>NC_082646.1:66075988-70875988 GCF_028023285.1 Balaenoptera ricei
CTGGGTTCAAATCCCAGCTCAGCTCTGGACCCTTGAGCAGGTTATTGACATCTCTGAGCCCCAGTCTCCTCCTCTGTGAAATGGGGACAGTTAGAGCTGTGAGAAGTGTACGGGTTGATGGTGTCAGGCTATTACTGTTATGATGGGTCTCCGACTTGCGTTTGCTCACCAAGAACTGTGCTGGGGGACAGCTGCTTGTTTCCTGGTGTGCTGGGCTGTGAGAAGTCAGGGAAGGATCTACCAAAGGGACAGGTAGGGACCCTGCTATTCCTGGGTGATTGAAAGCTGGGAGGGACAATGTCCAAGGAAGTGCACTGCCAGCCTCACGGCATCAGGCTGGAAGTCAGCCTCACTCTCTCCGAAGGACCTTTAGAACTTCTCTTACTCCCATTTTCTCCAACCCCACATCCAATTGAAATCACACCCTGTCAGTCATACCTTCAAAATACAGGCAGAATCCAGCTGCTCCTCACCACACATGCCCTAATTTAAGACTCCATCTCATCCCTTGCCTGGATCGTTGCAATAGTCTCCTGGCCATTTTCCTGCTTGTCCCTCCAACAGATCATTTCTCCCACAGCTGCCAGTAATCTTTAAAAACAGATGTCAGATCATGTCATCCCTTAGTGGCTTCTCAGAGTGAAACCTGCAGTCCTCACCAGGGTCCTTGAGGCCCTATGTGATCTGCCCTGGCCCTCCTCCTCCTCCACTTACGCCTCCACCCTTGTCTCTCTCCTGCTCTCTTACTAGATAATTCTGTTCCCACACGTGAGTCTCCTTGCTGTTCCCAAATATGCCAAGATTCCTTGTACCCCAGGGCCATTGGGCTCTCTGTGCCCTCTGCCTAAGAATGCTCTCCCCAGATATATGCTTTCATTCCTTGATTCATCACTTCGTCCAGGTCTCTGCCCACATGTCACCTTATCCACGAGCCCTCCCTCCTGGTTACTATCTTCTTCCCCTACTATATGTATTTATGGTACTTATTATTATTTATAGGACTTATGATTATAGTACTGCATAATATTATTAAAAATATTATATAATAGTAGTGTGTGTGTTTGTCTCTCCCATCACATGTAAGCTCCATGGGAGCAGCTATGTTTTTTTCACTGATGCATCTCCAGCCAATAGGACAGTGCTTGGCATGTGGTAGATACTTGGTAAACACCTGTTGGTTACACTGAATATGGACACCAGAGTTCAGTGAAGCAACCTCCCAGGGGGGCCAGAACAGGAGAAGGCAGAAAGGGTCTGAGCCGGGCTTGTTTGTGCTGGGTCTTTCCCACAGACACAAGGTTTTGTTCATACAAAGTCTGGGGAGTGGCAGCAGGCCACTTTCCAGATGTCTCATGGCCAGACCCAAGGGGCTCCTGGCCTGGAGATGCCTTCACTCAGATATGATCCCCACCTGCTGTGAAGGAAGGAGGCACATGCTCAGGGCTCTCAGCTCTTTCTCTGAGCTGCGGGTTAAGGGCTGGGTGCTAATTGGGCCCCCGGAGAATCTGGAACGGTTCAGGTGGCTGGTGACAGATGGGAGCAGGGGGCTGGCATCCCACTGAGACACACAGGCCTCGGTTTGGGCGCTGGTCCTGGCTTCGCCACTAACTCACCCTGTGACACTGGGCAAGACTTTGTCCCACTCTGGGCCTCAGCCTGCCTATCTCTCGAATGGGACTCAGTAAGCTCCAAGGCTGACTTTGACTGTGATCTGCCTTCCAGATGAGGAAACTGAGGAGCAGAGAGGTTCAGTGACTGGCCTGAAGTCGCACAGCAGCATTAGTCATAGAGCTGGCCCCAGGCCCTTCACTCCCATCTTTCCGTCCCCCTGTACCCCTGTGTTCAAGCTCTGACTTAGAGAGCTGGTCTTCTCTTCTCATATCAAGACTTATTTCCCAATTAGGCTTCGAGCCCCTCAGGGCAGGAACCACAGCTGGTTCCTGCTTCTCCCAGTTCTTCAGGATTACACAACCAACAGGTTCTGGATAAAGGCTTGGCGAATGAAAGAAGGAGCTGGGCTGCCCAAGGGAGATGGCGGCAAAGCCAAGATCCCCACCAGGTCTTACTGGTTTCCCCAGAGACTCCAGATGCTAGGATTTGAGTCATTCATTCACTCATCCAAACAACAGTTGCCAATTACCTGGTATGTGCCAATTACCACTAGAGTGCTAGGAATCCAGCAGTGACCAAGCCAGACAAGGTCCCTGCCCGCAGGAGCTTATGTTCCAGTGGGAAGTAGCAGATCAGCAAGGACCAAGTCCAGACACAGGACAATTTGAGATCAGGACGAGACCTATGAAGGAAACAAAACAAAGAGGCAGACAGTGACTGCGGTGGAGCTGATTTAGATCAGGCGGTCAGGGTAGGCCTCTCTGAGGAGCTGAGACCTGCAGGACAAGAAGGAAAATCCCACTAGGCAGAGGAAGAGAAAGTACAAAGGCTCCGAGGCTGGGAGGATCTCAGGGTGTATGAGGAAAAGAAAGAAGGCTGGAGGGGCTGAAGGAGGCACGTGAGGGCACAGCTGGGCGAGGTGAGCTGGAGAAGTAGGCAGGGGCTAGATCACGCCCGGGTAAGGAGTTTGCATTTTACTTGAAGTGAGTTGGGAAGTCTTTGGGGAGTTTCGGTAAAGGATTAAAAGACATAATCGATGTTTCTAAAGGATCTCTCTAACTCTGCAACTTCTTGCTGTCGCTAGTAGAGAAGCCTCCGGAATCTGTGGTCCCTTGCCCAGGGGGAAGGAAGCCTTTGCTCCCAGGCAGCCAGAGGTTATAGTGGCTGACAGAGGCAGGGCAACTCACCAGAGAACTGCACCTGAGGCTCTGGTCCAGAGGAGCGCTGCCGCATCCCACCCCCGCCCCCCGAGATCCCATCAACCTGCCCCCGCCAAACGTCCCAGGGGTGTTACAGAAAACTGTGCCTGCAAGATGTCTAGGCCCTCACTCCTTGATTATATTAACGCCAAAATGTATTAAAGAAGCGTGGTAGAAATGCCATTCTAATTGTTTCGTACACACGCCACTGGGAGGGAACTGATTGGACACAGCTCACAGGCAGTATGTTAATACGCTATTTTCATATGATGATAGCTTTGCATAATCTTCCCTTCTCCCAGCTTCGCAGGGACCTGTTGTTAACCAAGCCCCAGGAGAGAGGGGGAAAGGCAATCTGACTTCAAGTCCACTCCCCGCCACATTAATTAGTCATGTGGCTGGGGAAAGGTGTGTGCACTCAGTACAAAGTAGACTTTATAATTTATACACCAGCTGTTTCCGTCCATTCTCTTCCCTGCCTGCCTCTAATGAAATCATGTTACCAGAGAACTGACTGGCGTGAATTGAGCCTTTAATCCCATTGACCCTGGCCTGGCTGGCGGGGCCCAGGGGAGGGGGTGGGGCCTTTCAGCAAGGGGCTGTGATGCGAAGACCCTGGCAGGCATGACCCTCCCGCCGCCCCCCACCCCAGGCCTGCCAGCCCACACAATGGAGCGGCTTGGCACAGGAGGAGGTGCTGGGAGTGCGGCCCTGCCTGGCTGAGCAGCCCTCGTGGGGATCCCTGGAGGCCGGGATGGCTCACATTTATTGCCTCATCTTCTGAGATCCAGCGAAGCACAACATTCTCATCTAGGTTGTTCTTTTACTTAGAGAACAGGCCAGGCCAGACTGCACAACCAATGAGCTAAGGCTTGCTTTTCTGGCCCTGGGGGTTGCTGGGAAAACAGAGACGTGATTCCACGGAGAGAATACTGCCCCAGCCCCCCAGCAGCAAACCGAAACTCTCCTGACCCAGGAAGCTGACTCCGAGCCCAGGGGCCCCTTCCTGGAGAGGAGGGGTAGAGGCAAGACAAGGGGACAGGCCCTAGTCCTGGTTCTGGCGTGTCCCAGAAAGGCAGTGATGAGAATGATGTGTCTCTTTCCCTGCCCCCCACCCCAAAAGAAAAACAAGCAAGACCAGGCATCCGGAGCCACTCAAGCAAACGCCTGCAAAACAGAGCGCATTTGGCGAGCGCGAATAAACACAGCAATTAGCACCATGGCAGTCTCTTAAACAAACACATGGGACCAAGTCATGGGTGGGGGAGATGCATCTGTCAGAGGGGCCAGAGGCTACAAAGACGAGGCTTGAGGCGAGGGAAGCTGAAAATAAGAATGGTCAGGCTAAGATGCTGGGGTGGGCAGATCTGAGTGTGGGACCAAGAAATGGGGTGAGGTGGTAGGATAGGGACTGGAGGGCTGCAGGAGCAGGAAATGCAGGGAGGGTGGTAAGGTGGGGTGGGATAAAGATGGGGGCAGTGTGGCCTCCTGGCTGCCATCTTCAATTTATTGGAAACCCTGATATTCTCCTATGGATGTGAGGGCCTTCTGTCT
The DNA here is from genome assembly GCF_028023285.1 of Balaenoptera ricei. NCBI lineage: Eukaryota > Metazoa > Chordata > Mammalia > Artiodactyla > Balaenopteridae > Balaenoptera > Balaenoptera ricei. The sequence continues at coordinate 66,080,353 of NC_082646.1, forward strand.
GGGAAATCAGTGAGGTGAGACGTGGCACCCTCAGGCCTCATTTCCCATGAGAGCCTGAGTGAGCAACCTCTACCCAAGCCCAGGTACACTCCCAAGTCTACTGCCCGTTGCCTGGCCTTGGCTGTCACTTTCTCCTCCATCTGGAATGGCAGCCTTCTCTTCTTCCCCCAGCTAAGTCCTAGACCCTTCAAGGCTCAGATCTGATGTCACCTCTGCCTTTCCTGATTCCCCAAGCTGGTCTGTGCTGACCCCGACACAGCCTACGTCTCTATCTTCCCCACTCCTTGATGGCAGGGGCCATCTCTGCATCCCTTGTAGCTAGCATGGGGCCGGACAAGGTGGCCTGGAATGGGTCTCCTCCTTTGGCTGGTCCTCAGTTTACTCATCTGTAAAATGGGTTTGGTGATCTCTTAGAGCCACTCTGGCTGCCCGAAAGCCCCAGCTGGATTCTCTCAGGCCGAAAACCACACGCTCTGTCCTGATAAAAGGAGGGGAACTCTGTTGTGGGCATCCAAGCTGATTTATTAGCTCTGAAATAGCCAAAGTACTACTTTTGTTTAATGGCATTAAAAAAACCCAAACTGCGACCAGTCCTTTTTTTAATGAAAGTGTGAGGAACATCAGGGGAACCTATCGAGGGAGGGAAAATGAAGTTGTCATTTTTCAATGTAATTAAACTTGGTTTTCAAAAAAAATCTCCTGATCTGAAATGTGAATTACGCTAATTATTTCTGGTGGCTGCAACATTGATTTCAGTGTCGAAGTTAATGGACTTAATGGACGTTGCTTTTCCCTCAGACATCGCTTGGGGCTCCTTGCTGGAGGTCCTGTTTGTCCACCATGAGGGGCTTCTGCTGGACCCCCTGAATCCTCTGTCATCAGCTTCTGCTGCCTGAAGCCCCTGCCAGGTTGGTTCCTCCCTGTCCAGCCCTGGCTCTGGGCTTGAGGCCTCAGGGGAACTATTGTCCCCCTTTTCCTGTAGGTGGGTGGGGGTCAGGCACCTACTTTGTGCTCCCACAGTGCTAGTGCCCTGTGGGAACAGGGGGCACAGAGAAGGAAACGGCAGGTGGTCCCTATTCCTGAAGCGCTCATGGCCTAGAGGAAGCCTGATAGGAGCCAAGGCCTGGGGGCTGGCAGGGCTGAGATTTGGAGCCTGAGGCTCTCTCAGCCCTGAGCCCTCTGAGATGGCCTGGTGGTAGTTCCAGGAGAAAAGAAGAGGGAGAAGCAGAGATGGGCCAAGAATTTCAGGGAAGCCTTGCTCCCTGGAAGACGGGGTGCAGCAGCTGGCTAGGAAGGCAGAGTACTGGAGTGAGCAGGGCAGGGGGCGGGTCTGCGGGGCAGGAGGAGCAGGTTGGCATGGCCAGGCCACAGAGTTCTCCATGGGCAGCGGTGGATGGTAGGGGGTCTTGGAGGCCAGGAGGAGACTTTGGATGTGGTCTTCGGTCTTAGCCAGAATGCGATGGAGCCTTGGTGTGACAGTACCACCTGACAGCTGGAGGACCCTCTCTCTCCGCCAGGAAGAACTGCTTCAGGATGCCCTGAGGGCAGGCCGGGCCAGCTGCCTCTGCTGGTTGGCCACCTCCAGAGTGCCTCAAGTTCCCCCCATTAAAATGTCATCTTAACTGGGAGTCCGGGGTGCTTTCCTGAAGGTCTGTTTTCACAGGAGAAGCCTTTGGGTTCTCCCTGACCAAAGGGTCACAGGGTCTAGGGCACAAAGATATAGTCCTGAGTACACACGTGCCTCCTTCACAAATGGGACCTGCCTGTGCCTGGTAGGGGCCCCCGGGGGCAGGGGCACACTCCCTCCAACATGCAGCCGCCGAGGACACTGTGCATAGGCAGAGCTAGTCAGCAGGAAGCTGTACTGGCCGGAGAACTATCTCCTGAGGCGGAATGCAGGTAAGTCATGGCCCTGTGGCCACCAGGAGGCAGCCCTGAGTCACTGGCCAGAGACAGAACTCCTGGGAAGCTGAGGCGCCAGGCTGGAGTGGAGGGGCCTGCAGAAGGAAGCAGGGCCTGATGGGGGCAGCCCAAGGGGTCTTGAAGGGGCAGTGAGAGATGGAGCCGGCTAGGGTCAGGGTGGGAAGGGCCTTGATGACCAGGCCAAGGAGTCTGGACTGGATCCTGTCAGGAGACAGACAGGGGGAGGGAAGGGCCTTCTCGATACGAACCCCCTGGGGGCAGAGGGGAACAGTGGGTTCCAGGAGGGAGAGTGAGGAGAAGGCCACTGCGGGAAGCTCATCAGCCATGAGGCGGGTTTGATCTCACCGCTCTGCCCTCTCCCTCAACTTCCCGCCCTCTGAGGGGGAGTATGAGGTACATTTCACCAAGGTTACCCCACAAGTTTCTCTCAAGTCCTCCCAGTTCTCTCCATCTCCCACCCCTCACCCCAGGCCACCATCATCTCTCCCCTGCACTACTGCAAAGCCCCGCTCCCTGCCTCTCCAGGCCCTGCATCCCACCTCCTCACGCCAGCCTGAATGAGCTTTGTGAATCGGAGATCTGACCTCTCTTCGAAATTGCAGTAGCCAACACTCATGTAGCCCTTGCTACAAGCCAGGTACCCGCTTTATGCATTTTAGGTGAATTAACTATTTTAAATCTTGTAACAATCCTATGAAGTTGACACTATTATGAATCCCCAGGGTTACATTCAAGAAACTGAGGTCCAGAGAAGTTAAATAATTTCCCTGAGGTTACCCAGCTAGTAGTGGCTAAGCCAAGATTTGAACCTAGACTATGTCCACTTCTGCCCTTGTGATCCCTTTGAGTCTGTTCTCAACGATGTAGTCAGTAAGCCCCTAATCATGTTTGAGTCCTTCAGTAACCTACAAGGCCCTGTGCAACCTGGTTCTCCCTTCTTCTCTGCCCCCTTCACTCCCCCTTCCTCACCACACAGTGTCCTCATGGCTATTCCTTGAACAGGCCAGACCTCAGGGCCTTTGCACTTCCTCTTCCTTCTGCCTGGAATGCTCTCTGTGTGTCTGCTTGCCTTGCTCCTCCACTGCTTTTATGTCTTGGCTCAAATATCACCTTCCCAGGAAGGTCCCTGAACCCTCTACTTAAAATTGCAACTCTTCCTAATACCTCCTATTTCTCTCCCCTGCTTGATTTTTCTACATAGCCCTTAGTATTGCCTTCTGACATATTATACAATCTGTTTATTATAGTATTTGTTATCTTTCTCATCCCACTAGAATGGAAACTTCATGAAGACAAGAATTGTTGTCTGTTTTATTCATTGCAGTATCCCTAGTACACAGAACAGTGCCTGGCACATGGTGGTCACAATAAATATTTTTTAAATGAATGAAAGTATTCTCACAACTCTGTACCTTTGTCCAGGTTGTTCCATCTCCTTGGAATGCCTTTTCCCCATGGTGCCCCCCAAATTCCAAAGTGCCCTCTCTGTGACCACCTCCAATGGCACTTCTGTCAGGAAGCCTTGAGCCAGGCTCCCCCAGATGCTTGCAGCCCAGGAAGCTGGTCCTATATCACCGACTACATGCACTGTCTGTCCTGTGTGGTATGATCCCTGCATTTGACTCATCACAGGTGGGGATGGGGATACTCTGCCAGAGGACAGACTGGTGCCCGACTCATCACTTGCTGTCAGAAGCCAAGCTCCCCTGCTGCCCAGCAGATTCAGATGAGACAAACCCCATAGATCAGAGGTACCCAGGGGAGAGGATTCATCAGCACCGCCCCCCACGCCTTTACTGCAACTTGTGGTTCCAGACATGCCTGTGCAGTTCTCTGGGACTTTGCTCCTCTGGTTTCTGCTCTGATTCCTGGGACCTTTGACTCTTCACTCCAAGTCCAAATCTTCAAACTATTCTGTACCTGTCTCCAACCTGACCCTTACCTTCCCACCAATCTAGGTCCAACTTAGCTCTGGGCCCAGAGTCTAATTCACCATGTTCAGCTGTAGAAGTTGTACACTGCACAATTTAAAGGGGGCATTCATATTGTAGTCTATGTAAATACCACTCCCTGGAGCTTGTGCAATGCAAAACAGCACAACCAGCCTAGCAGACCTGCTGGACCCCCACTCATAGTAACTCCTTGGGTAACATCTCCACTGAGACAGCAGTCTTTGGGCCTTTCTGGGGGCCACGCCCTGTTCTACTCGTGTCAGACTTCACCCACTCTGCTGACCACAACCTAGCTGAATTGTCAGAAGAGAGAGGAAGGTTTGAGAAAGAAAGATGCTCTGGTTCTGAATCTCCCTTGCCTTCCGCGGGAGAGGCTAAGCCTGTAGAGGGGAATGAGGAGTCCCAGCGGAGAGCAGCAGCCTCCACGGACCGGGAGTTGAACCAGCAGCTAACCAGTTTCTGGGCCCTATAAACCTGATGGAGAGACAAGAAGATCCGGTGCGCAGGTTACTTTGGGGATCATTCCTGGGCCAGCAACAGTAACCATTGCAGTCACTCCCATTTATGATTGTTAACCACATACCAGACAAGATGGAGGCTATCACGATGCCCACTTTACAAACGAGCATATCAAGGCTATAGAGGTTACGTGACTTAGCCCAACTCGTAGTTAAGTGGCAGAGTTAGGATTTGAACCCAGGACCATCTAGCACCACGTCCTACATTCTCAGCCGCCCTGCCCTCCCGCCTGTAGCGCCTGTGGCCGCTGAACACCTGGTTGAATATGCATACACCCTCCACCCCCAGCACCCAGGTGCAGACGTGGATATTAAACCGCGCCCAGTCCCGAGGTACTACCTGGGTGAAGCATGGCCGGTAGGTGGGTGGATTGGGTGGGGGCCATTTCCATGCACGTTTGAAGATCTGAGGAACAGAACATGGGACGCTGGGCCTCTCTTCTCCTGACGGAAGCAAGCTCCTGAGTGGATTTCTAACTGAGCGGAAGTCAGGCTAAATCTGCTAGCTCCCAGGTGTTACGTTGCTCCCCTTTTGGCTGGAAATTCGACTGTGGTTGATTTAAAATCCTGACACCTGTGTCCGTCACCCCAGCCTCCACCATGATTACCGTCCCTATAAAGTTCTAAATCCCTGTACTTGTGCAGTGTCCTTACCCTCTGATGGGCCGGACCTATGTGAGCAGGGAGATTGGGTTATTATGTAGAAGAGTTATAATAAGAAATATGACTGCAAAAGCCAAGTCAGTTGAAATTGGACTATAATTAAATGCTTAGAAAATTCTATGCTTGGCTCATTTTAAAATCAAGTGCTTCTTTGTAGCAATTTCCTTTCTTTAATTACAATTTCCTGTCTAGTTTGACATTTACAATGCAATCTTGGGGGACATGTTTGTGATTTATTATTCCTGCTCCTATCAGGATATCACTGTGCAGAAATGAGTTTATAAAATAAGAGCTCAAATTATTATGGCCTTTGACCAATAAAGCAGGCTCATAATTTTAGGCCTGAGAGAAGATTACCATTTTTGACAACCCAAGGCAGAAAGAGTGGAGACGGGGAGGGCACAGTTTAGGAATTCGCTCTATGTTCAAAAACATTGCATCGTCTCCTTGGGGAAGGCCAGCTTTGGAGGCAGAAGAACATATTAATAACCCTTCAAATGTATACAAGCCTTCGCGGCTTTGAAGAACTTTCACTCTCGTTGATTCATATCATCCTAGAGTTAGACAGGCAGGCATCATTATTCCCACCTTACAGAAGGGAAAATTGATGCTCAGAGAAGTTAAGTGACTTGCCCAAGGTCATAAAGCCTATATGAGGGGTCTTAGAATCAGCACCCAGGTCCGACTTAGTGAGTCCTTTTCCCACAATATAGTAGCTGACCCAAAGGCCTGAGAAGTGACCTGAGACACAGAAGATACCCTCAGCACGCATCCAGGCAGGGAGTCCTTCTGCCCCAGTTTCAGGAGTTTTGACCAACCCCCAGAGCAGCACTGCCCATGACCCACAGGAGGCCTCGGGAGCTGTGGCCCCAGCTCGTGAAAAAGGCGACATCATTTCCTTTTTTCTTTTTCCTTTCATCTCAGGGTTTTCCCTAGAAATTTGGGAGTACTTACTGGCCTGCACCATGCCCTTTTACCCTGGACTGCAAAGCGAGACTTCCAAGCCCAGTGTATGAGGGTTTACCTTCATGTGCACATGTGGACTTTCAGTTGCTCAGCTACATGGTGCCCAGACGTCTGCACTTGTTTGGGGGAGGGTGTTGTGTGAGCACCTGTGCACATATGTGCTGAGTATAGTACATGTGCTGAGTATAGGAGGTGTAAGGATGCTTGTGCAGAGAGTGCCTTATTACCCAGGCCGTTAGACATAATCTAAAGACCAGAGGGCCAATGTGGATGCACAAAGGGATGTGCATCAAAATCACGAAGGACTCAGTTTCAGTCCCTCTGGGAAGGCCTTGAAGAGAATGGGAAAGACAGAGAGAAGTTGGGTCCCCTGGGGGTTGTCTGTGGACCCTTCATCCTTCTATTCCTTAGAACTTCCTGCAGTGAAGGCTGCCAGCAGCCTGGTACCCAGCGGGGGGTGGGGGGGCGGTGACTTCTGACCAGGTCAAGTATGCCCATTGGCCCCTCTCTGAGGCTGGAGAGTCTCTGGGGAGTGAGCATTGCACTCCCTTCCAGAATGCCAGCCGGCTCGGTGCCCTGATCAGGAAAGGGGCGATACCCTCTTGGTGATGAGGAGCATGGGAGGTGGGCAGGCCTGGGAGTTGGTGATGAGTCTAGCTGTGGACACAGTGAGTTGGAGGCACAGGTGGGACATCCAAGGGGAGGTGTCCAGGTGGTTGCATGTGTGGGTCTGGAGCCTGGGGAGAAGGTCTGAGCTGGGCTTGTGGTTTTTGCCCTGCCCCATAACACCTCACTGTGGTTTTCAGCCTCAGTGCCCCTCCCCAGCTTTGACTGTGGCCATGCAGCCAGGATAGGGATGGATCAGCCAGGCCGTGCAGCCAGGATCGGGACAGATCAGCCTACCCCTAAGGTAGGCTGAGGCAGTCGGTCCGTGGCCGTGGTGGCAGCCAGCACCTGATTGAAGCGGGGTTTGTGGAGCTACTGGCCTGGGTTTGCTCATAAACAAGGCTTCTGGGCCAGGAGCAGGGGTTTCTGGGGTGCTCCCTCCTGCCCCTCTGTGGATCCCCTTCTTCCCCTTTGTCTCACTTGAAAGGAGTCATTATGGGAGGTAAATCCCCATCTCTGGGTTTTGGCCTCAGATTAAGTCTGTCCAGAGACTCATCTGTTGCCTGTGAAAATCCCTTTATTACTTCAAAACAATTTTAAAGCAGAATATATTAAGATTTTCGAAGAAAGAGAAAGAATCATATCCCTACACCAGGATGCTGGTTATGAAAGTCAAATGGACGGGCCAAGGCAATCCTCTTACACTGCCTCCCTCACGTCAAACTGGGAGATGGGGCGGGGGCTCGGGCCCACCCCTCTGAGTTCTGAGGAAACTTCTGACCCCTGCACAAAGTGCTGCTCTCCTGAAGGCCGTGGCAGGACTGGCATTGCCTGGGCCGATCTGCACTCGCTTCCCTCCCCAACACGTGTACACACTCACCTTCACACCAGCACACCCACAAGCATGCGTGCACGTGCTGGTCCCTCCCTGTCTACAGTTACTTCTTTGAATCAGGGAGGAAGCCTGGAAGACTATTTGATCTCTACTGTTCAAAGGAGAAAATGAAAGCTCAGATGGGGGAAGTGACCCTTCCAAGGTCAAGCAGGACCAGATCTGAAGTCTTCTTCTTCCAAGGTCAGGACTCTCCGCTTAGAACTTCCCAGACCTCCAAGCATAGGTTTGTGGCTCCTCCCAGGTTCCTGACTCCATGAGGAAGGCTAACCTGGGCCCAGGTGATCCTGGTTCCCTAGCTCCTCCCTTGTTGAGTCTGCAAGGCCTCCGGTCCTATCCTGCCCAAAGAAACAGAGAATTAGGCCAAGCTAATGCTGCTGCCCTAACCCCACCCCATCCCTCTCCTGCACCAGCCCCTTCAAGCCCCAGCAGCAAACAGGGACAAAGGCCTGTACAGGAGGAGATGGTTTCCAGAACCCATGGAAATCCATCCATCCGTGCATCCATACTTCCATCCACCCAACAAGTTCAGCTACACCGCAGCTGCAGCAGAGAGTAAGGCAGCCACAGTTCTGCCCTCAAGCTGCACGTGGGTCTGTGAGAAGACAGGAAAATAGTCATTGCAACCCAGTGTGTTAAGCATTGTGACCAGAAAAGTACAGGGAGCTGGGGTGGGGGTGGGGGGGCGGAGGCACAGGCATGTCACTTATCCAGCCTCCTGAGCCATGACAGATGGAAGAGCCAGCCACACGTTCCCAGGGAGGAGGGAGGTTGGACAATGTGTGACCAAGTTCTTTCCAGATGTTTTTTTGGGAGCAAAGGTAGGGGGTGGGGGTGGGGACCGGGGCCCAGGACTGCCTCTGTGGAGTGCCACGGAGTTACTAGGAAGCCCTTACCTGGCCTCACCCGGAGTCTACCGACGCTGGTTCCACAGAACATCCACTGTAATTCCTCCATTGCACATTCATCAGTAGGGGGCCCTTCTCTAAGAACCGCTTAAATATAACTATTTAACACTTCAAAGATGCCTGCCACACCTTATACTAAATGCTTTAGGGATATCATCTCCCTTGGAGGTAACAGAGCAGGTGCAAATTGCTCTGTGATGCTCAGGATGCAAGCAATGGAACTTTATCTTATTTTTCTGACACAAATTAAATCTGGTGCCGGCCCAAGCTCACCAATGTTGGTGAGAGATCCAATGCCAGTCATTTGTAGTGTGCTTTCTCTTCCCCTTCTTTTTATTTCCCCTTCTTGCTGGGACCTGATCCTAAGACACTGGAGCCTAATGCTCAACCTTCCAGCTGCTCCTCCAGTGGACCCAGAAGCATGGTCCCCGCGGCCAGCCCAGGGCCTGGGGATGCATCCTGTGGACTGGATCACTTGGAGGACCTCCTGTCTGAGGCTCATAAGTTGGCCTAGTGTTCTGGGATCCCCTTTGGCCACCCAAGGTCTTGGTTGTCAACAAGCCCAGCACTGTGTGTCCTTCTCACTGGCCACTGGGAAGGGTCCGGCAGCCTGCTGTCCCTTCACTCTCCTACCAAAGCCCTGCCAGTCCCTTGATCGCCTGCAGGCTGACCCAGCTCTGTGACAATTCAGAAATTGTGCATTCAGTGGGAAGACTAGGCCTGATTAAGAAATTCATGCTAACGAACTGTGCTTAATTGGATTTGGGGAAGGACACAAAATGGGCTGCTTGACATTCCAGGGTCCTCAGCACAGTCCTGGGGCGTCCCTGGTTCCTCCCTGCAAGGCTGACCGTATCAGCTGCCCCTTCTCCCCCAGTGCTACAGCCTTCGGCCTCTCAGCCTAGTAACCGGGAAGTTATCTGCCTAATCAGACTAATTAGCACCGGGGACACAAAGTCATAATCTACAAAGAATGCAAATGCCAGTTTTACAAAATGAAAACGCCATATGTGCAGTAATTAGCAAACCACGGGCACATTTTATAAATCATATTTATTAGTTTGTAAACAAATCAAGCTCTAAATGCAATGAAAGATGCCATTAACTGTGACTGCAGCAGTGGCAGTGCTGAGCAGGCCTCGATGTGGGGGACTGGGGGTACAGAGTAGAAACTGACCCAGGGCCCCTGCCTGGGAACCCACCAACCTCCCTCTAATCTCCCTTCCAGCCCAGCAGCCTTGGTGTGGGAGGCAGGGGTCTGTGCCCTGGCTAGCCAAGATCCATGGGCCACTTGTCTTCCTACCAAAGCCCCCTGGTGGGCTGCCCACCTGCCCAGTATCCCATGACCCTGGGCTGGTTACTCAGACTAGGGCTTAAACAAATGATTGTTCCCACCATGACAACAGATGGCATCTGAGCCCCAGCTCAGCACCAGACCCCTCTTTCCTTAATTTTGGAACCATAGGCCTCTTTGTCCACTTACATACCTCTGGGGCTTGAGGAAAAGTAAAGAAAATGTCTCAGCTGAAGGAACTTCATACACTGACCGAGCTTGCTGCCCTGCTTCTCAGCTTCTGCTGTCCTTGGAGAAGAGCTTGAGGGAAGGAGGATTTTCCCAGGTTGGTCCTCTCCTGGATTGCACTAATGTGTTCTCCTGTTAATCCAGCTGAGGTCCTGCCTACCTGGCACTCAAAGGGTTGAAATAGAAATATAAGGGTAAGTCTAAGCTTCCCAGGTACTCCAGATCATGAGAAAGGGTCCCAGTGTGGACTGTGGTAGCCATGATTGTGTTCTGGTCAGCGTATCATCCCATCTCCCTTCTTTGGTGAACTGTTCCTTCTTGCCTTGGGGAAAAAAACCTCTTTCTGCCCCATGTGACTATGATGAGGCTTTCAGTCCAGGTGTCCGGCACCACCTCCACCACAAGGTGGGCATGTGATCTAAGTTATTACCCTGCATACCCTGTACCTAGTGACACAAGTTGGACCCATCACTCTCTTTATCCAAATTTTCTGAATAGAGAGAGAGGGATTGTCAACTTCAGAATTACATAGGTGGTTCACACTTTAATGGTCTGATCTGGTCTATACAAGGAGTAATGAAAATCGATTATATAAAGAGAAAACCAAAAGCTCATAGGCAGTTTCAAAAATAAGATTAACAACTCCATGAACCAGAACTGGAATAGAAATCCTGTATATATATATTAGATTGCATGTAGATAGATAGATAGATAGATAGATAGATAGATAGATAATCTAATGCATATGTATAGTATGCAATTGAGAAACATGGAATTAGATTGAAGAGCTTTAACATGCATCTAATAAAGGTTACATAATAAGAGAATGAAAGAAATAGTAGAGAAGCAATATTTAAAAAGATAATTGTCAAAAATTTTCCAAAATTGAAGAAAGATGTGAGTTTTCAGATTAAAAAATCTACCCAGTGTACTGAGTTGGAAAAATAAAAATAGATCCACATTCAGACACATCATGTGCAACTTCAGAACATCAAGGTAAAAAGATAATTTTAAAAGCTATCAGAAGAAAGAAACAGACCATTACAAAAATCAGATTAGATCAATAGCAGGATCCTCTTCAGTGACCCATGTGAGAAGAAAATGAAATAATATCTTCATGATATATACCCTGTTAATCTATTATCTAAAAGTGCAGGCAAAATAAACCCCCTTATAGACACGCAAAGACTAAGCTACTATGCCCTTATAGCTCTTCACTGAAATAAAGATGTCCCCTGAGTAAGAAGAGAAGTAAACATGAAGGTAAGGCAAATGGGGTGCAAGGGACCATGGATGACCACAGGAAGTGATTAAAACATGTTGGTAAATTCAATTAAGTGTTGACTATAAAAAATAACAATATCCATATTTTGTATATTTTTAAAAGGTTAAACTAAACCCCTAAACAAAGATAATGAAATGGATGGGCATGTTCAATATAGCATTACATGGGGAAAAAAAAAAAAAAAAAAAGGGAAATCTCCAGGACCAGAAAAAGAGTGTATTTATTGCTAGGATGGTAAGCAGGAAGTGATACTGTAGTGTCCTTTGGTGGTGGTGGTAGTGGCATTTTAACACCCAAGTAGGGACAGGAGATTTAGCCTCCTGCCCATGAAAAGCACAGAAACAGAATTAAGACCCCTTGCATACAGCTGAGGGCACTGAAAGTCTGCCATCTATATGAAAATGGAACTAGAGAAACTAAACTCACACGTGCGGGAAGCAACAAGAAAGCATATTGTGTGTCTGGGGCAGTGGATGGGAGAGAAAAAAGTCCACAAGAAGTTGCAGCCTTGGGAATGGGCCAGAAGCAGGTATGAAGTCCAAATGTACACTACCTGTGAGGCCTAGGATCCACAAGCTGAGAGAATAAGATGGGTCTAGGGAACCAGCAATGAGAAGCATGAAGCTGGTTGGCAAGGAATATTATGACAAATACGGCACTTGAGACTCCATTAGAAGCACAATCCCTGCTAAAGCTCAGGGAAACGAAAGCTCAACGAAAAGTTACCAACCACATGAGGAAAGGAGGCACCATGAGGGAGTATCAGGAGAAATCAGATGGTTCAAAGATTCCCAATCGTTCCAGAAGAAGAGAGTAGAAAGAATGGGGGAGGGCATCCTAGAAGAGAAAATGCCTAAGAATTTTCCACAATTGAAGAAAGAGCTGAGTCCTCAAATTGATTAAATACCTTAAATCCTGAGGACAAATAAAAAAATCCACAGCTAGATGCATTATGGGGAAACTTCAAAACATTAAATAACGGAGAAAAGCAACGAGAGACAGCAGAATTCCTAAAAAAGAACAACAGTTGGGCTGGCAGCAGACTTCTCAGAAGCCAAATTAATTCCAGAAGACCATGGAATAACATCATCAAAGCACTACAGAAAAATAACTGGCAACTTATAATTTATTTGGAGTAAAGGCAAAGTAAAAGATATTAGAAAAAGTCAGAGAGTGTTTACAACGCACAATTCTCTCTGAACTAACAACTAAGGGGTGTAACTTAGAAGAAAATTGAGACCAAGAGGAAGGAACAACGAGCAAATAAATTAGAAAGCATGTTTGGTTAATTTAAATAAGCATTGACTACAGAAAATGACAACTAATCTTTAGAATGTGTTAAAAAACAAGGTAGAACTAAAATATTTTATAACAATAGCAAGAAGATGGGAGCGGGGATTGGAGTTAAAACATTTACAGATCTTTGTATTGTTGGAGGCAAATAAAGATATTGACTAAATTTAGACTTTTTAAAAAGATATAACATCCAAACCAGTAGAGAGAAGAAAACAGGTAATAAAAAGAACTCAGTAAATCCTATTGAATACAAGAAAGCAAAAAAAAGAAAAATACATGGTAAAAAATTTTAAAGATGGTATAAAATAGTCCAAGTTTATCAGTAATCACAACAAATTTAAATGAATTAAACCCACTTATTCTGAGATATTCCCAGGTAAGATTTTAAAAATCTAGTCATAAGTTGTTTATAAGAGACATAATAACTAAAATATAATTATGCAGAATGCTTGATAGTGAAAGGATAGAAGAATATATTGTAAATACTAACCAAAAGAAAGGAGACATATTAATAGCAAGTAAAAGAGATTTTAAGACAAATAAGTTTTGAGATTTAAAGGAGGTGAATATTTACTGACAAGAGGAAAAATTCAGTAGAAATCTATATTGATGCTGAACCTGATTGCTATTAATAACATAACCTTAAAGTGACAGAATTACAAGGAAAAATTGACAGTATATTAAGCAAAATTACATAGCAAAAATTGACAGAATTGTGGGAGAAACTGACAGACTTACAATAATAATGGGAAATTTTAACATTGCTTTTTCAGAAACTGATAGAACAGAAAAAATTAGTAAAAACATAAGCAGTTGAATACCTATGATTGAACTACACAATTAACATTTGTTTAATAACATTAAACATTTGTTTAACATTTGTTTAAAACACTGTGTCCAATAATTAAGGACTACACTTTATTTCAAGTATACATGGAACATTAACAAAATTGACTATATAATAGGCCACAAAGGATGTCTTAACAGACACTAAATATTTGATATAATTAATGGCACATTCTAAGACTCCAGTGCAATAAAATTAGAAAACAATAAAAGAGATCTAAAAAATCTCATTCATTTTCTTCCTGTAGTAAACTATACTATATGTGTAAAAGAGTATACATATGATATATAGAATTTAAGGAAATATAATAAAATGAATATCTGTGCAACCATCACTCAGATTTAAAAATATTATATTTCCAGACTCTTTCTCTCCAGCTGCATTCTCTTCCTTCTTCCCAGGGATAACCACCATCCTGACTTTTAGGATAATAATTTTCTTGTTTTTTCTTACTGTTTTACTACTTATGTATGCATCCTTAAATAATATTGATTAGGGACTTCCCTGGTGGTCCAGTGGTTAAGACTTCACCTTCCAATGCAGGGGGTGCGGGTTCGATCCCTGGTCGGGGAGCTAAGATCCCACATGCCTTGCGGCCAAAAAACCAAAACATAAAACAGAAGCAACATTGTAACAAATTCAATAAAGACTTTAAAAATGGTCCACATCAAAAAAATCTTTAAAAAAAATATTGATTAGTTGTCTGGTTTTTATCTTTATACTAATTGAATCATACTGCCTATAATCTGCCTGGTGTCTATAACCATGTGCTGGGCAAAGGGATTATAGAGATGGCTTAGACATGGATCCTGCCATCAACATGATCACATCTGGTTGTGGGAATGGGTAATTATGACACAATATTAAGTAAGATATGGAAGCACACAGAAGGGGTATTATCATAATCAGAATGGGAAAAAGAGAGACTTCTTGGAGCCGTTGACATTTGAGATGAGTCTCAAAATGAGTTGTCTTATTTTCCAATAAGACAAGGGGGGTGATAATTACTGACAGTTTTGAACACATAGTGTAAAGCAATTCAGCCATCGTCTTAGTCAAGATTCAAACTAGGCAAAAAAAAAATTTGTTTTTAACTTACATAATTGAAAAGTCATGGGCAGTGGGTTCAGGCATGGCTGGATCCAGGAGCTTAATTGATTTCCAGGTTCTGTTTCTCTCTATATCACTCAAATAGGCTTTCTTTATATAATAGATCAGACAGTCCTCAAAAGCTCTAGACTCACTTACTTTCAGCATAACATTATTAGTAGGAAGTATTTTCTTTCATAAGTTTCAGCCATGGTTCCCAGGGAGCATTGTAATAGGCCCTGCTTGGATCAAGTTCACATTCCTGCATTAATCACTGGGCCTAGAAGGATGGGGTATTGTTATCGTCCTAGATCACAGACCTAGATCACCTACCCATCTTCGTTCAAACCATGTAGAACTGGTTCGGGTCTCAGAAGTGAGAAGAAATCTTAAGAAAGCAAAACCAACTAGAGTTCACACAAAGTATGAGAAACGACAAGCTATTTGGTATGACTGGAGGGTGTGATGAAGAGGGACGTACTGGGGGAGATGCAGAATATGTGAACTATCAAGTTTTACTTTATCCTGAACACGATGGGAACTTTACAGTGATTGAAGGGATTGAAGCAGAGGGTGAGGAGTTCAAATGTTCATTCTGAAAGATGCCCCTGGGACCTGTGGGAGGGAGGGACTGAGAGCAAGGACTGTTATAATAATTCCGGTGAGGAGCCTGAAATGAGGTAGAGGAAAAGGAAACCTTGTGGGGCAGAGGGCAGAGAATGATCAGAGAGTAAACTAACAAAGAAGTAGAAACTGTAGAATGAGGTAGGAAAGGATGGGAAGACAAAGAAGAGAGAGGAGTCGAGGTGACAGCCATGTTTCTCATCTGGGTATCAGGTGTCTGTGTCGGGGTGCTCCTCACCAAGTTGGGGAGCATGAGTGTGATCAGCCCATTATTTTAAATGATGGCTGTCGCTCTGCTCCTCTCTGTAACTTCTTCAAGCCTAGTGCTGGGTGCACACTAGTTTCCTGAGAAACCTTTACGTGTAGACAAATTGGAAGTTGCATTGAAATGCAGGTGTTAACTGTGGCTTGTGCTTCAAGCTGTAGGTCAGCTTCAGGTCCCATTGCCAAGCCCTTGAGAGCCCCACTGAGGAGGGCTGGGGCTGAGCCAGTGTGTGTGCCTGTGGGAGATGACCTTCCTTCCCACTGACAGCCAGGCTTCCAAGCCCATGCCTCCTGCTGGTGGGATCAGGGTAGGCTGCTCTTCCCTTGCTGCTTAACCTGGTGTGGGGAATGTCCTGACCCTAACCTGCTTCTCCTCTAGCTCCACCCTTCCCACCTCTGCCAAACCTTTCAGAGGAAATCCTGGAGAGGCTGGAGTGACAGAAGCCATGTCCTAACCCCAGCCAGAGAGGTTGTTTCAAGGAGGGACCTGGCCACAGACAGGTGCTCTACCGCACCATGGACGGGCCTCTGTGATGCCCTCCCTCCATTCACACCCACAATGCGCTACAAGGCAGACACTAGCACTGTCCCCAATATACAGATGAGGAAACTGGAGGCCAGAGAGGCAAACGGAGTTGTCTGCGGCCCCTAGTTTGTAAGTGGGGGATCAAAGTGCAGGTCCAATCAGAATCTTGGGTGCTTCAGCCCATTCCTGTTGTCAGGAGGCAGGCAGCCTGGAGTGGTAGAGGCCGGGGGCTCTTGGGAGAAGAGGCTGAGCTCAGATTTTCCTGGGTTCCAGGAGGAGTAGACCAGAAGCCCAGCTCTGCAGTGAGCACAGGGCCCCTCCCTCTTGGGCCTGGGTTCCTAGGGGCCCACGCAGCGGATGGTGACAGGCAGAAGGCTGGTAGCAGAGGAGTAGGTGGCTGGGGGTGGGTTAACGCTGCTACCTTATGAAGGACATTTTTCAATTGAGCCAGTAACTGGAGGCCCTGAGAGTGTGTTCTATCTCAGCAGCTCTACAGTCGGAGGATATGAACTGGCTGTGAGAAAGCCATAGGGGCTGGCTATTCCCAAACTCTTGGAAGGCACCGAGTTAGATTTAATAAAAGGGGAAAATGGAACATTTTCATTAGCACCAAATTTTCCATTTAATTTGGACTTCTGCAAAATAAGTGGCCTAATTACTGCCATCATTTGAGCGTCTCAGTAGGTTTTTCCTCTTAAGAAGTTGCAGGCTCCGCGTGGGTTCCATTCTCCAGGGCTTATTCTTGTACCACTGCCCCTCCCACCCCACCCCTGGAAGCAGGAAGGTCTCAGAGGCCTGAGGGGGGGGGGGCGGGGCAAGCCCCTGGAGGGGAGCACAAAGCTTTGGGTTCACCTGAGCTCACAGGGCCCTCCTCTGCCACCAGCTCCAGCAGCCGTTGGGAAAGCTGCCATTCTGGGGTCTGTGGACCCCCAACACTGGCCTAGACTGTGTCTGAGCCCTGACTGGAGTCTTGCTTGGGTGTCACCTCAGGCCTGGGAGTTTACAGAGCTGCAGTGAGCTGACAGTATCTTCTCCCCTGTGGTCTAGCTTTTGCCTTTTTTGTTGCTCACCCCAGGCCTCTGTCCTTGGCCTATAAAGACGACTGCAGCCCAGCAGTCTCAGCCCACTTACACTGACCCTGCCCATCATGGGGAGGTCAAGGAAGAGGAGGTAGCCTCAGTCCTGGGTCTCACAGCTCTGGTCGAGGACCCTTGAAGGCCCTCGCAAGCCTGGATGCCGAGGGCTGGAGCCACTCCTTCAGCTCCTTTCACCCCTCCCCCACCCCTCCCCCCAACAGGCCTTCGGCTTTTGCTTTTTTCTCTTCCCTCTGCGCTTGAAGAGAATCAGGGATTAAAGAAACGGAGCAAGAAATTGCCAAGCACTAGCCTAGCAGAAGATCAGATAGAGTGATGGAGGGAAAGGACCCTCCCCTCCAAAGCAGCCTGGAACATCCAGGCCAAGGGGGGCCCCCCGAGAGAGGCAAGGTAAACCAGTGGGCAGGGTCTGGTCCTGGGTGTGCCCAGTGCCAGAGACCAGGGCACTTCCCTACCATCGCCAATTCCTCTTCTCTCCCAGAGAACCAGTCCCATTACCAGTCTCATTGCTGGGCCTCTGTCCTACGCACAGCTCTTCAATGCTCCCCTTCCTGCCCAGGAAAGCAAAGCCCATTCTGGCCCGTCTCCAAGCCAAACCCAGTGGCCCCAAAACCTCTAAGGGCTCCCGCTCCTAATTTCCAGTGTCCAGGCCCGTGTCAGCCTCAGCACCCCAGTTCTGGCCCTCCCCTTCCAAGGGAGAGAGACAGAGGCCACCCAAAGCCCCTTACAGAAGAGCAGCTAGAGGCTTGTGGGGACACACCAAAAGCCACATCATAACTGGGATGTTGGCAAAACAAGGTGAGATGTTTCCTGGGGAGCTGCGGGTTCCCTTCAGACCCACGGCCCTTCCTATGGCCTGGGGGAGGGTCTTCTTATATTGGCAGTTCTTAAGCTGGACCCTTAGTAGGGGCGAGGGAGGACACAGAGGGGAGTCCCTATTCTCTACTGAGAACATTTTCTGTGGTTCCTACTCTCATGGAGCTCGCAGGCCAGTGGAAAGAGGTAGGTGATATTCCCCCTGTTTATCATACATGAAGAGACTGGCTCATGTGCCCTGTCAGCCAGTTGGGGTGTGGTAGAGTTGGGATTCCAACTGAAGGCCTTAAGGGCAAGGCCTATGTTTATTTGGTTGTTACCACTAAAAATTTAAATTTACATATAGCAAAGCGTGCAACTGCAGCTCAATGGTTTTTCACATATGTGGGCACCCGTGTAACCATCATGCAATTCAAGGTCTAGATTCCAGCATTCCAGAAGGCTCCTTCGTGTCCCCTTCCAGTCAGTATACTCCCACAAAGGTCATCTCTATTCTGCATATCTTGGCACGTTTTTGTGAGCAAGAGAATCGATTGGCCCAGCAGGGCTCCCCGCTGGTGCCTATGACTCAGCTGTTGCTGGAAAGGTGGCATGACCCAGCACCCGACTGACACATAGGAGGAAACCCTGGCACTCTGGGGAGTGAAAAGAGTTAATGATGTCAGGACGACAGGTATTAACAGGGACTGTCCCAGTCTCCCTCTTTACCCAGCCCTGCTGCCTCTCGGCCCACAGGGAGAGCCCAGAGGCGCGGAGCCAAGGTTTTTGGTGGAGGCTGTGGAGGCCCTCACCTGTAGTAGGACCAGACCTGGCCCACCAACCTCTTCTGGGGGTCCACCAGCCTTGGGACTCAGCAAGAAGGGTGGGGGGTAGGTGCGGAGCCAAGACATACCGGAGGACTGGGAGAGGCTTCCTTTGCCTCTGGTGGCAGCCTGCTCACCTAGCTCTGCCGGGCCCAGTCTACACTTTCCTTGAGGGTGGATCTCAGAGGTGGCTGGCAGGGACTGTGTCTGCCATCCACAGGATGGAGATTGTCAGGAAGCAAGTTTCCCCCAAGAGGACTTCTGGTGCCTCAGGGCTCCCCAGACCCACGACCACTCCACCCACCCAGCATCCACTGGCCAGGAAGGGATCGCCCAGGAAGATCCTCCTTGACCCCAGCCTGCCTCTTTGTCTTTGAGCCAGGCCGGCCAGTGCAGTGTTAAAGCCGCTGGAGTGTCCAAGGAGACATAAAGAAAGTTTAGAGACTTTTAATTTGCCAGCACGGCCTCTCCTGCCGGCCGGCAGGTTGAGCGTTTATGGAGAAGGGCAGCTGCAATAAAGGCTTATTGTTCCTCCTCTGAGCCACCGCTTGGTGACTCCTTTCTTAAGTGAGACAAAGGGAACCCAAGGCCCACTGGCCTCCCCAGGCTTGGGGGGCTGGACCCACAGTTAGCAAGCGTTCCCCACAGCCACCCCAGAGCCAGGCCTGGTGGGGAGGGCCCAACTCTGGCTCCATCTGGACTGCACTCACGGGAGAGGGCAAGCCGGGAGCGCTGACCACGGGACCCACACTCCAGTGGGGACTCCAGGGGACGCTAGAGCTCCAGGAGGCGGGACTCCGACAAGGAGGGGCCCCGAAGTCCCCCTGCAGGGGAGCTGCACAGCCAGCAGAGGAGCAGCTACGGGGGACGTTGGGGACGAGCCTCATTTTCAAAGTCCTCCTCGGGTAGGGGTGTTCCAGGAAAGGTTTCCACCGCCGGAGAGGCCACCACAGGAGGGAGTGAGCTCCCCACTGCAGGAGGTGTGTAAGCCGAGGCCAGAAGCCCACCTGCCAGGAGGGTGCCCAGAATGAAGGCTGAATTCTGCGCAAGGAGCTCACTTCCAATGCCCAAATGCCCAGACTCAGGATCCCCAAGTGAGCCCTCTTGGCCAGGCAGGGATGGGGGGAGCAGAGGGGTGTGGTGACATTTCTAGAGATACTCTGAACCTGAGGCCACCACCTGGTGCTGCACACACTTGGGAGCCAGGTATCCCATACCCTTGGGGAATGGAGACTGAAATGTGGCACCATGTCCCAGAGTACCCTTTGCTCGAAGCAGCTGCTATCATAGCCCACAGGCAGCACTGCCCAGGCATCCAGAAGGGAGCCTGAATGGTTTCTGTCCTGCTTGCCCTCACCTGCCATGATGCCTGAGATCCGTGGGCATCCCGGTAGACAGTGATGATGGGAACATCCTTTCTTGCTGTCCATCGCTCCCTCTGGAGACTCGCCTTGCTTCACTGCCCAAAACATTAATGGCTTTGGAGATGTGCAGACAGTGAGTTGCTTAAACAGTAGCATTTCAGACCACGATGTTGCTGGCAGCGGGTAGGGACAGCATGTACAGTTGTGTAGGTTGTTCACTGCACAAGGGAAAAGGGAGCAAATGAGGGCTGGAATCCAGACTTTGCTCTGCTCACCAACCTGTGGGCCCTGCTTGGCCCACCCTTGCCTGGAGGAAGGGGAACCTTTCCTAATTTTAAGATACACAGAGGCCCTGTAAGGGCTAGTGGAGGCCCTGAAGGTGTAGTCACCTGGTTCTTGAGGACTGGTCTTTCCTCTCCAGGGCACTCGGACCAAGGGTCACATTTCTGAGGCTTCTGTGACAGCCACAGTCTCAGCTCTAGTGCATCATGGATGCATCCCCAGCCCATGGGGCCTTTCCTGCATGCTGGGGTTGGCAGCAAGAACTGGTGCCTGTAACTTTCATGTCTGCACACGAGGCCTCAGCCCCAGTGACCTCAGGAGCTGCCACCTCAGCCCTCCCACCTCCCAATGTCACTTGTCCTTGGATAACTGGATTGGGGAAAGGGAATATTATTTACCAGACGCTTAGACCTATTCCTCTCAGCCTGCCCCCATTCTCTGCCTTGCCAAAGAATGAAGATTGGGGATGAAATGAATTCGATAATAACCAATAAGGACCCCCAGAGAAAATAAAGCAGCTTTTATTAAACTTCTTCCAAGACCTTTTGTGTTGAGCCTCTGCAGGCTCTCTGGGTGCAGCCTTCGCAGGATTGGCTCTGTTCCTGCGGGTGAGGGGAGCCCCAAACCTGGCCCTCATGGTCCCTCCTGCAAATGTCCAGCAATAACTCGGGCCCAGGTCCTTCCCATGGCTGTCCTGAGTTGACTCCTACTTGAAAGGCAGTTAGAGCCACAGAAAAGACTCCGGCCTTGCATTGCCTGGCTCTGAGGTTTTGGTGGAGTGGTCTTTCTTGGCCAGGCCAGGGCTCTGGGCAGCTGGTACCGACGGGTCCCAGCTCCAGAGGCAACCGAGTTGAGGCTTGGGACCTGCTGCCATTTATCCCCGGAGTCATCTCTCCAGGTTGACTATGGCACGATTTAATGCTCCCATTCCTCCATTCCTGCTCTGCATGACAAATTGTTTTAATAAACATAAACCGGGTAATAATAAAGTCATAATAAGCCCGCAACTCACCTTATATCACTGCAGTTAAATCCTCCCATAAGCCGGCGCTGGTTACAATGACAATTACGGCCGGGCCAATCCACAGGCAGGCCTGCGTGCGGACAGATTTAATATCGTTTGTAAATATGATTAGTGGGCTGTCATGTTATTGCAGGCTGCTATTTACATTTCTCTCCGGGGTTATACACTCCGCCAAATCAACATTAAGTAGTGGGCCTCTCTTTCCTCCTTAAATCATACATTCCCTCTGCCTGCGCCAATCCCGCTTAATGAAGAAAGGGAACCTGACGGCAGGAGCTGGGCAGGATGGAGCCTCGCCTCGGCATTTTTCCGAAGACAGATGGGCACGGGGAGCCCCGAGAACGCTCCGCCCGGAAACTCCAGTGGGTGGATGGGCCCTGCTCGCCACGGCCCCCTCCCCTCTCACCGGCAGCCCCTGCCCCTCTCCCTGCCTGCTCGCTTATGAAAAATGTTCACATAATGAATGGTTGTTGTTTACAGAAGTAATTTCATGCTACATTTCCATTATTGCCTGGATTTGTTTGGCTTGGCACACTACCCCATTGCCTACGATGAACTTTTAAGGAAATATTGCTCGTGCTTCCTGCTCTGCCGTTCCGCTTCTAATGGAAGCCGCTTGCATTTGAGACATATTGTGACACTTCATAACTGTGTGCAAATAAGCATTCTTAAAGTGCTCGGCTCAATTAATCATTGTTGCGAAGGCCGGTCTGCCCCTGGTGCGCCAGAATCCACCCCACTGGGGCGCAAGTTTGGAGGAGAAAAATCTAAAAAACGGGAGGGCTCAGGGGATGGGGAGAGCCAGGAGCCACAGCTGTGCTTTCCAGATCATCCTGTGTCACTGGAGACAGCACAGGTGGGTTCCCCTCTGTCCCCAACATAGTTTAGGGCGGCCCTCTCAGCCAGAGAGGGGAGAAAGGTGAGGGTGGGGAGCCGCTTGGGAAGAATAAACCTCGAATATCATACGCCTCTGATGCCTTCTCTAAGAAGGCATTCTAGACAGGATTTCATCTTCTTGAGATGGTAAGGTCACCGTTATGTTTGAAAGTGGAATATATAGATGCACTCAGAGGCTATGAGGGCTGTTAGTCCTTGCACAGAATGCCCCAGCGCCGTGGTTTCCGAGCCCTGTGTGTACGGTGTGGATGTGTACGGTGTCTATCGCGGCCAGGGTGTCTGTCCCTAGCATCTTCACTTCTCGTGCTACTCCTAACCTTTGGTGAGCTTGGAGGCCAGGAAATTAACTTTGGAGCATGAAGACTAGAAAATCAAACTTTATACATTACTTGTAAAAGAAGATGAAAGAGATTTGGCTGAGAGCATGGGGACTCTCCTCAAAGTAAGAGTCAGGACATGTGTTTTATTCAGAGCTCTTTGTTTCCTTCCTGATTCTCAGCTGAGTTGGAGCTGAGAATGGGCCTGGATGGAGGCTAGGAGGAGCTCTATCCTTATGCTGAAGCATGTTCATTAATTCATTCTACAAGTACTTTATGTGTTAAGCTCCTGCACTGTTCTGGGCCCTGAGGGTCACAGAGTCTCCTTCCTCCCCCGAGGAGATTATGCTTGAGCTGAGATAAACACACCCCCTCCTGGTGCCCACACGCAAATCCTTACAGACTCCATATGCATGCACACCTGTGTGCATTTTCTTCTTCATTAATGACTCCTCAATGAAATCATTTCTCCTCATAATGGCCTATAATTGCCAAACTTTGTATAATGAAGTTTATTATTTTAATAAAAAGAGATAAAGATATAATCTTTTCTTAATGTCAGGAGATTTAGGAAAAATTTTCATTCAAAAAGGTTAAAATGATAAAGTGGGTGCTTGTATGGTGACACATTCCACTATCTGGAAAATGTGGATGACGTGAGTCAGGGTCGAGTGTGCGTGCGTGTGTGTGTGTGTGTGTGTGTGTGTGTGAGAGAGAGAGAGAGAGACAAGCGAAGGCAGGGACGGGTGTAGCTAAGGGCAAGGTGACAGGTCCCGGGTTCCCAGGTACTGTGAAACAAACCAGGGGTCCCAGAGCCATGTGTTCACCAGGCTTGTCAACCTGCACAGAGATTAGGGCTGGGACCGTGGCCAGAGAGACGTCTCGGTCCCCAGCAGCACAGGGGAAGCGCGAGATGTAATGAAAAGTAGTAGCCCAGCACTGAAAGTGGAAAATGGTATTGATTTTCCAGTGCTTGGTTGCTCAGGGGAGCTCATCAGGTACAACCTCCCAGGCGTCCACCACCCTAGAGGGGTCTGTGGCGCCCCCTGCCTGCCTTGCTTCTCCACTCCACGGAGGCCAGCTCCGCAGCCCAGCCTTTGCAAACCCCATGAAATGCCTTGGCCTCTGTCCCAGGGGTTCAGCTCAGACAGTGGAAGGACGGGTGACAGTGAGCAGAAAAGGCCTGGGAGGACACAGCTCTCAGCTCTGGAAGGTGTGACCAGAGGTCAGGCCACTGCCCACAGGCCAGGCTGCTGCCCTGGCTTTAGATCCCTACCCTCACCAATCACTGTGGCCCCCAGGCACTCAGGTGAGCGCCCAGCATTGGAGCCTGTCCTTACACAGATCAAGAGCCATGTAAAGGAAAAGCAAGCTCTACCCTGGAGCAAGAAGCAAGGAATAGAGGCAGAAACTACAGTGAGTGGCCCTGGATACAAGGCCGATGCAGCCCCACAGGCTCATACCCACAAGCAGGGGTTACCAACTGAGAAGGTGATATAGTGCAGCTGTTAAGAGTGGGGTGTTTGGAGTCAGCCAGGCTTGGACTGGCATCCTGGCTCCTTCATTCGCCAAGTATGTGAACCCAGACAAATTATTTAACTTTCTTCAGCCTCAGTCATCCCATCTACTGAGAATGGGGATTATAGTTGTCTCCTTAAGGGTTTAATGTGAGGATACCATCAGATAAAGCAGGTAAAGCACTTGGCACGTGCTTGGCTCTAGTAGTGCTCCAGATTATTAGCTAAAACAACAGCAACAATAAATGTCAAGGATTTAGGGTAGGGCTGAGGCTCACACCTGTTCCCCACCCTGCCTGGTTTTCCCTTCACCAATGGTACCACCATCCCCTCATTGCCTGACGCAGAAACCTTGGAGTCATCCTAGACTCTTCTCTCGTACCCCATGCTAATTAGTCATCCAGTCCTTCCCATTCCACTTTCTGGACACCCCTCCATTCCCTTGGCCTCCTCGCCCATCCAGGCCCCATGATTTCTCTCCTGGATGACTGCAGTAGCTCCAGACTGGCCTCCCCAAATCCCCTCTTGCCCTTTCCACTGCATTTGATGCCCAAAGTCTGAAGCAAATCAGGATTCCATCACACTCTGATTTTCCGTCTTCAGTGGCTGCTCTTTACTCTGTACTTGCCTACCTTCCCTTCTATCTCCCCCAGGGGGCCAGTGAGCTCCTCCAGGGAAGAACCCTTGGATTTTTAACCACTGTAACCCCAGTGCCTATCCCAGTGCTTGGAATGAAACAGGCTCATGGAATGATTGTTGAGTGAATACATGAATGTATACCTCCCCAGGCCCATCTCTACTGATGTTTAAAGTCAACACTTTGGACCAGCATCTGACCACAATGTGTTAGAGTCATGAAGCAGTGGTCTTTTGTGGGTGGGGTGGGCATTGAGGAGTAGGGTGATTGGGGCAGAGCTGCAGAGGTGGGAGAGGCAGAGGAAGAAGAAATAGTGGACAGGGGTGAGATCACGAAGAGCCTGGGATATCTGGTAAGGGTTATGCACTTTACTTTGTAGGCAGTGGGGGAGCCATTGACAGTTTCAGGCAGTTCAAAGGCATGCTTTGATTTCTGTCTTAGAAAGGTTGCTCTGGATTGGGGGCATGTGGAGCAGCAACAGGAAGACCGGACAGGATCGGGGTGGTGATGGAAGTGGAGAATGGGAACCAGATTCAAGAGGCATTAAAGAGGTAAAATCAATAGACCTTGGTGACTTTGTGTTTGAAGGAACAGAGAAAGAGAAGTGGGGGGCCTAGCAGGAGAATTACCCGGCAGTTGTGTGATGGTTAGTGTCATTCACCAGGACGCTGAATACAGGAGGGAGGGCAGTTTGGACCAGGGATTGGTGGGGGTAGAAAGTGATGGGATGAATTTTGAATGTGGGACATCACGTGAAGATGATGGAATCTGTTGGCTCTGAGGGTCTGGAGCCCAGGAGACAGCTTAGTGCTGGAGACAGAGGTGAGGGGCCCTCAGTGTACAGTTCAACAGTGGAAGAAAGCCAGGGACAGGCCAGATTGTAAGGAGGTGTGTTTAATGAGAGGAAAAGTCCTGGGGAGCACTGACATCTAGGAGGTCACTGGACGAAGAAGAGAGAGAAGGGAGTGAGGAGGAGCAGCCAGAGAGGAAGGAAGGGTCAGGGAAGATGAGAGGAAAAGAATTCATGGAAGCATGGTCGGCCGTGTGGCCCACAGAACCTTGACAAGAAGGGAGAAGGTTCATGATGCCTTGGGCGGGATGCCAGAGGGGATGAAATACTTTAAAAAAAATTTTTTTTTTTGGTAATGATTGAGGAGACTTGCATATATATAGTTACCTACTGATTTTAATTTATATCGGCCTCCTTTCCAAAACAATTTAAGACAGCTGAGGAAAATGTGACCTTATTTAGAGCAAGGGAAGGACATATAAGTGTGGCCAGGCCCACGTCTTCCATGGTCACCTCAGAGAAAGGCCTGCACTGAAATGCCCCCTTGGTTAGTCATGAGGGTCTAAGTCATGACGACAAAATCAGTTACATGAGGTCAAGGTGAGGTCAAGACGTGAAGTCAGGGCCGGGTCGTTTTGGTGTGGGAGGCGAGGTCACAGTCAGATGACGACAATGAGGGGGAGAGACTGGAGGGTTGGGGTGTTGAGGGAGTGAGATCTGGGCTCATGAAATCCCAGTGGGAACAGGGTGCGGTCAGAATCGTGCACTGAGGGAGTGTGGTCAGGGTGGGATCAGGCCGGTGGGACACCAGCAGGAGCAGGTGGGCGTGGTCACTCTGGGTGGTGACCCTGGGTGGTGACGACGATGAGAGCCGTCCCGTCCCTGTCCCCACCCCCAAGTGTGTGCATAGGTACACATTTGGGTACTATGTGGGCCCAGTGCACATGGCCTGCATGTGTGCACATGTGTGACATGCCCTTTTGTGAGTGTATGTGTGTGCTCACTTGTGGGCGTGGCACATGAGTGCATATTTTGTATAGTGTATCTGTGGTTATGTTATGTTTTCTAAAAGCACACAACAGACAGAGGATTATAATCAGAAACTAGATACAAATCCCTCACAGCTATGGCCAAACATCCCATCCTATTTCCTGATAACTTCTCAAGGCTGAAGATCTTTGGAAGCCATGTGGAGAAAGAAGAGCTCTGGTCCTTGTCAACCTCAGGAGGATGCATTCCCAGTTGGTGGAAATAGGGTGGGGGGCAACTGGCAAAGCAGGGGTCCCCAGCCCCTGGGCCGCACAGCGGGAGGTGAGCGGCGGGCAAGCGAGCGAAGCTTCATCTGCCGCTCTCCATTGCTCCCCATCGCTCCCCATCGCTCGCATTACCGCCTGAACCAGCCCCCGCCCCACGGTCTGTAGAAAAACTGTCTTCCATGAAACCGGTCCCTGGTGCCAAAAATGTTGGGGACAAAAAGAAAAGAAAAGAAGCCTCTTTACCTCTTCCTGGAGATAGGAAAGACTTCACGAGGCCAGTGACGAGCTAGATGAACTCGGAAGTGTTGACTCAGAGCTTGCAGGTGGCGCTGGGAAGGCACTGAGCACAGGCACAGGCAAAGGCTGGGAGACAAAAAAGGGCCACAGAGTGTAAGTAGATTGACACAACCGGGGCACAGGCGCAGTGGCAGCAGGCGGGGCTGGGGAGGAAGCGGGCTCTGGTCACTGAAGGCCAGTGAGCAAGGACTCCCTCCTGGCGTTGAAGGGGACTCTTCCAACTAGTCAGGAAAGAAATGACTGTGCAGGAGACCTGGTGAAGAGGCATTTGGATGCGGATCCGTGGGACCTGGTTGTTGAACAGACAGCTGTGTCCTGGATGTGGTGGCCCGGGCTCAGAAGGGCCCCATGCTTGGGGTTTAATGCTCTGTGGTTGCTGTCTTGGAATTCTTCTCATTTTATCTATGAATCTGTGTTTTGGGTGTGAAGCCTACTGGGACAGTGGCGCATGTGCCACGGGCTTGGAGCACAGTCTAGCTTTGACCCCCTCCCCGGGACGAGTTCTGGGCCTGCCCCCTACCCCTGGTGCCCCAGGCGGGAGCCGTCACAACCTAAGCTTTCGCTACTCTGTGGTGTGATTCAGGGCAAAAGTCCTGAGCGTGGGCTCCACGGAGGGAGTAAGAGGCGGAGGCGTGAACCTCTCCTCGCGTCCCAGCTGAGTGGGCCTCTGGCCCTGACGCCACACCTCCAGGCACTGCCTCCTGGGGTAGCTGTGAGAATGCCACCGGTCAGTCCAGCACCACCATCCTCCTGCCTGTAGCTCCCCCCCACCAGGGGCCAACTGGGTCCTCTGAAGTCTCTCGGTGTTTGAATAATCCTCTGCACTCACTAGAGCTCAAAAGCCTGC
This sequence comes from Balaenoptera ricei, assembly GCF_028023285.1. Lineage (NCBI taxonomy): Eukaryota > Metazoa > Chordata > Mammalia > Artiodactyla > Balaenopteridae > Balaenoptera > Balaenoptera ricei. Next base: position 66,108,175 of record NC_082646.1, read on the forward strand.
TCGAGACTTAGCTTGCTCCAGGCCAACACCCTTCCCAGTTCCGTCCGCTCAGTCCCCCTCAACCAGTCACTCCAACAGCAGCCAGGCCTGGGATGGAAGACACAGGGTCCTGCAGCCTTCGGTTTGTGGGAGTCAGCAAGAGCCAATTGCTAAATATGCAGGAATTCTGCAAGTCAGTTGTTAAACTGTCAGTGGCTTAAAATCTGCCATCAAGGAAACAGGCAAACACTACAAATCAGGGCCTGTTTTTCCCTTGGAGAGCCGTTTACTAACTCACCACAGCCTGGAGGCCTGATTCCCAGGGGCCAAGTGTTTGGAAAGGCCTAGGGTGATTCCTAGTATGTGTGTGTGTGTGTGTGTGTGTGTGTGTGTGTGTGTGTGTACATATGTGCATGTGTGTGTTTGCTCTTGTGTGTGTCTCTATAGGAGTTTACATGTGCATGCATGGGTGTGTGTGTCCTGTATGTTTCAGCACAGGAACTGGCAGTGTGGGTTCTCTGACAACCAAAACTGCCCATGTCGCAAGAGTTTCCCAGTGTAGGGGAAATGTTCCCCAGAGATCCAGCAAGAGGCTCCACTCTATGACCATGCAGGCTCTCCTGCTTGACCCCAGGGGCCTCAGGTCCTCACCTGAATTGCATAGTAAAGGGCTGGGGATTCTGTGCACATAAACGCATTAGCAGCCCCAGAATCCCTGCACCTGGTGTACCTCTGCTCAAAAACTGTGCTCTCTTTCCTTTGGTTGTTTATATTTCATTTTAATATTGATAGAAAACAAAATTTGGCCCCTTTGGAAAGTCTTAAATCTGAAACAGTTAAAAACAAAATAAAACAAAACAACAAACTACTAGAAGTAATTTAAGAGATAATCTTTAGCTTTTCATGCAAAGTTATGCTCATAGCAAATCCAGAGAAGACAGTGAGAAGGCAGAACTGGAAGGACCTGGTACTATGGGCAACTCCAACCTGATGAGGAAAAAGACAGTGTATGAAATGAGCTCAGTGTACCACCAGGGCTGGGGCTCAGCTCAGACAGGCACTGGTAGAAGAAGGTGGGACTCTTTCTCTCAGTCAACAGAGGTCATCAGGCAGACCTGGGCGCGCCTCAAATGGGAAGGCTGACAATTAAGTAACACTGCCATGTCCCTATGCTGGCCAGGCACAGAAGGTGCTCAATCAGTGTTTTTTAATGTTCTTTTATATGGGGGGGGGTCCTTTCTTTCTCCTTCCTCCCTCCCTCCCTTCCCTCCTTCCTTCCTTCTCCCTCTCTCTCTCTCTCTTCCTTTCGGATGATGACTGAATATGTCTGCATACCCTTCATCCCCTGGTCACTGGTTGGAGCCCAGGATGTGAAGATAATGATTCAGGTCCCTTCCCCATCTTCCCTGAAGTTCTGAGAGGGAAGGACTATGTTGCTATGTCCCCGAAGGAAAGAAGCCAAGAAAGGAATCTACCTGCACAATGGGTGACCAAGAGGGTTGGGACCTCAGGCCAGGACCCTCTCACTCTCTAGTTTTAACTGGCCCCTCCTTCTGGGGAACTCTCGGAGAGGTACCTTATAAAGTTTCTCAGCCCTCCTGGCCACAGCAGCTGTCCTCAGCAGCACTTGGAGGAACTTGGCTGTGTCCCCACTCACTCCCTGACCATCCCAGGCATTTCAGCCGCACTCAGCTGGCTGTACCCACTGATGGGAGCCCCTCAGGAGGAGTCCCCGGGGACCACAAACTAGAGGCTCAGCTTCCTGGTGCCGAGGTGGCTGCACCCTGGTGGGATTCTGTGGGTTCTCCCAGATGCCTCAGAATAGGGGGTAGGGGAGTGGCAATTAAGACATTTAACTCCAGTTCTGTTATCTGCTTTGCATAATAGCCTTGTTTGTACAAAAGATTTTGTTTGAAGAAAGGGTTCAGCTACTTTTTAAAAATTGCAAATCATTGTTCTAGGAGTAGTAATTTCATTAGGTAGGTTTGTTAATAACCTTTAGGGGATTCCACATGGGGGTGGAGGGCTTGTGTGTATTTTGTAAAAGATTCTCTGGGGCCCTGATTTGCCCTGTGTGAGAGCCAGTAGCCTAGTGGGTCAGAGAAGGCCAAGCTGGGCAGGTCCCACAGATCATGTCCTTTCTGTGTCCTCACACCATCCTCCTTTGACTGGATGTGGGCCTGATGCCTGCCTGCCTGTCTTGTGCTTATCTGGGTGCTGTTTTGGCGGCCTGGGCAGGCCTTCCTATGACTGCAGCCTCAGTGGGTCGTGTTGGAAAGAGGAGGCTGGACCACCCTCCACCCCATCCTCCCTGCCCTCGGGTGTGCCTCTCAGAGGCTGAAGGAGAGACAAGGGGGCTCCCTTCAACCCAGGGGACAGGGAGTCGTCCGCTACGGCCAGGGCCACAGAGATTCCTCAGGACAAGGGAAGGGGGCCTTTGCAGAGGGTGACTCGGCCCCTGGATTCCCCACCTTCCCCCATCTACCCTCTCAGTGCTTTGGGAGTTGGAACCTAATGGAAGGGGTTACTTAAGAGAAAGGGGGAAAGGGGGCCTGCCCAGGAGGAAGCTGTGCCTAAGGTTGGTATTGGGCCTGGAATTGGAACGCTGAGGGGCCGGGGGGTGGGGTGGAACCAGACAGGAGGTCCTGGTCCCGAAACTGTCCCCCCTCCCGGGGCCTGCAGGCTTTACCGACCCCTGCCTACCCACAGACCACCCTCCCCAGGCCCCTTCTTTCAGCTCCCCTTGCCTGACTGTCCCAGTTTGGGCCCACGATCTTCTCCCCCTCCACCCTCTGTCCTCTCTGCAGACCCACCCTCTCACTCCTGGCCTGACACAGGGCTTCCTGCCTTGTTCTTCTCTCCCTATTCCTGCACAGGTCTCTGCACCTGCCCTGGTGAGCCTGTGCCAGCAGCCCGGGGCCTCTAGGGGGCAGCAGAGAGAGGATGAACAGGCTGAGCGGCCAAAGAGCCCTGTTCCAGATGCATTTCTGTCTCTGAATTGCTGCGTGCCTTGGGACAATCCACTGACCTCTCTGGGCCTCCGTTTCTACACTGGCTTTTCTGGGGAGATGACTCACAGGCCCCTTCCTATAGGGTATTCTGCTGTGGCCAAGCCGCTGCAGAGAATCTAAGGAGGAGGTGGAGAAGGGAGTGTTCAGGCTGCCAGGAAGGAGCGTGGGAGGCTAAGCAGTGGGGAGGCCCCAGCAGGTGTGTGTGCCTCCATTCAGTACCCCCCAACCCCAGGACAGCAGACCAGAGGCTACAGACAGGCCAGGAAAGCACAGTGGTGGAGCATGGTGGCTGTGGACCTAGCTGCAGGCACGGGGCCCTAAGAACCAGAGACTGCTCTGTGCCTGGAGGAGCCCAGCACCCCTGCGGCCTCGCGAGCCCACGAATTGCCCCTCCCTCTGCCACCTCTGCCCGGGTTTTCTCAGCTCTGATTGTAGGACTAATAGATTTGTGATTTCTTTTTGTAAAGAAGTACAACCCCAGTGCACCAGGCCGGGGAGGTCCCTAGCCCACCCAGATGCCCCCCCTTCCCTGGGGCGGGCTGGAGTTTGGGCTTGGGGGGGCTTGGCTGGCCTTGCCCAGGAGGGACTGGGAAGTCAAGGAGGCTGGAGGGGCCTGTACCCCACTCTGGCCTCTGCCAAGCTGCACTGGGGAGGCCCAGAGGGGTTTATTTGGATTTTTTTAATTATCATTTTTACTTTTTTTCTCCTCATGAAAAAGTTTTAATATACACAGTAAATTAAGCTCAGAAAAAAGGAGGGGGGCACATTTCATCTTTAATCTATTTACTTCTGAATATTTAACATACAATTCTGGCACCAATCACCAAATTTAACTGGAAAATTACTCACTAATCTGTTTGCTTATTTGGAATAATTGGGTCGGCTGCCAGCGCGAGGATTTCCCCCCCCCCCCCCCGTTTAATATCTCAGTTAGTAGTCCAATTTCAGCTTGGCGGCATAATTACTCTGACAGAGCTGTAGCCACGGGGCCTGTGAGTGGGGCTGCTTTTAAACCGTAAATTATGAAGGATTAGCATTTATGAATTTTAAATCAGGGCTGGGGTAGGAGACACTAAAGCTGCTTAATGCTGGGGAACGGCAGCCTCCACTCAGCAGCAGAAGCCGTAACCCTTCCGCTCCCAGGACGGGCCGCAGGATGTGGGAGCCTGGGACGTGGCAGGTGGTGACCCAGAAGGTGTGGGAACACAAAGGACACAGGGGTGGGGGAAGCTGCCGCAGTGATGGAGCCCCCAGGAGTTAGAAAACCTGGGGTGATGTGAGCAAGGGCTTTGGCCTCTCCCCCTGCCCCACCCCGGTCCATAAGGAGCAGTCTCCCCCCTGGTTAGTAACAGTTCACCTCCCCCCTGCCCTAGAGGAAGCTCAGAGCAATGACCTAACTACGAGTTGAGGTCACTCCCTGCAGCCCCCTGCCTGCATGCAGGAAGGGTCCCTGCTGTTCTTAAGCATCTCCATCTGGCCGTGAGCCAGTCTGACTCAGCATCCTTTGGCTCTAAGTGTGACTTCCTGGTGTACCCAGCTCTGGCCAGCTGCAGAATGGCCGCCAAGGCTTCCCCAGGTACGTCATTCTCAGTTCTCCCCTTCCCTCCCCTTTTCCTCCATCCCCACCCCACCCTCCGCTGGCACATGATGGCCCTAGACCCACCTTTGAAACCATATGGACCTGGGTTTGAAACCCAGCTATGCTCTTTACAAGCTGTGTGACCATGGACAAGTAACTTAACCTTTCTGAGTCTCCAACTTATTCATCAGTTAAATGGAGACAGTAATTCCTACCTTACAGGGCTGCTGGAGACTTTCATTAGATACTGTGGGTGAAGTGCCAGGCACAGTGCCTGGCACACGGCAGGTGTTTATTCCGTCAGCTCCATGCTCCTTGGGCTCTCCCCAAACCTGAGTCAATGCCCTGCATCCACTGCCCTCTCCCTGTGTCTCATTTCTCACAGCACAGGGAAATCTCAGCCTCTGGCCACTCAGCCTGCCCTGATGGTAGATGCCAAGGTTGGATCTCAGGACTCCACTGGACTCCAGGCATTGGTGGCCACTAGAGCACTGACTCTGGGGCCACGCTGGCTGGATTTGAACTCTTACTCTGTCGTTCACTAGCTTGGTGACCTTGACCAAGTTATTTAGCCTCTCTATGCCTCAGTTTTCCTAACCTGCAAAATGGGAATCGTAACAATAGTATCTCATCATAGTGCTGTTAAGATTTGGTAAGTTAATGTACGGCATTCAGAATCATGCCTGTCACACAGTAAATACTAGCGGTGCTGCTTATTGTTATTTATTATTCGTATGAGGAAGATGACTGTGGTCCTCTCTGTGGAACTTGAGGCTCCAGGTTGACCTCCCTTGAGCCTGAGGGATCTTTAGGTAGCCTACAAAAATAGCAGGAAAAGAGGCAGGATCTGAGTGGGCAGGACCAGGCTACTTGGCACCTCACTGAGGACCAGTCTGGAGCACACCTCTCTGAGATAAAGCAGTCCCTACAGTGGCCAGACCTCCACCTGTCCCATCTATGGGTGATGGGACCTCCCCATGACCTGCAGCTCTGGAAGAACCTCCTGATGTGCCTGATGGGGCAGATTTCTGGGGTACAGGCCAGCAGTGTGGGCAGCAGAGGCCGGAGGGGCAGGAATGAGACCATAGGGGCACATCAGCCCAGAGACACCCTCTGCATGGGTCAGCCCTCTTTCCCAAGCTGGCCAAGATCTCTGTCCTCCCGGTCCCCAGGCCTGGGCTAGACCAGGTCAGTGGGTGGCCAGGGAAGGCAGAGTGGGGGTGACTCCAGGCATCCCAGCCTGCAGGGTGAGCAGGCCAGGCCAGGCTGAGCCCAGAGCCTCACTCTAGGCCTCCAGGGCTAACCTGTAGGCCCAGCCCTTCCCACTGCCCCTCACCAGCTTCAACAACAGTCTGTCCTAGCTCATCACGTCCACTGTGTGACAAGCTGCCAGTGCCTTAATGTGAGTCCTCTGGCAGTCCACTTGCCCTTTTGGGACCTGATTTTGCACATCTGAAAGAAGAACAGGAGGGTCTTGCCTGCCTAGGGGTCTATGATTCAGGTTCATAGCCTGTTATCTCAGCAGAATGGACACAGCGTGTCATTCACCTGTTCTCTGCAGAGCAGGTCCCACAGCCCACCCACAAGTCCAGGCTGGGTGCAGTTCGGCTTCATGTGACATAGTGGATGGATTCGGCAGCCCAACACCATCCATGATCCTAGGCTTAATGACAGACCAAGCCGCAGCCTCAGCTCCCGGGTGCGGGCTAGCCATGGGAGTCCCGGGGAAATGCTGCAGCCCAGCGGGGGCTCACGGGCCCTCATGTGGTATTAATGCTCTTTGTAAAAATGCCCTGAATGATAATTTTGCTTTGGCAAATAAATCCTTAAGTGTCCCCCCCACCTTGTACCTCCATATACCCCACACCGTCACCCTCAGCCACCTGGCCCTTAAGGACTGTGACCTGGGGGAGGAGTAAAGGGGGAAGGAAACCCGCCAGGGCTGCCGCTGCTTGTGCAGCTGAGGGAGGGCTGCACTCCCAGGGGACCCACAGGACTTCTAGTGCGGCTGGTCTGCCAGCACGCTGGGATGCTTGATGGAGGGGAAGTGCCCGGTTTGTCAAGTCCTTGCTGAGCTTTGTGATAACTCATTATATTTCTTTCTTTACAAATTGGCCCATTAGTACGCCTGAATTGAACGGAATTCTAACGCCAGGAGCCTCCCAGCCTGGGCTGAGCCTGGGCCAGGAATTACCTGAGGCACGAAGGCCTGCATTCTGGGGAGGAAGCCTGGGACGGATGTCTGGAGCGGGCCCTACATTCTGCAAGGGAAGTGGGTTTGTTTTCTTTAAACTCTAGAGAATGAAAGAGTTCTAACCAAGCCCTGCTGGATTTAAATAGCAAGATCTGCCTCACTGCTCACTGGCTTTCAAGCTGGGGGCTCTGATCCCTGTTTGAGGGGCTAAACTCTAACCCCATTAAGCCATTTATGGAAAGCTGACCACCAGGGAGGGAGGCGGCCCCTCTTCCTGCAGCCTCCCTAAACCCCACAGATTCTGAAATTGGTTGTCACTCTCAGTCTGAGGATTCTAAACAAGTAGGCACTAATCCCCTCTGTTAAGGAGATACTTATTTTGTCTGAAAAACTTCAAAAAGCCCATGACAGATACTCAAAATCAAAATTAGCATTCCAATGAGGATTTAAAAAATAATAATTCTTACAGTTCTGCTCAGGAAAGGAGGAGAGGGGAAGTGACTGGCCGGGAGGCTGGGGGAGGGAGTGGGGGCAGTGACTTTCATCTGCCTACCCTCAGGAGCTCTGGGGATGTGCCCCTGCTGGCTGAGATGCTGAAGCACCCTCCCCAAAGGGGCAAAGGCTAGGCCGTAGCCTGGGCCCTCCAGGGTGGGCGGGAAGTGGCAAAACCCAAGGATTGTGCAGATGAGAAGTTCAAGTCTCAGAGAGGGAGGCAGCATCCGGGGCCATCAGCTACCAGAGCTGCAGCTACAGCCAGACATTTGGACCCAGGTGCGCCTCGGGTCTGCCTGCCTGAGGCCTCAGTGGTGCTCTCAGCTCACAGGACTAGTGGGAGTGCAGAGAGGCTGACAGGTGTCCTGAGGCAGCTCAGCGGCGGAGTGTGGAGTCCGACGGTCTTGCCAACATACCTGTCCACGTTACGGCCATGTCTGGAGCCACTGCAGGGTCCTAACATTCCCTCCAGTCCCAGCAGCCTCTCTTCTGGAACCCAGTGAGCCTCCTGCCACCCCCGGGCCTGACCTCTCCCTTTGCTGGACTAGTGCCCCCAGCCCAGCCTCACCCTGGCCTGTCCCACCCCACAACCCAGCCTACCCTAGAAGGTCTCCCTCATCAGAGTCATTCTGGCATTTCCATCTCTCAAGGGACCCTCCTGTTCCAGATTCCAGATTCCCAGGCCAGGAGGAGGCCCCCATCTCCAGACAGGGGGCTCTTCTCTCCCAGTCTCTATAGCCCCTTTCTTTCTAAAGTCCCTTAGGTGACTGCAGGACCTCCTGAGCCCCTCTCAGCTCCTGGACCAAATCCCCCACTTCCTCTATTGGCCCCTGCTTGGCCTTCCCAGGAAGCCAGGGGGCAGGACCTATCCCTCCTGCTCCCCTCAGCCAGGCTGCCCCAAGCCTGTTTGGTGTCATCCCCTGCAGGGAGGACCTCACACCTCGAAGACTGTTAATGGAAGTTCCTGGTCTCTCAGTCTTCCCCCACCTCCCCCAATACACACTGCTTTTCTGCATCACCCCCAAGTTCTATCCGTCACCTGCCCAGTCCCCACTAGGCACTGTGCCCCGTTCCAAGGCTGATCTGGAACCAGATTCTGTCCATTCCCTCAAACTCTCCTTCAGTGTGTAGACCTGCTCTGTGCCTGGTCCCGTGTGAGTGCTGGAGCACAGGGACCAGACTCTGTTCTTGGGGTGCTTCCAGCCAAATAGGAGTGCTGGTCCACCACAGTACAGACGGATCAGAGAACTCCATCTGCAGGGCTGCCTGAGGAGGTGCCAATGAGCTTCAATAGGAAGTCACCAGGTGGGCAAAAGAACAAAGGGCCTTCTAGGAGGCGGAGTAGTGTGCAAACACAGAGAGGCCAGGGAAGCCTGGGAACAAGGCAGAACCCCGACTCTAAGCCCAGTACCCCTTCCTGATCCCTAGCCCGGGTCCCCAGGCCCTTCATGAAGACCACGAAGTCCTGGTCACCTGTTCTAGTAACAGTATTGCACAGCACGTGAACCTCAGAGAGAGAAAGAAGGAAGTGCCCATGACACCCTAGGCCACCAATGAGAGAGACCCCTTGAAAGCACTGCCTCATCCATGACAATGGTCATTGGCTTCTGGTACTAGAAAAGCCTGAAGGAGATATCCAAAAGGCCCAGCTTTTGGCAATAACCGTTCCTGAGGCAGACCTGGTCCCTCCTGGCTGCCAGTATTATCCCTGCGAAAACTGGCTCTGTTCAGAGCACTTTCCCACCCATATCTCATCATAGATTTCTAGAACATTCATGCTCAGAACCCACATAGACTGGTGTTGTCCAATAGAAATACACTGCAAGCCACATACATGATTTTTAAAGTTTCTAGTAGTCACACTGAAAAGATTAAACTAATTTAATAATATATTTTCCTTAGCCCAATATTATTATTGGGTTTATATAACCCAAAACACTATCATTTCAACATGTAATCAGCATAAAATTATTACTGAGGTGTGGTTTTTATCATAATAAGTCTTAGAAATCTAGTGTGTATAATCTTTTACACTGACAGCACATCTCAATTCCAACTAGGCACATTTCAAGTGCTCCATGGCCACAAGCGGCTAGTGGCTACTATACTGGACAGCACAGAGACCAGCCCAGCGTGTCTCCAGAGGAAGAAACTGGGAAGGAGGGGAATGGACTTTGTTATCAACTGAATGTTTGTTGTCTCCCCAAAATTCATATGTTGAAACCATACCCCCAGTGTGATGGTATGAGGAGGTGGGGCCTTTGGGAGGTAATTAGGATTAGATGAGATCACGAGGGTAGAGCCCTCAGGAATGGGATTACTGTCCTTATAAGAGACACAAGAGAGCTTGCTTCTTCTCTCTGCTGGCCACCCCGTGAGACGTCGGCAGTCAGCAACCCAGAAGAGGGCCCTCTCCAGAACCCAACCATGCAGGCGCCCAGATCTTGGACTTCCAGACTCCAGCACTGTGAGAAATAAAGTTCTGTTGCTTATAAGCCACCCAGTTTATGGTATTCTATTATGGCTAAGGCAGACTTGCTCAGGATCAAATGCAAACCAGGCTGTGGGATGAAGTCCCCTGACTCCAACTTCTGTCCCACCCACAGTCCTGCTGGACCCCGAGAGGGCCCAGGGCACTGAAGCAGAAGACACTGGGCTGGGGCTGGAGGCGGGCATCACGTGCTGGGTCTGCTGCTAACCTTCCCCACACGTGGCCTTGGGCGGATCAGGAACTGCATTGAACGTGGGGACCTCCTGCAGGCTGTGAAAGGAGGTCAAATGAAGAGGCACCAGAGTGGCAGACATTTCCAGCGTCTGCTCTGTGCCCGGCACCGCGTGGTGGCTGGGGGCTGTCCTCATCCTGAGGAGCTTGCGGCTGGGGATGGGACAGTGACAGCACAGGTGATGAGGCCCACAGTGGGGAAAGCACGGGGCCCTGTGGAGGCACTGAGGACAGGGTGTTTGGGAGAGGCAAAACTTGAACTGGGTCTGGGAAGAGGAGCACAAGATCCACTTGGAGGCCTCTTTCTGTAGCTGGGACACCCCCCTCCACGCCCCAGCTTCCTAAGACCCTGGGACCCCAGCTGTCCCTGAAGAGTGAGGAGAGCCCACTCAGGTAGTCCAGCCCTGCCCACAGTCCTGCCAGTCAGGCAACACCCAGCCTCAGAGGTGGCTGGTACTGTGCCCTCCTCAGGGGAGCCCCAAGGAGTCTGGCCTCGGCCCTTCCCCTTTTCCTTCAGGCATCCCAGACTTCTTTGGGATGAACTGGGTCTGCCCGTGGGCCAAGCTGGAGCAAGAGAGGCGGCCTGAGTCCTGCCTGCCAAAAGCCAGGGCAGTCACCGCCTGAGGGGAGAGCTGAGCTGCCTCCGGGGCTAAGGCTGGGTGGCAGCCCACGGGGCCTGTGGGGCTTGCAGTCTGCAGTCAGGGCCTCGCTGCCTCTTGCCCCCCCACCTGGCCACGAAGCCCCAGAGCCGGTAATGAGCACCTACGGCTCCACGGTGGCTCAGAGGAGGCCTCCTGGCAGCCCGGCCTTGTTCTCATTGTCCCGCTCCAGCCCAAATGCACCAGGCCCAGGCCTCAATCATGATCAATGGGCCGAGGATGTGCTGAAGCGGCACTTTCATCTTTTCTCAAGGCCGGTGTTTGAACTTCTCCGAGCAAGCGGCCTTCCCAAACGGGCTTGTCTTCTAAGAAGGCGGCCAATCTCCTTTCCCTTGCTTCCTAAGCAGGCTGATCCTGAGAGTTATTGAGGCACAAAAAAAAGAGACGTTCAAAGGCAAATCTAAATTACCGTCCTCTTCAAACTGGCGAAAAGTCTTATTAAGTCACCTGCGTGTGAATCCCGGCCTATTTCTGCCTGCAGACCTTTCTTCCTTTGTGCCACATAAATGGACACATCTTATTGATTTTCTTTCAACCTGGATCACCTCCATCGCTGTGAATATGGGCAGACAAATCCCGCTCCTTCCTTCCTGGTGGGGCTGAGGAAGAATGGGGGTGGCAGCTAGAGGGGCCCCGCACGATGGGGGCCACTGCACCTTCCTCGCCACCCCCTGTGTGCCTTCCCACAGAACTCAGCAGAGCGGCCCAGAGCAGCATTTTCCTGGGGGAGACGGGGAGGCACGGGGGGCCTGTGGGGAGGCTCTGTGACTACAGCCAGCAGATGGGGCCTCGCCAATCCTTCCTGGGTTGGGAGGACAGCTCCAGGGACCCTTGAACTCACCCCGCTCTGCCCTCAGCCTGTCTTCTCGTGTCCTTGGCCTCCTACTGCTTGTCCTCTGTGACTCCCATCCCCAAACGCTCCCCACTCTGCTCACTCCATCCCAGCCTTGACCTCTTTGCTGAACAAGCCACACACATGCCCACCTCAGGGCCTTTGCACTGCTGTTCCCACGCCCAGAAGGATCCTCAAGCCTCTTCCCCTCACCTCCTTCAAGTCTCCACTCAAATGTCCACTTCTCAGTGAAACTTTCTCAGGCCACCCCATGGAAAACGGTACCCATCCCCTTAGGCTCCCCAGCACCCACCCCACTTTATCTTCCTGCATGGCACTTATCATAATCCACATGCTCTACGTTTTACTTGCTTGTGTTGGTTGGTTATCTGTCCCCACTAAAGTCTAAACTCCATGCCAACAGAGCTGTTTGCCCCTTTGGTTCACTACAGTGTCACTGCTACCTAGAACAGTGTTCAGTATACCAACGTGCTCTATAAATGACTGTTCAGTGCAGGCCATGCAGGGGCCCAGCCAGCGCCAGCACCCCACCTTCTGATCCAGTCCCCAGCCTCCAGAGGACACCACACAGTATGCCCGGACCGCATCCTCACTTCACCATCATCTCTACTGAAGTGACCTCAGGCTCCCAGACAAAAATATCCTCCCCCTAGGCCTGCAGCTTGGCCTGGACACTGCCTGGTCAGGCTTTGGTCTCAGGACAGATAGTTTCTAAGCCCATGACCACACCTCTGAGCCCATCAGTCTCCTCCTACTGGGGACAGGCCCCTGTGTGAGGGTATTTCAACCCATCAGATCCAGCTGACCAGGGCAGTACCACAGAAATGCTCTGGGTCCTTAGCTGCCCTCCCCAAGCCACTCCCAGAGGACGGATCCTCCTGTGGGGACCCCAGGACTGCCGCCCATCTCCCTCACTACATCCCTAGTCTGGGCAAGTGGTATAATAATTACTGTACACTACGGTCTGAATGTTTATGTTCCCCCCAAATTCAAATGCAAAAATTTTAATTCCCAAGGTAATTAGGAAGAGGGGACTTTGGGAGGTGATTATAAAATGGGTCCCTCCCTAGCCCATTCCACCACTTGAGGACACAGCGAGAAGTCTCATTCTACAACATGGAAGAGGGCCTACCCTGGAATCTAAGCACGTTGGCACCCTGATCTTGGACTCCCAGCCTCCAGAACTGTGAGAAATGCATTTCTATAGTGTGTAAGCCACCCGGTCTGTGGTATTGTGTTCTGTCAGCCCAAAGAGACTAAGATGCGGTACAAACACCCTGGCTGGCCACTGGGAGCCCTGGGGCTGGCCTTGGCTTTGCAGTTACTCTCTGTATGGCCCCGAGGGACTTTCTTCCATCTCCTGACTTGAGTTTCCCCATCTGCAATATGGAAGGAGTGACCCAGAGAACCTGAGGACCCCTTTGTAGGTCAGAGCCCCCTCTGGCTCATTCTGGGGAAAATCAGACCCACCAGCTGGAGGTGCTGGGGCTACAGGCAGGGCAAGCCCACCAGCTAGATGGACCTTCTTAGGGCAATTCGCATCTTTGGGCTGCACTGGGCCAGGAGGATGGGTTGAGAGCCTGGGGCAGGGTGGAGCCTTGGGTCTGGAGCAGTGCTCTGGACAGGTCACAGGGCGGTGGTGAGGGACACACCCCAAGTCCTTACTTCATTCCCCTTTTTTCTTGGGCCTCAAATGGGCCACAAGGTCAGGTGGTAGGGCTGTGAGCATCAAAAAGCCACCAAACCTGACCTCAGCCCTCAAGGGGACTTTACTCTGATCAGTTCTTCACGGTAGGGATAGGAGTTCATGGGGTGGTGGCCAGGGGTCTCTGACTTAGGCCCATGACCCTGGGGTCTCCCCTTCGACCAGCCTGAATATGTTAAACAGAATCCTGGTCACCAGCTGAGTCCTGAGCTTGGCCCTATCACTGACCCTGACCCTGGACCAGGCCCAGCCAAGACCTCCTAGCCCAGTGGCCATGCTACCCTTCAGGCTGCCAGCCTCCTGGCTGTCTCCCTGCGTTCATCTCCACCAGATTTCACCTTGAGGCCATGCAGGTGGCAGCTTTGCCCGCAGTGATACACCCCCCCGGCCTCCAGGAGGCCTGCGTCTCTCACTAGTCTGTGGACTCTCCCAGTGAGGCCCATCGTGATTCCTCCTGTCTGGTCTGCCTGAGCACAGCCCCTCCCCCATTCTCCCTGCCTCCCCTTGATTGAGGTGTTCTCCTCTCCCTGGGACCCTTGCAGTCACTTCCTAACTGGCCTCCCTGACCCTGACCCTGACCCTAACCCTTGGGCTGCACTGGGCTGGGAGGATGAGTTCTAGCATACAGCCGCCAATGATCTTTCTAAAACTGTTTGTTCCCATATCTCTCTCTTGGAAACCTTCCATTGCCCCAAGACCCAGACTAGGGTGCAAAATTTAAGGATGCACTCATCCTCTGGTTGTGCAAGTGTAGGGTCAGACTTAAATAGCAATGCCTCCTTAAATCCCTAGGGCCCCTGCTGGACTCACCCAGTCCTAGGCTGGCATTGCCCTTAAATCCAGATAAACTCCAGATTCCTTCACTAGGCTCAAGGCATCACCACATCCCAGCTCCGGCCCTTTCCTGCCAATTTCCTGCCAAACCCCACATGACTGCACCTGGCCACACCAAAGCACCTAGGGCTATTCCCCTCACTGCTCTCCCACTCTGCGTTTCTGCACATTCCTGATGCATCCTCTGCTTTCCTAGGCCTGTCTCTTTTTGTCCTTCTAGGCCTCACTTGGCTGTCACTTTCTCCAGGTAAGCCTTTGACCAGTGCCCCCTTGGGAGCAGAACACAGCACGAACCACACTGAACCACTCAGGCCCATTTTTGGGTCCCTCTCTCTCAATGGGCTGAGTCATCTTTGAGGGCCAGAGCAACATCTGGTTTTTCCCCTTTCCAGTGCAGGGCAGGGCCCAGAGTAAGTTCTCAGTAGGTGTTTGTTGAATGAATGACTGGAGGAATGAAAGAAGAATACACAAATCCCCAGGCCCATAAAGGAACCATCCCGAGGAGAAGCCTCATGCATCTGCTTGCTAGAGAGAAGCAGACAGACAGATGGAAACGAGTGAGGCCGAGGAATTCTTTGGGGAAAAGCAGCTCATTTCCAAATGGGAGGCATATATACCATGGGAAGACAAAAACATTTCTCAAAATTAAAACAAAGGAGGGGTCTGGGGAGCGATGGGGCCCCCAGGGATTTATTAATGCACGCCTCCAAGTGATTCTTCCTCCTGCGATCCAGGCACTGGGTTAGCACTGACTTCCAAATTACATTTAATTGGACAATTATTCAAACTGAAAAACCTGCACAGGAAACGAAGGCGGTCCTTAATAAACACCTTGTCTCCTCAGCCCCAAACAGGCAAGTCGTTTACTGACCCAAGAGGCACAATTTTGTCTTTGGTAAATTTATTTTGAAGTAATTGCCGACTCCGGGAGTAACCATTTTTCAAAGGGAAACTTGGCTCTAGCCAGCAGAATAACAAATTGTTCCCTGACCCGTGTGAAGCCTAATCCCTTTAGAAAGATGTGCGTTTAGAGGGTGGCGGGCCTTGGCGGAGAGGGACGACCCAGCCGCATCACTGCTGTCCCGCCCTGGACAGGTGGGAGCCTCCCAGGCAGACTGGGGTGCGCCCACAAGGACCAGCGCAGACTTTCTCTGCAGGAGGGGCTGCGAGGCCTGGGCTGGAGATGGTCACCCGGCCATGGTCCACAAGGTTGGGGAGAGAAGGCTCACACTTCCCCAGCCACCCCTGGGCCCACTGGGAGCCCAGTGCAGCCCTGATGCTCAAGCCTCCCTCTCGGGGCTCCCCACCCGCCCTCCGCATCCCTCCGCAGCCCTTCGCCAGACTGTCCTCATCTCCACCCTCCCAGCCCTGCCGGCCCCAGACCCGGCCCCGCCCCCTTCTCTGCACACCTGGTGAGGTTGTGCAAAGCCCTGTGCGGTGGATGCACCTTTCACACAGAAGGTGCACCGCAGGCCAGCCTCCACCTTGAGCAGCTGAGGGCCTTGGGGAACCTGCTTTAATGAATAGGAGTGCGTTTATAAATAGCATATCCAAATGCAAATGAGCACCTCCAACAGCACGGAAAGTGGCTGGGCTCTGATCACTTCCTGTTAAGCAAACACAGTTGATAAAAACTGGGTTCTGGGCTTCCCTGGTGGCGCAGTGGTTGAGAATCTGCCTGCCAATGCAGGGGACACGGGTTCGAGCCCTGGTCTGGGAAGATCCCACATGCCGTGGAGCAACTAGGCCCGTGAGCCACAATTGCTGAGCCTGCGCGTCTGGAGCCTATGCTCCGCAACAAGAGAGGCCGCGATAGTGAGAGGCCCGTGCACCGTGATGAAGAGTGGCCCCCGCTTGCCACAACTAGAGGAAGCCCTCGCACAGAAACAAAGACCCAACACAGCCAAAAATAAATAAATAAATAAATAAATAAATTTTTAAAAAAAATAAAGCAAATAATTTTTAAAAAAACAAAACAAACAAACAAACAAAAACCTGGGTTCTTCTTTTCAGGAGCGTCATAAAGGGACTTCCCTGGATTTACAAAGGGATTCCAACTTGGTGTCCTGGAAGATCAAGGTCGCTTCCTTCACATATAGTATAACTCAATGCCTCCAAACCCATGCTTGGCCTAACGTGGGTCTTTACCAGGGATCTTTTTGTTCACTGATACATCCAAGTGCCCACAACAGTGCCTGCCAGGAGATGGTGTGCAACAAATATTGTTTACAGAGATGTAGTCCTAGAGAACCTAACCTGTGGAGAAGACAAGCACCCCTCCTCAGCTGCCTCTCACAGCCTGTCTTCAGACCTTGAGCAAAGTAGAGCTGACAAGACACCAGAGTTGGAAAGACTCTTTGAGTGTTGTCATTGCTCCTCTTCCCTTTTCTTCCAGTCTGGGAAGCAAGCGCTGAGAGACTTAAGTATTAGGCCCAACGGCAAAGCAGGTCAGAGGCGGAAGCAGGGCTAGAACCTGGGTCTCCAATTTCCAGAGCCCCATCCCTCCTGGAGTCCAGGCTGCCTCCCAACAACAGTCTGTCCCCATCAGACAGCAAACACCATCAAAAGAGCCCTAGCAGCTTCCCTGGTGGCGCAGTGGTTGAGAATCTGCCTGCCAATGCAGGGGACATGGGTTTGAGCCCTGGTCTGGGAAGATCCCACATGCCGCGGAGCAACTGGGCCCGTGAGCCACAACTACTGAGCCTGCGCGTCTGGAGCCTGTGCTCCACAACAAGAGAGGCCGCGATAGTGAGAGGCCCACGCACCGCGATGAAGAGTGGCCCCCACTTGCCGCAACTAGAGAAAGCCCTCGCACAGAAACGAAGATCCAACACAGTCATAAATAAATAAATAAAATTAAGAAAAAAAAAAAAAAAAAGAGCCCTAGCAGTAAGCAGGTTCCCTGAGAGCACTTTTGGCTACATACCTCTGGTTAACAGGGAAACTGAGGCTCACAGAGTGGGGGAGTCTTGCCCCAGGTCACACCTGGAGGGGGCTGTTTCCCAGACTCTTAGACATCAACATGCGGCCTAGGAGTTAGGGCCAGGCACCCCATCACCACCTTGGGTCTTCTTGGGGGTCACAAGGCTTGGGCCCCTCTATCTAGCAAGGCCCCTTTGTCAGAGGACAGGGACCCCATGGGACAGGGAGGCTGCCTCTTTGGCTTCTAATTCCCGGGTCATTCTACTGTCCCCATCCCACCCCAGGCGGCTTTTGGAGCACCTAAGGGGGCCATTCCCACACGGCTCCCGTGGTCTCCCCAAAACCTTCTTTGCTCCTGTCCCTGGGCTCCCAGACCAGCTCCCCCGCCACCTGCCCAGTCACACTCCCCCCGCGCCCCGCACTGGCTCCCTTGTGGGTTTTGGTGAATGTGGCCTCACTTTTTGCTTATGGGAGAAGAAACAAATTGTTCAACAATAACAACCTGAGGGCAACAGCTGGAAGAACTGGAGGCATTTTGCTATGGAAGACCAGATGCAAAGAGAATGTTTCCAGAGCGGGCTGCGTGGGGAAGCAGTTTAATAGCTGGGGGTCCGGAGAGTGGGTCCTGAAATAACCCTTGCCCCTCTTTTAACCAACTGTGTGGCTTCTGAAAGTCACACCACTTCTCACAGACTGTTCCCTTGCCTGGAAAGTGGCACGATAAATAGCACCTAAGTCTTTAAATTGTTTGATAATGAGAGCTAACATATTTTTGAACACTTGCTATGTACCAAGCACTATTCTAAACACTTTACTGTTACTCATTCATTTGATCTGCACTACACAGAAGAAGGTAGGTATTATTATTTCCCCATTTTACAGATCAGGAAAATGAGACCCAGAGAGGTTAGGTTACTTGCCCAAGGTCACACAGCTAGTAGGCATTCTTCCAATGGATGTAATAGACTTGGCATGCTGTAAGCACTCAATAAATATTATTATTGCTATCATTAAGACTTGACTTTCTTTGTACCAGTCCAAAGAGCAGAATGAGGGCCACAGGGAGGTCCAGGTAGGAAGTTGTGTGGTAGGGAAAGTGTAATAGGGCAGGGGAGGGGCGGGAGGTGGGGGGGAGGCAAGAGCTACCTCTGATACTTCTGATGGGAGCACTGAGGCACATCCCCACGGAAGCATTTGCATCTAAGATTTACGTAAGAGCCAAGAAGTATACTGGGAAAAGGCCTTGAATTTAGACCACATACAATCATTTTCTATGGGCTCCAGGGCCCTGACAGAGAGCAATGGCCCTAAGTAAGAGCTCACCCAAAGAAGTGATGGTGGCTGGAATGAGGGCGAGCCCAGCCAGATCAGAGCCCCAGTGGGGATGTGGGGTCTGGCCCTGCAGCTGGGGGAGGAATATAGCTTAGCTGGCCACCCTGGGAGCACAAGTGTGCTGTGCCCTTTACGGAGAAAACCATCACAGACTGAGTCACTACACTTATACCCTGAAGCCAAGCCACCAGCTGTAGGACCCCTGACTGGACTTGGCTGGAGGCGGGGCACCCCTCACTTGGAAAGGGAGGCCTAGAAGACACAGGTTTCATTTCCCATGTGACTGGCAGTAGGGGCAGCAGCAAATGCCTGGCACAATGAGCTCCGAGGTGACAGTAGTGGTGGCTGAGGCAGTGAAATCCTGGCCAGGATTCTGGCTCAGCTGGCTGCCCCTGTGAGTACAAATCATGTAACGTACTTCCAGAAATTCCCCCAAAACACTTGCGAAAGGGAGGTCTACAGACACCTGAACTGGAGTGGGGCCATGGAGATCCAGATGTTTTGCTAAGGCCCGGGACATACAGGGAAGAACTTGCTAACTTCAGAGAGTCTAACAGTAAATCCAGCAACCTGAAACGGGAATGAGCTCCCCATCGCTGGGAGTATGCAAATAGAGGGTAAGCCACTGTCTGCCAGAGTTGTCGAGGAGAGGTTTCCAGTCCTGTCCAGAGAGGTGTAAGATGAGCCTTCCTGATTCATCCTACCCAATGCTCTTCTCTCACAGAGGTTCACTGCTCATGCATCATCGGGCCCCTGTATGGCCACAGAGCACAAAAAGATGACAGACACAGTGAGCTAACACTTACATAGGGGAACTGTGTGCTACAACTCTGCAGGTCCTGACCCATTCATGGCCTCATGACAGATCAGCCAGGTATCGTTAGCTCCATTTCACAGATGGGGAAACTGAGACCCAGAGAGGCTCAGCATTACACTGCTAGGAAGTGGTGGCACCAGGATCAGACCCAGGTGGCCTGGCCCCAGGTCCACACACTCAGCCCCTTTCCAGGCTGCCTGCCAACGCATGGGGCAGTGTCCCTGTGGGTCTTGCATGGCTGGGCTAAGGCCTAGAGACCTGGGTGGGGCCCAGCCTGGAGAGGGGCCCTCTGGAGTGCCCTCTTGGGGCCAAGAAGGCCCCGGCTGTCCTGGCTAGGTGGCCTCTTCCTGTTGGATAAGGGTCTACGGCCCACCGTCAGGCGGGTCTGGGAGGAGTGAGGGTGGGCTCCGTCTGCAGGAGGGAAGCTGAAGGCAAGGCCCAGTGGGGTCTCAACCTCCACCTCGGGGGCCAGCAGAGCTGTAGCCGGGCAGCTGGCCTGTCAGGGCTCTGGGAACCTGTGGCTGCCTCCGCTGTGACTTCTGCCACTGTCTGCAGGAAACCCCTCGGAGTAGACTGAGCCAGGGGTCTTGTTGGGGGTTATGAAGAAAAGTGACAGTTGCGGAAACAGATGGTTTCTCACCCTGCAACCCAGGAAGGGAGAATGCCCAGGACCAGAGCAGCCGAGGGCAGCTCCGCAGAGGAGTGGCTGGGCCCTGGGCCATGCCTCAAGCAAAGGGAGAAGGGTCGGAGGCCCGGGCACCGGGAAGCACCCTCCCCATCCCAGTTCAGAGGGCTGCTTCCATTCCGCACTCCTGGGGCCCCTGTCCTCACTAAGGCTGGGGGAAAGCCTCCTAAATGGCCTCCTGTCCCACCCCCACTCTATAATTCCCTCACCCAATAGCCCCTTATTCTCCACTGCCCTAGACTGATTCCAGAACATACTTCTGCCCATGCCTTGACCCTGGTAACAGCCTTCTGGAGGCTTCTTAGCACCCCGAGGGCAGAGCCCAATCCCTCAGCCTGGTCTCATCTCACACCACATCTCTTCTCCCTCCCTGGGCCCCCATCACCTCACGCCCTTACCATTCCCCTAAAGGGCAATCTAATTACCAACTCAAACTCTGCCCTCAGCTCTGAAGGCCCTTCCACTCTCTTGTCCTCCATGGGAAATTGTATTAGTCCTTCAAAGCGCCAACCCATTGTTCCTTCCATGAAGCCAGTTCCAATCTCCGTTTTTCCTCCCTTGAGCTTCCAGACAATAAGTACAAAAGTGACAGCAACCACTTCTATAGCACTTACTCTGTGCCAGCACTATTCCAAGAGCTTTACCCCACTAACTCTTTTCACCCTTACAGCTGTATGAGGTAAATATTATATCAGTCCCATTTCACAGATTAGAAGACTGAGCACAGAATAGGTTAAGTAATGCACCCAGGGTCACACAGTTAGTAAGGAGTGGAGCTGATATTCAAACCTCGACAGTCTGGCTCCAGAGTCTTAACCATTATTTGAGACTCATAGGTTTGGGTGTTGGTTATAGGCTTTGTTTCCTTCTAGGGTATGAAGAGGAGTGGTTGGGCCTATGTCTACTTTACTGCAAAGCCCTTTGCCTGAGAGTGGGATTGAATCCCACAGTTGGCTGATGACCTGGCTGGGCAGGGGGCTCTGATCCCCACCCCCAAGGCCAAGCTGCATCATTAGGAGCATCCCATAAGGGCAGGTCCCCCTACCGGGCACCATCTTCAGCCTCCATCCCTCTCTCCCAGCACCTGGCTTTTCATAGCATTTCCCGTGTGTCTCTGGAGCTGCCTGGCAAAGACCCCCCAGTTGGATCCGACAGTCCCCAAATCAGCTCAGGTCCCCTAGCAGAAGGGTCAGTCCAGAAACTTTCCCCTCCAAATCCCTTCACTCTCCCACCTCTACCCTCCACCATGTTCAGCCCCAGACAAAGGTGAGGTTGGAGCCCAAGACAACAGGCATCTCCAGAACTTCCCTAAGAGGCCTTGCAGAGTCCAATTCAAAATCTATTATACTGCTCTAGTCCAAATTCCAACTATTGACAATCCCAACCTTGTAATCTTAACACCACTTAGAAAGTTATGGCTAATATTAGTCATAAAACCACTACATCTATGTTACCACTGTTAAAGGCCAGTAACTCTTATGCCAACAGAAAGTAATGTGCCCAGGGCCTGGCACAGAGAAGATGCCATTAAACTTTAGTCTCCCTTCCTTCCTTCCACAATTATGTATTGAGCACTTGCTGTGAGCCAAGGCCTGTGCTGAAAGCCAGAACACTGATCTTTGCGGATAACATCCGTCCATGGCATGAGGTTTGAGAGCACTAGCAGAGGGAAACCCAGAGAGCTGAGGACACAGTCCCCCGCCTGAAGGTGTTGTGTGTGTGTGTGTGTGTGTGTGTGTGTGTGTGTGTGTGACGGGCAGGGACAGGCAGGTAGGGCCTGTGGGCCAGGCTGAGCAGCTTGGGCTCCACCAAGGTGCTGAAGGAAGCATGGTGGTGAGATGTGAGCTCCAGCAGGATCGTTCTGGTGGAAGAGGAAAGGGGTGAGACTGGAGGCAGGCAGACCAAGGAGGACAACTAAAATGGTCCGGAGAGAGATAATGGCCACCTCTCCTAGCAAAGTGGCAGCCAGGTCGGAGATAAATGACTCTTCAACGGTGTTTAGTAGGTTACAGTTAATTATAGCTTCTAGTTATCGAGTGACAACTGTGTCCTCGGTGTTAGATCTTTGTGCCTTATATCCATTATCTCCATCCTTATAGAAATCCTTCCACCAAGGATCTATCAGCCACACCCTGGCAGAAAGCAGATGGCACCCTCAGACTCAGCACCATGAGAAGAGTTTGATCAATGGATTGTTTCACAGATGTGAGCAGGGTTAAGGAAAGCTCTAAAGAATGGTGTTGTACCCTAGAGCTGGGAACCATGGGGAGCCATTACCACCCCAGGTCAGAAAGGAGATGGGGAGGGAGCAGCTACTGGGACCCAGACAGAGGAGAGCTGTGGGGTGCCACAGTAGAGGTGGGGTGCTTCAACTGGGGGACACAGTGAGCCCACGGTGACCCTGCAGGAAGGAGAACTAGGAGAAGTGTAACAACCACATGAAGGCAGACCAGGTGACGAGCCTCCTGGGCATGGGATGGGAGAGGACAGGCCTAGAGGGTCCAGCACATGGTCAAGGCCAGAGGGCCTGGGGACTGAATGCAGAGTCAAGGCTGACCCAGTTCCTGGTTGGATGTTGGTGGCAGATGGTGGTGTGATGCTCTGAGACAGAGTCAAAGGGAAAGGAGGGCAGGACCTCTATGGCGGGAAGGGCCCTGCCTCCACCCCGAGGCTCCCGCATGGCCTGCACTGGCTCTGTGGTGCTGAGGACCTGCCTTGTCTTACCCCTGGTCTCCTTCTTTCTAAAACAAAGCACTTACCAGCTGCTTGAAATGGCCTCCTCATGTCCCCCCACCCAGCTCTCATCTTTCTTGCTGCCACAACTCTGGGCTGGCACATGGCACTTGGAACCATGTTTTAGGGAACATGAGCTATCTGGGGAGAGTAAGGCCCAGGCTCTGGAGTCAGGCAGAACTGAGCTGGGCAGGCACAAAATGGCAGAATTTTATACATTCAGACGTGCAAAAATACAGACCGTTATTTTCTATGACTCATCTCATCTTGCTCTTGCGCTTGTGTTCCCACCGATGCCTGGGAAAGGAGTGGGGGAGATCCTTTAACTCATCAATTAAAGATAGCTCAGCCTTTTCCAGTTTAAAACAGTCTCTTTCAGGTTAACTCAACATCTTTTGCATAAATACTCAGTCTTTCAAAATTCAAGCTCTCAGGACAGTCTCCTCTTCCATTATGTCTTCATTCTACTCCCTTCTTGCAAAGACGGCAGCCAACTGCAGGGGGCAGCTGGCACCTCTCACGGGGGCGCAGGGAAAGGCATTAGGAACCCATGCTGCCCGTTGTGCTCTCACTGGTCTCAGACGGCGTGACCAGCTTCTGGTGTTCACTGAGGTGCTGAGTCCTTGAGTCCTATCTTGGCTTCTAGTCACGAAGCCTGTATCAGCCAGTATAAGCTAGGTTATGCCATGACAACAAACAGCCCCCAAATCTCAGGGACGTACTTCTCACTGTGTTACGTGTCCATCACAAGTCAGCCACGGGCTCTGATCCATATCGTCACCGTCCTCCCTCCAGGACCCGGGCTGATGGAGTAGCAACCATCCAGAACATCGTGAATGAGGCAGCAGAGGGAAGGAAGAGCTACGGAGGGTTTCACTTCAGTGGCTAAGTGCTCTGTCCTAGAAGAGGCACTTTTGCTCGTGATGCTTTGACTAGCACTAGACACGTGGCCCCACCATGGAGCCAGGATCTCAGACCTACCCCATGCCAGGAAGGGGAAAGAAAGAAACTGGAACGCTTAAGACCCCTGTTCTGTAGCCTCCAGTACGTGACCAACACCAGACCTACTTGAATGTGCCATCACTCTCCCCAGCATGCCCTTTGTGGGCTGGGAATGTGAACTGGCTTTCTCTACCTACCCCCCACCCGCAACCCTTGACAGAGTGCGGGAGGTCCTGTGAGGCTGTCTTTTGGCTCAGTCACCCGGATACCTTCCTTGGCCATTTTTTTAAAATGTATGTATGTATGATTTTTATTGAAGTGTAGTGAATTTACAATATCGTGTTAGTTTCAGGTGTACAGCAAAGTAATTCGGTTATACATATATATGTATACATCTATATTCTTTTCTTCTATTCCTTTCCATTATAGTTTATTACAAGATATTGAATACGGTTCCCTGTGCTATATAGTAAGTCCTTGTTGTTTATCTATTTTACATATGGTAGTGTGCATCTGTTAATCCCATACTCCCAACTTCTCCCTCCCCGCCTTCCCCTTTGGTAACCATAAGTTTGTTCTCTATGTCTGTGAGTGTGTTTCTGTTTTGTAAACAAGTTCATTTGTACACTTTTTAGATTCCACATATAAGTGATATCACATATTTGGAAAAGACAAAAGCTGTAATTCAAAAAGATACATGCACCCCAATGTTGACAGCAGCACTATTTGCAATAGCCAAGACATGGAAGCAGCCTAAGTGCTCGTCAATACATGAATGGGTAAAGAAGATGTGGTACATATGTACAATGGAACATTACTCAGCCATAAAAATGAATGAAATAATGCCATTTGCAGCAACATGGGTGGACCTAGAGGTTATCATACATGGAGACTCCCAGCCCCATCTGGGTGACCAACTCCACTTCCCTGGTGCTTCCACTCCGGGAGCAACCACGGTGTTGACACTTTGCCTCTCTTCCTGCTCGCCATTTCAGTGGTGCCAATCCCTCAACGTCCTCTGCCTGTGGAGGGGAACTTCCTCTGTGTAACATCCTCCATCCTTCCCCCTCCCCTCCCACACACCAGCTTGGCTTTTCCCTCCTGGCCCTCCACCCCCTCCTCCTCTTCACAGGCTTGTCCTGGGAGCACCTCCTTCATAAACCACTTGTACACGATTTCTCATCTCAGGGTTCACTGCTGAGAACCCAGCCTGAGAGAGCACAGGCCCCACAGAGCTGTAAGCAGGCACAGGTAAGGCTGAGAGTACCAGCTACTTATTGAGCGCCTACAGTGTGCATGGCCCTTCACATGCGTGTCTCATTTAATCCTCACAACCGAACTTCCAGCTAGGAGATATTATTATCCCCATTTTACAGATGAGGAAACGGAAGCTTAGAGCAGTCATGTGACTCACTGAAGGCCATCTGGCCAGTACATGGCGGAACGGAATTTGGATCCAAGGCTGTGGGACCCTGTAGTCAACCCCCCTAACACACACCCCACCGCAGGATGCACAGTGGGTGAACACAGCCGAGAGTCTCGCGACAAGCGGTAAGGTAGTTAGTGTGAGGGAAGACCAAGATCCTTTTTGGAGGAATTATGGAAGAGCAAAACAGAAAGAGCTCAAAGTGGGGATATGGGTGGAGAGGCAGACCCCCACCAGAGCATGGGATCGGGAAGGGGCTGGGCTGAGCTGGCCCACGGGCACTAGAAGAAAGAAGCGTCAGACTACACACTGCTCCTTCTCCCGCCCACACTGACACACACGCCCCCACCAGGATACACGACGTGGCATGTGCACGCGCTACTGTGACACAGACACACCAGGGACGCCCGGGGGGTTACAGCTCACACCTCACCATTCCCTTGCAGAGACCCTGGGTGCACCACGTCACTCTCCTGGTTTCGGCCACCTCCTCTTGTACTAGAACACTCCAAGCATGGCTCCAGCCCCCAGGGAGGAAGCGATAGGCCCACTGGGAGACCCAGGGCAGGAGGGTCTGCTCAGAGAGAGTCCTGGGTTGAGCTTGGAAACACAACCCCTACAGGACATGTTTGTATCTGAATTGGGAGAGGGATTACCCTGATCCAGTCCCTGACGAGGGAGCCAGGGGACTAGCATGGACCTCAGCTGGGCAGTGAGGGTCAGGAGGGGAAGACAGGAGTGGCCCTGTCTTCCCCTCTTGTGACGCCGGGACCTGTCACAGAGCAGCTTCTGCCTAAGACCTGGGAGGCCGCAGGAGTGGCTATAAGTCAAGTGCAGCCAACCCGGGAGTTCAAAGTTCCCCTTCCTAAGATCTGGGGTCAAGCTTCCACCTGAGCTGTGGACAGGGCTTACAGCTAATGGCAGGTGTGGGTGGGTGGCCATGGCTGTGGGCAGGAGAGAGAGAAGAAGGAAGCCCAAGATCACTCTCCTTTGGAGATGGTGCCACACTGCCCACACCGGCAGCAATGGAAGTGACTGGGGACCTTCAGTTTCAGGGCTTCCATGGGGTCACCAGCCCCTAATACCCTTAGTCTCAGAAAATGGTTGGGGCAGGAAAGGGGACAGGGACAGGAGAGAGAAAGCACAGAACACTGGGCTAGAAGCAAGAGAAGGAAACTTCTGGGTGTTCCCCGAGGGTGAGCTGGAGTGGACTCTGGGGATGTCATGCCTGGTCTTGGCCTCTGTCTGGGTCCCTAGGTGGTATCTCCCAAATGAGGAAATCCTACACCCTGACACATACATAATCCCATCTGCACCCTCATTCAGGAAAAAATCCTTTCCCCCCAAACCAAACTCCAGCTCTATTCCCTAACCTGACCTCTCTCCTAAGCTCCCATGGAAGCCTCTCTTGACCCCCGACCTGAATCCAGCCTTACGTCAAGCCTACCCTGACTGAGCGCAGACCCAACTGGAAACCTCACTCTTGCTCTGCCCCGACCTTGAACATCCTCCACAAGCCTGCGACCTTGGTCCTGACAGCTCCACGCTTGCCTTGGCCTGTGCACGTCCAGGGACACAGCTTTGTGACAGTAAGCCCCCTACATACGAACAAGTTCCATTCCATTCCGAGAGCGCATTTGTAAGTCCAATTTGTTCGTAAGTTCAACAAAGTTAGCCTAGGTACCCAACCAACACAATTGGCTATATTGTCTTGTACTGTAATAAGTTTATAATACTTTTCACACACATAATACATAAAAAACAAACACAAAAAATAAAGAAAACATTTTCAATCTTACAGTACAGTACCTTGTAAAGTACAGTACAACAGCTGGCATACAGGGGCTGGCATCGAGTGAACAGGCAAGAGGAGTTACTGACTGGAGGAGGGAGAGGAGGTGGGAGATGGTAGAGCTGAAGGATCGTCAGCAATAGGAGATGGAGGGCAAGCTGCAATTTCACCCACGTCTGACGTTGATGGCACAGGTTCTGGTTCCTTGCTGGATTCAATTCTATCTACCCTCTTGAAAAAACAATCCAGTGATGTCTGGGTAGTAGCTCTTTT
This sequence comes from Balaenoptera ricei, assembly GCF_028023285.1. Lineage (NCBI taxonomy): Eukaryota > Metazoa > Chordata > Mammalia > Artiodactyla > Balaenopteridae > Balaenoptera > Balaenoptera ricei. The sequence continues at coordinate 66,135,125 of NC_082646.1, forward strand.
TTTCTCATCATAGATGACGTGGTAGCACTGGATTGCGTTCTGAACAGCTGCTGCAACCTTTGTGTACTGTTCTATATTTGGGTCCTGTGCCTCAAAAACTAACAGTGCCTCCTCAAATAAAGAAAATCCCCTTGCCATTTCCTGTGTCATGAATCTCTTTGGTTCTTCAGTTACTTCTTCTTCCTCTTGTCTCTCTTCATCCTTTCTCTGGGCTTCCAATTCCATCAGGTCTTCATTAGTAAGCTCCACATTTACATCTTTGAAAGTTTGCACCTTGAAGGTTCATATGGAGGGGACTTACTGTAGTTTAAAAGGACCGTGCCCGGCACCTGGCGGCTGCCAGCCTCTGCCCGCCCCACCCTGAGTGCCGCAGGGAACCACCTTAGAGTGGTCGGGGCTCTGAATTTTTCCGGCCATGCCTGCGCGTGACGGGTGAGCCCTGGCGTCATCAGCGCCACGGGAGGGATTCACCAGTTTCCCCTCCTGTCACCTCATCATACTTTCTAAAGCACAGTAAGCTGATGCCATCTCTCAACATCATTTGACTCCGTCCCTGCCGCAGAGGGCTTCCTTGGGGCCAGGACCCAGAAGGGATAGCCTGCTGCGATTATTTTGCAGACACTGACGGGCAGGCTGCATCAGCTGTCACACATTCTGCTGGCCTCCTGGACAGATGTCACTCCAGGCCCCCTCTGCCTCAGCCCCAGCACTCCTGGCTCGTCTGAGGCCTCCATGTCACCATGAGCATCTCCATTGCCTTGGAGTGTGAAGGAGGCAGGTGAGGCAGAGACCACCAGGGGTCCCTTTCACACTGTGCCTCCAGCCCCTCAGGAAGGTGACAGAAATCCTAAAATCCTCAGCGGTGCTCAGAGACCTGTCCTCACAGGCAGGAGGGACATAGCAGGGCCTGCTGTGGCCACTCTCCCATCACCTTCCCCACCTGCAACTGTCCCAACAGACTGACCATGAGCTGCCTCTACTGCTGTCACGGGACCCCACAGGCAGTGGGTGGTTAGTGGCTGCAGGACCCATTGCAGAGTTGGGCGCTGGTGTGGCGGAAGGTGGTTCAGGAAGAAGCCTGCAGGTAACAGGGAGGAGGGGTGCTGTGGCAGAGCCTGATAGGATCACCCCCTGGGACCTGAAAATGTTGAAGGCACAGCCCCGCTGGAAGACCGATGTTAACCACAGACAGAACGCTAGGGTTTCAGCTCAGGGCTCAGAGGCAGAACCCTGCCAGGAGGAGAGGGAGAAGCATTTCCAGACCTGGGGCCTCAGCCTGTGGGGTTGTCCGGTGGTGAAATCCCCAAGGTGCAAGGTAGGTGTTAGGGTGCCCCCCCAGCCGCACTGGGTCCACAGGCTCTCAGAGGGCCCTGTGCCTGAGGGGACCAGGTGCCCCAGCCTGGCATAGTGGGAGGAAAGTAGGGTGTTGACGGGAAGGTTTCACCTCAATATAAGAAACGACTTCCTAACCATCACAGTGTCCAATTTAAAAGAACATCTAAAAAGAAGACATGACATCAGCTCTCTGATTGTTTGTGGGCTTTGAAGACTGACTGTAAAACCTCCTCGGTAATTAAGTAGAATGACTCCATTTTGCCACATAAGTATGGTTATTGCTCCTGGGTGGCTGCAATTAATATAAAAGCAGCTTAAGGAAGCCATCATCAAGGCATAATGAGTTTTAAAATATTAATATGTTAATAACCATTCTAGGTTAAGCGTGAGGTTTTGTGCTGTTAGCTTACTGCCAGGGACCCAGGAATGCCTGCATCCTACCCTACGTAACCTCCACTTCCCGGCGGGACTCCTGGGGGGGGGCAAGAGCAGAGCGCAGATCAGAGCCCTGCTTTATTCATAGCTATGTGATGTGTGATGCCTAATGCCCAGCACAGCGCTCTGAGCGGCCAGAACCCGGAACATGGAACATCGGCTTCAGTGGGCCCGAGCACTTCCCCAAATCTAAATGTGGCATCAACACCTCCCAAGGAAAGAGAGTGAGGCCCCGGGAGAGGTTCCCAGTCCACTTCTCCTCCCAGGATGTAGAATCAGAGGGGATGCTGAGGAGGGCTGGTTGCAGGACCCAGGGCTCATGCCCTGCCTGGGTCAGCGAGATGCCGTGAACTTAAATCGGGGTCCACTAAGGCCATGACCTTGGCCCAGCCGACGTCCTGAGTTCTGCAAGTTGGCAGAGCCCTCCTTCGGTGGGAGGACAGTGGTCAGAGGAAGGTCTAGGAAGGGGAAAGTGGAGGGGTGAAGCACCCTGCTTTTGTTCTCTCTTGACTTTCTGGTCTACCTAGTGGGGGGCGTGACTGCCTCCCAAGGGAGGGGGCCACAACCAGTAGCCCATTGATACGGTTCTGTTCCCAGCTCACTAAGCTCCCTTCGTCAATACCTACTAGAGGGATTTCCCTGGCGGTCCAGTGGTTAAGACTCTGCGCTTCCACTGCAGGGGGCACGGGTTCGATCCCTGATCTCACATGCCGTGAGGCACGGTGTGGCCCAAAAGAAAAAAACCTACGGGAGAGCTGCAGGTCCACAGGTCTCTGAATAGGTTAGAACAGGACATTAATTGATAATTGAATAACCCAAGGTTGTCCCACACACTTAGGTCAAAAATTCACACACCCTTCTATTTCCCTACCTTAAGTTCTGACCAGCCCCACTGCCCCAGCTAGTTCAGCAAAGGGGGCGCCACAGACAGCACAGGCGGCAGAAGTCTAAGCGGCAGCAGAAGAATCCCCCCAAGTCTGAGCCTCACCTCCTCATTAAGTCCTTACAGAGAAACTAACGTCCAAAATGAAATCCCTTTCTATGTGTTAATCCATATTCAAAATTCTCCCTTCCCATCGTTTTCCGGCTGTCTCAGAGAGAGGGGGCCTTCCTCAGAGGCCTGGGGGGTGTCAAGGGTACCTCTTTACTGTTGCAGCTTGGACCAAATTTCTTTGGAGTGGTTTTCAAAGTTATGTAGAGCTAATTCAAACTCTCTCATCTGTGCCATTTTTCCTAAAACTCCTAAAAAACTTCAGCCACAGCCCCAATTCCAGGCCATCTGGAAACAAATGTGGCCACTTCAGCAATAAATAACATTCCCCAAGGTAAGTGAAGTGAAGGTCTGACATTTCTATAGTCAGCCATGGACCACAGCCCACATTGGAGCCCTGGGCTGGGGAGTGAGAGGACAAAGGTCAGCTTTCAACTCCATCTCTGACCCTGTGTGGCCTTGAGCAAATCAATTCCCCACTGTGGGCCTCAGTTTTCCCCTTCTGCAGAATGGGAATGACAGTCCCGCCCCACTTCTTTCCCAGAGCTGTGGGGATAAACCAAGAGGAAGCATTTTGGAACTGTAGAAGGAGATGCAAGATGAGCATGCTCTGTAAATGTATCCCCTCCTCCCTTCCTTGGCTTTCCTCCATGTGGATCAGCTCCAAGGACATGGTGGCATCAGAGAGGAAAAACCCCTGCCAGGCCCAGCCTGAGCCAACTCCCAGAGTCTTCCCACCCCTGCCCCCATCTGCACTCTCACCCTCAGGCCTTATCTCCCTTCCTAATCCACCCCCACCCCCCATCTTTGCTTTCCCAGATAGAGTATCCTAAGGCACAGGCCTAAGGATACCTAGTTGTCGGGGTCTGAACTCAAGCACCGAAGCACACCCCTCAGACGCCCCACATCCAACCCAGCCCCGCCCAGGGCAGTGCAGGTTACATCTTGTCGAGGAGCTTTCTCTCCCAGCAATCTGCCCGGGGGGGCATGAAGAAAGTCCCGAGTGCTGTGAACACGGGGCTCCCACCTTCTGTCCAGATGGTTTCAAACTTGCTGGGACAGAGGGCTGAGCCCCTTTCTGGGGAGGGGCAGCAGCTGGGCCCACGGAGCAAGGGGAGTGCTGCCGAGCAACCCCTGTGTCAATTAGGGCCTGATTAGCTGGGAGGGGGCCAGGTGGGCTGCTGGCTGGGCGCCGGCCCCTCTGTGGCCGCAGCCTGGCTTCCCTAATTAGAAGCGGAGCCTGGCAGGGCTGGGCAGACTTCACGCCGAGAGAGAGGAGAGAGCCAGGCAAGGCCTGAATGCTTCTGTTTCTGATCTCTTCTTGCAGGAAAAAGAGCAAAGCTGCTGCAAGCTGCTTGCCTTTGGGAGGAGGGGAACGAATGGCAGGTTTAAGCAGGGGCCCCTGTCTGCTAATTGCAGCTCCTGATGCTTGCCTGGGGGCTGCAGAGGCAGGTGTAAGGGTAGGGCTCTCATGCTTTCCCACACAGCCCCTTCCCACTCTGTCCCTGCCAGGTGTTCATGCTCTGAGTCCCTGAAGGGCACCCGGGAGAAGATTCCTGAAGGTTGCTGACTCTGAGTTCTACCCCCAAGCTAGGAAGGCCACTGGCATTCTGTATGGGGTGACTGATAACAGGGGAGGTTAATATTCCACATCTGACTACTGAACACGGAAATGCGGCTGGCATGACTGAGGAACCCAATTTGTAATTTTATTTAATTTGAGTTCATTTAAATAGCCACATGGGGTTAGTGGCTACAGCACTGGACAACACAGATCTAGACTGAAGTGAGGAAAATATTGCCCAAGTTCCTCCCAGGTTGCTTGGGGGACCTGAGCAATGGCATGACTGTCCCCTGACCCCATCTTCCCCACCCGCCAAAGGACTTTCTTTTCTCTCCATGTCAGCCTGGGTCCCTGCCCCAGGAGCTCCAGGCCCTGCTGGCTGGGCTTCCAGAAGAAGTTGAGGATTGAGGTTAGAAGCACAGGCTTTGGGGCCACACAGACTGGAGTTCAAATCCATCCCTGCTCTGCCACTTACCAACAAACCACCAAGGTTTTCTGAACCTCGATTTCCTCATCTGTAAAATGGGTATCATAAACAATACTAATATCCACTTCGGTTACTGTGAGGATTGAGTGAGTTAATACATGTGAAGCCCCGAGACTAGTGCCTAGCACACGGGGAGCACTCAATAAGTGGGAGTTTTTGTTGCTATTACCACCACCACCATCATCACCACCATCATCACTAGTTAGCATGCAAAGCAGCAGCTGGAATTAGAAGGAAGTACTGACAACTGCCTTCTGGGGGGAGACTACAGACCTTAAAAACGCAGCTTGAGTCGCAAGCTTCTCCTTGAGCAACAGAGAGTAAAGGCCATCAGGAAAAAAACCAAACACTGCTCTACCCAATAATGGGGAGAGGGTCCAACACCTCTTGCTAATTGAGGAAGTGTGTCAGAGTATGGATTCAGACCTAACAATTGCTGCCACCTGGGTGGGGCTGGGGGAGGGATGCACCAGTTGAATGGGATCTGTCAGATGTTATAGGAACAGTCAGGCCTGAAGCTCACCCCGGTGGGGACAGAGACAGGACAATGCACCCAGAAGCTCCCACGTCCACTTCTGACCATGGGCCTAGCGCTCTTCCTGCCCACAGCTGTCCTGGGAGACCTGGGTGGCACTGGACCTTAAAGGGGACGGGGAGGGTGGAGGAGTGTCTCTTCCCCCTCCCCCGCAGGTGCTCTGAAATGCATGACCGATGTGGGACTCTGCACTGGGCCACACGGACAGACGCCAGCTGGTAGTGGTGAGGTTTCCCTGAGAGAGGTGGGTGGGATTTCAGGCAGAGGTTTGCAGAAGACCCCCGGTGGCGCGGTGGCCTTGGAGCTGGGGGAGGCAGATGAGGACTGGAGAGCACCCAGACATCAACGCCTCCTCTTAGGGTCTGAGGCCAGCGGTGACACGCCTGGGGAATTCTGGAGGAAGTCCTGTTGGCAAGGGCTCTAGACCGCGCCCCCCCCCACCTCCATGTGGCACAGCTCCTGTCAGTGCCAGCCCGGGTGTCTGGGGGAGCCTGAAGCCCTCCATCTCCTCTGGCTCCGGGAAAGAGCGACATCAGCTGTCAGGTGGCTGGATCGTGACCACCGTTCTGGGCTGGCTGTCGGGGAGAACCAAGACCCTGGGTGGCGCTGGGAGCACCCAGGGACGACCCGCCAGGCCAGGGGAGCACTCCGGAGAGACAGGAGCCTGAGCCCAAGGTGACCCCGAGGGAGAGGAAGCTGTCCCGGGAGGGGGAGGGCGAGCGCACACAGCTTGATTGCGTTGAACAAAATGAGGGCGGCGCCCCGCCTCCTGGGCACTGCGGAGGCTTGGAGTCGGGGCGCCTGGGCCAGCGGCTGGCTTCTCCCTCCCTCCCACCGCCGCCGCCCCCGCCCGCCTCCGGGCAGGGCTGTCATCAGACTCATTGGCTCCCAAGTTCTGAAATGAACTCTGCTCCAAGTAATTACAGCTCTTCAAGTTTCCCGTCCTCTGTTTAAAGAATTCGTCCTCTCGCCCTCAATGCCCCATCAGCTCCCTAATTAGCAGCGCGCGGCGCGATTACACATTCTCCGCAGCTCGCTGGGTCCGGCCCCTAATGAGTGTTTGTGGACAGCTGGGAGCCGGGCCGCCGCCGCCGCCCCGCCGAGCCAGGAGTCAGGGCCCAGGAGTGCGAGCTGTCAGCTCCGTGATGGGGCTGGAGCTGGTCGCAGCCCCGCGGGCCTCCGGGAGGAAAGGCCTTGAAATATAAATGAAGATGAATATTCATATTTGGTTCAATAAGTGCCAACTATTAATATACATGTCTGTCGGGAAGAGGCGGCAGCGCGGAGCCAATTCTGCCGGGCATAATTGGGCTCCTAATTCACAATTAGCCTGGAGCTCCAGGCCTATGCACGGCGGGAACCCGGGCTCTGAACGGTGACGGGGGCAGGGACCCGCCCGCAGGGAAGACCCTGCCCACTCCAGGGTGCTTCTGCCCTGAGACCCCTCCCCGCTAGGAGAAGGCGGCCTGCAAGCCCTTCCAGGAATCCCACAGGAATTAACGCGAACTGCGAGCTTCAGTGGACCCCAGAGTCACATTTGAACCACACACACTGCTCCTCTGTGAGGCTGTCAGCCCAGAGGGCTCACGCCCAGTCTGTGACCAGAGCTCCACACCAGGAAATGTCTAGAGATGCATGAGAATTGAAGCCAGAAAACTGTAGGGACTCAGCCCAGCATGGCTGTTGTCCACCCTAAAGGCTGGCTTTCTGGGGGTCCAGCCTACGTGGCCAGAGGGACTCCAGGCGCCGCCCCACCCAGGCTCCTGGTGTCACTCAGCCTCTCTTCTTCACCCTCTCTCGTTTCCCCAGACTCTGCTCAGATGTCCTCCATTATGACACAGCTGCCACCAGGCCTTCTCTGCATCCTAAAAAATCATAGACTGCCTGCAGGTGGCCGCAGAGCCATGCTGAGCATTACCGTCGCCTGCAAAGTATCCTCAACTCGGAGACAACAGGGAAGAAGACTTCAGGGTCAGGGACTGGGAGGAGTCACAGCCCAGGAGGAGGGCATGTCTGAGCCCTGGGAATGAGCCCACACCTGCGGCAGCTGTGCAGAACCCCTTTGAGCCAACAGCGCATCCTGCCTCCAGCACACGGGTGGGTGGGGTACCAGGAGGTCCCTGGCTCAGCCCCAGATCTGCTTCAGCCAGGGTCAGGGGCTGAGGTCTGCCACCGGGCTAAGGGCCTGCCTCTGCCCTCCAGCCAAGATCCAAACCTGTCCAGACTCAGCTCCAGTGGGGATGAGAGATGGGCGCTCAGCCTGCCGGCCTGAGAGTGAATGCAGGAGGGTGGAAGCTTGGACTTTAAGCTTGTCCAGGGACATCCTGAGCAACAGCCAGGAACAGGCTGGAACAGTGAGGGGGAGGTGGGAGCTGTGACAAGGCCCTGGGGCAGGCCCCCCAGAAGGTCTGGTGCGATCAGGGCCTGGAGCATTGCATCCTCTCAACAGCGTGTGAGGTGGATGCTGCTGTAATCTGCATTCTGCACGTGAGAAGGCTGAGGTGCAGAGAAGTTAAACAGAGGGAGTAGAGAGGAAGGCTGAGCACAAGCAAAGCCACTCACCAGTCTGATTCCCAAGGTCTGCAAAATGGCAACGCCACAGGGAGCCTGCGGGGAAGGGGGTGGTTTCCCATCGCAGGCACATGAGAATGATTTTAAATGGATTTTCTACTCTTCATCTTCTTCTTCCTCTTCCTCTTTCCTCCTTTCCCCTCCCTCCCCTGCCCACCACTTCCCTTTCCTTCCTTTTATGAACAACTTTGCCCCAAAGTCATTAGGTGAGGATTGTCTGCACCGAAGGCCAGGGGAGGCCACAGTGGCCCAGAGCAGGATGTCATGTTGGAGCCTGAGCAGATGAGCAGGACCCCCACGTGAAGGGGGGTGTCTACCTCGGTGGGTCAGAACACAGGGTGAGGAAGCCACCAGGGAGAGTGGTGCAACAGGGGGAGCCTGATTACATACAGGGAATCAAATGCATAAATACACGGAGGCTAATGGGATCCATGTTTCACACCGTGGGGGAAGGGAGTTACAAAAAAGGAAAGAGAGAAAACGAGAATGATGCTGGTTTGGAGTTGGAGCTGTCAATGGGAACTCACAGTTCTTGGTAGAAACAGATGAGACAGATAGATGATAGATAGATTGATAGAGATAGAAGCAAAAACATAGATATAAACGTGATCTGTCAATCAATTGACCTATATTCATCTATTCCTTTGCTCAGTCCACCAAGAGGACCTGTGAACAGTGACACACCAATAGCAAAGAGCATGCCTTGCACCCAGTTCTTGAATTCTAAATATAGTTGTCCCCTAAAATGAACCAGGATTTCTTGGAGGAATGCCTGATTCCAGGGCGAGAGCAGGGAAAGTACCAGATGAACCTAGGACATCTTATTGTGCCAGAAAGCCAGTGTACTCAAATCCTGATGTGGATATATCAAAAGGAAACAGAAGTCAGCTTGAAGGGGCTCCCATGGGCCAAATCTGGGGCAATTTGAACATCAAAATAAATAATGATAGTAGCAGTTTATAGCCCATTGAATAAAATAGGAAACCATGAATCCATACTAACATAAATGAATAAATGGAAAATTTAATGAGGAATGCGATATTTACATAGTCTCAAAGTACCTTCCCACATAGTTATTAATTACAAAGGGAAAAAGAGTGATTTTACAATGGAGGAGTCCAGCAGACACCATCTTAAACAAGTGATCAAAGTGAATGTCAGTAATGGAACAAATCAAAACTGGGCACCACCTGATTGGAGACAATGAGAAGAACCCTACATCACGTCTGTCGTATTTCTGCCAAAAATGCTCCGTCTGAACTGAATCTTGAAAAACATTGTACAAACCCGAACTGAGGGACATTCTACCAAAGAACTAGCCTGTAGTCTCAAAAGTGACAATGCAAGGAGAGGTTGAAAAACTGTTTCTAGATTGAAGTAGACAAAAGAAATATGACAACTAAATGAGACGTGATCCCCAAAACCTGGATCCTTTTGCTATAAAGAGCATTACTGGGACAACTGGTGAAGCTTGAGTGGGATCTGAAGACTAAATGGTAGTTAGGTGTTGATGTTAATTTACCGATTTTGCTGGCTGGCTGGTGGTTATGTAGGAGAATGTCCCTCTTGGTAGGAAATGTACTGTAACCCATGGGGGTGGGAGGTGATGGGGCATAATGTAAGGAACTTATTTTCAAATGGTTCAGGGAAAAAGACAGTCATGTGTTCTGTAGTTGCCACTTCTCTGTAAAGTTGAGGTTATTTCAAAATAAGAATTAAACTTTATAACAAATGCTGGAGAGGGTGTGGAGAAAAGGGAACCCTCCCACACTGTTGGTGGGAGTGTAAATTGGTGCAGCCACTAGGAAAAACAGTATGGAGTTTCCTTAAAAAAAACAAAAACAAAAAATAGAGCTACCATATGATACAGCAATCCCACTCCTGGGCATATATCCAGAGAAAACCATACTTTGAAAATATACTTGCACCCCTATGTTCATAGCAGCACTGTTCACAATAGCCAAGACATGGAAACAGCCTAAGTGTCCATTGACAGATGAATAGATAAAGAAGATGTGGAATATATATACAATGGAATACTACTTAGCCATAAAAAGAATGAAATAATGCCATTTGCAGCAATATGGATGGACCTAGAGATTATCATACTAAGTGAAGTAAGTCAGAAAGAGAAAGACAAATACCATATGATATCACTTATATGTGGAATCTAAAAAATAGGACACAAATGAACTTATCTACAAAAGAGAAATAGACTCACAGATAGAACAGACTTGTGGCTGCTGGTGGGGGCGTGTAGTGGGAGGGATGGCGTGGGAGTGTGGGGTTAGCAGATGCAAACTAGTACATATAGGATGGATAAACAAAAAGGTCCTACTGTACAGCACAGGGAACTATATTCAATCTCCTGTGATAAACCATCATGAAAAAGAATATGAAAAAATATATATATATGCATGTATAACTGAATCACTTTGCTATACAGCAGAAATTAACACAACATTGTAAATCAACTATACTTCAGTAAAATACATTTTTTAAAAAAAGAATTAAATTTGAAAAATGTGGGGGAGGTCCTGCTCTGGGCTGAGGCCCAAAGCTGGACGAAACGAGACCACAGTTGCCCATGTTCTAGGGGAGGTGCCAGATGCTCCAGGTGAGGCTTGCCAAGGGGAGGCCCAAATTGGCCCAGGCGCCTCACCCAGTCACTTGCTTCCAGCTGGTCGGAGGGAGAAGCCAGAGACCAAAGAAAGATTTGGGAGCCAGGAATCCTCTGGAGAGATCACACAGTGCTGCTCCCCTTCCACCTGCCCCAGCGGTGGGAAAGGGCTGCCAGGCCATCGAGGGGGTTCTTGAGGGAACATGGGCTGTCCCCTGAGTTTGAGGGCAGGTTTCTGACATCTTCCAGGAAAGTTTGAAGGTCAGAGGTCAGCTGCAGCCATCTATGCTGCAGAGAGAAGAGAACTCACCACCCCGGGTGGTCCAGGCATGCTGGTGGAGTTTGGCTGGACAAAGGTGAGGGTGTCCCTATGAGCGAGGGAAAGGTCACAGGGCTCAGCTTTCTTGGAAGAATCCTCCCCAAGGAGACTGTCTGGCAGGGCACAGCACGGTGACTTCAGGAGGTGATTCCAACAGGAAGGGCACACAGAAGCCCAGGGTGGTGGTAAGGACACAGTGAGCTGAGTTCTGAGCGCCCTAAGTCCATGGGTCAAAGCGAGCACTTACTCAGCTCCGGTCCGCAGCCTCCAGGGCTCATTTTGCATGAGAGTCCTGCTCCAGAACCTCAACACAGCCCCGTCTCTTGCCCCAGCTTGTTCCAGCTGCTGCTCAGATGTAGATGCTTGTAACAGTCAACAGCTGCTGTGACATCACTGTGACAAACCCCTCCAGAACTGCATGGAGACGGTAACATTTCTTTCCTCTCTCTCAGGTCGACAGGCGGGGTGGGTGGCTACTTCAGGATGCAGACTGGCTGGGTTGGCTGCAGGTTTTTGTTGGGTTTAAGCCTGTTCCTTGGGCCCAGCAGAAGGGGTAATAGCTCCCTAGGCATGTGCTTGTTACCCCATCAAAGGAAACAGGAGGCTGAGCAGAAACACAGGGCCCTGTCCCAGAGCCCACACACTGTTGCTTCCACTGTCCAAACAACTCACAGGATGTGTTCGTCTTCTACTGCTGTGTAACAAACTACCATAAACCGAGCCACCTAAAACAACATGCATTTATTAGCTCACAGTCTGTAGGTCAGAAGCCAGGCTTGGCGTGACGGGTTCTTTGCTCAGGCTGATATCAGGGTGTGAGCTGTGTTCTCATCTAGAGCCCGGGATCCTCTTCCAAGCTCATTCTTGCTATTGTGGTTGTAGGATGGTTCCTTGAGCCTATTGAAGTCCCCACTTCCTTGCTGGCTGGCAGCCAGAGTTGTTCTCTGCTTCTGGAGGCCGCCCACATTCCTTGTCACATGGCCTCCTCCATCCTCAGTATAGCAACGTTGCAACAAATTCATCTCGTGCTTTGACTCTTTCTGACTTCGCTTTCTGCTGCTGACCAGAGAAATTACTCTGCTTTTAAAGGGCCCACTTGATTGGGTCAGGCCCACCTGCATAATCTCTGCATTGTAAGATCAGCTGACCTGGGACTTCAATTACATCTGCAAAATCCCTCCATAGCAGCACCTAGATTCATGTTTCATTGAATAACTCGTGGTCAGGAAACTTGGGGGTTGGAGGGCATCTTTAGAATTCTACTTAGCACACATGGCCAAGTCCAGCAGCTATGGGTGGGAAAATATGTACCTCCCCAGAGAGGCAAGTGAAATGTTACTGAACCATTATCTTATCTATCACGTGTTCCTGAAAAACCTTCTCCAAATCCACTCATCGGACCACTAGACAATCTTCAGCAGTACCTGGGCAGAACCCCACAGAAAGGGAGGGCCCCAGGCCTGTTCCCAAGATGCTCCATCACTGTCCTCTTCCCAGGATGGACTTGGGTGTCTGAGCCCCATGCAGGCCCCAGGACTCTTCTGAACCCCCTTCCTTTGGCTCCCTATCCTGTCTCACTGTGGGTGGTTGTCCAGCCTTCACTTCACCTGGGTGAGCCAGCCCCTCCAGTCCTGACCAGGCCCCTTGATGTCCCAAGACACTCCCCCCCCCAATGCTGGGACAGAGGCTGAGGTCCAGCCCCTTCATCCTGGTCCCCAGGCCATCTGCCTCTCTCCAGCCTTTGCTCTCTGCACTGCCCTCGTGCACCAGGCTCGTGCAGCCTCCAGGCCTTTCATCACACTGGCTGCCCCTCCTGCTGAGTTTCAGGGCTTTTCCTCTTTGATCCCTTTACCCACAGCCTTCCATTCCTTCAAGGCCTAGTTTACTCACTCTTTCAGGAAGCCCTACCAGACTACCCCCTGGACCCTGTCTTACTCTGCTCCAGGGCTGGGTGGAACTCCCTCTGGAAGGGTCAGGACAGGGTGGGGGGAGCCCTGCCCAGTGGTAGCACAGTTACATATGGGGGTTGTTCCTTGGCAGGGAGTAAGCACCCTAAAATGCCGGTGTTGCCCTATGTGATACTCTGCCCCTCACGAGGGGGTGTCCAGCAGGGGGCAGCTGCCCCCAAGCCCACATGGCCCCGTAACCCCCCCAGTGTCCCACACCGCCCTCTCACATGCCTGCCTGGGCTGCTGTGCTCTCTGTCACATACTCTGGGACCCCCGCCCAGAATGGTTCAGTATCTGGGCTGCCTCTGTTTCCCTAGGTGTGACATGTTTTTGAAGAGGGTCTATACCTCCTGGGACTCAGGACCTGGACTCAGTTTGAACAGAGAGGGTGAGCTAGCTTCCTGGGCTCTGGCTCCGACCATTCTCTGGCTGGCAGAGTCTCGGGAAGGGAGGGCCTGGCGGAGCAGCTGAGGGGCCTTGAGAACAAGGTCACAACTTGGCAACCGAAAGCCAGTCGAGTGCCTTCCATCAAGTTTTTAACTAGAAAAATAGTGTGCCCATTTCTCTGTAATACACCTCTGGGCCTTTTTATTATGACTTCATTTCCCCTTGTAATATTGGAACGTCTCTATAATTGTAAAAGTGTAATAGAATCTAATAGAATTTCATTTGGCGCCCGGAATGCTCCGTGCCATGGCTGCTCATTCGGAGTGAAATAATGATGTCTAATGCCCACACATGGCTCCCCGTGACCTTATTCAATCTTGGGGCTGATCGGGAAATATATTGATTCAATTATACACTGATGGCAAATGAACTCAAAGAAAGAGGAAAAAAAGGTCAGCATATATTTGAAAATGTAAATCTTAGCAATGTCTTTGGGGTTCGCCCAAAAAAAAGAAAAAAGCCATTTCAAAATGCCATTTGTGGCTAATAGTGTGGAGTTCCAGGCTCAATCAGGGAGACGCATTGGGTGGCTGAAAAGGCATTAATGGGGTGTTGCTTCTTTAGAGCAGGGATCAGGCCCAAATCCACCTTGAGCAGCTCCTGCCCGCACAACCTCTCCCCGCACTCCCTCTTCCCCCAGAGCCAGACCTACCTTCCTTCCTCCCTTCCTCCCTCCCTCCTCCCTTCCTCCCTCCCTTCCTTCCTCCTCCCTCCCTTCCCCCCTCCCTCTGGGGAGAGGGTGAGGAGGAAGGGTGGCAGGGTCAAACCACTGGCCATCTGGACAGAGTGAGGGCAGGGAGGGTTCTGGGTGTGCTTGGGCTCCAAGGTGGAGGGTGGTGCCCCCCAGCTGGGCAGCACAGCGGACGAAGAACAACACCCACAGCCAGGTAGTGGCGGACAAGGAGTGCCCAGAGGAAGGAGGAACACCAGGAGAGCTGGATCACACGAGTCAAGCAAGGGAAGAGTTTGAAGGAGGAGAAAAAGACCAGTCATGTCAAATACTGTCAAATTCTAGAAGATGGAGACACATAAAACTCCAAGGCATTCACAGAATTTCTCCAATCAAAAAAATTTTAAATTACGACTGTCTTACAGCAAAGTACATAAATATGAAGTGTGCAGCTCGATGAGAGTTTTAGAAATTTATATATGCCTGTAACCACCACCCAGATGGACATATGGAATACAGTTGGCCCTCCGTATCCATGGCTTCTGCATCCGCAGATTCAGGATATTTGTGCATTGACAATATTTGGAAAAAATAATTCCAGAAAGTTTCAAAGAGCAAAATTTGAATTTGCCACATGCTGACAACTATTTATATAACATTTACATTGTATTTGCAACTACTTACATAGCATTTACATTGTATTAGGTATTATAAGTAATCTAGAGACAATTTAAAGTATACGGGAGAATGTACATAGGTTTTATACAAATACTGCACCATTTTATATAAGGGACTTGAGCACCCTTGGATTTTGGTATCCAAGGGAGGGGCCTGGAACAAATCCCCCACGGATACCAAAGGACGACCGTATTTCTAGCACCCCAGTGGCCTTCCTCATGATTCCTCAAAATTAATAACCCGGCATCCCCCTAGGTAAACACTATTCTGGCTTCTATCCCCATACGTTAGTTTTGCCTGCCTTTGCACTTCTTATAAATGGAATCATAAAGTATGTACTTTTCTGCAACTGGCTTCTTTCCTTCAACATTGTATCTGTGAGATTCATCCATGCTGTATGTACCAGCAGTCCTTGCTTTGCACAGCAGGACTGTGAAATGAATATGCAGGCTGAAACCATGCAAAGCAATCTTGATAATCAATGGAGAATATTATGATTGTTCTGTGACTTTTAAAATTTTTAATCAAAACATTAAAAACTCTCTTCCTGTTGGTTATAAATGTATAGGGAAATGAAAAAATAGGAACACTAATATTTAGTACCCTGTCGTTTAAAGCATTAAAAATTAAAGTGTTGTATTTCTTTGTAAAAAAACTTATCAAGAGCCGTTTGAACAGTCCTTGCCTCCTGCTCATGTTATGTAACTTACAATACAGAGCGAGTGTCTTTTCTGTGCCTTGGCAGACTGTCCTGCTGTTTTCTAAGTCTGGATCAGCTTCCGACGTTGTGCCTTTGTGCTTTCAGTGTGGTGAAATATCTCTGAAAGTTCCTTTAATTCGAAGTTTTGTGTGAGCTTCACTTTCTCTGGGCCGTCTTCATCCTTTCAGTCACCATCAGGTTCAAACAGTGGCTATGTCAGCATTCTCATGATCAGCTATTTCTTCTGTAGCTCCACTTAACATCTGATTCAAATTTCAATTCCATCATTATCGATTTTCATTTCTTTGTTGCACTTTCATCTTTGTGACTAATTCCTTCTTTCACTTAACGAGTTTTGTAAAGTGTTGCGTGTATTTATAACTTGGAGACGAGGAGGCAACACAATGGCACACTTTGCTGTCTGTTCGTGAAATAAACAGCAGATGCCCAGTGGCTAGTCACCCACAGACTCCCAAAGAAGTGACATGGTTGGTCACAGATCGTGATGTGCATCTGCTATTTACGTAGTGATTTGCAGACTGAAGACCAGGTAGGGAAGTTTGTATTCTATGCAGTTACAGTTAATATACCATGGTAACTAAAATTTGAACTGTGTTATTGGGAAACTGGTATTATCTAACTAAACTGTGGTAACTGAAATTTGTGCATATTGGAACCGTATAAAATGAAGCCTGCTTGTATAAATAGTTGGTTCTTTTTCACTGCCGTGTACTACTCCATTGTATGACTATGTCCCAATTTATTTGTTCCTCTCTCTGTTGATGGACACTTGGGTTGTTTCCAGTTTGCCTCTATTATGAATAAAGCTGCTATGAATATCCTTGCACCTGTCTCTGTCAACATATGAACTCATTTTGGTTGGTTAAAGATTTTTCTACCCAATTATTACATGTGTCCCCAGGCAAGTCCCCATCCCCACAGAGCTGGGGCATCTGAGCAACGTCTGTAAAGAAAGAGGAATCACAGGGTCATAACTGCACTGAAATGGAAGGTCCTTTCCCTCTTCCAGACCCATTTTACAGATAGGAAGATAGACTCTAGATCCAGAGGGACTTGCTTGAGGTCACACAGAGTCAGATCTCTGGGGCCCCTTTCAACCTGCCCTCCAGGAGGCCTGCCTGCCCTGCCGAGGGCTGCCCTTGAGGTCAGCCCTCCCAGCTGTGGAGCTAGAGTTTGCCTTATTCTAGGGCTAGTGGGACTCTCTCTCTCTCTCTCTCAATGGGAAAATACCTTCACCCCATTCGCATGGGGCTGAGGTCAAACCAGGTGTATGGGGCCGGGAGGCCCAAAACGGGAACCTTCCCTTCTCCTGATACCCCAGAAGCTCTCAGTAAAAGCTCAGCCGGCCTGGCTGCCCCATTTAATTTTCATAATTAGCTGACAGCTCATTAGCAGCTCATTAGAAGCCCTGAATACAGTGACAGTAACAAATTCGGTGCGACCAAGCAGTCTGGGGGTGTCCCCAGGGGAGTGACCCAGGCTGGGCTTCAGAGTGGGGGGCTACTGGGAATGAGCTCAGCTTCTGTGCCCACGTCTGAATCCTCAGAGTCTGAATCCTCGTCCTTGGATACCATTAAAGTGTCCCCTCCCCCAACCACCTGCCCACTGACACTTTCCAGCCCTGCCCCCAGCTTCAGGACCCGTAGCTACCCTCCCCTGTGCTCCTCTCCTGGGAGGACCACATAGGAGAAGGCAGTCTGGCTCCAAGATAGGAAGGGAGACCCCAAAGCCTCGAGGGGCCCCAGAGAGCCCAGACTCTCTGCCCAACACTGGGCACCAGGCCAAGCCTGGGAGTCCTGAGTGCCCCCCGTCCACTCACTGAGTCCTGAGGCGCATGCTCTCTAAACCCTTCTCCACTCGTCCCTCCAGCTCCGGTAGCAGCTCTGTCTGTCTGTCTGTCTCAGTCTATCTCCATTCATTCAACATTCACTAGGCACCTATGATTTGCCTGTTCTGGGCTAAGTCTGAAGTAGCTACAAAGCTAGGTTACGTCAAGTCCCTAAGTAAAGGACTCATGACACCGCGGGAAGGAGAAGAGTAAACAGACATTACAATCCTGCGAGGTAAAGGCTGGATAAAGGCTGGAGTGAAAACTGCAGACGCATCAGAAGAGGGGACTCCAGGACCCCAGGGGTTGGACCTGTCAGGGGAGGCTTCCTGGAGGAGGCAGCATCTGAAGGAGGAGCAGGAGTTTGCTGCTTGTTCTTCAGACCACCGCCTCTGTGCCTTCATCCTTCTCGCTGCAGCCCAGGCCTCCCCTCCTTACAGCTGAGCCCCTCCACCGCAGGGTCTCGGACCCACTGAAGGCTCCAGGGGCAGAGGCCAGAGACTGGGGATGGAGCCAGCCCCATGGGAGACAGCTAGAGCCTGGAGGGGGCAAGGGGAGACAGAGTGACTTTTCCTACGGAGGGCATGGGAGAAAGAGAGAAGAGGAAACGGGGCGGGAGGGGGTGGGAGGGGACGGGAGGGGGGAGGAAAGTCAGAGGGGAAGGGCCCAGGCGGTCCCAGGCTCCTACAGCCCTGTGACCTTGGGCAAGTCGCTTCTCTCCCCTGGATTTCAGTTCTGTCTCCCCACTGCACTCCAAGGCAACCTTGCAAGGTAGGGCCTCACCATGGCCTGGGTGAGGAGCAGGGCTGCCTGGTGTGGCCACCAAAGGTCAGGGCTCTGCACGGCCGGCCTGGCTCCTAGTCCTGAGTCCCCAACTCCACCTCGGGGTGGCCATACGTCTGCCACTGGGATCAATGGGAAGCCATTATCATCGCCACATTTTAATGACACCAATTAATTCCCCATCTGTGGGTCCCCTGCAGCCTTCAGTGCTGAAGGTTAAAGGGAGGGGCACTGGCTCAGGGTGGCTCTTCCCCAGGATGACAGTTACAGGCTGGTCTGTGTGGCATGTGTGTAGAAGCATGTGTGTTCATTATCTTTGCATTGCCTGTGTATAAAGGCAATGTTCATCCTTTACTGGTTTACATGTGTACACGTGTGCACTCTGTATGTGTGCATTGTATGTATACAAAATGTTTATGTGTACAAAGTGTAAATCTTTATATATGTCAAAGTACTTTATGTTGTTATGTGTACAAAGTATGTGCATATAAATTATGCCTCTATATTATGTTTGTACATAATGTAAGGTTTATCTGTGTGCATTGTGTGTGTGTGAAGTTCCTGTGTGTGAGTCCTATGTTGGTGAACACCAAGAACACAAAGGATTTGCACCTCTGTATCCACTCGGATTGTGTGTAAGGGTACATTCTGTGTCTGCCTGCATCACTGTACACGTGCCTGTGAATGTGTGCTTGTACATCCGTGTGCTGACTGTGAGGAGCCCTGGCCAGCAGATCCCCCCTCTGCTGCATGGGCGTGGGGTAGGGGGCAGAGGCTCCTCTCTGCTTCTTTGGGGACTGGGGTTCTGCCCTTGAGCCCAGGGTTCTCAAGGGTAGATCTTCTTGCACTCTGACATGGACCTGATGCTGCCTGAGCTTCGTCTGTGTTTTGAAGGATGAATAGGAGTTCACCAAGCAAATGGAGTAGTAGAGGAGGGAAGGGGGTTCCAGGCTAAATGTTCTAAGTGTGTTACACACACATTCATATAATCGTCACAGCACCCCTATGGAGTGAGCACTATCATTATTTCCATTTTACAGATGTGGAAAATGAGGCAAAGAGATGTTTAGTAGCTTGCCCCAAGACACATAGCTTAAAAGTGGGACAATCAGGATTCGCACAGACACACACTCACACCCACATTGGCACATATACACAATGCACATGTAGACAAGACAATGGACACACACTCATGATCACACACACATGCTGGGCACACACTTATGCACCTACACACGTTGCACACGCCCACACCCAGGCTGTGTCCAGTGCCCCCAGTTGTCCAGAGTGACCCAGACCAGAGCTCTAGCTCCGCCCTGGCTTTGCTGGGGTGGGCATCTGGGGGGAGGAAGGCGGCGAGCATGAGATGAAGGAGGACCAGAGGGAGGCACCTGGGGGTTTTCTCTGCCTTGTAACCCTACCCCTGCAGCCCAGGAATGGAGGGCAGGGTCCTCCCCACGTAGCACACCCGAACAAACACGCCTGCTTTGCAGATCTCAGCACGGCCTCACTTTCTCCAGCAGCCACGGGGGAAGAACACTGCCCACCCTGTCCCTGCCCAAGCCTGTGGAAAGGACTCCCTGGGAAATGGGAACCCGCATCCCCCCACCCAAGCCTCACATGTCCCCAGTCCCCTCAAGGGCCAGCAGTCACCTAGGTTCAAAAAGATAAAAACTAAAGCTGCTGCCTGCCTCGTGCACGATGCTTTCTCTGGCCCAAGGAGGCTCCCTGAGGGCCAGGCTGTCCCTAGCCTGTGCCCTCAAGGTCAAGCAGTGCCCCGGCCGCACCCTCACACCCAGAAGGCCCCGGACAGCTTGCCCTGCCTGCCTGTGCCAGAAAGCCAGCTTGCCATCCCTCCCCTGGGCTCTCTCTCTTCTTAATTAACAGGAAGCCATTGTGAATACTAAAGAAGAAATTAGCACCTGTCACTCTTTTCTGGGTGTTTTTTAGATTTCTCAAGCCCTCTTTAATTAACCCCTCCAGTTCCAAAGCCCTGCCTCCCCTTGGGTGGGAGCCTGGCCCCTGCCCTCAAGGACCCCAGGCTAGCTGGTCTTGACTCACTGTTTAACAGCAGCTTCCCATTCATCTCAGGCCCCCAGGGGGGGCCTGAGCCACCCCCAGATGCCGGGCAGTCAGATCAAGACATGAAATATACATGACCTTTCACCTTCCACTCCACATCCGGGAATTTATGGAAAGGAGCTGATCACACAAATGAGCAACATGTAGAAGGAGCTCCATCACAGAGCTGATTGTCACAACCAAAAGTCACAACTGCGACCATGGGTATGGGATGGCTTCTTATGGGGCAAACAGTCCTAGTGGACAGCGACACAATAACAGTGACATAAATCTGTAGTTACTGCCATGGAAACTGTCCTTTATACACTGTTTTGGCAAAGCTGTAGGTTACTAAAGTGCGTTTATAATATGATATTTACATAAAATCTTATTCTTTGAGAGAGAGTGAGAGAAAGGAAGAAGGCTCAAGAGACGGATGTTTTGAAGTTCCCAAAATGTTAACAGATATTATCTCTCAGTGATGAAATCAGGTTTTTTTTTTTTAATTTCCTTTTTTTCCATTTCTTTGTGGTGAAATATATATTTGAATATGTCTATTTCTGTATATATATTCAAATCATAAAGTCCCGCAGAGGTGCACTGATTTGATGGAGGGCGCTGACTGAAAGGCTGCAGACAGGCGGGCACTCGGTGCCCCAGGGGCGGCTGGTGGGATCTTCTAACTGAAGAGGGCCCGGGAGGAGCCTCCAGAGGGCAGGGGAGCTGAGCAAGTCCTGCCAGAAGAAACTTCTTCATTTGCGTGGAAAGCAAGACTATTTGGGACAGAGGGTGGGGTGGGGGATGGGAGGGGCCTGGAGGAGAGGTCTGGAGCTGGCAAACAGGCCCAGCCTCTCTTTTCCTGTCTCTCCTCTCCCGCCCCTCCAGCAGGGGAGAGAGTACGGCTGGCTTGTGTGGGGAGGGAAAGCCCCGGGGCTGGAGCTCGCAGGCCTTGGTTCCCATTCTGTTGACCTCAGTTTCTTAATTGGAAAATTCTGAACTCTCAGAGCGTGGAGACTCCTTAGAGGCTGGCCTAGCAAGGCCCCAGGACTTGGGGAGAAGCAGATGGCCCCCTGGACAGCTGAGGGTTCGGGTCAAGCCTGGTCCGCCTTGCTCTGGAGGCCTCAAGGATCATTTAGGCCTGAGAGGCTGGAGCTTTAACCCCAGGGCCAAGCCCGAGGAATGCCATGGGCAGACTTGCAGACCAAGCACTCAATCCTGTGTGTCTGTTTTCTTCAATGAGGACTCAGAGCCCCGGGTGGGGGACCCCAAGCAGAGGCAGGTGTCTGTTATCTCTGAATTTCTGACTCGGGGCCCTTCAGCTTTAGGAACAGAATAGCCCACGGGCTCCAGCTGCAGCTGTGGCCAGTGAAGGCAGGAGGAGGCCAGCCCAGGCCACCTGCCCCTCCCACAGGCCAGGTCTGAGTTTGGAGCTGGCTTGGGGATGCCTGGAGCAGAGTTAAGGGTCGGGAGGGGAGAAAAAACAGCCTATTCAGGCCCAAGGCATGAAAAGCTGAGCGTTTAGACAACTCTCCTCAGTGCTTTCCCCAAGCGAGGCCTTAAGGGAGAAGCACAGGGCAACACCAGGCCAAAATTCTCCATTCTTGAGGCCAAAGTACCACATCCAGACCTTCAAGATGGGACCTCACAGGGGCAAATGCAACATCCTGAATTTCTGGTCAAAAAATTAACTGCTGGAGGCACATGAAAAGATCCTCAACATCGCTAATCATCAGGGAAATGCAAATCAAAGCCACAATGAGATATATCACCTCACACCGGTCAGAATGGCTATCATCAAAAAGAACACAAATAAAAAATGTTGGCGAGGATGTGGAGAAAAGGGAAACCCAGTACACTGTTGGTAGACATGTAAACTGGTGCAGCCACTGTGGAAAACAGTATGGAAGTTCCTCAAAAAACTAAAAATAGAACTAGCATATGACCCAGCAATTCCACTCCTGGGTATTAAAAAAAAAACAAAAACTAAACACTAATTCCAAAAGATACGTGCACCCCAATGTTCATAGCAGCATTATTTATAATTCCCAAGATATAGAAGAAACCTAAGCATCCATGAACAGATGAATGAATAAAGAAGATATATATACACACACAATGGAATACTCCTCAGCCACAAAAAAGAATGACATTTTGCCATTTGCAGCAACATGGATGGACTTGGAGGGCATTATGCTAAGTGAAATAAGTCAGACAGAGAAAGACAAATACTGTATGATATCACATATGTGGAATCTAAAATATACAACAAACTAATGAATAACTAAAAGGAAGCAGACTCACAGATATAGAGGACAAACTAGTGGTTACCAGTGGGGAGAGGGAAGGAGGGAGGGATAAAATAGGGGGAGGGGATTAAGAGGTACAAACTATTAGGTATAAAATAAGCTACAAGGATATATTGCACAACATGGGGAATGTAGCTGATATTTTATAATAACTATAAATGAAGTATAACCTTTAAAAATTGTGAATCACTATATTGTATACCTGTAACTCATAATACTGTGGAGCAACTATACTTCAATAAAAAAAATGAACTGCTGGAGTTGAAGACGGAGGAGACCAGGCAGCTCACGTGAAAAACGGGGCTGGAGAAAGACCCTAGAAGCCCCGGGCAAGTGTGCCGTGACCACAGGCATCCAGTGCCAGAGTGCGCCCAGCCACGAGTGGCCGGGAGGTTTGCTTCGGTCCCACTGTTCAGCCATGGCTTCAATGATGGGCTCAGTTTCAAGGACCATATTTTCAGAGGCTTTGACACCCTGGGTGGTCCAGAGTGGGATGAACAGGAGAGCGATGGGTCTGGAGACCATGAACTGGGATGAGGAGAGGAGACAGTGAGAGAAGCAGTGGGGCAGCTTGTTGTGAAACAAAGCCTGGGGCATGGCTGATGCTGTCAGATCTCTTTTGGGCTGACAGGGGCAGAGGATGGACCACGGGGGAGTGTAGTGGGTTGAACTGTGTCCCCTGCACCCCTGAAATTCATGTCCACCTGGAACCTCAGAATGTGACCACATTTGGAAATAGGGAGGTCTTTGCGATGTAATTAGTGAAGGCTCTCTAGATTAAACCATAGCCCTAAATCCTATAAGAAGAGGAGAGGACACACAGAGCCTCAGGGAGGAGGCCAAGTGAAGAGGGAGGCAGAGATGGGAGTGATGCTGTCACAAGCCAAGGAGCACCAGGAGCCACCAAAAGCTGGAGGGAGCAAGGAAGCATCCTCCTCTAGAGACAGCGTGGCCCTACCAACACCTTGATTTGGACTCCTGGCCTCCTGAACTGTGAGAATTCTGTCATTTTAAGCTACCGACTTTGTGGTCATTTGCTTCGGCTGCCCTAGGAAACTGATACAAGGAGAAAGGATGGGAGGAAGATTTTAGCGTAATAAGAAGTCTTTTCTGCCCTGCAAACAGGTTCATCTGTACCATTTTTCTAGGTTCCACATATATGTGTTAATATACGATATTTGTTTTTCTCTTTCTGACTTACTTCACTCTGTATGACAGTCTCTAGAAATAGAGACACAGATGTAGAGAACAAATGTACGGACACCAGGGGTGGGAAAGTGGCAGGGGAGGTGGTGGTGGTGGGATGAATCGGGAGATTGGGATTGACATGTATACACCAATATGTATAAAATAGATAACTAATAAGAACCTGCCGTATAAAAAAAATAAATTAAATTAAATTAAAAAAAAAGTCTTTTCTAACAGCTGGAATCACACATAAGAGCAGATTGTCCTGTAAGGTAATGAGCTCCCTGTTGCCGTAAGGGCTCAGGCCATTGTAGGGGTGGAGGAGCCCACTCTGGAAAGGGGAGGGCTTCTGGTGACCCACATAGGTTATTTAGATCAAGATCTGGTATTTCTGACCTGGGCTGATGCCTGGCCTGAGAAGAAGTGGGTGGGAGCTGGGCGGGGGAAGCTTGCCCCATACTTTGCATTCTCACCACGCCTGGGCTCCAACACGAGCAGCAGACACCACAGTCTGTCAGGAAGACCCTTGCCACCTTGCCTCACAGTTAGAAACTAGTAGAAATGCAGGC
Organism: Balaenoptera ricei; assembly: GCF_028023285.1. Taxonomy (NCBI): domain Eukaryota; kingdom Metazoa; phylum Chordata; class Mammalia; order Artiodactyla; family Balaenopteridae; genus Balaenoptera; species Balaenoptera ricei. Next base: position 66,159,182 of record NC_082646.1, read on the forward strand.
AATCGGAAGAGGGTTCTGGAGACAGTGTGCCTTTGGTGCCAGGCATTGGGGTTTGAGGCCTGCACCTCACGCAGCCTGGTCGCTGGCAGCCCCACAGGCCTGGGCGAAGGTCAGCCGGCCTTGCGCCCACGGTCTGCACGACTCAGACAGGCGCCATCTCCCCCACTGCCCCAAGCTGCACCCAGGGTCACCCACTGCAGCCTCTTACGATGGCCTCTCACAGCCAAGAGCGCATCTTCACTTTTAAAACCTTCCTCTGGAAAAGACGCACCAAGATCACATCTAACTGAGCTTGCTCTGGTAACTGCAGAGAGCGTGCAGCCCAAGCGGCCAGAGAGGCGGAGACCGTGCTGGCCCAGCCTGGGTGCCAGCCCCTCCACGCGCTCTGGGACCCTCTCACTGGCCAGTCACTCTGGGAAGCCCTGCACGGCCCTCGGGAAGATGAGGGCCGGCATGGAGGCAGCCAGGAGGGCTCATCAGGAGCCTGAAGGTCAGCGGGAAAGATGGCCCCAGAGCAGGGGGTTTGCACAACAAGTGCTTCTGACAGCGGCTGAGTCCGTGTGCCACCCCCCCGCCAAGAGCCCCGTAGGCAGCCCCAAGTCTGAGGGCCTCCACTGACCTTGACTGGGCCCTCGGCTTAGATGACTGGGTTCCATGCCGCGTGGTCTCTCATCCTCCAGGAGGCTGATCTGGGCTCGTTCTGATGGGAAGGCAGGGGAGCAAGAGTGTGAATGGAAGCACATGAGGCCTCAGGAAGCTTCAGCTCAGAAATGACATGAGTCACTTCCAGCCACATGCGACTGGCTGAAGCACGTCACAGGCCAGCCCGGGCTCAGGGGCGGGGAGATAGACGGTAAAGCCACGCTGCGAGGGTGCGGCTACTCATGGAGAGCCCAGCCACACATGGATGCTGAGAAAGCTTCCCAGGTGATGTTGGTAAGACATCCCTACTGCTACCCTACTGGGAACCCCGGGGATAAAGGCACAGGGATGGAGGAGGGGCAGTGCCTGGCAGAGGATGGCAGTGACAGTGTGAGGGCCGGGCTGAGGCCAGGCATGGTTGGGAAGAATATGAGGCAAGAAAGGTAGGGAACGGGCAGGGGGTGGGCTTGCCACGGGGAGCCTAGAATGGTCTCAGGTACGATGGCTCAAAGCATCACCAGGTCACACTGGCTCCACTGCCACTGGGACAGACCCTCTTCGCAGGTGGCTTATCCCAGCGGCAGAGGCCCAGGCAGCAGGAAGTGGGGCCTGGAGCCCAGGGAAAAGCACAACTGTCCTGAGCTGAAAGAGCTCAAGCTGCTTCCCTCCTAGGTACACCCTGGGACTCCTACCTTCCAGCAGTGGTTGTCAAGAGGGGCTGTGACTGCAGCCTCGGGAGTCTTGCCACCAGTCCAAGCGTGCAGGCCCTTTCCTGGCTCTTAGCCACGAATCACATACATTCCCGTCCTCCCTGTCTTCCTTCATCCCGGGCTTCTTTACCAATGCGAAGCGATGTAAGTCTTCGAGGTTGCTAATGCTAATACTTATGTGTGCCTCCTGGCTCTCACCTGAGCTCCCAGCTGCCTCACATTTCAGTTACATGGCCTGTGGGAGGGATTCCAGAGCCCTCTCCAAGTTCCCGTGCCTCTCTCTGCCTCTGGGCTCCCACCATCTCTCACTCTGCTCTTGGATCTACCTGAGCCCACCTCAGGGGCACTCAGAGCACAGAGCCCAGCCCGTCTGGCTCCATCCCCACCCCTTGCACTCAGGCACTTTGCAAGTTGGGAGGAGGGGGAGATCAATAGAGGCAGGGGATTGAATTCGTCTGCTTGGGCTCCCATAATGAAGCAACACAGACCATGTAACCCAAACAACAGAAATCTATTTTCTCGCAGTTCTGGAGGCTGGGAAGTCCAAGATCAAGGCCCAGCAGGGTTGGTTTCCAGTGAGGGCCCTCTTCCTGGCTTGCAGACTGTGCCTTCTCACTGTGGCCTCATACAGCAGGGAGAGAGAGGGATTTCTCCTATGTCTCCTCTTATAAGGACCTTCATCCCATTGGATCAGGGCCCCACCCATATGACCTCATTTAACCTAATTACCTCCCTCCAGACCCCACCTCCAAATACATTCGCATTAGGGATTGGGGCTTCAATATATGAATTGGGAGGGGGGATACAATTCAGTCCATAACAGGGATGTTGACGCAGAGAGGTCACGTTACAAATGGAGGGTTTTGACCATCTCGTGCTCCTCTCACTTCCTCTCCCAGAGCGATGGGCGCGCCTCCCTGACCCCATATCTACCTCAACACTTCCCCCTGATTCAGGCCTGTCGGTCTCTCATCTTCTAGTCAAGGAGCCACCAAGCAGTGTTTTGCAAACAAGTGGAGGACTTTCAGTGAATAACATCTTCCCCATCAGGTAGCCTAAATGAAATTTCTTAGTGTGTTTCCAGAGTCTTTGGAAGATCCTGATGCCCAGCCCCCCTGAGAGTCCGCTGCACCTGAATGCACTTGCAGGGTCCGAGCTTTCCTGAGTGGTTGTGGTTTTAATTAGCTACAGGCTACTATTACTTTAGCTTCATCATTATCCATTCAGTTGCTTGTTGGTTAACCCTACAATGTGTAGGGATACATAGTTGCAACAACAGGGTTTCCGGCATAAAACTTCCCACTGCCTAGGGCTGGAGGTGGGCATTCACGTTGGTGCAAACATGGAACATTTCTGTCCTGTTCCTACCTTGGAGGTACATGTTACTCACCACCCCTCCCCACATTGCTGTACAGAAAGAAACTCATTACTGGTAATGAACCCCTAGAATCTGTATTAGTTGAATAACTAGCAGTGCACCATCAAGGTAAGAATAATAGAACTACTGCATGATTTTCAAGTTCACAGAGAATTGTTTTATTATCTGTTTAAGCTTATATTCATTAATAGTAAATATGCAGTTCATACATGCTGCCAGCAGCCAGCTGTCTGCCACTTACTTACTTGAGAATTCTCTTTGCCTAGAAAATGGAAGCAGGTGGGTGAGTCTTGCGGGGAAATTCAGCTTGGAGAACACAGTCCACTGCCTGGGCACTCGGGCCACTGAGATTTCCAGACTTCCATCAGGACACGTGCACCCCCTTGCTTCCTTCCTGAGCCAGCCACCCATAAAAGTGTCCAGAGAGGCCCCAGGGGAATGAGCAGGGTCAGTGCTGTGGTTCCAACCCAGGCATCACTGAGTGATACCCAGCTGGGGCAGGGCTCTTGGGAGCGGGAGTCTCAGCTGAGTCTTGGGCACCTGGGTCCTGGGCAGGAGGGGCAGACAGTGAATGTGAGTCACCTGTGTCTAAGCCTGTCATGTGAGCAGCTCAAACCCGTTCCCCGAGGCAGTGAGGGTCAGAGATCGCACACGAGTGTGTGTGTGTGTGGGGTGTTATGTAAAACCCTTAGCCCGAGCCAGGAGAAGGCAGGAAGTTGAGGCACAGTTGGGTGCGCCTTTCTCCCACCTGGGTGCTTACGTCATCAGCTGGGATCTCTGCAAGTGGACGAGGTCTGGCCTAACGCCTTGTCTGGCAGCCTTTGCTTTTCATCTCTTTTAAATAAGCCACATCATGTCTTCTGGCTGCCACACACTGGCTCCTACAGTCCTTGAAGTTCCCAACACCCTGCCCGGGTAGGAAAGGCCACTCCGTGGCAGAATCTGAAGCTGTTCTCCTAGCGTCTGTTCTCTCCTCCTTGGTGTCCCATATCCCTCGGAAAGTGGTCCATTCATCAAAATCAGTGACCTGACTGTGCTCTTTCGCACCCTGTAAAATCTTCCATTTTCCTTTAAACATGTCAAAGCCAAAGCAAAACCTGGAAGCTAGAAATGGTGTCCTCGTTAACCTAGAATGACCAGTAAACACCCCACAGCTCTGGATTGATGCAGTTGTCCTGTTGCCAAGGTGGGAGTACTGCAGACCCCTCAATCTTCACAAATCCTCTCTAAAAAACATTCAATCTCATTTTAAATCTCTTAACCCCCAAAGGCAGTGATGGGGCCCGTGCATGACTGATAAAGGGTATTCCAAGAAACCCAGGTCAGCTGAGAGTCTCCTGCTGGCCCCGCCCCCTGAGGGTTAGGCTCCTGCTGCAGCCTCGTAGGGAAGGAGGAGGGAAGCTGCTGGCTGAGGAGATGCTGGAGCCTCTGCCTGCTCTGCCCGCCCTGGATCTGGAAGGTTTGTCTCATGGGAGACATCCTGAATATAGAGTCCTGAGAGACCACCCGGCTCCCAGCTCCCACTTCCAACTGGGACACCTGCCTGGCTTCTAATCCAGTGGCCACGGAGCAGCCCGAGCAGCCCTTTCACTGAGGCTTGCTGTACAGAGAGGGGTTGGACCACATCCTACCCTTTTCACCCCAAAGATGCCTTTTATTATTTCTTCTATGGACTCTGTGTTTTGAAAGATTTTGTCACCCAAAAACTTCAGGTATGAGTGTGGCCAGAGCCGTTCATCACAGACAGAGATGCTCTCTCCATGACGTTCCTTGACATTTGAAAATAGCCTGCAAATCCCATTACCTGCTTTGGGGCCCAGATAGGAAGCGGAGCTGTTGTGTGTCAGGATTACCTGGGGCGCCCCGAGGCCTGGGAGCGGGGCCGGGGAAGGCCTGAGAGGTCTCCGAGAGCCCTCCCACCGCGTCCCTCTGTGCACGTGACCCTCCTCCCACAAACTCCGCCCCCTCCCCACCCAGCAGCTCACATCCCACATCCCAGGCACCTCAGCACTCATCACCACCCACATCCACCCACCACACAAGGCTGAGTCCGCAGCAGGGGCTACATGAGGAGGTGCCCGGGCTGCTCGGTCCCACCATGTCTCGGTGGGACACCTGCGATTTGGGCCTGGCTCTCATCACTTCAGACACATAGCATCTTGCTGGGCAGCTGCTGCCACAGCCCCTGGCTCCCCAGGAGCTGCACAGAAGCTGGGGAAGCGGAAGCCCTGGAGATACAAGTGAGGGGCAAGGGCCTCAGAAGTTATGCCCTGGTTTCGAGGGTCACGTCTGAGCCTCTGCTTCAGGCACAGAGCAGCACGTGAACAAAAACACACGTGAGCAGTCCCAGGAATTTTCACGGAGGTCTGGGGAGGCAATCCTCGGACAAAGACTCAGATTCCTGCTGGTACCATGGGGGGACGGCTCAGAGCCATTTAATTTAGGCGCAGATGTTCCTGTGTCCCTGTGGCCAGGGAGGGTTGGGGACATTCGGTTACGCAGACCCAGAGGACGCCTTGTGCTCGTCCTGTCGGGAGGGCCCGGGACAGGTCCCGTCCGAGGCTGCAAGCCTCTCCTGCCCCTCAGTGCCACCCAGTAGTAGGAAGGCACTAATGCATCCTCGGGCAAGCAGCCTTATGATTCAGTTTGCGCCTTCTCCCCTCTCCGTGTAACTCAGTGGGTAAATAGACACTTGAGGAAAATCAGTCTGTCTTCCCGGCTAATCTCAGGGCTCGGAGCCGTGGACTCAACCCAGGCGCACTCTCTGTCGCTCCCTGCTGGCAGCCCGCTGGGAAGGGGCTCTTTCGTGGTCACCGAGAGTCTGCCACAAGGACATCGATAGGAAAATAAAATGCTTCAGGGACACATCGTCATTAAAGCCTGTCCTAGTAAACTCAAACCAGACTGCCCACAAATCCTTGCTAATAGGAACATGACGGGCCCCAGGGATGGGGGCCCCGTGCCCAGAGGACTGGGGGTGGCAGCCACACTTGGAGGCCTGGGTTCATTTTGGATGAGCTAGAATGAAGGGCCAAGACACATGTCATCTGAGGAGGAGTCCAAGAGAAGTGGAGACATTTAGACTAGAGAAGGCTCACAGGGCTGTGGGGATACCTTCAGTTCCTAAGGGGCCGTTACGTGGCAGAAGGAGCAGACTTTAAATAGTTCCCAGGGGGCAACTAAGGAGCAGGTGTCAGTTAATACGAAGACTCTTCTAGCACTTGTGTGTTTCCACGGTGGAATTCATCTGCCTTGAGACATAGGGAACCCGTCCGTCCCAGGGAGCGTGTCCTCTGAGGCTGCAGGTGGGGATCCCTCCCCTGGGGGAGAGTTGGGCAGAAGAAATAGTGCAGATAGTCCATGATTCTGCAAATTTGGGCTTCAGGAAAGTATCTGGTCCATCATTTTCCCATTTACTGCTGATGGGAGCCTATCGAATGATGATTTAGCTATTGAGGGTGTTACCTATCACTATCCAGATTCGCTTAATCAAGCTATAAGGAGGTTTGGCCACATCTCCTAGGGATACTTCTCCAAATGGCATTCATGTTATCCCACTCCATTCTCATCCTTGTTCTTGCCAAGGCACAGTCACTGCCCAGTTCTTGAGTGAGGGACACAGGCTGCTGTGTAACCAAGATGGTGCCTTGATGCCTGGGTTTCCCTTGGGCCCTGGGTTCTTTGACCCCTGCCCAGTGTCCAGGAGCCCTTGTGCAAAACTCACGATTAACTCTGGGTCTCTCTTCACATGCTTTCTCTCCTCTAGGCCACTTTCCTCTCTCTCCATCCACCTTGATCCACTCCAGACTTTAAGTCCATCTCAAGCAGCCATCTTCACTTCAAGGTCTGATGGCATCTCAACTTAGCCCTCTTCGGTCCACTGCCACCCGACTTGGTCTTCCTCAGTGAGTGAAACCACCATCAGTCTGGTTACTGAAGCCAGAAGTCATTCTTGACCCCCTGTCCCCTTTTCTTCACACTTCACATCTACTCATCATTTGATCCCATCAATTCTATCTCCAAAACAGATTTCATATCCACCTACTTCTCTCCATCTTCTCTGCCACCATCTTACTCGTCCTCTAACCAATCTCCCACCTCTTGCTCCACTTGAGTCATTTGTTACAGAGAAGGCACAGAGATCCTTTAATCAGATGCCATTCCCCAGCTGAAAACTTGTTGATGGTTTTCTGCTGTGTTGAGAATAAACAGGTTCCTTCCCGTGGCCCCTGAAGTCCTGCAGCACCTGGCCCCTGCCTCTCCCTCACCCCTGTTGTTCTGGCCTTTGGACCAAGTCCTAGAACCCAACAGGCTCTTTCCCCTTTCCTTCTGCCTAAAGCATTCTTCCCTTTAGCCTTCCAGCATCCTCAGAATTGCTCTCAGATAAGGTTTCTATTCTGTTATTCTCTATTACATTACTCTTTCCTTTATTGCTCTAATCACAATACATAACTATTCTACTATTTGTATAGGTCTCAGTCATCTTTCCCTCCCTCCTCCAAGACTGCAAGCTCCTTAAGGGTAATGACCTTGACAGTCTTTTACATCATTTTCTGTCCAGTGCCTGTCACAGTGCCCGGCACATAGTAGATGGTCAATAAATACTTCTTGGATGAAGGATTGAGTCTCTCAATCCAATTCTACTGAGTTCTTTGTGCAACTCCTGGTCCTTCATGTTGGTGCTGCAGAGTGTGGTGCTGGTCACCCTGGAGGATAAAGGAGACGTGGGCAGTGGTCAGACTGCTCTTCCCCTCCAGGCAAGCAGAGTGTACTGAGGGCAAGACATCCCTGCTGAGATTGAATATGGGGGTGGGGGACCCAACAATGGTTCATGTTCAGGGACTGTATTAAAAAAACAGTCAGCTGAAAGTTGCTATAAAATTCAAGGGGCTGAACGACTAAGTTCTCTACTGATGGGAGGAAAGATGTCAAGCTACAACCAGGTAACTGCTTCTGGAGGGAAAACAACTCTTGTAAAAAATTACCCATTTCAATGGGCTTTGGGATCTTTTCCATTAGCAGCCCTTTCTATCAAAGTTCCAAAACAGCAATGAGGATCCTGTGTAAGAACTCCCTCGCTCCTCCGGGGACCAGCCGCAGGCAGCAGACTCAGAGATGGGCGGTGGCTGGCCGGTGGCACCACCCTTAGCTGCGGGGCTTCATTCCAGAGCAGATGTTTGCCTCATCCTGTACCCCAGAAGGGGTCCGAGCCTTCAGAAACAGTCTGTGCTCCCTGAAGCAGGGAGCTGTCCATATGACGAGGAAAATCATCACTCCACCTCGCATTATCTTAAAGTGGTAAGTGATGGCAAATGCTAGAGATACTGGAGAAGGGCGAGGTGGAGAAATGGTTCAGCAGCTGACTTCTGAACTCCATATTTTCAGCTGCACAGCTACACATACTACCTGATGAAGAAATATGGGAAATCAAAACATTTATAGTGATTCTTAACCCCCACTGCCCTGCGATGGGAATTACAGCACTTGGCTCCTGGTAAGCATCAATCTGTCATGTTTGCACAGACAGGGCGGCTTGCGTGAATTCCTGAGGAGGCAAAGGAGCCCCTTTTCTTTCTTCTGTCAAAAACATATTCAAAGGCTTCTAAAGACTGTTCCTGACAATGACCTGTTAGAGCATTTAGAACTTATTTTTATTATGCAAAGTCCTGCAGAATGCAGCTCTCCCTGGGTGTGGTTGGGTCTTACTCAAATCTATTAGCATGCAAAATAATCCTACTCTGTTCCAAAATCTCAAGGCCCAAACTTCACAAAATTACCTCGACTTTTGCTGGAAGACAGAGTGTTCATGAACCACTTGGCCTTTTGGAACTCTGAGATTGAACTTTACAGCAGTCTCAGGCCTGAACTACAAATGCCTGGAGACACACTTGAGCCTGCTGCCTACGTTCAAATCTTGGTTCTGCTACTTCTTAGCTGTGTGACCTTGGACAAATTTCTCAACCTCTCTGTGCCTTAATTTATTCCTCTTTAGAGATAAAAGAACCAATTTCAGGCTGTTATAAGGATTAAAAGAATACATGTAAAGGGCTCAGGATGGTGTCTGGCATGGGGCAAGTGCTCTGTAGATGTTGCTGCTATTATTACATTATGACCCTGAAGAGGGGCTTTAGTTAAGAGACAGTGATTGCTTCCACTAATACAGCTCAAAGTCCAGCTAACAAGGCGATGCTGATCTCTAGTAAACTCAGTGTGAACCAGTGCCTGGACCAGGAAATACTGGCTGCCACCTCCACACAAGAGCTTCCCCCTCAGGGGCCAGGGAGGGTGTCAGCTGCTCATCTTCCACCTGCCTTGCCCCTGGTCAGACTGGAAATGCTGACTCCTGGGACGGTACAGTTGCCCCGGGGATGGAGACAGCTTTCTGTGCTGATGAGAAGAGTCTCTCCTAAACAACAGGGTGATGTCAGGATCTTGTCTGCAGACCCGGCCGTGGGTGAGAGGGTCAAAGCTGTCTCAGTCCCCGGAGGGCAGGGAGATTTATGTAACCTCTGTATCAATGCCAAGGATATGTCTGGTCTGGAGATGCTGCAGAGTCCACTTAGGAGAAGTTCATACTGGGGGGAGGGGTCCGCACTGCATCTGTGGGTCTGTCCTCTGTGCCAGGCCAGGAACCACTGCATGTTTTGCGGAGAAGGTCCTCTGAGGTCTTCACCCTGAGTCCCTCAAAGATGTCTGGGGTGGCACCAGGCAACCAGGAGGGGAAGGCTCTAAGAGAGCCAGTGGTGACACTGCCATGGCCCTATTAATCTTCCCAGTGTTCCACTGTCCCTTGTGTGTTGCTGCTTGAAGTGAGGCCACTGGGGCAGTGATGGGAATCCCCATGGCTCCGGCTGAGGGCTGCTCCGGATAATTTAGGGAACAGAGAGAGAACAGAGAGAGCTGATTATACCAGCAACTGAGGAAGGCAGCCACAAAAAAGCAAGACAGACACTGCATATGGTCTTCCTTTGAAGAACAAAAGCAAAGAAAATTGGCTCACCAATGAGAATGAAGTGAGAACCATGTACCGAGCAGAAATCACAAGCCTAAGCCTGCTCACTCAGGAAAGTACAGGATCCTGAAGAATAAAACTGAACTATGTGAGACCTCTGAATAGTGAAAATTTTTACTTTAAAATGCTTTGTAAAGTGATGTTAGCACTTGTAGAGAAGAAACAAATGCACAGCCCAGGGAGACGTCTTGTCTTCAGGCTGCCTGTGCTTGCCCTGGAAGCCTCTGCCGAGCCCTGAGTCCACAGCCAGGAGACAGAAAGGGTGGCTCCCGTCCCAGCCTGTAGGTCCTCTTGTCTGTTACAAGTCAAGTGTGGCTTTCTTTTAGGCTCCCAGAGGCCATGGTTGGAATTTAAGACCTAAATTTCAGCCTTCTGCATCCACACAATCTCAGATCCAGCTGGGCAATGCTAGATTTATCTCACTGGGTCTAGGTTCCAACCTCAGGAATATCTCCCTTGCCACCCCCTCGCTCAAGCCCCGGTGACCACCCAAGGGCATCAGTCTGTTTCAGGAAGAACCCATTTACGCTCTGTGCTCTTCACTTTACTGTCATTTGGTAGGAGATTGGCAACCACAGACAAAGCTGCCCCAGGTCAAAACAATGCAGAGCTCACAAGGGTCTGGATCACCTTGGGTGTCAGGAGGAGACAGATGGTACTCACTCAAATGGGGTAGTTGAGAATCTAACAAAGAGGCTACTTGTAAAGGTACGAGAGAGTTTAGGGAAACCCATGAAGGAAGACACAGTCCCCAGGGCAATAGCCCTGGTCTTTGCCCGAAGGGGCGGGGAACACAGCTGTGAGGGAGCGCTGCCGGCAGGAGCTGAGGCCTATAGAAAGAGAATGCAGTGACTTCCCAGTGGCCCAGCACTAGGGGAATCAAGGCCTAGACCTCTCCCCTCCCTGAGTGCCTGTTGGTGTCCCCCACTGACAGAATCCCAGCGAACCCAGAGGCCAAGGGAGCCTGTTGATTCACTCCTGAAAGATCACTTCTCTGAGTGGAGAGGGCAGAGCAGGGCAGAGTGGTTCTGGAGGGGCAGATGGAAAATCTCCAGCCCAGGGTCATTTCCCAGAGGCCACAGCTTCTTGGTCTCCAGCCAAGTGCAGCCATTATGGAACACAACTTCCCTGGCCAATTTCAAAGCTCTGCTTACTGCTGGGAATGCATGTTTGAACAAAGCCTTTATTCTCTATTCCAACAGCAGGGCTGGAATTTAAAAAGCTTCATTTTCAAGACTGGCTGCTTTCAATTTTTCTAACCTGGAACTTACATTTTGGAGTCAAATAGAATTATTTAAACAAAGCATTTCAGTGATAAGCACAAAGTGTTTTGAATTTTTTCTCCTTTCCCCTCCCTACGCCGCATTAACATTCCTACTCAAAATGTCAGGACTATTCTGTGGCCACCTCTTACAACCGGCCTCTCTCAGCTTCCATTTCCCCAGGTCTTTGTTTCTTCAGCCTGTGTCCTCACCCAGGTGTGCTGTTGTCCAGGCCACGAGAGGCCAGTCCTAATGCAGACTGGCCGAGGACAGGGACCTCTCTAACTACCCCAGGAGCACTTTCGTCCTCTGACTCCTGCTTCCGGGTTTGGCAGAACCGGGTGTTGTTATCCAACCAGTCTTCCTTATTAATTATACTTTGTTATCTTTTTGCTCCCCTGACCCCAACCCATTTTCCTGTCTTCTGCGATTTAAGTCCGTCTCTGACATCCTCTTGTTCTCCTCAGCTGAACTTCTCCCCAGCCCCCGGCTGGCATTTATCTTTTATCATATTCCTACTGCCTTGACCTGTCTGTTATTCAAGTCAGAGTGTTGACTGGCATTTGCATTCCTTGGAAATAACACCTGCTCTGCACTGTCCTGGGCAGACTGTGTCCCTGTGTGTCATAACGAAGCCCAGCCCTCCATGCCGTGGTGCACAGGAGGTGTCAGAGTGATTATCAGTGCCTTGGAGTGGGCCTGTCAGTCACTGAAAACACATCTGAAACAGAAGAGTAACTATTTTCACAGCCATGAAAGTAAATGGAGAAAGCAAGGCCACAGATCCCCAGATAGTAAAGAGGTACACAGTTGGAAAACAAAGCTCAGATATGGCCTGGCCCAAGTGTGTTCCATACAAATAAATAACAAATAGAAATAATACGAAAATTCTCTTTAGAAAGAGTGAGCTAAGTCCCGGTCAAAATGGTTCTATGTAAATCAAGTGAAGTGAGCTAAGTCCCGGTCAAAATGATTCTATGTAAATCAAGTGAAGGTCTGGACAGAGGACAGCTAATAGAACGCATTTTCTGGTAGATGGACAGTTGGCCTGGCCTGGTGCTGGGGTGGGAAAAGGTACAGATGTACTAAAAGGTTATAAAATGACTTCACCTTTCACTTAGTGCTTAGTTCTGGACCTCTGCTCAAGTTTACTGAGCAGAATCACTAATTTAAGACTGAAGAGAATGGTACAGATGAACCAGTTTGCAAGGCAGAAATAGACACAGATGTAGAGAACAAACCTATGGACACCAAGGGGGAAAAGTGGGGGCGGAATGAACTGGGAGATTGGGATTGACATATACACACTAATATAAGAGATAACTTATGTAAAAGAGATAACTAATGAGAACCTGCTGTATAGCACAGGGAACTCCACTTCATTATACAGAAGAAACTAACACAACATTGTAAAACAACTATACCCCAATTAAAAAAAAAAAGACTGAAATATGGATAGAAATTTGGATACTATTCAATTTAACAAGAGTTCTCCAATACATGATACAGAAGAAGGTATCACCATGAAAGTAAGAGCATTTTTGAACACAGGGACTATCCCATTTTCGGGCCCAGGGGAAGGACAGAATCCAAGCCACTGTCTCGGTTGGCTTTTCTGCTGGGAGACCAGTCACCTCACCTCTGCCTCTGGAAGCACCTCTGGGAAAGGTAAATCTCCACTCAGCTGAGACTGGCTTCTCTGCGGGTGAAAAGAATACGCTCCTCAAAGATGGCTCACTAATCCCGGAGAGATGGTTTACGGGCTCCTGGCAGGACTGGAAGTAATAGGAAGGAGAAAGACCTTGAAGAAGCTTCAACTCCAGTTTTAAAGTAAAGCTGGCAGATTCCCCCGGGGAAGCACATTGAAGGCACTGAGAAAATACTGGCCAAACTACTCAGCCAGGGGCAACATACATCAGTGTTACCTCTGACCCATTTGGAGGCTCGACGGTGTCTTCCAAATTTATCACTAGAAGCACGTCTACTACCTTCAGCCATTGAGGGGATTTATATGCAACTAGTACCTGCTCAGCTGGCCAGGTGTGGGGCATTTTGGAGGCCTAAGTGACAATCCCACGAGGAGCTGGAATGAAACTAGGTTACTACTTTATAAAGCAAAAGCAGATGCAAATTGCTTCCTCAGAGTTTGTCTGTGAGGCCAAGGGAAGCATCTCTTCACCCAGTGTGACCTAGAATGACAAAACTATTTGTCCAGCTGCAAAGGAGAGACCTATAATACTAAGAGGAATGATGTACCTTCCCCTGTGTCCAGCCTCATGACCATCCCCAAAGATGTGTGCCTACCTTTGCAGCAGCAGGCCAAGCTCAAAATTTGCTTTTTAGGGCTTACAGGACCTGATTATAGTCACCTCTTGTTCACGTAAAAATTAACGTGCATGGGTAACATCTGGTTTTTTATTGATTCAATCGATACATTGGGAATTTAGCAGCATGTTAATGGCAAACAGTTACAAAATCTATTCTTCTACATTTAAAATAAACTGTCTTAAACAATCTACAGCAACCTAAAATCACAAGAACACACGTGAATGGCTGAAGCACTTCTGCTGTTACGCTTATAAACAAGTTTATTAGTAATTTCCTAACAAATCTTCTAGTGCAAAGTGCACATAATCATTTGGAACCTCCATTACCATATCTGGCTCTCAGTTTCCCCTATAAATAATTGTGCCTAAATGTAAGAATTTGAAGTACAACTGGGCAAGTGTGCCCACAGCCTTGCTTTGAGGGCATCCACTCCTCTGAACAACTCTTGAAAACACCTTGAGTTGATTTCAGCTGCACAAGCCATCAAGCCTGTTGCTGGCTGTCGTTTAACCCCACTTTGGAGTTGACTGCTTCAATTTTAAAACAGGTGCAAACACTTGGCAGGGCTCAGAGCAGCTGAAACGCTAAAAGCTCGGCATACTATTGTCCTTTTCCCCTCCTAAACCCTCATTGCACTAGAAAGAGCAGCTCTGTTTCTGTACTGTTCAGCGTTGTTAGAGTTTCTTTTTGGTTCTAGGCAGGGCAATGGATTTAGCAGTGCCTTTGCTTGCTGTTCCTTGGCTTGAAGTCGCGGGGGGTTTCTCTATTTCTCCCTTGAGTTCAACTGAAGGGAGCCTGCTAGATATGTGACTTGAGTAACTCATGTCCAAGTCGTCCATGTTTTCCTTCTTACTGGGCACAGAAGTCTTTTCATAAGCAGTGGACTAGAAATTTAAAAAAAAAAGGCTTGGATTAATTTTGCAGACACAAAGCAATCCACATCAATTCAAAGAAGCAAGGGGCTACAAAGTTGTCTAGGATGTACAAGTTGGAGCTCTCTTCCCATGTGAGATATAAACTAATCACATTGTGAAACTGTTATTGAATGCCAAAGAAAGCTCCTTTAGCACCTTCAAGAAAACTGAATTGTTTAGTGTCTGGGGTAGAGCAAACTACAGGCACAACTTCAAATCCACTGCCCTGAAAACTGAAAGTAAATACCTGGTACCATTCACACAGGCAAGTCCATCTGGACATAGTTGTAATCATTCATCTTTACGGATTTCTAGATGAGCTTTGACATTTGTATGGATTCCCTGACAAGCACATCATGATTATTCTTTCTAACCTGGGTATAAAGTTACTGCATGTGGCCCACTCCTCACATGCTCACCATTCTCTACATTGATTCCAGGGACTCGCTTCTAACCCCAGTCACACCACTTGGGCAGGTCTGAAGACCTTTTGTAGTCTTGATGCCTCACTGTTAAATGAGGAAAATGGTATTTGCACATTTACTACATGGGCTTATTATGAGAATGAACTAAGGTGGTGGCCACGAAAGTACTCTGTGAGCTTTAAAGCACGAAACAAGTAGAAGGAATTTTAACAGGCAATTGTGTTTTCTCAGGTCACTGCACCCCACAGTAGAGGAAACGGTCTCTAATTCTGCTGTTGTGAGGGAAGCAGAGTCCATTTTGACCTTAGACCCATTTTAAAAATGCTCACTTCCCATTAAATGAAGCTGGGCATAGAGTTCTAAAACAGCAGAGAACGTCTCAGGAGACCTGCACAAGCAGGATGGGGGATGAGACACGGAGCTATAGATGCAGCGAGTTCTCATTTACACAGAATGAGCTGGGAAAGGGCTCGTAAGTTTAATACTCTGGTTAACTGAAAGCATACACATGAGTTAATAATCAGGTTAACAATTTTCAAAGAATGTGAAAAGATTACATGTAACACAAAACAAACAAACCTGGTGTGTGTGTGTGTTGTTGTTTTTTGATCACTCTTGTGATACAAGTGACCATGTTTTATACACAGTAGCAGTACATATTTGTCCAATGAATAAATGAACTCCCAGGGCTGCAGCAAAATCTCAGATCATTTATGGATTTTTGGTACCTATATTTCTAGAAAAGAGATGTTTGCTTACTGCAGACAGTCCTTAAATATGTGCCTCTTCAGACTATCATTCTTGTATGACTTTATAACAGTATATGCTAATTCTTGAGCTGGTAATTTTGCACATTGAAAAATTAATTTGTGTAAATTTGGAAATGTAAAAAGGTCCTTTTCTGTATAGATTCATTTTCTCAGGAAAATTTCTGGGTTGATTCTCTGTGTATTCTTTCAAGAAACAGAAAACAAAATGCGTTAGCCTTCAGTAATACAGGTTGTGTCTTCCCCTTGAAAACTCCTTACGTTTAGCAACAGGGTGAGAGTACAACACCCCTGATGTTCCAGTGTCTGGCTAAAGACAAGCTGCTTTGTTTAGTACAGAACTGGTCCCTAGCTTGGACATTTCAATTCATAAAAATTTAAGTCACTTGACAAACAAATCCTTTTAAAAGGTGAATCTGAGTTTAACCTTCTCTCTTTTGACATTTCCACCTCTTGAGTTATCATCTGAGTAGTTGAGGAAATGCTTTTCGTCATGTCCACTACAACAAATAATCTATAGAATAGGAATAGAGACTCAGTCATTTTCTTTTTAACGTGTTCATATTCATATCTGGTTTAACATTTCCATTCTTCTTCACTGTTCCATTTGCTAATTAATGTACTTGAGTCGTTAAAGTAGACTCAGAAGTTGACGTCATTGGGAAGAAATACTCAGAAAGTCTCTATGGGTAGGATTAGTGATATAGATATTGTCTTCTTTTTTTCAAAAACGCTAAAGGCTCTGATTTCTTCCTGGATAAGATATCTTAAGATAATTTGCAGAATCTTCTGGCAAAGTGGAAGGAAAAAGGAAACTAAACTAAACTGTTTGGTTGCTTCAGTGTAGGAACATGATATTTCTCAGTTTCATTCTAGAGCAAGATGAGAAAATGATATTACTCAGCCACATTTATCTATTTTATTTACTTATATGTAATTTTTAAGTGAATCAGTTTTTAAATAGGTAGTACATCCCCATGATTTAATATTCACAGTGTTCAAAATCTCCTCCTTGCCCCCTAGTTAACTCAGCTCTGCCTCCCATCCAGGACAACGAATACTACCAGTTTACAGTGCACATTTCCGAAGAGATTTTATGTAACTTCAAGCAAATATTAGGTGGAACCAAATGGAAGTGGTCATCATTTTTGCAGGTCAAAACAGCCTAATAATGGCAATTTTATATGGTTCAATCTAATCCATATATTGACACACTTTCCTCTCACTTTTTTACACAAATGGTAGCCCACTGTAAACACTCTTTTACACCTTGATTTTTTTAAACTAACAATTATCTTGAACATCATTCCACGTCAATACATAAAAGAGTTCTCATTCTTCTTTCAGCTATGCAGTGTTCTCTTGTTTGAATGTACCATAATTTATGCAGCCAGTTCCTTGATAATGGACATTCAGGTTGTTTCCAATCTTAACTAGTAAAAATAATGCTGCTGTGAATAACCTTGTACTTGTGTCATCGTGTACATGTGTAAATATATCTACAGGATATATATTTTAGAAGTAGAACTTCTGAGTTAAAAGTTGTATGGATTTGTGATTTTGAAAGACATCACCGTGTTGCCTTCTACTGCAGTTGTACCAACTTATACTCTTACCAGCAACATTATGAGTACCTATTTTCTTATTTCTTTTTCAGTTTGGTATTTAATACATATTAAAACTAATATAGTCAACCATTTTTTTGGTTATCATGAATCTATTTTTTTTTAATTGAAGTATAGTTAATTTACAATGTGTTACTTTCATGTGTACAGCAAAGTGATTCAGTTATATATTCTTTTTCAGATTCTTTTCCATTATAGGTTATTACAAGATATGAGTATGGTTCCTTGTGCTATGTAGTAGGTCCTTGTTGTTTACCTATTTTATACATAGTAGCATGTATATGTTAATCCAAAACTCCTAATTTGTCTCTCCCCCTGCTCCGAGTATCCCCTTTGGTAACCCTAAGTTTGTTTTCTATGTCTGTGAGTCTATTTCTGCTTTGTAAATAAGTTCATTTGTATCATTTTTTTAGATTCCACATATAAGTGATATTACATATTTACCTTTCTCTGTCTGACTTACTTCACTTAATATGATAATCTCTAGGTCCATCCATGTTGCTGCAAATGGCATTATTTCATTCTTTTTTTTTTTTTTTTTTTTTTTTTTTCATTTTTTTTTTTTCATTCTTTTTTTACGGCTGAGTAATATTCCATCGTGTGTGTGTGTGTGTGTGTGTGTGTGTGTGTGTGTGTGTGTACCACATCTTCTTTATCCATTCATCTGCTGATGGACATTTAGGTTGCTTCCACGTCTTGGCTATTTTAAATAGTGCTGCTGTGAACATAGGGGTGCATGCATCTCTTCGAATTATGGTTTTCTCTGGATATATGCCCAGCAGTGGGATTGCTGGATCATATGATAGCTCTATTTTTAGTTTTTTAAGGAATCTCCATACTGTTCTCCATAATGGCTGCACCAATTTACATTCCTACAAACAGTGTGGGAGGGCTCCTTTTTATCCACACCCTCTCCAGCATTTATTATTTGTACACTTTTTAATGATGGCCATTATGACTGGTATGAGGCGATATCTCATTGTGGTTTTGATTTGCATTTCTCTAATAATTATTAGTGATACTGAGTATCTTTTCCTGTGTCTTTGGCCATCTATATGTCTTCTTTGGAGAAATGTCTATTTAGGTCTTCTGCCCATTTTTTTTTTTTTTTAGTAAATTTATTTATTTATTTATGTATTTTTGGCTGTGTTGGGTCTTCGTTTCTGTGTGAGGGCTTTCTCTAGTTGTGGTGAGTGGGGGCCACTCTTCATTGCGGTGCGTGGGCCTCTCACTGTCGCAGCCTCTCTTACTGCAGAGCACAAGCTCCAGACGCGCAGGCTCAGTAGTTGTGGCTCACGGGCCCAGTTGCTCCGCGCCATGTGGGATCTTCCCAGACCAGGGCTCGAACCCGTGTCGCCTGCACTGGCAGGCAGATTCTCAACCACTGCACCACCAGGGAAGCCCCTGCCCATTTTTTGATTGGGTTCTTTGGGGTTTTTTTTTGTATTAAGCTGTATGAGCTGTTTGTATATTTTGGAAATTAATCCCTTGTTGGTAGTATTGTTTGCAAATATTTTTAGTCAACCATATTTTAATTGAGCTTCAAAATCAGCCTAAAACTGGCTGCATGGAAACAAATCACAATGTTCTTTCCTTAACTCCCTGGTAACATCAATGCTAGTCTATTTACCTATATGCAAATATTTATTGCAAATGCTTAAAAGCTTCTGTGTATATGTGTGTACCTTGTAAAATATTATGTGTGTATGTACTTTACCATTTCTCTTTGCTAATTTGCAGTTTCGTTAAGTTTAGGATGCCATTATTTAGGAATCAGAATCCTAAGAGCTCTCCTAAAGACTGAGTCTCCCTTCTTAAATGTCCCCTCACTAAAACTGTTCTCTGATGCTAATAAAACATGGATGCAGGCTGGCCCACACGGTGCCCTTCAGGCCGAGTTACAGCTTTCTTCACCAAGAGCAAGCCTCTCATCTCCTTGGAATATAAACAGCCAAGGCAAATTCCAACTTCTAGGCTTTTCTCTAGGATTTTTAAAAGGATTTCCTCTGTAGGTTATAGGTTACCTAAATTTTAAGTTTCTATTTTTCTTCTCTCATAGTTGATGGGATTCTCCAGGGATCTATGCTGTAACTGATGCAATTTTCCAGTTTTGTAAGTAATAGAACAGAGAAATGGAAAGTGAAATTGCCAAGGCTATAGAAGTTACTAAGATCTTCCAGGTCATGAAAGGCGTATAGAAGGTGATGAGCTCCCATAAGACTGTACAAAGGGGGAGAAAGATGAGAGAGGAATTTCAATATTCAGTTCTAGGGGGAAAGAGTCTATCTAAATGATCATTATGAGACTGTTGGTCATAATTATCGGTCCAAAAGAGGATCTAAAAAACACTGTAGACTGTTTTCCAAGAGAGGATCTAAAAATCATTGTAAACTGTTCTCTAAAGATACTGGTGTAATATACCATTTCACAGTGACCAAGAGAACCTGGCTATCATCAGAAAGCATCTTAGAAATCAAAGAAAAAAATTCTTCTATCCTTATTTATCATGAAGAATTCATATCTGAAATACTGCAACCAGTCTGAACAGATATAAAGGGACCAGAGAAGGTTTACAGACAGGCTACTGATGTGCTAATGGGTGGAGGTTCTTTATGAGAGAGTTCTTCAACCTAAAAATATAAAGAATAAGACGATATATATACATATATATTTATATGTATATATATACACACATACACATATATATATATATATAAAATCACAATTTTAAAATGCAGAAGGGGTAAGATTTCAGCACTGTGAAGCTAGACAGCATCTCTGAGTGCTGCAGTCAGGATGGTTACACCAGGGGCTCCCCCAAGCACCATTTCAGTTGTTCCTCATCTTTGACAGACTCTTACCATTTGGGACTGCTGAAGAATAGTCATTCCTACTAGAGGCACAATGATAGAAAAGATGACCTTACAAGGTTCCCTCTGGTTCCATCTTTTTGTAGTTCAGCACCCTGGGCCTGATTTCTCCAGATGATATTATTAATCTTGAAAAGGGGGCTCCATGTGTGCAAGGGGAGATATAGAACCAGAAAAAATGGGCTAAATACACATATTTCATTATTCACTGGCATAACTTTAACTTGATGAACTCATCTGGTGATAACGGATGCAAAACCTGTAAGCTCTAGGCATATCCCTGCAAGTTAATACCAGTGCACAATTACTAGAAACTGTTACCATTTCTCTGAATTTTGAGTAAAATACATGCTATTTAAGTCAAGTGGTTTATCACCATAGCAACCATTTCTAGAGTCACACATTCAAATTATAGGCCTGCACAAGGTCCAAGTGACAGAATATTCGGATGTAAGTTTTCAGCTATAGTTTTACTTGCAATGGTCACCCACTTTCTCTCACATTCCTGTGGTTTTCGGAAGGAAGAGGAAGGGGGAAAAAAAAGCAAAGGGAAGAAGAGAAATTGACTTCCAAACATAGATTTCTTATATAAGCCTACCCACATAAAGAGCAGGGCCTTCTATGGCGTTAATGAAAATAAAATCTAACTTGTAAATTAGAGAAAGATATAAATATCTCTCTTTTCTTTTTAATTAAAGTATAATTTACATACAGTAGAATGTGCAAATCTCAAAAATATAGTTTGATGAGTTTTGATAATGAATAGAGCTATATAACCAACACCCCAATCAAGAAATAGAACAATTCACCAAGAAGTTCCCTCATGCCACATCCCAGTCAACTCCCTCCCATCCTGGGGCTATAAGTGTTCTGACATTTTTCAACATAAATTACTTTTGTTTTTTCTAAAACTTCATATAAACAAAATAACATACAGTATGTACTCTTTTGTGCCTTGTTTCTTTTGCTTAACATGCTTTTTTTTTTTTTTAATTAATTAATTAATTTATTTATTTTTGGCTGTGTTGGGTATTCGTTTCTGTGCGAGGGCTTTCTCTAGTTGTGGCGAGCGGGGGCCACTCTTCATCGCGGTGCGCGGGCCTCTCGCTATCACGGCCTCTCTTGTTGCAGAGCACAGGCTCCAGACGCGCAGGCTCAGTAGTTGTGGCTCACGGGCCTAGTTGCTCTGTGGCATGTGGGATCTTCCCAGACCAGGGCTTGAACCCGTGTCCCCTGCATTGGCAAGCAGATTCTCAACCACTGCGCCACCAGGGAAGCCCAACATGCTTTTTTTAATTGAAATTTTTATTGAGATAGTTATAGATTCTCATAGTATTATACCATTTTTGAGATTCATCTGTGTATTAGTAGTTCATTCCTTTTTATTGTCAAGCAGTATTCCATTGTATGAATATGTCACTATTTGTTTATCCATTCTTCTATTAACGAATATTTGGGCTGTTCCCAGTTTGGGGCTCTTTTTTTATATAAAGCTGCTATAAACATATTCTACTAATCGTTTTTTGAACTTACATTTGGGATTGCTGGGTAAATGGTAAGTAAATGCTTAACTTTATAAGTAACTGCCCAACTGTATTCCAAAAGGACTGCACCATTTTGTATTCCCACCAGCAATGTAGGAAAATTCCAGTTGCTCCAATATTTGCTAAAATTTCGAGTTGTCAGTCCTTTTAAAATTTGGGCATTCTAGAAAGAGTGTAATGATATGTCATTGTAACTTTTCCTGATATCATTTGCATTTTCCTGATAACTAATGATGTTGCCCTTTTTTTTCATATGCTTATTGACTACTTATATATCTTTCTATCTGAAGTGTCTGTTCAAGTCTTACGGCCATTTAAAAAAATGAGTTGTCTTTTTATTATTGAGTTGTAGGAATTGTCTTTATATTCTGGATACAAGTCCTTTGTCAGATATGTTTATTGCAAATGTTTTTTCCCTGTCTGTGGCTTGCCTATTTCTTTTCTTAATATGCTTTAGATGAGCTAATATGTTTACTTTTGCTGAAGTCTATTTTATCCATTTTTAAAGGGCTTTCTGTGTTTTAAGAAATCTTTGACTACTCTCTGATTGGAAGATATTATCCTATGTTTTCTCATAAGAGCTTTATAGTTTAGCTTTTAAACTAATTTCTGTATACAGTGTAAGCTAGGGGGGTCAAAGTTATTATTTTCCCATATAGATGTACTATTATTCTAGCACCATTTATTGAAAAAACTGTCCTTTCTCCATTGAATGGCTTTGAAATATCTGTAAAAAATCAATTGACCTCATAAGTGTAGGTCTCTTTCTAGACTCTCGATTTTGTTTCATTGATCTATTTATCTACTCTTAAACCAATATCACACTGTATTGATTACTGAAGCTACACAGTAAATGTTGAAATCAGATCATATAAGTTCTCCAACTTTGTTCTTTTCATGTTATTTCGGCTGTTCTAAGTCTTACATATTCCCAAATAAATTTTAGAATCAACTTGTCAATTTCTATCAGAAAAGCAAAAGCCCTAGATTTCACTTGGGGTTGCTTTAAAGTTATAAATCAGTTTGGGGAGACATCTTAATAGTATCAAATCTTCCAATCCATGAACATGGTATATCTCTCCATATATGTCAGCCTTCTTCAATTTTACTCAGCAACATGGTGTGGGGGTTGATATATATATTTCACATATATTTTGTTAGATCTATCACTAATATTTTATGTTTTACAATAATATTTTGGCGTGTTTCTCCTTGGGTTTATCCTGTATGGGACTCTCTGTGCTTCCAGGACTTGATTAACTATTTCCTTTCCCATATTAGGGAAGTTTTCAACTATAATCTCTTCAAATATTTTCTCAGTCCCTTTCTTTTTCTCTTCTTCTTCTGGGACCCCTATAATTCGAATGTTGGTGCGTTTAATGTTGTCCCAGAGGTCTCTGAGACTGTCCTCAGTTCTTTTCATTCTTTTTTCTTTATCCTGCTCTGCAGTATTTATTTCCACCATTTTATCTTCCAGGTCACTTATCCTTTCTTCTGCCTCAGTTATTCTGCTATTGATCCCATCTAGAGTATTTTTAATTTCATTTATTGTGTTTTTCATCGTTGCTTGGTTCCTCTTTAGTTCTTCTACGTCCTTGTTAAATGTTTCTTGCATTTTGTCTATTCTATTTCCAAGATTTTGGATCATCCTTACTATCATTATTCTGAATTCTTTTTCAGGTAGACTACCTATTTCCTCTTCATTTGTTAGGTCTGGTGTGTTTTGACCCTGCTCCTTCATCTGCTGTGTGTTTTTCTGTCGTCTCATTTTGCTTATCTTACTTTTTTTGGGGTCTCCTTTTCACAGGCTGCAGGTTCGTAGTTCCCATTGTTTTTGGTATCTGTCCCCAGTGGGTAAGGTTGGTTCAGTGGGTTGTGTAGGCTTCCTGGTGGAGGGGACTATTGCCTGTGTTCTGGTGGATGAGGTTGAATCTTGTCTTTCTGGTGGGCACGTCCACGTCTGGTGGTGTGTTTTGGGGTGTCTGTGGCCTTATGATTTTAGGCAGCCTCCCTGCTACTGGATGGGGCTGTGTTCCTGTCTTCCTGTCTTGCTAGTTGTTTGGCATAGGGTGTCCAGCCCTGTAGCTTGCTGGTCGTTGAGTGAAGCTGGGTCTTGATGTTGAGATGGAGATCTCTGAGAGATTTTTGCCATTTGGTATTACGTGGAGCTGGGAGGTCTCTTGTGGACCAGTGTCCTGAAGTTGGCTCTCCCACCTCAGAGGCACAGCCCTGATGCCTGGCTGGAGCACCAAGAGCCTTTCATCCACACAGCTCAGAATATAAGGGAGAAAAAAATAGAAAGAAAAAAAGAGGATAAAATAAAATAAAATAAAGCTATTATAATAAAAAATAAGAAAAAAAATTATTAAGAGTAAATGTATTCAGAAAAAAAATTTTTTTGATTTTTAAAAATAGTTTTATTAATTTTTTATAGTAAAAAATAAGAAAAAATTTTTAAGAAAAAAATTTATTAAGAAAAAAAATTTTAATTTTTTAAAATAAAAAATATGAAAAAACTTATTAAAAATTTTTTTAATTTCTAAAAATAGAAAATACGGAAAAAATTATTAAGAAAGCATATATTAGGAAAAAAAAAAAAAAAAATGGACGGACCTAACCCTAGGACTGATGGTGAAAGCAAAGCTATACAGACAAAATCTCACCCAGAAGCATACACATATACACTCACAAAAAAAGGAAAAGGGGAAATTAATATATCCTGCTCCTAAAGTCCACCTTTTGAATTTGGGATGATTCGTTGTCTATTCAGGTATTCAACAGATGCAGACACATCAAGTTGTTTGTGGAGCTTTAATCCGCTGCTTCTGAGGCTGCTGGGGGAGATTTCCCTTTCTCTTCTTTGTTCGTACAGCTCCCAGCGTTCAGCTTTGGATTTGGACCCGCCTCTGCATGTACGTCGCCTGAGGGCGTCCGTTCCCCGCCCAGACAGAACGGGGTTAAAGGAGCAGCTGCTTCGGGGGCTCTGGCTCACTCAGGCCGGGTGAGGGAGCGGTACGGAGGAGGCGGGGCGAGCCTGCGGCGTCCGAGGCGTCGTGACATTGCAGCAGCCTGAGGCGCGCTGTGCGTTCTCCCGCGGAAGTTGTCCCTGGATCACGGGACGCTGGCAGTGGCGGGCTGCACGGGCTCCCGGGAGGGGCGGTGTGGAGAGTGACCTGTGCTCACACACATGCTTCCTGGCGGCGGCAGCAGCAGCCTTAGCGTTTCCTACCAGTCTCTGGGGTCCGCGCTGATGGCCGCGGCTCGCGCCCGTCTCTGGGGTCCGCGCTGTTAGCCGCGGCTCGCGCCCGCCTCTGGAGTTCGTCTAGGCGGCGCTCTGAATCCCCTCTCCTTGCACGCCGCGAAACAAAGAGGCAAGAAAAAGTCTCTTGCCTCTTCGGCGGCTGCAGACCTCCTCTCCGGCTCCCTCCCGGCTCGCCGCGGCACGCCAACCCCTTCAGGCTGTGTTCACGCCGCCAACCACAGTCCTCTCCCTGCGATCCGACCGAAGCCCACGCCTCAGCTCCCAGCCCCGCCTGCCCCAGCGGGTGAGCAGACAAGCCTCTCGGGCTGGTGAGCGCTGCTCGGCGCTGAGCCTCTGTGCGGGAATCTCTCCGTTTTTCCCTCTGCGCCCCTGTTGCTGTGGGATCCGCGCTGATAGCCGCGCGGCTCGCACCCGTCTCTGGATTTCGTTTAGGCAGCGCTCTGAATCCCCTCTCCTTGCGCACCGCGAAACAAAGAGGCAAGAAAAAGTCTCTTGCCTCTTCGGCAGCTGCAGACTTTTTCCCGGACTCCCTCCCGGCTAGCACCAAAGCCCGAGCCTCAGCTCCCAGCCCCCGCCCGCCCCGGCGAGTGAGCAGACAAGCCTCTCGGGCTGGTGAGTGCTGGTTGGCGCCAAGCCTCTGTGCGGGAGTCTCTCCGCTTTGCCCTCCGCACCCCTGTGGCTGCGCTCTCCTCCGCGGCTCCGAAGCTTCCCCCCTCTGCCACCCGCAGTCTCTGCCCGCAAAGGGGCTTCCTAGTGCCTGGAAACCTTTCCTCCTTCACGGCTCCCTCCCACTGGCGCAGGTCCCGTCCCTATTCTTTTGTCTCTGTTATTTCTTTTTTCTTTTACCCTACCCAGGTACATGGGGATTTTCTTGCCTTTTGGGAGGTCTGACGTCTTCTGCCAGCGTTCAGTGGGTGTTCTGTAGGAGCAGTTCCACGTGTAGATGTATTTCTACTGTATCTGTGGGAAGGAAGGTGATCTCCGCGTCTTACTCTTCCGCCATCTTGCCCCTACTCCCTACAATAATATTTTAAATGGTTTAAAAAGCTTTGTTTTCCAATTGTTCATTGCTAGTATATAAAAATACAATTAATTGTTTTGTATACAAATCTTGCATCTTGCACTTTAAGTTCAATTTCTGAAGATTCCTGGGGATTTTCTATGTACACAACCATGGCATTTGCAGGTAGCCACAGTTTTATTCTTCCTTTCCAATCTATATAATTTTATTTCTTTTACTTGCCTTGTTGCATTGGCTAAGACCTGTAGTACAATGTTAAAAAGAAGTAGAAAGGACATCCTTGTCTATCTCCTATCTTCAGTGGACAAGTGTTCAATATTTCACCATTAAGAATTATATTAGCTTTAGAGGGGTTTTCTTTTCTTTTCTTTTCTTTTCTTTTGGTAAAAATCCCTTAGTACGTAAAAAAGAAAGTTCCCATCTGTCCCTAATCTGCTGAGGGTTTTTCTCATGCTTGAGTGTTGTATTTTATCAAATGCTTTTTTCACAATTATTGAGATAACTATATGGCTTTTCTCCTTTACTTATTAATATGGTGAATTACATTGATGGATTTTTGGATGTTAATCCAAACTTACATTCCTGGAATATACTATACACTTGATCATAATGTTATGCCTTCCTTATAAATGAATTGGGAAATAGTCTCAAGAGTTTGTGTCATAAGCTTTCTCCTCTTTCCTTCTTAAATATTTGGAAGAACTACCCAGTGAAACCATTTGGGACTGGAGTTTTCTACACCAGCAAGTTCTTAATTACAAATTCAGTTTTTTAAAAATAAGAATAGAACTATTTAAATTTTCTATTTTTGTGTATTTTAAAGGAATTTGACCATTTCATATAAATTTTCCAATGTATTAGCATTAAATCATTCATAATATGTTCTTTTTAAAATTATTTCCTTCCTACTATTTTTGTTAGGAGGGTGCTTAATTTGATGTTCTTTTTCTAGCTTATTGAGATGAAAGCTTAGTTCTTATTATTATTGCTACTGTTTTAAACAGTCAACATTATTTTATATTTATTCACATATTTACTCTTGCCAATGCCCTTCATATTTTCCTACAGTTACTTTCATCTGGGATCATTTTCTTTCACCTTGAAACTTTTCTTTTAGTATTTCTTATAGTAAGATAGGCTGGTAAAAATTCTCTCATATTTTACATACTTGAAAACCTTTTTATTTTTATCTTTGAAGGAAATTATCACCAGATACAGAATTCCAAGTTGGCAGGTTTTTTGTTTTGTATTGTTTTCCATTTAGCAGTTTAACAATATAATTCCTTTGTCTTCTGGCTTCCATTATTTCTGTTGGGATGTCAAAAGTTGCTTCTTTGATGGCAACGTGCCCCCACCCTCTACCCCAGATGCTTTCACAATTCTCTCTCTCTGATCTAAAGAACTAAAGGATGGAATTCAAAGCAACCACAGACACCAAAGAATAGTGAGGGAATTCCTTAAAGGAGATAGCCAGAAAGGGGGAATCCTAAATTCTGCTCAGCTAAAGATAAATGAACCAACCTAAGATTTGAACTGCTGGCTAAGAGGCAATTTTCAGTTTTTATCCAATCAACTAATTGCCTGCTAAAACAGAAAGGTCAACACTTTTTGGAGGAACATAGTCAAATCAAGAGCCGGTACAACACAACATTCCCAATGTCTAGGATACAATCCAAAATTCCTCAAATTCCTCAACAGAAATAACAATCAATAGAGACAGACCCTGAGATGACCCAGATATTGGAATTAGCAAACAAGGATTTTAAAGCAGTTATGATCACTATTATCAATGATGTAAAGTGAAAATTTATTTGATGAATAAAGCAGCTCTCCATAAAGAAAAATAATAAAAAGAACCAAATGAAAATTTTAGAATAAAATATAATATCTGAAATTAAATATTCACCAGATAGGTTTAACAGGAACATGGAGACAACAGAGCAAAGAGTAAAACTGAAGATAGATCAATAGAATGTATCCAATTTAAAGAACAGATTGAAAAAAATCAATACAGCCTCAGGGACTTATTGAACAATATCAAATGGTCTAACATATGAGTAATTAAGAGTCTCAGGAAAAAATAAGGAAAAAGTAATCACAAGATTTCCCAAACTTAGCAAAAGACAGAGATACAGATTCAAGAAGTTCAGCAAATCCCAAGCAAGATAAATGTGAAATACATTCCTAGCAATATGATTGTCAAACTGCTGAAAACCAAAGATAAAGAGAGAATCTCGAAAACATTCAGAGAAAAGTGACACATTACATATACGAAAAGAACACTTCAAATTATCAGTGACTTCTTATCAGAGAATCTGGATTCCAGAAGGCAGAAGAATAACATCTTTAAAGTGTGGACCAAAATTACCTGTCAAACCAGAACTGTGTAAACAGAGAAAACGTCCTTCAAAAATTAAGACAGGGCTTCCCTGGTGGCGCAGTGGTTGAGAATCTGCCTGCCAATGCAGGGGACACAGGTTCGAGCCCTGGTCTGGGAAGATCCCACATGCCGCGGAGCAACTAGACCTGTGAGCCACAACAACTGAGCCTACGCGTCTGGAGCCTGTGCTCTGCAACAAGAGAGGCTGCGACAGTGAGAGGCCCACGCACCGCAATGAAGAGTGGTCCCCACTCGCCGCAACTAGAGAAAGCCCTCACACAGAAACGAAGACCCAACATGGCCAAAAATAATAAATAAATAAATAAATAAAAATTAAAAAAACATTAAGACAAAATAAAGACATTTTTAGATAAAAGAAAACTGAGAGAATTCATCACTAGCAGACATGCAATACAAGAAATGCAAAGGAAGTTCACCAGGCTGAAGGGAAATGATACAAAATGGAAGCTTAGATTTTCAGAAAGGAAAGAAGAGCATCAGAAATGGTAAATATCTGGGTAAATATAAAAGACAATTTTCCTTTTAATTTCTTGGAAATACAACTATTTAGGGCAAAAATTAAAACATTGTTTTGTAGGGTTTATAATTACATAGATGTAATACATGTGACAATTATAGCATAAAGGCAGGATAAGAGATGAGTGGAACCAAATTAATCCATTTGAAACTGAAGCAATATTTTTTATAACCCAACCCAATGGGTTGGTTCTCCACAGGGGAAAATATACATAGCATATACTAGAAGCTATAATCTCTAAGGGGAGCTGAGCAGAAGCCAGGCTTGGGAGAGTAGGGAAATGATTGGAAAGGATTCACTAATATATCCCTTCAACCATGGACGTCTGGCTAAACCCATGGTGAAACCTAAGCCTTACACAGGAGATTCTACTGGGAATAGAAGTACAGACAAAAGCCTTATTGTTTATGGAAGCCTATGAATCCAAACTAGCAACTGGAACTGCCAATAGCATTAGATCAAACAACAACAGGTCAAAATTCATGTTAGCACAATGAATAACTAGTACCTGTATTAGTCAGCTATTGCTGCAGCTATGCTACTGTGTTTGGGAGGTCCCCAGGTTCCATTATTCACTAGGAGGACTCACAGAACTCAGCATATAGTTGTACTCATTGCTATGATTTATTATAGTGAAAGGATGCAGAGCACAATTAGCAAAGTGAAAAGACACTTGAGGAGAAGTCCAGTGGAAACCATGTTTAAGCTTCTAAGAGTCCTCTCCCAGGAGTCACATAGGATGCACTTAATTACCCCAGCAACAAGTTGTGACAACACATGTGAAATGCTGTCAACCAGGGAAGCTTGAAGAGACTCAGCACCCAGGGTTTTTACTGGGAGCTGGTCATGTAGGCAACCTCTGCCTAGCACCTAGCAAAATCCCAGACTCCCAGAAGGAAAGCAGGTGTTCAGCATAAACCATATTGTTTGCACAGTTTAGGCACAATTAATCATTCTTATCAGTTAATGGTAGCAACTGTCCCAAAATCTAAGTTCCCAAAAGCCAGCCAAGGGCCAACCTGGCAAGCAGGCCTTTTCAAGGATAGCAGTTTAGGCCTGCTATGTTAACTCTTTTCTGTACAACTACCTAACAAAGAACTATAAGAGTCTCAGTATGTTATAACAATAAACATTAATTTTTGCTTGGTGGTGCTAGGCTAGACTTCAGGCTTTGTATTGGGTTCAAGTCTGTCCACAGATCTTCATAATTCCCGGAACTGTGGCTTCTGCAGTCATGTTCTTCTCATGGCAGGTGGCAGAAATACAAGAGAGCAAGCTAAATCATGCAAACATTTTTAAGGTCTCTGCTTACATCACACCTCTTAACATTTCATTTGCTAAAGTCAGTCATATAGCTAAGATCAACATTAGTGAGGTGAGAAAATATACATCTACTCTAATAGGGAGAAAAACCACATGGCAAAGGGTATGAATGTACAGATCCCTTACAGAGTTTTTAAATAATTGGGAAAAATAATCCAATCTACCACAGTGCCCTAGGGATCTCACCAAACTCAGAGGGCAAATGAGGTTGGAAGCATCATCTTCCCACTTTTGAAAATGATATTTCTTTGTTTGTTCATTAGTTTATTCCCACACCTACGCCCAAAGGAGCCTTAAAACAGACAGGAAAGAACATGCAATTTTAGCAATATTCTATGCAAGTTCTTTAGCAATATAATAATAAAATTAATAATAGATAACATTAATGAGTGCTTACTATATGTCAAGAGTGTTACATGCATGATTTCATTTAGTCCTTGGTTGATGTCATTATTTTTCCCATTTTAGATATGAGGAAACAGAGGCCTAGAGACTTGCCCAAGGTCCTAAGGCTTATAAGTGGTGAAGCCAGGATTAGAATCCAGGCAGCCTAGATCTGGAGCTTGTGCTTTTAACCAGTAGGATATTTTAAATGGAATGCTTGGGCATATATGCTAGATTACAATGCTTCAATATTGGAGTATAAAAGTGTGCCATAAACATGGAAGCACCACCAAATTTTCACATGATTCACACGGGCTCAGGGAACTAAGATTTAATATGTTAAGAAAAGAAAATTTTTATCTTACTCAACTAAAATACTAAGAAAACTTGACTTTTTCCTCACAGCAACAGGTCAATATACCACATAGTTCAACCGTTTAATTTCAATCTTATTTAAATTCAAATATTCCTTGACTTTGAAGAACTGCTAATGAATACATTTCATTGATCAAAATAACTTTTCAAAGTTTCTAAGCCAGCTTGCCTTTCTACTTTCTAGACTAGATAAGGTATCTGCTACACGTACCATCTCCTATGATTCTGTAAAGGCCATGTTTTTTCAGTCAAGAAAAATGATCACAAAAATCTTCCATTTTCACTAAACAAGTATATTCAAGACTGTGTTCAATAAACAATTTAACAACTAAGAAGTTTTTCCTTTATGAAGCAAGAATTCTGTAATGCAAATACGCTTCTATCACATCCAGAGTTGCTAGTCCCTCCCTCTATGGTTATGGGGGGGTGCATTTTAATTACAGACATTCATTTCTCTTCAGTTGTTTTCTGAGCTTAATGAACAATGAAAGTACTGTACTACTTATCGGAAATCACTAAGAATCGAACGTCGAAAGGCATGTTCCTGCAATAAGCAATGGTCTGCTAAGTGTCTCATTTGAAGATGAGTAAATGCTGCTGTAGGAATTAAGTCTTGGGTCTGTCTGACAGAATAGATTAAGAACCCATTGTAGGGAATTTAGAGGGTTACCAATAACACAAAACGTTATCTAGATGTACTCAGCCTGTAAAATACAAGATATATAAGAGAGAACACTTCTATCTTCAAAAAACACAATTACCTAAAACAGACTAAAGGTTGAGAATGAAAAGAAAAAAAAAGGACATTAACAAATGTCAACTAGTCAAAAATAAGTTTGAAAAAGTGAAGTGTGATACCTTAGTCCAAACATGAACAATGAGGAGATACACACTGTATTTTTCCATAATGCCCAGGGCATTTGGAACTAAGGAACAGTTACTCAGAGAAAGAGGAAGGTGCTTGGTTCAACTGTTTTTGTTTTTAATAATTCCTCACTTTCTCTGCTGGTTTTCAAGTGCTTTGCCACTTATCTAAAAATTATGATGACACTGGCTGTGAGAAATACAAAATCAGGAGCTCTAAATGGATTTATGAGATTCTTCAGAAGAGAGAACAATGATACAATGGAAAGCAGGGACTGCTGGCAGATTTCCATTTAAAGTAAAGCCAAATGTCAAATATTTTAATGGAAAAAGAATCATATACATCTCTTTAATTTCGTAAGTGTAAATTATTTATCATATCAAATTATCCATATAATCTAATTTTAACAAATAAATTTTTCCCGTGGGAAATATTTCAATATTCATAGAGTGATTTTTTTCTCTTTTTTAAATATTTATTTATTTATTTATTTATTTATTTATTTTTGGCTGTGTTGGGTCTTTGTTGCTGTGCTCGGGCTTTCTCTAGTTGTGGCGAGCGGGGGCTACTCTTCATTGTGGTGAGTCGGCTTCTCATTGCGGTGGCTTCTCTTGTTGTGGAGCATGGGCTCTAGGTGCATGGGCTCAGTAGTTGTGGCTTGCAGGCTCTAGAGTGCAGGCCCAGTAGTTGTGGCACACGGGCTTAGCTGCTCCGCGGCATGTGGGATCTTCCCGGACCAGGGCTCGAACCCATGTCCCCTGCATTGGCAGGTGGATTCTTAACCACTGAGCCACCAGGGAAGCCCTTCATAGAATGATTTTTAATAAAAATAAAATTTCACTCTTAAGAATATTAGTTACTATATGAATCCTGTGTGGACTCAAGACTAAATGGCCTACGCTCTTTTCAGTTATCACGTTAGGCCTTATACTCCACTATTTACTGTTAAGGAAGATTTGAAAAAAATAAAAGAAGTAATTTCTTAACATAAACTCAACTTCAATATAATTAACAAAGTAACATACTTATTCATAAAAATCAGTGGAAAATTTAATATGGATAAGAAGTCTTTCTTTTAAGGGGTAACACTTTTCAGAAAAATTCCCAAATAAGGTAAGGTATTCCTCCCAAGATATCACAGCCAAAACCTAAGCATAGGAAAGTCCCTTAGAGGACATACAGGGCAAACTCCTACCCATCTTGGAGAAATTCCTGCTACAGCATTTATAACAAGTAGCTTTCCAGAGTCTGCATGAATGCTTCCAATGATTGAAAGGTAGGGTTTACTATCCATGGCCCAGCCTGTGCTACTGCAGGTGAGCTCTGATTGTGGAAAGGTTCTTCTTGTTGATGAGTAGAAAACTATATTCTTAAATTTTCAATCCACTGAGTATAGTTCTAGCATCCACAAGAGCCTCAAATTCCAATTCTTCTGTTCCCTAATTGGAAGTAGCTGAGAACAGCATGGCAAGTCCCATCACTCTGTGACTTGCAGGGGTAAGAGGAGGAGGATAGTGGAGACAAGTGACAGAGCAATGAAAAAGGAGATGGAAGACAACCAAACATTTGGTTCACAAGGATATTTTACGTCAGATTCAGTGCCAAAAAGAATCCAAGACTACAAAAGATAATGTGCATATGCATGTGTATGTATGGATTTGTGTTTGTATATATGTGAGTATACAGTAGATGCATGTATGTAACACGTGTAATGTATGTGTATGCATGTGTGAGTATACATACATGTGTATGTATATGTGTGTGAGTATGTGTACGTATGTGTGCGTGTGCACATGTATATGTGTGTATAAAATGCCAAGTCAGCTAACAGGAAAATTTTCAAACTATAAATGAGGAAATGCAAACACTGGGTTTTTAGGATATTTTTAACAAGAATATAAAATACACACATCTGCTAAGCACTGCAGGAGTTGTTAACAGACTAGAGAGGATGAAAGGGAGTCAATAAACTTATGTTTATATTATGGTAAAAATATGGTTACTTCAAAATATCTGAATAATTAAATGTCAAGCTTATTATCTAGACATTTGCTATCAAGTAGACAAAGAAGTTCCCAATGAGTAAATAAAAATCAGCCAGATCACTCTACTGGGTCCCTTTCCGCAAATTTCTGACAGGATTCTTAGCATGACAGGGTGTGGGCCAGCCACGCTGCACCTTCTTTTTTTTTTTTTTTTTTTTTTTTTTTTTTTTTTTTTTTTTTTTTAATTTTTATTTATTTATTTATTTATTTATTATTTATGGCTGTGTTGGGTCTTCGTTTCTGTGCGAGGGCTTTCTCTAGTTGCGGCAAGTGGGGGCCACTCTTCATCGCGGTGCGCGGACCTCTCATTATCGCGGCCTCTCTTGTTGTGGAGCACAGGCTCCAGACGCGCATGCTCAGTAATTGTGGCTCACGGGCCTAGTTGCTCCGCGGCATGTGGGATCTTCCCAGACCAGGGCTCGAACCCGTGTCCTCTGCATTAGCAGGCAGATTCTCAACCACTGCGCCACCAGGGAAGCCCAACGCTGCACCTTCTTGGCTGTGGGTCAGGATTTACCCTCTCTGTTCCTTTCTCCACTTGCCCGTCTCTAGGCCTTGGAGAACTGAAAGGCAGCACCTCCTCACAAGAAGTCTGGGCTCTCCGGAGGTAAATACAGCCCCCACTGGCAGCATGTTCAATCATTAAAGAAGAGCTAAAATATGCTGATTAGATCTCAAGACAAGAAAGAGAACAAACATACAGAAAATTTTTCCTCAAACACAGAAACGAAAGAAAAAAAGGGTTTGGGTAAATTGTCACAATATCAGTTTAGCAGAACACAATCTAGAATTAATCAAAATGTTACTAAATTTTATTCACCCAAAATAATAAAACTATATTCAGATCTAATAAGGTAAAATAATAAAACTATACAAACAGTTTTAGCTACCATAAAATTGGAAACGACTAACTGGATAATTTAGTAAGTCTTTTTCTAAGTAATACATAAACCCATTCCAAATTGTGTAGCCTGGTAAAATACAAAAATTATTCATCGTGACTCATTAGCCAAAACTGGCACACCACCTGTCTTTGTAAATAAAGTTTCATTGGAACATGGCCATACTCATTCATTTGTTGTCTATGCCTATTTTCATGCTATAACATCAGAGTTGAGAAGCTGTGACAGAGACTATTATGGCCCACAAAGCCTAAAATATGTACTATCTGTTCCTTTACAGGAAAAGTTTGCAGACACCTGCCCTATATAATCATGGATCCTAAAATAAGCATGTAGGCCACATTGCTAAATCATGATAGTTTCAAGGGAGGAAAGAACTTTACTGTCTTTATCATGCAGGTCTCCTTTGTTACAAACCATTAAAAACCAACAACAAAAAAGAGTTGCAAAAAAATGTTCCAAGTGTTGTGAAGGTATTTTACAGTTTGAAGAAATGGAACAATTGGTTCTTCCTACTTGTTTTGTTGGTTCTTCCTACCTGTTTTCCTTCCTCTTCATCTGAAGAGTTACTGACATGGATACTTCTGCTGGGTTGGTAACCTTTCAACTTTTCTTGACCGGACCAGTTGTTCTTTTGGTCTGTTGTACTTTCCTCATCACTTCCTGGGTTATTTTTCCATTCTTTCATCATTTCTAACACATTGGTTGGTCTCGCCGAAGAAAGTATATTGCCCTAATATTAACAATGAATTTTTGGTGTTATAAACAGTTTAGAAAACTGAAGGCTCTTACATATTTTAGTAATATAGTCTCACAAATTCAGTAAGTCACATGGAAAAATTATAATGCTGAATAAATAGCAAAACTTTGGATGCCCTTTTGAGCATACTCCTTGTACTGGCATGTCTCAGACCTCTTCACTAATACTTTTACAATATGCCAAAATTTAGGGATGGGAGAATATTCTGGTTTAAAAGAATAATGCAGCGTGCTTGTGTGAAAGAACCACTAGATAGGGCAAGTTCCTGGAATCCAAAGACCCCCTTACAGTGCTGTTCCTAGAAAATTAATAGGGAAGCTGAAAGAATGAAAGAAGTTGCCCAAAGTCTACTGGGTCCAACACTAAGGGTAAGCCTATATAACATCAAAATGGCTAGGTAAAAAAACCTAAATTCAGTTGATTAGTCCGGTGCCGTGTCCAAGAATATAGGTGTTTGACTTGAAAGCTCTTAGTTGACTGGAAGATTTCGATATAATGTGGTCATTTGATTGTAATGGATTCCGTGCACTGTTTTAACCCCAGATGTGGCTATACCATACTAAAACTGACCACTTTATATTAACTATATTTGTCTCAAAGCTAATATTCCATTTAATGCCAAGAAATGCATGAATGCATTCTTAAATGCCTCCTGCTAGACTAGGTATGCCTTAAATAGTTTTGCTCCTAACTCAGACTAGTAGAGAAAGTTTGGACAAGAAGTTTGGATCACATTTAGATTAAAACAGGACGTTTAGGTGTGAGAACAACTATGGAGTGATCTAAGTTAATTTGATATGTGGGTGGATTGAAGCATTAAAGCAACAGTGATACAGAATAGTATGAGGCCAGGCATCTTAAGGGCAGCCATCTGAGTACACTGTTGAGGATTTGTAGAGTTTAATATATTCGTGGTTAAAGACACAGACAAATATTAAGCATGGAATAGTAATAATTAAATTAGGATCATTATGCTATTCGTTCCCTGTGGTTCTTCTACGTCATCCTGTTTTAAGAAGGTCTATATTCTTACTACTTTCATAGCATCCTACTTTTGGTCGCACTTCTGCAGCCTCTACGCATTTACTCCCAGAATGCCCTTACTATGCCTTCTGCCAACCCGTAGCCTACATTTCCGTCAAGGCTCAAGTTGACAGTCATCTCCGTCAAGTATCCCAGAACTTCCAAAGATGTTGTCAACTTAAATGAAGCACAGATGAAGTCTCAGAGAGCAAAAAGGAGTTGAAATTGTTTAGAACGGCAGATAGTCTCAGAGCTCTCATCTGAATGAGTTCTGATCTTCAGGGCTCTGTCAACAGCCCTGCTTGACCCCAGTGATTCATCTAGCCTCTATTACAACTTCCTGGCTTCATCATGACCTTGAACACTAACCCACAGCGTCCAGGCTCCTGGAATACTAGTACACACAACTTTGCCTCAACTTAATTCTTTCATTAGAAAACAGAGACAATCTGACATCTATGTCTGTAATCCCAGTCCTCAATTGCTCTTCCCTGATAAACTCTCTACAAGTTAACTCTTTGGATCTAGAGTCATTTCTTCTAGGCACATAGTAGAATTTTGCTTCTCCACCTCTTTTGGAACATGATGATATGACTTGTTTTGACCAGTGAAATGTGATTTGAAATAGTGTGTATCACTTCTGGGTAGAAACTTGAAGAGAGAGCATGTAATTTACATGTTCTCAATTTCTGCCTTAGTAACTATAGAAGCACAGAGATGGAGCCTCCCTCAGCCTGGGTCCCTGAGTGAAGACAAAGTAAAACAGAGCTTGCTCCCCTCCTCCCAGCCAACGTGCAATGGAAGGCATAAAGAACACTTGTTACCACAGCATAATCTAGCCTGTCCTGATATAGACAGATTAAATATTTACACTCTGTAAGTCACCTCCAAAAAGCCTTATAAAGAGTGAGCCCACTATATAATCAGCATACCCAACAAAATTGTAATTACTACACAGATCATATGCAATCAGTGCCATGTGATAGCCAATTTATTTAGGCAGTCTTTGCTTTGCACAGTCCTGATATGCATGAATTTTAGTCATCATGACTTAAATAATATCAGTCCCTCAGCAACACAGTTCAAATTTCAGTCACCATGGTACATTAACTATAATTGCATAAAGTTCAAACTTCACTGCTAGCTCTTCAATCCACAATCACCAGGTAAGTTACAGATTTGCATCATGATCAGTGACCAATCACGTCACTTTTTTCACAGTCTGTTGGTGATTGGACCCTGTGCAACTGCTATTCAGTTCACACACAGACAGCAATGTGTGCAGTTGTGTTGCCTCCTTGTCTTGCAGGGAATTTGCCAACAAAAATGAAACTGCAACAAAGAAATTAAAAGTGATAATACTGGGAGTAAAATCTGAATCAGATGTAAATGGAGTAATAGAAGAAACAGCTGACTACGGGAATGCTGCCACTGCCACTGTGAGAATCTAGATGCGCAACCAAAGGAACTTAGTGAAGGCAAACTTATCAATATAAATGAGGAAGGATGAAGATGCTTCAGAGAAAATGACACTCACAAAAAACTTGACATTTAAAGAATTTTCAGAGATATTCAAGATATTGAAAAGACAAAGGATACAATGTTGGAAATTGATCCAAACTTGTAAAACAGTACGACAATTCACCAAGGCATAAAAAAGATGCT
The DNA here is from genome assembly GCF_028023285.1 of Balaenoptera ricei. Classification (NCBI taxonomy): domain Eukaryota; kingdom Metazoa; phylum Chordata; class Mammalia; order Artiodactyla; family Balaenopteridae; genus Balaenoptera; species Balaenoptera ricei. The sequence continues at coordinate 66,197,202 of NC_082646.1, forward strand.
CCCCTCTGTATGTATGCTAAGAAGAAGGCAAGCACTGTTTAAACTAATCTTGATAAGTTTTTAACCTCAAAATAAGACACTTTAACTCTCAATATTTCTAATGTTTTAAATTACAGTGCAAAAAATTTAGCTTTACTTTTGTTTCATTCTCTCTATATATTTAGAACCAACAGTTAGGGAGTTTTTAATGTTTAACAAAAAATTTTAAAGGGCATGGAAAAAGCACAATTTTTCCCATTGATTATTAAAATCATTTTGCACAGCTTCAATCTGCACTATTTTTATGGTTCTGCACTACTGTGCAAAGCAAGGATTACCTGTACTATCTTGAATCTGCATTTCTAGCCAGCTTTCAAGTGCTTGGTTCACATATATCAATATATACACCCAAAAGCATGGTGACTGACACGCTACAAATGACTCTATTTCTTATTGCAAAGAGACTGGGGAGAAGAGCAAAAGATCTAGAATAGGGTCATTATCCCATCAAAAACACTCTACCATTTATAAATTTTTAACTATATGCTTCCTATATTCCCTTGTGCTATCAAACAGGGCACAAATGTTGGTATAGATTCCAGACTTTCCCTCTTGTCTAAAGTCCAGCCAGTAACTTAACTAGACTAGCCCCTTCTTGCCTGCTAACAGTTGGAGGAGGAATTGCATCAGATACTTGGACTGACCAATGAATAAGTGGCCCAGAGCTGTGTGTCATGAGCCTTCTAGGCTCAAGAGAAATTACACATGAACCAACCAAACAAAAATGGGTGGAATTGTTAGGGCAGACACTGGAGATTGTGGAGACACCTCACCATCAGAACAGTAACCTCTGAACTCCCTTTACCGGCTGTATTAAGAGGGGTCACACCCTGAACTCATCAACCATGAAGCAGCAAATGGCAAGAAGGCAGCAGTAATAGGCTGATAATCTGAGGCTACCATAAGTAGAAAACCAACCTTTTTGTTAATAAATTTCCACTTGTTTAACTAACAGTTTGAGGCTACTTTATTTTGAAAACCTGGAAAAATGAACACTCACAGAGGAGAAGCATTGGTCAAATACTAAGATTTGGATTTAATCTTAGTAGACAGGTCCTGCAAATAGGAACCCAAACATACATCCTCATCTAACAAAATTTGCCTTTTCAAGGACAGTGCCTATCAGTATTGTGTAAACAATAAGTCTTTAACAAGTATTTTTTAATGAACGAATGAATGATATGTATGAGTTGGGATAAGAGAGTATGAAACATAAAATCAGCAAAACGAAAAGGAAACATTCTGGGTCTTTAACTTACGGTCATCATTTTCCACTCTTCGTAAATAGCTAGAACTCTTTATTTTGTAATGTTCCAAGGAATAAATTGCTTTAATTAGAAAAATTTTTTATATCTTTATAAAAAAGATATAAAAGGATGCTCAACTTCACAAAATTAATAAAATCCAAATCAAAAACAATGAGTTGGCAATTTTCACCTAATAGATGGACATAAATTTAAGTTTGATAAAACTCTGTGTTGGTGAGGGTATGGGGAAACAGGCTCTCTCATTTACTTGCTTTTTATGGGAGGATAAATTGGCAATAAACTATCAAAATATGTAATGCACATTCTCACAAACCAGTAATTCAACTTTTAAGAATTTATTTTATAGATATGCTGACACAGTATGCAAACATATACTTACAAGAACATTTGTTGCACCATTGTTTGTAACAGAAAAGACCTGAAACAATTTAAATATTCCATATTCATAGGGGCAAAATAACAGTATATCCATAGTTTTGGATACAATACTGCTTTTTAAAAAAATAAGCATATCTTCCCAAAATACATTAGATGAAAAAGAATAGTCTCCGTAATATAAACCCATTTGTGAAAAGCGAATAATAAAAATGTTCAGAATGATTTGAAAGAATACATAAGAGACTTAACAATGGTTGTCTTTAGTAAGAGGGAATGAGGGAATGGAGGGAGAAAGTTATTTTTCCTGCCTTGTTTTCCATTTAAATCATTTACTAAGGGTAATGGCAACTATTATATGACTAAAAATTAATATAAACTATGTAGGAAAAGAAATAATGTAAGTTGCAGATACTCAAAAAGGACTGATAGCACCCAGTAAGATCACCAAACATGCTCTCATGGGTCTCAGTGAGGCCAAGGCAGCAGCATAGAACGGTAGTAAGGGCTGCTGAAGTAAGCAACTCTGCACCACTTTAAAATTTTTCCTAACAAAGTCATCTCAGTGATTTTGTTTTCACAAGTATAGCAAATAATGAGAGTAGAGAAAGTTGGTGTTGATATTCCTATTCTTTAAGAGGAAACAAACTGAGAAATTTAGTAATTTACCCTTATTCCAGAAGTGCATTTCCAATTGTCTGCTAAGAATTTCTAGGTAGAGGTGTTGCTGAGCCTTCAATACTGTAACGTATATTTGAAAACTGCTCAGAGAGTTTTTCCCACCACAAGAAAAAAAATTTAAACTATGTGAGGTGATGGATATAGTAACTAAATTTATTGTGGTAATCATTTCATAATATATACATATATTAAATCACTATGTTGCACATCTTAAATTTATACAATGTTATATGTCAAATTATGTCTCAATAAAGCTGGAAAAATAAAAACAAAATATATTCCAAACCAACATTCTTCAAACGGTTATGTGTACACCTCGCTGTACACGAAGACTTCCTAAGGGCTGTATGGGCAGGGATGGTTTGCAGGGAGTCAGTTTCAAGACCCTCAATTTCCAATGACCTATTCTTTTTCAAAAGTCACCTGCTTGAGCAAGGATTTGTAGTAATTCTTTCCATGTTCTTTTCTTAAGTCAGCTTCTTACAATGCTTGTTATTGTACATATATTTATTTGTGTGTGTGTGAGAGAGACAGAAGGCTCATATCTAGAATATACAACTTCTACAAATCAATAAATTAAAAAAAAACTAATAGAAAAATGGAGGAAAGACTTGAACAGACATTTCATAAAAGAAGATATCCAAAAGGCCAATAAGGATAAGTAAAGTAAAAGTGACCAATTTCATTTGTCATTCAGGAAACACAGATTAAAACCACAATGAGATACCATTATATATTACCAGAGTATCTAAATTAAAAATATTGATAATAACAAGCACTGGAGAGGATGGGGAGCAAAACTAGAACTCTTACACATTGCTGGTGAGTGGCACAAAGTGAACGGTGGAAAAGGGAACAAAGGAACTTTCTTGTGGGGGGTGGAAATGTTCTGTATTTTGTTCTGGGTGGTGGTTACACAAACGCATAAATTCATAAAAATTCATCAAGCTATACACAAAATCTGTGTATTTTACATTAAGTAAATTATATCTTAACAAAACTATGATTAATTTAAAATTAAATTTCATAGATTTGTACATATTATTACATGTAGCTTAATCATTTTCATGGCTGTATAATATTCCATTGTTAGACGATACCACAATTTATTCGTTGTCTAGTCAGAGGGAATTTGGGTTGATTCTGGGTTTTTGCTCCTATATACACTTCCACAAACATTATTGTGTATATCTCCACGTGTATATGTGCAAGAGTTCCTCGGGTATATTCTTAGAAGTGAAATTTCTTGGTTATAAAGTATGTGAATGGTTAACTTTAAAAGATAATGTCAATCCCTTTTTCCAAAGTAGTTGTACCAATTAATACTCTCACCAGCAATGATTAAACTTAAAAGCTTTTGCACAGCAAAGGAACCATAAACAAAACGAAAAGACAACCCACAGAATGGGAGAAAACATTTGCAAATGAAGCGACCAACAAGGGATTAATCTCCAAAATATACAAACAGCTCATGGAGCTCAATATCAAAAAAACAAACAACCCAATCAAAAAATGGGCAGAAGATCTAAATAGACATTTCTCCAAAGAAGACATACAGACTGCCAAGAGTCACATGAAAAGATGCTCAACATCATTAATTATTAGAGAAATGCAAATCAAAACTATAATGAGATATCACCTCACACTGGTCAGAATGGCCATCATCAAAAAATCTACAAACAATAAATGCTTGAGAGGGTGTGGAGAAAACGGAACCCTCCTACACTGTTGGTGGGAATGTAAATTGGTACGCCCACTGTGGAAAACGGTATGGAGATTCCTTAAAAAATTAAAAATAGAACTACCATATGATCCAGCAATCCCACTCCTGGGCACATATCTGGAGAAAACCATAATTCAAAAGGTACATACACCTCAATGTTCATTGCAGCACAATTTACAATAGTCAAGACCTGGAAGCAACCTAAATGTCCATCAACAGAGGAATGGATAAAGAAGATGTGGTACATATATAGAATGGAATATTACTCAGCCATAAAAAAGAATGAAATAGTGCCATTTGCAGCAACACGGATGGATGTAGAGATTGTCATACTGAGTAAAGTCAGTCAGACAGAGAAAGACAAATATCATATGATAATGCTTATATGTGGAATCTTAAAAAATGGTACAAATGAACTTATTTACAAAACAGAAACAGAGTCACAGATGTAGAAAACAAACTCATGGTTACCAAGGGGGAAATGGGGGGGAGGGATAAATTGGGAGACTGTGATTGACAGTACACACTACTATATATAAAATAGATAACTAATAAGGACCTACTATATAGCACAGGGAACTCTGCTCAACACTCTGTAATGACCTATATTGGAATAGAATCTAAAAAAGAGTGGATATATGTATATGTAAAACTCATTCACTTTGCTGTACAGCAAAAACTAACGCAACACTGTAAATCAACTATACTCCAATAAAAATTAATTTTAAAAAAAGATACTCTTTACCCACATCTATTCCAACACCGGCTACTGTCAGACTTCTTAATTTTTGGTTTATCTCACTGAGGTCTTGGTTTGTATTTCCCCGATCACTAATGCGACTGAACATCTTGTCACGTGTTCATCAGCCAAATGTGGGTCCTCTTCTGTAAAAATGCCTGGCCCTAAAGCAACTATACTCCAATAAAAATTAATTTAAAAAAATGCCTGGCCCGGGGCTTCCCTGGTGGCGCAGTGGTTGAGAGTCTGCCTGCCAGTGCAGGGCACACGGGTTCGAGCCCTGGTCTGGGAAGATCCCGCGTGCCGCGGAGTGGCTGGGCCCGTGGGCCACAATTGCTGGGCCTGCGCGTCTGGAGCCTGTGCTCCGCAACGGGAGAGGCCGCGATGGTGGGAGGCCCGCGCACCGCGGTGAAGAGTGGCCCCCGCTTGCCACGGCTGGAGAGGGCCCTCGCGCAGAGACGAAGACCCAACACAGCCAAAAATAAATAGATAAATAAAAACAAAGTAGACAATGCGTTTAAAAAAATACATTAAAAAAGAAAGATAAAAGTGAAAGGGGATTATATTCCTCCAGTACCATTAACCCTAAAAAAAAAAAAAAAAAAAAAAAATGCCTGGCCCTGTCTCTTTGTACATTTTCTACTAGGTTGTTTGTCCGCTTTGTATTGATTTGTAAGAATTATTGAGATTTCATGATATTAACCCTTTTTTGGTTTTTTGGGTTACAAAAGCCTTCTCCTAGTTTATAACCTATCCCTAAAGTGTTGTTTTATGAACAGAAGTTCTAAAAATTAATATTAAGTCAAGTTTATCCACCATTTCTTTTATGTTAGTGCCTTTGGTATCTTGCTTATAAAATCCTTTTCTACACACTCCAAGGTCCAAAAGATTTTCACCTATATTTTCTACTAAAAGTTAAATATAAATTTTATTATTTAAGTCCTTGATTTGCAGTTGACTCTTGTCTGCAGTGTGAGATAGGAACCCAATTTCTCTCTCTCTTTTTTTTTTCATATGGACAACCATTTATTCCAGCTCCAGTTATTGAATAGTCTCTCCTTTTTCCACTGATCTGCCATACTACCACTGTCATAAAAGTTCCAGATATGCATGGATATGTTTCTGCACCTTCTATTTTATTCTACTGGTCAATTTGCTTATTACTGCAAATGATCACACTATGCTAACTAACACAGCTTCATAAGTCTTAATATCTGGTAGAGCAAAACATTTAGAAATGTCTTGGCTATTTTCGACCCTTTAAGCTTCGATACAAATTTTAGGGTCAGGAAAGCTTGTGGAATTTTGATTGGATTTGCATCGTGTATGTACATCAACATGAGGAAATCAGTTTTTATGATATTAAGTCTCCTGACCTATGATTATGGTATATCTTTACACTTAAGTTTTCGTCAATGTTTTTCAATAAAATTTCATAATTTTCCCCAAATCTTATGCTGAATTTATTTCTAGAAATTATATATTCTTGAATATTATTTTACATCTTCATTTTTTTACATTTTATATTGTTGCTTGCTAGTGAAAAGAAATACAATGTCAATCTTTTTTTTCCAGGTTTACTGAGATATAATTGATATATAACATTGTGTAAGTTTAAAGTGGACAATGTGTTGATTTGATACACTTACATATCGATGAGTATCAACCTTAAATCCAGCTACCTTACTCAGCTCTTTTATTATTTCAAATAGTTTGTCTAATAATTTGTATATTACTGCAAATAATAAAAGTTTTATTTCTGTTTTCCAATTCTCATGACTTTAATTTATTTTCCTTGTCTTAAGTTGACTAAGATCAACAATGTTGGGAAAAACTATTGAAAGCTGATTTCCTTGACTAGCTCTTTATTTTAAAGAAATGCTTCTCACGTTTCCCATTTAAAACGGTATTTGCTGTAAACTTTTATCAGGTTAAGGAAGTTTTCCTCTATTCCTAATTAAATTATGACTGTATACTGAGTCTTATTACAAGTGTTTCCTTTAAATTATCATATGCTTTTTCTCCTTTAATATATTAATGTGTGAATTTATATTTACAGATTTTTTTCCAAAATTAAACTATCATTGTATTTTTAGGGAAAATCCAACTAGATCATGATCTTTTTTATAAATACAGTTGGATCCAACTTGCTAATATGTTGGTTAAGGTTTTACATCTATATTAATAAGTAATATGGATCATTTTCCTTTTTCATAGGTTTGGTTTACAATGGTCTAGTTTTGTTATACTAGAGTATACAGAATTAATACTAGACTCAGAATAAATTAGGAAAATTCTCTCTTTGGGGGCACAGGAGGAGAGTTATAAATTTGACATAAAAGTTTGGTAGAACTAATCTGTAAAATCATCTAGGCTTGGTGTTTTCCTGGTGGAAGATTTTAAACTACTGCTTCAATTTCCTTAGTGATTATATAGGACAATTCAAGTTTTCTATTTATTCTTTTTTTTTTTTTTAGTGTTTTTTTGAGGTGGACCATTTTTTAAAGTCTTTATTGAATTTGTTACAATATTGCTTCTCTTTCATGTTTTGGTTTTTTGGCCGTGAGGCATGTGGGATCTTAGCTCCCCAACCAGGGATTGAACCTGCACCCCCTGCATTGCAAGGCAAAGTCTTAACCACTGGACCGCCAGGGAAGTCCCTCCTATTTATTCTTGAGACAATTTTATGAAGCTGTATTTTTTGAGGAAAATTTTTTTTTTGGGGGAAAATATTTTTTATGAAAAGAAATTTTGTCCATTTTTCCTAAGTTTTCATATTTATTAGTATACAGTTGGTGGTGGTATTCCCTTACCTTTTTAATATTTATCCTTTTAATTTCTGCTTTATCTGTGCCTGTATTCCCTTTTTCCTATTAATAGTATTTTTGTCTTCTCTATTTCTTTCTTATTTTTGTCAAAAATTTATCTATTTGTTGGTCTTTTCAAAGAATCAAGTGTTGGTCTCATTGATCTTCTCTTTTCTACCTTTCCTTTCCATTTAATTTATTTTCACTCTTAGTTTTATTTTTCCTACTACTTTATTTGGGTATATTCTGTTGGGATTTTTTCCTGAGATTTTAAGTTGGATATGTAGTTCCTTTTTAGCCTTTCTTCTTTCTAATGTGAATATTCCAGGTGATAAATTTCTGCTGAAACACATTCTACTGCATCTCACAGGTTTTGATATGTTGTATTTTTATTACCATTCAGTTCTACAAATTAAAAATTTGTTCTCATTAGTATTTATTCTTTAACCCATGACTTATCTAGAAGCATGTGATTTAATTTCCAAATATATATAGATATTTAATCTTATTGGCATTGACTTTTAACTTAATTGTGTATTGTTAGAGAACATAATCTGTGTGAAATTTATTGAGACTTGCTTTCTTCCTGGCCAGATCAATTTTGGTAAATGTTCCTTCCACATGTGGTTAAGAAAAATGTATATTCTCTAATTGTTGGATGCAGAATTGTATACATGTCCACTAAAATAAGCTTGTTAATTGTGTTGTTAAAATACCCTTGTTTCTGTTTTCATTTGCTTCACATATCAATAATTGAGAGAAGTGCATTAAAATCTCCCACTATGATGGTGAATTTTCCAATTTCTCCTTGTAATTTTGTCATTTTTGATGTATATTTTTGAGGTTATCTTAGTAGTTGCATACATGTTTAAACTTATATATTTTGTTTGGATTGAACTTTTATCATTATAAAGTGACCTTCATTATCTCTAACGATGATTTGTTTGTGGCAAGGTGTATTTAATTGATATTAATTCAGTTACTCAGGCTTTTTTTGGTTAGTGTTTGCCTGGTATGTTCTTTTCCATTCTTTTTCTTTCAATATTTGTGTCCTTATGCTTCAAATGTGCTTCTTGTAAATAGCACTTAGCTAGATTTTTAAAAAGTCAACCTGACCTTATGTCTTTTAACAGGTATTTCTTTTTTTAAAATATTATTTTTTTCATGTTTATTTTTATTTATTTATTATTTTTGGCTGTGTTGGATCTTAGTTGTGGCACGTGGGATCTTTTGTTGTGGCGCGTGGGCTTCTCTCTAGTTGTGGCGCACAGGTTTTCTCTCTCTAGTTGTGGCACACAGGCTCCAGAGCGCGTGGGCTCAGTAGTTGTGGCACGTGGGTTTAGATGCCCTGCAGCATGTGGGATTTTAGTTCCCCAACCAGGGATCAAACCCACATCCCCTGCATTTGAAGGTGGATTCTTTACCACTGCACCACCAGGAAAATCCCTTAACAGGTATTTCTAACCCATTAACTTATTTGAAACTGTTTCTATCATTTAAGTTTATTACTACAACTGTCTCACTCTTTGTATCTTTTTTAATCCTTTACTATTTGAAAATCCATTGTCTACATCTTCCATTTTAACCCCCTCTCGTGTACCCATGTTCTCTCTCCGTTCTCAACGCTTGTCATGTGTATATTATCACACATTTTAAGTCTGGGTTATTATGAATATACTTTCTCCTCTTCTTCTTTGGTTTTTTTCTCTTTTTTTGGACACCAACACACTTTACTAAGGTATTTGAAGACTCTTGGTACACATAGCTCTTGCAGTATCTACTGGATTTCTTTGACCTCCTATTTAATTACTTCTATCAAGTGTTTTAAATCTAGGACTTGTGTGGCAAACCTGAAGCCTTGTATATTTGAAAATATTTTTATCATTCCCTTTCACTTGAATGACAATTTGGATGGATATAAAATTCTAAGTTTAAAGTTGTTTTCCCTTTAACACATTTAGAATTACTACTCCATTTACACTTGCATCCAATGTTGCTGCTGAAAAGTAAGATGTCAATGTGACTCTTGTTCTTTTTTATATGATATTGCTCTTTCTCTCTGGGAACATTTAGAATTTCCTCTTTGTTTTTGATGTTCTTAAATCTCATTATGTCTATTTTGTCAGTTTTTCCTTCTCTCTCCTATTTGGTAGTCTATCATCTATTTAGAGCTGAAGTCTTTCTTCTTTCTTTAACTCTGACAAATTATCTCTATTATTTTTTAAAAGATTTCCTTCTCCCTCTTTTTACTTTTTTTCCTGAGACTCCTATTATATGGATTTTGTAACTTTTACTTTCAATTCCTTATAGCTTAACTTTTCTTTATTTTTTCAATTTGTTTATCTTCACCTGTTCCCTTCTATAAAGTTCTATTAAAGTTCCATAATCTGATCATCTAGTTTTTTAAATTCATTCTTCAGCTTCACCCATTTCACTACTTATCCTATATAACTGCATCTCTATTTTAACTATTATACCTAAATGGTTCTACCTGGTTTTGCTTTATCATTTCATTTCTTGCTTCATATTATTAACATCTTCCCTTATCTCTTGTAGCATGTTTACTTTGTTGACTTCTAAATTCTTGAACTGCCTATTCTAAACTCTCCTAATGGTGTGTGAAATGTGGCCTGTTAGCTCATACTCCACAGGGAGTACTGGCTCCTCAGGAGGACAGACCAGAACCAGGCCTTCAGCCCCAGGAGCTCAAAATCCCTAGGCACCAAAGATCTGCCCCCATCAAGCAACTCCTCAGTTCAGGGTTTCAACCTTATCAAACTTCTCCTCCAAGAAGAAACAACCCAAGGAGGAGGCACTTCTAAAAGTATAACCCACCTGTCCTAGGGTGTGGAGGCCAACAGGTAAGTCAATGCCTAAATCCAATTCCCACCCATTTTCCTTAGCTTCTCACTCATGCAGGGCCTCAGTGCTGCTCTGATTTTATTACTTCCTACTCCTGTGAGAGGACAGGCATCAGTGTCCCGAGGCAAACGGGAACTTGGGTTGTTTTTGTCTTCCTATTTTTACTTCCTTCCCTGGCTGTAACCTTACCCACCATACATGCCAGCTCAGAATATCCCCTTATCTTCCCAGGGGTTTCGCACACTATTCTCTGAATCCTGGTATCATGAGGTTTCTCTCTAAAGTTACTCTAGGTTTAATCTTCAGAGAACATGCAGAAGTCTGTGCTAATTCAGTATCTTGTCAGGAACCAGAGCCTCCTCCAGCTGGCCTTTCACTAGGTGGTTTTTGACATATAACTCAAACAGATTTAAAGAAATGAGTGACACTGCTACATCAAAACTCTTTCTACTTGTTTGTAAGGTTCTCAGTGCTTACATCTATGAAAACTGACAACAATAATACAATTGATGCTGAACACTGTCTCTCTCTAACATTAAGTAACATTCAATCATGGATGGATAGCTATTTGGGGGGAAAATGTAGCCCTATCCATCCACTAAAGAGATATTTTTCCAATATAATTTGACTTATGTTTGATAATTATTAACAATTATAATTACATTCCCTTGATCAATTATAAAAGAATAATTAAAGTCACTCAAACAATTTTAAAAAATTTAGAGCCCTAGGGTCACGAGAAATAAAAACAAAAGTATAAATATATATTTGAGCTTTTTTTTGCAAAATGAGACAAATGATAGGGTGATTAGTAAGAAGTCTTTCATGCAAAAATATATATTACATTGGGATAAATGCGGTAGAAGAAATGCAATACAAAAACAAATTCAAAGAAATGAACAAATAATCTAAAGTTTCTTTTTTTAAAAAATTTTTTAAATTTTATTTATTTCTTTATACAGCAGGTTCTTATTAGTTATTCATTTTATACATATGAGTGTATATGTGTCAATCCCAATCTCCCAATTCATCACACCACCTCCCTCCCTGCCACTTTCCCCCCTTGGTGTCCATACATTTGTTCTCTATGTCTGTGTCTCTATTTCTGCCCTGCAAACTGGTTCATCTATACCATCTTCCTAGGTTCCACATATATGCGTTAATATACGATATTTGTTTTTCTCTTTCTGACTTACTTCACTCTGTATGACGGTCTCTAGATCCATCCACATCGCTACAAATGACCCAATTTCGTTCCTTTTTATGGCTCAGTAATATTCCATTGCATATATGTGCCACATCTTCTTTATCCATTCATCTGTCGATGGGCATTTAGGTTGCTTCCATGACCTGGCTATTGTAAACAGTGCTGCAATGAACATTGGGGTGCATGTGTCTTTTTGAACTATGGTTTTCTCTGGGTATATATGCCCAGTAGTGGGATGGCTGGGTCATATGGTAATTCTATTTTTACTTTTTTAAGAAACCTCCATACTGTTCTCCATAGCGGCTGTATCAATTTACATTCCCACCAATAGTGCAAGAGGGTTCCCTTTTCTCCACACCCTCTTCAGCATTTGCTGTTCGTAGATTTTCTGATGATGCCCATTCTAACTGGTGTGAGGTGATACCTCATTGTAGTTTTGATTTGCATTTCTCTAATAATTAGTGATGTTGAGCAGCTTTTCATGTGCTTCCTGGCCATCTGTAGGTCTTCTTTGGAAAAATGTCTATTTAGGTCTACTGCCCATTTTTTGATTGGGTTGTTTGTTTTTTTGATATTGAGCTGCATGAGCTGTTTATAAATTTTGGAGATTAATCCGTTGTCACTTGCTTCCTTTGCAAATAGTTTCTCCCATTCTGAGGGTTGTTTTTTCATCTTGATTATGGTTTCCTTTACTGTGCAAAAGCTTTTAAGTTTCATTAGGTCCTGTTTGTTTATTTTTGTTTTTATTTCCATTTCTCTAGGAGGTGGGTCAAAAAGGATCTTGCTGTGATTTATGTCATGGAGTGTTCTGCCTATGTTTTCCTCTAAGAGTTTGATAGTGTCTGGCCTTACATTTAGGTCTTCAATCCATTTTGAGTTTTTTTTTTTTTTAATTTATTTATGGCTGTGCTGGGTCTTCGTTTCTGTGAGAGGGCTTTCTCTAGTTGTGGCAAGCGGGGGCCACTCTTCATCGCGGTGCACGGGCCTCTCACTATCGCGGCCTCTCTTGTTGGGAGCACAGGCTCCAGACGTGCAGGCTCAGTAATTGTTGCTCACGGGCTTAGCTGCTCCGTGGCATGTGGGATCTTCCCAGACCAGGGCTTGAACCCGTGTCCCCTGCATTGGCAGACAGATTCTCAACCACTGCGCCACCAGGGAAGCCCTTGAGTTTATTTTTGTGTATGGTGTTAGGGAGTGTTCTAATTTCATTCCTTTACATGTAGCTGTCCAGTTTTCCCAGCACCACTTATTAAAGAGGCTGTCTTTTCTCCATTGTATATTCCTGTCTCCTTTATCAAAGATAAGGTGATCATATGTGCGTGGGTTTATCTCTGGGCTTTCTATCCTGTTCCATTGATGTATATTTCTGTTTTTGTGCCAGTACCATACTGTCTTGATTACTGTAGCTTTGTAGTATAGTCTGAAGTCCGGGAGCCTGATTCCTCCAGCTCCGTTTTGCTTTCTCAAGACTGCTTTGGCTCTTTGGGGTCTTTTGTGTCTCCATACAAATTTTAAGATTTTTTATCCTAGTTCTGTAAAAAATGCCATTGGTAATTTGATAGGGATTACATTGAATCTGTAGATTGCTTTGGGTAGTACAGTCATTTTCACAATATTGATTCTTCCAATCCAAGAACATGGTATATCTCTCCATCTGTTTGTATCGTCTTTAATTTCTTTCATCAGTGTCTTATAGTTTTCTGCATACAGGTCTTTTGTCTCCCTAGGTAGGTTTATTCCCAGGTATTTTATTCTTTTTGTTGCAATGGTAAATGGGAGTGTTTCCTTAATTTCTTTTTCAGATTTTTCATCATTAGTATATAGGAATGCAAGACATTTCTGTGCATTAATTTTGTATCCTGCAACTTTACCAAATTCATTGATTAGCTCTAGTAGTTTTCTGGTAGCATCTTTAGGATCCTCTATGTATAGTATCATGTCATCTGCAAACAGTGACAGTTTTACTTCTTCTTTTCCAATTTGTATTCCTTTTATTTCTTGTTCTTCTCTGATTGCTGTGGTTAGGACGTCCAAAACTATGTTGAATAATAGTGGCGAGAGTGGGCATCCTTGTCTCGTTCCTGATCTTAGAGGAAATGCTTTCAGTTTTTCACCATTGAGAATGATGTTTGCTGTGCGTTTGTCATATATGGCCTTTCTTATGTTTAGGTAGGTTCTCTCTACGCCCACCTTCTGGAGAGTTTTTATCATAAATGGGTGTTGAATTTTGTCAAAAGCTTTTTCTGCATCTGTTGAGATGATCAAGTGTGGTTTTTATTCTTCAATTTGTTAATATGGTGTATCACATTGATTGATTTGCGTATACTGAAGAATCCTTGCATCCCTGGGATAAATCCCACTTGATTATGGTGTATGATCCTTTTAATGTGTTGTTGGATTCTGTTTGCTACTATTTTGTTGAGGATTTTTGCATCTATATTCATCAGTGATATTGGTCTGTAATTTTCTTTTTTTGTAGTATCTTTGTCTGGTTTTGGTATCAGGGTGATGGTGGCCTCATAGAATGAGTTTGGGAGTGTTCCTTCCTCTGCAATTTTTTGGAAGACTTTGAGAAGGATGGGTGTTAGCTCTTCTCTAAATGTGATAGAATTCACCTGTGAAGCCATCTGATCCTGGACTTTGCTTGTTGGAAGATTTTTAATCACAGTTTCAATTTCATTACTTGTGATTGGTCTGTTCATATTTTCTATTTCTTCCCGGTTCAGTCTTGGAAGGTTATACCTTTCTAAGAATTTGTCCATTTCGTCCAGGTTGTCCATTTTATTGGCATAGAGTTGCTTGTAGTAGTCTCTTAGGATGATTCGAATTTCTGCGGTGTCTGTTTTAACTTCTCCTTTTTCATTTCTAATTTTATTGCTTTAAGTACTCTCCCTCTCTTTCTTGATGAGTCTGGCTAATGGTTTATCAATTTTGTTTATCTTCTCAAAGAACCAGCTTTTAGTTTTATTGATCTTTGCTATTGTTTTCTTTGTTTCTATTTCATTTATTTCTGCTCTGATCTTTATGATTTCTTTCCTTCTGCTATCTTTGGGTTTTGTTCGTTCTTCTTTCTCTAGTCCCTTGAGGTGTAAGGTTAGATTGTTTATTTGAGATTTTTATTGTTTCTTGAGGTAGGCTTGTATTGCTATAAACTTCCCTCTTAGAACTGCTTTTGCTGCACACCATAGGTTTGGATTGTTGTGTTTTCGTTGTCATTTGTCTCTAGGTATTTTTTGATTTCCTCTTTGATTTCTTCAGTGATCTCTTGGTTATTTAGTAACGTATTGTTTAGCCTCCATGCGTTTGTCTTTTTTACGTTTTTTTCCCTGTAACTGATTTCTAATCTCATAGCGTTGTGGTCAGAAAAGATGCTTGATATGATTTCGATTTTCTTAAATTTACCGAGGCTTGATTTGTGACCCAAGATGTGATCTATCCTGGAGAATGTTCCATGCGCACTTGAGAAGAAAGTGTAATCTGCTGTTTTGGGATGCAATGTCCTATAAATATCAATTAAATCTATCTGGTCTATTGTGTCATTTAAAGCTAGTGTTTACTTATTAATTTTCTGTTTCGATGATCTGTCCATTGGTATAAGTGAGGTGTTAAAGTCCCCCACTATTACTGTGTTACTGTCGATTTCCTCTTTTATAGCTGTTAGCAGTTGCCTTATGTATTGAGGTGCTCCTATGTTGGATGCATATATATTTATAATTGTTATATCTTCTTCTTGGATTGAGCCCTTGATCATTATGTAGTGTCCTTCCTTGTCTCTTTTAACATTCTTTATTTTAAAGTCTATTTTATCTGATGTGAGTATTGCTACTCCAGCTTTCTTTTGATTTTCATTTTCCTGGAATATCTTTTTCCATCTCCTCACGTTCAGTCTGTATGTGTCCCTAGGTCTGAAGTGGGTCTCTTGTAGACAGCATATATATGGGTCTTGTTTTTGTATCCATTCAGCGAGCCTGTGGTTTTTGGTTGGAGCATTAAATTCATTCACGTTTAAGGTAATTATCCATATGTATGTTCCTGTTACCATTTTCTTAATTGTTATGGGTTTGTTTTTGTTGGCCCTTTTCTTCTCTTGTGTTTCCCACTGAGAGAAGTTCCTCTAGCATTTGTTGTAGAGCTGGTTTGGTGGTGCTGAATTCTCTTACCTTTTGCTTGTCTGTAAAGCTTTTAATTTCTCCATTGAATCTGAATGAGATCCTTGCCGGGTAGAGTAATCTTGGTTGTAGGTTCTTCCCTTTCATCACTTTAAATATATCGTGCCTCTCCCTTCTGGCTTGTAGAGTTTCTGCTGAGAAATCAGCTGTTAACCTTATGGGAGTTCCCTTGTATGTTATTTGTCATTTTTCCCTTGTTGCTTTCAATAATTTTTCTTTGTCTTTAATTTTTGTCAATTTGATTACTATGTGTCTCGGCATGTTTCTCCTTGGGTTTATCCTGCCTGGGACTCTCTGTGCTTCCTGGACTTGGGTGGCTATTTCCTTTCCCATGTTAGGGAAGTTTTCGACTATAATCTCTTCAAATATTTTCTCGGGTCCTTTCTCTCTCTCTTCTCCTTCTGCGACCCCTATAATGCGAATGTTGTTGCGTGTAATGTTGTCCCTGAGGTCTCTTAGGTTGTCTTCATTTCTTTTCATTCTTTTTTCTTTATTCTGTTCCACAGCAGTGAATTCCACCATTCTGTCTTCCAGGTCACTTATCTGTTCTTCTGCCTCAGTTATTCTGCTATTGATTCCTTCTAGTGTATTTTTCATTTCAGTTCTTGTATTGGTCATCTCTGTTTGTTCCTTAATTCTTCTAGGTCTTTGTTAAACATTTCTTGCATCTTCTCGATCTTTGCCTCCATTCTTTTTACGAGGTCCTGGATCATCTTCACTATCATGATTCTGAATTCTTTTTCTGAAAGGTTGCCTATCTCCACTTCATTTAGTTGTTTTTCTGGGGTTTTATGTTGTTCCTTCATCTGGTACATAGCCCTCTGCATTTTCATCTTGTGTATCTTTCTGTGAATGTGGTTTTTGTTCTACGGGCTGCAGGATTGTAGTTCTTCTTGCTTCTGCTGTCTGCCCTCTGGTGGATGAGGCTATCTAAGAGGCTTGAGCAAGCTTCCTGATGGGAGGGACTGGTGGTGGATAGAGCTGGCTGTTGCTCTGGTGGGCAGAGCTCAGTAAAACTTTAATCTGCTTTTCTGCCCATGAGTGGGGCTGAGTTCCCTCCCTGTTGGTTGTTTGGCCTGAGGTGACCCAGCACTGGAGGTTACAGGCTCTTTGGTGGGGCTAATGGCGGACTCTGGGAGGGCTCACGCCAAGGAGTACTTCCCAGAACTTCTGCTTCCAGTGTCCTTGTCTTCCCGGTGAGCCACAGCCACCCCCCGCCTCTGCAGGAGACCCTCCAACACTAGCAGGTATATCTGGTCAGTCTCCTATGGGGTCACTGCTCCTTCCCCCGGGTCCCGATGTGCACACTACTTTGTGTGTGCCCTCCAAGAGTGGAGTCTCTGTTTCCCCCAGTCCTGTTGAAGCCCTGCAATCAAATCCCACTAGCCTTCAAAGTCTGATTCTCTATGAATTCCTCCTCCCGTTGCTGGGCCCCCAGGTTGGGAAGCCTGACGTAGGGCTCAGAACCTTCACTGCAGCGGGTGGACTTCTGTGGTATAAGTGTTCTCCAGTTTGTGAATCACCCACCCATCAGTTATGGGATTTGATTTTATTGTGATTGCGCCTCGCTTACCGTCTCATTGTGGTTTCTCTTTTGTCTTTGGATGTGGGGTATCTTTTTTGGTGAGTTCCAGTGTCTTCCTGTCGATGATTGTTCAGCAGTTAGTTGTGATTTTGATGCTCTCACAAGAGGGAGTGAGCGCACATCCTTCTACTCCGCCATCTTGAACCAATCTCTCAACTGCATTTCTAAACACTTCAACTCCTGGCTGTGCCTCCCTGGGAGGATCCTGAGCCATCCCAGGTCCTGTCCACATGGATGTAGCCCCAGGTTGTCCTGAAGCCCAAATCCCAGTGAGTCCTATGGAGACTGAACTCCTGTTGCAAGGACGCTGGCCCTTCGAGTCCCAAAGCGGAGGACCTGGCAGTGCTAGAGGAGACAGAACTCTAAAGTTTCTGTTAAAGGAGAATTTGTTCATAAATTTTTAAAATTGGATGAGATGGAGGTGTTATACATGTAAAAAAAGTTATATTTATTTTTAATTACCAACATTTACAATATATAGGAAATTATATCCCTTGTAATTATTTACATTTATGATGAAAACCTTCTAAGCTCAACCTAAAAATATCTGAAGAGATTCATTACTTTTCAGTCTTTCTGAAATTATTCAAGCACAAACATTTGAATATACTGTTCCAAAAAGCACCTCACTCTTCTTCCAATCTACAAAACCAGTAATTCTTCTAGACTTTCATCTTACCCCATTTTCCTAGTCACCTGAAAAATAGTTTTTATTCCTTTTACTCTTTTATCTAACATTTCTACTTAGTTGAAAAATTGTGTTGATTCTCTTTCTAATGTCTATTTCTCCCCTTTCCTCTGTTCCATTCTCACTGCCCTCGTTCCAATCTTTATTATCTCACCTGAGTCCTATTTCAGTTCTCCAACTTTGCTTGCCACTCTGCAAACCATATCACACACACTGTTGCCAGATTATTCTTCCTGAAGTTCTGTCTGCCCTGGCCAGCAATACATCCACCAACCCACTAACTGAGAGAGTTGACCTGTGAAGAATCTTAGACACTTGCTACTTGTTCCCAACCTGCTCCAATGCCTATCCTGTTCTATCTCCCCATTAAGATCCTGCTTCTGCCCTTCAGCCATGATCTGTGCATAAGGATCCCTCAAATTTATTC
This sequence comes from Balaenoptera ricei, assembly GCF_028023285.1. Classification (NCBI taxonomy): domain Eukaryota; kingdom Metazoa; phylum Chordata; class Mammalia; order Artiodactyla; family Balaenopteridae; genus Balaenoptera; species Balaenoptera ricei. Next base: position 66,215,772 of record NC_082646.1, read on the forward strand.
CTAGGGCTCTTCTGGCTTCACACTATTTCAGCCAGGATACTTCATTAGAAGAGGAGCTCCCCCCTCAGAATAGCCCACAGACCCCATCCAAGTCCACCCAAATCACTCCACAAGGGTTGAAAGGACAAAGCAGAAAACAAAACTCACATAAGTTCAGCTATGATCTGGTACTTCAGTGCCTTTCAGTAGCAATCCATTGTCAAACAAGTCAGATACAAAGTCTTCTCTATGTAGGTCAAGGTCTAGAGCAAAATAGCCCTAATCTGCCTTTACAGCTTAATTTCCCACTACTTCCCTACATGTCTTCTATGATTCTAAAAAAACAGAACTACTAATATACTTCATTTTTTCTTTCTCTATATCTTTGTAAAGTTCTTTCTATCTAGAATCCCCTCCCTTCTTACCATGACTCCAACTTTAATATCTACTTTTACCCATTCATTTAGAGTCAGATCACATATTACCTTCACTTTAAGTGGTTTTTGTAACCCCCTAAAGGGAATAATAGCTCTCTTCTTAAAAACCTAATAGTACTACCACTATACTATATACTATATAAATACATGTTTTATATATTAAATATAATATATATTTAATATACATTAATAAGTACAAATATGATATAAATATATAATACGTATTTTATAGAATATATATTTTATACAGTATATTTTATATATATATATATTATATGTATACACACACACACACACACACACATCATATACTCATTCTCTGCCTGTGTTTTTGTTTTAAACTCTCCACTATGCTGTGGGCAACCTGTAGGAAGGGACTATGCCAGACTCATCCTTGTGTCCTCCATAGCACATAGTAGTTATTCAATAAATATTTGTTTGAATTATTAAGTATATATCAATCACTGAATTTTGAGTAAATGCCCAAGGTTCCTGGTTCATGAGCTTCCAAACATAATTCTTATTTATAAAAAAACCTTCATTAAACAGGGCTTCCAAAGCATATTCATATACGTAAGATAATTCAGAATTTAAGAATAACTAAATATATCAATAGTAAAATAAAGGTAAGAGCCTTAATATATTTAGGAAGAAAATATACAGTAGGAAAAAATTAGTTAGGTATCAGAATAATTACCAATAATTAGTTAGGTATCAGAAAATTTCAATTATTTTACATAGAGTTTACAGGGTAAAGGTTAAAAGCTAATGACCAAAGCCTAAATGACAGTTTGTGAATTAGTGAACAAGGACCCTGTTAACACATAGGAAAGAGTGTTCTGAAATTAGACCCTACAGTTCATTACAAGAGCATTTGTAAAGTGTGACTAAAAAGCAAAGTACACTGTAATTTGTGGTAAATTACTCAATGGGAGAGACTGTGTTTTATTCATCTTTGTACCCATATAGTGCCTGATGAATTAAAATCAAAAGACACTTGTTAAAATCAACATAGACGTTTAAATGACTGTTGTCCCATTTAAAATAAGCCACCCTACAAGACTGACGCACTATAATAATAATTTCCTTCCGTCAAACAGCTTGCAATTGTTCCCCACTATCTATGGCAGGAAGTTAAAACTCTTTAGCCTGGGATTCAAGTGCCCTCACAATTTTCTTTCCTTTTCTAAACGGCTTATTTCCCACTTCTTTCCTTCAGGCATCTTATTCGTCAGTCAAATTGAACTTCCTGATTTCACACTTGCTTGCCTCTGTATCTCTCTGTTCATCTGGCAATTTCTTATGTCATTTATCATTTTCTTCCTTGCTTTGTATCTTATACATAGCTTGTTTTCCTTATTATATTGTAAGTTCCTCATGTCAGAGACTAGGTCCTATATGTCTTTAACTATATTTTATTACCTACCACAGGGCCTGGCACATGGTAGGCACCAAAAAAAAAAATCTGTTGAAGGAATTACTGAATAATACCAGTAGAGCTCAAATCCGGAAACTACTTTTTGACAAGCCGTAAAAGAAAAATGCTTTGTTAATTTATGGCAGAGTTCTTAAATATAAGCAGGCATTAAAAATACTGGGGAAACTTGTTAAATATGCAAATTCTTGGTGTTAGTTGTTACCAGGGGACTTAATACCAAGGGGCAACTGTAACTATCTAATAAGGAATGAAGTCCTGAACCACTGTTGAGAATGAAAAGGGCAAAAAAGAAGAAAAGGATAAAGAGGATAACAGGCACACTCTTGGCAGTGGGAGTCATCATCAAACTCTTCCTTTGTAGTAAAGTCATTATTGGCTGTTTTTCCTTGCATCTGATCTTCGACTTTTTTTTTTTAAATACCTGGTTTTTTGTTTTGTTTTTTATAAATTTATTTATTTATTTATTTATTTATTTATTTTTGGCTGTCTTGGGTCTTCGTTGCTGCACACAGGCTTTCTCTAGTTGCAGCGAGCGGGGGCTACTCTTCGTTGCGGTGCGCAGGCTTCTCACTGCAGTGGCTTCTCTTGTTGCAGAGCACGGGCTCTAGGTGCACAGGCTTCAGTAGTTGTGGTGCACGGGCTCAGTAGTTGTGGCTCGCAGGCTCTAGAGTGCAGTCTCAGTAGTTGTGGCGCACGGGTTTAGTTGCTCCGCAGCATGTGGGATCTTCCTGGACCAGGGATCGAACCTGTGTCCCCTGCATTGGCAGGCGGATTCTCAACCACTGCGCCACCAGGGAAGTCCTGATCTTTGACTTTTTAAATCAGGATGACAATATCTGTTTTAGACCCATTTAGACTTAAATGTACATAGAGAAGCAATGATTATTTTTCTCAGAATACTTTTCAGATATGTACTGTATTTCAAAATGCACAATATATAGGTAAACCATAGAAACTTTTTATCCAATAAAGCTCTTTGAAAAGAATGTTACTATTTGTTCAGTATTGGAAGATCAGCTCTGGTTATAAAGCAGTAAGGCACTGAGAGAACTAACGTGTTCTCTTTAGATTATTTCAAACAGAGGATATGAATTACAGGAAGCAAGACTTCAAGTGGTTAAGAAGAAAAGAGTTTTGCCTTTCAGAAGTTTACAAAATGCCAGTATTCTAAACTTCATACACTGAACTCCTTAGGATAGTCTGATATAGTACACGCTATCTGTCACTTCTCTATCCATTTGGCAAAGACTACATAGAGACAAATGTTACAGAGGCTCAAAAATGGAGACTTCTGGAAAAATGACCAAAGCCAGAAATAAAGTTGTACTAATTAGAAAACAAATAATTAAATGGCCAAACCCGAATGTTGTGTGATGCTGAAAAGAGATAGATTTCTAAAGCATACCATCTGTTTTACAGTTTTTATTTTGCTGTACTGCAAATCTACTCAGTAGTTTTGCAATGATCTAGCTGCTAACTCATTTGCACAATTACTTTAGGCCAGAAATACTTATTGCACAGAATCATTTGAGAGTTCAACACATTCACAGAAGAGGGCAGATATAAACCATTTTTGAGTGAAGACAATTTCTTTAGCCCTTAAAGAAAAAAAAATGTTATTCAAAAAAATGATTAGAAATTGCCAAAAGAAAATCAGAATGCTATCACTATAAATTTATGGTATCTAAACCTATCTAGGCCTTCAGGGTCACCATCAACCCCTCTGTTGGCCATTCTAATGAAAACTCATTCTCATCTCGACCCCTCGGCAGCATTTACCTGGGAGCTGACTGCTCCTGCTTTCTCAAACACTTTTCTCACTTAACTTCCTTGGTACCACCCTCCTGACTTTCCTTCTTCCTCATCAGCTATTCCTTTTCAGCCTCCACTGCTAGCTTCTCCTCTTCTAAATGTTGTAGTGTTTAAGGCAGGGTGCTGAGGCCTCTTGTCCTTTCTATCTGTATTTTCTTCCTAACTTATCTCTTCAGCCCAATGGCTTTACATGGCATCTATATACTCAGGATTCACAGATTTATATCTCCAGCTCATTCTTCTCGAGTTCTAGGCTCATACATTCAATGATCTATTTGAAATCTCCACTTGAATGCTACATAGGCATCTCAAATTTAGCATGTCTCATATGGAACTCTTGACTCACCACTCTTGCCCCAGAAAAAAAAAAATCTATTTCTCCTGCAGTCTTCCACATCTCAGTAAATGGCACTACCATCCAACCAGTTGTTAAAGCAAAATCTAAAAATCATCCTGATTTCTCCCTTATCCTTATCCCTTATCTGATCCATCACCAAGCCCTATCAAATATACCGAAAAAATATATTACATTTATTTCTCTTCAACTGTATTGCTACCACCCTGTCCAAGCCACCATCATCTCTCAACATTACTACTGCATTGTAAGCATATCATGTATCTTCAGTACCTAACACAGTGTCTAGCAAGTCATAGATGTAAAATAACTTTCTGCATAGATAAATATTACTTAGCAATATTCCTATGTCTCTAAGAGAATCTCCAATTTCCATTCTCAGACATTTTCTGACATACCTACAGACATTCATTTACTGAATCATCTACTCATTCAGCAATTATTTATTATTGTATTAATTGGTATTAGGTTTAACTGCATATTTCACAGTATCTCAAAGATGACAGACGTTTGTTTCCTGCTCATATAAAAACGTCTGGAGGTAGGCAGTCAAGGGCTGGCATAGCAGCTCTATATGCTAAGAGCCCTGGTTCCTTGCATCTTGTTGCTCTGCTATCCCGTTTATAAATTCCACTTTATGATCTAATATGGCTACTTAAACTCCACCCATCACAGCTGCATTTCAGTCACCAGGGAAGAAGATGGATGTGAGGAAGGCCATACCCTCTCCATTTAAGGACACTTCCCAGAAATTGCTCCTACCTCCACTTATATCTCATTGACCAGCACCATAACTAGGAACGATGGGGAAGAACTAGCAAGGAAGACTAGATAGCAATGTTACCAGCTAAAAGTCAGGATCCTCATTTCCATAGAAGAAAGAGAAAATAAATATTGAGAGGTAGTAGCATCCTCTTCCAAAGTTCCTGTTGTGACCAGATAATGTTCTGGGTACAGGGATACAAAGATCAGTAGGACATAGGGTCACTGCTCAAGGCGTTAGTCCAATGGGGGAAAGCAATATGTTAATGAATAATTACTCAAGATTTCAAGCCAGGCAACAGACACTGTTAGAAGACCTTGGCTTTTCTGAATCCCTGAAGATTCCTTGCATCCAAAGAGTTGAAAGAGAAGTAGATGGTTCCAGTGCTTTACATCACTAAATTATATAGACTACTTCAATATTCCACAGCTTTAATAATGGACATTTCTCAGCTCTATTTTACTGGATTTGATACAAAAGAAAAGTTCATTTAAACCTCTATAAACATATATAAACAACTGTGGTAGTACTTTTAACAGTTTGAAAATACCCATTTCAGAAATGTGGCAACACTCAATAATTTTTTTAACTTGTCAGAAGATGAAACTAAATGACTGTTTTAAGAAGACCATATATAAACTACAAGGCCAGATGAGAAGAAATAAGCAATGACAGCATGCCAAAAAGAAAAAAAAGAAGTAATACTGTAACTTACTGTTAACCACTGGTTATCTAGTAGTTCCTTAGCTGTGATTCTATGAGCAGGATCTACTTTCATAAGTTGTTTCAAAACACTTTTAGCTGCAAATAAGGGAAAAACCCTGAAAGTCTGATTTATCTCAACTATAATTAGTACCACACATTTTCCAGTTTATTTAGGATTAGGTCTGTATAATATGAAGGAAACTTGTCAGTTATAAAATAAATATCATCAATACAAATGGCTAATATTAAATAAAGTTTAAGGCCTAAAGTGAGGTTTTATTGCCTGGATTACCTGGTTTATGGTCTATAGTAAAAATTAGCTAGATGATCAGCAAATTTCCTCTTCAATTTTTATTACGCATTTTCTGTTTTTGCTGAAAGTTTCAACTATAACAAGCACAGTGAAGATATCACTATTACCACAAGTAAATAGTGTATTTCTACAAGCAAATTTAATGACCAACCAGAGATCTAAAATATCTGAATTACTGGCCGCCTTTCTTATATTATGTATACTTGCTTTAGTAAATAATAACAAATCTATACTTACCAGAATCACTTATGGAATCCCAGACTGAATCTTTAAAATGTAGTTCTCCCTTTCTTATTAACTCAAAAAGCTTCTCTTCTGAGCTTGCCATAAAGGGTGCTTCTCCACATAATCTACAACAAAGACAGTCATTTTGTTAAGATTTTTTTTTAAATAATCAGAATAAGGCTATTAAAAATTAAGTTTCCACAGGACTTGGAAGTAGTGGTGCTTCATATTTAGGTAAAGGAGAGAAAGAGGTGGGAACTTCTCTGGATGTAGAAATGGAAGCGAAGGGTTTTTGCAAGATCTGTGCTAGGCTCTTGTATACATTGGAACTTCCACATTTGCAAATGACCCAAAGCTCTTCCAGGTGGAGAAACACTAAGGGGTTAAAATACAGAAAGGTGTGTGAGTTTAAGTGCACAGTAATAGTGGTGGATAATAGAGGAGAAACACTTCAATGTGAGCAAAGGTAAGGTAACGCCTTAAGGTACATAATTCACATTGGACTTACAGAAAGATATACAGAGTTATCAGAGTCTAACAAGAGTTATCAGACTCTAATGACCATGTAAGAGTTTTATCCGTGGTAAAATGCTACACGAATGTTAGTGATAGTAAGAATAACCCTGGGGTCTACAGGCTCTGAGTCAAAACCAAAAATCCATTAAAATGGCCACAACCCTTCAAAAATGATACATAAAATGAAGAAAATCTGAATGAGGAAAATCAGATGAATTTGACCCTTCAGTCTGGAAGGGTGAAAGCTGAGTACATGTAACGACCAACATCAGTAAAGCCATGTGTATACAGTAAACATGGGCTTATTTGTAAATTCTGTAGTCCAGGGACTATGAGTCTTTAGAGTCTTTTAAAGGAAGTACTGTGCTATACTTTACAAAGAGCATGGCAAGCCTATGCTTCAATAGGTGATCTAGTCCAAAACTACAAGAACATGCTTAAAAGTTGCAAACGTTAGCCATCATCTTTATCATCAACCCCAACATCTGAGGGCAACCCTGCAGACAACAACCAGATTTTCCCAATGACAACCAGAGAGAAGTTGGACCTGGACTCATCACAGAGGCCACTCTAACTCTGTATGTCTATTCTTCAACTCTCAGGATTATACTTTTCCACTTTATTATGGAAACAATAAAACGGCAGAATTCCATTACACTTCCCAAATGCTGGTCTATTATGTACATAAGTATAATGTACAATGATCTCCAGGTCTCTTAACAGATTTTTAATGATTTTTGTTTTTAGTCATATTTTTCTTAAAGTTCTTCAAAAATCTTTCCCATGAATATTTTTTGAATAAGTCTAAATTTGGTAAATATCTTACACGACAATGATTTTCTGGGGGGGGTGTGTGGGAGGGGAGAGCTGTATTCATCCTAGTAATTTATCAAACTAGGCTGGACAACACAGCTTTTCATTTACCAATAGGTTCTTGTTAAGCGATAAACATTTATTAAATTGTTCTGCAAACTCTTATTTTAATACTTTTTATTTCTCCAGCTCATTCTGACCCTCCTCTCTCTGATCTTACTTGCCTTACTACTGTTTAGTTTTAAAATGCAATTTAAAAAAGCCAAAAAAATGGTCTTATGGGCAATTACAATCTATTATATCAAGTACAGGCCAGCAAAAGCCCGGCTCATTGAGTCTGTTAACAACCAGTGATATGCACATTCACCAATTTCTTAGCTGCTCCCGCACTGCCTGACTAGCGTGCAACTATATAGCTCAAGGGCTACATTTTAAAAATTCCACTTTTTTCTGTCCTTTACAATTTTACTCACACAAAATGTATCTAATGGTTGGTCAATCAGCAGCATATGAAATTTTATGACAGCAATTTTCTGCACATCCAGAAAAGGGAATCCAAGACATGAAAAATGCCTTTTAAAGCCTTCCTATTATTTTGCTTCATAGGAATCAAAACAGCAAAAGATAGTGTCCATAAAGAGTATTTATGCTAATTTCACCTTGAGAAAGTATGTTATCATTGTCCAATTAAGTAGCCATGAAACAGGGGTAACTGATAAACAAGAAAATAACCCCCCTGGAGAAGATAATATGTTTGTGCCCTTGTTGAAGGAAATTATCTATAAGACCACTGGGCTCAGGCAGATTAATGAATAGGCACTGATTAGCTAAGTAAGAGTCTCCTGTAAAGAAAAAATATGTCATTATTATGATATGCAGTCATGCTCAGAAGCAGAAAAATTAAAATTACATCTTTAAGTAGGAGAAAAAAATTTAAGGTATGTAATACACTATCACTTCCCTTAACACCAAATTCAAACTAAGAAGGCAGCAAATACCACATGAATGGTGTAATAATAGATCACATATATTATGTTTGACCTGTGTTGTCCAGAAAGTCGTGAGAGTATAAAACACTAATTTTAAATAGTTGTATTTTTAATTTAAAACTAAGGCTCAGAATTTTAATATGATTCTAATCAGCACAGAACAATGATCAAAAACTTTGTGAATACATTTATACTTTATGCAATCTAAGCAGTGATATGTCAGCTATCTGAGTTACAACTACGATCGCAACATCCAATTTCTACTGCCTGTGTATTCCATTTCACAGGACTGTGAAAATGTAACTACTGTGATGTCAATATTTAGAAACGATCTGGAAGAGGTAGTGCACAGTGAAATCTTCAATATGACCATAAAACTAATGTTGCATCAACATAAAAATGTTCATATTCACCAACAGGCAGAACAGTAACCACTAACTTTTCAGAACATCTCTTAGACAATTCACTTTAATTCAATTTAACAAACATATATTGAGCACTGACTACATGTCTACTATTGTACGAGATACCAGGGAAGCAAAGATGAATCATCGCTCTGTCTTTCATGGAACTTAGAGCAAGAAAAACAGGTACAATACATAATACAATAATTATATTCCATTATAATCTAGCTTTTAAAAGTGCAATGAGAACACAGAAAAGTGAACAATTCATTCTATCATATTTACACATGTGCAAACTTTCCTGATTAAATATTCTTATTATTTTGTTTTTCTTTCAACACTACTGTTTTACATGCATCTTTGTCTATTGCCGTAAATTCCAAAAAGTATACACATAATGAATGTAGTAACTCTGCTGGGGTAGAGTAGGACTTAGGGAAATAGAAGTCTTTACTGTGTGAGCTGGACACACCCAGGAAAGAGGTTAGTAGAGAAGAAAAAAGAACATCTAGGCAGAATGAACTGCATGAGCAAAGACCCAGAAGCATGCAATACAGGGTGCCTGAGTCATAAGGAGTGGCCTAGAGTGGCCACCAGCACAGGGTAAGTGAATGGGAACACATATGCAGACCAAGATTAGAAAGGCAGTCTGGAGCCAGGCCGTGGAAGCTTTGTGTCACGCCATGCGGGGATGCTCTGAGATTTTTCTACAGCAAGGAAGAATTACCAGAGGTTGTTAATCAGTAAAGTAGTACAATCAGATTTGTGATTCAGAAAGACAACTCTGACAACTGTGTGAAGGATGAACCTGAGGCAGGAGAACTGACAGAAAGACACTGTAATCTTCTAGAAAGGGATCGTAAGGAGACAAGTGAAGAGAAGTGAAATAATAGGTGAGGACACTTCAAAGGAAAAATACAGGCCATGGGGTTTGACTGAATCTTGAGAGTGAGACAGAAGAGAGATCAAGAAAGGCCAACGTTTTCAGTAGCATGAAGAGAAGTAGAAACAACAGAATACTCCCTGGACCCTGGGCTGAACATTTATCTGGTTACTGCCCGCTCCTCACACGTGCCCTGTCCATCAGGTGGCTCTAATGCCAGGTCCCAGGACCTCCCTCTACCTGATGCTCTATAAGTGAATCTCTTGAGAAAATACAAAGAAGCTTTTGTTTTGTAGCAAAGGATCAGGGAGGTGCTGAGGCAAGTTTTTCATGTTGCTCAGATCATGCAGTGCATTGTAGCATTTATAGATCAATGAAAAGCAAAGCTGAAAGTTATAAATTGATTGTATTAAAAAAATACCTAATGGATGTACCTGACAACTAATAAGACACCTTTTAGAATGACTTCCCAACTGTTTCTTTAGTCGCTTTCTTAAAACTATATTGTTTAGTTTTAATTTAAAGTCTATGTAATTCTACTGTTAGGGATCATCCATTCATTTTAAGTTGTACATTTAGCAGGGTACTTACAAAATGTACATTATGACACCTATGCTCCAGATGTCACACTGCTGGCTATAGTCGTGGGCATTGATAACTTCAGGGGCTGCCAAACAAGCAGAAATAAAATAATATAAATAATACAATAAATGACTTTTAAATGCTTAAACACAAAGCATGAAAAATGTGCTGATGTGCTGTAATTTATTCCCCCACAGGGAAAAAGAGAACCAACAGCAGATGTTAAGTGAATAATGTACAGGCCTTAACAATTGATGTCGCTGTATCCTCACCCCTGTTATTTAGCTTCTAATGGAACAATGGCACACACTGTATAGCTAAATGCACAACTCTTCATCTCTTTCAAATTGTTAAGAAATGATTTTTACAAAGATTGTGTAGTTATAGTAGAAGACAACAATATCTCAGTTCTTTGCCAAAAATAGAATTGAAAACATGCCTTAAGTAGATACAATTTAAAACAAGCCCAATATGTAGAAATCTAGATTTACAGAGAAACTAAGATAAACGGTTCTAAATCACTTCAGTAAAATAACAGTAGTAATAATAACATCATAGCACTCCTATGACAGTATGAATTATCTTCCACATTTTCTAAATGAGAAAACTAAGACAGAGAGCTCCTATAACATAACTTGATCAAAAAGCCAATTAGTCCCAGGGTGATGACTAGGATGCAGGCACTCCTGACTCCCCAGCTCTGGGCTACTTACTTACAATGTGTCCACAATAGGGCTCCTTTAAACAATCTTCTCCAAGTAGAACTTTTTTTTTACTTTGAGGTACCACATTTTTTAATGATTAGATTTTTTTATAATGGCTGGCTTTGTAAAAAGTCACATATGATATTCCAGGAATATGTCTACTATACTTCTACAGCTAGGTAGCACCACACAGGGCCGACTGTAAGTTATACGTGGATTCACCCCTGCGTCGTTCAAGGGTCAATTGCGTGTATTTGAATAGAACTTTAAAATTTACAAAGTACTTTTGTATAGATGATGTTATTTGTATAAATTATGTTAAGAATCATGTGAGACAGGTATGTAGCCATGACTTACTTTGCCAGCGAGGAAATTAAGGTTCAGGTACACATATGAAGCGACTCACCTAAAGTGACACCGTTACACAGCGCCTCCCATGTAAAAGGTGTTTTTACTTTAGAAAACAGTTTCAATCACCCCCCCAACACACACACAGCTTTTATAACTACTAAAGGCAAATGAAATTTCATTTCCTCTGCCTATTGTTAAAGGAACTAAAAAGCAACAACAAAGGAGTTAAAAGGTAAACAGAAGAAAGAGAACAGGCTCAACCGGAGATAATTAACAAACTGAGTAATTCTTCTCCAAATCACTGAAAATTAACTAATTAATATTTTCCTTAAGCAATTACTTGTATTCTTTAACTCTACTTAAACTTTTAAAGTATGCAATCATTAAAGCTCAAGTTGCTCTATGGCTGCATGTCTACGACAAGGGCAGATTCCGTGATCCGATTCCCTGACAGATCTCCATGTAGGTGCATCACACAGCAGGGGCCCAGAATTTGGAGCCCTCACTCCCTCTTTCGGAGCCACCTTAATTATCAAGGGCATTTCTACTTGCACTGGCATCGCAGCTCTCACAGGGAGGCAGAGGCCAGACTGGCTGGGCCAAGAAGCCATTTAGGAAGTCAGCAAAGCTCCACAAACCATCTGCCTTCTCTCTTGTTCTCTCACTTGTCTCACAGTACAGAAAACTAATAAGCAGGCATAAAACTCAGGGTGCTTGGATATATTTTCCCCATGTAACTACAGACCAGATGTCTTTTGCCAACAGGAGGATATGAACAGAATCTAAAGTAGCCTCTTCCCAAATAAGATAAAACAATTTAGAAACTTTATGCATCAAGTAGACAAAAAAACAATGAACTAGGTATACTGCTCAGCCATAAAAATGAATAAACTACTGATATAACAACATGGGTAAGTCTCAAAATCATTACATGGAACAGAAGAAGACAGACACAAAAGAATATATACTTATGATTCAATTTATATAAATTCTAGACAAGCAAAACTAAGCTAAGGTAACAGAAATCATCAGTGGTTGCTGGGGTCTGCATGGGGGATCGACTGAAAGGGACACAAAGGAAATTTCTGGGCTGATGGAAATGTTCTATATATTCACTGGGGTGGTAATTGTACAAGTATATGTATTTGTCAAAACTCATTAAACTTTACACTTAAAATCTGTGCATTTTATTATATGTAAATTATGTTTCAATAAAGTATATTTTTAAGAAATCTACTAAAAGTACAAAAAGAATCTATCAAAGCCCTATGCTGGTGAGTGACTTTAATAACTCTCTTAGAAATCAACAGAGGAAGCAAGCAAGATTAAATAAAAAATATTGACTAGGTGGCCAAGATGGCAGAGCAGGAAGACCGTGAACTTCCACAGACACACCAAAATCACCACCACTTACAGAACAACTGTCTACAAGAATGACCTGAAAACCAGCAGAAAAGAATTTCCACAACTAAAGACATAAGTAGGAACTACAAGAAGATGGATAGGAGGGGCGCAGACACAGTAGAGTTAGGACCTACGTTCTCAGGTCGGTGAGCCACACACAGGAGGAATGTCACGGTCTTGAGGTCCTCCCCAGGGAGTGAGGGCTCTTAGTCCCACATCAGGCTCCCCAGCCCAGGGGGTCCTGCACCAGGAATACAAAGCCCCTAGAACGTCCCCCTCTGAAAACCAGCAGGGCTTATGTCTGGGAGAGCTGGAGCGCTACAGCAAACAAGAGACTCCACTCTTCAAGGGTGCACACAAAATCTCACCCACCCTGAATCCCAGCTCAGAGGCAGTACTTTGAAAATGGGTCAGACCCACTTACTGATCTTGGAAAACCTCCCAGAGAAGGAGGGAGCAACTAGGACTCCCCCTGTGGACTGGCAGCAGCCATTTTGGGGAGTTCATTGTAACACGTGGACACTGGTGCTGGTAAGCACCATTTTGGATGCCTCCCCCTAGCTTATTAGCGCCAGGACCTGCCCCACTCACCAGCAGGCACACACCAGCCCCACACCCCCTGGTAGACAGCTGCCAAGACCTGGCCCGCCCACCAGCAGACTTACACCAGCACTAAGCCCCCCATACCATTCAGACGCCATGTGGGAACCCAGCCTTGCCCACCAGCAGGCCAGCAGCAGCCCCATGCAGTTAACCCTGCAGTAAGCCTACCCCACCTTCTAGCAGGCCCAGAGCCACTGGACGTGACACAGCCTCAAAGCTAACCAGGCTGGGGGCCAGTCCCACCTACCAGTGTGCTCACAGTAGTCAGCCCCACCACAGCAGAAGGGTGCATGCAGCCCACATAGGAGTTGCCCCGAGAACATATAGCTCCAGTGACCAGAGGGGAGCATGCTGCTGGGCCCCACAGGATGTCTCCTATATAAGGCCACTTCTCCAAGATCAGAAAACACAACCAACATACCTAATACATAGAAATAGACACAGAGAATTGGGCAAAATGAAAAAAAAAAAAAAACTGCAAAAAGCACAAACACATGAAGTCTAAATAATATACTACTAAACAACCAGTGGGCCATTGAAGAAGTCAAAGAGGAAATCAAAAATACCTAAAGAGAAATAAAAAAGGGAATACAATGATCTAAAATCTGTGGGACACAGCAAAAGTAGTTCTAAGAGGGAAGTTTATGGAGACACAAGCCTTACCTCAGGAAACAAGAAAAACCTCAAATAAACAATCTAGCCTTACCCCTAAAGGAACTAGAAAAAGAAGAACAAAACCCAAAATTAGTAGAAGGGAAGAAAAAATAAAGATCAGATCGGAAATAAAAGAAATAGAGACTAAAAAGATATAGAAAAGAACAATGAAACTAAGAGCTAGTTCTTCAAAAAGGTAAAATTGATAAGCCTTTAGCAAGACTCATCAAGAAAAAAGATAGAAGACACAAATAAAATCAGAATGAAAGAGAAGTTACAACCAACCCCACAGAAATACAAAGTATCATAAGAGATTACTATGAACAATTATATAACAATAAAATGGACAATTTAGAAGGAACAGATAAAGTCCTTGAAATGTACAATCTCCCAAGACTGAATCAGGAAGAAATAGAAAATATGAAGAGACCAATTACCAGTAATAAAATTGGATCAGTAATTTAAAAACTCCCAACAAACAAAAGTCCAAGACCAGATAGCTTCACAGGTAAATTCTATAAAACACTTAAGAAGAATTAACACCTATCCTTATCAAGGTATTCCAAAAAGTTGAAGAGGAAGGAGGATTTCTAAACTTATTCTACAAGGCCAGTGTCAGCCTGCTATCAAAACCAGGTAAAGATACCACAAGAAAGAAAATTATAGGCCAATATCACCGATGAACACAGATGTAAAAAAACCTCAACAAAATCTTAGCAAACCACATTCAATAATACATTAAAAGAATCATACACCATGAGTAAGTGGGATTTAGTCCAGGAACTCAAGGATGGTTCAATATCTTCAAATGAATCAATGTGATACACCACATTAACAAATTGAAGGGTAAAAACCATATGATCATCCTAATAGATGCAGAAAAAGCTTTTGACAAAATTCAGCATCCATTTATGACAAAAACTCTCCAGATAGTGGGTATAGAGGGAACATACCTCAATATAATAAAGGCCAAAATGACAAACCCACAGTGAACATCATACTCAATGGTAAAAAGCTGAAAGCATATCTTCTAAGAGCAGGAACAAGACAAGGATGTCCACTCTCACCACTTTTATTCAATATAGTATTGGAAGTTCTAGCCATGGCCATCAGATAAGAAAAAAAAATAAAAGGAATCCAAATTGGAAAGGAAGAATTAAAACCATCACTGTTTGCAGATGACATGATACTGTATACAGAAAATACTAAAAATGCCAACAAAGAACTATTAGAATAAATGAATTCAGTAAAGTTGCAGGATACAGAATTAATATTTAGATATTTATTGCATTTCTGTACACTAACAACAAATTATCAGAAAGAGAAATTAAGAAAACAATCCCACATATGGATCAATGGAACAGAATAGTGAGCCCAGAAATAAACCTACACACCTAAAGTCAATTAATCTTTGACAAAGGAGGCAAGAATGTACAATGGAAAGAAGACAGTCTCTTCAACAAGTGGTGTTGGGAAAGCTGGACAGCCACATGTAAATCAGTGAAGTTAGAACACACCCTCACATCACACACAAAAATAAACTCAAAATGGCTTAAAGACTCAAATATAAGACATGACACCATAAAACTCCTAGAAGAGAACATAGGCAAGACATTCTCTAACATAAATCATACCAAACTGTTCTTAAGTCAGTCTGCCAAGGCAATAGAAATAAAAGCAAAAATAAACAAATGGGACCTAATCAAACTTACAAGCTTCTGTACAGCAAAGGAAACCATAAACAAAATGAAAAGATAACCTACAGACTGGGAGAAAATATTTGCAAATGATGCGACCAACAAGGGCAAAATATACAAACAGCTCATACAACACAACAACAAAAAAACAAACAACCCAATCAAAAAATGGACAGAAGACCTAAACAGACATTTCTCCAAAGAAGAGAGACAGATGGCCAACAGGCACATGAAAAGATGCTCAACATCGCTGATTATTAGAGAAATGCAAATCAAAACTACAATGAGGTACCATCTCACACAGGTCAGAATGACCATCATTAAAAAGTCTACAGGGCTTCCCTGGTGGCGTAGTGGTTGAGAGTCTGCCTGCCGATGCAGGGGACGCGGGTTCGAGCCCTGGTCTGGGAAGATCCCACATGCCACGGAGCAATTGGGCCCGTGAGCCACAACTACTGAGCCTGCACGTCTGGAGCCTGTGCTCCGCAACAAGAGAGGCCACGGCAGTAAGAGGCCCGCACACGGCGATGAAGAGTGGCCCCCGCTCACCACAACTGGAGAAAGCCCTCACACAGAAACGAAGACCCAACACAGCCAAAAATAAATAAATTAAAAAAAAAAAAGTCTACAAATAACAAATGCTGGAGAGCGTGTGGAGAAAAAGGAACCCTCCTACACTGTTAATGGGAATGTAAACTGGTGCAGCCACTACGGAAAACAATATGTAGGTTTCTCAAAAAACTAAAAATAGAGCTGCCATATGATCCAGCAATCCTACTGCCAGGCATATATCTGGACAAAACTCTTACTCAAAAGGCTACATGCACCCCTACGTTCATACTAGCACTATTCACAATAGCAAAGACATGGAAACAACCTAAATGTCCATTGACAGATGAATGCATAAAGAAGATGTGATACACATATACAATGGAATACTATGCAGCAGTAAAAAAAAGAATGAAATAATGCCATTTGCAGCAATATGGATGGACTTAGAGACTATCACACTAAGTGAAGTAAGTCAGAAAGAGAAAAACAAATACCATATGATATCACCTATATGTGGAATCTAAAATATGACACAAATGAACCTATCTACAAAACAGAAACAGACTCACAGACATAGAGAAGAGACTTGTGGTTTCCAAGAGGGGAGGGGAGTAGGGGAGGGGTGGATTGGGAGTTTGGGGTTAGCAGATGCAAACTATTATATATAGAATGAATAAACAACAAGGTCCTACTGCATAGCACAGGGAACTATATTCAGTATCCTGTGACAAACTATAAAGGAAACAATATAAAAAAGAATGTATACATATGTATAACTGAATCACTTTGCTGTACAGCAGAAATTAACACAACATTGTAAATCAAATATACAACAATTAAAAAAAAAAGACAACAATCCCATTTACAATTGCATCAAAAAGAATAAAATACCTAGGAATAAATCTAACTAAGGAGGTAAAAGACCTGTGCTCAGAAAACTACAAGACAATGATGAAAGAAATTGAAGATGACACAAATGGAAAGATATACCATGCTCATGGACTGGAAGAATTAATATTATTTAAATGACCATACTGCCCAAGGCAATCTAGAGATTCAGTGCAATCCCTACCAAAATAACAATGGTATTTTTCACAGACTAGAACAAATAATTCTAAAATTTGTATGGAAACACAAAAGACCCTCCTGAATACCCAAAATAATATTGAGAAAGAACAGAGCTGGAGATATCATGCTGCTCAATTTCAAACTATAATACAAAGTGACAGTAATCAAAACAGTATGGTACTGGCACAAAAACAGACACACAGATCAACGGCGCACAACAGAGAGCCAGAAATGAACCCACACTTATATGGTCAATTAATCTATGACAAAGGAGGCGAGAATATACAATGGAGAAATGACAGCCTCTTCAATAAATGATGTTGGGAAAACTGGACAGCTACATGCAAAAGACTCAAAATGGACTAGTTTCTCATACCATATACAATTTAAATAATCTCAAAATTGATAAAAGACTTAAATGTAAGACCTGAAACCATAAACCCCCTAGAAGAAAACATAGGCAGTATGCTCTTTGACACAGGTCTTAGCAATGTTTTTTGGATGTGTCTCCTCAGGCAAGGGAAACAAAAGCAAAAGTAAGCAAATGGGACTACAACAAATTAAAAAGCTTTTGCACAGAGAAGGAAACTATCAACAAAGTGAAAAGGCCACCTGCTAAATGGGAAAAGATATTTGCAAATGATATATCTGATAACGGTTAATAACCAAAATATACCAAGAATCATACAACTCAACATCAAAGAACCAAACAACCCAATTTAAAAATGGGCAGAGGACCTGAATAGACATTTTCCAAAGAAGATATACAGAGGGCCAACAGGCACGTGAAAAGGTGCTCAACATCTCTAACCATCAGGGAAACACAAATTAAAGCTACAATGAGATACCACCTCCTACCTGTCAGAATGCCTACCACCAAAAAGACAACAAGTAGCAGGTGTTGGTGAAGATGTGGAGAAAAGGGAACCCTCATGCACTGGTTGGTAGGAATGGAAATGGGTGCAGCTACTCTGGAAGATAGTATGAAGATTCTTCAAACAGTTAAAAATAAAACTGCCATATGATCCAGCAATTCCACTTCTGGGTATTTTTCTGGAAAAAAACCCCAAAAAACAAAAATACGAATTTGAAAAGATGTCTGCACCCCTATGTTCAATGCAGCATTATTTACAAGAGCCAGGATATGGAAGCAACCTAAGTGCCCATTGATAGATGAATGGATAAAGAAGATGTGGTTTACATATACAATAGAATACTACTCAGCCATAAAAAATTCAATCTTGCCATTTGCAACAACATGGATGGTTCTTGAGGTTATTATGCCAAGTGAAATAAGCTAGAAAGAGAAAGACAAATACTATATGATCTCACTTATATGTGGAACCTAAAAAACAAAACAAACAATATAATACAAAATGGACACAGGTTCATAGATATAGAGAACAAATGGGTGGTTGCCAGGGTAGTGGGAGGGTTAAATTTTCTAGGTGGTTGGGATGTATTTGATGCTCATGTGAATGTGCGTTAATTTATCTAGCCTTTTGGTTTTTCTGTCTGGCTTTCTTCATTATACTAGGTAATTGTGACTTAAAGGTTTCCAACTTTTAGGAATTTTCTCTGTGATTGAACACAGGATTCATTTTTGCAAATGTTACACTGGATATTTTGAAATTTTCTGAAAAACATAAATTATCAAAATGACTCAAGAAAATGTGAAAAACTTGAATAACCTAATATAAATTGATAATAGAAACCTTATCCCCCAAAGGGTATCAGGACCAAAAAATTTTAAGGGGAAATTTCATTAAATAATTAATGAATAGGTAATTTTTATTGCTTAAGTGGTTCATGAGCATACAAAAAGTGAAAATATTTTATTTTTAAAATGAGGATATTATAACCCTAACATCAAAAAAGACAAGGGCAGCTGAAAGAAAGAAAGCTACACTCAAAGTTCCTAAATAAAGTGGTAACAAATTGAATATGGCAGTACATTAAACCAAGTGGGGTTTAATCCAAAAGTACAAGGATGGTTCAACATTTAAAAAATCTATTAATGTAATTATTTCATTAATAAATTTAAAGAGAAAAAATATATGATCATCTCAATAGGTACAGATTTGAATAGACATTTCATCAGAGAAGACATATGAATGACTAATAAGTACATGAAAAGATACTCAACATCATTGGTCTTTAAGGTAATGCAAATTAAAAATCACAATGAGATACTACTTCATAACCACTAGAAGGCTATAATTAAAAAGATAGACAATATAAAGAGTTAGCAAGGATGTGAAGAAACTGGAACTCTCATACATTGCTAGTGCAAAGGTAAAATATTAGAGCCACTTTGGAAAATTGTTTGGCAGTTTCTTACAAAGTATAAACATAAATAATATATGACCCAGCAATTTCACTCCTCGGTAGCTACCCAAGGAAAATGAAACCACATGTCCACATAAAAACTTGTACATGAGGGACTTCCCTGGTGGCGCAGTGGTTAAGAATCCGCCTGCCAATGTAGGGGTCACGGGTTCGAGCCCTGGTCCGGGAAAATCCCACATGCCATGGAGCAACTAAGCCCATGCACCACAACTACCAAGCCTGTTCTCTAGAGCCTGTGAGCCACAACTACTGAGTCCGCGAGCCACAACTACTGAAGCCCGCATGCCTAGAGCCCGTGCTCTGCAACAAGAGAAGACAACGCAATGAGAAGCCTGCGCACCACAACAAAGAGTAGCCCCCGCTCGCTGCAACTAGAGAAAGCCTGCGCACAGCAACAAAGACCCAACATAGCCAAAAATAAATAAAATAAAATAAATAAATTTTTTTAAAAACTTAAAAAAAAAAACAAACTTGTACACAAATGTCCATAGCAGGATTATTCATAATAGCTCCAAACTGGAAACAATCCACATGCCCATCAGCTAATAAATATATCAACAACATACAACGGACAACTGTTCAGCAATATAAAGAAACAGACTGCAACAGGGATGTACCTCAAAAACATCATGCTATGTGAAAGAAGCCAGGCGTATAAGCCTACATATTGCATGATCCTATTTATATGAAATGTCCAGAAACAGCAAATCTAGAGAGATAAGGATTAGTGGTTACCTGGGGTTGGGATGGGAATGAGATTGAGTGCAAACGGGCATGAGGCAACTTTTGGGGGTAGCACTGTTCTAAAACTGGATTGTGGTGATGTTGCACAACTCTGTGAATGTATGAAAAAATCACTGAATGGTACATTTTTATGGTATTTAAATTATACTTCAGGAAAGCTGTTAAAAATCACATTTAGAAAAATGGGTGGGGGCTTCCCTGGTGGCGCAGTGGTTGAGAATCTGCCTGCCAATGCAGGGGACACGGGTTTGAGCCCTGGTCTGGGAGGATCCCACATGTCGCAGAGCGACTAGGCCCGTGAGCCACAATTGCTGAGCCTGCGCATCTGGAGCCTGTGCTCCGCAACAAGAGAGGCCGTGATAGTGAGAGGCCCGCGCACCGTGATGAAGAGTGGTCCCCACTTGCCGCAACTAGAGAAAGCCCTTGCACAGAAACGAAGACCCAACACAGCCATAAATAAATAAATAAATAAATAAAAATTTAGAAAAATGGGCAACTTGGTTTATAAAATATATTTAATCAGTACTCTATGAAAAACCACTGGATGGCAATGAAATTGGATAAAAAATGGAAAGAAGCAAAACATGCTCATGATTTTAGCATGAATTAATAAAACAATAATTAAATTTGGGTGTATGATTACCTAAGAGACAGGTAAACAGCTTATAAACAGCTATAAGAAGAGCCCAGAGAAATAATGAAAACTATAATCTTTGAAGATAAGAACTATGAGAAATCTGCTAAAACAACTAAAATTATTTGACCTAAGAAAAGGTAGCTTGATCAGGGCCATTAAGTCATGACGTGAAATTGAACTGCTCAAGTTTTTAATCCATACTAGTTGTTCTACTTTTTCATATAGAAAAAAATCATTTTAAGTCTACTAACTTACCCATATAGATAGGTGTCCCACATGTGGTCTGCAGCATGGCTTCACTCCTTCCTTGCTTCTTCACTGCTAAACCAAAATCAGTCACCTACAAGAAGAAACTCATACGGAGTCACCTGTGTTCCAGTCCCAGAATTCACTCATTCTGCAAATAGGACTTTCACTGCATTGTATTGCATTTAATTCAGGGATTCTTGAGCACGTAGGGACTTTACTTGTATTACTAATAAGGACCTTGCTTCCCCTCCCTACCCACCCCTCCTTGTGAAGAAGAAACTTGGTAAAGAGAAGCTTGGTTTGTCAAATCTTGAGAAAACACCCATGATGTTGATTGTTCATTCCTTCTAATTAAATTCACCAGTTCAACATAGGAAGTTGTTCTTGCAAGAAGGCATTTAACTTTTTTTCAAATAAAAAAGTTATTTTTATAAAGTTCTTTCACTGTAAAATACATTCTGGCCTTAGTAAGTTTATCATCTATTTTTCTGATGCTCAAGCTATGTTCCAGTTTAAAGCGCTGTTTTAAATGCAAATCATTATCCTTGTCATCACTCAAGGAAACTCCCCCCTTTAATAATTATTTATAAGACATTATCTCTAGTAAATGCTATCTTTTCTTTACTGTTATTTCCTTTGTGTTTCTAGAGTATATTAATTCAAAAAATTATTACACTATTAAAAACTACGAGAAGCAAATTAACAGGAAAAAAACCACAATATAGCTACAAATACACAGGAGGCCTACTGCTGCAACTGCAGGCTTTCTGCTCAGTTCTAAATCTTGGTCATTAAACATCTGGTTATTAAATATTCAGTACGTGCCCTTGGTCTTGTCTCCCAAGTTGGAACAGCCTTGGGCTGAAAGCAGAAAAACAGGCACATTTATTGATCACACAACCAAAGATAGGCTTTTGGTCCACAGACACTGAATGGAAAGTTTCCAGTACCTTATGGAGTAAGAAAATATTCCTATCAACAATGTGATATCACTATTTTTCTAAAGAGATTAATAAATTTCTCCAGGAGTGTTTACAATGATCCTACTTGGAGCATTATGATACATATCTTCCTCCACAGAAAATTTATATAGATATCAAATATATAAAAGCTTTCATGATCCAATTCAGTTCTTTGGAGAGCACTTATTCCTTTATGCACCAAATATTAATTGAGCACATACTATGCTTCAGGCACTACTCCAGGTACTAACAGCGAATAAGACACACAGAATTCCTGCTCTCATAGAGTTTACAGTGGAAATATTTAAGAACATTTACTTTACTTGGGTAAAACAACAATGCTGTTGAACCTATTTAAATGCAACAGAGCAAGTTATTCACAGACAACATTTTATTCCTAAATTAACACATTCATATATTTTGAAAGCAGCCACTTTTAAAGTGCTAAGTAATAAATAATGTATCCTATCATTTATTTGACATTAAGGAACACTTAATTTGAATAAAGTCTTCAAGAATAAATACTTGGCACATTAATTTTTCTTAGGACATAAATATTAATACCCAAATTATTAAATTTGGGTATTTTTAAATGAGAAATACAGACTTTATTTTTAAATGAGAAATACAGACTTTAGCATTAATTTAGTATCAAAGGCACAGCCAAGGTGTACTTTTTCTCTAGATCTGTAACACATTTACATCAAATTACCAGGCATAATTTTGAAATTAATTAGAATTCAGAGCATCTGTTTGTTTGCTATTAACTAATGATTTAGAACTATCCAAATGAATATGTACTTTAGAAAAATTCAATAGCACCACTTAACTTGTAAAATTATTCTTGTCAGTCACAACCTCTTTTGTGAAATTTTAATTTTTTTAGCACAAGCCACTTAGTTTTGGCTGTTTAAAAGCTTTCAAAATGTATCTAAAAAGAGGATGTACTTTGCCACTTCGCTATCAAACTGTTTATAGGCAAAGACTTACCACCATTTCTAATATCTTACCTTTATGTTTAAGTTCATTTCGTCGTTAGCATCAATAAAGCTGCTTTTAACCATTATGTTTTCCAGTTTTAGATCTCTATGTACTATATCTACCAAGAAAATAAACAACGAATCAAATGAAATGGATAATGAAAAAATAATTAGAGAGGACACAAATAGAACAAATAAATATACTTGACCAGTTAACATCCACTGTTGAAAAATTTGAGGAGGGCCAGGTGTAATCCTGCCCTCTTCTATTCCCTGATATTCAAGTCCCTTTTCTCCATGTTTCTAACCTTAAGGAGCCATTTTCTTTGACTCCCTCACCTCTCCCCAATCCCCTGCTGCTCCGACTGGCCGCTCTTCCTGACAAGTGGCCTGGTAAGTGTGGAAGAGGACCCTGTCCAAGGTTAGGTATTCCCTGGAGGAGGGAGACACGTGTAGTTACAAGCCCGGGAAGGTTTCCCATGTCCTTCGCTCTTCAAATAGAGGATTACTTCTTTACTTCTATGCATATGTTATTGCCAGTGTAAACATTTAATATACTGCAACCTGGCAACACGTATACAAACTACACTTATTTCAGTATATTCTTCTACAACATCAGTACCACTTTCCTACTCTTTATGCATCAAAATTAAAAACAAAAACCCCTGAGACACAAAATCTCCAGTTGAACATGTCAGAGCTCAGGTAGGACTTTTATGTACACGCAAATACTCTCATGTACCAAATATTTCCTTTGCAAATAACTGATTCAGTTCATATCCATAGCAATCATTTCCCTAAACTTAAAAAGTTATAGGCATAATTTCTGGAAAAATGAAGCTGAATGAGTCCTGGACTGGCAATTATACCTAATTATTTACAGTTCCCTTACACAGTTCCAGCCTGTGTTGGAATTTTTATTGTTTCTATTGTTCTCCTTAACTCTTCTTACATACATACCACAAAATTTTAATTAATATATCTTTATAATATGTTTTAGTAGTTGGCAGGGCAAGTCTCTCTACTGCCTCCGCTGTTCTTCTTTTTCATTGTTTTCTTTACTATTCTCACCCATTTCAAAATAATTTTATCAAGTTCCATGAAAAATCCTGTTACGATTTAGTTTGAAATTATACTGAATTTACAGCTTAATGTGGGAGAATCGCCATTAGCATAATATTAAGCCTTTGGTTTCCTGCCCTTGCAAAAATTGTTGCCCTCTGCCTGGAAAGCCCTCCCTTTTTCGTCTGAGTTTGTATTCCTCAGCTCAAGTGTTGCTTCCTCTGTGAATTCTTCCCTGACTTTCCAAATCAAATGAGGCACTTAATATACCTATGCTCCTTGCACTTTATATGGCTTTCAGAAATTATCATGTTGCATTACAGTTTGTTTTCTGTACTCCATCTCCCATCTGCCTCTCAATTTCCTTGAGGGGCAGTTGCCTTGTCTTTTAACTTCTGTAACTCTAGAACTAACCACAGTGCTGTAGGTGCTCAAGAAATATCTGCTGAATGAACCCCTGGGTTCCAGTACCAGCTCTGCCACACCTAACCATGTCACTTCACCTCTCTGGAACAAAGCTTTTTCTCATCTATAAAATGAGAAGTTTCTAAAGTCACATGTAAGCCAAACTAACATTGAAGAAAAAAAAGCAGGGGCACGAGGAAAAACAGTAGCAATAACACCAAAGAACAGTAAAGCAGTTAGAAGAATTAGAATAATATTTAAATGTGGATTTTAAAGTAGTGAAACGATTCCCATACGGTACTACACTGGTGGATACGTATCATTATACATTTGTCAAAATCCATAGAATTTTGGATTCTATGGATCCAAACTATGGATTTTGGGTGATCATGATGTGTCAATGTAGGTTCATCAATTGTAGCAAATGTACCACTCTGACGGGGGATGCTGATAACGGGGGAGGATGTGCATGCATGGGCAGAGGTATCTGGGACTCTCTGTAACTTCTCAATTTTGCTGTGGACCTAAAACTGCTCTAATAATTAATCTAAAAATTTTTAAATGCCTAGAATATATAGATTTTTAACATTATTAATATATGTGTTTTTAGAAATTTCACTTTTATTATTGATTGTCTATTTTTGATTTGATAATATTAGCTTTTCAAACTGTTCTGTAGAAACATTCATAATTTCATCTTGTCTGTGTACAATGTAATTGCATACCTGCCTTGCTTCTAATTAAAATATATCTATAAAGTTAAAAAGGAAAATTTTTTTAATTTTTAAAAGAAAATCTTCCGTATTAGTAGGCATTACTTCTGTCACTATGAATCCTGAATACAATTGCCCTTAAACAAAAGTGGTATCTGCGCTCATGGAGTCAGTGAGCTGGATGATCCTCTTCTTACCCTTATTGTGAAGATAGGCTATAGCTGAGGCGAGACTTCGAATGATCCACCTGGTCTCATTCTCTGAGAAATGACCTTTCCTATCCAGAATTTCTTTGAGCTCTCCATCCTCACAAAGCTCCATCACAAGGTACATTTTCTGACATTATAAATTTAAAAAGAGAGACAGAGAGCACAAATTATTTAGTTGAGGATCTTTAAAATGTTATACACTGTATATATATAGCAGAAATATGGTTACAATCGATGTATTCATTCAAAACTATTTGTTATCTATCATGTACAAGATACTATGCAGGATACTAGAGGAAAAAGGAAGCATAAGACACATAGTCTTTACCTTCAAGGAGTTCAGAGTTTAGCTATAATCACAATACCATGGGGTAATGGCTAACAGAAGAGGAATGCCCGAAATGTGATGAGGTTACAGAGGAGGGGAGCCTTTGCCTAAAGAACGCTCACTGAAGAGGTGACATACAGGCACGTCTGGATGACTGAATAGGGATTTATGGGTAGAGAATATGGGCAAGAACAGGCACAGCACATGGCATTTGCAGACTCCAAAGCTCAAAACAGCACTGGTGGGACTTCCCTGGTGGTCCAGTGGTTAAGACTCCGCACTTCCACTGCAGGGGGCGCGGGTTCTATCCCTGGTCGGGAACTAAGATCCCGCATGCCAGCGCCGCAAGGCTAGAAAAACAAGAAAGAAAGAAAGAAAGAAAGAAAGAAAGAAAGAAAGAAAGAAAGAAAGAAAGAAAGAAAGAAAGAAACCAGCGCTGGCAGTTAAAGAATAACAAGTATCTCAGTGTTAATAGCACTGGGAGTTTGGTAAGTCAGAGAAGACTGAGATGGTGAGGGGTGAGGCCAGAAAGAACACGTTGGTGTCAGGCTGTAAGGAGTCTTGGATGTCACACAAAGGAGCTGGGATTTTTTTTTTTTTCCCCATATGCAATAAGGAGCCACTGCAGATTTTTAAGCTGATGTCTGGAGTGGGGGTAAAGGTATGTGCTACTATCAATTCTGCATTTCTAAATGAACAGTAACGAGGAGCAGAGCTCAACAAACTTTTTTCTGTAAAGGCCAGATCCAGGTAGTAAATATTTTCGGCTTTGAGGGACATACAATCTCTTGCAACCACTCAACTCTGCTGTTACAGCATAAAAGCATCCATAAACAATACAACAAAACTTTATTTATGGACTTTGAAATTTAGCTTCATATAATTTTAACATGTCATGAAATATTACTCTTTTACGTTTTTTCCAACCATTTAAAAATGTAAAAAACCTGGCTTATGGGCCATAAAAAAACAGGCCGCATGCCACTGGCTCACATGCTGTGTAAGCTGACCTCTGATTATAAGAGGGTAGATGTGAGGCACAGAATG
The DNA here is from genome assembly GCF_028023285.1 of Balaenoptera ricei. Taxonomy (NCBI): domain Eukaryota; kingdom Metazoa; phylum Chordata; class Mammalia; order Artiodactyla; family Balaenopteridae; genus Balaenoptera; species Balaenoptera ricei. Next base: position 66,242,704 of record NC_082646.1, read on the forward strand.
GAGAAAAGAAGGAAGAAGAAAAAGATGTGAAAATACCTGGAGGGAGAAATAGTGGGACTTAGTGACTAATTGGGTATAAGTCATAAAAAGCCACAAATGAAATGCCTCTTCCATATTTGCTGTTTCTGTGCATACATATTAAGATCACCTTAGGTATTCCAATAGCCAAGTCATCTATTAAGTCAAAAAAGATTCACAGTCAACTAAAATGCATGTCTTTTTCATACCTATGCTATTCAGACACAGACTACCCTCCATGTCTCCATTCTATCCTATAGCACATTTTCATTGCTGTTTTTAAGATTCTGGGATCTGATCGTATTCTATTACCACTACTAGTGCAACTTCTGTGTTCAGTCAGCAAGCACGAATACAGGAGGAGAAGGCTAACAACCTTTCTTCCTAGAGTCAAAATTCTGACTCACTCAACCTCAAGATGTTTAGAATTTCAAAAGTAACTACAGAATTCTGCAAAGTCTAACACATAAATAAGATTTTGAACTAGGCCATATTTTTTCCACTGACAGCACCGTAGGGATCATGAAATGAAATGGAAAGTGAACTATCTGGAAGGCAAAGTTATGTTAGCAGTGCTTACAATATAAACTGATGTCATTTTAAAATATGTACGTTGATAAAAGTTATATCAACAGAAGTTTTTTACAACTCTTTCTATAATTATTAAAAGTAATTGTGTAGACCTGGAGAACATGTGGACTCACAAGAAACCATACATAGTCAAACTGCATGATCAGCATTACTCCCTTAGCCTAACCCTTCAGGTAGCAATTTCCATTCATCCTTAAGATGGCTTCAACGGAAGGTCTAGGCATTTGTGTGAGTTGGGAAGATGGGGAGTCAGATGTGACCTGTGTGAATCAAGGGCAAACAATACATTAAAAAGACCATCACAGATGATGGTTTCTTTGGCCTTCAAATTATTCTAGATTTGGACTCCCACTTGTGCCCAAGATGAAGTAACAGATCAGACTTACCTTCCCTCCTGAAACAACTTAAGAAATGGATGAAATATATAAAATAACAATTTTCAGACATTAGACATCAGACAGCATAGGGCAGTGATCCCTGAGAGAGGGGAAACCTATGAGGCCAGGACATTAAAGGTTATTATAACTATATTTAAGGAGGAGGAAATAGTGAGCATGTTAAGTAAAAACATGGAAGATAGAAAAATGATCCAAATCAAATCTCCATTGGAAGGGATAAACAGCACATATGATGTTACAGAAAAAGAGATTACTGAATCTGAAGATATCACAACAGAAACTCTGCTAAATTAAACAGGGAAAGAAAAAAGATCGGAAAAAAAATGAATAGAGCATCAGTAAGCTTTGGACAATATCAGGCAATCTCATGTGTACTTGAGGTCCTAAAAATAGGAGAAGGCAGAAAAAATATTTGAAGAAATAATGGCCAAGATGTTCCTTAACTTGATAAAAACCATAAGCTCACAGATTCAAGAAGCTCCATGAACCCCAAGCCAAGAAACATGAAGACGACTATACCAAGGCACAACATAATCAAATTGGTTAAAACTGATGATAAAGAGCAAAACTATTCTAAGCAGATTTGAGGATAAAATAAGTCACAGCTCTAAAACTGAAAAGGTAGAGAAGCCTTCTGGCACCACTGCCATATACTGCTCCCATAAAAGGTACCTGTGGTCTCTAACATTTATCAAGCACTCCTAATGAATCAAGCATAATGCATAACGCAAATTGACTATTGCTGGCTTAGAGACTGTCAAAGGAAACAGAACAATAGCTAACAGTCGATGAGATGTCTGCTTTATATTCGCTTTCCCGTTTAATCCTTCAACAACCAAATGAGGTTGATACTATCATTAAACCCATCTTACAGATGAGGAAACTTAAGTATAGAGAGGTTGAGTAACTTGTCCATGGTCTCAGAGCTAATAAGTGGTGGAGCCAGGATTATATTACACAGGCAATCTGATCCCAGAGTCCACATGCCTAACCACTGTATCATACTGCCTCCGAGCAGAGAAATACCCAAGCCCACGGGCATAAACAACTTGAAGGCAGAATGGCAAATAACCCAGGTTTCAGAACAACTTTAAATGAAAATTACAAGCATTGAAAGACAAGAATGAAAACATTTAGGAAAGAAGGAAGATTAAACATATTAGTTTAAGACACAGATGACAAAATATCTTCTACATAGTGCCAAATATGCCCATACCAACTCTACTATGAAGCTAGACTTGCAAAATTATGACAATATTCCAAGAGACTCTAATGGAGAACCAAGGACCAAAGCAAAAGGAAAGACACTTCTAAGGAAGCTCTGGTCACAAATGGGTTATATCCGAGGTTATTTCAATTTTAAACATTTGTTTTCAACATGCCACCAGAAATATCACTAAAGACGTCACTCTAATCAACAGACACCTAACTATACAATCAACAATAAAAAGTCCTCCAGAATGCTCTCATCAATCTCCAGTGACAGACTCATGCCAAGGACATGAGCCACTGTGTCCCAAAAGGATTACTTCCCAAGGGAATGATGTTCATTTTGTAATAATAACAATTTTCAAAATGCAGCACCTGACAAAGCTTTACCTTAGGCGTCTCGAATACTTGTTCTAGATGTATAATGTGTTCATGTTTCACACTTTTTAGGATGGTCACTTCCCGTTCAAGTAACTTCACAGCAGAGCTTCCAGCCTTCAATGATGAGGAAACATAGATTTCACATATGAATTTCATTACTGCATACCTCAATATAAAAGTTAAAGTTATTTAATATTTTTCCTACATTTTCTTTAGAAGCTCCTTTTTCAAAAGATAACATGCAACTTACCTATGTGGTAAGATTAAAGTATGCCCCATCTTATCCTTTGTCCAATTTTAAGAGATATATAATTTGGCCTCAAACCACATCTGTTTCTTGGACTGTTTCTATAAATTAGCTACAACATGGTCTCTGTCATGTCACAAAATTATTGCAATTTTTAATAGGCTCTTTGGAATTTCCTTCAAAATCATATTGATCCTTTGATGTTAGCATAATAAAAACAAAATCTACTTTTCCAGGACATCAATTAGAAAATGGATATAAAGCATCTGTCTCATTAAATGTTAGAATTGTTAAAATAAAATGTTTTTGTTTTATTGTTGTTTTGTTTTGATTATATTTATATACATATCAAAAGAAACAATAGGCAGTGAGATTCTACACTTAGCCCTGCATTATATTACTTCCTAGTCCCCCAGTTTCAAAAATTTGATAGAGAGAGAGAGAAGGAGAGAGAGCATGCTCGATCAAGATGGAGATGGAGATTTTGCCTTCAGACCAACCTAACTCCAATTTATCTCTTACATGTAACCCTTAACCACACCTGACCAGGCCTTCATACAGGGTGTAAGTAACTGACTGTCTACAATGTCATCTAAGAAATTCCAGAAGGGCTTTCTCCACCCTAACCACCACTACCACCATCCCAATCATCACCCCTCTTGATATCTAAATTACCATCATTATTCAAGGATAAACATTGTCCTCATTCACATGAAAATATCCCTGAAAGGGATAATAAAGTTCTTATTCCTCCCTCCTTACCCCTAACCCCTGCCCCCACCAAGTTTGGGAGAGACATAATAGTTCCTGAAGGACTGGAAAGGGATTGATCATAAGGCAAATTTTATCTAGTTAAAATTTTTCCTAGTGTCATCCCTGCTTCCAATTACCTTTACCCTTCAACGATTACCATCTCAGGAGGGATAGGAAACTGCCCACTCTCTGTGCCTCACCCATGGAGGATGAAAGTCACAGTTTAAGGTTATCCTAGAGGGTCAAGAGGAATAGTGATTGTGAGGAGTGAATTCCTGTACAGACCAGATATGGAGAGTTATCACAATATCCATCTCAATCCTCTTCCTACCTCCCTCCACAAATGGTTTGACCTGTATATAATGCAGTAATATACTGTCCAATTCATATACTGACTATATAACTTTATTTTACTATATTAGTGTCCTGAAAACTCTCAGCATCAATAGGTATGTGCAAGATTATGAATTCCTAAAGTTGCAAGCAGGCATCCTGACTATATAACCCTAAAACCTAACCCCTAACCCCTAACCCTATCTGACACCAAAGGAGCAAAGGAAATAACATCCCATTTAGTTTTTTTTTTTTAATAAATGTATTTATTTATTTATTTTTGGCTGGGTTGGGTCTTCGTTGCTGCGCGCAGGCTTTCTCTAGTTGCAGTGAGCGGGAGCTACTCTTCGTTGCGGTGCACGGGCTTCTCATTGTGGTGGCTTCTCTTGTTGTGAAGCACGGGCTCTAGGCACGCGGGCTTCAGTAGTTGCGGCACGTGGGCTCAATAGTCGTGGTTCACAGGCTCTAGAGCGCAGGCTCGGTAGTTGTGGCGCACGGGCTTCGTTGCTCTGAGGCATGTGGGATCTTCCCGGACCAGGGATAGAACCCATGTCCCCTGCATTGGCAGGCAGATTCTCAACCACTGTGCCACCAGGGAAGCCCCGACAATTCATTTAGTTAATTCTAAAGATTTCTAGAAGGGCTCTGGATCTCCCTTTATTAAGATTTAATGTTACTTTATTAAACTTTAGGGGGAAATGGTATGTAATTTCCTATGGCTTGTTTTAAAGAATACATAAAACCTACTATTTCCTTTTGTAAGCGTAATATTTATCATCGCAAATCCAAGGGAAAAACACCTAATGTTGTCTTTTGTTTTTCCTTGGGCATAGAAAGTGTTTTAAAGTTGATGAAACAATCAGATATAAAGCTTGAGGACTTAGATGGACTTAGATTCTCCCTTAAAAAGAAGCCCAGTCATTCTTCACTCCAATGAAATCTAGTGAGACATACAGTGCTTACAAGTAAACAGTACAGAAGATAGTTGGGGGAAAAGTGGTTCAAACTGAAAGAGTAGGTAGGATGAATAAACAGAGTTAGCTACCAATGAGGAAATAGGGAATCAAAGGAAAGGCAAAGATAGGGACAAAGTATATCAGAACCACATCAGGAGAGACTACCGGGACCCACTTCTCACTAAGACATCGCTAGCCCACAGCCCTACATCTACACATACTGATGATCAGCCCTCACCTTCAGCTCACTCTGGTAAACTTTACCTATATTTGGTTGTGCTGGTTATGTTAGTTAATCCTTTCATTTGCTTTTTAGTACCTGCTACTTGAGTTTAAGAACTGTTCCCGTCCCAGAAGGCTAGAGAAATATCCACATTTCTCCAGGGGAACAGCCTAGACCCTGGCCCTCAGGGTCAGCTGTGTTAGTGTGAAAAACTGTACTGCCTACCCCACCTTGCACTGGCACTGTGCCCTCAGTAGGATGCTGCTGATATGCCTTACCTTTTCTTTGCTCACTTTTTTAATTGCCCACTTAGTTTCTGTCTCCTTGTCAATAGCTTCAATGACCATTCCAAAGCTCCCTTGTCCCAATATTCTTCCAAAGGTATAGATTTCCTGGATAAAAAATATGAGTTCCTTTGTCTCTCTCTGCCATTCATCAGGATTACAAATAAACATATAATACTGACAGGTATCCACCCAAGGGAAGAGTGATTCTGCCCCAGGGTAAAATCAAATAGAAGACACCCCATATTTGCTTCATTATTAATAAACACACCTTAATTAAACAAAAATAAGTTTTGATGAATTTTATTAAATATCCTTTAGAGGAAAACCATAAAAATCCTTACAAAGAAATGTAAAAAACTTCAAAAGCATAAAAAATGAACCCTTATAAACTACAATATTAATGAAATGTCTTCATAAGAAAAAGGAGGAATGGAATATTAATACATACATGCAAATATATATGTGTGTGTATAAGATACATTCAACCAAAAAATTATCACCAAACTCTGAGAGCTACACTATAAAATCAACACATATTAACCACTGAACAACTGCTTTCCTGTTTACCAAGTAACCCTTTTTCTTTATCTTCACTGTTTCTATTAAAAAAATCACTTTTGTTGTTTTATTTCCTTTTGTTTTAGGAAAAGGAATATATGACCAAAATACTAATATAAATCAGTACTGTAAAAAAAATAAAAACCATCCACAGTAACACTATCCAGACCAAGGATCCTTCTGCTTATCGTTTTACTTCTGCTTACAAAGACAATGCGTGGGTCTTGACAATACCAGCATTCCACTTCATGTTGTAAAATAACAAGCAGGTAACTCATTTACACTTTCATTTCTTGTGAATTTGGTTGGAGGGAGTCAGTCTCCTTGATCTGAATCAACTCCAGGGCAGTAACAAGAGTTTCTCGACCCATGATGCACAGGGACTAGAACAGGAGAGAACACCTGAGCTAACGCTGCTGGGGGAAGCCTCTGTTGGGTTAGCCAGCCAAAGCCTGCCTTAGAGATGCCACGTTCCCTCTGCGTGACTACTTTCATCTTCATCATGCAACAGGTAAATTACTGCTAGACTTTATGTTTTCTACTGCTTACATTCCTTTCTTACTTTTGTAAAAGAAGATCCGTATCCAACTAATTACTTACCTCCTTATGAAGGGCTTCTCTGCCTAACTCTGCACCGTGGTAATTGTTCCTTTGACTTCCTTCAACATGTATGCATTGGTCCTCAAACACTATTATTACTCTCTTGCTTACAAACAATTTGGCTCATTTTTTCCTTCCAAGATGGTCTAGAAACACCTTATGAAGCTGTTTCTTTTGTATCCTTTAAAAAGCCTGCCTGAAACCTTGTAGGCAAAATATTCATGCTTAGTGCATGGGAGGAAAAGGGAGAAGGAAGAAGGGAAGGGAGGGGAGAGAAGGGGAAGGGAGGGAGGAAGAAAGGAAAGAAAGGAAGGGAAAGAAAAAAGAGACAGAGGGAGGAAAGGGGAGAGACAGAAAGGAAAAGAAAGAAGAGAAGAGAAGAAAAGAAAAGAAAAATGTTCAGCTTCAACATGTTAGATTTTCCTTGGATATTTCCTTGTGATACATACTTTGGGGGTTACAAAGATGAATAAAACATAATTCCTGTTTTCTCATAATTTGTAATCTACTCAAAAGACAAAATTATTACTTAAGTCATAAAATCTTAAGTTAAAAAAAAAATACAAAATGACACTGGGGCCAGAGACCAGAGCTAAAATACTGGGAGAATAAGGGAAAACGTTATGAAAGACATGGCTTCTGAGATAGGCATGTGAGGAAACCAAGGCAAAAAAAAAATAATTGAGAATATTTTTCTATAATCCAATCAAAGCAAGGAAGGCATTTCAAAGGAACAGCAGTGCAAATGTGGAATGAATGAGTGAGCTGATAAATGAACTGAATCAATAAATCAATCTAGTCAGCAAGCCAGTCAGTCAGGAACCTATACATATGCATATTTGAGAGAAGTGAAAGACTGGGTACACGGAGTTGAACCCTGGAGGAGAAGCTCCAGATCTGAGGTCTTGAATGTTGTGAATGGTGACTCCCACTCAGGCAGGGCACATCCTGTCCAGGGGATTGTCCCCAGGACACTGCCTTCTGATGACTTATAATTACTTTGGCTTTTCCCTCTTCCCATTACCACTTGATAGTGAGAATCAAAGTCAAAAAACTAAGATGATTAAAATAAGACAAAACATGTTATTATATGTACCTGCAACTCCCAACTATACACTATGTAAAACGAGTTAAATCTCAACTTAAACCTTTCATTCCCACAGAACAAAATAATCTCAATAGTCCCTAACCACTTCCCCAACTTTTCTTGTCCTTTAAAAATTAACCTCTCATTTTATCTCTAGACATATAGAACCACAATTTGGACACAGTATTTTAATACCGTTTATAGGATTTTTAAAATGAAGAGTGGGTAGAAAAATAGTCCAACTGCCCAACTAGTTGTTTATAAATTAATCTTTTTCTTCAACTAACTGCTTTGGCATCATTACATAGTAATGAAAATAAGGAGAAAATGACTTCTTGTTTGTAATAATTTTAAGAGGATGCTATTACAATGGTAACATAGATCTCTTTTTATTGACATATAAGAAGTCCATGATATAGTATAGAGTGTGAAAGCATGCATGATATGATCCCATTATGAAAAATCTGTATATGTGGAGGTGCTTACATTGATGTCTGGAAAGTTGTTCATCTAAATATTAAGAATAGTTATCATTAAGTAGTAGAACTTTGGATGACTGTAACTTCCTTTTTTATACTCTTCTGAAATGTTTGATATCTTCAAAATGAGCCTGTCTATTTAATGGGGGAAAAGAAACTTCCCCTATACCATTTAATGTTATTTCTTAAAAATATGTGTATATTTGAAATCTTTTACAATTTAAACCAGGAAAAAAACAAAAATAAAAAATAGGGTAAGACTTATACATGCCTAGAAAAATGAAGTAAAGATAACAAATGTTAAAATTGGTTATGCCTGGCTCATGATTTTTATCTTCTTCACTTTTCTATCTATATTTTCCTAATTTTTCAAAACACATACATTTTGCTTTTATAAAAGCTCTTATGGTTAAATTTAAAACTCAGTAAATTTGTGGATTTTTTTAAAATTCAGGTCTTTTGTTTACAGGGGAAGATTTAAACTTTTCAGGTCAGAAGTTCTCAGAAAGTTTTTCTGATCTCGTCAAGTAAATTGCCAAATATTTCTTAAAGCAATTTTTTAAAGTTATTTAACATTAACACAATTTTCTTCTTGTAGTTGTTCTTCTTGCAGTTCCTTTAATCTGGTGTTAAAGGAACACATTTTAATTTCTAAAATGGTACTAAAATTTAAGTCATATTTGTATATAAGAATTAGAATCCTGGGAAGAATAATATTGGTATTCACTCAATCACAGGCTGGAAGAATATGGAGGGGCCCATGAGGGAAATTCTAGCCTCACTACTGGTTATCAAAGAAGTGAACAGCCAAACCATCTAAGTCACCTGGTCTCTGTCTGCATCTTGAATAAGTCTATACAAAGACTCCACAACTGCCCTCAGCAACAGGCAAGACCTGGAGACCAAAATGTTCTCATTTTGTCTAATAAAAATGCTCTCCACTTTAATTATTAAAGTCCATTTGCACCTCTATGAACAGAAAAAATAATTAATCTGCATTTTCTTTAGTAAAGACTTTGACATACTTAAAAATGGTAAGTTTCCTCTTTCCTTTCCTTAGAGACTTACTTTTAAATCATTTTTGCCATTAACACTGACTTAGAAGAAACCGGAAAATTTCTAGTAGCTTCAGTTTGCTCTCTATATACCTGAATAGCAGCTCCATTGTCCATCCTTATGTGAGGAACTTTTCCTTCTGTAAAGTTGCCTCGACCCCACTGTTGTTGAGATGATTTTCTCTCTACATTTGAGGTTTTTGAGGGCTTGGACCAAAAAGAAATTATAATATTAACTTTAAGATATAATAATCTGACAAATCTTTAATGTGTGTCAAGATATTTACTGTGTACAAGATAGTTTACTGTTTTTTTCAAATTCTAAGCCCTATATAATTCATTCACTCATTAGGCTAAAAGAGGCCTTAAGAAGTTATTCAATCTAATCTCCTGAATCCACGCAAGTCTACATGATGACTTGCATAGAAGATAAATCAGGACTTAAAATCTTTAACATCACAAGAGAAGGCAACTTCACAGCTTTCTCAATCACCCTTGTTTCAGGACATAACAATCATCTCAAATAGGTTATACACAAAAAATTACTGGCCAGACATTCACAAAATATGCTTTGAATGAAGATAACATAGCAATAATTCACTCAGAGACACCTATATGGCAAAAACTATACCATAATACAAATCAGAAATAACAGTTTAGGGTGAACATGTGAAAAAGGTACAAATTTGAGGGCTGAGAACCTAACTTTTCTTAAACTTACTGCTCTCTGTCTCCAAAGTTGTGCTATATCAATGACAATCTTCCACAGTGCCTCTTCACTATAAAGGCGAATATACCAAAACCCGTCCAACTGGGTAGTCATAGATTGTAACTAATGCAAGTCAACTTTGTAAGGTATACTTGATATTCCATCTAGATAACCAGGAACTGTCTTAAGTAATAACCACACTGTATTTAACCACAACCATAAATCTCATTCTGCATCAATTGAAGAAAATGCCCCCAAATTCAGATTTAATTCAATTTGAAAACCAATTCATTTCCATATAAACCATTTTTTAAAAAAGAAGCTGGAATAACATTCTGAATTATTCATAATCCTGAGAAATCATTAATTTGGGCAGTGGTTGGAAATAGCGTAAAAGAAATTACCAACCAACTTTTCTCACCTCTTATGTAAGAAAGAAATGTTACTTTAATAGTTAAGAAGGCAATGAATTGGCTGACAAGGGTCCATGGGATATGGATGAATCTAGGGATGGGATCAGGGAATGGGACATCCACTTGTGTTGAGATGTACAATCTTCAATATTTACCAAATCTTTTCCAAAGGTAATATCTTTGCTGGTTTGTCTTTCTTTTTTTCTCTCTGGTGAAAATATAAATTCTGAACTACCAATGCTCGATGTCTGTGACATTTCCACCACTGACACTGGAGAAAGCTTTGTTTTACAAGAACATACACAAAGTACATTTTTCTGAGAAGCAGATGAACAGTTGGGGCATTTTGTGGATTTTTTACCACAGCTGCTATCAGCCATTTGCTTAACTCTTCAACAAAAGCAACTTGAAAGAAAGATGTTTCCACTGTTTGAGGAAAAGAACCAGACCAAAAAGGATAAGGTAAGCTGATGGTGAAAACTGTAACTTCCAAGTGGTGAGGTCCTTAGGTTAATGATGCACTAGACTTCCAGTCACACGTGAGAGCTGCAGGTAGAAAAGAAATCACCATTTAGAAAATTCTTTCTTATCCAATCACCCTCCTAGAAATCAAAGAAAAACTAGCAACTAGCACCAAAAGCATCCTGCCTATACATGAAAGTTAATATTTACAACAAAATTAGAACATATTTCTAAAAACCAATACATTCTCATCTTCCAAAATTGAATTCTTGAACTCCAGACATTTTATTTACTTAAGAGTCAAAAGAATCACCCTCTGTACAGAATCATAAAACTGCTAAAAAAGCATGGTCTAAGGAAATTTGGTGGGTTGATATCAATTTTTTTTAAATGAAGCAGAATAGAATAGATATATATGAGAGTATTTTGCATTGATCCTTGGTAAGTTTTGTGAAACTTAAAAAAAATTATATAGATATGAATGTACAGAATGTGTGTATGTGCGTGTGTGTACACTTGGTCACAGTTTAAATGTATTTCTTTTCTTTTTTTTTTTTTTTTAAATTATTTATTTATTTATTTAATTTATTTATGGCTGTGTTGGGTCTTCGTTTCTGCGCGAGGGCCTTCTCCAGTTGCGGCAAGTGGGGGCCACTCTTCATCACAGCGCGCGGGCCTCTCACTATGGCAGCCTCTCTTGTTGCGGAGCACAGGCTCCAGACGCGCAGGCTCAGTAATTGTGGCTCACGGGCCCAGTTGCTCCGCGGCATGTGGGATCTTCCCGGACCGGGGCTTGAACCCGTGTGCTCTGCATTGGCAGGCAGACTCTCAACCACTGCGCCACCAGGGAAGCCCTAAATGTATTTCTTAATGTGGGTTGTGGTAAAAACAAAAAAGACTTAAAAATACTGATATAAAACGTACACTACTGTGGTTTCAGAAGTTAATAAGCCTTAGTCTACTTATTATCAGAGCAAAGCCATATCACACACTTCACAAAGGAGTAGATAATTTGATTTTATAAAACTATCTAATTCTAAAAGTTCAAAGGCAATATTAGAAGTATCCTCATTTTTATTCTCAAATAGAAAAACAGGAACTAGTGGGTGCTATTTTTCCCTGAGTGAAGAACAGGTACGCCCATCATTCTACCTAACTAGAGTTATTGCAGCTGTATGGTGGCAAGTCAGAGATGTGAGCTGAGGAAGGAGGGGGATGTGTTCTGCAGCACATGAAAGAGAATACTTTGAGAAACTTCCAGAAGTTACTGGGAGTACATCATTATGGTTTTGTGCCATCCTACTACAGGTATTACTTAAAAGTGTATTTTGAAGTCATAGATTGATAAGGCAGGGGTATATGAACTATACCTTTGTTCTTTGTACTGGAATAAACTTGACCACAATAGGAGTTAGATATCTTTATTTCATTAAAGAAATATATTTCTAGTTTTAATTGTCTAAGACTGATTTTCTAATCAGAAACAAGGGCTAACGTTGATCAAATCTTTATCTATTGTGATTACCATATTTTTTCTTATTAGATCTTTTGATATGCTGTATTGTATTAAAAGCTTTCCTAATATTAAAGCATTCTTACATTTATAGTATGAACCCTACATGATCATGATGGATGATTCTTTCAATGTGCTGAAAAGTTGAAATGTTTGTATTTTGACTTTTCACAGTTATATTCATAAGTTAAACTGGTCTATAATTTTCCTTTTCACTCATCTTTGTCAGGTTTTGATACAAGATCCTGGCAGCTTTATAAAATAAATTGGGTATCTTTTCCATCTCGCAATGCTTTGTAACAATCTGTATAGCATGGGAATCTACAGGAAAATCTCCCAGGCCCTAGGATTTTATGAAAGCTATTGCTAGTAGTTTATCCAATATTTATTCCCCCATTCTTCCTTATTAACAGAATCCTGATTTTTGTCTGGGACAGCAGTATGCTAATTAAAATCCTCCATTTCCTAGCGTCCCTTGCAGCTTGGAGATGGCCATGTGACTTTTGACCATGAACCTTACAGAATGAAAGCAAAGTTGTACTTAAAAGAAAACTTTATTAAACTTTATTAAAAACAGAAAAAGAAAGGATAAAAAATATACCACATGAGCAGTCAAATCAAAAAGAGAAAAACATGATTAAGGGACAAAATTTAAGATGAACAGAAATGAAAAAGAAATGTAGGTTCTGTTGAATCTTGCCTTCCCAAATAAACCGAACCCTCCCTCCCTCCCTCTCAGATTTCAAATCTTACCATTCTCTCCTTTGCTCTAGATACACCTGTCTCCTTGCTGTTCCTTGCATATGCCAAGCATGCTCCCTTCTTGTGGCTTTGGCCCTTCCACTTCCTCTGCTAGGATGCTCTTCCCTCAGACATTTGCATGACTTGTTCCCTCACCTCATGCTGATTTCTGCTCATCTGAGAGACCTCTTCTAACCACCTCATCTGAAACAGCAGACCCATTCACTCTATCCCCTTACTTTGCTTTATTTTTATTCATAGCATTTATCATTTCATTCAGGAAGTTCTATGCCAGATTTCTTTCCTACTTTTAGTGAATAGATGATTCCCATATACGTAAATTGTTTCATAGCAATGAAAGCCATCCAATTCATTTCATTCAGTTAGAACAACCAAAATCAGATCATGGCAGTGTTCTAGAAAAGGGAGGAGTTCTTACAGGCCAATCTCATTTGTGAGTAGATACAAAATTCCTAAATGCTGTACTTGTATTTATCCCAGGTAATACATACAGCATATTCTAAGATTATTAGACAGAAATAAATAAAGTCGGCCCAGTAAGTATGACCTTTCATCAAAGTCGTACGAAAAAATTCTCCTGCTGTGATTAAAACTCATAATGGTGAGCACTGGAAAAGGTACATAAGGAGTACCCTCCAGACAGGTAGAGGGAAAAAAGAATGCAATTGATGCCAATGCGTGCAGGTGCGTGCACACACACACACACACACACACACATGCACACTCATCCTTTTTAACAAATGCTTGACCTTGTTTTTCAAGTATATGTAGCAAAACAAAGAAAACTCAGAATGTACCCTTATGCACTATGCAAAACGATTTTACTTTAGGCCTTGGAAAAAAATGCTTTGCATTTCAGGTTAAATATAAAAGCCTGTAACCATCAGTGACTCAGAGCAGTAGAGTAGATTTGCAAATAACAGCCTTTCTGTTTAGGAAAAATAGTGCTTTCTCTCTACAGGTGCAGAAAAGTCCCATGTCAGAAGTGTAAGGCGTCATTTTATACATGCATTGAGAATACTGATTTTAAAGTACTTTTTATAAGAAAATGAAAGAAGTGTTCATAATGTAAAGGTTTATTTAAAATGTAGCTGAGTTCCTTCATTATAAGCAGTACTCCTAAAAGAATGCTTACCATAGCCTTCAAATTTTACTACATATATATATATATATTTATCCACAAACTTGCAAATAATCTTTAATTAAATTTCCCATTTTTAAGACAGATTATTTTGTTGATCAAAAAATAGTTATATTTTTCTTAGCTCTGTTCAGAAAGCATTTCCTTTAGTTTTTCCCTCAATTTCTCAGTAAGTCATATTATCACTGTATCACTGACATTGACACAGACTGCCGAGTACTTTTTTTTTATACTGTCAATTTTATTATTTTTTTTAACATCTTTATTGGAGTATAATTGCTTCACAATGTTGTGCTACTTTCCGCTGCACAACAAAGTGAATCAGCCATAGGTATGTATATATCCCCATATTCCCTCCCTCTTGCATCTCCCTCTTACCCTCCCTATTCCACCCCTCCAGGTGGTCACAAAGCACTGAGCTGATCTCCCTGTGCAATGCAGCTGCTTGCCACTAGCTATCTATTTTACATTTAGTAGTGTGTATATGTCAATGCTACTTTCTCACTTCATCCCAACTTAACCTTCCCCTTCCCTGTGTCCTCAAGTCCATTCTCTACATCAGCATCTTTATTCCTGGCCTGCCCCTGGGTTCATGAGAACCCCCCCTTTTTTTTTTTTTTTGATTCCATATATATGTGTTATCATATGGTATTTGTTTTTCTCTTTCTGACTTGCTTCACTCTGTATGACAGACTCTAGGTCCATCCACCTCACTACAAATAACTCAATTTTGTTTCTTTTTATGGCTGAGTAATATTCCATTGTATATATGTGCCCCATCTTCTTTATCCATTCATCTGTCGATGGACACTTAGGTTGCTTCCATGTCCTGGCTGTTGTAAATAGAGCTGCAATGAACACTGTGGTAAATGACTCTTTGAATTATGCCCAGGGTATATGCCCAGGGTATATGCCCAGTAGTGGGATTGCTAGGTTATATGGTAGTTCTATTTTTAGTTTTTTAAGGAACCTCCATATTGTTCTCCATAGTGGCTGTATCAATTTACATTCCCACAAACACTGCAAGAGGGTTCCTTTTTCTCCACACCCTCTCCATCATTTACTGTTTGTAGATTTTGGGATAATGGCCATTCTGACTGGTGTGAGGTGATACTTCATTGTAGTTTTCATTTGCATTTCTCTAATGATTAGTGATGTTGAGTAACCTTTCATGTGTTTGTTGACAATCTGTATATCTTCTTTAGAGAAACGTCTATTTAGGGCTTCTGCCCATTTTTGGATTGGGTTGTTTGTTTTTTGATACTGAGCTGCATGAGCTGCTTGTATATTTTGGAGATTAATCCTTTGTCAGTTGCTTCATCTGCAAATATTTTCTCCCATTCTGAGGGTTGTCTTTTCGTCTTGTTTATGGCTTCCTTTGCTGTGCAAAAGCTTTTAAGTTCCATTAGATCCCATTTGTTTATTTTTGTTTTTATTTCCATTTCTCTAGGAGGTGGGTCAAAAAGGATCTTGCTGTGATGTATGTCATAGAGTGTTCTACCTATGTTTTCCTCTAAGAGTTTTATAGTGTCTGGCCTTACATTTAGGTCTTTAATCCATTTTGAGTTTATTTATTTTACACTCCCCACCCCCGCCGCTTTCCCCACTTGGTGTCCATACGTTTGTTCTCTACATCTGTGTCTCAATTTCTGCCCTGCAAACCAGTTCATATGTACCATTCTTCTGGGTTCCACATATATGTGTTAATATACGATATTTGTTTTTCTATTTCTGACTTACTTTGCTCTGTATGACAGTCTCTACATTCATCCACGTCTCTACAAATGACGCAATTCCATTCCTTTTTATGGCTGAATAATATTCCATTGTATATATGTGCCACATCTTCTTTATCCATTAGTCTGTCGATGGGCATTTAGGTTGCTTCCATGACCTGGCTATTGTAAATAGTGCTGCAATGAACATTCGGGTGCATGTGTCTTTTTGAATTGTGGTTTTCTCTGGGTATATGCCCAGTAGTGGGATTGCTGGGTCATATGGTAATTCTATTTTTAGTTTTTTAAGGAACATCCATAGTGTTCTCCATAGTGACTGTATCAATTTACATTCCCACCAACAGTGCAAGAGGGTTCCCTTTTCTCCACACCCTCTCCAGCATTTGTTGTTTGTAGATTTTCTGATGATGCCCATTCTAACAGGAGTGAGGTGATACCTCATTGTAGCTTTGATTTGCATTTCTCTAATGATTAGTGATGTTGAGCAGCTTTTCATGTGCTTCTTGGCCATCTGTATGTCTTCTTTGGAGAAATGTCTATTTAGGTCTTCTGCCCATTTTTGGATTGGGTTGTTTGTTTTATTAATATTGAGCTGCATGAGCTGTTTATATATTTTGGAGATTAATCCTTTGTCCGTTGATTCATTTGCAAATATTTTCTCCCATTCTGAGGGTTGTCTTTTCGTCTTGTTTGTAGTTGCCTTTGCTTTGCAAAAGCGTTTAAGTTTCATTAGGTCCCATTTGTTTATTTTTGTTTTTATTTCCATTACTCTAGGAGGTGGATCAAAAAAGATCTTGCTGTGATTTATGTCAAAGAGTGTTCTTACCATATTTTCCTCTAAGAGTTTTATAGTGTCCACTCTTGCATTTAGGTCTCTAATCCATTTTGAGTTATTTTTATGTATGGTGTCAGGGAGTGTTCTAATTTCATTCTTTTACATGTAGCTGTCCAGTTTTCCCAGCACGACTTGAAGAGACTGTCTTTTCTCCATTGTATATCCTTGACTCCTTTATCATAGATTAGTTGACCACAGGTGTGTGGGTTTATCTCTGGGCTTTCTGTCCTGTTCCATTGATCTATATTTATCTTTTTGCACCAGCACCTTGTCTTGATTACTGTAGCTTTGTGGTATAGTCTGAAGTCAGGGAATCTGATTCCTCCAGCTGTTTTTAGCCCTCAAAACTGGTTTGGCTATGTGGGGTCTTTTGTGTCTCCATACAAATTTTAAGATTTTTTGTCCTAGTTCTGTAAAAAATGCCATTGGTAATTTGATAGGGATTACATTGAATCTGTAGATTGCTTTGGGTAGTATAGTCATTTTCACAATATTGATTCTTCCAATCCAAGAACATGGTATATCTCTCCATCTGTTTGTATCATCTTTAATTTCTTTCATCAGTGTCTTATAGTTTTCTGCATACAGGTCTTTTGTCTCCCTAGGTAGGTTAATTCCTAGGCATTTTATTCTTTTTGTTGCAATGGTAAATGAGAGTGTTTCCTTAATTTCTCTTTCAGATTTTTCATCATTAGTATATAGGAATGCAAGAGATTTCTGCACATTAATTTTGTATCCTGCAACTTTACCAAATTCATTGATTAGCTCTAATAGTTTTCTGGTGGCATGTTTAGGATTCTCTATGTATACTATCATGTCATCTGCAAACAGTGACAGTTTTACTTCTTCTTTTCCAATTTGTATTCCTTTTATTTCTTTTTCTTCTCTGATTGCTGTGGCTAGGACTTCCAAAGCTATGTTGAATAATAGTGGTGAGAGTGGATATCCTTGTCCCATTCCTGATCTTAGAGGAAACGCTTTCAGTTTTTCACCATTGAGAATGATGTTTGCTGTGGGTTTGTTGTATATGGCCTTTATTATGTTCAGGTAGGTTCCCTCTATGCCTACTTTCTAGAGAGTTTTTATCATAAATGGGTGTTGAATTTTGCCAAAAGCTTTTTCTGCATCTATTGAGATGATCATACGGTTTTTATCCTTCAATTTGTTAAGCTGGTGTATCACACTGGTTTGCATATATTGAAAAATCCTTGCATTCCTGGGATAAATCCCACTTGATCATGGTGTATGATCCTTTTAATGTGTTGTTGGAGTCTGTTTGCTACTATTTTGTTGAGGATTTTTGCATCTATATTCATCAGTGATGTTGGTCTATAATTTTCTTTTTCTGTAGTATCTTTGTCTGGTTTTGGTATAAGGGTGATAGTGGCCTCATAGAATGAGTTTGGGAGTGTTCCTTCCTCTGCAATTTTTTGGAAGACTTTGAGAAGGATGGGTGTTAGCTCTTCTCTAAATGTGATAGAATTCACCTGTGAAGCCATCTGGTCCTGGACTTTTGTTTGTTGGAAGATTTTTAATCACAGTTTCAATTTCATTACTTGTGATTGGTCTGTTCATATTTTCTATTTCTTCCCGGTTCAGTCTTGGAAGGTTATACCTTTCTAAGAATTTGTCCATTTCTTCCAGGTTGTCCATTTTATTGGCATAGAGTTGCTTGTAGTAGTCTCTTAGGATGATTTGAATTTCTGCGGTGTCTGTTTTAACTTCTCCTTTTTCATTTCTAATTTTATTACTTTAAGTCCTCTCCCTCTTTTTCTTGATGAGTCTGGCTAATGGTTTATCAATTTTGTTTATCTTCTCAAAGAACCAGCTTTTAGTTTTAGTGATCTTTGCTATTGTTTTCTTTGTTTCTATTTCATTTATTTCTGCTCTGATCTTTATGATTTCTTTCCTTCTGCTACCTTTGGGGGTTTTTTGTTCTTCTTTCTCTAATTGCTTGAGGTGTAAAGTTAGGTTGCTTATTTGAGATTTTTCTTGTTTCTTGGTGTAGGATTGTACTGCTATAAAATTCCCTCTTAGAATGGCTTTTGCTGCATCCCACAGGTTTTGGGTTGTCGTGTTTTCATTGTCATTTGTTTCTAGGTATTTTTTGATTTCCTCTTTGATTTCTTCAGTGATCTCTTGGTTATTTAGTAACTTATTGTTTAGCTTCCATGTGTTTGTGTTTTTTATGTTTTTTTCCCTGTAATTGATTTCTAATCTCATAGCATTGTTGTCAGAAAAGATGCTTGATATGATTTCAATTTTCTTAAATTTACTGGGGCTTGATTTGTGACCCAAGATGTGATCTATCCTGGAGAATGTTCCCTGCGCACTTGAGAAGAAAGTGTAATCTGCTGTTTTAGGATGGAATGTCCTATAAATATCAATTAAATCTATCTGGTCTATTGTATCATTTAAAGCTTGTGTTTCCTTATTAATTTTCTGTTTGGATGATCTGTCCATTGGTATAAGTGAGGTGTTAAAGTCTCCCACTATTATTGTGTTACTGTCAATTTCCTCTTTTATCGCTGTTAGCAGTTGCCTTATGTATTGAGGTGCTCCTATGTTGGGTGCATATATATTTATAGTTGTTATATCTTCTTCATGGATTGAGCCCTTGATCATTATGTAGTGTCCTTCCTTGTCTACTGTAACATTCTTTACTTTAAAGTCTATTTTATCTGAGTATTGCTACTCCAGATTTCTTTTGATTTCCATTTACATGGAATATCTTTTTTCATCCCCTCACTTTCAGTCTGTATGTGTCCCTAGGTCTGAAGTGGGTCTCTTGTAGACAGCATATATATGGGTCTTGTTTTTGTATCCATTCAGCGATCTGAGTCTTTTGGTTGGAGCATTTAATCCATTCACGTTTAAGGTAATTATCCATATGTATGTTCCTATTACCATTTTTAAAATTGTTATGGGTTTGTTTTTGTAGGTCCTTTTCTTCTCTTGTGTTTCCCACTTAGAGAAGTTCTTTTAGCGTTTGTTGTAGAGCTGGTTTGGTGGTGCTGAATTCCCTTAGCTTTTGCTTGTCTGTAAAGCTTTTGATTTCTCCATTGAATCTGAATGAGATCTTTGCTGGGTAGAGTAATCTTGGTTGTAGGTCCTTCCCTTTCATCACTTTAAATATGTCCGGCCACTCCCTTCTGTCTTGTAGAGTTTCTGCTGAGAAATCAGCTGTTAACCTTATGGGAGTTCCCTTGTATGTTATTTGTCATTTTTCCCTTGTTGCTTTCAATAATTTTTCTTTGTCTTTAATTTTTGTCAATTTGATTACTATGTGTCTCGGCATGTTTCTCCTTGGGTTTATCCTGCCTGGGACTCTCTGTGCTTCCTGGACTTGGGTGGCTATTTCCTTTCCCATGTTAGGGAAGTTTTCGAGTATAATCTCTTCAAATATTTTCTCGGGTCTTTTCTCTCTCTCTTCTCCTTCTGCGACCCCTATAATGCGAATGTTGTTGTGTTTAATGTTGTCCCTGAGGTCTCAGGCTGTCTTCATTTCTTTTCATTCTTTTTTCTTTATTCTGTTCCACAACAATGAATTCCACCATTCTGTCTTCCAGGTCACTTATCTGTTCTTCTGCGTCAGTTATTCTGCTATTGATTCCTTCTAGTGTATTTTTCATTTCAGTTCTTGTATTGGTCATCTCTGTTTTTTCCTTAATTCTTCTAGGTCTTTGTTAAACATTCCTTGCATCTTCTCGATCTTTGCCTCCATTCTTTTTACGAGGTCCTGGATCATCTTCACTATCATGATTCTGAATTCTTTTTCTGGAAGGTTGCCTATCTCCACTTCATTTACTTGTTTTTCTGGGGTTTTATCTTGTTCCTTCATCTGGTACACAGCCCTCGGCCTTCTCATCTTGTCTATCTTTCTGTGCATGTGGTTTTTGTTCTACAGGCTGCAGGATTGTAGTTCTTCTTGCTTCTGCTGTCTGCCCTCTGGTGGATGAGGCTAAGAGGCTTGTGCAAGCTCCCTGATGGGAGGGACTGGTGGTGGGTAGAGCTGCCTGTTGCTCTGGTGGGCAGAGCTCAGTAAAACTTTAATCCACTTGTCTGCTGATGGCTGGGGCTGGGTTCCCTCCCTGTTGGTTGTTTGGCCTGAGGCGACCCAACACTGGAGCCTACCTGGGCTCTTTGGTGGGGCTAATGGTGGACTCTAGGAGGGCTCACGCCAAGGAGTACTTCCCAGAACTTCTGCTGCCAGTGTCCTTGACCTCATGGTGAGACACAGCCACCCCCCACCTCTGCAGGAGACCCTCCAACACTAGCAGGTAGGTCTGGTTCAGTCTCCTATGGGGTCATTGCTCCTTCCCCTGTGTCCCAATGTGCACACTACTTTGTGTGTGCCCTCCAAGAGTGGAGTCTCTATTTCTCCCACTCCTGTCGAAGTCCAGCAATCAAATCCCCCATTTTGAGTTTATTTTTGTGTATGGTGTTAGGAAGTGTTCTAACTTCATTCTTTTACATGTAGCTGTCCAGTTTTCCCAGCATCACCTATTGAAGAGGCTGTGTTTTCTCAATTGTATACTCTTCCCTCCTTTATCAAAGATAAGGTGAACATATGGGCGTGGGTTTATCTCTGGGCTTTCTAACCTGTTCCATTGATCTATATTTCTGTTTTTGTGCCAGTACAATACTGTCTTGATTACTGTAGCTTTGTAGTATAGTCTGAAGTCAGGAAGCCTGATTCCTCCAGCTCCGTTTTTCTTTCTCAAGAGTCCTTTGGCTATTCGGGGTCTTTTGTGTTTCCAGACAAATTGTGAAATTTTTTGTTCTAGTCCTGTGAAAAATGCCAATGGTAGTTTGATAGGGATTGCCCTGAATCTATAGATTGCTTTGGGTGGTATAGTCTGTTTCGCAATGTTGATTCTTTCAATCCAAGAACATGGTATATCTCTCCATCTGTTTGTATCATCTTTAATTTCTTTCATCAGTGTCTTATAGTTTTCTGCATACAGGTTTTTTGCCTCCTTAAGTAGGTTTGTTCCTAGGTATTTTATTCTTTTTGTTGCAATGGTAAATGGGAGTGTTTCCTTAATTTCTCTTTCAGATTTTTCATCATTAATGTATAGGAATGCAAGAGATTTCGGTACATTAATTTTGTGTCCTGCTACACTACCAAATTCATTGATTAGCTCTAGTAGTTTTCTGGTAGTATCTTTAGGATTCTCTATGTATAGTATCATGTCATCGGCAAACAGTGACAGTTTTACTTCTTCTTTTCCGATTTGGATTCCTTTTATTTCTTTTTCTTCTCTGATTGCTGTAGCTAAAACTTCCAAAACTATGTTGAATAATAGTGGTGAGAGTGGGCAACCTTGTCTTGTTCGTGATCTAAGAAGAAATGGTTTCAGTTTTTCACCATTGAGAACGATGTTGGCTGGGGGTGTGTCGTTTATGGCCTTTAGTATGTTGGGGTAGGTTCCCTCTGTGCGTACTTTCTGGAGAGTTTTTATCATAAATGGGTGTTGAATTTTGTCAAAAGCTTTTTCTGCATCTATTGAGATGATCATATGGTTTTTATCCTTCAATTTGTTAATATGGTGTATCACATTGATTGATATGCATACACTGAAGAATGCTTGCATTCCTGGGATAAACTCCACCTGGTCATGGTGTATGATCCTTTTAATGTGCTGTTGGATTCTGTTTGCTACTATTTTGTTCAGGATTTTCGCATCTATGTTCATCAGTGATATTGGCCTGTAGTTTTCTTTTTTTGTGACATCTTTGTCTGGTTTTGGTATCAGGGTGATGGTGGCCTCATAGAATGTGTTTAGGAGTGTTCTTCCCTCTACTATATTTTGGAAGCATTTGAGAAGGATAGGTGTTAGCTCGTCTCTAAATGTTTGATAGAATTCACCTGTGAAGCCATCTGGTCCTGGGCTTTTGTTTGTTGGAAGATTTTTAATCACAGTTTCAATTTCAGTGCTTGTGATTGGTCTGTTTATATTTTCTATTTCTTCCTGGTTCGGTCTCAGAATGTTGTGCTTTTCTAAGAATTTGTCCATTTCTTCCAGGTTGTCCATTTTATTGGCATATAGCTGCTTGTAGTAATCTCTCATTATCCTTTGTATTTCTGCAGTGTCAGTTGTTACTTTTCCTTTTTCATTTCTAATTCTGTTGATTTGATTCTTCTCCCTTTTTTTCTTGGTGAGTCTGGCTAATGGGTTATCAATTTTCTTTATCTTCTCAAAGAAGCAGCTTTTAGTTTTATTGATCCTTGCTATTGTTTCCTTCATTTCTTTTTCATTTATTTCTGATATGATTTTTATTATTTCTTTCCTTCTGCTAACTTTTGGGGGTTTTTGTTCTACTTTCTCTAATTGCTTTAGGTGTAAGGTTAGGTTGTTTATTTGAGAGTTTTCTTGTTTCTTGAGGTAGGATTGTATTGCTATAAACATCGTTCTTGGAATGTTTTTGTAGGTCCTTTTCTTCTCTTTTGTTTCCCACTTAGAGAAGTTCCTTTAGCATTTGTTGTAGAGCTGGTTTGGTGGTGCTGAATTCTCTTAACTTTTGCTTGTCTGTAAAGGTTTTAATTTCTCCATCGAATCTGAATGAGATCCTTGCTAGGTAGAGTAGTCTTGGTTGTAGGTTTTTCCTTTTCATCACCTTAAATATGTCCTGCCACTCCCTTCTGGCTTGCAGAGTTTCTGCTGAAAAATCAGCTGTTAATCTTATGGGGTTTCCCTTGTATGCTATTTGTTGCTTTTCCCTTGCTGCTTTTAATATTTTTTCTGGTATTTAATTTTTGATAGTTCGATTATATGTGTCTCGGCATGTTTCTCTTTGGGTTTATCCTGTATGGGACTCTCTGCGCTTCCTGGACTTCACTGACTATTTCCTTTCCCATGTTAAGGAAGTTTTCAACTATAATCTCTTCAAATATTTTCTCAGACTCTTTCTTTTTCTCTTCTTCTCCTGGGACCCCTATAATTCGAATTATGGTGTTGTTTTTTTTTTTTTAATTTTTATTTATTTATTTATTTATGGCTGCGTTGGGTCTTCGTTTCTGTGCGAGGGCTTTCTCTTGTTGCGGCAAGCGGGGGCCACTCTTCATCGCGGTGCGCGGGCCTCTCACTATCGCGGCCTCTCTTGTTGCGGAGCACAGGCTCCAGACGTGCAGGCTCAGTAATTGTGGCTCACGGGCCCAGTTGCTCCGCAGCACATGGGATCTTTCCAGACCAGGGCTTGAACCCATGTCCCCTGCATTGGCAGGCAGACTCTCAACCACTGCACCACCAGGGAAGCCCCTATGGTGTGTTTAATGTCATCTCAGAGGTCTCTGAGACTGTCCTCAATTCTTTTCATTCTTTTTGCTTTATTCTGCTCCCTGGCAGTTATTTCCACCATTTTATCTTCCAGCTCACTTATCCGTTCTTCTGCCTCAGTTATTCTGTTATTGATTCCTTCTAGAGTATTTTTAATTTCAGTAATTGTGTTGTTCATCATTGTTTGTTTGCTCTTTGATTCTTCCAGCTCCTTGTTAAATGTTTCTTGTATTTTCTCCATTCTGTTTCCAAGATTTTGGATCATCTTTACTATCATTACTCTGAATTCTTTTTCAGGTAGGTTGCCTATTTCATCTTCATTTATTTGGTCTTGTAGGTTTTTACCTTGCCCCTTTGTCTGTAACATATTTTTTTGTCGTTTCTTTTTTTTTTTTTTTTTTTTTTGATAGATGGTGCTGTATTCCTGTCTTACTGGTTGTTTGGCCTGAGATGTCCAGCCCTGGAGTTTGCAGGCAGTTGGATAGAGCTGGGTCTTGCTGCTGAGATGAGGACCTCCAGGAGGCCTCACTCCAATTGATATTCCCTGGGGTCTGAGGTTCTTTGTTAGTCCAGCAGTTTGGACTTGGAGCTCCCACCACAGGAGCTCAGGCCCAACCTCTGGCCTGGGAACCAAGATCCTGCATGCTTCGTGGAGTGGTAAAGAAAAAAAAAAAGAAAGAAAGAAAGGAGCAGTACAATATTAAAGTATTAAAAAAAACAAAATAAAATTAGAAAGATAAAAAATATATTAGGAAAAATAAAACTATAATTGAAACAACTGCAACAAGGTAAAATAAACCACAGCAGAAAAAAGAAAAAAGTGGGGGGAGGGGCAACAAGCCAAAAGGAGAGATCACTAACAAAGTATAAAGAATAAAATAAAATTAGATCAGTGCTTTGTGACCACCTACAGGGGTGGGATAGGGAGGGTGGGAGGGAGACACAAGAGGGAGGAGATATGGGGATGTATGTATATGTATAGCTGATTCACTTTGTTATACAGCAGAAACTAACACGCCATTGTAAAGCAATTTTACTCCAATAAAGATGTTAAAAAAATAAAATAAAATAAAATTAGAAAAATAAAAGATGTATTAGGAAAAATAAAAATATAAAAGAATCAACAACAGTGAATCAATAAGGTAAAACAAAACCCCAATCTAAAAGAGGAAAAAAGAAAAATAAAATAAAGCCTTGGCTATGGGGGAGGAGTTTAGGCAGGGGTGGAACTCAGGCAGGGGTGGGGTTTAGGGTGGGGTGGGACCTAGGCAGGTGGGGGCTGACATTTGAGGGTGGGGCAGGGCCTAGCCAGGGCGACATTCCAGAGTGGGGCAGGATCTCTGCTTACAACCTGTCTGGAAGGGAGAGGCAGTACTTGTTCCTGAGTTTGGAGGTAGGGCCCTGGTGGTGGTGGGGGGCTTGGGCTCTGCACGGCAGGAGGGAGGCTCCGAGGGCAGAGGATTAGGCCTGGGAGCCCAACAGGCTTCCCGGTGCCTAAGTGGACAGGGAAAGCACTGGCCCGTTCCCTTCTGTTCCTCTGTGCCCCTCCCGCACTGTCTCCCCCTGGGTCTCCCCCTACTCCACTGGGCCCCTAACCGTGGGTGGGTCCTGCTGGCCATAGGAACTCCTCCCCTCCCCCAGCCGCCCCTCAGGGGTGCTGTCCCAGAGGTCCACCCTTTAGTTTTGCTCCCCGTTCACTCCCTCCCACTCCCTCAGGACCCGCATGGCTGGAGGGGGCCTAGGTGGTCAGGGGAAACCTGGCCACGTTCCCTTTTGATCCTCTGCCCTCCCAGTGGTTACCCAATTTCCCCCTTCTGGCGTGGGATCCCTTCCCCTCCCCCAGCCGCCCCTCAGGGGTGCCAGTCCCGTCCCGCCCCCACTTCTCCTCCCCCTTCACTCCCCCCACACCCCACATCCTACCCGGTCACTGGGGTTTCCTCTTGTCCCCTTATGTGTCCGTGGTACCCCACCGGTGCCTGGTAGGTGCCCTAGTTGTGAGGAGACGCGAATTCCACATCCTCCTAATATGCCATCTTGACTCTGCCCTCTGACGAGTACTTTCTTGCTTCAGTTTCTGACATATCCATTGCCCTAGAAGTATTTGGTAGCTATATTCAGAAAGCATAGGAGTTCCTGGTACTCACTGACAAGCTACATTTCTACTGTCCAACTTACCGACTATTATATTTGCCAACATAATGTTCTACTCTCTTACCCCAGCAATTCTAAAACAATAGGTTGAATAGCTGCATGCAAAATTTCTTGACAAGGACTGTATTTCAAATTTAATTTCTTTTTGGCTGGCTGAATTCCAATTATTTTAGCTTAAAAACCAAAATAGAACAAATGTTTACTCACATTTCTTTCTTTTTCATTTATGAATTTATCTGAAAGATTTGTTACTAAAATAAATCTACTGTCTAGCAGGCCAAATGATGTCATTCATATTTTAGGGGCATAAAATGAATCAGTTATTGCAAACCTAGCATATCTTTATGTAAACACAAAGATGAATAGCTCTTCTTCTATAGAATCAAGGAATTACATTTAAACAGGACTTTTGATATAAAAAATATATCAGAAAACCAAAGAAACTTCTAACACAATAGTGTTTCTTTGTGTCTCCAAAGACTGGACATGGATAGGTATTAAACATAATGCAAATAAATAAAATAAGGTCAAATCATGTCAATGCTTAACTAACATGTGAGCTCTCCTTTGGCTAAGGTTTTCATTTTATTTTCAGGAGTAAGACAAGTCAATGGAACAACTCTGATATGGAAACTCTCTGAGCTTTTATTTAAGCATAAAAAGGTCTCTTATGCACTGGCCCTCTAAGATACACTTATACACAGTAATTTCCTCAAGAAAATGAACACAAGAATGGTTTTATGAGATATAAATAGCTACAATTTTCTTCCCCAAAAGCAATTTTTTAGTTTTCTTTGCTAAGACTGTGTCTACAAGGAACCTAACAGTCAGTCAATTCAGTAAAAAATGTGTTCTATTCAAGTGAAGAAAAAAACCTTATGGATTGTCTGACAATGCAGACCAAGCAGAATGACTGTATATTCACTTTTCAACTACTTGTTTTCATAACATGCTTACAGAACCTAAAGAGGGGCCAAATGAGCTTTCTAGAACATAGTGTTGTTAATTTTAAATGAGACCAGCACTTGTTTACTATTTCCATTAAGGTCATGATTAGGGAAACTGGTCTGTGTTGTCTTATAAAAGGATCTACAGTATGTTTAAATTTTACATTATTTCAGACATTTAAAAAATGTTTAACAGCTAATGCATGCTATCAGTTTTTAAATTTTAATTTGCATAATATTCCTCACTGATTAAGCTCTAATCTGAAGGGACAATCTTAAATGTGGTCCCCATGCTGACAGTTTAAGGTAAGAACAGAGATTTTACCAAGAAAGTTTGGCTTAAAGAGGCTGGAGAGACCCTCTCCCTGATTCTTTCCTATTATTATCCAGTGTTTTTTCCCCATGTATTGATACATTATAAGCAACCTGAAGTCAGGGACATTTATGCCAGCACAGAATTATCCTTGTACATAATAGACACTCAACGAAAATTTCTGAGTGTTCATTTTGTGGGGAAGAGCCAGAATCACAAATCACTTAGGTAGAAAAATAGGCAGGTGTACAGAAGAGTTACCAAAGAAAGGAGGGGGTCATGTGGAGGAGGAAAAACTCAAAGGGAATGTCAGGGCTCCCTTCATAGATGTGAAGAGGATTAGGCACAGGAATTAGAGTTCTGCATGATTCAAAGAGCCTGCATGTGAATTTCAAGCTGATACAAAGGGCTTCCTAACATTTAGAACTGTCAAAGATAAAAGGAAAGACTATCTCCATCACTACAAGTGTCCAAGTAGAGGCTGGAAGGTCAGCTAGCAAGAAACCATAGATGATATTTAAGCATAGACTAGGATGTCTTGAGGTTCCTAGTCCTAAAAGTCTAAGAAGATGAATCACTCCCTCTAATGATCAACTGAGGTGGAGCAGACATTTAAAGGAAGCGAAGTGGTAGTTGACCTCACCTCCACTGTGGAGGTTTCAATTTTATAATGGGGATCCCGCTTTCCTACCGCAGAGCAGGCCAAACTGGTTACAGCCCCAAAACTCACCTCGGCCAATCTGAATTTCGCCTTTAACAGAGCAGCGCAGCCAAGATTTACCATGGGGGCAGGGTGATAGTGAGGAGGAGGAAGGCGAAGAGGTGCAAGGCTGGAGGAGTAGTGCTTGGCTAGAAAGGAAAAAGCTAAATAAAGTGTAAAAGAAAAGACACTGTAAGAAAACAGAAGTAAGTCTATCTTCGCACTCATGAAATCAGAGGATAATAGGTGAAGAGTGAGTAAATGCACCCACAGGTAGCTAAGGCAGGCAAAAAACACAACATTGCCAAGAAACTCTAGGAGAGAAGTAGAACCACTCAGAGGACTGTGGCATGAACACTCAGCAGTGCTCCATCCAGGATGCTTAAAAGAAAATACTCCTCTTTTCCCACTTTACTGAGGAATAATTGATAAATAAAATTTTAAGATACTTAAAATACACAACATGATAATTTGATAAATGTATACACTATGAAAGGATTCCCCCTCATCAAATTAATTAACACATTCACCATCTCATGTATTAGATACAAACTTTCAGTTATAAGATGAAAAAGGTCCAAGGATCTAATATATAACATGGTGACTACTGTTAACACTGTATTTATTACATAATTGAAATTTTCTAAAAGACTAGAATTTAAATGTTCTCACACACAAAAGGAATCTTAATCCAATTAGCAACAGATCAATAAGTTTAAGAATTTGATGGCAAATCTGAAAGTTATGCTAGCTTCATTTATCAAGCACCAATTAATAATTTTGGATTAATAAGATCTATTAATGTAAAACCGTGTGGCCAGAGATCTTTCCTGTATGTCAAATATTCCCAGGAGTATTGAAAGAGAGGAACTGTCCAAAGCCAGCAACTTTCCATGAAACTAGTTAGCTAAGCAAAGTGTGATATAATGCTCCAGCCCAGATGTTTCATACCATATGAGAAAAGGCATTCTGACCCTCAAGGTCATTTCAAACACTGGGAACACAATTTAGAGGTATCCAGGCAACCTTCGTCTTGTGGCCAGATGTCTGAAAACTTGACAACTCCAAAGAGTCGGCAACAAAACACCAACAACAGATTCCATGATCCCCGTTTTCAAGTTTCTGTTTAAGTAATAGTAATTTAAGAAAACAGAAAACAAAAAGAAAAAATACTTCTCTTAACTGTGAGCCCCTCCAGGGCAGGAACTATGTTCTATTCACCTTGTCATCTTGTATCCAGTAAAGGCCTCCATTATTAAATAAGGATTACTGATTGAAAATCATTCACTGATTGATGGAGACAGTATTTTCAAACCTACAAACATAATATGCAATATAATTGCCTAGAGTAAGAGAGCCAGTGGCTTATCGTGTAAACAAATAATATCCTTGAGGAAGTCTCCTGGCCAAAAAACTGCACTACAATCCAACCTTCACTCTATCTTGAAGCTCTCATTCTACAGCAAAACACCAAAACCCCCATACCAAGCCTGACCCCAATCCTGTACTCTAAATTTCCACCTACTTCTGAAAGTTTCCCTATCAGACAAGATGTTATAACTACACTCCCAAACTTATGTTCTATTCCAGACTTTTGGTTTTCAGGAATCTCAAAGGATGCACAGACATAAATATTTCAGTGATAAACCATATTGTCAAACTCTAAGGGTTTCTTGCTAAGACCAGTCTCGAACAACTACAGGCCTTGGTCATAAACCTTATTATTACTCAGATCCTCATATTCAACAAAAGGTCACTATTTTTGGCAGATGATGTAACTAGCAATAACTGGTTCATGTTTCTTTCATGTAAAACATGCATGTCATAGCCAAGACCAAAAAAATTCACGGGATATATATGTTAACTTTCTCAGGCTCCCTAGTCAAACCATCTCAAGTAAGGATACTTATTTTTGGTAAGAAGCTGTTTTCTTCACTCCTAATGATGAGCCATTTATCTGCAGCACACAAACCCCAGACTTATGGCCAGAACAAAAGCATTTAGAGTGTCCTATCTCAGGCGTCAGTGTGGCATGCCTGTTAATTTCAGCAAGACACGAAAGACAGGGGAAATAAGACCTAAAAGGCACTTACTGGCAAGAGTTCTGTACGACTGGCCAAGAAGAGTGTCCAGAGGGCAGTAATGAGTTAAGCAAAGAGCACAAGAGGTCGAAGTAGAACAGACCAACTGAGAATCCAGCTATCTAACCGTGTATGTATGTATCTAGCAAACATTTTCTGAATAACTGTTATATACCAAGGATTGTATTGGGTGCTGGGAATAAAGAGATTATCAAGACATGGGCCTTACTAATAATGATTATGATAAAGATAATGATCAGTATATACAAAGTACAAAAGTGATATAAAAGAGGAAGTTACCAGGGAAGTAATATAATCAGGTGGGAAACAAAATTTTAGAATGATAGAGATCAGGATTCAAATCCCACCTCTACTAACTAGCTCTGTACAAATCGGGATATGTAAAGAAGAGTTAATAGTAGTAACTATCTTAAATGATAATTGTGAGGACTAACTACAAAACATTTGTAAAGTGCCTAGAACTTTGTCTGGTACATATTACTGCTTTAAAAATCATTATTACTCACTTGCTGAGGGAACGGTCACAAGTTTCATGGGATAAGTGATATTTAAACTAAGTCTTTTTTTTCTTTCTTTTTTTATTGAGGTATAGTTGATTTACAATTACTATAATTAGTTTTTATAATTATTATATTAGTTTCAGGTGCATAATGCTTCAAAAATTTTTATGGATTACACTCCATTTACACTTAAGATAAAATATTGCCTATATTCCCTGTGCACTACAATATATCCTTGTAGCTTATTTATTTTATACATAGTAGTTTGAACCTCTTAATACCCTCACTATATCTTGTCCCTCCCCTCTTCCTTCTACATCTGTGAGTCTCTTTGTTTTGTTATATTCATTTGTTTTATTTTTTAGATTCCACATATAAGTGATAAAATACTGTATTTGTCTTTCTCTGTCTGACTTTTTTCACTAAGCATAATACCCTCCAGGTCCATCCATGTTGTTGCAAATGGCAAAATTTTCATTTTTTTTATGGCTGAGTAGTATTCCATTGTATATATGTGTCACATCTTCTTTATCCATTCATCTGTTGATGGACACTTAGTTTGCCTCCATACTTTGGCTATTATAAATAATGCTGCTACAAACATTGGGGTACATATATCTTTTCAAATTAGTATTTTTGTTTTCTTTGGATATATACCCAAGAGTGGAATTACTGGATCATATGGTAGCTCTAGATTTAGTTTTTTGAGGAACTTCCATACTGTTTTTCATAGTGGCTGTACCAATTTACATTCCCACCAACAATGGACAAGTGTTTGCTTTTCTCCAAAACCTCGTCAGCATTTATTATTTGTGGCTTTTTTGATGACAGCCATTCTGACAGGTGTAAGGTGATACCTAATTGTAGTTTTGATCTGCATTTCTCTGATGATTAGTGATGTTGAACATCTTTTCATGTGTCTGTTGGTCATCTGTATGTCTTCTTTGGATAACTGTCTATTCAGGCCTTCTGCCCATCTTTTAATCAGATTCTTTCCTTTTTAAAAATATTTATTTATTTATTTTTGGCTGTGTTGGGTCTTCATTGCTGCGCATGGGCTTTCTCTAGTTGCGACGAGCAGGGGCTACTCTTCGCTGCGGTGCTCAGGCTTCTCATTGCGGTGGCTTCTCTTGTTATGGAGCACAGGCTCTAGGCACACGGGCTTCAGTAGTTGTGGCACACAGGTTCAGTAGCTGTGGCTCGTGGGCTCTAGAGTGCAGGCTCAGTAGTTGTGGCACACAGGTCCAGTTGCTCTGTGGCATGTGGGATCTTCCTGGGCCAGGGCTCGAACCCGTGTCCCCTGCATTGGCAGGATTCCTAACCACTGCGCCACCAGCAAAGCCCTGTTTTTTAGATATTGAGTTGTATGAGCTGTTTGTATATTTTGGATATTAACCCATTATTGGTCATATCATTTACAAATATTTTCTCCCATTCAGTAGATTGTCTTTTTGTTTTGTCAATGGTTTCCTCTGCTGTGCAAAAGCTTTTAAATTTAATTAGGTCCCATTTGTTTATTTTTGCTTTTGTTTTCTTTGTTTTAGCAGACAGATTAAAAAGAAATGTTGCTACGATTTATGTCAGAGTGTTCTGCCTATGTTTTCTTCTAGGAGTTTTATGGTTTCCAGTCTTAACATTTAGGTTTTTAATTCATTTTGAATTTATTTTTGTATATGGTGTGAGAAAATGTTCTCATTTCATTATTTTCCATGTAGCTGTCCTGTTTTCCCAGCACCACTTATTGAAGAGACTGTCTTTTCTCTATTGTATATTCTTGCCTCCTTTGTCACAGATTAATTGACCATAGTGTGTGGGTTTATTTCTGGGCTGTTTATTCTGTTCCATTGATCTATGTGTTTGTTTTTGTGCCAGTACCATACTGTTTTGATGACTATAGCTTTGTAGTATAGTCTGAAGTCAGGGAGCATGATACCTCCACCTCTATTCTTCTTTCTCAAGATTATTTTGGCTACTAGGGGTCTTTTTTGTTTCCATATAAATTTTTAAATTATTTGTTTTAGTTCTGTGAAAAATGTCATTGGTATTTTGATAGGGATTGCAATGGATCTCTAGATTGCCTTGGGTAGTATGGTCATTTTAACAAAATTAATTCTTCCAATCCATGAGCATAATATTTCTTTCCATCTATTTCTGTTGTTTTCAATTTTTCATCAGTGTCTCATAGTTTTCCAAGAACAGCTCTTTTACCTCTTTAGATAGGTTGATTCCTAGGTATTTTATTATTTTTGATGTGATGGTAAATGGAACTGTTTTCCTAATTTCTCTTTCTGATAGTTCGTTCTTAGTGTATAGAAATGCAACAGATTTCTATATATTAATTTTGGATCCTACAGCTTTACCAAATTCATTGATGAGCTCTAGTAATTCTTTTGGTGGCATCTTTAGGGTTTTCTGTGTATAGTATCATGACATCTGTAAACAGTGGTAGCTTTACTTCTTCCTTTCCAATTTGGATTCCTTTTATTTCTTTTTCTTGTCTGACTGCTATGACTAGGACTTCCAATACTATGTTGAATAAAAGTAGCAAGAGTAGACATCCTTGCCTTGTTCCTGACCTTACAGGAAATGCTTTCAGGTTTTCACCATTGAGTATGATGTTAGCTGTGGACTTATCCTATATGGCCTTTATTATGTTGAAGTATGTTCCCTCTACACCCACTTTCTGGAGAATTTTTATCATAAATGAATGGTGAATTTTGTCCTTTTTCTGCATCTATTAAACTAAGTCTTAAAGAATGAATTGGAGTTCACTTGGTGAACAAGTCAAGGAAAGGCTCTCTAGACAGGGACACCAGCACATGCAAGGGCCCAGAACCTATGGTTCAAGAGGAGTAGAAGAAGGTGATTTCCATTTGAAGGCAAGAACAATGGGAGAGAGAAAGCCAGGTCTGTGCTAAGATAAGAAGAGGGAAGAAGCACTTCCAGGAAGTATCAGGGTTAACAAGAGTGTCTTCACTGAAGAACAGTGGCTCCACTAGGCACAAAAGACAGATGAAGTAGCGTGGAACGTGAGGTTCGCGTTCTGAGAGAGCTGTCAGAAAGAAAGGGCTGCTGCAAGTAGTTTTAGGTGAGACTTCCAACCCTGACACTAATTAGCCACAGATTTGGAGTGAAGAGAGAGTAGCCACCAAACTGCCAACACTAAGTCCTCCAGCAAGCAGCTTAGGCATGGAAGGGACAGAGGACTTCAACGTATGCTGAAAACATAAACTGTAAAGTTCTAAAGTATGCAGAATAAGTCCTAGACAGTACAATCAATCCAAATCTACTGCCATATGAACAAATTAGAATTTAGTGACAAATTAACTAGAGTCAGTGTTTCAATGTGACGGAAATATATGGCTTATTTCTAATTAGTTCCAGAATAACAAAAAATACCAAGGGAACCTTCCCACTATAACTTCCACAGAAAAAGAAAAATATTAAGTTATTTATTTTATACACACACGCATACATCCCTACTCCAAATTCAGAACTACTGCAAACAAAGCTACATCAGTCCCAAAAAACAGAACAGCAGTGTTCTACCATTTGGGTCTAAAGACCCCAAACTTCTGAACAATTTATGAGCATTTAAATCTCAGAAGTCTTCTCAGACAATGGTTCCATTTTACATGTACAGAATATTTTAAATGAAATTCGTTTGCCCTTGGTAGTCAGAAAGAACCTGAGCTTTACCGTTAGACCAAGGTTCAAATTCCTCATTAGTGACTTAACCTATGTGGTCTCACCTTCCTTATATGCAAAGTATATAGATGGTGTCTATATACCTACACGGCAGAATTGTTATAAGGATAGGATATAATGTATGTAAAACCCTGATACATTGTAAGCTTTTAATAAGTGGAGGTTTTTATGATTATTATGAAACTCTGCCAAAACCCAATAGATGGTAGCATCAGAAAATTATTTTATCAGTCATAATCTCTCAATCTAATGCTCCAAATATTGTTCTACATGGTTTCCAAGATACAAATTGCCATCAAATCAGCTCATAGCTAGCTTAGAATATAACCTTATGGGAGCTTGCTCTAGATATATGCAATTGAGTTGTAGAGGGAATGGCTTGCTGGATTAGCCCACAGGCAGCTTGTTAAATGTTAAATTCTGAATGCTACAGGCACTCAAATATCACATTTATAAGAATTTTATTTTTAAAATATGTAGTGCTGAATATCAAGAACATTTCAGCCTAGCCAAGACCACAGCCTCTCAAAATATTACTACTCTGTGTTATAACTTAGCAACTGATCAAGAAGGAATAATATATAATTGGTTAGGTTTTCAGAGAAAAAAAGAGGTGTCTGTATCCACAGATTTATTTACTTGGTGAGTTTTCCAAACACTGCAATGGAACTGTAAAAACAATGTGATTAAAATCGATAGAGCACATCATTTGCTGATACTGTTGCCCAAGAAAAGGCAATAAGCCTTAGGCATGTTATTACTAGATTACACAATTTCACTGACAGGTTCAAGATTTTTAAAAGCAACTGAGAATAGAGAGGATTTCTTTTTTGGAGTCAAGGGATTTTTTGTCTTTAATTAAAAGGAAATCATCATTTCTCTCTTTTTTTATCATGAAGATTTTAAATGTCCTCTATAACATTTAAAAAATAATATTAATATTAAATTTTCATTTATTTCCTAAAATAAAAATAGATTGATGATCCTGATTAAAATTAAACTGAAAGCTACTTTTGTTTAACAATACCATATCCAACCACACATCCATTTCACAAATATTAGAATAGTTCAGGGAATAGTGGTTATGGGATTATTATTTCTTCAAAGTCCATGCAGAAGAATATGAACGTCCAAATACATGAATTTCCAAACCTCTTCTGCAAAAATGATCAATGACTCTTTTTTCAGGTCTTAGTGATGAAATGACAAACTTTAAAACACGCCTTCAAATTCAAAGAATGCTACATTTCAAAGTATGCTTTTTAATCAGATAGCAAAAGTTAGTCATGTAGACATAAATTCATTTGATAAAAAGTGACCAAAACTGAACCTAAAATCAGTAAGACTTTTATTCTAGTCAGATGTTCTACTATACTACAAACAGAAAATTGCAAAAGTTTTTGATTGCTTTATACTGAAAATTCCAAAGTAGAAACATTCTTCTGTAGCATGGGAAAGCTGATGGTATCAACTATGTAGTTTTATCCTTATGATAAAAAAAAAAAAAAGTTGACCTGAAATGTTGAGATAATTTTAATCATGAATCCTGATAGGAAATACAAGGCTAGGCTCACAGAAATAAATTGACCAGGCATTAGGTCTACATTTACTAGCCTCTACCAAGTGAACAGTAAAGTCTATTCAGGGGAGCTTAGGTCTTAGACTTATACCAGACGTAGATAATTTTACAAAGAAAATCTACAAAACACCACATACTTTCTTGTCACTGAAGTGCACACATACTTACATACATATATAAAAGCTTTATGTTCTAAGGTACATTAAAAGATGCTCAGTATTACTAACTATTAAGAAATGCAAATCAAAACTACAATAAGGTATCACCTCACTCCGGTCCAAATGGCCATCATCAAAAACTCTACAAATAACAAATGCTGGAGAGGGTGTGGAGAAAAGGGAACCCTTGTACACTGCTGGTGGGAATGTAAATTGGTGCAGCCACTATGGAAAACAGTATGGAGGTTCCTTAAAAAATTAAAAATAGAGCTACTATATGATCCAGCTATCCCACTCCTGGGCATATATACAGAAAAGATGAAAACTCTAATTCAAAAAGATATATATACCCCAATATTCATAGCTGCACTAGTTACAATAGCCAAGACATGGAAGCAACCTAATGTCCATCAACAGGTGAATGAGTAAAGAAGATATGGTATATATATAATGGAATATTATTCAGCCATAAAAAGAATGAAATATTGCCATTTGCAGCAACATGGATGGACCTAGAGAATATCATACTGAGTGAAGTCAGACAGAGAAAGACAAATATTATATCACTTAAATGTGGAATCTGAAAAATAATACAAATGAATTTATTTACAAAACAGAATCAGACTCAAAGACATAGAAAACAAACTTATGGTTACTGAAGGGGAAAGAGGGTGGGGAGTAATAAATTAGGAATATGGGATTAACAGACACACACTACCATATTAAGAATTGATAAAAAACAAGGATTTACTGTATAACACAGGGAACTATACTCAGTATCTTGTATTAACCTATTATGGAAAAGAATCTGAAAACATATATATATATATATATATATATATATATATATATATATATATATATATATATATATATTCATATCAGAATCACTTTGCTGTACACCTGAAACTAATACAATATTGTAAGTCAACTATATTTCAATTTTTTAAAAAAGCTCTATGTTCTAAATAGCTATTGGAATAGATAGCTTTATTAACTGAATAATACAATTTTCCTTAGTTCCTCTCTCTCCCTTGGTCTCCACATTCAACAATTCTATTTCCAAAACACTTCTCAAATCGATCCGACTTTCTCCATTCCAAATGTCTACATCAATATTATCTCTTGCCTGGAATACTGCAAGACCTTCCTAACTGGTCACCCTGATTCCAAGTCAACCCTCTCATGCAAAGCATTCTCCATACTCTAGCCAAGGTGCTTTTTCTAATATGTAAAACTCATCATGTTTCTTCCCAATAAAAATCGCTTCAGTATGATACGGCCCCAGTTTACCTCTTCAGGCTTAACTGATTCTACTTCCTCAATGTAAAGTTTTCCAACATACAGAACTTCTTTCATTTCCTGCAATTCTATGCTTTCTCTAGGCCTTCCTACATGCACTCTCAGCCTGGAATACTCTTTCCCATTCTTCCCTTCATTGTTAAAATTTCTGCTCTACCTGCAGATCTCAGCTTAGACATCATCTCCTTTGAAATTTTCTTGATGTCTTGAGTCTCAGTTGAGTGTATGCCTCTCCTTTGTGCACTGTACTTGCTCTAGCACACTCGGAATTTTATGTGTCTGTGTCCCTCCCTATACCCAAAGTTCCCTGAAAGCAGGGATGGTGTCTATATTGCTAGCTATTGTCTCCCCAGTGAAGGAGTGACAAAAAGAAATGCGTTTTTTAGAAAGCATGTTCTACCTGCAGTATAGAAAATGTATGAAAGGCAGAACAAGACTGGAGACATAGAGACAAGAAAGTATTACAATAGTTTAAGCAAGACAGAAATGTGGTCCTAATTAGGAAAGTAGCATCAGGGATGGGGAAAATAGATTCTACAGATATTCAGGAAGTAGAGTGATCGAACTTGGTAACTGATCACCTATGACCATGCTAAGAGACAAAGTCAAAGAGGACACTGAAGTGGAGATGTCTAAGAGGCAGTGGTTACATAAGTCCAAAGATAAAAAGAAATCTAGATTTAAAACTTGGAGTTAAGAGTTATGTCAAAGAAGAGGCAACTGAAATCACAGGTATAGGTGAGATCAACCAGGAAGGATGTGTGGAATGGAAACATAAGAGAGTCAAGGACAGAACTTTCAGAAACATCAAATTCTAAAGGATAATCAGAGGAAGAGAGTCCACTGAACAATGGAAAAGAGTATCCACAGAGGCAGAAAAGAGGGTATTTAATGAAGGAAAGACTGGCAAAAGCCAAGTGGCTCAAAACTTTCAAGGAAGATGAGGGCTGGAAAGTTTTATTTTAAAATTAAGTTATGGGGTATTGTTGGCAAAAATGGTAGATTAGGGACCTCCAAAATTTTGTTCATCCATAAAAGCAATATAAAAGCTGACAAAATTATTAGAATAAACTATTCCAGAGCTCTGGAAATTAACCAAACCTTGCAGCAACACAGGAAACATTTATTTTTAAGTCAATAAATAGTTGTATCTCAGGAAGAACAAGAAGCTTTGTGACATTTTAACTTCCCTTACTCCCATCCCCCATTCTCATCTCTGCAATAGTCTTGAAAAATAATAGCCCACATTCCTGGTACAGCCTAGTAGTCACTGGGTAGAGCAGAATGGAGCTGGAGCCCTTTCAAATCCTCATTCCCAAAGAACTGTCATTATTTGACCTTTCTGATGGTTCCCTGGGAGACCCCACTTATAAGTCAGTCTGTACTTGACCTGACTCAGAACTCACCTAGTATAAAAAAACCTTCTCCCAAGGGGCATTTGTTGAAAACAGTTACAAGCAAGTGTTCTAACTTCACAGCTGCCTGAGGAAGTAGTTACTACTTGGAGCAACAATAGACTAACCAAAAAGCTTAAAAGAAACAGCTGAGAAATATTCACCCATAGGGGCTTTGAAAAGCTCCAACACAGAAGAGGGTGTGGAGAAAAGGGAACCCTCTTGCATCATTGGTGGGAATGTAAATTGATATAGCCACTATGGAGAACAGTATGGAGGTTCCTTAAGAAACTAAAAATAGAACTACCCTATGACCCAGCAATCCCACTACTGAGCATATACCCAGAGAAAACCATAATTCAAAAAGATACATGCACCCCAATGTTCACTGCAGCACTATTTACAATAGCCAGGACATGGAAGCAACCTAAATGTCCATCAACAGAGGAATGGATAAAGAAGATGTGGTACGTATATACAATGGAATATTACTCAGCCATAAAAGGAACAAAATTAGGCCATTTGTAGAGACGTGGATGAACCCAGAGACTGTCATACAGAGTGAAGTAAGTCATAAAGAGAAAAACAAATACCATATATTAACACATATATGTGGAATCTAGAAAAATGGTATAGATGATCCAATCTGCAAAGCAGAAATAGAGACACAGATATTCAAAGGTATGGATACCAAGGGGGAAGGGGAGTGGGATGAATTGGGAGATTGGGATTGACATACATACACACACTACTGATACTATGTGTAAAATAGATAACTAATGAGAACCTACCGTATTAGCACAGGGAACCCTACTCAATGCTCTGTGGTGACCTAAATGGGAAGGAAATCCAAAAAAGAGGGGATATATGTATATGTATAGCTGATTCATTTTGCTGTACAGTAGAAACTAACACAACATTGTAAAGCAACTATACTCCAATAAAAATTAATTTAAAAAAGAGAAAAGAAAAGCTCCAACATAGTCTTGGGAATCTAGGAGACCACACACACACACAGGGCTGTACACATGCAAAAGGAAGACTTGAGAAGCCCCTAAGCTCTCATCTCTGTCTGACCTTGAGGCTCTGCACAAGCAGGAAGTGAAGGTTAAGACAGAGCTGTCATACACCTTGCTAAGTGTTGAAGGTGCACCCCAACATGCACATAGAGCTCCTCAGCAAACACTGGTGATTTGTTGGTCACTCTTCCAATCGCTAGCTCACTACTAAGCTAAACAAATAGAGACATCAGTGGCCACACAAAGCAAACAATACAGACTTCACATAATTAGTTCAGAGAAGTTACTAAACAAACAACTACTACAACAACAACCAATAGAAAAAAAAAAAAAAAACCCTGGGGATGGGAGAGTATCTGATTTCCAAAGTTGCCACATTATTTAAAATGTCCAGTTTTCAACAAAAAATTATGAGCCATGCAAAAACAAACACACAAAAAACCCAAGAAAGTATGGCCATATAGAAGAACAAAAGCACTTAATAGAAACTGGCCCTGAGAGGCCCAGATGTTACTAGACAAAGACTTTAAATTTATTTATTTATTTATTTAATTTATTTATAGCTGTGTTGGGTCTTCATTTCTGTGCGAGGGCTTTCTCTAGTTGCGGCAAGTGGGGGCCACTCTTCATCGCGGTGTGCGGGGCTCTCACTATCGCAGCCTCTCTTGTTGTGGAGCACAGGCTCCAGACACGCAGGCTCAGTAATTGTGGCTCACGGGCCTAGTTGCTCCGCGGCATGTGGGATCTTCCCGGACCAGGGCTCGAACCCGTGTCCCCTGCATTGGCAGGCAGATTCTCAACCACTGCACCACCAGGGAAGCCCTGAACATATTTAAATTAGCTCATTTAAAGTCTTTGTCTAGGACTTCCCTGGTGGTGCAGTGGTTAAGAATCTGCCTGCCAATGCAGGGGACACGGGTTCGAGCCCTGGTCTGGGAAGATCCCACATGCCGCAGGGCAACTAAGTCCGTGTGCCACAACTACTGAGGCTGTGCTCTA
Organism: Balaenoptera ricei; assembly: GCF_028023285.1. Taxonomy (NCBI): domain Eukaryota; kingdom Metazoa; phylum Chordata; class Mammalia; order Artiodactyla; family Balaenopteridae; genus Balaenoptera; species Balaenoptera ricei. The sequence goes on from NC_082646.1 coordinate 66,283,602, forward strand.
GAGCTCAGAAGCCACAACTTCTGAAGCCCAGGTGTCACAACTACTGAAGCCCACGTGCCTAGAGCCCATGCTCCTCAACAAGAGAAGCCCCAGCTCGCTGCAACTAGAGAAAGAGCATGTGCAGCAACGAAGACCCAATGCAGCCAAAAATAAATAAATTAAATAAATAAGTTTAAAATAAATAAATAAATATGTTCAAAGAGCTGCAAGAAACCATGTCTAATGAACTAAAAGAAAGTATGAGGTTATCTCCCCACATAGAGATTATCAATAGAGATATATAAATTATTTTTTTTAAAATCAAATTCTGGAATTGAAAAGTATAATAATTGAAATGAATATTTCATGAGAGATGCTCAATAGCAGATTTGAGCAGACAGAAGAAAGAAACAATGAACTTGAAGATACATGTCAATGAAGATTATCTAGTTTGAGAAACAAAAGTAAAAACAATAAAGAAAAATAAACATAGTCTCAAAAACCTGTGGAGATACCATCAACTGTACCAATATACGCATAACGGGAGTCTCAGAAGAAGGGGAGAAACAGAAATGGGAAGAAAGAATACTTGAGGAAATAATGGCCAAAAACTTCCAATTTGATGAAAAACATTAATCTCCACATCTAGAAGCTCAATAAACTCCAAGTAGGATAAACTCAAAGAGATCCACACCTTGACATATATTAGCCAAACTGTCAAGACAAAGAGAATTTTGAAAGCAGCAAGAGAGAAGTGACTTATCACATTCAAGAAATGTTCAGTAAGATTAACAGCTGTACTCTCATTAGAAACAGAATGAAGGAAATGGAATGACATATTCAAAGTTCTGAAGAAAAAAAAACCCTGTCAATCAAAAATTCTAAATCCAGCAAAAACTACCCTTCAAAAATGAAGTGAGTAGCCTAAGGCCAGAATTATATTGATAACAAAACAGTCAAAGACATCACATAAGTGCACACACACACACAACTAGAGATAAATATTCCTTATGATTGATGATAAATGCAAAAATCCTCAACAGAATACCAGCAGCATGTATCACCAAAATACTGAATCAAGCAGCATATGAAAAGGATTACACAATACTATGAGAGGAGGTTTATCTCAGGAATACAAGGTTGGTTCAACATATAAAGTCAATGTAATACACCATATTTATAAAATCCAGGGAAAATAAACACATGATCATCTCAATGTCTGCAGAAAAAACATTTAACAAAATCCAACACTCTCTCAAGATAAAAACATTCAACAAACTAGGAACAGAAGGGAACTTTTTCAAACTGACAAAGGGCATCTACAAAAAACCCATAGCTAACATCATAGTTACTGGTGAAAGACTGAAAGCTTTTCCCCCAAGATCAGGAACAAGTCAAGGATGCCTACTCTCACCACTTCTATTTAACACTGTACTGGAGGTTCTAGCCTGGAGAGCACTAAACATGAAAATAAAATAAAAAGCATCTAGATTGGAAGGGAAACTGGAAAAAAATACCTCTATTTGCAAATGACATGATCCTGTATATAGAACATTCTAAGGAATACACACACACACACACACACACACACACACACACACACACACAAGCTAATAAACAAGGTTAGCAAGGCTGCAGGATACAAGATCAATATACATAAATCAGTTGTATTTTTATACACTAGAAATGAAAAATCAGAAAATAAAATTAAGAAAATGATTTAATCCAATAATATCAAAAAACAAGAGTAAATAACAAAATGAGTACAAGACCTGTACACTGAAAACATAAAACTCTGTTAAAAGAACTTAAAGAAAAAAATGAAAAGACATTTTGACTTCATGTGTTGGAAAACCTAGTATTGTTAAGATGGCAATACTCCTCAAATTGATCTACCAATTCAATGCAATCACTATCCATTTCCAAGTGTCTTTTTTTTCTGCAGAAATTGACAATCCTAAAATTCATACAGAAATGCAAGGGACCCAGAAGAGCCATAATAAAATTGGAAAAAAGATCCCTTCAATATAAAAGGAAATAACATGGAATATTTACATATAATTTCAGTGCAAGGCAGAAAACAAAGATATAAAGCACAAGATGGAAAGAACAAGCTCTTCCAACTTGGGTAATCAAAAAAACTCTAATTTATCAAAGAAGATATACAAATGCCAGTAAGCACATGAATAGATGCTCAATTTCTTCAGTCATTATTGTAATGCAAGTGAAAACCACAATGAGGGACTTCCCTGGCAGTCCAGTGGTTAAAGCTCCATGCTTCCAATGCAGTGGCCGCAGGTTCAATCCCTGGTTGGGGAACTAAGATCCTGCATGCTGCGTGGCACAGCCAAATAAAAAAAAAAGAGGAAAAAGAAAACCACAGTAAGATACTAACTCACACTCACCAGGATGGCTACAGTTAAACAAATAAACAAAACCAGAAAATAAGTGTTGGAGAGAATGTGGAGTAACTGGAATGCAAAATGGCATCGCTGGTGGGAATGTACAATGGTGTAGCCATGGAAAACAATTTGATAGTTCCTCCAAAATTAAACAAAGGGTTACCATATGACCCAGAAATTCCTAGGTATAGACCCAAGAGAATTGAAAACATATTACACAAAAACGTATACACAACTGAATAAAGCAGCATTATTCACAATACCAAAAAAGTTAGAAACAATCCAAATGTCTATCAACTGATGAACGGATAAACAAAATGTGGTATGTGATACACATACAATTTTTATATATTTATATATATAAAATTCAGCCACTAATACATGTACAATGTGGGTTAACCTTGAAAATATTATGCTAAGTAAAAGAAGCCAGATTCAAAGGCCACATACTGAATGACTCTATTGACATGAAATGTCCAGAATAGGTAAATCCATAGAGACAGAAAGTAGATTAGTGTATGTCAGAGCCTAGGGGGAAAGGAAAGGGTGACGACGCAAAGTGACTGTCAATGGGTCTGAAGTTTCCTTCTTGGGGAGAAGAAAATGTTCTCAAATTAGAAGGTAGTGATGGTTGTACAACCATGGAGTAGTACACTTTAAAGTGGTAAATTTTTTAAAAATTAAGTTGTCCCTGAAAATTTGCCAAGATTAACTTAAGTAAATTGATGGGGGCAGACTAAATATGAATTTTTCTTGAAAGGCAAGGCATTTGGCCACTTATCTCAAGCTTTGTCCACACAGCATCAAAATATTAATTGAAAAGCAGGGGAATTCCCTGGTGGTCCAGTGGTAAAGAATCTGCCTTACAATGCAGGGGACATGGGTTTGATCCCTGGTCAGGGAACTAAGATTCCACATGCCACAGGGCAACTAAGCCCATGCACCACAGCTACTGAGCTCGCCTGCTTCAACTAGAGAGCCTGCATGCCTCAAACTACAGAGCCCATGCGCCCTGGAGCCTGCATGCCACAACTACAGAAGAGAAAACTCTCATGCCACAACTTGAGAAAAGTCTGCATGCCGCAAGGAAGAACCTGCACACCACAAAGAAGATCCCGCATGCCTCAATAAAGATCCTGCGTGCCGCAACTAAGACGCAACGCAGCCAAAAATAATTTAAATAAATAAATAAATAATAAATAAATCTTTAAAAGAAAAAAAAAAGAAAAGCAGGAATTCAGTCTATCTTACAGCTTTACCTAATTTCAGGGCCCAGTCATACCTATGTGAGGTCTTCTGTCTAGCAGCCCTGCCCAAAGAAAGAGCCTTACTGAGCAAAATTCCCTAGGCCAACTAGCCCTCTAGCTTAGCTCTCTGCCCTTGAACAGTGCTGTGTTCTTTCCATTACACCATGGACTGCCTAGGTTCAAGTCCTGGCCACTTATTAAATCTGTGATTTAAATCTACTTAATCTACTTTTGTGCTTTAGTTTCCTCATCAGTAAATTGGGATAATAAAGCATCTTCCATAGGTTATTATGAGGATTAAATGAATTAACCCATGTAAAATGCTTACACTAGTGCCTGATAAATTGTAAGCACTCAAAACACGTTGCAGGGTAATGGAACAGGGAATGAGTCTAAATCATGACCAAACCATTCACGTTATGCCCCAACAAAGATTCTTTGATAAGTACTATGGTAAAGATAAACATAAAGGTAACGGTGAAGAAGGAAAGATAGTATATATCCATGTCAAACTCATTTGACCTGATCCACAATAGTAAATATATTTTTACATTATGACCCAGTACACACACATACACACACACACACGTATATATACGGTGAAATTAATGTTTAATAAAAATACCCTTAGTATTTATAACACTCTACTTGTTATTCTTGTCTATTCTATTCCCAATTTTTAAAAAATCTTGTCACAGCACCCTACTGCCACTCCACTAAATTGATTTTACTACCCAGTAAAATTTGGTCCAAAGTTTGACCAAATCGTTATTGAAAAATATGAATCTGGACATGTGACCAACTAACTTTAACACAAAGAAGAATGAATTAAGTGCCCAGTAAAGGTTGCTATTGTGGGAACACAGAAGAAGTTAATAATTTTGACTGGGCCACCCAGGATTCACTGCATACAACTATGGACACAAATGGAAATTCAAACAATAGGAATTAAGGATTGGTCATAGTTAATCTCCTTTACACTACTATTTTCCCAATCTGGGTGGAAAACAAGCTGTTAAAATATTTGATACACTAACTAATGGCAAAGCTTAGACATAAACTTGAGAGGTGTTATCTGATTTGTCAATTAGATAATGTTGTTGTTTCTCTTGTCCCTTTACTCTCTTCCTCTGGGATGAGCACCCAACCCCGTGGAGTCCCCAGTGCCCAGTCCCTAGTCCACTCACTGTCCAAAGTACCTGCCTTTGCCCCTATCCAGATTTCCAAGGTGCCCAGGTGCTCTCCAGTCCCCAGTTTTGCCTCAAGTCTGCCACACAGTTTCCCCACTTCCCCACCACTATATGGCATTGGTAAGCAGTATCAAAACTTGGCCAAAATCTGTTCTATATGCTTTGGAGAGGCAAAAGGAGAGGTGCTAATTTACCACATATGCAATTTTCATCTGCACTGAATGGGTAAATTACTGCTTAATTCATTGATCTTGCCATATCCAGATGCTGAAAGAACTATCAAGTATCTAAAGATATTGAGTTTCACAGATGAATAGGCTTCCCAGAATTCAGCTTTGTATGTACTATATGTACTATGTAGTATATTTTGATTATATCTAGAAAATAATTTTGCTCTAACAGGATAGTCTATATAATTAAAAAAAAAAGTTACCATGGTAAATTTGTAGGACCACTACTAAAATCACTTTACCATTATCACAATGGCAGTTATATCTATTTATTCAATCATTTATTTAATAATATTGGTCAAGTTCTACTATGTGCAAGGAATTATGGGCCCTATAGAGGAAACAAAATAGTGAAGTCCTGGATCCTTTCAGTCTAAAAGGAAATATCAATAATACGGCATATATACAAATAGTTTCAGTGCAAGGCAGAAAACAAAAGTATAAAATACAAGATGGAAAGAGCAAGCTTTTTCAACTTGGGTAATCAAAAACTAATTTATCAATTCCAAATTATGGTTTACCAAAGTTTAGATCACGTTTAACTAGTAACAAATAGTTTCTATACCCTTGAAATAAGAAAACAAAATGTCTCAACAGGGCAATTCAGCAAAAATAAGACTTAAGATGTGGGAAAGCATTTCAGCCCAAGGCAATAGGAAAGAATATCCATTTCACTCCAGAAGAGGGCAGAAGTTTCTACACAGGAGGTCAGGAAATGTGGAGAAAAGATTCCTCCCTAAATAGGAGCTTAAAATGAATGAGCATCAAGATCCTAACCAAGTTTACTATTTACTACAACATATTCAAATATTAAATGGCATGAACTGATCTACATTAAGTATAATTCCTATTTAAAGGATAAGGGTTTAGCTATTAAATCTTATCTTTTGGGGGAAATCTATAAGAAGAGACATTTTTAATGAAAAACTTCCATGTTAACTGTAGTTGATTTCCATTCTTTATATGTGTAGGAATATTTCATTCCAAAATTTTCAATGAAATCAACACTCCAAGCAGAACATTTAAGCCATAAAAATACACACAAATAAAATAGGGGTAGAGTTAAAATAAGCATATTATTTATTAAGCATTTTCCATTAGGTCCTGAGGCTGGTGAAAGTGGGGGCTGAAAAGGTATGCTACATCCCTCCTGCTCCCTAGGATGGAAGAAAGCCTTTGCCTCCAAGGAGACAAGACTGTGGGGAGCATCACAGTACCTTGAAATGGAATGAGAATGTATAATAATCAGCACTAACCAAAGAATAAAAAGCTAATCATAGTCTGAAACAAGTATTACTAAACTATTTTTTTTAAAGCAACTTAGGTTTGAGAAGGTCAGGCCTGAGGAGACAGCAGAAGGAAAAGCATTTAAAGCACTTATGTGGGGAATCAGGAAGTAAAAGCACCCTAAAGTAAAAAGCAAACTTACTGGTAAAGGAAGAAGAGAGGGTCTTGGTGTGGAAAATAGTTAGAATTTTATTTTCTTATAGTAGTAGAGAAATATGTACTTATTATATATGTTGGAAAAATGAAAGACCCTCCCTCCCCACCAAGAAAAAAAACTTAACTATTTGGAAATTTAGAAATATTTTCCAAAATGCTTTGATAAAACGAAAATCAAAACTGAAATACAAACTCTCAAGAAAACTGTGGGGCTTCCCTGGTGGTGCAGTGGTTGAGAATCTGCCTGCTAATGCAGGGGACACGGGTTCGAGCCCTGGTCTGGGAAGATCCCACATGCCGCAGAGCAACTAGGCCCGTGAGCCACAACTACTGAGCCTGGAGCCTGTGCTCCGCAACAAGAGAGGCCATGACAGTGAGAGGCCCGCGCACCGCAATGAAGAGTGGCCCCCACTTGCCGCAACTAGAGGAAGCCCTCGCACAGAAACGAAGACCCAAAACAGCCAAAATAAAATAAAATAAAATAAATAATAATTAAAGGTGCTAATAATTTTTTAAAAATCTTTAAAAAAAAAAAAAAAGAAAGAAAACTGTGAAGAGGAAAATGTTTCCTACCAAACTTACGGGGAACAGTGAAGGTTATACTCAGAAGAAATCTGATGGCTTCAAATGTATTTCTTATACAAGAAGAAAAATGAAAAAGAAAATTAACCTAGTGCTCATGTTTAGCAACTAGGAAAAGAACAATTAAATAAACAGAAAGTAGGAAGAAAAGATGAAAAAGGGTAAAGCTTCAATTAATGAAACAAATATCTCAAAAAGTAGAATGAATAAATCTAAAGACTGATTCTTTGACATGATTAATAGAATAAATTAAAGAAAATTAAATTAAAGAAAATTGAGAGCAAAAATAAATATGTAAGATTCAACTTGATCATGGTGTATGATCCCTTTTATGTGTTGTTGGATTCAGTCTGCTAATATTTTGCTGAGGACTTTTGCATCTATATTCATCAAAAATATTGGCCTGTAATTTTCTTTTTTGGTAGTATCTTTGTCTGGTTTTGGTATCAGGGTGATGGTGGCTTCACAGAATGACTTTGGATGTGTTCCTTCCTCTTCAATCTTTTGGAAGAGTTTGAGAAAGATAGGTATAAGTTCTTCTTTGTATGTTTGGCAGAATTCTCCCGTGAAGCCATCTGGTCCTGGACTCTTGTTTGCAGGGAGTTCTTTTTTATTATTATTACAGATTTTATTTCACTTCTAATGATTGGTCTGTTCAGATTATGTTTCTTCTTGGTTCAGTTTTGGCAGGCTGTATGTTTCCAGAAACTTGTCCATTTCTTCTACATTGTCCATTTTGTTGGTATATAACTGTTTATAATATTTTCTTATGGTATTTTGTATTTCTGTGATATTGGTTGTTATTTCTCCTCTTTCATTTCTTATTTTGTTTATTTGGGTCCTCTCTTCTTCTTGGTGAGCCTGGCCAGAGGTTTGTCAATTTTGCTGATCCTTTCAAAAAAATAGTTCTTGGTTTTATTGAGTTTTTCTATTTTTTAAATCTTTATTTTATTTATTTCCTCTCTGATCTTTATTATTTTCTTCCTTCTGCTGACTTCAGGTTTTGTTTGCTCATCTCAATAGATGCATAAAAAGCTTTTGATAAAATTAACCATCCATTCATGATAAAAACTCTTGCCAAAGTGTGTATAGAGGGAACATATCTCAACATGATAAAAGCCATTTATGACAAACCCACAGCCAATATAACACTCAACAGTGAAAAGCTGAAAGCCTTCCCACTAAATTCTGGAACAAGACAAGGATGCCCACTCTTACAACTTGTATTCAACATGGTATTGGGAGTGCCAGCCACAGCAATCAGACAAGAAAAAGAAATAAAAGGTATCCAAATCGGAATAGAAGAGGTAAAATTGTTCTTATATGCAGATGACATGATACTCTATACAGAAGACCCTAAAGACTCCACACAAAAAGTATTAGAACTGATAAATGAATTCAGCAAGGTAGCAAGATACAAGATTAATATACAGAAATCTGTTGCATTTCTTTATACTAACAATGAAATATCAGAAAGAGAAAGTAAAAAAAACAATCCCACTTAAAATCACATTAAAAAAAATACCTAGGAATAAACCTAACCAAGGAGGTGAAAGACTTATATGCAGAGAACTAAACATTGATAAAGGAAACAAAAGATGATTCAAGGAAATGGAAAGATATCCCATGTTCTTGGATTAGAATAATTAATATAGTTAAAATGGCCATACTACCCAAAGCAATCTACAGATTTAATGTGATCCCTATCAAATGAAAATTTTCACAGAACTAGAACAAATAATCCTACAATTTATACGGAATGATAAAAGACCCAGAATTGCGAGAGCAATCCTGATGAAAAAGAACAAAGCTGGAGGCATAATGCTTCCGGACTTTGGATAATACTACAAAGCTACAGTAATCAAAACAGCATGGTATCAGCACAAAAACAGACATATAGATTAATGGAACAGAATAGAGAGCCCAGAAATAAACCCACACACCTACATCAATTAATCTTCAACAAAGGATGCAAGAATATATAATGGAGATAAGACAGTGGTGTTCAGAAAACTGGACAGCTGCATGTAAATCAATGAAGTTAGAACACTCCCTCACACCATACACAAAAAATAAACTCAAAACGGCTTAAGGACTTAAATATAAGACATGATACCATAAAACTCCTAGAAGAGAACATAGGCAAAACATTCTATGACATAAATAGTAGCAATGTTTTGTTAGGTCAGTCCCTCAAGGCAATAGAAATAAAAGCAAAAATAAACAAATGGGATCTAATCAAACTTATAAACTTGGAAACCATAAACAAAATGAAAAGATAACCTACGGACTGGGAGAAAATATTTGCAAATGATATGACCAACAAGGGCTTAATTTCTAAAATATACAAACAGCTCATACAACACAACAACAAAAAAACAAACAACCCAATCAAAAAATGGACAGAAGACTTAAATAGACATTTCTCCAAAGAAGAGAGACAGATGGCCAACAGGCACATGTAAAGATGCTCAACATCGCTGATTATTAGAGAAATGCAAATCAAAACTACCACGAGGTACCACCTCACTCCAGTCCGAATGGCCATCATCAAAAAGTCTACAAATAACAAATGCTGGAGAGAGTGTGGAGTAAAGGGAACCCTCCTACACTGTTAGTGGGAAGGTAAATTGGTGCAGCCACTATGGAAAACAGTATAGAGGCTCCTTAAAAAAACTAAAAACAGAGTTGCCATATGATCCAGCAATCCCATTCCTGGGCATATATCTGGAAAAGATGAAAGCTCTAATTCAAAAAGATACATACATCCCAATATTCAAAGCGTAACTATTTATAACAGTCAAGACATGGAAGCAACCTAAGTGTCCATCAACAGATGAACGGATAAAGAAGATGTGGCATATATATATATATATATATATATATATATATATATATATATATATACATACATACATACATACACAATGGAATATTGCTCAGCCATAAAAAAGCATGAAATAACACCATTTGCAGCAACATGGATGGACCTAGAGATTATCATACAAAGTGAAGTAAGTCAGACAGAGAAAGACAAATATTACTGTATATGATATCACTTATATGTGGAATCTAAAAAATAGTACAAATGAACTTATTTACAAAACAGAAACAGACTCACAGGCATAGAAAACAAACTTATGGTTACCAAAGGGGTAAGTGGGGAGGGATAAATTGGGAGTATGGGATTAACAATGCATGCTACCATATATAAAACAGAGTAAACAACAAGGACCTACTGTATAGCACAGGGAACTATATTCAATATCTAATAATAAACTGTAATGGAAAAGAGTCAGAAAAAGAAGAAATATACATATAAAAGATTCAGAGTATAAAAGAAATCATAAGCACAGATGAGAAAGCCATTAAGATAATTATAAAACAATAGTACTTGCAATTCTACAGTAATTTTTCTAGTTACAATTACTGCATAACAAACTACCCCAAAATTAGTGGCTTAAAACAACAGTTATTTTATTATGCTCACAGATTTTATCAGTCAGGAAGTCAAGGAGGGCTCATCTAGGCTAGTGTCTCTCATGTGACGTACTGAGATGCCAGCTGGTTTGCAGTCCTCTGAAGGTTCAATTAGACTGTGTGTCCAGGATGGCTTACTTACCTGGCTGGCAATAGATGCTGGCTGATAGCTGGGAGCTTACACATGGCCTCTCCAGTATGGTAGGCTCAGAGCAATCAGACTTTTTACGTGGCAGCAGACTTCTCCCAGAGTGAGCATCCCTGAGAACCGGATAAAAGCTGCATGGCCTTTTCTGAACCAGCTTTGGAAGTTACCTAGTATCACTTCCACCATACTCTATTGGCTGAAGTAATCATAAGCCTGCCTAAATCCAAAGGGAGTGAACATAAATCCATGTCTTGATAGGAATGACAAAAAAAATGCAGAAATGTTTTAAAACCACCACAGCAACAAATCTGAATTCTAGAGGAAATTAAGTTTCGAGCAAAACATGAATTCCCAGTCATGACCCAAGAAGAAGTAGAAAGCTTGAACAGATCAAATGCCATAGAAGAGATAGGAAAAGTGATTAAAGATCAGCCATTAATTAAATGCATCAGGTAGTTTCACACTTGAGTTACACGTAACTTTTAAAGAGAGAAGTGCCATGTTATTTAAACTTGAGGATCTCGAACTTTAGTGAGCACCAGAATCACCTTATCAACTGGTAAACATGCAGATGACTGGGCACCATCCCCAGAGATTCTGATTCACTTAAGTCTAGAGTATGGAACAAGGATCTGCATTTCTAACAGGTGATGTTGATACCATTTTTCCACAGATAAATTATGAGTAGCAGTGATTTAAACCAGTTAGCAAACTATGGCTTGTTGGCCAAATGTGGCCCACTGCCTGTTTTTATAAATAAAGTTTTACTGGAATACAGCCATGCTCACTCATTTACATATTGTTTATGCCCACTTTTGCACTACAATGAGAGCTGAGTAGGTGCAATAGAGACTAACCCACAAAGCCTAAAATACCTACCATCTGGCCCTTTGCCAAAAAAGTTTGCTAGCCACTGTATTATTCTACCTCATTACATTTTCCCTTTTCCAAACTTCAGCAGACTTTTGGTATCTTCTGTTGATACTAAAGGTTAAGGTGCAAAACAAATACAACAAATAGCTTTCATGTCACATGCATTCAGTTCACGACCTGGACCACCAGGTTGAAGAGGATGTGAGACTGTCCAAGCTCAGTGAGGAAGAATATTGTGATTGATTAGAGATGTCTTCCATGGGCATCTACTTGCTGAGCCTGATTATAAAGTATACAAGTTTTAAGAATCTTCTAAAAAAACTGTTGGATAACAGCAACAAAATATGGATATAATGCACACATTTTTAACTACACCATTAACAATGTATCAGATTTTGTTCCAACTGCTGTGGAAGCTATTGTAATAGTATGTAAATATTTCACATTCATAAAAAAGTGAAGAAGAAAAAAAAAGTGAAGAAAATAAAATCATTTTGTGATTTTATTAGAGTGTAATACAGACCAATTTTGTCATTTTTGTACACAAGATTTCTGAGATTGATGTCTGCTCTTGAAAGAATACTAATACTGTTTCAAATGCTATGAGCCTATATTTTATCAGTTGAAAAACGTCCCCGTTATTAAGATATCTTTCAAAGATCCTCTCAACTTTGGGGGTGATTTTTGCACATTAACACCATTTTCCCATGATGTTATTTCTAAAATTGTGACCCAGAACATACCAATAGGGAAATGACATTTTAAGATTTGCATATTTACATTATTATTTAAAAGGAAAATACGTATTTTTTTTTGTTCTAGGCAAAAGAAAAACTGTACAAGAAAATATATGTGTATGCTTGTTGTTCTAGGCAGGAAAAAAAATTGCAGATGAAAATTTCCAATGTGGGCAAGAAACAGTTAAATACTAAACCCCAATAAAGCAGGAAGTAAGCAGCAGTGCTGCCATGAAGCCCAAGGATGGTGGCACAGGAGAACTAACCACAGAGCAGAGGTCCTAGAGGAACAAGGCAAGGGTAACCAGGCATACCCAGACGTGAGTTTTTCTTACCACTGTATTATTCCTTGCATTAACAAAGCGTGGCCCACAGAAAAAAACTCAATAAACATTTGTGGCAGGAAGGACAGAACGCATGAAAGGTGAAAGGGAGAGAGGGCAGAAGTTCACACAACAAAGCTGTGGCTCCATTCGAATTACCAGATGGTGGTTATAAAGAACAGTTGGGGAAGGTAACTGGTAATAAATAAGTCTCTCCACTAAAAATGAAGACGGCCGGGTAATCAGCCTCCAGTTGCTAAGGGTCTGATGTGCTAAGGTCCTAGCGAAGGAGCAGCTCTGCAAAGGACACAATGGCTCCTGACATATCAGAAGCAAGTGTTTGTCTCTCCAGTTCCTGTGCACTGACTCTAAATACTATAAAGACAACTATATACCCAGGAAGAATAAGGATCCTCTGAGACTTTTAACCTTGATATGCAAGAGGAAGTTTTATTTATTATGTGGGTTCTCTGGTCTACAACACTGTATCAACAATACCTAGCAAGATAAAGGGAGGAAGGGCAGAAGATCTACTGTGCAGTTGATGACATTTGGTATGCTGGGTGACATGTATCAGCAAAGCTAGGTAACTCCAAATTTTATATGGCATAGAAGTTTTTAGAACTGGGAAGTCCATGTATATGCCTAAAGACTGTGAATCTCCTGAAAATGTATACAAAACATGTGTATGTGCATTTTTCTGAGAAGAGTCCAATACTTTCATCAGAGTGCCAAAAGGTCCACAATCTACCATACCCCCTTCCCAAAAATATTAAGAATCACAACTGCAATGATTCACAAACTAGATCATTTGTGGGACACAACATTCTAAAATTAAATATAAAAGAATATATGAGAGTATAACACTTGTCATAAAGGTATTATTTCTTCAAACTTGCTTCAGGTGTATGTGTGTGTGTGTGTGTAGCAAGGTAAATTTTTCACACTGAGGTCTGGGTCAAAATGTTTGGAAGCCACTGCTCTAAGGCATGAGAAATGTATATACACAACTCTGTAACATATTAAATCATCATCCATTGAAAACAATTAGGTTATTTGTGGTTCCAGTGGGTATTCTAGTGTTTTGAGTGACACATGATCCACCAAAACAAAATTGCTATTATTAGAGAACTGCAATCTGCAATACTCAGAAATGAAAGTATATCTTATATGGTCCTATTGATCTTAAGGAGACCAAGGACTACAAAGAGGTTGCCTTTGAAAGGACCCTGCACACCGGGTGTTTCTGAGAAAATGTGAAAAACTGAATTAAGTGTTTAGGAATGAGAAAAGTGCAAATATTTTTCCTGGGATGACAGAATCCTCTAAGCATCTCAGAAATATATCAGGGAAGGGAAGAGTATGGAAATTCATCCCTAAACATGGTACAGCAATGAGATTTAGAAAAATTATTATTCTTTTATACAAAAGAGACAAAAGAATATGGTAAATTTGCCATGACAGCTTGGGTTTGGGGGTGTCACTTTAGTCCCAATTACCAGTAACTGGTACTGTCCACTAGTCTCTTCTAAGCCTCAATACAAGAAACATAAATGGTCCAGGTATTGAATTACTTGGCTTATTGTCTGAAATACTACTAAAGCAATCTGTAGATTTGAGTTGTCCCAATCAATGCAAAAATTTCAAAAGTATCACTAGATTCTGCACAGCCAGACCACTACCTTCCTCAGTCTACAAAAGACTAAAAGTTACCCCTCTCAGATAGGTTCTGGCTTGTGGTTCAAGTATACCTGAAATCAAAAGTGAAGTACCATACTGAAATACTCCATCCCTCTTCCCCTGCTTACCTCCCAGAATGCTTGGAGCCAGGCTTATATCTCCTGGGCAGGAGACTAGAGCCAGTGAGGAATCACTGGAGAAACTGCCTGATATATGCGAAAAGGTGCACAGGTACTGACATATTGGGATTCTTCCCCTAATTCCAGCAGCCCCCAGGAAAAGAGCTTAGATCATTACCAGGTCACCTTTACTAGTTGACACAGATCTTGTGATGCAATTTTAATACCTCATTCTCAAATAGGAAAACATACACAAGGATAGTTAGACATTTTATGAAAGTCTCAAATGTGAAAGAGAACAAAACAAATGGAGGAAAAGGAACTCAAAGAAAACAGAGAGAAGGCCAGGAGCAAAATTATACCATATATTAAAAAAAATCCTCTGAGAGTTAAAAGATACTGTATCCATGAAATAAGAAGCTACAATAAAAGAACATGCAGAAACCAGCAGGAGTCCTTCAAATCTAAAGAGTTTATTTTAAAAATTAAATAAAGGAGTTAGATGATAAATTTGGAAAATGTCTTAGAAAACAGACCAAAATGACAAAAAGATGGAAATGGGAGTGAATAGATGAGAAAATTAAGGATCAGTCCAGGAGGTCCAACATTTGAATAACAAGAGTTCAAGCAAAAAAGAATATAGAAAATGAAAGAGAAGAAATTATCAAATAAATAATACACATAAACCTTCCTAGGAGTAAAGAACATCAATTTCCAAATTGAAAGAGCCCACAGATTTCATAGAAAAATTAATGAAAAATGATCCACATCAATAATCATAAAATTTCTTGGGGGCTTCCCTGGTGGCGCAGTGGTTAAGAATCCACCTGCCAATGCAGGGGACATAGGTTCCAGCCCTGGTCCAGGAAGATCCCACATGCCGTGGAGCAACTAAGCCAGTGCACCACAACTACCGAGACTGTGCTCTAGAGCCCGCAAGCCACAACTACTGAGCCTGGGTGCTGCAAATACTGAAGCCCGCGCACCTAGAGCCCATGCTTCACAACAAGAGAAGCCACCGCAATGAGAAGCCTGCGCACTGCAATGAAGAGTAGCCCCTGCTCGCCACAACTAGAGAAAGCCCGTGTGCAGCAATGAAGACCCAACACAGCCAAAAATAAAAAATAAAATAAATAATTTTTTTTAAATAATAATAATCATAAAATTTCAGAAAACCAAGAAGAAAGATTGGTGAGGTACCTTCATAATGGGGGGGGGGGTGTGAGGAGTCAGGCTGATACCACCTGAACCTATTGATTAGTATTAGTCTCACTAAAAGTGGGAAAACCAAGACACTACATGTCTGATGATGTGATGCAAAGCTTAAGATGTGAGACAATAGAAAATATACAGCACCACTAATAAAGTATTATTGTTTAATAATTGAACTAGAACTTAATCAAGCATAAATCTAGTGAGTTTTTTTAATTTCAATTGTTGTATTTTTGAGTACTAAAATTTCATTTGGTTATTCTTATATCGTCTATTTCTATGCTGAGATGTTCTATCAAGGGAAACAAACAGTAAGGGTGAATCTTGTCATTTTAGCAGTCATAAGTATACTTTTATAGAGTACTTTGTTGCCACTAACTAAAGAAAAAAGCCAATAGCAAGAATTTTTGGAAAAACAAAGAGCTCAAGAACACAGGCAATTTCCCACAAATTTTGCAGAGTGACCCAAACCGACAAGATGTGTCCTGCACTAATGTCTGGTGTTCAACAAATGCTGAATAAATGAATGAATGAACACATATGTATGCACATCTGTACAGATGTTGAAAGAGGAGCAGAATGTCTACCCCTTTTAAAAGGTGCCATGTGGGCTTCCCTGGTGGCACAGTGGTTGAGAGTCTGCCTGCCAGTGCAGGGGACACGGGTTCGAGCCCTGGTCTGGGAAGATCCCACATGCCGCGGAGCAACTAAGCCCGTGTGCCACAACTATTGAGCCTGCGCGTCTGGAGGCTGTGCTCCGCAACAAGAGAGGCCGTGATAGTGAGAGGCCCGCGCACCGCGATGAAGAGTGGCCCCCACTTGCCGCAACTAGAGAAAGCCCTCGCACAGAAACGAAGACCCAACACAGCCAAAAATAAGTAAATAAATAAACAAATTTTGAAAAGTGAAATTCTAAAAAAAAAAAATAAGGTGCTACGTATGGTCACCTTATGTTTGATAAAGGAGGCAAGAATATACAACGGAGAAAAGACAGCCTCTTCAATAAGTGGTGCTGGGAAAACTGGACAGCTACATGTAAAAGAATGAAATTAGAACACTTCCTAACACCATACACAAAAATAAACTCAAAATGGATTAAAGATCTAAATGTAAGGCCAGACACTATAAAACTCTTAGAGGAAAACATAGGAAGAACACTCTGTGACATAAATCACAGCAAGATCCTTTTTGACCCACCTCCTAGAGAAATGGAAATAAAAACAAAAATAAACAAATGGGACCTAATGAAACTTAAGAGCTTTTGCACAGCAAAGGAAACCAAAAACAAGACGAAAAGACAACCCTCAGAATGGGAGAAACTATTTGCAAATGAAGCAACTGACAAAGGATTAATCTCCAAAATATACAAGCAGCTCATGCAGCTCAATATCAAAAAAACAAACAACCCAATCCAAAAACGGACAGAAGACCTAATTAGACATTTCTCCAAAGAAGATATACAGATTGCCAACAAACACATGAAAGGATGCTCAACATCACTAATCATTAGAGAAATGCAAATCAAAACTACCATGAGGTATCACCTCACACCAGTCAGAATGGCCATCATCAAAAAATCTACAAACAGTAAATGCTGGAGAGGGTGTGGAGAAAAGGGAACCCTCTTGCACTGTTGGTGGGAATGTAAATTGATACAGCCACTATGGAGAACAGTATGGAGGTTCCCCAAAAAACTAAAAATAGAACTACCATACGACCCAGCAATCCCACTACTGGGCATATACCCTAAGAAAAACATAATTCAAAAAGAGTCATATAGCCCAATGTTCATTGCAGCTCTATTTACAATAGCCAGGACATGCAAGCAACCTGAGTGTCCATCGACAGATGAATGGATAAAGAAGATGTGGCACATATATACAATGGAATATTACTCAACCATAAAAAGAAACAAAATTGAGTTATTTGTAGTGAGGTGGATGGACCTAGAGTCTGTCATACAGAGTGAAGTCAGTCAGAAAGAGAAAAACAAATACTGTATGCTAACACATATATATGGAATCTAAAGAAAAAAAAAAATGGTTCTGATGAACCTAGGGGCAAGACAGGAATAAAGACACAGACATAGAGAATGGACTTGAGGACACGGGGATGGGGGAGGGTAAGCTGGGACAAAGTGAGAGAGTGGCATTGACATATATACACTGTCAAATGTAAAACAGCTAGTGGGAAGCAGCTGCATCGCACAGGGAGATCAGCTCGGTGCTTTGTGACCACCGAGAGGGGTGGGATAGGGAGGGTGGGAGGGAGACGCAAGAGGGAGGGGATATGGGGATATATGTATACATACAGCTGATTCACTTTGTTATACAGCAGAAACTAACACAACATTGTAAAGTAATTATACTCCAGTAAAGATGTTAAAAAAAAAAAAGAAAAGAAAAGATGCTAAAGAGGGGAGGAACTAAAGCTATAAACTCCTAACAGAGAGCCTCTAAAAGTTAGGGGTCAGGAACTGTTTCAGGTGATAATGATAGGACAATGAACCACTACTGGTCAATTAGTCATTCTGACAACAGGAAGGTATATAAAAGCTAAGAGAAATGTTTCCAAATATACTGATGATATAAACTGGTATGATTGAGTTTAAGAATTGTCCAGGGACTTTCCTGGTGGCGCAGTGGTTAAGAATCCGCCTGCCAATGCAGGGGACACGGGTTCGAGCCCTGGTCTGGGAAGATCCCACATGCCGCGGAGCAACTAAGCCCACGTGCCACAACTACTGAGCCTGCGCTCTGGAGCCTGCGAGCCACAACTACTGAAGCCCACGCACCGCAACGAAGAGTAGCCCCCGCTCACCACAACTAGAGAAAGCTCGCGCGCAGCAATGAAGATCCAACGCAGCCAAAAATAAATAATAAATAAATTAAATAAATAAATAAATAAATAAATAAATAAATAAGAGTTGTCCAAAATCTGTTCTCCCTTTGATGTTCAGCCATGTCCAAGAAACGTCAGATCTAGCCAGAAGGATTTCACTACTGAATGATATGGCAAGTTCACAGAAAAGGCATTCTTATATTGATATCAAGTTCAGTCCTCCAGGGACTTAATGACAATCTCTGGACACTATGCTGCATCTCAAAAGTTTTTCTTTCAGTGGAGGTGATGGACCTCTCTGTCCCAGTCTGATGAGAACATTAATAATCATTTGGGAAACAGCGTATCAGTGAATAAGGTGGACTAAGACAGCTGGCCAACATGGTGGAGATTAAAAACTGACTTGGAGACTCACCAAACCAAACTCTCAGCAAAAACAGGTTACATTCCACAAACAGGCGAGGATATTTTCACTTTTAGCCTAAGCAATGGAGCACCCGTAAAACATCAATACCAGTAAGGGCAAACTACCCTAGGTTTGGATTACAACAGGACAGCAAAAGATTTGAAGAATCTACCTGCAATTGTTTCTCTATGTTAAAGAATGCCCTAGCAACTCATGCAATAATTACTTGACATTAATACAGTCATGTGATTTATTTGGCACTTAACTAACATGAATATGTATAAAACAACTTGGGGAGGTTACCGTATCTCTTTTATAGCTAACTCATAACTAAAGTAATACACAAACAGAGGCTAATATAAATTTTAAGCTTCTATAGATTAATAAAGAATATTTGATATATCATCCTTCAGTGAGCCATAAACTAAAGATTATATGATCAATGTAGGTTCTAAACAACATTTTACAATGGAAAATAGACAAAGCAAATCAGGGCCCCTAAAGAATTCAATTCAGCTTTATACCTTTAAGATAGGAATGGGATTAAATTATATCAATTACTTGAGAAATGTGTACATTTTTCAATGAGCATATTATTTTAAAACTAACCTAATTTGCTAATGAAAGAACAAGAGGCTTTTCATCTCTCCTTTTCCACAGAGGGTTTTTTCTTAACTAGTTTTCAGTTTCTTGACTCAGTAGTGTAATACAATTTTACAATTCCTGCTTTATCTGCTGAAGCAAGATAACTCACTAGCTATTGTCCAGATAGATTTTCATTTCACCCAGTCCATAGTTTTGTACGAAGTGAACTTCCTAACTTCAGAGAACTTAATTATTCCCAATGAGAAACCCTTTAGGCAATGCCAGGAACCCCATGCAACCCCATGAAAGAAATTCTGCTCAAGTACAGTATGAACAACTCCTTACTAAATAGCTTTTTTCACAAACTTCAGTGCATTAGGTATGTTCCATGCGTATCTTTCTATCATTGTATATTTTGAAATTTAAAAATATATAAAATCATACAGTCCTAAGTCAGTTGCTCTTTTACTTTCCATTTGTTTCAAATGTTTCACAACTTAAGTCTGTGATATTACAAGCCCCTCCAGAAGACTTAAATAGTATTAAAATACTGCTTTCAATTTAAAGGGCTAAATATCTGGAAAATTAAGGTCACAATGTTAGAGAGTCTAATGGAGTATGGATTTCTGCTTGAAGTACTTCAACCAGAAACCTCAGCAATCTTAAATCTGTCTCTCCTGGATATAATAAGTTTTAAAGCTTTGAATGAATTTTCGGAATATGTTTCACATCTCTCATAACTTTAGAAAAGGATGCTGCAGAGAAGCAAAGAGAACAGTTTCTACAATAATAGAATTTTTATGCAGGACCAATAAGTTACAGAACCTTTAAAACAAAAGATGAATAGGATCACCTTTAAAGGAGGAAAATAAGCATTAGGTTTCTTTGTAAGAATTTGTTTGTAGGTACAAAGTACTTTTTAAAAGATCAAGAAATAGTAGATTATTTGATCCCAGGTGTCATAAATCCTATAGAATCATGATTAAATCAACCGTTAATTTTAAAATATATGGTTTTTATTTCAGTTATTTCTATAGGTAATACGGCTAGTTTCATATTCCATTATAAAACCTAAGTCATTTTTCCAGATAGGGCACTACCTGGGAAGTATTGAAAGATCAAATCACATGAAACATGTACAATATTTGAAATAGGGAAACAATGCAAAATACATTTCAAAAAATTTGCTTTTAAAATGTTCATTTAGAATAGTGGTTCTCAACCAGAGGTGACTTTGCCTTCCTGGGGACACTTGGCAATACCTGGGGATATTTTTAGTTGTCACAACTAGGGGAGTGCTACTGGCATCTAGAGGTTAGAAGCCAAGGATGCTGCCAAACACCTGCAATGCATGGGACAGGCCCACAAAGAATTATCCAGCCCAAAATGGCATTAGTGCCAAGGTTGAGAAACCTTGATCTAAAACAATACCAAGGACACTATCAAATGTGCTTGAACAATGAACAAATATTTGCTGAATGAATGAATGAATCTTAATAAGCAAAATTACTTCATTTCTACTTTTTATAGCTTCTTATTATCTCTATCAATCTGATTCTGCCTAATACAGACTCTATTTCTATTCTCAAGATCTTTAGCTACTCATTCATCAGATTCCCCTGTGATGTCAAATATGACCAAATGAAACCACATGTCTATCAAGGATCTTGCCCTGCGATATGGTTCCAAGGGAATCCAAAAGAGGGACACTATACAGACCATTTAATTGTCATTAAAATTAGCAGATGAAAACATTTTCAAGTGCCTTCAGTGATTAAGAGCTCAAAAATACATAGTTTTTTAACTATGGGAATTAAAACACTTATTTTATTTGGCAACATTTGTTGATAAACCAAGGTATTTCAAATTTATATTTCAAGACTAAACAATTAAAACAAATAGTCTTCAGCAAAAACTCATCATGTGAACAATGTAACTAGGAAAGGTTAAAAGGCCCATATGATCTTCCTAAATAGTAATTCATAATTCCCAGGTCAAAACAATCTTAAAGAAATATTTTAAACTCTAGGGTCCCCAATTTAATCTAATATGAAAACTGCATCCAGAGAGGAAATCAGATTTTTAAGTTTTTTAATTCAGATTTATATGTATCCTTAACTGGTATTTATTTAGAGATTTCTTTTTATTAACAAATACCTAGAATCATGATTGTCTCTGAAAAGAAGAATTACAGATATTTTATTTTTTCCTTATAACTTAAAAAATTTTTGTTTTACTACATACCTAATAATTTTGTAAGAAAAGTAAATGATACAGTCAAAGAAAAAGAGCCTTTGATAATTCACATATACTCCTCAATTTATATAGAATCTTATATTATTCAAGGGTTAAATTTTAAGAATAGAGTTAATCATAAAGACATGAAATTTCTAAATGATTTCTTTTTAAAGAACGTGCCACTTATATAAGGGGGAGAAGTGAATAAAACTGAAAGAGACTTATAAAGAAATGCTTCTAGCCAAAACAATAATGTTAAATGAATTACAAATACTAAATCAATCATAAATATTTACACATTATTCTGCAACTATACTTTGTTTTACTTGTCCTTGGAGACAAATGTTTCTATGAGAAATCCTGTATATTTAAATATTGCCTGAGATAATGTTATTTCAAAAAAAAAAACAAACCCAAGAATTACATCAACTAAAGCCATGACATGGTCCTATAGTCATAGATTGAAGAGCAATCTAAAAGCTGTTCAAATGTTTATTCAGACAGAAATAAAGGGCACAACTTCTCAAAGGGAAATGGCTTTTAATAAAAGCTTATAAACAAAAAGTTGTCCACCAGAGGTATAGGTCCACATGAACCAGTGAAAAAGGAAATTCTATGTGGGATTATTCCAAACTCATTTAAAGTCACACATACTTGGAAAACCCAAAACAATCAAAATAAGTACATTATCTAGACATGCTTTCAAATCTATTTCTCCCCGCTGGGTATCAACAACTGGAGAGGGTGTTGATTTGTTCTTTTCGTTCTTTTTTACAGCTAAATGAGCATGCAAACCTTCAAAAGAGTGGCAAAAATGGAAATGACAGCACCATTTCTGAATCTAAAGTAATCTCTGTGAATCAGTGTCAGTGAAATGGCCAAAAAGACATATAAACATCCCAAGTGAGTAGTATCTCTGTAAGAAAATCAGAATTTGGGATGACCAACATTACAAAGGATTTTTGTATATATCAATCCCTTGAAGCAT
This sequence comes from Balaenoptera ricei, assembly GCF_028023285.1. Lineage (NCBI taxonomy): Eukaryota > Metazoa > Chordata > Mammalia > Artiodactyla > Balaenopteridae > Balaenoptera > Balaenoptera ricei. The sequence continues at coordinate 66,306,305 of NC_082646.1, forward strand.
TTGTTTAGAGGCCACTAACAACTGTCTAAGAGCAATCTAGCAACCAACAACTAACTCATAAACCCCTTCCAAAATTTTTTATTTAGACCCTACCATATGCAAGGGACTCTGTTAGGCACAGTGAGAGAAGCAAAGACTTGTCCATCACAGACTAGCCTCAAGAAGCTTACAAGCTTAGTGGGGAAGATAAGACATGACTAGAAATAACTTCAAAACAAAATAAAAAGGGTGAAGTGCTTAAAGAGCAGTAAAAATAAAGTGTCTTAAGAAGCAGAAGAAAAAGAAGTGACTTCCAGCTGGGGTGATCAGAGAAGACATTATGATTAGGTGCTAACATCTGTGATAGGTCTGGAAATATACATGTGATTTGGACAATCTCAGAAGGAGGTAAACATTGTAAGGGAACAGAAACAATACAAGTGAAGGTGGACCTATGAGAAAGCATCCATGCTCATCCAGAAATTCTACTGGCTAACAGAGAGTACTGAAGAAAGAGGAGTAGTTAAAGATGCAGTAGGACATTGAGACTAGGACCAATTTGGGAGGGCTGAGAAGTCTGAACTTTGTTGGGTAACTGGGAAGCTGGTAAAGACTTCTGAGCAGGAAAAAGCATCATCAAAGTTGTGCTTTAGAAAAATCAATCTAGCTGTAATTGATGTAACTGAACATCAATCAAAGGCAGGCGATATAGCACGCTGAATATAATGTAAGCCTGCAGGAATTCAGGAATTCATTTATAAAAATGTAATTTATATGCATCTTTTCAGTAACACAGCCCTATAAACTGTCTTGCTCATAGACTAGTACCTAATTATGTAAGCATCTAAAAAGGTCATAAGTACTATAAAATGATATCACAAAACCTCCCTCTGCCTGGAAAGTCTTCCACCCCCTTTCCCTTCCGGTAAACTCCTTATCCTGTAGGTCTAGTTTAAATGTCACTTCCTCAGAAAGGCCTTTTTAAATCACTTATCCAAATTAGGTCTCCCTGTTTTTTCTCTTTCTAAGGAATTTGTACTTTTTCCACATAGCATTTATCACAATTTATATATTTTGGTCAGTAATTGATTAAAATCTCTCTCTCCCACTAGATTGTGAAAGGAAGGACAGTACTATTTTTGCTCATCATCATATTCTCCAGAGCCTAAAACAGTACAACACAAGGTAGGCATCTAACAGATATTTGGTCTATGAAGAATGAATGAATGAAAAAGAACAGATTTTAAGGTCACTACTGTAATGCCCTTCTTTGCTAAATGTGCTATTGGCCAAGACACTTTCTTTCAAAGGGAAAATTTAAAGAAATCTTAAATTTCAACTTAGAAGAATGTGAAATTCCTATCTTCTAAAACCAGAATAAAATTTCTGCCTTCTAAAATCAGAATAAAAGTCTATACTTCTATAAGGAAAACCTTAAACCAATTATTCAAACCAGAATATACATTTCTACTTCTTATATTCTTACAGAAATAATTAATAAAGCAACTACTAAATGAACTGGAATAAGGAACAGAATCTGAGTACAAAGTAAGCATTATAAGTCATGTAAAAAAGGTGATCACATACTTGAGGTGACTCCTTGATCCATGCATATCACGTCAGAACCTCAAAGAGAACTTCAGCATTCAACAGGAAAGATTTTATGCTAACCTAAATCATCACTGGAGTAGATAAAACCCTCAAAAAAAGATGGCTAAGCTTCTTCACAAATAATTCATTTCCACATTAATAAATACGTGGCTTTGAATCACATTCTACTTGTACCTTTGATCTCCAGGCCATACACGTGGTATAATGTTTTCTTCATATAATAATAAACTCATAGAAGATTAGCAATGTAATGAACCTTGAGTCACAGAGGTCTGGAGAAGTCCAAAGGAGTTCAACATGTGGCATTTGGGACCTTATGACAAGATGCAGCCCTTATAAAAATTTAGGAAAATCACCCAATTCATTCGTATACGTGAACTAGGAAGGCCTAACCAACTATCAGTAAGGAACTAAAGAAGTTGGCTGAACTCTGGAAATGCTGAGCTAACTTGGTACAGTGGAGCACCTAGAACAAAGGGAAAGCATGATTTCCATCATTCTTTTGGGGCTCTTTGTGCAACTAAATTTTGCAAACCAGATGCACTATCCAAACTTAAAATGAAAAAAGATCAGCAGAGATTTGTTCAAGGAGGTAGTTAGTTTTGCTATAAAGAGACACCTGCATTCCCCAAAATCACTACAATATGTAAAAATCACAGAATAGAAAACATAGGCCTTACAGAGAAAATGCAGTTAGGGACACAACACTCAAAAATTTTGTCAGAGACACACACACACACACACACACACAAGATAGGAACCCAATACAAATGGTAGCATAGTTTCACACATGTTAAATGGTTAGGAAAATACATAAATATGGCAACTTATCTTGAAAAAGACCTGAAGTTTGCTTGTGGATGTGAACATTTGAAAGGTTGTAGCTTGTGAATTAATTGTTAAGTGGTGGAAAGAAGGTTATCTGAAATCACAGGGAAAGGTGTAACACCAGCTGTGGGTGGGTGTGGCCCATAGCACACAGTGAACTGAGGGAGCTGGTAGATATTCCAGGCGTGTGTATATGTGTCCATTTTGTGTATTCCTATATGGCTCGGTTCAACTGGGTGCAATATTCTGTGTTCACCTGGTGCTTCTTGCTGACAAAATCATACATAAGCAAACATGAAATTTACTTATGCTCAAACTGCTTCCTAATATATCAATCGTGTTGCAACAAATTCAAGTTTTCAAAACAAGCATTAATAGCAGAACTGACTTTATGGATATTTAGAATCAAACAACCAATGCCAACTTGATACTGCAATCATTTCCCATTGCTCAAATGTCTTGAGCTCACAAGATTTTGAGGAATCACAGAGTCTCTCATAGAAAAAAGTCACAATTCCTAAATAGATCTGTATAAATCACATGGCCAAACTCTAGAAAACGTTGGAGTCTGCTTGGCTCCATGAAAGTACAGTCTTCTTCATAAAATCATTGCCTTTAAAGCAATAAGTATATAGTGACATAAAATCTTAACATCACTGGTAAATATAGCATTTGATCAAATCTAGTTTTTACTCAGAAATTAGGATCTTCTTTTCCTATCATCATCACTATTATCATTAGCACACCTTCTCACATTTTTCTCTTGGTCTTCAGCAGTCACTACTGTGATAACCAAGGCACAAAAGCCAACACATTGGCATAGTTCACAAACCTTAGCAACAGCATTGTTCTTGCCCCTGGTGCTAGTTTCTAGGTTGGTTATCATAACAATTGTCATGTAGTGAAAATAGTATCTGTGAACAGACACCATTTCACTTTGATTTAATTAGGAAAACCCAACCTCTAGGAGAAATGTCTGAGCCTCTACTTTCAGCATTTATAAAGCATTACCTATTCCACAGGCTTGTGAGCATCAAGAGCACTCAGGTCAGTGCTTTATAAAAATTAGGGGCTTACGTAATTTTCATTAAATAAATGTTAGTTGAGCTTACTTGATTTGTTTTGCTATTTATCCAAAATAATTTTAGTCCCAAAATATTAAATTCCATTTTCAAAAGCAACATAGTCACCAGTCACCACTAGTCAAAGATTATTTTTGTTTGTTTTTAATTACTATCAAATTAGAAGATAATTGCTGTAAGAAAAAATTGGAAGAGTCAAGAGTGTACCAAAAGTCCACAGCATCTCCATTTCTCACCTGAGAAAGAACTAATTTTAATGGTTCTCATGTAATATTCTAGAAATTTTCTATTCATATATCTAAGAATAAATTATGTATTATTTTTAGCAAATAAGACCATACTATATTCTCATATAACTTACTTTTCCCCTAAATATTATAGCCCAGCCATTTTTCCATGATCAGTAATATATATATATACAACTTTCACTTTAGTGGCTATATAATATTCCAAGGTATATAAGCACCTTAAATTATTTAACAAACTCATATCAATAGTCAAGTAAATTGTTCCCACATTGTTTCTATTATAAGCAATGTTATAAAACAACATCTTATTACATATATCTTTGTACTCTAGGATAAATATATTTGTAGAATATATTCTTAGAAGAACTGCAGAAATAAAATATATGAACATTTATAATTTTGATAAATGCCAAATTGTCTTCAAGAAAGGATATGAGAATGCCTATTTTATTACATCCTTTTCACCATTAGATATTTTCAGTTTTTCACCTTTGTCAAATCGATAAATGAAAAATCGCATCCCATTTTCATTTCTACCTCTTTAATTATAAGTATGACTAAGTACCTTCTCAAATTTTTAATATTTTTATTTTTCTGTAAAATGTTTGTTCATATCGATTACCCATTTTCATACAGGGTTGCTTATATTTTCTTGTTGACTTAGCAGTGATCCCTCAATATTAACAACATCAATCCTTCTTCTGTCAAATATTTTGCAATTATTCTTCCCCACTTGTGTATTTGTTCATTGATTCTTATCATGGTGATTTTGCCATGCAAAGGCCTTTATTTTTTATGAAGTCAAATTATTAATCTTTTCCTTAATCATCTCTGGGTTTAGAGTTATACTTAAGAAGACCTCTGTCCTAAGATTATAAAACTATTTTGCCCATATTTTCTCCTTAAAATAATTAATAATAATAAGTAATTTTTATTGAATGCTTACTCAGGGCCAGGCACTGTTCTAAGCACTTCGTATACATTATTGCATTTAATCCTCACAACAAGCTTAGTAGGTGGGTAGTGTCATTATCATCATGATACAGATGAAGATTCTGTGACTACAGATGAGGTTTAAACTTATCTGAGGTTACACAGCTGGTATGTGGCAGTGTCAAGATTTCAACTCAGACCAATAAATTCATCAACTTTAAGCTGTACCTACTGATTTTCTCTGTCTCTCCACTAAGAAAAATGAGTTCACATACTTATACATAACTTTACCTCTTCTTTCTTCCCCACCTTATATTTATTATTTAATTCCTTTTTTCATTAATAATTGTATAGCCTTTACATTTACTTCTGTTTTCATAATATGCAGTTACTTAGATTTGACTTAGTTCCATATTTAAATGGATTCCACATACCCTGCCAATCTTTTAATAGATCTGCTTCTCCACTCCCAAGTTCTTTTTCCTTATTTACCACTTAACAGACTAATTTTATTCATGAGGCAGTTTGTTGGGAACTAGATCCTAGAATGGTTGAAAATATCACTTGTTACCTTTATACATAAACCACTGCTTGACTAGGTATCAAGTCTGCCCACATGTATCCCACCAAGCTCTAGAGACACTGCTCCACTGTCTCCTGGCTTTAACTGCTACCATGATATCTGAGGCCAATATGATTTTCCCACTTTTGGGTAACTTGCTTTTTCTGCCTGTAAGCCTATAAGATCCTTTTCTTAACCTTGTAGTACACTAACTTTACTATTATATACTTACCTGGTATTGATCATCCTGTCTCAGTTTTTCTTGGAACTGTGTGCCCTTTTGATCTACAAATTACAAATTTCCTTCATCTCTGAAGGTTTTTTTCCTCCATTATATACCTAAATATTTTCTGTCCATTTGTTCTGCTCTCTTTATTAGGCACACCAATAATGCATATGTTGGATCCTCTCTGCCTATCTTTATTATTTGTATTATATTAGAAATTTTAGTTGCAAGCCTATGGGAGAAGCTTAACTTGAACTAGCCTAAATAAAAGGAATATACTGAAAGGACACTAGAGTACCTCATATAACTCCAAAGAGCAGCTGTCCCTCAGGGATAACTAGAACCACAGACTTGACCACCAACACCACCAGGCCTATTAATCTACCAGGAGTGTCTCTCTCATCTTTTATTTCTTCTACGTGTTAACTTGGCTCTTACCACCACAGACAGACTCGCTTCCTTCATGAGGCAGGAAACACGGCCAACAGCTCCAAAGTCTCTCACATCCCATGATTCTCACTAGTGAGTGACTGCCCTGCTTTCCTTAATCCCAATTGTTAAAAATCTTATGTTCCCTTCAAATTATTTAAGTGACTATAGACGTATTTTTAGAGAATTTCTGTTTCCCAAAATAATTCTGAACCTGAAATGTATGCTTAGAGTAAAGCAGTTTAGCCAACTTTGGTTTGCTAATTTATTGTTTATTCATTTCTGTTCATTTGATTCTAGTCAACTTCTACAAAGCTCATTGTCATTTCTTCCCCCTCACTTCATTATACATTAGAAGTCAAGCATAAAAAGGTACCATTCCCTTAGCCTTATTTCTCCCTCTATTCTAAGATATGGAACTGGCTCCCTTGAGGATTTTCCAATTTTTCACATGGCCTGCCCCAATGTTTAAACCTCAAAGGATGGGGCATTCAGGGCCCTCCACTGACTTTCTGAATTTTTAGAAGTAATAGTTACTATTAAAATTCTACTTTGGAAAATTTACAATCCATTCACTCATCAAACATGCATGGAATGTTAACTATGTGCAAGACACTTTGAGAGGCGCTAAAGATACATCAATGAAGAAAGCAGAAACAGTTCCTCACTGTAACTATTCCTTGTAAATAGTTACAGTGAGGAAGACAAACACCTAAGCAAATAATCACAAGGATAATAGATCAATAAGTGAGTAAAAAAGTGGTTGTTAAAGCAGAGATTAAATAGAGGGTCCAGGAGTTATGGATTAAGTTATTTAGCTATAAATTCTCTGGGACTTCCCTGGTGGTCCAGTGGTTAAGAATCTGCCTTCCACATACAGATTGCCAACAAACACATGAAAGGATGCTCAACATCACTGATCATTAGAGAAATGCAAATCAAAACTACCATGAGGTATCACCTCACACCAGTCAGAATGGCCATCATCAAAAAATCTACAAACAATAAATGCTAGAGAGGGTGTGGAGAAAAGGGAACCCTCTTGCACTGTTGGTGGGAATGTAAATCAATACAGCCACTATGGAGAACAGTATGGAGGGTCCTTAAAAAACTAAAAATAGAACTACCATATGACCCAGCAATCCCACTACTGGGCATATACCCTGAGAAAACCATAATTCAAAAAGAGTCATGTACCACCATGTTCATTGCAGCACTATTTACAATAGCCAGGACATGGAAGCAACCTAAGTGCCCACCGACAGATGAATGGATAAAGAAGATGTGGCACATATATACAATGGAATATTACTCAGCCATAAAAAGAAACAAAATTGAGTTATTTGTAGTGAGGTGGATGGACCTAGAGTCTGTCATACAGAGTGAAGTCAGTCAGAAAGAGAAAAACAAATACTGTATGCTAACACATATATATGGAATCTAAAACAAAAACAAAAACAAAAAAGGTTCTGAAGAACCTAGAGGCAGGACAGGAATAAAGATGCAGACGTAGAGAATGGACTTGAGGACACGGGGAGGGGGAAGGGTAAGCTGGGATGAAGTGAGAGAGTGGCATGGACATATATACACTACCAAATGTAAAATAGATAGCTAGTGGGAAGCAGCCACATAGCACAGGGAGATCAGCTTTGCGCTCTGTGACCACCTAGAGGGGTGGGATAAGGAGGGTGGGAGGGAGATGCAAGAGGGAGGAGATATGGGGATATATGTATATGTATAGCTGATTCACTTTGTTATAAAGCTGAAACTTACACACCATTGTAAAGCAATTATATTCCAATAAAGATGTTAAAAAAAATCATAAAAAAAAAAAAAAGAAAGAATCCACCTTCCAATGCAGGGGACGCGGGTTCGATCCATGGTAGGGGAACTAAGATCCCACATGCCGTGGGGCAACTAAGCCCGCGTGCTGCAACTACAGAGCCCACACACCCTGGAGCCCACGCACCACAACTAGAGAGAAGCCCGCACGCTGCAACGAAAGATCCCACGTGCCGCAACTAAGACCCAATGCAGCCATAAATAAATAAATATTTTTTAAAAAAAGAAAGAAAGAAAGAAAGAAACTCCCTGAGTTGCTTCTCAGTATGGGGAGAGTCAAAAGCCTCCTTGTGGCTAATTTTATTTATTTTGTGATGTCACGTAAGTTGCCTCCCTTAGTGACAGATTGCAAGATGAGGACGTACCCTATAACTGGGTATAATAGGACCTTTCCTGGGGAGGGTCCAACTTAAAAATAACTACCTTTTTTCTTGGTGTGCAAAGCCCATTGGCCTTCTGGGAGTATTCCTTGGTATTCAAAGTTAGGGAAAACTGTTGGGATAAACCTGACATGGCACTTACCAAAGTCTTCTGTCAAGAAGGGATGCAGAGATTAACCAAGATGGCGGAGTAGAAGGACGTGCTCTCACTCCCTCTTGCGAGAGCACCAGAATCACAACTGGCTGCTGGACAATCATTGACAGGAAGACCCTGGACTTCACCAAGGAGGATACCCCACGTCCAAGGACAGAGGAGAAGCCACAGTGAGACGGTAGGAGGGGCGCAATCAGAGTAAAATCAAACCCCATAACTGCTGGGTGGGTGACTCACAGACTGGCGAACACTTATACCACAGAAGTCCACCCACTGGAGTAAAGGTTCTGAGCCCCACGTCAGGCTTCCCAACCTGGGGGTCAGGCAACGGGAGGAGGAATTCCTAGAGAATCAGACTTTGAAGCCTAGTGGGAATTGGATTGCAGGACTTTGACGGGACTGGCGGAAACAGAGATCCCACTCTTGGAGGGCACACACAAAGTAATGTGTGCATCAGGACCCAGGGGAAGGAGCAGTGAGCCTGGGGGAGACTGAACCAGACCTACCTGCTGGTGTTGGGGGGTCTCCTGCAGAGGCGAGTGGTGGCTCTGTTTCACCGTGGGGATAAGGACACTGGCAGCAGAGGTTCTGGGAAGTTCTCCTTGGCGTGAGCCCTCCCAGAGTCTGCCATTAACCCCACCAAAGAGCACGGGTAGGCTCCAGTGTTGGGTTGCCTCAGGCAAAACAGCCAACAGGGAGGGAACCCAGCCCCACCCATCAACAGTCAAGTGGATTAAGGTTTTACTGAGCTCTGACCGCCACAGCAACAGGGAGGGAACCCAGCCCCACCCATCAACAGTCAAGTGGATTAAGGTTTTACTGAGCTCTGACCGACACAGCAGCAGTCAGCTCTACCCACCACCAGAGCCTCCCATCAAGCCTCTTAGATAGCCTCAACCACCAGAGGGCAGACAACAGAAGCAAGAAAAACTATAATCCTGCAGCCTGTGGACCAAAAACCACACTTACAGAAAGATAGAGAAGATGAAAAGGCAGAGGGCTATGTACCAGATGAAGGAACAAGAAAAAACCCCAGAAAAACAACTAAATGAAGTGGAGATAGGCAACCTTCCAGAAAAAGAATTCAGAATAATGATAGTGAAGATGATCCAGGACCTCGGAATAAGAATGGAGGCAAAGATTGAGAAGATGCAAGAAATGATTAACAAAGACCTAGAAGAATTAAAGAACAAACAAACAGAGATGACCAATACAATAACTGAAATGAAAACTACACTAGAAGGAATCAATAGCAGAATAACTGAGGCAGAAGAACGGATAAGTGACCTGGAAGACAGAATGATGGAATTCACTGCTGCGGAACTGACTAAAGAAAAAAGAAAAAAAAAAAAAAAAAGAAATGAAGACAGCCTAAGAGACCTCTGGGACAACATTAAACGCAACAACATTCGCATTATACGGGTCCCAGAAGGAGAAGAGAGAGAGAAAGGACCAGAGAAAATATTTGAAGAGATTATAGTCGAAAACTTCCCTAACATGGGAAAGGAAATAGCCACCCAAGTCCAGGAAGCGCAGAGAGTCCCATACAGGATAAACCCAAGGAGAAACACGCCGAGACACATAGTAATCAAAGTGGCAAAAATTAAAGACAAAGAAAAATTATTGAAAGCAGCAAGGGAAAAACGACAAATAACATACAAGGGAACTCCCATAAGGTTAACAGCTGATTTCTCAGCAGAAACTCTGCAAGCCAGAAGGGAGTGGCACGATATACTTAAAGTGATGAAAGGGAAGAACCTACAACCAAGATTACTCTACCCGGCAAGGATCTCATTTAGATTTGATGGAGAAATCAAAAGCTTTACAGACAAGCAAAAGCTAAGAGAATTCAGCACCACCAAACCAGCTCTACAACAAATGCTAAAGGAACTTCTCTAAGTGGGAAACACAAGAGAAGAAAAGGACCTACAAAAACAAACCCAAAACAATTAAGAAAATGGTCATAGGAACATACATATCGATTATTACCTTAAACGTGAATGGATTAAATGCCCCAACCAAAAGACATAGACTGGCTGAATGGATACAAAAACAAGACCCATATATATGCTGTCTACAAGAGACCCACTTTAGACCTAGGGACACATACAGACTGAAAGTGAGGGGATGGAAAAAGATATTCCATGCAAATGGAAATCAAAAGAAAGCTGGAGTAGCTATACTCATATCAGATAAAATAGACTTTAAAATAAAGAATGTTACAAGAGACAAGGAAGGACACTACATAATGATCCAGGGATCAATCCAAGAAGAAGATATAACAATTATAAATATATATGCACCCAACATAGGAGCACCTCAATACATAAGGCAACTGCTAACAGCTATAAAAGAGGAAATCGACAGTAACACAATAATAGTGGGGGACTTTAACACTGCACTTACACCAATGGACAGATCATCCAAAATGAAAATAAATAAGGAAACAGAAGCTTTAAATGACACAATAGACCAGATAGATTTAATTGATATATATCGGACATTCCATCCAAAAACAGCAGATTACACGTTCTTCTCAAGTGCGCACGGAACATTCTCCAAGATAGATCACATCTTGGGTCACAAATCAAGCCTCAGTAAATTTAAGAAAATTGAAATCATATCAAGCATCTTTTCTGACCACAACGCTATGAGATTAGAAATGAATTACAGGGAAAAAAACGTAAAAAGGACAAACACATGGAGGCTAAACAATACGTTACTAAATAACCAAGAGATCACTGAAGAAATCAAAGAGGAAATCAAAAAATACCTAGAGACAAATGACAATGAAAACACGACGACCCAAAACCTATGGGATGCAGCAAAAGCAGTTCTAAGAGGGAAGTTTATAGCTATACAAGCCTACCTAAAGAAACAAGAAAAAGCTCAAGTAAACAATCTAACCTTACACTTAAAGAAACTAGAGAAAGAAGAACAAACAAAACCCAAAGTTAGCAGAAGGAAAGAAATCATAAAGATCAGAGCAGAAATAAATGAAATAGAAACAAAGAAAACAATAGCAAAGATCAATAAAACTAAAAGTTGGTTCTTTGAGAAGATAAACAAAATTGATAAGCCATTAGCCAGACTCATCAAGAAAAAGAGGGAGAGGACTCAAATCAATAAAATCAGAAATGAAAAAGGAGAAGTTACAACAGACACTGCAGAAATACAAAGCATCCTAAGAGACTACTACAAGCAACTTTATGCCAATAAAATGGACAACCTGGAAGAAATGGACAAATTCTTAGAAAGGTATAACCTTCCAAGACTGAACCAGGAAGAAATAGAAAATATGAACAGACCAATCACAAGTAATGAAATTGAAACTGTGATTAAAAATCTTCCAACAAACAAAAGTCCAGGACCAGATGGCTTCACAGGTGAATTCTATCAAACATTTAGAGAAGAGCTAACACCCATCCTTCTCAAACTCTTCCAAAAAATTGCAGAGGAAGGAACACTCCCAAACTCATTCTATGAGGCCACCATCACCCTGATACCAAAACCAGACAAAGACACTACAAAAAAAGAAAATTACAGACCAATATCACTGATGAATATAGATGCAAAAATCCTCAACAAAATACTAGCAAACAGAATCCAACAACACATTAAAAGGATCATACACCACGATCAAGTGGGATTTATCCCAGGGATGCAAGGATTCTTCAATATACGCAAATCAATCAATGTGATACACCATATTAACAAATTGAAGAATAAAAACCATATGATCATCTCAATAGATGCAGAAAAAGCTTTTGACAAAATTCAACACCCATTTCTGATAAAAACTCTCCAGAAAGTGGGCATAGAGGGAACCTACCTCAACATAATAAAGGCCATATATGACAAACCCACAGCAAACATCATTCTCAATGGTGAAAAACTGAAAGCATTTCCTCTAAGATCAGGAACGAGACAAGGATGTCCACTCTCACCACTATTATTCAACATAGTTTTGGAAGTCCTAGCCACGGCAATCAGAGAAGAAAAAGAAATAAAAGGAATACAAATTGGAAAAGAAGAAGTAAAACTGTCACTGTTTGCGGATGACATGATACTATACATAGAGAATCCTAAAACTGCCACCAGAAAACTGCTAGAGCTAATTAATGAATATGGTAAAGTTGCAGGATACAAAATTAATGCACAGAAATCTCTTGCATTCCTATACACTAATGATGAAAAATCTGAAAGAGAAATTATGGAAACACTCCCATTTACCATTGCAACAAAAAGAATAAAATACCTAGGAATAAACCTACCTAGGGAGACAAAAGACCTGTATGCAGAAAACTATAAGACACTGATGAAAGAAATTAAAGATGATACCAACAGATGGAGAGATATACCATGTTCTTGGATTGGAAGAATCAACATTGTGAAAATGAGTATACTACCCAAAGCAATCTACAGATTCAATGCAATCCCTATCAAATTACCAATGGCATTTTTTACGGAGCTAGAACAAATCATCTTAAAATTTGTATGGAGACACAAAAGACCCCGAATAGGCAAAGCAGTCTTGAGGCAAAAAAATGGAGCTGGAGGAATCAGACTCCCTGACTTCAGACTATACTACAAAGCTACAGTAATCAAGACAATATGGTACTGGCACAAAAACAGAAACATAGATCAATGGAACAAGATAGAAAGCCCAGACATTAACCCACGCACCTATGGTCAACTAATCTATGACAAAGGAGGCAAAGATATACAATGGAGAAAAGACAGTCTCTTCAATAAGTGGTGCTGGGAAAACTGGACAGCTACATGTAAAAGAATGAAATTAGAATACTCCCTAACACCATACACAAAAATAAACTCAAAATGGATTAGAGACCTAAATATAAGACTGGACACTATAAAACTCTTAGAGGAAAACATAGGAAGAACACTCTTTGACATAAATCACAGCAAGATCTTTTTTGATCCACCTCCTAGAGTAATGGAAATAAAAACAAAAATAAACAAGTGGGACCTAATGAAACTTCAAAGCTTTTGCACAGCAAAGGAAACCATAAACAAGACGAAAAGACAACCCTCAGAATGGGAGAAAATATTTGCAAATGAATCAACGGACAAAGGATTAATCTCCAAAATATATAAACAGCTCATTCAGCTCAATATCAAAGAAACAAACACCCCAATCCAAAAATGGGCAGAAGACCTAAATAGACATTTCTCCAAAGAAGACATACAGATGGCCACGAAGCACATGAAAAGATGCTCAACATCACTAATTATTAGAGAAATGCAAATCAAAAAAACAATGAGGTATCACCTCACTCCTGTTAGAATGGGCATCATCAGAAAATCTACAAACAACAAATGCTGGAGAGGGTGTGGTGAAAAGGGAACCCTCTTGCACTGTTGGTGGGAATGTAAATTGATACAGCCACTATGGAGAACAATATGGAGGTTCCTTAAAAAACTAAAAATAGAATTACCATATGACCCAGCAATCCCACTACTGGGCATATACCCAGAGAAAACCGTAATTCAAAAAGACACATGCACCCGAATGTTCATTGCAGCACTATTTACAATAGCCAGGTCATGGAAGCAACCTAAATGCCCATCAACAGACGAATGGATAAAGAAGATGTGGTACATATATACAATGGAATATTACTCAGCCATAAAAAGGAACGAAATTGAGTCATTTGTTGAGACGTGGATGGATCTAGAGACTGTCATACAGAGTGAAGTAAGTCAGAAAGAGAAAAACAAATATCGTATATTAATGCATGTATGCGGAACCTAGAAAAATGGTACAGATGAGCCAGTTTGCAGGGCAGAGGTTGAGACACAGATGTAGAGAATGGACATATGGACACCAAGGGGGGAAAACTGCGGTGGGGTGGGGATGGTGGTGTGCTGAATTGGGCGATTGGGATTGACATGTATACACTGATGTGTATAAAACTGATGCCTAATAAGAACCTGCAGTATAAAAAAACAAACAAAACAACTAATACTAAACTTTCATTGGGTTATTTGTATGGAAATATGTTAATATAAATGTTTCAGACATTACATGAAATTTCTAAAAATCATATTTGTATTTGTATGGAAATATGTATGGAAATATGTTAATATAAATGTTTCAGACATTAAAAAAAAAAAAAAAAAAAAAAAGAAGGGATGCAAATGTCACCAAAAGAGTACTTGCTAGGCAGGAGCTGTCTGAGTTGGTGACCCAAGCTCAAGCCAGCCTAAGGGTTTATGGAGGAAAGGTGACTCTAGCCCAGCCTATAATCACCATGATACAAGATTATGCTCAGAGGAACAATGGGTAAACGAATGTAAACTAATGATACATTCTACAACCTGAGCAGGTCATCACAGTGCAATAGATAATTGTGCAGGACCATCTTCAACATCAACAGTCTTTTTCAGCAACAGCTATATTGTACTTACCAGATTTCCAGTTCACTCCCCAACTGGTACATGAACCTTTAGGCTCTTAGACAACACACAAAGTGAAGGGAGAGTCCTCAAAAGGGAGATACTGACCTTTCTGGCAATAAAAGCATGTAGAAAATAATGCAATTAACTTGATAATTAAAAGAGATATGACTACATTGGGATTTCTCTCAAAGAGTGACACTTGAGCAGAGATCTGAAGAACAACAAGCAGCTATCTCGTTGTAAAGAATGCATTCCAAAAGAAGGATCAGGAAGAAACTTGGAAGATTTGAGAAAATTAAAGAGGGTCAGTATGGCTGGACTGTGAAGAAGGGCTACGTTGTTGACAGTCAAAGATGGTGAGGTAGGCAAGGGGCTGTCTCCTATAGGGCTTTGTAATCTACCTTGAGTATTTGAGGCTTTATCCTACGAGCAATGCGAGGTAATAATTAAGCTTTAAGAGTGACATGACCACATTTGTATTTGTAAAATATGACTTTAGTTGTAGGATGTAAGAGAACAAGAGTGGAAACGAGTAGGAAAGCCAGTTGGGAAGTTATCTGAGGAAGAGTGGGTGGGTGCAGGTGCAAGTAGGTTTATAGATTTAGTTGTAGGGAATTCCCATCAAATGTCTTCCTTCTCTATGATATAGCAAGTAGAAGAGTAAGTTGACTTTGGGCATTCATAGGATTCAAGTGATGAGTAAATTCAATCCCAAAAGTCTCTTGGAAGAAAGCAGACACTTTGGCCTTACAGAATTCTGCTAAAGGCTTAGAAGGGAATTCTGGCACTTATGGATTTAGTGTTACATTATACTGCTAGGTTAAGGATTCTGTGTTATTTTGTCAAAATAAATCAAAGTTTTACCCAAGAGATTAAAAGCTATATAAAGAAAAGAACTTTCCATTTGCTTGCCCTTGTACAGCAAGTGGATGTACTCTTCTTAAGTATCACCTTCAAGCAACTTCAGATGAAAAAAGTGAGAGAACTTAGGAAATACTTTTACAGTTGACCATAGATAGACCCTGGCTAGACCATAAGAAAAGAGGGCCTTATTAAAAGCATTCTTAGCTGATGGCCCTTTCACCATTTACCAGTCACTTAGGTCAAAAAACAAAAGATAAATGCTATTCCCCAGGTCTAGTGTCACCATCAACATGGAGGAAATGATGAAAGCCCTAGATTATAGGGGAAATTCAGCAACGGGTGCCTTTGGGAGAAGAAAGCTGACATTCTGTCCTCATCCCTTCAAAAACATATCCCAAGCAGAAAGAGATCTAGGATCAAAGCTATCTTTAAAGGACTAAAAGGTCTCAGAAGCACTGCTGCCTGCAGGTGTAAAAATAAAGTGACAAAAGTATACTGACAGACCAAATTAGTGATCCCTAAACTTCCTTTTAGGCTGGCCCACTACTCTTCTTATTAAGACTCTAGAAAGTCCTTGAGAGGGCACCTCCAGGAGTGTCATTTATGAAAAACCAAGGCAACAGAAAGAACACCTAGTAAGATAATTAGTGGATTTTAGGAGAGGGGAAAAAAAACAACAAAGTAGTGAGAAGTACAAAGGATAGATTCACCACCATCTAATCACTGCCACATAAAGAATATAGGTTTTACTGTGATTTATAGGCAAAGGTTAAAAAACTTCACATTTTTAACAAAAATATCCCCACCCCCATCTCCCTGGAAGTTATAACCCTCTACTTTTGTTGTAATTGGGGTTTACCTGTGGGGTTAATTTCCCACTGGAAGTAAGCCTATGAGCATCCCTATACTGCAGGCAGCATAAAACTGGGGCAGAAAAAAAAAAAAAAAACCTTCTGCATCAGGAAGCAGAGTTTCATAGCTGGAGTCACAAAGCACTGGGTTCAAATCCCAGTTCTACTATTTACAAGCTATATGTCTCCGGGCAGGTTACTGAAACTCTTTGAGCCTCAGCCATCTTGTTTGTATAATAAGATTATTATAAAGAGAACATGAGACATAAAGTGTCTTAGCATAGTATCTGACACACAATAGTACACAATAAGGGAAAGGTACTGTTAGAATTAGAAATCATAAATCCTTACCTTCATGTTCTTTTGTTCTTCTCTGCTGCCTTTGAAGAAGTCTTTGGTCTCAGATGCAACTTGTCTACCTGGAACCCCAATATCCTGTCTGCTTCTGCCTATTTATCTCTATCTACAGGACTCTGTTGTTCCTCACTCTACCAACAATCCTTGGACTTAACTTATTACCTATCCAGACCTATAAACTCTGCTGACTCACCCCTGCTGTGTATTCCCTCCCCGGCCTCCTCTTCTGCATGTTGCCTTTCATTTCCACTGTGACAAATCTGAAGTCAAGTCAGATTGTTTCCATTACTTTGAAGGCTGCCTGAAAGGCTTTATTTAACCTACAGTAGCCAGAAACATTAACTTACATATAACTAACATCATTGATCAACTGATAAATCACTCTGTACGCAGGACCACACTAAACTCCCAAAATAACTATATTTGATCCCTCCAAAATGTGACTCTCTCCTTTTACAATCACAGAAGTTGCCACAAAATGTTGCTTCTAAATGAAGACTCTTGGTTTCTGCATCTTAACTCAATACCTTAACTATTTTGAAAACTAGAAAGATGAGAAACAAAAGTCTCTAGGCTACTTTAAAAAAAAAATCTTAGACCTATACTGCTTTAAAATTACCAGAGACTGTCTATTAGGGAACATTAAATAATTTCACTATCTCATTACTCTCAGGTTATAGTCTAAGTCCTTGATTGAATTAAGTGAATCAAGAAAGGGAATTTGGAGTACTAGTAACCCAAGTTTGGTTTAATGTTTAATGTGTGGTTAGTTTAGAGGCAATAAAGAAAGGTCAAGGTCATTAGCCTTTTCTATGCTGGATATCATCTCACAGGACATCTTGATTAAATTCTGCAAATACAATCTATTGAGTCTACTGGGTCTTGTAATAGTCACGTATGCTTTTACTACTACAAAGATGACTCTTTGATTATATTTATAATTCAAAAATTACTCTATTGCCCAAGTCTCTTTCACAGCATAATTCTTTAACTTAGTATACTTGAAATTTTGTACTTCCAAGAACAGAAAGTATTGATAGATAATGTACATAAAAAAACTAGGTGATAGACTGCCCTCTAGTGGAAAGTAAAGAAATTACTGAACAAGCTTCTTGGACAGAGCTCGAATACAGAGTTACAGCTGTCTAACTTATGACATTATTTAAATGATGTTTAAAACACTGAATAAAATTTACTTGGGATTTATTAATCAATTCAAGCTATGCAGAATAGAATAGAGTAAAAGCAGAGACTGGTTCATAGCTCATCTCTGTTACTTTCTAGCTGTGTAATGTTTGTCTCAGTTTCCTCACCTGTAAAATGGGAAAAATAATATTACCTACCTCATAGGGCTGACATGAGGAGTAAATGAGTCAATATATTAAAAGTATATAGAACATTGTGTTACAAAGTTAAGTGATATAAAATTATTGGTCATTATTATCTGTAGCTATTATAGGAGGGATTATGGCTGGAGGCAAATCATAATTTCAGAGGATATGAAGAAAAGTGAAAGAGTCCTGGTAGGAACACATTTCTTTAGGGATTAGGCTGTAACATACTAGTAGAGCATCAGCTCAGTTTGTCCTCCCATTTTCAGAAATGCATGAGCTATGCCTGTATATAACAGAACACAGGGGGAACTCAGAAGCAAGTGAACTGTATGTGGATAACACTTTGTGGGAAATACTGGGAAGTTTTTTTGTTGTCCCAATGCAAACACGATGAAGAATACCGCATACTCTTTTAAACCAAAAACACTTGCAGCTTCAGCCCACCTGGATCTTTCAGGCTTTGGACTCCTTTTGTACCTAATGTCTATAGCATATACAATTAGTACCTTGCTGCACACTAACCATTAGTCTCAGATTCTCTGAATCACACATGTAGCACTTTTCTACAATCAACTTATTCACTGATTGGGCATATATTACAGAATTCTAACTTTTAAAAATAATATTCCGCTGCATCTAGAACAACATATCTAATTAACGACTAAAAGATGACTTCCTACAAAGTTAATAATATAATTTCTACCTCTTTTTCCAAGGAAAGCCCAAATCAGTAATTTTTTTCAGCTGAAAATAATGCCCATAAAATTGAAAAATGATCTATAATTCCCAGGTACTTCTTTACCACAAATAGTTGTCATCCAGAGCAAAATGGCTTGTTTTTCTCATAAAACAATATGATCACTCTAATAAAATCAATATAGTTCTTAGTTATTTCCATCACTGTCCTGAGGTGCCCTAATTCATTTAATTCAAATTTTTTATTCTGTGAACACTCCAAATTGAAATTAAAAGTTGCAATTCAGTTATTCAATACAAACACGAACCCATTAAAATGACATAAAAGTTCCTCTAAGATCTTATTCATAACATTTCCATGTATTTACTGCAAGCGAGTAAAAAGGACCAATTTATGTAATTGGAGTAATAAATTGCAGATAATGTCTTATATATGTAAAACTGCAACTCAGAAATAATTACAAAAATGAATACTACAATATGGTTAGGTAAATTCTAGAAAACTCCATACCTACTGTAATATAATTCTCTCTGTAATTTGAAGTCACTAAGAAATGTAACACTATTAAAGCATATAGTATTTGAAGATAATTGCAAAAAATAGGCTGTTTGAAGTTTTTGGAAAATTCAAGTTTATTTGGAAATATAAAAGCAATAAAGCTACTCCATTACAGTATTTGATATTTCACTAAGCACAGTGCCATAAAAATTGTGTCCCTGAATATGTCCCTGATACCTGTCTAGAATATATAATGTAGCAGAAGGAAGATCAATTCTGATACTACAGAGGAAAAAAGCTCATTCTGTTACATATCCTTTGTAGACGTACTTAATCAATGATGTGCCTGCTGTGTTGTCTTGTTTTTCTTGTACTAAGAAAAACACTTGTATTTCTTAAGACTGAGACAGTAACAATGCAGTTCTACCAAAGATGCCAAAATACACAAGGCACCTATGTACCCAAAGACCTAAAGAAAAGTATTTATTAGTATAAGTTTCCTTTTTAGAAATTAAAAGATTTTAAAGTTCAAATAGAATAAAGCCCAGTTCTCCTAAAGAGTATTTTCTAGAGAAGGCTCACAGGATGACTTCTAAGAAACATTACAAGGCATAGATTTACCAAGGTCTGTTCTGTGATTCTCAACCTTGCTGCACATTCTATAGAAATTGGCAAACTGATTCCAGAATGTATTTGTAAAGACAAAGGTCCCAGAAAAGTCAAAACAATCTTGAAAAAGAAAAAAGCTGGTTTCAAGACTTGATATAAAGCTACAGTAGTCAAGACACTGCGGTACTGGGGTAAGGACAGACAAACTGATGGAACAGAACAGAGGTCAACTAATTTTCAACGAGGGTGGCAAAGTAACTCAATGAATTAGAAAAATCTTTTCAACAAATGGTGCTGAAACAACTGCATATCCATATGGAAAAAAAATTTTAACTTCAATTCCTATCTTCCACAACATACAAACATTAACTTGAAATGGATGATATGCATAAATGCAAAAGTTGAAACTAAAAAGCTTTTAGAAGAAAATATAGAATATTTTCATGACTTTCAGATAAGTTAAAGATTTCTTAGAACGAATATAGAAAACATTAATAATAAAAGAAAAATTGATAAATTAGACTTCATCAAAATTAAAAACTTCTGCTCTTCAAAAAACACCAATAAGAAAGTGAACACGCAAGCCACGGACTGGGAGAAAATATTTAGAATACATATATTTAACAAAGGACTTATATCCAGAATTATAAAGAGCTCCTACAACTCAATTATAAAAAACATAAATAACCCATCACAAAAATGGACAAAAGAACAATACCTTACAAAGGATATATGAATGGCCAATAAGCATATGAAAAAATTCACAAAATCATTAGTCATTAGATGGATGAAAGTGAAAACCACAATGAGATATTCCTACACACCCTTCAGAAAAGTTAAAATTAAAAAGACTAACAAAACCAAATACTGGGGAGGATGTGGAACAACAATAACCTTCTCATGTTACTGCTGAGAATATAAAATGGCATAATCACTTTAGGAAACAGTTTGACACTTTCTTATAAAGTTAAACATACATCTATCCTATGAACAAGAAATTCAATTTGGTACATCCTAGGTATACACCAAAGAAAAATAAAAACATATGTCCACAAAAAGCCTTATACAAATATGTTCTCAGCAGTTCTATTTGTGATGGCCAAAGACTGCACACACCCAAATGTCCACCAACAGGTGAATGGGTAAATAGATAGTGGTACATCCATACAATGGAACACTGCCCAGCAATAAGAAGGAATAAATGATTGATACAGACAACAACATGGATGAATATCAAAGTAAATACACTGAGCAAAAGAAGGCAGACCCAGAAAAAGCATACTATATGATTCCAATTACAAAAATTCCAGAAGATGCAAATTAATCTTTAGTGACAAAAAAATGATCAGGGGTTGCCTAGAAATGGGGAGTTGGCATACAGAGGCAGGAAGAAGGTATTAAAAGGGGCATGAGGGAACTTTTGAGGGTGATGGATATGTTTATTATCTTGATTGTGGTGATGGTTTCACACGTGTACACATATATCAAAATTAATCAAATTGTACACTTTAAGCACATACAATTTATTATATGTCACTTATATATCAATAAAGCTGTTAAAAATATACACACACATATGCACACACTGGAGATTTCTACTTCCAGTCAAGATGGAATAATGGGTGACATATTTACCCTTTTGCCTTAAACTGAAAGAAAACTGGACAAAATATGTGATACAACAGTTTTCAGATATCACACAACAGACAACACAGGGTTGTGTTAGCTGGGAGAAGGAAAACAAACACAGTGAGTTCTACAATTGTACCAGCTTACTGCCTAGAAGCGGTTTCCAGAATGCAGTACAAGGAGGAGGAACCTCCCCTGCCCCCCAACCAAAAAAAAAAAAAAAAAAAGCCCAGCAGTCCAACTTAGTTGTAGGAGGAAATTCACAAAAAGAGAGCTCCAGAGATTTACAAAAAGGTCCATGTGAGTCTCTGGCTAAGAGCTGACATGCACATGTGTGAGACCCAAACTACGCAATATAGATAAAGCTGGAAGACATTATGCTATGTGAAATAAACCAGATACAAAAGGACAAACATTGTATGATTCTACTTACATGAAATACCTAAAACAGGCAAATTCATAGAGACAGAAAGTAGATTAGAGGTTAGCAGGGGCTGGGGGAGGAGAGAATGGGAAGTTATTGCTTAGTAGTTACAGAGTTTCTTTGGGGTGATAAAGCTTTGGAACCACATGGTGGTGACAGTTGCACAATATTGTAAATATAATTAATGCCATTTAATTGTACGCTTAAAATGGCAACTTCTATGTCGTATGTATTTTACCACAATAAAAAATTAATTTTTTTAAAACCCTACCCAAGGCTGAGGCGGTGGCTGGGGTTGGGGGATGGAGGGGAGAGGCAGCCTTGAGAAGAAAAAGCAGAACAACTTCCAGAGCTCATACAGGATTGGGAGCAGTTCTTGTTCACCCCAGCCAGAATGGAGAGACCTCAAAATACACAGAGCAGCAAAGAGAATTCTCAGAAGGGGCTCATCTTAGTAATAGAGACCAATCAGCCCTACACTAAAGGCTGCTCTGGACTTCCCTAATTAAGCTTAAACACAAGTCTCAAAAGGCTTCAGCTGACTCCAAGCAACTTAATTGCATACCAGAACAAAATCCAACACCGTGCAAGGAAGTCAACTAAATCCATCAACCAACAGCATGAAAGTCACAATATCTCTCATCCAATTAAAAACTGGCAGGCATGCAAAGATTCAGGAAAATGTGGCCCCAAAATGCAGAGATCATAGAACTAGCAGACAAGGATGTTAAAATAACTGTTATAAGTATGCTGTACATGTTTAAAAGGATAGAGAAATACATGAACGTGAGTAAGAGAGAAATGGAAGATACTGTTTAAATGATCCAAATGGAATCTCTACAGATAAAAAAAAAAAAAGAAATAAAAAATAGAGTGGATAGGATTAACAGCAGATTAGATACTTACAAAGGAAAAATCAGTTAATTTGAAGACACAGAAAAAGGAACTACCCAAAATGAAGCACAGAGAGGAAAAAAAAAAGGCCACAAAAAAAAACAAAACAAAAAAACAGAGCTTCAGTGATCTGTGGGACAATATCAAGCATCTAGTATACATATAAATGGAGTATCAAAAGGAGAAAAAGGAGGGCAGAAAAATAAATAATTGCTGAAATTTTTCCAAACATGATGAAAACTATACACCACAGAACCAAGAAATTCAACAAACTCCAAACTGAATGCCAGCTTTTTCAAAATAAAACAGATAAAAAGAAAAAACTGATATGTTAACTTCACCAAAATTTTTAAAATTTTGCTCTGTGAAAGACCCTGTTAAGGATTAAAAAGACAAATTACAGACTAGGAGAAACTATTTGCAAATCACATATCTGACAAGGACTTGTGTCTAGAATACATAAGAGCTCTCAAAACTCAACATTAAAAAAACCCAACTAGAAAACAGGAGAAACACAAGTAGACATTTCACCAAAGAAGATACACAAATGGCAAATAAGAACATGAAAAGATGATCAGCATTATCAGCTGTTAGGGAAATACAAATTAAAATCATGAGATATCACCAATCAGAATGGCTAAAATAAAAAACAGTGACAATGCCAAATGCTGGCGAGAATGTGGAAAAATTAGACCATTCATACAGTGCTGGTATACAGTGCTGGCTACAGATATAGCCACTCTGGAACATAGCTTGGCAGTTTTTTTAAAAACTAAAAATGGACTTACCATACAACACAGCAATTGAACTCTTGGGCATTTATCCCAAAGAAATGATAAATTATGTTCACATAGAAACTTGTACATGAATGTTCACAGCAGCTTTATTAGTACCAGTCAAAAACTGGAAACGACCCAAATGCCCTTCAATGGGTGAACCATTAAACATCCATACCAGGGAATACAACTCAGCAATAAAAAGGAAACAAACCTCAAGGGAATTATGCTGAGTGAAAAAAGCCAATCTCAAAATGTAACATACTTTATGATTCTATGTTTATAACATTCTTGAAATAACAAAATTTTAGAACAAATTAGTGGTTGTCAGGGGTTACAGAGTGGGAGAGGTGGGTATGGCTATAAAGGAGTAGCACAAGGGAGCCTTATGGTGGTGGTATAGTTCAGTATCTCGACTGTAGTGATGGTTACACAAAACTATACATGTGACAAAAAGGTCTACAGAACCATACACACACACACACACCCAATAAATGTACAGAAATTTCCTGGTATTGATACTACACTACAGTTATAAGATGTTAATGTTGGAGAAGGATGGGTAAAAAGTGCATAGGAATTCCCTGTACATTTCATTGCAACTTCCTATAACTCTATTATATGGGAGGGAGATATTACAGAGACTAACTCAATCTAAAGAGTTAGCCAATCAGTAACAAACCAACATTTGCAGATGGTGTAGAAAATGTTTGTAGGACGATGTGCCAGAAGGCAGCAAGCAGAAACCCGGCATCTGAGATGGAGAGGATGAAGAGAGAGCTCTAAGAGGAGGACTGAAGGGGAGCTAAAAACAAACAGCAGTAGCTTCCTAATCCTTCTCATTCTCTCACTATCGGCATTTAACCAATGCCTGGCAAATTCATACTAGTGATCATAATTTGCATGGACAACAAAAGAACAGTCTCTATTCTGAAGTGATCTCTCTCATTCAAAGCAAGAATTACAAGCAACAATCAAGAAAGTATATGTGCCTAGGCTTTTAAGCTTTCTTTTTTTTAGTACTTTCCAAACTATTTGATGTCCATGAAACCATCTGATGTTACAAGAGGAAATAAACCTGGAATCCATTTTCCAATTATAGATAAAACTCTTATGATACATTACTATATGACTAAATGTATGCCACAAATTGGTGTTATTTCAACTGCTTGATATGTGAATAAAACAGATATTAACTTTCTCATACTGAATAATAATAGCTAACATTTATTAAACATCTTTTATGTGACAGGAACTGGTCTAAATACTTTTGGAACACAGTCTCACTTAATTCTTATAACAATTCTATAAAATAAGCTCTAATGTTATCCCCATTTTACAGATTATGAAACCAAGATATAGAGAGGTTAGGTAATTTGCACAAAGCCACAGAGCTAATAAATGATAGAGACAGGCTTCAATCCCAGGAAGTCTGCCGCCAGACCAAACTCTTAAGAGTAATTCGATAAAATGAAACCAGTGCTAGATGTTCTAGAATTCTATCAATTCACAGAAGACTACTGGATGGCTTTAGACAACCCTGAATAGGATTTGAAAAGAACTGTTCTACCTCCCTGAGATTTAATGTTCCAAACAAATCATTGGTGGACTAAATTATCATAAAATGATTCAGACATTTCAGCAATATACACCTAAACTCAGGCATAGTCAGGGCACCATAACAAATTAAAATTTATCATCAAAGTAAAAAAACAAAACAAAACATGGGCTTAGAATATATGTTTTCAGACTCATGAAATGCATTTCATACCGTAACAGCATTTTATGTATAGGTACCACTCTGGGCACTGGAAACATGAAGTGGAAAACACAAATAAGGTCCCTACTCTCATGGAGCTTATATTTTAAGAGGGTAAAAAGGGAGAGAAAGACAAATATATAAACAATAAAATGAAAATAAGAGGACAATGAGATCAAGAGTAACTTGGGGGCTACTTTAGTTTGAATAATCAAAATAGTCTCTCTGAAAAGGTGATAGTTAAGTGGAAAGCTGAATTAAAAGCATTTTTTAATGTGTCAACTACACAGATTTAGTAACTCAGCATTTTAGTATATGAAAACTATAATTTATGCCCAGGGAAAGTAATCTACCTAGAAAACATTAAAGTGATTATTTTCCTATCAAAGAGAACCTTAGAACATCTAACAATGTAGAAGCAAACATTAAGAATCCTTTGCCCTTTTTCTTGTAGCTGTTCTTATTTTCAGACATCATGCATATGTAGGGAGAAAAATAATAAGGGACTTGTATATAACATTCTTGAAGTGACAATATTATAGAGACTAGATTAGTGGTTGC
Organism: Balaenoptera ricei; assembly: GCF_028023285.1. Classification (NCBI taxonomy): domain Eukaryota; kingdom Metazoa; phylum Chordata; class Mammalia; order Artiodactyla; family Balaenopteridae; genus Balaenoptera; species Balaenoptera ricei. The sequence goes on from NC_082646.1 coordinate 66,332,255, forward strand.
CAGGGGTTGAGTGAGGAGAGAGGGAGGAGGTTGTGGCAGGAGGGATCCTATACACACACACACACACACACACACACACAGGCATGTAAAACTGGTGAAATCTGAACAAGGTACACAGATTGTATTTATGTCAATTTCCCAGTTGTAACATTGTACTATGATTATACAAGATGTTATCATTGGGCTTCCCTGGTGGCACAGAGGTTAAGAATCCGCCTGCCAATGCAGGAGACACGGGTTTGAGCCCTGGTCCGGGAAGATCCCACATGCCGCGGAGCAACTAAGCACCTGTGCCACAACTACTGAGCCTGTGCTCTTGAGCCCGTGTGCCACAACTACTGAAGCCCACGTGCCTAGAGCCCATGCCCTGCAACAAGTGAAGCCACAGCAATGAGAAGCCAGTGCACCACAACGAAGATTAGCCCCCGCTTGCAGCAACTAGAGAAGACTCGCGTGCAGCAACAAAGACCCGATGCAGCCAAAAATAAATAAAAATAAAAATAAATAAATTTTTAAAAAATGTTATCATTGTGAGAAATTGGGTGAAGACTCCAAAAGAATCTCTGTATTACTTATTACAGCTGCATATGACTCTACTGTTATCTCAAAATAAAGTTTTTTTAAAAATATAAGGTGAATGTCAGATACACATTTAGGAAGCATCAGAATACTGCAAAGAAACAGCTTTCAACAAATTTCATGCACTAATCCATTGATCTAACTTAAGAACTAATCCTCACATCCATTCTCTACATCTGCCTTTCTATTCCTGCCCTGCAAATAGGTTCATCTGTACCATTTTTCTAGATTCCACATACATGTGTCCATCAAAAAGAGTAAATTAGACTTTGAGGTTTATAGACCAAAAGTTTAGAAAATATGCATTTTTTGTATGAGGCATCTGTAATCTCAAATTGTGACCTAACTGTAAATGTACTTTAACCTTCATCATTTTCAAACCAGGACTCAGAAAATAAACTTATACAGTTAAAAGTAAGCAAGTCAAATACACTAAGTAAATAGCAGCAACAAGAATTTCAAGTTTCCTGTATGTATTTTGAAATTAAATAATGCTAATAATACATTTTTGGGGGGGGATACATTCTTGAAACTAGAAATTAAAGAGGTTAATTTAATTTTAAAGTGAAAATGTTTCCCAATTTTCAAATGTAAAAGCTATTATTCTACATTTTTTTAACATCTTTATTGGAGTATAATTGCTTTACAGTGTTGTGTTAGTTTCTGCTGTATAACAAAGTGAATCAGCTATAAGCATACGTATATCCCCATATCCCCTCCCTCTTGAGTCCGCCTCCCACTCTCCCTATCCCACCCCTCTAGGTGGTTGCAAAGCACCGAGCTGATCTCCCTGTGCCATGCAGCTGCTTCCCACTAGCTATCTATTTTACATTTGGTAGTGTACATATGTCAGTGCTACTCTCTCACTTCATCCCAACTTAACCTTCCCCTTCCCCGTGTCCTCAAGTCCATTCTCTACATCTGTGTCTTTATTCCTGTCCTGCCCCTAGGTTCATCAGAACCATTTTTTTTTTTTAGATTCCATATATATGTGTTAGCATAAGGTATTTGCTTTTCTCTTTCTGTGTTACTTCACTCTGTATGACAGGCTCTAGGTCCATCCACCTCACTACAAATAACTCAATTTCGTTTCCTTTTATGGCTGAGTAATATTCCATTGTATGTATGTGCCACACCTTCTTTATCCATTCATCTGTCGATGGACACTTAGGTTGCTTCCATGTCCTGGCTATTGTAAATAGTGCTGCAATGAACACTGTGGTACATGACTCTTTTTGAATTATGGTTTTCTCAGGGTATATGCCCAGTAGTGGGATTGCTGGGTCATATGGTAGTTCTATTTTTAGTTTTTTGAGGAACCTCCATACTGTTCTCCATAGTGGCTGTATCAATTTACATTCCCACCAACAGTGCAAGAGGGTTCCCTTTTCTCCACACCCTCTCCAGCATTTACTGTTTGTAGATTTTTTGATGATGGCCATTCTGACCATTGTGAGGTGATACCTCATTGTAGATTTGACTTGCATTTCTCTAATGATTAGTGATGTTGAGCATCTTTTCATGTGTTTGTTGGCAATCTGTATATCTTCTTTGGAGAAATGTCTATTTAGGTCTTCTGCCCATTTTTGGATTGGGTTGTTTGTTTTTTTGATATTGAGCTGCATGAGCTGCTTGTATATTTTGGAGATTAATCCTTTGTCAGTTGCTTCATTTGCAAATATTTGCTCCCAGTCTGAGGGTTGTCTCTTTGTCTTTTTTATGGTTTCCTTTGCTGTGCAAAAGCTGTTACGTTTCATTAGGTCCCATTTGTTTATTTTTGGTTTTATTTCCATTTCTCTAGGAGGTGGGTCAAAAAGGATCTTGCTGTGATTTATGTCATAGAGTGTTCTGCCTATATTTTCCTCTAAGAGTTTTATACTGTCTGGCCTTACATTTAGGTCTTTAATCCATTGTGTGTTTATTTTTTGTTTATGGTGTTAAGAAGTGTTCTAATTTCATTCTTTTACATGTAAGCTGTCCAGTTTTCCCAGCAACACTTATTTAAGAGGCTGTCTTTTCTCCATTGTATACTCTTGCCTCCTTTATCAAAGATAAGGTGACCATATGTGCCTGGGTTTATCTCTGGGCTTTCTATCCTGTTCCATTGATCTATATTTCTGTTTTTGTGCCAGTACCATACTGTCTCGATTACTGTAGCTTTTTAGTATAGTCTGAAGTCCAGGAGCCTGATTCCTCCAGCTTCATTTTTCCTTCTCAAGATTGTTTCGGCTATTCAGGGGTCTTTTGTGTTTCCATACAAATTGTGAAATTTTTTGTTCTAGTTCTGTGAAAAATGCCATTGGTAGTTTGATAGGGATTGCACTGAATCTGTAGATTGCTTTGGGTAGTTTAGTCATTTTCACAATGTTGACTCTTCCAATCCAAGATCATAGTAAATCTCTCCATCTGTTTGTATCATCTTTAATTTCTTTCATCAGTGTCTTATAGTTTTCTGCATACAGGCCTTTTGTCTCCTTAGGTAGGCATATTCCTAGGTATTTTATTCTTTTCGTTGCAATGGTAAATGGGAGTGTTTCCTTAATTTCCCTTTCAGAATTTTCATCATTAGTGCATAGGAATGCAAGAGATTTCTGTGCATTAATTTTGTATCCTGCTACTCTACCAAATTAATTGATTAGCTCTAGTAGTTTTCTGGTAGCATCTTTAGGATTTGCTACATATAGTATCATGTCATCTGCAAACAGTGACAGTCTTACTTCTTCTTTTCCGATTTGGATTCCTTTTATTTCTTTTTCTTCTCTGATTGCTGTGGCTAAAACTTCCAAAACTACGTTGAGTAATAGTGGTGAAAGTGGGCAACCTTATCTTATTCCTGATCTTAGAGGAAATGGTTTCAGTTTTTCACCATTGAGAATGATGTTGGCTGTGGGTTTGTCAAATATGGTCTTTATTATGTTGAGGTAGGTCCCCTCTATGCCTACTTTCTGGAGAGTTTTTATCATAAATGGGTGTTGAATTTTGTCAAAAGCTTTTTCTGCATCTATTGGGATGATCATATGGTTTTTATTCTTCAATTTGTTAATATGGTGTATCACATTGATTGATTTGCGTATATTGAAGAATCCTTGCATTCCTGGGATAAACCTCACTTGATCATGCTGTATGATCCTTTTAATGTGCTGTTGGATTCTGTTTGCTAGTATTTTGTTGAGGATTTTTGCATCTATGTTCGTCAGAGATATTAGCCTGTAGTTTTCTATTTTGTGATATCTTTGTCTGCTTTTGGTATCAGGGTGATGGTGGCCTCGTAGGATGATATGGGGAGTATTCCTCCCTCTGCTATATTTTGGAAGAGTTAGAGAAAGATAGGTGTTAGCCCTTCTTTAAATGTTTGATAGAATTCGCCTGTGACGCCATCTGGTCCTGGGCTTTTGTTTGTTGGAAGATTTTTAATCACAGTTTCAATTTCAGTGCTTGTGATTGGTCTGTTATTATTTTCTATTTCTTCCTGGTTCAGTCTTGGAAGGTTGTGCTTTTCTAAGAATTTGTCCATTTCTTCCAGGTTGTCCATTTTATTGGCATATAGTTGCTTGTAGTAATCTCTCATGATCCTTTGTATTTCTGCAGTGTCAGTTGTTACTTTTCCTTTTTCATTTCTAGTTCTGTTGATTTGATTCTTCTCTCTTTTTTTCTTGGTGAGTCTGGCTAATGGTTTATCAATTTTGTTTATCTTCTCAAAGAACCAGCTTTTAGTTTTATTGATCTTTGCTATTGTTTCCTTCATTTCTTTTTCATTTATTTCTGATCTGATTTTATGATTTCTTTCCTTCTGCTAACTTTTGGGGTTTTTTGTTCTACTTTCTCTAATTGCTTTAGGTGTAAGGTTAGGTTGTTTATTTGAGATTTTTCTTGTTTCTTGAGGTAGGATTGTATTGCTATAAACATCCCTCTTAGAATGGCTTTTGCTGCATCCCACAGGTTTTGGGTCATTGTGTTTTCATTGTCATTTGTTTCTAGGTATTTTTTGATTTATTCTTTGATTTCTTCAGTGATCTCTTGGTTATTTCATAGTGTTTTGTTTAGCCTCCATGTGTTTGTTTTACAGATTTTTTCCTGTAATTGATATCTAGTCTCATAGTGTTGTGGTCGGAAAAAATACTTGATACGATTTCAATTTTCTTAAATTTACCAAGGCTTGATTTGTGACCCAAGATATGATCTATTTTGGAGAATGTTCCATGAGCACTTGAGAAGAAAGTGTATTCTGTTGTTTTTGGATGGAATGTCCTATAAATATCAATTAAGTCCATCTTGTTTAATGTGTCATTTAAAGCTTGTGTTTCCTTCTTTATTTTCATTTTGGATGATCTGTCCATTAGTGAAAGGGGGTGTTAAAGTCCCCTACTATTATCGTGTTACTGTCAACTTCCCCTTTTATGGCTGTTAGCATTTGCCTTATGTATTGAGGTGCTCCTATGTTGGGTGCATAAATATTTACAATTATTACATCTTCTTCTTGGATTGACCCCTTGATCATCATGTAGTGTCCTTCTTTGTCTCTTGTAATAGTCTTTATTTTAAAGTCTATTTTGTATGATATGAGAATTGCTACTCCAGCTTTCTTTTGATTTCCATTTGCATGGAATATCTTTTTCCATCCCCTCACTTTCAGTCTGTATGTGTCCCTAGGTCTGAAATGGGTCTCTTGTAGACAGCATATGTACAGGTCTTGTTTTTGCATCCATTCAGCCAGTCTGTGTCTTTTGGTTGGAGCATTTAATCCATTTACATTTAAGGTAATTACCAATATGTATGTTCCTATTACCATTTTCTGAATTGTTTTGGGTTTGTTTTTGTAGGTCTTTTCCTTCTCTTGTGTTTCCTGCCTAGAGAAGTTCCTTTAGCATTTGTTGTAAAGCTGGTTTGGTGGTGCTGAATTCTCTTAGCTTTTGCTTGTCTGTTAAGGTTTTAATTTCTCCACCGAATCTGAATGAGATCCTTGCTGGGTAGAGTAATCTTGGTTGTAGGTTTTTCCCTTTCATCACTTTAAATATGTCCTGACACTCCCTTCTGGCTTGCAGAGTTTCTGCTGAAAGATCAGCTGTTAACCTTATTGGGATTCCCTTGTATGTTATTTGTTGCTTTTCCCTTGCTGGTTTTAATATTTTTTCTTTGTATTTAATTTTTGATAGTTTGATTAATATGTGTCTCGGCATGTTTCTCTTTGGGTTTATCCTGTATGATACTCTCTGCGCTTCCTGGACTTGATTGACTATTTCCTTTCCCATGTTAGGGAAGTTTTTGACTATAATATTTTCTCAGAACCTTTCTTTTTCTATTCTTCTTCTGGGACCCCTATAATTCGAATGTTGGTGTGTTTAATGTTGTCCCAGAGGTCTCTGAGACTGTCCTCAATTCTTTTCATTCTTTTTTCTTTATTCTGCTCCCTGGCAGTTATTTCCACCATTTTATCTTCCAGCTCACTTATCCGTTCTTCTGCCTCAGTTATTCTGTTATTGATTCCTTCTAGAGTATTTTTAATTTCAGTAATTGTGTTGTTCATCACTGTTTGCTCTTTGATTCTTCCAGCTCCTTGTTAAATGTTTCTTGTATTTTCTCCATTCTGTTTCCAAGATTTTGGATCATCTTTACTATCGTTACTCTGAATTTTTTTTCAGGTAGGGTGCCTATTTCATCTTCATTTATTTGGTCTTGTAGGTTTTTACCTTGCTCCTTCAACTGTAACATATTTTTTTGTCGTTTCATTTTTTTTTTTTAACTTTGGGTTTTATTTATTTATTTATTATTTATGGCTGTGTTGGGTCTTCATTTCTGTGCGAGGGCTTTCTCTAGTTGTGGCAAGTGGGGGCCACTCTTCATCACGGTGTGCGGGCCTCTCATTATCGCGGCCTCTCTTGTTGCAGAGCACAGGCTCCAGACACGCAGGCTCAGTAATTGTGGCTCACGGGCCTAGTTGCTCCGTGGCATGTGGGATCTTCCCAGACCAGGGCCCGAACCTGTGTCCCCTGCATTGGCAGGCAGATTCTCAACCACTGCGCCACCAGGGAAACCCCGTTTTTTTTTGTTTGTTTTTTTGTTTTTTGATGGATGGTGCTGTATTCCTGTCTTACTGGTTGTTTGGCCTGAGACGTCCAGCCCTGGAGTTTGCAGGCAGTTGGATAGAGCTGGGTCTTGCTGCTGAGATGAGGACCTCCAGGAGGCCTCACTCCAATTGATATTCCCTGGGGTCTGAGGTTCTTTGTTAGTCCAGCGGTTTGGACTCGGAGCTCCCACCACAGGAGCTCAGGCCCAACCTCTGGCCTGGGAACCAAGATCCTGCATGCTTTGTGGAGTGGTTAAAAAAAAAGAAAGAAAGAAAGGAGCAGTACAATATTAAAGAATAAAAAACAAAATAAAATTAGAAAGATAAAAAATATATTAGGAAAAATAAAACTATAATTGAAACAACTGCAACAAGGTAAAATAAAACCACAGCAGAAAAAAGAAAAAAAGGGGGGGGGGAGGGGCAACAAGCCAAAAGGAGAGATCACTAACAAAGTACAAAGAATAAAATAAAATTAGATCAGTGCTTTGTGACCACCTAGAGGGGTGGGATAGGGAGGGTGGGAGGGAGACACAAGAGGGAGGAGATATGGGGATGTATGTATATGTATAGCTGATTCACTTTGTTATACAGCAGAAACTAACACACCATTATAAAGCAATTATACTCCAATAAAGATGTTAAAAAAATAAAATAAAATAAAGTAAAATAAAATAAAATTAGAAAAATAAAAGATGTATTAGGAAAAATAAAAATATAAAAGAATCAACAACAATGAATCAGTAAGGTAAAACAGAACCCCAATCTAAAAGAGGAAAAAAGAAAAATAAAATAAAGCCTTGGCTATGGGGGCAGAGCTTAGGCAGGGATGGAACTTAGGCAGGGGGTGGGGTTTAGGGTGGGGCAGGACCTAGGCAGGTGGGGCGGGGCCTAGCCAGGGTGACATTCAAGAGTGGGGCAGAACCTCTGCTTACAACCTTCCCGGAAGGGAGAGGCAGTACTTGTTCCTGAGTTTGGAGGTAGGGCCCTGGGTTGGGGGGGGTGGGGGCGGGGCTTGGGCTCTGCACGGCAGGAGGGAGGCTTGGAGGGCCGAGGATTAGGCCTGGGAGCCTAAGTGGACAGGGAAAGCACTGGCCCCATTCCCTTCCATTCCTTCATGCCCCTGCCCCCCCCCGTCTCCCCCAGGGTCTCCCCCATTGCTGCTGGACCCCTAACCATGGGTGGGTCCCACTGGATGTAGGAGCTCCTCCCCTCCCCTGGCCACCCCTCAGGGGTGCCATCCCAGAGGTCCAGACTTTACTTTTGCTTCCCCTTCCCTCCCTCTGACTCCCTCAGGACCCGCCTGGCTGGAGGGGGTCTAGGTGGGCAGAGGATCAGGCCTGGGATCTCAACAGGTTCCCGGGGGTCCAAGTGGGCAGGGGAAACCTGGCCACGCTCCCTTTTGATCCTCTGCCCTCCCAAGGGTTCCTAATTTCCCTCTTTGGGCGTGGAATCCCTTCCCCTCCCCCAACCTCCCCTCAGGGGCACCAGTCCCATCCGCCTCCACTTCTCCTCCCCCTTCACTCCCCCCACACCCCACGTCCTACCTGGTCGCTGGGGGTTCCTCCCGTCCCCTTAGGTGTCTGTGGTCCCCCACCAGTGCCTGGTAGGTGCCCTAGTTGTGAGGAGACACGAATTCCGCCTTTTAAAAAATTATTGGGAAAAAACAGAAATTAAATAAGCCTAGAATCTCCTTTAATAAAAGAGAAAAAATAATCCTACCACACCATTTTGGCAAATTTATGAGAAGCAATCAAAGCAGAATGTACCATGCAGGATAACTTTAAATAACTAATCAACTATTTTTATATAATACAAATCACTATCATCCATTACCACTCCTTGATTAATAATAAATGACCAAGAACAAAAGAACAGACTGCTGTAGCATCACCTGAAACTACTTAATCAGAGAGACTCAGAGAAGTATGATCCCATTGGTGGAATAATACTCAGATCCAACTCCTACTGTGCTATTGAACATTCAGTATTCCTGAGCAAGCTATTTAACCTCTGCACCTCAATCTTCTGAGCTGTAAAATGAGAACCATGATAGCTGCCAATTCATAAACAGGGATGCTGAAGCTTAATGTAAGATGCTGCATCTAAGCTACCACAACCCAATAGATTCCAGCAGTTCTTGCTCAAGTAAAACTTCCAAAAGTGCCAAAGTGAACCCCAAACTCTTATTGCTTTCCATTTTATCTCCAAATATGTGGACGAACATGAGAAGTTGAATATTATCACTAGAACATTTAAAAACCAATGCCTGACTCAGAGACATAGTAACTTTGTAACAGTAGCTGATTTAATGGTTATTTTATAAATGCATTAATTTGTTATATCAGACTAAATATAAATATAAGCATTCCACAGAAGTATCACAACCCATAAAAGAATGAAATAGTAATAAGATATATCGTATCACATCATAAAATTTGTTAATTCTTATTTTGTTTCTTCCTTCTCTAGCAAAGAGAATGTACAGAACATACAAAGTGAGAGGTGAAGATGCAGACAGATACAAAAAAGGGTATAGCCACTCTAGGCCCCCCTGAACTATATGCTAAAGAAAAGCTGCAGGTGTAACCTCAGCGCCAATATTGACAGACTTTGAAAAAGTGTGGGAAATAAGAGAAGTCCTTAGATATTGACAGTCAAGTGTTATAAAAATGAGAATATCTGATCATTTCACCTTTACATACCAAGGAACACAGGTCATACACTGCTGGAAAACCTAAGTATCAAATCAGTTAGCCATCTCTGGTCTAATCACACTTTCAGGGAGGACAGTTGGCTATGCCAAGAACTCAGATGTGTCAGAACAGAGGTTGTGGGACAGGAAGATTCATTTAGAAAATGCAGGAGGACAGGAGCCCAAAAAATCTAGTACAGAGTTAACAGAGAGTACTATAATAGCTTATATGATACAACTATAAAAATATGATAGCATCACTCTGTTACATGCAATAATTATCTATGAAACACAATACAAATAAACTAAGTTATATTTCTGGATAAGAGATTTTAATTTTTTCAACAATTAAAGTGACTTTAGTTTGCATCCTAAAGTTCATTAACTATAGATTCTAGAGCTAATAGCTAAGAAACAGAAAAGAGCCAGAAAGAAAAATCAACAAAGATATTCCAATGCATAATTAATAAATTAGAATATTACAGAGCAAATCAAACTCAGTCTTGCCCCTAATTTCAAAAGCCTATATGACTTTTCACAAACTTCATTTATTATTTACTATTTATCATGTGCTATAAGCAGAATAATCTTAGATATGTTTCCTGATTCTACCATGTTACCCTCCTTAAACTTGTTTATCTGGGCATATAAATATATTTCTATACTCTTCATGATTATTTTAAAATATCTAGTACCACTCCTGAAAAATAGTAATTGCCTACTCAGTAACAGAAAAATAAAAGTACTGCGTAATATTATTGTTTATCTTCATAGTCACTTTTTTTTTTTTTTGGCTGCTTTGGGTCTTTGTTGCTGCGCGCGGGCTTTCTCTAGTTGCGGCGAGCGGGGGCTACTCTTTGTTGCAGTGCGCAAGCTTCTCATTGCAGTGGCTGCTCTTGTTGCAGAGCACGGGCTCTAGGTGCACAGGCTTCAGTAGTTGTGGCACTCGGGCTCTGTAGTTGTGGCTTGCAGGCTCTAGAGTACAGGCTCAGTAGTTGTAGTGCACTGGCTTAGTTTCTCCGCAGCATGTGGGATCTTCCCGGACCAGGGCTTGAACCGGTGTCCCCTGCATTGGCAGGCGGATTCTTAACCACTGCGCCACCAGCGAAGTCCCCTAGTCACTTTCTATTCTACCAATGCAGAAGCTATGAAGATGTGAGTATGTATTCCACTCGCACACCTCTCCATCTGACAGCTCTGCAGGTCTTTCCACACAAGCTTACTTTAGTTCTCTTCATTTCACATATGGATCTTTTAAAATTCCCTTTTGCCTATTTTCTGGATATACTCAATGGCAACAGAGCCATTACAGCCATTTTTATATGGCAAATTTCTTGAACAAGAATCATACCATAATCCTACCATAATCATAAAGGTCAAATGCATCAGTGCTTCTCCAGGGAAGTCTTTCCATCCAGTAATGAGCCATTTTTCTTTAGGAATCAAAATTTCACTCTGTTGAGTAAATGACTGCTCACATGCAGACGTTTCTCACTCTGAGTCAGTCAACTATGCCATAACCTTCTCTTTTCTCATTTTTTTTTGAAATCTGCAAGCTTTTACATATATATGATTGCAGTGCTTGATGTAGAGCCCTGCTGATGGAAAAGCACTCACATATTTGTTGACTTGTCATACATCTGTACTTGGAATTTTAAAAACTTCCATATTAGTAATAAATAGAGCTCTTCCTATAGTGAATTTCACCATATTCAGAGCAATCCCTTTGGTTCTTGTTTATCAGACACAGTGGACTCACACATGTACAAAATAACCTAAATTCAAAGTTATTTATTATAGCATTGCTAGCAAAATATTGGAAATATTCAAATGCCCTTTGATAAAGGACTAGTGGTACATCCACACAGTGGAATACTATGCAACAATTGAAAAATGAAAAGACTTTTTTTTAACTGAAACAATCTCCTAGATATTGTTAGGCAAAAAAAATCAAGGTATAAAAGAGGAGTGAAATTATATTTATCTGTAATATACCAAATGTTATACACTAAATATATTTATATATAATATACTAAATGTTATTATATATGTATATTTTATATATTTAATTTATACAGACTCATACATCTCTGAAAGGATACTCATTGTAGGGAAATAAGTGTCAAGAGGACAGGGACAAAAGGAAGACTTTTTCACTATATACCCTTCTATTTTTAAATTATGTACCAAACACAATTATTATCTATTCAAAAAATAATTAAACTTTAAAAGAATATATAGTGTGGTAGTTACATACAAAGGTTCTGTAGATAAAAAGACCTGAGTTTAAGTCCCAGCTCTACCATCTACTAGTGTGTGACCTTAGGCAAGTTCTCCAAGCCCCAGTTTCCTCATCTGTAAAATGGGGGTAATGATAGTTACTGTGAGAATCAGAGCAAATCAAGTATATAAATCACTTAGCACAGTTCCTGGAAACTATTATTATTCAATGTTCTATTTAAATGGTACTGTAGACTTGGAAGTCACAAAGTTACAGTCATCATGAATCATTTTTTCTCTTATTCTCAGTGAGCAAATTTTGTTAGTTCTTCTTTCAAAAAGATACAGCATCCAACCATTTATGTCCATTGTATAACCACTAGAGATTGGCCCAGACCCTGAAGTATTAGCTAAAGACTTTGAATTTCATAAGAAAGTCAGTTAGAAGCCCCTGCACATTTGCCACTATATACAGACATATCTATATAATCTCTACTCTACTAAATACCAAATGCCATCAATTGATATCTGTATTCCCACTTTACTGTTTATAAAGTATTTTCAAACACTTTAGTTCAATTCCTGGAATTGCATCTTGGAAACAGAAGGTCCATTAAAGGACATTCTAATTTTTCAACCACTATGAAACAAGCAGAGCAGGCATTTTTGTTCCTCTTTTGTAGATAAACATTTTTAGTTGAAGAGTAACCTATTAAATATGAATTTAAATGATTTTTAAATAATAAATTAATTAAATGAAAGCCAAAGAAGAGGAGTGACGTGCCAAAGGCCACATGCTTTACAAGAAAAAAAAAATGCCTAGATTTCAGATCTTCTCATTTCAGCACTCATTTCACCTACAGTCTTGACAGGAAATGTCTCTCTTACCAGGACATCATCAAGCATACTGTTCTTCCCTTACCTAGAAGGCTCTTACCTATGCCAACCAAGACTTTGTTCACAGAAGCTTCCCTGGATCTGGTAGCCCCAGGTCTCTGAATTCTATCTACTGCCACAGCAAACAACTTAGGCCCACACTGATTATATCTACAAGGATGACCTACAAGCACCTCAAATTCAACATGTTCACAGCAGTAACATATTCACGGCAGTAACTACCTTGCCTCATTCCTCCACCCTCAACCCTTGCCTGGACTTGCTCTTCCACCTCCACCTCCTGGGACCCCTACTTCAGTGAATTGTCCCACCATCACCCACATGGGAAACCATAAATCTAAGAGTGATGCTACTCTCCTCCCTCTCCCTAAATCCACCAATCCTGCTTCTACCTCTAACTATCTATAGAATGAATCCGCTTCTCTTCAGAATGGATGTAGAGCAGGAGAAGAGAGAGAACTGGAGAAGAGGGCCCATGCCTAGTCCCCCAGACTTCCAGGACTGGAGAGCAGTGACTGAGAGGTCTGACCCAGGCACCAAAATAGCATGGTTCAAATCCCAGCTTAGGCACTTACCAGCTCTCTGACCTTGGGCATATTACTGAACCTATGTCTCATTTTTCTCATCTGTCCAGTTGAGAAAATACTAGTAGCTATCTCATAGGATTATTGTAAAGTGCAAAAGAATTAATATAAAGCGCTTAGAATAATGTCTGGTATACTTTATAGTATACACTACTATTTCCAACAGAAGCATGTTTTATTTTTAATGTCATAAGATATTTGTTCCACAATGGTGTAAAATCCAAAAGTTTTTCATCAAGACAGAAAATAAAAACATAGTCTAATGTCCAATTAATCTGAGTCTCCATCCCACTTAAAGTTTTAGTCATGTTGTGCCTATGGCCATGTCCCTACTGTACAACTGCAATATCTCTTACCTAGATTACTATACCAGCCTCCAATTAATTGATCTCTTTATCTCTAGCCCTCTCCAATATATTCTCCAAACTGCAGCCAAAATGATTTTTCTAAAATGCGTATCTACGTATGCCGTTCTCCTACTTAAAGCCCTTCGATCACTCCCTATTACTTTGAATTAAAGTCTAGATTTTTTTTAACATGGCTTAAAGAGCCCAATATGATATGTGTGATATGGTCTCAAGCTTCATCCTTATCTACCTTCCCACCCCGCCATCTAGGCGCCTGTCATCACTCTTTCCATTCCTAAAATTCTTTCAGGTCCCACACCTCTCAGGTCTAGGCTTTTATATATATTATGTCCTCTGCTTGAAACACCATGCCCCTTCACTCTTCCTCTTACCTGCATAATTGCTACCTACCCTTCAGTCTTAATTTAGATGCCGCTTCATCCAAAAAACACATCTCCTGGCCCCCAAATCTGGATTAGGTGCCCTTCCTATGATTCAAGCAGTACCATATACTTCCCCTATCAGAGCACTTTTCTCAACTGCCTATTTGCTTATCTATATTCCCCCATCAAACTATAAGCTGTACAAAGGTAGAGACCACACCTCTCTTTCATCCCAATGCTCACCACAATGCCTGCCACGTGGCAGGTGCTTTATTAAATATCTGTTGAATAAATTAATATCACAAATGGGGCTCCAGAAGGTTCATGAATATTTTGCAAACAACATTAAGTGTAAGGATTTTTTTAAACTAAAGTAAATCAAGTAAATTTATTAGTAATTAATACAGAAGTTGAAAGTCTTACAGAGACACTCAATATGACATAGAATCTAATCATTATGACTGTCTAGTGACCAGGTCAGAATATTTGGGAAACAGCAAAAGAGGCCTCTATGAAGAATATAGGTAGAAATAGTTTCCAGTAATACAGAGGTAAGAAATCATGAGCAACAATGTATCTCCTGCTAAGCCTCTGGAAACCAAAAAAAAAAAAAAAAAAAATCTATCATAGGAAATCTTTTAAAAATATAAAATACATGCTTTAATCTCCTGGCCAACTGTAAGTTCTACCACACTGAACTGAAAAATCAACACCTAAAATCCATGCAGATTAAACACACTGACAAGTAAAAAATTAATAAATATTCAATCTCACCTCTACCTTAACAGGCAATTTTCAATTCTCTTATTTTCCCCACCTCCATACACAAAGTAAGCTTCTCCATCCTCTATACCTGGTAGCAATTTATACACAGCTCTGGTATTACTTTCTTTTTTTTTTTTGGTATTACTTTTATCACACTCGATCGTTATTACTTAAGTACCTCTCCACCACCAGACTCTCAGGAAGACAGAGGTGGTGTCATTAATTCATCATTGTATCTTTAAGGCTATCACTGCACATAGTAGGTTTTTGGTGTTTGTGGAAAGGAGAAAAAGGAAGAAAGAGACAGGGAGAGAAAGAGCAATCTATTTATACAAGTATGTCAAAAGGTAGTAGTTGAAGTGGTAGAGAACTCCCACAGATGTAAGGAAAAGAAGCCTGAAAGAAGTTAAATTTCTAAAAGTTAACATGCAGATAATTCAGTGAACTTTAATATTAATTAATAATAGAAATAAGGACTACTCATTCTCATCCAATGGCAGTCTACAAGAAAGCTTACAGAGTAAGGAGTTCCATGTAGACTTCTTTATGTAGCCTATGTAGAAGCACAGAGCGCCGCCCCCAAAAAAAAGGAGGAAGAGGAGGGGGGAAGAGAGAAATGGGAAGAGAAAAATAAAAAAATTGTTCCATGCCCCACTCGGTGTCTAAGAAGTCAAAGTGATTCAAACACTTCAAAAATGGTTGTCCATGGCCAATGTTATTAACATTTTGAGAAAGATGCATGAGGATGTTTTACTATTGGGGGAGAGAAAAATGTTGGATATTCTCAACAGAAATTCATTGTCATATTTTCACTTAGCAACATGACTCTAAAATGTTCAAACATGAAGTGAAAAATTCATTTGTTCAGTGTTTGTAACAGATACTCAAATATTTGAAAAATCATTAGTTCAACATTAAATATCACTATTTACACTACACAGTATGCAGGCTGGAGTTAGAAGAAAAGACTATCATGTGGAAGATTTGCTTTTAGCAGAGTCAGACAATCTGTTCATTCTCCAAGATGCCAAGAATTTACCTCGCTCCCCAATAAACTTAAGGACATTCCCCATATACTCTAATACCAATAGCTGTGTAAGAGTTCGTGGAAGAGAGATGTAATCTGCTATCAACACATATGCAATGAAAAGTATAAAAGAATTCTATAAGTCCTATAAAACTTGTATCTTTCCCACCAGGGAAATTCTCCCAGCACAGTGACTTCCTTTTTCATAATACCAAATCAAAGCTTTAATAGCATCCACGTTGTGCTTAGGTTCAGCCCAGAAAACAGACTTCTCTAAAGACTTTGGAAAAGAGACCCAACACTTAGATGGAGGCTTATCACTTCAGAAGAAGGTCTATTCCAAAAGAGAACCATCTGTCCCTGAAGGCTGAGCTCATTCCAAAGAGAAGATATGTAACTTCCCCCTTTTTATTAATTTACTGGCATCATAACTCACATCAATTTAAAGGCATTTCATCCACAATGAGCAAACTGTTTGAAAGCTAAATGCACTAAATCTTCTTTCACGGGGCCTGTAAGTATTTTTTGAACTCTTAGTGGTTTGCACTTAATGTTTTATTTTAAAATCAGTTTAATCATTTCCTAAAACCAGTATTTCTTCAGGAAGATGGATTTCATTTTACCTCCATATCTATTACCCCAGGTCAGAATTGCAATGAATTGTGATTCCATTTGAAACCACTAATACTGCACTCAAAAATCCAATCAGTAAGGGAGTCTGAAAACACAATTTTCCAAAACGACTATAGTGCTCCTACTTCCTATTCTTAAATATCTAAGACACTAATTGAATGTCCATACTATTTTATTTATAGATCTTTCTCAAATACTCTCACAATAAAATCACCAGTTTTTAATTCCCACTTCCACAAAAGCTCTTTTTTTTGGCTTTATTTTGAAGACTTAACAACTGTATTTTTTAAATCAGTTTGATAAATAAATGTTCAAAAAAAAAATGTTCTTATGAGACTCAGAAGTCTCTACAGCATATAGCTTGATATGTTTTATAACAGCAGGAAGAGAGGACAAAACTATGAAAGTATAGTAACACTCAATTATACAAAACAGATGTATGAATATGTGTATAAGTATATATGTGCATGGGATATATATCCACTTGTGAATTATCTACGAAAACAATTTAATGTCAGGCAGCTTTTATCCACCATGTCTTCTTGGCTATGGTATGATCATGAATATAAAATCAATCATATAAATCACTAAAGCAAAACCTAGAATGGAGAAGTAGCCACGTCATAGTATCAGGCAATCACAGAATCCTGGAATTGGAAACAACATCAAAGGACATCTGATACAGCACGGAATTTCTTTCATAGATCTAATGAATGCTGACATGGACATTGTTAAAAGTTTTCCAACGACAGGGAGCCCATTCTTTACTTTCCCCAAGAAGCTCATTTCATCAGACTCCAGTGACAGGATGTTTCTCCTCATATCAAGCCAAAATTATCTCCCTATAAATTCTCCTGTCAGGTAGTACCTAGTCTGTTCTTACAGATATTCCTAGTCCATCTTTAACAGGTCTCTGTGTTCTAGATATGAAGGAAATGAACATGTTCCCCCTGGTCATATTTCCTAGAGGCTAGCCATCTTTTCTACATCCCCAATACCCTCAGCTGTCCTTCATATCATTTAAAGACCCTTAACCGTCCCAGGCACTTCAGTCTCCTCTTGGTGAAATTCAATTTGCCAGTATCTCTATTAAAAAACGGCATCTAGAACTAAAAATCATACTCCACAAATTATTACCAACATTTATTCACTAGGAAATAGATATTTGGGAAAGTGTCAAACCAAAGAACCCTCTGCTTCCTAGGGAGCAAGTTTTAACGTATACAATGGAAATGGCTAGATAAACAGAAAATATAAATCAATGCTATCCAAAGACAGTGATGAGAAAAATGGGGGTGGGAGGGGAGTTTAAAATACAGTGTCATTAAGCTATTCATTCTGAAAGAAATTAAACCACACTATGCGCTAGTCCACAACCTAAATTACCTGAGAACTGGTAATGCTAAAGTAATATGACCAAAACTTTCTAAATTTGCAATAAGCACGGTTATATATAGTCATAGCCTTTAAAATAAATTACTTTTAATCTCATTTAAAGAATCAAATGAAATCAAAATACTGGATGTAATTAAGACTGTTTAGTTTCCCTGGAGATTATACGAATCAGACATGTTAAGCATTCTAGGAATGAAACATTTGATACAATTAAGAAAATCCTATTGAAAAAAATTAGTCTGTAAAACAGAGATAATATGGGGCTAAGGAATGGCTTATTAATTACTCATTCAATTCTGAGTATAATAAATACAGCTATTACCATTTCAATTCACTAGTGGCTGAGCTCAGAAAGCTAAAACACTGCCACTCAATCTGCCTCCAGAATCTATTGATCTAATCAGTATAGTCACTGCCTGCCTCATTTATTGAATCACAGAATTATTTTAGGCTGAAAGGAACTTAGATGAAAAAAAAATGTAAGAAGGAGGACCAAAATTAAAGACCAAAATCTGGTACCTTGTCTCCTATACTTGAACAACCCTTCAAATACTTGAAAGCAGCTGTCATACCCTTCCTTCCCGCCCTAACCAATCTTCTTTCCAAGGCCAGTTCCTTCAATGACTTATAATATAAGGAGGATCTCAGAACAAAGTCCTATATAAGTGACCTCTGGAAATTCAGACATGTTCTTTCATGTCTGACAGGCCAGCTTAGACTGTGTCTTGAGGGGATAAATGAGTGGCTATCGGGAGGAGGCTGCCCCCAACAAGATGAAGCCTCTTGAGCCCCACTCTTCAACCCCTCAGTTACTCTGCATAAGGCAAGCAAGAGGGACCTGAGACACACAGCCCTGGAGCAGAGCCAATCAGTAAGTGACTATGGAAGAAGATCAGAAGAGACGCTATGACTATGCCAACATCAGAAACACCAAGGGACAGCACCTCCAGTTCAGGGGACTTCCCCTATACCTGGCCTTTCTCCAATAGCGCTCTCTCCACTAGGTCTCAGCCAACCTAATGGGTCTTTCCTGTTTCTGACTAAGCCCTGGGGCAAACAGGACAGAGACTCCTCCAGAGAGTATATAGCCACAGAGGGAGCTCTCCATGAGGATAAGGTCATAATCCCAAAGTAGACAGGCAAGTAACCTAGGATGATATTAAAGTGGCAGGATGCTATAACAAGAGAAGCAGGATGGCAAAAGCCCAAAATATTAGATGCTTGGGGGAAATGCTAAAGACAAAGAAAAGCATTTTTTTAAGCTAGGCTTAAAATAAGAAGAATAAAACCAAGACAGTTGTTAGTTCTTAACTACAAATTATGCATCTGTCTTCTCCATCCAAACTGACCTCAAATCTCAGCCCAGCATAACAGGCTCTTTGTAAAGCTGGGCACTGCTGGCCTGTCAGTCATTGTCTTCTATTATTCCCCTGGATATCAGCTTCCTTAACGACCTACACTTTTCCCCACCTCCAGGCTTTTGGGTCTGCTGCTCATCCTGCCTCAGATTCCTTTCCCCTTCAGCTCATCCTCCCCTGACTGCCCCAAGCAGACTAGGGAGTACTCTCCTCCAGCTCTGATAGCACCAATCCATGTGTCTCTTCCAGCACCTCCCACAGGATATGATCATTTCTTGGTTTGCTTCCCTCCAAAACAGACTGTAAGCTCTCAAAGACTGTATCTTCATATTCCAAGAATCTAGCATAGTGTCTGGCTCTTAATTTAGTAAGTGAATGAATCAAATGAGGGAAGTAGGATAAGTAAGGTGACAATCATGTGCCAGGCTTTGTCTCATGTATGTCTTTTATCTCTTCTCTACTGACTAATGACAGATATACAGAGAACAGTGCCTGAAACACATTAAGTGATCAATAAAAACTGACTGAATAAATCAAGTGAATAAACATGAAAAGAGCTTTGACAGATTCAGCAAAGTGATATAGTCATGAGTATGAAGGTCCCTTCCAGTGCTAAGATTCTATGGAGTTTTAAAAAACTGTACTTATACAAATTTCCCAGAAGATTTGGAAAAGAAAAAAGGGAAACTAGCATTTATTGAGGAGCTATAAATTTGTTAGGCACTTTATATATGATATTTGATCTGTTTTTCATAATAATCCTGGGAAGTTGGGATTATAATCCCCATTTTACAGATAAAGAAACCAAAGATAGAGATGCAGAGACAAAATTTGAAATCAGGTGAGCCTGACCCCAATCCTAATATTTTCCCACACTGCACACATGAATCCCTGGGAGAAACACAATTCTCCCTTCCCTATCACTCCATTCCAAGGAAAAGGAGTTCTGAAACAAGCCAAGGCTCAATCAGGTCATGATTCCAGAGGGTAGAGCTTTCAATGGGAAGTATGAAGAGGTGAAAAAGCTCTACCTTCCCTTAAGAATACCCCTCTTTTCCTTGTCGAAAGGTTCACAACTCTTCCCATGTTCCTCCCATGAGTCTAGAAGGAAAATTTTAGGACCTCTCCAGCTTATAAAGGGCCTCTCCAACGCCTCTTTTACTCTTCCCGGTCCCCAAAAGGTCAAGTGGCAATCAAGTTATAATTCAGAGGAATGATGGCAAGGAGAGAGCTATGGGTCTACTTGAGAGGCCTTAGATTAGAGGGGGAAGCAGCCCTGAAGCTTACACATCCCCTGCAAGCCTATTCACCAAGTTATAAGCCTACATACAAATGGTAACCAAAGTCCTAACTAGCAATACAGATATTTCTTTGCCTAGGATGTCTTCTGTGTAGGATGGTGGCATCTAATTGAGGTGACAAGGAATCAGCCAAATTTTGTTTCCCCAAAA
Source organism: Balaenoptera ricei (assembly GCF_028023285.1). Lineage (NCBI taxonomy): Eukaryota > Metazoa > Chordata > Mammalia > Artiodactyla > Balaenopteridae > Balaenoptera > Balaenoptera ricei. The sequence goes on from NC_082646.1 coordinate 66,352,653, forward strand.
CATGACTCACAAGTTGACTTAAACAAATAACGTGAGGTGTACAACAAATGGTCCTGGGACAACTGGTTATACTCATACAAAAGAATTAATTTGGACACCTACATCACACATATACAAAAATTAACTCAAAATGGATCAAGGCCTAAATACTAGAGCTAAAACCACAAAACTCTTAGGAAAAAAACATACGAGTAAATCTGACCTTGAATTAGGCAACAGTTTTTTAGATATGTCATCTAAAGCCAAATGACCAAAGTAAAAACAGATAAATTGAACTTCATAAAATTAAAACTTTTGTTCCTCAAAGGACACTACCAGGGACTTCCCTAGCAGTCCAGTGGTTAAGACTCCGTGCTTCCATCACAAGGAGCATGGGTTCAAACTAAGATCCCACATGCCACAGGGCGAGGAGGCCAAAAAAAAAAAAAAAAAAAAAGACCCTATCAAGCAAGCAAAAAGACAACCTACAGAATGGGAGGAAATGTCTGCAAATCATATGTCTGATAAGGGTCTAATATCCAGAATATATAAAGAACTCCTCCAACTCAAGAATAAAAAGAGAATCCAAATTAAAAAAATAAAGAAGTTAAATAGATACTTCTCCAAAGAAGATATACAAATGGCCAAAGATGTTCAACATCATTAGTCATCAGGAAAATGCAAATCAAAAGTATAATGAGGTACCACTCCACACCTACTCAGATGGCTATAATCAAAATGATAGACAATAACAAAGCATTGGGGATGGTATGGAAAAATGAGACGACTCATACATTACTGATGGGAATGCAACATGGTGCAACCACTTTGGATAACAGTTTGGCAGTCTTCAAAACGTCACACATAGAGTTACTGTATGACCAGCAAGCCTACTCCTAGATATATACTCAAGAGAAATGAAAAGATATGTTCACACAAAAACTTACACACAATTCATAGTGGCATCATTCATAACAGCAAAAAAGAAGAAACAGCCAAAATTGCCATCTACTGAGGAATGGATAAAAACAATGTGGTATAACCATATGATGGAATTTTATTTGTTTATAGAAAAGAATGAAGGACTAATACATACTACAACAGAAACGATTCTTGAAAACATCATGCTACGTGAAAGAAGCCAAATGCAAAAGGGCCCATGCTGTATGATTCCATTTATATAAAATGTCCATAATAATAGGCAAATCCATAGGGAGAGAAAGTAGATTAGTGTTTGCCAGGGGCTGGGGGAGGGGAGAATGAAGAATGACTGCTAACAGATGTGGGGTTTCTTTTTTGGGGCAATGAAACATTCTAGAATTAGATAGTGGTGATGATTGCAAAACCTTGTGATATACTAAAAACTTAATTTTACACTTTAAAAGGATGAATTATATGGTATGTTAATTATATCTCAATAAAAAAAGGTGAGCTGCAAGTATAAAAATGAGCTAAGTGTACACATTATAACATATGTACCATCAAAGAGATAAAACAGAAAAGCAATTAAGTTAACTTGAAAATCACTGCTGGACATTGGTGTTTACTTTCATAATAACAAATATGAGAAGTATTACATTTTATTGCCATAAACTGCACACCAACATCAAGAAGATTGATAGGAAAAATTAATTTGATTCCATGAAAAACGTCCAAGGATAAATATTTGCTTTCTTCCCAATATCTCAGCTGGTTGGAAGCTGAGCTCCCTGGAGCAGATATAAGAGCCTCTATGTTAGATTTGCTGACAGCAAACAGACTTGAAAGAATTCAAGTATAAGAAACTGAGCCTCAGACACACTGCCTTTGGTAAATGGTAAATGGATTCTCTCCCAGCAAGCTCTGTCACTGCAGACAAGCATTCCACCATGATAACGATAAAGTAACAGAGTAGAACTTTCAATTACCAGCATCTCAACCTTAGAGACTGGATGAACATCTTCCATAAGGCTTTTCTCAGATTCTCTGAATGAATATGTGTGAGTCCAAATGACCAGTTTTTCCAGGTGAACACAGTTCATGTTAAGAATACTGAATCAGGGCTTCCCTGGTGGCGCAGTGGTTGAGAATCTGCCTGCCAATGCAGGGGACACGGGTTCGAGTCCTGGTCTGGGAAGATCCCACATGCCACGGAGCAACTGGGCCCGTGAGCCACAATTACTGAGCCTGCGCGTCTGGAGCCTGTGCTCCGCAACAAGAGAGGCTGCGATAGTGAGAGGCCCGCGCACCGCGATGAAGAGTGGCCCCCACTTGCCGCAACTGGAGAAAGCCCTCACACAGAAACGAAGACTCAACACAGTCATAAATAAATAAATAAAAGAACGTGAATTTCTTTAAAAAAAAAAAAGCAAACTGGGCTATTCATTTCAGTAACAGTCAAGTGGTCTTAGTTTGCATTCAATTTCCAATCAGTTTCTCAATCTATTAAAAAAAAAAAAAAAAAAAAGAATACTGAATCACAAGCACACTTTGTAAACATACAATGTAAAAGTAAAAACATAAGACAATATTCTAGAACTATGCCTGGAACATAGTAGGCACCCAATAAATACTTGTTGAATAACGTTTATATAGTTAATAATATCTACTACATAATTTAGATCAAATACTAAGGCAAACAGTAGCAGTATTTCTAAATCAACTTATCTTCATCAATAAAGCTGTTTTTTTCTTGCTTTATTCCTGATGTTATACCACACCCTTATTGAGAGTCAAACTGAAAAATCAATGGTTCTTAAGAAAGATAATTAGTCTATCATAAGTAGAAAGGATATTCTGATTAATTCTAAAACTTACTGCCCCTCATCTTACAAACCTTCCTGAAATAAAACAACTTTGGGTTAATAAAACTGCAGGAATTTGTGAGGTGGTTAGTCTTTCATGTACCCTAAGATTTATTTTAGTTAATAAACTAAGAAAAAGATATATTGATACAGTTTAATAATAAGTTGTTTACTCTTCACATTCTGGAACCCTAAGACAGGTCCAAGCAAAACACAATTCACCTCATTGATCCCTATTGGAGCTCAGTAGGAAGGGAAATTCTTTCTGAAGCACATATTAAAGCACACTAACTTACCAATGCCTAGAAGGTCAGCAATTAATTCTACATTACATTTTCCCTTTTTAAAGCCTCTTTTAAAAACAGGGAAATAATTTCTCAGAATCTAACAACTGTGGGTGCTTGAAATACTATATAGAATCATCAGATGGATAAAAGAAGTAGAAAATCTCTTCAGAGGTCACATCTTTTCCTCTTTCAGGACACTTCTAAAAGTCTCTAAGGATACCATTCTACAAGTTCACGATCTATGACAGACTGTCAGAAAAAGTCTTCGTCAGTTTCTTTTATAGCAGTATAAGCTCTTATCTTCTATCTTCAAGGAGACATGAAGATGACATGAGTATCACCCTTTACATCATCATCTTTTAGGTTTTTTATTGGAAATCACAATGCTCAATTCTCTTTCACTTTCATTAACTCTTCCTTGATTTGCTGACATCACAAAATAACATTTTTAAAGAAACTGTAGTTTGTTAACTGGTCTCTGCATGAAAAAGACTTTCTAAGCATAAAAAGCAATGAATCAAAAAAGAAAAGGTTAACAAGTAAACAACATAAAATTGTTTTAATTTCTATAAATCAAAAGCCATCATAAATTAAAAGAAAAGGCAACTGTAGGAGAAATGCCCCAATATGACAAGCAAGGGATAATATCCTTACTCTATAAAAAGTTCACACAAATCAGCGTCTGGCCAAGACAAGTGCCCCCTACCCCATCCCGCATTCCCCTCCTCATCCGTACAAGAAATTGCTAGGCCCCTACAAAAAAAAAGAGGTTACAGCTTCTTTCTCCCAGCTTTCAGAATCACTGTGCCTTTCTTCTGCCTTAGTCCTTTGCCTCCTACCCGGATGCCCTTTTTCTTCTCAGCCCTGTTAGCCAGGAGATTCAGATAAACAGCCTGATCTTGATTTCAGATTTTCCCCAAGATCCAGCCTCTGAAACACTGCTTTCTACATTGCTCTGTAACCAGTAGGCAAGTAACAACTCACCCCAGGCTCCAGGGATACCTTATCCAACTAATTGCAGCCAAAGCCCAACATACTGGCTCCTGCCTGGGCTGGGGAGGCAGAAATCAAACAATTAAACAATTAAGAAAAAAACTGAGACTCCAATATAAAAACCATCAAAGAGCTTGTGCAGGCAATCTAATAGCTAATAAGATTTTTAATGCTTTAACACATTAATAATGGAAGATGTGAGTTACAATGAGGTACTATTTTTAATCTGTGAAATTTGCGAAGATTTTTAAAAAATAATAATGCTAACACAGGTGTCATAAAACTGATAGCAGGATGGTAAACTGGTATAATCTTTATAAAAGTGGCAGCATGTGTGAAGAGCATTCATCTGTCCTTTGACCCTGTAATGTCATTTTTAGGAATTGATCTTCAGTAATCAAAAATCTAGTCAAAAGATTTAAGTATAAAGATATTCATCTCTACATTTTTGTACGTGAAATGTAACTATCCAACAGTAAGTAAATTGCAAATAAATTATGCTTTATCCACAGTGTGGATTATTATGGAGCCAATAAAAATGATATAGTAAGAGCTGACTATTCTATAGCACTGATTAAGGACCACTGACCATCCTAAGCAGTTAACATGTATTCACTCATTCACTCCTCCAACAACATAAATGGAAACTGTGAGGTAGGTAGGTGCTAGTATCATCTCCATTTCACAGGTGAGAAATCGGAGGCACAGAGAAGTTATGTAATTGGTTCAAGGTTACACTGGCACAGACTCACATGCCCTTTTCTGAAATTCTAAAACCCAAAAAGCTCTGAACACCACGTGTTCTCATAAATTTGTGGCAAATTCATTTGTTGACAAAACCTGACCTGAACTGAAGCAAAAGTATGTATAGTCTTTACTTACCCCACTTTGAGTGGTTATCTTGCTAAAGAAAACAATGCGTTTGATTACAGAGTGCTGCCCCAGACCCCACGAGAAGGGATGCAGTTTATACACCATGTTGTCTTTCTATAATCTGAAAAATTCTGAATTTTAAAGCACAGATAGCCCCACGAGTTTCATATAAGGAATTGTGGCAGAGCTGAAATTCAAATCTATGCATCTGCTTGGCTCTGGAGTCTATGCTCTTAACCACGATGGTTATTTTAAGAGCCTGTTTAATGGCATGGGAAAATTCTTATAATTAAAATATTTAAGTATTTATTAACTACATACTACGTGTCAGACACACAGACAAAATTAAAATTGGGACAATGCTACTAAGGACAGATAACTGGTGTCAGAAGAGCCTATACCCTAAGGGGGCTTGTCCTAGACAGACTGGTTGGTCAGTGGCAGTTTTCCTGAGGAACCATCTGATCTGAGAAGTGAAGAATGAGCAAGAGTTAACGAGAAGAGGGAAGAGCATACCTGGAAGGAGAAGAGCATATGCAAAGCCCCTGTAGTAGGAGGGAAAACGGAGACAAAGGACTCAGAGTCAGTGTAACTGGAACACAGAGAACCAAGAGAGCCTAGTGTAAGATAAGGCTAGAGAGGAGGTAGATGCTACAGGACCTTATAGGTGGAGTACCCCAGTTTGCCTGAGGGACAGTCCCAGTGTAAATAATAGCACTCTCTTTTACTCTCAAAGGTATATTGGTTTATATGATAAAATATATGGCCATCCAATTTATCGGCCATATTAAAGAGTTGTACTTTTATCCTAAGAGCAATAAGAAATCCTGATGGATTTTAAGCGGCAGGGGGGCAGAAGAAGGGTATCGTAATGAAATTTTAATTTTCAAAAGATTAGTCTTGCTACAGGGCAAAGAATAGACAAGAATACTGAAAGGACAGGGTGAATACCTTTAGACCAGTTTGGAGGCTACAACAGGAGACCAGGCAAGAGACAATGGCAGCTTGGTCTAGGGTGACAGCGGTAGAGACAGAAAGAAGTGGATGGAATTGAGTTTGGTTTGAACATAAACAGACCTTGATGATGATTTGCACATGGAAAGAGAGTGCAAGACTTCTGGCTTGCAAACTAAATGGATGGTGTTATGATTCACTAGAGATTTACATGAGCTAGAAATTTAAATATGTGAGGCATCTGCATAGCAGCTGTAATTTGAAGCGGGGGAGCCTGGAAGAGTGTCTAAAACAAGAAAAGTTTAGGTTCAAAACTTGCTGATGCTTCTTTCCATTGGCAGAGCCCTCTTCCGATGCATGACCCTATTTTCTGGTTGAATATTGGAGCTGTTTGGTGGTTAGACAAAAGAGAAGGTCCCCCTTGCCTGGTGATACGGGACAGGGGGAATCAAACCACGTGCAGCATGTAAACACCCGTTACAACTAAACCCCAAGTGCTTGATATTTACTGTTCACAACGCAGTCTCACATACAGGCTCCTTGGAGCCCACAACACTTTGTGAGAAAATGTGGTCTGCAATTACGGATGAGGAAACTGAGGTAGAGCGCTTAAATTACCTGTCTACACAGAGGCTGCTCTTATGCCATACTATCTCCTCAAATGTGCCATCCACTGTGTGCAAGCAACTACACTAAGTGCTGTAAGAACTACCAAATAATGAGGTCCTACTAGGTGCCAGGCTCTAGGAGATTAAAAAGAGAAAGAGAAAGGAAAAAAAAAAACAACGCAACTTCACAACTTTTAAGGATGTGTTACACTTACCCTAGAGTAAATTCGCTTTAAATTTCAAAAAGGTTCACGTCCCAAGCTGGGGTTGAGGTGAGAAGGTGGAGATGAACCGGGACAGCCAGGGACCACCCCAAACACCGACCCAGGGGGAAATGAGGTCCCAACGTCTGGGCCCCGGGAAACACTAGGAAGGGACGGCGGGGGCCACCAGCCGACTGAGCGGCGGAGGCCCAGCTGCCCGTTTGCCAGCGCGTTGCCACAGCAACGGCCAGGTCGGCTTTAGCCCGGGGCCTCCCGCCCACTTCCGCGGGGTCCGCCCTGCACCGCAACGCCAGGGGGCCACTCACCCGGGCTGTCGAGCGGGCTGGCTCCCAACTGGCGCGCACACTCCGCGCTGGTGGTCGCCAAGTCCGGAATTCCGCACCTGAAGAAACTTTTCGGCCGGCGGGGCAGCCGCAGGGAGGTGGACGGGGGCCGCGTCGGGACAAAGCGCGTCGGCTTGGCGCGAAGCCCTTCTCCCCGCGGCGGGGCTGGCGAGGATGGTGCTCCCAGGTGCGTTCGGAGGCGTTCCCGCGAGCAGCTCCTCTTAGCGATGGACCTGAGAAGCCTGTCTCGGGGACAGAGAAGCAGACACATGTTACACTTTATAACAGTGATATCACAGTGCTGAGGTGATGTCCAGGCTAATATTCTCGCTCAGGGCTCGAGGCCTTGTGGTCCAGCCGGTTGGAGCTGGGGCTGTAAGCCTCGCACTGCAGTGGTTTCCGAGCTGGCCTAAAAGTCAGGGAAATGAATACCAGTGCTGGGGGGACAGACCCCGGAGTGCAGGGTGTTTGTCCCCACGGAGGCGCTGAGAAGGCTCTTGAGAGATCAAATGACAATTACCAGGAATATGTTTTAGCCACAGAGCTCTGTGGAACCATCTGAATGCGTGCCCCCCTGCAATAGAGGCTAGAAATGCGGGCTCCAGCTGTATGCTAATGTATTTCTGACCTGAACTAGGAATGGCTTCTGTGGACACGGGTCTTGTTCTCTAGCAGCTGCCGCGGGGGTGGGGGGACGAGGGGTGGGCTCAACTCTCCAGATACTAGCCTAATTATTCAGGCAGATGTCCTCTAAAATTTATTTGATTAATAGCCAAGAACTTGGTACAGCAGGTCGATTCATTTTATTGCTTAGAGGTAGAAGTCCACCTTTGGCAACGGGTTCCTCCCGTCAGCTTCATCTGAAAACTCATAATGGCCGTGGTAAGCAACCGGTAACTTCAGTTTTGCAAATTTTCCGAACACAAAAATAATCCCCACCATGTCCTGTACTCTAGAACTTTGGGGTATTGGCCAGACTTTGTTCTGAAGAAGTACAGAACTGTTGTCTAACAAGGGTCTGGAATAGCCTGCAAGAATTTTCTCTCTGTCTCTCTCCCCGAACCCTGCCTCTATCCAAGCATGAGTGTTAGTGCCACAATGTCCAACAAAAGAAGATAAACTCTACCATCTGCTTCACTGAGCTGTGAAGTGTGTGGATCTGCCTTTAGTCAGCAGCTGTGTAGTCTTACACTCCACAGCCTTACCAAGAAATAACTTTGAACTGTCCACTTTCTCATGGCTGTGAAAAGCCTGGTGGAGAGAAACTACAGTTACGGAGAATTGTTTGAAAGGCATGCAGATGACCCCCTCCTCTACATAGTCTCTGGGTCAAGTGAGTTCCAAACCTGCTACATATCAGAGACATCCGGGGAGTTCTGTTTGTTTTGCTTTGTGTTTAAATACAGATTCACAGGACACGCTTCCAGAAATTCTGATTAAGTAAATCTCATGAAACCATTTTTAAAAGATCTTCATATGAGCTTGATACAAAGCTAGATTGGGAACCACTGGGCTATGTTTTATCCTGAATTAAGCCAGACCATCAAAAAGCTGTTTGTACCACTTTTTCTTCACCCTTACAAAATTGTCTCTACCAAGTCATGCTTTACCCTTATGCCATCTGCTTATATTGAGATGCTATTAAAAAAAGATACGCATGACACCTCTGAATTTACTGGAGGGATTATTTTAAGAATGATGTTTATTACATCCCAGTAGCAGAATCCTACCATATTGCCCAGCCCAGGGTTTTTCAAGTTTTTTGGACGATAATCCACCAAAAGAAATATGTTTTACGTTATCACCCAGTACACAGGTACCTACGCATTTAATAACTAAAACAAGTTTTATAAAATATTACCCATTCCACATGCATTTTATCGCTTTTTAATGCTGGTTTCCACCCGTTAAATGATTTATTGACCCCTAGATGAGTTGCAAGTTGCATTTTAAAATCAGCAGTATAGGGACTTCCCTGGCGGTCTAGCGGTTAAGAGACGTGGATGGATCTAGAGACTGTCATACAGAGCGAAGTAAGTCAGAAAGAGAAAAACAAATATCGTATATTAATGCATGTATGTGGAACCTAGAAAAATGGTACAGATGAGCCAGTTTGCAGGGCAGAAGTTGAGACACAGATGTAGAGAATGGACATATGGACACCAAGGGGGGAAAACTGTGGTGAGGTGGGGATGGTGGTGTGCTGAATTGGGCAATTGGGATTGACATGTATACACTGATGTGTATAAAATTGATGCCTAATAAGAACCTGCAGTATAAAAAAACAAACAAAACAACCAATACTAAACTTTCATTGGGTTATTTGTATGGAAATATGTTAATATAAATGTTTCAGACATTACATGAAATTTCTAAAAATCTTATATTTGTATTTGTATGGAAATATGTATGGAAATATGTTAATATAAATGTTTCAGACGTTACATGAAATTTCTAAAAATCTTATATTTGTATTTGTATGGAAATATGTATGGAAATATGTTAATATAAATGTTTCAGACATTGCATGAAATTTCTAAAAATCTTATATGTTATGGTATAATGTTATAAGTAATAATCCTAGTTATTACTTTAAAATGTATATCTCAGAAATAACTAATTTTCTTGTCAACTGCATTATTATGAACTTTCATCAAATCCTTAACAGTGGTCATTTTTAAGTCTTTTGTCATTTACAGACAGTTCTGGGTGTACTCTGATGATTTTGCAAATATGTTCCTATAAAAGGGTTTCATCTTCAAGAAATTCATGGAAAAGACTCTGACAAGTACAGGTTTCTGGTAACTGTACTGCTGAACTGAATGAATAAGCATTTTCAGAACTCTAATGAAAAACTGATGAACTCATAAAAGTGCTAACAAAAGATCAAGATGAAAAAAAAAATTAATTACATGGGACTGAGTGAACTGATGAGGATGAGTATAATTTTTGTGACTTTCTGTTTGAATTTAAAAAAAAAAAAATCCCACAAGGACTCAGAGGCAAAGAATATACAAATCAATTTTCACTGCAAAGTAAAGGAGCTGTTACAGTGGAGGATTACTGGACTGAATGTCAATATTATGACATAGTATGAGTGTGTTTCATGTTTGGAAATTGCAATCATTGTTGCTTTTGTTGTGGTCATCCATGTACAATGCTTGGTGTCAGTCTATTTATCTCTTGTAAAAATAAAATACAGTGTGTGTGTGTGAAAAAAAAAAAAAGACCTCACCTTCCAGTGCAGGGGGTGCGGGTTTGCTCCCTGGTCGGGTAGATAAGATCCCACATGCCTTGCGGCCAAAAAAAACCAAAACATAAAACAGAAACAATATTGTAACAAAGTCAATAAAGACTTTAAAAATGGTCCACATCAAAAAAAATCTAAAAAATTAAAATACAAAAATAAAATTAGCAGTATAGCCAGATATCTTTTTCTGGAAACTAGCCCTGATCCTCAGACAAACCAGGCCACCTGTCCACAGTCTATTGCTCCAACAGCAGTACCAGAGCCAACCCAATCACATCTTTCTCCCAGGAATCTGGAATTAGGACTGAGAGATTTTACTTTTTCTAAATCTAGGTAGCTAACAGAAACATAGAATGCTGTAATATTGAAAGTCAGAAGCTATCCACAGCCATGCCTTCCCATAATGTGGCCTGGAGAAATGCAGAAAACCAAGTTGCAGGAAAAATGTGAAAAGAACAGGAAGTATGAAAGAGATTCACAAAGAGGAGAGAAGAGACCAAAAGAGTTGTGACAGCTTTCCATCCCTGATCATTTTATTTCTTGAAATGAGCTGCATTCCTGCCTTTGAATTCCATGTAATATTCCAAATCTTTATAATAAGATGCACTCTTTTGCTTAAGCTAGTTCAAATGGCTGAGTTTCTGTTATTGCAACCAAGATGAATCTAATTATATTGGTTTTATATGGCTTTTGTAACAAATTACCACATACTTGGTGATTAAACAATGTAAGTGTATTATCTGGCAGTTCTATAAGTCAGAAGTCTGACACAGGACTCACTGGACTAAAATCAGTGTCAGCAGGGACTTGTTCTTTTCTGGAGGCTCCAGGGGAGAATCTGTTTCCTTGCCTTTTCCAGTTTCTAGAGGTTACCTACATCCCTTGGGTTCATGGCCCTTTTCCTCCATCTTCAAAGGCAGCAATATTGCATCTTTCTGACCGTGCTTCTGAGGTTACATCTCCCTCTGATTCTAGCTAGGAAGTTCTTAGCTTTTAAGGACCCAAATGATTAGATTGGGTCCACCCAGAAATTCCAGAATAATCTCCCCATCCCGAGGTCCTTAGCTTAATCACCTCCGCAAAGTGCTTTTTGCACGGAAAGTAACATTCACAGCTTCCAGGAATTAGGACATGGACATCTGGGGGGAAGGTGGGGGTGGATGCGCACTAACATACGATCACTCTGTGCCTTAATGTATTTCAATCCTGAGTGCCAGGGAAAAGAATCTTTTTCTCCTTGAAAAACTGATTTCCTTATAAAGAAAGCAAACCATGAAATTGATCACTTTTCCCTTCTCACCTTCGTTTCTAGGAAGACAGGAACCAAATTTGCAGCTCAACATTAGTAATTTTGTCAAACTCTACTGCTTGCATATCAGTGTTACAACTTTCTTCTGTTCTCTCTCTTCCATTTTCCCTCATTTCTACCTTTTTTTTTTTTTCACTGTATTGACTGTATTATTTTAAGCTGCTTCAGATATTTTGACTTGTTGTTTCCTCTGCCTGTAAGTCTCTGCCCCCATACCTCCACAAGGCTGGTTCCTTTTAATCATCTATATCTCAGCTCACATGCCACCTCCTCAGAGAAGCCTTCCCTGATCCCCCTATCTAAAGTAGTCCCTCCCACAGTCTATCACATTACTTTACTTTGTTGTCCTAGAGCACTGAACACCATCTAAGACCATCTGATTTATTTTCTTTCTTCCCTCACTGGAAGTTAAGCTTCAAGACAGTAGGGACCCAGCCTCTTTGTTTATTGCTTGCTCCCAGTACCTGGAACAGTGGCTGGCAGTTAGTAGCTATTTAATTAAAAACCATGGCATTAGTAAATGAAAGAATGAATAAAGGAAGCGCAGGAAGAAGGAAAGAAGAGACTTTGTAGAACATGTTGATATATAGATGGATAGATAAATAGGTAAATAGGCTGACAGACAAATATTCATTTCTAATGTGCAAATGTCACCAATATTTATAGGGAAGAATCAGAGAAACCACACAAGGAAGTAAAACATAACTCCCTACAATATGTTCATAGAGCTACTGGGTTTTCTTGGGGAACCCTTTATGTAAATGCCTTAGACAGAAAGTTTCTTGAAGTTTTCCAGTGGCTCAAGGCAGCTATGTTAAATATCCCGGCTGGTTACCATGTCTGAAATCATCAGTTCTCAGTGAGGTGATGGATTGCAACACCATGACCCCTAACAACAACAAACTGTTGACACTGCCAAGGGAGCTCAGTCTATTCCAGGGGTCATTACTGCACAGCAATGGGCTCTCATCCTAGTCCAGTAATTATCAAAGTCACCACTGCCAACAAGTGTTATATGCTGTTTACTTAAACACTCTATGGTAACATCATTGTTACAATGCAATATCAAATTGCTTGACATTTAAGAAGGGAGATCAGAATCCAAGTTTGTCAATGTAACAAAACATAGAAGCAATTAGTATAGTTTGTTCCAGGGTTTGTTGACCCTGTTAGTAAAAATACCAAAGTCTTGGAGGGAAGAGATGGACTTCAGTTTTTGTAAGTCAAGAAGCAGTTGATTTACACATTAATTACAATTTATCTCTGTTATTCAAAAGACTCTATATCACAAAAACATCACTCCATAATTTTTCTGTTCTATAAGATAAATTATGATATTTTAAAATCATTATGTGTTATATTAAGATTTCTTAAACTGGGGGACATGTCTTTGAAAAGTGTATAATGCAAAATGTAACTTTATCCTAATGATAGCTCTTTGATTATTGGTAGGCTCTACCAATTTATACAAAGTCTTTCCACTTTTCTCTTCTCCTACCTTGACAAAAGTAAAACTGTACCTTATCCCCATAGCTCAAAAGGAAATAAACATTTAGCAATTAACTCAGTTTTTCTGATCAACTGTGGATGTCTGACACAGCCCCCTTGTCAGATAAAACTAATAGAGTTCAGGTTAGTGCAAGCCAAAACTAAATTAATGGTTCATAGAGTGGAAGACTTGATATTGTTTAGATGGAAATACTCCCCACATTGATCTACAAATTCAATGCAATCCTTACCTAAATTTCAGCTGCCTTTTTTGTAGAAATTCACCATCTGATCCTAAAATTCATATGGAGATGCAAGAAACTCAGAGGAGGCAAAACAATCTTAAAAAGAAGAACAAAGTTGGAGGACTCACACTTCTGGATTTCAAAACTTACTACAAAGCTTTAGTAATCAAGACTGTCATATTGGCATAAGGATAGACATATAAAACAACAGAATAAAAATGAGAGTCCAGAAATAAATCCATGCATCATTGAACAACTGACAAGGGTGCCATGGCAATTCAATGGGTGACAGGATAATCTTCAACAAATGATGCTAGGAAAACTGCAAGTGAGTATATATGAACCTGTACCTCACACCATATACAAAAGTTAACTCAAAATGGATCAAAGACCTAAACATAGGAGCTAAAACAATAAAACTCTTAGAAAAAACACAGTTATAAATCTTCAAGACCTTGGATTAGGCAATGGTTTCTTAGATATGGCATCTAAAGCAAAAGCAACCAAAGAAAAAATAGATAAATTGGACTTCATCAAATTAAAACTTGTGCTTCAAAAGACTATCAAGAAAATAAAAGACACCCACAAAATGGGAGAAAAATATGTGCAAGTCTTATAAGTGACAAGAGTCTAGTATCTAAAATACATTAAGAATTCCTACAACTCAACAGTAAAAAAACAAATAACTCAATGTAAAAGTGGGCAAAGAATTTGAAGACATTTTTCCCAAGTAGATATACATAAAGCCAATAAGCACATAAAAAGATGTTCAATATCATTTGTCATTGGGGAAATGCAAATCAAAACCATAATGGGTACCACTTAATACCCACTAGGATGGCTATAATCAAAAAGACAGACAATATATGCTGGTGATGATGTGGAAAAATTGGAACCTTCATACATTACTGGTGGGAATATAAAATGGTATAGCTGCTTTGGAAAATAGTCTGGCAGTTTATTAAACAATTAAGCATAGGGTTTCCCTTGTGGCGCAGTGGTTAAGAATCCGCCTGCCAATGCAGGGGACATGGGTTCGAGCCCTGGTCCGGGAAGACCCCACATGCTGCAGAGCAACTAAGCCCGTGTGCCACAACTACTGAGCCTACGCTCCAGAGCCCATGCGCCACAACTCCTGAAGCCCGGCGCCTGGAGCCCGTGCTCTGCTACAAGAGAAGCCACTGCAAAGAGAAGCCCGCGCACCACAACGAAGAGTAGCCCCCACTCACCGCAAATAGAGAAAGTCCGCGCACAGCAGCAAAGACCCAACGCAGCCAAAAATAAATAAATAAAATAAATAATAATAAAATTAAAAAAAAAAATTAAGCATAGAGTTATCATACGACCAGTACCCAAGAGAACTGAAATTACATGTCCACACAAAAAACTTACACACAAATGTTCACAGAAGTATTATTCATAATAGCCAAAAGTGGAAACAACCCAAAATGGCCATTAAATGATGAATAGATAAACAATAAATTGTATATCCATACAATGGAATTGTATTTGGCTACAAACAGGAATGAAGTACTGATACATGCTACAACATGGATAAACCTTGAAAACATTATGCTAACTGAAAGAAGCCAGATGCAAAAAGCCATATCTTGTATGATTCCATTTATACGAAATGTCCCAAATAGGCAAGTCTGTATAGAGAAAAAGTAAATTAGTGGTTGCCAGGAACAGGGAAGAGGGAATGGGGAGAGACTGTTAACAGGTACAGAATTTCTTTTGGAGGTGATAAAAATGTTCTAAAATTAGACACTGGTGATGGTTGAACAACCTTGTGAATATACTAAAAACCATTAAATTGTACACTTTTAAAAAGTGAATATTAGGTATATGAATTATGTCTCAAAGAGTAAAGTAAAAACAACTAAATAATACTTTATATTTCATGGATTCTAAAACCCACATATTTTTCACTTTTTAAACTTCTTTGAAATTGGGTTGCATAATTGATTACATATTACTATTGCTGTCAGCCAGGTAGCAGTCCTGACATGTGTAAAAGTCTCCCTGAAGGACCAAGAAAGTGCCAGCATCTTGGTGTCTTAGTTTTCACAAAATACAGGTGATATTCACTCACCTAATATCATCAACTCTGTTCCAGGCACTGTCCCAAATGCTTTCTGTATTTTAACTTATTCAATCCTCACAACAGCTCCATGAGATAAGTACTGTTATTATCCTTATTTTACAGACAAAGAAACAAAAGTACAGTGATTTGTCCAAGATCACACAGCTGGTACGTGTGAGTCCCATCCAGGCTGTTCTGGTCCAGAGTCTGTGCTCCTAACCATTAGGCTTCACTGCCTCACTTACCTGTGAGTGCAAGACAGCCATTACTGTCAACGGTCTTCAAGGTTTCCTACCAAAGTTGGCCAAAAGAGTAACGAAAGCTAATAATGAGTCTTGCAATGGTTCAGTGATTAAAAACACCATTCATTTGGAAGTTTGACTGGTTCATTCAAACATCTTTTGGCTATGTCTAAGGGAGTTCACAGCCCGGAACTTCATTTACAGAGCTCAGATAAGAGGGAGTAACCGCTTCCTGCTTGACTTACAAGGTGAGTAAAGGGAGCTGGAGCTTTAGTCCAGACCCTCCTCATTTTTCCCAGCTGACTGCAGAGACTGACCTCCTTCTCCTATGAGCCTGACTGGGTAAGGGACAGGGCAGACCAGGTCCCAGCATGGGGATGGAGGGATGAAGTCTCTTTTACTCATACGTGAAGAGTGTGGAGCCAGAGGAAACACCAACAGAAGCCATCTCAGGAAGAAGTGCAGGATCAAACCTGAGGCAAATATTCCACCTCCCTATTACCTGACATCCAACCTTGCTGATTTAATGCAAAGTCAATCGTTGGAAGATTGGAAGGACTCCTGAGGGTTCAAGGGTGTATAGCATTCCAGGCTCAGGAGAGAAGATGGATTGTATCACTTCCAAGAAACTACAGGCAGAAAGAAAGGATAGCTAAGCCCTCCCTGTCCCCATTCTGCCAAGGCTCTTGCCACACCCACCCCAGCTGAGCCCCTTGGATACCAGATGCCTCTTTAAGATGACTGGGGAAACCTAGCCGAAGCCAGATTGCTTCCAACAAGCTGACCCCACAGACACCCTCAGTTCCTGGAGGCCAGAGTGAGGATGGAGACTAAACTCAGAGCCCTTCACTGCCTCTCCACATCCCCTTACAGAGACTAGCAGTAGCATTTTCCAGCCATGAGGTAATTTCACCTCCTCCAGCTTAGGCCTCTGCCTCAGAGTCCAGAAGCCAAACACAATCCTTTCAGTAGAGAAAAGACGGAAGCAAAGAGGACAGCAGAAGATACACCCAAATAAGGCAGGGTACCAAGCTCTGAACTGTTGCATAATGGAAAGAGGAATGGGTGGGCAGAGGAGGTGCCTGGAATCACCATCCTTTAATTCATTTTTTTCTCTTCTTAAATCTTCATTTGGTAACAATTTCAAACTTACAGAAAAGTTGTGAAAATAAAAATAGTAGAAAGAATACCCATATACCCTCTAAACCCAGATTCACCTATTAACATTTTATCCCATTTGCTTTATTTGTATCCTGTATATATTTTTCTAATTTTTTCTAATTAGGTATTTTTCTAATTAAATATATAAATATATTGAAAAATACAATATAGATAAATTATATTAAAATATATTTTTACATACTTAAATTATAAAAAAAATATTTTTTGCACCATTTAAAGGTAAGTTACATACACTATGGCCTTTTACACCTAAATACTCCAGTGCATATTTCCTAAAAAAAAGGGTAATTTATTATATAACCACAGCACAGTTATCAACTGTAGTGTAGTTAGCATTGATACAATACTGTAATCTACTATCCATATTCCAATTTTGTCAGTTGACCCAATGATGTCCTTTAAGCATTTCCCCCCTTCCACTACAGGACCCAGTTTAGTCCTGGATATTGCATTTAGTTGTCATGTGTCTTTAGCCTTTTTTAATGTGGAACATTTTCATAGCTTTTCTTTGTCATTAGTGACATAGACATTTTTCTAAAATCCAGCCCCCTATCCCCTGACTTTAACATAACATTCCTCATTTTGGGTTTGTCTGATGTTTCTCCATAATTAGGTTCAGAGTATGCATTCTAGGCTGCGATATTGGATGGGTGATGTTGTGTCCTTCTCAGGGTATCACTTCCGGATGCACAATGTGTCCACCTGTCCCTCACTGGTGACGTTATTTTGATCACACAGTCAAGGAGTTGTCTTATTTCTCCACTGTTTAATTACTGTGTATTTTTTTCTCCCTCACAACTAATGAGCCGTCGGTAGAGAGGCAATTTAAGGCTGTGCAAATATCCCGCTCCTTATCAAAATGTCTCCCTAGCACACTTTCCTGACTTTGCCAGAGAGCTAAATGAGCACCGCTGGCGCCACCTATGGGGCTTCTGGCACACTGCAACAAAGGGAATGGGCTGTGGATCCTCCCTCACTCCTGCCACTTGTCTGGTGCCCAGGAGCTATTTTGGCCTTAGACATTTTGAAAGAAGAGCTTTTTGAGACTTAAGTCACAAGGCTTGAGTTCTAGCTCTGACATCGCCACCAACTCATGAGGAAACTGGGACAAGTCCTTCCCCTTCTCAAGACTTCAGTGTTCCCAGTAAAATGGGAGGTTGGATGACAAAGACCTGATTTCATTCATTCATTCAACAAATATTTGTTGAGCAACTACAGGCACTGTTCTAGGGTCTGGGCAAGATTTCTGCTTTCAGGGAGCTTACACCATATGAGGGGCGACCTAGACAATGTACAAGAAAACAAATTAAGGAAATGGATAAATACACACAGTAGTAAGTGCTATGCTGACAATAAAACAAGATTGTGAGAGCGAGTGCCTGGGGTCCACTTTAGATTGGGTAGTTAGGAAAAACTCTCGGAAGAGGGGTTTTGGCTAAGACATAAAAGATGATATTTGAAATATACCATGATAAAAGTTTAAAAATACATATAAAAGTATTTGTATAAAAGCAGTACAGCATTTTAACACCAAAGTTTGGGGAAAAGACAGAAAAATTATGCATAATGCTACCACCCTAATATATTTTAGGATAATAACATTTTATATATTTGTATTTGTATCATTTTTCTTTTATTTTACATATAATTCTGTTTTGCTTTTTTCAATTTAGCATCATCTCCTAATTATTTTCCATGTTGTTATTCTAGATGCAAACATTGCATGCCTCATATTCCATTTGTTAAAATTATTTGCCCTTTTCCCTCCCAAGAACAGTGTAATAAACATCCATGTCCCCTTCATCTAGATTTACCAGTTGTTAACTTTTTGCCACATCTGTTTTACTTCTAATAATGTAATATGTAGTTTTTCTACCCCTGAGAGTTAGTTGCAGACATCATGATCCTTTGTCCCTAAACACTTTAGCATGTACCACCTAAAAACAAGGCCTTTTTCCTCTGTAACCACAGCTCAAAGTATCGCTCTCAGGAAGCTTAATATTAATACAAGTTATCAGCCCGTATTAAAATTTCCCCACTTGTCCCAATAATGTCCTTTCAAATGAGCTCGATAATTATTTTAACTGATATCTCTGCTTTCTGAAATACTTGAGAGGTTTCTCAAGCCAGAAGAAGTTTAGAATTTCTTTCTCCCTTTATGTATCTTCTGACTCTGTTGGATTCCTAATTCAAACAAAGACTTTGAGAGTCTTTGTCTCAGTTCAAGTATGCCTATAGACTCTTTAAATATCATTTTAAATTATATCATATTAATTATTTAACCATCTTCTATAGGCTTTTCATTGTTTCTAATATTCTACTGTTACAAATCTTGATCACACCTAAAAAGTAACATAAAAATTAAAGATAATATAAAGTAATAATAACACTAAAAATAATAAATCCTAATATCATCAAATATCCTGAGTTTTTATCTATTCCCAATCGTCTCATAATATTCTTTAAACCAGGATGCAAATAAGTTCCATACTTTGCAATTGTTTTATATGCTTTTTTAAGTCTCTTTAGTCTGTAGGTTTCCCCCCCATCTCTTTTTTTTTTTTCCTTGCAATACATTTGTTGGAGAAACCAGGTCATTTGTTCTGTCATTGCTCACAGATTGGATTTTACTGATTGTATCCTTGTGATGTCATTTTAAATGTTCCTCTGTTGTTTTTCCTCTCAATTGGGAACTACATCTGTAAATTGGTAGTTAAATCTAGAGACTTGATTAGATTCAGATTCTATTTATTTGGAAACACTTCATAGATGATGTTGTGTATCAGGAGACATGTAATGTCCGGATGTCTCTGTGATATGGGTAACCTTGGAGGGTCACTGCCTAGATCCATTCATTCACTGGGGGTTGAAAAATGGTGATATTCGAGTTTACCAACCCTTCCATTATTAGCTAGAAAACTTCTGAAAGAGATACTTCCCCTTGCAAACAAAGAAGAACAAAGAGCATCGCTCACCACCCAGTTGGACAAGGATTAAGCTATCAGTCACAGCAGGCACTGACTGACATGCACCCTGAGAGGAATTCAGGATGAAAAACAGGATGAGGCACTCTGTGCTTTGGAAAAACAGGGCCTACCTAGATAGTTAGGTCAAAATGAATGACAAATATTCATTACAGTGTCCTTAACCCCCACAGTGGCTAGAAACCATTGGGCAGAGAGGAGCACTAAGGTTAGGTAACTGGGGGATATCACTATATAAAGGATATTCCTAAAGCGTTTAACGTCCAGAAGTGGTGGGCATTCTTAAGCTGCTTTTCCCCCTAACTCTCCTTCAGACTTGCTGCCTGTATTTTAAAGAACAGGATGTGTTCGTGCAATAAGAAGCAGAGAGCTGAGTTCTTCCCTAGAGAGGAAGCTCCCCAGTCTACTCTTCCTCACCTTGTGTCTTAACGATGTTGGAGTCTGAGGGTGAGAAGACCATGAAGCATGTTCAACCATCTCCACTCAAAAAACACTCCAGGACACAATTACTGGTAAAGAAAAGTGCTATCTTTTAATTTGTTCTAGAATGTGTAGGTCCTATTAAGATCAGTGACACTTCCCCTTATCATGTTCTTCCCTCATGCCCCCAACCACTTGGGATCCAACGTCCACTTCTAGAAAAGGCCTAGGAGGAACTCACCCTACATAGCCAACGAAGGGGTGCAGTTTGAGGAATGGGTATATGGCTCCAGAAGCAGCACCAGCTACTAAAGACTTTCCTCAAAGCAGCTCATTTTGGCCTGTGAGTCCCTTTGCCCTGCCTTGGTCAAGACTCCCTAGCTGTGAACTGCTCCAGTGTTCCCTTGCTCCCTGTGTGGCCTGAGCTTTAGAATTAGAATCACCATTACCATCTTTAGAGCTGGAGAGCCTCTGAGAGAGCACTGTTTTCACCATCCTTCCTCCCCACAACTTTATAGATGGGGAAACTGTACCCAAGGTCACACAGTTCACAACTGGCAGAGCCAAAATTTTGGTGTTTAGCATCTCAAATCAGATATCTTTCTACCATACCCTCCTGCCTCCAAGAAAACAACCGGCATCTGCTTCTAGCTCCAGGAACAACTGGAGCAAGCAGGTGGTGGTGACCAGAACAGACGGGAAAGACCCAGCTAAAGAGGCCAGGCTGACCCCAGCTGAACCCCAAGCAAGTGATGAATCACAGCACTGCCCAGTTTCCCTCCGTCAGAATGTTATCAGTGGCAGACACTCACCCCCGCCCCCGCCAGGATTCTCCCCCTGGCTAGCAGAACTGAACCATGCATGGAAACATGCTTACCATGATTCCAAGACCTTACTGACTAAGGCAGGCTCTAACTGGTATGAGGATCCTGGTGAAGAGCTGCCCACCAGCTGGGTAATCCAGCTTACCAAGTTTCTTCTTGGTAAGATCCAGTCCACATTCTTGGGCTGATTTATATGGGGCCTCTTAGCAAACATGGCTAAAATCTGTCTCTGTGCTGCACTGGGAGAGACAGACAGAGACAATCACAGATGGTGTCCTCCCAGCAGAGCTCATACACATGCTTGGCATGAGGAGAACTGAGTCCAGGAGAAGAAATGAACTCAAAGAGAACAGGCAGACACAGACGGTAGGGAGCAGGAGCAGCTGTGCTTCCTCCTGACTATCCTACCCCTAAAGAGGAGAGACCACAGAAAGCTACAGATGTGTCCCCCTGTCAATATTTCAAGGAAGGCTCAGCCTGTGTGGCTGAAAGGTAAGAGGATAATCCAGAGAATTGTGCTGTCATGAAAGCCAAGTGAAGAGGGTTTTTCAAACAGGAAGTGGCAGATGATGTGAAATGCTGTAGAGAGTTCAAGACAGTTGAGGACCGAAAGGTATTCGCTTGATTTGGCAACTGGGTGGTCACTGGCGACTTTTATGAAAATCTATAGAGGATTGGAAAGTGATGAAGAAGAAATCAATGGAAAGATTTTTTTTAAAGAAACTTGGCTATTGAGGAAAAAACTGTAAGTGCGACAGACTCTAAGAAATTTTGTTTTAATCTTGGGGAGAACTTTGTTTGTTTGTAAGCTATGTGGAGGTAATCAATGGAGAGGGAGGTTGAAGACCCTGGAAAATGGGAGCAGTGGGATATGCAATGGAGCAAAGTCTTGGAAGACATATAGCAGGATTCAAGAACAGAGCACCAAATAGGAGCAACTGGAAAGGACCTGAGGAGGGATACAGACACAGAGGGATGGGAGGGGGAGAGGAGCACACGGACAGGAAAGTTTTTGCTTTAGGGCCTCTCTTCTGTGAAGCAGGCAATGAGGCCAGTCATTTGCTGACAGCAAAGATGAAGGGCATGGATAGAAAGCAGAGTAGTAACAAGTCAAAGACACACCAATCAATACTGAGAGCCCAACTGAGACTGTCAACTCTGAATTTTTCATGCTTAGGGGCCCAGAGAGAGGGAGCAAAAAATAGGTTGATGCAGAAAATGGAGAATGGTTGATAGTTTCAGCAGAAGTTGGAGGAGATGAGGAAGTTCAGGATGCTGACAAAACCGTCAGTGTGTCATGGGCCATGGGTTTAGGCTCAGGAGAGGAAGAAGTCCAGGAGAAAGCTGAAAGACTGGGAGAACAGAAAGCTAAGGTCTTGGAACTGGGCTAAAGGAGCAGGCAATTTATTTAATAGCAGTGTTGGAGTGGGAGAAGAGGAAGCATAGGGGATGGTAATCCAAAAGGAACAAAGTCTCAGTTCAGGAGTTCAGAAGAGAAGACTATAGGTGACACCATGGAGTGAGAGAGAAAGCAGAGCAGAGCCCAGGAACAAACAAGAAGAGGTCTAAGTCTTAGAGGCAAGGCAAAGACCTGTTGCCAGAAATGGGTACAGAGAGCCAGAGTCCGCCAGGGTTGATGGTAGGGTCTTCTGTGGAGCAGAGACTGCAGAGGATCTGGTGGCTGCTGCCAGGGAGTGGGTACCTGCAAAGACAGGCAGGGTGTGTAGCTGGCAATCGCTGGAAGTTAGGCAAGGCCAACCTACCCATTTCTAGAAGAGTGCACTAAAATCTCCTTTGCATCAACCGAAGCCACTCCATTCTTCTGTTTCTCAGTATACCCAAGAAACCCAATTTCTCTTCTAGGACTGCATTCTATACCATAAGAATCCAGAACTCATTGTATTTCCATTTCCTGACTTTGTCAATGACCAAAGGACTTAACTGACTCCAAAATGGGGCCATTTTGGGAATAAGTCAAAAACAGGATTAGCTCAAATGTTAGCAAAGAGCCAGTGAAGTCAGTCACTCAGCTAGTAGCCTTTTGTTCAACTTCTGAAACATCATGTTGTTTTCTGCATGCAAAAACAAAACAAAACCATCAGTTAAAACACTGGTGCTAGGTACACAGGAAAAGCCAGGGAGAGGGCACTGTTGTGGGGTAACCAACGTAGGGATGGTGGGCCAGGGCCTCGCACCCTTGGAGGAAAGGACACCCTACCTCCCACCCCTCCCCCACTGCTCAGGTGCCTAAAGGGAGCTTCTCAGCATGCAGGGTCTCTGCAGTGGGAAGGGAATATGTGACTCTCTACCACATTACTAAGGTCCACTGGCCCAGCAGGCTACACCCAAGCTGGGAACTTCACTGATAGAAGAGAAGCCAAGCACTTAACTAGGTATTTTGCTTCATATTTGTGGTTTCTAGCTGGTCTTGGAGAAAGATGTCAATTGGGTTTGAGCCTGTCATAGTCCTCACCCAGCTGCCCAACACAAAACACTGGTGAAGCTCATTCAGAGAAGGTGTGAAGGTGGGCCACACAAAGGAAAGATGACCAAGAGGAGGAATTAATGAGGTAATTACAGAGAGAACCTTGCCAAGCCAACTAAACAGAGAAAAAGATTTGAAAATTGAAAGGGAAGTGGTCAGAGCCCAAACCATAAAGTCAGGTGAGCTCCAAAGAGTAGAGGGTTACATGTAAAGATTGCCTGGCTACTGGATTATTCAAGACTTAGTTACCCCAAACTAGAAAATAGGATTATGGAAGTTCATCTGCTTAGGAGAGCTTGGCATGTGCTGGTGAAAGAATGGCAAGTCAGTGGGCACAGTCTGCTTTGAAGTGAAGATGCTCTCTCAGCCTGGGTGGAAAAGCAACGAGCAGTCCCATCCACTCACAAGGAGAGAAGAAATGTTTTCTCTGATCAAAATTATCCCATTAACAAGGGCCCTACAAATAAGAACTTCCTGAAACTGCATCTCTTAGCAAAAGTAAAGCCATGACCTACAGCCCCCTTGAAATTAGCTAAGCCATGACAGGACCAGGGAGAGCTGTCCCCAGGCCAAGCCAACATCAGTAATAGGTTCCTTCTCAACCAAGCCCTTGCTCGTGAGGTGGCCTGACCCCCAGCATCATCTGCCTATGCCTGTTCCTCCCAAACACCTTGCACAGACCACAACAATCCATCCGAGATGCAGCCTGGAGCTCCGCTCCTGTGCCTGTGACCTCCAGAACACTTCTCTCTGCATTCTAGGAGAAATAAAGTCCTGAAGTTGCTTCAGGGTCACCAAAGGACACCAAAGAGGCTTCTCGCCTCTCAGTTTTCCCCTTTTCCACCCCAGATAGAACTTCCACGAATGCTTAGGTCTGGCTCCTGCTGGCCCCTCTGGCCTTCTCCAACCTCCAACAAAAAAAGGGCTGCCAGCAGAGTCTTGGCTTTTTCTGGGCTGTGGACAGCCTGAGGGCAGGCGAGTCAGAGGACTCACTTCTGATCTTTGGCTCTGTGAAGTGGAGAAGTTGAGAACTAGGATCTCTAAGCAGGAGGAGAGACCCAGCAGAGTGAGCTGGTTGTGGGTCATTCTCCTTGGCCTGGAACCTCTGTATGTGAAGCAGACAGCAGCTTCCTCATAGTTTTCCCAAGCAGAACTCAGGGTCTGGACCTCTGAATGGACATAATGAAGGGGTGGCCACCAACAATCACTTCTAAGAAGCAGGTTCTGACACCAAAGTAGTGGCACAGATGGCACGCTCTGAAGTTAACATCTTCTTAAGCCTGCCAGTGAAATCTGAGCCTAAAGATGTAAGTGGTCTCTGCACAGCCACCCAGCCCCATCAAGAATGCCATACTATCCAGAGCTTCACAGAGGCCACCTAAGTCAGCATCAGGAAAGGGGGCATGAAAAACAAATACCCTGAAAACCGTTAGAACCCGAATAGGCACCAGTTGAGACCTATGGCCTCTAGAAGCCTCATTGCCCTGTCCAGGGCAGGTGCCTCTGTCCGAGCAGGCCAAACAAAGGCAAACAGTGACAGTCTTTGGCTGTGCTGGGCCAGGGGTCACAGGCCTGCCATATGTCAGAACCTCTCTCCCTTCTTTTACCCTCTTCTGGGCCCAGGAGGAGTTCAGATATATACATTGCTCCTGAGCCCTGCACACTGAAAGGTGAGAAATGTCTGCCTTCCTCAGCAGAAAGAATTCACCAAGGAAGTTTGGTCCTCCCAAGCCTAACTGGGCTTGGTCTTGTCAAGTGGACCCTACACATCTGATGGTTCTGGTAATAGGGAACACCCCCCTCTTTGCTGTTTATTCTCTGTAGTGGATGCACTATGGCTCCAAAATAAATGCTGTAAGATGCAAACGGCAAAGAAGGGCACTATGAGCTCAACAAGACTTGTCTCACATCCACAATCCAAAGAGAATGAGCTGAAAGGTGGGGAGGAGTGGTCAGCAGGATGGGGCACCAGCTGCCAGAGTACTTGGTCTCCTTCCAGCCCTCACACCTGGGAGATGCTGTTGGCCAGGCGGAACGACACTCTTTTTGCTCTTTCATTCTCCTGAAAGAAGAAAAAATATTTGGAATCAGAATGGCCCAGTGTAGGGTTTATCAACGTGAAAAGGCCAACTGTCCAGACTGGGATTCCCCAGAGCCAAAGTGTTTTATTCCACCCCAGGAATGCAACAGCAAAACGCACTGAAGCCACTGAACACTGTGTGCCAAGTGCTGCAAACAACCGGGGATGGCTAGTCAGACCCTGGCACACAGTGGGCAGGCAATACATTTCAGCGGAATTAAATAGCCCTGAATTGATGTTTCGGGTCTGCACAGGTGAGACCAGACAAAAGGTCAGATTAGATGTCTTTCCTGCAAGCAAAACCTCTCCTTCCTTCTCTACACCAAGGGGCTGAAAAGACTCTCCCTTTCTCCCAAACCCAAGTTGAGATCAGGCACTGAGACCAGGTCCTTCTCTTCTTATGGGCGTCACAGTGTGGAGTAACCCGCACTGAGCTGGGAGTCAGGAGGCCTGGTCCTGCTGCTAATTTTCTGGGTGGCCCTGGGCAGGTACACCCATGTCTCAGGGCTCTGAGCCTCAGTGGCCCTTGGAGCTGATGAGCCCTGCACTGCCTTGCCTTTGTCTTAGGCTAAGGGGTTGCAAGTGAGGGCTCATTGTCACCACTCTCTTGTGCCACCTGAGCAGCTTCACTTCCGGTTACTCTGTACATGCTGCGTGGGTGCCCCCTGCCAGCCCGGTCACCCACCCACCTGCCTGCCAGCTGGCAGCACCTCCTTACCATATGTCGCCGCCGCCTCTTGGGTTGGATGCCCTCCTGCATGTAGTGGGGCCATGGAAAGCCCTGGGGAGTGGAATTCCCACTCTCACTAGACTCCTCCTCAGAGTCTGAGTCCTCTTGCCTTGGCTGAGCAAACCGTTTCTCTGGGTAGATCTCCTTCAACCAGCCCTCAAAGAACACCTCCAGGCAGCGGCCTGCCTCTGCAACCTCTGAGTCGGGCTGAAGGGAGAGGAGAGCAGTGAGGGTCTGGCCCCCTTCCACCAGCCCATCTCTTCCAGGCCCCTCAAGAGCTATACAGAGAGTGCAAAGCCTGGCTGGGTCTCCTGGATGTCTGGAACTTTACATTTTCTCCTCAGGGCCCAGGATAACCAGTTTAGTATCAGCTCTTAAAGCAGACGTGACCCTGACAGTTACCCACAGATGGCCAGTCTCTAGCAGCCCCCATATTCCTCCTGAGTCCATGCTGAGGCCCAAATGTGGGAAAGAGCTTATAAACATTCACTACGGTAGGCCCCAGGAGGCCTGCTCCCAGTTCCTCATGGCAGCCCAGGCCCAAACCAGACACTTCTGCCCAGCCATGACAGTCTTGGGGTCATTGGAAATAGGGGAGAGGGAAAACAGGGAAGACATACATAATTGAACTTAGCACAGTTCCAGAACATGAGGCGGACGTCTGATACCACCTCCTCCGGGGTGGTGTAGTGAGCTGGGTCCTTCTTTTGCAGCTTCCTCCGGATGATCGACAGGTCCATGGGTCTCTTGATAATCTGGTAGTAATGCCGGGCCTTGCGGGAGGAGAGAAGAGGAAGCAAATAGGAAGAGAGAAGTAGAGGAAAGAGCGAAGGATAAGAAGGAAGGAGAGAGAGAGAATGAGTTGGAATGGAAATAATAGAACATAAGACAAAGGCAGCAAGAAGAAACGTGTGGAGGGAAAAGACAAAGAGAAAGGGAAAAGGAGGAGTGGTTTACATGTCAAGTCAGGTCTGACGCAGCAGCAGTTGTTGGCTGGGGGGCTGTAGTGGCCACGGCCCCTGGGTCCCCTACGCCATGCACAAATTACTCCTGCTTCCAGTGGCCACACTCTGAGCCCACCCTGGGGACCGCCACGACCTGCTCCAGGCCCAGGGCGCTCTGAGCAGAAAGTCCAGTAGCCGGCAGAAGCGGTGAGGCTTTCCTTACCAGCGGGCTGACAGGCTCGTGGAAGGGCAGGCTGAGGCTGTTGCAGCACAAGGACAGTACCAGCTTCTCACACTTCTGCAGAAAGCAGAGTTGGCAACCGTGTTACTTTGTTCTGGCCCCACCTCAGTAAGGACTAACGATAGTGACCCTGATGGCTCTGTCCCACATGGTATGAGTCACTATACTAAGGCACAGTTCAGCCGCCCAGGCCAGAGGGAAACAGCTGGCAGAAGAAAAATCATAGTCAACCCCCATAGGCATAGCCCAAAAGAGAGGGATCCAGAGAGGCCTCTCACACCCTCAGAAAAGACTCAGCCCCCATGGGCACAGGCAGGCTGCCCCAGGGACCCCTCCCTACCTTCTGGTCACACGCGCTCAGGCCAGGAGGGGCCCGCACTCCAGGCTGGTTATAGCGGGCATTCTCGCAGTCGTACTCCATCTCAGGCTGGGTCAGGCTGCGGCACAAGGTACACACCCAATCTCCCCTGCAGAGGCAAGTGAGGCCAAGTTAGCCCTCAGCACGTTGCCCAGAGCCCCCTCCCTTGTCCCACTACCCCAAGACAAGCTTGGGGGGTGGTGACATGAGAAACTGAGTCCCTAGCCCTGCCCTGTAGAGAATGGCTTCCTAGCCACAAGCTTGAAAGAAATTTAGTAACTCAGGATTTAGTGAATCCAGAAAACTAGGAGTTAGCAAGGGTCTGGGAGAGGGGTATAGGGACAAATCTGGACAGGAGGAAGCTGGGAACAGAGGAGGAAGGGAAGCATCCACCTGCCTGTGTGCAGAAGACACACAGCTATAGTGCCACGAAGTCACAGACCTGTAATTCATGCAGGCCCAGAGAGGGGAGGAAGTCCACCTGAGGGAGCTCTGTGGGCCTGGCCTGGAATAATCTCCCTTGGAAGATCACCATGCTATCCTGGCCAGGGCCTGGGGTTGGCGTGACTCACCCTGGGAAGCTGAGCAAGGCTGGCAAGTGGCAGGAAAGGTGGTACACTTTGGGGCAGCGGTCACAGCACAGCAACTCTCCCCCGTTGAGGCACACAGCACAGAAATCCTCATTCTCTATCGGTACTGGGGGCCCCTTCTTGGCTCCAGGGGTTCGAGGAATGAGCCTGTGTTCTTCAGGAGATGCACTCTCCACTTCTGGTGGCCGCTGCCCAGCCAGAGATGTGACAGTGACCTTTCTTCCCCCCAGGTTTGGGGCCTGGATGGCATCAGACAGGTGGTTCTGGCTGACCTTGGGGAAGAAGTGAGTCTGAGCAGTCAGAGCACGGCACCAAGTGGTGGAGGGAGGGAGAGGAAAGATGACAAGCCCTGGGCACCGACTTATTCCAGGACCCCAAGACAGCCAAGCCCCAGGAACACTAGGACAGCTCACTCCTAGTGCACATCTCACAGACTACTTGTAGCAGGGTACAAGGTCTGGCCAAGCTACAGCCCCATTCAGAGACTCAGAACAACGCCAGAGCCAGAATTCTCCCAGTAGCAGAGAGGAAAGAGAGGCTCCTAGGCTGGGCCAAGGTTCAAGGAGAAGGCAGAGAAAAGTGGTACCTTAATGGACATGCTGGAGGACTCAGTACCACATTCAATGATCAGCAGCAAGCTCCCATCCTGCTCATTCTTCTGTGGCTTCAGCTTGAACACAGGCATCTCTCCTGAGGAGGCAGCACAGATCTTGAGCCGCTCCAGTCGCACATAGGGAATCTTGGGCTCACTATTGAAGGGTCTAGGGCAAGAACAACATCCCTGGGTCTCGGTGGGAGCCTCCTCTGGCCCCAACCTCTAAGTCAGGCTCATCCATGATCCCACAACTAAATTGCTGCTCAAGATCTCCTCAGTCCAACCCTCGACAGGCCCCTATTCCACCCTGCTACCAGCTCTGCCTGGCCAGGTCCTGCCAGGCCCTGGGAGCCCTTTGATCAGAGAAAGGGGGGTCCCTGAAGAGGGAGGACCGCGCACAGACCGCATGCCTCACGGCGCAGGAGCCAGGACATCCTCCCACAACCATCCCAGACGCCCAACCACACACCCGACTCCAGGGTCTGGGGGTTGAAGAAGACAGTTGCAGGCAAACTTCTGCTTCTAGTTAAGTCATCAAGGATGCTCACTTCCTGTGCCAACCTCCCAGGACATGAGGTTGGAGGGTGAGAGAGGGAGGGTGGACCCAGCGTCTGTTACCT
Source organism: Balaenoptera ricei (assembly GCF_028023285.1). Taxonomy (NCBI): domain Eukaryota; kingdom Metazoa; phylum Chordata; class Mammalia; order Artiodactyla; family Balaenopteridae; genus Balaenoptera; species Balaenoptera ricei. Next base: position 66,382,350 of record NC_082646.1, read on the forward strand.
GATGCTCTGGTTCCCTTTTGTACCCAGGTCTAGGGCTCCTTGTTCAAAATTCTCACAGTCTAAGGCAAAAGACAAACAAATACACTTATGATAACACACCCTGTCACCCACACCTTCTACTCATATCTGCTACTCATACTTTGGCCACACACCTGTCACACCATTGTTACCAACATCGTAAGCACTCATAGTGGTGACAATCCTACCATATCTCCCCCTCCTGAGGGGGGAAGAAGGCCACTTTCTTTTAAAAAGATAAACAAAGGTAACACTCAGAGGCTGTCTGGGGGTGAGGGTTTGGTCAGGTGCCAAGGGTCCAGCTTCTTACCCTCAAAATGAGCTCAGAAATCACTTGTTCCCCATACATGCACTGGTGTCACCTGCTCTTAGGAGTCATTCTGTCCAACCCCTGCCTTTTCAGCCAAGTGCTGGGATTTCAGCACAGCCTGAGAATCCAGCTCACCCTCCAGGGGCAAGAGGCTCCCAGGAACCCTCCCCTGAGAAGTGCAATCTGTGTAGATGGGCAGGGAGCAGTGAGGGGAAAGAGGAGGACACTAGCATTTACTGAGCGCCCACTCAGCACCAGACACTGTCCTGAGCACTTTCTATGGGCAAGCAGGGTTCAAAAATTTAATTGCTTAAAATTCGGGGTTACATTATTGTGTAGTTAAGAAGAACCAGTGTGAGGAAAAAAAGAGAAAGATTGTTTCATTTTCATCTATTAAATATGTAGGAAATAGACCGATCATTTACACACTAAACATTTATGAATCATACACTGAAATGAGAAGGCCCCCAGTGCTCACTAGGCAGTTGCTAACTTCCCAACTCCCTCACTTTCTCCAGAAGGAAAGAGCCTTAGCCTAGCCGCATTTGAGAAGGGGTGTGGGTAGCTGAGAAGAGAATCAGAGACAACCTCCACCAGTCCAAATTCCCTTTACTATGAGGCACAAATCTACATTAATGCCAGGTGCAAGGCAAATTCTTGTTACTACAGAGTAAGTCATCAAGTGATTTCACTGTAGTTATTTGTCCCAATAGACTATGAAGTAGCTATGATTAGCCCCGTTTACAGAGAAAGAAACTAACTCAGAAAGGTTAGGTATCTTGCCCAGGTTCAAACATAAAGAGATAGAGCAGGTCTGCTAACTTAGATCTATCACACTCCGAAGTCAGACATGCTCTTTCCCCTAAAATATTTTGCCAAGGCTAGCCCTTCTAGGATGTGCTCTTCCTGTTTTCCCCTACCTATAACCCAGACCCCCGAAATTTTGCATGGGGAATTTTACAAGGAGGCTAATTTCTGGCCATGCCTGGATCAGTCATGGCCACAGTGAGGGAAACAGAACAGGCATCAATAAGTCAGTTCTGGGGGGAGAAGTGAATTTAGCCCGAGAGAAACACTGCTCCCTCAGGCTCACAGCAGCTCTGTTGACCTCTTTCTCACGGCAGCGCTGAGCCCATCTGCTCAAGTGTGTGGTCAGCACGAAAGGCAGGCTGCTGAGTCTCACCTTTTGGGCTCCGGTACTGCTGCAGGGCCACGGATTTGTTGACCACTGGGACCAGTGCAGGTTTTTTCACAGAGAGGTTAATTGGCTCCTCCAGTTCTGAGGGGATAGCCAAATCCTTGGAAGTGTCCGGACCAGGGGCTGTGGGGCCTTGTCCCAGAGAGTCAGTGAAGCGGGTAGAATCCTCATTTTCCATCTTTCAAAAGTGAAAGGCCAACAAGAATCAAAGAAATCAGACGTTTTTCCTGTCGGTGGTCACAGAGCTGTTAAGCTAAGGCCAGAATAAGGCCTTCAGGGGCTACTCTTTTGCCCAGCAACGAGCAGAGGAAGTTGAATGGCATTTCCCCAAGACCTACCTTACACAGGGCATTCCCCAGGGAGGGGTCAGCCCCATCCCCAGGGCACAGGCTCCCTGAAGTTCGGCCAGAGCCAGGACTGCAGCTGGATCCGGTTTCCGACTGCATGTTAGAAGCCGGAGGCACGCTCTGCAGAGGACAAGCTGCCAGGCTTGGTACAGTGTGGGTGGGACCAGACATCAGGTTGGGCCCAGTCTGAGAGTGATCACTTGCCAGGCTTGTGATGGCCTGGGAGGGATCACTCGTCAGGTTGGGCATGGAGTGGGGTGTGCCACGCACAAGGCTGGGCATGGTCGGCAGGTGACTGGCTGTCAGGCTGGGCATAGCCTGGTTCTGACCGCCCACCAGGCTGGACACGGTTGGTGGGGGGCCACTCAGCAGGCTTGGTACCACCTGGGGTGGGGCAGCTGTCAGGCTGCTCGCACTCTGGATCTGTGGTTCTAAGGTCCTCGCCAGCCTGGTAGACGACAGTTCCATCTCCAGTGTGTTGGAAAAGCCCATGACGCTCACAGAAGTGGAGTGCTGCAGGAGCAAAGACAGGGGACAGTCAGGCTGTTAGCTAGGAATGGTGGGAGGGAGAGGACAGATGCAGCCCACAAGAGTTCCATGCTCAGATTTCACTCTGCCTCAGAGTCTGGTAGCTGCAGGGAACTCAGACAGCACATGAAGTCCTATTTCCATTCCCCTACACCAAGGAGGCTGGTGGGCTATGACACAGAGAGGCAGGCACGGCTGAGGACACTGGTGTGCATGCATGTGTGCATGTGTGTACGTGTGTGTGAGAGGGAGAGAGAGACAGACTGACAGACGAAGAGAGGGAGAGAGAGAGGGACAGCCTACCACCTGACCTGAGGGTGGTACACACTCACACACACACATACAATCAGCCACATCCCTCACCCCCTTTCCAGTACCTAAGCAAAGGGTCAGACTGTAGGACTACCCTCCCACTTCACATTCCCCTCTGACTACAGCACTAGTGGCCTCTCTTCCCTTCTGGGGGTCCTACAGGATAGTTTCTGCTACATAAAAATGGGAGGAAGTTCAGAAGGCTCAAACCCTGATCTGCTGCAGACATTCTCTGAGATAATGCCAAGGCTTGGGGAGCCCCAGTCAGTCCTGGGTAACCTGGGTCAAACTCCAGAGCCTTCTCACAGCCTTGCTCAGATCAACTCCAGCACCACCAGCATCAGATTGAAGACTTTGATCAAGAGATGTGAAGGTCTTTTCTAGCCCTGCTATACCTGCCAAAGACATTCTAATCCAGGGGCAGAGAACATCAGAGCAGCTAAATCTTAATATGGACAATCTGGACAATCATTGGATGAGGCAATAATATTCCAACCCCCATAATTCCTTTCTCATTTCTAACTGCTTGGTGACCTAGGCAGAAGAGACTTAAAAGCTTGATAAAAAGAAGTTAAAGACATAGATACTGCACTGAATCCATTTCAGTTTTTCAGGTTGGAGAAAGAGATTTGATGGAAGGGAGACGGTGGGAAGACTGGTTCTAAATGCAACCTTCAGGAATTTATAAGTTTGATATCCTTGCCTTTTTTTAAGACAAAAGATATAATAAGTTGACATCTTTTGAAAATCGAAGGAGAAACAAGGAGTAAATATCTCTAAGTTTCCAAAATCAGTGTCATAAACCTGTCATTCTTTTTCCCATGAATAAGACATTCAGATTTCCACAGGAAAAGAAATACTTCAAATACCCTCTCAAGTTTCCATATTAAGTTAGTAAAGCTAATTAACAGTGAAGAAAAGACTCCTCACCTCAGTGAATGTCACCCTAGTCACCCAGTTCTTCAAGCTGAATCCCAGGAGGAAGACATCAGTGGAGCATCCTTCCTCCCTCACCCAAGCTGATACCAGACCTCATCAATTCCACCCCTTAAACATCTCTCAGATATTCCCACTATTCCTCTCTGCTGCTGGTGTCCTAGCCTGGGTTACACATTCATATTTTCCCAGACTACAGTAGTGGTCTCCTCAGTGGAGAAGGAGTTTCAAAACACAAATCTGACCACATCAGTCCTCTGCATAAAACTGTACTGTGCTCCACTGAGAAAATGCTCAGCAAGGCTCCTAAGGCCTTGATGCCCTCTTCCCTGTCCTGCTTTGCAGCCACAGTCCATACAACAGCTCTCTCCTCATTCTCTGAACTCCAGCCACTCAGACAATTTTTCAGTTCCTGAAACATGCCAGCCTCTCTCTTCAGACAGACTGCTTCTTCTGCATGGAACATTCTCCTAGCCCTGCCCCTGTTCCACTTACCTTCTGAATTCAGCTCACCTGTGAATTTTCGCTCTAACCCAGACCAGCTCCCCCCTTTTATGCTCTCATAACTCCTGGACCTTTTCTCATAGCACAATCTGTGATACCATTTGGTTAATATCTATTTCTCCTACTAAACTGTAAACTCCATTAGAGTGTGGATTTTGTCTGTTTTGCTTATCCACTGTATTTCTAGACGCAAGAGCAGTGCTTGGCTGAATAAATGAATTAATGAGCTATTCACAATTTTTTTAAAACAACAACAATGCATGACTGTTTATTACACAAATTGTAAGCCAAATGAATAGCAGCTTAGTTCTACTAACAACTAAGTCTATGAGTTTCTCTAAAATAATGCCTATTTTTTTACAAATTAATTAATTAATTAATTAATTTTTGGCTGCGCTGGGTCTTCGTCGCTGCGCGTGGGCTTTCTCTTGTTGCAGCGAGTGGGGGCTACTCTTCATTGCGGTGCACGGGCTTCTCATTGCGGTGGCTTCTCTTGTTGCAGAGCACGGGCTCTAGGCACGTGGGCTTCAGTAGTTGTGGCGTACGGGCTCTAGAACACAGGCTCAGTAGTTGTAGCGCACAGGGTCAGCTGCTCCGCGGCATGTGTGGTCCTCCGGGACCAGGGCTGGAACCTGTGTCCCCTGCATCGGCAGGCGGACTCCCAACCACTGCGCCACCAGGGAAGTACCTGCCTATTTTTATATAGCTAAAATTTATTGAGAATTTATTATACACAAGGCAATTTGCTAAGTGTTTTACATATATTTCCTCATTTAATTCTCACAGCAAACATTAAAAGGTTGTGAAGGTTAAAAGAAATAATCCATGTAAACATTTAGAGCAATGTCTGGCAGAAGGTACTCAATAAATCCCAGCTGCTGTTGCTGCTATTATTGTTATTGTTATTTTTGTCGTAGCCCTAATTTTACACCTGAGAAAAAATGAAGCTCAGAAAGGCATCTGAAGTTTTTTATGTTATTGAAAACATAATTTTATAAATCTCCATTTCTCTTTGTTTGTGTTCATGAACTTGCATCCAGGGACCTTACTAAAGTCACTTTGGGATTTTCTGTGCATACAAATCATGTCTCCTATGACTACTGAGTTTTATTTCTCCCTTTGCTTACATTTGTTTTTCTTGCCTTACTCCACTAGCTAAGACCTCCAGTATGAGGTTGAATAGAAGTAGTGACAGTAGCCATCCTACTCTCATTCCTAATCTCAGGGGGATCCTTTCACTATTCACCACTAAGTATGACATTTGACATAGGATTTTTATAGATTTAGAATCCAGATCTCTGGCACCAAAGCCACACTCTTCATTCTGGCCTGCTTGCCTCTGCCCTTTTCTGTGCTCACCCCCTTTCCTGATCTCTCCCACATTCTGTTCTTCCATCTCTTTGTCCTTCCTTCACCTGCTCTTTGTCTCTCTTGACCTTTTCTCTCTTCTCCTCTCTTTTTCTTTCTTCTCTTTTTCTTCTCCCTCCAACACTTTTCCCTTATTATTTGTTTAACTGCTTTAGTAAAGCTTATATTTTCTATTCTTAATTTTCAGTTTTAAAAGTAGATGAGCTAAATACCCTTTATTTCTCCAAAGAAAAGTTTGCTTTTTATATGTTTCTTGGTATTTCAATGGTCTTCAATAAAAAGCCTTCAATTTGCTGTATAGTCTAAATCCCAAGATTAAAAAGGTGAGGAAAAAGAGCAATGGGGGGGGGAATGCTCAAACCAAATGGGATAAAGTAGGCATAGAGCCCAGCTTAAGGGACTGAGGCCAGAGGCCAAGGGCTATCTCAAACATGCCCTGGCCTGCATCCCTTGGCGTCCTCTTGTTGTCCTGGTAATGCACTAACATAGCTCTCTAATATTCTGTATTTCCTTATCTTTGGATAAGAATAACCAATGATCATTGCATTCCCTTTTGTAATATATGACTGTCTAATCCTTTGAGCTGGACTCTTTCACCCTTTCCCTATTTTACATGTATACTTAATGCAGTCATCTCATCTACATAGATGACTCTCAGTGAGGTCCTTGGTGCCAAGCATTAAGAGCACCAAAATCCCTCTGGGACCATTCTGGGTAATAATGGTCATGTGCTGTATGTCACAAGATATGCACAAGATTAAATCCCCAAACACAAAACTTTCCAGATTAGGGGTAGAGATCACATTTGTATGATACCGACTCCCCTTTCCTGATCACTTATTGCACATCATGAAATGTGAGTTAGTATAATGATAGAGAAGAGAGGGCATGCAGATTGAGCCACGGAAGAATTGTGGAAACTCTGTTGCAGCTTATTTTGAGCTGGGCCTGCTGGACCTGCTCCCACAACACCTAGCAGACAGCATGAGGTCAGTAACATGTCCTAAGATACTGAAGAGTAGACTGGTCTCTTTCCTGTCCATATCTACAGCCAACCTCAAGGAGGCCAAGGCTATCAGTAAGTGGTGCAAAGCTCTGGTAACAGTAACAAGAACCTGGGAAACATCTATAGGGAAATTCTGAGAAGGGACTCAGAGAGAGTACTATGAGGAAGCCGGCCCCAGTCCCATATCTATAGGCTATGCAAATACAGTGGCATTTCTGGAACCTATTATGCTGTGTGTTAGTTATTTTTGATACTTCATCTGGCTCTCTGGAGTGAAGAGCTACAAAATACTAAAACAAAAGGTCCTTATTTCATGTACAGGAAGAAAGAGAGGAGTTGAGACCCTCCATCCTACCCTGCTACAAGGTGAGTAGGGGTAAGGGGAGGGCCAACTTTCAGGGCCAGGAAAGCAGGCTGAGTCTCTAGGGCCTGGAAGGAAGGAAAGGTCTTCTTGAGAACATACTAGGGTTGGAGAAGGACTTGGGAACGTGACCAAGTTGTCTGACATTTGGTGCCTCACACACAAGAGGAGCTCATATGTCAATGGAGATGATGCCACCTGCCCTCTCCAACACCCAGGATTGTTCAGAGGTCAAATGAGAGAAGGTGAAAGGGTATGGCCAGCTGGAAAGTCTGTATAGGGCAATCACTGACACCGCCAAGCTTAACTGGCACCTTGACTTCATCTTCACATATAAAACCTTCAGATTTCATGAGGGAAAATAAGTATTTTGAGGTTTCCAAGTAAAAATAAACTATTTTCTAGTTCAGGGAGGAAGAAAAGTCAAAAATGCAAAAAACATACTCTGGTAATCAGCTCAGGTCATCTTTGACGTATGAAGGGAGCTCCCTCTTACCTCCATGACCTAGTGTCTCCTTACTTGCCCCTAATTTTCTCTCCTCTCAAATTGTATGTCCCTGTGCCTTTGTTCTCCTTGTCTCTTATCTCTTTATCTCTGCCTCTTTATCTGTTTGCCACCTGCCTGACCCGTGACCTGTCTGAATCGTATGACCTTCAACCTCTTCTCCTAGTCACCTATGTAGTCCTTTACCCATCTAATCCTGTTGATCTGTGCTCTGTTACCTGCTGCCTTTCCTCTCCCCATTCTCACCACCCAGATCTTTTGCTGGAGTTCAATGTGCCTATATTGCCATTCCAATGATTGCCACAAGATGTTGTCAAAATTCAGAGAAAACACTGTTCTTTCATTTTAACAGGAAGGGAAACTGAGACACAGAGTGATTACCCAAATTTTCCAAGCTTATAAAGGAATCCAAGACTGGGCCCAGCCTTAGAAATCTGCTGGCTGGTTTTGATTTTGTGCCATTAGGTAGAAAGCTAGTGCCCTAGTATGATGTGATTAAGAAGTCAGTAAACAGACACTTGGTGCACATACCCTGAGTTTAATACAAATTTCAGGTTGTTACAGCAAGATAATATTGCTGGGGATAAAGTAGCACAGATAGGGTGGTGTTCCACAGAAGTCAATTTTCCAGATATCTGAAACATACCTCTTTCGATAACAAAATGCAGTTAGCTTTAAAATATTATTTTGAAGGGGAGTATTTCTAAAATGCTTTGCACACTACCCTGTCTTACTAAACAGAGCACATGATGCCTAACAAGACCATTTCTTCGTGATGTAAAAGAACTTTGATGGGGGCTTCCCAGGTGGCGCAGTGGTTGAGAATCTGCCTGCCAATGCAGGGGACACGGGTTCGAGCTCTGGTCTGGGAAGATCCCACATGCCGTGGAGCAACTGGGCCCGTGAGCCACAATTACTGAGCCTGCGTGTCTGAAGCCTGTGCTCCGCAACAAGAGAGGCCGCAATAGTGAGAGGCCCGCGCACCGCGATGAAGAGTGGTCCCCACTTGCCGCAACTAGAGAAAGCCCTTGCACAGAAACGAAGACCCAACATAGCCATAAATAAATAAATAAATAAGTAAACATTGCTGGGGTGTTCTGTAGTTCACTGGTGCTTTAGGGAACTTCTAGGAATGTAGGGCTTAGCTTGTCCTTTCAGTGAATGACTTCACATCGTGGCACATTTCCAGGTGAAGTTTCTTGTCTTCTCCCTTGTTGTTAGCTGCCATTATAGAAGTCCTGACTTCCTGCTTTTACTCTGCTTACTGCTATAATATAGGAAAACTAAAAATTTCCAAAGAAAACCATATACCTAAGCTTGCTAGATCAAGAATGCTGACTAGATCAGGCTTATAGTCTCATACAGAATATAATGAGTGAGGTTTGTGACATCTGTTCTTGCTGCTGCTCTGAAGCCTTGCCTGCTCACTTCTGCTTTCAGGTTTTTGTTCTAGAAGTTAAACTTGTCAAAAACTCATCACCATGTAAATGTACAGTAGAAGAAGAGACCAATGTGCCATGTTTTGGAAACATACTGAAGGCCTTCACCCTGGCTGAAGGAAACAGATAAGGAGACAAGGATGGAGGTAAATAGATTTGTGAATTAAATCCTTGGGATATTTGAGAATTTCAACAGCTTCAGATTAAGTAGACTTGTTTAACAGCAGCAGATCTTGAGACAGCTGAATCAGACACCTGAGGGGGGAACTAACTTTTCTTGCAAGTGGTTTCACAAGTTGATTTTTAATATGAAAGTTGCTCTTGCTGATGGTGAGTGCCCCTCCAGCTCAACAAAAAACTCTTGTATGAAGTAAGGCTATTGCTATAGATGTAACTATGTTGATATCTGCTAACTGACCAAAGTCAAATGGCAAAACAATCATGGCTGGTGAAGAGAGAAGAAATGAAGACTGCCCAGTGCCCTGATGATACAAGAAGATGGAAAAAGCAAAGAGGATCCCAGAGTCTGAGGTGGAAGGAAGAGGAAAAGAATAAGTGGATTCCAGTAAATCTGAAGTGAAAGCCAGAATGAGTAGAATCCTCAAAACCCAAATTTGGGAGACTAGGAAAAATTAAGCCAGAGGTATTTTTCCCAGGCTGGGTTAAGGAAATTTAAGGCCTAGGAACAAGAACCTGTTTTCACATGAACCAGGAGACCTAGACAAAGATCTTGGGTTTGGTCTGTGAATAAAATCAGGTTAGAATGAAGGAGACAGGCTTCCTAGAGAGTACAAAATTCAGGGAGCCAGACCTGGGGAGTGTTAGCTCTGTAGGACAGAACACACCTCTGTACAGTTCTGCACATGCTAACTGGGACACAGGCTATGCCCTAAGAAAGCCTCACCAAGCCCTGGGAACATTCTGAGAAAAGCTGCTGTCAGTGGCAGACTATGAGGAAAAGACGGTTGCTAACGTTGAGAACCCATGACCTGGTCCGTAGCAGTGTATTTAGAGACTGTGAAGGCGGGACGCCTAGTATTCACTTATGTCAAGGTTTGGAGTATGTATTTAAGCAAATCATTTTCCATCTCTGGGCTTTAATTTCCTCCTCTAGAGGTTAATGTAAATCTCACTGAGTTTTAAGAATCAAATCAAGAGCTCAGGCATCAAAATGCTTTGATAATGACATAAACGTTATTCATCTGAGTCATTATCCTTGACTCTTCTGCATCACTCTTAATAATCGGGACCACAGGAGTGCCTACTACTTCTGTATCATTTGCTGAAAATACATCGAAGGCTCCTCTCAAGCCTTCAGCAGCATCTTGGTGGCCTGAAAGTCCTTTGTTGAAGATCTGGGGCCACATTATGAGCAGAAAAGAGGTCTCTCTTGCAAGTGAACCGGGGTTCAGATAGGGCTCTCTGTGATGTGTACAGCCTTGACTCCATGAGTGTTTTGAGGAAAGGAATGTGTGTATTTTTCAGCAGTTGACTAGTTAAGAAGTATGAAATGAAGCCATCGAAATGGCTTCCAGTTTCACTTGGGATTTAAAGGGGTTCTGTTCCAGAGTTGTCTTTCTTCATCATCTTTCTTCAGAGTGGCTGAACCAAGATTAGGAAGCTTAGGCAACAGCTAGTGCCAAACAAATGTCCAAGTTCATACAAAAACATCCTGCTGGAGGCAGGGAAGGTGGTGGGATAAAATGCTCCCGAGACTGCAGAGCTCAAGCCGCTAGAAAACCCATTCTAGAACTTTCACTTCTCATTTTCAGCAGCAATCTGTTTTCACCATCAGCTTATTTAGTACCAGCTCCTAGGTACTTGTGCACAGCTGCTCAGCTGTAACAAAAGTCCTCCATGTGGTGACACAAAGCAGCTCCGAGCATGAATAGGTCCCTGTGGAACACACGGAGCAGTGCCTGGAGCCGCAGGTTCCTCTCGTCTGTGGCCTCAGATAGACTTCTGACGTCCCCTGGCACTCACAGGCCAGTACAGGCTGAGGAGTGGGCTGGGGGCTAAATGCCTTTACCAGATAAAGATAGCCAAGACCAAACCAGCCTGGGTCCTAAGACCTCTCCCCAGCAAGGTCTCAGGCTACTTCAGAGAGTATAAAGATAGGAAAATCCAGCAGGTGAGAGGCCACATGGAGTCCTACTTCTCCCACTGCAGTGCACAGAGAGAGGCAATTTAACCTAATCATTGAACACAGGGCTGAGGCAGGAACCTGTGCTCTGGTCCTAACACTGCCAATAGTTGGCTGTGTAACTCTTAGTTGATCACTGAAACTCTCTGTGTCTCAGTTTCCACATCTTTCAAAGGGGAGTAAGAAAGTGGCTTCCTCATAGTATTGCTAGGATAAACAAAGAGATAAAATGGAATAATCCATGTAAGAACCTATGAAAAAAGTAGAAAATGCTATACAAAGTATTATCAATCAATGATAAGATGCTCAAAATGTTGTTTGGTAACCTTGACCTTCATACCCCCACCCTGCCCGATCCCAGATTCAAGGCAATGAATTCCCTCAAAAAGAAAGCCCTTTTTCTTATTTCAGGAGCTTTGTGTATAAGCAGTACCTCTCTCAGTCAAGACCCAAAGGTTCCTCTGGGCCAGGATGGCAACCTTGAGGTTCCTTTTTCTGGGAGTCCAAGCCACAAAGAAGCCTACAAAACATCTGAAAAATGTCAGGCCACTTGCCCCTCCACACCTCTGCATGAACCCAGGTTAACGGCCGGGGGCAGCTCAGAATGAGAAGTTAGAGCTCTTAGGATCTTCATTAACCCCACTGCCACTCCATGCTTGCATGTGGCTCACCTCCTTTCCTCTGTACTGGGTGGAGGAGCAGAACTGAGACTCATTAAATAAGCAGAAGCATTTTCAGCATGGCTCCCACTACCAGTTGAGCGCTGGCAATGCCCATGCTTCCTACTGACCTCTAAAGCTAGATGCCTTCCATTCATCTTATAATGTAACTTCCACAGGAGAACACCAACAATTCAAAACTTAACTTTTTCCTCCCCCGCAAATATGCTTTTCTTCCCATGCTCCCATCTCAGGTGAATGGCAACTCAGTGAGCTAAGACACACCTTGGACTGTCTTTCCCTCACTTCCCATTGCCAATCAGACTCCAAGTCCAAAAGCTCCTGGGATCTGATCTCTTGAAGTCCTTGCTGCCTCTTCATTCCCATCATTACCTGATTTCATTCAACTTCTCCTATTTCTCCTCTGTACTATTTTGGTCTCTCTTACTACAACTAAAGTAACCTTTCTAAAATTTAATTCAAACCATGTCCCTCCTTGCTAGGAATCCTTCATTCACGCCTCACAACCCCCAAGACTGAATCCCAACTCCAGAGCATAATTTACAAGGCCTTCCAACCACTCTGGTTTCAATCACTCCCATTCCCCAGTACATCTCATGTTCCTACCAAGCCAAATCATCTGAAACCCCCTAAGTACCCCAGGCTTTCTCTCACTTCTGGACCTTCCTACTTGCCATTCCCTTTGACTATTTATTCTAGCCTTTCCCCCATCCCTTCTTCACCAGCCTAACTTCTCCTCCTTCAAATCTCAGCTTAAAACCATGTCCTCTAGGAAGTCTGTGAACAGTCCCTTCTCCCAGAGTTAGGTGCTCCTTCTATACACCCCAATGACTATCACAGCACTTTATCATACTTTATTGTTGTTGCTTGTTTAACTATCTCTCCCACTAGAATATAAGCTCCAGTGTGAGACTCTTATTCACCAATGTGTGTCTGACACCTAGGAAAATATTTGGCATATAATAGGAGATTAACATATATTTTTTGAACATTGAGTGAATACATAAATGGGTGGATAGATGGATGGTTGGATGGATAGGTATCTACCCCAGGTGTAAGAATGTAAACCATTAAGAGCCACAAAGGACCAATTTACAGCATCTCTATGGCCTCTAGGCCAGACAATTTTCAAAAGGATAGGGCAGGATGGGCATAGACAAAAAGCCATTAGTACCAGAGGCCTGCCCAGACTTCAAGGGATTTCCAAGTTAACATTTCATTTTTGCCATCTCTTACTTTTTAAAATTCTCTTCTCAAGTATCACTGAGTTAGACTGATCTAAGACATATATGGCAATGGTGCTGCTGGGAGAAACATGATGAAGGGTAGGTACACAGAACAACTAGTGGAACTGGAGTTGTATAGCCTAAGGGATGCTGCAGGACTGAGGGTGCAGGCTGGAAGGATACAGAATAGCTGACAGAGCTTCAGGTACAGGGCTGAGTGGAAGTACCAGGAAGGTTGAGGGGACTAGACCAGAAAAGGCAATTGGATAAGTGGAACAGGGCCAAGGAATACATGGAGGGCTGATGGGAAGGCATGGCACAGCACTGAGGTTCCAGCTAGGAGGATGACCAGGGTAGGGATGAAGGGCAGGGGTGAGAGTAGGACAGCTGAGGAGTCGTGGGATTCTGGGTTATTGCCATGAACGCTTCCACCAGCAGGTAGGTAGATGGACAGGAAGGGCTCCAATAGCTTGTCTCCAAGAGATCCCAGTGCCCCTAGATGCTCAGCTACCTCTGCAGGATATCCCTGCAGAGCACTCACCCAATAAATTCCATTAATCCAAATTCTAAGGCCAACGAACTTTGGATTGTGGGACCATATAAAACATTTTCCCCATTTTCATTCATTGCAGACAGGAGAAAGTTCAGGCTTTGGATTCTCATTTTAAATAAACCTTAGCCCTTCTATGTACTAGCTGTAGGACCCTGGATCTCAGTTTCCTTAGCTATAAAATTGGGGTGCCCACCTCACAGTACTGTTGGGAAGGTTAAGTGAAATCACCCTGTGAAGCACCATGCACAGTTCTAGGTACAGAGTGAGAGTTCAATAAGTTGGCTTTCTTTCCCTTTCTCCTTCCTCTCTAAATGAAGCTCAGTTGCTCCCATTTTTAGTGTATGTGGGTGGAAATGGGGTACAGGAGGACCTTGCAGACTCATTAGGACAGAAGGCATGAGTCAGGGCTGTGCAACATCCAGGGATGGAACAGGGACACTCCTCCCCCCACCCAATCATCCTCATCCAGGTCCCTGGGGTCTTGACTGGCAGTGGGTCCCGTATGGTCAGCGAAAGCAGGCTCCGTTAGTACCTTTCTCACCACATTCGGAGAGGAGTGCTGGATGGCGCTGTCCAGTGGGGGAACACTGTGAGGAGTTTCTTCCCCAGATGCCTGGGGCAAGTTAGCAGCAGTATTCTTGTCAAGAGGGAGAACTGGCTTTGGGCCTTCAGATGCTGGGGACTCATCTGTAGCCTGGAGAAGAAAATAAGAACTTGGGTGGGTTTTACCGCAAAGAGTAGCAGCAGCAGCAAAGGCTAATGCCCACCCTGCACTGCCCATTGTTACCACCTACACATTGTCAACTGCTTGAAATTTTTTTAGAAAGAAAGTTAGTCTTATCTAAATTCTTCCTAATATCACAATCTTAGGATAGAACACAGACCAAGAATTATGAGCTAACTCTGTCATAGTCACCTTAGCAATCATAACAGTTTTGACTTACATTTAAAGAGTTTATGGTCCTCTATAAACCCTAGACCCTTCTCTGCCATCATAAGGATTATTCCCTATCCCCTCAAAGGAACTGAGCCTCAGAGGAAGACATTTGAAGCATGATCTGAAGCTGTCAGTGCTGAAGCATAAATGTGAGGCCTTGTATTTTGTAATAAAGTAAAAGTCTGTAGAGCTGCTTTGAAGATATAAATGTGGTTACATGTTTAAAGGAGACACCACTATGAAAAAAGTGAGAGGGGAGGAGGAAGGGGCTGGAACAGGAAGCTCTGGGAACAAAGAAAAGCAAGAGTTAGGGATGAAGATGTGGAGTGCTGCAAAAATCCCAGAGACACAAACTGCACCTCTTCAATTGTCTTTTAGCTGAGAAAAGAGAGGAGCAGCCTTCATAATCCCCCTAGGGAGAGAACAAGGCCTCCTCTGTGGCATTTCAGTCAGCAGGCCTGGATCCAAGTCTTGGCTCTACCACTCAACGATTTATGATCTCTAGGCAAACTGCTTGCCCTCTCTGACCTCCACTTCTGCACCTAGAAAAACAGATGGTAATGCCTACATAACAACACTGTTGATAGGACAAATGACATAGTGTATATAAAACATTCCTAGCTTAGTAGGCTTGGAATAAACTCTAAGTCTCTATCTGCTCAGTGTTATGAAGTTGCTGCCCACTAGCATGTAGGGCACATCCTCACTGCCCTTCCCCCCATCTGGGATACACAAGTTACAGCAAGGCAAGTGAGGTTACAAAGGTAAGAGACAGCCTCCTTTCTGCCCTGGCACTAGCTAGAATCCAGCACAGCTCAGGAAGTTCCATTCATGGACAAGGTCCCTAGTGTCACCCAGGAGGACAGGACTAAGCCAGGCCACTGGACAGTATCAAGCCCAGATCTATGTTGGGGCTAAGTACTCTGTTCTCTGGAGCTTTCCGGAGATGGGAGGTGGAGCCCAGCACAGCCTTGAATTGTGAGGGCTGAGTTCAAGGCCACCCTAAAATGAAGAAACTGTGCTCTTGCGCCACCCTGTGATTGGGAGGCTGTGTTTCCTGCACTGTCCTAGGGAGAATATGTGTTCCAGGCCACCCTGAGGCTCACCTGCACTGTGTCCTCCTGGCTCTGGGACTGGACGGGCGCCGGCTGCCTCACAATGTAGTTGATCTGCCCCACGATGGTTTGCTGAAGATGCTGAGGCGATTTGGTCTGACTCAGCTGCAGGCTGGGCTGTTGAGCCTGAAGGAGAAGCTCCAGGTCCTTCTGCATTTCCTCCAGCTCAAACTTGTGGTGCATTATGTCCACATTCTGGGAACAGGCAGGCCCAGGAGGGCTCTCGTGCTGACTGGAAGCCAGATGCTGGGATGGAGGGAGAGGTGGGGGTGGCTGCTGCTGGGGCGGAGCAGGCGGCGGCGGCGGCTGCTGCTGAAAGTGGCTGAGCTTCAGCTTCTGGTGGTGGCCCAACTGCACCTGGACAGAGGGTGTCTGAAAGGTGGGCGGGGCGTGGGCTCCTTGCTGAACATCCTGCGGGGGGACGATGCACACGGGCTGGGAAGTCAGCTGCTGCCCCAGCCGCTGGGATGTGCTCTCTTGCTCCGCAGGGGGCTGGGTTTCCAGCCAGGGTTGAAGTAGCTTTGGTGGATGAGGACGGCAGGGCAGTTCCTTTTCCCTGGGCAGCAGCGGGGAGCACTGCAGTGACCTCAGCTGTTGGGGCACCGTCTCAGAGGGCTGCCTAAAGCTGTGGGCTGGGTGTATGCTGGGTGGCGGGACCTGGCCTTTGAGGGAGGGCGAGACTGGGGAGCAATGGGAGCAGCACACAGACGAGGAACACAGTGCTGGAGACTGGAACCTGTGTGAGGGACGGCTGAGAGTCTCCTGCTGAGCCCCTGGGGACTGGTGGCTTTGATAGAAAGATGTCGGTCCCTGTAAGCTTCCATAAGCAGGAGTATCTGCCGGGGACAGCTGTCCACCCTCAGTAGTTATACAGCCTAAAAATTCAGAATAGAGAGTGTTTCCAAAGGTAATCTGCAGCTGTTCCCCCTCTACTACCTCCCACTCCTGGGACCGAAGGATAGCATTCAAAAAAACTTGTACCAGATGCAGAGATTAAGAAATTCAACCCCTGAGCCCCAAGACTCAGTCTAGAATGCTTCCAGCAATAGGACCTATATAGATCTGCTTTTGGGGCTTGGGACACTTAGAAATTAGCTCAGCTTTTACTAGATGCTTAGTCCTGACTCTGTTTGTATCCCACTAGAGAAACCATGGGCTCCCTCAAAGAGCACCTACTTCTTTTTTAACAGAATAGCCCAAGAGAGACTCAGACCAAAAAAAATCAACACTGGGGGAGAAGAAGGAGTGTGCTGGAAAGTGGCAAAGGAGATTCATCCCCAGGACAAATGAGCAAGTCTTCAAATATGGTTCTGGGGAACTGTGTGTTGGGCAAGTAGGATGGAAGAGAGTGGGGAAGCTCTAACACCAGGGTCAATGCCAGGCACCAGTGCTGCTGACTGAGGCCCCTGGGCCCTCATGCATGAATAGATGATATCTATTGCTGTTTCAGGCTAACGGCTCCTTCAGCTCATCTGAGGCTTATTTAGGGGAAGACCAAGTGTCTTGAGGGCAGGAGGTGTGTTTTATTCACCTTTGGTCACTTGGTGGCCAGGGTGGGGCCTGACTCAGAGCAGGTGCTCACCAAAGGTCTGTTGAATTAAATCAAAATGGTAAGGGAAGCAAAAAATAAACCTAAATATATCATTTATCACTCTGTTAAGTTCAAAACACTTTCACTGAGAATAACAGCCCAGATGAAGGTAGCAGTTGGCCATTAGTTTAACAAACCTACCATTAGGTTGTCAACACAGGCACAACTTCAAGGTGTGTCTACATTCTGCCTAAAGACTGAATGCCAGCAAGTTATTGCAGCAGGGAAGAAAAATGCACAAGGTCATGAATTATCTGCTTATATCTCAACTCCAAAGGACACGTGTGACATTGTCTGTCTGTCTCCTCTCTGTGTCACTGAAATATCTCTGTTTGTGCTCACACACACGTGCACTGCCATACAGCATTCTGGAGAGTAGGGCCACTGTCTTGTCTCCTCTTCTAGCAATGAAAACAAGGGAACAGGGACATTCATGCAGAATAGGAAGCTCAGATTTCAACTGGTCCTGTTACAAAAGTCCTGTATTGCCATTGCTATTTAAGCTACCAACTCTCCCCACCCACACCCCAACCCTACCCTCATCACCCCCAGAAAAAGGTTTGCTGAATGACTCCATGACCACTGGCAGTCTCAGGGAGTGCTTTCTCTTGGGCATATGCTGATCTATCCAGTAAGCTAAGCAGATGGCCTATATGTGTTCTTAGCAATCATGCACAGGCCCACAGAGTAGGCCCTGGGCTCACCAAGGGAAGCCAGCTGCTTGGTCCAGAAGTTAGGCTCCCAAGTGAATCTGATACTCCAAGGGGAACCAGGGTCTGTGTTACAGTTGGTCTCCAGCAATCGCTGCATCTGAAACACAATCTGACAACAGCACCAAAGGTCATTTCTTTGGGCATCTTGTGCCTGAATGACAACACCCTCTCCCTCACTCTTTGGACAGGTTGAAGGGCCAAAGTCATGGCTGTTTAGCCTGTGGTCCTCCCCCATATGCTTGCTTATTTCCTTACACCTTAGTATCTTCACATTCCTCTACTTTCCCCCACCCCTACTGATCCCCTTCTTCTTACTGAGGCTTATGGAAAGCCTACATTCTTATCTCTTCCAGGCCTCAAATGATTTTAATTCTCCCTCAGAATATCACTTGCCTGGCAGCCTCTCAAGAGTGTTCCTTTCATTCTACCATAATCTCACATGAAAAGCCAATGGGGGCAGACATTCTCTGAGTTCCCCATAGCTGTCCTTCCATCCACTTGTAAAACTCCATTACATCCTAGTCAACTGCCCTCTTCCTCCCTCATCCCTTTCACCTATCTCCTATCACCAACTCTCCCATTTATCTAGGACTTTGGCAAGTATCCAACTACCCTGCCAACACCTAGTTAACCAATGTCCTAATCAACATCTTGGCCTCTTACTTCCTTGATCTCTTTAATGTAAATCACCTTCACCTCTCTTTTCAGTTCAGTCACCATATCTAGACCATTTTCATCATCTAGAACCATTCTACCTATGAGACCTTAAACTCCAACAACCTACTCCCTGATCATAACCAGCTCTCACTCTTTCTGAGCATGCTCTTCAGCCTCACTGAACTCCCCAAGCCCTGATCCCGCAGTCCATAGGGCCGTCCCAGTGTCCCATCATTTTCAGTAACAATGTCACTAGTGCCCTAGTTCCCTTCCCATCCCCAGTGTCTGACCTTGGGTCAATCCAGCCATCCCAAAGCCATGTTATCTGGGGTCGCTACACTGATCATTCCCCTCAGGGGTACCCTTCAGTCCTTCTTCTTGTCACTTCCTATCTTGTCAGCTTCCTCTTCCATGGTCCTTAATGACTATCTAAAATTTTACTTCTCTCCTCAATGTCATTTACCCAATGCCTAACCCTCTCATTATCACCTCCTACTTCACAGAGGGTGAAAAAAACCATAAAAGACAAATTCCCTCAAACTTGTATCCCTCCTATCTCCAAACTTAACTACATTATATTGACACCTTCCTGTCCTCCCATCTCAGAGAAAAGGAGTGCCTCTTGTTTAAGGTCAACAAGTTCACTCTAGATCCCACTTCTTTCTGCCCTTCCAGTATGCTTCCTCTACCACACATCTCTTCTACCTTCAACCACTTCTCCCAAATAAACATGTGCAAATGTCTTCCTTACTTTAAAAAAGTATCCCAACCCTGTCTCCTTCTCAAGCTACCTTCTTATTTCCCTTCTTTTCACTTCTGTCTCTACTTCCTCACCTCCCATCCTCAGCTTCCTCATTCTAGCTTTTGACCCTTCTACTTTGCGAGAATGTCTTTCAGAAGATTACCAGGGACCTCCTGATTCCCAGATCTCAAGGCTTCGCTTCACTACTCATGCCCTTTCACCTATGTAGCAATGATAACACTGATTACTTAAAATTTGAAACTCTGTTAATTTCTGTGCACCACACTCTCCTATTTCTCCTCTCACCTCTGATGCTTGCTTCTCATCTCTTTCACTCATCTTCTTCCTCTGTCTATGTGAAAATGACGGCATTTCCCTGGGCTCCAGATTTGTTCTTCTCTTCTTCCTTCACACACTCTTCCAATATCACTGATATCCCAGTGACTCCCACATCTCTCTCTCTCTCTAACCCTGACTCTTCTTCTGACTTCCGGACCCATCTATCAAAACAGATTTGGGACAGCTCCCTTTAGATGCCCTATAGGCACCTTCGCTTCAACATATCCAAATATAAACCCCATCAACATCCTTCAAAATTCTTGCTTATTTTCCTGGGGATCACCACCCTCCCAAGCCCAACACTTCAATGTCATCCTCAACTCCTCCTTTCCTCTTAGGCCCCATTTAAACCCAATAACTTCCTATGGAATGTTCAGTACACTGCTAGTATTAATGCCTGGATCCATGACCTAAGACAGAACTACAGAACTTCCCAGCTCAGTTGCCTGGAGGAAGGCAGGTCTATTCCAGCACCTGGGTCCTTTGCACTGTGGGGTTTGGTCAAAGATGGTTTTCACTTACTAACTCAAAGTCAGTGATTGAGGAGTGGGAGTTCTTCTTACCAGCTCTTTGCTGAAAAGGAAAGGGATGCTGGTTTTGCTGCAGACAGCCCAATTAATGAAATTCTGCACATGCTCAAACTGACGGTTGAGAACCATGATGCTCTGTAACTGCTGCTCCAGCTTCCGCTTCCTTTCATTAGTAATGCCCTGGTTACGAAGAGAGAAGACAGAGTCCCTGATCCTGTTCTTGGACTGCAGGCCACATGCCTGGGAAGTCTGGTGGTCTGTGTGTATCAGTGTAAACACAGATGGAATCAGATGAAACTGCACCCCTGAGAGGAGGACATGGGCTGCTGAGGGATGGAGGGAGGGAGGGAGGGAGGGTAGGTAGATTTTATACTACAAACATGGAATGGCTAATAAATGAATGAGGAAATGAATGAATGTCTGCATCTCTTGGGCATAGCTTGTTTCATGTCTCTTTCAAGGCTATAACCCTGCATAGTCCAGGAAGGCAGTTGCCTTACTGCCACAGCATTAATGGGAGTTGGATCTGATTCTCTAGCCCTTAATGAGCCAACTTCCCAAAATTAGACTGGACATTTTAGGATACAGGGAGCAGCAGAGAGCTATGGAAATTACACATCTGAATTGTAGCCCAGGCACCTCTGAGCCCTGAGACAAGGTTGCTATGTGCCTGGTTTCTGCCCCAGGGAGAGAAGAGAACCCATCCATCTGCTCACATATACCTCCAGCTCCTCTAGGAGCCCATTGGCCTGTTTGTTCAGCTCGTTCATCAGAACCATCTTGGCCATTTTGATCTGGTTTTCCACCTTCCTGTGCTGATGCTTCACCTCAAAAATCCTGTAAACAACAGGATGAGACAGAGCATGGTGAGCCCTTGCCCCGAGGCCTATGAGGGCCTACAGAGAGCAAACGTAAGAGCCTACAGTGTGGAGGCTGCCTACTGAGATCAGGGCCCACCAGGTACCAAATGTAAAGAAACAAGAACCTTCCTCCACCACCCAACCCACTCTTTGTACAACCCAGCCCACTTGATCTAAGTGGGACAATGGCCCAAAGTTCAGCGCAGTTTTCTCTAGGTAAACTGCAGGGCCACGCCCAGGTCAACCCAGTAGCTCACCAGTTCACACAGCACTAGAGGCAGGAGAGAGGGAGTGAGTACAGATATGACTTCATGTAATCTGTTGTTTTATTAAAAGGGGGAATACTCCACTAAACAGCATCATGCAGTAAAAAGAGCATAGGTAGAGACAGAAAGTAGACTAATGGTTGCCAAGGGCTGGGGATGTTGCAGGGTGAATGGGGAGTGACTACTAATGTGTATGGGGTTTCTTTTTAGGGTGATAAAAAGGGTCTTTCAAAAGTAGACAGTAGGGGACTTCCCTGGTGGCGCAGTGGTTAAGAATCCACCTGCCAATGCAGGGGACAAGGGTTTGAGCCCTGGCCCGGAAGACCCCACATGCCGCGGAGCAACTAAGCCCGTGCGCCACAACTACTGAGCCCGTGCACCTAGAGCCTGTGCTCTGCAAAAAGAGAAGCCACCGCAGTGAGAAGCCCACGCACCAGAACAAAGAGTAGCCCCTGCTCCCCGCAACTAGAGAAAGCCCATGCACAGCAATGAAGACCCAACACAGCTAAAAATAAATAAATAAATACATTTATATATTAAAAAAAAAAGTAGACAGTAATAATGGTTGTATAACTCTATCAATATGCAAAAAAACCCTCACAGAACTGTACATTTTAAAAGGGCAATTTTATGGTATATAAATTATATATAAAGTCATTAAAGCCATTTTAAAAAGCCATTAAAAAACAAACATGGGCTTTGAAGCCACATAGACTTAGCTTCCAAACCCAGCTCAGTCTCTGACTAGCTGTGTGATCTCAGACAAGTCACCTAACCTCTCTGAACCTTAGGCTCCTCATCAGTAGAATGGAGATAACCCCAACTCAAAGAATTATAAGAATTGATCAAAATGATGCATGCATGATGCCCAACGCAGTGCCTGTCATGATGATCTCTCAGTACATACTTATTTCTCTTTCCACAGAAAATACTGACGATTTCATGTCATGTGTAGGTTTACATGGAAAACACTGGGAAAGGGGTGATAAAGGGTAGATTGCCACTGACTTGTACCCACATGATAAGCAGCACTCTCTTCCCCAATATCTACTCTATGCCCTTGCTCTTAAGCACCTACCTTTGGCTAGTTCATGGCCACTTTCAGAAGGCATGTACTTTAGCCCAGGCTCACTGTGATCATCCTGACCTAGCTTGGCCCCATTCACCCAGTGATGACCCAAAACCCCCTTCCTGGCCCTGAGACCTCTAAGGCCAGGACATATGCCAATGTCTGCATGTCTTCCTCATAAGTACTCCATCCTAGTACTGTGACCCAGGATGAGAGGGAACAGGGCATTTCCAGGGCTGGCAAGGGGCTAGCCGATGTTACCTGTCCTCAATTTGCTTTGCAGATGTCTGTAGACTAGATTTCTTATGCGCCACCTGTGTAGTCACACTTTCCAGAAGCATCCTCTGGTTTTGCAAAACTTCTTCAAGATGTCTACACCTAGAGTAGGAGGCAGAGAAAAAGCTGAGGAGGACTGAGTCTTACCCTGAGCCTGCCAGCCAAGCGAGAATCCCCACAGTGCACTGTCTCAGCCAGGTCCACGGAGGCTGGGGTTACATGTAGTGAGTCAGAGACTCTTGGCCCTTCAGGCCTTCTCCAGAGAAAGCCCACAACAGGAACAGGGAAAAACTTCAGCCCAGGGGCTGAAGGTTGGCTTGAGCAGGGAGAGGATTTTGATGTACTGGGAGCCCAGCCCTCTCATAGGTAGAGAGTCCAGAGCCCTCCCAGTTCCCCTTTGGGCAGCCAGCCGGCCCCACCTGTGTTCTTTGTGTTCCACCATGAGGCAGCTATGGCATGTGAGCACATCACAGGTCTCGCAGAATAGCTTGAGCACTTCCTGTTTGTGTAGAGGACAGTACAAGGCGAAGTCTCCAGAACCACCATTCACTCCTGCCAGAGAAGATGGAGAAAGTGGGCTTCTCTTGCTCAGGAAGACCTCTTAGTTAAGTTCCACTGAGCAGCCCTCAGCCCTCTATGGACACAGGGAAGACACAGAGCTTGGAGGGAAGGTGGTGCAAAGTAAGAGAGGCCTCTCTCTGGGCCAGTGAGGTTCCAGGAACACAAGGAGGAAGGCAGGCTTAGACTGGCTGGATTTGCCCAGCTGTCCAGAAATAACTGGCCATCAAGCCCCAGGCATCCCACCCCCTGGTGAGCCTGAGGAAGGTGCTTGCTACCTGCTGCACATGGATCTCCTGCAGAATAGTGAGTCCTCTAAAACTCAACCTAAACCTCCTCATTAACCAGGATTCTGTTATGGTGAGGCTGAAACAAGCTACCCAGCCTTGCCAGGCTCCAGACCAGATCACGTGGGTCATGAACTTTGGTTCCTGTCTGACGAAGGTAAAACCTTTCTCACAGTTCAAGGGCCCTGAGAAAAGACTTTCAAGAAGACTGTCACTTAAAACAGATGGTGCTGGATGGATAAATGGACAAACCCTGATCCAGGCTGTCGAATTAATCAAGTAACTAAACAGAAGTGAGGGCTGCTTGCTTGAAACAGAGGTAAAAGATAGGGAACTCAATTAGCTTCCGTGGTAATTCAAGACTATTCCTCCCTGCACCACCTCACCCACCCTCACCCACTCCCCCTCCGCCCCCCAAGCAGGGAGAGCCTACAGTGAGCTTACATTGTGATGTGACTCTGCAGGGGACAGCTTTCCTTCAGGAAAGTCTCTGAGACCACCCCTACCCTCACCCCCAGCAGGGAAACGAGGTCAGAGAGCTATTCTCCAAAGATTCTATGGTTCGGTACAACTTAAGGGCATGTGAGCTAGTGGAGAGGGTGAGGAGTGATACCTGGAGATCCCTTCTGGGTCCGGGGAAAGAGTGGGCCCCCAGGGGCAGGGCCATGCCGGTGCTCCTCCGTGCAGGAGCTGCACAGCCAGCGGTTGCAGTAGGTACAGAGGATGTGTGCCGCCCTCTTCTCCTTGCACTCGGAGCAGTTCTAGAGGTAGAGAGTTCTGGAATTACTGACAGTATCTTCATCATTTGGGCCTGCTTTTATGAGTGGTAAATACTCTAGGGACTGGGGTCCTGCAGGGCTGTTCCTCCACTATTTTGGAGTGCAGTCAATTCTGGAGAGCTGCCTGGGAGTGACATGCAGGGGCGTGTGAAGGAAAGCACCCTTTGTGACTAAGAGTACTGCCCTCAGGAGCTATTCACACAAGTCCTGTGCTGAAGCTGAGGATACACAGATGAATAAGGCAAGGATCTGCTCTCAAGGTACACACAGCCTGGACGGGGTGGCAGACATTCAGTGGGTAATGCTGTGATGAAAGAATGCACCAAGTGCTAAGGAAGCAAAGCGAGGTTTCCAGGAGTTCCATCTAGGAGTGGCCAGGAAAGGTTCCATAAAGAGGTGACATTTGAGTTGGATACTGAATGACAAGTAGAAGTTCACCAGGCAGACAAGGGAGGAAAATGGAAAGCACAGGCGAAAGCAAAAACTTCAACGTGCCTATGGAGAGGAAGAAGCTGCAGCTGTATGAGTACACAAAAAGATGATCATATACAGCCAGGAAAAAGTAAGATGGACCAACTCTCAGAGCTGTGTTTCCACTGCTGCGGCTTGCCAGGACCAAGAGTCCCTAGCCTTCTTCTAGTACAAATGTTCATTCATTTGGTCAGCAAATATCATGCAGGGCTGATATAAAAGAAGAAAAATTAGTCTGTCTGTGCCTGAATAATACAGGCCACCAAACTGATGTGGATTCTGACAGCTTTGTCCTCACACTGGGATCTGACAAACCCACAGCAAGAAAAAGAAAATAGAGGAGAAATACAAGTTTTACTAACCAAACTATGAATTCCTTGAGGGTAGAGACATGGGTCTCTGTCTTCCTAGCACCCAGAACAGGCCCTGGCATATCAGACATTCAGTAAGAATTTAATACAGGTGCAAGTAAGTAAAATGGCAAATGAATAAAATGTAGTGGCAAGGATACCCCAGTGGAGAAAGGAACAGAAGGGATACCAGTCAGTAAGTGATGTGAAATTTCAGAAACTCAGGCATTAGTCGTTAAATATAAGCATAACTGATGAACCCATTTAACCCAGGCTGGTGCATGAGTTTCAACTCAGTGTGCTGGGGTGGGTGGAGGGTGGGGAATAAAAGCTCAGTATCCATAGTTTTCAGTAAGAGCTATAAGAGAGAGAAAACAGCCCAATTTTGCTTCCCCAACTGAAACATTCTGATTCTCTTCTGGACAGAAGTATGGATGGATGGATAGATGGATGGATGGATGGTTGGATGGATGGATGGATGGATGATTAGGCAAACTGGTGGAAGGTAACAAGTCAGATGGAGTGATGGGTGGACAGACAGACTTATGGACAGGGGTCCCATAGATTTCTGAACAGGATCAGCTGTTTCTTTGCTTGTCCTGACTTACCCTGGCCATCTTGGATTGCTCAGAAGAAAAGCACTGCAGCAAAACAATGTTCAGTTACATCCTTGGTAAGGTATACTCGCTTACACCCAGGACAGGAGATGAGCTCTGGGAGAAGGTGGGAAAGATAGCAAAGTCAGGGCAACATTGCAGATTATACATAACATAGGACCTAGACACAAGGCTTTCTAATACACAACACCAAGGTATGTACCAATACCACTTGTGCCAAAATGAAATACGTTCGATGCCATAGCCTGCACTTACCATCTAGGTACTCTGGACATGACCATCCCGTTAGCGGCCTGCCCTACAGAACTTCCCACATCCTCATCTTTGCCTGATCCTACATTCCTTTCCTCCCTACAAGCCATGTTACTACAGGCCCAACCCTGCTCCAGTTCTGATAATTAGGTGCCTTCCTGCTGCTCCCACTCTGCATTCCACAGTCCTGAGAGCCTAGTTCCCACTACTGGCTAAGTTCAAAGGGGTCAGTTTAGCCCAGGGCACAGCTCCAGCCATTTACATTACTGTGTAGTAGAATCACTTTAAAGAACTCAAAGCTAGAGCTTCCAAGAAGGTTCTAGCCAGAGAAAGGCAAGGACTCCCTGCCTGCTCATCTAGGAGGTATTTTTCTCTTGTTACAACCAATACCAATTGGTCTGCCTCTGGGGCTCAAAGAGGTTTTGCTGGGCCTTCTCCACACAGTCCATGTTGGGTGCACCACATATATGTATGTTCCACCCGTGAACATGAACATCTTGTCCTACTCCCCTCTCCCCAGAGAAATGCAGCAGTCTCCAACACATTCAGCAGCATGGTGGACTCCTGAACTATATAAGCAGCATGACACTGCCACCCTGGAGATTGTAGTACTTCAGGTCCACCCCAGTGGCACTCAGCCCACTGGGTACAAGGAGATGAGCTTCCTGAGGAGGGCCAGGTGCCTGCGCCCAGGGATGAGGACAACCTGAAAAGGGGCTGGCTATGCCAGTGCATGCAGCAATACCACCACAGTCTTCTCTGCCCCATATCACCAAAATGATACAATGGCAGTTGCTCTAGACTTGCAGGCAGACAAACTTAAGCCCAAACACCATGTCTACCACTCAGAGACCTTGGTTGGGCAAGCCACTTAATCTCACTTAACTCCTCTGTGCCCCAGTTTCTTCATATGTAAAATAGAAAGGAAAAACAAGAGTTGCTATGAGGACTGAATTAAACAATACTTGAGAATTCACATGATCCTCCATGAATGTTGACTTTGAATTCAAATGATTTCTCATATCCCATTCATGGTAGGGCAATAACCTCAATTATCAACTCTCCCAGGTGATGAAAGTCAGATAGTCTGAGAGAGAGACTGAAAAAGTGGTCACAAATTCTTCTCCTCCCTGTGTCCATGCCTTGCAATCCTATCCATTAAAAGTGGAGTCTTCTCTATCCTTTGAAGCTAGGCTGCCCTCATGACCTGCTTTGGCCAACAGAATGCAGCAAAAATGACACTGAATAAGTTCTAAGCCTAGACCTCAAGTGGCTTTATATGACTCTGCTCTCGCTCTCAGAACTCTAAGACTGTCACGTGAACAACCCCAGGTTAGACTGCTGGAAGATGAGAAAACATGTGGAGAGAGGCCTCAGTTGTCTCAGGTGTCCCACCTGCAGCCGTCACAAACCAGGTAGCCCCAACTGACCCACCAGCTGAACACAGACATGGGAAAGCACAGCAGAGATTAGCCCAGCCCAGCCCAGACCAGAAGAACTACCCAGAGCATCCCAGCCCAAACCCTCAACCTGTAGAATCATAAATAAAGCTTGGTTGTTGTTTTAACCACTAAGTTTTGGAGTGGCTTTTTATGCAGCAAAAGCTAACTGATATATTCTGGAAAAATCAAAATCTACAAAATCATGCAAAATAATATTTTAATACTCTTCTTTCCCCCACCTACCCCTCCGCTCCCCTGCCCCCCAAAAAAACCCTCCCCTAGCCTCCAAGAGTCATGGACTTTAATGACAGAACTGGATCTGCAATCTCCTAGATACTCTCCTGCCTGTCAAGAACAGTGCCCACGATTACTGAGCCTGCGCATCTGGAGCCTGTGCTCCGCAACAAGAGAGGCCGCGATAGTGAGAGGCCCGCGCACCGCGATGAAGAGTGGCCCCCGCTTGCCACAACTAGAGAAAGCCCTTGCACAGAAACTAAGACCCAACACAGCCATAAATAAATAAATAAATAAATAAATAAATAAATAAATAAACAAACAAACAAATAAACAAACAGTGGCCAGAGGTGGAGAAGGATGCTCTCTACAGGTGGCATCATCCAGGGGCATCACGTGACTGTCCCTCCCTACCACCTGGCTGCCCAGGGAAGATCCTCCTCATCTACTCCCAGGTCAGAAATGCTGTTCTAATTGGTGAAAATAATTTCCACAAGGCTTCCGACTCCCTGGTACCAGATGCTCAAACATTTGTCATAGTCACACAGCCTCATTATCATCATGAGAAAAAGAGAAATAACTGAATAGATCAGACAAGGCCCCATCACACATCCTGTATCTCCCCTGGCCTTAAGGACCAAAACCCTCAGCCTGTCACTCAAGGCCCTTTCCAAGTTGGCCTTAACTCTCTCTAGTCTCATCTCTAGCTTCACCTGCCACACACCCTATGTCCTTGCCATGCCAAATACCTCTGCTATCCCTAAATGCACCAAACCTTCGCATAACTCTATGTTTGTGAAAGTACTGTTCCCTCTCCCTAAAATACTCT
The DNA here is from genome assembly GCF_028023285.1 of Balaenoptera ricei. Lineage (NCBI taxonomy): Eukaryota > Metazoa > Chordata > Mammalia > Artiodactyla > Balaenopteridae > Balaenoptera > Balaenoptera ricei. The sequence continues at coordinate 66,410,698 of NC_082646.1, forward strand.
GTCTTGCTGCCCCACTCCTTTTCAGATAAACTCCTATTCATCCTTCCAAACTTGTTCAAATGTTCTACCTTTGAGAAGCAGGGTTGATTTCCCTTAGGAAGAGTTAATTATTCCCTCTTTGGGGTTCCCACAGCATCCTGAACATCCTTCTAGTAAAACAAATATCACATTGCATTTTAACTATCTGTTCATATGCCTACATACAAAAATAATCCACAATTGATACTAAAAGATATTGCATGATTTTTATGTTTCTTGTGGGTTTGAGTATTCCACGTGTGTTCCTTGCACTCACAGCCAATGAAAGTAGTCAAAAGCCATTTGGAAGTTTTCGGGGTGGTGGAAAAAACCAGCCCAGGAAAATAAAGGAATCAGGTCTGATCCAGAGCAGAGGTGTGCGGCTTGGGAAAGGCTGTGAACTGGGAGATGTGGGTTCCAGGCCCAGGACTGTCACTAACTGTGCAACCTTAGGTAAGTGACCCCTTTTCTCTGAACTGTACTTTCTACATCCTTAAATGAGGGGAATGGGAATAAAAGGGAAGTATGGATTATCCAACCCTCCTCCTCTGCCTACTGCAACCAGGCTTCAGAAATATTCCCCTGGGCAAGATGGGAAGGGACAGACAACCACCTTCGTCAGCAAGTCAGGGACAGGCTTGTGGCTGAGGGCAGCCTGGATCTAAGACCTCCTCCAGTCTGAACAGGGGCTGCTGCAGCAGACAGCAGGGCTGGAGAACCATGGCAGTGATACACACAGGTACCAGGGCAACTGTGGGGACCAGAGTGGACACAGAGGACATGGGCTCTCTTTGTGTCACAACTTTTGCCCAGAAATTCTTATCTTCCCTCAGAAGGTCCCTAACCCCCATCGAGCTGTGTCAACCTTGAGCTCTTTGGTTTTTTTTTGTTTTTTTTTTAATCTAGGCATTGCTTTTTTTTTTTTAATTTTATTTATTTATTTATGGCTGTGTTGGGTCTTCGTTTCTGTGCGAGGGCTTTCTCTAGTTGCGGCAAGTGGGGGCCACTCTTCATCGCGGTGCGCGGGCCTCTCACTATCGCGGCCTCTCTTGTTGCGGACGGAGCACAGGCTCCAGACGCGCAGGCTCAGCAATTGTGGCTCACGGGCCTAGTCGCTCCGTGGCATGTGGGATCTTCCCAGACCAGGGCTCGAACCCGTGTCCCCTGCATTGGCAGGCAGATTCTCAACCACTGCGCCACCAGGGAAGCCCCGAGCTCTTTGTTTTTTAAAGAGGGTTCCCCATTTTTCAATGAGGATACCAAAACAAAGTTTTTTTAGACAACTAGAATACATGAACTCTTAGGGCTCTGGATATATATATAAAACGACCAAACATTAACTTATAATATTTAACATTAATTTAGTTTTTAATACATATTTAAATCACATAAAATATTATTTAGATATATTGCTTTTTTCTTTCTACTTGAATTATTCAAGCAACAGCATTGAGCTTCTATTTCATACAGAGGAACATCAGTTCTGAGAAATGTAGGGCCAGGGCCCAGAGGCCACACAACCATCCCCAAAGGGGGTGGGCTTCTGCTTCCAGAATGAAGAACACACAGGCACCAGAGGTTCTCTGAACACTGAAGATGTTCAGTCCATCTGTCACAAGAGTGAGCACTTCTGGTCCCTGGGAGGTATGGGGCAAATTATTCTTTTACCACCACTCCCTATATTAGGCACTTTACCTGTCTTATATAATCGTCAAACCATCTCTTAGAGGTAGGCATTGTCCCCATTTCATAGTTGGATAGACTGAGGCTCCAAGAAGTTGTCACCTACCAAAGATCATAGAAAGCAGAAGCAGAACTACAATTGGAGCCCAAGTCTGTCCACCTCTAAAACTCAGCCCTGTCCACTATGCTATACTCCTCTCTAATTCAAGTGTAAATAAACAAGGTAATTTTATTTTAATTAACTAAATGATTTGATTTTAAGTAAAATATTCCATAATAATGATCAGACTCTAATGATGACCTGGACCCAGCTTTGAACTTGGAATCGAGAAGGAGCTGGAAGCCAGCCCCAGCTATGCTTAAAGTTTTAAGAAATATGATCTTTGAGAAAAGGCAAATGAAGCAAGAGTTCTTCTGCCTAGAAAAAATAAATCTGGGGGCAGTTTCATTCTACAGATCAGTGGTTCTCAAACTTTGTTACATATTTGAATCATATGAGGTATTTTTAAACATCCTGACGTCCAGTCCACATCCCATTATCAATTAAATCAGAGTTTCAGGAGGTAGGAGCCAGGCATCAGTATTTTTTAAAATTCCCCAGGTGAGGGGACTCCCTGGTGGCGCAGTGGTTGAGAGTCCGCCTGCCGGTGCAGGGGACATGGGTTCGGGCCCTGGCCCGGGAGTACCCCACATGCTGCGGAGCGGCTGAGCCCATGCGCCGCAGCTGCTGAGCCCGCACGCCTAGAGCCCGGGCTTTACAAGACAAGCCACCGCAATGAGGGGCCCCCGTACTGCAACGAAGAGTGGCCCCTGTTCGCTGCAACTAGAGAAAGCCCACGCCCAGCAATGAGGACCCAACGCAGCAATCAAGCAATCAATCAATCAATCAATCAATAAATTTATTGCCAAAAAAAATTTCCCCAGGTGATTACAATGTACAACCAAGTTTGAGGACCAGTGCCAAAGAGAGAGTACCCCTTTCCCCTGTGGCTGAGCCAGATAGATCTGCCCCCTGTATCATGCAGCTGAGAAAGACAAGCTCACCCAGTTTTAAAGAGGCTCCAACAAGTTAAGAAAGACTCTGAATGCAGCCGTCATGTATTTCCCCTCTGGCAGAGAAGAGAAAAGGGCAGATGCCCAACAGACAGAAGGGTGTCCTGATACCTAGGTACCCTGGGGGTTGGTGGGGAACTGGAGGACAGCTTTTGCGTCCCCTAACTCCCAGCTTCACTGAAGGACCCATGAGCAGGCTTAGGGTGCAGCCTGAGGTTTGGCACTACAACGACTGCTGCTGGGGCCTAGAGAGTGTGCTGAGCCCAGGACTTAGTGAGGCAGCAAGGGAGGTGGGCCAAGACTAGGCAGTCCACCCTTAGACATGAACGGCAGTGCCAAGGCAACCTGGGCATAGGGCTGGGGTGGGAGAGAAGTCCCAAGGAGGTCTCAGAAGACTAGCATGGGTCAGCTCAGCCCACCAGGTAGGGACACATGCACATAAGCCTGAGCTCAGTGCTAAGCAACGCTCTGAGGGTTAAAAAGCCCTTCATTCTAGAGCTCTTGCCCAGGGCTCCATGAAACTTTGCCGCTGGGGCCCAAGCTCTGACTCCAATAGAGCAGTGGCACCATCTGGAGAAGACTGATGCTCCACTGCCGGCTCTCACCTGTAGAACCGAAGCTGGGCAAACCTAGTTTCCAGACCTAGCTTTTTCCACTGTTCATCGACCAGTTCCCTCATCATAAAGATGGTGACACAGAGGCCCAGAGAGAGGGAGGGACATAGCTAAAAACCACAGATCCTTGTAAATCACAGGTGGCACCTTGAACCACTGAGCAGTCCCTGATTACCTCTGTCAGGGGTATGCCTCTATCAGACATTATGCAAGGAAAAAAACACTCCAGTTATATTCTCTGGCAGGCTGGCCATCCTCACTAACCATTCCTGCCCTCCCACCCAAGGCAGCCCCAGGGTACTGGGCATCAGCTAAGGCCCCCACCACACAAGCCCCCGAAGCCTTCCTTTAGCCCATAGCTCAGAGCAGCACCACCTTTGAGAAACATGTTGCACCCACTCCCCAGATGCCCAGTCCCTGCTAGAAAGACAGATTTCCATCCTAAGGTGATTCTGCTCCTGCCCCTGGCTGCCAGAAGGCTTACCTGTGGGGCCTGCTGCCCTGTGATTAGAGCAACACCTGGGGGAGAAGTCAGAAGAGCGACAGGTGAGACCACCACAGGTCCCAGAGGATGGTGCTTACCAAGTGCCCAGGAACACCCACCCTGCACTCTGCAGCCAGCTGGGCTGCAGGGCCTAAGCCTCAGGGAGCTGGGTACGGGGTGGGGAAGGGGGAGCAGCCTGGGTCCTCTCCTCCTTTCCCTGATGCATCCTCAGCCAGGGCTGCATTTCTCCAGCTCACCTGAGACGCTTCTGCAAGAAAGGGCTTGGTTGGCTCCTCCTGTTCCTGTTTATCTCGAAGGCTCTGCAGTATTTTTCCCAAACTGAACAGCAAGAGGAAGACCTCAAAGAGGCGACTCTCTTCCTAGCTGCATCTCCTTCCTAATCCTCTGGGTGCCTTGGAACAGACGCTCAGAAGGAAGAAAACGAGATTTTCAACTTTCAGGAACTAGCTCTGTCGCCCTCTGCATAGCTCAGGAGGCCATCACTCTCAGCCTTTTAGGACTCGATCCAAAAATCCTTCAGCCCTCCATGTTCCCCAAAATGACAGTGCTCATGTGTGGCTGGAACCTGCCCCGATCCGGCAGCTCATTTAAATAGAGCTCATCACAACAACAGTGTTGGTAGAGAAGTGAGTAGCTGCAGGGCCCTGGGGACCCCCTGTTTATACATAGGAAGAATGATGCAATCTGGGTATCAAAATAGCAATCCAGAATGGAATAACAGGCTCACGCAGCAGCGGTGCCTGCACAGCCAGAGCTCAACTTGACACACTCTGTCAGCCCCACACTACTGCAGCACGCAGATGCCAGGCACACACTCTCACCACAGCATTTTAAAAATCAGCAGGAGCCCGAGATAGCCCTCCATGCCCCCGGCACTGAAGGAGGGTGGGGGTGAGGGAGCTTCGACAGACATTAAAGTCTGTCTCCTACACACTCACCTGCTCCTGCCACTTCACCTGAAGTCCTTATCCTGTGATGTCACAGTCAGTTGCCATAGTGACCAATTGTCCGTCACAGCGGAGGATTAGGACTTCACATGGAGAAGACACACATTTATAATGCACAAAGGTCCTGAGAGGTGTCCCTCGGCAGCTACCTCTACCCCTCCCCCCAGGGAGATACAGTCACACACAAACTGGGAGAGAAAGAGGAAGGAAAAACAGGGTCAGGTTAGAGGAAAGATATTAGGATGGGGCAAGATTACGAGCCCAGGATAATTGCAAAAGCCCAGAGTACAGGCAAATTTCAAGAGCACAGAGGGGAAGTGACAGGGAATGAACTTGGAAAGACTGGCAGTAGAGTAAGTGCCTGAAGAGCCCTGGATGCTAAGCCAAGGAGCTTGACATTTATCCTAAAAGCAAAGGCCACTCAAAAAGGTTCTGGCTTTATGACTATCTTGATGGACTGGAGATTGGGGGGCGGGCAGGGAGGAGGCTTGTCCAGTTAAGGATTAATGGGATCCTGAATGAGGGTAGAAATGGGAAAAAAAAAGGGACAGAAGAGTTGTTTCAAAGAGAACCAAGAGGACATGACCAAAGTAGGATGCTGAGGGGAGTGGTGGTGTGTGAAGGAAAAAGGGTCATGTGGATGGGCTGCCATGAACAGAGGTAGGTAACAGGAGGAGGAAGAGGGCAGTTGCCAAATCTTATCGTACCTGTATCCTACTTTCTCTGGCATCCATACCTTCTTAAAAGGATCAGGCCTCATTCTGCCCTGCTGGACCAATGATTCACAAATCTGGAGGGTTTGTTAGAAATCCCAAATCTACCAAATCCAAATCTCTTGGGTGTGGGTACGGGACCAGGAATCTATATTTTAGCAAGTTTCCCAAATAATTCTTAGGCATCCAGACCAGCACTGGTTCAAGGACCAGTAGTCAGAAACCAGTGGCCTGGACAACTACAGTAGCTTCCTAGCAGGTCTTACTGCATCCAGTCTTGTCTCCTCCAATCATTCTTCTCAGGAAGCCAGAATGACTTTTCAGAAATACGGATTTGATTATATTCCACTGACCCAAAACTTTCAGTGGCTCCCCACTGTCTACTGAATAGCCTAAATTGGTCAAGACCCTTCTGTTTGGAAAGGAAACTTGGCTCTAAATTTCCTTTCCAAACAGAGTTCCTACTTCTCTCCTTCAAGCAATCCTATATTCCAACCAAAGTTAATGCCCTTCTGTTCCTCCTGCCCTCTCCTCCCTGTGCCTCATGCTAACGCTATCCCCTACCTGTGATTCCCTTCCATATTTTTCTGGCCCTGCCTGGCTCCTACACAGCTATTCCTACTTGATGCCACCCACGGGTTCAAATCCACCAATTTCCCCAGGCAGAGCCTAAAACAGGGGTCAGAAAACTACAGCTCACCTGTTTTTGTAAATAAACTTTTATTAGAACACAGTCATGCCCATTCACTTCCATATTGTCTATGACTGCTTTTGTGCTGCAGTGGCAGAGTTGAGTAGTTGTAACAGAGCCTCTATGACCTGCAAAGCCCAAAATACTTTCTATCTAGTCCTTTACAGAAAAGGTTTGCTGACCCCCGAACTAAAGCAACAGCTACTTTGTTTTAGTCTCTCCCTTTGAGGTTCCATTCTGGTAATGGGGATCCTGCTTATTCCCAAGTCAACTCCCATCCCTGTGTGCTCCAGTTCTGCTAACTGGCTCACATTTGAGCTAGAACTTCAGTTTGGGGTAGGATGTAACAAACAAGGAAAGGACATTTCAGAAGGGGGGAACACCATAAACAGAGGATTACAGGTGACAAAATATGAGGCCCTCAGGGAATGAGTGATAAAGCTAGCTCATGCAGAGGAATGACAGATGAGGCTCTGAAATTAGCATGGGGTCAGACTGGGAAGAGCCTTAAAGGCCATGCTAAGCTTCTGTTCTGAACTGCAAGCAATTAGGAGCCCTTTAGGTAGCTAGAAATTCAGGTCCAGGATAGGAGAGAGTGATCAGAGTTGAAGCTAGAGGATTTCGGAGCATAATCCACAAAGGCAATAGGTGGAGTAAGGTCAGGCAGGGGGATCCAGGGACTGTGGGGCAGGGCCAGGTAGCAGATCTAAGCCAAGAGTCAGAATCTGGGCATAAGAGCCAGGTGACAGATTGAAGCTGGAGATGGATGATCCACAGCCTTCAGAGCCCATGCTCCTAGGAACCACCTGACTGTGAAATAAGCTTTCTGTGTCAAGAAAGTACCCATAGTGGAATGCAGAAGGTATGGGTAGGATGACCCTGGATTCACCTCATCTGATAGAGTGGTACCTTTATCTCTTTTCACTTCCTATCTCAACAGTCAATCCAAGGGCTGATGCATTGACATACTCCATGCAAAGCCACTGTCTCCATTTCCAACTGGGCCTGGACAGAGGACCAGTGGGGGAACCAAGGGCAGCACCCTACTCTAGGTCTGTGGTTCCTACTGCCGCTGAAGCCCAGACAAGCCCCAGATTGGCAGGCAAGGGAGCTGGATTTTTTTTCTGGCTCTCTGTAAGTGACCAATTACGTGACATTCAGCAGAATTCTAGAACTTTCTGGAATCCTGATGTCCCATTTATTCAATGAGGGGTTAGAGATACACTCTAAGGGCCTTTCCTGCTCTCCAGCCGTCATAGCAGTTAACCAGTGACTGGTCCCTCCTGAATGAGAGTTCCCGCAGACAAGAGGCCCCTCCAAGACCCTGTCCATCAATCACATCTACCTTGAACTCCCTCCCTAGCTACAGCTTTCCAAGTAGTGCCAGCAGCAGCAAGCACATCCCCCAAAACACTGCCTGCCTCCTTCCCATCACCAGGGGAATTGCTCTCCCAGTAACGGTTCTAAGGTACCAGTGCTACTCCCAGGGCCCTAGAGGGCCAATTAAGGTGGGGAAACTGTTCATGAACTAAAAAACCATCCTGCTGATAGGGCTCTGGAGCTCCAGCTCCTGCACCTGCTGCACACCCAGCTCAGCCCAGCTCAGCAACCTGCCCTCCACCTGGGAAACTTGGGTCACTGGCCACAACAGATCCCACAATAGTTGCGCACACTGTTCATCACCTGGAGCGAGCAAATAGCAGTCACCTCGCCTGCCAAGCTGCTGGTGCTGAGATCTCATCCCCTCTGCCTCCCGCTCTCACCCCAGGCCATTAGAGCCCCTCCAGCTGAGCTGCTCATTAAGATAAGTATCATTTCCCTCTCTGACTCTGAGGTTGTAGCATCTTGCATCAGGTCCCTCTCTTTGGATCTTCCCAAAGCCCCAAAGCCTGCCCACTGAGGAACAGAGATTGTTCCCCCTTTCAGCATTTGTAGTTTTCAAGGGATATGCTGTTACATCACTAGCTTCAGGAAGCAGGAGGCTATGGTGGTTATTTGGTGTTCTTAGAGCTCTTCAAGTCCAGTCCCAGAGAATACCCAGGATCACCCAGTCAGTTAGTGCTAGAGTCCAGACCGAGCTCCAGGGCCCATGACTTCCAGACCAGGGCTCTGCCCATATGTAGACTGCATCATCCACACTGAGATTGGGAAAATTAAGATACTAAACAAAGAGATTCTGGAATCTGGACCTCAGAGTCAAGGTCTCCCATCTAGGATATGTCTTTTAGTAGATTTGAAGAGAAAGAATAATGTTCCTTTTATTCACATGGGGAAGGAAATATTCAAGTAATGGCCTTCCTCCCCTAAAACAACACATAAAACCATAGGAGTCCTGAGAATTTTGAAGACAGATCCAGCACAGAGTAAACAGTTTCAGGCATGCCAGCTTCCTTCAGAGCTTGCTACATTTATTTAAAGTATCACTTGGGGACTCAATGGCCAACTTTCCAGGTAGAATTTGACCTGGGACCATTTTCAAATAGGCTTAAAAGCAAACAGTCCCAAGCAGATATTCTCATTGGTTGAGCAGATCCGTTTCCAATATCCAGCCTTTCTGGAGCCTTCCACTCCAGTCATCACATAGCACAGCTAAGACATTGTGTGCTCAGCATACTACTGCCTTTGCTTTGGTCCCCATCATCAGCTTTCAAAGACCTGGTCCAGCTGGTCCCCTCAGAGCCTAAGACCTAATGCAGACCTACTTCCTAGTGTGATGGAGTTGCTGGGGAGAATCTCAGTTAGGCTGTGGCTGCATTAATGCAAGATCTGCACCTGATGGCTCGGGCTGAAGGGTTGGTCCTCTCGTCAAAGATTCTCCATGGAGTCTCCCCATCAGTTCAGTGATTCCAGGTGAGAGTGGAATCTCCTCCTGAGCAAAGTGCTACAGTGCAAATCACAAGCTTTAAAGATGGGTGAACTTGAGTTTGACTTGACCTGACCTTACACTTAGACCTTACACTTAGACCTTAGACCTTACATAATCACAATTCCCAGGGTTTTTTATCTGTAAAACGGGGATAATACCTACCTTATAGGGTTGTTGTGAAGTTTAGAAAAGATAATACAGGCATAAGCACTCGGTACAGCATCTGCCAACCAGAAGGTGCTTGATAAATGTGTTTCGCACCTCACAACTTGAGGACTAGAAAGGGGCAGTGTCATAAGTGAAAAAAGTTTTCCTTCCAGGCAAGAGCCATGGGAGATCTTTGTGGATCCACTGATTAAATCATTTGTTCAATAAATATTCACTTAGGCCCTCGTCCTGTGTCAGGTCTATGCTGGGCTGTGGCATTGTAGAGATGAAAGGCAGAGCCCAGTTGAATGAGAAGATGCCCACCTCACACCCTCCCCCAGTGCTGAGCCCCACTGCAAACATGCAGGCCTGGGGAGGCTCCACTGAGGGATCAGAGTTGAAAACCAGCTGGACAGACACTGAGCTCAGGCACAGCCCCTCTTCCATTCAACTCAGCAACTTCTCAGTTCTGCCCAGCAACCAACAGGAACAGATTTATGGAAATGGACTCATCCCCATGCAATGTGGCCACAACTGGCTGGAAGCGTTGATGCTAAGGACCTATTTAATTCTTCAGCCTCTATCCATCTCCCCTGCCAACCCTCTACCTATTCCCATATTTAACTTTTGAAAGCTCCAGACTGGTAGAAATAGGATAAGCCTTTTAGCAAGTCTGTACTCCTATTCTGCTGGATACAGTGGCAGTGCTAAAAGCTCTTTCCAAAGAACCAAACTCCCAAAGCATGGCTTCTCAAATTACAACAGGAATCTAAGTTCAGGTATTGGGTATCTCACTGGACTTGCCAGAGATAGGTGACATCTCTGCTTTTCATCAGTCAGCTCATTTGAGTGACATTCTTTTAGTCCTTCAGAAAACATTCAGTGAGCAACTGATATCCACCAGTCCTTGTGCATGGAGAATCTCCCAAAGGTATTGCTCCTTTGCCTAAACTTTAAACAGTCTTCTCTTCACATTCTTACCACACTGTATCATTATCATCTGTTTAGTTATCTGCCCTTCAATAGAATATGAGTTCCTTGAAGGCAAGGGCCCTGTCTTTTCATCTCTGCACCCTAAATTCCATAGGGCCTGGTACATAAAAGTCAATAACTACCTGTGAAGGAGATAGACATACAAACCAACAAATACCACACAGCATAGAATCCTAAAACCTCCAAGTAGCAGAGGAAGCTTATTCCACTCTGATCCACAAATGCAAATATGGTAGGTAACAATAGCCTGGCCAGACCGCAGGACATACTAAATAATGTAAGATGCCACATATTCAAGAAATTGCCTCTCTGGTTCCAAGTCAAGCATGTTTGCATCTAACAGATTTTTTTCCACTTCAGTTTCACAAGTTCTAAATAATGGTATTTTTTCACATTTCTTGGTCTCTTACTATATCCTAAGCACAGTACAGAATGTTCTATGTGTATGTTCTCATTTAATCTTCATAACAATCCTATAAGTTATTTACTACTATCATCATCCCCATTTTACAGGGAGGAAAACTTACCAAGCTATACAACTACTGTATTAAGTGGCAGGTAGATTAGGACTCACACTCAGATGCCCAGATATATGACATCAAAGCTTATGTTTTCATTCTCCCTTGCACTTAGAATAACTTGGCAACAAACACTATGATTCTAATAATTGTCACTAGTATGAATTTAGTTTTCTGACTTTAGAGTCAAACATATCCTTGAGACATGCATAATTAGTTCATGTTAAAAACCTTTTTTTTTTTAAAGCATTATGTTGTGTTTTTTTTAATGTATTTTATTTGTTTATTTATTTGTTTAGGCTGCACCAGGTCTTAGTTGCGGCATGCATGCGGGATCTAGTTCCTGGACCAGGGATCGAACCCGGGCCCCTGCATTGGGAGCACGGATTCTTACCCACTGGACCACCAGGGAAGTCCCTAGTTCATGTTAAAAATCTTAAGTGAGATCAAAGACCTAAACATAAGAGTCAAAACTATAAAACTCTTAGAAGAAAACATAGGGGAAAAGCTTTATGACAATGGATTTGGCAATAATTTTCTGGATCTGACACCAAAAGCACAGGCTTTTGGAAAAAATAGGTACGTTGGACTTCTTTAAGATTTAAAACTTTCACTATGTTAACAGGACACTATCAACAAAACAAAAGGCAACCCATGGAATGGGAGAAAATATTTGCAAATCATTTATCTGATAAGGGTCTAGCACTGAGAATACCTAAAGAACTCAACAACAACAACAAAAACCTGATTAAAAAATGGGAAAAACTTGAAACTAACAACACTGTAAATCAACTATACTCCAATAGAAAAATAAAAATTTAAAAAAAGGCAAAACTGAAACTCTATATCATTAAACAACTCCCCATTCCCTCCTCCCCCCACCCCTTTGCAACCACCGTTCTACTTTCTATCTCTATAAATTTGGCTACTTTAGGTACCTCATGTAAGTAGAATCATAGAGTATTTGTCTTTTTATGACTGGCTTATTTCATTTAACATACTGTTCTCAAAGGTCATTCATGTTGTAGCATGTGTCAGAATTTCCTTCCTTATTAAGGCTGAATAATATTCCATTATATGTGTATACCACAATTGTTTATCCATTCATCTGTCCATGGACTCTCAGGTTCCTTCCACCTTTTGGCTATTGCAAATAAGGCTGCTATGAACACAGGCATAAAAATATCTCTTCTAGTCCCTGCTTTTAATTACTTTGGGTATATATCCAGAAGTGGAATTGCTGGTAATTCTATATTTAAATTTTTTGAGGAATCACTTTACTGTTATCCATGGAGTCTGCACCATTTTATATGCCCACCAACAGTGCACAGGATTCCAATTTCTCCACATCCTCACAAACACTTATTTTCTGTTCTTTTTTTTTTAATAGTAGCCATCCTAACAGATGTGAGGTGGTATCTCATTATGGTTTTGATTTGTATTTCCCTAAATATTAGTGATAGTAAACAATTTTTCATGTGCTTGCTGGGCATTTGGATATCTTGTTTGGAGAAATGTCTATTCAAGTTCTTTGCCCAGTTTTTAATTGGGTTGTTTGTTTGTTTGTTTTTATTGTTGAGTTGTAAGAGTTCTTTACATATTCTGGATAATAACCCAACAGTGCTGGAACTTTTAAGACATATTTAAGATTCACCTTATTTATACATTTAACTTACTGTATTTCCAATAGTTCTTTAAGTAATTTAGAATGCTTATTTGCTGGACAATGGAATTATTTTTAAAAATTTAGTTTATAAAAGCAAATATTAACTGTAAATATGTTTAAATATTAATGAAAGGCCCTTTAAAAGTGATTGTTAAATTTGCTATATTTATAAATAGAACAAGATTTGCAAGTTAAAATTAAAAGCTTAAGGAAGAACTAAGTCTAAGTAGTAAGTTTAAAAATCATGTATTAATTAAAAAAATCAAAGTATACAATACCTATTCTGTACTCTGAACTCTCAACAGAGACTCAGAGAGCTTAGGTAGCTTGCCCAAGGGTTTAGAGGCCTTGAAATTCAGATCTAAAGACAACTGCAGTGCTATAATGCCTCAAAGATAGCCTAGACTTGTGCTACAAATCACTTTGAAAATACTGCAGACAACAAAACAAACAACAATGATGATGTTTCTGAATGCTGTCAACTTATTTGGCTTTTTCATCCCACGAGTTCATTCAGCAGACACTCACTGCATCTCTGTTACATGCCCTGTGCTAGAATACTGAAACGAACGAAGGGACTTGGCTCTTGTCTCCAAGGACTTCACAGTTCTCAATGAGACTGTTTCCTAGGAAACCTGATGTTCAGAAGAAAGACAGAAGCTCCTCCCTGCTGGAGGAGGGAGCAGCTTAGATGGTGAATGGTCCATTAGTCAGTGCGAGTCTGTTCAAAATCTGTTCCTGACTGACCCTAGGAGCCCAGCCATTCTCCCCCTGCCTTGGAAGTTCAGTGGGTCAGGACATGTCCTCTCCTTCTGGGGAGTCAGCCAAACCTTGAATCAAAATCTTCCCAGGTTTCTTAGCCTGCCACCAATTTAAGGAAATCCCAAACATGAAAAATCCCAGCTTACAAAACATATATTAAGCATCAAGAGGATTTGCTTTGTCTCACAGATTCCCCAAAGAGTTGCTTTCAGCAATGAGTATCCCTTGGGCTCTTACATTCTGATTCTTTCTACACCTGAAATTCAGTACCTATGAAATGGGAAGAGACCTGTTATACAGAAGGGGGTGAACCTGTGGTGTTTTTGTACTTACCATCTGGGACAGTCCCATGAACCCCAGCAACCTGCCCTAGCTCCTGGATCAAGCCCTGGAAGCAGTCCTTACAGAGCAAATGCTGACAGGGTAGGAGCCAGGCACCTATATCTTGCAGGTCCTGTTGGCATAATGAGCAGATCAGTACAGCCTCTATCTGTCCACTTCTGTGTTTCTGGTCAGCTAGTGGTCGCCCCATAAAGCTCACACCTATATCCATGCCCATGCATGTGCCCAGAACCGGAGCTTTTCCATTAATATCCTCAAGCATGAAGCAGTGTGTACAGCGAGCAAGCTCCACTCCCTGTAAGTGAAGCACAAAGCAGAGTGATTTGCTTCTTTGGGGAGACAGATATTCCTGGACAGGCCAGAAAGGACTCAGAGACCAAGGCCTCAGAAGTCCAGGCTATGTCCCTCTCCAGAACTGGAGGCTCATGCCCTACAACAGGGCACAGACTCAACCTCTCACTTGGGCCCAAAAGACAGTCCAGCATCTTTGCTGTGGAAAACAAAGCCTGGAGGGGTATGCTGGGTTGTGTGTTTATTACAGGGTTTGTTTGCCTTCAAGTGTCCCAGATCTACCTGTGCCTCTCTTTATTAGTGGACAAGCTTGATCCAAGAGTTCATTTTGGAAAAGAGAAGGAAATTTATTAAATGCCAAGTTTATGCCAGGTGCTTTATATACTTTATCTCCATCCTCACAATTACCCTTGGAGATAGGGATTATGATATTTTTAAAAATTAAATAAAACCATCAGAGACAGGATGAGGAAACTGAGGTTCAGAGAGGTTGGGTAATTGCACAAAGACAGACAGTAAACAGCAGAGTTCAAATTCAAATTCAAATCCAGGTCAGTCTGATTTCAGACTCCATACTCTAAACTGAAATGATTCTCAAGCTGAGGTCCACACACATGTCCTCAGGAGCTCTCTCTGCCAACATTTTTAAATTAGTGTTTCATTCTGATGAGTTTTTTAAAGTATAAATATTCCGGATCATCTATATATTCATCATGATGAGATTTTAGAGGCAGTGTTAAGAGTTAGGATCTAGTTCTTACCAAGCAGTATTACTTTGCCTCAGGCTAATGAGAAGAGAAAGGAGCAGACAATATGTAAATGATGCACTCCTGCCACATGAAGCTAAAATGAGATTATGGCACACAATGATGAATGCTTCACAGTACTTGGAATAGACAAAGGTGGTGGGGAAAGTGGGGCACCATCATTGTGGCACAAGTTTGCTAAACTTAGCCACAACAGGGTCCACCACACTTAAGCTGTAGTGACAGTTTCGTCTAGCAACACATCATCTGCAAATGAAATTAACATTGTTAATTTGATTGTTTTGGTTTTTTATAATTTATAAACTGTATTAGGTTTTGTCATTGTATAAGAGCAGAAAGAGTGCACCTAGTTTTATATTTGTACTTATTTAAGAAAAAAACCAAAGATCATTTAATTCAAATCCGGAGCTCTGTAATTATGCAAATTTGAGAGAACTTTCACCTTCAATCCACAGTCTTTCAGAGCCAAGCCCATTAAGGACAAAGGACGAGGGGGTTGGGGGAGACCAGGCTTCTTGCGGGCCCAGCAAGATGCCACTAAATAAAGTAATGGGGGGGCTTTCACCGCTAATTCATTCTGAGGCTCAAAGGGCAGTTATTTCCCAGAGAGCAGCCATAGTAGGCGAGGTGAGGGCAATCTCTCTTAGAAGGTTTAAACGTGGTTGAGTTTATTTCATTAGACTTTGAGAAGATCAGACCTTTTAGTCTTAGAACTGCTTTACATATTTTAATTATTGAGCACCCCAAAGAGATTTTGTTTATGTGGTTATATCTACTGCCATTTACTATATTATAAATTAAAACTGAGATAATTTAAAAATATTAATTCATTAAAAAACAATAAACCTATTACAAGTCAACATGAATAACATACTTTTCAGGAAAAATTAACTACTTTAAAATAATAAATTTAGTGAGAAGAGTGACATTGTTTTTCCCTTTTTGCAAATTTCATTAATGTCTGGCTTAACAGAAGACTTAATAGAAGCTGGCTTTCCATACCTGCTTCTGCAGTCAATCTGTTACATGTTGTTTTGTTTATAGTATATGAAGAAAATCCAGCCTCACACAGCTATACAGTTGGAAAAGATAGGAGTATTTTAGTAGCCTTATCAGATAATTGTGGATATTCTTTGATACTACTGCAAAATTTAACAAGCGGTAGTTTCTTAAAGGTTAGTTGTAATGTGGAATCTGAAACTACATCAGTGAACTTTTCTTACTCTGTTATATTAACATCCACTGGTCTGTTTTACACTTTGAACTGCTCTTTTACCCAGGCATAATTTTTATAACACCAAGCATTGGTGATTTGGAAAATACTGGTTCAATGATTTACACAGATGCTGCAAATATTGACATGTTTCATTATAGAAAAAAATCACACTCTTTAATATCACCTCTAATTGCATCAGAAAATTCTGTAACTATTATGAAGTTGTCAAACTCATGGAGGCAGCTATAACTTCACCCGAAATCTAATTCTTGCTTGCAAACTCAAATTTTATCATTGGCAACAAATATTGTCAGTTTTCTTCCTTGAAGTGACAGGCTCACTTCATTGAGAAAATATCTGCCAAATTCCCAAGCCTGAATAATCACAGTTTGTCTGTCAGTTGTTCTTTCAAATAAAACTATTGTTCTACAATAATAATAATAATAATAAGGCTAGTGCAGCGTGCAACTCAAATAGTAGCACAAGTGCAGTTCCTCACTTTGGTAAGTAGCAGAGGCGCTTTTTGCATACTTCCAATTTCTTCACATAAAATATTAAAAAGACTTGTATTCAAGAATTGAAATTTAGGAACTTCCCTGGTGGCGCAGTGGTTAAGAATCTGCCTGCCGGGCTTCCCTGGTGGCGCAGTGGTTGAGAATCTGCCTGCCAATGCAGGGGATACGGGTTCGAGCCCTGGTCTGGGAAGATCCCACATGCCGCGGGGCGACTGAGCCCGTGAGCCACAACTACTGAGCCTGCGCATCTGGAGCCTGTGCTCCGCAACAAGAGAGGACGCGACAGTGAGAGGCCCATGCACGGCGATGAAGAGTGGCCCCCGCTCGCCGCAACTAGAGAAAGCCCTCACACAGAAACGAAGACCCAACACAGCCAAAAATAAATAAATAAAAATAAATAAATTTATAAAAAGAATCCGCCTGCCAATGCAGGAGACATGTTTTCGAACCCTGGTCCGGGAAGATCCCACATGATGCGGAGCAACTAAGCCCATGCGCCACAACTACTGAGCCTGCGCTCTAGAGCCCGCAAGCCACAACTACTGAGCCCGCGTGCCACAACTACTGAAGCCTACGCGCCTAGAGCCTGTGCCCGCAACAAGAGAAGCCACCACAATGAGAAGCCAGCGCACCGCAACAAAGAGTAGCCCCCGCTCAATGCAACTAGAGAAAGCCCGTGCACAGCAACGAAGACCCAACGCAGCCAAAAAATAAAATAAATAAATAAATAAATTTATTAAAAAAAAAAAAGAATTGAAATTTAATAAAAATGGACATTCTTCAGTGAAACTGGCTCTTTTCTTTTTCTTTTCTTTTCTTTACAAGCAAATGCCTGGCAGTGAAGAACACACTGACTCGTCTTTGGCTTTGGCTTTAGCATCATCAGTGCAAATGTCAACCCAGTGAAAAGGGCAAATAACATCTTAGTATTACTATGAAAATTGTTTTGACCTTGTGGAACCCCTGAAAGGGTCTCAGGGACCCCTGATGGGCCCTCAGACCACACTTTGAGAACTGCTGCACTAGACTCTGAAAAACAATTCTGGGCATTTGGGGGGGGTGGCACAGCTTTCCAAACCAGTGGGTACTACCCAGGGTAAGAATATAAAGAAATAAGTATTTCATTTCTGTCTTAGAAGAGCAATTGAATTAACTCTATGAGGGTAAAGGTTAAATTAAAGGCACAGCAATGGGTCTCTGATTTGAGGAGAAGGGGGGAAGGTCAAATGATCTCTTTTTTATCCCCTTCCTCCTTTTCACCATAACTTAGCTCTTCCCTCTCCTTCCTATCTCCCCTGACCTGGGAAAGTGAAGGGGATAGTTTGGCAGAATGTACTTAAGCCAGGAGTAGCCAATTCAAATGCCTCCAGGGGACAGCCATATAAAGAGTGTGGGTCCAGTGTTGCCAAGTCTTAGTTTTTTCAAAATACCAGAAATCCGGATTTTTATTTAAATTTTTAAACGTTGGCAACCAATTAAATTTTTAAAAACATAAGAAAACAGCATGAGTCAAACAGAATATACCAGCAATCAGTTCTGCTTTAAGTCATGAAGAGACCTGAACTAAATGAAACATCAAGTGAAAGACTGGAAGGACGGACAGGAAACCTCACCTATATTACCTTGCTTACAAACCACCTCCTTTAATATCCCACACCCAGATGTGAGAGAAGGGAGATATTAACTGGGTTTCTGTAACCTTGCCAAGGAATAACAGAGCAGGTCATTGCATGCCACATTGGGAGTTAGAATTTCAAAGATTGTTTGCATGGGTAGTACAGAACAAATTATCATCAAAATTGTACACATTTTAGGGGAAAAAATGGGAGGGAGAAACACCAAGTAATGGGAGAGCACCTACTCTAATGCTAGACTGTGTTGAACGTGATATATTATTTGTTTGTTTACTTGTTCACTGCCTGTTTTAGACACAGTCCTAGGTCAGGACTTTGTCTTTCTTGTTCACCATGGTACCTTCCCCTCTTTGCCTGGCACCTATATATAGTGCCTGAACATAGCACGCACTCAATAAATATTTCTAAAATGAACAAATGAATCTCAGTATTTTTTCACTATACAGACAAGAAAACTAAGACTCAAAGAGAATATGCTACTTGTTCAAAATCATTCAGCTAGTGAAAACAGAGGTAGGAAATGAACCAAAATTTTTGTGTTCTTTCCATGAATTTTATCATCTAAAATTAAATTAAAACCGAGGAGCAGTTCAATTTGTTGTGCTATTGGATGAACTGCCCTCAAAGATCCTGGCATTCCTCCCTTCACATTCTGCTATTCTGAGTTTAATGGCAGCGGGGTTTTCCATCCTAGCTTCCAACAAAGCTGTTAGGAATGCATTTGCCACGTAGTACAATGAGACTTTTGAAAATCTATCCAACACAGAAAGGAAGGACTCTTAGTCCTCGAGTTATATTTATTTTTACTTTGTAATGAAGAAAATCTTGTGTGGTCCTATGAATTTTCCCCTAAATGCCATATTGCCGTATATCAAAAACTACTGATAAAAGCAAAAACAAAACAAAACAAACAAACAAAAACCCTGAACCTGGAGTAGTTTAAATTGGAAACTATACATGCTGCTGGTGCATAAATTGGTACAGGTACAATCCATTTGGAAAAAAAAAAAAAAATATATATATATATATATAGCAACATAAAATGAATCATAAAAATGTTTATACCCTATAATACAGTAATCTCACTCCTGGGAATTTATCCTAGACAAGTTATTCAACAGAAGAAGAAAAAAGCCACATATACACAAATGTTCACTGCATCATTTTCTCCAATAGCAAAGAACACAATGAGAACAAGAAAAAAAAATACATGAGAAAATGGCTTAGTAAATTACAGTACGTGCTGAAGATAAATTACTCTTCAGCTGTTAAAAATAATAATCATGGATACTGGGTAGTGATACAGAAAAAAATGTAATAGTATTAAACAAAAAGCAGAATACAAAAGGATTTGCACACAATGATCATCAGCTTTGAAGATAGCTACGTCTAGATGTAAATAAAAACTGAAAGGTAATATTCAGACATGAAAACAGCATTGTAAGGTATTATAATTTGAGATGTTTACACTTATTTTTTTCAAAATTTTCTTTAATGTTTTACTGTCTTTTCTATTACATATAAGTTTTAAAATTCCTTCTGAAGTAAATTTGGATTTCTGAGTTTTTCTCAAATTCTCACTTAGAAAAGACATCCTGACTCTTCCCATCTTAAATTAAGAATCTTCTACTTGAAAAAGGAAAGCAACATAATATTTCCAAATGTCCAAGTCTAAAGGTGGAGAGCAAGAAAACAAGGCTGGGTGCCCCCATGCTGTTGCTGCTGTCTGAAGGACTGCTGATGAAGTCAGGCACCCAGAGAGGAGAGGAAGAGAGAGGGACCACCAGGGCCCTCTTCAGGGTGGCAGTATGTTTACAAGGCCACCTGGAGAGAGGGCTGAGGGAGCAAAAAGGTCAGCACTGCATATACCTGCCTCACCAGGCTGCTGCCTGGCTTCCTCTCCCTTCTGCTCATTTCACAGGCATTTTTCTGAGGCCCTGACCCTCTGGGGGAGCCCAGATGTCTGAGATATCACAAGGCCATGCTTTACTTTAGAAGAGATGCCACAGAGAAAGAGGCCTCTTACGGGTCATGTCCACCATCACGTCCTGTGTGCCTGGCGAGGAGGGACAGATCACCTAGTGCCTCATGTCTGGCTGCTACTTAACTTTGTATATACAGAATTCAGCTTTGTTTGCTCTCTCAGAGCTGGCTGACCCACAGTGACAAACCCCACAGGAGCCTTACGTTAAAGCTACATAATTTCCTCGGGAAGAAGAGGGAGCTGGCTAGAAAACCAAAACCAGACAACTGTCCAGGGCACTCCCCCTACCCTGGAGATCAAACCACCAATGAGGAGAATGTTCGGTGAGCACAGAACCCAACACAGAGTGCTAGTCCGCTCAGGGAGGCCTTCCATTCAGAAGGATGGCCTGAAGGATAGGATGTAGCCCCTCTGTAACAAAGGAACCTGACAAAACTATCCAGAAGCAGTGTCCCATCAACCAGGCTCTACCTCCATGCCCTGGGCAGTCTTGGTCCTTACTTCAGTCCCTATTTACTAGACACCTGAAGGTAACCGTTCATTCCCAAAACTCTGCCCAGCTTACCTCCATTCACAGACCATCTTCCCAAGGGTAGTTTCTAGGTAGCTCAGTTCATCACTTGTGCACTTACTGGCCAGTTTTGATGTCAAATAGAGGACGATCTCTTCCTAGGCCTTGCCCCCAACTCTCAAGGCCTCTCTTTCTGCTGGTAACAGACAATATGTGATTAAGGACTGAAGGAGTGATGAAGCCCATAATGCTGTGAGGTCAGAGGGGGAGGAGTCGCTAAGGTAAAAGCAGGAGATCCGGAGAAAAAAGACTAAAGGCTAGGCCCAGGCTCTATATCTTAGCAGCTCTATAGCCTCTGGCAAGTCAGTCAACCTTCTGTGCCTCAACTCTCTCATCCATAAAATGGGGCTAGTAGAGTTGACCACTCAGGCAGACACATTTTGTAAACTGCAAGGTGTATTTGGTTATTCTCACTGTGGGCTGGAGTGTTCTGGGAACACTCCAGAAGAAGAAGAATATAAGGTAGGGCTTAAAGGTTGAGGAAGCTTCGGGACATCTGGTCAGAAAGAAGATGAGTACTCCAGGCATGAGAAATGGCACTAGCACAGGAAAAAAGGTAGAAGGGATGCACCAAGTTTGGCTGCAGTAGAAAGCTTGTGTAGGGAAGAAGCTGAGGTTAGTTTGGAAAGGCAAGTGGGCTGTATTCTGTTGGTAATAGGGAGCTATCAGACTTTTTGATCAAGTAAGTGAAAGGATGAGAGTCATGTTTTAGGAAGATCAACCTGACAGAGGTGTGAAGGACAGAGGGATGGGAGGAGGGTTAGAATACAGGCAGGGTGATCACAGGAGGGTGTTGAACTCCAGATAAGAGATAAGATGAGGGCTTTAATGAAGGCTATGGCACGAGGGCTAAAAAGGAGAAAGCAGATTTGAGAGATAGGTATAGAAAAACGGACACGGTGACAGCGTATTAGAGGAAAAGAATGCTTGGGGACAATTTTCAAGTCTCCCTGACATCACTATCTGGGTGGACAAGGCTGCTCACCAAGCTATAGAATAAAGAAGGCACCAGAGAACTGGGAAGATCAAAGTCTTTGGATATGTCTATCTAGGATGTCTTAGAATGTCCAAGGAATACTAACCAGAAATTAAGTGAATATACGAGTCTGGAGCTCAGCAACAGAGATGTGAATTGAAGTCACCCAAGATGAGTTCACCCAAGAACACTGCGTACTAGGAAAAGTTAAGAGAGGCAAGGACAGAAGGTTGAAGAACACCAACACTTAAATGGTGGACAAATTTAGAAGAACCTGAAAGGAAGACAGAGAAGTAGCCAGAAAGACAGGAGGAAGGCAAGAGATTAGCTAGAAAAAGAAGTCAAATGGGTAAAGTACAACAGAGAATAAGTGGTATGAAGAGTACATTCAATTCGGTGTTTAGTTAATTGATGACCTCGGTAAGAGCAATTTCATTGAAATAATGAGGCTGAGAGCTAGACTGCAGTGCATTAAACAATGAATGAATTAGCAAATGGACAGGATTTGTTGACTATTCTTTTGGGGAGCTTGGCTGAAAAGGAAAGAGCAAGGGTAATAAATAGAAACAGGGAGAATTTAGGATATTTTAGCTAAAATGTATTTTAGCTGAAGGGAACAAGGCACAGAAAATACACCCAAACACACACTGAGTAACTGAGGGAATGTGATCTTGAACACTGGTTGAGACTTAAGACGGAAAGGATGTCTCTTGCACTTTAGTTTAGAAAGGGAGGTGAGGGTAGGTGCATTCATTCACTTAACGATCAACTGTTGAACATGTACCACATGCCAGGAGCTAGGAGTCCATGGATAAAAGAAAGTAATCCTCCAGCCTTTAAGAAATTTGGTCTAGTAGGAAAGACAAATGTGGATCAACAATTACATAAGAGCTCTGTACTAGATTTTGAGGTGGGACAGTGGGGGAAGGTGAGCCACTATGGCTGAATGGGTCAGAGAAGTATTACAAGAGGAGACCCTTGCATAGGGTCCAGAATGAGCAGGGGCTCTCTGGTCCAGGAGAGGAGGGGGTCACGGGCATGCCAAGTAGGTTGCAGTGAAAATTAAAACGTGGCGGGTAGAAGATTTACAGGGTCTGGAGAATAAAGAATCCTAAAGCGACCAGGCGTAGAGGTCCCTGAACTGAGATTGTTCAAACTGAGGACGCCCGGGACGATGGCACAAGAGCAAAGGAGAAAGGAAGACCTTGAGCCCACTAGGTAGTGTGGGTGAGCAGGTCCCAGAAGGTGGTAGAGACATCTAGAAAGACTTTAAAGGGAGCAGGAAGAGACATCGGGTGGGCACACAGGGTCAAATAGGGCCTTGCGGTTTCTCACTGCGGCCAGGGGACAAGCAAGCAACCGCTACCGCCCGGGCCGAGCCGACCACCAAAAACAGCGAGACGCATGGGGCTGCTCAGCATGCGGCAGTTGGTGAGCAGCAGAGGAATACAGCGTCCCCTTCAAACTCCTGGGCCGTGGCCCCTGGAAAACCGCCCGGCCCACCTGGACCGCAGCTGCGTGCACTACAGCGTCCCAAGCCCCGCCTTCCGCGCCAGCGCTCCGCCTCCGAGCCCGAGCGCACGCTGGACAGCACGGAGAAGGCTCTCGGCCCCCGCAGCCTCCGGAACAACGCTATGACGGAAAGTTCACCCCACAGGAAGAGGAAACAGCAAATCCTGCAGCCGCTCAAGACCCGCGACGCCAAAAAAGCTCCGCCCGCGGCCCGGCCTCCGGACCGGAAGTGAGGCGATTGGCTCCGCCCCCGAGCTCGATAGCTCGCGAGACTTTGCAGAGCCCTTCCTTTTTCGTATCGGTCGCTGACATGGTAGGTGATTTTTCTAATGCGTCCGCATAGTTGCTGGCCTAGGCCGCGAGCTTTACTCACCTTGCACCCCAGCCACCTACTCCCGAGCTTGGCCCGGTTCTCCAGGCCGCGCATGGCCAGCCGCAGGGCGGGGTAGCCGGCGTGGGTCCGGGGCGGGGCGAGGAGCCTGGGGCCGCGTGTTCATCCTGGGGTTCGGTTTCTCGAGACACGCGGTCCGGGGTGTCCGGGCGCCTCCCTGATGAGGCCGCACGGCCCCGGGCCAAGCCGTAACCTCGACTTTGCTGAAGGCGCAACAAAGCACATCCTTGACCCCTAGGCCTACAGGCCACTCACAGACTGGCACGCTTCGCCCCCTGCCCCTCTTCCCTTAGGCCTTATCACTAAGCATCTTTTCCCACACAGCCATCCAGACTAAGGAAGACCCGGAAACTTAGGGGCCACGTGAGCCACGGCCACGGCCGCATCGGTAAGTGCTGTCTCCCCATCCTGGTCGGCCTTGGGCTATCTCTGCACGGCGCTAGCTTGTCAGGAAGTAGGTAGCTTAGAGAAGTGGGTTAGTCAGAGCTCTGTGCAGTCGAGTTGGATTGAATTTGATCATTAGCTGTTGGCTTTTTCTTTGAGAATTCTCTAGTGTTCCAGTTTTAGAGAATTTCACATCAGTTGGGGGTTTGGAAATTGAGCGGGGTCCAGTATTGAATTGGTTGAAGGCATGGAGTACTGTGTTAGTGTTGTGATGTGGAACACTGTAAAGTGATGATTATCCCAGAGTCTTGAAGGAACAGCATTGCTGGAAGAGGTATGAAGCAAAGGTACAGAAGTATGGGGAAATGCTTTTGCGAGAAGTAACATCGAGGGGTTGGAGAAGGCTGTTTTAGCCATGTAGCTTTGTGTTCCTGCAGGCAAACACCGGAAGCACCCGGGAGGCCGCGGTAATGCTGGTGGCATGCATCACCACAGGATCAACTTCGACAAATAGTGAGTGTTTTTTGGACTCTGCCTTTACTGACACTGACAGCTTTGGATTTAGGGGTAGAGGGTAGTTAACATCTTCAACGGGAAGCAAGCCTCTTACCACTCAGAAACCTTGCCTGTGGCTGGGTTTTGTCAAGTTAATATTTGATGTGAACTGAGAACTTGTCACCGAGGCTAGAGTCACGCTTGGGTATCGGCTATTGCCTTAGTGTGCTAGAGTCCTCGAAGAGAAACTGCTGACCTTATTCACTGGCTGTGGCCCTCATGGCATAGTCAGTCACCGGGTTAGTGACATGCATCATATTGACTTACACAACTGTTAGATCCATTTAACGCCCACAAATTAGGGGGGGTTGTATTTTAACTATTTGTTTAGGAGACCTGTGTTACAGGAGTGTGGAGAAGCTGTCAAGTGACCTGAATCCTAGTCTTGGCACTGCCTCTGACCTTCTCAGTGACTTACTCTGGTTCCATGGAATAAGGCTAGTCTTTTTCACCTGATAGTCTTTGGTGGCTTTTTAAAGATTTGTTTTATTCGAGAAGTGGAGTACCTGCTATGTCACTCTTCTGCATGAGTGAACAACGTACACTGTAATGGGGGGAGATGGACTGTGGAGATGGTAAACATAGCTTCTTAGTTGGAGTGAGGTAATGGAAATGGTTGCCTTCTTTTCCCAGTCACCCAGGATACTTTGGGAAAGTTGGTATGAGGCATTACCACTTAAAGAGGAACCAGAGCTTCTGCCCAACTGTCAACCTTGATAAATTGTGGACCTTGGTCAGTGAGCAGACACGGGTAAATGCTGCCAAGAACAAGACTGGAGCTGCTCCGATCATTGATGTGGTGCGATCGGTGAGTGAATTGAATATTTTTTGCCTTTATGTGGACCCTTGCCTCTCAAAATTCTGGATAATATACTTGCACCTGAAGTCTGTACCCAGCTGCCTACTAGACAATTCCACTTTCCGTAGCATTTCCACGGGTACTTACTGACCAAAATTGAACTCTTGTTCAATTGTGATTCATGCAAAACATTTGAAGAGTAATTCTTCCACTCCCTCGTTCATTTACTTCGTTTTTCACTTGAACATTTTCCAATCAGTTATCTTATTCCTAGTGTTAGTGCCCTGATTTGTATGGGTTTCTCACCTGAACTATTGGTAGTGATTTAGGTCAGCTAGCTCTGGTCTGTTTTACACAAGACTGCATGAGGCACAGCCCTTGACCCTTTATGTTTCTTACAGAATAAAATCTTAATATGTTCAGTTGTTATTTAAGGCCTGACATTATCTGAAGAGAACCCCCCCCCCCCCCCAAAAAAAGGCATTTTGTTTATCATTAGGAGTTCTGGTCCTTGTGTCAGCCTTACCCCCTGTGGGTATGGAGGTGGTGGGAATCCTGAGGGGGCTTTCAGTAAAGTTTTAAAATTCCCTTTCTCAGCCTCTTCTTTGAGCATTTCTGATGACCATGACTTCTTGGAGCATTGCTGGAAATGTGATTTTCCTTTTTTGCTTATCAAGTCGTAACTGAATAGGAGAAAGGGATTTGAGCTCTGCCCGAGACTAGAGTCACATCCTGACAGCTCTTGTCCTGGTGTGCTAGAGTCCTCGGAGAGAATCTGCTGGTCTTGATTCACTGGCGAGGGCAGTCAGTGCCCCCGGGAGTGCCCAGATCAGAAACATGCCCTCCCTGGCTCCTAGATGGAGTGGCTTGGTAGGCATCTTTCTTCCTACCCATCACGGAGTTGGTGACTGCCACGGTGCATTATAAACCCTTTTCTCTGTTCTTCTAGGGTTACTACAAAGTTCTGGGGAAGGGAAAGCTCCCAAAGCAGCCTGTCATCGTGAAGGCCAAATTCTTCAGCAGAAGAGCTGAGGAGAAGATTAAGGGTGTCGGTGGGGCTTGTGTCCTGGTAGCTTGAAGCCACATGGTGGGATTCATTAAATGATAAGTGCTTTTCTCTTCTGGTCTGAGTGAGGGTTCTTTGGCACTTCTACCTCCCTACCTGTACAGAAACCCACCTAACAGGTTCTAGGAGTAAGGGTGTGAGGACCTGGGCTCTGCTACGAACTCCCCTCAAAGTATGGAAGAGATGGCACCAACACTTAGAATAAGGCCTTGGCTGGTTACCTAATTTGAGGCTTCTCACTCACAAAGTGAGAATGATACCTGTTGATAATGTATATATCGTATCATTGAAAGGCCTATTGGCATTGTATGCTCTGAATTTATAAAGGAGTGGGAGAATGTGCCCTTAATTGTTCCATGGGGCTCAAGGGGGGGAAACTCATGATCTTTACAAGATTTTGATGAGTCGTATTGGCAAGATGAGTCAGTGGTAGGATAGAAGTGGTTCTTTGGAACTTACTTCCTCAGTCTAAGGTTCTTCCACCTGGCTTCCTCATCTCAGACCAAACCATTCTGGTCATAATCAAAATGTTGGAATGGGGCCCAACAGGCTGAATTTTAAACACACCAGGGCTTTTATACATCAGAGTGGTTTGGATTCTAGAAAGCAGTTGTCAGGATTTATGTGTCCCTGTGCATAGGAGTCTTAATGTTCAAAGAAATAACGTCATGAAATGCTAATGATTTTCCTTCCAGTGTGAAATGTATCTAATAGAGAAATTTGGGGAATGCTAAAGGCCAGAAACCAGAATCAGGTTTTCTAGGGTTTGTTACCTCCCGCAAAACCAAGATGAGCAATGCTTGTGTGCAGATAGGACTCTCTTAGGTCTTGGTAAATTATAATTTGCTATAGTTTTCCAAGCTTTTGAAAGTTTTTTGACCCATAATAGAACTTGCAGGCTAGAACCCTGACCAAAGAATAGTTAAGATGGCACTTACTTAAGCCTACTGAAACTCTACTTACGTGTTTAGTTTGGTAGAGGGTGGTTTCTGTATTGCTTTGTGGGATCATAAATGGACTGGGAACTATGACTTTCTGTGAGAGTAATTTGTCATGACAGCCTTCAGAAGATACTGGGGATGGTCAAATGTAAGGAAGCACAGGGAAGGAAAATTGATTTGTATAATGGAGAGTTAAAGATGTCAGGAAGGCACTCAGTTGGATAAGCGAATAACTGGATCATTTACATCTTCTGCTGATACTGGTGAAGAAAGGTAAAAATCGGTTTTCCCTTAATGTCTATTGGAGGACTTATAATAGGGAAGCTTTGATGCCTTCTAGACACTGAAGGTACAGAAATATGTAAATACAGTGTCTTAAGATTCAGGCCGGATTTGAAATTTATATCTAAATCTAATAGCTGTGTGACTTAGGCTTAGTCCAGTTTTCTCATCTTTAAATTTAGGTAAACGTACCTACTTGAGGATTGTGTGGATTAAGTGAAATGGAAAGCATTTACTAAATTTTTGTGTTTAGCTCTTAGTAACTAGCATGTAAGTGAACCATTATTACCCGAGCAGACAAGTCAGTTAACCTTGGTGTGATTCAGTCAATGGGAAAGTGGTCTTAAACACAGGAAAGAGCAAACATGCATTTAGGAAACCCAGTTTGGAAAGGTTAGGCAAGTTGGGAGGTGTTTTATGGGAGATGAGCCTGGAGGGAACAGGTATTCTGGCCCGGCTGTAGTTTAGGCACAAGGCTACAGTGGAAGGCTGGAGGCGGGACCATGAGGATGGAAGACAGGATTCAGAAGACAGAAGGGACAGACAGGACTTGGTGACTGAATTGGGGTGGGGCTGGCAGCAAAATATGGTTCAGGGGGAGGATAGGTGGTCAGTAGTCCCTTTATGGCTAGCTTCTTCCAAGGTTTCATTGTTAGAACCTTCCAGCATAACTATCCTGAAACTGGATGGGATAATGCTCATCCCAATCCTATATGGAGGTGCTGCTGTTGGACATGCATGCTAAATATGAAAGTCAGTCACTAGTACAGCCATTCTGAATAGGGAGGATACCTCAAATACCATCTCCAAGCCTGGAGAGTATAGCTACTGATCTGTGTGAGCTGCCATGTTCCGGCTTGCTCGCTCACCATTATCTACAGGTAATAACTGGGCAGATGCTCTGATTACTCCCAGGTAATACTGTTGCCAAAGGAAGCTGGGTTACTGGTGAAAAGCCAAACATGTTCCAAGATAATGGAGGACACGGACCTAGAGCAAGCGCTTATCTTTCATAGGACCTAAGGCAAACCTTACGCTTTGATTTTATATCTATCATCTGAGAGTGAAACGTGCCAATGCTGAAATACAAAATATAGCCGATGCATAGGAAAAGCTCATGCATGAGACTGTCAAGCTTTGATTAGCTTGTCCGGTAGGCACAGACCCATACTGCCACTGCCTCTTTAGTGGCCGATGATAAGTGCACGGTGTTGATGAGATTCTCCCATGTAGGGGGAGCAGGTGCCCCCTAACTCAGGTTAACGGCTAAATTTTCTATAAGCTTGAGTTGCTAAGGATATTTCTAGCCTAATAATATAGCCTAATAATGTATGTGCTTTAAATACATTGTTACTCAAACCTCGGAGCTGCCGCTGTAACTTCCAATTTATGGGAAATGTCCGCCACATAATTAATTTGCAAAAGCCCTCATTGTCAAAACCAGCTAAATAGGATTTTAACTTTTCAATTCAAATAAACATTACTATTCGATGGCTAACTAGCCCAGTAGCAGCCAGCCCGGGATGAAAAGCAGCCAAAGGCGTGCGCCATCGGCGGGAGGCAGGCAGCACTCGCCTACCTGCGCTGCGGGGCGGGAGGTTACCGGGATACCGGCGGCTGGAGCCCTGCGGAGGCTGGCGTGGCGCCCCAGCGGCCGCTCTCGTTGGTCCCTGCCGCCTGACGTCCTTGGCGCCCTCAAACCGTCCGCACCGCACAGCCGCTCTCCTCTTCCCCGCCCCTGAGCCACTTCCGGAGGGTGTGAGGTTCTGGTTCCGGCGTCACTTTGATCTCTGTCCCACCCGACGGCCGGAAGCATGATCGGCGCCGGTCCACCATTTCCGGTAGGGGCGGGGCCGGGCCCGTGGCATGCGGACGAGGCGGGAGGTTTAACCCGGCCAGGGTCCAAGTGAGGCGTGGTGGGCGGAAAGCCCAGGTCGCCAGCCTCGCCGCACTTAATTTCCGCCTTGGCCGCGCGGAAGAAGAGATGTGGCCTTTCGATGCACTTTCACACTTTCAAGATGGGAATTTCCATATCAGATTACGTTGCCGTTAAAAGATAATGAGTGTTTGAGGTACTTTGGAATTAAAAAAAAAAAAAAAAAAAGCTTGTACGTGCATGGGAAGGTTCTGGAAGAACAACGCAGAAGGGATTTCCTCATGAGTTTTGGGAGGTGAGGAAGATGATGTATGCTTTGGTACAGTTTGAGTTTCTTCCTTAAGCAAATGCATATTACTTTCACGTTAAAAAGCAATCTAAATAGACAACTTTAAGAGTTATGGTGGGGGCTTCCCTGGTGGCGCAGTGGTTGAGAGTCTGCCTGCCAATGCAGGGCACACGGGTTCGAGCCCTGGTCTGGGAAGATCCCACATGCCGCGGAGCAACTAGGCCCAGTGAGCCACAACTACTGAGCCTGCGCGTCTGGAGCCTGTGCGCCACGACAGTGAGAGGCCCGCGCACTGCGATAAAGGGTGGCCCCCGCTCGCCACAACTAGAGAAGACCCTCGCACAGAAACAAAGACCCAACACAGCCAAAAATAAATAAAATAAATTTAAAAAAAAATAGTTATGGTGGCTTGTCAGTGCTGCAAAGTAATATTTTCTCTTATTCTAGAACTTCATGACCTTTTAAAATTACACCCACCCCCATAGGCAAGTAAATTCAAGATGTTTTGGAATGCCACATTGTGTGGCTCTAGAAACTAATTTTGTGTGTCGCCCCTAGGAAGAATATAGGTTAAATGTATGTTTCATTTCTGGCTCTGTTTTGCAGTCCAGTTTTTGTGTTACTTTCATTTCCACTTAAAGTTGGTTTAAAAAAAAAATACTTATGTATCCTTATAAATCAGACCTTTGGGGTACAAGGTGAGTTATAAGTCTATTTGCCAAATGAAGGGTATTATTTTTAACAAAATTTAAACTGATCTGTGATATAATTAGAATAATTTTCTTGGGGTCCTAATTCCACATACCATCCAATGTGAACCACAGTTGCTTTCCAAGAGCATTCCAAAATATTGCCTTTAAAAAGCCCATACTTCTCATTTCAACATTGTGTTTACCAGAGCATGGTAATTTACTGAAAAGAGCATTTAGAAAGATGTAATGGCGCAATCTGCCCTGCTGTAAAAGTTACCAGACTGATTACTGGAGAAAACCCCAGGGCCTTTCTTAACTCCAAAATGGAGGAGGGCTGACAGTTCATAGGCGCTGGGACTTCTGGTAGAGGAGACAGCATTGCACTGCCCCTGAGCAATTTCCCAGAAAGGCACTGTCTAAGCACCGTTATTTTCGGTAGTGGCGACACCATCCTCGGGGGGCTGGGGCGCATTTTGTAAAGGTACGGGAGCATTTTTGGTCACAATTATGGAAGGGAAGCAACCAGATATGCTTGATGTCCTGCAATGTATGGGTTGATTCTAAACCAGGGGTCCGCGGTCTGTTAGGAACTGGGCCGTACAGCAGGAGGGGAGCAGTGGGCAAGTGAGTGAAGCTGCCTCTGCTGCTCCCCATCACTCACGTTACTGCCCGGACAACCCCCCAGCCCCACCCCTTGCCTGGAAAAACTGTCTTCCGTGACACCGGTCCCTGGTGCCAAAAAGGCTGGCGACCGCTGCTCTAAACAGCAAAGGAAAACCTAGCTTACAACCTACCTTCATTTTACACACAATCAAAATCAAAAAGATGTGTTATTGGTTTTTTGTGTTTGTTTTTGTTTTTTTTTTGTAGTTTTCATAATACTTCTCAGTTTTCCAGGATTCCAACTATTGTTTAAATCAGGGGAAGCTCAAAATGTGTTTTGTTTAGAATATTGCCCAAAATTGTTCATTTCAGAAAACTCTCTTACCAAGTGGTTAACACCCACTTAGTAGAATCTGAGTTGCTAATTCAACACACCTTTTCTGCATGTGTAGCTGTTGCATTCACAGTAATTGTGTACAGGTGTAAGCATCTGACTTAATTATATCTTCTAATACAGTTGTGCCCAAGCATTCACGTATTTAAGTACATGTTATTTTATGACAGAATACTTTTCCTTTTATTTCTCCCCTTTTATATTATGGTTAAGACTATATTACAGTTAAGATGTGTTTAGGTACGTTACATTATCTATGAATTTCATTTCAGGATAGTAAAAGGGGGAGTTAACAGTATTTGCTATAGAGGAAGAGTGTTGCATCTGCTAGGATTGAGAACCATCAGTTTAGGTGTCCAGAGATCACGTGAAAGCAGAACTTGGAAAGAAGCCCTAAATACTTTTTGTCAACCCCAAACCAGGCCCCCTGGACACACCCTCCTCTACCTTCCAGATGAGACTTCTGTGCCTCGCCCATAGCAGTCACTGTATGGGCCCTTGCAGCCCATTCCAAGCCATTGTGTGCCAGTATCAGTTTTCTAGATTGGGATGAGAGCTGTGGCCATGGGAGGAGGTGGGAACCCCTAGGGTTAAAATGCAGTGTATTTTAAAGCTACATAAAAGTTACAGATTTTTAAAAGTAATAATTTACACCTATATATCTTGTGATCTGATCACATGTCTGAGGATTCTGTGGAGCCACATTAAAAAAGAGAGGGAGGGCTTCCCTAGTGGCGCAGTGGTTGAGAATCTGCCTGCCAATGCAGGGGACACGGGTTCGAGACCTGGTCGGGGAAGATCCCACATGCCGCGGAGCAACTGGGCCCGTGAGCCACAACTACTGAGCCTGCGCGTCTGGAGCCTGTGCTCCGCAACAAGAGAGGCCGCGACAGTGAGAGGCCCGCACACCGCGATGAAGAGTGGCCCCCGCTCGCCGCAACTAGAGAAAGCCCTCGCACAGAAACGAAGACCCAACACAGCCAAAAATAAATTAATTAATTAATTTAAAAAAAAAAGAGAGAGGGAGAGGAAAGGAGAAAGAAATAGCACCTTTTGTAAACTATTATTTTATTAAGGAATCCACTTCTATGACTCATGAAGCCCAGGCTGAGTTAACAGTGACAAGTTCTGGAGGTAACGATACCCTACTCTGGACTTTCCAGTTATAACCACTGTCTTCTCTCTCTACCTCAGCTGAAAACCCAGACTACTCATGAGGCCTCAATCCCTGCCCTCCTATTCCTGGAAGATGCCAAACCCAACTATGTAAGAGGCTTTCTCAGAGGAGAAGACGAATTTGTCTTCCCAGAAGACAAACCCTCTACTTTGCTTTATGAGACAGACAGCAACCCCAAACCACGGACAGGTTGGGACCTGTGCAGGGCTCAGTGGAGATGGGGAAAAGAAGGAAAGGGGATTCAGGAAGGGATCATCTCCTGTTTAACAAGCAGGCTAGGGTAGAAGGACAGGAAAACTTCACTCTATGATTCAAATCCACCAAACTCAAAGCCAATACCAATGAAGAGACTTCCAGCTTAATGCCTCATCCTGTGAATTTTCAAGGTCTCAGCTCTGTGAAGGCCTTGGGTGAGTGGAAAGCCTAAGCCACCCATATTCCCCACCTTGCTTCTCTCCTTGCTTTTCCAAGGAATATAGCAGAATTTTCTATATGCACACCTACACTTGCAATGGTAAAAAAACTTCACAGACTGACATGGAAGAGCCATAGACAATGGGCCAGGGCTATAAGCAAGCCCTGGATTGGCTTTAGCTGGGCTTGACTCCACCAGTGTTAGGATACCCAATGATGTCTTAAGGGCTTCATACTGAATAGGAAAATGTCAAGATTCACCTAATAGTGGAGCCAAGGGGCAATGAACATTCTCTCCATCACTGGAAACACATAGAATCTGAACAGTTAGCTGTTGGAGAGGGAAGCTGAGCTAGAGCAATGATTAGTTATCTTCTAAGAGCAGTCATACAGCTCAGGCCAGAGAACTCAATTTCAGGGGAGGTCAGTGACCCACACTAAATCTAAACTCTTAATTAAATCAAGTACTCAGTTCCCTGCATGAAGGTGTTTCATCCCTGATTGGCCTGCCTCAGCCCATCCCCCTGGAGAGAGAACTCTAGATAATAAAGCCAAGAAACACATGGGGCTCTGGGCCCAAACAACTATACACTGTTTATTGAGAACACCCGTAGATGATGGGAAGGAGGGATGCCCTGTACCGCATCATGGCCACCACTGAGTGGGAGCCGGGCCCAGAGGACACTAGCAGAGCTGGGGGGTGGGCTTCCCATGACTCACTGACCATCACAAAGGTGGGAGGAATAGGAGAAGGCCAGGCCCAAGAGCCTGGTACCATGCTGCAAATGGGGGTTGATTGGCCTTTGCCTTTCAAAAACAGAGGATTAGGGGAGGGGGACTACTAGAAAAAAATAGAAACTCTAAGATTTAAAAAAAATAGTCCTGTACATAACAAGACAGCATCTGCTCTCCAGGGCCCGAGACTGGCAGCAGGGGCCTTAGGCAGGCAGGCCAGGAGCCTCCAGGGGAAGATCAGTGGTTCGGCTGAGACAGTCAGCTGCACATAATTGGCCAGTCACCAGCACCCAGCAAAACTTCATCCATGCTCCGGCAGGGCAGGAAAGCACCCGGCCTCTTGGGAATATACAAATATTTACCGGATTCTCTTTGCTTGTTACAAAAACAGATAAGAAAGCTTACAGCAGATTATTTACAAACAGTATCCTGGGATATTGTGAAGGCAGAGGTGGGCTGGCTTGGGGGGTGGGGTCTGTGGGGGCAGAGCAGCCATAGCAGCCCAGAGGGTCCAAGGCCGGGCCCCTCCCCAGGCTCCAGGCTCTGCAGGCACTGGACTCTGTCACTGGGAGAGGGGCTTAATTCTTCTTGTGGAGGAACTTCATTTTGTTGCCTGTGGGCCAGAGGAGGGCAAGAGTGAGAACATTTCAGTATCATCTCTTCCAACAGCCCTGACCCTCTCAGTGGGAGAGAAGGATTAGAAAGACTGGATTACAGCTAGATATGATCCAGGATGGTGAAAACACTCTAGAGCTCTAATTAGAGCACTGGTATTAATCATGTATGGCTTTGGGCAAGCCATTTAACTTCTTCAGTCTCAATTTTCCTTTTAAAGTGAGACATGCTATGATTCTGTGATTTAGTTGGCTGAGCTCTTTGAAGGGCACTCTGGTGCTGCCACTTTTGTAGTAGACCCCTTATAGCCTCGAGGAGAGCTCACTGGTCCTAATGGCCCTTGTGCTCACTCAGGAAGAAATGCACCCAGAAAGACCTGACCTAGGTGAGGCTTTATGAGATCTCTTCCTGTTCTGTCTACAGCCCCGATACAAATACCCACTGGCATTGGTTTAGAGTAGTTTGGGGTACAGATTCCCCCAGTCCCTCCCTTCTTGCTGAATATGTCTCATTAGTGACAAAGCTACTTACCCAAACCGCGGAGAAACTTGTTCATTCCACTCTGCTCAGTGTCTGGCAGTTCCTCTAAATACTGCTCCACTCGCTGCTCAAAGAGGCCTGGGGAAGAGAAGAAACAGGAACAGGGAAGAGAACAGTCATAGGAGGGAGGGAAGGGGAGGCCTCCTGGAGGGGGACCAAAGGGCACAGATCCCAAAAAGGGGGAAACCAAAGATCTGCAATTATAACTTATAAGAGCATCCTACCAGAATTCAGACTGGCTCATCAAAACTATTATTAATGACATCTCACTGTGTTCACTGCTGATGGCAAGAGCCCCTTGCCTCCCAGTGCACGTTCCTGAGCCGCATTATGGCGAGGATGCCACTCCTCGTATCAGAGCTGCCCCCAAGTGGACACCTTCTCCAGCTCCTTTTAGACCACTCTACCATGTTGTTTCAAAAGGTCTGTTACACTAAATGGACAGTATTAGTGGGCAGAAGAAATAATAACCCTGAGGTTAGAAAGGTCTTGATGAGATGAAAAAGCCCTAGAGTGAGCAGAGCTGATGAAATAACAGAGATAAGATAACCTTTGTGCTCTGAGGGCAGACTGTCACCAACCTAAGACAGAGAGCTAGCTCAGTTCTCTTCAAGGGCTTTCTCAACCCTGGATTCTCAGGACTCCCTAAACTGCACAGTCTGGTCTTTTTCTCTGAGTAAGGAAGGACCTGTGAATGCGGGGATAGGTGGGGATAAGCCCCACTCTTGCCACGTGGCTCCAGCCTGTGCCCAGCCTTGTGAATGCACATACTGGGGCAGGAGGAGAAAGTGCCCTTGGCAGTCTCTCTCAGAAGAAAAGGGATGTTAGGAGGCCTGCCCTGGCTAATAACTCAAGAGCTTCCTGATGGGAGCTCACCAGTGCCTGGCTACTCAGCCCTGCGGGTAGCAGAAACGTTGGAGGACGCCTGACATCCCCCCAGAACCCCCCACCCCAGGCTCTTCTGGCCTTACCCTTTGCCCGACACTTTCTTAGCTCCCTGTCTTGGATGAAGCCAGCAAACATCTGAGACTCCATAAAAACTTCAAGAAAACGGCGGATGCTTTTGGAGGCCACAGACTTGCGGAAGGCCTCTCGCTGAAAGGCCCTCTCCCCCTTCTCACTCTGGGTCAGGAAGAGGGAGTAGTGCCCAACAGTCTCCACAAAGAACCGGATAAACACCTCTGACACCAGCCCATTGAGGGTATTACATTCTGGAAGAGAAGAGAAAATCTTTGAGGTTCAGGTCAAGAGCCTGCATCCCCAGCCTCCATCTGGTGGTGTCTCCCTCTCCTCGACGGAACTCCAGCCAGAACCACTTCTCTGTTCTTGAAACCTTAGCTCTTGTGCTCCCAGGCTTGTAACTAGCTCCTGAGCCAAGAGGTCGGAAACTGTGCTCTGAACACGGAAGCTGGGGAATACTTGCTGGATGAATGAGAATGGAGATTAGAGACCAGAGCGCCACTCCCCACACCCCTTAAGCTCGGTGGTTTCCCTGGCTTCACAGGAAGAGGAAGTTCCCTCCATCTCCTGCAGCGGCTCAAGGCAGGGCCTGAGAGGGAGGAATAACTAGTGTCCTGTCAGCGAGAAGAGTCTTTGCGGTTGCCAACTGTCTTTAGGGTTTTTCTCCCCAAACTTCCTGAGGTAGAGAATTAGAGGCAAGAGGTAGCTCTGTAGCCTGGGCCACCCTAGAAGCAGCCCCGATGTTGTCTAAGTTTCTGAACTCCCTCTGATAAGATACTACACTACTTCTCTCCCCTCAGACCCAGTCAAGCCACAACTCCTAGAACCACACTAGTGGGGCTAGAGAATTCTAGGCTAAAGTGAGACCAAGGTCCTATACCTGAGCTTCACTAGCCAGAAGGGTCTGGTGCATAGAATCAGGGTCCAAGCCCCATGAGGCCCAGGCCCAGAGCAGAGGGAGTCTGGGACCAGAACTGATTCTGCCTGGGGCAAGCCTCACTCACCATCATCGGAGTCGCTGTCAGAGTCCTGGGAGATCAGTTCATTCTTCCTCTCTAGAGCCTGCTCCAGAGCCGCCTGTAACTTCCTAGGTAACAACGTGTCCTCGTCATCCATCTGCAGGAGAAGGAAACCGCACAGTGACACTGACTGAGCACTTAACTTTGTGCCAGCCCTGTTTGAAGAGCTTGAATATATCATCTCATTTCATTCTCCCAAGAACCCTGATACTATTATCAACCTCATTTTAAGATGAGAAGCTGAGGCTCAGAGAGAGGTTAAGAAACTTGTCCAAGGTCACAAAGATAAAAAGCGGTGGAGCGGGTGGCATTCACTGCCCAGGACCAACAGGGGCTCCTACCCCAGCACCACGATGAAGTCTCCCCAGTTCCTCCATCTTCGGCTCCAGGGGGGGAAGCATGGTTGGCTGGGGGAGGGGAGACTGTGGCCCAGCCTGTGTCTCAGGCGTGAGGCGAGGCTGTTGTGCCTGTCTCTGTATTCTGGTTCAGTGTCTGCATCGTGACGCTTCGTACCCAGGAGTCGTAGCTCTGTCAGTGGTGTGTAACAGACTACATTCCCAAAGGCTACGGCATTGGGTTGTGTTCCTTTATAGAGAGCCAGGAGGATTTCCACCACTAACAGAGGCTTTTTGAAGTTGACAATGATTGCAAACCTTTACATTCCGCCGCATTCTGTGTGTCATGTATAATCCTCCAGCAACATTTCAAGGCAGGTGTTATCACCATGCGTGTTTTAGAGATGAGAATTCTGGTTCAGAGAAGTTCAGAGGCCTGTTCAAGATCATGTGTCTCAAAGGGGGCAGAGGGCAGAGGTCAAGCCTTTGGATCCAGGCCATGTTCTTCACACACCCACACTGCCTTCCAGAAGCTGATGATGCCGACCAGAACAGCAGATCCTGCTGAGGTCAAGACTTCTCAGACCAGCTTCTTTCTACCCTTGTCTGTCCTGTGAATGTGGAACCCAGAGGGCTCAACAATCAGGCTGTGAAGGTGGAGTCGTGTGTGTGACAGTGCTGGGTGCTCTGCATCAAACAAGCACCCACCCTGGGTCAGGCCATGCTCTGCAGCGTCCCACTCTTACCTGTCGGATGAATCGGTCAGACCCCAGATTCACCATCAGTGCCTGAGAAAGAGTCACGAGGGACAGTGATTCAGGATATGAATCCCTGCAGTGCCCTTCCCAGGCCTCCAGCCCTCCTGGATTCCCAGGGTCAGATAACAGGAATAACTCCAGCCAGGGAAAGACCTCCCAAGGAGAAAGGATAAGAGCTGGGTACACAAAGGAGAAGATCCCAGCAGCCTCCGCGCCACCCCCATCCCTCCTGGGGGTTTCTGTTCCTTCTGTCCCTTCCTTCCTCCACACCAACCCCCCCACCTCCCCACCGCTGGCTCCCCAGGTGGCCCACCTCCTCCACAGGCAGCTCCTTCAGTTTGGGGAGGGAGCTGGAGAGCAGACCAACCAGGAAGGGGGTGGGACAGCAGACGATGTCAATCATGGAGGCCGGGAGGACAGGAATGAAGGTGTGCTGCCAGGAGAAGGGGTAGAGCAAGGCCACCACCGCATGGGAGCAGCTGGATAGGGTACTGGCAGACAGACAGACAGACAAAGCACTGAGCCCAGGCCCAGCACCTTCGGGGAAGGGGCGTTACAGCCTGCTGGGCCAGACTCAAGACATCCTTTCATGTTAAAACTCCCAGTGCCACAAAAATGCTAAGGAGCCTTGGGCCTGGGTCTGACCTTGCAGACTGGTAAAGTTCCCACATTCCCACTGCTCGGGACCTCAGGGACAATGGCGCTACCCTCTTTGGTGGCTCTACCTAGGAACAGTCATAAAGGTACATAGCAACACTTGAACACACATACACACCCCCAAGAGCCACCCAAATGCACAGGTGGGCCTGACCTAGTGTGGGAGTATCAGCTCAGGCCAGGGAGTACAAAGGTAACCTGAGCAAGGGTTGATCACAAATTCATAGTAAGAGCTGGAAGGTCATCTTATCAGGTCCACATGTTACAGCTGGGGCCATTGATACCCAGGGTCAGTCTGGTCATAAGTGGCACACCTGGGACACAACCAGTTTTCCTGTCTCCCAGCCCAGTGTTACTTCTACCATTCTTCCTCTCTATCCGTTCCTCCCTCTCCTAATTGGAAAAAGCGGTCTGACTGAGGACCACTGACTGAGGTGAGGCTGGCACCATTCTTAACCACTCCCATCTGTCCTCTCATGCTCCAAAAAATAGCCAGAGGTCTCAGTGGGGTCACACTTCTCTTGGCCTAGAGGGGGGCTCCAGGCCTCCAGCACCACAGGGCTGGTTGGCCAAGCAGAACGACCAACGGGAGACTGGAAGGACAATCTCCCCGACGCTAAGCAGAAGGCACAGAAGTGAGTGCTGAGGGAGAGTGTGGGTCACCGGTCAACACAGGAGACACACCTGGCTTTAACCATCCACCCGTCAGGAGAGGGGTCAAAGGCACTCCCCTAAGGGCCACATTACATATGAGGAGACAGAGGCCCAGAGTCAAGTTCATTCTCAAGCCTGCCTTTCCCACCCTGTCTCTCCGCATCTATTGGTCCCACGTGTTAGCTATGAAAGCCCTGGGCTCCACTTGATCAGCTCCAGCAGGGACTCTCACCCTTTCATGACTAATGCCCACCAGTCAGAGAACATGGTTCCAACCCATGACAGAAACAACCCCTCTTTTCCAGAAGGACCTCGGTGGACATTTGCAAGCGTTTTGGCAGCCAGT
Source organism: Balaenoptera ricei (assembly GCF_028023285.1). Classification (NCBI taxonomy): domain Eukaryota; kingdom Metazoa; phylum Chordata; class Mammalia; order Artiodactyla; family Balaenopteridae; genus Balaenoptera; species Balaenoptera ricei. The sequence goes on from NC_082646.1 coordinate 66,450,164, forward strand.
GCCTTGCTTGGCTGTCCTACCACCCCATGGATGACTAAAATACCGCTGGGCCTTGAGGCAGAGACACAGGTATGCTGGCCCTGAGAGCCCTTCCCCTAGGGACAGCAGCTCCCCATACCCCAAGGAGAGCCATCTGAAAAAGATCTGGAAAGGGGCTGTCCAGGGTCAAAGGAAACACAGCTCCACAATGCCTTCCAGTGGGCCTGGGGCTCGGGAGGCAGAAGGCTTGTACAACCCTTAGGGCTGATCACTGCAGAGCCTGTGTATGCGTGCGTGGACGCGCGTGCACCTACACACACACACACACACACACCCTCCCACTTACACAGACATCAGAACTAGGCCAGAGGGACCAAGGACTTGTGGAAAACCTAAAATGTGAGCAACGGAACAAGAGGTGGCTGGGCTTACTGAGCCTTGACCCCAGTCCAGGCCTGTGTGCCCTCACTGGGCTGCCTATTCTGCCCCTCTTCAGTCAGAGGCAGACCCCAAGCAGGGAAGACATCTTTTCTAAGACCCAAGATTGGCAGGACTTGAATGCTGAGCCAGGCCAGATCAGGGCCCTGGGGTATTTTCCTCCCCAAATGGTCCAGGAGTGTGTTCAGAGGCAGCTGAAGCCACGGGAAACAATCACTGTATTCACAGCCCTGTTGGAGCCAGGCTGAGGGCCATGGGGGTGGCCAAGAGGAGGCTCTGTCCTGGGTAAGGGAGTGGAACCTTCAAGAAAAGAAACCTCGGGGTCCAGGCTCTGCTAGGGGCATCAAGGTCTGACCAGACCAGAGCCTCACAGCTGGGTAGCGGGGGCTTTGCTGGCAGACAGTGAACACGGATGGCAGAAAGGCACAGACGGGGCCCCAGGAAGCTGCCATACCTGGCTAGTTCCGGTTGCCGGCTCGGTCCCTTCACAAGGCCTGACGGGCCCATGACGTACATAGAACTGTGGTGTACAGAAGCACTGAGGCTGTGACGGGAAGTGGGAGACAATCTTCTTTTCTAAACCTGGCTCTCTCTGGAAAAGCCAGAAGCTCTGGGTTTTCCTCCTCTTTACTTCTCCTGGGCTGAGGGTGGCCCTGAGTTCCTGCGCCAATGCCCTATGAGGGCATTTGGGAGTCCATTTCCTCATGACCCTCTCAAGCACACAAAAGAAAGACCCCAGGGATCCTGGGCTTATTGGGGGACAAACCAGGAAGAGGAATCTTCTTTTCTGCCTCTCATATCAGCGCCTAGCGTATGTTATGGCACATAGCAGATAGCTTAATAAACGTCTAAATGACTAAATTAATTCCACCACTCTAAAGAAACTACTGCCCCCCGTGATGGGTTCTTTGACGAAAAATCATACAATGTGTTGCCGAGATCTCATCCTCTCCCTGCCTGTCCCATCCCCTACATATACCCTTTGCTATGGTCTGAATGTTTGTGTCCCCTCAAATTCTTTGTTGAAATCCTAACCCCCAAATATGATGATATTAGGACATAGGGCCTTTGGGAGGTGCTTAGGTCATGAGAGTGGAGACCTCATGAATGGGATCAGTGTTCTTATAAAAAAAGAACCCCCCTTCCACCATGTGAGGACACAGTGAGACGCCGACAGCTATGAACTAGGAAGAGGGCCCTGACCAGAACGTGACCATGCTGACACCCTGATCTTGGACTTCCAGCCTCCAGAACTGTGAGAGATAAATTTCTGTTGTTTATAAGCTACCCAGTCTGTGGTATTTTGTTATAGCAGCCTGAATGGACTAAGACGCTCTTTTAAAGAGGAAAAAAACCCTTGGCTGCCTAGAAGAGCTCGGCCTCTTCCAGAACACCTCATGTCCAGTGACATTTCTGCTGCCCCCTCCCATGGCCACAACCATCTGGAACTCCTCTGCCTCTAAAATCATAAATGCCAACATTTCAGACTAAGACTTGAGATCTAGTCAGCTCTTTTCTTATTCTTCTTAATCCAGCTCCCCTGCCTCAATGACACCTCCAGTCCCTGGGCTTCTTTCTCCCTTTCCTAGTTTGGCCAACCTTCCTACAACCACTCTCCTCCCCAGCACTCTCAAGACCCTCACCTGGTCCTTCTCTGCAAACCCCCACATGCCTGGCCCTGGGTCACTCCATTCAGTTGCCTTCTCCAGGTGACACCCTCACTGGCCCCCTCACTGGATGGCTCAGCACTCCTCATACTATCCCTAGTCAGTGCCCTTGCCCCTTCCTCACTGTGGCTCTTCCTAAAGTTCATCGCTCTCTTAAAATTCAGCATCCCACAGAGGTGGCCTTGCCTCCGCCTCCAGAGGAAGTGTGGCCCTCAGCTAGAAATCTTACTTTCTTACCTTTCTGCATGTAGATAGATTGGTACCCCTACAATCTTGGCCGTTGCAAAAGCAGCAGCGTTTGTCTTTTTCCCTCCAGCCAAGTCCTCCATTGGGTTCTCAACCCTGCCATCTTGTGTGCTCGCAAGCCCTGCTCCCTCAGTCATCCTCTCTGCCCGGGTTTGCTAACCTTTCCTCTGCATTTGATCTTTCTCTCACCACACACAGATGCACACATACACATACACACACACTCCACGCACTAATACGACAGTGGCTGGCATATACTAGGGCTCGTAAATCACATTGGATGAATAGTGGATGTGCTTTACCCCCTTCTTCACCTCACCTGCTGGGCCCTACCTGAGCTTATCTGCTACAAAAATGACGCGGCGCTCCAGCAGCAGTGAGGCGAAGATTCGGATAAGCTGGCGCACACTGAGGCAGGTAAAAAGGCACTCGAAGTCCACATGCTCCAGCCGGGAATCCATGGGCCGCCGCAGCTCTAACACCTGCAGGAGAGCAGTGGGGCAAGTGGGTCAAGGCAGATCAGGTGGGTGCCACTCCTGGGTCCTACACAAAGCGACCGGAAGCTGGCTCCCCTTCCCACCTGCTTTCCCAAGGCCTCTAATCCACCCCACTGTGTAGTAAGACCCAGTCTCCTCCTCCACTCAGACCACAGCTCTGCTCCCACAGTACTCAGACGCCCAGCCTGTGGGCAACAGGGCTAACTGAATATGGGGGAGGCTCCGGAAGGAAGGAGCTGGGGAGCCATATGCCAGGCTCTCAGCAAAGGGGGGAGGAGAGCTGACTGCTCTTACAGATGAGGGCGGGAGGGAGCCACACAACTTCATCTGCACTGCCCTCCCTGCCCTCCTGCCCTTGCCCCACGCGGAAGAAGTCACAGTGAAGCTCCCCCAAGCCTCCCTCCTGAGAGCCTGCATGCAGCCAGCGCCCCACTCCTACTACCCCGAGGGTCCGGGCTCCTCCAGGGAGTGAGAGTTCACACAGGAAGCTCACAGGACCTGGGCCTCTCTTCATCCACCTGCCCTCAAGGAGATCATAGCCCAGTGAGGCTGAATGAGCCTAAACGATCACAGCCCACCAGCTTGGTGTCAGGACAGGGGAAAGGTGTAATTAACATCTGCACAGGGCGCTGAGAGGGCTGAGAGGTCAGGGCAGCAGCTCAGAGCACAAGACGCTTAACTTGGTTGTCCAAGGAGAGAAGAAGGGAAGTGTCTACTAGGCAAAAGGAAGCAGGGTTCAGGGACAGTAAGCAAGTCAAGTCAGAGCGTTGAGACGAGGCTGCTGAGCGGGCTGGGCCCCATCCTGAAGGACTGACTCCCAGGCATGCTACTGGACTCTCAGGGTAGGGTCGGGGGTCCTGCCCCCAGGTCATGCAGGAAGCAGAAAGTCCCTCCGAAAGAGCGTGGGAGAAAAGATGCTACAAGAAAGGCCTTAAATGGCATTCGCCACTCCCAGCAAACCCAATGTTTCTTTAGTCAGACCCTCTCCACTCCCTGCAGCAACTAAGTTATTTCTTCTTCCCTCTCCTCAAACCCAACATCCACCTCTCACTCTCAGAGGATGACCTTCTTTTCCATTTTGAGAAAACTGAAGCCATCAGATGAGAATCCAGAATCTACAAGCCATGGCCCTTCCTTGCCATTACACAAGGAAGTACCCTTCTCTCCTAAAAAGCCAGTCTCTCCCTGGATCCCACTGCCCTGCCTTCTCACTGACAGTCTGACTGTCCCCTCCCTCTGCTGCTGCTTTAACCTCTTCCTCTGATGGGCCACTGCCACCAGCACCCAGACAACCACCTTCAACTGACTCTCCCCTGGCTCCACATTACCGTTCAACCACTGCCCCTTCCCCATTTCTCCCCACAGCCAAGCCTCTTAAAAGCTGTCTCTACAGGCTATTCCCCCTTCTCAACCCCATTCACTTCTCAAGTCTCTCTACTCAAGCTTCTCGGCCCCCTGACCCCCCACGTTTCTGAAACTCAAGGAATCCCGCCACGCCTCATCCTGACCTCGCCTGATCACTCCTTCCTTTCTGAGAGGCCCCCTTCCTTGGCTTCCTGGCACTCCTCCTGTCTTGGTTTTCAGGGCTGCTGCTCCTCTGCTGCAGGCCCTCTAAATGCTGGAGGCCCTTGGGACTATCTTCTCTTCCCTGTCTACACTGTTTGCTACTAAACGTCTTCTCTGGGGTGTCTCACAGGCATCGTAGACGTAACGTGTACAAAATCAAACTCTTCCCCCTCACAAGCCTCCCCCTCCTTCAGGTGCTCCATCCGCTGACCTGCTGCTCAAGCCAGAAAACTGGGAATTCGCCTTCAAGTCTCCCTAACACTATCCCCTACTTCCAATCAAACACAATGTGCTATTGACCCTAATTCTAAAGCACATCTCAAATCCATCTATTGTCTCCATCTTTTCCTCCACACCTTAATCCAAACTCCGATCATCTCTTGCCTGTACTACCGCAACATATCCAAGCTGGTCTCCCTGTTTTCACTCCAGTCCGTAATCTACATAACAGCCAGAGGGAGCTTTGAACATCATATCTCGGATCTTATAACCCTGCTTTAGAGACATTCCAAAACCCTGAACTTGGCCTACAGGTACATTGTGATTTGGCCCTGCTGTCTATCCCTCCTGCTCACTCACCTTTTCAACCATCCTGGTCTTTTTTTCCGTTCCTTGGCAAGCATCCACGCTTTCCCAACTTTTGCCTTTGCATGCTGTCCCTCTACCTGGAATAATCCTCTCCTGCCCATACCCTTCTCTTTCAGTCTCCCTCCTCCCACTTCATCTGGTTGACTCTACTCACCTTGGGTCCCCAGTAAAATGTCACTTCCTCAGAGGAGGCCTTTCCTGGCCCCTAATCTAAAGCACATCCCCTGTTACACACTCTCACTCTGTGCTTTCACTTGGCACCTAACACTTTTAGGAGTTATCTGTTTCTACGTACAAGTATTTATTTAATGTCAGTCTCTCCCACTAGACTATGAACTCCACAAGGGCCGAGCTGTGCCCCTCTTTAACTATATGACTCTGCCTCAAAGTCTGCAGGAACCCTGACTATAAGAGAGCACATATTCTGTAAACATTTGATGAATGAATAAAAGGTGGCCTGCAGTTTAGTCCAAACAGGTCAGGGAAGGCCCCTAGAAGCTGCAGAGAGTTGAGCAACAATTACAGTTCTGTCATTCACTTTTTTTAGCCCCTGTTGGTGAGGTATACAAATGTGTTGAGCAAGGAAGGGGCCGTGCTCTGCACCCCCAGAGATTGAGCCTTGGCTCAGCAGGTCCCACTCCAGCCCCAGTCCATGGTCTGAGAGAAGAGGCAGCAGAAATCCCTACCTCATTGCCAGCCCCCGGCAGGAATGTCTTCACTTTGATGGTCTTCCCTGGGGCAGGGAAGGGTGATTCCATGAGACTTCTCATGAAGGGATAGACCAGAGCGGCGGAGATCCCACGCCGGCGCTCCACCTCATCTAGGACCTGTGCCCACCGCCAGCAGCCCAAAGAGGAAGGGTGTCAGGGCGCCACCCTCCCCTACCTCCTGGGCAGAGAAGAGGGCAGCCCGGCATCTGACCAGCCTGGGCCGAAAGCTGGGAGATGGCGGACTATCTCGCCAGGAGTTTCACACCCTACCCTTCCCGTCTCCCTGGCCACTCGGTGTCAGCTCTGCTCCCTAACTAGTCCTTGCCTCAGACTCCAAGATCTGAGTAGCTGGGCAAAGGAAATACCACTTGAGGTCGGGTTCCTGGGCACTTGGCTTCCCGCAGGGTCTCTGTCCCCAAGGACTCAGCTCCGCCCATGGGCCAGGGTGAGCTGTGACATTAGCAGACACTGCCGGTGCAGGAGCTGGTAGATGGGGAGGGAGTCAGAGAGCTCCCTTGCACTTGCCCTTGCATTCTCGCCTTCTCTCACCCTCTCACACACACAGGTGGTTTTCTCATCTAAGCCGCATGCAGATACTCCTATGGGAGCTGTCAGCTCGGGGAAGGGGGAGGGAAGTAAGCCAGAGCCCTCTTACCTTGGAAAACAAGCCGAAGCAGCCAAGGCGGCTGATGACACAGTATACCTCTGGCAACCGAGGCCCTTTCCCACTTGGCTGGGCCAGGACAAGGAGGAGAGAGACACAGACACAGAGAATGCATGATTACTATATCTGACTCCTTTTCCTCGGGAACTGAGGACTAAGCACCTCTCTTCTAGTGAAGACTCCGGGCCTCTTCTAAACCTCTACTCAACCAGGCCCCCAAGGAAAAGGCTGCCACTCTTTGGGGGCAGGCTTCAGCCTCTGCTGGGCCTTCCAGCCCAAGGTGCCAGACTCCTGCCAAGCTCTACACAGGCTCCACCCTTCTCCCCCAGGAGGACACTGATGGGGGCTGGCAAAGGACGAAGAGGTTTGGCAGAGGCTATAGGGTGATGTGTGGATTTATATCCCTAAATCCCCAGGCCCCCAGTGGTAAGGGAGGGACTTGTGTACATCCTTAGGAGCAAGCCAGGCGGTCTTCTGCCTCCCAGAGGGGATTCTGCAAAACATTCCTTTTCTCAGTTGCTCTTTTCTCCCTTCCTTGATCCATCCCCATTCTAGGAAAGCAAACTGACACCAGATAAGAGAAGCAAACTACTATTTATTGAATATTTGCCATATCTGAGTCCTGGGCTTGGAACTTTCCAAGAACTTGTTAGATAGGCATTATTATCTCCCTTTTATTGATGAGGAAACTGAGTTCAAAATTATTAAGCCATTGTCCAAGGTCATGTATTTAGAAGTCATGGAACCAGGAGTCTGTTTCTGCCTCTGATTTGCTGTATTACCTCTAAAGTATGCTGCCTTCTGACAGAAAGGAAGGGAAAGAAACACAAAGAGACTGGACAGAGGCATGTACAGAGTAGAGGAGAACAAAGTAAAAGGGGGATTTAAAAGGTAGGCAGCTGAAGGAGATGTGCACTGAGAGCTCCCCAGGCCTGGAGCCCCCAAATGCAGGCTGGAGTGAGTCCACAGGAGTTGACTTCTCCAGCCAGGGGCTGGCAGGGCTCTGTGGCTGCCTCTGGCTCAGAGGCCTGGAGTGCCCAGCAAGGCCGAGCGGGGAGGGAGCAGAGCAGCAGGTGCTGGCCCCTCATGCAGGCTGCTAAGCAAATGCAGATGGGCTATTTCAGTCTCCAAACCTGCTGGCCACACGTCACAGATCTAAAGAGAAGGCAGAATCTGTTTTTGTCCATATTAGGCCTGAAACTCACTCCTCTCTTCTTCCCTCTCCCCCGCCTCCCCTAAAGCCCCAAGTGATTAAAACAAGTATGTGGGATTTGGGTTAGAATCATTGTGTCCAATCTGTAGGAATGCCGAGCCAGTGCCAGCCCCCTTGGCAGGGACCCAGCCCAGGCCCTCTCTGAGCAGCCAGGACAAACATGCTCTTCCCTGGGGGCAGCAGGCCCGCGGCAAAGGAGCAGCTCTGCTCCATCTCTGCTCCTGCAAAGGCAGCCTTTGGCACGCTACCCTCCCCAGGCCCAGGTGAACCTGCCCGGCTCCCCACCTGGCATCTGTACTGCTCTACTTTCCCTTAGCCCCACTCACCAGGCATTCTATCTCCAAGTACTCCTTCTCCCCAGACTACCCTTTGGGGTGATCCAGGACTACCAGATTTGGTGTTAAAGGACTTGGAGTCAACCTGGCTCTGGCCCTGATTGGCTGTATGACCCTGGGCAAGTCATTCCACCTCTGAGTCTCGGTTTCTTAATCTAAAGAACATATATAATAATACTGGGTTGGCCAAAAAGTTGGTTCGGGTTTTTCCATACGATGCTATGGAAAAACCCGAACCAACTTTTTGGCCAACCCAATACCTCATAGGCTATTATGAGTAACAAAGAAAATGACATACTTAAAGCATCTAGCCTGGAACATAAACAGATCCCAAATCACAGTTCATTCTCTTTGCCCTGCCTTCTACATTGAAAGTCCTACCTCCTCTACTGGACTATCTAAAGTTCCTTAAAGATAGGAGCCATGTCTAACTCATCTTTATGTGCCTTTAGCATATGCTGCCTAACCCTCAGCAGGTGTATGCTACATGTTTCTGAATGAATGAATGAATGAACAGCCCAGAATCCTTCACCTGGAGTCCCTGCTATACATCACCTTTGCCAAAGATCCCCCTCATCTGCCCCTTCTCCCACTAAAGCCTGGGAACCCTGAAACTCTGTCAACAACCCAAGCCAACAATACCCCTGGTGAGCCCCAGGGGAGTGTGTGACAGGACTCTCTTTATCTTTACCTCAATCTATTTCCCAGGACTAATGAGAAGAGGGATGGTGTAGTGCTTCTCTCTCTACAACATGGCTTATATTTTCAAAACCCTCCCTTTCCCTTGAGTTCAAGGCATCTCTCCCAGAATCCCATAGAAGGTACTGCTCTGTCCCTGCTCAGCCTCCAGCCCTACCAGACCATGGACAGGATGCACATCAGGTTGGCCAGGTATGGGGGCGAGGAAGGTTTGTCCTCCACCCCAATCTGATGCACACACACATACTGCTGGGTTGATGTGATCCTGCAATCAGGATCAGCAATCTGAGCCTGTAAGCCCGAAGTAAATGAACAAAAAGAAAAAGTATAGAAGAGCTAAAAACATATGACAGCCCAGTAGAAAGTGATCCAATCTCTTCCCTTATTGTAGATTATCTTAGATCCTGGGGCCCAATCAGAGGGGCCACTTTAAGTCCTGCCATCCCAGGGAGTGCTTCGTGGTGTGTGTGTGTGTGTGTGTGTGGCCTGCAGAACATAGAACAACTTAAGTTTCTACAAGCTCAAGTTAAAGAAGAGCATACACACATACAAACACTGTGGCCCAGTCCCTGAGGACCGAATGGCCCTACTTACTAGTAAGCGCCTGCAGTAGCCAAAGCGTCTGCTGCCATCTTCCCCAGTCAGCATGAAAGAGAACGTCTCACTGGAACATGGAGAAGTCTGGCATCAGGGAAATATCAGAGGACCCAGGAAACAGCCCCCAAGAAGAGGGACCGCCCAGGGAGGGGGTGAAGGACCAGGCTGCCGTAGGAGAGGAGACTGGGACTAGGGTGGGCCAGACTCAGCTGCCCACTGTTATGGGGGTAAAGGAGGCTATGCCAGGCCGGGCCTCACCTGCTGTACTCTGACACAGGAAGCCAGTCTTTGGCATCAGGGAAGCAAAACTGGGGAATGGCCTTGAGCCTCTCCTCTGCCTCCCGCATCTGCTTGGTGGGTCGGTCCAGCTGCAAGGAAGAGGAATGTGGGGAGAGACAGATAAGAGAAGACGTGGAACTTGGGGCCGGTGGGGGGTAGCTGACAAATATCTCCTCCCCCGAGAGTCCTAGGTGGCGTTTGCCCAACTGGCATGCTTCTCAGCAACCGTACCCTGACCCCACTCCCATTTCTCACAGAGAGGTCCGGGTGTGGGCTGAGTCATCATTTATTCATTCAATATATGCCAAACTAGCACTTTCTACGTGGCACCTGGCATGTGCTGGGCTACCAATAGAAAACCAAGTGGACAAGGTCCCCGTCCCTGTGCATTCTGGTCAGCAGAGTGAGATAATCAACAACAAAATTTCAGAGGGTGCCACAAAGGAAATAAACAGGGCGATATGACAGAGATAAGTGGGTGGGTGGGGCTACTTTAGAGTATCTAGAAAGATCTCCTATTTGAGCGGAGAATGAAGAATGAGAAAGAGCCAACAGCCAAGTGAAGAGCTAGGGAAAGAAGGTTCCCCGCAGAGGCAATGGCAGAGAGAAAGGGCCCGAGTGTTACAGGAAGAGAAAGGAGGCCGGGTAGGCTGGCTGGGGCGAGCAGGGAAGGAGTGGCAGGAGCTCCGGTAGGTGGGGGAAATGGGGAGTGAGTGCTAATGGGTACAGAGTTTCTTTTGGGGGTGATGAAAATGTTCTAAAATTGATCACATAACTGTGACTACACTAAAAGTTATTGAATCGTACGTTTTAAACAGGTGAATTATATAGTATGTGAATTGTATCTCAATGAAGCGGTTAAAAAAGAGAAAGGAAAAGTAATAAGGTAGGAGAAGTAGCTGGGGGCCCTTCCTCAGGACCCTTGAAGTCCTGTAAACAACGTGGATCTCATTCTAGGCACGCTGGGGGGCGTTCTCTCCGCCCTCATCCTCCGAATACTCACTGGCCCAAACCCACCCCCTCTCCTCCCTCCTGGCTACAGGCAGCCATGCTCAGGGCTAGCGCAGTGAGGTGAGTTGCTAAGGCAGGAACAGGATCTCTCTTCTTCCCCAGATGGGCCAGGCAGAAAGGAGGAGGCAGAGGAGGGGGCAGGGAAGGAGGGAGGGGGCCTCACCTTGGGAAACTGGTAGGAGACCTCAGGGAGGTAAGTGTTTCGGGATGGCTTCCTCTTGAGGGACACCACCACGAAGTACTCAAACAGCTCCCGCTCCTGCCACTCGAGCAGCTCCAGCTCCAGGGTCCGGTAGCTGGGTGCGCGCTTCAGCATGGACTGGATGTGGACCAGGCGCTGCGTGTGGGCTGGGGGCAGGTCACACGTCAGGGACAAGGCCCCCACGTTAGCCCCCTCCACCCCATGCTCAGGGCTCCATCCCCGTGGGTCACCTCTAAGTGCAGGAGCCTAGTCTGATGGCCTGACCCAACGAGGTCCGGGGGAGAAGTGGCAGGAGCAAGGTGTGTAGCCTGTCTGCCCTGACACAGTCAGGGCCTCCTGGAGCCTCTGGAGGCTGAGCTGGGGCCAACAGACTGCCTGAGCCAGGCAAATCCAGGGATGCATCAACGGCACCCAGCCACCCCTGCCCCTGTGCCAGCAGGACTAGAAGATATGAACATCCACGAAGCCTTCATCCTAGGGCCCCTAACAGTCCTTGGGCTTGGACCCTTTTTCCCTGTCCCCAGGCCCAAAGTCCACTTGCCCACTTGCCTGGGGGACCAGCAGAGGAGGGAAGGAGCAAGCTAGCTCCCACATACTTTAATCATCCAGAAAGGTCTAGGCAGGGCTTCCCAGTAGAGAAAGAACAGAGATTTGCCCAAGGCCCTGTGGAACATGAAGGTCCCAGAACCTTTCCAGGGAGGTGGCAGTTCTCCTTTCTAGGGAGAGGGAAGATGAGTGGCCTCAGAGCCTCCAGAGTACCAGTTTCCTCAGACTTTGGCACATTTCTTCCAACCAGAAGAGGTACTTGTAACCTACTGAACCCACCTCTGACCCTCCATATTCACATCACTTACCAGGCAAACCTAGCACCCAATTTTCATGGACAACGGCTTGGGAAAGTAAGGCAGGGTCACCAGCCTTAAATTTGGGAAAAGGGAGATGGTTGCAATTAACCTCTCAGGGCTGAGCTCCATGACTGTAGGAATGGACTCCCCTAGAGCTCCTTGCTCTGTTGGCCTCGTATCCTGCCTGCCAACGCCTCTCCAAATGGGGCCACTCTGGGATATTGGAACTGTATGTGCAGAGAAGGGAAGGCTGATTCCCCACAGCCAGGGCAGGAGAGGGTTCCATGCTCTTGGGGAGCCATGCCTCACCTTTGAACCTGTCGTCGGAGTCGCTCTCACTCTCACTATTCTCATCTGGAAAAGTTAAGAGCAGAGTGCATGCTTGCTGAGCCATTGCCCCACAGCAAATGTTTTCTGTGCCCCCCCACCCAACTCTTCTCATGAGGGATGTTCCTCGTCCGGGCTCCAAAGGGCCCCTGGCCAGGTGCTGCATGGCCTGGGGCCAGGGTCCCTCAGAGCTCAAACTGCAGGTGCTAATCTATATATAAACCCCTATCCATCCAGTCCTGATTCGGGGCAAGCTGAGGGCCGAAGTTGGAGGCTGAGCCAGCAGAGAGGCCTATCAGCCTGGAACACAAGGGTCTTGCCTCCAGGAGGCCAAGATTTGAAATGGGAAACAGACCACAGTGCTCAGTAAGTCTGGCCTTTCCTTTTGCCAGATGCAGATTCCCACACCCACTTTCCTATTCAGGGCCTCACAGCCCAAAGTCTGCACTAACCCTTCCCAAGGCTTTCTTCCCTCTTTGGCCCTCCCCTCCTATGTGGCCACTTTTTCGCAGGGCTCTACCCTCCTAGAAGACAGGAGGATCCCACGATTGCCCCATGGAAGGGTAAACTGAGGCTACTCCATGCCTCTCCCCACTTCTAATGCCCAAGGGCCCCAGAAACCTGAGCCAGCTCGGGCATCCAGGCCTACCTCTCAGTGATGATGTCTCAATGCTGGACATGGACAGCTTTTTTAACCTCTTCTTTCCCCGCTTGGCATTGTAGATGGAGTTAATTCTTTGGACAAGCTGGGTGAGAAAAGCAGGGAGGGTGAGGCAACCCTAACACCAACTGCCCCTGCTCCTCAGAAGGCTGATTTACAGAGGCCATCCGTTCCCTTACTGGTACAAGCCTTCTGCCCTCCCTGCACTGGGCCCAGTACTGGTCTCCCTGCTGCACTGGCCCCAAGGGCAGACTGGTGGCTCCCCATCTCCTTGTCCCCTTAGTGGTCTCCTGCCCCTAAGACAAGGACTTTACACTTAGCTCCCCAGAGGAAGGAACTGTGATCAAACTAGACAGGATGGGAGCTCCTGGGTCTCAAGAGTCCCTGAACCAAGTGAGACAAAGAGCTGCTCAGAGGCAATAACAGGAACAAGGACTGAGCCTTTCCCCTCTGGGCTACAACCTGGGGCCCTGGCAGGAAGGAGCTAAATTCCCAATATACCCAAGCATTGTTTGTAGGCTAAAAATACCACTTGGCTAAATCCTGCTGCTTTGGGCTGGGGATTTGGGCCTGGCTGCCTATGTGTGCAAATCATTGCTGAACACTCTCAATTCTGAGAGTTATAGAAAGGAAGACCCATGTTTGAATCCTAGGTCCTGCAAAGCCTGGAGATGTTTCTGTGTACACAGAGACTTCGCGCACCCCACACTCACTAATGGGGAGCTTCTTAAGGACTGTTTCCATCCTCCCAGCGGCGTGGAGCACTCCCTGGGGGCCAGGCTAGCCTGTTTTCCCCTAACATCTGCACAGCATTAATCACTTAGTGCATCTTTATTGATAAGAGAAGGAAATTAGCCAGATGAAAAAGAAAGGCCAGTGCCTGGACCTGAAATTGATTTCAGGAGAATTGAGGAAGCAGGCCCAGATTAGGGAGGGAGGGAGGGAGGGAGGGGGAGAGAGAGAAGAGCCACCGCCTGCCTGCCCACCTGCCCAGCCCCAGCCAGCTCCAGCTGGGGAGGCTACCTTGGGAATGCGGCGGGCCCGGCGGCTGGACAGCAGTTCACTCGTGGTGCTGAGGCTGTCCTCATTGAGGCTGGAGGGTGAAGATGGCAGGCTCAACTGAGCCAGCAGCAGCATGTCGTCATGGCTGTGCCTCTTGGGTAATCGTGGCAGCCGGTGGCTCTTCCTTTCTGACCAGTTCCCACTGCGTAGGGACTGGCTGCCGGGTTTCAGGGAGAGCTGGCATGGGAGAGGGGACATGGGAGAAGGACTCAGCACAGATGCCTTGGCCGGCACCTGTCTGCTGGGACCTGGACAGAGCAGCCACAGGCTGGCATCCCAGACTCCTCCAAATCCCACCTGGAGTTTCCATCTACCAGGGTTTCCTCTTTTAAGAGCTCAGCTGCTGAGCAGCAGGTCAGGGCTAGATTAGATACTTGCTTCCACAAAGGAAGCTTAACTACTTCTTCCAGAAAAAAGAAAGCAGAGACCAAGAAAACTGGGCTGTCATCTGAGTGGAAAAAGAAGGCCAAGCGAGAATTCTGCGGGCCCCTCCTGAGCTCTGGGACAAGGCTTAGACTCTGCTCATTACTGGGTGTGGTCGACGGAGCCAGTCTTCCCCACTCAGCCCCTGAGTTAGTCCTAAAAGGCTTCTCTAGCAGAGGCCAGAATCTACATGTCAAGTGAGCATGCCAGCCCTGCTCACTTCTTCCAGGGAGAATACAGGGCTCTGACCACCAAAGCCTGGCAAGGCAGGCCTCGGAGCCAGTGGCTCCCTCACCTACATGGTCCTGCGCTGCTCCCATCCCTGCCCGGATCTACTTTCTGCCTCCCTCTGGCTAGACTGACACCCTTCAGCACAGGGCACCTTACTCTCGGCGGATCCTGCTCACCACCAAAAAGGCAGCACCCCTGCAAACTTGGCATGCCTTCCACCTGCCGTCTGGATCTGGCATTGCCTCTCATCACTCTTCAACAAGTCCTCCTTCCCCCCCATCCCCCAATTTCCCCTTCCCACCCAATCAGTCTGGAAATACAAATTCAATGGAAGCTTATTTGAACAGAGCATATTAGAAAGGTAAATCTTTTATAAAAAGTCACATCATTCCAAAGCCAGAAGAAATAATTTTTATATTCTCTAGCCAGTGTTATAAAATATCTAGGAGAGGGGCTTCCCTGGTGGCACAGTGGTTAAGAATCCACCTGCCAATGTAGGGGACACGGGTTCGAGCCCTGGTCCGGGAAGATCCCACATGCCGCGGAGCAACTAAGCCCATGTGCCACAACTACTGAGCCTGCGTGCCACAACTACTGAGCCCACGTGCCACAACTACTGAAGCCCGCGCGCCTAGAGCCCGTGCCCCGCAGCAAGAGAAGCCACCGCGATGAGAAGCCTGTGCACTGCAACGGAGAATAGCCCCCACTCGCCGCAACTAGAGAAAGTCCACGCGCAGCAACGAAGAACCAACGCAGCCAAAAATAAATAAATAAATAAATATATAAATAAAATTTATTTAAAAAAAAAAAGATCTAGGAGAGTTAGAGTTGCTTGGGTAGGTCCAAGATAGGATCTCCATCCTCCTGCCTCCTGCCCACCATGGACAAGGCCAGAATGAGCTACAGTCTAAGAGCTTCCTTCGACTCTTCACCTTTCTTCTCATTCTGCCTCTATCAGTCCATTCCTTGGAGATTCATCCATTCAACCATTTACTCAGTGGGAGTGGTTCCAGGTCCTGGAGACACCTGTCTAGTTCTCCAAATCAGGTTCTTAGGCCTACGCCTGTCCCCTAAGTGCCAGTGCTGAGGTCAGTTCTGCCAGAGCTGCAGAATACCAAGACTCCAACCTGGGCCCTGTCTTCCTGTTTCCAGGAAGGGGAGGAGAAATAATGATTAGACAGGAGACTACAGGGGCTCCTGCCTTAGTTTTGCAGCTCAGAGCTCAAGCAGTGAAGGGAAGAAGGTGGGACAGGGTGCCCCTAAGAGCACATCTCGATTGTCCACAAGCATATCGACACGGCAGAAGTCCCTGAGTGCAGAGCTCTTCCCTGACGTCATCTTCGCCTAGCACTAGTGAGGCAAAAAGCCTGAGCGGAAGCTGGCCCACGCCTCGTGCTGACCCTACAGACCCAAGTCAGGGCTGCTGTTACCTGAGTGGGTGGGTTGTTGTACTTCCTGTCCTGAGGACTCCACATCCTGTGCAAAGAGTCCAAGGAGTTCTCAGACAGTTGCTGGGATTTTCGTCCTGCTCTTCGGCTCTTTAAGTCCACATCCTCATATGGATTCTCCTTGGGCAGATCTCCTGCAGAGGAGGAAAAGTTAGAGAAGGGGGCGAAGGGAAGAAGGAAACACACACACACACACACACACACACACACACACACACACATATAAACAAGCAGAATTCCTGTGAGCCAAAGAGAGTGGCTTCTGCCTGGCCCTTCAGCTCATGAGTCATGCAGCTGCCCGTCTGCAGTGGGGAGGCTACAAACAGATCCTGGCTCCGAGTCCAGAAGCTGAACCCCCCACCTCCAGTTCAGCTCAGCCTTGCCTGGCCTCTGCTTTGTAAATTCAGGGATTGCACAAGACTGGCTCAGCCACCCATGCCTGTGCCCAGCCAGAGGACAAAGCCAACACCAGGCGTCTCTCCTTGGCTCCAGTCCCTTTGCTGCGAAAGCCCCAGAGATATACAGTTCAAGGTAGGAAAGGCTTTCAGAGGTCACACGGCTGTCCCTTCACCCGCTGCTCCCTGAGGACCACTTCTGGAGATGGGCATGGAGGGAACTCTGCGAACGCTAGGGAGCCGGGCTTCACCAGGCCTCCCTCCTGCCTGTACACTGTGCCACAGCTCTCTCAGGACAGGGCTTTTGTCTGGTCCACTGAAGTAGTGAGCCCTCAGTATTACTTGTTCAATGAACCACTCTGACTACAGCGTCACTCCGCTTCCTCCACCACAGACCTCAGCAAAAAGACAATGGTCATCAATCCCCTTTCGGAATAAACTCTCCTGCTATGACACATGGGAGATGTGAAAGGCCTGAAAGGAGTTTGGGCTGGAGGGGTGGGGTTGGTGGGGAGTTCTTGTTTCTCTTCTCAGGACTCAATTCTAAAATCCCTGGCAGTAGGCACTGTATTGGCACTACGAGAAAATCACAGAAAGTCCAAAGTATAGTCCCTGCCCTTGAAGAGCAACCCCTTCCCACAAGCCATGCCCTCCTGCCTCTTTCCTGCCAACACACACCTGGACTTTTCTAAAATACAATACTATCATGAGCAGGGTCAGTCCTGGAACCACAGTCGTGCAGCAGAATCACAGTGGTGACAAGGTCCACGGGGACAGTGAGTAAATACTGCCCTCTACTGCCCTTCGTCTTGTCTTTCCTTAGCCTCCCCTCGGTATCAAGGCCACTGTTTGGGACGCAGGTACCAGTGGCCAGAACGCGGCTTTGCTGGAGGTGGCACACAGGAAGCTGCTAGCAGGGCTCACTCCAGCTTCTCCGATCAGCAGCGGGATTGAGCTTGGGTGATCACTGAGCCCCAGGGATGCCTGCCCGTGCCTCCCACCATAGAGGAGTTCAGACGTCACTTCTCAGGGAGCAGACAGAAGAAAGAGCCATAGACTAGCCACAAAGGCCACTGGGTGTGTAAGCTTTCCCAGGATAGGACACAGCAGAAAAACCAAATCCCTACATGCTTCTTCCAGATTTTTCCATTTCCAAAACCAAGATCTCCCCCAGTTGTGGTATCTACTTATTACTATCATGGAAAACCACCATGAACTTAGGAAATGCCTTTACAGAGGTGTAGGGGGGAGGGATGGGGGGGGCTGTGAAGGGGGGATTTCGGTCACAGCTAATTAGACTGCCATGGGAGCAATACAAATCTCTGTAAACTTATGAGTCAAAGATGGGTCAAGGAAGGATTTGGGACTGAATTAAGTGATTCCCAACACCAGCAGAGTCCCCAGCAATTGAACAGACGTTTTCCTGTAACACAGTCATGCTATGAAAATGACTTGTCTCCATTCCAGAGCCCTGACTAAGCAGAGCTGGCCCAGCAACCCTGCCTCCAGAAGCCAAATATGAAACCTGGCATCCCCTGCATGTTTTCTCCAGCCTACCCCACTGTGGGCACTTAGGGAGGAATCAGGATAGACTCTGTATGTCTTGGTCCCTCTCCAACATATATCCTACAGCAGTGAGGTTGGGGGACCAAGGACTGGAGAAAGCCAGGACATAGTCTTCCTGATCCTGTGAAACAGGACAGAGCAGAAGGGGTCAGGAAGAACATCTATTCCAGGCTCATCAAATCCAAACTGCTTTGGGCTGGATGACCAGCCAGAGTCCTTATCATCATCCCCCAACCTATAGGACGACTCTGTCTCAACTCCTTTAGAAGAGTTGCTCCAAACTACTGACACTTGGGGCTGGATAATTCTTGTGGTGGTGGACTATCCTGTGCATCTGTAGGACGTTTAGTAACAACCCTGGCCTCAATCCACTAGACAGATGACAGTAGCATCCCCAGTTGTAACAACCAAAAAAAAGTCTCCAGACACTGTCAAATGTCCCCTGAGCAGATGGGTGGATAAATGGATGATGGGTGGATGGGTGGACAGATGGATGATGGAAGGAAGGAAGGAAGGAAGGAAAAGGGAAGGAAGGAAGGAAAAGGGAAGGAAGGAAGGAAAAGGAAAGGAAGGGAGGAAGAAAGGAAAGGTGGATGAGTGGATGGGTGGATGAAACTGTACCCCCATCCCCACCCACCCCATTAAGAACCACTGCTTTAGAGAGATGTTTCTAAACTTCCTAATAGCTTCTGAGTGCCATGACGTGAGTCCCAAGGCAAACCCTCTTTTCCTCCCTCCTTCACTCTTTCTCCTCTCTCCCTTCTTTCTTTCCCCAGAATCAAAGCTGTGAACATTAATATAAAATCCAAAGCTCCGGACTTCCCTGGTGGCGCAGTGGTTAGGAGTCTACCTGCCAATGCAGGGGACACGGGTTCGATCCCTGGTCCGGGAAGATTCCACACGCCACTGAGCAACTAAGCCCGCGCGCCACAACTACCGAGCCTGCGCTCTAGAGCCCTCACGCCTAGAACCTGTGCTCCGCAACAAGAGAAGCCACCACGATGGGAAGCCCGCGCACTGCAATGAAGAGTAGCCCCCGCTCGTCGCAACTAGAGAAAGCCCGTGCGCAGCAGCGAACACCCAACACAGCCAAAAAATAAGTAAGAATTTTTTTTAAAAAGTTAAAAAAAAAAAAAAATCCAAAGCTCCAAGAAATAGATGCAGGAGACTGAGGCCCAGGGAAGTAACAGATGCACATCAGTGATAACATGGGAACTGAAAACAGTTGGGAACACCAGGCTCTCAAGCCCAGTGTTGCCTCTGGAAACTAAATTTCAGGAAAGCCTTAAATGCCTGCTCCTCCCGACTGCCCAGCCCTAACGTCAGCCTCTTTCTTCTCCAGCAAGGTTAACATCCTCTCTGATATAACCAGGCCACTAATCATTTCTCCAGGAAATGATGGCTGGCCCTGGCCCAAGCCCTGCCTCCCAGCCTTAGCTTGGGCCCTTCACAGCCCCCGTTCACCTATTACTCTCAGCTTCCTGGACTGTTCTGACTACCCTTCTGGAGCTGCCTCACGGAGACACTCCCAGCCATCTGTCCAGGTGGTAAGGGTGCCCAGGGGATGGGGATGTGCAGAGACCAAGCAGTCCCCGAGGCCTAGAGCCACTAAATGGAATCTGCTGAGAGCAAATCAATCCCAAAGCAATGGCTCAGAGCTGGGAGAGGAGGAGGGCTGGAGAGCCGGGCTCGGAACCTTCTCTGGAGGAGCAGAGACACAGCGAAGCAGAAGAAGCTGGAGCCGAGGGGAGAAACCTGGGGAAGCTTTGGCAGGGACATGGATGGGAGACCAGAAGCCTGGCAGACCTCAAGACTTTCACCTGCATTCTTGCCCACGCAGCTTCCTCGAGGGCGCTCCACGCTGCCCTTGGAGAGAGAGAAGAGGTAGGCCCTCCTCCCCCGAGGCCTGGCCTGAGCAGCTCCATCTCATCAAGCCCAGCTGTGGAAGCCAGAGGTCTCAACCTTTCCCAGCTTTGCTGATGAGACAAGGGACAGGGGCATCGCCAAGAATTTCTGCTTTGCACTCTTTTAAAGGCGCTGGTCAGAGCCCAGACTTATCATATGGATCCTCTTGAAGGAAGAACCCAGTCCCACCTAGCCCTGCCCCCACTCCTCCCCACGTCTCCTTTGGTCACTAACCACAGGTGCCAAGCACCCCACCCCCCAACAAATGCACAACTGGAAGAACCAGTTAGAGAAGGGGTGTGTGTCTGTGCACAAGCACTGAGAATTTCCCCAAACGGAATCTTTAGCTTCCCAGACCACACCCATGGCTAGGGCCATGGGTCTGCAGCTTCCCTCCCCAGCCCTCTCCTGCTTCCAACCAGCTGTTTCTCCTGGTTCTCAGCCTCTTCCCCTCCCTCGCACAGTGGAGACAGGGCCAGATTAGGGGCCCAACTCCCCCGACAATACATAGCACATCAGATGGGGAGCTCTAAGGGGCCAGTTGTTACCACCCTCCGAGGTTGGACAACATTTACCAACTGCCCGGGCACCGTTCCCTGGACTGCACCTCTGGGCGGCAGCCTCTATGCTGTTAGATGTCTCTGTCTCCCAGCCTTGGGACAAATGAGAGGAGAAGGCAGAAAGAGCAGAGGCTCAAAAAGCTTTGCAGTAAGGCTGACTGGCTCCGTCCCCAGCTCCCACCCCGCTCAAGTTCCTGGAAACTCTCCCTCAGCCCCAGCTAGCTGATGGGAGTGGGAATCTCTGCAGGAATGCAGCCCAGGCTCCTTGGTCAGGCGCCGAGGCCACGCCACATAACTCTCTAATAAGCTGCTTCCTTGGGTGCATTTTTAACTGTCAGGCTCAGAACGCAAACGATTATAAGGCTTTGTAGGATAGCAGCATCTTCCAGAGGCAGATGTCAAATTGGACAGGCGAGAATTAACCAGCCCCACAAAGCAACATGGCAGTAACTTTATTTCTGAACCACTCTATTGCAAATTAGCAAGATAACCTCAGCCTGCTTTGGAGTATCTCACCCCAGTTCCCAAGGTGTCGTGCCTGGCATGGGAAGGAGGCTAGCACACTCCCCAGGGCCCCTCGTTCAGGTCCAGGGCTCACGGAGAAGACGTGTTAGTGTCTGGGCCAACTGGCCCTCAGCCTCTTACAGACCAGGAACTCCAGACCAATGGGCTGGTCCCCGAGACAAAGACTCAGCACGGGAGCTCTGGCCCGCGCCCACCTCCTGCCACAGCCCGATTATCACACCCCCAGAACAAAGCTCCGTCTGGCCCTGGGCAAGGGAGGCAGCACAAGAAAGAGCTGGATAGTCCCAACCCGAGCACCTCAGCCTCGCAGAGCACAAGCTGGGCCAAGAAGACAGAGAAGGCTCCCAGGAAGTCAGGCACTGGTCAACCGGAGGCAAAAGTGAAAGTGACATTCAGAGTTCAGCAACAAGGGCCCCCCACCAGAGCCTCTACGGGGGTGGGTCCAAATTCTTGGGCCTGTCGCCAGGGAAGGAGAAAGGGTAAGTCAACCAGAATCTGAGAGAAAGAGAGATATTCTCCCTTGTATTTCCCTCTAGCCTCCCTGGTCAGGTCTAGAAGTTCAGACGGGGCTGCTAGGGGGACACTGAAGAAGAAAAACGTGCCCAGGGCACTGAACAACCGGAGACGCTGAAGCCCACCCTACCCTCACACCACAAGGGCAACGCAAAACACCCAGGTGCCCTCCCTCCTCCCTCCTCCCCATCCCTCTCCCCCCACTCTCTACACAACGCTCCAAAGACCCAGAAGCTAGCTGAGCAGCTAAGGAACATGCCCCAGCCCCAACCCCAACCTCACCTCGTACCAGCCCTCACCCCTAGCTTCCGGCTCGTCCAGCTAAGAAGCAACCAGGCTGCTCCTCTATTTTCTTGCCTCCTTGAGCAACATCTCAAAGTGGCCGGAAGTCCCCTCCACTGAGTGAGGAGGCTGAGGCTCAGATACGCTAGCCTCCCCCCTTCCTCTTCTAACCTGACCTCGGGACGCCCAGAGAACGGTTCCGTTGCCCAGAACGGTGCCTCCAAAATTCTCACCGCCCGCCGTGCCCCCCACACACCACACACCACACACCGTCCCCAAACAACCCCGAACAGAGCCCTGCAGTTATGGAACTCTGGCCAGGGAGAAAAGGTTGAAGCAGCCCTTTCTCTGTTCCAGCTCAGCTGATGCAAGAACATTCCCCCGCATGAGATCCCTGGGCAGCACAGAAAGGCTGCAAAGCCTCCTCCGAGAAGAGCGAGCAGTGAGGCCCCAGCGTCGGCAGCGCCTGGATCCTGAGCGGGGGCAGCTGAACACTGGAGTCTGCCCTGTCCCCTGCGGCAGCCACACTGGGTGCTCCCAAGGGCCCTGGGCAGCAACGACACGTGACAGTTCCTCTCAGACTGGAGGAAATAGACCTGTACCCTGCTCAGGGGTGGGAGGCAGATGGGGCTGTGCCCCTGATCCCCACAGCTCTGGACCTCAGCTCTGGGCGACCGTGCATACAAAGCTTTTTCCCAGTAGTAAAGGAAGAGGCCTCCCTCCCCAAACCCGTTTGCTGTTCTGGGGAATCTCGTTCCCACAGTCCTTCTGATATGACCGAATTTCGGACGGCTACATACTGTACACTCCCATCCTGGGAAAGCAGTGCCTGTGTGGACCTGAGCACTGATGCTGGCTTCCCAGAAATCCTGGCCCAGCAAGTTGTACGGAGAAAACTGGGAAACTGATGGCTCCAATCAAATCAGGGAATAGAGGACCCTCTCTTCCGAAGATTCCACAGTCTTATCTGGAGGGTTCTCCACTAGGGCCACTCCTCTCTGTATCATGCTCACTAAGACTATGTTCTTCAGCCCCCAACCCCGGCCTAAGGCAGAGATAAGAAAGAGACAGAGATGAGGGCAGGAGCGGTCAAGGGCAAGGGCACTTGACCTTCCTTTCTCTTCAGAGACCTACGCTGAGACACACGCTTTACTTGAACAAAACTGAAGCCCCCACTGAAGAGAATGAGGCCAGAATTAAAATAAAGGCCAAAAATAAACCCAACCCAGCCTAGACAATGGGCTTTTTGCTGTTGCTCAAACACAAGTTTGGCAACACAACATTCTCCCAGTTGTTGGAGGGCCATTCTCCACGGTGTCCTACATTTCTGACCTTCTGAGCAAGAGGAATTAACGGTTCCAGACTATCTTTTCAAAGATGTTTATAGAGCAAACAGCCTTGGAAGACAGTGTCTCCCTCCAGGGCAGAGGCAGATTTGTTTGCTGACCAGAATAAAAAGGATAAGGTCTCCTTATGGGGCAAAGGTTTGCTAGCAGCCCCTTGAAAAGCTTGGGGTTTCCTAAGCTTGAGGTTCCTCAGCTGGGATGCAGACCCACCACGTGTGCAGCCTCTACCTGGGCCTCCTCCCCACTGCTGCATGGGACTGGCGAGCAAGGGGAACCCATGTGAACATCAAGCTCACGTGGCCTGCTGTGCCATGAGTAACAAAGTCCTTTGTCTGTGATCCAAGTGTCTGTGTCTTCTGCCAGCATCTGTGAACTGGGGCAGGCTAGACTTGTTAGCTTGCAAGCAGAGTGAAATCTCAGATACTTTCACAGTTCTGACACCACTTACTTTAAGGGAAGAGTAGGTGAGATACATATTAAGGACCAGGCATTGTGCTAGGTGCTTTGATATATATTTTATCTCATTTAATCCTAACAATAATCCTGTGAAATGTTATTACTATTGTTATTGTTGTTGTTACCATCAAAATATCATCATCACCATTTCATAAGAGAAAAGGTTCCAAAAAAGTTAAGTGATTTGCCTAAGGATACACAGCTAAGAAAGGGCACCTGTTGGACTCCAAAGCCTTGCGAAAATAAAAGGAAGGGATGATGTGGTTTCCCCCTTCTTGTGGTCCCAGAAGCCCTTTGGGTTCCGATTCATTCAAGGCCAGGCTTTAATCTCTTAGCTGCTCAGTCTTTTAAGCTGCTTTCTCTGATGCCCGTTTCCTGGAGAAGTTCCAGAAGCTGGGCCAGGTCTGCCCACAGCGAATGAAGTGGAACCTGGAAGTGCCCCTCCTGCAGCCATTCTTCTGCAGCACCACAGACAAGCCAGCCCGCCACTCTACCCCTGCTTACCCACAATATCTTCATAGGCATTCTCTTCTAAAGTGCTTTTGGATCCAAACTTGGGTTGGCTCTCAGTACCATTCTCAGTGGGAGAAGAGGGGTACAGGGACTGGAGACTGGATGCATCCTCAAACTCAAAGGATTTTCTGCGGATAACAAAGAGTTTGAGTCATTCCGGCGGAACCCGACTCCTGCTGCCCTGGTGGGGAATGGCCAAGGGCAATAGCAAAGACCGGAGGTCCTCCTCACAAAACCAGCTACTGAGCAAAGCATCAAGATGGATCCAAACTTGCCATCCAAATGAAGAGACAGATGGTCTGAAAGGCCCCAGCCCCGGTGCCTGCAAATAATACCAATAACAACTACCACAGCTGAAAGGGATGTTACGTGTCAGATGCTGTGTCATATGCTCTACACATGTTAGCCCACTAATCTTCACAATGCTGCTACTAGGTATCGTGCCACTTTAACACTGATTAGCTGGAGGCTCAGGGAGATGAACTGATAGAGGTAAGACTCGCCCAGGATGTCTGACTCCACGGTCTGAGCTTTCGACTTGGGCCTCCAAGCCCCGGAGAACATCATTTTTGAGAAGTATCTACCATTACCAGAGGAATTGAGTGCCTCACCTGCTCTTAGAGTCTCACATCATGCCTGTATCCGAGCAAGGTCTCCGGCACTGAGCAGGCAGTAAGGGCTCAACATTGGATGGGTGATGCTCAGGGCTGTTTGGGGGTTGGGGAAGCAGCTGGTGGTGGATGGTTTGTTGAAACAAGAAGGCGCTGAACCCTCAAAACAAATCACACCACTTCTGAGGTAGAACTAGGAGGGGGCAGTTGCAGCCAGCAGCTACTTCCATGACCCTGCTTCCCTTCAGCTCGTCACCTGCTCCTTTCCATCCCCCAAATAACCTTCCCTTCTACTGCAGAATTTCAAAACCACAGCTGGTTAGCTTCTCAGACACCCTGAGCCCACAGTACCCTCTACTCCTCCCCTTCATCAGGGAGGTTCTTCCCTTCAACATCTAAGGCTTGGTCCCAGCTGCACGCTCTCCCTCTCCAAGGCAGGTCCCTCCCAGGGAGGGAGAGAAGGAAGTGCACTGACTGAATCCATCCTCTCACCCATTAACACCTCCCTCATCTTTGGGAACCATTAGGCCTTTCAGCTGATGCAGTCCTTTCTCTCTTGTCTAATGAACAACACCCCAAGGGCCCTGGGGTGCAAGTCAAGGACTAAAAGTGTCCTAAAGGCCACATCTTGTTCTCAGCTTGCCTGGCTACTGTGCAGCCCTCGACACAGACAAACACCTCACGTTGGCCCTCTCCTCCCTCCCCTCTGTGACACGGTCCCTCCTAGTTTTCAACTGCGTCTCGAGCTCCTGTGAGGGAGCCCCTTGTCTGCTTGCCTCTTCAATGCCACGGTCTCAGAGTCCGGTCTTCAGGACTCTCTTTCTCACTCTGCACTTTCTGGGGCCCCAATATTGACGACCATCACCATATCTACCATTTCTACCACGATGACTCCCAGATCTCTCTGTCACTGGCCCAGACTTCTCAACCAGCTAAATACCCAATGGCTGAGCACAGTGGTTCCTGAATGTTGGCCCGCAGACCACTGCTGGTCTGAGAGCAAGCTTTCACTGATGTATACAGTGGAGTCAACATCTTATGCAGGCGGTTCTCAAATCAGCAAAGGACACAAGTCACGTTCAGCCAAATTATCCTCGAAAATCCCTCAGGAAGGTTCCATGTCGAGGACCAACACACTGTCTTTTATTATAACTGATATAGTCAGTTAAAAACAGATTTCTTTTTCTTTGGTTGAATAGCAGAAATATATGGCTTGTATTTTTTTCTTAAATAAAGAAGTATATTAAATACAAGAATCGTACCTGGCACAGCAGATACAAACTTACTATTTCATGCTCCTCAGGGGAATACGCTCACTGTGTGGAAAGGCAAATAAAACAGCCTGTGCTTTTTGAACTGTTTTTCTTTTTTCTTTTTTTTTTTCTTTCCAAGAGCACAGATTTAAATTTGCTGTTAATTCTTACTGGAAGTGACTCCACCATATATGGTATATGTGTGTGTATATATTATAAATGTAATGTGTGTGTATGTGTAGAACCTTCAGGTTGATGTAACCTCCTCCCATCCCCTATTTTCACCTAGCTAAATGCTTCTTGCTCTTCTAAATTTAGCTCAGCAACTCCCTCTCTGAAGAGGCTTCCCCCACTCCCCACTCAGATGCCTCTTCCTCTGGGTTTCTGCAGCATCCCACCCAGAGGTGGATCAGGGCACGCAGCACAGCATCTATGATTTATTTATACATCTACCTCCTGCACCAGATCACCAACTCCTTGAATGGAAGAGCCACATCTTATGTGCCCCTGTGTCCCCTTGACCAGCACAAAGCCTTGGTGCACAGCAGGCTCTAGACAGATATTTCTAGAAACAGATGACTAAAGACAAAGCAAACACTCTTGGCAGGCCTGACGTAAAGAGTCCGTGAGCATGCTGACGTGGGCCAAAACATGGGATTACCTTTAGCCAAGGGCTCTTCTGCCTCATGAGTCTGAACCTTTGTGATGTCTTCCTCTCTGCACATGGCAGGAAAGTTTCTATATGAGATGGGATATGCTGGATGGAAGCCTGAACTATGGGGTCAGATTGAAGAATCTCCAGAAGCCAAACAAACCTGAATGCCCACCTGACTCTGGGTTAGAAGAGAAAGGCAGTGAGGGATAGGAGGACAGGCCTTCCAAAGGAAGCTGGCTCCCAGCCTACTCCAATTCAGAGAACAAGATGCCTGTCATCTTGCACCAACTCCAGCTGCTCCAGCTCCCAACTCACTAAAATTGTGGAGATGGCCGGGGTACTCCAGTGTCAGGAATACTGAGACTGACCAGGAAACCAATGTGACCAGGTCCTTCTTGGACATGGCCAAGAAGCAGATCAAATGTTCTTTCTCTCCTATTTCCATCAGTCTCCCCTTTCAGGATCCAAAGATCCCCTCTTCATATAAGCCCAGGGTTCCTGTATGGCCACGCAGCCCTCAGGAAAGAGGAAATCATGTTAAATGTGTCAACACTTCTGTGTTAATGGTAACATGCAATATTTAGATAATGCTTCAGTCAAAGAAATAAATCTCTAGCTGGCATTTCAGGTAGTTATGAGGCTAAGATCTTACTAGTCCTCAAGGGACTGCCAATTCTATCTAAAAGTAAGGTGGCCCTACCCTTCCCACAGAGGAATTTCCAACAGGGCTCTACCCCAAAGGCCAAACCCAGCCAGCATGTTCAGTACACAGCATTTGGAAGAAGCGCTTTCACCCTCCCACTCACATTGAAGTATCCTTACCCCGCAAGAGCAGAAGAACAGTCAATCTTTCTCACCTAGCTCATGCTTCACCTAACATTATTTGGTGCTCCAGAATTTATAAAGCACTACTGACTGTGACCCACAACTAGAGTCTGCTTCTGCATCCTCTACTGACAAGAAAGCCGCCGGGCCCAGCTCTATGTCACCGGAGGGGCATTCGTTACCTGCTCTGGGACTTGCGGTGACTGCGCATGTCCTTCTTGGGTCTCCGGGTGACTGGTGGGGCTGGGGTGGAGGGCAGGGGGGGCGGAGCAGCAGGTGTGGGTGAAGGAGGTAGACCATTGCTTGGCTTACTCTTGGGGTTCTTGTCAGCCTCATATTCAAAGGTGCGCTTGGGTTTGGGGACAGGGTTCACAGCGGGATCAGGGGAGCTCTTCGATGGCAGCAGCTGGGAGGCCGGGCTATTTCCAGGGGTCCCCGGCTTAGTGGAGCCACTACCTTCCCTCTCCGGGGGTGAGCCCGCCTCCCCCCCAACGCCAGCCACTCCTCCTGCCTGGCTGCCAGCGTTCACACTCGCGCTCCCTGTCGGTTCCTCCAAGGTGCCCAAGATCTCAGTCTTCCTTCTCCCTCGGTCTACACTGTAGCAGCTGCTGGGGAGCTGGGGAAGCCCCCCACCCGGCTGCTCCTTCAGGGCCTGTTCAATTTTCTGGATCCGACTCAGCACCGCTGAGCTCTCCTTCCTGCTGCCGTGCCCCCTGAGGAAGGCACTGGGCTCACTCCGGCCTGGCCGTTTCTCCAGACGATAGAAAGAGTCCCGGACAGGGAGTGCCTCTCCCTCCTCCTCGGTCTCAGGGTAGGAACACTCAGAGAAGGTCCTGCTCATCCTCCGGAGGCCCTTGAAGTCGAAGGTCTTTTCTGAGCTGCAGGGGGACGGCACTACACTGGGACAGCCCACACTGGGGCAGCCCTCACTGGCCACCCACTCGCCCCCAGAGCCCTCCCGCTTCTCTCCACAACCGCTCATCCTGGGCGAAGCCTCTCGGCGACCCTCCCATGCTGAAATCTTCTCCCGGATGCCCAGGCTGTGGGCACGGGGGCCAGTGCGGTTCAGAAAGATGCTCCGTGGGCCCGCTGCTGACCCCAGGGACGGAGTGCTCTGGGCGAGGGGGAGGCAAGCAGCTACTCCCTCTACATCCTGGGCTGCCCCCTGGACATTCTCCTTCTGGTCCTCTCTCTTGCACACTGAAGGGCTTCTGTCCAAATAACCGAAGCTGGTGGCCTCGAGGGGACAGACGGGGGGTGAAGTGTCTGGGGAGGGGGCTTGAGGATTTTGGGGTGAAGGATCACGGGGATGCCAGTCCTTGAGGAGCAGCCGGGAACTGCAGCGGCTTGGGTACCTGCAGGCTGACGTTTCACTGTCACTGAGAGGGTAGATGGGACTCCTCGGTGGGGAGAGAACTGGAGGTGGAGAGACTGACTGAGACCTAAGAGGGAAAAAAAAATAAAAAAGAAGAAGAGAAAATGGCAGTGAGTGGCCTGACAACACTGTTTCATTCTTAAAGAACTCAGCATCCCTTTCCTATAGGACTCGCAAGCTCAAAGTACTGTATGCAAGTAACGGACCTTCCAAGGCTGTCCTCAAGGAAACAGCTCCTTATCCACAGCAGGCTAAACTCAATGGTCCTCTCTGCCCAATTCATCCCTAGAGACCCTGAGTACTGTCTGCAACAGAAGCCAGTTCTATGACAGGCCAGGGCATCCCCAAAGTCCACATCTGTCAATCAGAGAACAGTAAGATCAGTGGTGTGCTGCTAAATGTTTAACAATCAGCTCCTTGGGCGAGAAAGCATAGATATGTAGCATCTGCCAACTTCCACAGTATAAATATTCCTACTATGGCTGATTTCAAACTACCAATGTGACCTCATTGGATGTGGACTTGGGAAGAAACACTAATGATCAACTCTCATGAACTGTTACAAAGCATCTCCAGCATGCCACTTCCCAAAGTGGCCCCAAATATGCACTCAAGCCCTTTGATTTATCTCCTTGACAAGCCCCATCTCCCCCGAGGCTTCTGCTACTAGACGCAAGATACCGCACCTCAGCTTGGGTCTTGATCAGAACTCAGATTCCTGAAGGTCTCAAAAGGATCAGGAGGGCCCTTCACGAAAGAATCCTTTCCACATTCTCAATGAGGAGGCTAATGGGGAGGGGAGACCAACTCCTTCGCAGCTCTAGCCTCTAGCAGTGGCATCGTATCAAACAAGCATCAGCCATTCCCCAGCTCCAAATCAACACCCCGGTCTTAGCAACTATCGGGAACAGTTCTAAATAAATGTTTTTACCTATATTTACTCATTGAATCTTCACAAAAACTCTGTCTTATTATTATACTTTATTATTATCTTCATTTTGCAAATGAAAAACACTGAGGCATACAAAGATCAAATATCTCATTCAAGGTCTCTAGCTAGTACGTGGTGAAGCCAGGACTACACTATACTGCTGCTCTGAAGAGGAAGCAGTGGCCTCTGCCATCTTTGTGAACTGCCCGGCCCACCAGACATAGGTCAGCAGAAATCCCTGCAGCACTGAGCACAGCCCTGTCTCCAATGTAGCGTTTGTAAGTATCAGGGAACCTCTTAGTCTTCCCTACTAGACCACGATTTCTTCCAGGTGGAGGGACACATACTCAGTGTCTAGAAGGTGCTCAGTAAATGATGAACAAATAAAGACAAGAAAAGGTAAAGGTGAGCTTACCGAAGAGAACCATGGGCATACTTCCTCTTCAGCACACTTTTCTAGTTGTCTACTAGGGTCCTCACTGTCAACTTTCAGAATTTTTCCCAAACCATTTTAGTTCAAAGACAGCAGGGCTTTGCCAACACTGCATGCTACCAAGGCCTACCTGACCCTAATGCTGTGGCCCTCAAAGCCAGGCGGTCCAGCCTCACAGGCTCCAGAGCGCCACACCATCCGCGGAACGCAGCCAGCTGCCCCTGAGCCAGGCTGCAGTCACTGCTCCATCACACACAGAAAACTGCAGCTCGGGTGAGTCAGGGATTGGCCAGCAATTCCCTGTTGGGTCATAGCCTCTGGCTGCCCCCGATCAACAGGAAACCTCAACATGCTTAAGTTGTTTTTAAAAGGGCAAGTCAAACAAGAGCCCTCCTACGTGTACATGGGCACAGATGAGAGAAATTCGGTGCCCAGCCAAGCCGATGACCAAAGACACTCAGCTCAGCGAGGAGGTGTGAAAAGAGTAAGCCTCGGTACTCCCTAGGGTAGGCAGTGGTAGGGCAACGAGCCAAGCTTGAGCCTGGGGAGAGCCCAACCTACTCACGATAGAGAAAGGCCCAGGCCCCTCACTTTTTTCACAGAACCATGGATGCAAAAGGTCATCCGTCCAGCCCTGGAAGCCAACAAGTGTCCGGGCTACACAAAGGACTCTATGTTTCAGTTATTCTCCGTTGGAGGCGGGAGAAGATGCCTTTTATAGAGGATGACCTTATCATGTGTTTATTCATTTAATAAATACTTAGTGAGCACCTACTATGTGCCAGGCCCTGTTCTACATGCTAGATACAAGAATAAACAAGAGACAAAAATTCATGTCCTCATGAAGCTTGAATTCTAGTCGGTGATGGCCAGTACCTAATGAGACGCAGAATCTTTTAGGAAGCCTTTTCAAACGACATATGCCTCATTTCTCCAGACATTTTGATAAACGCTCCCCTAGCCACGTATCTCTTTAACCCTCAAGGTGAGAATTCACCGGTCCATGAAGCCACCTATGGGAGGGTGGAGGGGTGGGGGGTGGCTCCCATAGGGGGACAGAAAAATGGTGAGAACCTCTGGTCTGTTTGATTCCAGCATGCTTCTGATGATTTCAGAAAGGATGATTCTGTAACTTCCCTCAGTAGTTCAAACATGGAGAAATTCCCACAAGTTAAGAAATTCTCTCCATGCCTAGTCTGCTTTAACTGAGGTTTAGTTTTTCTCCTCTGGTGAAGGATAAAACAGAGAAGAGACGGGTCCTTTCCTTTAAAGGTCCTGGTCTTCGGATCTTTGCTGATCTGGGGCCCAGAGCTGCAAGTGCTCCTCGCCCAGCCACCCCACACAGGCCAGGTCCAATGTGCTCCAGCAACTCAGGGTGAAAAGGGGGCCTGCCTATGCTGACCTGGAGCCCGGGCATACCCCGGCTCATCACAGAGAAGGCAATGTTCACTCACTCTACGATCACAGATAAGGCCCTGCCCTCATGGGGCTCCGGATGCTCACCTGAGGGTAGAGGTCACTGCATCTCTCTACATGTTTCTGATTCTACCTGTTATCAGGAACATGACCATGGGCAAAGCCACACCCTCTCTCTGAGCTGCCAGTTTCAATTCCTCAGAATTGTTCTAACTGTATCACAGGGTTGTCGTAACGGGCACATGTGACTATGGATATGAAACGATGTCATACATTGTAACTCATTATTACTGTTAATTATTAGTTATAAGTTTTTCACCAGGTTATCTAGGCCAGTTGTTCTCAGTAGAGGGTAAGAACATCACAGTTGCAGGGTTTAAGTTCCACCACAGCCACTAACAAGTTACATGACTTTGAGCAAATAACTTTCTCTAAGCCTCAGTTTCCTTATCTGTAAAATGGAGGTTAAAAGGACACATATCTCAGAGGATTGTTGTAAGGAATAGAGACAATACGCATCAAGTGTTGAGCTCAGTGGCTCACACTAGTACTCAATCTTAGCTTAATAATTACTAATAGTAACAAGGAGCTGCCTAATCAGAATAATCACTTGGCAAACTTTTTAAAACAGTTTACCTCTGTCCTTGGGTTCTAAACATTTGGGGTGTGAGGGGAAAGGAGTAAATTAAATATGGCCATAAATTCTTTGCAGCTCATGCTATCAAAAGGTTGAGTCTATTCTTCTGCCCCTTGAATCTAGGCTGACCTTGTGATTTGCTTTGACGAATAGAATATGGTGGAAAATAAGTTGTCTCAGTTCCAAACTTGAGGCCTCAAGAAGCCTTGCAGTTTCCGCTTCACGCGCTTGGAACGCTGCCCTGAAACTGTCACGTAAGAAAGCCAGTCTAGTGTTTCAGAGGAGGAGAGGCCGTGCGCAGCATCACTGAGGTCCCTCAGCCGACAGCCAGCCGCCACATGGGCCTGACACATGGTGAGGTCATCTTGGACCCAACTGAACCAGCTACATGAGCGAGCCCAGGGGAAGCCAGTAGAGGAACTTCCCAGTGAACGCACAGAAACACGAG
Organism: Balaenoptera ricei; assembly: GCF_028023285.1. Lineage (NCBI taxonomy): Eukaryota > Metazoa > Chordata > Mammalia > Artiodactyla > Balaenopteridae > Balaenoptera > Balaenoptera ricei. Next base: position 66,482,497 of record NC_082646.1, read on the forward strand.
AAATCATAGGTTGTTCTAGCCCACTAAGTCTTAGGGTGGTTTGCTACAATGTAATAGTAAAATGATGTGGTGGGAAAGGCACTGTGTGTAATTGGCCCTCCCCACCCCAGTGCAGGACCAGGGCCCTGGGCCTTCCATCCCCGTGCCTCTCTCTTCCTCCACTTCCCTACAGACCAGCTGCCAAGGTCTGAATGTTTGGACTGCATCCCTCTCCCCCTCTCTCTCTCGCCCTCCTCGAGGCTCTGGCACTCTTTTGGGAGTCTCCCCTGAACACTCCCTAGAAATGAAGCTAGTCCTGCAATCCCAAGAGTCAGCTTCTATCAGTGCTTGCTCCCAGGTTGAGGGAGGGCTCAGGAGAATCTGTTACCTAGAGAACAGGGAGGCTTAAGGAGGAACACACTGGGGGCTAGCAGTCAGGATGAGTGTGTCCTTGTGACAGTGAGTTTACACAACAGGTGGCACCTCCTTGGCATGGATGGGAGAGGGTGCTCACTTTTGGGCTTCAGTTTCACTCTCTAGTTGTTTCCCAGTTCCTCAAACTGAGGTCGGAAGTGAAAGCAATTCTCCCCCTGTTGGACAAGGAAAGACTATGGCCAAGAGAATGACAGTGCTGGGACCCAGGCTGCCTTAGGAAGCCAAGCGCCTGAGCAAAGCCTTCTTTTGGGTCTGGTCTCCCATTCTGCCACTGACCGTCTCCAGCTTCACTTCTTCAGGGCTCTTGGACAGCTCCTTGCCACCCTTCCCTGAACCCTGAACAAGGGAACAAAGGAAGCCACCTACTCCCCAGGCCACAGTGTGGTAACTGTACCAGGCTTGAGACACACACCTTGGTTCTTCATCCATTCAACCAGTATTTACTGAGCACCAACTATATACCAGGTACTATTCTAGGCATTAAGGATTGGCAGAGACTAAAAATAGACAGTCTTTCTCTACAGGTTACACTCTTTTTTTTAAAATTTATTATTATTTATTTATTTATTGGCTGCGTTGGGTCTTCGTTGCTGCACGCAGGCTTTCTCTAGTTGTGGAAAGCGGGGGCTACTCTTCGTTGCCGTGCGTGGGCTTCTCATTGAGGTGGCTTCTCTTGTTGCGGAGCACGGGCTCTAGGAGTGCGGGCTTCAGTAGTTGCGGCACGCGGGCTCAGTAGTTGCTGCGCGTGGGCTCTAGAGCACAGGCTCAGTAGTTGTGGCGCACGGGCTTAGTTGCTCCACGGCATGTGGGATCTTCCCGGGCCAGGGATCGAACCCATGTCCCCTGCATTGGCAGGTGGATTCTTAACCGCTGCGCCACCAGGGGAAGTCCCTCTACAGGTTACGTTCTGGTAGAGGGAGACAGTATGGCTTTAGTTGTCTCGAGTGAACAGACAATAAACAAATCAACCCTGTGAGATGGTTGTGGGGCCAGTGAAGAAGAATAAAGCAGGGTAAAGGGGTAGAGCTTAACAGTGAAGCAGATCAGGGGAGACCCCTCTGCCAGGGAACATGTGAACAGAACCTTGAGGAAGCAATGTGTATATCCGGGGGGATGGTGGTGGTGGGGAATGTTCCAGGCAAGAGGAGCAGTAGGGCAGAGGCTTGAGGCAACTGCAAACTTACTGTACTCTGGGGGCAACAAAGGGGCCAGTGTGGCCAGCGTGGAGTAAGAAGAGAAGGAGTGGGCTGGAGATCAGTCAGAGGCACCAGAGAATCCCATGGACCAACGATGAGGCTTGGGCTTTTACTCTGAGAGAGAAAGGAAGCTCTTGAAGGGATACGAGCAGAAGAATGACATGCTCTGACTCCATATGAGAGAATGAAGTGTAGGGATGCAGGGGTGGCCACAGGGAGATTACTTAAAGGCTACTGTAACAATCCAGGCAAGAGGTTACAACCGCTTGGATTAGATCGGCAGATCTATCAACATCTATCTCGAGGGCTGTGCCAATCAGAGTTGCTGACGGAGTGGATGAGAGGTATGAGAGACAAAGGGAAGTCAAGGATGAATCACAGTTTCTGGCCTGAGCACCTGGTAGAAAGGAGTCACGGTTACACCTTTCCATTTCGGATTCATCAGTAGTATATAGATATTATGTAAAACTATATGGCTAGATGAACCATCAAGGGAGTCAGCATATCTAGAGAAGTCCAAGGGTTGAACCCTGGGGCACTCCAGCATTTCCAGCTCACGTAGAGGAGGAACAACTAGCAAAGGAAACTGACTGGGAAGAGCACGTAGTGAGGAAGGAAGGAAACCACGAGGAGTGATATTCTGAGACCTTCGAGAAATAGGGAGTGATCAGCTGAGCCAAATCTGCTAACAACGGAGCAAGGGAAAGACTGCGGAGTGATCCCTAGATTTAGGTAGTCACTGTGACCTTGAGAAGAGAGGTTCTGGTGGCAAGGCAGGGAGGGAAGCCTGACTGGAAGGAATTCAAGAAATGGAAGAGAGAAAGTGGAGATAAAGAGCTCGGACAGCTCTTTCAAAGGGTTTCCCTAAAGGGGGAACAAGGCAACGAGGTGGTAGTTAGAGGGGAATGTGGGGTACAGAGCGTTTTGTTGGTGGGTTTGAGATCAGTTATTACAGCATGCTTAAATGATGACTGGAATAATCCAGTAGAGAGGGGAAAAGCTGTTAATGCAGGACAAGAGTATAAGTGCAGGCAGTGAGCAAAGTGAGCAGGCAATGAAGGGCTGGGGACTCAATGCCCATCTACAAGGAGCGTCTTAGACTGAAGAACCCCATTTGCTCTCATTCCCATGTACCCAGGCTGAGTGTTTTCTCACACGATCTCATTCCTATGCTGCTTTATGCTTCCTTCACCGTGGCTTTGACTCCTGCATATATTTCCAATTCATTCCACAGAGGGAAGAAAAGATCCAGAAATGTTCTTTCTTCCTGTCCTTCAAGCATCTGGATCCAGCTTCCTCTCCAACCTCAATGATCTACTCAGTGCCTAAGTCCTATCAATTCTACGTCCTTCACATCTCTCAGATCTGTCCCTCCTGTGCCATTCCCACTGCTACTGCTGCTGCCTTGATTCAGATCTTATCTACCGGGACCATTCAAACAAGCTCTCAACTTCTCTCTCTGCTTTCGGTCTTAACCCAGTTCCAAGTCCAGCCTCTCGTCTCCTGACATCTTTCAAAAATACAAAACTCATCATGCTTCAAACTCCCCACTATATACAGAATGAAATGCAAATTCATCGGCATGGATCACAAGGCCTCCATGATCTGGTCCCTATTTTTCCTTTATCATTTCATACTGTCTTTTCCTCCAAACAAATCTGCATCCCACTCTTAGTCACATCAAACTCCTTGCTTTTCACAACTTTAGGCCTCCACGCATTCAATATTTCCTTTGCCTGCAGTGCTGCCTTGTGTCCACTTACATGTCTCTGTAACTCCTCTATGGAATCTCTCTTCACCCTACCCCCCTTACCCAGGTGGAGATGTCTGATTTTTGATGCCTCCACTGTGCCTGGAAAAATGTCTATTATGGTACTTGTAACACTTTACTGGACTATATTTTTCCTCACCTTCCTCCCTTACTAGACTATGAGTGAAGCTACTTGAAGGTGGTGACAGGGTCTTGTTAATCTTGGTATCCCCTGCTCTTTGTACTGCATCTAGAATTTAGTAGGAATTAATGTATTTGTGCTGAGTGACTAAATGAATGAATACAAAAATAAATGATTAAAACCTAGGTCTCCTTATTACTCCTCAGGGCATTGCTTACAGACTTCGTTGCCTCTCTCTTTGTGCCATATGACCTGAAGAACAACACAGAAAGGTACGCAAAGCACTTAGTGCAGCCCAGCATGGCTGTCAGTCCCTAAATCCCTCTCCCATAAGGCAAAAATCGTACCCTAGACCAAGAGTCTAGAGACCTGGGTTCTGCTCTGGTCCTGGTTCCATCACGTCCTGGATGGGTTCATGAGCAAAGTCACCTGAATTCTCTGAGTTCCCCCTGCCTTGGAAACATGGAGTCTTAACCACTGGACCGCCAGGGAAGTTCCCTCAGGTTCTTTATCTACAGAACAGGAGGAAAACACTTGCTCTGAGTATCCTCACATACTAGCTGTGTGACTAAAATGATGTAAATTTTAAAAGTGTTTGAACGCCATTAAAAGTTCCATGAAGACAGAAGAAATATAAAAGAAAAGTAAATACACAGCAGCTAAGACACTTAATATGCTGCTCTTATCACCTCTTTATTGCCCTTTATTCTAAAATCTCAGAGCTTGCCCCTGGGGAGGCAGACACTGTGAAACTGGGCCCTCGTGCCACCACCTTGCCAGCAGGCAGCCAGCTCTGCTCCTCAGCAAAGGCGTGGATGCCAACGCTGCAGCACATGACTGGCCAAATCCAACATTTACAGGAGAGGGAGTAAGATAAACAGATAGAAGGAGAAAGAGAGAAAGGGGGCGGGGGAGAATGCAAAGGAAATTTAACAGAGGAGCATAAGCACGCACACACACGCACACATGCACACACGCACACACACACACACACACACACACACAAACGTATAAGACAAGTGAGCAGGACAGAAAGGGCATGAACTAAGGTAGAATGAGAAACAAACTTAAAGAGAGGGCAACGTGTGTGTGCGCATGCACGTGCACATGTACAGACAGAAAATGAGAGTTAAAGTGCAAAATACGTGCCCTTCCCTCCAGTACTGTTTCACAAGAATACAACCCAACCCTTGGGTTAGTGACCTGGGCCATCCTCCAGTAACATAGCAGGAAGCATTCATGCCAAGGGACACCCCATATATTGTCAAGGTCGCCTAGGGAGGGACTTTTTGGGAGGGAAGGCTGTCTTTAGTCCTTGATGACAAGACAGTTCTGAGCTCAGCATGCTCTGGCCACAGAGCTCCTGAAGTGTCAGTATCAGGAAGCAAACCAAATTGGGGCCAGTTGGAGAAGGCTCCTGGGAGTCCAGGAAACAGCCCCAGAGGCACCAAGATGGGCTGTGGGCTCCATGAAGTGAGCCTGTCCACAGATTAAAGTTACACAGGGCCCAGCTTCCAACATGCCTAGTCCCTACTGAGTAGGCGTCTAACCTGCTTCCAAATGGAACTGCCTGGGAGTTGGCCAACCACCCTCCCAGGGCTGCTCAGCTAAAGCGGGTCCTGGTGGCTCAGCGGGCAGCAGCATCCCCCCATCACTATGTGACCGCCCCAACTCTGGAGATGGCATGCTCACTGCACTCCCCCAAGGCCATATTCTGAGGCACCCAGAAGGAGAAAAGGGAGCAAGTCTGCCTGAGTCCTATCAGCAAGTCCAGAAGTTTGTTCCCCAGGCCAGAGCAAGGGCTCAGTTCAGTAACGGACATCCCACTCTGGGACAAAAGTCAAAAAGTCAAAAAGAGGGTAACACTCACAACTTGATCGTCTTGCTCCCAAATGGCTGGAAGCCCTCAGTAGGGTCCAGGACAGCCTCATCCTCCAAGTGGGGCTACATCTGGACCACTACCTACAGAGACTCAAAGTCAATCACAGCTTGTCAGGGTAAGTAGAACAGTAGCTAGGATCAGAGCAGAAACGGAGTCACCTTGTCACCTCCACAAAGCACATCTACCTGCTTGTCATCTAGCTGATTTCTAGGGAAGCACAAGTAGAATTGGTGAGCTCTTCTCTGGGAAGGAACCCCAAGTCCTCTAGCAAGTAACGGCAATGAACATAAAGAGAGCATTTATAAGACAGACGTCTTCTCTGAGACAGGTAAAAAAATGATGCCTATGGGAACGTCCCCAATGCCCTAGTCTGGCAAAAATGGAGCTGCTGTATAAAGCAGAACCAGGCACTATGCAAAGCCAAGAGGGAGAGAAAGGTAGTTGCAGGAAACCGTGCTAAAGACATTTGTGATGGTTTCAAAACATGGTCCCCGAATTCTTTGACATGCCTGCTGTCAACATGACCGCTTCTCTTGAACCTGGGCTCTGTGATTGCTTGACCAATAGAATATGGTAGAACTGAATCTGTGCTACTTTTCAGGCCCAGGCCTCAGGAAACCAACAGCTTCTACTTCCTGTCTCTCAGGCTGTGAGAGAGCCCAGGCCATGTGGGGAGGGCAGGTGTTCTGATGGACAGTCTCAGCTGGGGTCCCAGCAATAGCCAGCATCAACTCCCAGACATGTGAGGTAAGACGCCTCCAGGAAACACCAGCCCCTGGCCACCGAGTCACCCTAAGCCTTGAAGTCTTTCCAGCTGAGGTCCCAGATATCATGAGCAGGGAGCAGCCATCCCTGCAGTCTCTGTCTGAAATCCTAAACTACAGAGTCTGTGAGCATAATCAAATGGTTGTTTTACACTATAAAATTTGGGGTAGTTTTGTAGCAGGAGATACCTGACACAGATTTGGGTACCTAGAAGTGGAGTGCTATTGACACAGAATCCTAAAACATTGACCGTGGGACTGGGTGATGGCTGTTGGGGGTGCTTAAGGCAAAAATAAGGAAAACATTAGAAGCTAGAGGAAAGGGGACCCTCACAATGTTGAAAAGTTTGGCAACTCTGTCACCTGTGGTAACATGGAAAATAGGAAGTATATCTAATATATTAGATGAACTAGCCAAAGACATTTCCAGGCAGAGTGCCGAAGGTGCCCTCTGACTCCTTCTCGCTGTCTCTAGTGAAAGGAAAAGGAGATGAGCCAAACAGGGAACTGTTTTCAAACAAAATTTAAAGGAAACATAAATGAGAAAGGGCTTTCTGAGTTAGAAAATAAAACTTGTTTCAGTCTCTGTCTCTCTAGACAAGAAAAAATTCTCAAATTAATAAATGGCTTCCAGATTGTGGTGACGGTTCCATTCAGTGGGTGTGTGTATGTGTGTATATGAACTCATCAAACTGAAAACTTTATTCTTTTGGTTTTTTGTTTTGTTTTAACATCTTTATTGGAGTATAACTGCTTTACAATGGTGTGTTAGTTTCAAACTGAAAACTTTAAATTGCGTTTATGGTACTTTAATTATCCCTCAATAAATATTTTTAAAAAAATCTAGAGTTGGACTGAAAGATCCTTTGCCAAGACCTAAAAAAGACTTAAAGTGTTGCCTCACAGAATCTTACACACAGACAGACAAAAGGCCTTCTAAGGATCTTAAGGGTGAGCCCTGAAGAGCCTCTGTAAATAATAAGGCCTCTAAGACTCTTAACCACCATCGTCCCATAGCAATCTCACAGGGAAAAATCCACTTATCCACCTTCTGAAGTACCACAAGTGCCATTTGGAGGCTCTAAACCTAGGGTTCTAAGAGTGAATACAGAGAGGGGAGGGGAATCCTTCCTAGCTGAGTGGTCAAGAAAAGGACTGGGAGGAAAGTAACATCTGCATCCAGACTGGCAGAAATGTAAGGTTCGCATTAGAGAGCAGTGCAAGATTAAGGTAGAAAGAAAAACCAGGGCTTTTTATGAAAGCCTTAAAAAGCAGGCCAAGTTTGACTGTATCATAGATGACAGTAGTTTTTGAGCAGGGAAATCCCAGTCATGTTTACAGGGAGGTGAATATAGAGGTACAATAAAATAACAGAAGGAACAGGAGAGCTAGGCTTGCGTTCTTCCCCCCGTTAGCTTTGTATCCTTGGGGAGTACCTCCTCTTCTCTGTGTCTGTTAGCCAAACTGTCAAACAAGTGGGTGAGACCGAATGAGCTCTAAGGTTCCTCTTCAGCTCTGCCTTTCTCAGAGTCTATGGACTGAATGGAAAGGGAATCCAAAGTTAACAAGACCTATCATGGAAGATACTGTAAGGACTCAAATAGTACAAGTAGCCTGTGCTCTAAGAGGCTGATCTCCCAGCCATCTAGATAACTGGTCAACAAACAGTTAGTCTTCTAGGTACCAGGCACTGTTCCAGGCTCAGAGGAGACAGAAAGCAGTCAAAGTCCTTGACCCCAAGAAGTTTACACTTTTACAGGCACCCAAGTTTCCCACATATACATCCAGAGGTAAAGTTTCCAAAACACAATACAGACAGCCTATATTTTCAAGTCACAATGATCCAGATGCTGGAGTTTCACAGTGAAGAAGCTGTTGAGGAAATAAGCAGGCATGACAAGTCTTCTGAGAACAGCCCCTGCTGCCTGCCAAGTCTCACAGTACAAGTGAAATCTCCTGAGAGCAACAAGTGCAAAGTTTACCCCACCTAGATGGCCGAACTAGCTCTCAACGTAACACTTTCTTAGCAACCATTAGCATGACCATTTCTTTTTTTTTTTTTTTTTTGGCTGCATTGGGTTTTTCGTTGCTGCATGCGGGCTTTCTCTAGTTGCAGCGAGCAGGAGCTACTCTTGGTTGAGGTGCGCGGGCTTCTCATTGCGGTGGCTTCTCTTGTAGCGGAGCACGGGCTCTAGGTGCGCAGGCTTCAGTAGTTGTGGCATGCGGGCTTCAGTAGTTGTGGCACACGGGCTTAGGTGCTCTGCGGCATGTGGGATCTTCCCAGATCAGGGCTCGAACCTGTGTCCCCTGCGTTGGCAGGCAGATTCCTAACCACTGCGCCACCAGGGAAGCCCAGCATGACCATTTCTTAGCAAGCAAGTCACTAAACTGCTTCTAGTCCCACCCAGGTCATCAACACCAACATCATAAAGCCTGATCTCTGGAATTCAGAGGAGCTTTGAGAATCTCACCTCCCACCCCCAGAAATGGATGCAGCCAAATCTAACGAGCTGGAGTGGGAACAGCCTGTCGGGAGGTGAAGCAGCTAAGGGTGAAGCAACATGCCCCTTTGGCCTCACTAACAGAGAGAAAGGGAAGCCTGCTCCAGGAGACCAAAACATAGCAAAGAACAAAACTTTGGTGGTAAAACGAGAGGTTCAGATTTCCTCCTCCTGCATATCCTGCCAAATCAAGAATGGTCTATAAAGGAAAAGGAAAAGAATAAAGTAGCAAAACACTCCTAAGAAGCTAATAATGGAATGGAATCTAGGATCTTTACCCCAAACTAGCTTAGTGGTGGCACCAGGTGAAGTCTTATTCAAATTAAGGATATGGCCTTGCAAATACGTATCTTGGCATTTCCACAGGGTCCCATTTGCCCGTCCCCACCAGTTTTCCATGCCCCAAAGTACCCCTGCCCCCAAAGCTAGATACAAATGCCTCTCAGTATCATCGGGTTCCTCTGCCTCCGTCTGGATGATGCGGACAGAGGTCCCCAAAGCAGTCAGGGTTCAAAGGCCCAGCTTTCCAAGGCCCTAGCACCCCTGCACCAAAGTTCCGGTCACACCTGGGAGTCTTTTCTCACTGGAACTCCTGGGCTGGCAATGATTAAAGGTCCCCAGGTCACAGGCAAATGTCTACTGGAAGGTCAGACTAAGAAATCTGGGTGCCAAGGTCACCAATCCAAACTGTAAAAGCCTTGAAAAAAGAGAATGGGTCATCCCTCTTTTTTCCCCAGTGTCCACCAAAGAGCCCAGCACCTAGGAGGAGAGCCCTCAGAGTTCACTGACAACTTCCTAAGAACAGTCCCAGATTTGGCTGGGGGTGAAAGCAGCCAGAGAAACCACCAGATGATAATTTTGAAATAATAACAACTACAGTGCAGCAGTAGCCTCTGAGAGAAGGCTGTAGCTAGACACAGAGGCCTGTGACTCCATGCCAAAAGCCCAGGAAAGGAGGGAGGGAGGGAGGGAGGGAAGCGGAAAGGTGGCAGGAAGGAAGGGAAGTGAAGACTTAGAAGGGAAAAATGCCTTTTTTTAGGCACATCAGAGGCTCAGATATTTACAAATACCATCCGTCATGTTATGATGGCAAGCAGGCTGGGAAGCTAAAGGAAGAGCAATTTCTAAAAATGTTTAAAACATGTAGGTATATACTCCAAATAGAAACTAGGGTGCCTGTCAGCAGTTCTGATTCTGCTTTGTGACTTTATGTAAACACTGCATCTCCCATCCCGGTCCCCACAAAGTGGAAATTAGAAAAAAAAAAGAATACTTGAAGGAGTTGAGGGCTTCTGTGTACAGTAATTTCTAATTCAGGTTCTAAATATACTATTTCTTTTAATTTAAGAATAAAATGGTAAAATCACACACAATGCTTATTTCACCCATATAGTCTCATATAAAAAAGTTGGGAACCTTAATTCCCAGTCTCTATCTGCCAACTCAGAGTCAGACTGCAGAGTAAGAAATGCCACCAGACTTGGGGGGAACCCAGCAAAGTGGTTCCCGAGAAGTAGATAATGGGAGACAAAGACTCTGAGATCTAGACCTGTCTCTGCCTTGGCCACCGACATGCCCTGGGAGAGGTCAGTTTTTCTATCTGCTTTACCCAAGAGGTTGTTGGTCCCTGCCATCCTCAGCCTCACCCAGTTCAGGGAAGCAAGTATGCAAGCAACTCTAGTCCAGGTTAGACAGGGTGTGTGCGCAGGGGGTGTTCTTACTGGTCTTGCTGCCACAGAGTAGATATTCAATTTGTTTGTGTAAGCCCCAAGCTCTTATGTACCTAACAAGTCAGAATCTATCAATTTCTGTTCGGTTGGCACAGTCAATCCAGACCATTTCCACTGGGACCAAACCCTGCACGTATGGTGTACAGAATTCCTCTTGCCTCATTCACGCCAGTCACTCCCCAGGGGCCACATCCTATGCCCCATTCTACCAACCATACCTGGATATTAGCTCTGAACGAACCAAACATCTACCACTACCTCTGGCCAGACCTGAGTGTGTGCCACACTCCACTGGACTCAGCCTGGTAATGCACAGCCCAGACCTCCAGGAAGGAACTAGCCCGACCCCAGTCTAAGATGAGCATCCATGTCATCTATCCATTCTAGTGGCTGAGGTTCCAAAGGCCAAATTTGCCCAACTGAGATTCAGCAGAAGGGGCTATGAAAGGTACGTGGCTTTAATAAAAGAGGTTCTTCTAGGACAGCAGCATCCAGCCTTGGCCAAGACCCGAGAAGCCCCGGTGAGAGTTGTACAGCTATCTGCCAGCTCTGGAAGCTTCTACCCCATCACCAGGAGGAAGCTAACATTTACTGAGTGGCTTTTTGCCAGGCACTATGCTAAGCACTGACATATATTATCTCATTTAATCCTCACAGAAACTCTGTGAGATAAGTACTATTATTATTTTACAGATGAGTAACCAAAATGTTAGAGGGCGTAAGAAAATGCCCTGAGATCTCACTATTTGGTAAGTAGTTAAAGTTTGGCTCAGATTATGCACCTCTACGACTGTCCAAATCATGATGATAATCATTTACATTTGGCAGGAATCCTATCCAGGACACAGGTCATTAAGTGTCCTTTGATGCTACCCTCCAGAGAGCCCCATTCCCTCAGCAGTGCTCCCCAACTCACCTGCTCAGAGTCCCTCGAGGGGCCTTAGTGCCTCCAGCTCCGTGGGTGATACTGGAATTCTTGTTGGCAGTCATGGTCATTTCTGCTCTCTGCAAACACAGAGCCCTGCAAAGAAGACAAGACCCATAAGCCAAGTTTCCATGGGCAGCGAAAAGCACCTCAAACATTTCCAGATGACCTCCAAAACTGCCAACAGGGTTTCTGTGGTGGTTAGCAGGAACCACTTTCCCACATATATTTAATTTCATGTGTTACAGATTAAGAGCCTCAAGGGATCCCTGATCTGGGTTGGGGAAGAGTCTGTGAGCTAACAGATAACTTATCACTTCACAGAAAATGATTTTAAAAACTCCATTTCCATCCTGCTTCTTCTCATTTCTTAAGTTAGAGTTTCCCAAACTTCTGGCATGCCATACAGTCTTTATGAATTTTACCATATTTGCATACCTCCTGAACAATCATTTACTCAATGTTTTTCTTTAATCAACTTGAAACTGGCTTACTTTTCTTAAAATATTTAACCTTGTTCTAAACAATTAATCATTGATAAATATTTACTGAGTGAGTACCCATGTCCTAGGCACTGCCATCCAGCAAAGAATGAAACAAAGTCTCTGCTCTCATGGAGCTTACATCCTAGCGGAGGGAAACAGACGATAAGCAGGCACAAGTCATGTGTGTGATACATAAGTGTACATTTGTGTATAATATGTATAGTGATAAGTGGTAGGAAGAAAGCATGAAGCAAGGTAGAGGGAGAGTGAAGAAGATTTGTTTTTAAAATAGGATGTTCAGGGAAGAACATCCTGATAAAGTGACATCTGAGACAGAAACCACAGTTATGAGTTATCATATTTTTAACACCCATTAAAATAAAATTAATATACTTTAAGGTATTTAAGTATTTACAAAGTAAAAAATGTCTGTACATATACCATATACAGTTAGCTAATATAGTAACATTATTTTATGCTAAAATAATAAAAGGAAGAAAAATATTAAAACTTAAGGGTACATCCAGACTGGAAATTGTCTCCTATTTGCAGATGGTATGATCCTCCATGTAGAAAATCATAACAATTCCACTAAAACACTCTTAAACTAACGTATAAAGTCAAGCAAGTTTGCAGGATACAAAGTAATATTTAAAAAATCAGTTTTCTTTCTATACACTAGCAATGAACAATCTGAAAATGAAATTTTTTAAAATTCCATTAATAATAGCAACAAAAAGAATAAAATACTTAGGAATAAACTTAACAAAAGAAGTGCAAGACTTATGCACTGCAAGCTACAAAACATCACTGAAAGAAATTAAAGAAGACATAAATAAATAGAAAGGCATCCCATGTTCATGATCGGAAAACTCCAAGTTGTTAAGATGGCAATATTCCCCGAATTGATCTACAGACTGAACAGAATACTCATCAACTGCAGAAATTGACAAGCTGATCCTAAAATTTTGTGGTAGTGCAAGGGACCCAGAGCAGTCAAAACCATCTTGAAAAAGAAGAATAAAGTTGGAGGACTCGCACTCACCAATTTCAAAGCATACTACAAAGCCATGGTAATCAAGACAGTGTGCACAGACGTAAGAACAGAAATAGAAATCAACAGAATAGAATTGAGAGTTGAGAAATAAACCCATACATTTATGGTCAACTGATTTTCAACAAGGATGCTAAGACAATTCAAGAGGGAAAGAAGAGTCTTTTTAACAATATTCAGACAACTGGGCATTCATATACAAAAGAATAAAGTAGGACCCTTACCCTTATACTATACAAAAGAAAGTAAAAATGGATTATAGACCTAAATTTAAGAGTTAAAATGACAAAAGCGAAGCCTGGAATAATACAACATAGAGGTAAATCTTTGTAACACTGGATTAGGCAATAGTTTCTTAGATATGACACAAGTAACAAAAGAAAAAAGATATAAACTGTATTATACTAAATAAAAAACTTTTGTGCTGTAAAAAATACCACAAGAAAGTAAAAAGACTCCCATAGAATGGGAGAATTATTTGCAAATCATATATGTCTGCTAAGCAACTTGTATCTAGAATATATAAAGAACTCTTCCAACTCAATAATAAAAAGACACATAATCCAATTAAAAAGTAGACAAACAGAAACTAACACACCATTGTAAAGCAATTATACTCCAATAAAGATGTTAAAAAAAAAAAAAAGTAGACAAAGAATTTAAACAGACATTTCTCCAAAGATATAAAATTGGCTAAGAATCACATGAAACAATGTTCAACATCACTAGTCATTAGGGAAATACAAATCAAAACCACAGTGAGGTATTACTTCACATCACCAGGATGACTGTAATCAAAAAGATAAAAACAAGTGCTAGTGAGACTCTGGAGAAATGAAAACCTTCATTCACTGCTGGTGGAAATGTAAAATTGTGCAGCCACTTCGGAAAATAGTTTGGCAGTTCCTCATAAAGGGATACATAGAGTTACCATAAGACCCAGTATGATTCACCCCTGGGTATACAGCCAAGAGAAATGAAAACATGTCCACACAAATACTCATACCAATGTTCATAATAGCCAAAAAGTGGAAACAACCCAAATGCCCAAATGTCCATCAGTGGACGAATGCATTAACAAAGTGTGGTATATCCATAAAATGGAATATTATTCAGACATAAAAAGGACACATTCCACAACATGGATGAACTCTCATGCCATTTTTATGAAATGTACAGAATAGGCAAATCTGCAGAGACAGAAAATAAATTAATGGTTGCTTAGGGTTGAGTTGAGGGTAGGAGAATGGGGAGTGACTGCAATGAGTATGGGGTTTCTTCTGGGGGAGTGAAAAAAAAGTTCTGAAATTAGATAAACAGTGGTGATGGTTGCATAACTGTGAATATATTTAAAAGATGAATTGTACACATAACATAAGTGAGTTTTATGGTATGTGAATTATATCTCAATTTAGATGTTAAAAAAAACTTTAAAAAAATTTTAAGTGCCTTGGAGAATGGATGTGAGAGACAACAATAATTCACATTATTTCTAATGTGAATGTGCACTCTGTTCTGGGCCAACACAACCTTCACAACGCTGAACAGTTCAGGAACAATAGTTCTCGCACTCTGATCGGCATTCTCATCACATTGACCAAAATGAAGTATGTTTGGATGTGAAAGTTAAACATATTTATTTATGGCCACTAATGACCTTAATCCTGGAGGCCATCTTACTTATTATCTTGGTGCAAATAAGTGATTGGTTTCGATGATAAAAAATAAGCCAGACCCTAATTCTTGATATCATTTATAATTCTTTCCTAATTTCAACATGAAATGCACTCTCTCTAACTTCCTTACCTTTATGCGATCTCTCAAGGTTGTCGTTTTGGTGATGGTAGTGGTGAGTGAAGTGGGAGCTGGAAGGGAGAAAGCAGCCCGCAGGTACTAGCAATGGTGATAGCAATGAAACATCCCCCACGATGTTTTTAGAGAAAGAAAACAAACCCTGAGCCTCATTTTTATCCTTCATGAAAAGCCTTCCCGGGCTTCCCTGGTGGCGCAGTGGTTGAGAATTCGTCTGCCAATGCAGGGGACACGGGTTCGAGCCCTGGTCCAGGAAGATCCCACATGCCACGGAGCAACTAAGCCTGTGCACCACAACTACTGAGCCTGCGCTCTAGAGCCCGCGAGCCACAACTACTGAGCCAGCATGCTGCAACTACTGAAGCCCGCGCGCCTACAGCCTGTGCTCCACAACAACAACAAGAGAAGTCACCGCAGTGAGAAGCCCACGCATCACAATGAGGAGTAGCCCCAACTTGCCACACGCAGAGAAAAGACCCAATGCAGCCAAAAATAAAATAAATTTAAAAAAAACAAAAACAAAGAAAAGCCTTCCCTACATATTGAGGAAAAAATCTTTACAAACGTAAGTATATAGCATAATGTTAGTATGAGGAGAAGGAAGAAGGGGAGTCAATCCCGCCACCAGAGCAGCTGTGCACACCGGCTCTGGTGAGATATTCTTTACCTGCACCAGCCAAGGGCCAAGTTAAGTGCTTGGTGTATGGCTGTGTGTGTTAAACAGAAAGAAGGGAAAGGAGAGGCAGCCTCTGGAAGCTTTCCCAGGCCAGTTATCAGGGTCCTCAGGGAGCACAGTGCTACAAGGAATCAACTTGCTAAGCATCAGCTTTCAACTGTGCCCATGGTAACAATGGTCACAATAATCATCAGAACCCATCATAACAACACTGGACATGCTCTACCAGCTCCAGGGCAGGCCCTCAGGGAAAGGACAGAAGATTTGTGGAAAGACCAGAAACTGAAATATATTAAAAGAACATGATGAAAAATATATTCTTTCCTTCCCTGAATTTCTGATCTAAAATGCTCTGAAATGCAATCATATATTTGAATATGAGAACACAGAGCCAACTTAGTCAGAAGGAAAAATGTAGATAGCTGTGATATTTGCTTGGGCCAAGAAGAAAAATCCTGTGAAGATGCAACGAAGAGAGGAGTGGGTCAAAACTACCAGGGTCAAAACTACCAGGCCCACGGCATTGACCCTCGGTCACACTTCTGCAAGAAAACAGCTGCTATTCTCAGCCGCGGCCCAGGAGTTGAGGCATCTTGGGCAGGCACTGCTGAGAACCCCAGGAGAGCCTACTAAGTCAGAGATGCTTACTCATCGTGCTCCCTCCCACCTGCTCTCTCTAGCCAGGTCTACCAGGTTCAGGGAATAATCCAGCGGCCTGAGGAACTAAGGACCAGGCTAACCCATAACACCTGAAGCACAGACTTGAGCACTCTGCGTGGCAGGCTTCCTGGGGGACACTGCTTCTCCCAAGGCCCTAAGAGCCACCCGCAGGCTCCCATCTGTGCTTTCAGCCTGATTTCTTGGCTAGTCTGGCTGCAAAGAGAGAGACACTCCCAAGCAAAAGAAACACCCACTGGGAATAGAGCAGAGAAGCCAAGGGGATGAGAGGTGTTTTGCTAGCACCCAGGCCCATCAATGGCAAAAACTACGTGTTTGGAAAATGAAATTGTTCAATTAGCATCTACCACCGATCACGAATTGCTCAAAACCCCAGCTCTGACAAATTACAGACAACTATCTGAAGAGTTACAACCCAGAGAAACGAACATAATAAGGTACCACTAGAACTTCTCTACAAACCCTGCATCGAGACAGAGACCACAGTCCCAGGTTCTCGAGGTGCAGAGGGAAGAACACTCAACCTGGAGTCAGCCCAACCCTGCCTCTAGCAACTGCTGGCCAAGGGTCATTGTACACGTGAGTTTTGAGGACTCAACGTTCTCGCTATAAGAGCAATAATAATAACATGACCTACCTCACGTGATTGTTATTTTGGCACACTGAAGCTTAATAAATCATTTTTCTTCCAGATCATGCTTCTCTACGTATTTGGAAGGCACTCTCTCCATTCCCAAGCTGGATTCATTTTTCAGACTCCCCGGCACTGCCATCCAATCCATTTACTCTACGCTAGGCACTGTGCAAGGTACTAGGATATGAAAATGGACAGATACAGTCCCTGCCCTGGAAAAGCTAACTGTAAAGGGAGAAAAGTGAAGGAAAAAGTGGACTCCACGAAGGCCTTACAGAGAGGTGACATTTGAAAGTAAGCCTTCGCCTATTTGTTACCCATGGTAAGAGGACTTAAGAAGAAAAAAAAAAAAAGCAAAGGCACATTTATTATCAAAGGTGCTGCTAGATTCTTTATAAAATTATAATAGCTAAAGTTATAAGCATTTTAAAGGATTAAATCATTTAATCCTTGTGACAACCCTAAGAAGTGGGTACTATTATTATTTACATGTTACCAAGGAAACCAAGGTACAGAGCAGTTAAATCGCTTGTCCCAAGTCACACAGCTAGAAAGTGGCAAGGCAGGAATTTGAGCCCAGGTGGCCTGCACCAGCCCCTCCATGGCTCTGAGTCAGCACTCTGCATGGCCTCCAATCATCTTCCATTTCAGCTCTCACCATCCCATGACGTAGTGATAATACAGGCCCAATTTTCCAATCAGGAAATTGAGATTCAGAGAGATTAAATGATTGGCCCAAGATCACTCACCCAGTGAAGGAATAGGGCAGAACTGTGGACTCAGCTCTGACTCCACTGTCCACTTACTTTTCTTAACATTGATAGGGGTGCTTGTTAAAAATGCAGAGTCCCAGGTCCCACCTCCCCCTCTTGAAAGGAGCCTAGGAATTTGTATGTTCAGTAAGCACTTCAGGCTAGTCTTACACACCTGTAAGTGTGAAAACTTGAGTCCCACAACGTGCTGAGGACTTGTAAAGGTATGAAGGGTCACTACTGACCATCCTCCCAAGAGTCTGCCCAGCTGTGGGCAAATACAAGATGGACACTCGGTCCCCTTCCTCTTCCCACGCCCCCAGCTTCTTCCACCTGCACAGAACCACCGACCCTCAACAAAGGAGCAGGCACGTCACAGGATCCAGTGGAAGCATTATCAATGTCTGCTCTAAACAGTTCCCTCAGTCTTTGCTGTACTCTGAGTTCTTGTATCTCAAAACAGCTTTTCCCGCCACCCACCCCTGGTAGCTAACGACCGCTTTCCTCACTTTCCCCTCACTTCCAAACTCCTGGGAAAAAAGAGTTTACACCCGAAGACATTAACTGGTGGTTTGCAAGAGCAAAAATATGTTCCATTGGGTTTTCCCTTTATTTTTTTATTTTTATTTTTTTTTAAAATATTTTATTTATTTATTTATTTATTTATGGCTGTGTTGGGTCTTCGTTTCTGTGTGAGGGCTTTCTCCAGTTGCGGCAAGTGGGGGCCATTCTTCATCGCGGTGCGCGGGCCTCTGACTATCGCGGCCTCTCTTGTTGCGGAGCACAGGCTCCAGACGCGCAGGCTCAGTAGTTGTGGCTCACGGGCCTAGTTGCTCCGCGGCATGTGGGATCTTCCCAGACCAGGGCTCGAACCCGTGTCCCCTGCATTGGCAGGCAGATTCTCAACCACTGCGCCACCAGGGAAGCCCTTCCCTTTATTTTTTTAAAAAAGTTGAATTAGTTATCAAACGTTTTAAAAATTGGGTGAGTATAAATGAAATGCAAATAAAAATTCAGATTCTGGCTTCTCTTGAAAAATTAGAAAACCTGCCATCACCGTCTGCATTTCTATATGGCAGCAGTTGGCAGTCCAGTTAGATGTAGCAAGCGCTCCCCAATTTACCACTGTCCCTCCCCACCCAACGCCTACAGGTGGCCAGCTTTGCTCAGCTCTGTGACCTGACTCTCCCAGTCAGCAGGAGAGTGCTGCATCCCACGTCCCAGCAGGGAAGGGGTAGGGGGCACTGCACTGAGAGCAGCCGCACAAAGCCTCCTGGAGGGCTGGGCTTGAGCAGTGCAGGGAGGAGCCTACTCCGGCCGCTTGAAACCCTCCATCTATTCCCCTCACTGCCACTGGAGGAAAGACCCTCTGGAAGGCTCCCTGCTGTCACTCAGGCCAGCCTGCATCTTGCAGTTATCTCTCCAGCTCCCTTAGTGCTCCCTTTCCCTACAATCCAGTCTCATCACCCAATCCACAGATGCTCTGCCCAAGGTCTGAGAAGGGATCCCTCAGAGGTCAGTCTCTGAAGGGAGCTCCTTCTGAGGGGTGCCCAGCCTCTAAGAATGAACCTTCCTATCCCAGAGCAAAAAACTGTTTCCCCTCGTTAAGTGACATTTCTAAATGTCTGTGTGGTACTTTTCCGCAGGCCTAATTTTGGACATGACAGTATGCCTCGCCCCTGAGAAGGAGACATTTGAGCCCTGAGAGCGCTGAAGAATAGATGCAAGTGTTTGGAGGGAAGCCTCCCGTTCTGCTGGGGTTAAGGTCGCCACTGAGAGGAAACACAAACACTGCCCAGCACCCTGCTTGTCTAGTCTAGGTAAGAAGTCAGGACGCCCCCACAAAGGAAACCTCTAAAGCACATGAGAATTTCTGCCAACGTCGACATTCCACTAATCTCTTAAGCAATCTCTGGTGTGGAAGTAATAACTTAGGAAGCAGCCCAGAGGGAAGGAGAAGGTGAGAAAGGGAACGGAGCTCTGTGTGCCCCCAGAACCTGGCTTCAGCCCAGTCCGGCTCTGCACAGCTGTGGTCTGACTGCCCTGGAGTCAACCTGCTACTCACCCTGCCCAGGGAACACCTACCTGACCGCCCTCACCCCCTCACTGACTCCCTCCTACTGCCCTTGGTCATCTAGGCCCTGCGGCAGGCCGAGCAGAAAAGGATCAGACTGGCAGCTTCCCCAGAGGAGGGCCTACGTCTCTCATTTCTTCCTCCAGGAGTCTCGGCAACCAGCACTGGCACCGCAAGTTTCAGGGAGGGTCATCATTAGAGAGAGTTCCTTTTAAGTACCCAAACCAGAGTTCTCGAAAGCGGGAGCATTTGATTCCCCCTTTCTCTCCTGCAGGTGTCCTTGGACTGGGCCGAGGCGGGAGGCGCCTCATTTACCTTTCATAGCTCTGCCTGGACTGACAGCTCAGGCTCTGCTGTAGCGGCTCACCTGCACAGCCTTCCTAGGAAATTCAGCCATCCCACAGGTCCCCTGACATCCTGGCGCCCTCTGTCCCTATGCGGCTGAGAAAGCTGTAGGGCAGTGCTAGCTAGTTCTTCTCCACGTTTTGAACAATCCTCAGTACTTGGCAGAGAGTTCTGCACATAAAAGACAGGCAAATAAATGTTAACTGATTTGCTAACTGATGGCAAAAGAGGGCCCCCAAGGAGTCAAAGGCCAGGAAGAGAAAGGGCCCTAGAAATTCTAGCACTGGCCATATCTTTTAAGGTGCACTCCTTCGCTCCCCAAAGTCATGGCTGCAGTAAAACCAATGAAACGGAGGTTTCCAGCTGTAGCTGCCACCCAGTTGGACTGTCACCAGCAGGCCTTTTCCTCCCAGCCCTCAGCCAACCCTGTCTACCTCAGGAGTTTCAGTCTCCTCACAAGTGCCCCTATTATCTTCCAGGGCCCTCCTGCAGTAACAGTTCTCATCCAACACACCCATGAGGAAAGGCTGCTCCTGGGAAACCTGCCTTCACCTCGGTCATGCTGGCTTTCTCCTCCCCCACCCCTCTTTTCCCCCCTTCCTTTCCTGACTCATTTCTCACTGGTTATCTGCCCACAACCTTGTCTTTGGCTCTGTTGTGCCTAAAATCAAGGGGTTACAAGGGAAAGGGGAGAAAATGGGCTCAGAGGTTGGGTGGGTGGGTATCAAAAACTGTAGAAAGGGAGCCAGGAAGGTTTTTCTCAAGTCTGTCCCCTAATTCCCTCCAAAGTGCCAGACCCCTTTTCTCCGTCGGCACTTCTACATACCTGGTACCTTGGATCTTTTCCATTCCAGCCCCAAGCTCTGGGGCTCTAGGTCCAGAAAGCCCTTTGAGCAAAAATGTTGAGGGGATTATGAGCCTGGTCAAGTGGAGAGGAACCAAGATTTGTTTTGCTGGGAGATCAGAAGAATTGCTGGGTGTTTTTACAGGTCCCTAATGAGGCTGAAATCTGCCTCAACCAGTCACAAAAAAGATGATTTTTGTTGTTGTTGTTGTTAACAACCAGAAAAAAATTAAGCTCTCTTTCCATCTCCTGACTGTCCACTTATCACTCCCACATCCTCTTTCCCAACTCTCCTCCCCAAAGAGGCCTTTAAGTTTGGGTTTTCAACCTCAACCATTTTCAATCCCTTTTCCTGCCAGATGGTCCTTCTCCAGTTCAGTACAGATTCTGTGGAGGTTTGAAGTTGGGTTTAAATGTTTCCTGAAAGCCCAAAATGGGGTGAGGGCTTGGTTAGGCAATTCCAGGCCAAAGGAAATCTGGTTGCTTCCAAGACAGTTTTAAAAACCTAGACATGGCTCTTTCTGCCAGTCTGGAAACTCAGCCTCTCAGCAAGCGGCTTAACCCAGCTCTGCCAGGACGATGGGGCCCACTCTGTCCATAGAACGGAGGCCTGCCCCACAAAGAGCCCTGCCCGCTTTCACCCTTGGCAAGAAGAACCCGGTGGGTCCTGTAAACATGATGATGATTCCAAGGCCACAGACCTATCTCACACCAGTGCCTTCCCTCTGCCAGTCACAGCAGACTGATTGCCATTTCCAGCACATGCCAGGAATGTTCATGCCTCCAAGCTTTTATTCAACCAATTCCTTCCATCATGAAGTCCTCCACCACCATTCTTTCCAGTTCAAATGTTGACTTCTTTCTGAAGCCTTTCCTGACCCTAAATCTTGACCTCATTCTCACCCTTCCCATGCTCCCCAGCCTAGCTGAACTCAACCTGACTGATGGCAAGATGCCTGCCCTGATCCAGAAAAACACACCACCCACAAGCCAATTTTCTCAGAAGAGGACTAGGAAATAGTAAGGGCTAAAGGGACTGGGCAAGTCTCAATACCTCCGTTTCCCTATCTGTAGTATAGGAAGAATAGTCTACCTGTATAATGAGAACTTGAAGACCAATGAGAAGCCATGTGTAAAAAACAGAGGATACTCAGAACCAAGAGGGAACACACTTGAAGTCTCTGGCTTTCCCCCAACTCTCAGCCTCAGGACCTCTTCTCTTGTCCTCACTCTCTTAGCTCTTACTCTGTTTCCTATTTCACTGAGAAAATAGAAACAATCAGAACAGACCCTCAATAAGCTACCACCATCACATTTACCCACCACCAGCAACAGGGCAGATCTTGTCACTACTCTGCTCAAAACCCTAACATGGATCCCAATCACTAAAAGTAAGAGCCAAAATCTTCACAATGACCTACAAGGTCTTCATCATTTAGGTCTCTATGATATCTCTGACCTCATTTCAACTACTCTTTCCCTTTACGTTTTCCCCACCAGCCACACTATCTCCTTATTATTTCCTCAAATACACCAGGCACATTCCAACTCCGGGCCTCCACACCTGCTGTCCCCTGTCACTAGAACATACCCCCCCAAGAGAGCCTGCTCCCTCATCTCCCAGGTCTTTGGTCAGACATCATCTTCTTAGTGAGGCCTTCCCTG
The DNA here is from genome assembly GCF_028023285.1 of Balaenoptera ricei. Lineage (NCBI taxonomy): Eukaryota > Metazoa > Chordata > Mammalia > Artiodactyla > Balaenopteridae > Balaenoptera > Balaenoptera ricei. The sequence continues at coordinate 66,504,820 of NC_082646.1, forward strand.
GATCACACTAAAATTTAGTGTTAAGAAATTACTATTAGGGACTTCCCTGGTGGCGCAGTGGTTAAGAATCTGCCTTCCAACGCAGGGGATGCAGGTTCGATCCCTGGTCAGGGAACTAAGATCCCACATGCCGCGGGGCAGCTAAGCCCATGCGCCACAACTACTGAGCTTGCGCTCCTCAACTAGAGAGACCATGTACCGCAAAACTACAGAGCCCACGCACTCTGGAACCCGCGTGCCACAACTAGAGGGAGAAAACCCGCATGCCACAACTAGAGAGAAGCCTGCACACCACAACAAAAGAGCCCGCATGCCTCAACGAAGACCCCGCGTGCCACAACTGAGACCCAACGCAGCCAAAAATAAATTAAATAAATAAATGAATAATAAATAAATCTTTAAAAAAAGAAAAAAGAAATTTGTTTTTAATGAAAAAACATTTGCCACCATCTCAGAGTGGCTCTACCTGGACAGAGTGAGCAGGCTGGGGCTCCACTGTCCAGGCCCATCTTCCAAGCCCACCAGCCTTCCCAGTTCAGAGTCTGACCTACCCTCAGCAAGCAGACCCACTCAGAAAATTGAAAAGTGGGCCACGTCCTATGAACACCCAAAAGATTCAGGGCAGGGGTGGCTTCAGCCCCAGAACAACTGAAGTCGCTCTCTGCAAAGATTACAATGATTTTCCTATTATAAAATGCAAAGATCCTTTCTCCGGGGCTTAATGAATTAGAGGACCTTCCTTTCCTCCTGTCTACTGTTTGGGACACTACTGATCAGCCCTCTCTGAAGCACTGTAATGTAGTTAACTCTCAATCTGGAGTACACTCTCTGGGGGTAGCATTTTACCATCTGCCTGGAGGATCCTTATGCTCATCAAAAGAGGGCACAGGTTAAGAAAGGTTGGGGGAATACTGTCAGAGAAGGAGAGAGAGACAGGTGTGGCACTAAGACTTTTATTTGTTTACTTACTTGAAGCCTCTGAGGGCATCTTCCCAGCCAGGCCCCCATGCTACTGTGCTATACTCTCTGGTCCTTGCCCTTGAGCAGCTCCCCATCCTGCCTGAGACAGACAAATAAAGAAAAGATTCTGGCACACTGTAACAAGAGCTGTGAAAGATGTATGAACACAGAGCTCTGAGAGCAAGGAGAAAAGACACCTAATCAGGTGGACAGGATGGATGTAGGGGAGGGCTTCTGGAGGAGACAAGAAGTGACACTGGGCTGAGTCTTGCAGGACTTGTGGAAGATACAGAAGGCATTAGAAGAACACTGCTGCAAGCAGAAGAAAAACCATGAACAAAAGCCAAGGAGATCTTAGAGCAAGAACAGGACACAAAAAGCAATAACCATAATGGAAAACATTGATAAAGCAGACTACACTAAATAAGAACTCTGTTCATTAAAAAATGCCACTTAGGCAGTGAAAAAAGACAGTGAAAAACAGGTTACAGAACTCTGCAGATTAGGAACATTAGATACACAGAGGAAACTTATCAAGAAGTAGAGCAACTGCAGATCTTGGCCAGATCATTAGGGCTGAATTTCCCTTTGGATAAAAGTCTCAGTTTTGGAAGGGAGTAGAAGAAAGTGCACATATACAGCCAGGCTCTGCTGGTTCTAAGTATGCATTTATCTCATTTAATCTAGCTGCCATTATCTCTATTTTATGGATGAAGAAACTGAGGCTCGGACTTCCCTGGTGGCACAATGGTTAAGAATCCACCTGCCAATGCAGGGGACACAGGTTTGAGCCCTATTCCGGGAAGATCCCACATGCCGCGGAGCAACTAAGCCCGTGCACGACAACTACTGAGCCTGCGCTCTGGAGCCCACTAGCCATAACTACTGAGCCCGCGTGCCACAACTACTGAAGCCCACGCACCTAAAGCCCGTACTCCGCAACAAGAGAAGCCACCGCAATGAGAAGCCTGCTCACCGCAACAAAGAGTAGCCCCCGCTCGCCGCAACTAGAGAAAAGCCCGCGTGCAACAACGAAGACCCAGGGCGGCCAAAAATTAATTAATTGATTTTAAAAAAAAGAAGGAAACTGAGGCTCAGGCTAAGTAATTTGCTCAGGGTTTCATAGCAAGTGGCAGACCCCAGAGTCTAGAGAGGTTGGCACTGAGCTCTCTAATTGACACCAGAGCACATAAGTCCTCTGGTCTCTGTCATATCTTGTGACAGGAAGTCATCCTCCAACCCAAGTGCACCCTTGCAGCCCAGCTCTGTCTGTAAAGAGTTAGAAACGGATATTGGCAGTAGTCTCATGCCTGGCCCCCAAATGCTTGGTGTTAAAATCCCATTTTTCTTTAAGCCATCTAGTTCAGAGGGCCCTGAATCAATTAAAAATAAACGTAAGAGATGTTCCTCTCTTGCTGTTCTTCAAGCCTTTTCTCCTTATCATTCTTCCCCACCTAGGGGACCCTGGTCAAAGAAAGGCCTTCCCCTAACAATGCAGTCCAGCTGGAGCTGAGACTGAAGATAAGGGGCATCTGTCTGTCCATCTATCCAACTTCTTTAAGGGTTATGATGGGGACAGAATTTGCCTTTTTCCTCCTTTAAATAAAGCAAGTGTTACTTGGCTTCTGTGGTTCTCAAACTGTGTGCTGAGGTGCCCTAGAGCACCGCAGTGAACTCACAGGCATGCCGCAAGATATATATATTTTTAATTAATTTATTTTTTTATTGGGGTATAGTTGTTTTACAAGTTGTGTTAGAAGATATTTTAAATTTTTGAGGGAAACGAGAGCAATATCCAACATTTGTTTGGACACCCCGTGAGTCCACAGTTTTAACATTAGATTGCACTACATTCTTTTCGATGATGTCATCTCTTTGTGAAGCTGGGTTTTCAGCAGCTGCTGTGATTAAAAAGCAATAACCGTGTGAAAAGCAATGTGGAACAGGAAATGGGGATGGCAGTATTCAATCTGATTCCAAGATGTGAGATGTTGTGCAGTGCCCAGTACATCCCATAAGTTAGTAACTGTGGTTATTTAAGAATGAAATAAAAAATGTTTGTAATTGAAATTGATGTACAATATTATGTTAGTTTCAGGTGTACTACATAGTGATTTGATATTTGCATACATTATGAAATGATCACCATGATAAGTCTAGCAACCACCCGTCCCTATACAAAGTTATTACAATATTATTGACCATATTCCTTATGCTGAATATTACATCCTCGTGACTTATTTAGTATATAACTAGAGGTTTATACCTCTTAATCCCCTTCACCTATTTCAACCATTCCCCCAACCTTCCTCTAAAAATATTTTTCCTTTCAATTTATATACATATATTTTTCAAATGGCTACTCAGTTATCAGGATATAAGCACTTACTAAATTGTTTACACCTAAACACTTAATAAATAAAAATAAGGTATTTCTTTTGGCCTCTGGGCACTGTGAAAAATTACTAAAACACGAAAGGCCCACGAACTGAGAAAGTTTGGGGACCTCTGGTGGCAGGTGTTTTTTTAAGTCTCTGTGTCAAGGAGTCAAGGAGGAGCTCCCAGGGCAGGCCCAACCCTGCCCCACAAGCAGGCAGGCAGCTAGCACTCAGGCCTATGGACGGCACACTCAGGCTTTCACTGCAGCTGACAGAAGAGCTGCCCCTCTGCCTGAAGAGAAGAGGCTGCACACTAGCTCCCTGTCAGCCCAGAGGCTGTGCACATCTGCCTCAGCTGTACCCCAGGCTCCCGGGCTCCCCTCTGAACTCCCTCCCTGAAAAGCTCTATTCAGCATGGACCTCATGAATAAAACCCAAGCCAGGCCAGAAGCCAGCAGGGGGACTTCCACACACACTCAGACTTGGGCAAAGTCCACAAACCAAACCATTAATCCACTGAGGGAGGGAGGGATGGGAATCTGGGAGAGGGCTTCCACTGACAGCCCATCCACTAAAAGGCCAACTGGGTTTTTTGGGTGAAGATTTACATGAAAATAATGCCATTGTTCCCCAGGGGTTTCTGGCCTGATATACTCCCTCCCTCCATTCTTCCCTGAAGTCATAATCCTCTGTTGGTGACATCACAGCTGTTGATACAATAGCCAACTGTTGTGATGTCACAAGACTCAACTTTTGTCATTTTCAGTGGGGAGTGGGGTTAGAGAATGTGACAAAGGGCTGGAATTGAATAAGGTTATAGAACTGGAATTTGCTTTTTCATGCTAATTTCCCTGGTAACGAAGGGCAGTGACTCAGAGAATGAAAGGCAAGCAAGCCACTGGCAGCAAGGCTGTGTGGAGATTCATCTACACCAAGGGGAGAGGGATGGGGTAAGGGGGGCTAGGGCAGAAAGGAGACAAAAGTTTTCAATTCCAGGATTAGCCAAATATGAAGATGTTCTCAGTCTGGCCAAGTTCAGGACTTTCTCTTTCCATTATCCATCATCTGAGCCCAGGGTAAGCAGAGAAAAGCTGAACTGCAGGAAAGGCTCCAGGCTGGAATGTTCCCTGGAAATTAATGTTTGGGATACTGCATTGGGTTCTGGACTCTACACTGTCCAAGGGATAGGCTGTGTTTGGACTGCATCCTGAGGACAGTGACCAGCATGGAGAGGGCACTCAGAGGCATGTCACAGGAGAAATGACTAAAGGAACTGAGAGTGTTTACCCTGGAGAAGAGAAGGCTGTGGATGGGGGAGGCTGATAATTGCCTTGAGAATTCTGAAAGGCTCTCATGTGAAGAAGGGACTACATATGCTATTTATGGTCCCCCAAAGAGACCTCAGACAATGAGAAGATCCAGAATGGCCAATATGAGAGAGAACTTTTTATTCTTAAATTCCAGTTAGAGACTATAAGTTTTTTTTAATTCCTAACTTCTTACTTACAGACGAGGCTCTTTGAGGACAAGGACTGTCTTGGTCACTTTAGTGTATACCCCAGAATTTAGAATAAGTGGCACATAGTAAGAGCTTATTAATATTTGTGAAATAAATGAACAAATGAAGCAAGGACAATGGTCTGCTGAAGTTGGTGCTTACTCATTCAATAAGTAGTTTTGAATCCCTACCACATGCCACTCACTCAGTTAAGATGCTGGGGATACAAGGGTGAAAGAAGCGGATAAGGTTAGTCTTCCCCCTCCCCCTGCTTTGTAGATTAGCACAGATGGCATGTAAGGTCCCTTCCAATACTGAGACTCCTTGATTTTTAGAGATGACTAAAATATTTTAAACTGAGAGGAAAGAGGACCCCAAAGGCCATAGATAAACCCTACCTACCACCGCTGCTATTATTCACAAGCCTGGAAATCTAGACCAAGCTAAGGCTGCCTTCTCGGCTGGGGAGGGGCCTGATGCTGAGACAGCCCTGTGCTGGGCCAGACCAGACCAACCAGACTGGGCATTTTATCAAAGCCTCCCAAGCACCCTAGACAAGACAGAGTAGGCTCTCATGTGAACCTGGGCTCCCTCAGCCCAGCAATAAGTAAGTATGGTCCAGTTAGGTAATATGAGGTATTTCAGATACCCTCACTTCTCTAGGGAACTTAAAATTTCCCCATCAGCCTCAGGGCAATTATCCTGCTAGGGGCCATCTGAATGACAACATAGTCACTACAGAACAATTTTCAAGGAGATAATTCCAAGATTTTCTAGGCTGTGCTAGGGATACAGGCTTGGTTCCAACTTCTGAGGGCATGAGAGTACAACTAAAGGTAATGAAACAGATGATTTAACAATAACGATAGACAATATACCAGAGACACAATACACACAGACATTATCCTCTTCAGGGTAGTCCTTAGAGGCCTGAATGTTTATTCCAATACATTCTCAAAACATTCTTGAAATTCCTGTTTGGAAATTGCCCTCAGAGACTTTGGAACATTATCTGAATTTTCTATGAAGGAAAATCTGCATCCTTCAAGGGTGCTAACTCATTCAGAGCCATGTGGCAAAAAGGGTGCAAACGAGAGAAAAGCATCTTGGGTCAGAATAAGCAGTATCTGTCAAGTATACTGTGGAGCATACTGTATACTGATATCAAAGGGGATGCATACTGACACCGTCCCAAATCTCTACTTTTTAGAGTACAGCTGTATGAGTTCACAGAGCTCTCTGAGTATCTAATAAACCCCAAGAACAACCACAGAAAATTTCTAAGAACATAAACTTCTGTCTACCCTTTAAGGATGTTCACAAGCTCCCAAAGTTCCTCCACAGACTCATTGTAAGAATCCTTGTCCTAACCCATTTTACCTGCCCCATAAGTGCACAGGTAATTCTGAATGGAGGCCTACAGAGCTCAGCAGGTATGCCAACGTTGGGCACTGAGAGAGTGGCAACAAGGCACCCTGCTTCCGTGAGTCCTTGCACCATTGCTTCAAACCTGGATGTCAGCAATTTACAAACTACTACACATCACAGGCCTTCAGGAGTGTTAGGAATAGTTAAATCCAAAAATATCAGACTTACAAATGCCAAAGACCCTGAGACTCAAATGTGACATTTTCTAACGTGGTTTGTAAACTGGCACTGAAGACAATTCCCAAAGAGGAATCAAATCTACCTATGGTAACCACAGGTGTTTAGCCGTGTAAGTGCACATATGAAGAGCAAGCCATGGTCACAGCACGTATTTTCTCCCCCTTCTCTAAGTCCCCAGTCTCCCTGTGTGAAGCACAGGGAAGATGTCTCCTGCCTTCTTCTGAGCCAGCCAGCATGCCCACCAAGCAGCTCCCGACATACTAAAAGCCACCCAAGTCACATCTGGCTCATGCCATTGCTCTCTGTAATGAGGTATGACATGTATCTAAAGCTCTTGTATATTTTCACATTTGTAGCCTACAATTAGGCATTTTTGAGGGATGTAGCTAACTACAGTTCTGTTCAGTGACCTATAATTATTCACACAGGCATCATGGCCAACCCAGGCAACTATCAGGGTGAAGGAAGGCACTCTGAGCTCAGACCTCATGGAAGAGGCTGCTCAGCTCTAAGGAGCCCCAGAGAACACTGGTTAGTGACGGGCCTCAGGGGGCCACATTGCTCTTCCTTGGCTATACACAGAGACACTGCCCTCTCTGTCCCCTGCACCAGTCTTTCTCATCCACCGCCTGGCTCAGCACAGCTCAACCCCAAGCCCAAGGGATGGCACCTTGGTGAGCCCAGTGCCCACAGAAATGGACCGCTTTGCCAGACACAATCTCCGTTACCAAGGCAATAGCAATTTAAAGCAATTTCTCAAACTCCCTACAAATCTCTCACCTGAGGAAAAACGGGTCACACCCACCAGGCCACAGAATCCTGCAGTCCACTGCTGTGCAGCTGGGCTGTGGCAGCTGACATGGGCCACCTCCCTGAGCCAAACTCCCTGCCACCAGTTGCAGTGGCCTCACTGCTCCCAAGAGCCCAAAAGAATAATTCTCCCCCTTGCAAACGCCCACCACCATTCTTCCCCACTGCTTCCCTGGCTAGAAGGGAAGGCCTGGTTAGCCCTCAAGATCTGTCTCTAGTGATATTTCATATATATATTTAGCTCCATTAAGAACTGGTTTCTTGATTCTTTAATGGAAGCTCAAATCCCGATTCTAAATATAACCAAAGATACTGCCACTAGCCAGCCCAGTGCACTGTGAAGTACAACTATGGCCCACACTCAGAGCGGCATGCACATTAAGTATGAGCCCAATAGCTCAACCACAATTCCTATGCAAGTTACCCTCTTCCCCAACGCTGGCTCCAAGTCCTTTAGCGTGCTTTATACTTTTCAAAAATACTTTCACATGCCACCTCATTTGAGTCTGCCAAACAAACCCCAGAGGTTAAATGCAATAGGTATTTTCTCTCCTTTTTACAAAGAAGACAGGCTCAGGGAGGCTGTCTTGCCCCAAGGTCACTCAGCTAGTAAGTGCAGAACCAGGTCTAGAACTACTTTGTAGCTGTGCGACCTCAGTTCTTCATATGTCAACAGTTAATAGCGGCAAACTCATAGGGCTTACTGTAAGAATGAAAGGGCTGAAATACGAAAGGTGCTTGGAATGGTGTCTGGTCCACCGTGAGGACTACGTTATTACTGTTGCTGTAGTTGTTATTATTAAGAGTACTATTACCACCACCACCCAGAACCCCCAGTTCAAAATCTAAAGCTCTTTCCTCTCCCTCCTTCTGCAACTTTGCAAGGATTACTCAGGAGGCAGTTTCATCTAACCTTGAGTGAGTCCAGACCCAGTCCCTGCAATATGCCTATGGAATCTGGAACTCACTGGGCCCTCTATCTTACCACTCCACAAACTTCTCCACGCTTTTGGGTGCATACGCATACACACATATACCACCTTTCTGCAAATCTGACTCTCTAGTCTCCTGGCCTCCGATGTCACTTATGCTATGTTAGCCACCATTCTGTGGCTCACCCTGCCTGCAGTACCCAACTTTTCATTCATTTGGTTCCTCCCTTCAATCATCAATAATGAGCACCCGACTCTCTCCCAAGCACTGAGGGGAATATACCTTGCCCTCCAAATACACCAAATGAAAAGTACAGGAAGAGTGGGGTGCACAAGGGGAGTGACAGCACAGAGGTGCCAGAAAATAACTCTGTCTGAGGGCAGCACAATAGATTTCAGAACAGCAATGCTTGAAATGAGTTTTAGAGAGTGACTAGAGTTTTCCAGGCAAAGGGAGAGAAGGACATTCAGAGCTAAGAGAACAGCATTTACACAGAGTTACAAGGCAGAATCATACAGAATTGATCATCTCACACTGCCACCATGGAGGGGCTGTATGTGTGTGCACTCGTGTGTGTGTGTGTGTGTGTGTTTGAGAGGGAGACAGAGAGAGAGAGGGAAACAGAAAAAGACACAGAAACAGAGACAGGGAGAGACAGAAAAAGCGAAGAGAGAAAAATTAGATGTAGGTGGGTGAGCCCATACTGCCTGGGGGTGGCCAGCAGCCGGGACAACAAACGTCACGTCTGCTTTCCATAGTCTGAGTGGCAATCTCGACTCCCTGGTACGCTTACAGTGCACCAATTTTAAATGCAAAATCCTTTAACAACTGTTTTCTCTTTCATTCTGTCTTCCCCTCCTTCTAAAGATCTGTTTATCCCAATTCTCATTTCTGCCCCGCTCTGAGCCCTGAGTTTTAGTGCCAGTGCTTTTACACAAATCCAGCTTCACGTCCTGAGTGAAATATAATTTCATAGGAATGTAATTCTGGAATGATCTCATTGAAAAAGCACACCCAGCAAAGGCCATGAGCAAACTTCAGGCCAGCCCATTCACACCCAGAGCCAAGGAGATTGCAGACCCCTTTCCCTTAAATGGACAATGTGCCTGGGGCCCAAGCAAAGCACACCAGCTGCCCACGGATATTATTCTGCCCACAGCCAGCCTGCCTGCTGGCAGACCAAGGCCTAGGCCCACAGCAGTGACCACCACAAACCATTCTGCACTGTACAAGGACAGACTCAGGAGAGCATCCAAGCAAACGGGCCTTACCGCACAGACGTTCCCCGTGCCCCTTGGGAGGGCTCTGGCTCCAGGCCAGGAGACATCAGCTAAAACTATTAAGACCCCCACCCCCCATCACATCCATGCCAGGCAGAGGAAGGTCCAGAAGCCAAGCTGGTAAGGATCCTCACCACAGCTACCTGTCTTCCCTACCTCTCTGAAACTCAGCCTCTATACAACTCTATGGAGAGAGTCAAGAAAGTAGGGTATTTGACTCTGGAACCAGATGGCAAAGCCAGGTCTAGCCCAGTCCAGCGGGCTGAGACAGGGTAGAACTGGGGAAGAAATAATATACTCTGATGGACTTTCAAAAACTCTAGCTGAAAAATCACTAAGTTGGAATCTTTGGAAAAAATGTCCTTACTCCAAATCTGTACCTCACCCCCAATGAATCCTCATAAAATGGACCAGAAGAAGAGGAAAAAAATGAATGGCTTGCAGGGTCTACAGGAACTCTATGTACTATTTTTACAACTTTTCTGTAAATCTATAACTCTTCTAATATAGAAAGTTGACTAAAATTAATGGTTTGTCATGGTTTCCTCTGTAAGGAACAATGGGAAAAGAGTAGTGTCGGGTATAAATTCCAACTCTACCTCTACTAGCTACGAAGCTGTGGATGAGCTTCCTAGGCTTCAGTTTCCTTAACGATGAGGTGGAGACGACAGTGTCTTTGTGCAGATTAAATAAGATCTTGCCCACAAAGGCCTTACCGCTGCCAAAAATGCTTTCTTCCTGGGCAGTAGCAGCTCCGCAGTTCAGTCAGCCTTCACCTTGGGTTCTCGGCGACTGCAGTAGGAGGCCTACCTCCACTCCACGGCCCTGTGGTCTTTATGATTTACAGCCTCTTCCACACATGGCATCACACTTTAAGCCCACAGTAATCACCCAAAGGGCTGAAAGCCGCCTTACAGCGAGTTCCAACTAGTGAAAGCTCCCCTTTGTTGACAGAAACATGTTCTCCTTCCTGCTTTCCCTTCCTCCAGTAGGATCCAATGTCACTGCCAGGAGCTGAACTACTTTCCTGCGGTTCACAGGGGTCAACCAGAAGGAAAGGCAGACGGTGACAGAGCTGGGCTCCCAGTTCAATCAGCCATCCATGGCAGAGGGTGGGCAGGGGAAGAAGTATGCTCTCCAAGTTGCCGCAAAAGACTGCACCCCTCAGCAGCACCACCACCCCCAACACCTCCCACACCCTCCCTGCCCCGTGCTCCCCACCAGGCCCCACATGAAGCTGGGTTGATAAACTACAAATCCACCAAGTTAATGGGCACAGCAAGTTCCCCAAAGCCAAGAGATAAGCCCCCGGGTCAGGCGTGAAGTTGCGCCCAAGCCCCGGAGCCAGGCTCTCAAGCCTCAGCCACCCTGACTCTTGGCTCCATGATGTGCTGTCCATTTTCCCCCAGCAAGACTGAGGTGAGTGGACAGGGGCCCCATCCTGGTCTCATAAGTGGATGGGCTGGAGGCCAAGGAAAGAATCAGGTGAAGAAAGGTATGCCTCTGATGTCACATTATCTCTTTGAAAATCACTCACAAGGATATCAGGTCCTTAAAAACTCTCCTAAAACAAAGGAGAAGGCTAATCTCACCCTGAAATTTTAGTGTCCAAATAAGGGAGCAGTCAGTGCTAGAGCTGTTAGCTTGTTCCAACTTCGAAAAGCCCTGTGAGAGAAGCAGTTCCCAAGCTTGAGATTCCACTGACAGGTTGTAACCCCTCGAAGCACTAATGGGTACATTCTAGTGGCTAATTTCTCTGACCTTCCAGATGGCTGTACTGGGGACACACCCCAGCTGAGGCCCAAGGACATTAGTTCCTGGCAAGGAGTATGCAAAAGCTCAGCAGCCCAGCCGAGTCAGATAACAGCCCCAGCTCCAGCGGCTTCAAGGACACGTTTTGGGAAGCAGAGCTCAGGAAGAAGATGTCCTTGGAGCTATTTCTTATTTAACCAAATAAGAGCCAAATATAGCCAAATATGAAGAAGCTAACTATGTCATCTTCCATGCAATTTTTCTCCAGCTAATCACCTCATATCAAGCTTACTACAATGGTCTCTGATTACATGAAGAACACTTTATCGAGTGCCAGCCCATCGAGGCAGTAAATAAATGTGAAGTGTTACTATTATCATTACTAGTTCTCCTTTCTTCTTCCATCTCTAGTCCTCCTGCTCATAAATGACAGACTAAGTATCCTAGAATCTCAATATCATCATGTCATTCCTCTGGGCTCCTTAACTGCCAAGTCCAGATTCTTCCGGTTCCTCCAGAACCTTGTCAAATGCTACCAACCAATCTGGCTTTCCTCTTCTTCCTTCCTCCTCCTTCCACCATCCCTCATCTTACCACCACCATTCCCCTACCATCCTCCATTCCCCTTCACACAAAGCCACACAGACTTGCATAGACACACACACACACACACACATACACACACACACACACAAATGCACTGAACTTCTCTGTCCAGGCAGGATGCCTCCCTGCTCCATACATATCCATTTCTGCACCCATCTTTTTATGTGCAAACCATTTCCAGCCTGGAGTACTCCCTTTCCCCCCTGCTATCCAAATCCTATTCATGCTCCATGGCCCAGTCTAAGGTCCCTCTTAAACTTAAGTTGGGAAACCATTAGATCCACAAACAATGACCAAGCATTTCCTCTGTGCCAGGCACTAGGCCACTAACTAAGGACACAGTAAGGAAAACAACACAGTCCTCCATGCTCCTAACTGGTGGGAGGGGCTTCAACAAGATCCTCTCTGGGGGCTTCCCTGGTGGCGCAGCGGTTGAGAATCCGCCTGCCAATGCAGGGGACATGGGTTCGAGCCCTGGTCTGGGAAGATCCCACATGCCGCAGAGCAACTAAGCCCGGGTGCCACAACTACTGAGCCTGCGCTCTAGAGCCCACAAGCCACAACTACTGAGCCCTCGTGCCACAACTACTGAAGCCCGTGCCCCTAGAGCCCGTGCTCTGCAACAAGAGAAGCCACCGCAATGAGAAGCCTGTGCACCGCAACGAAGAGTAGCCCCCACTCGCGCAACTAGAGAAAGCCCGTGCGCAGCAACAAAGACCCAACGCAGCCAAAAATAAATAAATAAATAAATTTATAAAAAAAAAAAAAAAAGAACCTCCCTGCTCATCTGAACTGTGCAAGTAGGAGAGTCAACAACCAGACCTCAGAGGCAGCTTGTTGTGACACTTGTGGGGGCAAAGGTGGAGGCGGGAGATGAAGCCCCAGTTGGGTGAGGTCATCTTGCCTCTCCTTCAGCCTTTCTACGAAGCTACCTAGGCTTGGTGGTTTAGAATGTATTCTATTACAAGAATCATCGTTCTCTCTGACCACCTTGTCTCCTGCCCTGCTTTGGAGTTTATCAGCTTCAGAGGTTGGCTGGGTCCAATTCCATTCAATAATAACCCTAGTCAACTACCCCTCCTAAGGACCAGATACACAGCTTCACATCCCCACCCTAAGCCCGGGAAAAGAAAGAAAACAACCAACCCTTTCCTCAGGAGTTCCCAGACTTTGTGTCACCGTGACTGCATAGCTACTGGAGGCCACATGGGAGGCAACTCCCTTAGGCCTCTCCAGGGTGGTAGACAATTCTCAGACCCTAATAATAACTTCACTTCTCTCTCTCCTATTCAAGAAGGGTTACTGGGTTAGGAGTCAGATTGCTATTATGACAGGAATAATCCTGCATACCTTCTAAATTGTAAAAATAGATAACCTATTCACATGTACCTCGGTCCTTTAACTCCTGTAGTAACAGATGTAATAACTCTACATGTCATAACTCTACCATATCAACGCAGTCGCTCTTTCTCCCTGAATCAGAAACAGAAGAGGCCCTCCAGAAGTAATCTTAGATACCTTTTAGACTCAGGGAGGAAGGAGGAGAGAACACCTAACCCATCCCAATTTACATTTCCAGCAATGGAGACTCACAGCCTTCCTCATCACAGCCTATCTAAACCTCAAGTCTCTGAATAAGCTCATGTCACTTGAGACTCAACTGTTACTTCTTATTACAGTTAACGATTCAGCCTCCTGCTAGTAAAGATCACCCTTCCTAGCAAGGCTGAATTGGTCTCAGGAACCATTCTAAGGAATGGAAGCTCACAGCGTTCAGGAGCTCACCCAAAACGGCAGTCATGTGTTTAGGTGTGCAGACCTCAAGGGCCTCCGATAGGTCAGGGCTGCCAGAAAGGCCACAGCTGCTGCTGATCAATGTACACCACATGTAAGCAATACAAGAGATCAGTGAGGAAAGCTTTACAGAAAAGGCAGGACAGAAGGAAGAAGCTGCCGTCAGCCCTCAGATCACTAGCACCTAGCTCAGAGGAGTGTATGCCTGAGCAAAGCTATGCACCCAACCATAACAAGCACCTAGTCTTTGAAACCCGTGGCGTCCAGACAGTATCATCTCATACTTGACCCTGCAGGCTGCCCCCACTCAGCTACCCTGAGGGCGGTCCATTGCCAAAGGCTGAAGGGAGGGCCCAGGGCACACTAAGCATCTTCAGAGACTTAGTTACACATTTTCAGTCCCCTTCCATCTCAGCCCCTCCCCCTGCCCCTGCCAACTCAAATTTTCAGTCTCCACACATGTGTGTCTTTGTGTCTGCGTTTTATTTACACTACCCATGTCTGTTGTTAGCAACAGAAACAAAGTACTTTAAGGCAGAAAAGGCAAGCTGGCCAACTGGCCTGCTGCTCCCTGTCCTGCTTCCAGCTCAGGGAAGAGGCTGTAAGGGATCCTTCGAGCTCCAAGTGACCATGGGGGCCGACAGCTCCCATGTACTCGGGGAGCGGGCATGGAGCCAGGTCACCCCAAGTCAAACACAGCTGTTTGGGGCCCCAACCACTGGCCCTCCCCCTTCTTCCCTGGAGGCCACACTCTGAACACCTCGTTCTCTCACCTGCCTAGATGCTGACTACTGCTGGAAGGCAGAGCTTCAAAAGCCAGAACTCAGGAAACCCACTCTCCTCCCTTATACACTAGGAGACTGTAAAGATGAACAGGCATTGCCTCCCCAGACCCAGACTCTATAGAGAAGCAGCCCAAGGCTAAGTTTTACCTTCATGTCCTTTCCCATCTTCAGTTTTTCTGCTACTGATAATCTTCCAAGTTCTAGTATCAGGCTCCTCAATAAAATCAACAGTAACTACTGATCACTGCTTTGTTTTTAGCACTGCACTCAAGGAGCTCACGGGCTAACTCAGGGAAACAAGACACAATAGGAAATAATTCAAATGTGAGATACAGACTAAAAGTGCTCTGAAGTACAGTGGGTGGGAGTGGAGGGGCTCAGGACAGGATTTCTGTGGGAGAGGAAACATGAGACAAGTTTTAAAGGACAAACAGTAGTCGGACAGAATGACACAAAAGGCTGTTGTAAGATTTAGAGTTAGACTCAAGGTCCCAAGGCAGGAAGAATGGCAGCCCTGGGAGGTAAGAAGGAAAGAGAGTGGCCTGATGACAAAAATAAAACCCTCCCCTCAGGGTCACCATGCTCTGCAGTCCCTCTGCTCCTGCCTCTGCCAAGAGCACGCTCAGTGCTTCCTTTTGCTGCACTACTGTGAAACCCTCTCCCCTAGAGTACACAGAGCGCAGCCAGCCCAGCTCCCTAACCCTGAGAACACCCCGAGGGAACTCCTGGTACCCAAGGCTCCTGCTCCCACAGCAGGACAAGCTGCACGCTCCCACAGCTGCAAAGCGGGTCAGGAGTTGGGTCTATTTTTCTGCTGGGTCAGGTCAAGCTAAGTCCGATTTTTCACTCACCACAGCAGGAGAAGGGGTATGAAATTTAAATACAGTCTCTAGTTAGCCAGGGCAACAGTCTCTCCTCCTTCCATTCACACTTACCATCATATGTATATTCAACTAATACATATTGAACACCAACCACGTGTAAACTTATGTGCTTAGTGCTGGTTGGGACACCGAAATACAAAAGGCATGGGTCCATCCTCAAAGAGCTTACATTCCAGTAAGGTGGATACAAAAGACACATAAATATAACAAATGCCAGGAAGACTATTTTAAGTGCCATTAGGGAGATAAAAGGCTGTGGATTTGGTTAGAGGGGGATTATTTCCAACTGAAGAAGCAGGAAGGGTTCATAGAGAGGACTGCCCTTGCACTGGTCCTGGAAGATCAAATGGCAAAAGAATAGGGGGGAAATCCTGGGCAGATGGAACTATATAAGCAAAGTCTTAGAGGCAGGAAAGTAGAAAACACACGAAGGACAGTAAGACGTTCAGTCTGATGGGAGTTTAACTGGAAGTAGACCAGAGGGAAGGAGAGCTGGAAAGACAGAGAAATGTCGGATCTTAGAGGCCTTTGAGAAACAAATTAAGGATCTATCTTTTCTCTGGGAAATCAAGGAAATTTTCTGAGAAAGGAATAATGGGTCAGGAGATGTGCTTCTGAAAGATGAAGCCATACTCAGAAATCTAGGGGCTACAGCAGAAAAGTCTGTTTTTGTAGTCTACCAGGACTGAAGATTATAGTTAGGATAAGAGAGGGAGGGAACTCAGGTAATCAAGTATATGCCTGGAATTCTTGTCTTTGAGGTTCAGGCGGATAGGACAATAAGTGGGCAGTCCTGAGGGCAGGGCAAGGCTGGAGAACCAGCGGTCCAGAGGGAGCCATGTAAGAGTCAGGGGGTGTAATCATTCAGGGGCTTGGGGAGGGAACAGAATTTCAGAGTTTAGCATCCTGAAAGTGGAATAGCTCCAAGTGATGAGGGCAAAGCTATGAGTACCTTAAGTGGAATGAGGGTAAAGTCTTTAGAGTTGAAAAGATTGAGGGACCTTGAGGCCAGAGCACTGAAGAATTCTCGGCATGAAGTCCCAAGTCCTATTGGGCCAGACAGGAGACCTGTGAAGAAGGCTGTAAGCAACTAACATGGAAGGCAAGGGGGAGTCAGCATCAAGAATGAGGAAAGGAGATATATGTGAAGGGAGAGACTGACTTCAAATAGGAAAGGTTGCCAGACAGGGCGGGAAGCAAGGTAGGGAGTAGAGAGTGAAAGTCAGGGGAGGAGAGGAAGCTGCATCATTAGAGAGGGTCCCAAGGGAAGTGAGATCTTCAGGGAAAAGCCAGGTTTCAGGTAGGAATGCTCAAGGAGAAGGTAGAAAACAAGAGGCAATACCACTTTTTGTCTATCAGATTAGGCAATCAAATGATAAAACTAATCCCAGAGTGAGGTAGGGTGTGGTGAATGGAGCACTCTCCGACACTGGTGGAGGTACTGGAAACCAGCACAACTTTTCTAGAGGACAATTTAGGAATACATAAGCTCTGAAAAATACACGCTCACAATGATACCCTACACAAAGTTAAAAGACAAGCCACAGCCAGGAAGAAAATACTGCAAAGCACACAACTGACAAATGATTAAATATAAGAACATGTTAAGAACTTAGAAAATCAATAGGAAAAAGACAAATAACCCAACTGAAAAATAGGTAGAAGATATGAACAGACAATTCAAAGAAAAGGAAACCCAAATAATCAATAAAATATGAAACAATGCTCAATCTCTCTGAAATCAGGAAAACACAAATTAAAGCAATGAGATGCTATTTCATATTCATCAGATGGGGAAATACTGAGAGGTGTAGAATCTTCAAGTGTTAGCAAAAATTTAGGGAAGTGAAAACTTGTATACATTGCTCAAAATACTTACAATCACTATCAACAGCAATCTGGTATGACCTAACAAAGCTGAAGAATCACATACCCACTCCAGGTGGCTGGTGTACATAAACTCTTGTGCATTCCTTGTATAAGGATGCTCACCACAGCATTGTTTGTAACACACAAAAAGTGGAAACACTTTTATCATCTCTCACTATCATACAATGGTACATCATATACCAATTAAACTGAATGATTTTATACATGCATACTTTTCAAAAATGACACTGAGTGAAACAAACCAAGCTGCAAGAGGCTGCATGCAGGAATGGTGTCATGTGTATAAAATTTTAAAACACACAATAATACATTACTTATGGACACATATATATAAAGGATAAGATATGCATGGGGATGATATGCATATCAATTTCTGAAAGGAAAGGACAGGGGAAAGCTTAGTCATATCTGTCATATTAAAATTTTTTTAAAATAAGAGATCTGAAGCAAATATGGTAAATGTTAATATTTATTAAATCTGGGTGATGGGTACACAGGTTTTTATTATATCAATTTTTTTCTTTTGCTTAAAATTTAAAAGATATTATTAAATAATTTATGTATATTATATACCATTTGATACAGCAATTCCATTTCTAGAAATTTATTCTGAAGTTATACTCATAAAATTAGGGGGAGATATTTAGATATTTACTACCACATAGCTTTTAATAGCAAAATAATAGAAATAACCCAAAGTCCACTGTCAGGAGATTAATTAAATAAGTATTGATTCATCCATACAATGGAATTCTCTATGCAGCATTAAACATTACAAAGTAGCTCTATATATGTCCCTGGAAGATACCCATGTAAGAATATTAGTCAGAGAAGGAAGTTACAAAACAATGTTATGTTTGTATTTTTAAAAAGCATATCTAGGGGACTTCCCTGGTGGTCCAGTGGTAAAGAATCCGCCTTCCAATGAAGGGGACGTGGGTTCGATCCCTGGTCGGGGACTAAGCTCCCACATGCCATGCAGGGCAACTAAGTCCGCACACCACAACTACTGAGCCCGCACACCACAACTACTGAGCCACAAACTACAGAGCCCACGTGCCACAACTAGAGAGAAAATCCACACACCACAACTAGAGAGAAAACCTGCATGCCACAACTAGAGAGAAGCCCGCACGCCACAAGGAAGAGCCCGCGCCACAGTAAAAGATCCTGCATGCCGCAACTAAGACCCAACACAGCCAAAAAAAAAAAAAAAAGAGCATATCTAGAACATGTAAGAAAAAAAGATCCAAAAGGATATATACCAAAAAATTAACAGTAATTATGCTATCTCTGGTAAAAGGATGACACGTGATTTTTACTGTCTTCTTAATATTTTTTGTTATGGACAAATATTCTGCAATGAGCATGCACTTCTTTTATTATTTTAAAAAATCAATAAAGTTAGTTAATTTTGCACAAAGGAATAGAAAAAGGAAAAGGAAATAGGAGGAGCTGGTCTGCCAGTAGGAGGGGGGGGTTTACCTGGAATAATGCAAGAGGTTAGCAGAAAAAGAGGGAGACGTTGCAGACAGAAGTGTAACAAAAGCTCTACAAAAATGAAAGGGTTGGGAGAGCAGGGCTCAGACGTTTTCACCCAGGGTAAGAATCTTCAGTAACAAGAGGAAGAAAGCAAGAGGTAGGAGGTCAGCTGGGGATAACTCTTTGTAACTGAAGGGCAGAGAATGTGGGTCAGAGAGAACTACACAGTTCCCAAATTTCACACAAAATGTTAATAATAATTCATTCTCCATTTCACAGATTCTGAATCTGCCGTGGAGACCAGCTTCTTTTGGTGTAGCTTGAGTGATGGAAAGAAGACTCTTGGCTAAGCTTCCTGGGTATAACGTCTGTCATAAGAACAGATTCCAGAAGAGTGGACTTTTCAGCCCAAACTATCTTTCCTTTATTCAACTCACCCCACACCCACACCCCTCATGCACCCTCGGAAGCTTTAAGGAAATGCCAGTCATGATTGAATTATCTGTGATGAGGAGGGTGACTGAGGCAACAGAAGCAATGG
Source organism: Balaenoptera ricei (assembly GCF_028023285.1). Classification (NCBI taxonomy): domain Eukaryota; kingdom Metazoa; phylum Chordata; class Mammalia; order Artiodactyla; family Balaenopteridae; genus Balaenoptera; species Balaenoptera ricei. The sequence goes on from NC_082646.1 coordinate 66,524,021, forward strand.
CCTCACAGTGACTTTGGTCTAGTCTGCACAACCAGCAATTCTGTTTCTCTAGAATTAGTGAGAAAGGCAAAGGAGACTCAAGGAACGGAATGAGAAAAGTGGGCTAGTGAGCAAGGTGGTAATCACATGCCAGTCTTGCATTTAGGCAAATGTGAAACATCTAAAACCTAAAACCAATCAAGAAAGTATTGGCTGTACAGCATCTACGAACCGACATAGATGTTCTCTTGGCAAGTATATCTTCTTTCTGGGTACAGTACCCCCTATCGCATAAGCCCCCAGAGGGTCAAGTAGTTGTTAAGAAAGCACAGGAAGGTACAACATCTGAGACTCCAAGAGTATCCACTGAAATGAAGCCACTCTGTGCTTTCACTAACTGTGGGTTTCATCCAAGGAGCCAGCTGCCTGCATTTCCACAGCAGCCAAGCTTTACTCTCAGGCCCCAAATCCTTAATTTGCGCTATGCCAGTGAAAAAACATCATCAGCTTTTCTTTACATTAAAAACTGACTGTGTAAAACTACAATGAGCTACCACCTCACACCGGTCAGAATGGCCATCACTTAAAAGTCTACAAATTACAAATGCTGGAAAGGGTGCGGAGAAAAGGGAATCCTCCTACACTGTTGGTGGGAATGTAAGTTAGTGCAGCCACTATGGAGAACAGTATGGAGGTTCCTTAAAAAACTAAAAATAGAGTTGCCATATGATCCAGCAATCCTACTCCTGGGCATATGGCCAGAGAAAACTATAATTCCAAAAGATACATGCACCCCAATGTTCACAACAGCAGTATTTACAATAGACAAGACACAGAAGCAACCTAAATGTCCATCGACAGATGAATGGATAAAGAAGATGTGGTATATATACAACAGAATATTATTCAGCCATAAAAAAAGAATGAAATAATGCCATCTGCAGCAACATGGATGGATCTAGAGGTTATCATGCTAAGTGAAGTCAGTCAGAGAAAGACATACCGTGTGATATCACTTATATGTAGAATCTAAAATATGACACAAATCAATATATTTACAAAACAGAAACAGACTCACAGATATAGAGAACAGGCTTGTGGTTGCCAAGGGGGATGGGAGGTTGGGGAGGGAAGGATTAGGAGTTTGGGATTAGCAGAGACAAACTATTATACATAGGATGGATAAACGACAAGGTTCTACTGTATAGTACAGAGAACTGTATTCAATATCCTATAATAAATCATAATGGAAAAGAATATGAAAAAGACTATATAATATACATATAACTGAATCACTCTGCTGTACACCAGAAACTAACACAACATTGTAAATCAACTATACTTCAATAAAAAAATTAATAAAATAAAAAATTGACTGTAATCATAGCAGTTTTTCCTGTTTTCCAGGATCACTGCTGCAAAGAGGAAAAGGTACAAGAGTATAAAAGAACACACAGGCGTGGGACTTCCCTGGTGGCACAGTGGTTAAGAACCCGCCTGCCAATGCAGGGGACTTGGGTTCGAACCCTGGTCCAGGAAGATCCCACATGTCATGGAACAACTAAGCCCATGCGCCACAACTACTGAGCCCACATGCCACAACTATTGAAGCCCGGGCGCCCTAGAGCCTTAGAGCCTGTGCTCTGTAGCAAGAGAAGCCACCGCAATGAGAAGCCTGTGCACCACAACTAGAGAAACCCCACGCGCAGCAACGAACATCGGTGCAGCCAAAAATAAATTAATTAATTAATTAAAAAAGAAAAAAAAAAGAACACACAGGCAAATTCTTCTGTGGCTCAATTTCTCCTCTTTCTACCTCTGACCAACAAGGATGACACAGAGCTAGGGTTACTTCATGCATGTTAAAGGCAGTCACCTGTCTGCCCTGTTGTTTTTCATCTTCTGGAAAAGTCACCCACTCCCACCTAGAATCTCTCCTTTGTCACTATAATCCCATGATTTGTTGTGATGTGAGCTTCATTCAGCAATTGCCCAGGACTGGTGTTATCTAGAAGTGATGACAGTCGTTTCCAGATCAGAAACAGTCACAGAGATAAAGCAAAGGACAATCCCTGCCTAGCATTTATGACCCAAGAGATGGAGAAGAGAAGGGAGGAAGGTAATGGGCTTGTTCACCTGATCTCTCAACACTGAGTCAGCCTCCCATTTGTAATTGGAGGAAAAGCCCGATACCTGGTATTTCAGAGGGAATTAAACGTTTGGTCAGTTCCCTTCTACCCCAAGGCTATTGTAAAGATTAAACAAAATAATGTTTTAATACAGGCAAGAGTACAAGTTGCGTGGCTCTGTCATGTAGGAAGTCAACCCTTCCATCTGTTTTCCAAAGTCCATGGATCTGCTTTCATTTGGAAATAAGTAAAGAATATGGAACTCAGGGCCTTGAACTGATTGCTGTCCAACTCTTGAAAATCCCAACTTTAAAAAGTGATATTTAAAGACCATCTACTGGGGTGTGATGAATATCCATGCCCCTGGGTATGTTAAGCTCCATTTTTCTATCAGATCACTGGAAAGCTACATAGATACACCATTAGCTCAGCTCCTTATAGGGTGGTTTTCACCGAGTTGCAATTTCATGTAACACATTTGTATTTTACCAGCAGTCACTATATGAGAACTATTGGAAATTGAAATCACATAAGCATTTGTTGTAAAAATGGTAAAGAAATATCCTGTGGTTGTAAAAACAAGAAAAAAATAAAAACATAACTCTCAATTTAAAAAATGGTAAGGATTACCATCTCCAACAACGATATCCATATAAAAAATTTCACTAACATATAAGACTTTGTCCACCTTGAGAAAATAGTACGTTTCCTCTTTCTTAATGGTAAGGTGTCAGAAGGTCAGTTTCTCAGACAGCCAAAGGACTCAAAAGTCGAAGGCCATTCATAGCAACAATCTTAATTAACAAGATTAGGACACTTGTATGCTCTTCTTTTCTTTGATGTTGATGATCTGTTTCCATGTTATAGAAATCTCCCTTTATCAGTCACCCACTGTGTGCCAAGCACTGTCCCCATGTGTTAACTGTGTTAATTAATTTAACGCTCCAAAACAATCCTAGGAGGTAAATGTTATCAATTCTATTTTACCAAATAAGAAAACTAATGCCCAAGGCCATACAGCTGGTAAAAGGAAAAGCCAGAATTCAAACTAGGTCTGACTAAAGTTCCTGTTCCTTCCACTATCCCATGGAACGTACAGTCAGGTGCTGTTTTTATTATGCCCTCTGTAGCCAGCCACCTCAATTCCTCTTGTGAAAGAATATAAAACCAATGAAAGAGAGTATGTGAAAATATTTTATATACTGTAAGTTACTATTCAAATGTAAATAACTATCATTATCCTCCAGGAGAAGATGCAGAAAGCAGGGCTGACGTCTCTGCTTACACGCACACACACGTGCACACCAGCAGTCGGCAGGAAATGAGCTCCAAGTACAGCCCAACAGGAAAACATTTCTCTCAACATTAAAACTCATTAAACCATAAATGCGTGTGGTCCAGACACTCCCTTAAACATAGGTGTTTGGCAAGATAGTGAGAAATCATCCCACTTCTAGCCTCCCCTGGGCACAGACTCCACTTGCTTCGGAATCAAGAAGATGCTGGTATTAAGTCAGCTAGGCCTTCTTTTCTCCCAATTCCCCTTAATCTCCTCTTCTTCCATGATGACCTTCCTAAAAGCACTATTTCAAGAGGTACTATCTTTGGGAGGAGGAATCATTGTTTCAAGTTTTCATTTCTGACTCACCCACAAATCCACGACTTTAGCTCAAAGTTCTTCAAAACTCTGAAACCCAGGATACGCTTCTTTCCTATAATGGATGGCCACACCCCAGGGGAGATATATATATGCCTTCCCTGGTATTTCAGAGCCAAGGTTCAGAATAGCCAAAGTCAGAAAAGGGGACACTCCACCTCTAGTCCTCAGGCATGAATGGCTTTTTAGAAGTTTAAGAAGCTAGTGGTCACCAGCAGCAAGAAAATGCCAGGAGTTCTCTGGACCAGTGCTTCATCCAGGGACAGGCACCCACTCTACCTGCCCCCAACCAAAGTCTATAAACAAAATGTAAAGAATGCAACACAAATCTTCACAGAGACTGGCTAACAAAATAACACTCAATCAAATGGCACCAGGGGCTACTACACAAAGGGATCCCTTAGGGATAAAACAGTGAGCAGGGACTCACTAGGCCATCTCCCTAATACCAGCGCTACTTAGATGATCAAGTATGTCTCCTCTGGAGGCGTCCTGCTTCAACCCCCCCCCCCCCACACACATATCACAACTCTTTCCCTGTTCATTTTTAATCCCCTACCCCATTAGTTTTCTCCCACCCCAACCAGTGGACAGTAATGTCTACTAGAGTACACAGGCTTAAAAGCTGCTTAAAATGAAGTTTTGCAATATCATATAATATCGCTTATATGTGGAATCTAGGAAAATGGTACAGATGAACTTATTTGCAAAGCAGAAATAGAGTCACAGATGTAGAGAACAAACTTATGGTTACCGAGGCGGGGAAGTGGGGGGTGGGATGAATTGGGAGATTGGGATCGACATATATACAGTACTATGTATAAAATAGGTAACTAATGAGAACCTGCTGTATAGCACAGGGAACTCTACTCAGTGATCTGTGGTGACCTAAATGGGAAGGCAATCTAAGAAAGAGTGGATATATGTATACATATAACTGATTCACTTTGCTGTACAGTAGAAACTAACACAACATTGTAAAGCAACTATACTCCAATAAAAATTAATAAAATAAAATTTACCACAATTGGAAAAAAAAAATGTTTTGCTTCTTCTTCCACCTTGCCTTCTGCCACCACTGACTGTGCTTCCAATCTATTCCATAGTGCTGCTCCTCTGCCGTAAAGCAACTACCCTCCATCTTCCAACTCTTCACAGATGTATGCACCATCTCCTACCCTAACATATACCAGCTCTCCCTGACGGCCCTTTCTTCACCCTGGCAACTTCAATACCTATGTGAATGGACCCACTCAAAACCCCTGTCTCACAACTGACTCCCTGACTTCAATTTTACTTTTGTCACCCATGCCTATGGACAAATCTTGGACCTTGTCATTGCCTGAGACAACACATCCCAATCTTGTCCTCCAAAATCCTACTCCCTGACCACAGTTTCCCTTCCTGCCTATCTCCTGATCTTTTTACTATCCAACAGCTGCTCTTTGACCTTGGTCAGGTCACTCATCCCTTGAGCCCTCCTTCTTTTTCCTAGCTTATATCAGCCCACCTTTCTGTCCTTCCAGGCAAGAATCCATGATCCATCACACCCTCAAATCCCTGGCCCCGGTCTCCTTTCACTGTACAGTCATCCCTTGGGACGAGAGGGACCCATCATAGATACCAAAATCCACGGATGCTCAAGTCTCTTACATGCCGTAGTACTTGCATATAACCTATGCATACCCTCTCATGTACTTTAAATCATCTCTAGATTACTTATACCTAGTACTATGTAAGTGATATGTAAATAGTTGTAAATACAATGTGAATGTTATGTAAACAGTTGTCTGTTTACATAGCGAATGTGTGTGGCAAATTCAAGTTTTTCTTTTTGAAACTTTCTGGAAGTTTTTTCCCTAATATTTTCCATCTGTGGTTGGTTGAATCCGTGGAGGCAGAACCCATGGATACAAAGGACCAAATGAAAGCCTAACTCTGGATCAATTCAATCATCAGTAATCTCTGTTCTTTCTTGAGGGCCACTAAAAATTGCTGGTCAGAAATCAGTATGTAGGGACTTCCCTGGTGGCACAGTGGTTAAGAATCCGCCTGCCAATGCAGGGGACACGGGTTCGAGCCCTGGTCTGGGAAGATCTCACATGCCATGGAGCAACTAAGCCCGTGCACCACAACTACTGAGCCTGCACTCTAGAGCCCACGAGCCACAACTACTGAGCCCGTGTGCCACAACTACTGAAGCCTGCGCACTTAGAGACCGTGCCCCGCAACAAGAGAAGCCACCACAATGAGAAGCCCATGCACCGCAACAAAGAGTAGCCCTCGCTCGCCGCAGCTAGAGAGAGCCTGCGTGCAGCAACAAAGACCCAACACAGCCAAAAATAAATAATAAAAAAAAAATTTAAAAAAAAAAATCAATATGTCTAAACATGTCTGAAAGGTCTTTTACAGGTACATTCTGAAGTGTTTATGGATGAAATGGTATGATGCCTGGAATTCACTTGCAAAAATCCACAGGAGAAAAAGGAGGGGTAGTGGACAAGGACAGAGAAAAAAGAAGCTAGTCCAAGTGTTGATGACAGTTGAAGCTGGATGATGGATATACGGGGATTCATCTTCTGTTTTCTCTACTTTTGTGTATGTTTGACATTTTCCATAATAAAAAGTTCAAAAAATAAATAACCGCTTAAGTTGAAGATTGATGGGGAGTAGTACCAAAGGTCACCCACAGATTATCTGCTAGTTATAAAATAAAAGCTATAATTTCACAATGAAGAAATTTGGCTTCCCCTACCTTAAGTAGTGACCAAATTTAGCATCAATAATAGTGAGGAAACCAGACGTTACGTGCCTCTGATCTGCTGCACCATTTATGGTTTTTTCCCAAAAAATGCTTAACCTAAATCTAATCAAGCCTCTATATCTAATTTGCAGTTTACAGAAAATACAGGGGAAAGAGGAAGAACTTAAATAACACCCCAAAGAAACAATCAGACAAATCCATAAAGTGGCAAGAAAATTTATGTTAAAAAACTTAAGGAAAAGGAATGCCTAAAACTGAACTCATCATTTCCCACTCCACCTCTAATAAAACTCATTCTCTCCTGTACTTTTTCCACAATGTTACCCACGTTTCTCCAAGTCATCCCTGACTTTTCATTCTCCTTCTTACTCTAGTCCAATCTGTCACCAAGCTGCAAATGCTACCTTCTTAATGTCTTATATTCACCTCCTCCATTCCCCTGTCACTCTCTGACCCAGACTTTATTACTGATTGCTGGACTTACTGCAATAATCTCCTAAAAACCATCTCCTTGTTCCCAGTTTTACTTTCTTCAAATCTACTCTCTGCAATTCAGCCAAAGTGATCTTACTAGCAAATTTAACCATATTGCTCCAGGGCTCAAATTCTTTTAGCGGCTCCACTGCCCACAGTAGTGCTTCCCAAAATGTGGTAAGGAATTGAACGGCAGGAACTCAACATCATATTACACAGAATTAAATGGCATGAAAGCACAAGGTGATGGAGTCATTCACTTTGTAAATCTTTCAAACCTTCTCACTAGATTAAGAAGAAAGTCTCCACTTGCTGAGGGAGAGGGAGGGGAAAGGGGAGGGGGAGGGGGAAGGGAGAGGGAGAAGGGGAGGGAGGGAGAGGAGACATTCATAGGCAGCAGTATCTGGCAAAATTTTTTCAACATTTTTTGCTTTCCTTGTATTTACTTTAAAACTTATCTTCTGTGTATAGCAAGTTATATTGATTTTCTACTTTAAGAAAGTGAGATAATGTTTCCTTTTAAAATAAATTTAAGTTTGAAAGTTAGCTGACTTAAATATGTAAATAATAGTTCAGAGAGGCCATGATAATATTGTGAAGATGGTAGGCAACGAATTAAGTCTGGGGAAAACTGCCCTACGGTTTTAAAATTTAAATTAATCTGTGTGATTGTGGTGATTTCAAAACAAGCTTACAAATTGTTTGATATTTCTCTCCTTGAACTGGAAGGGCCTCTGTAAGTACCTCAAGGAACAGAATGTGGCCTATGTGAAGGTGCTTGCCTTCCCAGGCTAGGTTAGATGGGGCCAGCAACCTCTGCCAGTCTCTAGGGGCGCCGGCTTCCCAGTCCTGAACCACCATGCCGGAGGGGCCACAGGGAGCAATAATGGGAAGGGGGTAGTAGGAGCCAGAGAGCTGAGGGGCCCCAGCTGAGTTTCCCCTGCTCAGGCACCACACATGGGAGTGACTGAGTCTTCTGATGAGTCCAGCCCAGCCACCTTCTGAAAAAAAGTACGTGAGAAGAGCCCAAGCAAGACCCGCAAAACCATGAGAGATGCTAATAAAATTATTGCTTAAACATGCACAATGTTTTGGGGTGACTTGGTACACAGAACAATGGTAGATCCTGCCTTACAAGAGCTATTCCCTGACACCTGTCTCTACAGTCTCATCTTAATGCTGCTCTCTCTGTCCTACTATGCACAGAAAAAATGACCAATTAGTAGTTATGTGCACATAACTTTGCACACACTGCTTCACTCTTCTCTGTCTCTGCATATGCTAATCCCTCTACCTGGAACACCCCTCCTTGCCTTGTCCATTTAAAAAACAACTATTCATAGTGGCCAAAAGGTACAAACTAAAAAAAAAAAAAAAAAAAAAAAATCCATTCATACTTCAAAATCTGAACCAGCACTATTCCCTCTGTGCAACTTTGCCCTTATCTTTCTCACTGTCTTCCCACCAGTGACTGAATTAATCCTTTCCTCCCCATGCCACTTGGATAGTGGCATAATTCTCACAGTAGTGTACTGACCTTGTATATGTCTTGTCCAGTAAACAACTATTTAGTTCCTTAGGGGTAGGGATTGTATGTCTGTATACAGCTGGTCCTCCAGGGCCTAATGAGTGTTTTGCTGATCTGAAGTAGTTTCTCCTTCTGCTTCCGTATTTGTTTACTTCCACTAAAAACACTTCCATCTAAGCTTCTGGCTGACAAGAGCAGAGATGACACCAGGTCAATGCTGTTCTCTCCTTGGTCTCTCACACCCTAACTTCCGGTTCCAGGATTTTACTTACTCTGACCTTGAATAAGGCTTTCTTTTCTGGGTTCACGACCCTTAGAAGCAGCAAGCCTAGGCTGCGAAAAGCTGACTTTTAAAACACAATTAGGGGGGACCTATTAGTTGAGTACCTGGGACATAAGTGGGTCCTCAATAAACATTATTCCTCTTCCTTCTCTCACTTCAAAAATCTTCCTTAATCTGTCTTCTAGCAGCCAAGTTTCTTCATACTTTTTCCAGCAGCTCCCCTCCCATAGTCACACCCTCCCTGGGTCTTAAAATCCCTTCAGACTTCCGGCCCCTGAATCTCCTCAGCACCAAACTGCACTTATTTAACAGGCAATTGCCACCCTGCTCCCACCTCAGCTAGGCTGAGCTCATCACACCAGATATAATTTAAGAGAGGCTTTTATGTCACACCATCTAGGTCTAGTGTGTCAAATTCAATCGCATATAGGATTCACTGTCAAATTTTCAAAAGGGGAGTGATGCAATTATTCCAAAACATTATGAAAAGGAATCTGGCTGTGTTGCGTAAGAATAATAGAAAACAAACCAACAAAAAAACAGGATTGGGAATCAGAAGACCTGGGTACAATTTCTTGATCTGAATCTCTCATTAAATGCTTTTTTTTTTTTTGTAAACTGAATCAGAAATGTTCCTCTATAAATGTTGCAGAAAATGTTTTCAATGGTTATGGTACATAATAAATAAGAAATATAAGAATTTGAATGTAGGTAGCCTCACTCACTAAAAACACTAAAGTGAACAGAAATTTACAGATATAATGGGAAAAAAGGTTATTTTAGGTTTTTTATCAATAAAAGTTAATTCCTACTTCACCCTACTACAAACTTAATTACAGTCTAAATGTAAAAACTGGAACCATAAAAACACTAGAAAAAAATTAATGAATGATTTTTATAATTCTAATGAGTGAAAAAAATTTTTCAAAGCATGACACAAAATTCAACTCAAAAGCCATGAAGGGGGGGAAAAAAGCCATGAAGGAAAATATCATATATTGACCTACATAAAAATTTAAAACATGTGAAAGGCAAATAATTAGCACAAAGTCAAAAATTAAAATAAAACAAACTGAGGGGGAAAATACCAGCAATACATATGGCAAAGAGTTCTAATGTAATATGTATGTAAAAGCTCTTACAAATCCACAAGAAAAAATAATGACAAAGTACAAAACTGAACAAAGTATTTAAACAGAAAATTCACATAAGAATAAGCACAATTGCCAGTGAGCATAAAAGGTATTCAATTTCACTAATAATTAAAGAAATCCTAAATAAAGCAACAATAAGAAAGCCTTTTTCACCTATCAGATTGGCAAAGATTGAAACACTCTAACACTCATGTTGGCAAAGGTGTGGTGGAAACAGGCATCATAATATACTTTTTTTTTTTTTTGGCTGCATTGGGTCTTTGTTGCTGTGTGCGGGCTTGCGGTGGCTTCTCTTGTATGGAGCACAGGCTCTAGGCCTGCGGGCTTCAGTAGTTGTAGCACACGGGCTCAGCAGTTGTGGTTCGCAGGCTCTAGAGCGCAGGCTCAGTAGTCGTGGCGCACGGGCTTAGTTGCCCCGCGGCATCTGGGATCTTCCCAGACCAGGGCTCAAACCTGTGTCCCCTGCATTGGCAGGCGGATTCTTAACCACTGCGCCACCAGGGAAGCCCCATAATATATATATATATATATTTTTTTTTTTTTTTTTTAATTTTTGGCTGTGTTGGGTCTTCGTTTCTGTGCGAGGGCTTTCTCTAGTTGCGGCGAGCGGGGGCCACTCTTCATCGTGGTGCGCGGGCCTCTCACTATCGCGGCCTCTCTTGTTGCGGAGCACAGGCTCCAGACGCGCAGGCTCAGCAGCTGTGGCTCACGGGCCTAGTCGCCCCGCGGCATGTGGGATCTTCCCAGACCAGGGCTCGAACCCGTGTCCCCCGCATTGGCAGGCAGATTCCCAACCACTGCGCCACCGAACCCGTGTCCCCCGCATTGGCAGGCAGATTCCCAACCACTGCGCCACCAGGGAAGCCCCATAATATACTTTTGATGAGAACTAAATTGATGCTACTTCTTTGGAAAGAAGTTTGACAATATTTACTAACATTTTAAACGAGCATAAGCTTTAATCAGCAAATCTTCCCTTCTAGGAATTTTGCCTAAAGTAATACAAGTACTAGAATGCTTGGGCAAAGACAGCTATATACCACTGTTTATTGCAGCACTGTTTATAATAGGAAACACTGGAAATAACTCAAATGTCCATCAATAGAGGTTTGGTTAAATAAATTATGATACATCCACCTGAAGAAACAGAGTGCTGCTGTTAAAACTAATGTACTGACATGGAAAAATAGCCTAGGTAAATTATCAAGAGAAGAAATTTCAACCATTTTTTTACTGTGTTAAAATATATATAATATAAAATTTGACATTTTAAGCATTTTTAAGTTTAAAATTCAGTGGCATTAATTACATTCACAATGTTGTGCGACCATCACCACTATTTCCAAAACTCTTTCACTCTCCCAAACAGAAACACTGTAACCACTAAGCAAGAGCTCCCAATTCTCCCCTATCCCCAGGCTCCTGGTAACTTCTAATCTACTTTCTGTCTCTATCAATTTGCCTATTATAGACATTTCATGTAAGCAGAATCATACAATATTTGTCCTATTATGTCTGATTTATTTCACTTAGCACAATGTTTTAAAGGTTCATCCCTGTTGTAGCATGTATCAGAATTTCATCCCTTTTATGGCTGACTAATATTCCACGGTACGTATACACCACATTTTTGTTCATTCATTTGTGGATGAACACTTGGGTTGTTTCCACCTGTGGGACAGTGAATAATGCTGCTATGAACACTGGCATAAAGTACCTGAGTTCCTGTTTTCACTTCTGTTGGGTTTACACCTGGGAGTGGAATTGCTGAGTCATATGGCAAGTTTTAGCTTTTTGAGGAACCAAAAGAATTCAGTCCCTCGACAACTGCACCATTTACATTCCCACCAGCAATGTATAAGGGTTCTAAATTCCTCCACACTGTCGCCAATGCTTTTTTTTCCGTTTCTTTTCTTTTATTAGAGTATAATCATTTTTTGTAAAAATAAAGTCAATGTATATACAAATGTAAGAAAAAAATCCATTGTTACACAACTGTTAACAATGATTATATTTCTGTGGCATGGGTTTACAGGATAGGCTCCTATTCAGACTTGCATATTTTTCTATTTTGTAAAAGTTTTTAGGACAAATGTATTGCTTTTGTTACCAAAAAAAAAGGAAAACAATCTTAAACAAAAATTAGCCTGAGACAGTTTCATGCGTGCTTGCTAACCTGAAACTGTAGCACCTCACAGTTCTTGTGTTGTGCGTACAGCAATGCCCTGAATCAGTAGCAGTGAAAAGGTGTGAGTCCAGTCCTAGCTCTGCCACCCTGGGCGCTCAGTTTTCTCACCGCTATGCTCTAACGCACCTAGGACCGGATCAGAGTTCCCAATCAGTTTGCCAAGGATGGGTTACAGCTGTGCAGACTCCATCAACGCCTGGCGTAGCACCAGAGCTCAGGGTTACCAGCAGCCTCCTCCTTCTATCCCAGTGCGCCTTACAAAAATCATCATTTTCTGTGGGTGCAGGGATATGAAAAAGGTTGGGCAGAAGTAAATCAGGTAACCTTTAATATCCCTTCCCACACTGAAACAGAATTCTGGACTAACGACGGGAGCTAAGAAAAGAAGAGCCCTGGGACAAATCTAAGAGTCACTGACCACGAAGGAGAGATGAAGATCCTCCTTCAAGGGGAGAAGCAAGCACAGGGAATCAAGAAATGAGAACTCCACGGAAGAGAAGGCAGCTTGTATTTACTAAGTCTAATGTCTCACCTGAAGTCACAGGTCCTTGAGGAGATAGCCAGGGGCAGTGCCTGGAGCCATGCTGCTCTGGGGGAAGCATCCCGAAGTTACCTGCTTGGGCAGCAGACAAGCAAAAAACCTGACCTCTGTGGGAAGAGGCACTGAGGCCTGGCTAAGTGAAAGCCAAGTGAAATCCTCCTGTCCAGGTGTTCTCAGCCTATCAGTTGCCAACTGTGGACTTCGCCCTTGAAATTCAACTCCTGGGCTAAAGAGATAATCTCCCAGGCATGTCCTGTGTAAACTTGGCTAATCAACAGAACAAACTCAACGCTGAGCCTCCCTGCAGTACTCGAAACAGTCCTGCCAACCAGGTGGCTGTGCTGAAGGGCAGGGGAGAGCTTATCCTGCCATTAAGGTCACCTATCCGAAAAGAATCATGTGCCCAGGACAGGCATTTTCCAAAAATCAGTCAACAGCTGTTTAGAGACAAGCACACAGCTGAAAACCTCACGCAGAGGTGACAGGGATATTGTGAGAAGAGTCCTAGGGACAGAGGGCACGGACCTTGACCAGGCTTTGTTGATGTTATGGGGTTAGTGACCCAAGAGGTTCTAAAGTGTAGACATGAAATTCTAAGTGAATGAAGAAGGCACACCAGTTAACATCTGGCCCTCTCACCCTCACTTGAATCTCAGCTGCTAAGCCTGTTAAGCAGTGGTTCCTAACCTCCAGCAGCAGCAGCAGTAACTTAGAAACCTGTTGAAAATGCAAATTCTCAGGCCCCACTTCAGACCTACTGAACTAGAAACAAGATCTCCAGGTGAGTTGGGGGCAGCTCACGTCTGAACACCACTGCTCTAAGGCCCTAGAGGGCTCTGTCATCTGGAGCACAGACCCTCCCTCCCCACCATCCAGACTTCCCTTACAGTCTGCTTTAAATGAATTTTGGGGAACTGGAATATTACCTCTCTAGTTACACCCAGTAAGACAGACAAGTTTCTTCCCACTCCAGTTCTGTCTTCCACATGGTCTCATAGGTTTCTTTTCTACCAACTAAATCCAGTTGTGTTCCTCTCCTCCTTTCAGAAGAACGATTCCCCAATTCCTGGAGCGTTCGAACACTTCAAGTTCTGACCTCCACCAATCTTTTCGGCCTCCCGCTAGCTCATCTGTGTGTCGCTGCTCACGGTAGTTGCGGGCTCAGTGAAGAGGTGCTGGAGATAAAAGCATTCTCTCAAGGAGTCTTTCCTAACCACAGAGCTCTTCCTTCAGAAGCAAAGTAGTTACTAACACAGACAGGGATAGGGGAAACAGGAAAGCAGAATCCCATTACTTAAAAAAGAAATTCCTCTGTGTGTCAGGAATCCATGTTAAATCTGAAATTCAATCTCACCCTGCTCGCCCTTCACAAACTATTCCATCTAGCCGGTAAACCAGGCTGAACACAGATCTCATGAACACCAAGGACTGAAAGTTTATAAACACCCTATACATTTTCATTTCAGAATCCTCACCCTTGATTTATAGAGTCCAAACAGGATCAGTCCCTTGAAAAAGAAGTATCTACCAATAGAAACTAGTCAATGTTCAATTCCCAGCAAGTGAAAGTTATGGCCTAACAAATTTCTTTCCTCAAACACTGCCAACAAACTTGAAGACTCTAAAAGAGACCTGTGAACTAGAAAATCAGAGTTTACTTACAAATGCTATTTTACTGACAAATTACTTAAATTTTCCAAAACCAAATTCCATCTTCTTACTACAAAATAGGGGGGGATCATAATAGGACATCTAATGAGCTACTTGTGGAGTATTGATCAGAAAGATCACTCTTCCTACCCAGGTAAAGAGAGGTGATTCAGGCTGTTTCCAAGTCTTGTCACACACCCCACCCTCCCCAGGTTTTGATATGCACTGGTAGTCTCAATATTTAACCTGGTACTCCTTTCAGAAAAAGATGGAAAAAAACCCAAAAAAAAACCTCACTCAACCCCACAAACATCCAAAATCTATCTTAGCTTCCAATGGACAGAAAGGAGAACATGACAGTAAACAACACTTAACAATTCAGGAAAAAAATGCTCATTAACTATTTTGGATAACTAAGAGGAGGTGGCATCAATCAGAGTGGGGATATAGAAAGAGCACATCCTTTGGAAACATACAGACTTAGATTTGGATTTTAAGCAAGTTAGCCAGTCTGAGTTCCTCAGCTGTAGACAGCAGAATATCAACAAATTCGTTCATGGATTGTTGTGAGGATTTGCTAAAATGATGCAAGTGAAAACACCTAGTAAAACACAATGTCTAGAATAGAGTAAGCATTCATTCTACTAATGATATACCACAAATCTAAAATCTACAGAAATTTTTAAAACACATATTGCTTGATCCCAAGAATTATGCAGAATTGAATTATATTTATTCAGCTTCCTTTAGCTAATCATTTATGTGTCTATCCCCACTCCAGATCCCTTCTATTTCCCCATATTTTGACACCTTATCCCTAGTTGTGCCACACCTAGAATATAGACCCCTCATACTGGTTTTCCAAACTCCTTACCATGGCCAAAAGGCTCTACCTGAACTAGCCTCTACCATCTTATACCCCCCTACATCTACCTGCTCCCTATATTCTAACAATGATGACTTTCTGTTCTCTCAACATGCCAAGCTCTTTCCTACCTCAGGGGCTTTGCCTTGCTGTTTCCTCTTCCAGGAATGTACTTTCCCCAAATCTTCATATTCACAGCTTCTTCTCATCCTTGAACTTGCAGCTCAAATGTCATCTTCTCAGAGAGGTCTCCTCTAACTTCTCTTTTGAAAATAGCTATCAAGTTCCTGTTTCTCGGGCTTCCCTGGTGCCACAGTGGTTAAGAATCCACCTACCAACGCAGGGGACATGGGTTCGAACCCTGGTCCGGGAAGATTCCACATGCCACGGAGCAACTAAGCCCGTGCACCACAACTACTGAGCCTGCGCTCTAGAGCCTGTGAGTCACAACTACTGAACCCGCATGCCACAACTACTGGAGCCCGTGCTCCGCAACAAGAGAAGCCACTGCAAGGAGAAGCCCGCACACCGCAACGAAGAGCAGCCCCTGCTCGCCGCAACTAGAGAAAGCCTGCGTGCAGCAACAAAGACCCAATGCAGCCAAAAATAAATACACAAAATAAATAAATAAATAAATAATTTTTTTTAAAGTTCCTGTTTCTCTCTCTTTTACATCACCATTATTTCCTTCATAGCTCATATCACTATCTTTATCTCATTTATTGATTTGTTTGCTTTTTTACTTACCGCCCCCCCATGACACAAGGACTTTGCTGTGTTAGTTATCTCTACATCCCCAGCATAGAGAACTGTGCCTAGAACAGGATGGATACTCAATAAAGATGTGCTGAATGAATGAATAAATAAAAAGTTTCTAAACAAGAGAGGCAGAGTTGGACACCCTCCCTGCCCCCCAGTGGGATCTCAAGGAAAGAATGTAAATTAAGAGAAAGGGCTGGGGAGAAATAAACCCTTAGGGAACACAAATGGATAAAGTCATCCCAACTCCCCCACTGACAGTAACTGCTATCAGGGGCCAGGACAATGTCGTAAGTGTTGCAATCTCCACAGCTTTCTTTTTCTCCCCAATAACTTTTCTTATTGTGGTAAAACACACGTAACTCCATGGTTTTCTCCTTTAGTTTCTACAGCTTCCCAGGGCTCAACTTCTTCCAGCAAAACTATGGAGACATGTGACCTTGGGTATTTTTCAGATGAAAAGGAGTCTGGATACCATTGCTTTTGAAACCCACCTGGGTTTACCAAACAGATGTGGGTTTTGAGATTTAAAAAAAAAAAAAAAAAAAAAGCTTTTCTACTTCCATTTAATGAGATTTAAATACAACAAAATTTTCCAGTTGTTCCTCATTGTTTTCTTTTTAATTTGACCCCTGCCACTTCCCTTTGGGCACTTACTCAGCGTTAAGAAAACCCACCGCCCTTCTTACCACCAGCATCCTCACAGCTGGCCCTCTCAGCACAGTTGAGCAGTAACCCAATCCTGAGCAGCAGTGATGACTCACAACCCAGAGAGACCGGGTCCCACAGAGGACAGCGCTGCCCACTCCATTTCAAAAACAGCAATTTGTCTGGCATTTCCATTTATGTTGGAACCCAAAGGGGTGAGTAAATCTGGGGGTTAGAGGGGGGCAAAGAAAATAAACTTCGGTGCTCTCTTTCCTTTCTAGATTCCTAAGCCTCAGTTCCCTGAGTTAGTGAAGTCACAGACTGCAAACCAAGGTCACTGACATTGCCAGGTTCAACTCAGCTATCCCAGGTATTTTCCTTTCACATTCAAATACCACACTTCTTTATAGGTGCCAGGGTCAGTCAGGTTCTTTAATTTCCTTTCCCTATTTGCATCCATTTGCCAAGTGACAAAGTATAGGTACACATGGGTCTGACCTTCTTATTCTTAGATCCCTACAAATGAGTACAAGGCCCCACGTGTGGTTTCTACACACTGTGGTCTTCACTTCTTTTAATCACTCCTTCAGAACACACAATAGGTCAAAAATTGCTAATAAACTAAATGAGGGAGGGGAGTCTGGCATAACTCTGTGCCAAGAAAACTTACCTCCAGTAAGGAGTGTGAGGCATAGTGTTGGTAGCTGAAAGTACCATCAAGGCTAAGCGTCTCCTGATTGTACAGGGAGCTACTGTAGAGAATGAGCTCCCGCCTCTGGGAGCCTACAGAAGCAAAACTGTGGAAGAAATAAAATGTTTGACCCTAATCCACAGAGTTTGGTCTTCTAAAGCAAAAGGAACCTTAAATCATAAACAGGCTCACTCAAAGGGAAAATCTGTGAAGCACCTACTCCCAGGAACTCCCCATTCTGCCCTAGGCCAGCCTGGGTTCAGCAGGCCCATAAATTGGCACTGTTGATATGACCTTCCCAGACTCTAGCTCAACAAGAGATAACAACAAAGCTGAGAGCTTTGGTAGCACTCAAAGGAGATTTGAGGGACTTAAAACATGCTGCTAAATATGGCAGCAGAAGTTCCTGTTTCTTGCAGTTGAACAAGGAAATCTCTTCATAATTACACTTGTAGATAAGATGCACCAAGCTACTTGGTACTACTCTTTCTTGTGAGGAACAGGTTAGCACCTCCTCGTCCCAATCCACCGCTCCTCCTCGGAGACTGGTCTCAGTGTTCACTGTCGGGGGCAGGTCTCACCTGGGGCTGGGGAAGCAACATGTCTCCTGGAAGATAAAGTGCCAGGAGCTTCTTACACAGCTCACTGTCTTAGCCACAACCATTTGCCTGGGGATAGTCACCACTCTTCATTCCCTAGCTCTCTCTGCCCCTGAATTTACACTCTCCCTCAGCCCACTTCCCTTCTTGCTCTTTTGCCCAGGGCTCTGCCACAGAACATGCATTACTCATCAGAGAGGGTCCTTTCAACCTAGATGCTCCTTTGTTCAGCCAGATTCCCCCTCTGGTTTACATAATTCTTTACAAAAGCAAGGTACAAGAGCTATGACCTCTGTACTGACAGGGGACACTTACTACTGCCCTGCCGATACTAGATATCTGTCCAAGACATGGAGGAAGGGGGTAGCGCCTCACATTTCTCAGCAGAACAAACTGGACAGACAGACTAGCCCCTCAGAAACAAACTCTACTTGGCTTACAAGGGAATAATAAATATAACTATAATGGCTCACATTGCATGAAGTGCTAGATATGAGGTGCTATTCTCAGCACTTGACATTTAGGCCTCACCACGACCCTATGAAATAGTACTATTACCACCTCCATTCTATAGAAGAGGGACTGGGGCATGGAAGGCTAAGTACCTTACCCAAGGCGACAGAGCTGGGACGTGGCAGAGCCAGAATGTGAACCCCGACAGCCCGACCAGGCTCTAGACATCACTCTTTCATTGGACGGCTCTTCCCTTAACACACAGGTTTGTCTCTGAGCACAACAGGCTCACTCCAGACTCTAAGGAGAGAGGGTCTGTCAAAAAACACTGCCAGTCTTCTCCACTGAGAGAAGGAAACAGTGTTGGCCGTATTTATTCACAGAGCTGGTCTAAGTCTTTACAGCAGAACAAATGAGTACTCCAAACATGTGTTGACCAAAATTTTTCCAGAGGCACTAAGTGAAACCACCACCTCCTTTCTTACTGACGTGGGAGACCTTCTAGCTTACTAAGGGCTAGAGCCTCTTTGCAAGTTGTTGCAACCAAGCCCTATGCAGCTGAGAACAAGTTCCCAGTCTCCAAGTTATATGAACCAAGGCAAAATGCTTCTTAGAATCCAGCTGATGGGGTTAAAAAAAAAAAGTTACCCAAATACGTTTTTAAGCATAAACTATAAGTATGTTGGTCAGTTTGAGGAAATAAAATGTATCAAATATTTTACTTAGCTTCATAGGACTTTAGGGAAATCTAGTTGGAAAGATAAGATAATGCATATCAAGAGTCAAGTCAGAATGTCAATGAAAACACTCAATCCAAACCTTCCACTTCCTGGAAGAGGAAACTGAAGCCTAGAGAAGCCAAGTTACTTCCCCAAGGTCACCCAGCAAGTCATAGCTAGAGCCAGGACTAAAGCTCAGATCTGCTTACTACCTGGCCAGGGCTCTTTCTACTCCTGTATGCGGGCAAAGAAGTTCATAGGAGGGAGAGATCTCTAACAGCAGCAGCAGCTAGCATTTATTGAGAGCATATGTGTGCCAGAAACTAAGCTAAGTGCTTTATGTAAATTATCTCATCTAACCCCTGCAACAGATCTTTAAGATGGGTAATATTACTCCCAATTTACAGATAAAGACACTAAGGTTTACAAAGGTTAACTCCAGAGGTCCACAGACAGTAAGAGGAAGCTCCAGACTATGAACCTCCAGAGCTGGCTGCAAAACCTATGTTCTAAGCTGGGTCTTGAAGGATACAGGATAGAATTCATGGAAGCAGAGGTGAGGAGTGCTAGGGTAGCCAGTGTCCAGAGCACTGAGAGCAGCTTGGGAAGGGCCTCCAATGCTGCGTTAAGGAGGACCTCAAGGTCCTACCTGGGCCAGCCTGTAGGAAAGGGGCAAGCAAGAAGCAGTTCTAGACTCCCATGACTGTGAAGGGTAAGCATCCTACAAGAGGGTAAAGCTGAGCCTATGAAGCTGGGTTGAGAAGGACCACGTCAGAAACTCTCCTGGGTTCTTGAAAGATGAATAAAGTACAAAGTATACACTCCTTCTAAAAGAAGAATATGATTTGACTTTCCTAGCATAGTAACCCCAACCTGATTAAGAGATGCCAGCCTTACTCTCTTCCAAGAGCTGCTCTAAGTTGATAATAATAATGGAAAGCATTGAACATTTACTGTGTGCCAGGCACTGGGCTGAGAGCTTTACGTGTATCATTTCATTCAATCCTCACCACAACTGTAACAAGCTAAGAGTTATTATTATATCCATTTTACAGATGCCTCACAGAAAACTGGGGCTCAGAGAGATTAGATAAATTACCCAAGGTCACACAGCTAGTAAACAGTAATGTCAGATTCTAAACCTATGTTTATATGACCCCTGAGTTCCAGCCCTTAATCACTTCACTACACTGCATGTAAGATACTCTCATTATGTGCAAATAGTTCCATCAGAGCTGCTCTAAGGCAGCACCATACACTCACTGAATATCTAACAGTCACTGAGAGTTGAACAAACACATTACAGGTTGACTCACTTAAAAGCAATCTATAAAACTCAGTTGTCAGAACTCCGTAAGGGAGACTGTGTTCCAAGACATGAATGAACATACCAAAATCAGTTCCTCAAACAAAGCTAAAGAGTTCTAGAAACTAGCTGACTTTATAGTTTTCCTTCCAATTTTCCCATTTCCCTTTTCCCATTCCCCACCCCTGCACACACACCCCATGGTCTGACGCTCTCAGAGAAGCCTAGGACGCCGTCCTCCTATTTCCAGTCCTTTAGTCGGCTCTCTCCCATTACTCAAACAGTGCTTCAAATCAGAGTCTAAGAGTTGGACCCTCTTCCTTTTTCCCAGTCTAAAGCATGAGATGGCCATTAACCCTACCATCAAAACCTAAAACTTCGGGGCTTCCCTGGTGGCGCAGTGGTTGAGAATCTGCCTGCCAATGCAGGGGACACGGGTTCGAGCCCTGGTCTGGGAAGATCCCACATGCCGTGGAACAACTGGGCCCGTGAGCCACAACTACTGAGCCTGCGCGTCTGGAGCCTGTGCTCCGCAACAAGAGAGGCCGCGATAGTGAGAGGCCAGCGCACCGCGATGAAGAGTGGCCCCCGCTTGCTGCAACTAGAGAAAGCCCGCGCACAGAAACGAAGACCCAACACAGCCAAATAAATGAATAAATAAATAAATAAATAAATTTATAAAAACAAAAAACAAAACAAAAAAAACCCTAAAACTTCAGTAGGTCTGTGTTTCTTCTCAGTCACACGGACAGAGGCTCACACTGGGGAGGAAATAACTATACTACAACAAGTAATACTATATATATATATATATATATATATATATATATATATATATATGATAAATCCCACACTTGATACTTTTTTAGATCCTCCCCAGCTCTTGGCCCAGACCCTCTGTATTCACTGACTAAATGGGTAAACAGACCAAGAGAACATATGGGCACCAGAGATGTCTCTGAGCCCAAAGAGCAAATGAACAGGGGTGCTGACCCCAGTGCCAGCCGCCCCCACCCACTCCTGCCCTCCCAGTGCTTGTTAGGACCTACACGACACTGTCTCCTTGAGCCCCTGGGGGTGGGCCGGCATTCTGCTATATCACGAAGGCCTCCTAGGTCAGCCCAGGTACACCCTCTATCACCCTTCCTGTCCCTGAGAACTACCCTCTCCTCAATCTCCTTCCCAGGGCCTCTCTCCTGTTCCTTCTAGTAATCTTTCTACTGCTTCAGATCTTGTCTCCCATAACCCTATGTTTATCTCATTTTTCCCAGGTTCAAATAGTCCTTCATCCACTGTGACGCTTCCTATAAGCCAATCTCCAGCTCACATACAAATCCCTTCAGTGACAAGTCACACAGAAAAAGAGTCTGGATCTTTGAGAAACAGGTGGTTTCATGACAAACTCTTAGGAACAGGTCAGCTTTGGTTAAGAAGGCTTCATATCCTGATTGCATATAATTCACCCTTTATAGAGACAGTGCAATCGAAGATTCAGGCAGTTTTCAGAGAAGAGTACCATGATCATTTCAACAGCCCCTCAACAGCAGTATACCTGAGCCAAAAAAAATGAGAAGGGATCTTTGGAGAAATCCTTCAATAAGGTAGTCTAGACTCATTCAGCATCCTCCTCTCCCCTCAACACACACATACACACACGCAGGCCAGTTTTCTAGGGCCCATGGCTAGAAACAGAGATCCTGGATTTTTCCTATCAGACAGTATCACGTGGCATGTTCCCCTCAGATGGATGCACCCAGCATTTCACCTCACCCACCTCCTGGGACAGGTGCACAGAGCACCTCCTCCCCAGCATAAAAGAGATGCACAGTCTCCCTCCCCACCCCCAGAAGAAGCCACTCACTCATGCAAGTTTTCCCACAGAAAGAGAAATCTCTGCAGACCATGCCAGGTGGTCTTTTTTTTTTTTCTTTCATGCCCTCCTGGCCCCTTCTCCACTTTCGCATGGTTCCTGCGAGGCCCCCTCCCCGCAGCCTGCTCTCCCTGCTTTCTGGAGGGACAGAAGGAAGACAAGCCAAAGCCCTGCAGGGCTGCTGCCCGGCCTCCCCCCGGCTCCACACACGTTCCCTTTGCTTGGCTGCCTCAGCAAACTCTCTTGGGCCCAACATGAGAAATCAGGAGTCTCCAGGGCAGTGACAGATAATAGCTAAGAGAAGCAACAGGATGACATGCTCTCAGCCTCTGAGTCCTGCCAGCCTGCAGGGAGGTGCTTTGGACGGCCCAGGACTCGGACCCTCTACCTCCCTCAGGTTCCTATCTCCCTGAAGTAGTCCTTAGAATCGGGTTAGGTGGGGACAGGGCGCAGCCTCTCTTAGTCCCGGGCCAGCAGTGTGGCCGTGATATCTGGAGTTGGGGTGCCCGTCCAAATGGTACGCCCAAGCCCTGCATTCCAGGGACAGGGGCAGAGCCAGCAGAACTGAGGATGGCCTTGGCCTGTCCTCCAAAGTATTTCAGAATTTCAACTTCCCTGGGTGACTGATTATTCTAATTTTACAGAGAGAAGGAGCCCAGGGGGAGAAAGTGCAGTAAGAGGAGTAAAGGAAGGGGGAGAGAGGGAGTAAGAACAGGAATGTTACTTTTTCACCCTTAAGGAACATGGAGGGATCCGATTTGTGACTCAGCTCTGGGAAACTGGGCTGACAAGGAGTGGGGAACAGCTGCAGCCCCAAGCTAAGCTGTGGACAGCTTCCCCTCAGGCTGGAGAGGATGCTGTGACAAGATTCACCTGGAAAAAAGGCTCCGTTATTAAAAAAAAAAAAAAAAATCTGTCTGTTCAGGGGCTTCTTCCAAGGCACTACTCCAGGGCCTGGCTGGCAGGTGTGCCCTTGCCCTACAACAAAAGCTGCGGCTGCAGATGGGGTGCCAGCCCCTCCCTGTGTTCCCACGTAGTATGCCAGGAGCCTCCCGGGGTCTCTGAGGACAGAGCTGGGACGCCCTTGCCCAGAGGTTCCACTCCCCTGCTATTCTGTTCTTTGCACAGTCCCAGGGCATATCGAGTATCTCTGCCCTTGGAATTCCCACTTCCTTGTTTCTTTCTTATTTCCCTCTAAGCTGTAGCCACAGGTTCCTAAAAGAGCTGCCCAGCCCCCAAGGACCTTTCAGAGCAATAACGCTTCCTGCCAGTTAGAACCCTGCCTTTCAAACCCAAAATGTAGGAGAAAGGCCTCCCTGCTCACTCGAAACAGTTTCCCCAGCAGAACCTAACAGGATGAGGGAACCAGCCCTGGCAACCAGTAGCCTCTCTTCCAGCTTCTAAAATCTATGACTCCGTAAGCGCCAGGCAGCTGTGGGGAAAAGCAAAGGGTCTCTTGGAATCCCTCTCCCCTATACTAAAACATGTGAGTCAGGTGACCCAAGGAAAGCTTCATCTCTGAAGGATCATTTATGGCTCAAAGTCTACAGTGAACATCACTAAACTTCCCAACCCAAAGAAAGCACTATTTGTTTCTTTTCACATCTTGAAGAAGTTTTAAAAGGATTTTCTCATTTTTATTTATAAATGCAAAAGAGAAGAAGGGACTTTATAAATGGGAAAACCAGAACAGAGAGCAAAGTGACTTTCCAGAAGAGAGAGGGACCATCCTTCAAGTGTCAATTCATAACATCTTACATTATATAGGACTTGACTTGTTTAAAACTACTTTCATGGAAATTATTTCATTTGCTCCCCCCAACAGTCCTATGAAGGAGCTATTATCATTATCTGCATCTCACAGCCAATAAATCTGAAGGTCGTAGAGGTTGAGGGCCTTGCCCGTGGCTACCTTTATGGTAAGTAGCAGAACCTGGCCATGGTTCAAGTCTCCTAAACCCAAATCCATTATTCATTCTGCTGCACCAAAAGAAAGATCACCTGCTAGCCCTCTTCACACGTGCAGGGGCCATAAAATTGGAGGAGCTGCCCAAACACAACCACACGAGTAGAGGAGAACTGAGATCCTGGATGTGAGTTGCCCACCGAAGGGCCCACTGACTCAGAGAGGCCTCCTCCTCACATCCCCCAACCTGAGTCCCAGCCAACAGCGCCATGCCACATCCCCCTAGTTAACCGAGGTGTCAACCAAGCAGAGGAGCCCTGGAGTGCAGTGAAAGGAGGCATCACTTTAGAAGCGGCCCGCCTGAGGTCCAGGGCCATGGAGTTCACCCTTATGGAGCCTCGGGCCACAACAGTGATGCACACATGTCCACATTCAGGGAGCCCGCTTGGGGACATGGCCAGTGCTTTCATTGGCAAGCTGACCCGAAGTTAATCAGAAGGCCCCTCTCATTGTTTGCCAGAGTACAAAAGACATTCTGTTCAGAAAGTTCAAGAAGAAAAACCAAAGAGCCAGGACGGCAGCTGTTCCCTCATCCCACAGAGAAACCAAAGGCATCCACCAAGTTTCCTGAGGCCCAGTAGTAAGTTTAAGATATAACATGGCTGAAGCGGAAGCACATCCTGACGGTTCTCCACGGCAGGGAGTGTCCACTGCGTTAACCCTCCTGATAAGATCACTGACAGCCTTAGCTACCTCATCACCTATGAAAGTGCCTTTCTGGAACAGTCTCTTCTCCTAGGCCACAATGAGTTCACCACACACTAGTCCTCTAGGTCAGAACAAGTTTCACCAAAACATAGGACAAACAGTGTAGAAGGGGCGTGCGGCATGGACACTGCATGCCCTGAGATTTGGTTAAAATATTAACCAAGGAATCCATTCAGCACAACCACAGCACTTCATGTCTCCTCAGGTAACCTAGCTCTTAGCAGCAGCTCACTCTGAGATATCTGGATAAGAAACCTCTTTGCAGGTCCCTCAGCCCCCAGACACCACCTGCCTCCACCCCATGTATTTTCTTAGGAAAGCCTGTGATGGACTTTATTAATGAAGGAGGACAGCTTGCTTCTTACCAAGCTACCTGGGGGCCAGAGAGAGAGACCGACCCCGGTTCAGATATCCCTAGGACAGTCCCTCTGTCCTAATAACTACTCCAGAGAGACTTTGAGCTCACCACAGGCTCCCAGTTGAGTTAATTAGCTTTTTTTTTTTTTTTCATTAGGTCAGACATAGCAGCACCAAGAGACAAAACAGACAGTGTTCACTAGAACAAACCAAGCCACTCAAAAGACACCGGAGTTTCCATGTAAGAACTACAAACACAATGCTGGAGTGACAATAACTCATTTTTTCTACATAAAAGACTCTTCCTGTAAAATATCCTGAGCCTTTGTGCTAAATAAAAGTAAGATGATGATTCCTATAGTGAAGTCTAAACACCTCAGGTTCAGTAAGAGTGAGATCAGCTAGATCTGCAAAGTCAAGAAAATTGGCTGTTTCCCTCCTCCTTAAGCTAATAGAATCCAACTGTTGGAGCATGACATCATTCCTGAGCCCCAAACCCCGAGCACAGAGTACAGACACTTGCCTGCCTCCCAGAAAACAGCCCAAGACTGGCCAGGAAAGGAGGAAAAACAATCCAAGCCCGGAGCTGACCTTACCTGAAAGTCCCGGTGCTTTCCTGCCCACTCCATTCTCAGCGGTTTGGCTCACACCACAGTCTGTTAGGGAGCCCAGGGCCCCCAAATCCACTCGCTCCGGCTCGGATACCTGCTGCGAGCTTCCCACGGCTCCTTCCTCTGACCTTTCGTGGCGCTCCTTCCAGCCAAATGAGCGGAGCACGGCTGGCCGGCCAGGCCAGTCGTCATGGAGACCCTGTTCTCGCCAGCGCTCGCTCCCGATCTCTCCCTCCCTCCCTCCCTTTCTCTCTCTCCCTCCCTTTCTCTCCCCCAACCCCTCCCTCGCTGTCTCCCTCTCTCTCCCTCAGTTCTGGGAGGCTTTCACGAAACAGCACTGTCTTTTGATCAGCTTGGTCTCTGCACGCATTCCACTCCTCCTACCTCCCTTCCAGTCAGACAAGGGCTCTGGGCTGCTCCTGGGAACTCGCTTCAACAGCTCAGAGGGGAGAAGGGAGAAGACAGTGAGTGGACTTGTTCTGCTCACCACCAGTGTCTCATTTTTTTACAACTTGGAAGAGTCCTGGCCAGGGGGGGAGGGAGCTAGCTGGAACACTTGGAGGGGAAGCAAGCCCTTCCTCTGGGTCCTGGAGTGAGGGTAGGAGGACCCAGATGCACTGCCTTGACTTGTTTGTGCGCTTGGGATTTTCCCCAGCAGCAGCTGAGGCGGAAATGCATTCACCTCCCTGGAGCTCGCCTGGACTGGCCTCTCTGCTTACCTTGCTGCCTGCCCAGGTCGTGGCGATGGCTTTAACCAGTGCAGGGACTCATGGTACTAGTGCTGGTGCCAAAGCAGTCTCTCATCTTCCTGCAGTGGAGAGGAAAGACACTAGGTCAGGTCCAGTAAGTGTCCTGGGCAAGTCAGAGTCACAGCCCAAGCAACAAATGTGATACAGATACAGCCTAAAGCCCAGGCTTTCTGTGAGCTGTCGTCACGGCCAGAAATAATATCAGTGCTGTTAAAGAGCTAGCACAGTGCCTGGGACACAGCAGGCCCTCTAAGTGTAATCCCCCGGTGCAGATTTCTGCTTTGTAATATATTTTTAAAAATATTTATTTATTTGGCTGTGCCGGCTATTAGCTGTGGCATGTGGGATCTAGTTCCCTGACCAGGGATCAAACCCGGGCCCCCTAAATTGGAAGCACGGAGTCATCCACTGGACCACCAGGGAAGTCCCCTGCTTTGTAATATTCTTTTACATGCACTATTTTGTTCGATCCCCAAAACCTTTTGAAGTATACTGGATAGATATCATTATCACCATTTTATAGATGGGAAAACTAAGGCTCAGAGGGATCAAATATTTAGTCCACAGTTACAAAGCCAGTTTGGCAGTCGAAGAACTAACAGTAGAGACCAGTCCGCTGCCCCTAGTCTGGTACTTTCCTCTAAAGTACACTGCCATCTGATCTTACAAACTAACAGCTTTTTTGACAGCCAGTTATGAGATACAAGGCTGGGTTCCCTGGGGAAGATAGAGACTCCTTCTGAGTCGTGATCAGATAGGCCCTACTATCATCTTTTAGCCTGAAGGCTCTACAATAGCCTCTATGAGATGTGAAACATACTGGTGCACAGATTAGAGAAAAAAAGTCCTGCCCTATAGCTATAAATTCCCTTACACTTCTCCAAAGTACTCTTACAATTCTTGGCTCATCTGTTCAACCCAAGAGACCCAGAGTTAGGATTGGTATTATCATACTAATTTAACAGATTTTTTAAAAAATCTAAAAGAGAGGTCAAATAACTTGGCCCAGGTCACAGAACCAGAAGATAACAGATCTAGAAATAGTACCCAAGCCTTTCAACTCTCTTCCGTATATTAAGCAGAGTAGTTCCAAGAGCACCAGACAGAGCAGGGGTCAGAATATCAGGCAGTGCCAGGCTCCACAACAGCCATGTGCCCTTGGGCAAATCACCTAGCCTCCCAGTTTCCACCTATAAAACCTACCCCCTGGGCAAGTGACAGGGCTGGGACAAGCATGAGAAGATGTGTGTGAAAGCATTCTCCTTCAATCGGGCACTGAGCTAAGAGCTTCATCTCAGCTGTTCTTCACCACCGACAAACAAAAACCTGGGGCAGTCAGTATGCCCCCAAGAGAACACTGAGGCTCAAGGAAGACATTTTTCAGTGTTGCTTCCTAAAACAGTGCTAGAGAGATCCTGATGGAATCTTTAATACTGAGATCCCTTGCAGAATTTCTGTGTTTTTGACTAATCTCCAATATATCACAAATTTCTTAAAACAAGATTTTAATTCAGTCGAGTTTAAAAGGTAAATATATGTCAGGAGGTAAGGTAGGAGGCGTGTCACAAAATACAACAGGAAATAACAGAATGGCACAAACCCTAAGTGGGGGACACTGTTGCTTCAGTAAAGCAATCAGAGCTTCAAAGAGGGCATACTCAACCACCTACTGGAAATACCCAACCCAATACCCTGACCCAAGTACCAACTCAGGAATTTCTCGTAGGCCCTAGTGTCCCCTACCCCCATCTGCAAAGGAAGACAAGATGAAACGGCAAGGGCAACACCATCAAATCACTAAACTTCTCCCCCATCCCATTCCCAACAGGCAGCCCTCTGCTCTTCTCCTGATGCCCAAAATGCACACTCCACTTGCCCAGTCTCCATGATGAGAAAGCAGAGGTGATGCCCATTCATTTCTACAATAAGACAATAGTCACAGTTATAATATTAATACCAACTAATGTTTATTGAGCACCTACCATACGTCAGGAATTCTTCTAAGCAGCATGAAGGGACAAGGTTGAGTACTAAAGCTGATACAAGTCAGTCTCTAATGTAAACTTCAAAAAGCCCTCCAGACCAGACACAGAATGCAGGCCATGCTCCCCCTAGTGGCATACGGGGTTACAGCGGTTCCTTAGGGCCCTCCCCTGGGGGGACCAGGTAGGGACATAGTAAGGGCTGCGTTAGTGGGAGAACTGAAATCGCTGCTTGGGTGCTGCTATTGTGTATAAGCTCCCTGAACTGGGCAGAGCAAAAGGACAGCTGAATCCTTCTGCTGCCTCTGCAAGGCTGGATTCAGATCAATCCTACCTGACCTTTCTGGAAGGATAGGGCTTTTACAGCCGTATGTGGTCTAGCATCTGCTGGGAGGCCACATGCAGACTTGAGCCAGAAACCCAGGAGATATCCTTGTACATCCCTACCTCACACTCCCCGCAGCCAATCCACTTACCGACTCCAAATAATTCTACTTCCAAGATTTATCTTTTATCTGTCCGTTTTTCTGCACCTCCATTGCCACCCCCGTCTTTCCCCTTAACCACTGCACAAACCTCCTAATCGCCCCAGCTTTCACTCTTGCCCTCACACCTCCATTCTCCACAGAGCTGTCTGAATCACCCTTTTACACCAAATCATGTCATTTCCTGCTTAGCACACTTCAATGGCTTCCCACTGCATTTAGGATAAAATCTAAATTCTTACCAGGACCTATAAGGCCCAGCATGATCCTTCTCCAGCCTCCTCTCCTGTCAGCACATTTCCTGCCCTCCCGCTCTGGGTGCCAGCTACACAGGCCTCCTTTTAGTTCCCCAAAGTGTCAGATTTTCTCCAGGCTGTTGCGACATTCCTCCACACCCTAGTCTTCACCTGGCTGAAGGTTACTCATCTGGCCTCAACTTGCCTCTCACCTCCTCAGAGGAGTCTCCCACGATCCTCCAGTCTAAGTGAGGACTCATCCTCCACGGCACTTACCATAACCTGCAATTGCTCATTTGTGTGATTCCTTGTTTCCCCCCTGAGCTCCTTAGGAGCAGGAAGCTTGAAAGTTTTGCTAACCGCCATATTCTCTGCATTTAGTATAGGGTCCAGCTCACGGCTGGCACACAATAAAAATCTGCTGAATGAATGCATAAAACCCCCTTTCTTCCTGTCCAACAGGAAGAAGAAACTTAGAACAGCCATTTCACGTCACTCATTGTATCTTTTCATAGACTTACAAACTATAATTACATGTCTTTTCCTCATGTGCCTTGCCTGTGGGCTCGACCAAAAATTCCTGTAAAGTCTCCCTGTGGTTTGTTTCCCAGAACTTTCCTCGTAAGGTCACTCTTCCGGGGACGCGCTCCAGGGTTTTACAGCCTTTCCCAGTCCCAGAGTGCCCACTCACAGGCACTCCACCACCAGCGTCACTGCCAAACCAAGCGGGATGCAGGAATGGCTCAACGCCCACAGATGAGAAGGTCTCCCAGGTCAGCTCCATTCAAGCACAAAAATGCTTTCTCTCACCTCCACTGTGCAGGTCACTGTGCTTACAGAAAATACACTTTTACTTTAAAAAGTCATCTTATGTTTTATAATTTGGAGATGGGTGTAAATAGTTTGAAAAAATGTTTTTCCATTACTAAAAAGAAACTGAAAACTACTGTCTGGGGGGAAAATAATGAAGGCCTAAATAATAGCAATAGCGGTGTGCCTAAGCCCAAACCCCTCCCGTGACAGACATCGCCACCAAAATCTGAAATCCCTTCTGGCTTCCTCTCCTGCCACACTCCCCCACGACCACCACTCCATTACAGGCACAACCATCACACACCAGCTGGTGCTCTGAAAACTGCATTTCTCCTCTCCCTCCCCAGCTGCTCACACTGTTATCTTTTTCTGAGTGCCTCTCCTCCCCTAACTAGCAAAACCAAATCGCCTTCAAGGCCCAACTCAGTTATCACCTCCTCTGTGAAATATTTCTTGATCTCCTGGCAGGATCTGTTTGTCTACTCTGCAAGCCCAAGCAGTTTAGGATGCCTTTATCATGGTATTTATAGCATTTTATCACTGCTACTTGCACTCCCTCTCCCCCACAGTTGTGAGCCCCTTGAAGTCTATCTACTTTCATATTTCATTCAGAGTGGGCGACCAATTAATGTGTTCGATAAATGAATCATTTAAAAAGACGCTTTAAAAAAAAAACCCACAGAAACAGCTGTCCCCTCCATTAGATGAGGGAATTTGAGTGGATAGACTTAGTCTATCCACTCAAATTCAAGAGAAGAAAAAAAAATTTTATATATATATATATATATATTTTTAATATATATGTGTGTATATGATCATTAGATTCTAGATTTGGTCACTAGAAGAGATTATAGTCTTTTCTTGCCCCTTTAAAAACTGAAATGCCAAATCTGAAAACACAGGAGCAGAATAAATCTTTTAAAGTCACTCCTTACTTTGGGATCACTGGAATTCAAGAAAAGAAAGCTGTTATCTCAATATTACTGGCTGGACCCTAGAATGCCTAAGAGATGCAGTATAACTTCAGATGCCTCTAGGGAGCCTAGCTCCCAGTGCCCACCTGACTGGGGTCCAGCAGCATGTCCGCTGAAGACACCCAGTGCTACCCATGCGTCCTGCGCATTTTCCTACACAGGGCTCTGGTTGCCATGTGAGTAGGCAGGTTTACACAAGAGCTCTTTAGAACTTAACAATTTTCCTTTTCTACCGCTGAGTGGCAATGTGGTTAAGAAGGGAAAAACTAAAAATTCAGGAGTAGAGAAAAGGGTCATCAGACTGGAGTCCAGGTCCTGGTTACAGGGCAGTGAGATCTTGAGCAAGTCCCTGTCCCCCATAGAGCCTCCGCTTTTTCCTGCATGTAATGAGAGGACTATTGGGCTGTTGGAACTAGCTGTTCTCCAATGGTCCCTTCTAGCTTCAATGTTCTACTGCATTGTTCTTTGGCAGTCACCCAGACCCATGGTTCTATCCTAGTCACCTAGTCCCCTTGCTTTCTGAATGAGTCCAAAGCAGCAGAAAGACTTCTTGTTTCAGGTGCTACAGAGCCTCCATCTAATCCTTTCAGCAGAACCCCATGGGGCTCTGGAGTCATCTGCTTGGGATCAGATAGAAGAAGATCATCACCAACATAAGGCAACCTTTCCTAGAGGAAAAGATGGAGATTCAGACTCCCTGCCTAAGAACAGCCGGCCTAAGAGAAGAAAGGCACCAAACACAGGATGGGGAAATTAGGAAATGGCCTGGGAAGTGCCTGGAAGAAGACTGCAGCTCTGCCTGGGACTCACTCCTAGCCATCAGTCTGAGACAAAGCAGCCTTTACAAAGCAGAAGCACTGGCAATATCTAAC
Source organism: Balaenoptera ricei (assembly GCF_028023285.1). Classification (NCBI taxonomy): domain Eukaryota; kingdom Metazoa; phylum Chordata; class Mammalia; order Artiodactyla; family Balaenopteridae; genus Balaenoptera; species Balaenoptera ricei. Next base: position 66,556,031 of record NC_082646.1, read on the forward strand.
GAAGTTCTCTTGGAAGACAATCTGCTTACTGCCAATCAAGCAGTCTCTTCATGGGCTCTACCAGGGCCTTTGCATCAGCAAAACAAACGCATTCCTCCAGATAGCAATTCCAGCCCTCCTCTGCCTGGGAGCCACAGCTGGCAGGACCTTCAGTGTGCTGGCCACTGCTACACATACTTTGCTTCATAGCCTTCCTGGGAAAACAGAGAAAAACCCATTCTTTGCTCAAGTCCTGGCATTTTATGGTAGGAAATTCTTCCAGGTCCTTATTCTTGACCTAATCCCAACTGCCTCCAACCCTTTTCCCACCTACTACCCTCCAACCCTGAGGCTCTGAACTCAGAGAGCGTGGGCTCAGCCTATAATTATCCTAGATCCCACTGCCCTGTGGTGAAGCGGCTACTGGACCTCTTCATGCTGGGTTGAGCACACTCCCCTGTGCGCCAGCCTTCTAGCCCCAGTCCACCTCCACTCAGCTCACAACCCTCAATATGAGGCTCAAAGTTCAGATCCCCAGGACACAAGGTACTCAGTGCCTTGATCCAGTCCCTCGGAGTATCTGTCACAGAGTGCATATATGGGCTAATATCTGGACTCTCTCAAATCCACAGGCCCCTGACCACTGCCCCTTGTTAAGTCCAAGCATTTTAACACTGGGCCACATAAACACAGTCTTGGGGCCAGAAACAACTGGACCAAGGAGGCAGTATCCCAGACCCCCTCTAGAAGCCCCATTTACCCTTCCAGAATGGGCTTCTCATGTTTACTTGGCTCAGAACTCCAAGCTCAACCAAGATCTTACCCGTCATGACTAAAGCTTCAGGATGAGGGAGGGAGGTAGGGTGCAAAGTGAAGGAAAAGGAGATGGAGGAATAAGAGGAATGTGCACTCAAACAGGTTTTCCATGATATAACCAAGAAAATACCTTGAGCCTCAGAAAGGAGTACCCCTTAGAATAAGATCTGGGCAAAGCTGCGGGAAATGTGGGTCCAGCAATATCACCTCCTCCATACTGTCTCCCCTTATTTTCCCAGGTTGGACTGGATTCTCTACCTCCACCCCCTGTACTCCCTGGAACAGTTTACTACTCCTGCATCTGCCGTGTTCATATTTTAGTGATATTTAGTTCATATTTTCGTATTTTAGTGCACCAAGGCTTATCCAGCTCATTTCTCCTACTAGCCTATGTCGTAACTCTGAAGCCTAGTTTAGGGTTCTGTACCGAGTACAATTAATAAATTTTTAACATATGAACTAAAGAAACCAACCAACTAATCGATCTAACAAATAAGGGATCAACAATATCACCACAGAACCTAAACCATTTGGCGCTTAGCACCTCAGGGTGGTCCAAGGTTTTCAAGGTGTGGTACATATATACAAGATGATTACAAGTGGTATAAGAACATTTAAAAATTTTTTAATGCTCTTATATTTATCTTAATGTGTATTTTTTAAAAAAAGATAACCAGCTATTAACTCCATTTTCACTGAAGTCATTGAGTAGACCAATGCTAAAGAAGGTATATATGTTTTTTGTTTGCTTTTAGTTTTGTTTTGCTAAAATTAGTGGGTAAACGTTTAAAGAGAAATGGGATACTTACACAACCTCAAAGTATCTCTCTCAGAATATGTATTAATTACAAAGGCAGAAACAGGGAACTTGTCAGTGGAGAAACCTGGCAGACATTACCTTCACCAAGTGATCAAAGTTAACATTACTAGTAATAAGATACACTGACATCATGTACCCCTGACATGAAGCAATGAGAAGGGCACTGCACTTCTGTGGTGTTCTTCCCAAAAATCCATAACCTTAATCTAATTATGAGAAAACATCAAACAAACCAACTTGAGGGACATTGTATAAAAGGACATTGTATAAAATACCTTCCCAGTACTCCTCAAAAGTCTCAAGGTCATAAAAGGCAAGGACAGACGGAAGAACTGCCATAGACTGGAGGAGACTAAGACACAACACCTAAATGTAATGTGGGATCCTGGATTCCACCCTGGAACAGAAAAAGGACCTTAATGGGAAAGACTAATGAAATACAATTAAGGCTATAGTTCACATTATACCAACGTTAATTTCTTAGTTGATAAGTATACCATAGTTATGTTAGATTAGGGGAACTTGTACTGTCTTTGCAGACTTTCTGCAAGTCTAAAATTATTTAAAAATAAAAAGTCTTGTAAAAGCTAATTTAAAGATAAATAAATAAAAGTATATATGGTACATATCATAAACATGGGTAAGAATGACTCAAGTTTGAGAAGCAAGAGTGGCCACCCTTCAAACCCTACCTCCAAGGAAAGCTGCCCCAGAATAAGAAGAACAGCTGTAGAAGAATATTTACTAAAATGGGCAGTGTTTAGTCTATATTACTTGGAGAAAAAGTAATTATCCCATTTTGTTAAATATATATATATGCCACATATATAATGCATAGAAAAAATGTCTGTACTGAAATAAAGATAACCTATCCTGAACCAAGTACAGATGGCATTTATTAAATAGTAAATGGGATATAGCTTTTGGAAAGCACCTTGGCTAGATCAATTAAAATGCTCATATCCTTTGACTCAGTGGCCTCATTTCTGGGAAGCTGTCCTAAGAATAAAATGCCCAAGTATGAGGGAAAAAAATGCGTGTTCCCAGCATTATTTATAATAATGAAAATTAGAAACAAACTCCATGTGAGTCATTACTAAATTGGTAAATGTCAAGTGTTTTTTGACCACTACCCATACTAAAAAATAAATTTTATATAGTAATACAGAATGTGCATGTATGAGAGAGCGTGTGTGCACGTGTGTATGTATACAAAACTGAACCAAAAAGTTTCTGCAAACAATACTTACCTTTACTATGTGTGATGCTCTCTGCCATTTTCTATCCTAATCTATTTCATTAAGAAAACAAACAAAGCTTGTAGATCCCCACTAGACTGATTCCCCATCCCACTAATGATGACCTGCAGTCTGAGAAACACTGCACTAGATGGACAATTGTGCAGCCATTAAAAGAAATGACTATAATCCACAAACTGGTAACAGTGATCGGCTCTAGGGAAAGAAAAGAGAAAGAACGTAGGAGGAAGATTTGCTTTTCACTGTACATCTTTTTGTACCTTTTGAATTTGCAATACATACACGTATTATTTATTTAAAAAGTGACTGTGAAGACTTTAACAGTATCAGACAATGCTAATTTTGCATGACAGAGTTATAACTACATTAAAATGTAGAAAACACATACAAGCGAAAAAGGAAATTATACCAAAACAATAACCACATTAGCAATTTTTTCCTTCTTACTAAGTTCTAAATATGCCACACGGTTACTGTTTTACTTCTACAATTTAATATATATTTATTTTCTAAAATTAATGCAATTATTGGCAAGGGTACATAGGAGATTTCAAAGTTAATGGTAATGTTTTCTATATTAAGCTGGGTGGTAGATACATGAATACTCACATTTAAACTGTACATATAAAAAACATATACTCTATATTTTAATAATATTTTTAAAATGAAAGATTGCAAAAGTGGACCATTTTTTCTGGTCTGCCTCTCCTCACCCTCAAACTCAAGCAGACACTCCAACAAAGTGTGGGATAGGATTTAAAACCATCAGTCAAATGGATACCTTCCATTTTTGTAAACAGGTTGTAACATGTTAGAACCTGGCTTCTAAAGACTTCCATTTAGAACTTTGTAGGTGGGCTAGTTTCAGCGTTCCATTCACACTCAGGACTCTCTAAGTGTGTTTTCTTGATTTCCCTTTTCCCCCCTACTAAGCCATTGTTTATGCCTTCATATTTTAGATCACATATAAGCTCTTCTGAGCAAAGGGACCATTTCTTATCCATCTTTGAATTTCCAACAGGCTATAATGCAGTGTTTTCTTTACACACAGCAAATGCTCAATAAGTATTTATTAAATAGGCAATATCATAGGCAAAACTCCAGAACAGAGTATATGAAACACGAAAAGTAGCAAGGACATAAAGAAGGAAGCACTGATCACTGGAGATTAAATAAAGTCATGCTAAAGTCATTACTTTTATTTAATAAAGTTAACATGGAATTATAGTAGAGAATAAAGGAGATAATATATGTAAAACACTCAGCAATAGATAGTAAGTGGTCTATAAAAGTCTGGGGGTTTAAAAAAGAATATGCACACATATTTACATAATATATATTTACATATGATATATATTATGTATCACATAAACAAACACATACATATGCACACACATATATCAAAGAATGCCAGGACACAATTTATCTGGACTTCAGAAAAATCTCTCTTGATCTTATGGATTAAACAGGAAGGCACTGGCAGTAGCACAATCTGGTAACTCAGGACAGCTGGGTCCAAATGGAAGAGCAAAATGGATCAGTATCAACTACGAAGGAGTACTCTGGAACTCCTAGAAGTCTGGACATTCCCATCTGTTCTAATCCCATCCTGGTCACCCTTTTTTATCAATGACTCGGGTAAGGCACGCTTATCAAAAATGCATATAACAAATTAATTGGGAGGGAAAATTAACATATTAGAGATAATTCCCCAAAAAGGGCCGCCACAAACTTAGAACCATAGGTTAAGTATAACAAGATTAAATGTTAAAAGGACAAAAGATATCATTTTACACTTAAGTTTATTTTAAAAAACTGCATGACAACAGGATGAAAATGGTATAAGTAAATTTTTGTGACTTTCTGTTTGAATTTAAAAAAAAATGGTATAAGTGAAAGACACTTGAGGAATGGTTCAATATGAGTCAACTGATGAGTCCATGTGATTTTGAGTTTACTGACCGACATACAGAGTCCAGGTCAAATGAGGTCCATGTCTTACTTTGCTCCATTCTGGTTAGAACAATAGTGTAACCAGGGGACACACACTATATTTGCAGACCCAGGGGTAACTGGGGTCCTAATAATATCCCAGGCAAGTATGCTGAAGAGAAAAAGAAAATCAAGTCTGTGGAGTCCCTTAAATTGAGAAATAAGATAACATCTCTGGTTCATGAAGTTCTTAAGTCCCCCTACAGAACAGGAAGATAAAAAACTACCCCATCACTTACTCCCCATGGAGTCATCTCTGGGAACTAGTGGCTAGACGAGATAAAGAAAGCTCACAGAAAGAAGAGACAGCTGAGCCCTGCCTGATCTGCCCTTTGTGCCTTCCACTACTCACATCAGAGCCTCTCATTTGGGGCTCTGACCATACAAGTTCTAGTGAGGACGCAGAGAAGCTCAGGAATCCAAACAATTCTTACCCATCATCTCCCCAAACCATGGTTCATCATGATCAGAATTACAAAGTGATGTTTTTAACCATCAGAGTGAATTCTTGTGGATCTTTAACCTTCTATACTAAGCTGTCATCTGATAGCTGTTGTGAGCAAGGACTCGGCTTTGACTGTTGTAACTGAAACATTAGACAGTAGGAATGCAGCAGTTCAGCTCCATCAGGCATTGCTGGGACGTATACATACCAGCATATCTCCCGTAATGAGAAACTACAGTGCTTCTAAGGACTTAAGAAGAATCAGGAGGAGAGAAGAGCAGTGGCCCCTCAAAATTCAGTTCTTATCCTAGGGACATGGATGGTGGCCCTGGTCTACAGATGAGTGTCCTACTAAATAAACTTCAATGTCCTATGGTAGAAGATGCCATTTTTTAAACCCTTCTCTCTCTTTTCCCCCAAGGACAGGAACCTAGACGTTTCTAATTTATGCAATGATTAGCTCCTTCCTTAACAATACATACACTAGGTGTATCCCATTTTTATGTAAAATAGAGCTAGTTTGCCTTTTGTATAAAAAGAGGTGCTTATAAACGTTCATTCACTTAGAGATCAACACAGAGAACGGGTGAGATGATGAGAGGAAAAACAGGAACGTGGAGGGAGAGAAGAGTGCAATTTAAGATCCTGAAGGACAGAAACAGGAGGAAGCTTGTCTGGAAGTCTGAGAATAGCATATCTGGGGGAATTCCTGAGCATTACTCCCTGGGATGTCAAAGAACATATCTGAGTACCACTTAGCCTTTGAAGGACAGAAAAAAATTCAGAAAGTCTATATTCCTTACCTGGGTGAACATGATTGTCTATACCCCATGTAACGGGTTAGCTAACGTTGCTAATGACAGCATTATTAGGAAGAGGGCAGAGTAAAACAAACAAACAAAAAAACACACAAAAGGTCAAGGACTACCGTCCCCAGCACAGCAGTTGCCAGCAGAAGACTTCTTTCTCACAAGCTGTGGGACTCCAGAAGCTATAACTGGGAGACACTGGCTCTCCTCAAACCCAAGCAAGCAAAGGAAGTCAACCACGTTAAGAGTCCTCAAGGTGCTGAAAGACTGCAGCCACTCATCATCGATGCAGATAACATCTGCAATCAGTAATGCAGGGACACACCTCTTCCAAGGAAAAGGCCCACAGGAGCTGAGGAGGGGAAGTTTACTCAGGAAAAATCCACTAAGAAAATGAGGCATGACTGTGTCTATGTGCTTCCAAGAGAGTAACCACTGCTTATTAAATTAGTGTTCCTCTTCAGACTCAGGATTTCTCCAAACACAGCCCGCAGAAACATAGCCACTAGCCAATCACGAAGGGTCAGAGACCCAGAGACAGCTGTGAGAGCTGTGAGAGGCAAAGAGGAGACTAAAATGGGCTGCAGAGGTTTGCAAAATGTTTTTAAGGACAGTGAAGGTGACCCCAACTCTATTTTTCTTTCTTCAAACATGATCTCTCTCTCTCTGCTCTGTCTCCTGCTGTATGGGGCGGTGAGAATGAACACAAGGAGGGAGATCAAGAGCTCTTTGAATAGAAAGCAAGAACTTGAAGGGTAATTGACTGTGGAGGTGAGGGAGGGTCCAGAATGACTCCCAGATTCCGGCTTGATCACTGAGCACCAGCCATCACAGCAGGGAATAGAGACAAAACAGAATATTCCAAGGTGCTATGCTGTAGTCATGTCTGAGTTTAACCAAGAGAGGAAGTTGCTCCAACACAGGAAGTTATCTAGACAAGACAGACAAGAGTGGAGAGAACAGAGATGGAGGAAGGGGAATTAGACTAGAAAAATAGTTAAGGAGAAAAAATAAAAAAGGAAAGAGGAAAAGGGAAATGGAGAGAAGTGCATGCATGCGTGTGTGTGTGTGTGTGTGTGTGTGTGTGTGTGTGTATTTTAAGAGGAGGTGGGGAGAGGATGTGGATAACACAAACAGCCATAACTCTGCAAATACTGAGTTCAAATATTGGCCACAGCCTACTAACAGCAGAGTGTGTCCTCTTCGGTAGTTAGGTTCTGGGGTCAGCATATAACATGAAAATCATGTGGAAACAAATTACTCTTGAAATTCCCTTAGAAAGGCACCACCCTGGAAACCAGCCACAGTCTCTGAGGAAACCCAATTCAATACTTTTCATATACGTTATTTTCATGCACTCTTAAGAATCTCAGAACTAGAAGGACCCAAGGAGTCCGTCTTATCTACTGGTTCTCAAAAAGAGTTCCTAGTAGTAGAACCACTGATCTAGTCTGAAGCTTCTTGAATAAGCTTCATTTTGCGCAGAGAGACTGGTAATCACCTAATGTCACCTAACTAGACAGGACTTTTCTCTGACCCCAGACTCCTTCCTCCATGCTTCTCTTGTCTTAAATTTCCCCTAGGAGATAGAAGGCCAAGATTGGAGGTCCCATTATACCACTAAATAGTTGTGTGAGTTGCGAATAGTACCCTCTCCTTTCTTGGCTCTAACCTCCCCATCTGGAAAATGAAGCCAGATTAGATGAACTCTAAGAGCCCAGACAACTCTGAGATACTTACTGAATGAAAAAGTGCTTTGAAAAGCACTTCCTAAACATAAGATAAGATATCGTAATGGTCAACTCTCACAGGGCAGAAATGTTGGCATCCTCTGTTTTTCCCCTCAGTTTTACCCTTAATATCCCATGTCCAGGTCCTACTTATTCTACTTTTGAATATTCTCTAGGATTCACCCCCTTCCTCTCTATTCCGGTTGCGGACGACCCATACTCTTTGGTGGGTCTCCTTACTGCCAATCTCTGTCCTCTCCAAAATTAGCCTACTCTCTTCCACAAGAGTGCTTCCCACAAAATTCCACTTTCGCTGCCTCTCTTCCCATCCCCTGAGCACCAAGGCAGATCATCGTCGCAGGGACCCTGGAAAGCCACACCCTCTCTATGTCCCTGCTGTTCTCCACAACCAGAACACCTCTCCTTTGCTTATATAAAGTCGATCCAACCTTCAAAGATCAGAAAAGATCCTGCCTTCGCCAAGAAAGTTTTCCTATAGTTTTAAGAACCTTCTTATTTCTGAACTATAAACACATTCACAGTTAGTAACCAAACACAGTTAAGATCTCTATGTTCTCTATTTGTTTAACAAATTTTGTCTCTCCCAATAAATGATAAATTCCCTCGGTGAGAAAAAAAGCTTTATATAATATTTGAATCACAATGTTGGTTAAGCTGAAAAATTCAGCTAGTATTATTGACTGTTTGATGGCTGAAAAGCAAGATCTTTTGCCCTTGACCTTTCGCAGGAAATGTTGGGGGTGCGGGGAGTGGGGAAGGGAAGGGGTGGAATCAATACTCCCCCAACTCCTGAAGTACCTTCCCACCTTTTCCTCCCAACTTTCACCTATTCTGTTTGAACCCTCTATCATGGATTCAAATCAACTTCTTCCCTAAGGATGAGTCTCAGCACATCAGAGCAGGATGCTCTGTAATACTTAGTTATATTTAGACAGTTATATTTAGCTCCATTCTTAACCCTGATCAGTCTTGATCAGTCAGCATGATAGCAGCAGCTGCTTACAATCCCTGACAGTGATGGGAAGGTAAAGGCAAGAGAGAAATGCAGAAGGAGGAAGAGCCAAAACTAGCAGGGATTTTGTAATATACATTTCAGATTTGGGCCCTTGAGGGAGGTCTGCTTCAAATTAAGCCCCATCTGTTCTCAAGCGCCAAAGAGGCAGGACATCCATGGGAAGGCTCTGTAACCTGTCAGCACATAGACACCTCTATAGGCCATGCCACTGAGGACTGCAAAAATGCTTCTCATCCTCAGGGAGCCAACAAACTGGAGGTGGGCACTCTGACTGGCCATCCCTGCCAAGGGATGCTAACGTGTGCTGTCACAACCCAGAGTGTCAACGTAACCAGACTGGAAAGACACCCAGAAGACAGACGCTCTTACCTGCCTCTAAGCTCCTTCCTCACAAAAGGCATCTGCTGCACCCATCTCCAGAGCCAAAAGATCACAGGAAACCGAGCACTAATCTTCCTCCTCACCCCCTTCCTTCCAGAGTGGCAAGGAGACAGGGAAGCAAGTCAGAGAAAGTTTTAAGGAGAATCAATACCACACCGCACCCCATGAAAAGCTAGCTCCTGGTCCCAGGACTGCAAGAAAGGGCAACTCCACATTCAAACTCCTGGTTATCTCCAGGGGCTGGTCTCCATGGAACTGCCCTAGCATTCTGCATCACAGAGGCACGAAGCAACCGCACCCCACAGAGCCCCAGAGGCAGAGAGTTAGGCAGAAAGGAATGCAGACAGCTTCCCAGAAGTGCCCAGCAGAGAAGGAAACCAAGAGCTTACCACAGCTTCCTGGGCCCAGAAGGGGAGGAACTAGGCTCTCAGAAGAAAGACTTCAGCAGCTCAGAGACCTTGAAGGTCCTCATATCTGAAAGCCCAAAAGACGAGAAAAGTACCGTGGTGGGAAGACGTCTGGACAGAACAAGCCTGGGCTGGCCCCAGATGGCTTCCAGTAAGCAGTGGCTACACTGAACGTGAGCAAGAGTCTTAGAGAAACCCGAAGCTATTGATGGCCCCAAAGGAACCCAAGGCAGGCCTGGCATGGGGATGTCTGAACCACCTAGTATAAGCTTCTGCCGGTGGCTTTACCACCTGCCTTCCATGCAGGGGCTTCATTCTTTTCCACATCTTGGGGGAGGAGGGTGGAACGAGAGCAGGTACCCAACATCTGACAGGAAAACAAAGCTAGTCAGCAGATGGGCTTCACAGGCTCCAGTGCCTCCCAGCTCTGTTCTCTTTGTCATGCTGCAGAGGACACAAAGCTTCTTCCATTCCTACTGTGAGTTGTAGGCTTCCCAAGGAGCCCCACCACAGTTCCCAGAAACCCATACAGAGGCAAGGCTGAGCAAAGAGGAAGATCTTCCCTGCAGACGCGCCTTCTCCAATTTGTCACATAGTATGGCTTTGTGAGGCTCTGTTCTAGGATAAGCATAGGGGAAGGAGCAGAACATAGAAAGGAGGTGATTCGGAACACCTTCCTGTTGTATATTAATCTGCCACATTAAACATATCAAACGAAAATAATCAAATAATTTTAACTGAAAAATGAGTTAAATCATAAACTGCTTTCCCTTCCAAGAAAAGGGCAATTCCTAATACAGATTCCCAAAAACCCAGACAACGTTTCTCCTTCTCCTCTCATATCTAACCCCAGTTTGGAAACCCTCATCAGTTGTCAGCATTAACACAAAATACACACAGACACATACAGACATACACGTCTGTTCATTCCTCAAAGCTTTGTTCCCACAGCCAAGGTTACAAGACCCTTTCCAACTTCAGGTCCCTGTGGGGACAGCAGGAGGCAAGAATTAGACGAAGGCTTTTCCCAAGCAAAGGCCTTGTCTGCCAATAGGATTGGGGGTGGCTTTAGACACCCCCAAGTGCAGGAAGGAGGCTGAGCACCTGGAATCCCCCCTTCCTCCACAGCACCAGTAAACCAGCTGACGTCACCGCTCTGGTAGCCACATGTCTGCCTCGCAGCCTCTGGGATTTTGCCCATCCTCACCTCAAAATTGCAAAATAAGTGTCTGGAGCTAGTTAGTTCAGTTACTTACAGCCTGGTACCAGTGAGACAAAGGTGAAAGGTTTGCTCCTTATACAAATCATTAGTTTCACCCTGCCCTGCGGCCATAGGTTTTACTCCCGTACCTTGATCAAAATACATGCTGCTTTTTGCAGAGACAAGACCAAAGATGAGCTCAAACCATCTCTGGGCACCACAGAAAGAAAGACAAAGGAAGAGGTAATCAGCTACGGACCTACTTCTTTAGAACTACATGACATATACTATCCCCAGGCAAAAACATATGGATAAACTTTCCCACTCTAACAGGAAATTCTCAGTCACTTGGAACCTAGTAGAGCTTGGAATTTTATTCAAAAAATTGTTCCATTTTCCTGAATTGTTCATTCCACAAAGAGATGCTACAGTTTACACACAGAGCAGGGACAGCATCAGTTTTCATAAATTGGCAGCAGATTTATCCCACTGGAAATAGACACAGCTTCAAACTAGAAGCTTTCCATTTAAGACCTGACACAGCAACACAACAAGAATGTATTATTTCCTACTCAAGAATAGGAGCAGATAATTCAATTAACTCCACTAAACAACATGTTTCAAGAATGTGGTCCTGTCATAATTGGATCATGATATTCAAAGTAGGGGGACGTCTTCAGGCTTTAAGCTAAAGTATTTCCTGAAGTTACACATAGCAAAAAAAAAAAAAGAGAGAGAGGGAGAGGGAGAGAGAAGAGCTTAGTCAGGCACGGCACACTCCAGTACCTCCAGCTGCCACGCAGAGACTCAGACCAAAGGAAGGACCCAGCTTTCCTGATGGAGCACCAGGCCTCCTTTGGAAGCACTTTTCTTCCTCTCCATATGACAGGAATGGAGTTGGCCCCTTCCACAGCAATATCACCCTTAGGGGCCAGAGGATGAAGATTGTTTTTGCACTGAACACTCCTTTGTCAGTCAGTCACCTTTACAAGTTGAAGAAATTTTCCCAAAGAAACAATATTAGATATGGTAGCTGCATGCCCAAATAGGCTCATTACTGAACATGGTTAAAATATTGTTTATATAAAGATACAAGAAAAATTACCTGTGTAAATAAATACTTGCAATAAAACAAAACATAAGAGAAATAAAATTAAATAATTTTTACATATCCCAAAATTGTGGTACTGGAAGAAGGACAGATTAATTGAAAGATAGGTATTTTTAAGGATTCCAAAAGGTATTCACAAGGACAAGACTGATAGCACTGTTTTTTCACATCATCTCATTTCACTCCCAAATGTGTGACTTTCCTTTCTGAAGTATTCTTTGTGTCATGATTATCAGCTATGATTGGGGCTAGCTTTCACTCCACAATCAAAGAGGGAAGGGGACAAGGAGAGTATTTCTTGAGGTAACTACGCAAAATAGGTAGAAGAGAAAGAGAGTGGAGGAAGAAGGTTAAAGAGGATGTGAGTAGGATTTGAAAAACACCTACCTGAAGGGGAAATATGAGCTATGACTCGTGAGAAACACGGAAGGCAGAGGGTTTGTGAGTATCCAGGGCTGGAGTGGCAGGGAGGATACATCGGGCATTACGTGACAGCTATCAGTTGGGCCATCTTCCTAGGACAAGTTGGTTTAAGAACAAGTGAGACGGGGGAAAGTACCAAATAGCCAGACATGGGCTCACAACTCTTATCAAGCCCCAAATCAAACCATTATTTCGCCCAGATGATGCTGGCATTCACAACAAACACATCTATAGAGCCTATAGGAAACGTTTATGCCTGTTCTCTTGGAGCTGGATGCGTTGGAGTACCTAGCTATCTAAAGGAAAGAAACTATCCCAGAGCTCCACGTCATCTAGTTCTAACAGTCCCAGTAAAGTAGAAGGCATCCTCACTGGTGATGTAGGGTCAGGATGGAGTCAGAGCATATAGAGTACATTAAAAAAAAAAAAAAAAGAGAGAGAGAGAGAGAGAAAGGAGCCCTGTGGTGTATGTCACAGGGACTTAAGATAAATTAAAGGATTGCAGAATAGCAAAGAAGTCCCAGTTGAACGCATACAGAGTCAATTATGTAACTCTTCTCCCCAGAACTAGTCTACTCAGTTCCATGACTTTCTCTAGCAAGGTGCAGCAGCCTGAGAGCCTCCCGAGGTTGGGTGTAGCAACAGTGAGTGCAGGTCCTTATCACTAACCCTGCAGGGACAAGTATTCCTCTGAACTCATTTACCAAAGTTTCTGCTGATTATGCCTGACAAAGGATCACAGGGCAGCAAAAGACTTTGGAGATTGTCTTCCAAATCTGCACTGGAGGAAACCAACACAAATCTTTAACTGGCAAGAAAAAGTATAAACTAGGCAAGACCTGATTAAATCCCAGAATCATTTCAGAAGGGGACAGGGAGAGATCAGGAAGAAATGTAGCTCTGCCTATCTGAGTATGTGTGTGAGGGCTATGGTTTACATAGGCAGACATTAAACTACTTTGTTCTTCTTCGAAGACTTGCCTCTCACGAACACCAAGGAGGCATCTCTCAGTTCTTTTGTCTACTTTTATTTCCTAGTTCCTGGTGATAGGATCCCCCAAATATCCCCCCCTTCCTTGCTGGAACCAAACCATACCACCTTCAGGGCACAAGAACTGGAACGCAGCCATGCACAGAAGGAGTGATCAACAAATGCAGAAGTTGGACATGTTAGCAAACATTTAAGGTTTCTGGAAACTACAACTTCCAAGGACCATTCTCCACATGATGAGGAAATCAAAGCCAGGTGAAGATCTGGGCTGAGTTTCAAATATTTCTGGGTTTATGAAGGAGGTGGAAGGTGGGAGGCAGAATTCTGGAACTGAACCCGCAAAAGGCCCAGCCTCCCACACCTCAAGGGTGACAGCAAACAGGTGTGGACCTAGAGCAGCCCCAGTGGTGGACAAGGCAGTTATCTCTTGAAGTCATCCTTGCCAGAGAATTTCCACCACTTTGTTATCACAGTTTATACTTTTTCAATGTGACTAGACTTACTCATTTTATCTATATTTGGATGTGAGTTTCCTTCTGGCTCCACTAATGACAGTCATGGTCACGGTTCTCTGCCTCTAGCCCATCTACTCTCCTTGATCCCCCAGGCTTACTCTCTGGGTTCCTATCTCCATAGATTCCTGTCTTCTTTATCATAAGGTCCCTTTTGACAAAAGGAAATTGAGACATAGAAATGTGACTTGCGCAAGATCACACCGCAAATTAGTAGCACAGCAGGGATTAGAATCCAATTCTCTGAACTCTAGTCCAGCACTCTTTCCAACTGACCACAATACCTCCGTTATAGGAGAAACATCTGCCCTGGAGCACCAAGACCAAGAATCAAAACAGTTTATCTGCATGTCTTCTTAAGCAAAACAACACAGCCAGAATGTTTGGCAGAGACTAACTAAATATTTCCTCTGTGATCTACGCCGGAGGGGAAGACTGTGGGAGTGAGGTAGGCACAGAACACAGGGAAAATGAAGAGAAAACCACTGCAAAGGCCAGCAGATGGGTGACAAAAGAGGGAAAATGCAATCTTAAACTGAGGACAAGCTAGGGGCAAAGGAATCAGATTTTTTCTTTAATGTTGAGATTTAAAAATAGGATTCTAGATCTAAATGTGAATGTAAATAGACTGTCATCTAAGAACCGACCAAACAGAAGCCAGAAGAAAACGTATCACAATATCAAGTCATAAAGACAGGAATCTATGGGAGTGAGATGGGGGCGCCTAGGAACTCAAGGCTAGAGGCCGAGAAGCACTACCGCGGAGCATCACTAGTAGAACTGGAAGGGAGCTCAAGGGACCAAGACAAGGTTCTTCCAAAAGGAGGAAAAGCACCCAGATCATTCAGCTGAAAGAAGGCTGGGGGAGCAGAAGTCACTATACAAAACTAGGTCCACTGGCTTTAAAAAAAAAAAAGAAAAAGAAATCTACCTGATGATGCAAGAGAGAAACTCTCCAAAGAGTGTGAAAGCTGTGGAATGGGAAAGTTCTTACCCCCAAGGAAAGGCCACTTGAGCTTTCCAGGAACCTTTAAGAAAGAAAAGGCTTCAAAGGGCATAGGACTCCTCAACTGTGTTAAATGAACAAAAAGAAAAGGGAGGCTTCCACAACAGAACAAAGAGGTCTGAGGCAGGCCTTCTACCACTGCCCCTGGGGGCAAAAGGGTTTTCTCTAGCACTGCTGTGACCAGTTATCTCAGAGAGCACACAGTGAGGTCAGCCTCAGAGAGGCTGTTGGCTGTGCCTGCATTCTCGGTAGGCAGGCTGACCTTGGGAGCAAGGACAAGGTAACCTCACCAGCAAACGTGGCCACTGGTGGTCACACTCCGGCTGGAGGAAAGGGAAAGAAAGAACCTGGAGCTCTTACCCTCAACAGGTTTACGTTCTATTTGAGCAGCCAAGACACACATCCCAAAGAACTAAGAAATCCTGCATCAACACTTTAGCTCAATAAGCTCCAATAAGCCATCCAGCCTCTGGGCTTGGAAGACTATTCCCTTTCTTGAAGGAGAGTACTGACAACTAAGGCAGTGATGGGCAAATGAGAAAAGGTCTAATAGTCACAGAACACAGCAAAAGGGAATTTTAGGAGACAGAGGAATTGCTTCCTGATTGTGAACTGATTCACTCACTAAGCAAAGTCTATGAGACAAGGAGCTAAGCCAAGTAAAGTTTTTTTTTTTTAAAGATTTATTTATTTATTTTGATTGATTGCTATGTTGGGTCTTCGTTTCTGTGCTAGGGCTTTCTCTAGTTGCGGCAAGCGGGGGCCACTCTTCATTGCGGTGCGCGGGCCTCTCACTATCGTGGCCTCTCTTGTTGCGGAGCACAGGCTCCAGACGCGCAGGCTCAGTAGTTGTGGCTCACGGGCCTAGTTGCTCTGCGGCATGTGGGATCTTCCCAGACCAGGGCTCGAACCCATGTCCCCTGCATTAGCAGGCAGATTCTCAACCACTGCGCCACCAGGGAAGCCCCAAGTAAAGTATTTTAAAAGGACGGGGGGGAGTGGAGAGGGCAGCTCTTCCCCAGGTGGAAAAATTGAGAAGGCAGACAAAAGGAAGGAGAGAACTCCATGGAAACAGGGAAATCCCCCACCCCAAGGCTTCATGTGTAATCAAAGGCAAAAAGGACCAAACTAATGTAAACAGGCCAAGGGAAGCTAATGTGCCCTTCTCCAGAGAGGCCAAAACACACACTTCCCCAGCATGGCCGTGGAAATGCAGAAGGTAGGTGTTCCCTTGGATGAGAGAGGCAGCCTGGGGGAGTTGGGGAATTCCCAGGCTGCTCTAGGTCATTTTTTTTCCTCCGAGTTCCCAGGCAGAGAGTTCACAAAAACTCCCGGGCACAGAGACCAAGTAGAAGGTAAAGCTAAGACTTTACTGCTTGGAGGAAAATGCAGTTTGCCCAAAGTTCCCACAAGAGAGAATCAGAAGAAAATAACCAGGGGGAACAGCAGGACCACCTCCAAATCTGAGCACCTAGGCCACAGGCCTGCGGGCTTCCCACACTCCTCCCTAGCTCCGATGCAATAAACAGCTGCCCTGGAGAAAACAATGGGCCTTTGTCTGTGCCTCTGCCTTTAGATTATCTTGGAGAACCAAACAGGATAATTCCTTGAGAGGAGTGGTTCTCTTAAATACTGGGCCAGGCCATGATGAAAGTTTTTATCATGTACAGCATCCCTCTCAAATTCCTACCTGATCCACAGTGGGCAGTAAGGGTCCTGTGCAGCCCTGGCCTGGTACATGAACCAGTCGCAGACAGGTTCTGGCAGCACTCTTCCTGGAGCCCTCACCAGTCAGACACCAGAGCTATGACTTCTGCTTTCTCCTTGGCCTGGCCACAGAATTAAAAGCCGAACAACTTACCCCCTTCTCTCCATTCACCAGAATATTCCATGTTGTGTGAATTACTCTGACAGTTGATGCTGTTTTCATCAACATACCTGTTGAAATGCACTATCAACAGTAACTGTGATCAAATAAAGTGTGAAACAAGCTGGACGGTCAAGCTTCTCCTGATGTTGTACTAACAAATAAAAATTCCCCAAACTGACAAACACATCAATAAATTTTATGTTGTAATTTATCTTGATTCAAAATAGTTTAAATCTAACCTAATTTTGTAAAAGAGGAGAATTAGGTGCTTTCTTGCAAAGAGCTGCCCTATTATCCTATTTTATTTATTGTTTTTAATTTATTATCTGGTTTTCAAATGTCCTTTCTTATATGATGTGATGATGATAGGCTTGGGGTTTTTGTTTATTTTTGGCCTCTTTTCCTGGGAAAAATATCTTAAAATCTAGGAATTCTATATTGGCCTCAAAAAATAAATAAACAAACAACTGTGTTTTATGAAATTAATATCCTATAGTATGCTAGTCTTTTCCCATTTTCCCCCACAGAGACAACTGGTGGCAAATGAATTGAGGAGCCATTTCTTTCAAACCACCAAGGACTAGATGCCACAGCACAAAATCCCTTCACATGAAACAGACACAGTCTGAAGAATTCCTAGTATCTTCCCCCTCAAGACCTCTCTCCTCACCAGCATTACTCCTCTCCCCAAAAGCCTCCAAATAAAGCATACTCAGAGTTTTTCAGAACAGTTAGCTGGATACCATGAGTTTCCTAATTCAATCCAGAAGATCGCTCATTTTCCATGATTTCAGCACAAAGCATCATCACAATGTAGTGGAAAGGGCTTTGGAATCAAATGAGCCTGGGTTCAAATGTGGGATATTGGGAAAGTTACTTGATTTCTCTGAGTCATGATTTCCTCCTCTTCAAGACAATCAGTGGAATTTATGAGAGTATCAAGCAGTGACTGGCACAGAGTAGGTCTCCTGCACTGACTCAGTTCTTGCTTGACAGCATTCCCTCCTACTGTCCCCCAAGAGCTAGGCTTTTCAGAGAGTTCTTTGAAAACAGAGATCTGGAAATAATGAAGCCAAGTACAACCTTTTCCCACAAGAACTCAAAGTCATGCGGCTTTCCTTACCTTGCCTTGCTAGTTACATTCCATAGCTGTCCACAGTTCCTTTCCAGGCTCTTTTGGAAAGGCCGGGGTACCTACTTTATGGTATAAATCTCCCTCTTCTCCTTCTTAAGAGCCTAGAAGAATAAATAATTAGGTGGCTCAGGGTTCTCTAAGGGCAGGGCTTTCAGTGTCATCCTGGAAAATATTAAAGTGTGGAAAAACCACTCATCTCACCACCTCATGTTTCTGTGTATTATCGAATCAACCCTTTTGGAGTTCATTCAATCTGCTCTGAGCAAATACTGAATCAGGTCTCTAGTACTTTGCTGAACAAATGTTCCAAACAGGCAACAAAAAAACCATAATCAATTTTTTCAAGACTACATACAGCCTCATTTTATAGTACTCCTATTTTGATCCCTATTAATGGAAGCCTCTCCATCAGGAAAGCAAAAGAATTCCCAGTACCAGATGGGCCAGAAGAGTGACCTCACATACTACCTTTTCCAGGACCATAGAATTTTACACAGTTGAATTCTTTATAACAAGGGTTATTTAGTAAATGTAAATGTTAAGCTTGATTTAATTTGCAGAAATTTGTAAAAGTGTTTCATGTAAACAAATTCATAAATCGGAAAAAAAATTATTTATTGGTCCAAAGATCTCAAATTTCAATTCCAAAATTAGAGTCACCCTTTTAAATGACAAGCAAATGACCTCAACCAAGCAGGTGGCCAAAGGGGGTAAGAACCCTTGGACTCTAGCACTAGTCTCAGTCTGCCCATTGCTACTAAGGTAACAAAACCTGTAAGAGGAATAAACCCTGGGTGGGCCTCATTTTACTCCCCTAGCAAAATGTAAACAAGGATCTCTACATTTGTAAGAAGGAACAGAAGATTACCAACAAGGAAAACAGTCACTGGGAAGGAAGCACCATTAATGGATCGCTCTTGCCCTCACTACCTCATGCCTGGCCAAGAGCTCCCTCCCCATACCTCCAACCCCACTGCATCTCCCTTTCGGGCCATCAAAGTGTACTTTCAGGCTGGCTTTAAGTCGCCATCTGGTTCATGCCACTCCTGCCATCTCCCCCAAAGTTTTCACGTTCTTTTATACCTCTGGGCCTTTTGCATAAACTGTTCCCTCTTCCTGGAATGCCTTCCCACCTCTATTATGCTAGCCAGCTCCAAAAGTCCCTCAAGATTCACTCTCCACAGCACCGCTTCTAGCTGCTTTCTCTGACGCTGGGGCTTCCTTTGCATCTTTTCCTTATTATTCTTCCCTTTCCTCGCTATCATACTCTATTGTAAATGTTCATTTTTCAAAGATGCCCTAAGTGAATTTTGCAAAACAAGTACTCCTTCCATATATTTAAATCAACGTTTACATTTTTGCATCACAGATAGTAGTAGAGATATACCTTCTGGCACATCATAAACATTGACATTTTAAAATAAAATTACTACGTTACTCTCTTAAATGAATCCAAATGAATCCAATGAAATCTAAATACCACAGTGATTTGAAATCTACCATCATTCATTTAAAAAAAACATGAAATTTTATACCATTCTTTTTTCTCCATATACACTTATCATTTTTACTTCCTCCTCAGAATTTTACCCTAATATTTACGTTTGAAAATATTTTACTGGTAAGCCTATGATACTTCTCTGCATTATAAGTATTATATAGAAATTGATATATATAAATTTTTAAATTCTCCTATAACAGTAAGCTCTAAATGTTAAAAATTTTTTTTTCTTCTGGATTGGGCTTTCATTACCTTTGTTATTAATATACAATTGTATAATATACAATTGTATAATATATCAATTGTATAATATACAATTGATCAAAACATATTACAAATTTGTATTATTAAATATAAAAAGTAAAATTGTATTGCAAATACATTAATTTTCCATTTTTATAGTTGCAAGTGCCAAGAAACTCTGTTTACATAAATAACTAGACAGGAATGAAGGAAGTTTTGTTACAGTAATATCAGTCAACCTTTGCACTCCTGAGATAAATGCCAAAATTAGACAGTGGTCTATCATCAAAAATTATTTTTAATGATCTACCAACTGACAATTCTTTCAATTTTGTTGAAAGCAAAAACTAAAAACCATCTGATTTGGAAAAGGATTTGTTACTCAGAGTCACTCACTTTCTCTAAAAGCATTTTTAATTGCTCCTTTGCTAGCCAACTGGGAAGTTTTCACACAGCCAGCACACAAACGGCAATATGCAGGATGAGAAATGCTATGTCTTCTTTTTGTAAAGTGAGAGAAGAGTGACTGAGAAAGGGGACATCTTGAGTACAACTGTATTCACAGACCTGGAGGCTGTAGAACCAAGCAGCCAGCGTTCCAGAAACAGGACCAAATGGTGTGTCTCTCAGGTACAAACCACGTCTATCAAAAGCTTTCTCTTATCACTGGAGGGCTCTTCCTTCAAGTTAATCCTAACAAAGATGAAATGGGAATTCAGAATTCCATTTCTCTTATACAAAGTCATTTTCCAAAATGAGGGGTTTGTAATTAAGTGACCATTAATTAAATTCACCATCACAAAATTAAAAATGGCCCAATTCATTAACTTTTATAATGAGCTTGAAATGAAATCTCAATATATTGAAAAGGACTTCTCACAAATCTCAGTAAATACAGTACAAACAAAATAGTCTGAAACTATGAAAGGAGGATCAACAAGTAAACTTACAAAAATGAATAAACAGGAAAAAGATATGAGTCAAAGGAAAAAAAAAAAAAAAGCCTTACGGTAGAAAAGAAGAACAAAGCCAATCCCTTTAACTGAATGCCTTCCTCACAGTAAACACTCAATCAATCAAATTTACAGAATGGCTGATATTGATTCTCGAGGTATAAAACAGACTATCATACTGACTATATAAATAGTACAGGCTGCAAAAGAAATAGTAAAAACATAAGGTCCATACTAAATCAATGAATAGATGAATGTAATAAAAATAGAAATGATGCTACAGAAAAAGCTAATCAGAAAAAGACATAATATACAGAAAAAAAGTTTAATGAAAAAAAAAGATTCAAAGAATGCAAAAAATGACAATCATGAGAAGGCATGCAGCTCAGAAAACCACCTGCAAATAACAGAAATCTTTGAACAAATGACCTCAAATCTATAATCAGAATTTTAACAGAAGCAAACTGTCCAGAAGTGATTAAAGAGTTTGGTCCAAAAACAAGATTACAGAATCCTAAACAAAATCAACAATGAGGAACTAACACTATGTATGACATTCTCATACCTTTTAAGTATGAAGAGAAGAAAAAACTCTGCGTATAGAGAAGACCCAAATTTGAATTTCTTCCAGTTTTGCAGAGGACATAATTAAGGCCCAGATATGTATAAAAAGCTCTGAGAAAGTATTTCACCTCAAATTTTTTAACAAGATGAGAAGATGCCTTGAGAAAATGAAAACAAATTAAGAAATATACCCATCACATACCTCAAGTCCAACATATAGATCAAAGAACAACTTTGTGAGACTTAAATGTTTTAAGTTTAAAAAATAAGATAAAATAGCCACAATCAACAATTTCTTATTAAAAAGATAAATAAAATGCTAAATAGGGAAATAACAATTGTCAAGAATAAGTCATTAGTAAAAATATACAAAAAGTAAGAAGCAACAGACAAGAGGAGGAGCAGTATCAGAACATGAAGATAAACTAACAAGTAATTTATACAATGTCAGTGACATTTATAGAAGAGGCATACCAACCAAATGCAAAGTGTGGGCATTGTGTAGATCCCCATGCAAACATCCAATTCAAGTAAAAGACATCTTTGAGACAACTGAGGACATCTGAATGTGGCCTGGGTAATAGATGATATTAAGGAATTGTTGCTAATTTTGTTAAATGTGATGAGAGTGGTTATATATATACATATATATATATATATATATATTTTTTTTTTTTTTTAACTTGCACAAGATTTTTTGTTTTCTTTTTCAAATACTTTTCCCAATTAGGTTGCTACAGAATATTGAGCAGAGTTCCCTGTGCTGTACAGCAGGTCCTTGCTGGTTATCCATTTTAAATATAGCAGTGTGTCCATGTCAATCCCAACCTCCCTAACTATCCCTCCCCCTCAACCCTTCCCCGCCTGGTAACCATAAATTCATTAGCTGTAAGTCTGTGAGTCTGTTTCCATTTTGTAAATAAGTTCATTTGTATCATTTTTTTTTTTTAGATTCCACATATAAGCGATATCAAATGATATTTCTGGTGGTTATATATTTTTAAAGTCCTTATCAGTTAGATATGCTTTCTGAAATATTATTGGGTAAAATAACTAAAATTCCAGAAATGATGAGAGAGTTAAATAGATAAAACAAAGTTGGCAAAATGTTGATAATATTTGACGCTGGATAAGAATATATGGGAAAATTTAAAGTTTTTTAAATTAACATATTTATTGGGCATCTACTAAGTCTCAAGCTCTGCCTTGGTATTAGACACAGTGATAAAACAGCCTCAAGAAAGAAACACAGTAAAGTAAGTGTTCTTAACCTAGGGTTCACCTAGGCAAATATCTATGATTTCTATCAGTGACAAAGTCACAGGTAGTACTATTACTACTGTGCTCTATTGCCTATACTCATAATTAAAAGAAATACTAAATTTCAGTAAGGGGTCAGTGAAAATGATGATACAATTTTTTTCTACCCAAGTTGCAGACCCTCTGAATTCTATCCATGAACCTCCAAGGATTACAACATTCTGCAAATATTCATTAAATATCTACAAGGTGACAGTCACTACTAGGCACTGGGGATGCAAAGGTGAGGAGAATATAGTCTTTAAGCTACACAAATTAAAACAGTTTGGCATTATCATCATAAAAGACAGACAGCCCAATGGAACAAAAGTCTAGAAACACACCTAACTGTGTGTGTGTGTGTGTGTATATATATATATATATATATATATATATATATATATATATATATATGAATTTACCATATGATTAAAATTGGCATTTTCAAAACAGTGGGGAAAGAATGGATTCTTTAACAAATAACATTAGGACAATTCCTTGGCAAAAATAAAGTTAGCAGAGTAGTTAAAGCATGGGCTCTGGGGTTCAAATACTTGAACCTGAATTCTGTCTTTGCCATTTACTAGCCAGGCAAACAGTCAACAAGTCAATTTCACAGTGATACTAACAGAGAAAATAACAGTGCCGACATCACAGGTTTGTTGAACGTATTAAATGAGTCATTACATGTAAAGCATGTGCCTGGCATTAGTGCCTGGTGTATAATATGCACTCAAAAATATTAGCTATTACTATTATTTTATAGGAGAATAAATTCCAGATTGAGTAAATATTTAAGTTTAAAAAATGATATCATAAAAGAGGTAGAAGAATATATAATGGATATTTACTTAATCTTGCTGAGGGAAGATCTTTCTAAGAATGACACTACAGGTAAAAAATTTTTGTTGAAAGATTAATATATTTCACTACATTAAGTTATTTTAAATGTTTATATGTGGAAAGCAATAAAGTCAAAAGTTAAACTGGGGGAAATATATATATATATATATATATATATATATATATATATACACACATGTATATGTATATAGATATATATGTGTTGAGTCAATATCCCTAATATTAAAAGAGTTGGTAAAATCAGTAAAAGTAAAATATAAAAATCATGAACATGTAAATCACGAAAGAAATATAATTAAATGGCATTAAACATATAAGAAAATATTCAACCTCAGTAGCAATCAAAGAAATGCAAATTAAACAACAATGCAATACCATTTTTATCTTATCAGATTTGCAAATATTACTTTCATTCTTTTCATACTTTCATTCTTTCATTCTTGGCAAGGATGGCTATAAACAGACACTCACTCACCCTAGCAGAAGTGTACACACCTTAAAGATTTTCTGGAGGGTGATTTGGCTAAACGCATCAAAAGCCCTTGAAAATGTTCATCTCTTTCATCTATCCATTTTACCTCTGAATGAATCCTTCAAAAAAAATCAGGGAACCGCACTAAAATATAGGCATCAGGATGTTCATCACAGTGTTTTTATAATAGAAAAAATAGGGAAAAAACTAAATTTAAATAATAGGTTAAAGTGGATAAGTAGTATTTTATGAGTGCATGTTTATTTATTTATTTGTTTTAAAGTGTTGGTACAGATTTTGGTATATATGTAAACAATGGTCATCTCTGTATAGTAGAATTGTAGGTGATTTTTTTGTCTCTGTTTTCTAATTTTTCAAGAAAGAATATGAATTACTTGTATAAAACTAATTACGGGGGAAATGCCCCATCCATGGGCTCTTAAAATTGATGAATAGAGAGAAAGACATGTAAATAAGTAACTACCTATAATAATCATGCCTCCAGAGTGCTCTCTGCACTGGATTCTGTCTGGAGCTGAGTTTTAAAGGATGAATTTGCCAGGGAATGAAGTCAGAAGGCCAAGAGAATATCAAGCACAAAAAATGAAAGGGAATAAGAGCCTGTGTTGGCAAACCACAGGACATTTCAGCATGGCAGGAAGGGGAGGCCATGTGTGAAGGACTTGAAGTAAAAGCCAGATGACAAAGATTTTTTAATGTCATGTTAAATGAGTTTGGAATTATCCGCCAAAGAAGATTCAATAAAGAGCTTTTGTGATTCACTTACATGAAGATCAAGAAAAGGCAAAACAAATGGTAACAGAAGAGTGGTTAGGGCTAAGGATGCATATACTCGCTGGGAAGAGACAGAAAGCAACCTTCTGGGGCAGTGAAAACGTCCTTGATCTGAGTGGTAGTTATATGGGCAAACACAAATGTTAAAAGTCCATTAAGCTATATGCTTAATATTTGTACACTTTACTGTATGTTATTTCTCATAAAAAGGAAAGAGTTTTTAGCAAGGAAGTATGGTAATTGACTTGTATTTTAGAAAGCTCACTCTGGGAGCAGCCTGGGAGATTGACTTAAGAAAATCCAGGGGCAGGCATTCTGAGACATTAAAGCTGCATTCCAGGAAGAAGATGGTCAAG
Organism: Balaenoptera ricei; assembly: GCF_028023285.1. NCBI lineage: Eukaryota > Metazoa > Chordata > Mammalia > Artiodactyla > Balaenopteridae > Balaenoptera > Balaenoptera ricei. The sequence goes on from NC_082646.1 coordinate 66,581,001, forward strand.
ACTTTAAATGGGTTAGAGGCAGCAAGAGAGCAAGGAGGACTTTTGAGAAATGGCGTGACAAGACTTTATGAGTGTGATTACTGAGAGAGAAGGAAAAATCAGAGATGAGTCTGTAAAGGAGCTGGTGAATACAGGAGAAAAAAAGAGCAGCTTTCCACAGATAAGTATTGAATCGGACAGTCTGAGGTGCTTGTGGATCATCCAGCTGTCCAATAGCAATAATTATATACACTAACTATATGCCAGGTAGTTCTGAGTACTTTACCTATATTATATTAATTCATTTAACCTCACAAAAACCTTATGAGGTACCCACTATTATTACCCCATTTTACGGATGAGGAAACTGAGGCACAGAGAGGTTAAATGACTTGTCCAGGACCAGATATAATAAGTGGTGGAAAAAGGATTTGAACCTAGGCCGTCTGGCTCAAGACTTCACGCTCTTAAGGTGACCACTGAGATATAGGTGATACAGTCTCTCACATAAAGGAAATAGTTGAATCCCTGGGGATAGCTGAGATCTCACAGGAAGAGAGTATGCAAAAATACAGAATAACATGCTTCTTAGTGTTGTCACAAGGGTTAAATGAGATGACATTTGTAAACCTCTTAGTGATACACAGGTCACAGAGTCAGCACTCAGTCAAAGGAGTTTATTAAGGATAATTCTTCAACAAGATAATATCATACAAAAGGGACTGACTGGGTTAGAATAAAAGAAGTTTAAGGGACATAACAACCAGATATAGCATGTGGTTATAGGTTCGATGTTGGTATGGAAAAAATGACAGGATACTTGAGGATCAATGGGGAAATCTGAAACATGGCCTGGGTATTAGTTAAAATATAAATTCACTGAACAGGAAAAGTGGAGATAATTAAAAAATAAGATAGAATGAAATACAGTATGTATAGTGTGATCTTGCTTTGGTAAAAAAACAAAGAATACAAATATGTACATAGATATGCTTAGAGAAGGATCTAGAAGAGGGTGCACAAAGATGTTAACAGTGGTCATCTCTGGGTGTTGGGAAAGTGAAGGTTTTAATTTTTTTTTATAATTTACTACAATGCACATATTTTTATATATATATATATATACTTTTTTAATATTTATTTATTCATTTATTTATTTGGCTGCTCTGGGTTTTAGTTGTGGCATGCAGGATCTTCAGTGCGGCATGCAGGATCTTTAGTTGCGGCATACGTGATCTTTCACTTGCAGCATGCGGGCTCTTAGTTGTGGCACGCGGGATCTAGTTCCCTTACCAGAGATCAAACCCGGGCCCCCTGCGTTGGGAGCACAGTCTTATCCACTGGACCACCAGGGAAGTCCCACATACTATATTTTTAAAAGAACCAATTTAAAGTTGAAGATAAAGATAATTTTATATTTTGTAGTTCTCTATTAAAGAAGCCCACAGACACAAAGAAAGCAGAGCAAACCTCAAACAGTATACAAGCTAGTTCCAGATGCCAAGCAAAGGAGGGGAAAACAACCTCACTCCAGATGGCAATCTAAAGATTCAATAAAACACTCCTCTTTTGCAACTGTCTTCTTTTGTTCTGAGCAGCTGCTTTTTCCAAAGGATGGGAAAATTAGCATGATTGCCTCCCTCTCATTTGTGTCATTCATTCTAAGAAAACAAGACACCATGCCCCTCTCAGCAACCCCAAAGAGCCAATGAAGCAGGCAGAAGTGAAGGGCCTGAGAGATACCAAACTCTGCGTGCCCAGTGTCTACAACGCAGGCAAAGCAACTTTCAGAGGAAGGAAAAAAGTTCCCATGGAAAAGGCTCTTCTTAGGGATCACACGGGCAAAAGAAATTCTTCTGGAAAGACTGCAAACTTACTGGTTTCATCAGGAAGTGCTACCCTTAATGGAATTTCCCAAACTTAATGCAAAGAAGCTAATTTTCATTTCTCTTAAATGTAAACACAGGGCCAGGGACAGAGGTAAGGGAGAGAGGGGAGTGCCCAGTGTGGGTAGAACAAATGAAGGAGGTACACTACTGCTGACAACACTCCCCTCTTGGCCAGGAATCCCAGCAAACTGGAAGCTACCAGATCTACCTGGCAAATTCCAGTCAACCAGTTGAGGACCCTCACCAATTCTTTCTTTTCTTCAAAACTGCCTCAGCATTCAGCATATTGGCTGTTACACAGTACACATTCAACAGGTGAATGCAAGCATAAGTGAACAGTCTGAACTGAGAACTTATGGACCGAGCCATATAACCTTGGGGGCTTAAAGACCTTAATGCAAAATAGAACCAAATGTTAATATTCTATATTAATAACATTTGATGCAATATGATCAAAAGATTAAAGCTCCAATGCTCAGCACAGTATCTGGTGTTTAATAGGCCCTGCTCAATAAGTATCTGTTGAATGCTGAATACCCTAGGATTTTTTTCTGCAACCCAAACTCTCAGATCCAGTATGAGATATTATTTGAAGGTCTGTGTTCTCACTTCTTGCTGACTTTTAAAGTTTTTCCTTAGAGATGGAAAAAGATTCCTGAGGATGGAAAAAACTTTTAAAGTATCACACCCTGAAGGATTTTTGCTAGGCAAAAAAGGAAAGGAAAGGCATTCTCAAAGAAAGAATACCTGAGCCAAAACTTGTAGCTATGATTGGGAAACAGTGTACAGTGACTGTGGTGTGGTTCAGGTGTAGACATTATCAGAAGTGGCAGGAGATACGGCTAGAAAGATTGGCTCTGAAATATAAAGGGATTGTAATCTCCTTCATCTCTGAATTCCCCAAAGCACTTAACACGGTGCCTAATATGAAATCAGTGCTCAGACGCTCGGTAGGATGGATAGATGCATGCAAAACCTGAGCAAGCTTTTCAGCCTGGCTCAACACTGTTACAATCAGTAATAACCTCGTATCTTCATCTAATGTTAATGAATTGCTTTTTATAATGCTCAGAAAATAATTTATCCACTGACACTTTGAAATACAAACATCTGTGATTCATATGTGAATAAACCTGACTTGCTGGAAGAGTCTGTCACTCCTCAACTAATAATAAATGCTCACTGAAACTACAGTTAATTTTATAAAAATCTTTTCTTTGAAAATGTCTAAAAAGGAATGTTCCTTTCTGGTCCAAAATCTTGTTACAACATAAAAAAAAAAAAAACCCTCAGATTTTTTGATGCCAAAAATAAATAAATAAATAAAATATCATACCCTGTGCCAATTCACTGGCCTGGTAAGGACTGTATCAATCTGTTCTCATCAGCTCTGGTTGAAAATTTATGTGGACTACATGCATGGGCCTGGGCTTTATTGCAACCCATCCACCCAAAGCATTTGTGGGCCCAGGAGGCAGGTCTTACTTCCATCGGCCTCCTGAGTCCTAAAAGAACAGTGCAAAGTTGGGGTCCCCGGAGGCCTAACCCCCCAGCCACAGCACAGCTCCTCTGACAGAGAGGTCCAGGCCCTCTCTTAGAAGCTGCTCCCATTCATTGCCCATCTGTTCCTCCTGCCCTTCCCCATCCCCTCCATCACTGTTTTCACACTGGTATAGTGTTATCTTCTATCCCCACTTTCCTAACCTGGGTTGGTTTCTTTAAGAGGAATTATCATTTAGATACTAAAATGTCATTTACAACCATGTACAGAATTAAGGTAAAATACCAGTTCTCCAGGCTTTTTACTTCCAAACTCTCTTAAAAACCTAGGTACACACATCTTACCAAAGAATTACATGTCATCTTCAAAAACCACCACGAATTTCCAAAAACAAAAAACAAACTGAAATGCTACTAGGCCCCTAACTACACTAATACCTGGATCGTTACAAGGGCCTCCTAACTCCTCAAGGCTCCACTTTTCTTCCTCAATTCCAATCCATTTTCTATACTACCAATTATGTCACCTTCATGGGAGAAAAAAGACAGGGCAAGACTTAAAGCATTTTCACATGCCTCCCTGTCATTCTGAATTTAAAGTCTTCACGATAACATTCAAGATCCTCCAGGATCTGGCCTTTACTTTACTCAGCTTCCCATATCTCCCATGTATCTCTTGTATAAACCTGCTGATTCAATAGGATGGCCTAATTTCCATGCCAATTTCTATCCCACACAAGCCAACATCACTTGTATAGAGGAAAGAGAGTTGACCTAGGAACCTAAATACCTGGATTCCAGACACATTTCTGACATACACTAGTTGTGTACCTTTGGATAAGTCCTTTGCCTCTCTGGGCTCAGTTTCCCTGTCTATAAATAGAAAGATTGAACCAGATCATCTTAATAATCCTCCCAGCTTAAAAAAATTACACTATGGTACTTCCCTGGTGGCGCAGTGGTTAAGAATCTGCCTGCCAACGCAGGGGACATGGGTTCAAGCCCTGGTCCAGGAAGATCCCACATGCCCCGGAGCAACTAAGCCCGTGCGCCACAACTACTGAGCCTGTGCTCTAGAGCCCACGAGCTACAACTACTGAAGCCCACGTGCCACAACTACTGAAGCCCGCGCGCCTAGAGCCCGTGCTCCGCGACAAAGAGAAGCCACCGCAATGAGAGGCCCGCACACTGCAACGAAGAGTAGCCCCCGCTCGCCGCAACTAGAGAAAGACCGCACGCAGCAATGAAGACCCAACACAGCCAGAAATTAATTAATTTATTTATTTATTTATTAATTTAAAAAAACTACTCTATGATTCCTATATGACCAACCAAATCCATCTCTCCTTCAAAGTCTGCAAGTCCTCTGTGAATTTTCTCTCAGCACTCCACTCCACAATACTCTCTCTTCTCTGAACTCCTATGTCTGGAATTCAAAATAAATCAAACAATGCATTCATTCAACTAAGATTTTCTGAGCATTTTCTTGGCCAGATATTATGGCAAAGCCTTGGTAATAAACATAAAGCCTAGTAAGACCCAGACCTGTTTCACCTGTATATCCCTTTCCTCTCCACTATTTTTTATCCAAGTAAAGTAATGTTAAACATGAACATCAAATGCATATGACACCATTTATTCATTTAACAAATATTTAAGGAAAACTTTCCATGTCCTGTTCTAAAAAGTAAAGATACCAGGAAACAGATGGACCAACTACCTAACCTCATGGCGTTTGTTTATTTTTGTAAAAGCAGACAGGAAAAACACACAAATATGTAATGTAATTTTAGGAAGAAAAACAAAGCAAGCATTAAAGATTGACTAAGAGTAGTTTACATCGGATGGTCAGGGAAAGCCTCCCCGAGGAGGTGCATTTGAGCCGACACTTGAATGAAGTGAGGGTGCAAATGAGCAATATTCAAGAAGAGCATCCCAGGTGCAGGGCCAAGGCTCTGAGACAGAAGAGATGGGGTGGAAGGCGAAGAGCTGGTGGGAGGGCTAGGAGTTAGAGCACATAAGGACTTGGTAGTAAATGTGAATTCTATTTCTGAGTGTGATGGGCAGGATTCCTTATAAGGGCTAAAGAAGGGGACGAACATAATACTTAGGTTGCTATGTGAAGACGGGACAGGGGTAGAGGAGTTCAGGACCAGTTAGAAGGCTAAACAGAACCAGTTAAGGGCTTGGCATCCAGTCTCCAACTAAGTTCACATCTTGACTCTCCAGTTTATGAACTGTGTGATCTCAAAAAAGTTCATTTCTCTGACCTCAGTTTCCACATCTTTAAGTGAGGATAATAGTACCTACATCACCAAGTTGTCTGAAGATTAAACTAATGCATGTAAAGCCCCTAGAACAGAGTCTGGCACGAAGTAAACATTCCATGAACGCTAGTACTTTAAAGCCATGGGATCACCTAAGAAAAGTGCAGATAGAGAAGAAAAGGGGGCTGGAGCCCGAGCCCTGGGGCACTCCAACATCTCCAAAGGCCTCCATTCAACCCAAGGCTTTTCCATAAACCTGCAATGTCCTAAGCCTTGTCTGGGGCCCCAAACCCCCTGTACGCAACTCACAATTTAAAGCTTGATAACTTAATACTTTATAGAGTTCTTTAGGCAACAATTATACGTTCTAAGTTCAGGGTTGGTTTTTTTTGTTTTTTTCACATACTTGTATACCCACTACCATGCTTGGCACAGAGTCAGACACATACTATGGTGTTTGAAACTCACTTGTGGACACATCACGTAAGTTAAAAACTTTAAAGTCAATGTACTATACTTTCTCTTAAGGAAAAAAACTTCTTCGTCTTCTTCAAGGAATGATGTGGATTATAAGATATCTTTAGTACCACACCATCATCCAACCATCAGGCCCACCTTGCTAGAGATAGTCACAATGGCCAAAGCACCTGCCACGCCATTTTCCCTTCTGACTTCCAATCCTTATGCTTTGTGTATAAACTTTTCTGTCTCTTCTTTCCTGGAGGTTTGTCTAGGTGTAAAAGTCTCTCCTATCTGGCAACATGTCACACTCAGGCCCCTGGCCCCCAGTCCCTATAGCCCTAAAGAATTCTGGACACTGAAGCCAAATTATTCCTTAAAAATAAACAGGGCTTCCTTGGTGGCGCAGTGGTTGAGAATCTGCCTGCCAATGCAGGGGACATGGGTTTGAGCCCTGGTCCGGGAAGATCCCACATGCCGCGGAGCAAATGGGCCCGTGAGCCACAATTACTGAGCCTGCGCGTCTGGAGCCTGTGCTCCGCAACAAGAGAGGCCGCGATAGTGAGAGGCCCGCGCACCGCGATGAAGAGTGGCCCCCGCTTGCCACAACTAGAGGAAGCCCTCGCACAGAAACGAAGATCCAACACAGCCATAACTAACTAACTAACTAAATAAATAAATAAAATTAAATTAAAAAAGCAATGTTTTAAAAAAAAAAAAAACAGCATCAAAACTTAGGTGAAAAGAGGGAAAGAAAATGGGCATAAGCCAAATACACATCCAGAGAATCATCTAGGAGGGCTCCTTCCACCAATGCACAGGTGTCACAATGCCTTTGGCTAGTGACTCTGAGTGTTTACAAAATGACCTCAAGTGGTACGAGTTTCCAACAGAACAAAGGTAAAAGTCAATGAGGGGGAAAAAGAAGTTCTAAGAGTTTATTTCTTTACTCAATTTCCACAGAACTATATGCCCTTCTGTTTTTCTTCCCTGTCCCACCCACCTTCCTCCCCACGCCCCCAGCGCTGGTGATAACCACAGAAAATAATGCTGACCCACCGGGACCAACTCTTGATGTGGCTTCAACCACATCTGCGCCTCAGATCCTGAGATCTGCCCCTGGGCCCCCAGGGACCAGTAACAGTGACAAGGATATGGGAACTATGTCGGCGATTTGAATGTGGGCAGAGCTGAGCACATGAAACTGCTCCCAAATTGGCTTTCTCACTCATATCTAAACCTGGAACAGACAAAAGGCTGCTAAATGTTATTTTACCAATACCTTTCAGCAAAGCTATTTCTAACTAATTTGGACCACTGAGCTACTTATGGGGGTTTTAAAAATGGTCCATCTGAAATAAGATACAAAGTATCCTCTGCCCATCTCCCATGACTCTGCTATCACTTTCCGTATAAACACTTTGGTCCTAAATTCTATTCTAATTCAAGGCAGTGACCTGTCAAAACACAGATGTGGAGAAAAAAAACAGCAAAACAAAACCCTCACTGCTGTTATCTCTGATTAATTGTACATTAAGGACTCAAATGAACACTCTGACCTTAAATCCCATTTTTCCATGCTCTTCTTAACCCTACACAGCACTAAATATTCATTTGTAAGCTGGTTTTCTTCATCCCTAGGTCTCTGTGTACAGATTCTAATGTCCACTGAGAAGCACAAGCTTTGATTCCCCTCCCATAGCAGTACAAAATTTCAGGAGAACTTCCATTCCCTTTGGATCCCAGTGTTAGGATCACTCTGGTTTGTGGAGAAACCCTTCGGGTATAAGCACCTAGAATCCATCCCTGGCTCAAGTGGGAAGGCCAGACTTTCAGGAAAAACTTCTCCAGGCAATCCTTACTACTAACCCATTGGGCACTTTCTAATGCAGGAGATATTACACTAAGTGGAGTTCCCAGCAACAGTATATGTAACCTAACATGACTAATAGCAAAAATAACTGACGGCGCCCCATTCACTCACTAGAAAATATATGCCCACATGCTGAGCCTCTTTATCAGGGGTCATCTCAGCATCTAGAGCAGAAGCCAGAGTGATGTACAAACAGCCACTTCCCCATAGCAGTAATCCAATCGGGGGTATCCAAAAATTACTTCCCATCTAACTTCTTAACTCTACCCACTAATCAATTCATCAAACACCTAATATTAAGCATGTTCACTGAAGAAAAGCAATAAGAGAACAGATGCTTGAAAGCACTAGCCAGTGCTTTGTCCATAGCAGATATTCAATAACATTAGTTGAACACCAGAGTGTACAAATGGTAGCAATACAGAGTGCTTCCTTGAAGACCAGTGTCTGACAAAATGTCCCAAGACACTGACTCCTTCACTAGAGGCTATATCTACTCCACTCTAGCCTTCGAGAAAGGGAAGAGTAGGGAGAAGGGGGAAAAAAATCTACAAATATCTATATTCAAACTTGTCCTTAGCTAAATTAACACCAAGATCCCAACTTCATGTCAAAGAAAGACAAAAAGCCACTAACATTGACAACTGTCCACTCAAAGTAGTTTCCAGAACACTGACAATCAGGGCTCTCAGCATGTTCTAATCACTATGGCCCTTTATCACAAGAGGTCCATTAAAAAGGATTTTCTTTCTTATGCTATTAATAAAGGGTTAAGCAGATTATTTCTATCATATTTTCTTGGGGGTCCTAAATTCCGGTTTGAACAAATGATTCTCACACTTCTAGAAAGGCCTTAATTGGGTTAGTCTGTTACTTTTAGTGCAATCTTGCAAAGGCTGGATTCTTTTTAAGTCCTTAAAGGACTTGGGCAAAATTCTTTTGGTGATAATTTCTTTTTTAAAAGATCATCTCCAGAGTTTACATATGTTCCACAATTACTCATGCTGATAGGGGAGAAAAAAAGCACATTTTATTTCCAAAAGGCTCCCTTCAATCTGAAAGCTCTAATTGCCAACATATCTGATATTGACTTCCTGCATAAAACAACACACAAAACAACAAGTATAATCATAGGTCTAAAAAGCAAGACTTAAACAGAGAAAGCTCAGCTTGTTTAGCCAGAGAAAGGGAAGGGAAGGATGGGTGCAGAAGGAACAATCTGCACTTTTGGTAGCTGACGTTAGGGTCCAGGAAAGACAATTTGTCCACTCTGTGAACAACTATGCATTGAAGAGGGATGGGAAAACAGTAAAAGTAAGAAACACTAAAAGAAAACTCAGGCTAATGACAAGGAGATAATCTGTGATCATCAGTCTGGAAAGCTCAGAAAACATTTCCTGGAGAGGTTGTGAAGTCTCTTGAGAGAGAGCAAATCTCTTGAGAAAAATTTAAGGATATTTGGAGGTAGAGATTTAAGGATATCTGGAGGTGGAGTGGGTTAAAATAGTCAAGTGGTTCTACTATACTAGGAGATTACATCTGAGTATCAAAAGGATATTCTAGTCCTATTTTTCTAAGCTTTTAGCTATCTTAGAAAATCTAAATCACTCCTTTAATAAATTATAAAAATGGCAGATGCTTACGAAATATAAAAACATTAACAACTGTGTAAGCCATGAGCCAAAAATGCAACCAAACATCTCTGACATTTAAACAAGAGCACTGCCAAAGTCTCTTTCTGAGACCCCAACTCTCAAAACTAACCTCAAGAGCATTCTCACAGAAATCCATACCAAAAGATCACCAGTAAACTAACAATGAGATCTGCCATTCTCTGGAGAGAATCCTAGATGGTTTTCCTTTCTCATCTATAACCACAGGCTACAGATAAAGCAAAATGGCTTTCAGGTGATACAAGATACAAAATGCGAGAAGGAACCAAGGGACTTATCAGGACATGATATTCATCCTGGGAGACTAACCTGATCTAGAAGAACTAGATAAACTGAGCTAAGAAATCCCTCCAACAACGAATTCCAGACACTTCTAAATAAATGGCAAAGCTGGAAACTTAACCCATATCTTTGGACTCTAAATCCCCTACACCAAGAGGTCACATTCCTCAGAGGTCCAAAACCCAAACTGAGGCATGTCCTGACACGTTTAGAGGTGCTGGTGAGAATTTCACACACCAAAGCCTCATTCAATAAGACAAGCTCTCCAGTTAGAGGCTCCTAAAGGTAAAAATGGATTTGGAGAACTGAGATCAAACTTTGGTTTTGCATTTTTTTATTTTACAAAAAAACATGGTTGACTCTAACATTAGTTAAAACTTCTTTAGTTGACAAACTTGATTTTTCTGTCAGCTGCCCTTTTTTGTGCAGCTTCCTGTTACCTGATATTCCTTGGCCTAAGAACCAAGTCTTCAGAGCACTGACACATTCAGAGGAGGAAAAGGCCTAGAGGTTGCACAAGGAAGAGCAAGAAATCTAGATTGTATTCATTCAAAGTGGGAGATAATTCCAACAAAATGGCTCCACCCACTGCTGCCCTTCCTGAGCCCATTATCTGCAGAGAATCAAAGGGCCTGCCTATAAACTTGGATAGTCAATGGCCCTGTAAGCTCCCTAGCTGTACACATGAACAACACAATTAACTGGTAAGAAATGTGCCCAGGTAGAAAGAGCTCTGCACATCTCTAAATCCTGGCTTCCCTATCCCTTCTAAATTCCCACACAGTATCCTATTGCTCTTCCATAACAAAAAGTGAAATAAATGTACATTTTCTCTTAATTGGTCTTATTAATAAGAAAGGTAATCTCAATTCATTTTTACCTTGCTAGTGCCAAGTTTTAAAATTCAGCATTTATAAGAAGCAACGGAATGTTGGGGGAAAAGGGCATCTCAACTTAAACAACATCTTTAGGGCAGAGGCCCTAGTTTGGGAGCTCAACTTTGCCACTTAGGAAAGGCTCTTAAACAAATTACAACATTGATCTACATCCCAGGGTAGTCAGGAAAGAAAAAACTTTTTAACCAAAGCATTGAGAAACACATGGGGAACGTAAATGACAAACCGGCAGTCGTGCTGCTCCGCATACCCATTCCATGTCAACGCTCACCTGCTCGGACCCCGCTCTTCTCTGGTCCCTGGCAGCCCTGTGGTCTGTGCAACCCGTTCTTACCTAGTGAACAAAGCCATCGAAGGATATGGGAAACAGGGCAGGAATTTACACACCCAGATATCCTGACTACACTCACTTTCTTTAACCTGCTAATTAAGAACTACATCTTGCACTTTACCTAAGATGAGCATGTCACATTCCTGTACACAGATGTCACATTAATCTAAAAACATTGCCCATCACTTCTTTTCTCAAAAATCTTTAAAAGCTACACAACGTTACAGGATAAAGTCCCAGCTCCTGAGCCAGAATTCAAGCTGACCAGTCTGCTTCAACTGAACCTGCCACTGCCATTGTGGAAGGCAGCTGGGGAAGCACAAGCTTTAGAATCAGAACTCAGGGAGCTGGAATTCCAGCTCTACCTCTTACTATTTGTGTGATCTTGAACAGGTTACTTATCTTATTGATCATCTCTCTTTAAAACAAGAACAGCAATACCTACTTCATAGCACTAGAAGATGGAAGAGAGAACATGGCATATGGCACAGAGTAGATGCTCAGTAAGCATCACTTCTCTCCCTAGCTCCAATCCAAAAGGTCTACTCTCTCTTCTCTTGAAAATACTCCCCATCAACTTTCCACTAATTTCAGAACCATGCTTTGCTTCAACGCCTAATTGAAATCTTTTCTCTTCTATGAAACTACCCTGGCTCATAGTCATTTTCTCCTCTGAGCTTCTATAATTCTTATAGTCTAAGCCAATGGATCTAAAATTTTTATTGTTCTCTTATGTGTCACTCCTCTTTCCCCGATGAGTCCACCAACCCAAGAGCAAAGTTTTTATCAACTGTCAAGCCAATAACAATTTAAGTGTTCAATAAAAAATACTTTGAAGATTCAGTTGCCTTGGGGTTGTCTACCAATAATGGTTGCCCTTCTGGCCCAATTAGGGGATAATACCACTTCCCACATACACTTGAGCAAATCTCGCCCATATCTTGGGGAGTTTTTCCAAGGGTAATATTTATTGGGTAAATGAAAATGAAGCCTTAATCTATGTAGTCACAGGGGGACTCTCAGCCAAGCCGGCAGAGACCAAGAAGCTTTAATTCACTCCATGCATTCAACAGGTTCTTTTTGAGCCCTTGCTTTGTGCTGCCCTTAATTCAGCATGGGAGACAGATTAAGAGCAATCTGGTCTCTACCTTTGATTAGCTTTCTGGAAACTAGACTATTTCTGATCCGTTAGAAACCCCTATTTCTGAAAAATCTCATCAGTGAAGGGATTCACTTTCTGAAAATATTACTTGGAGAAAAAAAAAAAACAGTAATACAGTCACTTGGGTTTTAACTTTGTGGCCTGTCCTAAGATGGCCAACTGACGTATGTGCACATAAAGGATAGCTCAAAACAGTCCTGGAGATGGGATAATGACCCCTTCACCATTCCCAAGACCCTGTGGTCCAAACAGCAGAAACACCTGCATGGGGATAAAAGCAAGAGCTGGACTAAGGCAGCATTAAGGCCAATTCTCTCACTTAGTTAAGTTGTTTTACTCAGGTTCAAGTAATTATAAACCGCATTCTCACGAAGACCACAGGAAAATGCAATAATCTCTCTTTAGAAACACTTGAAAACGTTCAGTCTCTTGAACTCTACAAACTACTGAATTCTTTAATAAGGTGACATAAACGTTGACTGAAGTGTGCTCCTTTAGTCTTGGGTCACTTAAAAATACACTTTTAATACTTAGTGCACTTCAGAACAAGTGCAAGAAAGGAAAGGTAATCAAAGTAATAGAGTGAGAAGTTCATTTTCCTTTGTTTGAGTTTTGTGTGTGTGTGTGTGTGTTCTTGAAGGAGCCTGCACACAAACTACCACAGCTCCAGGTAAGAGCTGCAGAGCAGCCCGGGCGCGTCCAGGGGCTCGCACAGAGCCCACTCCCAGGACCGCTCGGACTTGGGGCTCCTCGTCGCACACCGCAGCTCTGCACTTCCCCAGACCCTCGGCTCCATGTTCCCCACCCCTGACTGCGCGCCCCAGCGGAGCCGGGAAGTAGGGCTAGCCACGAGCGTCCGGAGGGCAGCCCCCAACAGCCCAGCTCGTCGGCGCCTTCAGAGGCCCCCGAACGCAAACACTCCCAGAGCTGGAACACCTCCGGGGCGAGGAGTGGTGAATAGCGGGAAAAGGGCTAGGACTGCAGCGGCAGGGCAGGGCGCGGCAGAGGCAGAACCGGAACCGGCGGCCCTCCTGCCCGCCACCCGGCCTGGAGCAAGGGCACTGGGGCAAGCAAGCAACCTCCCGGCGAGAAGACGGGCAGGGAAAGCCGGGACGGCGGCCCAGACGCACTTACCTCTGCGCTCCCCAGCCAGGCTGGGCGCTCGCACGGATGGGGGCTTGACTGCAGCCGCGCAGCCCGGAGGAGGAGCCGCTCCGGGAGAGAGGGCGGTCGTCGGGCGGGCATCCGCGCCCAGGGCTGCGGCCGGGCTGGAGGGAGAGAGAAGGGAGGGAGCACAGATTTGAGTGGAGGGGGGCGTGGAGGAGGTGTGCCTCCACCCGAGACAGAAAGGGTGGGCTGCTGGAGCCTGGCGGAGGGGGTGTGCTCGGAGGCTCTGGAGGGAACAAGAAAACCGCGCTGAGAGTGCGCAAAGGGGGAAGGGAGGGCGCTGGGGATGGGAAGACGGGGCTCGGGGGCAGGGTGAGGAGTTGGTCCTCAAACTGGACCGGCCCTCACCTCGGACCATCCGACCAAGAATTGTCTGGGTCTGGAGCAAACCACAAGGGGGTATGAAACTTTATGTCATTTTCTCATACACACGTGACCCCCCTGCAGTCCAGATGGTTTCAATCACTGGAGGAAAAAAGCGGCTCTGCTGGTATGCATGAAAAGCCGGAGCTGGGAGCGTCTGGGAAAAGCTGCCTGTACAGCCCGCCTGCCTTCAAACTAACCGATGAGCTCTTTCCGCTCTCCCAGCCCTAGGCTGGGGGAGCCCTGCAAAACCCAAAAAGACACTAAAAGAAGCTACATTTGGTATTGCAGGAGTAGCGGAAGAACTCTGAAAGCACTAGGGTTCCAAGGCGTCTGGTCTGAAACGAAAGTTCTAAGGGCATTCTGAGAATTTGTTTTAAATACTCCATTAGCTTGCAAAACCAAAAACTAGAAAAGGGTGTCATTAAAGAAAAAGCAATGGAATACTAGCAGTGAGAATCTGTGATTTATTAGTGGAATTCTGAAAGAAATTGTTAACTCAGTATGACTATCCACTTGGAAAAGAATAATGCAAATCACTTAAAATCGAAACCCATACATATTTGGTGGGATGTTAGGAAGCCATGTAGCCCAATTCTCATCCCATAAATCACTATAAATAGAACTTAATGTTGAAATGCACAAAATTGACTTTCACAAACCTAGTTACATTTTGAAGGAGCAAACGTATATGAATGACCATACCTGGTTCGGGAAGATCCCACATGCCGCAGAGCAACTAAGCCCGTGCACCACAACTACTGAGCCTACGCTCTAGAGCCCGCGAGCCACAACTACGGAGCCCGTGTGCTACAACTACTGAAGCCTGCGCACCCTAGACCCCATGCTCCTCAACAAGAGAAGCCACCGCAATGAGAAGTCTGCACACCACAACGAAGAGTAACCCCCACTTCCCACAGCTAGAGAAAGCCCGCACTGCCAAAAATAAATTAATTAATTAATCAATTAAATAAATAAAATTTGTTTAAAAAAAAAAAAGAATGACCATAAACAGGCTCTAAGGCCAAGACATGTTTCCAAAGCCCAAGCCAATTCAACTGTCACATACCCTAAAGAAGTACTTACTCAGCTGCAGGGCAAGCATCAAAAATAATGGGGGGAAAAAATAATGGGGAGTTTAAGATATTGATACATCTTGAAGATAATTTAACTTGTTCTTGATCCAACAGAAAAAGTGGCAAGAACCAAACTGATAGTTTATTGTTCCTTTGCCAAAAAAGGATATTAACATGAATTACTAGTATTAATGCTTTATCTCAATAAAATTGGTGCCAGAGCATATGTTTGGCCTTTCTAGCAGAAGGCCTTACATAGTTGTCTATGTGTGAAAAATATGTCAGTCTTTGGTAAAGTGAATTGGTTCTACATAAGGAAAACCCAAGATTTTCATTTCTCTACTGGAAAACACAGGAGAAAACTTGAAACTAGGCAAATCAAAACAAGCTTTACTCCAAACTCAAAATCTAACAGTGAGTTTCTACTCTAGTTCACTGACATGCTTGAACCCTTCAGGAGACTTGGGCTATCTGGATGGACTGAGCCTTCTCCCGTCTTCTCCAATCTCAAATTAGGGTGGTTCTACCCTCCACAAGCAACAAGAGAAGTCATGTAGAAGAATCCTTAGGGAACACAAGCCACAAAATTTAACAATGCTCCAGGCAAATTCCACCTGCAGCTCCCAAGCTCTGTACAGAGGTTCTTAAGTTTCCCACTTCCAAAACTATTAAAACTTATATTAAAGTCTTGTTTTTCTTGTGTGTGACACCTGTAAAGAAAGCCAACTCACTGGAAAGCATCAAGATGTTCTCTCTTCAGACCCAGGATAGTAACTGTTTTCATCTCTGGCAGCTACTGCTGCTGCTGCCTCTTACATGTGCTAAAGAAAAGTAAGAGAGCAATAATGACATACGAATAGTTGTTCTTTTTGTTTGCCAATGTTTTGCAAATTATGCATCAAACTTTTTTAATTCCTAAGAAAAACCTTAATTAGATATTCTCTTTCAGAAAGAAAAGTAACATCCCTTAACTTTTCTAAATATAGTCTTGAGTCTAAACTCCACTGATGTCAGTATTAGTTCATCTTAATACTAGCCAAAGATTTATTAGAGACACTGACATCTGAAATGTTTTTAATGCTATTTTAAATGGTATTAACTTAGTGATTTGCATTAACCTAATGTCCACATCACTTGACAAAAAAAGCCAACTATGTATAAGGTGCTAAGGGAGGTATAAGCTCTATGAGGACAAGGACTAGGTCTATCTTGCTAAAAACTGTAGCCTATGTGCCTAACACAGTACCCAGCATGAAAGAGGTGCACAATAAGTATATGCTATTTGAATAAATGAAAGATAAATAAAAACACTCCTCATAAGGTTACAATCCGGTAGAGGCATGTGACTTGTAAACAACAGAATGAAATAACAGCTTTAGAAAGGACATCAGCAACAAAAAGAGAGGAAGGAATAATTAGCATTAGCTGGGTTTGGATTTTAATCACAATATATATTCAGAAATGTGCAGAGACTGCTGCAAATAAGAAGAGTTTATAAGAAGAATTTGGTGTATTTCGTGCCTAATTTAGGGATCTCAGAGATACACTTTCCCATGTCCCCATTATTCAGTCCCCTCAATACAGAGCCAAGACAAGATTTGAGCATAAACATCCTGGCTCTAATTTGGATAGTATGAATGCTGTTCCTTTCATCCTCTCTCATACATCTCCTCCACCCCCAAGCCATTTCCTCTGTACTGTCTTCTGTCAGTCTAATGAAAGTTTCCTAATCTTTAGAAGCAGTAGCTTTGGTTCTCTTTGTGTGGAGAAGCACAATACACTCTGATTACATGGTTATATTCCATACAGATGCCTGGCAACACATCTTATAGCTAAGGGTCTGTTTAATATTTTAACTTTGAGGGACTTATAATTCAACTATTTTGCCATATACCAAAATAGCACTTGACGTCACAGAGATGGGCTTTACTTCCTTTTGCTATTTTAAATCCTGCACTTGAGCATGGTGAGTAGTTTGGGTTTTCTGGTTCATGGATTTTGCTTTGGCATTTCTTTTTTCTTTGAGGAACAAAGGGCTTAAGATTTTCAAGGAAGTCTTTCAGGTGTACAGGTCTAGTACTCATGAAGCAGTTATTTCCTCCTAGGTACTCTGCCTATAATATTATATGTGGTCATTAAAAGGGCAATGGTGGCTTATTTATGCCACATGATCCAAATAACCAGGTTTCTCTAAGGCAGGCAACTGGAAAAGATGGTCGGCCCAGATGACCTTTAAGTTTTCCAGGTCATGCTTTTCCACATATCACTTCCTTTTTTCAAAAATTTTTGTTTTTAATAAAAATAGTATGTTTTGTTGAAACAGCTAAACTTAAATGCTAAAGACTGAAATCATCCTAAAACATTTTTTAAAGAAAATAATTACTAATCACTAATCCATAACCTCAACAAGTACTATTTAATCCAATCCTGCTTTCCATTCTCCCTAAATTTAAGTAGAGCCTCATTTCTAAAGCACCCCATATTTACCCTTGGAGTTTTTCCATAAGCTTTAAGACTTTGGGCCAGTTTTGACATAAAACAACCTCTGATCTGTAATCTCCAGGGGCCCAGCACACCTCAGAAATAGCTATCAAGAGTGCAAAGGGATGACCTTGTCACTCCCTTTGGCTTTTTACTTTCCTCTTTTCCAAGCCCCTCAAAAGGCGAATGGGGCTTACTTATATTCACACAGATGTTAACTAAGTCAGTAGTATGAATCCTCGCAACTAGTTTTTGCAGTCAGTAAAGCGTAATAGTGTGTACTAGATTACTAATTCCTACATCTCCTAACCCTTCAGAATCACATAAGAAGCTTGTCAGAAATACAGATTCTGGCTCCAGTCCCAGATCTACAGAATTAGAATCTCCAAATTTAAGAAACACTAGACTAAACTAATTCTAAGATCTTTGTCAGTTCTATGTATGGCAGTTTTCCCTTAGAAGAAAGCCCCTTTATCACCACACATTCATACAGGCTTTCTGAAAGGAATCAAGCAAGATATTGTATGAATTGAAATAGAATATAGTTCTTTCCTTCACAGTAAGCAACATACTGGAGCAGTTACCTTTACAGCCTAACTTTAAAAAAAAAAAATCCTTAAACTGAATGCTTTAAAAAATTATTCCTACTATACATTGTTTACAAAAGTTTAAGAAGATTTTAAAATTGAGGAATTGATTGTAGGGGGAAAGAATCACAGAACCCAAAATTGTGTACAAAAATTTTTAACATTGTGACTTAAGAAAACACATATATATATATATATATATATATATATATATATATATATATATATATACACACACACATATATAGGTAAGATATATACCTGGTTTAAAAACTTCAAAAACAGTGTAAAAGAATATATAAAAAAGTCTTCCTTCCCACTCTTGTCCTCCAGTTCCTCTCTCTTCAGGCAATCACTGGAGTTTCTTGTATATTTTTTCAGAAATGTTCAAAGGGAATGCACAATTATTTATGTGTGCATAACACATTTTTGAGAGGAGAGGTCCATATACTGTAACAGATTTTCAAAGAGGTTCATAATCTCAAAAAAGGTAAAAATCACCATTCTACAGCAAGGCTAAGGGTTCAAGTTCTACCCCAGTCTATTGGTAGGATTAGCAGAATTCAACTTTCAGTTTGCTTGTGAATATTACTATGCACAATTCCAGACTACAAAATAGCTTCAGCAAGCAATGTTGGTTAACGTACAGATATGGTTTAAAAATACCACATCTGTTTGTAAATAACCTCCTGATTTTATGTTTTTCTCAAACAATCCCTCCAATAAATAGTTCCTCCTGTTGACTGACTGACAATGAAAATCTGTAAGAAATTTCTGGCATATACATACACAAAGACAGTAGATATTTTTCTCTCACAACCTGAAAATTTTCTATTGGGATAAAATAAAGATTTTATTTATATCTACACAGAATTTAAGGGGGAAAATTAATAGTATTCCTGGTAGATATAATTAACGTATGTTTTGGGTTATTAATAAAGATCTTAAGAACCTATCCTTTAAGATACAAATTAATTTTGTCAAGATAATAAATCTCCTTTGGATTTCAGTGATTATTACTTTCTTAAGTGTTTTAACTGGGATTTTAACATAAAATTACAAATAAGTTATTAATTTGTTAAAGTATTTAAGGGATAATGGAACTGAACTACTTCACTTATCTCCTTTTTCATAGTAGAATCTATTTTCCTTGCCTGAATAGTGCCTTTCACTCTCCCCTTCCAAAGTACATGAAAGATATAGCACCTAAGAGCAAGGTTCTTTTTCTATAATCAGCTTACAAAAAGGTTCAGTCAGACCTAAGTTCATTTCTTTCCTTGTTCTATAATGTTGTTTGGGGTGTTATTCCAAATACCAGGCTATTTAGTATTTATTTAAAGAAAGTATTAGGATAGCTTGACTGATGATGCTGGGCGGGCTGGACCTGACAGAGAATAAGATGAGATGCCAGGTGCTCATTAGATGGATTAGAGACAAGAACAGGCTCAGAAAGGCCGGCTTAGTCAGCCTTATATCTAAGAAATATCTCTACATTAAAGAACGACTTGGGCTTCCCTGGTGGCGCAGTGGTTGAGAATCTGCCTGCCAATGCAGGGGACACGGGTTCGAGCCCTGGTCTGGGAAGATCCCACATGCCGCGGAGCAACTGGGCTCGTGAGCCACAATTACTGAGCCTGCGCGTCTGGAGCCTGTGCTCTGTAACAAGAGAGGCCGCGACAGTGAGAGGCCCGTGCACCGCGATGAAGAGTGGCCCCCGCTTGCCACAACTAGGGAAAGCCCTCACACAGAAACAAAGACCAAACACAGCCATAAATAAATAAATTAAAAAAAAAAAAAAAAGAATGACTTGCCCTTGTCACTAAGTTCACTGAATTTTGCCCAACAAGCATCCCCGAAATAAGAATTATGAGAATGTAATATCTTCTAGTCCATATTACTTGCAAAAAAGGAACCTATAATAAATAAGAAAAAATGATTATATAAATATAGCTATTTATTCACTCAACAAGTGTTTATTAAACATCTGCAATAAACTGATTTTGATCACGGGGAATAAAAGAGAAATAAACTGTACAAGCAAGTTTATAATCTAGTGAGGAAGGTAAATATAAACAACTAGTCAGAATAAAATAAGTGGTATAAAAGAGACAATGAGGAGGAAATATAGAAATTTGCAGAAGTAGTAGAGATTCTTACTGAGAAATGAGGGAGAGAGGGCTGGAACTGAACCTTAAATGATTGTTAGAATTTCCATTTCAATAAATAGAAAAGAAGGGGAGATAATTCAAAACCAAAGGAATTGCCTGAGCTGTGAAATAGTAGCTTTAGGAACAATGACCGGTCCTCCTTTGACTACAGTAACACAGACTAAAAATGTAGATTCAGTGGAAAACAGTTTGGCAGTTCCTCAGAAAGTTAAACACAGAATTACCATAGGACCCAGCAATTCCACTCCTAGGTATATACCCCAAAGATTAAAAACAGATGTTCAAATTAATACTTGTACACGAATGTTCACAGCAGCACTATTCACAATAACCAAAAGGTAGAAATAACCCAACTGTCCATCAACAGATGAATGGACAAACAAAATGCAGTATATTCATATAATGGAATATTATTTGGCCACAGAAAGGAATGAGGTATTATTAATACATGCTACAATGTGGATGAACATTCAAAACACCATATAAGTGAAAGAAGCCAGACACAAAGGTCACTATATCGTATGATTTCTCTGAACTATCCAAAACAGGTAAATGTATAGAGACAGAAAGAAAACTAGTGGTTGCCAGGGGCCAGGGTGAGGGAGAAATGGGTATAAGGACTCCTTTGTGGGTGATTAAAATGTTCTGGAACTAGACAGAAGCGATGGTTGCACAACACTGTGAATGTAATTAATGCCACTGAATTGCACATTTTAAAATGATTAACTTTTATGTTGTATGAATTCCACCTCAATTTTTTTTTTAAATGGTAGATTAAAGGTCGATGGTACATACTACTAGTGCTTACTAATATTCTTCCCAGTCCCCAGAAGTTTATATCACCCAGTCACCCTACAGTTAGGCAGGGCCATGGAGCTGTTTTAGCAAACAGGCTGTGAGCAGAAGCAACATGTCACTTCCTGGCCAAAGTACTGAAGAATGGGTAAGAGATGCCATGCCTCTCTTCCCTGCAAAGCCCTGTGAGACAATGGAGAAGACTGTGTCCCTGAATAAATGAGGGTCTCCCTATTGGCCCACGCTGGACATGTCGTATGAGTAAGAAATATGCTTTTGCTATCTTAAGTCACTGAAATTTTAGGGGTTGTTACTGCAGTGTAAACTAATCCTACTCTGACTAATATAAGGTCAGATCCAGGAAGACCATGAGAACATATTAAGAAATTTTAATCTTATTCTGAAGGGCGTAGAGAGACAATATTTTTGAGGAGAAAAGTGACATGATGTGCACTTGAGGAAAATAATTCGGGATGCAACGTGCTGAGTAAAGTAGGAACAAAAGCAGTCCTCAACCTCTGGTGCACATCAGAAATCACCTGAGGAGAACTATAGTCATCTTCTAATTTCTTTATATTTCTATAAAGAATAAAACATTTGTCCTTTGGGGAAAAAAATCATCTGAGGAGCTTTTCAAAATGCAATGCTCTGGTCCAGGGTGTCTCTAGATATTCTGAACCAGAATCTCTAGCGGTAGGGTCTAGGCACCTATAATTGAAAAAAACACTATGGGAAATTCTAGACTACAGGTTAGAGTCAAGGAGGAGATGTCTAGTCCTAAAATGACCAAGTTTACATGTCTAGTGATTTCAAATAAACACTATAATAAAATAACTATTTTCTTGACAAATGGAATGATAAACGTTTAGGGAGTTTTTGTTAAAATACTAAGTTATTGAAAGGTTACTCACATTAACATTTGTATATTGCTACTAAGAGCTGGATAAAGAATGTTCATTCGGTATGCAGGGATTTAAGCATTCAGGGCTTTTTGTTTAGTTTAGTTTTGGTTTGATTTTTCTTTTTAAAACCAGGCCACAATGCCAAATCTTACATTTTTTTCTTTTTCCTGTTGAACTGATGCTACATTAAGATATAGGCACAAACATCTCCTAAGTGTTTTAAATCCATCCAATTGTTTGAGAAGGCATACGTGCTGGGCCAAAGACGCCAAAACATTAGAGCTAGGAATTTTGATGAAGATAATAATTGCTTACAGACCAGCTTGTTTTAACTTGCTGAACAAAGAACACAATTTTATACCACATTTTCATCACAGGCTTTTTCTCTGCATAATCACTACTATACATAATGAGCACTTTGAAAGGGGAGATTATTTACAGGTTAAAGAGTAAGGAAGTAATCAATTAGATTCCATCATCTTCAAAATTTCACTTACTCAAACTTTACATTAATTAAAAAACCTCTTTTTGCTGGCCTAAGCACTGTTTTGAATCTTTACAACCCATTTGTTTAGTGTGCACAGCAAAAATCTAGGAACAAAGACACTGTTAATTTCTAGTTAATTTCCCTGAATGGTTCTATAGCCTTGGATAGGTCAATAATTTCTTTGTGTCTTAGTTCATTTCTAGGACATTCCTATATAGCAATACAGTTCCATCTTTCTCACATCTGAAAGCTGTATTCAGGCTCTGTGCCTATGTCAGGAGTTATGCCCTCACTCCTTCTCCCATTCAGTTACTTCCATCACTTGCAGACCCCATAATTCAATATCCAACCAATGTTTATTAAGGGCTTAATCCAGGACAGGCAATGCAGTGAGGGTGGGGATAAGTTCAGTCCACAAAGAACAGTGATGCTAGTTTCCTGACTAATAGAATGGATGTCTCAGTCATTTTGCTTGTTTCATCCTGATTCTGGATTTCCTATTCTTTACTTCCTCTGGAATATATAGCTGGAAGTCCTGAAAATCAAGGTAGTATAAATTCTCAGTATTGGGTTAAGGCAGTCACTCGGTGATCAGACGGTTATAGGGCCACACAGTCCAGAAGTCATTATGGTTTCAAGACACAGATTAAGAAGTCATGGAAGGAACCAAAGCCACCAATTCACAAGACCAAGATAACTCTTTGTTTGTGGTACCAGTGGTGACCCTAGGCTTGCTCAATCTTTTTGCCCTTACAACTCCAGCCTCTAAGGTAGAACTCTGTGGACCTCAGCAAGCTATGTTGATTTCTGATTCCCTTAAAGCAGGGAGCCATTCATCTCAGCACCTAAGCCTTCAGTATCAGTGTGCGAAAGCAGGGTCACAACTTCCAACTAAGTCTGAAATCTTGTAAATGACAGAGAGAAAGGAGGGTGGGAAGTGAGAGACCTATGTTGTCCAGATGTATACGGGGTCAGATTCTAATGGTAGACCTTAAGTTTGAGACTCCAGACCCTGGACATGTGCTCATTATTCCCCATCTACCCATGCCACTGGTGTTTGTATGTCAATCTCTTATACTCTTTGTTTTTGATCTGTTGCTTGCCCTGAGCCTTGCCATTCAGAGGCTATCTGATTCTGATCCATGGCCTTGTTCTGATCTTGGATCATGGATATGCCCAATCTCAAACACTTATCTGGCTCTGGATCCCTAGCCCAGGCCTGATCACAAACTTTATTCTCTTGCCACCTATGCTCATGCCACTTATTTCAGTCTCACCACAGCTTCTTGTCCTCCTTCCCCATCCATTGTTGCCTATAGTTTGGGGCTGGCTAGAATTTTAGAATCCTTTCTAGCTCATTCTGGCAGGACAAAGGAGGTAAGTAATATTAGTTTATTTAACAACGGTGTACAGAGAAGACCTAAATTTGCTCACATTTAACTGTAGTATGTACGTCACGTAATTATACCTTTCTGTATCTCAAATTTCTCTCTTTAAATTAATACATTTGCCATCACATTCCCTCAAAGATATATTTATACTTAATTAAAATAACATGTATTCTGAGGTTATAATAAAGCTATATATAATATGCTCCTGCATTCCTAACTGTAAAATGAGTATTAAGAACACTTAGAAACAAATTGGCTCCCTAAAAGGAATAAAAATTTTGAGTAATTTATTTGAATATAGTATAGCCCACTTTACAAAATATTTCTGAAATGTTACATAAAAAGAAAAATATTATAAATGAATTAAGTAGAACATATTCTTCAGAAGAAACTCAATGGTGGGTTCTTTTTCTTAGTGAGGAAAGATTTTGGAAATGTTATCAGTTGTCCCATAACTTAATAAGTTTTACATATTCAGATATAATTGCATTGAGTTTTCTGAAAGAGATTTATCTTAACAATCTTAGGGGAAAGAAATATTCTAAGTATATTTTATTGGGTTAACTCTGTTAAAGGCTTTGATTTTCCTAGCAGGGAATTACTAAAACAGATGCATTTTTCTTTTAAAGGCACAAGAATTCTCATTGTGCTAGTATAAAGAGTAGATTCTAAAGTGTTATATAAAGTATGCTTCTAAAATTTAAAAGAGTTAAAGGAGATTCCTCATCTCAATTCCTAGGAGATGCCGTATCTGGAAAGGGTAAACAGAAGCAAATAGTTTCCTGAAATTGTGCCAAGGCTACATGTCAACTGCCTGGCAGGAAATGCTTTTGGAGGGCCTAGATAAACAGACTATCATCTTTTTTTGGAAAAATCTTCTTCTTTGACTTCTCACAAAGCAAATGTACTGAGTCTAACTAGCATTATGAACACAATAAGCAGAAAAGGGCACAGAGGATTTTTAAATGATGGTATCTTTAGAATCTCTGACAAATGATCTGTCCTTCACTTTTAACACACATGGACCTCACTGCTCAACAAGCGTATACTCAGTACATGGTTGTTGAAATTTGGTGGTAAATTAAATCTTATCTTTCTATTAATTTTCATCATGATTTTGGTGAAGCTTTATCTTACGAGAAATTTTCATTTAGCAGCAGCTCTAAATATTCTAGCATTATACAATGATAAGATTTTCTTGCATTTATA
Source organism: Balaenoptera ricei (assembly GCF_028023285.1). Taxonomy (NCBI): domain Eukaryota; kingdom Metazoa; phylum Chordata; class Mammalia; order Artiodactyla; family Balaenopteridae; genus Balaenoptera; species Balaenoptera ricei. The sequence goes on from NC_082646.1 coordinate 66,605,938, forward strand.
TAGCAATTAATTTTTCAAAATATTTTACATCCATTATCTTAATTTTTGTTTTAACATTTTATTTTACAAGTGCTAGCATTTGACGCTAAGCTAGCATCTAACTAACATCTCGTGAGATGTCAGTACAAAAATTAAATCAAAGATTAAGTTAGAGGACCAGACCTAACCTATTTGTCTGAAATATTTTCTAGTATATTTCCTTCTGTCCCCACTATGTACCAGATAATGGATCCAAAAATCCTACTGTCATATCTACTAAAATAAACCTTTGACCTCACCTCACTTTCTTAAACTGCAAAAAGCATGATGAGGATCTAGGTGTTGACTCAGAACATCTACTATCAGCTACAGAAATCTCCTGCCTTGCATACAGCCTAGTCAGCTTTTTTTTTTTTTTTTTTTTTTTTTAGTCAGCTTTTTTGTACCTCCTCTCTCCACCAGCCTACCTGTTCTATTCTGCTACAATCCCATCACCCATCTTCTCTTCCCCCTTTCTCACACTGAAAGCATCCTATGTCCCACTCATCTTATGCCGAATCTTACCCAGTCCACAACACAGAGCAAAATTTCCCTGGCCCAAGTAACAAAGTAATATGAAATGTGGCATACCTCTCTACCTGCCTGCCTTATCCTGTAGTCAGGGCACCTCAGATAACAATTTGAGCCACTGCAACTATGAGGTCCTTCTCCATATTCCACAGCCACCAGCCATTACTTCCAATATCCACCCAATCTGCTCCTTCCCTCCCAAACAGAACATCTTTGCCTTAGTTACTATTGGGCCTCATGGGAAAAAACAAAACAAAACAAAACTTTATGTGTAGACTATTTTATGCACTCTCCACAAAATGCAAAGGGGATGGTATGTGACTGGAAAAAAGAGTCACAAAACTGAAAGATACAAATATTTGAGTGTAAATAGTACATTTTAAATGATATAGTCACCCTATTATTTCTTTAAAATCTTAATTTATTTCTATTATTTCTTAAAATAGGGTATACCTATAATTATAATTAGGTAAACTTAGTACAGACCAGGAAATATAAGTAAAGTTTTCTCTAGGACTGGTATAAAACTAACCCTAGAAATTTGGTTTCCTGCTCCACTTGTTAGAGCTTCCGGGAATGGAAATACATCCAAACATCAATACAGAACAGAGGCTTAATAAATGACCACTGAACAAATAAAGAAATATTGACGGAAAAAATAAACATAAATTTCACCCTAAAGAATATGTAAAAGTAAATCTTAAGAGAGTTAAGAGTTATTAGGAGTTTGGGATTAACATGAACACACTACTACGTATAAAATAGATAACTGGGACTTGCCTCGTGGCTCAGTGGATAAGACTCCACGCTTCCAATGCAGGGGGCCCGGGTTCAATCCCTGGTCAGGGAACCAGATCCCACATGCATGCCGCAACTCAGAGTTCTCATGCCACAACTAAGGAGCCCCCGTGACACGACTAAGGAGCCTACCTGCCACAACTAGGAGCTGGTGCAACCAAATAAATAAATAACTATATTTTTAAAAAATAGATAACCAACAAGGACCTACTATATAGCACAAGGAACTATACTTAATATTTTGTAATAACCTATAAGGGAAAAGAATCTCAAAAAAAATAGATATATATGTATGTATAACTGAATCACTTTGTTGTATATCTGAAACTACCACAACATTGTAAATCAACTATACTTCAATTAAAAAAAGAGAGAGAGTTAAAAGAGTTATATTTTAAAAGGTTAGGAGGGGCTTCCCTGGTGGCGCCGTGGTTGAGAATCTGCCTGCTAATGCAAAGGACATGGGTTCGAGCCCTGGTCTGGGAAGATCCCACATGCCGTGGAGCAACTAGGCCCATGAGCCACAACTACTGAGCCTGCGCGTCTGGAGCCTGTGCTCCGCAACAAGAGAGGCCGCGATAGTGAGAGGCCCGTGCACCGCGATGAAGAGTAGCCCCCGCTTGCCACAACTAGAGGAAGCCCTCGCACAGAAACAAAGACCCAACACAGCCAAAAATAAATAAATAAATAAATTTTAAAAAAAAAGATTAGGAGGGTTACAAAATTGGAAGGGAACAGGAAGATCAATATATTAATTTTTAAAAAGCAGCTGGGTCTGTGAAGATATACTGTGTCAGTTTTTAGGACATTAAAACTCCACATTGGCATGTATTTTTCATTTGCCCCAAATGCAAAGAACATTTCCCTTTCATGGGATTTTTTTCCATGATGCATTTTTTTTCTGGAATCATACCTAGATTTCCAGCCTGGTGCAGGCACCTCTCAAGGTCCCCAAACTGGAAGTACCCTCTGCCACTCTCAACTCCCCAGACATTGTTCTATGCTACTTATCAAGTTCCACTGTACATCACGGTTACTCAGTCCTCTTGTTCACATAGTACGTACCTCCACTCTTAGATTATAAACTTCTCAAAAACAATGACTTTCTTACTCATTTCTTCTTCTCACAGCAAACTGTAAATGTCTATTCAATGTATTTAGAAAGGGCTTACAATTCTTTAAATTACTGTTATCAACATTCATCCAGTATGGAAATATGTATGGAAATATGTTAATATAAATGTTTCAGACATTACATGAAATTTCTAAAAATCTTAGATGTTCTGGTATAATGTTATAAGTAATAATCCTAGTTATTACTTTAAAATGTATATCTCAGAAATAACTAATTTTCTTGTCAACTGCATTATTATGAACTGTCATCAAATCTTAAAAAAAAAAAAAAAAAAAAAACATTCATCCAATAAAAGACTAGAACATAAAAAAAAAAAAACAAAAAAAACCCCTCCACATTGGCAACACTTCCAGAATTCTGGACTGAGGAGATTGACAAATCATCTATCCAAAAAGCTACATTAAAATTATACAAAATTATCAAAACAATCATTTCAAGATTTTGGGGGGGGGGAAGTAACCAGAGGTACACAACAAATTGAAAAGCATTATTTAAAAGAACAACAACAACTGAACCTCTGTTAAGAAAAGTAGGGATCTGGGGCATCAGAGGCTGTTCTCATTCCCTAGTCCCTACCGCCAACTCCAACATCATGATTCTATGAGGACAGGACAAGCCATGAAAACCAGCAGCTCTGCTGCTTGGAGGGTGATGGCTTAATTTGGTGTCCAGAGTATTGTCGGAAACAAACGATCTTAGAAAATAAGTGGTAAACGATCACGGAAAATTAATATTACAGCTGGCTGAGACTGCAGTACTGGTTGGGGCAAGCAATAGAGCAGCCAGAAATTTAAGTGAGATCCAGAGAAACTTATCAAGGTCTACTACTACTAAATTTAAGTAGTGGACCTTGATAAGCTCTCACATATCCTTGGTGGTCTGGAAGGTGTGCCCATGTCCAAGGTTATGCACCGGCTGAATGTGAGGCCTTGCATATACAGAAAATAAAAGTCACAGCAGACTTGACTGAACTTTAAATGTGTTGCTCAAGTCATACACAGATACTCAGCAAAGGGTAAAGCCAAACTAGGCTCAAGATATTTAAGTACAACCAATCATTACCAATCGTTAGCTGACCACTAAACTATGCTGACAATCCCTAGGAAGTCAGGCTTAAAAATAAAAACAAGAATTAAAAGAAAAAAAAAACTGAGGAGACACATCAGTGGCCACACATTGCAGGGGAGACAGACTCTACAGACTTAGTCCAGGCAAGTTACCAAACAACAAACAAACAACAGTAGCAGCAACAACCCCTGGGGAGGGTGCAGATCAGAATCGAGAGCTGCTATATTATCTAAAACAGAGGTCAGCAACCTATAGCCCATGGCCCAATTATGGCCCATTGCCTGTTTTTTTTTTTTACATAAAGGTTTTTTTGGAAGACATCTATGCTCATTCATTTACATATTGCCTATGTCTGCTTTCCCACTACAATAGCAGAGTTAGTTAGTTACAACAGAGACCACATAGCTTGCAAAGCCTAAAATATTTACTGTATGGTCCTTTATAGAAAACATTTGTTGGTCCCTGATCTAAAATGTTCAGTTTTCAACAAAAAATTATGAGACATACAAATAAATAGGAAAGGGAGGCCTATATACAGAAAGAGGACACACTTAATAGAAACTGGCTCTGAGGGGGCCTAAATGTTAGACTTAACAAAGATTTCAAGGCAGCTGTTATAAATATGTTCAAAGAACTGAAAAAATAAACAAGTTTTTAAATTAAAGTATGACAATAACTCAATAGAGAATATCAATCAAAAGATAGAGATTATAAAACAAAACAAATGCCAGAGTTGAAAAGCACAGTAACTGAAATGAAAATTCACCAAGGGATTCAACAGCAGATTTGAGATTGCAGAAAAAAAGAATTAGTGACCTTGAAGATATATTAATAGAGATTATCCAATCTAAAGAAAAGAAAGGAAAAACAATGAAGAAAAATAAACACATACTAACATATGTGTAAGGGGAGCCCCAGAAGGAGGAGAGAGAGAGAGAGAAGGGCAGCAGAAAAAGGCCCAAAACTTCCCAAATTTGAGGAAAAACAATCTACACATTCAAGAAGTGCAATGAACTCCAAGTGCAACGAGAATCCACAAAAAACCTACTAGTACTAGCAAACGAATTCAGCAAGGTCACAGGACACAATATCAATATGTAAAAATCAACTATATTTCTATATACTAGTACATAATCTGCAAATAAAATCAGGAAAACAATTCTATTCCCAATGACATAAAAAATTAAGTATTTAATACATTTGTTAAAAGAAGTGCAAGAGTACAGTAATAGCTATACAACATTGCTGAGAAAAACTAAAAAAAAAAAAAACTGAAATACACAGATGTTCCATTTTCATGAATTCAAAAACCTAATGTTGTTAAGATTACAATTCTTCCTAAATTGATCTATAGATTCAGTACAATCTCTATCAAAATCCTAATAATCATTATGCATAAGCTGATAAGCTGAATTTAAATTTTATGGAAATACAAATGACCTAGAATACCAAAACAATTTTGAAAATTAAGAACATAGTCAATGGATTCATAGCTGCCAATTTCCAAACTTACTAGAAAGCTATAATAATCAAGACAGTGTGATACTGACATAAGGACAAACACAGGTCAATGGAACAGAATTAAAAGATCCAAAACCTGAGCCTTATATTTAATTTGTTAAATAATTGATATTTAACAAAAGTGCCAAAGCAATTTAATGAGAAAAGGATAGTCTTTTCAACAAATGGTACTAAGATAATTGGACATCTGCATGTAAAGAGAAGAATAAAGACCCTTACCTCATAACACATACAAATGAATGCAAAATGGCATAAACCTAAATGTAAAAACTAAAATATAAAGCTTTTAGAAGAAAACATAGGGAAAAAATTTTCATGACCTTGGGTTAGGCAAAGATATATTTAGATATGACATCAAAAATATTGTACAATCCATAAAAGAAAAAAATTAATAAGTTGGACTTCCTCAAAATTTAAGATGTTTGTGCTTCAAAAGACACTATTATGAAAATGAAAGCCATGACACAGACTGGGAGAAAATACTTATAAATCACACAACTGATAAAGAATTCTTGCTAAAAATAAGAACTCTTTTTTTTTTTTTTTTTTTTTAGAAATTCACGTTCTTTTATTTATTTATTTATGACTGTGTTGAGTCTTCGTTTCTGTGCGAGGGCTTTCTCTAGTTGCAGCAAGTGGGGACCACTCTTCATCGCGGTGCGCGGGCCTCTCACCATCGCGGCCTCTCTTGTTGCGGAGCACAGGCTCCAGACGCGCAGGCTCAGTAATTGTGGCTCACGGGCCCAGTTGCTCCGCGGCATGTGGGATCTTCCCAGACCAGGGCTCGAACCCGTGTCCCCTGCATTGGCAGGCAGATTCTCAACCACTGCGCCACCAGGGAAGCCCTAAAAATAAGAACTCTTGCAACTCAATTTTTTAAAAAAGACAATTTAAAAATGGAGCAGATTTGAATAGACATTTCATGAAAGAAGAAATAGGAATGGCTAATAACCGCAAGAAAACATGTTCAACATCATTAGCCATTAAGGAAATGCAAATTAAAATCACAATGAGATACTACTTCACACCCATTAGAATGACTATAATCAAAAAGACAATAACAGGGACTACCCTGGTGGTCCAGTGGTTAAGAATCTGCCTTCCAAAGCAAGGAACACGGGTTCAATCCCTGGTTGGGGAACAAAGATCCCACATGCCGTGGGGCAACTAAGCCCACGCGCCGCAACTACTGAGCCCACGCACCGCAACTACTGAGCCCATGCATTCTGGAGCCCACGCATCACAACTAGAGAGCCCACACGCCGCAACTACTGAGGCTGCACGCCACAAGTAGAGAGCCTGCGAGCCACAACTACTGAACCACGTACTGCAACGAGAGATTCCACGTGCCGCAACTAAGACCTGACGCAGACAAATTAACAACAACAAAAAAAAGACAATAACAAGCACTGAGGAGGATGTAGAAAAATTGGAACCTTCATACATTGCTTGTGGAAATGTAAAATGGCACAGCCACTCCGGAAAACAGTTTGGCAGTCTCTTAAAATGTTAAACATAAATTTACTGTATCACCCAGCAATTTAACTCCTAAGTATCTCCCCAAGAGAAATGAAAACCTGTATCCACACAAAGTCTTATACCCAATCTTTCATAGCAGCCTTATTCATAACAGCCCCAAGCCGGAAACAACTGGTAAATGGATAAACAAAATGTAGTATATTAATATAGCAATGCAATATTATTCACCCATAAAAAGGAATGAAGTACTGATACATGCTACAATATGGATGAACCTCAAAAACATCATGCTAAGTGAAAGAAGCCAGACAAAAAGGTCACATATTGTATGATTCATTTATAGGAACTGGACAGAAAAGGCAAATTTATAGAAATGGCAAGCAGAATAGTGTTCGCCTGGGTCTAGGGGTGGGAGCTAAGACTGACTGCATATGGTGGGCACTAGGGTTCTTTTTTAGGTCATGAAAATGTTCCAAGACTGGATTGTGATGATGATTGCATAATTCCATAAATTAACTAAAATGTACTGAATTGTATACTTCGATCAGGTGAATTTTATATGTAAATTATGCCTCAAAGTAGTTTTTAAAAAACTCTACATGGATTCCAACTATTTATATCTTCCAAAATTACTATTCCTTTAATCTCTGATAGTTTTTAAAATGACAAAACTTTTCACTAATCATTCCTGCTCTGCAACCAATTTTTTAACTTCCAGTCAATTTTTAACATTTTGTGAAAGCTAATTCTCAGAAGTTGGATTCATTTTCTTCAATCTATATAATTGAGATGACAATTTTGATGAGTTTCTTTCATTCCCCAATAACCCAATGAGTTGATGTAACCAGGCAAAATGAATGATCTAATGACTCACTCAGTCATGATCTAATGACTGTAATACTACTTTACAAAGCTATAATGATTCTAAAGCTCTCTAAGTCTGCTGAAGAAATAAAAATACCACCTGTCAGATAAAATGATTTATACATTCTTTGGTATGTGCAGCATAAATCATTGTCTAACTGGCATGACACCCACTTTTGCATCCTACGTTTTTAACCCTTTTTTGCCCCCTCCACATAGAGAAAAAGAATTTACACTGCTCTTCACTAGATTTGTTTTTTGTCCTCAAAAAGTCCCAAATACGGCATCAATCTCTTTCCTCAGATCTCAGGAATAGAGGCTTCCTCCAGTCATCTATTCCCCCAAACATAACCTAGGCAAATAACTTCTATGTGTTCTCTGCAATGAATTTACCCTTACGAAGAGAGAAATCATGGAAGACTTATACCAATGGTTTCTTTCTCCATCAATGATCAGGTACATTCCTGATTATATGCCCTCCCTCTATTTGTTGGTCCATTTCTAAGTCTCTACCAGTGGCTTTCAGGAGTACCTGGCTTGGGCTGTGTTTGATTCACAAGGGCCCTGATGGCAGGTCATGTTCCATCAGTTTTTTCCATCCAATCTTAAAAAAGAGAAAAAGGATTCTCTCAATCTGTGGCATACAGTACAAACGTTGAAATTATTTTTAAATATATATATATACGTATACATATTTATAAACATAAAGACAAACACAAAGATTTAATTTCATGTCAGTTTTCAGGCTTCAGTTTCATTCCAAGCAACTTCTTTCCCATATATTTCTAAATGTTAAATTCTGGGAAAATTAGGTACAACTGAATATTCATTGAATTCATTAAAGTGTATGTAGGTGGTTTTTTTTTTAAGAAGCCAATTCTTATCTGGCCTAAAAGGAATCTATTTAAATTAAAAATTCAATCAGTAAATTCAACAAATATCTATTGAACACCTACTGCTCAACAGTCCCTGGATACTTAGGGACAAATAAGGAACAGTTTCCACATTCAAGAAGTTTATAAGCTGATAGGAGAGAACGAACCAGAACTACATATAATTTAAATCAGATTGGGATAAGTACCACAATATTAAAAAAAAAAAAAAAAAGCCACAAAAACATAGGTTGTACCTGGGAATCATGGAAGATTTCAAAAAGTTCCCTTGACAAAAAGATAATGCTTCAACTGGAATGGAATTGGGAGTGAAGAGTAGTAATAGAATCCTGGGGAAGAGAGTCAAGTGGGGTGCAGTATAGATGTAGTCTCAGATGAGTGAGGGCATATTGGGAGACAAGGCTGAAGTCTGATGAAGATAATAATACTAGCTAATATTTATTGAGCATTTACTATGTGCCAAGTACTATTTAAAGCACTTTACGTATATTAACTTATTTGATCCTCACAACTACCCTATGAGGAATGTACTGTTATTATTCCCATTTTATAGATGGCAAAACTGAGGTATAGAACAGTTAAGTAGTCTGCTCATGGTTACACAGACACAGATAACAGTTATGGAGCCAGGATCTTGAAATCCATAAATAATAAAAGAAGAACAAATTCTATCTCACCCCTAACTACATTCATTATAAGAGCAATTAACAGGCATCTTAACTACCCCTTCCCCCATTAACTCCTAGGCCATCCTTCAAGGCCCAGCTCAAATGTTTCCTTCCTACAAAACCTTTCTTGATCCCCCAGCTGAACAACATATATTTCTCCTCTAAGCTTCGTAGCACTTATCTGGATCAATCTTACAGCAAACATGTTGCTTATGAACAAAATCTTAATATTTCATTCCTAGCATTACAGATTTTATGTGCATCAGTCCCTCTTTTAAGTTCTCCTTTATACTTTGTATTCTCCATCACTCCTAGGACAGTACCTGGCACGTAATGGTAGCTATATCTATGGAGCACTTATTTTTGGCAAGGCATTGTGCTGAGTATTTTACAGGAATTCTCTCACAAAATCCTTACAGCAACCCTATTCACGCATTCAGTCGCTATTTTCAGTCCCTTCTGTGGCAGATAAAATAATAGATGCTGGGCTTCCCTGGTGGCGCAGTGGTTAAGAATCTGCCTGCCAATGCAGGGGACACGGGTTCGAGCCCTGGTCTGGGAAGATCCCACATGCCGCGGAGCAACTAAGCCCGTGAGCCACAACTACTGAGCCTGCGCGTCTGGAACCTGTGCTCCGCAACGGGAGAGGCCGCGACAGAAAGAGGCCCGCGCACCGCGATGAAGAGTGGCCCCCGCTCGCCGCAACTGGAGAAAGCCCTCGCGCAGAAACGAAGACACAACACAGCCAAAAAAATAAATATAAATTAATTAATTAATTAAAGAAACGTTTAAAAAAAAAATACTAGATGCCTCTTAAACTCAGTAAACAAGGCAGATATGGTCCATGTCCTCAAGAAGCTCACAGTCTATGGAGATTGGTACTATTGGTATCCTCTAGAATAGAGATGAGGAAAAGTGAGGCTCAAAGAAGTTAATTTGTTTGCCCAGAATCACACAGCAAAAAAGTGGCAGAGTCTGAATTCAAACTCAGCTCTCCAGACTGGATATTTGGGACCCTGTGCATACAACCACTATGTTCTAGAGGAGGCACCTGATAAACACTTACTGAAGGAAAAGTTTTAGAAAACTCCTACAATGAAAACTATCCCGAGGATAATGAAGACTTCCATTCAATTCCGCTGAGAGGAAAGCAGGAAATGAGCAACAGTGCAGATGGAGGTTGTAGTAGTATCCTCATACACACCTGATAGCTCAGAACTGCTCATCAAGCCATCTGCTGAGGAGACCTGCTCAGCACTGAGGATTTCCTCGTGTCCCTTAAAGTGGTCTCTCCTGAGCAACAAGGCTTCGCTGCGCGCCAGGATGGTGTAGCGAAGTCACTAATTCACAATGAGACCCTGTATCTCCTACCAGACAACCGGTGGCGTGGAATGGAAGGTAAAGACGCACGACTCCTTATTTAAACGTGGGGCAACTATTCTTGAAAGGTGAACCCCCGCCCCCGAGAGAAGCGGCCTCCAAAAAAAAGCGTGAGTCTATACTTCTCACCGGAGGAGTGAGGAAGCAACCACGAGGGGATTACGAGAGACCCTACTCACAACGCAGGCACCCCTGGCCCTGTGGGCCGGACATCCCACAGCCCACAGCCTGCTGGCCAGACAGACTCCCTTCTCCAAACGCCACTGTGGCAGCCGCACTGTTTGGCCTATCCTAGTCATCTCCCCAAACAAAAGAGGTTTTACAGTAGCGATATCCTAAAATATAGACCAGGCATTAATAGGCGCCTGGAGGCACGCGTCTTACTCCCCACAATTTCTTAGCCCAACAGACCACCTGACTTTACAACAGGTTCTCCGCATTAAGCGGCGGAGACGACCTCTAAGGGCCAGCTCCTGGCCCAGGGGCTCCTGCGACAGCGTGGACAGACAGCCTCAGCCACTGGGTCGACTCCGGCTCCCGCGACCCGCCAGCCGGCAGGCCCCGCCCCGCCCCCTACGCTCCGGCAGTTAGCCCGACAACCCGCTCACAGGAGCGGCGGCCGGGACACAGTAGGCTTGTTCTGTGAGGGCCGCGCTCTTCACCGCCCCCGCCACGCCCCTCGACCCCTCATCGCCAATGGCCTGCTGCGCCGGCGCAGGATGCTCCAGGCCCAGCCCCCCCTCGACGACCGGGCGCTGAGCGCATGCGCCTTGAGAGGCCGGCTGGGTGAGGGCTTCCTAGTGAGGGAGGGGGAGGCGGAAATGGAGGGGCTCCGCGCATGCCTTCGCCCCTGACACCGAGCCCGCTGGAGAGCGCGTTGGGCGGAGCCGGGGGCGGCGGTCGCCGGGGAGATCGAGGCCCTGGGTTCGACCCCGAGCTGGAGCGGGGTCCCGGAGGCCCGCTAACCCGCCGGTGTTTGTATGTGCCCTCGCAGGGAGACATGGAGAACTGTTTGGCGGCCGCGGCGCTGAACGGGGTGGACCGACGTTCCCTGCAACGCTCGGCTAGGCTGGGTCAAGAAGTGCTGGAGCGGGCCAAAAGGAGGGCGGTGGACTGGCATTCGGTGGAGCTTCCCACAGGCAGCGTGGGGGTCATTTCCCGGGAGCGGCCCTACAGAGAAAGAGGGCCGGCAGCCGGCCCCCATCGCCTTCTCCCAGGAGAGGTGAGGGCGCCAGTGCTGCGGGACCAGCCCATCCATTCGCTCAGCAGCGGCTTGCTGAGAACCAGGGCACGCCACACAGCAGCACCCGAGGGATCCTGTCCTTGGCGGAAGCTGTTAAGTATCAGGACAGTGAACCGGAAAGCCTTTTGAAAACTCTTGACATTTGACAGATTCCTATTGGCTAGCTTTAGGATACCGCTAGAGACCGCTAGTGCTCGGCCCTGGTTGGTTACTTTTTACAACAATTCTTACAGGCTATCATTTGATATTAGAGGAAAGCCAACAAACCTGTCTTTGTCCTGGAAAAATTGCATGTCTGTGTATTCCTTTTAGAGTTGGAATTCTTTCTCAGTAAAAGCCTTTTACTGACAAACTTGCAGAGGCCTTTCAAAAAGTAAAAGGGAAGGTATTCCCCAAATGACTTCCTTCTCCAGTAGGGAATACAGATCTCACCTGTGACTTGACGTTTATTCAAATAGAGAGAAGAAAGACACCCAACCCTCAGTGCTTCCTTCAGAACAATGGCTGAATTCATGGACTATACTTCAAGTCAGTGTGGGGTAAGTTGGTGTAAGCCAAAGTCATGCCCCTGATCTGCCTGCTGATGGATCATAAAGTGGATTTTTGTGGAATTTAGGGAGAATCTGGAGACTGCCTGTTCACCCTGCCCTGCCTTCGTGGGCAGGTTGTAATCAGCCAAGGATTTAAACCAGGTGATAAATCCAGGTTAGCATTCATTCAACAAATATTGAATGCCTAACTTTAACTGTTACGAGGATACAGCAATGCACAAGCCAGAAAAGATCTGCCCTCATTATTGTTTCGGAGGGCAGGGCTTATTTGCTGAATTCCAAAACAAGTCCGAATATTAGGGGTTTTTAAAACTTTGAACTGAAATTTTTTTTTTAAATCAGTAAGATCATTCTAAACTGGAACCGAGCCTCTCTGTTTTCAAAGCAAAAACTGAAACAAAATCCCTCCATTAGATCTTAATCTCTGTTCCAAGTCCCTGGTAAGGTAGTGTGCTTTTGTGTGTGTGTGTGTGTGGCCACACAGCATGTGGGATCCTAGTTCCCCAACCAACTTGCACCCCCTGCATTGGAAGCACGGAGTCTTAACCACTGGCCACCAGGGAAGTCCCCCTGGTAATGTAGTTTTTAAGTATGCCCCTTTGGGTCCATATCACTTGTTGGCCACAGAGGTGGTTATGTGGCACAGATGCAGTGCCCTCATCAGAGGTAGTGTGGCTTAATGGCAGGAGCAGCCTCCCAGGAATCAGACCTGTGTTCTGCCACTTCCTGGCTATAATGCCTTAGGCTAGTTAGTCTCTCTCAGCCTTACCTTCCCACATGGTAAAATGACGATGTTTCAAGTCCTTTCCAGCCCTTATAGTCTGCTTCTTTGGTTTCCACTGAGAGATGAACACCAGAAAATTGTCATAAACTGTAGCACAGGGGACTTATGTGAGATTTTTGGTCCCATTCATTGAAGTGAGTGAACAAAGGTTTTAAAGGCGCTCTTCTCAAAACCATACACTAAGGTCGTCTTTAAGTATTTTGAGGGAATGTTGAAGGCAGGCAGCCAACATTCAAGAAAATCACCTGCATGGAAGGTACTCTCTGTCTTCTAGGAATTAAAACAGACTCTGTGGTCTCTTCCAGCCTTAACATTTTATGATTCTTACGTGGTTGTAAGGGTGCTTGGTCTGCATGGCAGAAGGAAGAGAATACCTTGTTTCTGTCCTGCTTTTCAATTTCATAATGAATATTAAGATTCAAAAAATCTCTAATATTTCTACATCTTTTTTAAAATCCTTGTGACTCCAAGAATAGGATTCCAACCAGTGAGATATGGTTCAGAGAGTATTTTTATGTTCTTATTTTGTTAAATGGTTTTAGAAAAATCCATAACTTTGGCTCTACTGTTAAGTGATCAAGTTAAACACTTTGGTTCATGGTTCAGTAAAAGGAATAATATTTGTCTTTGGTTTGAGGTTTGGTAAATTGGTGTTCTTCATTTTGGTTTTCAGTTCATGCTCTAGTTCAAATCTCCATTAAGGAATGGAGGCTCAGAACCCCTCAGCTTTCTAGAAATAGAATTAAGAACAGTGTTCTGAGTTTGCTTTCAAAATTTTGAAGCATCCTCTAAATTACATCATTAGAGTCATGTCCTGACGTGCTTTCCGCAGCTTCTCATTCTTTTGGTCTCTTGCCTTAAACATTGTCCCCACCCTTTGTTCAAAACAAGCAGGCTTATGTTGTCCTCATCATTAGTCACAATCAGGGGCAAGTCTAAGGTTAACTTTGAGGGGGAGGAAGGAAGTAGACAAGAAAAAAACTGCATTCTCATCCTTTGGATTATTTTTGCTTAAATCGGAGGCTTCTCCCTCCCCTTCTTTGCATAGGGAGAATGGCTGCATAGCTGTTGGGTTTATGTTACATTTCCTGTTGTATTTCTAAATCTCAAGGAGATGCACCTCTCTCTTCTCTTCTCCTTGTCTGAGACTTAGTAAACACAGACCTGTTTGTCAGAACTTGTCATGAGAGGAGATGAAAGGGCTTGTGTATTTGACCTCGGGGTGAGGATGTTGTGAAAATTATTTAACCTGGCAGAGAGCATGGTCCTACCCAGCTTGAGTTGCCGGAGTTCTTGCCCTACAGAGGCAGCAGATGGCAGCAAAGTAAGGCCAAGTGCAGTTTCCTTCTCTGCAGCCACTTTACACGGGCTAAGATTTGTTATATGACTTCAGAGGCCTCTCAAGAGGGCAGGTAATTTACCTTTGCTCTCTTGCCTCCCTCCTTAACCATACTTTGCCCAAGTAACAAGGAGTTTTTTGAAAATTTGACCAATCTATTTGGTTACCCAACATCTTTCACATTACTTCTCTAGAAATATTATTCATCTGTGCCAGAGGAAGGAGGGGCAACCCACGTCTATCGTTATCACAGAGGGAAGTCGAAGCTGCACTTGTGCTCGGACACTGGGAATGGTCAGGTATGTATCCTCAGCTGTGCTGTGCTGTGCCCTCAGCTTCCCAAGATAGGAGGCCCTACATCTTGGAGCTCCTGCTGGATTGTATTATTGGATGCCTGGGTGACTCAGCATTACAGCGCTCAACGGAAATGTATCACCTCCCAGCCTTAGAGAACTTACAGCAATGAACATGAAATAGGAGTTTTTGTCCAAAATATGAGATTGATGCCATTGTCGGATCTTCAGTTGAACCTGCAGTCCTGGGCCAAGGGATTCGTGGACAGGCTTAACGAAAAGCGCTTCAAATATCCTCTTCTACATCTAGGGATATGAAAGAGATTTTTAATAATCACATATTTCACTCTAAGGTAGTGATAAGTATCATGTCTTTGGTAATTTTAAAAAAAGAAATGCAAGGAGGGGGTTTCTTTTAACAAAATGCTTTTCCTAAAGATAACAATTACAGGCCTCTCACTGCAGATTACCTGTATTTTACCACATGTCACTCTGGAAAGCCAAAGACTCTACTTGTTGAACTGATTCAACAGGAGTCCTTTGTTATTGTTTCTGGGGAGAGTAGGGGTTTTTTTGCTTTTGTTTTTCTTTTTAAGCTCCCCTGGTTGTACTCAAAGATAGCAAACTTAAGTTCAGAGTCTAATCCACAGGTTGGATTCCTGACTTCTCTGGCCTGTGAGTTTAGGGAAGGGATGGGAGGGTGGCTGCAGGGATGTGAGCCATTCTGTTTCCCTGGCCTGGGGTACAAGGGGTAGCACCAGAGCCTGGATCCTGGGCTTCCTCTGATGGCCTGGCCTAGGCCCTCTTAAGAGTGCTTGACCCTAAGGGAGTTACATGTGGGCAAGAGTCATTCGTATCCCTCCCATCCCTTCCTATAAAACGTAAATTGGTGCATCTAAGGGAAACTGACTTTCTCAGTTCAGCCCCTCCCACTGCTGGGAGAACCTTGGAAGAGAATTCTATTTTCTGAAAGCCTGTTAAATGTCAATCACTTTTGCACTTTAGATCTTCCTTACAGTGTAGTATCCCGAAGCTATGGACTAGGAAACCAAGGCTTAGAGAAATTAATCTGTCCCTCTCAGTAAATGACAGAGATAGGATTCAAACTCAGGTCTATCTGAGTCCAAAGCCCATGTAAGGATAAAAGGTAATCATGGTAAACATCTGACTAAAAATACTTCACAGAATTCACTAAAAGCCTTAAGAACTTAGGTGACAACTTGGAAAACACTGACAGAACAATTGTTAGTTCCTAATTAAGTAGGAAAAATTTTCTCTCTACCATCCAGAAGTCAAAGTTTGGGCCCTAATCAATGTTTCTACCTACTCTTCAGAGACAAGACACCCCCCTTGGTGTCGGAGGCATCCGTCAGGCATCAGAGTGTGCACTAGAGGCATCCCAGCCTGTGAGTACAGAGCTTCTAGGGTACTGGGCTCCACCACCACTGCAATTCCATGAACTGATCTGGTTACTATCGGGTTCTTTGTACTGGATCTATAGTATTTTTAAGTTGGAATATTTTTACCCTTGGGGACAGTGTACAACATTTTAGTTCAGTGTAAAATTATGTTTTCTTGGTATCCTTCCTTCACTTGAAATTTCAGGGATACTCTTTGTGCCTGAACTCATAGTTGCGGTTGGAAAGAATGCAAAGTATTCATATCTCCATTCCTACAGCTCAGCTGGGCTGGCACTGGGTCCTGTTGGAATTCCACCATCTGTTCAAGCAGCAGGAGGGGCCTGACCCTCCTGCTTACAAAGTGAAAACCATCGCTGAAATTCTGCAGCGTATACATTTGGTTAGATCAGGTTCCAAAACATTTGAAGAGATTTGTTCCTATTTTCCGCACATGTTTCTCTGTGAAAACATACAGTGATGTTTTTAGGATAAAATACTCATTAGTTCATGAACCCAGGGAATCTTTTGGAACTTGGAAGGGCTGGAATTCTGAGGAATGGAACTCTGGTGTGTTGCTGCAATAGTTTGCTTAATTTTTGTTTGTATACAGTGTGCTACTAGCCAGGATTCAGAATATACTAGAGTTAGTAGCAACTAAGACTATTCTGCTTTTAGTACAAGTTGTTAGGCTTAGATGCCTCCAATACTTACTGTATTTTGGTAATGCTAATCTTCCTGATGTTCACAGTGTTGGAATCACAGATGCCAATCTTGCCCCTTTTATGCAGACAATTGAAGCATCCTTGGCTTTCTGCAATTCTGATAAAGCTGTATTTTCTGAAACCTCCTTTTGTTTATTTTCATAGTTGATGACCAGTAAATAGTTGTGGCATTGTCATACACATTCACGTCAGTTAAATGATGATAAGCCTCCAATTTTGCAGTAACTGGGCATGAAAGGATATAGCATAAAGCAGCTTCGGAAAACCTTGGCTTCAAATCTATTTGCAAGATGGAAAGAGAGGAAGTTTCATAAAAGTATAAATATTATCATTTATTCCTCCTAGCAGAATTTACTGGCCAGTAGTTTGGTCCACCTGCCCCCCGCCCCCAGGGGTGATGTAGAAATGACAGCTTCTGCCTGTGGCTCCTTCTGAGCATTGAGTAAGCATTGTAGTGGTCTCCCAGTTGTGGGATAGGCGCTCTGGCTCTTAATTACAGGCTCTTTTCTGGTTTGTGACTTTGCTCTTTGGCCATTTGAGCTGAGACCCTTCCTCTGCCTGCACATCTGCCATGACCACTTCCCAGCCAGGCATGAAGTCTGTCCTTGGAGGATGGCTTGTGCTCAGCTCAGCTCTAAACATAAATCTTTCCATTAACTCCAGCTTCCAGTGTGTTGCAGTATCAATCTTCTTTGACTTACGTCCCGATAAACCCATTGTAAGTTGAAAATATCATAAATTGAAAGTGCATTTATTTTTTTATTTTTAAATTTTTATTTATTTATTTTTGGCTATGTTGGGTCTTCGTTGCTGCACGCGGGCTTTCTCTAGTTGCAGCGAGCGGGGGCTACTCTTTGTTGCGGTGTGTGGGCTTCTTATTGTGGTGGCTTCTCTTGTTGCAGAGCACGGGCTCTAGGCACACGGGCTCAGTAGTTGTGGCTCACGGGCTCTAGAGCGCAGGCTCAGTAGTTGTGGTGCACGGGCTTAGTTGCTCCGAGGCATGTGGGATCTTCCTGGACCAGGGATCGAACCCGTGTCCCCGACACTGGCAGCCGGATTCTTAACCACTGCGCCACCAGGGAAGTCTAAAAGTGCATTTAATACACCTAACCTACTGAACGTCATAGCTTAGCCTAGCCTACCTTAAACGTGCTCAGAACACTTACATACCCTGCAGTTGGGCAAAATCATCTGACACAAAACCTACTTTATAATAAAGTTTTGAATAGTTCAGGTATTGATAATGTATTGAATGCTGTACTGAAAGTGAAAAACAGACTGGTTGTATGGGTGCAGGATGGTTATAAGTGTATCAATTGTTTACCCTCGTGATCCTCGTGGCTGACTGGGAGATCGCTCACTGCCGCTGCCCAGTATCACGAGAGAGTATTGTGGTGCACATCGCCAGCCCGGGAAAAGATCAGAATTCAAAATTTGAAGTACGGTTTCTACTGAATGCATATCACTTTCACACTATCATAAAATCGAAAAACCATAAGTCTGACCATTGTAAGTCGGGGACCATCTGTATAGGAGAACCGGTCTCCAAGGGAGGGCTTTAGCCAGCCAGCTGACTTTCTGCATGACAAAGTGGAATCTACTCATAGTGTTCTCAGCTTTAGGAAATGTTTCATCCTCCTAATAATGAATTTAGCAAAGCACAGTTAAAAAGAATACTTCTCATTATCCCACAGCGCCTTGCCATTACTGCTGATCTGTGATAACAAGTGCCACTGCCTACTTTTGAGCCCCAAAGCAATCGTCATTAGCCTTTCCCTCTACCTGATTCTTAACCTTTCTACTCCAACCAGAGTGTTCCTTTTATGATCCTTCATGTTCCTATAACAATTTAGTGTTTTCACATACATGCTTATTTGTGAGCTAATTTTAGAAATAAGGAAACAAGCATAAGGAGAGGCTGAGACTGGCCTAAATGGCAGTCCTATTACGTTGCCAAGCCAAGCCTTGAAAGCAGAACCTCCATCTACCACGTTAGTACCTCACTCCATCACACACAGAGGGAGCCGGGTGGAGGTGCCCTGACGGCACTGGGACATAAAATCTCTAAACTGCTAATATCCACTTTTCCTTCCAGGCTGAGGACATCTCTAAGGACCTCTACATAGAAGTATATCCAGGGACCTATTCCGTCACTGTGGGTGTAAATGACTTGACCAAGAAGACTCACGTGGTAGCAGTTGATTCAGGACAAAGTGTGGACTTGGTCTTCCTCATATGATGTTGACCATCACAGACATCACCTTTTTTTTGTTTGTTTTTTAAGTATCAAGAAGAATAAAGTTACCATATGTCCTCTTAAAATTTACACATTAATCCTGCTTTTAATGCTGACTGACTGTAGAGGGTGAGCCTTCCTAGGAACTGGAGTTTGTCTCTTTCAGTGCCTATTTTAACCTGAAAGTCCCCTCACCCTCTTCTGCCTGAAGTAATAATGTAATGATGCTGTCTGAATAGTTTTTACTGCTTGCTTTCCAAGTAAAGGTTAATTATGATAATAAAGTAAGAAATTTGGAAATGAAGAGAATTCCTTTTTATTGGCATTAAGAAGTCAAACAAAATGTTGCTCATGTACAACTGAGGCTTTATGAAAAGATGGCAGAGAGGCTGTGGACACATTTGCCCAAAGCAGGCCAACCATGTTCTGTAGCTTCTGTGGAAGAGGCATCCTCAAGCAGATCGCACCAGGCCCCTGGCAGGGAGCCCTCGCCAGGGCCGCCACACTCCTGTGCCCTTAGGACAGGTGCCTTCCTGCCACTCATCTGCAGGGATGTCTTCCTGGGGTGAAGATGCTGCTGCTTATCAGACTATCACCTGTGGCCTGCACTGTACCATTTCCGTAGAAGAAGGCCTTGTGTCAGCCACTTTGTAACTAACTCCTCCTCAGGTATCTACTCTTCAGCTTCCTACAAGAGAAAAAAAAATCCTGAGAGTCTTATGGTGACTTTAAAATCAGTGACTTTCGATCCTGAAAATTACAAAGTCATTGATGTGTCCTAAACATCTTTAAGCTACCACACCAACAGGATTGTTGCATCTCTCAGTTTAGTTGCCTAGGGAGTCACCTCATTTTGAACATGTCTTTCCTCAGAAAAAAGGCCAGTATTTTATATGATGAAAACAAAGGCTTGGGGACTTCCCTGGCGGTCCAGTGGTTAAGACTTCACCTTCCAATGCAGGGGGTGCGGGTTCTATCCCTGGTCGGGGAGCTAAGATCCCACATGCCTCACAGCCAAAACACCAAAAAAACATAAAACAGAAGCAGTATTGCAACAAATTCAATAAAAGACTTTAAAAATGGTCCACATCAAAAAAAAAAAAGAATACAAAGGTTTAAGTAGAGCTGTATTCGCATTCCTAGCAAAGACAAGACTCTCACGGACCGAGGGCCTAGTAAAGCAGGCCCATGCCCACCACCATAGGGTAGAGGGGTCACTTAACTGGGGATCCTTGCACCCCTAGTGATGAAATTCATGGGTTCTGTAAGCCTTCTGAAATCATATGTAAAATTGTGGGTGTGTGCATTTTTCTGGGAAGAGGGGCCATAGGTTTTATCATTCTCAAAAGTGGTGTGACCCCAAAAGGTCAAAGAACCATGGAAGGAGTCCTTCAGAAGCCCCTTCCCAGCCATCTGCTTTACCTAGATCCTTGGAGCTTTTAGTTTAGGGGTAATTCTAGTCCCCCTGATGTGCCGCAGTACCCCGACTCAGTTTTTTGTGTTCAGCTTCCTCTGGCAGGATCTGCAGTGGCTTCATGCCAGTGGCTTCCAGGACCAGCTCCCTGGGACTCCCCACTGCTGCAGTTTTCACTGTCTGTTGTTTGTTGCCCTTCTCCTCTTTCCCGATGTTGCAAAGTCTTGTTCCTAAACCCAAAATTCAGTTAGTTGAATATGCCACCATTTTGATGGGATTAGACTTGACTTGTGTAGAACTGTATCAAGGATCACAGAATCCCTTAACTTTCTGAACCCTGTTTCAGTCATAAGCGAGGGTGGAGAGCAGCATGACTGCTGGCATGAATCCTGGCCCTCTAGGATTGTTAGGTTAGTCTCAGACAGTAACCTCACTGCCTGTAACTAAAAGGAGCAAAAAGTTTGGAGGGCGGAGGACCCATACAAGGGGATTCTTAAGAGGTAGAGCCTCAGACCAGACTGTGAAGCATCAGTACTTGATGGCAATCAAGCACAGTTAGGAGAAGCAAAGCGGCACATTTCCTTAAAAGGATACAAGATCTGGAGGGGAGAGAAGAAAAGCTCTGGTATTTGCCATTGTTTCTAGCCCAGGCACACACGTCGTTTTACACGCTTCACCTCACCAGTTCACCTCGCTAGTTAGTGTGGCGTGCAGCACTCCATCTGGGATGGGGGCTGGAGATGCCCCTTTCTCCACGCCCCATGCAGGCATACTCTCCATAGCTTTGGGTGCAGAGGTAGGACCTGGCAGAGGGCAGGCTCACTGATTCTCATGGTTCAGCTCCAAGAATTAACCTTTGCCCAGAGCATAACAAATGATCCAGTACCTAGAGGAAAGCCAGGCCAAGTACCTGAAGATACTATATTTCTTGTTATAGCCAATTATTATAATGTATTTGGGTGCGGGGGGAACTTTAGAGTGGATCTGTTTAAATATGGTGATGCGGGGAGAGAGGCTGAATGTAGGTGTGGGTGCCTGGGTAGTGGCGATAAGAGCGGTGTATGCTTGGGGCCAGGGGAGATTTGTTTGGCCTCAGTCAGGTTTAGAACCAGTCTGGATAGAACGCCATGGAGCAGGCACAGGCATGGGAATGCAGGCCTGGAGCCTGAGGCAGGTCTGACCGCCACGGCCTTCTGGTTACCCCACTGGCATTCCTCACCCTGAGACTGGGTCTCGTGCCACCTCAGTTGCTGCCCCAGAGACTCCTCCCTGTTGGAGAGATACAGCTTTTCTTTCTCCAGTCTGTGCTGAAGCAGGAGGGCAGTGGAAGCTATGGAGAATTTACCTTGAAAACTCTAGACTTTGGCACCATTTTCTTTATATCATCACTTGTTGGAGGGCATACCGTGTAGAAACAGCTGCTTCCAAGCAGCTTCTGCCAAGGCCTTTCACTGCAAGAGGCCCAGGAACACCTATCCCTGCTCCCACCTTTATATTTTCAATACAAGGTGTCCTCTCAGGGAGGGGAGGAAGAGCCCAGCTGGTCATAGCTATAGATTCTCATCCCTCTACTTATTTCCCTCTCAGAGGTGGGGGAAAGATCGCACACCTCGAAAGCCAAGGAAGGAACCCTCATCTAAAATACAACAGCAGCCAACACATCCATCCCTGCCCACTCCAAAGCCCAGGGGTCCAGAGGAGTCCCCCAAGAAAGTTTCTCAGTGTAGAAACAATTTCTCAGCCTCCTGGAACTGAAGACTAATAAAGGCCTTACTCCTGGCGTAAGATTAAAATCCTCGTGGGCTGAGAGGTCCTTCTGGTTGAGCAGCTGTCCTGAAAATAGGGCAATGGCTTCCAATGGGGACCCACAAAGAGTCCCAGTGTGGGCAGTACCTACAGATCCTTATGCCCTTGGCGGTGGTATTCTGAGGAGTCTCCCTGCCCCAGAGTGAATGTTCATTTAGTTCACTGAAGGTTGAATTGTCAGCGCAGGGCCCCAAGAATCTAGTCTAGGGCTGGCTTATCCAAGTCACCTCCTTCACAAAGCTCTGCCAGCTGCCTTAGGCATCTGCTCTTTCTGGGCCCCACTGGGAATTTAGATAGCACGGCATGAGTCATATCAATGATACACTGCTCTAAACCTACAAGGGCATGTTGCTTGGGTAGAGAAGTTTGGGGATGGCTGCAAGTTGCCAATGACAATGACACTGCCTCCCCTCTCAGTGGTAGAGTGAGACGCATAAGGCTGTGCCTGGTTCCTCCCGCTCTGACTTCCTAAGGGGCCCATCTGGAGAGTAGGGTCCAATGGCCAGTGTTTAAAGACCTGTTTCTGAGCTTCTCAGGGCACTGAAAGACTCCAATCAACACCTGGAGGCATTCTGACTATACATCTAGAGAAAAATCAACGCCTCCAAGGAAAACGAGGGAGGGGAGGGTAGAAATGGACAGTGGCAGAGTCCTGCCAGTAGAGACTAGTGAAGAAAGAAAAGACAGTTGTCAAACAGGGATGCAAAGCTTAGCACAAAGATCAGCCCATCCTTTCTTGTTAGGTTTCCATTTAATCAATAAAGCCCATGTTTCCGTCTTATCACAGCCCCCCCTTCGACATGACCAAGTGTTACTTCCAATCCCAGCACAGCGGACATGTGCATCAGATTCCTGAGAGACACCTGGGAGGGAAGGGAGCGGGGGGGCCTCAGCCCTGCCTTAGGAAAAGGTCTACCTGGCTTCCTGGGATGCGGCTCAGACCCGTTTCTCCTCCAGTACCTCCATTCCGGCTGGCAGAGGCCACCCTGCCTCCTTGGAGACTCCTCAAGAAGGATGGGGGCCGTGTTGCCTGTGCTGTCCACCAGCAGCCTCTGGGGAAGGCCCATCTCCAGCTTGTTCTCCAGATCCTCTTCTTCAGAAGAAGAGGAGGTAGAGGAGGAAGAAACAGCCATGGGAGCCTGCACTGCTGCTTCTTCCTCCTCAGGATCCTCAAGGGGCAAAAGCTGTGCCGTGGGCTTCAGCTCCGCCTGTAGATGCTCTCTGGCTGTGACCCCTGAGGTTATGGTTAGAGGCCACCAGGTGGGTCCGGCCAAGGGGCAGCAGCAGAGGCAGCCCTGGCCCATCAGCTGGCAGCAGGCATGCGGGTGGCACGGAGGGCACAGGAACGGAGTGCTCAGAGGAAGCCCGCCGGTGACACATCCAGCGACCGGCCCCACCAGAGAGCAGCAAGGGGCCCAGAGGAGGGGCCTGGGGTGCTCCGTGGTGAAAGGCTTGTGCAGCCTGTCCACAGCCTTCTTCCAGACGGCTGGGGGCACCCACCTGACCCCTCCAAGCGGCACAGGGGCTGTCCTGCCATTCCAGAAGTGAACAGTAATTTCTTCTTCTTTGGATGCTACATAACAGAAAAGGTCACCATTTTGTTACAGCCGCCTCTTCTATATCATGGGATAAGGGTTCTCCTCTCCCCAGAAGCAAAGCCTCATCACAGCCCCTCTGCTCTGCTTCTGCCCGTGCGCACCTCTCCCTGGAGAGCCTGCCAGGGACATTCCTCACCTGCCCCATGTTTACCACCCCTTCCTGTGCTGCCATGTCTTGGTTTTCACGTCAAAACCAAGCTGCATCCTCAGGTGGGGGAAGGGAAGGAGAAACCTCCTTCTGTCGCTTCTCTGAACACAACGATGCTGACTGGCTAGCCTTGCACAAGGGGACTGTCCTAGTCCCTGGACGACTTGGTGGGGGACCAGTCATGAGTACTGGTGTGACCCAGGATAACCTCACCACACCATAGGTTAAGTAACCAACATAGACATAGTAGCCTTGGGCTATTTTGCCCTGATAAAGAATATTTTATAATCTGAAAAATATGATTTGTCTATGTGTGGCCACCCTCAGGACAAAGCTGCAAGTGAAAGGGTAAGGATTTTTTAAGCCTCTAAGACCCCTAAGCTGGAGAGACACCCTTTGCTCTCTCCTCAGCCTGATCACCAGCCTGGCTCCTGGGGACTGGGAGGCCAGAGCAGCTCCCTTACCTCTCTGGGGGTCTCTTGCCTCCAAGCCCAAAACAACGGTGCCGGGGCCATAGCGCTGTTGGTCTGGTCCCCAGAGTGCCAGCACCTTGTCCCCAAGTCGCAGTGAGTATTCCACGGATGGCGAGAACTGAATGACATCTTCCTCCAAGACCACACTCTGCCGCTGGGCTGGCAGCCCTGGGCATGTGACAAGGGGAGCCTCAAATTCCACCAGCAGGACTCCCTGCCTCTCCAGCTGTGGGAAAGAAAACACTCAGAATAAGAGCTGGCATTAGGAAGTACTACAGGGAGCACCAGGTTCCCTACAACGCCTGGGGCCAGGCCCCGGGTCTCCCTCCCGTGCGGCAAGGCCCAGTTAGGGAAGGGGCCGGGCCAGGTGCTGCCCGGGAGCCCATTAGGGCAGAGACAGGCCGGCTGTGCGGCAGATGCTCTTCCCTCTGCTTCTTGCCGTGGCAACTCTTGTTTATCACTTCTTGCCTTTCCTGTCCCGTGCTCTTCCTTTTCCTGTTTTGTTTTTCTCCTATCTTTATATTTGGCCTGCAATTCACAGGAGTAACCTGGGTCCCCTGGATCTTTCCCCAAGCACACCCCCTCCTCCCAGCACTCCCAGGAAGTGTTGTCCCTGTGTCCACGGCCAGCCAGGGGTGGGGTATCATCCACAGGCCCTCTCGGGCGAGGACAGGCTGAGGCTGTTGAAGCAGCCCTCTGCACTGCCATTACGTCCATGAGGGGAGGCTGGGCAAAGGAAGCAAATGAGCAGCCTGGCAGAGAGGGCAGGAGAAGTACTAAGCTAATTAAAAGAACAAGCTTACAAATTGACATTTATCAAACCACTAGACAGGATCTATATTTGAGCAAAACCCTGTTAATATTTCATATGAAATTACATATTAGTTACTTGAAAATGACAAAATGACTTTTGATTGGAAATTCTATAACTTATATATATTTTTAGATATCACACTTGTTTCCCTCTATGGATCCACATTCACAGAGTCTGACTCTTTGTGGGAAGAGAAAATCCCAAAGAAGCAAGTAGCCACCAAAGTAAAGCCCAGGCCTGGCCCCAGCATGCAGGTACCATGCTCCTGTGTGGAGGGACACAGGCTTACATGAGGTACACACGTTTTGCTCCTCTTTCCCTTAGGCTGGCGCCCATAATTTGACACACTGAATTTACCTGAACAAAGTGCTTTTACTGTATATTTTCTTCACTGTTATGGATTGAATAGTTTCCCCACCAAATTCATATGTTGATGTCCTAGCCCCTAGTACCTCAGAACGTGAACTTATTTGGGAATAGGGTCATTGCAGATGTAACGACTTAAGACAAAGTCACACTGAGTACGGCTGAGTAGGGTGGGCCCCTAATCCAATGACTGGTGTCCTTACAAAAAGGGGAAATTTGAACACGGACATGCACCCAGGGAGAATAGCATGTGAATATGAAGGCCAAGATCAGGGGGATGCTTCTACAAGCCAAGGAACACCAAAGATTGCCAGCAAACCACCAGAAGTTAGGAAAGGCACATGGAACAGATTCTCCCTCGCAGCCCTCAGAATCACCAACCCTGCCAACACCTGGACTGCCAGTCCCCAGAACCGAGAGACAATTTCTATTGTTTAAGCCACTCAGCTTGTGCCACTTTGTTACCCAGCCCTAGGAAATTAATGCACTCACTGACATTACGTTTTCACTTCTGCATCCTGCCCATGGAAGATCTGTGCTTATCCAAGAAACTGAACTGCTGGGCACACACAGCTGAGGCATATCAGGTATGGCAGGGCCACCCAGAGGAGCATATGGGGAGATGTTGGGACTTACGGACTTGCCTCGGGAGCAGCCTTTATCTGAGCCCTGTAATAAAAGCCACCTGCTTCCCTTCTTGCCAGGACCCATGCGTCCGCAGCATCTCCACCTCTTCCCAGCCAGCCAGGCCCCTGCCATGCTGGGTCAGCAATGTGGAAACACGGGTCATAAGATGCATATCTGGGAAAAAGCAAATGGAATTAGGGAGTAGAGAAAACCAAGCCCTAAAACCATCAAGAAACACGTTTCAGAGTTAGATCTGAGCAGCGCCATGGTGTGTGCATGACATATAAGGCAATATGGAACAGAAATCCATGTAAAGAGTGGCAATCTGTGACTTCCAGTAAGATAAGGTAAACTACTGGAAGGGGCAGAAGGAGAGGAGAGTGAAGGGAACCGTCGTTTGAGGATTGGGAATTGTTTCAAGGTAATCAGGGTGGGATTAGCCTTTATATATTCTGGTTATGAGTGCTGGTCTGAGACTAGACAGCAGGCCAGGAAAGACTTCCAGGAAGGGAAATCCTGAGGCGGTGTGTGGGATTCCACGAGGAGGCGTGGAGGCTTGGATGGTGATGCCAAAGGAGCAAAACTGCAAGAAGGCTGAGCACTGTGGGGTAATGAGAGAGGAGGGGGTGTTTGAGCACGGGAAGCACGGAGGAGCTAAGAGGCTGTGAGACAGAAAAAAGGAGCAACTAGTTCTGGGAAATTTTGTGGACAGGACCAAGCTGTAGGGAATTGTTGAGTCAGGGTTTGGGTTTCTGAAAAAAAACTGTTTACTTTGTGGGCAAGCCTGGATACAGGGATGCTTAACTCAGGCTTTGAATGAGATGGTCCACACAGGCGAATCAAGAAAGGGGCTAAAGGGTTCAGGCTGGCATGTCTCTAACCTGGGCAGACTGACTTGAATAGCATGGACGTGAATCCCTGGGACTTGCACAACTTGTATGTGCTTATAGGCTGAGGTTCCTTTCCCCTCTTGTATTCACACTGTAGACAGCCAACTAAGGATTCCATTCACAAAAAGCCAGGATAACTGAGGGACACTGAGGGAACTTGAGGAGGGACCTGGAGACCTCACCTTAGCGGTTGGTAGCAGAAACCCTAATTTCTCATGTAGTCCCACGGCAAGTCTCAGAGGTGATGGTAAAATGAGCTAGAAGTTTTATAACTGATGATGCCTGACTGCCTTCCCTCACACATGCCAACTCTGACATCTGCCACTCCGCTAAAAGGTGGGATGAAAGCCAGGTCAACCCTTGATGTCACTGGGAGTGCAGTTTAGACTAGGGGAATATTAAACCCCAAGCAACTCAGAGCCCACACGGTAAAGAACCCTTTCGGCCTTCCCAGGAAGCAAGCTCTCTCCCTCCTGGGCCGTCTCTCCCACCATCGAGAACCAGGAACAGAGAGGAAAAAGGAAGCCGAGATCGATACCTGGTGAGGGGGTTCTGCCAGGTGAGCCAGGGTGCTTGGGAGGCGAGAGGGCAGGCGAAGGAGAAGTCCCAGGGAGGAGCAGTGCCGGCCCAGGCAGGGGCCTTCAGGGTTGTGGCCACGCTGCAGCATTTGGGCAAAGGCATCCCAGGCCCTGCGGAGGAGTCCATGGCCCTGGGAGAAAACACCTGAGAACAAGCGGCACTATTATCGGAGTTGCAGCCCACAGCCCAGGGGAGGGCGGCTGGCCGGGGCTGGGCTCAGCTCTGCGGTTTGCGGCCTCTCTGCGGCCGCACCCGGTCCCACCGACGCGCAGGGTGTCCCCAGAATCACCTGTCCGGGGAGGCTCAGCTCAGGAAATAGGGGAGGGGTTGAAAGAGCAAGAGCTGGGATTTCAGAGAAGGATTTATCTGTAGTAAATCCTTCACAGCCTGCTGGCTGCGTGCTCACTTCACCTCGGTGCTTCAGTTACCGCCCAGGAGATGAGATGTGGAAAGCACCTGGCATATTTAAGTAGCTCCACATACGTTAGCTTTTTTCCCCCCATCTCCACCCCAGTTGTAGCGACTTCGGGGGTAAGACCACACGTCCCTTCGCAAATCCTAGTCCTGGTGACAAACTGACCCCTAACCCAAGCCACAGACTTCCCTCCTAACCCAGTCACCTGCGGGACTAGACCGAGCTGAGAGCCCAGGGCTGTGGCCTCCGTAGACGTGCTCAGAGGCGACAGCTGCCACCCAGGGCCCGAGAGCCCACTCCGCTGGCCCAGCCCACCACGGCCCTGCTGAGTCTGCTCCTGCCCAAGTCCGCAGTTCTGACCCCAAGGGGACTTATCACAGCCTCAAACTCCACCTCAGCCGCAGCCCCTTCCAACGGCTGGAGTTCACGACCTCAGACCAACTGACTCCTGGTTGCCTAGCAGGTTGCCATGGATGCGAGCCAGCTGGGCCGAGGGAGTGTACTGAGCATGTGCAGAGAGGGGGTTGGGGCCTTGGGCCGCATGCGCGGGGCGAAAGGGTAGCGGGTAGTTCTCCGCCTTTCTGGGGAGGGGGTGCTGGCGGGAAAGGCCAGTGCGACCTCAATTCCCCAAAAGCTCGGGCTTCCCCTCTGCCAGAAGAGTCCGTCACGGTACGCAGACCTCACGGATCCCAGGAGAGTCTCGTGCGGGAGGGAGCTGGTCCCACAGGGA
This sequence comes from Balaenoptera ricei, assembly GCF_028023285.1. NCBI lineage: Eukaryota > Metazoa > Chordata > Mammalia > Artiodactyla > Balaenopteridae > Balaenoptera > Balaenoptera ricei. Next base: position 66,634,721 of record NC_082646.1, read on the forward strand.
CTCAAGGCTATTGACCTGCCTTCACCCGGTTCGGGCAGGAGGCTGGAGTGGAGGGAACCACTGGTTGGCCTAAGGACTCTAAGATAGAATTTGTCTTTAGTTTAAAAAAAAAAAATAACCCAAAGTGTGGGCATGTTTGTCTGTAACAGACAGGACTGCTGAGGAGCAGAGGTGTAATGATCACTTGGGGTGGTGGGAGTGGACAATGGGGACCAAAGGAACAGAAGTCTAGATTCTGCTCTCATTTGAACATCCAGAGGAGGAGGCTGCTATCTGAGGCATCTGACGGTCATTGTGCACCGGCTGTGTGCCCAGCACTGTGTTCAGTGGAGAAGACCAAAAAAGTATGCAGGGACATTTGTGGGTGTCTCTACCACATCCATCCCCCCCTTCCACCGGTTCCTGTTTCTGTTGTGGCTCTGTGTGGTTAGGAGAGGCTGACTGTACCCCCCGATTCATGTGTGTCCATCAGCACATTACATCCCCTGGCCACTAGGGCATGGGCATGTTCCCGTGCCTCTGGAATCAGAATAAATCTCAAGACTTTTGTTGGAAATCCTGGGTTATAGACATTCTTTTTCCTCCTATACATAAATAAGAAAGCTTGAGGTTCTGGGAGCTTCTGAGTCTTTCTGGGACACTGAAGCTATTCCCAGAGAGGATAGACCTAATGAAAACAGGTTCTTGGTGACAGTGTTGAGCCCTGCCTGAAGGCGGCCCTACTGCTAGAAGCTAAGGTGTGTGAGCCAATAAGTTCCCTTTATTGGTTACACCAATTTTTATCAGATTTTTGTATCGGTTGCAACCAAAAGCATCCTAACTGATGTCTACCCTCACAAAGCTTAACTTTGCAGCCAGGAGAACGACTGTTACCCTAAAGGCTGAGTGATTTGGTGCACAAAGTTAGAGTCTAAGAAACACTAATTAAGTCTCTGGCTATGAGAGAAGGATTCCTGAATGAGACAGGTGGGATTTCAATGGTGAAAGGAAGAAGGAGAATATTCCATTCCGTCTTGGTAGGAAGCAAGAGCTAAGAGAGAAGGATGCATTTGCAAGACTGTGATTTTCTTTTTGGGGTGGAGGGAATGGGGTGTCATGGGAAAATCAAGTGTGGATATTTGGGAAGGGGCCAAATTGATGGGAGCTTTGAAAACCAAGCAGATAAATGTCAACAATGTCATAGTCAAAAGGAAGTTGTCATGGGGCTTGAGCAATGAAGTGACATGAAATACTTTAAGAAAGAATATCAGAGTGATGATAGAGCCAGTTGAGAACAGAGCCCAGGAGGCCACGGAGTTATCCAGACACAATGTGACAGGATGGGAATAGGAAAATAACACCACCAAATATTTCCTGATGCCTACCTGACTTGAATCACTTTGCTGGGTGCTAGGAATATAGGATGAATAAGACTGGTCCCTATCTTCAAGGAGCTTAACATTCTACTGAAGACACAGATAGGTGTGCAAAGATAGCAGGAGTAAAGATAGCAGGATAGGAACGGCAAGGAAATATGTGTTCAAAATAAAGGAACAAGTAATGGCTGTGGTGGAAAGACTTCACAGAGAGGTGACAGTGGAGATGAATGTGATAGTGTGTTGGAAGTCCTGCCTGGGCTTGGTGACAGAGGGGACCTGGGAGTTAAGGAAGAAGGAAGAGCTGAAGCTCATCATAGGAACAGAAATAGAAACATTTTGAAGGCAGACTCCAAGATAGGGGACGTCACTGTCCTTCCCACATTTTCTGGCCTGGAGAACCTGAAGAATGTTAATGTCATGGGCAAAAAAGAAAACAAAGAGGATAATAAGTTTTAAAAATAATGGCTATGAAAACATTATGTGTTTTCATAATGTTTCACATAATGTTTTCACATAATGTTTTCATTATGTTTCACAAGCACTGTTAATACTGATAATAACATAAGGGGTAGCTGTTTTTCCTATAATTCTCATTCTGTGGATGAAGAACTGAGAAAACACAGTGGGGATGCAGCAGAGTCAGAATGTAAATGGAGGCAGTTTGACTGCGGAGCCTGCCTTCTTAAGCGCAAACTAAGCTACCTGAGGGTGTCTGCTGCATGCAGGAAAAAGATGACTCTGAAGTAATTTCAAATGACAACAAGGTTTTGTTAACTACTTTTGCTTTAGCCCCAAGATACTTCTGCATCATGTTATGAGTGAGGTATAGATTTCTCGCCAACCCCAAATAATAAAACCCACCAAACTTTGACAAATCCAGGGAGGTTCATTGTGATTGCTTAGCATGAAGCGTCTGCAAAGTGCAGTACAGGCATTGAATAGTCATTAGTCTTACTTTACAATACTTTTGTGAGTTTCTCACAGCTGAGACTCTGGCCAAGTGTGCGAGAAGGGCAAGGTGAGAGATATAGAGAATTCTGGGGACTCCTGCTTCCCTAAAGTTCTTGAAAGAAACTACCAAAGCTTAAGAAGCATTTTCTCAATCTACATAAGATAACGTTTAGTACATCTGAAACCCTGGTAAGAAATATCCAACACAGCTTAGCATTTGAACTATTATCTGCTCACCCAGAAACTCCATTAAGAAAACTATCAAATGATGTAAGGAACCACATTTTGTGAAATTATTTGTTTCTATTTAGAAACACGGAATCAAATGATTCTAAAAATGGGGTCAGTGTGGCGGCTGGTGGTTGCCATTATGGAGGAAACTTTCCTGGGGTTATTCTTGGCCTCAGCCTCATCAGGGTACAGAAGGGACTGCAGGTAATTAATGTACTTGATCGCGGCTCTGAGGGTTTCCACTTTGCTGAGTCGCTTCTCCAAGTACTGCTCTGGCAGATGATGTCGGAGCTGGGCATAGCCTTCATTGACACATTTCACCCGCTGCCTTTCCCGCTCATTCCTTTTCTGGATAAAGGCTGGCCTGTAGGAGTATTCACACCTTCTGTAATTTGGATAAGGCATTGGGAAGGAGAAGGCGCAGGGTTCCCCATAATCTTCCATGATCAGAGAGTCACTGGAAAAAGGCAGCAATGACAGGTCTTCAGAGTAAGGAGATGGCACCGGGCCCTCAGGGTGCAGGTGGAACATGATCATGGGGTCCAGATAGATGGACCTGGTCAGTGGCAAGTGGGTGGAATCAGTGAAGACAGGCAGTTTGTCTGGCAGATTGGAGTAGCTTCTGTTGTCCATCATTTCCTCTTTAGCCTGGAAACAGAACCAAGTTTATTAATTTGGCCAGATCAAAAGAGAACAGATATCGACAGAGATCAGAGACTTTTCTGCTTTGATGAATAGTTTCTGAGCTCATTCTGAAAACTTGATGGGGTTACAACATTCTGTGGGTAGTAAGGGAGAGGATTTTTGATGGTACACAGAAACAGCATGAAATAACATTGACTTGCCTTGTGAGAAAGTTATTCCCTTTCAGTTCTCTTTCAGTCCTTATGATTACAAGGATATATCTTTAGTCTGATGAGAGTGTGTTTTCCATACTACTAGAATGCTTTCTAATCCTCCTCAGATGGAAGCCTTCAACAGGAATAGTATCTAGCTAGAATCTAATAATATTTTACTATTAATTTCTATTTATTGTGAATTATACTGATTTCACATTTACAGTAGTGATACAAAGTCTCTTTTAAAAATAAAGCTACTTGAGTAAAAAATGTAAATTGATTTACAGAAAAATAGTAAGTAAATAGCAGTACAGGTGGAACACTAATATAATGAATATTGTGAAGGTGTATGCAAATACTGACGTTTGGGAAACACTGAAACACCACAATATTCAAATACGTGTTGGAGAAATTACAAACTAGTTAATGATCATGCAACCTCACAGGCATAGCCTTCTTAAATGATACCTGATATGCCTTGGGCAAAACTGAAAATAAAAATAAGAAAGGAATCATTTGCTCTTAAAAATTCACTGTAAGATTCCCTTAATGAGAAACTCCCCTAACACATTTAAAACATGGTCAATTTACATATTTTTACTTAGAACTTTAAATATATTGAGTAAAGTACATCTGTATTTAGGTTTTTTTTTTCATGGAACTTAAAGTATTATACTCCAAGACGTCTCATATCAACACATTCCCTTCTTCTGAATAGGCCTGCATCCAGCTTATTTATTACACTACCATTACTCTTTGCCTTTGACTGTAATAATGTGGTCACAACGGATTTCACAGGAACATTACAGTGTAACTAGTTAACTGGAAGTCAAGGAAGTGCTGTAGGAAAAGAGCGTTTTTCTTTCAGTCATTAACATTTTCAAGTTTCAGTCTTGGCTTTGCCTCTCCTTAGCTGTGTGTCCTTAGGCAAATTTCTTAACCTTTCCGAGCTCTGGCTTATTCCTATGTCCAACTGAGATATCAACTATTCTGCAGGGTGGTTGTGAGGATTCAATGAAAAAAAAAATACATAATACACTAAGTATTAGTTCTTTTCCTGTTTCGTTTCTTACCAGATGAATCCTTGTGCAGCATCCCTTTCTCACCTGCACCTTATAGAAAACCTGGCTTATATTTTCCCTAACACTGGAAAATCAAACATTGATCTATCCAAAGCACATTTGTTGAGAGATGAAGAACATACCCAAAATGGAAAAGGAAAGCCACATGAAATCTAATTTTGGGCTTTCAGAAAAGAAGGAAAGGTGGCTTTCTTTTTCCACAAAAAACCCAGCCCTAATGTTTAAGGGCAAGATTAGGTAAACACTGGCACTTGTTTCTCTACCTGAGTAAAACAAAATTCTGCAGGCTGCACTATGTAATGACAGGAGCAGTCTCTAAGCACCAGAATTCAAGTGCAATAAAGTGTATTACAATCCTTGTGAAAAAACCTATCCTATCAAGTATGGCTACCGAAAAGACAAATGACTCTGGAACCAGAAAGGGCAGTAAGGGATGGGGGATAGCAGATGAGAGGTGGGAAATGTGAGTGGTGGGGAGGGTTATAATGTCATGGTGAAAAAGGCTAAAAAAGGAATAAATGCCAGGAAAAGCTCTTCCTAATAGAGGTGTGGTGGTGAGGGAATGAGATAAGTGCCATAGGTCCAATTAAAAATCAAAACAGAGGAAATGAAAGATTCCAAATTACTGATCCAATAGCCTAAAATAACTAACATAAAATGAAAATCTCTGGATTACAAACTAGCCAAGATTCTGTCAAAAAGGAAAAGTTGCTGAGAGAAAAAGAGTTGGGAAATTCTCGAGCCAAGAATTCTAGAGGGTAAGAGATAAAGGATGTGTATGGCAGAAATTGGGAAATGATGGCACAATCAGTATGGAGCCCCTATTACTACATTTCTGAGAACATCAGCACCTTATTTCTGCCTATAGCTAACGAGCCAGAACTGATACAACAGGGTACCAAAAAGTAAAGCAGATGTCATCAAAGCTAATTACACACAAGAATTCTTTCGGTATAGTTCATCCTGACTGATAATTTTAACAATATCTTAAGCCTTGACCCAGATGAAATATGAGTAATTTGTATACGCAACAGGTAGTTAATAGTTTCTAGGTTTTAACAAGACATTGCATAATTCTTGGAAAAAGAGCCTGGTGTCTTTGGAGACACACTGATGAGAAGCCTTTTCTATTGAGCATTTCCAAAAAGTTCACCAATCAATGTAGCAGCATTTAAATGATCCTTTATTCAAAGAAGAAAATTTAACAACAACAGTGATAGAATGAAAAAGGCAGTAGCGAAGAGGATCGAGATAGGAAGCCTAGTGGCAGCTGGACATGTTTGTAGAAATTGAGTAAAGGTTTTAAAAGAGAGCCACACAGACTGTAAGTGCTGCGGCTCCAAAGCCAGATACACGCATAGCTAACAAATGCACCTGCCTTTTAGGGAAAATCTCAGGTGTCTGTCTTAGAACTCTTCTGGGAAATAAATGATGAGGTCTTAGTGATAAAATCCTAAGAGATTCTGGATGCTCTGCTGAGCATAAAAGCTTCAACTTTCTGAGACATTACAAATATCTAGCATGGAAAAAACAAAAAGCTACAACTGCACATATAATTGAATTACTGAATGTTAGGCCTAGAGGAACCTTAGAAATCTTCTTATCCAATCCCTCATAAATTGTTGCAGAGCTAGTAGCAGAGCAGAGGTCAGAACCTAAATCTCCTGACTTCCAAACCCAAAAACGCTTTCCACTCCTCCAGATGATTGAATCATCAGCAAAACTGACTCTTTCAACATATAAGCATATTTGATAGTTTAAGATAATGGAATAATCAGATAGCTGAAAAAATTCATCATTTATCAACTGTACCTAGGGATTTTCTTAAAAACCATGTTTTTATTCTCCCCCATGGGCCACTCTGGAGAAAAGTCTCTTACCTGAATTTTGTTGCCGAGAGGCTGTACTTTGGGCTGAGTCAGACATAAACTGATTTATAGGTGATCATTTAGTAACAACATGCAAAATAGCTTACAGTTAAACAGAACTGCTCAGTCTGGTTTAGCTGTTTTCTCTACCTAATATGTAGATATGACAACATACAACAATACTAAATAGAAAGCTTTGCTTGCAAAATTGGACTCTTGTAACAAATTCTTTTATAAAAAGAATGCCCCCCCATTTATCTGAGTTATATAATCTTATATCAAAATTATTTATGGAAAATATCTTTAAGTAATAATCTCATAATGTGCAAATATTCGCCAATATTTGTAAAATAGAGATTAAGGCCATAACCAGGAAGCTCAATATGAACCTACATTTTATTATATATCTAATAAAATTTTTTTCCTTCTAAATGAACTATTTTTCAGAGCAATTTTAGATGCACAGCAAACTGAGCAGAAAGTACATAGTTCCCATTTACCCCCTGCTCTTACCTATATGCACATTCTCCTCTACTACCAATATGCCAGCCCCAGAATGATATATTTGTTACAATTGATAAACCAATATTGACACATCATTATCACTCAAAGCCCATAGTTTACATTACGGTTCACTCTTGGTGTTGTACAATTCTATGGAATTTGACAAATGTATAATGACACATTATATACTGATTTTTTTTTTACTCCATAGTTTTGCCTTTTTCAGGATGTCATATAGTTGGAATTGTATAGTAAATAGCCTTTTCAGATTGGCTTCTTTCACTTAGTAATATTTATTTAAGGTTCCTCCACATATTTTTGTGGCTTGATAGCTCATTTCTTTTTAGCACTGAATAATACTCCATTGTCTGAATACCATATGATATCACTTACATGTGGAATCTAAAATATGACACAAAGGAACTTATCTATGAAACAAACAGACATAGAGAACAAATTTGTTGTTGCCAAGGGGGAGGGGAGTGAGGGAGGGATGGATTGGGAGTTTGGGATTAGCAGATGGAAACTATTATATATAGAATGGATAAACAACAAGGTCCTACTGTATAGCACAAGGGACTATATTCAATATCCTGTGATAAACCATAATAGAAAAGAATATGAAAAAGAATACATACCTGAATCATTTTGCTGTTCAGTAGAAATTAACACAACATTGTAAATCAACTATACTTCAATAAAATAAATTTTAAAAAATATTCCATTGTCGGGATGTACCACAGTTTACTTATCTATTCACCTAGTAAAGGACTTCTTGATTGCTTCCAAGTTTTGGCAGTTATGAATAAAGCTGCTATAAACAGCCATGGGCAAGGTTTTCGTGTGGACATAAGATTTCAACTAACTCAGATATTAAATACCAAGGTGTGCAATTGCTGGATCACACAGTAAGTGTATGTTTAGTTTTGTAAGAAACTACCAAACTCTTTTCTAAAGTGGCCATACCATTTTTGCATTCTCACCAGCAATGAATGAGAGTTCCTGTTACTACACATCCACACCAGCATTTGGTGTTGTCAGTGTTCTGGATTTTGGGCATTCTAATAGGTGTGTAGTGGTATCTCATTGTTTTAATTTGCATTTCCCTGTGGACATATGATGTGGAGCATCTTTTCAAATACTTATCTGCCATCTGTATATCTTCTTTGGTGAGGTGTTTGTTCAGGTCTTTGCCCTATTTTAAAATCAAGTTGTTTGTCTTATTGTTGAGTTTTAAGACTTCTTTGTATATTTTGGAAAATAGTACTTTATCAAATATTTCCCCCCAGTCTGTGGCTTGTCTTCTTGTTCTCTTGACAGAGTCTTTCACCAGAAGTTTTTAATTTTAATGAAGTCCAGCTTATCAATGATTTCTTTCTTGATTCGTGCTTTTGATATTGAATCTGTCATCAGCAACCAAAGGTAATCTAGATTTTCTCCTATGTTGTCTTCTAGGAGTTTTGTAGTTTTTTGTTTTGCATTTAGGTCTATGATCCATTTCGAATTAATTTTTTGAAGGGTGTGAGGCCTGTGTCTAGCTTAATTTTTTTGCACTTGACTGTCCAGTTGTTCCAGCACCATTCACTGAAAAGACTTTTCTCCGTGTTCCCATTGTTCCTTTGTCAAAGATCAGTTAACTATATTTGTGTGCACCTATTTCTGGGCTTTCTATTCTGTTCTATTGATCTGTTTGTATTCTTTTGCCAGTGCCAGTGCCACACTGTCTTGAAAACAGGTAGTGTCAGTCTTCCCATTTTGTTCTTCTTCATTAACATTGTGCTGACTTTCTGAGTCTTTTGCTTCCTTAGAATCAGTTTGTTGATATCCACAAAAGAACTTGATGGGATTTTGATTGGGATTGTATTTTTTTTTTTTTTTTTCTGCATTGGGTCTTTGTTGCTGCACGCAGACTTTCTCTAGTTGCAGCGAGCAGGGGTTACTCTTTGTTGCACAGCACAGGCTTCTCATTGCAGTGGCTTCTCTTGTTGCAGCGCACGGGCTCTAGGGCGCGCAGGCTTCAGTAGTTGTGGCGCACGGGCTCAGTAGTTGTGGCTCGTGGGCTCTAGGGTGTGGGCTGAGTAGTCATGGCGCACAGGCTTAGTTGCTCTGCGGTATGTGGGATCTTCCCAGACCAGGGATCGAACCGTGTCCCCTGCATTGGCAGGCAGATTCTTAACAACTGCGCCACCAGGGAAGTCCGGGACTGAATTGAATCTATAGAGATCAAGTTGAGAAGAATTGACATCTTGATAATATTGTCTTCCTATCCATGGACATGGAATCTCTTATTTAGTTCTTTGATTTCTTTCATCAGTTTTGTAGTTTTCCTCATATACATTTTGTACATATTTTGTTAGACTTATACATATTTCATTTGGGGGGATACTTATGTAAATGGTAATTGTTTTTAATTTCACTTGTTCATTGTTATTATGTAGGGTAGCAATTGACTTTTGTATCTTAACCTTCTATCCTGCAACCTTGCTATAATCAAATCACTTATTAGTACCAGGTTTTTTTTTTAATTCTTTTGGATTTTCTTCATAGACAATCATGTCATCTGTGAACAATGACAGTCTTAACTTTTCTTTCCCAATCTGTATACCTTTTGTCTTATTGCATTAGCTAGGATTTACAGTATGATGTTGAAAAGGAGTGGTGAGGAAGAACATCCTTGTCTTGTTCTCCTCTATTCCTAGTTTACTGAGAGTTTTTGTCGTGAATGGGTGTTGGATTTTGTCAAATGCTCCTTTCTGCATCTATTGATAAGATCATGTCATTTTTCTTCTTGAGTGTGTTGATGTGATAGATTTCATTAATTTTCAAATGTTCAAACTGCCTTGCATACCTGGAATAAATTTCACTTCGTTGTAGTTGAACTTATATCTTTTAATACTAACAATAAAATCAATAAGTTTAGGTTAGATTTTGGGGTTTAAAAAAAGTGCTTTTCACCAACCAAAAAATGCATTAACGGCTCCTAAAATCTCATCCTTATGAAATTAATGTAGTTAAAAAATTTCTTAGAACACTCCTTCATGCATTTTAAATCCCTGTTTATCAAAATGATATCTGTATACTTTCAGAGGCCCATCTAAGTACCCATACATTCTCCCTCCCTCTCTCTCTACACACCCACACCCACACACAGATAATTTACTACCAGTGTTTTATGATTAGACTGGTATAAAACAATAGTCTTACAACAGGGTACAAATTGTCTTTGCATCTTCAAGGTCATCATACAGCAAAAGAGGGAGGAGAGAAAAGTTAGGAGACATAGATACACTGGTAGGTGTTTCAAAAATTATTTTTATTGTTACATTTCAAAGAGGACATAGGAAGAAAAAAGCCAGTTATCCAATAACTGCTATACCTTTCAGAGGGAGGCAACTGGAACTCCAGTACTAGTTCAAAGCTGTACACACTACAGCTCAAACAGCTGCCTCTCAACCTGACTGGGGATGCTGACAAATATGTGTATGTCATCAATCCAGGGAGGCTTGGGTTTAAAAGAAAATTTCTTTATTGCAAGTGTCCAAGTCCTTAGGATTCATCCTTAAAGAAGAAGAAGACGAGAAAGACCACACACGAAGACTATGTTTATTCATTAGAGTAAACTAGCAAACGGCCAGCTTGTTCTAGGATGCATTGCATCAGACATCACAGTACAGGAAGAAAATCTGCATCTTGTGAAGAGCCACCAGGCATTTCAGATCCAATTTACCATGAAGTGCAGCCACAGGCCAACCAGATGTCCAGATAATATAGTCAGTGCAAAATTCAAATAGGTAAGTCAGGGCTTTGATGAGGCTGGCAGACTGCAAAATATAAATGAAACTTGAAAATAAAAGGCAAAGTCTATTTACAACAGATTGTTTAGTAAAGTGACTTGAGAAAAGTTATGTTAAGCACTTCCCACATATCCCTCCCCTTCTCTGCCAAAAACAAAAACAAAAAACACCACACAAAAACCACCCCTGAAAATTATCTTGAAAACCAAACTAAAACTGTGTGGTAAAAAAGAGAGTGCTTTTTCCAGGTAAAGGACTTCAAGATAATTTACAGGCAGACATATTTTTATTAGTAAAAGTCACAAACAGGAAAAGGCTAATGTTGTTTGAGGCGTGTGCTTTAAAAAATGCCTCCATTAATACATTAACAAGAAAAGAAAATACCAAGCATGTTTTTGTTTCCAGTTTTGAATTTTCCAGCAAGAGTTAGTGAAATCAACAGGGCATTAAAACAAAACCCAGGAAAACTCAGTCAATATTTTCCCATTGTCTGCCTCATTTCTTTCTAGTCACCTTGAATTCGATTCCCAATTAGCTGAGGACAACATGACGGTCAAAGACGGATTTTCGCTGCTCTTGAACTTGAAGCTTCCAACGCTGCTGGGCATACTCTACCTTATTCAGCACATTGGCTCGACTGCGGGAGCGGGCCAGCACATCGTGGGCGTTTGCAAAAGGCTGGTGATCCTGAAAGTCCAGGAATGGAGAACATCAGACGGCATGGTCCGTGTAAAACACACACACACGATAGCAGTTATCCAGCCACGGAGATAGGAGCAGCTGGCCTTTTCAAACAGACCATCTAATTTGGCCAAGCACTCTTAGGCACTCAACTGCCAGAAGCAGGATGAACTCAACTACAGAAATAGTTGGTTCAAGTAAAATAAGCGATGAGGAGGTATTTGTGCAAAGTTCCCGTGAGTCACCATTTCCAAAGACATTCCCTTAAGAAGTAGGGATCAAGACAAAGACAGTGGTCATTTATGTTAGAGAGAAGCCCTTCTTGATGAGTGGTGGAAAGAAAATCTATTTTGCATGTTAATATCTACATGTTACAGATACAGAAAGTAGGGCTTTTCCTTGTTTTATTCGATACTATATAGCTAATCTGTGGCTGAGGAAACTCCTATCTTTTAATTTCCTGACTCCCATTATATTAGAATTGTTACTTGCCAGCTTGGGGCCACATTCTTCCTGGGAGATGAGTTGACTGCATCTTATCTTGGTTGGTTTCCATCTCTTCTTATGCCCTCAACACCTACATTTCCCCCCTTCCCCAATCTGTAATGAACAGAGACATAGCTCAAGTGCTACAATTACCCTCTAGTGCTAAGGACAGTAAGGAATTATCACTTCAGCGTTTCTATTTGGTAAAGACTTGAATCTTTCATTGCTGAGCACACAGTAGCTTCCATGTTAGCTGCTGCATTAGGAAAGAGGCCATTGAAGGGTCACCCAGGTATCTGTGTAGAAAACGAACCTATCCTGGTCAAAGTAAACCAACGCCACTGATGTTTGCAGTCATTACACAGGAAACCACCATGCTAATCTATCTATGAATGAGATATAAACACAGCTGCCTAAATGACAAAAGGCATTCAGTACTTATTTATTGCTTTTGTTTGCCTTTTCCTTGATCTCTTTTTCCTGAACCTGGGTTAGCAAAGCTCCTAAATGTTCCAACATAGGATACAAGTCACAAGTCAGACCTCTTAAACTTTGCCTCTCGGAAAGAAACAATATTGTTTTGCATGTTTGCAAAAGCTCTATTATATACCCAGGGCAGAAGTCAGCGTGTCTATGGAAAGCTATACATAACTGCGTAACTATATATATAAAACTATAACTAAACAGTGTTATAACACCTGGTCTTCTTTTTAGAGCAAGATATTTATATAATGTCGACATTTCAAAGACATCAAAGAGTTTTCTGTAAAGAATCTATCCCTGCCTTCTTTACCAAAATTGCTTCAACTTTTCACTTAATTTAGGTAATATCTTGTGCAAACCCCATTATTTTTTTTAACCTTACAAATGAAAATAATAAAAACAATTCCACAAAGTTCAAATGTTTCAAAGATGTAAGAAAGAACGTTAGGAAAAAGGAAGGTGGCTAATGTTGTTGGATTACTTTATTTCCCATGAGGAAATAAACCGATCCAAGGTCATCTAACAAATGAGCACAAGCACAAGTCTTAGCTCCCCTAAACTTGACTTGGTGTCACATTTTCTTAACACACTGATTTTGTTCAGGTAGATTAAAATGACACTATCCGAATATGGTGCTTCAGTGAACTTGTATATAAAACATTATTACCATTGGTTTGTTTTGACATAAACAAGACTGGGAAGAAGGATGTACTTTACCAGCAGAGTGTTTCTCAATTTCATAGTCTTGTTATCTACTCTTCAAGGTAGGGGGAGAAACACCTTCTTAAGGAACAAATTTAAAGGACTAAACAAACCAGTTAATCCTTTTGGTCTATTCTCCATCTATCAGAACAAGATTGAACTAGCTGCTCATAGTCATGGATGCCGGGAGAATGCAAATAGAGATTTACCCTTTATATATGTTTGTTCTTTTTACACCTGATAAAATTACAATAAATATAAAATATGTTTTAATGTAATGCTTTGATAATAGCAATGATGTGTCATGGATATATAATACAGTAAATATTGTGACTACTTGCAGTGAGCTTCTTAACTATTTGTGCTAACTCTCACTTGATTCAAAGTGCTCTACACTCAACAAAAATGGAAAAAATTAAAACAGAATTGAACTGAGAATTTAACAAAAGCATGTTTAAAGGCACATACAGAGTGAAGAACTCTCATCTTGGATTAGCAACAATTGTAGGAATTTAAATTGAACTTCTTTTTGAACAGAGTTGGTACCATAAATTCATACCTGTGTTTAGAAAACCTCTCTCTGCCCAGAATCAATTTAACAGATATCCAAAAGTCAGCCAGGCCTCTCAAGACAATGTTCTCATATGATCGACATGCTCACAGAATCAATCACTGGTGAACAAAATGGTTACTAAGCACATGGTCCCATCAAATGCCTTTCCTACATGTTTTTATCTACACATTTGTGCATCCATTTCTTTTATGTTCTGTGTATTACATTAATATTGTCTATCCCTAAAATCAGGAACCAGATATTTAATGCTATAAGGGATGTAGTTTAAGTCAGAGTTTCTGTCTCTGTGCCTATAATGAAACGGTTCAGGTGGCCTTTGATACATAACGTTTTCATATGTTACTAGTTCTCAACTGGGGGTGATTTTGACCCCCAGGAACATTTGACAACGTCTGTGGACATTTTTGATTGTCATGATTGGGATGAGGCTTCTAGTGGGCAGAGGTCAGGGATGCTATTAGAGATCATGCAGTGAACAGGACAGCCCCCTACAACAAACAATCATCTGACCCAAAATGTCAATGGGAAATGTTGTATGTGAATGAAAATTAACATGGGAATAGTATTTGAGACTCTAATCCTTCCTGATATGGAAAAGTTACTTGTTATGTGTTGGTTGAATTACTAAAGGAAGCAAGGGGAAAAGAGGCAAACAGAGGTATTTCTATGAAAGTTCTTCACAAAACAAAAATGAAATCTTGCTCAAATTAAGTTGAGTATTCAATATCGATATTCATGAGACAAGCAGGCTCTGTAATTATAACTTAAGCCATTCATTCAGGATCCCCTTTCTCATCTTTTACCAATGGGTCCACAAGCCATTCCAGAGTAAAAGGACTTTTTTTTTTTTTTTTTTTTTTTTTTTTTAAAGATTTATTTTTTTATTTTTATTTTTTTTTTTAAATTAATTTATTTTATTTTATTTATTTATTTTTTATTTATGGCTGTGTTGGGTGTCCGTTTCTGTGCGAGGGCTTTCTCTAGTTACGGCAAGTGGCGGCCACTCTTCATCGCGGTACGCGGGCCTCTCACTATCGCGGCCTCTCTTGTTGCGGAGCACAGGCTCCAGACGCGCAGGCTCAGTAGTTGTGGCTCACGGGCCTAGTTGCTCCGCGGCATGTGGGATCTTCCCAGACCAGGGCTCGAACCCGTGTCCCCTGCATTGGCAGGCAGATTCTCAACCACTGCGCCACCAGGGAAGCCCTAAAAGGACTTTTGACTGTGATTGGCAAGGCTTTATCCTGGCTTTGGCTTTTGGAATGGATTCTTGAAACTCTACTAAATTTTATTCACTTTAAGAAACATAGTTCAATAAAGTAATCCAAAATAAAAAGTAATTTCTAAAGAATATTATATATGTAATAATGAAATAGTGGAAAATTTGGAAACAAACCCAAACAGGATAATGACAAAACAAACAATATAATTCTCTAAGCCATACTGAATAACAAATTTGTGGACTATGTCAATTTCTCAAAAGTTTTGAGTGAAGTAATATTAATTATATATACAAATATGAATGTGTTTTAAAGATAGGAAGAGAATCAGGAGTGATGGTTTTATTTTTCTCTAAAGAGCACAGATTTTTTTAAAGAAGGAGGAAAATAGGAAATATAAAACATCAGCGGGTTATCAAGCTGTACTTCATTAAGTAAAGAACATTATGGTTTTCATGCTTCCCTTCACTAAAGCCTCTTTGCCTTTTAAAATATTTGGTGATGTTGACAGGGAAGGTGTTCAGGCAGGAGCCTAGGAAGAAGACTATCTCCGATGCTTTTCTCAATGTAAGCAGGAAAAGGCGATGAAAATTATGCCCTTGGTAGTGAAAGGCAAAGCCTTGTACAGCACACTCACCAAGGATCATCGGTCTAACCACCAAATTTATGGTTTACAGAGCAATTTCCTCATCAAGAGACATACACTAATATTAGAACTGTCTTTAGGTTCTCTAGTGGAGGATCTGCTCCAGATATGGACATCTATTATGTAACTACTCTTCACATGCACTCTATATCAGATGATGACAGAGACTGGCTTTGAATAGCTAGGGCATGCTAAGAACTTACCCCAACATCATCATCGCTCTGTATCAATTGTGAGTGTCCAAACAGGCGTCTCTTCAGTATGGGCTCAACCAGAGTAAGATATACCATGTACAGAAGCAGAAGGCCCAAAATGGAGAGATAAATTATAATGGTAACCTAAAAGAAATTGAAAATAAGTTATATCTCTGTTCAAGCCAAGAAATCTGAATTTTGTATAATAATGCTAAAGCCATAGTGAAGACTGATCTATCTGTTAAGCATATAGGATGTCTATACAAACCAGATTCCAACATAAGAAATAAACTCAACTCTTCACCAAAGTATTATTTATAGAAAAAAAGGAAAGAAAGCATTTTGCCTTTGGGATCTTCTCACGAGTCTTCAAATTCCACCTTCACCTACTGCTAATCATTTGCACCACTGCTAGCATAGTAGTTCTCTTTTTTCACCCTCAATACAGTGTCCTAGATTCAACAGCACTGCAGTCAAGACCACTTTCTGTTAGGATCCCTTACAGAAAATGTAATTCAGATGAATTTCAACAGCATACTGCTTTAGATCAATTTAGATACACAAAAATACATTTTAGGCACATGATTTTCTTGAGATCTTAATTCGTGCGGTGTCAAGCAGTACAGTGTGACACCTCCCACTAGAATGGCTACAGTTAAAGACAGTCAACACCAAATGTTAGCGAGGATGTACAGAAACTGAACCCTCATATGTTACTGGTGAGAATGTAAAATGGTACAACTACTTTAGAATACAACCTGGCAGTCTCTTAAAAAATTAAATATAAACTTACCTCTCTTAGGAATCTACCAGAGAGAAAGGAAAACATACAACCACACAAAGACATGTACGCAGATATTGATGACAGCATTATTCATAAGAGTAAAAGTAAAAATCTGGAAATAAATGTCCATCAACTGATGAATGGATAAACAAAATGTGGTATGTTCATGTAATAGAATGCTATTCAGTAATAAGAAGGAATTAAGTACTGATACATGCTACAACATGAAGAGGCCTCAAAAACATTATGCTGTGTGAAAGAAACCAGTCACAGAAGACCACATATTTTATGATTCCATTTATATGAAATGTCCAGATCCGGAGACACACAAAGCAGAATAGTGATTGTCTAGGGCTGGGGGTAGGAATGGGATTAACTATAAATGGTTATGAGGGATCTTTTTGGGGTGATGGGAATGTTCTAAGACTGGATTTTATTTTTTAAATTTTTTTTTAGAAAGTCATCAGGGCCAATACCCAAAGTATTTATTTATTTTTATCTTTTGGCCACGGGGCATGTGGGATCTTAGTTCCCCAACCAGGGATTGAACCCGTGCCCCCTGCATTGGAAGTGCGGAGTCTTAACCACTGGACCACCAGGGAAGTCCCTAAAACTGGATTGTAAAAATTGGTTTTAAATTTGCTAAAATTTATAAAATTGTACACTTATAATGAGTGACATTTGGGGTATGGAAATTATACATAAAAATTTTGTTAAAAAATAAAAAAGTACAGTGATGATTTCTCTATGGGACAGTACCCTGCTGGAGCAGGAGCTCTCCTGCAGGGTCAATCACAACAGGAATCTTTGTAACTGGTATAGCTGACCACCCCAGATTCCCCTAAGGTATTTTTTTTGGGGGGGGGAACAGGAATGGGGACCTCCATATAAAAAAATTGGGGAAAAGAACTATGAGCCACCATAATAAAGTAATTGAACTCATTAGAGGTCCAAATTGTGATGAGAGTGATCTACATTCCATTTCCTATAAAAGATAAAGAAAGGAAATCTTAAAATCTAGAAGTGATGTTTTCTAGGATAGAGTAGTCACTCTATATATAACTTTTTCTAAGGGTTGAGAGGGCAGGAAGAAGAAGGTCTAATCATCCTGCTTTCTCACTAATCTTTGGCATACGTGGCCCGCAGAGAAGCTGGAATGTCTTTCTGGGAAATGCAAATTACACTCAGGGCTTTTTTTGTGCCATTTCACATATCACATCTATCTAAGGTATCCTAATTAAGGCACAAGGCATCTATCTCTACGAGGCAGGCGGAGAGCAGGTCCATTGATCCTTTCAGGGTGCGGGCTGGGGATGAGAAAGGAGGAGGTAAGAGGGTGCTTGGAAGAGGATGGAAGAGCAATAGTTTAGGTAACTAAATAGAATTCAAATGTCCAAAATTTTCTTTCTTGTCTAGATACCATCAAAAACTGTTCCAGAAGCAGAAAAGATGGATTATTGTTTTTTTACCTTGATCGTAACAGAACTTCTCTCCTCATATTTGCATTCACAGCGTAGACAGTATGCTTCTACATCAGGCCCCCGCACAGGCATGGGGTCCACAACATGAAGGCAATCACTGAAAAAACAAAGATAAAATACTGCCTAAACCTAGCTGGATTTTCTACTTGCACTGATCAAACCTTTCCTGAAATCCAGAATAATCACTGAACTTTCCCAATGAAAGAATGAATATAAGGAACAAATAATCAGTAAGGGAAGGGAAATCATTTCCTCTCTCAATATTAGCAATTTGGTAAGCTTTAACAGTCTAAGAGACCATAAAGACACATATGTAGCAGCTATTTTCAAAAGTGCTATTTATAGTTAAAAATGCACTTGAAAAATCCCAAATGGGACTGAAAACTACTTAGCAGATCAAGTCATATTAGACTTGTTCATTTAGCAAGTAAAACTGCTTTAAATGATTTAAAGTGACCTGGAGCATTATTCAAATATGAGATTACCTCTTTTATGAATTAACTAATATCATCTAAACTGCCACAGTGTGGTATATGAATGGCTAATCCTAACAGTTGGTAAATTATGAAACTCTGAAAGCTGAACACCAGAGTAAGAAACAGTTACTTTTCTTAATGAGCAAAAGTCTATTTAAAAAGCATGGAGAAGTAGGATTAGGACAACAAAAATATTTTAAAATGAAAACACTACCTGGCAACAGTACCTAAAAATAGTAAAAGGCTGAATGTTTTTGTGGTTGGATGTTTATTTTCTCCCCATTTTCCAGGTCACTTATTTATGGCTTATGAAAAAGCAAGCCTATCCAAAAAACCTTTTTCCCAGAAATCTGTCAAGTCTAGGAAATAACTAAATTCTTACTCTCCCCAGCTATTAAGAGCCCACTACCCTGATCACCTTCAGCAAAGGCAGGCAAAGCTTTGCTGTCCTCCTGCTGGCTGCTGGGCAGTTTCCCTCCCTCTTGTCCTCTCTCCCTTAGGCATGGCTGGCTGCCTCAAGAACTCTACCACAGCATCCTGTCTCACTCCACCCACCTTCTTGAGGGCATCCAATGCTCCAGGCTGATTCTTTCCCTTTGCCCTATCAGAACGTACTTTTTTGTGTTCTGTTCCCTCTGAGCTGTGGCATAAGAAAGAAAACCCAAAATGGCATAAATGATCAAAGTTCAGTCAGTTTTCCTTAACAGGTAATTTAATTTTAACAAAGGTAGTAATGAAAAAATAAGTCTCAACTGGCAGAATTTCAAATAAGAGTAAGGTCCCACAACTCACACCATACAAGTGTGTGATATTTGTTCCAAATGTACAAAAGACCAGTAATGTATCCAGCTGGATACAGGCATAAAATAGGCAGAGGAAACTAAATCTCACTGCAGGGGTATCTAGCTCATAATCATAGAGGTCATCCAGCCCAGCACTCTCGGAGAGGTCACCTCTACAGGTCACAGAGTAAATTAATAGCTAAAAGGACCAGAATCCAGGGCTCCTGCCTCCTAGGACAGCCCCCCTGTATCTCTCTGAACCTCAGGAAAATGAGACTTATCTCCTACTTAGTTTTCTATTTCAGCTTCAGAAGCCTTAGTAACAATACTTAAGAATTACTTGGGAATCTAAGTGTTGAGTATTTCTTTGGAAGTACAAATACAGTTTAATAACAAGGAGATTTTCAGTGCTGTGCAGGATGGGAGAGGAACCAGGAAGGTTGGTTCTGGCTGGCCACTCAGTGTAAACGCAGAACCCAGACACAGAACACAACCACTTCAGGAACTAGGCGACACCTCCCCCTAGTGCCAAAAGGAGGACATTATCAGCTTCAAATCACACCTCAAACACAAACCAGAGAACTCAAATTTTTCTTAAGTTAGACAGTATAGGTCAATGAAGAATTAAAGCTAACAACTGGACAAAATGGAGAGGCCAGGAGGTAAAAATATATATAGGGTCAGATAAGATATTGGAAGCCTCGGAAAGCCATAACATCTTGATTAGTCATAACATGCCTACCCTTCTAAAGCCAGTTAAAAAACTTTCAGTGACATCTGTGAACCTATCCGTAGTAAAAGGCCAAGCTGCAGGAAGGAAGCAAGGGAGAGAGGGAAGAAAAATTCCAAAGCAAGGCTTGTTTTCAACTGTTTATTTTCAAAGCTCCCTATTTTCACCAATAACCAGGGATAAATGATATACGGTTCTCTGTGAACCTGGAGAAACAAAAAGTCAGTGAAAAGATTAGTGCTAAACACTTGAATAGTGAGTTCATTTGCCACTCAAGTAACAGGCATCATATTCTATTACTGATAATAGAATAAACTGATTGTAAGTGCTCAATATATTTGGGAAATTTATAGGAATAACTTATTTGAGTTTTCTTTTCATATAAAGTAACTTCCTGATATGAAACCTAGAAGAATAGCTAAATCACTTTGTAGTATGAGACAATTTAAAGTAGAACACAAAAGCTCACAAGAAGTTCTCAAGAATACACTTACCACATGTCGGATTGAACCTAAATGCACATCATGGGAAGAACAGACAACGACATCAGAAAAGCTAAACATGCTCAAAGCCTGCCTTTTCTTACTCAAAGTCAGCTTGGAATATTGTAACAGAATGAATTTAATTCGGCTTTCAAACTTTCAGGGCTATTTAGCTGTGAAATAGGGTACATGTGAAAGTACGGAACATTTGGAGCTATTTTTATTCTAGGCCTATCCTGGCAATCTTCCATTATAAACCATAAAACGTCCCAGTCCGGGGTAAGGAGCCCACCTATCCTGCTACAAAACCACTGCTTCCCAATCATTTTATGGCACATGTAGAAAAAGCTATTATTTGTAAGGTCCACTGGGATAAATAGAGAAGGCTGCTGGTGGCTAGCTAGTCAGGATCCCAGTCATCACAGGCCTGCCTGATTATATGCCAAGGGCTGAAGGGATCAATGACTTGGCACACCTATAACCTATTAATGGCACACCAATTGGTAAACTCTGATATCCATGGCTCATTCCCATTCCTTCCTGAGCCTTTTGACACTTTTAAACATAGTCTCCTATATCTGACAATATATCATCAAAACCTACAAATTGTAAAAACTCTGACCCAGGTAAATGAGGCTTGCTTACCTTCCACTGAGAAGCAAGAGGGAGGACCAAAATTTAAGGGGACACAGAAGGGTAGCTATGGGTAGTTTGGGTGCCACAAACTCAGCCCCATCCCAATGTAAAAGCCTCCCTGCCTGGGGATTCTGGCTACATTCCTTTAGGCCTACATCATGCACTCAGGGCCTTACTCTCACTTTTTCAAATAGAAATGGAATTCAACACTTTTGCTTAAAGAGAAAACAATACATTGGATGAATATCCAGGGCTAACAGTGACAACCAAAGAAAGAAATTTGACAGGTAATTCAGTAATCCAGAATACTTACCAGTCTTTTTGGGATATGTTCTTATTATAAATACGCCCAGAATTATCTTTATAGGGAGGACAGATACATTTACATCGGACATCCTCAGAATTCTATAACCAAAATAGAAACTTGTTGACAGTTTATCATCAATATTTTTAAAACCTGCAACTTACACATTTTGCTAAGCATCCCCTGCCAAGTATTCTAAAACCATTCATTTAAAATTTTAAATAACTTTGAGAGATACACGTTTTTAAAAGCCATTGGTAATGTTAATGAATGATTATATACTACATAAAATTATTTTGAAATAACATCTAGTATCTGTGACTTGTTAATCACATTTTTGTGTCACATGACAATCAAACTGTGCTAATGTTATCACCATCTACCTGCCAGTAGAAAGACGAGGTAGACAGACAGCTGTGCCTGCAGATAAGAACGCTGATTACAGAAGGATGGGGAAATATCAAACTAAAAATTACTCACAAATCACAATTCTTCTTACTCACCATCCTTCCACCCTTTGGTAGAAAGGTATTGATATGGATAAAATGGGTTGGGCCAGAGTCCTATAGAAGGGATGAAGTTTTGGAGGCACTCAGCTACAATTAGAAAGGAAGTACTGGGTTGGCCCAAAAGTTCGTTTGGTTTAAAGTAAAAATAAAAGACACATTCTTCATTTTCACAGAGAACTTTATTGAACGTGTTCACTAACCGAACGAACATTTTGGCCAACCCAATACATAAGGGAAGTAGTGTGAGTGCAGCTGAGATCAGTTTGGTCTACCCTTCCCAGGAAACTTTGCTTCTAATCCCTGGGAGACAGAGAGGACAACTACTGATAAAGCAAGTTTCAAGAAGTGGAGGAAGGGGTGACTAAATTTATGAATAGAGGGAGAAGGAGATCCTTCCCCAGCAAAGGGGAATCTAATCTGATAAGGCAGCAGCTCATTAGTCTCCAGAGGACCAGGTCCAAAGCTCCTATATATGGTGGTATATCTGGCAGAGTTGGTAATTCATTTACTCATTGAGCAACTACTTAGTGAGCATGTGTCCTGTGCCAGGACTTGTGTGCAATGAGGTGGATTCAGATAAGCGTGAGACATGGTTCCTGCCCATAATTAGGACATGCCCAAGTAAAGGAGACTGACAAGTACATGGTTACAATATACCACTTAGAGTGATCACAGAAGATATGCAGAGGGTGCCAGCAGTGTTTTGAAAGTCAGGAGACTTGCTGCTGTCCCTGTTTCTGAAGGGAAGTAGGGAAGATTTCAAAAAGAACCCTTGACCTAAACAACAAGGATCTATTGTATAGCACAGGGAACTATACTCAATATCTTGTAATAACCTATAATGGAAAAGAATCTGAATTACTTTGCTGTACACTTGAAACTAACACAGCATTGTAAATTAACTACATACTTCAATAAAAAAAGAACCCCTGACCAAAACCCCCCTGATATGTATACTTGTCACCCATCTTTCCCAGCCCCTATATTTAAAGGTATTATAGAGTAAAGCTCCAATTTAAAAAAGAAAAATGTCATTCTGTTTTCCCATCACATTAATGTGCAGGCCATCTGTTCTCCCTAGTAATGAGGTAGTTCATCAAGGACAGGTCTGGAGGGTATGGGCACGAAGGGGACTAGATAGCAGCATGAGGCGGACCAGAAGGGCCAAGAAATGGAGCAGGGGAGAAGGCCACAACCTCACCTCTCCTGTAGTTTGGATCCTCCCTTACCCACTAAATTATCAAGAAGAGAGAAGGCAAGAAAGGGGCCAGGAGGTCCTGGAGGGAGCCAGGTGAGGATATGAGGCTGGTGAGAGAGACTCCTGTAGGTCGTATTGAGAAGGAAGGCTGCCAGGAGAAGCAAGTTCCCACAGTGGGAAGGGAATCTGTTCAGGGGTGAGTTGAGAGGAGTTAGTTCCTAAGAGGGAAGACAGCTGTGAGATGCGGGCTTCCTATCATTTTGGCCTGGGGAATTGGGGCAGTGGTCTGTGAAGCCGGTGGAGGGCGGCGGTGACTGTCAGAGCTCAAGCGTATAAAGTTAGTTAAAGGCTCTTAGAGTTGGAAAAGCTGTCAAGTTTGGGGGCGGTGCTGTCGGGGCTGGGAAGGGAAATTCAAGGAGGCGGAGATGCTGTCCCGACTCTGGGCGCCGTCAGGGCCGGGTGGAGCTGGGGCGGGGTGTCAGCTCCGGGGGTGGGAGGGGTGCGGGCGGGAACCGTCAGACAGCTGGAGCGGGAGGGCTGGACTGCTCCCTGGCCGTCGGGAGGGTTCCGGGTGGTAGTCGGCCAGGGCTGAGAAGCTAGGGGTCGGGCTGTCAGGGCTGGGAGAGGACTTGGGTGGGACGCAGGTGGACAAGGCCGGAGGCAGGGGAGGAGCTCCGGTCTGGGGTGAGCGCTGGGCGGGACTCACCTTGGCGGCGTCCGACAGCTGCACTAGCAGCAGCACCGAGAGCGCCAGGCAGGACAGGCTGAGCATGGAGCCGAGACGAAGGAGGCCGGCCCACAGGGTCGCCATCGCTGCCAGGGCCAGCAGTCCCCACAGCCGGAGCCCCCGAGACCTGCTCTCGGTCGGGCTCCGGCTCGGGCTCCGGCTCCTCAGCCCGCACTTCCGTCTGGGCGCTCGCGTCACGGGCCGCGCCGGGTCAGCTACGAAAAGCATTCGCCCCGGAAACGGTTCCCGGTGCGAAGGCCGGGAGGCTGCGCTGTGCCCCAGGAGCAAAGGCGGCCTCTCGGGGGCGCAGCGTGGGTCCGGCGGAGCTTCGAGGTGATAGGCCATCTTTCCCCGGCACCGAGGCTGCGGGGCTGTGGGCCGCCAGTGCACTAGCAGGTCCTCCCGCCCAGGGAGACCCCCACCCACCCACCCCGCAGCAAGCCCGGGCTGTCAGCGTGGGGGGGGGGCAGGGCCCGAGCGACCCCTGCGAGGCCGGAGCAGTTCGTTGCCGGACCCAGAGTGAGCCTAATAAGCCCCGGAATTGCTGAGAGGCGGCCCGTCCCGGCCGGCGCCGGCGGGGCGGGTGCGAGGCGTGGGGACAGGTATGGGGCTGGCCGAGCCATCGCTTTCCGGGAAGCCCACCCCCAGTCAGAGGGTCGAGAGGTCCTCTCTGGCGCTTTGGGTACTGACCTGCGGCCCACTCGCATCCCGGACCCCACTCCCCGCGAAGTTGCTAACAGTCTGTGAGCTGCCTCCTTGGGTGTGGCCTCCGTGTGGGGCTCCCCGCTTGCCTCTCACTGGGGGGCTGACCGCCTAAGCCCAGCCTGCCGCCAGGAACTGGAAAACAGCGGAGGGGCTGGGCCAGGCCAGGCTCCGGAAGGTGTGGAGTTGGCGAGAGAACCGCCCTAGTAGCCTCCTCCGTCCAGGATTCCATAACGTGGGGGCTCGCGGCGCTACAATCCTATTCAGGGTGGCTGGTCCCCTAAGTCAGAAGTCGGGGAGGGCTGACCCATCCTTCCCAGAGCGGGTCATCCTGAAGCGTAATTTAGGAGAACCTTGGAGACGGCACAGTGTCTCCAATTAAAATATTTTTCAGTTAGTAGGGACAGTGGGGTTGTAGTGGAAAGGATGCAGGGGCTCATCACAACCTCTGCGGATTTTTTGAATGACCTTGGTCCAAACACTTCCCTTTTCTGGTCTCAGTATGAGGTGACTGAACTCTTACCTATGGATTTCAAATTCTGCTTTCATGGAACACCTCGTGTTTCCTTTCTCTAAGCGAAACTTAAAAGGTGGTCTTTTCCTAGTTTGTGGAAATGTTTTAATTAACGGACAGAATTTTCTCAATATTTTTCTCCCATGTGATTCTTGTTGATGCTAGACTCTAACACAAGGTGTCTGATGCTACGCCAAATATTTTTAGCCCCTTTCAGTCCCAAATGGCAAGTGGTTCCCAGTCCCAACCAGAACCAGAATGGCAGGACTAGATGACTTTTCAACAAGACCCCTCCAGACTGCCTTCTGAAGATGCTGTTAACATTAGTTAATTATCACGTTTTCTTAGCGGGTGTCCTGCTGGCCAGAGGACAATCTGGAGACACCAGGGATCAAATGTGTCTGACTGTGAGGCACTTGTGGATTTGTGATTGCTAAAAGCTGTCTTATCAGCAAGTTTGAGATCAGTTTTGGGTTAGTTGTCTAAGTCTAGCATCTGAAGGGAGTGATTACTCTTTGGCTGAAACCTCACAGGCCTTCCCTTTCTTCTTCAAAATTGTTCTCAGGGCCTTGACTCGGGGTACAGAGACCTAGAGGAAATATATAATAGTGCCTCACCAAGTACACTCAGTCTGGGCAGAATTTTAGAGTTACACTGTCGGACATTGTAGTCACTAACCACATGTGGCAATTGAGCACTTGAAGTGTGACTGACTTGAGATATGCTGTAAGTGTAAAATATACTGAATCTTGGGCTTCGCTGGTGGCGCAGCGGTTAAGAATCCGTCTGCCAATGTAGGGGACACGGGTTCGAGCCCTGGTCCGGGAGGATGCCACATGCCACGGAGCAACTAAGCCCGTGCGCCACAACTACTGAGCCTGTGCTCTAGAGCCCGCGAGCCACAACTACTGAGACCGTGTGCTACAACTACTGAAGCCCATGCAGCTAGAGCCCGTGCTCCACAACAAGAGAAGCTACCGCGATGAGAAGCCCGCGCACCGAAGAGTAGCCCCTGCTCGCTGCAGCTAGAAAAAAGCCTACGCACAGCAATGAAGACCCAGTGCAGCCAAAAATTAAAAAAAAAAAAAAAAATATATATATATGCTGAATTTCAAAGACAATATGAAAAACAAAATATCTCAATAATGTTTTTATATTAAGGTTGAAATATTTTGGATGCATTAGGTTAAATAAAATGTTATTAAAATAATTTCACTTGTTTCTTTTTACTTCTTAAATGTAGCTACTAGAAAATTTAATATTTATATTAGACATAGCTGTTCTAGAATATAGGATGTGGCTGCCATGAGTAGAATGTGACTGTAATAAGATGGTTGGTTGCCTGGCTAGAGTCTGAATGAAAACTCAGGCCTGGGTAAGGAGAGGGGTGGCACAGTTGAACTGGCACAGCTAGCGCCAAAGGTTTGAGGTTGGGGGGATATATGTCACTAAACAAGGAATGTAATTCCAGGTGACACAATGGAAGTGGAGGAGTCAGTTCTTGTTCTGCCCTGCTCATGCCTAGATAACTCTTACTTTCCCCTTAGGTCAGGGGTCTCTTCAACTAGAAAGCCTTCCCTGCCTTAGGTGCACTTCCATCTGTATTTGTGCAGATCTCTTTCCTAACTTAACCTGTTAGGATGAAATTATGTTTTCGTATCTGCCTCTATACTCCCAACCTCCATCAAAATTTTGCAAACTCTTTGAGGGCAGGGGCCTTGTTCATTATCTTTGTACCTGGAGACTGGGCTAGAGTAAAAACCAATAAATGTTTGTGGGGACCTGGAAAAGAGAAAAGGAATGGGAGAGGCTCCTCTGGTCAGTCTCCAAGAATCAGGTACCTAGTTGAATTCCTACTTCATTCCTTTCTGACCATGTGAGGGCAATGCTGAGATGCCCAAAGAAGTGTAGATGGGATCTGGGCACCATAGTAGGCAGGAGAGGGGAGATTTTCTGTCCTAGGGTCTTCCTAGACCTTCAGGTCACATCAGAGTTGTTCTGTTTACAGACAAGACTGGCCTTAGTGAGTACCCACTCTTTTCCCTGCTTCCCTGTGACTACGTTTCCTTACTCTATTCCACTTAAGGAGTGACAAGTCCAGGTGCACCTTCCTACCAGGTATGCGCCCTCTCACTTCTTTGTAAGGCCTAAAAAATTCCGTGGTGGGGGATGGTCAGAAGAGTAAGAAGACTCTTCTCTAAATTTAAGTGTGGAAGTCAGAAGGTTAGGAAGCAGAAGTGACAATTTATGTATCTGGGACCGAGGTTTTGCTAGCTCTGTCTGCAGTCCCCTCACCCCTTTTCCCTCCAGTGCTCAAATAGTTCTCTGGATGCCCCAGTCTTCTTTCTCCACCTCATCCTTTCTGATCTACTCAGCACTTTTCCAGGCCACAGCAGTCCAGGAGAACAAATGGAGTCATGCACAGCATCAATATGATGGTTTCCTTGGATGATGTCTCCAGTCACAGCAGGACATACAGAAGTTCTTCTGAGCATACCCTGGGAATGTCTCATGTGAGCCCTCTCCTTTACCATGTGCATTGCCAGGGTGCTCCCTCCTACTTAAGCCCCCTTTAGTAAGATTTTCTGCCCCCTGCTACTTGTAAAGCCACATAAATATACTTGCTGGCTCCCACCATGGTAACAACAATGTATGAGGCCAGAATTACATCTTTCTGTTCCTAGAGATGCTGGTTATCAGCAACAGCTGACAAGTTACTGGAGACTGTAAAATAACAAAGCAACACAAGGTTTAGTACCAAAGCAGGGAGAATTTTTAAAGTTTCTTTCAGAAGGGTGCTAAATCAGTATTCTTGGTTTCCCAGTGTCTTATATCTTACAATACCTAAAGGAAACAGTTCCTCCATTCTGACTGCTAAGATTTTCAAATAAATGAAAAACTATACTACTTGTATTCATCTTTATTTTTATCAATACAGTACATTTTTTTTTGGCCGCATCACACGGAACTTCCCCGACCAGGGATCAAACCTGTGCGCCCTGCAGTGGAAGCATGGAGCCTTAACCACTGAACCACCAGGGAAGTCCCCAGTATAGTGCATTTAAAGATATCAAATGGTACTTCGCAGTTGACCCTACCCCAGCCCTCTACATTCTGAATTTCTGCTCCCCAGAGACAAGTTCTTTCTTATCTTTTAAGATAAATCTCTTCTGGGATTTATCTCCCTATTTCTTAATAGCATGCTTATACTACTAGTTCTTGATTTTTCAGTCTGGGCTATTATTTTACTTCTTGCTATAGGAAATAAGCTATTATTTATAATAGCTATTATTTATAATACTTTCAGTCTGGGCTATTATTTTACTTCTTGCTATAGGAAATAAGCTATTATTTATAACAGCTATTATTTATAATACTTATAAATAAGTACTTACACTCCAATGTCCTCTCATAAACACATGTATTATTTCTCCATCCTCCATCCCTCAATATATCTATATCATCTTACTTAGGTAAATCACTATTCCTTACATTATTATAACTGTGTACATATTTATTCACGGTTGAATAAATTAGCATAATATGATTTCATTTCCTTTTTTTGACTGAAGTTAGCCATTGCCTCTTTTTCCATGTTTCTTAAGTACTTAGCATTCAAGTATCTATAATTAATTTATCCCAAACTCTCCTCTCAATACTTTCAAACACATCAGGTAGCCTATCAGTTTAGTTTTTTTTTTTTTTTTTAATTGAAGACAACCCTCCAGGGCTTCATCATACTCCTTCATTCTGGACTAGTTATTCTTTAAGCCTACTGCACAGGTTTTGCCCTAGAATAATTGAATAATTTTATCATTTCTTCCCCATTTCTACCTCTTTTTGTTTTTCTGAAAGACTTCTATCTTCCAACTCTTCTTTTGAATTTTTACATTTCTGTTATCCTGTTTTAAATTTACTACTTTCTTGACTGCCCCGCCCCCTTTTAAATAGCAATCTGTTCCATCTGGGAATACAGCATCTTATTTCTCTGACGATATTTTTAATGTTTTGAGTATTTCAGTCTTTGTTTCGTGGCTATGTTTTTGTTTTTTTTTTTTATGTTAGAAGCTTTTTTTATGGCCATGCCATGCAGCTTGCAGGATCTTAGTTCCCCGACCAGGGACTGAACCCAGGCCACGGCAGTGAAAACACAGAGTCCTAACCACTGGACAGCCAGGGAATTCTCAGAAGCTTTCCTTAAATGTCTGGAGATCCTTGGCTATCTATTCACATGCAAGAGTTAGGCATTAGAAAACTGACTGGAAGCTCTGTGTACCTAGACAGGGCTTGTGATTAGTAGAACACACTGTGGTATTTTTCAAACTTCTGGTTGCAAACCCATTAGTGGTTTGTGAAATCAATTTAATCACTTGCTACAAACTTTTTTCCCCCAAAAGACAGAATAGAAAATACTATGTCAGAATACATCACACATAAAAAGGAAATTGTTTTGGGAAACTTTGGTTTCACATACACACACATACATCATATGTACATATTATGTACTGGGTCAATTCCATAAAATGGGGATTTCTTATTGTGGGTGTTTTCTTGAAGAAGTTTGAAAAAAATACCACTTAGGGCACTCAAGATCAACTGCCAAGATACATAGTTTCTTTCTCTTGGAAGGAGAGGTAAGTTTCCCTAGAGAAAAATTCTCTACACTCCTGCCTGCTGGTCTGGTAGCCAATGTTCAATCAAGCATTTGTTGAGCACTTACTACGTGCTAAACACTCTTCTAGGTACTTGGTGTACAACAGTGTGTAAAACAGATAAAACTTTCTGCCCTCCTGAAACTAACATTCTAGTTGGGGAGACAATAAACACAGTAAGTTATACAATATTTTGGTTTTGTGCTATGGTAACACAGTAACAGAAGGGAAAGCTGAATTCATGCACAGAGATGCTGGTAAGAGGGTAGATGTGGTAGGAGTGGTGAATGTTCTGATTATTTCATGAATGAAGTAGAAAGCAAGGCCATCATCTGGCAGTATTAGAAGTCAGTATTAGAGACTTGAGAAGAAAAGAGAAGGTGTGAAATAACTTAGGAAGACAGCCCAGCAAACTAGAGCCCGTGGCCAAATCCTGTTTTTGTACAGTCTTCTAGGTAAGGATAATTATTATACTTTTAAATGGTTGGGGAAAAAAACCTAAAGATGGATACTAAATTGCGACATGTAAAAATTACATAAAATTCAAATTTTATGAGTTGTATGGCAATATGTAAGGCAATACTTATATATTGCCTTTGGCTGCTTTCTTGTTACAATGGCAGAGTAGAGTAGTCGTGAAAGGGACTGTATGACCTGAAAAGCCTAAAATACTTACTATATGGCCCTTTGCAGAAAAAGGTTGCAGACCTGTGATCTAGAATAAAAAAGGTGAATGACTAGGGAAATATGATTGTTGGGTGGTGTTAAGGGCCTGGGAGTTATGGACATGAGTTTAAAATGAGGCCAGTCAGCATGGTTGCTGCACAGGGGTAGGCAAAGAGCTGGCTCTGACTGGAACTGTGGTTTTGCAAAGTGAGTGTGACAAAAAGAGAAGGTAAACTGAGTTAAAAGTATATGCAAGTGAATCATTATATCCATTGACCCAGGGATTTAATAAGTTGCTTATGAAGAGAGGAGAGAAACTCAGGTTAGGGACAATGAAAGGTGATAATCAAGGGAGTGTTGCAATCAAGTTGCTAGGAGATGTCTGGAAGACAGAGCTGGTGGTCAGACAGTCAGATACATGAGCTTGAGATCATGAAAGGGTTATAGTTTCTGGTAATAACAAGATCTCAGGTATGACCATCGGAGTAAATGGCAGGGAAAGGTAGAGGATAAAATCAGTGGAAGACTGTTTATGCAAGGAACCAATATGTCAGGGTGTTGAAAGGATCATCCATTTATGTAATTAAATCACGAAGAATTAAATCTGGAGTAGTGTTGGAGGGAGTGAAATGAGCCAAGAGCTAAACTTATTGAAAACTGAGGGGGAATGACCCAGGGGCTTGTAGATTTTGTAGATGATAGCAACAATGAAGGGACAGAATTGATATAATTTGATGGCATGAGGCTCAAAGCTGGGGGGGTTTAAGGGAAAGCAGAGGGCGAAATGTCTGCAAGAAGTAATAAGAAGCAAGAAGACCACCTACCCCATCTCTAGGACCAGTAATAGAACTGTGGGAGAAAAAACCACCTTGAGAGAGCTGCAGTGAAAGCACTGTCCTAAGAGAACAGCCACATTTCAGGGTTCTGGGATCCAAGTCAGTGTAAGAGGTATCTGATGCTTCAGAATGCTGAACCTTAGGTCCCCATTTTCAGTAGGATGCCTCCTCTCAGCTGCCAGTTGTTCCTGGTGGCTCCAACTAGTTCAGTTTCTCCAGGGGATAAACAAATTGACAAATGAATGACTAAGGGGTGAGGATCTCAGGTCTAATTTACTTTATAGTCTTTCGAGTAATCACCTTGTTTTTAGTGGCTAATGGAGTCTTTGGTGATATGTATTTTACCACCATGAAACAGAGCAAATTAAAATTATTATGAGATGTATAAATCAAATATGAGTTATATAGTATGGTTTGTTAATTTAGGTATACTTCAGTATTGGTGCCCCTTATCTGATTATCAACTTAGGCTGATGCTGAGCTTCCCACCCATTTGTCCTTCCCTTTAATTGTCACTCTTTTCAAGTCCTGGCCTTCCTCCTAGCCCTTACCTGCTGATACTGAGCCTTTACATCTGAAATTGTACTCTCCATGGGGCATATCCAGTTGGATTCTCCTCTCTGGCTACCCTTCCTCAGACCTTAGAATAGGTCCCCTTCATACAGCCCTCTGACTGAATTGATCTTTATGAAACCTATTCACTTTAATGTACTTTCTATTCTCCAACTGGTTCTTATCTACCACAGAGAAACTGTTATGAACTCAGACACATGGGGGATAGTTTCTGTAGAACCTTCAAAACAGAGTAGTTGACTCTTCATATGGGCAGCCCAGAAACAATGAAATTCTCATGTTCTTACCCATTTTCAAATAAGTAAGATGAGAACCACTATAGCAGCCCCCCAAGTACAAGGGCATCCAGTGTATCCAAGGAGTTCAGCATTTCACAACAGAATCCCAAGATATTCCATGTTAGTTTGCCAAATGATGAAAGCAAAGTTAAATTCCCGTTATCCAGGCTCACAGCACAGAAGATTATATGTCTCCACTCCCTTTGTCCTCGAAGTCTCTCCTCTGGCAAACACAAGTATCTCTACTAGATCAGCCACACCCCCTCTTCCAGGCTTATTTCTCCTGTTCAAGGGTTTGAGTATGTCAGCATTGGAGTATGTGGGTTCCCTGAAGAGTTAGGTTTTCTGTATTAAATACACATTGGGAGGCTACTCTGCCTCCAGTAAAAACAATGCCAGGATTGAATTCCCCTCTCTGATTTTGGTGGCTGGGATTTGCTGGTTAGGGGCATAGGTCCAGAAAAGAGTGTGATAAAGGTGCTGGAAAGAAAGAACAGGGCTTGTAATCATCAGGCTGCTAGAACCTTGGGACAAGTCACTACCTAAAAGCAGCTAAAGACCCAGCTTTTTCTCCATTCTGGTCAGGCATCTGGCAGCCCCAGTCTTCTGAAACATACCACAACCCTTGAATAAAAAGGTCTCTGAGAAAATAGATGTCACAATGCCC
Organism: Balaenoptera ricei; assembly: GCF_028023285.1. NCBI lineage: Eukaryota > Metazoa > Chordata > Mammalia > Artiodactyla > Balaenopteridae > Balaenoptera > Balaenoptera ricei. The sequence continues at coordinate 66,667,328 of NC_082646.1, forward strand.
ACATGCTTGACACCATGTGAGAAACAGCTGCCAGTAGGTCACTGACCAGACAAGTAAGCATAAAATAAGATAGGAGTATAGCTTAGGATGCACTGATAATGGAAGGAAGAAGTAGCGGCTAACAGAGGAGACCAAGCTATAACACACAGACTAGTACGTCTCTGCTTTCTGATTTCTTGAGAACAGTAGCCTGCATCTCTTCAAAGCTGCATAAAAAGCTGATAATTTCAGTCCAAATTAATGAGTCTATGTTTGTAGTGATGGCAATGAGTCAAAAAGAAACTACATTTGATTCACAATGCCATTTAATAAAGATGTCCTAGAATCAAAGAATTTTGGCATTAGAAATGACTTTGGAAGTCTCCTTATCTAACCTTCCAACCAATGCAGAAATCTCTCTCCAATATTGCTAGGAAATGATCATCCCACCTTTCACTCCTAGTGAAAGAGAATTTAGAGACAGTCCATTTAATTGTGCTAAGCAATTGTGTCTTGATACTACTCTGAGCCTTAGCTTTTCCTTCTGCAAAACTGTGAACACTACTACCTTCTTTGTATAAATTAGTATAGTACCTGATTAAAGTAGATGCTTCCCTCCAACTGAGTCAGGATATGCCTCTCTGCAACCTCCACCTATTGGAAATGCTTGCTTTCTGGTGCCAGAAAGAACACTTTCCACATGACAACTCTGAAGACCATAATGAGGTTACCACTGCCCTTTTCTGGATGTTCCACAGATTATATATACATCCCTGTCTTACAAATGACATCTCCTACACACAGAGTCCTTGATACTTCTACATTTAGAATGTGCAATCAACTAAACACCAATATCATCTTCACAGGAATTTCTGTTAATCCAAGTTCTCCCCCACTGTGCAAGTGCAATAGATTTTTTTTAAATGGAAGTCAGGATGTATTTTTTAAACTCTGTTAAAACAATTTTGTTGGTTTCATTCTATTAAGGTGATTATGAATCTTGATTCTGTTGCTCATTGTTTAAAAGTCAGATTGGTTAAGTCTTTTTACATTTATTATATTTAGAATAAATGGACAGAAAACCTTTTGAGGTGGAATGGTAATATCATCTGAGTAGTAGGAGAAGCATAATTCTAGATTGTGATAACCACTGTCATAGGTATAGAATGTTTCTTGTTGACTATTTAATAACTACACTGTTTAAATACTAAAAATATTAACACTTAAAAGGTAAGTTTCTATCATCTGTAAAATGCAGTTATTTGCAATGTCATTTAGACCTTAACTTTAACTATATATTAAGGTTCATTCAACCCTTCCCCTTCCCAAACCTCTTATTTGTTGGAACCAAATAAATATTTCCTTTCTAAATAAATAAATCTATTTATAAAAAGTAAATTCGTAAATAAAATTTCTAGAAGTAAATGTTCTCTCACACACTGGGGATCCACCATAAAAGACTGTTCTCACAAACAGTTAAATCTTTGAGGGACTACCATAAGCCAACCACTTTACACAGGTTATCTCAGTTGATACTGTAAAGTAAGTACTATTATCACTTCTGTTTTATAGATTACAAAGCCAAGTTCACAGAGGTTCACTAATTTGCCCAAGGACATACAGCCAGTAAGAGGGAGCAAAAGGGCTAGTAGCAATGGAGGAAATGAGGACGACAAAGCCTTGATTTCAGAAGATCCTTTAAGAGAAACACAGATGCAGCTGGGCTATGCCTGGGCTCCCCCATCTTCCAGGGGACCTGACACAAAGACTTTGTCAGACAAGCACACAGAGGGGAAGATTTCACTTTATTGTTACATTAATCTCACAAATAAACTCAACACAGCCAGAAACACTGAGCAGATAAAGTGCCAATGCAGAGGCCTGGCAACAGAAGGAGGGAGGAATCCAGTTCGTCTCCTCCATGTGCCCAGCCTAGAAAGATATTTCTATTATACAAGAGTAAGGGCAGCTGACATACCAAGCAACCCATCTATAGACACTTTGAGCTAAGGAATAGAAAATCTTACCAGGTGGGGTCTGTGCAGGGCAAGGAAATAGAAAAGTCAGAAAACATTTTTTCCTCAAATATGTCAGGCATAGAAATACCAAACGACAAAGACTATTTTTCAAACTCCCTGTGTTTTATTTGGACATCTAATAAGGAATGAGAGGGTTACAGTTCTACAGGGTTACTTCTTGCTACCGCCTGTTTTCAGACCTGTGACCTGAGTAGACACTCTCTTCCCACACCTTCAATCAGAGGTACCAGAGAGAATTTTCTAGGATTCTGGGAAGAACTGACCTTCCCTGCTTAGCTAGCCAGCCTCAGAAAAGTGGACCCAGTGCTTCCTCATGAATATCAAGGAGATATGGGCTATCAGAGTAATCAACCTGGAAGCATTTAAAGAAAATTAATGAGGCTCAAGACTTCCTATAATTACCTTTAGACATCTTTAGGTACCTCTATCAAGCCTGAGGTTTAAAGCACAATTATTCAGTTAGTGAATTCAAATGATCTGACTGCATGGAGTGAGATTATGATACCATAAGCTCAGATCACCCCAACTGTCTCTATTCCAAAACTGGAAAGTCACTGACTGATTTTCAGAGGCCAGAAAGATCACTAAAGGCCATCTGATCAACCCCCTGATGCCATATAATCCTGAACTCGAAGGGTCAAAATCAGTGGCATCTTTCTAACACCTGAGAATTCCTGGCCTCACTTGGTCCACAGGGAATCCAAATAAGGATAAACCAGGCCAAGGAACTTCTAACATGCCTCACTTGTGGCCAAGAGTCAAGGCTCAGAGTGGAACTTTCTACTAGGGAAGAGGTGAAGTATTTCAACTCAGTCCTAGGATGAGAAGCAGGCCAAAGTGGTTCCATGATAGGTAAGGGAGGAGAGTGGAGAGGCCTCAGTGGAAAGGTGCAGGTGCCCCCATGTAAGAAAATGGGGGTAGTTTGAGGGGGTACTGAAGGCTGGTAACATGGGATCACCCCTGCTGAGCTTCAGATGTGGCCTCCCCTACTGTGGCTGTGCTTAGTTTTCCATCTTGCTTTCTCTGTAGAGGCTGATAAGAAGGGGGCCTGGGGTGATGCAGTGACAACTGGCTACAGTATGGCTGCCTAGTTGTTCAAATGGGGGTCACGTCACCAAGTTCCTAGTCTTTAGGGAGCTTCTGAAAAGCTGAAAACATTCAGAGTTCCAAAGAGTTGTTTGATAGAGACAGTTGCTTAACGCTAGACAAGATTGTTGGTGGGATCTGGCAAAGTTTGAAGTAGGATCATTAAATATTCGAGGAACTGCTGCTATGAACCAAGGGTAGACTTGGGAATCTCTTAAAGGGACACCCACAGCTGGCTATTTTTCTGACTTCTCTGAGCACATCTCTGACCAAACTGAAGGGGAGATTCCATTACAGGTATCTATGTGCCCAACTGACACCCCAACAGAAAGGCTTCAAGAAACCCCATGACCTCTTTGAGAGGGGTCAGGAAACATTGAGGAGTCAGAAAAAGTTGTTGTGAACTCTTGGGCAGGCTCCTGCCCTGCCTCTTTCCTTATACCAGGACAGAACTGAAGAGCTTCCCAACCATCAATTCCCTGCCAGGAAGTTTCATTCCTGGCCCCCATCCCAGAAATGCTTCCCTAGGTAGGCTTTCCCACCAACTGATTCTATCCTTCTATTTTGGACCTGCTCTGGGTTTTTTCATCTCCTTTCCCCACTCCTGTTCCCAGCTACTTGAGTCTGATGCAGACAAATAACAGGCTAGGCAGAAATACTGACTGGATCTTGGGGTTATCAACATCTGACAATGATGCCCAGATTATTTACTGAAGCCTTCAATTCCATCTCAGAGAGTGGTTAATGTTCTTCTGTCTGTGAGTCCTTCCTCCTCCTCCCCTCCAAGACGTTCAAGGTGAGAAGCCACCTCATTCATCTTTATACCCATGGCTTTTAGGCACCAAGATAAGCACCTAAATGTGACAGTTTGGGTCAGGGGACTTCTAGTGGGCTTAGCACACAGGAGAGAGGGCTACCCAGATCCTCTGGCATCCATCCCCAAAGCATAGCCTTCTCCTACCCTGCCTTTTTACAAACCGCCCCCCCCCCCCCTTCATCCTCCTCTCAAGGCTTGACGCAACAAATGAGCATGAACATGGCCTTGGCCTTGGCTTGTCAGGTCTGAATTCTAGGTCCCCTCTGCCACTGACTCAGTATATGAGCTTAGACAATTCAATTGCCTCTCCAGACCTTTAAATGAAAGGGTTGGACTAGATGATTTCTCTGGGCTCTTTCAGATTAATTCATACTTGAGAAATCAATGAATGAATTAGAAGAAATTCTAATTCTGAGCCATAGGTACCCTGCATCTCTTTGAAATAGCTGAAAGGAGGTAAAGGTCAGACACTTTAACTACAGGAAAAGAAGCAAGTGTATCTATGGAGAAATAGAACCTGGCAGTCCCTATACTTGACTAATAAAAGCAATTTCCTTGAAGAAGCAGAGAAATAGGCCACAAGTGAGACCTGGCAGTGTCAAAAAGGTCTATAAATTAAGTGATCAAAGGAGTAAAAAACAATGGCTATAACCAGACAAGATCTCTAAGCACAGACTAAAATCTAGAGAGGTCTGGGTGGGAAGGACCCCCTGGAGCTTCTATTAGAGGGGAGGACTTGGTCCAAAGCAAGTTGCTACTGCATTTGGTTCAAACCCAGTTTTCTTAATCTGTCAACCTGGTATGTGTGCACATGTGCAGACATGCTGCAGGCTGTAGTTATGCTTCTGAAGTGCTGAAATGAGAAAGAAATAAAAGAAATGATACCAAATTCAAAGAAGTTAGACTGAAGGCAAGTACAATTTTAGTTTAAAAGCTACTCATCTTTCCCACCACTCTATGCAGTATCATCACTGCTCATTCTGAAATGTGGGCTATAGAGTTTTGTGGGATTGTGAACTCTGGGGGTGAGGAGGGGTATACTTGTGGTATGACCGAAGGTCAAAAGCAGGATACAACCCAATATCCTGTGTGAGAACCCCTCCAGTTAATGACCAATGGATTTTACTTGACCTGACCCATTTGGGCACTCACTTGTCTTCATTCAAGGAAACTGTTTCCTCAAAAGGGATTTCTTGCTTGTCTGTCTTCCCCATGATCAGCCGGTGCTTATCCAAGTTTATGATACACTGAAAACAAAGGAGAATCACTGGTTACCGTCAATGATCCCACTATGGGGTCTCCATGTAAGAGGACCCTTGCCTCAGAGAAGAAGTACCAATGGGAATGTAGAATCAATCCTACCTTCAGGGATCGGAGAGTCTGGAGACCAAGGGACAAGTTTTTCTCATTGTCCTCTAATAAAAAAAATTAAGATTTAACCATTTTCATGTTGGTTTAGAAGTCAGCCTTATCACCATTAGGTTCTATGCAACCTACCTTCCTTCCTTCCTTCCATCCATCCATCCATCCATCCAATAAACATCTGTTGAGCATTTATTATATTAAATAATTTTCCCAAATCATTATAGTTAAAAGGTGGGGCTTCCCTGGTGGCGCAGTGGTTGAGAATCTGCCTGCCAATGCAGGGAACACGGGTTCGAGCCCTGGTCTGGGAGGATCCCACATGCCGCGGAGCAACTGGGCCCGTGAGCCACAACTATTGAGCCTGAGCGTCTGGAGCCTCTGCTCCGAAACAAGAGAGGCCGCGATGGTGAGAGGCCCGCGCACCGCGATGAAGAGTGGCCCCCACTCGCCGCAACTGGAGAAAGCCCTCACACAGAAACGAAGACCCGACACAGCCAAAAATAAACATAATAAATAAATAATAAATAAAAAATTAAAAAAAAAAAAAGGTGATAGAGTCAAGATTCAAACTGAAGTCTTTTTAACTCTAAAGGACAAAGGCTTTTGGACAAAAACCAGGAACTTAGAGTACTCTAGAATAGAGTACATGAGGGAAAGTATAGGAGTTGGTGGGAAATTATGAAGGGATTTATGGCAAAGGAGTAAAAGGATCTTGCCCTCTACCTCCAACTAGCCCACAGAAAGCTCTCAGGGGCCATTTTTACTGGCACACAGAAATGTTTGTTTTCTTACCCCTTGAATTTTTTAATTCTCTCAGTGATTCTCAACATGTCTTGAATGTAGCTCAAGGCCCATCTGGTACTTCAGAAGGCAAAAACTGGGACAAGATTTATAGTACAAAAAAGTGGAAACCTGGGATTTTGAAGAAGTCAATATTTACAGGCATAAAATCCCATGAGGGTTTGGTGGAAGGAGGGAGAGGGTTTAACTTAGGGGTCCATGGGTCCAGTCCCCCATTCTACTCACCAACCACGGCTGCTGGGCAGTCCAGGTGGAGGGAGCCCAGTGTGATCACTAGGTGCTCAATCTGGCCCACTACTTTCAGATGTCGGGGTAGAGAAAGCTTCTCTCCTTCATGCTTGTGAGATCTGACATGCTCCTTGAGTCTGCACAAGAGAGGAAATACCAGAATCCCCTTGGCAGAAGTTTCTGGTGGAATCTGGCAATGCCTACCTTCTGACACACAGCTGGAATTTTCCAGAGATTTCCTGGGTTAATTTACCAAAATAAAATGCTAGTCTACACTTCTTGTTTCAGCACTTTATCCTAAACATGCCAGGAGATATAAAAAACTAAAGATTCAGCTCCTGTTCTCAAAAAGCTATGTCACTATCTGCACTGGTGGAATATGAGAGTTGACACACTCAGAGAACCCTTTTCTGCATCTCAACATCCCTACCTATGTGCAAGGCAATTTAGTTAACATATCCTTTTATCCATCTGTGGGTAACAGATCTCAGAGAAGGCAGGTAAATCCTAATTTTAGAAGATGCTTTGTTCAGTGTCTAATTTTCTCTTTGTCTATTTCAGTCTATCCTCATCATTTAGTCTTAGGCTATAAGGATGGTGGAGGCAGGTACTTATTTGTTAAGTGCATTGATATTGGCATCAGCAAGGCATATTGTGGAGAAAGTCCTAATTAACTTAACTTGTCTATCTAGGGGAGGAAGGCAAGAACAGCACCAAGGTTTCACACAGTTATGTAAGCTGATTGGAACAGCTAGCACCGAGCTATTATGAGTTGGTGGATAAATACTTAATTATGGACTTTCTGTGCCAATACTTCTGCTTTACTCCATTTCCTCTCTTCTGGTGTTATATCCCATCCAAAAGAAAAATAATTGCAATTTTACAGACGGTTATTAATTCCTCCGGAATCATGGCAGTCTTCTGCCTAATTATGCACCAGGACATTATTAGTCTTTCTGGAAACATCATGTTGCACTATAGCTCATCTCTTCACCACATAAAAAGCTCAGGATTCTTCTCATAGGAGCACTTGTGTCCTTGCACTCCTCCCCCACCCCACCCCATCCACCGCCCTAAACAACAATGCACAAAACCCATAGAGCCAGCTTCAAAGAGTCACAGTGGTGGTGAGGGGCGAGGAGAAGTTAGAAATGAGAAGGAACAGAACATGTGGCAGAGGTCACTGATTATACAAATCAAGACTTGTGCAAGCCCTGCCTAAGAATAGGGATATTTTGAAAGTAGCTTAAAATGGGCCATTATATCTACCCTAGTGATTGTTTCAATACAGAGATTTAGGCTGGGGAATGCTTTGTTGTACTTAGGGCTAGAGAAGTGGAAAAGGATATTGGGTTGATCCTCCCATTTCTGGGCTAGATCTCAGGGCCCATCTAGTACTTTGGAGGAAAGAGAAGGAAGAAGAAAGGAAATAAAAGTACAGATTGAGTGAAAAGGAGGAAAGATACAAAATGGCTTTCTCTGACTAAAAAAGAGGGAGAACCCAATTCCAGCTGTTAAAGAACTGAAGATATTCAATATATGAGATGTCTGCCTCACACCCAGTCCCCAGCAGGGGCAGCAGTAAGATCTGATTTTACCTGTTATTTGCAGGGAGGAAAGGTACTAATCACCCCTGTGATGGTTCAGGCCCAACAGCAATAGCAGCTCTATTCCACGGTCTCACTGATGCTTCTTGGGACAGGCAGTGTGGTCTCCAGAAGGACCCCAAGTAAGCTAAGGCCAACCACATCCCTGATTTTACTTCTCTGGGGTACACCAGCAGGGCAGATCCTTCTAACTTGTTGTCTGGGCAGGGCACAAATCAGGATCAGGGCATGGCATGCAATGAGCCAAGGATCTCATACTTTCTCATTCCAGAGCCCAAAGGTCTTTGCTCAAAACTTAATTGGTGGGAGTTAATGGAAAGCCTGGACTTCAAAATAAATTTAAGCAAAGAGTGTATTAGCATCTGACTTCTAGCACAAGTGGCTACTTACCCCAGTCTGTCCACACAGGCTGAAGAGATGAGATTATACTGACAGCCTGTGTCAACCAAGGCTTTCACATCCTTTCCAGCACACTGTGGAGAGGAAAACATACTGTTCAATAGGAGCCAGAGAAGCAAAAGGGAAGGGAGATCCAAAGAGCAAGCAGCAGATGTCATATGAAAGGCAGGGTTGGAGAGCATCCTCACAATTATGGGTTGGCAGTGTCCCATCTTTATCCATTGTTGAGTCTCCTTTGAGGGGTTCTTTTTCCTGCTGAATCTAGAGCTTACAGAGGATCCCAAAGGACTTTGGGTATTTCATTCTATACACCAAGTGGCTCTTAATTTTGTGTGTGTGTGTGTGTGTGTGTGTGTGTGTGTGTGTGTATCACATACTCCTTTGCAAATCTGATGAAACATTTAGTCCTTTTCCCCACAAAGATGCACATGCATACAAATTACTGCATATATTTCCAGTGTTGCATGGAGTGCCCCCCTTAAAACTCATTTATGAATTCCATGATAAGACCTACATTCTCTACAATTTGGAGAAGAGGGCCCCATTATTGGGATAATGGGCCCAAATCCTATTCTCCAGAAAACCTGGAAAAGCTATTCTCAGAACATTACCTGGCAAGAAACCAAAATCATGTCATCATCCTCAGACTTCTTTAGCCCCTCAGACTTGGCATGATTGAGTTTGTTGGTCTTGGAGGCCCAAGGGACACGACTGCTTCGGAGCTTTGACAGGTTGGTTTCCATGAGACGCCTCTGCAGAATGTTATGAGGTTGCTTGAGGAAAAGAAAGCAGAGGCTTCTTAATGACAGGTCATTTCCCCCTTCTCTCATTGTCCCCCAGGTGCTGCAGAAATAATGAAGGAGCTGCCCATAACTGAGCTCCATCTTTGCTTCTTATTTATTCTTCCTTCAAGTAGGGACTTCGTGGGTATTATCAGAGCAGGAACTATAAACCAATTTGCAGTAGGTAACCCTGAGTGAATGAAAGAGCAATGTGGGACCCTGGGAAATGCGGACAGGGCTGATAGTCCATGGCTAAAGAGAACTAAGGGACCCTTGTGATTTGTACTACCTGGGCTTTCTGCTTTCCCTTCCCTTACAAGGGCATTTCAGGAGGAAAGTGGCCATAGTCTATGTGGAATAAATGTATCTTTCCAGGGGACTTATAGAAAGGGAAGCTAATTCTCACAGGCCAAAGAAACCTTCTTAGCACTGGTTTTCAGTAGTTCTGCGTACTTCTATTTCAAGTCTCACTCCCTCACAGTATTATCCTTTGGACCCAAATACATGTGCCTTGGTGACTTGGCTCTCCTGTGGGCTGAGTTATCCATGGGTGGATGAGATAGGAAGACAGGGATTCATACCTGCTGCATAACCCTCTTAGGAGACACACTTTAGAACCTGGCAGATCCCAGAGGAATCATCCTTACTGTTATCCTCTGGACCTCAAGGAGCATAAGGCTCCTCCTGCCATGTGCTTGTCATCCATTCCCGCTCTCTTCAATGGGTCAAAAGTGGAGTATAAAAGGGACAGAAACTGACCAAGAAGCAGGGGACTTAATTAGACCTTATATCTGTGCCAGGATACCTAAGGTTAGGGAGAAGAATGAGGAATATGAAATCAAGTCTGCCCTTTGATAGAGCTTAGGAGAGTTACTAGGGCAGATATATCTATGCTCTATTGTTTCTACTCAAAGTGGCCTCCAGGAAGTGTAAGCCACCTCTTAAAGTCATTTGACCTGAGAAATTTCTATACAAAAGCATATTATTCCTAGTTTACAATAATATTAAAAATTCCTCAAAGGATGGAGTCTAACCCCAAGTTTCTATGTGACACATACTAGATGGCATTCCAATTCTAGGGGGGAAGAGAGTTACTCCTAGAAGTCCAGAGCCTAGAACCTTCCCCAGGAAGGGGGTAGAAGTGCAGGAGGTCTTCATTTCCACCATATTACAGATTTCTGAGGAAGAATGGAGTCAGAGCCATGACTCACTGTAACCCTGGTGAGGCGAAGAAATGGTTTCCCAAAATACACTGATTCTTGGCAAGGCAGATTTTAAATTAGTATCCTTGGGAAAAGGAGAGAGAGGGGCATTTAAAAGAAAATGAGAGCTTCTTAACTTGACAAGGAGCTGGAGGAAGTGCTAACTCTGATTTCCTGATTGGACCCTGGGAGAATGCTTTGCTCCTCAAAAGAAACAGAAATTCTTCATTCTTATCTCTCTCACTAATAAGCCTAGATTCATACTAAAGCAGGTGTTTGTTTCTGTCAGGTCCATGCTTAGCATGACCAACTCAGATAAGCTGGATTTGTAGAACTGAAGACTGGAAGGGACTTCAAAGGCCATCTGAACAAAGCCCTCCTAACCTAAAGTTCGAGGCTTTCCTTCTACAGTGGTCTCACCCAACACCACTTTACCTGGTTATTCTGAATCTTGAGAGGAGTCTAATCATCACTGGACAGATCAGGCAAACAAGGAAGGTTCTGAAATCGTTTTCCTTGAAGTCATCTCTCTTTGAATTTTCCTACTCTACCCTTTCTCCACAGGCTATACACATACTCAAAGTTCTCCCACACTGGGAAGAAAACTCCTCCACAAACCCTCAGACCCTGCCTCCTCAGTGCCACGTCCTAATCACAACCCTGCCTTAAACGGTCTTAAAAAACGGTCGAAATCACTAGTCTATTTCCTGACATCCTATATTTTCTTCACTAAAATCACTTCTGATCCCACAACACCAATAACGATCTCCTAATTTCCAAATCCGACAGACATATTTCAGCCTTCATTTTACTTGACTTCTCTAGGGCGTTCGGCCCTGCTGACTATTCCTTTATTTAGTAACCCAAAAAAGGTTCAAACATAATACATCTTCAATATAAAATATTCAAATGTCACTTTAGTATATACAATTAAAAGGGAAAGTCTCTGCAACCCTTCAAACCTTCTCAGTTCTACTCCCTACAAAGAACAACCATTAAATTTAGAAGTATATCCTTCCAAAAATTTTAATACATCTACAAACATAAATAAAAACAGGATCATACTGTAACACTCTTCTAAATTTTTAAATTTTTGTTTAATATATGAAAGGCATTTTTCTATGTCAGTACATATAATTCTTTTCATTCATTTTTATAACTAGGAGTCTTCATAGTATAGTTCGGGAGTTGAAAATTCACAGCCAATAAACTCATATGAACCTCAGAGATGCTTTTCTGTAGCCATTTAATTATGCCCTTATGTTTGTTTGTTTGTTTTTTTGGCCACACCACATGGCGTATGGGCTCTTAGTTCCCTGACCAAGGATCAAACCTGCACCCTCCGCACTGGAAGTGTGGAGTCTTAACCACTGGACCACCAGGGAAGTCCCTGCCCTCATGTTTTAAATGACAACGTAACTGCACATTTACCTCTGCTTCCAACGAAAATTTCACTAAAATGATAGTCAAGGAACAAGAAAGGCCTAAACCTACAAGAACAAAGAGAATAGTAAAGTAAGCAACAACAATAACAAAAAAAGAGATTTTGACAAAATTTTGGAATCTAAAAAGCAGACGAAAAACTGGTAACTGACCTAGACTAGAGAAAGCTAAGTGCCTCACACCATTTTACTTCATGGAACACTGGAGTCACGGAGACTGCCAGTTGCTAATTAAAATCCATGATCTCCTCTTCTTTCTGGACAGATACCTAGATTATGTTTCCCAGCCTTCCTTGTAGTTAGGCAAGGCCATATGACTGAGTTTGGCAAACAGAATGTGAGTAGAAGTGACACACTAGGCCTGACCTGTAAACCTCTCCTGTGTACACTCCTCCATATTCTTTTCCACTTGTGACGGGCTGGAATGGAGATGACCCTTATGGTAACCTTCCTGGAGGTAACATGTTGAAGACAGAAGAGCCACTCACTGTCAGCCTGGGTCCCTAAATGACTACATGGAAGAGGGCTGTCTTGTTGACCTTTCCACTAGAACTGTTACCTAAGAAAAAATAAACTATTATATTTGAACTATTTTATATTTGGGGGTCTAGCTGTAAAAGCAGTTTTCCTACTTAAACTAAAACCCTGGAAAAGCTGAGGAATTAGAGGTATTAGAACCTCTACAAATGGAGGGTATGATTAGGGTTGGAAAGAGATTAGTATAAAGCCTGCATAAGACCCCTACTTGATCCAGACAACTGGGAAGAATGCCAAAACTTTATTCTTTTTGTAAGAGTAAATCAAAAGACTCTGGTTGGTTGACAGTTTGGCTAGGCTTAGAACAGATTCCTACAGCAGCTAAGAATGAGGGTGGAGTGCCATACTATACCAGAACTGAAGAATATGAGTTGAAGGGCTCACATGGAGCCTTGCATAATGAAAGATAAAAGACCCAAACCAAGATTTCACATCATCAAGAATTTCTGGAATATCATGGATGACAAAGATTCCAAAAGTTTCCAAAGAGAAAAAGATGATTTCAAATACAAAGGATTAGGAACCAGAATTACATAGGACTATTCAGTGGTAATAATGGAAGCTAAAAGACAATGGAATGATACTTTTAACAAATCTGACAGCACATAATTTCTAAACCTAGCCAAGCTATCAATTAAGACTCAGGAAAGTTATTTCCCAAGAATCCTTAAAGCAGCTTCTGAAGGATATACTCCACAAAAGCAAGGGAAAACAACAAACAAAGAAAAAGCATAGGATCCAAGAAATAGAGTATACAATAGAGAAGAGAAACAAGGGAAATTCTGAAAATGGTGTTGAAGGAAAAGTCCAGGATATTGGCTGTGTAGTGGGCTTTGAGAGCAACCAGTCCAAAATGAAATGGGAGGATAGAGCACTCCAGGAAGGATGTCTCCAAGAAAAAAAAAAAAAGAACCTGCTAGATCATCTGCAGTTTTAAGGTACTTGGAGGAGATTTAAATTTTATATAGAAAATTAAACAAAGGGAAAAAACTAGGCAATTATTAATTTTGATAAAAATAAATATTTGTATGAGAAAGGAAACATAATTATGGTATAGTATTTGACTCAGCTGTGAATAATATGAATATAGTCATAATAATGTAAGCAGTAAATGCTGATTTGACCCCAAATAGCTATTTAATTGTTATTAACATATTACAATATTAATATAGTAGGAGAGGGGACATGATGGGAAGGTATAAGATAATTAAGGAACAGTTTAAGTTTTTTTAAGTTTTAAATTATATACATGTGTTTTTTGATAAAAAGTAAATTTTAAAAATATACCCTATACATTAAGAAAGCATACAGCCATAAGAAAAGCCAACTTATGATGGCTTAAATGGAGGTGTATTTTTTTCTCACATAACAAGAAGATTGGAGGTAGGCAGCTGCTGGCATTAATTCAGCAGCTTAACAACTTCAGGGCTACTGTTTCCGTAATTCTCTTGGATACTCCCTCATGGTCATATGATGGGTGCCCCAGCTCCAGGCATTACATCCACATCTAAGGAAGGAGGAAGGAGGAAGGGATTCTGTGCCATCTATCCTTTTTATCAGGAAAGCAAAAGCTTTCCCAGAAGTTCCCTCAGCAGTCTTCTGCCTATATCTTCTTGGTCAGAATTCCCACAGCCACTTCTAACTGCAAGGGGGTTTGGATGAATTTAGCTTCTGTGTAGAAGAGTCAGGTAGATAGAAAAGGGCTGAAAATGGGTGATGATTTAGCCAACTAACAGTGTCTGCCAAATCATGCAAAAACTGAAGTGTGTGTACATGTGTGCACATGCACATACATGTGTGCACACACACGTACATGCACACATCAACAATGTAACTTAGGCAGATGTAATGTCAGGTTACCCCATAACCAACCACCTTAGAACCTATTTTTTTTACATCTGCCCTACTTTATGCATTTTAAAATAGCACATCATCTATAGACCTATGAGTCTGTGGTACAAACATACCTCAATTTACTTAACTACTAATGGACATGTAGATTATTTCTACATGTTTGCCATTAGAAACAATGCTTCAATAAACTCAACATTCCATTTTTTTGTAACTCTCCTCCACTGGCTTCTAAAACCACTTTTCTGTCTATTCTGCATCTGTCTCATTTATTGGCTCCTTTGCCTCTGCTCATTTCCAAAATGTTAGTGTTCCTTGTTGCTCTATCTTAGGTCCCTTCCTCACTCTACAAAACCTTTTAGGGCAATCTTATCTGCTTTCATTGTATAAATTACTACCCTTATGATGAAGACTCCATCTCATGCCCAGCCCTCACTTCTGAGTTTCAGACCCATAGAACCAACTGCCTCTTTGAACTTCTCCACTTAGACACCCCACAGGCACTTTCAAACTTAACTTGTCCCACTGACTTTCCCACAAAACTTGTACTTTCTCCAGTATTCTCCATCTTGGTGAGTGAAATTCTGCCTCTTTAACACCTTGTAGTTTCCTCTCCATTTCTGCTGTTATTGCTAAGTTCAAATAATCTCCTAAAACATTATGTTCATGGTCTCCTTCCCCTACAGTGGCTCCCTTTCCAGCTGTATCAAACACAAAATACTCAATTTAGCATTTAAGATCTTCCACTAATTCATCCTCCTTCCCAGTCTTATCTTTAATCCTCCATGAAGGCGTTCTACTTTAGCAAAAGGAGCACTTATCACATACTACCTTGGGCAAATCACTAATCTCTCTAAGCATTACTTTTCTCTCAGTCTCACCTTCTTCATCAGTAATAAAAGAGGTTTGAGCTCCAAAGTCCTGTTCTATTTTAACATTCTGGATTATTCCCTTTACACCAACCTGGTAAAATGGCATCACTACACGCCCATCCATTCTTGATTCTTTTCTTTTCCTAAACTTCCATCCCAAGTATAGATAGTCCCCAACGTACAATGGTTCAACTTACGATTTTTCGACTTTGTGATGGTGCAAAAGTAATACACGTTCAGTAAAAACTGTACTTTGAATTCTGATCCTTTCCCAGGCTGGTGATACGCAGCACAACACTCTCTCATGATGCTGGCAGAGGCAGCAAGCTGCAGCTCCCAGTTAGCCTCATGATCACGAGGGCAAACAACTGATACACTTACAACTATTCTGTACCCATACAACCATTCTGTTTTTTCACTTTCTATACGGTATTCAATAAATTAGATGAGATATTCAACACTTCATTATAAAATAGGCTTTGTGTCAGATGATTTTGCCCAACTGCAGGGTAATATAAGTGTTCTGAGCACTTTTTAGATAGGCTAGGCTAAAATACAATGTTCAGTAGGTTAGGTATATTAAATGCATTTTCAACTTAACAATATTTTCACCTTACAGTGTGTTTATCAGGATGTAACCCCATCGTAGGTCGAGGAAGATCTGTACTGTTGCTACTTCCTCCAAAACTTATCTGGTATCGATCTACTTCTCCTCATCTTTACTGCTTCCAATCTAATACAAGCCACCATCATCTCTTATCTGTGCTACAACAGCCTCCTAACTTGTCTTCCACCTCTTCCTTCACCCTTCTCCAAATCATTCTCTACACAGCAACCAGAGTAAGCTTCTAAAAATATAAGTGAGATAATACATTCCCTTACTCAAAAGACCTTCAATGGCTTCTCATTGTTCTTCAGACAAAATTCAAACTTCCTACCACGGTCTATAGGGCTCTGTGCCATCTGGTCCCTGTCTATCTTTCAAACCTCCACATACCTACCATATACACACCACTCTACCCTTTATTCATCCACACCTCCTTACTCAAAAACTCTTTCCCATTCTAATGCTCTTGTACCTGCCATTCCCTCTGCCTGAAATGTTTTCCCCTAATATTTCAAATAGGTAGCTTGATCTCATCTTTCAAGTCTCAGCTCAAATATCACTTCCTCAAAAACATCTTCCCTGACCATACTATTTAAAGTAGGCACTCCACTTCTTTAGTTACTAACATATCCCACTATTCCTTTCAGAGTAATTATAAGTCCAGAATTATTTTGCTTATCTAGTTGTTTATTATTTCACTCCCCCACTAGAGTGTTAATTTCACAAGGGCAAGGACCTTCATTGTCTTGATCACAGCTATATCCCCAGCTCTTAGCATAATACCAAATGAATAAATCTCTACACTTTACTTCTTCAAAAAGCCTTTCTTGATTAATATCATCCAGTTCTTTCCTTCAGAATCCCTTCAGTACTCGTACATTACATAGTTTGTACTACTTGCATTCCCATTCCTTGACTGTTGCTTTGTAAATATGCTTAAGTGGTTTATTTTTCTGTTTATTGAAATATTGCCTTTCCAAGGGCTATCTTCTACTTTCCAGGTGTACTTCAAGATACACAGTATTAGTTAGATAGGTGCTGCAGGTACTCTGGTGGCCTTTTGGACATAGCTATGTCATCTTCCTGACATGGATCCTGCTTTATGCTTTAGCTCAACAAGGCAACACTAAGCAGTCACAGGTTCTCTACTGTTCCTGCAGTGTGGCTGCTAAACCCTAACCAGCATTTAGGCATCTAAATCCTAAGCGGGCAAACTCAAATGTGCTGCTTTTATCACCATCGGGAGCTTCTGAAAGAAATGGGCACAGTGGGCAATGCTGTATTCCAGGTAGACATAGCTGAGGTTCCTCAATCTAGAACCCAGTCTGATTAAATATCTCTTCTAACCAGGCTGTAAAGTGGGAAGAAAAGTGAGGTGAGAGGAAACAGGCTATACTGCAGGATACCACAGAATCATGATTTGAGCAAGAACTTCTAAGGCCACCTTCTCAATCCCTTTACCTACGCTGCATTGAATCCAGACAGAATCAAACTAATAGATTTCTGTGGTCCACAGAATGGATCAGACTGGAAAATAGGAGAAATTATAGAAGTCTGCTTTCTTTGTAGCATTTACTCTCAGAGGAGAAACCCAAGGTTTCTAGCTTCCAATAGAACTACAACTAGAACCACTTAGAAATAGGGGTCAGCAAATATGGCCCACAAGCCAAACCCAGCCTGCTGCCCATTTCTGTAAATAAAGTTTTATAAGAACACAATCAGCCCCATTTGTTTATTGCCTATGGCTGTTTTGCATTACAACAGCACAGCTGAGTAGTTGAGACAGAGACTGGCCTGCAAAGCCAAAAACAATTACTATCTGCTCCGTTACAGAAAAAGTTTGCCAACCCTTGACTTAGAGTATTGTTTAAACTATATATGCTTTGGAGTCAGACAGAGCTGAGTTCAAGTTAGTAACCACCTTGCAGAGCTTTTGGGAGGACGAAATGAGATGGTTTTTACAAAGCATTTAATACCGTGTCGGGTATAAAGTAAGCACTCAAATTTTAATAATTATATGTATGTGTACATATGTATTTTAAATTCTCATGCTCGGCTTAAAATTGAAGCTGACTACCATTCACTTCCTTTTTCTTAAAAGGGCATGAAATCATCTTACTCCACTTTCGTCCTCATGTACAGTTTGTAGACAGACATGGGCTCCTGATTGACTCTCACTTCAAGCCCAATATACACATCTCTGTCTGGTCTTGGAAGTCTAAAAGGGCACTAATATCTGTGCCTTCTCTTCTTTATTTGCTAGCTGAATATACAACACGTGACCCTTTCTACACCACAGGAACATAGACAGATTGTCCTTAGGTTTACTGCTGCTCAAAATCACATGGAATCTACCTAAGGCAGTCTGTCACATTGCCCCAGGACTTCTGTATTCTGTCTCTTTGCCTTTGCCTTATGACCCAACAGACATGTTATTTCAAAGAGAACAGCCTTATTCCTGATTGTTACCTGCTGGTGTGAGATGGTGGTTTCTCAACCGCCCATGGCAGACTGCATTTTTGTTATAAAGGATTCACACAAGAGCAGGGAATTCAACCAGATAACCTGTAAAGTTCTTCTTACGCTGAGGTTCTATAGGGCACACTCAAAGCAGCCTCCTCTCCATATAATCTCTTAGTCAGTTGACTCACCAGGGAATGATGAAACTCTAGTCGGATGTTGGTCACCATCACTATTGTCGCACCAGACCAGAGTAATCACTGCTTCCACTGAACTCCTCCAGCGCTTATTGACTATAATATCTTGACAACTACCATAGGCTTCCTGGTGGTATTATTTACATTTTCATGGAACTATCTATTCAACATCTACAACTGAATAGCTAATAGACATCCTAAACTTAACTTCTTCAAGAATCAAATTCCTGATTCTTATTCCCTATCCCTAACCCACTCCTCTTGTATTCTTAGCCATCTCAGTAAATGAGAAACTTTATTCTTCCCATTGCTAGATCAAAAACCTTGAGGTCATTCTTGACTACTCTTTCTTTCAGATCCTTAATCCAATCTCTCAACTAAACTTGTCAGCTCTGTCTTCAAAATAACCTGAGGGTCTGATCTTTTCTTGTCCCCTTCACTGCTAGCACACTGCTCTGTGCCACCATCAACTTTCACCTGGATTACTATCTAACAGCTTCCTAACCAGTCTCCCTGCTTCTACTTTTGCCCTCTATAGTGAAATCCACACAGTAGTCTACTTTGTGAAATAAGTCACGTCGTGTCACCCCCTGCATAAAATTTTCCACCAGTCCCATATCAGATTAAAAGTCAAATATCTGTATGTACAATGATCTATAAGGCCCTAAGTAGTTTGGCCTCCCACTATTTCTCTGATGTTATCTCCTATCGCCCTCCTGTTGCTCACTTTGCTCTGGCCACAATGGCCTCCTTACAGTTTTTTAATCACATCAAGCACACTGACAATTCAGGCCTTTGCACTTGCTGTTCCTTCTGCCTAGAACATTCTTCTCCAAGATATTTTGCTCTCTCATTTCCTTCAGTATCTTGTATAATGTAATCTTATCAGACAGGCCTTCCCTGACCACCCTAGATAAAATAACAAGGCTCTACTCCATCCTACCCTGGCCATTACACTCCCTGTTCCCTTATCCTGGTTTATTTTCTCCATAGCACTGATTACATCCTGATATATTATATATTTACGTGATTTATTTTCTGCCTTCTCCCCCCCACAAGAATGTAAGTTCTATGAGGGCAGGAACTCCGTTTTGGTTCACTACTATATCTTCAATACCTAGATTATGCCTGACATGTAATAAGTGTTCAATAAATACTTGGGGAATAAATTAATTAATTGGTCCTATCCTTCCCCCTAATCTATAAACTCATTGTACAGGTAAACTTTGCTGTCTTCTTCTTTGTGGTCCTAGCACCTAGCATTGTGTCCTGAACATAGCAAGTGTTCAAATAATGTTTGCTGTAATTAGGATTCGATCACGGCTCTGGAAATCTTCAGTTTGCACTAGATCCTGATGTTATACTGGTATTTCATGCTCCTCTTCTAAGACTCCCAAGTTCTCTGGTCCAAAATCTATAGCACTATGAATGTCTTGTGGCATTATGAATAACTTATCTACAGGATACCACCCAGGGCTGCCCTCATTGACAGAAATTCTGATCAGGTAGATCAGATACTAGGAGTACAGGGCTAGTTATTTCATGGTCAGTTGGCTTTGCTGTGTTCCACCATCCTTCCCCCCAGCCTTCTCCTAATTCTAGTGAGTTTTGCTAAAGCACTTGGCTAGAAGCAGAATCAATCATATATAGGAAAGCAAAACTGTCTTTCTATTGCTGAATAAGTAAGGATATAGCCTGATGGTCAGTAATATTATCATATAGGAAAGACAGCATATTATCCCATGACATGACTGTTTTTAAAAATTAAAAAGTCCTTACCTCAATGAGAAAAACAGTTACGAACCTGGTAGCTAAAAGAAAAGAAATTAGAATACGCAAAACTCCAAGAGTGATTTTTTTCTCTACCCTCATCAACTAGAAAAATAATAATAAACGAAATAAAATATTACTCACTCATATCTCTGATTTTGGTTCTTAATCTAATACACAAAAAAGAGCACAAGATAAAAGGACAAACAAAAATAAGACAGCCAGACATAAGAAATAAAATTAATTTAGACTTTGTAGCAGCCAACTACACACAAACAGGAAAAGGGCAAAGGCACCTCCCTAGGGCCAAGAGAACAAGAACACACTTGACTGCCTATGGATGCTCTTTGCCAATCCAAAAAAAGTTGGCAGGCTGGATTCAAATAGTGAACGTTACAGAAACAGCATGGTAAAAGGTAGATAATTCAGAAAACTCAGCAGTATAATTCTAATATAGGTCACTAGTAGGAGGGAAACAACCCACAATCTTCTCACTGGCACAAACCCCAGAATCAATTAAAACTAATTTGTCCTTTCCCCCCTATCTCCCTCTGGTGCCATCCCTTCCCTTTTCTTGTCCCTCTTTTATTGAGTTTGTACTATAGATTTATACAGTTAATTTTTGTATCCTCAAAAATTTCACTTTGGTGAGAGAACACTGAGTCAGCACTGGTCTACACTACCAGATATATCCATAAAGTGAAGTGATACAGTATTTCTAAGGTTATTTCTAAGATTATCCTGATCCAGGAGCATAAGTTCCAAGAAAGCTTAAGCATGCCACCTCACCCCAGTACTCAGAGCTCTCCTAGCCCTATCTCAGTCTGCCTTGGCATCTGTGACTTGTTCTAGCTCTTCCGTGCAATCACTTGCACATTACAGGTGTGAGAACAGTGAGAGAGGGACATCAACTCATGGCAGTGGGGGGAGGCAGGGGAGAGAAGCTGTGAACCATGGTTCAGGGTCTCACAATAAACTGCTGTGTGTCACATCCACGGCTATAACCTGCTTCTTGAGGAAGCGTCTTCCTTCCAGCCTACTGCCTATGTTCTATGCTATCAGTTCCTGTGTGGCTCAGCTAAGACAGACTGGAGTCAGAAAAGCAGATGGAGTTCTTCCTACACAGGATGAAGCAGTATAAAGAATGCTAGGCAGAAGAATGGAGAGGCAGTTCCTCAGGGCTAGGAAATTCCTTGACATCCCAGGACAACCAAATGTCAATCATATCTTAAATCCAGCATGAAGGGAAACAAAATTCCACATTGTACTTATTTTCCTATTACTGTTTATTGGCTGAGGCTTCCAGGAACTAGGATTATTGTGGCAGGAACTAGGATTATTGTGGCCTGAAGGTAAGAAGACTTGAACCTGATTTGCTAAATGAATCTAGACTGTAGTAAAGTGAAAGGAGGGAAGAAGGACAGTTATCGCTTTTCTAGGAATACATTTCAGTCACTCACCACTCTGAGTTAGCATGAATCAGATTAACTATCCTGTGGCTTGTGCAGGTAAAATACCTTTTAAAAAACAGAGCAGGATAATTGAGTAGACATCCCCTGTACAATAAATAACTAAAAATGATTCTCTATCACAATGGGGGAGGGCAAATCTGATCTTGGTATCTATGTGTCATTAGAGTTGATTTAAAAAAACGAAGAAGAAGAAGAAGTAGATTCAGCAGCTCTGCCCTCCATACTCATCTTGTGGCGGGAAATGGCAATTTCAGTGGCCCAGGCTGACACCCCCCTTCCCTGACAAATTAAACATTCCAAAAGCTCAAAAAATACTGGAAAAATTAAACTGAGCATCTACTTCATTTAAAAGACATTTAAGTAATGCTTCATAAATTATTGCCTAGATGAATGAAGTGATCGTGAAATTCAAGAAAACAAGTTAAACTACAAGAAAATTCCAGATAAAACTACAAAGCTAAACATCAATTTGGTCCAGTGACTTAAATACAAGAGTCAGATACAGTTCTTTACACTAGTAACCCTTAGGCCCCCATAGGATCCCTCCTATAGATAGAGGACAGTACGGTCTTTGAACTCAGACCTCCAGTCCTGGAGTTTCTCCTTCTTAATGCCAAGAACAACCCTGCTAGAAAAAAAAGACTGCGCCAGCCCCAGCTCCAGCTCCACACGTGAGCCGGCTGATGAGCTGGAGCAGCCTGGCCTCCTTCCCCTATCCACTCTCTGGGGGTGGAGTAGCAGGAGAGGAAGATGATGCAGAGAGGTTTGGGGCTCAGGAAACCTTCAAGGTCCACCCTTTTTTCTCTCCCCAACCCCCGCCCTCCTGTTGGAAGGTCAAAGGTAGATGAGACCAAAATCAAACGGAGAAGTAGATTTTGTTTAGGGGGGGGGGGAACGGATTCAACAAAACTCAAGTGGATCTGGATGTGGTGACTGCCCAGAAAGCCCCTTCCCACTTCGCTCTCTCCTTCTCACGCCACTTAGGAGTCACCTCTGTCTGGGTCACGGCCCGGCCAAGCAGCCTGGGAGGCAGCGGGAGCTACCCTGGCTGCGAGGCTCAAGCCCCAAGCAATCAAACTCGGTATTGCGGAAAAATGGGAAGGAAAGGGGACCTGAGGGCAAGAAGGCAGGGCTGGGTCTCTTCTACTCCAGAGGAGAGACACGGAGGGAGGAAGCTGCGCTGAAGGGAGAGCGAGCTGGAAAAGCTACGACGGAATCCCGAGAGAAACTAAAGCAGGGGGATGCTGGATGGAGAGGAATCCGAAACAGAGCAACAGCTAGACAGCCGACAGTGGCCGGCGGCCGGCGGGGGCCCGGCCGCTGACTCAGTGAAAGCTGCAAAGGGCGGGCCCCGGGAGACCTCACAGCGCGATGGTGACGGGCCGCCGCGCGCGGGGACCCCGAGGCGGGCGCGGCCGCGGGGGCTCACCGTGTCCTTGGACGAGCCCAGCTTCTTGAGGCCGTCCAAGGGCAGCAGGTCGGCCGAGTCCTTGTGGATGAACTGCACGGCCTGCTTCATCCGGCGCTGCTGCCGCAGCGACGCCGCCTCCCGCCTGTCCGTCTCCTTGCGGCCGCCCTCGGTGAGGAGTCCTGAGTAAAACATCGCTGAGGCGCCCGCGGCCCAGCGTCCCGGTCGCTGCCTGATCCTCAGCAGCCCTCAGCCTCGAGCTTCTCCAGCGCCGCGAGAGTCGCGCGCCGCCTTTTTTATAGCCGAGCGTGACGTCACTGGGAGCAGCCAGTGTACACGCGGGGGGCGGGGCCCGCACAGCGCCCCGAGCCTGCACGCTGCTTCCCAGCGTCCCGGGCCGCTCGCTGCCCACCCCCGCACCACCCCGCTGGGGCACAGGGCGGGAGAGGAGGAGTGGCGCTGGCGAGACTGACTCCGAGCACCAAGGTCTACCGCGGCAGCTTTACCCAACCGGTCCCTCGCGTTGTGGGTGCCCCGCATCCCCTGGACCGAGATGAGGTGTGGGGAGGCCAACGCAGGAGCGGTCTCTCCCACGGCAGCCGCCGCCACCTCCTGGTCCCCGCTCACCTGTCCACGCCGTGGCCGACCCCGGGATCACCGACAGCCGGGCCATGCCCCGAGTCCTGCCGCCTGCGCCGCTGCTGCTCGGCTTCACCAGTTCCCACTTTCGCGCCCCTCCTGGAGTCCTAGCGCCCAAAGCCCCGGCTCCAGAGGACCGGCGGCGCGCTCCGAAGTTGGATTGCTAGGGATTTCTCCAACTTCAGATCGGTCCCCACCCACCAGGCCCACGTGATTGGGGAGGGGGCAGCCCCTGCGGGCCAGCCGGAGTCGGCCTTCCGGGGACCCTCCCTCCTCCCTGCTCCCTCTGCCCGCGGACCCAGGACCCGCGCATCCGAGCCAGGGAAGCAGGGCTTGGTGGATGCCTGCGGGTCACCCTGGGGCTGAGGAGTGGCGAGGGTCCCCGCCTCCGCGCGACTGCACACGAGTGCGAGCCTTACTTCTGCTCTTCGGAACACCCGGCAGAAAAGCATGTTTTTCTCAGCCAACACTCGGGCTCTCTCCAGCATGACTCCGGGAGCAACTGGAACCCGGTTTTCTTTGTGAATCTGTCATACTCTCAAGCCATTCCAATCGGGCCTTCAGGCATCCTGGGTCCTGGCCTCGACGTTGTGACTTAGTACAAACCACGTTTTCCACCCTAGAAACTACCACCACTGCACTCTCCCACCACATCTCACAGGAGCAGGCATGAAATAGAAAGATCTGCTCCCTGAAGAGAACCAACAAAAGTAAGAATAACGACATTTACTGAGCCTTTACCATGCACCAGGCACCAGAATAAATACTTAAAATGCAGTCTCTCATTGAATCGTGGCAACAACTTATGAGATAGTATCATTATTCCCATTTTACAGGCAAATGTCTGAGACCTCCTAACTGGTCTCCTGAATGTGCCTTGGTTCCCTTCCAATCCATTGTTCCCTGCTGCCAGAGTAATCTTTTCAAACTACACATGTGATCATCTCACCTCCCTGCTTAGAGCACCACAAAAGGCTTCCTATTGCTCTCAAAAGACCCATATTCTTGCATGGTCCGCCCCACACCTGCATCTCCACTCTGTACTTCAGCCTCATGAGCCTTCTTTCCTCCAGTTCCTTGAAGGAGCCATTGCCCCTCTTGCCAAATGGCTGACCTTTGAATATCCTGTTCCCTCTGTGTGGAATGTCCCCTCCAAACCTGTGTAGTAAACAGACCTCAATTCCACTGTCATGTCTTTAGGAAAGCCTTCTCTAACCTCCCAGAGGGAATGAGTTCTTCCTAATTATAAACTACGCATTTCTCCTGGACGTTCCACTTTTTTTCGTGGTAGTGGTGGGGGCGTTATTGGTTGTTTGGTTAATATTTATTTCCTTAATTAACTGTAAGCTCCAAGAAGGCAACTGAGTCCATTTTTTGCTTACCATTGAATCCCTAGCTCACAGAAGGCGCTCAGTAAATACTAGTATAAGTACAGCAAGAAGTTAAGGTCTTATCTGAGGAAAGCAAGAGGTAGAGCTGGGATTTTAACCTCAGACTGTCTGCCCCCAGAACCTGTGCTGGACTTCCCAGACCTGGAAGGGCTGGGTTTGACCTTGCTTCTTTCCCTCAGTTCCTGCCTTCAGCACTTGCCCTAGATTCAGAGCTCACATATTCCTGTAGAGAAATAAATCCAGAAGGTCAGAAGGCTGCTCACCTGGCTTCAAGGAAGCCCCAGGGATTCCCTGTCCCCCAACACACATTGAGCGCACAGCCTCCTGGAGGGGGGCAAAGGGGGGATGGGATTGCAGTTCACCTTCCAGTTCCCTGGCACACTTCCAGCAGTGAACAACAGTGGCTGCCTTGGGCCTTTCTGTCCTGTCGCCTGGATCCCTGCCTAGTCACTCCTCCAGGCCTGAGTCACCCAGGGAATGGTGAAAGACAGCCTTGCCTTGTCTCTCTAGGATAGGTGCCTCTGAGCTCAGCAAAGCATCAGGACAGGTCCAAAAGTGAGGGCCCCTGGGGCTCCGGCCAGGACAGCTACTTTCCTCTGAGAGGAAGCCAGGCAGGCAGATTCCAACTCCCCATCCGCAGGCAACTCAGCTCAGTCTTGCAGCCTTTTTGTTGGGGATGGCCCGACAGAAGAAAGGGACTCCTTTCATAGTGAGATTCCCCCCACACCCCTACCCAGAAAACCAGGAGCTGAATGTCTCTGATTGAACCGGAATTTGTCCATATCAAGTGTTACGGGAAAATAAATAGAGCCTTGGCTGGAGCTGAGAGTCTTTTTGTGAATGCAGAGCTCTTTGCTAATAGTGGGATTTGTGTTCTGCAATTGGATCTATGGCCACAACACCTACTGGTCCCCTCATCTCTCAGAGATCTTCCTCAGCCAGACAGATAGCATCACTGCTCTTAAGCATGGGGCAAGGTGTGAGGCCAACCCCACTCCCTGTAAACACCCTATGAGTTTCTGCAGACTGCAGACCTCTGGGCAGTTTATCCCGTTTGACCAAATGACTTTGAGCAAGTCACTTCCTACCTCTAAGCCTCAGTTTCCACATCTGTAAAATGGATGCAGCAAGATTGCTTATAAAATTGGGCTTTGTAAATTCTGGAAGGCTGTACCAAGGAAAGATCATTATTAATTCTCCATATAGCCAACCTCCCCTGCCCCACTGACCCATCTAGAAAAAACTATAATATAGTTGTTAAAAGCACAGGTTTTGGAGTTTGATACACTAGGTTTGAATCCCTGCTCTTCTACTTACTAGCTATGCAACTAGTAAGTTACTAAGTTACTTCACCACTCTGAGTTTTAGCTCCTCATCTAGAAAATGATGCTAGTAATGTATCTACCTCTCAGGGCTGCTGTGAAGATTAAATGAAATAATAATACACATAGCACATTGTGGCATGTAGTAAGGGCTCAGCAGAAGGTAGCTACCATAATTACCAGGGACAGTCTCAGGATTGCTGAGCCTCAGAATGGGCCCTGGTCTATGCTTCCTCCAAGCCTCCCTACAGACCTGAGCATCTCGCCCCCTCCCTGGAATCAAGGTCTCCTGGGGTAGCAGCTGGCCTCCTCTCTTCCTCTCTCTGGTGTCTCTGGATTCTGAATTTACCATGTGAAGTAAATTCTGTTTTAAATTCTGTTCTAAAATCCTCAACATCCTGCCTTGGCTGTTATAGAGGGTACGTCCTGGAAAATTATGCTAGATAAGCTGATGCTGTTTCAGTTAGGATTTTATTCATGTTGTTCTTATTATAAGTGACAGGAAACTCAGCTGAAAATTTCCTAAGCAAAAATGAAAACTTTTTGCTCCTGAAACTAACACGATATTGTAAATCAACTATACCTCAATTTTTTTAAAAAAAGGAAAACTGTCCCCTTAATTTAAAAGTGCAGGGGTTTCAGGCATGGCTGAATCCAGGGGCTCAAACAACATTAACAATGTGTTTCAACTCTAAGCTGATGCCACTGTAGGCCGGTTCTTCTAGTGTGATGGCTGTCAGCAGCTCCAGGCTTATAATCTGTTCACCTAGAAACTCTCTTTTGGGTCTTCAGGTAACAGGGAGACCTTTGAGAATGGTCTACAGGATGAGTGCTGGGGGTGAGAGTCCAGAAAAGTAGATGAGAAGATTAGAGGAGAAAGAGGAGATAGTCAAGGAACTTTCATCCCCCTTCCCTTCCCACCCATGCATATTTTGCTCTGACTTTGCCCTTGGGCACACCCTGGAAGTAATGGCCACTGCCCATCTCCCCCTTCACTCACCATCTCCATCCTTGTAGCTGCAGAGTCCCCCTTTTCCTCTGGTGCCCTCAGTACCACTCCAAATCCCTCTGGCAGGAAGATTCTTCAAACAGCTGTCCCCTGCAGGTGTTGTATGTCTACCAGGATCTCTGGCTACACGTTGCCCCCAAGTTGACACCCAGCCCTGAAGACTGTCGACTTTGGCAGGTTAACGCAAAGACAAGCGTTACCTCTGTCTTCTTCCTTCAGGGTAATTGCCAGTGTCACCATAGCCTCATAAAACAAGACTGATGGCAGCCCCGCTGGTGTTTTCCAAAGTTGGCTGGGTCTTTTGGATCCATTCCTGTCAGCAGTGATTTTGTTTCATTTCCTGGCATGAGAACAGGATGTAATCTCAAATAAGATAGTGAAAGAGGACAGAAAAGTGGGGGGGAATCTCAGTATCTCAAGCGAGAATGTCTGGTGGAAAGAGGCTTGGCATTGAATTGCAGCTCTGCTCCTTGCTTGCTGTGGGACCATGGCCAAGTTTTTGCAGCTCTCTGAGCCTCAGTTTATCCATCTGGCCCGGCTCTGTGTGGTTTAAATAAGATAACATGTAAAGCAAAGGGCCTGGCACAAAGTGAGCCCTCAATAAATATGAGTCCTTTTCCTCTTTCCTTCCTCTGTCCAACATAGGTAGAGAAACTATGGAGAAAGGGCGAGAACCAGAGGCCAGGGGAGAGCTCTACCGTCTGGAAACAGACCTGTAAAGATGGCAAGCTTCTGAGAATGCGGCACAGCCTCGGTTTGACAGGCCGGCTCCAAATCTCTTTCTGTCACATCCAGCCAGAGGTAAGAGGGCCTGCAGGGCAGCTCAGCGCACCTGGTTACCTCTGTCTACCTCAGGAGCATGGAGGCCTCCACTGCCTTCCCCCAAAGGAACTAAGCATGTGGCTTGGGTGTGACAGTGACAGGTCAGTGGCCCTCACTGGGCAAGCTCCGGCTTGTGGGCAGTGGCAGCAGAGAGGCCAAGGGCTCTGTGCTTGGGCGTGCAGACATCTACACACCACACACACTCACACAGCATTCACTGACCTATTTTCACACAGCTCTGCACTGACTGGGGAGATAAGTCCTTGTGATTATTTTTAAAGGTTTTATTTGGAAACAATTTCAAACTTACCAAAGTTTGCAAAAATAAAAGCAATACAAAGAACACCTGTATATTCTTTAACCAGATCATTAACATTTTACTCCGTTGGCTGTGTCATTTGCTTTCCCTCAACACACACACACACAAACACACCCAAGCAAAACATTTTTTCTAAACTATTTGAGGATAAGCTACATACATTATGACCCTTTACCACTAAGATTTCATTATATATTTCCTGGGAATAGGGATTTTTCTCATATATAACACAATGCAGATATAAACCTCATAAATTTTCATTGATACAATACTTTTATTTATTATTGTTCGTGTTTCAGTTTTGTCAATTGACCTAATAATGTTCTTTATGACATATTCCTCTAGTACAGGATCCAGGCTAGTGTCAGGGGTTGTATTTGTCATGTCTCTTTCTTTTTCTTTTTTTTTATAGATTATTTTAATTATTTACTTTTGGCTGTGTTGGGTCTTTGTTGCTGCGCGCAGGCTTTCTCTAATTGCGGCGAGTGGGGGCTACTCTTCATTGCGGTGAGTCGGCTTCTCATTGTGGTGGCTTATCTTGTTGCGGAGCACAGGCTCTAGGCGCACGGGCTTCAGTAGTTGTGTGCGCGGGCTCAGTGGCTGAGATTCGCAGGCTCTAGAGCGCAGGCTCAGTAGCTGTGGTGCACAGGCTTAGTTGCTCCAAGGCATGTGGGATCTTCCCAGACCAGGGATCGAACTCGTGTCCCCTGCATTGACGGGTGGATTCTTAACCACTGCGCCACCAGGGAAGTCCCCTGTCATGTCTCTTTAGCCTCATTTAATCTGGAACATGTCCACAGTTTGCTTTGTCTTTTATGACACTGACATTTTTGAAGAATACAGCACTCCATCTTTTTATTAAATAACTTTTTTAAAAATAAATATGAGCAATTTTATTCTAGAATTCCATCTTTTAGGATATGGGGGGATGACATTCTGGGTACCAATAATTCTATTAGTTAGGGTTGCTTCAAAAAAGAGATGCTATACTTTATTTATTTATTTATTTTTATAGTCAGCCATCTTCTTGTTTTGTTGAATCTTTTTTTTTGAATTTTTGTATTTTATTTTATTTATTTTTTTATACAGCAGGTTATTAGTTATCCATTTTATACATATTAGTGTAGATATGTCAGTCCCAATCTCCCAATTCATCACACACACACCCCCGCCCCACCACTTTCCCCCCTTGGTGTCCATATGTTTGTTCTCTACATCTGTGTCTCTATTTCTGCCCTGCAAACTGGTTCATCTGTACCATTTTTCTAGGTTCCACATCTATGCGTTAACATACGATATTTGTTTTTCTCTTACTTCACACTGTATGACAGTCTCTAGATCCATCCACGTCTCTACAAATGACCCAATTTTGCTCCTTTTTATGTCTGAGTAATATTCCATTGTATATATGTACCACATCTTCTTTATCCATTCACCTGTCGATGGGCATTTAGGTCGCTTCCATGACCTGGCTATTGTAAATAGTGCTGCAATGAACATCGGGGTGTATGTGTCTTTTTGAATTATGTATTTTTCTGGGTATATGCCCAGTAGTGGGATTGCTGGGTCATATGGTAATTCTATCTTTAGTTTTTTAAGGAACCTCCATACAGTTTTCCATAATGGCTGTATCAATTTACATTCCCACCAACAGTGCAAGAGGGTTCCCTTTTCTCCACACCCTCTCCAGCATTTGTTGTTTGTAGATTTTCTGATGATGCCCATTCTGACTGGTGTGAGGTGATACCTCATTGTAGTTTTGATTTGCATTTCTCTAATAATTAGTGATGTTAAGCAGCTTTTCATGTGCTTCTTGGCCATCTGTATGTCCTCTTTGGAGAAATGTCTATTTAGGTCTTCTGCCCATTTTTTGATTGGGTTGTTTGTTTTTTTAATACTGAGCTGCATGAGCTGTTTATATATTTTGGAGATTAATTGTGTGTTGATTCGTTTGCAAATATTTTCTCCCATTCTGAGGGTTGTCTTTTCATCTTGTTTGTAGTTTCCTTTGCTTTGCAAAGGCTTTTAAGTTTCATTAGGTCCCATTTGTTTATTTTTGTTTTTATTCCCATTACTCTAGGAGGTGGATCAAAAAAGATCTTGCGGGCTTCCCTGGTGGCGCAGTGGTTGAGAATCTGCCTGCCAATGCAGGGGACACGGGTTCGAGCCCTGGTCTGGGAAGATCCCACATGCCATGGAGCAACTGGGCCCGTGAGCCACAACTACTGAGCCTGCGCATCTGGAGCCTGTGCTCCTCAACAAGAGAGGCCGTGATAGTGAGAGGCCCGCGCACCGCGATGAAGAGTGGCCCCCACTTGCCGCAACTAGAGAAAGCCCTCGCACAGAAACAAAGATCCAACACAGCCATAAATAAATAAATAAATAAATAAAATTAAAAAAAAAAATTCACCCACTCCATCTTCCCAGAAAAAGCCTATTTAAAAAATAAATAAATAAAAAATAAAAATAAAAAAAGATCTTGCTTTATTTCCCACTGACCTAAACTTTAAGTGTTTCATGGAATAAATAAATAAATATTCTACACCAAGAAAAAAAAAAAAGATCTTGCTATGATTTATGTCAAAGAGTGTTCTTCCTATGTTTTCCTCTAAGAGTTTTATAGTGTCCAGTCTTACATTTAGGTCTCTAATCCATTTTGAGTTTATTTTTGTGTATGGTGTTAGGGAGTGTTCTAATTTCATTCTTTTACATGCAGCTGTTCAGTTTTCCCAGCACCACTTATTGAAGAGACTGTCTTTTCTCCATTGTATATCCTTGCCTCCTTTGTCATAGATTAGTTGACCATAGGTGCGTGGGTTTATCTCTGGGCTTTCTATCCTGTTCCATTGATCTATATTTCTGGTTTTGTGCCCATACCATATTGTCTTGATTACTGTAGCTTTGTAGTATAGTCTGAAGTCAGGGAGTCTGATTCCTCCAGCTCCGTTTTTCTTTCTCAAGACTGCTTTGGCTATTCGGGGTCTTTTGTGTCTCCATACAAATTTTAAGATTTTTTGTTCTAGTTCTGTAAAAAATGCCATTGGTAATTTGATAGGAATTGCATTGAATCTGTAGATTGCTTTGGGTAGTATAGTCATTTTCACAATATTGATTCTTCCAGTCCAAGAACGTGGTATATCTCTCCATCTGTTTGTATCATCTTTAATTTCTTTCATCAGTGTCTTATAGTTTTCTACCTACAGGTCTTTTGTCTCCCTAGGTAGGTTTATTCCTAGGTATTTTATTCTTTTTGTTGCAGTGGTAAATGGGAGTGTTTCCTGAATTTCTCTCTCAGATTTTTCATCATTAGTGTATAGGAATGCAAGAGAATTCTGTGCATTAATTTTGTATCCTGCAACTTTACCAGATTCATTGATTAGCTCTAGTAGTTTTCTGGTGGCATCTTTATGATTCTCTATGTATAGTATCATGTCAGCTGCAAACAGTGACAGTTCTACTTCTTCTTTTCCAATTTGTATTCCTTTTATTTCTTTTTCTTCTCTGATTGCCGTAGCTAGGACTTCCAAAACTATGTTGAATAATAGTGGTGAGAGTGGACATCCTTGTCTCGTTCCTGATCTTAGAGGAAATGCTTTCAGTTTTTCACCATTGAGAATGATGTTTGCTGTGGGTTTGTCATATATGGCCTTTATTATATTGAGGTAGGTTCCCTCTATGCCTACATTCTGGAGAGTTTTTATCATAAATGGGTGTTGAATTTTGTCAAAAGCTTTTTCTGCATCTATTGAGATGATCATATGGTTTTTATTCTTCAATTTGTTAATATGGTGTATCACATTGATTGATTTGCGTATATTGAAGAATCCTTGCATCCCTGCGATAAATCCCACTTGATCATGGTGTATGATCCTTTTAATGTGTTGTTGGATTCTGTTTGCTAGTATTCTGTTGAGGATTTTTGCGTCTATATTCATCAGTGATATTGGTCTGTAATTTTATTTTTTTATAGTACCTTTGTCTGGTTTTGGTATCAGGGTGATGGTGGCCTCATAGAATGAGTTTGGGAGTGTTCCTTCCTCTGCAATTTTTCGGAAGAGTTTGAGAAGGATGGGTGTTAGCTCTTCTCTAAATGTTTGATAGAATTCACCTGTGAAGCCATCTGGTCCTGGGCTTTTGTTTGTTGGAAGATTTTTTTTTTTTTTGGAAGATTTTTAATCACAGTTTCAACTTCATTACTTGTGATTGGTCTGTTCATATTTTCTATTTCTTCCTGGTTCAGTCTTGGAAGGTTATACCTTTCTAAGAATTTGTCCATTTCTTCCAGGTTGCTCATTTTATTGGCATAGAGTTGCTTGTAGTAGTCTCTTAGGATGCTTTGTATTTCTGCGGTGTCTGTTGTAACTCTTCTTTTCCATTTCTAATTTTTAAATAACTGTTTCATTGAGACATAATTCATATACCATACAATTTACCACTTAAAGAGTAGAATTCAATGTTTTTTAATATATTCACAGAGCTGGGCAACCATCACTACAATCAATTTTAGAACATATTGATCATCCCAAAAGAAACTATGTACCCATTTCTTTTGGGCAGTCAGTCCCCATTTCCTCCTAAACTCTCCAGCCCTAGGCAACCTGTCATCTACAGGTTCTGTCTCTATGGATTTGTTACATTTCATATAACTAGAATTGTACAATATATGGTCTTTTGTGACTGGCTTCTTTCACTTAGCATGTTTTCAAGGTTCATCTATGTTATATCATGCATCAGTACTTCATTTCTTTTTATGTCAAATACTACTCCATTTTATGGATTTCTCACATTTCATTTATCCATTCAACAAATGATGGGCATTTAAGTTGTTTCCACCTTTTGGCTATCATGACTAATGCTGCTGTGAACTTTTGTGTACATGTTTTTGTATGGACATACGTTTTCATTTCTCTTGGAGTGGAATTGCTAGGTTACATGGTAATTCTATGTTTAAACTGTGGAAGAACTAACAAACTGTTTTCCAGAGTGGCTGCTCCATTTACATCCCTACCAGCAATATATGAGGCTTCCAGCGTCTCCGCATCCTCACCTATGCTTGTCTCTTTGATTATAGCCATCCTAGTGGGTGTAAAATGATGTCTCATTGTGGTTTTGATTTGCATTTCCCTGATGACTAAAGATGTTGAGCATCTTTTTAATGTGCTTATTGGCCATTTGTTTATCTTCTTTAGAAAAATATCTATTCAGATCATTTTCTCACTTCTGAACTGCGTTATCTATTATTGAGTTGTAAGAGTTTTAATATATTCTAACTCTAAGTCTCTCGTCGGATATATGATTTGCAAATTTTTTCCCCATTCTATGGGCTGCCTTTTCACTTTCTTGATGGTGTCCTTTGAAACACAAAAGTTTTTAATTTCTTTGGTGTGAAAGTTATTTCCCTTCCCTTTTAAAAAATTGAGTATTTCTCATTTCGTGTTTATCCAGTTTTCTTGTATTGATATTGAGGTTATGCATTCTTGGTCTGAGTACTGTGTAGGTGATGTTATGTTCCTCTCAGGGTATCACATCTGGAGCCACATGTTGTCCATCTGTCTTTTATAGAAAATGTTAATTTTGATCATCTCATCAAGGTATTGCTTGATTTCTTTACTGTACAATTATTGGCTTTTTTTTTCCCTCTCCCATTCATGTTCTTTAAAAAAGCAGTGGGAGTTCTTTTCCCAATGGTGTAACAAAATTCTTTAATAAAACTTATAAAAATGAATATTTAAGGATAGTTTTTTCAGCTTGAATTGTTTTCCTTTTCCACTCCCAAAGAAAATACAAAATTATCAGCACCCACACACATATACACTCAAAACTATAGTGATATTCTCTACACAGAACTACTTTAGAGTTTAAATGCATGTAATACTTTTGCAAGTATTGTGAGTTAGGTATGTTTTGAAAAGAGTAATTTAATTTTTGGGTGTCAGGAAATGGGTTTTCTCAAAGTCCATTGCCGGCAATGAGCAGGCCTAATAATACTGGCACAGAGCATTAACTGTACATCTTATTAACAGTGAGGTGAATAACTTTGAATAAATTTTAGAGAAATAAAAAAATAACTGGGATTGGAAGTTTGGGATTGGCATGTACACATTACTATATTTAAAATAAATAACCAATAAGGACCTACAGTATAGCACAGGGAACTCTGCTCAATACTCTGTAATAACCTAAATGGGAAAAGAATCTGAAAAGAATAGATACATGTATATGTATAACTGAAAAAAAAAGAATTTTCAAGTTTATCAGTTACGCTGCAGTGACGCAATGAAGACTTGCTTTTTGGTTCTGCCGCATGTTGTTTGAAGGTGGGCAGGAGGCACCACTCTACTCCATCCTCAATATGGAAAAGAGAGTGTGGTGAAGCACATGCTGTTTTCTCAAAATGTCAATCTAGAAGGGACCCAAGCCTCTCTTGGGTGACCAAGAGTGACACACATTTCATTGCCCAAAATGAGTCCCATGGACACATTCAA
Source organism: Balaenoptera ricei (assembly GCF_028023285.1). NCBI lineage: Eukaryota > Metazoa > Chordata > Mammalia > Artiodactyla > Balaenopteridae > Balaenoptera > Balaenoptera ricei. Next base: position 66,702,236 of record NC_082646.1, read on the forward strand.
TTTTTTTTTTTTTTTTTTTGGTTGTGCGGCATGCTGAATCTTAGTTCCCCGACCAGGGATCAAACCCACACCCCCTGCAGTGGAAGCACGGAGTCTTAACCACTGGACCGCCAGGGAAGTCCCTGAATGCATTCAGTTTCAAACTCAATGAAAGTGCAATAGAATGGCAGGATCGATGTGGAATACTTGTGAAAAAACATACATCTTCTATTGAATATATAAAAATGTTGAAATATACGAAAAAATAAATGTCAGTGATATAAGGGATCCATAAGGAATGTCAAAAAAAAAAAAAAAGTAAACACAGGATAGACCCTCAAGCAGGTATTTCACATACCATAAAGATCGCTTCAAACTAAGGAAAACCATAACGGAATAAAATTCTGTCTTAAATCAAAAAAAAAAGATGAAATTCTCTCTTTTCAGACTGTCTACACTCCACTAGCACATTTCGCTTTGAGTTCTGTGCTCTTTGAGGCACATGATGGTCAGACCCACCTTGGCCAGGCCTATGTCCTCCTGTCTCATCAGGGACTTGTCCCACTGACCACAAGCCTCATGCAAATTACTCATTTTTGGAACCTGAATTCACACCCTGACAAAGTAAGTGTGTTCATTGGCCTTACCTGCCTATGGCCCTGAGCACTGCCTCTCTGGGGTCAAAGGTTGGACTTCGTCATGCTGGAAACATCAAACCTGAGATGAGCAGCTCTGAAGAATGTGTGACTCTGAGCTCAGCAAGGAGATGTATTGCCATCTTCACACATCAGAGGCTGAGGACTGGAAATAAAGATGATGGATTGACAGGTCTCTGTATATGGGTGCTGTTTCTGATCTGAGAGAGATAGTCTTAGGAGATTGGAAGAACACACTTCTCCTTTCCAGCTCAGGAAGATAGGGGTTTTCAGAAGGTCCTGTGGAAGAACCCAAGTCAGGCATTATGGTCTTTCATTCCTACTTCAAGCTCCAATTCTTCTGGTCCTAGAACACATCCTACTAGAAAGCCTGAAACTAAAGGATTCTCTATTTCAGTGAAATGGGAGAAACTAGCAGAGTACGAACCCATTTTTAAAATGTATCTTGGATTTAACTTCTCTAGTCTGAAGTGGTGGAAGATGATAATGATGATGATAGTTAACATTTATTGAGCCCATACTACATTCCAGGTAGTTTTCTAAGAGTTTTCCATGTGTGAACTCATTTATTCTCACAACAACCCTATCCAGTAAGTACTATCTTTTTCTTTATTTTACTATATGAGGAAACTGAGGCACAGAGAGGTCAAGTAACTTGTGCAAGGTCACACAGCTATTAAGTGGCAGAGCTGGGATACAAATCCAGGTACTGCAAAGGACATAATGGGAATCTTGGAGAAAATGAACATTATGAAACATAAATCTTTGAGAAATCTTTCACTAAGATAAACAGAAAGAATGCATTCTCAGAAAAGTACATTAGGAATACTGAGAGGGGGAATATTGGGTGAGTCATGCTGCTTGAATCCCCTTAGTTCCTCGTTGGAAACCCCGAGTGAGGGTTTACCAAGCCTCTTATAGTTGCACCCACATCACTCAAAATTTCAGCTTTGGTGCCTGATGTGGCTGCTAAAAGCTGCCTTCCTCAAGCCAAGTCACCTGGACCTAACATTGGGATTCTGAGCACATATTTTTCCTTTGCCACCATTACCATCTGGCTGTACTGTCCACAGTTTTATGCAATGGACAGGCATCATTTACTGCAGCTGCACTGGCACTGTGTAACGATGACCAGTTTGTGGTCACGCACAGTGAGTTACACACAAGGCTGCAGAGGGCTGAGCCCAGCAGGCCCGGCCAGGGTTCACCACAAGCTCACACTCTTTACCACCACACTCTTCTGCTGGCCATGAGTGTGTCAGTCACACATTGCTGGGTCTATCCTCCCTGGGGCATTGGTTCCATTTTCTGCTCAGAAACTATTAATATTTTTTCAACCACAAAGTGTGTATAATAAGGCAAACATAGCACCAAAGCTCAGATTTGAGGTAGGTTTGTATTTCTGCTTTTTGTGCTGCACAAGGAAAAGACAGAAAACTCCAAACTATGCCTCAAAGTTATCCTTCAGTCCTAGGATAAAATATAGGATCAGAAGACACTCCAAGTCAGTGGGGTGTGTTAGCTCTTGAAACGACACGTGGTGAAAATTACACAAGATTATAATTTGCGACTGAGTGTTCCCCCTCATTTTTTTTTTTTTTTAATTTATTTTTGGCTGTTTGGGTCTTCGTGGCTGTGTGTGGGCTTTCTATAGTTGCCGCGAGCAGGGTCTACTCTTCGTTGCGGTGCATGGGCTTCTCATTGCAGTGGCTTCTCTTGTTGTGGAGCACGGGCTCTAGGTGTGCAGGCTTCAGTAGTTGTGGCTCGCGGGCTCTAGAGCACAGGCTCAGTAGTTGTGGTGCACAGGCTTAGTTGCTCCGCGGCATGTGGGATCTTCCTGGACCAGGGCTCGAACCTGTGTCCCATGCATTGGCAGGTGGATTCTTAACCACTGCGCCACCAGGGAAGCTCCCCCCCCCCCCATTCTTTCAAGTCCGTTTTCCTCCTGTCTCAGGAATATGTATCCAGACTAGCATGGTGCCGAGACCATAACAATGAATGAATGAATGTGGGGTGTGTGTGTGTGTGTGTGTGTGTGTGTGTCTTTGGACATGGATGTGATTCAGAGAATTGTTGATAGTTTGAAAGGACCTGAAGATCAATGACTTCTCACCTGGTCATTAGTCATTAGGCCAGGCAGAGGGAAGGAAAAGATCTAAACAGATACATTCCGAGGGCTGTTTGAAAAAACATGCAATCAGTTGTCAAACCACAGCCCTAGTCCCCAACATCCCATTGGTAACATTTTTGTCTTGAATTATGAGCATTTAAGCTCCAAGGTCACTTAAGCTCCAAGGCAGTGGGATGACTGAAACACAGGTGGATTCCATTTACAACCACTAGGTGGCATCTGTTCTAGGAATTGCAAAATGGCTTGTTCACAAGCTGGAGCTTTGGTCAGCCTGGCCTGAGCCAAACTGTCAAGTTCCTGCTGGGTGGGTAGAGGAACTTGCCAGGGCCAGTGCTGCCAGGCTTGGTTTAAGGAGCCAGTGCCCTGGGAGGGGGCTGGATTCATGATTCCAATGATGAGCTCACCCTATCTAGAGTAGCAGCTCCCTCCCACCACCTCCTCATACTCTTATCTTTTCACCCTTTTTAATTTTCTTTATAGCAGTTATCACACTTGACTTTACTATATGTTTGTTTATTTTCTGTCTCCCCCCACTAGAATCTAAACTCCACAAGAGCATTTTGCTCATCACAGGATCACCAGTTCCTGAATACCTAGCACTTTGTAAGCCCTCAGTAAATATGTTGTATAAATGAATGAATGAGCAAACAGGTAACAAAGAATTATTAGTAACTAAGGTCTGTAGTCCATTCCCCTAATGAGATACTCTGAAAACCAAGCAATGCTGAGTTAAGATCATTGTTTATAGTAGGTGGGTTTAATTTGTATCCCTTTTATTCAGCTAGAGCAACCTGCCTGTGAATGAGTGGTTTCACTTTCTAAATCTATTTCAATCCTACTGTGTTCTCTGGAAAGTGATCCCTGCTGAGTAGTTATGTCTTTAGAGTTGTCAATCACAGGAGCAGCCTTACTGGGCCATCAGGCCCCTGCTGTTGGTCTCCTGTAGGCTGATCAGGACTGCCTGAAGGGAGAAGGAAGCAGGTACCACAAATATCCAGGACACCCCTGAGCTGGCTTCACAAGCCCCTGGAGTAGAAGATGACACAGGGAGGAAGCCTCTCCAAGGCTTCTAATTTCCTGTGGGTGGGCTCCTAGTGGCAACGCCCAGGACCTGGATTTGGAGGCAGCTGATGGTTTGCCTAGCAAGAAGGCCACAGGTAACAAGACTCCCTTGACATGGTGAGGAACTGCTTTACTCCAGCCTCACCTAATCCATGTGCCTCCCAAATACTGACTAAGAGTGATGTAGACTTGGGTAAGGCTCCTGGGACCCATCCTCCTGCGTGAAAAGAAGCAGAGATACTGACAGCCCCAGTAAGAGGCATGTCTTCTGAGTTGAGGAGGAGATCGAGGGGCACAGGAGGGAGCCCGGGGTTTCCCGGTGCACAGGCCCACTGGTTGCAGCGGTCTACAGTGGTGGGCAGCAGGCAGCAGCCCTGGTGCATCTTCCTGCAGAGATCCACAATTCCTTGCTCTGTGTGGTGCAGCTGCTGCCTTTCCCAAGTTTCCACATGACAATTATACAATCACCTGCAAACCTAAATCCAGTGAGTGTCTACAGATGACACACTCAACAGCTCAGAGAATGATTCAGAGGAAGCAATTTTCCAAAGTGAAGATAATCATCTGTTAGTGTGAAAAGGCAAGCACTCTTTTATTAGCATTGGAAGCTCAAGGGAAACGTGGCTAAAGCCATAAAAGCAGCACTTCAGTAAATGGCTCAAGAACAATATCCACAGCTGGAGGGAAGGACGTGTACAGATTCCTCTCCCACTCAGAGTTCTACCACAAAACTTGTTCTCGTGGAAGGAAGGCAAAGCTCAGCTCTGACCTCTTCCTGTTTACTTCATCAACAGCTCCTGTAAGTTCTGTCCCTGTGGCCACACAGGGAACCCCAGAATTCAGAGTTGACTGGTCTTTTATCTACATACTTTTCCCAGGTGACCTCAACCTGTCTCATTCTTTATTCTGTGACATTAAAATTAATATTCCAGCCCTGAGCGCTCCTGGGACTTCATAGAACCAGTTGCCTATTTGAACTCTTTATTTGGATGCCTAATAGACATGTCATACTTAGAATGGCCAAAATTAAACTCTTGATCTTCTCTTCTTTTCCAGTGTCTTATTATTGCATAAGAAAGCACCCAAAGCCTAGTGACTAAAACAACAATAATCATTGATTTTGCTCACAAGTCTGTCATTTTGGTACGGCTCAATGGGTACTGCTGAGTGAAGCATCAGCTGGAGAATCCATTTCTAAGGTGAGCTGGCAAGTTTTGCCAGCTGTCACCTGGGAGTCAGCTGGGCTGTGGGGGGGTTGGGAGGGCTTGGTTTCTCTTCACGAGCTGCTGTGGCTTCCTCAAGGCATGGTGACTGAAGTCCCAGTGAGTTTCACAAGAAGACAAAGTGGAAATTGCCAGTATCTTAAGTCCTGGGCCCAGGAACTAGTAAAATGTTACTTCTGCCATATAAGATTGGTTAATCAGTCACAGATCCCAGGTTCAAGGGGAGGGGCAAAAGGCCCCCAACTTTGCATGGAAGGAGCATCAAAGAATTTGTAGGCAGGTTTTTAGATTGTCACATGTCCCAAACCTGCTCCCCCTGCAGTCTTCTCCATCTACCAGTTATTCAGACAACTAGGGGTCACCTTCAGTTGCTGTCCTTCCCTTCCCCTTCCACCCAATCATCAGCAAGTTCTGGTGACTCTCTCCCAAAACATGTCCAGAATCCTTCTGTTCTCTCCTCTCCACTACTCCCGCCTTACCCAGACAACCTCATCTCTCACTGGATGGCTGCTTGGTTGGTTGCAGTAGTTTGTTAACTGCTCTCTGCCTCCGTTCCTGCTTTCTAAAACCTATTCTTCATACAGTAACCAGAGCTATCTTTTAAAAACATAAATCAGATCACCCCACTTTTCTGTTTAAACCCCCTCCAAAAGCTTCACAACACATTTAGAATTAAACCCACACCCCTCATTCTGAATTCCAAAGCCCAGTGTGCTCTGGCCCCTGTCCAGTTCCCTGGCCTCATCTCATACCACTTGCCTTCTCACTAGTCTGTGATCCACACACATGCTTGTTGCTGGCTGATAGACTTTGCACCTGGCTTTCCTCTATCTGGAATGTTCTTCCCCCTGATTTGTCCAAGGCTGGTTCCTTCTTGCCATTTATTTTTCAGTTGAAATACCGTTTACCTAGAGAAACCTCCACATTTCCCAAACCTAAAGAAGCCACACCATCATCAGTTATATTAACCTATTTTAATTTTCAACATAGCACTTACTATTAGCTGATACTTTCCGTGTTGATTTGTTCATTGTCTCCTCCCTCTAAAATGACAAGACCTTCTCTGTCCTGTCACTGTGCATCTCTAGGACCTAGAACAGTGCCTGGCAAAGAGCAGATGTTTGATAACTATTTATTGATTTAACAGGTAGCAACAGTAGCCCCTGCCACCCAGTCTTCCAACGGGACCACAGAGTCTCTCAGAGTGGTTGATGGGTATAGAGAGGAAGCTTCAGGAGGGCCTCAGTGGCTCATGCATGGCCCAGCTCCTGGAGGATGCTTCACAGAGACCAGGTTTATGCAGCCTCCTTCCAACCCCTGGTGTACTGCCATCCCTAGCCTTCTTGTGAAACCAGCAATACAGAATCAGACAGTCCTAAGGACAAAGTTACTAACATGCTTGGACGGGGTGGCGCAGTTCTGCTGCCATCGGTCAGGTCATTAACTCATGTTATATTACATTTGAATTTTCATCTTAGGGTCAGACTCAGAAATGTAGGCCAAGTTCCGGCATCACCAATTCCAAGTACTTGTATTAATGATTATTTTTTAAAATGAAGATGCTCAAATTTTTGAAGAGAGACTTAGAAATGGGTATTTAGGACCATCCAAATAAATTTTTTAAAGTTTGATTAGGGCTTTTAAAAACTCAATGTTATTAATAGGTTAAAAAACAAAACACTGAGGTGAAAAGGGAATTCAGCAATAAATGAAATAATCTTTGTTTTCTTCAAAACTATTTGTTAATCTTTTTTTTTTTTTTTTGGTACTTTGGTGTAGAGAATTGATTGTGTGCAGAGTTAGTTGCTACTGAAATAAAACACTATGGTTGTGTGTAGTCAGGCCATTCATTAGGGAAATGGCAGCTTGTTTGACAGAAGTCTTTTTTATTCACAGTAATGAGATTTTTGCCTGTGGATTTCAATTTTTAAAAATTCAATAATATTGAAAAATCAAATTCCTGTGGGAGAAAGTGACTGTGAGGTCCCACTGTGCCGAGAGAAAGTGAGATGATTCTGCGGTACTGAGAGGCCGGGATTTGTGTGCTTCCGGCAGTGGGTGACCATTAAGGGCCTGAGACCACCCTGAGCCATGCAGCCCGTGCCCTTGGACCCCAGTCAGGCTCTGAGCTTGGCGAGGGGAAGGAAGGCAAACATGACAGGCTGGTCTGTACCACGTCGCACCTGGACCTCGCATGCCCTGTGCTGGGAAGCCCACGGAGGAAGGAGAACCCTTGGCGGTATTGACTCGGGGTGTGTGAAATCTCCTTTTCATGATGGATGGATTCTCATCCATCGAGGAGATCACATCCTGTCTGAACTCTCCAGGCTCTACCGCGGCACCCAGAAGAGTGGGGCCCTGAAGGCACAGCTGAAGGTGTAAGACAAGCACTGTGCATTTGCTCTGAGGTGGAAACTGGCAACAGGGAAGGCCATCGACAGGTCTACATTATGATGTCTGTGGAAGTGCTTAGTTTCTACCTTTTTATTTCTAATTCTTTCTGCTGTAAGTAATTTTTAGTGATCACTGCTTAGGACTCAAGCTTCTGGGATCAAACTTAGGTCACACAGGCTGGAGAAGGCGGTGGAGTCACCGAGTCCTCCCAGGTCCCGGGTGGGTAGATGACGCCTGGAGGACTCTCCCTCCCTTCCTCCCCCCTTTCCTGCTCTGCCTGGTCGGAGCCGACACCTGAATGCAGAGGGCTCCCTTAGGGAGGGCTATGCTGGAAGAAGCTGAAGTCTCAGACAAGGCAGCCCCCTCAAGGAGGAGTGAGGACCAAGAAGGACACGTGAGTCTCACCTGAGCTGACTGAAGTCCAGCTCGGCCAGCCCTTGACATATCCAAGACATGTGCCCACAGCAATGAGAAGCGAGTAAGACTCAAAGCCATTCTCAGTCCACATCCACAATGCTGGGAAAGAAAAACCAAGTTCAATTTACCAAAATATCTGTATTATCTAGAAAAATTGAACTCTAACCAGCCACTGCTACTAGAGGCAGCGTTATCCGGCTATGCTGGCTGCAGAAGCAGATCGCTGTGTTCCACCAGCCCACAGCCCAGTGCTGTGCTGAGTGGCACGTGGGCAGGCTCATTTGTAAGGCCTCAGAAACCTGGACACTTTGGAACGGAGCAATCGGATGAAGGATCTTGGAAACATTTCCCGGGACTCCTGGGCCGTGTACTTGAAATAGTTCTGGGGGTGGGCCAGAACGTCAAACAGAGCCTTGATCAGTTTCTTATCCTGAAAAGAACAGAATTTTGTTACTGGGCCAAAATATTTTAACATTATGACATTTTGCCAATGGAACTATAATGTCCTACTGTTAGGCGGTAGGTTGATCAGCTGAAAAACACTTTGTGAAAATTGTTTCCTCTGATTTTTATCTTTTTTCCCCGAATTTTTGTTTCCTAAATATCTATAAAGAGCACATATTACTTTTATTTTAAAAATTTAATATGTAAAAAATTGTTTTTCTAAACCACGTGATAACTTTGGAATTTGGGGAATATTTATTGCGTTAGTGATATGGCAAGTGTTTATTTATACTTATAAGTATCTAAAATTTGGTGGACTTCAGGCTTGAAGGATGAGCAAGGAGCCAAGAATCTTCAACTATTTGGAGAATGAACATGGAAACATGAGTTGCCGCTGGCTTGGATTTCTGAATAAACAAGTTTCCCACTGCTCCTCCACACATTTCCAAATTAAAAAATACAACTTTATTTGACAACACTACAAATGGCTCCTTGAGTTTTTTTTTTAAAAAACTAAGTCTGGTGAAGATATAAAACTGACCTCAGCCCAGAGCAGGCTCAGTGTCTGAAAGGTAGCAAGAGGAAACCCTTCCTTGGTGGTGCTTGGCGAGCCCTGTGGGTGACTGCCGTGGCCCCCTCGGGTACATACTCACCTTAAGTATTTCCTGATGGTTCTCTGATGCGTAGAGCCTGCCGTCTCGAACTATGTCTTCAATGAGTTCTTGGTAGTCCTCTGTTTGAATAAAGGACATATTTTGCATTTGTATGGTTTAGTTCTTTCCAAGCTGACTCTTTCATTTTTCAAATAAGGTTCTGAGAAATGCCCCTTCTGTAGCTGCCAGCAGAACAGTGACCCCTCTGATACTAAGCAGGCAATCAGAGAGGACTTCCACGGACTCACCCACCACCTCCTCTCACCCACCAGCGTCTGCACCCATCTCTCCTCTTCCTCCCTCAGATGAACCTCTGTACATCCAGCCAAGACCCATCCCTCCACTTTGCTTACCAGCTCCATCTTCTCTCACCAAATCAAGGACGTTGTTCCACTAGTTCTGCCCTTCCTTTCCTACGTGATGAAATTTTCTCTCTGCTGGTCTTTCACATCAGCATGCAAACATGCTGTTGTGTCTCCAATTTTTTTTTAAAAAAACCCTCTCTAGATCTCATTTCTCCCTCCAGCTTCCATCCCACGTCTCTGCTCCCCTTTGTAGCAAAACTCCTTGAAAGAATTGTCAGCACTCACTATCTCCAATTCGATTCCTTTCCTTCTCTCTCACACCCATTCCAGTCAACTCTGGCCCCCACCACTCCTCCAAAACTGCTTGTCGGGGTCACCAGTGACCTTCATGCTGCTCAACTCTTATTTCTCATCTTCCTTGAGGCATCAGTAGCATTTCAAAGTCTAGCCTATTTCCTACAGTCATAATTCAAATCAAGCATATGCAAAACACAATCGTTTTTAAATTCCAGGCAGAAAAGAATGCCTCTTTGTATGCATATCATGTGCAACAAATCCAAACAAATCATAAGAACATCACTGGAACTGTGTGGGAGAAAAAGTTTCCCCTGGTCAAGTGATGGGAAATGGAAATTCATAGGATAATACTCATAATTACTAATTTAATACATGTACAATATCGCTGGTCCTCTATTCATGTGGTCTCTTTCTTCTTATCCTTTCATTTTCGTGAATACAAAATCTATAAAATATGAATAAGGGTACCATTTTTTTTTTAAATCTTGAATTCCTCTGCTGCAGAGTCTCTACCTCAGAGAATTAGCTCCTTTTGATGAGGAGTTCACCATTAGGAATGCCTATCACTGTTCTAGAGAGCTGTTTGCCACTATCCCAAATGCTTCCAAACCACCGTCTTTTTAAAAAATCTTTCCTCTGCTTTTAAGAACTACAGTGTCGGGCTCCCCAGTGTTGGGCACAGTGGTTAAGAATCCGCCTGCCAATGCAGGAGACATGAGTTCAAGCCCTGGTCCGGGAAGATCCCACATGCTGCGGAGCAACTAAGCCCATGTACCACAACTACTGAGCCTGCGCTCTAGAGCCTGCGAGCCACAACTACTGAGCCTGTGCCACAACTACTGAAGCCCATGCGCCTACAGCCCATGCTCCACAACAAGAGAAGCCACCGCAATGAGAAGCCTGCACACCACAACGAAGAGTAGCCCCGGCTCACTGCAACTAGAGAAAAGCCCGCATGCAGCAACGAAGACCCAGTGTAGCCAAAACTAAATAAATAAATAAATTTATAAAAAAAAAGAACTACTGTGTCTCCTCACTTGCTCCAACTGTCATGAGAAAAGCACTCCAGTGTTGTAGGTAAGAGCTCAGGAGTCCCAAAGACCCCTGCAACTTTGTCCTGCTGTGCTCTCAGAGTGGCCTCATCTGTAAAATCTCCTAGGAGAGTCGTGTCCACTGTATGGGTGGCTGTGAGGAATGTGCTGTGTCAAGGGCACTTGGCATATGCCTGGTCCTCATAAGCTCAGCACATGTTAGCCACAGCTACAGTGCTCCCTGCTCTCCAGGCCAGTGGGCTAGTCTGTAGCAGCCTCAGCTGCCCCTTCTCAATGTGACTGCTATTCTTCTGGGCTTGGAACCAGATATCAAAACTGTCTGAAATATAGGTTGAAAGAAAAAATTAAATAGGCTCTGGGGAAGACCTAAAAGGCTTCTGCGTGGCCAAAACAGCAGTTTTCAACTATTTTCTGCTGTGACAGACACTCTTTTTTTTTTTTTTTTTTTAATTGGGGTATAGTTGTTTAACAATGTTGTGTTAGTTTCTGCTGTACAGTGAAGTAGAGTTCCCTGTGCTATACAGCATGTTCTCATTAGTTACCTGTGTTATACATATTAGTGTATATATGTCAATCCCAATCTCCCAATTCATCCCACCCTCACCCTCTCTTCTCCCCTTGGTGTCCATACATTTCAGACACACTCTTGTGGGCCTAACCAGGGTTATATGTCATTTCCCCTGGTTCAAGCTACAACCCTTTATTTGAATTAAAGAAAAAAATCAAGACGTTTTCATGTGTCACAGAGTTGAGAGCAGCCTGACTAAAATGTGTGAACTTTGGTGACATTTGTTCTGGAGTCTCTGTGGCTTTCTGGCTCCTTCCTGATCCTAGATGGGGGAGGTTGTTGGCTGGCTGCCTTTGGGGAGATAAGATGCTCTGAATCCCAGCAGAGCCACCTGGGAGCCATGTGTGTCCACCTAGGAGTCTGATACTAAGGGCCCTTGTCTTAGTGTTTGACATGGTTTCAGGCACCAGGATGATGATTCTAGAGTTTGTCACATGTTAGAAATAAACTATGTGAGGTGTTTTTAGGAACTCCATAGAATATCGTCTTTCCAAAACACCTACTTTTCACACCTGTCTGCCTAAAAACCTTCAGTGGCTCTCTATAAGATTAGGTTCACCCTTCTGAGCTTGGCATTCGAGACTCTTCATAGCCTAACCCCACCTGCTTGTAATCTCATCTCTCACTGCTGAGCCCCATGCACCCTACCAACTGGCCAAATCATTAGTCCCCAACACGCCAGGTACTCCATTCTTTGGCCTATGTCATTCCCTTTTCCTGAATGTTCTTCCTCCCATTTATAAGAAAACTTACATATTCTTTCAAGACCCAAATCTCTTGAGACTTTGCTCTATTCTTTCCAAAAACCCATGCAAAATGAATGGCTGCCCCTTTTTCTGCCTCACACAGAGCCTTGTACCTGCCCCGTTGTAGCATCTATGACACCATATTCTTTTTTGTATCTCTGTCACTAACCGTGTTGTCTCCAGCACCTCACCCAATACCTGGCATACTAGACGCTCATTAAATATTTGTGGCATGGATGAATGAATAAGTTCACGATGAACAGATAACTCTTCCCCCACTAGGTTATGAGGTCCTCCAGGACAAGGTCCAGTTCATTTTGTGTTCCTAGTAAATGTTTGTCACCCAAGTCTCAGAGCTTGGTAGGGCCCCAGGGCTCACACAGGCCACCCCTTCGTTTAACAAGAAGAAAATGAAACCAGAGAAGTCATCTAACTTGCCCAAAGTTACACAGCAAGTTAGTGGCAGAGACAAGACCAGAACTCAGGTCTTTTTCCTCATTCCCTAGGATTCTGTATAAAAAAAGCTGCAGTTGTAGTAAGTTAATATTTATCGAGTATTTCCTATGTGCCAGGCACTGCACCAAGTCCTTTACGGATTATCCTATTGAACTCTCACATTAAGTCTAACGATTGTCCTTATTTACACACTGAGAAAATGAAGCCTAGAGATGGTAAGTAACATCCACAAAGTTGCAGAAGAGATTAAACCCAACCTGGCTGACTCCATCGCCCATGTTCTGACCCACAAAGCTATGCTCACTTTTATTTACTTTCTAAACATCTCTTCATCCTTGCAGTCAGTGTCCCCAAATGCCTGTTTAAAACTTGGCACCTGTGAGTCAGCAATGTCCTTTCTCCGTATCCTGCCTGCCTTTCTGAGCATGCGTGCTTGTCAGCAGTCTACCAGCTGGCCCAGGAGTTGATTCTGTTCAAAGCAGAGAACCTTCTTACGCGTGCTGCAGCCTGAGCTTCACAGTGCTTACCATCGTATGTCACATACGGGACCTGGAACCCTCTGGCGCTGTTCCCCTCATTGGACTTAAACTGAATCCACAGCTTCTTGGATCTGGAGGTGAAGGCGATGGGGCGTTCATAGGTCTGGCAGGTTTCATACGTTGTCACAGAATTGGACGAAGCTGCCAAGGGAAGTTGGAGGGGATGGGGTTCAAGACTCATCACTGAGTCTGCAGACAATGAACACTCATCTTTTCAAATACTCACACCACAAAACAAGTTATGTACAAGGGCTCTTCAGGACCAGCTGAGTCCTCGTAAGGGCCACAGTTGTGAATGTGGGCCCCAGGGAAGGCTAACTGCAAGGCCCATGGCTGGCAAACAGCAGCAGCCCAGGCTGCAGCACTCACTGCAGGAGCTGAGGTCAGGGCCCTCACACTGCAGGGCCAACCTGCTGTAACCTGGTAATAATCTCCGCCATTCGCTGCATGGTTCCTTAGACCAGGCGGTGTGCTCTGCACTTTATGGACTTTATCTCACTTAACCCCCACCCCCCAAAACCAGAGGAAGTTGGTGCAGTGGTTATCTCACTTACGGAGAAATTAATTACTTGCCCAGGGTCACACAGCCAGTATGTGGAAAAATCAGGATTCAAACCCACACCTGACTTCAGACACTGTAACCACTAATAAGAATGGCAAATACTTATGTAGTAGCCCCATGTGTCATTATTATTCTAAGTGCTTTACAAATAAAAATGCATTTATTCCTCATGATAACCCTATGAGGTAGCAACAATTATTATCGCCATTTTAACAGATGAGCACTCTGAGGCAAAGAAAGTTCCCGAATGTGTTCCCAAGATCACAGAACTAATAAGAGGTGGAGCTGGGATTCAGATCCAGGCAGAGCCCCCTCATGACACTGTCTCTAAGCTGCGTTGATGACAGTATCCTTTTATGGATACTGGGTCATGCATCAGGATGGGAGGCGGGTCCCTCCTGGCTGGACCATGCCCTTGGTCTTGGTCAGTCCCTAAGCCATGAGTTGCTTCCCAGGGTGAGGCAAGTGTCTGGGGTCCTGAAGTCAGCCCTGCATGAGCTTCACTGACACTCTGTGTCCTTATGGAAGAGGGTTCCCAGTGAGCACAGAGGGAAGACTGACCTTCAGGATCGCTTCCTCTAGGGTTCAATAGGAGGCCTCAACTTGTGATTTTTGTCTAAATTTTGTTTTCTTGGCAAACTCTAGAAACTCATGTCCCATCTCTGTTCTAATACGAGGTGGCATTCTAGGCCAGCTTCTCCCATTTAAAGCCAGGCATAACCAACAAGGACCTACTGTATAGAACAGGGAACTATACTCAATATTATGTAATAACCTATAAGGGAAAAAAATCTGAAAAAGAATATATATACACATATATATATATATATATATATACACACACACACACACACACACACATATATATGACTGAATCGCTGTGCTGTACACCTGAAACTTACATGATATTGTAAATCAACTATACTTCAATAAAAAATGTTTTAAATTATAAAGCCAGGCAGCGTGCCATCAGGCTTTCCAGCTGGCCTCAGAAGAGGAGGGGAGCAGACAGGTGAGACGCACCAGTTTTCCGCATCACCAGGTAGTCTCCACAGTCATCCTCTATGGGCAGGAAGATCTCAGGGACCACAATCAAGATGCGGCGCTTGGGGGGTGGGTTGATGGTCCAGGTACATTCTGTGTTGGCAGGGTAATTGCCTGGGTAGTTTGGGGATTCGATGTATCCAGTGAAATCACCTAGCTCCCCTCCACATCTTCTGTCTGGAAGAGAAAATGCCATGAGTTACAAAGGCACAACACAGCCATCATAATGTGATGGCCAAAAAATAATAATAACAATGATGGCATGGCCAGCCCCTGCTCAGCTGAGGAGAACCCTATTGCCCCTGGAAATGACACCATCGCAGGAATGAGTCTGCCCTGTAGTGCCCACAGCCCCCACTGGGAGCCCAACTACATTAACTTCCCACACAGAGCCCACCCCTCTGGGTTCCCAGGGCATCATTTCCTCATTAACTTGAAGGCATTCAAGGTCAGGGACAGGTGTTTGTGAAACAAAAGGATAACTTTAGTTTTTACTGTTTTGTTTACAAAGTCCAAGTGCCAGGAGAACGCATGGCACAGAACTTGTAGGTCTGTCAAAATAGGGAGAATAGAGCTTACTGCTCAGCAAAGGATATTTGAGCCTTTCCTAGAGATCTTTGATGAAGACATGACAGCCATACTCTTTCACTTTTCTCTCTGGTCAAGACCATGTTTTATTTTTAAGTGGGGAAGAGAATTCCATTCAGCTATCAGTCAGTATAGGTCATGCTGGATACTCACCTCTGGCACCAACGGCAAGGAGCGTACGCACTTGTGCGTATACACACACACACACACACACACACACACCCCACCCCACCTCAGCCACACTTCACTCACTGAATCTCCACTCATCCAACAAATATTCTTGCCCTAAAGGAGCTTAATGTTTAAAACTGTCAGGTGAACCTGTTCAAGAGAAGATGTTGAAGGATTACCTTTGGCCTCTCTAGCTGTAACTGGGATTTATTATTCCCAGTAGGAAAAAAACCCCCCAAAAAACAAAAAACAGCCTTTTGTTCCTGGAAGAGAAGAGGGAGAGGAGAGAGTCATGGAGTCAAGAAAACTGCCTCCGAGCCTGACCGGCTACCTGAGGAACTGTGCCATGCAGCTCATAAGGGCCAACCAAGGACCAGGGGTGGGAAGGCAAGGAAACAGATTTCATCTTGATGGGGAAAAGAATCTTCTTACACTGTGAACTTCCCAAGTTTAATCTACCAACAGACTAGGATATTATGAGCGGCAGTAAGCTTCTTGTTAAGGCAGGTATTCAAGAAGACACCAAACAAAATGAAAAGACAACCCACAGAATGGGAAGTTACAACTGACACTGTAGAAATACAAAGGATCATGAGAGATTACTACAAGCAACTCTATGCCAATAAAATGGACAATCTGAAAGAAATGGACAGATTCTTAGAAAAGCACAATCTTCCCAGACTGAACCAGGAAGAAATAGAAAATATAAACAGACCAATCACAAACACTGAAATTGAGACTGTGATTAAAAATCTTCCAACAAACAAAAGCCGAGGAACAGATGGCTTCACAGGTGAATTCTATCAAACATTTAGAGAACAGCTAACACCTATCCTTCTCAAACTCTGCCAAAATATAGCAGAGGGAGGAACACTCCCAAACTCATTCTACGAGGCCACCATCACCCTGATACCAAAACCAGGCAAAGATGTCACAAACAAAGAAAACTACAGGCCAATATCACTGATGAATGTAGATGCAAAAATCCTCAACAAAATATTAGCTAACAGAATCCAACAGCACACTGAAAGGATCATACACCATGATCAAGTGGGGTTTATCCCAGGAATGCAAGGATTCTTCAATATATGCAAATCAATCAATGTGATATACCATATTAATAAACTGAAGGATAAAAACCATATGATCATCTCAATAGATGCAGAAAAAGCTTTCGACAAAACTCAACACCGATTTACGATAAAAACCCTCCAGAAAGTAGGAATAGAGGGAACTTACCTCAACATAATAAAGGCCATATATGACAAACCCACAGCCAACATCATCCTCAATGGTGAAAACCTGAAACCATTTCCACTAAGATCAGGAACAAGACAAGGTTGCCCACTCTCACCACTATTATTCAACATAGTTTTGGAAGTTTTAGCCACAGCAATCAGAGAAGAAAAAGAAATAGAAGGAATCCAAATTGGAAAAGAAGAAGTAAAGCTGTCACTGTTTGCAGATGACATGATACTATACATAGAGAATCCTAAAGATGCTACCAGAGAACTACTAGAGCTAATCAGTGAATTTGGTAAAGTTGCAGGGTACAAAATTAATGCACAGAAATCTCTTGCATTCCTATACACCAATGATGAAAAATCTGAAAGAGAAATTAAGGAAACACTCTCATTTACCATTGCAACAAAAAGAATAAAATATCTAGGAATAAACCTACCTAAGGAGACAAAAGACCTGTATGCAGAAAACTATAATAAGACACTGATGAAAGAAATTAAAGATGATACCAACAGATGGAGAGATATACCATGTTCTTGGATTGGAAGAATCAATATTGTGAAAATGACTATACTACCCAAAGCAATCTACAGATTCAATGCAATCCCTATCAAACTATCAATGGCATTTTTCACACAACTAGAACAAAAAATTTCACAATTTGTATGGAAACACAAAAGACCCCGAATAGCCAAAGCAGTCTTGAGAAAGAAAAACGGAGCTGGAGGAATCAGGCTCCCTGACTTCAGACTATACTACAAAGCTACAGTAATCAAGACAGTATGGTACTGGCACAAAAACAGAAATATAGATCAATGGAACAGGATAGAAAGCCCAGAGATAAACCCACGCACATATGGTCACCTTATCTTTGATAAAGGAGGCAAGAATATACAATGGAGAAAAGACAGCCTCTTCAATAAGTGGTGCTGGGAAAACTGGACAGCTACATGTAAAAGAATGAAATTAGAACACTCCCTAACACCATACACAAAAATAAACTCAAAATGGATTAAAGACCTAAATGTAAGGCCAGACACTATCAAACTCTTAGAGGAAAACATAGGCAGAACACTCTATGACATAAATCACAGCAAGATCCTTTTTGACCCAGCTCCTAGAGAAATGGAAATAAAAACAAAAATAAACAAATGGAACCTAATGAAACTTAAAAGCTTTTGCATAGCAAAGGAAACCATAAACAAGATGAAAAGACAACCCTCAGAATGGGAGAAAATATTTGCAAATGAAGCAACTGACAAAGGATTGATCTCCAAAATTTACAAGCAGCTCATGCAGTTTAATGTAAAAAAAAAACAAACAACCCAATCCAAAAATGGGCAGAAGACCTAAATAGACATTTCTCCAAAGAAGATATACAGATTGCCAACAAACACATGAAAGAATGCTCAACACCACTAATCATTAGAGAAATGCAAATCAAAGCTACAATGAGGTATCACCTCACAACAGTTAGAATGGCCATCATCAAAAAATCTACAAACAATAAATGCTGGAGAGGGTGTGGAGAAAAGGGAACCTTCTTGCACTGTTGGTGGGAATGTAAATTGATACAGTCACTATGGAGAACAGTATGGAGGTTCCTTAAAAAACTAAAAATAGAACTACCATTCAACCCAGCAATCCCACTACTGGGGATATACCCTGAGAAAACCATAATTCAAAAAGAGTCATGTACCACAATGTTCATTGCAGCTGTATTTACAATAGCCAGGACGTGGAAGCAACCTAAATGCCCATGGACAGATGAATGGATAAAGAAGATGTGGCACATATATACAATGTAATATTACTCAGCCATAAAAAGAAACGAAATTGAGTTATTTGTAGTGAGGTAGATGGACCTAGAGTCTGTCATACAGAGTGAAGTAAGTCAGAAAGAGAAAAAGAAATACCGTATGTTAACACATATATATGGAATCTAAAAAAAAAAAAAGGTTCTGAAGAACCTAGGGGCAGGACAGGAATAAAGACGCAGATGTAGAGAATGGACTTGAGGACACGGGGAGGGGGAAGGGTAAGCTGGGATGAAGTGAGAGCATGGCATGGACTTATATATACTACCAAATGTAAAATAGATAGCTAGTGGGAAGCAGCCTCATGACACAGGGAGATCAGCTCAGTGCTTTGTGACCACCTAGAGGGGTGGGATAGGGAGGGTGGGAGGGAGACGCAAGAGGGAGGAGCTATGGGGATATATGTATATGTATAGCTGATTCACTTTGTTATAAAGCAGAAACTAACACACCATTGTAAAGCAATTATACTCCAATAAAGATGTTAAAAAATTTTTTAATTTAACAAAAAAGAGACTAGACAGCTACTTGTGAGGATGTTGTTAAAAGGGCTTCGTTGGGATAGACAGAAAACTAGATAAGCTTCCAGTCATAAATTCAAATGATTTACTGCCCCCTTCAATCCCCTACTCTTCCAGTTTGGGGAGGCCTCTTGCTCCCCTACATTGCTGAACCAGCTGAGGTCGTCAGCTGGCCTTCACTAGAGAATTTTACATAATAGTTAAAAACAAACAAGCAAACAAACCAAGTCCAAACAGCAAGTCCTTGAATGATTTACCTCCCCATTCCTACAGAATACAAACTAAGCTCTCTAGTCTGGCAGTCAAGACTGTCAATGAAAAAACGTTGGGCTTCCCTGGTGGCGCAGTGGTTAAGAATCCACCTGCCAATGCAGGGTACACGGGTTTGAGCCCTGGTCCAGGAAGATCCCACATGCCGCGGAGCAACTAAGCCCGTGTGCCACAACTACTGAGCCTGTGCTCTAGAGCCCACAAGCCACAACTACTGAGCCCATGCGCCACATCTACTGAAGCCCCCATGCTCTAGAGGCCGTGCTCCGCAACAAGGGAAGCCCCCGCAATGAGAAGCCCCTGCACCACAACGAAGAGTAGCCCCCACTCGCCGCAACTAGAGAAAGCACGCGTGTAGCAATGAAGACCCAACAAGACAAAAATAATAAATAAATAAAAATAAGTAAAATTAAAAAAAAGAAAAAACGTTGCCTGCCATATCAGTAAACAAAGGATGTTGCGACCATCAAGCCATCACACTGCAGCCACCCCAAATGATGCACCCTGAGGAGACTCAGGATGAGAAAGCACAGGATACTGGCCCCAGATAGCTGAGGTGCACATCAAAGGAACGATTTCAGTGAGCCCAGACTCTTGCATCTTCCCTTACATAGAAAAGCACTAACTTCCTTACCTTGAGATATCGGGTCTTGTTTAATTAACAGTAATCTTGATGTTCTGACTACCTGGTCTTTGTTGCAAAAACTCCTATGTATCCTGGTTCCTCCTGTCTCTTTGGAGCAGTCCCTCAGAGCTATCAGAGAGGCTGCGTCCTGGGCTGAAGTTCTCAGTTTTGTGAGCCGAATAAAACATAACTCTCAACTTTTAGGTTGTGCTTTTCTTTTTTTTCAGTCAACAAGGCTTCCTTTCTTGGTCTGCTTCAGACTCCCTACAGCACATTCCATGATCAGGTCCAGGGGTCTCTTCCCATAAAGCCTTTCACTTTTCTGAGTCTGTGCTTCCTCCCAGCTGCTCTCTTGGGCATGAAGTTCTTTCTCCCACTCTCCCCTAACCCTCCCCATCAAAGCCTTCTCTTGCCCTGTCGAAGCCCTTCCTCGTCTCTCCAGACAGAGGGAGTAGCTCTTTCCTCTGCAGTCCCGCAGCCTGTGCTGCTGCAGGGCCAGGGACTGATTCTGCTTGCATTGCCTGGCACACAACAGGTCCTCAAACAGTGCTTGCTGAACAGGGCTGAACTGACATTTTACCCTTGGGAGCAAATTACAGCAAGTACAGCTTGTGAATGTGCCTGGAGAAGTAGCCTGGATCAATACAGGTGAGCGCCTGCAGGTCCAGCACTGATCTGCAGAGCCCTGAGCAGGGCTAACAACGGCTCCGCGGTCCTGAATGAACCAGGGACCCCTGCCAACCCGCCCCCCTAGGTGGACCCAGGCGCTTGCCCTCTTAATCAAGGACTGTGAAAAGCCTTAGAGAGAGACCTACTTTTACACTGGGTTATGTTTGTGGAGCCATCAAAGTCAGTCGTGGTATTTCCTGGGCAGGAAACACAATTATTTTTTCCAAATTCTGGCTGGTATGTTCCTGCTGGGCAACGAATACATCGGTGAGTGGTGGTGTTGTAGAAATGTCCAGGTGAACATTGAACTGTAGGGGTGGGGGAAGGTGGAGAGAATGAAAAGGAAAAAAAAAAAAAAAAAGACTATTTTCATCAGATGTAACACGAAAGGTTTCGCAGTTTGTGACAGGAATGTTTATGCCCAAATGAAGTACTGCTTTCCCACTACTCTGGGGCTAATCAACACTTAATTCCCTAAATAGCCAGCTTGGGTGGGACTTGTGACTCATGACACTGAGAAAAACACAAAGGGAACGAGGTACGGGTGTATCTTCTGAGTTCACTGTCCGTGCCGTCGGGCGTGAACGCTTGCAGCTCTGTCTTCATGCACAGCGGGCCTGGGAGCGTGGAGGGGCGCAGAGCTGACCCCGGGCTTGGGGCTGGGCTCCTGCAGAAGGCAGCGGGGTGAGGCTCTGGAGAAGGCGTAGGGCCTGTTCCGGAGCGGCGAGCTCTAGGTAAGGGTGAGGAGCTAGAGGAAGCCTGGAAGCAGGGAGCAGAGGGAGCCTGTGCACTGAACCTGCCCATCTCTCCCCAGCTGTCTTGCAGTCAGCCCCGTTCAAAGGGGAGGACCATGTCTAGGGAGTTCCTGTGCTCCCTGCACATCCTGCAGGGACGAATGGCCCTGGGGACCTGTCCTCCCTGCCACTGGGGCCCACACAGGGCACCTCGGCTGAGCTTGAGTGGGGCTTTACCATGGTTCTCAAAAGGGGAAATTCAATTCCGGGAAAAGGCAAGCTGCCAAGTCCTCACCTCTGGTTTCACAGTCCTGGAAGGAAGTGGCTCCCAGGTGTTTGGTGAGGAGGCCTCCTCCACAGGGAAAGCAGGAAGTACGGCCAGCTTCAGGCTGGAATGTGCCCAGGGCACAGAGCTGGCAGGGTGCAAAGCCATCTGCGGAATATTCACCAGGTTGGCACAGACCTGGGGGGAATCAATGACCTTAGGTGAACAAGGCCCCCTGGGCAGAGCCTCTCCCGTCTCTGCAGATGAGATCAGAGAGATGTGGTCAGGCCTGTTGCCCTATGCGGACCTCAGCTCCCACCTCAGTGAGAGAAGCCTTGTCCGGCCGGGCTGCGGATGCTGACGAGGTGGCATGTGGGTGCCTGATGTTTACACACAGGGCTACACAGCACAGTGCAAAGATGGAGACAAGTGTGGACCCTTCTGAATTATGGAGCAGGCCTGGGTAGGCTGCAGGCTTAGGACTACCCAGGGCCCAGGCAGCCGCTGCAGTGCAAGAGCCCCTAGAGGGAGGGTTCTCTGCCTGCAGTCAATGTGGTAATTCGACCCAGAAGTACACCCTCACCCAGCTGATTACATCCTAGTGATATAAAGACTCTTCTGGTCACGGAAGAGTCTCCCCTTTTTACCAATTATATTTACTAAGTTACATCTCCTTACGCTGAGGTGTGTCCTGGCCTCCCTCAATTAGTGTACTAAATACAACCAATCCAATCCACATTGACAGAGGGATCCAGAGGCATTTATTTACTTTAAACACCTTACCTTATTATATTTTTTAAGTTTATGACAAGGATCACAGCCATAAACAAAAGGGTTTCTAAAAGCACACGTTCCATAGGAATTGGCCTGGCGTTGGCAAGATGCTATAAAAATCTGCTGTCTCTTATATTCCTAATCATCTCTCCTCTATTAATTGTCATGGTTTTCTTTCTACCCATAAGGTACAGATATAATGGCATTTAACAAACACACCTGAGGGAGAAGTCTGGCGTCTGTCAGACCTGGCTGCTGATTCCAAATCCCCCACTCTTTGGCTGTGTGACCTTAAATGAGTCTCTTTAACCTCAGAAAGTTTTTGTAGTGATACAATAACCATATGAACAACTCATGGAATTATTCATGAATGCCTGCATGATGCCTGGTATAGGCAAGTATACAATAAATGTTAGCAATTATTATTATTATTACTAATATTCTGATTTACTATAAATATATCCTACTAAGGTCACACGCAAGTGTGAACAGATGCCCCAAAGTACCTCCTTATCAACCTCGCCGTTAGTTCCAGGATTTCATAACAGGCCAAAGTATGCTAGGAGTCACACAGTCAATGTGAGGATCTGATTTTTAAACCAGAAAAGGTCCTGCACTTGAGTTTGAAGTCATTTAGGTGGGAACTAAATCTGGCTCTGGGAATCACTAGAAGGAGAGGCAGGGCTGCCAGAGCTCCGGCGCACTCTGCCGTGGACATCACCTACAAATCGCCTCATCAAATCACACCTTCCATTTGAGCCCACAGAGTGTCAGTACAGCTGGCTCTTCGCCTGTTTAATAGAGACATTTACTAATAAAGTAAATAGGAAAGAAGCCCACAGAACCTAAGTAAGCGTGGCTCCAGGGTTAACATTTTATAAGAGACGATTAAAAACTCTTCACAAGAATCACGAACATAGAGAACAGGCTGGTGGTTGCCAAGGGGGAGGGGGTCGGGGGAGGGGTGGAGCGGGAGTGCAGGGTTAGTAGATGTAAGCTGTTATATATGGAATGGATAAACAACAAGGTCCTACTGTACAGCACAGGGAACTATATTCAATATCCTGTGATAAACCATAAAGGAAAAGAATATTTTAAAAAAGAATGTATATACATTATAACTGAGCTGTACAGCAATAATTAACACAACATTATAAATCAACTATACTTCAATTAAAAAACAAATAAAAACTAAAAATGCAACACACACACACAAACTCTTCACAGAGTTTTAACAAAATAACCAGATGGATACTTTTTTAAAAAAAATCAATAAGCTCTGACTTTGAGACCAAAGCTAGAAAAAGAATCAGGCTACTTCCTCCATTTTTTGACACTTTCAGGTAGTCCCTACACACTGGGAGATCACTCAGGTCTCAGGTGATATTTATTTACAGTGATTGAACATGCAATTGCAACATTTACACATTTTTTTCCTGTCAGTGTATTCTATTAGATCTTCATTCATTTGTTCAGCATGTGTCAGGCATTGAGCTAGGTACTGGAGAGCCAATGATGAGCCCAATATGGTCCCTGCTGGTAGGAATTCCATGGTGCAGTACGCATTGTCTGCACTGAAATGCACTTATGCCTTCTGCTAAACAATACCGGAGACTGGAGGAGTAAGAAGGGACAGAGGGCATTCTCACCTCCACATTCAGACGCATTCCAAGCTTCTGGAGTCTCCAGGGCCCCAGGATTTTCTGGTCTTGGGCATGGTTCGCATGTGATTTGCCCCTCCTCATTTTGGAAGGTTCCATTTGGACATAAAATGCAGCGTTCTTGTACTCCATCGTAGTATGTTCCAGCCCTGCAACTGACTAGCCAAAGGGGGAAATGATCTTGTCAGTGAGGGCACAGAGGCCAAGGAAGGATGATGTGAGTGCTAGAGATGAAGGTAAACAGATGGCACTGACCCCACACTCCCCCATACAAACCCCCTGAACACAGAATGTGTGCCACCTCTGGGTTCCCTGTGCACACCTCTCTGCCATGGTCTCTGTCACCCACTGTTGGAGGCATTTACAGGTCCTCCCTCCCTAGACCATGAGCTCCTTGGGGGCAGGGATCACAGTGGTCCTAATTATTTTTGAACACAAGCACTTGATGACATTCCCTACTTCACAGGAGGAGTATAAAAGTGAAAATCATTCACTGAACACAGGACTGGTGCTGGAAGAATAGAGAGGAGGGGGCTATTAATTCTGGCCGGTGGCATCCTGGAAGGCTTCCTAGAAGAGGCCACATTCGTGTCAGGCCTTGAAGGATGAGTAGGAGCTCCCGAGATAGGACGAGCGGCAGGTTGTAAAGATTCATGCCTGACATATGGGAGGAAAGGGAAGAAAGGAAGGTTGGGGATAGATTGAAAAAGTCCTTGAATGCCAGGCCTTTGGATTTTATCCTGCAGGTAAAGGAGCCATTGAAAGGAGAAGAATAAAACCAGAAGCTGTGTTTTAAAAAGCTCACTCTCTGTTGGCTGTGGGGAGGGTGATCTCAAGGGTCTTACAGATGACCTCTGCAAAACAGCATGCTTCATATTTGTAATAAAATTGATACATTACAAAGAGCAAAGCCTAGTAAATGTCTCCTGAAAGAATAAACTACAAGGAAATTAATAAACTATGCTTCTGATTATATTTTGGTGTTCTTAGTTAAACATGGGCTCATATCTTATTTTAGGATATGAATACAAATATACTGAAGTGGGTTCCCTAGTATATTATTTAAAGAATATCATCATAACCACCAAAGCAGGCTTTCTGATGTCTGACGTTTGTTGAGTACGTACGATCTACTAGATAGTGTGCCACGAGTTTTACACACTTTATCTCATTTAGTTCTGGAAACAACCCAAAGGAGCTAGGCGCTATGATTAGCTCCATTTCACAGAAACAGAGACTTAGGGACATTAAATAATTTGGCCAAGGTCCCACAGCTAATCTGTGAAATACACCTACAATGAGATCAAGAGCTTTGAGTTTAAAGAGGAAAAAGGTCATTGAATAAAAGTGCCGACTGAATCACAATTCCAGACTTTGCCAAGGATTCTCTATGGGGCATTAGGGGAGTTTGACTGGAATAAAACACATTTTCTTTTATACCTAAGCTGCTAAGAAATAGAAAACAAAATATCACATGATAAAATTAGCTATTATAGCTCTTGAATGTGTGTAAGGGGGAATACTGGTTTTCATCCTACCCTACAAATGCAATTTGTACATGTACTTTTAGGGTTAAACATGGCAAAGTTCTCTACTACCAGTAATAAAAATGTCTTTTCATTATTTATTTACCCCATAATTTAAAGAAAACTGAGGCTTTTTAAAAAAATCATAGTAAGATGAAACATGCCACATTTCAAATATTATTTTTACAATTAAATGACAGCAATCAAAGTCTACTCTAAAGTCTACATCTTAATACTTTTTTATATTGTTTGGATTTTCTTTTACAATATTCACATATCATTTTTATTTAATTTAATGACATTTTTTAAAAAATTAAAAGTGAACCAAACTCTTGGCAAACGACATTATAATGGGTATGAGGCACAGAACTCTGGCAGACAGAGCCTATAATTCCAGACTTAGTCTCTAAATGCAGCCCTACAGGATAATGGTTTCCATAATTACTCTGGTTTCAGCTCACCTCCCATGAAAAGCTGGGCTGAATTATGTACTAGGAATTCATGGCTTTTTATCCTGTGTTCCACCTGACTATCCCAGTGCCTAAAGCACGCCGGTAAATGAGAGCATAACCCCTTCATGGCTCTAACAAGCCAGCTGTCATGAAGACTGGCAGCAAGAAAATAAAACTAGGGCTGTTAGGAGCTCCTCTAGCCCAAGCCATGTCCATTTTGGGAACGGCTGTTTTCATAACACTCATTCACCTAAAGGGACGGTGCCCATACGACGGCAATGATTCCAACAGCCCCATGAATCATAACTTAAGAGTCAGATCAGTTTGGTCTGTTCCATCACTGTTCCTCTGACAGAAAACGATCCCCTTCATATAGGTGGACAAGAATGGACCTGGTTCTCTCTGCGAAGAGTAACTCACGCTGCTCTGGTTGTCCACTCCTTCTTAGAACTATTGAAACCCCGCAAAGCCTTTTCAAGGTTACATTTTGTGAAGCCTCAAGATATCCCACATCTGTTGCAATTTCTCAAGTGAGCAAAGGACTGAGAAATGCCCCTTGGGCCGCCCTGCAGAAAAGAGGGCACCAGTTCTTTTTTCTCACAGTGAAAGGCCTGCTCCACATAAACAAGCTCATCTTGTCACTCACAGTTTCCATCTTCCTTCCAGAGAGAAAGACGTACAGAAATAATCCATGGCAAGCACCTTCCAGATTAATTTGTTCCTTTCACAAGGTAAAAATGGGCTAAACACTAAAAAGCGATTCTGAAATGTCATGAAGAGACCCCTGAAAACAGCTCTTTGCAAATGTGCTAAAGATCTGACCTAAAGAGACCTCAATGCCAGTTCCAGTTGCTTCTCTTTTCTCCTTGAGCAGCCAGCTTGTTTTGCTGCCCCAGACAAAGGAGTCAATTGCCCCCAGAACACTTTGCGATCACAGCAAAGCTTTTGTGTGTCCTCAGTGACCATTAAAATCCCATTCTCAAATCCCACACAGCTGTTTTCTCTCCCCTTCAAAAAAAGAAAGCCTTTCTGATGCAAAAGGGAGAGACCAGTGGGGACCAGGATTAATGGTGACAAAGAGACCTGAAGGCTGGCCCTCTTTTCAATACCACAGCCTTTGAGTATTTCAGGCTACGGACAAACACTATGGTCTCTCTGTGGCTAAGATGGTGAACCTAATAAAAGGGGTCACTTTCCAGCATCTGACTGTTTTCTTAAGAATCACCCCTTGCCTTCTGAAGGAGACCCACAGGCAGCCCACGTGGATTCCCAGGGTCTCCTGGAGCTGCTGCTTTGTCACGGCTCAGAGGCAACGCCGCTCGAGGCAGTGCTGTGGCCTCAAGATCCTGATTTGAACTCCTTTTAAATGAGTGTTTCAGGATAACAGGAGAGAGCACTCCCTTGGGCCGAGAGGTTGATTTGTCACGTCTGTCCAGGTTTTTGGTGTGTGCTCAGTTTGCTATTTGAAAACATTCTTATAGTTGGGGCAGAGAGATGAGCCGGACTTGACGCCTTTCTTGCTGAGTTTCCCCAGTGCATGCTTTTTTCTTCATGCCTAGTTAATGGGACTGAGATTTCACTTCTTCTAGAGTGCCTCTTTTGCCCTCAATTTAAATATTTCCCCAAAGATTTGCCCTTGGCCCTCTCTTCTCTTAGTGTTGGCAACTATCCTTGGGATTTCATCTGTTGTTCCTGTGAAGATTCATCTACTGATTTATTCAATTAAATACTTAGCACTGATTATGTGCAGAGTACTGTTCTGGGGGCTGGAGATACAGCAGAGGAGACAGACAGGGCCCTGCCCTAACGGGGCTCTCATTCTAGTGGAGAATATGAACAATAAATGAGCAAACAAACAAATACATAGTAGAATGCTAACTAGAGGTAAGTGCAATGAAGAAAAGTAAAACAGGTAGAGAGGGTAAGGCAAAGAGTGGTGGGGATGGAGTTTGCATGAATGCTATTTTAGAAGAGTAGCCAGGAAAGGCCTCTCTGAGCAGACAGCAGAGTGAAATGAGAGAAACAGCCTTGTGATGGTATTGCCTAACAGCAAAAGAGCCAATATAGCAGGAACATAGTGAAAGGGGCTGGGTGATAGGATATGGACTCTAAAAGCAAGCAAGGGCCAGCTTACGGAGGTTCTTGAAGGTCATGGTAAGGAAATTAGACCTTACTCAATGTGTGCTGGAGGTTTCAAATGGGGCAGTGAAATGATCTGACATGCTTCTAGAAGATCTTCTAGCTACCGTGTGGAGAACAGCCTGAAGACAGGCAAGGGTAAGGAGAACAATTCAGAGCCCATAGCAATAGACTGGGCAGGAGATGGTGGTGGTTTGGAACAGAGTGGTAATAACAGAGGAAGAGAAAACTAGTTAGGCTCAGGATATAATGTAAAGGCAGATCTGACAGGATTTGCTAATGGATTCAGTAAGGAGCATGACAGAACAAGAGAGGCCAAGAAGACTGAGGCTTTCAACTTGAGCAACTGGGCAAATAGGGATGCCAGTTACGGAGATGAGGGATGAAGGAGATGAGGGAGAAGTGGGTTTTATTTTGGAGGGAGAGAGGAGAATAAAATGTTTTGTTTAGACATGTCAAGTTTAAGATATTTTCTGGCCACGCAAGTGTTGGTATTGAGAAGGCACTGGTTATACCGGTGGTCTCCAAGGTAGACTACTACACCTCAGGGGTATCATTTACATTTACAAAATGATCCAGAGTGTGAGCGAAGCATTTTCATATCTATGTGTATTAATTTTTATCTAAAAAATAAGACATAAAGAAAGGTTCACTGGTTTAGTAATTAAACCAGATTTACCATGGTGATCATTTTGAAATGTACAGAAATATCAGATCACTGTGTCACATACCAGGAACTAACATAGTGTTGTATATCAATTATATTTCAAAAACAAACAAACAAACTCACAGAAAAAGAGATCAGATTTGTGGTTACCAGAGCTGTGCAGGGCTTGGGGGTGGGAGAAAGGGAGATTGGATAAAGGTGGTCAAAAAATACAAACTTCCAGGTATAAGATCAATAAGTACTAGGGATGCAATGTATAACATGATAAATATAATTGACACTGTTGTATGTTACATATGAAAATTGTTAAGAGAGTAAATCCTAAGAGTTCTCATCACAAGGAGAAACATTTTTTTTCTATTTCTTCAATGTTGTATCTATACGAGATGATGGAGGTTCACTAAACTTATTGTGGTCATCATCTCATGATGCATGCAAGTCAAATCATTATGTTGTACATCTTAAACTTATACAGTGCTGTATGTCCATTATATCTCAATAAAACTGAAAGAAAAATAATTTTTTAAAAGTTCTTCTGTTAAAAAAAAAAAAAAAAAAGATTAGGGACTTCCCTGGTGGTCCAGTGGTTGAGAATCCGCTTTCCAACACAGGGGATGAGGGTTCGATCGCTGGTGGGGGAACTAAGATTCCACGTGCTGCGGTGCTACTGAGCCCGCGCGCCACAACCAGAGAGAAGCCCACGCGCCGCAACGAAGAGCCCGCGCTGCAACAAAAGATCCCGCGTGCCGCATCTAAGACCTGACGCAGCCAAAAAAAAAAAAAAAAGATTAGTCCCTTAGTCAGTCCACATCTCCACAAGTCAGAGACACGTGTGAAGACACAAGGTCCCCAAGAAAGAGACCTGTGGGTGGGGAGGGACTGACTGACTCACTTCTTTTCAGTGTCTCGAGAAGAATTTCAGTTGTGCCTCATTGAATAGATTTCCTGATTAATATTATCTAGTTTCAACCAACTGAACCATCACAAAGTAGAAAGCAGCTTCAAACAATTCCTGTAGAAATCCTGGGCCCATGATGCAGAACCAATGATGCAAGTGCAGGTGAACCACAGGGAAGTGCAGAGCTGACACACCTTGTTCTCCTGGTACTAGCTCTTGTCAAACCACATCACGGGATAGAAACAGTGACAATCTAATCAGATCTGACAAGAGTTAAGCCAAAACACTAGTAATGAACAAAAAGACTATTTGAAAAATGATTTACCACCACTACTGTTCACAATGAATCTTGCCTAGTTGTCAATACAGTCCCTCAGAGACTAGCCAGCTATTTGAAATTTTATGTAAACTGTATCTCATTCTTCTACTTGTTATGTTGTACACAATATATTAGCCAATAGTACGAGTGTATAATTTTAAAATAAGTAAGCATTCACAAATTCAAAAGTATTTCACTGTGTGCGTGTATATGTGTGATCAAAAACGTTCAGCACCTCTAGAACGGAGAAGTCCATGATTCAGATAGAGGTTAGAGCTGGAGAGGGCAGTTTGGGAGTCACTAGCATGTGGTGGTATTTAAAGCTATGGCGCTGGATGAGGTCACCGAGGAGAGTGTGAAGATAGGCGAGGGGCATGGAGGACTGAGCCCTGGGATCCCTGATGTTTAGAGATAAGAAATTAGGGGAGAACCAGTATGGAAAATGAGAAGGGAGCAGCTGGTGAAGCAGAAGAAGAACCAGAGGTGTGTGGTGTGTGAAACCCACGACAAGAGTTCCCAGGAGGAAGGAGTGATCAGCAGAGTCTGAGGGACAGCTGGCAACTAGAGTTGGTAACATGGAAGTTGCTAGAAATCTTGGCAAAAGCAGTTTCAGTGGAGAGGTTGGGAATGAAAACCAGATTGGCTAGAGTGGAGGAGAAAATGGTCGGTGAGGTAGCAAAGACAGCAAATTTGGATGAGTCCTTCAAGGAGTTTTGCTTTACAAGGGGGTCAAAGAAAGGAGGCAGGATCTGGAGAGAAGAAGGAAGTCAAAGGAGGATTTGTGTGGGTTTTAAAACAGGAGGTAGGTTTGTGTGCTGTTGGAAATGATCCAGTAGAGACGGAGAATTCTGAGACGGGGGTCGGTGGGGACAACGGCAGGAGCATCGTTTTTGAGACGATGAGAGGGAATGGGTTCCGGAGCCCCAGTGGAGGAGTTACCCTTAGGAAGCAGCGTGGGCTGTTCATCCATTTCAGCAGCAGGCGAGTCAGAGCATGTATGGACAGACGCAGGATAGGAGGGTCAGTCCGCACATGGAGAGGTGAAGTCGTTTTCCTAGACTCCCACCTGCCCGTGGACATTTCTGCCTGGGAGTCTTGTTGCAAGTCAAATTCAACTTTCCCAAGGGGAATGCTTCTCTTCCCTTCCCTGCCCAAGCCTTCCTACCCCTCTGGCTTTACCCTCTTTCTAAACAGCATCTCTATATTCCCAGTCACCAACGCTCCAAACCACAGTTATCACAAACGTCTCTCCTCCCTGCTGCAGCATCCTACAGTTGTGTCCCTTTTGTCCATCCCCTATGCTTCATCCCCATGGCACTAGTGTCCTTTGCTCCTCCCCATCTCGTATCTAGATTTCTACAATAACCTTCCAATGATTTCCCTTGCCTTGTGTTCCTCCCGGCCTCAGCTCTGTTATTACATGCTGCCATCAGATTCACCTTCCTAGGGGCTTCTGGTGGCACAGTGGTTACGAATCCGCCTGCCAATGCGGGGGACACGGGTTCAAGCCCTGGCCAGGGAGGATCCCACATGCCGCGGAGCAATTAAGCCCGTGCGCCACAACTACTGAGCCTGTGCTCTAGAGCCCGCGTGCCACAACTACTGAAGCCCGTGCGCCTAGAGCCCGTGCTCTGCAACAAGAGAAGCCACTGCAATGAGAAGCCCACGCACCGCAGTGAAGAGTAGCCCCCGCTCGCCGCAGCTAGAGAAAGCCCGCGCGAAGCAATGAAGACCCAATGCAGCAAAAAAAATAAAATTTTTTAAAAAATTAAAAAAAAAAAAAAAAGATTCACCTTCCTAAAGTGCTTCTCTGACTGCTTCACTCCCTGGCTCAAAAACCCCCTTGACTTGCCTCCCCGCACTTTTCAAACTCAGCCTTTAGTCCCCTTTTCTGTATCTGAGTTTTCATTCTTTCTCATGCCCTCTCAAGAGCCCATTTTTTTCTGCTTTTCCTATAAATCTTTTCTGATTATTTCTTCCCCAGTGATCACATTCATCTAGCCATTCAACCAACCCACAGGCTTTTTCTCAGTGCCTCCTGCATATGAAACAGGCTGGGTGAGATGAGGGACATATAGGAAGCAAGTGCAGGATCAGAGGCCAAGTCAGAAACCTCTGAGCTCACCCCAGCTCTTTCCTCGTCTCAGTCCCCAACCCAATTTATCACCAAATGCTGTTCACGTTTCCTCCTAAATATTTCTCTAATCCACTGCTTCTATTCTACTCTATCTAGTGCCTTCATGTTCTCAATATCTCTTATGCAATGCATTCAGAAGCTCCCAGATCGGTTTTTCTGCCTCCAGTCCTGACCCCCAATTCAGTTAGAGAGATCTTTCTAGAATATAAATATGACCTTATGCTCCCTGATTAAAGCCTCTAGTGACACCTGTCACCTAGAGATAAATTCAAGGCTCCTTAGCAACATATTCAAGGTCTCTCATGACTTGGCCATGTTTTTCCCACTAGCCTAGCTGCTCACCGCATCCTACCTTCCACTCCAGGGTTAGTAATACTGAAATGCCAATAATTCCCTGTGCACATCTTGCTCAACCTCACTACCTAAGGCTGTTCCTCTGCCTGAATGCTCCTCCCCATTTATGCTTCATCTGTGCATCCTTCAAAACTCACTTAGGCTTTCTCTCTTTGGGGAAGGCTTCTCTGACTCTTCCCTGGGAGGGTTACGACTTGAGGGGTGCTGTCATATTTATTCAGACCTCCTCAGCACCCACCACAGAGCTGGCCCATGCAGGGCACTCCATACGAGTGCGGCATGAGTAAGATAATCACAGGGCACAGGCTATACGTGGGAGACGTGAGAGCATTCAATTTGAGATGGTTAGGAACATAGGCTCTTGAGTCAGATCTGAATGCAAATCCTGGCTCTGCCACTGACTTGTTGCATGACACTGGGAAAACTGCTTACCTTCTTATGCCTTAGTTTCCTTATCTGTAAAAAGGGCATGATGCAGAATGACTTGTGATGGGACTAAATGAGATGAGACATGTAAAGTGCTTAGCACAGGGCTGAACACATTAAGTGCTCAATACATGTCAACATTTTATTAAATTATGTTTTTTATATTAAAAGCGTTTCCTACCAAGTCCATGTGCTAAATATTGGTTTAATATTGGTCTATATTGCTAATATACACTTTATATTTTCCTTGATTTAAAACAGAAAAGAAATTTGCTGCCTGTTCAGTTCCAAATAATTTCTCAATTTTGAAAACTTAAGAAGAAAATGCCTGGCTCCTTCCTGCCTCAGGCCCTTTGCACTTGCTGCTATCCCCTCCATCAGAGCACCCCCTGCCTCTATCAGAGTTTTGCATGGCCAGCTCCTCCTTCTCAATTAGGTCTTAGCTCAAACGTCACCTGCTCTGACGGCCTCCCTGAATACCCTGTAGAGACTAGTAATCTCTCCTCCCCTCTGACCCTTTCTGTTTTATTATCTTCAATAACACTTATAATTTCTGAAATTATCTTTCTCTTTACTTTTTTATTGTCCTTCTCCCTCCATTAGAATGTGAACTTCATAAAAGCAGGTTTCTCACCCATTATGTTCTCACTGCTTCAACCTAAGTTCATAGAGTGGCAGAGAGTGGGATCTCAATAAATTCTGTTTTAATTAATTTTTCTCAACTACTGCAGAGGAACGCTACTACTATTAAAAGTTGAATTAAACTTTCCTAGTCTCTCAAGAACCCAGGCACTAGGATACTTCCCAGTTTGCTAGTTGCCTGGATTGTGTCTTTTTAAAATTTCAACAAGTTTTCAAAATAATCAAATACAAAAATTTATACTTTAGCAAGTATATTCCTTAAATAATGTATCCTTTATGAAAGAAAAATAGAAATCCATTTCATCATTAATTTTTTCTTTTCTTTCTTCTTCTATATATGAAGGACTTTATGAATTACTGTGAGCTTAAGGAATTTGTTCCTTGGAGAATATAGTAGCTATTTTTTTTTTTTGCCATCTTACTAAAATTGATCACAGATGGTATAAAGGTCACCTGCAGAGCAGGCTGTCCCCAAAGTCCTTAAATGTCAAATTAATGAGACTTTACTGTATAAAAATGACTATAAGAAAGAAAATGTTTGGTCAGAAGTGACTATGTTCTTTGATATAACTTGGGACTTAAAATTTTATTTTTTAAAAATGATATTGGAAAACCAAAAAATTCAATGGAAAAATAGGCAAAGCATAAGGATATTCTCAGAAGAAGAAATCTAAATCGCCACAGACATATGAAAGCATGCTCAGTCTTACTAATAATCAAAGAAAAACAAGTTAAAATGACTATTAGTTTTACTTATCAGATTTGCAAAAATTTAAAAGATCAGTAGGGCTTCCCTGGTGGTGCAGTGGTCAAGAATCCGCCTGCCAATGCAGGGTACACGAGTTCGAGCCCTGGTCTGGGATGATCCCACATGCCGCGGAGCAACTGGGCCCATGCGCCACAACTATTGAGTCTGCGCTCTAGAGCCCGCGAGGCACAACTACTGAGCCCACATGCCACAACTACTGAAGCCCGCCCACCTAGAGCCCGTGCTCCACAACAAGAGAAGGCACAGCAATGAGAAACACGCGCACTGCAACGAAGAGCAATCCCCACTCGCTGCGACTAAAAGAAAGCCCGCGCACAGCAACAAAGACCCAACGCAGCCAAAAATAAATTAATTAAGTTAAATTAAAAAAAGAAAAAGATCAGTAATATATAATCCATGTTAGCAATGAGGCAGGGCAAAAAACACTCAGATACAATGTTGGAGGGAGTATATATTAGTATGTTTTTGGAGGGTAATTTAGCAGCATCTATTCAGTTTTAAATATGCATGTCCTGGGCTTCCCTGGTGGCGCAGTGGTTGAGAATCCGCCTGCCAATGCAGGGGACACAGGTTCGGGCCCTGGTCCGGGAAGATCCCACATGCGGCAGAGCAACTAAGCCCATGCGCCACAACTACTGAGCCTGTGCTCTACAGCCTGTGAGCCACAACTACTGAGCCCGCATGCCACAACTACTGAAGCCCACGCGCCTAGAGCCCGTGCTCCACAACGAGAGAAGCCACCGCAATGAGAAGCCCGCACACTGCAACGAAGACCCAACACAGCCAAAAATAAATAAATTTATTAAAAAAAAAATGCATGTCCTTTGACCTGAAATTAGACATCTACACGTCTATCCTTCAGAAATACTGGACATGTGCACAAAAAGAAAATTCACTGCAGCATTATTTGTAACAGAAAAATCAGGAATAACTTGATTAAATGTCCACCAATAGGAGTATGGCTAATAAACACTGATGTCTTAAAACAAATATAGATTAGGAAGCTTTAAAAGAAGTATGGTAGCTCCTCTGTTAGCATGGAAAGATGTCCATGATCTATCCTGTAGTTAAAAACAATACACAGCACTATTAAAACTGCATTGATATATTTTGTTTTTTTCACACATAAACCTACAGCCTATTTTCAATACAGCAGCCAAAGTTATTCTTTTGAAACATAAGTCAGAACCTTGTTACCTCTTCACTCAAATCCCTTCATTGGCTTTTCTCTCACTCAGATTCAGAGTCCTCACCAGGATTTCCACTCCCCACATGATCTGGCCCTCTGCTACTGCTCTGACTTTCTTCCTCTGCCCTCCCTCCCTCAGCTCTCGTCATCTTGGCCTTCTCTCCAGCCCTCAGGGGTTTTGTACTTGCTGTTGCCTTTGCCTGGGACTCTTTCCCCCAGATGTCCCCATGGCTGGTTCCTCCCATCCTTCACATCTCTACCCAAACGACACTTTCCAATGACCACTGTCCCTGAACACAGTGTTTTGGGGGAGTACACGCCTCCTCACCCCTCCCCTTGCCAGAACAGAATTTTCTATTCTACTTCTCTGCTTACCTGTTCGTCACCCCCTTACCACCATTTGCTACAGGATATATTTCCTTCTTTATTGGTTTGTGGTCTGTCTCCCTGCTCCAGAAATGTAAACTCAATGAGGGCTGAGATTTTTGCTCTTTTGTCTCATTATTGGATTCCCAGCACCTAGGATAGTATCCAGCACACAGTAGGTGCTCAATAAATATTTATTGAATGAGTAAATAAAATTTCATTTTTATACGTGCATAAAAACAGATGTGGAAAAATAAACAGCAAACTATTGACAGAGATTATTTCTGGGGAGTGGGATTGGGAGCTGATGGGAAAGTTTCCATCCTAACTGTGTACATTTCTGTATCATTTGGACTATGCACCACTTAGGTAATTAAAAACTAAATAAAAAATATTTTAAAGGAAAAACATAATGGTCCCATCTCTTCTTCCAAGTGACTCAAAGCAGTCTTTGGGCTCTTTTCTAGAAACACAAAATAATTTCTAAAAAGAACTATCCTAGGTTTGTCTCCACTGCATGTGCCATCCGAGCTCAGAAAATACCAGTAAGCCTGGTTTCTATGATGTTCTAACACCATTAAATAGATCAGGAATATAAGACACACACACACACACACACACACACACACACACACACACACACACACACACACACACACACCATGGTTTGCCCGTGTCAGGAGTCTGCTGGGTAAAAAGCCTTTCTAACTAACACACCTGACTCCTCTTTACACCCACTTCCTCCCTCCAGCAGGAGAAAGGAGTTTCACTGGTAGTTCCTTGTGCTGTTTCCTTGACATGGTAAAATCTTTAACACTGCCGTCAGGCAGGGTGAACCTGATGTTGTGGACTACAAAATTCATCCAGTGCTAGAGGGAGCTCTTGAGACAAGATACATGGCCTCTCATGGAAGCAAATCCAACCTAACTCAGCGTGATAAGCATCTCAGGGACACGTTCACACACACAACAGCCACACAAACCTTGTACTGAGTGTCTCTCACCAGCTGTCACGGTCATGAGGCCCCTGTTAAGTAACTCCTGATCCTCACCCTGAGGCCTTTATTCCCCAGAAGCACACCCATGGTAGTATTAATAATACTCTCACTGGGAGTTGTTCCACAGGGCCCTTGACACTAGCTTTTCCGGAACTCTTAACTGGCCATAAACCTCCCTGGTGAGCCTGCAAGGCCTCTTCCCACAGGACAGAGGCTGGGGGAAGGGGTGCAATTCAGCTCTGAGAGGCCAGAAGGAGGCTGGCCCGCCTATCCCTGACAGTTTCTGCAACTCACCCTGGAAAGCAGGGCGGCAACAGCCAACTCTCATCACCATTTTGGTATGGAAACTGGAACTCTTAGAATTTTCAGTGAGAACCAACCAACCAGTTGGGTTGTTCTTACCATTTTTTTTTTTTTTTTTTAGGAGAGTCAGCTGGAATAAAAGTCAAGACTATTTGAGAACCAGCCCTTGGTGGACAGTTACACTGATTTTACACATGATTTTCACTATGTTGTGGCAAAGCAACAGAGTTGGGCTGTGGACCTATTGCTGACAATTCTTCTGAACAAGTGCCTCTGGGCTCAGCTTTGCTTCTTCAGAAACACTGGTTTATTACTCCTTAGCTCAAGCATCATTTCTCAGGCCTCATGATTCTAATGACACTTCAGAAAGGACATCAATTTACTCTGGAGGGGTCTGGTTATCGAAATGCACCTTTCTTGGGACCAGAGCACAGGCTTTGGAGTGGGACCATCCATGTGACCTTGAGCAAGAGCACTTATCCCTCTGAGCTCCAGTTTGCTCATCTGTAAAATGGAGATAATAATACCTACCTGGTAAGATTACTGGGTGGATTGAATGAGGTCATGCAGATATAATGCTTAGTGTTACGCTTGTGACAGATGAGGATTCAACAAATGGTTACAGTATTACTGTAAAGAGAGACCCTAATTTCCCCCCATCAAAGACTTTTTAGGTAGAATCTCTCATAATTGCCCAGAACACTCTCTCACAACAAACAAATCTCAAGACTGACCACCCTGGAACGTCTTGCCCAGATTCCTCTTGCCTGGAACTTCATCAGAGGAATAGAATTGATATTGCTCAAGTTCCGGGCCTCAAGTTTAATTCTGATACATGCACACACACACATACACACACACACCACCACCACTGCCACCACCACCACCAACATACACTGGAACTGACACTACTAGAAAGCTTGGGCCATAGCTCAGGGATCTCATAAGGCAGCTGAGTGACCCCCAGCCTTGCCTCTGCACAAAACTATGGACAGGAGTTTGTTCATCGCCACCATGCGTCACACCAGAGGGATGATAGGGGAACTGTTGATAGTGGAGTGTCGAGAAGGCTCATGGATGCCTTATACTTGCAGTCCTGCCCCAGTTGGGGGACCACAGTGCTTTGAAGACCACGGTCCCTCAGATCCTTAAGGGGCAACACTCCCTCTTCTCATCAACCCTGCCTCTTCCATTCTGTCCCTCAACCCAACAGACAGTTATTAAGTGCCAGACACTATGCCAGGTGCTGAGGGGCTCCTGATCCTGTAGGCAAGGCCAATATCCACATGTAGTTCTCAAATGAGTGTGGGTGTCCCAGGTGTTCTCTGGAAGAAGCCTGGGGAGAAAGGATGGGCCAGACTTGCTTTTGGTTACCCTTAGTATTTTTGGAGCTCAAGACAGTTCTGTTAGCAAGAATGTCCCGGCCAGCAGGCCACTCACCACATTGGTTTCCTACATGGCCCTGACCCACTCCACAGGACTCTGCCCAGTGTTCAGATGTTAGGGGAGACTTTTTAGCCACTTCGAGGTCCACGCCTGAGAGCTGGAGGTGAAACTGCTCCCTGTGGGCAGCCTTCCGGAGCGTGCGGATGGCCTTCCGGAGCCGCTTCTCTGTTCGCTTTATGATGCAACTCGGATCACAGGAGGCTGCAGAAACGAGAGGGACAGCAGTGGAGGGGTCAGGCTGCAGGATGTGAGCATGTCCAGACCAGCTGCAGGACCCACAAACACCCACAGCTCCCTGTGCACAGCATGGGGAGAGGCTTGGAGCTGGGCACCTAGCAGGCTGGGCAGCATTCAATTCAAACAGAAATTTGTTGACCAAAATGGTAGCTTTGGGTTTTGATGAAGCAGATAAAATCATCAGGTTCCAAACCAATTCAGTTTAGTTTGGGGGTGAAAAAAACAGGAGATACTTCAGTGGTTTCACTATTTCCGCCCCCCACCCCACCCCCCCGGCAAGAATGATGAAAAGTAAAAGGCAAAGAAATAAGGAGCAAGCTGTGAGAAGTCTGGCAGCACAGACTGTTTTCAAACCAACCTGTCACCTCCTTTTGGTTAGTTTCAAGCTCAAACTCAACAGTGATAAACATTTCCTTAGGGGTGCTCGGTCGTCCGGGGGCTCCCGGGACTTGCTTGCCAGAGCTGCATGTAAGGTTTGCGTAGCGGAAGCTCTCTTTTACTGAGCTGTGCTTCTCTGTATGAAGAAACAAAATTATCGGAAGCCAAATCCTGGCAAAGCACTCAGCTGAACATTCGCTACAACTCTGTAAACATTTCATTAGAACAACTCTCAAGGGACTAGATGATTAACTCCATATGCCAAGACGCTGCAAGCCCTCAGCTTGGAGCAGGATGACACTTTAATCCTGAAGAACCAGTATTGCCACCTATATAACTTTACAATTTAGCTCTTGAAACTTTTTTTCATGAATAAATGCTGGATGTTTCTGACTGACCGGCCACATCTGTGGAACATGGGGACCAAAGGTTGTCTTGCATTACTGACTGGTAATTTGTTAAGGTGCGTTCATGTTCTCACAGTTGGTTTCTTTAAAGCTGAACTATGATGTCTCAAGCAGGGGCTGAGGGGCTTCAAGTAAGGAACGAGCACAAGAGTAGAAAGGAAATTAACTCCTGCTTTCAGACAAACTGAGCTTGGAGTAATTCCAACCCAAAGGGAAAGCTGGAAAGCACATCAACAATGATGGCTCATTTTGAAATAACCAGGAGCAATAAATGGCACAAAGAATCAACAGAACCAAACAATATCATGAAGGCACGTAAGATGGGAGTGAAAGTGTTACGTAAGGCAGGGCTTTGTGCATCCTCATTCCTGACTTTGGCCATCACTCCTCCCTCCATGGCTTCCAGTGAATCTTTTAACTAATGATTGTTAACCAGAACCAAAGAGCAGGTCCACATACCATCCACACAATTAATTTATCTTACTTTATTGAACTGAAGAATTATCTGTATCATGTTCTTCTCTAACATTATAAGGATGTTCAAATCAGCAGGTCATCAGGACCAAAGGAAGGAGAAGGCAAATTAATTTTTCCCTAAAGATCTATCTTACCGTTTCAAAAGGCTAACTTCACATCTCAAACTGAACAGATGCTCATTCTGAACCTGTTTTCCTTTCCATTTTTCCATATCTATTTTTTTTTTTTTTTTTTTTTGGCCGTGTTGGGTCTTCGTTTCTGTGTGAGGGCTTTCTCCAGTTGCGGCAAGCGGGAGCCACTCTTCATCGCGGTGTGCGGGCCTCTCACTATCGTGGCCTCTCTTGTTGCGGAGCACAGGCTCCAGACGTGCAGGCTCAGTAGTTGTGGCTCACGGGCCTAGTTGCTCCGCGGCATGTGGGATCTTCCCAGACCAGGGCTCAAACCCATGTCCCCTGCATTAGCAGGCAGATTCTCAACCACTGCACCACCAGGGAAGCCCCCATATCTATTTTTTAAACTTTTTATTTTGAAATAAGCTTAGATGTATAGAAAAGTTGCTAAGAGAGTACTCAGAGTTCCCATATACTCTTCACCCAGTGTCCCCTAACGTTAACATCTTACATTTACGCGTATCCTTATCAAAACTAAGAAATTAACATTAGTACAATACCATTAAGTGAACTAAAGACCAAATCTATTTTTAAGTAATGCTTTCCCCTCTGATTAAAAGTATAAATGCTCACTGTGGGGAATTTGGAAAATACAGGAAAAAAATTAAAATCACTCATCATCCTTCCACCCACATATAACCCACTAATAAGGACATGGTGAGTTTTCTGTGTTTTTCTTCTACTCACGCTTTTTCTTATACAATTTAGGTCATATTAGATATACACAATGTTACTCTCTCTTTTTCCATCTTAGCATTATAACAAGAACATTTTCTAATGTCATTAAACATTCTTTGAAAACCCATAATTAATAGCTGCATAATATTCCATCAAATGGAGGTGCCCAAATTAATCTTGGTTAGTTACTTAAAATAGGCAGTCAAATGTGACTAGAGTGATTTTGCATTTATTTGTTTGTACAATTTATTTGAGGGTAGATTGGGGAAAGAACCCTCCCTAATACATGACTCCTGATTTTTTTTTTATTCTCTAAAATTATTCTATGAAATAATACTGGAAATGTGAGCTGGGGAAGAAAGAGGAATGTTGGATTCTGCTCTTTTCATAAGGCCAGGTCTACTTGGAGAGTATTTGTTCTGCTGAAGCCAAATGGCAT
Organism: Balaenoptera ricei; assembly: GCF_028023285.1. Lineage (NCBI taxonomy): Eukaryota > Metazoa > Chordata > Mammalia > Artiodactyla > Balaenopteridae > Balaenoptera > Balaenoptera ricei. The sequence goes on from NC_082646.1 coordinate 66,743,517, forward strand.
CACTGCCTCCAAAAACTAAATCCAGCAGGAAAGCTGGATATTACATCTTTGTTCATCAAAGATTACCCTTTCTGAGCCAAACCTTTTTTTCATTTCTTTGGATTCGGATTTTGGATTATATTAAGCAAACTCTAAGGTCTAGAAAATTTAACCCAGTATGATCACAAATTACTAATGCATCTTAAGCCCTCATTGATTCCTATTAACTCACAGCTTTCCCCAGAGCTTCACTCTTTGTCCCCTGCAAAGGAAACCCTGAGGTATAAGGCCAGAAGCATACGGAGGTGCCAGGTGAGACTCTTCTTCATCTTATGAAGAGAGTCCACAGAGATTCTGAACTGTTTGATCCCACCTGAATGGCTCGGCTCATTACAGGCCCCTTTCCCACCATGCAGGCAAGCTCCCTGCACCAGCCATCTGATTCCATACCTGGTAGTACTGGTCGCAGACCCTCGGGAAACAGATCAGCCTTTTTCAAACTACACTTGCCTTCATTTAGCTTAAAGGTTACACTTGTCCTGACGGTGGCGACATCTTCAGAAAGAAACAAGTGAGAGATGTTACCTTCAGAGGCAAAGGAATGGAAACACCAGTGGCTAATGGAGAGCTGTCCATTGCTGGAAGTACTCCCTGAGCCCCTCTCTTATGCTGAGACCAAGAAAGTTTGGGATTGGGGAGCGCCCATTCCCAGGGACTGGGGGCACCAGGAGCCTCCTAAGAGTTACACTTATCGCTCCATCTGAGATGAATCCAGGGCTCAAACATCACAAAGGAAGGGCCAAAAACGGCCTCAACAGTGAGATGAAAAATGAGGTCATTTCTGTGCCTTTCCAAGAAGGAAGGCCAGAATCCCCCAGTTCAAATTTGGGCAAGACAGCTGAGGGAAATGGAAGGGCAGATTCTCCTAAATAAGCCTGTCCTGGGAGGACAGGGCTGAGGGAGCCACCATTCCAGACAAGGATGGCACTCACTAAACGTGGCTAGGATTTTCAGGGTCTGTGAGGGAGCAAGTCCTACTTTGAGGGCCTCATATGGAAAATTCTGTTCTCCTTCCATGGTCAGTCTTAATCATGTTAGGCTCTGGAGCCAATGACCAGGATTCAAATTCCAGCCCTTCGACCTGTGATGAGAACTTGAGCAAGGTACTTAGTCTCCCTAAGCCTCAGTCTTCTCATCTGTAAAATAGACATAATTACAGTCCTTACATTACTGGGCTGTTGTGAGGATTAATGAGATAATGAAAAACAAAAAATGTTTAGCTTACTGTCTGGTACATAATAAGAACTGAATAACTGTTAACTATTTGCTTGCTCACCCTTAGGGTGGCCTTAATTTCCAAGTGATCATCACTACGAGTTTTGGTGAAACAGACCGTGAAGTCCCCTCTGGCTGGGTCCAAACATCAGACAAGAGGGGCAGTGAAGGATAGTGCTTAAAACTCTGGACCCAAACTGCCTGGTCAAAATCCTGGCTCCACTATTTCCTATCTGAGTCACTCTGGATATGTTATTTCACCTCTCTGAACCTCAGTTTCTTCATGTGGTTAATGAGGATAACAGTAAAATTGCCCCAGAGGGCTGTAGTGTGGATTAAATCAGCTAATACATGTAACACAGCGGCCGGCATGTTTTAACTGCTCCATCAATTCACACGAGCTGTTATTATCATGCTTTGCGCCTCTATCTTTGCTTATATACATAATATGGACATCAAGAACCATTTCCTTATTCAGATGTTCACATGACATCATCACAGATGTCTGTCTAAATCTGGGAGGACAAGGCCTCTTAAAAGCTTTAAATGTCCTTCTTTGTCTTTTGATAAACCAGAAAGGGTTTGGGCCCCTTTCCATGGTCAGAATCCTTGCTCCCCTTGTCATATCTCCACTGACGCCATGTGCCCCAAGCCCACCTTTCCTGCCGAGCCTCTGAGGTGCTCTATGGTACAGGGAGTTGGGAAGACCTGCGTCTCCTGGTCCCAGAGCTACGTGGGCCTCTGCCCAATATGATGACCCACCAGGACTGCACGGAGCCTTCCGGCACACAATGGACACTCAGTAAGTGTCTGTTATGTGGCGAGTCAGATCGCAGGCACCAAGGCTACAGGCAAGAACATCCTGTAACGTGCTTGCGGCATCAAAGAGATTAAGAGAAAAGAAAACAAAGCCAACGCCCAAGAACAGTATCCCACAAATGAAGCCCATTGAACACGGTGAGCCCCAGAGACAACACGCAGGTTTGGTAATTACCCCCGAAAGCGGAGTCATTTGAGTTTTGCTGTTTGCTCCTGAGAGGAGAGGAAGAGCCGCAGGTGACAGAATAGGCCTCTTGCAGTCCTGACAGACAGAATGTGGATTGTCAGCAGGTAAGCAAGGTTACAGTCTCTCCCGGTGGCAGCTCAAGTCACCCGCAACCCCACTCCACGTGAACCACTAGAAAAGCCCCCAGAATACAGGGTCTCAGAGCATGGGCCTCCAGGGGTCAGGGGGCAGCTGGTCAAAGACCTGGAAGCCCTTTGAAGCCATCTAACACCTGAAGGCCAGGAAGGCCTGGCCCTGGCATGAGGACCTGCCCCAGGGCCTGGGACCCACTCACCTGAAGAGAGGTGAATGCCAGAGAGACATCTGAGGAAGCACCTGTCTCCTCCACCACTCTTACCACACTGCAGGGACACGTGGGGTGATACGCTAGTGGGCAGGACCCCCTCCACTTCTAGACAGGACAAAATACAGACACTTACAGAGAGAGAAGGTGTGACAAGGACAGCTGAGTCCCATGCCTCAAAGGCCCCAAGAAGAGAAGGTAGTGCCGACGCCCAGCACATAACACAGACACCACGTTTATTCCCCCCAGGGTAAAGGAGCGCCTTGTATTCTATTCTTTTCATGCAGAAAAGCAACCAGGGAAACAGAAGTGAGTTCCAACCTATGCAGAAGCACAGAAGGAAACGCCGAAGGGCCTGCAAAGTATCTCCTGTTTTTGAAGGATTTAAAGAACGGCTGCTGCAGCTCAGGGGAGGAGAATTCAGTGGAGGACTGGTCAGCCTCACTGCGGGTCCAGTGGGACGTGGGAGAGTGCTGCTGGGCCAGCGGTGAGCCCGTGCACTGAGCCCGAGCCTCGGCGCCTCTTACCCACACAGTCTTTTCTATTCCAGTGGAGCTTGTGCGCAGAGTGGCACCGGCACTCGTAGCTGCCCACGGTGTTCACGCAGACCTGCTGACAGCCTCCGTTGTTGACGCTGCACTCATTGGTGTCTGTGGAGCAAAACGCTCTCCTGTCACAGCAGCCCATTGCTGACCTGGCTGACACTATCCCTCCATCGAGGAAGGAGCAGGAGGCGAGTCACACGGCTGAAGCTCACTGAACTAAGGGAAGGTGCTGACTGCCTTCAGAATGTGCACTTGGCACCAGCTGACCCACTCCCCACTCAGTGGTCTTCCTGGCAGGAGCCTCACCAGCATGGTCTCAAGTTCCATTCTTGACCAAACATTTCCGCCAGTGAGGACACTCAGAAGGGGTCACACTCTATTTTCAGGTGTCAAATTCAGACACTGCACAGGCTTCCAGTTTAAAACTCCACCATCCTCCTGGGCTACATCCCAAGAGAGATAGAGAGGATTAGGATTCCCCACTTGGCAGTTCATATAGTTGGGATATAGATAAGAAAAAGGACTTGCACTAATCCCCATCAACTTGAGACTGAGTCCAGGTCAGAAGGTGACTCCAACTAAAACCCAGATACACGTCCATATTCAGGGAATATTTCCTTGGGGTTTCTTGACGGACGGGAGGGGCATGTGTTCAGCCACGCCAGGGATGTGTTGAAAAGGGGAAGAGAAACAACACTGTCTACAGCAAATCACAACTATCCATTCTTCTTAAGGACACAGGAAACAAGGACTGAGTAGGAAGTACTAAGGCCAGGGGTCCCCACATCCTCAGAGCCCCAAAATCACCTTGAAGCCCTAGACTTTTAGAATAAGAATCAGAATCTGTATTCTCAAAGATTGTTGAATGAATCTGATGATTAGAGAGAGCAGAGTGACGCCAAATCTGACTTAAGCCACAGTCTACTTAGCTGTAAGGTCATGAGACATCAGAACATGTTGCTGCAAGGGCTCAGAGCAGGGAGATAGAGTCCACGGTCCCACTTCCAGCTCAGAGACCTGCACAAAGACCCGCTCAAAGAGCTCAAACCAAGCTCCGCAGCCAGTTCCTACGCACAGTAGGGCTGTGGAATTGTTTGGTGCACTGCCAAGCCTCTCCGAGGGCCGTGACTTTACTATCTTGGGAAGTTCCAGCAGACAGGGCACCAGCTCCTGAGAGACTCACCCACTGTCTGAGTACAACTGTATCAATAAAGTCCATAAAGAATTCACAGCTGAAAGAGCTCAGCTCTTCTCTCTGCTCCATTTCACACCTGACGAGTTAAAGGGATCAATGTGGGACGATTTCCCGTAGCAGCTGCTTCCCTCGAGTCGATGGACTCCCTACTACTGTATAGGGCCTGGTATGTCCGGTTCAGCCCCCAAGGTAGAAAAACTGACCCTGATCTGGGGAAACCTTAGGAGTAAGGCCCAGCCTCATCCAACTCTAGAGGGATTCCACTCACCTCCACAGTGGGTAAAGCCATAGAGGGTGTACCCCTTGTTGCAAGCACATGCAAACGTGCCAGGGTGGTTGATGCAGCTGTGGTCACAGGTCCTATCCAAAGAGCATTCATCCACATCTGTAATTGTCAAAGGGAGAGGGGAGCTGAAACCAACTCTGAGGGACAGTGGAGAGAAGAACACACTTATAAGAACACCAGTTGCTGACCAATAACAAAAACAACAAAGTGAAAATTATCTATCAGTTCTCCCTGCTCACTTGTGTTAAACAAAGTGTTGAGCAGCCCACAATAAGTATACTCACAGCCAGGACCCTTATTTCCAAATTCTGTTGCACACTGCACTTGCCTAAAAGCTCAGTTGGTCTCTCTCACCCACGCTTATCTGCAGGGCTGAATAATTTAAAATATTTAAATGAAGTCAAATGAGATAACATAACTATAAAAAGTGTTTGTAAACTATTAGGGTGCTGCCTGTGCATTATTACTGTTCTATTACTAATTGGTAAAGGAGCAATAGTAATTTTATAAGCTATGGCCAATCAAAAGGAGAAAACACTTGAGCTGGAGATAAATCTAGCTCCTATCTCTTTTGGGTCTTGCCAGAATTCACCTTCTGGCCCCAGGGGGCCAGTTGATCCTGGGTTTTAATGCCCTCTGCACTAAAACGATGCATTAACATTAATATCCTCAGTAATTTTCTATTGCAGACACTGAAATGTGGTGCTTAAGCACCAAACAGGATCCTCTTGGCCAATCCCTTGGCTTTGTTCCTCCCCCATGGTTCAGTCCCAGGGGGCCCCTCCCTTCCCGGTTCAGCGTGAAGGCATCCTTGGCTGCATTTGAGGTCATGGAAACTAGCCTCAGGAGGCTGTATTTGTCAGTCTAATCATCTCTTCTTCCCTGGCCTGGTTCTTACATCTTTCCTGTACACTAGAATCTCAGTGCTTCACTTCCTCAACTCTCTGGAAGATTTTAACAGAGTTATGACTTCTATCTCCAAATGGATAAACCAGGACCAGCGCAGGACTCAGTGGAAGCCAACTAGACCATTGTTAGATCCCTTTTCAACACCAAACGTGCCACGAGAAACTATGTTAATAAAAAACAAACATTTGGAAGGGACTGGAGGAATGAAAAACACGAAATAGAAAAGGGCAAAATCTTACAAAACCTCTTCATCCGTAGCTTTTCCCAGAAGTCCTGACAATTTCTTTAGTAAGTTTGTTCTGTGTAAATATTTGTCCTACCAAGACTGATCAGTGAAAAATGAGAAAAAGTCCACTTCTTCTGTAGTAATTGATATCATTCTATGAATTCTTTTATTAATATCAGCCAGTTACCGAGAAAGTGGGCTCGTTCAGTAGCTGACTTTGGCTGCTCACAACAGGCTTTTGCTTTGTCAAAAAATGAGTAGATCGCTTTTCTAATTCCTTTTTAATGTGTTTACACAGCTTAAATAGTATTTCTTGCTCTATACATTATGAAACATTATGTGGAACAGCAAACTTTCCTTCCAAGTCAAACAGAAGAAAACTGTGCAGTAGTCATCTAGAGTGAACTCGCTGAATTTAAAGGGTGTGAAGTGTCTGACAAATTATGTACCAAGAAGAAAAAACCAAGAGAGAAACCTAATTCACACCGTAAGATTATAAAAAGGTAATGTTGCATCTTTATTATATGAAGTGAAATCAGATATTATTTTCTGATTTTGATTTAATTCTGGGATTTCTAACAAAATAAGTTAGGCTGTTCTTATTCTCAGCAATGGATCAGAAATAAATGATAGCACATCTTTCCTGAGAGTTTCTTTCTATATATCAGTGGGGCATAAAATGTGCTCATCTGAAAATATAAATGATGCCCCCAACCCAAAACAGCTTATCACTGTGCAAAACACTTATTAGTATCAACAACTGCTACCCAGAGAAGTTCCCTTGCTGCGCCCCTTATATGGGAAGGATGTGTCTGAGAAGGGGTCTGAAATCCTGCCCAAGGACTGCCCAGCCTTTCCTCCACTTAATCCCTTCCCTCCCTCACCCCTACCCTCTCCCCAAACACCAAAGGCTGGTCATTCAAACAAGGCCTATAAGGAAGGGACCAACTGGTTGACCCCAACTTTTTGCTGAGAAAAGGTATGTTAACTAAATCAACATCTTTTTGTCACCAAATTTTGTTAGAAAATCCATAACATTAAAGGGAATTTTAGAAAGGGAAAATTATTCATAATCTCAACAGCCTAATGCAACCCTGCTTGCATTCTGTGATCCATTCCATTTCTAGCAGCGAGCTCCGCTGTAATCACACCACATGGGTTCATTGAGGTGTTCTCTAATCATTAACAGCTTAATTTCCAAAATATACCTGTGAGCTACCTCAGTGTTTTTATTTTACTTAACAGATGAAATAAGTGAAGCACAGGGTGGACGTTGGATTAATGACTCCGTAGAGAAGCCCAGCGAGCCGGTCTCTGCCCGAGCAGGGCTTCGTCTTCTCCAATCCAACCAGTGGGCATTACACAGCACAGCTAGCTATGTTTCAGCACATACCTTGGCAAGACTTCTCATCTGTTAATAATTTAAATCCCTTTTTGCAGCTGCAGTCAAAACTGCCCACGGTGTTTTTGCAGAAATGATCGCAACCTCCATTGCGCGTCTGGCACTCATCAATATCTGTAACAGTCAAGCATCGGCAAATCAGACAGCGATACTTGCCTCGTTATCCACAAATCCCTGAAGTGCTATTGTGTGTGCTTCATTATTCTCTGAAACAAAACAGACCCATAAAAGCATTTAAGGATGTTTGCTGATGTTTTTAAACTTACATACGTTCTCTTGTCTGGCTTAACCCATTTTGAAAGACAAGTGCCTGGTCCCCTGGAGAACTCTGACTTACACTGCCCCTCCCTTGACTAGCATCAAGGAAACAAGCTATGGGAAAGAACGGTGATGTCCTATTATATTCTCATCCTTGCACAAGTCTCTCAAGATAAGATGGCTTCCTTTCCTATACTTCCCATTCCAGTTTAATGATTAAAGTTATAAGGAACTAGAATATTTGTTTTGGCAAATTACACCACGATCAAATAGCCTCAATGCTTTTAAGTGATTTCTGATACTCAATTAATTTTATCTTTTCTCAGTTTCATCTGGTAACTGTTTATCTACTTTTTTATCACGTTAAAAAACTAAGCCTTTGTACTCTGGCCCATGAAATACTAGGTCATCGGGGTCTCTATTCACCAGTACAAGTTAATGGTACAGTTATTCATTGTTCTCTGGATAACAAACTTGGCTGTTATTTACATGATAATCTCTAGGCTGTTATTTATGATATGATGATATTATCTCCTGCAAATGAATGTTCCCTTGAACAACTGCTCTCTTCTAATAAGGCCACTGCCTGAAATGGATCACTTGATGTTTGTAGAAGCTGACCTTCTCAACAGTTAGTGTAATTAAGCTGGTTCTAGTTAAGCTTACTCAGTTAAAACCTTCTACTAGCCCAGGGAAGAAAAGCTTCCTTTTGATCAATATGAATCATAAGCAAATCTGGAGTCACTCAGGAGGTGTGGAGGGGAAGAGCTGCATTTACTCCCACACATTAGCCGCACGGAGAGGCACAGGCTACCTTTACAGGTCTTCCCATCCAACTGGAGACTGAATCCGACGGGACAACTGCAATGAACACCTGTCGAAGTATCCTTACAGGTGCGATCGCAGCCTCCATTGTTGACAGCACACGTTTCTGCCACGGAGGTAAGAAAAAGGCAGTTAGCCTCCTAAAGAAGTACTCACACAGCTGGGAAGAAAGGGGTATTGGTGCAGTGTTAATACTTGACAAAAATTCATGAGAGTCAGGAAGCGTGTGGGGTCCTCATGGTCACATCGCAAGCCTCTGCCACCCGCAGGTGAGCTAGAGGGAGGACAGGGGCAACTCCGCCCCGCACCCATCTAAATAAGTGACATCTCCCGAGGAAGCCTGATAGGGTGAGAGAAGGGAAAGATGCCTCTGCCAACCTGCTGAGCCTTTTTAGTGGCAGATTTGAAGCCACTAAAAGTTCCTGTTGATCGACAGCCAGTGACCTGCAAGTATGACCACATCTAGCAGCCTAGATGTGAATGCAAAACAGAGCAAAGGGGGATGTTCCTTCCTCTATCCTGAACCTTCTCTATTCACCATGTGTAATGGGCAAAGCAAGAGAGGGTAAACATCGCCCACCCCATCCATTCCCTTGCCGCAGACCAATGACTTCCTCCTGGCAACTGCCAAGTAACTCAGATTAGAAGCTTACCTTTCCTTGAAAGGAGAAAGACCTGTCATAGTTACATGAAAAAGCAGCCGCAGTTGTTAAATCATGTCTATAGAGATGAAGAACAACAAGCTAATGGCCTTCTATTTCTGTATATCATGCATGAATTCCAAGTAATACACAAATGTTATTCAACATTCATTCAACGGTTAGCACTTAGGCATCCAGAAACTGATTTTACTTCCATAGCTACCTCTGTAAAGCCTCGGGGGTGGGGGAAGGCAAACTTAATTCTGATTAATTATGACAGATAGAACATGTATGTTTACCTCTGTTTCCTCGCCAAACCTCATTAAAATGAGAGTAAATAAATTTTTTAAAGTATAAATCCTTAAGGACAAATAAAAAACAATAGATGAAAGATGTCAAATCTTCTGGAAGTGGCATGTCAATGGAGGAACAGTAACTGGCATAGCAGAAAGTTAAACCCTAGCAGTGGGGCTTCCCTGGTGGCGCAGTGGTTAACAATCTGCCTGCCAGTGCTGAGGACACGGGTTCGAGCCCTGGTCCGGGAAGATCCCACATGCCACGGAGCAACTATGCCCGTGTGCCACAACTACTGAGCCTGCGCTCTACAGCCTGTGAGCCACAACTACTGAGCCCGCGTGCCACAACTACTGAGCCCGCATGCCACAACTATAGAAGCCCGTGTGCCTAGAGCCTGTGCTCTGCAACAAGAGAAGCCACCGCAACGAGAAGCCCGCGCACCGCAACAAAGAGTAGCCCCCGCTCGCTGCAACTAAAGAAAAGCCCGCACACAGCAACGAAGACCCAACACAGCCAAAAATAAATAAATTTATAAAAAAAGAAATAACTGTATACACGTCCCTTTTCAGAAACATGTGGGAGGGGGAGTCAGGAGAAGAAGAAACAACTAGGAGAATTGAAAATTGTGGCCCCTGGCAAATGGCTAGTTAGGAGACAGGGAAATGATGTATTGCATTACAAGCTTAATAGTGCTAATTAAGTCTTTAAGGTTTTTATATTATTCATATGTACTATTTTAAGGCAATTAAAAATAATAATTTTAATAGGGCAGAAAAGAGCTCAGAAATGTCACCTGCCTGGTAATCAATGGCTGCTTAATATCTTACCTATTAAATCCAGAAGCTATCGAAAGATCAGTTTTGTTGAGGCCAGGCCGAGCTTTCTCCAGAATAATAACGTCAGATGATCTGATGCCCTCCCTCCCAGCCACCGTTGAATGTCTGCAGTCACCTCCAGCTCCAGCAGACCGGCTGCCAGACCTTCCTGTGTCCCCAGCCAAGTGCCACTCTTCTCCATTCATCTCTTCTGCCATTAACATGGGCTGAGTCCGAAATAGAAGACTCAGTGGACAAAAACCGAGCCAAATTGCCATATGCTAAATAGGGACTGCCCACAATGCTTCTCTCGTCACAGTTACTCAGAGGGGGGGTGGTCTGACATGCACTGACCACCCACTAAGTCCCAGACAGCGGACTCTGGGCACTTTTGCACATTATTGTCTTAACCGAGCTTCCTGATAACCCTAAGAGGTCGACTATATTACATCCATTTTAGAGGAAGACCAGGACACAGCGGCTCGGGACAGTTTGCCCAAGTCTCAGCGCAAGTATCAGCAGCGTTATGACGCTAACCCAGTTATGCTGATGGCTGGGCCGGCACTCTTCCCACAATACCAGGGGTCCTGGATGGTGACTAAGCAATAGCAGTGAGTGGAGAACAGACACACACTGGCTGGACAGGAGCTGCTGACTCTAATCCAGCTGGTCTGAGGGCACATGGGCCCCAGGTTCAGGTCTGATGCAGTAAGTTGGGGAGGGAAAGGGACAACATCAGTGGTGGGGGAGGGCGGGGGAGGCGCCTACCCATGAGCAGCCGCCGTTTCACCCGTTTATCCCCATCCGCCACGGATGTGGCATTGCTCTCCATCACCTCCGGGGCAGCGTCCTCTCGCTCTGCAAGAGATGCAAACAGCACAGTTCTCAGACTGAATGAGTCAGATTGTTCATCCCCTGCACAACCACTTCTGTGGAAATCCCAGACATGAGAACAATGTGAGAAATGTGACTCTGTTCATTCAATAAAAATATGTTGTAATGAGGCTCTGTGCTAAATGGCCTCAGAGCCTTAATAGACATTAAATACGGAAAAGATTTTTTTATTCTACTGTACTAACCAGAGACCTTGGGGAATGCAAGCTTCAGATTCACTCCAGAACCCTCAGTCCAGGACAAAAAGAATCTTGGATTGGGGAACATCTGAAATGGAGCTAGCAAAGAACACGCCATGAAGGGCAGGGCAGGCAGACATCCCACCAGAAATATGCAACCCTGGCTGCTGCTGATGGCAAAGGCCACCTGTCACCATGAACAGCTAGCTTTAACTTTGCGTTACCCTGGCCTCTTGGGATGTGTTGTTCCAATTTCCAGAATACCAGCTTCAGGAGCAGCCTAGTCCAGGAGAGGAAAAAGGGCTTTCCAAGGTCTCACAGGGAGAAAGGGGCCCCCAGTCCGGGCCTGGACTACTTCCACTGCCACATGTGAGGCAGCATAGGACATGCTTGAGGGCATATGCACTGGAAACACCCTGCCTCTAGTACTAAACAATATTAATCGTTAGGGTCAGGGCTGGGTTGGAGTGAGCAGGCTGGGGAAGACCCTAACCCAGTGTTGGGGTCACCATTCACCAAGGCAGCTCCTTCCATCCGTGTGCATCTTGTACTGGGGATGGCAGCTACACTCTGGGCCTTCTGCAGTGTCCTCACAGGAGTGATGGCATCCACCGTTTCCATGGTTACAGGTCACTGAAAGGAAAATGAATCAAACCATAAAGCACGGAGATTTCCACAACTGAGGCTGTGTTTGCTCCAGAAGACCTCTGATTTTCATTCAGGAAGTATTCGAGCACCTAGCATGTGCTAGGAATTGTGCATAAAAGAGAGAACCTTGACTCAGACCACGTCCCTGTCTATATCAACAGGTAGTCACAATATGACTTGCAGAAACGCTGAATGACAGATTTGAGCAACGTTATACAGAAAGATAGACATGGGAAGGTCAGGGGAGATTTTTCACTATTTAAAGGAAATTATACCAAAAGATTCCAAACTACTGCTTTGCTCTATCACGAGAAGTACTAGGGCGTTTGGAAATGCTGTAACACTTTACGTCTGGAACAGACAATATTTAATTTGTATGTATATGTCAGGATTTCTCTCATCAGATTCCATCTGGATTAGTTAAAAGGGAGGGTAATCGGAGGAAATGATGACTCTTTGCACACAGTTAATGCAACATTAACCAATAATTACAAAGACTATGTATGAACACATTGATGACAAGCCAAGGGGGAAAAAAAGCCAACTACAAAACTATCTATTCATCAAACTCAACAGTGGTTACCTCTGTCAAAGGAAATGGCAAAGGAAAAGGGGGAAATGTTATATGTTTCTTTGGACTGTTTAAATTCTTACACAACCATTTTTAATTTTCTAATTTAAAAGAACTGAAAACATATTTGCGCTGTGAGAAAAAACTGTTCTGTGACTATAGCTGTGTAAATATTGTGTATGCATATCAACAACAGAATAGGAATATGAAAAAAGCAAAACAACTGATTATGTGGTGGAATTCTGGATTTTTTCTTTATTATATCCTCAAGTTTTATAATATCTGAATATAATCTTATAATATTATTTGAGCAGTGATACCTTAAAAACTTTTTAAATTTTTAAAAATAAGTTTTCAGATATTCTACTGGCTCCCAAAAAGCTGTAAAATGCTGATTCTCACTCCACAGGTGACTCTCCTGTGGAGACCTGGGTCCTCCTTTTGAAGACAGCTGGAGCCAGCCCCACTTTTAGGGGCCCTGTGAGGCTGTCAGAACCTGTTGTTGGTGACGGTGGCATCAGCCCTGGTTTGTCAGGCTTTGAGGTTGCACTCTGGTTTGCGATGGAGACAACGGAGAGAAGTCTCTCACCGACGAAACTGCCTCTCCTTCTCTTAACCACTGAGGTCTATTCACTGTAAACAACCATCCCCAGCAAACTGCAGGCGTCTTCTAGAGGGTCCATGACTTTGGGAAGAGTTCCTACAGGGAAACCCTCAATGTTTCCTCTGGCGTAAATAGTGGTTTAGAAGCACCTTTAATGGCCGGTTGTTTCCTATTATCCATTGGAGCTATTATTGTGTTTCCTCATCATGTGGCAGCTGCATCTGGACTGTGTACACCATTCATTGACTCATCCATTAAACAAATGTGGATTGAGCACATCCAGGGGAAGACTGAGAGGCAAAAATAAGACAAGATCCCTGACTTGGTGGGGCTCGTAGTTGGGGAGACAGACACATAAATTCAACCCCAGATTCAACCCAGTCGTGTGGTTGAATCAAACACACGATTCAACCCCAGAGTGCCACGTGCTATCATCGAGGAATAAACAGCGCTATGGGCGCCAAAATACAAACTGGCTGCCTTGTCTGAGGCCATCGGGGAAGGCTTCTGAGGTCATGTAGCACGGTGACTAGGAGCACAAGCCTTACAGTTAGGCAGGCCTATGTGTGAATCCTACATTTGCCACTTACTTCCTGTGTGACCTTGTAGCTTTACCTTCTCCACGATTTTCTCCACTTAGCTCATAAGGTGGTGACTGTAAGAATTAAATGCAATATGGCACCTCTTTAGACAAGGCTTTGCACATAATAAATGCTCCCCCAAAGTAGCTATTACCTTTATCATGATTAGAAGTTAGGCAGGAGATTAAAAATTGAGCGAGAATTCACCAAGCTAGGAAGGAAGGAAGGCTTGGAAAAGCCTTGGAGGCATGAAAGAATGGAGGCTTTCTCCAAAAGCCAGGAGTTTGGTGTCTGGAGAAAGGAGGCTGATGAGGCTTGTGTAAGAAGCGGGAATCAGGTACCAAAGAGCTGCCAGATGAGGAAATTTGACTCTATTCTATGGGAACAGAGAGACCTGGCCCCCAACATTCACACTCCTTACTCCTGAGTGTTATTTCCTTCCGACTGGTTCTTTTAGAAAACATCATTTCCCTTCCCTACAGGAGATCACCCTCAATATCTCACGTGACTGCCTTCCCTGATGTTTCTGGTGCTGGGCTGCACAAGACAACCTCTGGGGTAGGATGGTTCCCAGCACAGCTGTGTGCCAGTCTGTACTTACAGGTGCAGTCTCTCTGGTTCTTGGCCAGCTCAAAACCAGGCCTGCACTCGCAGGCCACGCTGCCCCTCGGGGCCTCCTTGCAGATGTGACTACAGCCGTGATTCTTATTCATGCAGCTCAGACCCTCTGCAAAACAGCAGCACGCAGCCAGTGACCAGGTTGCAACAGAATCCTGACCCCGGGAGTGAGGCAAGGGTCTGGGGGGTGGGCCACAGACCTGCCTGCCTGGGTGTCCATCAGTCCCACGTTTTAAAAGAGTACATCATTCAAATGAAGCCAGGTCATTTAACAGAGATACGAAAACTTTCTTATGTCACCCAAGAGATAGGATGTTTCAATTCCCCTAAAGAGGTAGGAGCTCTCCCAATACACTGAAAAGAAAGTACCCACCAGGAGGGAATTCCCTGGTGGTCCAGTGGGTAGGACTCCGAGCTTTCACTGCCGAGGGCCCGGGTCGAGTCCCTGGTCGGGAAACTAAGATCCTGCATGGCGTGGCCAAAAAACTTTAAAAAAAAAAAAAAAAAAGAAAGTACCCACCAGGAGCTCTCTGTTGGGTGTGGAATCAGAACCTGTGGACCCCAGGAACATGTCCTCAGACTCTTATCTCTGCCATGTTGTTACCCATGCTGATCAAGAATACAAACAGAAAAGGAGAATCTCTCTACAAAAATCTGCAGATAGACTGATGAAGATTCCCAACCTTTTCACATATTCTTGAAGATGACTTTCAGAAAATTTCAACCCTCCACTCTACCCCCACCAAATCCACACTTTGGAGGTGACTGTGACTACTGTATTTCAGCATCACCCCATGGACACCTGCCCAGGGACCTCTCTTATGTGACCACCTTCAGTTAGTCCCTGGGCCCTCCCTCAGTGGGCTTGGAGGACAACAGCAGAGAGAACAGAGAGAGACCTCATATATGTGGTTTCCTTCTGCTGCTGTAAAATCCTTCTCAAGTATAATTTTCATTAGGCCCGATCTCGTGGTAACTGTGGTAGGAAAGGGGATTATTTTCCTGGATGGTTTAACATGCATCTAAATGATGGGGTCATAGCAAAGTAGACACCTGTGTGGTTTGCCAACATCAGGCCTCTTCTCAGTACCAATTCTTTAGGGGGCTCTGCCGCCTCCCAGCACTCTGAAGGAACTGTTATCAAACCCAAGAGTAAACTCAAAACCTCTCCTTGGTTTGTACAACATTAATAAGTACGTATTCATGTGATGCTTCTTTGCATTTGTGCAACGTTAACTCTAAAACATCTTTAAGAGTAGGGATTTTGTTCTCACTGATTCTCCACTAACAAGACATTTTCTAATACTGGAAGTGGCACTGTTTTAACATGAGTACAAAAAGCTTTCATTCAGCTTCGCTAGGATCCAATACTGTTCCGTATTGTGCCCCTAAAACCTTAGCCAATTGGTTCTAATGAAGTCAAAAGTCATTTCTCTCCAGTTCTCACCATGGGGCCGTTGATCTGTGCTTAACTGGAATGATTGTTTTAATACAAACAGATGTCATTCCTATTCCAAAAGACAGAGCAACAGTTAATACATCCCATATTCTCTTAAAACTATCTTGTTTTTTATCTGACAGTTACAAGCTGTTTGAACTCCACCACTCAATCTGCTGGAAGTTGCTGGGATTCATTCACCCATGCCAAGGGCTGCTGTCAATTAACACAGAAAGAAGCTTGCACGGGGTCAGTGGAAAGCTCTCTCTTTGCTCTGGCCGGTGACTTCTGAAGGCGTTATTTGCTCCCAGTAATAAGATGGCACAGAAGGTAAGAGTTGCCTCCAGAAGCAGTGTCCTGTCCTCCTAGGAAGGCCCAGCAAGCATTAGCTTTGTTCTTGGATCAGCAGAACATTTGAAATAATAGGGTCCAGGAGCACCCAAGGGTAAGCGTAACAGTGCCCAAGAAAAGGCAGCAGTAACATCTGCGAGGTACACTCCTAAACAGGTCAGCTGCTTCTTCCTCCTCTTTTTCTTTTTCATTCTGTTTACAAGTCTGTTCAGACATTTGCAAAGTGACCTTTACTGCCTCAGGGCAATCCATTTACACAAGAGATATTTAGTAAGAACTGATTGTGTGCCAGATACCATGGGGATACAAAGAAGTTGCCCCCTGATGTCATATCATATCAAGCAAGACCTAAAGTTACCAGGAGACATCGGAGGTTTAAATGGCTCTGGAAATGCTAAGGGCTTTTTAAGAGGTGACCCCGAAGCTTTTCACAGTCTCCTGGCTCAAAACAAGGTCACTGCTAGGGGTGGCAGATGGATCTGGTCCAAACTGCGAGGCCCAGCTATGGTTCTGGCTCCCCCAGAAACTGCCCTGGCAGTCCTGTTTCTGGTCGTTAGTTCACCAGGAAGGAAACAGCTCAGAAATGTGAGAAATATCCCATTCTGGTGGTCCCCAGGCTGAGGGTCTCACTGAAGAATATTTCTGGAAACCAAATAAAAATATGCCTTGCAAATAGGGCAAGAAAAGGGGGAAACAGCCTCTGCTGAGAGCACAGCCTCTTCCTCACTAACCTGACACCTTCCTTACTACTCTAAAAAGGCAGCAGTGCAAACATCTAAAAATACTCTCGGAGCGGACAAAACAAAAGAGGAATGCTCATTTTGAGAGCCTGAGCTCCCATGAATAGGCACAAAGGCAGGCTGGGGTGGTGTGTCTCCCTCTAGCCTACCCCCATTACATGGGTGAAAACACACAGTCTCTTTACCAGAGCTTTGGGGTCTCTAAGGATGAAAAAAACACAATAGCTTGAGTTTCTCTCAGAATCAGCTATTAAGATCCCCTATATTAAAGAACATTTAGTAAATAATTATTAAAAACAACAACAGCTACACTAGAAAATACTAGCTTGCGGTGTTTACCTTCTTTCAACCATCTTCAGAGTATCAGCTGTGGGTTTTAACGTCTATTTTAATACAGTTTCTAAGGGTTTAATATGCACATCAAGGAGGAAACCCTACAGGAACACTGTTTACAGATGGCTCTATTTGAAGAGTTAAAACCCTAGGATGGAAGGGGGCAGCTGCAGACCGCTCCAATCTGCTGGCTCACGCTGCCGTGAATTTGCCCAGCAATCGGGTTGAAACACAACAGAAAATCACAGAGAGTGCTTCCAGACCACAACTCAAATTCTTGCATTTTGGTTTTTAGCTCCAGACAAATATGCTCATCTTAAATACTCTTCAGGGGTTCTAAGAATGTCTGAATTGTAGGAAATTTAGAAAACACAAATCGCGGAAAGGAACTGCTCTTGTATTTACTTCTGGTGTGAGAAGCCCGTGTCTGTAATGAGTCTGGGGGGCTTGCAGCCTTGTCCAGTCTGGGACAGGAGAAAGGGGCTGAGCCACTGCTCTGGAAGAGCGAGGGTAAGAGGTGATATTAACCACCGAGAGTGGTTGGACCCGTACTGGGGGTTTTCAAGCCCTGGCTTGACCTACAGGGCGCCACCCCCCTCCCCACCGCCTGAAGAGAAAGCCAGAGTGACTTTCCAGGAAGCAGCTGTGAGCAACCAAAAGGGAGAGGCCCTGAGATCCAGATCATTCGTGCTGCTGGCATCTTAGTTCAGCCTCTGACCAGAGGCAGAGCTCACCCAAGAGTCCAGAGAACCCCGGCAGGAAAGTGAAAATGAAACCTAACTGCTACTTAATCAAGGGTCGCACACCTGTATGAGATAAGAGATCCACCTGATTAGGGTCAGAGTCTATGACCACCCATCTTCCACACTGACAATGAGCAGGCTTGGGGAAAAAGAGCCTTCGACTCCCCATTTCTCTGATCCTTCTTCTTAGTACCCAAACAGGCCTTCTGGTTAGGGATAAGAAAGGGGCCATCACTCTTGGAAAATGAGGCAAAAGTCATCTTCCACAAAGAAACCCTTGAAAAATCACTAAAACCACCACGATTAAAACAATAAATCTACAAATCTACAAATAGTAGAAGAACTGAAAATCACCACATTCTTAAGTTATGAGGATGAATACGCAGCACATGCCAAAAGGAGTTAATAGTCTAGGATTTGGGGCACTTCCCTTAAAAACAGGCACAGGCAACCTTGGGAGACATACAGCCATCAAAATGTGGTTCTTTGGCTTAAGAAAGAGCAGAGAAGAATTAAAAGCACATCACTGAGTTCAAAGTGGCTGATTGGCCACAAGTACTTAATTCCTCTCCCTCCTGAGAATCCACTGAACTAATAGAAGAATAAAATAGGTATAAACTCAAAGCAGAGAGAACGAGCCATCAGAGGAGAAGAACTTTCTGCAAATTTATGGAGGAATGGTAAATGACAACATGGGTGAAGAAAACCATAGTATAGAGACCCCCAGTCTGGGGAGGGGGTCCACCTGCCCCCTGGAATCCCAGAAGCTCAGAGTTCAAAAACGCAAAACACAGGGAATGCCAGGTCTTGCTGAAAACAGGGCAATTCACTGAGTCTCCAAAGGAAGGCTCCAGCCCCTCCCTCCCCAAAAAATGTGCTGTGGTTTCCAGCACCTTTCTGAAAAACTGGGCAGATCATCCATTGCATTTCTCCTGAGACGTCTAGTCATGTTTGAAATGTACTCCATTTAGAGATTAGAATCAGAGAATGTGAGAGTTTGAAGAGACCTCAGAGCTCACCCAGTCCAACCCACTTTTTTAGCAGGGTGAGAAAGGTGCAGCTAAAATAACCTGCCCACTTGTCCTCAGGCCTCCAGGCTTTCTAAACCCCGTGCTTCCCCTCTAGAGCCTTTGAGGATGGGGGTGGGGGATTCTCAGATGTGACCCTGCCCCCTGCCCCCTGCCCCCAGCTGAGCAGAGCTACCTTCTGAGCGGTGAATGCACGTGTGCTGATTGTCACTCAGGAAAAACCCCTCCTTGCAGCGGCACTCGTAGCTTCCCATGACGTTGACACAGGTGTGCTGGCAGCCGCCATTGTTCTCCAGGCACTCGTCCACATCTGGAGGGGGAGAAGTCTTAGCCTTTGCTTTTGTGACTGCTTCACACACCGCCCCACCCACCACCCCCCTGCCCGGCAGCTCAGGGGCTCCTGCTAAGCAGAGACGGCGAGGTCTCTCGTCAGGTTCTTGCATCACAGAAGCTCTCAGAATTGAAGCCAGTGGGGCCGCAGGTAATTAACCCAGCCCTCATGGGTCTAGAGCTCCCTTAAACAGGCCCTCCACCTGGACACCTGGATAATCAGTAAGTATTTATTGAACACCTCTTTCTTAAGCACAGTGCTAGAGGAGACAATAAAACACAGATGAGTAAGATCAAATTCCTTTGTTCTGGAGCATCTCCTTCAGCAGAGGGAAAGAGACAACTGTACACGTAATTGTGTGATTCTAGGCAAAAGAAAGGGTGTGAGCGTAGTACGAAGGCTGGGAGACACGGAGTATGTTCAGATAACAGGGTGTTATTCAATTTGGCTGAAGCACGGTACATGCAGGGAAGTTACAGGAGACAGAGCTGGGAAGATAGACTGGGTCACACTGCAGAGGACCTTGAATAGCAAAGAAGTTCCTGCTTCATTTGAGAAGCAATTGGGAACCCCTGGAGCAGGGTGACACGGTCAGCCCCTCGTGTTGGGAAGGATAAGGCAGCAGCTGAGGGAAGGACACAGGGAAGGGGAAGAATTGAAAGCCTGGGAGTCCAGCTTCACGCGTTTGCCTGAAATAGCCATGGCTGGCGCTAGTAGGGGACCGGACCTGGGGCCTGGCAGTGGGGATGCCTAGGATGGAAGAAATAGAAGGGGACTGTGGACAAGGTGCCATGTGGACATGGGGTGAGGTGGCTGAGAAACATGGGGAAGACCAGTGCCGGGTACAGAATTGGGGGTGGAGATGTGGTTGGTCCCCAGCAGGGCAGGGAGGTGGTAAGTGTGAGATGCTGACATTCAGGGCTAGCTCCAACAGGCTGTGGGAAGCCTGAGCCTGGTGTAAAGACAGCTTTGAAAACCACTTACTTGTGGTGTCCTGATAAAGTGGTGGATGCAGATGAGAAAGTCAAAGGCAGGAGTGTAGGAAGGGAGAGAAGGGGAGAGAAAGGAGATGGCCAGAGGTAGGATTTGGAGAACACTAAGGGGTAGCAGGAGGAGACAGCAGAAGCCCCAGAAAAGGAGCCATCAGCAGGGAGGGAGGGAGCCTTGACCCAGTTCTATGCCCCCAGGGCGAGGTTAGGGGACCTTCCTTCCACTGTGTCACATACTACCTTGTGCGCGGCTCCATCAATACACTTACCACCATGCATTGTCAAAATCTTTTTTTTTTTAATTTGTACCTTTTGACTCCTCAAAATCTTTTACTTATGCATCTCCACTAGATTGCAAACTCCTTGAGGACAGATTTTTACAGATTTTTTTTTTTAAATTTAGCATAGCCCTGGAACCTGCAGGCACACATTAACTCTTCAATGCATGAACAAACCAGCAGGAGAGCACAGCATCATCAGAGTTAAAGAAGAGGAAACTTCTAGAAAAATCTCAGACATGACAGAAGCTCAAGGAGAAGGCTGATGTGAAAGCAATTTATTTTCTCTAGCCCTGATTTCCCATGTGCCTGTCACTAGCTCCTGGGGGCATCCGTAACAAGAACATTCACATTTAAATATCTGTTATCTGGTTTCAAGCTTCAGATTTTACAGTCATCTGTCCTCCCACACTACCCAGCAGATGCCTTTCTAAACTGATGGGACTTAAGCCATCCCCTGAAGCCTAACAGACTTGCCCTTCTCTGTGCCAAAGGGTGAAGGGAGCACGTTCCAGGGGGCGAGATGTGCTGGAACACACCTGGCCCCGCTGTTCCACAGCGAGGACTGGGGTGAGCAGGAGAGATGTTTCCCTGAACACCAAATCCTGGCCTGGCTCTAAGTAAAGGTGTGCTCCCCTCTGAGCTGCACCACCCCACTCCATGTTTAACCCACTATTCCTTTTCTCCAAAGCAATTAGAAATGTATCAAGTTGGGTGATGCACTCTGATTGAATTAATACAAAAGTTCACATGCACAAATGTGTATCACTAGGCTGGTGAGTTTCTGCAGAATGTAAAACAGTGTTTTACAACCCTGGCTGTGTGTTAGAACCCTGATGTCCAGACCCCACCTCCTAAGACACTGATCTCACTAGCCTTGGATGAGACCTGGACAGTGGTGTCATTTTAAACTTCTCAAGTGATGCCAATGTGCTACAGGACCTAGTAGCTATGTTGTGCTCCCAGACATTCAATAAGTAGAAGCCGAATTCAGGTGGGGTGAGCTGTGTGGAAGAGCTGCATTTTGTTTTTCAGGCTCACAGGCACCCAGGATATCCGAGCACTCTGGGTCGAGTGCCAGAGCTAAGTGGTGTTTGTACTCTGCATATCCTGGCTAATATAACGGCGGCTAATTGTGCGGTCACGGGGCCGAGGAGAGGTAAGGGTCATCCCAGAGAACACAGGAAACTGTCCCTCCTAAAAAATTTTGGCTCTGAGCTCCTTTCTTGTCACAAAATGCTTGTGCTCTTTCAAGTCCAAATGGCAGCAAAGTCTCTATGTGTGCTGGTCCTGCTCTTCTCCATGTACCACTGTATTTTCTCGTGCCTTCCTTTTCATAGAATCCTTAGCCCCTTCAGATATACTCAGTGGATGCTCCAGGTTTTTCTCCCAGGCAGACCCTTGCTACCAAACCCACAAAGAGACCCCAAAGAGGGGAAATGCAGATACTCTGCTGAAATATCTGTGTTAGCAGCCAGGCAAGGAAGGACCTGGGGCCTCAGGCCTTTACTCCAAACCACCCCACCCAACCTGGCCCAGGTCCTTAACTCTTGGAAGTTTCCACTTTTTGTTCTTAGGAAGCTCATACTTCCTCCAAGCTGTGGGTTTGGGCACAACTGTGATGACTGGGTCTTCCATCAAATACAAATCCTCAAAATGCCACTGGCTAATCAAAGGGAAATGAGTGATTTCCCCTACAAAATGGTTTTTAAAAAAAACCACACTGTGTGCTTCTCAACAAATTACACACTAAAAGTGATTTCTTTCTTTTTTTTTAAAGTTTTTATTTAATCTCAATGTATTGCTGCTCTCAGGATTGTCTCTCTAATGTGTCTTTTTGTGGTGCTAATGGCCTAGAAAGTCTGCAGAGGGGTTAGCGACTCCCCAGCCCTCAATCAGTTCTTCCTGATAGCTGCAGGCTTAGAAGGCCAAGTGGTCTGACCAGTGCTTGACCTCTCACACAGGGCTCAGACAGGAAGGGACAGAGTCTACATCAGGATGGGGCTCCAGGTGACATGATAAAGGTCATATCAGGGCTTAGTTAGTCCCAAATACTCTCCTTCCCCAACACGAAAAATTCAAGTTCTGCCTGTACTCATTTAGTGACTTTTATGCTGATCTCAAAGCATTTGATCAAGTGGCCATTCCCACTGCAGAGCAAGGGAGCATCTGAATAGCTGTCCCCACAGAGCCAGGGCCTGGCTCAAGCTGCTCCTTGGTTAGCCAAGTGGATATAAGTGGGTCAACCACATGAAGGATCATCAGTGTCAAAGGAATGTGATGCCATCTGGGTCCCATGTCCTTCTGTACCACTGCTAACACCAGTCTTAAAGTGCAAATAGACCACAAACACTTGCCTTCCAGGTGTGCTGCATCTTCTAAGACCATCCAACATTCAACCCTATCCAACTGCTTGCTATTTTTAAATTCTGTTTTATTCCTGGCATAAGGAACCAATGTAAACAATACTCTTTGCAGTCCCTAACTCAGAGACTGAAACTCCAACAGATGTTTCTGGTTTGTGGAATACTAGGAGGACGTTAATGGAAGGTTTCTATTTGAATTTCTCTCTCTTTTAAGAAAAAAGAGGAGGGTCTACCTGGCTGAGATCCAAGCACACATGTGGAATCTTCAGGACAAGTAGTTTTACATGATTCTGGAAGAGAGACACTTACCATTGAAGAAATGGTTATAAGTCAAGACCCTTTTAACACAAGACCAAAGATCTTAAAGGTAACAAGTCAATGCCAGAAAATCAATAAGTAGTAATGTCAATGTCCACTCACCTCCTTGGACTAATGGAGGATTTATATTATGAATGACCACATAAAAACTAAGATACTTAACCTGGTTTTCTATCAGGAAGTGTGATTTCTAGGGAGCCAGAAAACAAAGGTCTCTGATCCCATTTTTCTTTTAATGAGTATGTTTTTGTCAAAGAAAAGAAAGGGGTGGAGGTGCCGGAGGGTAGGTAAAGGAGAATTACCATTTCCAACCGTTTTCCTTACCAAGACAATTATGACCGTCATGAGCCAACATGAAGCCATCAAAACAAGTGCAGCGATAATTGCCGGGAATATTCAAACAATCATGGACACAGCCTCCATTGAGTTCATTTTCACATTCATCAATATCTGAGGAGTAAAACAGAAGTAAACCACACAAGCACTATTTCTTTAGTGTGGAGAAATATGCATTTACCTTTTAATCAGCCATCCCACATCTAGCAATCTCCAACAACAGAAAAATAAATATGCATAAGGTTATTCGCTGCAGCATTTGTAATTACAAAATATTGGAAACAACCTAAATGCCCATGCACAGCAAGCAGTTGAAGAATTAAGGTACATTTACTTGGTGGAATACTATGCAGCTGTTAAAAAGAAACAATGAGATAGATCTCTACAAACTGATTTGGAGTGATTTCTGGAATATACTAATAAGTAAAAAAAAAAAAATCAAAATGCAAAAGAGTATATGTAGTATGTTATCTTCGTGTAAAAAATAAGGAGGTACACACATACACACACACACACACGAAAT
This sequence comes from Balaenoptera ricei, assembly GCF_028023285.1. Lineage (NCBI taxonomy): Eukaryota > Metazoa > Chordata > Mammalia > Artiodactyla > Balaenopteridae > Balaenoptera > Balaenoptera ricei. The sequence continues at coordinate 66,767,388 of NC_082646.1, forward strand.
TCCAGCACATTTTTTTTGCAGAACTTGACAAGCTTATCTTAAAATTTATATGGAAATGCAAAAGACTCAGAAGAGGGAAAACAATTTTGAAAAAGGAGAACAAATTTGGAGGATTTTCACTTACTATAAAGCTACAGTTATCAAGACACTGTGTGGTACAGGCATAGAGGCAGACAAATAGATCACTGGAACAGAATCAGAGTCCAGAAATAAACCCTTATATTTATGGTCACTTGATTTTAGACAAAAGTGCTAAGGTAATTTATTGGAAGAAATGATAGTCTTTTTAACAAGTGGTGCTGAGACAATTGGATATCCATAGGCAAAAATGGTTGATTTAGGCCCTTAACTCAGACCATACACAAAAATCACAAAATGCATCAGAGACCTAAATGTAAGAGCTAAAACTAGAAAGCTTTTAAGAGAAAATATAAAACTTTCATGAGAAAATCTTTGAGACCTTGGGTTAGGTAAAGATTTTTTAGATACAACACCAGATACAACACCAAACACACAATCCATAAATCTAAAAATTAATAAATTGGACTTTGTGAAAATTTAAAACTTTTGTACTTCAAAAGACATTAAGAAAATGAAGAGAAGTCACAAATTGGTAGAAAATATCTGCAAATCACATACCTTATAAAGGGCTTATAAAGAACTCTTACAATTCAATAAGAAGACAAACAACCCAACTTTAGAATGGGCAAGAGATTTGAATCAACATTTTACCAGAGACAATACGCTAATGGCTAATAAGCACATGAAAAAAATGTACATCATTAATTATTTGAGAAATTCTAATTATAATCACAATGAGATACCATTTCACACTCCCTAGAACAGTTATAATAAAAAAGACAGACAATGACAAATGTTGGCAAGGATGTAGAGAAATGGGAAACCTCATACATTGCTGATGGTAATATAAGATGACATAGTCACTTTGGAAAGTTCCTTGGCAGTTCCTTAAAAGGTTAAACACAAATTTACCATATGACCCAGAAATTCTACTCCTAGGTATGTATCAAGAGAAATGCAAAATCATGTCTACACAAAGACTTGCAGGTGAATATTCTTGGCAGCATTTTTATTTATAATAGCCCAAAAGTAGAAACAACCCAAATGTCCATGAAATACTAGTTAACAATAAAAAGGAATGAAATACCAGTACAGGATACAACATGGATGAACCTCAAAAACATTATGCTAAGTGAAAGAAGCCAAACACAAAAGACCACATCTTGTATGATTTCATTTATATGAAATGTCCAGAAAAGGCAAATCTACAGAGACAGGAAATAGATTAGTGGTTGCCTGGAACTGGGGCTGGGAACAAGGATCTTACTGTGACGAGGAAAATGCTTGAAAACTGTATTATGTGATGACTGCACAACTCAACTAATTTACCCAAAATCATTGATTTGTCCACTGACTTAGAATTGGTGAATTTTATGGTATGTAAATTATAACTCAATAAAGCAGTTAAAAAGAAAATACATAGTTAGCTGCTTATTTGTGCAAAAGAAATACAGGAAGGATAAACCAGAAACCACAGAGATTGGTGACCCATGGTGTGTGGGAGAAGGGGTGGAAATAAGGAGGAACGGGAACAGGAAAGGAACAGGAGGAAGGAGTCACACTTCTCTGAGTTTTTGAACTGCTTTGACTCTCAGAACCATGGTGATGTTTTACATACACACACATCAACCAGGAAGCAAGAGTGAGGGTGACAAGAGGGATTGAAAAATGGAACACAGAGAGAAACAAATGAACCTAACTGTATTGTAAATGAGTAACACACCACACTGAAGGGGATGGGGAAGAAAAGTACTAGCCTAAGTATGTTTGAAAAATAGTAGCTTGACTGGATGTTATAAGGCCAAATACAAAAATAGTTGTATACAAATACTGTACCCTAATTATTAAATCCGTTTTACTCCCAGGATTATAGAGTAGTAATTCTGTAAATACTTTATGTGTATACTGGGATTGAACAAATAGGTGCATATATTGCAGATAATGAGAGCCAGGTTTTTCACTGTTGGAGAAAGAAGTTATGAATAAGCCAAGAGGGAGGTTAGAATGAATCCTGTGATACTGTTTTGGAATCTGAAGTATCAGTGTAACTCACTGTTTTTAATATATATATAGAAATGGATAGATACAAGGAATAAATATAGATACATGTGTATGTGTGGGTTAGTACACATACATATATTTCCTAGCTCTGTCCACTGAGAGGGCCTAGGAGGAATGACATCCCAGTAACAATGAAAACACCAAACATCCAGATCTTGGTTTCTATACATCCTTTTCCAATAAAAGGAAAACCAGTGCTCCCAGAGAAGTAATTGACTCCGGGGCTGGGGAGGGGAAAATACAGGTGGAGGCTGGAGCATTTTGTGGTACCAGAAAATTAGGAATTTCTCAAAAAATGATGGAGCCATGTCAACAGGACACAGGAGACCATGTGAAGGAGCTCCCAATGGCTAAAGCTGGAACAACTTGAGCCAAAAATAAATAACTATATAATTAAATAAATACCCGTGAGTCCATACTGGCATAAATACATAAACACATAAATCAATGCATAAATAAATGGGGGAGGAGGGACAGATCTTCCTTACAGAAGAATCCCAATTAATAGATGTGTAAGGAACTAGAGAAATACAAAATTACCAAGTCACATATCACAGTAATAATTGTTGCAGGCAAGATCCACAGTTGGGTGCTAAAATCAGCATAGGCTGAAAATATCTGCCCCGATATATATATATATATATATATATATATATATATATATATATATATATATACTGAAAGGGGAAAAAATAGTAACTTTGTAGTGGAGAAACCCAGAATACACCATTTTAACCAGATGATCAAGATTAACATCACCTGTAGTGGGAATGTTGCCATAATGTGCCCCAGATGTGATGCACTGAAAAGCACACAATAGCACTTCTGTAGCAGCTTTGCCGAAAGCTTCACTTTTGTATTACTACAAATGCGTAACCTCAATTTTATCGAGAGAAGACATAGGACATTCTCTTATCGCATCAGTTCCTACCATACTACTTCTCATCATGTGAAAACATAAGGCCGACAAAAGAACTGAACAGTACTCATCAATGTGTCACTGCCATGAAAGACCAGGAAAGACTGAGGAACCGTCACAGAATGGAAGAGACAAAGGAGACAATAGTTAAATGTAATGTGGGACTTTGAGTTGGATTCTGGAAGAAAAATAATAGAAAAACTGTTAGGGAAAAACTGGTGACATTTGAGTGAGTCTATAGTTTATTTAATAATATTGTGCCAGTGTTAATTTCCTGGTTTTGATACTGTACTACGGTTATATAAATTGTTAACATTAGGGTAAGATAAGTGACAGACATATGTGAAGAATTCTGCACTAGTTTTGCAAATTTTCTTAAGTCTAAAATTATTTCAAAATACGAAGTAAAAAAAAACCAAAAATACAAAGGCCAAGTCTAGATTCATCCCTGTTAAACCTGATTCAGTTCCTTAAACTGAGAAATAAGGACCATATAATTAATACTGACCACTGAAACATCCCCTCCCCAAAGTCTGGGATATAAAGTAAGATCATTTAGCATAAAACATCATTTACCTAAAGCCACTTCTGAATCACATTATTTTATAAATACTTATTCAGGGCCCATACTTTCATTTTTCCAACATTTTGGCAGAAGAAATTTGTGGAGGATAAAATTCTGTTCACTCTGAGCAAACCAGTTCCCATCCTTGAACTTAAATAGGGGCAAGAGACTTCGGTGATAATCACAACACAAATGATACCACAGATTGGACCCAAGAGGCTTAAAAACTAATAAGCCAGGAAATACACATAAAAGAGTTACATCTTTGAATATCTACATTTTTGAATCTTTGCAATCCCCATTTTCTTTCCTTTTTCTTCCTGGAAGAAAGTTTCCATTTCTGGATCCCTGTACCAGAAATCCAAACTAAACAGGGACATCCTTATTCACTAGGTTTATAAACACTACAAGTATTCAAAAGATCAAATCCTTCTTAACAGGGAGAACATATGGTCTCTGTTAATAGTGATTACCTGCGGATAAATAGGAAGGTCTTTACTTTTCTATTTTACACATTTTTGTATTGTTTTGTATTGACTTTTTATAACAATAATCACATATTATTTTAAAACCAATTTAAAGGTATAAAAGCAGCGATGCCAGTCAATCATTCATTATTTTAAACTAAATAGTAGACTTTTCACTCTAAACTGCTAGCAATTCAATTTCATTTGTGATAAGCCAAACCCAACAGCTAAGAATAACCAAACTCTTGCCACTTGTTATTCAACATTATTTACTAAATAAGTACTTTAACCAAAAGAAACCTTGGCAGGGTTTCTACCCCCAGAGAGCATACAGTGACTGAAGGTCACAGTGAAAAAGTGAACATTTTTTTCCCCAAACAGGGTACCAACATGTGTGAATTCCAGTACTGTAAATAGAATATTTAATACGGTGAGGATGTGGTATGGAGGAACTGGCGGAGAGATGTTTCAGAAAGAGGTACTCTTTTGGCCTCCCATGATGTAGGGCAGATAGAGAGATGGCTGTCTGTCTCTGGGAAAATATGAGCCTGAAGAAACAGAAGGGCTTTATGGATGGACCACCAATTCCACTTGCTGCGAACCTGACCAGGAGCACGTCTCCTTTGATGGGAGAGGCAGGAGTTTTGCTCCTCCTGCACAAAGGAGACCATAAATTTATTAGGATTTCTCACCCAACCAAAGAGGGGCACCAGGAGGCTGCGTGAACAGCAGAGACGTGGGGTCGGGGTCAGGGACAGAGCTAGAGTGGGGATCTGACTTTTTTTCACCTGCCGGCTAATTGTGTGATCATGCCCACAACCCCTTTCCCGATTCCCCTGAGCCTCAGTGTCCCCATCAGTGACACGAGGGAGAGGATTGGCTCAGAGCTCCCTGAAGAGCCCTGCCAGCTCCAACATGCCACAGTTTCCATGCCCCAAGCAGCCTCTTCCTATGACAGTCCAGTCTGCAGCTAGTTCTCAACGGCAGAGTTCCTGACACTGAGCTAATCCCCCATGGTCCAGAACACAAAATGGCAAAGTCCAGACTTCAGGCTCCCAGATCTAGAGCTCTAAGGGCTTAAAATATCACTCCACACATCCTTCCAGGGCCAACTTGCAGCTCCAAATGGGGCAGGCTCTTGGTGCAGCTCTAAAGCTTGGCAGGTCACAACACCAAACCGCCCGAAGTCAAGGACAAGATGGAGCCACCAGAACCTCAAGGGAGGGCAGGACTCTGGCACTCAGACTTCAGAGCAAGGGTGCTGCCCCAGGGAGGAACAGGATCAGCACAGGATCAGCCCTGTTCTGGAAGTATGGCTCTCCTGATCAACATGGCTGTTGACTTTCTGCCCCCAAACTGAGTGGGACCAAAAGATACTAAAGCAGCTCTTTTCCTTTGCAGAAGCTAGACAAAAGGACATTTCAGAGCCAGATAAAACTGTATGATCAGCTCTCGGGAAGACCTGATGTTCCCTGTTTTTTAAGGATCTGACATGCATTTCAGAGAGTAGGTGATGTGACCCGGGGTGGGGGGTGGGAGGGCTGTTGAAGCACTTTTACCAACGCAAGTGGCCACGGCAAGAGCTGAGGAGGTAGGGAGCTTCCCCTGCTGGCCCACCCACTGCTGGTCCCCAAGTCACTTACCCTCACACTGCCTGCCCTCCCCTTGGTAGCCAGGCCTGCAGGAGCACTTGTAGGAGGTGGGTGTGTTCTGACACAGGGCATTGGTGTGGCAGTCATCTAGCCCCTGGGCACACTCGTCCACGTCTGCAAAAGAGCACAGCAGCTCCTGATATGGTGCCCCAAGCCCTGGTGACCTGGCCTTGGCCCCTCTCTAGCATCGTCTCCCACCAGCCCATCCCACTTCATGCCTCGCCAGCTAAACTGCTTGGGAGCCCCTGGGATGAACTGAACCATGTCCAGGCCCCTGTTTCCAGGCACAGACTGTTCCCTCTGACTGGGATACCCTCTCCACTGGCCTTCAAGACTCAGCTCAGATCCACCTCCTCTAGGAAGCCTGCCAGGACCCCAGAGTGTAGGTGAGGTGTCCCCCAGGATATGCTTACATATCACATTGTCACTGTTTTCCTGCCTGCCTCCCCATCTAGATGGTGTCTTGATTACATATTGGACCTGTGTCCCTGAGGCCAAGCACAGTGCCTGGCACATGAGTAGGTGATGGTAAAGGCCTGCTGAAGGAAAGAGCAAGTTGGCAAAAATGCTCTGAAAACCGAGCAGTGTCTGTCAGCTTTCTCAGGGTTTGGGGTATGGGGGGAAAGCTCGCCCTGGGCTCTGAGCACACCGTCCTGAACCCTCAGACCATGCAGAGAGGTACTGGTGCCCCCCTCCACCCCTTCACCGCTGCCCACCCTCTCAACCTGGAAACCGGCCTTGGCAGAAGCCTTTCCTTGGCTGATACCCCTTCCAGGATGTTCATTAAAAACAAGAGTTTTGAAAGTATTCCAAGTCCAGTTAGTGCACAACGGGTATTCCCAGATTCTCAAGCAGCAGCTGTTCCACAGATAGAAAAATCCCTGGAGCCGACCCTGAAGCCCCCAGGAGAGCTTCCCGGCCCCAGAGGAAAGGAGCGCGGCTGCCATAACCTCACTATGGACCGCGGCCGGAGCCCTCAGTTTCCCCATCTCCGCAAGGAGACTCCAAAGCCCTGCTCCCCGCTCAGCCCGCGCGAGGCTGCCCAGCAGGCGCTCCCCGGGGACCGCGGCGGGAACTGTCATCAGCCCCGGGTCCGAGGCCGGGCCGCGCACTCAGGCCCTGGGCCTCTGGCCCGCGCGGTGGCAGCGCCTCTGCCTGGCCTGCGGGTGCGGCCCCAGGGGAACGGGGGCCACGCAGAGCTCCGCAGCCGAGCCCCGGGCGCCCCCGTGAGGGGCACGGGACCCCTTCCCGGCGCCCGCCCCGCCCGCCGTGCCAGGTGCGCCCCCGCGGCCGGACACTCACCCTCTGGCGGCCCTGCGACGCGGCCCCGACCGGGCGGGACGGCCGCCGTCAGCAGCAGCGGCAACAGCAGCGGCAGCAGCGCCCGGGCCGCCCAGGGGCAGCCAAGGCCCGCGACCCCCATGGAAGGCGCGGCGGCTGCGGGCAGAGACGGCGGAGCGCGGGCGGCGAGCGCGGCGGCGGCTCCGGGAGGTGTGTGCGGGCGCCCTGCCCGCCGCGCTCTGACACCCCCGGCCCGGCCCCGCCCGGCCCCCGAGCCCCGGCCTCATTTTCACACGGTCCTCCGCGGGCCGCCCCTCCCGGCCCCCTCCCTTCCCCCTCACGGCCCGGGCGGAGGGGGCGCGGCCGCGGTGGCCGGAGGACGGCTGTCAGCCTGGCGGGGGTGGGCCCGGCGGGCCGCGAGGCCCCCGCCGCGCAGGCCCCCGCCCCAAACCCGCTGCTCCCGCACCGCCGCGGCGCTCCAGCCCGCAGAGAGCCTCGTGCGCCCCCCGCTCGCGGCGTCTTCCAACTTGACCCGGTCCCTCTTGTGAAGACAAACAGCACTTCTAGCCTGAAATACTCGGACACGGGGCACCCAGAAAGTGTCCTGTGTAGCTCAGAGTCCCATAGTCCCCAAACCCCAAAACCACCTATGGGGCTTACCCGTCTCTCCACTTAGGAGGGGGAATGTGGATGGAATGAAAGTGATTCCACAGACTTCGGATCCTCAGGAGAACGCAACGGAGAGGGTAAGCCCAGCTTCTCTGCTCACCTCAGCACACGCTGTCTACTCTGTTCTGCCCAACCCAGGCCTTCTCTGATCCCCTGCCCTCAAGTCCTGGGAGGACAGTGGCCCACTTGTACCTCCCTGGGGCACTGCTGAGACTGTCCCTTTCTGGCACAGTGCTGGGCCCAGAAGCACGGCACAAAGTATTCATTTCACTGAAAACCGGTTAAATGTATCTTCAGAGCAGCTTAAAGGTGAAGGGAAAGGGGGCCAGAATGTCAAGGGTGAGCCACCAGGGACAAGACAGCCCAACATGGGCACAGGTGGTATCTACGACCACCCGAACTCATAAACATCAGGTCTGGCCAGCTGCAGATACAGGCAGTGTTTGTCACCTGGCCCTCCAAGCAAGACATCCTTATAAGGGAACACACCTGCACAGGGCCTTCCCGCACCACCCTAGGCACAGGTGACTGGAGCCAACCACACGCAGCATCAGAATCGCTCCAGGAACAAAGGTAGTAGCAATTCTCAGATGCAACAAAACACCATACTCAGGGATTTTAATGTTCTTTGTTTGAGCTTCTCTGTATTTATTAAATTTTCTCCTGTGAATATATGCACACATATGTATGTATGTGTGTGTATATATATTCATTCCTTTGATAATCAGAAAAAAATAAACATCACAAAAAATCCACACCGAGCTCGTGCACAAAAACATGTCTTCCTAGGGTCCAGTGCCCTCTCAGAGCTCCCCACTCTGCACCACTCCTCGGCTGCCCCCTGCCCCTTCCGTCCCCACGGCACCCAGGCTGAGACTGCCTCTTTGGGTCTTCATTCCTGGTGTTGCTGTCTAATGGAGAATCTGAGAAAATAACTTTTCTGTGGTGGTTTTTCTTTTGACCTTTTCATCCCCAGCAAAGGCAAGCAGGTTGCATCCCTTTTTCTGTCTTTCACCCCTCCCTCCCACCCCCTTTTGTTTGGTGTGGAGAGAGACACTCAGCTATTTCTAGTAATAAGGGTTATTTTTACACATTTGTAAATCTTCACTTAGTGAAACGTTCTCTCCGCCTATGCCTTTGTGTTCTTAATGGTAGCCATAAATTACTGCCTTCTTTTCTCTCCGCTGCATCAGGCTTCATTGCTTTTGAAATGATCAAAGTTATTTTCTTTTAAAATCCAACTGGAAACTGCCCATTGTGTGGCACAGACCTCGTTAGCTCCAGTCAAAGCATATAAATACATAAAGCTACCCATTAAACTCTACAGGAGCCTCCTCCAGCCCCTTGTGCCTGGTAAGAAATAAGATGCACTGTTCTTCCCCTTCACTGTTTCCCCAAGTTTATATTTCAGTAAGAATACAAATTAATTATGAGACCCAATGCTTTTTTGTCTAAGAGTGTAAGTTTTCCCCGTGTTTCCCGGAAAAGTTTACCACTGGCACAGATCTCCAAAAATGTTCTGAATCCTATTTTGTTTGCCCTAACTTCCATACAACCGTGCTTTCAGCTGGTCGGCTCCCAGATTCCTCAGCAACCTTTCTGACACTTCAGATTAAAGTCAATATGGTTTATGACCAGGAATTTCCATAGGGGAAAGGCTTCAGGGGAAATTTGTGCTCAAATGCCAATGTTTTCCCTGTTCCAATGTCAGGAGGGACTTCATGGGTCCCGAGCTAGCTGTCGTCTGCCCTCTATTGTCCCACTGAGGTCCCCACACTGTCCCTGGACTAAGGCTGAATCTCCCTCTCCCCTCCCTCAGGCTGAGAGGCCATGAACCAGACCGGAGCGTAGAGACAGCCCAGCCAGCCCCATCTCACTGGTGTGGGCTGCTGGCACTAAGAAGACTGTGGAAGCGGAAGCTGTGGGTGCTCCTGAACTGCATATGGCTAAGGTAAACTCTGCATTCACCGGACACCTTTCAGTGCCCATCTTCTTTGACTCTTCAGCAGCCTTTGGAAATTCCTTTTAGAAACTCTCCCTCCCTTGGGTTTTCATGGCATCAGGCAAGCTCCTGATTTTCCAGCCTCTCAGGAAATGCCTTCTAGGTCATCTTCTTGGGATCCTCCTCTTTCAACATCCTCTCCCTGATGGTTCGCTCATTCCCTTGTTTCCATAATAGAAATCTCCCTTTAGCTTCAGTTCTGTGTATTATCCCCAATTGTCTACTGTATACCTCCACCTTGATCTCCCACAGGTCCCCCAGATTCAAGATGTTCAAAACGGAGTTCACCTTCTTCCTCAAACCTGCTCCTTCTCAAGTACTTCCTCTCTTAGAGAGAAGGGCACCACCATTCTGCCAACACCAGGTCAGAGACCTGGCAGTCATCCTAGACTCCATTTTCTCTCTTCCCACCACAGCCAAACCCTCATGTCAACTCGACCTTCTTACCATCTCTCAAAACCATCCTCTTCCTCCATGCAAGCTTCCAAAGCTCAGGCCTCATCATCCCTCCCCTGGTCTGTTGCTCCTAGTCTGTGGTTCCTTATCGATTTCCCGGTCTAGAATCTCACCCCGCTTCAGTTCATCTTCCACAGTGGCTGCCAGAGTAAAATGTAAATTTCATCACACCAATCTCAGTCCTCCTCAGGCTAAAGTCCAAACTCCCTTGATATAACCACTCAAGCAAAACATGACTACCCACTTTTAGGTATATACCCGAGAGAAATGAGTGCGTATGTTCACCAAAAGACACATACAAGAATGTTCATAATGGCTGTATACAAACTAGCACAAAACTAGAAATAACCCAAATATCCATCGACTAGAGGATACATAAACAAATTGTGGGATATTCATTCAATAGAATACTATAAATGAATAAATAAAATGAACAAACTCTAATACGTTCAACAACACAGAGGCATCTCATGATTATTATATTGAGTGAAAGAAGGCAGATACAAAAGGGTACATATTGTGTACTTCCACTTCTATGAAGGTTAAGAACAGACAGAACTAATTAATAGTGATAGAGGCCAGAATAGTAGTTCCCTCTGGGGATAGGTATTGACTGGGAAGAAGCATGAAGGAACCTTCTGGAATGCTGGAAATGTTTTAGATCTTGATCTGGGTGGGGATTATATGGATGTATACATATATAAAAATTCATTGAGATGTTGGCTTACACTTAAAACACTTTATGCACTTTATTGTATCTTTTTACCTCAAAAAATAAGTTAAAACAAGAACTGCTTAGCCAAAGACCTTTGTGATCTGACTCCCTTCTACATTTCCAGCTTCTCTCCTACTACACCCTTACCCACAAGCTACACTCAGCAACATCGAACTACTTGTACCAGGAATTTGTCATTTACCCCCAGATACATCTTTTCTTTTGCTCATGCTCTTCCCTTTGCCTAAAAGACATGAAGTGGGTCTCAATAAATACTTGAGTAAATGAAGTGCAACATCTTGATTAATAAATATTACTAACAGAGGGCTAACTGTACATATAAAAACTATCAAATTATACACTTTAAATATGTATGACTTAACTAAATGTCAATTATAACTCAACAAAGCTGATTAAAAATATTAAATTAAATTAAATACATACCATTAAGAATCAACCAGAAATGAATGAGACTAGCTTTCTATTAAAATCACCCCCAGAAAAAAAAAAAAAAAATTACTATACCCCAAGGAAAAAGATGTGTGCTGAGATGTCCCGCAGACAGCAATGAGGTATGGATGAAAGTACTAGAGTCTGCAAGTTAGCAGGTTCTGAGAACTAATGCAGAAAGGAAAATCCATTTGCTCTTGTACACACATTAATTTCTCCTCCATGGATGGCCTTCACATCTCCTGGAAAGCTTTTTCAGCACGTCTGAGCTGGATATGAAGTAGTAAATTTTTCTAGTTGCTTAACCCATCTCCATCTGCTCCTTCCTCCTTCCTACCAGATAGTCACCCCTTCCCCAGACAGCCCATGTTCCTAGGAGGAAAGCTGCCCCACTCTCGACTTCAGGCTCTGGAGTTGGATTAAGACAATCAATATCTTTCATTCCATTCCCCCTGCAACAGTCATTGGTTCAGGGGTAAACACTGGTTCACGTGTTCTAATCAGAAGGAATCTCAGTCCCTTTGCTTGAAAGGTTGGAATGGAAGAGTTCTCTTTTCTTGCTGCGATATGGGTGTGGTGAACGAGACACTGTGGCAGCCATCTTGATACCAACCCAAAGAGGGTAAACCAAGAGGCATATTGAAGTCCCACCTGAGCCACGCCCCACCTCGGGACCTCCAGGTATATGTGCCAGTACACTTCCTTAACATTTGAATTGGTTTTTTCAAAATACTTTTATTTTTATTTTTAAAATTGTAATAATATATATATATATAAAACATAAAATTTACCATTTGAACCATTTTAAAGTATACGCTTTAATGGCATTGAGTACATTTACATTGTTGTGCAATCAACACTGCCATCCATACCCAGATCTTTTTTCATCTTGCAAAACTGACACTCTGTACCCATTAAACAATAATTGTTCATTCCCTCACCCCACCCCAGACCCTGGCAACCACCATTCTACTTTCTGTTTCTATGAATTTGACTACTCTAAGTACCTTATATGAATAGAATCATACAGTATTTATGACTGTCTTACTTCATGTACCATAAATTCTTCAGGGTTCATCCATATTGCAGCATGTGTTGGAATTTCCTTCCTCATTTAAGGCTGAATAATATGCCATTGTATGTGTATACCACACTTGGCTTATCCATTCGTCTGTCAATGAACACTTGGGTTGCTTCTGCTTTTTGGACATTTTGAATAATATAGCTGTGAGTGTGGGTGTACAAACATCTATTTGTGTCTCTGCTTTCAATTCTTTTTAGTATATATCCAGAAGTGGAATTGCTGGATCACATGGTATTTCTATTTTTAATTTTTTGAGGAACTGCAGTACTAATGACCATAGCAGCTACACCATTTTACATTCCCACCAGCAATGCACAAGGATTCCAATTTCTCCACATCCTCACCAAAACTTACTTTCTGTTTTGTTTTGTTTTGTTTTAAACAATAGCCATCTTAATGGATGTGAAGTGGTGGCTCATTGAGGTTTTCTGAATTAAGTTTTCTGTTATTTACAGCCAAAAAATATTCCTATTCAGTTCCAGATAAGCCTCCATTAGGAAACTTTAGCTGGGTAGCAGGTGATCCTCTGAGTGAGGTGGGAAAAAGATAGTTGGGTAGGGTTGAATCCTCTCAGGAGCCTAAGTAACAAATAAGTGTTTATTCACAGAGTTGATGCTATCTTGGTGTAAATGCCAAGACTCTATTTCCTCAATGGTTCTGAAAACTGCACCAACACTCCTTTTTGCTTACAGGGGATTAAAAATCCTTCCAATAAATTTTTCCTTAAAATGATAATAGTTAATATTTGAATGAATACTAAATGTCAGGCATTATTCTAAGTACTTCATATGCATTAGCTCATTTAATCCTCATAGAAACTCTATGAAGTAGATATCATCATTAACCATATTTTACAGATATAGAAACTGAAGTGAAGAGAGGTTAAGTAACTTGCTGGGAGGGGACAGACCAGGACTTAGTGCCAAGATGTCTGGCATCAGATTCTCCTTCTTAACCACTGCTCCTTGTGGCCCATATGTGTGCCAGGTATTGTGTGAGGCACTATGGGAGATGAAAAGATGAATGAGAGGCAAACCCTGCCTCAAAGAGCTCACAGTCCAGCAGAAAAGAGACTTAATGAGTATTCATCCTCAGTTCCTCTCTCAAAATATAAATATGATAATTCTTGTTGGTGCTCCCCAGCCTGCATTATCTGTACCATAGGCCAACCTCATGGGCAGGACCAGCTCTTAATTAAATTAAAATGCAAGGCTCCTTATTCAAAAAGCAAGGGAAAAGTTTCATTAAAGGTACCAAAAATAGTTTTTTCCTTTAAAACTATTTTATAGGGGTAATAGTGATATATGAGTAACAACAAACTTACAAAGTACAAAAATAACATTTTAGTATAATTTTATAGAATGCAATAAACAATAATACCTTATTAATGTGATATCTTGATTGATCATCAGATTTTTTTCTGGGTCATTTTTCTGAAAACTCATTTATTAGGTCATTGAATTTATACTTTTGGGGTCTTCATTTTCAATCAATATAATTGAAGGGACATCAGTCATTCTTGGCAAATGAAAGGTCACAAATAATTTTTGATAATTTTTAGTTATGAGAAGGATCTTTCTGCTGATGAAACTATTACTGGATCTGTTAAAAGTATTTTATAGGCTGTAACACACGGGGATAAATTTTTGATAAATTACTTTGAAATATAAATTTTAGTACATCTAGAGCTGATGATTCTTGCAGAAATTTCTTCTTAGAAGATTTAACTCTTCATACAAATCAGTTTGGCGTAAATCTGAATTTAATTTTAAATGTAAATTTATACAATGGCATTTCAATGTTTTCCCTGACATTTCCTGTAATTTGTGAAGGTCATATAAGAAACCGAAAGTGGCTTCATGATTTGTGTATAATTCAAAACATTTGTTTATGTATTCAAGTGTTCATTGCTGTATCTTCAATTACAAGGAAAAATTAATTTTAAAATTGTCTTCCTTATTAATAATTGGTTAAGCTGAAGCTTCATATGTAAATAGTGTTCTTTTTCATCTAATGGAATGATTTTTATATTTGGTTTCTATTTCTAAGCCTGTGGACATTTGCCTCACAATGTTGCAGCAGTTTTAAAAACCAGAGACTCTAAACTCCTCAAAGAATTCTAATAACTCCCTGTTATGCTTGATTGCCACGTGCATGTGTTTGCTTTCCTTTGTAATAATTTACCGACAAAGTTTACTGCCTGAGTGTTGGCAATTTCTGTCCCAGTGCTCAGGCCAGAGCACTTGTGCAGACACCACAGGAACATGCTCTGTGGATGGAGGGGCCACCACGGGTCTCAGTTGTGCCCCCATGCAGAGACCCTCCTCTCTTCTTGCTGCTGCCACTGCCTCAGCTGCCAGTCTGGGCCCTGTATTAGGATATGAGCTAGTTTTACTGTTTTCATAGTAGGGAAGCCATAGATACTACCTAAAGAAATGGAGGATGAAGGATGTCATAGAAGGTTTTAATTATAAAGGCAACTTACAAGAAGAAAGTCCAAGATTTCTAAATAGCAGAAGAACCTTGCACACAAAATCGGCCTCAGAAGAGAGAGAAATGATGGAGAACAATTTGTACGGAAAAAATAGAGAAGGTTGTCAAAGAGCTACCCTACCTCTTTAACAAGCAGCAGGACCAGATAATTTCACAGGAAAACACTATCCAAGAGAAAACTTGAACAAGTAGAAATATAACATGCTCTTGGACAGGAATATGTAACATCATAAAAATGTCAGTTCTCCATAACTTAATTCAAAATTTTAATGTGATCCAATAGGCTTTTTAAAAATATTTATTTATTTATTTGGCTGCGCTGGGTCTTAGTTGTGGCACACGGGATCTTTGTTGTTGCGTGTGGGGTTTTAAGTTGAGGCATGTGAACTCCTAGTTGTGGCATGTGGGATCTAGTTCCCTGACCAGGGATCAAACCCAGGCCCCCTGCAGTGGGAGAGTGGAATCTTAGCCACTGAACCACCAGGGAAATCCCCCAATATACTTTTTTTTAATTAGATAAATTGATTCTAAATTTACATAGACAAAGAAAGGAGCAAGAATAGTGATAAAAAGTGTGAAAAAGAAGAGCAATGGCAGGGGAGGTAGATCAGCACTACATATATTAAAAGATATTATAAAGCCTCAGTAATCAGAACAGTGTAATGCAGACAGATAGGCTAATGGAGTTGAATATAATATCCAGAAATAGTCACAAAATCATACATAGATACAATATAATAAAGCTGACATCTCAAGTCATTGGAAAAAATATGGACCACTAAATAAATGGTATTGGAACAAATGGGTAGCCACTTAGACAACAATGAAGTTGAATCCATTCCTCATGCCTCACTAAGTTAACTTCAAATGAATAAAAAATTTAACTTTCAGGGAGTTCCCTGGTGGCCTAGTGGTTAGAATTCCAGGCTTTCACTGCCATGGCCTGGGTTCAATCCCTGGTTGGGGAACCGAGATCCCTCCAGCAAGCTGCATGACCAAAAAAATTTTTTTAACTTTTTAAAAAACCTCAACAGTTCTAAAAGAAAAATGAGAAAATACCTTTCATCTTGTAGTAAGGAAAGTCTTTCTGTCACCCCAAATCCAGAAGCCATAAAAGATTAATACGTTCAAACATACAAAAGAAAATACTCTAATGTTTAAGAAACATTATAAATAAAGTCAAAGAATAAATAAGTAATAAATTGGGAGAAATGTTTTCATGTTAGATTACAAAGGAGTAATCTCTTTCATATGTAAAGAGCCTCTAGATGTAAATAAGTAAAGACCAGTTACCCAGTAGAAAATGGGGAAAGGACACAAATTAAAAGAAATATAAATGAATCTTAAACATATGAAACAAAAAATCCAAAGTTTGATAACATTTTCATGGCAAGTCTAGGGAAACAGGCATTTCAAACATTAGTGGTGGGAGTGTATATTGACATAAGTTCTACAAAAAGCAGTCTTACACATCTATTTAAATTAAATAAATAAACATATTTAATATATATTGACTCTCACATGTGCAAAATGACATATGCACAAAGCTATTCATCACAGCATTGTTTGTAGCAGCAAAAGATTAGAAGCAACTCAAATGGTGAAAAACCCCAGGCAGAAATATAAATTATGTGACATCCATAAAATAGAATATTACATAGCTATAAAAAGGAAAGAGGAAGCTCTATATGTTCTAATATGAAAAGCTCTCCAAGATATGCTTTTAAATGAAAAAAAAAGTACAGAACAATGTGTATGTTCTGCTACATTTTGTGTAAAAAAGAAAAACACAAGAATCTGTATTTGTATTGTATATACATAAAGAATTTCTAGAAAGATATATAAGAAATTAGGAAGATGGCTAGGTAGATGGAGGTCAAGGATAGGAGGGAGGTTTCAGTGATTGTGTCTTTATACTTTTTAGTGGTTGAACCATTTAACTATATTGCCATAGAAGGAGGAGGAGGAAGAGGAGGACTGGAATAGAGGTGGTTTTTATTGTCATGACCACCAAAGTACCTTAAAATTGAATGAAGTCTAGATCCCAAACATTTTTGAAATTTTCAATATGAGGTTTGTTCATAGTTCATTTTCAGCCACAGAGTATAAGTGAATTTCTCCTGCTGCCTTCAAGATGTTGAGACCTGATTACAGTGAGTTATCATCCTGGACCAATTTAGGCTAAACAGGTAACAGATAGCATCTTCTAAATTCCTGTAGCCACATTTTTAACTATTGCCTAAAGCCTGTGGGAAGAGAATGGGCAACCAAAACACACACACACGCAAATACACACACTTTGGTAAGTCGTTAAAATGATCGTATAAGATCACTGATATGAGAGATGCTGTAATCCTTTTAAATTAGCTCATATAGCCTATTAATAAGATTATAAGTTAAAATGTGACCTGTGATTCCTTTCAATTATCCATTTTGCAATTTTACTGCAGGTAACTAGCTATGCCCTTTCATTTATTAATGTGTCAACACAAGTCAGTGTGTCAATTATTTCTTATTTCTGAAACATTGTTCATGCCAGTGTTCAATTAAAAAGAAAAGAAAGAGAAAAAGAAAGAAAATAGAGTTCTTATATCCTATATCAAAAACTGGGCAGCATATGTAATAGAAGCAGAGACTTTACAATTTTGTAAATTCATTTGTAGAAAAAGTAACCCTTGCTTCCATCCTGCTACCATGACACCAAAGGGATGATGACAAAGCTTCTACAATGAACATATATTACTTTTATAATTAGGAGGAGAATTTTTAAAATGTAAATGTGTATACGCTGAGTATGTAGGCAGACTTGAATGTTAACTCTGAGCATCTTGGTCAGGTCACGTTAACCTCTCGGAGTCTCAGTTTCCCCATATGTAAACTGAGGGTAATCATACCTGCTTTTCAGGGTTGAGTCGTGGATGTGATGATGTTTGTGAAGTACAGAGCACAGGCTCTGGCACATAGTAAAAATGGGCACATAGTAAAAGAGATTCTCATTCCCCACACACCCGGTGGAGGCAGGACCCATGGAAGCCAAGCCCGGCTGGTGCCCTATTTCCTGACTTCCTCTATTCAGGCTCTTCTACAGCTGTGCCAAAGCACAGGTACTTGCCCCTGCTTGTTGGGAGAAACTTGGCTATTAATCCATACCCATGGTGTGATTATAATTAGGAAACCTGGGATTTGGGGAGATAAGCTAGCTCTGTCCAGATTCCAGAAGGGTGTTTCCCTACTATTATGTTAGTGAGAAGTTTTCAGTGCAGGAAACTGAAATGGCTCTGAAAGTATATAACAGAAAGAACTAAGCACTTAACAAAATGTTTGGAAGCAGTGAAGGGGTGAGCCCTAAGCTGGGCCTTCAGGAACAATTCCCAGACCTAACCCGCCAGGGAAGCCACTACTTCTGCTCAACCGGGGCAAACCTCGAGAACTCTCCAAATAGCCGTGAATTCAGACGACTAAGCTTGAACTCTGTCGTTTAATTATCTACGTAACCTTGAACAAGTCACTTAAACTCTTAAGAATCAAGAGGAGGAGGCTGCCATCACAGCAACTGCTTCTCAATACCTGGAAATTGGTTGTTAGGCTTATCTCCAAAGCCTTGTTCATGAACCAAACAAACAAAACCAGAAGCAGTTGGAAAATAGCCTCTGCCTCATTCCTACTTTTCAAATCTCACATGAATACATTTCACTGGCAGAATGTAAATCACATCCAGGACCCTAGCTGCAAGAGAGCCTGCAAATGCTGTTTATGCTGGGGTTTTTTAGCTTGTTAGCTTACGCAGTGCAGAAAGGCATTCTAGAAGGACTTGGAAGTCAGCACTGACTACCAAACAAACAAATCCGTCACAGAGAGAGTTATTTAGTTCACGTGAAATTGGGAATTAATTTCTCTGCCAACACCTGTTTGTGCTGCAGAGGCTCCAAGAGTAGTCAAGGCTTAAACTCATTGTGCTCACTGGAAAATGTAGCAGACATTTTTTGTTGCCTCTCAAGCATCCGTCACCCACTATCTCCTGCTAACAATGCATAGATTTTCATTCATTCATTTCATTCAGGTATCCACCTCTCCCCTAAGCTACCTGTGTGCTTTGGAAAACCGACCCCAATTCCATCTCCAGGAGTGAGCCCTCATTGTTTTAGATAAATTAGCACATTCCATCCTCTTGGCCATTGTCATTGGTACAAAGGCAAGTCTCTCCCAAAAGAAGTAACTTAAATTTCACATTCCCTCTCCACACAGGATCCAAATAGTGAGAGTATAATTTACAATTTATCTTTTTCAGCTGTAGGTTTCTTTGCTATTGCTTGTTCTTCATCCATTCCTATATCCGTTTCTTTGTCGTCTTGCTCTGTGTCTTCTGTGTGTGTCTGTGTGTGTGCATTTATTTTTATATATATATATGAATATAATTTTTTAAATAAATTTATTTTATTTATTTATTTTTGGCTGCATTGGGTCTTCATTGCTGCGTGCAGGCTTTCTCTAGTTGCGGTGAGCAGGGGCTGCTCTTCCTTGTGGTGCGCGGGCTTCTCATCACTGTGGTTTCTCTTGTTGCAGAGCACGGGCTTTAGGCATGCGGGCTCAGTAGTTGTGGCTCACGGCCTCTAGCGCACAGGCTCCGTAGTTGTGGTGCACGGGCTTAGTTGCTCTGTGGCACATGGGATCTTCCCAGACCAGGGCTCGAACCCAAACCCATGTCCCCTGCATTGGCAGGCAGATTCTTAACCACTGTGCCACCAGGGAAGCCCCAATATATGAATATAATTTTATTCAGCCTTAAGAAACAAGGAGATCCTGCTATTTGTGATAACACTGGTGAACCTGGAGGATATTACACTAAATGAAATAAACCAGGTACAGAAAGAAAAATACTGCATGATCTCACTTACATGTGGAATCTAAAAAGGTTGAATACATAGAAGCAGAGAGTAGAATGGTGGTTACCAAGGGCAGGGAAGTGGGAGAAATGGGGAGATGTTGGTCAAAGAGTACAAAGTTACAGTTACGTAGGATGAATAAGCCCAGAGATCTAATGTACAGTGTGATGACTATCGTTAATAATATTGTATTATATACTGGAAATTTACTTTAAAATAGATTTCAGGTGCTCTCACCACACACAGACAAAACTCAAAAATTTATATTTATCAAAATTCACCATTAACAGAGTAAAGGTAAACCACAGAATGGAAGAAATTATTGCAATATGTATTACCAATAGTCATATCCAGAATATATAAAGAACCATTATAAGTCAATAAGAAAAAGATAGATAAATCAATGGAAACATGAGGAAGAAACTTGAATGGGTACTTCATCCAAAAGAATATCCAAATAGCCAATATGCTTATGGAAAAGTAATCAATATCATCAGTCATCATGGAAATGCAAATTAAAACCACAATGAGAGAACACTACACTCCTACCAGAATGGCTAAAAATAAAAAGATTGACGGCATCAAGTATTGTGTAGGATGCAGAGCAAGGAGAGCACTCACACCCTGCTGTTGGGAGTAAAAATTGCTACAGCTGTTTTGGAAAAGAGCTTGACACGTGCTGCCTACCAGCTATTCCTCTCCTACATGTATATACCCAGCAGAAAGGTATGCACATTTTTTTTTTTAAAGACACTTTTTTTTTTTCTTTCTTTTTTTTCTTTTAATTTTATTTATTTATTTATGGCTGTGTTGGGTCCTCATTTCTGTGCGAGGGCTTTCCCTAGTTGTGGCAAGCGGGGGCCACCCTTCATCCCGGTGCCCGGGCCTCTCACCATCGCAGCCTCTCCTGCTGCGGAGCACAGGCTCCAGAGGCGCAGGCTCAGTAATTGTGGCTCACGGGCCCAGCTGCTCCGCGGCACGTGGGATCTTCCCAGACCAGGGCTCGAACCCGTGTCCCCTGCATTAGCAGGCAGACTCTCAACCACTGCGCCACGAGGGAAGCCCAGGTATAGCACATTTTCACCGAAATACTCTAAAGGAATGTTCTTAGCACCATTATTCATAATAACCCAACACTGGTAGTAGCCCAAATGACCATCAACAGCAAAATGGATAAATAACTTCATACTATACGGTACAGTCATACTATTCAGTAGTTAAAATGAATGAACTTCAGCTACATTTTTTTTAAAAAAGGGATAAATCTCACAAAGTTAATTGTGAACGAAAGAAACCATACACCAAAGAGGACACACGGTATGATTCCATTTGTTTTCAGTTGAAGAATGGGCCAGTAGTTCTCAGCAGCATCAGCAGCACCTGGTACCTTGTTATAAATGAAAATTCTTGGGCTCCAACATAGACCTACTGAATCAGAAACTCAGAAAGTGATTGCCAGAAATCTGTTTTATTACTTGATTCTTAAGAGTTTAAGTAACTTGTTCAGGTGATTCTGATGCACGCTAAAGCTTGAAAACAACAAAGTTGATTCATGGTGTTAGAAGTTAGGATCCTGATGATTTGGGGGGAGGAAGGGAGTGGTGATGAATGGGGCAGGAGAGGTAATAATAGATAATAATAATCATCTATTTTTTGGCCTGGGTTGGAGTCATGCAAGTGTTTTCAGTTTCTGATGAGTCACTGAGCTAAATGCATACTTGTGAGTTGTGCACTTTGCTGTTTAGGTGTCAGGTTTCATTTTAAAAACTTACTAGAAAAGTGATAGATAATAAAACTGAGGAAATCTTCCAAAAATAAAAACAAAAGATGGAAAAATGAGTGAGTGGTAAGATGAAGTACAGAACATACAGTGCCTCAATAATAGACATTCCAGAAAAAGAAAACAGAAAAAGGAGAGGAAAACAGCCAAGGAATAATTTAAGAAAATTTCCTGGGAATGAAGCCCATGAATTTCCAAATGAATTGAAAGGGCCCCTCAGGTGCCTACAATGGATAAAAGGAAACACATACATGCACACACGTAGGCAAATTTTATCATCAGAGACAGAAAAGATCCCACAAGCTTCCATAAGGTAAAAAAAGTCTCATACAAAAGGTCAGACATCAGAGTGGTTTTGGACTTCTCAGTAGCAATGCTGGAAGCTAGGAGGCATGAGGCAATGCATTTAAAATTGAGAAAAAGTATTTCCAAGCTAG
This sequence comes from Balaenoptera ricei, assembly GCF_028023285.1. Classification (NCBI taxonomy): domain Eukaryota; kingdom Metazoa; phylum Chordata; class Mammalia; order Artiodactyla; family Balaenopteridae; genus Balaenoptera; species Balaenoptera ricei. Next base: position 66,789,383 of record NC_082646.1, read on the forward strand.
AAGTCTATCTTTTTCCAAACTAGGAATATGTAAGGGTAGAATAACAACATTTTCATATATGTAAGATCTCAAAAAAATGTATGGCCCATCACTCTACTTTCTATGGATGTTACTGGAAGATATGCTCCACGAAAACAAGAGAATAAACTGAGAAGGGGGCTTCCCTGGTAGCGCAGTGGTTGAGAGTCTGCCTGCCAATGCAGGGGACACGGGTTTGAGCCCTGGTCTGTGAAGCTCCCACATGCCGCGGAGCAGCTAGGCCTGTGAGCCACAATTACTGGCCTGCGCGTCTGGAGCCTGTGCTCCGCAACAAGAGAGGCCGCGATAGTGAGAGGCCCGTGCACCGCGATGAAGAGTGGCCCCCGCTTGCCACAACTAGAGAAAGCCCTTGCACAGAAACAAAGACCCAACACAGCCATAAATAAATAACTAAATAAATAAACTAAGAAGGAAGACGGCATGGAACACAGGAAAACAGAATATCCAATACAGGGGAGTACAGTGACCAGAACCTTTATACAATGTGATGCCCTGAAGCCCAGGGTGATGGTGAAATGAGAGCCCAGAATGACAGCAGCCCCAGGAGCCACCAGTCCAGCCTGGAGCAGGTCCAAGGGTCCAGGAGAGACTTCTTTAAGAAGATAGGAATGCACTGACTATCTGGTGCAAACTAATGCATTGAGAGGAGCTTTTGACAAGTGGCCAAGGATCTGGGGTTAAATTCGTGATTAATGCAAGGAAACAGGCACTGAAGGGACCATTCCAAAGTCCCACTCTGGCTCCAGAGCTCCCAGGGCGTCGGTCAAGGCTGTGCTTGACCTGCATGGCAGGCTGACTTCTTTCTCTCCCAAATCCTCAGTGCTGCCTGAGACATCCTACACACTAAGATCCATCTCAGAGTTTGCTTTCTGGAAACACCAACCTGCAACACAAGACAACTCCAGAGAGAAGAAAATTTGTGGAGGAAAGGGCAATTCATCATATTGTACCACACCATGCAGCAGTCAACAGTGTTTACATAACCTTAATAATGTAAACTTTACATGTTGATCTAGCCAAAACTACCTTATCATTTTATCAGGAGGACATGAGAATGGGGAGATGTGTCCCGGGAATATAGGAAGAAAGTGAGATAAGTCCTCAATTTCCATAGCAAGAAATGAAGAAATAATACCTAAGATAAAAAATCAACAAGTAGCGATTCGAGGCAGTTGTTTAGAGGCACAGGAGTAAATACGAAAGTAATTAGCTTAATAGGACATGAAAGTGATTGCTTCTGTTCCTGGGCAGAGGGAGAATGTGTAAGGGATTGCTATTTTTCATAGCAAGATTAATAGAATTATTTGATCCTTCAAACTATGAGCATGTCTAACTTTCATAAAAACACAACTAAAATCAAAACATTAAGCCTTGGTAGTGCGATCAGGTGGGTCAATTATGGTATCTCCATACAAGATATTACACAGCCCCTAGAAATGATGCCAAGATGAATATCTATTGAAAAGGAAGGATGCTCTTAATACCATGTTAAGTGGAAAAAAGCAGACTTCAAAATGATGTGCACATTAAATCAACTTTTAAAATTAGATACAGAACTATATAAGTGCGTAGAAGTCTGAAGGTATATACACCAAAATATTTGGAGTTACTCTCTTTACAAAGAGTTACTCTCTTTACTCTCTTTACATGGTGGGGAGTGGTGGGATTTTTATTTTCCTCCATTTGTTTATCTTGTAGCCCAAGCCATCGCTGTATCCCCCAGTCTTCCAGCCTCGCAGGATCACCCTTTCTTTTAACATTTAAATAAAAATGGCTGAAACCTTCATCTTATATACTAAGGAAAGTATATAGCAAATGTATGTAAGCAAGTATATATATATATAAGCAAATTCCAATGCTCTCCCCCCACGCTGGTGCAAATTTCCAGATGCCTAGTTCTCATGTTTACTCTGATTTCCTCTTCCTGCCACCCTCGGTTTCCCTGGCATCCCACTTTCTGCAGCTGTTTCCTTCTCTCTATCCTTAGTTAACACAAACATGGAACATTGTCCTTTTTCCTTGATTTCTCCAAAGAATGTCTTACATGAGGCACTGCTGAAGGACTGCAGCTCTGCATGGCGTGGTAGACAACTTAAAATCAGCGGGAGCATCTCTGTTCCAGTGTGTCCTGGCTGACCCTGCTTCTGGGGGATTCTCACTGGACGTTCTTCTTCTCTGACCCCTGCCTCTCACAGAGCGGCTGGGTCCCTTCAGGATACCCTCACTTCTGGCCCAGGACCCCAGTCTGGGTCCTTACCTTCCACCGAACCACCGAATCCTTCAAGTGCTTCATTTTCCTATGCAGAGTGTGAGGTCTCCCTCGTGGAACATGCTTTTTCCAGCAGGAATATCTTGACCTTTCATATCCAAAAGACCATCAGGAACCCTTTAAATAGTCACCTCATCCAGCTTGAATTAGTAGCCAGAGCCAGTTCTTCCGTTTTGTCTTTCCATTACAGGTGTAATGGCTGTGCATTTTCTGTAATGACTCGGTATTGCTTTCGTAATTAAATTACTTTCAGTAAGAGAAGCGCCATGGAAGTTAGGAGTTCAGGCCATGAGCAAGTGTAAATGTCAAGTCTTAGGACCCCAGCAACTACCAGCAAGCTCCTGCTCCTTGCCAGGCTGAGGAGATGCTCATTAGGGCAGTGTGGGTTGTGGAGGCTACGGCAGGCCCAGGGTTCCACGGGGCTGCTGAGCCCAGTGTGGGCAGGTCATCAACAGGACTCCAAGGAGACATGTGGCCAGTGCAGTCAAGGTGAGGACCTTGCCCCAGCTGACCATGACGCCTGCCCCTTTCCTCTCTATCAATGTCATCAGCCCAGGCCTGGCACAGGTGCAGCCCCTTCCCCTGGAAGCGTTCCTTCTGTGAGAGTCCCTCTCTCAGAAGCTCTGCTATTTATCAGCTGTGTTGCAAGTTAGTCCACCTCCCTTGTGCCTCAGTTTCCTCATCTGTGAAATAGGGATAATAATATTTGTAAGAATCAAATGAGAGGGACTTCCCTGGTGGCGCAGTGGTGAAGAATCCGCCTGCCAATGCAGGGGACGCAGGTTCGAGCCCTGGTCCGGGAAGATCCCACATGCCGCGGAGCAACTAAGCCCGGGCACCACAACTACTGAGCCTGTGCTCTAGAGCCCGTGAGCCACAACTACTCAGCCTGCGTGCTGCAACTACTGAAGCCCGTGAGCCTAGAGCCTGTGCTCCGCAACAAGAGAAACCACTGCAATGAGAATCCCGCACACCACAACGAAGAGTAGCCCCCGCTCGCTGCAGCCAGAGAAAGCCCGCGCGCAACAACAAAGACCCAACACAGCCAAAAATAAAACTGATTAATTAATTAATTTAAAAAAAAAAGAATCAAATGAGAAATACTTGTAAAATGGTCGGAATGGTGCTTGGCTCAGAGTTAGTACTCCATAATGTTAGCGATCATCACCATTATCATCATCATTATTCTTGTCACCGTGTCCATGGACTCTGCCCTCGACAAAGACAGCACATGGACATGTGTGGGAGGCTGCCTCGGGGAGAGCCCGGTATGATTTATCTCTGTTCTCATCACAGCCAGCATAGGTACCAACATGGAACTCATGCTCAATGCCTACTTGATTAAAACTTTGGAGAGAAGAAACAGCCCAGCTAAGAAACCACACATGAGCATTACCTGCCCTGAAACCCATTTTGAGTTAATTTTTGTATGTGGTGCTAGGTAGGAGTCCAACTTTATTCTTTTGCATGTGGATATCTAGTTATCCCAGCACATCTGTTGAAAAAGACTATTCTTTCCCCACTGACCTACTTTGGCACCCTGTCAAAAATCAATTGCCTGGGGACTTCCCTGGTGGTCCAGTGGTTAAGACTCCACACTCCCAATGCAGGGGGCCCGGATTCGATACCTGGTCAGGGAACTAGATCCCACATGCATGCCGCAACTAAGAGCCCACATGCCGCAACAAGAAGATCCCGCATGCCGCAACTAACCTGGCACAGCCAAATAAATAAATAAATATTTTTTTTAAAACCAGTTGACTGTAAATGTGAGAATTTATTTCTGAATTAAATTCTATTCCAGTGATCTATATATCTATCCTTATGCCAGTACAACACTGTCTTGATTACTGTAGCTTTGCAGTAAGCTTTGAAATCAGGAAATGTGAGTCCTCCAACTTTGTTCTTATTTTTCAAGCTTGCTTTGGCTATTCTGGGTCCCTTGAACTTCCACATGAATTTTAGGATCAATTTATTAATTTCTGTGAAGTCAGATGGAATTTTGGTAGGAATTGCATTCAACTATAGATCAATTTAGGGAGTATTGCCGTCTCACCAGTATTAAGTCTTCTGATCCATGAACATGCATATCTGTTTATTTACATCTCCTTTAATTTCCTTCAGTGATGTTTGGTAGTTTTCAGAGTATACATAGGTGTTACACTTTTGTTATAGATTCCTAAGTATTTTATTTTTTTGATACTATTATACATTGTTTTATTAATTTAACTTCAGTTCGTTTATTGCTCCTGTAGAGAAATACAATTTATTTTTGTATACTGATCTTGTATCCTGAAACCTTGCCAATCTTTCGTTTATTAGTTCTAATAGTTAGTATTTGCTCACAATTGCTTAAGTGCTTAGAACAGTGGCTGGCACATAATTGGGACTCATAAATTTGTTGGATAAATGAATGGAAAAGTGAATGAAAATACTCTCAGTGTTTTAAGGGTCACGTTAGAAGACTGACCTACTGGACCACCTGTGAACAAGATCATTCTCTCAGTGTGCAGAGTGGCAGCAGGCCCAGACGGAGCTAAGGGAGTATCTGATCAGCAGAGAAGATGCCAAGATGGTATCTAAAACTTTAAGTTGGAGTCAAACCACAAAAAGCATGACCTGGGTGAGAGCACTTATTTCCTCCAAGATGGGTGTTCTGTTCACAGTGAAAGGAAAATCACCCAAGGCCCCTCACACTGGAAGAGCACACCATGTACCTGAGATTATTGACCTAGGACAACCAACACCAAGTTATATTTTAGTAAAATTACTTAACTTTAAAGAAAAAGGAAAAATCCTTTGAGCATTTAGCCAAAAAAAAAAAAGCATGTGATTTTAAAAAGAAATAAAGTGATCATTGGACTTTTTAACAGTAATAACTCATGCCAGAGACAGAATAAGGTATTTCAGATATCCAAGGAGAGAAAATGTGAGCCAAGATTTAATATCTAGCAAAACTGACCTTCAAGTAAAACATGTAAGGACTCTGGAAATAATATTCCTATGAGTTGTCCCTAAGGAATTTATTAAAGAATAAATAAATAGTGACTGAGTGGGAAAAACAAGAGGTGGCTAGTTTATTGGAAACCTTAAGACACGTGCTCCAGAAGGTGGGTAATAAACCCTATGAAGACTCAGGGACCTGCTACCTCACTGAAGTTTTTAGGTGTCCAGTGGTCGTGGGTGTGCCAGAATATCCCCTTCAAATTAAAAGACAGATTGATGCCTCTTTCATCCTCTACCACAAAGAAGGAAGCTCAGCACCTGGAAGGCCTCTTTGGTCTCTGGAGGTCCCACATTCCACACCTAGGAATTCTTCTCTGGTGACACAGAAAGTGCCAGCTTTCCGTGGGGCCTGGAGCAGAAGAGTGCTCTACAAGAGGTCCAAGCTGCTAAGCAAATAGCCTGTCATTTGGGTCACACGATCCAGCAGACTCTATAGTGTTGGAAGTGTCAATGATGGGTAAAGATGCAATCTAGAGCTCATTGCAAGCCCCAGGGAAAGAATCACAAAGTAGGCCCCTGGGATTCTGGATCAAAGTCATGCCATCTACAGCAGAAAATTACACACCTTTTGAGAAGCAGCTCCTGGCCCTGGGCCCTGGTTTAGATGAAATGCTTATCCATGAGCTCAAGTGAAAAGACATCAAGAACTTCCTATTATGAACAGGGTCTGTCAAGCTGGCCAAGTCATAAAGTCAGGTGCAGCCAGCAGTAGATCATTGTAAGATGGAAATGGTAACCTTGCTTGGTTTGCTGGTAGGTCAGCTTGGTATGTGGGTGGAAGCCAAAAAGGACAGTGGCTGCATGACAGTCACATTCAAGAGTTGCCTTGAAAGACAGTGGGAAGCAAGGGAAAATCTTCCCAATGAGCTGCAGACAGTGTCCCTGGTTATGGAAGGAGAGCTGTATACAAGAAGCTGGACACACATTCCGGGCAGTGGCCCGTGGCCTAGCTGGCTAGTCAGGGGACTGGAAGGAAAGGGTCTGGAAGACTAGCGACAAGAAGGTTTGGGGTAGGGGCCTCCCTGGTGGCGCAGTGGTTGAGAGTCTGCCTGCCGATGCAGGGGACACGGGTTCGAGCCGTGGTCTGGGAGGATCCCACATGCCACGGAGCGGTTGGGCCCGTGAGCCACAACTACTGAGCCTGTGCATCTGGAGCCTGTGCTCCGCGGCAAGAGAGGCCGCGATAGAGGCCCGCGCACCACTATGAAGAGTGGCCCCTGCTTGCCGCAACTGGAGAAAGCCCTCGCACAGAAACGAAGACCCAACACAGCCAAAAATAAAAATTAATTAATTAATTTAAAAAAAAAATTGTCCTGGCCGAGGCGACTCTTCCGAAGACCTAAAACCCGGTCCCATACTGAGCGACCATTAAAAAAAAAAAAAAAAAAGAAGGTTTGGGGTAGAGGGGTGTGGTTGGAAGTAGACAGGCAATATGTCAACCATCACCACCCACCAGACAGCATCCACCACAGAAGAGAAGTGAATTAAGTAGATTAAATGACTCAGCCACTTTGTCACTGGCCACCCTGGAACTGGCACAATAAGCACATGAATGGAGTTGGTCACAAGATAGATACGGAGGCTATGCATAGGCCCACCAGCACGGACGCCCACATACCAAAGCTCATCTAGCGACTGCTGCCTCTGAGTGTCCAATCTGCCAGCGAAAGAGACCAAAGCTGAGCCCCAGATACGGCATTATTCCTTGAGGAGACCAACCAGCCACTTGGTGGCAAATCAGCTATATCAGGCCCCTTTCATCCTGGGAGAGCCTGCAGTTCATACTCACAGGGATAGAGATCTATTCTGAAAATGTTTGCCTTTTCTGCCCACAGAACCTCAGCTAGCACCAATATCCAGAAGCTTAGCGAGTACCTGATCCTCAGGTACGGAATTACATCAGCATAGCATTCAACCAGCGCACCCACTTCACAGTGAGGCAAGTTAGGGAGTGGGCCCATGACATTAGGATCCACTGGTGATATATATATATATATTTTTTTGTTTTTTTAATTGCACCATCCAGACGTTACCAACCTCCAAGAGCCCTGACATGGCCTACTAAAGGCACAACTGAAGCACTAGCTTCAATAATCTGAGGCAATAATCTTCAAGGGTGGGGTGCAGGGCTTCCCTGGTGGCGCAGTGGTTAAGAACCCGCCTACCAATGCAGGGGACACAGGTTCGAGCCCTGGTCCAGGAAGATCCCACATGCCGCGGAGCAACTAAGCCTGTGCGCCACAGCTACAGAGCCTGCGCTCTAGAGCCCGCGAGCCACAACTACTGAGCCCGCGAGCCACAACTACTGAGCCTGCGCACCTCGAGCCCGTGCTCCGCAACAGGAGAAGCCACCGCAATGAGAAGCCTGCGCACTGCAACGAGGAGCAACCCCTGCACACCGCAACTAGAGAAAGCCCGCACGCAGCAACCAAGACCCAACGCAGCCAAAAATAAAATTAAATAAATTAAAAAAAAAAAAAAAAGGTGGGGTGCCATCCTTCAGGATCCAGTCCATGCATTAAATCAGAGACTTTCATGTGCTGCTGCATCCCTAAGGAAGAATACATCGTTTCAGGAACCAAGGGGCAGAAGAAGGAGTGGCCACACTTACCATCACTTCCAAGGGCCCACTGAGGGACACCGTGCTTCCTGTTTCTGCAGCTCTGGGTTCTGCAGGGTTGGAAGCACTGGTCTCCAAAGGGAGCACACTCTTTCCAGGGGACACAGAACTACATTCTTTAGGTCCCGGTGCATTGAACTATAGGCTCCAGCTGCCACCAGGGCACTTTGCATTCCATGTGTCTGAGGACCAGCAGACAAGAAAGGAGTCACCATTTTGGCAGAGATAATTGAGCCTGAAGAGCAGGAGGTGGCAGGGCTGCCTTTATACATAGGGGATGGGTAAAACACACGTGAAACCCAGGGCTTCTTAGAGAAATAGCTGATTCCAAGTTTAGGACAGAAAATGTACAAGAGGACCTTGGGACATCTTGAAATGCCAGAAAGCAACCACCAGAGTCTTGTCAAACAACTCCGGAGCCAACCAACTTGAAGAGGCTCCCAACAGCCAAGACGGGACAACAAAGACAATAATTGCAATGAAATGAAACCCATCAGATACGTTTATTCATAAGTTCATAGTAATTTTTTTTAAATAGCCACCTTCTGAGGATAGCAGGGAACCAATCCAATTCATTGTCTTAAAAGTTGAGTAAATAAAAGGAAAGAATTAAGCACTTATTCTGCCTTTCCTATACAAACTCTACTGAGAAATCAAATAGATGAGGGGGCAGCATCTCCTTATAAAATTATTCCATCTAATAAATGAAAACAAAATGATAGATTAGAATATCCCCATGTTGCAACCCCCGGTGAATTACTTACCGGATATAGGTGTTGAGCATCAGTGACTGCCAACACCAATAAAAGTGAACACCAGACATGAGGTGCCTCCTGGTAAATGAGCACACACTGCCTAGAGTCTCATCATCAGAGGGATCCCACCTGAGGCGAATCAGGTCTCTGGATCTAGCTGCTGATTTGCAGGAAGTGCAGAGAGTAAAGGAGCACATGGAACTGCACCCCCCAGTGTGAAACTAGCAAAATCCAGGCTGTGGAAAAACTACAGGTCAAACTGTCCAGGTTCCTCGACAGATAAACTGTAAGGAAAAGAAAGGGGTAGAGGAAACTCGTTAGATTGAGAGATGTATCAAGCCTAAAAAAAAAAACAAAACAGTAAAACTATAGTGTGTAGGGATGCACACTTGGGTGATAAAGCAATAAAAGAAACTCAAGGAAGTCATTACTATAAAGGTCAAGATGTTGGAAGGAGGGAGGCAGCTGGGACAGGAATGGGGAATGGGGAGCTTGGAGGATGCTGGGGAGGCTGGTAAAGCTCTATTCCTGGCCAGGGTGGTGGTTACAAGGGTGCTCGCTTCGTAACAATTCACTGAGTTCATCTGCCTGTTTATTGACCAGTCCCTGAAATCTCAGAGTCTGAGAAGCACTGAGTTAGAGCAGGTGCAGAAGCCGAGGCAGGAAGGGCTGCTTGCTGAGCACAGTGACTGCACTTTATCTACCCGGAGCTGCTTGAGAGGCAGCTGACTCGAATGTCCTTGAAACATTGAGCTACTGAACACGTCTGTTCTCTTATATCACACATCATTCCGAAAAGGGTTTGCTGCAGATTATAAAACAAAACACAGTAGAAAGTGAGACATTCATAGCACAATCAGCTGTTAGAAGGAGCAGAACACAGATGGTTCCAGGAGAGCCCTGATCTATAAAACATGATTCACACTTACCTTCTCAGCAGCGTCTGCTGGAAAGGGTGTTGCTTCTCCACTGCTTTTGGCTGGCTGAGGCCACCAGCATCCTCCATCAAAGAACATAATCAAGTGCTGGGTGCTGTGCACACACCACACAGAGCCAGGACCCACTGGACCACTTTACAAGTTAGACCCATGACCACATCCAGGAAGGTCATTTAACTCTAACCGGCTCGACCGCTGGCTGAAGGCAGAGGAGAAATACTCCCAGGTTACCTAAACAGTATCCTCCCCTTGCTCCTCTGAGACGTGGTCCGGTCATGGGTGAATCTGCCAGGCAGTAGACCATACACGTTGGTTATGAGTGTATGTTGCCAGTGACCTGTTCAGGCCACACAGTTGTCGTGTCTCAGCCCAGCAGTTATGCTCTGACCACAGGTTTCCATTTCTCATGTCAGAGAAGGAGGGGCCAGAGCAGCAATAACATTCTTCACAGGTGTCAATGTGCACAAGGAATGCCACATACTGGTGGTATGGCTTTGGTTTTTGTGCCTGCAGCATGGGTTCAGTCATTCATTCAATCCACATCTACTAAGCACCAGCAATGTTCAAAGCCCTGGGATACCTGTCAGCCTTTTCCTTGTCTCCCACTTTGTGGATGCAGAGCCCACACATATGCTCTCCTCCCTGTCTCGGACTTGACTCTAGAACTAGACTTCCCCAAGCTTCACAGTACGGCAGGTACCTTCATATCGCCATGCCTTTGCACATGCTGTTCACTCTACATGCAATGTCCACTCTTGGGACAATCCTCCACCCTAAGCACAACTCATTGTGGTCAGTATCTTCCCTGATGTCATATTCTCCTGCAGCACTTGCCTCTGAGCTCTTCAAGGACAGGGGGTCTGGGTCTCAGTCAGGAGCCAGGACAGGGCTTGATACAATGGGGTAATAACAACAACCAACATTTACACACAGCTGACCTATTCCAGGCATATATGCAGAGTCATTTAGTCCCCACAACAACCCTATGAGGCAGCCACTATTACCATTCCCATTTCATCGATGGTGAGTAAACTGAGGTTCGGCAAAGTTACATAGCTTGCTCTAAGTCCCAGTAGCAGAGCAAGAATTCAACCCAAGGACTTTGGCCCATAGTCTGTGATGTTAACCAGTGCCAATGAATTCACGCATTCCACAGACACCTACTAGGTACATAACCTGTGCCAGTTACTACTTCATGAACAAAGTGGATTGGGTTCCTCCCTCATAAAACTTACATTTAGAATTAGCAAATAATTACTATAATGGTTGCCGATGTTAGGAAGAAAAATAAAGCAGAATAGGGGAAAAAAGTGACTGTTGGTATTTTAGAGTGGTCAGAGTAGGTCTCTCTAAGGACATCTGAGCAGAGACCTGAATCCAATAAGGGAGCAGTTGTCAATGGAAAAGCCACAAGCTTGGAGTGAAACAGTTCTGGTAACTGCAAACTACTTACATGATGTGTGGCCTTGGGCAAGTGACTAACCTTCTCCGAACTTCGATTTCCTCGCCTATAAACTGGGAATAATCTAAACTTGCCTTGCAGAGTTGTGAGGAAAAGGGAGAGGTATGTGTAAAGCACCTGGCTTAAGGTCATCTCTGATCTCGGCCCACAACATACACAGGCTCCAGAGGCACTGCCTACCTGCCCCACTTCCAAAAAAACCTGAAGACTCCCACCACCCGCTCACACCCCCTGCCGGCAGGATGGCGCACTGCAGCTGTCCTGGAAGCCTCCAGTCGCTTTCCTCACCTCTTTAAAAAGCCTCACCTTAGCACTGCCAGTCACCAGGGAGGGAGATGAACAGGAGACCCTCCCCGCCTTCTAGGAGCTCAGTCTAGGGAGTGGGCCCAACATGAAAGCAGGCAATAACAACCCAGAGAGGAAGTCCCAGCATCTAAGAAACTACAGGAGCACAATGAGGAAATGATTAACCGTTCCCCGGGAGGTAAAGGAAACCCTGAACAATGAACATAAGTGGACATGAGGGGAGGCATTCCAGGCAGAGAACAGAACATGCAAAGTCAGGGAAGCGTAAAAGAGGACACTGATTGCCTTGAGGTGCTGTACTTGATTGTGCTACACTTCTGGAGCTTCCTGCCAAAGCAGCTTGGTTGAAGAATAAAACCAAAGGAAGCTGATTCCTGGGACCCTTATAAAGCTCTATCACCTGCCATCTGGGGAAAAGCAAACCTTCTCTCAGGAAAAAACTTTCCTTCCCGAGCGCAGACAGGGTCTCATGTGCCATGTTCCCACACCTGGTCTTTCTTACCCTTCAAGAAATGGCCCATCCCGTCTCGGTCAAGTGACAACTTTTGCAACCTTGGCCAGGTCTTTTCCCCTCTCTGCCTCAGCCTCCTCCTCTGGGTAGTGGGAAATTAACCCTGGGATGCCTCCCTCTCAAACAGCCAGGAAAGCTCCTGGTGCCGCAGTGGGTAGGACCCAGGACACACAAGCCCCTCTGGGCAGTCCTGGCCTGGGAGGCGGTGCCACAGCCTGGTTCTCTCAGACAGACCCAACTGCACCCTCCACTACCCACTCCTCGCAACATGCCATGAAAGTCAGGGACCCACACAGTTCTGTTTCAGGTGTTTTATTAAGTGGGCCATACTGCAGCTGGTTTCTAAGTCGCAAAATAACATAAATTTAACAATGATAACATAGCCAGTTAGACTGTGACAGCTTTTTCTTTCCTTAAAAAAAAGAAAAAAGAAAAAGACTTAAAACACACAATGGAGGGTTAAATAAATAATACATAAAAGAAAGAAAAGGAAAACCTGTTAAAACGTGCTTATGTTTACTTCTGTGCAACTGCGTGCCAAGAGGAAACTGATTTTCTGCACGATGATACATCCTGGCATGTCTCCTTCCCAAATAATACTGACAAGAAAAAGAAAAGCCATGGAGCTGCCTCATCAGTGCTTTTAGAGGCACTACTAAAAATCCCTTTGATTGGAGCTTGGGGCTTCCTGCTCAGCACACCTGTGTGTGGCCCGTGAAAGCCAAATATCCATAATAATGTTAATATAGAAAACATCAGTTTAAAAACAATGTGGAATGGCCTCATTAACGCGGCGGGGACGAGGAAGCAGAGCTGCCCCGCACGTGCCGCAGGCTCAGTCCAGGGAGGCCGCAGGCTCCAGCGCGTGGCCACGGCGAGGGAGGGCACCAGCTTCAAAATAAGCGGCACCAACCTCGTCTCCCTCTCCCTATCACTCTTTCACATGAAAGTGTGTAAAAAGCAAATCAGCAAATAAACTCTAAAATAGATTATTTATTCCAAAAATCCTCTACTTTTCTTTTTACAGTGAGTGTACATCTCCTCTCATCTCCTGCACAACTCGCGTAGGTCCCTTTGGGAAGAAGGTGGGCAGAGCTACAGGCGAGTCTCTGGGTCCTGCTGCTAGCTGGTGCTGGGAGGTCAGATGTCGATGCCCTTGACCAGGGATGTCTCCAGCGTGATGTTGAACTCCTGCAGTGTCTGCAGCACGCGGATCAAGGAATTGACAAGTGTGTGGTCTTTGATCAGCGCCACATCCTCATACATGTGTGCGGTGATGGGGCAGTCAGCCAGCAGGGCAATCCAGTGGTGCAGGAGGTGATCTCTGGCAGGGAAGGATCAGTCCAGATGCGTTAGAAGGGAAAGGGAAGGGGGACAGTTAGCGAAAGCCCAAGGGGGAAACCCGCTCCATCACTCCCTGAACAAAGTCTGAAGCTGGAGAAGCAGATCTCCCCGCAGCCCCCTTTCCCTTCCCTAAGAGCACTTGGCGAAGATGTCTTACATGGCTTTAAAAGGCTCCCACTGTGGGCTACCGAGCCCTAGGGATGCCAACCCAACCTGACCCAAACAGGCCCTGTCATCTGCCACAAGGCCTGCTCCGCTTCCCCCTCTAGCCCCCCAGACGACCCCACCAACAAGACACCATGTCCTGTCAGCAGCACTTCCTCCATCTCAACAGCCAGTCTCTCCTAGATCGTCGCTCCTCCCCACAGCGACCACCACCAGGAATAACACTGCAAGCTGACATCCACATAGCACTCAGCATGTGCCAGGCACCATTATAAGAGATTTAACCTTCATGACAACCCCATGATGTGAGGTAGGTGCTATCAGTGCTATTATTATCCCCACTTTACAGATGAAGAAAGTGAGGCTGATGGAGGTTAAGCAGCTTGTCCAAGAGCACACAGCTAGTAAGTGGCTGATCTGCGATGTGAACCTGGTTCCTGAATCTGTTTTTAACAACTATGCCAACTCCCTCCCTTCCAAGGCCTAAATAAAAACTGCCTTGTTTATCTGGGCTTCGTGCTCTCACCTGACCCACTGGAATAACCCCTAACAATCTTGCCCATGCATACCATCCATGATATCAAATTACTATCATTTCAGTCCCCTGATTAAAAATCAACTCTGTCCCAGCTCCTCATGGCCCCTATCCCTTAAAGTGTTTCCTTCCCACATTCCACCTGTTATTTCCTGACCCCACATGCTTTGCTTCCTTTAGGGTCTCTCTGTTAGTTCTGTCTGCTTCAAGCTCACTCCTCACATCTACCCTTCCGTTAAGGCTCACCTCACATACCACCTCCTCTCTGAGCCTCCTCTGTTCCTTCTCCTCTACATTTTCAGCAAACGTTATGAATGCGTACTTTTTTCAACTCTCCCAAACTTCTGCCTTGTACTAAATAATCAGGACAAGTGAACTTCTAAATGGTAGAGACCGTATTTTATTCAGCTCTAGTCCCACATCTTCCATGAGGCCTGGCACATTCAAATGTTTGTTAAAGAAATGACTAGATATATATACTCTACTTCAAATTTTGTCAGGGGGACAGTTTTATTCCTTCGCATCAAAATGCAGCCCCTCCTCCCCAGTTACACACACGCTTTCATCCCCACCCCACCCCTCTCACTCACACACACACACACACACACACACACACACACGCGTGGTACATGAAGAAAAGTAGGGGCCTCTACCAAGGCCTCCAAGGCCTCACCTGCCCAAGGGCACCTGGCCATTAGCCACTCCCCACCCCCGCACCACACTGGGCCTCCAGCACCACCGGCAGGGCTGGCTGTGTGCACACTGGGCCATGAGGCTGCAGTACCTGGCTCCCAAGCACACCAGCATCTGAAACTTGCCATCCTTGCCAATGTTCCGGGGATTATTGTTGATCGCAGTGACAAAACGGCAGAAGTTCCGGGCCCTCATATGCCAGTTTTCCTCAGGAACAAGTTCATTCTGCTCCAAAGTCTCGTAATAGGTTTGTGCTTTTTCTGTGAAGAGGAGACAAGCTTGCCAGTGACAAAGGCTCTCAAAACCGACCTGTCCCTGACTGTCCTGTAGGCCGCTTGCCACAGGCCTACCTCCGTGTCAACGCAAGTAACTTAGTGGGAATAACATGAGTGCTCTGAGGCCACTGGTCACACTTCAAAATGATCCTTATGAATGTCTGGAATTCTGCTGAGAAAGAGGAATCTGCATCCTGCTGTGAAGCAGCCAAGTGCTTGCTTTTTGTTAGTTGTAGTCTCAGACTTCAATTCTAAAGGCATCCTAAAAATCACACATGACTGACCAACGTTCAATACTGCATCTTCAACTGAAAATGAGAGAGACTATGTATATTTAGTTTGAAAAATTTGAAAATTTGTGTTTCATTCACTTTGATAGTATGGTTTAACTGGCCATTTTGTCTTTACATTTTATTTTGAAACCATTTACTTTATAAAATGTTCCATATGGATATTTATTTTCACTTTGAATAAATTAAAACAATCGGCACTTTAAAAAAAAATAAAAATAAAAAATGATCCTTATGTTCCCTATCTCTGTATTTTAAATTTCTTTATGTGGCCCTTGATATAAAGATGGTCCTTTCTCAACAAAACTCTTGAGGGAGAAGCTTCTTGCATCAAATTCTCCAAGGGGGTGTAACACAGGGCTTGGACTCCAATGCAACTGGTCTTTTGGACCTACGAGCAGGAAGTGTGAGGAGTCATGACTAAGCCTGTATTATATATGACAGATGCCTGGAAAGAATCTTTCCTGTCCAATTCTCAGGAGATGAGGGGCGAAGGGTGGGAGGGCTTCTGTTATTACCTCTGAGAAAAGCCAGGGCAAGCAAACACATCTAACCTGAGAGTCACCTGATTCGGCTTCTGTACCTCAGACCCCAGTGGTCAGCACCCACATTATGCTGATGATTCCCCCATGTCTCTGCATGCTTTTCCCACCCTCACACCCCAGCCCAACTCACCCAAGAAATCCCAAATGAAGACATTTTTGAAGAGCCGCGGCGATTTAAATCCATGCTGGAAAGCCTGTTCCAGGGCCGAGACAAGGCCACATTCTCCACAAAGCAACAGCGTCAGACTACCTCGCTATATAAGGAAACAGGGGAGAGTGCCAGGCTTGCCTCAGCTAAGATGCCCTCCCACCACTGCATCCCCAGCCCACTGCCCACACCTGGGAGGGCAGCAAAAGACACGCAGGGACCTTGTCTAGTCTCCCCAGCACCTGGCAGGGCCTGACTTAGAGCAGCTCCCAGTGAATAGCTGTTGAATGAACAAATGATGGTTCTGGGCCCCCAGCAGTGGACAAAGCCCATGTGGCCATTGTTCAGGGAGACCCAGACAAATTCAGAAGAGGACAGAAATACACTGTCCATTGGAGGCCCAGGGACTCTGCTGGGTTGTCAGTGAGTAAGGAAAACAGGGCAACCCTATGCACAGGTCCCCAGAGAAAGGAATCCGCTGAATCTCAAACTAACTGAGGCACACACTCTATGCGCTGGGCTGTCCACAGCACAGGGGCCTGGAACAAGATTATTCTCTCTTACTCAATATAAGGCCCTGGGTTGGAGGGCAGGGAGGCTCACCTCTTTCTCAGGCTTATGGAAGTGCTTCACGATGCCATTGACTGCCTCACCGATGGACTCCTGGATCTGCCCAGTGTTCAGCTCTGATAAAAATCAAGCAGATATCCAGTCTCAGGTTAACAGTACTTAGTTGACTGAGCAAAAGACTGAGGACATAGGAAGACCCACGGGAGAGGTAGGGCAGCTTGGACCCTGGGAAGAGTGGCTCTTGCCCACCCAACTTTGCTGAGCTAGCTCTTCCTAAAATCTTGGGACAAAAAGCAAAAGCTAGGATCTTAGAGTTCTGTCTCCAGGAGATGCTGGTCAAGTTTCTTCTCCACTCTGCCCTGGAACTTTTGGCAACCAAAAGAGTGCCAAGACTTGACGGTAAAGCCCAGGAACCAGGAAGGGGAAGGCCAGAAAGTAAACCCCTCTCCTCTATAGGGTCACATACAAATAGCACAGAGGATCCAGGCCAGGATCCAGGAGCTCTCCCATCTCCTTCCAGTCCTCTAACGAGAGTGCCAACCCCCCCCCCCAACTGATTCATGAGAGGAGGGTGACAAACGCCTGAGGCTGCTTTGTCTTTGTCGGCAGAGGTGGTTCCTGAGGCAGCTGCACAGGCTGCGGGGGATCCGGGCTCCCTTATCAGGACTTCCAGAAATCTGCCCGTTCCCCAGGCAGGGCAACAGGAGGGCCCAGCCCCATCTCCCACTTACTGGGCTTGTTGTTGGGTGAGATGGTAACGAGCCTCCGGATGACGCTGGGAGACTGCTGCAGGGGCGGGGTCCGGCACGGCCTCTCGTCCACCTCAGGCTGGGATGTGAGCAGGTCCCCGACTAGGACCCGCTCCAGGCTTCCGTCATCCATGCCCTTCCCCAACCACCGGCCACACGGGAACCTGAGGGTCAGGCAATAGCCTGTCAGAGCTGCCAGCTCCTCCAGCGTCCTTTCCCTTGCTGATCAGTAAAGGCCATCAAAAAAGCCAATCCCTGAGGATAGGCTCTGAAACCGGGCTGGGGATCCTCAAGGCCCTGCTCCTCATCCCACCGTGCGGCATCAGGGAAGCCACCCGAGTGATGGGTGGCCTGGAACCTGTGCACAGCGATGTCATACACCTTCACTTGTAAAGCCCTCCTTCTATTTCTTTTCAGGGCATGAGGCAGAGCCAAACAAGAAACTGCCTCAGCCTATCACAACCTAAAAGGTCTCCTTGAGAACCCCACATACCCAAGCATCAAACACAGTCCCTGGTGGTACACCTAGCCCCAGTGTCTCAGGGCATAGCTGAGGGAACACTTACTTGTAGGTATGTCCGGTGATCTCATTCCTGACCATCACATACTCAACAAGCCATTTGGCATACAGCCCAGAGTTATCATGGCCTATCTGCACCGTAGTGAGCTTCCCCAAGTTCTGGTACTGTGAGAGAACAGCCAAACAGAGAAGATGGGGTAGGTGAAGAAAACAGAAGAAAAGCGCCACACTCCTCAGAGGCACACATCTGACTGGCTCCCTGCAACCTGGCCCCCCAGTATCTGCAGGGGCAGAGCTCATGGCTCCACCTACCGCCAAAGCTGGCAGTATAGTACTACCTCATGAGGGACGATGCCGAGAAAGAAAGAGAGCACTACCTGGAGGAAGACTAGGGCCTGGGAGCAGAAGGCTCTGGAAATGGCAGAGCAGTCGGAGCCCTCTGTGAACATTTGGGCTCAGCAGCTGAAAGAACTCTTGGGGATTTCTCAATACACCATGGACAAGGCGGTATGCAAGTCCAGATGGGTGCCTTCCAGCCAGAAACCATTTAGACAGGGCAGGCTCCCCCGTCCTCAGTCAACCCTTGGCTCTGGCCTCTGATCGTCTTGGGACAGGTCAGCTGTGCTGAAGCATAACACTGTAAAGAGCAAGGCCTCTAAAACCCTGGAGAAGGCTTCCCAAAGTAGCTGTTGAAACTCAGATCCCCATAGAGCCTGGGGCTGTGGTCGCCGGATAACACGTACCTCGAAGGTCATCTCTAACACATTCCTGGGAATCTGCAGGATCTGTGTCTCACCCAGTTCTCCCGAGATGCAGATCCATGGGTTGGCGGTGAACATGGAGCCCCCCAGCTTCTTGCTTGGTACGATCAGGATGTGGTAAGGAATCACTGTTTAGGGGAAGCCACAAAGGCATTGGAGGGGATCAGGAATCCCTCCCGTACCTGAGAGGGCCCTGACCTGCCCCAGGCATGCTGGCATGATTGGGGTTCCTGGTACAGAGCCTGGAGCAGCCCGTCCTGAGGACCCAGTCTCTGGCCGGCTTAGAATATTAGCCAATCTTCCCCTCAATCTCACTCCTCCCAGGGTTATCACCCAAACATCCAAATCCAAGCCCATCTGCAAGCTCAGAGCTAAGTAAACCTGTTCCTTAAACAATATCACCAACTCAACACTGCACTGAATTGCTTTTCAGAGCACTTTTCTACCTATCATCTCAGGGACTCTAATAACAATCTCCAGAGAGGCCAGGCAGGTATCACAATGCCTTTTCTGAGGCACTGAGAGGGAAATAGTTTCCCCCAGGTCTCCTGTATTCCAGTCCAGTGCTGCTTCCACTGACGCCTACAACACTTTTCTCTGAGAGGGAGGATGGGTGTCATATAGAACAAGAGTCCACACTGCTGAAGCTGCTGAGTCACTGGCCAAACAACTAGTCATGGGGCAAATTCAGACCACCCCCCACCAAACAAAGCATCCTAGCACCAAAGAAAGTTGAGGCTCCAAGAGCCTTCCTTAGACCATTTTAAACCCTCTTCCTCGCTCTGCAAATAGGGAGACTGAGCCCCACTGCAGGGGTAGACACTGCTCACAGATCCATAATGAGTTAGGGCAGAACAGGGCCTGGACCCAAACCTCCCACTGCCATCTGGAGTTCTTTCTGCTACTTCAGGAAGAGTTGTTGTTCCCTGGGGGCTAGTCTGAAACTTTCTGTGATGCTGAATGACTCTCTCAGCCCAAAACAAGAGGTAGATTTCTTTACAGGTGTGCAGGGAGGGCAGTGAACTTCACCCCCCACACCCCACTCCACCTTAGGCCCCCAGCACCCAGGACCACAGTGACAACACAATGGCCAAAAGCGCTGAGCTCCCTAGTTCAGAACAAGAGTAAGAAGCTTGAGAGAAAATACAACCTCCAAGGAGGGGCAAGTACACCTCTCTCCCCACAGAAGAAAGTACAAGTGATAATCTTTCTTTAAAAAGGGGACAGTAAGTTAGCCTCAGACAGGCTCATGAAGACTGGCATTGGGAAGGCTAGTGGGGAGCACAGGGCTACTCACGGATAGTTGTGAAGACATTGGTGAAGCAGAAGTAATCGACGGCATTGAAAGAGAGGAGGTGATAGAGGAACTGCTCCTTCTCATCGTCACAGCGCAGGAAGGCATAGCGCTTGTACAACTTTCTGTCAGAGAAGAGGCGATACATCAGTCTCCCAGACAAAAGGAGGGGTAAGAGGCTAGAATTATTCAGTTCTGGAAGGACACAGCTAAGGGAAGAATGTGAGTCAAGCCTCAAGCTCTTTAGGGCCACCGAAAAAAGGAACAAAGCCAGCTACTCCAACTGAGGGCTAGAGGGAAAGTGGCTTTAGCTACAGCAGGAACAACAAAAACCAAACTCCACCTGTGTCCAAGAGTTGACGTTACTATAATGTAAAGTGTCAGACGTCGTGGGATCTTCTTTCCTAACCTGAGAGCTTCTATAGGGCATCACCCCAGTGTATGGTGTAGGAGTAGCAACGGCAGGAGGTCTGTGGTCACCATTCCTTACCAGGGCTAGTCTCTGACCCTCAGCAGACCTGAGACCCACAAGTCAGAACACTGCTCTGAACGTGAATGTAAGCTGAGGACAGCTTCAGAAGCAAGGAATGGAATGATCCAGGTCACAGGCAAGGAAGAGCTGTGCAGACGATGTCCTTCCCCTCTTTTCAATTTCCTCCCATCCCCACCCCTCATCCACTGCTCACTCATCAAAGGCCAACCCCTCTGCCTGACACTGCAGGCCTTCTGGGCCTGCACAGCAATGGTACCTTCCCCAAGTAGCAGGGACACAGAGAGCCAAATGCACAGGCCCCCAGCACAAGAAACACACAGAGAACAAAGGAAGGTCCTTGTCCTGCCTGCCCAGACGGCAGTCACCATGCCAGAGAGGTATGGGATTCAGTAGACCCGTGAGGTTCTACCTAGACAGTTTGTAACGTAGTTTCCACAGAAAATTCGCCAACCAAAACCTACTCTGTGCAGGTGCTGGAGAGGGAAGCACCTATCCTCACATACAGTCTAGATGAATAAATCTGATAAAGGCCACAGTATAAGACATAATCAGTTGCCAAATGAAAGGCACTCTCTGGGAATTTAAAGACCCAGAAGTTTCGATGGTCCTAGAACAGGAGGGCCTGAAGGACAGCACAAATTTAGACAGGGGTTGTAGAAGAAGGAGAAGGACAGGGTATAAAAGCCAGTTTGGCTAGAGTTGAGGGCTCAGAGAAGTGATCAGTTAGCAATGAGACTGAAAAGTCTAGCTAGGGTAAAATGAAGGCAGGCCCTAAATATTCAGGCTAAAGAGTTTGTAATCTGCCCTACAAGTAATAGGTTTCTTAGAAGTAAAGGGAAAGCCATAACTAACTTCAAGAAATTTGAATTTAGTACAGCTGAAGGGTGAAAGGGGCATGAGGATGAAACCTAGGGAGTGGCAGTAAGTAAGGAGACAGATGGAACAGCGGCTAAGGACCTGAAATGTGTATGCGGGAGGTAAAGCTAAGCAAGGAGTCACACGAACTCCAAACTGTGAACCGAGGTAGGGAGAAGGAGTATTGGGAGAGGTACATGGTTCATGCCTCCAATGAAAGCAAATTTTAATAAGTGGCAAACAAATGGATAATGATAATACAGACCACCAATGGTAAAAAAAAAAAAAAAAAAAAAAAGGAATGAACAAATACTGTAACAAATGCTATGGGTGCCTGGAGGAGGAATGGACTAAGTCTCTGGGGAGTCTAGGCAAACTCTGGCAAGGAAGACTTCTGACTAGGCCCTGAAAGGGCTGAACACATCCTGAGAAGTGTGAGGGGTCTGATGTGGCTGGAGCTTTAAGCAAACTTAGGAGAAAGATGAGAGAGGGTAGGATGGAGTAGTAGGTAGGTTTTGATGAAGCACACCTTTCTCTCTCCCTATATCCCACCCAAAACGCAATCTGTGGCAGCAAAACTCTCATTTTCTACTCACTGGAGTAAATTCTGAGCTTTTGTCCTCTAACAGGGCTACAGTTTAAAGAAACCAAAATTAGTCTCCTCACCCAAGTCTGTGCCCTGTTTGCTCCTGCCTAGGCCCTTAAGTTCACAGGCCCTAGACCCATCCACTGCCCTAGACCTGCATAAAGTTCCTGGGCTTGACTCCCTCTCGGCTACCTCTCTGCCATGTCCTCCTGCCAACTTGCAGCATCGCCTGACAGATGATGCCCACACCGGCCCACAGGAATCACTCCTGCCCTGTCAGACCCTAGTGCCCACACAGCCACAGATTTTCCCAGGACACACAACTGTCCTCTAGAGTCTGGTATGCAAACAACTCCCTTCCAAACTCCAGGCTTAAATGTTCACTTGTTCTCTTTTAGTTGTCCTTCCAACCTTCAAATTTTATTTCTAAACTTTTTCGTCACTAAAGGGAATCAAATGTAAGCACTTTAAGAATTGCTATTTTGTAACCTCTCAAAGTGAGCTCTCTAACCTATTAAGATTTTGAAACCGGTTTTTCGCTGTGGTTTAAACACACAAAGTCTAAAAAATTACATTTTCACTTTAAATAAAAACAGATTCTTCAGGTTTAATCAATTCACTTACACAAAATTTCCCCAAGGTCCACTTCTCTGCTTTATCATCCACAGGGAAGTCACATAATAAAGGATACCATGAAAAGATGCCCAAGGGAATGCCAAAAAGAAAAATGCCCAATAGGCTTGCCAATGAAGAAAGAACCAAACATATTATATATAGGAAAAGACAGAGAGGTGGTAACTGAGAGGCAGAGAAGGGAGACAGCCTTCCTCCCCACTCCTGCTCTAGTAACTAGGGTACGGAATGAATGCAAAGGATATAAAATCAAGAGAAGGGAACTGTAGATTTAGTGGCTCCTAGGAGTGAGGAAGAGCAAGGACCTGGTTACTTTGGGCTGGCCTAGGCTCAGGAGAGAACAAAAGAGATAGGGTATATCTTAGAAGTTTCTTTTTAATTCTCCAATCCTTTCCCCCTCAAGACAGGAAAGAGACCAAGAAAATGCCCTATGCCCAACAGGTATACAGGTCACTTGAGTGCCACAAGGAGAGGAGGACCCCCAAAACTCTGAGGTATCCAACGAGGATTCCATCCTTCTCACTACCTCTGTAAGAAAGCTATTTGGGGGGGGGAGATATAGATCAAGAAGGTAGGGAGAACAGATATGACAGAATTATTCTTCTACAGATAAAGAAGAAGAAGAAATGTTACATCACCAAAAACTTCAGGAAGAATATACCACCAAAACAAGAAAAGTCCTCCCATCTTCTTTATGGGAACTGATCCGAGGTAGAGCACAACAAGAGCTCATTGGTTGACCAATGGCTGAAAGAGCCTGGATAAACCATAGTAGGTCCCAGAAGAGAAACCAACAGCCAAAAGGGAGGACCACTGTTTCCTGGAGTGGTTGTGGCCAGAGGCCCGAAGAATCCAGGCCTTTAGAACTAAGTTAGAAAAAAAAAAAAAAAAGAACTAAGTTAGAGAGCATGCAGTCAACTGATTATGTCTGAATGTTCCTACTAAAACAAGTGTGCTGTGTTGAGCAGTGCCAAAAGAGTTAATTCATCTACAGGAAAATATAAAAAATATTGCAGTGTAAGTGTACAACAGTGTTCTACACAGAAAGGAATAAAGAAAAAAAGAAGAAATGCTGCAAAACCTTCATATGCAATTTGAGTTTAGCTGAATTCAGCAGTAATGATATACCGAATACGCCTCCCTTCCCACGAGGGTTTCCAATCCCTCCCGCCATTCCCAGGAGCTGGTTCTACTCCAGGTGGAGTGGCCTTACTTGGTGAGCTCATGGTCTGAGAGAAGCTGCTTCAGGTGTCTGGAAAGTAACTTTTTTTCCATGGACAGTCGCACCCATGCTCTGGCTTTTCCCACATCAGTCTTGATTTCCCCAATGTTCTGGATGTGCCTGAAGGGGGAATGGGAAAAGGGGAGTGGAGGGTAGGGTGGGAGATGAACTCACTATCAATACCTCCCCTGTAACACCAAAGGAAGCCTGGCCAGGGAGCCCTACTGCATCCTGAGAGAGTCCATCTTTGTTCTCTAAATCCTGAGCTTCCAGATAACTTTGCCAGATGGGCTCACCATAATTTGGGGGGCTGGGGAGGAAGCCAGTACAGCTCTTAGAAAGCAAGGCTAACCCCAGAGGTCTCAGGCCTGGAAATACTCTGGTGTAATTCTCCAAAAATGTTAGGAAACACAACTGCTTGTACAGCTCTACAAATGCATCATGAAGCATAGGACCAGTGAGGAGGGATTCCTGGTTAAATGAGACACTGTAGAAGCCCAGGTCACTGAGACCCTGCTATTTAAAGTGGACACCTCGGACTTCCCTGGTGGTGCAGTGGTTAAGAATCCGCCTGCCAATGCAGGGGACACGGGTTCGAGCCCTGGTCCGGGAAGGTCCCACATGCTGTGTAGCAACTAAGCCCGTGCGCCACAACTACTCAGCCTGCATGCCACAACTATGGAAGCCCACGCACCTAGAGCCTGTGCTCTGCAACAAGAGAAGCTACCACAATGAGAAGCCCGTGCACTGAAACGAAGAGTAGCCCCCGCTCGCCACAACTAGAGAAAGCCTGCGCACAGCAACGAAGACCCAACGCAGCCAAAAATAAATAAATAAATAAAGTGGACACCTAAGCAGCAACTGAAAACAGGATTTTAGTGGCTTATTACAAATGAGCCCAAACTGACCTCATATCCTGAATGAGGGAGATTCTCAGGGGAGGCATGACTGAGCTGGCATCAGACTTCCTCCGTTCTGAATCAAGAAATATTCCTAGAACAAAAAGTTGGTTAAGTCCAAAGAGATCTGTATACCCAAATAGCTGACTACCCTTCTTATCTCAAATCACAAATATCTACAGAAAAAAGCTGGAGTTACTTTGGTAACACTTTGATCAATCATTTCATGAATATTAAGTACCTACTAGGTATCAAATTTTATACTTTTATGCATATTATCTCACTTAATTCTGTAACAACTTATAAGATAGCCATGGACGGTATCACAGAGCAGGAAACTGAAATTCAGAGAGGTTAGCTGCTTTGCCCCAGTCACCAAGTGGCAAAGTCAGGACTGGAAGGAACACAGATCCTCTGGCTCCTAATCCAGTGTGTTCTCATCAGAATCCATGGAAGCAGTGCTTCCACTAGGAGCCACTACTCATGCCCTGCTCTTGCCTCAAAATTGACTACAAAAGAGCCAAGGGACTATGTAAAGAACATGATCCAGGATGCTTAGGACCTCTAGATACAATACCTTTATATCCTCATGTCTGGCCCAACAATTAAAATCAGTATCTTCATCATTCAGCTGTTGATAATTTTTGGCTACAGTTTTATCCCTTGCCAATAAATTCTACAGCTTTCCTGAGAAGACTCTGCTCTCATACTCAGAAAGTGGACAAAAAACTCCTTATGAGGCTACTTAGGGAGCTTTTGTACCTGGTTTTTTGCCAGCTGTTTTCCCCACGTTCAGTGCTAGCTGAGATCAACTAATTCAAGGGCAAAGACAACACTGAGTATATGCCTACCTTTTCACCCCCACTTAAACTGATCTTTACCATTAGGACAAGAACATCTAAGAAAGTTAAACAAACTCCCTGGCAGAGAGAGGAGAATGAAGGATGGTATGAAGGGGTGATGCTGCCAAGAAGAAAAGGGAGGAGGGAGAGTGTCCTGGAAGGGACACTGCAGGATGTTATAAAGAACAGTAGACCGGAGATAAGAGGCCTGGCTCTTGATCTGGCCTCTTCTATCAATTCACTGTGTGACCTTGAGTAAATTAAATTCCTCTCTGGATCCCAGTTTCCTCCTCTTGTAAAACAAGGGGGCTGGACTAGATGATTTCTGGGGTCCATGCCAACTCTGATATTTTTATTAAATAGAAACAAAAAGCAAGTGGAAGGGATCATGCACACCAGGCCTTGACTTTGAGAAGTTCCAAGGCAGGACACTGACAAACAGGCTCTCTTAACTGATAGGATAGATCATCTCAATGCTCATCTCACAGAAGTAAAACAAAAGACTCTGAAAACACTCTAAACACAGGACATCAGTATCAATCCAAATTCATTTAAAACCCAAATTTATTCTAAGACTGGCCTCTTGCTGATATAAATCTTCTATCTCACTGAACAAGTGTATAGAAACACATAATAAAAGCAAACCCCATGGTTTTGGTATGCTCTGTGGTTCAGAGAGCCCTGTGGCTTAAACATTACAGAGTGAAGACTTCATTGACCTGGAACAGTCTGCTACAGATGATCACTTCAGTGGGGGATGGGAAAGTGAGTGGAGGGAGTTTGTCCAATGGTGCAGAGACCATCTTACCTGAGGTACTGAGGCTTCCTGATGTGAGTTTTCTCTGCCGGTTTTCCTGATAATGTAACAGGTGGGACCACAAGGCTGATTTCCCCTGGAACCAATGCAAGGGAGAAATATCTATCAGTTTAGATTTCTAAGGGTAAGGCATCTAGTGAGCAGAGTCAGAGATAATTTGAACATATAGATATGCGCTTTTGCTAAAAAGTATCTGTCCTATTTGTTAGCTCGATGTACACCCAGATGCAATGTATACAAATATATATCCCCTTACTAAAATCCAGGAGAAATATAAAGAATGGAAGGGAACAGAAAAAAGAAATGATCCCCCACTGGGAATAGGAAGGACATGGCCAAAAAAGAGCCTGGGAATGGACCAGTGGATAAGAAAGAAAAAAGCAAATAACCTATCAATCTCTAAATGGTCTGTTGGTTGAAGGTCAGCTTGGGGAGTGCATGATGGCTTTTGCACAGAGGAGTGGATACCGAGCCTACAAGATTCTGTAACAGCTCCCGAATATCCTAAAATATTTAAAGGCATTCCTGCCCTTAGTGCAGCCTAGGGAGGGTAAGTCATCACAAGGATGGGGATTTACTGTGGAAGGTACTTTGAAGAAGCCTGCAGGAAAGGAGGCCGGTACTTAACTGCAAGTCTGAGATATACTATAGTCGACACAGCAGAACCTTGGCATTTGAAAACATAAAAGCTGCAGTTTAAACTGCTGGAGACACGCAGTGATTTGTCATTTTACCAAGGCTCAAATCTGCACAGCATTCTCAAGCCTGACATAAGGAAGCAATTTGCCTACATAGTGAATAAGCCTAGCTGGTCACCCAGCAACTGCTTTGTCTCTTTCTAGTCATCCTTCAGTACACAGTGACCCTTGTTATGGGATTCAAAACTTTATTTCAGATTCATGGTAAATGTTCCTATATAGTTGATATAATATAAATGTAGTATAAGTTTGTTTTAATAGTAGGATTTATTATGATCATTTTATAAGTCACTTAGTGTCTGTATTTCATAAAAGTAAGAGTAATAATAAGGACAGAAGCTACCATGTCTTGAGTTTTTCTACGAACTAAGCACTATGTTAAATGTTTAAAATACAATATACTCTATTTAATGCTTTCAACAGTCCTAAAAGGTAGGTACCTCTATCCTCATTTTCTTTAGAAAAGAGCAAACTGAGGATCAGAAAGACTAAGGAACTTGTAAAAGATCACACAGCTAGGAAGTAGAGTGTTGGGCAAGCTTAAGTGTATCTAATATTAGACCCATTGTTGTTAATAATGATGCTATACGGCTGCTTCTGGAAGAGAGCATTTAACTTCTGAAGTTATATTTTCTGAAGAAAATTTTATTCTCTGGAATGAATGTGAGGATTTAAGGTCTCAACATTTTCCCCCTGAGAATATCAAGGATCTGTTTTATTTTTAACCTCCAACTTGATCGGTTTTGGGGGGAAAAAAATCAAGCATTTGAATGGAAAAAAACCCCTCATCTATAGATCAGCAAGCTGTTGACATAAACTTGCTGTATGTTAGGCTTTCCTACAAGATTTAACCAACTTAAAACCCAACAACCTCAATGGCAGTTTTTTAAAAAACACACAAGTTAAAACTAGACAAGACCATTTTTTTTAATTCACTGAATTACCAAATGTTTGAGAAAACAGCTGTTCAACAACATCAATGAGACTACTCCTAAACTGTTACTAACTGGTATATTAATACAATGTATGTAGAAGACAATATGAGACCTTAAAATATTCATGCTCTTTGATTTAGTAATACAACTTCTAAAAACCCATTCATCCATCCATTTACTGAAACCATAGCATAGGCCCCTAAAAAGGCAGAGACAACCTTTTTCATCACTGTATCCCCAAAATCTGGGCAGACGAGGAAGGCAGCCTCCCTTAACAGAACTGTCTGGAAGTAAAATACAGCTGGTCACCAGAGAGTCCTCACATGCAACGATACCGAAGAGCCAAAGGCAAGAGCAACACCAGGCCACTGTGCCAGAAGGACGCCCGGGTGCTCAGTGATTGCACTGGGGAGGAGGGAGAGCCGGGGCAAGAGTGAGAGAGCAGCAGCTGGGCTGAAGCCTAGTGACAGGGCACTGGGGGTTTTCTAGTTCAGGAGACATGGATTATTCTTTTCCTCTTTTGCAAAGGGGCTGATTGGGATTGCAA
Source organism: Balaenoptera ricei (assembly GCF_028023285.1). Lineage (NCBI taxonomy): Eukaryota > Metazoa > Chordata > Mammalia > Artiodactyla > Balaenopteridae > Balaenoptera > Balaenoptera ricei. The sequence goes on from NC_082646.1 coordinate 66,817,705, forward strand.
GATTCAATACAATCCAACTACCCATTTGGGAATGTGGCCACACAATATATAGCACCAGATTCTCCAAGAATGTCACATGCATGAAAGATGAGAAACAACCCCTTTTCATTTACCAGTCCTCAAATGGCAGCAGTTACAAAAACAGTATGAAAAAACCAAACCTCACCTTTAATTGTCAGAAAATATATTAAAGGAGAAAGTCCATGTCCTCGGAAAATGTCACCGAAAGCCAAAGAGAATGGTGAGGATAACAGAGGTTTTTATGAGGACTTGCGGCAGGCAGCCCTGCAGGCAGCTAATAACAAAACCTAGGAGGCCAGCAGCAAAAACTGCGGTTCAGGTTCTCTCTACTTTCTAAGCAGACACTATGGGTAGTTGCTCAGTAACGTGCCCCCACAGGGGGGTGATAAGATCACCCTCTGAGAGTGAATTTGATCGCAATCGGGTGCGTGATGGAAGAGACCAGGGAGCCAGGTTATAATCCCTGGACTGCAACATAACTGAAGAATGTCTCAGCAGGAGAAAAGTAGTCTAAACACAGGCTAACAAAATGGAGGCCAAAGGAGAACATGCTGTAGGAACCCCACAAAGATAGGGATTTCAACCCCCAACTGAACAATCCCTACCAGCAGGCACAGACCCTCACTTCCTTCTGCGACACTGTCAGTGGTTCACTTTTAGAGCTCCAAAAGCAGGGCTCAGAACAAAATGGAACCTCAATTGAAAAGCCCCCACTATTCTCTACTGGTTTCTCACCAGTAAGTAGCCTCTGTCTATCCAAACTGAGAGGGGGATCAAATGGGCTCCAAAAGAAATTCCTCAAGCTATGGGAATTCTTGAAGGATATAGCTGCAAAGCCTCAGGGCACAGGTTTAAAACACCTGTGATGATATGGTATCATTTTTTTAATGCCTCACTAACTCCCTGAAGACTTTTATGGAGAATATCAAGAAGTTTGGGAGGCATATGTTTTACCAAAAAACGGAAAGAGCTCAACTATATTGCCAGGCTTGCTAAACTTCAAAGAAAATGATAAAATGATTATGTATATTCTACTCATTTATTACAGAGAAAAGGAAAGAAAGAGAAATCCTTCATGTAGAACCCAGCATAATAAGAGCTGTCATAAGCTGCATACCCACCGCATGCCAGGTACTTTTTTTACTACATCTAATTATCATAACAACCCTGAAAGATAGGTTTTAGCCCACAGTGTTGCTACTACAAGACTCTCAACATTTTAGGGATGTGATACACAATTATTAACATTTTTAAAAATCTATAATCACAGCGCTGTTTGTAATACTGAAAAATCAGAAATAACTCAAACAACCAATAATAAAGGATTGATTCAAGTACTGCACATCTATACAGTGGAAACAATTAAAACTGAGATTTTAGAGAAATAACCACAAACATTTACAGAGAAACTCCCAGATACCAGGCTCTGAGCTTAGTGCTTTACACAAATTATCTTATCAAATCCTCACAAGAACCCTACAGAGGTAGAGGCGGTTCTTTTAAAATTCCATCATACACATGAGGAAACAGAAGCTTAGAGAAGCTAGGTACCATGCTCAGTTTCATAAACTTAAAGCAGGAATTAAACCCAGGACTATCTGATTTATAGTCTCAGCTCTTAAACACTTACTATACTATCGCCTAATTAGTTAAGGACATGGAAAAGATATTCGGAGGCAAGAAAAAACAAGTTTCAAAACATTATGTACAGTATGATCCCATTTGGATTTTTTAAAAAAACAGCTTTATTGAGACATACTTCACATTACCATAAAATTCATACTTATAAAGTGTACAAAGTTCTGTACCAAAAAAAAAAATCTGTTTCAGTATAGTCACAGAGTTGTGCAACCATCACCACTACCTAACTTTAGGTGATTTTTACCACCCCAAAAAACCCATTAGCAGTCACTCCTTATCCCTCCCTAGACTATGGCAACCCCTAATCTACTTTCTGTCTATGGATTTGCCTATTCTGGACATTTTATATAAATGAGATCATACACTATGTGGTCTTCTGTGACTGACTTCTTCCACTTAGTATGTTTTCAAATTTCATCCATATTGTACCATGTATCCACACTTCATTCCTTTTATTGCTGAAAAATATTCCACTGTATGAATACACCACATTCAGTTTATCCATTCACCAGCTTATGGACATTTGGGTTGTTGCAACTTTTGGTTATTAGGAATAATGCTGCTAGGAATATGAACATTTTCATACACATATTTACATAGACATGTTTCCCTTTCTCTTGAGTACATAGCTAGAAATGGACTTGCTGGGTCATATGATAACTCTAACATTTCAAGGAACTGCCAGATTGTTTTCCAAAGAGGCTGCACCACTTTACATTCCCATCAGCAATATCTGAAGGTTCCAATTTCTCTGCATCCTTACTAACTCTTGTTATTGTCTGTCTTCTTTATTTTAGCTATCCTAGTAGATGTGAAAAGGTATCTCATTGCAGTTCTGTTGGATTTTTAAATATACAGCTGTACATGGGCACATGCGCACAGAAAAATGTTTTGAAGGACAGATGAGGTAGATTGCCTCTATGCCCATGAGAATGAAAACTCCAGGAGTGCAGAGATCTTGGTCTGCTTTATTCACTGAGGTATTTCAAGTGCCTACAACAGTGTCTGGCACACTGCAGGCCCTAACTAAATATTTGCTGGATACTTATATATATTTCCTAATTTTTCCATAATAAAACTGCTTTTGAAAACTTTTCAAGTTCTTTTCAAATTTAAAAATGCATGAAAGTGTAAGCTGTCCATCTTGCCGAGTTATTCAAAGTTCAGTATTTTGAAATAAGGAGATTCTCTTGGTATTAAGCAGTAAAAATCAAACTTACTCAACTTTTTTGGTATTCTCTCAAATCTTTAGAAGGTTAAGCTATCTGCATATAAAAGAAATGTTAATGACAGACCTTTTCCCACTGGGAATGTACAAATAGTGAAGGACCCTTAAAATACATTTGGTACTTCCTGAGCTCCAAGTTCTCTTTCTTTTGTGTTCTATCTCCAGACTAGGACCAGCTACCAAACAGGACCTATCAATTTGGCCTTCAGCTCTATTTGCAGGAGAAAAGATGCCACTTTTAAAATGTCTGACAAATACACAGATTTATAAAGCTTATTTTTAAAGAAGATGGCTTGGGTCACATTTATTTACTTATTTGTTGAACTATTTCAAGTCTCACTCCAAAAGCACCATGCACCATTCTTCAAAGCCAGCCAGCTGGAAAAGTGTGGGAAAGCTAGTAAGCAAAAACAGGAAGACAGTCTGCTCAACAGGGAGAGGCCAGACATTCATTACCTGTTTCACTTGTAGCCCATGACTCCAAATCCTTTCCAGGAGGTCACAAAGGCTGGCAATCAAGGTGTTCTCCTCCACCCCTGTGATGTTCACCTCCCCGTGCCCTAGCTCCACAGCCTCTCGGCCCATCTTCTCCACCAGCATCCTCTTGGTCTATAAGAAATGAGTCGGTAAGATTAGACACCCACAGTTAGCCAGATCACATTCAACTAGAGAGGGTTGTGGCCAACTGCCCAGCATATCTGCTGGGCTGGGAGTAAGACCCACAGATAAAGAGTGTATTTATTCTCTACCACTGAGGTCAGGTTATAGTAGAGAGCCTTCTTCAAAGAAAATAAAAACACAGAAATCACTATTTGACCCTGGGCAAGTGATTTCATCACTCTGGATTAAGTTTTTACATTTATGAAATGAAAAGAGTTGAATAAAACCCTTTGGTCATGCTCATCTCTGACATTCTCTGACTCTGACTGCTTAACTGACCCTATTAAACAAACCTTTCCGCATTTAATCCTAGAAATATATCTAAAGTATCCATCAAGGGGATGAAAAGTTGAAGAGGAATAATTTACTTTTAGGTAAAATTTTTCACGTGCTCATTGTAAAACAAAAACAAAAAACCACACTGAATAATGATTAATTGCAGCTTTGTGCCAGGCACTGTACTAAGTATTACATTATCTCATTTAAGACTAATAACTCTATGAGAAGTATTATTATTTTTCACAATTTACTGATAAGGAAATTGAGGTCAGAGAACTTAAGTAACTTGCCCAAATTCACACAGCAAAGAAGCAGATCTGGTCTTTGAACCTAAAGTTGCCTAAATATTGAATCCAAGTTCTTAAGGAAGATTTAATCATGTTATAAATTTGTGACATATAAAAATCTAGGGGTTTCCCTGGTGGCGCAGTGGTTAAGAATCCGCCTGCCAATGCAGGGGACACGGGTTCGAGCCCCGGTCCGGGAAGATCCCACATGTCATGGAGCAAATAAGCCCGTGCGCCACAACTACTGAGCCTGCGCTCTAGAGCCCACAAGCCACAACTACTGAGCCCACGTGACACAACTACCGAAGCCCGTGCGCCTAGAGCCCGTGCTCCACAACAAGAGAAGCCACCACAATAAGAAGCCTGCACACCGCAACGAAGAGTAGCTCCCAGTCATCGCAAGTAGAGAAAGCCCGCGCACAGCAACAAAGACCCAACACAGCCAAAAATAAAAATCAATAAATTTATAAAAAAAAAAAGAATCTAAAGAGCAAGGAAAAATGTCACCCCATACCCTACCCTGCAGAAGCAACAACTCTTAACACTTCGGCATATTTCTTTCCAGTGCTACTATTTTTAATTTTTTATTGTGAAATATATCTCATATACAGACACATATATGTGTGTATGTGAATGTATACTATTAGACTATCATAACCATCAACCAGATTAAGAAAAAAAATATTGCCCATTGCCCATCTATACTTTTGAAGAATCCCATGTGCCTTCTCCAATCACCTTTCCCACTCTAGAAGTGATCACTGTTCTGACTTACACACTAAAACTACAGAAAAGCAAGGAAATGATTAACACCTATATTTGTATCCCTAAACAGTGTAGTTTAGTTTTGCCAGTATGTTTTTTTTTTGTTATTTTCTTTTTTTAATTTATTTAATTTATTTATTTTTGGCTGCATTGGGTCTTTGTTGCTGTGTGCAGGCTTTCTCTAGTTGTGGCGAGGGGGGCCACTCTTCGTTGCAGTGTGCAGGCTTCTCATTGCAGTGGCTTTTCTTGCTGCAGAGCAGGGCTCTAGGTGCTCGGGCTTCAGCAGTTGTGGCTCGTGGGCTCTAGAGCGCAGGCTCAGTAGTTGTGGTGCATGGGCTTAGCTGCTCTGCAGCATGTGGGATCTTCCCGGACCGGGGCTCGAACCCATGTCCCCTGCATTGGCAGGCGGATTCTTAACCACTGAGCCACCAGGGAATCCCCTTTTGTTATTTTCTTTTTCACTCAACTTTATGTTTGTGAAATTCATACACACTGATCAATATATCTGTTGTCTATTTCCACGCTGTATAGCATTCCACTGTATAAATATACTGCAATTTATTATTTATTCTCCTACTGAGTGGTATTTGGGTTGTTTCCGGTTTGGGACTATTACAAAGAATTCTGCTGTAAACGTCTCGTACATATCTCCTGGGTCATGCTGCAAAGGTTTCTCTAGGGAATATACCTAGGAGAAGAATACTGGATAATAAATGCTATGCTGTTTTGCAAAGCAATCATACCAATTTACATTTCCAACAGTATCAGAGTTCCCTGTTGCTCCACATGCTAGCCAACAGTTGATAGCGTTAGGCTGATTACTATGTTTCTTCAATTCTAATATGTACACTTTTCCACATATTAACAAATCTGAAGTTAGGGTATATTTCACCATCATTGTTGACCAGGCAGTAGACATAAGAAAGTTGTCACTGCCAGAGCATGCATTTCAAAACTTGAGAATGAATGCAAGGGGCATGGAAAACAAATCCCAGAGACAAGAGACAAGCCCTCTTTCAAGAAAGGCAGCATCACCAATGTTCTTGATGGGAGAAAAGACAACATTGTTGGGAAAAATCATGGATATCAACGACTTAGACTGAACTGATGAAGTTTTTAAAATGCCTGAATTCAAAATATCAGTACTGGTATAACAACCTAACTTGTAACAGTAATAATTCTTTCTGCAAGAGAAAGTATATTTGGTTTCATCCCATAAAAATGCGTCACTTAGAAACTGAAATGCAGGAAAATCTTTTTTTTCCTTTGATGAATGAACAGGATGTAGTAGGGGCCAAGTTAGTTCAACTGTCCTAAAAAGCACAGTATACTGACTTGCTTGAAAGGCTGTATTTTTATTAGAAATTTAAGTTCTGAACTAAAATATTAAAAGTTAAGAATGACTATCTTGGGACTTCCCTGGTGGCACAGTGGTTAAGAATCCCTCTGCCAATGCAGGGGACACGGGTTTGATCCCTCGTCCCAGAAGATCCCACATGCTGCAGAGCAACTAAGCCCGTGTGCCACAACTATTGAGCCTGCGCTCTAAAGCCCGCAAGCCACAACTACTGAAGCCTGCGTGCCTAGAGCCCATGCTCTAGAGCCCGCAAGCCACAACTACTGAGCCCATGCGCCACAACTACTGAAGCCTGCGCACCTAGAGCCCGTGCTCTGCAACAAGAGAAGCCACCACAATGAGAAGCCCGTACACGGCAACAAAGAGTAGCCCCCGCTCACTGCAACCAGAGAAAGCCCGTCACAGCAACGAAGACCCAATGCAACCAAAAATAGAAATAATAATTTTAAAGATAAAAAATAAAAGAAAGCAGATCTCTACAAATCTGTTATAAAAAACAAAAAAGAATGACTATCTTTTGATCCAGCAATCCCACTTCTGAGTATATATCCAAAAGAACTGAAATTAGGATCTCAAAGAAATATCTGCATCCCCAAGTTCACTGCAGCATTATTCATGACAGCCTAGATATGGAAACTACCCAAGTATCTACCGATAGATGAATGGATAAACAATATGTGGTATATACATATATATGATGGAGTATTATTCAGCCTTAGAAAAGCCTTAAAAAAGAAGGAAATCCTGCCATTTGCAGCAACGTGGATGAACCTGGATGACATTATGCTAAGTGAAATAAGCCAAACAGGACAAATACTACATGATTCCACTTATATAAGGTATCTGAAATAGTCAAACAAATTCATAGAAGCAGAGAATAGAATGGTGGTTGCTAGGGGCTGTGGGGAGGGAAAAATAGGGAATTGTTGCTCAAGAGGTGTGAAGTTTCAGTATTCATAGGTAAGAAGAATAAGCTCTGGAGATCTGCTGTACAACATAGCACTTATAACAATACAATATTGTGCAATTTAAAATATGTTAAGAGGACAGATCTCATGTTGTGTTCTTACTACAAAAACAAACAAAAAACACAAAAGAATATAAGGACATTTTTGGAAGTGATAGATATGTCTACCTTGATTGGTGGTAACGGTATCACCAGTGTATGCATATGTCCAAACTCATCAAGATGTATACATTATATGTGTGTAATTTTTTGTATATCAATTATACCTTAATAAAGCTTTAAAAAATTACTATTCTTATAGAATGGAAAAAAACATGCCAACAGCAAGCTTAAACTGAATAATACACCTTGATCTGGCACACAGTAGGCACTCAGCGAATTCTTGTTTCTAGACACATGAGATCAGTGCTATCAGATTAAATCAGAGAGGCAAAAACATTTGCATACGTGTAAGACTAATCTGTTGAAGACAATTCAACTACATTACTTACTTAAGATATTACTTACTTAAAATTAATGATTTTAAGTAACATAAGATGTCTAAAATTAAAAACTACATCTGTCTCTCAGTTTTAAAGAATACACATTAAGTTTTTATCAAGCAAAGCGTGCTTGCTCTCAATTAATGGTATATTTTATTTAAAATAAATACACCTAATTCCAAGTTAACAGGATCTTGACATTAGTACTATCCCATTATATTAACAATATTTTCAAAATCAAGAAAAGAGTGGTCAGAGCTAAGCCTTGGTCTCACCTTGGCTGCCAAAGAAAATACACATTCAGAAGTGTCCACAGCTCACCTTGTTGCGGCATTCCTTCAGCAGACCCTCCACAAACTTCCAGTTGGTTTGGGCAATCACTGATGGGGAAAGGTTGGACAGTTTGGGCTGGCGGATGGTGCTGCCCATATTCCTGGCTTCCTGGATGTACTTCTAAAGCAAAAGGAAAAATCAAAGACTCTTTGTGGCCATGTACACAGACCACAGGCAACCAGTACTGATGGGGCCTGAAGAGGGCACTATCACCCCACACTTTCTTACTGCCTCTTTCCTAGGCTCAGGGCGAACTTTAAAATGCAGCGCTTGTATCGTAGGGAAAACTGAGAAAATATGATGAATTAATTCTGTTTTTTCTAATGTAAAGCCCTCTTGGCTTTAATGATACAAGAGGTAAAAAACATATGGCTGCAAATGTATGAGTGTGCAAACTCCTATGAGTAGGCAAGCCAACTCAAATCTCAGAGTACTATTCAGGAAAATCATTTTCCCCACCAAGTTTGGAGGTATTTAATTCCTCTGCTCATATCAAATATATCCATCCTTGCTAAATTAGGGCCTGAAGAACATGTGTGTACACTCAAAACAACTGCATTTTCTGATTTTCTACAATTTGCTGGTGATTCCCCATATGCTGTCTGTTTTAACATATAACCAAATCAATGCAGTAAACTGCACACTGACATCCTCTCAGTGTCCAAGGTTCACAACCTACATTTTTACTCCCAACTTCTTTCTTTCCCCATATTTATTCCAGTAGTACAATTCTGTCCATTCTATCTTCTGGCCCCTCAATCTGCCTCTACTACCAACCCCTAAGATTAGGCTTCAATTACTATCACCTGCACTACTGCTACCTGCTCCTAACTTGCTAGCTACCTCCAGTACCTCTTGCCTCCCAAATATTCTGCCCACAGCCTCCTTCACACAACCACCACCAAACTTTGGATCGTGCCATCTCCTCTATTTGCAATACTCGTCTTTGTCCCTAACAATCCTATCATCCTCAAGACTTAAACAGATGCTGGTTCCTCCAAACAGTCTTGTTTGAGATTACCCCAGACAGAACTGACCTCTGCTTTCTCTAATCAGTGATCAAACACTGGCATGCCTCTCGTATGGCCCTTTCATATGGCCTTTGCTCCCTTAATAAACTGGTATTCCCTGAGGACAAGGCTACCTCCTTATCATCTTTATATTTCAAAGTGTTTACTATAGTGATTTTGACCAAGAGAACGTACTCAATAAACACTGCTGAAAGAAATAATATGGAGGTGAGGTGGAAGACCCAGGGGAGACTTTTAAATAACACCTACACCCAACGCCCATTAAGCCATCCTCACAAAAACACCAAGTACAACTGTATCCTATAAACCAGCAGTTAAAAATTCATAACCATATTTTGCAATATTAATTTATTCCTTTAAAAAACAGCAAAGGCAAAATATTTTCCCATTCATTGAGATGCCAGACACATATGAAAACAACATGCTTTACTGGATTTTATCTGTATAAAATGCAAACTGCAGGGTCTTTTCTCAAAGAGAAGTTGCTGAAATAGGTTTCTGAAGGTGAAGCTCCATTTTCACAAGTTCTCTGCAACTCAGTAAGGCAGGGTCTCCAACCTGAGGTTTATAACTAGAAACTTTACTGGGAACAAGTTATAGTAGAGCTGAGAAACTCAGCTTATAAGCAATAAGGACTCAGGTCAATTCAAGAATCCTCAATCCCCACGCATCTGATAATAATATTCCTTTGCTCCTCTGAGAAAAAAAAAGTCAAGATTACCTGTTTTAAATTAAGATAAAGAAAAAAATAGGAAAAAAGGTTCCTCCTCCCCAGGTTCACAGAGTCACAGCATTAACCCAAGTTCAGCTTTTCCTCTTTCTCACTCTAACAAAATTAACTTCTTTACCACCATACCACACACACACACACAAAAGCCTCAAAAATTTTAAAGGGATTTTTCCCAAGTTTTAGAATCTTATCTTCTGAGGTTCCTGTCACCCCTCCCACTCTCCCAACCCCTGGGAGGAAGCGAGTATCATGCATGAGTGACTACTGAAAGGACAGTGAAAGGTTCTCTTCCAAGCACTGGTATCATTCCTGAACAGAGGTGCAAATCGGGTTCAGGGAGAGGACGCACATGGCTAGTGGCCCTGCTGCCCCTTGTGAAACACTGTACATCCTGGATTTGCCACAACCGAGGCCCGTATCAGGGATCAGGAACTAACTTATTATTAACCCTTCTTTTTGAGGAGGATATTTGAATCAGACCAGAGGCCAAGGAAATGGGAAAGAGAAGGAGGGTGTAGCATGATAACAGGGTCATTCCTTGCCATTCTCAAGGTGTCTTACCTCTCTCTGGTCATTGTCTAAACGCAGGTGTTCTGTGTGCTGCTTCTGCCGGTCTTTACGCCTCCACTGGGCAGGGGCATTCCTTTTTGTCCACCTGACAGAATCAAAGCAGACAATTAAGAATATTCCGCTAAGAGGGACTTCCCTGGTGGTGCAGTGGTTAAGAATCTGCCTGCCAATGCAGTGGACATGGGTTCGATCCCTGGTCTGGGAAGATCCCACATGTCGCGGAGCAACTAAGCCTGTGCACCACAACTACTGAGCCTGCGCTCTAGAGCCCGCAAGCCACAACTACTGAGCCCACGTGCAACAACTACTGAAGCCCGTGCGCCTAGAGCCCGTGCTCCACAACAAAAGAAGCCACCACAATGAGAAGCCCGCGCACCGCAAGCAAGAGTAGCTCCCGCTCGCCACAACTAGAGAAAGCCTGCGCACAGCAATGAAGACCCAACACAGCCAAAAATAAATAAATAAAGAGAGAAGAAAGGAAGGAAGGAAGGGAGGGAGGGAGGAAAGAAGGAAAGGAAGGAAGGAAGGAAGGAAGAAAGACAGAAGGGAAGAAAGGAAGAAAGAAAGAATATTCTGCTAAGAAAGTAAGGTCAACTGACAGGAGAAAACTTAAACGTCTAGGGACCAATGCTGGGCCATGGGAAACCACCAAGAAATCACCAGAGATAGCTCAGAAACCTTGAGAAGGGTAGCTTAAAGATCAGTTACTGGGCAAGAAAGAGATAATTCCCCAGGGACAGAGACATATCTTTTTTTAAAATAAATTTATTTACTTATTTATTTTTGGCTGCATTGGGTCTTTGTTGCTGTGCATGGGCTTTCTCTAGTTGCGTTGCTGTGCGTGGGCTTCTCATTGCGGTGGCTTTTCCTGTTGTGGAGCACTGGTTCTAGGCGTGCGGGCTCAGTAGTTGTGGCGCACGGGCCTAGTTGCTCCGTGGCATGTGGGATCTTCCCAGACCAGGGCTCGAACCCATGTCCCCTGCATTGGCATGCAGATTCTTAACCACTGCACCACCAGGGAAGTCCCAAGAGACATATCTCTCTTGAAACACCTACAAAAACTTCACTTGCAGATTCAAATCTATACTCACTCAACTCTGCCTGGGCTTTGATACACTCATCTCCAAAAGTAACGAAGAAGAGCAATCCTGCTAAGCTATCTACTTTCAGTTCAGTTATTTCAACCACCACTTACTAATGATACAGTGCTAGCTAGGTGTTGTATGGATTCAGTCATGAGATGATTTCAACCCATCTGCAGTCCGGCCTTTTACAGGCCCTGACGCATGGAGCTATCCCAATTTGCACAGTGGAGACAGGAGCTGATGATACTCTGTCACCTGTTTCCTTGTTCAAACAAGTGAACAACCTGGATAGTGTGTGTCTTCTCCATATTTACTTTACAAATGTCAAGGTCTTCTGGAGATAAGAGTCTAGGTCCAGATACTGTATAACCCTCACCACTGTGGCTAGGGAGCTGGATCAGGGAATCCCTGGGGTTGACTCACTTGTTGCTGGCTGGCCCGGTGGAAAGCACATCAGACTGCAGCTTAGGGAAGAAGCCTGGTTCATACTTCCCTTGTCCAATCTTCATGTCAAGTAAATGGGGGTGAACCGCAGTATGATCGATTTTTGCCAGTCGCAGCTCAATTGCTTTCTCTGGATGAGAATGAAAAAGTCCAATATTTTAAAAAACATACCATATTCTGGGCCATAAAACAAGTCTCAATAAATTTAAAATAATTTGAATCATACACAGTATGTCCTGTGACCAACAATAATCAATAATACCTTAAAACTAAAAAACACACTTCTAAATAACCAAGGGGTCAAAAAAGAAATCAGCATGGCTGAGGCTAAAATGGAGTGGATTGCCTTTTATTGGATGTAGATTGTACTCTCTATTGTTAATAGAGTACTTGAAACAATTCAGGTTGGTTTTCTTGAAGTAACTTTTATTTATGATTCAGAGGACTCATGTGGATGGAAATCTCTCTGGCCCTCGAAAAACATGCCATCAGCACTCAGAGTTGGTGTTGCCCACTACATGTCCTTTCTTCTGAATAGAAGAGAGGTGTTATTTAGGGAAAATCTTTTTTTTAAGATATGTGTAGACCATTTTATTTACTACTGGATAATATTTGTTCTTTGGTCCCTATAGAGATAGTTTTTTTTTAAATAGCATATTTTTTAGTGGTTGTTTTAAAATTATATAGAGAGCAGAAGTTCTTTATCTGATGTGATTTAGTAGGGTAGTGAATTGGATAATTGAAAAAGTCACTTAAGTTTGGGAATCCTAAAAGGATATATACATCCATTAAACATTTTAATTTAAACCATATGACTGTATAATCACCAGTCTTTTGATGAAGTGTCTGTGCATTTTCTTTGATTATGGATCCAGTAATCAGGGGTCTGCATTGTTTCTCTTGCATAAATCTCACCCATAATTCATTCACTGAGTTTTCCAGTTTTTAAAGTGGAGCGAGAACTTTTAAAGGACCTTGCAAAAGAACCATAGTAGATGCTAGTTTTCCCACGTTTTTTGCACTTAAGTGATATGCCTAATTCAATTGCTGTATTTTTTAGTGACTTTGCTTCACTGAGTCTTTTTAAAGCATTTAATTTTGTTTTCAGAGAAACAGTTCTTTTTTTTGCCCTCATATCTTACCATTTATTTACATAATATTTGGTTAAATTATACAACCCAGTAATAAGTTCAACTAGTGCAGACAAGCTTGGAAACAAATGCATACATTATTTTTTTAAATTAATTTTTTAATTGAAGTATAGTTGATGTACAATAGTATATGTTACAGGTGTACAATATAGTGATTCACAATTTTTAAAGGTTATACTCCATTTATACATATTATAAAATATTGGCTATATTCCCTATGTTGTACAATGTATCCTTGTAGCTTATTTTATACATAGGCTTACATCAGTTTTTGGGTTTTTTTTTGCAAAAGTAATGCAAACTCAAGGCATGCAATCAAAACAATTTTAAAGGGAATAAAATGAAATCTCCTTCCTCTCTCCGTCCTGTGGTAGCCGGAGATCAAGTTTCTTGTGCATCCGTAATCAAAATAATAGTTTCTTTAAAACAAATAAATAATGTGTGGAAAAACAGTGCAGAGAGAAATGAATGTTTTTTTTTTTTTTTTTTTGGCTGCACGGGCTTTCTCTAGTTGTGGTGAGCAGGGGCTACTCTTCGTTGTGATGCACGGGCTTCTCATTGCGGTGGCTTCTCTTGTTGCGGAGCATGGGCTCTAGGCATGTGGGCTTCAGTAGTTGCGGCACATGGGCTCAGTAGTTGTGGCTCGTGGGCTCTAGAGTGCAGGCTCAGTAGTTGTGGCGCACAGGCTTAGCTGCTACGCGGCATGTGGGGTCTTCCCAGACCAGGGATCGAACCCATGTCCCCTGCATTGGCAGGCAGATTCTTAACCGCTGTGCCACCAGGGAAGTCCCTGTTTCCTTTCTTTTTCATCTAAAATCCTACCCTTGTGAAATAATCTCTTGATTTTTTTTCAAGCCCTCCTCTTAAATACTTTTATATAATGCACTATTTTTTTAAACTAATTAATTTATTTATTTTTGGCTGTGTTGGGTCTTCGTTTCTGTGCGAGGGCTTTCTCTAGTTGCGCCAACTGGGGGCCACTCTTTTTTTTTTTTTAATTTTATTTATTTGTTTATTTATTTTTGGCTGTGTTGGGTCTTTGTTGTTGCATGTAAGCATTCTCTAGTTGCGGCGAGTGGGGGCTACTCTCCATTGTGGTGCACGGGCTTCTCATTGCGGTGGCTACTCTTGTGGAGCACGGGCTCTAGGCGTGCGGGCTTCAGTAGTTGTGGCACATGGGCTCAGTAGTTGTGGCTTGCAGGCTCTAGAGTGCACGCTCAGTAGTTGTGGCACACGGGCTCAGTTGCTCCACGGCATGTGGGATCTTCCTGGACCAGGGTTTGAACCCATGTCCCCTGCATTGGCATGAGGATTCTTAAGCACTGCGCCACCAAGGAAGCCCCGGGGGCCACTCTTCATCGCAGTGCGCAGGCCTCTCACTATCGTGGCCTCTCTTGTTGTGGAGCACAGGCTCCAGACGCACAGGCTCCGTAGTTGTGGCTCAAGGGCTGTTGCTCTGGGGCATGTGGGATCTTCCCAGACCAGGGCTCGAACCCGTGTCCCCTGCATTTGCAGATTCTCAACCACTGCGCCACCAGGGAAGCCCTAATGCACTATTTTTAATGTTGTGTTGCACATGTATTAATTATAATATTCTTTAAATTATATACATTTTGATATACATATGGTATATTAAAGTAAAACGGAAAAAAAGCATTTCAGTCATATGGTAGAAATTTAAAATATTACAAAAGGATGTATGTACAGTGACGTGTTAAGACTTATCACTGTTTCCTATTTCCTTCCAGACATAGACATGCATATACAGCATGTATACCTTTTAAAAACAACACAGATGGGAGCATACTAATCATTGTTTTATACCTTCTTTCATTTAATAATTTATCTTGGAGATATCAGGACATAGATTCGGTTGTTTCCTAAGAACAAAGACTGCATGAGAAACATCCTTGTTCATACAATTTTCACAGAAGTGTGAGTATGCAAGGACAGTTTCTAATTCAATTTCTGATTTGCAGGGACTTCCCTGTAGTTTGTTTTAGGAGTGAACTTATCTGTAAAGTGATCCCAAGTCTAATGTCTTTCTCTGCACAGAGAGAAGTCATAAGAATGTGCTGATTATTCTCTGTTCACCACTCAGAAGTGGTTGTAATCCCAGTATGCTTTGCATTATCTCCTTTTGTTAAAAGTAATTGCTCATTACAGCATTATGGGAGTTGTGAGAAAACCCAGAGAGTTGCCTCGAGCTGAAGTGTTTCCAGTTGATTTTGATTGGCTAAAACTCTTTGGATGCAGATGACCTTCAGCTGTTTCCTATTTATTAGTTTCACCTTCTTGGAATGATGAGCACAGAGACAGGCAATGGCAAAAGGAGGTACTGATTTTATCGTTTGTACTGGTGTATAGCAGTGGATTTTGTGCTGTTGCTTACAGCTCTTGGAGGTCAGCATCCTAGTGTGGGTACCACGGGTGGATGGATCCCGGAGGCATGGTTTATTAGGCCATCCTTCAAGGTGGGTTGTTGCTTTTTTAAAATACAAAAATGTAGGGAAAAAGAAACCCACAACTCAGACCAGAGAGGCCATAAAATTCCAAGTTTCTAGTGTCTGTAAAACCAAACCATATAAATGGAAAGCAGTTTAGCCTTCAAAGAGGAGATTTCTCATCCCCTAAAGTGTTTTGTTTCTAAGAATTGCACACTTTCAAGTGCATCACAGGGAATTCTTCAGGGATTTCAATCTGAGGCGAATAAAGTTACCCACTCTAGCAGAAATAAGTGGGCTGAGCTTCAGATACTGGATTAGACTCATCCTGAAGAGTAGGGAAAAACCAGAACTAGATGTCTGTGCTATTGAAAAACCTGCTTTTATGGAGCAGAGGAAGCCCCTTCCTTCAGACTTTAGTGTGCCCTGTTTCATGGTTAGAGAGTAGATAGATGTTCCCTGACACTGTAACTAGGTACACTATAAGGAGTAGTCCAGTGTCCAGGAAGCCTCACGAGGAAGGCATTTCAGGGACTCCTTTACTCAGAGTGTCTGTTGGCCCCCTATGAGATGTTCTTGTCTCTGAGCAGACCTGTCAGGAATGCCAGCCACGAAAAGGAGTAGCACCTGCTTTATTGACTTTCGGTAAAAGAAGCAGCTTTTTGGTTTTCACATGATTGAAAAGGCCTTGCTCCTTCCTACCTTTTTAAAAAAAACCCAGAAATGGTGTGTGTCTATATGTGTGTGTACACTGAAACGGGGGGAGAAATTATTCAGTGTAATATTTATTCAAAATATGTGTTTAAGAGCCAGTGTTGGGACACAGTAAGACTAGGCCTTCAGCTTTAAATATCTCTTGGAGGTTTTCTCTCTCACCCTTACATTCTTTTGATCATCTTAAGTTTGAATTTTAAAGTATATTCTTATCACGTCTGAGATTCTCAAGATTATTGCTCTTAGTAGATTATTTACAGGCATTCATATCTAGAAAAGAGAGATGAAAGATACAAAAACTGAGGCCTCACCTAGAGAATCATTAGAATTCTTCTTAATAATAATTGTTAGAATAATCATAGAGGGCTTCCCTGGTGGCGCAGTGGTTGAGAGTCTGCCTGCCAATGCAGGGGACACGGGTTCGAGCCCTGGTCTGGGAGGATCCCACGTGCCGCGGAGCAACTGGGCCCGTGAGCCACAATTACTGAGTCTGCGCGTCTGGAGCCTGTGCTCCGCAACAAGAGAGGCTGCAATAGTGAGAGGCCTGCGCACAGCGATGAAGAGTGGCGCCCACTTGCCACAACTAGAGAAAGCCCTCGCACAGAAACGAAGACTCAACTCAATTAAATAATAAATTAATTAATTAATTTAAAAAAAAATTTTTTTAAATAAAAATAATCATAGAGCAGGAAGATTTCAGCAGAAAGATAACAAGCCAAGTTGTACAGGTGCCCCATGGAACTGAGGTATCTCAGAAGAGGCTGAAGATAGAACTTGCAGTGGCCTAAATTTTGTTCCTCAGTTGTTGCTTACTCTCACGTTGGAGTAAATACTTTTTCTGAAAGGCTATATAGATTAACTATTTAATCCTTGAAAGAGTTTTTTTTTTTTTTTTTTGTAATTTGGGAAATATTTTTGTTGTTGTTTCAATTGGGAGAGGGTCCTCACCAAATAGTCTTTAATATGGGAATGGTAGTGCTTTGTAGGGCACAGTGAAAAATGAGATCGACTTTCTTCTTGAACTCTTATCAGTCTGTTCCTGATTTTAGTGAATACGAAAAGCTTGTGCTCTTTTGTCCTTCTGCTAAATGAGTTGTATTTTTTAAAAAATCATTATTGATGACCAAATCTCTGAGCTCAGTTTTACCCACTGATTGTTTTACATCACTTATCTATTATCTATCAAACGCCTTAGCTTTCCCCGAAGAAGCATGAGGCACTTCCTTAAGAGTGAACTCAAAATGTTTGAGATGATGAAGTTTTAGTCATCAATTTTTATTTATTTGCATTACTAGTTAAAAAAAAAAAAACTATTTCCAGGTCATGCTTAGCCAGGAGCAAAGTGGTAAGCTGCTCCAAAGTTTTATTGGTGAGCACACAGGATGCTTTGCTAAAACCTAGTTGATATATATCAGCTTCTGCTCACTTCCTACTCATTCTTCTTCATTTTCTGGAAAGCTTTTTGTTACTTATTACTCCTTTATGAACCAAGCTGGGACTTGCTTAAATGGTGGGCTGAGTTTTCAGTGCATAAAACTGTTTAACTCCTGTGAAAACTCATTTGAAATCAGCCATTCCAGGAGGATATTACTCATGATTTTAAAATTGATGTTCCTACTTTGTCTTTAAGTGTCTGAAACCATCATACCATTTGTAAATAGTAATGTGTTAAATTTCAATCTATTGTATTGGCTTTGCCGATGTATTTTTTACTCATTTTAAAAATAAAACAAGTCTAGAAATTGCATTCTGAAGAAAAGCTAAACTTTGAGCACAAGCTTCTCTTCCAAGATACGCTCTCTGACCTAGAATAAGAGTTTTGAGTAATGAAAGTCAATCTTCTGGGTCTTTCAGGTTCTTGGGGAGCTTTTTATCAAAGTGTTAAAATGACACTTTCATGCTGTTACCATTCAAGAAAGGTTGCCAGGTGGAAGGCAGACTTGGCTAGTGTGGAAAACCAGCCTCTGCATGCTTGAAGGTTCTTTGGGCTTGATCTTGAAGGCAAAGTTCACATCAGCTCCTTGTAGAATGCAGACATGTGAGTGGTAAATGAGGTCTTTTGACATTCATGCTGAACAGAGACTAGACCACTGTTCCTTTTCTTTTTGTTCCACTTCTCCATTCTCCTTCTACTGAAGAGAATCTACTTAACATTCTGGTTTAGTATTTGGAGCAAGGTGCTATTTATGATTCCTATTGTATTTCTTTTTCTTTAAGTTGTATTTCTATATTAAATTTTATTACTAGCATGGACCTGTGTGGGAGGGGGTATACTTCAGCTTGTGGTCCATTGAGGTCTCTGGGTTGTCTCTCTGATACCCACAAGGGAATCATACTCTGAGCATACCCTTGCTGAAGTTTATCCTGTTCCTTTCTAAATGTGAAATTGTGTTGAAGATTTTAACTTACTATTTGAGAAGCAAGTACCTTGTTTTTGACTGGTTTTGTTTTGTTTTGTTTTTGACCTAGATTACCAGAGACTGATGACTGTGGCGGAGACAATTACAGCTCTCCTGTTTCCTTTCCAGTGGCAGCATGTCTATGTTCCTATTCTCCCAGCTTCTCTCCTACATTTCTTAGATGCTCCTGTGCCATACCTGATGGGCTTGCATTCGAATGGCCTGGATGACCGGTCAAAACTGGAGCTGCCTCAAGAGGTAAGAAAAACGTGGAGCTTGGGTGCTGGTGCCTGTGGCCCTGATACAGGATTTGGGAGAGAAGGGCTTTGGGATGAGCCCAGGGTGGTATCACCAAGTTTATTTTCTTTTATTTTGGGGAACACAAACAACTTTCCAGTAAAAAAGTAAAAAGAATGAACATTTAGCTCAACTTATATAATTCCAGAAACACTTGTTTCCTTTAGCACCTGACATGCTTTTATAATAATCTCTGTTTATACTATTGTGAACTGCCTTTTCCAAACATGATAGTTTACATATTTTTAAGAAAATCTTTTTATTATGTGAAAGTTTAAACTTACACAGAAGAGTAGCATAGTGAATCTCTGTGTTTTCAATACTTAGCTTTAACAGTTATCACACATTTAAATTGTATCTTACTTCTGTACTTTCTACCCCCTATTTTTTAAAGAAGTTCCACATAATATAATTTTATAACTGCTTTAGTAGCCAGACATGTATTAATAAATCAGTGGTTTTGTTTTATAGGCCACAGTTGCTCTGTAAAAGTTGACCTGATCATAGTGATTCTTGTAGTACTGAATGTAGCTTTGAAAACTTTCCTTGCTCAAGATAAGGAAGGCCTTGAGAGAATGCTTCTCCTCCCTTGCTGTGAGGACGGCCTGCTCCTCTTTCCTATTGTTTCAAATACTAAAATAATTGATTAAAAAAAATTTTTGTTTATTTACTACTTCATTCTAAAATAGATTTAAAGCATCATGAGAAATAAGATTGTTTTGTTTTTTATTTTCCTAGAATTACCAAGAGAACTGGTCTACCTCTTTTGGTCATTTTGTGGCTTGTATGAAACTAGCTGGGGGAAGGCCTTTCCTACTCTGAATTTCGTAGTCAATAGAAAGGCCTGGGAAGAAGACTTTGGACTATGCACACACTGGTATCAACAGGACTCTGTCTCATCCTTCCACCAATGATTTTTTTGGGGAAGAGTTTTATGTATAGCTGGGGAATATGAGTAAGAGGACCTCCAAAGAAGAGACCGTTCTCATGGAATTGGATCTAAGCAGCATTCACATTGTTGGGCATGTCTGGGCAGCCATCTTGATGAACATGCCTGATAATTAGATCATACCCGTAATATTTAAGTTATAGTCAATTGCATCGCTTTTTCTCTTTCCTTTGGTTTTATTTTTATTTATTTGGCTGCGTCGGGTCTTAGTTGCGGCGCGTGGGCTCAGTAGCTGCAGCACGCGGGCTCTCTAGTTGTGGCGCATAGGCTCTGGAGCATGTGGGCTCAGTAGTTGCAGCGCGCAGGCTTAGTTGCCCTGCAGCATGTAGGATCTTAGTTCCCCGACCAAGGATTGAACCCACGTCCCTTGCATTGGAAGGCGGATTCTTTTTTTCTTTTTTTAATTTATTTTATTTATTTATTTCTGGCTGCATTGGGTCCACATTGCTGCAAGCGGGCTCCCCCCAGGTGCGGCGAGCGGGGGTCACCTCTCGCCATGGTACGCGGTCTTCCCATTGCAGTGGCTTCTCCTGTTGCGGAGCACGGGCTCTAGGTGTGCGGGCCTCAGTAGTTCTGGCACCTGGGCTCAGTAGTTGTGGCTCATGAGCTCTAGAGTACAGGCGCAGTAGTTGTGCTGCACGGGCTTAGTTGCTCCGCGACATGTGGGATCTTCCCGGACCAGGGCTTGAACCTATGTCCCTTGCATTGGCAGGTGGATTCTTAACCACTGCGCCACCAGGGAGGCCCCGGAAGGTGGATTCTTAACCACTGGACCACCAGGGAAGTCCCTCGCCTTTGGTTTTAGAATCAGAATGTCTTCCTTATAGTTTTTTCCGTTTCTGCCCCCTTTGCTCCTTTGAATCTATAGAGCTTTGTGCTATTTGGGGTGGGACAAGATTAATTAAGGAAGAAAAGATCTAAATAATGTCAACTAAAAAAAATGCAGGAGGCTGCAAAAAGAACAGAGTTTATTTGCGGACTTAAGAATTGCAACTGGGGGGCTTCCCTGGTGGCGCAGTGGTTGAGAACCTGCCTGCCGATGCAGGGGACATGGGTTCGAGCCCTGGTCTGGGAGGATCCCACATGCCGCGGAGCAACTAGGCCCGTGAGCCACAACTACTGAGCCTGCGCGTCTGGAGCCCGTGCTCTGCAACAAGAGAGGCCGTGATAGTGAGAGGCCCGCGCACCGCGATGAAGAGTGGCCCCCACTTGCCACAACTAGAGAAAGCCCTCGCACAGAAACAAAGACCCAACACAGCCATAAATTAAATAAATAAATAAAATGAAAAATTAATTAATTAATTAATTAAAAAAATAAACAGGAGCTGTTGTTTAAAAAAAAAAAAAAAGAATTGCAATTGGGGAGACACAGATTCAGTTAACCCTGAAAAAGTATTCCGAGGAAGAGAAAGAGTCAGGGGCTTATAAAGACAAAAACCATGAGGTTGTTAAAAGTAGCCCTGGTGAGAGTTGTGATCGACTCTGATGCGAGTCAAAATATTTGCCCTTAAGAAATCACAGGTTATTTTAGGGTAGGGGTCTTATAAGTATATAGACTGTCACTAATTGTTTTAGGGTAAGGGTCTGATTAGTATCTTGAGTTTCTGGCAGGTGTTCTGGTGTCTGTTCTTCATCAGGTCAAAAGGTCAGATTCCATCCAGGCTGAGTCATGCAAACATCGTACTTCCTTAAAGGCTTCCCGGCTCCATTTTAGAGATCTCTCTTAGAAATCCTGACTCCATTTTGACTTTCCTTTCACAATGATGGAGAAGACCATTGAGTTTTGGGGTACTGGGTTTTTATATGTATTTGTCTACTGATAAATATGCATAAAGACTAGATATCAAAGACTGGAGAATGGGGAGCTTTTTGTTGTTGCTTTAAATGATTGCATATTTAATACTGACACCTCTTTCTGGTAAACCTAATTATCATTTTGTAAAAGTCAAAATAAGAATAACAGTAAAAATGTTCATTGCAGCTCTATTGACGATAGTCTGGACACGGAAGCAACCTAAGTGTCCATCGACAGATGAATGGATAAAGAAGATGTGGCACATATATACAATGGAATATTACTCAGCCATAAAAAGAAACGAAATTGAGTTATTTGTAGTGAGGTGGATGGACCTAGAGTCTGTCATTCAGAGTGAAGTAAGTCAGAAAGAGAAAAACAAATACCGTATGCTAACACATATATATGGAATCTAAAAAACAAACAAAAAAAATGTCATGAAGAACCTAGGGTCAAGATGGGAATAAAGACGCAGACCTACTAGAGAATGGACTTGAGGACATGAGGAGGGTGAAGGGTAAGCTGGGATGAAGTGAGAGAGTGACATGGACATATATACACTACCAAATGTAAAATAGATAGCTAGTGGGAAGCAGCCGCATAGCACAGGGAGATCAGCTCGGTGCTTTGTGATCCCCTAGAGGGGTGGGATAGGGAAGGTGGGAGGGAGGGAGACACAAGAGGGAAGAGATATGGGGATATATGTATATGTATAACTGATTCACTTTGTTATAAATCAGAAACTAACACACCATTGTAAAGCAATTATACTCCAATAAAGATAGTTAAAAAAAAAAGATTATTTTGATAATAATGGTACAGAATTAAGTATATGTCAGAGAACATGAAAGGAATTCCAGAATTTCTACGGAAAAACAAAAAAGGAAATAAAGTATTTTGAGCTGAATAAAAATGAAAACACAAAATATCAAAATTTGTGGAATGTCATTAAAATATTACTTGAAAGATTTACAGCCTATCTTAGGCCATGAATATTACAAACAACTCAATGCCAACAAATTGACCACAGATGAAAGACACAAACTGTCAAAGCTCACTCAAGAAAACAGATAACCTGAATAGCTCTATGTCTAATTTTTTAATTGAATCTGTAGTCTAAAACCTTCCTACAAAGAAAACTCCAGGCCCAGATGGCTCCACTGATGAATTCTGCTAAACATTTAAAGAAGAAATAGTATCACTTACACAAGCTCTTCCAGAAAACTGAAGAGAGTATTTCCCAACTTATTCTATGAGGCCAGCATTACCCTGATACCAAATCAGATCAAGACATTACATGAAAACTATGAACCAAATCCCTCATGAACACAGATGCAAAAATTCTAAACAAATTTTTAGTAAAGCGAATCCAATAATAAACAAAAGGATAATACATCATGACCAAAGAGAGTTTATCTCAGGACTGCAAGACTGGTTTCCACATTCAAAGATCAATGAATATAATTCACCATTTTCACGAACTAAAGCTAAAAACCACATAATTACCTCAATAGATGCAAAACAGCATTTGGCAAAATACAACCACCACTTCTGATAAAAACTCTCAGCAAGCTACTAACAGGAACCAACATTCTCAACTAGATACAAAAGTATCCATGAAAAACCATAGTGATGGGCTTCCGTGGTGGCGCAGTGGTTAAAAATCCGTCTGCCAATGCAGGGGACACTGGTTCGAGCCCTGGTCCAGGAAGATCCCACATGCTGTGGAGCAACTAAGCCTTTGCACCACAACTACTGAGCCTGTGCTCTAGAGCCCACGAGCCACAACTACTGAAGCCCACACGCCTAGAGCCCGTGCTCCACAACAAGAGAAGCCACCGCAATGAGAAGCCCGCGCACCGTAAGGAAGAGTAGCCCCCACTCGCTGCAACTAGAGAAAGCCCGTGCGCAGCAACAAAGATTCAACTCAGCCAAAAATTAATTAATTAATTAATTAATTAATTAAAAGAAAAAACCATAGTGATAACACCATACTTAATGGTGAATGCTTTCCCCTTAAGATCAGAAATAAGACAAGCATGCCATATTCTATTCGACATTGCACTAGAGGTTCAGTGCAATAAGGCAATAAGGCAAGAAAAAGAAAAGACATCAAGACTGGAAAGGAAAAAGTAAAACTATTATTATTTGCAGGCAATAAGACTGTCTACATAAAAAATTTGAAGGAATATACAAAAAGCTACTAGTTTAGGAGGGTTGTAGGACACAGATCAATATACAAAACTCTATTATATTTCTATATATTAGCAATGAACAATCAGAAATTGAAATCTTAAAATACCATTTACAATAGCACTAAACATATGAAATACTTAGGAATAAATCTGACAAAAGATATGCAAAACCTGTTCACTGAAAACTATATAACACTGCTGAGAGAAATTAAAGACCTGAATAAATGGAGAGATATGCCATGTTCATGTATCAGAAGACTCAATAATGTTAAAATGTCAATTCTCCCTAAATTGGTCTATAGATTCAAGGCAATCCAAATGAAAATTTCAGAAGGTTATTTGTAGATTGGCAAGCTGATTCTAAATATATATGAAATAAAAAGGACCTACAATAGCCAAAACAACTTTGAAAATAAGAACAAAGTTGAAAGACTAACACTACCTGACTTCAAGATTTAATATAAAGCTACAGTAATCAATACAGTGTGGTATTGGTGTAAATGTAGACTAACACATCAATGAAACAGAACAAAGAATCCAGAAAAAGACTCACACATATACAGATCACTAATGTTTTGACAAAGGTGAAAAGACAATTTATCAGAGAGAGGATAATCTTTTCAACATATGATTCTGGAACAACTGGATATCCATCTGGAAAAAATAAACCTGGACCCTTAGGTTACACCATTTACCAAAATCAACTTGAAATGGATCATAGACTTAAATGTAGACTTAAATGTTAAGCCTAAGACTAAAAACTTCTAGAAGGATATGTATAGAAAATAAAAACTATGTTACCTTGGTTAGGCAAAATTTTCTTAGATACAACACTAAAAGCATAATCCATTAAAAAAACTGATAAGTAGACTTCATCAAAATTAAGAACTGTTCTTTGAAGGACACCAATAAGAGAGCAAAAAGACAAGCCACAGAACGGGGAAACATCTGCAAATCATATATCTGATAAAGGACCTGTATCCAGAATATACAAAGAACTTCCAAAACTCAGTAATAAGAAAACAACACAATAAAAAAAATGGGCAAAATATTTAAACAGGCACTTCACCATAGAAGACCTGTGAATGGCAAATAAGCAAATGAAAAAATGTTCAACATTACTAGTCATCAAGCACACGCAAATCAAAACCACAATGAGATATCACTACATACCTATTAGATGGCTAAAACTGAAAAGACTGAGCATACTAAATGTTAACAACAATGTGGAAGAACTATAACTCTCATACACTGCTAGTGGGAATGTAAAATACACAACTACTTTGAAAGACAATTTGGCAATTTCTTTAAAAAGTCAACATACGAATATCATATGGTGCAGTCATTCTTCTCCTAGGTATTTATGCAAGGGAAAAGAAAACATATGTCTATACAAAAACTTACATACAAATGTTCATAGCTCTAATGCCCACCAACAGGTAAACAAACAAATTGTAGTAATATCCATACAGTGGAATACTACTCAACAATAAAAGGAACATGAATGAATCTCAATATAATTATGCTGAGTAAAAGAAGACAGACTAAAATAAAGAATGCATACTGGGGCTTCCCTGGTGGCGCAGTGGTTAAGAATCTGCCTGCCAGCAGGGGACACGGGTTCGAGCCCTGGTCCGGGAAGATCCCACATGCCGCGAAGCAACTACTGAGCCTGTGCTCTAGAGCCCGTGAGCCACAACTACTGAGCCTGCACACCACAACTACGGAAGCCCACACACCTAGAGCCCGTGCTCCACAACAAGAGAAGCCACAGCAATGAGAAGCCCATGCACTGCAACAAAGAGTAGCCCCCGCTCGCCGCAACTAAAGAAAGTCCATGCGCAGCAACGAAGACACAACTCAGCCAAAAAAAGAAAAAGAAAAAAAGAATACATACTGCATGATTTCATTTATATAAAAACCTAGAAAATTCAAACTCTATAGTAACAGAAATCATATCAGTGGTTGCCTAGAGACTGGGGGAGAGAACGCAGAGAGGACAGGATGAAGGTATTACAAAAGGGCATGAGAAAACCTTTGAGGGTAAAGGGTATGTTCCCGATGTCAGTGAACACATATAACAAAACTTTAAATGTGTGCAGTTTACTGTATGTCAATAATATCTCAAAAATTTTAAAGAGTAAGAACAAAAAAAGCTGGTAATTCTCCTGGTATTGTCTAGATACATATAAAAACATCTCACCTTTGGGCCTTGCTGAGTGTCCTAGGTCAAGTGGCCTTCTCTGGGCCTACCTTACTTCCTCCCACCCTTACTCTCCTTCATCAGAACTTATTTAGTCTCTCAAACGTGCTAGGCACTATTCTAGGTCCCCAGATACAATGGTGGGCCAAAGGAAAATCTTTACCTGTAAAATTAGTGAATGAGTAGAGTTAATTGCCATCAAGATCCCTTCTAAATGTAAATTTTAAAGAATCTCCAGAAAGACCCCTTTAGTTATATTTTTACCATTTTCCAATCAGACTGATTCAAGAAGCTAAGGTGTCCATGAGGACTGGCGTGAGGCAGCTGAACTACTCCTCTAGGCTAGAAATCTGAAGCCAGTGGCAAGAACCCTGAACTAGCATATTTGGAGTACATATCTCAGGGAAATACCTCAGGGCTACACCAAGGGCATGATTCCTGGGAACAGAGCATGTAGTTGCCTGGAGGGTCTCTGTGATACCCATTTTTCTGAAATAAGTCATAGAAATGAGGGTTAGTTAACCCTCCTTCCATATCCCAAACTCCACATTCTAATGGGACCACAAGAATTCATGTCCTGGCCACAAATGAGACCAGAGTAACTCATATCAGTATTTGGTGTTCAACAATTGGATTACAGATGGGCTGAGAACTGACTGCCTCAACCCTTGGGGCACAAGGGCAAGGCCTCAAGCGACTAGAGTGCCTCATCTTACAGTCTCCAGCTATAAGCAGACTCCTCCCTTTATTCCCACAAGCAATATATAAATATTGTCATTTTTCAGGTGTAACACAACATGAAAAGATTGGGAAGTCCTGATTTAAAGTGATGGTTTAGGAGATGTTTCTCTAAACCCACAATCTTGTAAAAAAGTCTCCATCAAGCTCTCCAGGACCAACGCCTTAGGCAGGGTTCAGGACCTGAAACTTGATGTGTGTACACCAGGAGGCAAGGAGGACTGTGTTAGAGTATTCCACTTGCACGGGCAACACGTCCTCAAGTCTTGGCCAAGAGGACTGTCACCTTAATGAAAGGCTTGGAGCAAGAGCTGAAAGATAAAGTCAGAAGGCTATTGAGCATAAGGCCGAGGAACCCAGGATTTTGTCCAAACTGTCACCACTTGTATCTTCAAAACCTAAAAACATGCCTGGCACATTCATTCATTCAGTAAATACTTGGTGAGCACTTCCTATACACTGGGCATGTAGTGGGTATTTACATTTGGTAAATGAATAAACAAAATATACAAAAAGGCTACAACAAGAACACTGAATATCGCACAAGGAAGAGAACACACTACTTAATCTGACACCTCAAGCTGAGACTGTTCTCTGGAGAAACCGACCTAGATGGGGCCTCTATGAACGAAAAGGTGTATTCCATCATGCAAGTAGCAAACAACTTTTAACATCTATATGTTCTAGGCACAATGTTAGAGGACTGGGGGTAAGACAATGAGTAAATACAGTCTCTGCTCTTAAATTGCTCCCTGATAATGATGGCTCAAAACAATAGAGATTATAAAGGGGAGGCAAGAACAATGCACAACAGGAGCTTAGCGGAGGATCAACTCAACCTGAGAGCATCAGAGAAGGCTTCACAGAGGAGGAGACACAACAGCTGGATTTCTATAAGCTGCTTGCCCATAACTCACTCGCCCCTTATTTCTTGCTAATAGAATCTCAATACAGTTCAGGGTAACATTACACCCAGGTCAATACTCACTTTCACAGCCTCCCTTGCACTTAAGGGTGGTCATGGTTCTGGCCTATGAGACAACAGAAGTTGTTGGGAATTTCTGGGAAAGCTTTTGCTTTCTGATGTAAGAGGGAAAATACAGCTGGAATCAACTTTCCCCTTTGCCCTGAATGTGAACATAAAAGGCCTCTTGTAACAAAGAGGCAACAAGTATGAATATAAAAGTCAACATGCTAAGGACAGCTGAGTCAAATCATAGACTCTCATTTCCTGATTACATTGTTGAGCAGCTGAGCAACCACCAATTCTGCACTTCTTGATAATTTAAGAAAAATAACCCCCATTTATCTCATGCACTGCTGATTAGATTCTCTAGGACTTACAGCAGGACCCATTCCTAACTGACACAGTGTTAAAGGATAAGAAGAAGTCTGCCAGGCAAAAAAGACAGGCGAAAGCATTTCAGGCAATGGGAACAACTTACGCAAAAACAGCAACAGGGAAAGAAGCTGGCATGTTTAGGAACAGGGACATGTTAGTGACATAATCCAAGAGGCTAGAAAGTACAACAACAAGGAGGCCTCACTTGCTTCATCCACAGTGGTACACTTCTGGTACATGGATGTGCGCAGAGTAGGTGTCCGAACATTCAACAGCCTGATCTTGTCTACTCGGGAATCAAACACCCGGAGCACAGGATCTTTATCATCATCGTCATGACACATGATTTTGTTGTCAATGAAGGAAGCAAACATCTGGGTCTCCAAGAATCTTGAGAGGAAAGGCAGGTAGGGCTCAGGCTGATCTGACAGAAAAGATGCCTGATGGGACCAAAAGGAAAAAGTCATCAACAGGGAAGAGGGCATATCAGCCTTAATCAAGCACGGCTACATACCCAAGGGATTCAGTAGGTTACCTCTTCTCTGAAGCTTCCTAGGTCTTTATAAATTGTAAACAGTAAAACCTCTCCATCCTTTTTAAAAATTCATATAATTTCAGATATCCTGAAACTTTCACACACTGGCCCGTTTAACTTACTCAGGTAACCTACTGTGGCAACCAATGTTCCCAGAATCCTGATGTTCAACCTGCATGCACATCTTTGCCTAAGAGAGCTCTTTGACTGAAGGTAAACCACCTGATAGCAATAACCAGCACTCTGCTCTAAAGCAAGAAGACCTTATATTTTATCAGCATCAGAAGGACCATGAACTTGTTTCCAGCACATATTATGAAAGAAAAACTCATCTTCAGTCACATCTTTAAGAGAGTCTGGCATGTCCTCATTTCTTACCACCTCCCCAGTGGGATTATACTCACTTTGTCAAAGTTTTGCATCTGCTCCCTGTTGGTAAACCAGGACTCCTTATCCTGGCTGGGCTGAATGACAAACACCTCATAATCTGCAAACATCTGAGTGAAACGATTTGCAAAAACTTCCCGGATCTGAATGTTTAGCTGGTAAATCCTGAGTTCTTCTTCATCACACTGAACTTTGAGATCCTTATTGCTGCTGGGGTCTTCACGTACTTCCAGCTACAAAAACAAAACAAAACAGTTGAGAACATGCAAGCTTTTTCCTTTTATCCCAGAGAAATGCAACTCATCCTTCCCCCCGCCCCCGCCAATGGTCATTTACTTTTGCAGCAAATGGAGAAAATAAACAAAAGAGAAAAAAATGGGAAGAAAAGAAAAAGAAAGGAATTCTGACATGGAGAAGAGATAAATGAGGGTGTTTCACTTGCAGGTACCCAGCAACCCAACGAAAGTGGAGAGGAACTCATTACAGGCAGAGAGAGATCCAGCAATAGAGGAAAAGACACCAGTTATCTCAAGGGTCAGGGAAAGGAAGGAGTCTGGGAAGTCAACGAGAAAATGATAATGCAAAGCAACAAGGTCAGACTCTGGATTTCCCTTCATCTCTTTGATTTTTCTCCCCCATGTCACTTTCCCTATCTTTCTCCTTAAAAATGTTTCCTTACTGGTTTTCTTAACTTTTTAAATCTCTCTAAATATTTCTCTGCTCTTCTTTAACTGGCCATGATTTTTCTTTTTTAATATCTGCTCTACTAACTAAACAAACCAGGAAAATCAGGAAAATGAAATGTTTCTCACTTCACTAAAAAATAGCCCAACGAAATGATTACATTACCCCATTTTGTTTATATGTAATTTAAGAAAGTAATTTAATAGTGAGAATGGGGAGGGTGAAGAGATGGTAAACAACTACAGAAAGCGGACAGTCTCATCAAAGTCAGGAAATGGAAAGTACAGTACATCCCTGGGAAG
This sequence comes from Balaenoptera ricei, assembly GCF_028023285.1. Classification (NCBI taxonomy): domain Eukaryota; kingdom Metazoa; phylum Chordata; class Mammalia; order Artiodactyla; family Balaenopteridae; genus Balaenoptera; species Balaenoptera ricei. The sequence goes on from NC_082646.1 coordinate 66,847,720, forward strand.
AGCAGAGGGCTAGAATTCAAGAGGACCAGGTTCCAGCCTCAAGTCAGCCACATAGAAGCATTTAATCTTAGGTAAAACACTCAGGATCTCTAAGTCAACAATTCCTGCTCTACGCGCTTTAGGATGCTGTGAAATTCACAAGGCAATGGATCTGAAAGAGGTCTGAACACAAAGACTGCCACCACCATCCCTCCAAGTCTCTCTGCAGTTGTGTTTACAGAGAATGACAGCAGCTTCTCCTTGCTGTTGAAGTGAGAAACTACCGAGATTTAGATTCAAGTAGCATTTATACTAGGATAATGTTTGCCAGAGCTAAATCCAGAGTCTCCCACACAGAGCATCCTTTCAGTACTCACAGATATGCCTTGCCCTGAACTGGGTGCCTTCTCATTCCACACTTTATTTCACCAGGACATCACCTTAGCACAGACCCATACACAGCATCATACCTTCTCCAGGCTCACCCCAGTCCTCTTGACCAAGGCCTGCAGGCGGGCGATAGTTTCGTTCTCCTTGAGGAACTCGTAGGAATGTAAAGGGGAGCCTGCGATGTTTCCATTCCTCTTGTCGGAGACGAGCTCAGAGGCCCGGAGCCTCTTCAGCTTGGAGGCACTCTCGCTACAGTGAAGGTTCCCTTCAGGCGGAATGCCAAATGCCATGAGAATCTCAGAGACTTCCTGGACAAACTCCAATTTGTTGGGAAACTGAGGCAAGTCCTCCGGCAGCTCAATGAAGTGGTTGTCAATGTCCACAAAGCAGAGGTTAGCCTGGCAGTCAAAACATGATGAGGAGTGTGAACAACTCCAAAGTATTAAGGAAGAAGCTTTAGAGGGGATAATGAACAAGAAGGAAAGAGCAAACGTCCGCAATGGGCATAACTTAGGTATGGTTAAAGAAGATGGTGTGGAAGGAGGTAGACCTGAGTTCCAGTCTTCCCCTGATGCTTTCTAGTTGTGGGATCTTGGGGAAGTTACATAACTCTGTTTCCTCAGCTATAAAATGGTGATAAAAACAACTTATCTTAGACAGTGATAAGGATTACATAATGACATAGATGTTTAGCATCTAGCACAAAATTCTGATATATAGTAGGTGCTCATAGAATATTTGTTGAGTTCACAAATTCTTACAAGAGTGAAAAGAATGCTAGGAGTGTGTCAGAAAGTCTACGTTCCAGACCTGAATCTGTCACTATCTCCCTATTTGACCCTGAGCATACCAGTATCCCTTTCTGAGCCTCATTTCTGATTTGTAAGATTTGGTGGCTGGTCTTGATTTTTGTGCTTCCTTCTGGCTTTAAGATTGCTTCTGAGAGGATGTAGAGAGACAGTACTTTCATACACTGCTGGGGAGGCAGGTAATCTGGATTAACAAAAAATAACCTGGCAATATCTATCCTTATTTTATAGACAAAGAGAGGTTAAGTAACTTGTCCAAAGTCACACAGCTAGTAAGTAGTAGAGCTGGGATTTGAACTCAGCTAGCCTGACTTCAGTCATACCCTCAAGCTCTTAACCATACATTCTTCTCCTTAGAGGTCTTACACATTTCTTGTTCAATTTAACTTAAATATTTTATAGTTCTCATCCCTGTTGGAATTTTCTTGCAGTGCAGCTATTAATTAGAAAAGCTTTTTATTTTTGTATCTTTATTTTATAACCATGAACCTGTTCTAGCCAAGACAACTGTTATTTCCTTCACTGCAGAGCATTATTAAATGCTTAAGTGTTTGTTATAGCAAGGATAATAATATTACCTAGGTCACAGGTTTGTTTTGAGGATTATGAGACAATGTCAAGGATTTAGGACAGTGTTAGTATACAATAAATGTCAATTAACATTGTTATTATCACTGTGGAATATAAAACTCCAATAAATGAATACACACACACACAATATATATACTATATTACTAAATAGGAAAATTCCATAATGAAAAGATGCTAATAATCCCCACATTTATTTGTAAATTTAATTTAAATTTTTTTTAAATCTCAGAAAGATTTTTATTTTTTTCAAGGGAGTATCTGATGAATTTATTCTGAATCTTACCTAAAAAAATAAAAGAAAAAAATAGCCAAGAAAATCCTGAGGGGAGACTTGCCTTGTTGGATTCTAATACAAATATAAAACAATGGGACTTCCCTGGTGGTCCAGTGGCTAAGACTCTGTGCTCCCAATGCAGGGGGCCCAGGTTCAATCCCTGGTCAGGGAACTAGATCCTGCATGTCGCAACTAAGAGTTCACATGCTGCAACGTAAAATCCCACATGCCGCAACTTAAAATCCCACATGCTGCAACTGAAGATCCCACATGCCTCAGTGAAGATCCCGTGTACCACAACTAACACCCGGCGCAGCCAAATAGATAAATAAATATTTAAAAATAAATAAATAGTGTTTTTTTTAAAAAAAAAACAAATATAAAACAATAATCTATTGGAAAAGAACAGTCTTGAACAGACCCATTTATTGTGGATGAATTATTCAATAAATGTTTGGGGGACAAATGACTGTACATTTAGAAATGTTAAAGTATAATACCATACTCAAAAATAAATTTGAGATAGACTGAAGATTTAAATATAAAAAATAAAGCCTCTTTATGTTTTAAAAAAGAATCTCTACCTTTTAGAGATACATACTAAATATATGATGACATAATAATGCTGTGTGAGATTTGCTTCAAAATAATCCAGTAGGGTAAATGGGAAAAGAATGGAGGATATAGAAAGAAGAGTGGCCATGAGTTGATGATTATCGTGTAATGATGGATGCTAGTCTCTTTACTCTTACATGTGTTCAACATTTTCTATAACAAAAAGTGAAAAAATAAATACCCCCACAAAAGTATTAAAAGAAAATATAAAAGATTACTATTATGCCTTAGGGTAGAGTTGGACTTTCTAAACTTTATACAAGGCTAAAAAACATAAAGGTAAATACTGCCATAAAAAAAATTAAAGATAATCTGGGAAACAATAATTGTCATACATAACATGTAAAAGGTTAACATCCAAAGAAATCATTGAGATAAAGATAATTTACCCAGCTGAAAAATGGAAACAGGTTATAAAAGGCAAACACAGAAGAAGTTTTGGTTAATTAACTTCAAATATATGAAAAGATGTTCAATTTCACTAATAAACCAAGAAATGCAAACAAAATATTTTTTACCTCCTGGGTTAGCAAAGTTTTAAAAGATTTATAATGTCCAATGCTGGCAAAGTTACTAGGAAACAAACAACTCATACACTGTTATTGGGAATGTGAACTGAAAACTTTCTGGGAACAATCTTAAAGAACTTTTTTTTTTTTAACCAGTCCAACCCAAGAACTAGAAATTACCAATATTTTTATCTACTTATGTACTCCTCCCCAATCCCATCCGCCAACCTACACAGTCCCACTCCCATGTAATCACTATCCTGAATTCTGTTTATTATCTTTTTGCCTTTTGTTTTTTAATTTATCACGTATGTATAGTACATGCCTTTCAATTTTTGCTTGTTCTTGAATTTTATAAAAGGATTATTCTTTACACAGTCTTGTGGTACTATTTTTCTTCACTGAACATTAAGTTACTAAGATTCAGCCATTTTGTTGTATGTAGCTACCCATTATTCATTTTCACTCTTGTATAATATTCCACTATGTGGATATACTACAATTTATTCATCAATTTTCCCATCAAAAGGCATTTGACTTGCTTCCTGTTTATTGTTTTTACATTGTTATACATGTTTTCTTGGACACGTGTGCAAGATCTTCTCTTGGGTATATCCTAGGAGTGGAACTGCTACGTTGTGAGGTATGCAAATGTTCAATTTTATAAGGCCTAGCTGTGTTCCCAAGTGGTTATAACAATTTACATTTTTACCAACAATCTAAGGTGATCCTACTGATTCAAATATTTCCAAAACTTGGTATCATCAGATTTCTTAATATTACCACTTTAGTGGGTACATTTATTTACACTTTCCTGATTGCTAGTGAAGAAATGTGTATTGTTTGTGCAATCCCTCTTCATGTCTTTAGCCCATTTTTCTATTGGGATGCTTATCTTCTTACTGATTTGTAGGAGTTCTTTATAACCTCCTGATGCTAACTCTTCATAGGTTATGTGTCCTACACATATCTTCTCCTAGTTTTTATTTTTTCATTTTAAGATGTCTTTTTCTTAATTAAAAAAATCAAAGTTATCAATCTTTTATTTTATGGAAAGTGCTTTCTTCATCTTGTTTACAAAGTCCCTACCTACCCAGAGGTCAAAAAGGTATTTATTAATATTTTCTTCGAGAAGATTTAAATTTTTCTTTTTGACATTTAACTGCTTAATCCGTCTCAAGTTGATTTTGTTATGGCATTGGGTAGGAATCTTTCTTCACTTTTTTTCCCTAGGGACAAGCAATTTTTCCAGCTCTGTTATTAAAAAGTTCTTTGGCATGGTATGTTTATTATATATCAAAATACTGTTCCACTGATCCTGCTGTTTATCGCTGTACCAGTAAGTCTTGTATTCTAAGAGGCAGGAGGACCATATAGTAAATCCAGATTAATATAACTATTCCACAAACTCTCAATCTATTAAAACTGCATGTTTTAACACGTCCATGTATGCGTTCATTCAACACACATTTGCTGAGTGCATAAATTACTCCATTCACAAATCTATAACTAATAAAGAGAACTTTCCCATATCCAAGATTCAAAAATTAGAAGAATCACTTTAAATTTCACCTTCGAGAGTTCCTCCACTAGACAACAACTTTAAACCCATCCTTGTTAAAGAGACAATAAATGTTTAACACCTAAAAATAACACCTATTTTTTGTCTATTCCTCTAAGATTTTAAAATTATAAGTGCCTTCAGGTCAAGCAACTAAAAAATATAGTAAAGACAGAATTAAATCATCTAGTCATGAAGCTCACCTGCCTCATAAGCCTGTCCATACAGCTAACAGAAGAAAAGCACTGTGACCCACCAGAAGCACACAGTGCAATCATTTATCCTCTTGGTCCTCCTCTCTTTAGAGGAAAAAAACCAGTTTGTCCAATAGGAAACATAAAGGCAGCTAAATACAACTATAACCACTCGACAATGCTTGGCTGGCTTTTCTCCCACTGTTATTGACCAAACACAGAATGTCTATAAAGAACTTTATAAACTCCAAATGCTGTATCCACATATTGTAGATACTCCTAGATAGAGGTGGCCAGAGGAGAGAAAGCAGCTCAGGCACACTTCAGAGATTAAGATAGAAGCCTCTGATACACTACTAGCCATTCTTTGCAGAGTTGGGCTGAAGCAGGTAGGGATAAGAAGGCAAAATGAAAAGGGGGCCATTCAATTACTAGACTCATACAACAGCCTCACGCTTTCTCCTCTCAGTACTCAGAGGGCTCTGGCAAACAGAAGTAACTTGCAAACCTACCTCAAACCCCTCATGCTCCCCCTTCCTCACCTGAAAAGAGGCCAACTCCTGCAAAACAGCTTGGGGGACAAGAAGCAACCTGGAAGGGGCACTGAACCCAAGTGATCAGTCTTCCTCAGTTAACCTCCTGTCTCGTCGGGAGAGGCCATGGGAAGACTTAGCTACTCTGGGGTAGTGATCACGTGGATATCCCAAACCACAAAAAGTTTCCCAAATCCCTTCCTGCAAAAGGTCACAATGGCCCTTCCCAGCCCTGAGTTCCTACCACCAAATCACAGACAGCCTCACTTGCTAGTCTATTTTCAAGTTATTCACTGAAGGGAAGCTCAACAGATAACTGGGGAAAAGCTATGGAAAAAGTATCCGGAGAAAGGAGAAAAAAAAAGTAGGAAAGAAAGAGAGGCCCAAGATAGAAAGAAGTAACACCCCCTTCCCCTGACATAGCTGTGGAAGAACTGCCTCCTTCCTGTGCTCAGACAATGAAACCCAAAAGAGAAGCACAGGACAAAGAATGCCTCACAAAGGCAGCTCAGCACTCTCACTTGCTCAGGGCCAGCTGAGCTCATGTGTTGGTGTAAAAAGAAACAAAGGGCTTTTCACAGACTTTTGATGCCCAAAGATAGGGCAGCAACTGATGAATTTTACTTGGGGGGTTAGAGAATGTACACTCCCCATGTCTCTGGAGAAAGTCCCTTTTATAAGTCTAATGTGCCCCCACCCCACTACCCTGATGGTGCCCACCTGCAAAGGCCCAAGTGCATTTCCCAGCCTCAATGCTTCCTCCTAGCAGCGTAAAGATACCACAGGACGGCCACCAAAATGTTGAAAGTAGTTATCTCTGGGTGGTAAAATCTGAGGTAATTTTTACTTTATACTTTTGTGCATTGTTAGAATTTTTAACTATAAATGTATCATTTCTGAGACATCCCAAAGCTGTCTTTCAGAGATATTATCACGCTCCATTCATTATGTGTACCTTTCATGGTGCTTTACTCCTTGAGAAAGCCAGTCTTTTCGCACCAGCCTGAAGTTTTCCATGGGGACTGCACAGACTCAGATATCCCAGAGGTTATCTGCTAAAAATCAAGTTAGAAAATATCCAGCTATGTAACTGTCCGCACAAATACGTGAACTTCAGAGGAACAGGCTGGATGAAGTGGGACTCTGAAACCCTAGAACTGCTTATGAAATACACACAGGTATTCTACAATCCCACTGTCACCACTCCTTCTCAAGTAGACCACAAGGAGAAGCAGAGTACAAAACATGCAGCCATGGTGGAGGCTGCAAAAGTGGAGAATCCAATATCCCAGAACAGAGTGAAATTTTGGGTTTCTCAAACAACCCACAGTTTCTCAGTCCTGTTAAGAAAACTGCTGGTCTCCCAGCAGCCTCTTCACACACCCACAAACATGAAGCACACACAAAATGATGCTGAGAGAGCCTACAGGAAATAGAACTTGCCCCAAGTATACAGCAAGCTGATGCCAAAGATGAAAATAAAACAGAAATCTGGCTTCTTGCCTAGTGACCTATTTATCAGATTATGCATGCCTCTTCCGCTTTCTACCTTCAATCATTTTTTATTGTTATTTTTTTTTTAACATCTTTATTGGAGTATAATTGCTTTACAATGGTGTGATGGTTTCTGCTTTATAACAAAGTGAATCAGCTATACATATACATATAACCCCATGTCTCCTCGCTCTTGCACCTCCCCTCCCACCCTCCCTATCCCACCCCTCTGAGCTGATCTCCCTGTGCTATGAGGCTGCTTTCCCCTAGCTATCTATTTTACATTTGGTAGTATATATATGTCGATGCCATTCTCTCACTTCGTCCAGCTTACCCTTCCCCCTCCCCGTGTCCTCAAGTCCATTCTCTATGTCTGTGTCTTTATTCCCGTCTTGCCCCTAGGTTCTTCATGACATTTTTTGTTTTTGGTTTTTAGATTCCATATGTATGTGTTAGCATATGGTATTTTTCTCTTTCTGACTTACTTCACTCTGTATGACAGACTCTAGGTCCATCCACCTCACTACAAATAACTCAATTTCGTTTCTTTTTATGGCTGAGTAATATTCCATTGTATATATGTGCCACATCTTCTTTATCCATTCATCTGTCGATGGACACTTAGGTTGCTTCCATGTCCAGACTACTGTCAGTAGAGCTGCAATGAACATTTTTACTGTTATTCTTATTTTGACTTTTACAAAATGATAATTAGGTTTACCAGAAGGAGGTGTCAGTATTAAATATGCAATCATTTAAAGCAACAACAAAAAGCTCCCCATTCTCCAGTCTTTGATATCTAGTCTTTATGCATATTTATCAGTAGACAAATACATATAAAAACCCAGTACCCCAAAACTCAATGGTCTTCTCCATCATTGTGAAAGGAAAGTCAAAATGGAGTCAGGATTTCTAAGAGAGATCTCTAAAATGGAGCCGGGAAGCCATTAAGGAAGTATGCATGACTCAGCCTGGATGGAATCTGACCTTTTGACCTGATGAAGAACAGAACACCAGAACACCTGGCAGAAACTCAAGATACTAATCAGACCTTTAACCTAAAACAATTAGTGACAGTCTATATACTTATAAGACCCCTACCCTAAAATAACCTGTGATTTCTTAAGGACAAATATTTTGACTCGCATCAGAGTCGATCACAACTCTCACCAGGGCAACTTTTAACAACCTCATGGTTTTTGTCTTTGTAAGCCCCTGACTCTTTCTCTTCCTCGGAATACTCTTTCAGGGTTAACTGAATCTGTGTCTCCCCAATTGCAATTCTTAAGTCCCCAAATAAACTCTGTTCTTTTTGCAGCCTCCTGCATTTTTTTTAGTTGACATTATTTAGATCTTTTCTTCCTTAATTAATCTTGTCCCACCCCAAATAGCACAAAGCTCTATAGATTCAAAGGAGCAAAGGAGGCAGAAATGGAAAAAACTATAAGGAAGACATTCTGATTCTAAAACCAAAGGCGAGGGACTTCCCTGGTGGTCCAGTGGTTAAGAATCCACCTTCCGGGGCCTCCCTGGTGGCGCAGTGGTTAAGAATCCACCTGCCAATGCAAGGGACACGGGTTCGAGCCCTGGTCCGGGAAGATCCCACATGCCGCGGAGCAACTAAACCCGTGCAGCACAACTACTGCGCCTGTACTCTAGAGCTCACGAGCCACAACTACTGAGCCCAGGTGCCACAACTACTGAGGCCCGCACACCTAGAGCCCGTGCTCCGCAACAGGAGAAGCCACCGCAATGGGAAGACCGCGTACTGTGGCAAGAGGTGGCCCCCGCTCGCCGCAGCTCGGGTGAGCCCGCGCGCAGCAACAAGGACCCAATGCAGCGAAAAATAAGTACATAAAATAAATTTAAAAAAGAAAAAAGGAATCTGCCTTCCGATACAAGGGACGTGGGTTCAATCCCTGGTTAGGGAACTAAGATCCTACATACTGCAGGGCAACAAAGCCCGCGCGCTGCAACTACTGAGCCCACACGCCACAACTAGAGAGCCCGCGTGCTGCAACTACTGAGCCCACGTGCCGCAACTAAGACCCAACACAGCCAAATAAATAAATAAATAAAAATAAAACCAAAGGAGAGAGAAAAAGAGATGCAATTGACTATAACTTAAATATTACGGGTATGATCTAATTATCAGGCATGTTCATCAAGATGGCTGCCCAGACATGCCCAACAATGTGAATGCTGCTTAGATCCAATTCCATGAGAACGGTCTCTTCTTTGGAGGTCCTCTTACTCATATTCCCCAGCTATACATAAAACTCTTCCCCAAAAAAATCATTGGTGGAAGGATGAGACAGAGTCCTGTTGATACCAGTGTGTGCATAGTCCAAAGTCTTCTTCCCAGGCCTTTCTATTGACTACGAAGTTCAGAGTAGGAAAGGCCTTCCCCCAGCTAGTTTCATACAAGCCACAAAATGACCAAAAGAGGTAGACCAGTTCTCTTGGTAATTCTAGGAAAATAAAAAACAAAACAATCTTATTTCTCATGATGCTTTAAATCTATTTTAGAATGAAGTAGTAAATAAACAAAAATTTTTTTTAATCAATTATTTTAGTATTTGAAACAATAGGAAAGAGGAGCAGGCCGTCCTCACAGCAAGGGAGGAGAAGCATTCTCTCAAGGCCTTCCTTATCTTGAGCAAGGAAAGTTTTCAAAGCTACATTCAGTACTACAAGAATCACTATGATCAGGTCAACTTTTACAGAGCAACTGTGGCCTATAAAACAAAACCACTGATTTATTAATACATGTCTGGCTACTAAAGCAGTTATAAAATTATATTATGTGGAACTTCTTTAAAACATAGGGGGTAGAAAGTACAGAAGTAAGATACAATTTAAATGTATGATAACTGTTAAAGCTAAGTATTGAAAACACAGAGATTCACTATGCTACTCTTCTGTGTAAGTTTAAACTTTTACATAATAAAAAGATTTTCTTAAAAATATGTAAACTATCATGTTTGGAAAAGGCAGTTCACAATAGTATAAACAGAGATTATTATAAAAGCATGTCAGGTGCTAAAGGAAACAAGTGTTTCTGGAATTATATAAGTTGAGCTAAATGTTCATTCTTTTTACTTTTTTACTGGAAAGTTGTTTGTGTTCCCCAAAATAAAAGAAAATAAACTTGGTGATACCACCCTGGGCTCATCCCAAAGCCCTTCTCTCCCAAATCCTGTATCAGGGCCACAGGCACCAGCACCCAAACTCCACGTTTTTCTTACCTCTTGAGGCAGCTCCAGTTTTGACCGGTCATCCAGGCCATTCGAATGCAAGCCCATCAGGTATGGCACAGGAGCATCTAAGAAATGTAGGAGAGAAGCTGGGAGAATAGGAACATAGACATGCTGCCACTGGAAAGGAAACAGGAGAGCTGTAATTGTCTCCGCCACAGTCATCAGTCTCTGGTAATCTAGGTCAAAAACAAAACAAAACAAAACCAGTCAAAAACAAGGTACTTGCTTCTCAAATAGTAAGTTAAAATCTTCAACACAATTTCACATTTAGAAAGGAACAGGATAAACTTCAGCAAGGGTATGCTCAGAGTATGATTCCCTTGTGGGTATCAGAGAGACAACCCAGAGACCTCAATGGACCACAAGCTGAAGTATACCCCCTCCCACACAGGTCCATGCTAGTAATAAAATTTAATATAGAAATACAACTTAAAGAAAAAGAAATACAATAGGAATCATAAATAGCACCTTGCTCCAAATACTAAACCAGAATGTTAAGTAGATTCTCTTCAGTAGAAGGAGAATGGAGAAGTGGAACAAAAAGAAAAGGAACAGTGGTCTAGTCTCTGTTCAGCATGAATGTCAAAAGACCTCATTTACCACTCACATGTCTGCATTCTACAAGGAGCTGATGTGAACTTTGCCTTCAAGATCAAGCCCAAAGAACCTTCAAGCATGCAGAGGCTGGTTTTCCACACTAGCCAAGTCTGCCTTCCACCTGGCAACCTTTCTTGAATGGTAACAGCATGAAAGTGTCATTTTAACACTTTGATAAAAAGCTCCCCAAGAACCTGAAAGACCCAGAAGATTGACTTTCATTACTCAAAACTCTTATTCTAGGTCAGAGAGTGTATCTTGGAAGAGAAGCTTGTGCTCAAAGTTTAGCTTTTCTTCAGAATGCAATTTCTAGACTTGTTTTATTTTTAAAATGAGTAAAAAATACATCGGCAAAGCCAATACAATAGATTGAAATTTAACACATTACTATTTACAAATGGTATGATGGTTTCAGACACTTAAAGACAAAGTAGGAACATCAATTTTAAAATCATATGAGTAATATCCTCCTGGAATGGCTGATTTCAAATGAGTTTTCACAGGAGTTAAACAGTTTTATGCACTGAAAACTCAGCCCACCATTTAGGCAAGTCCCAGCTTGGTTCATAAAGGAGTAATAAGTAACAAAAAGCTTTCCAGAAAATGAAGAAGAATGAGTAGGAAGTGAGCAGAAGCTGATATTTATCAACTAGGTTTTAGCAAAGCATCCTGTGTGCTCACCAATAAAACTTTGGAGCAGCTTACCACCTTGCTCCTGGCTAAGCATGACCTGGAAATAATTTCTTTTTAACTAGTAATGCAAATAAATAAAAATTGATGACTAAAACTTCATCATCTCAAACATTTTGAGTACACTCTAAGGAAGTGCCTCATGCTTCTTCGGGGAAAGCTAAGGCGTTTGATAGATAATAGATAAGTGATGTAAAACAATCAGTGGGTAAAACTGAGCTCAGAGATTTGGTCATCAATAATGATTTTTTAAAAAATACAACTCATTTAGCAGAAGGACAAAAGAGCACAAGCTTTTCGTATTCACTAAAATCAGGAACAGACTGATAAGAGTTCAAGAAGAAAGTCGATCTCATTTTTCACTGTGCCCTACAAAGCACTGCCATTCCCATATTAAAGACTATTTGGTGAGGACCCTCTCCCAATTGAAACAACAACAAAAATATTTCCCAAATTACAAAAAAAAAAAAAAAAACTCTTTCAAGGATTAAATAGTTAATCTATATAGCCTTTCAGAAAAAGTATTTACTCCAACGTGAGAGTAAGCAACAACTGAGGAACAAAATTTAGGCCACTGCAAGTTCTATCTTCAGCCTCTTCTGAGATACCTCAGTTCCATGGGGCACCTGTACAACTTGGCTTGTTATCTTTCTGCTGAAGTCTTCCTGCTCTATGATTATTCTAACAGTTATTATTAAGAAGAATTCTAATGATTCTCTAGGTGAGGCCTCAGTTTTTGTATCTTTCATCTCTTTTCTAGATATGAATGCCTGTAAATAATCTACTAAGAGCAGTAATCTTGAGAATCTCAGACGTGATAAGAATATACTTTAAAATTCAAACTTAAGATGATCAAAAGAATGTAAGGGTGAGAGAGAAAACCTCCAAGAGATATTTAAAGCTGAAGGCCTAGTCTTACTGTGTCCCAACACTGGCTCTTAAACACATATTTTGAATAAATATTACACTGAATAATTTCTCCCCCCGTTTCAGTGTACACACACATATAGACACACACCATTTCTGGGTTTTTTTAAAAAGGTAGGAAGGAGCAAGGCCTTTTCAATCATGTGAAAACCAAAAAGCTGCTTCTTTTACCGAAAGTCAATAAAGCAGGTGCTACTCCTTTTCGTGGCTGGCATTCCTGACAGGTCTGCTCAGAGACAAGAACATCTCATAGGGGGCCAACAGACACTCTGAGTAAAGGAGTCCCTGAAATGCCTTCCTCGTGAGGCTTCCTGGACACTGGACTACTCCTTATAGTGTACCTAGTTACAGTGTCAGGGAACATCTATCTACTCTCTAACCATGAAACAGGGCACACTAAAGTCTGAAGGAAGGGGCTTCCTCTGCTCCATAAAAGCAGGTTTTTCAATAGCACAGACATCTAGTTCTGGTTTTTCCCTACTCTTCAGGATGAGTCTAATCCAGTATCTGAAGCTCAGCCCACTTAATTCTGCTAGAGTGGGTAACTTTATTCGCCTCAGATTGAAATCCCTGAAGAATTCCCTGTGATGCACTTGAAAGTGTGCAATTCTTAGAAACAAAACACTTTAGGGGATGAGAAATAATCTCCTCTTTGAAGGCTAAACTGCTTTCCATTTATATGGTTTGGTTTTACAGACACTAGAAACTTGGAATTTTATGGCCTCTCTGGTCTGAGTTGTGGGTTTCTTTTTCCCTACATTTTTGTATTTTAAAAAAGCAACAACCCACCTTGAAGGATGGCCTAATAAACCATGCCTCCGGGATCCATCCACCCGTGGTACCCACACTAGGATGCTGACCTCCAAGAGCTGTAAGCAACAGCACAAAATCCACTGCTATACACCAGTACAAACGATAAAATCAGTACCTCCTTTTGCCATTGCCTGTCTCTGTGCTCATCATTCCAAGAAGGTGAAACTAATAAATAGGAAACAGCTGAAGGTCATCTGCATCCAAAGAGTTTTAGCCAATCAAAATCAACTGGAAACACTTCAGCTCGAGGCAACTCTCTGGGTTTTCTCACAGCTCCCATAATGCTGTAATGAGCAATTACTTTTAACAAAAGGAGATAATGCAAAGCATACTGGGATTACAACCACTTCTGAGTGGTGAACAGAGAATAATCAGCACATTCTTATGACTTCTCTCTGTGCAGAGAAAGACATTAGACTTGGGATCACTTTACAGATAAGTTCACTCCTAAAACAAACTACAGGGAAGTCCCTGCAAATCAGAAATTGAATTAGAAACTGTCCTTGCATACTCACACTTCTGTGAAAATTGTACGAACAAGGATGTTTCTCATGCAATCTTTGTTCTTAGGAAACAACCGAATCTATGTCCTGATATCTCCAAGATAAATTATTAAATGAAAGAAGGTATAAAACAATGATTAGTATGCTCCCATCTGTGTTGTTTTTAAAAGGTATACATGCTGTATATGCATGTCTATGTCTGGAAGGAAACAGGAAACAGTGATAAGTCTTAGCTCGTCACTGTACATACACCCTTCTGTAATACTTTAAATTTCTACCATATGACTGAAATGCTTATTTTCCATTTTACTTTAATATACCATATGTATATCAAAATGTATATAATTTAAAGAATATTATAATTAATAAATGTGCAACACAACATTAAAAATAGTGCATTATATAAAAGTATTCAGGAGGAGGGCATGAAAAAAAATCAAGAGATTATTTCACAAGGGTAGGATTTTAGATCAAAAAGAAAGGGAAACAGGGACTTCCCTGGTAGCGCAGTGGTTAAGAATCCGCCTGCCAATGCACGGGACATGGGTTCGATCCCTGGTCCGGGAAGACCCCACATGCTGCGGAGCAAATAAGCCCATGCACTGCAACTACTGAAGCCCACATGCCTAGAGCCCATGCTCCACAACAAGAGAAGCCACCGCAATGAGAAGCCCGCGCATCACAATGAAGAGTAGCCCCTGCTCACCATGACTAGAGAAAGCCCACACAGCCAAAAAAACAAAGAAGAAAGGGAAACATTCAATTCTCTCTGCACTGTTTTTCCACACATTATGTATTTGTTTTAAAAAACTATTATTTTCATTAGGGATGCACAAGAAACTTGATCTCTGGCTACCACAGGAAGGAGAGAGGAAGGAGATTTCATTTTATTCCTTTTAAAATTGTTTTGATTGCATGCCTTGAGTTTGCATTACTTTTGCAAAAAAAACCCCAGAAACTAATGTAAGTTTATGTATAAAATAAGCTACAAGAATACATTGTACAACACGGGGAATATAGCCAATATTTTATAATATGTATAAATGGAGTATAACCTTTAAAAATTGTGAATCACTATATTGTACACCTGTAACTTATATACTATTGTACATCAACTATACTTCAATTAAAAAATTAATTTAAAAAAAACTAATGTATGCATTTGTTTCCAAGCTTGTCTGCACTAGTTGAACTTATTACTGGGTTGTATAATTTAACCAAATATTATGTAAATAAATGGTAAGATATGAGGGCAAAAAAAAGAACTGTTTCTCTGAAAACAAAATTAAATGCTTTAAAAAGACTCAGTGAAGCAAAGTCACTAAAAAATACAGCAATTGAATTAGGCATATCACTTAAGTGCAAAAAACGTGGGAAAACTAGCATCTACTATGGTTCTTTTGCAAGGTCCTTTAAAAGTTCTCGCTCCACTTTAAAAACTGGAAAACTCAGTGAATGAATTATGGGTGAGATTTATGCAAGAGAAACAATGCAGACCCCTGATTACTGGATCCATAATCAAAGAAAATGCACAGACACTTCATCAAAAGACTGGTGATTATACAGTCATATGGTTTAAATTAAAATGTTTAATGGATGTATATATCCTTTTAGGATTCCCAAACTTAAGTGACTTTTTCAATTATCCAATTCACTACCCTACTAAATCACATCAGATAAAGAACTTCTGCTCTCTATATAATTTTAAAACAACCACTAAAAAATATGCTATTTAAAAAAAAACTATCTCTATAGGGACCAAAGAACAAATATTATCCAGTAGTAAATAAAATGGTCTACACATATCTTAAAAAAAAGATTTTCCCTAAATAACACCTCTTTTCTATTCAGAAGAAAGGATATGTAGTGGGCAACACCAACTCTGAGTGCTGATGGCATGTTTTTCGAGGGCCAGAGAGATTTCCATCCACATGAGTCCTCTGAATCATAAATAAAAATTACTTCAAGAAAACCAACCTAAATTGTTTCAAGTACTCTATTAACAATAGAGAGCACAATCTACATCCAATAAAAGGCAATCCACTCCATTTTAGCCTCAGCCATGCTCAGCAATGCCCAGGAGGTTTTCGGAAGAAGTCTTTTTTAACCATGCTAAGCATGACTTTTAGGTCCTCAGTTCAATTTTATTCTACACACAAACCTTCTCAACTGCCTTCAAACCTCTTAAAATTATTATGTATACAATAACCCATATTCTGGGAAATATAAGAAGGAGCACTGAAGGAAAAGATGTTACGTATCATATTTCTGGTTTTAATTCTCCTTTTCTCACCTTTAAACATCCCCAACTGCATCATAGGTATTAAAATGCCACTGCACATTTTAATACCCTATCTGGTTTGGTTTCTTCCTCTGTTCTGGTCTAAACCAGACAGTCTTCACTACTCAACCAAGTCTCTGTTTCAAAGTACAGTTGACCTTTGAATAACAGGGAGGTTAGGGGTGCCTACCACCCACACAGTTTAAAACCCGCACATAACTTTATAGGCGGCCCTCTGTATCCACAGTTCCACATCCAAGGATTCAACCAACCATGGATCATGTAGTCCTATAGTACATATTTATTGAAAAAAATCCACATGTAAGTGGATCTGTGCAGTTCAAACCCATGTTGTTCAAGGATCAACTGTTTTGCCCAGCTCCAGTCAAGAAGCAGTAACTAAAAAAGCAACAAGAATTGTACAAGTCTATACTTCACCCAGAGACAGAAATCTGAAACATCATTATTTTAAACAAGTTGCAAAGTAAAACCTCAGGAACCACATTTTAGTCAACAGATGCTTTTGTTCAGTCTTCAGTGTTCAACAAGAATGTTGTTACCAACGTTTAAAAATCAAAAATTTCACGTAAAAAATTTGGGTCCTCATGAAAAATTGGAAGACCTAGTAACATTAGGCCAGCATTTCCACAAGGAATTAATTGTAGCTAACTAGTGGCTGTCCACTTTAGGTGGGGTATATGCTCTTCAATTCAACATAGTCTCCATTACTTCACCTTCAGAATCCAACCATATCATATCACTTCGCTGTTACCTCCCTAGTCAGAGACAACATAATCTCTCACTTAGATTGTTAAAATGGCCTCCTAACTAACATTATTCAGATTCTGCCCATGGACCAAATCTGGGACATTTGACCATCAAAATAATTAATCATAGTAATGGACTATATAACCTACTGAATAAAATAAAAATCTATGAGTCCATACAATAATAAACAAACAAGGGAGAATGAAATGTTCTTCCTCACAGTAAAATGCAACCATCCTGGTAACTGGTTCAGACTAGAATCATCAATGGATGTTAAAGCTATTAGGCAAAAATTTGAAGAGAAACAGTATATTTACAGGGTTTCAAAGTATCTCCCCACAAATTACTTATTAATTACAAAGGGAAAAATGATAACTTTCCAGTTAAGAAACTCAGCAGACATCATCTTAACCAAGTGATCAAATTAACATTACCAAAAATGGGACAAATGAACACCATGTGCCTCCTATGATGATAAATAGACATTATATGTCTCTTGATACAATGCACTGAGAGAACCACAACATCACTTCTGTGATATTGCAGCCAAAAATTTATAACCTGAATCTAGTCATGAGGAAACATCAGACAAACCCAAATTGAGGGACATTCTACAAAATACCTTGCCTGTACTCTTCAAAAATGTCAGTCATGAAAGACATGAGGAATTTACTACTAAAAGCAATGCATGTTACTGGACTAAATCCTGGACCAGGAATTTTTTTAAAAATTATCATTCACTTTTATGTGAAATCTAAAAAATAAAACAAACTAGAGATTATTAAAAAAAAGAGACTCACAGATATAGAGAACAAACAAGTGGTTACCAGAGGGGAGAAGGAAGAGGGGGAGGGGCAATATAGGGGTAGAGGATTAAGAGGTTAAAAACTATTATGTATAAAATATGCCACAAGGGGGGCTTCCCTGGTGGCACAGTGGTTGGGAATCCGCCTGCCAGTGCAGAGGACACGGGTTCGGGCCCTGGTCCAGGAGGATCCCACATGCCGCGGAGCGGCTGGGCCCATGCGCCACAACTGCTGGGCCTGCGCTCTGGAGCCCACAGGCCACGATTGCTGAAGCCTGCGTGCCGGGAGCCTGTGCTCCGCAGCGAGAGAGGCCACCACAGTGAGAGGCCCGCGCACCACAACAAAGAGTAGGCCCTGCTTGCCGCAACCAGAGAAAGCCCGTGCGCAACAATTAAGACCCGACACAGCCAAAAATAAATAAATTTAAAATAAATAAATAAATAAATAAATAAGCTACGAGGATTTATTGTACAACACAGGGCAGCCAATATTTTATAATAACTATAAATGGAATATAACCTTTAAAAATTGTGAATCACTATGTTGTACACCTGAAACGTATAATATTGTGTATCAACCATACCTCAATTTTTAAAAATTCATCATAACAGACATTATTGGACAATGGTAAAACCTGAATACAGTATTGTTATTTTATCAATGTTAGATTTCCTAAATTTATTAATCATACTATGGTTATGTAAAAAAAATGTTCTTGTTCTTATGAAATAAAAGCTGAAGTATTAAGGAGCCAAGGAACATGGAGTCTACAATGACTCTCAATGGTTCAGTTATGTTCACACACATACAGAGATACAGAGGGAATGATAAAACAAATGTGGCTAAATGTTAATAACTGGTGTACTGTGGGAGAGTGTACAAGAGTTCTTTGAACATTTCTTACAACTCTTCTATAAGCTGGGAATTATTTCAAAACAAAAAGTCAAAAATCTTAAAACCTCCAATGACTAAGCATCTCAGAGTAACAAAATCCTTACAATGGCCTACAGGACTCTGTACAATTTGGCCTCCTGTTAAGTCTCTAACACTATCTGCTACTACGCTCCTGCTCTCCAGGCTTCCTCAATGTCCTTGAACATACCAATCACGTTTTTGTCTCAGAACCTTTCTACTTCCTGTGCCCTTTGCCTGGAATACTTTTCCTACAGACATTAACATGAGTCGCTCACAGAGGCCTAACCTAATCACTCTATTAAAAATTGGAATTTCCCTTCCCCCAATACTATCTTCCTTCCTGTTTTATTTTTTTCCACAGACCTTATTACCACCTTACATACTATATATTTTATTTATTTATTTAGTCACCTCTCAAAAAAAAAAAAAGGGGGGGGGGAATTCCCTGGCAGTCCAGTGGTTAAGACTCGGTGCTTTCACTGCCAGGGCCCAGGTTCAATCCTTGCTCAGGGAACTAAGATCCCACAAGCCGTGAGGCCAAAAAAAAAAAAAATCACCTCTCTTTCCCCACTAAAATATAAGTTCTATTATAGCAGGGATTTTTATCTATTTTGTCCACCCTGAATCTCTAGCCCCTAGAATAACTCCTGGCACACAGCAGATTCTCAACAAATATATACTGAATGAATGAATTTTATGTTACTTATCTGGCTCCTTTAATAAACATTTGTTTCCTTCTGCTCTATTTTACTGTTTTGTCCAAATCTGCTGCTCACCATCACTTAACCTCTCACTTATAAAAACAATTCAGTTATAACAAACAAACAACAGAAAAAAGCAACACAACCTCGTTTTCTCAAATGTATTTTTTCAAATATACGAAGGATCATCGTTACTGTCAGGCTGAGGAAGGGGCAGAAATAACTCTGCGAGTGATAGAACAGAACTGATGGAAAGTCAGTTTCCCATGACCATCAACTCCTGCCTCCTCTTTTCAGCATCAATCAGACGTCAGGAGGCAAGGTTCCCCTCCCAGACTGGAGTGCCCAGCAAAAGGCCACGATGATAGCCAATTAGAAATGGTAGACCTCTCATGTTCCATTAGTTTGCCATCCAGCACCTACCTGCAAAAGATCTGAGTTTTGCTCAAACTGTAACAGCCCGTGTCCTTTACAGTCAGCCCCACTGTATCTGATATGGAAAGAAGAGAGGCCCTATGAAGAGAGAGAGCTGTAGTAAGCACTGACTTACGCTGTGAGTAGAGCAGGATTTGAAACTCCAGAAGGGCACAAGTAAAAAGTTGAAACACATTCTCCACCCCAAGCAGTTCAAAGACCTCTCTGACAGGAAAGTCGAATAAGGGAAGCTCATTGGTACTTGGTCTCTGGCAGACAATTGGCCCATAGACCCCAGAAAACTTCAATGACCGGCCAGGAGGTGGGAGTGGCACCTCGTAGAGTACATTGTATATGTAGCTCTCAAGGGGCAGTGGAGGGGGCTGAGGTGAAGTGACTGCCTGGTGAAGTTGTTCCAGCACACTCCGACATGCTTTCATGAAGGACATGGGCGTGATGAGGCAAATGCACTTAGAGACGTAGAGCGTATCCCGGCTAATGTCGTAGGAGTTGAAGCGCTGCAGCTTGGTCCCAGGAGTGCCTTCACCATCCTCCATGTCACTGTGGTCTTGGCCATCAGCAAGGGGAGCATGGAGGACATCATACTCAGCATTATGCATGTGGTAGAGGGTCTGCATTGCACTGCAGATCTGCTTGCTAGTCACCTCCTCATAAAATGTGAGGGAAAACCCAAATGTCCGAGAGCCATCCTCCCTTGTGATAATAAAGGCATGGAACTGAGGCTCCCTGGGATCAGCCTGGGTCTTGAATGCCAGCCCTTTGGGCATGCACAGCTGCAAAAGACACAAGGAAACAACTGGTGAGAACACTCACTGCTGATCCTCTTCTCAGAACACCATCACTACTTATTTACTTAAAGAGCACCTACTATGCTGGGTGTCTGGGATATAAGACCAACACAGCAAAATATCTGTCCTCAAGACCTCCCATTCTAAGACACACAAGTAACTAAAATTATAATGCATTTATCAAGGCTATACAGAAGTATACACAAAGCGCTAGAGGAAAAAAAAACAAACAACTCAGTCTCAGCCTTCATCAGAAAAGGCTTCAGAGATGAGCTTATGCTAGGATTCATCAGGTAGATAAGAGAAAGAAGGGTATTTCAGGGGCATGAAGAAAATGCACAAAGGAGGTAAAAGAAAGCTTGGAGAATTTAGGTAGGTGGTTAAGCATGACAGCATGTATTAGGAGATGATGCTAGAAATATATCTAAAAACCAGACAGATGCAACTTCATACCTAAAAATAAACAAAGTTTTAGATTCTATCAGCTCACAAGATTCTGTCATCAATAAAATCTTCTCTTTTCATATAAAAAAAAAAGGGTGTTCATTTCATGTAATGCAAGGAGATGACATAATCAGGATAAAGATGCACTTTTTTCACTTTAACTCAGATGGGTTATATAAAGAAACTTGGGTAGCTAATCTAACTGACCTGAATCAATCAGGTTCCATTTTCCACTTTTCCACAAACCTGGCTATACAAAGGAACTACGAGGAGCCTAGGTTAACAAGTACAAGGAACTACATTATGGTATATCCATTACCCTTGAACTTGACTTCTCAAAGCCTAAGTGTTTCTAGAATATAGTATGTTAAAAGGAAATAAGCACTGGACTAGGAGTCAAAAAACTTGAGGCTCTCTACGATTCAGTTTCCTCCCCTGTGAAATGAAGATAATACAGTTTACTCTGCGTACTTCACAGGGTTATTGTGTGCATCAAACAAGATCATCCTCAAAAAGCTATTAAAAAGTAACAGAGGCAGTACAAAGATATGGTTAAGAGCAGAGTTCTGGAACCAGACTATGGTATTTAAGCTTGCTCAACTGCTCGTTAGCCATATGACCTTGAACACATTACTTAACCTCTCTGGATCTTAGTTTCCTCACCCATAAAATATGTGTCTGTGTGTGTTTACTTAATATTATCTACATAAGGGGTATTGTGAGGATTAAATGAGTTAATTCATGTATAATACTTATCACAGTGCCTAGCACAAGGTGAATACTCAACAAACATTAGCTTATTCATGGTAGTATTCATCTACAAATTTAAAATGCTGCCCTATCTAAAAGTATAATAAAACAAAAACACCCATTTCTGTCATATTACTCAGATATATATACAATACAGATGAAAACTGCTTTAAACCTCACTTATTGTGTAAAATCAATGCTATAAGCAACCAATAGCTCAATCTCACAAAAACAGTTCACTGACCCAGTACTATGTATTTGTCTGACTCAACAGAAGCACCTTGTGACTTTTGGTATATCTGATATATTCCAAGTATTTGATATAGTGATCAAAATGCAGAATCACAAACAATATGCATATAAGAAGTTACTGATACTTGGTGGAACCACTGCTACCATAGTCTGAACTCACAATCCTACTGTGAATTACTCTGTAAATTATCTCACACTTGTAGCTAACAAATACTAACCATTCCCACTGCATCTTGGTCAAAGGGATTCCAGTCCACATTCTCAGGATATCGTGCAAGAACCTTAGACTTGAATGTTCGTCTCAATGGTGTCTGCTCAAAATTTTCTCCTGCAAGAAAAAGAATGAAGCAAGTCATCTCCACAAAGTCCCCTGAAACCAAAGGTTATGAATATCTGAGCTTGGCAGTCCAGCAAAGTACAGAAATGAAGGCAAAAGGGTTAGTATGCCAACCATCTAAGAACAGGAAAGGTATTATAGTTATTAGATCAGTAAGAAGCTGGAAAAGTTTAGCACGGTTAATACTGGACACTGTTAGCTACCTTGGCTTTTCTTTAAAATGAAATCATTACTACAATCTTCTTCGGAGAAGAGGGGAGAAAGCACAAAGAAAGATTAAGGATTATATCCATCATTTTTTTTTCCCCTAAAAGCTACATTTTGTTTGCTTAAAGTCAACTAATAACATCATAGAAGCATAAATTATTTTAAATTCAAAACGAAGTATGCATTTCTATGATCTCTGAAAAAATACAAAGGGGATTTAAAAATTCAAGAACATTAAGAGAGCAGATTTCAGGATAAATCTAATGAGCTATTTTGTCAATTGAGAATCATTTGAAATTTCTGAAATTCTCCTTTGTTTTCCCCTTCCCCCTCCTAAAAACATTAGAGCATACTGAAATAAGAACACTGAAGAGAAAAGAGGAAGAATCAAAGAACCCACCACCTAGAGGGATACAAATATGAAAAAATCTATTGGTCGAAAAAGGCTTAAGAAAGTTAGGTCAAAGGGTACAAAATGCCACTGGAGAGACTTATATAAGAGCCACCAGAATGCTTTGGGTGTTCTCAATTTTGTTTTGTTTTTACCTTCAGTTGTACTTGAAATGAAAGGGCTGGCACCATCCCTGGCTTTAGAAGCCTGTATGTACTGGCATAATGCTATATGATAAATGAAATAACATAGTATTACAATAAAGCAATGTTATTCAAACTTTTTTGACCATGACCCCAGTATGAAACAAAGTTTATATCATGAAGCAATAAACACACACATGATATATATTAATATATATAAATTTACTTAAAACAAAAATTTCACCAAAAAAATACCCTTACTATATGGAATGTGTTCTCATAATTTCTACTCTATATCATTAAAACCAAAAAGGCTAACTGCAGACCTACTAATGGTCACGATTCACAGTTTGAAAAACACTACAAAATAGTATAATGGGATGAAGAGCTCTACAAGTATTAAATTACTATAAAGCCACTAGTGCTTTTTCTAAAAGTATACCCCAAATATTGCTTTTCCCAAGGGACTAGGGAAAAGGGAACAAATTAAATGCACCTAAATATTTTGAATAAATAAATTTAGTAAGAATCATGGAAAAATATGTGGGAAACATGATCAAGGACAATTCAATTGAATTCTATATCTATTTATTGAGTAATCATGTTATACAAGGGCCTTAGGTACTGTGAAGGATAGAGATGAACCAGATGAAACACCCATCCTCAAGGACCTTTCCGTTAAACGTATAGGAAAAAGAACATACACAAATAACAATTTCCCAGGAAGGTTATTATCTGGGAGGCTCCAGCTTATGTGGTCTATCCATTCAGAGCACACTTGCACAGGATCCTGTTCATGTGCTCTAGTTGACAGAATAAATTCTGTTCCAACTAAAGTTTTTATAAGTTGGCTTAGAACCCAAAGGGGCTGGTGATTATTAAGGAAGATGCACTCCTCACCAACACAAGACTGGAATGAACCTAAAGTCAGATAGTCCTTCACTCTAAATCAGCCCAGAGGCACCTTGAAAGTTTTTTAAAACAGAGTTTATATTATATTACTTCTAAGGCACCTGTTCCAGAAACTAATAATGATTCCAGTCAGAGAGTTATTGCTTTTAACAATTAAAACCTTCACTTCCATTTTCTCTCAGGTTTCGTCCACCATCACCATCAGAAGCCCACTTATTCATAATTTTCAACTTCTGACAAGACCCAACCTTCTGTTAGTAAAGCAAGTTCCACAATTCAATTCCTCTAATTTCTAATCCCTTCTTCCAAATTGATTTTCCTGAAACTCTTTTCTAGCAAATTTCATCTCTCAAAATACATTTCATAATCTTCGCTAAATAAAACTGGCAAAATCAGCCGGCAGCTGGTAATACCAGTAGCAACAAAGCCCTACGGCTATGTTGAGCTAGTCTCAGAGTTTTCACTAACATCGGCAAAGAGTGCAAAGAGCCCACCCATGGCAAGCCTGCACTCACTGTACAAAGTAATTAAACAGCAAGCAGCTGACATAAGGTCTTGTCTACAGTCTGACATTCTCAGAATGTATTTTTAAACTGCATTCAGTTCTGAGAGAAGATAACTATTTCTTCCTCCTAAGCTTCTTTATTTTTAATTGTCAGTTTGCTCATTTCTTCCTTAGTAGGCTAGAAAATCCCCTCAGTTAAAACCACGAACTATTTGAACATATACAGGAATCAGGGCGGTTAGCAATGTCCTACATGGAAGCCTTTAGAGAAAGATGTTTTCCTAAGATGGCTACAAGGTGCCCCCTAAGACTTGAAGAGCATTCAAAGGATGGAACAGGGGACTATTTAGGGGGAGAATTTTAAACAACCAGTGAGATGTAGAATAGAGCCAGAAGTGAACATGATGAGCTGACCTGGAGTGTAGACAAAGAGGTGGGGGAAGCTGTGAATCACAGGGAGAACTGGCCTTCAGATCCTCTGTCCCCACCACTACCTGTCCACCTCCTGCTCCTTCTTTAAACAAGCTGAGTAAAGAAGTCTTGTTAGAGTCAGGTTCTGAGTAAAGGCACAGCAGAGAGTGCCAATCTCAGACAAAATTCCTTCTGTGTATTAGACTGGACCAGTAGCAGGAACATACTCTTTTCACTGCAAGGGGAAAGAAGATGTATAAAGAAGAGGTATGAAGGCCCTGAGAACAATCGTGTTCATTATAATCACGCTCTGAAGTGTCAGAAAGTAATAGAGGAAGGAGATCACAAACCTAAGGTCTTTTTGTTAAAACAATTCAATCAGCTGCCAAGTAAACTATGAAAAACCTAACAAAATTTTTATCTTAGGTATTGGCATATCCCAATGATCTGTACTGTTCTAGGGTGTGATGGCTTAGGAGTGAATATGATTTGAACCTAATACATTTTTAGAGGGTGTCAAATTCAGAACCAGGCAGATCCATCGCCTGACCCTAAACATGGTCCTAAAGTAAATCGCTTGAGGAAATTGGATCCCAAAGATTACAGTTTATTACATTACAGGTTGCCTGGTTACTAAAGGAGGGGAGGCTGGCTTCAGAATTTTACATGAGCATCTTTGAAAATGGACCCTTACCTTTATATTTGTTATACAGGGCTGACTCACACGATAATTTCTTTTTGAAAGGGCTATTTTATCTTGAAGATTATGAGTTTGGAGGAACTAAGGTGATTGGCAGTGGAAAGAAACAGAACACGTGAAATTCCTTAAAAATTTATTGACTTAAATAACTTTGTGTTACACATAATTAAAAAAAACCCTTTACACTTTGGGAAAAAAAAAAAAAAATTCAATCTTTCATCATTTACCAAGGGCTGAGTTTTTTGAGAATAAGCAATGGAGACTTATTGCCTCAGGAACATCTACATAGCCCCACCTCCTGAAACCTACACATGTGTCACAGGTCCCTTAAATCCTCAATTATTTAGACCTTTGGAAATTCAGACAATATCAGGAATATGACATCACAACAACTACTGTCCTATTGTCCTAGAAACAACAACTAATTATTTGCCCAACACAAATGTCAGCAGGTCTGAATATCAAAACTAAGGCCCATTTCTAACGGCAACTTAAAAATTAGTCAACTAGGTATCAGTCTGTCTTTGTGAATCTGCTCCCTGGAAAGTACAGTTCAGATAAAATCACGACAGATTTTTTTTTAAAGCCTGCATGCCTTACAAGGACTTCTAATAGGTTCTTTGTTTACTTGTTCTGCTCTGGCCAAGCCAGAAACAAACTGACATTTGTATTGCTATTAGCCTCTTGGTACTGGCTTGATTTGAATAACCCTGAATGAGGGATGCTTATGCTGAGAAGCTTCAAAGGAACCCCTAAACTCTCTGAAATAATTTACAAATTTTTGTATGAAGACATTTGCATTTTTCTGGGGAGAGGACACAATTTCTATCAGATCTCAAAGGATCTCATGACTCGAAAAAGTTAAAAACCACAGCTCCAAATGTTTATCTTAATTTGGGCAGAAAATATTTTGACCACTTAAAGGTTAACCTAAATGGGCAGGTTTTCATACAATCTAAAATAAAATACACATACTACTAAATAACTGCTTTCTAGGTTGATGATGACCCAAATTAAGACCATTATTTTCTCCTTTCTTATCATGAGACACCTATGTTGATTGTTTCATACATGCATGTCAACAAGTTAAAAAAGAAAAAAAAATATCCTCAAAACTTCTGTCTGAAGTCCTCTGTAAGGTCATCAGAAAATGTTCACCAAGATCTCCAAGTTGTACATTTATATTAAATTTATTACATCTGTGCTTTTAAATGGTAGAGCAGATATGAAAAGGTAGGTACCCCAAACAGCTACCTGAGAAAGACCCAATATGGTTAAATCTCAACCTGGTTTATGTTGAACCACACAAAGCTTCTCCAGATCACAGTGTTAGCTTAGATTCAAGCACAATAAAAGTAACCATCATTTCCTGGGAAACTGTTTATGGGACACATCTGTTATATCTACATCTTGGATTAGATATACCAAATAAAATGAATATTTCAATTTCTAAACCTATCAGTAATCAGAGTTTGGATACACTAAAGGAGTTTTACATAAAATTTGAAGTTAAAAAAAAACGGACTTCGCTGGTGGCACAGTGGTTAAAACTCCACGCTCCCAATGCAGGGGGCCTGGGTTCGATCCCTGGTCAGGGAACTAGATCCCACGTGCATGCCGCAACTAAGGAGCCCACCAGCCACAACTAAGGAGCACACATGCCGCAACTAAGGGCCGGCACAACCAAATAAATAAATTAAATAAATATTAAAGAAAAAAAAACTAAGGACATTTTTATATCTGGTCCCTTGGAGGAGATAGGGAGGATAATATAAATATCTGTGAAACTGAAACAAAACACAAAAAAAACAAAAACTGACTTTGTCAACAGAATAATTTATATCGAGTTTGATGGAAGTTCTGCTTCCAGCGAGACCAACTCTCTTGCAGATAACTATGAACTCCGGACAAAATATAAAAAACAACTACCTGAAGGTACTAGAGAATGAAAAGCAGGCAGATTATGAAGGCAGATGGAGGGTCAACTCTTGCAAAAAGGTAACAACACTGGATAAATGTCCCCTTTTCATGGCTTTTGGCTAGGCAGGTCCCAGTCTGTGCCATGAGAGGTGGCTAAAATTCGAATAAAAATCCATAGTTTTACTAGCTTAAGGAACCGGAGGACAGAATTTAAAGGCAACCACAACAGCTGGGAAGCGAGGGAAGGAAATTCCAGAGACAGCCAGAGAGGGGGTGCCCCTAACTCTGTGTATAAACGCTGTTCAAATCTCCGGCTGATCCCTGAACCATGTGTGCATGGAACAGGTCCCAAGCAGCAAAGTTAGGGCTAACAGAACTGAACTGAGATTTAAGCGGCCGCTCACTGCTGGGAAACAGAACAAACAAAATTCAATGTTTTTGGAGGAAGGTGACAGAACCCAGAGTCTCTACAACATATTGTACATAATGTCAAGGACACAATCTAAAATTGTTCAGCATATAAAAAAACAGAAAAACATGACCCATTCTCAAGAGAAGAGTCAATCAAAAGAAAACGACTTTGCATTGACCCAAATATTGGGATTAGCAGACAAGGATTTAAAACAGCAATGTTCATAATGAATGAAAAGACAGTACAACGAAATAGCACTATAATTAAGTGGACAGCCTTAACAGCAGATTGGAGATGCAGAAGAGTTAGTGAACTTAAAAATAGTAACCAATCTAACCAATCTAATAGTAACGAATCTAGTAACCAATAGTAACCAAAAAGTAACCAATCTGAAGAACAGAGAGAAAAAAGATTAGTGAGAGAAAGGGTGTGGGGGGGGAGGGACCCAAAGATATGTGGGGCAGCAAGTCTAACATACATATAATTGGAGCCCCAAAGGAAAGGAGAGCAAATGAGGTAAAAAAGAATATTTGAAGAAATACTGATCAAAATTTTCCCAAATTTGGTAAAAGATATAAATTTACAGAGTCAAGAAGCTCAGCTGAATCCCAAGCAGGATAAATACCAAGAAAATCATATGCAGTCAAATTTTTGAGAAAAAAAAGAGAGAAAAAATTTTAAAGAGAAAATCTTGAATGGAGCCAGAGGGGAAAAAAATACATTACATTAAAGAAGAAAAAATGATTGAAATTACTACTGCCTTTTTAACAGAAACAATGGAGATTAGAAGACACGGAACAACACCTTACAAGCACTAAAAGAAAAAGAAAAAAAAAAAAAGGCCTTGTCAACCTAGAATTCTATAAACAAACAAAAATCCTTCAAAAATGAAGGCAAAATTAAAACATTTGCAAGTAAAACAAAACTAAGAGAATTCATTGCTGCAGATCTGCACTACAAGAGTAAGAAGAGTCCATCCCAATAGGCTACATGCTGTATGATTCCATTTATATAACATTCTTGAAATGACAAAATTATAGAAACGAACAGGTTAGTGGTTGCCAAAGGTCAGGGATGGGGGGAGGGTGGCTATAAAAAGGCAACCCCAAGAATTCTTGTGGTGATGGAACTATTCTGTATCTTGACTGTATCAATGTCAATATCCTGGTTGTGACAGTATACTATAGTTTTTTAAGATGTTACCATTGGGTAAAGGGTACAGGGTAATCTCCCTGTATTATTTCTTACAACAGCATATGAATCTACAATTACGTCAAATAAAAAGTTTAATGTATTTAAAAAGTATATTTTTAATTTTTAAAAAGTGTTTTAATGTTTTTAACAACCTGCCAAAGTTTTAAAGCAAGGCTGCAGGCAACACAATTGAAGCATTCAAAGCTATACCTTGGACAGAGCTCTTTGAAGGCAGCTAAGCTATCCCTCTCTCCAGGCCCAAGACATAAGTGTCACATAAACTGCCTCACCTCACCACATCAACACCAATCCTACAAGGTCTAGTTCACATTATCTACAGCAAGAATGATGAAATTTTTTCCTCTGGGAATGGATATAACCAGGTTATTATGCTATCCTTTGCATACTGGCATCCTGGGATGTCCTACAATTGATCCCGTTAGTGACACTGGCCATCAATTCAGTGCTACTCATGCTATAATCAATTTCCTTCCTGCATTAAAAGACATCACTGTATTTTTCCTGTTACAAACATTTCCGAAACTGACTGCACATCAGAATAGTATTACTACCAACTCATACTTGGGTTTTCAGTTCACGTTGAAAACCAGCTGGTTTTATCTTCAATTCATTTGTTGCCCCAGCATTTCAATTCTCGTCTTCTAGATAATTTCTGAACCCCTGTACAAATCAGAGATCATCTTCTGTCATCTTTGACTAACAGGGCACAATGTAGTAAGAGAAGGGAATGCAAATTTCTAACTAAATTAACCTTGTTATTACTTTTAGATGACTACTTCATTAATATCAGCACTTTTTAAATAGAGACAGCTTTAAAACACACAGTAAGACTAGCAAGCAGAGCTCTGGTAGCTAAAGAAAGCCATCTTACACTGCCCTCATCACTGTCTTCTTCCTCTCTTGTACACATAAAATTGAGGTAAATTCACAGCTCCTGCAGCATAAAGTGAAGGAGGTAACTGCTCCTTGAAGAGACAGCCTATACCTTGGCCCACATCACCAAGATGACTGTGGTGCTCAGGAGTCAGACATTTAAAAACAAATATCCAGAATGTAGATAGTGAGCTGCCCCCACCTTGGACAAGCCACAAGGCCTCTTCTAAGGCACTATCTAACCCAGGAAAGCTATTCACCAGGCTTTTCAATGAAAGAGCAATAGAAACCATCTGTTACTCCTATGTGTTCCCCTGAGGAAGATTTGTTCACTTTCTTTCTCAACATATTTTCTTTGTCAGATAACTTTAGATTTGTGTAGACAACCACTACTCTTATTGATGCTTTGCCTCCTGCTTGATATCATCCAGGCACCACACCTAGTCCAACTCATGAACCTAGTATTCCTAAAATGGCTGAACTTCTCATGCACCCGATTTTAACAAGAGACTGAGATTTGAGAACCTATCCAGAGATGACTGCTCCAAACCACAGCTAAGACAGAACTTTGGTAGCAAGGCATCAAGTGTAGACACTGCCTCCCTTTCAGCCCAGCTGAATACCCTGCAGGGCACACATTTGTTGAGCTAACATCTTGAACTAAGATACGTAATTTGCTGTGTTTAGTGGGGAAAGCAAAAAGCTCTCAAATTCATGGTCTTTCAGACCAGTTTAACGAACCCAGTCCTGTGAGATGGAAATACACATACTGTTCTAAATAGAGTGAGGGCTCCCAGAGGCTTTACGTGTGTATACACAGGCACTTTTCTCTATAAGCTGGGCCCTCCGGAAAACTGGGCTTAGGCAAACCCACTGGACTGGAATCTCTAAGTAAGAAATAGCAGAGGACAAATATGAGCAATGGTCCCCATGCTCTCCTCAATACCAAATTTTAAAATAAGCAGCCTAAATTACGTGTAAGCAACTAGCCTAGAAGGGAGGAGAGAGGGTCAAGGTCCCACCATGGCTACTAATTGTATGATCCTAAACAATTTACTGAGTTTTGTGGGTCTCACTTTCCTCAACTGAAAGATAAAGAAGCAGAGAACTAGTTGGTGATCCGTAAAGGTTTTTCCAGCTCGATCATTCCATGACTTAATGACTGCTGGGCCTACAGTCTGACCAAGCGTGGAAATTCTACCTTTCAAATTGTGAGCTCTAGGCGTGCGTTAGTTCTCCCTCTACTGCCTCTCTCTTCCCAAAATCCCACTAAAAACAGTAGTAGAGGTGGGGAAGCATAAACCTATAGAATGAAAGTGAAGATAATAGCAACAAAATTTTAGAAGCTGGGAAGCAGACGGATGAATCATTACTGACAGTAGACTTGAGAAAAGTGAGATACAACATAACCTCCAAAAAGCTCAGGAACTTGTAGCATCAGGTACTTATGGAAGTAGGGATTACGACGGGGCTAAAAACAGAGGAATTGATTGAAAGTCTATTTAAGAACCAGCTGGCATAAGCTCATGAATAAACAAAATGTTGTGTAACTACACAATGGAACATTATTCAGCCATAAAAAGAAATGAAGTACTGTTACATCCCGCAACACAAATGAACCGTGAAAACATTATGCTAAGTTAAAGAAGCCAGACACAAAAGGCCAAATGCTGTATAATTTCATGTATATGAAATGCCCAGAAGAGGCATATTTACAGAGACAAAAAGTGGTTGCCAGGGGACTAACTGCTAATAGGTATGCAGTTTCCTTTTGGGATGATGGAAATGTTCTGGAACGAGATAGTGTGATGGCTGCACAACACAGTGAATACACTAAAAACCACTGAAGTGTACACTTCAAAATGCCACATTTATGTTACATGAATTATATCTCAATTTTGAACCAGCTGGACCACCCAGCCCACCCCACCCCACCCCATACCTTTACCACTCCATCTGGCCTCCTCCATTCAAGAAGAAAACAAAGTTTATTCTTTACAATGGATAAATAAAAGAATGAGTGGGGAGGGCAAATGG
This sequence comes from Balaenoptera ricei, assembly GCF_028023285.1. NCBI lineage: Eukaryota > Metazoa > Chordata > Mammalia > Artiodactyla > Balaenopteridae > Balaenoptera > Balaenoptera ricei. Next base: position 66,879,662 of record NC_082646.1, read on the forward strand.
GTGATGGTGGTCAAAAGCTACAAACTTCCAGTTATAAGATAAATAAGTCTTGGGGCTGTAATGTACAGCATGGTGACTATAGTTTACAAATACTGTATTGTATATCTAAAAGCTGCTAAGAGAGTAAATCTTAAAAGTTCTCATCACAAGAAAAAAAAAACCTGTAGCTATGGTGATAGATATTAACTAGACATTATGTAATCATTTCGCAATATATACATATATCAAATCATTGTTGTACACTTAAAACAATATATTGTTATATGTCAATTATATCTCAATTAAAATAAAAAAAGAAGGGACTTCCCTAGCAGTCCAGTGGTTAAGACTCCACGCTCCCATTGCAGAGGGCATGGGTTCAATCCCTGGTTGGGGAACTAAGATCCCACATGCCGCACGGTGCAGCCAAAAAAAATAAATTAAAAATAAGAAGAAGAAGAATGGGTGCCTATACTTGGGATTGCACAGTTATCAAGCATTAACAGCTGAGAAACCACAGACATAGCTGAGAACAAGGGTATCATTCTAAAAATAGGGAAATAAGAGAAGATTTACATACTGAACATTGAGACCCTCAGTGCTCTTCCACTACTTGGCTCTCAGAAAGTTGGCAGCTAGGATTATGCCCTCAAGGCAGAGATCTGAAGGAGCATTTTATGTGAACCTGACCAGCACAAGAAAAAAGACCTAGAGATACTGATGGTACAGGGAAAAAACTACACAGCCAAATCATTCTATAGTGAACCTCTCAGTAACCAAACCCCACCTATGAACACAGAGATTCCAATCAGCTTCTTGGTGCATTATTCTTAGATGTAATGCATAGCCAGAGATCATGAGGTGGAAAATAACTCCCCACTCCTTAAGGATGGGCTGCTCATAGGAAAAATGTGACAAACGCTACCAAATCTGACAAACATTGGAAAAATCTGACAAACACTATCAGGAGATCAAGATAAACATCAACAATGATAAGTCATGTTGAGAGTATGTATGTATTCCTGATATAATATGATGAAAATGATACTTTACCTCTGTAGTCTTCCTCTCAAAAAACCATAACCCCAGTCTAATAATGAAGAAAAACATCACACACATCCCGATTGAGGGACATTCTACAAAACAGTTGACCAATATTCTTCAAAACTGCCAAAGTCATCAAAAAGAAAACAAGCCTGAGAAAAGGTTACAGCTAAAAGAAGCCTAAGCAAACATAACGACTATTTATAATATGGTATCCCGAATGGGGAATACTGGACAGAAAGAGAGTTATGCAAAAACTAAGAAAATATGAATAAAGTATGGAGTCAGTCCACTAAGTCTAATATTCAAATAATAGAATCCCATAAAGAGAGAACAGAGAAAATAAAGGGGAAGATCTTATCAACAAAATTTCCCAGAAATGAAGGGCATCAATTCCCAAATTTGCAAGTACACTCCAACAATCCAGCACAGTGGATGAAAACAGACCCACACTTTAATTATAATAGTGTATCAATATTGGCTCACTAATTGTGACAAATGTACCATACTGAATGTTAAGATACTACTATTGGGGAAACTGCGTGTGGGGTACATAGGAACTTCCTGCACTATCTTCACAACTTTTCTATAAATTTAAATCTATTCTAAAACAGTTTATTTAAAAGATTTTTAAAATTATATACCATTTAAACAAAATGTCCAGAATAAGCAAATCTACAAAGACAGAAAGTACATTTGTAGTTGCCTACAGTGGGTGGATATGGACTTCATGGTATGCAAATTATATCTCAATAAAGTTGTTTTAAAAAAAAATAAAGAGACAAACAACAACAACAAGCTTGTGGAAATTTAAAAGGTCTCTGCCAAAACTAAAATTAACCAAGAAAGATGTATATATGGGATGTGCAGCAAACTAGATCTATCACAAGAAAAGTGTCGCAAAGTATAACTCCAAGATAAAGGGACAACCTAAGGTATTAGCTGTGCAATAGGCCTAGCAAGCCAAGATTTCAAATGATCCAGATTGATGGAGCTAGAGCAAGGATCCATAGTTTGTGTAAGATTCTCAAAGGGATCTGTGAACCAAAAACTACCATAAGCCACTGCTTCAAAGTATCCATTACAGGTCTCACCCAAGGGTCAAACCACAACAGACTCCTATAACAAAAAGAATCTCTCAGATGTTGCAAATCTCAAAGAGAAGAAATATAGAGAGTAATGAAGATTAACACAGTTTTCCTAACTAGATATGATCATGTACAAATAAAAGGAAAGAAAGGAAACAGAGGCACAGTTAAAGCACTCAAGAAGCCTTGTGAATGTGATTTCAGATGAAACTTGATACCTTACTCTACAGAGCCTAAGACATCCTGAAGATAATGGTATTTTATTTAATTTTGTGATTTCTGTCCTACCTATCTCAAAAAATAAAATGACATAAGAAAAATCATATAAAAATTTTAAATCAGAAGAACATTAAAAGAAGCAAATAAAATAGATGTTAAGTACCTATGACATACATTTCCCATAAATTGCAAAAAAATGATAGTTTGCTTATAATATATATTTTTTACTGAAGTATAGTTGATTTACAATGTTTCAGGTATACAGCAAAGTGACTGTTATATATATCTATACATATACATACTTTTTCAGATTCTTTTCTATTATAGGTTATTACAAGATATTGAATATAGTTCCCTGTGCTATACAGTAGGTCCTTGTTGTTTATTTTATATATAGTAGTGTGTATCTGTTAATCCCAAATTCCCAATTTATCCCTCCCCCCCACACACACCTTTTCCCCTTTGGTAACCATAAGTTTGTTTTCTATGTCTAGGAGTCCATTTCTGTTTTGTAATTAAGTTCATTTGTATAATTTTTTAAGATTCCACATATAAGTGATATCATGATATTTGTTTTTTTTAAATTTATTTTTATTTATTTTTGGCTGCATTGGGTCTTTGTTGCCTGCATGAGGCTTTCTCTAGTTGCGGCGAGCACAGGCTACTCTTCGTTGTAGTATGCGGGCTTCTCATTGCAGTGGCTTCTCTTGTTGTGGAGCATGGGCTCTGGGCACGTGGGCAAGACACAACACGTGTTGTGTCTTGTGGGCTCTAGAGCGCAGGCTCAGCTGTTGTGGCACTTGGGCTTAGTTGCTCTGCAGCATGTAAGATCTTCCCAGACTAGGGCTCAAAGCCATATTCCCTGCATTGACAGGTGGATTCTTAACCACTGCGCCACCAGGGAAGCCCATCATATGAATATGCCTTTCCTTGTTTGACTTACTTCACTTAGTATGATAATCTCTATGTCCATCCATGTTGCTGCAAATGGCATTATTTCATTCTTTTTTATGGCTAAGATTCCATTGTGTATATATTCCACATCTTTTTTATCCATTCATCTGTCAATGGACATTTACGTTGCTTCCATGTCTTGGCTATTGTAAACAGTGCTGCTATGAACACTTGGGTGCATTACAATATATTTTTAAGTAATTCAAAACAGAAAAAATTATGGAAAGAAATACACAAAATATTAAACATGGTTATGTTACTTCTAGAAGGCTGGACTATGGGTGATTGCTATTTTTTTCCTTATGCTTTTGTCTACTTTCTAAATTGCCTACCTTGAGCACGTATGATCTCAAGATAAAGAGATTATACTAAAAAATATGCATAATTTAATAGCACATTTCTCTTGAGCTGGTAAAGAGAGATTTTTTTTTTAAACTAGGATTTAGAACTCTAATTTAATTCCTAATTTCTATACTGCAAAATTTAGATATCTTAACAATATTAAAGTACAAGGATTAAAAAAAAACTCTTCCTATTTATATGCACCAACTTAAAGGTGAATACTAGAAGACTAATATTAATCACGTAGTTATTTTAAACGAAAGAAACGTGTATTAAAATAGTTAAACAATATTAACACAGTATTTGAAAACTGAAATGAACAAAACTTTAACTCAAAGCCAAAACAACTGTAGGAGTCCTGACTCATGACCTACAAAGGGATTCGCATAGCTACATTATTCATTGATAGCAAAAAGGAGAATAACCATCACTCCCCGCCTTGTTACTAAAAGCCCTCTTGGGAGGAAAAAGTATTTGAAATTCATAACCCAGTACTACCTTATAGTGAAAAATCTACCAAGGCTCTAGATTTAGTTTCCAACTTGAGTCAGCATTGTTCTCCCTTCCCAGATTGCCACAAGTGAGTAAAGCAGGGCCTCCTCACAAATAAAATTTCAAGATAATTTCTTCCTTCCCAGATTTCTGCTCACCCAATACCCACTTTCTCTGCGTTTTTGCAAAGATTTCCAAAGAGGAAAATACAAATCTTTTCCTTAAAGCCCTCACTATCGGAGTTTTCTCTATATCTTCTTTAAGTCTTAGAAAATGAAAAGCATTCCTCCTCAAAAGGTCAATTTCATGAACCCAAACTTTCCATAATTATCCACACATTACTCCTGCACATTTCCTCTACTCTTGGCATTATATAGAATGAGAAACCTTGAATGCAAAAAATGAAAAAATATATATACTATCTGAAACTCACTGAAAACATTTTCACACAGTATATTATTTTATTAAGCTTCACCACAACCCTCAGAGGGATTTTACAGATAAGGAAACTGGCTCAGAGATAATAAGTCACCAATGGGTATAAGGCAAAATGGGATTAGAAACCCCTCCAGACACCCCATCCAATGTTCTTTACACATACTACACGAGAGTGTATGTCTCTTAGAACTTTGAAATTTAGAGCAGTCAAGAAGTAAAATCTTGGTGTAAGAGTAAGTAATCTTCATCAGAAGGCTAAAAAGCCATAAAACCCCAAGCTCTCTGCTGTGATACAAAGCAGTATCCTCAAGCCACAGGTCATAATAGGGGTTCCTCCCCAACTAAAGCAACCCAAATCTCCTGGATCCTTTCACTGCACCAAGCACCATCAATCTCCAAGTTGCCATACCCTTTAGCAGTTAGGACAAAGATGACCCCTCAGAGACTTCTCTTGGTACTAGAGATCCACAGAGAGTAAAAAATGAGGTTAAACTGGGGGCCCAACCTGCCAGTAACTGAGCTTAGTAAGAGGAACATGAACTCATGAGGCTAGGGCTTTCTATCAGCCCTGGGAAGAAAACCAAGACTAAAAGCCACCACTGTTGCCAAAGCTTTAGATGAAAGCTTCTTAGAAAGAGTCCAAGGAGTAAACGCTATGTCAATTATTTTCTCTCCACCTTCCCAATGTCCATTGTCTTCTACATCTCTCATACTCTCTTATCTGGATAGACTATGAAAATTAATCAGTTCCATTTAGATCAACAACCCTACAAACACTGATCCTACTTTTCCTAGAAAATCATAGGTCTGCTAAAATGAGGACCCTAGCAGAATGACTAACAGGGTAGCAATTTTCCTGCAACAGTTATTTATAGAAGCAATAGTGGCAGCTGATAGTCTTCAAGCTATTACAGTCAAATACCATCATTTCTCTTTTTTTCCCCCACTATTATTTTTCACACAGTCTGTCTGGCATATTCTTGTTTATTTTACTTGTTCCTCTAACTTTTTAATCCTAGCTTCCATTACCATGCTATAAATAGCATATGTTATGGCCAAATATGACTCGACATTGCCTAAACATGCCCCATAGCTCCCTGCTCATCCACCTTTTACCTGCCCCACTCACATCCTCAAGTCTAAGTTGTTCCTATCCTTCAAGACTTCATTCAAATGCCACCTTTATTATGCAGCTAACTCTCTAATTGAGCCAAAAGGCAGTATCTTAAACTGACTTCACTGAAGGCAAAATTTAGTTAATACATTCCTATCCTTCCACCTGTTCCCAATGAAAGCTCAGTTCTTCTGAATAGAACCAAATTTATCCTTTTTTCCAGACTGTTAACACGCCTTAAAACTTTGGTATAGCAGTCAGAGAATTAAACACTGAAATGGTTCCAACACACTAAGTGACACCTTTGAAAGAAGCTCAACCAAACTAGCACAACATCACAAAAGCTGTAAAAAAAAAAAAAAATCCATACCCTTTGACCTGCTAAATCCACTAAAATACCACCCAAAAGGCACCAGGAAAAAAAAAAAAAAAAAGCACCCACTAAAATAGCACTCAAATAGCATTTTTTTAAAAAGCTATTTCTCATAGTAGAGCTATTAACAACTGCAATAAAAAGCAGAAAAGCAAATGCTTAACAAGAAGACAGTTTGGTATATTAAGGCACTGGAATACAATCTAACCATTAAAGCAACATACACAGGAAAAGAAAAAATTCCCAATTACAATATTAATTACAATTGGGCTAAGAACCCTAAATACAAACAAGGTTAATCAAAATTTTTAGAGCCAATGGCTCCCAACTAGAAGCCCATAAAGCCTTTCTTCCTTTATGGCTGAGTTGGGTCTTTGTTGCTGCGTGCGGGCCCTCTCCAGTTGAGGCGAGTGGGGGCTACTCCTCATTGCGGCGCACGGGCTTCTCATCGCGGTGGCTTCTCTTGTTGCGGAGCATGGGCTCTAGGCGCGCGGGCTTCAGTAGCTGTGGCTCGCGGGCTCTAGAGCGCAGGCTAAGTAGTTGTCGTGCATGGGCTTAGCTGCTCCGCAGCATGCGGGATCCTCCAGGGCCAGGGCTCGAACCCGTGTCCCCTGCATTGGCAGGCAGACTCTCAACCACTGCGCCACCAGGGAAGCTGGGGGGCATCACTTTTAATATTTCAAAAAGCTATACTATATAAAAATATTATATAAACTAAAAGGTCAAATTTCTTTGCCTTGGCTGGAAGTACAGACATACCTGAGAGATATCATGGGTTTGGTTCCAGACCACCGCAATAAAGCAAATATCACAATACAGCAAGAGTGAGTCACACGAATTTTTTGGTTTCCCAATGCGTATAAAAGTTATGTTTACGCTACACTAGTAAGTGTGCAATAGTATTATGTCTAAACAAACAATGTACATATCTTTTTTTTCTTGATTTATTTATTTGGCTGTGCAGGGTATTAGCTGCAGCACAAGGGACCTTCCTTGCCATGTGTGGGATCTTTTAGTTGTGGCATGCGGACTCTTAGTTGCGGCACGTGGGATCTAGTTCCCTGATCAGGGATCGAACCTGGGCCCCCTGCACTGGGAGCACAGAGTCTTAACCATTGGACCACCAAGGAAGTCTCCAACATATCTTAATTAAAAATACTTCATTCTAAAAAATGCTAACCATCACTGAAGCCTTCAGCAAGTCAATCTTTTTTGCAATAATAACATCAAAGATCACTAATTACAGATCACCAGAGCAAATACAATAATAATGAAAAAGTCTAAAATATTGCCAGAATTACCAAAATGTGACACAGAGATATGGAGTAAACGCTGTTGGGAAAATGGAGCTGACAGACTTGCTCCATGCAAGGTGGCCACAAACCTTTGATCTGTAAAAATGCAATATCTGTGAAGCCCAATAAAAGGAAGTGCAATAAAATGAGGTATACCCATATTAACCCCAAGTTGTATTTCTAATTATTGCAAGGCAATCAGAAGTTATAATTGCCAATAATGTACCTTTGAGAATTTTTAAAAATCCAATTATAATTTTATAAATGTGGGGGGGGGGGTTAAAATACATAAGCTTTTTCTAACTCTTTATTATGAAAAGTACAATGAATTACTGTGAATCCATCATCCGGTTTCAACAAATATGAATGCATGTCCAATGTTACTTTATATCTGTACACCCCCATACCAAATTATTTTAAAGCAAATCTTGACATATTTTATCTAAAACATTTCGGCATGTGTCTCTAAAAAATAAGAGCTTTTTTTTCTTTTAACATAACCATAATACTATTAATACACCTAGAAAACTTTGACCAAAAGAATCCTTAGTCAGTGTTCAAATTTCCTTAATTGTCTCATAATGTTTGAACCTAGCTTTCCAATCACTGAGTGGACTTAAAGGAAAATACTACATAACAGCCTTTAATAATTAAAAAAAAAATTGTTTCCAGGAATTTTTTAAATAAAATTGTTTAAGAGCATGAGGAGAAAAAGAGGCAATTTCTCTGTATGAATAAACCACAAACAAATTACAGAAACTTCAGGTCTGGCATAAGATCAGGAAAGAGGGATGGTTAGAGTTAGACATGATTCTCAAAATATTTAACAATCAGTACAATGTGGGCACCAACCAATCAGGACAAATGCTAGCCATACACATATAGTATACAAACGGGATATCAACCCTGGATAGAGAGAGCCCTGACTAAGGAACAAGCAGAGAGGCCTCAGGAACCTGCTTCCCATGCTGAAATTCAACCCTGCCGGCAGTGGAACAATAAGCTACAACCACAGCAGTCACACGCAAAGTTACCACAAGGTCTTGATAAACATATCTTCTATTTGGCACAGCTGTTAACTGCTGGATCACTATAGCTGCAACTGTTCATTCAAGCATCTATCATTTGAGTCAGCTCTACCCACCACCAGAGCCTCCCATCAAGCCTCTTAGATAGCCTCAACCACCAGAGGGCAGACAACAGAAGCAAGAAAGCATCTATCATTTGAACTAGGTAAAGAAATAACCCTCTTTTAAGCAAATGCATGGAAAAGCAGAAAGAGTTCTTGATTCTAGCATGACCTAGAATATAGGCTGTCTGTCTCTAAAAGTTAAAACCATTATCTGGCACTGATAACTAGGAAAGTTAACACCTGAACCTACTGCTTGTAGGTCACAGCTTTTCTTCAGTTTTTTTTAGCTTGCTATAGAATGTAAAAGATAGTCTTGTATGATTATCTAGAATCCTTTCATAACCATAGGCCATGCCCTGACCATTTTAAAGTAAACGTAAAACAACATACCTAAAGAAAAGGAAGAGGGAGAGCTCTTGAAAGGACACAAGAAAGCCTGGAATTCTAGGCCTGGTTCAATATACAATCAAGACTTATGCCCATCACTTTTATCCTCCTGGATTCCAGCTTCTCCACCTTCATATAAGGCACCTGCCAATTTCCCCAGTCTCACCTCCTACCACCCTCCTCTTCCCCTTTACACACTATCTGTACTAACTCACTTGTAGTTCCTCAAATATGGCATGCTTTTTCATGCCTTCATTCTTTTTGTAGATGCTATTCTCTGCCTAGAATGACCTTCATACCCTTCTTTGCCTGCTTAGCCAAAATTTACATTTATTCAAGTGAGTGCTATCAAAATCTACGGTAGTCCAACAATGTTGCCGTCTCTCCATCTCCAAGTTTTTCTGGAACTCTTCTGTGGGAGCTACTGTCAGAGCTATATACTGGTCAAAAAACAAATCTGCTCCTTTGAATGTAGTTCATATGATATTTTCAGGTCCCTCACCACCCTAGATCCTAGAACTGAAATCAGTACTCTACCTAGGTGTGGTCTAACTAACATCGTTTAAAACAGCACTATCCACTCGCTCTTTCAACAACATCTATTAAGAAAAGCTAAAACCACAACTTTTCGTCAACCAAACCACACTTTTGCCATAAATCCAACTTGCAGCCAACTACAAGCCTTACATTTTTGTGTTGCTATTAAGTCATACCTCCCTTCTATACTTTTACATTACCTATTTCTTTTTTTCCCCCCTTGGGTTTTTTTTTTTTCTTTTTTTGGCCATGCCACGCAGCTTGCAGGATCTTAATTCCCCGACCAGGGACTGAACCCAGGGCCACAGCAGTGAAAGTGCCAAGTCCTAACCACTGGACCGCCAGGGAACTCCCTGCATCACCTATTTCATCATACAGCTCAAATCTCTTATTCCCAACTATATCCTAATCATTCCCTTCAAAACATTCTTGAATCAAAAAATGGTAGCTCATTTACCAACATGAGCTACCATACTCATGAAACTGTCATACTGAGATTGTCATACTGAGCGAAAGTCAGACAGAGAAATATCGTATGATATAGTTTATATGCGGAATCTAAAAAGAAATGATACAAATGAACGTACTTACAAAACAGAAACAGACTCACAGACTTAAGAGAATGAATTTATGGTTATGGGGGGCGGTGGGGGGAAGGGTGGAGGGAAGGGATAGTTAGGGAGGTTAGGATTGACATGAACACACTACTATATTTAAAAAGGATAACAGACAAGGACTTACTGTACAGCACAGGGAACTCTGCTCAATGTTTTTTGGGTTTTTTTTTAGAGTTAAGATCCCTTACTTTTTTTTTTTTTAATATTTACTTATTTATTATTTTTGGCTGTGTCGGGTCTTAGTTGTGGAGCGAAGGCTTAGTTGCACTGCAGCATGTGGGAATCTTAGTTCCCCAACCAGGGTTCGAACCCATGTCCCCTGCACTGAAAGGCGGATCCTTAACCAATGGACCACCAGGGAAGTGTGTGGCAGCCTGGATGGGAGGGGAGTCGGGGGGAGAATGGATACATGTATATGTACGGTTGAGTCGCTTTGCTGTGCACCTGAAATTATCACAACATTGTTAATCGGTTATACTCCAACAAAAAATAAAAAGTAAAAAAAAAAAAATGGTAGCTGACAGTGTTCCCCTCTTCTACTAGTCTACTCCCTTAATAAAGAAAATGTGGTTAGTTAAGTCACTAACGTATTCTTAGTGGGTCCATGTTAGCTCCTAATAATCACAGTTTCCTCTTCTAAATCCTCATACTACATCCTTAATAAACCATTCTAGATTTTGACTAGGAATATGTCAAGCTCTTACCTTCTTCTCAGACTTGAAAATATGTCTTTTGTGGTAATTCTATGATTCCTTACAGGTTACTGACAGTGACTAAATGATAACCATACCAAAATTCTTTCAGAACTCTGGGGTATAATTTATCTGGGTCAGGAGACTTGAATGCATTCAGAGGAATTAAATGCTCCTATGTAAATGCTTAATGATCTCAGGTTTCAGTCTCCTCTTACCAATTCAGTTCTATCCTTGCCAATCTATTGATAATTTACCATGACAATGGAGGGGGGAGCTTCTGGGGCCATTTCAGTCTTGGAAATATTTTTTTCAAATGTGGTTATTTGGGGTATCACATTTAGAGTATCACCCAGTATAAAACATCCTTCTTGAAGAACTATTTATCACAATAAAAGTTTCTTCTTTTTTAGGGGTCTTCAAAGCAAATCCATAAAACTGTTAGAGGAAGCAGAGATGCTAATTATAACACAGTTCTTCTTACCACAGCAGCAAAAACCAAACCAGCCAACCTATTCCAAATGAGGCTAAAGAAGAATTTTGAAAATGAATACACTTCTGCTACCACAGAGAGGGAAGAAAATGTGTCAAGCCAAAAATGTTAATTGTCTCCCAAGGTGAAAATATCCCCAAAATTCATCAACATATCAACCCACAGATATTTACTCATTGTGCAAGACATTTAATCAAAAGAGTTCATCCAAAACTTAACATCATAATCACACCCTCTCAACAAATCCAAGCTATAAATATAAGCACAGACTGATGTTTTCTCCACTCAGCCACCGGATAGAGACCCTGTCTACCCCACATTCACCCATTCTGCGACATTACTACATTATTCCATACTCAAGCAATTTACCCATTAATCTTCATTGAGTTCCTACTGTGTAGCACACAGCTCTATGCAGCTAAGTGCTATAGAGACATAAAAATTTATCATTCAACGGACTTCCTTGGCGGCGCAGCGGTTAAGAATCCGCCTGCCAATGCAGGGGACACGGGTTCGAGCCCTAGTCCAGGAAGATCCCACATGTCGCGGAGCAACTAAGCCCGTGCACCACAACTACTGAGCCTGCGTTCTGGAGCCCGTGAGCCACAACTACTGAGCCCATGTGCTACAACCACTGAAGCCTGCACACCCTAGAGCCCGTGCTCCACAACAAGAGAAGCCACCGCAATGAGAAGCCCACTCACCGCAACGAGAGAAAGCCCATGCGCAGCAACGAAGACCCAACACAGCCAAAAATTAATCAATTAATTAATTTTTAAAAATTATCATTCAAAACCAACCCCTCCTGGAATTCATGAACACACTTGAGTAAACTTGTATCTCGTCCTCCAGGCAGACAGGCCTCAGAAATCTGAATGGGCCTTTCATCCAGATGAAGCTAGGAAGGTACTGCTGTATATCCTGTGGTACAGATACTATAACAGTGGAAGAAACAGGACTTTAATGACAGCAAATCTAAATTCAAATACTAGTTCCATGTCTTGTTGAATTTTAAGTAATATGCCCAAGGTCTCTCTTCTATAAATCTGTTTCCTCACCTGTAACGCAGGGATAATAATACCTATTTCATAGGCGTATTGAGAGGACTGAGTGTGTAAATATGTGTAAAGCATATGGGACATACTTGTATGGAACACAAGAGGCAAAAAAACAGCCATACATGCAAGAATCACATCTAAACCTTCAACCATGAAAACAAGGCACAGAAATGCCCTGGAAATTCCCAAATGCTTCCCCAAAAGGAAGCCTCTACTGCATGAAAGTGACAGCATTTATCTGTTTCACAGAATGAGTACCAAAGCAGAACCCAGCAGGAAACATGGCTGTACCAAAAACACTAAAATGCCCCTAAATCCAAATTTCAAACCACAGCTCACAAGGAAGCACCCAACAGTCTTCTTTCCCAGAGTGCCAAGATTTAAGAATCTGGGAGCCTCCTGTCAGGTTACCCTCAATAACAGAAGAGAATTATCTTCACCCTTAAGGCCTTTTATAGTAACAACCTTTTTTTTTTACAGAGTTTCCTAAACCACTAAAATTTTACCAATTGGTACTAAATCAAAGAACAATGACTGGGCTTCCCTGGTGGCACAGTGGTTAAGAATTCGCCTGCCAATGCAGGGGACACAGGTTCAAGTCCTGGTCCGGGAAGATCCCACATGCCGTGGAACAACTAAGTCAGTGCTCCACAACTACTGAGGCTGCGCTCTAGAGCCCATGAGCCACAACTACTGAAGCCCGCATGCCTAGAGCCCGTGCTCCGCAACAAGAGAAGCCACTGCAATGAGAAGCCCGCGCACCACAACGAAGAGTAGCCCCCGCTCGCCACAACTAGAGAAAGCCCGCGCACAGCAACAAAGACCCAATGCAGCCAAAAATAAATAAATTAAATAAATAAATTTCTAAAAAAAAGAACAATGACTAACATTTGTTTTACTAAATGTGTATTAAAAGCACTGTATTGGTCATTTCAAAGCCTTGTTGTACTTTGGGCCCAGCTGTGAGAGCAATGGAAATGTTTCTCTTTCACTCTATAGAATGCTGATAAATGGTGTGCGCCCATGCATGCAGACACACACACACACACACACACACACACAGATGGGGGAGCTTCTTCAGGCAGTACAGAATTGTGTTATAGCATAGTGCTTGAAAGAGTTAGCTCTGGGATTTCAGATCTAAATGTGAAAGGTAAAACAATAAAAGCTTTAGACGGAAACACAGAACATCTTTGTGACCCTGCAATAGCAAAGATATCTTAAACAGAATACAAGATGCATGAAACATAAAAAGAGAAAACTGATAAAATGGATTATAACTAAAAATTTCTGTTCTTTAAAAGTCACCGTGAAGAGAATGAAAAGGAAATACACAAATCACAAGAAGATACTTGCAATGCATATTACTGAAAAAAGAAACATATCTAGAAACATATAAAGAATTCCATTAAATCAATAAGGAAAAAAAAGACCACCTAAAAGAAAAATGGCAAAAGACTTGGATACTTCTATAAAGAGGATATACAAATATCGGATAAACCTTTGAGAGGTACTCAACTTCATTAGTCATCCAGAAAATGCAAATTTAAGTAATGCAATACCACTACATAACCATCAGAATAACTAAAATGAAAAGGAAGGAAAATGCTGAGTGTTGGTAAGGATAGGGAGCAACCTACACTCTCATGCACTGCAACTGAGAATGTAAATTGATCCAACTACTGTGGAAAACAGCACGGCAGTATCTACTGAAGCTGAACATAAACCTATGACCCAGCAACTCCACTCCTAGGTATGTACTCAACAAGACAAAGTGCATGTTCACCAAAAAGGCACATACAGGAAAAGTTCATAACATATCACTATTGTAACACTCAAAATCTAGACACTATCCAAGTGTCAACAACAGTGGAATTGAAAGAGAAATTATGGAATAGTTTACACGATAGGAAACACAGCAGTGAGAATGATCAATCTGAAACTGCATATAACAGTATGAATGAACCTCTCAGACATAACGTTGTGCAAAGAAAAATCCAGACACGAAAGAGCACATAGTGTATGGTTACATTTATATAAAGTACAAAGACAGGCAAAACTAATTTATGCTGTTAGAAGTCAGAACAGTGGTTACCTTTGGTGGGTGGGAGGGCAATTACGGACTGGAAGAAGCACAAGGAAGGATTCTGGGGTTCTGGCAACACGGGTGTGCTCAGTTTGTGAAAATATATCACAGCGTACACTTGACGTGTACTGTACTATGTTTGTTTGTTTGTTTCCTTAGTAAAGTTTTACTTTTTTTTTAAAGCATAAACTCCAGATTCTGACAGATCTGAGTTCAAACCCCAGCCTTTCTGAATATTAGCTGTATGACCTCAGGCAAATTAATTGTGTTGTGCCTCAGTTTCCTCATCCATAAAATGGGAAAAATAGAACTTCTCTCATATGGTTGCTAACAGGCCCAAATGAGATAATGCATGTAGTACTATTACCCCATTTCCACTTCCCAACAATGTCAAAATTATATAGAAAATTAAGTGATGCAAAGAATAAAAATGTTAGCAATAGCAAACATTTAATGGATACTCATCATGTGCCAAGCACTATTCCAAGCCATTTAATGTATTAACTTATTTAATCCTACAAGAACCCTAAGAGATAGGTTTTATTTCCATTTTAAAAACGAAGTAACTAGGGCTTCCCTGGTGGCACAGTGGTTGAGAGTCCGCCTACCAATGCAGGGCACACGGGTTCGAGCCCTAGTCCTGGAAGATCTCACATGCTGCGGAGCAACTAAACCCGTGCACCACAACTACTGAGCCTGCAGTCTAGAGCCCACGAGCCACAACCACTGAGCCCACGTGCCACAACTACTGAAGCCCACGCACCTGGAGCCCATGCTCTGCAACAAGAGAAGCTACCACAATGAGAAGCCCGTGCAAAGCGACGAAGAGTGGCCCCCACTTGCCGCAACTAGAGAAACCCGCGTGCAGCAACAAAGACCCAACACAGCCAAAAATAAATAAAATGAATAAATTTACAAAAAAAAAAAAGAAGTAATTAAAACACAGAGAAGTAAATCACCCAAGGTCACACAAACAGTAAATGGAAGATTCTGATCCAGGTGACAGATGTAACTTTTAGGCTACACTATATCCTTTACTATCCCAGCAGAGAACCTCAGCTTTAAGGAGAGGAGACCAATATAGATACAGATGTAGATTCAAAAATATTTACTTCTTTAACAGTTTGCACAGTTTGTATACCATATCATGGGAAACAACACTCACCTAAGAATTAAGGGACCCCAAATTCAAGTTTCAGTGCTAAGTTAACTAACCAGCTGTGGGAACCCAGACAAATTATTCAAAACCCTCCCCCCCCCAAAAAAAACCCTCCCAGCCACATGTTCTTCCTCTGTAAAATGAGAGGTTTGGAAAGTCTAAACAGCTCTTGCTTCTCTTTTATGAGCCTTTGTTGCCTATATTAAAAGAATATAGCACAAATACAAGGCCTAGATAAGACAGTGATTACTGATGACAATGACAACATATCTGACTGGTTCCAACATCACTGTGCTAAAGAAATACTTTATTATAGATAAGAATGTTCTACCAAAACAGAAGTTTGATTTTTGTCGGAGTTACATGGCTTCTGACAAATGGACCTAAGTCATTTTTATCCTAAAATCCTATGGTATAACACTGTAAATCAACTATACTTTAATTTAAAAAAACAGTCCTAGAGAGTTCCCTGGCAGTCCAGGGGTTAGGACTCAGCGCTTTCACTGCCATGCCCCAGGTTCAATCCCTGGTCGGGGAACTAAGATCCCACAAGCCGCGCAGCACGGCCAAAAAAAGTCCAATGGTATTTCTCAATGCCAAATGTAGTAACAGTACAGAGCAATGGTGATACTAGTTTCTTCTTTCCTAAGTATTCTTCCTAGGCTCTCCTTTTTACTCCTCTCTGCTTCTTGCTCACACTTGGAGAAATTCAAGACCTACCCTTTAGCCCCTCTGTAGTGGGTGGAATGCTGGCCCCAAAAAAGATATGTCCACATCGTACTCCCCAGAACCCGTGAATATTATCTTATTTGAAAAGATCTTTACAGATGTTATCAAAGATCTTGAGATGAGAAGATCATCCTGAATTAGCTGAGTGGGCCCTAAATCCAAAGAGAAGTATCCTTATAAGATAGACACACAGAGAAGACACAAAGGTGATGGTGATGTAAAGATGTGAGTGATGTGGCCAGAAGCCAAGAAATGCTGGCAGCCACCAGAAGCTGGGAGAGGCAAAGAATTATTCTCCCCAGGGCCCTCGGAGGGAATGCAGCCTGCTGACACCTTGAATTTGGACTTCTGGCCTCCAGAACAGAGGGGAAAAAAAAAAAAATCACTATTGTTTTAAGCAGCCCAGTTTATGGTAATCTGTTGCAGCAGCCATAGGAAACTAATACACCCTCCAAACCGCATTTTTTTACCCCTTACTTCTGTAGCAAACTCACCAGCTTTCCTAAGCAAAAGAAATCCATAATTATCCTTCAAAAGTACCCCAACCTCAACCCTCCCCAATCCCCCACAAAAAAAGAGCAATAAGAGAAATTATAAAAAGCATACACAGACAATTCACGATACAAATACAAAGGATTAATAAATAGCTTTTTTAAAAATCTACCTTAGTAGTAGTCAAAGAAATACAGATTAAAACATAATGATAAAAATAATAATAATAGTGATAGCCCAAAAAAGGAAAATAATGAGAATTAGTGAGGATGTGGAGAAAGTAGAGCCCTCGTGTGTTGACAGTGTGAATGTAAAATGGTGCAGTCACTGTGGAAAACAGTTTGGCATTTCTTCAAAAGATTAAACACAGAGTTACCATATGACCCAAAAATTCCACTCCTGGGTGTATACTCAAACAGGTGTTGCTACAGAACCTTGAACACAAATGCTCACAGGAGCACTATTCATAATAGCCAAAAAGTGGAAACAACCCAAGTGTCCATCAAGAGATGGATGAATAAACATTCATATATACAATAATAGCCATATAATGGAAGGAATGAGGTACTAATTTAGGCTACAACATGGATAAACCTTGGAAACATTATGCTAAGTGAAAGAAGCCAGTCACAAAAGGCCATATATTGTATGATTCCATTTATATGAAATATCCAGAATAGGCAAATTCAAAGAAACGGAAAGCAGATTAGAGGTTGTCGGGGGTTTGGGGGAGGGAGGAATAGGGAGTGACTGTTCAATGAGTACAGGTTTCCTTTTGGGGTGATGAACATGTTATATATATCATAATGGTGATGGCTGCACAATATTGTGAAATGTACTAAATGCCACTGAACTGTGTTAAATGGTTAAAATGGTAAATTTTATGTTATGTGTAATCTACCACCCCCACCAAAAAAAAAAAAAAAAAAAATATATATATATATATATATACACACACACATAAATGATGGCAAGCTAGAAGTGAGCATAAATTGGTATAGCACTTTCAAGAAGAAATTCATCATTACACATGAAATGTGCTTAAAGGTTCATCTAATTTGACTTAATAACTATCTTACTGTTATATATACTAAAGCAACAGACACACAGATTTGTATAAAGTATACACGTTGTAAAATTATTTATCATTAAAAAGTATAAACAAACCACCCAAGTGCCAAGTAATCATTAAAATTTTACAGTTCACTCATACTTTGGAATCAAATAACAATTAAAATCATGTTTATGAAGAATACTTAATGGCATGAGAAAACTATTCAAGACATATTTAAAAACATGGGAAAATGATCAACATATAATAGTAAATTTAAAAAGCAGCATACAACACTTTTTTTCTCTTATGATCTCAATTTTATAACTCTATATTAGTGTACATATATTTTTTTTCACTGCAAGTGTTTTTGAGGTATTTCCTGAGAATCAAAATATTCCTAAGAGATAAAGTTTCTGCAAATCAATGGGAAAAAGATAAACAACACAACAGAAATACGAACAAAAGGACTGAACAGGTAATTCATTGAAGGAGTAAAACATGAAATACACAAGTGTACATGAAATATATGAAAAGATACTCAGCCTCACAAATAATTAAATTTAGATTAAAACACACATTTTCTTCCCAGCAGATTGAAAACATTTTAGAAAAGCAGTTAATATTTTGTTACAGATGTAGAGAAAAAATTGGTAGAATCTTATTGTTGGTGAGAGGCTAACCTTTTGAAGAGGGCAATTTGGCAATATCTATTAAAACGTAAAATGTACATTATTCCTTGGACTCACAGTCTAGTTTTAGCAATTAATCCCATACAATGACTCCCACAAGTGTAAAAATACTTGTACAAGGGTATTTGATGAAAGAAAAATTTGAATATATTCACCTGAAAGATCTTTGTACTGATGTGGGATACTTTTTAAGATGTTATTTATAAATATATAGAATGTTATAATTTGAAATACATCCCCTTTTTACTTCAGCTTGTTTGAATGAGTTTCTATTACTTGTAATTAATTAACTCTTAACTAGGCACAATAAAATTTCAGGAGAATACTTGCTGATATTGAGAAATACTCATGACAGGACATTAAGTGAAAAACAAAATCAAAACAAAACGTTTACATTTCGCCTTATCACAGTATGTAAAAGTATACACACATACACCCACATATAGTAAAAACTGGAAAGAATATCGGTGATGATTATACACATGTAAACAGATGTAAAAATAAATCAAGCTATATACTTAGGACTTGTGCTTAAGGCAGACTGCAATACAAATTTTTAAAAATTGGAAGGAACTACAAAAAGACATCAAAATGCTACAAGCTTAATTCTGAATAGTCACTCGTGAGTGACTTATTTCTGTACCTTTCTATAATTTCTAAGTTCCCTATAAGAAATATGTACTTTATAATTTAAAGTTTTATTTTTAGAGAGAGAAAATACCACTCCTTACATGGTTGACCTTCAAATATGTTTTTTCGAAACCTCAGAGTCTATAACTTATGTATAGGCCAAAGGTGTTTTTGCACATATTAAATGAGCATTGAACTAATCAATGAATACATGAGAGACCATGTTTTTGTTCAGGGTCACAGCCAGAGCTAAGCCCTCTACAGCAAATTTTGCAAGACATAAACTACAAAGCTAGAGAACAGAACTCTTTCCCTCTCCTGAACCCCAGCAACACCTCATTATCTGCTCCTCACTTAAGGAACTGATCCTTTTCCACAGCTATTGGTTTATATATGCCTGACTGGTCAGAAGACTATGAGCTCCACAAGAACAGCAACTCTATCTCACACATGTATGCAAACAAGTGTCCCATCACTGAGTTGGTCTTTCAATAACAGAAAGGTATATGGTAGAGGACTTTAGAGACAGGGAAAAGAGGTTCCCAATTCTTGCTATGTGAACTCAAGCATGTTATTTAAATTCTCTGCACTTTAGTTTCCTAATCCGTAAAGCGAGGATAATGTCATTTGGTACCTAGAATTGAAATGTATTCACTAAACAATAAATAGCTATTAATTTAGTTATCAGGGATTGAGTCTAGCCTCATTCCTTGCCTGTGTTCCCCATTAACTGCAGTGTACTTGTGAGTGGGATGGTCAGCTGAGGCTAGTACAAAAGTGGGTAAACAAAGCTAACTGGTCCTTACCAAGACTGACTCAATGGCCCTGGCCTTATTAAATTCATCACACTCATAACCAACTGAGCTAAGCAGCCAACAGAGCTAGACCAGGAGACCAACAATCCTCCACAAAACACTAAACATTCTTCTAGAAGATAAAACTACAAATGCTTAAATACCAACTTTCCACACAATAAAAGTGCAGTGGAAAGAATGTGTTTCACAGAGATGTGAGAAAATGGGGGCAAAAGAAGAATACTAGGTTAATTACTTAGCAAAGAAAGGGATTAAATACCATTTGAACATACAGAACCTCAGAGTTAAGCAAAACTGGATGGATGTCAGTTTAGCAGGTGATACTTCTAGGTATTTGTTTTATTTTTCCCAATAAGAGATTGTGATCCTAAGTCCACGGGACTGGTTAAATAAACTAAAACTAGATTCATTTTTTTAAAAAAAGGTTCATCTGAACTATTATAAAATTTAGCTTTATACATTAAAAATTACAAAATAATCACAGTGCAATACAAAATGCCTCTCCCATCACCATCTTACCTCTAAATCTGACGCTGACCCTCAGCTTTTTGAGTATGGGTAAACAATCATTGCTACTCTTCTCCTCTACAGACCCCACCTTCTTTATTACTTAGCACTTAGAAAAGTTGTGGAAGTCTGGCTTCTTTAAGTTCTAAAAAGTTAAGTACTATGCCTTATATCAGAAAAATATATATATAGGATTACATACAATTCTTTGAAAATCTGAATAAGCAGCCTTTACCTTTTCATAATTAATACAAATCTTTATCAAATACCTACTATGTAAAGCATTTCTTCTAGCAAAGCTCAGAAATTCGTCTACCTGACTCTGGGACAAGAGAAGTTATAACATAGTTCTGTCATTTTTAAGTTTGTATAATGACCTATGGTTTTTATAATCAGGAAAAAAAATTTTAATGTAATGGTCATTGTCAAAGACTCCAGGGAAGGGACTTCCCTGGTGGTCCAGTGGTTAAGAATCCATCTTGCAATTCAGGAGACGTCGGTTTGATCCCTGGTCAGGGAACTAAGATCCCACATGCCATGGGGCAACTAAGCCCATGCTCCACAACTAATGAGCCCGTGCACCACAACTAATGAACCTGTGTGCCACAACTAGAGAGAAGCCCACACACTGCAACAAAGGGCCCACGCGCTGCAACAAAATATCCCGCGTGCCACAACTAAGACCTGATGCAGCCAAAAAATAAATAAATAAATATTTTTTTTTAATTAAAAAAAAAAAAAGACTATGGGGAAAACAAGAAAAGAGACATTTAACTTACTCAAAATAAAACCTCTGGTTTTCTTCAACAATATAACGATAATTAATACCTATCTTCATGACATTGTTAGAAAGCCATTATTCTAAAACTACAAAAATAAAGAAAAAAAGGACACCAGAGATGACACAACTGAGAAAGGAACCAATTCTTTTGACATTCCTGGAGAGTAATTCTAATGTATTACTGTCTTTAATGAATGTAATTTGTTGTAAATTGGGTTTATCCACTTATAAATCATGGCTTATGATTATTATTTCTAAATCATTTCCTTCTCTGTCTTCCTGACTTTAAAAATCCTGAAAGTTTCTTTACAATAGCCAGGTCATGGAAGCAACCTAAATGCCCATCGACAGACGAATGGATAAAGAAGATGTAGTACATATATACAATGGAATATTACTCAGCCATAAAAAGGAACGAAATTGGGTGATTTGTAGAGACGTGGATGGATCTAGAGACTGTCATACAAAGTGAAGTCCGAAAGAGAAAAACAAATATCGTATATTAACGCATATATGTGGAACCTAGAAAAATGGTACAGATGAACCGGTTTGCAGGGCAGAAATAGAGACACAGATGTAGAGAACAAAACGTATGGACACCAAGGGAGAAAGTGGCAGGGGAGGTGGTGGTGGTGGGATGAACTGGGATATTGGGATTGACATGTATACACTAATATGTATAAAACAGATAACTAATAAGAACCTGCTGTATAAAAAAATTAATTAAATAAAATTCAAAAATTCAAAAAAACAAAAAATCCTGAAAGTTTCTTAGTTGCTTCCCATTACCCTTCATTATAAAGAATATGGTAAATCAGAAGTCATAGCCAGCACCCAACAACAACCACAAAAAGATGCAACCTGCAGGCTACACTGAGGGATTTCTGAGGTTAGTAGGTGCAAACCTCTTTTTTTTCTTTTCAAAGAAAACAGACCTCAGACAAACAGCATAAAATATCCTGAAACAGCCACACAAAAAACAGAACTTCTTAGAAACAAAGCCCCAGTAACTATTTGGTCTAAGAAAAACATTTCCAGAACTGATAAGAATAGGAAGACAGGAAAATATATATATAAAAAATAACAAACAGCCTTAACTACAATTCAAAAAACGAGTGACCTGACTCCTCCCCTGACAGAGTTCCTCTACTGCATTGTGGGTTGGGGACTGATCAAAGAGGCCATGCCACAGCTCTGCTACTCAGTGATTAAGCCATTGCTTCAGTATTCCCAAGTCTATCATTTTAAAAGAATAATCTCGGGAATTCCCTGGCGGTCCAGTGGTTAGGACTCTGGGCTTTCATTGCTGAGGGCTCAGGTTCAATCCCTGGTCGGGGAACTAAGATCCTGAAAGCCACATGACGCAGCCAAAAAAAAAAAAGAATAATCTCATCACTGGTGAGACAGCAGACAGACCTGGATTCTAACAGTTCTTTCTAACTTTCTGGGTAACAGTGGACAAAAAATTATATTTTCAAAGGGGACTGAAAATATTAAAAACTGTTTAAAAACTATTAAATCATTTACAAATATTAAATCATTACCATCTGTCAAAAGTGGTGGCTGGACTATCTCAGATCTAGCTCTGACAGTTTTTGATTCTGTGACCAATATAAATGAATGCACACTTATATTATGTTTTGCCACCTAGAAGTAGTTTAGAAAACAAGAAATCCCACACTCACAGAGGGATGAAGCTTAATAAGAGGAACCTCCAGGGGCTTCCCTGGTGGCACAGTGGTTAAGAACCTGCCTGCCAATGCAGGGGACACGGGTTCGAGCCCTGGTCCGGGAAGATCCCACATGCCATGGAGCAACTAAGCCCGTGCACCACAACTACTGAGCCTGCGCTCTACAGCCTGCAAGCCACAACTACTGAGCCCACGTGCTGCAACTACTGAAGCCCGTACGGCCTAGAGCCCGTGCTCCGCAACAAGAGAAGTCACCGCAATGAGAAGCCTGCCCACTGCAACGAAGAGCAGCCCCCGCTCACCGCAACTAGCGAAAGCCCGCACGCAGCAACGAAGACCCAATGCAACCAAATATAACTAATAAATTAATTAACTAATTTAAAAAATAAATAAATTTTAAAAAAAGAGGAACCGCCACACATCTCCCTGCTCTCAGCCTCTCAGCACTCCATGAAAACATTTTAGACTAATGCAACTAGTTCAGCCCATTCAGTAGACCACAGATGGCCTAGCAAAATTTTGACCTGAATTGCCCATCGCACTAATGAACGAAACAAACAAACAGGAATTACTAACCTGGCTCTCTTTAACAAGAAACTATGACAGATCCCGTGGATGACCATCAAGCAAATATCCTAAGTATAACATTTGAGAAACTTGATGGTCTAAACCATAGCTGTTCCCACCTAACTTCCTGGAGCCATACCCGACCCCTTGGAAGCACACTTGGAAGAAAATAGCTTGAAAGCTAGCACATGCCCCCATTTTCCACCACGACAGGACTCTGACACTCACAAACCCAGTCCAGGGTTCTGTATACTCCAAACTAAAATCAGTCATCACAAAACATCTGGAACATAGACATTTGACCAGTAACTGCCTCACTTAATAACTTTTGAGAACTAAACCTAAAAATCTGGCAACGATAGTCTCTGTGTAATCACCGAATTCCACAAGAAGTTACCAGCTTCTAAAGGGCAAGGCTTTCTCTCTTTTACTAGGTCCTACGCCATATCAGCAGTAACCTAAAACATATCAAGTATAGGTTCCCTCATGTGTACCTGGGTTCCTGAGAGACCTCTAAGACCACCTGACAGTAATTCAAATCCAGGGATGGCAACAGGAATTGAGAAGCCAAGCCAAGTACAAGTACACCTTCCACTAGAGTTAGCAAAAAAAACAAGCTTATAAAAGGATATAGGACTGGAAATGGGTATTGCCGAAGGAGGCCCTAGGCAAAGAAACCTTTATTTATAATCTAGTACAGAAGGAAGGAAGGGCGGAACAGAGTCTAAGAGAATTTGGTTTAAGCACGAAACACAGTGACTCGGGATTTCCTCCTAAGAAGAGAGGAACAGAGCCCCATTGTTATTAAAGTAAAATCCACTTACCTTCAATGTGATCCTCCCTACCTGAGAGAGTGTAAAGTAGGGTGCTCTTATGTTAAAAATATAGCCTCTCCAACTAAATTTAGCATATAATTTTAAATCGCCTTGGGGATGCTCTGTAATTGTTTTCTGTGTGCTAGTAGTGTCTCCTCTTGACTTCTTATTTGCTCTACCTTATAAAAGGAAACACATGACCTAACTTAGGAAATCTCCCCCTTCTACCCTGAACTCTGGAAGTATCCACAGATGCCTGACGTAAGCTACCAGGATTTGAGTTTTGCTTCAGCTAGGAGTCTGAGCTTCGGAGCAGGGATGCCTTTATAAAATGATCATGAGAGAATCTGTGCTGAATTGACCAGATTGGTAGAGGAAAATAAAAATTAAGGTTATTTCAAATTGACTCCCTGTTTGAAACTGGCTCATCAAACTTTTTATATCCACTTCATCTCTGAGAAGAGATAACTTTTTTTTTCTTTTAAATAAGATATCCTTCTTAGTCATAAAGAATATGCAAATCAAAACCACACTGAGATACCCACTAGATACCCACTTTACACCCACTAGGATGCCCATGAGGAAAAAGATAATAAGTGTTGGTGAGGATATAGAGTGTGGAACCCTCAAACACTGCTAGTGGGAATGTAAACCGGTGCAGCTGTTTTGGAAAACAGTCTGCAATTTCTCAAAAGGTTAAACATAGAATTGCCATACGACCCAGCTATTCCACTCCTAGGTATATACCTAAGAGATATGAAAACATATGTCCACACAAATATATGTACACAAATGTTTACAGTAGCATTATTTATAATAACCAAAAAGTATATAAATCACCCAAATGTCCATCAACTTATGATAAGTAAAATGTGGTATATTTATACAATATCATTCAGCCATAAGAAGAAATGATATACTGATACATGCTACAACATAGATGAACCTTGAAAACATGCTAGGTGAAAGAAGCCAATCACAAAAGACCATACATTGTATGATTCCATTTATATGAAATATCCAGAATAGACAAATCCATAAAGATCAAAGGTAGATTAGTGGTTCCCAATCAACCTACTGCCCTCAAACTCTCTTCTTTCTCCAACTCATCAGCACCTGTTTTTACGAAATTATAAGTACAATAACAAAAATAACTTTCATTTTAATAAAAGGTCTAGAAGGATCTATATTAAAATGTTAACTACTATGAAGAGATTAAGTTGTTCTTATTATCATGGATGTGAAGAATAATGATGTGAACTAGTACTGATTTGGTGATAAGAAAATAAAAGTTTTTTCACCCGAGGAGGAAAAAAAAAAGTAGATTAGTGGTTGCTTAGAGCTGGGGTGTTAGGGAGTTGGAAGGATATGGGAAGTAACTGCTAAAGGGTATAGGTTTTGGGGGGAGGGTGATGAAAATATTCTAAAATTGATTTTAGTCATGCTTTCACAACTCTGAATATACTAAAAAACACTGAATTGTGTACTTTAAATAAAATTAAATCTCAATAAAGATTTTTTATATATTAGAAAGATAAGACACATATATAAGTGATAAAGCAACTGGAGCAAAATGTTAACAGTGACTCTGGAAAAAGGATGTACTGAAGTTCTTTGTACCATTCATGTCAATGTTTGGTGTGAAATTACATTAAAAGAAAAAGCTAGGCTTCCCTGGTGGCGCAGTGGTTGGGAATCCGCCTGCCAACACAGGGGACACGGGTTCGAACCCTGGTCTAGGAAGATCCCACATGCCACGGAGCAAATAGGTCCGCGAGCCACAACTACTGAGCCAGTGTGCCACAACTACTGAAGCCCGCACGCCTAGAGCCCGTGCTCCACAACAAGAGAAGCCACTGCAATGAGAAGCCCGTGCACCACAACGAAGAGTAGCCCCCACTCGCCTCAACTACAGAAAGCCCGCGCGCAGCAACGAAGACCCAACGCAGTCAAAAATAAATAGAATAAACAAATTTTTAAAACTATATTAAAAAAGAAAAAGCCAAAAAAAATTAAGATCTCTCTCTTGATAATCATGCACAGTATTCTTGCTTAACATGAAACGGAAACCTGCACTAGACAAGACTGCCATGTCTGCTACTGCCCCTGCCAGACAAGTATTTTACTTGTCTCCCCCACACTCATCAAACTACTGCAAAGCATGCAAAGCATCACTCAAGTAAGAGAAAAGAAGGATAAAACGTGGCAAGGGAAACAAATATTCTCCAACTTTCTCAGAGCCTCAGTTTCCTCATCTGTAAAATCAGAAGGTTATATAGTCTCTAAGAGAGCTTCCATGTTTGACATTCCGTGATTCTGTTGTTCTAATTTCATTGCCCAATATAGTTAAGGAGAAGTAGGATCTGACCAGTCCTCTGGCTTTCCTGGACAGGGAGCATTTTTTCTCTCTTCTAATGATGACATTAAGAGATGATTTCAGGGTATGTCAGTGTTCTAAGCAGGTTCATACAGGACACTGGCCAGTTTCCCAACTATCTATGTTCCTAAGCCCTCTCTTCAATTCTTGGCAAGACCCACCACTCAGAGCCTGGGAAACTGCAGTAGTGGATGCATAAACCTAGGATACTTATATCTCAATGCTGGGTGCAGGTCAGTGCAGAGGAACGTAAAGATTCCACAGTAAGAAATAGGTTATTAGCATTCTGGAAACTTAACTCTCAGGCAGAGATAGGGAAAGCAAACTCAGGACTCCCATGTCATGGTAAACCTTCTCCTGCAGTTACCTGGTGGTGACCATAAGAAGAAAAAGGGAAAATGAAGATGCCCAGAACACCCATCCATCAAAGAGGCAGAAAGAGGGACTGGACTCTACTACCATCTGCCTCCCCACTTAGAATGGGCCAACAATAACGAAAAATGAAAATCAAAAACGTTTTTTCCAGATTTGCTTATCTCCTTGACAAACTGAAAAAGCTAACAAGCAGATACCATTTCCTAAAGTTGGCTAGACTTCTGCTTCACCAATGGATTACCCTTCTCTCCTTCAACCCAAAGTACTCCCTCAACTAACCAGAAGAGAAAACAAAATTAATTTTCATATCTTCCTCTGTTCCTTGCACAACAAATAACTACATGACTTGCCTAAATGCTTAAGTCTAGAGGAAAGGGGAGAGGTGACACGGAGAGACTCCTATAAATTCAATGATCAGAGTCTATATTCAACACAGCAAGCTCTATGCTTATTGCTGCAAACAGAAAAAAATGAATCTTAACCTTTCTCCATAAAGCCAGAAGGAACACTGAGCATCTTTGATCTGCTTGTTCTGGATTCACTCCTAGAGTATAGAAGCTATCTGATGTATATAACTTAATTTGCTTGTAGAGAACATAGACTCCTTGGTACCTCCCTAGAGAACCTGGGTGCAATTCACAATTTCCTGTAGTTTCACTTACCGTGACATCATCAGTTTAGGAGCTATAAGGCAGAGAGAAAATGCACCCTGGAGAGTCGCAAGACTGACCAGCAAAGAGCTATTTGTATTCTGTTTTGTTTTCCTCAAAGATTCCCTCTGGGTAGTCCAGATTCCCCTATCAACCCACCAGAAATGAAATGAAGGAAAAGAAGAAATCCTTCAATCAGTGCTTATTCTAACAAAGGCCACCTATTGAATAAATAGTCTTGGCATTCCACTACTGCAACCACACTTAAAAAGACAGAAAAATACCTTTCCTTACACATTTTATACAGCTCATCCCCCCCCTTCTTTATTCTCTCAATAAGCTTTCACAGGTATATAATTTGAGCTTGCTGAAAAGCCACATAATTAACAGATATTCACTAAAAGAGAATTAACCTTTTGAGAGTCTACTTGATGAGACACTTTTTATTTACATTCTCTTTTTCATAATGAGGACCCCAGCAGAGTTATCTAACTTGGCCCCCAGTCACAGAGTTAGTCAACAGCAGAGCAAGAATGTTTAACCCCAAAACCCATGCTCTCACTGACAAATCACTTCCCGGCTCCACTCCTAAGCTTTACCATTTGCAAAACATTCTCTTTATTTTTTAAAATCGAATGTCTATATAATTTAATAGACACTTAGAGGCACAACATAAGAATAACACTGGTTTATTCCACCAATTTAAAGTTTCTTTTACTGGGGAGAACTGTGTCATTTTTAGTCTTTCTCAACATGTTAGTGTTTTCTAAAGACCCAGCCAAGCAATGAGATGCAGTTTAGTGTCACGAGAGGAGCACTGGATCAAAGTCAAGCAATTAACTAACAGGACATAGGCCCTACTGTCCTTCCTGGGCCTCATTTTCCTCTCTGAGGTCCCTTCTAGCTCCAGTACCATGAACTGAATTCCAACAACTACTGATACATCGCAAAGTCACAAATTTAACAAATAGGAAACACACATGAAAAATTAACATCAGTATTATAAAAATTTGAAGACCTAAAAAAGTGAACTTAAAACTACCCCCAACAAGAGGCCTAGTATTAACTGTATTACTGCTTCATGATTTTTTCTCCACCTGCTATTGATTTGAGGAAATAGTGTATTTGCTCTGATCTTGTTAAAGGTCATTAATTTACCACTTTTTTAAAAGTCCATTTTGACAAATTGGACAATCTAAAAGAAATGGATAAATTTCTAGAAACGTACAACCTACCAAGACTGAATCATGAGAAAATAGAAAATCTGAGCAAACCAATAATGAGTAAGGAAATTGAATCAGTAATCAAAAACCTCCCAACAAGAAAAACCAAGGACCAGATGGTATCCCTAGTGAATTCTACCAAACATTTAAAGAAGAATTAACATCAATCTTTGTCAAACTCTTCCAAAAAACTGAAGAGGTCAGAACACTTCCAAACTCATTTTACGAGGCCACTCTGATACCAAAGCCAGGTAAGGACACTACAAGGAAAAAAAACTGTAGGCCAGTATCCCTGATGAATATAGGTGTAAAAATTCTCAATAAAATATTAACAAACCAAATTCGATAACACATTAAAAGGATCATACACCACGACCAAGGGGGATTTATCCCTGGGATTTAAGAATGGTTCAACATATGCAAATCAATAAATGTGATACAACACACTTAAAAAAAAAAGAAGTCCATTTCGAAGTATGCACCTTTTTTTTTTTTCATAAGAAACACTGAAATTTTTCTGATGGGGGAAAAAAAACCCACACAAAACCTCTCCTGTCATCTCTGAAGCAAAGTAAAATTAGTCAACAGGATAATCACCCTCAGGAGAGAAACTTTACAGTAAACACATCATGACAGAACAGTAGAAAGGAGTATCTCTCATCAAATCAGGATGACACAACAAACCTCCACCCACACGAAACCTGCAAACTGGACACTCCAGACAAAAACTTTTCCAAACCTTGAGATTCAAAGGCTCCAATGACGGTGCAGTGGAGTTCGCGGGGATTTTACAACTCTGACACCGGTGCAGTGGAATTCATAGGATTTTACAATTCTGACACTCTTGGGCAATTAGTGCCAAATCTGATCTGGGCCCTATCTTCACTTCCCCACCACTTCCCTTCGAAAGATGACTTGAGAAGCATCACTACGCAACCCAGGCTCTCCAACTAGGCTGCTGCCCTTTTATTCACAAATGACGCTGGCCTCATAAAGGACATAAATTATTTTCAATAAAAAGGCACGGCCCCAGGGTACAAGCCCTTTCTAGATGTAAGGGAGTTCTCATCCTTCTTGGTGTGGCCCAAGTTCACTTTATTACTTCACGTCCCATCAACCCAGGGGGCCCAGCCCAGCGCTCGGTTAGAACGGTTTTGAGGAACTGCAATCACAGCCTTCTTGGGAAGAGGCCAAATAAACTCACCAAGTTTTTGGTTTGTTTTTTTTTCAGTCTGGGTGGAACTTACTTTCACCAGGACGTGGGATATCTTCCTCCCTCCCTAATGGGTGTTCGAGGACAAGCTTCCCTTTATTTTATACTAAGTCACTCAACCTTCACCAGACTGTGAAGACAACCCTTCTCTCCTCCTCGTCCGGGAGGACGTGGTCACAGCTCAGCGGGGAGCAGGGGTCGTTCGGAACCCTCAAGGCTCAGAGGCCCTCGCCCGTTTCCCCTCCTCCAGAGTGACGCCCCCTACTCCGCGCCCGCCCTGGGTCCTTCCGACCGACCCTCGCCCTGCTCCCGGGACAAAGCGGAGGTGGGGTGGTTTCCTCGGGGGTCCCCGGCGGCCGCGGGGAAGCAGCCCCGGGCTCAGCGCGCACTCACCCGACAGCTCGTCCGGCTCCAGCCCGGTCTCAGTGTCCAGCCCGCAGATGACAAAGTAGTCGGCGAAGCGACTGGGCGCCGAGCCCCCTCCGCCGCCGCCGCCGCCGCTCATGGCGCCGGGGCCGAGCCGGGCCGGGCCGTGCGGAGCGCGGAGCCCCCGCACCGGGCGCCCGCCCGCCCTCAGGCCGCCCCTCCCGCCGCCGCCGACGCTACCGCGGCTCCGGCCGCCGCCCCCGGCCTTGGCCCGGTCCCCGCGGCCGCCGCGGCTGCCGTGACGGGGCAGGGGGGCACCGGGCCGCCCCGCGCCGCATCCTGGACGCCTTCCCCTCCGCGCCGCCGCCGCCGCCAGCCGAGAGCGCCGCGGCCGGAGCGAGCCTGGAAAAGGGCGTAAAGCGCTGAGGAGAACCCCCACCGCGGCCCCCCTCCCGCCGCGCCTGCGCAGGCGCCTTCGGGGAGGGTGCGGGCGCCTCGCGGAAAGGATGACGTGATGCTCTTCGGGCAGGCTGGCCGCAGCTTCCCAGGAGGTCTCCGCAGCGCGGCGGGCAACTACTGGGTCGCCTGCAACCTCCACCCGCTCGGGGCTGCGACTCCTTTAGGGAAGGCAGAGGAGGTGCGGGATGGATGGACGCATCCCGCAGAGCCGGGACCCTGGCCCACGCTCCGCCTCCCACTAGAGGTCCGGCGGTCTCCTGTTTAGACCGGCCCTGTCACAGCAATAGGGTCGCAGGATTGAGCTCGGAAGCCCACCTCATCCGAACTCCAGGAAGCCCACCGGCCTAGACCCCAGATAGCGCCTTCTCCCTGACCCCGCTCCCTAACGTCCACGCCCGGCCCTTTCCCGAGTAGAGCTGAGGATTCCCCCTCTTTTGGCCGAGGTGGATCTGCCCGCCCTATATTTACCCTTGGCTTACAAATGGGGAAACTAAGGCTCAGAAAGAAGCAAGGTCTTTCCCCAGGGTTACATAGAGTCTAAGAGACAAAGCCTGGACCAGAATCCTGGGCTCGTGGTTAGTCCCCGCTCCCTCCCCCCGAGTCCAGCCAGGCCTTTTCCCATGCACCAGGCTGTCCCTTTTTCTCTCCTAGAGCCTCCAGAGACCCATGCCACTTGGGAGCTCCCCTTCTGCTTCTGAGAATTCTCAGTTCCATCCCTGAGTCCATCCTCCTGAGAGAAGTGGGTGATGAGGAGGAGAGAAACTTGCCTCCTGGTACTTGTGTTGGGACCCTGCGATTTGGTTTCCCACAGAAGCTAAGCAGGAAACTGGAGATCAGAAACCAAGAAGGCAATATGTAGAGTGGTTACTAAAATGGGCTCTAGAAACGGAATGCTTAGATTTGAATCTGGACTTTATCATTTACTGTGTGACCTTGGGCAATCTCCAGGTGCCAGCAGTCATGTTTTCTGTGAAGATTACATGAGATAAATACGCATACAGGTTATGTAGTCAGAATAGTGCCTGGAAGTAGAAGGCACTCAATAAATATTAGAGATTATATTATTATTCCAGCAAGAGGTGTGCCTAGGGTTTGCTCTGGCAGGCTGCTGCTAAAGGCCCTAGAAGGCAGCTGGCTTCCCCAAGGGCTGACCCTGGGCTATCTCCTGGGTTCTCTCCTGGGTACCTCTCTTAAGTATTGGTTTGGGGGGGGTGTGGCTTGGAGGTCACAGCCAATGTCACTTGGAACCATAGTACCTGCTCCTCTTTGTATGTAACCTGCCTGAACTAGTAAGAGAAAAGTGTAGAAAAGGTAGCTTCACAAAGTGCATTTAGGGTGATGCCTCACCCTATCTTGCATGCTGGGGATGCAGAGACAGTAGAGGAGGCTTAGAGAGCTAAATGGTTACAAAGCACAGAAGGGGGGCATCTTTCCAGGTTGGGGGATGGTCAGGGAAGCCTTCCAGAAGGAGATATAATCCGACCTGAGTTCCAAAGGATCAAAAAGAATTTCTCAAGTAAAAGGGGGAGGAAAGGATGTTTCAGGCAGCGTGTGCAACAACAGGGAGTGACAGATTAAAATGGTTGCATACAGGCAACAACAAGTAATTCATTTCTCTGGGAGATAGAGAATTAAAAGGAGATAAAACCAGGGAGAGAGGAGGGGGACAGAGCAGGAAAGGCTTCCAATGCCAAGCTAAAGAATTTACCCTGTAAATTTACCCTGTGTTAGAGGAATGGTAAACTGCAGGAATTCAAGCTGAGGAGGGACTTCCCTGGTGACACAGTGGTTAAGAATCCGCCTGCCAATGCAGGGTACACGGGTTCGAGCCCTGGTCCAGGAAGATCCCATATGCTGCGGAGTAACTAAGCCCGCGTGCCACAACTACTGAAGCCTGTGCAAGGCACTGCAAAGAGAAGCCCACACACCGCAAAGAGTAGACCCTGCACTCTGCAACTAGAGAAAGCCCGCGCACAGCAATGAAGACCCAACGCAGCCAAGAATTTAAAAATAAATAAATTTAAAAAATAATAATACAGAGCCTTAATTTTTAAAAAAATAAAGCTGAGGAGTGACAAGAGCTGACTCACATCTTAGAATGATCACTCTGGGAGTCACGTGGAAGAAGAGACTTCAAAAAGTCTTAATTATCCTCAGTTGGAAGCCCAGAAACTTTTTATCCAATGTGTCCAGGGTGATCAGGTGCTAGGAGACCTCTCACACTAACTCAACTCATAAAACAAGTTAGAAACGAAAGACTGTATTAATTTGCCCTGGGAAATGTAACTGCTCAGAGGCCCAGAATACTCAACTGTAAAGTGATCTCCCTCCCAATAGGAAATATGTTTGGCAGAATGATAGCTTCTGCCAGAGTCAGAGAAAAAAAACAGAGCTGAATGCTTTTAAGTTTTAGTTTAAATCCTCACCCCCACTCCTACTAGCTATATGAGCTGAGGCACATCAGTTAACTTCTCTGGAATGAGAATAATCAACGTTACCCCCACAAGACTGCTTTTAAGTTTCATAAATTAATTTTTTTTAATGAATGAAGAAAGGAATTTTAAATATCTGGAACATAATATACTCTTAATAAGCGGCAACCTGGGGCACCCACTTCAGCATGAAGGATCTGAGAGAGAGCAAGTCGACATCTGAGGGAAGATAAATCCAGGAAAGAGCATGAGGCAAAAGTGTGCCTGGAGTGGTCAAGGAGCAATAAGAAGGTTAGGGTGGCTGGGAAGTGTTGGGGGTGGGAGGAGTGGGAGAAGATGGTAGGTGTGGTGATGTTGGCTTGCAGTTCACCAAATAATCATGTTTCCCTTTCCACAGTGTGTGGAGCTGTTCCTAGGAAGCAGCTGCCTGGTCAGGGACAATGTTTCCCACCCCACTTGCAGTCACATGTTGGTCATGTGACTGGTTCTCACCAATAGAATATGTGAAGGACTTTATGTGTGTCACTGCTAGATTAGTGTATTTAAGAAGCAAATGAGGGGGGACTTCCTGGTGACGCAGTGGTTAAGACTCCGTGCTTCCAATGCAAGGGGCCGGGTTTGATCCCTGGTCAGGGAAATAGATCCCATGTGCATGCTGCAACTAAAAGTTCACATACCACAACTAAGGAGCCTGCGAGCTGCAACTAAGGAGTCTGCCGGCTGCAACTAAGACCCAGCACAACCAAATAAATGATTTTAAAAAAAGAAGAAGAAGAAGCAAATGAGGGGACTTCCCTGGTGGTCCAGTGGTTAAGAATCCACCTTTCAATGCAGGGGACTTGGGTTCGATCCCTGGTCGGGGAACTAAGATCCCACATGCCGCAGGGCAACTAAGCCCACACGCTGCAACTACTGAGCCCACGCTCTGGAGCCCACGAGCTCTGCAGCCAGCATGCCACAACTAGAGAGAAGCCCACACACCGCAACAAAGACCAAGTGCAGCCAAAATTTTTTAAAATAAATAAAAAAAGAAGCAAATGAGAGAAAAGGGAACCCTTCCTACACTGTTGGTGGGAATGTAAGTTGGTGTAGCCACTATGAAAAACAGTATGGAGCTTCCTCAGAAAACTAAAAATAGAATTACCATGTGATCCAGCAATCCCACTCCTGGGCATATACCCAGACAAAACTATAATTCAAAAAGATACATGCACCCCTATGTTCATAGCAGCACTATTCACAATAGCCAAGACATGGAAACAACCTAAATGTCCATCAAGAGATGCATGGATAGGGGTTTCCTTGGTGGCGCAGTGGTTGAGAATCTGCCTGCCGATGCAGGGGACACGGGTTCGAGCCCTGGTCTGGGAAGATCCCACATGCCGCGGAGCGACTGGGCCCGTGAGCCACAACTACTGAGCCTGCACGTCTGGAGCCTGTGCTCCGCAACAAGAGAGGCCGCGACAGTGAGAGGCCCGCGCACCGCGATGAAGAGTGGCCCCCCACTTGCCGCAACTAGAGAAAGCCCTCGCACAGCAACGAAGACCCAACACAGCCAAAAATAAATAAATAAATAAATAAAAATTTAAAAAAAAAAAAAAAAAAGAGATGCATGGATAAAGAACATGTGGTATATATATGCAGTGGAATACTACACAGCCATAAAAAAGAAAGAACTATTGCCATTTGCAGCAACATGGATGCAACTAGAGATTATCACACTAAGTGAAGTAAGTCATAAAGAGAAAGACAAATACCATATGATATCACTTATATGTGGAATCTAAAATATGGCACAAATGAACCTATCTATAAAACAGAAACAGACTCACAGACATAAAGAACAAACTTGTGGCTGCCAAGGGGGAGGGGAGTGGGGGAGAGAAGGACTGGGAGTTGGGGATTAACAAATGTAAACTATTATATATAGGATGGATAAACAACAAGATCCTACTGTATAGCACAAGGAACTGTATTCAGTATCCTGTGATAAACCATAATGTAAAAGAATATTAAAAAAAGAATGTCCATATGTGTATAACTGAGTCACTTTGCCGTACAGCAGAGATTGGCACAGCATTGTAAATCAACTATATTTCAATTTAAAAAAAAATTTTTTTTAAATAAGCAAATAAGATTAATTAATTAATTAACATTTAAAGAAACAAATGAGGCTTCTTCCCTCTCTCTTTCTGCCTTCCACCAGCTAAAAGTAGAGAATTGTGAGGTTCTAAGGAATGGCAAAACAGAAGACAGAGGAGCCTGGATCTCTGAATCAACTACATGGAGGAAAGTCTCCAGCTGACCAAGAATACCCCCACTGGACTCTTTGGTGAACAAGAAACAGACTTCAATTGTGTGAAGCCACTGGTACTGTGGGGTTTATTTGTTATAGCAGCTAGCATTACCATCACCCAAGTAGAATATGTTGGGGTAGGGGAAGCAGATCACGGAGAGCCTTGTAGGCGCACTGTAAAGATTTTGTCTTTGTCTCTGAATAAAATGAAAAGTCACTGTAGAATTTTGAACAAAGGAGTGTCATGATCCGCCTTGTTTAAAAGGATATGTAAGGTACCATTTTAAGTGCTTCATATATATTAACTCTGCCTAGAACTTGTCCTGAACTCAGATTTGTATATCCAACTGACTTCTTATCATCTCAATCTGGAGGTCTAAGAGGCATCTCAAAGTTAACATATTCCAAATCAAATTTCTAATTTACACCCGTAACATGCTGCCCCTTCCACATGCTTTCCCCAGCTCAGTAACTGAAAGCACTTCGTGCTTTCAGTTCATGCCAAAAACCTTACACTCATTCTTCTCTCTCTCTCTCTCTCTCTCTCTCCCTCCCTCCCCACACCTACACACCACACACACACACACACACACACACACACACAGTCCACGTCATATCCATTAGAAAATTCTATTGGTTCTGAAAATTTTAACAATGAGTAAAGCATAGCACAGTTCTGTCTACTTTTAACCCTTGTTTGGTTCAGAAAGTTATAAAAGGAAGCTGGAAAAAGAACAGGTTGCTGAAAATGTGAAACATCCTGGTTACATGAAATCCAGAAAATCACTAAGCATGTTTTGAAAAATACTTTGTAACTATATCTTATAAGTTACCCCTACCTTTAGTGAGTGTTGCTGGATAATGATATCAACAATGGAAAAACCGGGAAAAAAGACAAATTCAGGGCTTCCCTGGTGGCGCAGTGGTTGAGAATCTGCCTGCTAATGCAGGGGACACAGGTTCAAGCCCTGGTCTGGGAAGATCCCACATGCCGCAGAGCAGCTAGGCCCTTGAGCCACAGTTACTGAGCCTGCGCATCTGGAGCCTGTGCTCCGCAACAAGAGAGGCCGCGATAGTGAGAGGCCCGCGCACCGCGATGAAGAGTGGCCCCCGCTTGCCACAACTAGAGGAAGCCCTCGCACAGAAATGAAGACCCAACACAGCCATAAATAAATAAATAAATAAAATTAAAAAAAAAAAAAAGGCAAATTCATATTGTATAAAATACAATGATATATACAGGGCATGTAATAAATCCCTTATTTTTAATATAAAAGAAAAAGTATATAATTTTAATTAATAAATCAGTTTCTTTCCCTTTGCTTAATATATATTCAACAAATATTTTTAAAATGTCATTTTGAAAGACACCGGATTACCTGCCTTATTATTCCCTTGGGTGTTAGTTCTTCCCTGGAGAAATGCAGGAACAGCAGGGCTAACCTTGCAAGTCTGTACCTTACAAAAGCAACACCAAAGTAAAGGGAGGGAGGATATGATCACAATAGA
Source organism: Balaenoptera ricei (assembly GCF_028023285.1). Taxonomy (NCBI): domain Eukaryota; kingdom Metazoa; phylum Chordata; class Mammalia; order Artiodactyla; family Balaenopteridae; genus Balaenoptera; species Balaenoptera ricei. Next base: position 66,916,831 of record NC_082646.1, read on the forward strand.
TCAGCCCAAGAGCAGAGCAAATGAGCCCCTAGGAAAGGTCCACACAGATCTGCTCACAGAGCCAAACCTTGCTTTGAAAGCTGGAATGAGGTCATTGGCGTATCTTCAATCAACACTAATTGCAAAATTGTATATATTTGTATTGCAGTGTTGTTTGTAAGAGAAACCCCCTTCCCCCCCCCAAAAACTGGAAACAATCTAAATATCCAGCTTTAGGGAACGGGTTAAAGAAACTACAGCTTGTAAATATTGAAATATTATGCATCTGTAAAACAAAACAGGAAGAAAAGGAAAGAAGAAAAGACAAGGAAAAAAATAAAAGAGACTCATTAGGTACCGATACAGAAAAAAATCCAAGATGTATCGCTAATGTAAAAAGCAAGTGCAAAACTGTGTGTGTAACAGTTCAAACATGGAAGTAACCTAAGTGTCCATCGATAGGTGAATGAATAAGTAAAACGTAGTATATAGATACAATGGGATATTGTTCAGCCTGAAAAAGGAAGGAAATTTTGACATATGCTACAACATGGATGAGGCTTGAGGACATCATGCGACGTCGTTTTGTGACATAAGCCAGTCACAAAAAGACTAATACTGTGTGATTCTATTTATATAAGGTACCTAGAATAGTCAAAGTCATAGAGACAGAAAGAGAAAAGCGGTTGCCAGGAGCTGGGGATGGGAGGAGAGGAATGAGGAGTTACTGTTTAATTGGCATAGAGTGTCTATTTTGCAAAATAAAAAGAGTTCTGGAGATGGATGGTGGTGGTGGCTGCAGAACATTATGAATGTACTTAACGCCTCTGAATGTACACTTAAACGTGATGAAAATGGTAACTTTTATGTTATGTGTATTTTACCACAATTTTTCAAATTGAGAAAAAAATCCGCAGTAAAAATAAAATAAAATTGGGGCTTCCCTGGTGGCTCAGTGGTTGAGAATCTGCCTGCCAATGCAGGGCACACGGGTTCGAGCCCTGGTCTGGGAAGATCCCACATGCCGCGGAGCGACTGGGCCCGTGAGCCACAATTACTGAGCCTGCACGTCTGGAGCCTGTGCTCCGCAACAAGAGAGGCCGCGATAGTGAGAGGCCCGCGCACCGCGATGAGGAGTGGCCCCCACTTGCCACAACTAGAGAAAGCCCTCACACAGAAGCGAAGACCCAACACAGCCAAAAATAAATTAATTAATTAAAAAAATAAAATAAAATAAAATAAAATAAAATAAAATAAAATAAAATTTCAAGGTAACTCATCATTCTTTGTTTGTTCTGAATTTACTTCTTGGACACTGGCTTTTAAAAATGAAAAAGTAGATCTGAGCTGAAGATACAAGTAAAATGTAGGAGAAAGCAATATAGGGGTAGGGGATTAAGAGATAGATACAAAATATTAGGTAGAAAATAAGCTACAAGGATATAGTGTACAACACAAGGAATATAGCCAATATTTTATACTAAGTATAAATGAACCATAACCTTTAAAAACTGTGAATCACTACATCGTACATCTGTAATTTATATAATGTTGTACATCAATTATACTTCAAAAAAATAAAATTAAAAATAAATAAATAAAATGTAGAAGAAACAAAGTCACTTATTAAAGAACAGCTCTGAGTGGAACTCTGAATGGATCTCTGAAGTCAGACACCCAAGGTTCAAATCTCAACTTTACCATTTACAAAATCTGTAATTTTAGGTAAATTTCTTAACCTCTCTGTGCCTTAATTTTTTCATCTGTAAAATGGAGATAATGATATTACTTGCCTCATATGTTTGTTGTGTGAATTAAAGTGATACATGTAAAAAAAAAGGTGTGTGTAATATGCTATCATCTGTGTAAAAAAGATAAAAGAAATATGTACTTTATTCTTTCTTGTATATGCATATACTATTTTTGGAAGAATAAATTATTCTGTTAAACTTTATTGCTTCTAGGGACAGAAACTGAATGACAGGGATCGGTAACAGAAGGGAAATGTTTCATTATACATTGTTATGTATTTTTTGAGTTTTGAACCATAAGAATGTGTTATCTACTCAAAAAATAAGTATTATTAAAACTTTTTGAAATGCCATCCCCTTCCTCAAGTCTCCCCTACTCACACAGCAAGATTAATCTGCCAGACACACAGCTCTGGTCATGCTACACCCTGCCAGTCAGAATCCTCAGTAGGGCACAAACTCTTCCTAGTGTGACTGCTAAGGCTTTGTATGATCCAGGCTCAACGCACCCATCCTATTATTCTTCCAACATCCCCCTTCACACAGTCTGTCTCCAGTCAAGCCTTACTACTCACTCAACTACTTTCCCAGCAGTCACCCCGTTTGGGACCGTAGTACCCGTAACCCATCCTCACCTTGGCATTTGGAAAGCCCAAAGTTAATCACTTATTTGTGGCTCTTCCTCTGTTACCCACCTGGGTTCTTGGACTCTTTAATTAATAGAAATTGATAAGAAGCCAGATGAGAAATTCAGGCAAAGCTTTATTGGGACTCGTGCTGCAGCACAAGGGAGGGAAAACAAGTAACAAGTGCCCTTGCTCGCTCCCTGAGGGGAATGAGTTGACCCCTTAAATGGGGTAGGGGCGGGTCCAGGGGTTGAGATGGAGGGGTGGCTTGGATGGTCCACCCACCCCCTTGGTGATGCTGTGTGCAGGGATCATGTGCCACACCCTGCTTTTGCTCCTGACACCTCAGAAGTGGCAGTTGGGCTTTTGGTCTTTTTGTATCTTGTTGTTCATAATTTGCCCCAACTGCCCATGCATACAGTTATTTTTAGTCCCTTGTGCAACCACTGCAGCAAAGGGTCCAAGGCCCCAGGTCCTAGCCTGTCTCACCTCCACACCTCCCATCTCACCCGTTTTCTCTGATTTGTGTCAGTAAACACATACAAAACCTCCCTGCCCCTACCTGAGCCTGATAATGACCTAGAAGTTCAGGCCTTAGATTGGGGCCCTGCTAACCCAATTTAGACCTGTACCTCTGAAAGGGAGAAAGAGCTTTTTGGATCCCAAAGTCCCTGGGCCTCTTCCACTAAGAAAACCTCAGGAGCAGGAACTTCCCTACCTCCTCCTTCCAAACTAAGCCTGCTCTGAGGTGAAAGGGAAAAGTGGTTAGGCAGATGGGAGGACCTTGGCCTGACACACCATATAGGCTAGGAGGCTGGGACAGCCCCCCTTACCCTCCCACCTGTACATTCTTGCCTTGGCCTCAGGTAGAGCCTCTGAACAGAAGATAGGGCCAAGGCTGGACTCCAAGCTAGTATCAGATTAATTGCCCTCCTTCACCTACTGACCTCCCTCGGGGCCCAGCTAATGCAGCACCTCTTCTAAGAGTCCACAACTGGGGACTCCTAGAGCCCTCTGCATCTCACCACACAGGGTCTTGATACCACCACTCAGTTTCCCTCCCCCAAAGCAGTCAATGTCAGCAATGCCTTGTTTATCCTTTCAGAGACATATCTATACTAACAGGGCTGACTCCACCCAGCAAGACCCTGCCCACTCCCGGCTCACAGCATAGCATTCAAGAAAGGTCAGCTGGGGGCTTCCCTGGTGGTGCAGTGGTTGAGAATCTGCCTGCCAGTGCAGGGGACACGGGTTCGTGTCCTGATCTGGGAGGATCCCACATGCCGTGGAGCAACTGGGCCCATGAGCCACAGCTACTGAGCCTGCGCGTCTGGAGCCTGTGCTCCGCAACAAGAGAGGCCGCGATAGTGAGAGGTCCGCGCATCGCGATGAAGAGTGGTCCCCACTTGCCGCAACTAGAGAAAGCCCTCACACAGAAACGAAGACCCAACACAGCCAAAAATTAATTAATTAATTAATTAATTAATTAATTAAAAAAAAAAAAAGAAAGGTCAGCTGGTGAACCCAGAGATTCTCAAAACCCTTCCTCTCCAATGCTCAGTGAAGAGTTCACCATGTGCAAACTGAAATGAATCTCACTGATCATACAGAAAAACATAAGCTTCACAATATGGTCTTTCTTAAGACAAGAAACACAAATACATCTGGGTAAAGAGTGACACACCCACAGCCATCTCTGGCAGTCAGCTCTCTCTGCACACTGATCCATGTCCTGCTGTCCCACCAGCCCCCAGTACCTCATTCATAACCAGTATCAGGCTCCTCATGTCTCTCAACCACACAAGCTCCCTAAATCAGTTGAAAATCAGGCATCACCTTCAGCCACCATAACTCACGGCAACAAAGAAGCCCCAAAGAAGAGTCAGCAATCAAGCAGGATCTGCTGCCCCGTGGCCTGGGGAAGTATGAAGTTGAGCAACAGGAAGAGCAATTGCTGATAATGTTCACATGTGATGCAACTTTCCCAAAAGTTGTGCATGAGCATGTGCATGTGTTTATCTATACACGTCTGTTTATTTGTATGTGAATGAACATTTGTATATAGAGTCGATCATGTATATGTAGGCACTCACATATATTAGATGTGTGTCTTGTGTATTTGCATGTGTAAACAATTGTGTTGTGTGTAGTGTGTGTATGTTTGTGTGTGTTGTATGTATCTGAGGAGGCTGAGACAGGGCAGAGTTGCTAGACCAGATAAGCAAAGGGGTACCTTTGGCTCTTGACAAACCTAGGAGTGACTCACTGGTGGTCCCTCTGTCCCTTCCTCCCTTCTATCCTCCTGGGTTGAGAGCATTTTGAGAGTCTGGGTGGATGGCCTTATATGTGCTGTATCCGGCCCTCTCCCTTAGACTGTGAACACAGTCCCTTGCTATTCCCATCAACTTGAGAGCCAAGAGCTTTCTGGGAAAGGCCAGATGGTCTCCTGAGGGGAAGTGAAAGGCCCTTGGACCAGATCCCAAAAAGAAGATATATTTAACTGTGGCTGAGCTCTCAAAGGTTTTTAGGGGGTGATGGAATTGTTATATATCTTTTTTTTTTTTTTTTTAATTTTTACACTTTATTTATTTATTTTTGGCTGTGCTGGGTCTTCGTTTCTGCGCGTGGGCCTTCTCTAGTTGCGGCGAGCGGGGGCCACTGTACATCGCGGTGCGCGGGCCTCTCACTGTCGCGGCCTCTCTTGTTGCGGAGCACAAGCTCCAGACGCGCAGGCTCTGTAGCTGCGGTGCACGGGCTTAACTGCTCCACGGCATGTGGGATCCTCCCAGATCAGGACACGAACCCGTGTCCCCTGCATTGGCAGGCAGATTCTCAACCACTGAGCCACCAGGGAAGCCCTGTTATATATCTTAACTGTGATGGTGGTTCCATAATTGTATATGTTTGTCAAAACTTACAGAATTGTACACTAGAAAGGGTGAATTCTAAGACTTCCCTGGTGGCGCAACGGTTAAGAATCCGCCTGCCAATGCAGGGGACATGGGTTTGAGCCCTGGGCTAGGAAGATCCCACATGCTGTGGAGCAGTTAAGCCCGTGCGCCGCAGCTACAGAGCCTGCGCTCTAGAGCCCGTGAGCCACAACTACTGAGCCCAAATGCCACAGCTACTGAAGCCCATGTGCCTAGAGCCCATGCTCTACAACAAGAGAAGCCACTGCAATGAGAAGCCCGCGCATTGCAACAAAGAGTAGCCCCTGCTCGCCACAACTAGAGAAAGTATTCGTGCAGCAGTGAAGACCCAACACAGCCAAAAATAAATAAATAAATAAATAAATTTATTTTAAAAAAAAGAGTGAATTCTACTGTAAACGATACCTTAATAAAAAATATGGAAAAGTCTGTACAATCGACAATTGAATATGTTAGTATTTTTTTCAGCTGACTATAAACGAAAACATACAGTCACACTATCAATTTTCTAGGTTATATCAATTTGCCTTTAGTATGATAGACAAAAAATGTAAGAATAATTACATATAGAAAAATTAAGGATATTTAATTACTGAAATGATTAAATTTATAATAATGAATTGACAGAATTAAAACAGCACAAGACTTTGAACACATCAAGAATTAACTATAATCAAAATAAACTGAACTTCTAAAAAAGTTCAGAGCATTATGTCCTAGTTTATATTTGGGGAACACTTTGTCTTTATTCGTACATAGGGGAGATGTTCTCTTTTTTTTTTTAATGTTCTTTTTTTTTCTTTTTTAGCTGCGCCTTGCGGCTTGCGGGATATTAGTTCCCCGACCAAGGACTGAACCCAGGCCCTGGCAGTGGAAGCTCCAAGTCCTAACCACTGGACCACCAGGGAATTCCCAAGATGTTCTCTTTTAAGAGTACAGTTTAAAAAAAAAAAAAGAGTACAGTTTAATGTACTCTGTGGGCAAGGAAGAGATATTACTGGGTTGCTGGTAACTGTGGAGCTTGCAAAAGAATTATTAATGATTGTTATTAAATGCAGTATACTCACAATATCCAATAATCCTTCAGCAAATGTTAATGAAATTGTTTGGGTTTTTTCTGAGTCTGAATAAAAGTTCATGAAATTTCAAGACAAGGAGGAGAAGGAAGAAAGAAGCAGATGCCACTCCTGGGGACTGTAAAGGAGTATGGCTCAGGAGCCAGGAAACCCGAGTTAAAATCCTGACTCTGCAATATACTCAGATGATGTGACCTCGGTAGGTCCCTCATTCTCTCAAGTCTTCTGCTTACCCAGTTCTACAGAGAAGGGCTTGGCCCCGAGTACAGTTTCCAATAGCTGCATCATTGAGAGTTCTTTCATTGCTTTCCCACCTCAGGGACCCTATAATTAGAAAGACATCTCTGGGGGACTTCCCTGGTGGTCCAGTGGTAAAGAATCCACGTTACAATGCAGGGGACCCAGGTTCCATCCCTGGTCAGGGAACTAAGATCCCACATGCCGAGGGGCAACTACGCCCGTGCGCCACAAATACTGAGATCACACGCCTCAACTAGAGAGCCTGTGTGCCACAACTAGAGAAGAGAAAAAACCCACACCCACACACCACAACTAGGGAAAAGCCCTCATGCTGCAACGGAAGATCTCGAGTGCCTCAACGAAGATCCCACGTGCCACAACTAAGACCCGATGCAGCCAAAAGTAAATAATAAAATAAATAAATAAGTAATAAATAAATATTAAAATGAGGAACTACTGGTTTTCTCAACTGAACGCCTCTGAGGCTACGATTTGGAGCTGTGCCTGGGCCACCCCTTGGCCTGCTGCCTCAACTCCTGTCTGCCGCCCACTGTTTGCTAAGCTCAGGCTGTAAGTTATCCCCATTTGTGCCTCTGACTCCTGGGGACCCCAAGGGTAACAGGCAGGGCTGCCATTCACTATACAGACAGAGCATTGCCCCAGAGATACCATTCATTGTGGTCACTATTCATTCACATAGTTATTATGACAGTTTTCCAACAGATGGCAGTAAAGTATCTTAAGAAAGAGGCATCTTTTTCTAGTTCACCCCGAATCACAGTATGAACTACCAGTGGGGCTGCATTTTCTCTGCATTGCCCAACATGGTGCTGGTCAACAGCAAGACACAGGAAGTAGAACTGGGCCTCACAGAACTAGAAAGTCAAGTCAACATTAGTTGTTCTCTCTCTCTCCCCGCGCCCCGCCTCCCATGGCTTCTTTTAGCCCCTCTGCTCCTTCTTCTCCCTCACTTTCCATCCTCACTCCTCACTCATCTGTTTACAAATGTCTATACTGGATATATAATAATAGTTGGAGTCAACATGGATTCTTACCTCCTTCTATTACACCCAGGGCGACTTCCATGGGCTTTCCACCTATGCACAGGACTCTGTATTCAGAACTTGGTTTAATTCTGGGCTGTTGCAGTTTTAATTTTTTTTTTTTTCTTTTGGTCGCCTGGAGGGGTTTGCCTTAATTCCCTGACAGGGATCCAACCGGGGGCCCAGAAGTAAGAGCGCCAAGCCCTAACCACTGGACCACCAGGGAATTCCCTTAAAATTCTTAGTAACTTTATCTTTGAACTTGTGTTTTATAAGTGAAGTCTGATGGAATGAAGGAGCAGGCCCATGAGCAGATGCCGTATGAGCAAATGCATGTCGGCTGTTCCTTGCTGCCTGATTCCCATACAGTGTCTGCAATACTCCACGGCTGGTGAATTCCGGTGGACCTGTGATGCTTGGGAATTCAGCGAGACTTAAAGCCAGTACAGGGCAAGCATGTTATGTCTACAACTTCATAAGTAGGGGTGCTGACTACCCTGCCAGGGTGTGCTTTCTATTCAGACCAGAACTTGCTTCTAACACAGAAAGAGGGCAATGGCACTCTGAGAAATGCAAACGACTGAGGAACCCTAGCATATTCTTATTTATGTGACTTCCTTGTTGTAGCCAATGACTTGCTAAAAATGGTGACATAGAAGGAAGGGGGAAAACAGGGCAACCCATAGTTCCTTTTCCTTTCAGGCCTTTCTCATTCATCAGTAAGTCGAAGAATGCTGGTAGAAGGAGTGCTCATCAAGAAGTGAAACAAAAATGGTTGAGGTACTTTTTGCAGTATTTCCAATGTTCATGTAAGAATAAAGTGAATATGCATGTATGAGCGTCACAGTAGAACTGTATAATTTCGGTGCTTCTACATTCAGTTAAATGCTCTTATATTTGCATTTAAAACTGCCACTGCACAATATAAAGATAAATATAAAATTCAAGCTAATAATTTACAATCTTAATTTTTCTTTGCTTAGACCAACATTAAACACAAACACCAGGACAAATCAAGAAGACCCTGGAAGCAAAGAAAAATGTTTACATTCAAGGACTTTTTTTTTTTTTCTTTTTTTTTTTGGCTGCACTGGGTCTTTGTTGCTGCGCTCAGGCTTTCTCTAGTGCAGTAAGCAGGGGCTACTCTTGGTTGCGGTGCAGGGGCTTCTCATTGAGGTGGCTTCTCTTGTTGTGGAGCGTGGGCTCTTGGCACGTGGGAATCGTCATTGACAGGCGGATTGTTAACCACTGTGCCACTAGGGAAGTCCCACATTTAAGTACTTTTAAGGGCACTAATTTTTTTTCTGCTTTTTGAACAAAGGGCTCTACATTTTCTTTTACTGTGTTCCCCATGCTATACATTTCCTCCGGGTGTGTGACTCACTTATTTTGTAACTGGAAGTCTATGTCTCCATTCTTGAAGTAATACCAGTTGGTTGGGACTGCATCAAACTTCCCTCTCATCAGCAAAGGTCCTGTACTCAAAGAGCTCATGGTTAGTCAAGAGCAAATAGATCTAACTACATTGAGAACATTTAGTCCTTTAACAGCTGTACAAAAATTCCTCATGGAGGAGACTGCCTTGTAGTTTAAGGCTGAGATTCCAAAGATTATCTTTTAAGATGGTAGATCCTATTAACTGGTATGCCATTTATTTGTGTCCAGCAACCCCGCTAAAGCCTTGTTTTAGTTTCAATTTGTTTGTTTATTCTGCTGTTTTAAGTAGATGATTGTAGCAATTTCAAATACTGCCAGTTATATCTTTCCCTTCCAATCTTTATACCTAATATTTCTTTGTCTTTCTTTACAGCATTTGGCCAAGACCTTCAGTATCATGTCAAACTGTAGCAATCACAGTGGGAATCTTTATTTGGTTCCCAATCTTAAAGAGATTCCATCTAAAATTTTCCATTAAGAATGACATTTGGGGGACTTCCCTGGTGGTGCAGTGGTTAAGAATCCGCCTGGCAATGCAGGGGACACGGGTTCGAGCCCTGGTCCGTGAAGATCCCACATGCCGCCGAACAACTGGGCCTGTGCGCCACAACTACTGAGCCTGCGCTCTAGAGCCCGTGAGCCACAACTACTGAGCCTGTGCCACAACTACTGAAGCCCGTGCGCCTAAGCCCGTGCTCCGCAACAAGAGAAGCCACCATAGTGAGAAGCCTGTGCACCACAACGAAGAGTAGCCCCCGCTAGCCACAACTAGAGAAAACCTGCACACAGCAATGAAGACCCAATGCAGCCAAACTTAAATAAATAAAAAATAAATAGATTTATTAAAAAAAAAAAGAATGACGTTTGGGACTTCGCTGGTGGCACAGTGGTTAAGAATCCACCTGCCAATGCAGGGGACATGGGCTCAAGCCCTGGTCCAGGAAGATCCAACATGCCATGGAGCAACTAAGCCCATGCGCCACAACTACTGAGCTTGAGCTCTAGAGCTCACGAGCCACAACTACTGAAGTCTGCGCACCTAGAGCCTGTGCTCCACAACAAGAGAAACCACCGCAATGAGAAGCCCATGCACTGCAACCAAGAGTAGCCCCCGCTCGCCGCAACTAGAGAAAGCCCGCACACAGCAATGAAGACCCAATCCAGCCATAAATAAATAAATAAATTTATATATTAAAAAAAAGAATGACATTTGCTATAGATTTGGTAAACAATTTATCAGATTAAAGAAATAACCTTTTATTACTGACTTGTAATAATTACAATTTTTACTATATATAGATATTGAACTTTAACAGAAATTTTCCTGCATCTATCAAGATAATAATGTATTTTTTTCTCCTCTTAATGTGGCAAATTACACTGATAAATTTTTCTCATGTTGAACTATCCCTATAGTCTGGGAATAAATTTTACTTATTCTTGATGTATTTTTTAAATATAAGAGTTGAATTTAGATATACAATATTTAGAATTTTTGCATCAGTGTTCATAAAAGAAATGAGTCTATAGTTTTTTTTTACTGAATTATTCTCACCAGGTTTTGGAATCAAAATTATACCACTATACTTGCACATTGAACTGGAAGGCTTTCTGTCTTTTTCTACTCTCTGGAAAAGCTTGTATAAGATAGGAATAAACTGTTCCTTGAAAGTTTGTTAGAACTTACCTGAGAAACACCTGGATTTTGAGAGTGATGTGCCTGATTACCTTTGCAATTTCTTTTAGTACATTTTGGTCTGTATAAGGTTTCTGTTTTTTCTTCTGCCAGTTGTGGCATTGTATACTTTCAATGTTTTTCTAAGAATTTATCCATTTCATCTAAATTTTCCAATATATATTTATTTCAGAAATATAAAAAATTTTCTATTGTGCATATAGCCATTTCTTCTTCTTCTGTTTGTATTTTATTTATTTGCACATTTTCTCTTTTTGCCTTGATCAGACTTGTCAAACATGACTGACTTAATCTTTTCAAAGTACTAACTTTTATTTTGCTAATCTTCTCTATTGGCTTTTTGTTCTTTAGTTCATTAATTTCTACTGTTATCTTATTCTTTCTTGTTTTTTTTGTTTTGGGGCTTTGATTTTTTGCTCTATTTCCAACATATTTATGTAATATGTTTCTTCTTCTTCTTCTTCTTTTTTTTTTTTTTTTTTGCCACACTGCACGGCTTGCGGGTTCTTAGTTCCCAGTCCCTGGTCTGTGCTTCCCAATCTGTGCTCTTGGCAGTGAAAGCATAGAGTCCTAACCACTGGACCACCAGGGAAGTCCCATCATTTCATTTGTTTTTAAATTACTCTTTTTATTTTGAGATAATTGTAGATTTATATGTTGCCTTGAGAAATAATATGGAAAGATCTCATTTACTTTTTATCCAATTTCCTCCAAAGGCAATATCTGGGAAAGCTATAGTCCAATACCACAACCAGGATATTGACATTGTTACTGTCAAGATACAGGACACTTCTATTACTACAACGATTCCTAAAGTGGTCCTTTTATAGCCACACCCATTTCTGTCCTACACCCACCCTTTCCTTAGTCTCTGGCAACCACTAATATCTACTCCATGTCTATAATTTTGTCACTTCTAGAATGTTATAGAAATGAATCATATATAACATATTATGACTGGCTTTTCTCACTTAGTATAATTCTCTGGAGATTCATTCAAGTTGTTGTATGAATAAATAATTCATTCTTTTTTATTGCTGAGTAGTATTCCCTGGTATGAAGGTGCCACAGTTAAATGGTTCACCCATTGAAGGACATCTGTATTGTTTCCAGTTTGGGGCTATTATGAATAAAACTGTTATAAACATTCATATGCAGGTTTCTATGTGAACAGTCTTCATTTCTCTGGGATAAATGCCCAGTAGCACAATTGCTGGGTCATATGATAGCTGCATGTTTACTTTTTTTTAAGAAACTGCAAAATTGTTTTCCAGATTAGCTATACTATCTAACATTTCCACCAGCAATGTATGAATGAATGGTCTAGTTTCTCCACATCCTTATCAACATTTGGTATTGTCTCTATTTTTTATTTAGCCACTCAGGTGTGTAGGAATATCTTATTGTTGTTTTAATTTGCAGTTCTCTAATGATTAATGATGTTGAACATCTTTTCATGTGCTTGTTTGTCATCTGTATATTGTTTCTGGTGAAATATTTGTTCATACCTTTCACCCATTTTCTAATTGCATTGTTGGGTTTTTTCACTGTTGAATTTTGAGAGCTCTTCATCCATTCTAGATACCAGGCCTGTATTGGATATGTGGTGTGCAAATATTTTCTCCCATTCTGTAGCTTGTCTTGTCATCCTCTTAACAAGATCTTTTGTAAACATTTTAAAATTTGAAGTACAATTATCAATTTTTCGTTTTATGGATCATGCTTCTGATGACAAGTCTAAGAACCTTACCTAGCTCTAGATAACAGAGACTTTCTCTTATATTTCTTTCTAAAAGTTTTAGTTTTATATTTTACATTTGAGTTTTATTATTAATTTTGAGTTAATTAATATATGTTTTGAGGTTTTTGTAGAGGTTAATTTTTTTTCCCATGAATGTCCAAATTGCTCCGGCACTATTTGTTAAAAAGGCTATATTTTTTCCATTGAACTGATTTTGCACCTTTGTCAAAAATCAATTGGGCATATTTGTGTGGTTCTCTTTCTGTGTTCTCTGTTCTGTTCCATTGATCTATATATCTGTCCCTCTGTGAGTACCACACTGTCTTGATTACTGTAGCTATATAATAAGTCTTAAAATGGGGAAGAGTGATTCCTCCTACTTTATTCTACTTTTTAGCTATTCTAGTGTTATCTATTCTGGTTCCTTTGCCTTTCCATACAAATTTTAAAATAATCTTATCTATATCTACAAAATATCTTGCTGAGATATTGGTTAAACCTGTAGATCAATTTGGGGAGACCTGACATCTTTACAATGTTGAGTCTCCCAGTCCATGAAGATGGTATGTCTCTTCTCTCTTTTTTTTTTTTTTTTTTAATAAATTTATTAATTTAATTTATTTATTTTTGGCTGCGTTGGGTCTTCGTTGCTGCATGCGGGCTTTCTCTAGTTGCAGTGAGCAAGGGGTACTCTTTGTTGCAGTGCTTGGGGCTACTCATCGTTGTGGTGCGCAGGCTTCTCATTGCGGTGACTTCTCTTGTTGTGGAGCACAGGCTCTAGGTGCATGGGCTTCAGTAGTTGTGGCACACAGGCTCAGTAGTTGTGGCGCATGGGCTTAGTTGCTCTGCAGCATGTGGGATCTTCCCGGACCAGGGCTCGAACCCTTGTCCCCCTGCATTGGTAGGCGGATTCTTAACCAATGCGCCACCAGGAAAGTCCGGTATGTCTCTTCTTTCCCATCTAGTTTTAAGCATACAAGTCCTGTATATATTTTGTTAGATTTATACTTAAGTATTTCATTTTGTTTTGAGTGGCTATAAATGGTATTATATTTTTAATTTCAATTTCTATGTGTTCATCGTTGTATATAGAAATTCAACCTTGCTGAACTCACTTATTAGTTCTAGGCATTTTTTTTGGTCAATTCCCTGGTATTTTCTATGGAAATTATCATGTCATATGCAAATAGGGACAATTTATTTCTTCCTTTCTAATCTGTATGCTTCTTTTCATATAAATTTATTTATTTATTTATTTATTTATTTATTTATTTATTTATTTATTTTTGGCTCCATTGCTGTGCGTAGGCTTTCTCTAGTTGTGACCAACGGCCGCTGCTCTTTGCTGCAGTGCACGGGCTTCTCATGCTGTGGCTTCTCTTGTTGTGGAACACAGACTCTAGGCACGCAGGCTCAGTAGTTGTGGCTCATGGGCTTAGTTGCTCCACGGCATGTGGGATCTTCCAGGACCAGGGCTCGAACCCGTGTCCCCTGCATTGGCAGGGAGATTCTTAACCACTGCACCACCAGGTAAGTCCCTATATGCTTTTTATCCCTCTTTCTGCCTCATTTTACTAGCTAAAAGTTGCAACACTGTGTTAAATAAATTGGTGAGAGTGGATATCCTTGCCTTGTTCCTGATCTAAGGGAAAACATTCAATCTTTCACCATTAAGTGTAATAATAACTGTTTTTTTTTTAGTTAGCTGTTGTTTTCTATCAAGTTAAAGAAGTTGCTCTGTATTCCTATTTTTCTGAACGTTTTTATCATGAGTGGTTGTTGAATTTTGCCAAATGCTTTCTCTGCATCTATTGAAATGATAAATGAACTTTCTTCTTCAGTGTGTTAATATAGTGGATTACATCGATTGATTTTTAAATTTTAATGTTTTTTGTTTTCTGATGTAATTAAAATATTTAAGTGTGTTTAGTCCATCTCACTTTAACTACTGTGCTAGTTGTGTCTCATAAATTTTAACATATAAGATATTTGTTATCATTCAATTTCAAATATTTCATAATATCCTTTATGTTTTCCTTTACTACACAAATTGGAATTTTTTTATTATTTTTTTTTTTTGGCTGCATCAGGTCTTAGTTGTGGTATGCGGGATCTTCGCTGAGGCATGCTGGATCTTCCATTGTGGCATGGGCTCTTTGTTGTGGCACGCGGGCTTCTCTCTAGTTGTGGCGGGCAGGTTTTCTCTCTCCAGTTGTGGCATGCAGTCTCCAGAGCGCGTGGGCTCTGTAGTTTGCAGCACTCGGGCATAGTTGAGGTGCGCGAGCTCAGTAGTTGTGGCGTATGGGCTCAGTTGCCCAGTGCGGTATGTGGGATCTTAGTTTCCTGACCAGGGTTCAAACCCGCATCCCCTGCATTGTAAGGCGGATTCTTTACCACTGGAACACCAGGGAAGTCCCACAAATTGGATTTTTAAGCTATCTTTTTGTTATTAATTTCTAACTTCACTGCAGTATAAAGATTGTCTAGGGGCTTCCCTGGTGTCGCAGTGGTTAAGAATCCACCTGCCAATGCAGGGGACACAGGTTCGATCCCTGGTCCGGGAAGATCTCACATTCCGTGGAGCAGCTAAGCCCATGGGCCACAACTACTGAGCCTGTGCTCTAGAGCCCGTGAGCCACAACTACTGAGCCCACGTGCCACAACTACTGAAGCCCATGCGCCTGGAGCCGTGCTCCACAGCAAGAGAAGCCACTGCAATGAGAAGCCCACGCACTGCAACGAAGAGTAGCCCCCGCTTGCCGCAACTAGAGGAAGCCTGAATGCAGCAACGAAGATCCAACGCAGCCAAAAATAAATAAATAAAATACATTTATTTTTTAAAAATTGTCTGATATCAATCTTTTGCAATTTATTGAGGCTTCCTCTGTGATCTGTTTTTGTAAAGATTTTGCATGTGCTCAGAAGGAATATGTATTCTTTTTTGGGTGCATAATTCTACATATATATCATACATATATATGCTTTAATTAATTTCCTTTTCATATATTCAATGTTTGCTCATTTTTGTCTGCTTATCAGTTTCTGAGAGGGATGTGTTAAAATCTCCAACCGCAATTAATTTTCCTCACAGTTCTATAGGTTGTTACTTTTTACATTTTGAAGCTATGTTTTTAATGCATTTATACTTATAATCATTGTATCTTCTACTCTATACTTTTTTTCCCAGTATATGTTTATCACCTATGATATTTTTGTCTTTAAGTCTATTTTGTCAAGTGCTCCAGCTTTCTTTTGATTTAGAATTACCTGGTACATCTTTCAATCCTCTCACTTAAAATTTTTGTTTAAATATTCATCTATTATATTCTTTATTTCAATGATTATACATATCATATTTAATATTTTACCTAGTTCTTTATGATTTCTTGTTCTTATAGCATATTAATATCTTTATTATTTTGAATATATTTATTGTTTAACCTTTATCTGATCCAATAATTCTGCTTTAAGTATTATACGTTGTTCAATTTGCTGTCTTTCTTTTAGTGATTGTTCTTCTTAGGTGTCTAGTTGTCTTGGTTAATGATCGCATGTTTTCCTGGTATTAGTTACTCTTTCTGTTAATATCTACCAAGCAGGGACTGAAGGCCAAGTCTCAGTGTCTCTCCCAGTGAATTTAAGGAGAGAGGATGGAATAAGTTCCAGGGCAGAAAGCCTCAGATACTAGGTTCCTTTGACTGCCACTTTATTAGGCCACTCCTCACGTCAGGGGTTTACCTATAAACTCTTGGAAAGAAACCCCAATGTAGGAGGTAGCCTCCTTAGTTTATGATTCCTCAGTCCTGGATTGGCGTGGGGTGGGGGGCAGGGGTGGAGAGAAGTGAATGTTGAGGGCTGCTAGGCCCTGTGTTCATCAGTTCTTCACCCCAGCAGCACTTTCGCACTATCCTGTTGTTACCCCAGTGATACAGGGAGTCTGGACTATTATTTAACGCAGGAAGAGAAAAAAATGTACCTTCGAAACTTTCAACCCATACTTTCATTTGTCTCCAGTCCTCCCCCATGGCTCTAGCTATTAGCACTAGTGAGCATACATGTGCAAACACACACAGAGTCTCTAAAGCTTTCATTCTCCCCAGAGGTTTCTCATGATGTTTGTGCTTCTCTCTTGCTTCCCTTGTTCCTCTAGGGCTGATTTTGGACACGAAGCCAGCAGGCTATGCTAGTTCACAATCTTGATAGGTAACAAGTTTTTAAGAGATCATGCTGGCTGCTGTGTAGAAAATGGAATTTAGAGGAGCAAGCCTGGCAAAAGGCAGACAAATTAGGTTATTGAAGTACTCCAGGTCAAAGGTAAATGGACTTGGACAAACTACAATGCTAGCAATAAAGATGGAAGAAGTAGTTGGATTCAAGAGTTCTGGAGGTAGGGCTTCCCTGGTGACGCAGTGGTTAAGAGTTCACCTGCCAATGCAGGGGACACGGGTTTGAGCCCTGGTCCGGGAAGAACCCACATGCCACAGAGCAACTAAGCCCATGCGCCACAACTACTGAGCCTGCGCTCTAGGGCCCGCAAGCCACAACTACTGAGCCTGCGAGCCGCAACTACTGAAGCCTAGAGCCCGTGCTCTGCAACAAGAGAAGCCACTGCAATAAGGAGCCCGTGCACCACAACCAAGAGTAGCCCCCGCTCACTGCAACCAGAGAAAGCCCACGCGCAGCAATGAAGACCCAGCTCAGCCATAAATAAATAAATAAATAAATTTATTTTTTTAAAAAAGTGCTGGAGGGTTTCCCTGGTGGCGCAGTGGTTGAGAATCTGCCTGCTAATGCAGGGGACACGGGTTCGAGCCCTGGTCTGGGAAGATCCCACATGCCGCGGAGCAACTAGGCCCGTGAGCCACAACTACTGAGCTTGCACGTCTGGAGCCTGTGCTCCGCAACAAGAGAGGCCACGATAGTGAGAGGCCCGCACACCGCGATGAAGAGTGGCCCCCACTTGCCGCAACTAGAGAAAGCCCTTGCACAGAAACGAAGACCCAACACAGCCAAAAATAAATAAATTAATTAATTAATTAATTTTTTTAAAAAAAGTGCTGGAGGCATAATTAATAAGTTGTGCTGATGAATCGAATTCAGGGTGAAGAATAAAGAATGGCTACTAAGTGTTTGGCATAAAAAACTAGATGTATGAATGGAGCCATTTTTAGGAGGAAGACTGACAGAAGAGCAAAACTGGGAGTTCTCAATTTTAGACATTTAGCACATTCTTATTGGATAAAACAGCATAAACCCCCAAACTAGGCGAGTTCCCAGGCAGGATCTTCTGCTACTCTCCGCACCCTCAGAATCGGGTTTCTTTTGTCTCTGTCCCATGCCCTGAGAATGTATATCATCAGATGGGCTTCCTGACTACTTCAGTGTCTCATTTCAGGGTCTCTATCACTGTTAAGGGAGAGGATGTATATATATGACCTTCAAGCTTTCTGCTCACAGGGACCAATCATTCCAGCTCATTTCCAGTTTTCCATTTGTGGCTTTTTGGTTAACTTAAATTCATTTCCCCTTCCTATCAGCATTCCAATTTCTTTAGTCTGGTTGCTGAGTGGAATGGTTACCATTCCAGTGGTAACCCCTGGAATGTGAATGCTGAGCAAATGCCTACAAGATGCAGACAGTTGTACTTTATTCATTCCATTGGCAGTAGCCCAACCTCTATCCTGTTATGAGGCCATTCCAGTGAGTGCTTCTGGTTCCTAGCCTCCAAATGTACCAATGAATATCATTTTGCTCAACCCAGAGCTGAGTTTTGTTGTTTGCCATCAATGAACCCTGACTAAAAACGAATAACTAATAACTAATAATCAGGACATGAGTGCAGTCTGCCCCCAAATGCCCAGCTTCTACAACAGTAACAAATGGGTTAGTGTTTCAGCCCCACCCACTCTCCTCCTCCACTCCCCCAATCAAGCAGCCCTTTGTTTTCTCAGAACCTCTCCCAAATATTCCAAAACCTGCTAGGCTTGTTTTGTTTGTAACCAAGCCTTTCCACACATTCACAGCTGAAGCAAATTGATGTCTAGGGCTTGCTTTAGGCAGCATTTCGACCAAAAGGTAAGGAATGTATTTCTTTCCATTGCCCAGAACTTTACTCATTGGGCCTCTGAACTCAGTTCCAGCTCATTTGAACTGATGCCTCTCTTCCCAACAAGGCTGGCTAGAATTGTTATCTAAAGATAACCAGTGTGTCATCCTGCTTCTCCACCCAAATTTGAGACCTAAGAAAGATGATTCAAGAGTCTCTCAGGCCTTAGGTGGAATCTTAGTTTCTACACTTAAACATCACTAAAAATTGCTTCTATAATGTTTGACTCCAGCCAGGCCTGATGTTCCAAAATGTATTTGATAGCACCCTTATCACATGACTTGATGAGAAATCTCCCAAGTCTTCATATAGGTAGAGATTATTTTTCCTTTCTATTTTTTGTGTAGCCATAAACTATAAATTCTGACAATTATCCACATGGCCAAATACCTTATATAAGGACTCATGCTTACCACTACACTGACATGGGCATCTGCACCTTTGAGACCACATATAATTCTTGATGATGATGTATAATTCTAATTTTTTTGTATCAATCACTATCCCTTCATCATTTCCAGACTTCACCAGGAATTCCAATTTTCCTCTGCAATATCTATCACTATTTCCTTTCAATATGTCTCTAGTTAACGGTAGCCTATAACCTTGTATTAGGGCTCTCCAGAGTAACAGAGCCAATAGGAAACATTGATGTATATTATATATATTGATATAAAGGGATTTCTTATTAAGGTATCGGCTCATGTGATTACAGAGACTGAGAAATCCCACAATCTGCTGTCTGCAAGCTGGAGACCCAGGAAAGTCGGTGGTATAGTTCGAAGGCCTGAGAGCCAATGATGTAGATTCTAGTCCAGGTCTGAAGGCCTGAGAACCAGGAGTAGCAAGGGCAGATCAATGTTCCAGTTCAACCATCAGGCAGAGAGTGAATTCAACTTTCCTCTACATTTTTTGTTCCATTCAGGCCCTCAACAGATTGGATGATGCCCACCCACATGCGGGAGGGCAATCTGCTTTACTCAGACCGCCAATTCAAATGCTAATCTCTTCTGGAAACACCCTCAAAGACACACTCAGAAATAATGTTTAACCAGCTATTGGGGCATCTCATGGCCCAGTCAAGTTGACACATTAGATTATCCATCACAAACCTTGACTGGTGTTCTAACACGAATTCCAAAGCAAGCCCCAGAGTGCTGATCTAGTCACCAGGAAACCCTGTCTCAAAGGTGAAAGTAGGTAGGGGTCTTGACTCAGCACACTATGTCTACCTTGGGCCTGTTAGCTTTCCACGAAAGAATCCATTTTCTTAAGGAAGTGTAGGTGAGGCTGCACAAAAGACCATCTTCCAGACTATAATTTCAGGATGAAGATTCTTATAGATTCACTCTACAGGGTTAAGACAATGCTAAAATGTGACTATTTTCCATTTAAAATACACAGACCTGAACAGTGTACTTCCATCTCTCAGCTTCCATAGTTTTACAATGTTGATTTCAGAGTGGTTTTCAAAAGTCCCCTTAGACTTTCAAGTGGTACTCCAGAACTATCAGTGGCTAACACTGGGTCAATTTCTACTCCCCAGCACTCCTTTTTTTTTTTTTTGAGCACGCCCGCGCAACATGCAGGATCTTAATTTCCCAACCAGGGATTGAAACTGCGCCTCCTGCAGTGGAAGCGTGGAGTCTTAACCACTGGACCGCCACCAGGGAAATCCTTCCTGGCAGTCTTTATCTAACAGTTCAGTCATCATGACAAGAGTACCCACTTGGCACAGCTCCAAACGTTACATGATACTAAACCTTCGATTAAGGAGCCCAGACAGGCCCCCAAAATATAATATAGGAGTTAGTGAGTTCCCCCACCTTCTATTCTCAAAGTACCATCCCTGCTAACTCGAAGTGGTCATCAGACTTGATATTATGACTTCTGTTTTTCATACCAAGTATTTCTAGGATGAAAAGACTCTTCAGAAGAGTCCTTTTAGCCCCCTAAACAATTTCCATTTTACCCTACCTCATATTACTAGCAAAGTAACCAAATGGGAATAGCCCTTGTCCTGTTTTCTCAAGTCTTCCATTGCAAATAAAATGGTTAATTTATTTAAATGAGACAGTGTATATGAAAGCACACTGTAAGCTATAAAACAAGCTAGGCAGGACTTCTCTGGTGGCACAGTGGTTAAGAATCTGCCCGCCAATGCAGGGGACATGGATTCGAGCCCTAGTCCAGGAAGATCCCACATGCCGCGAAGCAACTGGGCCTGTGTGCCACAACTACTGAGCCTGCACTCTAGAGCCTGCAAGCCACAACTACTGAGCCCGCGCACCTAGAGCCCATGCTCCACAAGAGAAGCCACTGCAATGAGAAGCCCGCACACCGCAATGAAGAGTAGCCCCCGCTCACCACAACTAGAGAAAGCCCGCACACAGCAACGAAGACCCAACGCAGCCAAAAAATAATAAATTTTTAAAACAACAAAAAACAAGCTAGACAAAGGCTGCTTAATTTAATACTTTTAGAAGGGTCTATTAATGTATCTCATTAATTTCAGAGAATCCTATCATGTCTGAGCTGTAAGGAACCTGGACCTTAGAGCTCACTTAGTCCAGATGAGAAAAATGAGGCCTAGAGCTTAAATAACATCCTCCGAAGTCACCCAGCTTAGCAAGTTTTTCCCAGGTAAGGAAGAAAAAAGAGAAAGAGCAATAATCAGTAGAGAGTATTGCAACTGCAATAAGATCCACCTTAAAACATCTAAACAATCGATCAATGATTAAACACCAAGAATGTTTCAGCCCTTTTGATTTATTCTACCCATTTTCAAAAAGCCAAAGAGAACTTTAAGAAGATTCTGAGGTAGGAGATAGATGGGCCCCTGGGCTGGACAGCTGGTGTTTGTCAAGTGGAGTAAAATTGAAGCTTTGTTCTCACCCAGACACTCCAAGGACAAAGCTAGTGGCAGAAGCTGAGCTTTGCTAAAGTATAGAGATAAGGTGCCACTCCTGAGGTCAAGGAAAACTTCCCTGTCTGCACATTCGCAGGAAGGCGCCTTGGGGGTCAAAAAGGGAGGGGGCGCCACTCCATAGTAAGTGTGGAATGCACCCACAGGCCTCTGGGGTGGGATCCATCTGAGCAAAAAGTTGCACACGCATGTTGGGGAGAGTCCTAGGACCAGTCAGGTGTGAAAAAAGAAACAATTGGCTAAATGTACACACAGACCCGGAAGGACTGTCCTATATGTGATTTAAATCACCTCTTTACTGCGCTCCTCATTCGGGACGCCCACACTCCTCTCCAGGTGTGTATTTCTGCCTGGCTTCTGACTTGCTGTGCTCCTCCTCATTAGAGAGGATGCCCATACCCTTTCACTCTGGGTGTGTATTTCTGCCTTACTTCTGTCTTAAACAAACTGCTTCTCTGTGTGCTCTCCCATACGTTATGCTGTCTTTAATAATAAACCTTGTACCGGTTTTTACAGTTTTTGCCTCCTTGAACAAGACATTCTTCCTTTCAAACAGGGAAAACAGCCAGGGCCACTTTGCTTCTAGCCTCTAGCCCCTGGTGGTCTGGTGGCTACGATTCCTGGTTTTCATCCAGGCTACCGAGGTCCAATTCCTGGGCAGGGAACTAAAATCTCTCTTCAGGACCGCTCACTGCTCTCTCCGAGATCAATTCCTTTATAGAGAAATCATATATACTAGATACTTAAATAAATGTTTACCTGTACTTACTTACCTCTACAATTTAAATTTTAAATGCCTTAAGATTCTCAAAAGCCAACTATAAAAATTAAAGGTTTAAAAAAAAATTTTTGTTCTTAGAGGTGAAGATGTGCACAGAATTTCAAAAGAATATTTTTATTCAATGAAAAGTTTTTTTAAATACAAATACTTCCATGAAATAAATCCCAAGTGCTACATTTAAGTTTTTCAGTACAATTTATTCTTCTTACATTTTAATTTACATTTATTAAGTGTTTTAGAAATATTACACTCAAAGTAATAGAGCTCCAGAGAGAGGAGATTAACTAAGAGGTGAAGAGTCTCAGTGTGTCAACTTCCTAGTTAGCCTGCTCGCCTCCCCACTACACATACTTGCCCTCTGGTGGTTATTACTATGTAACTGTCTTCAAGATGTGGCTGAAGCTTGAATCTACATCTGGCATCAGGCCAAGTCTGTGAATCCATGAATATAGGTCACCAAATGCATTTAGGGTTCAGCCTGCTGAAGGTTCTTTCTTGACAGACAATGATGATGAATGTGGAAAGACTGGCTGCCTATTCTCTTGGGAGAAGAAAATATACCTCACCTTAAGTGACAACTACAGTTTTCTAACAGAAAAAATAATCAGCAAAGGGACAGGATCAATGATAAGGATAGGGAAAATACTCTGAGAATAGAGTAAGTACAATATATACATAATGGAATAAATAGTGAGGCTGCTCCTGAGTCCAAACTCTTATTTTTAAAAGTCTGATAAAAATTTACTCAATTACATTTTATACAGTAATATTTAGTGAGCTTTGTCCAAAAAGGCTATGTTTTGTTTGCAAAAATAACAAAAGCTTTATCACTCAGTCTCTGGTCAATAAGAAAGGAAGAAAACCTTGCTAGAAGTAACAATAAATAATTTCACACAAAAGTCCAGGTGACATAAGAATAGTATATTAATTAATATATTTTCTTTGTATTTACAATAAATCCATTTGTTAATACTGCGATAGAAAAAATAATCAGTCCACATTATGTAGTAGAAACTGGCTTTGAGGCTGATCATACCTCTCACAATAAAAACATACAAGGATTTCTTCCACAGCTAAAGTACTTTTCAACGTGACAGTCTTGGGTGAAGGTAAAACTGACAGAGTACTTTACTTTATGTCCTAGAATCAAGGGATCGAGGATATTACCGTTAAGCAAGCAGCAAAAAGCTGTTTAGTCTTTCCAGGACTATTTAAATAGTAGTTACCATATAAGAATTTAATTTTACTTTGAGATATAAAAAGTAAAAACCCTAAATAGGGAAACTGCATTAATCAAAAGCAGCCCCAAACAAAAAAGCCATCAATAGAAATGAAACAAGGCATTCTTATGTATCATGCATAAAAAAGGATAATTACATAATACATACTTTAATGACCAGACTAATAAATAAATGAGGTAAACTTTACAGTCATTGGAACAAATAAACTATATTCAATTATTTGAGTGCTGTACTGACACTGTTTTTGTTTCAAAATATAAAGTAACATAATTAATCTAATATCTAAAAACTGCATACTTTGAATGTTTGCTTTTCTGATACCCTTTTGAGATAGTAAAGGGGAACTGTGTAACAAAATATTATCTGAATATAAATTATCAACACCAATATGATACAATTATCATGTCATTGCCATTTTGTATATGCACAATGGAAATATTTTGAAAGCTAGGAAACAAATGAAAACAGACTGGTCAGAATTTTAAATTTCAGACCAATCCATGATAATCTAGAACAGAAGAAGACAAAAATAAAATTCACTAAATAGATATAACTTGATATCTTTTCCAAATTCAGTAGTCCACTAAGATGCAACTTCTAAACAAGTCTACTACCTCAAAGGTAAAAAAGAAGAAAATGTAAATATCTTTTGAGCTTTAGTTTTCAAGTTTATGCTCTGAAAGAAGGCTAACATTAGTCAGAACAGCAATACTGTATCTTTGCTTTTGAATTTTTGTATTTGCTTTTCCTATTTTAGTTATAGTATGGAATAGAGAGAAAAATATTAAATTATCAAGTCAAGGGTAAGTATTTACGGCCAGTTCATGAAATATATTGAGTTAATCAGTTGGGTCAAGAATTTCCTACTATGCTGCTACGTTTATTATCTATAGCCTTGGAATAGTAATTTAGGAGATGTCTATCATAACTACTGACAGCACTTTTCATGGTATACCAATTTCCATTTTTACTTTCTTCTCTCCTTTGCCACTTAAATGCATTATTTTAACCACCGGATAGGAAATTTTATTTTACAAATTCCTGTTTCATTTACTGAAGAGGTGATTTTAACACATAAACCTGCCAATCCTGAGAGATGATGATGATGATGATGATGATAGGAAAACTAAAACCCAGAGGATTATTCACTCAAATTTCTGCTTTAGCTTTTTTTGGAAGATGGCTGGCAGAATAGAAAGAAGAGCCAAAATCATTAGAACAAATACTGAGTTCCAGGAAACAGCTTCCCCTGCTGTTGTAAGCTGGTACAATGTTGTTCCTGCCTTAATTGCTACAAAAGAGGGAGGTGCAACACCTAAAATAGAAAGTAAAAACATATGGTAAAAAACAATCAATTCTTTTTAAAAATTAAAATACTGTGTGTATACAATTTCTTCTAAGAATATAGTGATTTACAATTTGAAAATTTTAATTTAATTTAAAGCCCCTCAAGTTTATTTCCATATAAAGAATTCAGTCTTTCATAATCACCGCTTAAGGATAATGATTTTAAAAACCCAAGGAAAGTCTCCAGAAAATAATTTTACAAAATTTATCAACAGCCTTAAAAAACGAATGTGCTATGATCCACCAATTTCAACTTTAGGAAATATTAATGTATATGAACAAAGATCTAGTCTCAAGGATGCTCATCAAAGAATTATAATAATAAAAATCTGGAAACAGCCTAAATCTTCAAAAATAAGATTGAGTAAATTGTCATTCACCCTCGATAGAGTATACTTAAAATGAGTGGTAGGAGATACTCAGAAATGGAAAGATACTCAAAATATATGAGTAAAAAGAGCAGTTTATACAAAAGCATGGTGGAACAACCATATTTTATTAAAAGCCAGAACAAACTGGAAAAATTACTTTAGCCAAAGCTGAAGTTAACTTTATCTCTAGGTATTTCATCTGTAAAATAAGGAGACAGTACAAAAATTCTCCCTTCTGATTCTATAAGTGTAATATTATTTTACAAAATCCAAAATTACCCCTGCTAAGATTTTTTTCCCACTTTTATGGAGAACCTGCTAAGATTTTTAAGTTTGTCTATAAATTTTTCTAAAAATAGCAATAAAAAATTAAGTATTAACGTAAAGCTTTAATTTAACAGACAGTCAATACTTGAGGAATCTGCTCATTTTGTTGGTATCTAAACAATTCACCTTAAATTTGGAAGAAAAGCAGAATACTCTTACTAAAGAACTATCATAAGAACTATCAGAATCCACAAATATATAAATGAATCTTTACACCCACTGACTAATTTCAAAATTAAGTGTTAGCTCCTTGAAAGCAAGAAACTTCTTGTTCATCCTTGCTTTCCCTCAAACTTTCAGTAATGCCCATAATAAGTTCTATGTTAATAAAAAGAAAGATAGGATCAATTTTCTATTGAAAATTAAAGTTCAGTATTTCAGTACCTGATTAGAAGACAAAGGAGAAAGTACTCAAAAAAGGCACCTTCAAATTTTTTTTTTTTTCTCTCCACTGAGGGAGAGAATGGAGTTAAAAAGTCCTGCTTAATTCTACATGATTAAAAAAATATCCAGCAGAGAGTGCTCTTGTTTAAAAAAAAAATTTAAATCAACACAATCCAACAAACATTTCCGAGCATCTACTTATATAGGCCAGGCTCTGTGCCCACCAGTTATATATGGTGCTGGCATGCCTGCATAGAGCACAAAATCTAGCCCAGCTGGACACTGCTAGACATGTACATGATGAGTTCTAACACAGCACGAACCAGAGGGCTTACCTAGAAAAGTGCCAATAAAAAAAACTTTCAATGGCACGTTTATCACAGGAGATGTAATATTAATAAACCAGTTAGGCAGAAATGGTGTTATTCTCAAAAATATAATGTAGTTAATGAGATGTTCTCTATGACGTTCAACCTGTCACAAGAAAGAAACAAGTTAGGATCAAGATAAAGCCAAGCCTGAAAATAAACTGATTATACAATACCTTATTTCAAATTCTTATCCCTGATAGCTCAGCATTTACCCAACAGAAATGATCAAAAAAGGAGCTTGAAAATGACAATGAACTGCTTATCAAATGTTCATTACCAGAGCTAAATAACATCAGATGAAAGCTTTTAAGATTGTGCTTATAGTGTAACGTTATACTACTAAAGATGGCTCCACATCAGCCTAGATAATATGGCTCAACAACATTTTAAACCTAAAAAGGCAAAATTAAATTTATAACTATATATAAGATAGATATCAAATGACCAACTTTTTAATGCCTTTAATGTCCTGTAATATAAAGGGCTAGTATAGTACATCAATAAACCTGGCCTCCAATTTAAAAAAAATTCAGATAATCTTTATGTTGATGTATTTTACATGAGTGAATTCATTCATCGATAAATGAGATTAAACAAGCATATAGAAACATTTAGCTGACTAAATAAAAGCACTGATTACAGTTTATACTTCCTAGATCTTGCTATACAAATAATGATTTTGATTTTGGACAAAATGCTTAATTTCTCTTAATTTCCTAACCTGTAAAACAAAGGGGTAAATTTCTAAAATTCCTCTGATTTAATAGTCTGCTTCTTCTGATTCTTTATAAGAATAAGATTCTTAGCAATACTATGCTAGACTTTCCTGGGCAGCAGTCCTTATATTTATCACTGCTAGTCTTTGCAGAGATCCTAACGGAAGATAAGTTCTTCCCACTGATGAAATGCATTAAAAGAGTTGGCTGATACAAGTTTTTCAGAGACCCACTGACAGCATCGTGCATCAACACAAAACAGGTGAGGTGTCTAAATATATGGATGCCTTTACATTGACACTTTGACTTTTGTGCTGATTGAAGTTACTAGGAATAGAGAATTAAGATTACTGTTACAGATATAAAAACATCATATTTGAAATTATTAACATTCATTATTTGCCTACCACTTAATTTTCAAAAGATCATTTTTATCAAAGCCCTGAGTCTGAATTTATGTAGATATTATACACTGACCCCCCAAGTAGCCAAAGAATTACATCAAATAATTTAAAAATACATGTTTACCTGCTGTGACCATTTTACTGCTTTCTCAGTCAGGTATTTATAGACAACTGGCCTCCCAACTAAATAGGAGAGCATATAGCAGAATGAAGCACCGAGTCCAGAACACTACAAAATAACAAGAACCCATAAGCATTTTGTACTTTTCCATCTTATTCACATGGATATATTCACCTAAGGCAAACCTCAACTAGTTTCTTTCTTTTGGGATATGGGGTGGATACTCTGCATAACATCTCTTGAGCGGAGCACAAGAACCCATCTGATCTAGTCCTTTCTCTCACCAAATTATAACTAAAATGAGACCAGCTAAAACAAACTGGCACTTGTGATTAAACTTAGTGACTATATCCAAATAGTTAATGTTAGCCATTAGCCTATGAATAAAACTTCAAGAGCAATATTTTTTCAATTCCTATGCTTGAAAACACCACCTCCAGCCATGGGACTTAACTCCTTGGGCCCACCAACATTCTTGGACTATCTGAATTACAAAACAGTATAGAAAGCAAAGGCTAGAACAGAGCCTATAAATGCAATTAAGTCTATGATAACGCTGTTCTAGAAAAAAAGCCAAACTATAACATCTCCTTATGGAGGGACTTAACAGATATTACTTTAACATTAAACCCCTTTTAAAACTAATAAGTCTATGCTTCCAGAGTCTAGTGGGACTAGGATGCCATCATCATTCCCATCATTCTATTTAAAGTTATTTCTTTCTAGTCTCGCGATTTCATTTTATATACTTACCAAACAAACAAGAAATAAGGCTAGTGGAAAGGGATAAAGAAACCCTGAGAGTATACTGAGAAATATAGAGCCCGGAATAGCAAATGTTTGCAAGCTGTTAACTTCTAAGTTAAGGATTAAAACATAATTAAATGAATTTTTAAACTACAAATCCAACAATCCAGAAAAAAAAAATCAATACAGAAGTTAATGTTAATAAGATTATATCCATATTTCAGTATTAAAAAAAAAGTAAAATTATACCCAAAGTTTAAAAAATACCTTATTCCACAGCTGCAATACCTTTATAACCATTTACTAACATTATCGTAAATCAATGCTAATTAGAGTGTGTTACTAAGAGAAAACAAAGACAAATACCGAATGTGTACCAGATAGAGAGGAACTGGGCACTTTAGGGGGATGGGGTTGGGGGGGGAGGGGGACGGGGGGCAGAAAAAAAGATAAGGGAACAAAAGTCTTCAGTAATCTTGTAAACGACATGCTTCTCTAATGCACTGGATTTTTTTTTTTAAAGAGGGCTCTTTTTTAAAAATTTATTTATTTTTGGCTGCATTGGGTCTTCATTGCTGGGCGCAGGCTTTCTCTAGTTGTGGGGAGCAGGGGCCACTCTTCGTTGCAGTGTGCGGGCTTCACATTGCGGTGGCTTCTCTTGTTGTGGAGCACGGGCTCTAGGCACACGGGCTTCAGTAGTTGTGGCACGTGGGCTCAGTAGTTGTGGCTCGCGGGTTCTATAGCACGGGCTCAGTAGTTGTGGCGCACGGGCTTAGTTGCTCTGTGGCATGTGGGATCTTCCCGGGCCAGGGCTCGAACCCGGGTCCCCTGCATTGGCAGGCGGATTCTTAACCACTGCGCCACTAGGGAAGCCCCTAATGCATTGGATTTTTACTCAAATATTTTTAGGAAACATGATTTCTATGGAAATACAGGTACAATATAAGGTATAATAATTACTATTTCTAATTTAACTTTTGGACATTTACCTCAACTTACTACTCATTTAAAAAAGAATAAGGGGGCTTCCCTGGTGGCGCAGTGGTTGAGAATCTGCCTGCTAATGCAGGGGACACGGGTTCGAGCCCTGGTCTGGGAAGATCCCACATGCCACGGAGCAACTAGGCCCGTGAGCCACAACTACTGAGCCCGCGCGTCTGGAGCTTGTGCTCCGCAACAAGAGAGGCCGCGATAGTGAGAGGCCCGCGCACCGCGATGAAGAGTGGCCCCCGCTCGCCACAACTAGAGAAAGCCCTCGCACACAAACGAAGACCCAACATAGCCAAAAATAAATAAATAAATAAAAATTAAAAAAGAATAAGGTTTACAAAATATAGTAAAAGTCACAAATCTTATCTTTAAAACAGAATTATGTTTTTTTCCTACGTCTCTCTAGTTCCTAGTTTTGGCCTGGACCTCTGCATCACCCATAACATGATTTACTCGTAAGTCAGACAGACTGAGTGAATTCCTTCAACATCTCTCCCTTCTACTTTAAAATTTCTATTTTTACCCATCCTTCCTTTTTTCCTCTAGTTCCCACTTTACTCTTGTTTTCATTTCAATCTCCTTCTTCCTGAGTTCTTTTATCTTTAACTTCTGGCTCTTGCACAGATCCCTTCTGTATAAAACCACTCAGATGCCTACACACTAAAGAAAACCTAGGCTTTTCCTTGAGCAAGGTATCCTATCCAGTTACTGCCTCTCATCTTCACTGCCTCCCTTGCAACCTGGCTTACCCATCCCTCACTCTGCTGAAACCCCCTCCTGGACAAAAGTAATGACTTTTTCTCAGTAAGAATTTTCTATTGACCCTTGCATAGGATTAAACATCCTTCAGTGTAAAACTCACCTCCAGTGAACTGTATTTTTCTTCTGTGTTACAGATCATTACTTCTCTAGTTTTTCTCTTCTCCTCACCCTCAAACCTGAGATTTCTCTAACATTCTGTTAGCTAATCTCTCACTTTTCTTTGATAAATTCAGTCATTTCCATGTATATGGATGTACACATGGCTTCAAGCATACGGCGATAGATAGACAGACAGATAGATAGATAGATAGATAAATAGATGATCGATAACTTTGAATTCTCTATCTCTGATTCAACTTTTCTAATCAAATACCAGTCTCAAATTTCCCAGCAGTCTACTGGATGCCTCCATTAAAAATTTTAAAAATTAAACTTAGTTATTTCAGGGCTCTTTAGAATCTTTTAATGGAAAGTCTCAAACACATATCAAAGTAGAGAAACTAGTATTATGATGCCCTATATGCCCATATAACAGCTTCAATAATTAACATACAACCAATCTTGTTTTCTCTATATCCCTTACATTTGATTATATTGAAGCAAATCCCAGACATATCATTACATGTACAACTACATTAACACCTTTAAAAGATAAGGATTCCTTTTCTTTTTAGCACAACTATAATACCATTGTCAGAGATTAATTAACCAAAATTCCTAACTATCATAAGTAGCTATTGAGCGTGCTCACAATTCCCAAGAGAGTCTTAATTTTTTTTTTTTTTTTTTTTGGACAGCTGGTTTGTTCAAATCAGGACAAAAAAGGTCCACACATGCTATTTGCTCTCCACAGCACTTAAGTACAGGTTTGGTTCTTTTTTTTGTCTTGTAATTTACTTGTTGAAGAAACTGGGTCATTTGCAGAATTTACCACTTTTTGAACTTTGCCTACTGTATCCCTTAGGGTGGTTTAATATGTTCCTTTGTCATTTTTTAAAATTAATTTTTATTGGCGTATAGTTGATTCACAATGTTGTGTTAGTTTCTGCTATACAGCAAAGTGAATCAGTTATACTTATACCTATATCATTCCGCTGTCATTTATCTTATAGTGTTAACAAAGCCATTCTCTCTGCATGGGGATATAATTTGACCTTAACTTTCCAGCTTTGTATAGATTTATATTTCTTTTCTCTAACACTGAAAAATCTTGGTTCTTAATGTCATAAACATAATTAGCTATTTCCTTTACATACTATTGTGTGTGTATATATATATATACACACATATATGTATATACACACATGTGTGTGTATATATATTAGATACATTAATATCACATATTTTAAAATTTCAGAACAATATAGCAACTGAAAATAGTTTAAGATTTCTTTCAAATCTTTTCTGTCCTTAAGATTTATCCCAGAAGGGACACAGAGTCAAATTACTTTTTTCAAGGAAACAATTTGAAATAATTCCTCTAGATAGTCAAATCCCCAACAACTCAATATATTGTTAAATTTGTTTCATTTTGCTTTAGATTGTTTAATTTTTTTAAATTTTGTTAAAATATACATAACATAAAATTTACCATCTTTGTATGGTTCAATAACATTAAGTACTTTCACACTGTTGTGCAAGCAATCTCCAGAACTCTTCTCATCCTGCAAAACTGAAACTCTATACCCCTTAAATAACATTCCCCACTCCCTCCTCCCCCAACCCCCTGACAACCATCCTTTTACTATCAGACTCTATGAATTGGGCTACTCTAGGTACTTCATGTAAGTGGAATCATATAGCATATCTTTGTGATTGGCTTAGTTTGCTTAGCATAATGTCCTTAAAGTTCATCCATGTTGTAATATGTTTCAAAATTTCCTTCCTTTTTAAGGCTGAATAATATTCCATTGTATGTATATACCACACTTTGTTTCATTCATCCATTAAAGGACACTTGAGTTGTTTCCGCCTTTTGGCTACTATGAACATGGGTGTGCAAGTATCTCTTGAGACCCTGCTTCCAATTCTTTCAGGTATATACCCAGAAATGGGACTGCTGAATCTTATTTTTAATTTTTTGAGGAAACGCCATATTGTTTTTCACAGCTGCCAAACCATTTTATGCTCCGATCAACAGTGCACAGGGATTTCAATTTCTTCATATCCTCGCCAACACTTGTTACTTTCTGGGTTTTTTCTTCTTTTTGATTAGTAGCCATCCAACTAACGGTGTGAGGTTACTTTAGATTTTTAAGATTTCTGTTTCTTTTTTCAATTTGATTTAATTGGTTTTATAATTATGTGAAATATTTACTTGGTTCTAAAGTCAAATCTACACAATAAAATACACTTAGAGAAGTTTCACTTCCATCCCTGTTTCATCTCTCTCTCCATAGGTAAACATTTTTATTCGTTTTTAAAGATATCCTTTCTTTTGTCATCCACAGCTCAAAAGTCCTCAATGACTATCCAATACCAAATCAATATTCTATATTCCTTAGCCTGGTACTCAAACTTCTCTACAATCTGAGTGCAATGTGTAGCCTACCTTCCTAAACTAATTTCTCAAATCCTCCCCTTCTCACACCCTATATACCAACAAAACTGATCACTTCCTAACCATGCCCTGTGCTTATAAGCTCTGCTCTAGACTTGCTATGTCTAGAATGACTATACCGTATCTCTACCCATAATTCCCATTATTCCAGATAGAAATAGTTGTTTTGCTTTTGAATGCTTAAAACACTAGATTGTACTTAGCATATATATTAGTACTTTCTGGTTAAATGGATGAAAGCTGAAGTTAAAATAAGTAATTATAATGTAAAAAAGTAATTAATATACAAGAGTTTGAAATAGGTATTACCAATGAAAGTACTAGTACTGCACTGCTGAAGACAATGGCTACTAGCTACATGTGGCTGTGGGGAAGAGACACTAAAATGTGCCTGGTCTGAACTGAGATGTGCTATGAGTGTGAAATACACACATTTTAAAGACTTGGTACAAAAAAAGAATGTGAAATAGTAATAATTTTTATGTGGTTTCATGTTGAAATGATATTTTTGACATTTCAGTTCAAGTAAAATGTATTACAATTAATTTATTGTTACTTTCCTTAATGTGCTAACTAGAAAATTTTTAAACTGCATGTGGCTCACATTATACTTCTATTAATCAGTGCTGTACTAATTATATGCCCAAAGATAAGTCTTCTCTTTTGTTCACTGAGTTTAAAAAAGTACCTTTTTAACACTCAGAGCTTAAGATTCCAAAGTGTAAAATAAATAGAAAATTGTAAGAAAATATAGATTTAACAAATTATCCTATAAAAAGTCTAAAACAGGGGCTTCCCTGGTGGTGCAGTGGTTAAGAATCCACCTGCCAATGCAGGGGACACAGGTTCGATTCCTGGTCTGGGAAGATCCCACATGCCATGAAGCAACTAAGCCGGTGCGCCACAACTACTGAGCCTGCGCTCTAGAGCCCACAAGCCACAACTACTGAGCCCACGTGCCACAATTACTGAAGCCCGCGTGCCTAGAGCCCAAGCTCTGCAACAAGAGAAGCCACCGCAATGAGAAGCCTACGCACAGCAATGAAGAGTAGCCCCCGCTTGCCACAACTAGAGAAAGCCGTGCACAGCAACGAAGACCCAATGCAGCCAAAAATAAATAATAAATTAATTTTAAAAAAACTCTAAAACAATGCAGAATCACTACAATACCTTAATTATTAAGCAAATAGTAACCATATGCAATAAAACCTGCTGATCGACAATATTAACCAATGATTCATTTAAAATTGAAAAATTTAAACCAAATGTATTTTATAATAATAAACCTATTCCTATACTTTTTTTAAAAATATTTATTTAATTAATTTATTTGGTTGTGCTGGGTCTTAGTTGCTGCATGCATGTGGGAGCCAGTTCCCCAACCAGGAATCAAACCCGGGCCTCCTGCACTGGGAGCATGGAGTCTTAACCACTGTGCCACCAGTGAAGTCCCTATTCCTATACTTTTAATTCACTTTCTACAAGGCACTTTATTCTTTTCTACTAATTTGCATATGGATATTAAGACAACAAGGCTACAACATTTATTCTCCCATAGATGGTCTAGATTCACTTATGCTAACTGGCTCTCTGGCCCTATGGGTGGGTATCCCCTTTATCCCTCAGCTATGAATCCTTCCAAAGCTAGGGGGCAAAATGGGGCAGAAAAGATGACTTTCCAAAGTAAATAGAAACTATATGCCTCATTCACAAAATGTTCACAAAAACCTTATAAAAGCCAAATGAAAGGGCTGAACCAAATGTTTCTTATTGGGGGAAGAATGGGAGAATGGACTTGAGGACACAGGGAGGGGGAAGGGTAGGCTGGGATGAAGTGAGAGAGTGGCATTGACATATATACACTACCAAATGTAAAATAGATAGCTAGTGGGAAGCAGCTGCATAGCACAGGGAGATCAGCTCCGTGCTTTGTGACCACTTAGAGGGGTGGGATAGGGAGGGTGAGAAGGAGACACAAGAGGGAGGGGATATGGGGATATCTGTATACATATAGCTGATTCACTTTGTTATACAGCAGAAACTAACACAACATTGTAAAGCAATTATACTCCAATAAAGATGTTTAAAAAAAAAAGAGTTAATGTCTTTCATTAACCGAGAAGATTTGGAAAATACGTTGGATTAGAATAAAAGATACAAAAATTAGAAATTAACATCCACAAATTGGAAGGTTAATCACCAGTTGCATAGGCAGTTTGAATATATGTAGAAAGAATAAAGCAATTTTCCTGCCTAGTTAAAATACAACATATATTTCTATATAAAACAAAGAAATACATACTAAGAACTGTAAAAAAAAAAAAATTCATATCCTTTACATGACTAGTTACTCTCATAGGATTTTTTACCAAGGAAACCACTAAATGGAAGAAAACAATCATAAGCAAATGATTCATAACACGACATCTAGAAAAGCAAAAATTAAATACAAATTATATCTTCAAACCTAAAGGAATTTTTAAATATTTATGGTATGGTGATTATTAATTCAAAATTATTATTTAAATTAAGACAATCAATTAACTAATAAAATAATCCTAAATAAAATGATTATCTTGAATAATACAAAGGAAAGAAAAAAGTTTATGATAAGTGAAATAAGCAGAAAACAGAAAAACTGGTAATAAATATTCAGAAATGACAACTGACTTGAAGAGAAAGGATTAAAGTGAGAACTTTTTCATTCTCATTTTTCAATATTTTATTTAAGGTTATACTGCATTAACAATTTTTAAAAGGAAAAATAGTTATGTATAACTGAGCAGCAGATCTTTTAAAACCTTTTTCTTAAACAAAACTAGAAAACATTTTTCAGTTAAAAGGATACAAAATATATGTAGCAAAATAAGCTACAAGTACTTGTACATAAAAGGTGTCCTTATATTTGGATAAAACTTTTCCTAGAGCCTTGGCATCATCCATATCTCTGGGAACCTTCATATTCACTCTTTCTTCTCTAAAGAAATAAAGTGAAAAAAATTTTAAATAGAAATTTGCCAAGATAATTCATATCAAAGTCAAGTTCAAAACATGAAGTTTTATCCAAAATGATTTGATGCCTTGATCTGTAATATGCTAAGCATAAATTCACAAAATTTAAGTTCAAAGTCTATAAGTTATTTGTTTTGTTTTTAATGCTTTAATATAATTTAATATAATTTCATGAGATATGTAATCCATAAATTCAGGATGACCCAAACTAAAGGTTGAAAAGCATTTGCTCAAACACTGGAGTAAATTTTGAATTAAGAAATGAACCACTGATGTTAGCATATTTAAAACATACTAAAAAAAAAAAAAAAATAAAATAAAATAAAATAAAACATACTGAACATCATTTTGGGTAATCCTCATGATAAACTGAAGTCAATAATCAATTACAACAGAAATTAAGTAAAAATTTCAATGAATTTATAGTTCACATCTTTTCTTGAATATCCCAGCTCAAAGTTCAGATAAAAACTTAAACACTTGTCACTTTCTATTAATTTTACTTTATATTTGGTGCCTTGTTTGGAACTGAATGTTCTGTTTATAAAAGCCCCAAATAATCACCTTCGTGTTTAATGTATATTGTACCCATTTATTGTACCCATTTGTTTACATGATAAAATTTAACTAACCTTGCAGAACAATGATAGAATGCTGTTTAAGTCCTATAAAAATAGCAGGTAAACTAAAATGGGTTTTCTCATTTATAAATTTAAAAGCCTAAAAAAGCTCTTTATAGGCGTGTGCATGCATCTCACATATACACACACAGAAAGAAATAGGCAGAACATAAAAGATTTATAACAGCATATTATTATATAAAAGTGTTATATTTCTTAGAGCAGACTAGGATCCAAAACAACCTTAATCTACTCTATATTCTTTCCCTCTTTCAGTCAGCTCTTTATTTCCTACTCCTTTGATTAAAAAGAGAAAGGATCTAAAATTCAATGATACTAATATTAACATAACAATATAACATGCTATCCTCCCAAAGGCATTTATATTCACGTAAGAAATCAAAGTATTAAAATAAAAATAAGTTTAACTATAAAATTTCAAGCATAAGAAAGTGTTAATGGAAGAAATTTAGAGGAAACAGGAACTTTCTTATACCCTGAAATCACATTTCACAGTTATCCATTACCACACCAAGCTGGCCCTGGTTGAAAGTCTAACTACATTTTAGTAGTCTCTGATGTAATCTATGATTACCCAAGGGTGTTGTTATTGTGGTTGAATAACCCAGGGATATTTTATCCTCATAAAAGTATGTTTCAGGTCTATAATCTTTTCCCTAAAATTCAAAAAGCTCTGAAAACCAAAAGCTCTTTGTAATCTGTCACCAAAAATTGACCCACACTTACATACAGTTTTTCATAGTCTTCTATAATACAGGTTTCACTGTAAAAATATTAATGTATTTGATTATGGGGTGCTGCCCCAGATCCTGCTGGAGATACTCCATAATATACAGTATTTATTCCATGTTATCTTTCCAAAATAGAAAAATTCTAAATTCTGAAATGCGTTCCACTCCCAAGGTTTTTGCTATGGAATTGTGGCTGTATACTAGATAGACAAGTCTTTTTACAAAGTGCATTTGACAGTGAAAAGTACCTATTCACACCATATCATTTCTATAAAACAGGGACAAGAAAAAGAGCTAGGAGACAGAGATGTGGTGCGGAAGTAAACGGATGAATAGAGGCAGACAAAAACTGATGACACGGAAAAGTAGGAAGGGAGAAAACAGGGATGGAAAAAGGGATAAAGCAGAGAAAAAGAGCATCAGTATTTCTCAAACTGCAGGTCAATATCTATTATGGACTGCAATATAAATTTACTTGGTCACTACTAACATTAAATAATAATATGCAATAAATTTATTAATGTGGCTATGTTTTTCAACATAGTCATTAGAAAGATGCCTTAATTAGAGAAGCAGTGCTAGGAGAACCTTGCACAGAAATCAAGAGACATATTTGGAAAGAAGTATTTAAATTACAGTGTCAATATGAACTTGCTACAAGCCATGAGAGCTGACATACAATTATTATGCCAGTTCTGTTCCTTAAATTAGTTGAACTTTCAATGCACGTTCATCTCTATAAATGTCTAGACATTTTCCGTTTCTTTCAGTATACTTACTCACTAAGCTGAGGAAAATTTTTATATACCAAAAACATAACAAAAGCTGCAGATAAGAAAATGGACACCAATATAAGAAGCGACATTCTTGCTGACCCAGCTTCTGCACAGGCTTTCTCTGAAAAAAAAAAAAATTATAATTAAGATAAATATAGAGGAAAACAGTATTCCAAGCCAGTAAATAATTTCCTGAAAGGTTTTCCTCCCAAGAAACTGTTCACACTTTTGCCCAAAACACGGTGACATTAAATTTTAAATACTACCATATTTGATGTTTATTAACTGGCCATAGTTCTGTGCAGGGATATATGCATTTTAGAAGCAGAGAAAAACAGAACACCAGAATTTGTAGCACTGATTTGTTGATAAGCCAAAAGGGAAAAAAGGGCATTGCTCTAAATGCTATCACTGACTTTCAATTTTATATATCTATATTGGGAGATAACAGCATAGGCAGAATGGCCTCTTAGGAAAAATAAGGTAATCTGGCAATTACTTCAAACTGTCATGAGAAAGAACCCACAGATTCACTAATGCAACTGATGAATGTTACACTTTCTCTTTACACCAAGGGCTTCAGAATATAGTTGAACCTCAAATGTTTTGGATGGCTGTGTCTGTGACTCCAAGAATGGGAGAATATGTTTGTGTTCTCCAACAAGGTAATCTTAGTGTTATCTTAAAAATCATATGCAAGTGGGCAGAGTCAAGATGGTGGAGTAGGAGGACACTGAGTTTGCATCTCCTCACAACCAGGGCACCTACCAGGTGCTGGTGGGGGACTTTGGACACCTAAGGGGACAGGAGGAACCCCCGAGTGACCAGGTATGATGTGGGGGGGAGTGAGGGGGGAGGAGAAGTGGAGGCAGGAGGGACTGGCACCCCTGAGGGGCGCCTGGGGGAGAGGAAGGGTTCCCACGCCCGTAGGGGCCCACTCACAGGGAGGGGATCAATGGGGATGGGGAGAGACCCTCAGGGGATCAGAGGATTGGAAGGGAACGTGGCCAGCGTTTCCCCCACCCACTCAGGCCCCAGGGAGCCTGCTGAGGTCCCAGGGCTGATCCTCTACCCTCCGAGGCCCCCTCCATCTGCGTGGGTCCTGGGGGTGTGGGAGGGAGGGGGAGAGGAAAAGGAGAGGTGAGATGGGACCAGTGCCCCGAGGGGTGGCTGGGGGAGGGGAGGGGTTCCCACGCCGGGAGGTGGGCACCGAGGAGGGGCGTACCGAGGGCACACTGTGATCCCCTACCCACAGGAAGGGGATCAGTGGGGACAGGGAGGGAACCTCGGAGGATCAGAGGGAACTTGGCCAGTACTTCCCCTGCCCACTTGGGTCCCAGCAAGCCTGCTGGGGCCCCAGGCCTGAGCCTCCACTGTGAGGCCCCCTCCAGCTGTGCTGAGCCTAAGCCCTGCCCCCCACCCCCCAGGGCTTTTCCAGTCCTGAGCCTAGGCCCTGCCCCTGCCTAAGTCTGCCCCTCCCCCACAGCCAAGGCCTTTTCCTGCTTTTATTCTTTTTCTTTTTTTCTATTTGCTATTATGGTTCTGTTTTACTGTGTTGTTGTTATTTCATTTTTATTCGTATTTTATCTAGTATATTTTTTATCTTTCTAACTTTATTTATTTTTTATTCTTTGTTATTGTTCTGCTCCTTTTTTTTTTTTTTTTTGGCCACACACCAGGTGGCTTGTGGGATCTTGGTTCACAGGCTGGGGGTTGGGCCTGAGCTCCTGTGGTGGGAGCACCGAGTCCAAACCACTGGCCTAACAGAGAACCTCAGACCCCAGGGAATATTAATCAGAGTGAGGTCTCGCAGAGGTCCTCATCCCCGCACCAAGAGCCAGCTCTACCCAACTGCCTGCAAACTTCAGTGCTGGAAGCCTCATGTCAAACAACCAGTAAGACAGGAACACAGCCCCACCCATCAAAAATAATGAGACGACAAAAAAATACGTTACAGATGAAGGAGCAAGGCAAAAACCTACAAGACCAAATAAATGAAGACAAAATATGTAATCTACCTGAAAAAGAATTCAGAGTAATGATAGTAAAGATGATCCGAAATCTCGGAAATAGAATGGAGGCACAGATCAAGAAAATACAAGAAATGTTTAACAAAGACCTAGAAGAACTAAAGAATAAACAAGCAGTGATGAACAACACAATAACTAAATGAAAAATACACTAGAAAGAATCAATAGCAGAATAACTGAGGCAGAAGAACAGATAAGTGACCTGGAAGATAGACTGGTGGAAATAATTGCTGAGGAAC
Source organism: Balaenoptera ricei (assembly GCF_028023285.1). Classification (NCBI taxonomy): domain Eukaryota; kingdom Metazoa; phylum Chordata; class Mammalia; order Artiodactyla; family Balaenopteridae; genus Balaenoptera; species Balaenoptera ricei. Next base: position 66,956,933 of record NC_082646.1, read on the forward strand.
AGAATAAAGAAAAAAGAATGAAAAGAACTGAGGACAGTCTCAGAGACCTCTGGGACAACATTAAATGCACAAACATTGGCATTACAGGGGTCCCAGAAGATGAAGAAAAAGAGAAAGCGTATGAGAAAATATTTGAAGAGATCATAGTTGAAAACTTCCCTAACATGGGAAAGGAAATAGCCACCCAAGTCCAGGAAACGCAGAGAGTCCCATACAGGATAAACCCTAGGAGAAACACACCAAGACACATATTAATCAAATTAACAAAAATTAAATTCAAAGAAAAAATATTAAAAGCAGCAAGGGAAAAACAACAAATAACATACAAGGGAATCCCCATAAGGTTATCAGCAGATTTTTCAGCAGAAACTCTGCAGGCCAGAAGGAAGAGGCAGAATATATTTAAAATGTTGAAAGGGAAAAACCTACAACTAAGATTACTGTACCCAGCAAGGATCTCATTCAGATTTAACGGAGAAATCAAAAGCTTCACAGACAAGTAAACGTTAAGAGAATTCAGCACCACCAAACCATCTCTACAACAAATGCTAAAGGAACTTCTCTAGGCGGAAACACGAGAAAAGAAAAAGACCCACAGAAACAAACCCAAAACAATTACAAAATTGTAACAGAAACATACATATTGATAACTACCTTGAATGTAAATGGATTAAATGCTCCAACCAAAAGACACAGACTAGCTGAATGGATACAAAAACAAGGCCCATATATATGCTGTCTACAAGAGACCCACTTCAGACCTAGGGACACATACAGACTGAAAGTAAGGGGACAGAAAAAGATATTCCATGCAAACTGAAATCAAAAGAAAGCTGGAGTATCAATACTCATATCAGATAAAATAGACTTTAAAATAAAGACTGTTACAAGGGATAAGGAAGGACACTACATAATGATCAAGGGATCAATCCAAGAAAAAGATATAACAATTATAAATATTTATGCACCCAACACAGGAGCACCTCAATACACAAGGCAAATGCTAACAGCCATAAAAGGGGAAATCGACAGTAACACAATAATAGTGTGGGACTTTAATTACACCAATGGACAGATAGTCCAAAATGAAAATAAATAAGGAAACAGAAGCTTTAAATGACATAATAGATCAGATAGATTTAATTGATATTTATAGGATATTCCACCTGAAAGCAGTTGAAAACACTTTCTTCTCAAGTGCACATGGAACATTCTCCAGGATAGATCACATCTTGGGTCACAAATCAAGCCTCGGAAAATTTAAGAAAATTGAAATCGTATCAAACATCTTTTCTGACCACAATGTTATGAGATTAGAAATGAATTACAGGGAAAAAACTAAGAAACACAAATACATGGAGGCTAAACAGTGCACTGCTAAATAACCAAGAGATCACTGAATAAATCAAAGAGGAAATTTAAAAATACACAGAAACGAATGGCAACGAAAACACGACAACCCAAACCTATGGGATGCAGCAAAAGCAGTTCTAAGAGGGAAGTTTATAGCAATTCAATCTCACCTCAAGAAACAAGAAAAATCTCAAACAATCTAACCTCACACCTAAAGCAACTAGAAAAAGAAGAACAAAGAAAACCCAAAGTTAGTAGAAGGAAAGAAATCATAAAGATCAGAGCAGAAATAAATGAAATAGAAACGAAGAAAACATTAGCAATGATGAATAAAACTAAAAGTTAGTTCTTTGAGAAGGTAAACAAAATTGATAAACCTTTAGCCAGACTTACCAAGAAAAAAGGGAGGGGACTCAAATCAATAAAATTGAAATGAGGGACTTCCCTGGTGGTGCCGTTGTTAAGAATCTGCCTTCCAATGCAGGGTTCGATCCCTGGTCAGGGAACTAAGATCCCACATGCTGCGGGGCAACTAAGCCCACGTGCCACAACTACTGACTCCGCACACCACAACTAGAGACCCCACATGCTGCAAGTAGAGAGAAGCCCATGCACCGCACCTAGAGAAGCCCATGCGCCACAAAGAAGAGCTCGCAGGCTGCAACAAAAGATCCTGCATGCTGCAACAAAGATCCTGTGTGCCACAACTAAGACCTGACACAAATAAATAAATAAATATTTTTTAAAATAAAAATTAAAAAAATTAGAAATGAAAACGGAGAAATTACAACTGACACCACAGAAATACAAAGGATCATAAGAGACTATTACAAGCAACTCTATGCCAATAAAATGGACAACCTGGAAGAAATGGACAAATTCTTGGAAAGGTACAACTTTCCAAGACTGAACCAGGAAGAAACAGAAAATATAAACAGACCTATCACAAGTAATGAAATTAAAACCGTAATTACAAATCTTCCAACAAACAAAAGTCCAGGACCACATGACTTCACAGGCGAATTCTATCAAACATTTAGAGAAGAGCTAACACCTATCCTTCTCAAACTCTTCCAAAAAATTGCAGATGAAGGAACACTCCCAAACTCATTCAACGAGGCCACCATCACCCTGGTACCAAAAGCAGGCAAAGATATCACAAAAAAAGAAAAGTACAGGCCAATATCACTAATGAAAATAGACGCAAAAATGCTCAACAAAATACTAGCAAACAGAATCCAATAACACATTAAAAAGATCATACACCATGATTAAGTGGGATTTATCCCAGGGATGCAAGGATTCTTCAATATATGCAAATCAATGTGATACACCATATTAACAAATTAAAGAATAAAAACCATATGATCATCTCAATAGATGCAGAAAAAACTTTTGACAAAATTCAACACCCATTTATGATAAAAACTCTCCAGAAAGTGGGCATACAGGGAACCTACCTCAACATATTAAGGCCCTATACGACAAACCCACAGCAAACATCATTCTCAATGGTGAAAAACTGAAAGTATTTCCTCTAAGATCAGCAACAAGACAAGGATGTCCACTCTCACCACTATTACTCAACATAGTACTGGAAGTCCTAGCTACAGCAATCAGAGGAGAAAAAAGAAAGAAAAGGAATACAAATTGGAAAAGAAGAAGTAAAACTGTCAGTTTGCAGATGACATGGTACTATACATAGAAAATCCTAAAGATGCCACCAGAAAACTACTAGAACTAATCAATGAATTTGGTAAGGTTGCAGTACAAAATTAACACACAGAAATCTCTGGCATTCCTATACACTAACAACGAAAGATCAGAATGAGAAATTAAGGAAACAATCCCATTCACCACTGCAACAAGAAGAATAAAATACCTAGGAATAAACCTACCTAAGGAAGCAAAAGACCTGTACTCAGAAAACTATAAAACACTGATGAAAAAAATCAAAGATGACACAAACAGATGGAGAGATATACCATGCTCCCGGATTGTTAGAATCAATACTGTGAAAATGACTATACTACCCAAAGCAGGCTATAGGTTCAATGCAATCCCTATCAAATTACCAATGGCATTTTTCACTGAATTAGAACAAAAAATTTTACAATTTGTATGGAAACACAAAAGACCCCAAATAGCCAACGCAATCTTGAGAAAGAAAAATGGAGCTGGCTCCTCAACTTCAGACTCTAATACAAAGCTACAGTAATCAAGAAAGTATGGTACTGGCACAAAAAACAGAAATATAGATCAATGGAACAGGATAGAAAGCCCAGAGATAAGCCCATGCACATATTATCACCTTATCTTTGATAAAGGAGACAACAATATAAAATGGAGAAAAGGCAGCCTCTTCAATAAGTGATGTGGGGAAAAGTGGACAACTACATGTAAAAGAATGAAATTAGAACACTACCTAACACCATACACAAAAGTAAACTCAAAATGGATTAAAGACCTAAATGTAGGACTGTACATTATAAAACTCTTAGAGGAAAACCACTCTTTGACATAAATCACAGCAAGATCTTCTATGACCCACCTCCTAGAGTAGTGAAAATAAAAGCAAAAATAAGCAAGTGGGACCTAATTAAAGTTAAAAGCTTTTGCACAGCAAAGGAAACCATAAGCAAGACGAAAAGACAACCCTCAGAATAGGAGAAAATATTTGCAAACGAATCAACAAAGGATTAATCCCAAAATATACAAACAGCTCATGCAGCTCAATATCAAAAAAACAAACAACCTAATCCAAAAATGGCCAGAAGACCTAAATAGACATTTCACCAAAGAAGACATACAGATGGCCAAGAGGCAACATGAAAAGATGCTCAACATCACTAATTATTAGAGAAATGCAAATCAAAACTACAATGAGGTTATCGCCTCACACCAGTCAGAATGGCCATCATCAAAAAATCTACAAACAATAAATGCTGGAGAGGGTGTGGAGAAAAGGGAACCCTCCTACACTGTTAGTGGGAATGTAAATTGATACAGCCACTATGGAAAACAGTACAGAGGTTCCTTAAAAAACTAAAAACAGAACTACCATATGACCCAGCAATCCCACTCCTGGGCATATACCCTGAGAAAACCATAATTCAATAAGTTACATGTGCCCCAGTGTTCACTGCAGCACTATTTACAATAGCCAGGACATGGAAACAACCTAAATGCCCATTGACAGATGAATGGATAAAGAAGATGTGGTATATATATATAATGGAATATTACTCAGCCATAAAAAGAAATGAAATTGGGTCCTTGTAGAGATGTGGATGGACCTAGAGTCTGTCATACAGAGTGAAGTAAGTCAAAAAGAGAAGAACAAATATCGTATATTAACGCATATATGTGGAATCTAGAAAAACGGTACAGATGAACCTATTTGCAGGGAGGGAGTAGAAATGCAGACGTAGAACAGACGTGTGGACACAGGTGGGGAAGGGGAGGGTGGGATGAATTGGGAGATTAGGTCTGACATAAATACACTACCATCTGTAAAACAGATAGCTAGTGGGAACCTGCTATAAAGCACAGGGAGCTCAGCGAGGTGCTCTGTGATGACCTAGATGGGTGGGAGGTGGGGGGGTCCAAGAGGGAGGGGATATATGTATTCATATAGCTGATTCACTTCATTGTACAGCAGAAACTAACACAACATTGTAAGGCAATTATACTCCAATAAAAAAAAAATTTAAATAAAGACTTCAGTAGGTAACAGTCCTCTTAAATTAAAAATTAAACAAGACATTTTGCATGGCAACTCTAAAATTTAACTACAATATTTTTCTTCCCATCATTAATTCACAAGTCCTAAGTAAGGGGTCCTAGGGGAGAAAGGTGTGGACTTAACTGGACTACAGAACACCACCCTAAGCCTTCTTTGAGTACACATCTCTCTGATTGCTACTTGTTGCCTTACAGTTGGATGATGAAATATATAGACATTTGTTGAACAAAATTAACCTCCGAGTTTAACTCGATACCTATTTTTTTCACTCTCTGAAAGGAAAACTTTTTCAAGCATTGTACTCAGCACAACGTAAACACAAGAAAACAGCTAATAATGCAATAAAACTAAGTGACAGTCAATTTTGAAGCTCTCCATTCTTTCACACAAACTTGGAAATAGGGAGTGTTCCCTATTATGATTCCACAATTCTTTTTGAATATAGTTCTAATAAATCTAAAGGCTAGCACGTAATTCATTTAGTTCTGAACAGAGATAAAAGTTATAAACTTGGGAATTCCCTGGCTGTCCAGTGGTTAAGACTCCACACTTCCATTGCTGGGGGCCCAGGTTCGATCCCTGGTCAGGGAACTAAGATCCTGCAAGTCACAAGGTGCAGCCAAAAAAAAAAAGAAAGGTTATAAACCTTGCTTTAATGATTCAACATCTGAATGTGTAACATACACATTTATAATGTGCATCCTCCTTCTGGTTGCATTAGATACATGTTATTTAGCATTTAGAGCCACCCACAACAATGCTTTATACATTCATTAACCTCCAAATCTTCCATCATACTAATTCCCATTCTCAATTATCCCATTATCTGTTTTCCAACCTTCTCTCAGGCCAAAGGTATGGCTACAGAAAGATCATTGTGCTCTCTTGGCTTACAAGTTCATATGCTTCCTGCTTTTCTATCATCAATTAAGGTTATCACGGGCGAACTATAATCCTTTTACAGTACCCTCCAAAAGGGCTATTTCAAGTCTCTTCAAGCCTTTAATTCTACTTCCCCCTATTCTCAACCAATGAGGCTGTCTCCACACTTTAGAGAGCTTCCCAATCTCTACCTCAAGATCTGTTCACAAAATTATCTCCCCTTCCCTCTTTCCCCTTATCTTTGCATCAAATGCCAACACACTTCCTTGCAGATCTTGCTCTCAGAATTATCTCATCTCCATTCACTGAATATCTTCAATTCTTCCCACTAACAAGCAACTCTTCTCTAACTTCTAATATGCATATATCTATCCTGAAAAATCAAAACTTAACCTTAATGCCCCTGTAGTAGTTCTCTATTTCTCTTATAACTTTCATATCAATACCTTTTGAAAAGCAAAATCTTTATATCTACAAGATTTTAGGAATCACTCTTACTGGTCATCTAGTCCACTAGTTCTAGACCTACAGAATCCTAACATGGAGGAAGCCAAAGACCCATCTCCCCTGAGGACACAGTTTACAGGAACTCTAACAAGTTTTTCAGAGTTCTTTTTTTTAAAATTTATTTGGCTGCATGCGGTCTTAGTTGCGGCACGTAGGCTCTTTGTTGCAGCACGTGGGATCTTGCGTGGCACGCGAACTTCTCTAGTTGCAGCACGTGGGCTTCTCTCTAGTTGTGGCGTGCGGGCTCCAGAGCACATGGGCTCAGTAGTTGCACTGCACAGGCTCCAGAGTGCCCGGGCTCAGTAGTTGCAGCACAGGGGCTTAGTTGCCCCATGGCATGTGGGATCTTAGTTCCCCGACCAGGGACTGAACTCACTTCCCTTGCATTGGAAGGCAGATTTTTAACCACTGGACCACCAGGGAATTCCCTCTAACAAGTTTTTTATGGTTACAAGAATCTATTGTAACATGTTTGGAAGTAAATTTTATTTCAAGAACTTAAAATTTTTAAAATTATGTATTAATAATCAAAAATAGTAGTATCATCAAGTATAAATTTAAACAGCTAAAATAACTTTTTAATAAAATATAAAGAATTAACCATTAAAAAAACACACAGAGAGAAAGCATGTTTGCAGGCAGCAGAAGAAACAGCACTACCTATCTTGTATAAAAGCTCATTCTCTGACGTTTATGCCCTGCATCTCTGCTACCATTCAACCCACACAGCCTCACTCACTTATCATCAACCACTTTCAGGCACTTCCCCTATTCAGCGAAGACTAAGCCAAGCTTCAAGCAAACTTTTCATAATCCTAAAAGATACATCTATTTAGATGATTCACCCAGCCTCAAAATTCTTAGACTTTCATTTCTATTCAACTTTAGCCACCCACTTCCAGTGGTACACTAAGTTCTCACACCACCTGAGACTGCTCTATCTTGGACATTTTAAATTCCAACATGCCATTCCTTGATCATCTTTATTCTTTCATGAGCTTAACACCTCCAATTTCTCCCTCTGTTGGGCTCCTCACTTCTCTTCCTTCTATGCCCAGCCTGGACTCCCTGGTGTATCCAGCAGCACCTCTGATTAGAATCCTCACTCTTTCCTTATAGCTAATCTAACCCAAAATCAGTGTTTCAAGCTCACTGTCTTCATTCCTATACCAAGATGGTTGAGCACAAGTAGAGAAAAATCATGAGTGACCCATCACAGAAATCCATGTCTATGGGAAAACTGACTTAGCCTCATTTCTACTCCCTTTTTTTAGGTGTTGAACATGAATCAGGCTGAGCCAATTAGGTTATTCTTACCCTCTGACAACAGTGATAGGTTCAGGGATAAGCATTTAATCTGAGGCAATCTAATCAGAGTTAATATCTAGACTTGTATTGCTAATACTTAGAAAAAGATTCTCAAAATTATCAAGGAAGCATTTAGCTTACCTGGACCTTCAAGAGGAATCAACCTTAAGGTAAAACTGATATCAGGTAAGCAAAACAAGATATGAAAGAAATCTGATCCTGATGATATCACTGAGCCACTGGTCCCAGACTGAAGCCAGTGAATCCCACTTAATCTCTCAACTTTTTAGTTATATGAACCAATAAACCTCCTTCTGGCAAAGCTTTCCATTGTGTTTTCTACTGATTACAAGCAAAAGAATCCTGATATATAATATTTGGGTTGAGATTGACATCAACACATCATACTAATACCTTGGTTGATGTCCAATTGCCAATTTTAGTCTTAATTCCCAGTTATCAGTAATCAGAGCTTTCTTCTTCTTCCTCTAAGCCAGTACCTAGCTCATAGCAGATGCTCAAAGGATATTTGTTGAACCACATTAGCAAGGCAGAACCTAGAACAGGCATCTGAGAGGGATTTATTACCCAATTTTGAACAATACAGTCTCCTAAGAGCAGTAAAACCAACTTCAAGACAGTGTTTCCCAAACATTTTTGGCTGCTTTCCACAATAAGCAGTGTATTTTATATCATGATCTGATACACACAAAATCTATATAATTGAAAAATAAAATTCAAAGAATACTTACCCCCTACTACATGCAAAGAACTCTATTTTCTCTTCCATTTTTTTAAATGGCTCATGATTACCCATCAAATTCATTTCACACCGCTCACAAAGGTATGACCTATATATTGGAAAACATGGTCCTGGGAGTTCTCTTAAATCAAAATGGGGAAATTCTATATTTGCGAGTAAAAAGATCAGCCAGGGCAAACAACAAAAGAAAATAAAACACCTGGCCCAAGTACCCTTGCACACAGAGTAGGTCAAGAGCCTCTCAAGTAGTAATATCTCTTGTCTCTCACCCTTTCTAATCATGCAAGAATTAGATTTTCAGTGTTATTGCCTTGCTCAAATCATCACAGTGGTCCTCAGTAAGACTCAGACGTTGGACTAGAGTCAAGGCAAGGAATCCACTAAATGTACCAAACACTGCATGTGAGGTGTAAAATATTTCAAGCATACACACAATGACAACTATTTGTCAAAATTATGTAGATGTATCAGTTAATAAAAATACAAATTTATTTAAAAATACAAATACATGGAATTTATAGAAACACTCTATTACGATGTACTTCTCAAGAGTTAATAAAAAATTTTTTTCTCTAAAACCTTTCCGTTTATGAATAAATAAAAATTAAAAAAAAAAAGAAATCCTCTACTACTGACAAGTTTATCTCTTTATAGACACACACAAAAGGTTCACACTAACTAACCTTCAAGCCTAATGTTTCCCCCACCCAGAATCTTTTTCTGTTCTCTCTACTAATCCAAACCCTACTTCTCTATGAAGGCGTGCCTTCACATCTCTTCCCTCTGTCTTCCTATAGATTTGTAGTCCACAGAAGTCATTTGACAGCATCACAAAAATAACTTTGTTGAATGTGTTGTTCAAATGTTAAAATACAATAAACAATTGTAAAAGCACTCTGGCAGTTTCAAGGTCTTATTTTCTGAACAGCTTAAGGTTAAAAAATTAATAATAATAAAATAACTGACTGCTATCCCAAACCAAATGACAATATTTAGGGATGTCCTATCTGGACACCATGGAAAATACTTCCTAAGTATTTTCCTATCTGGAAAATACTTCTTCAGGAAGCCCTTAGATTACTGTCATTCTCAGTTGCAGCATCATCAAAACAAGGTTACTGTCATTTAGAGTGGATTTATACTTTGACAACACTTCATTTCTGGTTTTTGAAGTTATTTGGCTCTATTGTCTATAAGGTATAAAAATATCCAAATACATAAAGCCGAAAGACACAATTAGACTGGAGACATTTTAAATTATTTGAAAATAAAATAGCATTTTCTGCAAGACGTTTTCTAAATTTTTCATGTTTTAAATTTGATTCAAAAAATTTCAGCTGATGGGAATTCCCTAGCGGTACGGTGGTTAAGGACTCGGCACTTTCACTACCAGGACCGGGTTCGATCCCTGGTCAGGGAACTAAGAGCCACACGGCATGGCCAAAAAAAAAAAAAAAAAAAAAATTTCAGCTGAATGTTAAACATATTATCTCCATATATAAATATATTTTTAAAGTGTATAATACTTTATTGATGACTATAGTTACAATGTCGCTAGACACTATTAAAAGATCCTCTCTTTACCCATCACTGGTGGTGGAACACACCAGTGTGAGTAAGCTGCAGACAACTTAATGGGCATTTGTTAGGATCTCTCCAAGTTTATGGGCTTTGAAAGCATTTAAGGAGGTTAAATCACTTCAACTGCTGAAAAGCAATGAAAACTCTACGCCCAGACGAAATCAAAGTATTTAGTTTCTGGGTACACTTTTTTTCTTAAAATAATATTTGAGGCCCTGAGAAATGCCAGGATGGCGTAGTGGAAAAAAAGCTTGAGAATAAGAGATCTTAGCTATAATAGTAATTGCTAACATTTATTCAGCCTTCACTGCATGTAAGCCAAACATTACACTAAATCCTTTATGTGAATTATTTTGTTTAATCCACGCACCAATCTTAAGTAGATATTACTATTATTAATATTATCACCATCCCCACTGTACAGTTCAGATACTGAGCTTTTGAAGGATAACAAGTCCAAAGTCTTAAGTGGTAGAGCAGGGACGCAAACCCAAGTGTTCTTGCCACCTCGAAGCGGCGCCTGGACGTAGTTAAATCCTTGCTTTTAGCCAACACTTTACTAATCTGGCTTTCTGACTTTGTGCAAGTTATATATCCACTCTGGACCTCAGTTTCCTCATCTGTAAAAATAAAGCAACGAATGCTAACGTTCCTTCCAGTTCTGCCTAACTTCAATATTATCAACCCACTAGGTGTCCGGCCTTGTGGTAGGCCGTAGCCTAGGTCCCCCACTCTCTCTGCTCCCGCCCCTAGATGCCAACAGGCCCCCTTTCCACCCGCAAATCCCCTGGACCCGCTGGGGTCCTTTCTCCTCCGAAGCCCCTCCCGGCACACTCCCGCCTCTGGGCCAGCCCCAGCTCTGGTTCCCAGGTCTACTCACCCTTCAGGTGGTCTCCGCTGCCTGGCGCCGAGGGACCCCGCGGCCCCGCTGCCTTGTCCCCTGGAGGGGTCGTATGGAGTGCCCCCGTTTGCGACCTTTCGACAACTCTGCCTTTCGTCATGGCTGCTGCAGGGAAGGTGGAGGAAGCGGGGTGATGCCGCGGCCCCTTAACAACAACTACGCGGCAGGCTCCTTACAACACCCAGGGTCCACAGCCACAGATACTTCCGGGACGACGACCTCACCTGAAACGACCTCAGACCCGCTAGCACAGTGACGCTGAGCCGGGACCCGCAGCGCCTACTCGGACGAGGCTCCGCCCCGCACCGCCCCCGAGGCTCGCGCGCTCGCGCCCGCCCAGTAACCGCGAGACAAGTCAGGGTCCCCGCCCGCCCCACTTGCTGCCCCGCCCGCCCCACTTGCTGCCCCGCCCCGCTTCATGACTGCGCGGAGCATGCGCAGTCACTGCACCGGAGTCAGCGGGTGTGACTCACAGACGCAGGCATCCAACGCGCAGCTTTAATTATCCGGAAGTGCGGTCTCAGAGACTGTAATGCCTTTGTCCTGGCGAGCGGAAGTGCCCGGGAGTGATTAGTTGGAGTTTCGCGGCGGATGCTGATTCAGCCGACTCCCTTCTCTACCAATTCGAGAATCTGTCTCGAATCTGGAGGGGCTAGACAATGCTTGGTCTGAAGATGTTGGAAAACATAAAGCCTGAGCCGAACCCACTGAGTTTCAGGAAACTAAGGCTCAAGGAGCCCGTAATCTGTGAAGGTCACAGGGTGGCAGAAATCGGTTTAGAATCCAGTTTTCTTGTTCCCAAGCAAATGCTTTCCCACGTCATCGCCCTGCCACCCCTCCTTTGTAAATCCAGGTCAGCGCATTTATCTTTTCCTTTCGCAGAGCCCAAACGTACCTTTTTTGGCAGTTACTTTTTCCACTCCTACCTCTCAGAGCGGTATTCAGCTTACTCACTGGTGAATGTATTGGAATTCCCTCTTGAAAGTAACTTGGCAATGTATATAAAAATACTGATTGTTCCTATCCAGTAATTAAATTTCTAAGAAGCTATTCTGTGGGAATAAACATGCAGAGGGAGTTATTCCGAACGGGATTATTTCTTAGTATAATAGTAAATGGGGAAGCAATCTAAAAACCCAACACCAAAGAATGGTTAGGTAAATGATGGGAGAACCATTCAGTGGAACTGTTTTATGTACACATCCTCTGCCTACTTATATTAAGACCTTCAGTGACCACTCTGAGAGGTAGCTTCCCATTTAATTCCTTCATGGTCGTTATTAAAAGCAATAATTATTTGGATTATTTGTTTACTTGTTTATTGTCTGCCTCCACCTCTAGAATGTAAGCTCCATTAAGGTAAGGGGTCTTGTCTTTTTGTCCACCATTGTATCCCCCAGCAGATGACACTGCCAACACCTAAGAGGGCATTCAATAAATATGTTGAATAGATTTTCAACCATAAAAAATTACGAAGAGGGGCTTCCCTGGTGGCGCAGTGGTTAAGAGTCCGCCTGCCAAGGCAAGGGACACGGATTCGAGCCCCGGTCTGGGAAGATCCCACATGCCACAGAGCAGCTAAGCCTGCGAGCCACAACTACTGAGCCCATGTGCCACAACTACTGAAGCCCACACGCCTAGAAGCCACTGCAATGACAAGCCCATGCACCACAATGAAGAGTAGTCCCTGCTCGCTGCAACTAGAGAAAGCCTGCGTGCAGCAACGAAGACCCAATGTAGCCAAAAAAAAAAAAATTACTCAGAGACTAATAATGCAGATGATGCTTATTCAGAAACAAATTCCAAGAGATAAGTATAAAAAACAAAACAAAAATATTAGAAGGAATACATAAGCAAGTAAATTTATATCTTTGGAATAGAGGTCTTCTTGAGCAAGATGCAAAACTATTAACTTAAACCCTTGATATATTTTACTAAAAAAAAAATTTTTAAGCACCAAAAAATAAACTCTAGGAACAGACTGAGAAAAAATATTTGTCACGTAAATAAGAATTAACTACAAATCAATAAGAAAAGCACAACTCAACAGAAAAGTGGACAAGATATGAATAATAAATTCATAGAAGAAAAATTAAATAGCCAACAAATTAGGAAAAGATGAACAAGCTCATTAGTACAGTGTGATGACACTGAGAGGTGTATAGATTGCAATAGCAGAAGAGAGGAGTGTCTAAATTAGAATGGAGCTGCAGTGAAGGTCTCCTAAGAAGAATGATTATTAAACAGATTTAAAGGATGAGAGGGAATTAACAAAGGAAAGGAGGAGAAAACAGCTTTTGTGAATGCTAGAAGCTACTGCTTATCTTTGTTTTTATTATTATTATTTATTTATTTATTTTTGGCTGCATGGGGTCTTCGTTGCTGTGCACGGGCTTTCTCTAGTTGCAGCGAGCAGGGGCTACTCATCGTTGCAGTGCACAGGCTTCTCATTGCAGTGGCTTCTCTTGTTGCAGAGCACAGGCTGTAGGCGCGCAGGCTTCAGTAGTTGTGGCACACGGGCTCAGTAGTTGTGGCTCGCGGGCTCCAGAGTACAGGCTCAGTAGTTGTGGTGCAAGGGCTTAGTTGCTCCGTGACATGTGGGATCTTCCCGGACCAGGGATCGAACCTGTGTCCCCTGCATTGGCAGGTGCATTCTTAACCACTGCTTATCTTTGAAAAGGAGCTTTAAGCAAAGAATAGGAGAATGGAAAAAAGTGAGATAACACAAGGGCATTATCACAAAGTGCTAGAAGTTTGAACTTAATCCTGAAAGATATCTGAAACCATTGAAGAACTTTTAACTGGAGAAAGATGTATTAAGATTTGTATTTACAAAGCTTATCCTTACTGCCCAGTGACAGAATTAGAGGAGTGCCACACTAGCAGCAGAAAGAGAAGCTAAGAAGTTATTGTAATAATCCCAGCTAGACCCAGGGCAGTGGACTGGAAACAAAGATGATGTCAGATATGAGATAATGTGAGAAAAATTATTTTAAAACTTTTATTTAATTACATGAGTAAATACATACTAGTTATTCCAGAAAAAGCTGAAAAAGCAAACAGAAAAATATAAAAATCATCTCTAATAACACCATCCATAGATAATCATGATATTTGGGATTTATCCTTCTGGAATATTAGAAATGTTACCTAAGGAAGTTGAATCTAGGGGAGTAATGCCCTAATTAGACAAGGACATTAAGTGAGAGTGAAGGGATTAGGTGTTTAGGGAATTTCTGGTTTAGGAGGCTGAGGGGAATATTTGTGCCTAAGGTTACAAGAAGAGGAGTCACATTGGAGGGAAAGATGCTGAATTTTGTTTTGGATACTGTCTATCTATACTTCCTTGCTTCCTGACTTCTATCAATCATCTTTTCTCACCTGAAACTCCTCTCCTTATAGTCACCAGTGAGCTTCTTTTCATTGGATTCAGTTTTTAGTCATTTGCTACCTCTCTCCATTGCTTAATACATTAACTGCTCCCTCCTTCATGGTTTCCATGACGATTCTCTGACTACTTAGTAAACTCTTTTGGAGGAAACTTCTTTTTCCTTTCCCTTAAAAGCTGGCATCTCCCCTAGATATCCACTCTCTTCTCAGTCTACAAACTTTTTCTAGGCAATCTTGGCCATGACTTCAATAACCACTTACACATACATAGATAACAAATTTTTATTTCAAACGCCCGAACTATACGCATAACACTTATTAGACATTTATACCAGGGTGTACCACAAGCACCTCAAACTCAGAATATCCAAATCTGAAATCAACTTTATCCTTCCAAACTTTAAACACTTCCTGTATTCACAGTCTTGGGAGATGGCACCATCAGTTCCCCTTTTGCTTGAGCCAGAAACCTAAGAACTCTCATTTAACATTCATTAAATTCAACTTGTTGAATGAATGATGAATGAATGAATTCCTCTTGTCTTTCACACCACATCCAAACACTGGGTCTAGTCAGATCTCCATCTCCTCTTCCTTACCTTCCTCATTCAGATCTCATGATCTCTCTTCTCACTCACCTCTAAGCAATTTTCCATATTACCGCTAGAGTGGTCTCTGAGAGACAATCTTGAAGCCCTTCATGGTCTGACACGAGCTCAAATGGTCTAGCTGACTCTGAATCTAACGTGAATAAACAAACAAATGAATAAAAGAAACCATTCCAAACCACATATAGTACCCTGAACATGCCATACTCATTTGTGCTACTGTGCCTTTGCAATAGTTGTCCCTCTGCCTTAAATGTCTTCTCCCCAGTGTTTCTCTATGATCAATTACTGCTTATCTTAGAAGAGTTGTCCTAAAGATACCTACCAATCATGACAGGCACTTCCTCCCCTGGATTGACTCTATTTTAGTAATTATCTAATTATATTTAATTGTTTACTTTGTTGGGGGGGAGGGGCACACCACACGGCATGTGGGATCTTAGTTCTCTGACTAAGGATTGTACCTGTGCCCCCTGCATTGGAAGCGTGGAGTCTTAACCACTGGACCGCCAGGGAAATCCCCTAATTGTCTACTTATTATCTGCCACCAGACTATAAGCCCCTTTGGTGATTCTGCACGGTGCCTTTCTCAATATGTTTTTGTACCTTTTGTGAATGCCTTTGAGATACATGAAAGCTCTCCAAATGCATATGATCACTAGATAGTTAAATGCACAAATGAAAAAAGAAGGCTGAAGGGGGTAGACCTGTATCAGGAAATATAAAAAATATTATAAAGTAATTAAAACAGGGATGTACTGGGTCAGGAAAAATGTAGGTAAACAAATGAGATCAAGTAGACCCACATAATCATAGGGATTAGTATATGATAAAGGAGGCATTTTATTTTTTTTTTCAATTTAAAAACTTTGTGATTTGTTTCAAAGTTAAACCCAAGACACATTGACTTCATAGGAAATCCACTGAGAAAAGTTTTTCTAGGCTGAACACCTGTTTTCCTTTAGTCTCCCCCAACAGAGCATGTCCATGTTAATTACTTTCATTCTATAATCACTGCTGTCCCACCACTATACCAAGAATACCTAAACTGTGTGTGTGGTATTCTGAATGTTCTTAGTTATCCCCTAATTTCACTAACTGCAAAAGATTTTCTGGGATAACCTGTCACTTGAATTCTTTGGCTACTTTTGAAGATGAAGTCCAAAGAACTCTTAAATGATTCTCCTTTGTGGGGGGAGTTATTTTATAGGCATTAGCAACTAGCACCTGGGGCTGTGCTGATCCCATCTGGCATCACTGGGAGACAACCTGTAAAACCAAAGAATCATTTGATGCAACAGCCAACTAAGTGACTCAAAACTGAAGGTTAAATTTAAAGAAAAAGCTAATTTAGAGAAAGAAAGGGCAATCCTAGAGGAACTCATTCTAAAAAATCAATCATTATGCCTCTGTGTGTGTGTCTGTGTAAGGCACAACCAGATCGATTCAGTGCATGCTGGTGGGTCCCAGATGACTCAAAGGAGGCATTTTAAATCAGAAGAAAAAAAGATAGATTATTTAATAAATGGTACTTGGATAATTGTCCAACCAATTTTTAAAATCAGATATCTATCATATACTATATACAAAATTAATTATCAGATGATATTAAAGCTTTAAATTTAATAATAAGAACTATGAAAGTACAGAAAGATAAGATAGAAAAAATGTTTTTATTATCTTGAGCAAAAAGACCTTTCTTAGTATAACCTATAAGAAAGCCTCTGATTTTATCCCTGTGCAAACTTAAAACAGAATTTAGCACCCATCACACACCCAAAGGAAAATCTACTCCACAAAACAATAATGAACAATGTAGATATTATTGAATTGTTTGAAGAGAAACAGAGAGACAGTTAATAAATTCTTCTAGACATTTTTGTTCTTCCCTCTTATTGTCAGCACCTCACTTTTTCTCCCCCCTCCTAATCTCTAGAGCAAACACAGTGCTTTTCTGCTTTTAATCTTGACTCACAGGCCCTGGAGGTCTAGCCTTTGTGCAAGCATAGCAAATATTTATCTAATAAAAGTTGAAAAGCTTTTTTAAGAATCTAAAATTAATATTGGAATAAGGAAGACATTAAAATATATTTTACATAAAGAAATATGGACATAATTTAAGTTTGCAGCTTGCTGAATATTCACAGACTCAAGAGGGGTATCTCCAAGTCAAGAGGCAGAACAGTACCAACACCCAGAATACCCAATACTTCCTTCCAAGTCACTATTCACCCTCCCCAAGAGAAACCACTGGAAAAGCCTCTTAAAATATAATGTAAAACCTAAAGCCAATTTGAGATTTCCCTATCTAGCCATGACAAAGTAATTGGTACCAGATCAGCCTTCCCACTGCAAAGAACTAGAAAACTAGGCAAAATATCTGAAACAACTGTTTTTAGATGCTGAACAATAGTCAGTCAAGGACTATGATCCTTGAGAGAAGGGAAACAAATGAGTCTCATGATTACATGGTCTTCTGCCTAGAGGCACTTTCTGAACCACAGCACAAGAAGGGGTAGCCCAAAGAGAGCACAGTGGTATTACTAGGCCAAAGAGAACAGGATGGGAGTTCAAGGCTACCATTAAGGCTGGAATTGCAGGGCAGGACACCAGAGAGGAACAAAGAAGAAGCTCTAGATAGCTGCATAGGAATCTCCTTGGGTTTTTGGTTGAAAACCTGCACAAGCCAGCGTAAGACCACATGAGGTGGAGCAAAGAAAAATGCTCGCGAAATAACAGATATTGGGAAGCTGTGAGCTGTGTGGAGATTCCAGAGCTTACATGGGACTGGAAGACATTAAAGTTCCACTAAACCAGAGTGAAAAAAGCTCATGACCAAGTTTGGCATTCAGAAAAGACACCAGAAAGGCAAAGCCTTAGTATTAGGGCTAATCTAACCCTCGAGAAAAGGCTGCTTTAGACATACACTAATACAGATTAAAAACAAGATTCAAAGGACTGATTTGATGCACAAGTAAATTAACTGTCTACAGAACAAAATTCAATTTTTTTTACTGAGGTAAAATTGATATATAACATTATATAAATTTTAGGTGTACAACATTATAAATTGATATTTGTATACACTGCAAAGTGATCACCACTAGTTACCATCTAGTTACCATCCATTACCACACAGTTGATCCCCTTCACCCATCTCATCCTCTCCCCACTTCCCTTCCTCTCTGGTAACCACCAATATTTTCTCTGTATCTGTGAGTTTGTTTTTGTTTTGTCTGTTCATTTGTTTTTTAGATTCCACACATAAGTAAAATCATATGGTATCTGTCTTTCTCCCCCTGAGTTATTTCACTCAGCATACATAGTACCCTCAAGGTCCATCCATGTTGTCGCAAGTGGCAAGATTTCTTTCTTTTTCTGGCTGTATAGTATTGCACTGTGTATATATCTTTATCCGTTCATCCAATCATAGACACTTAGGTTGTTTACATATCTTGGCTATTGTAAATAATGCCACAATGAACACAGGGGTGTATTTATCTTTTTAAATGTGTGTTTCTGTATTCTTTAGATAAATACCCAGAAGTGGAATTGTTGGATCTCATGTCAGTTCTCTTTTTAATTTTTTGAGGAACCTCCATACTGGTTTCCATAGCAGCTGCACCAATTTACATCCCCACCAACAGGGCTCCCTTTTCGCCACATCCTCTCCGATACTTATTATTTCTTGTCTTTTTGATAGTAGTCATTCTCTGATAATAGTCATTCTCTTTGTGGTTTTGATTTGCATTTCTCTGATAATTAGTGATGTTGAACATCTTTTCATGTGCCTGTTGGCCATCTGTATGTCTTCTTTGGAAAAATGTCTATTCAGGTCTTCTGCACATTTTTCAATTGAGTTGTTTGTTTTTGTTGTTGTTGTGTGAGTTCTTTATATATTTTGGATATTAACTCCGTATCAGATATATGATTTGCAAATATCGTCTCCCATTCAGTAGGTTGCATTTTCATTCTGTTGATGATTTCCTCTGCTGTGCCACAGCTCAATTTTTTTAAAAAGAAAATAAAATCAAGAAGTTTTATAGCATGGGATCCACAATGTTCAGCATGCAATCTAAAATTACTAGGCACTCAAAGATTCAGGAAAAGGTGACCCATAATTAGAAGAAAAATCAGTCAACAGAGACCCAGAAATGACTTTTTTTTTAAAGCTATTATGAATATGTTTAAGGATTTAAAGGAAACCATGAACATAATAAGGGGACAAACAAGAAATACCACTAAAGAAATGTAACCTGTAAAGCAGAGCAAAACAGAAATTCTGGAACTAAAAAATATGATACCTGAAGTGAAAAATTAACTAGATGGGTTTAACATCAAGTTAGACACTACAAAAAAAAAGGCCAGTGAACTTAAAGACAGGGCAAAATCAATCTTCCAAATTGTAGCACAGAGAGAAAAAGGCAGAGTCCAACATATTATACGTCTAATTAGAACTTCAGAAAGAAAGAAGAGGGGCTTCCCTGGTGGCGCAGTGGTTGAGAATCTGCCTGCCAATGCAGGGGACACAGGTTCGAGCCCTGGTCTGGGAAGATCCCACATGCCGCGGAGCAACTGGGCCCGTGAGCCACAACTACTGAGCCTGCGCATCTGGAGCCTGTGCCCTGCAGCAAGAGAGGCCGCGACAGTGAAAGGCCCGTGCACCGTGATGAAGAGTGGCCCCCGCTCGCCACAACTAGAGAAAGCCCTTGCACAGAAACGAAGACCCAACACAGCCAAAAATAAATAAATAAATGAATAAAAAATTAAAAAAAAAAAAAAAAGAAAGAAAGAAGAGAAAAATTAGGATATTTGAAGTACTTTTTAAAATAATGGTCAATTTTTTTTTTACAGATTTGTTGAAAACAATAAGCCCAAAGATCAAAAAGTTAATTGAACCCAAGCAGGATAAATATAAAGAAAAACACACTTAGACCTGTCATGATGATACTGACAGCCAGAGATGAACAGAAAATCTTTGGAACAGCCAGAGGGGGTTTGGAGAAAAAACACATTTCATTCAGGGGAACAGAAAAAGAATGAATGCAAACTTCTTGTAGAAAAATAATGCAAATAAGAAGAAAATGGAACAACTTCCTTAAAGTGCTTAAAGAAAATAAAATCAAAACTGTGGACTGGGGCTTCCCTGGTGGCGCAGTGGTTGAGAATCTGCCTGCCAATGAAGGGGACATGGGTTCGAGCCCTGGTCTGGGAAGATCCCACATGCCGCGGAGCAACTGGGCCCGTGAGCCACAACTACTGAGCCTGTGCGTCTGGAGCCTGTGCTCCGCAACAAGAGAGGCCGGGATAGTGAGAGGCCTGCGCATCGCAATGAAGAGTGGCCCCCGCTCTCCGCAACTAGAGAAAGCCCTCGCACAGAAACGAAGACCCAACACAGCTAAAAATAAATAAATAAAAATTAAAAAAAATCTATTAAAACAATTCTTTAAAAAAAAAAAAAAAAAAAAAAAACTGTGGACTGAGAATTTTAAATCCAGCAGAAATAGCTTCAAATATAAAGGTGAAAGAAGGATATTTCAGTTAAACAAAAACTCAGAGATTTGTCATCAGCAGACTTAAAATACAAGAAATGTTGAAGGAAAATGATGGCAGAAGGAAATGCAGACCTACAGAGGAATGAAGAGTGCCAAAAAAAGATGGGTAACTATAAAAGACTTTTTTCTTCATTATATAGTTTTTACGGGATAATTGGTAATCATATATCACTGGTGGGAGTATTAAATTGTACAACCACTTTGGAAAAAGTTTTGGCAGTTTCTTATAAAGCTAAACAAACACCTATTTTATGACCTAGCAGTGCCACTCTTAAGTATAGTTTAAAATACATGTCCACAAAAAGACTTATACACAAATATTCATAGCAGTTTTAGTCACGATAGCTAAAAACTGGAAACAGGTAGTGTGAGGACATTGTCCCTGAAATGGGGTGGGCTGGTGTAGGGTGTCAGAGCCTGGACAGAATGAGGAGACTCGGTCAGCATAGGGGTTTAAAACCCAAGCAGAGTGGGGAGGGTGTCCTTATAGAGAAGCAGCCCAGTGTGGAGTTTCAGAGCCCAAGCCAGGTGTGTCAGAGGTCCCAAGACCACCCCCAAGTTCAATGATTAACTAGCAGGACTTAGCACACAGTCATACTCATGGCTATGATTTATTACAGCAAAATGATGCAAACCAAAATCAGCAAAGAGAAAGGCATATGGGGCAAAGTTCAAAGGAAACCAGGCACAAACTTCTAAGAGTTCTCTCTCAGTGGAATCACAGGGAACATGCTTAGTTCCTCCAGCAACAAACTGTGACAACATGTGTGAAATGTTATCTATCAGGAAACTCATAAGATTCAGAACCCAAGGTTTTTATCAAAAGTTGGTGACAAAGGTACTCCATGCCTGTATGTACAAAAATTCCAGATTCCCACAAGGAAAGCAAGTTGTTAAGGATAAACCACATTATTTATACAAAGAGTTTGGGCACAGTGAACCATTCTTATCAGTATGGGGAAGGTGGGAACCTTCCTGAAATCCAAGGTACCAGGTGCCAGCCAAGGACCAAACTTGTATATAATCCCTTCTAGCAATAGCAGCCTCAGGCCTTCTATATTAACTCTTCTGCACATCAAGTGACAAGGGTATCCTTGAGGAGGGGTGGCTCAAAGCAGGTTTTCAGAGCCAAAGAAGGTTGAGGAGAGTGTCCACACAGGGGGCAGTGATGGTACTAGCCTGGTACTGGGAGTCAGAGTCAAAACTGGGTGAAAAATGCATCCATATAGGGCAACCTGGTGCAAGGTGTTGGAGTCAAATGGGATAAGGTGGGCATCTACACAGGAGAGAGAAGGGTGCAGCAATAAGGGATTGGTTACAAACTGGTAGAATGATAAAAAATAAGTAACAATATTAGGATAATAGTGGCCTGGATTTTCTTACCATCATTAGAGTTAAAAACATGTGAAGGGAGAAAAGTAGACTGAAACTTGTGATGTTGGGGGTATTGAAATTGGAGGTATCAGTCTGAAATCATGGTTTTCAATAGATAGATAGATGGAAGTAGGAATGAATATAAATGTAAATGAGTGTGTCTACCAAAAGGGCCTGGGGCAGTGACACCTCAAGGACAATGCATATACTTAGTGTTAAGATCTTGGTTCTAAGTAATATTTTTCACTTCTTGGAGAAATGGCTAATTACAGGGTTAACTACAGGCATGGAAAAATACAAGATGAGTCTGGAGCATCTTGTACAAGAAACAAGGAAGTGCTCAAAGAATGACAGGGACATATCAAAAGGACAAGAGCCAGCTTGAAGAGGCTCCAGTGGCCAAATTGGGTATAATTTGAGTTGCAAAATAAATAATGATATATTTTTTAAAAATATTTATTCATTTATTTATTTTGGTCACGCTGGGTCTTAGTTGCGGCAGGTGGTTTCCTTAGGTGTGGCACTCAGGCTCTTTAGTGTGGCATGTGAACTGTTAGTTGTGGTATGCATGTGGGATCTAGTTCCCTGACCAGGGATGAAACCCCGGGCCCCTTGCATTGGGAGCGTGGAGTCTTAACCACCGTGCCACCAGGGCGGTCCCCAAAATAAATAATGATATTAACAGACTATAACTCATTGGATAAAATATGAAATCATGAATTTATGTTGATAAAAAATCAATGAATAAATTTAAAGTTTGATGAAAATAGAATATTTACATAGTTTTGAAATATCTATCATAAAAATATTGATTAATTACAAAATGAAAAAGAGTAACTTTATATCTCAAATGATTCAAGAAAAAAATTCTTTGTACTACTGGCAACAATTCTGAAAGAAATAAATACACAAATCACAGTTATAGTCGGAGATTTTACCACTTATCTCTCAGTGATTAACAGAACAAGTAGTTATTCTGTATTCTGATTGTGATATTGGTTATGCGCATCTGTATATTTGCTAATATTCAGAGAACAGTACTGTAAAAAATCAGTTATACTGTATGATAATTTTTATTTTTTCATTAATTTTTATTGGAATATAGTTGCTTTACAACGTTGTGTTAGTGTACGATAATTTTTAAATAAAATAGTAAATAATAATAATATCTACATATATAGTTGGTGAGGAAAAATCTTAAATTTTCTATGGCTGGACAATCAAACTAAGACAGAAAGGAAAAAAACAAATGACATGACCCCTTTATGGTGGGCCTTTTCCAATGTGCACTGTGCATCTACATTATACATTACCCAGACCTTCTCAAAGCAGGAGGATGAAATCAAACTTTGAGAAAAAGCTGGTCCCGTTGTTCAGATGCCAGCATTGTAATTCTATGATTAATATTTCTTTTTCATCTCATACACAGGGTCACATTGACCAAGGGCTTGTTCTGTACATGCATAACTGACTAAAAACAAAAAACAAAAAAACTGATGAACTGTGTGCACAATGCTAACCTTTCAATATGATACATTAATTCTTTGTCTCAAAAATGTATAAAACTGCATCTCTAACTCCTGATCAATGGAGCAGTTCTCAGAGTTTCTGAGAATCTGTTTCCCAGGTTATAATTCTCAGTTTGTCTTGAATAATATTCTCTTTTCTTTCTTCTTAGCTTGATTGTTATTTGATTTTTCATTGACATAGTAGAGAGAGTGGCAAAGTAAATCCATAAAGTAACTTTACACCTTAAGGAACTTGAAAAAGGAGCAAACTAAAACAATAGCTAGCAGTAGGAAGGAAGTAATAAAGAACAGAATGGAGACAAATACAATATAGAATGGAAAAACAATAATCAATAAAACCAAGAGCTTGTTCTTAAAAAAAAAAAATTGACAAATATTTAGCTAGATTGACTAAGATACAAAGCAAGAAAAATTAAAGTATTAAAATCAGAAAAGAAATTGTTACCAAAGTTCGTGTGCCTGTTGCACAGTGAGGCCAAATAAACTGAAACATCGGAGTTTGAAGCAGAGAAAGGTTTATTGAAGTAGGACATTTCTACAGATTTTACAGAAATGAAAAGGATTATAAGAGAATACTGTGGCTTTTCACAAAGATGGTGCTGAAAGCGAAGAAGGAAGCCCCTGCCCCTCCCAAAGCTGAAGCCAAAGCAAAGGCTTTGAAGGCCAAGAACGCAGTGCTGAAAGTCATCCACAGCCACACAAAAAAGATCCGGACATCACTCACCTTCCAACCGCCCAAAACACTGTGGCTCAGAAGGCAGCCCAAATGTCCTCAGAAGAGTGCCCCTAGGAGAAACAAACTTGGCCACTATGGCATTATCAAGTTCCCCCTCACTACCAAGTCAGCCATGGAGAAAATAGAAGACAACAACATACTGGTGTTCATTGTGGATATCAAGGCCAACAAGCACCAGATCAGACAGGCTGTGAAGAAGCTCTATGACATTGACGTGGCCAAGGTGAACACCCTGATAAGGCCTGATGGAGAGAAGAAGCATATGTTCAACTGGCTCCTGATGACAGTGCTTTGGAAGTTGCCAACAAAATTGGGATTATCTAAACTGAGTCCAGTTGGTAATTTTAAATATAAAAGTTTTCACTAAAAAAAGAAGAGGATACTATGATGAACAAACAGTTCACTTCAGGGAGAGGAACTGGGTGGCAGGGAAACAGTGAGATTTTACTTTTGGAATTTTGTCCCAAATGCATGAATAATATATTTAACCAATAACAGCAATAAACATATGAGCACAAGAATAGATAAAAATGAAAATAATTTATTAAAGTATAAATTATTTTTACTGTATTTTCTAAAGTTTTTGCAACAGGCTTGTGTTACCTTCATGATTGGAATAAAAACAAAGAAGATTTTTTAAATGTTTGTAATGTTAGTATGCGTACAATTTTTATTGTGTTTCTTTAATATCATATCAAATCTTATCTCTTCTTTGACTAGAGGAATTTAGTGAAAACAGCATCTTCTCCTTGGCTGTGAGCAGGAACCGGAACCCCTAAGTTTTGTACTTCCAGGTGAGGAGACCTCAGCCTGAACTAGGAATGGAAACAGTTTAGAAACAGATAAAGAAGAGTAGTTTCTTAGGGAGCCAAAGAAAGAAGATGTTGTCCTAGAAATAGGTTGGAATGTGGTGGCTGGACTCAGGCATTTAGAACTAATTTTTAAGTCCCAGTGTTCAGGCAGCTGTCAGACAAGTCAGGCCAGAAGCCAATGGAAACCAGCTGGTAAAGCTGGAAAGAAGAAGCAGGCTATGTATGTGGGTTAGGCAGGTTCGGCACCTTCACATACTGGCACAGCAGCGAGTTCTGTCCCCAAACTGAGTGGGAAAAGAGCTGGGCTCCAGTCAAGAACAACCAGCCAGGTCAGACTCTCTGGATTGACATCACTCTTGTGCCAAAAGAACGCAGGCATCTCAAACTGCCTTTTCATTTGTGCTGGATGGAGAGAGTGTTGGCAAGAGTCCGAATGGTTCAAGGCTTTGAGGTTTGGCCCTCTGGCCCGTTTCTCTCAGTGCTGCTATTTGCCCAGGCCAGTACAGAATCCTGGTCTCTAAAGAGTCAAGATTATCTGAACAAGTCAGAATAGAAGAACTTTTAAAAATGAACACTTTTATTTTATTTTATTTTATTTTATTTTTTTTTATTTTTTTTCACAGGAACAGTTCTTTTATTGTACATTGAAGAAATAGCCCTGTGTGCTGGTTAAAGGTGCAACATACAGAATATCGAATTAAGAAAAGAGGCAACAGGGTAAGGAAAGGAAGAAACCTCTTGAGGTCCAAAGTTGCAAACAAAAACTGGTAGAAGATTCCTCACGCAAGAGGCATTTTTGCAAATACCATGCAAAACAGGCAGCTGGTGTGCCCTAAGAGAACCCCTATAAATAACAGAAAAAGACACTCCAAGCATTCCTTTACGTGGACTCAGAGCACAGGGAAAAGAAAAGAAACCAAAATGCCTTTTGGCATTTCAAGATATTTGGCACTCTTGTGATTACATTTTTTTACAGTCCGTTAAAGAGAATAAACTGACACAATATTAGAGAAAAAAAAGGCTGCTCACACAACAGACTGCAGGGAGGGGTTAGAAAAAGCTCAAGCATTTTTTTTTCTTTGTTTTTTGTGTGGTTTTTTTTTTTCCTGACATATAAAATGTGTTCATTTGCATTAACTTGGGCAAATAGCTCGCAGCAACAAAGAAACACAAGCTTTACAATTCATTTTAAAATAAAGCGACAATTTTTTTCTATGTATGATTCCTTAGAAAAGTTCCCGTCTTGTTTTAAACACATTCTTGATAACTTCAAAAGATGACCAAAATAGAATGCAATATCTATAGAGATCATTTTCTGATTTTCTTTGTACATCCAAGGATAACAACATAAAAAAATAAAACTGGACAGCATTTCACATCCAAGTGCACAGAATCATTTTTGCAAGATTAAATAATGTAAACATTGGGAACAGCCAAATCAGCGAAGAATGCCAACACCTCAAAACACCCGGTGTTGCTGCTTCATTATTTAAGTGGTTCAAAATCCAGATCTATAATTGCGCAATATTCACTGTATATAAAAAGAAATGGATATTAATTTTGACAAATAGCTGCAACTGAGACTTCTCTTTTTATTTCTTTATGTGTATATATATATAGTGATTTTTTTTAATTTTTTAAAAATTTTTTTAAATTTTTATCTTTGCAAAGGAGCCCAGAGCCTTCTCCTTCTCACGCCTCATCTGTCTCCCGGCCTGACACGAGATACAGGTTGTTGATTTCATCGTGGGTAGCAAGCTAGTAATAAATTTCAAAGTGCTTTCTCTTTTCATGCTTTTTGCCAATAACTGATATCGCCGTTCTCATTCTTATTCTCTCCCTTAACTCATTGTCTTTAGGGGAGTTAGACACCAGGAGGTGCCTTGTCTGTCATATTTTTCAGCACGTCATCAATCCTATCATCTTCAATAACAACCCGCTTGCTCCGGCCGATCTGGCCCAGCTTGGGCGGCCGCTTGTTCTGCCCGGCACCGAAGAAGTTGTTGGTGTCCTGCAGGCGGCAGGAGAAGATCTGGCCCACGTCGCCGCCGTCGCCGTAGGGGCTCAGCTTCTCGTCGCCGTAGGGCAGCACCTCCGACATGGTCGCGTCCGGGGGCTCCGCGGCGGCACCTCCTCCGCCCGCGTCCCCGCCCGCGGCGGACAGGGTCAGCGGCGCTGGGGCCGGGGACGGCCGGCCGGGGACGGCCCGCGGGCTGCGGCGGCGCTGGCGCCGGCGAGAGGCCGGAGGGCGCCGCTGGGGCAGGAGCGCGCAGCCGGCCCGAGCGACCCCGCGAGCGCCCGAGGCTGCGCTGCGCTGCGCTCCGGCTCGGCGGCGCGCGAGTGGCTGCTGCTCCGGCAGAGGCGAGAAGGACTCACATCCTCGGCGCGCTCGGGCGCTGGACTGGGGCCGGGCCGGGCGGGGCCGTGAGCCGGGGGAGGAGGCTGTGCCAGCGAGCCCCGAGGGCGCGGGGCGGAGGAGGGCGCACCCCGGGAAGCCGGGCGGTTCGGTCCTGCGGCGAGTGCGGGCGGCGGCGGCGCTGGTTCGGGGAGGCTGACTGGGGAGCTGCGAGCGGCTGGGCTGCGAGGGGTGGAGGAGGAGGGGAGCGAGGGTGGAGGGAGGGCACGGGTGGGGGGGGGAGAGAAGCCCGGAGGGAGGGAGGGGGAAGAGAGAAACCGAGAGGGGAACGGGGAGAGA
This sequence comes from Balaenoptera ricei, assembly GCF_028023285.1. Classification (NCBI taxonomy): domain Eukaryota; kingdom Metazoa; phylum Chordata; class Mammalia; order Artiodactyla; family Balaenopteridae; genus Balaenoptera; species Balaenoptera ricei. Next base: position 66,984,672 of record NC_082646.1, read on the forward strand.
AGCAGAGACACAGAGAGAATGAGAGACAGGGGAATCGACCGAAAGAGAGAGAGGAAGGCAAGAGGGAGGAGAAGAAAGGGCGGAGGGAACGACTAGATCAGAGTCGGAGAGGCAGAGGGGAGAGAGAGAAAGAGGGTCGGAGAGGGAAGGAGGAGAGTCAGAGCGAACACTTTTATTTTTAAAAATTATTTTTTCCATGGGCCATGTCATCACTTATCATTATATTATAATAGCACATTTGTATAGATTTTTTGTTTTGTATTACTCCCCAATTGGAATGTAAGCTCCTTGAGGACAGGGGACTTTTTCTGCTTCATTCACTGCTGTCTTCTCAAAGCTCAGAAAGGTGCCTGGCACAAACAGTTGCTCAGAAGATTTTAGTTGAGTTACAAAAAATAATCACTGCCAAAAAAATGTTACAAAAAGTTCAAATAGTAAAGTTCAAAAAGTAAAATTTGAGTCTTTGTCCATATCTCTATCTAATTCTACTCCCCCAAGATAACCATTATAACATTTTTGTATATACAATATTAATCCTAGAACAATCTGTCTTTTTATTTCTGTTTATCTTAAGCAGACCACAATGCCTGGCATAGAAGAAAGTACTTGATACAACTACTTGAAAATTCATTGAATGAGTTGTAAGCAGTCTTGGAGTTGGGGTGCAGTGGCTAAAAAAAGGGTTGGCTGCTATAGGCTATTTCCCTGAACAAGTTAGGGTGAGTTCCTTGAGTTAAGCATCTGTATACCACACGTATCGAGGAGAGTGCCTGAACAGGACCAATTATTTATTAAACACTTAGTCTATGACCCAACCATATAATGAGAAGAAAGGTTTGATTCTCCAGCCTGCTGCACTACTTCTGGCTTCCTTGAGTAAGACTCCTTGCCCTGTTAAACTGGCTCAGTGCCATTCTACCTGAGCATGCTGGCCCCAGGGCAGAACTCCCATCCCAAAGGGCTCTCCATGCCTTTTGGCTGCTGGCAAGACAGAATGAGAAGACTCTCCCATAGACCAACAGACACAGACACCCACGCTCATGCCCAGCATGTCTGCATGGAATGTTGCCCAGTTAGAACCTCTGAGAGACAGACATCTGTCAGCATCTCTTTGTGAGGGTGTCTCAGGGGATTTGTCTGAGTGCCAGCTTCTCTATAGAAAAGGCAGTCAAAGCCGGAAAAAGCCAGCCATTCAGTCACACTGAAAATACAATATTGAAGCATTAAGCTGGAATGTGACGATTTACAGCTGTCACACCACACTCTCTAAGTGAAATCACATTTTGTGCCAGACTTCCAAAGACATAATCACATGAAAACTATTTTTATTCCCTTGATGCATGGTTAAAAATAGTTTACCACAAATGTAAGAAAATCTACTATGGGATCTCTGTTGAGAAGCATGAATACAGGGAGCAAAGTGGCTGTTTTCTGTTTTACTTCAGGAAACATTTAGTTATAAATAGAGTGATGCACTTAAGCATAGAAGAAGAGTGACTTAGGGTGGATTCCTTGCTAGTCAGTAACTTTATTGAATCAACAAAACTAAATTTCCTAGAATCCACCTTAATGATAGAAAAATCTTCTTAGTAGGCCTTTCAGGTTCCAATTCATCTTCGTTTTCTTCTTGACTTCTGCTTATTTCCTTACCAGATCTTTCACCTTCCAGAAGTTAAGTAAAATATTCCAATCTCTCACTGTACTTACTGCTGGGTTCTTATCAGTGTGTGTGTGGTGGGGAGCTGGGGCAGGGGCGGGGAGTTGGTTGGAGAGACGGCCTGCATTCTCAGTACCCAAAACATTTAAAGTTGCCACACATTTCCTCAGGCCTCTGCACCAGCTGGTTCCTTGGTTTGAGAGGCTCTTTTCCAAATCTTTGAGCAGCTGCCTCCTCATCATTCAGGTTTCAGTCAAGTGTCAGTCCTTCCTGACTATCCTATTTAATATTGCCCTCCTCCCATGACTCTGTCTCATGACATTTAGTCTTATTTTCCTCACACTACAGCATCTGAAATTTTACTTACTGGATTATTGTCTGTCTCCCTAGATAAGACCTAAGCACCATGAAAGCAAATACCCTGTCTGCCTTGGTTACCACAGTACTCCAGCACCTTGAATAGTTCCTGGTATACAACAAGCTTTTTGTACATATTTATCATTGAATAGGTGGTGGCTGATAGATGGTAGTGATTAAGTGTAAAACTTCGGAGGAGTGATTTGTTTAAGGATTTAAAAAGAGAATTTTAAATTTCCAGCCAATTACTGTCTTGCCAAAAAGAAAAAGAAAAATGAATTGGGATTATCACATCCATTGTCAACTTCTAATTATGCCCTTAGCACTGGTTTCTGTACCAGGTGTGAGTGTATCACACACAGTGCGTTTTACCACTTGGATCGGAGATCAAAGGAAATCAAAAGTCACTAGCAAATCTTAAATTAACCATAACACATATTTTCCTCAATAGCTCTTGGAAGAGTCACCCTAAAACACACTGTTATTCAATGGAATATGTAAATTAGTAATGAAAAAGTTCGTTCAGTTAAGGTGAAGAGATACACACGAATAGAGAAGACACATTTTAAAAGGATAGAAAAAGTCCCCGTTGAACTTAGCAACAATAAGGTTTTTCTTTTCTTTAGTTCTCTGTAGTGAAAAAAACTGTAAGGATGGCAAAAATGGACATTTTATGGCTCTTGTGAATTGATACAAAGTAAAGGCATATATTTGCATCAGAAAAAAATTAACATTAGCAATCAGAGCTATCTCCTAAATGTCCAAAATATGACTTTGTTTATATTGCCTCTCTGAAATCTTAACTAGATTTTTTTTTTGGCTATAGAAATTAAGCAAGAAACAGGGCCCTCAAAATAATGACAATTGATTTAATTCCTCTTACCTTCACTATCCTCGTCTGTAAAATGGAGCTAATAATCCTTATCACGTAGAATGGATAATGTATACTAAGTGCCTAGCTTTAGTAGATATCCAATAAATATTATTTTGGGTTGTTGCTCTTTTTTTTAAAAATAAATTTATTTATTTTATTTATTTATTATTTTTGGTTGCGTTGGGTCTTAGTTGCTGCGCGCGGGCCCTCTCCAGCTGCGGCGAGCGGGGGCCACTGTTCGTTGCAGTGCGCGGGCTTCTCATTGCGGTGGCTTCTCTTGTTGCAGAGCACGGGCTCTAGGCACATGGGCTTCAATAGTTGTGACTAGTGAGCTTCAGTAGTTGTGGCTAGTGGGCTTCAGTAGTTATGGCTCGTGGGCTTTAGAGCGCAGGCTCAGTAGTTGTGGCACATGGGCTTAGTTGCTCTGCAGCATGTGGGATCTTCCCGGACCAGGGATCGAACCCGTGTCCCCTGCATTGGCAGGCAGATTCTTAACCACTGCGCCACCAGGGAAGCCCCTTGCTCTTTTTAAAGTACTTGAAATCCAGAAGCCCTGTGGGCAGCATCTGGCCTTGTGGTCTCTGATCTGCTTCAGCCACTCTCAGCTCTATAACACATCCTCCCTGGGAGATTACTCAACAGGCACTGTGGGAAATAAGAGTTTGTTCTGATTGTAAACTGTCCCTGCTTGTCAGAACAATAACAACAACAAGAAAATCAAGCATCATTTCCAGTCTCCTCTCCAGCACCAATTGTGCTTCAGTAATCTATCACTAAAGAGGTATCTGGGGTAAAACTGAATATGTGCATAAAGAGATTGTGAACCCATTTGGGTCGAGACTACCACTCCATCAGAGGCCACAGCAGTAGCAGGACAAAACTGAACCAGAGTAGTAATTTCAGGGTTGCCTCTCCAGCAAGAGGCAACTAGCTACATGAGAAGACCTCTGAGTGCCTCATCCTTCTCTCTGACCCCTTCCTGAGAACAGGGAAGGGGACAAGGTGTCCCAGGGTATGACTCAGCCTCCACTTGCCCTCTAGGGCACTAGAGTGGGACGAGGATTTAAAAAGTCCACTGATCTCCTCTGCCGTAAGTCTAGCTTATACTGGGGCAGGTGGAGAGCTTCGAACCAATCATGAGATTGACATTTTAAACCAGACTGAACTGAGTTTTAGTTGTCAAGTCATAGAATCTGCCCAGAATGTCATTAAGGTACAGGTGAGGGGGATTTGCCACATCATACTTGAAAGTGGTAATCAAAAATAATAATACCGGGTTTCCCTGGTGGCGCCTTGGTTGGGAATCTGCCTGCCAATGCAGGGGACATGGGTTCGAGCCCTGGTCCAGGAAGATCCCACATGCCGCAGAGCAACTAAGCCCGTGTGCCACAACTACTGAAGCCCTTGTGCCTGGAGCCCGTGCTCCGCAACGGGACAGGACACCACGGTGAGAGGCCCACGCACCGCGATAAAGAGTGGCCCCCACTCGCCACAGCTGGAGAGGGCCTGCGCGCAGCAACGAAGACCCAGTGCAGCCAAAGATAAACAAATAAAAATAAATAAATAAGTTTATTTAAAATAATAATAATAATACCTCACAATTACCGAGTGCTTACTATGTGCTTAGCCTGTTCAAGAACTTTACATATATTATCTTGTCTAATCCTCATAATAAGCTTGTGAAGTAGATCCATTACAATCTCCAGTGGACACAAGAGGCAACTGAAGCACAGCAAGTTAATCTGCCTAATTCAGACCCCAGCAGTCCTGCTCCAGAGCCAAGCTCCTGACCAGCATGCTTTACTGCTTCTTATGCCCTGATAGGTTGAGATTTCTTCATAAACCAGTTACTCACATATGTGGGCCCCATCACATATCAAGACCATATAATGTTGTCAGTGCAGAGTTCTCTCTTTTGCTTACTTAAAGAACAAAACCTCTCAAGATACAAATTTCAAGAAATCTTCACTATTCCAAGCAGACTTTGTTGTTGTTGTGGTTTTGTTTGTTTGTCCGTTTTGGCCACTCCACGCGGCTTGCGGGATTTAGTTCCCCGACCAAGGATTGAACCCGGGCCACAGCAGTGAAAGTGCCGAGTCCTCACCACTGGACCGCCAGGGAATTCCCCAAGCAGACATTTTAAAGGCAAGACCCACCTGGGTTGTAGGATAAAGGCCAAATTCAATCACCTACCAAGAGGAGTTAAGAGGGCATCTGCCCTAATCTACTTTTGCCCCATCTCTCACTCTATTTTTTAACAGAAAAGAATTTATATGGGAAATCAGCCCCCAAAGTGTTGTCTTTCTTAAGCAACACTGCCTCTTATCAAAGATCTCTGCAGTTTTTCCAGTTAGTTTCTTCCACGATGCAATTTGACAAATATTATTGAGTATCTGAATTGTGCAGTGCACTGTTAAGAAAGCTCCTTCCCTCAAGAAAAATCATCCTCTACCAGGAGAGAAAGGAAAATACATAACTAGAAATAACTCAAGTCAGATTGATAGCACTTGTTCTGCTGGTTCTATGGGAGCCTGAAGAAGTGAATGGTTGGTTCTGACAGAATGTGTCAGGGAGCCTTCATGGAATAATTAGCATTTGAGTTGGATTTTGAAGGATGAGTAGGATTTAATTAAATAGAACAACAGTGGAGAAATGGCATTCCAGGGAGAAGGAAACCATAAACAAATCTTGGAGATGTAAAAATGCATGACATGTCCCGGGAAAGAGGAGCTCAGCAAGGCTGAAAGGAGGATGAATATTGGGACAAGGCAGGATTTATTTTGTTTTTTTCAAGTTTTAAAGGCTACTTTATTGGCCTTCTCTGGACATTGTTTTTTTTTTTTTTAGTTACCTATTTTATACATATTAGTGTATATATGTCAATCCCGATCTCCCAATTCATCCCACCACCAGCCCCGGGACAAGGCAAGATTTAGACAAGAAAGTGAGAATGGGAGCAAGGCTGTGGTAGGAAGGGAGTACCAAGAAAAGGAGCCTAGGGGAGAAGGGAAGAGGTATCCGGAAAGGAAGTCTACAAAGCTGGGCTGGAGACTAGAAGACAGTGTGGCTTGCAAGAGAAGTTCAGTATGGAAGGGACTGGTGGCTAGAAAAGCAATTTGAGACCAGGTTAAGGAAAGGAGAAGTTCAGTCTGGGACATTTTTGCAGTGTTTGCACATTATCTAGGTGGGGATATTCACCAGGAGAGTAAAAATTAGGACCTAAAGCTCAGCAAACTTTAAGGCTATGAATAATAAATGAAGTCATCAGCCTATGAGTGCAAGAGAAAATCGCTGGAGTAGATAAACGTATTTAGCAAAGAGGGCAGAGCAAGATAAGAAGGCAGCCAAGAAGAGAATCTTAGAGATCACATATATAGGGCAAGTGGATAAAAGAAAACAGTGAAGGATACTGAAAAAGAACTGTCAGAGAAGTAAAAGGAGAATCCATTGAGGGGGGATCACAAAGGCCAAGAGAGGAGAGATTCCAGAAGGCAAAGACAGTCAACATGGCAAAGAAGAATGAAAAGGGAGTAGAAGTCATTGGGTTTTGCACTTAGAAGTTGGTGACCTTTGGGAGGGAAGTTTCAGTATAAGAGAGATGCTTCTCTACATCTCGCAGAAAGTATACAGCAAAAGCCATCACTAATTTTCATAGTAGTTGTCTCAGTCATTGTCCTAGTCAGCTCAGGTTGCTATAACAAAATACCATAGACTAGGTGGCTTAAACAACAGACATTTATTTCTCACAGTTTTAAAGGCTGGGAAGTCCAAGGTGTCTGCTGATTCAACTCCTGGTGAAGACTCTTCCTGGTTTGCAGATAGCTATTTTCTTGCTGACTACTCACATGGCAGAGAAAGAGAGCTCTGGTGTTTCTTCCTCTTCTTAGAAGGGCACTAATCCCACCATGGAGGCCCCACACTCATCACCTCATTTAAATCTAGTCACCTTTCAAAGGCCCCACCTCCAAATAGCATCACAGTAGGGGTTGGGGGCAACATAAACATTCAGATCATAATAGTCATCATTCTTTGGGTTGCAAGAAAGAGAAATTCACTTTAAACTAGTGCAAGGAGAAGGCATTTTAGCAAAGCCCCAAGGTAGCCCGGATACAAAGAGAAAGGAAAGAGAATCTGGAAAACCATCAAGAACTGTGATCCTGATAGTCCTCTTACTATCTCTCATCTCTATTTCTCTCTGCACAGCTGTTTTGGTATCCCCTGTCTTTGAAGCCTAGCTTTCAGTGTTTCGACATGCATATGGCTAAACATGGCCATTCCACAACTTCTGAGAATGCACCTTCTCCACTCAAGCAACATGTAGATACTGAAATAGAATTTCTCAAATCCAGTCATAGTTCCTGATGGAACTTGTATCCCTGAAGCCAATTCCACCTTTGTCAGGCTTTAGAGGAATGAGACAATAACCTTATCTTTTTCACCTTGTTTGAATTGGGTTTCTGTCATATGCATTTGAAAGAGTTCAGAATTTCTGACTGTAAAAGTTATTAAGCCCCAGAATGCATTCCAAGAAAGGCTCTCTTTCTAAAGAAACTCTCCAAGAATTGTCTAGAAAGGACAGTTCTTTCCTTTAAAGGGCCTTAAGTCTAGATTTTCCCCTCTGATTTCAAAAGCAAGTAACAAAGAAGAAATCAATCAATTGTCTCATCATCTCCCTGGGGAGCCTGACAGATATTATTATCCCATTCTGACAGGTACAAATGGGCACAAAAATACTGAATTATTTTCTGTTGCTATCCACCATGTCAAGAGGCCTGCTAGGAATGGGAAACCCTTTTTAGCCTCAAGACAGCACTTTTCCTTTTAAAAAGAAAACTGCAGGGACTTCCCTAGTGGTCCAGTGGTTAAGAATCTGCCTTCCAATGCAGGGGACACAGGTTTGATCCCTGGGAACTAAGATCCCACATGCCACGGGGCAACTAAGCCCACGTGCTCTAGAGCCTGTGCGCCACACCTAGAGAAGCCTGCACACCGCAATGAACATCGCGCATGCTGCAACTAAGACCCAGTGCAGCCAAATAAATAAACATTTTAAATAATAAAAAAAAAAAAGAAAACTGCAACATATGGGAAAAGAATCTAAAAAAGAGTGGATATATGTATATGTATAACTGATTCACTTTACTGTACACCTGAAACTACCACAACATTGTAAATCAACCATACTCTAATAAAAATTTTTTTTAAAAAGAAAAAAAACCTGCAACATATGAGTACTTAACCAAGAACGAAGGTTAACTTCTAGAGCTCATTTATTCCACTGAAGTAAACACTAGCCATCCCTTAGTCAAGCATCCTGGATAGCTTCAGGCAAATGAACCCCTGAGCAGAAAATATGATTGGGAATTAGATCCTTTAGCTTTTAATCTTTTCACCCAGTTATTTCTGTACACCTTTTCTGCTCTGAATAATCTTTCATCATTTATTCTTCAGGGAATCCAAGCATTGCGTTGCCTTTTTTTTTTTTTTTTTTTGCATTGCCTTTTGAGATCTGGTTGTGAGGCATGTCAAGTCCTTTGGTAAGGGCAAGATTTCCAACTGTGAGAAAGGTATTTTACTAGTAACAGCTGTTACCTCTGGCGGGGGGTGGGATTCTGTAGAAGTTTTACTTCCTAAATTAAATATTTCTGAAATGTTTGAAATTTTTCAATGATTATGGGTTGCTTTTGTAATCAGAAAAAAAATGTAAACACGTATTTCTTTAAAATGTTCAATGCCAAAAAAAAAAAGGCAACCCCACAAAAAAGAAAGATATTTTATCTGTGGAGCTCTCCAAGGGTATAGTATTTATCATCTAGTGCATTTTGTCCTTTTTATCTTCTAATGATTAAATCCTATGTTTTTCTAAAAATTGTAATGTCTTAACCGAATTTTAATAAGCTCAGGTCTCTGCCTCCAGTCGTCCTTTTCAAATCATTCCCCACACTGTTACCAGAGGGATCTTTCTTAAACAGATCTGAGCAAGTCACATCCCTGCTGCAAATTATCTAAGGCTCCTCCTCCCCTGCAGACTCCAGGGACTCCATGAACCAAGCCCTACCTACCTGCTTCTCTAGGCCCATTGTCCTTTACTTGTCACCTTGCTCTTTAAGCTTCTACAATACCAGACTAAGTTTTAGGAACAGCATTTCAAGGCCCAGACTGAACCATCTCCGTCTCTGCCTAGATCAGAATGCACAAAGACCTCTCCAAAAAGCTTGACTTTGCTGGGGCTGGGCTCAGGGGTGCTCCTGTCAGTAGGACTGAGGTCACAGAGGCTGAGACACAAGAGTTGGCACTAAGGTGGGTGGAGTGTCTTGCAACAACATGGACAGACACAGAGGGTATTATGCTTAGTGAAGTAAGTCAGACAGAGAAAGACAAATACTCTATGTTATCACTTATTTGTGGAATCTAAAAAAATAACACAAATGAATGTATATAACGAAACAGACTCACAGACATGGAGAATAAACTAGTGGTTGCCAGTGGGGAGGGGGAAAGGAGGAGGGAGAGGCAAGATAGGGATATGGGATTAAGGGATACAAACTATGTATACTATGATACTATGTATAAAATAGATAAGCTACAAGGATATATCGTACAGCACAGGGAAATGTAGGCACTATTTTGTAATAATTTTAAATGGAATATACTCTATCCAAATATGGAATCACTATGCTGTACACCTGAAATAATAAAACATTGTAAATCAACTATACTTCAATTTTAATAAAAGGTGAGTGGAGTGCCATAACCTTGCTGATCCTCTGTGACCACCTCCTCACTCCTGTCTTTTTTTTAATTTTATTTGTTTATTTATTTACTTTTAGCTGCTTTGGGTCTTCGTTTCTGTGCGCGGGCTTTCTCTAGTTGCGGCGAGCAGGGGCTACTCTCCGTTGCAGTGTGCAGGCTTCTCATTGCGGTGGCTTCTCTTGTTGCAGAGCACAGGCTCTAGGCTCGCAGGCTTCAGTAGTTGTGGCACGCGGGCTTCAGTAGTTGTGGCTTGTGGCTTCTACAGCACAGGCTCAGTAGTTGTGGTGCACAGGCTTAGTTGCTCCGGCATGTGGGATCTTCCCAGACCAGGGCTCGAACCCATGTTCCCTGCATTGACAGGCGGATTCTTAACCACTGTGCCACCAGGGAAGTCCCCGCACTCCTGTCTTAACAACAGCAGAATCACCAGCACATCTCTATATCCCTTGATATTGGTTTTCTCTGTGATTTTAGGGGCTTGACATAACTCTCTGGCGGCTGCTGTGATATCTGCTGCACGGATCACTTGGTATTTCTAGCCCAGAAGCAACCTCAAAGTGAGTGTCATGTAGATCAGAGGCTGTGGTAGCTTAGCTCTACCGGGCCTCTTGAGTTCCTGTTGTTGCTGAAGGATCAGGAAGTGAGGGTGGCGAGGGGGGAAGGAGACTTAAGGAGGAAGAGAGGCCACACCAGAGTAGTTCTGTGCCCCAAAAGACTGTCTTATCAAAGGCCAGCTTGTTCCTTGCCTGATCTTATTGTGCAATAATTGGAAGCACCCAAGCTTTTACTCCTCTTGGTCATGCATAGTGTATTGAACCGGGGGCTCTGTAAGAACACAAAAAACATGTGCTAGTGATCACAACTGGGGCAAATATGCAGATAGGTGGTCAAGATCTGGAAGGGAATTAGCCAAAAGATAATTAGTAATGTGTCAGGTTAGTGGTATTATGAGTTACTTTTTCTTTTAAAAAATTTAAAATAATTTATCTTTTAAGTACTTGTTAAGAGAAGATGGGGTAGGGGAAAAAGAGAATGCTGCACCTTTGAGACCCAAGTGTCTAGGGCGTAGTGTAATGGGATGTATATATATGCACCATCATAACCCATCCCACTCCACAAGTCACCATGGAGTTCAGCCTAATACTCCCATAGAATTAGAAAGTCATGGAAAGTCCCTTCGGGGTACTTTAGAGACAGTCTAGTCCAATTCTTCCTTTTATAGAAGAGAAAACTGAGATCCAGAGAGATCAAGCGGTTTTCTATGGTAGCACAGTTAATTTGTGGTAGAGCTGAAAGGAGAACTCAGGTTTCTTACCTTTTAACCAATGGAAGGAATAATTTTATTCTTTCTTACTACTGCCTTTCAAACTCATTCTGTCAACTCTCCCTTCCCAGCCCCTTAACCTACCATCTTTGGTCCTCCAGCCAGCCTGTCACCTAGCTCTCAGGTGAGAAAAGATATCAGTCTCTCTACACCAAAACTCAGGGGACTCAGGTCAGATTGTCCCAAGAACTCTCTCACCATACTGTGCTCCAGGTCCCAGCCACCTCAGGGCATGTCTTCCATTCAGCACACATCCACCTGTGATGTCAGTCTCCCCTCTCGGCAGGTCCCTATTCTTTACTTTCCCTTGACCAAAGATGAAGAAAACCACAGCACTCTGTTAGTTCTCTTCAAAGCAATCCTCACTTTTTAAACCTCTCCTCTTTTTTTTTTTTTTAACATCTTTATTGGAGTATAATTGCTTTACAATGGTGTGTTAGTTTCTGCTGTATAACAAAGTGAATCAGCTATATGTATACATGTATCCCCATATGCCCTCCCTCTTGTGTCTCCCTCCCACCCTCCCTATCCCACCCCTCTAGGTGGTCACAAAGCACCGAGCTGATCTCCCTGTGCTATGCAGTTGCTTCCCACTAGCTATCTGTTTTACATTTGGTAGTGTGTATATGTCAATGCTACTCTCTCACTTTGTCCCAGCTTACCCTTCCCCCCCAACTGTGTCCTCAAGTCCACTCTCTACACCTGCATCTTTATTCCTGTCCTGCCCCTAGGTTCATCAGAACATTTTTTTTTTAGATTCCATATATGTGTGTTAGCATACAGTATCTGTTTTTCTCTTTCTGACTTACTTCACTCTGGATGACAGACTCTAGGTCCATCCACCTCACTACAAATAACTCAATTTCATTTCTTTTTATGGCTGAGTAATATTCCATTGTATATATGTGCCACATCTTCTTTATCCATTCATCTGTCGATGGACCCTTAGGTTGCTTCCATGTCCTGGCTATTGTAAATAGTGCTGCAGTGAACGTTGTGGTACATGACTCTTTTTGAATTATGGTTTTCTCAGGGTATATGCCCAGTAGTGGGATTGCTGGGTCATATGGTAATTCTATTTTTAGTTTTTTAAGGAACCTCCATACTGTTCTCCATAGTGACTGTATCAATTTACATTCCCACCAACAGTGCAAGAGGGTTCCCTTTCCTCCACACCCTCTCCAGCATTTATTGTTTGTAGATTTTTTGATGATGGCCATTCTGACAGATGTGAGGTGATACCTCATTGTTAAACCTCTCCTCTTGATCGTCTTAGACCAAAAGTGGGAGTGGCAGGCTACAGATCTCAGAACCAATTTGGGGGCCACCCCCTGAGCAAGTCATGCAAACATGATCTGACATGTCTTCTTATAATATGAGGGTACTTGCCATCTATTATTCTAAGCTGTGAAAAGAAGAAAAGAGGGAAGTCTCATTTAACATCTTGTTACAATTGTATCTGTTTCTTTCCAGATGTCTTTGTTTCTTAATACATTCCAGCTGAAAGTTTTTTCAATTTGATTTTTTATTAGGTTATGCATTCCAATGAGAACACCTCTCAAATTTTTTTACTTGGTTAGACCCTGTTGTGGGACCAACTTCTGTCTCCCTCCTTCCCCTCAGCTGAGACTATTCAGTGGCATCTGCAGGCTCAGGCTTAATCTAGTCACTGGACAGAATCCTCAGCAGAGGCAAGAGGAATGTATGGCACTTCCATCCCTCACTCTACGGGTTCTTCTCAAGGCTGTTGCTCATCTGAACTTATGTCCCGGTCCTATCTGTTAACTGACCTTCAGTCTTATTCTTGAGACTTAGATTAGCCCTGCTGTGGACTCCAGACCTAGTCCATGGATTTCAGCCTAGTGCCTTAGGTCCAATCCTTATACTCTGCCAAGTCCTGATCCCCCTGCAACTGGCACATGTGTGCCCCTTTCAATTCCCCACTCCTTGAGACTGGACTGTCCCTGAACTTTAGTCCAGTGGCTGGAGTCCTGCTACCTGCTGACCAGACTTATCTGTTCATCTGAAGTCCTGAGTATCTCCTATCTCAGAATTTTCTCTCTCCCATTAAGACCTGTCAGGTCCCGTTTGGCCCCAGGAACGAACTGCTTGCCCATGCTACTGCTCGTTGGTTGTTCCTGTGCCCTCCCAATGGCAGATTTGGCTTGCCCAGTACTATTGCAGTTGACACTGTGTCCCCTGGTGGTATCAGATCCCAGTCTTTTCCTCTCAGTGGCCCTATGCCATCATAGGACTCAAGCCAGGCATGAACCATTTCTCCTGAGTAGGATGTTTTATTATATAACTGCTCTGAAGAACAGTGCAACCCTTGGGACCAAATCAGAACAGCCTTATGGGGCTTCCGTGGTGGCGCAGTGGTTGAGAATCTGCCTGCCAATTCAGGGGACATGGGTTCGAGCCCTGGTCTGGGAAGTTCCCACATGCCGCGGAGCAACTAGGCCCGTGAGCCACAATTACTGAGCCTGCGCGTCTGGAGCCTGTGCTCCGCAACAAGAGAGGCCACGATAGTGAGAGGTCCGTGCACCGCGATGAAGAGTAGCCCCCGCTTGCCACAACTAGAGGAAGCCCTCGCACAGAAACGAAGACCCAACGCAGCCAAAAATAAATAAAAAAAAAAAAAAAAAAAAAAAAGAACAGCCTTATGTAGTGAGTCATTTGAGGACAGATCATGGAGTCACCTGCAGTCTCTACTCAGGCACAGTCAACCTGGATCAGAGCCTGCTGAGTACTAGTTAAGTGAATGTGTGTTTAATGGACATTTATTTTGCCTGTTCAGCATCCCTTCTGGTCTGGTACCATAATTTTTCCTTTCCTATTCTCAATCCAGCATTCTGGTAGGGTTAACCCAAACCCCAGCTTTACCCCCTGGCCAATCAGAGCAACATGATACTCCTCGGACTCAGTGATTACTTCAGTGATGTGCATGTGACCTAAGCTGGGCCAATGACACTCTTACCTGGAAATGTTACTCGCCCTATCAGAAAAGAGATGCTTTCTGTTGGGGTTACTAAATTGATAGAATGTAACCTGGAGCTACTGTGGGCCATCTTTGACACCACATAGGGAGAGACTGCCTGGTAACTAAGTCAACTTAGAGGAAAACAAAACTGAAAGAGAAAGGCAAAATTGTTACAACATTGATCCAATCCTAATGCCAGCAATCCACCAATGGATTCCTTGGTTTATAAATCAACAGATTTACTTTTATTGTGTAAGTCAGTATGAGTTGGTTTTCTATTACTGGAAACTAATACAGCTGGCAAGAAAGACTGACTGGTATTTCCTTCTGCTTTACCAGCTGGGTAAACCTCCAGGAAGGAAATAACCAAAGAAAAGTCAGTTGAAAAAGTGTTCAAAAATGTATTCTTTCATTCATTCAACCATTCCATTTTATTTATTTATTTTTTAAATTTTATTATTATTTGTTTTTGGCTGCGTTGGGTCTCCGTGACTGCGCACGGGCTTTCTCTAGTTGCGGCGAGCAGGGGCTACTCTTTGTCCTGGTGCGTGGGTTTCTCATTGCGGTGGCTTCTCTTGTTGCGGAGCACGGGCTCCAGGAGCGTGGGCTCAGTAGTTATGGCGCACGGGCTTAGTTGCTCTGCGGCATGTGGGATCTTCCTGGATCAGGGATTGAACCCGTGTCCCCTGCATTGGCAGGCGGATTCTTAACCACTGGGCCATCAGGGAATTCCCTCCATTTTATTTTATATTTATTTATTTTTGGCTGCATTGGGTCTTCCTTGCTGTGTGTGGGTTTCTCTAGTTGTGGCGAGTGGGGACTACTCTTTGTTGCGGTGCGCATGCTTCTCATTGCAGTGGCTCCTCTTGTTGCAGAGCATGGGCTCTAGGTGTGCAGGCTTCAGTAGTTGTGGCACATGGGCTCAGTAGTTGTGGCTCGCGGGCTCTAAAGCGCAGGCTCAGTAGTTGTGGCACACAGGCTTAGCTGCTCTGTGGCATGTGGGATCTTCCCGCACCAGGGATTGAACCTGTTTCCCCTGCATTGGCAAGCGGATTCTTAACCACTGCACCACCAGGGAAGTCTGGGCTAGTGTATTTTAGAGGGATTTAAAAAGCAAAAAGAAAAGTGAAAAAACTTGGTCACCACTTCCAGAGATTCAAAATCTAACTAGAGGAAGAGATAATGTTAGAGACAGAGAGACAGAGAGAGAGAGAAAATAAGCTGTCATGTGACTGGTAGAAACCTTGATAACGGAGAGGAAGGAGATAATTTCCTCTGGGGTGAACAAAAAAGGCTTCGTGGAAGAAGTGGAATTTGGACTGTGAACAGAATTTTTGATCAGCAGAGATTGGGAGGAAGAGCATCCCAGAAAAATAAAGAGTTGGGGGAGGGACAAAATGCATGGCTATGCCTATGGAATTACAGAGCATATCAACGTGGCTGGAGTTAGTATCCATATAGGAGAAGGTGCAGAAGTTAGCTGCTACCAGACCTGGGGTGGGGGGTGTGCTGAGACATGGAGCTTCTATTGTATTCTCAGGGAATAGAACCTTCGAATAGAACGAGACAAAGGGAACCTTTGAACGCTTTAGGATAGTGTTTGTACAAGATGAAAGTTATGATTGATCAGAAATCACTTGGATCCTCTTTCAAACTGCACACTTCAACCAGATGTCCCTAGAACCCCTGCTTCAGTGAACCACTGTAACTGAGAAGTGCATGTTATAACTCTCAGCCAGGAACATGAACAATGGTTGGGAAACATCATCCCAGAGGCAGAAACACTATTTCAGAGACTATTGTGTGTGGTCAGAAGGGCACCAGGATCAGTAAAGCTGTTTTAAAAAAGGGGTTGGGGGGAGATGATGGGGAAGGACCTGTATTCATACCTCACTTAGACTCCTTACCGTCATTTCCTCCTAGCTGCTTTCTCTGCCTCTGGTCCTGCTTCATTGCAAACTATTTTACATTTCATGGCCCGATTAATCTTCCTGTCCTGATGCTGTCATTCCAACTCCAAAACCCTTAATGACAAGCCCCTATCTACAGAACTGACTGAAGTTCTTTGATTTCCCATAGAAGGCTCCTTTTGAATGAGGCTGCAGCCATCTTTTAGACCTTGCTTCCTGCTGTTTGTCATCAGGTATTTTCTGGTCCAGCCAAGCAACTACTCAAGAGTCCTTTGCTTTCCTGTCTCCATGCCTCTTTCATGCTGCTCATTCTGCCTGGAGTACCATTCCACATTTCCTTTCTCATCTATCTTCATCTTCTCCATCCTTCAAGGCATAGTTCAGATGCCTTTCCTGAACCCCTCTCTCTCCCACCCTGCCTTTGATAATGTCTCTCCATTCTGAACTCCCATAGAACTTTACCTATATCTCTCTTTAGTCATGCATAATTTGCTTTTTTAAAAAAGACTCCACAGTTATTTATTTATTTATTTTAAATATTTTTATTTATTTATTTATTTGGTTGCGCTGGGTCTTAGTTGCGGCCGGCGGGCTCCTTAGTTGTGGCATGCGTGTGGGGTCTAGTTCCCTGACCAGGGATCGAACCCGGGTACCCTGCATTAGGAGCTCAGAGTCTTAACCACTGTGCCACAAGGGAAGTCCCCACAGTTATTTATTTTTAAAAAATCAAAAATTTAAAAACAATGTAATAAATAAAATAAAAATCACATATTTTCCCACCACCCAGAAATACCAATTTTTAAGCTTCATATTTGCATTCATTTTTTTTTCATTTTTTAAATTGAAGTATAGTCGATTTACAATGTTTCAGGTGTACAGCAAAGAGATTCAATTGTGTATATATACATATTCTTTTTCAGATTCTTTTCTGTTATAGGTTATTACAGGATATGCATTCTTTTTTTTTTTTTTTTTTTCCTTTGGCCACGCCGGGCAGCATGCAGGATCTTAGTTCCCTGATGAAGGATTGAACCCATGGCCCCTAAAATGGAAGCATGGAGTCTTAACCACTGGACCACCAGGGAAGTCCCTGCATTCACATTCTTAAAGGAAGGAAAACATTATAGATAATTTTATTGTCTCCTTTAACCACATACTCTCCCACTTAGTCCCATTTCTGCTCTCAATGTCCAGTGGAAACTGCCACCATGAGTTTGGTGTGTATCTTTCCATTCCATTCCCTATAATTTTATCTGTGAACACATATGTATCCATCACCAATGGACTGTGATGTTGTGTGGTTTTTTTTTTTTAATTAAAAAAAAATATTTTTTGGCTGCGTTGGCATTGGGTCTTCGTTGTTGTGTCCCCTTTGAACCCGTGTCCCCTGCCTTGGCAGGCAGATTCTTAACCACTGCGCCACCAGGGAAGTCCCTATTGTCTGTAGTCTTAAATTTATATTAATGGTATCATGATTTTTTTTTTTTTGCTTGTGCTGAGTCTTTGTTGCTGCACACGGGTTTTCTCTAATTGCGGCAAGTGGGGGCCACTCTTCGTTGCGGTGCGCGGGCTTCTCATTGCGGTGGCTTCTCTTCTTGCAGACCACAGGCTCTAGGCATGCGGGCTTCAGTAGTTGCAGCACGCGGGCTTAGTAGTTGTGGCTCACAGGCTCTAGAGTGCAGACTCAGTAGTTGTGGCGCCCGGGCTTAGTTGCTCCGCAGCATGTGGGATCTTCCCGGACCAGGGCTCGAACCCGTGTCCCCTGCCTTGGCAGGCGGATTCTTAACCACTGCGCCACCAGGGAGGTCCCTGTATGTATCATTTTGCATCTTGCTTTTTCACCCAAAATTTTTTTGAGACCAATTCAGGTTGATATATGAACCATTCTGATTATTTATCCATTCCTCTTTGATAAAAAATTAGGCTGCTTCCACCTTTTTGCTATTATAAACAGTGCTGTAGAGGACATCCTCACACTTATTTCTTTGTACATACGGGTGAGAGTTTCTTTGGGATACATATCTAGAAGTGTAATTGCTAAGTCACAGGGTATGTACAGTTTAAAAAATGTTTAATTGTGGTTAAATACACAAAACATAAAATTTACCATCTTAACCTTTTTTTAACTGTATGGTTCAGTAGTGTTAAGTGCATTCATAATGTTGTGCAACCAATCTCCAGAACTCTTTTCATCTTTCAAAACTGAAACTCTAAGGGCATGTACATTTTTAACACATTATTAAGTGCATGACTTATTTCATCTACTAAACTATGAGCTTTATAAGTGTGTGATCAACATCTCATTAATTTCTACACCCAGTGCCTACTACAGTAGTTTAACAAGTAGATGCATAACAGATGTTTGTTGAGTGAATTAGAGAACCAAGCAATCAAGAGTTATAATTTTCACAATTATAGTGAGATAAAATTTCCTCATTACACAGATAAGGTATTCTAACTCAGTTCTGGTAACCTTACCTATTTGGAACATAGCCTATAAGCCAAAAATGGACAGTCATGACCTCTGAACAGACAAAATAGCTGACCAAAACAAAGAAAAAAAAATCAATGCTCTAAAGCAAATGTACTTTAGGACATCCCTTCTGAACTTTTATTTGGAGTCTACTTACTATTTTAACATTTTTATTATAAAATATGGCATATTTGGTGTCAAAATCAGGAGATTACAAAAAAATATACAAAATAGGCATTTTGAAAAATCACCCTTTGCTGCAGATAGAGAGATGCACTAGTCAGACTCCCCCTCAAGAAAGAACTTACTGCCCAGCTGCAGGGAGTGTGATAGCCTTCAGCTGCTAACCTCTTGGTCATCCTTACCTTTCCAGCCAAGGTCACTCTCTTCTCAGAGTGGCTCCAACCAATGATTGTGGAAGGTGGTGGTACAAAGGCCTAGCTGTTTCCACCGATCACAGGACACCTCCAATAAGGCAACCTTTGCTCCAGAGCTCCCTGTTGGGCGGCAGAGATTTTGTACCACATCTAACCACTCCATCTACCCAATCCTGCTTCCTCCCCTTTCTTTTCGTATGTGTAACTTCTCAACAAACTTTTTTCACTTTGAACTTCAACTTAGCATTTGCTTCCTACAGAACCTGTTACGGAAAGCTTGGCCTCTCTGTACACCGGTGCCGGATCAAATCTTGGAGACAGAGTTTTGGGTGAAGTAGAAAAGGATAGCTTTATTGCTTTCCCAAGCAAAGGGGGATACAGTGGGCTCCTGCCTCGGAAAAACTGTGTGTCCCAACCCGGGAGGACTTGATGAGGGGTTTTATAACAGTGGTTCAAAGGTGGGGTCTCTGACAAGATTAGGGTGTGAGCAGGGCTTGCTTACTCTCATCTCAGGTGGTCAGTCTCCTAATTGTTTTTTTTTGTTTTTTGTTTTTTAATTTATTTTTATATTTAGTTTTGGCTGTGTGGGTCTTCGTTTCTGTGCGAGGGCTTTCTAGAGTTGTGGCAAGCGGGGGCCACTCTTCATCTCGGTGCGCGGGCCCCTCACTATCGCGGCCTCTGTTGTTGCGGAGCACAGGCTCCAGACGCGCAGGCTCAGTAGTTGTGGCTCACTGGCCTAGTTGCTCCACGGCATGTGGGATCTTCCCAGACCAGGGCTCGAACCCGTGTCCCCTGCATTGGCAGGCAGACCCTCAACCACTGCGCTACCAGGGAAGCCCCAGTCTCCTAATCTTGATGAGCCTCTCTGGTCCCTTTAATCTTGCCTCAGGTGGTTTCTTGGCTGCGCTCCCCTGATTAGCAAATGTTCGAATCCGCCCTTTCGAACTCAGGGAAGGTCACGGAGGCTGAAATCTTGCCTACAAGAAGCGGGGGACAAAAGGTCTCCATGCCCAGGAGCCCCACAGGGTCTCACTAAGTTTCAGACCCAACAGGCACACTCTTAACTCTATAATCCTGGGGACTTCCCTGGTGGTCCAGTGGTTACGAATCCACCTTCCAATGCAAGGGACGTGGGTTTCGATACCTGGTCTGGGAACTAAGATCCCACATGCCGCAGGGCAACTAAGCCCAACTACTGAGCCTGCGTGCCACAACTAAAGAGAAGCCCGCTCGCCGCAATGAAAAGATCCCGTGTGCCACAACTAAGACCCAAAGCAGCGAAAAATAAATAAATAAATAAATTCTGTAATTAAAACAAAAACAAAGCAAAACTCTGTAATCCTAATTCCCAGAGATAAATACCATAAACATTCTTCCAGTCTGTTTACTATGAATATATATGCTTTTGCATTTTATTTTCACTCATTTAAAATTAGCATTTTACTATGAAATTAAATAATTCTCAAAAATGTGATTTAAAAAATCATCATATGAATGCACCATGATCTTTTTAAATTATTGTATTATGTTAGACATTTATATTGTTGCCAGTTTTTAAATAAATAATCCTGCAAAGACTATTGTATATAAATCTCTGCCCATATCTGTATTTATCACCTTAGGATATACAAATAGAAATGAAATTACTGGGACGAGTTTGTATGCTTTTATTTTTACCACATTAAAAATGAATGAAGACCTTTCTGACCGTGATGACCTCCCCACGAGAACATGCCTCTTGCAAAGTATCTCCTTCATCCCTCTCCAGAAGAGGAGAAGAGGAAACACAAGAAGAAGCGCCTGGTGCAGAGCCCCAGTTCCTATTTCATGGATGTGAAATGCCCACGATGCTATAAAATCACCACCGTCTTTAGCCATGCACAAACAGTAGTTTTGTGTGTTGGCTGCTCTACTGTCCTCTGCCAGCTTACAGGAGGAAAAGCAAGGCTTACAGAAGGATGCTCCCTCAGACGGAGGCAGCACTAAAAGCCCCTGGAATCAAGATGAATGGGAAACCATCCCAATAAACACATTTTGGATTAAAAACAAAAAAAAAAAGAATGAAGTTTAAAAATATTTCACTGGAAATATTCCTTGACACATTGAAAAATATTTCAATACTTCAATACCACTAGACAACGTATAGTGAAAAACAGTAGTCTTCTGCCTCACTCCTCTTCACAGCCCAAAGACAACCATTTTCCACTTTTCATGTTGCTTCAGGTATTTACCTCCATATATTAAAAAAAAAAAGTGTTTATGCTGTTATTTCCTGATGTATCTGCGTTAAACATGCTCTATTGCCTTCCTGTTGTGGTAGATGAGGATGTAGCACTCTTACAAATACACCGCACACCCAACTCCACTACTTCCCCATCCTCCCAGAGTAGTTAAATCATAATTTTAACTTACATTAATAATCAATGTTTACATTATGATCAATATGTATAATTTTCAGAGTCAAAAAGTGAACTATGACTCCTTTCTTGTAAAACTCTAGTGAATAAGAAAGCCCATTTTGCTTCATCTGTACCAATGCAATGACTTTAAAAAAAAGTTGCCTTTTCTTTTTTTAAAATATTTTATTGATTGATTGATTTGATTTTTTATTTTTGGCTGCATCTGTTCTTAGTTGCGGCACGTGGGATCTTTGTTGCAGCATGTGGGATCTTTCATTGCAGCGTGTGGGCTTCTCTCTAGTGGTGCACAGCCTTCTCTCTAGTTGTGGCCTGCAGGTTTTCTCTCTCTAGTTGTGATGCGCAGGCTCCAGAGCGCATGGGCTCTGTAGTTTGTGGCACGCAGGCTCTCTACTTGAGGCGGGCGGGCTCAGTAGTTGTGGCACCTGGGCTAATTTGCCCTGTGGCATGTGGGATTCTTAGTTTCCCGAGCAGGGATCGAACCCACGTCCCCTGCATTGGAAGGCAGATTTGTTTACCCCTGGACCACCAGGGAAGTCCCCTGTTTCCTTTTCTGATACTAAAAGTAAAACATGTTCATGATGGAAATTTTAATTCAGAAACATCAAAAGAAAGAACTTAAGATCAACTGTAATCGCAGTCCCTGTGTAAACTGCTCCTCTTGCCACCTCTTTGCTCCCTTGTCTTCTCTCCAGGTACCCAATCAATGCTACCTGGGCTATCTGCAAAGTGTCACGGAGGTGTCCTAGAACGCGGAGGTCCCTTGGAGCATCCACTCTCTCTGCTACTGCCATCTCAAGTCTGTCTCTGCCAACTTGCAGATCTGCGCTGCCCTTCTCTCTCTGGTCAGTAGGCAAATGCCTGTCCCTTTCTCATGCAAAGCTCTTTTCATTGGGGATCTCACAGCTGAGTTCCTAACAATTCAGTTCTTTCAGCCAGCCATCCAGAAGGGTACCTGGGCTCCTGGTGAGTCGGCTGTTTCCGTTTTAGTACACAGCCTTCTCCTTCCTAGGACTGAGTGGGGAGCAGGTTCAAATACAGCTTTATAAAATCTTCATAAACACCCTTCTCTAACATTCAGGCCCTGTGGCTGATTCTACCCTCTATGGGAACTCCTTCCTCAGTAGGGGATTTTTCCCTTAAGGAATCCATTATTACTTCCCACAGCCTGTGTTTCATCAGGTGATGTTCATTTTAAAACTCAAATTTTACTTTCCATAGTACTTCTGGACCCAAGAAAATCAAGGGAAGGGACTAGGTGTTTCAAGCATTCTGTCACAACAGTGCAGAGCCCAACTTGACGTCCGGGTTCTACACCAACCAGGACACTGATATATATATTATCTATCACAGCGCTGGCAAACTCCACCGAGCCACTGCCCTTACCACACACCCCCCCATATGTTACTTCCTCCGTGAAACCTTTTCTCATCCCCCTCTACTCACTCAGTTGCTTCCTTTCTTGTTCGCACTTAGATGAGAGCACTTATTACTTAGTATACACGCCCTCCCAGCTCTGAGAGGGCTGGAATCTATGAGCCACAGTGTAGGATGAAGAGTAAGCATAAATATTTACAGGAGGGATGAGGGTTCGGGTGAGCCAGGCTACACTCTAGTGCTTAAATACCAGGAAAGGGACTTTCTATGCAAACCAAAAAACAACAGGGAGGTGTTCCATTTTCTTGAAGCAGGGCAATCTGCTTGAAAAACGTAGTGTGCCTTAAAAATGTGCCAGGTCATTGTGTGAGAGTCGGATGGGAATGTGGCAAAACGAGTTAGGAAGTCACCCGCGGTGACCCTGCACTGAGATGTTAAGAAGTGCAAGATGGTTGCGGTGGCATGGAGAGAGAGAACTACATCCAAAAGGTAATTTCTAAAGAAATAATAACAAAAAGTCAGATTTGCTGAGTTCCCGCTATTTACTAGGCTTGGCCAACACCACCAAGGTGGGTATGGACTCATCCCCATTTCGCCCATGTTTAAAATGAGATTTGGCCAGATTGAGCGACTCTCTAGGGGTCGCACACCCGGCAAGCAAGCGGCAATGTTGAGCTTCCAATGCAGGTCGTGGGGCTGCCGAGGCCTCCGCTGCCTCAACCCCAGTCACCCACTCTCTGCACTGCACGGTGAGGGCCGTTCTCCCGACCTGAGGCCTCAGCTCCTCAATTCACTGAGAAGAGCCTTGCAGAGGGCACTGGAGTTCAGGGATGCTTTATCCAGCTGCCAAGCCCTGTCGGGACCTTAGAGCCCAGCGACTGCGGGCGGAAGAAGGCGCGTGGCGGCGACGGCGGCGGCTGCAGGAGCGGAGCGGACCCCGAGGCGGAAGCGGCTTAGTCACGGCGGGGCCGGAACGCGGTCAGCGCGGAGAGCGCCGGCCGCCGGCGGCTCTGCATTGTGAGCCGTGACGCTCGGCGGCCGCACGTGCGGGGCAGTGGGGAGCCACCACTGACCGGAAGGGCTGAGTCAGCGCAGTCCATGCCCGCGGAGGCCCGTGTGGAGGGCGGACGCGCGGCTGCAGCGGCCCCGCGCCTTCGCCTCCCGCGCGCCGCGTCCGGGCAGCGGGCGCCGAGGGCTGCGCCTGCGGATCCCAGGCCATCCCGGCACCACCGCCCAGAAGAGATCAGGCGCAGGTTTTCCAATATCCCGCCCCGGGACTGGAATCTGAGACCGAAATTTGACATCTTGAAGTCGCCCCAAGCAACAGATGCTCTATGCAGGTTTCAGTGGAAGCTCCTGACCTGTGAAAGGAGACAGACTGTGTGTCTCAAAGACTGAGTGGATTTTGAAGATCAAAGGGACTTGCACAGGACCAGAATTGGTTTGCCTGACTCAGTTCCCAAATTTAGTAAATAATAATGAAAACAAAACTCACATTTTTTTTTTCAATGCAAGAGCAAAACTTCCAGAATTCCAAGAGAAAATAAACCTTGGTTTCTGAGACAAAGTTTCAACAAGATGGGAGTGTGGCAGAGGGAACTTTCTAGAGATCCCTGATAAACGTGATCCCAAGGTGTTTCTCCTATTTCTCCCCACTTCTACAATAGTGAGGCCAGAACCCATTTTAGTAAAATAATGCTTTATCGTTTTTGCTCAAATTTATTTTTTAGTTAAAAATGATACTATAGGAATTGCTGGGGGGTGGGGGATGGGAAATGACACCTAATTACAGTCCCTAAACCAGAAAGCACAATTACTTTTTATTTATTTATTTATTTATTTTTGGCTGCATTGGGTCTTCGTTGCTGCATGAGGGCTTTCTCTAGTTGTGGTGAGCAGGGGCTACTCTTCATTGTGGTGCACGGGCTTCTCATTTTGGTGGCTTCTCTTGTGGAGCACAGGCTCTAGGTGCGCCAATGTAGGGGACATGGGTTTGAGCCCTGCTCCAGGATTGCCACGGAGCAACTAAGCCCGTGCGCCACAACTACCGAGGCTGCGCTCTAGAGCCCGTGAGCCACAACTACAGAGCCCACATGCCACAACTCTTGAAGCCCGCAGGCCTAGAGCCCATGCTCCGCAACAAGAGAAGCCACCGCAATGAGAAGCCTGCGCACCACGACAAAGAGTAGCCCCCACTCACCGCAACTAGAGAAAGCCTGCGCCCAGCAACGAAGACCCAACACAGCCAAAAATAAATTAAAAATAAATAAATTTATTTTTTAAAAAAAAAGCTGTTACTTTTCATCTTAGGCTCTTCTGCACTACTTTGTCACCATGCACATATATTACTTACTTTTTCATTGTTGTTTTGTTTTGGATGTGTAGCCTGAATGCTTGCTTTTGAGTCAATCTGTTAGATGGTTCTTCAAACTGAAAGTTAATGGAGTCCCGGATGTGGTTCTGGTGTAACATACACTAGAATTTTGCTTTTCCATTTTTCTATCTTAGGCACTGTTTTCAACTGCTGCTATTCATTCATCCATTCAACATATATTCGTTAAGTGGCTATTATGTGCCAGGCACTATGCTTGGTAATGAAGACATTCCTCAAACAGGCAACCAAAGTTTGAAACACATTGTGTGCCAGCTACATAGAATGGATTTTTTGTTAAAGACTTTTGTGATTGTTGGTCCTTGCGCTTGTTGCTAGTGAATCTTGAAATGATCTGACAGAATGTAGCTTTCTTTGCAATAGAGCTGTACTTAGAACATTCTATTTCAGACTTCAGAATCCTGCACATATGAAATAGAGATAGGACTAACTTTGGGCCCTGTGGTAAGGGAATCTCTTCCACCAACGCTGCTTTTCTGGAGCTCTGCCCAAAGCTAATGTTATACCAAAGGCCCCATGGGCACTTTGCTGGAGAAGTTCTTTGATTCAAATCAATTCAATTCAAAATCATGTATTCAGTACCCACTACTTACAAGCACTGGGGTAGGAGTGGGAGATGAGCCAAATATGAAAACAACCCAGACCTTGAAGCTTATTATCTTTTAGGGTCTTAAATCTTCCTGAAGATTATTCTGATCCTGGTACTTCTCTTTTAAAAATCTTGAATGGATCTCTTTTGCTTTCGAAAAGTTTTTTATTCATCTCAAAAAACACTAAATCTAACTGAGTACTGGACACTATGCTAGGGTTTGACGACACCATTTCAAAAAATTACCATTACTGGTTCCAATATTGTTGATGGCGTCTGAGTCACCAACATAACACACTTATATCGGTCTGAATTGTAGCCAGAACTTGTATAATTTTGTGCTTTTGTATTGTTGCAAGCATCCGACTACTGCTTTATGACTTCTAGTGTAGCTGTCCATGAGCAACTGCATATTAAAATACAGATTATTTTATTGTAAATCACTTTCCTTTTTTTAAAATAATTTATTTTAGTTATTTTTATTTGTGGCTGTGTTGTGTCCCCATTGCTGTGCGTGGGCTTTCTCTAGTTGTGGCAAGCGGGGGCCACTCTTCCTTGCAGTGCGCGGGCTTCTCACTGCGGTGGCTTCTCTTGTTGCGGAGCACGGGCTCCAGGCGCGCGGGCTTAGTAGTTGTGGTGCATGGGCTTAGTTGCTCCGTGGTATGTGGGATCTTCCCAGACGAGGGCTCGAAGCCGTGTCCCCTGCATTAGCAGATGGATTCTCAACCACTGCGCCACCAAGGAAGCCCCCTCACTTTCCTTTTATTTCTTCCTTGTATTATAGTTAAAGCACTATATTGATTCTCTAAAAATATGTGTGTTTAGACTATAGTATCTATAGACCTCATTTAAGAATAGCATAGAGGACATTACAAAAAGAGGTCTGATAAGGTTGAGAACAACTGGCCTAGTCAAATAAATCTAAATGACTCATCCTGGCACTTATGGCCATCATTGTCTTGTCTCAGGTTTATTTCTCTTTGCTATACCTAGGATCAGGCCAAGTTGCTTCACTTGATATTCCCAGTTTTGGAGCAGTGCCTTCTATTCCCACTGCTCTGAGGTCACCTTGTCCTATGCCACTGGGCTCTGTCAACTTTGCCACATCTAATTGACCAGTCTATTCATAGTCTGTCCAACTGCCCAAGAGAGATGTTCAATAGGAATGATAATAATTAACCAGATCAATCAAATTTTCTCTTGCAAAGATTGAATTTGAGACCCAGACAGGCAATTAGTTAATGGCAGGGTCGAAGATGAAAGACACACAGAGAAAAGGCTGTAACCAGAAGTTATGACACAGCAGAATGCAGGAGTAGACAGACGTCTTGAGTACGCAGAAGCAAAATGAGAAGTTGTAGGAGCAGGAGCAACGGATGCAGAAAGAGCGTCCCTACACAGTGGCTCACCCTTAGAAAGGGGTCCACACAAAATACCTGTTCCCTTGAGCTGCCTGGGATCTAGTGTAACCTTCTAGTTCCCAGATGGAATTTAATCCCCCACAAGGCCTCAGTCCTACATGATTGAGATTCCTGTCTTCTTTATTTTCCCACATAGCCTTGGAGGAAATCTTTATCTCTTAAGGTAATATGATCTTTGCAACCAAAGACCCTAACTACCAGCTTCTCCAAATCATGCTCTCCCATTTCTGTGCCTCTGACATTTCCTCTGTTTACAATGTTCTGCCCCATGGTCTCATTATTGCATGACTCAGTGTTATGTATCCAGAGTCCAGCTCAGACAGCATCTCCTCCATCCTGTTATCTTAGCTGCAAGTAATGGCTTCCTCTCTCCTTGGAGCTCCCATTTCTACTTCTTTTAAGAATATTTCTCACTCCCAACTCTGTTATAGAAAAACATCACCTCTATTAGATGAGTACCTTGAAGTAAATACAATGACCATTTCATCTCTGTTACCTTCATAGCAGAGCTAAACATAAAGCCATGCATAGAATAGGTGTTTAATTATTTACTTCTCCTTCTATTGATACGTTGCCTATCTTCTCCCCATTTCTCAGTCTTAGTTCATTCATGGTGTCAGTTATCTTTAAGAACATGGCATTGAACCAGAACTGGTTTGCACGTAGTAGAATTTCAATATATGTTTGCTGAATGCAAGATCCAGCTTTTACTCGATATCTAGGTCAGCATGATATCCTATGCACTGGGCATCACAAAGATATACCCAAATATTTATTTATATATATATTTATTTATTTATTTATTTTTAAAAATAAATTTATTTATTTTTGGCTGTGTTGGGTCTTCGTTGCTGTGCGCGGGCTTTCTCTAGTTGCTGCGAGCGCGGCTGCTCTTCGTTGCGGTGCGTGGGCTTCTCATTGCGGTGGCTTCTCTTGTTGCGGAGCACGGGCTCTAGGTGCGCAGGCTTCAGCAGTTGTGGCTCGTGGGCTCTAGAGCGCAGGCTCAGTAGTTGCGGTGCACGGGCTTAGTTGCTTTGCGGCATGTGGGATCTTCCTGCATCAGGGCTTGAACCCGTGTCCCCTGCCTTGGCAGATGGATTCTTAACCACTGCGCCACCAGGGAAGTCCCAAATATTTAAAATTAAATATTTTCAGTAGCAAACATGCTTCTACTGCATTATGGTATCTTCTAATGGCATTACCACCCTCCAAGTCACTTAGGTTAAAAACCTTAAGTCATCCAAACAAACCAAAACCAAACCCAAACAACAGCGACAACAAAACCAAGCTAAATTTGACCCATGGGCCACGGTTTTCCAACACCTGGTCTAGAACGCTAGAAACATGTGGCAACTCTCCTTTTGGAGCTTGCAAGAGACACCATACAGTGGTTTTACCTACCATGGATACCTCTGGCATATCACATCTACCGAGTCATATGACCCAAGTGGCAGGACAGCTTGCTCTGTTGCTTAGACTTGCTACAGAGCATACAGTTGCTTGGACCTCTGTAGCAGGTCCCTCTCTTGCTCTTAGTCTCACTCAAAAGTAGGAGCTTTCCTGGATAATAAGTGGATAAAGCAGTATTCCCAAAGTGGCATATGCTGCTCTCATAACTGAAAGAGGTCCACCAAGCATAGATTCTTTTGCTTGCTTTCCTAGTGCAAGGTGAAACAACTTGTCCTTTAACTTTTAAGGGATGCTACAAACCATTGGATCCCTAAACACTTCACCAACATGGTAGTGTCTTAAATTTTCATGAGTTTACATGGCCTACATATGTATTAAGAGGGCTTTGGGGGGTATTTATCACTCCTGCTCACCAGATCCAGTTAGTATGATGTTCTGACTACTGTGATGTTCTGTAGAATGTTAAGAGATCCAGGTCACTGCAGACTATACAGTGACAGAGCAGGAGAGCTAAATAAAATAGCCTTGGGGCAAGACAGTAAATGGGTACTGATGTCTTTTCCGCTAAAGACAAAATGGTTTTGGTCCTTACTTTCTACAGAGCCATAACCACTTACTAACTGCTAGAAGCTGTATTGATGTGTTGATAGATAGTTCCTTGCATTCAAGCTTCTAAAGAGCCACCCCCAGCAGGATATTAGGACCAGCTCCAAGTGTGCTCTTGCCAGAATGCTAAATCTGTCTTGGGCGAGTGCCTCCATGTCAATAAATTCTCACCTATTTAGTCTAATATTCCACTCCCTTGCTCTAGCTCTCTCAAGATACACTCCTTTGGTTTTTGTTGGGACGTATTAGCCAAGTCCTATAATTCTTTTGGTGTGTAATTTGTTTTCTCTTGGAGCAGGAAGGATATTTCCCCTCCTGGACTATCCTGAGACCTAAACCTTGCTATCAGTATTATGAGCCTGGAGCAATGAGGGGTGTCCTTAAAAAGGACAAGAGTCATCTTAGAATCCAGGGGTTCAAAATTCTCATGCTTAGTCTTCTAAGTGTCTTTATCCCAGACTTAGGGCCCCACTTCTTCCTATCAGGGACTGACTTTGACTTAAGAGATTTGTTGAGGCTTTGAAGCAATGCTACCCTTCTGATGAGAACGTAGGCCCGATCTTCAGCACAAACTGCTCTGTTATTTCAGGTGTTGAGAGTCTTCTGAAATGCCGTCACAGAGGAGGCCCTCTTGCTTTCACAGCTTAGTTAAAGTTGTTGATTTGCTGACAGGAGTTTGTCCTTTTCCTTTTTTCTTCAAGTCTTACAGTGTTAATAAAAAGTGAGCTCCCTCCACAATCCTCTTAATAATCATTGCCCCATACTCTTCAAGTGCCACAGCCACTGTATAGATAGCCAACACGCCCCTTTCACCTGCACCTCATCCCAATCAACTACAGGTGAGATTCTTAGTAAATGTGAAGCCGGGCAGGTCAGAGGTATCATTAAACCACTTATCAACAGCAATGAAGTCCTCAGTAGGTGGTGCAGTTCCTTCCTAAAGTTCTGCTTTCTAAGACCATTTTACTCAACACGATTCTTAGCCTGGGTTGCCTTGAGGCAGAGCCTAAGACAAAGGCTTACCTGATTATTTCAGAGCATGATCCCAGAGGGCAAAAGTAAGGGACAACATGGGTTAAAACAAGGAAAGAGGAAGAAGCCAATATAAATGGGGCTATGTAGTTAGCTACTGTTCTGGACAACCATGTGCTAGATCCCGTGAGATTGTCTGAGGAGTTATTTGAAAGGTATCTCAGGACTATCCATCTAAGGGAAGAAAGGGAGAAACATTTATTTGTCCATTCCTGTTCTCATTGTTTATGGTTGCCTCAAAAAGCTTAAACCTCTCTGGGCATTTCTGGGTTACGATGTGGAAATACCTAAGCAGGTGCCCACAGGATCCCAAGAAGTGTAATCAGAGAAGTCCTTGGACAGAAAGTGAGAGGTAAATTACATGCCTGAAATGAGGCACTATCAAGTTGCACCTGTGTGAAGGTGGTCGAAACTGCATGGAATTGGTCATGATAGCTATAGCTAAGAGGATTTGAAGTGATGCATAAGAGGTATAGGAAAGACTCATGAACTTTACTTCCTGAAGCACTGCTCTTTAGCAACACTTAGATCCTAATCATCTCTCACCTCGACTACTGCAACTCACTTTTGTCAGATTTATCTGCTCTAAGTCTCACTCCTTCCAAGTCAACTCATATTATTACCAGAATGATCTTTCTATAATACAGGTAATTCTCTGGTTCAAATAATAAAGCATGATGATGACAATGATGATGATCCCCCCAAAAATAATAATAATAATGATAACTCTCATGTCCTAAATGTTTACTACATGCTAGGTACTGTGCTTAGAGATTTATGTGCGTATTCTCACTTCTCACAACTCACTGAAATAAATATTATTTACATTTTTATAATGAGAAACTGAGTCTCATTGAGATTAAATAACTTGCCCAAGGTCATATACCTGCCATGTGGTATGGTTCAGATTCAAATCCAAGGCTTTTTGATTCAAATCTGAGATTTTTAACCACTCTACAGTACTGTCTTAAAAATCATTTTTACCTGTAGCGCGAAGTCTAACATAATACTTTTACATTTTGGCGCCAGCTGACCTTTCTGAATTCATCTCTCATTATTGTCCTCCCCTTTCCACTCTCAAATGCCATGGACACTCATTATTCTATGTCCCTGTACCTGCTATGCCTTCTTCCTGGAATGCTCTTCATTCTAACTCTATTTAGAGTAATATTTCTCATCCTCTAAGTTCAGGAATCATGATATATAGTAATCTGAAAATCCTCCTGGACTCCTTGAAAATTAATAATTATGACCTATATGGGCCTTCCTACTTTTTAGATCTCAGATGTGAAGACTTGTTAATTATAAGCTCAGTTCATAGCACATTATCATCAGTGATCCATGTGAGACCACTTCCTTTTTTCCCCCTTCGTCTGTGACTCTCATTAACATCTCTTTCCGTTCCATCGGCAACCATTTTAATATGTTTGATATGTATCCTTAAGTAATCATTATCCTTGTAAAACATAAAATATTATTTTGTGTGAGTAGGCATTTTTAAATATCAGATAAAATATACTTTAATGAAAAAAATTACTGAGCTAGAGAATCATTTCATAATGATAAAAGTTTCAGTTTCTCCGTAAATAGCATAGCCCCAAATATGCAATGCAAACCGACTGATAGAATTATAAGAATAAATTTAGAAATCCACATTCATAGGTGATTTTAATTTTTTCAAATATTTGAAGAAACAAAGAGGAATTAGGAAAGAAAAAGAGGGACTGAGGATGTTACAGGCTGAATAGTGTCCTCCCCAAAATTTATATGGTGAAGCTTTAACTACCAGAATGTGACTATATTTGGAAATAGGGCCTTAAAATAGGTGGGGTTAAAGTGAAGCCATTAGGGGACTTCCTTGGTGGCACAGTGGTTAAGAATCCTCCTGCCAATGCAGGGGACACAGGTTCGAGCCCTGGTCCGGGAAGATCCCACATGCCGCAGAGCAACTAAGCCTGTGCACCACAACTACTGAGCCTGCACTCTAGAGCCCACGAGCCACAACTGCTGAAGCCTGCGAACCTAGAGCAGATCTATTTCTCTGACCAGGGATCAAACCCAGGCTCCCTGCATTGGGAGCGTGGAGTCTTAACCACTGTGTCATCAGGGAAGTTCCCCTCTGTGGGTTTCAGATGTGGTAAATATCTTTATAGGGTCTGCTATCTGTCTATTAACTTAGTCTGTTGTATCTTTTATAGGATAGAAATCTTTATTTTCATGTAGATACATTTTTGGGTTTGATTTTAAAAGCCTTTCCCTTCATCTAAGTAAAAAAAAAAAATTCTCTTACACTTTTTCTATTAGCCTTACAGTTGTGCTTTTCAAAATTGTATGTAATCTATCTGGGATCCACTTATGTATATGGTGTAAGGTAGGGATCCAGTTTTATTTCTGTCCTTAAAAAGAGTCAGGTTTTCCAAAACTACCCACTAAACCACCTGTACTTTTCCAGTTACTTTAAGGTGTCCCCTTTGTCATATATGAAATTCCCATTTATATGAGGGTCCAGTTTATAGCTTTTGGTTCTGTTCCATTTTTCTATTTGTCTGTTTCTGAGCCAGTGACATACATACATGCTTTTAATGCTATGGTTTTATGGTAAGGCAATATGGTGTTATTGCGAGTTGTATGTTATTTTCTATTATCTTCTCTAGTTGGCTGTGGTTGACATAGGTGAATGTTATTATTTCTCTCTCTCTCTTTTTTTTTTTTGGCTGTGCTGCGCAGCTTGCAGGATCTTAGTTCCCACACCAGGGATTGAACCTGGGCCCTGGCAGTGAAAGCACCAAGTCCTAACCACGGGACTGCCAGGGAAGATTAATAGAGGCATAACATATATAATAGAGTGCACAAATCTTAAGTGAAGAGCTAGATAATTTTTGCTTGTGTATATAACTGTTGTAACCACCATTCAAACCAATATTTCCATCATCCCAGAAGGTTTCTTGTTCCCTCTCCCTGTCAGTATCCTCATGGGTAACCACTATTCTCACTTCTACAACCATTGATTAGTTTTGTATACTTTTGAATTTAAAAAAATATTTATTTATTTATTTATTTATTTATTTGGCAGCATTGGGTCTTAGTTGCAGTATGTGGGATCTTTCACTGAAGCGCGCAGGCTCTACTTTGCAGCTCGCGGGCTCTGTAGT
This sequence comes from Balaenoptera ricei, assembly GCF_028023285.1. Taxonomy (NCBI): domain Eukaryota; kingdom Metazoa; phylum Chordata; class Mammalia; order Artiodactyla; family Balaenopteridae; genus Balaenoptera; species Balaenoptera ricei. The sequence continues at coordinate 67,017,773 of NC_082646.1, forward strand.
TGTGGTGCTTGGGCTTAGTTGCCATGCGGCATGTGGGATCTTAGTTCCCCAACCAGGAATCCAACCCCTGTCCCTTGCATTGGAATGCAGATTGTTAACCACTGGATCACCAGGGAAGTCCCTATACTTTTGAATTTAAATATAAATGGAGTCATACAATATATACTGTATCTGTGTGTGACTTCTTTCATTCAACACTGTCAGGGAGATTCTTCCATATTGTGTGTATCAATAGTTTGTTATTTTTCATTTCAGTGTAGTATTCCAGTGTATGAATTTATTTATTTATTTTCAAATTTTATTTATTTATTTATTTTACTTTTGGCTGCACTGGGTCTTCGTTGCTGCATGGGCCTTTCTCTAGTTGTAGCAAGCAGGGGCTACTCTTCATTGCGGTGTGCGGGCTTCTCATTGCAGTTGCTTCTCTTGTTGTGGAGCATGGGTTCTAGATGTGCAGGCTTCAGTAGTTGTGGCATGTGGGCTCAGTAGTTGTGGCGCATGGGCTTAGTTGCTCTGCAGCATGTGGGATCTTCCCGGACCAGGGCTCGAACCCGTGTCCCCTGCATTGGCAGGCAGATTCTTAACCACTGCACCACCAGGGAAGTCCCTATACTTTTGAATTTAATATAAGTGGGGTCATACAATACATACTGTATGTGTGTGTGACTTCTTTCATTCAACATTCTCAGGGAGATTCTTCCATATTGTGTGTATCAATAGTTTGTCCTTTTTCATTTCAGTGTAATATCCCAGTGTATGAATTTATTTATCCATTCTATTAATAGATATTTGGGTCATTTCCAGTTTTGAGAAATTACAAAGAACACTGCTACAAACATTCTTGTGCATGTCTTTTGATAGACATAAACAGTAATTTCTTTAGAGTATATATCCAGTGTCATATGAATGCTTAGTTTTAGTTGGCACTGCCAAACATTTACTCAAAGTGATTGTACCAAGTTATATTCCACCTGCAATGCATAAGAGTTCTAGTCGTTATACATCTTAACCAACACTGTATTGTCAATCACTTAAAGTTTAGACATTTTTTGCATGGGTCAATCTACCTTATGGTTGTTTCATTTGCATTTCTTTGATGACTTTAATGATGTTGTACACCTTTTCATAAGTTTATTGTTCATTTTGTTTTACTCTTTTTCTCTGTAGTGAGATGTCAAAGTATTTTGTAGATTTTTTTTTTTTTTTTTTTTTTGTCACGTTGAGCAGCTTTGTGGGATCTCAGTTCCACAACCAGGGATTGAACCCAGGGCCACAGCAGTGAAAGCCCGGAATCCTAACCACTAGGCCACCAGGGAACTCCCAGACTTTTTTTTTTTTGATGAATTTATTTATTTTATTTTTGACTGTGTGGGGTCTTTGTTGCTGCGAGTGGGCTTTCTCTAGTTGTGGCGAGTGGGCTTCTCATTGCGCTGGCTTCTCTTGTTGTGGAGCACGGGCTCAGTAGTTGTGGTGCACGGGCTTAGTTGCTCCACGGCATGTGGGATCTTCCTGGACCAGGGCTCGAACCCGTTGTCCCCTGCATTGGCAGGCGGATTCTTAACCACTGAGCCACCAGGGAAGCCCCCAGACTTTTGTAGATTTTTAAATTGTCTGTCTTTTTTTTTTTTCTGATTTGTAGGAATTCTTTATATATTCTGGATATGTCATTATGTACTTGGACTTATGTTCTTATAAGTTTGCCACTATTTATTTATTATTTTTAAATAAACTTTTTATTTTTGAATAACTTTAATTTGCAGAATTACTGCAAAGATAGAACAGAGAGTTCCCTTACACTCCACATCTAATCTCCCATTATTAACATCTTACATTAGTATGGTACATTTGTCACAACTAATAAACCACTATGGATGTATTATTATTAACTAAAGTCCATACTTTATTCAGATGTCCTGTTTTTCCCTAATGTCCTTTTTCTCTTCTACAATCCCATCCAGGATGCTACATGGCATTTTTTTTTAATAGGTCTTTATTGGAGTATAATTGCTTCACAATACTGTGTTAGTTTCTGTTGTACACCAAAGTGAATCAGCCATATGCATACATATGTCCCCATATCTCCTCCCTCTTGAGCCTCCCTCCCATCCTCCCTATCCCACCCCTCTAGGTCATCGCAAAGCACCGAGCTGATCTTCCTGTGCTATGCTGCTGCTTCCCACTAGCTAACTATTTTACATTCGATAGTACATATATGTCGATGTTACTCTCACTTTGCCCCAGCTTCCCCCGCCCACCCCGTGTCCTCAAGTCCATTCTCTATGTCTACATCTTTATTACTGCCCTGCAACTAGGTTCATCAGTACCATTTTTTTTTTTTTTAGATTCCATATATATGTGGTAGCATACAGTATTTGTTTTTCTCTTTCTGACTTACTTCACTCTGTATGACACACTCTAGGTCCATCCACCTCACTACAAATAACTCAATTTCATTTCTTTTTATGGCTGAGTAATACTGCATTGTATACATGTGCCACATCTTCTTTATCCATTCATCTGTCAATGGACATTTAGGTTGGTTCCACGTCCTGGCTATTGTAAATAGTGCTGCAGTGAACATTGTGGTACAGCTACATGGCATTTAATATTCATGTTTACTTATACTCCTCTTGGTTATGATATTTATTCTTAAAAAAACTTTTTATTATTATGCAATTGTAAATTCCCAGGAAGTTGCAAAGATAGTCCTCAGAAGTCCTGTGTACTCTTCACCCAGTTTCCCCATTACATCTCACATTAGCACAATATTAAAACCAGGAAATTGACATTGGTACAATGTGTGTGTATAGTTCTATGCCATATAACCCAATGTGTAGATTCGTGTAGCTGCCACTGCAATCAAGATACAGAGCTATTCCATAATCACATCACCCTTGTGTTATCCCCTTTATAGTCACATTACTTCTTTTCCCCCTTGTCCACCACCATCTCTAACCCTTGATAACCACTAATTTGTTCTCCACTTATATAATTTTATCATTTTGCCACTATTGATTTTTGAATTGACTTTAGTTTTTAGAGCAGTTTTAGGATAATAGAAAAAGTGAGCAGCAAGTACAGAGAGTTCCCATATATCCCTTCACCTCTCCCCACACAGTTTCCCCTATCCTCAACATCTTGCATTAGTGTGGTACATTTGTTATAACTGATGAGCTGATATTGATATATTATTAACTAACATCCACAGTTTACATTAGTGCTCACTCTTTGTGTTGTACATTCTATGGATTTTGACAAATGTATAATGACATATATCCACTATTACAGTATCATATAGAATAGTTTCACTGCCTAAAAATCCCCTGTGCTCTACCTATTCATCCCTCTCTCCCTCCCCTGAGCCTCTGGCAACCACTAACCTTTTCACTTTTTTTCATAGTTTTGCCTTTTCCAGAATGTCATATGGTTAGAATCATATATTAATAGTATGCTGTCTTTTCATATTGCTTTGTTCATTTAACTATAGGCACTTAAGCTTCCTCTATATTTTTTGTGGTTTGAGAGCCTGTTTCTTTTTATTGCTGAGTAATAGTCCACTGTATGGATTTACTGTTGGTTTGTTTATCCATTCACCTATTGAAAAACATCTTGGTTGCTTCCAAGTTTTGGCAATTATGAATAAAACTACAATAAACATTCATGTACAGATTTTTGTTTGTACATAAGTTTTCAATTCATTTGGGTAAATACCAAAGATTGTGATTGCTGGATCATACGGTATTTGTATGTTTAGTTTTGTAAGAAACTGCCAAACTGTCTTTCAAAGTGGCAGTACTATTTTGCATTGCCATACAGTGAATGTGAGTTCCTATTGCTCCACATTCTTGTCAGCATTTGGTGTTGTCAGTGTTTTGGATTTTAGCCATATACAACAATAGTTGTACAGTGGCACCTTGTTGTTGTTTTAATTTGCAATTCCCTAATGACATATGATGTTGAGCATCTTTTCATATACTTATCTGCCATCTGTACATCTTCTTTGGTGAGGTGTCTATTCAAATTACCATTAGTTGAGTTACCTGTACTCTGTGTACCCTGTGTGCAGGGCTTGTGCTAATTGCTTGATATACATGACCTTACAACAATCTAATGATAAAATTCCTATTTTACAGAAAAAAAAAACCAAAACCAAAAACAAAAAAACCCTGAGGTCCTCAGTCATGTCAAAACTAGGAAGTTGTAGAGTCAAGATTCAACCCAAGTCTGGGGCTTCCCTGGTGGTGCAGTGGTTAAGAATCCGCCTGCCAATGCAGGGGACACAGGTTTGAGCCCTAGTCCCCAAAGATCCCACATGCCGCGGAGCAACTAAGCCCATGCCACAACTACTGAGCCTGCTCTCTAGAGCCCGCGAGCCACAACTACTGAACCCACATGCCACAACTACTGAAGCTCACGTGCCTAGAGCCTGTGCTCCGCAACAAGAGAAGCCACCGCAATGAGAAGCCTGCGCACCTCAACGAAGAGTAGCCCCTGCTCGCTGCAACTAGGGAAAGCCTGCGCACAGCAATGAAGAACCAACAAAGCCAAAAATAAATAACTAAAATAAATAAATTAAAAAAAACAAAATTCAAGATTCAACCCAAGTCTGTTTGTCTTTGACACTAATGCTCCTTCTACTAAACCATAATGGTATTGAAGCTCTATGACTAACTGGAATAATTTTTGCCAGCTAAAAGCTAGGTCTTTCTGGGTCAGCTCTCCATTAGACTGCCTTCCTGGAAAATGAAGTCTACCAAATAACCAACCACAGACCTCCTTCCCAACAAATGGGGTAATCTGACCTCAGGTCAGAGTTTTCTGGTTACTGGGGCCAAAGCTACCTCCCATGTATTCTATTTTTCACCCTTCAATCTGCTTGTTGGGCTGGATCTGCATATAAAAGGACTGTGCAAAGTAAGTAGCATATTTCCCCCACATTATGAGTGAGCAGGTAAAAGGAAACTTTCCACTGTGAATTAAAATAATAATCCTGATATGTGATTTCTCTTTTGGTCCTCATGGTTATCCTGACTACTTTATGTGATAAAGAGAGTATTCACCTGTCCATAGTAGCTAAAAATTGCACAGAGAGTCTTCTGTTTCCAATCATGTTGGAGTAACAGTGAACACCTCCTGCTGTAAACAACTAGAAACTGGACAAAATATATGAAACAACTGTTTTCTGACTTCAAACAAGGAGCAGGATTGTGATCTTTTTTTTTTTTTTAAGACTTATTTATTTTGGCTGCAACGGGTTTTAGTTGCAGCATGCAGACTCTTAGTTGCGACATGCATGCAGGATCTAGTTCCCCAACCACGGATCGAACCTGGGCCCCCTGCATTGGGAGCGTGGAGTCTTACCCACTGGAGAAGCAGGGAAGTCCCAGGGTGTTTATACATAGGGTGAAACTTCAAAGATTGGGCAAATAGTAACCAGGAAGCTCTGACCTGAATAGTTCTTACAGTTCACACAGGGCTGGGACCCTAGAGTTCCCAACAGCCAGACTGCAAAGACCTTGTTGATCACTTGGGACATCAATAGAACCCCAAAAGGCCACACCTTAGTTTTACTGTAAGATAGCCCTATAATAAATGCTAACTTAGACTTACCCTTAGAAACCTTATAAACAAGGCTTGAAGGTGTCAAACTGAACCCCAAATAACTTACTGCCTACCAGGACAAAGCTCAACATTCATTAAAGAACGACAAGAAAATTCACTCAGTCAACAACATAAAATTTACCATATCTAGCATCCAATAAAGAAATGACCAGACCTGGCAAGAAGTAGCAAAATGTGACACAAATTCCTAATATCAGGAATCAAAGAAGGAATATCACTACAGATACTGAAGACATTAAAAGAGTAACATGTGAATATTATGAACCACTTTATTCTAATAAATTAGATAACTTAGATGAGAGGGACAAATTCCTTGTTAGAAATAAATTGCCAAAACTCACATAAGAAAAAAGTAGAAAATCTGAACGGTCCTATATCTATTAAAACTTAAATTCATAATTGAAAATCTTTCCAAAAAGAAAACTCCAAGGCTCAGATGGTTTCACTGTTGAATTCTACAAAATATTTAAGGAAGAAATAATACCAGTCCTACACAAATTCTTCCAGAAAACAAAGGAGAAAGGAGTACATTTTATGAGGCTAGGGTTACCATGATACAGTACTAAAACCAGGTAAAGCCATTTAGGAAAAGAAGACTACTGACCAATATCCCTCACAAAGATAGATGTAGGTATCTTCCAAAAAAAAGTTAGCTAATTGAGTACAGCAATATATAAAAATGGTAGTACACTACGACCAAGTGAGGTTTATTCCAGGAAAGCGACATGTGAAAATCAAATAATATAATTCACCACATTAACAGAATAAAGAAGAAAATCCATATGATGATATTAATAGCTCTAGAAAAATATTTGACAGAATTCAACACCATATTCATGTTAAAAACTTTAAGAAAATTAGGAACAAATGGGAACTTTTAAAATCTGATAAAGAGAATCTGTGAACAACCTGTGGTTAAAGAATGGGGGGAAAAAAAAAACCCTGTTTTTATTTGCAGAAGACCTAATCATGTACACAGAAAATTCTAAGGAACATAGAAAAGAAACTACTAAAATCAATAAACTAGCTTAGCAGAATTGCAGGATGCAAGGTCAAAATACAAAAATAAATTGCATTTCTAGATACAAGCAACAGCAGTTGGAAGATGATATTTTAAAGTATGATTAACAATAACACAAAATATTTAGGCATATATTTAAGAAAATATGTACAAGATCTGTACTTGGAAAACTAACAATATTACTGAGAGAAAAAATTTAAATATCTAAATAAATGGAGAAATATACCATGTTCATGGATTAGAACACTCAATATTGTTAAGATGTTAATTTACCCAAACTGATATATAGATTAAATGCAATATCTATCAAAATCCCAACACACTTTTTATAAATTAGAAATCAACAAGCTGAATTTTCCAAATGTATTTGGAAATGCAATTAACCTAGAATAGTCTAAACAATTTTGAAAAGAAGTAACAAAGTTGGAGGATTTACGCTACCTGACTTTAAGACTCGAGATGTTGTGGCATTCGGCACCCTGAGAGTGAAGTTACAAGAGTGGACCTTTCTTGGGATAACCAAACCTACACCAAGAGAACAGGCTGGAGAGAGGATCAGGGGATAGGAATTCCGGTGTCTTTGCGTATAAGAGCAAGAATTCACACAGGGGAACCAAGATGGCGGAGTAGAAGGACAAGCTCTCACTCCCTCTTGTGAGAACACCAGAATCACAACTAGCTGCTGGACAATCATCGACAGGAAGACATTGGAACTCACCAAAAAAGATACCCCACATCCAAAGACAAAGGAGAAGCCACAATGAGACGGTAGGAGGGGCGCAATCACAGCAAAATCAGATCCCATAACTGCTGGGTGTGTGACTCACAGACTGGAGAACACTTATACCACAGAAGTCCACCCACTGGAGTGAAGGTTCTGAGCCTCACATCAGGCTTCCCAACCTGGGGGTCTGGCAACAGGAGGAGGAATTCCTAGAGAATCAGACTTTGAAGACTAGTGGGATTTGATGCAGGACTTCAACAGGACTGGGGAAAACAGAGACTCCACTCTTGGAGGGCACACACAAAGTAGTGTGCACATCGGGACCCAGGGGAAGGAGCAATGAACCCAGGGGAGACTGAACCAGACCTACCTGCTAGTGTTGGAGGGTCTCCTGCAGAGGCGGGAGGTGGCTGTGGCTCACTGTGGGGACAAGAACACTGGCAGCGGAAGTTCTGGGAAGTGCTCCTTGATGTCAGCCCTCCCAGAGTCTGCCATTAGCCCCACCAAAGAGCCCAGGTAGGCTCCATTGTTGGGTTGCCTCAGGCCAAACAACCAACAGGGAGGGAACAGAGCCCCACCCATCAGCAGTCAGGCAGATTAAACTTTTACTGAGCTCTGCCCACCAGAGCAACACCCAGCTCTACCCACCACCCGTCCCTCCCATCAGGAAACCTGCACAAGCTTCTTAGATAGCCTCATCCACCAGAGGGCAGACAGCAGAAGCAAGAAGAACTACAATCCTGCAGCCTGTGGAAGAAAAACCACGTTCACAGAAAGACAGACAAGATGAAAAGGCAGAGGGCTATGTATCAGATGAAGGAACAAGATAAAACCCCAGAAAAACAACTAAATGAAGTGGAGATAGGCAACCTTCCAGAAAAAAAATTCAGAATAGGGCTTCCCTGGTGGCGCAGTGGTTGAGAATCTGCCTGCCAATGCAGGGGACACGGGTACGAGCCCTGTCTAGGAAGATCCCACATGCCGTGGAGCAACTGGGCCCGTGAGCCACAATTACTGAGCCTGAGCATCTGGAGCCTGTGCTCCACAACAAGAGAGGCCGTGATAGTGAGAGGCCTGCACACCGCGATGAAGAGTGGCCCCTGCTTGCCACAACTAGAGAAAGCCCTCGCACAGAAACGAAGACCCAACACAGCCATAAATAAATAAATAAATAAATAAATAAAATAAAATGACTAATACTCTAAAAAAAAAAAAAAGTGAATCAAGAAGATGTGTGACAAAAATAACTACAGTAACAAAGAAGAGTTGTGTCTGAGCCAAAAAAAAAAAAAAAAGAATTCAGAATAATGATAGTGAGGATGATCCAGGACCTTGGAAAAACAATGGAGGCAAAGATCAAGAAGATGCAAGAAATGTTTAACAAAGACCTAGAAAAATTAATGAACAAACAAACAGAGATGAACAATACAATAACTGAAATGAAAACTACACTAGAAGGAATCAATAGCAGAATAACTGAGGCAGAAGAACGGATAAGTGACCTGGAAGACAGAATGGTGGAATTCACTGCTGCAGAACAGAATAAAGAAAAAAGAATGAAAAGAAATGAAGAAGCCTAAGAGACCTCTGGGACAACAGTAAACACAACAACATTCGCATTATAGGGGTCCCAGAAAGAAAAGAGAGAGAGAAAGGACCCAAGAAAATATTTGAAGAGATTATAGTCAAAAACTTCCCTAACATGGGAAAGGAAATAGCCACCCAAGTCCAGGAAGTGCAGAGTCCCATACAGGATAAACCCAAGGAGAAACACGCCGAGACACATAGTAATCAAATTGGCAAAAATTAAAGACAAAGAAAAATTATTGAAAGCAGCAAGGGAAAAACAACAAGTAACATACAAGGGAACTCCCATAAGGTTAACAGCTGATTTCTCAGCAGAAACTCTACAAGCCAGAAGGGAGTCGCATGATATACTTAAAGTGATGAAAGGGAAGAACCTACAACCGAGATTACTCTACCCAGCAAGGATCTCATTCAGATTCGATGGAGAAATCAAAAGCTTTAGAGACAAGCAAAAGCTAAGAGAATTCAGCACCACCAAACCAGCTCTACAACAAATGCTAAAGGAACTTCTCTAAGTGGGAAACAAAAGAGAAGAAAAGGACCTACAAAAACAAACACAAAACAATTAAGAAAATGGTCATAGGAACATACATATCAATAATTACCTTAAAGGTGAATGGATTACATGCTCCAACCAAAAGACACAGGCTTGTTGAATGGATACAAAAACAAGACCCATATATATGCTGTCTACAAGAGACCCACTTCAGACCTAGGGACACATACAGACTGAAAGTGAGGGGATGGAAAAAGATATTCCATGCAAATGGAAATCAAAAGAAAGCTGGAGTAGCAATTCTCATATCAGATAAAATAGATTTTAAAATAAAGAATGTTACAAGAGACAAGGAAGGACACTACATAATGATCAAGGGATCAATCCAAGAAGAATATAACAATTATAAATATATATGCACCCAACATAGGAGCACCTCAATACATAAGGCAACTGCTAACAGCTCTAAAAGAGGAAATCGACAGTAACACAATAATAGTGGGGGACTTTAACACCTCACTTACACCAATGGACAGATCATCCAAAATGAAAATAAATAAGGAAACAGAAGCTTTAAATGACACAATAGACCAGATAGATTTAATTGATATTTATAAGACATTCCACCCAAAAACAGCAGATTACACTTTCTTCTCAGGTGCGCACGGAACATTCTCCAGGATAGATCACATCCTGGGTCACAAATCAAGCCTCAGTAAATTTAAGAAAATTGAAATCATATGAAGCATCTTTTCTGACCACAACGCTATGAAATTAGAAATGAATTACAGGGGGAAAAACGTAAAAAACACAAACACATGGAGGCTAAACAATACGTTACTAAATAACCAAGAGATCACTGAAGAAATCAAAGAGGAAATCAAAAAATACCTAGAGACAGATGACAATGAAAACATGATGATCCAAAACCTATGGGATGCAGCAAAAGCAGTTCTAAGAGGGAAGTTTATAGCTATACAAGCCTCCCTCAAGAAACAAGAAAAATCTCGAGTAAATAATCTAACCTTACACGTAAAGGAACTAGAGAAAGAAGAACAAACAAAACCCAAAGTTAGCAGAAGGAAAGAAATCATAAAGATCAGAGTGGAAATAAATGCAATAGAAACAAAGAAAACAATGCCAAAGATCAATAAAACTAAAAGCTGGCTATTTGAGAAGATAAACAAAATTGATAAACCATTAGCCAGACTCATCAAGAAAAAGAGGGAGAGGACTCAAATCAATAAAATTAGAAATGAAAAAGGAGAAGTTACAACAGACACTGCAGAAATACAAAGCATCCTAAGACACTACTACAAGCAATTCCATGCCAATAAAATGGACAACCTGGAAGAAATGGACAAATTCTTAGAAAGGTATAAAGTTCCAAGACTGAACCAGGAAGAAATAGAAAATATGAACTGACCAATGACAAGTAATGAAATTGAAACTGTGATTAAAAATCTTCCAACAAACAAAAGTCCAGGACCAGATGGCTTCACAGGTGAATTCTATCAAACATTTAGAGAAGAGCTAACACCCATCCTTCTCAAACTCTTCCAAAAAATTATGGAGGAAGGAACACTCCCAAACTCATTCTACAAGGCCACCATCACCCTGATACCAAAGCCAGAGATATTACAAAAAACGAAAATTACAGACCAATATCACTGATGAATATAGATGCAAAAATCCTCAACAAAATACTAGCAAACAGAATCCAACAACACATTAAAAGGATCATACACCATGATCAAGTGGGATTTATCCCAGGGATGCAAGGATTCTTCAATATATGCAAATCAATCAATGTGATACACCATATTAACAAATTGAAGAATAAAAACCATATGATCATCTCAATAGATGCAGAAAGAGCTTTTGACAAAATTCAACACCCATTTATGATAAAAACTCCCCAGAAAGTGGGCATAGAGGGAACCTACCTCAACATAATAAAGGCCATATACGACAAACCCACAGCAAACATTCTCAATGGTGAAAAACTGAAAGCATTTCCTCTAAGATCAGGAACAAGACAAGGATGTCCACTCTCACCACTATTACTCAACATAGTATTGGAAGTCCTAGCTGCAGCAATCAGAGGAGAAAAAAGAAATAAAAGGAATACAAATTGGAAAAGAAGAAGTAAAACTGTCACTGTTTGCAGATGACATGATACTATATATAGAGAATCCTAAAACTGCCACCAGAAAACTACTAGAGCTAATCAATGAATCTGGTAAGGTTGCAGGATACAAAATTAGTGCACAGAAATCTCTTGCATTCCTATACACTAATGATGAAAAATCTGAAAGAGAAATTAAGGAAACACTCCCATTTACCACTGCAACAAAAAGAATAAAATACCTAGGAATAAACCTACCTAGGGAGACAAAAGACCTGTATGCAGAAAACTATAAGACACTGGTGAAAGAAATTAAAGATGATACCAACAGATGGAGAGATATACCATGTTCTTGGATTGGAAGAATCAATATTGTGAAAATGACTATACTACCCAAAGCAATCTACAGATCCAATGCAATCCCTATCAAATTACCTATGGCATTTTTTACGGAACTAGAACAAAAAATCTTAAAATTTGTATGGAGACACAAAAGACCCCGAATAGCCAAAGCAGTCTTGAGGGAAAAAAACAGAGCTGGAGGAATCAGATTCCCTGACTTCAGACTATACTACAAAGCTACAGTAATCAAGATAATATGGTACTGGCACAAAAACAGAAACATAGATCAATGGAACAAGATAGAAAGCCCAGAGGTAAACCCACGCACCTATGGTCAACTAATCTATGACAAAGGAGGCAAGGATATACAATGGAGAAAAGACAGCCTCTTCAATAAGTGGTGCTCGGAAAACTGGACAGCTACATGTAAAAGAATGAAATTAGAACACCATACACAAAAATAAACTCAAAATGGATTAGAGACCTAAATGTAAGACCGGACACTATAAAACTCTTAGAGGAAAACATAGGAAGAACTCTCTTTGACATAAATCACAGCAAGATCTTTTTTGACCCACCTCCTAGAGTAATGGAAGTAAAAACAAAAATAAACAAATGGGACCTAATGAAACTTCAAAGCTTTTGCACATCAAAGGAAACCATAAACAAGACGAAGAGACAACCATCAGAATGGGAGAAAATATTTGGAAACGAATCACAAAGGATTAATCTCCAAAATATATAAACAGCTCATGCACCTCAATATTAAAAAATCAAACAACCCAATCCAAAAATGGGCAGAAGACCTAAATAGACATTTCTCCAAAGAAGACATACAGATGGCCAAGAAGCACATGAAAAGCTGCTCAACATCAGTAATTATTAGAGAAATGCAAATCAAAACTACAGTGAGGTATCACCTCACACCAGTTAGAATGGGCTTCATCAGAAAATCTACAAACAGCAAATGCTGGAGAGGGTGTGGCGAAAAGGGAACCCTCTTGCACTGTTGGTGGGAATGTAAACTGATAAAGCCACTATGGAGAACAGTATGGAGGTTCCTTAAAAAACTAAAAATAGAATTACCATATGATCCAGCAATCCCACTACTGGGCATATACCCAGAGAAAACCATAATTCAAAAAGACACATGCACCCCAATGTTCATTGCAGCACTATTTACTATAGCCAGGTCATGGAAGCAACCTAAATGCCCATCGACAGACGAACGGATAAAGAAGATGTGGTACATATATAGAATGGAATATTACTCAGCCATAAAAAGGAACGAAATTGGGTCATTTCTTGAGACGTGGATGGATCTAGAGACTGTCATACAGAGTGAAGTAAGTCAGAAAGAGAAAAACAAATATCGTATATTAACGCATGTATGTGGAACCTAGAAAAATGGTACAGATAAACCGGTTTGCAGGGCAGAAATTGAGACACAGATGTAGAGAACAAACATATGGACACCAAGGGGGGATAGCCGCAGGGGGGTGGGGGTGGGATGAATTGGGCGATTGGGATTGACATGTATACACTGATGTGGATAAAATTGATGACTAATAAGAACCTGTTATATATAAAAAAAAAAAAAAAGATTTCCCCCTGAAAACCAACAGGGAGATCGTTCAGTGTATAAAAGGATTTAAAGGGAAAAATGTCACCCCAGGGGTGCTGCCTCCTCCTCATGTTATCAGAAGGACCAGATTTATGCACTTGGAGCAGAAATACCAATTGTTTTCCTTCATGCTGTGTACTTGGATAAGAAAAATGTCTCCTCCCCATAATCTCACCATTTACTTTGGCTCCACCTATGTAGCCCGTACAAGAGAATTTGCTAATTTTGTTCTCCAAGACCAGAGGGCCATTGATTTACTTGGGTGGTTGAAGGACACCTACTCTCCTGATGAACATTTCTGGGTGACACTTAACAGGATTCCAGGTATGCGGAACTTGATTTCCATTCTACATAAAGTCTGGAAGCATTGTGTGTGTGTGTGTGTGTGTGTGTGTGTGTGTGTATTTTACACTTTGAAAATATCTTCAATTGCATTATATATATTTACCTATGTTTCCAGCTTTATGGACACCCTGTAGACTGTTTTGTGTGTCTGTTTCAATGGAATTCGTATAACATAAGTTACAGTTCTTACATATCAGTTCTAAGGCTCCGTCTTTGTGACTCTGAAGGACAGGCCTTTGGGGGTGGGATTCAAGGTAAACAGAACTTTGCACTTCCACAAAAAAAAAAAAAAAAAAGAGAATTCACACAGGGGTTGTAGGGAAGGGGAAAGGTAGAGGAAATGATGGTATGAACAGCTAAACAAAACTTTTGCCCAGTTTGAGAGTGTAATTGTAATGGGGTGCAATTAAGTTACTTGACTCAGGTTATTTAAAAGGTAATGGTTACAGTTGTTTAAAGCAGAAAATAAGAATAATAGGGTATCAAAGTTAGTGATGTCATTATCAGTTGGCATTATTTAAGAAACTTACAAGCACAACTGAAAATTCCCAGTTATCAGTCTAGAAATGTTCACAGACATAGACTATACTTTTTTTTTTTTGGTAATTAAGTGATTTAAATTTTTAAAAAAGCAAAATATTGGAAGCACAAATATTCAGATTAACAGATGGTAGACTCCTCTCAGCAGAGACAATAAAAAAAGACTTTACAATTCTCAAAAAAAAAAAAAGACTCAAGACGTTGTGATATTGGCATAGGGACAGATAAATAGATCAATGGAACAGAACAGATAATTCAAACATAGATCTTCACATATGTATTTGGGCAACTGATTTTTCAACAAAGTGACCAAGTAAGTCAATGGTTAAAGGGTAAGCTTTTTAACCAACTGTGCTGTACTAACTGGATATCTATCCATATGCAGAAACAATTAACTTCAATGCTTACCTCACACCATACACACAAAAAATTAATTCACATTAGATCATAAACCAAAACATAAATGCTAAAACTGTAAATTTCTAGGAGAAAACGTAAGGGAAAATCTTTACAATCTTAAGGTGAGAAAGATTTCTTACATAGAACACAAAAAGCACAATTATGAAAGAAACAATAGATAAATTGGACTTTATCAAAATAGAAAATCGTTTTTTGAAAGATCAGTTAAGAAAATTAAGACACAAACCGAAAGAAAATATTCACAAAACAGAAATTTGACAGAAAGAATTGTACCCAGAGTATCTTACAACCCAATAGCAGTAAGGCAACAATCCAATTTTAAAAACAGGCAAGGAACTTCCCTGGTGGTCCAGTGGTTAAGATTCGGAGCTCCCAGTGCAGGAGGACTGGGTTCGATCCCTATTCAGAGAACTAGGTCCTGCATGCCACAACTAAAGATCCCGCGTGCGGCAATGAAGATCCCAAGTGCCACAACTAAGACCTGGCACAGCCAAATAAATAACTAAATAAATATTAAAAACAAAACAAAACAAAAAAACCAGTCAAAACAGGAAATTCCCTGGTGCTTTCAGCGCTTTCACTGCCGTGGCCTGGTGGTTCAATCCCTGGTCAGGGAACTAAGATCCCAAAAGCCACGTGGCATGACCAAAAAAAAAAAAAAGACAGGCAAAACAGTTACTTTTCAAAAGATGATACAAATATATATAATAGCACATGAAAAGATGCTGAACATTATTAAGTCATCAGAGAAATGCATCTTGTACATATCATTACACATCCACTGCACTAGATAGACTTAAATTATTATTTTTATTTATTTGGCTGTGCCGGGTCTTAGCTGCAGCCTGCGGGATCTAGTTCCCTGACCAGCGATCAAACCCGGGTCCCCTGCGTTGGGAGCACAGAGTCTCACCCACTGGACCAACAGGGAAGTCCCTAGACACACTTGAAAAGACTGAGAATTCAAACTGTTGATGAGATGTGGAACAATGAAATGTCCATGATGGCTGGTGGGAATGTAAAATTGTACAACAATTTCAGAAATCGTTCGGCAGTATCTTATAAAGTGACATATACACTTACAATACAAACCAGCCTTTCCATTCTTAGCTATTCACCAGAGATATGAAAACATATATCCACGCAAAGATTTGTACACAAATGTACATATCAGCTTTATTCACAATAGGCAAAAACTGGAAATGACTCAAAGGGCCACAGATGAATGGATAATTGTTGTACGTCCAGTCAATGGACTGCCATTTAGCAACAAGGATGACCTGATGTACTCAACATCATAGAAATAATCTCAGAAGTGCTACAGTGAGTGGAAAAAAAAAAAAAAAAGCCAGACATAAAAAGTGCTTACTGAATGCTTCCATTTATATGAAGCTCTAGGAAAGGCAAATCTAACTGACAGGAATAGAAAGCGTATGTGTCATGGGGCTGAGCACGTAAGAGGTGACTGGGAAGGGCTAATGGCTAGAATCTATATGTCGATTATGGTGGTGTTACATGGGTGTATAACTTTGTGAAAACTCATTGAATTGTATGTAAATTATACCTTGATGAAGTTGATCTTTAAAAATTTTTATATGGTTTAGGTCATAAACTTCTATTTTGTGTAGGTCAGTGTACTTAAAAGAAATGCAATAAAATGGTCTTCATGTGACAGTATCAATACAAGGTTGTCTTTTACCTTTCCTTGCATATACTAAGCTTTATAAGGACATATACATACCAAACTGTTGAAAGTGCACACTTACTCCTGGGAAGGATGCTCTGCAGAAAGTCCCCATTTCTTCACTTTCTTTAACTTTCCTTCCTTGCCCTCTTACCTTCCTTTCTCCTCGGCCCTTTCCTTAATACCAGTAACAATTTATGTTTGTACTGAGCTTTATAATTACAAAGCACTTTCCAACCTCATTGGATTCTCAGAATAATTTTCGGAGTCTGGGATGGAATTATTTCCTCATTTTATAGATGATGGAAATGAAAAATGAGGGCCAATGAGATAAAAAAATTTTACCCAAGGCAGCACAGTTTGTACGTGCCTCAGAACATAATCAGTAGCTCTTTTCTTAGCTTCCATGTCTTTTTTTTACCCCCTACACTTTAAATTGTTTAGAGTAAAAACCTAACCAAGGTGTAAAAATAAATTCCACTTAGTTACAAATATAATGATTACCTTTATTGAGAACAACCTAAATTTCATGAAAAATTTTGTCTGAAATGTTTTGGATATCTGAAATAGGCCTAACATAGGAAGTATAGCATGTGGGGTTTCAGTAATTATAGGATGTCTTGTTGACAAAATCCAGTCACCTCAGACAGATCAGTCTGGGCCTTAAGATGCCTTTGGGTGCGAGGTACTTATGATCAAGGGCCTTGTCATTGGTGTTCACCCACAAAAGCCGCCAAGGGAGGGCTGTAAAAGGAAGATTAACTCTTTCCATTTCCTTATAGCTATTATGGTCACTCCCCGAACCCCGCTTTCCTTTCTCTTACCTGCAGCCAGACAGGTTTTTTTTCTGTTTGAACAACAGAACCATTGTTTATAAGATCAATTAACCAAATCACTCCTGGATTGTCCCTTATCTCTTCTTGATTTTTGTGGAATCCCATCCTAGCTCAAAACTAGCCCTGAAACCCTGTGTTTTATACTTCTCTGAATTCCTCAGACTAACGTTGCCCAAGGAAGTGTAGATATCTATATTGCCTTTGGCACTGGGACTAGGGATTGAGGGGTGAGGTAAGATTATCTATTTATATTTATATTGACCTAACATGGTGCTTTTTCTTTTAATCTTCACACACGTATTTATTGAGCACACTCTCATTTCTTTTCTTTTCTTTCTTTTGTTTTTTTGGCTGCGCTGCACCACGCTGGATGCAGGATTTTAGTTCCCTGACCAGGGATTGAACCTGGGCTCCCTGCAGTGGAAGCACGTAGCCCTAACTACTGCACCACCAGGGAGTTCCAAGCAGACACTCATTTCTTTGTCTGCCACAAAGAGATAGACATGGTCCCTGCCCTGGAGGAGCTCACATCTAAATTTCCAGTCATATAAGTCACATTTTGTGTGTTACTAGCTAAAAATTAAAAAGCCCTACAAATTAGTTGGGTGTGCTAATCACTCTGCCAGCTAAACTCCTGAAGGGTCGTGGAGCCAAGCTCCCTGTGTGGATAAAGGAACTCTGGCTCCCTAGACAGGGTCTAGTACCCTATGAGCTCTACTCTCTTTGAAGCATGAGGCACAGGCCCCCACTCCAGCTATAGACCTGCAAACCTTGCTGGCTCCCAGTTCCCAGCACTATAGCTTAAAAACCGTATTTCCCCCACCACTCCTTCACCGTTTCAGTTTCAGGGAGAAGGAATTAACATTTTTGGAGCACCTTCTTTGTGTCAAGTGCTTTTACATACATTGTGCTATGCTATAATTGTCACAATTCCATTATGTACAAGTCAATGCTGGAATCTAAAATAGCTATGTAGTAATGCAAAGAGGACTGGCTTTGGAATCATGAAGACTGAGGTTTCAATTCTGGCTCAGCCACTGACAACTAAAAGTCATTACTAGTTCACTCATTCCTTTCTTCATTTATTCACTAAAATATTTATTGAACTCCTAGTAGATATTCAAGCTCTGTGATAGGAGGTGAAGATTCAAAAGTGAATTAAAACATAATCTTTATTTTCAAGGCCCTTACATTTGAGGGATGGAATAGGGAGATGAAATTCTTAAACAGATTGTATCAATACAATGATAGATCTTACAGGTTATATTATGAAAATCTTATGACCTTTCACAATCTAAGCCTTGGAGTCTTCATTGGTAAATCAGGAATAATTATACCTCACTTCCAGGCACAGTGGCTGGCACATAAGAAATTAATATTGCAAAGCCCACTATTCCAGGGAAAGCCTTTTGTGTCTCCGTTTTTCCTTTTTGTATAAAGTAAAAACAATAAGTGATCTTTTAACAAATTGTATTTGAAGGCTTATGATTCATTTTAAGTAAATACATTTACATAACTTTATTACAACAATAACAGGTATGAAAGGAAATTACTGAAAATCTCACCATGCTAGAAAATCAGTTACTTTCATTTGCCAGCCTTGTTTCCCAGTTTTTGTCTATGTTACAAAGCTGTATCTATATATAAATGTTTTAGTGTTGTTACATTTGTAATTTTTGGTGACTGTGAAAAATTTAATTGACTGGATTCCTGTAATTTGCTTAACCATTCCCCTAGGGTTCCACATTTCTTTTGAGAGGCAGACTGATTCATTGGAGAGAATGAAAACTTTGAAAACAGAAACATCCTTGGTTTGAAATCCTAGGCGAACCTCTTACTAAGTGACCTTGGGCAAGTTATTTAACCTTTCTGAAAATGTTTGACTGTTTAAAGAAGGTGGATTTTAATAGGGATTATGCTTTTATTCTGCATTTAGAGGTGATCTGTATAAAGTCTGTGCCAAAATTTGGATACTCAAAAAACAAACAAAAAAAACAAACCAAAAACCCCATAATTTTAGTATTTGATTATAAATATGTAATGTGATAAACACGTTTTACACATAAAGCTCATTTAACCCTTTATGTTATTTCCTTAGGATAAAGTGTCATAAATGGGATTAGTTGGGTCAAAGATTATAAACATTTTTATGGCATTTAGTAACACATCTCAAATTGCTTTTCAAAAGGCTTCCTTCAATTACACAGCTACTAGCATCACACATTGCATCAGCCTTACCTTATGGTTACCATAGGTATATTATTATGTGAGATCTTTGTAACTGATTGTTTTAATTTTCTTTCTGTGAAGTTTGAACATTTTTCTTTTTCTGAAGAGCAGGTCTCGTCTGTAGGAGCGACAGCTCAGGGCCACGTGGGCTGCGGACTGCCCAAGTGGACTACATCTCCCAAAGTGCTCCAGGGGCGCGCCGACAGGAAGTGGCCGGAGCATCTCCCGCCTCCACGCCGAAGAGAAGAGGTTCTATCCGGGGCCTTGGCGCTTCTCTTTCCTTTCGCGCCGGTTGCCGCTGCGGAGCGCGGCGGGTCCATGTGCGCAGTGAGCGGCGCTATTCCTGGCCCAGTAGTACCCGATCCCCGGGTTTGACTGCGTCCGCCCTGCGATGGACCCCAACACCATTATCGAGGCCCTGCGGGGCACCATGGACCCAGCCCTGCGTGAGGCCGCGGAGCGCCAGCTCAATGAAGTAAGGACGCCGGGCTGGCGGCGGCGACGGCGGGCGGGCGGGAGGACTGTGGCAGGCCGAGCCCTCCGGGCCTGGCCAGAGGCGGGGACGGCGTCGCTGAGGGGCCCAACTGGAGCCGTGGGGCGGGGACCTGACGGCGAGTGCCACGCCGGGGCCCTCAGGCTGCTGCGGCGGTGGTGGCGGCGGCGGCCAAGGCAGCCTTTGCGTCTGATCCTGAGCTGGGCCTCTGGCTGCGATCGAGGCATGAAGAGCCGGCTGGGGCGAGGCGGGCGTGACGGGCTGGACACATGGCTGGCTCGGGTGGCCGGCCGCCCTCTGGCTCATTCCCAGCTCGTTCCTCGCGCCCAGGAGGGGGCGAAAGTCACCGGGAGGTTTTTCAGACGTTTCCGGCAGCAGTCTCGCTGGCGCCGGATTCGGAGGGGCTCCTGGGAATGCAGAGCTAGTCCCACTGGGGGCTGTGCCTGTCAGCTTGTCACTTCCCTGGGCTGATCGATGATCTGCACAACTTTCTCCTCTCCGGCTGAGTTGCTAGGGACAGCTCTCAGAGGCGAGCCCCCGCTTCTTAGGCAGGGTGCGGGGAGTGCGGGATACCCATGGGAGTCTGATTCACTGCTCTTCTACTCTGTTAACGCCTCAGTCGGGGAGGCAGCGCGATTTAGTGCAGGGTGTCAGGTGAAGTGCACCCTTCCAGGTAGAGCTGTACCACTAATTTCTTGACTGACCTTGGGCAAGTCTCTTAACCTTTCGACGCTGAGTTTTTCCCATTCATAAAATTAGGCCACAGGGTTTGCTGTGACAGTCAAGGGAGACGATGTAAGACAGAGTGCCTTGAAACATGTCAAGCTCCATGTCAACTCTCTGAGTGTTGGTTTCTTTTTTTCCCATATTTTTGGAGGAGACCACCGTTTGGAAAAGAGCCTTATTATGTGGGTATTTTATTGTACTCTTTTCAGTTTCATTCTTTTGTTTCTAAATTTCTGTAACTTCTTATATTTTAGTGAGTATTTTAAAGGCTTCTTTAAAGGATCGCTGTCACTTCCTATGCCTTCCTATGAATTTGCCCAGCTTTAGTGAGGTTTAGTGTACTTTTTTTTTTTGTACATAAAGAGAAGTCCCTCGTTAAAATAGAAATTAAGTTAGTTTATGCTCTTCTTAGCTGATGGGTAAATTATTTAAAAACATTATTTATATTGACTTCCAGAAGTATTGATAATTGAACATCTTCAATGTACAATGCTGTTTTAGAGATTCCTGGCCTCAGGGAACTTAAATTTTAAGAAGACCACCCACGGAGTATAGACAAATTAAGTGTAAAATTATTTAAAAATAAAAAGTTAAATCTATTTTATATGTGAATAAGACCATTAGATCTTGCCAAGAATGATGCTGAAATTCATAGGCTTGAAGACAACCTTAGGAGGAGGATAGATTTCTTTTGGATATAAAATAGTGATTTGAAAGAAATTCCCACTTTGAACCATTACTAAACCACAGAGGGAGTTGTGTATTGCTTTTTATTTTGATTTGTTCTGTGATAGACACAGGTTAAGATGAACATTATTTTGTTGATGATGTGCTAATGCATATATAAACCTAGACACACTAAAAGTTTAGTCATAGTGATTTCTACCATGACTTTGCCCTAAAAGCACATTATTTTGACTAAAATACTTGTGTGTAAATATTAATTTTAAAAATTATTATTTGAAAAAATTGGTTCCCTTGTAGAAAAATTGGGTAAGTGATACTTTCTGCAAATTTGAAATTCATTTATTCCTCAAGCAAGTATTGAATGTTCAGTTGTGTGTACTAACATCTTGTAGTAGAGACCTGGGGTAAGTATTTCACAAGCTAGTTTTTAGAAGATAAATAATCAAAATAGTATTCAAAGCATTTACTACTTAACCCTTAAGCTGCTGTTAGGGTTTTGAAATACTCTGGAGTAGTGAACACTGCTTATCTTTTCTTTCAAAAAAAATTTGGTATCTGGCCTGTATTTCTGTGATGGTTAAATGTTTACATTTTGCAAATTTCTTTTTTTTTTTTTTTTTTTATAATTTTATTTATTTATTTATTATTTTGGGGCTGTGTTGGGTCTTCGTTTCTGTGCGAGGGCTTTCTCTAGTTGCGGCGAGCGGGGGCCACTCTTCATCGCGGTGCGCGGGCCTCTCACTATCGCGGCCGCTCGTTGCGGAGCACAAGCTCCAGACGCGCAGGCTCAGTAGTTGTGGCTCACAGGCCCAGTTGCAGACACGCAGGCTCAGTAGTTGTGGCTCACGGGCCCAGTTGCTCCGCGGCATGTGGGATCTTCCCAGACCAGGGCTCGAACCCGTGTCCCCTGCATTGGCAGGCAGATTCTCAACCACTGCGCCACCAGGGAAGCCCGCAAATTTCTTTCTGTCATTACACCTAGATTTTTTAGTAATTTTCCTAAGACAACTTTTCCATTAATTAGAATATTCTCATTTCTAATCTTGATTCCATTTTAATGAAGTGCTTCCATTTGAATAGTTCTTGCTTTGACTTTCTTGTGGCAGAACCTTGATTTAGGAAATAGATCCCAGATAAGTCTTGAAGAAGCTTTACTGTAGTAAGAAGGAGGAAGTGGCATTTTATTTCTGGCAAGCTCTTCTTGCTTTGGATAAAATAGGGTGAACCAATCAGTCCGTGATGTCTCATTCAACTGAAGCTACATTTTGGTTCATTTAGTTACAAGAAAAAGATCATTGCCATTTGAATGGACCTCTTCAGTTAAGTGAAGTAATCACTAACTCTATAAAAATTGTAAATGTTATCGAAGTATTAGAGTGCAGATGGTTTAAAAACAAAACCAGAAGTGCCCTTGTCTCAGAGCGATTGCACTTAACTGTTCCATCTGCTTGGAACTCCTTCTACTCAGTTGTCTCCCAGAAACTTCTATCACTGTTCAACTGTCTCCGTATCCCTGAAGAGTGGCCTGACTACCATGCTCCCTGTCTGCCTTCACTTGTTTATTTTTCTCTGTGTCACTTATTTATCATATGTATTTTACTTATTGTTTCCCCAGTATAATTTTTGAGTTTCATGAGGTCAGGAATTATTGTGTTTTGTTACTGCAACTCTTTGGTTGTTGATGGCAGGCTTTACTGACTTCCTGTTATAATAGAGAACAGTATAGGCTTTAGATGTCTTACAACCACCTCCACTTCAAGGATTTTAAGGGTGCTTTTTTTCTTTTTTAATTTTATTTATTTATTTTGTTTATTTTTAGCTGCGTTGGGTCTTTGTTGCTGCGCACGGGCTTTCCCTAGTTGCGGAAAACGGGGGTTACTCTTCGTCGCGGTGCACGGGCTTCTCATTGCGGTGGCTTTTCTTGCTGCAGAGCACGGGCTCTAGGCGCACGGGCTTCAGTAGTTGTGGCTCGCGGGCTCTAGAGCGCAGACTCAGTAGTTGTGGCGCACAGGCTTAGTTGCTCCGCGGCGTGTGGGATCTTCCCGGACCAGGGCTGGAACCCGTGTCCTCTGCATTGGCAGGTGGATTCTTAATCACTGTGCCACCAGGGAAGTCCCTGTTTATATGTTTTTTATGTTACATATAGATAAAGTTCTGTAAGACTGTTAAAGACCACAGTAAGGACACTTTTTGGCAGATATTTTCAAGATAAATCTGATTTAGTATTCCCCACTTACTTTGTAGTGTGTTATGAATTTTGATTTTTTTTTTTGAACCTCTGCTGTAATTTGGAACCCATTGTTCTCTCTCATGTCCCAATTTGAAATATGTTTGTATAACAAGCTTTGCCTCAAAGACTGAAGAAAACCATTTTGATTTTTTTTTTTTTTTTTTAACTACTGAAGATTTCTGCACTAGCTGTGGGGTGTTAAAATTACTTAACCTCTAACCATCATTTTCCTTATGTTACTATGGTATGTCATTGTGTTCTGTGGGTTGAGTGAGATGATGAATGTAAAAATTTTAGGAAAGTGTTTGGCACCTACTAAGTTCTCTCCAGATTATTTGAATTACTGTTTAAGTGCCAATTGATTAACCAATCCGACATGCAATACGTTTCACTTCCTATCTCAGTCTACTAACTTTGTAGTTGTTCATCTCAGTGGCAGATGATCAGCACTGATGGAGAAAGAATACAAGTACATATTATTTGGACACCGAGCTCACTAGTACATAGAATTATTGCAGCATGAAAATTGGCACTCTTTTTTTTTTTTTTTTTTTAATTTATTTTTGGCTGTGTTGGGTCTTAGTTTCTGTACGAGGGCTTTCTCTAGTTGTGACAAGCGGGGGCCACTCCTCATCGCGGTGCGCAGGCCTCTCACTATCGCGGCCTCTCCTGTTGCGGAGCACAGGCTCCAGACGCGCAGGCTCAGCAGCTGTGGCTCACGGGCCCAGTTGCTCCGCGGCATGTGGGATCCTCCCAGACCAGGGCTCGAACCCGCGTCCCCTGCACCGGCAGGCAGACTCTCAACCACTGCGCCACCAGGGAAGCCCCATTGGCACTCTTATAAGCACAGTGCCTGCCACATTATAGGCTCTCTATAGTAAATGTTTGTTGAGTGCAAAGAGAAATAAGAACTTGAATAATAGAAATTTTTTTTTGTTTCTCTTTTTTAATATGTTTATTTATTTATTTTTGGCTGAGTTGGGTCTTTGTTGCTGCGTGCAGGCTTTCTCTAGTTGCGGCGAGGGGGGGCTACTTTTCGTTGCGGTGTGCAGGCTTCTCAGTGCAGTGGCTTCTCTTGTTGCGGAGCACGGGCTCTAGGTGCTCGGCCTTAAGTAGTTGTGGCTCGTGGGCTCTAGAGCGCAGGCTCAGTAGCTGTGGCGCATGGGCTTAGTTGCTCCGCGGCATGTGGGATCCTCCCGGACCTGGGCTCGAACCCGTGTCCCCAGCATTGGCAGGCGGATTCTTAACCACTGCGCCACCAAGGAAGCCCTTGAATAATGTTAAGAATGTTAAGAATACTCATCTTTGAATTGTTAAAGTAGGTTTGTGTTACAGACATCTGTCACTTCTCATTTAAATTCTATACTATATATTCTAGTATATCTAAAAGTGCAATTTTAAAAAATTTGTTTAGCTAATCTAAAATATGTGCATTTGGTATTCATTCAACATTGTTTCTTATATTCCAGACTATTTGCTCTTGAATACAAAGACTGTCCTTTCCTATCTGTACGCGCGCACGAGCACACACACTCAGAAATACTTGTTTTTTTCATTTTTAAGATAAAGAAAATAATGTCTGGAGGTTTTTGGCAGATTATTATAACAGAGAACAATATCGCTGCTTTCTTCCTGCTTTAGCTGCCAGTGTTCTTCAGTGGAAACCTTTCTATATGCAAACCTTTACTCATGCTGCTCACCCCTCCTGTTAACCTCTTATCTCCTAAAACTGAAATTTTTCCTAACCATAAATCTCATTTAAATCTCTTTTAAACCCTCAGTTCCTAAGCTTATTTGCTGTAAAATGCTTATGTAAGCAGAAATGCTGCTTTTTCACGTGCTTTATGTGAAAAAAAGTAAGAAGACATAGCTTTGATAAGTTTCTTGATATTTTGTGTTTATCTTTAAAATTCACGAACTACCTAAGTTACATCTGCTGTCTTCACAGATGGTTACTGTTACAACTGAAAGTTATATATTTATTTATAAATGGTTAATTTGATTTTATTTTATTAAAGGCTTATGAAATGTTTAATCAATGAAAATCTTAGGTCTGGAAAAGTGCAAAATGACGGCACGTTTATAGGACAATTTAGCAAGTCTAGAAATTCAGCAAATATTTATGAGGTTATGGTGTATATTTTTGGAAGGTAGAATGGTTTGTAGTTTGAGCAGGTTAACATTCTTTAATTAGGAATATCATGAAGTAGATCCTGTTGTGAATTTTGGAGAGGGAAAGTTCCTGGATTCTTGGACTGTTAGACAGGAAGTTATTCAGTGACAGAACATGTTAAAGATCTGAAAGAAAGATAATACCATATTAATATTTGTAAGAAAACAATTTTCTTTTTCAGAAATAGATGCATGCATTATTTATTGTTTCTGTCAGTGGCACGTTAACGATGAGCTTGATTTAAAGTGGGCGCTTTTTTTTTTGGTCGCTAGGTAATTTATAATTAAGAAGTTTTTTAAAAACTCCTTAATTGGAAAGCATTACCGCAATTTAATGAAAGGCAGGAGGACACAGTGAAGAGCCTCAACCTGGTCCCGGTTTTACCACTACACTGCCTTAACCTCACTATGCCTCATATTTCATGTAGGTAAAATAGATACAGTATTTGCCTTTGTCAACTTCTTTAGTAAAGCAGAGAGGGTAGAAATTCCTTGGTTCTTGAAATTACCTGGTTGTATTCATTTTATGTAAACTCTGATGTCATAGTGCCCTTAAGCGCCTCTCCTCCTTATAAATGATGTAAAGTACAGTAACTAATTGAAGGTCTGTTTGGTTTACATTACAAAATGGCGAGAATTAATAAAAAGTTACCTCTTAAAGAGTAAGCCTTAAAGATATTGACATTAGGTGATTACATTGGAAAATGTGGGTCTAGAAGGGAAATTGATATTGGAGAAAGCATGACTACAGTCTGTCTGGTTCGAGGAGCTGGAAACACCAAGGAGAAAATGTCTAGTAGGCAATTGGGAATGTGGCACTGAAGTTTAGGAGAGAAAGCAGTAATGGAAAAGTGATTTTTCTTCTGCAGGTGAATTGAGAGGAAAGGAGTGTGATCCAGAGGTGTGGGGTGGACTGGAGGGCTGCATACCCTTTGGGCCATGCCCATTTTGGGGACATTGAGAAACATAGGGAAAAGGAGACGGAGAATTGTGCAGAAAAGCCAAAGGGTGCCAAGAAAAGGAATTTCAAGTAAGAGGATTGGTTGTAGGTATAGTTTCCTTTTTCCTTTTTCCTTAAATGAATTTCATAAATTTTCTACCAGTGAACATGAATTCCTTTTGTAATAAGTTAAAAAGCTATTAGAAAAAGAGGGTTGTTGATATTTCTAAATGAGGGAAGTTAAAGCAAAATGAGTTTGGTGGGGGCAGGGGAGGGGAGCTTTAAAAATATTGGCAACCTTGGGGAAAACAATTTCTGATTACAGGGTTAGTGAGTGAAATGCTAGTAAGGGGGTAGGAATAAGTTTGTAGGTTAAAAAGGTAGTAGGGTCAGGGGAAATTTGTTTATGTTATATGTATGCCTTTCATTTTTTTTTTTTTTTCTTTTGTAGTTTGACTTATTTTGGGGAGTAAGGGGAGCTACCTGTGGAGTAGAAGTTTTTCAGGCTTATTATTACCTGTTGTAATAATAGTTTTCTACTTGTAATGTTTTAATAGTCATCTATCCTAGAATTACATTCTTCATACTGCTTCAGGACCTTATTCTTCCTGCAGCATAGATCTGATCATGTAAAAACTTTCAAAAAAAGTTCACACTTAATGGATCTTGATGTGGTCATAATATACCTATTCATTTTTTTTAAAATAATTTTTATAGATTTATTTATTTTTATTTATTTATTTTTGGCTGCATTGGGTCTCTGTTGTTGCTCGCAGGCTTTCTTTAGTTGTGGCGAACGGGGGCTGCTCTTTGTTGCGGAGCATGGGCTCTAGGCGCATGGGCTTCAGTAGTTGCGGCTCACAGGCTCAGTAGTTGTGGCTCGTGAGCTCTAGAGCACAGACTCAGTAGTTGTGGTGCACGGGCTTAGTTGCTCCGTGACATGTGGATCTTCCCAGACCAGGGCTAGAACCCATGTCCCCTGCATTGGCAAGTGGATTCTTAAGCACTGCGCCACCAGGGAAGTCCCTACCCATTCATTTTTGTATTTCACTGTTCTCTTTCATTCTTCTGGTAATCTCTTTAACATAACCCATACTTCTTTTCCTTTTAAAAATCCTTTTTCTCTATCTCTGGGGGTTTAAATCCTTTAGGGTCTAACTAAAAAACTTACCTGTCAGTCTAATTAGAATTAATCTCCCAACCTACTTTATAGTGGTGATCTTTTATCTCTGCAGTATCTGGCACGTTGTAAGTACTAGTAAGTGGAGTGGAGTTAAAGGAGATGGAGATGGAGTTGGGGCTCTTGAGGAATTTTGATGAGGTGGGTTAAGGATGAACGTTGAATTATTTGGCATGATGACAGATCATGAGAAGGTAAGAAGTTGTCTAGAAAGGTAGTTTTGTGTTATGGTGAGCAGCTTTTAAACCTGAGTATTAGCAGTTTTAGCTCTACTTAATGATATATAATGACCCATTTGTTGCTTCATTTCTCCTGGTTCTCTGACTGCTAGAAGCCAGGAGCTTGAGGAGGGGCCTATAATTAGTGTCAGCATCCATAAGTTACATTTATACTTTGACTCATAAAAGATTTATTGTAGCATTTTCTCAAGCCTAATCAGTGTTTGCCAAACTTTGTGATAAAAATTGATGCTAGTGATATTTTTACTTAAATTTATTTTTTATAGTGTAAAACATGAAGACCTTTAAAATTTATGATAGTTAATAAATATAGTAATAGTTAACATGTGATAGGAATTCTTGTAAATATGTGATAGTTTGCTATATCCAAGAATGCCGGAAAGTTGTTAGAGATTACCCAATGCTTGAAAGAGTTTTTTCCTAACTTGTATAGTTAATGTATATCTTTATTTGTCCTGTGTTTTATAATTGTACAGATCCGTGGGTTTTTTCCCCCATTTTTAAACTTTATTGGGGTATAATTTACATATCGTAAACTTTACCTGTTTTAAGTGAAATCAGTGATTTTTGGTAGATAATACTATTACCACAATCCAGTTCTGGAACATTTCCATTATTCCAGTAAGATGCCTTTTTCCAGTTTGTAGTTAATCCCCATCCCAGTCTTAAGTGATTACGAACCTACTTTGTCTCAATTTTCTTGAGAACCTGATTTTTAATATTTAGTACTAACTTAAGTCCATTTGTTACCTTCTTTGGGAGAATACAAGGCTTCCTGCATTAGGGATTTCAGCTGGATGGAGCCAGTAGATAGATGTCCCAGGTTGAGATTGCTTGTGCTGTTCCTGCTGACAGAAATATCCTTTCTTTCTTACCCTTAGTCTAGCTCTGTTGTCTGAAAGTAACTTTTTTTTTTTTTTTTTTTTTTTGGTCAGTTGTACTTTTTGGATTTATGCTGGTTTGTTTTTGAAGGCATTCAAAGTGACCTAAAATAATAGGGTAATAAACTAAGTGCTTGTTTTCAATGTTTAGTTTTGTTGGTTTTTTAAAATAAATTTATTGATTTTAGCCACTTTAGTATCCAGTTCAGTGATTTTTAGTGTATTCACAGTTATGCATCCATCACCACAAACTTTAGGGCATTTTTATCACCCCTAAAAGAAACCCCATACCATTAAGCGGTTACTCCTAATTCCACCCTACACCTCCAGTCCTAGGCTACTTTTTGCTCATAGATTTGCCTATTCTGGACATTTGATATATATGAAATCATACCATCTGTAGTCTTTTGTGACTGGCTTCTTTCACACAGCATAATGTTTTTAAGGTTGATACATGTTGTACCGTGTGTCAGTACTTCATTCTTTTTATTACTGAATAACGTTACATGAATGTATGGATATGCCACATTTTGCTTATCCATTCATCAGTTGATGGGCATCTGGGTTGTTTCCACTTTTTTATGAATAATGCTGTGAATGTTCAAGTAAAAGTAGTATTGTTGGCTTTTTCTTTTAATTGAGGGATAATTTACATATACCACAAAACTCAAAAATATGTATAGCTCAGTCAGCTTTTACCTAGGTACCACCATCTAGATTAAGATAGACAGATAGGTAGGTAGGTAGGTAGATAAGATAGATAGATAAAACATTTCCATTGGCCTAGAATTTTCTCTTAAGACTTGTCTTCAGGTTACCATTATTCTGACTTCTATTAACTATAGCTTGGATTTGCCTGTCGTTAAACTTCACATTAATAGAATCACAGAGTATGTGATATAGTCTGGCTTCTTTCTCAACATATTTTTGAGATCTGTATTATTGCTTGATTCCGTAGGTTGGTTTTATTTTTTAAATTTATTGTATAGTATTTCATTGTATGAATTGTACCACAGTTTGTTTATACATTCACTTGTTAATGGACAGGTATTATTGTGAACATAAGCACTTATTTCTCTTGGATATATAAGGGGGAAATTGCTAGGTTGTAAGATAGGTGCATGTCAGATACTGCCAGTTTTCCAAAATGGTTGTACCGTTTTATACGTCTACCAGCACTGTGTTCCATTTTTTTTCCCATCTTGACCAGTGCTTTGGTGTATTGCATATATTGTTTTGTGGTAGGATTGTTTTGTCCACTTGTACTAATTCTTTGTGTGTGTGTGTGTGTGTGTGTGTGTTTCCACACTGCGCGGCTTGTGGGATCTCAGTTCCCCGACCAGGGATTGAACTTGGGCCATGGTAGTCAAAGCCCAGAATCCTAACCACTAGGCCACCAGGGAACTCCCCATTTGTTATGTCTTGATATTTGCCAAAATACTTTCCATGTTTATTCCTTAGAGTTATCCTGTGAAGTAGATTTTGTTATACTAACTTGGTAATTAAGAGTTAGATTTGCTGAATCAAACTTGCTCAAGAATTAAAAATGTAGGAAGTGACATCACTTATGTTTGTAACTGTCTGATTCTAGCAGTTCATTCCAGGAGTTCACAATTTGATGCAGGAGACAAGATATCTACTGTAATATTAATGGCCTAAAAAGTGCCATAGTAGTGGTCTTTGTGGGCTCATCGGTCTAAAAATATAAATACGTTTTTTCACTCTGCACAGCCCCTAGGTGATCAGAACTGCTTCCAAAGCGTCTTTTTGTTGATTCATTGTTATTCTTTCAATAAATTTGTTGAGTATTTTGAATGTCAAACATATGAGGAACAGGGTATACAGTAAAGTCCTTACTCTCAGTGGAGCTTAAAGTTTAATAGGAGAGGCAGACATAAAACCAGCTACAAATATAATAATTACAAATATGTAATAAGTATTATGAAGTAAAAAAACCTTGGAGCTTATGAGAGTAATAGGGAGCCCTGCTTAGCCCTAGTGTGATCAGTGAGGAAATGCTTTTCTAAGGAAATGTTTAAACTGAGACCCAAAGAATGTGAAGCTGTGGACCATTTAACTCTGGTGGCGCACTGGAGAGAAGTGTTGTAGGTAGAAAGTCACAGCATATACAAAGACTCTGCAATGGGGTAATGTGTATTGTTGAAAGGACCTAAAGAAGGCTGCTAAGGTGGGGCAGTGGGGAGTGAAAAGGTTTCTTTATTATTTATTTATTTATGGCTGCATTGGGTCTTCGTTGCTGTGCAAGGGCTTCTCATTGTGGTGGCTTCTCTTGTTGTGGAGCACAGGCTCTAGGCGTGCGGGCTTCAGTAGTTGTGTCTTGCGGGCTGTAGAGCGCAGGCTCAGTAGTTGTGGCTCACGGGCCCAGTTGCTCTGCGGCATGTGGGATCTTCCCAGACCAGGGCTCGAACCCGTGTCCCCTGCATTGGCAGGCGGATTCTTAACCACTGCGCCACCAGGGAAGCCCCGAGAAGGTTTCTTTAAATGAGGCTGAAGATATAGGCAGGAGCAAGATAACACAGGGCCTTTTAGGCTTTAGGAGACAGAGTAGAAAATTGTTAAAAGGTTTGGTTAAAGGGGATTAGTTTACAATTTTAAAGATTATTGGCTGCTAAATAGAGAATGGTTGGGAGGGCAGATGGTTACATTAAGAGAGATGATAGTCACTTGGACTATGTTGGTGTTAATGGGAATGGAGAAAGTGGATATAATAATTATACAAGCATTTTGTATATAGAATTGATAGGGCCTGATATATTGTATTGGGGTAAAAAAGAGGCAAGTATTAAAGATGACATTCAGTTTTCAGACATGAATAACTGTGAGGATTGGGATGACAAGGGTTGGGAGAGGTGGTACAAGGAAGTAGAGTCACAGCTTTTAGGGAGAAAAATGATTTGAACATACTAAGTCTGAGAATCCTGTGAGACAGTGAAGGTAGGGATGTTAAATAGGTCTGTTAGAGTGTCCTGGACTGGAAATGACATATTTGATTTATAGATAGTATTTAAAGACAGGAGTTGGATGAAATCAGCTAGGGAGCAGAAAAGATGGCCTGTGACTGAGTTCTTGCACCACGTTCTAGCATTTGTACATAGAATGAGAAACAAGCAAAGGAGCCTGAGAAGGTACCAGAAAGAGTGGTGTATGAACTATGTAGGTGGAAGGGTGTTTCAAGAAAGTGATAATGGTTAACTGTGTTCAGATTTATTTGGAGTACTGGAAAGGGTAAATTCCTCCCCTTCATCTAACTGCTCCTGTCCAGGTCTTAAATTTAAGCATTACTTCTGGGTTAGGAGGTTCTACTTTTGATTCTTCCATAGTGTTTTCTGTTTCTTCCATTATACTTTATGGCAGTTACCTGTTTGATTGTCTTGTTTTCCTTCACTGTTAAGTTTCCATGAGGTCATGGAGACTCATTGTCTTGTTCAACCTTGTATTTTCAGCTCCTAGCATAGTGTTTTGCACCAAGAACACCTAAGTAAATAATTTTTGGAGTGACTGAATGAGCAAAGTATCACTCTGGGTCTAATGTGAAAGACATTTTTTTATATCCAAAGGGAAATTTTTCTGTTTCTAAGAATGTGTTTGTAGAATGCATGAGAGAGTAGCATTGACATATATACACTACCAAATGTAAAATGGATGGCTAGTGGGAAGCTGCTGAGTAGCACAGGGAGATCAACTCGATGCTTTGTGATGACCTAGAGGGATGGGATAGGGAGGGTGGGAGGCAGGCTTAAGAGGGAGGAGGGGATATGGAGATATATGTATACATATAGCTGATTCACTTTGTTGGACAACAGAAACTAATACAACATTGTAAAGCATTTATACTCCAATAAAGATATGAAAAAAAAATCTGTAAGGAAGAAACTAAAATAAAAATCACTAGTGTCCATGTGAACATGTGCAGAAAAATACTAAAACTGGGGCTGGAAGGAGGAGATAACATTATAGGAAGTGGTTATATTGGGAGAGAGGGAATGAGAACACATACAAGAAGAGATTTCAGTTTTTTATTAATAAATCAAAAGCAGATATGACAAATTTAGGAATTATTAAGTAACTTTTGTACTGTTAATGAAAGTAACCCAGGATCATAGCATTAAATTTGGATAATAGAAAATAACGTATAGAATAGTTCCTCTATAATCTTACCATCCCAGATACAACTTATTAGCATTTTTGGTGTGTTTCCTTGTTTTCTGTATATGTTGCATTGTATATTCATGTAAATATATTTGCGAAATTATCATATAGTTTGTATCCTACTTTTATTGTATGTTCAAAGCTCTTCATTTAAATTTCCTATTGAAATGTGCATACAGAAGAGTGATCGTGAGGATACAGTTGATTAATTTTCACAAACTGGATACACTTTTATAAAACAGCCGTATTAAGAAATAAAACGTTGGGCTTCCCTGGCGGCGCAGTGGTTAAGAATCCACCTGCCAACACAGGGGACGTGATGAGTTCGAGCCCTGGTCCGGGAAGATCCCACATGCCTCGGAGCAACTAAGCCTGTGCGCCACAACTACTGAGCCTGTGCTCTAGAGCCCGTGCTCCGCAACAAGAGAAGCCACCGCAATGAGAAGCCCACGCACCGCAACGCAGAGTAGCCCCCGCTTGCCACAACTAGAGAAAGCCCGTGTGGAGCAACAAAGACCCAACGCAGCCAAAAAATAATAATAATAAATAAAATAAAGAAATAAATAAATTTTTTTAAAAAAGAAATGTTATTAGCACCTTGGAAACCGCCCCTCAGGCTATTAATGTTTACTCATTTAATTTTTGTTTAGCCACTTAATAGAATGTCTCTGGAGAAATTATTACTGAATTGAGGAAATAGGTATCACATAAGACACTGTTTTTGAGCTGCTGCCACCAGTGTAGGTTAGAAGTGCAATGGTACACAGGCAAATGCAAACATACAAAAGTTTTAGGAGTTAGGTTACTGAATATTTTGAGTTCCTTATACGTGAGTGATAGGAAATAAGGCTGGAATCAACTTGTGGAGGAGAGCCTTTTGTGCCAGCCAAGCAGTGAAATAGAGTACTGAGAATATTTATTTGCAGAAATTTAAAATGTATTTTTTTATTTGTAGGCACACAAGTCTCTGAATTTTGTTTCAACACTGCTTCAGATTACTATGTCGGAACAACTGGATTTACCTGTGAGACAGGCAGGCAAGTTTCCTGAATTATTTTCTTGGATGTATGTAAATAATATCATTTCAAAGGTTCATAGTTGAATAGCAGAAGTATCTTGGGAAGGCCCTTCAGTGATCTTCACTGAAAATTGGTTTGCTCCGATGTGTTTACTATAAACTGCCACAAGTGCCTTGATATCTGGTGGCAGAGTTTAAAGGAATCTGATATTTCACTGAATTAAAAAAGAAGCTGGAAAAAAAAAAAAAAGAAGCTGGAAGGAGAAATTGATGGGATTTATTGAAAGAGTCTCCATATTCCCTGTTTTCTTCCATGATGGATGATTCTAAGATACAAACCTCCA
The DNA here is from genome assembly GCF_028023285.1 of Balaenoptera ricei. Taxonomy (NCBI): domain Eukaryota; kingdom Metazoa; phylum Chordata; class Mammalia; order Artiodactyla; family Balaenopteridae; genus Balaenoptera; species Balaenoptera ricei. The sequence goes on from NC_082646.1 coordinate 67,052,451, forward strand.
GCTGTTTGCTTTTACTATTTTATTTTAACCATTTAAAAGGTACTGTTTCTTAGTTCCAGTTTCAACAAAATATTGAGTAATTCCCTCAGCATCAGAGTCTATGAAAATGTGGCATACTGCTCCTGATATCATCTGTTAGTCTGCAAAATAATGGAATTCACTTCTTAAATGCTTGTTGTTTAATTTATTTGCAGATGTATTTCTTATAGGAAATATAAAGTGCCAATAACCTTACTATTCTAGAAAAACCAGTTATATTCTGAGGTTATTTCTTTCTGTTCTTTCTCCCTACACCAGTTTTGTTAAAAAAATTTTTTTTGCTTACTTTATTTAATGTATAGTAAGCACATCCCTTTTCTCTACATAGTGTTAATCTTAAAATTTATGTTTTAATGGCTAAATAATTTACAATAATGTGCCATATGCAGTGAACCATTTCTCAGTTGTTGGGATTTAATCTCAGGTCTGTTTGATTAACAATTGTATTCCCAGTGCCTAAGGTATTGCCTGACACACTGCAGGTACTCAGTAAATGAATGAATGAATGTAAGTTGTTTATGATTTTTTTAAATTGATATATAAGTAGCACAAAAATGGGACATTTTTTGTGCCTATAAAATACAGTAATTTTGCTGGACCCTGGTCAGCAGTAAATCTTTAAAAAAATTTTCTAGTTAAGTAGGAAAAGGTCGCTTTGTTTATTTTAACTGTCAATTCTTTTTTACTAATGAAGTTAACATTTTCCCATTTATTTTTTTAGATAAGAATGTTTGCCTTTAAATCTCAAAATTTTACTAAGATGTTGAAAGCATTTGGCATTTAGGAGGGACCTTAACACATTAGAAACTTGATTATGTGTATTAGCAAAATTAAATTCTACTAGAAAGTTGTTTATTAGTATGTACAAAACCAGAAGCAACCAAACTATGAAATTGGTCCTAATTTTCAAAATATAATAATTACTTTAAAATTTATTACATCCTTGTAATAATTGAATGATATTTTGTAGTACATGGTATATGGTGGTTTCATCTGCTAGACTTTGAAAGATGCATTCATTCTGTCTTTGTAGTAGAACTCAAGCATTCTGGATGGAGTAGACTGTGAATCATGAGGTTCTTTCAGTGCATTTCTCACTTCTTTATGTGTTTTGTTCAAGCAAACTCTTTTTAAAATACTGAATCAAAAGTGTACAAATAAGTATATATATTCACTTCCTTTGTGCATTATGATGGAAAGAAATACTCAGAGGTTATATCTGGAAGACATAGGGGCTATATCAAGTCTTAATTTTTATCTTTGTTCTGTTTTGGAACTAAAGAATAAAATAGTATTAATCTGAAATATGTCAGTCCCACATGCTGAGTCAGTGTTCTTGACTGTAGATGTAGTTTATCTTAAAGCTTTTGTTGAAGGATATTTTAATATGTAGTTGTAATCTTTTTTGAAATGCTGTAAGATGGGGTATTATTTTAATTTCCAAGATAAACCAAAGTAGAGTATAAAAATCATAGTTGTATCAGTTATCCTTGTTGGAATAGGTACAAGACTCCAGGTAAGTGTTAATTACTAATCAGAGAAGAATCAGTGTTTTGCAGAATTTAGAAATTAATTTTGAATAATTTCCCTTTCCTATACATTCTGTACATTTGTGTTTGAGGATTCTCTTTCTCTCTCATTTGGGTGGAGGGGTCTGGATAAAAAGCATTATTACCAAGCTAGTTCAGTTAGAGTTAACTAGCAATGTGCAGGCTAGCAGTATGATAACTGACAGAAGGAACTAGCAATGTGCAAGGTGGCAGTATGATAACTGACAGAAGGTAGTAATCTGTAATTTTTGAACAGAGCAAATTCTCCCATAAAATAACACGAATTTGAATTGGTGTGATTGTGGTGTATGATTGAAATACTTAAATTTATTGACTGAGAATCTTTATATACTGTAATTTTTCTATGATTAAAAATAACAACTTTTGTGTGTGTTAGTCACTTTGAGCTGCTCTAACAGAATACCATAGACTGGATGGCTTATAAACAACAAATTTATTTATCACAGTTCTGTAGGCTAAGTCCAGAATTAAGGCACTTGCAGATTTGGTCTCTGAGGTCCTACTTTCTGGTTCATAGGCCCTCGCATGGTAGAAGAGGAAGAAGCTCTCTAAGGTCTCTTATAAGGGCATTAATCCCATTCGTGAGGGCAGAGCCCTCATTAGCTGATCACCCTACTAAAGCCCTCATCCCCTCATCACATTGGGGATTAGGGTTTCTGTATGAATTTTGGGGGCCACAAACATTCAGTCTGTATAACAGGGTTATTAATTATAGAAACTATTGGTATATGTATGTGGTTTTGTTTTTAGAGGCTTCATTTAGAAAGCGGATTTGGTAAAACAGCTTTCCTACAGAAAACAGGTGAAAAGTGTTGTGTATAAATGTGTTGTAAAAACAATTTTGTTTGTAGTTTGCAGAATTCTCTTAGTTAGACTGTATGTTTAATAATAACTTTGTGGGTGATTACTGTAGCTGAGCATTAAACTTGTGTTTTATCAACTTTTAAAATTATGGAGTATAGTATTTTGATTTTAAAAGGTTAGCTTCCCTAGCAATGTTTGGTCTGACAGAAATAAATTGAGGTGTAGACACAGGGATATTTACAGTGCTTTCACATTCTTTTGTCAAATTGATCTATATTTTAGGTGTTATCTATTTGAAAAATATGATAACACAGTATTGGCCTGATCGGGAAACGGCACCAGGGGATATATCCCCTTATACTATTCCAGAAGAAGATCGACATTGTATTCGAGAAAATATTGTAGAAGCCATTATCCACTCTCCTGAGCTCATCAGGTATGTATATGTTTTAACTTAACCTTTGTTGCAGGTATATAATTTGTGGGCTTTGGAGGGGTGCAGAAGAGGGGATCTTTTCAGAACATAAAAATCTGTCATTTTTTGTGGCACAAAACTTAGCAAATGCTGTTACAGGAGAATTCTTTTTTTTTTTTTTTAAATACTAATTGTAAAGTCTGCAGTGGGTATATAGGTGTTCAACTTTTTTCCAGATTTTATGTTTTTGGTTTTTTTTTTAAAATTTTTTATTTATTATTTATTTATTATTTTTATTTTTGGCTGTGTTGGGTCTTCGTTTCTGTGCGAGGGCTTTCTCCAGTTGCGGCAAGTGGGGGCCACTCTTCATCGCGGTGCGCGGGCCTGTCACTATCGCGGCCTCTCGTTGCGGAGCAGAGGCTCCAGGTGCTCAGGCTCAGTAGTTGTGGCTCACGGGCCCAGTTGCTCCGCGGCATGTGGGATCTTCCCAGACCAGGGCTCGAACTCGTGTCCCCTGCATTGGCAGGCGGATTCTCAACCACTGCGCCACCAGGGAAGCCCAGGAGAATTCTTTTTTGTTTTATTTTCTTACTACAGTTTAATTTTATATTTATTAAAAACCAAAACTTTAAACTTCATGTAAAACTTGTGAAACATACTATGATCAGATGAAAGGGGGTATAGAAAGTTATAGAATACTGTCATATACTTTATATTGTATAGTCTTTTGATATTTGAAAGCTCGTTGTGTATGATTTTGTAGAATTTTTTTTTTAACATTTTTATTGGAGTATAATTGCTTTACAGTGGTGTGTTAGTTTCTACTTTATGACAAAGTCAGTCAGCTATATGTATACATGTATCCCCATATCTCCTCCCTCTTGCGTCTCCCTCCCACCCTCCCTATCCCACCCCTCTAGGTGGTCACAAAGCACCGAGCTGATCTCCCTGTGCTATGCGGCTGCTTCCCACTAGCTATCTATTTTACATTTGGTAGTGTATATATGTCCATGCCACTCTCTCACTTTGTCCCAGGTTACCCTTCCCTCTCCATGTGTCCTCAAGTCCATTCTCTACGTCTGCGTCTTTATTCCTGTCCTAACCCTTGATTTTGTAGAATTTTTAATGAGAATAGTTGATGTTCTAAATGAAACCTGTCAGTTGATGATGGGGATGAAAAATAAAAATAAAATCACTTGCATTTGTAACATTTGTTGGGTTTCTTTTAAGTCAGTAGTAACAGTTTTTGCTTAGTGACTTATTTATTTTTGTCTAAACAGCCTTTTTCTTTGTATGAGTTAACAAAACTTGAGGTAGCATTTCTTCCTTCTTATTGTTTATTTTTGACTTTTAGGGTACAGCTTACTACATGCATTCACCATATCATCAAACATGATTATCCAAGTCGTTGGACTGCCATTGTGGACAAAATTGGCTTTTACCTTCAGTCTGATAACAGTGCATGTTGGCTAGGAATTCTTCTTTGCCTCTATCAGCTTGTGAAAAATTATGAGTAAGTATCTCTCTCAATTCCTGTAGAGTTTTGAGAAGTAGAAAAAGCTTGGGAAATTTAAGCTAATTGGTTTGAACATCTTGAAATTTCATTTGGTATACATACTAAAGTTAGTGAATTACATGTTGATTTGAATTGTGTCTTCTTTTTGAAATAGCATTCTTGTTTTAATTCTGCAATCTCTTCTGTTGATTCAACTTTGAAACTCCTTGTGCCCTTTTTTCTTAATCATGATCTGTTTCCCTGTTCAAAACCCAAGTTATCCCTAACTTCTCAATATAGGCTCCTCAATTTGTGCTGATAAAAGGCCTAAAGATAAGTTTTTAAGATGTGAAGGGGGTCAAAGTACATCGATCATTAGAGCTCTTTATTCTGCCTTTCTGTGAATTTTTATCTTAATTTGGGTTCTTGCGAAGTTTCAAGAACCTACCTCTAATTCTTTAAGAAGAATATGTCGGAATTTCATATGATCATTTTTAATCATTGTGTTTGAGGGATTCATAGTCATCTGCTTCAGTGTTGGCATACTTGAGCAAATTATAGTTCATGTAAGTAATTAGTATCAGTAAGAAAGATTTAGGGATCATTTTATACCTGGGCTTAAGGATCAGAAAAAAATCTAACCTTGGAAGTTGAGGTGTAGCACTAAAAGTAGTAAGCCACATGTTGCAGAGATTTTCTCTTAAGTGTGTGGTGAAAGTAATGAAATTGGTAGGCACTTGAAAGTTTTGATATTAGCAAATTATGAGGGAGGAACACACACCATGATGGTGGCTTTATTTCCAGTCCTAACAGCTACACAGATGCCATTGTGAGCGCTCTAATTCTGGGACTTGTAGTTAGCCTCCAATACCCTTTTTGGGTCCCAACTCAAAGTAGCTGATGAACTGCTGCTTTTGTTCTGAGCAGGAGAGAAATAAACCGTTTACAGCATTGGTACTGGTGTTTTCTTGTGTTCCCACCAGCTACCCATCTTCCTGCTAAGGAATGTTCCAGCTGTTGCTCCAACCTCTGTCAGAGTGCCAGTTGTAGTTCTGGTAAGTGAGTGACTAAACTGAGAGAGAATAACAGTAATAAGCTGTCATTGTCATTGAGGAGGTTCGTCTCTCCTGTCCTTAATCTTAGCAGGAGAGAGTATGACAGGGATTTTTAAAATGGGAGACATAGGCTGCTACAGTGTTGGAATTTCAGTTCATTTTCAGCTAGTGTTCGATTGTGGAGCACAGGGTGTTCACGAGGGATCTGTGTGGACTGAAGCAGTTCTAAGAAAATTCATGGAGAAATTGGAAGTTGTGATGGCCTTCAGGAGCATAGATCCTCAGGAAATGCTTGTCAGGTGAAGGAGCATAGAAGGAACATTTGAAGAGGAATGCATCTCACACCACATGGAATAGTATGAGCAAAGAAAGAAAGGTACAGAGGTGGAAATGTGACACTGTCTTTAGTGGGTAGTGAGGAGACCACTAAATGGTATGGATAACTTCTGTTGAGAAATTGGGGATCATTTTGTCTTCTTTTTTTTTTTGGTGGTAGAGGGGGATCATTTTGAATTGGTAAATTGGGACCGTGTTAAAAGAGGGTTTTGAATGCCATGATGGGGAATTTGCATGTGGTCTTTTACATGATGAACCGTTGACTTTTTTTTAACAGAACAGTGATGGGCTAGTATTTGAGGATTCCTGTGAGTATGGTTCACCAGTTTGACACACTGTAGCCTTGTGGTTGTAGACTTTTATTGGTGGGAGGAGGTGAGCTCCTACTCCTCCACCATCTTGATCGCTCCCTAGGCTTTTATTAGTGTCACATTTTCACGCTTTCATGAACTTTCAGGTCGTATGGAATAGTATTTGTTTCCTTGCATAAATTACTTTCATACCCATTGGTTTGGATATGGTACCACCCAACTTCCAGTCCACTACTCAGTGTAGAGAAGGAGGTAGGAGAGAAGAATACCTAACATGGAATGGGTATTCAAACCCTCTTAATGTGGGTGATCACCTGGGTTGGATAATGGAGAGAGGTGCATAATATAATATAGTCCTCACCTTTATTGTTAAAAGATAATATTGTCAGTAATTAATATAGTTTGTCTAATCAGATTGGAGAGTGCAAGTGGCTTCCTTTTGTAAATTGTTATTTTATTGACTCAAAGAAATGTACAGGTAACCTTTTAAAATGTATGCTAAGTGTAATTTCTCAGCACATTAAATAATATTTAGAAGTCTGTCAGTTAATTGTTTAATAATCTCAGTCATTATTAGCGTGAACATTTCTCTTGGTGTTTTTTATTCTTGGCAATTTACTTTGCTTCTCATTTCTCCCAGTAGGAAAAAACAATCCAGTCTTTTAAGAATGTCTACCTTTTTATATATATATATATATATATATATTTTTTTTTTTTTTTTTTTTTTTTTTTTTTTTTAATTTTTGGCTGTGTTGGGTCCCCGCCTCTGTGCGAGGGCCCCCTCCAGCTGCGGCGAGCGGGGGCTACTCTTCATCGCGGTGCACGGGCCTCTCACTATCGCGGGCTCTCTCGTTGCGGAGCACAGGCTCCAGACGCGCAGGCTCAGTATCTGTGGCTCACGGGCCCAGTCGCTCCGCGGCATGTGGGATCCTCCCAGACCAGGGCTTGAACCCGTGTCCCCTGCACTGGCAGGCAGACTCCCAACCACTGCGCCACCAGGGAAGCCCCAAGAGTGTTTACCTTTTAAAACTGTGCTAAGATATTCAATTCTTAGATACATTTTCTCCCTTCAGAAAGGCTACTGGTAGATAAAACTGGAGTCTGGTAGGGAAAATCAATTATTTAAAAATTAAAAAAAAAAAAAAAGCCAACAGACTTTTTAACAATAGTGTTAAAATGCTAAGGAATCTCTATGGGGGAATGTCTCAATTAGCTATTCTTTACTCATATCCTTGGAGCAAAATGTGATTCAGAATTCAGGATTTTTCAGATTTTAGAAAGGTAACAAGGTTCACATAGTACACTCCTATGTACCAGTACCCAGGGATCAAACATATTATATCTGACATAAAATATGTGAATATTCACTCCAAATGGGGTAAATAGAGATCATAAATAGCCTGTTGAGGTTAGGTTTTGTTGCCAAAAGGTTACCAAAGAACTTCTGATTTATAGTGCTTTTAGAAATAGAATATTTTCTGCTTTATAGATGCCACTTCTGCCTTAATGCTCTTTGTATGTAAATTACTTAAGGATGGTTATATGTAATCAATTTTATATTGATCAGCTGCTGTTTAAAAGCCAAATCGTTGTAGGTCCTCAGTTATATCAGTATTCACAGTTACAGATAGCATAGTGAGGTGGTTAAAGGGCAGATCCTGAATCTGCCGAGGTTCATACCTAGATGTCTATACTGGGAAAGATACTTAACTTCTCTGTGCCTCAGTTTCCTCAACTATGGAAGTGAGAATGCTAATGGGGCCTTGAAGATTATTTACCTCATAATAAATGCTCAGTAAATTTTAGACACTATTATTTGAGGTTTTTTCCAAGTTGCTTTTTGCCTGTGGTTTGATTCCATAGTAGATTTTTCTTCTTTCTAGGAATATAAAATTGCTTAGAAAGTATTTGCTTATATTTGTATGAACAGACAAGTAGTTTAAATTTATATCTCATATGTATATGAGATATAAATATATATATAATAGATATATATATAGATATATATCCTTATCTACCTACCTATCTATATATATATATAAAATTGTGAATAAATTCTCACAGAATTAGTTTGTATTCCTACCCAAAGGTATAAGAAACCAGAGGAACGGAGTCCATTGGTAGCAGCAATGCAACATTTCCTGCCAGTTCTAAAGGACCGTTTTATCCAGCTTCTTTCTGATCAGTCTGATCAATCTGTCCTCATCCAGAAACAGATTTTTAAGATCTTCTATGCTCTTGTTCAGGTAACTTTATATTGTAGTTTTTATACGTAAAGTCAGTCTATCATTTGCCACCTTGAACAGTGATAAAGAATTTCAGCATCTGAAAAATAATTTCACTTGAAAATCTACATTAAGTGGATAAATTGCTAGTCAAATATAAATTGCCAAAATTACAAATACATTAAAGTCTAACCAAGCATACTTTCCCAAATACACAAATAGCTCTAATAAATGTTAAATTATAAGTGGGCAATCTTAAGTTCTCTTAAACCATCTAATACTATTTACAAAATTAGTAAAATTTTCTTATGTCTTTCACCTTAAGAATTCACAAGTCTGAAAATCAGTTACTGGAGTAGAGTTTACATCTAACGTGTGCTCTGTTATGCCAAATATACATAGATTGTCCCAGTAATTGCAAAACCTATTCCTAAGCTTGACACAAAAATACTAATACTGTGGGCTTGACTGGCACACTGTAATGGGCCTTATTATCTTTGTATATTGTTCTAAATCTTCCTGGGATAAGAGATCCCACTAAAGAAATGGTTGTGTCTGTAGTCTCAGTGGACTGTAATTACTTATGAAACAGAGTTTTTGATTAGGATTAAAATTCTGGCTCTTTTTGTGCCACATAGCCAAAGAAAGATTCATCTCATCTACCAGGACCTTTGGTTCAATTCATGCCATTACTTATTTTTGTTTAATTCTCATTTAAATAGACCTGTGACTATTTCCACTAAGATTATTATAACTGACTCACTCCATTGTTTGGTTGGATTTTTCATGCCCTTGCTAGATCTTTAAAGATAATCTAATATCTTTCTAATGGCTTCTTCTTATATAATTTTTTAAAAAGTGATTTGGATAGACAATATACTGTTTTTTAATTGTTTTTCCCTCTAACTGGTAGGATCACAACTTCTAGATTATAAAAATAAGTTCTTTTTATAAATTATTCTAGGGCATAGGACCCAACTAATTTTTTGAGACTAGCATACCTTGAAATCAAAATATAGTACTGTCTCATTTGTGAAAATAGAGGTCCTAAAATCCTAAATAGGATATTGATGTTGTGAGCCTATTAAGTGATGTGATTTATCCCAGGAACACAGGAATGGATCAAGAGTAAAAAACCAGTTTTTGTGATTAACTTTTATATTACATGAAAAGAGAGACCTGTAAACAATCTTTAAGGATGCCAGATAAAGTATTTGATAAAATTTAATAACCATTTCTGCTTTAAAAAAAACAAAACAAAACAAAAATACTTAAGAATCCTGGAATAGAAATTTCCTTACCTTGATAAAAAATGTTCACTAGAAATCACAATAAATATACCTCATGGTGAAAATCAGATACATTGCCAGTAATTTAGGAATATGACAAGGATGCCCACTATCACTGCCACAGTTCACCATTGTACATAACTAACCAAATCAGCCAGGTGAGAAATTTGCCTATGTACTGAAAGAGGAAATGTGGATTGAATGAAGTACTTTTTGTAGGTTTTGTGAAGAGTAAAAGGAAGTTGGATTTTCTTTTGTAAGGATTTTAAAATATTGATTCTTGATTTTAATTTAGTATACACTACCACTGGAGCTGATAAACCAACAGAACCTGACAGAATGGATAGAAATTTTAAAGACTGTTGTGAACAGGGATGTACCTAATGTGAGTCTCTGTGTATTTCTTATATCACTAAGCTTAAGTATTTAGTTACCTTTTGAGAATTTTAACTGATATTTCCTAAAACATTCTTTGTGAATTTATATTATTTGTGATGCAGATTTTTCTAGATAAAGAGACACCATTTCATTTGTTTACATATGTGAATATAATAAGTGAAAAATTGTAAAGGGTTATTTTGTATATTACTAAGTGCTTGTATTATATCTTTGTTTATTCCATCCTAATTCTGTTTCGTCAGTTTTTAATTGAGTTCATAACATATGTCACCTGACATAGTTAGAAATTTTTTTTCTTGTAGTGAGAACTTTTAAGATCTATTCTCTTAGCAACCTTCAGATAAACAATATAGTATTTTTAACTATAGACACCATGTTTACATTACATCCCCAGGACTTACTTATCTTACAACTGGAAGTTTGTACCTTTTCACCGTCTTCTGAAACTTAAACTGTGGTAGTCATTTCATAGTATATACATATGTCAAATCATTATGTTTATACCTTAAACTAATAACAATGTTCAATATCAGTTATATCTCAAAAAGGAACAAAGAACCCATAGCTGGATTTTAGCCTAATAATTTGTCAGACATGCATGAACAGGGGTAGAACTTGATTTACAAGTTGGTCAAACTTTGTAGTTAGTTATATTACTTGCTTTTTAAATAACAACTTCATAGAGCTATAACTCAAATACCGTAAAATTTACTATTTTAAAGTGTACAATTCAGCGGTTTGCAGTAGTACATACAGAATTGTCCAACTATGTTATTTTTTTCACATATAATAACAATTTTTAAAATAACCACAATTTTTCTTTATTATCTAGTTTTCTAGAGAGGTAGGAAATTTACAATTCCTGAATCCCTAGTGTGTTTTAAGTACTTTTATATACCTTGCTTATTTAATCCTCAAAATAATTCCTTCTGAATTTATTTTAAACAGAGACATGGAAGGGTTGTGTAATTTATCCAACATAATTTTATTAGTGAGATAAGTGAGACCAGCCTCCTGTTTTATAGTTTATTGCTCAAATTTTTATTTTAAAAAAAATGCAGAAGAAATAAATAGGACATTTCTTGCATTCCATGGGAAACTAGTTTGATGTGTTATTTTCTGTACACATTTAATAGGTGTAAAATACAGCTTTAAGAGTTTTCATACTTATATTCTGCACCTTTTTTGGTATAATTTGTAATCATAAACATGCACATATAAGTAAACAGTTCAGTGAGTTATGAGAGTCATATTCACCCGAGTAACCATCACCTAGAATGTTGGCTGGTGGCTGGGTCTGGTCATCCCTACCATCACCATTCTCATTTCTAGCACCATAGATTAACTTTACCTGTTCTAAAATCTAATAAAAAGGTAATTTTTTGTATCTACCTTCTTTTGCTTAATATTACGATATATTCATGTTGTGCTATGGTAGTTTGTTCTTTCTTATTGACAAGTAGTACCCCATTGTATGGATGTACTACAGTTTATTTATTTACAAGTTGATGGACATCTGGGTGGTTTTTAAGATTTCAAGATTACAAATAAGGCTGCTATGAATGTATATGTCTGACTTTATAAATAACTTCCAAAGTGGTTTTACCACTGCTCTCACTGGCAGTGTATGGGAGTTTTGGTAGTTCCACAGTCTCATTTCTCTGTCTTAACTTAAAAATATGTCATGGATATCTTAGGTCAATATATAATGAACCAATTCATTCTTTTAATGGATGTTGCATAATTAAACATCCCCTTGTTAATGAATGTTTAGTTCTTGGCAGTTTTTCTCTGTTACAAATGGTTTTGTAAATGAACATTCTCATACATATATATTTATGTATGTATACTAATATTTTTGAAACTAGATTTCTAAAATGAAGTTTCTCATGCCCTTTAGATTTGAACTATACTAGTTTTAATTAAGCTACTTGCCATGACCTTGATTTATATTATTTGGATCTTGACTAAAATGTTTGAGTTTAAACTTTTATAAGACTTAGAGAAAGCATGTCCTTTGTAACTAAGTAGTGAAGTGAAGTGCCTCTTATATTTAAATAAGGGTTAATACTTTTCCTGTTCTAGCCTTTTATTATGAAAGGCCATCATTGGAGGAGAATTCATGTTTTTGTGAGTCTGTTCTGAACTCACACTATTCCTTTTAGATTGTATTGTCTATCATTAAATAAATGTCTCTTTAAAGGAAACACTTCAAGTTGAAGAAGATGATAGACCTGAGTTACCATGGTGGAAATGTAAGAAGTGGGCTTTACATATCTTAGCAAGACTTTTTGAAAGGTACACATTTCTCAATATATGATAATTTGAGTTTATTTTTTTCAAGAATTTGTTTTTTTTTTATAAGTGCTGATATAAAGCATTATGAAGACATGATGGGCATTTGAATGTTCTTTTAGATATGGAAGCCCTGGCAATGTTTCCAAGGAGTATAATGAATTTGCTGAAGTATTTCTGAAGGCATTTGCTGTTGGTGTCCAACAAGTAAGTCTAAGATTTTTCCAAGTAGAAACATGACACTATAATGTTAATTTGTCTTGCTTATTTCTAGTTTCTTTGGCATTCAAAGATTGCATGTAGGGGCTTCCCTGGTGGCGCAGTGGTTGAGAATCTGCCTGCTAATGCAGGGGACACGGGTTCGAGCCCTGGTCTGGGAAGATCCCACATGCCGCAGAGCGGCTGGGCCCGTGAGCCACAATTACTGAGCCTGCGCGTCCGGAGCCTGTGCTCCGCAACAAGAGAGGCCGCGATAGTGAGAGGCCCGCGCACCGTGATGAAGAGTGGCCCCCACTTGCCACAACTAGAGAAAGCCCTAGCACAGAAACGAAGACCCAACATAGCAATCAATCAATCAATCAATTAATCAATAAAAAATAAATCTTTAAAAAAAAAAAAGATTGCATGTAGCAGACTTTAACATTTTGAACACTGTAGTAGTTCTCAAATGTTATGGTCTCAGAACCTCCTTACACTCTTAAATTATTGATAACATCAACAACCTTCCATTTATGTGGGTTATACCTTGTGATATTTACTGTATTAAAAATTGAAACTAAATTTAATGGTATTAATTTATTTTAAAATAACAAACCTATTACATATTAACAGAATACATGTTTTGTTTTTTTATAAATTTTATTTATTTATGTATATATGTATGTATGTATGTATGTATTGGCTGCGTCGGGTCTTCCTTGCTGCACGTGGGCTTTCTCTAGTTGTGGCGAGCGGGGGCTACTCTTCGTTGTGGTGCACAGGCTTCTCATTGCGGTGGCTTCTTTTGTTGCAGAGCACGCACTCTAGGCGCGCAGGCTTCAGTAGTTGTGGCACGCGGGCTCAGTAGTTGTGGCTCATGGGCTCTAGAGCGCAGGCTCAGTAGTTGTGGCGCACGGGCTTAGTTGCTCCGCGGCATGTGGGATCTTCCCGGACCAGGGCTCGAACCCATGTCTCCTGCATTGGCAGGCAGATTCTTAACCACTGCGCCATCAGGGAAGCCCAGAATACATGTTTTTGTTAAAAATAATTGTTTTCCAAAATGAAAATTTTTTAGCAGGAGGAAATGGCATTGTTACACATTTTTACTAATATCTTTAATGTCTGCCTTAATAAAAGGCAGCTGTATACCCATCTACCTCCGTATTCATTCTGTTTCAATTTGTTTTAATGGAAGTAAATAAAGATAATTTGGTCTCAAAGATAAGAAGTTGGAAAAGGAAAGACTTTTAATATACTTTTCATATAATTGGGGAAATTTTTGATATCACAACAACATTTGGCAATGGTATTTTCTTAAAGGTTAATTGTAATTTAGAGTTTGAAACTGTAACAATAAACATTTCATCTTGTTACATTAACATCCATTGCACTTTGAATGGGTCTTTTATCCATATGTGATTTTGTAACATCCTGCCCTGGTCATTGGAAAATGTTGACTTATTGAGTCTATGCCGATTTTCTAAATGTTTATAGATTTCCTTATGTAGTTTTAAAAAATTACAGTCATTAATATCACCACTGATCTCATAACTGTCTTTAAATATTGGAAAGCTGTCAAGTGGATCTAAGTGGTGGGTGTAAGATTTTGAGAATTCTAGTTTTGCTTGAAAGCTCAAATTTTAACACCAGTAACATATTATCAGTTTCCTTGCAGTGAGAGGCTCATTTTGTTCATTTTTGAGAAAAAAATCTGCCACACACTCAAGTCTAAATCATCATAATTTGTCTATCAGTTTTTCTTTCATGCTTATGATAATATTTGGTGGGAAAAACTACTATTTCAGCTTTTCTTCCAACCATCGTACTTTGGTATGTAGCAGAAGTGCTATATGTATACTTCCCATTTATTAATATTTATATTTCTGGTTCACTAAGGACATTCCTAAGGAAAGTTTATTCTGCGATTGTGTGGCTGTAAAGAATATGATGACTGCTAGTACACTTTAGTGCCACTCCTTTGATTCATGTTAGGAACCTGAAGTTTTACCATCACTGCTTTTGTACCGTCGATGCAAATGCCAACACAGTAAAAAGGGCAAATAATGTTTTAGCATTATTATGAAAATAGTTTTGACCTGTCAGACCCTCTGGGACCGTATTTTGACAACTGCTATTCTCAAGTATGAAGCTACATTAGAACTCTTGGAAGACATTAAATAAGTAGGTGAATGGTTTGGGTAAGATTTGCCTAGAAGCTGATTTTAACAATGTAGTGCTGTCTCAGAATATTGTGGTATGTTCCACAAGTAGCATATGGTTTTCTCTTCTTTTTATATTTAATCAGAAACTAGTCCTTTGACACACAGTGTTACTTCACTTTGTTTATTTTAAATACTTTGGGAATAAATATGGTTCTCCAATATATAATTTAAAAAATTACTTTCCTTTTAAAAGAATATGGTGGTTATTTTATGACAATGACCTGGGTAAGAAGTGTCAGATGTTTTTGCTAGCTTGTAAGTGGTTAAACTTTCTATTTAAACTTTGTTTTTTGATCAAATTTTTTTTTTCAAAGGTTTTATTGAAAGTGTTATATCAGTACAAGGAGAAGCAATATATGGCTCCTCGAGTTTTACAACAGACGTTAAATTATATTAATCAAGGAGTTTCTCATGCTCTCACCTGGAAGAATCTGAAGCCTCATATACAAGTAATAATTTTCTATCTGAACTGTTTTTCTAGAAAATATAATAGAAATAACATTAGTTACCAAAAAGGTTGAAAAAGTGCATTTTTTTGTTGACCTGTGTTACTTAGTCTAGTTCTGGTAATTGTACATTAGGAAAATGATGCAACATCCTGACAAACTTTATAAAAGGTATATTGTGGATATTCAGATTATTTTTTAATCTGAAACTGTTATCTTAAAATTTGCCTTTCAGTTCTTACTGTTGGATCATGATTAGTTTAACATGATTAGTTAACATCGTGTAATTTGGAATAAGCAAAGGACTATTTCACCAAATTACTTTTGAGGCTAATTTGCTTATGTACTATTTCCAATGTAATTTATTTGCTTTATTTAGAACTGTAGGGTTTGATGGACTAAAATTTCACATTGCATTTTCTCGGAATACTTAATTGCTACCTATGTACACATGTCTTATAATGACTTGTCGCACAGAGGGTAAGAATATGTACATTGATAGTCGATCTGAAAATGCATTAAATGCTTTACTGAAATTTGATGTTAAGCTTTAAAACACAAACTGGAGAGTTACTTTTGTTTTAGCACTTAACGGAAATTTGAAAGTTTAAATTTGAAGACCAACTTATCTTAACTTTTAAATTACAGGGCATTATCCAAGATGTTATTTTTCCATTGATGTGCTATACAGATGCTGATGAGGAACTTTGGCAAGAAGACCCCTATGAATATATACGCATGAAGTTTGGTAAGGAATTTTCGCTTTTTTAGAAGCAAAGTATGTCGGTAGTTAAATTTGTATATAGTAAACCTTGAATATTAAGGCCTCATCTTAGGAACTGAAAAATCTTCTGTTGTTTTAATGCAATTTATTCATTGTTTAGACTTTCAGGAAGCTATTCATTAGTTTTGGCATTTGAGAATGATAATCTTCATTTTTAGCAAACACAAATACAGTAGTGTTAGTAGTTATGATTATTGAATATGCTTCTGGCACATGCCAAAACTGTTAGAAATTCAAGGTTACACCTTAAACACTAAGTGTCTAAACTATACTTTTGGATTCCATGTCAGTCATCATGTGTGTGGAAATGGAGACAACGCATACTGGAAGCTGGAGTCTCTGCATGGGACTAAAGAATTGTAATTTGGCTAATGTTGAGTATTAGTCCTTCTTCGTACTAAGATCTTATGTACTTTCAGTCGTTTGTACTTTTGTGACCCCATTGTGAAAATTCAGTAGTGGGGTTTTGTATGAAAGAAAATAATCATTGGGAGAAGTTGATGGATTAAGATTTAATTTGTACAGGAAAGACAAGGAATTAGGCTTTTGCAAAGTTATATGGGGATCTGGGTTTGTTTTCATGCTCGTCTGCTGTGAAGATTTAGCAAAAATTTAAGGTCCTTTTTTGTTGTTGTTACAGAGCATCATTTGTAAATTACTTGAAAATGTTTGTTGAAAAAATTGAAATTACTATTTTCTGTATTAATTTTAAATTTATTCTATAGATGTGTTTGAGGATTTCATCTCTCCTACCACTGCTGCCCAGACACTTTTGTTTACAGCTTGTAGTAAGAGGAAAGAGGTAGGTTATTTAATATGTGGATAACTTTTGCTTTAATACTTAAAATATGTTCAGGTATACACTTGGGGTTTTTTTTTTTAATTTATTTTATTGAAGTGTAGTTGATTTACAATGGTAATTTCTGCTGTACAGCATAGTGATTCAGTTACACATATACATACATTCTTTTTCATATTCTTTTCCGTTATAATTTATCACAGGATATCGAATAGATTTCCCTGTGCTATACAGTAGGACCTTGTTGTTTATTCATTCTGTATATAATAGTATGTATCTGCTAATCCCGAACATTTAGTTTTTAATGGTAGCCATATAGGTCATTTTGTCGTCAATGTTTTAAAAGGGTTGTTCGGATATCCAATAAAGCATTACTTTTCTCTTTTAATCTAGGTACTACAAAAGACTATGGGATTTTGCTACCAGATTCTTACAGAACCAAATGCTGATCCTCGAAAAAAAGATGGAGCCCTGCATATGATTGGCTCTTTAGCTGAAATACTTCTGAAGGTATTTCTGTGTGTGTGTGTGTGTGTGTGTGTGTGTGTGTGCGCGCACACACAAGCACAATTAGTTTGTTTTAATGACAGCAGTTGAGATAAAACAGAATTGAGGTACAATTCACATACCATATGGTTTGCCCATTTAAAGTGTACAATTCAGTGGTTTTTCTTATATTCAAGGAGCTGTGCAACCGTCAACTCTTAATTCCAAAGCGTTTTCATCATCCCCAAGAGAAACCCTTTTATCAGTCACTCCCCATTTTCTCCCAAATCTCCCAGCCCTAGCCCTAATCTATTTTTTGTCTCCTCTGTGG
Source organism: Balaenoptera ricei (assembly GCF_028023285.1). Taxonomy (NCBI): domain Eukaryota; kingdom Metazoa; phylum Chordata; class Mammalia; order Artiodactyla; family Balaenopteridae; genus Balaenoptera; species Balaenoptera ricei. Next base: position 67,069,951 of record NC_082646.1, read on the forward strand.
ATTTGCGTATTCTGGGCACTTCATATAAATGGAATGATAAAACATGTAGTCCTTTCTGAGTGGCTTCTTTGACTTAGCATATTTTCAGAGTTCATCCATGTTACAGTATGTGTCAGTCTTCATTCTTTTTTTATTGCCAGATAATATTCCATTGTATTGATACGCTGCGTTTTATTTATCCATTCATCAGTAAGTGGACATTTGTTTCTACTTTTTGGTTATTATTAACAATGGAGCTATGAACATTTCTGTACACATTTTTTTGTGGACATACATTTTCATTTCTCTTGGGTAATACATACCTAGGAGTCTAATTGCTGGTCATATTTTGAGAAACTGCTAGACTGTTTTCCAAAGTGGCTGTACCATTTTATATATTCATTAGCACTGTGTGAGGGTTCCAGTTTCTATGTCCTCACCAACACTTCTTATTATCTGTCTTTTTAAATTACAGCCATTCCAGTTGGTGTCAAATGGTACTCTCATTGTGGTTTACATTTCCCTAATAGCTAATGATGTTGAGAATTTTTTTATGTGCTTATTGTCCACTGTATATCTTCTTTGGAGAAATTTCTATTCAAACTTTTTGTCAATTTTTATATTGGGTTATTTGTCTTTTTATTGTTGAATTGTTAGAGTTCTTTATATATTCTAAATACTAGAAACTTTTCATATACAGTTGACCTTTCAACAACACAGGTTTGAACTGTTTTTGGGTCCACTTAACACGTGGATTTTTTTCCAACAATAAATGCTACAGAACTACATGATATGCAGTTGGTTGAATCTGCAGATGCGGAATCACAGATTTGCAGGTCAAATTGCAAATGTAATGCAGATTTTCAACTGTGCAGAGGGTCAGCACCCCAACCCCCTCGTTATTCAAAGATCAACTGTTTGTGATTTGCAAGTATTTTCTGCCATTCTGTGGATTATCTTTTCACTTTCTTGATAACGTCCTTTGAAGTACACATTTAATTTGATTTTGAAAAAATGTCCTCTATACTTTTTTGCTGTTGCTTGTGCTGAAGGTAATTCTTTTTGCATATGAGTTATCTTCTTTTCATGTTGCAAGACAATTGTAAAGTAGTGTTTTTTTCTTCTCAGAAAATTGATCTTTAAGGAAATTTGTAAACATGAATATATCCCTTCACAGCCTAGGAACATCATGCTTTTGTGGCACACATTTTCTGGTAAAGAATGACTGACTGGATTAGATGTATGTTTAGAAACCTCACCTTAATTGTACACATTTCATCTGACTTCATAAGGTCTGAAATTTGTTTTCACTTTTAAGTTAATAAATGATAACTATTTCAAGGTGTAAGTAAATATTTAGACACAGTTCATCCTACTCCCAGAAACCTTGCTGCATATGATCCTCCACTGAATTCATCACCATTAATTTGTTGGTATATTTTGTGTATCTTTCAGCTTTTCTATATCTGTCCACCCATTCTTCTCTTAATTTATAAAGGGTAAATTACGTGGTTATTTGTTGTGTCTGGGAGTCTTGAGTGTGTTCTCTTTGCACATTCAGGTTTTTGTTTTAACTTTATATTTTTAAATTTTATACTTAGAGAAAATTTGCAAAAATAGTTCCCATTACTCTTCACCCAACTTCTTCTAATGTTAACATATTAGATAGCCATGCCGCAATTCTCAAAACCAGGAAATTAATATTGATATGATACTATTAACTAATCTACAGACCCCTTTCACATTTTATAAGATTTCCCACTAATGTCCTTTTTTGTTTGGTCCCTGATCCAGTCCAGAATCCCACATTGCATTTAGTTATCATGTCTCATTAGTCACTTTCGTTTTTTTAAGTGTTGTCAGTTTTTAATGTTGATTTAATATGCAATTCAAGGAACTCTTCTTAAAAACTTGTTACCGTTTAGAAAATATCCTATTTTAAGATTCACAGGAGTATCTTTAGATATCCAGATTATTACCCTGAGAGCAGGATATTTCTCAATCTATGTTGTATTGTTCATTTAGAACCTTTCCAGAGAGGTTCTTTCACTATAATAGTTTTATATTAACATCAGTAGTCATTTTTAAAACTTGTGTATCTATTTGGCATTTGAGATGATTGTATTTGGAACTTTGTTTATTTTTACAGAAAAAGATCTACAAAGATCAGATGGAATATATGTTGCAGAATCATGTATTCCCTCTCTTCAGCAGTGAACTAGGCTACATGAGAGCGAGGGTATGTTTTAAAGCTGTATTGATATACGCATTTATGTCTAGTAATGAATAACTGCTTATGTGGACTTTTGTATGGAAACTTTTAAATGTTCACTTTAAAGCCATGTTTTAATCTAGACTTTCGTGTAAGTCTTTAAATGGCTGCTCATAATGTGTGCATAGTTTTCATCTGTGTCTGATAGCAGTGTCTGTCTGTGTTTTGCATTCAGATCTTGCTATCCACACAAACATCATGTAGCCAAAGAGTAAGTTGGGATCATAGTACTGGTCGAGTGTTGTGTCTTTGGACATATCTACCACTGGCCAGCCTCCAAATTCCCACACACAGAACTTTGACACTAGAGATATTGTCACATGGTGGAATTTAATGTAAGATACTTATAGTAACTCACTGCATTTTTTTTAAAAAAGGCTTGCTGGGTCCTTCACTATTTTTGTGAAGTGAAGTTCAAAAGTGACCAGAATCTGCAAACAGCCCTAGAGCTGACACGAAGATGTCTGATTGATGATAGGGAAATGCCTGTTAAAGTGGAAGCTGCCATTGCACTTCAAGTGCTGATCAGCAATCAAGAGAAAGGTAAAGGATTTATATCTCAAAAATAGTGCAATGTGCTTACACATAATTGTACAAGGCATAATCCTAGAAACTTGATACATTGTCTTCCTTTTTATTTGAAACGATTTCTTGTTTACTCTTTGGTATATGTTGTGCCAGGTTTTAAGGAGTTTTAGCTGTTTTGGCCAAAAGTTTTTTTCTCTTTCTCTTACAGCTAAAGAATACATCACACCATTCATCAGACCTGTCATGCAGGCTCTTCTTCATATTATAAGAGAAACAGAAAATGATGATCTTACCAATGTAATTCAGAAAATGATCTGCGAGTATAGTGAAGAAGTTACTCCTATTGCAGTAGAAATGACACAACATTTGGTATGTTATTTGAACCAGTCATTTATGCATTACTTAGATTACAGTAAATATTTTCACAGAGCTTCTGTATGTCAGGCACCATTCTAAGCCCTTGATATATATTTTAACTCATTTAATTCTCACACAATCCTATGTGAGGAATATTCCTATACTGAGAGAAAATGTGAGGTATAAAAAGGTTAAGTAATTTGCCCAAATTAGAAGGGGTGGGTCTGGGATTCACACCTGAGCTGTATGCCTCTACAATGCAGAGCTGTTTACTTGTACTCACATTGCATCATGACTACCTTGTTTGTGTGGTTTCCTGGAATGCTTTGGACCAACTGAAAGATAGAGATAATAGTTATAAGTAGATTTTTAAAGTGAAATTTGTGTAAATAGTTATTTCATAGTTGATCTTTGTCTATTGTACATAGCCCTGAACTTCTGAAAATTAACGATGTAAATTATTTAAGGGTAATAGAAAATATGGACATGTACCCAACAATTATCCATTCATATTCTCTATACAGTGGTTTACTTGGTGCAGTTTATATTCTTGCTAAATACTGAGGTTTGAAGAATCTAACTCTTGGTATTTGCTGTGGATATTTTTAACAGCTGATTTTGAAGTGGGTAAAGACATTTGGATAAATATAGTAGTGTTCATTAAAAGTATATTGCATTATAAAAAGCTGATTATTATGACTCCTCATAACTAATAACTTTGCTCAGAATTTTTCAAAATGATTGAATTCAATGGCAACAAAAACCTTGATGACCATTATTTGATGACTAGTATTTGAGCATTGTCAAATGTTAGCCAGTAATTTAAATAAAAATATTCATAATATTAAGCACTTTCTATGCCTTGCCTCACAGTATCTATGGAGATGTCAGGAAAAAGAGGTCAAGTAATCTGTTTAAGGTGACCTAGTAAGTGGCAGAGCAGTACCATTGATTATAGAGCCCAAGCTCTTAAATAATATTAATTGATTTGGAAATGCTGATCGGTTGTGCTGTCCCAGTGAGAACATTTTAAAAATTAAAAGTTTTAGACAAAAACGTGTTTATACTGCTTTAATGGCAAACCTTAATTACATTCTCTTGAATGTAGGCAATGACATTTAATCAAGTAATCCAGACTGGGCCAGATGAAGAAGGAAGTGATGACAAAGCAGTTACTGCTATGGGAATCCTGAATACCATCGACACACTTCTTAGTGTAGTTGAAGATCATAAAGAAGTAAGAAAATGATCCAGTGTTGTAAAGGTTTTAGGGAATGTCAAGCCATTCTTCATCAACTGTTCTATGCTTTTTGGAGGGCTCTGACTTATCTATTCTCTGGTCATCTTCTCACATACCTTGATTTTGCTATCTTTTAACTAGTACGCTTGCGTAGGTACCTTACAAATATTTTAAAAGGAATAGGAGTAAGGAGGTATTTGTATCACGGTGTCTTTACCTCAAGGCTCTGGGTTTTGGCTCCCTCTTAGGGTTACCTTTTCAGATCCAAAATTATGGTGATTCCTAGGAAAATATATTCTTCCTAGTTTTCCTTTTTAATAAAAATTTTTTTTAGTTAGGGTATAATACATATAACATATACCACCTTAACCATTTTTAGGTGTACATTTCAATGGTATTAAGTACATTCACATTGTTGTGCAACCATCACCATCATCTTCCTAGTTTTCTTCTTTTACTGTTGTCTTTTGGAAAGGTAAGCGAATTGTAATCATGAATTTTAAAAGTGGAATTATTTAAAACATACAGAAAAGAGTAAAAAACATAGAAAACTAACCAGTACCCCTTACCCACCACCTAAATTTATTAGATTTTTAACATTCCATGGTATGTCCTTAGACTTCCAGTAAGAAGTTTCAGATAGATGTAATTGAAACCATTAGGGCACCACTTCTTAATCTCATTTCCCTACTTCCTTCCCTTAGAAGTAAGCATTGTTCTAAATTTGTTTATAATTACAATGCAGATATTTAAATCCATAAATCATGTTTTCAGATTATCTACAAACTGCCTTTTGCAACATGAGATTTTCAGTAAACTTTTTTTTTGTAGATTATAATTGGAGCTAGCTAGAAGCCATGAGGAATCCTATAGCTACCTTACGGTTAACAAATCAATTGTTTACTATATTTGAAGAGCTGAAGATGTATTGAGTATATTCGAAGTGGATATCCTGCTTCTATATCTGATTAGTAAATTTTATCTCATTTCCTCTCCCCCACTTTTTAAACATTCTGATGACTTTCAGGGATTTGGGATCCAATTGAGGACCATACTGACAAAAGGGGAGTTTGTATTTTCTGTCTATCTTGTATGACTTGGGGGCCTAGCTTACTATTACATAAATGGAGGTGGCTTAAAAATTATTGGGAGTGGTAGGAATAATGCCTTATTTTAAATAATTTTTCAGTAAACTACTGATTTACATCTCAATTACACTCAATTATATCTGGCCTGAATTAATCTATGTTTACACACAAAAAGATTTTAGTCTCTGCAGAATGATGTGGCTCCTTTATTTTCATACTTGCATTTTTCCAGGAAATTTTTTTTTCTTTATAGGTAAACTATGCATGTTCTTTCTTTGTCTCATTGTAATGGTATTTCATTAAATTTCATACCCATGTTGATTCACAATTTCATAATTTGAGTCATTTTGAAACAAAGGTTTAAAATATTAATTTGTTCACAATATTGACTTTACATTGAAATGCATTGAATTATTATACATTATTTAATAATTCATTCAGTGTGCTACAATTTCATATGATTTTTTTCTTCTCTTTTAGATAACCCAGCAGCTTGAAGGAATCTGCTTACAGGTCATTGGAACTGTTTTACAACAGCATGTCTTAGGTATATACCTCTGATTGTGTTAAGAATACACTACTATTTCATATGAACAAGCATTGTCCTAATGATTCAGTATTCTCTTTTAGAATTCTACGAAGAGATCTTCTCTTTAGCACATAGTTTGACATGTCAACAAGTGTCTCCACAGATGTGGCAGCTGCTACCTCTGGTATTTGAGGTTTTTCAGCAAGATGGCTTTGATTACTTTACAGGTAAGTCAAGTCATCATAGAAATACTGAGGATTCCTCCCCATTTGTACTCAATTTTAGTGTATCACTTGAATACAAACTTGAATATTCTAAGTGTTTTGTTGTTTGGATAAGTTATCAGTAGCAATTAGTGCTCAAAGATGACCCGTACCATTGATTTCCATTATACATTTTGATTTAGTTATCACTTGAGATTTTTTTCTTTAACACATATTCTTAACCTTCTGCCCCGTCAGTCTTCCATTATACATTTTGATTTAGTTATCACTTGAGATTTTTTTCTTTAACACACATTCTTAACTTCTGCCCCCTGTCAGTCTTCTTTGTATAATCTTTAACTACTAAATATGAAGGAATGCACTTTAATAATAGCCTCATTTTTACGTTTAATTCTAAATAATTAAAAGTGAACTTTAGGGACAGAACATTCAGACTTGATTTTTTTTTCTGAGATTTTTTCAGAAACACAGCATACATGTTAGTAAAGATACTTAACTGATGCTTTTTATTAATACAGATATGATGCCTCTGCTTCATAATTATGTAACAGTTGATACAGACACACTTCTGTCTGATACCAAGTACCTTGAAATGATATACAGTATGTGCAAAAAGGTAGGTCACTTTTAGTTAATATAAGCATGTGAGGCTGGTGCTATAAAAAGTACAAAGTTGTGAAGAGACGTGGTACCACATTATTGTGAACATATTATCATATGGGTCTGACAGAATAAGGGCTTTAAGAGTTATAAACTGAAAATGGCTTTGATTTCTAGATCTCTCAGTAATGGCTTTGACAAGTATTTGTTTTATGTCTGCCCTCTGACATTTAATTGGAGTTATAAATGTTTGGGTTTGGGGTTTTTTTAATAAATTTATTTATTTATTTATGGCTGTGTTGGGTCTTCGCTGCTGCGTTTGGGCTTTCTCTAGTTGGGGCGAGCTGGGGCTACTCTTTGTTGCAGTGTGCGGGCTTCTTATTGTGGTGGCTTCTCTTGTTGCGGAGCACGGGCTCTAGGCACACAGGCTTCAGTAATTGTGGTTTGCAGGCTCTAGAGTGCAGGCTCAGTAGTTGTGGCGCCCAGGGCCAGTTGCTCCGTGGCATGTAGGATCTTCCCGGACCAGGGCTCAAACCCGTGTCCTCTGCATTGGCAGGTGGATTCTTAACCACTGCGTCACCAGGGAAGTCCCAACACCAGGCATTTAAAAAATGATTTCGCTTCATGAAGTTTTTAGATGTGTTTGTCCTCATCGATGTCATTCCTTTCTGAACACTTAGTCACAAAATAATCATCTAGTTATGTTATTATTTATTGCCAAATTATATTGTTTATGTTAATACTCTGGGAACAGAGATATCTATACCATCTACTTTCCTATTCCAAAACCCTTATCCTTAACCCTTACATTCCTCTAGTGCTCATGAGCACATCAAGTCCATGCTTTTATTTCTTGTCTGGAGACAGCCTTTGCCATCAACAGATTGCCTCTACTTCCTGCTCATCTCACACTCCATTATCAGTATTTTTTTAGACATAGTGTTTGCCAACTTGCTATGGTCCAGAATGGCACTACATGGGATGTGCTTTGATTATGTAGACCAGTATTACAGACGAATAACTCCAAATCCTTATGGGTGCTTTAGACTATAGTCTGTACAATGACTATTGCAGTCACTCATATTAATTAGAATACCTTAAATACTTCAGCAGCTATAGACTGATTGAAGGTTTTGTGACACCTCCTTGCAGTTTATATTTTGTATTGATCAGGTTCTTACAGGAGTTGCAGGAGAAGATGCAGAATGTCATGCAGCAAAATTGTTAGAGGTCATCATTCTGCAGTGCAAAGGGCGTGGCATTGACCAGGTCAGTGAAGCTATTAATGATTCGTGTTGGAGGATTCAGAGAGGGAATCTTTCCCTTCACTTTTTCATTTTGGGCATTTGTTCTATATATTTTGTATGTTGTTTATTATGACACCTAGATAACATGTTAAAATTGTTCATTTAAAATTTAACCAATATTTAATAATGATCATATATTTAATATGTATGGAAATATGACTGGCAAGTTTTATGGCTACTTGCTATGCAAGGTAAGTTTTGACAAGATTTTTTTTTTAAGTATATTGTGAGAGTATTGTTTGCCACACTATCACTTTGCAATAAGATAGATTTAGTCATTAAATTTCCATGGTCTGTTTCAACGGGAATTTGAAAACCCATCTTTATTGAGACATAATTGAGAGATAACATTGTATAAGTTTAAGGTATACGGTGTGATGAGTTGATAAATGTTTATATTACAAAATGATTACCACAATAAGGTTAGTCAGTAGGAATATTTTGAATCCAATATTGCTATTGTGGTGGGGCTCTAGTAGCTCAGTGAAGACTAATTTTTCTCTAAAATTGGATTTCCCACTGAAATGGCTCAACAATAAAAATTGGATCATTTAATGGAAGGGGGTTAGTTGAGGCAACAAGAAAGTTAATATGGGTGGGTAGTTAACGGCTGCTTTACTTACAGTTTTGGAATGTTTTGCTATCTTTCTCTACAGTGTATTCCCTTATTCGTGGAAGCAGCTTTAGAGAGACTGACAAGAGAGGTGAAGACAAGTGAACTTCGAACAATGTGCCTGCAAGTTGCCATTGCAGCTTTGTATTATAATCCACATCTACTTCTCAACACCTTAGAAAATCTTCGCTTCCCTAATAATGTTGAACCAGTTACAAATCATTTTATTACACAGTGGCTTAATGATGTTGATTGTTTCTTGGGGTAAGTGACATATATTGGATCTTTATTTACTTTGTAAGGAACTCTGCAAAATCTTCTTTTAAAGGAAAAGAAGGAAATGTTTTATTTTATTTTATTTTTTAGGCTTCACGACAGAAAGATGTGTGTTCTGGGCCTATGTGCTCTTATTGATATGGAACAAATACCACAAGTTTTAAATCAGGTTTCTGGACAGATTTTGCCAGCTTTTATTCTTTTATTTAATGGATTAAAAAGAGCATATGCCTGCCATGCAGAACACGAGAATGACAGTGATGATGATGATGAAGCTGAAGATGATGATGAAACGGGTAAGGGATTTGCAATGGAGGAAGCCAGTCTTATTACCTAGTTAGAAATATCACTGGACTTGTTCTTTTAGCCCTTCTCCTAAAGAAATGTGGGATCATAGCCAAGTACTTTCATGTTCATTCATTCATAGAACAAGAGTGTAAGGTCCATGAAGGCAGGAACTTCCAGCTGTATCACCATTATGTAAAGCAGTCTAGGCGTATATAGTTTCCAGTGTTGGCAGGTTTTTTGTGTGTGTTTTTATATATATATATATATATATATATAAATTTATTTTATTTATTTATTTTTGGCTGTGTTGGATCTTCGTTGCTGCACGCGGGCTTTCTCTAGTTGCGACAAGTGGGGGCTACTCTTTGTTGCAGTGCACAGGCTTCTCATTGCAGTGGCTTCTTTTGCTGCGGAGCACGGGCTCTAGGCGTGCGGGCTTCAGTAGTTGCAGCATGCGGGCTCAGTAGTTGTGGCTCACGGGCTCTAGAGCACAGGCTCAGTAGTTGTGGCACACGGGCTTAGTTGCTGCACGGCATGTGGGATCTTCCTGGACCAGGGATCGAACCCGTGTCCCCTACATTGGCAGGCGGATTCTCAACCACTGCACCACCAGGGAAGCCCTGTTGGCAGGTTTTTAGTGTTGGTAAACATCTGTCTATTAGTGCTAAAATCTAGCTATATCTACACTGTAAAATTAAGTTAATTAGATGTTGGCTAATACATTTCACTTGTAAGACAGTATAGACTACAAGAATATAAACTGATAGGATGTTGTTTAAAAGAAATTATTGTAATGGTTTCAAAATATGACACTTGCCATTTTTGTCTTTTATCATTTACTATCTTAGCCAGCCAGCCTTTTAAAAAAAAAAAATCTCATAAAAGGTATTCTGTGGATATAACAAACTATTTTACTTTACTGTTGGTATTTGATTTGGTATATACCATAAGTCTCAGAGCACACCAAGTGCTGGTTCTCATATTATACAGTCCTTTTTCAGACTTCTAGTACTAACAGTTGTGGTTAGTTTTCTTAGATTTCTATGAGAATTTTTTTTTCTGTTTATTGCTGAATATGTATTTAAACACCAATTCCTGGAACTCTTCCTTGAATTTTTTTTTCTTTTTTTATTCTTTTTTAAAATATGTTTACCTACTTTTTTTAAAAATTAATTAATTAATTTATTTATTTATTTTTGGCTGTGTTGGGTCTTCGTTTCTGTGCGAGGGCTTTCTCTAGTTTCGGCGAGCGGGGGCCACTCTTCATCGCGGTGCGCGGGCCTCTCACTGTCGTGGCCTCTCTTGTTGCGGAGCACAAGCTCCAGACGCGCAGGCTCAGTAGTTGTGGCTCATGGGCCTAGTTGCTCCGCGGCATGTGGGATCTTCCCAGACCAGGGCTCGAACCCGTGTCCCCTGCATCGGCAGGCAGATTCTCAACCACTGCGCCACCAGGGAAGCCCCTTCCTTGAATTTATTCAGTTGTGATTTGTAATTCACCAACAATGATCACTGTTATTGAGTTACAGTGGGTAACAGAATATTCCAGTGTTAACAAGAGCACCTTTTTATGACTTGGCAGAGGAACTGGGGAGTGATGAAGATGATATTGATGAAGATGGACAAGAATATTTGGAGATCCTGGCTAAGCAAGCGGGTGAAGATGGAGATGATGAAGACTGGGAAGAAGATGATGCTGAAGAAACTGCCCTGGAAGGCTATTCCACGATCATTGATGATGAAGATAACCCTGTTGATGAGTATCAGATATTTAAAGCTATATTTCAAAGTAAGTTAACTTGTTATATGTAATTCAGATAGCTCCATATGATCCATTTTCCTGAATCAATCTGTTCTTATTTACGTCTGCCCCTTAAAGAAGGGGTTTTGGGTATATCAAACCCAAACTAAACTGTGATTTAGGATTGTGAGGCAAAGGAACCAAAGTTACTTCTACTGTTGCCTTAGAGATTCAGAGTATTTTCCTCATCCTATTATTTTACTTTTATTTAGATTGTAATTTTGAAATATGCACGTCATAGGAAAATTGTATAGTTCAAAAAGTTTATACGACAGTTTGTTTTTCCTACTTCTAATTTCTAACCTCCCAGCTTTCCCCAGAAATATCTACTGTTATGTCTGTTTCTTGTGTTTATGTATTTGTGTATCTTTTTTTTCCCCCTGGCTAAATCCATGCTTACCTGTCTGAGAATTTGACCATTTATATAACATTTATAGTCTTGGAATCTCTATTCTTTTTTCCTGTTTCACAGTGTGTGGCTACGGAATACTAGGTGCCAGTTTTTTGTTTTTTACATCTGTGTTCTTTAACCCAACTTAAGAAATTAAAATTGGCACTATATTTGAACATCCTTTCCCTCCAGAGTTAACTACTGTGCTATTTTGTCATTCCTATGCATTATGAACTTTGATGTAGAATAAATTCTCTGATAACCAAAGCATTAATCTTCCAAGCCCATGACAAAGCAGTTGTGATGCAAGCTTGCAGAAACGCAAGGAATTGTTTCGGAGCTACGTGGCAGGCTGTAAGGATTGACTGAAATACCAAGAACTTACTGACTGGCTTTTGTCCGTGACTTTGTATTTTGTATACTTAAACACATGTTAATCCCTAAAGGATGGTTTATTATAGAAGGCTCATCCACAGTAAATGCAATAAAGTAGAAGTAGAAAATCATGTTATAGAGAACATCTTCTCTCTTTCTCACTCACTCACCACACACACACCCCTTTATATAGCTAACTGAAATACAGAAATACAGACTTGCTACCATTATATATCAACTTATGTAGTGCATGTTTTTGTTAAACACTGAGATTTTTAACACCTGATCCTGTGACATGCTGTTATTATTATTGTTATTCCTTTGTCACAGGTTGAGTTTGACAGTTATTTAGGCTATAATATAAAAATATGTGAGCATTTTAACTTAAATACTGCAGAGCACCTTTCTATGGAAAGACAGTACATATATCTAAGAAAAGCTTTTTTGAATAAGCAATGCAGAAAAAAATAAGTTGCTTTAATTCTGAATCTTTTAAGGGGTTTGGGTTAACTTTATTTCTAGTTTCCCTAGTTTGTTACATATTATATAACAATTGGGTTAGGCTCTAAACCCTTATTTACTAGAGATAAGAATTATGACTATGATTAGATTTTTGAGGCATAATGCTAAACCAGAATTTTTTTTCCCCCTTTATCTTTTTTTCACAAGTAATTTAAGATACCTTAGATTATTATTGGGAGAATATAAACTAGATCAGAATTTCAGTATTGGAGGTGGAGTAGAGGGAATAGAACAGAAAAGAACTACCAGGACTCTCTTATTGCCCTTTTTTCCCTTGTTTTCTTTTTGATAGCTATACAAAATCGTAATCCCGTGTGGTATCAGGCTCTGACTCATGGTCTTAATGAAGAACAAAGAAAACAGTTACAGGATATAGCAACTCTAGCTGATCAAAGAAGAGCAGCCCATGGTATGTTAATTGACCTCAACCCCTTTTTTTTTTAATGCTTATTTATTTTTTTATTTGGCTGCACCAGGTCTTAGTTGCGGCACCGGGATCTTTAGTTGCAGCATGCAAACTCTTGGGATCTAGTTCCCTGACCAGGGATCGAACCTGAGTCCCCTGCATTGGGAGCGCAGAGTCTTAGCCACTGGACCACCAGGGAAGTCCCAACCTCAACCCCTCTTTAATGCAATTAATGACTTTGATACAGCTTTAAAATTTAAATTAAGTGATTTAAAATTACATAAAAGCTACAGTTGTTGGAGGTGATAAATTCTTTGCAATCTGTAGGAATGAAAAAAGGAATTTTGGTTTTGGCCATAATTTACTGATTTTAAGTATAGTTGAAGACTACTTTCAGTGTGCAGTAGCTTTGATAAGGTCGCTAAATCTCATGGGGCTGGTTTGATAGTAGAAAATTCCATTAAAAGTGTAAATTTTAAAGTTATGAAAACTGCAGTTCTTAAAAACTATGTTAAAGACATATATCATTTCTTTTCGTCGTTAAACATTTCAGTATGCCTTTCAATACAGGACGTTTCAGATAATACACAGCCTAGTAGTTTTCTACAGGTCTTAATACTGCGTCAGACGAGTTTTATATTCAAAGAGGTTCCTCCTTATAAAAAAGGCACAGCTTTCTAAAGTATTTAATTTGAATTTGCCTGCATTAGAGTCATTAGCTGTTATTACCTTTGGAGATTGGATCCTTCTGATTTAGTATTTGACTCAAAATAGAGGAAATATTTTTCTTTTTAAACAATGGGAAGTGAAAGTTGGCTAAGAAGTCTGTAGCATACAAGAGAGTTCATCTTCTCTACATAATATACTCCTCTCTTCTATACATTTGGAGGGAGAACAGAGGCCAAAGTTTGGAACTTCCTGGCTAATACTGGTGGTTAAGATATTGTTAATGTCTGTCAATTCCTTCTTTTCTCCAAAGCAGTAAGATGATTGAATGCTCTATTAAACATTCACATATTTGTTTTTCTAGAATCCAAAATGATTGAGAAGCATGGAGGATACAAATTCAGTGCTCCAGTTGTGCCAAGTTCTTTCAATTTTGGAGGCCCGGCACCAGGGATGAATTGAGTTATACCACTTTCCTGCAGTGTGATTGTAGTGAAGAGCTTGTGTTCCTCCTAGTAGCGGTTCCAGAACTGGTTCATGTTATCCACTCTAAACTAATTGATCAATAGATGGACAAAAAAAAACCCAGGAGGTGGGACCTGATCATGCAACTTGGCACTGAAAATGAATCCAGAGGGATTTTGGCGGGGGAGGGAGGTAACCTGGGGGGCAGGGAGTATTTTCTTTATTTTTTGAAGAAAGTAAGATTCTGACTGAAAGTTCAAGTGACACTGTGGAAATCTGCAACAAGAGGGGATGTCATGAAGGCAGCTTTTCTTTTTCCGAGGAAAAAATAGGCATGGGCTACAGGACTATTTAAAATGTCTCATTTACAGTATAAGCTCAGAGGTAGATGTAATTTTTACACCTATGAGTATTTGTCAGATTTCTGTCTCTTCCTCACCATTGGGTATCTATTCTTTATATGTAAATAAGATAAGGTAATCGATAGCCTTATTCAATCTTCATCATTTTCATCATCAAAGATTGTTCCTATGTAGATTATTGGACATTTATTGTAGCACTACATAACTGATTAAAAAAAATCTGTAAATGAATTAGCACTTTCATATTGAAACAAGCCTGCTAGCCTATGTATAAAATAGCAAAATGTTTGCTGTTTATAAAAAGATGGGATGTAATGGGGTGGGGGGCAGGGGTAATTTCAAGTTATTAATTTAAAAATGAACTAGCAATTTTGTACCTGGTGACTTTGTGGTGCACTCACCTCTGATAGTGACTTGAATTCGGTATGTTAAAAGGGGTTAGTGATATTTCATTGCTGCTAAAAATGGCAACTCCCTCTGTGTCCTGTTTTTTCTTAAAGCTCTCAGTGTACAAGTGGATATTTGGATACAAGACCTTACTGTAACAAATAGGAAAGATGATATTTGAAGCATGTAAATTGGATATAAAGTTCTACTCTTAAAGAGTTGATAAAAGAGTATGGCTAAACATCTATATATGCAATCTATTAAAAGAACTTAATTCGGCTATTATGTCTTCATTTGATTGCAGTTTTTTCCTAATTATAAATTTTTTCCTCATTCATCTGTTTTTATCCTGTACCTAGAAAGAACACAAAATGTACACTTTTAAAATTGACATTTAACACCTGCCCACCTCCGTTTTCCCATTTCCTCTCCCCCTTGTTGATGGTGGTATCTGGTCTTAGATAGGCTGAAGGCATAGGGTTCCCTCCAAAAACCACTATTGATACCACTGCAAAAACAGGCCAGCAACAAGACAATGTAGAGAGGTTGGCTTGCTTCCCTCTCTTCTAACTGCATGTTCAAAAATAAGCTTTTATTGATACTAAACATCTGTCAGATGAGTCATACATTGGTTTATTTTTTATATACATGTATACACACAATATTTCAAATTGAAAGCAACATCTCAATGGATTCAAGACTATTAAGTGCTGTTTAAACAGACTAGAAAATTTATAACTGTAAAAATGAAACATGCACACATTATTTAAAATGCATAATGAAGAAAACCCATTGGTGTTGTATTTTTCTTGTATGCCAGTAATTAAGCCACTACTGTTGGCACTGTTTGGTTTTCTATTTTAACACTGAAGGAGTGAAAGTATTTCCTATATTTATGAATTTACTATGAAAATCTTGGCAAAAAAAAGAAAAAAAAATGTCTGTCTAAAATGTGTGGGTGAAAACTGTTAATCAAGTGTGTTTCTAATTCCCGCCCCCCCCGCCCCGAGTTGGACACCATCTGTAAACCCTAGGTTGCTTCAGGGGATTTCACTATTATATAAAATCAGTAAAATTAAAATGGAGTAGTTGTATATATGCAACATTGTGTACAGAGGGGAGATACTGAATAGTATTAAACATTTTCGTCTTCCTTTACCTTTTATCCCCTACCTAATATCTAGTCTACTTTTTTAAATTTCAAACTTCACTGCTCTTTGAATTGATAATTCCAATTTTCACATTGTTACTGGAAACCATATCTAATAAAGGTTTTAGTTATTCCCATGCACAGTATGGAAATTCTCGTTTGCTGAGGTTTTGTTTCAAGAAAATGTATTGGCATGTATTTGAGAACACGTTTTATTGTCTCCTCTGTCATACAGTCCAAACTAATCTACGTTTACGGATTTTTGACTGAAATGAAAGACCTTAAAATTAAACTATATTTAATATTAAATATTGTTCAGATGGTAGTTTCTAATACATCAAATATATACCTCGATTATTTTCAGTATTTCCTTAAATATAACATCAAATTAGAGTTTCTTATAGATTATGGATCTTGATATGTGTCAGTGTTTTTAAATAAGGTTATAGGACTTTTAGATAACTTTTCGAGAGTAGTACTTATAAACTTGTAATTAGTTGCATGTAGATTTTATTTATTTATTTAACATACAGCCTTTCCCACAGTTTCACTAACCTATAACTTATTTTTTAATTTATACAAGTTAATTCTGATTTTGTCTGGGTTTCAATATTTGTCTTTTTTAATGGCTGACATTAGCATAAAATCTTCACTTTTTTGTAAACTTAAGCCATCCATTTTTATAAAAGCTATTCATTTATCAGTATTAAATAAAGGATGTTAATCTGTTTCTCTGCAGGTAACAGAATGGTGATTACTAATCTACACACCTTATCAAGATAGTGATTGCTGTGTTCACCTCTGGAAGAGACCAGAGTGTAGAGCAGGGGTGGCCATACCGCAGCCCTATGGCTATGTGCTGCTATTCAGTCCCAGATGTAGTCCCTGAAGCAAGCATGAAGAAAAAGTCATTAGGAATTGTATTAATATAAACCGTGTCTTTGGGAAGATCTAACACAATGATTTAAGCATAGTAGGCATTCCATAAGTGTTTGTAAAATTAATGACCTAAAATTACATTAAAGCATACTGGTTATAAAAATGTCAGTTCTGTTCTATATAATTTTAAATTTTGGTGAAGATCATCTGTGAATACGTATCAGTATCCCTCCTGAATTCTAGGTTTTACCCTGATGAGGTTGGCCACCCTTGCAATAATAGCACTTCACACTTTGGTGCATGTGGTTTTTACAAAGGGAAACTAGACATCCAGCTGGAAATCCAGAATTTTATTACTATGAGAGGAATATATTTTAAGTAACTTTTTTTGAGATGTAATTCCCCTTCAAGGTTTTTTAAAAGCACAGGCGATAATTCCTTTATGTATTTATAGATTCTGCTTTCATGTATAGATAGAAATTTGTCAATTACACTTGGTATTTGAATCTTATATTGTTTCCTACCAGAGTCTTTTTAAAAAGTTTCTTAACATCCTTTTAATAACTCGAAATAAAAAGGAATTTCCTCAACCTGAATAAAGGCATCTACCAAAACCCTTAAGCTAATGGACTTAATGATGAAAGATAAAAACACTTCCCCCTAAGATCAAGAACCATGCAAGCATGCCCCCTGTTGCCACTTCTTTAGCATTGTACATGAGGCTTTAGCCAGGGCAATTAGACATCCAGATTGGAAAGGAAGAAGTAAAACTATGTTCACAGATGACATGATGTCACAGAAAACCCTAAAGAATCCATACACACACAAAGAGCTAATGACTTCGTCAAGGTTGCAAGCCATAATATCAATATACCCAAATTAGTTGTATTTCTATACAGCAGCCAGCAATGAAATGAAAGTGAAATTAAGAAAATTCCATTTACAATAGCATCCCCAAAATTCTTAGGAGTAAACTTAACAAAAGTGAAAAACTTACACTCTGAAAACTACAAAACACCTAAATAGAGACATCCCATGTTCATGAATTGAAAGACATACTATTGTGAAGATAGCAATACTTCCCAAATTGATCTGCAGATTCAGTGTAATCCTTGTAAAAGCTACCTTTTTTGCTGGAATTGACAAACTGATCCTAAAATCTGTATGGAAATAACAAGGGACTCAATAGTCAAAACAATCTTTAAAGCAAACATGATTTAATAATTATGACAATAGTACTAGTAAGGATACTTTTTTTTTTTCTTTCTCTTTTGGCTGCACTTCGTGGCTTGTGGGATCTTAGTTCCCTTACCAGGGACTGAACCTGTGCCCTCTGCAGTGAAAGTGCAGAGTCCTAACCACTGGACCACCAGGGAATTCTCAAGGATAAATACTTTATACTGACCAAAGGAATAAAATTGAGAGTCCAGAAATAAACCCTTAAATTTATGGTCAATTGATTTTCAACAAGGGTCCCAAAACCAATGTAGGAAAGAATCTTTTTAAAAAATGGCTCTGAGGGCTTCCCTGGTGGTGCAGTGGTTAAGAACCCACCTGCCAATGCAGGGGACACGGGCTCGAGCCCTGGTCCGGGAAGATCCCACATGCCGCGGAGCAACTAAGCCCGTGCGCCACAACTACTGAGCCTGTGCTCTAGACACCGCGAGCCACAGCTACTGAAGCTCGCGCACCTAGAGCCCGTGCTCCACAACAAAAGCCACCGCAATTGAGAAGCCCGCGCACCACAACGAAGAGTAGCCCCTGCTCGCTACAACTAGAGAAAGCCCGTGTGCAGCAACAAAGACCCAACACAGCCAAAAATAAAAAATAAATAAAAAATAAATAAATTTATTTTTAAAAAATGGCTCTGAGACAGCTGGGTATCTACATGTAAGAACATGAAGTTGGACCCTTAACACTATATACAAAATAAAGTGGCTTAAAGATTTAAATATAAGATCTCAAATTCTTAGGAAAAAATACAGGTGTAAATCGTGACTGAATTAGGTAATAGTTTTTGGATATAACACCACAGGACAAGCAACAAAAGAAAAAAAGAGATGACTTGGACTTCATCAAAATTTACAACTTTGTGCTTTAAAGGACACTTTTCCAGAAAGAGAAAAGACCCCAGAGAACAGGAGAAAATATCTGTTAATCTTGAGGACATACAGAAGTCTTAGAACTCAACAACACAAAAACCCCAATTTAAAAACAGTAAAGAATCCAAGTAGACATTTCTCCAAAGAAATAAATGGCCAGTATCATAGGAAAAAATGCTTAACATCACTAGTCATTAGGAAAATGCAAATCAGAATTCATGATGCGATATTTCATACATACTAGCATGTCTATGATCAAGAAGGTGCACAATTACAAGTATTGGTGAGGAAGAAGAGAAATTGAAACCCTCATACAGTGTTGATACAATTTAAAATGCTTATCTGTTGTATAAAAGTTTGGCAGTTCCTCAAAAGGTAGAAAATAGTGTCACCTAGCAATTCCACTCTCAGATGATGCATATGAGAGAAATCAAACATATGTCCACACAAGAACTTGTACACAGTTGTTCATACTAGCATTACTATAGCCAAAAGGAGGAAACGATCCAAATAGCTATCAACTGGTGAATGGATAAACAAAATGTGGTATATCCAAATAATCAGATATTTGGCAATAAGGAATGAAGTACAATTACGTGCTACATGTGGATAAGCCTTGAAAACAAAGTGAAAGAAGTCAGACATAGGATTCCATTTACATGAAAGACCTATAATTAGCAAATCAATAAGTTAGTGAACACTGGGCAGGGGTGGGGAGGGAGGAGGGAATGGAGAGTGAGTGTTATTGGGCATAGGGTTTCTGTTGGGCATGATGAAAGTGTTTTCCATTAGATAATAGTGATGGTTGAACAGCCTTGTGAATATACTAAAAACTACTGAAGTGTATGTACACTTTAAAATGATTAATTTTATGATATATGAATATCTCTATTTTCAGTTTTATTAAGCCTCAAATTTGTTTAAAGTTCTCTAAAAAGTAACATGAAATGTTTATTCATTAAATACAAATTAAGATCCAGCTATCCCCTTATTATAGGGAAAGTATTCTTCCCCCCAATATTTTGTTTTGCTACCAGCTGCTCATTTGTTTTTTAAATCCCATCACCCTATCAAACAGCCCTAGCTGGTGCCAGAGTTTGGGTGGGTAGCAGGAGGAATCTTCAGGAGCTTTAGATTGATAACATTTTGTAAACTGAGTTTACTCTCCTCTTAGTTTCCCACTAAAATAAATCTAACACACATTAACCACAACTAGTAACCTTGGAGCTCACTTACTGGGTGATATCTTCAAAGATGTAATGAATGAATGGGGTTAACACGTGGTCCAGGGGTAGAGTTGGTAAAATGGAAAAATTGCACATACTGGAGTCACTATAGATGGCTTGAAATGAGGGGAATCATGCAATTAGCCACTAACAAAACGTTACCAGTTGTATTATACCTATGCTTATGTCAGCATATATACTGAGAACTATATATCTGAGATTGGAAAGGAACATTTTAAGTAACTTCCTCATATACTTCCCAAAGTATGTTCTAATTAAGCTCTGATTAATGCTTTCAGTGTGGAAGCTCATTAACTGAATGAGTTTATTCTACAGACCAAGGACTCTTAATTCTGGGTCCAGGAGTCCTATGAAACTGCAGTCTTTAGTATATTTTTCATAGCTTTCATCTGAAGCTCAAAGGAGTTGTCAAAGTGCTTAAGAACCACGGCTGCTGACGATTAAAGTGAGGATTGGAGAGAGATGGGCTAACATTTATTAAGCACTTGAAAATTATCTCTGATAGGCACTGTGCTACATTTATCTACATTCTCATATATACTCCCACACTGTGAAATAAGTGTTTCTACTTTACAAATGGGGATACAGTTTGTTAAGTGACACATCTAACAGCCACAGCTTCCAATGGAGTTAGTTTTAAATTCTTTAGTGTTTTAAGAAAAGAAAAAACAGAAGAGAAATAAAAAGTTTAAAAACAAAAAAGAAAAATTCTTCAGTGTTTAAAAAAAAAAGCTACAAATTCATAATAAAAATTTATTATAAACCTATATGAAAATAATTTGATAACTCAAAGTCATCTTCTCCTAGACATGATTACTTTTAAGAGTTGAATGCATTATTTCTACGTTTTTTTGTTTTTTTTGGGCGCGTCGTGCGGCTTGTGGGATGTTAGTTCCCCAACCAGTGATTGAACCCGAGCCCTCGGCAACGAAAGCGCGGAGTCCTAACCACTGGATTGCCAGGGAATTCTCTTCGAATCTTTTTTCTATACATATAATACTTTAATGGTTATATCATTGTACAAATATGCCAAAATCAACCAATTCTCCAGGAAGTTTTTAGTTACTGAAAGGAATGTTTTTAAAAACATGATGGCAACAGTTTTTGAAGGGTGCTAGAAATAAGTTAGCCTATTTAGAAAACTGGGGAAAAGATCCAGCTTTGTGTAAGAGCATGGACTAGTACTGATTGGCAGTGAAATGTTTTCAAGCCATTAATTTGTTAAGATGTAATAAGATATGATGGATAGGAAGTGATTTAGGGAAAATGTGAAGATTCTGGATGGTCCTGTATACTATGTACATTTGAACTCTGTTCTATAGTCAGTGGTAAATACTGTAACACAAAGTTCCACTACCAATGACAAAATCATTATTAAGGTTTCTCCCTGAATCAGATTAGAATTATAGTATCCTATCCACCACCACCATTCAATGTTTACAACCACTCAGTAGGTCCTGGGGATAAAAAGATGTCCTGTAGCTGCAAACTACGATTACAGGGTGATTTTTAACTTCCTTTTGAGATTCTGTATTACCGTGTTTTAGCCGACTAGAGGTTCAGGACTTAGTAATAAATGACTAAGCTGCATAAAAGTATTTTGATTCTTTTAATAATATTTCTGATTATAAAATACACATATATAACATCTAGAAGGTACAGAAAGTATAAATTAAAACACCTCGTTTGTCATCTGAACTCTCTACTCTGTGAAAAAGGGAAATCTATCCATTGGGTACAAGACTTTTGAATGAGCCAATTCCTCCAGTTTCAAGCAACCTAATCCAATTTTATGTGCCACATTTTTTATTCTTGTAAGGGCATAAAATATAAAAACTACTTTAAACTTCTAAAGAGTATGTATTCAAACGACACTCAACTTCCTATTTTCCTTCCAATGGCGTTTGGGCACCAATTACGCAGCTATACCTTGGTTAGGATCTGCAGCCTGCCCCTCACTCCCTACCTAAAAGAAGGTCTCGTTAAAAATCTCAGACTGGACTCGAATGTAAATCAAAACACTTTAATTATCCTCACTTAGGCCATTCCATAATCACGTGAAATGCAAAAACACTAGATCAAACATCATCCAGCTCTGTCCAGCTTTTGTAAGCAGGACACAAATCTCTAGTTACAACGGGGCCATCCTTCTCAATCTCTTGGTAACTCAAATCTACACTTGGAACACCAGATTTAACAAATCTTGAGTCTACACACTTTACCTCATCTTTATTCAGCCTGGTTGCCCAAGCATATGAATACATACTGAATACTCCTGAAATGACTAGTATTTCTAATAGCTTAGAAAAATTCTGGGTTGAGAGCTACAAGAAACACTACCTAAACTTCACAACTAATTTGCATCCATTCTTAATACTGGGGAGACCGAGTCAATGCTTTCCTCAGCCTTTTGACTTTCCTTTAATTCGCGACACACACAAAAGGTTAAGTAAAAAAGAAGTTAGCGACACCATTACAGACGACTTCAAAATTTGAACCTAAGGAACATGAAAACGCAAAAGCAACCGCAGTGTCTCCCAGCAGAGTCCAAGACCACCGCCGCGTTGTCGAGCTACCCCGGAGCTTCAGCTAAGGCAGGAGGCTCATCCTCCTACCAATGATGATGCCCCGGCGACTGGAAAAGCAAAGGGAGACTTGGCAGCCAGTGACAGGCATACAGCAGCTCTCGGAAAAGCAGAGCCTCCGCCCAAGACCAAAGGCCTCAGTTGGCACCGAGAGCCCCCAGGGAGCGGTGAGGCGTCCCATCCTGTCCTACCCCACCCTACCACTTCCCTCCCAACGGGACGACACTCGGCAATTGCTAGGCAAAGCCCACCCGGTCTCCAGAACGCGCTCCAGCAAGCCCACCGGGAGAGCCAAGGCCACCTCCTAGCCCCTGTGGGGAAAATGGCGTCTGTGAACCCTTCTCCCTCCCGGCTAGTCACAAGGACCAGCCTCCCTCCCTCGCTACAAAATGGCGCCTCCTGCTGGGGCCACAGAATCTGCATAATTCACTTGTCAGCGAGGCGGTGTCGCGCTGGGACGAGCGGTTCTGCCAACCAGTCAGAAGCAGAAAATTTTGTTCCGCACTTTGGGTAAGCCACTCAGGCGCTGGCTGTTAGGCCAGGCGAGGCTGACGTCAGGAAAAGGGGCGTGGATAAGGCGGTCTCCTTTCGCGTCGCCTAAATTTGAGCCAATGGCAAGCAGGAAGCGTCCAGTGAGTGACGTAATGACAGCCCAATGGAGGCTGGGGGCGGGCCTCAGGCCCACTATGCTGGTTGCGGGGTTGAGGGGCCGGGCGGCTGTTTCCTGTCCTGGTGCATGGTGGTCGGACGAAGGAATTGTTGGAAAATTTTCTCGGAGGTTCGTATATAAATGTGTTTTTACCCAGTGTGCATTATTCTCCGCCCGGCCGCCGCCCTCAGCGTAGCGGCGCGGGCCCGCTTGGGCCCGGGCTCGGACTCCGGCTCCTCAGTCTCCGCCGCAGGCCTTGCAGATCCTACGGCCGGCCGCGGTAGAGACGCCTGGCCAGAAGCGGAGTTTATTAATAACCCGCGGCCGCCACTCGGGCGGCGGAGCTTTTCTCACTGAGGACGCATTCCCCCCCCCCCCGCCCTTGTCTCTGCGCACTGCGCCCCGCCTGTTCCCCTCAGGGGACCGCCGAGGGGAGGGAGTGAAGGAGGGGAGGGTGGAGCCCTTGGGAGCCCGGCGGCGCTTCTCGGCCTGACCTCCGCGCGGAGCGAGTCCCCTGGCGCCGCCGAGGCGAAGCCCCTCCGGCTGAGACGCTGGACCCCGGTCGGCACCAGGCACCAGCTGGGGCGCCGGCGGCAGAACTGGTCGAGGGCCCGGTCGGCATCCCTCCTGTAGATCGCACCCAGAATTTCCTCCCACTCTGATCCTGCACAGATTTCTTGTTTCCCTCACTTAAAAAAAAAAAAAAAAATTATTTTTTATGGTCATTGAGGTCTAACAGCGAATATTCGAAATTGTCAATTTTATCATTCTCCTTTTTTCTCGGTTTTGGCCAAAGAGTGAACGAATGCTTTCGTTGCTTTGTAATATTTTATTGTGGAACGTAAATCCATTTTTATTCTCTCCCCTTTTGCTTTTTTTTAACATTTAAGTTTACGCATTAAGGAAGTTAAGTAAAAAGTAGATAAGAATACAATTGCTAAACTGATTATTTGTTTAAGATCAGTTTAAGCCTTTGGAAGTGTCTAATCAGCTGGTATAGTCTAGTGGGGATGTGAAAAATTGTAGGTTCGAGGTTGTGGTCGGCTTTGTCCCGAACCTTACTAGAAGATACTTGTGTTTTGCTGTAGTTGACAAAAATCTGTGCAATATTTAATATATTCTCTTGCTAAGTGCTTAGTTTCAGTTCATTGTTAAGTGTTTAGTAAGAGAATAGGTAATGAGATCATACAAAAGCTCAGGTAAGACAGATAACTAATTTATCCAGGTGTATTTTTATTACTTTGGAAATTATTTAGTGTACAAATACTTGAGTGCCTATTTCTTCCATAGCTGTCTTTTATTTTTTTAAAATAATGGCTTTATTGATATAATTTATATACCTTTACAATTCACCCATTTAAAGTATTATAATAATTAGGTAGGTTTAATGTATTCAGAGTTGTGCCACCATCACCAAAATTTTAAAACATGTTCATCACCCCCCAAATAACTCTGTACCAACTAAGTTACTCCCCATTTCCCCATAACACTCCTCCTTCCCCAAGCACTAATCTACAGATTTGTCTATTCCCAACATTTCATAAAAATGGAATCACACAGTATGTGGACTTCTGTGACTGGCTTCTTTCATTTAGCATGATATTTGCAAGATTCATGCATGTTACAGCATATATGAGTACTTCATTTCTTTTTATTGCCAAATATTTCACTGTATGGATGTAACACCTTTTATTTATCCATTCATCTGTTGATGGACAATTTAGGTTGCTTCCACTTTTTGTCTATGACGCATAATGCTGCCATGAACAGTTGCGGAACAAGTTTTTGTGTGGACATTTGTTTTTATTTCTCTGTGTGTATATATATACCTAGGAGTAGGATTTCTTGGTCATTTGGTCATATGGTAACTCTGTGTTCAATGTTTTGAGGAACTGTCAAACTTTTCCAAAGTGGGTGTACCATTTTACATTCCTACCAGCAGTGTATGAGAGCTCCCATTCTCCATATCCTTGCTAACACTTGTTATTATCAGTCTTTTTGATGGTAGCCATCCTAGTGGGTACGAAGTGGTATCTCTTGTGATTTTGATTTGCATTTTCCAGTGGCTAATGGTGCTGAGCATTTTTTCATATGCTTATTGGCCATTTGTATATTTTCTTTTTGGAAATGTCTATTTGGGTCTTTCCCCCATTTTAAAATTGGATTGTTTATCTATTATTGAGTTCTAAGAGTTTCTTATATAAAGGTCCTTTATCAGATATATGATTTGCAAAATGTCCATTGCCCTTTGCTGCAGGTTGGGATATTGCTGTGAAGTAAGGATTCATCATATTCTTCATGGAAAGATGACCTAGCTGTTTTGGGGAATTGTGCCTCTACTATTACTTTAGCTGTTATTAAATATTTATAATGTAGGTACAGTTTATGATCATGGGAGGAGAACTTTCTGAGTCCTGATGTTCTCATCATTACTTAATTTTGAAGTTTTTATCTAGTTTTTGTTTTTGGTTTTTAATCTGAGGTTTTACCCAGTTCTGGGTCTTTTTGCTCCTGGCTTTGTTTCAGGACATAGTGATTTTTTAAAGAGTTGGGTTGCTTGAGTCATTGATCTTTGCTTAATTTGCATTTTAAGGGATGGCTTTTGTGAGACAGTGTTTTTTGTTTTTTGTTTTGTTTTAAGTTTTTTTTTTTTTAATTTATTTTTATTTATTTATTTTTGGCTGTGTTGGGTCTTCGTTTCTGTGCGAGGGCTTTCTCTAGTTGCGGCAAGCGGGGGCCACTCTTCATCGCGGTGCGCGGGCCTCTCACTATCGTGACCTCTCTTGTTGCGGAGCACAGGCTCCAGACATGCAGGCTCAGTAGTTGTGGCTCACGGGCCCAGTTGCTCTGCGGCATGTGGGATCTTCCCAGACCAGGGCTCGAACCCGTGTCCCCTGCATTAGCAGGCAGATTCTCAACCACTGCACCACCAGGGAAGCCCTGTTTTTTGTTTTTTAATTAATTAATTAATTAATTTTTGGCTGCATTGGGTCTTTGTTGCTGCGCGGGGGCTTTCTCTAGTTGCAGCAAGTGGCGGCTACTCTTCATTGTGGTGTGTGGGCTTCTCAGTTCGGTGGCTTCTGTTGTTGCAGAGCACAGGCTCTAGGTGCGTGGGCTTCAGTAGTTGTGGTTTTTGGGCTCTAGAGCGAAGGCTCAGTAGTTGCGACACACGGGCTTAGTTGCTCCGCGGCATGTGGGATCTTCCCAGACCAGGGCTTGAACCCGTGTTCCCTGCATTGGCAGGCAGACTCCCAACCCTGCACCACCAGAGAAGTCCCTGAGACAGTGTTTTAAACTTTACCGTACTGTCAAAATCAAAGTGATTTTGTTTTAAAGATGGATTTAGACTGGAAATCTTCCTCTTCCTCATAGAAATAAAAAATCGAAAACAGTAATACAGCTTTCTCCATACTTTCCCATAAATCTAATCCCATTTTAAAACTGTGCCGCAGTGGGAACTCTCTACCCTGTGGAAATAACTTGTCCATTAATGTGGAGACACAGGCATTTAACTCCGAACTACATTTTTTGTACTTAAAATACCACTTTACGGGAATTCCCTGGCGGTCCAGTGGTTAGGACTTGGCGCTTTCACTGCCCTGGCCTGGGTTCAATCCCTGGTCGGGGAACTATGATCCTGCAAGCTGTGAGGCGAGGCAAAATAAACAAAAAAGAACAAAAAACCCCACTTTACTCAGCACTTAACTTTGACTAGGCACTGAGTTAAATGATTTGTTGAGTGGTGTACATATATACATAAACTTATCTTCGCTGCAAACCTAAGTCAAGTACTAGAGTTATCCCTGTTTCGTCAACTGAAGTTTAGAGTAACTTGACCAACTGTTATACAGCAACGCTTGGACTTGAACCTATGACTGGCTCAAAAGCCCAGTCTCTCAACTGAGTTATTCAGTAACCTACCAAGTACCAACTTCTTTAACTTTTTAAAATACAGGATGTCCGTAGTTCCTAGAATGATACAGTATTTTGACTACTGTACATAATATGGCAGAGCATGAATGTTGTGCTGTTTATATACACCTTTAAGTTAAATAATGACGAATGCATTTGTCCTCGTTTTGAAAATACAGAGATTTATGTAGTATGGATGTAATGGTCACAAGAAGTTGGAATCATTTAAATTAATGGCAGTTTATACATGCTATATACATAAAATATACAGTAATATAAGAAGTGAGGCACAATGAAAAGAGCATTGGAATAAAAGAAGACCTAATCTTTAATCCTGTTTTAGGCAATTAACTAGCCATGTCCTCATACTAATTGTATTCATTTGTTCAACAAATCTTTAGTAATTGTGTAGCATGTGCCAGGCATTCTTTTAGGCACTGGGAATTCAAGAGTGAACAGGACAGAGGGTGGTTCCTGCTATCATGGAACTTAGAGTTCACTTAGAAATTCTGATAAGTGGGACTTCCCTGGCAGTCCAGTGGTTAAGACTTCGCCTTCCAATGCAGGGGGCTTGGGTTCTATTCCTGGTCGGAGAGCTAAGATCCCACATGCCTTGCGCCAAAAACCCAAAACATAAAACAGAAGCAGTATTGTAACAAATTCAATAAAGACTTTAAAAATGGCCCACATCAAAAAAAAAAAAAAAAGAAATTCTGATAAGTGCTATGAACTAGATAAGAGTTCTGTGATAGAGAATAAGAGGGTGGTGGTAGAATGGATATTTTAGATAGGAGGTGACACTGAACAATATGTGCGAAAACAGGAAGAGTTAGGTGTGTTCTAGGAAGTAGAAGGTCAGCATGCATGGTTGGATGTGTACAATGGAGGACCATTGAAAAGCACTCTGCAACATGAGTTATGTTAAACTCATTAGATGTTTATTGAACATATAATCTTAGGTGTCAAAATTCCAACGACCCCTAGGACAGAGTACCTACCTTAGAAGGCTTATAGTCTAATTGGGAACATTGGATGTGGGAGTAAAAGGACTAAGAAGAGACAGGAACGGAATCAGAAGCCTTTCAGCCAAAAACAAGGTTCTGTAAACCTCACTTTCCTCACCTGTAGAAAGAAAACTGGCATGTTTTGAATACATCTTGAGTGCTAAGGGCTTTATGTACATTTATTTCACATAATTCTTTTACAACAGCCCTATCAGGTGAGTGTTCTCCCACTTTATCAAAAGAGGAAATGGAAGCTCAGCAGCAGGTTAATTGCCTGGAGCTGAGAGCAGGATTCAACTGCATAGCAGGCCGGCAAATTATAAAACATACAGATGAAATCTATAATAATTAAAACATGATTGGTAATTCAAAGTGACGAGGGCTACAGGCCAAATATCAGCAAATACTGTAGGATTCAGATGATAATGGACTGAGATCTTGGTAGTGAGCAACAGAGGCACGTGGAAGAGCCAGTGACAATTAAAGGCTGTTCCCTGTGTCTGGACTGCCTTCTCTACTCTTCCTACCCCTAGGAAATGTTTATTTATCTTTCTTATGCCCATATTCCCATGTAATCATCTTTGCATACCTGAGGCAAAGTTAGGTGCTCCTTACTTTATTAATGCTTCTGTTTATAGTAACTTTTTTTTTTTTTAAGTAACTAGTTCTAAAACCATGAAAATAATACGTGGTAAATTTCTTTTTAACTTATGGAATGTATACAGTAGAAATTAAAATCCCCGTCCCCAGTCCACCCTCATCTCCTAGTCCCATTTCGGGGAGGTTCTGCTATAAAAAATTACGTATGTGTGTGGATAGCAAGAGTTAAAGAAGAAAACCAGGAAACGAAAAGATTTGATTTATTAAGCTAGTGGGAATTAATCTTATTAACTTAAATTTTTATTACAATATTGTATGCAATGAAAATTCTGCTGTTGTACAAGACAAAATAAGGTAGTTGGCGGTGTTACTGGACTGGAAGGATGAGAGACTGGAGCAAAGAAAGCAGTAAAGAAGTTATTGCAGTAGTTAATGTGTGAGGAGTTGGACAAGAAAGGTTTTGAAGGATAAAAATCATGGAGTTGAGGGGAATGCCCTGGTGGTCCAGTGGGTAAGACTCCACACTCTCGCTGCTGAGGGCCTGGGTTCAATCCCTGGTCCGGGAACTAAGATCCCACAAGCTGGGCAGTGTGGCCAAAAAAAATTAAAAAGATGAAATGCTCTCTGTCATACCAAGTTCCCATATATATGGTTCCATTAAAAAAAAATCATGGAGTTGACAGTTGCCCTATTGTGAATTTAAGAATGAGGGTTTAGTCAAGGATGACTTTTGATCATTTTAATCTGTTGTCTGGGTTTGGTGGAAATAGCCAAGTCCATATGGCAAATTGATTAGAGTGGAAAGATGAATTGGCAAACCTTAATGGTGTATATGGAATGTGTTGTGTTTAATTCAGACAGAAAACAAGATGTATTTTGATATAAAATGAATGACAACGTGGTACACTCCTAGGAGACCTCCCCACCTACCTATTGGATAGTGTCTTCCCTTTCCTCTGGCATTTGTCCTTTCAAACAGAAATGCTGAGAGGAAAAAGAATCACTGGCAGACTTTTGGATGGGGCAGTTTGATTTGAGACCTAGGAATGTATGTAAATGTTTTTAGTTGATGGATTATAGATCTGTGTTTTTAAATGAGGAGTGAATGTTAGATTCAACTGGGGAGCTTTTTGTAAGTGGACATGCTTATTGTTGAGAAGATAATATTTAAGGAAAATATACTAGGAGATAAATGTCTGTTATTAAAAGTCAGTTATTTAAGGAATTCCCTGGCGGTGAAGTGGCTAGGACTCTGAGCTTCCACTGCAGGGGGCACAGGTTCGATCCCTGGTCAGGGAGCTAAGATCCCACATGTGGCAGCATGGCCAAAAATAAATAAAAAATTTTTTAAAGTCAATTACTTAAAATCACCTTTATTTTATCTTATTTTTAAAATAAATTTATTTATTTATTTTTGGCTGCATTGAGTCTTTGTTGTTGCTCACGGGCTTTCTCTAGTTGTGGTGAGCCGGTGCTACTCTTCGTTGTGGTGCGCGGGCTTCTCATTGTGGTAGCTTCTCTTGTTGCGGAGCATGGGCTCTAGGCATGCGCCCTTCAGTAGTTGTGGCAGGAGGGCTCAGTAGTTGTGGCACGTGGGCTTAGTTGCTCCACGGCATGTGGGATCTTCCCCAACCAGGGCTCGAACCCGTGTCCCCTGCATTGGCAGGCAGATTCTTAACCACTGCGCCACCAGGGAAGTCCCTAAAATCACCTTTAGAAATTATTTTTTGTCTTCCTTTTTTGGGGAAAAAGACTTTCAGAAGGAAAAGGAGATTTTTTTTTTTACCTTTTTAAAATTGAAGTATAGTTGATTTACATTATTATTCTTTTAAGGTGTACAACATAGTGACTCATTATTTTTATGGATTGAAATTTTTTTTTATTTTTTATTTTTTTATGGAGAAACCTTGAAAACATTATGTATAAGTGAAAGAAGGCAGTCACAAAAGACCACATACTATGATTCCATTTACATGAAGTGTCCAGAATAAGCAAATCTAGAGAGATAGAAAGTAGATTAGTGGTTGCCTAGGGCTTTGGAAAGGGGGAGGTAGGGTTTTCTTTTAGGGGGTGATAAAAATATTGTGAATTCAGGTTGTGGTGATTGTACAACTCTGAATATACTAAAGTCATTGAATTGTACACCTTAAATGGGTACATTTTATGATATGTGAATTATTTCTCAGTAAAGATATTTTCAAAAAGGAAAAGCATGAGCAAGAGGAAAGTTCCTCTTGAATAACACATCTCTGAAACTTTTTTTTTTGTCTTCTTTCTCCTCTGACAATACCCTTTTACAGTAGTAGGAGAAAATAGTGAATAAGACAAGAGATAGAGCCGTACAGTCTCTTCTCATTTAGCTTTAAACTACTGATAAGCATTTTTAGCAAACATATATATAATGCCATGTGCTGTTACAAGTGCTTTGTATTTAACACAGATACCTCACAATACCTCTGTGAAGTATCTTCCTTTTACAGATAGGGAAACTGTGGCACAGCATGGTTAAGTAACTTGCCCAAGGTCACATAGATAATATGTGGTAAAATGAGATTTTGAAGCAGGCTGTTTGGCTCCAGAGTCCTTATTCTTAAGTATAGTGTTATACTACCGCTCATAAGCATTCCTTCCTAGGTATAACCCATACTTTCCAATCTATCTATAGGGAAATCCTCCTTAGATATGTTTTAGTAGCTGGTTACTGTAAATATACTGCTTCCAGTCTGGAGAAAAACAGGTAATTAAAGTATACTGTGATAAGTGTTATTATAAGGGTATGGACGGAGTATCTTGGGAAATACATCTAAAGCATTCTGACCCAATTTGGGGAGTTCAGATAAAACTTTCTGGTGGAATCTGAAGAATTTAGACAAGTAAAGAGAGGAGGAAGAGTATTCTAGAGGGTATGAATAGCAGTGTTCAGAGCCCAGATGCAGGAGACACCTTGGGCTGTTCTGGGAGTGGCAAATAATCCAGCAGCTCATGTAAAAGTTGTTGAGCCAAATGGTTAGAAGGTTGACTTTGCCACTTACTTATGTTGTGAAGTTAAGGACATCATTTAACCTTTGTGAGCTTCACTTTCTTGGTCTGCAAAATTGTGATAAAATGGTACTTAATTCATAGGATTGCTAGAAGGATTCAATGAATTAGTAGTAATGCCTGGCATATAGTGTTTTGGAAGGGTTAGTTATCATTTTTTTTATTTTTTATTTATTTTTTTAATGCTATTCTTGTCTGCTTACATTCTTTTCATTTATGTATGTATGTATGTATGTATGGCTGTGTTGGGTCTTCGTTTCTGTGCGAGGGCTTTCTCTAGTTGTGGCAAGGGGGGGCCACTCTTCATCGCGGTGCGCGGGCCTCTCACTATCGCGGCCTCTCGTTGCCGAGCACAGGCTCCAGACGCGCAGGCTCAGTAATTGTGGCTCACGGGCCGAGTTGCTCCGCGGCATGTGGGATCTTCCCAGACCAGGGCTCGAACCCGCGTCCCCTGCATTGGCAGGCAGATCCTCAACCACTGCGCCACCAGGGAAGCCCGGGTTAGTTATCATTATAATCCTTTTTATTTATTAGTATTATTAACATTTTAATTAATATTATTATTAAATGATACCAGTATCATTAACTACTAGAATTTTAAACAGTATTGCTGGAGTGTAGAATGTGAGATTGTGCTAGAACAAGACTGGATGATAGAGTGACCAACTTGTCTTGGTTTGCCCAAGACTATCCTAGTTTTATAACAAAGTGTCCCCGCCCCCCCCCCCCCCCCCCCCGTCCAAAAAAAAAAAAAAGAAGAACTGAGAGTCCCATGACCCAGGAAGCTTCTCAGTCTTGGGCAACCCAGGATGATTGTCCGTCTTATTGGAGAAGTTAGTAGAATCCAGATCATATTTGGACTATATGGGGAAATGGGAAAGTTTTGAAGGTTTTGAGACAGAGAAATGCTCTGATTGGATCTGAAAGCACTTGGACTGTGCTTTGGAGATTAGATTGGAGGAGAGTAGGAGTGTATTTTAGGAGGCCGATGTAGTAACCCAAGCGGTGATGGTACCCTGAATTAAGACAACCTAATAAGAGAAGCGAATGGATTTGACAGATATTTAGGAGGTAGAGTGATAGTTCTTAGTGATCGGTTGGAGAATAAGGGGGATTTGACTACTGGGTAGGTTACTGCGTTTATCATTGACGGAGAAAATACAAAAGTAGAATTTTGTGGCAAACTGTTTTGAGATGGAGGTGACTGTGGACCATGAAGGTCACCAAGGCCAGTAAGCAGCTAGATATATAGATCAGGAGCCCTTAAGAGAAAGGACTAGACTATGAATAATTTTTAGTATATGTATGTCCCCTGTGATACTTGGGACATATTTACATATAAAATAATTCCTTGTTTATTTGAAATTCAGATTTAACTGGTGTTCGGTGTTTTTCTTTGCAAAATCTGGCCACCCTAGTTCCAGCTTCTAAATTGAAATGATTCCACACTCTTCCCTGTGATGCCACAGTGGTATGGGTGGTAACTGCTTCTTTTTTTTTTTTTAATTTATTTATCTATTTTATTTCTTTTTGGCTACGTTGGGGCTTCGTTGCTGCACGCAGGCTGGGCTCTCTCTAGTTGCGGCGAGCGGGGGCTACTCTTCGTTGCGGTGCGCAGGTTTCTCATTGTGATGGCTTCTCTTGTTGCGGAGCATGGGCTCTAGGTGGGTGGGCTTCAGTGGTTGTGGTGGACAGGCTCAGTAGTTGTGGCTCGCAGGCTGTAGAGCACACGCTCGGTGGTTGTGGCGCATGGGGTTAGTTGCTCCGCTGCATGTGGGATCTTCCTGGACCGTGGCTCGAACCCATGTCCCCTGCATTGGCAGGCTGATTCTTAGCCACTGTGCCACCAGTGAAGTCCCGGTAACTGCTTCTTGAAGTTACTCTTTTTATGATACTTTAGTTTCTTTTTGCCTTTTTGGTTCTCTAACATCTGCTTAACAATTATTTATATTAAATGCTCTCTTTTAAAATAACTGATATGTTTTCTGTCTCCAGATTGGATCCTAACTGATAGACCAGCGCAGCCCACTTCCTGGTGATGTAGATTCCAGGACCCAGGAATGGCCTCAAATACAATCCCTCAAAAACTTAGTAGCTTCTAGTCTCTTTGCTTCCGGTAAATTTGCTTCCATATGTAAACAAACAACTACAGCCAAAACTCTCCTCTAGAGTTGTTGGCTCTTTATTGCTGACCTCTGAGCTCTGCCCATCAACTCCTCTGTTAACTTAATGGCCACTGTCATAGAAACAATAGATGAGCTCATTCGTGAGGGCTGGCAGGTGAAAGATGCTTTAAAAAGGCCTTTAAGCCACAGTCTTATCTCCTTCCAAGGTAACCACTTTGCTGGCACCACCAATGGCCTGTCCAATTTGGGATACAGAAGCAGATGGCTTTTTCAGCTGTGCAAGGGACCAAATTATGGGGTTCTAGTCAATTTAGATTTCAGGCTTTAGGCAGAGTTCCTTCCTTAGTAAAGCTATGCTCCAATCATCTCTTCTTGCAAACTGGCTGGCTCTACTGTGAGTTCCTCTTTCCATCAAAGAAACACACCAACAATCTGAATTTTCCTACCACTGCCCCTAAAGCTACTGCCTCAGTTGGTTTATGATCTGCTTTCCAAGATAAGACAGGCAACATTGGGAATAAATATTTCACTTCTGTCACTTTATTTTTTTTTTAATTTTATTGAAGTATAGTTGATTTACAATGTTGTGTTAATTTCTTCTGTACAGCAAAATGACTCAGTTATACATATATATATTTCACTTCTGTATTAAAAAGTTCACCTTGGGAATTCCCTGTGACAGTCCAGTGGTTAGGACTCCACGCTTTCAGTGCTGACAGCCCGGGTTCAATCCCTGATGGAGAAACTAGGATCCCACAAACGCACGACGCAGCGGAAAAAAAAAAAAATCATGTTTTCCAGCCTGAAAAAATCTGTTTCTTCACTGCCCCAGACCCTACCTCCTCCCTGATTCCACCTTCTCTAGGTTCTGTTTCCTGCAACAACAGATATAAAATTCTGATTAAAATAGGAATTGTTATATAATAGAGATCTGAAAAATCTATAACTTAAATTCTGGATTTAATTTTTCTAATGAAAAGAGAAGTCCAGAGGTAGGCAGCCAGGGCTGTGTAGTTCCATAAAATCGTCAGGGACTCAGGTTCCTTCTGTTCTCCTGTCTGTCATCTAGCACACAGCTTTCATATTTAAGATTCCCTCAGAGGCCATAGGATAACTGCTGGAGCTCCAGTCATTAAAGCCAACCTCCAGGAAGGAAGAAGGAGAATATAAAAGGGCAAAAGATATATACTAACTGAGCTAGCCCATCTTGTAAAGGAGTTTTCCTGGAAGCCCTAGCCAATAATTCCTACTTAGATTTTGTTAGCCAGAATGTAGTCACATGCCCACTCCTGTCTCGAGGAGAGGCTGGAGAATATAATTTCTTAGCTGGGAATATTGCTATCTCAGGATGGTGTTAGTAAGAAAGAAAGTGGGAAATGAATATTGGTAAGTACATCTCAGCTGGTGGGATCAGCATTGACAGGGGATACTAGAGTGTAGCCCACAAGCTACAAGCATCCCACATGATGTGGGCATCAGTAAGTATGTTTAAAGAAAGCATGGACAACCCACAAAAATCTGTTTTTTTGTTTTTTGTTTTTTAAAATTGTTTATTTATTTATTTATTTTTGGCTGTGTTGGGTCTTCGTTTCTGTGCGAGGGCTTTCTCTAGTTGCGGCAAGCGGGGGCCACTCTTCATCGCGGTGCGCGGGCCTCTCACTATCGAGGCCTCTCTTGTTGCGGAGCACAGGCTCCAGACGCGCAGGCTCAGTAGTTGTGGCTCATGGGCTTAGTTGCTGCGCGGCATGTGGGATCCTCCCAGACCAGGGCTCGAACCTGTGTCCCCTGCATTGGCAGGTGGATTCTCAACCACTGCGCCACCAGGGAAGCCCCCAAAATCTGTTTTGATTCTATATACCAGCAATGAACAATCTGAAAGGAAATCAAGAAAACAATTCCATTTACAATAGCATCCAAAAGAATAAAATACCTAGGAATAAATGTAATCAAGAAGATGAAAAACTTATACCCTGAAAACTAGAAAATATTGCTGAAATTAAAGAAGACCTAGTATAGCAGAAAGTAACACAACATTGTAAATCAACTCTACTCCAATAAAAAATTTTTAAAAATCAAAAAAAAAAAAAAAGAGAAAGGACTAGATAGATTTTAAAGAGCTTATAAATTCCAGAGATCTTTGAAGCCAATGGAATGGATATGATATTCCAAGAGGAAAAGTGCATAAAATGAAAAAACAAACTAGGATGGAAACTTGCGGGTTCTCAATATTTAGGAACCCATAGGAGAAATGGAAAAGGATTAGCTAGGAAGTTGGAAAAAACCAGGAGCGTGTGGAAGTCATAGAAGCCAAGGTGAGAGAATGTTCTAAGAAGGAGATAAAGGTCAGTGATATCAAACCCAATATAAGACAGAAATGTATCCATCACTTTTTTTTTTTTTTTTTTAGCTGCGTTGGGTCTTCGTTGCTGTGCGAGGGCTTTCTCTAGTTGCGGCGAGCGGGGGCTACTCTTCATTGCGGTGAGTGGGCTTCTCATTGCAGTGGCTTCTCTTGTTGTGGAGCACTGGCTCTTGGTGCGCAGGT
Source organism: Balaenoptera ricei (assembly GCF_028023285.1). Taxonomy (NCBI): domain Eukaryota; kingdom Metazoa; phylum Chordata; class Mammalia; order Artiodactyla; family Balaenopteridae; genus Balaenoptera; species Balaenoptera ricei. Next base: position 67,106,459 of record NC_082646.1, read on the forward strand.
TTCACTAGTTGCAGCAGGTGGGCTCAGTAGTTGCAGCATGCGGGCCCTTGAGTGTGTGGGCTTCAGTAGTTGTAGCGTGAAGGCTCTAGGGTGAATGGGTTTCAGTAGTTGTAACACACGGGCTTAGTTGCTCCGCGGCATGTGGGATCTTCCTGGACCAGGGCTCGAACCCACGTCCCCCGCATTGGCAGGCAGATTCTCAACCACTGCGCCACCAGGGAAGCCCCATCACAGCTTTTTTATCTGTTCTTTTATTGATGGACATTTGAGTTCATTCCAATTTGGAACTATTATGAATAAAGTTGCTATGGACATTCTTGTATAAGTCTTTCTGTGGATGAATATTTTCATCTCTCATTCATAGGAATGGCCATTGAACTTCATGTTAAAGTGGAGATTAGTGACCAGCGAGAGCAGTTTCAATACTTAGGGACAGAAACCAGATGGATAGCAGTGGGAAATCAGGAAATAGTAACAACTGTTAGAGAAATCTAGCTGTGATAAGGAGGAAAGGGAGACTAGTAGCTGAGTCAGAGGCAAGATTTTGTTTTTTCGATTTTGTTTTTGTTTTTTTAAATATTTATTTTTTGTATTTGGCTGCGCCGGGTCTTAGTTGCCATGTGAGGGATCTTCGTTGCGGCATGCGGGATCTTTTAGTTGCAGCACGTGGGCTCTTAGTTGCAGCATGAGGGATCTAGTTCCCTGACCAGGGATCAAACCCAGGCCCCTTGCATCGGGAGCGTGGAGTCTTAACCACTGGACCACCAGGGAAGTCCCTGTTTTTGTGTTTTTTTTAAGTTATTGATGGGAAGGAACTGGGAGAGAGAGGGAAATTGTTTACAGAAGAGATCCCTGAGATCCCTAAGGAGGAAAGACAGATGAACTGCAGAATACAGGTTGGAAGGATTAGTCTTACCTTGTAGGAAGGTAATATTGTAGGAGAGAAGGAAGAAATGTGTGGAAATTCAGTGAAGTGAGGTTTGTTGGCAGAGAATTCCTCTGATGACTTCTATATTTTCTGTGAAGTTGGGAGCTGATTAATTTGCTGAAAATGAAGTGGTGAAGGAGACAGGGTGGGAGGATAGCAGGAGAGGGAGTGGGGGTAGAAGGTTTGAGGTAAATGGAAAATATTTTAAATAGTCACCATGAAGAAATAAAGACATGTAAGTTTGCTGGACGGCTTTGGGGGTTCAGAAGAGGTTGGAAGAGCCCAAGAACTTTTATGGCCCTTCAGGACTATTCCATCAAATAAGTTATTACATCTGAAAAATGCTTTGTAAATACCTATACAAACAGTTATTTCTGACTAGAGGTGTATGTTTTAACTATCCATGTTTAGTGTCCTATTCAATGTACTTTTTTGGACAGAGGATCTATTTTGTTATAGAGTTGTGTTTCAGGAGTGCCCTCTCTCATTTTCATAATTGTCTCACAATGCTTTGCATCCCTTACCTATGACAAGATGAGCAATTTGGGTAATAAAATATTAACATACACAGTGTTTATCTTGAGAGAAATAAAGTACAATCTAGCATCATAGTTTTGAAACGACTTTATGCTTTTTTTAACAGAGCAATGTCAGAAGTTGAGTTTGAATATATCAGAAACTTTCTCTTACTCCTGATGCTTCCTCAAACTCCCTAGTCTCAGTGAAAGCAAGCCAGGGCATGCTTAGCAAACTGAGCTATGCAGGTGTGCCCTTATCAAGCCCTGTTTTTAATGCTACACTGTTGAGGTTTGAGAGAGATTTTTTTGGGTTGTTTTTCACATCAGTGGTTCAGTTAAGAACAAACCATCACCAAAATTGACGTTCCTGATGACTAGACCTAGATGTCCATTTCTCAATTCTTGTCTCTTCTCACCTCTTTTTCTCACAAGTATTTTAGTTTTAGGTCTCCTAGGCCTCATCTCAACTACCTGCCAGTCAGTTTCAAATACTCTATTTCTGAATGGTCCTGGAACTTGGCAAAAAGCTTGAAAGCCTTCAATTTCCAACATTTCACCCATCTGATAGAATATTCTACTTCTTTAAAATAGGTAGTATAAACTCTATCCCTCAGTTTTACCCTTTAGCATTCTGTAGAGCCTATGAAAACTCTACATCATTCACCAGCACATTCTAACTACTCTGTACTTAACTGAATTACGTTTCATCAGCGGAACATGCTTATTCCCTGGGTGTATTTAAATAAAATTGAAGGGATTTAAAGACAGTTTTCCACAAATGTTAATCAAAGCAGTGTTACTGGATCAGCATACTGCAAAGGTACAGGATAGCCTGCTATTTTTATGTTGCTATACTAAGGAACTTCCTCATTCCAGGTTAGGAGATGTCATAAAATGCAGCACAAATGACCATGCTTAAATGGAGAAGCACTTTGTATAGTAGTAAATTTATGAGGAAAATTTGGAATTGAGACCAGGTAATAGAATGGCATAGTTTCTCTGTTAAGTGTTGAGGTGAAACCAGCCTGAGGTTAGGATCTGAGCTTGACAATTTCTGAAGGCCTGGCTTCTGTGGCTTCATGCAAAAAGACCTCTAAGATTTGTTAATCTAGATTTCTTTTTGTATCATTTCTTACCCCAATAAAGGTTACTTGTAGTTGGAGTTCTTTATACCTGGACCATTGGATTTATATTTTCATAATCATTTGTGGTAATAATTGTATCTAACAAATTAGACCAAACTTGAAATATCTAAGGGCTTCACATTTTAAAATATTGGTCTGATGTAGATTCATACCACTGAGGAAAGACTGATTCTTTTTTTTAAGGGATGAAGTCAGCTAGTATTTAGTTACTAATTTTAACCATCAATTTTCAGACATTTTTTTTCTTCCTGCCAATAATTTTGGATATTTTTCACTTTTAAAATTATGAAATCTATCAAATATAAGGAGGAGTACCTGTATAAGTAATTGAATAAAAGCTTATGTACCCACTTGGTTTTTAACAGATCCTAACATTTTTCCATATGTGTTCAGACCTTTTTCTAAAAATTATGGTTAAAAACCCACAACATAAAATTTACCGTCTTAACCATTTTTAAGTGTAGGGTTACAGTAGTGTTAACTATATGGACATTGTTGTGTGATAGATCTCTAGAACTTTTTCATCTTGCAAAACTGAAACTATACTCATCAAACAACAACTCCCCTAGTACTTGTAACTACCATTCTACTTTCTAATTCTAAGAGTTTGACTACTTTAGATAGCTCATATAAGTGGAATCATGCAGTATTTGTCTTTTTGTGACTGGCTTATTTCACTTAGAATAATGTCCTCAAGGTTCATCCATGTAACATATGACAGTATTTCCTTCTTTTTTAAGACTGATATTTCATTGTGTATATATAAATTGCATTTTCTTTATCCATTCATCCGTCGATGGACATATAGGTTGCTTCCACCTCTTGGCTATTGTGAATAATGCTGCAGTGAAGAGGTGTGCAAATATCTCTTTGAGATTCTGTTTTTAATCCTTTTGGATATGTACCCAGAAGTGGGATTGCTGGATCATATGGTAATTCTATTTGTAATTTTTTGAGGAATCTCCATACTGCTTTTATTTTATTTTTATTTATTTATTTGGCCGTGCCACGCGGCTTGCAGGATCTTAGTTCCCCGACCAGGAATCAAACCTGGGACCCCTGCAGTAGAAGCGCAGAGTCTTAACCACTGGACTGCCAGAGAAGTCCCGATAGTGGGCATTCTAACAGGTGTGAGGTGATATCTCATTATGGTTTTGATTTGCATTTCCTTGACAATTAGTTATATTGAGCATATTTTCATATGTTTGTTTGCCATTTGTTTATCTTCTTTGGAGAAACTTCTATTCAAGTCCTGTGTCCAATTTTTAATTGGGTTATTAGTTTTTTGATGTTGAGTTGTAGAATTTCTTTATATATTCTGGATATAACATTTGCTACATTTTGTAAGTGTGTTTTTTTCTCTTATGCTAAGATCCATCATCATCTTCCAGAAAGGCAGGCACTTTATTTATTAGACACATGTCGTCATTTGAGATTCCTGTTGTGCCCCCATGACAGCCTCCTCTGTGTCTGATTTTGGCCCATGATTCATTATTAAAGCACAGGAAACTGACTACTTTTTGTAAGGTGGCCCTTTCTAAAGGTGTCATGTGTATCTTACATACTTATTTTCACACAACCTGAAAATGTTGGTGCCAGAAATAATCAAGACATGATGGTGGATATGGTGTGAGCAACTATAGAGTGTTTGATCTCTAGCTTATTTATTTCATTTATTCGCTGTCATATTTTCCCCAGTTGATCATTTTCTAACAAAGGGCATTAATTGTATCACAGAGCCTTTTTGAGAATAAGATGGGCTGTGTACCTGCCATCACTTATTATCTCTGGTAATTGTAGTGCCCATATGATCTCTTCTGAATCCTTCACCACCCCATGTATTTGCCAGCAGTTTGTGTCCAGGAACCAGCTGTCTCTTCAAGATCTTTCAGTTAGTGTAGATTTTTTTCCCTTAGGATAGAAACTATAGGTCCTGAAGCCTTCCTAAAGAAAGTTAACACTTGACCAGCTTTCAGACAAGAAAGAACTTTTATTTATTGCAGATATATCAGTTACCTGTTGATGCAGTTATTTGGAGATTTATAGATAATTCAATGAAAAGGACAAATGCTTGAATTATGGTCACACCATAGGCATTTCTTAACATCATGACCCAAATTAACTTGTAATCTGCCTTTTTCAAAATTCGTCTTCTAGATGAATACTGTAAAAATCGTAGAGTGCTTATTACATTTTTATAGGTGTTTTCCCTTCCATTTCCTTGTCTTATTTCTGTTATATAGTGACAGTACTTGTTCTGAAAATTAGCCTGTCCCAATCCTATACTCATCAGGGGGCTTAACAGCAGAGTACCAGTTTTACTTTGAGGCTTCTCTGTTAGCCCTTAGAAGTAGCAAGGAAGTATTGAAGTTTCAGTCTGCTTTATGAACAGTTATAGATTAGAAATATTTCAGGAATCCCTGAAAAGTCAGCCCGTGATTGACTTTTATCACAGCACTGATACCTTTCAGAGTCTAAACCATAGTCCCTGGCTTTAATCCAAAGAGGGTGTAGTTTATAGTGTTTATAAAACAAAAATCTTCAAGTAGTCCTAACATAAATATAATTGCAAATTATTACTACTATCTGCACATTGCTCTTTTAAATATTGACACTGAAATCAGATCTTTAGACCTGGAAAGGTCCTCAAGAGATGCTCTGGTATCCAGTTCCCTGGCTCAGGGCAGCTAAATTATCCCAACTCATGTTTGAGACAACTCAAGGCCTACAGAGGTAATGGGACCTGGAGATGGGAAAAGGGAGGAAGGGGGTTGTGGTGATGATTGGTAAAAGAGCCATTCATCCATTTATTCTGCACCTATTGTGTGCCAAGTACTTTTTAGGCACTTTAGTCAGCAGTGAGCAAACAGATAAAATACCTGTCCATTCTACTTGAGAGAGAAATAGATAAGAAAAAAACAAATAAGTAAATACATGTAATATGTCAATTTATTAGTACTATGCCGAAATATAAAGGAGGGAAGAGGGCTGGGGTATATCATCATTGGGGGGTTGGAGGTACAGTTTGCAATGAGGTGAATAAGGAAGCTCTCGTTGAGGTGCCATTGAACAAAGACTGGAAGAAGATGAGGGAGTAATAATGAAGATACCAAGAAGAATGTTTCAAGCAGAAGGAACATCAAATGTAAAGGTCCTGAGGCAGCAGAACATCCAGTATGTTTGAGGGAAAGCAAGGGCACCAGTGTGGCTGAAATGGAACGAATGAGACGGAGAGTAGTAGAAATGGGGCAAGATCATTGGCCTCATAGGCTAGTGTAAGGACTTTTGGCTTTACTCTGAGGAGAAATCATCAAAGGGTTTTGAGCAGAAGAGAGATGTGATCTTTTTCATTCAAAAGGACAATCTGACTGTTGTGTTGAGAGGAGATGAGGGAAGTCACAGTAGAAGCAGGGAGACCAGTTAGGATGCTATTGCAGTAACATCTCAGGGTGAGAGATGGTAGTGGCTTGGATCAGGGAGGTAATGGTGAAGCTTGTGAGAAGTGGCCAGGTTAAGCATAGATTTCTGAAGATAGAGTCAACAGGATTGACTCAATCCATTCATGGATTCTAAGTGGGAATCTTCAAGCATGTTAAACCCGAAGAACACTAATTATGGCAATTTTAGACATGGTACAGAACTGATGGGCAAGACTTGGGTGTGCTCAATAGTTTACTGATGAATTATTAAAAGCATGGCCTGGACTTTACCCTGCATATTAAGTGAAATTTCAGCTTATTTCAAACACTGTTTACTTCCGTAGCAATTTTTTATGGTTCATAAATATTATTTGTAGATCTTGTTTCATGTACATCGTTCTTTGTTCTCAATGCCTACATTTTTTTCAAGGTAGAAAATGTTGTTAGCCCAAATAAATCGAGATTCTCAGGGAATGACAGAATTTCCTGGAGGAGGAATGGAGGCTCAGCATGTTACCTTGTGCCTGACAGAGGCAGTAACTGTGGCAGGTGAGCAATCTTATTTGAAGGGATCATGTGGGTTTGGAAATATTTATCTTAAGGGAAAATGAAAACTTACAATACTGTTTACTTTGTTCATCCTCCTTTAGCTAAAGTCAACACAAAGCTAAGCCTTTTTATGAGCATTTTTACCCTGGTATGGATGCTGGTATAGTAGGGTGTAGAAATATTTTTTGTAAATGCTATAAGAAATCCCATTTGAGTCTAAGTTAAGCAATCTGCCTTTTGACTAATTTTTATTTCTAAAAAGCTTAACTTAAACAGCACACACATATGATAGTTATCTAAAGAAAATAACTATTTTTTTTATAATAGATGGTGACAATTTAGAAAATATGGAAGGTGTAAGCCTGCAAGCAGTAACACTTGCAGATGGTTCTACTGCTTATATACAACACAATTCTAAAGGTATGTGCCTCATATACAACCCATTGGTTATTACCAGCAATTCATAACCTCAGAGTTGGAACACCTAGCAGTTATACCCCTTCCCAGTCCCTCCTACAGACACTGTACTACATATGGTAGTAATTTCAGTTTAACTTAAATTTTGTTTTGATAATTTGAGGACACCTTTTGAGATATTTGGAAGATACTCTGGGGTATCAGAATTAGTGAGGAAAAGGGGAGGGGGTAGTGTCCCTGACCTATTTTTAGTAAGACCTTTCTCACTTTTTCCCTTTAAATTATTATTTAATGTTTTTACAAAATATGCGTAAAAGTAGACATTTGGTTTTGCTTTTATAACATTGTTTCTAAATCAGTGTTTACTTTGCTCCAAGAAATAGCCTAGTTCTCAAATTCCTTATTTTTTTGGAAAGCTACTGAGCATATGTATACATAGTCAAGGGACTTGTAGCCCCCAGGGATGAGAATGACAGCTGGCCTCGCGTGCACTGATACATCTTTCTATCTTCCCAGTTTCAGCTTCGCTGGGGTCAGGGTCACGATTCCTAAGTGGCTCTGAAAGGTATATAGAGGTTTGACTCATGTAGCTTGCTCAGATGAGCCACTCTTCCTCTTGAACTTGTCTAATTGAAAATCGGAGGGGAGAAAGGATGGCTGAGGGAGGATTTTCTGCTTTCTGTAGGATCACTGGATGTGTTATTGAATTGCCTCAGAACATTGAGGGAAGAATCAAGATGAACATGATCTTAAGTAGTGTATGTTTTTATAGTTGATATCATTTTGAAATTGTATGAAGTTTAAAATTTTTGCTTGTGCTAATTTATTGGCTTAAATCTTTTGTTCTAGATGGAAAACTCATAGATGGTCAGGTCATTCAGTTGGAGGATGGTTCTGCTGCCTATGTTCAACATGTACCCATACCTAAGAGTAGTAAGTATTTGATATTTACTTACCCTTCTGATTCTCATACTTCAGTATTTGCTGCCTCCAACTGCCTCTTACTACTTAAACTTAGTCCTGATCTCTAGTCCTCCTTCTGAAAGGGGAGATAGATAGATGTCAAAGAGAGGATCTAAAGACCATTTTAACTTAATTGAGATTTTCTCTCAAAGATAATGGAAAAGAAGTTACTAAACTGCACTCTGGAGATAAATGGGCAACAGTTCTAAGTGAATATTTCTATTATTTGAGATAAATCCTACACGCCTTCTCATTTTCTTTTTTTCCCTTCTTTCAATTCTCCTATCCCCTGGTAAATATTCCTAAAACAGGTATTCTAATATCTTTTTACCTTTAAACGCTTATTCAGAGCAGCTTTGCTGAAATTATTTAAATGTTGAAGGATCCATAAAGCAAGTATAAGTTTGTATGATGTGTTTAATGGTTTATTGACTCTGTTGTTGCTGAGTTATCAGAATATGCTTGGAAAATATGGGATCTAAATGTAAACATTTTTTTTGAGCAGGGGACAGTTTGCGTTTAGAGGATGGGCAAGCAGTGCAGTTAGAAGATGGAACTACAGCATTTATTCACCATACCTCCAAAGGTAAATTAGCTTTGAACATTTGAATAAAATAAGGGAGAGGTAGGGTGTGGGAAAAATAAGACCTGCCTTTAGTTGCAGAAATGCTACTGTCATGTAAAAGAAGGATTATGCTTGTTCTCTCAAATATAAGATGGTAGATTTTGGCACAGTCTAAGGGAAAACTTTATAATAATTTGAGTTGTCCAGTAACAGGTTGAAATAGCAAACCCCTGGTCCTTGGAAGACTTCAACTAGAGGCTGCTTTTAAAATATGAAATTAAACATTTGTAAGTTAAATTGTTGATTTTTTTTCTTCCTTTTAAATATAATGTCTCTAGCAAGGTCCTTTGCCCCTTGTGTTGGTCTTTAAAACTAAATAAAAATTTTAAAACTATCTGAAGTAAATATGGCAAAATGTTCGTGTTTATTAGCTTTGTGTAGGGAGGATCAGGGATTTGAGGTGGAATGCATAGGAGCAATGAGCACAGCTCTGTAGCCAGACTATCTGGGTTCAAATCTGGGTCTGCTGTCTTTTAGCTGTGTGCCCTTGAGCAAATTATTTAACCTTTTTGTGCTTCAATTTCATCATCTGAAATGAGGATTATGATAAGTATCCACATCATAGGGTAGTTGTGAAGACAAAATGTACAAACATGTAGAGCACTTGGAACAATATTTGTCACATAGTAAATGCTCAATAAATATTAGCTATTGTTATTACTTTATAAAATACTTTATTATAGAATGACTGTAAATGTTTTAAAAGACTAGTTGTGAAACCAAAGGAAGAAATTTTTTTAAATTTAGAATATTTGAATTTGTAAATAAATTTATTTAAAGTTGAGAAAAAGTAAACTCTGAAAATTTTTTTTCTTTAGCAGTGGGAGTTGATCCCAGGTTCACTGTAATTGGCTAGATTTATTATTTCACAATGCTGTATGTTTCTTAGTATGGTTATTTAGAAGGGGGAAAAAACCATGGAGTCATAATGACATGAGTTCAGATCCTGGTTTCTCTGCATACTGATTTTTTTTAGTACTTTTTTAAAAAAATAAATTTATTGATTGATTGCTGCGTTGGGTCTTCGTTGCTGCGTGCGGGCTTTCTCTAGTTTTGGCGAGCGGGAGTACTCTTCGTTGCGGTGTGCGGACTTCTCATTGTGGTATCTTCTCTTGTTGCGGAGCACGGGCTCTAGGCGCGCAGGCTTCAGTAGTTGTGGCACACAGGCCTCAGTAGTTGTGGTTCACGGGCTCTAGAGTGCAGGCTTAGAAGTTGTGGCGCACGGTCTTAGTTGCTCTGTGGCATGTGGGATCTTCTTGGACCAGGTCTCAAGCCCATGTCCCCTGCATTGGCAGGCAGATTCTTAACCACTGCGCCACCAGGGAAGCCCTGCATACTGATTTTTGACTGTTAATTGTTAGTTTTTTTTATTTCCTGGGTCCTAAGGAAAGTGACTTTACTTCCTCAAGCCTCAGTTTCCCATTCGTACAATAAGGTGGTAAATATACCTGCCTCACAGAATCATTGTGAGGATTGAATGAAATAACACACATAAAGCACATGGGCCCGGCTCATAGTAAATATTCGATAAAAGTTCATTCCCTTCTTCCTTTAAATATGTAACTGTTTATCTGACTACCTTTAATTTAATGCCATTCTCTTCTACTCCCTCAGATAGTTATGACCAGAGTGCATTACAGGCAGTTCAGCTGGAAGACGGCACCACAGCTTACATCCACCATGCAGTGCAAGTCCCACAGTCTGACACCATCTTGGCAATTCAGGCTGATGGGACAGTGGCAGGTCTACACACTGGGGATGCCACGATCGATCCCGACACCATCAGTGCTTTGGAACAGTATGCAGCAAAGGTACACAGCATTTTATAATGTGAAGAACATCCCAGATACAGCTTCTTTATCTTTCACTAAAAGAAAAGAAAGCAAAAAATAAGAAACTAGGAATTCAAAGTCATAATCAGACAGCATCAAGGAGAAGATAAGCATTTATCATAAAAGAAGTGAAGGGTAGAAAGAAACATTTGAAGACAAAAAAAGGAATGGAGTAAAAGCTTATAGAAGAGAAATGGGTGGCAGGTAATTCACAAAAAGATATACTCAAGTATGAGTGCCATAAAAGAAACAATGAGGTATAGATGGAACTGCTTATGAATTATAAAGTAGAAACTAGAGTTTGGAAAAGGTGAAGGAAAATCTCAAGTTTTACATCAAAAGGGCTGTGTTTTTTTTCCTGCATTGAAATTATATCATTTATATAATTTAAAAGGTTTTTCCCCTATTTTTTATAATGGAAATTTTCAAATATACACGGAAATAAATGATAATGTACCCATGTACTTATCTCCCAGCCTAAACAGTTATCAATATGTGAAATTTTTTTAAGCTTTATTTTATTCCTATAGGTGTCCATTGATGGAAGTGAAAGTGTAACAGGTTCAGGAATGATTGGAGAAAATGAGCAAGAGAAAAAAATGCAGGTATGTAAGGCTACTTTTTTATATTAGAATCTCTTTCTCTTAGCATTTCTGGGCCCTTCTAGGGATGAAAGCAAGAACTCACTACCTCCCTAGGAATATCTTACCAATTCAGAAAAACAGTGTATGCATTAGGCAGCAGCTTTCTCAGATTACCTCCTCAGGTCTCAGAATTCATTATATGGATGAAAGTGGCACTAAAGAATTAGAAATATCACAGAAATCCAGATGAAGCTTGTGTTCTGGAGTCCAAAGCAGTTTTGGAGACCAGGCGGTCTTCTGTCTGCCCCACCCTTGGCAGTTTGTGGATCCTTTTTCTGGGCCTTCACCCTTACTGTGACTGACTAACCCTTGCTACTTTGGTTTTTATATGTTTTTGTTTCTTCTGTTTACAACTGGTTCCCTCTATACTTTCCTTTTCAACTTCTGGAGAGAAGGTCCAGTCTAGCTAATTGCCATTGTTCCTTCTGGGCAAAGCTGTTTTTACCGCTTCTACCAGACTCCTTCCTGGGCTGCAGATGGCCACGGGTTGGCTGCCCTTGATTCAGATGCTCACCTTGGGTCCAGTCCTTGGCTATCCCTTACCCAAATAACAGCCTAGAGCTGCAGAGCCTCGCCAAGGTTTGTAGTTAAGTACAGAGTAGTCACACATGCAGTCTGGGAGATCTACAAGTCAAAATTCAAGACTCTGTTATGAATTATGTGTTTTTGTGTTTGTTTGAGGGGTTGGTGTTTGTGTGGGTGGATGTTCTTGGAGCTTATATAATCACTGTAGTATATTACTGCCTTAATGCTGCTCCTTTTTTTCTCAGCAGTTATCTCTAGTATTTGGCTGACTGCTCCCTCATAGTTTTTTGCAGTCTTCCAAGTGTTTTATCATATTTAACTCCTAAAGTTATCGCTCAGGGCAACACTTTTTAACTTGAGCATTAGCATCACCACTTAATGCCATTGAGTAGTACTGTTGGGGGTTATCAAGAAGATTTTATATTTATAATAATAATAAATAATAAAAGAAATCACTGGTGAAAATTTGATGCTTTTAAACATTGCTGGATAGCCAGTATTCTATTTATCACTGAAGTGATGCCATGAAGTAGCAGTAATATAAACACAGTTTGTAATTCATTAAGCCCACCAGCTTTGAAACTACGTGATTCTTGGCAAAATTTTCAAGTCTTTGAATTCATAAAGTGAGACTTTAATATTTTTTATACTGCAGTATGTCAAATCCATCTAAGTCAAACTCTACTAAAATGCAAACACAGTGTAAATATATACAAGAGATGTAGGTCAGTGCCTTGGAGTGGCCCAATAGGGTTCTGTCTCTTATTAGTGACTAACAATTAAGTTTTTAAATAATAGAATATTTTTAAAGAAAGACAGTTGTAACTACACTTGTAATAAACTAGAATAGGTCTTACAAAAAATGAGTGAATTTACCATTGGTCCGTATAACATTATACTATTAGCATAAAATTCTGTTATGATCAATAATTAATTTCTGAACCCAGAAACATACTAGGAATTCAAAACTGCTGAAACAGTGTCGTAAAAAGCATGCTTACTCTTTATCTGCAGACATATAACCATTTGGTGTTTGTGCCAATAGACAAAGAAAATGAAGAAAGTTGAATAGGATTTTTGTTCTGACTGTAGCTTTTTCTCCTTTTCCCTTTGTACCTCTCCCTTACAGACTAGATTCGTGCTGTCCAAAATGTTGTCGCTACTGAGCACTTGAAATGTGACTAGTCAGAATTGGCATGTGCTGTGAGTGTAAAATACATACCAGAGTTCAAAGACTTACAATGAAAAAAAGAATGTAAAATATCTCATTAATAGTGCCTCCTGTTGATTACATGTTGAAATGATAATATTTTGGACATACTAGGTAAAATAAAATAATTACTAAAATTAATCTCACCTGTTTCTTTTTCCTTTTTTAAATGTAGTTACTAGAACATTTTAAATTATATATGTGGGGACTTCCCTGGTGGTGCAGTGGTTAAGAATCCGCCTGCCGGTGCAGGGGACACAGGTTCCATCCCTGGGAAGATCTCACATGCCGCGGAGCAGCTAAGCCCATGCCCCACAACTACTGAAGCCCGCGTGCCTAGAGCCCGTGCTCCACAACAAGAGAAACCACCTCAGTGAGAAGTCTGCGCACCGCAACAAAGAGTAGCCGCTGCTTGCCGCAGCTAGAGAAAGCCCACGTGCAGCAACGAAGACCCACCATGGCCAAAAAAAAATATTATATATGTGGCTTGTATTTGTGACTCATATTTCTCTTCATTAAGTGCTAGACCAGAAGTTCCTGAATCTTCTATCCTCCAAAACAATTGAGTACCATAGTTGAGGTTGAGGACCCAATACATGGTATTAAAAGGTCAAAATATCCCAAAAGAACTGCTGCAAATAAGCAGGACCTGTAACGTCTTGGTTTGTCTCTTAGTACTCATCCTACTTCTGCCAGAGTTGTTTAAGAAGCTGTAACTCTGTGTCTGGCTGAACTTTAAAGTAAAGAGGTCTATACCTAATGCGATAGATTTTTTTACAGTCTTGTTTCAAAGCTTAAGATTTTTTTTCATTGTGATGCTTACAGTTTAGAGCTTTTTCTTTCATCTATAATGTAAGCATACTAGTTGTGCTGCTGAGCTGATCTCTTACTTGAAACCAGATTTCATAGAACAAGAAAGACCTAGAGTATCTAAAACATAATGCGCTCGTGGGAAGGCAATTTTGCCCCCTAGGGGACTTTCGGCAGTGTCTGAAGACAAGTTTGGTCGTCACAATTGGGGACATCTACTGGGTAGATGTCCTGCAAGGCATAGGACAGCCCCACTACAACAAAGAATTATTCTGTTCAAAATGTCAGTAGTACCGAATTTGAAAACACTCATTTGAAGTACTCTGTTTAAGGATGCCCATGTGTTCAGTTGTAAGAACCATAAGGATGGTGGGATGTGTGTGTTTCAGGGAGGCTATGACGGTTGTCATCGCCCTCCAGCTACACCACCCTTAGTTAAGCAGAACAGCGTGCTATTAAAGTAACATGTAATTTGTAATAAAAACATCTCAGTCGAGCTTCCATTCTGCTATGTAGTATCTGTGTGACCGTGGGCAAATTACTTAATTTCTCTCGATCTGAGACTTATTAGCTAAATGCGAACAATAATCTTTGCCTTACCTATCTCGTGGGGTTATGAAAACCAAATGAGAGTTTCATTTGATTAATATTTTAGGTAACACATGAGAATGTAATTTGTAAATGTGTTAGCATCATGCAGCATTGTTGATGCTTTACATGTTCTGTTAGAATCCAAGGCCCTTTTTCATGGTTTCCATTAGTTTTGACTTCATTAAAAACTAACTTTATTTACATTGGAGATCAGAGTCCTTTGGCTTGGCAGTTTTTTAAAAATAAATTTATTTATATTTATTTATTTTTGGCTGCATTGGGTCTTCGTTGCTGTGCGGGCTTTCTCTAGTTGTGGCGAGCGGGTGCTACTCTTGGTCGCAGTGCACGTGCTTCTCATTGCGGTGGCTTCTCTTGTTGCGGAGCACGGGCTCTAGGTGCATGGGCTCAGTAGTTGTGGCTCGCGGGCTCTGGAGCTCAGGCTCAGTAGTTGTGGTGCACAGGCTTAGTTGCTCCATGGCATGTGGGATCTTCCCGGACCAGGGCTTGAACCCGTGTCCCCTGCATTGGCAGGCGATTTTTAACCACTGCGCCACCAGGGAAATCCCAGAGTCATTTTTGAGCCAAGTATGACACTCTGCACAGATAGGACGTGGCAGCACCATCATCACATGCCCACAGAATAGAAAGTCATTCTTCAATTTTCATGGTATCTCAATTTCTAAAATAGGTCATAGTCTTTAAAAAAACCTCTAACATCAGTGCAGTTGTTTAAAGTCTTGTGTTGAGTTCCAGAGAAGTGATCTTCTACTTAACACTATATAAGTATAGACTAGGATCATATGGATTGTAATGTCTCCCACAGGCGACTCAAATGACCTAACCCCCGCTTTTCCATTGCTTTTGAAATTGAAAATGATTTTTACATTGTTTAAACATATGTTCTAAAATACATATATACATTATAAAATATATATATATGTATATATACACTTAATGCCCTGGAGTATGTCAAGGAACACCTGCATATAAAACGCGTTGATGGATGCTCCCTGGCTTGACTTTTCTAGAGTGGGAATCGACCTGTGAGCGCTGACTATGCCCCCTTGTGGATCTCCTTTTGACTTCTTCCAGAGCTGCTGACTTCAGCCATGGAACAGAATTAACCTAACTGGCTCAGCATGATAGAATCTTCATAAAATGATGACCTGAGTCTGGAAAGCCACATTACAGTTTTATCTTTTTTATCCTGAAAATTGTAACTTCATCTACTTTATTTCTGTATAAATAATTTAAATCATACTTTTTGTTTCATCTAGATTGTCTTACAAGGACATGCAACAAGAGTAACTGCTAAGTCTCAACAGAGCGGAGAGAAGGCCTTTCGATGTGGCTATGACGGGTGTGGAAAATTATATACAACAGCTCATCATCTTAAGGTATATATGAAGGAAAGGCTGTGTCTAGTTATGAGAATATCTAGGGCATTAAACGCCAACATAATGTATTTGCAGTATTCAAACACCATTGTTCTCCCCCACCTATCAAGATACAAATACCCTCATATACAAAAGCCTGTGCAGACTGGGCCAGTGAGCCACAATTACTGAGCCTGCGCGTCTGGAGCCTGTGCTCCACAACAAGAGAGGCCGCGATAGTGAGAGGCCCGCGCACCGCGATGAAGAGTGGCCCCTGCTTGCCACAACTAGAGAAAGCCCTCGCACAGAAACGAAGACCCAACACGGCCATAAATAAATAAATTAAAAAAAAAAAAAAAGCCTATGCACATTTTAGAAACTGAACTCTTTGAGGGCTTGGACTATGCTTTCTTCATTTCTGGCTCCCTCATGTCCAGCATACTACGTGGCACATGATAGGTACTCTACATATTTGAATACATTTTTCTCAAATGTGAAATTTATGTAATTACATGGGAGATGTATGTGTAATTATTCCGTTAACAGTGATTTGCTGAAATGTAGCGAAAGTTGGTGTTAGTTTGTCCCGTCTGTCAAATACATAGGCCAAGTATTTTGATTGCAGCTAAACACAACATACCATGACCCATAAAAATAATAGCTAACATTTATTGAATAACTTACAATGTGTCAGGAAGTGTGCATTTAGCATATTTGGAATAACAGCCCTAGAGCCCATCTCCACTACTTATCAGTGTGTACATGTTACTTGACCTCTTAAGTACCTCATTTTCCTTATCTATAATATTGGATGATAAAAGTACCTCCCTCAACGGTGGTTGTGAGAATTAAGTTAGTTAATTCTGTACATGTAAAGTATTGAAGAGAATGGCCTGGAATGTGGTAAAGGTTCAGTAAATGTTGGCCATTGTCATGAGTATTCATTTGTCACAGCAGCCCTCTATTGTAGGTACTATTATGTCCCCACTTTACAGAGAGGACTTTGAGGCTGAGAGAAGGCAAGTGCCGTGGCCACACCACTAGTCAGCAGTGAAGCCTTGCCTCAGATTGAGGCCCCTCTGCTAGCAGCCTCCACACTCGTAGCCTTATGTTGTGTAACGTCTCCCTGTACTCCTGCGTCTCACCAGGTACATGTTCCATTCAAACACCTTTGACCACTCTAGAAAAACTCAAACCTCCAGTATTCCTGTTCCTTATTTATTATTTTTAAATTTATATATATATATATATATATTTTTATTTTGGCTGCCTTGGGTCTCCGTTGCTGCACGTGGGCTTTCTCTAGTTGGGGCGAGTGGGCTTCTCATTGTGGTGGCTTCTCTTGTTACGTAGCATGGGCTCTAGGCGTGTGGGCTTCAGTAGTTGCAGCATGCGGGCTCAGCAGTTGTGGCACGCAGGCTTCAGTAGTTGTGACTCACGGGCTCTAGAGTGCAGGCTCAGTAGTTGTGGCGCACGGGCTTAGTTGCTTCGTGTCATGTGGGATCTTCCCGGACCAGGGATGGAAGCCGTGTCCCCTGCATTGGCAGGCGGATTCTTAACCACTGCGCCACCAGGGAAGTTCTCCTGTTCCTTATTTATTTATTTATAATTTTGATTGATTGATTGATTGCTGCATTGGGTGTTTGTTGCTGCATGTGGGCTTTCTCTAGTTGTGGCGAGCAGGGGCTACTCTTCGTTGCAGTGCGTGGGCTTCTCACTGCGGTGGCTTCTCTTGTTGCGGAGCACAGGCTCTAGGCATGTGGGCTTCAGTAGTTGTGGCACGCGGGCTCAGTAGTTGTGGCACATGGGCCTAGTTGCTCTGTGGCATGTGGGATCTTCCCGGATCAGGACTCGAACCCGTGTGCCCTGCATTGGCAGGCGGATTCTTAACCACTGCGCCACCGGGGAGGTCCCCTGTTCCTTAGTTAAAATGAGTACTTCTTAACATACAACATTTGGTCTATATTGAGAATTACTGACCTGTAGTTTTTGAGAAAAGAAAAGTTATCTTTTGATTTTCAAAAATAACATACAAGCAACAAAATAATTCAGCAGTGGGGAAATAAAAAAGGTCTCTGTGGAGACCATCCACCTGTGGAGTGCCTCAAGGAAATAAACTCATGCCTGTGTTTTAATAACAGGTGCATGAGCGATCACACACAGGAGACCGGCCTTATCAGTGTGAGCATGCAGGCTGTGGGAAAGCATTTGCAACAGGTAAAAACATGAATTTTCTTTGTTTCTTGGTTCCACTTGGGGGTCACGCAGAGACGGGTCAGAGGCAGGAACTGACCCCTTGCCTTGGTCTGAATTAGTGGGCACACAGTGACTAGTTTTCCAGTCTCTCCCTTATTGCCTTTTGTCCTGCTTACTCTGTTCTCTCTCTGTGTTCTCATTTTGCTCCTCAGACCTGTTTCTGCCTACTGTGTTTGTTATTTCACTCCACACTCTGCTTTCTTTTAGCAGGAAAAACAAAAGTCGAGCATTAAAGCTGACACAGAGTTTAACATTAGGACAGACCTTAGGGGGTACCATGGGAAACAGGGGCTTAGCAGTGGGACGGGTCCTGCCCAGGTACACATCCAAGAGGGCCAGGACTGTTGCCAGGCCTCCTGACTTCACCCTATTCCTCATTCCATGTCTCAATTCTTTTTGGTTTTGTTTCTCAGGATTTTTTCTTTTTTATTATGAAAATTTACAAACATTTATATAAATGAAAAATAATGTTATAGTATACTACCATAAACAGTTCAGCATGCATATCAGTAACTAACATTTTCAGTATTTGTTTACATTTCTTTTTTGAGGTAAAATTTACATACAGTTTACTGTACAAATATTAATTGTAACATTCTATAAGTTTTTTTTCCTGTATTCATCCATTTATTCATTTATTTATTTTTAAAAAAATTTTATTGGAGTATAGTTGATTTACAGTGTTGTGATAGTTTCAGGTGTCCAGCAAAGTGAATCAGTTATACATATTCATATATCCACTCTCCCCTTTTATTTTTTAGATTCTTTTCCTGTATAGGCCATTACAGAGTATTGAGTAGAGTTCCCTATGCTATACAGCAGGTTCTTATTAGTTATTTTATATATAGTAGTGTGTATATGTCAGTCTGAGTGTCCCAATTTATCTCTCCCACCCTCCGCTTATCCCCTGGTAACCATAAGTTTGTTTTCTACATCGTGACTCTACTTCTGTTTTGTAAATAAGTTCATTTGTACCCTTTTTTTTAGATTCCACATATAAGCAATATCATATGATATTTGTCTTTCTGTGTCTGACTTCACTCAGTATGGCAATCTCTAGGTCCATCCATGTTCCTGCAAATGGCATTATTTTGTTCTTTTTTATGGCTGAGTAATATTCCATTGTATATATGTACACATCTTCTTTATCCATTCCTCTGTTGATGGACGTTTAGGTTGCTTCCATATCCTGGCTATTGTAAATAGTGCTGCAGTGAACATTGGGGTGCATGTATCTTTTTGAATTATGGTTTTCTCCGGGTATCATGTCTCGATTCTACTTGAAGATTTTGGGGTATGAGTTGTAAACATCTAATAAGATTGGGGCACTTTAAAAAAAGAAGCACACAAGCTCTTCTAGACAGAGATGAAACTATTGAATTTTCAGCAGGACAGTCCTGAGTTGTCATACTCTTGTACCTTTTTAATTGTTATTCTGTTGTGTTTGCCTAGTATTATATCCTTGGTGTTTACTATATTTTTCAATAACTTAATCTCAATGGGCATGCTTACAGGGGTCTTGTGTAATTAAATTTCTTTTAAATTTTTCTTAAAGGTTATGGATTAAAAAGTCATGTCAGAACTCATACAGGAGAAAAGCCATATCGGTGTTCAGAAGATAATTGTACTAAATCTTTCAAAACTTCAGGAGATCTACAAAAACATATCAGAACTCATACAGGTACTGGTGTGAAGAAATGTCAGATCTAGGCCAGGAGTTCTTAATCTTCAGGAAGGGACTTGGGGAAGTAGTTTCTGGAAGGTTTCAGGAAGTCAACGTCAAGGGCTTCTCTTAAACTCCCAAAACTCCATGCAATTTGCCATTCGTGCACGTATGCTTCTTTCCAGGATGAAGGCCTGTAACGCTGTTAGATTCTCAAAGGGGTTCATGTTCCAAGAGATTAACAATGGCCCTAGACCACCAACCCTCTCAGTTTTCAGGAATTATCTGAGCAACAGTCTTATTTACCTAGGATTATACATCTACTTAGTAGCCCAACAGAGACCAGAACCTAAGGCACCCAATTCCTTCTCAGTTTAGTACTGCTTCTTCTGCATTAAGCTGCTTCTAAAAAAAGTGTCTGAACCCCTCACAACCCCACAGAAAGAAAGACTTGTTACTTCCATGTGATCATCTCCCCTATCCTTAAATTCCTTCTCTCCTTTTCCTAAAGGGTACTTTGTTCTTATCTTCTCTCCCCTCCCCTCCCTTCCTTGTACTTGATTATTTGCAGATTGGTAATATAAAGGTAATTATTTGCTTTGGATCAGAGCTGGAAGAGTTTCAGAAACTGTTGATAAGAGATGCTATTATAAGCTGTTGACTAAGTAGTATAGCATAAGGTCCTTTAGTTTGAGATTTTACTGCAGATGTTTTAAACATAGTGTTATCGCTTTGTCCCCAAATACTTCTAAGTATTCTGAGATAGTTTAGCAGATTTTCATGGAGGATTCTTCCTGTCATTAAAGTTTAACTTTTAGTTCAAATATGATCCCAAATCGGCTTTACTGTACAGTGTTCAGGAACAAAGCTGTAGGTCCCTGCTTCTATTTCATTCGTGCTCTTAGTTTTATCCGTTATATCAGAGGCAAGCGTCTCCAAGCTCCTGAGAATAGTAATATATTCAGCAAGTATTTTTGATTCATATTATGTGTTAGACACTAGATTTTAGAAAGACCAAAAATTCTTTTTCTTCAAGTATTATAGAATAAATAAAGTAGGAGGTAAGCTTTTAGGGGATTCTAGGGTTGTTTTAACTTAATCCTTATTCCTGACTGTATTTTTCTTTTGTATTTCTTTATGATATGTATTTCTTTGTCTTCTTTTCTCAGCTCATTTTTTAATATGCCCTTCTGGGTGATTCCATCTTGGAAAGTCATGTAATCAGTGATGAGTTTTGAATACTATTCAGGTTTTCCTATGTAAATTTAAGTTTGGAGTAGACGATGCTGTTGACAGAAAAAAAGAGAAAAAAAAAAAACCTCAAAGGGAAGCTCAATACAAAAAGGCTAGAGTCTGAGCATGAATGATCCTAGGCAGAATTGAAGGATAAGACATTTCAATTTTCTGTGTATTTTTGCACCATTTAATGTATTTCCCTTTGTGTTTTCAGGAGAAAGGCCCTTTAAATGTCACTTTGAAGGCTGTGGTCGGTCTTTCACAACATCGAATATCAGAAAAGTGCATATTAGGACACACACAGGAGAAAGACCTTATTACTGCACAGAACCAGGATGTGGGAGGGCATTTGCCAGTGCAACCAATTATAAAAACCATGTGAGGATACACACAGGTAACGGTCTCTAGTTCTTGGTCTTCTGTCTTTCAAGGCTCAGTTGAACTGCCTCTCCTATAAACCATTTACAAGTAATCTCTTCCCTCCTTCCTGCCACTTGGCATGGTAGAAATGGATTATGCAACTTGAAAAAACTTCGCCTTAGCATTTTTACATTTATTTATTCAATAGTTATTGACCATCTGCTGTGTGTTCCCCTGCCAGACACCAGAAATACAGAGACAGACAAGATATTGTCCAGGACAGTTGATTTAGGGAGGGATAGTAGACATAATTATTGCAGAGTGTCTATGGATATATATTTTTTAACAGCTTTATTGAGATATAATTCACATACTGTACAGTTCATCCATTTAAAGTATATGATTCAGTGTTTTTTTATTATATTCATAGGGTTGTACCACAATCACCAAAATCCAGTTTTAGAACATTTTCATCTCACCTGAAAGAAACTCCATACTTGTTAGCAGTCTTCTCCCACTCTACCCCCGAGCCATAAGCAATTATGGATTTTCCCATTCTGAATATTTCATATAGATGTACAGTATATGGTATTTATTGTCTGGTTTCTTTCCCTTAGCATAATAGTACTGAGGTTCAGCCATGTCATATCAGTAGTTCTTTCCTTTTTAATTACTGACTAGTATTCCTTTACATGAATGCATCAAATTTTATTTATCAATTTACCAGTTATTTTCACTTTTTGGCTATTATGAATAATGCTGGAGTATTCATGTACAGTTTTTTGTGTGGATGTGTGGTGTTTTGTTTTGGCTGCACCACACAGCTCTTGGGATCTTAGTTCCCTTGCCAGGGATTGAACCTGGGCCCTCGGCAGTGAGAACGCAGAGTCCTAACCACTGGACAGCCAGGGAATTCCCTTTTTTTTTTCTTTTTGGATATATGTTTTTATTCCTCTTGGGTATATACCTAGGAGTGGAATTGTTGGATCTTATGATAACTTTGTTTAACATTTTGAGGAACTGCCAAACTGTTTTCCAAAGTGGCTGCAACATTTTACATTCTCACCAGCAATGTATGAGGGTTCCAGTTTCTCCACATCCTAGCGAACAGTTGTTGTTATCTCTCTTTTTGATTATAGCCGTCATAGTGTGTGTGAAGTGATATCTACCTCATTGTGCTTTTGATTTGTATTTTCCTAGTGTGCTAATGATGTTGAGCATCTTTTTATGTGCTTATTGGCCATTTGTATGTATTTTGGGGGGAAATGTCTTTTCAAATTCTTTGCCCATTTTTTAAATTGGGTTGTCTTTTTTTTTTGTTGGGTTACAAGAATTCTTTATTATATTCTGCATACAAGTCCCTTGTTAGGTATGTGATTTACAGATATTTTCTCCTGTTATTGTGGGGGTTTTTGTTGTTGTTTTTTTTTTTCAATTTCTTGATGGTGTCATTTGCAGCTCAAAAGTTTTTAATTTTTTTTTTTTTTTTTTTTTTTTGACCATGCTGCATGGTTTGTGGGATTCCTAGTTCCCCAACCAGGGATCATATCCGGCCCCCTGCAGTGAAAGCGCCGAGTCCTAACCACTGGACTGCTGGGGAATTCCCCAAAACTTAAAATTTTTTTTTTTTAATTGGAGTATAATTGTTTTACAATGTTGTGTTAGTTTCTGCTGTACAATGAAGTGAATCAGCTATATGTATACCTATATCCCCTCCCTCTTGGACCTCCCTCCCACCCTCCCCCATGCCACCCATCTAGGTCGCCACAGAGCACCGAGCTGAGCTTCCTGTGCTTTATAACACGTTCCTGTTAGGTATCTGTTTTACGCATGGTAGTGTATATATATCAATCCTAGTCTCCCAATTCATCCCACCCTCCCCTTAAAACGTTTTAATTTTGATTCTCCACTTTGTGGTTGTATTTTTTTTTATTTGAAGTATGGTTGATTTATAATATTGTGTTAGTTTCAGATGGTTGTATTTTTGATGTGAATGGAAAGGTGAATGAGAGGAAGATTTTTAATATATTGTTTTTATTACTGATATTAAGAGTAAACTTGTGATAATTCAAAATGAAAAGACATTTTTGTAGAATGGAACTTTAGTTGTGCAAGTTAGTCTGCATTCTGCAGACCCCTGGATATCTCTGGAAATGTTTTCGGGCATTTACAACAATCCCTTTCCTTTGAAAATGGTACATTAACAAGTTTTGAATACTGCTATGGACAGCGGGGAAGCCTTAAGAGGATTTAAAGAAAATTTGCTTTTTTAAGGAAAAAAATCACTCTGTCAATACCATAGAAAGAAGTTAAAGGGAGATGAAACCATACATAAGCAAGGAGACTGATTAAGGGCCACTCGAATATTTGAAGTGAGTGAGATGGAGAAGGATAAAAATGAAAGACATTGAAGAGGTATCAGCAAAGGACCTGGTGACCAAGTTAGTCATGAGGAATGAGGAGAACCTATCATTCTGACTTGTGTGATGGATTAGATGATAATGCTAAGATGAGGAAGAGAAGGTTGAGAAGGGAAGATAATAGTGTCGGTTTGCAATATACAGATCTCTGGGTTTCCCTCACACCTGAACTCTCACCATCTGTATGTTTGCTGTAATGGTTGGTAACATTTTTCCTCAAAATTTATGATTCAAATTGAAAACCCACTATAATGAATCTACTTGTACATGCATTTTCCTATAAAAGGAAAAAATTTTAAGTTGCATGTGAGTCTATGTGAGATGACATAGAATACACTGAAGTCATATTTGTGATACATTCATACCTTATGCTTACATTGTATATTATACATTATTGCTATCATCTTCCCTACATTATTTGTATGTTTCCTAAGAAAGTGGAAAAGGCTGTGAAAACCTAAGAGGCCTAGAAAAGAAGGCTGTAGGTTAGAAGAAAAATTGTATTTTGCTAATATAATTTGCATTCCTTTATATCTTTAAGATATTTCATTTTAAAATTATAGTACGTTTGTGGTGTAGAAAGAAACAAAATTCCTGTTTGATACTGCACTATCATTGTGTATTACACACAAACATATACCGGCTACTGAGTTCATTGAGTGTTAAATAATTAGGTAATTGATATTTTAAGTGCTTCATATTATGCAGACATTTTTGGTGTGTTGTAACGTGGGTGCTTAAGAGCCTTTTTGTGATATTTGGGAAAATTGGCTGGGATTTTCAGATGGGCTGGGAAAACTATTTTTCCCATTTAAAGTAATGGAATATAGACTCATTATCTGAAAGTTAGCGATTCAACATGTTTTATGGACAAATTAGACTCTAATAAGAGGGATGCCTACATTAAGTTTGGCCATACCGATCTTTGGAACATGTAGGTAGAGTAGTGCTTTCAAATGTGGCTGTACATTGAATTCACCTTTTTAAAATAGAGTGGCTTCCCAGATCCTATTTGCAAAGACTCTGACATAATTTTATTGAGGTGAGGCCCAGACATCAGTATATATTAAAAACTCTCCAGGTCTTTTATATGCATATATGGTTAAGAATCATTGAAGTAGGGATATCCAGTAGATAGTTATAAATGGTGGTCTGACCCAAGACGTAGGTCTGGGCTGGAAGAAACGACTGGCTAATGATCATCAGTAGATAATACCATAAAAGCCCACATTATGCTATAAGTGCAGTGTAAAGATTCAGCTGTGTAAAATGCAGTCCATTTTGGAAGGTTCGTCAGATGACCCAGTTGAGACTGTACAGCTAGCCATTAGGGAGCTCAAAAGTGCAATTCAACTCTATTTATGTCTTCATGAAAAGATGCTCAGCATCACTAATTATCAGGGAAATGCTAATTAAAACCACAATGAGATATCACCTCACACCTGTCAGAATAGCTGTTATCAAAAAGACAGTAAATAACAAGTGTTGGCAAGGATGTGGAGAAGAGAAAATCCTATTGCACTGTTGGTGGAAATGTAAATTGGTACAGCCACTATGGAAAACAGTATGGAGGTTCCTCAAAAAATTAAAAGTAGAACTACCATACGATCCAGCAATTCCACTTCTGGGTATTTTAATGAAGAAAACAAAAACACTAATTCAAAAAGGTATATACACCCCTGTGTTCATTGCAGCATTATTTACAGTAGCCAAGATATGGAAGCAACCTAAGTATCCATTGATAGATGAATGGATAAAGATGTGATACACACAGGGACTTCCCTGGTGGTCCAGTGGCTAAGACTCCATGCTCCCAATGCAGGGGGCCCGGGTTCAATCCCTGGTCAGGGAACTAGATCCCACATGCCTCAACTAAGAGTTTGCATGCTGCAATTAAAGACCCTGCATACCACAACTAAAAGATCCCACATGCTGCAACTAAAGATCCCACATGCTGCAACTAAAAGATCCCGCATGCTGCAACTAAGACCCGGCGCAGCCAAACAAATAAATATTAAAAAAAAAAAAGATGTGATACACATACAATGGAATATTAGCCATAAAAAAGAATGAAATCTTGCCATTTGTGACAACATGGATACCTAGAGGGTATTAAGCTAAGTGAAATAAGTCAGACAGAGAAAGACAAATACCATATAATTTCACTTATGTGGAGCTTAAAAATAAAACAGACAAACATAAAACAAAAACAGACACGTGGATAGAGAAAACAAACTTGGTAGTTGCCAGAGGGGAGGGGGTTGGGGGGTGAATGAAGTAGGCGAGGGAGATTAAGAGGTACAGACTTCCAGGTATAAAATAAATGAGTCATGGGATATACAGCATAGGGAATATAGTCAATGATATTGTAATAACTTGGTACGTTGATAGATGGTAACTAGACTTATCGTGGTGATCATTTCGTAATGTATAAAAATATTGAATCAGTATGCTATACACCTGAAACTAATGTAATATTGTAAGTCAATTATACTTCAATTTAAAAAAGTATAATTTCAAGACAAAAACACAAAACAACCCCCCTCCCACCAAAAATACAAATTCATTTCCATCTTGACTCTGGTTTGGTGCCACCTAGTGGCAGTTTCTGCTCCAGCCTAAATATGAATAGGGCTGGTTCCCTGAGTTGGAATTGCCTGACATTTCCCTGCCTGGCCTTGCCCTTGTCATATCTCCCCCACAACCATTCCGCAAGATAAGAACTTTAACCTGCCCTGCTTTGAGAATGCAGGCTGGGCAAAGGACGGAAGCAATCTCAATTACTAATGTCTAAGACGTATATTACAGATTACATTAGTGATTTTATTATTTGTGGTTGGTTTTACTGTGTTTAGAACCATGGAAAGAGATGGAGTTAACCCAAGAAAGGTGTAAAATGAGAACAGACTGGTATATGCATATGTATACACACATAAGCACATTTTAGAGATTATATGAGTTCACACCAGTACCTCCAATTCCAGCTCATCTTACAGAGCTCTTTTTCCCTCATTCCGTATTTGTATGTCCCTTCTTCCATAGTAAGAGCTCTGGCTTCCAACAGCATTGACACGTTTATTCATCGCTTAATCCTTTATTACACCTAAAATAGTTTCAGAGTTGTTTTGCCCATAGCACTACAATAAACAAGCCTACGAAGAAGAATTGAAGATTTGTTTGCAGTTTTCCCTACTCCAGCCTAGTCCAAGACTGAGGGCATTAGTCAAATACTGTGTGTATGAGTTACTTTAATTAGTTTATTCTCCCCCCGCTACCCCCCACCCTGGCTCTGGCCCCCATACCCCTTCTAAGTGGTTACAAGTATCCATTTAAACTAAGGTTAGGGGGACTTCGCTGGTGGCGCAGTGCTTAAGAATCTGCCTGCCAATGCAGGGGACACAGGTTTGAGCCCTGGTCCTGGAAGATGCCACATGCCGTGGAGCAGCTAAGCCCGTGCGCCACAACTACTGAGCCTGCGCTCTAGAGCCCGTGCTCCGCAGCAAGAGAAGCCACCACAATGAGAAGCCTGCACACCACAACGAAGAGTAGCCCCCACTCACCGCAGCTAGAGAAAGCCCAAGCGCCCAACAAAGACCCAACGCAGCCAAAATTAAATAAATAAATAAATTTATAAAAGAAAAAAAAACTACAGTTAGGTTAATTTCTTCCAGTTTGCTCTCAGTGTTAGATTCCCCCCACTACATGTTAACAGTGTCTAGGTATTTTATGATATTAAATAATTATTGTTAATTTTGTTATTTAAAAAAAGCATCCATCTTTTATACAATCTGAAATATTTATAGATGAGATAGAATGCTATCTGGAGCTGTTTCAGAATAATCCAGGGTGGGAAGAGGGGGTAGAAATGTGTGGTGAATAAATGAAACTATATTGTCCATGAATTGATAGTTGAAGCTAGATGATTGGTACATGGGGGTTTATTGCACTGTTTCTCTATACTTTTGTGTATGTTTGAAATTTTCTATAATGAAAAGTTGTAAAAATATATGTACTGCCTACATTGTTCTCAGACCGTTTCATGGAAAAAGAATTACTTTGTATTGAGTTGGTTTTAGTGAATATTTAATAGCTTTTGATTGGATGCAAGAAGTCAACTGAAGTTAATATAAAATGTGTGTCCTTTTAGATTTACTGAAGTGTCCAAACTATGTCTCATAGACTTTTCAGAAAATCTTTGTTTATTATCCTTATAAAACCCTTAGGGTGGGATTTCCCTGGTGGCACAGTGGTTAAGACTCTGCGCTCCCAGTGCAGGGGGCCTGGTTTCAATCCCTGGTCAGGGAACTAGATCCCACATGCATGCCACAACTAAGAGTTCGCATGCCACAGCTAAGGAGCCCGCTTGCCGCAACTAAGGAGCCCTTCTGCCACAACTAAGGAGCCCACGTGCCACAACTAAGACCCGGTGCAACCAAATAAAATAAATAAATAAATATTGGGACTTCCCTGGTAGTGCAGTGGATAAGACTGCGCTCCCAATGCAGGGGGCCTGGGTTTGATATCTGATCAGGGAACTAGGTCCCACATGCATGCCGCAACTAAAAGTTCGCATGCCACACAACTAAGGAGCCCGCCTGCTGCAACTAAGGAGCCTTGGAGCCCCAACTAAGGAACCCGCCTTCCACAACTAAGACTCGGTGCAACCAAATAAATAAATAAAAAATTTTAGAAAATAAATAAATATTTTTTAAAAAACCCTTAGGGTAAGCTACATTAGTTATACTAATAATTGCATTTATTATTGCCATTATTAGTAAAGTATCACTAATGATATCTAGATTATCTAGTTACAGGTAACAATAACAGTTTTACCAAATCTTAAAGTTAACTGGGCAATAAACATCTCCATCCTTATTTTTTCACATCCCTTGAAATTAAGGGGAAAGTGGTATTCAGGCATGGGATGAGACTCAGGGTGCAGACCACCTTTTGAGCCAAGTTGAAACCATAGTTAAGGAGTCTTTTCTTGTGCACTGCCTCCTAGCAGGATAGAAAGGGATTTGACAACTATTTTTGCCACTAGAGGTTCCCCCTCTCTGCCCCCTCCCCCACTCCCATCCCCCCTCCCCCCCCAGAAGGTATGGAATG
This sequence comes from Balaenoptera ricei, assembly GCF_028023285.1. Taxonomy (NCBI): domain Eukaryota; kingdom Metazoa; phylum Chordata; class Mammalia; order Artiodactyla; family Balaenopteridae; genus Balaenoptera; species Balaenoptera ricei. The sequence continues at coordinate 67,135,055 of NC_082646.1, forward strand.
ATTATGCCTTCGTAGGTAAAAGTTGATTTTTTTGTATGTGTGTGCTGTTCTTTACTTAGGGGAAAAGCCATATGTTTGTACAGTCCCTGGGTGTGACAAAAGGTTCACAGAATATTCCAGTTTGTACAAACATCATGTTGTTCACACTCACTCCAAACCGTACAACTGTAACCACTGTGGGAAGACATACAAGCAGATCTCCACGCTGGCCATGCACAAACGGACAGCTCACAATGACACTGAGCCCATCGAGGAGGAGCAGGAAGCCTTCTTTGAGCCTCCCCCAGGTAAGGGTTTTTTCCAGTATGTCTATGTCTGTGTTTGAAAAGCAACAGTTATGAACATAATTTATGACTTAAAGCATTTTCTTAAATCATAAAGTTTTTCAAATAGTCACACAAACATATCATTTACAGCTGTGATAATTGCTATCAAAGAAAGGTGCTTAATGCTCTGGGATATAAGAGGGGAAGTTAGTCTAGCCTCGTAGGTCAAAGAAGGCTCCCCTGAGGAAGTGATTTTTGGAGAGATCTACAGGGTGAATAGGGGTTAACTTGGTGTAGAGTCAGGGATGTGGTGGGTTGGGGGGGTGGTAAACAGGGAGCAAAGGCAAAAGAACATTCCAGATAGAGGGATTGGCACAAGCAAAAAGCCCTGAGGTGGGAGAGAGCAAAGTAAATTGGAGAGACTGAAAGAAGCCTGGCCAGCATGGCACTTCTGCCTGGGAAGGTGGTATGAAATGAGACTGCACAGCAAGGCAGGGACAGCCTAGACTATTTGGGTGTATTAAGATGTTGGTCTTAATCATAAGAGTGGTGAAGCACTCCCAGATAACTCTTAGTTGATTCATGTGCTATTCAGTAGTGTTGTCGGAGACAAAAACATTCATTTCAATGAGGATAAACTCTTGGAAAAAATATTTTAGAGAATTAGATTCTATGATTTCAGTTAAATAAATCAGCATAGTTAAATAGGTAAAATGAAGTAGGTTTTTCTAAAACAAAAACATATGTTGTCCTGTTTCATTGAGTACCTCCTAAATGGAGTAAATTTGAAAATTAAAACATCTTTACCCATTCTTAACAACTAGTATTGAAGAGTTGAAAAACATTTAGGTAGGAAAAAAATGATTGGAGAATAAGGAAAAGAACAGATCATTCACTGTCTACTCAAATAATTCCCTGTAGTTCTAATTTGTCTTTTCAGATATCAGTCATGTGATAGTAAGAAAATAACAATTCCTTCACTCTTTTATTTTTTAATTTTTTTTATTTTTGGCCACGCCACGTGGCTTGTGGGATCTTAGTTCCCTGACCAGGGATTGAACCCAGGTCCCTGGTAGTGAGAGCGCCTAACCACTGGACCACCAGGGAATTCCCCAAAATTCCTTCACTCTTGAATGCTATACTGTTTTCTAGCCAAAGCAGTGTAAGTGTGCATGGTTAGATATTACAACAGCTGCTAAATCGTTGCAATTAGAAAGCAGACTTTCATGATGTCAAACTTAGGTTTAAGACTGTTCCTCTTTTAAGCTTCCTCAATCTCTTCCTTAAATGTTGATATTTCAGATTGTCAGAATTTCTTGTGTTCTAGAAGATAATCTATAATATAATAATACACATTTTGTTAAAAAAATTAAAGTAAGATTGTTTTTCTAAGAATAAGGATGGGTTTATGTTCCTTTTCTCCCATATGGTCCCCTAGGTTTTGAACCCATTGGAATAATGGTATAATAATAAATATAATAAATAGCCATGGAACAGAACAAAAAGAAATGAAGTAGTGAGTGTCATAGAGATTACACCATGATGACTATAGCTGTATGAGTGTAGGCGTCAACCATAACTTTGAGAAGTACTCATAAATTAGCATATAAAGTCCTTCTTTGAAGGAAAAAAAAATATTTACCCTTTTTCTGGCATCATGAGAGGTGGAAAGCAATAGAAGAGAGGGATCAATAATCTTCCTGGTTGCCAAGTATGGCAGTAATTGACTATTGAAATTGCTGTTTACTTGCTGGTTCTTTGTGAAATAAAGAAGCGGAGGGGGGCTCCTGTTCTGTTACTACTAAATGGTTAACCTTAACCCAGATAATATGCCATTACGTTGTCTTTACACAATGATGTCACTGTGTACTGATGACTTATAATCAGTCACTTGTGTTAAAAGAGTAAGTAACTTAGTGTTAGTACGTTGTGTTTACATACCATTCTGGTTTTGTGGTTAATGTTCATGAAGGTTGTCTTATCATTTTTAGCAGCTTCTTAAGAGACTGCAAGGACTTAGTGCATACTTGCCATGTTGGAAGGGTTATTTGCCAGTTAGTCTCCCTGTACAGTTCCCCCACTCCCCGCCCCAGCACACATGCATGGTATCACATAATTACTCCAAGTAAGAGAATAAGCAAGGTCTCTCAAAATTAGAACAGTTACACTTTATGTGGAAAAGTTTGGTTTGGTCTGCTTTGATTTGGTTTGGCTTTGCAAAAGAGGAGGTGGAGAAATTGGCAGGAGGTGCTGGAAGCCATTTTCATGGTTTAGAATTTAGGTACTTCCTTGGTGGTCCAATGGTTAAGACTGCACTTCCAATGCAAGGGCCTCGGGTTCAATCCCTAGTCAGGGAACTAAGATCCCACATGCCACATGGCCAAAGAAAAAAAAACATGATTTAGAATTTAATACACATGCCATTTAATTTTTGTCAGTTTTCTCTGTAATATTTAAAATCTCCTCTCTTTTCTAAACAGCTTGGTTGTTTGATCAAATAAATAATTCATTTGTTTTAAACAGGTCAAAGTGAAGATGTTCTTAAAGGGCCCCAGATCACGTATGTTACAGGTGTAGAAGGGGACGATGTTGTGTCTACACAAGTAGCCACAGTAACCCAGTCTGGGTTGAGTCAACAGGTTACTCTCATATCCCAGGACGGGACTCAGCATGTAAGTACCCACCAAAAGTCAAACAAGTTAAATAATATTTCTCTGAGCCTGGGCTTGAAAGGCAGGTTGGGTCCCAATTGAGGAAAGCCTTGAATTTGGGGCACAGAGTTTGGAGTTTAGCTTGTAGGCAGTGCTGGATCTCCTGGAGTCTTTCCAGTAGCCTGTTGAAAGCGACTACATGCAGGGAGATTAGTAAAGAGAGAAGGTTTGTGACTCTCTAGAATTCAAATGGTGTTATGGGTAGTTCAAATGTGAGGTGGTGAAGGTCAGAACCACAGTGAAATTGAGGGCTTGAAAAGTAATAGATCCATGTGAAACCCGATTCAGAGGAGGGATAGGATTGAGAAGTCAGCAGAGGTTTGGCTGAGGTGACAAGGACGTCATTAAAACATCCTGGCAAGTCAGTGATGGGCACATCTGTAAAATTTCCAGAGTGTGACTCTCTCCCTACCTGGAATCATGGGAGTTTACTTAACTAGCTTCACAGAATTAATAGAAGAGGTATCTTGATTTCCCCAGGAAAAGCAATGTAATGGCTGTTGTTCAATAGTCAAACTTGTCATTGTTTTCTAGATGCCACTAGCCTAAAATAATTCAGACTTGATTTCATTTTTAAGCTCTAGCTAAGGTTGTCTTAATAACTGGTGGAAATAGACATATGGGGTTCTTTATCCTTCTATATCTACCTCTTCCATGGAGAACTCTCTTCTTACCTGTCTCTCTCGGACCTTCACCTCCCATGATTAATTTGCCCTTTGTGTTGATAACTGTTAATGTGCTGATGTTAGCTAGAAGGCAGAACGTATTCAGGATAGGAAAATACAAAGCACTTGTACCATCCCATTCATCCCTCTTCCCCTTACTTTTGACATCACTAATTCTACACAGCACTCTTTGTCCACTGATTGGCATATAAGATTTAACATATTTACTAACACAATTTTAATTCAGCATCAACCCTAAGCCTTTTTTAAAAATTAGGTCATCACAGATAGGCTCTGTGGAGGTCATTTGATCTAACCTCCTTCCCTCCTTATGCTGGAGAAATTCCCTCTACAGCAGCCCCCATATAGATGAGGCAGTTTCTCTCTTAAGAGACCGTCTATTCCATTGCTGGATAATTTGAGGGTTTATCAGACTGGAACCTACCACTGTGTCATCCACTCCTGGCTTTTCTCTGACCATATAGAATGAGTCTAATCCCTCTTCATATGTTTTAAAGCAGCTATTTTCCCCATCCCAATGTTGTATTTTCTCTAGATATAACCTTCCCATTTGCTTTAGGGATTTCTATTCCATTCCTTTGGTCAATTAAAAAACAAACATTTATTGAACCCAATGACAGATATTTTGGTAAAGTTAGTGTGGGGAGTACTGGAAGGGGGGGTATCGTAGTCTAGTAGGAGAGGGACGTTCCTAAAATGAACAATAATTTCTCATAATGATGGGTATATAATCGACAGGTATGTAAAGTGTTGTGGCAACCTGGAGGAAGGAGTAAATGATGCTTCCTGAAGGAATCTTGGAGGCCCTTGTAGAGAATGGCCATTCAGCTGGATCTTGAAGAATTTTTATGAGTTAGCCAGGCAGAGAGTGAAGGAAAGGGCAAAGTCACAAAAATATAACAGAATATGACATTCCTGGGGATGCAAATGATTTGTTGTGGCTGGAGTGCCAGATTTGTGTGTTGGTTTGGAAGTAGTGAAAGATGAGTCTGGAGAAGCTGTTAAGGCCAGATGATGAAAGGTCATGAGTGCCATGTAAGAAGTCTGAACTGTAGTGATGGGGAGTCACTGGGGATTTGAGCAGGGAGCATAATGAAATTTGTTTGTTTTTTAGAAAGGTGACAAGGTAGAGGATGATTAGGGACAGGTTAGACTAGGTATTTGGAAAGACATTGTATTGCAGAAAATTAGATGAGAGAAAAATAAGGGTCTAAATTGGCAGTAGAGATGGAGAGGAGTAAATGCATTTAAGGAATATTCAGTTTTTCCAATAAAGATATTAAAAAAAAAAAAAAAAGGAATATGCAGTTTTTCTGATGACCTCTTTCCATTGTAAAATGCTTATTTGCTCCCAGAGTAGACTTATACAAGGATTAGGCCTAGCCTTTAATAAAGACTGCCAGATAAAACAAGAAACATTGCCTGATTGTAAAATGCATTGTATTGCAGGTCAACATATCTCAAGCTGACATGCAGGCCATTGGCAATACCATCACAATGGTAACACAGGACGGAACGCCCATCACAGTACCTGCTCATGATGCAGTCATCTCCTCAGCAGGAACACACTCTGTTGCTATGGTTACCGCCGAGGGTACAGAAGGGCAGCAGGTAATTGCTTTTTTCGTTTATATCAGTCAATACATATATCAATATCAAAACCGTTACATAGATGTACAGTGTGATATAGTGGTTAAGCACACAAACCTCAGATTGAATCCCAGTTTTACAACTTCTTAGCTACATAACCCTCTGAGTCTCAGTTTTTCCTCATCTGTAAAATAGGAGTGATTATTGCATCTACCCCATGAGGTTAATAGAAGGATTAAGCAAGATAATGCATATAAAGTAGTCAGCCCAAGTATATATTAAGTGTTCATTAATGGTTGCTCTTCCTATCATCATTATCATCATCAGATACTTAGAAAAAAAATTCATTTGCAAAATTTAATTTTTTGAATATGTAATATATTCATATAATTCAAAAATCAAAAAGTATATACAGATATGCAGTGAAAAGTCTTCTTTCCACCCCTGCCCCCATAGATATAATCCACTTTTATCAGTTTCTTGCATAATTTTCCCAACAACTCATTAAGCATATACAAACAAATACAAATAAATAGTCATCTTCCCCCCCTTCCCTTTTTATGGTAGTAAATTCTATACTCGTCTTCACCTTTTTTCTTTTTTAACCTTAATAATACATCTAGAAAATCTTTCTATTTCATTATAGAGAGAGTTTCCTCTTTTTTTTTTCCTGCTGTGCAGCATGGCTTGAGGGATCTTAGTTATCTTAGTTCTCCAACTAGGGATCGAACCCGGGCCCCAGCAGTGAAAGCACCGAGTCCTAACCACTGGACTACCAGGGAATTACCTCCTCATTCTTTTTTTAAGCTATATCATATTCCACTGTATCGGACATGCCATAATTTATTTAAAGTATTTTGCTGTTTCAAACAACACATAACCTTGTGCACACGTGATTTTGCATGTGTGTGAGTACATCTGCTACTAGATAAATCCCTAGAGTGGAATTGCTGGGTGAAAAGACATATGCATTGGTAATTGTTATAGATATTCCCAGACTTCCCTTCTAGGGTTGTACCCATCTACATTCCTAGCTGCAGCCTTTGAGAGTGCCTCCTCCCCTTCTGATAGTCAACATAGTGGTAAAACCTTTGGATTTTTGCCAATCTAATGTATCTCTTTGTAGTTTAATTTTTCATTTCTTTTAAAATAAATGATATTGGTTAATAACATTTAAAAACTCTTCTTGTGCTATGCTGAAGGCAGTGTGGGGTTTCACTGCAGCTACCTTACCCTGTTCAGTGAAAAAGTCTGTCAATTAGTAGCTGTCATTCTTCCTAAATTCAGTTATAGATTCAATACCATCACAATAAAAATTCCAGCAGGCATTTTTGAAGATACAGATAATCCAATTCTAAAATTTACATGAAAATACGAAGGACCTAAAATAGCCAAAACAGTCCTGAAAAAAGGAACAAAATTGAAGGTTTTCTACACCTTGAAATACAAAACTCAGAATCATAAAGCTTCTAGAAGAAAAGTGAATGTTTTTGCAACCTTAAGGTAAAGATTTCTTGGACAGGGTACAAAATGCACTAATAATAAAATTTTTTCTTTTCTGATAAATTGGACTTCTTCAAAATTAGTTCTGCTCACCAAAAGACAATGTGTAGTAAAAGATTAGATAAGCCCCAAACTGGGAAAAAGATATTCACACTATATCTGACAGTGGACTTGTATTGAAAATATATGACAAACTTCTATAAATCAACAGTAAAAAGGTGAACAACCCATTAAAAATGAGCAAATCATCTGATTGCTTATTTGAACAGACCCCTCACAAAAAAAGGTACATGAAAGGCAATAACACAAAAAAGTGCTCAACATCTTTAATCATCAAAGAAATGCAAGTTAAAATCACAAAGAGATACCATTTCAGACACAGGGAAATGGCTAAAATAAAAAAGACAAACAAAACCAAATGTTGGCAAAGATATGAAGCAACTAGGACATTCAACACACTAGTGAGTATAAAATGTTACAACCACTTTGAAGAACTGTTTGGCAGTTTCTTATGAAGTCGAACATACCTCTACTCTATGACTCAGCAATTCCATCTAGAATATATACCATATGATTCCACTTACAAGAAATCCAAGAACAGACAAGACGATCCATGGTGATAGAAATCAGAAAGTGCTGCTTGGCTGGGGAGGAAATTGATGGAATGAAATATGAAGGAACTGTTCTACATCTTGTTTTAAGTGGTGGTTTCACAGTTGTATCTAACTGTCAAAACTCAACAGAACACCTAAGATCCATGCATTTTTATTGTTTCTAATTTTACCTTATGCCAAAACAAACAAACAAAAAACGCAACCACTAGCTTTCAGGCTGTCTTATGGAATGGTCCCACCTAATCAGTTTGCAGTCATTTCCGTGGCTTTAGGATTCCTGGATGGGTTTATAGCCAAGCTTGGGTAAATACACCTTGTACAGTTGCAGGTCTGGAAAGATAGTGACCCTAAAGCACACATTCTCATGTAGCTTATCTGTAGCCTGTGAGCTAGAAAAGTTCTCAAGAGAGAAGGCTTTGAGAGCTAGAATGAAGCCAGGCAGCTTCCAGCAACTAGAGATATGACAACAGGGATGGGGTTTCACTTGCGGACCTGCTGCTGCTACTGCTCCTTCTGCTGTTAACTACATGTAGGCCATCGGGCAAACGTTGGCTAGCCACTGGGGTGTTTGGACCCACCTGTGAATTATCTGTAACACTTAAATTGGTTGTAACCATTTCTTTACATGTATGGGAAGAAAGTAGTCAGTCCTTCCCTAAGTCTTTTTTTTTTTTTTTTTGGTCATTAAGGTAATTGCATTTCTGAGACTGATTTTTCCAGGTGCCTTTGGAAGCCTAGTTAGGTATAGACTAAAGAGTCAGTGCTTTCCATCTATTTTAGTTAGTTAATTTCAGATTACAAAAGTAATACATATTCCCAATGGAATAAAATAGAGAATCTAGAAATAAACCCTCACATATATAGTCAACTAAATTTTGACAGTCAGAATTTGATCATTCAGTGGGAAAGGGCTTTTCATTTGTCTTTTTAACAAATGGTGCTGGGAAACCTGTATATCCACATGCGAAAAAATGAAGTTGGACCCTTATCTTATACCATATATAAAAATTAGCTCAAGATGGATTAAAGACCTAAACTTAAGAGCTAAAACTATGAAACTCTTAGAATAAAACATAGGTGAAAATCTTCATGATCTTATTTCTTATGTATGACACCAAATGCACAGGCAATGAAAGAAAAAATAGATAAATTGGATTAGGAGATTAGTTCTTACATATGACACCAAAATGATAAGTGATGAAAGAAAAAAATTAATTGAACTTCTTCAAAATTAAAAACACTCAGAAGTTCCCTGGTGGCCTAGTGGTTAGGATTCCAGGCTTTTACTGCCGTCGCCCGGGTTCAATCCATGGTCAGGGAACTGAAATCCCACAAGCCACGAGGAATGGCCAAAAAAAAAAAAATTAAAAACACTTGTGGAAAAAAAAAAAAAACACTTGTGCATCAAAAGCCACTACCAAGAAAGTGAAAAGACAATCTACAGAATGAGGGAAAATATTTGCAAATCATATATCTAATAAGGGATTAATATCTAGAATATATATATATATTTTTTAAGATTTTTTTTTTTTAAGTATTTGTTTTTATTTATTTATTTATGGCTGTGTTGGGTCTTCGTTTCTGTGCGAGGGCTTTCTCTAGTTGTGGCAAGCAGGGGCCACTCTTCATCGCGGTGCGCGGGCCTCTCACTATCGCGGCCTCTCTCGTTGCGGAGCACAGGCTCCAGGTGCGCAGGCTCAGCAATTGTGGCTCACGGGCCCAGCCGCTCCGCGGCACGTGGGATCTTCCCAGACCAGGGCTTGAACCCGTATCCCCTTCATTGGCAGGCAGATTCTCAACCACTGCGCCACCAGGGAAGCCCAAGATTTTTTTGATGTGGACCATTTTTAAAGTCTTTATTGAACTTGTTACAATATTGCTTCTGTTTTCTGTTTTGGTTTTTTGGCGGAGAGGACTGTGGGATCTTAGCTCCCCGACCAGGGATCGAACCCTTACCCCCTGCATTGGAAGGCGAAGTCTTAACCACTGGACTGCCAGGGAAGTCCCTAGAATATATTTTAAAATAATATTATGAGGGGAAAATTATCTAGACTATATAAAGAATTCCTATAACTCAACAAGAAAAAAGCATGCAAACCAATTTAAAAATGAGTGAAGGGGACTTCCCTGGTGGCGCAGTGGTTAAGAATCTGCCTGCCAATGCAGGGAACACAGGTTCGAGCCCTGGTCCGGGAAGATCCCACATGCCGCGGAGCAACTAAGTCTGTGCACCACAACTACTGAGCCTGTGCTCTAGAGCCCGCGAGCCACAACTACTGAGCCCGCGTGCCACAACTACTGAAGTCCGCACGCCTACAGCCCATGCTCCACAACAAGAGAAGCCACCACAATGAGAAGCCCGCACACTGCAACGAAGAGTAGCCCCTGCCTGCCGCAACTAGAGAAAGCCCAAGTGCAGCAGCAAGACCCAATGCGGCCAAAATTAAATAAATTAAAAAAAAACAAATGAGTGAAGGACTTGAATAGACATTTCTCCAAGAAGATTTACAGATGGTCAATTAGCACATGAAAAGATATTCAACATCATTATCATTAGGGAAGTACAAATAAAAACCACAATGAGATCCCACTTCACCTACATTAGGATGACCGTTATCCAAAAAACAGAAAATAACAAGTTTTGGGGATGATGTGGAGAAATTGAAACTCTTGTGCATTGCTCATGGGAATGTAAAATGGTGCAGCTGCTGTGGAAAACAGTGTGGCAGTTCCTTAAAAAGTTGAACATAGAATTACATATGATCCAGTAATTCCACTTAAAGGTATCTACCCAAAAGAATTTGAAAATAGAGACTCAAACTAAAAATCAGCTATTTACCTTGATGTTAAAATAACCAGTCTCAACATTTAAGACTATTTACTTCATCTTTTTTTCTGTGTGTGTGCGTATGTGAACAAAGTTAGGATTATAATACAATTTTGTATGCTTGTCATCCACTTAACACTACATCCTGAGTACTTTCTCATATCAATCAAATGTTCTTTTTTTAATATTTTATTTATTTATATTTGGTTGTGCCGGGTCTTAGTTGCGGCAGGTGGGCTCCTTAGTTGTGGCTCGCCTTTTCCTTAGTTGCGGCTCACAGGCTTCTTAGTTGCGGCATGCATGTGGGATCTAGTTCCCTGACCAGGGGTTGAACCCGGGCCCCCTGCATTGGGAGCTTGGAGTCTTAACCACTGTGACACCAGGGAAGTCCCTAAACGTTCTTTTAAAAGGATTTTTAATATTTACAAAATAATCCATAAAATGGATATGCATATAACATATTAACTCATTCCACATTCATAAATTGTGCAAGCCTCTGATTATTTTCATAGGAAACAAATTCTAGACATGGAATTATTAGATTAATGGTATGAACTATTTTAAGCTTCTTGCTACATATTGCCAAATTATTTTCTGGAAAGTTTTAGCAATCATGCCATGGATCTAAAAGTGTTCTTGTTTTCACTGTATTCTCACTAGCATTAGGATTTTTTTTTTATATTTGCATAATTCACAAGCCAAGGATAAATTATATTTTTACTTTCATTTGTTTGGTGAGGTTGAACATGTTTTTCATATTAGCCTGCAATCTGTTTTTTCTTCATTGAGGTAAAATTTACATACAGTGAAATGCACAGGGTTTTTGTTTGTTTGTTTGTTTTTTGGGTTTTTTTGGCCACAGCGCGCTGTTTGTGGGATCTTAGTTCCCCAACCAAGGATTAAATCCGGGCCCCTGGCAGTGGAAGCACAGAGTCCTAACCACTGGATTGCCAGGGAATTCCCTGCACAGATCTTAAGTTTACAGTTCAGTGAGTTATTAAACATACACACCCATCCCATCCCAAACAAGATCTAGAACATTTCTGTCGCCCCAGAAAGTTCTCTTGAGACCCCTTCCAGTCAGTCTCCACCTAGTTATTCTGATTGTATTATTTTGTTTGTTCTTAAACTTTGCAAAGTGGAGCCAGAGTATGAACTCTTCTGTTTTTGGGTTTTTTCTTTTAACATAATATTTTGGAGATTTATCCATGTTCTTGTTTATAACATCAGTTCATTGTTTTTTATTGCTGATCAGTATTCTGTGGTAGGAATATATCACAATTTGTTGATAGATTCTCCCCTTAATGAACATTTGGGATGCTTCCAGTTTTTGATTATTGTGAATAAGGTGGCGGTGAAAATTCTAGTACAAGTATATTTGTAGACATATGGTCTCATTCTCTTAGATAAACACCTGTTAGTGGAATTGCTGGGCCATGGGGTAGAGGTATATTTAACTTTATATGAAAGTGCCAAACAGTCCTCCAAAGTGGTTTGACCATCATACACTCCCACTAGCAATGTATAAGACTTCTGTTTGGGACTTCCCTGGTGGCGCAGTGGTTGAGAATCTGCCTGCCAATGCAGGGCACACGGGTTCGAGCCCTGGTCCGGGAAGATCCCACATGCCATGGAGCAACTAAGCCCGTGCACCACAACTACTGAGTCTGCGCTCTACAGCCTGCAAGCCACAACTACTGAGCCCGCGTGCCACAACTACTGAAGCCTGCGCGCCTAGAGCCCGAGCTCTGCAACAAGAGAAGCCACTGCAATGAGAAGCCCACGCACCACTACGAAGAGTAGCCCCCGCTCGCCGCAACTAGAGAAAGCTTGTGCGCAGCCATGAAGACCCAACATCGAAGACCCAATGCAGCCAAAAATAAATAAACAAATAAATAAATAAATAAATTTATTAAAAAAAAAAGACTTCTGTTTGTTTCACAACATCAACATCTTGTGTTGTTACTTTAAAAAATTTTAGCCATTCTAGTGGATGTGAAATGATATATCATTGTGGTTTTAATTTGCATGAAGGTTGCTTAATTTCTTAATATCTGGTACTTCTCTAGATACCTGTTGTTCTTTTTTTTTTTAATAAGAAAATGTGTTTTTTTTAAAAATAAATTTATTTTATTATTTATTTTTGGCTGCATTGGGTCTTCGTTGCTGTACACGGGCTCTTTAGTTGTGGCGAGCAGGGGCTCCTCTTCCTTGGGGCGCGCGGGCTTCTCATTGTGGTGGCTTCTCTTGTTGTGGAGCACAGGCTCTAGGCATGCAGGCTTCAGTAGTTGTGGCACGCAGGCTTAGTAGTTGTGGCTAGTGGGCTTAGTTGCACCACGGCACATGGGATCTTCCCGGATCAGGACTCAAACCCGTGTCCCCTGCTTTGGCAGGCGGATTCCTAACCACTGTGCCACCAGGGAATTCCAAGATACCTGTTGTTCTTGATTTTTAATTTAAATCTGTTATGGACAGAGAACATATTCTGTAAGATTTCATTATTTTGAAATTTGAGACTTGTTTTCCCTGTCTTTCATTGATTTCCCATTGTATTCCATATGTATTTGAAAAGAATGTGTGTTCTGCACTTGTTGGGTGTAGCATACTACACATTAGGTTAAGGTGGTTGATAGTGTTGTTCAAATATTCTATACCTTATTAATCATTTCTATATTTGTTCTACTAGTTACTAAGAAAAAGGAATTAATATCTCCAACTATGATTGTGGATTTGTATTTCTCCCTTTTAGTTGTTAGGGGTTTTTTTACTTCCAGTATTTTAAATCTCTGTTATTAGGTGCATACATATTTCATTTTAATTTCTCAAATAACTTCCTAATAATACCCTTCTGTGTTACTTTTTTGTGGTTGCTCCAGGGATTAAAATGTGCATCCTTAAGGTATTGAAGTCTACTTAGACTTAACATTGTACTACTTTACATGAAATCTAAGAACCTTGCAACAGTATATTTTCATTCATGCCCCTACTCTTTGTGCTGCTGTGATATATTTTACATTTACATGTTATAACCCCGACAATGCAACATTATATTTTAGCATTAAACAGTTAATCTTTTAAGTAAGTTATAGGACGACAGGAAACATAATATTTTATACTTACCCACTAATTTATCATTTCTAGTGCCTTTTATTCCTTTCTGTAGATTTGAGTTTCCATATGGAATCATCCCTTTTGTCTGAAGGATATGCTTCAGCATTATTTGTAGTGCAGATCTACAGTGACAAATTCTGTTTTTGTTTATTTGAAAATATATTATTTCACCCTTCTTTTTGAAACATTTTTGTTTTGAAGGATATTTTTGCTAGATATGGAATTTTTGGTTGGCAGTTAATTTTTTTCTTTCAGCACTTTAAATTGTCTCTGTCCTTCATTGTTTCTGATGAGAAATCAGCCATCTTCATATCATTGTTCCCCTGTATATAATATATCAGTTTTCCTCTGGCTATTTTCTAGATTTTTTTAGCAATGTGATTATGGTGTGATCTTCTTTGTATTTATCTACTAGGTTTCTTATATATAATTATAAGACAATATATATAATATTATAAAACATTATATAATAATTTTGGGGGGCTATTTCTTTCTTACCGGATTTAGGAAAAGTCTGGCCATGATTTCATCAAAAGTTTTTATTCTGCCTCATTCTGTTTCTCTTTTCCTTCTGGGTCTCTGATTACATGTATATGAACTTGGTGTTGTCCCACAAGTTGCTGGGGAGCCATTCTTTTTTTTTTTTTTAATCTTTTTTCTTGGTTCTTCAGATGGATAATTCCTATTGATATTAGAGTTCACTGACCTTTTCTTTTGACATCATCATCTTCTATTAGGCCCATTCAGATAATTTTAGATATTCTCATTTTCGATTGTAGAATTTACTTTTTTTTTTATAGTTTTCATTTATTTACTGAGATTTCCTCTTGTGTGCATTCCATAAGCCTTTTAACATATTTATAATAACTGTGTTAAAGTCCCTGTTTGCTAACTCTAACGTTTTGGTCATCTCATGGTCCGTTTCTACTGACTTCATTTTCTCTTGACTCTGGGTTACATTTTCCTCTTCTTATGTGTTGTAATTTTTTAATTGTATTCTGGACATTATGGATGATACATTATAGAGATTCTTCATTTTGTTATATTTCTCTGAAGAATGTTGATTTTGCTTTGTCAGGTAGTTAAGTTACTTGTAGAGGCTGGGTTTTATACTTTATTAAAGTAGTTCTGTTTTAGTTTTGCCATTTAGTCTCAGGGTGAATCTTCAGTCCTGGGATACAATCTTTACTCCTAAAGTGTGGCTCTTAGGGTTTCAATGGAAAGCCTGAGGTATTTTCCAAACCCCTCTAACTTGATGGGATTGAAATTCTAAATCCTGTCTGTCCTGTGGTATTGCTGAAATCTCTTCTCAGCTTTTCAGCCTTCTAGCTGCTGCTTTCTACCGGATTTATTTGAACCTCCCCAACACGTTTGCAGTTCTGAGGTCTTAAAGAATTGAGGGGAGTTTATACACAGGTTTGGGAGCCCCCCCCTCCCTCTGGTTTTCTCCTTTCTAGGATATCCCTCTCAATACATAGCCATTCTGGCAGCCATAGACTCCATTATCTGATACCTTAAGTTGCCCTGTGCTGCTCAGACTGGTGAGTGCCCTCAGTGGAAAAGCTATTTAAACATAGATGTGACCCAGTGTGGTTCCCTTCTTTTGAGAATCCCCTCCGTTTCCTGCCTGCTTTTCGTCATTCACCACTGCCTTCAAATGGTTGCTTTTTCATATTTTTTTCCACACTTTATGATTGTTATCTGCAGGAAGGGTTAGTCCAATATAAGCTACTCCCCCACTGCCATACTGAAATCTGTTGCTGGACTATGGAACATTACTGGAATTGATCCAAGCTAAATATCTATTAGCTCTAAAATCTAGCATTTTTAATGGATTAATGGCCAAGTAAAATAGTAGTTTCAGTTTTTAACTTATTCTTTCTCTGAGTTTGGCTGGACAAAATTCTTAAATATCATATAACAGAAGTAATTGATGCCATTTTCTTTGTTATCCACATAGCAAAAGCTATATTTGTGGTTTAAGAGCCACAAAAGCACTTTTAACCACTTTGACTAGATGCTTCAGGAACAAGATGGAAAGATTCCATGGAATCTAAAAGAGGAAGTGAGTATAACAAGATGTGTTGCTTGGAATTCCCTGGCGGTCCAGTGGTTAGGACTCTGCGCTTCCACTGCAGGGGTCATGGGTTCGATCCCTGGTCAGAACTAAGATCCCTCAGGCCATGGTGAGGCCCCCCCCCACAAAAAAAAAAAAGATAGTTGCTATTTTGTCAGTAATGCTACTGGTACTTTGTCTTCCTAGTTAATGGAAATCTTTTTTTTTTGTTGTTTTTTTTGGCCGCACCATGCAGCTTGCCGGGATCTTAGTTCCCTGGCCAGGGATTGAACCTGGGCCCTTGGCAGTGAAAGCACCGAGTCCTAACCACTGGACCGCCAGGGAATTCCCAATGGAAATCTAATTTTATTTTTATTTTTTATTCTTTTGTCTTATTTTTTATTTTTAAAAATTTTAATTGTTTTTTATTATTTTTTAATTTTTTAATTTTTAATTTTTTTATGGAAATCTAATTTTTTTTAAAATAAATTTATTTATTTATTTTTGGCTGCGTTATGTCTTCGTTGCTGCACGCGGGCTTTCTCTAGTTGCAGTGAACGGGGGCTGCTCCTCATTGCAGTGTGTGGGCCTCTCACTGCTGTGGCCTCTCCCGTCGCGGAACATGGGCTCTAGGCAGGCGGGCTTCAGTAGTTGCGGTGCACGGGCTTAGCCGCTCCGCGGCATGTGGGATCATCCCAGACCAGGGATCGAACCCGTGTCCCCCGCATTGGCAGGCGGATTCCCAACCACTGCGCCACCAGGGAAGTCCGGAAATCTAATTTTAAATGCAACAGGTAAACAGGAGAAAATAGTATATCTACCAATGATCCAAACTCGGGAATAAATAGACATTTGAGGTGTGAATTAGTCCACGTGTGTAACTTCCCAGGCAGCCGCTTAGGGATAATAGAATCTAGGCACAGTCATGTCTCTCCTGGTTAATGGAGCCTGACATAGCGAATCCACTTTTTCAGTGTCCTCTACCCTGTTTTGCCATTGGCTCACTTCATAACCTTAGATACGTCCCTTCTATCTGAGCCTCAACTTGCTCAAATAAAAAAGAGGAGTCCATGGGAATTCCCTGGTGGTCCAATGGTTAGGACTGCCGCTTCTCACTGCCAAGGGCCCGGGTTCAATCCCTGGTCGGAGAACTAAAATCCCACAAGCTGCGTGGCACAGCCAAAAAAAAAAAAAGAGTCCGGAATAGACAGTATGTAAGGTCTTTTCCAGCTTTAGGCTTCTACAAGTGTATGGTCAGAAGGGAGGTTTTCCTTTTGAATTTGAAGACAGTCCCTTGTGTTAAATGGATTTTAACCTATTTAAATCATAGTTTTAATTTTTCTGTGTATTTTTTAAGGTTGCAATTGTGGCTCAGGACTTGGCAGCATTCCATACTGCATCATCAGAAATGGGGCACCAACAGCATAGCCATCACTTAGTAACCACAGAAACCAGACCTTTGACCTTAGTGGCAACATCCAACGGCACCCAGATTGCAGTTCAGGTGGGTACAATGGCAACTGTCCTCCATTGACAGCAGTGCCGCTCAGCTCTCAGCCTTGTACACTCTGCTTTATGCGTAACCTTCACAGAGGCAGGGCACAGAATCATCTGTATTACTTAGCCACATTAAGGAAATTGCTGTGTTTGAAGTAGACTCAAAGAGACTAAAACTTTGTTTTCTACCATCCTTGTATATTCTAGGGGAATTTATAACAAGAAAAATAAAGCTCCTGGTATATATATATACCTGTGTGTACCTGGCCAGCCATCTTTACTCTCAGAATAAAAGTCTAATTAGGCAGGACTCTATAAAGCACTTAAGAGTTATTCCTTGGAAATGAACCTCCTGTAAACATAGACCCCAAGTTAGTCCTCTGAGAATCACTGCACAGCTGTATTTTATGGTGGGGAATGTCAGAAGACTGTGAAGAACACATTGTCTGGGAAGTCACTGCATTCAGGCAGAGAATCTAGAATGCTAGGTGTAGATTACCTTTCCTTGGGAAGATTTTTTTTTTAATGTATTTACTTGGAAAAGGGTTAGAACATACTCAGGAAAATGCCAGCTGGTTTTAATTTAGTTTATGGGCATAAAAGCTAAAGGCTCAGGAAGCTCTCTATCTCCACTGGAAAAGATGAGCATCTTTTGTTCCTTGCATGTGTGAAGGTTTATCAAAATCCTAAATAAAGAAACTGTATCCCTGGCAGGAATTTGTTTTTATGTTTTGTGGATCAGCAGTAGTACCTTAACAAGCCCAGGTGTCAGAGTTACAGAGAGAAATTTTACTTCTGGTATGTTATATTTCTTTGGCATCTTGACTGCGGTTTTGTGTATGTTCCTGTTTCAGCTTGGAGAACAGCCATCTCTGGAAGAAGCCATCAGAATAGCATCCAGGATCCAACAAGGAGAAACGCCAGGGTTGGATGATTAATCCTCAGAACAATGGAGCAATAAAGCAAGAGGAGCCTTTCATCTTCAGGCAGCAGAGATCCATGAAGCCCGGGCCCAGGAGAATTAGAAATTTTCCATTCCTGAAACACTGTACACATTTTTATGCAAGAGTGGAGAACATTTTATTCTTGACACTTTTGTGTATATAACCCTTGGAATAGATTTCCCAAACTGATTCATTGTGTACAAGGAAGTATGAAATTAGGGCAATACAGTAAATTTTTATGTTACTCTTTTATCAGATTGCAAAATCCTAGAGTCTACATGCAAGACCAGTGAAGTCTTATGGAGTCTTATGATAGATTTTTAACTTACTGTGAAAAATTAAAGGCTGTATCTAAAATGTCAAAGGTTCTATACATCAAACAATCATAATTCCAAAAGCCATCATGGATAATAAAGGATGTAAAGCCTTCACATATTTCCCTCAGCTAGTAGAGTGTCTGCAGTTTTTGTTCTACTGTATACTTGTCCATTTTTATTTGTATCTCACGGTTTGAAGACTATTCACTATAGTTTTCCATCCCTGTTAAATACCAGCTCTTCAAGCTGAAGTGCTAATTGTATTAGCATTACATTGGATTATGTATAAAATTACAAAGTTTGGTTATTTAAAATTAAAAAGTTAAATCCAGTACTTTGGTTTTGTTAAAGATTTTCCTTAGTGTTCAGTTTCTTGTTACTGTTTTTTTAAAATACTGAACTATCAAAGTTTGACCACAGGCTGGAGCCCGGGATAATAGTGCTGTAATTGGAAATGGCTTTACTCTGAAAATTAGGTTAGTGGGTTGGTGTAAATTATTTATTTTTGCTTATGTACTTTTGTTTTAAAGCTTATTTACCCTAAAGTTTATTATTAATTTTGAATACAGCAATTTTTTAAATGTTACCTTTATATTTGTTTCATTAAATTGGTATGGAGGTGGGGGGAAGTGTTGTAGAAAATACCACGAACATAATAAAATACAACACATATATTGAGAGTATATTGTGTATCAAGCACAAAATAAGTACTTTTCCATACATTTTTATCTACTCATAACAATTTTGTGAGATATGTGGGATTTACTACTCCTGTTTGTACATAAGGAAGCTGAAGGTCCAAAGAGGTTAAGTGTCTACCCAGGCCTTACAGCTGTGGTGAGGCAGGCAAAGACTTAAGAACCCAGACTTTCTGACTCCCAAGTCCAGGGTGTTTTTTCACCACACCACAACTGCCTTCTCAGATGATAACCTGTGGCAGAGATTATCAAGATGAGCTATGGTGATCTCGATTGCCCAATGACCTGAGCACCTGAAAAACCATCTCTAATGTTGGAAAATCAGTGTAGGCTCTACCAAGGTCCAAAAAAAGGGGGGGAGGGTGTGTGAGGGTTGTCCTGCAACAATCACTTCTTTGCTGTTGTTCACCATGCTTTGTTTGCCAGGGAGCTGAAACGTGGCTGTTTTTCATTTCAAGCCTTACAGTAAAAAGGAAAAAATGTTGTGCTGTTTTATTTAATATAAATGTTATCTTTGATCAGGTTGTTTGAAGTCTTGCTAAAAAGGGTCATGATTTAGTCATTTGAAATGGGAAACCCTTCAGGGTTGGGCGGGGGGATTGGCTGCTTTCCCTTCAAAGCTCTTCATAGATAGATAACGTTAGAAAAGGTCTCAGTCACCCACAGTCTCAGTCTCCATTCTTGACAGAGACATTTAAACACACCCATAACTCCCAGCTGAGGCTCAGAAAGGGGCCAGCATGGGGGGATAAGAGGAAGCACAGAATCTCAGACTCACGGGGTGGTGCTCCCGCCTCCCGGTCCCGGGTCTGGCTGCTGACAGGGAGCTCCTCAGCTGGGCCCAGCTGGGTCTGCTGTGCTTCCCAGAACCAAAACCCAAGCTCAGCCTCCTTAGGCTTTGCCTTCCATCTGCCTTTGTTCAGGTTCCAGGGTGTTTCTCCCTCGCCCCAGCTCCTTTGCCAGCTGGATTGGGCAGTGCAGAGCTGGACGCGGCTGGTGGGCCTGATTATACCTCAGCTCAAAAGAAAATGCCTTCCTACTAGCACCAGAGAAAAGGGTAGAGGGGTGCTGCTGGTTTGTCCCCTATATGCCTTCCTGCGAAGGGACCTCAGGAGCATAGGAAGGTGGCATATTGCCCCAAGGGAAGACTCCAGCTGATGTACTGAGAGTTGCTAGTAAAGCTGGTGTGGACTTTCTTAGTGCAGGGTGCAGAAAGGAGCCCTCTGAAGTTGTAGAGTCCCCCAAGACCCTTGATGAAAGCAGAGTATACTATTTTTTTTTTTTTTTTTTTGGCCGCTCCACGTCTTGCAGGATCTTAGTTCCCCGACCAGGGATTGAACTTGGGGCCACGGCAGAGAAAGCCCCGAGTCCTAAACCCTGGACTGCCAGGGAATTCCCCCAGAGTACATTCTAGCAGATGGAGCTAGTTGAAGCATAACTCTCTGCAATATGATCCAGGCGATGCTCAAGGCAAACATTTCAGTCTGAGAAAAACACCTCCACTCTATCCCAGACACAAATTGAGGCCACTACAGTCCACACTCATAAGAATTTAGAAAATAAAGAGAAGGATTTGGCTTCCCTAATCCTCTACAGGTGGCAGCTCTCCAGAGGGCCACACTGCTCTGTGGGCCCCCCACTTCACCCCCAGGCCATTAGGGGCAAACTAACCTTGGACAGTCTCATGTGCTGCCTTCCTGTATGGCAGTCCTGGGACTAGGTAACTCGGGAAGCCATGCACTCAGCGCTGAAACGGGCTGGATTCCATGTCTCATCCCAAAGAATTTACATTTCCTGGCATGGATTAGTTGTAGACCAGTTGACCAACAGTGAGCGGGGAGTGGGGAGCTGAAAGGAAAGGGGCACAGATGGAGTCTGTTGTCAAGGAGGGAAAGGAAAGGGAAAGGCTGCTTCAGCCCCTCCACTGTGAGCACTTATGCACTTAGTTAGGTTTCCTTTAGGGATGAGGGGGTCTTTCAAAGAATACCCTAGCCAAACATGCTCTTTTCTTTGGCCTGAGGAACGGGACATGTGACAGGTACCGTTGAGGACCCTGCACTTGGGATTTAATGCACTGTGGTTGCAGTCTTGAAATTCTTAATCATTTTATCTTTAACTTTGGGTTAAGGGAATTCTCATGGAACAGTGGAGCAGGCACTGGGGGCTTGGAGCCTGAACTTACACACATTCCCACCCCTGCGGCCTCCGAGGATGGGTTCTCACTGCCACTTCCCTGCCTGGCAGGGGCCTGGTGCCAGTGCAGGAAGGTGGGTGCTGGGGGCACGCATGCTGTGGAGTGGGGCATGGTGGCAGCCATCCTCACCCCAGCCTGGCGGCACCACGGTGCTCCTGGTGGGCGGCTGACGTTAGCGGAGTCTTGACAGGGGCAAGCTCTTGCCCACGCTTGTACTGAGTGCGTCTGAGTTTTGAGGATACCTGGGAGTAGCCTGTTTGCTGTGGGCTGAGGTGGCAGGCCTGTGGGAAGGGGAAGCTGGCAGCTGTCAGGCCGAAGAGACCACCCGCCTCAGGCACCCATGGGGTCCTATGCCCTGGAGGGTCCTTTCTCCTGGCTCTGCGCCAGGGGGATCCTCACTTCTTCCTTCCACTTTTCCTGAGGCTGGCTCTGTTTTTCTCTTCTAGCCAGCTCAAGGTACCCTCCTGGAATGAGCCACAAAATTCAAATTGTGTAATTTCAATGATTCCAAATACAACTTAAATACTCTTGACATTTTCATCTAAAACTGGCATTGCATAATATAAAGATGAAGGGTAAAATTCATGCTAAAAATTTGTCTTTAATTTTTCTTTACTTAGGACGACATTAAATAGCAAATAAAAAACATCATGACAAGTCGAGAGAGTCTGCAAAAGGAGGAAAAAGCTTATGTATTTCTTTATGTGTATGGGGGGGCGGGCTAAAATATACATAACATAAAATTTACCATTTTAACCGTTTTTGAGTGTGCAGTTCAGTGTCATTAAGTACATTCACATTGTTGCGCAAACATCACCACCATCCATCTCCAGAACTTTTTCATCTTCCTAAACTGAAATTGTACCCATTAAGCAAAAACTCCCTCTCCCCGCCCCCTCCAGCCCCGGGCAACCACCATTCTACTTTCTCTTTCTATGACTTTGACTACTCTAGGTACTTCACAGAAGTGGAATCATATGCTATTTATATCTGGCTTTATGCATACCTTTAACAGCCCTTTTTTCCTGCTTTTTGACCAAGAATCCCCATATTGTCTTTTTGTACTAAGCCCCACAGATTATGTAGCCTGCCCTGCTGAGGAAAGCTCTTCAATTCTCTTTTTGCTGTCACACAAGAGGTGTGACTCGTGTTTGGGGAATATATCATACGCTTTTATGGGCTCCCTTAGGGTAACTGGGAACTTCTACTTCCCCATAACTCCTGGAGGTCCTGCAAAGCAGGTCACCTCTGGCTGTTCCCTCCAGCTCTAAACTCACCTGGCTTGAGAGGTACAGCGTCCTCAATTCTCCATACAGGAATTTCATTTTGCTTCCAGAGCACGGCTAAAATTGAAAGACAGAAAGCAAGTCATGTTGAGAATAAAGAACACTCAAGAATCAGGATAATTGCATGAATAGGTAAAATGAAAATTAGCTGGCAAAAGCTTTTTCTTTTCACTTTTCTGCATTCAAATGACAGAAAATAGGATTCTTGCTCTAATGTCAATCCCAAATTTCTCCCAGTTTGTTTCCCTTCTGCAGAGTTTCCCTGGACACACAGGAGGCATCCAAAAAAGCTCTCCAGAAGACAGAGCACCTTCACTAATCTGTCCAGAAGCCCATCTGCCTAAGAAAGGATGTGGAAAACAGCTCTAATCTGAGTTGCAGACTCAGTCCCAGTGCCCTCCAGATAAATTCTGCAATTTCTAAGGAAAAAGGAAAGAGGTAAAATCGCTGCTTCCGCAAGGGAGTTGCCTTATCTTTTTAAATAGGGAGCTTTTGCTCCAAGCCAGTGACAGGACTTTTGCCCTGATGAGGACCCTGGGAGGGCAATGGGTCCCAGTTGGGAGCAGCTCTTACACTCACCAGACCTTTTACCCAGATGAAACTGATCAGCCAAGCGGTTTCCCCACTGCATTAGAGCTTTTCTAACATTCTGAAATTACTTAATGTTCTTTTAAACGGAAAATCAGGAACAACAGAAAAGTGGACCATTTTTTTCTGCAAAGGTGATCTTCACTATTGTGAAGCTGGTGAAATTTTGTGGGTATATCAAAGTCAAAAAGAAAGCAATTAGTTAAGGATGAAAGGCTATGGCAAGCCTTGGGGTCAGCCACCAGCAGGAGGCGCTAAGTAGGTTCAGGGAGCAATCGACAGCTACACACTGCTTCACCACCTCCTTCTGGAACAAATCAACCGGCTGTGCCTGGGCGAGGGCAGTCCTTAATCTTGAAGGAAGTCATTTCATGCTAGGAGAAAACAGGGTTAGTGATAGGAAGAGAAGGACCCTGACTGCCTTCTCAGGTCACAGAGTTTGACATTAGGAGGAAATGCCCACACCAGACCTTGGAGACTAGTTTTGTGTCTTGGCTCAACCTGGCAACCACTTTTGGCTTTATAACCAGTGTTGACCAAAGAAATACTTCTGAGGGCATCTGAGATTCAGTTCTGAGATGCCAGCTGCAATCCTTGTGACCAGAAGGTGCTGAGGACTAAATATTCTCACACATGCACTTACAGGGCAAATCTCTGCCAGGCCTAAGAGTCCCAAGTCCTAGTCACTTATTCCTACCAATATTCAACACTCCTTAGCCCACTCCTAATTAATGCATGGGCAGGTTGTTGGCAGTGTTTGGCATCCTGCATCACACTGCACAGTCTCAGGGAAAGGTCTATAGGGTCACCTTCCTCCATCCCCACAGGAAAAGTCACTTGCTCACCCAAAGGTAGAGCCCAGTCCAGGGCCCCAGTGTCAACCATGATTGGATGCAACAGGGTGCTGAAGCTCCTACCCCATGTTCTTAGACAGCAACCACTGGGATAAGTGCCCTTTGCTGCCCTACCCTTGGATCCCAGTCTAACAAGCAGGCTCTGACCTTGTTCCCAAGGGTTGCATCTGCTACTACTCTGGAGAAGTTTTTAAAAACTGTTGCCTTTAACTACCCTCTTTGGCTAGCTTTCTTCCTCTTTCTTCCTCATTGCATATCAGAAGAAGATGAGGAGGAGCTTTTTATTCCAAAGCTGACTGTTCCTTATTCATACTATATGTGCTCTGACTAAGGACTTGCTCATTCGGAGGAAGAAGAGCCTGTTTCTAGCTCCACCTCTGAGACTAGGAAGTTAGAACTTAGTCAGTCTAATGCACTCAATCACTAAGAAAAATTTTCAAGTTTTCCTAAACAACTCTTCAATCAGTGACAGACCAAAACTAAATTATAGACTAGTTTTAAGTACACAGCAATGAGAATGTATGATCTTCAACTGCATGTAAAAGTATGAATGATCCTTATAAATATAATGTTCAGCAAAGGAAGCTGGACCTAAGAGTGCGGACCAAACCATTCTCATTATTTGAAGTCAGGACAGTGGATACTCTTGGTAGGGAGGGGAGCTGGGGGTGAGAAGAAAGCCCAGAGGGAAGTTGAAGCTCTAGCTTCATGGGCATGTCCATAGGGCCCTGCACTTAGAAAGGCCTCACTGGTGGGTTAATGCTCTGCTGTCACCATCTTAAAGTTCTTAATAAAACTAGAACATTGCATTTTCATTTCTCATTGGACCCTGTAAACTATGTAGCTGTAATGTTCTATTTCTTAATCTGAGTGTTGAATTTGTGAATATTCACCAAAGTGTACATATTTTGATATGTTTGCTTTTCTGTATGTGTATTATACCTCAACATGAAGTTTAAAAAAGTTGAATTATAGATTATTTTAAAAATAAGTCAATGAAACATTACTTATGGAATGCAGCCAAAGTTGTATTCACAAGAAAACTCATGACCTTAAACACTTTTACTGCTGAATAAGAAAAAATAAAAGTTCATTAACAAAGCAGACAATGCAGGACCTCAAAAAAAAAAAAGCAATACCTCAAAAAAAAAAAAAAAAAGCTGAACCTAGACACATTAATGAGCAACATCCTTCAAACTTTCACAGAATCAATCATTCTCATACTATTAAAGCTGTTCTAAAGCACAGAGAAAGAAGCAAACATTCCAGTGTTTCATGAAGCCAAAATCCTATTAAGATTGTACAACAGAAAAACTATGGACCAGTTCCATATATAAATATAGATGCAAAATGCCTACATGAAATACATGAACATAATTTTGCAGTATGTTCTGAAAACAACTTGACTACAGTTTATTTCAGGAAGAATAGAGTGGCATAATAGAGGGAAAATCTACTCATCTAATTCACCACATAAATAATTAAAAAGAGGAAAAAGCATAATAATTAAGAGAAATGCTAAAATGTGATATAATTGAATATTCATTCCTCATAAATATTCTGACAAAAGGAAAAGAATACTTCCCTAACAGATATAAATCATGTCCACATGCACACATACACATAATCGCATCTTATCAACCAATATTCTTCTTCTTTTTTTCCAATATTATTCTTAATATCCCCATTAAAGTCAGGAGCAAGACAGGAATGCTCTCTACCTCTCCTATAATTAGCACCATGTTCTAACCAACTGAGCCAACCAGCCATTGAACACCTCACCTCTTATTTAATGTTGTTCTGGAAGTGTTAGTTAATGCAATTAGACAACAGAACAAAGTAAGAGTCATAAATACCAGGAAGAAGGACAGAATTATCAATTATATGATTGCCTACTTAGAAATCCAAAATAATCAACTGAAAAATTGTTAGAAGTAATCCAGGAGCACAGAACATGTTTTGTGTCTTTATTTCATCTTCGCCATTTTTCTGTGCTCTTGTTGTTTCTAACCACTGGTTTACAAGCACACAGACACACAGGACCCTGGAAATCAGCAGAGCTTGGTAGTGGTGGGTGGGCATCAAACACAAGGCTGGGCTGCTTCAAAAACCTTGAAGGCAAGGCAGGTGATCCAGTCAGAATTGGCAGGAGCGTGTGTGAGCAATCCTACGTCCCAAACTGAGCTCCTGGCTCAGTTAAGATTCTGAAGCTGGTAACCAGGGACAAAGCCTCTTATTCTGTGTTTAAAAGTGAGCCTGTAATAAATCAGAGGGCTCCTGGAAGCCCCTTCCTTATCAGCACCTCACCACAGACTGCAGCCAGAGAACAGAGCTGCTTGTCTGAGACCTGCAGGAAGACCAGTCCAGATGAAGTAACCGGGCTAAGAAAACAGAAGCACAGGCTCCTTTCCCAAGAGCAAAGCCAGGGGAGGGAGATAGGGAGGTGGGGAAGCGAGGAAAGGGAAGGAGGGCTAGGGCATCAGTGACCAGAAAGAGAGGAGAGCTCTAGTATGTCAGAAAAGGCAGGGTATGGGTCTCCAGGACTTGTGCCATATTCCACCTTCCCCATCCTGTTTTAGAGCAATGATACGGCCTTCCTCTTGGCTCTCTCTTTAGTTGGTACCTAGGCATTTTGGAAGTGAGATTTTTTGATAATTTTGTATATTTCTCCAAATGTCTTCCCTGTGGTAAATATATTTACACTAGGTTAATTTTTTAAAATTGAATCATTATACAGTTTTGCAACCTTTTCTTCGTATCTTAGATATCTTTTCATTTTGTACATATAGCTCTATCTCATTATTTTGCAAACTGTGGTTACTTATTATTTAATGGACATTCGGGTGGCTTCCAATTTTTGGTATTTTAAACAATGCCTACAACACAATTTCTCCAAATCTCCATTTGGCTGATTCCCTCACTTCATTCAGATTCCTGCTCAAATGCCACCTCCTCAGAAAGGCCTTCCTAGATCATCCTATTTAAAATAGCACCTCCCTCCAACCCTCTACCACTTCTTAATCCCTGACACCTCCCTTTTTCTTATATAGCACTTATCACTACTTGATACTTTTTGTACCTTTGTTTACTTATATATTGTCTGTCTCCACCAGAGGCCTCAAAGTTTTATGAAAGTAAGGACTTTGTTTTGTTTCACTGCTGTGTTCCTAGTGCCCAAAAGGGTGCCAAGCCCATAGGGGAATCTCATTAAGTATTTACTGAATGAATTAATACAACAATAAACATTCTTTTATATATTTTTGCAAACCTGTAGAAATGTTTACTAGCATTGCTGAGTCAAAGATTATAAATATTTAAATTGTAACAGAAATATTCAAAACAATCTTTTAGGGACTTCCCTGGTGGCGCAGTGGTTAAGAATTCACCTAGCAATGCAGGGGACACGGGTTCGATCCCTAGTCCAGGAAGATCCCACATACCACAACTACTGAGCCTGTGCTCTAGAGCCCGTGAGCCACAACTGCTGAGCCCATGTGCCACAACTACTGAAGCCCGCATGCCTAGAGCCTGTGCTCCACAGCAAGAGAAGCCACTGCAATGAGAAGCCCACACACCGCAACCAAGAGTAGCCCCCCCTCGCCACAACTAGAGAAAGCCCACGCGCAGCAACGAAGACCCAACGCAGCCAAAACTAAATAATTAATTTTTTAAAAATATTAAAAAAAAATCTTAAAAGTGGTACCAATTTACACCCACCCCCATAGCAGACAACCCTCTGCAACACAGCATAGTATCAATCTTTATAATCTTTCCTCTTGACTTTAGAATTTAAAATACATGTGGATTTTATGGTATAACAAAAAGGTAGAGGTGCCAAGTCTGACTGTCTCTGATTCCCACTCCCCTCAATCACGCCGTACAGGAAGTGTGCCCTGCGGTCCAGACTCTAGCAGCACACTGTACAACTAGCCTGGCCCACGGCTGGGTCCTGTGACACTGTCTCCATCAAGTCTCCCAGTGAGTTCTCACCCTCACCTTACCCCATTCCTGACAGGGTAGAAAGAGCTATTCTTTAAGTCAGTAGTAATACAGTCTCAGTAATGCTGGCTCTATGACTGTGTGATACAGGCATTTAACGTGTCTGGGTTTCATTTTCTTCATCCGTAAAATGTGAATAAAAATACCTCTTGGACGGTTCCTATAAAGATTAAATAAGATAAATATGTAAAGCATCTGGCTCGGTGCCTACCATATAGCTGGCACTCTAGCCTTCCCAGCTCCCTTCAAAGCACTCCAGCTTTTTGTGGCACTTAGGACATTTCTCATATTCTGACCTGTATAAAAGTAGGGGCAGTGTGTAGGATATGGATGGTGCTTGAACATGGCACGCACTCAATAGAAGATGCCAGGTAGAGTTGATTTTTGCATTCAGGAACTAGTCCATCCTCACTGGTATGTTTTTTTCCATGTACATATTTACACCACCAATCAGCTGATCGTATCCCACACTGCCGCGTATTCTCTATCCAACTAGCTACTGGATGAGCTCATCTCTCAATCCTGTCTGAGCTGAACAAGGCCTTTTACAGAACTTTAAAACTGACTCACCACTGAGTCATCAAAACATAGCAATACCCAAACACACTCCTGTTGCTTCACAAAAGACCAGCATGGGATGTCTGCCTTATCTCCTTTCCCTCTCCTACTGAGACTGGGCCCCTTGTCTCACTGGAGAGGAGTCATCACATCCTTTGTGCGGCAGTAATCTGAACAAAGCTGGTTTAGATAATCACAGTGTGGCCAGCAGACAACTCGTGGTCATCCGGGTCATTTCCTGTGTATGTCACTAACCCAGGAGGAGAGGCAATTAATCAATTACCCGATTGTGTATTTAGCACCGGCATTCTGTTGGGCACTCACTTACTGATTCCTCCTGTTTATAACTGTGGCCACTGTGAAGTGACCTTTTCAGTTATTGAAACTCATGAAGAATAGAGAGAAAAGCAGCCCTTTGCAAGTAATATTGGAGAAAATGGGGCTACTTCATTCCATTCCAGTAAAAAGAAGTTCTAAAATAGCAAATAGGAAGCATGATGTTTTGGCTAACTGCCTCACAGAGCTGTAATTTTAAATGTGGGTTGAGAACTCCTCTCTTATCTAGAAATAATATGGCCAGTGGTCAGTATTTTCTCTTGGGAAAAGTCTTAAAGTTAGTATTCTTGCCACAGGCCTTACTGATTGCAGTGGACTATCAAGTCGTTGAAGATTAGGGGGGCCTGTGTAAAGGCTGAGATAACTGGGAGCAGGCCTGAAGTCTTCTTTCACTAACAAAACTGGTTATAGCCAAGGTTTTGTGTATGTACAGACGCAACTGTTCAGCACCCCAGCACGGTCTCTCAGTGTTGAAGCCCTCAAGAAAAAACTGAATGAGAATCTTAGATCCTCAAAGTTTTTGTACATAATCTATATAATTGCATGTAATGGAATCTGCCCTTGATCTTATATAAATGTCAGAAGGATAAATGAAAATAGTATGTTAGTAATCCTTAAAGATTCATTAGGCATGAAAATAAATTATGCTCATTTCATTAAAATACAAGCTTTCAAGTGGTCATTCTTCCCTAGCTATACTTTTCAAGTTCTTATCAATACTATCTCTGTTCTGATTTGATTATCCTTGCTGGTTGTACACAAACTTTAACTGTTGATCCACGTTAAGCAAACTTATTTTGGTGACACCAGGAATCACATGTTGCATTTACTGAGTATAAAGCCAGTAACAAGTATGAATATTCTCGAATAACACTGTTATAAGTAAAAGCACACATAACATTTATTGAACACTATTCGTCAGGGACAACGCTAGTCTCACATTTAATCCATTGAACAAAGGAGGAACTGGATTTGATTATTCTGTATCAGAGTAAGCTGATGAACATGTGGTGAAATGGTCAAACAGTGTCATCCATCAGAGGGTATTAAGGCAAGTGACAAAGGAGAGAAATCTAATCTATACCTGAGAAGTCAAACAGGAGCAGTGGTAGGAGTTACCACATTCTAGTTTGAGAACTGGATTCCTGGGGCCAACCAGCAGTTGGTAACAGAGCTGGGTTGAAGTGAGATGAGGTTTGCTGAGAAAACCAGCAGAAGGAGATAGGTAAAGATATTAAGCAAGATGAAGAAAGACAGTTTAACTTTTTTAGCATATTATTTGGTTTTTAAGTGAAAAACAGATTTGACCAACATGGCTTTTAAAAAAAATTAGATATCTATCAGAGTAGGCTCTTCTTTAGAAAAAGTTATTATTTCTCCAGAATCAAAAACATAAACTGGAAAGGATTCAGCTTTGGGTAAAATCTGGCTAGTCTTAACAAACATTCCTAGAGACTTTACATCAGTGTGAAAAATTAGGTCCTAGTTCTGAAGGACTTTTCATTCAAAAGTTCATGGCTTATGTTAATGAGAATATGCACATATATTTATGTGCTGTATATATTAAAAGTATTTGAGGACTTCCCTGGTGGCGCAGTGGTTAAGAATCGCCTGCCAGTGCAGGGGACACGGGTTTGATCCCTGGTCTGGGAGGATCCCACATTCCGTGGAGGCAACTAAGCCCATGTGCCACAACTACTGAGCCCTCGTGCCACAGCTACTGAAGCCCGCGCACCTAGAGCCTGTGCTCCGCAACAAGAGAAGCCACCGCAATGAGAAGCACGCCCACCGCAATGAAGAGTAGCCCCCGCTCCCTGCAACCAGAGAAAGCCCGCATGCAGCAACAAAGACCCAACGCAGCCAAAAATAAAATAAGTAAATTTATTTAAAAAAAAAGTATTTGAGAAGGTGATTCAGGACTCTCAATTATAAATCTTCAGGGCAGGAATCTTGCTTATTTTGCTGCTAAGGAAGGTGAATAGGCTGACAACAGTGGCATGAAAAAGACTTTTACTTGCTAAATCATCAGTCTAAAGGAGATAAACAGGTTAAGTTTGTTCTCTCAATACCCAGAGGCAAAATTTTCGCTCAGTTATTACAACATTACCACAAGCCTGTGGATTCTGCAAAAGTTGCCTAGCAACATTACAGTTAGTAACAACACAGGGTAGGGAAAGAACAGGAAATTTGAATTAGATATGCCCTGGGGCAGGTGGGCGTAACCCTGTCTCTTAGTACAGTGAGTGCTGTACTCTGAGGAGCATGAAATTTTAAAAATCGGAACAATCATTTAGAATTTCAGTTAGGACATTGCTGCAGTTAAACCGTAACATTGTGCCTGTTCTCAGCTGGAGGAGGCAGGGCCTGGGTTTCTTACTCATTTTGCCACTTTTGTTTTAAAGAACACTACATTTTAATTATTCCAGAAACATTTATTAAGAACCTTCTTTGGGGCCAAGGCACATTGCTGGTTGCTGGAGCTCTAAAGACAAATAAAACTCGATCTCAGCGCTGGGTGGAAGAGAAGCCAGACAGTAAACAAAGAGTGTTACATAGTCCATGCCGGGTGCAGTGTAAAGTCTGGAGCCGGGAATATCTATTTTACATGGAAGTGGCGAAAGTCAAATGGTTCTTGCCCTGATTACTGCTTTTAACAATACTTAAAAAAAAAAATTCCTTCTTTCCCCCAGTAATTTTATACATTTGTTGGGAATTTACCTCTCCTATTCTGTGTGAGGACCTGGGTGTGAACCAAGAACTCTTCCCTTCCCATCCGGAACCCAGGTCCTTTTGCCCCAGCCAATTTCAAGAACCTCCCAGTTCAGGGAAGCAGACAGGTGGAAAAGTTAAGAGGTGACAAAACCCAAAAAAATGTTAGAGGGCTTCCCTGGTGGCGCAGTGGTTGAGAATCCGCCTGCCAATGCAGGGGACACGGGTTCGAGCCCTGGTCTGGGAAGATCCCACATGCCGCGGAGCAACGGGGCCCGTGAGCCACAATTACTGAGCCTGCGCGTCTGGAGCCAGTGCTCCGCAACGAGAGGCCGCGACAGTGAGAGGCCCGCGCACCGCGATGAAGAGTGGCCCCCGCTCGCCGCAACTAGAGAAAGCCCTCGCACAGAAACGAAGACCCAACACAGCCACAAATAAATAAATTTATATAAAAAAAAAAAAATGTTAGAAGAGTGTTTTCCTCCAGGAAGGGGACTTGGTCTGGGGGTTGCAGGGGTGAGTCGGAGACTTCTATGCCATTTGAATTAATAATATAGAGAGAAAAATAAGCCAATCAACAAATATTTAAGTAAGGGCTCTGTTATTCACTCAGAAGATATTGTGCACCTAAATCACATCAGAATACTGCAATAAACAAATGGAAAATGTCCCTATACTCAAGGACCTCATTTTCTAGAAGGGAATAGGAGTAAACAATCAACACACTTTGAAATAGATATAAGCCTGTTAAGGAAATAAAGCAGGGTGTTGTGAAAGAGTGAAGGGGGGATGGCCAGCGTGAGCTTGCATGCGTAGCGATATAGAGGATACAGAATTCCTATATAGGAGAGGCTTAGGGACAAAAACCTCGCTCTGGAGAGGTGTTTACTCAGCTTTAAAGTTTCTGTTTACCTAGGAAGCACACTATTTTTACATACAACTCATGTTACAGATCAATAAAGAGCAGAAGTTTTCTAAAGTTATTTTTATTTACACTTCACATGAAATTGAGAAAATGTCAACTATCCGTATCAAAGAATTTATATTTCTCACTAGGAGAGAAGTGTTGGAGGGAGGGTGCTAAAAACCACTCCTTGGCTTTGGCCACGGATCATCAGAGAACACCTCTCTCTGAAATATACAAAAGGGTTGAGTTCCAGTCTTCTGAGAGCTTAAAATTAAGTTTGGACTAACACACAAAAAAGACACATTTATACATCAGTTAGCAAATATTTGGAGGAGACGACTGTTTACCCTTCACTGCTTCTTCAGTTATGTGATCTCAGGGAATTTCCCATGTGATAAGTACTAAGATGTGTTTCCATTGTTAAAAACCACATTGAGTTTAACCTTTGAAAAGTGTTAGAACAACATATATGGTCAGGTGTTAATATCCATAAAGTGCCACAATAAGAAAAACAGACAAGAGAGATAAATGCAAATGGCCATTAAGCCCATGAAAACTGTCCAGTGATACGAATCAAAACAACAAAACTATATCTACAAACATTAAGTACCCACTGATGTCCAGAATTCACCAACGGTGTACTCTAATCCACCGCTTGTGAGAACGTAAATTTTTTTTTTCTGGAAGGCAGTTTGGCAGTTTATATATACTTTGAGCCAGTAATTATCACTTCTTTGAATGTATCCTAAAGAATAAAAAACAAAACACAGAGGAAAAACAACACGAGAAGGAACAATATTCATTACGGGGTTACTCACAACTGAAAAATTGTCAGAAACTTCTATGTGCGACAGTAAGGGACGGATTAAATCACAATTTGACGGAGTACTAGAGAAATTTGTTCTCAAGTTGCTTTGAAATTTGCAGCGAGCGGAGCCAATCTGTTTTGCCAACACTTGCCCACGTGCTGGCAAACAAATATAAACACCGTGGCCGCGTGGTGGGCACTTGGTTTTGTGCTTAGGGCCGAGTGTGGTGCTGCTTTATTTACAGTGGGCAAGTGGGGGGCGGGCGGTGGAGAGCGGGGACGGCAGAGGGGACCATAGCCTGCGGGCGCTCCCCTCGCTGCGGACACGCCGGCCCCTAACAGACTCTCCGGGGGATAACTGAGATTCAGAGGTCGCCCCGCATCCAGTGACCTCGCCTCGAGAACTCGAGCGTCCGTCTTCCGGCTGACTTCGGTGTCGGCCTAACCCATTTGCACACGGTTCGCAAGGGTCCAGAGGCCGGAGGCACCATTCCCGGCTCAGTCCTCGACCCTGGAACCAGACTCCCCACAGCCACGCCCACTGAGTCCCAGGGCCCGGCACCAAAGGGATGCGGGACAGGAGGTCGGTCTCCCTGGGCAGCGCCCAAGGACCACGGCGGTCCCCCGCTCCCCGCGACCCGAAGGGACCCGGAGGCGCTCCCCCATCGCAAGTCCCACTCCTGACTCCGGGGAGCCGGAAGGGCGGCGAAGAGGTCGTGCCCAGGCCGGCGCTACGCTCGGCCTAGGCCAGTCCCCACCCTTCGCTCCTCCCAGAGGGCCGCCTCTGCTCCCCGGCCCGGCCCCATCCGGGCGGTGCCGGACCCAGCTCCCAGCCATCCAGCTCGCTCATAGGTCCGCGGCACCGCGCCCGCCCAGGCCTGGATCCGCGCCGAGCGGGGGGCGGGGGATGGGGGGGCGGAGCCAGCGGGTTCGCGCCAAAATCGCGTAGTTGATCCCTCCCCCGCGGGCTACGTCGCGCCCTCCTTTTTTTTCAAACCCCGGGCTGGGCGGGGATTGGTGGACTGGGCACTCACGTGGTTAACGGTCGCGGGAAGCCGCGGAGCCCGAACTTGCTGCTGGACCTGCGGAGACCCCAGCCTCGGCGCCCGGGCCGCCCCGCCTCTGCAGAAGAGTCCGCGCCGCCGCCGCCGCCCCCGCCGGCCGCCGCCCCGAGCGTCCCGGAGGCGCCGCGCAGGCCCGCCGCCGCGGCCACCGGGCGCGCCCAGTCGCACGTGGCGGACCCGCCCCCTGGGCAGGCCGTGCCCTGGACTCCGCGGGCCCAGGTTCTCCGGTCCTCCGCCCCAGCCCCGTGGGCGCGATGAGCTTCCTGAGCCGGCAGCAGCCGCCGCCGCCCCTCCGCGCCGGGGCCTCCTGCACCTTGCGGCAGAAGCTGATCTTCTCGCCCAGCAGCGACTGTGAGGAGGAGGAGGAGGAAGAGGAGGAGGAAGGCAGCGGCCACAGCACCGGGGAGGACTCGGCCTTTCAGGAGCCTGACTCGCCGCTGCCGCCCGCGCGGAGCCCCACAGAGCCCGGGCCCGAGCGCCGCCGCTCGCCCGGCCCGGCCCCCGGCAGCCCCGGGGAGCTGGAGGAGGACATGCTGCTGCGGGGCGCCTGCCCGGGCGCGGACGCGGCGGGCGGCGGGGCCGAGGGCGACTCGTGGGAGGAGGAGGGCTTCGGCTCCTCGTCGCCGGTCAAGTCGCCTGCGGCCGCTTACTTTCTGGGCAGCTCGTTCTCGCCTGTGCGCTGCGGCGGCCCGGGGGATGCGTCCCCGCGGGGGTGCGGGGAGCGCGGGGCTGGCGAGGGCCCCTGCTCGCCGCTGCCGGACCACCCGGGCACCCCGCCCCACAAGACCTTCCGCAAGCTGCGGCTCTTCGACACGCCGCACACCCCCAAGGTGAGAGGACGCAGCTGCCGGGGCGCCCCGAGCCCGCGCCGGCCCAGCCTTTTAAAAAGGCAGTGGCGCCGGGAGCCGAGCGCGGCGCTGCCCGGGTTCGGTTACATAACCGCCGGGCCGCACCCGCGCTCGCTCTCCTGCGCCGCAACAAAAAAGTTGGCAGCCCCTCTTTTGGGCCCTGCCCAGAAGTTGTCCGTTAAGATTATGTAACTGAACAATGGGCCTCGTCTGGAACTTCTTCATCTTTCAAAGGGGCTGATCGGCGCCGTCCAGGTGGCTGACGATTTGACGCCCGCCCAGTCGGGGCCGCCCCGAGCGTGGCAGCCGGGAGTGTGGCACCGATAACGTGGTTTGGAATGATGCTCGAGTGGTCCTGGCCCGGCCACCTGACACTCCCGAGCGCCGCAGCCATCTGGTGCCTTTTAAACGCAGAGATCGGTCCTGTAATTTGGGCGGCGCACGCAGGAGTTCGGTTAAGAAAAAAAAAAAATTCATGCGCTTATCGTTTCGTATCAGGTGGCCTTATGGGGGAAAGTTTGAGATACGGAGGGAGACTGCGCTTCGACTTGGGAGAAAAGGCTGGCCTTCAAGCATTTACAGTCTTAAAAAGATTCGTAAATAACTCAGGGGTAGCGTTTAAGCCTCTTTCCGGACAGAATATTTATTGGGTAAGCGTTTGTTTACAGCATTGGGTTTGCAATTCCCAAGTTTGGTCAGCCTGAGTGTCAGGATTAGGAACGTCCAACTGTTAAAAACCAGCATTGGTGTTGTTGCCTGGATCCTCAGGCTTTCATATACCGTTGATAAGGTATCTTAAAGAAGTAGGTGTTCAGCACCTGTTTGCTGAATGGCTAGTGAGTAAGCCGATGACCACTTCTAGAACTTTAGAAGTAACAGAAGATTTTAAAACGGACAGTTCCCGAAATTAAGACAGGTGCCGCATTTATAAGATTAATGCAGGAAATGCACCTTTTTAAGTGAGTCAGTTTCAGTACCGTTACTAGTCATAAACCTCAGGAGGATGTGTGCTTTTGTGCTCTACTGTTTGCTAGCTGACTTGCCCACGGCAAGATCCCTCTGGAAGTGAGGGGAGGAGTCCTACGGAGGAGGCTTTCAAACCCTACTTGGATGGGGGAGGGGAGCTTTTATAGGGCTCCCTGACTGCTTTCCATTTTTAGATGGATTGAAAGGTTTTGTTAACTTTTATCCTCTAGAATGAACTTAATTTTAGTCTGCATTCATATTCTTTTTGGGGTTAGAGACCTTATTTTACTTGGCCTTTTCAGAAAAGGTGGTTAGTATCCAGCTTCAGGCTCCTAAGTTAACCACTGTTTATTTTGCTTGAAAGATAACAAAGGCTTGTGTGTTGCTTTGACCTACACATTCAGCCTCGTGAAAGCCTTGTTGAAAGTTAGGTTGAGAAGGCCGGCTATAGCACTTGGATCCTAAGCATTTGTTTTTTACCCCTCCTAGAGTTTGCTCTCCAAAGCTCGAGGAATCGATTCCAGTTCTGTTAAACTCCGAGGTGGTTCTCTATTCATGGATACAGAAAAGTCAGGAAAAAGGGAATTTGACATACGACGGACTCCTCAAGTGAATATTAATCCTTTTACTCCAGATTCTGTGTTACTTCATTCCTCAGGACAGTGTCGTAGAAGAAAGAGAACATACTGGAATGAGTAAGTTATTTATTATTCAACAGTTTGGTTCCTCAACCACCCAAGATTGGTTTGGTATACTTATTAAAATTTAGTTTCAACTGAATGACATGGAAGTTTATGCACTGAGAATTTTCTCCATTACTAGCAATTCTCAGTAATCACCTGTGGAAAAGAGTGGTGTGGGAAAGGAAGGAATAAAAAGCCTAGATAGTAGGAAATCTGCTGTCAAAATGAGACAGGCAGAGAAGGTTGATTTACAAAGGCTTTAATTTTGATATGTGTGGTGGTGGTGGTGTATTTAAGCAAGAACAATATTTCCATCAGTTGAGCTGTATCTTGTCATTACACAATTAAATGCTTTTCTGTTTTCATTCATTAAATTTTCATTTTGTTATATACCTGTTAGATAAAGTTTTGGATCTCTAGTTGATGTATCTGTCAGATATGTTGATGGAAAAAATAATATTTTTCAGTTCCTGTGGTGAAGACATGGAAGCCAGTGATTATGAGTTTGAAGATGAAACAAGACCTGCTAAAGTAAATAGCTTTTGATTTTCTTTTTATTGTTTTTGAAATTTGATTTTCTACATCTTAACAAGCTATCACATATACATGTTAAATAAGCCACATATGCAAGCTACCATATATGCATGTTAAAACATAAGATATAATTTTTAGGGAGGAGTCAAGATGGAGGATGCGGAATTTGTCACTCCTCACAAGTTCATCAAAAACACATCTACAAATGGAACAATTCCCACAGAGCACCTGCAAAACATAAGATATAATTTTTAAATTTCACACATAGTGCTATCACCATAGTGAAAAAATCATTTTCATACCTTTGTATTTTATATATATATATATGGATACACTTTTTATTACAGAGAATTACAATTACTGAAAGCAATATGAAGTCACGGTATACAACAGAATTTCATGAGCTAGAGAAGATTGGCTCTGGAGAATTCGGTTCTGTGTTTAAATGTGTGAAGAGGCTGGATGGATGCATTTATGCCATAAAGCGATCAAAAAAGCCATTGGCTGGCTCTGTTGATGAGTATGTATTAAAGATTTTGCCTTCTGCTCTTTTGTTCAGTATGATGTTACAAATGTTAAGGTTTTAGGTGGTCAATCATTGAATTTAATTAATTCTTTAACATTTGAGAAGTTGTAATGATTTAATCAGATCCATTTCATTTTTTGCCATTAGTTCTTACTGGACTTGGTAGAATAATATAAGGGGTCTGATCTTGGAGCCTAACTTAAATTTCTTATTTCTAGTAGCATCCATGAATTCATAGTAAAGTGGAGTTTCATCTTTTCTGAATCCTAGGGCCAGCAAGCTTCCTTCTTTCTAACATTCTTTAATGGAAGTCTTTGGAAAAATCTGGTACAGAGTTTTAACTCCCTCTCTTTCAAGCAAGTTGTCATTCAGCATAATGATAGATCCAGAAGTCAAGATTCTTTTATGAACTTTCAGATAAATTAACCAGTTCAGGCTTGAATAAAAATGATTTACCATTCTCTTAATCTCAAACTTCTAGGCAGAACGCTTTGAGAGAAGTATATGCTCATGCAGTGCTTGGACAACATTCTCATGTAGTTCGATATTTCTCTGCATGGGCAGAAGATGATCATATGCTTATACAGAATGAATATTGTAACGGTGAGTAATACAACGGTTCCCCTGTAAACTCGTAAGCTCAAGAAAATGAACACCAAGGAGATACTTCTTTTTATCTAAAGTCTTGCTCTAATTCTGTATATCTTTTATCTCTTGTAAATTCAAAGATCAGAAGCCTGATCTTTGAATTTCAACATGAATTTCAAGTGCAAGTAATTCTTACGTGGAAGTTAATATTGAAAACCTTGTTCTTGCTACCTGGATAGTAGAACCGTGCGTGTTATTTGTGTGCCTTTTACTAAAATTAAACTGATTTTCTTGAGAGGACAGCAGCCTTGCCATATATATTTTGGTATCCCTAGCACTTAGCATAGTGTGTGTGGGGGATATAGTAGTTAATAATCCAGGCTCCCTGCATCTAGCCTTCCCTTTCCATTTCATTTTATGTGCTGCTAAAACTGATATTGGTTACTCATAAAATGACAGTGACTCTCCATTGATAAAAATTTAGCCATTTGTTGAATCTTGCTCCCCCTTCCATCTATCCAACCTAGTTTACCACTAGAATCCACTGAGATGTTTCTGTAAAGTAAGAGTTATGCTCTTTTAGTTCCCTAGTTGTGCCTCCCTCCTTCCTTCCCCCCCTAAAACAAGCATTTATAGAGGTTTAACTTTGGACCTTTGTATAGCTTTGAATTTCAGCAGGTCCTTCAGCAATCAACGTGTGTCCTTCCTTTTTATTAAAGCTTTACCAGAGTCCCGGCCTCACTTCTGATTCTTACAGACAGCTGTTATTAAATACCTAAATCTTTATATATGATGGATTTTTATTTCTGTGTACCTTCGGTGAATATTAGAGAATTTAGAATTTAATGAACAGTCAAGTAGCAAAGATTATTTTTGTTGATTCTCATTTTTTCTTAAGACCAGCCATTTCATAGCTTGTGAATAAATAAGTGGTATAGGTAGTAGATTCAGGTTTTCTGTATTTGAAAACAATGAACAAACAGAAGTAAAAGACTCATTTTTCATACCTGACTTCTCATTGAGTTGTCATTTTAATCTCCACCCTTGAAAGAATAAGTGCTCAGTATACAGCATTGCTGCTGTTTCGTTTCACACATCTCTTGAAATGTTTCTCTTCATACCATCAAAACATTTATGAAGCTATCGCCCATGGCCTTGTGTTTCTTAACCTCCATTTTTTAGTAACTGCATTTAATAATAGTACAACTTTACCGTAATACCTTCTCCCCTCCATATTTGCTAGACGCCATCTCCTTTTAGTTTCTTTCTCCCTCTCACCTTGTTGGATGTGGCTGGCTGTCTCAAGTATTTCAGCCACAGTCCAGATGCATGGTTGTGTCATTCAGATGATTTTGAGAAAACTCTTGGGCCTGGGAGTTGGGAGGGAATGAGCCATCTTGCTAACCCTCTCAGATTACAGAGACCTTGTCCTGTAATAAAGTTAGATTATAAAATAATCTTTTGAAATAGCTTATTATTTTGGAGCATTGTAAAACACTTAAGGAATATGGATCTTTAAAAAACAAATAGACCTCTGTAAAGTAGGACTGCCTCTTTGTATGGTTGTTTATTTTGCTTAGATGAAAGACAGTGAGGCTATCTAGATACATTTGTGAGCTCTTCTTTTGTTTCCCTTTTCCACCATTATCTCCACATAAACCCTTGAATGTCCTAATAAGCCTGGTCTTTAGATCCTTTCCTACAGTTTCACAGGGAAGGATTCTGTTATCATTCATTTGTTGTGTTGATTAACTGATATCCTTTATCTTAACTGAATTTCCTTGTTGTCTCAAAAGTAGTTTGCATTTTGAGCCTTTTTTCTTGGTTTGGTGATAGACTGAATTTCTACTCTTGATAAACAGGTGTAGAAAAATGTTGATCGATAGGGGAAGAGAACCTGAAATATCAGATCAGTGGTTTGCTTTTCTTACCTCTTGCCCTTTCAGCAACAAGATAGAAGGAACTGGCCTAGCTATAGTTGCTAGACCTACTAAAAAGCAGCCATGTTATTTCTTGGTAAACTTGATCTAGGACTCCAAGCTCACCTGTCTGACAGGCTTCTTGACCTGCTCCCTCCTGGAGCCCTCTTCCTGCAGTTCAAGATTTGTTCAAGTTAAGTTCAGAAAACATACTTAATCCTAAGCTCTCCAGGTGTGTGATTTATTTACTTTTTTTAAACACATTTGACGTTTTGTTATTCAGTCTTGTTCAAATTATAGGACCTCCTTTTCTGAGTAGTATATCATTGACCTAGATTTTATTACCTTGGTTCTGATTTTATTATTCCCAACTAAGCTTTAAACAGAAGTGGTTTATTTATTTATTACAATAACTCCTCGTTTCCTCTGAGACAGAGTATAAACAAAGTTTTTAAGTATAAACTTAAAGTTTTTTAAAGTATAAACAAATTAGCTAATTGGTTTGACTGATTCTATAAAAGCAGGCTATGTTCTTATTCATAGTAAGGGTAGTATAAATTAAAACGATACTAAGATACTGTTTTTTACTTACAAAATTTTTAGACTCTGTTGTTAAATGTGTGGGAAAACAGGTATTCTCACACATTAAACATGGTAGTATGAATTGGCACAGCCTTCTCTAAGGGGTACTCTGTGTGTGTGTGTTTTTGCCCCAGATTTATCTTCCAAATCCCCAGATTTACATAAGCTTATGCTAGCAGAAGTTAAGTATTAGCCATTTTGAAATTAGAAACTGAGTGTACTGTTATTTTATGTGAGCTTTCAGAGGCAATCAGATCTTGGCACTGATGGTGTGAATACCAACCCTAAGCTCTTTTGCAGGATAAACAGAAATGGCCCTCTCAGCTACAGAAATTTATTGTATATGTAATAAAACACTGTCTCCCACATACACTATGCATGTGTATATTACATTGTACATACCCTTTGACCCAGCAGTTTGTTTGTAGGAGATATACTAAATATGTGTGAAATGACCAATGTACGAAGTTATTCCTGAGACCACAGTATGTAGTATTAAAGGCTTGGAAATTATTTCTAAATGTCCATCAATTAGGGGATTGGTTAGTGCATTACCATTCAATTATACAGTGGAATTCTGTAGACACAAGAAAGAAAGGGGTAGTTTTGTATATTGGTAGAGAATGATCTTCAAGATAATGAAAATATGTTATCGCTTGTGTAAAAAGGAGTTGAAAAGAATACATAAGAAACTGATAACATTGATTTACTCTGGGAAAGAGAACCAGGTGCATTGCTGAAGTATGTATTCATAAGACAGAGGAGACTTTACATTGTACTTTGTACCCATGTGAGTGTATTACCTACTGAAAGAATAAATAAAATTTTGATTTCACAAACAGGTTGAAGAGAATAGGTCCTATATAAAATGTCACTTTCTTGGTTGCGTGTGGTCATACAGTAAAGGTGGAAGAAAAATAATAGTTCAGGAAGAAGAAAATTCTAATTTTTCTTGTGTTTGTTAGGTGGAAGTTTAGCTGATGCCATAAGTGAAAACTACAGAAGCATGAGTTACTTTACAGAAGCAGAGTTGAAGGATCTCCTTTTGCAAGTTGGCCGGGGCTTGAGGTATATTCATTCAATGTCTTTGGTTCACATGGATATAAAGCCTAGTAAGTATTATAGATCCTCTGACTTGTGTTCTTTAGGGTTATAGAGAATAAATGACTTCATTAAAATAATATGGGAACATAAACATCTTACTATGTTTTTTCATTGTTAGTTTTAAAAGATTTTTGACCCACGTATTAGTATTGTTTTATTTCCCATCACCTCTTCCCTTGTTATCCCAAATTTGAAATAACAAACTCATTTTTACTAAAAGCTGAAAAAAAATGTGCTGCATCTTATGGGAACCACATAGTCTCGGAGTGGGACTCTGGGGAGACTAAAAGAACCTGTGTTTAAAGCCCGTCTCTTGTACTAGGCTATAGATCCATAATTTTAAATTAATGCTGGTGCCACTAACATGGTTATTAGAATAAAATGAGAAATGTGAAAACGTTTTGAAAACATAGGTACTACAAACCTGGAGGTATTTCTAGTCTGTAAAAGAAATAATAAAATTGTCACTGTATGACCCAGAAAACAAAATGACAGATGTATTGTGATTATAAATGTATTTAAAATGTTGTAGATAAATAAGCACTGGAGAGTTTAGGAACATAGTGGTTTTATTTTTTTTCTCTTTACCGTTAGATCATTTTCAGCTAAAAAAATTGATTTTTATATATAACTGGCTCTAGTAGATCGACCATACTATGGCTCAGAACAACCTCATAGTATTCTTTGAAAGGCTTATGAGGTTTCAAACTAAAGGAGCAGTGGTACGAATCAAGGTGTAGGCCTACATAATTTTAGGTTAAACTGAAACAAAATTGTATTTTACAGAAGTAGTAATTAGTACATTGTAGAATATTTTAAAATATAGACAAGCTGGACTAAAAAAAAAAAATTAAATCCCCATTCTTCTATTAATCTTTGGAACTACAATTATAATGTCAGTGCTGCTAACAGGGTTATTAGAATAAACTGAGCTGTGAAGATGCTTTGAAAACTTAAGTTCTGTACAAACATGGTGGTATTTCTAGCCTGTAAAATGCCATCAAAATGTTACTGTTTTATTCAGAAAACAAAATGGTACATGCGTTTAGATTATCTTGCATTAAAAAATGTATGCAAATGAATCCTACACTAACATTTTAGTGCAAATCCCTCTCATTTTATCAAAAATAACATCATAATGTACATACTGTTTTATAACTTTTTTTTAAAGACAATTGTCTCTGTCTCTACCTTTCCATTTCAGTAAATTTTTATCTCATCTAGTAGCCAGATCATATTAAAATTTTTCCTAGTTGACCAAAGTCCTTAACAGTTGATTCGTCCAAACTAGTATCCATTTCAGGACCATGCAATACACCAGGTTAAATCCATTTTTCTTTTTTGGGTTTTACCCTTCCCCTACTTAAATAATAATAATAATACAGACCTTGTCTTGCAAGATATCCTTTCTTCTGGGTTTGACTGGTTGCTTCCTAGCTTATTCCTTTCTCTATCCTATAAATTAGAAGTTATAACTAAAAGGTTGATGGATTTAAGTTAAACATTGTAGGCTAGGTGTTTTTAAGTTGAATTTAATGAGATGGTTTTCTTTTTTCTTTTTTAATCTATGGAAATATGTGTGATTCATGGGAATTTAAATCATTTTGCACAACTTAATTATATGAAGTATGTGAAGAATTTTTGTACATTAACTTACTAAAATGTTTATTTTCAAAAAGGAAAAACTATATTTGAACTGATGGCAGTTAATGTGGATCAGTAAGGTTTGCCCATACTCACTCATAGCTTGTATTAAATGTCAGACAAACATAGTGGATGCTTATATTACAAGTACAAAAGTTGAAAATATTAAGGTGTGTGAAGTTTTAAATTTACAAATACCACCATAAAATAAGTTGTCCTGTAAATAAAGCAAAATTGGAAAGATGACTCTAGTGAATGTAACATTTATAAATTCTATACTATATTGATAAAACTACTAAAATAAAATCTGCCACTAAAACTTATGTTAATCATGAGCTTACCTGAATTAGAAAAAAAAAAAATGTGTACAGCAGAAATAGTGAACCACAGAACCTCATTGGGATGTAGATGCTGTATGGTCAGCCAAACTCAATAGCTACATGACTTATTCTTTTCACACCAGCCTTGTAGCATTAGATTAAAATTTGTTCTTTGGCAGCATCACAAATTAGTATGTTAATTGCCTTTTGTATTATTTCTGAATAATTAAAACTGCTGAAGACCAGTGTGTAGGTGACAAGGGTCTAATGCAGTGGTTTCCAAGTGTTCAAGGACCAGTGCTAGGCCAGAAAATATATTCCTAGAAAATATAGTCCCAGTTCTTGTCCCCTGAGATTTTCATTCTCACTGGGTTTGGGGTAGAACACATAAGAATCTATATATTTAAAAGCTT
The DNA here is from genome assembly GCF_028023285.1 of Balaenoptera ricei. Classification (NCBI taxonomy): domain Eukaryota; kingdom Metazoa; phylum Chordata; class Mammalia; order Artiodactyla; family Balaenopteridae; genus Balaenoptera; species Balaenoptera ricei. Next base: position 67,179,305 of record NC_082646.1, read on the forward strand.
TCTGGTTGATTCTGTTATATGACTTGTTTGTGAACTTTGGTTTAACTGTTAACTGTTAGTATGGCTTACCTAAATAACTGTTTGACAGGTAATATTTTCATATCTCGAACTTCAATCCCAAATGCTGCCTCTGAAGAAGGAGATGAAGACGACTGGGTGTCCAACAAAGTTATGTTTAAAATAGGTAAGAAAGAAAAATAACCAGATTATTTCCTCAAAATAAAGAGGGAGAGGCTGGTTTGTTTTAATTCTTGACTGTATTTTTTTCAATACTTCTAGGTGACCTTGGGCATGTAACAAGGATCTCTAGTCCACAAGTTGAAGAGGGTGATAGCCGTTTTCTTGCAAATGAAGTTTTGCAGGAGGTAGTTTTTCTCCTTTAAGCCATTTGCCTTGTAACACTTACCAGTTGCTAGAAAACTATAAATGCAGATGTATTGAAATTTTAAGTTAATAACTGGTAGAAAGGTAATACAAAATAGAAAGTGTAAACTGTTAGCTGTGGATGTATTTAATCTAGCGAAAGTCAGTAAAGGCAAATATTCAACAGTGGTGGAGTTGCAGTAAAAGAGAAATTTCCATACACTACTGGTGGAACTTTAAAATGGCATTGCCTTTTTGGGGATCAGAGTGTTAGTATTGGGACTTCCCTGGCAGTCCAGTGGTTAAGACTTTGCCTTCCAATGCAGGGGGTGCGGGTTCAATCCCTTGTTGAGGAGCTAAGATCCCACATGCCTCGCGGCAAAACGTAAAACAGGAGCAATATTGTAACAAATTCAGTAAAGACTTTAAAAATTGTCCACATCAAAAAAATCTTTAAAAAAAAAATGTTAGTATCTTTCAACATTTTAAAATCACAAACTCTGACCCAGAATTTCCATTTCTAGGAGTCTCTCCTTCAGAGACAGTCATATACAAGTAAATTGAGAACGATGTAAATATGTATTTAGCAATAAGGGAATGATTAAGTAAATTATGGCACATAGTTAATAGTGCTATTTCAAAAAGAGTGTTGCAAAATATTTCTTGATAAGAGTTTTGAATGAAAATAGAACAAGTAGAACAAATGAAGTGTATGATTCCATTGTTCTTTTTATATGTATATTTGTGTTTTATATGTATATGCATATTTCTGACTTGTTGATGTATGTATGTTTTGTATTTTCATATGAATGCCCCTAGGGGGATAGGAGTTTCTTCTGAGAGTTGAGTTGGGCTAGTGATAAAGAAGAGGCCTTTTAGAAATGCCTAAATACTTTTAGAAATGTATTTACTTTCCCACCCCAGAGTGTATATTATTTTATCATTAAAAAAAATAATAATCTCCCCAAATTTAGCTTGTTCTCTGAATAGTTCCTAAACTTAAGTGTGGCATTGGACATTTTAATTTCGTTTATTTCGCACCCAAATCATCATTGAGGTGTAATCTTACTTTATTTTGGCCATTTTTATATTCCCTTAAGTTTTTTTTTTTTTAATTTTACAGAACTATACTCATCTACCAAAAGCGGATATTTTTGCCCTTGCCCTCACAGTGGTATGTGCTGCTGGTGCTGAGCCTCTTCCCAGAAATGGAGACCAATGGCATGAAATCAGACAGGGTAGATTACCTCGGATTCCACAAGTGCTTTCCCAAGAATTTACAGAGTTGCTAAAAGTGAGCATTTTATATATGAGGCACTTTATTGACATGATTCAATATTTTATTAAATTGCATGTCTTTACATTAATTTTACTTCTCTTTTTAAGGTTATGATTCATCCAGATCCAGAGAGAAGACCTTCAGCAATGGCACTGGTAAAGCATTCAGTATTGCTGTCTGCTTCTAGGAAGAGTGCAGAACAATTACGAATAGAACTGAATGCTGAAAAGTTCAAAAATTCACTTTTGCAGAAGTAAGTGATGGGGTTTTTGTTTGTTTTGTTTTTACTTTCTCATTTTTATTCTCAAATTTTAATGAGAGATGATTTAGGCTTTCCATCAGTGAAGAATATAGTGGCTTGGCATGTTATATGGTTAAAGTTTGGGGATTTCTGCTTTACATTGGTATTTGACCTATAAATTTGTGTTGTTTCTAAACTTTGAAATTATGGACTTAAAAATTTTTTAAACTTGCATATATTTGCAGTGGTGATAATCCCCAAGCCCCAAACTATCACAAAAACTAAAATAAGCAGGTATCAGTTTTTTCCCTCCAAACTCTCAACCATAAACTAACATTTTCCTTGAAACGTTCTATTCTACTTATTTTTATGAAAGAATGAAATAAATGTCGATTAGGTTAGTAGATGATTCTCATATTTGCTCTGAATGACCTTTGACATTTTTGAAAACTGGTTGGAATGATCATTCTAATTCATTTGCTGTATTGCTGCCGTTTTGATTCTAACCTAATAAAACTGACTTGAAATATTTAAAGGTTCCTTTGCCATTAGTTTGATAGCCATCATAGTTCATATAAAGAGGAAGTAGAATTTTCCTTTTGTCTGTGTTATGTAAAGAGATTTTCACAATATTGTATTTTTTCTTTCCTCAATTGCATCTTAGAGTAATGATGTCATGCAAAGATCTCCCAACTGATAATGTAGTTTGTATTTGGCCTCTTAGGATCCCTTCCTAGGATTAATACAGTAGGTGAAAAGTCTTGTTTCCTGTTTTTACGTTCTTAGAGAACTCAAGAAAGCCCAGATGGCAAAAGCTGCGGCTGAGGAAAGAGCACTCTTCACTGACCGGATGGCCACCAGGTCCACCACCCAGAGTAATAGAACATCTCGACTTATTGGAAAGAAAATGAACCGCTCTGTCAGCCTTACCATATACTGAACTACTCATTTCCCACCCCCCAAAAAAAACTGTGACAAGAGGAAGCTAGGTTGAAATCACTGCTAGGATTCAGTTTGCAATTACTTTCTCAGTCGGTGTCAGTAGTTTTACTGAAATATCTTTTAGGACTTTTATTTGTGAATTACAGTTAAAAGCTGTATTTTGACCAGTGCTATATCAGGCTTTTGTCTAGTTTTACCAGTCTGTCTTCTGTAGGATGTCAGTCACTGTTGGATGTTACACCAGCCTTTCCAGGGTTAACCACTGTGGTGGTGTGCTGCTTATAGTTAGCTGTTGCATTGTAATAAAAGGTATCTGTCCCTGTAGTGACTTGTAAAAAAGGACTCAAGGGCTTTATTACATACCTATTCTCCCTTTGAAAAGGGAAATGCTAAGAGACTCAGTACTCCTCAGCCTTCAATGTACCTGTGTGTCAATCTTATATTTCTTTTTTAAAATTGTGAATTATACTTGTATATCCAACTGGGAGCACTTTGTAGGCATTGCATGAACCATGGAATGATAATTCTGTGGAAGTATTGCCTTGTGAATTTGCTGCTATTTTAGTTTTGTCTTTGCTGTAAAATTGTAGCATTAAACAATCATCGTTGTTAATAGGCTTTCTTTTTAAAACAATTATGTGAAATATATAGCTGCTCTTGATGAAAAGCAGCTATTTGCCTTTTTTTTTCTTTGAACTTTGAAGCTAGTGCATTGGAGAAATGCACCTTTCCCCCCCCCCTTTGGAATGCTGTATTAATGTAGTATAATTATTACTGGTTTTGTACTTTTTCCTGATAATGCCCTTCCCTGACTCTTTTTAAAAAATGTTTCCTCCCTCCACCCACATTTTGTACTTGATTATATTGTTAGTCTGTTTTTTAAATGTTTTGCCTGGTTTCTCCAATATTTGTGTATATAAACTAATCTTGGTGATACTGTACATAGCTATTTGAAATGCCAGAATGACTTCTGACTGTCCCAAGCTGATCACAAAATATGTTTTATGTGTGATTAGCCATTTGACTAATAATACTGGCTAACAGTTGTTGCAAAAAAATAGAATTTGTCTGTTGTTTGTTTTCCTATTTTGGTTTAAAACATGTTTGCACTAGTCTGTTTGACTTGTGTTTTATTAACATTGATTGGCATATTAAAAGTCACTCTGAGCTTACCTTAATTGTCTAAATCTTTATGATGCCTATTTTCTACTATTTTATCTCCATTATCACTACATTTTAAAATGTAGAGTATAATGTATATGAAATACTAAAAGCAGAGGGCACATTTTTGACAGAATATGAAACACTGATTATTTAATGATGAGCTTTAGTCTACATTAGTTACATTTTGAGATTTAACAAAAATTTACCCATCAACCCTCAATGTTTTTTGTCATAAATAATATCTTTACGTCACATTGCATATTATGCATTTGATCTGCTAGAAATGTATAATGTGGTTTAAAATAGCTTTAGATTATTAAGTGAATATAATGGATAGGACTTATAACATTAATTTGAACTGAGTCACAGAAGAGAGTTTTGAAGTGGGGAGGGTTTTATCTCACTAAACTGGGCTGGATTTTAGAATTGAGAGTGCAAATTTAAGTGATTAACAGTGCTAATTCTATGTGACATCTTTTTCTGCCATAGATTAGAACCAGAGAGTAAGCAGTGAAGGCCTTTTAGCAGGTAAAAATGAACATTGCAAGATCCTTGGGCTTTTTGATCATGGGTACATCGTTTCTCTTGATTAGGGTCTATTTCTGCTATAAACATTTCTAACAAGCTTGATTATTTTAGCTTTTAAGCCCATGGCATGTTAAAAAGTACAATTTAGAGGCACGAGAGGAGTTGGTGCAGATAAATTAGATATAAAAGCTGACAGGTGTGGAAGACAGAAAAACTTAAAGCTGCATAGGCTGGAGCAGGTAATACATTTCAGCCACTGAGGACAAAGCTATAAGAAATATAATAATTGGTGTTTGTGAGCATCACTCACTAAGTCATTAAGGTGCATTTTTCTAGTTCACTAGCTTCAAAGAAAAAAATCAGGTGTTGTTTTTCATCAAGATTTGCAGTAAGTTTTTCACATTGTTTAAGAGTAATAGATTGAGTAGGAAAAAAATCTGATTTTCAAAGGAAATTCTTAGGCTCTCTGAAAGCTGATATGAGAGTTGGGCTCATATTCAGTACAGTATACTTAGGTTAAGTGCCTTTTATATACTAACTGGTAGACCAAAGAAATAGGTCCACTAGGGACTCGGGATAGAATAGAGGAGATTCATGTAAACACAAAATGACAATAAAATGTGGTAAGTGCTATGTTGGAGGGATGGCTCAAAGGACAATTTATGTACCTATACCTTGGGAAGATGCTGGTGGCAGGTTAGAGAATGGATTGTGGGAATTAGGTTTAGATTGGCTTCAAAGCCATTGTACTAAATCAGTGTAAAAGTAAGGAGGGCCTGAACTAGGAGGTCTATGCATGGAAACAAGGGGATAGGATTTCATTAGATGGGAACACTGCACATTGAACAGGTTTTGTTTGTTTTTATAATGGAATGAGAACTTGTTAGATTTCATTAGATGGGAACACTGCACATTGAACAGGTTTTGTTTGTTTTTATAATGGAATAAGAACTTGTTAGCATAAGGTCAGAATTGGAGAATCAGCTGCAAGTGCTAATATGGAAGCATTGAAGAATTTCCCAGAAACATTAATTAAAATGCAGAGGCCTGTTATTGTTTGAGACAGATATTTAACACTGGTAAAATTACTTTTTTGGAAAGCTAACTTCAGTGAGGAAGAAAATTTTAAAATATTGATTATGCAGTTGAGTAGGAGGAATCCCATACTGCAGTTGACTACGAATTGAAACTGTTGCCTTACCTTTATCTTGCCAAGAATTCAAGGCAGTCCCCTTTAATTAATGAACTAATGTCTTTTGAAGACCCGATTCTTAAGCTTTGATTTTTTTACTCTGTTCCAGAGGGCAAGAAATGGTATTTAAAAAATTGGTAACAGCTGGGTTTGGGTACTGCTTTAGGCTGTCTCCTAATTCTTAAGCAGCAGCATCCTGACATTAGTTTTTCTTCCTCCCCAGTTCACATCCACAAAGCGTCTCACTGACTTTAGCCAACAGATCAAAGTTGTTGCATCCTTACGGTATTTTTATTTGTGAAATTATTAAAGGCCAGTTAAAGCAATCAACAAAGAGGATGGATCAAAAGAAATTTTGGAAGTGTTTTGGATATCGTGAAAATCATAACTGAAGCTTGGAACTAGGAATTTGGAGGAAACTGCCTAGTATTTTGAAGGCATTTGTGTAACTGTAAAAAGCATCACTGAAACTGATTGACATTGTGGAGTGAGTGGATCTAGACATTTCTCCTGCAAACCTTGTTGTACTGTTAGACATTTCTCAAGCTCAGCAAAGTAGATTTTTATATAAATGCAAGAGTAAGACATCATTGAAACTGTCCCTCTCCCAGCATTTAACTTTCAAAAACTTTGAGAGGCTTTCATCTGAACGTCATTAAACTTTTTTTTTCTTTGTGGCAGATGACCCTAATTTTCAATGCAGTTTAAAGGTCTCTGGAGTAAGGAAAAATATCTGTGTATGCTCTAGGAAGAGTTACCAGGAAAAGATGGCATGTTCTGTCCAAACTTCGTTAAACTAAGAGCCTAAGAAACCTCAGCCAGCCCAGCCCATGAAGAAAAATGCCTCAAAGGAACATTTATACTATAGTTCATATTGTTTAGTTTTATATGGTTAATAAATATTTTGAAGAGCATTTCTTTGTTTTGAGTTTTGACATTCTTGAGGTATGAAATGAGTTTCTAGGCCTGGAATTCCAGTTTATGGCTACCAATCCATTACACCAATGGCAAATGCAGGTTCAGTGTACAATGACTCTATTTAGGTTGATTATCTAGGAGAGGAGTTACCTTTCCACAGATTAGCATGTGGAGGCTCAGGTGAGTTCAGTAACTTAGGAACTCAATTTGGTAAGTAGGAGAACCAGAATTTCAACTCAGATCTCATAGCAAAGAATCATGCTTTTTCCAGACGCATGAAAGTTGAGGGCAACACTAATTAAAGGGCAGAGTGAGGCAGCAAAGGAGAACAGGAAGGAACAGTATGAAAATTAGGAAAACTGGGAAGACTCTGGTATCAGGGAGACGGAGAGAAGTTTGAAGGAGAAACTGGTTAACTGTGACTGCAGAAAAGATTAAGAAATGACTCAAAGCTCCATGAATGCATCTGAAGTTCACTAGATCTTTGGCAAGCAGTGTCAGTGGAGGGGGAACAAAAGACAGATTACAGTGAGTTGGGTGTAAATGGGAGATGGGCAAGTTGAGATAGCAAGTATAAATTATTTTTAAGAAACATGGCTGAAAAAGCAGGGCAAGGGAGGAGAAGGCCATACAGCTAGAGAGGAATCTTTGGGTCTTATGCTATCATTTATTGATCACCTATTATGTGCTAAATGTTTTCCGTACATAATGTCATTAATCCTTATAAGAATTCTACACAAAAATCCCCATTTTACACATGATATTTAGAGTGGTAAAACAAATTTTCCAGATGATATAGGTACAAAGATTCAGTGTTCAAACCTAAAGTGTTTGGCTGAACTACTAGCCCAATTCATAGCAAGTCCTTTGAGCCTGCAGCAGAGGAAGAATGAGTGTGGATGAGACAAGTTTGGAAGCGTTTGGGGGAATGCAGGAAATGGGGGAGGGAAATCCAGTCTGAGGCCTCTTATCGAATCCCGTGAACTGAAAGTGCCTGTGCACAGATGCACACACGTGCGAGGAATGCCACCCTACCCCACTGCATTCTTTCCTTCTAAATGAGAGAAATACATAGAGAGTATACTATATAACCATTTAAAGCAAAGTTTCAAGGAATTTTTATGACTTAGGGAAATGTTTGAGTTATAATGTTAAAGTGAAAAAAAAAATCAGGAAGCAAAATTGTATAAGAGATTTTTTTTTAAAGCATTAAAAGAATAGAGGCCTAACAATGTCATTTGAGCGGTGAGATTGTGGGATATTTCCCACTCTTTTCTCCTTTATGAACCTTCTATATTTTAAACAATGAGCCTTTATTTTGTAATCAGAAAAAATACACTTTAAAAATGTTTGAAGTTATTAGCATGTGCAGTCAGTACAAATTGGGCAAGTCAGCCAGCTTGCAGAGACTTGTCCAGTGATCACACCTGCGGGCCCTAAAATTTCTGGTAATGAGACTACTCCCTTGAATCCAGGGGCACCTATGTGATCTGGGCTGGGTCAAATGGAGTTTTTCCTGGAACCCTGAAGTTTCTCCAATTGTTATTAATATATAGGCAAAGATGGGAAAGCCAGACTTTCCACTGCTTGGAAAAAGCCTATTGCAGGAGGAGAGAATGAACCAGCACAGAACCAGAACTGAGAAATGAGAAGAGCAAGATCTGACAGTGTTATCAGTCCCTGATGCCAGTCTTAGTTTGGTTCCATTACTGTATTTATTCCTCTTTTTGTCCTAAGCTATACTGAGGTGAGTTTCTGTTGCTTATAATTAAAAGAGCTTGAGTGGTGCAACATATTTCTCTAAACTTGCAGCCATGAATTAAATATTCTAGGCGTTGTATGACTGAGAAATGTATGCCAAAGATTCTAGGGTTCCTGATAAATCCCTTTTTTAAGGCTCCTGCTGGGTCAAGACTCGTGTGTGACGGCAGCAGACTCCGCAGCATACCCCCCTGGCCGGCCTCATTTTTTCTGGTTACATGTGGTTATAGCATCAATTTTCTAGTGGTTCTTTTCTGTGAAGCACCACGCACAGCAGTTCCAGAAAGAATTCTGCTGATAGACTTAACCCCTGCTGAACAGGATTAGAAAACACACAGTTTTATTAACAGCTAAAGAGACTTACCCAGCCTGGTGATTTAGACAATAATTAGACTGTGCAGTCTGTTTTCCTGTCTGCCATTCACTATTGCTATGAGGTCAAAGATGCTGTTTTTTTTTGGCTGTGCTGTGCGGCATGCAGGATCGTAGTTACCCGACCAGGGATCGAACCCGTGCACCCTGCATTGGGAGCACAGAGCCTTAACCACTGGACCACCAGGGAAGTCCCAAAGATGCTATTTTTGAATGAAGGACCTGGAGATAAAAACCAGCGAGGAGTCTTAAATTTGTATTTGACATATAAATTTGGGAAAGGATGGTATTTATGCCTCTTCATTCAGAGAGGTGGAGGGAATATTGAAGTTGGAGAAGGAAGAGGACCTAGTTCCCAAACAGATTCCTGGGTCCAGCTTTTTTTTTTTTTTTGGCCGCACAGCAAAGCTTGCGGGATCTTAGTTCCCCCACCAGGGACTGAACCCGGGCCACGGCAGTAAAAATGGAGAGTCCTAACCCCTGGACTGCCAGGAAATTCCCTCCTGGCTCCAACATTGAATGGACTGAAGTACAGAGTAGAATCGCACCCAGTTTTACTTTGTCGATTACATTCTTTGGTTCATTTTTTCAATCAACGTGTATTTTGAGGACCTGCACTGTGCTGGGGGTTACTAACTAGTGCTAGGCACTGAGATACAAATACAAACAAGGTAATCCCCCACCCTCTCCATTGCACTCAGTTACGTGGAGGTGTTAGAAACATCTAACTATATATACAGTAAAATAAGTGCATTTTTAAAAAAACTTTTTTAAAAAATGTATTTATTTTATTTATTTATTTTTGGCTGCATTGGGTCTTCATTGCTGCGTGTGGGCTTTCTCTAGTTGCGGCGAGCTGGGGCTACTCTTCGTTGTGGTGCGCGGGATTCTCATTGTGGTGTCTTCTCTTGTTGCAGAGCACGTGCTCTAGGCTCACCAGCTTCAGTAGTTGTGGCACATGGGCTCAGTAGTTATGGCTTGCGGGGTCTAGAGCGCAGGCTCAGTAGTTGTGGCGCACGGGCTTAGTTGCTCCACGGCATGTGGGATCTTCCCGGGCCAGGGCTCGAACCCATGTCCCCTGCATTGGCAGGCGGATTCTTAACCATTGCACCACCAGGGAAGCCCAATAAGTGCTTTTTTAGGGCATGCATAGGCCACTGTGGGGACAAAATGATAAGCAATTAATCCAGTGGAGAGAGGGGTGAATGTTGCTGCTCCCAGGAGAGGTGACATTTCATGTAGGTCTGGAAAGATGAGTAAGAGCGTGCCAAGTGGATAAAGTATCAACAGAAGGGTTTCTTAGGTAGAGGGATTAGCGTAAACAGGGCGCAGAGGAATGGAGCTGTGTGGGGCATTGGGATGGGGAGGATGTACTGTGCGTTAGAGGAGAGGAAGTGAGCTAGTGTTGCCCAATTGTACTGGGAACCCAGATTCATTTTGTGATGTTCATGTTTTCCATTTCTGGGTTTCAATTCTGTGATAAACTGCTGAGAAATATGGATTTCTGTTTATTCTTGTTCAGAGAAGAGTTGAAAATAATGATGAATGAACAAATGAAAGAAAAATATATAATAGGTCCTAGGCCTTGTCAGTCAAGGAAAATGACTCTGGGAGGAAAAGGAGAGAAGAGCTTCGATCACCATTGCAACTTTGGCCTCTTCCAAGCCCCCTCTTCTGGCAAGAGCCCAGAGTCCGCTCCTACCGCAACACTGGTCCTGCTGTCTGCTCCGTTAGCAGGCCATTTGCAGGCACTGCTCCTCCTGTCCCCTGTACCATCCTCCTGCCTCCAGTGTTCCCGGTACTGCCTCCTCTGTGCCCAGGCCCCTGTGCCTGAGCCTTGGGCATAGCCATTCCCCTGCCCCTTCCTAGCCCCTGGTCCCTGAATGCCGAGCAGCCAGCCCCAGCAGAGACAGGAGTTGGGGCAGGTGGAGGGCAGGGCTGTGCTTTGGAGCTAAGCATCCCTTCGCCTTTGGCAGGGGCCGCTGCTTCTCTTCCTTTCTTATTCCTTGGCCGCTGCTGTTGAGCCCCCCGGGGTGTTGCTGTTATGATCTTGGCTGGAGTGCTTGCCAAGCAGGCTGGGGCAGAAGGTTCTATGTAAAGGCTGAAATTAAAGGGGGAAAGATCCTAACCAATATAGCTAGAAGGTGAGTAAGAGCTAAATCTTAGAGAACTACGAGGGCCTGTGTAGAAAACCAAATTCAACTGCAAGCCGGAGGCAGAAGTTTTGGATCCTGGCTTGGATCAGGCTGGCACAACCCCCATCTACTGCTTCATTGGTTGTCAGTCGTGTGTCACACTGGCTCCACAAGCTCACCCACACTGGCTCGCACATCTGGAGGCCAGAGAATCCCTGGCTTCACCCAGGAGAGAACCAGACCCACCTGGGGAGTCTGCGACACGAGTGCTCCTCCCCCTCCCCCTTTCCTCCGCACTTGGTCTGGGAAGGAAACTCTTCCTCAACCACCAGGCTCCTTCTGTGAAACTGGAGCACATGCAGATTTACATCTGTTTGCATTTTCCCTTGGCAGGGAGGCAACTTCAAGTCTCTCCCTTTGGGCATAATAAAAAGAGAGAGCAACTCAGAGATAAGACGGTGTGAGGGAGGGAAATACAGAGGGCAGCTTGTGAAGACACTTTCGGGCAGCTTGGGACAGATGAGAGGGGCTGATGCCTTAGAAGTACAGCAGAGGGAGAGCAGCTGACAGAGCAAGGAGAGAGGACTCAGCCATGTTCCCATGTGCTCTAACCCTTGAACTTAGCATGGGCAATGTGTTAAGGCTATTTGACTGTGTTTTGGGTAAAGATTGAAAAACACTTAACAGTGATGTAGCAATCCTTGCTAGGGGTGAATGCCTGTATTCTAATTATAGTATTGTAATTGTAATGTTCTAATACTTCCTTCTGCCCTGGGAAGTGTTCTTATTACATGGGGTGGGTGCCCAGTGAGTGGGTCCGTGCTTTGGGACTCTGTCTCCTTGGCTCACTTGACTCAAGAGGGCTCTCAGATCTCTTCACAGCCCAGCCATCGGTGGTACTGTTACAAGACCAAACTTGGGTCTGCTTGCCCTCCACGCAGCAAAGCCAATCTACTGACACTGAGTCGTGGTGAAGGAAAGTCTGGCGTTCATTGCAGGTGCTAAGCAAGGAGAAAGGGGCCACTCATGCTCAAAAGTCCTAAACTCCTGGATGGCTTTTGGGGAAGGGTTTTCAAAGTCAGAATGCGGGAGGGGGTTTTGGGGTGTGTGATCAGCTTGTGTACATCCTTCGGATTTGTTGGTAGCGAGGTAACAGGGTGGTACTTCAGGAGTCAACATCATCAACTTTCTGGGTCCAACTGGTCTGGGGGCAATGTGCTGGTGGTCAGCAGGCAGTCAACTTCCTCCACCTGCTGGGGTTTTTAGTATCTGCAGAACAACTTAAGAATGTGCGTCAGACTTATCCTTACCTTTGAAACAGAACTGGGGGTCTTTGTGACTGATTTATTGTTTAAGTTATGGCTACTCTCCTGCTTGACTGCCCTATCTTTGTTTCTGCATTCTTTACTTCCCCAAACATTAACTGCTGGGACCTATTCTTTGTTCCACAAGGAGGGCCTAGGAGGTCACAGTGTATTTCCATAGCCTCTTTTCCCGATCAAAAATCAGCGGGGACACAGAGGGGCCTGAGAGAGACTAAGCCCCTACATGGGCCTGCACGGTTTCAGTATGGGGGTCAGTCCCCACCCTGAGCCAGGCCAGAGTCCCTTCTCAGAGACTAAGCCAATTCCTCTCTGCAGGGGCAGGTGGGATGTGAGAGGCCAGGGAGCTATTGGCACTCAGCCTCACTGAGGAGCCTGGTCTGTAGTGGGAAAAGTTGAAGGCAGCACGCAGAGAGAACCCCAGATATTGAATCCTTGGTTCCAGTTATACCTGACCGAGGCCCAAACTCAGGGTTTCCCTCCCATTCCTCTAGTTTGGTTGCTATTGAAACAATCATTTATCCTTCCAGTAAGCCCCACGCCCCTGTTTTTCTTTCTCAAAGTAGTTAGCTAGTTTTTGGTTTCTTTTTTCTGTTTTTTTTTTAAATTAATTAATTAATTATTTTTTAAAATTTTTGGCTGTGTTGGGTCTTTGTTTCTGTGCAAGGGCTTTCTCTAGTTGTGGCGAGCGGGGGCCACTCTTCATCGCGGTGCGCGGGCCTCTCACTGTCGCGGCCTCTCTTGTTGGGAGCACAGGCTCCAGATGCGCAGGCTCAGTAGTTGTGGCTCACAGGCCTAGTTGCTCCACGGCATGTGGGATCTTCCCAGACCAGGGCTCGAACCCATGTCCCCTGCATTAGCAGGCAGATTCTCAACCACTGCGCCACCAGGGAAGCCCCAGTTTTTGGTTTCTTGCATCATGCACCAAGAGGTCTCTCTTACACAGATGACGGACTGAGTAGGTTAAATTAATCCTATCCAAGCTTTCTTCTTTCTCAGACCTCCGATTACTCTGTATCCCTTGATCACAGTGATACCCAAGGGGAGCTGTGTCAGTAGGGACTGTTTTGCTCCCAGCCAGTTTTGAAAGCTCCATTACCAGAGCTTGCATCTGCCTTTCTAGGAAACTCTCAGTCCTAGAAAGACCTGAGACCTGCCTCTGAGAGCCCACAGTTCAGGAGAGAATACAAGACCCAGAAACCTAGGCACTTTCCTGGAGTGTTCTCATAGGACATCTGTTTTTAGCTTTTTTTTTAAAAAACTTTTTTTTTTTAATTAATTACTTACTTTATTTTTGGTTGTGTTGGGTCTTCGTTTCTGTGCAAGGGCTTTCTCTAGTTGTGGCAAGCGGGGGCCACTCTTCATCGCGGTGTGCAGGCCTCTCACTATCGCGGCCTCTCTTGTTGGGAGCACAGGCTCCAGACGCGCAGGCTCAGTAGTTGTGGCTCACAGGCCTAGTTGCTCCACGGCATGTGGGATCTTCCCAGACCAGGGCTCGAACCCGTGTCCCCTGCATTGGCAGGCAGATTCTCAACCACTGCGCCACCAGGGAAGCCCTAGCTTTACATGTGACCCATCCTCTTCTCATAGAAAGCTGAATATCTGCAATAAAGCAAAACTCATTTTTAACCATGCAGACAAATGCACTGTATCTGCTCACCTAGACCCTGCTCTGTACTGCATGACTCATGTCAACTGCCAACCCAAGATGAGCAACTGGCCAAGGCACCGTATTTCCCCCTGAAATCATCCGTGGGAAAAGAATTTACAGTTGAGCAACTCAGGACTTTAAGAGGAGAATAGGATTGTAAATGATTTTATATTCACCAACGTGCTGAATCAAAGGAAGGTTTGGGACATATTAATGCATCTTAAATTGGTAATAATGAGTACTATTCAAGTTTCCCTTCCTATCCAGGGGAGAGGCAGCATCTGCTGGTCTTAACTTAGACTCTGCCATTTCACACAGAGTATGATGCTTTAGTGAAGAGAAAGGGGAGTTCAAGTTACAGAATAGAAAGTTCAATTTTGGACATATTAAGGTTAAGGTCCCTGAGGGGCACACTGGTGGCAATATCCAATGGGTGATCAGCTACATATCCATGCCCAAGTTTTAGATTTGGGCATCATTGGCATTTGAGTGACCATTGAAACCGGGGCCTGAGAGAGAGAATCTGAGAAGAATTTGTAAAACGAGAGGAGAAGTAAACCCAAAGAACAACAATATTTATGGGGTTGATGGAGGAAAGGGAACTAGTGACAAAGATGGAGAAAGAGCATCCAAGGAGACAGAAGAAGATGAGGAGTGACAGGTGTCTCGGTAGCCCCAGGAGAAGAGAATTTCAAGAATGAGGAAGTGGTCAACGTAGAGAAGGGGACTAATAAGATAAGGACTGAAGTGTCCCTCTAGTTTAGCAACATAGAAGTCTCGTGACATTAGAGGGAGCAGCTTTGGAAGTGTGGTAGAGAATCCAGATGTCAGGGGGCTGGAACTGGAGACCCTGGTCCCAGTCCAAAGGGGAATGGAATTTTCCCCACCACTGCTTAGCAGTATGTGTTGACAAGAAGATGGAAGGATAAGGAGACAAAGGAGGTGGTGAGGTAAGGGAAGGAGAGCTACAAGTATGGCCATGTTTGGAGAACGGGGGTTTTGTCAGACAGTGGAGCCCTTCAAGGTGATGACAAGGCTCAGAGTGTGCCCAAAGGATGAGTGGCCTAAGTGGCAAGAAGGGCCAAATTCGTTGGAGACACGGGAGTCAGAGACTTCAAGATGTAGAAGGTATTACCCACAGAGACACTAAGTTATCCAGGCTGATGGCAATATTTCCCAGTGAATGTTGGGAGGTGGGAAGATGGCAGTGCCAATGAAGGGAGACTCAAAGCAGAGTGATGGTCCAAAAGAGGCGGTGAGAGGTGGAAATATGCTGACCACCATCCTCCTTGTCCCATGGTAGGTGGGCAATGGGAATGAGTTGGCATCTCTCAAGAGATCAGCAAGGGGAGCCATGTCCTCAGCCAGATTTCAGTTAAGGCAGAAAGTGGAGGGCGCTTCTTTCTGTAGGTGAACAAAGGTTGCAGGTGATACAGGCTCAGGAGGCTGAGAATAGCGGCAGGAAGGACAGAGAGCAACACCACCCAAGACTAAGGGAGGGGCCAGGTAACTGGACTGACTTGCATTTTGAGAGTTAGCCTGAGATGACAGGGAGGGAGGGAGGCACAGTGGGACTGACTGACCAGGACCAAAGGAGACCGTGATTGAAGTGGCCTCTATGATTGTACAAACCAAGACCCTAGGCAACCCAGTGTGTAATTTAGGGCTTTGCACCAGGTTCCCAACAAAAATTTGGTGATGTTCTTTGGGAGCCTCTGCAGGACCTGGCCCTGGTGAAGGGATGGGTAATTAGACCTGCATCAGCATAGAAGTAGACAATGATCTCCTGCACCCCAGCCCTTGGTGCATATTCCTTTGTCATGGATCCCGTGGCTGGTCCGCCGCATCCATTCCACTCTCTCTTCTCTATGGAGAAACCATGCTCTTTAGATAGGATTGACTTCACTTCCAGCCCCAGTGGTATGTTTCAACTAGCTAGAGAAAGCCCATACCCCTGGCCCAGTGACTGACTCAGGGGAGGGGCCTAAGTCAGCTTCCTCCCAAAACCCTAACCCCCCATCTGCATGTTGGCTTTTCTCTGGCCACAGGGGTTTCTTTGGGCACATGGCAGACACTGACCCAAACAGACTGAAGCCTGGAATCTGTATGCATGGGGTGGTCTAAGAATGTACGGTCTGAAAACACTGGAGCCATTCCTGCTCCCACAAGGGAAAACAGTCTAAGGACAAAGCTGACACACAGAGGAGGGCAGAGCTGAGAGATAGTCCAGAGAAACAAGCCCCTGAAGTTGTTGAGAACTTCTGGATCAAACAAATGGTCAGATCCTCATTGCTTCTGAGACAGTAATGTCTTTTTATTATTTAAACCAGTTTGAGTTGAGATTTCTGTTACCTTACCTTACTTGAGAGTATCCTAAATGAGACAAACATTGTCTTAGGCATGCCCTTGTCCCATCAGCCCCTCCATGCCACCTTCCGGGGCCAGGGTATGTCTTTAGGGCAGGGCATGGTGCAGATTCTGGCATTCTTACCCTTCAGGGGACTGATTCTGAAGATGGAGCCTGATGTAAAGTACGAACTAGGGAGGGAGCCAGTCTTCTTTGTCAGAGAATATTTGGCCTCCAGCCTTTATCTTGGTGACCCAGACACCTATTTATATTTTGTAGAACCTTTTGCACTACCACACCTGTATTCTTTTTATTTTTTTAATTAAAAAAACATTTTTTTTTGGCTGTGCCGTTCAGCTTGGGATCTTAGTTCCCCGACCAGGGATTGAACCTGCATCCTCGTCAGTGAAAGCTCGGAGTCCTAACCACTGGACCGCCAGGGAATTCCCACACCTGTATTCTTAATAATCTCCCTAAGCTAGTTTTCTGGGTTTTTGTTTGTTTGTTTGTTTCGGTTTTCTGTTAATGAGAATGTTTCCTCCTGTCTCTGATCTTTACCACATTGTATTACCTTCTTTCCTTTCCCCTCTAATTTATACAGTGAACATTTATCCACTGCCCACCATGTGGTGGCAGGCACTGTTCTGGGCACTGTGGATACGTCAGTGAACAAAACAGACAACCATCTCTGCCCTCAGAGGCTTACATTCTAAGGAAATATAGATAATATACAAAATACACAAGTGAAAGATATATATATATATACTTTTAGATAGTGATAAAGTAGAAAATCCAAAGCAGGGAGTTTTTTGTGTGTTTGTTTCACTGAGAAAGTTGTTTTGGCTTTTGAGTAAAGATCTGCAGGCAGTGAGGCATGTACCACATTTGAGTATGGAGGGGAAAACATTCCTGGCTGAGGAAACAGGTCCTTCAGGTGGGCACGTGCCTGGTGTATTTGAGAAACAGCAAGGAGGCCAGTCTGACCAAGAGGAGTGATGGGAGGGGAGAGGCATAGGAGAAAAGGTCAGAGAGGTGGTGGGGCCTTTAGGGAACAGTGAGCAGTTCAGCTTTTACAGATATGATAGATGGAGAGACATGGTAGGTTTTAAGTAGAGAACTGATGACCTGATTCAGCTTTTAAAGGAAAGGGAGGACTCAAGGATGACTCCAAGTTTGGAGCCTGAGCAATTGAAAGAATTGACTTGCTATTAACAGATGAAGACTGTTAGAGAAACTACTTTGTCCGTGGTGTGTGTGTGTGTGTGTGTGTGTGTGTGTGTTTGGGGGAGGAGGGATGGAGAACAGGTGGTCAGTTTTGGACATTTACATTTGACATTCATTTGGAGAGGTCACATGGACAGACAAATGTTTGAGTCTGAAGTTCAGGGCAGAGGTTCGGGTTAGGAATCTGTTTTGAGAATCATTAACATAGTGATGGTATTGAAAACCACAAAAGTGGATAAACTCACTCAAGACCTTTTTTTGCTTTTACTTTGAAGACCCTTTCCCTAAACTGTGGCAGTACTTTAATTCATATCTTTAGATACTTTATTTTGAAACGGACTGAGTGTACTGAAAATGAAGAAGTGGCATTTTATGTCTGGCTAACTCCAGCTCTGGAGGAGGATGGGGTGAAGCAATCTTTTTGCAATGTCACCTTACATTGAGGTTAAGGTTTTGTTAATTTAGTGAAGATAAAATGACACATATTTGACTATATCACTTCAGCTTAATGAATTTATCATTGTCTTAATATGTATGTAAAATAAATCAATTTTTAAAATATTCAGAGTATTAGTGTGACTCCATTATTTTTCTGCTTTGCTAACATTATGCATTATAATTTTAAAACATTTTTGCAACTTTAGTAGATGTAAAGTGCTATGTCAAGGTTTTTTTAAAAATTAAAGTATAATTGATTTATGATATTATATTAGTTCTAGGTGTACAACATAATGATTCAATATTTTTCAAGGTTGTTTTAAGTTTAAAATGTTTGATTTTCAAGGACAATGAACGTTTCCCCATGCACTTGTGCAGTAATTTTATTTCTCCTCATGAATTACACACTTAACTTCTTTGTCTATTTAGTTATTGATATCTTGGTTGTTTTTATATATTTAAACAAGCTTTTATACGTTTGAGGGGTTTTCTGCTTGTTGTTTGGTGTCAATATTTTTCTTTTAAAAATCCTGTTCAGTTTTTATATTTTTGAAAGTTAGTTTTCCTTTGCATTCTTCTATTGCTTTACAGCTTTGAGAATGCTGACATTTAGCCATAATTCGGTTTTATCCTATTTGATATAGTGTTTCTATGACTATTCTTTAAAATATTTAGAATTTTAATTCACATGGAGTTTATTTTGATGTATAATGTGGAACTTACATTTTTTTCTCCAAGTTTTCATGCATTTACCCGAGCATTCCTTACTAAGTAATCCCGCCTTACAGCCGTGTTTGGGAATATTACTTTATTGTGTGTCCCATCAGGATTTTAGACACACGCATATGTTTGTTCAGTCTCATTCCTTTCGGTTGATCTCAGCTTCTATTTTTGGCTCTGGTTTCAGCCGCAGCCCAGCAGGAGGAAGGAACGTTTCGCCCCCTGCAGGCTGACATTACCCCGCAGGACCTGAGCAGCCTGGGTCAGTGCCGCAGGGACGCTCGCCCACTGGTATCTGCCCTCCGAGCCCGCAGGCCGGGGGGAATGTGTCGCTCTGTCTCTGCAGGGAGATTTGGGGCCCCTTTGACCGGCTTCCTTGTGTTCAGGTCTCTTGGGGTCTCTAGTATCCCTTAGAGCTGGGCCTGTATCCAGCTGTCGGGTGGGGACTGTCCCCTTCGGGCTCTCCCTTTAGCGTCTTTTTTCCCCCAATTCCGTGACCCCAGGGCCCGTGGCCCGCGGCTCTGGCCGACTGCGCGGAATTCCGCGGCAGCCAGGCGCTGCGCCCGGATGGCTTCTGGGCGCTGACTTTCCAGCTCACTCAGAGGCTGCTCGCTGGGCCCGCGTATCTCCCCTCACTTCCCGGGCCGCCCCCATCCTTCTCGGCACATCACTGACTGTACCTACTCTTCACAAGGAGCTCACTGTTGAAGTGTTGTTGAAGCAGACACAGTTCAAACATGAAAAATAAAATATTTATTCAGCGGATGCACACATACCTACTGTGCGCCAGATACTATTGTCAGATGAGTCCCAGACTGAGCCAACCCGGGGCTTCTAGAACCAACCAAGCTTGGCTGCCGAAGTCGAAATCAGGTCTTGGAGCATCTCAGGGAATGAGTATAGAGCCGGGAGGGGGATCGTCCTGAAGTCGTCAGTGATGGGGAATGGGCTGGGCCGTGCGCCCCTCTCCTCCCAGTCTCCCCTTCAATCCGCGAGCCGCCAGGCCGGGGAGGAGGGTGTCCAGGAACCGCACAGTCACGGGCCTGGCGCCGCTCCGCCCGAGGCCGAGGCCTGCCGGGAGCCGGAGCCCGACAGCGGCCTCCACGCCGCGCCGCCCGGTGCGCCCCTCGGGCCGGAAGGAGGCTCACTCCCGGGTCCGGCCAGGCCTCCGGGCGCGCCCAGGAGGGGGAGCTCGCGGGCAGGACATTCCGCGGCTCGCCGCAGCAGTGACGGCCGCCTACGCCCGGGCCCCGCGGGGCTCTACTCAGGGGAGCTCACCCGGAGCGCCCTGGAGGGCTGCGCTACGCGCTCAGGCCCGCGCTGCTTACTCTTTTAGACACGCGCCGACGATCTACGTCCGGAAAACCCGCTGATAACTGGAGAGTAAAACTTAAATACAGGTGAGCCAACCAGCGGCTGCAGCATTTCCGTGAAAAAACCCCGAGAAGCAGAGGCGCCCTCCAATGCCTGGGCCCTGGGACCGGGGAGAGGCGGCAGGACCCACTCTCTTGGAAAGGACACTTGGACGACAGCCTTGCTGCAGGGATAGGGGACCCGCAGGGTAGAAGACCCCCTTTAACATGCTCCTGGACCTGCAGGGGAGTTTACTGTCTGCCTGGAGAACATACATAACATCAACAACAACAAAGTCTGTGAATTCAGTATTTCTTTTAAATTAGTTGGTACTTATTCATCACAAACCTATCAAGAGACGAAAAACAGCGCTCACGTTGTACACATTGTATGTAAAATGTATTTATTGAGACCCAGCAGCAGTTACTTAATCTGGGGGTACAGGGCCAAGTAAGATTGTCTAGGATTTAGGGAGTCCATGACAACCCTGAAATTGTTTCCAATTTGGCGGGTGATGTGACTTTTTCTAGTAAGAAATTTTGTATCTTTTATGATGACCCATATTCATAACCTTAGTTTGGTTAAGAAAAGCTTGTCTAAAGTTGACATTCAGTGCGTTTCTAGTTTCAGAACCCTTGGCACTAACACAGAGGTCTCCCTGAGGGCCCGAGGCCCATGAATCTGGACCCCAGTGTAAGAGTTTGGTTCTCCAGTGAGGGTCATTAGAGCTTGGACTTGACTTTCTCTCCTTACAGAAGCTCCTCCCCACCTCCACCGCCCCCCCCAAAAAATACCCTCCAGGGGCACTGTTGGTTTCGTTTTAAAGCCAACTTGGGTTCAAGTAGATTTACTTCTGCATTTCTCTGCGCTTAAATAGAAATAACTCTCTGGTGGGTTTTTTCCCCGGGTTAGTCATGCAAACGCTCTATGCCTCACTTACCACTGGGTTTCAGCCTCTGGGGCAGCCCTCGGCGCAGGCGTGGCCCAGGACCCCTCTTCCGCTCGCTGGAGTCTCTGGGGGAACTTGGGTACTGACTTCACTGGGCTGGGATTTTCCTCAGTCAATGTGCCCAGGGAGTTAAAACGTGTTCCTTTTAAGGAAAAAAGAATACAAGAATTTCTTTTTTAATTGTGAAGGAAAAAAAAGATTACAAAACCACCACAATCCCATTAATAGGCCTAATGAAATAATTTGTTCTAAACATCAGCTCTCCTGTGTGCATGCATTTTGCATTGCTGTGATTATAGTAGCACAATAATTGTATATTGAGAGCTGTTCTATTTCACAATCTACTACTTTTCCTTAACATACCATAAACATTTTACTATCTTCATAATTAGTGTTTTTAATGGCTATATACTTTTCCACCCCACAAGCATATTTCATCATCTCCCTTTGTTGTACATTTTCATGGGTTTCAGGTTATTGAGGGTGTGTGTGTGTGTGTGTGTGTGTGTGTGTGTGTTGTTATGCTATGAACTTGTGTTCAGAGAGTTCATGCTGAGGTCTTTTTTCTCCAGCCAATTTCTGGTGTCATGATGAACCCTTAAGCTCCAAAGAAGCCGGCCTTCCTTCCTTCCTTCCTTCATCCAGCAAATATTTAATGAATGTCTACTATATGCCAGGCACTGGTCCAAGCACTGAGGATAGAGAAGTGAACAAAACAAAGTCTGTGCTACTATGGAGCTCAAATTCTAGTTAAGAGAGACATACAATAAACATATATATTAAATATTAAGTATTATATATTATATTGTCAGATAATCATAAGTGCAACAGAGAGAAATGAAGCCAGGTGAGGGAGATCAGGTGTACTCTTTTTTTATAGAGTAGTCAGGGCAGATTTTTTTTGATAAAGTAACATTTGAGCAGAGATATGAAGGAGGTGAAAGAGCAGTCCTTTTGCAAATCCGAGGAAAGGGTTTTCTAGACAGAAGAAACACAAGTGCAAAGGCCCTGAGGCAGAGGCGTGTGCTTGGCATGTTGGAGGAAGCCAGTGTGATAGAAGTGGAGTGAGTGGGAAAGATGAAAGTGGATGTGAGCAGAAAGGTGGATTGTACCACACCCTCTGATAGTGGAGCCATTAGAGGGTTTTGAGCAGAGGAATGAGATGCTCTGATTTACCTCTTAAAAGAATCAATTTTGTTGTTGTGCAGAACAGACTATCAGAGTTCAGAGGTTGTTAATAATCTAGGCAAGAGATGATACAGTGCTTTGGACTAGGGTGCACTGGTAAAGGTGGTACAGTTAGCCTGGGCGTGGATCCAGTAGGATTTGTTGATGGTTTGAATGTGAAATTTGAAAGGAACCGTCAGTGATGAGTTAAAGCTTTAGGAAGAATGGAATTGCCTTTTTTTTTGTTTGTTTTGAGTTTTGCTGTTTGTTCATTTGTTTGTGTTTTGTAGAGGGAGACAGGGAATTAGGAACGTAGTTTTGGACATGTTAAATTTGAGATGTCTGTTAGAAAGCTAAATGATTAAGTCAAATAGGCGGTGGAATATAGGAGCTTGCAGCTTAGGGGAGAAGTCAGAGCAGATTTTGGAGATGTCAGTGAACTCATGATATTAAAGCATGAGAAGACATGAGCTCTAGTTCAGACCTCTCTCCCCATTTATCCAGTTGACATCTACTTGACATCTCCACTTAAAAGTCTAAACGACAACCCAAGGTCAGCGTGTCCACACCCAAAATCTGATCTTACCCCCTAAACTGCTCCACCCACTGCCTCCCCTGCCTCAGTTGATGAGGGTGCCATTCTTCCATTGCTCAGACTAAAACCTGAGAGTCATACTTTACTTTTTCTCTCACCTCCCACATCCAATCTGTCAGGAAATCCTGTTGGCTCTGCCTTCAAACTATATCCAGAATTGAATCCAAACACTTCTCACCACCTGCACTGCCTCCATCCTGGTCAGACCTTCTTTTAGTTATTTGTTGCCTGGGTTACTACCGTAGTAGCCTCCTACAATTTCCTCTGTTTCTACACACCCCTCCACCCCCCGCA
This sequence comes from Balaenoptera ricei, assembly GCF_028023285.1. Lineage (NCBI taxonomy): Eukaryota > Metazoa > Chordata > Mammalia > Artiodactyla > Balaenopteridae > Balaenoptera > Balaenoptera ricei. The sequence continues at coordinate 67,202,260 of NC_082646.1, forward strand.
GTCTCTTCTCAGCACAGGAGCCAGAGGGATTCTTTCAAAACATGTCAGAGCAAGTCCCTTCTCTGCTCAGAACCCTCCAACAAAGTCCTTATAAGAACCCACGAGGCCCTGTGCGGTCTGACGCCGAGGACTGCACCTCTGTCTCCTACTGTTCTCTGCATTCACTTTGCTCCAGCGACACGGGTCCCCTTGTTGTTTCTCAAACATTCCAGACACACTCCCACCTCAGTTCTCTCCACTTAGAACATTCTTCTCTCAGCTACCCTCCTATCCCATTCCCTCACCTTCTTAAGATTTTTCTTGGCTCACTTTCTCAGTGGGACTGTCCCCGGCTGCATCTTTCTGCCTGCACTCTGACCCTGCTTTCCCTGCTCTACCTTTTTCTTTTTTATCTAACTTTTTAACCACATAACCTATGTATTCAAATACATAAATATTTGAATATGAGCTTTTGCAGAGCAGGAATCTTTGTTTTGTCTTTTTTTTTTTTTTTTTTAAAGATTTATTTATTATTTATTTATTTATTTCATTTATTTTTGGCTGTGTTGGGTGTTAGTTGCGGCATGCGGGATCTTCGTTGGGGCATGCGGGCTCTTCACTGTGGTGTGCGGGCTTCTCTCTAGTTGTGGCGTGTGGGTTTTCTCTTCTCTAGCTGTGACGCGTAGGCTCCAGGGCGTGTGGGCTCTGTGGTTGTGGTGCATGGGTTCCAGAGCACGTGGGCCCTGTGGTTTGCTGCATGCAGGCTCTCTAGTTGAGACGCGCGGGCTCAGTAGTTGTGGTTTGTGGGCTTAGTTGCCCCGCGGCGTGTGGGATCTTAATTCCCTGGCCAGGGATCGAACCCAGGTCCCCTGCATTGGAAGGAGGATTCTTTACCGCTGGACCACGAGGGAAGTCCCTGTTTTGTCTTTTTTAATTACTGATGTGTCCCAAGTACCCAGAGCAGTGCCTGAAACATGGTGGATGCTCAGTACATGTTTGTTGAATGATTGAATGGTTGAATGTAGAGCATAATGAGATGAGCCTGAGGGTCTCCAAGGCAGATTGTGATGCTGAAGCTGAAATGTGGGAGTGACGGAAGCTGCCAAGAGCCGGTATAAGTATAATGCTGAGACCCCTGGGCTGGGTGAAGGGTACAGGTAAAAGATTATGAGGACCTGAACCAAGACAGGGAATGGAAGGATATTTTAAAAGTGACAGTCTTGGGACTTCCCCAGCGGTCCAGTGGTTAAGACTCCGCCTTCCAATGCACGGGGCGCAGGTTCGATCCTTGGTTGGGGAACTAAGATCCCACATGCCTGTGTAGCGTGGCCAAAAAAAAAAAAAAAAAAAGTGACAATCTTAAAAAACTGGAACTTACAGAGACCATGTAGTTATTTGTTCATTTATTCATTCACTCAGTCATTCATTCATCAAATGCGTTCTCTGCTCCTACAATACGGAAAATAGGGAGAAAATCAATGCTGTATCCAGTCAGAGCCTTCCTGAGTTAAAACGTGAAGTGTCCAAGTGAATGAAAGACCTAGCGTATTCCCTGAGTAGGGCATTTGTCTCAGTCTCACAGGGTTACCAACACTTATATGAGCTGCCAAGGTGGGAGAAGTGAAAGCAGAGTGAACTGAATTGGCTGGTGCTCCTGTGGCAAATCCACTTGCTCTTTGCTGCCCAGGACCTCTGGGCCTGCCTTGGGTCAAAGAGGCACAAATATGGGACCAGAGCTCTAAAGCTTCCCAAACAGCCGTGTAGGCTGAGACCCTGCTTACTGCCCCCCACTCCTGCCTGCTGTGTACTGTCTAAGGTGGGTCAGCTCCTGCGGCAGGACGTGTTGTCCAGTGGAGGGGGTGCTGGGAAGACCTACCAATTAGACCAATTTTGAGATTCATCTGGGTTAACCAGCGGGGTTTTCAAATATACAAGTCCCTGAAAGGACTGATACGGATGGGGCCTAGGGTTAGCAGAGCCCTGGGAGGGGGAATCGGCTTGCAGGGGCTATGCACAAACAAATGCACTGGGCCCTGGAGTCCAGAGGCAGCTGGAAACACAAAGGGTGTCACAGTTTCATCTTTCACAATCCTGAGTGTGTCCGTGTGTGCGTAACTTGCCACGTTGCTTTAGACCTTCAAGGCAAGCAAAGACCTGGATCCAGGGCAGCATGACACTGGAGTCTGGCCCCCTCACCTTTGACTCCTGTCCACATCCTCTCCCACTTGGGGTCTGGCATCATAAAAATCATCCCATTTTGTAACTGCAGTTGCTTTACGGAAATGAGATTGGATGGGACAAAGAGGCTAACTTTTCACTTTTACACTTTGGTGTTACTTGAATTCTTAAAATGAGCAGGAGTTATTTTTGTTATTTAAAAAATTGGTGGTGGGTGGAGCCTGGGTCATAAAATCACTCAGTTTCAAGAAGGCCCTGCATTTGCGTTCTCAGTATTTGGACTTAGACTTTCAGCAAGTTAGTCTTATTTTTTATTTTGTATTTTATATATATTCATGTACTTCATTTATATATTCATGTACTTTATTTATTTATTTATTTATTTATTTTGAGCTGCCTTGAGTCTTTGTTGCTGAGCGTGGGCTTTTCTCTAGTTGTGGCGAGGGGCGCTACTCTTTATTGAGGCTTCTCATTGCAGTGGCTTCTCTTGTTGTGGGGCATGGGCTCTAGGCGTGTGGGCTTCAGTAGTTGTGGCACGCGGGCTGAGTAGTTGTGGCTCGTGGGCTCTAGAGCGCAGGCTCAGTAGTTGTGGTGCACGGCCTTAGTTGCTCTGCGACGTGTGGGATCTTCCTGGACCAGGGATCGAACCTGTGTCCCCTGCATTGGCAGGCGGATTCTTAACCACTGTGCCACCAGGGAAGTCCCAGTCTTATTTTTTAAAAAAGGAAGACATGGAATAAAGACAAGACATGTAGATAAGCCAGCAAGTGTCAGTATTACTGACATCTATCCCCTCACCTCTACCCTCGATGCTACTGCCTTGGTTTAGGCCTCATTGCCTTTCTCCAGGCCTGTCAACTTGACAAGGGCAGGGCCATGGTTACTACTTGATCTCCAGATCATAGTACAGTTCCCAATTCAGAGAAGCCAGTCCATTAATAAAATTAAAAGTGAATGGACTATGGTAACAATCTCCTCATGGTCTCCCTGCCTCTAGTCTTAGTCTCCCTGCCTCTTACTGCTAATTAAATTCAGCAAAGATTCATTGATACACCTACTATGGGTAGGTATTTCCTGCTGTTGTCTTTAGCCAGCAGTCCTCAAACTTTTGAGCTGCTGTATTCCCCACAATCATTTTTAGAATTTGTATTAGAAGTTTAAATAATTTCAAAGGATGTAATTTCTGGTTGCACATACTGAATTTTTTTTTTTTTTTTTTTGGTAGCGCCACGCGGCTTGTGGGATTTTAGTTCCCCAGCCAGGGATTGAACCCGGCCCTCAGCAGTGAGAGCATGGAGTCCTAACCACTGGACCGCCAGGGAATTCCTGCATATATTGACACCTTAAAAAATGTATCAATAGGATCTAAATACCATGGCAGTTTGATGCCCACCATTATTCATTAAAAAAAAAAGAAAACAAGGTCTTCTTTAAAGTTGGAATTGTATCTTGCATCTTCTCCTTGGACTTGTAAAATCCATTGCACTTCTCCCCATGGAATTTTATCCTGATATAACATATTTTTATCCTTAAAAGTTTTTTATTGATTACTTTATTATCCTTTTCTGCAACAAAAAACCATATGAATTGAAATTTAAAATATATTTCCTATGATTATCAGATTATAGATGTTAAATTTCTTCTGGACTCAATTAGCATCATAATTATTAGTAGTACATAATTGGTCAGAACAATATAGATGTTATAAATTATGATAAATAATTATTAAACATGAAAAATTTTAGTAAAAATGTTTTTCTCAATGAGATGATATGCCTATGTTTTTATTTGGCCTATGTTTTATTTGGTGGTTAAATATTACATTGTTCACAAAAATAAGTAAATGAGAATGGAAGTTTTCTTTTTAATTTATTCTATTGAAGTATCATTGATTTACAAAGTTGTGCTCATTTCTACTGTACAGCAAAGTGATTCAGTTATAATATATATATATTCATTTTCATATTCTTTTCCATTATGGTTTATCACAGGATATTGAATATAGTTCCCCGTGCTATACAGTAGGACCTTGTTGTTTATCCATTCTGAATGTAATAGTTTGCATCTACTAATCCCAAACTCCCAATCCATCCGTCCCCTCCCCTCCCTCCTTGGCAACCACAAGTCTGTTCTCTATGTCTGTGAGTCTGTTTCTGTTTCGTAGATAAGTTCATTTGTGTCATATTTTAGATTCCACATATAAGTGATATCATATGGTATTTGTCTTTCTCTTTCTGACTTACTTCACTTAGTATGATAATATCTAGGTCCATCCATGTTGCTGCAAATGACATTGTTTCATTCTTTTTTATGGCTGAGTAGTATTCCATTGTATACATGTACCACATCTTCTTTATCCATTCATTTGTCAATGGACATTTAGGTTGTTTCCATGTCTTGGCTATTGTAAATAGTGCTGCTATGAACATAGGGGTGTGTGTATCTTTTTGAATTAAGTTTTCTCCAGATAAATGCCCAGGACTAGGATTGCTGGATTATATGGCAACTCTATCTCTAGTTTTTTGAGGAGTCTCCATACTGTTTTCCATAGTGGCTGTACCAATTTACATCCCCACCAACAGTGTAGGAGAGTTCCCTTTTCTCTACCCCCTCTCCAGCATTTGTTATTTGGAGATGTTTTAATGATGGCCATTCTGACCAGTGAAGGTGGTATATCATTGTGGTTTTGATTTGCATTTCTCTAATAATTAGCGATGTTGAGTATCTTTTCATGTGCCTGTTGGCCATCTGTAGGTCTTTTTTGGAAAATGTCTATTTAGGTCTTCTGCCCATGTTTTGATTGGGTTGTTTTTTGTTATTGAGTTGTATGAGCTGTTTGTATATTTTGGAAATTAAGCCCTTGTTTGTCACATCATTTGCAAATATATTCTCCTATTCCATAGGTTGTCTTTTCATTTTGTTTATGGTTTCCTTTGCTGTGCAAAAGCTTGTAAGTTTGATTAGGTCCCATTTGTTTATTTTTGTTTTTATCCCTATTGCCTTGGGGGACTGACCTAAGAAAACATTGGTCCGATTTATGTCAGAGAATGTTTTGCCTATGTTCTAAGAGTTTTATGGTGTCATGTCTTATATTTAAGTCTTTAAGCCATTTTGAGCTTATTTTTGTGTATGGTGTGAGGGTGTGTTATAATTTCATTGATGTATGTGACTGTCCAACTTTCCCAACACCACTTGCTGAAGACTGTCTTTTCTCCATTGTATATCCTTGCCTCCTTTGTTGAAGATTAATTGACCATAGGTGTGGGGGGTAAGGAGTTTTGATATTGTAGACTTTCTCAATTATTTGAGCCCCTTCTGAATTAAATGCCAAAAGTCACATAGCAATCTTTTAACAAAAATTATTTTTAATAATCTATTGGTTGACACCTCAATTTTCAGTTTTGTTGAAAGCAAAAGAGTTGGAAACCACCTAACTTTCAAAAGGACTGTTACCCAGTTAGAATCATTCACTTTTCAATTTCTGGGAAGCATACCAGAAAGACTTTACCAAGACTTAACAAATTAATATTACTTATATATTTTATTCTTTCAGATAGAAAGAATTCTTATTTAACCCAATACACTCAGAAGGAACTGGGAACATAAAAAATGAATTTTAATATGCCTTGCCCATTCAGCTCACCCTTGAACAACATGACTTTGTGTGGGTCCACTTATATGCAGATTTTTTCAATAAATATATTGGAAAATTTTTTTGAGATCTGTGACAATTTGAAAAAATTCTCAAACCACATGGCCTAGAAATATTGAAACATTTTTTAAAAAGTTAGGTATGTCATGAATGCATAAAATATATGTAGATACTAGTCTATTTTACCATTTACTACCATAAAATTTATACAGATTTATTATAAAAAATTAAAATTTATCAAAACTTAGGTACACAAACACTTACAGATCATACATGGCGCCATTCGCAGGCCAGAGAAGTGTAAACAAACATAAAGATGCAGTATTAAATCATAGTTGCATAAAATTAACTGTAGTACTAACTGTACTACTCTAATAATTTCGTAGCCACATCCTGTTGCTATTGCAGTAAGGTCAAGTGTTGTGAGTATATGCTTAAAAGGCTTTGTGAGGATAATCATCTCCACATGAGCAGCTACTAACTGCTCTCTCCAGTAAGAAACATATCACAGTAAAAAGTGATCTCTCATGGTTCTCACGTATTTTCCATTGTGTTTAAGGCAATACTGTAAACCTTGAGTAACATCATAGGACCCATACGAAGTGCTACCAGTGATGCCGGAAGTGCTCCCAAGAAGCAGAGAAAAGTCATGACATTACAAGAAAAAGTTGAATTGCTTGATATGTACCGTAAATTGAGGTCTGCAGCTGTGATTGTCCACCATTTCAAGACAAATGAATCCAGCGTATGGACCATTGCAAAAAAAGAAAAAGAATTTCGTGAAGCCCATCGCTGCAGCTACTCTAGCAGGAGTGAAAACCTTGCACTTTTTGCGAAATGCCTTTTTATCTTGTATTGAAAATGCAGCTTTTATGTGGGGGCAGGATTGCTGTAAGAAAGGCATACCTGTAAACTCAAATGTGATTCAAGAAAAAGTGGTCATTACATGACAACTTAAAGCAAAAGGAAGATGAAGGATCCAAGGCTGGAGAATTTAATGCCAGCAAAGGATGGTTTGATCATTTTAGAAAGAGGTTTCGCTTAAAAAATGTCCAGACAATGGGAGAAACAGCTTCTGCTGACCAGAGGCAGCAGACAGGTTTCCAGAAGCCATTAAGAAAATCACTGAAGAGAAAGGATATCCACCTGAACAGATTTTTAATGCAGCTGAAAGTGCCCTATTCTGAAAAAAAAAATACCACAGAGGACATTTATTACTAAGGAACAGAAGTGAGCAGCAGAATTTAAGGCAGGAAGGGGTAGGTTAACTCTACTGTTTTGCACAAATGCAATGGGGTTTATGACCAGGACTGCCCTTATCTGCAGAGCTGCTAACCCCTGAGTCTTGAAGAGAAAAGATAAACACCAGCTGCCAGTCTTTTGGTTGTACGACAAGAAGGTCTGGACAACGAGAACCCTTTTTCTGGATTGGTTCCATGGGTACTCTGTCCCTGAAGTCAGGAAATACCTTGCCAGTAAGGGACTGCCTTTTATATTCTTTCGATATGGGACAATGCCCCTGGCCACCCGGAACCCTATGAGTTCAACACTGAAGGCGTCAGTGTGGTCTACTCACCCCCAAACACAGCGTCTCGAATTCAGCCTCTGGATCAAGGGGTCATAAGGACCTTTAAGGCTCATTACACACGGTACTCTATGGAAAGGATTGTCAACTCTGTGGAAGAGGACTCTGATAGAGAAAACATCATGACAGTCTGGAAATGTTACACCATTGAAGATGCCATCATTGTTATAGAAAAAGCTGGGAAAGCCATCAGTCCCCAAACAATAAATTCCTGCTGCAGAAAACTGTGTCCAGGTGTTGTGCATGACTTCACGGGATTTATGACAGAGCCCGTCAAGGAAATCATGAAGAACATTGTGGATGTGGCAAAAAAGGTGGGAGAGTGAAGGGTTTCAGGATATGGATCTTGGAGAAATTCAAGAGCTAATAGACACCACACCGGAGGCGTTCACAGAAGATGACTTGATGGAGGTGAGTGCTTCTGAACCAGTGTCATACGAGGAGGAAGAAGACACAGAAGAAGCAGTGCCAGAAAACAAATTGACGTTAGACAATCTGGCAGAAGCGTTCTGATTAATTAAGACTGCTTTTGACTTATTTTACAACATAGACCCTTCTGTGATACGGGCACTGAAACTAAAGCAAATGGTGGAAGAGGATTGGTACCGCACGGAAACATTTTTAGAGAAACGAAAAAAGCAAAAACGTCAGACAAATTATGTTGTGTTTCCATAAAGTTACACCGAGTGTGCCTGCCTCTCCTGCCTCTGCCATCCCTGAGACAGCAAGACCAACCCCTCTTCTTTCCCCTCCCGCTCAGCCTGCTCAACGCGAAGATGACAAGGATGAAGACCTTTATGATGATCCACTTCCACTTAATGTACAGTAAATAATCATCATGTGGTACAGTTAATAAACGTATCTGTTGTGTATGTTTGTGTCTTTGTATGAAAGTCTAATAACTGCACAGCAAGAACTGTATGAGATATTTTTGTGTCAGCATCAGCATCTCCTAAGTATTCGTCTTGTAGAACATCGTGTGCAAGGCTGGTATTGAAGAGGATACCCTATCCTTACGTAGGCATAAGGTGAGTGATATTTAATATAAAATTAATAATGTGTTAGTTTTCTTACTGTTTTATAACTTTGCTTTCAAAGAATTACATTACTGTACAGTATGCCTCTCTGATAATTGGAGAAACTAGGTATCAGGCTATCATCACAGGTAAGTTGTTTTTAAAAAAATGTAACAATGTTTGCAATACTATATTATGAATATGACTGTAATACTATATGCTATAAAAATTTTATAACAATTCATTAGTGTATAAGCTAGGCCACTGTGAAGCAATTGTATCAATTATACTAGGCTACCGTAAAGCAATCATATTGCTGCTCCTTCATTATCAATGCATGAATACCTGTAAATAAAAATTTCTTTTTTACATTATCTTTTCATTTTTCATGTCTGTTATTAGTGATACTTATAACACCTACAGTGTTTTGTATCATATAAGACAATACTGATGAAGGTGCTGACAGATGATTCATCCTGTAAACAGAGGATGTAAGTTCATGGTATTGATAAATAAAGTAAAATACTGTAAATGTATTTTCTCTTCCTTATGATATCTTTTTGTTTTAATTAATTAATTTATTTGGCTGCATCAGGTCTTAGTTGCTGCACACGGGATCTTCGTTGAGGCATGCGGGATCTTTTATTGCGGCATGCAGCCTCTTCGTTGCAGTGTGTGGGCTTCTCTCTAGTTGTGGTGCTCAGGCTCCAGACTGCATGGGCTCAGTAGTTGCAGCACACGGGCTCTCTAGTTGTGATGTGCAGGCACCAGAGCACACGGGCTCAGTAGTTGTGGTGCACGGGTTCTCTAGTTGTGGCATGTGGGCTCTAGAGCGTGCGGGCTCAGTGGTTGCAGTGCACGGGCTTAGTTGCCCCGCGGCATGCGGGATCTTAGTTCCCCCACCGGGGATTGAACCCGCGTCCCCTGCATTGGAAGGTGTATTCTTAACCACTGGACCACCAGGGAAGTCCCCTGTGATTTCTTAAATAACATTTTCTTTTCTCTAGCTTACTTTATTGTAAGAATACAGTATATAATACATATAACATATAAAATATGTGTTAATCGACCATTTATATTATAGGTAAGGCTTCCGGCCAACAGTAGGCTATGAGTAGTTAAGTTTTGGGGGAGTTACAACTATATAATGTGATTTTTGACTCTGTGGCTGGGGGCGGTGCTGGCACACCCAACCCTCACACTGTTCAACTATATAATTTTTAAAAATAAAATGTGTATATAGGGTCAACTATATAATTTTTTAAAATAAAGTGTGGTTTTTTTCTTATTATGGGCTTTAACTATAATTTGTTAAAACCTTGGAGCTGCAGATTTGATGCATTCAATTTAAGGGAAATGTCTGTCATATAAAAATATTGGCAAACCCAGATATTATCAAATTAATTATCCCATTAGTCTTCATTTTTCAATTTCAGTAAACATGTGTTTCCCTATGGAACACATATCTCATCTGAATTCTAGCTCCAAACGAATGGCTAGATAAGGCAGAGAGCCTTGCCCTGAGCTTGCTTCCCTTTACTCCTCCCTACTCTTATGGATTCACCTGAGATCTTACCACCAGAATCTTCACCACTTGTGAAATCTCTACCTTCCAGTTCTCCAGCTCACTTGTTCTAGTCACTTGATGTTGTGGTGGGCAGAACAGAGGTCCCCCAAAGATGTTCACATTCTAAACCCAGGAACCTGTGAATATACTACCTTACATGGCAAAATGGACTTTGCAGATGTAAAAAAGTTACAAAGTTTAAGATAGCTAGGTTATCCTGGATTGTCTAGGTGGGCCCAGCCTAATCCCATGAAGCCTTAAAAGCAGAGAACTTTCTCTGGCTGGAGTCAGAGAAATGCAACAAAGAAGTAAAGCAGAAGAGATGTGGCAAAAGGGGCAGTCAGAGATATTTGAAGTGTGAGGAGGACTCCATGTGCTGTTGCTGGTTGGAGGATAGAAGAGACAACATAACAAGGAATGCAGGAGTTTCAAGAAGTTATAGAGGACTTCCCTGGTGGTCCAGTGGCTAAGACTCTGTGCTCCCAATGCAGGGGGCTCAGGTTTGATCCCTGGTCAGGGAACTAGATCCCTCATGCTGCAACTAAGAGTTCGCATGCTGCAAATAAAGGTCCCACATGCACAACTAAAAAAAAGATCCCTCATGCTGCAACTAAAAAAAAAAAGATCCTACATGCCCCAACAACGATCCTGCACGCAGCAACGAAGATCCTGCGTGCTGTAACTAAGACCCGGTGCAGCCAAATAAATAAATAAATAAATATTAAAAAAAAATAAAGAGCTGATGCTAGAAATTAAAAAGAAAAAAAGAAGTTATAGAGACTCCTGGCTGACAGCCAGAAAGGAAATGGGGACCTGAGCCCTACAACCACAAGGAATTGAGTTCTTTTTTTTTAAAGTGAAGTATAATTGACTTACAATATAATTGACTTACAATATTATATCAGCTTCAGGTGTACAACATAGTGATTCGATATTTTTATACATTACAAAATGATCACCAAGATAAGTCTAGTTACCATCTGTCAGTATACAAAGTTATTAAAATATTATTGACTATATTCATGCTGAACATTACATCCCTATGACTTATTTATCTTATAACTGGAAGTCTGTGCCTCTTAATCTTCCTCACCTATTTCACACATCTACCCCTCCCCCACCCCACCACTGGCAACCACCAATTTCTTCTCTTGTATCTATGAGTCTGTTTCATGTTTATTCCTTTGTTTCATTGTTTGGATTCCACATATAACTGAAATCATATGGTATTTGTCTTTCTCTGTCTGAGATTTCACTTAGCATAATACCCTCTACATCCATCCATGCTGTCGCAAATGGGAAGATTTAATTCTTTTTTATGTTTTTTTAAAAAAATTATTTATTTATTTATTTATTTTTGTCTGCGTTGGGTCTTCATCGCTGCTCGTGGGCTTTCTGTAGTTGCATTGAGCGGGGGCTACTCTTCGTTGCGGTGCGCGGGCTTCTCATTGTGGTGGCTTCTCTTGTTGCGGAGCACAGGCTCCAGGCATGTGGGCTTCAGTAGTTGTGGTATGCTGGCTCAGTAGTTGTGGCGCACGGGCTTAGTTGCTCCGCAGCATGTGGGATCTTCCCGGACCAGGGCACGAACCCGTGTCCCCTGCATTGGCAGGTGGTTTCTTAACCACTGAGCCACCAGGGAAGTCCCTCATTGTTTTTTATGGTTGGGTGTATATATATATATATTTTACATCTTATTTATCCACTTACCTATCAATTGGCACTTAAGTTGCTTCCATTATGTTGGCTATTGCAAATAATGCTGCAGTGAACATAAGGGTGCATATATCTTTTCAAATTAGTGTTTTTGGATTCTTTGAAAAAATACCCAGAAATGGAATTGCTGGATTGTATGGTAGTTCTATTTTTAATTTTTTGAGGTAATGTCATACTGTTTTTCATAGGGCTGCACCAATTTATATTCCTACCACCAGTGTACAAGTGTTCCCTTTCCTCAATATCCTCACCAACACTTATTATTTGTTGTCTTTTTGACAATAGCCATTCTGACAAGTGTGAAGTGATATCTCATGGTTTTGATTTTCATTTCCCTGATGATTAGAGATGTTTAGCATCTTTACATGTGTCTGTTGGCCATTTGTATGTCTTCTCTGGGGAAATGTTCAGGTCCTCTGCCTATTTTTTTTTAATTTAATTAATTAATTAATTAATTAATTATTTTCTGCGTTGGGTCTTCGTTGCTGTGCACGGGCTTTCTCTAGCTGAGGCGAGCGGGGGCTACTCTTCATTGCGGTGCATGGGCTTCTCATTGCAGTGCCTTCTCTTGTTGCAGAGCACGGGCTCTAGGCATGTGAGCTTCAGTAATTGTGGCACATGGGCTCAGTAGTTGTGGCTCACGGTCTTAGTTACTCCACGGCATGTGAGATTTTCTCGGACCAGGGCTTAAACCCGTGCCCCCTGCATTGGCAGCCGTATTGTTAACCACTGCGCCACCAGGGAAGTCCCTCTGCCCATTTTTAAATTTTTTTTTTTTTAATATGTTGAGCTGCAGGAATTCTTTGTATATTTTGGATATTAACCCCTTATAGGATATATCATTTGCAAATATCTTTTCCCATTCAAGAGTCTGTCTTTTTATTTTTAAAATTTATTTATTTTTTGGCTGTGCCATGTGGTTCTTGGGATCTTAGTTCCCCGACCAGGGATTGAGCCCAGGCCCACAGCTGTGAAAGCACAGAGTCCTAACCACTGGACTGCCAGGGAATTCCCTCTGTCTTTTCATTTTGTTGGTAGTTTCCGTCACTGTGCACAAGCTTTTTGGTTTGATGTAGTCTCATTTGTTTGTTTTTGCTCTTGTTTCCCTTGCCAGAGGAGATATATCCAAAAAAATATTGCTATGGTTTATATCAAACAATGTATCGGCTATGTTTTCTTCTCAGAGTTTTGTAAAATTTCAGTTCTTACATTTAAGTCTTTAGTTCATTCTGAATTTATATTTGTGCATTGTGTGAGAGAGTAGTCCAGTTTGATACTTTTCTTTTCTTTTTTACGATTTATTTATTTATTTTTGGCTGTGCCGGGTCTTAGTTGCAGCATGCATGTGGGATATAGTTCCCCGACCAGGGATCAAACCTGGGCCCCCTGCATTGGGAGCGCTGAGTCTTACCCACTGGTCCACCAGGAAAGCCCCTAGTTTGATACTTTTGCATGTAGCTGTGCAGTTTTCCCAGCACCACTTATTGAAGACACTGTCTTTCCCCCATTGTATATTCTTGTTGTAGATTAATTGCCCATATAAGTGTGGGTTTATCTCTGGGCTGTCTATTCTGTTCCATTGATCTATGTGTCTGTTTTTGTGCCAGTACCATACTGTTTTGATGACTGTAGCTTTGCAGTATAGTTTGAAACCAGGGAGAGTGATACCTCCAGCTTTGTTCTTCTTTCTCAAGATTGTTTTGGCTCTTTGGGGTCTTTTGTGTTTCCATACAAATTTTGGAATTATTTGTTCTAGTTCTGTGAAAAATGCCATTGGTATTTTGATAGGGATTGCATTAAATCTGTAGATTGCCTTAGGGAGTATGGTCATCTTAATAATATTAATTCTTCCAATCCATGAGCATGGTATATCTTTCCATTTGTTTGTGTCATCTTTGATTTCTTTCATCAATGTCTTATAGTTTTCCAAGTATAGATCTTTCACCTCCATGGTTAGATTTATTCCTAGGTATTTTATTCTTTTTGATGCAATTGTAAATGGGATTGTTTTATTAATTTCTCTTCCTTGTATTTTGTTGTTAGTGTAAATAAATGTAACGGATTTCTGTATATTAATTTTGTATCCTGCTATTTTACTGAATTCACTTATTAGTTCTAATAGTTTTTTGGTGGTGTCTAGCATTTTCTGTATATAGTATTATGTCATCTGCAAACGGTGACAGTTTCCTTATTGATTTTCTGTCTGGATAATCTGTCCATTGATGTAAGTGGGGTGTTTAAGTCTCCTACTATTATTGTGTTAGTGTCAAAATTTCCCTTTATTCTTGTTGATATTTGCTCTATGTATATGTGCCTCCTATGTTGGGCACATATATATTTACAATGGTTATGTCTTCTTCCTGGATCTTTCCCTTTATCATAATGTAATGTCCTTTTTTGTCTCTTGTTACAGTCTTTGTTTTGTTTTTTTTTCAATATTTATTTATTTATTTGGTTGCGCCGGGTCTTAGTTGTGGCATGTGGGCTCCTTTAGTTGCAGCAGGCAGGCTCCTTAGTTGTGGCTTGAGGGTTGCTTAGTTGCAGCTCACCTGCTCCTTAGTTGTGGCACCAGTCTTTGTTTTAAAGTCTATTTTGTCTGATATAAGTATTACTACCCTAGCTTTTTTTTTTTAATGAATTTATTTATTTTATTTATATATTTTTGGCTGTGTTGGGTCTTCGTTGCTGCATGCGGGGTTTCTCTAGTTGCAGTGAGTGGGGGCTACTCTTCATTGCGGTGCACGGGCTTCTCATTACAGTGGCTTCTCTTGTTGCGGAAAATGGGCTCTAGGCATGTGGGCTTCAGTAGTTGTGGCATGCAGGCTCAGTAGTTGTGGCTCATGGGCTCTAGAGCGCAGGCTCAGTAGTTGTGGCGTATGGGCTTAGTTGCTCTGCGGCATGTGGGATCTTCCCAGACCAGGGCTCGAACCTGTGTCCCCTGCATTGGCAGGCAGATTCTCAACCACTGCACCACCAGGGAAGCCCCAACCCTAGCTTTTGCTTTTTTGTTTGTTTCCATTTGCATGGAATACCTTTACCCAATCATCTCACTTTCTGTCTGTGTCTTTAGATCCAAAGTGAGTTTCTTGTAGGCAGTATGTTTATGGGTCTTGTGTTTTTAACCAATTAGCCACTCTATATCTGTTGATTGGAGCATATAGTCTATTTACATTTAAAGTAATTATTGATAGGTATGTACTTATTGACATTTTGTTAATTGTTTTCTGATTTTTTTTGTAGTTCTTTTTTTTTTTTCCCTTTCTTCTTGTTTTGCTTTCTTCCCTTCTGATTTGATGACTATCTTTTAGTGTTATGTTTGGATTCCGGTCTCTTTTTTGTGTATCTATTATAGGTTTTTGATTTGTGGTTACCATGAGGTTCATATATAACTACTTATAAATATACGTGATTATTTTAAGTTGTTAATCTAAGTTTGAACACATTCTAACAACCCTACATTTTTACACCCCCCCCATGTTTAATGTTTTTGACATCATATTTTACATCATTTTGTTTTGTGTATCCTTTACTTATTGTGGATATAGGTGATTTTACTACTTTTGTCTTTTAACTACTAGCCTTGTAAGTGGTTGATCTACTACCTTTACTGTATAATTACCATTACCAATGAGATTTTTCCTTTTGTAATTTTCATAATTCTGGTTGTGATCTATTCTTTTCTGCTTAGAGAAGTCCATTTTATATTTCTTGTAAAGCCAGTTTAGTGCTATTTAACTCTTTTAGCTTTTGCTTGTCTGTAAAACTCTTTATCTCTCATGCAAATCTGAATGATAGCCTTGCCAGGTAGTGTATTCTTTGCTGTAGTTTTTATCCTTCATCACTTTGAATATGTCAGGTAGCTCCCTTCTGACCTGCAAAGTTTCTGCTGAAAAGTCAGCTGATAGCTTTATGGGAGTTCCTTTGTATGTAACTAGTTGCTTTTCTCTTGCTGCTTTTAAGATTCTTTCTTTATCTTTAATTTTTGCCATTTTAATTATAACGTGTCTTGGTGTGAACCTGTTTGGGTTCATCTTGTTTGGGACTCTCTGTGCTTCCGGGACCTGTTTTCTTCCCTAGGTTAGGAAAATTTTCAGCTATTATTTCTTCAAATAAGTTCTCTGCCTTCTTTCTCTCTTTCTTCTCCTTTCGGGACCCATAAATGCAAATGTTGGTACACTTGATGTTGTCTCAGAGGTCTTTTTTTTTTTTAAAGATTTTTTGATGTGGACCATTTTTAAAAGTCTTTATTGAATTGGTTACAATATTGCTTCTGTTTTATGTTTTGGTTTTTTGGCCCCAAGTCATGTGGGATCTTAGCTCCCTGACCAGGGATCAAACCCGCACCCGCTGCATTGGAAGGCAAAGTCTTAACCACTGGACCACCAGGGAAGTCCCCTCAGAGGTCTCTTAAACTATCCTCATTTTTAAAAGTTCTTTTTTTGGGACTTCCCTTGTGGTGCAGTGGTTAAGAATCCGCCTGCAAATGCAGGGAACACGGGTTTGAGCCCTGGTCTGGGAAGATCCCACATGCCGCAGAGCACCTAAGCCTGTGTGCCACAACTACTGAGCCTGTGCTCTAGAGCCTGCAAGCCACAACTACTGAGCCCATATGCCACAACTACTGAGCCCACGTGCTGCAACTACTGAAGCCCGCACGCTCTAGGGCCCACCTACCACAACTACTGAGACTGCATGCTGCAACTACTGAAGTCTGTGCACCTAGAGCCTGTGCTCTGCAACAAGAGAAGCCACCGCAATGAGAAGCCCGCGCACGCAACGAAGAGTAGCCCCTGCTCACCACAGCTAGAGAAAAGCCCACGTGCAGCAACGAAGACCCAACGCAGCCAAAAGAAAAAATTCTTTTTTCTGTTCAGCTTAGGTGACTTTTACTACTCTTCCAGTTTGCTGATCCATCTCTCTGTATCATCTAATCTACTATTGATTTTTTTCTAGTGTATTTTTTATTCAGTTATTGTATTCTTCAGCTTTGTTTGTTTCTTCTTTATATTTTCTCTTTGTTAAACTTCTCATTGTGTTCATCCATTCTTCTCCTGAGTTCATTGAGCATCTTTATGATGATTACGTTGAATTCTTTATCTACCCAGATTACTTATCTCCATTTCACTTAGTTCTTCTTCTAGAATTTTGTCTTGTTCCTTAGTTTGGAACATATTCCTCTGTCTCCTCATTTTGCCTAATTCTTTGTGTTTATTTCTATGTATTAGGTAGGTTGGTTACATTTCCCAATCTTGGAGAAGTGGCCTTATGTAGAAGACGTCTTATGAGCCCCAGCAGCACACTCCCCTCTTATCACCAGAGCTATATGTTCTAGGGGTGCCCCCTATGTGGGCTGTGCTGGCCCACTGGTGGGAGGGGATGGGTCCTTGTGTGACTGGCTGCATGGCCCGGGGGGTGTGGTGCTGGTGCCGGCCTGCTGACTGGGGAGCCAGGACCTGGTGGGGCAGGCCGTGTGGCCCAGGGGTCCCAGGACTGGTGCTGGTGAGTGGGTAAGTTCACAGCTAATAAGCTAGAGGCAGTACTCCAAAAAGTCACTTGCCAGAACCAGTGTCCTCATGGTAGAAAAAGCTCCCCAAATTGGTTGTGGTCAGCATCTGTGCCCCAGGGAGTCCCAGTTGCCTCCTGCCTCTCCAGGAGGCTCTCCAAGGTCAGCAAGTGGATCTGACCCAGGATCCTTTAAAATTACTACCTCTGCTCTGGGACTTGAAGCATGTGACATTTTGCATGTGCCTTTTGAGAGCAGAGCCTCTGTTTCCTACAGCCCTCTGGCTCTCTGTACACAAGCCCTGCTGGCCTTCAAGGCCAGATGTTCTGGTGGCTCATCTTCCTGGTGCAGGACCCCTGAGCTGGGACCCTAATGTGTGGCTTGGACCTTTCAACTTAGGGAGAACCTCTGCAGTTGTGATGATCCTCCCGTTTGTAGGTCACCTCCCTGGGGGTGTGGGTCTTGACTATACTGTGTCTCCATTTCTCCTACCCATCTCATTGTAGTTCCTTCTTTATATCTTTAGTGGTGGAAAATCTTTTCTGCTGATCTTCAGATCGTTCTCATAGATAGTTGCTCAGTAAATGGTTGTGTGCTTGTGGGAGGAGGTGAGTTCAAGCTTTTCCAAGTTCACCATCCACACCTCCTACCTCAAGGAACTAAATTTAGTTAGCAACCTGTATTATCTCAGGAGATTTCTCCTTAGAATCTCCTGAGAGGAATGCAGTCCAACCAACACTTCTTTTTTTTTTTTAAATATTTATTTATTTATTTATTTTTGGCCATGTTGGGTCTTCATTGCTGCACGCGGGCTTTGTCTAGTTGCAGCGAGCTGGGGCTACTCTGCGTTGCAGTGCGTGGGCTTCTCATTGCAGTGGCTTCTCTTGTTGCAGAGCACGGGCTCTAGGCGCGCGGGCTTCAGTAGTTGTGGCTTGCAGGCTCAGTAGTTGTGGTGCACGGGCTTAGTTGCTCCGCGGCATGTGGGATCTTCCTGGACCAGGGCTCGAACCCGTGTCCCCTGCATTGGTAGGCGGATTCTTAACCACTGCATCACCAGGGAAGTCCCTCCAACCAACACTTTGATTTCAGCTTTTATGAGACTCTGAGCAGAGAACCCAGTTGAGCCATGTTGTACCTGTACTTCTGACCTGCAGAACTATGTGATAATCAGTGGGTATTGTTTCAAGCAACTTAGTTTGTAGTAATTTGTCTGGCAGCAATATTAATAGAAAATGAATATGCTGTACTACAATTATTTACATTATATTCTTTTAAAAAATTTATTTCATTTATTTATTTTTGGCTCTGTTAGGTCTTCGTCGCCGTGCGGGCTTTCTCAAGTTGCAGTGAGCGGGGTCTATTCTTCATTGTGGTGCGTGGGCTTCTCATTGCGGTGGCTTCTCTTGTTGCGGAGCATAGGCTCTAGGCACACAGGCTTCAGTAGTTGTGGCACGTGGGCTCAGTAGTTGTGGTGCACGGGCTTAGTTTTCCGCGGCATGTGGGATCTTTCCAGACCAGGGATCGAACCTGTGTCCCCTGCATTGGCAGGCGGATTCTTAACCACTGCGCCACCAGGGAAGTCCCAATTCACATTATATTCTAAGCCATTGATCCCCACCACTTTATCACTATTGGTCAGTCCCTCAGGCCTTTATTTCCTTTCTTTTCCAGTTTAGACTCTCCAGTCTGTCATTATAATTATTTCCTTATAAGCACCCTCATGCCTCTTGTTCTTTCCCTTTATTGCAGTGCTGCTCAAACTTGACTGGGCGTAGCATAAGCCTCACCTGAAGGGCTTGTTAAAACACAGATTGCTGGGCCCTACCTGCTGAGTTTCTGATTCAGGACATATGGAATGAGGCCTGAGACTTTACATTTCTTACCAGTTTTCAGTGATTCTGATGCTGCTGGTTGGAGACCACACAATGAGAACCACTGCTTTGCTACAATCACCCTGATTCAACTCCGCTCTGTCTTTTCTGCACCTGCAACCAAGTAGCTGGATGTTGCTCAAGAGAAATCACCAACTGGGCTGACTGCTTTTGTTTAAATTTGTGATTACAGACTCCAAATGGGCCCTCAACAACTGCCTAGCTGTCCTCTCACATTTCCCTAGTAAGGTCTCTAACTTTTCTCTCTTCTCAAACCTCCAATATCCTGCTCACTCTTAGTTTCAGCAGATAACCTCACCTCCCACACTTCATTCAGGAAGCCGAAGCCAGGAGATGGGAACTCCCTCTTCTTCCCACCTACGTACGAGGCTCTAACTCTGCTGGAGGCTGCTCCTTCTTCCCTCCCATCACCAGCCAACCTCTCCTCCTACGCTCTGCATCCCACTGCTCTCACCTCTCCAAGAACTCTGCTTCTTTAATCCCCTCCTTTCTCCTATGCTACTGATTGTGTCAATCTGGTTATGCCTTGTATCCCCATTTTTAACCCTCCCTTGATCCTATTTGCTCTCCCGGCCACCATCCCATTTCTCCACTCCCATTCACAGCAAAAATTCTTGAGAAGGTTGTCGACTTACTGTGTTTCTACCTCCTCACTTCCCATTCCCTCTTTTAAAAGATGCATGGGAGGTGTATTTGTTTATTGACTAAATATTACATTGAATACTTTGTATGTGTTGAGCGTTGTTCTGTGGTCCCCACTATCATGAGTTGGTGGACAAACCCCAAAATATGGTATTTAGAGCGAGTGACAAGTGCTACGCAGAAAACAGAAGAAAGTGGTGGTTTTCATGATTCATAGGGCATTCAAGAAATATATATTGAGCACCTACAATGCACTAGGAATAGTTTTAGGCCCTGAGAATACATCAGTGAAAAAGCAAAGGTTTCTGTCCATATGGAGTTTACATTGTATTGGAGAATATAGAAAATAAACATTGATAACAAAAAGTTAAAAGTATATATTCGTGTTATGTGATATAAGGAAAAATAAAGCAGAGAGAGTTAGGCAGTGTCTGCAAGGGGACTGTAATTTTAAATAACGTGGTCAGATAAGGCCCCACTGAGAAGGTGACTTGAGGAAAGACCTGAGGAAGCTAGAGGAGTTAGCTGGGCAAATACCTGGGGGAAGAAAGGGTAGGAGCAAAGGCCTCAGGGCATGAGCATGCCTGGTTGGTTAGTGTAACTGCAAGAAACTGCAAGGAATGACGGGGAGGAGTTGGCCTGGAGCTAGTGGAGCAAAGGGAATGACCGAGAGTCATAGAGGAGCCAGACTGTGAAGGGCAGAGTTTGGTAAACTTCTCTGTAAAGTGCCAGATAGTAAATATTTTAAGCTTTGCAGGCCACACATGGTCTGTCACATATTCTTCCTTTAAATTTTTTTTAAAATTTTATTTTTATTTTTATTTATTTTTTGGCTGTGTTGGGTCTCTGTTGCTGCGTGCGGGCTTCCTCTAGTTGCGGCGAGTGGGGGCTACTCTTCGTTGTGGTGCACAGGCTTCTCATTGCGGTGGCTTCTCTTGTTGCACAGCACGGGCTCTAGGTGCGCGGGCTTCAGTAGTTGTAGCACTCGGGCTCAGTAGCTGTGGCTCGCGGTCTCTAGAGCGCAGGCTCAGTAGTTGCGGCGCACGGGCTTAGTTACTCCGCGGCATGTGGGATCTTCCCAGACCAGGGCTCGAACCCGTGTCCCCTGAATTGGCAGGTGGATTCTCAACCACTGCGCCACCATGGAAGCCCCCCTTTAAAATTTTTAAACAACTTTTAAAAAGTGTAGTAGTCTTCTTTCCTGTGCAGTACAGGGGTCTGGCCCTCTGGCCTTAGTTTGCCACCCTCTGAGACCTTGTAGGCTGTTGTAAAGATCTTGCTTTTACCCTGAGTGAGATGAGAGGCACTGGAGGATTCTGACCAGAGGAGTGACAGGACCTCGTTTAGATTTTAAAGGATCTCTCCCACTGTTGTGTGGAGAACAGACTGAAGGGGCGGGGAGGGGAGTTGTGTGAAGGAGGAAGCAGGGACACTAGAGTTTATGTTATATGTGGGGCAAAATAAACCACCCCATAACTTAGAGGCTGAAACAACAAACTTTTATTGTTACTCATGGTGCTGTGGGTCAGGAATTCGGACAAAGCACAGCAGGGCTAGCAATTTCAGGGGGACTGGAATGTCCCATATGGCTCCTTCGCTCACATGTGTTCACACACAGTCGGGGTCTGGCTGCAGCAGCAACACTGGGGTCACAGTTCTGATGGTTTAGTACTTGCTGTTGGCTGGATTCCTTGGTTCACCTCTAGATGGTCTTATAGCTTCTCCCTCTTCAAGTGGCCTCTCTAACAGGGTAGCCAGACTTCTTTTTTTTTTTTTTTTCCTCTTGGCCATGCTGTGTGGCTTGCGGGATCTTAGTTCCCTGACCAGGGATCGAACCCGCGCCCCCTGCAGTGGAAGCGTGGAGTCTTAACCACTGGACCGCCAGGGAAGTCCCAAAGCCAGACTTCTTACATGACAGTGCAGGGCTTCCAGAAGTGTAAAATTAAAAGCTGGCACACCTTCTAAAGACAGGCTCAGCACTGGCAAGCATCAGTTCTGCCACATTCTCTTATTTAAAGCGGGTACAGGGCCACCTTGGTTTTGAGGGGAGGAACCATTCAAGGACATGAATACAGGAGCTGTAGTTCACTGGGGGCACCAAAGTGATAGTCCAGCACCACTGAAAGCTATTTTAATAATTGAGGCAAGATGTGATGGTTTGGACCAAGGTGTTAGCAATGGAGATGGTAAGAATTCAATGGTTTCTGGATATGTTTTGAAGGTAGAGTTGAGAGGATTTGCTGATGGCATTTTATGCAGGTGTGAGACAGAGGGTCCAGGGTAACTCTGAGGTTTTCAGGTTGAGCACCTGGAAGAATGCTATTTACTGAGAAGCAAAAGACTGGGGGATGGGCAGGGTTAAGGGGGCTGTCAGGAGTTCCAGCTTGGAATTTTAAGTTTGAGATTTCTATTGTGGATACTCAAGTGAGATATGAAGGAACAGTTGAATATGCAGGTTTGGAGAGGTCTGTTGTAGATATATAATTTTCAAGTTGTCAGTGTATAGATGGTATTTTAAGACCATGAGACAGGATGATATCACCAAGGCAGATTAAAAGCAAGAAAGGGAAATTTCCAGGAGGCAGAAACCAAAAAGGAGCCCAAAGCTAGTATGATGAGCAGAATTAGAAGCTGGGACAAGGTAGGTCTCAGGCACTAAGGATGGGATTTAATGTTGTTACAGCAACAGGAGATGAGGCTTTGGACTTGGTAAGACTTGGAGCTGGAATGAAGGTCCCATCATAAAGTATGAAAGGGTCCACTAAAAGTCTAGCAGGGTGAATAAAAATCCGTACTCCATGGAGAAATTTCAGAACAGTGTGGACAAGGAGGTCTTCCTAAAACCTTTCTGAGAGAAAGAACTGTTTTCTACAAAGCCTCAAAGATCAGAAGGCATCTGAATTCTCACCTTTCTTATGGAAAGCTAGGAGGCAATGGAAAAATGCCTTCAAAATACTGAGAAAAAATAATTTTCAACTTAGAGTTCAAACCCTACCAAGCTATCAAGTATTTTCAGACATGCAAAATCTCAAAAAATGTTACTTCCAATGCAATTTTGGGACACAACAGGAGAATTTGCTCCAGTAAAGCAAGGGGTTAAACCAAAAGGGAGAAAGAATGGGAACTAGAGGACCAGGTCTTCATCATGAGAGAGAGGTGAAGGAAATCCCCAAAATGATGGTGAATGGAGAATCCAAGATGACGATGATCCTGCTAGCTTAGAGGACAACCAGCTTCCACTGGAACAAGTCAGAAGGCTCCAGAGGAGATTTCAAGGAGATGGGATAGATAGCGTGCCTAAAGGGAAGAAGTATACTTGAGAGGAGATATACACAGCTGATGGAACATTTGAAGATACATTAGGATAAGGACATAGAAAACTAAGCAAGCAAAAATCTAGACTTAAAAAAAATTTTTTTTAATTAGTTAATTTATTTTTGGCTGTGCTGGGTCTTTGTTGCTGCACGTGGGCTTGCTCTAGTTGTGGCGAGTGGGGGCTACTCTTTGTTGTGGTGCGCGGGCTTCACATTGCGATGGCTTCTCTTTGTTGCAGAGCACGGGCTCTAGGTGCGCGGGCTTCAGTAGTTGCAGCACGTGGGCTCAGTAGTTGTGGCTCGCAGGATCTAGAGAGCAGGCTCAGTAGTTGTGGTGCACGGGCTTAGTTGCTCCACGGCATGTGGGATCTTCCCGGGCCAGGGCTCGAACCCGTGTCCCCTGCATTGGTAGGTGGATTCTTAACCACTGCACCACCAGGGAAGCCCTAGACTTATTTTTAAAAAGGGAAAACAAAACTAAAACTAAAAGTTGCCAATTGATTGTAATATGCGTCATGATTTCAGAGATGTTAAAATGTGAACAAATGTACATGTTAGAATCAAAACCCAGTTGTTCATTAGGAAGGGCCTGTGAGTGGTAAGAATTTCTTAATTTTTATATGCTGAGATTCACCTCCCCTAATACTCTTGAATAATAATTTGGCAGAGTCTAAATTTCTTTCATTCCTAAGGCTTTTCCTTCAATTCTGGAAAAAACATACCCAGTACTTTTCAAATATTGCTTTCTCTGCCATTTCTTTCAATTCTCTGGAACTCCTATTATATAAATATTTAAACCTTTTAATCTGTTCTCCATTTTTTAACTACTGTTTCTTTCTGTTTATCTCATGTTATACTGTGAGTGAGTTCCTGAGTTCTCTCTTCCAATTCTCTAATTCACTCTCCGAGTGTGTTCAATCTAGAGTTTCTCCCGTTATGGCCTTTTTTTATTTTTTATTTTTGGCCACCTTGTGTGGCTTGCGGGATCTTAGTTCCTTGACCAGGGATTGAAACTGGCCCTCTGCAGTGAAAGCGTGAAGTCCTAACCACTGGACCTCCAGGGATTCCCCTGTTACGGCCTTTTAGATTTCAATTAGGGTATTTTTCATTTCAAGGATTTCTAATTGGTTATTGTTCATATTGTTTCATTTCAGTCTATTTTTGCTTAATAATTTCCTTTTGAAATGGAAGGTGTGCATTCATCTCTGAACATTTTCAACATCCTATTTTAAAGTCTTCCTATACTCTTTTACAAATTTCCAGTGGAAATTTGAGAAAATTTCTGATCTGATGGTTAATTTCAAAGGCCATCTTTCTCACCAAGTAGCTTCTTTCATATGTTTTGGAATTATGGTTCGAGTGAGAAAAGATTTGTTTTTGTTTGATTTCTCTCTCTTTCTGACTTTCCTCTCATCCCTTCTCAGGATGCCACCATCTGGCCCTCTGGACCTCAACCTAGAGCCAGGGCTGTGGATTATGATCCTCCAGCCCCAGATATTAGGGATATGGCATATCTAGTCAAGGGCCAGTAGACAACTTGACAATCCCTGGTAGCAAGGTGTCCTCACCTCCCCAGGCTCTAATAAAGTCAGAGTTCCTAGATTGACAGCTGTTTTCTTCAACTTCTTTTCCCAAGCAGTGGAACCCACATCAGCCTCTGCTATCAAGCCGTGAGTTTCAGTCCCTCACATTGAGGGGAGCACTTTACCACCACAGGAGCTGAACGCCCACCCAGCTGCCAAAGTCCAGCTTCCAGACTTGGAGCCCACAAGCCTGAGACATGGGCCCCACTGATCTTACTGTGTTTCTATTTCATTTCTGGCTCATGGAGATATGTGAGGGTCCAGCTATATCTTTCTATTTATTTATTTATTTTTGGCTGTGTTGGGTCTTCGTTGCTTTCTCTAGTTACGTCAAGTGGGGGCTACTCTTCCTTGCGGTGCACAGGCTTCTCATTGCGGTGGCTTCTCTCGTTGCAGAGCACGGGCTCTGTGTGCACAGGCTCAGTAGCTGTGGCTCGCGGGCTCTAGAGCGCAGGCTCAGTAGTTGTGGCGCACAGGCTTAGTTGCTCCGCAGCATGTGGGATCTTCCCAGACCAGGGCTCGAACCCGTGTCCCCTGCATTGGTAGGCAGATTCGTAACCACTGCGCCACCAGGGAAGTCCCAGCTATATCTTTTTTAAAATTCATTTTTATAATTTTAAATGTCATGGCTGGCTATGTGTTTGAAGTAAAGGGGTTTTGGGAGATAAAAACTCACTTCCTTGTGTTGATTTCAATCTCCTCACACCTGCTTTCTGCCCCCCACCCCTCTACTGAAACCACTAAGTCAAATCCACTGATGCGGGGCTTCCCTGGTGGCGCAGTGGTTGGGAATCTGCCTGCCAATGAAGGGGACACGGGTTCGAGCCCTGGTCTGGGAAGATCCCACATGCCGCAGAGCAGCTGGGCCTGTGAGACACGATTACTGAGCCTGCGCGTCTGGAGCCTGTGCTCCGCAACAAGGGAGGCCGCGATAGTGAGAGGCCCGCGCACCGCGATGAAGAGTGGCCCCCGCTTGCCACAACTAGAGAAAGCCCTTGCACAGAAACGAAGACCCAACACAGCCATAAAAAAAAATTAATTAATTAAAAAAAAAAAAAAAGCCACTGATGCTGTTCAAGTTGCCAAATCCAATGCATGTTTCTCTCTCCTAATCGTACTTGACTATTTGGCAGCTTTTGTCATAACTTCTCCGTTCTTAAAACATCGCTCTCTGTTTGGCTACCCAACAGTCTCATGATTCTCATTCTCTTTGTCATTTGCAGCTCAGTAGATCAGCTATTTTAAGATATTCCTTTGTCTTCTGCCATTTATTGTTGCTCATGATGACCTGCTAAAGCCTGTTCATCTTTTGTAGGTAGTCTGTCTTTTTCCATAGGTTGCTTTTAAGATTTTTGTTTCTTATATTTGATGTTCTCCAGTTTTACCATGATGTCTAGGTAGGCATTTATTTGTATTTTGCTCAACATTTTGTGACCCGCACCTGATGGATAATGTGAATTCGGGTCCCACATTTGTGCAGAACAGGCTTGGGGTTCTAATTTATCATTGGTGATTCCTTTTCTGCCTGTCGCCCAGGCCAATGGCAGACTTTATTGCTCCTTCCCCAGGCTGGTAAGCAGAGTTTTTCTATCCTCCTGTGGGGAGTAGATAGGATTTTTATTCTAATTCCAGGCCTTGTCAGGGCTCAAGGCCTCATCTTCTGCTGCCACAGCAACATTAAAATCCCATCCCTAATGCCTAAGACCTATCCTGTCTCAGCTTCGCATTCTGCTTACCATGCTAGCTTTGGGTTCCCTTTTGATTTCTGGCACCTGGGAATTTCCCTTTGTGGTTTTCAATCTCAGATACATCTTAAGAAAAAATTATCCAGCATTTTCTTTGTGTGAGCAGTGAGTCCTGCTTCAGTTGTGTCAGCTTGTCTTGGTTTCAAGACACTGTTTTGGAACTCAAAGCCAAAAATTTGACTCTTTCTCCTCACTGGGTTCGAGTCTTCTTTCCTGTGTCAATAAACCTCATCTACAAGATCTAGTACAACTAAGCTGGCGAAAACTGAGTTTCAGTCAATTGAAGCCAATGTTTAATACAGTGGGGTTTGGGAATTTCTGACCTTCAGGATAAAGTTCAAGTTCCCCAAATGTTCTTTTTTTTTAAATTGAAGTGTAGTTCATTTACAAAATTATATTAGTTTCAGGTGTACAGCATAGTGATTCAATATTTTTATAGATTGTTCCCCAAACATTCTGATCCTATATATGTTCCTAACTCTATTTCCTGTTATGCTCTCTTATACACCCAATGCTTTTTTTAAAATATAAATTTATTTTATTTATTTATTATTTTTGGCTACGTTGGGTCTTCGTTGCTGCGCGCAGGCTTTCTCTAGTTGCAGCGAGCGGGGGCTACTCTTCCTTGCGGTGCACGGGCTTCTTATTGCAGTGGCTTCTCTTGTTGCGGAGCAGGGGCTCTTGTGGTGCACGGGCTTCAGTAGTTCTGGCTCGCAGGCTTCAGTAGTTGTGGCTTGCGGGCTCTAGAGCGCAGGCTCTGTAGTTGTGGCACACGGGCTTAGTTGCTCCGCGGCATGTGGGATCTTCCTGGACCAGGGCTCGAACCTGTGTCCCCTGCATTGGCAGGCGGATTCTTAACCACTGCGACACCAGGAAAGCCCACACCCAATGCTTTTGACACACCCAAGTACCTGTTATTCTCCATATGCCCCTGAGATTTCTCACATCCATGACCTTGCATATTACCCTTTACCCAGAATATTTTTGCCATCACTTCAGGACAAATCCAACCTGTCTTTCAAAGTCCAGCTCAACTGGTGCTCCTACAAAGACTGGCTAATCTTTCCAGCCTAAAGTTATCTGTGTTTCCTCTGGATTTCTGTCACTGATGGAGGCAGCTATGGTATAAATGACTGAATCTGTGAATTGATATCAGGACCTGGTTCTGCTACTCCTTAGCTATCTCCTTTTACCTCTCTGAGCCTCAATTTTTCTTATATAAAACAGAGATAGAAATATCTACCCCATGGAGTTAAAATTTCTTTTGGCTCTTTTGATTTTGAGTGGCAACAAAACCCAACCCAAACTGGCTTCTGACGAAACAGCATTTATTGATTTATATAGGTGAAAAGTCTAGGGGCAGAGATGGCTTCAGGCATGGGTGAAGTCAAAGCTCAAATGATATAATCAAGACTCTGTATCTTTCCTTCTTTCAGTTCTGCTTTTCGCTCTGTCACCTTCAGGCTCAGGTTCAAAGAGTGGCAAGATGGTTGGCAGCATTCCCAGAACCCACAGTCTTCGTGCTTCAAGTCCAGCAGACAAACTTGAGAATCTCTTTCTCAGAAGTCCCAACTAGGGAATTCCCTGGCGGCCCAGTGGTTAGGACTCCGCACTTTCACTTTCACTGCTGAGGACCCGAGTTGGATCCCTGGTCGAGGGAATTAAGATCCTGCAAACTGTGCAGTGTGGCCAAAAAAAAAGAAAGAAAGAAGTACCAACTGGATTTTCATTGCTCTCAGTGGGTCATGTTCCCATCCCTGAGGTGGTCACTATGGCCAGGAGAACTTGATGCTTGGGTTGGCTGCGGCCCAGGAGACTTGTTCTGCCTCAGACCCTGGGTGCAGGCCTGGCAGCAGCACACAGGACCAGAGTGGGTGGCTGGAGATTCTTCACTGAGAAGTTAGGGCACACTTACCAGAAGGGGGAAAGGATGCTGAATGAGAATAACGGCAGATGTCCATCACAAGTATGTCGAGGATCAAATGAGATAATATACGGAAACTGACCTCAGAAAGCCCCATTCAAATATAAATGATGATTATTCTTTGGTTATCTCTCTCTTGTGGCATGAAGCGCTTTCTTCCTTTGATTACAGTCATCAAGTTCATGCTTTATCTCCCCTACTGCACCCTGAGCAGTTAGGGAGCAGCGTATGTGTCCTAGTCATCTCTGGGGCATTTCACCACTTCTAACTCAGCACCCAGAAAATAGGAAGTACTCAAAAATTGATTACGGAGTAACTGAATGAGCCTAAATTCCAAAGCATTCCCCAGAATTGTGCTAATCCCTAGGCCAAACTCTTGAAGGCCTGGGAGAACTTTACACTTTCATTGCAGTCATAGGTAAGTCAGCTCTAGCTTTTTTCGTGGTGGGTGGGGGTTAGCGTGAGAAATACTTTCAGGAAGGTGTGTCCTTGCATTGATTTGTTGACATGGCCAACCAAAGGCCATTCAGAGAAAAGAAAAGTCCTTCTGGTTTGTTTATACGTTGACTTATTTGATTTCTGGTTTAGTTTTCTCTTCCTGCCCTCACTGTTAGCAGGGTGAGCTTCAGGAAAGTACAGACTGAGTGAAAGAATTTCCCAAAGGCACTGACCAGCAGAACAGGTTTGGGGTTCCCTCCTGCTTCTTGAGGCCTGAGCGTCCAGGAAGTTTTGAGTTTAATTAAGGGAACTGGGTATCAGATCTAGTTGAGCAGCTGGAAGACCAGCCCAGTGAATCTGTTCTGTGTCTCTGCAGTTGTATTCATTTCCTTAGATTTCCTATCTGAACACAGAGACTGGAGCTACTGGGGCCATACTGGAGTTTAGGAAACGAACTCTTAAAGAGAGAGGATGAAGGACCCAAATCACCTCTTGAAATAGTCTACAGCTGACTGCTGCTCCAAAGTTGGCCTGGACCTGCTTTTTTGGCTGATTTTGCAATAAAAACACTAACTCTTCAGCCACAAGTGTTAAGTAGGAAAGGCGATATGGCTTAACATATAAATATATGGAGGCTGTAGGGACCCACTAATTTTCAACCTGCCCTCTCTTTTGTGGTAGCAATAATCCTAATCCAGAAACCTGGGCCCTAACAGGGCAGAAACAACAGGGACAGTTTTTTAGAGAAGGAAAGTTACATGATTATAGGTATTGTGAACGTGGACATAAGCACTTGACTCAATTGCAGTCATTGTTGGAAACAGTGTTTTAGCTCCTGTATATCAAAGAAAATTGCTGATGGGCGGGGGAGTGGGAATGAGAATTGTCCAAGGGTACTGTTAGGAGGTGAGGAGTCATCAAAGGAAAATCTGATCTGGGCGGGTCAGCAGCACCCAGCCTCTGCTTGGTGGGCTTGAGAACACAGGCTGGGTGTTGCTTAAAAGGAACTCCCTGTTCTCTATCTTCACTTCCTGGACTGTCCAAGTCAGTGCAGATTCATTTCTGGAAGGATATCCCTTGACCTTACCTCCCCTTCGTGTCTCTGTCACTTCCCCAGTTGGCATTTTATCTCTCTTCCTGACACTGGCTTCCTCTTCGGGCCTCAGCAGTGTTCTCACAACTCTTTTGCGTAACACTCTTCTTGCCTGAACCTGCTGTTTGGTCTCCCTTCCCCACAGGTAGCCACAGGTGTTCTGCCCAGGCATCTGCAGCAGCACAGCCTTAGAGAAAGGGCCTGGACTTGGAAGCTACACAGAGGTGAGTTCTAATCCTAGTTCTGCCATTTATTAACAGGATGAACTTGAGCAAGTTATTTCATTTCCCTGAGGTTTCAGTGTCCTCATCTGTAAAATGGGGATAATTTTTCTTACTGGGTTTCTATGAGGATTTGATAAGATAAAGGACCTAGGACAGTGAGCAGGTTGACCCTCTGTAAATAGCAGCTCTTGTTAAGAGTGAAGAGCAGGCTGGCGAGGACACATTATTCAAATGCCACCTTCCCACCTCGCCAGTGATAGCATCTGACCAACAGAATCAGGCGTTTACCCTAGCGGAAAACTCCTGCAGAGATGGAGCCTCCACTTCCTCATTTGTAATGTGCTGTAATATTTCACAGTCTGTTAGTCCGGAAATTGTTCTTACTATCTAGCCTAAGTTCCTCCTGCTACCGTGTGTCATATCACAATTTTTAAAAAATGACACACAAACAGACCCATGAAAATGAGCAGATTTTTCTGTGAGTCAGAGGCATTCACAGGCCTTGGGTTTACTCTTATCTTCAAGAAACCAGGGAATATTTGTTGTGTGACCCCTGCAGACCAGAAACTTGTGCTGGGCTTTGCTGGGAAGCTCCAGGGAGGTGTGACAAGACTCTCTTGGGACTCATGTCTCGTTTGGACCAGTGGTCTCAGTCTTTCTCCCTCTCTTTTAATATTTTGGTTACAGATGAATGACTAATCCTAATTTATAAAGCCGGGGAAGACAGCAAAGCAATTTAGTAGGACTGATCATGCTGGTAGCTAATCACAAATATGCAACTTGGCTCTGACAAGGATTGAAATAAAAATTGTCTTTGTCTTTGAGATTTAAGCAGAAGACACCAACCAGCCCCATGGAACAGATTATTTTGTTTAACTATGCGTGTGCATTTTGCAGCTAATCCTTCTTACTGGGCTATTACTATGAATCACGTCTTTTCAGCTATGTAGCCCCAGATCTCAGTGTCTGAGAAGCTCCTGTGGGAAGAAAATGTTTGCAGGCTTCCACATATGTCTACCCTCTGGATGTACTCTAAAGTTATGGGCTGAGCTGCAAACTGGCCGCCTGTGGACCACAGACAGCCCGTAGATGTGTGCTGTTTCGGTTTTGTTCTTTTAGTTGAACTGGTTGCCCTAATCTAAAACTCCACAAGACTCACATGATCCAGTTTTTTGGCTTCTCTTGAAAAAGGGAAGATCTGGCAACACTGAAGCTGCATTTCCTCACAGCAGCATCACCTGGGCCTGAGCGGAGACGGGAGCACCGTTTCTCACTGCTTCATTCCCACTCATTTTCCTTCATGCACGGATCCTGCCTGGGCCTTGAAGGCATTTAAACTGGGGGCTCCTGGCCTGTGAAGTCCCCTTTGGTCACTGATAGCACAGCTGCTAGTGATCTGTTCCTTTGGACACTCTAACCTCTCTTCCTACACCAGAAACCAGTGTTTGTAATTTCTACAGATACCAGCAGAAATCAGTTGTGATCCCAGCATAAGTCAGTGTTTGTGATTCTTGCAGCTATGTCTTCCCTGAGTTTAAAATCAATGCCACGGTTGAAGACACGTGTCATGTTACCAGTAGGTTCTCATATGAGGGTCAACGGCATGAACCCCTGTTTGAAATTTGCCTCACCACACTGTTTCTAGGTTGTTCAAAGTCCAGCGGGCTTCTGTCTGTGCAGAGGAACATTCTCTACAACTTCCGGTATAACTGATGCTTAATTTATCCAATTTATATGCCTAATAAACAAAACTAATAAATTTTTGGGGGGGGGTTTCATTTTACTTTATTTTTTCTTTAACATCTTTGTTGGAGTATAATTGCTTTACAATGGTGTGTTAGTTTCTGCTGTATAACAAAGTGAATCAGCTATACATATACATATATCCCCATATCTCCTCCCTCTTGCGTCTCCCTCCCACCCTCCCTATCCCACCCCTCTCGGTGGTCAAAAAGCATCGAGCTGATCTCCCTGTGCTATGCGGCTGCTTCCCACTAGCTATCTATTTTACATTTGGTAGTGCATATATGTCCATGCCACTCTCACTTCATGCCAGCTTACCCTTCCCCCTCCCCGTGCCCTCAAGTCCATTCTCTACGTCTGCATCTTTATTCCTGTCCTGCCCCTAGGTTCTTAAGAACTTTTTTTTTTTTTTAGATTCCATATATATGTGTTAGCCTAAGATATTTGTTTTTCTCTTTCTGACTTGCTTCACTCTGTATGACAGGCTCTAGGTCCATCCACCTCACTACAAATAACTCAGTTTTGTTTCTTTTTATGGCTGAGTAATATTCCATTGTATATATGTGCCACATCTTCATTATCCATTCATCTGTCGATGGACACTTAGGTTGCTTCCATGTCCTGGCTATTGTAAATAGAGCTGCAGTGAACATTGTGGTACATGACTCTTTTTGAATTATGGTTTTCTCAGGGTATATCCCCAGTAGTGGGATTGCTGGGTCGTATGGTAGTTCTATTTTAAGGAACTTCCATACTGTTCTCCATAGTGGCTGTATCAATTTACATTCCCACCAACAGTGCAAGAGGGTTCCTTTTTCTCCACACCCTGTCTAGCATTTATTGTTTGTAGATTTTTTGATGATGGCCATTCTGACTGGTGTGAGATGATACCTCATTGTAGTTTTGATTTGCATTTCTCTAATGATTAGTGATGTTGAGCATCCTTTCATGTATTTGTTGGCAATCTGTGTATCTTCTTTGGAGAAGTGTCTATTTAGGTTTTCTGCCCATTTTTGGATTGGGTTGTTTGTTTTTTTGATACTGAGCTGCATGAGCTGCTTGTAACTTTTGGAGATTAATCCTTTGTCATTTGCTTCATTTGCAAATATTTTCTCCCATTCTGAGGGTTGTCTTTTCGTCTTGTTTATGGTTTCCTTTGCTGTGCAAAAGCTTTTAAGTTTCATTAGGTCCCATTTGTTTATTTTTAAAACTAATACATTTTTAAAAGTTTCTTAAACTACAGTTTTACATTTAAATCCCGTTATAAAATGTTTCTTTTGGGTGAAAATAAAAGAAAGCCCTGACTCAATATGGCTTAAATAATAAAGAAATGTATTATCTCACATGACATGAAGCTCTGAGGTGGGATGGGCTGTGGGCATGGTGGGCCCAGGCTGCAGCTCCACTTTATTATGATTCTCTTGGTTCTGCCCTTCTCTGTGTCCTGGTAGAAGCCTCAGGCTTGTAGCAGTGTGGCTGCAGCAATGACATTATCATATCCAGACACAACAATTCAGAGAAAGTGGGACTTTTATTTCCCTTTTTTGGGACTGTGGAAACCTCTCTCAGAAGCCCCACATGGACTTTATAACTCCCATCTCATTGGCCAGAGTTGTGTCACATGCTTGTTCCTAAACCAATCACTGGCAAGGAAAATGGGACCACCTGTTGGCTTTTACTAATTATCTCAGAGTGAAATGAGTGCTGAGAAGTCCATGATAATGATCACCTCATCACTTAAATTCCCTTAAACAATCCAAGTTATAATCACAAATCCAATAAGACTGATTTCTCAAACACCGAACATCCCAACACACCAAATAGCAGACAGAATCACAAAAATAAAATAATCACAAAGGCTATAACCACATTTAAGTCTCACTTCAAAATATTAAAACCATGGATTTAATTTCTTTTTCATTACTTCTATACTTATTTGTAGAAGTAATATTTATTTTGATACTTTTCTATGTTACAGTGATTTTACTAGACCCCAAATTAAAATAATACCATTTCATACTGGCCACGTTTGTAGGTTATTTATGTAGGTTGGGGTTATTTATAATTGATTCTTGGCTGGAGCAGGGGATTTGGTGGCACCTTCTAAACTTGAGCTGGCATGCATCAGGCTGCCCTCCCCCCTTTTATAACAGCTTTATTGTGATAAAATTTACATACCATACCATTCACCATTTAAAGTAAACAATTCAATAGCTTTTAGTATACTCATAGAGTTATGCCACCATCACCCAATCAATTTTAGAGCATTTTCATCATTCCAATGGGAAACCCATTAGGAGTGACTCCCCATTTCCCCCCTCCTCTAAGCCCCAGGCAACCATCAATCTAATTTCTGTCTCTATGGATTTGCCTATTCTGGACGTTTCATACAAATGGATTCATACACCCTGTGGAGGCTGGGTCCCTTTTAATCATTACACTTAACTTGCTCCATCAGTGGCATTTGTCATGCCTATACCTTTCATGGGGGATTTCCTGAAATTATGTATTTTATAGTTTTGCTTAGTTAGTACAGGCATACCTCATTTTATTGTGCTTTGCTTATTGCACTTCACAGATACTGTGCTTTTTGTAAATTGAAGGTTTGTGGCGACCTTATGTTGAACAAGTCTATCAGCACCATTTTCCCCACAGCATTTGCTCACTTCACATCTCTGTGTCACATTTCAATAATTCTCCCAATATTTCAAACTTTTTCATTCTTATTATATTTTTTATGGTAAGCTGTGGACAGTGATCATTGATATTACTATTGCATAAAAATTATGACTCACTGAAGGTTCAGGTGATGGTTAGCATTTTTTAGCAATAAAATATTTTGTAATGAAGGTAGGTACATTGGTTTTTTAGACAATGCTATTATTGCACACTTAATAGACTAAATATAGTGTGAACATAACTTTTCTATGCACTGGGAAACCAAAAAATTCATGTGACTCGCTTTATTGCAATATATGCTTTATTGTGGTGGCTGGAACTGAACCCACAGTATCTCTGAAGTATGCTTGTATTATATAATTGGTTGTACTGCCTTTGTTATGTATTTACACAGTTGTTTGGAATGATTGGAAATATAAACGTGCCTTATATATTAAGCATTCACTCCCTTCTTTTCTTCCTCCATGTGCCTTCCTTCCTTTCTTTCTTCCTTCCACAAATAAGTGTTGAGCATCTTCTCTATATCAGGTATTGTGCCAGGCACTTCGAGTCCAACAATGAACATGCGGGTAGGTCCGTCCCTTCATGACTTAGAATTGGGTGGAGGTCCTGTCCTTTCTGCTGATGACAAGGAGGCCATGACATGTGGGTGCTGCTGAGCGCCATTCCAGGACTGTTCAGGGTCCTCAGAATAGCTTCCTGCTCCTTCTCATATTTCCAATCTTCCCCTACCTCTCCTACCATCTAACCTTTGACATACTATCTTCAGGTGTATACTTACCACCATTTATGCAAACTTTTCCATACATGCTTAATTATCTTATTATCACAATAACAACTCATGAAATATGTATCAGATTTGCTTTGTTACCAAGTTTTATTTGATTACAACACTAAGCTGTTCATTTGTTTCATATTTATATCTAGATTCTTCCCAAAAAAGGGAAGAAACAGAAAATTGAAACAGAACACAGGTCATTTATAAATAACCAAGGTATAGATGTTAACAGCTAAGAAAATCTTTCTTACAGCTGAGCACTAAATTTATTTTGGACCAAAAAAAGAATGCAAACAAATTTGCATCAATGAAGAGACTTCTGAATGGTGATAGATGATTCAAATAAAGATTATAAAAGAGAAGAGATTATAATCATAGATTTGGTGTGGGGTTAAAAATTAAGGAAGCAGAAGGTATATTAAATAACTATATTTTTACATTAGAATAATTAAGAGTTGGATAAAAGTGGAAAGATTTAATGCAAACTGATGTGGACTTAGAAAGAAAGATGTTCATCAGGTTTGTCACCTGGAAACAACTTTACTCACTACCAAATTGATTTGCACACCCAACATCCAGATTTTGGATTCTACTATGCTCCTTAAAAAAAGCCAAGACTTTTAAAAGCATAGCCAATTCCATGTCTTGGAACAGGGAAAGACAAGGAGGAGCCTGTAACATCTGAGAAAAGGATGCTTCCAAAAATATTTGAAATCGTGCTGATTGGACATTGAAGCCAATATAACAGGGTTCTCAGCGGTCGTGTTGTGATTCTTTTGAGCATCAAAAAAGAATAATAATTACAGTTAATTATAACATTTCTAAAGTCTATGATTCAAAGTGAAAAGTTTTAAAGAGGCATATAAAAAGGTAATTATAACACCAAACGGGACTTCCCTGGTGGCGCAGTGGTTAAGAATCCACCTGCCAATGCAGGGGACCCAGGTTCAATCCCTGGTCTGGGAAGATCCCACATACCGCGGAGCAACTAAGCCCGTGCACCACGAGCCACACCCTAGAGCCTGCGAGCCACAACTACTGAGACTGCACGCCACAACTACTGAAGGCTGCACGACCTAGAGCCTGCGTGCTGCAACTACTGAACCTGCACGCCACAACTACTGAAGCCCTTGCACCTAGAACCCATGCTCCGCAACAAGAGAAGCCACCACAATGAGAAGCCTGCGCACCTCAATGACAAGTAGTCCCCGCTCGCTGCAACTAGAGAAAGCCCGTGCTCAGCAACAAAAACCCAACACAGCCAAAAAACAAAAACAAAAACAAACAAAAAACACAAAATGAGGCTAAATATAATAAAATATATTTAAATTCTTATTAATTTTCAAAGTAGGTGTTACTATTTTTGGCCACTTTGTTTCTTCTGGTAAATACATTTTGTGTATTTCTGGGGCTCAGGGCAGGCCACCCCAAAACGTGCCTCAATGGCATATAGATTATTTTGAATTAAAGTTACTTAAGAAACGGCCAACATAAGAGGGACACTCTGACTCTCCCCTCGGTCTCCCTGAAAGCAGGAAATCAGTCTCTCACATGAAAGGTGCCCTCTCTGCATCTGGAGGTAGAAGGGACCCTTATTACTAGCGGTAAGGAAGTCAGGCCAGGAATCCTGTATAGACAAACCTTGTTACTTCCTTAATGTACTCCCCCAAGCCCAACTCTGTTTAGATTCTTCACTAATTGAGCAGCCAACACATAAGTTTCTTTGTCCTGTCACCTCTTCACAAATTTATTGTTTTGTTTTGTTTTGTTTTGTTTTTTTGTCTAAAAAGTATAAAAGTTGCCTGCTTTGGCCACTTCTTAAGTCTCATTTCTATGGCACCTCCAAGTGCCTGAATTAAAATTTGTTTCTTTTTCTCCTGTTAATTTATTTTCTGTCAGTTTTATTATTAGTCCCACAGGAACTCAAGAGGGGTAAAGGGGAAATTTCCACTTCCCCAACAGTATAAAGTATAAGTATATATTTCTCTCAGTGTAATGAGGGATGAATGTATACAGGGAACAAAAGTAAGCCAAAGAATTACGTAAAAAGCAGAAATCATACTAAGAATAGGAAAATAGGATTAACCTGATGGTCACATAATAACCAGGTAAACAGGGGATCTGCTAATGTGTTACAAGATGGTGCATCAATCAAATATCATAAAGAAAGAAAGCTGACTCTAAAGTTTCCAACCTTTGTTTCCTGGGAAGTAAAATCTTCCGATGATTCTACTAATGTATCAAAGGTTAGATGATGGGAGAGATGGGGAAAGATTGGAAATATGAGAAGGAGCAGGAAGCTATTCTGAGGACCCTGAACAGTCCAGGAGTAGTAAACTCAGCAGCACCCACATGGCATGGCCTCCTCAAGTCATCAGCAGAAAGGACAGGACCTCCACCCAACTCTAAGTCCATGAGGGGAAGGGCCAACCTGCATGTTCATTGTTGGACTCCCAGTGCCTGGCACAATACCTGATACAGAGAAGATGCTCAACACTTATTTGTGGAAGGAAAAAATAAAGAAGGAAAGGAAGGAAGGCACTGAGGAAGAAAGGAAGAGAGTGAAGAATGGAAGTTTTTTTTTTCTTTTTGACATTGCTGATTTTCCCTCCACTTTTATTGAGGTATAATTGACAAATATAAATAGTATATGTTTAAGGTATATGACTTGAATTTTTTTTTAATACATTTATTTATTTTATTTTATTTTTGGCTGCATTGGGTCTTTGTTGCTGTGTGTGGGCTTTCTCTAGTTGCGGTGAGCGGGGGCTACTCTTCGTTGCGGTGCACGGGTTTCTCATTGTGGTGGCTTCTCTTGTTGTGGAGCACGGACTGTAGGTGCAGAGGCTTCAGTAGTTGTGGCTCACGGGTTCTAGAGCACAGGCTCAGTAGTTGTGGCGCACGGGCTTAGTCGCTTCGCGGCATGTGGGATCTTCCTGGACCAGGGCTCGAACCCGTGTCCCCTGCATTGGCAGGCGGATTCTTAACCACTGCACCACCAGGGAAGCCCTGACTTGATGTTTTGATATATGTATACATTGTGAAATAATTCCTCCAGTCAAGCTAATTAACATATCCATCACCTCACATAGTTACCAGTTACCGTTTTTGTTTTTTTGGTGGTGGTAAGAACACTTAAGATCTACCCTCTTAGCAAATTTCAAGTATACACTACAGTATTGTTAACTATATTCACATTGCTGTACATCAGATCTCCAGAACTTATTCATCTTGTAAAACTGAAACTTTGTGCCCTTGATCAACATTTCCCTACTTCTCCCTCCCCCCAGCCCCTGGCAACTATCATTCTACTCTTACAGTCTGTGAGTTTGAGTATATTAGATTCATATACAGGTGAGATCATGCAGTATTTGGCTTTCTGTGTCTGGCTTATTTCACTTATCATAATGTCCTCCAGGTTCACCCATGTTGTTGCAAATGCCAAGATTTCCTTCTTTGTAATGGCTGAATAATATTCCATTGTATATGTATATATATATGTATATGCCACATTCTTTACCCACTCCCCATCAATGGACATTTAGGTTGTTTTCGTATCTTGGCTGCTGTGAATAATGCTGCAATGAACATGAGAGTGTAGATATCTCTTCAAGATGCTGATTTCAATTCTGATGTGTGAGTGTTTTCCCTACACCAAGCAATCCTCCAACACCAGCTGGTGTCAATTCCAACACTATCTACCTGGAGATAGCATCACATCTCATAGGTTAAAGGCTCAGACCCACAAGACTCACATGACTTCAGATGCCAATTCCAAGTCCAAGTTGTTACCTGTGCTTCTGACCCACTGGCTCTATATCAGAGGTTCCCACGACCCCCTCCTTGGGGATTTGATTGATTTGCTAGAATGGCTCACAGAAGTCAGGAAACCAGTTTACTTATTAGATTACTGGTTTATCACAGAAGTTATTAAAGGATACGAATGAACAGATGAAGAGATACACAGGGTGAGTTTCCGAAAACAGGAACTTCTGTTTCTGTGGAGTTTGGGGCCTGCATGTGGATGTGTTCTGGTTCACCAACCAGGAAGCTCTCCAAATCCTGTGTCTGTTGGTTTTTGTGTTTTTATTTATTTGGCTGCATCAGGTCTTAGTTGTGGCATGTGGGATCTTAGTTGCGGCACGTGGGATCTTAGTTGCAGCATGTGGGATCTTTTGTTGCACCGTGTGGGCTCTTCGTTGTGGTGCACAGGCTTCTCTCTAGTTGTGGTAAGTGGGCTCAGTAGTTGCAGCGCGTGGGCTCCAGAGCACGCGGGCTCAGTAGTTGCAGCACATGGGCTCTCTAGTTGTGGCGCATAGGCTCCAGAGCACACGGGCTCAGTAGTTGTGGCACGCGGGCTCTAGAGTGCGTGGGCTTAGTTGCCCTGCGGCATGTGGGATCTTAGTTCCCCGACCAGGGATCCAACCCACGTCCCCTGCATTGGAAGGAGGATTCTTAACCACTGGACCACCAGGGAAGTCCCTCCTTTTGGGTTTTTATGGAAGCTCCATTACATAGGAACAATTGATTAAGTCATTGACCACTGGTGATTGAACTCAATCTCTAACCCCTCTCCTGTCCCCAGAGGTCAAAAGGGGTGGGAGTGAAGGTTCCAACCCTCTAATCAAATGGTTGGTTCCTCTGGCAGTCAGCCCTTATCCTTAGGTTCTTTCCAAAATTCACCTCATTAACATAACAAACGACACTATTATGGCTCTCAACACTTAGGAAATTCTAAGGGTTTTAGGAGCTCTGTGCCAGAAATGGGACAAAGAGCAAATGTATTTATTATAAATCACGATATCACATAGCCAAAGCACCATTTTTTTTTTGCTTTCGTACTTCTGTGCATGCAGCTAGCTACCTCTTTCTTTCTGGAATGTCCTTCCTTCTCTTGTACAGCTATCTGTGAACTTTCACTAATTCTCAAGACTCAATCTCCATGTCTAACAAGGCCTTAATCTCTGAAATATACAAATAGCTCATACAACTCAACAACAAAAAAACAAACAACCCAATGGAAAAATGTGCAGAAGACCTTAATAGACATTTCTCCAAAGGAGACATACAGACGGCCAGTAGGCACATGAAAAGATGCTCAACATCATTAATTATTAGAGAAATGCAAATCAAAACTACCATGAGGTATCACCTCACACCGGTCAGAATGGCCATCATTAAAAAGTCTACAAATAACAAATGCTGGAGAGGGTGTGGAGAAAAGGGAACCCTCCTACACTGTTGGTGGGAATGTAAGTTGGTACTATGGAAAACAGTATGGAGGTTCCTCAGAAAACTAAAAATAAAATTACCATATGATCCAGCAATCCCACTCCTGGGAATATACCCAGACAAAACTGTAATTCAAAAGATACATACACCACTATGTTCACAGCAGCACTATTCACAATAGCCAAAACAAGGAAACAAGCTAAATGTCCATCAACAGATGAATGGGTAAAGAAGATGTGGTACATATATACAATGGAATACTCAGCCATAAAAAAGAATGAAATAATGCCATTTGCAGCAACATAGATGCAACTAGAGATTATCATACTAAGTGAAGTAAGTCAGAAAGAGAAAGACAAATACCATATGATATCACTTACATGTGGAATCTAAAATATGGCACAAATGAACCTATCTACAAAACAGAAACAGACTCACAGACATGGAGAACAAACTTGTGGTTGCCAAGGGGGAGGAGGTAGGGGGGAGGGAGAGGGAGGGACTGGGAGTTTGGGGCTGGTAGATGCAAACTGTTACATTTAGAATGGATAAACAAGGTCCTATCGCATAGCACAGGGAACTATATTCAATATCCTGTAATAGACCATAATGGAAAACAATATAAAAAAAGAATGTATATATGTGTATAACTGAGTCACTTTGCTGTACAGCAGAGATTGGCACAGCATTGTAAATCAACTATACTTCAATAAATTGGGAAAAAAAAGACTCAATCTCCACATCTGAGAAGCTTCTCCTAACTCTACCCTCATCCCTATTCTTAATGAGT
Source organism: Balaenoptera ricei (assembly GCF_028023285.1). NCBI lineage: Eukaryota > Metazoa > Chordata > Mammalia > Artiodactyla > Balaenopteridae > Balaenoptera > Balaenoptera ricei. Next base: position 67,243,530 of record NC_082646.1, read on the forward strand.
CAGGCTGACATGGAGTTTTCATGCATTCCATGGGGCAATAGATATGGCCTTGGTCTCAGTGACAGATGATTAAATCAGGATTTTCATTGGAACATGGGGTTCAGCCTAAACTCCAGCTAGTGATGTTGGAGGAGGCTTTCAGAGTTAACCCTGTCACACAATTCTCACAGTTACAAGATTAGATTTTGCTGCTTTTGCACCTTGAGCAAACCACCCAACCCTAAGGCCTCAGAGGGTTTTGTCCTTGTTGGCATCAGAGTTCCATTATTCTCCTCCTTCCTGTTTTTCATGATTGCCCCTCCCATTTGGATGGGCTTTAGTGACTATGCCATGCTTTCACAGCTGTTATTTTATTTGATCCTCACAATAACCCCTGAGGCGGAGAGAGCTGTTTTCACCAGTTGAGGAGACTGCAATTTGTCCTGGTTCTGAGAACTTAAATCCTGGCATTGGTTTATGAAACTTCCCATGGAACCAGAAGCTTCCTCTCAGGAAAGCTTTGGGGTAATGGCAGTCACAAAGATGCTATCAGCTGCTGAGTGGCCAGGGGCCGGACACCACTCCCACATCTGCCGGCTTCAGGCACAGTTGCTCAGCATTTCTGCTTCTTGTTGCCAGATTGTGCCCACTGATTACAGGGCATTTCAGTGATGGGATAAAATTCATATTTTATTTAAAAATTTTCTCCGCCTGTTTGGGCCTCTTCCTTCCCCTTTAGTGTGTGTTGTGCATCTGCATTACCCAGTCCTCCTTAGGAGAATTTTTTTTTTAATTTATTTTATTTATTTATTTTTGGCTGCGTTGGGTCTTCGTTGCTGTGAGCAGGCTTTCTCTAGTTGTGGTGAGCGGGGGCTACTCTTCGTTGCGGTGTGCGGGCTTCTCATTGCGGTGGCTTCTCATTGTGGAGTACGGGCTCTAGGTGCGCAGGCTTCAGTAGTTGTGGCACATGGGCTCAGCAGTTGTGGTTCGCGGGCTCTAGAGTGCAGGCTCAGTAGTTGTGGCGCACGGGCTTAGTTGCTCCGTGGCATGTGAGATCTTCTCGGACCAGAGCTGGAACCCATGTCCTCTGCATTGGCAGGCGGATTCTTAACCACTGCACCACCAGGGAAGCCCTAGGAGAATGTTTTCCTTCTTAATCTTATAAGGGGTCATGATGACCCACTTCGTATGTTCAGATCTGATTGTGTCCACTGTCAGTATGTCTTTTGATGTAGAACCCTTTGTCTCAAAAACTTATATACCTGTGCTTTGACCTCTAACAAGCAGAACAGTCCTCAGAGCTTTCTGAGAGACTGCTTCCTGCATTATAATTCTCAGGTTGGCTTGAATAAAATCTTCCATTTCTTTCTTAGATTGACTATGAGTTGATTTTTTTCTTCGACACAGGCCTTTGGCCAAGATAAGATGAGAGCTCGATAGAGCTCACTGGCAGGCCTAGTGCTCCTTGTCGGTTACCAGGAGAGACTGGGGATTAGGAAGAATTTTATTTTTGAAACCAGCATATCTTGGCTCCTTTACAGTCCCTCTAGATTCTACTTGAAAATTGAACAATTCAAACTTAGTTCAACTCCCTTTTTGTATTTTGTCTTAGAGAAATAGTAGAAGCCAGTTGGCAATTTCAATGTTATGATTGGAAATCTCCTTAGCCAGATCCACAAGATCATTAAGTATCTTTACTAGTTTTCATTAGATACTCTTCCTAGTTTTTACATTATCTCAGGCAACAGTGTTGCCAAACTTTTCACCAGCTATAACATTTTGTCCAACTCTATTAGTTTGCTAGGGGTGCCATGATAACATGCCGCAAACTGGTGGCTTGAACAACAGAAATTTATTGTCTCACAGTTCTGGAAGCTAGAAATACAAGATCAAGCTACCAGCAGGGTTTGTCCCTTCAAAAAGCTATGAGGAAGAATCTTTTCCATGCTTGTCTCCTAGCTTCTGGTGATTTGCTGGCTATCTCTGGTGTTCCTTGGCTTGTAGACCCATCACCCTGATTTCTGTCTTCATGTTCACATGTCATTCTTCCCGTGTGTGTCCAAATTTCCTCTTTTTATAAGGATACCAGTCATATTGGATTAGGGCCCACCCTAATGACCTCATTTTAACTGGATTACCTCTGTAAAACTTCATCTGAGACACTGGAGATTAAGACTTAAACATATGAATTTTGGGGAGAGACAATTCAACTCAAAGCAGCAACTTTCAACAACAATTCCCTCACTGTCTTTCAAACCTTCACTTGAGATCCTTTTAGCTTCTGCCACCCCCCTGCCCAAAGCCAGTAACACATGCTTTTTGTTAACAGTATCTAACTTCACAAATTTCAATATCAGTTAGGGGCTGGTCAGGGAAGCAGCACCAATAAGGAATACAGGATTTATAACAGGGATTAAATACAGCACAATTGTAGGAAAAGCTGGGGGAGAAAAAGTCTGGAAGGAGATGGCTGGAGGATCAAAGGAAACTAACCAGGGATCACAAAGGAAAGCTGGTGAAGAATTCTATGGAAGGTTGTAGCCTCTGCATCCGGAAATGGCCTGAAACTGATAGGTCATCAGGGCTAGCAGTCAGGAAGACAGCTTGGATTGAACTGGGGGAGAGTGAGGGCAAACTAGAATCCACAAGGACAAACTGGAACCTATGAGGACAAAACGGAACCCATAGCTATCTCTCATGCTGCTGATGCAGGTGGTCTGCAGGAGAAGTTGATGCATTTACCACAGAACTTCATGTGTGCCTTGCCCCAGAGGCTTGGAGAAGCTGAAATAGGAGATATGGTGGGAGCTGGAGGAGCTGGGGACCAGTTGCTGCTCTGCACCAACAATGTGCCAGCAGGTCAGTAACAAGTTTACAATCTGCAGCTGGTACCTGGCATCTTCAGAGCACAAGGGCTGCTGCTTCACTTGCTCCTTTCAAATCTTACACAAATTTCTCTTGTGACCAATCCTATCTTGGAACCAGACTGGGAAGGGAAATTTGGGGGACTAAATTTCAGTTTAGTTAAATTGACACAGCACAAAACCACCACATGAGCCAAATATCAACAGTTGCCTGGTACCAGGATGCTGTGTCTCATATGTACTAGTATCTCATTTAAGCCTCATCATCACAGTTTTGCAAGATAAATAGTAGCCTTCCCACTTTACCTATGAAGAAATGAAGACTCATATTTGCTCATAGGTAAGCAAATGGTGGAGTCTGGATTCTGCCCTACATCTGTGTGGTAGCCAGCTTCCAAGATGGGTCCCAGTGGTTCTTGCCTTCTGATACTCATGCTCTTTTGTATTTCCCCTCCCACCTTAAATAGGTCTGACCTGAGTAATCAGTAGAGTATTGCAGAAATGATGATAAGTGACTTTTGAGGCAGGATCGTAAAAGACATTGCAGCTTCCACCTTTCTCTTTCTTGGACCACCTGCTCTGGGAAAAGCCAGCTGACATGTTATAAGGACACTCAAGTAGCCTGTAGGTGGACCCATACAGGGAGGAACTGAGGCCTTTTGTGAACAAGTCCATGTGGGTGAGCCATGGTACAAGTAATTTCTACAGCACCAGCCTCCCCTTCAGATGACTACAGTCCCATATCCTGACTGAAACCTCTCAGGAGACCTCAAGCCAGAACTATATGGCTAAATGGCCTTTAAATTCTGGACCCATAGAAAATATGAGATAATGTTTATTATTGTTTTAAGCTGCTAAATTTTGGGTTAGTTGATTACACAGCAGTAGAGAATTAATATAATCTGTTAGGTTCCAAAGCACAGCTCCTTCCATGACATCATTTTGCTTTAAAATTTGTTCAGATTATGAGAGTGGGGATTGTGGAAGAAGTAGGAATCTTTTTTTTAAATATACATTTATTTATTTATTTATTTTTGGCTGCGTTGGGTCTTTGTTGCTGTGCATGGGCGTTTCTCTAGTTGCGGCGAGCAAGGGCTACTCTTCAATGCGGTGCGCGGGTTTCTTATTGCGGTGGCTTCTCTTGTTGCAGAGCACAGGCTCTAGGCATGCGGGCTTCAGTAGTTGTGGCACGTGGGCTCAGTAGCTGTGGCTTGCGGGCTCTAGAGTGCAGGCTCAGTAGTTGTGGCACACGGGCTTAGTTGCTCCGCGGCATGTGGGATCTTCCCAGACCAGGGCTCGAACCCGTGTCCCCTGCATTGGCAGGCAGATTCTTAACCACTGCACCACCAGGGAAGTCCAAGAAGTAGGAATTTGAAAGTTCAGAATGTACTGGTCATGTGATTCCCCCCCCCCCTACAAAAGCTTTGAAATATCTTTTTGGTGCTTCCAGATACAGAGAGAGAAGGAGTGTCATCTAGTGGTTAATCTGAACCTTGAGAATTAGGAGGGTTTCTTTTTTGTCACTACCTAGGGAAAGCTGAGTTGGCATGAAGAAATTAGAGGTTAAATCATGTGTTTTTGTTGACTGGCAGACTTGAGCTGGAGTTGGGGAAGATCATTGATAGAGACTGGATTCTGGCAGAGCAAGAAAAGTCCTGACAAATGGAGAAGTGGGGCCTCTAGGGCCCTCACACTGAGAGACTGATAGTCCCTCTGCTTTTGCCCCTTCCCTTCAACTGGGCCATCCTTTCCTCTGCCCCACCAAGTTCCCTGTGGCCTGAAGCTCACTGAAGCTGCTCCTTCCTTTTCTGCTCTTTCCAAATCCCCCTTCCTTATGATGCCCTTTTCCTTTTAATAAAGTTCATATATGTGCATTTAGGAACATAAAAGAGGAAAACAAAACCAAACTTCATCTGAGAACCGTTTCCCTTTGAAAACTCTTGGTATTTGTTTTTCTCTCCATTTTATCCAGATTTGGTCTTGGATTGGAGATGCAAGGCACTGTGCCTGGTGACTTAATCAGACTGGAGTCAGCCAGCAATATTTATTATCTTAGGATGTGAGCACTAGGAGAACCCTTCCAGATCATCTGGAGCAACCATGCTCATTTCATACGTGGAACATTTGAAGCCCAAAGAGGTCAAGTGATCATTGTTAACAGATATCAAATGAACATCTACAATGCGGAGGACGCTCTTCCGGGCATAGATAGGTTCTTTTTAAATGGTCCACCCAGTCTGATTAGTAAGATGGGTGGAGTGATTTGCTGGGGTCCTTCCAGATTTCCTATTATGCAAGCACAGAAACATCAGGAAACAGCAGCATTACCCACATCAAACCCTTCCTAAATTGTGAACTGTCCCTCAACAGCTGAGAGTTAGAAAAGGTTGCCTGACCCTCTGATTTCTAAACCCACCTTAAACCTCAACTCTTTGCCCCCGGAGACCACTACACAGTAGGCATCAAGAAATGTTTGGGAAATGCATGAACCAATTTCCCCCGAGGCCCTTCCCTGCTTCCCCTCCCCCTCCTCTCCCACTAGGTACTGTGCCAGCATTTGAGCCCCTGACCGGGGACTTTTGGGGATCTTGTCTGGCCTCCTCAGACAGTAACCCCGTCCCCGGGTCAGGAGCAGGGCTCCATTTCTCACTGTGGGACGCCGGCCTCTCATATTTTTTCTCGGGATAGGGGGCTCTTGTTTGGGGGGCATGCGAGCACCGAAAATGGCCCGAGCTGGTCTTGGGAGCACTAGGCGGATGCGTGGTGGCGCTTGCCGTTCTAACCGGGAAAGACGGCCGGGCGTCCCCACAGGCAGTGAGAGGCGGACCACCCAACCCAGCGCTCCCGCTGCACAGCGCGGTCCGCCGCGGGCGCCGAGTGGGCGGGGCCTGTCGGGGGCGGGGCCTGCCGCTGTCAGGTGACAGCGCGGCGGGCGGTGGCGGCAGAGGCCCAGGCGCGTCAGACGCGCCGAGTGGCTGGCAGGACAGTCGCGGCAGCCGGGGTATCAGGGCCGCGACCATGGGGGGCTTGAAGGACGAGCTGCTCAAGGCCATCTGGCATGCTTTCACCGCGCTCGACCTGGACCACAGCGGCAAGGTCTCCAAGTCCCAGCTCAAGGTGGGCGCACCCGCCTCCCCCGGGCCCGCACTCGCCCCTCCCCGGCGCGTGCTCTACTACCACCGGGTGGAAGCGGGCAGGCGGGCGGTGACCCTAGGGAATGGCGGACCGGAATGCGGCCGAGCGGCCTGCTCGGGGTGGAGGGAGCCGAGACCGGGATTTGGCATTTTTCGCCTCCCTCTTACTTTCGGGCCTCGCGCTCGGACCGGTGCGTTAGTTCCCTTAGGGCTCCTGGTGAGCAAGGGACGGCGCGGGTGGGGGCTCTGAAGGGCGAGCCGGTCTCCCTGTTGGCGCGGGAGGCCCAGAAAGTTTGACTCGGAGAGTGCGGTGGGAAGCTCCCTTAGGAAACCTATCCAAAGTTTCCTCCCCGTTCTGGGAGAGGAAGGGACTTGCCCAAGGTGACTGGTCAGAGCCCTCTAAGGGGCACGCTCCGCACCGGGGCAGTTCTCAAAACGACCAGCTGCCCCCTCCAGGCAACCAGGCAGTTCCGAGAAGGGAGAAGTGCCCCAGAGCCCGGCCCGCAGCGGCCTCCAATTTTGGGGCGCTTTGGCGGTGGGGTACCCTTTCCGACTAGGGAGGAAGACCTAGCGTCCTCAGGTCTGGAACGAATCGAGGGTGTGCCGTGTCCCGCAGGGACCTTAGTTTCCGGGTGAGGAGCTCTGATCTGGCACTTTGCAAAAGCAAGTGCTTTTGCAGAGTCTTTATTGTGACTGCCAAAGACCCCATCATTAAATGAGCGTATAAGGTATAAATAAAGGAATGCTTGTAAATTGAGTAACCCCAAGCAGGGTAAGTGGCATTTAGCCAGGAGAAATTGGCAGCTTCTTGAAAGTGTAAAATATGGAAACAGACAAGAAGAGCCATTCATAGGCATTTAAAAATATACACATTTTGGATCTGAATGTCTGGTTTTCTTAGCCTCTTCTGGGAGTGAATTTCAGAAGATTGAGTTTGCTTTGTATACTTTGTTCAGTAATCAGGAGGTTCTTATGACTAGTGGCTTTTATGCCAGTAGGACTTAGCATTCTGCCTGTTTTCCTTTTACCCTCCTCTTTTTTTCTCATTCATAAAATCATAGTCTGGAAGGATTCATAGAGATCATCCATTTAATCTTTATTTGACTTTATTTTTAAAATTAACATAGAGTAAAATTGACTATTTTGGTGGATGGTTCTGAGTTTTAACATATATAGATTTGTATAACTACTACCAAAATCAGGGTTCCATCAGTTCCGTCATCCCCAAAAGTTCCCTCATGCTGCCCCCCTCTTCCTCAACTGCTGGCAATCAATGATCTGTTCTTAATTGCTATAGTTTTGTCTCTTCTACAGTGTCATAAAAATGGAGTCATACAGTATGTAACCTTTTGACAGTGACATCTTTTGCTCAGCATAATGCCTGAGAGATTCACCTATGTTGTTGTGTATCAATAATTCTTTTTATTGCTAAGCAATATTCCATTGTATGGATGTACCGTAGTTAATCCATTCACCCTTGAAGAACATTTGTGTTATTTCCATCTTTGGTGATTATGAATAGAGTTGCATTTTACTCTTCACTCTTTTTACTTTTAATTTACCTATACCACTATGTTTAAAGTGAGTTTCTTGTAGATGGCATGTAGTTGGGTCTTGTTTTTTTTTAATCCATTCTGACAATCTTTTAATTGATGTGTTTAGACCAATTACATTTAATTATTGATGTTCGATTTAGGGTTACCATTTTACTATTTGGTTTCTGTCTGTTTTCACTATTTTTTCTCTTCCAATTGATGGCATTAACGAAATATTTTCTATTACTTTTGTTGTACACCATTCAAAATTGTCTTTGTGGCTGCTTATGGAAAAAGTGTCCAGAGGATTCTTGACTGCAGGCTTGGCAGGAAGTATTAAATCCTAGTTCATAGCTTTTACCCACAGGATGTTGATAATGCAAATGTGCAGTTGTATTTTGTCTCTTTGTCTGCTTAACTGAGAGATTTTGGGATTGATTCAGTTCTGTTCATCTTGCCAGTGTTTCTGGAATTGGAAATATTAAAAAGTTTCTATTTAGTTCTCTCCTTTTTGGAGTTTTGACTCTAAAGTTCGAGGTTCATTGATCCATTGGCTAGGAATAGAGATTTTGCCTTAATTTGCTCATTCATTCATTTGTTCATAAATAACCTTTTACATATACTTTGTGTAAGGTACCATGCTAATTTCATAAAAAGATCAGTATTTTTAGGCTCTTAAGAGTTAATATCTCCTTGGAGGAAATATCATACAATTGATTTATTAAATAGCAGAGTAAAAATTACATACCCAAATTGAGGTTAAAATTTATTGCTTTGGAAAACTGTATGGGCATTCTAAAATAGTTTTGACACTTGTCTTTTTGAATTACCTTCACAGTTTTTGACGTGAGTGGTGACACTTCATGTGTTAGATACTGTGCCTAATTCTAAGGGTGATATGATAGTGAAGGTGGCGGAAAAAGAAACATACGAATTTTTGCCTTCAAAGAGTTTAAATGTTGGTAGGCAAACTAAAAGAATAGGCAACCGTTGGAGAAGTCTCTCTGTCTTTCTGTGTATATATATAGATTATATTACTTAGACAATTACCCTATCCTTAAAAAATGTAAGATCTGGTGGTAGAGATAAGAAGTACAGGAATACTATGGAGAGGAAGATGTTGAATGTGATAGAAGATAAGAGCCCATGAGATTTTAGAGGAAGAGACCAGTACTTTTTACTGGTGGAATTACTTCATGAAAAAGCTTTGAAATTGCCTCTGAAGAAAACTAGAATGTGATTATGTGGAAATGGGGGGAGGATTAAGCCCATCCTATTCATTCGTTCATTCATTCATTCATTCTTTCAATGGGTATCTATTGACTGCTTTTAGCTCTAAGGGATCCTTGTGAACTACTGCAGGCCACAGGAATTAATCAGGCATTTATAGGGACTTCTGTGTAACTTATTTTGATTGGAGTGTAGGATATGAGTGTGTTTGTATGTATAAGAAAGAGTTTTTGATGAATGGACGTTTAGCTGGAGATGATGTCCCTGGGTAAGTGTGGGGCTGTTGGTACAGGATCTTGGTAGTTGAAGCTTGGAAAAAGGAGAGAAGAGGTTCAACAGTGGCCTTGGGGAATGGCTAGAGTAGGTGGTGAGAGGAAGAATGGAAGCCAGGGGACCAGAAATGGGATATAAGAACCACTTTGGGGCAACACTGGCGCTGAGGAAGAAGAGATTTTCAAGGAAAACATCGTCTGTTATCTTTGAGAGTTAATTTATTATTATTATGTACATATATTTTGGAGATTGTAAAGTTATGATATTGATTCTTCCCTGCCGTAGCTCATAAACTACATTATTTCTTCTTTTGTGAAGAGAAGTTGTGAAAAGTTTGGAGTATTGGCATCATTTTGGGAATAAATTTATTTTTGACTTTTAAGGAGATTTCTTTGCAGTACAGTACTCATTTAGATAAATGTGTTTGGGTCACTGCTATAATTAGTAAATATTTTCCTTGAGGGCCCCCAGTTTAGTACAAAAATCTTACTATTTTTCTTTTGGCTGCGTTGGGTTTTCCTTGCAGTGCGCGGGCGTCTCATTGCGGTGGCTTCTCTCGTTGCGGAGCACGGGCTCTAGGCGCACGGGCTTCAGCAGTTGTGGCTCGCGGGCTCTAGAGCGCAGGCTCAGTAGTTTTGGCGCACGGGCTTAGTTGTTCCAGGGCATGTGGGATCTTCCCGGACCAGGGCTCGAACCCATGTCCCCTGCATTGGCAGGCGGATTCTTAACCATTGTGCCGCCAGGGAAGTCCCCAAAAAGCTTATTTAAAATAATTTTTTTTTAATTTTAAAAATTTACTTTATTGAAGTATAGTTGATTTAGAGTGTTGTGTTAATTTCTGCTGTATAGCAAAGTGATTCAGTTATACATATATTCATTCTTTTTCATATTCTTTTCTATTATGGTTTATCACCAGATATTGAATATAGTTCCCCGTGCTGTATAGTAGGACCTCGTTGTTTATCCATTCTATATATAATAGTTTGCATCTGCTAATCCCAAACTCCCAATCCATCCCTCTCTCACCTCCCCTTCCACTTGGCAACCACAAGCCAAAAAGCTTATTTTTTATACCTAAACTTTATTATTAACTAATAGCATTTTAAAAAACACCTTTATTGGAGTATAATTGCTTTACAATGGTATGTTAGTTTCTGTTGTATAACAAAGTGAATCAGCTATACGTATACATATATCCCCATATCCCCTCCCTCTTGCATCTCCCTCCCACCATCCCTATCCCACCCCTCTAGGTGGTCACAAAGCACCGAGCTGATACCCCTGTGCTATGTGGCTGCTTCCTACTAGCTATCTCTTTTACATTTGGTAGTGTATATATGTCCATGCCACTCTCTCACTTTGTCCCAGCTTACCCTTCCCCCTCCCCATGTCCTCAAGTCCATTCTCTACGTCTGCGTCTTTATTCCTGTCCTGCCCCTAGGTTCTTCAGAACCATTTCTTTTTTTTAGATTCCATATATATGTGTTAGCCTACGGTATTTGTTTTTCTCTTTCTGACTTACTTCTGTATGACTTCTGTATTACTCTGTATGACAGTCTCTAAGTCCATCCACCTCACTACAAATAACTCAATTTTGTTCCTTTTTATGGCTGAGTAATATTCCATTGTATATATGTGCCACATCTTCTTTATCCATTCATCTGCCGATGGACACTTAGGTTGCTTCCATGTCCTGGCTATTGTAAATAGAGCTGCAATGAACATTGTGGTACATGACTCTTTTTGAATTATGGTTTTCTCAGGGTATATCCCCAGTAGTGGGATTGCTGGGTTGAATGGTAGTTCTATTTTTAGTTTTTTAAGGAACCTCCATACTGTTCTCCATAGTGGCTGTATCAATTTACATTCCCACCAACAGTGCAAGAGGGTTTCCTTTTCTCCACACCTTCTCCAGCATTTATTGTTTGTAGGTTTTTTGATGATGGCCATTCTGACTGGTATGAGGTGATACCTCATTGTAGTTTTGATTTGCATTTCTCTAATGATTAGAGATGTTGAGCATCCTTTCATGTGTTTGTTGGCAATCTGTATATCTTCTTTGGAGAAATGTCTGTTTAGGTCTTCCACCCATTTTTGGATTGGGTTGTTTTTTTGTTTCGATATTGAGCAGCTCATATTAAAGGAGATTAAGCCTTCGTCAGTTGCTTCATTTGCAAATATTTTCTCCCATTCTGAGGGTTGTCTTTTCGTCTTGTTTATGGTTTCCTTTGCTTTGCAAAAGCTTTTAAGTTTCGGGGCTTCCCTGGTGGCGCAGTGGTTGAGAGTCTGCCTGCCAATGCGGGGGACACGGGTTCGAGCCCTGGTCTGGGAGGATCCCACATGCCGCGGAGCAACTAGGCCCGTGAGCCACAATTACTGAGCCTGCGCGTCTGGAGCCTGTGCTCCGCAACAGGAGAGGCCGCGATAGTGAGAGGCCCGCGCACCGCGATGAAGAGTGGCCACCGCTTGCCGCAACTAGAGAAAGCCCTAGCACGGAAACGAAGACCCAACACAGCCATAAATAAATAAATAAAATTTAAAAAAAAAAAAAAAAAAAAAAAAAAAAAAAAAAAAAAAGCTTTTAAGTTTCATTAGGTCCCATTTGTTTATTTTTGTTTTTATTTCCATTTCTCTAGGAGGTGGGTCAAAAAGGACCTTGCTGTAATTTATGTCATAGAGTGTTCTGCCTGTTTTCCTCTAAGAGTTTTATAGTATCTGGCCTTACATTTAGGTCTTTGATCCATTTTGAGTTTATTTTTGTGTATGGTGTTAGGGAGTGTTCTAATTTCATTCTTTTACATGTAGCTGTCCAGTTTTCCCAGCACCACTTATTGAAGAGTAATAACATATTTTTGAGTAAAACAAAAATTACCATCTGTATAAATTTTGAAACTTAAAATACAAAGAAAAAATTAACATAAGAAAGATATTTGTTGGGACTTCCCTGGTGGTGCAGTAGTTAATAATCCGCCTGCCAATGCAGGGGACACGGGTTCAATCCCTGAGAAGATCCCGCATGCCACGGAGCAACTAAGCCCGAGCGCCGCAACTTCTGAGCCTATGCTCTAGAGCCCGTGAGCCACAAGTACTGAGCCCGCGTGCCACAAATACTGAAGCCCATGCGCCTAGAGCCCATGCTCCGCAACAAGAGAAGCCACTGCAATGAGAAGACTGCACACTGCAACAAAGAGTAACCCCCGCTCGCCACAACTAGAGAAAGCCCGTGCGCAGCAACGAAGGCCCAACGCAGCGAAAAAGAAAAAATTTATTAAAAATAAAAGATATTTGTTGAGGCAAACATAGATTTTCATTAAACTTATGATTAAGATAAAAATACAGAATACAGAATTTAAAAATTACTTGTGACTTACATAAGCTACTATAGAAGCAGATGTTGGGTTGTCCTCTAGTCCAGCAGTCCCTAACCTTTTTGGCAGTGGGGACTGGTTTTGTGGAAGACAGTATTTCCACAGGGCGGCGGTGGGGGGGGGATGGTTCAGGTGGTAATGCGAGCGATGGTTCAGGTGGTAATGCGAACAGTGGGGAGCGATGGGAATGGCAGATGAAGCTTCTCTCGCCTGCTGCTCACTTCCTGCTGTGCGGCCAGTTCCTAACAGGCCACGGACTGGTACTGGTCTGCAGCCTGGGGGTTGCGGACCCCTCCTCTAGCCACAGTGACGTTTCTTGTTAAAACAGCTGGGCATGAGGTCATTGCAGGTCAATATCTTGATCTTCATTAAGGAACACCCCTTATCACCTCCATGCCCTCCAACAAATAGGGAACCAACTCTGCCTCACTTTCCTTACCTTGATTCTTTCTCCCTCTTCCTCCCACATTCCCTGTGATTTCCTTGAGCTTCCTCCTGGCAATTTGTGCACCCTCTCCAGGGTACCTCTGTCTCTTTGGCTCCAGTTGTGGCATTTCTGGCTCCCTACCTGAGTTGTAGCTGTATAGGTGTCCACCGGCACAGTCAGCCCGTGCACCCCCATAGCAGTCATCAGCTGTATTAGCTTAATCTGTAATTGGATTTTTAGAAGGCAACTCATTTTTTTTTAATGAATTTATTTATTTTATTTATTCTTATTTTTGGCTGTGTTGGGTCTTCATTGCTGTGCGCGGGCTTTCTCTGGTTGCAGCGAGCGGGGGCTACTCTTTGTTGAGGTGCGCGGGCTTCTCATTGCGGTGGCCTCTCTTATGGTGGAGCACGGGCTCTAGGCGCACGGGCTTCAGTAGTTGTGGCACGCGGGCTCAGTAGTTGTGGCATGTGGGTTCTAGAGCGCAGGTTCAGCAGTTGTGGCGCACGGGCTTAGTTGCTCCGTGGCATGTGGGATCTTCCCGGGCCAGGGCTCGAACCTGTGTCCCCTGCATTGGCAGGCGGATTCTTAACCACTGTGCCACCAGGGAAGCCCGCAACTCATTTTTGTAATTGTCATTGATTTGCTGTCACTATTTTTCAGGCTGGAATACAGAGGGATACTAAACTAAGTTATTGTTTTAAGTTAAGCTTGTTCTAATTGTGTAGAGATCTACTTTTCAGCTGCTGAAGTAGATAGCAATAGGCTTATGGTGGAAGAGAAATCTTCAGAAACACATTCTTTACTTGCTTTTATACTTGTATTCATTAATAGCCCTTCCTTAGAAAAAACTGTGTAGTTTAAGGCTATGTTCATCTTGAATGCAGTTAAAAACTACTGGGAGAGATTTTGATGGAAACTTTTCTTTATATCTATAGGAGGGTGCTCCATACATGCAGGTGGCTGAGTAAACATTATTGAACTTTTTTTTCACCAATTTTTCCCTTGGTTTTGATGTTTGTGCCCTTCTTTTGTCTTTTTTTTTTTTTTAATGAGGGACATTTGTGTGTGGATTCCATATTTTACTATGTTTTATTTATTTATTTATTTATTTATTTATTTATTTATTTATGGCTGTGTTGGGTCTTCGTTTCTGTGCGAGGGCTTTCTCTAGTTGCGGCAAGCGGGGGCCACTCTTCATCGCGGTGCGCGCGCCTCTCACTATCGCGGCCTCTCTTGTTGCGGAGCACAGGCTCCAGACGCGCAGGCTCAGTAGTTGTGGCTCACGGGCCCAGTCGCTCCGCGGCATGTGGGATCTTCCCAGACCAGGGCTCGAACCCGTGTGCCCTGCATTGGCAGGCAGATTCTCAACCACTGCGCCACCAGGGAAGCCCATGGATTCCATATTTTAGTAAACTTTATTAATATGCCATCTGAAACAGACATTGTTACCTTTAGGTTACGTAAATTTGCAAAAGTCATAAGGGAAATAGGTATTGGACATATTATTTGAAGGAGAAGCATTCTTCTCCATTGGTGTTTAAAAATTATCTTCAAATTATTTAGAATTTTGATGGTCTTGCCGAAAGATACTAAATCTCCAGTGTTACTTAGAAATACATGCAATTCCAAGAAGTTGAAAAGATGAAGCCTATCATTTAAACAAATGTACATCAAAAAGAAACTTTTTGAATAGTTCATATATACATATGGTATAAAATGCATAATGTACTAAAGGGCATTTACAAAAGTGAAAAGTAAGTTTCCTCCAACCCCTGGCCCACACTAGTTACCTGCCCCTGAGGTAACCATTGTTACTAGTTTTTTTTGTACTCCTTCCAGAAATCAAAATGTACCTTAAAATTGAACTCTCCTACACTGTTGATGAGAATGTAAGTTGGTGCAGCCACTTGGAGAACAGTATGGAGGTTCCTTAAAAAACTAAAAATAAAATTGCCATATGATCCAGCAATCTCACTCCTGGGCATATATCTGGAGAAAACTATAATTCAAAGAGGTACATGCATCCCAGTGTTTGTTGCAGCACTGTTTACAATGCCCATTGACTGATGAATGAATAAAGAAGATGTAGTGTGTATATATATATATATATATATATAACACACACACAAACACACACACACAATGGAATATTACTCAGCCATAAAAAAGAATGAAATAGTGCCATTTGCAGCAACATGGATGGACCTAGAGATTATCATACTAAATGAAGTAAGCCAGACAGAGAAAGACAAATATCGTATGATATCACTTATATGTGGAATCGTAAAAAAAAAAAAAACAAATGAACTTATTTACAAAACAGAAACAGACCCACAGACATAGAAAACAAACTTGTGGTTACCAAAAGGGAAAGGAGGAGGGAAGGATAAATTAGGAGGTTGGGATTAACATATGCACACTACTATACATAATATATATAGTATATTCAACATTTTGTAATAACTTATAAGGGAAAAGAACCTGAAAAAGAATATATATCTGTATATATATAACTGAATTACTTTGTTGTATACCTGAAACTAACAGAACATTGTAAATCAACTATACTTCAATAAAAAAGTATCTTAAAATTAGTACTCTTATTGTTATAGTTAGTGTTGTTTTCTTAAATATAGCAAAATCTAGTGATAGTTTTCAAACATCTGTTATAATTTTACTTTACAGTTATGGTTGCAGTGTGAATTACATGTCAGTGCTGGAAATGTCTTGAGTAAGCTTATTGGCTCTGCACTCTTATCCTGTTGTTTTTAGAAATGCAGGGTTTTGTTTTGTTTTAAATTGTGCCCTTTTGAAGTAAAAGAGCTCACAACTAGTGAGGATGTAAATGAAAAAAAATTGAGGAACAACATGGGTAGTTTGAATCTTTATTCATTTCTCAATGATAGATTTTCAACTAAATGTTCTTTAATTTTTGCCCTGCAGTTGATTTGCGTATCTTGTGAATAATGTCATGTGCTCTGTTCCCATGTAGGCATTTAGCTTCAAAAATTTTTAATCTGGCTAGTTACAAAAGTAATTGAGGCTTCCCTGGTGGCGCAGTGGTTGAGAATCTGCCTGCCAATGCAGGGGACATGGGTTCGAGCCCTGGTCTGGGAGGATCCCACATGCCGCAGAGCAACTAGGCCCATGAGCCAGTTACTGAGCCTGCGTGTCTGGAGCCTGTGCTCCGCAACAAGAGAGGCCGCGATGATGAGAGGCCCGCGCACCACGATGAAGAGTGGCCCCCACTTGCCTCAACTAGAGAAAGCCCTCGCACAGAAACGAAGACCCAACACAGCCATAAATAAATAAATAAAAATAAACCCAAAGTTTAAAAAAAAAAAAAATTTGAGCTTTAAAAAAAAAAAAAAAAGTAATTGAGCCAGGCCAGTGGTCTGTTGAAAATATAAAGGAAGCAAGTTGCAGTAAAGGGCTTTTATTGTGTGAAACACAATGTAAAAGATTTGGTTAATTCTTGTGAACTTGGCATGTATAGTATTCCCTCCCTAATCTTTAGTGTTATGTTTCTGTTAACCCCTGTGGTTAAAGTTGTTTCTGTTCTAAAAATCTAATTTAAAAAAAAATCCATTTACAGAACCAGAGCATGACTCACGAGCGAGCCTGTGAAAGTCTTTGTAAATATTTTTTGTATCTCACCAAAATGAAACAGTAAAGACAGCTCTCCAAATAAAGAGCATATAAGAGACATTTAAAAATCTTAAAATGGTAATAATGGATTCTGGATTATTTCCTTTTTCCGTTTCTTACTTGCTAGAAACTTTTCAGTAAGATAGACTGGAAGTTTTTGTTTTTTAGAAATATATGTAAACTTTTGCTTTATTGAGGATCATATTCAATCCACGAGGCACTTTTGTGTGTGTGGCCTTCCATCTTAATAGCCAGTGCATTTCTAATCTTATGACTCAGAGGCTCTTAACCTTCCTGGTCCCCATTTTGTATTTCCTTTGGGGTCTTACTGCAGTCCCAGAGGTGCATAGTAACTGGAAGCTAGAGACGGAAGAGGCTTTGAATGACCTTTTCTCACTTATTCAGTTTGCCCTCTCATTCCCTGTCCCACCCCGCCCCCCAGGAGGGTTATTGTAATCCCCTCAGTGATTATTAACACATTGGAATCCAAATCCTGCAACGTAAGTCTAAGTTAGTCTTTGCCTCAGCTTCCTTTATGTTTCCCAAGGCTTCATTTCATAAATCTATTTTTCTGCTCTGCTTTCTGCTTTATTTCCTTCTTCTCATTCTACCTTCAGATTCCTTTTTTTTTTTAACCCAAAATCTGTGTCTACTTGAAACTGCAGTTTTCAGAAATTAATTTTTAATTGTGGAAAGGTATTTGGGAGTAAATCTGCATATAGTCAAATTTCATATAAGGAGATCTTACAGTTAGGAAGAGATTTCTACAATATCAGAAAAACTAGTTTTTTAGTCTCAAGGTTCTATGCCTTCTTTACCCTTTGCTTCCTTAGGAATATTTAGCTTTACAGCCACAATGGTTTACCAACCAGAAGTGACAGCAGTTAGGATAAAAGTTGTTCTGTCAGATGGACAATGTCGAAGGTATTATATTTCACTGGGTAGGCACCTCTGGGAGGATGGAGCGCTACCTGCATTACCAGGCAGCACATCTCCATCAGTTCTTTTTTTTTTTTTTAATTGAAGTATAGTTGATTTACAGTGTTTTGCCAATCTCTGCTCTACAGCAGAGTGACTCAGTTATACACATATATATATTCTTTTTTTATATTCTTTTCCATTATGGTTTATCACAGGATATTGCTATACATGTGGTATACATTAGGACCTTGTTTATTTATTCTAAATGTAATAGTTTGCATCTACCAACCCCAAACTCCCAGTCCATTCCTCATCAGTGCTTTTCGTTCATAGGGTGTTGTATGTCTCAGGCAGATGCTGTTACATTGGAGTTGAGAGCAGGAGCTGGTAGGCAGCTGACTTAACTCTCAGTGACTTCCTTCAGTGATGATTTGAGAAAATGCTGTTAGATAATGGGACACCAGGCTGTTAGATCGAACTAGGTTGGAATTCTGAAGTTCTTCACTGGGGTGATTTTGGGGAATTTGCTTTGCTTGTTGTATTTAGGACTTGCTGTTAAATGGGAATAATAAGACATTTTAACAGTATACTTGCTTGTATAGATGGAGCTCACAACCTCTATGTATTACAACAGAAGATTTACTAGCCAACTGTTTCTTACCAAACACTGATGTTGAAGAAAATTGATCTACAAAACAGTATATAAATTTGAAGGTTTTAATCTATACCTTTTGCTAGGGACTCTGGGGAAGTGAAAAATATACAGCATTGTCCCTTACCTTGAGGAGTGTGCAGTTTAGTAAAGAAGATAATACATGAAATGACTACAACAAGATAACGTATAAGCAAGTTCTAGAAAGTGTGGAAAATGAGGTCTGTAGGCCATGCTGTCCAGTACATTAGCCATTAACCACATCTGGCTATTGAGCACTGAAAAGTAGCTAGTCCATGGGACTTCCCTGGTGGCACAGTGGATAAGACTTTGTGCTCCCAATGCAGGGGGCTTGGGTTCCATCCCTGGTCAGGAAACTAGATCCCACATGCATGCTGCAATTAAGAGTTCGCATGCCGCAACGCCCACCTGCTGCAACTAAGACCTGGAGCTGCCAAATAAATAAATAAATAAATATTTTTTAAAAAAAAAGAAAAAAAGAAAAAGTAGCTAGTCTGAATTGAGATGTGCTGTAAATATAAAATATACACAGGATTTCAGAGACTTAGTACAAGAAAATAACGTAAGATATCTCTTTTAAAAATATTGATTACATGTTGTAGTTATAATATTTTGGATACATTAGTAAAATTAATTTTACCTCTTTCTTTTTGTGTTTTAAAAATGTGGCTATTAAACATTTTTAATTCCATATGTAGTTTGCATGATATTTCCGTCAGATGGAGCTGCTGTAGAAGTTTAAAGGAAATAGAGAAAAAGATGCAGACAGTTTTAGGGGCTTCCCTGGTGGCACAGTGGTTAAGAATCTGCCTGCCAACGCAAGGGACATGGGTTCGAGCCCTGGTCCGGGAAGATCCCACATGCCGTGGAGCAACTAAGCCCGTGTGCCACAACTACTGAGCCTGCGTGCTGCAACTACTGAAGCCCGCGCGCCTAGAGCCCGTGCTCTGCAACAAAAGAAGCCACCACAATGAGAAGCCCGCACACCGCAATGAAGAGTAGCCCCCGCTCGTGCACCTAGAGAAAGCCCACGCACAGCAACGAAGACCCAACTCAGCCAAAAAATAAATAAATAAATTAATTAAATAAATCTGTAAAAAAAAAAAAAGATGCAGACAGTTGTAGACAAGAAACGTTTCATGGAGGAGATGGAATGTCAGCTGCTTCTGGAAGGAATGGGGCAAATCTTGTCCAGTATAGTCACAGAAAGATGACAGGTATGATGGTGGCATTGTGGATAAGAGCAGGAGCTAAAACTTGGAGTATTTGTGAGCAGTAAGGATATACTCTGGGTGGAGTAGTGTTTAATTTGAGGCATGGTGGAAAATTAGGATTTAAAGGAAGATGGGGTTACATTTTAGACGGTTTCGTTCTTGTACAGAATAGGTGATTAATATGTATTTGTTGACTATGTTAGAATGAGTAGTTTAGAACTGATCCTCTAAAGAGGGGAAGTTATTAATACTTTTTGGGTAGATATATGACAAAGGTAGAGTTTTGAGATTATTCTAACAATGTGGGTGTGTTGACATGAGGGGAGAGGCTGGAGATGGGGAGACCAAGTGGGGCACTGCTGTGAAAGTTGATGCGTGCTAGACTGGGAAGGTGGCAGGGGAATCAAAACCGATATGCTTCCTACCCTCATAGAGCTTGAAGTCTTGTGAGTGATACAGATCAGCAAACCAACAATTCAAATATGATATAAAGTACATAGCGCTGGGAAACACAGAGGAAGGGAACCTACCTAGCCTGTGGTGAGGATTGGAGGAGTTAGGTCAGAGAATGCTTCTAGAGGAACAGTTGTCACTGACCTTAAGAAATGTGTGAAGCTCCTCTGTAAGAACAACTGTGATGAAAGATTTGGAAAGTAAATCCCTCGGAGGCACAGGAAAAAGTGTCAGGAGAGAGAACACTGGTTAGGGAGTCAGGAGACTTGTCTCTGCTCTGTTATTTGTGTGACCCTGGAAGGTTTCTCCTCCTTGCTGGGCTTCATTTTCCTCATTTGCGAAATGTGGAATAGCAGACAAGATCTTCAAGGCTTAGCCTTCTAATTGAACTTTGTCAGCTCGATATGTTTACCACGGTCTTATCCTGGTGAGTGGTCTTTGTTAGGGCCTCAGAACGGAGAATGGGAGCTGCTGCTGGGGGCAGGGAGCCCTTGTTTCCCCAGTCCCACATTCTCTGGTTAGCCAACAGAGAAGCTCACTCAGTGGAGAGAGGAATGGCATTGGGCGAGGGGGCTGAATTGGATCCAGAAATAGGACAAACTATAAATTTAAAAAGTACAAGAATAGGAGAGTCCATAGTTTTGTTGTTAAGGGAATGGTGGTACCAAAGTTAGAATCAGGGTGGGAAACCTGTTCTGGGGAGAAAGGTAATGAACTCTCCTTTGGATTTTTTGGATGTGAGGCAAATTTAGCATAGAAATCTTTCATCTTAGTGATATAAACCAGAGCTCAGTTGATAGGTCAAGACCAGAAAGGGATCTGAGAGTCATTAAGGTGACTTAATGTTTTCAGAATTGAAGCACTTTTTTAAGAACTTGGGGCTCAAAATTGGGCTTTGGGAAATGTCCAGATTGGGAGAATGAAGGGTAAGGGAGGTGACCCCATAAAGGTAGACCAAGATAGAGTAAGTTCTTTGAGAAATTTAGAAAATAGTATATCATGAGACCAAAAAAAGTCTTGAGAGGATGATCCAGACTGCCCAGTGCCAGAGACTTGGGAGAGTGAATTGTTTAGAAGGTATCTATCCCAGGTTGGGTTCTCCAGGAAACAGATGCTGAGACAGAGCTGGGAGTGCAAAAGGGTTATTCGGAAGAAATGCTTATGGGAAAAAAGAGAGGAAACAGGATTGGGAAAAGGAGCTGTCCAGTCATGATACAGACTTAACAAAAGCAGGAGCTCTGGAGCAAAGATGGCCTGTTAGAGGACGTCCACCCTGGGCAGAAATGGTGTCACCAGCTTGCTTAGTCATTGGCTGAGGTGGACCCCGGAAGTACTAATAACTAGAGGCTCTCAGCTAACCACAGTCCTTGTAGCTGGGCAGCAGTTCCTTTCTTGAGTGGTGCAGCTCTGTGTCTACCACAGAATCTTTTTGAAAAAGCTATTTCATAACACTGATAGGGATAGAAAGAAGCCATATTATAGTGACTAGAAGGGGACAAGGGGACAGAGTGGTCAGAGGATGGGGCAGCAGAGGTAAACCTCAGATTTGTGATCTTTATCATCACCTTGGGTGTACACTGTGGCTTCAGATCTCCTCTTGGAGAAGAGTGTACTAAATTGAACTACCTAATTTCTCTGTCTTCTGCTATAGACTTCTCTCTCATACACTGTTAATTCCTCTTGAGTCCTTTCCTAAAAAATCTTTAGTGGAATTTTTAGAAACTGGGCTGCTTTACTAGATCTCAGGTCAGATGAGTACTGCCTGCTAGTTCTGGTAGTGTTAATAACTAATGGAGGTATTGTTTTTTTACTTCAAAAATGACCTGAATTAGAGATTCCAATTAAACAAAAATTCTTCCTGGAAAGAATATACTGGCAGTATAGTGAAATACATTGAAAGACTCACATCTAAATAAAGGTGATAGAGAAGCAAACTAAATGAAACTAAACAACAGCAACAAAAAAAAACAAAAAAAGAAAGAAAGAAAATTCTTAAATGGGACTCATTTAGCAAACATTTGTTGACATCAGGCACTCTCCCCTTGGCACTTTATTAGGTTTTGATATTGCAGGATAGATACAATAAAGATCTTCTCTTTAAGGAGCTTACAGAGTAGTGGGAGAAATAGAAACAGAAACTTACTGGAGTTAAATCTTCTTATACATGATTTATCTTCCTTTTTAAATAAAATATTTATTTATTTAGGCTGCTCTAGGTCTTTGTTGTGGCACGCAGGATCCTTTTTTTTTTTTTTTAATATTTATTTATTTCTTTGGTTGCTCTGGGTCTTAGTTGCGGCATGTGGGCTCCTTAGTTGTGGCATGCAAATCTTAGTTGTGGCATGCATGTGGGATCTAGTTCCCTGGCCAGGGATCGAACCCGGGTCCCCTGCATTGGGAGTGCGGAATCTTACCCACTGGACCACCAATAAGTCCCTGATTTATCTTCTTAAAGACATATGTTTATGCTGTGATCCAGTGGGAGGCTGGAATCTAAGGAGGCTGCCCAGATCAGGAGACTTTGTTGCCCATAGTGTGACTTCTTCAAGAGGCACGGCAAAGCATAGTTCTTTGTGAATGACTCAAGTGAGTTAATTTCATCAACTTTATAGTCCTACAATGATCTCTTCATATTTTATAATTTTATTGGTGCTCTCTAGCTGAAACCCCAGATAGAGAGCACTAATAAAATTAATTTAAAAAATTAATTTAAAAATTTTACATAAATATAAAAGCTTCACTTTTTCTGATTATAAAGGTAGAACATAGAATATTCAAACAACACTTTAAGGCAGAGGTCCCCAACCTTTTTGGCACCAGGGACTGGTTTCATGGAAGCCAATTTTTCCACGGAATGGGGGCGT
Source organism: Balaenoptera ricei (assembly GCF_028023285.1). Lineage (NCBI taxonomy): Eukaryota > Metazoa > Chordata > Mammalia > Artiodactyla > Balaenopteridae > Balaenoptera > Balaenoptera ricei. The sequence goes on from NC_082646.1 coordinate 67,266,116, forward strand.
TGGGGAGGGTATGGTTCAGGCAGTAACGTGAGCGATAGGGAGCTACGGGGAGCAACAGATGAAGCTTTGCTTGCTCCCCTGCTGCTTACCTCCTGCTGTGCAGCCTGGTTTCTAACAGGCCGCGGACTGGTACTGGTCCATGGCCTGGGGGTTGGGGACCCCTGTTTTAAAGTATAGAGACAGGGACTTCCCTGGTGGTCCAGTGGTAAAGAATCCGCCTTACAATGCAGGGGACGTGGGTTTGATCCCTGGTCAGGGAACTATGATCCCACATGCCGCGGGCAACTAAGCCTGTGTGCTACAACTGCTGAGCTCGTGTGCCTCAAGTAGAGAACCTACGTGCCGCAAACTACAGAGCCCAGGTGCCCTGGAGCCTGCGTGCCACAACTAGAGAAGAGAAAACCCACCACCACAACTAGAGAGAAGCCTGGGCACCACAACAAAAGATCCCGCATGCCTCAATGAAGATCCCACGTGCCGCAGCTAAGACCCGATGCAGCCAAAAATAAATAAAATAAATAAATATTAAACAAATCTTTAAAAAAAAAATAAAGTATAGAGACAAAGGTAAAAGCACCTGAAATTCTACCACCAAAGGCAGATGCAGTTAACTTTGCAATGATTTTCTAACATCTTTCGCTCACCATCCTTCCTCCCTCTTTCTCCCTCTGTCTCCCTTACTTCCTACATGTATACACATGCATGCACATATGTGCATATACTCATACATATATATCCTTTTATATAAATAGGATCCTATTTCATATGCTTTTGTAGCCTATTTTCTTAAACAGTGTGTTAGGGTCATGTTTCCATGTCAGTGCACATAGATACAGACACCATCATCCTTTATGGCTATGAGCTATTTCACTGTGTTGATGAGTTATGCTTTAACTACTTTACTATTCACAGATATTCGAGATGTTTTGATGTTTTCAGCCAGGGATGCTGCTAAACTTCCTACAATGCATAGGACACCTCCCCCTGCTCCCCAGCAAAGAATTATCTGGCCTAAAATGTCAGCAGCGACAGAGAAAACCTGCTCTATACCTTCTCCAGTGTTGGGTGTTGGCAATTTTTACTCCCCTGTGTCTGCTTAAACACCAGGTGTTGTTTTTCAGGCAAAAAGTAGTAGCTCTTTTAGTTTGCATTATGTTGATCACTAGCGAAGTTAAGCATCATTTCCTATACTTATTAGTCATTAGCTTCTTTTGTGAATTTTCTATTCGTGTCCATGGTCCATTTTTTTTTTTTTTTTAATTTTATTTATTTATTTATTTATTTATGGCTGTGTTGGGTCTTCGTTTCTGTGCGAGGGCTTTCTCTAGTTGCAGCAAGTGGGGGCCACTCTTCATCGCGGTGCGCGGGCCTCTCACTATTGCAGCCTCTCTTGTTGCGGAGCACAGGCACCAGACGCGCAGGCTCAGCAATTGTGGCTCACGGGCCTAGTTGCTCCGTGGCATGTGGGATCTTCCCAGACCAGGGCTCGAACCTGTATCCCCTGCATTGGCAGGCAGATTCTCAACCACTGCGCCACCAGGGAAGCCCCCGTGGTCCATTTTTAAAATTAGGTGTTCACCTTTTATTTAATAATTTCTAGGAGTAATTTGAATATTGGAGCTATTAGCCTTTTTTGTTTGTTTGTTTATAGTGTCTCTTTTTAAAGGGAAATTTAAGAATTTTTATGTGGTCAAATTTACCAGTATTTTCTTTCTGTTTTCTGAAGAGGGCTAACTTAGTGAATTATCCAAAATAACTTATTAAAGGTAGTCTATTTAGAATGTAATCCAGTGGCATATACTGTAGTTCAATGGTATACGTTCTGTGGACACATCACAACAGACGGTTTTGAGTTAGATATCCTTCCTTAATGTGTCCATAAGTGTTATGCTCCCACTGAGTCCTCCCTTAACCCTCTGCTGGTCACCGAAAAGGATATGGAAGAACAACATTAGGCAGGGTTTCCTCCCTTACTGAGCTGCAGTTAGGTATTTGAGATATTACTGGTATGTGAAACAGAATTCACGTAAGTGCTGAATAGGAGTTCAGTGGACAGAGGGGGCGGTGAAGGTTTCCTAGAGCTTATGAAGAATAACCCAGTCTTGAAGGATGTGACTAGGCAAAAGAGAATGTTTCCAGGACAGGGCATGATTGTGGGACAGGCAGTTAGGAGACCTGGGTTCTTGTTGTTGATTTGTTACTAATCGGTTTGTGACTTAGGCAAGTCTCAGGCCTCAGTCTTTTTATCAGTGAAATAAGGAGATAGCGGTAGGATATTTCCTAAGAGCATTGTCATTGTTAAAGTATTATGGTTTTACTGTGAAAAGAGGATTTTTAGAAAGAATTTGTTCAGCATTTATTGAAAGCTGTCTGCAAGATTCTGAGTAGCACGTTAAGTGCTGTGGGGATGCAAGCATAGGTGAGACATGGGCCTTTCAGAAATTTACAGTCTTATGGGAGAGAGAAAATCATGTGTGGTAGTGTAAGATAAGAAATACATAGTGCTTGGGAAATGCAGAGTGGGGAAGACCATCTTGATTTTGGGTGGTGGAGGCTTCAGAAAGGGATGGCAGTTACGTTAGGTAGAAATGGAGGTGTAGGGGTGATTAGAGCAGAGGCCTGGAGGGGGCATGGGAGTGATACAGGGTTTGTTTGGGGTGCTGTGAGTAAGCTTGTTTGACTAGATCTGTGCAGTTGGTGCAGAGGGGTGGGAAAAAATAAGGCTAGAAATGTAAAGTGGGGCTGGCTTGCCAAGTGACTTAAATGCAGAGCTCAGATACCTCTTTGGTTTTTACTTCCGTAGGCTTTTGATGACTTTCAGACAAGGTGATAATGTGAGGTCAGCAGCCTTTGAAGATTAATTTGGTAAAAGTGTCTAGGATGGTGATTGATTGCATTCAGGGACTGAGTCAGAAGATGACTGAGATTTCTGAGGCTGAGTATGATAAAGATAATTTAACAGAAAGCAAGCAGGCCTTAAGCAGTGACAAGCAGGATGAAAAGATATTGTCGGGAAAGGGAAAATGAGTCCTTGTGGTAAGGGGCGGGACTTCTATTAAGACAATGCTCTTAAGGCAGGGCATAGCACTGGTAGGAAGTTGGTCATTCTGTTAGGAAGAGTTTTCTGGTAATTCGCCATGAGCTTGAAATTTTATAAATCAGACAGGAATTTTCACATTTTAAAAAAAAGGTTGCCCATTATGAATTATAGTTCTGTAATTGTGTCGGTTCAGATAAGCTTGTCGGAATAGCGATCCCTACCCCCCTTTTTTTCAGTGTTGAATTTTGCCCATTGCGCACATCCTGTAAAGGGAAACAGTCTGTGACTGGGGGGCTTGTTTCAGAGAACCTTTGTAATCTCTACATCTTTGGGAGGGAGGAGGGTAAGCATTAGGCACTCATGTGTGTTAAAATACTGTTTAGTCATTCATCATCCTTGATATCGTTTCAGGATAGTTGGAGCAAAATGCTTAAAAAGGGTAAATGGCAAACCGCTGAAAAGGAACAGACCACACGAGCAGTTAATTAGTCATCTCTTGTCAGCGGAGGCCCTGCAGAGGTACTAGCAGACAGCTATGAAGGAACTGGAGACATGAGGGTCTGGCATGGATATGGATCTTTTATTGTAGTAACAATAGTTTATTCTTCAAATTGGGGCCTGAGAGCAAAGTTGCTTAGCAATTATGTGGGCGTTGAAAGAATGGCCTTTGGAGGAGCAGGCATTTGAAGTAGGGTAAATTCAACTTTCTCAAGAAACTTGCAAACACTGATTAGAGTGATTCAGGGGCAGTCCTTTTACAAATCAAGAACTTGTAGTCCTATTTCCTCCTGATTGCTTTTGTCCTCATCTGTTTTCCAGCTTCCTCATCTGGAAAGGATGCTAGTACCTCTTGGAACAGTTTCCCCCAAAGGCGGGTGCTGAGAGATGAGGGCTTCCAGAGAGAGAGTGGTCCCAGGTTTCTAGACGGATGTGTTCTTCACCACTGGATTTAAGTTGGTTCCGCTGAATAGCTCCAGCCATGTTGCTGGGTGCTGGAGAACTGACCGGGTGGGCACCAGTCCATCACTGCACCTTAGCCATAACATACATGCATGGCCACAGCATGCGTGTCACTTTTGTATAGGCAGGGCTCTCTGTTTTTCCAGGAGGAGAGGGAATGTGGCAGGGCAGGGAAAGGGCACCAAAGTATAAGGTTTGGGTTCTAGACCTAGTTTCACGGCACATAAAACTCTGTCATCTGGGGGACATCTCCTTATCTCTTAACTCAGCCTCTTCATCTGTAAAGTAGCAATACCATATACTTTCCAGGGGTGAGACTAAAAGCAACTAATGGATGATGTGAGTCTACTCTAAAAAAGCATAAACTGCTGTTTAAGCTTATGGAGGTTTTACTTCTTGTTATTAGTTTATATTCTGGCCTTCAAGAATTTGTCTTTTTAAATACATTTTACTTTAAAAAAAAAAACTTGAGATACTGTCTAGGCTTTAAGAAAAATTACTGATAAATTTTTTTTAAGGTTTAAAAGATGGCACATTTTTTTTTCTTTTAGTTACAAAACTTTTCCAGTTATCTATTATTCAGTTTGTTATTTTGTTTGAAGAAGACTTCCCAGTTCTAGGCCTTACTAACAATGAAAAAAGCTGAATTTCTGATCTAAATTATAGTTCTTTCTGTTGAGTTCATGAAATGAGTTTGGGTTGATAGTTAAGGATTGAGCTTTTAAAAACATTATTTTTAGAGACAAGTCACCAACTCTTCCTTTTGCAGTGAGGATACTGAGACTAAGCGAGTAAGTAGCAAAATATTCTAATATTTAAAAAGGGTAAATGGCAAACCACTGTACAGGAACAGACCACACGAATAGGGCTGGTACTCAGGTCTCCTCCTCCAGAGTCCTTTAATATAATCTGCTGCCTCCCTCACAGTTTGCTTAACTAAATGAATGTGGTTGAGAAAGTTATCACTGAATTCAGTTATCCCTGTATTTAATTGTCCAAGGCTGAAGTCTAGAGTTTAAATCTAAATCTTCAGTGGGATCACTGGTTGAAGTAAAGCAGCTATGCAAAGATGTTGTTGACTTTAGAAAACTGGAAACATAATGTTCCTTGTTACTAGAGAGTGTTGGACCAGCAATTACAAAACCTGACTTCTAGTCTCAGTTCTCCTAAGTAACCTTAGTCAAGAAAAACAAATTTAATCTCTTTGAGCCAGTACTCACCATCTATAAGATGAGAAGGATGACAATATGGCATCTAATGCCCCTGCCAGGGCTTTAGTTGGAGGATCTGTGAAACCCAAAGGCAAAGAAAGGGATGGGTGTGAGAGAGCTTGGTGTCTGCTTTTTGTACCCTGAGGATTTTGCATTAATCAGTTACTTTTCTCATGTTATTTCTCTATTGGAAAGCTTTCCAATTGCCCTTTGCCTATCCAAAAGCTCTTTTTATTTTAAGGCCTAGGTTACATTTCACTTAATCTGTGAAGTCATTGTAGCACACACTATTCTCTCTGAGCTCATTTATTGCCCTTACATCTTATTCATCCATTAGTCATGGTACATTGCTGTGGAATATGTCTTCCTTTTATACCTAAACTCTACGGAGTAAGTTAACGTAGAAGAAAAAGTGTAGAGTTCAAATATAAGTAGATTTAGCTGTATGGGCTTAAGCTGGCCATTAAGAAAAGTGTGTGTGTGTGTGTGTGTGTATGTGTGTGTGTGTGTATGTGCGTGTGTATGTATACGTGTGTGTATATATGTCTGTGTGTGTGTATGTGTGTGTATATGTCTGTGTATATATGTGTGTGTGTATGTGTGTATATATATGTGTGTGTATGTGTGTGTGTGTGTTTACTTTTTAAAATAGTTATTATGTTTTTGAATACGTAAAATTTTTTCCTAAACTTAATGAAAAGGGAGATACAGTAAGAAATCTTTTGCTCCTGGTCTGCAGTCATACTAGTTTTCTCCCCATGGTTACTCGTTTCTTATATATCCTTATAGAGTATCTTATTTCTTCTTCCTTTTTCTTTTACACAAAAGATAACACACTATATGTAGTCTTAGGTATGTTGCTTTTTTCACTTAAGTTATCTTGTAGATCTTTACGTATCACTACCCAGTGAGTTCCTCACTGTTCTTAACGTTTTATGGACGTACCATAGGTTAACCTGTGGTTGGGAATTTTTACTTGAATAAAGTCCCAAGTAATTTTAAAATGTGAATGACTGTTGAGCCTTATGTGAGGAGTATGCTCTATATTTCCATGGTATGTTGCAGTTTTTAAGCTCCTTACATTCCTGAAGTTGATTCTCACAAAACCTTTTTGAAGGTAGATAATTACTCTGTAGGTTTTACTAGGTAAATAGAGAAAGGAAATGTCTAAGATTTTGCTGACTGTGGTGCAAGATTCAGTAAAAGCTCCACCGTGCCCTTTTCATGTGCTCTACTACTGGCAAATAGAAGTTTTACTTGAGAAAAACAGCCTGCTTTGTAGGGGCTGATAGAAGTCTTCATTACTTCATTTATGACCATTTGTGAGTTTACTTCCTTTACTTTACTTACTTCCTTAAAACCAGTAGAGCATGTAGAAAAGGATCTCCACATAAATGAAGCTTTGAGAAACAAAACAAATGTAGAAAGAAGATATGCAAATGTTTTTTTATAGGTTAATTTTTTTAATCTTAAAAAATTCTAACGAAATATGTGTATGCAGAAAAAAGTAACTTGCTTTATGGAATTGAAAGTGTTCATTGAGATGAATTTGGCTCCTTAAGCGATTAAATGGGTAGGGCTGAGACAAATAGGGAAGATTTCAACCTGGGATTTAACATCTAATAAGATTCTGTGTTAGAGGCAGCATGGCCTTAGCTATGTAATTTGACCTGTTTAGAATGCACAAATGGGATAGAAGGGATTTAAGTTTTATATTTAGATGTTCATTTATAAATTTATTTATTTATTTTAGCTGTGTTGGGTCTTCGTTTCTGTGCGAGGGCTTTCTCTAGTTGCGGCGAGCGGGGGCCCCTCTTCATCGCGGTGCGCGGGGGCCACTCTTCATCACGGTGCGCGGGCCTCTCACTATCGCGGCCTCTCTTGTTGCGGAGCACAGGCTCCAGACGCGCAGGCTCAGTAGTTGTGGCTCACAGGCCTGGTTGCTCCGCGGCATGTGGGATCTTCCCAGATCAGGGCTCAAACCCGTGTCCCCTGCATTGGCAGGCAGATTCTCAACCACTGCGCCACCAGGGAAGCCCTAGATTTTCATTTAATAAGAAACAAGATGAGTACTGAAAGAGCCCAGACTGCTCACTCAACTATCTGAATGTTAAAGTGTGCACTTCGATTATTGCAAGACCAGGATGCAGATTTTCGACAGAATATTTTCAACCATTTTGGTGACTTCTGAGATTTTTTTGCTATTGATTTTTCATGTATTTCTAAATTGGGCCCTTGATTTCTTTCTCTTTTTATACTTATACTCTTTTATACTCATCCTGAAAACTTAGCCTAGCATCATAGAATTTTAGAGATGTTTGGATGCTTAGAGATTACTAATTAATATCTGGTATATTTGTATATTAACTTGGCCCTTTATGTTGAACAAAGGAGAGAATTGAAGCCCATAGAGGTTGTGGCTGGGCCCAGGTCAGCCACCTTGTCCAGAACCCCCAGCTGCAGCTGTTCAGAACCAGGTTCTTCCTCTTACAGCTCTACTTGACGGACTGCTTTACTTGGGGAGAAGTTTAATTTTAAACACATTCTCTTGTTCTTTCCCCCCTTTTTCTTTCTAATGTGGGCCAATTAATAAAAGACTACAAACAGTCTGGTAGTCACAGATCTTGCCTGGAGCCTGGCTCATTGTAAGGCATGTAAGAGAGACTTGTTTGAAGTGGACCAAAACTGGGGAGGGAATGAGACACTATGGGTAACAGGTGGGGAGCTGGCAGCTGGCAATTTATTCTTCATCTTTCTCTCCCCAGGACAGGGAGCAGCCAGTTGTGTTCGGACAGTGAAGGTGCCACGTGCTGGTTAGTGGATGCCTCTAAACTACCCTCTTTCTCCCTTAGGTTCTTTCCCATAACCTGTGCACAGTGCTGAAGGTTCCACATGACCCTGTTGCCCTTGAAGAGCACTTCCGGGATGATGATGAGGGGCCTGTCTCCAATCAGGGCTACATGCCGTATTTAAACAAGTTCATTTTGGAAAAGGTATGACTCTAATCTTTTCTTGCTTACAGCATTGTTCAGATTGCACATTTCAAGTGGGCCCCATAGCCCCTTGTTGGTGAGTTCACTAAGGAGTTTAGGTGTGAAGCATCACGAGATAAATCAGAAAGGAAAGAAAGAATGAGACTGACAGTACTTCCTATTTCTCTCTCTTCTCCAGTGCCTTCTAAAACTTCGTTCGGTATTTTTACGACTTGGCTCTTTTTTGGAAATTAAGTATTTTGTATTAATCTGTACCCGTCTTCTCTTAGGGAGCTGTTTTTTCTTTTTAAATTCTGGTTCCACATGTACTGGCAATGACTGTTAAAGCATGGATATGATGGGGTAAAATGTGATGTTAATTATCTTTATAGATATCATACAGCAAAGCTTTCATCCTAGACTTTTTCGGGTGCCACTTGGATGTTTCCTCTGGGATATGTTATGAGTAAAGATGCTGTAAAAAATGATTATGTGTTTGGAAGCCATATTGGTATTTTCTGCTGGGTTTGGTTTCTCCCTTGGTTTGGATAATTAAAAATTGGCACATTAAAGTTTTGACTTTAATGTTCTTTTATTTTTTTAAAGAAAATCTAAATTGATGGCACGTTTAATTAAAAACATTGGTGATTAAAAAATTACAAAAGGTAGCTTTGTTATTAAATAGGCAATTAATACAAATATATGAAATAAAAAGTAAAATCTCTTTACCCTTTTTAGTCTGACTCTACAGGAGTAACCACTTTTAACTGTTTGATGAATATCTTTGCTGACCTTTTTATAGACATGCAAATACACACCTATACAATACATAGTGTTTTGTTTCTGTACCAATAGGGTCATGCTACATATAGTTCAACTTACTTTTTTAACTGAACAATATATTAGTGTCATCTTTCCATATCATGTACATTTAGTTTAGGTATGAAAGTAATCATATATGCACATGAAGGGTTGGGAATTACTGCTTTTGCTTATTTATAACACCAAGCTTGAAATTTTTGGATATATGTCAAAAATGTCTTTCAAAAAGTGACAGAGATAATACTTTTAAATTAAAAATAAAACACATTAAAAAGCCTGTTTTCCAATCACCTAAATGCTGTAACTATTGACATATTTTTTTCTGTTGACTTTTTTGGGATTTTTATAGCTATTTATATGTATAAATTCTTTTTATAGTTGTGTCTTTTTTATAATAGCAAAGTACAGTAATTAAAATTTATAATAATAATTCAAGTTACTGGTATGGAAAATACCAAAATGTTGGTCAGCATTCTTTTTAAAAATCACATTATATCTTTCAGAAATTTTGCAGCAAAGATTGTCAAAATTACAGTGTATTCATCTAAGTAGTATTCTTTGTACCTATCCCTATTATTCCATATCAGCCTCACAATACAATTTTTTGCTCTTTATTTGTGTGTGTATGTTTTATACATATACTTGGTCATGCTTTAATTAGAAACAACTGCAGAGGGAGAAACCACACCATAATGAAATGAAAGACTTGATCAAACTCACAAAAGCCACATATTGTGTGATCCAATTTATGTGAAATGTCCAAAATAGGCAAACACATAGAGATATAGAATAGATTAGTGGTTTCCAGAGGCTGAGGGGAAGTGGGAATGGTGAGTGACTACTGATGGGTTTGGGATTTCTTTTTGGGGTGATGAGAATGTTCTAGAGTTACATAGTGATGATGGTTGCAAAACCTTGTGAATATATTAAAAACTACTAAAATGTACACTTTAAGGGTGAATTTTATGGAATGTGAATTATATCACGATAAAAAAGATTCAAACAAATTATACAGAAACTGATGTGTGAGGTTTCAAAACTTCACAGTATGATGCTGTACTATTTTCTAAAGCTTTTTTGGGCTGCCTTTCTGTTTACTAATCAGGTAGCTCATTTGTGTTTGTAGTTGTATTATAAGTAAATATGTCTTTTTTTGTGAAGAAATTCTTTTTATTTATAAAAAATTCCCCCAGCTTTATTGAGATATTATTGACGCCTAATGTATGTAAATTGAAGGTGTACAACGTGACTTTTTTTAATATAAATTTTTTAAAAATTTTATTTATTTTTGTCTGCGTTGGGTCTTCATTGTGGTGCATGGGCTTCTCTTGGCGGTGGCTTCTCTTGTTGTGGAGCACGGGTTCTAAGTGTGTGGGCTTCAGTAGTTGTGGCTCTCGGGCTCTAGAGCGCAGGCTCGGTAGTTTTGGTGCATGGGCTTAGTTGCTCCGTGGCATGTGGGATCTTCCTGGACCAGGGCTCGAACCCGTGTCCCCTGCATTGGCAGGCGGAGTCTTAACGAGTGCACCACTAGGGAAGTCCCCCAACGTGATGATTTGATATATGTATATATTGCGAAATGATTACCACGGTAAAGTTAGTTGTGTTATTATTACCTCCCATAGTTACCTTTTTTTCCCCCTGTGGTTATAGCTTTTAAGATCTACTCTCTTAACAACATTCAAGTATATAGTCCTGTATTGTTAATTATTGTCACAATGCTGTGCACTAGATCCCAGATCTCATTCATCTTAAAGCTGGAAGTTTGTACCCTTTGACCAACATCTCGCCATTTCCCCTACCCCCCAGCTCCTGACAACCACCATTCTACTCTCTTATTTCTTTGAGTTCATTGTTTTAAATATTCTACATATAACTGAGAACATATAGTATTTGTTTTTCTGTATCTTAAAGAAATTCTCTTAACCATGATTAGTTACAACAGCTTCAGAATCCTTGAGTTTACCGTTTGATATTTCTGCACTAATTTAAATAAAAGACAAGAGGTTTTGAATACAACCATAGTGGTGAGAACATTTACACTCCATGAACAACCCCTAAGACAAGTGGTTAGGATATGGTGCATGCCCAGATCCCACAGAAGGGGTTAAAATTAGGTATATCCCTCTTTTTTTCTCCCAATAGCTATTTTAATCAAGTTTAGGCCCTATGAACTAGAAACAAGACAGTCAGTCTGCAATGGACCATCAAACCCAAAGGACTCCCTTTTCTCTGTGCGTCTAGGACAAACAACGGCTAGTTCCCTAATTTTTTCCCCTAAAGTATGTGTTAGCACTCTGGCATCATGGACTTTAAATAAATAAAAATAAAAACTTATTGTCTTCCCTACTTTTAAAATACAAAAATGTATTTGGAACAGATACTATAACCTCATCATATTTTTACTTTTTAAAAAATTTCCATTTATTTAAACTAAAATCAAAACCAAAGACAGTTCACATAGTAAATATGTCTTATATTCAGCAAATGTTTGATGACCTACTGTGTGCACGTGTTTAATATTAAAAACTAAAGACAATAAGCAGAATTATGTCTGTTATTAAAATATATAGAACAGGGACTTCCCTGCTGGCACAGTGGTTAAGAATCTGCCTGCCAATGCAGGCGACATGGGTTCGAGCCCTGGTCCGGGAAGATCCCACATGCTGCGGAGCAACTAAGCCTGTGCGCCACAACTACTGAGCCTGTGCTCTAGAGCCCAGGAGCCACGACTGCTGAAGCCCGCGCACCTAGATCCCGTGCTCCGCAGCAAGAGAAGCCACCACAATGAGAAGCCTGCGCACCGCAATGAAGAGTGGCCCCCGCTCACCACAACTAGAGAAAGCCCGCACGCAGCAACAAAGACCCAACGCAGCCAAAACTAAATAAAATAAAATAAATAAATTTATATATATTAAAAAATATATATATACATATATATATAAATAAAACATACCGGGGGATTCTCAGAAGTCTGGAAATTACTTTGTTTTTCAGTGCTAGAATTTGTGTGGGCTGGACTAGTAGATAGAGAAACATGGTTGAATATCTTGAAATGCTGTACCCTGATACCACATTTTGTTCTCCTTGATGTAACTCTCTTTAAACATCTTGAATTTTAAAGTTTTAAAATGTTCTTTGTTTTAGTATTTAGGTATTTAAAAGTTTTGTAACTGGGGGAGAAAATACAGCAGTATTTAAAAAGTCCAAAATTAGCCACAAAATTTGGAGAAAAACTTTATTCACAGAGCAAGTGAGGATGTGATGAAACAGTGAGCCCTTGTTTATTATTGCTTAGCCACCTGGAGTGGAATTTTGCCTGGCCTTCAATCCAAATAAAGCAGGCAAGGTTTTCGTGGTGTGGGTTTAAATTGAGCAAAGATTTGTGCCTTGTTTTGAAACTTGGTTGAAAAAAATGCCAATAGTGACTGAAGAACGTTAACATAAAAACTTAGAGATTGTCATCAGTTATGCAATGAAAATATGAAATGATTAAACATTTGCAAGATGTGCTTTCCTATATATATGTGTGTGTGTGTATAAAGTCTCATTTGATCCTCATGGTAATCCTGTGATGCTGCATAACTGGAATTATTATCCCCATTTAACTCGGGAGGAAATAGAATGCATAAGGTTGCCTAGCTAAAAAGGGGTAGATAGATTTTGAAACTAAGCCATTTCACTTCTAGACCAGTGTTCTTTTAACTATATGTACTATTGAGGGATTAATTACTCCCTTCCAGAATTAATGTGTTCCAGTTACTGGATATGTAGGGGCAGGGGCAGAATGGTTTAAAAGCCATTCTGATCATCTCAAACTATCTCAGCCTCCTTCTAGTTCTCTTAGGTTCTTTCTCAAGTGTTTTAAGGTGATTTTTTTCTTCTTAATTAGTATCTGGTGTTCCTCAGTGTTCATTTTGCTCATTTTTCCCCCAGGTTATTTGAGAGATTTTCTGCCTTTGCCTAAGAGAATTACTCAGAAGGGGTTGAGACCAAGAGATAAATTATAATGAAACTTGCTTTGCAAAAAGTAATTTTTCTATTTGGTTTCTATATTTGCTTCTTCAGAGAGAATAATTCCTGTTTTTCTTTACATTGATAGAATTTATTTTCAGCTTTTCTGAGGCTTCAGATGATTAACATGTGTGTTCTTGTAGCAAATATTTTGCCTCCGCTGATTGTTAACTTTTTTTTTTATTTGTTAAATTTCTTCTTTAGTAAAGAATAGGATTCTGGGGACTTCCCAGGTGGCGCAGTGGTTAAGAATCCACCTGCCAATGCAGGGGACACGGGTTTGAGCCCTGGTCCGGGAAGATCCCACATGCCGCGGAGCAGCTAAGTCCGTGTGCCACAACTACTGAGCCCGCACGCTTAGAGCCCATGCTCTGCAGCAGGAGAAGCCACCGCAATGAGAAACCTGCACACCACAACAAACAGTAGCCCCCGCTCGCCACAACTAGAGAAAGCTTGCGCACAGCAACGAAGACCTGATGCAGCCATACATACATACATACATAAATAAATAAAAGAATAGGATTCTGTGAACATCTAGGAAGAATTTTTTGTGAGCTTCCCCCCACCCCCCTTTTTTTTTGGGTAAAAAAACCACTGCGCCTGGCTTATCTGATAGTAATTGAAGAAAGTGTTATATTGTTAACTTTTTACTATTGAGCCCTAGTAGACTACATAAAAAACTAGTTCTGCCTCAGCATGTTTATGAGGCAAACTAAGCCTTTCATGAGATTTAATAGCCTAATAGGCTTTTTGGTCCAAATCATGGTCAGTTATTTTCCCTGATTCTACACATTAAAGGTTGGTCTGGGCTATTTGATGATTAAAAACCAGTAATCCATTGGCAATAAGCCAAGTCCTAATTGGGGAATTTGCTGCTTTCTAACATAATCCTTTTTTTTTTGTTTGTTTTTTTGGGAAACATACACACACACACACAAAAGAAAAACACACAAAGGGAAAAATTTTTGTTCAATATAATGTCCCTTTTCTAGAGTCTAGCAGTCTCTGCTTTCTGTTTTCCTAGGCTGGACATTTTTACTTTTTTACCGGATGCTTGCTCTTCCTGTGTTAGTTATAGTTCTCCCATAAAATGAGTTTTCAAATTCCTTTTAGTGGAATGAATATGCCTTCGCACTCAAAATGTTGTCAAATGTATGCCTAACAAGTGTCATTTAATAGGAAGGGGTACTGCTCTTAGTTAAGTTCCCCAAACCATGCTTTTGTACAGTTCTTTCTTATTGTCCTATAGCCTATGTTACTTTTTTCTTTCATTGTTGCTTGAAAGTTATATAGTATTAATTTGGTACAGTGGTCAAGGTGGACTCTACATTTTGATCAGATTTGTAAAGTTATACAGGACTAAAAACTTCGGAGTGATTAAAGAGGTTCCATGCTGAGAATATGGATGACTTTATGTCATTGAATACTTTGGCCAGCAATATAAATCTAAGGGTGATATAGTTTAAAGAAATATTGTTTTCAAAAATAGCAGCTTTACTGAGATGTAATTCATATACCATACAGTTTAACTACTTAAAGTGTACAATTTGGTGGTTTTTAGTGTAGTCACATTTTTGTGCAACCATCACTAAAATCAGTTTTAGAAGATTTCATTACCCTCCCTCAAAAAAACTGTACCCATTAGCCCTTACTCTCGTCTCCCACGGCCCTAGGCAACCACTAATCTACTTTCTACCTCTATGGATTTACCTATTCTGAACTCATACAATATGACTGGAATCATAATATGTGGCCTTTTGTGTATGTCTTCTTTCACTTAGCATCATGTTTTCAAAATTCATCCATGTTGTAGTACATAACAGTACTTCATTTCTTTTTATGGCTGAATAATATTTCATTATGGATATACCATATTTTGTTTGCACATTGGGTGATGGACATTTGAGTTTTTCCCACTTTTTGGTTATTATGAATTTACTGCTGTGAGCATGCATGTTCAAGTTTTTGTGTGGATGTATATTTTCAGTTCTCTGGTATATACCTAGGAATGGAATTGCTGGGTCATGTGGCAACTCTGTGTTTAACCTTTTGAGAAACTGCCAAGCTGTTTTCCAAAGCAGCTAGGCATTTTACTTTTCTACCAGCAATGGCTGAGTGGTCCAATTTCTTCATATCCTCACCAACATTTTTTTTTTATTATAGGCATTCCAGTGGGTATGAATCTTACTGTGTTTTGATTTGCATCTCCATGATAATTAATGTAAAATACTGTTTTTAAAGTTTTTTTTTATTGTGAAGGCAATAACAGGATATTGTTGAAATTAAGAAAAAAAAGGAACTTATTAAGAAAATATGTATCACCCATAACTTTAACATATAGAGGTGGTTACTGTTAACATTTTGATATGTTTGCTTTGAGTTTTTATTTTTTATTTTATTTATTTTTTTGGCTGCGCTGCACGGCTTGCGGGATCTTGGTTCCCCAACCAGGGATCGAACCCAGGCCCTTGGCAGTGACAGCACAGAGTCCTAACCACTGGACTGCCAGGGAATTCCCAAGTTTTTATTTTTTAAAATATGTTTTTATATATTATTTTTCAAGTTGGGATCATATTGAACACTTAACATTAATATTGTCTGTTCCATATCATTAAATTTTTTTAAAAAGACGTTGAGTATACAGATGCTAACATTTATTTAGAGTCTATTGTGTATCAGGTACTAAATGTTTTAAACAGGTTTCTAATTAAGTCTTTATGTCAACTCTGTAGGTTAAGTACCATCATTACCACCATTTTAAAGATGAGACGGACCTTGGGTTAAACTGCTTGCCCAAGGTCACCCAAGTACTAAGTGGTATTCAGTGACTGTATAATAGTTTTGTACTGTGACTTTATAACCATTCCCTTTTTGGTGGACTTTTAATTTTTTTTCCCACTCTTATAAATAATAGTGACTATCCTAGATAAATCTTTATCTGACTCGGATTCACTTGTTAGGATAGATTATTTGAAGTAGAATCACTAACCAAAGAGTTTGAATGCTTTCTGAGAAAAAAAATTTCTGCCATCGATTTCTAAAGCGTCAAATTGGCCAGTTTCCCTGTCTTCTGAGAACTGTCTCTGTTCCACAGCCACTTTAGTCTTGAGCTGGTTTGTATGAAATTTCTAGTTCAGAGAACATGTGAGTTTAGTTTTGTAAATACTTTTAGTGCTTTGAGTCAGAATTGAGGTGATACCTTATTCTTCATATGTATGAATTTTGGTGTAAAGTAATTATATGTTAAAAATAAGAACGACTCTACACTTTCTTTCTGGGAAATTATCCTCCATTTGGGCACCTTGAAACCACTAGCAGCCATTATTATTAAATGTGAGACTATTGATTTAATATGTGTGATACAAACTGGAATTTTGGAGCACAGTTTGTAATTGTAGATGAGATGGAGTATGGAATCATAGATTTCTAGACCTTTTGTAGTTAGAACAGACCTAGAGACCATTTCAATTTATGGATTTATTTTCATTGAGGGAATATTGAATATTGAATCCATACCCTTCAATGCCTTGCTGTTGTTTTAAGGTAAGTCCAACATCTTTATCATGGCACACAGGGCCATGTTCAATATGGCCTCTGCAACCTCTCTAGCCTCCTCTTCTTCCTCTCTCTTCCCTTCTTGTTCACTTCAGTCCAGCCACCTTGACCTTCCTCAGATTACTAAGACCCTTCCTGCCACAGAGTCTTCAGACATGCTGCTTCCTCTGCTGTAAAGTTTCCTCCACCCGTAATGTGGAGGTCTTGGCTTGATTGTCACTTCCTCAACGAGGTTTCTCCAGGTAGCACCCCACCCATTCTAGACCTAACCAGCTTTCCTGTAATGTATGCTTGCAACGTTTTGTGCTTTTCCTTTTTGCCACAGTTTTCACCACATAGGTGGTTGTGTTATTGCTGTATAGTTTGATATCTTATTACCCGCCTGGAGTGTAAGTTCTGGGATGGCAAGGACTGTTTCACCCATGTCCCACACTGTTGATTGTTTCCTTTGTGTGCAGGAGTTTTTAAGTTTGATGTAGTTTTGTCTGTTTTTGCTTTTGTTGCCTGTGCTTTTAGAATCATACCCAATAAATCATTGCCCATTCCAATGTCATGAAGCTTTTCCCCTATATTTTCTTCTTGGAGTTTTATACTTTCAGGTCTTACATTTAGATCTTTACTCCGTTTTGGACTTAATTTCTGAACATGGTGTAAGATAAGGGTCCATCTTCATTCTATTGCATGTGGATATTCAGTTTTACCAATACCACTTGTTGAAGAGATGGTCCTTTCCTCATTGTGTGGTCTTGGCACCCTTCTTAAAGCTCACTTGACAGTATACATTAGGGTTTATTTCTGGGCTCTCTATTCTGTTCTGTTGGTCTGTATGTCTGTTTTTATGCCAGTACCATACTGTTTTTTGTTTTGTTTTGTTTTGGTTTTTTTTGGCTGTGCCACATGGCTTGTGGGATCTTAGTTCCCCGACCAGGGATCAAACCCATGCCTCCTGCAGTGGAAGCGTGGAGTCCTAACCACTGGACTGCCCGGGAATTCCCCAGTACCATACTGTTTTGATTTCCTATTAGTTTTGTAATAGGTTTTGAAATCAAGAAGAATAAGGCCTCCAACTTTGTTCTTCTCAAGATTGTTTTTTGTTTTTTGTTTTTTTAATTTTTTGGCTGTGCCGCAGGGCATATGGAATCATAGTTCCCCAACCAGGGATCGAACCCACACCCCCTGCATTGGAAGCGCGGAGTCTTAACTGCTGGACTGCAGTTAAGGGAAGTCCCATCTCAAGATTGTTTTGACTATCATGGACCTTTGAGATTCCATATGAATTTTAGGATGATGTTTTTTGTTTCTGCAAAAAAAAAAAAAAATGCCTTTGAGATTTTGACAGGGATTGTGTTGAATCTGTAAATTGCCTTGGATAGTATAGACGTTTTAATAATATTAAGTCTTCTAGTCCATGAGCATAGAGTGTTTTTCTATTTATTTGTGTCATCTTTAATTTCTTTGAGTAATGTTTTGTAGTTTTCAATGTACAAGTCTTTTGCCTCCTTGGTTAAGTTTATTCCTGAGTATTTTATTCATTTTGATGCTATTGCAAATGGGATTGTTTTCTTAATTTTCTTTTCTGATTGTCATTGTTAGTGTATAGAAACACAACTGATTTTTGAGGGTTGATTTTGTATCCTGGAAGTTTGCTGAATTGGTTTATTAGTTTTAATAAACCAATTATTGGGTGGAATCTCGAGAGTTTTCTACATAAGAAAAAGCATTTTATCTGCAAACAGAGATAATTTTGCTTCTTTCTTTCCAATTTGGATGCCTTTTATTTCTTTTTCTTGCCTAATCTCTCTGGCTGAGTCTTTCTGAACTGTGTTGAATAGAAGTGGTCAGAGTGGGCATCCTTGTCTTGTTCCTCATCTCTTCTCTAAGAGAAGAGAAAAGCTTTCAGTTTCTCATCATTGAGTATGATGTTAGTTGTGGACTTTTCATATATGATCTGATATTTTCTTTTTTTAAAGGTGTAAATGCCATCATTTGATATACTTCTACCTTTGATCATGATTAAACTAAAGAATAGTAGATTAGAATATAGAGGAGTAATGAGCCAAACAGACAATTTATTAAAATTAAATAAGACACAGAACTTGCACCAAAAAGCCACTATTTATTTCCTGGGAAAACTAACTGATGGAGAATTTGCTTGGTTTCTGATCCCATTGCAGTCTGACTTATATCCAGACTTCTCAGCTGTCTTGAAGGTAACTAACTAGTGACCACTGAATTGCAAAACCGGTAGTCTTTTCTTAAACTACTCCTCCTTAATTTCTCTGTAGCATTTGGCACTGCAGTAGCCCCTTCTTATCCATTGTTCCTCTTTCCATGGTTTCAGTTACCTGTGGTCAACCGTGGTCTGAAAATATTAAATAGAAAATTCCAGAAATAAAGAATTCATAAATTTTAAATTGTGCACTGTCCTGAGTAGCGTGATGAAACTTTGTGCCTTTCTGCCCTGTCCTGCCTAGGACACCAGGACATGAATTGTCCCTTTGTCCAGTGTATCCCACCCATTAGTCACTTAATAGCTATCTGAGTTATAAGATCAACTGTTGGGGTATTGCAGTCCTTGTGTTCAAGTAACTCTTTTTTTTTTTGGTTGTGCTGCGAGCCTTGCAGGATTTTAGTTCCCCAACCAGGGGTTGAATCGGGGCCACAGCAGTGAAAGCGCCAAGTCCTAACCACTGGACTGCCAGGGAATTCCCAAGTAACTCTTATTTTACTTAAAAATGGCCCCAAAGCACAAGAGTGGTGATGCTGGCAATTCAGATAGCCAAAGAGAAGCTTTAAAGTGCTTCCTTTAAGAGAAAAGGTGAAACTTCTGTACTTAATAAGGAAAAAAAAAAACCTGTATGCTGAGTTTGCTAATATCTATGGTAAGAATGAATCTTCTATCCGTGAAATTGTGAAGAAGGAAAAAGAAATTCTGCTGGTTTTCTTGTTGCACCTCAAACTGCAAAAGTTATGGCCAAGTACATGATAAGTGCTTAAAGATGGAAAAGGCATTAAATTTGTACAGTAAGAGACTTCCCTGTTAGTACAGTGGTTAAGAATCCGCCTGCCAGTGCAGGGGACATGGGTTCGATCCCTGGTCCGGGAAGATCCCACATGCCGCGGAGCAACTAAGCCCTAGTGCCACAACTACTGAAGCCCACGCACCTAGAGTCCATGCTCCACAACAAGAGAAGCCACCATAATGAGAAGCCCGAGCACCGCAACGAAGAGTAGCCCCCGCTTGCTGCAACTAGAGAAAGCCTGCACGCAGCAATGAAGAACCAACACAGCCAAAAATAAATAAATAAATTTATTAAAAAAAAATTTTGTACAGTAAGGTATTTTGAGAGGGAGAGAGACATTCACATAACTTTTATTACAATATATTGTTTGTAATTGTTCTATTTTATTATTAATTATTGTTGTCAATCTCTTATTGTACCTAATTTATAAATTAAACTTTATCATAGATTTATATGTATAGGAAAAAACGTGTATATAGGGTTCAGTACTACCTGTGGTTTCAGGCATCTACTGGGGTCTTGGAATTTATCCCTTGTGGATAAGTGGAGACTCCTGGGTTGATCAAACCATCCTCTTACTGTTTCCTCACTCAGTTTTCATGTCTTTGTGGTTCTCCTACCACTTTGACCGTTCTTCCAGTCATAATTCCTCTTCCTCCTCTCGCTTTGTAAACGTGCACGAGTCCCTTGAGGTTCTGTTTTTGATTCCATCTGTTTTCTCACTTTACGTTTTCTCTCAGTGATCTCACTGAGCATTGTGGCTTCAGTCATTGTCGACATGCAGTTGATTCACAAATCTGCCTCTTCTGTTAGGTTACAGTTCCTTCCTTGAGTGTCTTTGGACACCTCCATCTAAATGTCTTCCCAGAACTGCAGGTTGAAGATTCGCATAATTGAACACCTGACTTTCTCCCTTGTTTTTGTCCTCTTCATGCTGTGGCCATCCCCAAACATGGTTGGTGTGCTGCTCCTGCCATGCCTTTGCTCATGGCATTTCCTTTCCTATCCTTTGGAGTACTTTTCCTTGTACTCTTCAATATACTTCAAGGTCTGCCTCAAATACCATCTTTTCTGCAAAGTACATGTAGGCTGCAGATGACCTGCTCGTTCTTTGCTCTAAACTTGGGAGTTTCCTACAGGCTATTTCTTAAAACTATAAAGCTCTTTGTGATTTTTGTCTGTGTTTGCTTTTCTAGCCATAAATCTAGCCACTCCCCCTCAGGAACTCAGTAATTCACCTCATGATCCACAGAGAATCACTTCTTGTTCCTCGGGGCAAGACTGTATGCTTTCATGCACATGTCATTTCCCCTGGTGGCATATCTTCCACTTAGTGCTTTTTAGGGGTGTGGGTGGATAGAGTTGATAGTAGTGGCCTTTCAAACTAGTCCTGTAGAGATGTCTTCCATCACATAGATAGACGTCCTCCATCTACTGAATTCTACAAGCAGTTTGGCATAGAGAAAAGAGACAGAATTTGAGCTTTGATTTTAAACCCTGGTTTTGATATTTACTAGCCATGTAAACTTGGTACTCAACTTTTCTGAACCTCTATTTCCTGATCTGTAAAATTGGGAGAGTATTTAACCTTATGGGGCCAATATAAAGTTTAAATAAGATACTGCATATAAAATGCCAAGCAACTTGGTTTTTTTTCTTCTGTTTTCTTACGATGGCTCGAACTAAACAAACTGCGCGTAAGTCCACCGGCGGTAAGGCGCCGCGCAAGCAGCTGGCCACCAAGGCGGCCCACAATTAAAAAAAAAAAAAAAAAAGGGCTTCCCTGGTGGCGCAGTGGTTGAGAATCTGCCTGCCAATGCAGTGGACACGGGTTCGAGCTCTGGTCTGGGAAGATCCCACATGCCGCGGAGCAACTAGGCCCGTGAGCCACAACTACTGAGCCTGCGCGTCTGGAGCCTGTGCTCCGCAACAGGAGAGGCCACGATAGTGAGAGGCCCGTGCACCATGATGAAGAGTGGCCCCCGCTTGCCACAACTAGAGAAAGCTCTCGCACAGAAACGAAGACCCAACACAGCCAAAAATAAATAAATTAATTAATTAATTAAAAAAAAAAAAAGCCAAGCATATGCTAAGTCCTCAGTAAATGGTGTTAAAAAAAAAATGAAAAGAGAAGAGAAGAAAAAAGAGAAGCAGCAGCTATTACTTTCCCTTCATGGGGTCATTTGTGTACGATGGGGGCGTGGGAAATGGTGTCAGACTGAGACAGGGTGCTCAAGGCAGAGCACAAAGGATATATCTTCTTACTTGTGGGGAACTGGTTTACTAATGACAAATTCTAGCTAGAGAATGAGAGAAACTTCTTCCTGCAGCCAACTAGTGACTTCTTCCTTACATTACACACAACACTTCATTCATCTTTCTCTAAAAAGAAATGCTTTGCTCATGTTGTCCTGTCACCTGCTCTGCCTCCTCCCATACATTTTCCATATTGTCCCCAATATGGCTTTTAAAATGCAGGTTGTATATGTTGTCCCCTCCCTCTCTTTCAGTACAGATAAATCCTGACTCCTTACTGTGAATTATAAGGCTCTTCGTGATCTGGTCTTGACCTACCTCTCTAGCCTAGTCTTTCACTGTGCCCCATGCAGTGGACATTTGTCATTTTTTCATCTGACCAGTATCAACTCTTTTCTTATGT
The DNA here is from genome assembly GCF_028023285.1 of Balaenoptera ricei. Classification (NCBI taxonomy): domain Eukaryota; kingdom Metazoa; phylum Chordata; class Mammalia; order Artiodactyla; family Balaenopteridae; genus Balaenoptera; species Balaenoptera ricei. The sequence goes on from NC_082646.1 coordinate 67,288,369, forward strand.
CTGGGAAATTCCACAGTGTCTTGGTGGAGGACAGGACCTATCTCACATCTCAGATATTGAAAAGTTTAGATCCTCATTTTCCCTGCTCCCTGGCAGCTAGGGCATAGGAATGTGACCTGGTGGGACTTTGAATCTGCACTGAGGGACACAGAGGATCAAGGACTGGGTCAGTGGCAACAGTGATGGCCTCATGTTATATTGGCAGTCGTGTCTCCACCCGCTGGTACCATGAGTAGTTTCAATTGCAGTTCTGACTGCCTAGCCTAGATTGGTAACAGCTTAGTTTCATAGTCTAGATTTTTCAGCCCTTGTGTTGGATCTTTGAGGTTACCCATTGCTTTTCCAATAAATTCCTTATCTGTTTAAAGGAACTCAAGATCATTTCTCTTATTTGCACTTATAAAGAGCCTTGACTCATACCGCCCTCTAGTACCAAGTGCCCCATTCACATTAACCTTTCTGCGGTTCTTCCAAACTAACCATGGTTGTTTCTACCTCTGGGCTTTCTCACATTCTGTTCTACCTGAAACACTCTTTACCTCATTCTCAAATTGTTTTGACTCTTGGTGGTCCTTTAGGACTCAGCTCTGTTATGTCACTTTTTCTGCAAAACTTCCCCCAATTCTTAAGATTGGGTTAGCTTCTCAGTGTTCCCACAGAATCCTCTGCTTACCTCTATATAATACTTATCACACTATATTGTAATTGCCTTGACATCCCTTGGAGACATGGGCTAGTAGTATATTCAGTATCTTTGCATTGTCCCTGGCAGATAATAATTACTATCTAAATTTTATCTGTTGAATGAGTGAAAAACTATTGAATTATGCACTGTTATGTTAAAATTTGTCTATTTGCATGTCTGTTTTTCCTAATAAACTGTGACTATTCTAAGAGCAGCGGCCAAGTTCTTCTTCACCTTTATATCCTTAATTTGTAGCATAGTATTTGGCTCATAGTAGACACTGAGAGAATGTTGAATGCATAACTGAATGACTGAGTGGCAGGGCTGTCTTTTTAGAATTTCAGTTCAACAGTTTTTCCCAAGAGAAAGTATCTTCTTTGACCATATAGGTAAAGATGAGATATCTGCATGTGGCTCATATTGAGTAATTGACATTCTCAACTTCTCTGTATCAGGATTGGTAATCTGTTTAGAAGATAATGTTTATACATGAAAAAAAACCTATTTGACAAGCCAGTATTTTATGTGCCGACTGAGTGATATGGGCAGATGTTGCTTCAGTGTCAGGCTCAATATAACATTCTTTTTTTTTCTTAATATTTATTTATTTTGGCTGTGCCGGGTCTTAGTTGTGGCTCATGGGATCTTCGTTGTGGCATGTTTAGTTGCGGCCTGCGTGTGGAATCTAGTTCCCTGACCAGGGATCGAACCCGGGCCCCCTGCATTGGGAGCACAGAGTGTTACCCACTGGACCACCAGGGAAGTCCCTCAATATAACATTCTTTTTTTTTTTTAAATAAATTTATTTATTTATTTTTTTGGCTGTGTTGGGTCTTCGTTTCTGTGCGAGGACTTTCTCTAGTTGCGGCGAGCGGGGGCCACTCTTCATCACGGTGCGTGGGCCTCTCACTATCGCGACCTCTTGTTGCAGAGCACAGGCTTCAGACGCGCAGGCTCAGTAGTTGTGGCTCACAGGCCCAGCTGCTCTGCAGCATGTGGGATCTTCCCAGACCAGGGCTCGAACCCGTGTTCCCTGCATTGGCAGGCGGACTCTCAACCACTGCACCACCAGGGAAGCCCCCCTCAATATAACATTCTTAATCGAGCCTTTGAAAGTGTGGTACCTAAGCAACTACTTAGGAAATGGTTATTGGTTAATTGGATTGATTAAAATAGAAGCCTGTAGTAGGTTTTGTCTTTCTGTTTTACTTGGTTTACATGCTGCTTATTTTGGACTGGTTCATTGGAATTTTTCCTCGTTCCTTTTTAGGTCCAAGACAACTTTGACAAGATTGAATTCAATAGGATGTGTTGGACCCTCTGTGTCAAAAAAAACCTTGCAAAGAGTCTCCTGCTCATTACAGAAGACGATGCATTTAAAGTATGGGTTATTTTCAACTTTTTATCTGAGGACAAGTACCCGCTAATTATTGTGCCAGAAGAGGTAAGTGTGGCTCTGGGAAGTTTTACAGGGCCATCTTAGTATTTAATAGATCTAACTTGGAAGTATTTGTGTTATTTCAGTGTAGACATGGAAGGAGATCCTGTACTAGTGTTTTTGGATCAGAGGCAAAAAAGCCTGGATCCAAAAAAGTCCAAAACTTAGTGATTTAGGGTCATGCAATAACCATGGAGATTTGCACACAGGGTGGGACTCTTCCTCTCTAAACTGCTATAATTATAGACAAATCCATCCTCATGTTCAAAGAGTCTTTATTCAGTACAAGTCACAACATAATTTTCTGTCTACTTACATATTGGCAAAACCATAAGAAATGGCTGAGTGATGCTATATGGGAAACACGTAGGATCCAGAATGTTGTTCCCAAGGCTGATTTATGTGAGGAAATAACTATTCTTGTTTCAAAGTCAAGGATGGAGACTTTTTTTTTATTTTTAAATTTATTTTATTTATTTATTTTTGGCTATGTTGGTTCTTCGTTGCGGTGCACGGGCTTCTCACTGAGGTGGCTTCTTTTGTTGCGGAGCACAGGCTCTAGGCACGCGGGCTTCAGTAGTTGTGGTGCACAGGCTTAGTTCCTCCGTGGCATGTGGGATCTTCCCGGACCAGGGCTTGAACCCGTGTCCCCTGCATTGGCAGGTGGATTCTTAACCACTGAGCCACCAGGGAAGCCCAAGGATGGAGACTTTTGTAAAACCATACTTTCTAAAGGACATTTGCTTGTTTTGTTCTGGGTTATTTTCCCTGAGCTTCCAAGGGGCGGGGGGATGGGGGGGGGACAGGGGGAATACAGGAGTAAGGATTCTGTGCTCTCTTACTGCCCTAAAAAATGATCCATGTAATACATGCTTATTACAGTAGTAAATTTAGAAAAGACTAATAATATGCAGATTAATCAACTATAGTCCTCCCCTTAAAAAAAGTCATTTGCAATCCCCTAACCTTTGGACAAATGATTTAACCTCTTGAGTTTTAATTTCCTCATCTATAAAATGGGGCTCATAAAAATGTTTATTCTAAGGGTTGTGAAGCTCTGTATTTAAAGGACTTAGTTCAGTAAGTGAAATTAGTCAGAGAATGAGGAATACTGTATGATTTTATGCATATATGGAATATAAACAAACAAAATAATCGAACAAACCAAACCAAACAAAAACATGTAGATACAGGGAACAGAATAGTGGCAACCAGAGGGGAAGTGGGGTTGGGAAGGTTGAAAGGGATACAGAGGGTCAACTTTTTGGAAACTAAGTTTTTGGTGGTGAGCACACTATAGTGCATGTAGCAGTAGACATACAGTGTTGTATACATGAAACTTATATAATGTTATGAACCAATGTTACCTCAATAAAAAATCTAAAATTAAAAAAAAAAATTAAATTGCGACTAGGGGGAAAAAATAAATGACTTAGCTCAGTGCCTGGCACGTGATATGTACTCAGTAAATGTTAGCTCCTATGACTAATATTATTGCATACATTTTTGCACACTAGGATAAATTTCCAGCAGTGGAATTCTAAGTCCTAAAAAATGCCCACTTTCAGGGTATGAGATGAACGAAGCAGAATTGCCCTTCAGAAAGGCTGTACCATTTATATATCTACAGTAGTGATTGAGGGTGCCCATTATTATCCATCCTGCCAGCATGAGTCTAGTCTGTGATTTATTTGTATGATTCATGTTCATATTAGGAAAATCTGTTTAAAAGTTCACACTGCAATATTTTATTTCAAGTCAGCAAGGATTTATCGACTGGCAACAGTAAATGAGGCAATAAGAGGAATACAAAGTGAAAAAGAAGACTTCCTGCCTTCAAGGAATATGCAGTCTGCTCAAGGAAAAGAAAAAAATCAAGAGTAATTCAAAGCAAAATAAACTACCTGTTATAAGAGAGATGCAAATGCCATGCAAATACAGAGAAGGGAACGATTTATTCCAGCTTGAGGGAGGTCAGGGATCAGGGAAGGCTTTTTAAGAGAGGCAGTATAATGTAGTGGTTAAAAGCAGGGTCTTAAACTTTTTCAGTAAAGGGCCAGACAGAAAATATTTGAGGTTTTGTGGGCTTCCTGGGCCATATTGTCTCTGTTGTAGCTACTCAACTCTGCTGTTAATAGCGTGAAAGCAGCCACAAGACAATATGTTCCTGTGCTTTAATAAAACTTTTACTTATGGATGTTGAAATTTGAGTTTCATATAATTTTAATGGACCATGAAGTATTATTATTCTTTTGATTTTACCCCCTCCAACTGCTGAAAAATGTAAAAACGGTTCTTGGAGCAAGGGTGTATAAAAACAGGCTGAGAGCCAGATTTGGCAGCTGGGGTAGATTTGACTCATGGGCTGTAATTTGGTGTTCCTTGGTTAAGAGCAGGAGTCTGGAGTCAGATTTCTTGGATTTGAATTCTGGCTTCATCACTGCTCACTAGCTGTGTGGCCTTGGGCAATTTACTTCATCAGTTTTTGCTGCAGTTTCCTCAACTGTAAAATAAGGCTGATGCTAGTATCTGCCTCCTAACTGCTCTTGTGAATATCACATGAGAAGACTGCCTGGCCCTTAGAAAGTACTCATTAAATGTTACTTATTATATTTAGTGGGAAAGTAGCATTTATGCTGAGCCTTAAAAGACGGAAGAATTTTGACTAATGGAGAAGGGAGAGGAGAAGACTTCCGGTTGGAGGGAACAGTGGGCAAGGTTATACGAGGCAGGAAAGGAAAGGAAGGGCATGTCGGAGATGAGTGAGGTATCCAGCTTGACTGAATTGCCAGTCTTTGAAACAGCTGGATTGACTGATTTACGCCAAAAAGGGAATTTTAAAAAGGATGTTGGGTAGCTTACAGAATGGCTATGATGGCTGAAAAACCAGGTGTGGAGGCTATGCAGTGAGGAACCACAGGGAAAATGCGTGTTGCACCACGGAACACCTCTGGCCCTGCACACTGGGTGCTGTCCAGGAGCTCAAATCTTCCTGCAAGTAACTGTTCTTGCTACCATGGAGAGTTTTCTGTGCCTATTTCTCAATCACAGTCAGGGCATGATGCATCTAACTGTTATGACCTAGGTCACATGCCATGAGCTAGCTGCAAAGGAGGCCTGGAGAGTGTCCAATTGTGTTTTTAGCTTCCATATTGGGAATTCCCCAGACATAAGAAGGGGGTTAGGTGCTGGGCAGTCAAAAAGAATGACATGCCCTTTCTAACTAGAACATGATGGCTGTACAGAGATAGAGACAAGTTTCAGGTCTGGGCGACTGGGAGGTAATATAGTACAGTTGTTTAAAGCATGGTCTTTCAAATCAGACTGCCTGGTTTAAATCCCTACTTGACCACTTTTTAGTTCTGTGACTGTGAACAGATTACTTAATCTCCCTGTTTGGGTTTCCCCATCTGGAAAATGGGGATCACTACTTCCTTCACTGGACTCTTGTGAGGACTGATAGTTGATGTATGTGAAGCATTTAACTTAATGTCTGGCTCCATGATAAATGCTCACTAAATTGTGTGTGTGTGTGTGTGTGTGTGTGTGTGTATGAATGAAAGGGTGATGAACAAATTGGGGATATGATGTATGATGATGGGTTTGGTACATTTGGCATTTTGAGTGGATCATCCTTGTGGAGCTGTCCTGTTTGAACTGAAAGAGTACGTTTAGAGCTGTGAGAGGCCAGGGCTGGAGACAGAGACAGGGAAGCCATGGGAGTAGGTTAGATCAGGGAGGAAGAGACAGTAGTGGGAGAAGCGAGGGCTGAAGACAGAACCTTGGGCCCATTTCTGTAGCAGGGGGAGGAAGTAGATTTGGTAAAGGAAGCAGAATTGGATAATCTGTGAGGTTGGTGGAGAACTGGGAGAGTGTTGAGTCATGGGTGCCAAAGAAAGAAAAAGTTCTAAGAAGCAGAAAAGTAGTTCCTAGCATTAGATTCTATAGAAAAATTAGAGGGTAATGAGTGAGAAGTTGCCCTTGGATTTAACAATTAGGTGGTCATTGGTAAGCAAGGAAAAGGCAGTTTCACTGTAGCGGTGGGGACAGTTTCTTAGTGCTTAGTAATAATAATAATAATGTAATTGTGCACGTATGTGAAAGGGGAAATAAAAAATAAAACATGCTATGGAATTTTTGTCCACAAAAATTTTCTTAATACAGAAACATATAGAAGGGAATAGAATGTTGATAGATGTAGAAAAAGATATGCTAATGGTATTTTTAAAACCTAGCTGCTGCTTAGGGAGAGTGGGAGGGAGACGCAAGAGGGAGGGAATTTGGGATTATATGTATACATATAGCTGATTCCCTTTGTTATATAGCAGAAACTAACACAACATTGTAAAGCAATTATACTCCAATAAAGATGTTAAAAAAAACAACTATATTACAACAGTGACTATAAGGAAATCTTTCAAAAAAAGAAAAAAGAAAAACCTAGCTGCTGCTTGGATGAATTGTGCTAATAAATCCCCAGTATTGTCTTTTAAGACATTTTGTAGTTACACTTAGTGTTCTAAATTTATTTGCGTTTTCTTTAGAACTGGAGATGTGGTGGGTCTCTTACCTGTGATCTTTCGGTTCTTTCCATCCCTAAAATATTCACGGTGGACTTGAAAGTGGCTTTGTCCTGATTTCAGAATTAGAAATTAGTTTGTAAGGAGACTTACCATATTCCTCAAAGCAGCTCTTACTTGATGTGGAGGACTTGTCATTAGCTTTAGATTATCACTGAGTCACAGGCTATGGAGGGAGCCAGTCAGTATCAGCTTCCTGACTGCTCTGCCTATGACACTCAAAAGATTTATGCTCGGGACTTCCCTGGTGGCGCAGTGGTTAAGAATCTGCCGACCAAGGCGGGGGCATGGGTTCGAGCCCTGGTGCGGGAAGATCCCACATGCCGCGGAGCAACTAAGCCCGTGCGCCATGACTACTGAGCCTGTGCTCTAGAGCCCACATGCCACAACTACTGAAGCCCGCACACCTAGAGCCCGTGCGCCACAACAAGAGAAGCCACCGCAACGAGAAGTCCACGCACCACAACGAAGAGTAGCCCCCGCTGGCCACAACTAAAGAAAGCCCGCACGCAGCAACGAAAACCCAACGCAGCCAAAAATAAATAAATAAATAAATTTATTAAAAAAAAAAAAAAGGGCTTCCCTGGTGGCGCAGTGGTTGAGAGTCTGCCTGCCAATGCAGGGAACACGGGTTCGAGCCCTGGTCTGGGAGGATCCCACATGCTGCGGAGCGACTAGGCCCGTGAGCCACAATTGCTGAGCCTGCGCGTCTGGAGCCTGTGCTCCGCGGCAAGAGAGGCCGCGATAGTGAGAGGCCCACGCACTGTGATGAAGAGTGGCCCCCACTTGCCGCAACTGGAGAAAGCCCTCGCACAGAAACGAAGACCCAACACAGCCACAACTAAATAAATAAATAATTTTAAAAAAAAGAAGCTTAAAAAAAAAAGATTTCTGCTCTAGGTGGCCGAAAAACTGGGACCTACATAAGACTTGATGTGGGCCATGACTTTATTTTTATGCACCCAGAGCCCAGCCAAGACTTCACTGCTTGCTTGCCTTCCTCTCTGCAGGCTGACAGGAATGTCTTCCTCCTCTCCTAAACAAGTTAATCTTATTTGAGACGGGAATGGCCTCTTTTTGACTTGTCAGGATAGTCAAGTAGCATACCTTGTCATGTCATTGTTTGGACTTAACTCTGTTGTTTTGATGTCCTTAGCTCCCTCAGCATTCTTCTGATTAGAAGTAGAAATAGAGTTAGTTTTACAGATTATTCCTCTGTGGCCAGGAGTACTTGTGGGGGGAAAGAAGGGATCATTAAAACAGATTTATGTAGAACTGCTTTGTCTGGCTGCTGAACCGGCCCCCTAAGGTTTAAAATATGGCCTTGTATTTATTGAGCTCCTAGCACATCTCCTGGCCTTTGCCAAGCACTGCAAATTCAGTTGCACAGTTTATGAAAAACAGTAGAGTCATTTCTTAAGGTGCCCATTCTCTGTTAGATTTTGTTTCCTTCCTAAGTACTTTAATAGCGTTAAAAAAACCTATATTTTGAATGAGTTTTAGACTTACAGATTTTAATAAAATTAGGTATGAAAATGTACATTTAAGAATAAATTTTGAAGTATAATGTCTTAATTTGTCATGAATGAGTTTGATTTGTATTATTACAAACAGTTTTTAGGCTTTATAAATTTAAAGTAATTTTTGTGTTTCCAGTAAGTCATTTACCATAATGATGGTTTGCATTTTAAGTCCAAAATATTTTTAAGTCTCAAGATTTAATTCTCCAGCTTCGATAAATACTATATGAGATATAAGTAACAGTGGTAGTTACATGAATAACCTAAGTGGGGTTAGTTTGCTTTTGACTCAGTTTCCCATCACCCAGAATATCAATCAATATCAAGAATATTGAATAAATTAAGTGAAAGTGACTTAGTACCAAAAGTCAAGAAATTGCATGTCTCCATTTGAGATGGTTCTGTAATTTTTGTCAAATTATGTTCATGGAAATGTGTGTCTGTAAAGTATAGTTTTTACATTAGTATTCATTTCCCACAGAGCCAAGAACAAAACAGGATGTTTGTTGCTTATTTGGAAGAATTGCCTTCTTGCAATTAAATATTAAACCTGAAATAGTTTTAAGAGATCCTTTATTAAGAAATAAAATCTGAATTGTTATTAAGTTAATAAAGGCCCTCTTCAATGATTACAGGGAAACAACTTCTAACAAATAAACTTTGGAGCCAGAGGCCTCAGAAATCACATGCAGCTTGAACGTTTATTCTTTGTTATTTTTGGTGCAACTTGCCTTGGGAGGAGGAAGTAAGCTGCTTCCTGAAACTGAATGAGCTCTTAGAATTGATGCAGTCCATTCAGACTAACACAGCAGTACGTGATTTATTATTTAGTATCGTGGAATAGTTACTGAGAATGGGAATGTTTGTCTCTCCTTGGCCCAATATAATGAACTAAGAGGTCCTTAAGTTATTTGGTTATGTTAAGTATATGACTGTGTTGAAAGCCAACAGGAACTGAATCTAGATTAGTTGCCTGGAACAGTCACTGGGAATGCAGAGCAGATGCTGGGTGCTGATGACAAACTCTGGAGGGTTGGGGGAGGGCACCTTCAGAAAGGTTCAGGATGAACCTGGGAAGCTGCCTCTAGAGCTGAGTTTGCTGCTAACAGGAAACAATGTTAAAGACATTCCAATATACATGAGGAATTGAAGCTCAGAGTGTGAGGGGCACGGGTTCATTCACAGTGGTAGGTGAGGAAAAGCTAAGCCTGTTTCTTGACTTGTCATGCCCACTTTTTGTTATCCTGTCCATGCATGTGGCCACACCCATGGCCTCACTACCAACAACTTCCAGTAGTGCCTGTACAACCTTTATCCCAAGTTGTGATCAGGCAGCATGGGCCCTCTTTTTGCTGCCTTAGGGAGATAGAATTTCTGTGCATGGTAACACCTCTAAGTTATTTTACTTTGGTCAATTATTTATATAATTGACTTTTTCTCTCTTGTGTCTTATTGCCTTTAAGCTTTTTTCCTTCTTCTCTTTTCTGTCCTGTTCTCTCCTTCCCTTTTCCCTTTCTTTTCTTCTTAATAATTTTCTTTTTCTCCTTTCCACTGCCTATCCCTATTACTTCTGTTTAAAAGCCAAGAAAATAATATCTGATAAGCTAAAGAGCAGATGATACATCTTCAGCAAGAGAAAGGAAAGACCTAAGTGTGTTTTTTTCCAGCAAGTAAACATTTGTTGAATACCTACTGTATGCTAGATTTAGGGTATTAGATAATCTGCATACAAGAGGAGCTTATAATATCTCATCAAATTACAGTAGAACTCTTGATATTTTTTGACCTTGTGATATTTTGCGAATGTATATTTCTTTGCAAACATGTTTTTCCTATTGTTGGCATTCTTTTTCTGTTAAAGTATGTTATTTCACAAACGACATTATAATCATTATTGGAAGTGCAAAGAAGAGAAAGAAAAAATTAATTCACAATCCTATCTGTAACAAATTAGGCTCTAATATTTTGCTCTAGTATTTTTCAAAATATTTATATAACCTTTGTGCAGTGGAAATCATGGGTAAATTTAATTTTGCATTCTTCCTCACTTAATGTTATTTCATAAATGCTTTCTTAAATGTAATTTTATTTTTTCTGTTTTTTAAAAATTTAATTTTATTTATTTATTTTTTATACAACAGGTTCTTATTAGTTATCTGATTTATACATATTAGTGTATACATGTCAATCCCAATCTCCCAGTTGATCCCCCCCATCCCCCCCACTTTCCCCCCTTGGTGTCCATACATTTGTTCTCTACATCTGTGTCTCTATTTCTGCCTTGCAAATTGGTTCATCTGTACCATTTTTCTAGATTCCACATATATGCATTAATATACGATATTTGTTTTTCTCTTTCTGACTTACTTCTCTGTGTAGGACAGTCTCTAGGTCCATCCACGTCTCTACAAATGACCCAGTTTCGTTCCTTTTTTATGGCTGAGTAATATTCCATTGTATATATGTACCATATCTTCTTTACCCATTTGTCTGTCAGTGGGCATTTAGGATGCTTCCATGACCTGGCTATTGTAAATAGTGCTGCAATGAACATTGGGATGCATGTGTCTTTTTTTTGTTTGTTTGTTTATTGAAACAGAAAGTCACAAAAATTATAATCATCCTCATCAGTTCACTCAGTCCCATGTAATTAATTTTTTTTTCATCTTGATCTTTTGTTAGCGCTTTTATGAATTCATCAGTTTTCCATTAGAGTTCTGAAAATGCTTATTCATTCAGTTCAGCAGCATAGTCAGTTACCAGAAACCTGTACTTGTCAGAGTCTTTTCCATGAATTCCTTGAAGATGAAACCCTTGTATAGGAACATATTTGCAAAAGCATCAGAGTACACCCAGAACTGTCTGTAAATGACAAAAGACTTAAAAATGACCATGGTTAAAGATTTGATGAAAGTTCATAATAATGCAATTGACTAGGAAATTTAGTTATTTCTGAGATATACATTTTAAAGTAATAACTGGAATTATGACTTATAACATTATACCAGAACATATAAGATTTTTAGAAATTTCATGTAATGAAATTTTTAGAAATTTCATGTAATGAAATTTTTAGAAATTTCATGTCTGAAACATTTATATTAACATATTTCCATACAAATAACCCAAAGAAAGTTTAGTATTAGTTGTTTTGTTTGTTTGTTTGTTTATACTGCAGGTTCTTATTAGTCATCAATTTTATACACATCAGTGTATACATGTCAATCCCAATCGCCCCATTCAGCACACCACCATCCCTACCCCACCACGGTTTTCTCCCCTTGCTGTCCATATGTCCGTCCTCTACATCTCTGTCTCAACTTCTGCCCTGCAAACCGGCTCATCTGTACCATTTTTCTAGATTCCACATACATGCATTAATATACGATATTTGCTTTTCTCTTTCTGACTTACTTCACTTTGTATGACAGTCTCTAGATCCGTCCACGTCTCAACAAATGACTCAATTTCGTTCCTTTTTATGGCTGAGTAATATTCCATTGTATATATGTACCACATCTTCTTTATCCATTCGTCTGTTGATGGGCATTTAGGTTGCTTCCATGACCTGCCTATTGTAAATAGTGCTTCAGTGAACATTGGGGTGCATGTGTCTTTTTGAATTATAGTTTTCTCTGGGTATATACGCAGTAGTGGGATTGCTGGATCATATGGTAATTCTATTTTTAGTTTCTTAAGGGACCTCCATACTGTTCTCCTTAGTGGCTGTATCAATTTACATTCCCACCAACAGTGCAAGAGGGTTCCCTTTTCTCCGCACCCTCTCCAGCATTTGTTGTTTGTAGATTTTCTGATGATGCCCATTCTAACTGGTGTGAGGTGATACCTCATTGTAGTTTTGATTTGCATTTCTCTAATAATTAGTGATGTTGAGCAGCTTTTCTGCCCATTTTTGGATTGGGTTGTTTGTTTCTTTAATATTGAGCTGCATGAGCTGTTTATATATTTTGGAGATTAATCCTTTGTTGATTCATTTGCAAATATTTTCTCCCATTCTGAGGGTTTTCTTTTCATCTTGTTTATGGTTTCCTTTGCTGTGCAAAAGCTTTTAAGTTTCATTAGGTCCCATTTGTTTATTTTTGTTTTTATTTCCATTACTCTAGGAATGGATCAAAAAAGATCTTGCTGTGATTTATGTCAAAGAGTGTTCTTCCTATGTTTTCCTCTAAGAGTTTTATAGTGTCCGGTCTTACATTTAGGTCTCTAATCCATTTTGAGTTTATTTTTGTGTATGGTGTTAGGGAGTATTCTAATTTCATTCTTTTACAGGTAGCTGTCCAGTTTTCCCAGCACCACTTATTGAAGAGACTGTCTTTTCTCCATTGTATATCCTTGCCTCCTTTGTCATAGATTAGTTGACCATAGGTGCGTGGGTTTATCTCTGGGCTTTCCATCTTGTTCCATTGATCTATGTTTCTGTTTTTGTGCCAGTACCATATTGTTTTGATTACTGTAGCTTTGTAGTATAGTCTGAAGTCAGGGAGTCTGATTCCTCCAGCTCCATTTTTTTCCCTCAAGACTGCTTTGGCTATTCAGGGTCTTTTGTGTCTCCATACAAATTTTAAAATGAATTGTTCTAGAAAAATGCCATTGGTAATTTGATAGGGATTGCATTGAATCTGTAGATTGCTTTGGGTAGTATAGTCATTTTCACAATATTGATTCTTCCAATCCAAGAACATGGTATATCTCTCCATCTGTTTGTATCATCTTTAATCTCTTTCATCAATGTCTTATAGTTTTCTGCATACAGGTCTTTTGTCTCCCTAGGTAGGTTTATTCTTAGGTATTTTATTCTTTTTGTTACAATGGTAAATGGGAGTGTTTCCATAATTTCTCTTTCAGATTTTTCATCATTAGTGTGTAGGAATGCAAGAGATTTCTGTGCATTAATTTTGTATCCTGTAACTTTACCAAATTCATTGATTAGCTCTAGTAGTTTTCTGGTGGCATTTTTAGGATCCTCTATGTATAGTATCATGTCATCTGCAAAACAGTGACAGTTTTACTTCTTCTTTTCCAATTTGTATTCCTTTTATTTCTTTTTCTTCTCTGATTGCTGTAGCTAGGACTTCCAAAACTATGTTGAATAATAGTGGTGAGAGTGGACATCCTTGTCTCGTTCCTGATCTTAGAGGAAATGCTTTCAGTTTTTCACCATTGAGAATGATGTTTGCTGTGGGTTTGTCATATATGGCCTTTATTATGTTGAGGTAGTTTCCCTCTATGCCCACTTTCTGCAGAGTTTTTATCATAAATGGGTGTTGAATTTTGTCAAAAACTTTTTCTGCATCTATTGAGATGATCATATGGTTTTTATTCTTCAATTTGTTAATATGGTGTATCACATTGATTGATTTGCGTATATTGAAGAATCCTTGCATCCCTGGGATAAAGCCCACTTGATCATGGTGTATGATCCTTTTAACGTTGGATTCTGTTTGCTAGTATTTTGTTGAGGATTTTTGCATCGATATTCATCAGTGATATTGGTCTGTAATTTTCTTTTTTTGTAGTATCTCTGTCTGGTTTTGGTATCAGGGTGATGGTGGCCTCATAGAATGAGTTTGGGAGTGTTCCTTCCTCTGCAATTTTTTGGAAGACTTTGAGAAGGATGGGTGTTATCTCTTCTCTAAATGTTTGATAGAATTCACCTGTGAAGCCATCTGGTCCTGGACTTCTGTTTGTTGGAAGATTTTTAATCACAGTTTTGATTTCATTACTTGTGATTGGTCTGTTCATATTTTCTGTTTCTTCCTGGTTCAGTCTTGGAAGGTTATACCTTTCTAAGAATTTGTCCATTTCTTCCAGGTTGTCCGTTTTATTGGCATAGAGTTGCTTGTAGTAGTCTCTTAGGATGCTTTGTATTTCTGCGGTGTCCGTTGTAACTTCTCCTTTTTCATTTCTAATTTTATTGATTTGAGTCCTCCCCCTCTTTTTCTTGATGAGTCTGACTAATGGTCTATCAAATTTGTTTATCTTCTCAAAGAACCACCTTTTAGTTTTATTGATCTTTGCTATTGTTTCTTTGTTTCTATTTCATTTATTTCTGCTCTGATCTTTATGATTTCTTTCCTTCTGCTAACTTTGGGTTTTGTTTGTTCTTCTTTCTCTAGTTCCTTTAGGTGTAAGGTTAGGTTGTTTATTTGAGATTTTTCTTGTTTCTTGAGGTAGAATTGTATTGCTGTAAACTTCCCTCTTAGAACTGCTTTTGCTGCATCCCATAGGTTTTGGATCGTCGTGTTTTTGTTGTCATTTGTCTCTAGGTATTTTTTGATTTCCTCTTTGATTTCTTCAGTGATCTCTTGGCTATTTAGTAACTTATTTTTAGCCTCCATGTGTTTGTGTTTTTTACCTTTTTTTCCCCTGTAATTGATTTCTCATCTCATAGCATTGTCGTCAGAAAAGATGCTTGATATGATTTCAATTTTCTTAAATTTACCGAGGCTTGACTTGTGACCCAAGATGTGATCTATCCTGGGGAATGTTCCATGTGCACTTGAGAAGCAAGTGTAATCTGCTGTTTTTGGATGGAATGTCCTATAAATGTCAATTAAATCTATCTGGTCTCTTGTGTCATTTAAAGCTTGTGTTTCCTTATTAATTTTCTGTCTGGATGATCTGCCCATTAGTGTAAGTGTGGTGTTAAAGTCCCCTACTATTATTGTGTTACTGTTGATTTCCTCTTTTATAGCTGTTAGCATTTGCCTTATGTATTGAGGTCCTCCTATGTTGGGTGCATTTATATTTATAATTGTTATATTTTCTTCTTGGATTGATCCCTTGATCATTATGTGGTGTCCTTCCTTGTCTCTTGTAACATTCTTTTTTAAAGTCTATTTTATCTGATATGAGTATTGCTACTCCAGCTTTCTCTTGATTTCCATTTGCATGGAATATCTTTTTCCATCCCCTCACTTTCAGTCTGTATGTGTCCCTAGGTCTGAAGTGGGTCCTTTGCAGACAGCATATATATGGGTCTTGTTTCTGTATCCATTCAGCGAGCCTGTGTCTTTTGGTTGGAGCATTTAATCCATTCACATTTAAGGTAATTATCGATATGTATGTTCCTGTTACCATTTTCTTAATTGTTTTGGAGGTTTTTTTTGTAGGTCCTTTTCTTCTCTTTTGTTTCCCACTTAGAGAAGTTCCTTTAGCATTTGCTGTAGAGCTGGTTTGGTGGTGCTGAATTCTCTTAGCTTTTGCTTGTCTGTAAAACTTTTGATTTCTCCATCAAATCTGAATGAGATCCTTGTCAGGTAGAGTAATCTTGGTTGTAGCATCTTCCCTTTCATCACTTTAAATATATCATGCCACCCCCTTCTGACTTGTAGAGTTTCTGCTGAGAAATCAGCTGTTACCCTTATGGGAGTTCTCTTGTATTTTATTTGTTGTTTTTCCCTTGTTGCTTTAAATAATTTTTCTTTGTCTTTTAATTTTTCTCAGTTTGACTACTATGTGTCTTGGCGTGTTTCTCCTTGGGTTTATCCTGCCTGGGACTCTCTGTGCTTCCTGGACTTGGGTGGCTATTTCCTTTCCCATGGTAGGGAAGTTTTTGACTATAATCTCTTCAAATATTTTCTTGGGTCCTTTCTCTCTCTCTTCTCCTTCTGGGGCCCCTATAATGCGAATGTTGGTGCATTTAATGTTGTCCCAGAGGTCTCTTAGATTGTCTTAATTTCTTTTCTTCTTTTTTCTTTTTTCTGTTCCATGGCAGTGAATTCCAGCATTCTGTCTTCCAAGTCACTTTTCCGTTCTTCTGCGTCAGTTATTCTGCTATTGATTCCTTCTAGTGTATTTTTCTTTTCAGTTATTGTATTGTTCATCTCTGTTTGTTTGTTCTTTAATTCTTCTAGGTCTTTGTTAAACATTTCTTGCAACTTCGTGATCTTTGCCTCCATTCTTTTTCCGATGTCCTGGATCATCTTCACTATCATTATTCTGAATTCTTTTTCTGGAAGGTTGCCTATCTCCACTTCGTTTAGTTGTTTTTCTGGGATTTTATCTTGTTCCTTCATCTGGTGCATAGTCCTCTGCCTTTTCATTTTGTCTTTCTGTGAATGTGGTTTTTGCTGCACAGGCTGCAGGATTGTAGTTCTTCTTGCTTCTGCTGTCTGCCCTCTGGTGGATGAGGCTATCTAAGAGGCTTGTGCAAGCTTCCTGATGGGAGGGACTTGTGGTGGGTAGAGCTGGGTGTTGCTCTGGTGGGCAGAGCTCTGTAAAACTTTAATCTGCTTGTCTGCTGATGGGTAGGGCTGGGTTCCCTCCCTGTTGGTTGTTTGGCCTGAGGCGACTCAGCACTGGAGGCTACAGGCTCTTTGGTGGGGCTAATGGCGGACTCTGGGAGGGCTCATGCCAAGGAGTACTTCCCAGAATTTCTGCTGCCAGTGTCCTTGTCCTCATAGTGAGACACAGCCACCTCCCGCCTTTGCAGGAGACCCTCCAACACTAGCAGGTAGGTCTGGCTCAGTCTCCTGTGGGGTCACTGCTCCTTCCCCTGGGTCCTGATGTGCACAGTACTTTGTGTGTGCCCTCCAAGAGTGGAGTCTCTGTTTTCCCCAGTCCTGTCAAAGTCCTGCAGTCAAATCCCGCTAGCCTTCAAAGTCTGATTCTCTGCAAATTCCTCCTCCTGTTGCCGAACCCCCAGGTTGGGAAGCCTGACATGGGGCTCAGAACCTTCACTCCAGTGTGTGGACTTCTCTGGTATAATTGTTCTCCAGTTTGTGAGTCACCCACCCAGCGGTTATGGGGTTTGATTTTATTGTGATTGTGTCCCTCCTACTGTCTCATTGCAGCTTCTCCTTTGTCTTTGGATGTGGGGTATCTTTTTTGGTGAGTTCCAGTGTCTTCCTGTCGATGGTTGTTCAGCAGTTAGTTATGATTCCAGTGCGCTCACAAGAAGGAGTGAGTGCACGTCCTTTTACTCCTCCATCTTGAACCAGTCTGCCTTAAATGTAATGTCAAATGGTTGAATAATATTCTACTCAGTGCAGAAGGAAGTAACATTGATGGAGTACATACTGTGCCAGACATTGTGCACAGTGTTCTATTTTCGTCCCATTTTATCCCCATAGTAGTTCTGTATGATAGGTGTTATTATACCCATTTCATACATGAGAAAATTGAGACATAGCTTAGTTTATTTCCATTTCATTAATTGACCTCTACTACATTCTATGTATGATTCTGAGTTCTAGAGATCCAAAGATGAGTGGGACATTGTCCCTCCTACAAGGATTTCAGAAAATCTACAGGGGGCAGCGTAGGAGTATAGAGATAATTTCAATACAGTATGCTGAGTGCAGTGGCACAGAAGAGGAACACCTGACCTGGGTCAGAGCAGTTTTACCAGAGCAGTGCTTCTGAAACTTTAATGTGCATATGGAAGTACTGGGGGTTCTTGTTAAAATGCAGGTTCTGATTTTGGGGTCTTCGGTGCGGTATGAGATTCTTCATTTCCAACAGGCTTCCAGGTGATGCTGATGCTGCTGGTCCACATTTTGGACTATTTTGAGTTGGGAATATTATAGACAATGTAGGATTTGAACAGATACCAGTTAGCTGGGTAGAGAAATGGGGAAAGGTAATCTAGATAGGACAGCATGGGGCAAGGCATAGAAGCATAAAAAAATGTGTTAAATGGGTAGACTACTTATAATCTATAGCAGGTGTTGGCAAACTACAGCTTGCTGGGTGAATTCAGCCCACATAGCCTGTTTTTGTATAGCCCATGTGCTAAGATAGTTTTTACATTTTTAAAGGTTGTTAAAAAAAAAAAAAAAAACCTGAACAAAGAAGAACATATACCAGAGATGTAGAAAGTCTTAAATGTTTACAAGCTAGCCCTTTACAGAACATGCTTGGGATCTGTGTTGACGGTGGTTATTGGTGGAGTGTAAAATCTGCAGTAGGGCATGGCAGGAAATATGTTAGAGACAGTAGGCAGGGGTGATCACAGGGGACACAGAGGAGCTTGGCCTTTATCTTTGAGGTGATAGGGAGCTAGGCAGGGTTTAAAGAAGGGAGGTGAAAACAGTAGGATTTTGTCACTGATTTGATGTAAGGGAGTGGGGAAAAGGGTCCTGGCATGGGTGAATGGTGTTGTTCCCAACTGAAATCCATAATTGGAGGAGAAGCCATTTGAAAGGTAGAGATGATTCATTCATTTTTGGACATGTTGAGTTTGAGAGAGCACTGTAGGATACGCAGGCTTTCCAGAAGATAAGAGAGATCAATTCTCATTCAGTATTATTGCATCACTGTTTTGTTCAACTGTTACTATTTCATTTACACTTTTAAAGTACTTTCATGTCACGTGTACATCCATACTCATTCATCTGAAAAAAACAGGCTGTTGGACAGCAGGTGTCTTGTAATCCCTTTCATGCAAAGTGATGTGTGTGTGTGTGTGTAGAGCTGTCTGGAAGGACGCGTGCAGTATTTTCTACTGTTTTTCTATACAAAGCTATGTGTTTTGGCATTTAATAGACTTTTCTGGCCCAGGCTAGGAATTCACCATTGTTTACAACATTGTCAGCATGCTAATGAGAAGCAGCAGCATTAATTTCAAATAATTGGCTCATGTGGAAAATTAATAAATTGGTGACTAACTTTTACATACTTTGAGATGCTTATTGTTCAGTAAAATTAATATTCTGATATATTGAAATCCAACAGAGTAATCAGATCACATCAATTAGTTTGTGTATGATAGTATGTGTGCAGTTTGCTTTAGTTCTGTATGCAAATATACTATACTCTTAAAGGTTCCAGTTTCTGATTACTTATTCTAGTTTAATATAGAATCAATGGCATTTTATCCATACCCTTCTCCCTGGTAGTATCATGATTCTTGAAAGATACACTTTTGGAACTATAAAAGAATATTTCCTAAATTGACCTTTCAGTGTAAGTAACACAGGTACATACCTAAGTTTAAAAGTTATTTTTTTGCTATGAAATAATGTTTTAAAAATTCTTTATATAGATTGAATACCTGCTTAAGAAACTTACAGAAGCTATGGGAGGAGGTTGGCAACAAGAAGAATTTGAAAATTATAAAATCAACTTTGATGACAGTAAAGATGGCCTTTCCGTGTGGGAACTGATTGAGCTTATTGGAAATGGACAGTTTAGCAAAGGCATGGATCGGCAGACAGTGTCCATGGCAATTAACGAGGTCTTTAATGAGCTTATATTAGATGTGCTGAAACAGGTAAGAGTCCTATAACACTATTTCTCCTCACCTTTAGAATTTGACATGTTTGAAATAAAACAAATTTGCATCACAAAGATGAGTCTAAGTCACTTATACTTTTACACTGATTTAGAACAGGAATAAAGTTTCTTATTTTCCCGGTCTTGTGTTAGGCTTTCATTGTAAAGAATTACAGTTAAGCATTGGGAAGTTACTATTTTGGAAGAACTGTTTAAATGATCACATTTCTAAACATTTTTAAAGTACTTTTATGTCACGTGTACATCCATACTTATTCATCTGAAAGAGCCCATGGCATATTGTTCAGTGAAAAAAACAGGTTGTTGAACAGTAGGTGTCTTGTCATCCCTTTCATGCAGTGTGACTTGTGTTTGTAGAGCTGTCTGGAAGGATGAGTGCCAAAATGTTAAAAGTGATTGCTGCTGGATTGTGGGATGTCTGTGAATTTTATTTTATTCTTTGTTCTGTTCTTATTATTGGACTTACTATTATATATGTTTATACATGTTGATCTCTCTTTATATATATGATATGTATTATTTTTGTAAAATCATAAAAATATTCTCACTTTTGGGAAAAAATACCTTTATATAGTAAAGTTTTGTTTACCATATTAGATTATAAGGTTTGTTTTCTCAGCACCTGCATAGCATCTGATATACATATGGGAGGCTTAATGCTTATTAAGTAGAATTTATATATTTTTAGTGGATTAGATTAGATTTCTTACATTATTACATTGAATAATAGCTCTGATTTGGGATTTCCTTACATTGGTCCTTTCTTTGCTGTGTTAGGTGATACTGTTTTTGCTCTTTTCTTCAAATGGAGCCCATCAAAACAATTAATTGAGGCTTAATTTGTGTAAGTTTTTGGTGCTGCAAAGAGTTATGAGACTTGGTCTCTGTCTGAAGAGAATTTCCAGACAGATTAGGATGGCAGAATATAGAACTACAGATGAATTGCAGTATGAGATAGCTTTGGCTTAAATGTTCAAGGATTAGCAAACTGAACAAGTAATATGATTAGAACTTAGTGTAATAATCAAATGATACAGCCAAGATATTATCATATATTTAACAATGTGTATAGTCTACCACAAGCTATCAGCACCTATAGATTTACTATTTAAAATGTGAGTTATTCTTGAATAGTCCTGAAGCATTTTGGCCTATAATAAGTGTACAGTTTTGCTGAAGTAAAATTTTTAATCACACATCTTTGATGCTGATATATGGGAAGGAAGCACAGGGCTAGTAAGTGTGAGCATAGAAGCTACACTTAGAAGCCAGTAGCCTAACTACTGGTCCAGTTCTTTTGCTGCTCCTTTGGAGCAGAGTTCATTCTCCAGAATCGTGAGAGGTCAGGTAGAGAGGTACTTTGGTGCCAGAGGGTGACTGGCTGAGAAGATATGCTTGGCCAAGTTGACTGATAGCTTTTAGCATTTTCATTGATGGAGGTCTAGATTTACTGAGAATCACTGTGAGGTCTAGGTCTAGATTTACTGAGAATCTCAGAATCGCTGTGTGTGTGCGTGTGTGCATGTGTTTGTGTTTTCTGTTTTAAAGGGAACAGATAGAATAGTATAATGAACTCTCTCGTATACCCATCACCCAGCCCCAGGAATCACTGATACCTGGTTAATCCTCCCCGCCTACTTTGACCTCTCCTGTCTTATCTTGACATAAATCCAGACATTTCGTTTTATCTATAAATATTTCAGTAGGCATCCCTAAAAGATAAGGTATTAAAAAAAGAAACCCCACAATGCTGTTAACATCAGGGGTCCTGCAGTCTCTTATCTGCATATAGCTTTTGGCGAGGTTGGGGGGTTTGGGTGGGGGGAGGAGGTATCTCTGAGTGTCTAAAATTCTACGTAAACTTTTATCTGCACATGCTTGCATGAATTTGACTGGGTATAGTGCCCTGCCTTTGTAGCTCTTCAAAGGGTTCATGATCCACAAAGGGCAAGAACCTTCGATATTCATGTATTCAAGGCCACACATCAGATAATGGAGTAGGCAAGAATATCAAGGAAGAGGTATCAGCTCTTATAAATAAAAGGACAGGAGTTTATATCAGATTTAATCTTTCATAGGGTTACATGATGAAAAAAGGCCATAGACGGAAAAACTGGACTGAACGCTGGTTTGTACTAAAACCCAACATAATTTCTTACTATGTGAGTGAGGATCTGAAAGATAAGAAAGGAGACATTCTCTTGGATGAGAACTGCTGTGTGGAGGTAAGAGTCAACGCTTACCTCTTTCCAGTGCTGCCCCCTGCTGTTCAAGTAGTTTACCTTCCTTCTTCTAGACTCCAGAGCCTTAAAAATAATCTTAAAATTTACATTTCCAAAATAATATAGGCATACAGTAGCCATAGTTTCTGAACCAAAAAATTAGATACCTGACAAAATTTTTTTTCTAATGTGAATTTATTTTCTTATACTCGAGAATAAAATATAGGGATTAAATCTCGTTTGTACATTTAAGGGATCATTTCTTGAATAAAATGGAGTCATAAATAAGAAAATAAAGCAAAAAAAAAATTCAGTAAGAAAGTGTTTGAAATCATGAATATATCAGAAAACCTGGGCCATTTTGAGTGCAACAAATAAACCAAAAGAAGATGCGAGCATTGCCTTGGAATACTTAGGGTGACTTTCAGAATACTTTAGTCACAGCTGCTAATTCGGTAAAGAAGTGAAGTCCTCAAGAACATAAAGTTTTGAGTTTTTAATTTATAGCTGAACTGTTGCCACATCTGTATTTGTTGAAGAACATTTAAAATACCTAAGATCTCATTCATAAACGATAATGTGTTTTGATGGATGAAATGGTATGTATTAATGTCTTAGGGTGTGCAGTACCCAGTAAGGGGTCTTCTTAGATTCAAGTAAACATGGAGACTCACAAGATTACCACAGGCCATACCAGTCTACTTATAAGGATATAGGACAAGAACCACAGCCTGCCAGCAACAATACCCCTGGTGCAAGGAAGGGAGAGACACATCTGGAGGGTGTGGGAATCACCCTGGGTTAGAAGCCTCATATCCCATAGGAGTCAAGACCTATTGGAACAGTCCATGGGTATATCTTCCAGGGTTCCTGTAAGAGATGTGCTAAGGTACAAGGGTTGCTGTGCTCAGGAAAGCCCAAAGCATGGCCCATCAGGTGGTGTTGGTTCTCCCCGTCTAGGTGTAGTACACTAATCCAGGGTCATTTTTACCATAAGTACTGTTGCCTAGGGGGCAGCATTAGTAAATCAGTAATATTCATTTATAGGTACTTCTTATATAAACAATTAAGATTGAATTTAATCTAAATACTTGAAAATAAGATTTTAAAGACTAATTTTGCTTTCTGTCTTAGTCCTTGCCTGACAAAGATGGAAAGAAATGCCTTTTTCTCATAAAATGTTTTGATAAGACCTTTGAAATCAGTGCTTCAGATAAGAAGAAGAAACAAGAGTGGATTCAGGGTAAGGTAATTTTTATTACTTGTCATAACTTGAGAGCTCTTTCAGCTTTGGATCTCATTAAAGATACTCGGCATTGTTTCCTCATTGTCTATAGTTATTTCTATGTGAAGCAGTAGCTAGAAGAAAAACAAATTGAGAGGAGTTCCCAAAATTTTCATCAATTTCATTTGCCTGATGAATCTGTGGGAAAGTTATAAACTAGACATTTTAGGTTTTTTTACTCTTACTATTTAAAGAACATGGAATTTCTCCTTTTAAGGACTGTAAAGAATTTTAAAGTAGCCATTTTGAGTATTTAGTAATGTGTAAAACAAAAAAGGAATTGTGCAATAGCTTTTGAATACTTCAGGTAATTTTCAAGATCTGTTACTTTCACAAGAAATCACTAGTTTCAAATAATTATCTCAAGAACGCAAACTTCTGATTTAATAACTTTCAAACTAAAGTATTACTCCAAAATTAGTAAAGAATGAAGCACTATTTATGAGATTTTATTTTTAATCATGAAAGAGGATTCTGAATGTTATATTCTTGAACATAGGTAAAATTGTTTTATTGAAAGTTATGGTCATTTTGATGTAGTTTAAGAGTTTGAGGCAAGTGTACCTGGGTTTGAATCCTCTCTCCTGGGCTTCTGGGGTTGAGTTAGGAATTCTGTAGCAGCTTTCTTCTTCTGTGGAATGGGGCAAATAATAGTATCGACCTCTCAGGTTGTTGTGAGGGTTCATAATTAGATAATGAAGATATAGTTGCACATTTAAAAAATGACACATCATTGCAGAAATGTTTGTGACAGATTGCAAACAACTTAAATGTCCATTAATTGGGGAGTGGTTGAACAGATTATGGTACAGCTACACAGCGGAGAATTGTGCAGTACTGTGCAGTATGTACTGATATGGAAAGCTCTCCAAGGCTCTGAAGAGTGTGTTATGCCAACATTTGTGTCAACAGAAGATGGAGAACGTATATACATGTTTATTTGTATATAAAGTATCTCAGGAAAGATGCACAGAAACTGTTAGCATTAGTTGCTAGTGGAGTGGAGAACTCAGTACTGTGGGATAGGAGTAGGAGGGAGACTTCATCTATGTCCTTTCATGCTTTTGGGTTTGAACAATGTGAAAGTATTAGCTCTTTAAATAATTGAAACAATCAGGAAAGAAATCAGATTTCACGTAAAAATTATATAATGCATGTAAAGGGTGTATATATAGCAAATATTCAATAAATGGTAGCTGCTATTATCACCTCGGGAAGGGAGTATATAGGGAGATGGTTTCATAAGGTGTAGATGAGGGGCAGACTAAATATAGCAGGTAGCAAATCAGACACCAGGAACTTTATATCTCAGCCCTTGCTATGTCTTGTTCTTACTTGGCCTTTTGGGAAGTATAGGAAAGGGAGTTGGAAGTGTTGGGATTTCCTCAAATGTGTGTGATATTCCCAAATCAAGATCTGTTTAAGCACAGATAGGCAGTTACGGAACTTTGGAGCTGGAAGGGACTTCAGAGATCATCTCTCTCATGTTAGAGATGAGAAACACATGCTGTAAAAGGTTCTGTGACTTGCTCACAGTCACACCACTGCTCAGTGGCAGGATCAGAATTATCCTGGGTCTCTGGTTTTATTCCCACTATGCCATTTACATGTTAGGCTTACAAAGAATAAAGGGTATTCCCTGTTTTTTCTCCCATGCCTTTCACAGCCATCCATTCTACCATCCATCTGCTGAAGCTGGGCAGCCCCCCACCACACAAAGAAGCCCGCCAGCGTCGGAAAGAACTCCGGAAGAAGCTGCTGGCTGAGCAGGAGGAGCTGGAGCGACAGATGAAGGAGCTCCAGGTGGCAAATGAAAACAAGCAGCAGGAGCTGGAGACCGTGAGGAAGGTGGGAGTGGACGCTGGGCTGGGGGCGGGCTTTCATTTCACTGCAGAAGCCACAGCGACCTTACTTACTTGGTAGAGCTTTGGTTCTACCAAGACTAGGTTAATGCAACCGTAGAGAGATTTTTTTTTGTGAACTGTGCTCGCAGGAAGTATATCTAGACCACCGAGTGAGACGCCCTGGTTTACCCAGCCCTTGAAAGTATGAGGGTCTCAGGGTAGCAGGGACATTTCATTGACCAGAAAAGAACATTTATAAGAACAATGAGCACAGTTGAATTTTGTCAGAGAAAGATGAGAAATTGTATTCCCCTAAGGATGTCAAGGTCACTTTTGGTGAACTGGACAGGACCTATTGCTTTTTTAGGTTTTCCCCCTTAGCTCCCGTCTTCACTCATGAGGATCTTGGAAGACCCTTAGTGTTAGAATTGTGCGGTTTTACTTATTGTTTGGAGTCAAAGATACAGTCTGGGTCAGCTTCTCTTTCCATCTCAGGGCTAGGAGGTCAAGTACCACAGGCTGTATGAGATAGTTGATATTCATTGGGAAACTTTCTCCCTCGGTTGTGTATATCACAATTTTGCGTATGGTGCTGAGTCCCCAGTGTGTGGTCATGGTCTTTATTTGGGGCACCTTTGGGTTGATCCTGTCTGCCTTGAATCACTGAGCACCTGCTAACCACAAGCTCAAGCATCCTTTTGTGTCCTCCTTTGCAGCACCTATGCCCTGGGATGTGGCATAGTTTAAGGCCCCAAATTCCTGGCGGGGTTCTCCCTTTGCAACCCCTAGAAATGCCACACTCTGTGCTGACTTCCTCTGTTTCTGAAGTTGGTTGTCTATCTTACTGGTGTTTTCTGGTGTGTGATGAATCGTTTTTCTCTTGTTGCTTTCAAGATTTTCTTTTTGTATTTGGTTTTCCACCGTTTTACTATGATGTGTATGTCTGTATGATATGAGGTATGTGTTAAACTCTTCGTATTTATCTTAGAGTTCGTTGAACTTATTGGATGTGTAGGTTAATATTTACCATCAAATTGGGAAAGTTTTCAGTCACTATTTCTTCCAATATTTTTCCTTCTCCTTTCTCTCTTTCCTATCCTTCAGATACTCCTGTTATGTGAATGTTGGTGTACTTAATGGGTGTCTCACATTTCTCTGATGCTGTTTTCTTCTCTGTTCTTCAAATTGCATAATTTCTATCAATCTATCTTTGATAGATTCTTCCTACAGCCCAAATGTATGTGTGAGAACCTCTAGTGAATTTTTCATTTCAGTTATTGTACTTTTCAACTCCAGAATTTCCATTTGGTCCTTTTTTATAATTTCTGTCTCTTTATTGATGTTGTCTGTTTGATGGGATATCATATCATCTATGACTTCCTTAAGCATGGTTTCCTTAGTTCTTTGAACATATAATAACTTCTTTGAAGTCTTTGCTAAATCCAGTATCTGGGCCCCTTCAAAGTCAGTTTCTGTTGCCTGCTTTTTTCCCCTGCGTATGAGTCACACTTTTCTCTTTCTTTCCACATCTCATAATTTTTTGTTGAAAACTGGATGTTTTAGATAATACATTATAGCAACTCTAGATATGGCTTTCGCCTCTCCCCCAAAGGCTTGTTATTGTTGTTTGCTCATTTATTTGTTTCATGATTTGGCTGGATTATTTCAGTGAAGTCTGTTTGCCTCATGGTGTGCAGCCTCTGACTGTCCTCCTCCAAAGCACAACCTTGGGCGTGTACACAGTGTCCTGGGGTGACCGAGGTGTCAGCAGGGCTTTTTTTGGCATTCTTTTGTTTTATACAATTTTTAAAGGTTACACTCCATTTACAGTTATTACAAAATACTGGCTATATTCCCCATGTTGTAGAATACATCCTTAAGCCTATCTTACACTCAACAGTTTGTACCTCCCACTTTCCCTACCCCTATCTTGCCCTCCCCCTGTAACCACTAGTTTATTCTCTATATCTGTGAGCCTGCTTCTTTCTTGTTATATTCACTAGTTTGTTGTATGTTTTAGATTCCACATATAAGTGATATCATACCGTATTTGTCTTTCTCTGTCTGACTTATTTCACTTAGCATAATGCCTTCCAAGTCCATCCATGTTGCTGCAAATGGCAGAATTTAATTATTTTTTATGGCTAAGTAGTATTCCATTGTAGATATGTATTCACCACATCTATTTTTTATTCATTCATCTGTTGATAGACACTTAGATTGCTTACGTATCTTGACAGTTGTAAATAATGCTGCTGTGAACATTGGGATGCATGTATCTTTTCAGATCAGTGCTTTTGTTTTTCTCGGATATAAACCCAGGAGTGGGGACTTCCCTGGTGGTCCAGTGGTTAAGAATCCACCTTCCAATGAAGGGGACACGGGTTCGATCCTTGGTCAGGGAACTAAGCTCCCACATGCTGCAGGGCAACTAAGCCCATTTGCCACAACTAGAGAGCCCATGCACTGCAGCTACTGAGCCTGCGTGCTCTGCAGCCCACATGCCACAACTAGAGAGAAGCCCACGTGCCGCAACGAAAAGACCCTGCATGCTGCAACAAGGATCCTGTGTGCCACAACTAAGACCTGACACAGCCAAATAAATAAATAAATATTAAAACCCAAAAAACCTAGGAGTAGAATTGCTGGGTCATATGGTAGTTCTGCTTTTTAGTTTTTTGAGGAACCTCCATACAGTTTTCCACAGTGGCTGTACCAGTTTACATTCCCACCAACAGTGTACAAGGTTTTGGGTTTCTTTTATTTATTTATTTATTTATTTATTTATTTATTTATTTATATTTATTTTTGGCTGTGTTGGGTCTTCATTTCTGTGCGAGGGCTTTCTCCAGTTGCAGCAAGTGGGGGCCACTCTTCATCGCGGTGCGCGGGCCTCTCACTGTCGCGGCCTCTCCCGTTGCGGAGCACAGGCTCCAGACACGCAGGCTCAGTAATTGTGGCTCACGGGCCCAGCTGCTCCGCGGCATGTGGGATCTTCCCAGACCAGGGCTCGAACCCGTGTCCCCTGCATTGACAGGCAGATTCTTAACCACTGCGCCACCAGGGAAGCCCTGGGTTGTTTGTTTTTTTGATCTTGAGTTGTATGAGCTGTTTATATATGTTAGATATTAGTCCCTTATTGGTCATATCATTTGCAAATATTTTCTCCCATTTGGTAAGTTGTCTTTTCGCTTTGTCAATGGCTTCCTTTGTTGTGCAAAAGCTTTAAAGTTTAATTAGGTCCCATTTGTTTCTTTTTGCTTTTATTTCTTTTACTTTAGGAGATAGATTAAAAAAAAATTGCTGTGATTTATGTCAAAGAGTATTCTGCCTGTGTTTTCCTCTAGGAGTTTTATAGTATCTGGTCTTACATTTAGGTCTTTAATCTATTTTGAGCTTATTTTTGTATGTGGCAGCAGAGCTCTTTGTCTCCATTTCTGATCTCTGTTAGTCTCTCAGCTCTCTGTTAAGCCGGCTGCCTCTGTTGGTATCACCTGCAGTTGTTCATCTCACAGTGATTGCTCTGTTGTTTTCAACAATGCCCTGGGACCTACCTTGCCCCACAGTCTGATATTTAAATTCTGGCCCACATGTAGTTTTTGAGGCCTGTCTTTGAGACTTGTTCCTACTACACGGGGGCTCTTTGCTGTCTTCCCCTGGCTTCCCCTGTCAGACTTCTAGCTGGCCTGTGGTTTAGTTTGTTGGTCTCGTCGACTGAAAAAAAACACACAGCCTAAAATCTGAGAGTTACGTTTTATTCGGGAACTTTGCTGAGGACTCTAGCCAGCCCGGGAGAAAGCTTCTCAGCTCTGAGGAACTGTTCCAAAGAGGTAAGCGGGGAGCCAGGATACATAGGAGTTTTTGTTGAAAAAAACAAAACAAAACATGTAGTTACTGCTAATCACAAAAAACAGATATTTCAAGTTAATGACTTTAGTGCTTTTCAATATATGGGAAGATGCAAATCTGAGCTCATTAAAACTATTCCTTAGATATGCATCTTAACTATCTAGGGCCAGTATCCTGTTTTCCTCCATCCTGAATTCCTCTCAGGGTGCACTGCTGGGACAGCTGCAGTGGCTGATGGCTTGATGGTGGGCAATATTCTTTGTTTATTGGAATGGCAAGCAACATTTTTTTGTCTGCACCCTCCTGTGAGATACCTTAGCCCTAGATTGGAAACTGAGGAGAGAGGGAGCCTTGTGTTCTTGGTTCCATGGCCATGGGGTAGAGCCTCCTTCCGCTGCCATGGCCGGGGGAGCAGTAGGCAGAGAGGGGGCCGCACCGTGGCTCACATGCCGTAGACTTTCACTATTCTTGCTGAGATTTAGTTGATTTTCTTGGATAAGTGTTCTCCGTTTGCTGTATGCCTTTAGGATAATTCCCAGAGACTTTAAATGGTTGTTTTTGCTTTTCTTCTAAATGTTGTTTTGCCAGGGAAAGGGTCTGTGGAGTTCCTCATGCACCCTTTGGGAAGTTGAGCTCTGGTAAAGTTTTAAGGAATAATGTTAAGATGACAAAACTGTATAGGACAAGCTCAAGAAATAGATTCGAACCTCATGAATGCATTTGCAAGTGAATTTAACTTAATGACTGTACTAAAATTTTCTTGGCAAAATGTTGTTCAGAGTTATTAGGAATCATTCATTTACCTAATTTGTTTTGTATGTTGACTGGGAAAATTGTTGGAATGGAATTCCAGTGGATCTACAAGTTTTATTCTGTCTTTATTGAACACTGAGACTGTTTGACTTCCTCCATAATGTTTAAGTGTGATCATTTCTCTCCAAATGCACTTCCATTGTAATATTCCCTGCTTTTCTGTGGATGGGTTTTGGGGTAGAAACTGGAAGAAGCAGCATCTCGGGCAGCAGAAGAAGAAAAGAAGCGCCTTCAGACTCAAGTGGAACTACAGGCCAGGTTCAGCACGGAGCTGGAGCGGGAGAAGCTTGTGAGTACCACATGCCCAGAGGTGCCGCGGCCTTAACTCACAGAGCCAGCCCCGGTCGGCAGAGGGGCAAAGGCCAGCCTGGGTTGGTGGAGGGTGAAGAGCTGGGAGGCTAGAGTGAGATCATCTTGCCAGCTTGGCTCTGCTGCTGACTTGCAGTGGGCTCCTGGGGAAGCTACATGTTTGTTATTCATTCATTATCGGTTTATTGAGCACCTTCTATATGCCAGGCGCCATGCCAAGGATATAAAGGTAAAGCTTGCACTCAAGACCCCCTGGTAGAAATTTATGGAATGGGATGATAAGTACTGTGGGTAGGAGGACTAAAGTTCCTGGTTTGCCTGCGACAGTCCCTGCCATCCTGGTACAGTTATTAATAGCATCCCTTTCATCCTTCAGAGTCTTGGCTTGGAAAATAAATAGCTACGGAAAAAGTAAGCATAAGTTCCATGACGTTGCACCTCTGTCATGAGCAAAGTGGGGGTTCTGAAGTCAGGAGAACACATGAATGCTGGTCTGCCGCTCTTGGCAGCTCTGACTCATCATCTGGTTAGAGGTTCTCATCCCCAAGAGACCCAAGGTCCAGGTCGCTTCAGGCAGCGAGCTGGTTAATTGGAACACAGGTCTCCTCACATGAGTTGCAGTGTGTGGGAGAGGGCTGGGCCCAGGGCCTATTAAATAGGCGCTGTGGCATTTCCTTTAGCACCTTTTTGTTGCTCAGACTTGAAGTGGACATGTTTGTGTCGCGAGAAGAAGGCACGTGTGACGTGGGGGGCGCTGCCCTCGCGGCCAGAAGATCTGGGTTCGTGCCCTCTGCTCCTGCTGATGAATAACTCGTTTCTCTTTTTCAAATTAGGGGGATAGTCATATGATCCTTCATGACCCTTATGAGGGTGAACTAAGCTAATGCAAGTAAAAGTTATAAACTGCAGAGACGTATGCTAATGTGTATGTTATTGCATTTAGGATGTCCTTGTCTTTTAACTTATAAGGCAGAGATTCAAAGCTCTTTAAGCTAGAATGGAGAAACCATAAACGTGTTAGAACACTAATTAAGTGCTTGAGGTCCCCCGGGGCAGGAGGTGCCCTAGGGCGGGAGAAAGGACGGGGGGGGGGGGGGGGGGGGGGTGCTGGACAGCCAGGTAAGTGCAGAAGGGCTCACTGCAGGCCAGTCTTTCCTTTGCGCCTTATTTTAACCCTTTGGCTGTTCTGACTGGGGAAAGGTTCATTCCCTTTAGAGGAGACTCTTGGTAGAAAGGTGGTGATTTTAAGACAGAAAGGAGTTTAAAGAGAAATTATACAGGGAAATATTTTTTTCTTGAGTCTGAAATGTGGAGTGAAAGGGATGAGAAACATACCAGGGCAGGAGAACAGCGTTTAGGGTGTAGTTTGTGTACCCAGGCTCTTCGGTTGTGTTCTTGGGTCTTGGCGTTGGGTGTGGTGCTCTTGCTTCCTCGGTCTTCGGGGAGTGAAGGACGGGGCCCTGCCCACCCTGATGGGCTGCGGCTGTGGGCCGTGCTGCGGCTTCACTCAGGGTGGTGGTGGAGCGGGAGGCTTTCCCTGAGGGCGAAGTCAACCTGAGTTTAAACACGACTCTTTTATACCGTCAGATCAGGCAGCAGATGGAAGAACAGGTTGCCCAGAAGTCCTCTGAACTGGAACAGTATTTGCAGCGGGTCCGGGAGCTGGAAGACATGTACCTAAAGCTGCAGGAGGCTCTCGAGGATGAGAGGCAGGCCCGGCAAGATGAAGAGACTGTGCGGAAGCTTCAGGCCAGGTGCCGATCGCCTCATCCTCTGTGCTTTATGTGCTTTGCCTGGACTCCTCATACACTTTCTAGGAATGACTAACTCTGCTGGAGAGGGAGGGGTCTCTGACAGATTGGAGAGACCCTGGAGGCTTGGCTGGCTGGGCTGTTTATTCCCAGTCTGGGCCGCCGGGAGACCCTTGCTTCCAGGGCTAAAGACAGGCCTCAGCTACCCTCTCCCAGTTTCTAACTTGCTTCCCCATTTGCTTTCTTTAAGATGCCATGTCAGGGGATG
The DNA here is from genome assembly GCF_028023285.1 of Balaenoptera ricei. Taxonomy (NCBI): domain Eukaryota; kingdom Metazoa; phylum Chordata; class Mammalia; order Artiodactyla; family Balaenopteridae; genus Balaenoptera; species Balaenoptera ricei. Next base: position 67,320,192 of record NC_082646.1, read on the forward strand.
CAGCGCTAAAAACTTCAGCTGGCCAGTGCAGGCATAGCTTGTGCTTTAAGCTACGGCCCTGTTTTAGCAGCACTTGTGGGGTGAGCTGGGGCACGTTTCCCATGGCTGCCACGCCACGCGTGGAGCAGCAACAGGTGTTCTTTTAATCTTCAGGAGGAGAGAAAGAAGGAGGTTTCTTCGTTATGTGCGTTGCCAAAAATGACGTCAAAAATAAGTGAATTAGGTTTTGAAAAGTTTGATTCTGTTAAGGAAAAAATTATCTTCTAAACAGAAAATTAAATGCCTAGCACATTGCCCGGCATGTATGGGTCCCACAAGTGTGTGTTCACCATGGTGTTAACCAGGGGATGGGAACCACCACCCAGTTGTCATTGGGCAGTGATGTTAGCACACCATCCACTGCATGGGAAGGTTTGGGCCCACGTGACTTGCAAAGAGAGACGACGTTCTAAGGGACATTAGACGTTTCTGAACCTCCTCCTCATTTGTGATGTGTCAGGAGTTTATAGATCGCCTCGTGCAGAGAATTCACAGGTGGGATACGTTATATATATTTACTTCTCTGAAGCTTTGAGGGAGGTTAATTATGACACGGCAGAGATTAGATCATAAAGGGAACCAGATAACTCTAGAAATTTATTAAAGTATTAGTTATTTCATGTTTATAGAATGAGTGATGTTTTGAATAAGACAGTTTTGGATAATGGATGCCAGTAGTTTTAAACCAGTGGTAAATATCATCATCGCCTATAAAGCTTTTAAAAAATACTCATGTAGGGCCTGTCACAAATTTACTAAATCAGAATATCTGTGGATAGGAGCCCAGGCATGAGTATTGTTATTGAAAAAGCTCTGGCTAGGGACTTCCCTGGCGGTCCAGTGGTTAGGACTCCGCGCTTCCACCGCAGGGGGCACGGGTTCGATCCCTGGTCGGGGAACTAAGATCCCCGCATGCTGTGCAATGCGGCCAAAAAAAAAAAAAAGCTCTGGCTGATTATTTTGTACGCTCTGATTTAAGTAAATGGCAAAATGGTTTCAACCTTTTAAATGCAAACATAACTACTACATACAGCTCTGCTCCAATAAGCTGAAATTACTGCACAAAAACTAACTACTTTTTCTTGGGGTATGTAAGGCCATTTTATGAATTTTACTGCTCTAAATTGTTTTTCTTTTACCTTAGTTTTTGGAACTTGAAGTGGACAGATTCGCGCCCTCTAGTGGTCATTTTTAAGTGAGGCGAGTCCATCTCTTTCCCAAAGTCACAGGAGGCTGGGCCTGATTCAGAGGGACATTTTGTCAGATTGGCAAAGGGGGCTTTCTCCTTGCTCCCACTCCTCAGGGTAGGCCTTTCTGGGTAGGAAATCAAGGGAGGTCATCGTGGAGTTGAGATAGAAACATTTAAGTCTGGTACTAATGAACTGTAACATGATCTTAGGCTGAGGGTGTATATACAGGGCCTTTTTTTTAAAAATTTATTTTTATTTTTGGCTGCGTGTGGGCTTTCTCTAGTTGTGGTGAGTGGGGGCTACTCTTCGTTGCGGTACGTGGGCTTCTCCTTGCAATGGCTTCTCTTGTTGCGGAGCACGGGTTCTAGGCGCGTGGCCTTCAGTAGTTGTGGCACGCGGGCTCAGTAGTTGTGGCTTGTGGTCTCTAGAGCGCAGTCTCAGTAGTTGTGGCGCATGGACTTAGTTGCTCCGCGGCATGTGGGATCTTCCTGGACTAGGGCTCGAACCTGTGTCCCTGCCTTGGCAGGTGGATTCTTAACCACTGTGCCACCAGGGAAGCCCTAGAGGGCTTTTTAGTTAGCCTCTGTCCTTTCTTGAAGCAATAGCAAGTCATTCTTGGAACGTTTGGCATCTCATTGTTCTTCCAATGGATGGTGCCTTTTCTGTCAGTGTCTTAAATCTTCCCAGAGATGTTTTTTATAGTGAATTGTTTAAATACAAGAACTTTGACTTGAGCCATCTGGATCTTGTTTTTTTTTTTTCCCCCCCACTAAAATTGACGGTTTTTTTTTTTTAATGTGTAATCCTGAAGGTTATCTATCCTCTCCTGAATGGGAACTCGGAAGGAAACTGTTCATTTAACATTTGGACAACTCAATTATTGGAAAGTTCGTGAGACGGAGCCATAGTCTGTCCGATTATAACTTCCGCCCACTAAATTTTTGTGTCTGTGAGGCCTAGGAGCGTACCTTAGGTCTGTATTCCCAGCAGCCTAGTACGGTGTATGGCACACAGTAAGGGACCAGGGAGTCTTTTTTGAACGAATGGAGCCAGGTTCTACTCATGGGGCCATGTGGAACAACAGTCTCTTCCATGCGATAATACTCTTCATGTATTTGAAGGCAGGTTGGCGCTGAGCCCTGGAGTGAGGTCTGGGTTTGATTCCCAGCCCTGGTACTTTCTAGCTGTGTAATTTTAGAAAAGTTAGTTCATTTCTTGCAGCCTTCAGTTCCTTATCTATACAATAAGCTCGTAGGGTTGTTGTGAAGGGTAAAGGAGGGGATGCTTGCAAAGAGTTTCGTGTAACGTCTGGATTTGGTAGTCACTCGGAGTATGTTGGTTTCTGTTCCTTCAGCTCATCTGCAGATGGGGAAGATGTGCAATGTATAGAATGTCAAATAAGCATTCAAAAAAGGTGCTGACAGGCTGGAATGATGGTTTTAGAGCAAGAAGATAATTTAAAATATCAACAGAACAAGTATAGGATCCAGGATACTTGGCTTAATAGCAGCTCATTTGAAAAGATTCAGGGTTTTACTTCCCTGATATGATTGATTGCCGAAAACCTCATATACTCTCAGGCAGCCTTCATGAAGTATTCGGAGCAAATGAGGTAATAGTCCCACCATAAAAATAGGAGCTGATATTTATTCAGCACTTATGACATGGTAGGCACTGTTCTAAGTACCTTACCTGCATTATCACATTTAATGGATCAGCAAACCTTTGATGGTAGGTATAGTTCCTATTCCTTTTTTATAAATGAAGAAACTGAGGCACAGAAAGGTTCAAGTCTTTAGTCAGGAGTCTTGTTTGTAAACCACAGAAACCAACTTGGGTTAGCTAAAGCAATAAAAGCATTTGTTGGAAGGTTCTTGAGAAACTCACCAATTCCACAGGAAGGCAGGTGGCCAGGCCTTGAACACAGGCAGGAACCAAGGGAGGCTGAGCAGCCCCGACCAGGCCACGGCAAGAGCCCAGCGAGAGTGCCACTGATGTCGACACTGGCACCGTGGGTCGGTCAGTCAGTTGTCCCCATTGCTCCTGCCATCACTTGACACTAGATGTTGCTGCCACCAAAAGATAAATTCTTCACTGTCTCTGCTCCTTTGTGTCAGTGGCTTCCATCAAGACATCCCTAGACACGTGAAGGGGATTCAGGCTGGGCAGCCTAACCTCCTGCAAATGTCCCTTCCCCTCCAGACTTTCACCACTAGGATGAAGAATCCTTCCGGTCTCATTCACTGTTGTATCCCCTGTGCCTAGAAAAGCACATGGACGGTGTGGAATATATACACACTGAGTGAGTCCACTCTGCACTGGTCAGCCCACGTTGGCAGTGTTGTGTTCACTGCGGATGTCACACTCTGAGGGACGTCTCAGAGGGTGCAGATTGGCCCTTGTGGAACCCAGGGTAGGGGATGGGAGAGCTCATCTTACCTGAGGAAGAACTTTATAAGAATCAAGGCTGCCAGAAATAAACTGACCCGGTTTGTGAAGCGTGGCCCATCACACAGAACTGGAGAACCACCCTGTAGGATGTTGTAGAGGGAATCCTTACAATGGTGTGGGACTGGGGATGGGGATTGGGGTAGTCAGATAGGGGCTGTGTAGAGTCTGTTACGTTACTTCTGCTGTTGTCGGTTTTAGAAGCGCAAACGCTCTTAGGTAGTAGTTACTGGCCTGCCGTGTGGCTTGTTACCGTAATTCTGATGGTCAAGCTGGTAGAGATGCGTCCTGTCCTGGGCTGGCATCTAACCACATTGTCTACACTTTGGGTACAGGTAGGGCTGCATGTTAATTTATTTATTAAATACCGGCATAGCTGGATATTCTCAGATAGGTAGCCTGTTATTAAAAGATAACATTTTGAAGTCACACAGGCCTGGGTTGAAATCCATTACTTACCTGTGCGTCATACTTTTAAACCCTTTGACTTCAGCTGCGGGGATAATAACACCTTGCAGAATTGTGGAGGGTTAGCAGCAATGAAGGTGAAGAGCCTGACAGGCAGTGCTTCGGTAGTGAATGGTGTCTGCTTACTCTACCTGTTGTCAGCTCCTTCTTCTCTTGCTTTCATTAGTCAGCTTTTTCCTTGGTGATAGGTTTTCGCTAGATAAAAAATGTTTTAATGTTATAGCAACCCGGCAAATTTCAAAACATGGCCCTGCCACCTGCCTGCCAGGTGAATGACCTAGTGCAGGTCACTTAACCTTTGGGCCTCACTTTTTTCATCTCTGAACTGAATAATAATAGTACTTAAGTTTATTGTGAGGATTAATTGAGAAAACACACTTCCTTCTTGGCCCATTAAGCCTTCAACTCATGTTATTTTTATTGTCATTTTTTTTTTCATAAAAGGGTGAAACAGAGCTTGGAGCAGGACTCATGAGTCACCTTAGCCACTTTGTGAATCTAGTTTCCTTCTTGTGAAATGAGGGGTGGGTTAGATGACCCCCAGGCTTCTCTGCGGCTCTGGCGTGCTCCGTCATCTGCTGGGTCAGGGGCGGTGACCGGGCGGGTCTGACGCCGAGCTTGCATCGCAGGTTGCTGGAGGAAGAGTCGTCCAAGAGGGCCGAGCTGGAGAAATGGCACTCGGAGCAGCAGCAGGCCATTCGGACCACGGAGGCGGAGAAGCAGGAGCTGGAGAACCAGCGCGCCGTCAAGGAGCAGGCGCTCCAGGAAGCCGTGGAGCAGCTGCGGCAGCTCGAGCTTGAGCGGAAACAAGCACTTGAGCAGTACGAGGTCATTAAACCCAGCCCTGCAAACACGTGCATTTAAATATTCTTAAACATTTAAAACAACAGGATATTTGCTTTACTGTAAGAAGCGGTGTAAGAGTTGTGTTTAGCTGTAGGCAGGAATTTTTTTACAGCCGATGGGGCGTAACAGTTGGGAGTCCCATCAAGAGACTGAAACTACACGGCAATATGAACAGGGAAGGTTTAAGATAAACAACTATTAACTCTAACAGGGGATTACCTCCTGAGCAGCAAAGAAAACTCTGAGCTGCAGGAAGGGCAGACATAGGAAGCAGCCCCTGCCTCTAGGGCTGAGGCAGAGCACCCAGGGGAGGAGCCCCGTTAGCCCAGTGCTGTGATCCAGTCCTTCTTGGAGAGGGCATGGCCTTCGCCCACTGGGTGGCAGAAAAGCTCAGCGAGGCGCTGAGACTGGGAAGCCACCCTCTGGGGCGCTGGTGGAAGCTGCCCACAGCGGAGGTGCCGCTAAAACCCACCGGCGTGAGCACTATGGGCGTCCCACTTGCCGCAGGAGCTGCTGAGCAGAGCCCAGTGGAGCCTCCTCCAGTGTCCCGCCAGCCCCTCCACTAACGAAGCTTAAGTGGTGCCAGCTGGCGAGGGAGCGTTAGCCTAACAGCACAGGCAAGACAGCGAAGAGTGCATTTGGAGCCCAGAGGCAGTAAGCCGTAACTGGCACACAAGGATCTTATATATTCATCTATAATTAGTGCGAATTAGGTCCGCTGTGTGACCTCGGGCAGGTTACTTAACTGCTCTGAATCCTAGTTTCCACATCTGTAAAATGGGATAATAATATTTCGTGCTTCTTATGGCTGTGACGATTTAATGAGATAATCCACTAGTGTATAGTAAGTGCCTAATCATCGTTATTTGACTCTTAAACTACCTGTGTGTTTGCCTAGTCTAAAATCTGCTTTTGTTCCAGGGAGTTAAAAAGAAGCTGGAGATGGCAACTAACAAGACCAAGAGCTGGAAGGACAAAGTGGCCCAGCATGAAGGATTAATTCGATTGATAGAGCCAGGTAACACACTCTTTGAAGTAATCAGATATTTAGTCAATTTATTTTTCTGTTTTATTTGTGTACTTGAATTGTGCTAAAAAAAAATACCCCAAAAAACAAACTTCCTCAGCCCAAATATACAGAAACCCAGCTGTTTACAGTAAATTTCTCTTGAATAATCACTTGCCCTCTGATAGATAAGAAGGCCTGGTTAATCCCTTTTGTATACGTCTTCTAGTTGTTTTGGCTGGTATAACCTTTAGGGATGTTCCTCAGAGAAGAAATAAAGTAGAAAAGTTACTCTTTTGTCTGTGGAAAAATGATAATGTTAATTGAAGATTATAAGACTTCCTGTGTTTAATGCATGTTTGTCTCTTAGGTTCAAAAAACCCTCACCTGATCACTAACTGGGGCCCTGCAGCTTTCACCCAGGCAGAACTTGAAGAGAGAGAGAAGAGCTGGAAAGGAAAGAAGGCCACGGAGTGAGCAGAAGTCATGTCAGTTATGTAGGTTCTGAGTATAACTGGAAAGCTTTACGCTAAAGACAAAAGGACCTGGCTTTGCTGCTTCTAGCTCCTCTTCTTTCAACGCCTCCTGTGGGGTCAGTATACTAAGGAAGCCTTCTTACCTATCTGCCTGTAAAGAAGGGCTTACCTGAAAAGAAAAAAAAAAAGTCAGCATCGTCAAGCTCTTTATTTACCCTTTCTCTGAAAACTGCAGCTTCTGAAAGTCCCCGTTAGCTCCCTCAGGTTGTCGGCGGAGCCCGTGCACGGACCGCGCAGTGGCGCCCTCGTCGACCCGCGGCGTGTGGCTGGCGGCGGGTGGCGCTCAGCTCACCGGCTATCAGAACCTCTGCGGGCCGGGCCGTTGTTCTTCCTCCTCCGAGTGCTTGTTCCTAAACTAGATGGGCCAGTCTGCTCGCCGTGGCCCGCGGTTGTTGTGGACTGCCTGTGACCACGGCTGCTCTACTGGAGAAGGCGTTTCTCCCGCATGTGGTCCTCGCTCTGACCAAGCGGTTGCCGTCCATGTCTCTGGTTGTGCAGGTTCATGCAGTGTGACCGGTTGGCATCCTGGCCCCAGTGGCGCTATCTCAAGGAGGCAGAAGTCTTTCAAACAATGCTTTGGCTGAGATAGATACTTATGAGTCAAGGGCAGCACAGAGATGAACTAAGTAAATCCCATTTGGAATGATGTTTTGATACTAACTGAATTCCTCCTAATATTTAAAATGGTTTCAACTGTCCAAGTGCCGGCAGACCCCTTGGTTTTACTTTTGTAGTTACTGTACAGAACATTTCAGGTGTCCGTGAATGCTTGTCCTAATCAGACCTTTTCCTTGATAAATAGGGATATGATCATTTCTAGGAATCATTCATGAAAAAAGTTTTAAAATGTATTTTTGTGATGTGCTATGTTGAGAGGGAACAAAATATTTATAATTTTCAAACATTCTTACCTAAATATTGTACAATGTAATATGCTGAACTTTCTTAATTTTTTTGCTAATTTTCTAAGATATATTAAAAGTGTTTTGTATGGTTTTTGTTTGTTTTAGTAAAATGGAATCAGTAAGAAAATAAAAACTACCAGAAGAGCATACATTTTCAGCTGTCTGATTTGATAGGACAGGAGGGTAAGGTTGTGTATATGTGTGCATGTTTTCACATAATGAGATGAACTTGGATTTAGGGACACTTCCTGAAAACACTGGGTTTGCAGTTTGGAGCCCCCAAACCAGTGCTATCACGAAGTTAGCTATGGCCTCAAGTTTGGCATTTGAGTCACTGATGTGGGAAACCGTGGTGGATGTGTCAGCTCACAAACGGGAACTTACAAAGATGATTTCTCCCTCATTGTTGCTGTGCCCTCCAAATCCTCTTACCTCTGCTTTCCCGAATTTTCTTTTTATGCCTCTCAGTTTTTCTTTCAGTTTTACCAGAGTAAACAGTGTGGTTTTTTTTTATTTTGGTTTTACACAGTTGCCAAGATTAAAACGCCTCTTGTGGATTAAGCAGGCCCACTCAGTCCAGCTTGATTGTGTCTTGGAAAACTGATCGTTTCCTTCTAGAGGAGAGAACACACGGGTTGGTGTTTTTATAACTTTTTTTTTTTTTTTTTTTTGGCTGCATCAGGTCTTAGTTGCAGCACGCGGGATCTTCGTTGTGCTCCGGCTCCTTGCTAGATGCGGCTCGCGGGCTTCTGTCTAGTTGTAGCGTGTGGGTTTTTTCTCTTCTCTAGTTGTGGTGCACAGGCTCCAGGGTGCGTGAGCTCTGTAGTTGTGGCACGCGGGCTCCAGAGCGCGTGGGCCCTGTAGTTTGCGGCACACAGGCTCTCTAGTTGAGGCGCGCGAGCTCAGTAGTTGTGGCGCGCGGGCTTAGTTGCCCCGCGGTATGTGGGATCATAGTTCCCTGACCAGGGGTCGAACCCGCGTCCCCTGCATTGGAAGGCAGATTCTTTACCACTGGACCACCAGGGAAGTCCCTAACTTCTTTCTCTACTGCAGTGGTTCTCAACCAGAGATGATACCCCCCCAACCCCCCAAGCGGAAGTCTGGAGGAACAGTGTCTGGAGACATTTTAGTTGTCACTACTGGGTTTGTTACTGGCATCTACAGGGTAGAGGCCAGAGATGCTGCTAAACATCCTACAATTCACGGGACGGTCCCTGTAACAAAGACTTACCTGGCCTAAGATGTGACTCGTGCTGAGGTTGAGAAAACCTTCTCTGCAGAAAGGCAAGATCTAGGTTCGGAGCACAACAGTCTCCTGGAGTCAGGGTTTCCCCAGGAGGAGCACCAGGAGTTGACCTCTTTGGTATAAATTGGGCACATGTGGGAGGAGAGTGGCCGTGTGCTCTAGGGCGGGAGCCTTGGCTCACCGCGTGCGGGGCGTTGTGCTTCAGGAACTCTGTAAATGCCTTTTCGGCATAGGTGCAAAGGGAATGCTTTGGATATGCTTTAAAGTCTCCCTGGGATGCAGGTTGCTGAGGCGTGAAATGTAAAGCTGCCATGACCTTGATTTCTTCATGTGAGTGGCTAAGCACGGGGAGGGGCTGTCGGAACCATTCAGCAGCTGGTGAGGGATGAGTGTTCGGATTTATGGCCTGGCTGGTGACGTACCTCACAGAGCACTGGTGCCTGTTCCACTTGGCAAAGCCTCTGTCGTGCCTTCAGGGTTGTGCCAGCAAGGCATAGCTGCCCTAGTGGAGCAGGGATCAGGTGACGCCAGGCCACGGGAAGTGGGGAAGAGGCGCGGCCCAGCTGTTACCAGTTCATGGTAGGGGCTCAACATTTACTGAAAGAATCAGTCTTGGGAATACTTTAAGGTCTATCTGTTTCTTTCCTCTTGCTCTCCCTCTACTTCCTTCCTTATTTTTATATTCATTTTGAGACCTGTAAAAGTCACCCCTCAACTTTAGGAAGCCATATGGTGATATCCACTCAAGCTAAAGACAACACCTACGCTATGGGCCAGCGGTTCCCCCAAGGGAAATGAGGCACGTGTCCACAAGAAGACCCTGCACGGAGGTTCACCGCAGCTTCATTCAGGATGGCCCAAACCAGCAACAACCAAAGTGCTCATCAGCAGAGAACAGATCAATGAATGTGGTATATTCAGACCAAGGATACGATGCTTTATTTCAAAATAGTGTCGCTGAGAGATGCAGCAACATGCATGAATCTCACAGACATTATGTTGAGCAAAGAAGCCAAACAGAGAAAATACTGTTTGATTCCATTTATATTGATTTCCAGAACCGGCAGAGCTAATCTGTGGATTTTGAAGTCAGAATTGTGGTTAGCTGGGGGTGGGAAGGGTGGTTATTGACTGGAAACAAGTGCACCTTCTGGGATGCTGGAAATGGGTAGCGGTTACATAAGTAAACTATATCAACTTTACACTCAAGATTTGTAGTCTGCTCTTTGTAACTAGTGCCTCTAGAATGCTGGACTGACTAGTCCCTAGGGGTCAGCTGGTCCAAAGCCCTCAACTTTGCAGAGAAGGACCTGGAAGGGGATGGGCCAAATCTACCCAGGAACAGCTGCCCCTCTTCCAGGATGTGGTTCATGACAGCACCTGCCCCCTACTGGGTCCTTTACATATAGTTGATGTCACACGTTTTTAATCTCAGTTTTTTCTATCTCCCATCACGCAGCTGGTTGCGTGTCCCTGCTTCACCCCTCTGTGGAGGAGTGGCCCTGACCCCTCCTAGTCCTGTGCTCAGCTTCCATTGACCTTTCTGAGGTTGCTGAGTCTTTGGCCTTGGGTAGTGGGTGAATCTGTGGTGGACGCTAAATTCCATCCAGGGCTACCCTCAGATTCCTTTTCCACCTCTACCACGTAGATGCAGCACACTGCCTCTCAGGGCTGTGCACCCACAGGAATGAAGGCCTTCCTCACTGTTTATGCCCACCTCCTCAACAGCAGTCCTCAGGGCCCGGCTGAGGGCCAGCGGGACGTGATGAGTGGGAGAGGGAAGCTTTGTCTAGCAACCCCCATTCTGTTCAGCCCTGAGCCCCGCAGCCTGCCCTTCTTCCCCAACTGAATCTCTCATTTCCTGTCCCGTATCACCCAGCCTCTTCCCCTTAACCAACACTCTGTGCTTTGACCAGCAGCCCACAATGGGTCTCTTAATTACAATGTGTCTTGGTGTGTTCCTCTTTGGGTTCATCCTGTATGGGACTGTCTGCGCCTCCTGGACTTGGGTGAATGTTTCCTTTCCCAGGTTAGGGAAGCTTTCAGCTATTATCTCTTCAAATATTTTCTCAGGCCCTTTCTCTCCTCTTCTCCTTCTGGGACCTCTATAATGTGAATATTAGTGCATTTGATGTTGTCCCAGAGATCTCCTAGACTGTCCTCATTTCTTTTCATTCTTTTTTTGTTCTGTAGCAGTGATTTCCACTACTCTTGTCTTCCAGCTCACTGATCCGTTCCTCTGTATCACTGAGTCTACTATTGATTCCTTCTAGTGTATTTTTCATTTCAGTTATTGTATTCTTCATCTCTCGTTGTTCTTTATATTTTCTAACTCTATTAAAAGCTTCTAATTTCTCGCTCTGTGCATCCATTCTCCTCCTGAGTTCTTTGATCATCTTTACGATCATTACTCTGAACTCTTTTTTTCGGGTAAATTGCCTACCTCCACTTAGTTCTTCTGGGGTTTTGTCTTGTTACTTCATCCCTAGGAGGCCCCAGGGCTAGTGCTGGCTCACTGGTGGGCAGAGTCAGGGTCCCGGAGACTCTGGGTCTGTTGCCCACCCACTGGCAGGTGAAGCCAGGGCCTGGGGTTAGTGCCGGACTATGGGCAGGCAGAGCTGTTTCCTGGAGTCTGGCTGTAGGGCCCAGGGATCCTGGAGCTTGCTTTAGATCATTTGCTGGGCAGGGGGTGGTTCCTGACACACCTGGGTATAAGGTTCAGGGTGTCCCGAAGGTTGCGTTCGTCTGCAACAGGACGAACAGACGAGTGGACAAGTGGACAGGGCCAGCCAGGCCCCAGTTGGGGAACTGTAGTTTTCTGCCCCCTGGTGGGTAGAGCTGGGTATTAGCCCTCTGGTGGGCAGGGCCTTGTCTAGGGCTGCGTCTAAAGGCAGCTGTGGGCTCTTTAGTCTTTAGGCAGCCTGTCTGCAGAAGGCTGGGGCTGTGTCCTCGCCCAGTTAGTTGCTTGGCCTGAGGCGTCCCAGCGCCGGCACCTGCAGGCTGTTGGGCTAATGAGCTGGAGGAAGATTTTTAAAATGGCGCCCGTCAGCTCCGGCGTCCGCCAGCTCCGGCGTCCACGCAGCAGAAGCAGCTCCTAAGAAAAGCTGCTGCCAGTGACTTTGTCCCCAGGGTGAGACACAGCCATGCCCCCTGCCTCTCCGGGAGACTCTCCAAGACCAGCAGGTAGGTCTGGCCCAGGCTTCTATCAAATTCCTGCTTTTGCCCAGGTGTGCGTGGGATTTTGTGTGCGCCCTCTAAGAGTGGAGTCTCTATTTACCCCCGTCTTGAGGGGCTCCTGCAGTTAAGCCCCACTGGCCTTCAAAGCCAAATGCTCCGGAGGTCGTCTTCCTGGTACTGGACCCCCGCCTGGGCTGGGGGCCTGACGTGGGGCTCAGAACTCACTCCTGTGGAAGGACCTCTGCAGTATAATTATTCTCCAGTCTGAGGGTCGCCCACCCCGGGATAATAGGGTTTGATTATATTGCGAGTCTGTCCCTCCTACCTGTCTTGTTTTGGTTCCTTCTGTTACCGAATTAAGTCGTATGGACCCTACTTGGGCCCTTTAGCCCAGCTGAGGCTCTCTGCCTTGGTGGGGTAGAGTTCTTTTTCCTTTCGGGTTCAAGCGGCCGATAATGAAACCAAAGCTGAAATTGACATAGCATAAGCTTACCCAGTGGCCAGAGAATGGAGAAGCAGGAACTAAGATCAACTTCTCCCACCTGGCGGGAGGGACTTAATTTTAAAGAGTAAAGACAAAGGGAGGAGGAGCGAGGCTTACTATGTGGAAGCATATGCATTAGTCTGCGGGGGAAGGGGAGGGCTTTTTCTGAGGGAGTGGGGTCCCATCCCCTTTTTATCCTTTTTTGGTCCTTAATATCTGGTCTTGGCTGCTGGTGGGTGTGTTATTTAATATGCTAATGTAGTAAAATCAATGTATAATGAGACTTGGGGTCTGTTGGGGGTCAGATTCATCGCCATCTTGGCCCCGGCCGGTTCTATCTGGGTTTTTCTTTTTTCTTTTTTTTTTTAAACCATTAAAAATCTGCTTTTCTTATTCAATAATGTAGAGTTTTACCAGAGGCTGATTAAAAACTAATCTTTTGAAATGTCACCAAAATAAAATCCTTGACAGATACAACACAACTAGGTATATCATTAAAATATATTCTTAACAGAATAAAAGCCTAGAATCAGAACATTGGTTGAAACACAGAAGCTCTACAGAGGCAGTAAGTTAGGAGCTAGTCACATTTTAAATTTGCCATCAGTGTTTCTTTGCTGAAGCCCAGAAGATAGAGCAAATTGAACGGATGGTATAAGTTAACACCGTGGTTTATTTTTTTTTTTTTACCAGATTCTGGAAGAGTAGGATTAAATGAGGAGAGCTTTTAGATTATAGACTTAAATATCCACTTTTGCTGGTTTTTCTTTTTTGTGTGTGAGTAATTTCATTTCTCATCTCTGGACCCTTTAACTTAAAGATTTATGTTCACTCCTGCTAAAGGGTATGGGGGGCGTTGGTAGGCTGTGAGCAGAGACACCCCTGCTAAAGGTGGGTGTTGATGGGTTTTGAGCAAAGACTTGGAGCAGCTCTGGCAACATTTCTTTTTATTTATTTATTTATTTAAAATAGATTTATTTATTTATTTATTTTTGGCAGCGTTGGGTCTTCGTTGCTGCCCGCGGGCTTTCTCTAGTTGCAGTGAGAGGGGGCTGCTCTTCGTTGTGGTGCGCAGGCTTCTCATTGAGGTGGCCCCTCGTTGCGGAGCACGGGCTCTAGGCACGCGGGCTTCAATAGTTGTGGCGCGTGGGCTCTAGAGTGCAGGCTAAGTAGTTGTGGCACACGGGCTTAGTTGCTCCGCGGCATGTGGGATCTTCCTGGACCAGGGCTCGAACCCGTGTCCCCTGCATTGGCAGGCAGATTCTTAACCACTGCGCCACCAGGGAAGCCCCTGGCAACACTTCTTTATGTCTTTAGTTGTAGAAGATCTTTTATGGTAGGTTCCGGTCTTTTTCACCGATGGTTGTCCTGCAGATAGTTGTAATTTTGGTGTGCTCGTGAGAGGAGGCGAGCTCTGGGTTTTTCTCCTGCAATGTCTTGGCCACTCTCTCACACGATGGGTCTCTGAGAGCAGCCTCCCTTGGGGTCCTGTTTTCCATGTCTTCTCTCCTCTGCTCTCAAAGTCTCTACCCCTCCTATGGGTCAGCCAGGACCATCCTGGGCTGGTTCCCCTGGGAAGATGCACTGTAAGCCCACAGGCTGGTTTCAGGGGTGCCAAGACTGCGGTCACCTCCGTGCTCACCTGTCCCGCAGCCCCCTCCAGAGCCCAGGCCCTACCCCCCCACGCACTGCCCAATGCTGCTGAACTGGGCTCTGTTCCCATGTGGAGGGCATTTGTGCCTGAAATATTTGTTCACAAGGGACATGCAGGGAATCCAAAAAAGGTAGAAGATTTCATCCCCAAGTCCCAAGGCCCTGTTCTCCTCACAGCACAATTAGCTGTAAGATAAAGGGACAGCGTGAATGGCTTCTTTCTACAGTGGCTGCCCTCACAGCCTGAGATTCTAACTGGTCAGTGCTTGGCTTTCAAAAGTACTGAGTTGGAAAGAACCTGGATTTCAGAGTGACGCAGACCTGGGTCCTACTCATGGTTCTACCTTGCGGTGTCACCTTGGGTGAGCTGGGTTCAGAGTCTGCATTCTCAGAGGGAATGTGTCCTTCTAAGGGTGTCACACGTGGAGGCACATCTGTCCCTCATCGGTGAGGGAGTGCATAACCGGCTCAGGTTTCTCCACTTCGCAGAGACACACTCCCTGCTGATGTGTTGTCTCAGTGCATTTCGTTAGAGTCTTGTGGTGAGGGGTTTCCATCTTGGCCAGGGCAGGTCCCCTAATGGGGATTTTGTCGGCAGACTGGCAAGCTCTGAGGAAATCCCACAGGTGACTGAGGTAGGTCAGTCATGGGGGCTACACTTCCATGGGCAAGTGTCACTTCTGAGTGAATAAGCGAGGGCCTAGAGTGAAGGCTCCTCCCAGCCAGGCTCCCACCTTCCCATTCACACCAGCCGCTTGGAGGGCCCCAGCAGGCTGCAAAGTGGATCTCAAGGGCCTGGGATGGCCGCCTCCCCGGAGACCCCCAAGGACCCCAGGCTCTGCTTTCCCCTCAGAGATCTTGTATCTTCCTTGTGGCCACTTCAGCTTTTCTCTGTGGTGGCCAGAGCTGTTCTCCACCGTACCTTCTGGGGCCTCACCCAGCGTTCTTGCTGAGTCCCCCTCAACAACAGTGGGGTATGGCTCCCACCGGCGCTTCAGCTCTGATGAACTCTCCCAAAGGCAAGCCCAGTGCTTGGGAAGGGCAGGCAGCCTCCTCGTAAATGTTGGCTTGTTAATAGCCCCTTTCTGAAATAAATCCTTGGTCTCAAATATGTTCCCAATACAGTCCCCCTGGGCACCATCAGAGCTTGATTGACCCGCCCTACAACTCTCCTCTCATTGGTGCCTTTTACCCCACCCTATCCTGAGGTTGGGGACAGTTTCCCTTTCTTCTTAAAGAAAGTTAATCCCAGCATACGTGGAGGGTGGACCATCAACTCCAATGATGCAAGTCCTAGTTTCCTTTCTTCCAGCCAACCCTGGGAGACTTCATGCCAATGGAGACGCTAGAAAACCCAGAACTTCCAGAATTCCCTTGGCTGGACAGGCTCCATGTGATTTAAAAAAAGCAGTAATGTTTGTAAGATTTTTTCTTATCACAAGGTAATACCCACACAATGTGGAAAATGGACAGGGATGCAGAGAACGAAATCCTGCGCTCTAACCCGCCCCGCAAAGACAATCCCACACCCAGAGCCACCGGACCAGGTCCTCGAGCGGCCCAGGCCCGGAGGCAGGGAAAGGTCCCCGCTTTGTGGGGAAAAGCCCACGTGCGGGGCGCGGGGACCCGCGGGGCCGCCAGGGGGCAGGCGTGTGCCGCGGACCCGGGTCCCGCCTGGACCAGGCGCTCCGCTCCGCGGCTCCCGGGGGCTCGGGCCAGGCGTCCGGCGGGGGCGGGGCGGGGGCCCAGGGTGGAGGAAGCCCCCAGGCGCAGGCCCCACCGGGAGCGAGCCCTGCCTTCAGCTCATTTTATCCTCAACAACCCGGAAGCTTGGCGCTGCTTTCCTATTTTACCGATGAGGAAGGTGAGACTCAGAGTTAGGCAGTTGCCCAAGGGGACACAGGTCACGAGGGATCTGGGGCAAAACCCAGGTGTCCCGACTCCAGGGCCGCTCGCAGCCATTCCCAGCACGTGCGTGTGCGGGCAGGTTCAGGCCGGCCTGGGGGCCACATGGGGCAAGGGTGGGAGCCCCCGTTCCTGCTCAGCCCCTGGGGATTTCCTCTTGGGGGCCTAAGGAGGGCCCTGCTGGCGCCCGGAGGCATGTGGATCACGCCTCGCCCTTCCCCCGCCCCCCGGGCACACAGCCCGGGGCCCCGTTTCTGTAGGCGCCTCGGAAAGGGGGCAGCCCTCTGCCCTGTGTGGACGCGCTTGGCTGGAGGCTGCCGGCAGGGGTGAGAGTGGGTGAGGAGGGAGGCGGAGCAGCCAACAAGCAGGGGCCTGTTTCCTGCCTGGCCTGACCCCGGCTGTCCCCGGGGAGGCCCCAGCAAACTGAGCAAGGTCATCCAGGGCGAAATTCCAGCCTGCGCCCTGAGCAGCAACTTCGCTTTTCCCAATAAGGCTCAAGAAAGGACACGGAGTGTCCTCCCCACACCCCCTCCCTGTCAGCACCTCTGCTTTTGTGAAGCCTCCGCTGCAGACAGCCTGCCTGGAGAAGAGACAAAGATAGACCCTGGGACAGATAAGGAGAGACAGCGGGCACAGATAGGGCGAGGGACACAGATGAGGAGATGGGGGTGCAGGCAGGGGCAGGGCAGCAGCCCAGGCAGTGGGTCTGGAGCCCCAGCGGTCAGAAGAGCTTCCCGATCGCGCTTGCTAAGCCACGACTGGGCTCGGGTGTTGGAGAAAGATGCAATCATGGTGGAAACAGAAGGGTTTTTGTGTGGTGGGAAAATGGATTGGGCTGGCAGCCTCGCCCCTCTGGGCCACTGGTACGCGACGTGCGCCAACCTGGGACTGGTGGGTGAGGGTGCTGGAGAGTCAGTGGGGGGCATGGCCGCCGAGCCTCCAGATGGGGGGGGGCCCTGTACCTGCGGCGGAGGGGCAGGTGGGGCGCCCCGGGGCAAATGGGGTTGCATCGAGGCTGCTCAGTCTCTCCTGCTCAGGACCTTCTCTTCCTCTGTATAGGATATTTGCACCCAGCACTGGCTGTTTGGCTTGGCAAGTGAACAAGGCCATAAAGTCATAGCTGGCCTGCGGGCGCTCAGTCACCGTATGCAGCTGAGTCAGTCCCCACCACTTCCCTCACCCCCTGGGGGCCGGAGCCTCCGCTCCGCCCCGCCCGCACACACAGACACATCCACACAGGTATGCGCAGACGCCGTGTGGCTGAGTCGTGGCTCCTCCTCCGATAGCACGTGCCTGCACGCACATGCACACAGGTGCCCGCAGACGCCGCATGCACCTGATTCTGAGTCACCAGAGCTGTTGAACCCTGAGGGAGGGCACCGAGAGTGTGTTCTGCCTTCCCTATTTAGACGCAGGTACCCGTATGTGTGCGTGTACGCGTACGTGCCGCCATGCATCCTGCTGCATCGTGCCAGGGGATCAATAAATATTTGTGGAATGGATAAATGAGTGAACAAATGAGTAAATGAACAAACACGTGAAGATGTGAGTGACACCCACACTGCTTGGAAACTCCTGTAAACTCGGTAAAATCGGTTGGGGCAGTGCTGCAGGGTGGGTCCCGAGTCTGTGTCTGCAGGGAGTTGTCTTGCTCCAAATATAGCCTCCGTGGGCGGGCAGGGAGCCAGGGCTGCCTCCCAGACCGTGACTTCACTGGGCCTGAGGCCCAGCCTCTGAGGAGTTGGAGAAAATTAACAGAGAAGAGGCCCCAGCTTTCCACAGCCAGGGCTGAAGTGTGAGACTAGAGCTGGTGGGTGACTGTGTACTCAAATGTCAGCGGCTTGAGCTGTAGGGCACACGGTTCTGCAGATGGGCCCAGAAAGGACCACTTCTGGGTTGGGCCCCTGGGAACTACCTCTCCTGGATGTCTTGGGCCAAATGTGCAGGAGGCACAGCCCCTCTTGAGGGCGGGGCGAGCACGGTGCCTGGGTCCCTCTGGTGGGTGCCCAACCAAGGCCTCTTAGATGGTCCCCCATCTGGGCAGGCCTGCTTGCAGGGCCGTTCCCCGTCTGCAGCTTGACTCTTCCTTTCTCTAGCGGCTATGCCTCTGCCCTATTTCATCATCCAGAATATTACAGTATTACCCCAACTGATCTTCCTGCCTTAAGACTACCCCCTCTCGTCCATCTTGTTCACTGCTGGCAGCATTATTTTTCTAAAATACAGACCTGATTATATAACTTTTCCGCTCAAAAGCTCCATAGCTTTCTGCTCCCCCCTATTTAGCAGTAAAGTTGGATTGCCTTAGCCTCGCGCCCAAGACCCTTTCATAACCTGGCCCTGCTCTACCATGTGTGTTTTGAAAGGCTGATGTATGAAGAGATCGTTGGTTATGTGCTGACGGGTGGATTCGTGGACGTTAGGCTGATGGATGCCTATAGGGATGGAGGGGCCCATGGACTGTGTGATTTGTAGACAAATTATGAGATGTCTGGATGATTGGGAGGCTAGGAGTAGGGGGTGGATGGGTGGGTGGTTGGAAGTCAAGGCTATTTTGGTTCCAAGGAACAACCCGCCCCCCTGCTGCGTGTCATCAGGAAAGGGGCAGGGGATGATTGTGACCTTGGTGCCTTGCAGACCTCACTGACGTCCGGGCCTCACGAAGGTTGGGACTGCGGCTTCTCCCCGTGTCTTGAGTAGCGGTTGGTCTGGTCGCTTCTGCTCTTTGGTGCCTTCACTCACTCCTCTCCCGCCTGGCTTGGTTTTCCTCCTCGTGGCCCAGCAGTCGTCCTCTCAGCTACTCTTGCTCCTTCCTTCCTCAAGTTTTTATCAAGTGACTGGTTATGTGCCTGTTTGCACCTCAGCATTGCTTCTGTGTGCCGAAAAATAGACTGTGAACAATAAGTTACTGCCCTTGCTGAGTGTGCTTTCTAAAGGGAGAGACAGACGCTAAGCAGTTACATGCGAGGTGGTTACATGCTGTGGAGCCAGCAGCGCAGGGCGAGGAGGTGGGAGGCGAGTGGAGAGGGGCAGAGGATGATCAGGGAATGTCTCCGATCAGGGAGTGTTTGAGCGGAGATCTGAACAAAGTGAGGGGTGAGCCCTGACGATATCTGGGGGAAGAGTGTTCTAGGAAGGAGGAATGGCAAGTGCGGTGGCCCGGAGGTGGGACCTCTCTGCACGTTTGAGGAGCATCAATGAGGCCCGTGTCGCTGACGCAGAGTGAACAAGGGGAACAGAGGTAGGAGGTGAGGTCAGATTAGCAGAGGGACTGATCACCAAGGGTTTTACAAGCCATCGTTAGGACTTAAACTTTTACCCCAAGAAAGAGGGGAAGGCGTTGGAGGATGTTCAACACAGAAGCGACAGGCTCTTATATTTTCAAAGGGCCGCCTGGCTGCTGTGTTGAGAACAGACTGAAGGTGCTAGAGGTGGAGGCACGGAGGCAGTTAGGAGGCTCCTGCAGAAATCCAGGAGGTGGACCAGGGCGGCAGTGGCAAAGGTGGTGACAGGTGGTCCAGTTCAGGATGTGTTTTGAAGGCACAGTTACCAGGATTTGCTGATGGATGGGCTGTGGCTGTGAGACAGAGGAAAATTCTGTCAAGGGTGACCCTAAAATTTTTGGCCAGGGCGACTATGAAGATGGAGCTCCTGTTTCTGAAGAAGTAAGTTGTCTTTTTTGGCAGGAGGCGGTGCAGGGAGAGGTGTTATATCACAGTTCAGATTGCGTTGCAGACTGATGCTCAAGGGGGGATATTAAGATGCAGTTGGATGTAAGAGTCTGGGGTTTAGGAAGGAGCTCTAAATTGGGGTCCCGATGGAGGGCTTGTGCCATGTAGATGGCATTTAAAGCCAGGGGACGATGAGCTCATCTAAGGAGAGTGCAGACAGGCAAAGGGTTCGAGGCATGACCTCTGGGCCATGCCAGTGTTTGAGGTTTAGGGGAGGACCAACCTCCACAGAGACCTGGATGGAGCGGCCAATGGGGCTGGAGGGAGAGCAGGAGATGAGGGGGCAAAGAAAATGTCTGAAGCTGGAGGGAGTGAACGTCACCTAGAGCTGCTGACGGCTCAGGAAGGACGAGGCTGGAGTGAAGGTTTGGTGGACACAGCAGTTCCTGGTTCTCAGTCCCGCCCGGTGTTTGCAGGCTCTGCTTCCGGGGAGGTGGTGGTGCAGATCAGCCTGGATGAGGAGGAACTGCACTGTGGCCCCCGCCGCCCTTGTCTCGGGTAAGGACACGGGGACGTGGCGGGTGCCCGGGGTCCCCGCAGCTCTTGAGCTGTACTGTCGCTCTGGGTCCCACTCTTCCAAAGCAGAGGCGAGCAGCAGGCTTGATGGAAAACTTCAGTTAATGGGAAACTTAATAGAACGAAAGCTTATTGTCGCTCAGGATGGAGTCTGGAGCGTGAAGGGACCTGACTTCTCAGTAATACCTAACATTCGTCCTCTCCAGGGAAGGCACCATGTGATTGGCTAAGTCTGTCACCTCGAACACAGACAACCTCTTTGGGCAGAGTTTTTTTGCCAGGCTACTCACGTTGTGTATTTGTGCACACAGAAACACAGTTGCCTTAGTTGAGGAATCCCAAGGACCAGGCTGTGGTCTAATCAGGGTTAAGGAAGTAGAACTGATTTCACGTAATACATATGATATAACCCTCAAGATTTATGCAGAAAGAAATGTTTGTGTCCATTTTCCTCAGCAAGGGGAAGTACTAGAGCTGTAAATACTCTTTTCTAGTATGAATGGGCTATGAGAATAGTGACTTGATAACTAGGTGTGTATGTCATATGAATAAAGGAATCTTTATTTAGGCCAATGAGCCATCAGGTCAGACTGGACCAGACAGATGGGCAGAGGTGGCTGGACAGAATGTTAAAAGGGATGATTGGTAGCTGGTCGGATGATTAAATTGGATAGAGAAATGACAGGTAGATGATGACTCTAGATTGACGGGTGTGTGAGTTTTAGGTTAATGGATGGACAGTGAATGGAGGGAGGGATGGCTCGATCCCTTGTGGCAGTGGTGCTTCAGAATCATCTGGCAGGTTTGTGAAACACAGGCTGCTGGATCCAGCCCCCAGAGGTTTTGATTCAGTAGATCCGTGGTAGGGCCTGAGAGTTTGCATTTCTAACTAGTTTCCGGGGGGTGCTGGTGCTCCTGATCCAGGGACCGTGCTCTGAGAACCACTGCCCTCTGGGGTGCCCGGGATTGTCCTACAAAACAACAGCCAAGGTGGCATTGCCAGGCCAGGTGGAGGGATGGGGATGGCATCCAGCAGGTGTCCAGGCGTCCTGTCACTGGCAACAGGCCTTTGTCCCCGGCAGGCCTAGGGGCCCATGGCTCTTCCCCTGGAGATGTAGCACCCTTGCCACCGCCCAGCACTGTCTGTCTGTCTGCCTCCAATCCCTGCCCTCCACAGCTAGGGTTAAATGGGGTCCATAAGGTGCGTGCATTTGGCCAGCGAAGGCTGGGGGCGCGGACACATGGAGCAATCAGGGGCAGTGCCCTGGCCAGCCCAGTGCGCGGGGCAGAGACGTCCCTTCCCTGAACCCCTGCGTGCCCCCTGTACCTCAGGAACTGCCCTCGGAAGTGCTGGAAGCCACTCCAGTGTTCCTTAACCTCAGCATCCCAGAGAAGCTGTTCTCATCAGGCCAGAACGGGCCAGGATGGCTCTTGGGGCTGCTCCTGGCGGCTCTGGGGCGCAGTGTGGCTGGGCGGGCAGTGAGGACGCCCCGAGCTGGAGTCTGTGGGTCGCGCCCCCTCTAGCCCAGCTGCAGACAAGCAGAGCCGCCCAGGCAGGCCCCCTGCTGGCCCAAACCATCCTTCTGTTTGTCACCCCTGCTTTCTCAGGTTTGCCAACCTCGCGTCTCAATAGGATCCTCCTGAGCAACATGGAAACATGCTCAAGTCTCCCTTGCCTTAAAAAGCGAACAGACAGCCCCTTTGACCCCGTATCCCCTCCAGCTGCTGCCTCCCATTCCCAGTAAACGTCCTCCAGAGAGCTGCTTGCTCGCCTGTCTCAGTTTCCTCCCCTCTCATGTACCTGCATGCCCACCAGAGTCTGGCTTCTGCCCTCCGCCCTCCATTCAGACGCGCCCGTCAAGTCGCTGGCTTCTTCCAGGACGCCAAGCGCTGAGCCCACTTCTCAGCCCCTCCCCGGCCACGCAGCGCCCCAGCCCTCCGAGCACTCCTGGCTTCTCCCACCGCTCTTCTCCGTTCCGTGCGTGGCACCGCCTTCCCCTGCTTCTCTCCGCACCCCTGGCGCCCCTCCTGCCAGGTCCGCCCTCCGCCCAGTGCCCTGCAGCCACAGGCTGCCTCTCTTCCCTCTTCCTCTGAGCTCTCGCCCTCGGCTTGGATGGCCGTCCCTACTTTTCTGTCCCCCAGATGTGCGCCTCCAGCCCCTTCCTTGCTGCGAGGCCATCCCAAAGGCACGGCAGCCTCCACGGGCCCGGGGCCAAACTTACCATCCTGTCCCGTCCGGCGGCAGCCCTGGCCAGCGCCCGGTGAGAGGCACCAGCCAACTGCGCCCCTCGGAAACTTGGAGGCCTTCGACACCTCTCCCCCTGGGCCTCCGTGGCCAGATGACCACATCTCGCCCCATCTTATTGCCTCAGTCGCTTTGGACTGTGTGCAGCGCTTTGCATCGTCACTGCCCCATCCGAATCCAAACCACCGTCCTTCTTCCCTGGACCACAACGGCCTCCTGAGTGGTCTCCCCACATCCTCTCTTACGTGCCTCTGGCCCATTTTCCATGTTGCAGCTGCTTCGCGCACGGATTCTGCTTTTTTTTTTTTTTTTTTTTTTTGATGGCTTAGGTGCATTTTATTGGTTTTCTTTCAGAATCCTTCTACAAAAGAGCAAAGTTAAAAAGCAAGTCCCTGGCAAGAGGGTGAGGACCATTCCTCCTTCCACAGAGCCCTCCCCCTCCCCACGTTCCCCCCCTGTGTCACCGTTGTGGTTCACGGGGGCAGAGGGCCTGCTACTCAGGAGGACAGTCAGAGAGGCTCTCACACACACAGATGGGAGACGACTCGCCTGGAGAGGGCAGGGCTGGCTTAGGGTCACAGCAGGGGCTGGAGTCTCCAGGGCAGGAAGGCAGACCGCGTGTAGGCTGGAGGCCCGTTAGACACGGAGCTCTGCCAGGCCTCCTCAGGAACCTAGAAGAGGCTGTGAAATTTGCAGTATCAGGTTTCGGAAAACACAGGGTCAGGGTCAGCGGAGCAGCTGGTAGTGGGGAAGGCCAGGCCCAGCTAATTTCCTGTCAGAGTGGCCCAGAGGCCCCAGCCCCTCTCCGGGCTGGCCACAGGGGAGGAGATGCCGGGAATGGCTCACATTCCTCTGGCTGGGGCCACGCCGGACCTCAGGGGACTTGTGGGGAGTGAGGAGGTGGATGTGCTGAGGCCAGAGTCGGGGGCCCTCTGCAAGGACCAGGCCTCTCCGTCCAACCCTTTGGCTGGAGGGGGGCCAGGGGCTGTAGAGCAGAGCAAAAATCCATCACAGCTGCTGGAGCTTTAGGATAAAGGAGCCCAACCTCACATTTCAGATGAGGAAACAGAGGCTCAGACAGGACCAGGTCTCACAGGATCACACAAGCATCCTGGTTCTAAGCCCTGAACTCTGTTTCTTCTGGCCAGGGCCAGAAGGCCCTGCTTTGCTGAGCTGTGTGACAGTGGGGGACAAGCGGGCTAGGTCTGTGCCACTCTTGGAGGGAGGCAGGAACCCTCACTTCCAGCCCGGGATGCGTGCTTCCCAGGTGGTCTAGCTGTGGGGTGGGCAGCCCGCGTGGGGAGGGCGTGCATGCGAGCTGTGAGTCAGCTGAGGGCCCATGTGTCCTCCCGCTGGAGGACCCCAGCTCATTCCACGCACAGATGGAACTCTACATCCTGGTCCAGCCCTAGGAGGGTGAGGCCATGGAGTCCTGGCCTTGAGTGGCCTCTAAGTGGCCTGGCCAGGCCCAGGGGGAGGCAGAGGTCATGGGTCCCTGGCCCGGTTGAAGTACGATGCCGGGGAGGACGAACCGGGGATGCAGTCACACAAGCCCGGGTGCAGACCTGGCTCCGTCAGATGCTGCCGTGGGACCTTGGGCCAGTCAGTTAACCTTTCTAAACTATTGGCCCCTCAGCTGCAAAGCAGGGAGGGGCTACTCCGTTTCTCTCTTTCCATCTAGTGGTACGGTGGCTCTGTGACTTGGGCAGAAGGTCTCCTGCCTGACACTGTGGGACAGAACCCCTCCCAGAGCCCGGAAGGGCTGCCCATGCCCTCGCTCTGCGGGTGCCCCCTGCTCCTCCCAAGCAGCAGGTGGCCTCCTGGGGAGGTGGGGCCAGGGCACCCGCGCTCCACCTGGCCGTCCTTCCCTGTCTCCCGGCAGTTGCCTCTGAGGCTGGGGACGTTTTCAGGTGCCCCAGGCATCCACCTGCCTGTCCTGAGCGCCCCTCCCCCTCCCTCCCCTCCGCCCACCAGTCGGGCCCCAGGTCCTACAGATGCCACCTCAGGCCTGTCTCCAAGGCTTCCACATCTAGCCAGCCGCACTGCCTTCTCAAATTTGAACCACCACAGTGGCCGCGAGCTGCCCTCCCTTCTCACTCTCCCCCGCGTGTTCTTCACTCGGGAGAATCTTTTTAAACCGCGTCACAACCTGGCTTAACGGCCTTCCCTGCCCTCCTCCGTGCACCTTTGCATCCGTGAACTCAGCCTAAATGTCAGTCACTCAGGGAAGTCTTCTCTGGTCCTCAGGACTGGACTAGGATCTCCTCCCATCTTTCCACAGGCCCCTCGCTGTCCCAACCCTGTCACAGCTTTGATTACACTAGATATCAAACTTTGCATGTCTGGATAATGGCTTATTTTACTTGGGGTCCAGCGTAGCCAGAACAGGCATCAGCACACAGCAAGCAAGAATGATGGACAAATGCCTGAAAAGATGGACACACCATAGTTTGGGGTGATGGGCCCATTCATAGTAGGTTCCGTCCTACAGTCGGAGGTTTGGGGGAACGTGCCCCTTATTAGGGCTGACCATGGCACCTCACATACCAAGGCCCTGGGCAGAGACATAACTTCTGGTCACCTCCCTTTGGTGAGGCTCAAGTGATGGGGTCATGGCAGGGACCCCCAGGCCCACCTGCTAAACTCAGCTGCCCCCAGGAAATTTGGATGTTGACAGAGGCAATGGGTGGGTCCGTGTCGGAAAGCGTCTGCATGTATAAGTGCCTATGTCACTGGGGTGTGTACACGTGCAAGTGTACGTGTGTGAACACGCAGCCCTTGTCTGTTGCCTGTGTGTCAGGACTGTGTTTGCGTGTGTGTGAGTGCCCCCCTCAGGGCCTTGCAGCAACTCCTTCCCAACCCAGCCCAGCCCCCCGAGGCCATACCCTCCATAACACCTCTGCCCTCTGCCTCCCTCCTGCCTCTCCCTGGGCCATCCCCCATGCAGCATCCCTGCCCAGGGCTCCGGTGCCCTACACACACATCTGTAATTTCGTGTATCACGGCAGTTCATCTGTATGATGCTGTATTAGTTTTCTGTTGCTGCTGTAACAAATTACTACAGACTTAGTGGCTTAAAACAGCAGATTTATTATCTTACAGTTCTGGAGGCCAGAAGTCCAAAATTGGTCTCACTGGGCTAAAATGAAGGTGTCAGCAGGGCTGTGTTCCTTCGTGGAGGCTTTCCCAGCTTCCAGAGGCTGCCCACATTCCTTTGCTCATGGCCCCTTCCGTCTTCAAAGTCAGCGATGGCTGACTGAGTCTCTCTCTTATCACATCACTCTGACGGTCGCGTCTGCCTCCCTCTTCTGCTTATAAGGACCCTTGTGATGACATTGGGCCCATCCGGGGTAGTCTCTCGAGGTCAGCTGATTAATAGTCTTAATTCCATCTGCAACCTTAATTCTTTGCCACATCAGGTAGCATCTTCACAAGCTCTGGGGATGCGGACGCAGACATCTTTGGGGGCGGTGCAGGGACGACATTATTCTGCACATCAGAGATGGTCTGTCCCTTCTTTCACTTGTGAGCTCTTTGGGCCTGTGCTGTGTCTTACACATCTGCAGATGCCTCAAGAGCAGAACAGTGCCCAGCCCGCACTAGGTGTTTATTATATATTTGTTGGATAAATTCAGCCAACAATTTGTGGAGAATCCATTTTGTGTTGGGTAAGTTTACATATATCATCACAGTTTTTGTTCCCACTTTATAGGTGAGGAAATTGAGACTCAGAGAAGTTAGGAACCACCCAAGGCCAAAGAGTAAGTGACAGAGCAGAAGCTCAGTGGACGTTGACCTCAGGTAGACAAGGCTGACACCTTTGTTCCTTTGAGTCTGGAGCTCCAAGAGAGACAAGCCCCTAGACCTTTGGTGGTGGCCATGAAAAGGCACCTCTCAGGTTTCAGACTGGCCCCCGCTGCAGTGTTCTGACCCCCGTCACCATTTGCTCTCAGGTTCCCGGGCTGCCCTGACAGGCAGTCTTGGCACGAGGTCTCCCCCACTGGCCTTGTTGCTTTCTTAGATCTGAACCGCAGCCTAAAACTCTTCTGCTCACCTTCTGTCCTCCCGTCTCTCCTCTGTAGGGGTCAAACCTACATGAGTCTGATGTTCCTCCCAGCTGCCCCCCACTCCCTGCTCCCTGCCCACCTTCCCTCACAGGTGTTAGCCCTGGAAATCTCTTGCACATAGAATCCCGTCTTCCTGTCTACTCCTTTAAGGACCAGAACTGACATAAATGGTCTGAGGAAGCAGAGTAAGAAGAGGACCTGAGACTGTCTCACTCTGAGGGCAGGGGAGGAGGATGCCGTCCTGGTTGGTGGGCGCCCCAGATGGTCCCTAGAGCAGGTAGTAGCTCAAATGCTAAATATTTCACTGGTGAGGACTTGGGAAAATTTCCTAGAGGAGAAGAATTCTGTGGCAGGGGTGATAATTCAGGCATTTGAAAAATAAGGGGGGGGAAGAGTGCCTTCTAAAGATCGGCTGGTTACTGCTCGCTCGTCCTGATGCCCCACAGAGGGAGGAAGAAGGACAGTGGGCCGCTAACAAGCAGCCGGTGGGTGAGTGTGACAGCAGGGATCCCGGGGGCGGGGGGTGTGCCTGAAAAGGGGCCCTTACCCCTGGAGTGGGGGACAGGTACAGCTGAGTGGCAGGTGAAGACAAATAGAGTTGCAGAGCTCCAGATGAGTCTGAGCCCTCAGCCAAGGTAGTTGTGTGAGGACCGGGCCCAGCTGGGGAAATCTGGAGCCCTGAGACCTGAGCTGAAGGCTTCTGCATGGCACCCCTGAGGTCACTGGTGCTACCTCTTCCCTGACCCTCTGGGCTGGCAGGGGTGACCCACCCTTCCTCATGAGAGCTGCCATCTCTGCTGCACTGAAAGATGCCACAGAGGCCTCGCCCCCGCGAGTGCCCTCCCAGGAGTTGCCCCTGCTTCCTCTCCTGTCTGCCAAGGACAATGATTAGGGTTGAATTCCAGAATGATCTGGCTGGGGACGTGCTGGACCTGATAAGGGGGAAAGAGACTATCTCGTGAAAGAATAGGAACTATCGTGGACACTGGCAGGAGGAGGGGATGCTCCTGGGATTGGATTTTGAGAGTGCTTGATTAAGGCAGCTGGAGCATAAGACCGGATAAGCAAGATTCCATTGACGTGAGGACACTTTGTTGAGACACAAGATTTAATACCCTAGCTAGGATGCCAGGGGATGGAGCAGACTCTCTTAGAGGTCTGGAAAAAGCAGAGGCCGGCACTCAACGAAATGAAAATACCCAAGTTCCCCTGGCAGATGGTAGAGAAGAAATTTACGACAGCTGAGGGAAATGGGCACCTGGAATGATGTATTATGTAAGGCCAGTAGTGACGGGCAAGACAGAGGGCAGACAAGGGGGCTTGCCCTACAGAAAGCTGTAGAGATGGTGAACAGAGCATGGTGTCCCTAGGGGCAAGACGGACGGGCAGCCAGTAGGCTCTGCTTAATATCAACAGCCAGGAAAGCAGACAGGAATGGAGGAGCAGGAGGCAGGGGCAATAGCAAGTCATGGTCCCTTGCTGAGTTCCCAGACCTGAGCCAGTTTTCAGATATGGAGCCCATCGACTGAAGAGGTGGCCAAGTCTCTAGGAGGAAGGACCCTGCAAAACTGCAACCAGTATGTATCATGAGGAGTCCTTCAGTTTTTCCCCAAAGGTCTATGGCCATTTGTTTGGGTGACTGTTCACTAGAGAAAGGGGAGCAGTAGACAGAGTTTGAGTTGACATTAACACCTGGAGACTCGAAGCATCATCACAGGCCCTTTTTCAGAGCGGGGCCTATGGAGGTCAGGTAGCAAGTGGAATCCCGGCTACGGTTTGGCTTGCAGTGGGCTCACTGGGTCCACAACCCAGCCGGCAGTCCCTTGTACTCCAGTGTTTAACTAGAATTCAGGTGCTCTGATAGTAGGGGTAACCCCGCCTTGGGTGCCTGGCCCAGTGGGTAGGAGCTCTCATAGTAGAGAAGGCCAAGTGGAAACTTCTGAAACTGCCTTCTCACTCCCTCACCCTGCTCAAGGTAGTAAATAAAAAATAACATCTCATCCCAGGGGTTATGGCAGAAACGAATGCCCCCATTAACCACTTAAAGGACGAATGGGTGGTGGTCCTACCATTTCTCATTTAATTCACCAGTCCGACCTCTGCAGAAATCTACAGATCCAGGAGGAAGACTGCAGACTGTCTCAGGCTTAACCAAGTGATAGCCCTGTTTGCAGCTGCTGTGTCAGATGTGGAATCATTGCTAGAGCAGATTAATAAGGCCTTAGGTATGTGGTTTGCGGTCATTTGGCAAATGTGTTCTTTTCCACTCCAGTTTGAAAAGAGGATCAGAAACAGCTCACATTCACATGGGATGAACAACAATATTCATTTACAGTTTTGCCTCAGGGCTACGCTTGTCATAATATAATCCCTTTGTGATAATATGCCCTTCGTCATAATATAATCCCCAGAGATCAGGGCCACGTGAGTACCACAGTGATCCGTTACATCAATGACACCGTGGTGATGAGACAGGATGAGCAAGAGGTGCCTCTGTGCTGGAGGCCATGGCGAGACCACATGCAGTTCAGAGTGTGGCATATAAACCTACGAAGACTCAAGGACCTGCCACTTCAGTGAAGTTTGTAAGGGGTTCAGTGGCCAGGGGTATGCCAGGATATCCCCTCCCTAGTAAAAGAAATTGCTACATCTTGTCTCTTTCACAATGGTGAAGACAGCACGGTGCCTGGTACCCCCGTTCGGGGTTTGAGACAGCATATTACTCTTGGTGACATGGAAGGCTGCTGGCTGTAGGTGGATCCCACAAAAGGAACAGGCACTGCAGAAGGTCCAGGCTGCACCGCCAGCAGTCCTGCCATTTGGGTCATATAATTTGGCAGACTCTCTGGTGTTGGAAGTGTCAGCAGTGGGAAAGGGAAAAGATGTAGTATGAAGCTTGTGGGAAGTCCCAGTGGGAGAATCACAGGGCAGGCCCCTGGGGTTCTACAGCAAGGCTATGCGATCGGCAACAGAGGATCACACACCTTTTGAGAAACAGTTTCTGGCACGTTACTAGGCTCTGGTTCCTAAGCTCTGGAACATTTGACCGGGGCATACCATATGGGGCGTCTGAAACTGCCCATTCTGAGTTGGGGTCTGTTGGATGCATCAATTCAGAGTCACATGGGCCTGGCAGTAGACTATTCATAAGATGGAAATGCTCCCTCTGGGGTTGAGCCTGAGCGGGGCCGGAGAGCACCAGTAAACCGCGTGAGGACATAGCCAATGCCTGTCCCCTGGCTGGTACCTATGGCCACATGGAGGGTCCTGTACAACCCACTGAAAGAGGAGGAAAACGCCTGAGCTTGGTTTATGGATGGGTTGATGTGGTACATGGGTACAAGCTGAAGATGGACAGCGGCTGCATGACAGAGGTGTAAAGGGAAATGGAAAATATTCCCACTGGGAAGAGCTGTGAGCAGAGGACTTGGTCATGTACTTCGTGTACAATAAGTGGCCCAAGGCAGTGAGAAGACACACACACTCTTGGGCAATGGCCAAATGGCCTGTTTGGTCAGGGGCCTGGAAGGAAAAGGATGGGAAAACTGGGGACAAGGAGATGTGAGGTAGAGACGAGTGGATGGACATATGGCAGAAAACATGAAGATTTTAGTGCCACGTGCTAATGCCCATTAGAAAGCACCCAACACATTAAGGCAGTGAGTTTAAGCAAGTAAACAAAATGACCTGGACGGTTGATGCTAGCTGGTCCTTATCATTGGCTGCATAGAACCAGCGCAATGAGCATGAGTGGAGTGGCCACAATGGCAGAGGCAAAAGCTAACACGGGCCCCAAAGCACAGACTCCCACAGACCAAGGCCGCTCTAGGTCCTGCCGCCCCTCAATGTCCAGCTCACCAGCAGCAGAGACCTATGCTGAGCCCTCATGTGGCACTGTTCCCACCTGGGGCAAGTCAGCTACATCAGGCCCTTTCCATCCTGGAAGGGCCAGTGATTCATCTTCACAGGGATAGAGAACTATTCTGGGTTTCCCTTTCCTGACCACAGAACCTCAGTTAGCACCACTGCCCAGGGACTTACAGAAGGCTGGAGCCAAAGGTGTGGAATTCCACTCAGCTTAGCATTTGGCCAGGGACACAGCAAAGGTCCTCTTGCACTCTAGTTCATGGCTGCCACCAGGGCGCTTAGAACTCCTATGTCCAGGAACCAGCAGGGATCCTTGACCCTGATCAGCAGAAGGCAGGGCTGCTTCTACACGATGGGGGCAGGAAGGATGCTGTGTGCTGGGTGGTCCTCTAGCTGCCTCCAAGTAATCCCCCCTGTAACTGAGAAAGGACCCGTGCAGCAGCCCTGACCTGAGACAGGTCTAATTACCAAGTATTCAGGTCCCTCCTCCCCCATCAAAGGTTTTGGTCAAGTCAACAGGCAAGCTGAGGCTGTTGAGAGTGAGGGGAATTCAAAATGGAGAGTGGGGGAGGGAGAGCGTGAGATTAACTCCATGACAGGGTAGTTAGCCTTCCGACTCCCCTCTTTCTCTCCTCTGAGTCTCCCTTAGGAAGAGAGGCCCAAGGGAAACAGGGAGGAGCTGCTCTCTGAGCCTGGCCACAAGGGGAGGACCGCAACCACCGTGAGAGGACGTCCCCCGGGTCTCTGACTGCAGGGACTGTGCCTGACTGTCTGCCCCAGCTGTGCTTTCTGGAATCTACTACTGTGTTTGCTTCCCTGACTGCTGCCTGCTGGTGACTAAGCGGGGCAGGGCTCCCAGGCAGGCCCGCCCTTGGGAGGTGTGGGGTTCCTCTGACGACGACTCCTGAGGACTTCTCACCTGTCTCGCCAGGCTTCCTTAGAACTGCTCCACAGTCTGTCTCCCACCCAACTTTTCCTCCTCCCTCCCTTCCCTTCCCTTTGTCTTTCACAAGGTCACACCTGCACCCAGGTCTCCTGGGCCTCGCAGCCTCCCCCGCTTTCCTTCCCGTTCCGGGCCTGCTTCTCAGAGGACTGGGGCTAACACACCTGTCACCCCAAGCGGGGTTCTGGACCAGCAGCCTCAGCGTCACCTGGGAGCTTATTAGACATACGGAATGTCAAGCCCCCTCTCAAACCTACTGAATCAGAATCTTTATTTTAACAAGGTGATTCATACACGCACTATAATTTAAGAAGCGTTGATTTATAGATGATTTGGTCTTGTTCAGCAAATCCTTTAAATCTCAGTTTGGAATCTCAGTCATTGCAAAGGTGAACCGTTGGAATCACAAAATCACAGATCTGGGTCCCTCATTTTACAGGTCAAAGCCTGCAGAGCTAAGGCGAAGGTTCAATGTCATATCGTGAATTAGAACAGAGCCAGCACCCGGGTCTCTCACCTCCCAGCTCTTCCCACTTTGGCTCTGCTGTGAGTAGGCCACTTGCTCTAAATCTGCATTGCCTAGCATGGTAGCACTGGAATGTGGCTAGTTGTGGTATAATAAAAAAACAAATTTTTTTGGGGGGGGGGGTCTTTGTCCTGGGTTTGCGGTACAGAGTTGCTAAAACATTTAGAATTTCCTGAGTGAAAGGAGTGCCTTTG
Source organism: Balaenoptera ricei (assembly GCF_028023285.1). Classification (NCBI taxonomy): domain Eukaryota; kingdom Metazoa; phylum Chordata; class Mammalia; order Artiodactyla; family Balaenopteridae; genus Balaenoptera; species Balaenoptera ricei. Next base: position 67,352,184 of record NC_082646.1, read on the forward strand.
TTATTCATAATGAGTCCCTTTGACCACACCTGTGTTTATGTGAATGCAGTGACTCAGGCTGGGGCCCCTAGATAGCTTCAGGATGAGGACTGGTTACCAGAAGGAACAACGTGTGAATAGTGTGGGAAGCTACAGCCTCTAGGGGGGCTGGAGAGTGGGTTATGAAAACATCCTGAACAAGATCCAGAGAGCTTCCCAGTTGGCGACCACACGGAAGTGCTGGGAGGGCGGCACGCCCACACCCAGAGAGGGCATGGAGGCACCACGCCATCACTGCTCCCAAGCCTTGCCCCACACATCTCTTCCATGCGGCTGTTGTTGTTTCCTTTATGCCAAACCAGTAACATAAGCAAAGTATTTTCCTGAGTTCTGTGTGTTCTTCATGGTCCCTGGGACTTGCAACTGGCCTCTGAAGGGAGGCAGTCTTATGGGACCGAGCCCTTAACTGTGGGGTCTGTGCTGACTCTGGGGAGGATGTGTCAGAACTGGATGCGCTGCCGGACACGCAGCTGGTGTGGGAGAACTGGAGAATGGAGTGGGAAAATGACACGCACTTCGTAAGAGAAGTGGTGTCGGAAAAAAGGTAACGCAGTGGTCCAAACTGAGATGTGCTGTAAGTGCAAAATACACACTGGATTTTGAGGACTCGATATGAACGAAGACTATAAAATATTTCATTAATAATTTTTTGTATCAATTACATGTTGAAATAGTGTTTTTGATAGATTACGGTAAATATTGAAAATAAGATAAAATGTTATAAAATTAACTTCATCTATTTCTTTTTTTTTTTAAACAGTTTTACTTATTTATTTATTTATTTGGTTGCACCGGGTCTTAGTTGTGGCAGGCAGGCTCCTCAGTTGCGGCACGTGGGCTCCTTAGTTGCGGCATGGGAACTCTTAGTCGTGGTGTGTGGGATCTAGTTCCCTGACCAGGGATGGAACCCGGGCCCCCTTCACTGGGAGCACGGAGTCTTATTCACTGCGCCACCAGGGAAGTCCCTCTGTTTCTTTTTACTTTTTAAAAAAGATACACAAGTGGCTTGCATTATGTATCTATTTGGCAGTCCTGCTCCAAGCCCTATCTCTTCATCAGCACTGCTTTATTTTTGGCTTATTTCATAGCTCTGGTTGCTGGTTGCCGTAGCTGAGGGCATTTCCTGGTAATCAGCCTAAAATCTTGAGATTATTCAGAAATTCTTTATGAGATAATGGGGTTACTTAACAACTCTTAAAAGAACTCCTAGTGAAATATCTATAAATGTCAATTTTCACTGAGAAGCAAACCAGCCGTACCATTAACAGTTAACGCTCTGGCTCTGGAGTGAGGCCACTGGGCGGAGGGTTTGGGAGGTAAGAATAAAGAAGCAGGGCTGAAGGTTTTGGGGAGTGGGACTTGCGCTCACGTGCTGCCTCGGGTCTGCATCTTTCCAGAGCCCGGAGTAGAAAGGCTCTGTCGCAGGAGCCGCGGGGGCAGGGGCACCAGGCCCCAGTCTTTCTTCCTTGGAACCTAGTGCCCTTCTCCCCGTCACAGCTAAGACGGGAGGAATGAAGGGCGTCCTGACACTTGTGCTCAACTCCCAGTCCCAGCTGTTTCCCCCCTTACTGAATGTCAGGGACACAGTAGGACAGAATGGTAGGTCCCAGGGCCAGCCATTAAGAAGAGAGGCCTGGGGCTAATGAAGGCCTGAGGGCCCTGGCCTGGGTCACACGAGCCCTCTAGACTGAGGAGATCTGAAGGCTCAAGAGGGGGATGCCACTGCCTCACCCTGGGGGTCCCCCTCACGGAGGGCTCCTGGGTGTCGAGACTTAGAGGTTCAGCCCTGAGGAGAACCTGCATTCTGCTGGCTCCATTCGAGATGTAGTCAGAGTCCCCAAGGGAAACTCCAAGGGCTTATCTAGAGCAAGTGTTGTCCAGAACGGACAGCACTGATCCTTCATCTGTGCTGTTTAACTACTTCCTGAAGCAGAAAAACCTCCTTCCAAACTAGAGTTAAATTTCTCCTGCCTAAAGTTCTCACAAATTGCCATATGCCACAGGTGGTGAAACTGCGACCGGGAAGAGGTAAAGGACTTAACCAATTTCACACAGCTCACTGGAGGCTCAGGGTGGGGGTGGCGGCCTCAGGTCTCTTACCTAAACTCTGCAGCAGTGCTTCCAGAACCCAGAAGCTCAGGCCAGCATGTCCAGTGTCTCTGGTTACTTCCTGAGCAAAGGGCAGTGATGACATTAAGAGAACCAAGGCAAGAAATGGGTTACGCTGCATTTTACCCTTGAACTTTTAGTCCCACGTATGACTCATAAACGTTGCCTTCTGAGTACTAAGCAATGCACAGTGAACTTTATTTCAGTAAATGAGGGATGCTTTTCCTTAAGAAATAAATTTAATTCAAGGTGGTTAGTGAATGCAAGGCATGTAGCGCCTTCATGAAAGTTACAAGAATCCAGTTACAAAAGAAGCACTGTGTAAAGTCTCAAATAGCTGAGGGTACAACGGGCTCCATACTTTACAGAGTACAAAAAATTATTTCATGTACAAAGAAAAATACAAATAATGTGCAAAAACCATTTTCACAGGTGGCAATTTATAAAATGAAAATGATAGAAAAACCCTTCATTCTTATCATCCCCCAATTTCTTATATATTAACACAATTCTATTTTCTAGTGTGTAGATAATTTTAAATTTGAAAATCTGATTTATTTTTAATCTACAAAGTGGCTTTTTAAAAAGGGAACCATTTCACTACTGAAATTTTATGAATGAATCAGTTAATTTTATATTAAATTATAAGCAGACTATCTGAAAAACAAGGATATAAGAACTCATATATACATATTTTTGAAATATTAGTTTGGTATTTAACATATTAACATTTCAAAACAAATGTAATGATCTAGCTACCTACGACTCCAGCCAACCGCAGCGGCCGTTGCAGAAAAGCTGTTTCTGTGCGCCGTGAGAAACAGCAATCCTGGTGTCTTAAGCTGAACAAACACAGGCTATCAAAAGTAAAGAAAACTTAAAGACCAAACAAGTCCCTACTGTTCATGTGCAGAGGTGCCGTTTGGGTATCCAGTCACGCCACAGTGCGACCTCGGTTTACACAGCCGTTGTCATAGGGGTCGTGTGGTCATAAACAGCTGGCTTCTGTCTCTCAAACATCTTCACTTTATTAGTTCAGTGCAAGTGTCTGTTTTGTGAGTTAGTGCATTCAGCGTTCTGCATGTTATTCTGTGTAAGAAGCTGTCGGGGAGCAGAAGAATACGTGGGAACACAAAGTCCTGCGTCCTCAGGGCACCTCTGGCCTAGAAAATTCAGTGTTTTGGAAACAGTATTTTCCTGCATTGGCCTGGTGATTACTGCATCATTCTCTGGACAGTCTTTTTCCATCAGGATAGTCTTATGTGCCCCTCTTTGCCTGCCACTGAGCACTGATGGTCTTGCTGTGAACCCCAATGGTCGAGCAGGTATCACGGAAGCACCTTTGACAGCACCAGAGAACTGAGCATCTCTAAGGTCAGGCAGTAAGAATAGGAGCCTTTGATGGAAAACCTGTTCTATGCAGAATGGAAGATAGTCTTTTAGGATTAAGATAGGATTTTGATTTTTGCTTGTCAGAAAGCTCCAAGGATATTAGGACCTTGGAGAACAAAAAGGATCTATCTTTCATGAAGAAGGACCCAGGTAGGTGGTAGCCACTTTGCCTAGGGGATGGGTGACAGTCGGCTCAGGAAGCATTCTTCTGATCCCTAACCATGAAGACCCTGTTAGAACAACCTAGTGCAAGATACAGGGAGGGCCTAGGGCTCTTGACCAGACCTGTGTAACACATCCATTCAGGCTAAGCAGACTTAGCAACTGCTAAAAGAGGGGAATGGGTAAGTCTGGGTAGGAGAACCTTAGGCCCTGGGATGACTCATCAGAACCAGCAGGAAGCTGTCAGCTCCTCAAGGACTCACACACTTTTTTCCTGTCTGGCAGCACAAGCCCCTCCTCCCTCTTCTGTTGGGTTGACCATGGGCATCAGGCGTCAGAGATACAGCTCTGGATCCTGTCCACCCACTGCTGGGCACTCTGTCCATCCTGGGCACAGAAGTTATACACACGTTTGCTGGTCTTGAGCTATAAAATCAAATGACGAGAACCAGAGATGAAGGGCAGGGCTAGTCTATGGCTTTGGGCAAGTGTGCAAATAAATCCCTGTGACCTTCCCTTTCCGTTCTGCCCCAGAACCTCTGTTATTTTCTCTGCCCCCCACTATCATACTGTCATTGCCTTTAGAGTCATTATACTTTCCTGGCCCCCAAAGTCAAGGGGGATGTCAACAGAAGGGCCTGGCAGAGAAGAGAGACACACTAGGGAAGCCTGACTTTGCATCTTTCCGGGGCCTTCCTTGACTGAGGAAGAGGGTCAGGAATGGCTGGAGTCTCTGGCCCCGCCCACGCACTGCACCAGTGCAGCACAGGCGCCAGGAAGGCCGAGCTTCATCCACACCACGATGGGGTTGGCTTTCATGTCCCCTTTCCATCCCCTTCTCTAAGTCTTCAGTTGGGGCCACACTGGCAGCCCAGAGTCAGGGAAATGGCTTCATAGACTGAGCAGGGCCCTAGAGTATGACCTGTGTTCCATACGAAGTCCTGCTTGGCTCTGGGGATTAGATAAGTCCCCTATCATGTGGCCCATAAAATGCCCCAAGGCCCACCTAAGGACTGCTGAAGATGTTAGGGCAGACAGACATCATGTGTGACTAAGGATGTTTTTTTGTGGATGATCAAGCATGAAGATCAATGGATACAAAGGGAAGTAATATCTGTTCTCGACAGTAGGTGGTGAGTGAATAACTAACAGTATTTAACAAGGAGTTCATCTGCTTCCACGTGTAGTTGGATACCTTTTAAAGGAGTCTTTTGTGCAAAGCGCTGTGCAGCCTTTCTGAGACATGTGGACAGCAGGGAGAGGTCAGGTTTGGGGATGAAGAGTGCTGGGTTCAAGTTCTGTAGCAATTCCCACAGCCGGGGTGGGTCTGTGACCCATGTGCAGTTAGCACCAATTGCTCTGAGGCCCCATGATTCTTGGAGGTGGATGGATTGTAAGGGATCATGTGCAAACAGAGCCAGGAAAAGACAAGATCGACTTACATCAAAGAAAGCCTTGTCACTCGTGTGCTTTGGGGCTCCCATGCTGGGGCCAGCAGGGATGACCATTTCTACCTCAGCCAGATCAATGTGGCCTTTACAGCTTGTGTCCTCACCCGAGTCATAGTATCGCAGCTGGAACCAAAAAGATACATGGGGTATAAGAGACACAGAAAGGGAAAACAGCATGGCTTTTCAAAATGTATTTGAATACTTTCCCACATCTTGCTAAACTATGCCTGGAAGAATAGACAAGAAATTAAAAACGCTGGTTGCTTCTAGGGAGAGGAATTAGACAGCTGGGAGAAAGGCGGAAAAAGACATATTTTTTGAAATTTGAACAAATAAATGTATTACACATAGAAAAAGTCAACTAACAACTGTAAAAAAAAAATATATATGTAACATATAAAAAAGGGTTACTGTTTAGAATATATACCGAATTCCTAGAATTGAGAAGAAAAAGATAAACAACCTAATAGAAAAATGGTCAAAGGATTTCAACAGGCAAGTCGCAGAAGAAATGTGAGTGACCTATAAACATCTGAGAAGATGAACAACCTAACTGATCAAAGAAAAGTAAATGAAATCAATGAGATTTCACTTTTCACTTAGATTAAGAAATATTAAAATGGCTGACAATATTCAGGTTGAAGGGAAGGCACTAGGTATTCTCAAACACTGTTAGTGGGGATATAATTAGTCAGAAGCCTTTTAGAGGACAATTTGACAATATGAACTAAAATTTAAAATGTTTATACCTATTGATACACCTTTCCCACCTCTAGAAATTTATCCTACAGAAAGACTCCCACAAGCATGCAAAGACACACCTATAAAGAGGTTTCCTTCAGCACTGCCTTTATTAGCTAACAATTGAAAAGATATCTGTCAATAGGGTATTGGTTAATTAAATGATGGTACATCAATAATATGGAATTCTATACAACATTTCAAAAATGATAAGATCTATTATGAACTGGTAGGAAAATATGTTCAAGCTATCTTATATTTAAAAAGCAAGTTTCCAAATAGCATGTAGATATAAAATGACTTTTGAAAAACAATAAATACCTCAACATTTGATTGAGTGGTTACTGTGTGTAAGGACTGGACATCGCTCTAACTAAATTAGTCTGGACTTCACTCTGTATAATCTACATGGCAGCAATGTGTTTGGCGCCTCCATCTCTGCGGTTCTGGCCTCAGACTTTTCTCTGCCTCTCCCTTCAGGCATAGTATGAGTAGGACTAAACAGAAAAACCATATACCTTTCGTGTTAAAGAAATCTAAAAGACTGGCAAGAATGCAGATGTAATTTGATGTAATTGTAAATTATAGAAAAATTATGACATTCTCCTGTTATATTTAGTGATTTAATGGAACTTTTCTACACAGTGTAGGCTCTATGGTTTCAGAGACAATGTTGTTTAAAGTCCAGCCCCCTAAAAAGGGCTTCCATTGCATATCTGTAAAAACTTCTCTATATTCTTCCACAAAGATTCTGTGTAACCTTTATGAAACTCCTTGAGCAGAGGGAAAGGGGGTCCCCGTGCAAAGTGTCCATCTGTCAGGAGCCATCTAGATGCAGGTCCAGCGAGAGCACTGTACTGGCCTAACAGTCCGTGTCTTTCTGAACAGACTCCATGTTGGACATGAATGCATTGAGAAGCTGCTCAAGGCTGACTGGTCAGGTCCAAGGTAGAGTGAGGTCTGTGGTCAGAACGTGGGAGGCCATGCGACTCTCACTAGTGAAGGGTGCAGAAGGGCTGGGTTCCACCGCAACCAAGGTCACTGGAGCAAAGATTCTGACACTCAGGATTGTGCTGGGTGCTACAGCCACAGCAAAGAACCTAGCAGTGGGGAAAAGGCTTCCCAGCGTGGTCTGGGAGGTCCAGTCTAGTACTTGCCCACTGTGGATTTCAGGCTTGGGTGGGCACATCCCCTTCTGCCTATTTCAGGGCTCCCTCCATCCTCTGTTGCTGTCACCTTTGAGGGATAATGATGCCTTCTTTAGGACCAAGTACAGTGATGGGCACAGAGAAAATGTTCAATAAATGTTTGTTGAATAAATGAACACCCTCGATTTTGAATGGATGCGTTATGCTGCAAAGATGAAGGTAATCTGTATTCTGGGGAGTATTCACAGGCATGGGTTCTGTATGTGCATGTGGTATGCAACAAGCTGAAAACCTCAGGTCCTCTCTTGGCCTGGGCTTTAAGAGCAGGCAGCAGGAGAGAACATGAGCATTAAAAGGCAGAGTTCTATTGCTCCTAATGCTCTGGGCTCAGCAGTCACTGCCTCTGCCTGCACACACCTGCACTCTCTCAGCAGGCTGCCGCGCTCAGTCTCAGGGCTACTGCTCCTCACTGGGTCCATGGAGGAGCCTCAGGCAGCATATGAGAGGCCTTAGGAAAGCATTCAGTACATGAAGGCTGTGCCTTTCTGCTGAGAGTCACACAACAGCCGGGGACCAAGCCTAGCCTAGGGAGAAGTGATTCCTATAGGCTGTGATGGTATTTATTACCTGATGTTTCGTTACATCCAAAACGAACCAGCGGGGCTTCCAACCTTTCAGCAAAGCCCCTCTTTTGTAGAGCGTTCCCTCAAAGGACCTAGAAGTAATGATGACATAGCAGTTAATTTGATTTTTCATTTAAAAAGTGCTGTAAAGGGGATATCTGTTGTTTTTGTTGGTCAAGCCCCTATTTCTCCCAGATGATCCAAAAAAGATCAATCAGAGCTCCCCCTAGAATTTTTCTATTAGACCTTTGGGGAAGGGCTGCCTCTTTCTGCTGGAATTACCAAACTTGTGAGGTTTGGAGCTCTCAGTAGCCATTTTTTATACCATGTTGGGGTAGATGCAGCCCATAGGAGAAAGCAGAGCTGGCAAACAACAGAAGCCTGAAGATGCTGTGCGAGAAACTGGCACATCCTTGGCCTTCCCAATTTATGTGAGTAAATTCCTTTCTGCTTGAGCTAGCGTGCGCTGGATTTCTGAAGTTTGCCCCTGAAAAAGTGCTCACTGACGCATATTCCCTCAAGAGATCTGGCAGACAGACAACAGCAGTCAGGACCCGCCACAAATAACTACAACCTCTTGGAATTATTTTAGTTGTAATTTTGACTTTTCCTCTTCCAAGAACCATCTAATGCATTTAAAACAGAAACAAAGGATTAAAGCGGATCCATTTTGAGTTTACAGAAGGCGGCACGGCACAGGCCTAGCTTATTAAAGGGCCCGCGGTGTGGCCGAGGGCAGGGTGGGGGAGAGCCTTTTCACTACACCCGGCAGGGCTCAGCAACGTCAACCTGTTTTCATCATTCTTGGACGTGTACTGGCTGTACAGCGTGGCTGCTCTCCGATCCACTCCGTTGGATGGGGAGATGCTGGCGCTCTGCTCCTCCCCCATGCTGCTGTCCGGGAGATGCAGCAGAGACCTCTTCTGATAGGAAGGGAGGTTGGTAGACACAATTCCTGGGGAGCCCAAAGGGTGTCTCTGGGGCTGAAAAAGACAGAACAGGAGCTAGGAAAGCTTTCCAAAGACTTTAAGCAACTGATCCGATAATTTCACTTCTAAAAATTTACCTCGAGGAAAAAACTGGACCGTATATATGTATGTGTAAAATATATATAAAAAGATGTTTATCCTGGAGTTTTTTAGGAAACTAGCAGAAAACTAGAAACCACTTAAATGTCTATCATTATGCGACTGCTTAAAAAAAAAAAAAGGTATTTCCATACAATGGACTTCTAGACAGCCATTAAAAATGATGCCGATTTACATACAGTGACAAACTGAAGGCCATGTATGCCACATATTAAGTAAAAAAAAAAAATGCAGGTTTTTAAAACTGCATGTATAGTAAATCCCTTTTTTTTTTTTTTTAAATAACTCAATGGATTCTTTTTTTTTTTTTAATGCTATTCTTGTCTGCTTACATTCTTTTTATGTATGTATGTATGTATGTATGTATGTATGGCTGTGTTGGGTCTTAGTTTCTGTGCGAGGGCTTTCTCTAGTTGTGGCAAGCAGGGGCCACTCTTCATCGCGGTGCGGGGGCCATTCTTCATCGCGGTGCGCGGGCCTCTCACTATCGCGGCCTCTCGTTGCCGAGCACAGGCTCCAGACGCGCAGGCTCAGTAATTGTGGCTCACGGGCCGAGTTGCTCCGCGGCATGTGGGATCTTCCCAGACCAGGGCTCGAACCCGCGTCCCCTGCATTGGCAGGCAGATTCTCAACCACTGCGCCACCAGGGAAGCCCGTAAATCCCTTTTATATGTGTCTTTAGAATTATAAAACAAGTTTGATGGCATAGTGGTTTATTTCTAGGTTATAAATTTTGGGTGATTTCTGTCTATTTCATAACTTTCTGTGTATTGTCTCATTTAAAGGAATACACATATCTCACTTTCATAATCAGAAAAAAAATTAAGAAACTATTTTATTCTTCTGAGAAAAAAAGCAGTAAGACATCACCTACCTGTGGCCTGTCTGATAACAACTCCTGAGTTGCCATCTGAAGGCAAGAGAAGGCACCCCAAGGACCCCTTCTTACCACATTGGAGGCTTTCTTCTACACTCCCTTCTCCTTGACTCCTCTGTGACATCTGACCCTGCCGACCTCTCCTTTCCTGAAGTGCTCTTCAGAACACTCATCTGTCCTAACTTCCCTTCTGTTGCACTTGGAGTCAGTCTGGTGTGGCCAGACTTTGACTGGTGGCCGCCCCACGTATCGGCTGTGTGACCTGAGCCTGTCCCAGCGTGCCTGAGCTGAGACGCCGCCCCCTCACTGTGGGTTAACAGATGCAAAGTGTAGATGGCGCTCAGCACAGCCCTTCCACATACCACAGGTGAAGGGGCTGTGAGAAGCAGAAAACAGAGTATTTGGTTTTAAAATATCTTTACGATAAATGTTTCTTAATTCAGAAACAAAAAGGGGGTGTGAACAACAGAAAGCAGCATAGTTTGCTCATTTAAAACATTTCATTTTCTCTGATTATTTCTCTGGCACAAACAAGGTCTTGGCATTCCCCTCCTCCCTCATGTGGTAGATCAGCTGAAACCACAGAGGCGCTGAGATAGAAAAGAACCCAGTAATTTCCCCTGGATACGGGGCCCTGGAACATAAGTATTATGTCACTGTGGTAAAGCGAGACACTCAGGAAGTACCCAGTCATCTGGAGCTTTCTGCCCTGGACCCTCAGGGCATGACCCTCCCCCCTTTGGCCATAAACCTCCTGAATTACCTGTGGCAGAGGCCCCACCTGACCTAGCGCCCTCCAGGAGCTCAGAAGTAGCTCTTCAAAGGGCTTTGCCAACTCACACGGTCTGCTCTGGGCTCTTCTTTAAGGTCCACAGTTACCCGTTCCCATAGCTGCTGCCACTTCTCAGGTGTTTGGTTCAATTTATGCTCCAGTCTTTCAATTTCCTGCAAAGTAATTAAAAGTTTTCTGACAGATAAGTATTTCATAGAAATCAGGATGTTCCCCAGAGCCACACCCCCTCTGTACTAGATGAACAGCATGGCCAGAGGGCAGTGAAAAACCATGGTAAGCATGGGGCCTCAGAAGTCTCCCAAGCCAGGAATAGAGGTGGGAACTCTAGCTGGTGTGATGCATTGTGGCAAAGATGATTTATTAGGATCTGTAACCGGGCCTTTTTGTACAGATGGCTTAAATAGAGAGATGAAATAAATATCCCAAACACCTTCACCCTTGGCCAGCCCATAGGACATCTGATGGCCACAGCAAAAGGTCAAGCACTGGGCCGGTGTCCAAACTGTCATAGCTGAGGTATATGAGAAGTCTGTCCTTGACAGAGGAACCCCTCAACTCTGATGATTCAAACCAGATGTAGAAAGAACGAACCAAGAAATGCCCAAGGACTGGAGCTTCCTTCAGACAGGGAAGCTGGAGAGCAGAGCGGCAGCCTCTGTGACAGTGCTTTCACTGAAGCATGCTCCCTCCTGGTCAGGAAACTGGACGGAGAAGGCTCTTCAGGAACTGCTTGGCCCACATCTGGGCTCAAACTCTTTCCTCAGGGCTGCTGTTCTCATCAGGGTAGCTACTGCCAGGATGGCTTCACTCCAGAATATTCCTTGTAGAAGATGGTTGGCAGTGCTCCCATCAGGCCATCAGCTACCCACACTTCTCTGACCAGAGGAAGTAAGGCACCCACAAAAGCCATAACCCAGGCCTGACTCAGGCTGCTTGGCCAGCTAAAACAGCTGCGAAGCTGCAAATTGCTCCATTTGCTCGAATGCTTCCTTCTAACGCTGAAAAGCTCACTTTTACTGAGACTCTTTGCCAGTACCTGAGCCTGGTTCCCCACTGATCCATGGGAGCAAATCTGGTGTCCTCATACTCCTGCAGTGCTAGCTATAATGCTAACCCAAAGTAAGGAGAGCTATGTCCAGGAGCTGGTGAACCAGTCTTAACTAAGCTCAGTTCCTGAGGCCTCATGTGCCTCCAGGTCCCCTGGTGCCCTAGGAGTGTGTCTACACATGGCTGACTTACACTGACAAGGCTGGTGAGAGCATCGGGCTGAGCACAGCTGACATCATCATAGCATGGCCACACTGTTCTCCTCTGGCTCTGGGGCCCAGCTCCTCTGGCCAGTTCAGAGTCTTCGGAGGGGAACTGCTTAGGGGTCAGCATTGTCCAGTCATATGAAGGCCCTGTGGAAAGGGTCTCCTCTACATAGTAATCCCACTTCTTGAGGCTGGAAACGTTTACATTGGGCTTCAGGGCCTGTATAAAGAAAATTCTGAAATATAGTTTCATCTTGACCCCAAAGTGCCCCAAGCTTACTGGCAGGCCAGCCCCTAACATTGCAGGGTCCAGGGAAAAAGTATGAATAGAGGTTCAAATACCATATATCTATATATTTAAACATTATACATCAATATAACTATTAGATAAAATATGTTCTATGCTCCTACCTTGTCAAATATAACTTCCTAATGACCTAGAAGGCCAGGCTCCAATTGAGAATTCTTGGACTTCTGGGAATTCTACACCAGGAAGTCGTGGCACTGGGGAAGCTGGTCCCAGCTCCCAGTTCTTGGCCTAAAGCCCTGCTTCTCTTGACCCAGCTCTGTCCTATATTCTGAGGGTCTCTTATGAACATGTGTATATACCCCAGCCCATGCAGCTAAACTCTTGTCTGCTCCCTGTCCAAAGAGCTACTCCTTAGCTGCCCTTTTGGCTTAGGGATACATTTACTGGCTTGGGGAACAGGCTTGGGGAAGTGGTCTGGTGAGTAACTTGAATTTGGGCAAGGAATCTTGAAGTGCCAGAGCATGGTCTAGGTGAAGGAGAGGCATCCAAGCGTGTACCCTTGGTTTCTCATATACCTCACTTCATGAGAAGGGTGCATCTGGAGAAAGGCCAGGGTGAGGTCCTATTACATGGGGCCCAGGGCCAGGCCTTCTTGCCCCTGAGTAAGGTGGTCTACTCCACTGCAGAGCCTATTTCATGCAGACATGCATGGCAGAGGATGGCTGTCCCTGAGAGGTCATCCTTCTTGGGCTGGGCTCCAAACATCCCTGCTTCTCATAGGGGTTCTTCCATGGCTTTGGTACAAATGGACTTAGGGAAATCTTATCTGCTAGGGAAATCTTTTCTGCTTACATGACCTGCTAAGGTTTCAAGTTTTGTTTGTTCTTTCTTCCCAGGGAAAGTTGACTTGCTCTGACTTTCTTGAAGTTATCCTTTCTATGCTTGGGGGGCCAGCTCCTAATTTTTGTGGTCAAGAATTTGGTATCAGTCTCCATTCCATCATAACCTAAACCCATAGTGTATCAACTTTTAAATAGCTTCTAGTATGAAACCTAGTCAAATGTTTATAAAACGCTTAAACAGCTTATATATGCTCAAAAAGTAAGGAAAACTTTAACACAAAATATTCCAAAAATGAAACATAAATGCTTTCTTTCTGTACCTCTATTTCCACTGGTGAATATAAATAATTAAAGAAAATGGGACTCCTCTTGTGCATTCTATCGATACACTCCCAAATACAAATTCCTCTTTTGGCATGCTTGTCTCCTTTATCATCAAATAAAGTTCCTGTAAATCCCCCCCCAAAAAAGAAAAATCAGCAAAACAAAAGTCAAATAAATCAACAGTTTGCCTAAAAATATGATGCATGTAGCAGATGAAAAATGGAATATTTTACACGGCTCTAGAAACAGCAGCACACGTGCAGAAGCCTTAGAAAATGACTGCAAAGCTAAAGATAGGAATGGACTTCATAGCTATATGGAAACAAATCCAAATGGAAGGAAAACCTGGGATAAAGTTTTCCCAAGCATTTAGCAGGACAGCATGACTCCCTTCCAATCGACATCGCACATCTATATCTAGATTCACAGAGGTCCATGCCAGGAGACATTCTACACATTTTTCAAGAGAAAATGGAAGGAAAATGATTTGATGAAACTCAGTTAAAAACATAATTTTATGTTTCTTTTTTAAGTTGTTGGCTGTTTATTATGAAGCTATTTAAAGTGTTTTCTTTGGTAGTTTATATATACCACAAATCATGGTCATGGAGACTTTGGATGTCAGAAGGATGTGGTCCGTATCCTTGGATGAGTTAAAAACAAAAGCTGAATTTAGGGGGGGCACTTCAGGTACTATATTTGTACCTTTCCAACAGTCAATCTGTTACTCACATGAGCCCACTTTATTTTTAATAGAGAGGAAGATGTGTTAGGGTGAGGCAGGAGGTGTTTCTTTAAAAGGCCAGGAAGGGTGCCTCTCGTAGTAGTGCTGTCTTGCTTTGAATGAAAAGATTCAGTCAAAAGTCAACAAGCATTTTATTTATCATAAAAGAAGGTCTCATGCCCAAGGCTGCACAAAATCCTATAATATGAGGGGCCCCCAAGACTAATTAATATTTCTTCTCTACCTTTCAACTGTAGAGTGCAGAAGAGTAGCTCTCAACCCTGGCCACTCATTAAAAAAAAGGGCTTAAAAAAATCCCAGTGCCTAGGTCTCACCTCAGACCCATTAAATCAGAATCTCTGAGGATGGGCCCCAGACATCAGTCATTTTAAAAAGTTCCCCAAGTGACTCTAATGTCCACTGTAACCAGCTCTACTTAATGTCTTCCCAACACACGGGTGCTTAAAAAATTAAGGTTTCTGATTATGATGTGTGGAATGACAATTTTATGAGTCAACAAAGGTCTGGAAGTACAAACAGGAAAGGAAATGGTCTCACCAGTGCTGTCTCCTTTACCAAAAGTATGAAATATCATACTAGATAATTTTAATAGCATGCACTGAAAAGCAGTATTTCTTTGCTTTCATATTTTAAACTGAGAACATTAGTAAATATTTTCAGCCATTAAGAGAGTCTTCTTTATGAATATTCAGGTATATATAATATACTGAAAATAAATAGTATATATAATATACTGATTTTCTTTATTTACTTGTCTTCTTAACAAAAATACTCATGTGTATCCCCCTTTCCCCCTCCCTATAAAAACAGCAAAAGTAAGAATGTAAAAGTCCCCTTGGGGAAACGTTTTCACAGGGGCTGACTGGCTTTTGAGAATCTACACTTTACAACTATTACTGCTATTAAAAATGTTAATAACAGTGGTGATGTCTAAAATTTACTGGGTTCTTACTTTGTGCTAGCAACTGTGCTAAGAAATTTACAAATATTTCCTAATGTGATCATCCTGGCCCAAAGGGGTGGGTGATATTATTATCCTCATTTTAAAGATGAGGAAACTCAGAGAGGTACCTAACCTGTCCAAGGTACTTGGCTGGTAACTGGCAGTGTTGAAATTTAACTATTCTGTTTGCTCCAGAGCCCATGGCCGTAACTGCTATACAAACTGCTTCCAGGGGCAGGCAGCTTACCTACCAGAGTGTACCAGGGTTGGAAAAACTATGAGTCAAGTGTTTCTCCACAAACAGTGATACTGCTTGGAGATAATAAAATAGTAATAAGCAGATTTAACTTTTCAAAGGTGCTACATGATGACCACTTGCAGCCCCTAAGAGCTAACACAGCACATAATCTCACTCATTCATGTCCATTCTACTTTCGTAGTTTGTAGAGTAAAACCTTAAAGTGGCCTTGCCACACTTGGGGGTGGTTATTTTATTAGTGTCTTTAATTAAAAACATAAAACTAACAAGAAAGATGGAACAAGGGCATGCAAACACGTACCGTGCTCTAATCTTTCATAGTCTGAATCCAGGAGAAATGTTTTAAAGCGATTAGACACATAGTGGAAAGCCAAGAACTTTAAGTAATAGGGATTGAATTCAAACTCAGTTGGATACTGGTTGTGAACCTGAAACACACAAGGCAAAGAAAAGAATAAGAATCAAATGGAACAAAAAGTGGATGCCATGCCACTGAGTGCTGACCTGAAATATGCAGGAGACCATTTGGTCACTCAGTCAACTGAATCCCTACCATGAGTGGAAGTTGGAAAGGAACCAGCCTTTTGCCAGACACCATGCTAGGGGTTTTTTTATAAACATAATCTCATATAATCTCCATAACAACACTGCAAGATAGGCATTATTTTTTTTTCCGGCTTCATTGAGATATAACTGACATATAACATTGTGTAAGTTTAAGGTGTACAGTGTGATGATTTAATACACATATCTATTGTGAAATGATTATCACAAGAGGGTTAGTTAACACCTCCATAACCTCATACAATTACTTTTTTTTTTTTTGGTGGTGGTGAGAACATTTAAGATCTACTCTCTTAGCAACTTTCAAGTATAGAATGCAGTATTGTTAACTATAGTCGCCATGGTGTACACTGGATCTCCAGAACTTATTCCTCTTATACCTGGAAGACGAACATCTCTCCATCCCCCTGCCTCCAGCCCCTGGTAACCACCATTCTACTCTGTTTCTATGAGTAAGGCTTTTTTAGATTCTACCTATAAGTGAGATCATACAGTATTTATCTTTCTCTGACTTATTTCACTTAGCATAATGCCCTCAGATTCCATCCGCATTGTTGCAAATGGCAGGATTTCCTTTTTTCTCATGACTGAATGAATTTCTCATGTTTATATATATATATAACATTTTCTTTATCCATTCATCTGTAGATGGACACTTACATTATTTCCACTTCTTGGCTATCGTGAATAATGCTGCAATGAATGTGGAAGTACAGGTATCTCTTTGAAATAATGATTTCATTCCCTCTGATATATCCAGAAGTGGGACTGCTGGGTCATACGGTAGTTCTATTTTTAACTTTTTGAGGGACCTCCATATTGTTTTCCATAGTGGCTACACCAATTTACATTCCCAACAAGGGTTCCCTTTTCTCCACATCCTCACCAACACTTGTTACCTCTTGTCTTTTTGATAACAGCTATTCTAACAGGTGTGAAGTGATGTCTCATTGTGGTTTCGATTTGTATTTTCCTGATGATTAGTGAGTGATGAACACTTTTTCATGTACCTTTGGCCATTTGTATGTCTTTGGAAAAATGTCTATTCAGATCCTCTGAAGATGACAAACAATTATTACCCTCCCCTCCCCCGCTTTACAAATGAGGAAGCTGAAGATGAGCAAGATTAAATAATTTACCCAAGGTCATTCACAGCAACTAGTGAGCCCAAATTTGAACCCTGGCTTGTTAGGCTCCTCGGTCTGTGCCTCATTCACTACTTTATACTGTGCTAGATACTTGATATACAAATTATCATAAGTTGTGGTTCTTGTTTCTAGGCATTTGTGGTGTAATAGTGTGTAATACAATAAGAAAAATTACACTTACAGAAGTTTGGCAGTGACAGGAATGAGAAGAGAAGGTGGTGGTTTGGGGGGAGAGCAAGAGACGTTTTCCTGACTAAAGAAATGTGTGACTGTCTGAGGGCAATGTAGAAGGCGCCAATAGAGAGAGAATAAACTGTGGAGAAAGAGCTGATAACTAAGAGAGTAAGACACTGGGAAAGCAAGAATGCATGAGGCTAAGGGTCCAGAAACAGGGAACAGCCTTAAAAATGAGGAGGGACAGAAGAGTAGATAAGAAGAAAGGTATGTTCAAGTGCCAAGGGAAGGGGGAGGAGCTTATGCCTTTTAACCTTAATTTTCCATCAGTAACTTAGTGAGGTCACTGGGAGAGGAAGAAGGATGAGGGAATGACATGGGAGGGTGGGAGCAAGGCAGGGTCCGGAATGGTCACTGAGCTATAGCTTTAGGCACCCTGTACGCAGACTCCATGGAGCCGTCTCATGTTGGCAGAAGATAGGCTGATGACCTTGTGACGCTCCCCAGTCCACCCCGCAATCTCACCTTTGGATTGCTCACTCTCTCATGACCAATTAGAGAATTTTGCTTGGTTGAGATAAGTTCCAATCATAATTGTATTTACTTAAAAGCTGTTTCAAATGAATACTGCAGGCAGGCTGTCTAAAAGCCAGCTTTCCTCTCCATGTTTTAATTTGGCAATGTAGACCAACACTTGGTCAGCCAAACAGAGCAGACATGTGTGCAGTATGTTGATTACCTAACAGATCAGTGGGAATTTAAAGTCATGATCTGGATATCAGTGATTTTATCAATGTTTATCATCTGATTAGAAACCTAGTTTTCTGTGATGATTAAAGGTTTTTTTTCTTATAACATTTTTTCTGGCTTTTACATTGAACTAAAATTTTAGATCATAAGTAATACAACATAAAATGGATGTTAAGAAGATGTATTAAAACAGAGTTTGGGGGCTCTCCTGGTGGCGCAGTGGTTGAGAATCCGCCTGCCAATGCAGGGGACACGGGTTCAAGCCCTGGGGTGGGAAGATCCCACATGCCGCGGAGCGGCTGGGCCCGTGAGCCACAATTACTGAGCCTGCGCGTCTGGAGCCTGTGCTCCGCAACGGGAGAGGCCGCGATAGTGAGAGGCCCGCGCACCGCGATGAAGAGTGGCCCCCGCTTGCCGCAACTAGAGAAAGCCCTCGCACAGAAACGAAGACCCAACACAGCCATAAATAAATAAAATAAAATTAAAAACAAAAACAAAAACAAAAAACAGAGTTTGACTCTTAAGCAATGGGTGTGTATACTGTGGACCTGCTTTCTTGACCTGAGCCACTGCCCTTCCAGTTGGTTCTGGTCTCCCCAGGACAGGAACGCTCTCCATGAGACAACTGGGACGTGGCTCTGAATAGCGAGGTTGTGCGCCATATTCCAGGTTTTAGAACTTAAACTCTTTAGCCTGGGTTCCTGGTTCAGAATCAGTAGCACCACCTCAAGGGGCTGGTGCGCACATGATGGAGGGGGGTGACCTGGATTGTGGGTGGTGGGACAGAAGAAGGAGACAGGTCCAAGAGGATAGAACTTGGTTCTCTACCAATCTGAGAATCTCAGGGAGGAGAATCTGCAATGTGCTTGGGCAGGGTGAGCTCCAAGAACAACTTTGCCCCCACAGCCCTTGGAATAAACCTCAGTAATCACAGGCCAGACCCTTGGCTCACTGTGTCCAGGGGAAGAAGAGTTCAGGGCTATTTCCACTGACCCAGTCCATGACAGTTCTAAAAACTCTTTTAAAAACTTATTAAACAAAGCTCTAGAATAACAAAACATTTCTCTCAATGACTGTTCTCCATAAAAACCACTTGCCTCACACATAACTGTATCTTTCCTTGATTATTCTGATATTTAATATGCTTAGGAATATAATTTTAATGACCCACTTCTGAGGTAAAGGAGAATGGAAATGATAATGAATATGACCTTAAGTTGAACTTACAGGCATTTCAGGGAGATCAGATGCTAGGACTGGAAGCAAAACTCCTCTACAAGTGGAAAAATGCTTTCATAGGCCACTGTACTGAGTGACTGGCCTCACCACAAACCCTGCACTCCACAATTACGTTAGAAAGGCTAGAGACTTCTCCAAGGCCGCTGGCACTAGCCTTGCTTGAATTGGAATTGGTGCTTAGAAAACATCAAGGTGCGAGAGCTTGGGGGCAGCAGTGTGTCTGCATCTGTGTGCCACAATGGCACCTGCAGTTGCTAACTGCTTGGGGAAAAAAAACCAGTCTGTCCCCATACTGGAGTTAGTTATCAGGTCTGTTGGAAGTGGAAGAGAAGATGCTGAACAATTTGTTTTTCTTTTTTTTTTTTTTTACTGTGTAGCAACAGTTTAAGCAACAAGCATATGAAAATTTCTTCAATGAAAAAAAAAAAATCAAATTGACCTGAATCAAATGCTGAGTTGATTAATGCCTAGATAACCACATTTGGAATCCGACATTAAGAAATACAAGGGATTTTCTGAAATGTTTTTTTTACTATAATGAGAAACAAAGACCTGATCGTATTCACAAGACAAAATCTGGTGCTTTCTCCACCATTTAGTCCTACATCCCAGGGACTCAATTTGTCCAGTTAATTGGCTTTTTTTCTTCCTTGTCAATGGGACACCTGGCCTCTTCTGCTGTATCCTGCCACAGTGGTCTCCACTAGGCACAATCCACGTGCTTCCTTCTCCTGTTAAGTATTGTTTTAATAGATGAAATGGGATCAGGCCAAAGAGACTGCCTCTAAGAACTTATTACAGGGAATGCATGAGAGTTTAGAGGTTTGTTAGACGCAGGATTTTTTTTTTTAACAACTTTAATGAGGTATAATTGACATACAATAAGCTGCATATATTTAAAGTGTACAATTTGATACCTTCTGACATCTCCACACATCTGTGAAATCATCACCACAATTGACATAGTGAACATATCATCCACAACTCCCAAAAGTTTCCTTGTGCTCCTTTTGCATCTTCCTGCACCCTCCTCTGCAAGCAATGACTGATTTGCTTTTTGTCATTACAGATTAATTTGCATTTACTAGAACTTTATATAAATGGAATCATAAGTATGTACTCTTTTTTTGCGTGCCTTCTTTCACTAAGCATAATTATTTGAGATCCATCCATGTTGTTGGGTTAGCAGTAGTAAATTCCTTTCTACAGCTAAGTAGTATTCTACTGCATGGATATACCACAATTTGTTTATTCATTCACCTGTGGATGGACATTGAGTTGCTTCTAGATTTTTGGTTATTACATATAATGTTGTGAACAGTTATGTATGAGTCTTTTTATGGGCATAAGGACATCATTTCTCTTGCGTAACTGCCTAGAAATGGAATGCTGAATCATCTGGTAGGTAGGTATGTTTAAGTTTTTAAGAACTGTTTTCTCAAACAATGGTATAATTTTATATTCCCACCAGCAGTGTTAGAAAGTTCCAGTTCTTCCACATCCTTGCTAACACTTGGGGTGGTCAGTTTTAAAATTTTAGTCATTAAAATAGGTATTTAGTAATATCTTATTTTGATTTTTTTTTTTTTAAATATAACCCCTCCTAAAAAGAGCTAAGGGTCTGGCTTTTTAAAATTTTTTTAATTTTTTTAATTTATGGCTGTGCTGGGTCTTCGTTTCTGTGCGAGGGCTTTCTCTAGTTGCGGCAAGCAGGGGCCACTCTTCATCGTGGTGCGCAGCCCTCTCACTATCGCGGCCTCTCTTGTTGCGGAGCACAGGCTCCAGATGCGCAGGCTCAGTAACTGTGGCTCACGGGCCTAGTTGCTCCGCGGCATGTGGGATCCTCCCAGACCAGGGCTCGAACCCGTGTCCCCCGCATTGGCAGGCAGACTCTCAACCCCTGCGCCACCAGGGAAGCCCTTTTATTTTGATTTTAAGTTGCATTTCCTAATGATAAATGATGTCAAGTATCTTAATGTGCTAATTTTTCACCTATATATCTTTGATGAAGTCAGTATAAATGTTTTGCCATTAAAAAAAATAGGTTGGTTGTTTCTTATATATTGTTTTGAGAATTCTTTATATATTCTGGATACGAGTCCTCCCGCACACATGATTTGCAAATGTTTTCTCCCACTCTGTGATTTGTCTTTTCATTTTCTTAACAGTGATTTTTGAAGAACAAAAGGTTTTAATTTTGACGAAGTCTAATTTATCAATTTTTTCTTTTATGGATGATGCTTTTGGTGTTGAATCTAAGATATCCTTGCCTAATAACCCAAGATCACAAGGATTTCTTCCTATGTTTTCTTCTAGAAGTTTTATAGTAGGTCTTACATTTAAGATCTATGATCCCTTTTGAATTAATTTTTATATTGATTCAAGGTATGGGTCAAAGTTAATTTTTTTTTGCATCTGGAAATCCAACTGTCTGGTACCATTTGTTGAAAAGACTAGTCTTTCTCTACCTATTGCTTTAAATTTTTTAAATTAAAAATTTTTTATTGAAATATAGCTGATTTCCAATGTTGTATTAGTTTCTGGTGTACGGAAAAGTGGTTCAGTTTTTAATATATATATATATATATATATATATATATATATATATATATATATATATATATATAATGGTTTATTACAGGACATTGAACACAGTTCCCTGTGCTATATATACAGTAGGACCTTGTTTTTTATCTATTTTAAATGTAGTAGTTTGTATCTGCTAATCCCAAACTCTTAATTTATCCCTCCCCATCCCGTTTGCCTTTTGGTAACCATAAATTTGTTTTCTAGGTCTGTGAGTCCATTTCTGCTTTGTAAATAAGTTATTTGTATCATTTTAGATTCCACAAATAAGTAACATCATATTTCTACCTATTACTTTTGTATCTTTGTCAAAAATCAGTTGTCCATATATCATATATGTATGGAACTATTTCTGGACTCTCTTCTATTCCATTGATCTATTTGTCTATCTTTGTACCAATTATCACACTGTCTTGATTACTCTACCTTTATAATAAAATCAGATAGTGCTAGTCCTCCACTTTTGTTCTTTTTCAAAGTTGTTTTGGCTATTCTAGATCCTTTGCATTTCCATATGGATTTTAGAATAAGTTTGCCAATTTCTAAAAAATAGCCTCCTAGGACTTTTATTGTGATTACACTGAATCTTGAGATTAATTTGGGGAGACTGACATCTTAACAACATTGAGTTTTCTGATCCATGAACAACAGGTATTTCTTGATTTATTTAGGTCTTTAATTTCTCTTAGTAATGTTTTATAGTTTCAGTGTCCAGGTCTTTAATGTATTTTGCTAGATTTCTTTCATGTTTTTTGATACTGTTGTAAATGGTAATGATTTTTAAGTTTCAGTTTTCCAATGGTTTATTGCTAGTATTGATTTTTGTATACTGAGCATGTATTCTGCAGCCTTGCTAAACTCATTTATTCTAGTAGCTGTTTTTCTTTTTTTTGGGGGGGGGATAGATTCCATAGACAATCATGTTGTTTGTGAATAAAGATAGTTTTACTTGGGGCTTCCCTGGTGGCGCAGTGGTTGAGAATCTGCCTGCCAATTCAGGGGACACGGGTTCAAGCCCTGGTCTGGGAAGATCCCACATGCCGCGGAGCGACTAGGCCTGTGAGCCACATTACTGAACCTGCGCGTCTGGAGCCTGTGCTCCGCAACAAGAGAGGCCGCAACAGTGAGAGGCCCGCGCACCGCGATGAAGAGTGGCCCCCGCTTGCCGCAACTAGAGAAAGCCCTCGCACAGAAACGAAGACCCAACACAGCCATAAATAAATAAATAAATAAAATAAAATAAAATAAAAAAAGATAGATTTACTTCTTCCTTTCTAACGTGGATGTCTTTTTGAAATCATTTGATTTTTTCCCCCAAATGTTCAATTTGATTTAATTAAAAAAAATTAATTTTGGCTGTGCCAGGTCTTAGTTGCGGCACGAGGGATCTTCATTGTGGCATGTGGACTCTTAGTTGTGGCATGCGGACTTCTTAGTTGTGGCATGCAGACTCTTAGTTGCGGCATGCGGGATCTAGTTCCCCGACCAGGAATCAAACCTGGGCCCCCTGCATTGGGAGTGTGGAGTCTTACCCACTGGACCACCAGGGAAGTCCCGTGAATGTCTTTATTATTACTATTTTCTTGCCTTATTGCATGGCTATGACCTTTAGTACAATGTTGAATAGAGGTGGTGAAGCAGGCATTCACGTCTTGTTCCTGATCTTAGGGGGAAAGTGTTCAGTCTTTCACTATTAAGTATGATGTTAGCTGTACTTTTTTTTAAAATAGATACTATTTTTAGTTTGAGAAGATTCCTGAGAATTTTCACAAGGAATGGATATTATATTTTGTCAAATGCTTTTTCTGCATCTATTGAGATGATGTATGGTTTTTTTTAAGTTCCTTAATATGGTGAGTTACATTGATTGATTTCAAATGTGAAACTGACTGCATTCATGGAATAAACCCCATTTGACCATGGTATATTACCTTTTAAATATATTGTTGAATTTGATTTGCTGAAATTTTGTTTAGAAAATTTGAATCTATGATCATCAGGGATACTGATCTATGGTTTTCTTTTCCTGTCTTTGTCAGAGTTGGGTAATGCTGGCCTCATAGACTGAGTTGGGAAGTACTCCCTTTGCTTAAATTTTCTGTTAGAGTTTTTGTAGAACTGCTATTATTTCTTCCTTAAATACTTGGTAGAATTTACCAGTGAAGCCACCTAGGCCTGAAGTTTACAGTGTGGAAAGATTTTAACTACAATTTCAATTTCCATAATAGACATAGGTGTATTCATGTTATGTATTTCTTCTTGAGTGGGGTAGTTTGTGTCTTTTAAGGCATTTGTCTATTTCAACTAAATTTTTAATTTTATTGATGCAAAACTGTTCACAGTATTCCTTTATGGTCCTTTTAATATCTGTAGAATCTGTAGGGATGTTATCATTCTCATTTCTAATATTGGTAATTTGTGTCTTTTCTTTGCTCAGTCTGGCTAGAGGTTTATTAATTTTATTGATCTTTTCAAACAAAAGCTTTTGGTTTCATTAGTTTTCCTTATTCTTGGCCACAATATCTGGGGGGCCTAAAGGCAAGTCTGTTTCAAATAAATTTAGCCTTATTGTATTATGTAGAATTGGGAATGACAGGCATCTCAGCCTATAAATTAATTCTATGTGAGCATTTCCCCAAATATGCTGATGAACAGAGTTTTAGGCCTCTTTTAGCCATCATCTGGATTCTGTTGTTCAAAATAATTTTGCATTTATCTTGATGAAGAGAAAAAATATACAGATTTAAAATACTAAGACTAAGCTGTTTGAGGCATTTTGGTTTTGTTTTCCATTATGGAGTAAAATCTGCCAATTTCACTTATTTATAGGAAGAGAATCTGAAATGGAATTTGGAGAAATATGAATTTATAGGGTCTTATTTTTTGCCCATATGCCATTAAGCACTTTGTAAAATTTAAAGGCCCATAAAAATAAGCTATGACTCAAATCCCAGGAAAGATCAACATTTTGGGAATAAAATATAATAAGTTAAAATTGGATTTTGCTTTCAGGAATTAGAACTATTAAGCTACAAGAGACCCTATATTTAATGGTATCAACATTTTAAAAATTATGGGTATGTTAGACACACCCTAGAAAAACAGGTAGCTAATACTAGTTTTTGTTATTTCCCAGATTAAGATTTAATAAGCATTAATTGTGTACCTTCTGTACTGTGCCAATCACTTTACATAAGATTTTTAATCTTTCTGAGATACATACATATATAAAGAAATTGAAGCACAGAGAGGCTGAATAATTTGATAAAGATCAAAAGTTAGTAAATGAAACTGATAGGCAAACTCAGACTTACTTTATGGGCTCAAATATTAAAAGCTTTAATGTGAAGTTGCTTGGTTATAAATCAGCTTGGAGTGTGTCAATTTTTGCCAATTTTCAGTTGACTGGGAAGCAGGCAGACACCAGAAACTCTTGAATACACCATGAATCAATTAACTGCGGTTATTTTGCCAATATGCATGGATAAATTTTAGAGTAATAGACCTATGTGAGGGCGACTTAGCTCCTCACACATGCACTCACAGGGAAAGCTCATATCTTTAAAAGGCAAATAGGTTTTCTCTTTGGAATAGGACCTAGCATAGTGCTGGCATAGGGTAACTGTAAGGAGAATCATACCACAAAGCCAGACCAGAGTGAGTCAATTTACAATTTGAATAAACTTCAAAGGCAAAGTTATAACTGTTACTTGCTTTTCTCAAAGTAGGAAATAATGAGGAAGTTCTAAGACTCACTCAAAGATTTACTCTAATGCTGGAATAAAGGAGATGCTTTCGTATACGTCATGCTTTCATTCATATTATACATATCTTTTCCCTTAGTATTATATATATATATTTTTTTAAAATTTTATTTATCTATTTATTTATTTTTGGCTGAGTTTGGTTTTTTGTTGCTGTGCACGGGCTTTCTCTAGTTGCGGCGAGTGGGGGCTACTCTTCGTTGTGGTGCACGGGCTTCTCATTGCGGTGGCTTCTCTTGTTGCGGAGCACGGGCTCTAGACGCGTGGGCTTCAGTAGTTGTGGCACGTGGGCTCAGTAGTTGTGGCTCGCGGGCTCTAGAGCACAGGCTCAGTTGTGGCGCACGGGCTTAGTTGCCCCGCGGCATGTGGAATCTTCCCAGAGGAGGGCTCGAACCCTTGTCCCCTGCGTTGGCAGGCAGATTCTTAACCACTGTGCCATCAGGGAAGCCCTTAGTGTTATATATATATATATATATTTTTTTTTTTTTTAAATTAATTAATTAATTAATTTATGGCTGTGTTGGGTCTTCGTTTCTGTGCGAGGGCTTTCTCTAGTTGTGGCAAGTGGAGGCCACTCTTCATCGCGGTGCGCGGGCCTCTCACTGTCGCGGTCTCTCTTGTTGCGGAGCACAGGCTCCAGACGCGCAGGCTCAGTAATTGTGGCTCATGGGCCTCGTCGCTCTGCGGCATGTGGGATCTTCCCAGGCCAGGGCTCGAACCCGTGTCCCCTGCCTTGGCAGGCAGATTCTCAACCACTGCGCCACCAGGGAAGCCCTAGTATTATATTTTAAAAAGGAATTTTAGGTAAAAAAAAAAAAAAAAAATTTTTTTTTGTATTTGGATGTATTTTCCTTCTGAATTTGGTTCAACTATTTTAAGAAAAGGAAGCATCCTGTAATGATATCATTTGAGCTAAGCCAATTTCTTTTAGAAGCAACAAAAAATCTGCCAGATGTTGCTATTATGAAACTGTGATCTAGCATTTATAATTCATCTGACACCTGGATATACTGGCGCAAACAATGGCTTTTTATATGATGAGGCAGTTCTAATTTAAGATCAGCGCTTCATCTGTTTTCTTTGTAACTCTATTAGTACTAATGGGCAAGTCTAGGCATACGTCCATGGACTGCCTTTTGGCATCCCGCATGTTAGAAATGGTTAATAAGCAGGGCACACATTCCACCTGGGGAAGTTTTGCTTGCTGCTGCATAATTTTGCACTTATTTTTTAAAATGTTGTTGGGGCTTGGCTCTGTTTTGTGCTCCTGAGAGACTGAGGATAGCACTAATTCGAACTGTCTGGCAAAAGCCAGAGTCATGTAAAGCATTAGTGTTCACTTGAAAGGTATTCAAAGAAGGCATTTTCTAATGCCTAAAACCACTATGTAGGAGATGATGAAACACTACCTTATAATTAAGTCAGCAAGAATCAAAAGCTCTATTTGTTAACTATAGTCTTCTGTTTTTGAATGAACAAATTGTCCCTTTTCAGCACAAAATAATCTACTTCACCCAAACTGACACCCATCATAGCCAAGCATTCTTTAAATACTGCAATTAATGTCATACACTCACTTTGCCATGACTTGCCTGAACTCAGGTTATTATGTGTGACAGTATTAAGTTGAAGGGTTCAGACAAATTTTTAAAAATTTATATTTTAATTTTTTTTAATGTAGTATGACTAGATTTGAAATCATACTAAAGGGGTCTTCAGACCCAGAACAATATTATTTTCTACAGTTTGTGAAGCGTTCACCTACAAATAATTGAGTTTTCATTAAAAGTCAACTTTTGTTTTCAGTTTCAGAACTAATTGAAATTTCTTACTGATTGTAAGTGGATTCTTTTGCTGACTCTAATATTTAGGTATGCAGAATTCTGCAAGTTGAATATGGGTATTTAACTCATTTAATACTGTATTTAACTTAAGCCAAATTCAGCCATACAAACTCAGTCCCCAGCAACTCTCCCTCAATTAAAGGAAAGGAATTTTTAAAAGGTAAAAGTCGAAAACGAGGTGGGGAGAAAGGGAGGGGAGACAGTAGCAGGCCAAGAAAATTCAGAAAGATGGAAAACAGAAGGAAGAATAGCAGAAAATGACAGAAGATGAGAAGCTACACTGGGATAAAAATGATTTGAAAAGGTAACAGCTTGCCCTGTAAACCCAGAAAGGCTCAGGACTCAGAGGCCCAAGTCCTGTATAGGAGGAAAAGGGGGGCTCAAAATGAGAACTAGCTGTAAGTCTAGAGAGGCAGTGGTGAGACCTCCAGGGTCCTTTCCTATCTCCTGTAGTCTTTCCTACCTCATGACTACCTTTTTGCAAGCAAGAGATTAGAGGTTTGTTCTCTGGAAAAACCAAACTTGATAAGTTCTGGACTTGGGAACACCATGCACAACTGGGTTAATGATGAGACTGAAAACAGTACAGAAAAAGTAAAACTCTGCACACTTAACTGGGATTTCCCTGGACCTATTTCCTGCCATGCTTCCAGAAAGCAGGCAGCCAGGATTATAAGTACTTTCTGGGTATCACACTGGCAAATTTTTCTCTAGAGAAACTAGAGAGCTGCTGTTTTTTTTTTTTTTTTAATTAGAACTCCAGTTTACTAAGAAATTGGACTAATTAAAAAATTTTTTTCATATTCAGTGAAGTATAATTTAAATATACTAAAATTTCCCGATTTTAAGCCTACAGGTTGATTAGTTTTGGTCACTGTTCATTTGGTTATACATTTGTATAACCACCACCACAGTGAGGATACAGAACAGTTCCCTCATCCTATAAAGTTTGCTCATGTCCTTTGGAAGTCGACCCCCTCCCCTGACCACTGGTTCCAGGCAACCACTGATCTGTTTTTCTACCACTACCATTTTGCCTTTTGTAGGGTTTCCGATAAA
Source organism: Balaenoptera ricei (assembly GCF_028023285.1). NCBI lineage: Eukaryota > Metazoa > Chordata > Mammalia > Artiodactyla > Balaenopteridae > Balaenoptera > Balaenoptera ricei. The sequence goes on from NC_082646.1 coordinate 67,380,351, forward strand.
TGAAATCATGTATTGTGTAGTCTGTAGTCTTTTTTACCCATTTTCCCCGTTTTTATTGAGAAATAATTGGCATACATCACTGTATAGGTTTAACGCTACAACATGATCATTTGAATTACATACGCTGTGAAATGATTACCACAATAGGTTTAGTTAACATCCACCACCTCATATAGATAAAATAAAAAGAAAAAAAATTTTCTCCTTGTGATGAGACTTTTTTTTTATTTTATAAATTTATTTATTTATTTTTGGCTGCATTGTGTCTTCGTTGCTGCGCACGGGCTTTCTCTAGTTGCGGTGAGCGGGGACTCCTCTTCGTTGCGGTAAGCGGGCTTCTCATTGCCGTGGCTTCTCTTGTTGTGGAGCACAGGCTCTAGGCGCACGGGCTTCAGTAGTTGTGGCACGCAGGCTCAGTAATTGTGGCTCGTGGGCTCTAGAGCGCAGGCTCAGTAGTTGTGGCACACGGGCTTAGCTGCTCCGTGGCATGTGGGATCTCCCTGGACCAGGGCTCGAACCTGTGTCCCCTACATTGGCAGGCAGATTCTTAACCACTGTGCCACCAGGGAAGTCCCTTGTGATGAGATTTATCTGACTTTTTTCATTGATCATGATTTTAAGACTCATCCATATTGTTGTGTATATTAACATTTCATTCCTTTTGCTTGCTGAGTAGTATTCCTTGCATGCATGTACCAGAATTTGTTCATCTGTTCACCAGCTGATGGACAATTGGTTTGTTTTTCATGCTACCCCTTTATAGTCACACCCATTCCCCTCCCCCACTATCTCCAAACCCTCACAACCAATATTATTCTCTATCTCTACATTCTTGTCATTTTGAGAATGTTATATAAATGGAATCATACAGTATGTGATCATTTGAGATTGTGTTTTCTTCACTCAACATCATGCTCTTGAGATCCATTCAAATTGTTGCTTGTATCAGCATCTCACCCCTTTTCATTGCTGAGTAGCGTTCCATGGTATGGATGCACCACAGTTTGTTTAGCCATTTACCTGTTTCAGGAGATTTTGTCCCCTCCCTCCTGCAATTTCTGGCTATTATAAATAAAACTTCTATAACAGTACTTTCATATTTGAACCAAATTTCTTATAAAAAGCATACTGTTACATCATGTTTTATTTAGACCATTTCCATTTTTAATGCAATTATTGGTATGTTAGGGCTGAAGTCTGTCATTTAACTTTTTGTCTTCAGTTCTATTTTTTTTTCTTCCTGCGTTTTCTTTTCCCTGCCTTCTGTGGATTACTTGAACATTTTTTAGAATTCTATTTTGATTTATCTATAGTGTTTTTGAGTGTATGTTTTTATGTAGCTTTTTTAGTGGTCATTCTGGGTATTACATTACATATCTTGTTACTGTCGATTGGTGTTGACATTTTAGTGAAGTGTGGAAACCTTACTTCCCTTTACATCCCTTTGTGCTCCCCCATTTATAATTGTCTTAACTATTTCCTTTACGTATATTGAGAACATCAAAAACAGTGTTACAATTTTTGCTTCAACCATTAAATATAATTTAGAAAACTGAAGAGGAGGAGAAAAGTCTATTGTATTTATCCATATTTTACTTTCTGTTGTTCTTTTTTCCTTCCTGATATCCCAAGATTCCTTCTTTTATCATTTATTTTCTGCTTGAATAATTTCCTTTAGCCATTTACATCTATGATCCATTTCAGGGAAATTTCTGTGAATGATGTAAGGGTCAGGGTTCATACTTTTCTATACAGATATACAGTTATTCCAATACCATTTGTTGAAAAGTTTCCTTTCCCCATGTCTCAGTTTTATAATTGTTTTCTGTGGGGGAAGTTGTCATTAGAGTTTTAATCCCCCATTTGTGGAAACAGCAGTTAAACTTACTTACTTTAAACTTTATTTCACCCTTTGAAATCTGAGGATGTTACCTCAACATATTATATGAAAAGGGAACAGTTACAAACTTATTTCAGCCATAAAAAAGGTTTAAGTTAATTTTAGGATAAAAATATGTGAAACCAAAAATATGGATATTTTCAAATGCCTATGGATGATATCTTAAAATACTCAGTAAAGAAGTTTGTAAACAAGTGTCCTATTCTCAGTTTAATTCTTTTAAAAAAGTTGACATGGGAATTCCCTGGCAGTCTAGTGGTTAGGACTCCATCTGCACCTTCACTGCCAAGGGCCTGGGTTCAATCCCTGGTCAGGGAACTAAGAACCTGCAAACAAAGCAGCATGGCCAAAAAAAAAAAAAAAAAAAAAAAAAAAAAGTTGACATGGGTTCAGTTTAATTCTTACTAAAAAAGTCTAAAAAAAAAAAGTCTACATGGGTGACTTTACCTGCCATTCCTCTCATTCCACACTGTTTTGATTACTGCAGCTTTGTAGTATTATCTGAAATCTGGGACAAGTATGCCTCCTGCTTTGTTTTTTTTTCCTCAGAATTGCTTTGGCAATTCTGGGTCTTTTATGGTTCCATATAAATTTTTGGATCATTCTAGTTCTGTGAAAAATGTCATGGGTAATTTGATAGGGATTGCATAAATCTGTAGATTGCTTTGGGTAGTATTGCCATTTAAACAATATTAATTCTTCCAACCCAAGATCATGGAATATCTTTCCATTTCTTTGAGTCCTCCTTAATTTTCTTTATTAATGTTTTACAGTTCTCAGTGTAAAAGTCTTTCACCTCCTTGGTCAAGTTTATTCCTAGCTATTTTTTTTTTTTTTGGTGCAATTTTAAATGGTACTTCTTTTTTTTTTTTTACATTCCCTTTCTATTTCATAGTTAGTGTAAAGAAATACAACTGATTTCTGAATGTTAATCTTGTATCCTACTACTGTGCTGAATTCATTTATTAGATCTAGCAGTTTTTCTGTGGAGTCCTTAGGGTTTTCTATATATAGTATCATGTCATCTGCATATAGTGACAATTTTACCTCTTCCCTTCTAATTTGAATATGTTTTATTTCTTTTTCTTGTCTGACTGCTGTGGCTAGGACTTCCAATACTATGTTGAATAGAAGGGGTGAGAGTGGGCATCCTTGTCTTGTTCCAGATTTTAGTAGGAAGGCTTTCAGCTTTTCACCATTGAGAGTATTACATTGGCTGTGGGTTTGTCATAAATACCTTTCAGTATGTTGAGATATGTTCCCTGTGTACCCACTTTGGTAAGAGTTTTTATCATGAATGGATGTTGAATTTTGTCAAATGCCTTTTCTGCATCGAGATGATCATGTGGTTTTTGACTTTTCTTAATGTGGTGTATTACACTGATTGATTTGCATACGTTGAACCATCCTTGTGAACGTGTGATGAACCTCACTTGGTTGTGGTGTATCATCTTTTCTATGTGTTGTTGGATTTGGTTTCCTAATATTTTGTTGAGAATTTTTGCATCTATATTCATCAAACATATTGGCCTGTAATTTTCTTTTTTGGTGGTATCTTTGTCTGGTTTTGGTATCAGGGTGATGGTGGCGTCATAGAATGTCTTTGGGAGTGTTCCCTTCTCTTCAATCTTTTGGAAGAGTTTGAGAAGAATCAGTATGAGTTCTTCTTTGTATGTTTGGTAGAATTTGCCTGTGAAGCTATCTGGTCCTGGCCTTTTGTTTGCAGGGAGTTTTTTTAAATTACAGATTCTATTTCACTTCTAGTGATCAGTCTGTTCAAATTATCTATTTCTTCTTGATTCAATTTAGGTGGGCTGTATGTTTCTAGAAAGTTGTCCATTTCTTCTAGGTTGTCAAATTTGTTGGCATATAATTGTTCATAGTATTCTCTTATGTTTTTTTGTATTTCTGTGATATCAGTTGAGATTTCTCCTTTTTCATTTCTTTTTTCTCTTTGGGTTCTCTCTCTCTCCTTCTTGGTGAGCCTGGCCAGGTTTGTCAATTTTGTTTACCCTTTAAAAGAACCAGCTCTTGGTTTGATTTTTTTCTAATTTTTTTTTTTTTTTTTAAATCCCTACATGTTCTTTAAGTGTGAACACCACATTATGAAGATTGTGATTTTAATTTTTAAAGATATCCACTTTTATACACCAAAGACATTAAAAGCAAGTCAACTGCTTCATCTGGTATTCAACTGAATAAATAGTGACTTTTTCTCTTTTTTTTATAAATTTATTTTATTTATTTATTTTTGGCTGTGTTGGGTCTTCATTGCTGTACGTGGGCTTCCTCTAGTTGCAGCAAGTGGGGGCTACTCTTTGTTGCAGTGCGCGGCCTTCTCATTGTGGTGGCTTCTCTCGTTGTGGAGCATGGGCTCTAGGCGTGCGGGCTTCAGTAGTTGTGGCATGTGGGCTCAGTAGTTGTGGCTCACGGGCTCTAGAGCACAGGCTCAGTAGTTGTGGCGCACGGGCTTAGTTGCTCCACGGCATGTGGGATCTTCCCGGACCAGGGATCGAACCCGTGTCCCCTGCACTGGCAGGTGGATTCTCAACCACTGCACCACCAGGGAAGCCCAAGAGTGATATTACTTCAATGCAGGGGTAAAATTGGTTGAGTGTACTTATTAAGACAACAGAGGCATCCAGTGAGGAGCCTTAAGAACCTTTCAAGTGAAATTTTGACATTATTATATTCAAATTAGATGTGAGGAAGAGTAATTCTTTAAGAAATGTAGAGCCACTGAAAGTTTTTGTTTGTCTGCTTTAAAGATTTTTGTAAAAGAGAGTAACAGCTTCGTATCTGAGCATTCAGAAGATTTTATTAGCAACTCTACTTAGGACATCCTAGATGGTCTTGATGAAGGGTGGTGAGAGCCTCAAACAAGGCTGAACCAGGCGGTCATTTAAATTTTCATTTAGTCACTTGTTATACGTATTTATTGAGGGTCTACTACATTCCAGAGACTAAAATTATAATTGCATTAGATATTAGGGATATGAAGATTAATATAACATAGACCCTTCTCCCAAGAATTCTCAGTCTAAGTAGAAGGCAACAGACACGTACAAATAGGTAGATTCTAGTGTACAGATGCTACCAAAGAAGTCTGTACACGGTTCATAAGAATACAAATGAAGGGGCCAGGAAAAGGTTCAAAGGTTACTTAGAAAGAATCATGGAATAAAATATAGTGCTGAGAACAGTGCCTGGTACATAGTAAGCGGTCAAGAAATATCAGTAATGATGACTGCAGATGGTAGTGGGATATAGGCATGGAGGCAGGAAATAGCCTAGTGCACTTGGTTAGCATAATAAGACAATGTGCAGGATAAGAAGTGCTTTCATGAAGAACTCGTATGCGTTCAATTATCCAGAAGTGAGAAAAAATGCTTGCTCCTCCCCTTTAGTCTCAGTTAAGCTTTCTTTTTCAGAGACAATGGGCTCCAAACTTCTCCCTCACGTATTTGCCGAAAGATGTCTGAATAAAAAAGCTAATATTCAAACAGGAAGCAAGTATATAATTTGCTGCAAAGAGTTTAAAAGTATAAGCTCAACCTTGTGACCAGCTTCTCCAGATACTACTCAAATCAACTAAAGTTATTCAATAGGTCTTTTCTTTAAGAAGCTGATTGGAGCAATCAAAAACATAGCCTCCAGTGTTTGTTTGTGTATGTAGGGGATGGGGTCGATGGAAAAGTCACTGCTAATGGGTATGGAGTTTGTTTTGGGGTGATAAAATAATCTGAAATTGCTTGTGGTAATTGCACAACTCTGAATATACTAAAAACTACTGAATTATACACTTTAAATACATTTTTTAAAAATTATGAAGTGAACTGATAAAGCTGATCAAGTGATTAATGGAATAAAAAACAAAACAAAACAAAACATAACCATACATAAGATGACCTAGTTCCAATACTGGTTCCTAAAAACATTTTTACTTTTCTTTCCAACAGATACTTGAGGCCAATGTATTTCAATTTCAAAGAGGCTCACTGTTCTGACAAATATGTTTGGCATACCAGAACCCATTCACTGTTGTGGTGCAGATGAAACAGGCTAAAAGAAGTGTCAACCTTACTTTTCCTAGGCCATTTTAGCCACTGGTGCCAATGCCTTCAACTTGTAAACCCAGTGCCATCCAATTCTCAAGCCCAATACTGACCAAGGCCTGAGATGAAGGTAAGAGGGAGCCCAGAGCATTCACATCTCCCCCACTCCCAGCTCCCACTGGGTTTGACTGGATTATATACCTGGGTTTCTGTCTGGTCTCTCTCTTTTCTTAAAAATAAATTTATTTTATTTATTTATTTTTGGCTGCGTTGGGTCTTCGTTGCTGCACGCGGGCTTTCTCTAGTTGTGGTGAGTGGGAGCTACTCTTCATTGCGGTGTGCAGGCTTCTCAATGCGGTGGCTTCTCTTGTTGCGGAGCACGGGCTCTAGGTGGGTGGGCTTCAGTAGTTGTGGCTCGCGGGCTCTAGAGTGCAGGCTCATTAGTTGTGGCACATGGGCTTAGTTGCTCTGCGGCACGTGGGATCTTCCCAGACCAGGGCTGGAACCCGTGTCCCCTGCGTTGGCAGGCAGATTCTTAACCACTGCGCCACCAGGGAAGCCCTCTGTCTGGTCTCTTGATTAGCCCTGATTATGCCACCCAGTAGAACTGAGCCATTGTTCTCAACCTCAGAGGCTTGCCTGGTTGGGCCCTGATTCTTTCTCTAGGGGTTAAGCTCTACCTCCTATATTTTCAGGCATAAAGTAGGGTCCTCCCCAAATGGGAAGACCACGTGCTGGATTTCAGGCTCGGCCAACACCTAGAGAGTTTTGCTGTTCTACACTAGATCAAACCTTCTTCGAGAACAAGCCAAGTTTGCTCCGTTAAATTAGATGGTAATTTAGAGTGCTGGCCACTTCACTTGGGAGCCAGCTCAATAGCCAGCTCTGCTATCCTAGTTTCAGAAACCAACTAGTTCTTTTTCTTTTCCATTTCCAGGAATCTACTGCTGAGATTTTAGCAAGTCTTATGGCTGAGTCCATCAGAGCTGTGACATAAAGGTACCTGGCACAGCAATGCAGTGCTCAATAAATGCTAGGTCTTTTCTTTCTCTCGTATCAAGTTGATTTAAGCTTGCTCTACTTACCTGGTGTACACAATCTAAGAATTGTAGGAAGACTGGAGTGAAACCACTGCCCTGACAGCTGAGGGTCAAGCTGCTCCGCTGACTGAATTTATGACCAAAAGAGAGCCACTCTTTTTCGACCAGCATCCGGAAGCCTTCAAGTGTCCTATAAAAGGGATCACTGAGTAACTGAACCAGGGAGGTCACCTAGGGTACAAGCAGGTTGGATACTTCATTACTTTCAGTCCTGAAAAATTCCTGCTTCTAAGACAAAGCACTTCCTTTTGATGACAGCTAATTAACAAGCAAAGTTACCTGGATGGCAGATTTGTTCACTAACTGCTCCAGGACAGCTAAGTGAATTAATTCTACAAACTTTCCATTAAAAACTAAGACTCAAATTCATTTTGGCTACATTTTCCTTCAGAGAATTAAGAATTTAGTCCTTGCCTGGCCAGGTTGCTGACTGTGGCCTTCTCCTAGGTTAATTAGTAAGGTCAGAGGATCAGTTCAAACCTACATCTACTTTTTGGCAGATGTAGATTAATGTTTTACTGTAGATTATACTCGTACTTTTCCTTTTCACTCTGGAGTGAGTAAAGAGGGGGCTTACAGAGAACCAGAGAAAGGACTGACAAAACATGGGAAGGATGGTCCATGTCCTACACCGCTGGTCATGCTTGCATGATGCTTCTGTGGTGTGGGAGCCCGATGCCCTGAGCCAGAGCTCCAGGCTGTGTAGGGCCTGGAAACTCATGGCACAGAGGTTTTTGATGGATACCAGGTGGTGTTTAACAGAGGACTTTCTCTGTCCATAAACACATTAGTCATTATACAAAAGATTCACCTGCAGAATTTTAAAATAACTGAATTAAAATACAAATATAAAATTAAATATCTGAAAATATGTTTTAGTAATTTACTTGTGCAGTGATGTCCCAGCCTTCTTCCAAACACACCAAAACTGAGGAACCATTCTCAAGTACTTCTGATACAACCACAGCGAGCTGCAATATCCTGTGAAGCTAAGAGATAAGAAAGGAGGCCACAATTAGACCAAGTGCTTTCTGAGCACCAAGAACAGACAGACTTGCTATCAACCTTAGATAATCAAACAAGTTAGGGATTAAAATATTTGGACAAAGAATCATATAAATTTTAAATACTTAAAGTTCTTTGTCAAAATCAAGATTAAACAATGACACATTTTAAAACAATGTGTTCAAGTGATACTTAATGAAATAAACTGACCTTACAAGATTCCCCTCAAAGCAGAAGAGCTATAATTCTTTCCAGTGGAAAAGAGTGAGGTTCTAAGTGGCCCTCGCAACGTAGTTATTAGATTTAAAATTTGTTCTTATGTGATGTAGTGAGTTCTGTTTCCCACGGCTGCACAACTTTGTAAATATACTAAAAAGTACTGAATTGTATACTTTTTTTCATTTAAAAAACCTCTAATATTAGAGAAAATATACCTACCAAAAAAACTCAGGAGAAAGAAAAATATTACAAAATATATATAATGCATCTCCCCAGAGAAATTACAAAAGATATTGCTTCTATCAAATGTGAATTCTATACTAAAGCATTTGTACTGTGTATTAAATGGGAAGAAAACTTTTATTTGTTCTCAGCTTTTTAAGCCAAGACAACTGACTCCAAGTCCCTAATGAACAATTAGGGTGTGAGCAGACCATATAGATTTCAAAACTAAATGTGTAACATTCTGGTTTAAAAAAAAGTTTAAGCATCACTTGACATAACTTGTAGAATGAATCCAACTCTGAACTAAAACAAAACACTCCCACCCCTATATTTTAAACAGAGCTAGGCTATTTTTTTTTAAGTTAATTATTTTTTTAACATCTTTATTGGAGTATGATTGCTTTACAATGGTGTGTTAGTTTCTGCTTTATAACAAAGTGAATCAGCTATACATATACATACATCCCCATATCTCTTCCCTCTTGCATCTCCCTCCCACCCTCCCTATCCCACCCCTCTAGGTGGTCACAGAGCACCGAGCTGATCTCCCTGTGCTATGTGGCTGCTTCCCACTAGCTATCTATCTATTTTACATTTGGTAGTATATCTAAGTAAGTCCAAGTCACTCTCTCAGTTCATCCCAGAGCTAGGCTATTTTAAACACAGGAACAAGGCACATGTCCTCTCCAAGAATGGGAAGGTCCTCCTCACTCACTGTTCCTATAACACAACTATGACCAGGCCTGAATTCTCTTGGGCTTAGTATGTGCTCTGATTTACCTTTAAATTGCCAATATCCCAAGTGGGGCAATGTTTTCCATTGTTTTTAGTCACTAACTTCTGATAGGAATCCACTTTGAAGTAAGGAGTAGAACACAGAGTAGGAGAAACATAGATGGATAGGTTGAGTGGTAGGAGCACTTTGGGGCTGGGGCTCATAACTTAGGGACAGCAGGGAGTATTGATCAGCTCCTTCCATGGGTACTCAAAGTATCCTGAATTGCCTTAACAGTAATTAACATAGCCTCATATAATAGCTAATTGTATATGTGGCTGTTTTCCTAGAGTTTAAGTACCTTGAGAATAGTCACTGCCCTGGGTACTTACATCATTTCCTGGCTTTTTTTTTTTTTTTTCTTTTTAGTCCAATGTACTGTGGGAAACAACCCTTTTTCCTCCTCAAGAGATGCAGGGGGAAAAAAAAAAAAAAAGAGACGTGGGAGGCTTGGAGGTCGATGTGGACAGGGGATAGAAGGGCTGTGCGCTCCTAAAGGGGGAGAAGGAATAATGGACATAGCACCAGGGGCCTAAAGACAAGGCTGAAGGCTGTATTGCAGAGAGGCTCTTGGCCAAGTATCTGCATCAGTGTCTAAAACATGCATGTCATAAATACCTTTCTTTCTGTGGTTTGGAAGAAATGTGGGTTAGGTGTGCTGGCATACCTATTTCTCCTTAATTTCTCAATAAGCGTTCAATTAAAAACATCCCAAGCTTACTTAGCTGAAGGAAGGATATGTGGTTTTTCCTAAACCTTAGGTAGGCTTCAGGGTATCCAGTGTGCCTTTGTTGGGCTGGCTTGGGAGTGAAGCCACAATCCAGAGACACAGAACAGGCAGAGACAAATAGAAAGTAAGAGGAAAAGCCCCTTGGAGTCGCCTAGAAATCACATCCTGTCCTGGATCCTCACTCTGTTAGTAACAGAGCAGGAGCCCTATAAATACATGTTGTTTAAATTTGTTGTATATCAAAAAGTTTCCATCTAAAAATAATCATCTCCTTCTTAGCATCCTATGGAGACCAAGCAAGTTTCAACAACAGAGAGAGAAAAACCCAGGGATGGAGAATTCTACCCCTTCATTTCCTATATCACATGGTTGCCTGGAACTGAAAGGCCGTTATAGAGGGCACACAATCAAGGGAGAATGTCAGGTAGTGGGGAACACAATATTTTTTTCCTCAAATATCAATTCTGTATATCCACTTGGGCCTCTTTTTCCTTGAGTCATAAGACAAGCTGCTCCAGACATTACCTGTGGGAACCACTCAGAGTCTCCCAGGGCTCTCAGGAAGGTCACTTCTGAGTCAGTAGGGATGGTGCTTGGGACACAAGCTCTCATCAGTTTTTTAAAACTGGCTTTCACTTGTCGGATGTCATGAAATTCAACAGGAACAAACTCACAATTTAAAGCAAATTCTAACTTGAAGTTCTGTGGATGAAGATGCAGAGAATTAGGCAGACGACGTGTTATAGGTAAAAGAACAATGTTTTCAACGGGGTAATGCTTAGTGATCTACAGTTAGTTGAGGCCAAAGAGCTGCAGGGGCTGCAGTGGATCAAGAAAGTCAATCTTGTTTCGCTAATGTGTCAGTATTGCTGGAAAGAGCCATTCAGTAAAGTCTAGTGGTTTGACTTAGCTTGCTGTCATTCTGAGAACTTGAAGAGGCTACTAGTAGACTGGAACCTGATGGAGCTTATAGGACCAAATATAAGCTACTTACAAGGCCATGAACCTGGAGTTCTAAGGAGGAACCAATGACGCATGACAGCATGATTAATTCAACACTGTAAACTAAGTCTCCCCAAGATGTGAATTATAATTAAAAGGTAATATGCTGTTGAGGTTCCAGAGCTCTACAAATTAAAGTTTATAGACATACACATTTGTTTCTTATTATGCAAGTAAAACATAGTCATTGTGAAAATGAAAAAAAAAGCAGAGATAAACACTAAGAAAATAAAAATCACTGTCTCACTGCCCTACGACTACTAATAAATATTGTAGTTATTCTTTTAAAGCCAATAATAAAAAAATATATACAGTAAAACATGAAAGGCTTTGCTGATTTCTAACTTTTGGACAATATTTTTCACTCAATATGACACATATATCAATCTTTATTTCAGTATTTTTATCATTTATATTTTTAATCCATATGAAATTTTTTCTGTGTGAGTTTGCAATTGTAACTAAAGAATGCTAAATTGGTGGCCCATTGAAATAGTTTATTTTGATAATCTAGTTGCCTGCTTCTGAAGAAGATTTAAAAGTTCTCTAACTTCTTATGCCAAAGAATGAATTAATTTTCTCATGTTCTTTTCACTTTCTTCACATTCTGCCCAAATTACTCTACTGGATCATCTGCTTTTCTAAGAGTAAACTGATTTTTGGAGATTGGCTGTACAATAATATGAATGTACTTAGCACTGCTGAACTGTACATGTTAAGATGGTAAATTTTATGTTATTTGTATTTTACCACAATTAAAAAAAATTGCTGCCAAAGACTTATATATTGGGTCTGTTTCATGTTTTATATTGGTTACTTTATTTTTTAAAGGCCTATTAAAGTTTTAAAATAAAAAGTAAAAACCCCCAAGATTTTTTTCTTAAACAGCATTCCCAATATATATTAAGAAAAAAAAAAAGTTTCTTTGTCTTAGTAATTCCACTTTTAGGAAGCTAGCCTAAAGAAATAATCTAAAATGTAGGAAAAAATCCTCTAGTGGATTGTATCTCAATAAAAAATAAAAATAAAAAGCTATATGCTTGAAAATGTGACTGCAATTTTACATATAGATGATAAAGAAAGAAACCGAAACATCCAACAATACAGAAAGTTATGGGACTTCCCTGATGGTCCAGTGGTAAAGAATCCGCCTTCCAATGCAGGGGACGCGGGTTGATCCCTGGTAGGGGAACTAAGATCCCACATGCTGCGGGGCAACTAAGCCCGCGCACCACAACTATTGAGCCTGTGCACCTCAACTAGAGAGCCTGCGTGCCACAAACTACAGAGCCCACGTGCTCTGGAGCCTGCGTGCCACAACTACAGAGCCCACGCGCTCTGGAGCCCCACGTGCCACAACTAGAGAGAGAAAACCCACATGTCACAACTAGAGAGAAGCCCGTGTGCCACACCAAAAAGATCCGTCATGCCGCAACGAAGATCCCACATGCCACGACGGAGACCAGACATAGCCGAAAAATAAAAATAAATAAATAAAAAGAAAATAAATATTAAAAAAAGGACTGAATGTTTAAAAAAAAAGTTATGCAGTGATTAATATAAATATGAAATCTATTATACAACATAGAAAGATGGCTTGAGATAAAGAACTTAGCAGTATGAGAACAGGAGTTCTTTCCTGTTAGTTTTTTTTTTTTAATCTTATTTTGCTTTATTTTAAACGTTCTATGCAATTCAAAACATATTATTACAATCCAGATATATTTACCAAGACATTTAAACATTTATATTCCTGAGTATAGTTCCCTGTGCTATACAGCAGGTCCTTGTTGGTTATCTACTTTATTTATTTTTTAAAATTTTCATTGGAGTATAGTTGACTTACAGTGTCGTGTCATATTAGTTTTTTTTAAAACTTATATAAAAAATAGTTTACTTTTCAGAAAAACTAGATTCCTTCCCATTTCCCAACCATACCTGAGCTAGGTATACCTACCTTATAAAGCAGGAGTTATCAACCATAGTGTTCGACACACTGTTAAGATTATGAGGAATTTGTTACTAAGTATAAGATATTAAAGTATGTGAATTAAAAAAGGTAAATAAGGGCAATTCCAGATTATTAGAATGAGTCACTCTCACTTATTTGCTTTCCTATGTTTCCTTTGTTGGCATAAAAAGGTGTGGAGCTGCAACTAGGCAGCACTGTGCTGGCTAGACTGCGGCACACATCAGACAGATATGCACCCATACTCTACAGACACAGTTGAATTAATAAAAAGCAAAATGTGAAGGAATATACAAAAATCCTAATAACTGCTGTGCCAGAAATTATGTTTGGAATTATGTTTTTTAAATATAGTATTGATGAAAGAAAGAAAGAGAAAGGAGGGAGGGCGAGAGGGAGGAAAGGAGGAGGGGTCCCAATTGGTCAGTCTTTCTTACTCATATATGCATGATCACACAGCTTATCTGAGGACTGATGTGCAAAGGGAATAGCAGAGGTGAGCATTCAGGAGACAAACCTTGGGGAGTGACTCAGATCATAACTAAGAGGTGTGCTGAAGTGTGCAAAGTCTGTGCTCTGGGGAAGACACTGGTGCCGAGGAGGCTGTGCAGGCATCCCTGGACTACTGTTGAAAAGTGTCCCAGCTGTTTTCTGGATATAAAATTATCTGCTGTATCAGAAGACACATGTGCATATTTAAAAACTGAGCATTACCCAGCCGTTTCATTCCCTCTACCCTAAAGCTTGGTGACTAAGTGACGGCAGTATTCCAGGCAGTAGGAGAAGAGCTAGCAAAGCCAGACTGCCACTGAAGAGCTGACTCAGTCACTGGCATCCTGAGGACCAAGCATGTGGGATCCTGCTCACAGCCTCCATTTTACAGTTCAGCTGAAGGTCTGTCTAGATTGTCCAGTGCTCACTGGGGCACTGGACTAAACTTTGCGGGTATTTCTGAATTAACAAATACTTTTAGGGACTTCCCTGGTGGTCCAGTGGTTAAGAATCTGTCTTCCAGGGGCTTCCCTGGTGGCGCAGTGGTTGAGAATCCATCCGCCTGCCAATGCAGGGGACACGGGTTCGAGCCCTGGTCTGGGAAGATCCCACATGCCGCGGAGCGACTGGGCCCGTGAGCCACAACTACTGAGCCTGCGCGTCTGGAGCCTGTGCTCCGCAACAAGAGAGGCCGCGATAGTGAGAGGCCCGCGCACCGCGATGAAGAGTGGCCCCCACTTGCCGCAACTAGAGAAAGCCCTCGCACAGAAACGAAGACCAAACACAGCCATAAATAAGTAAATAATTACCATAAAAAAAAAAAAAAAAAAAAGACAACTGCTCTGGGCAGGAAGGGAAGAAAAAAAAAAGAATCTGTCTTCCAATACAGGGGATGCGGGTTCGATCCCTGGTCGCAGAACTAAGAGCCCACATGCTGCAGGGCAACTAAGTCTGCGCACCGCTACTACTGAGCCTGCACGCCACAACTAGAGAAGCCCGTGTGCCACAACGAAGAGCCCGCGTACCGCAATGAAGACCCAGCACAGTCAAAATAAAAAACAAAAACAAACCCCCCCAAAAAAACCCCAAATACTTTTATTTCCCACACACCTGTCAATAGTAATGAAATTTATTCTGTAATGTGTGAACTGCAAAAACATTAAACCCCAGGGAATTATTGTTGCTTTTGGAGATAGAGACTATCTTTACAATTTATGGGACTTGGGCATAGTGAAGCTCTTTAACATCATAATAATTTAAAAGTAAGAATAAAGGGGCTTCCCTGGTGGCGCAGTGATTAAGAATCCGCCTGTCAATGCAGGGGACACTGGTTCGAGCCCTGGTCCGGGAAGATCCCACATGCCGCGGAGCAACTAAGCCCGTGTACCACAACTACTGAGCCTGTGCTCTACAGCCCGTGAGCCACAACTACTGAGCCCACGTGCCACAACTACTGAAGCCCGTGCGCCTAGAGCCCGTGCTTCGCAACAAGGGAAGCCACCGCATTGAGAAGCCTGTGCACCGCAATGAAGAGTAGCCCCCGCTCATCTCAACTAGAGAAAGCCCGCACAGCAACGAACACCCAACGCAGCCAAAAATAAATAAATAAATAAATTTATATTAAAAAAAAAGTAAGAGTAAAGTTGATTACCAGCTAATATCTTACATTTTCTGACATGTCTTAGGACATGTGTCACTCTATATAGTCTTGAGAGCTCTTAAAGAATGTAACTTAATAAGTGTAGCCTTGGCCTTCCCTTGTCTCCATATGCAGTGCCATACTCTTCTTTCCACTCTTCCTTCCTGTAGCTTTATCAATAGGTTTACAAGAACAAAAACATCTGTTTTGCCATGGGCACAGATTCCTATGGAAGCTGAACTAAGACAGTGGAAAAACACAGCCTGAATAAGCCTTATTTTTTTAATGTACACTCCCTAATATTCGTGATGTTTAGGCTGATTTTTAAAATGATTATGAATAAGCACTTATTTTCATGCCTAATAAATATGCATCGTGTATATGCATGTGTATCTCTCTCTACATAAGTACAGGTAGACATACATGTATACATATACATGAGCTAATTTTTTTTTAAGATTGATTACTAACTCCAGGTTAAGACTCCATGCAGCAAAAAAAAAAAAAAAAATTTCTAGGAAAGCTGGTTTATGAAATAAGTTTTATACACTGCCTTCATGTATCCATGAAGTTTCTAAGTGAGAAAAAGAAATCTTACCCTTAGCTGCGACTTCTCACCAAATATATAAAGGGCTGCTTGGCGTTTCAAGAGCTGGTTTTGCAGGTAAGTGCTGTTACTGAAGGACGTGGAGTGATCCTTGCCTGCCAGCCGGGCGCCAACATCAACGAAGGATGTTGGAGAGCTGATTAGGCGAGTGCTAGAGCGAAGACTTGCCCAAACACCTTCACAAAAGTCAAAACAATTGAGTGAGATAATCTGATGTAAGAATGCCACTGAATAGGGAAAAAGATGCATGCTCTGTGGGTACAGTTTTAGAGGTAACAGCAAATTAATTCATCTAAGTAATCATGTATCATATTGGTCATTTGTCATTTACTTTTGCATCATATAAGCATTATTAATATAGCATTTCAAAAATCATTTGGCTCAGAGGAACCTAATAAGTCACCCAAGTCAATTCTATTTTTGTATACTGATGTAAATTCAGTATTTATAAGTAAATACTGGTATCATAAATAGAGTGCACTGGCTCTAGGAAAGAAAAAACGTGGGCAGGAGGCAATAATGAAGCCTAGGAAGGAGAACGTGGAGTAAATTTCTCAGGGCTTCAAGAAAGAAGGAACATTATTCTGCTTTAGTCAGTCAATTCAACAAGAAAACCACATTAAGAAATAAATTAGAACTTTACTAAACCCACTAAAATCTGAGAATTAATATTTGTGTATCATGCCAAAATGATGCAATTTTAAGTCAGTAAAAGTTATATTTTAGTCTTTTTTCCCCCAGTATCCAAGAAAAACAGAAGTTATAAATTTAGTAATGTGCATTTCACTGAATCTTAGGAAGCTTTATTTAAAAGCTATAGTCAGAAGCAGATGTCTTCTAAGGGAAAGGTCAAGCTAAGCTACTGGAAGGATCTCATAAGTTGACCTTAATTATATTAATTAGAAAAATCAAGGATTTCTAATATGCAAGTGAGACTATCAAATATTAAATATCTAAACACAAAGGCATATAATAAGTCCCAAATTTGACAGAGCTCCTTACAAATGCCCCCAGACTGTAGTGTTCAGGCTGGTGACGGAGTCACAGTGGTACATAATACTGCCACTGCTTCCCTAAAGTGCATTCTCTAGATTTGGAAAGGCTCTTTGAGAAGCTTTAATCTTTGCCAAATGTTAAATCAAGCCATGTTTCTAGGTGACTACAAGTCACCATGATAATGTCACATCTGCTTCTCTTTATAAGCATCTATAGGGTCAGGAGACCAGTTCTCAAGAAAAGGTATTGTAAATTTCTCCTTAACATGGATGAAACTTTCTATTATAACCTATGAGTTTTCTTAGATGTTAACAGCAAGTGTTAATTTTTTGGTAAATGGAATCACAGAGGAAATTCAGAATGTGGATGAGAATAAAGATAATTTGACAAACAAATGTGAAAAAAGTCACTTGTAACACATATGCTTTCATATGAAGATGGTTAAAAAGAGTGACACATCAGGACAGATAATACAGTACCTTGATAATGGACTCTTCCCTTAGCTGAAGATTTGGGATTTGACTGAGTAAAACATTTATCTCTGTACCCATGCACTGGGAGGTAAGATTAAAGAAGGAAGAAGGAATGAAATGTATATAGCAGCAAACATCAGAGCAAATGGAGTAAGAAAAGAACAGGTTAATTTTAAACATTAAGTTAATGATAGGGGAAAATGTAAATATATTAAAAGCAGAAGATTTGATTAACAAATAAAAGGCTGCACAGTCACGCAAAAAGATGAACTGAGTGCCTGTTAAATGAAATTTCAGCACTTGTTTATAAATATTATAAGCACAATGAAATGGACAGCGCAGCAAAGAGTGCCAGTAAAAAATTATACCAAATGGAATAAGCTTTTGGAGGTTGTCATTTGGTGAGAAACAAATTTTTATAATAAAATTAAGGAATTTGGGGAGGGGTGAATGTTAGGAATACACTGGCCCTAGTATTGAAGGAGGCTGACTGATTGGCAAATACGATGTGTTGTACAACATGTTTGTTCTTTGAGCAAGGTCATCATATCAGGAATGAACCTCTAACAACCATTTGGAATAACAAAGGGCGTGTTTTTGCAGTAGAGCATTAAGCATTGCCACACTATCTTCTTTTTTTTCTCTTTTCATTTGGAAATTCCATTTATTTTCCATAAGCAGATAGTTACAAGCAGCAAAGATTTATGACCCTGTGACAATACCCAATGCCACTAAAAATACAGCTTGTGATGGCTGACGTAATGACTTCTCCTAAAATCCCTATTTGCACCTAAATGATAGGCAGTATCAAAGATAATACTTTTGTAATTTGAGTAATATTGTTTTTTTCCAACAGAAAGAAAGTGCTTCGTGACTATCGCAAACTTCACCTGGTAATAACAAAAATGGTGAGCAGTAAGTTACCGTTTATTCTTTCCTGAGTAAAGGAACTGCTCAAATCACTTAAGGAAAATGATTCTGTACTTATTCAGGATTGAAAACACGATTATTAAGCTATCCATTTCAAAACTGCATAAAATATGACATAATTTGATAAAAGAAAAATCATCATAAGTGATTTTTCATTTCTGCCTCACTCCTTTGGAAGTAGGAAATGAAGGGCCTTGATGGCTTTAGTGGCCAAAGGAAGTCAGAAAGCTAAGGGTTGCAGAGACACTGGCTGATTATACACAGAGAATGCTACTGCAAGACAGAACAAAGACCTGGAACAGCATGAAAAAGGCACAGGGCCTCCTGTGTGCGAGCCAACTACTCTCCTTTCTGCCAAGGTTTTAAGCTTTCCTATTGGAATACGGATCATTAAATGCTTGCAGTGAAGCCTGAGTGGTTGGTTCCTGATTCTGAGATACTGTTCCCTAAATGTATCATTTTCTTATGCTAGTCCCTTGGCCTAGAATGACCTCTCCCATTTCTTTACCTGACAAACTTCTTATTCCTTAAGATCCAGGAACAACGTAAACTCCTCTGAAAAGCATTCTTGACTGTCCCTAGAGTTGTAGACGGCTCTATCTGAACTCTGATCCCATTGCACTGTGATTATTTGCACATTTTATTCTACTTGATTGTGTACTCCAAAGGGCAGGGACCTAATCACATTTACTCTTATATCCATGCTGAGAGCCTGATATCTAGGTACTGCAAACATTTGTTGATTATTTTCTTTTTGAAAATTGATACGTATGAGCTGCTGTGGTTCTCTACTATACCTTCAACTCAATTATTTGCCCTGAAAGAATGAAAAGGGTATTAATTAAAAAAAAATTAAGCACTTCCTCAAACAGAGCCTCATTAATGAAAAACTGCCAAGTGTTTATCACCTAGCCGAAAATCAGCAATGAGAAAACGAGCTGTACTGATATGGGGTCAGCACAGGGCTTGGAGAACTGTAATTCCATCTGGCAGTCACATTAACCAAAGGCATTACACTACTGCACTGGTGGTGAGGTCTGCTTAGCTTCCTGAGTGATTCCTAGGTGTCAAATACTTGTCCTGAACATGTAACACCGACCTGGAGTGGTGTTTTCCCAAACTGCAGGGTCCTCCTTAGTGGTTTGTGAAATCATTTTAGAAGGTCAAACCAGTATTTTTAAAGAAGTGAAACAGATTAGAGTGGAAAATACTATGAGCACTGCATGTGGTGTAGATGAATATTGTTTCATGAAACTTTCGTTATAGTCTATATACATTTTGCATTGTGACTTAGTACTACCTTTGTGATATAAAATGTATATGTATACATATAGATATAAAATGTATTTCTTACTGTGAGACATGATCAAAAAAGTTTGAAAGTTACTGGTCTAGGCCTAAGACACATTCTCCTTTATCTGCTTGCCTTTGGCCAGTGAGAAGCAACCTGGCTTAAGGTAATTTACATACAAATGTAGACTTTCCTCCCATTTCAGTGGAGTATTACGCAACAATAATGACAACAACCTCAACAATAATAATGGAACTAACATTTATTGAGCTCCTATTAATAACGAGCCACTTACTAAGTTAAGTGCTTTACATATATTATTTCATTCATTCCCCATAACTATTCTAAAGCTAGAATACTTTTTATTATCTCCATTTTACAGATGAGGACACTGAAAATTACGAGGTTTCCTGAATTGCTTAATACCATACACTAAGTGGTAGGACTGCAGCTTGAACTTGAATGTAACTGAACCAAACTCTTAGTGTCTTGTCACTTAAGGAACCATGTGACCCTGGATCTGTCCAGCAGGGTCTGGCTAAGGGGATTGTTTCAGGGAAGAAGTGATACAGTTCATCCCACCCATGGGAATGCAGTGTTGTTCAGAGCATGAGCGTTTCCTAAGCAATGGTATTGTTCTCTCTGCTCTGTTCAGAACAAACGAAGGAGAGAAGGAAAAGAGATGCTTGGGTTGGATGTGACGACAGGGTATTGAATTTATGGATGTGACCTTATGCCTAGCACAGTGCATGAGGTATAAGCTATATTCAGTGAATGCTGCACTGAAATGGACTGAACTAAACCTAGTCCCAGTTATGCTCTTGTCTGCTAAGAGATCTTGGCTAAGTCACATCACCTCTCAAAGCCTCCTAAAGTACCTGTCCTGGAGGTTACACTTCAAGGATAAAATAACACTGTAGAGGAACTTAAAGGGCTATGGAAATGTAAAGGATGAAAAATTTAAAAGCTGCCTCCATGTGGCTACTTCTCAAATATACCCAGGTATTTCATTTTTATATTTAAGAGGCAGATTTTCTCATGGCATTTTTCTATACAACAAGATAATTTATCCAAGTTGCAAATACTTGCATTTTCCCCATGGGGCATAAAAGCTATTGTAATTTTAAATGAAAAGCAATGTGATCTATTCACATCTTCATTTTTTCTTAACTGGTTTTTGCGTCAAAAAGGTTGCTTCCCCTGGCTTAGGAACTCTTCAACGTGCATGCTGAACGCTAAGTGACCACCCTGACTGAAAAAGGGTGAAGGAGAAGGTGAAGGTCAGTCTAAACCCTGGCTCATTAGAGTGGGAAAGGCACACAGTGGAAATAACATAAGAAGGAAACCTGGAACTAAGATTCTATGACAATGAAAGGAATGGAAAAACATTGAAAATACACAGAAGAGGAAAAAGGAGGTTAGGAGGGAGATTTCGAGTTAGGAGGCTCTTCCCACACAGGGTAAATGAGGAACTGCTAGAGAAGTGGAACCTAGCTCTCTGGAAGAATGAAGAGACTCTGTACTCGAGGGTGGGAACAAGGAAATGAACTAATGTCAGGGCATGCAAGTGTCTACATATAGTCTTGCCCTGGGCAGTGTGAGTGTATGTCTACCTGCCATGTTCATGTTAATAGGGAGTCTTCTGAGATTTCCCAAACTTGCTTGCCCCAGTCCATTCCTGCTGCTCTATGTGAGAGGGATGATACTATCAGAAGAGACAAAGGAAAGCAGCTCCAGGGATCACAGAGGAAGTTGAAGGTGCCAGGAAACAGCCGCATCTCATCTTCCAGTTAATCACTGGGACCTTAGGAGATTTGGAGGCTTTGGGAGTGAAGAATTAAGAGATGGAGTAAAATAATAAGATTTGCGTTTCTGGATCCTAGCTTAAGATACCAGAATGAAGGGGACCTGGTTAGAAGCAAAAAACTGTCATAAGGAAACACACTAAGTTTACAGGAATTTTCAGAAGAAAATATTTGGGAAGGGGGTCAGAAATAATAATTATGGCCTCATTATGCATAGAAAGGGTCATAAACAGATTGAATAGGAGATTTTAATCCTAAGATGTAAATACAGCCTTCCAGGTACCTTTGAGAATAGCAAAGAATGGACTCATAACTAGAATGTAACCACTAGTGGGGATTCCCTTGTATAAAAAAGCCATGAGTCTGAGGCCAATATAAAAAAAGCAAAGACAATGTAGTTGAAACAGATCGGTGAATATCCTTGTGCCTTAGGTACCAACACAGAAGGAGAGACAGTTTTGTACATAAAATTTATATTACAGGTCACCTGGCCCAATGGAGGAATACATAACATGTTGTTGATGAAGTTTACAAAGGCAAAACTCAAGAGCAGGGTGGGGATGGGAAGGCTTCAACTAACCAGACATATGCCAGAAGTTGCATCCTACTAAAAGTTAAAGGGAAAAGTTTCTGACGTGCCTGCTAATATAAGCTTTCAGATGGCAAATAAAGCAATAAGGAGAACTGCAACTTCGAACCAAATTCTGACAGGAGCTTTTGGCAACAAAAATACCAGGAAACTTAGGAGAAAGTCACTGTACTATCTTTAAGTTCAAATTCACCACGAAAGAAATGATGAAAAGAATGAAGTTTGTATCTTAAACTTTAAAACAATAGTATTTTAAAAGTTCCGGAAAAAGTTACATATGACTGTTACGGGTTTAACTGTGTCCCTACCCCCTGTCACATTTCTTATGATGTAGTTCTAACCCCCAGTACCTCAGAAAATGTGACCTCACTTGGAAATAGGGTCATTGCAGACATAATTAGTTAAGATGAGGTCACACTGGAGTGGGGTGGACCCCTAATTCAGTATGATTGGTGTCCTTATAAAAGGGGAAATGTGGAGACAGATGCACAGGGAAAATGTCATGTAAAGATGCAGGCAGAGATACGGCTGATGCTTCTACAAGCTAAGGAATGCCAAAAATTGCCAGCAAACCACCAGAAGCTAGGGGAAAGGCATGGAACAGATTATTCCTCACGGCCCCCCGAGGGAGCCAACCCTGACAACACCTTCATTTTGGACTTCTAGCCTCCAGAACTGTGAGACAAATGGTTGTTTAAGCCACGCAGTTTGTGGCACTTTGTTACAGTAGCCCTAGCAAACTAATACAATGACCTTAAGGCCTGATTAGGAAGATACCTGAAGAAGGGTGAAAGCTCTTAGGAAATTCTGCCATCATAGAAAGTTCTGATGAGGTAGGAAAAAAAGTACCTAAAGAATCAATATGGCTGCCAGGAGATGTGCATAGTAATCTTGGTTTTCAAAAGGAAAAGAAGTGAATTTTGTAAAATAGAGTCTTTATGTTGATTCTGAACCACTGTCTCTTACTCCTCAAACTAGCACTTCAGAGAACAGGAGTAAAAATAACAGGCATTGGAGGCACAGCCTTTGAGTCTGGGATCATGTCTCCCTAACCGTTTATGCTTCTGTGCTCAGTCTTTCTACACTGCAAACTTGAAACATCGTGGAATGCTGCCAGAGCTGAGTCACCATTTAGATATGTTCCCCTCCCCTCCCAGTGCTTCCAAACTCATCAGTATGTTAAGATTTTAGCAATTATTATAACCCTTGTCCCACGAGGCTAAACTCATCTGTCACCATGCTAGTAATAAATTTGATCATTCGTTTAGGAAAGGGTAATTAAAAACAAATTTAACCATAATTAGTTGATTTGAAGTATCACTATCTAGAAAAAAGTTTTCTGCTTTTAAGGTTGTATCAGTGCTCAGTTACAAAATCAATCTTACTAACCTCCTCGAGCAAAGCTATTGGATGGGTTTACATCCAAATGTCCTGGCACTACCTGCTTAAGCACAGTGGACATTCTTGAAGTCCTCCTTTCAGTCCCTAAAGTCAGCCAAAAAGAAGAACAAAAACCATGTCGTTCGGGTTAACATTACTCAAATGACAAAAAGTTATCTTCATGTGTAGCATGTCTAATTGCTGCCAAACATTGTACTTTTTAAGTACTCAAAGCTTTAATAGAGATAACAAGGCACTGTTACTATTTCCTCAGAGATACACACATCTGCAAGATTATAGAGAGTTAGGTTTGGCAAGTGCAATCAGAGAATTTAATGATAAATGAAACAAGGCATGCATGGTGTTACTTTACAAGAAAAGCCACTTTCTGCTTATGTTGAGCTATTCAAATAGCTGATTAAGCCAAGGAGGCCAACTTCTCAAGTCACATGCTCCTGTGTCTAACACATTAGGGTTACCTCTACATGAACCCTTTGGGGTTCCATCACATGATAACTGAAACAGAATATTAGTACAAGTCTTAATGGCTTCATCCAAATCTAGTGAAAACAAACTGTACTGCAAATCATAAAAGGCTGCAGAAATTTCAGGAATTTCAAAGTTATACATGATGATTTTAATAAATATACATTTAATAAACAGATGTTCAACTTATACATTCAACTCTGTAATATTTTAAAGTCTATGTAAAACAGATTCCAGGAAAAAAAAAAAAACCCACATGACTTTATGTTTCCCACCACCTCTCCTATTAGTCTTTTAAAAAGGAAATAATTAAATCTCTAAATTTGGTTACTATTTACTAGAAATTAATAGTGGTACCCTGATTTCTAAATAAAATAATCTAAAGTTATAGCCCCACAAGGTAAAACATTAAGGGGTCATGTTGAAGGAACAATGCAAATAACTAAAGAGACTAACCCTAGGAATGAATATGACCTTTCACAGTTGTCAAGAAGAAAAATATTATTAAATCTTACCTGGAGACAGAGCAAGTGCTGGCCTGACAGTAAGGGTGTTATTGCCACTGAGTTTCTGATGGACAGAAACTGCACTCAGTAAGGCTTGCAGGTACTTTTCTTGTTCTATGCTACTGGAAGATTCTAAAGAGGAGGTAGGAGCTATAAAAGGAAAAGATACTAAATAAAACAAACTGTAGCTATGATAATAAAACTGGCTCTCTCTATATACATACACTTATTCTTTCTATATATGGTCTTCAGGTTACCGCACCCAAATATAGAAACCAGCCCCGCTTAAAGCTCCAAACTATTAAATGGCTAATCCTCCTATGATATTGGTTTCACCACACCTACTGCTTGATTGCCTCATCCTCCTCCCAGAAAGAGCCCAGGTCTGGAAAACCAGCATACACCCATCCTTCCAAGCACAGGTGCAGTTTCTCACCAACCAATCAACTCAAAATAAAGATTCATAAAAGACAACATGTCCTTGATGATCTCCCCCAACCACTCTGTGCATGCCACTGTTTGGGAGCAGAGGATGGAGCAGTTTCCCTCAGCATCCCAGAATGGGCAGAGGTGAGAATATCCCAGTACCAGTAATCTTATTCCAATTCTGTTACACAGGCCTAGGGGACAGGAACTTGTAGAGGGTTGTTGTGGGAAGAGAGGAGGAAGATGAGAAGACAAGAGCAGCTGCTGCTCAATTCCCTGGTCCTTCTGAAAGAGGATCAAAAAGTATGCACAGATGGAAACAACTGTCAGAGCAATTCTGGGTTGGAGGGAGTCTGAGCCTGGCTTGTGTGGAGTAAAACAGAATCACTGAAATTGGCCCAGGCACTTTAAAGTGGCATCGGGAGGGATTCACTGGAAGGACAATAGATATTAACAAATTTTCTTACAAGGTGAATAGGAAATAAATAATTAGCATTACTATATTATTGTATTTTATCAACTTTAAGGTGCCATCATATTTTATAAACTCTAAAATGTCATCAATTATAAGATGCACCACAATTTTATGTACTAAGAATAAAAAACTCTGCCATTTAAACCATGACACAATTATTTCTGATCACATGAATTGTAAGTTGCATTCCAATTTCAAAGATATTAAAATGTTAGCAAATGTGAGCTCAAAAATGTGAAATATAGTAAATTTATATTGAAAAATAAGAAACCAGTGGAATAAAACAATTTCAATTTTTCTAACTAAAAGTTCAGTGATATGCTCATTAATGCTTAGTGATATGCTCATTAATGCATTAATGCTGAAATGATTCTCTCACTTTATGTAACCTACATATGCTGTGTTCTATTATACCCATTATGTGGCTTGGGAGGATTCCTCTGGGCAGAAAAAGTTAAAAGCCAACTGCCTTCAATTACACAAAAATGCCATGTGAAATAATAACAATAACAACAACAACAATAATAATATAGTGTGGTGTGTGTCATGCCCTCAGTCAACTGAATGATCAAAGACATACTGGCCAACTTTTAACTTTCAGGAAGGAATGGATGAGAATAAAGAAGAGATATCAAAAAGCACATGGTTCTACCTACTGAACCACTGAACTTGAGTGAGTTCATTTCCAAAGAGGAAAGAATGCAGCAGCCATCCCTAAACTGGATATGATATCTTAGCGGTCCTTGTTTAATTTTATTGAGCATCTACTTTAAGCTAGAAGTTATGAGAAAGGTTAGCAAAATATAGCTCCTGACTGACTTCAGACCTCAGACATGGTGCTCAAAAATATCCTCAGAAAAAGGGGCAGTGCACTTAGTATATCTTTTTTCTTAAGTTGGCCAGCCTCTGGCTTCCTGAAAACCTCTCTGCTTGAGAGCTCCTAAAGAAGCATTTTGGTCATTAGTTTGCCCTCTTATTTGTGTGTGTGTGTGTGTGTGTGTGTGTGTGTGACTTGTAGGAATGAGATAGGATATCTTATACCACATGGGACAGAATTCCTATTTGCTTCTGCAGCTGTTAAATATGTTTGAATGCTTCCCAAAAGAAAAGAAAATGATTAGTATATGTAATCTGTTTCCATCTGTGGATACTCTGGTTTGTGAAGTGAAAACAGCCTAGAACCAAAGACTTCATTATGTTAATTTCTATTAAAATCCAAATATAAACAGACATATTAAGCAAGATGGCAAATTCAAGGTGGAGCACCACATTGTCAAGTCTAGTTCTTAAGCTGTACATGTATATAACACAGTGGAAAAGGCTATGTGTGAGAGGCTTGATGAAAGGGCACAACTGGCATTCCCAGATTTTACTTCCTTCATTTTTTGGAATACTCTGAAGTGGAAGGATCAGAATACTGCTGTAAGAGAGCTGCTTACCTGCCTGAGGGGAGTTCTGAGATTTAAAAAGGCCAACTACTCCCTTCCCATGGAATCCTCCAGATCGGAGAAGCAGGGTACTGCTTCTTGAGTTCTTCCAACATACAACAGGCAGGCGATTGTGTCGATAGCAGCGGGCTACTCTTGGTAAACTACTGTCCTGTACAGCTTGAGGTACAACTAAAAGGCCAGGATAGCTTTAGGGACATGGAAGGGAGAAAGAGAATAATTTGGGTGGGCGAGGAGGGGTGGGGAGAGGAGAAGAAGAAAGAAATGGAGAGAAAGGGAATATAAGAACATGAATATCATAATATCATAGTAATTTTCTAAGACTCAAACATATTGGTGGAGTGGTAAGACATATATTTCAAACACGAAACTAAGTTTCAACTCAGTTCTTTAGGGGTTGAGAAGAAAAGGCCTAGATGGTGAAGACAGCTAACTCATCCACTAATCTGTATTATTATTATTATTTTTTAATAAGCCTCCTTCGGTGATACTGCAGCCTTTTGCTGAGGAACAAGCTTAGAAAATGAAAACGTTACATAGAATTATTAAAAAGGCTTCTGTTAAACATGATTTCCCTTGCCTTATACACGACTTGAAATAAAGATTGCAAGATTAATGTATTTTTTAAAATTAATTAATTTATTTATGGCTGCGGTGGGTCTTCGTTGCTGTGTGCGGGATTCTCATTGCAGTGGCTTCTCTCGTTGCAGAGCATGGACTCTAGACGCACAGGCTTCAGTAGTGGTGGCTCATGGGCTTAAGTTGCTCTGCGGCACGTGGGATCTTCCCGGACCAGGGATCGAACCCCTGTCTCCTGCACTGGCAGGCGGATTCTTAACCACTGCGCCACCAGGGAAGTCCCAAGATTAATGTATTAGTGTCAACTTTATGAGAATGACAAATCAAACTGTCAACTCATTGGATTGCTGAAATGATAACAGAGAATAGAGTACACTAATATTTAGACTGCCAGAGATGGTGAAAGGATTAAAAATCAAAACCAAATGATCTTTGGTATGAAAACAATTCGTTCAAGTGTCAAGTGCGTTTAAATATTTTATTAACACTACATGTTGATAATTTAAAAAAAAAGATTAGCTCATAAAGTTACAGGATATGATGCTGGGAAAATGAAAAACAGACAAGAGACCTTGTTTTTAAAGATTACTAAGTACAAGAAGACAGGCAGATTTCAGAGCATTCCTTTCCTTTAGTTTATTTAGAAATATTAGACTAAAGAGATTTCATATTAATAACCTCCTAACCTCTAATCCCATGTCTTTTTTTTGTGTGACTTTTTTTATTGTGGTAAAATATACCTAACATGAAATTTAACATGTTAACCATTTTCCGTGCACAAATCAGTGACATTAATACTTAACCAGAGATACCTTGGAAGTATTCTGAAAACCTAGTACTTCCGTGCTTCAGGAAGTTACGGGTTGTATTTTTCTAATACCACAAACTGATAATGAGACCTAGCTGTAGACATAATCATTCATGAAGACTTGAAAAGCAGTTCCATTATTTAGGGCCCTCTATTTCTTTTTAGAAATCCATATCACTAGCACCTAGGTCAAGAAATGAACCAGCATCCCCTTGTGTCACCTCCCAATCACTATTTCTCCCTCTTCCTCCTCAAAGATTATCACTATCCTTGACTGCTAACAACATGGATGAGTTTTGCCTGTTTTTTGAACAAAAAAGGAACGAATAGAATTTATTTTTTTGTGTCTGGCTTCTTTTGCTCAACAGTATGTTTATGAGACCCATCCATGCCTTTGCATATAACTGTAGTCTGTTCATTTTCATTGCTGTATAGTATCCCACTATGTGCTTATACTATTTATCTATTCTTCTATTGTTGATTTTGAGTAGTTTCTAGTTTTTGACTATGTAAGAAACATGTTGCCATGAACATTCTTGCAGTTGTCTTTTGGGAGAACATATGCATTCCTAGATGGAGTAGAATTTCCAACAGATACATGACAGATTGTGCACTGTTCAATACATGTCTAGAAGTTTAGTAGATGCTGCCAGACAGCTTTCTAAAGCTGTTTAACCAATTTACAGTCACACCAGCAATAAAGAGTTCTACTTGCTCAACATTTTTACTAGCATTTTGTATTGTTGGTCTTTTAAATTTTAGCCATTTTTGCAGGTATAAAGTAGTCTCACTGGGACTTTAATTTGTATTTATCTGAAGACTAATAGGTTGAGCACTGTTGGAGGATGGAGGGAACCAAAAGTACCCAACAAACTGAGAAGGCATCTTGAGACTAAAAAATCAGACAGGCAGCTCCATATAATTAATGGATCAGTTTATTACAGGGTAACTAACTCATAGGGTGGGATCTAGATCGGGCGAATAATGATCAGGAAACATTCTCAACTGCACTCCAAGCCACGGAGGGGCCACTGGGACAATTTTATAATTAACCTAGGGTATGGGGGTAGGTGCTTGGAAACAGGATGTGCATTCTCAAGTTAAGAGATATGAATAGGTAACTAGTCTCATGGGTACTGGGAATACTTAAGGGAAGGTTTTCATCATTGTTTGGGGACTAACAGAGCATAAAGGCTACCTGGTCCTAATGATCATTAAACAATATCTATTAACTACAAAGTTCTTGATGACAGAGAAGTGATTCACTGCATAGTACCGTGCTTGGTAGGATCAGCGAAAGACAGGAGAAACTGTAAGGGCCCAAGATGGCATCAGTTATGCTAACAGCCATACAAGCATCTTTTCAGATATTTATTGCCCACCAGGATATCCTCACAAAAGAGGATATCCTCTGTCATTAGTTATTGCCTTTTTACTCTCTTAATGATCTCTTCTGATATATAAGACTTCTTAATTTATTAATTTTTTACTTTCTGGATAGTGTTTTTCCTGTCTTAAATCTTTCCCTACTTCAAGGTCATGAAGATATTCTCCTGTCTTCTGGAAGCTTTTAATTATTTTAACCTTTTACGGGTAGATCTACAGATCAATGGGAATTGATTTTTGTCTATGCAGTGTAAGGTAGAGGTCAAAATTAATTTTTTTCTTGTATGGATATCCAGCACCATATATTGAAAAAAACATCTTTTATCCACTGCTCTTAAGTGCTATCTTTATCTTAAACCCAGTGTTGAGCTATTTCTATATTCCCTATTTTGCTCCAGAGGTCTGTTTGTCTATTCCTGTGTACATCCCATACTGCCTTAATTACTGTAGCTTTATAAAAAGTCCTGATATCCTGCAGTGTTATTCTATAAGACTATCCTGACTACTTCTAGCCTTTTGCATTTTAGTGTAACTCTTAGAATCATCTTTTCAATTTCTGTAAACATTTTGCTGGGATTTTGATTGGGACTGCATTGAATCTATAGATCAATGTCTGGAGAAATCACAGTTTTAGAGTATTGAATATTCTAGTCCAAGAACATTAAATATCTATTTATTTGTATCTTTAATGATTCTTAATATTGTTTTGACTGTTCCATGTAGAGGTCTTACACATCTTGTATTAGATTTATTCCTAAGTATTTAATGTTTTTTAGTGCTACTTTAAGTAGTATCAGTAGTACCAAAATAATATCATTTAAAATTTCATATTTTAATTATTTGTTTTTGGTACATATATGACTAATTTTTGTATAATGACCTTGTACCAGTGACCTTATTAAATTCACTTATTAATATAACAAGTTTATCTGTTGATTCCTTCAGATTTTCTATGTGTATAATCAGATCATCTGTGAATAATACAGTTTTATTTCTTTCTTTTCAATCTTTCTGACTTTTATTATCTATTTTTCTAGTCTTTTTGTACTTCCTAAGACCTCTACTACAACACTGACTGGAAGTGGTGATAGTGGGCATTCTTTTCCTGATCTCAGAGTACAAATTTTCAATAGTTTACCCTTAAGTAATTTTTGCTGTAGGATTTTTTTTAGACACTTACGAGATTAAGGAGCTTCCCCTGTATTTCCAATTTGCTTAGGGTTCTTTTGTAAAAATTCATAAATATATATTACACTTTATAAAATGCTTTTCTGTATACAATGAACTTAAAACACTTCGTAATTCTTTTAATGTGGTGAACTACGCCGATTAATTTTCAATTGTCAAGCCAGTTCTGTATTCTTGTAATAAACTACACTTGTTCATAATAAATTCTGCATGAAATGAAACTTTTGTCATTATGAACCATTCTTTTTTATTGCTAGTAAAGTTTTACTTTAAAAATCTACTTTAATATTTATATAGTGACAATAGGTTTTTTTAAAGGTAGTTTTGCATGTTCACTTTGCATGTTTTTTTTTTTTTTTTTTTTTTTTTTAAAGACTATTTTTCGAGGGGATGATTTTTTTTTTTTTTTTTAATAGCTACTTTATTATTTATTTATTTATTTTTGTTTGTGTTTGGGTCTTCGGTTCGTGCGAGGGCTTTCTCTAGTTGCGGCAAGCGGGGGCCACTCTTCATCGCGGTGCGGGGACCGCTCTTCATTGCGGTGCGCGGGCCTTTTCACTATCGCGGCCCCTCCCGTTGCGGGGCACAGGCTCCAGACGCGCAGGCTCAGTAGTTGTGGCTCACGGGTCCAGCTGCTCCGTGGCATGTGGGATCTTCCCAGACCAGGGCTCGAACCCGTGTCCCCTGCATTAGCAGGCAGATTCTCAACCACTGCGCCACCAGGGAAGCCCCACTTTGCATGTTTGTAGTTTTCTGTTCACTTTCAACCTTTTTGTAATCTTGTACATTAGATAAAGCCCTTAAAAGCAGCATAAAGCTTAAAAAAATTCTGATTATCTTTTTCTTTTAATTGGAGCATTTATCAATTTATAAGTAACATAATTACTGATATATTTGAATTTAAATTTACCATCTTACTCTTTGCTTTCTATTTGTCCCATCTGTTCCATGCTTCCTTTTCTCTCCTTTCTTGCCTTCTTTTGGATTATTTTTTATTATTCCATTTCCTTCCTTCTACTAGCTTGAGGGATTTATGTTATTTAATATCACCATAAGTTCTTTATAATAAGTGTTCTAATAAGTGGTCTATTAAGATTTTATTTTGTTTCTGACAGATTGAAATGATAAATAATGTCTGTTTTCTCACTGTCAGGTATGATTTTGATAGCAAGCTTCTCAAATAGTAGGACATCACACCTTACACCTTCGCTTACACTTATATACAAAGAGAATTTAGTTAGAACGATAGAGTATCAGGAAAATTACTGCATACTCAACAAAATCACAGCCTTTCAGTACCTAATGCAAAAATTTTATTTGTCACAAATCTCACACTATATTCCCAATTTGTTTCTCAAGTTTCACATTGGTATTTGTACATTTAAATTGTCATTTAAAATGAGATATCTATAGTTCTTTGAGAACAGTAGAGTTGAAACTAATAGTAACATTAAGACAACTTTCTAAAATATGTACAAGGCTTACAACTTACAAAGTACTTTCACAGCATTATTGTATTTAATCAAACCAGGAATTTGTAAATGCAAAGAATAGAATTTACCTGGAAATGAAAATGATTAAACTTGTGGATGGTAGAAATGTAGTTTTAAAAGATATAAAGCATGGAATAGGGCTTAACAGATATATAAAACGGCACTAGACAAAAGAACAGAAAAAAGAAAATGTGTTCATTTACATTCTTTAAGTAATATCTCTTGAAAAAATTCTAATTAGACAGCATAAGGAAACCCTACCTACACTTGGGTTAGCAAATTACAGCCTGTGGGCCCAAACTGGCCTCGCCCATTTATTTATGTACCGTCTATGGCTGCTTCAGTGGCAGAGTTGAGTAGTTGCAATGAGAGAACATATACCCTGCAAAACTGAAAATATGTACTATTTGGCCCTTTAAAGAAAAAGTTTGCAGACCCCTGACCTATAGCAGATTTTCATCTCTCCTCTCTGCCTGGGCAAACTCTCTTCTTACTCAAGCTATCTCAGACATGTTAGAAGAGAGGCAAATGGGAAGAGAAAGACAAATATGGGAAATTCATAAAGCGGACAAAAACTTTTACCATTCACTTTCTGATCTAAAATAGGCACTGTTCAGTGATATAACTGTACTTCTGAGAATGTCAGTGAGACGCTTGCACATGCTGCATAAAAAGTGTCCCTTAAACCCGCAAACCCCTGGACACCTTGCTCCTGTTTTCTAGCATCTCTCTTTCTCTCTGTGCTATGGATGCAAATAGCCCATTCAAGACTCACATGGAAGGAAGGAAAGGTCTCTTTTTGGACACCACCAACAGACTTACCTCCGGCAGAGTGAATACATCCTGTTGGAGGCAGTGATTCGAAAGTACTCTGGTTTTGAGCGAGAAGAGCTGCTACTTATGGTTCCCAAACCTAAACGCTGATAGTCTCTGAAACAAGCTTTTTCCACTAACTGTTCCATTGTAGATTTCTCCGAAGCCTTCAGGGTGGTACTTGTGGGGAGTTCACTATCATCTGAAACTGTGATGGCAGAAACAGGTTTTGAAGAAATGATATAGCTCAAAGTAGAGGATTAAAAACTTCCTTTTGAAGAGGATGCTTAACCAAGAGAGGTTTATAATAGGGCTAGAGGTGCTATGTATACCAAAATTATATCATGTAACTTCTCTGAGGAATCATTATGCTTAAACATAAATTAAAACTGTAACAGTCAGGAAATAAAATATCAGGAACTCAACTAACTCAAAATGTCAGGGAAATTAACTCAAAAGTTCTAAAAACAATATAATTTTGAATTCATTACCCATATTTTTCTGTTTCAGTCAGGCTTGCTTATTAATGTCCACTTGGAGTGATTTCTGTTTAGGACTCTATAGAATAAACACTCATATTTTGTGAGAGACTAACCTGTCAGTAAAACTGATCTCTAACATGATCACTACACAAACTCATCATTCCAGGTTTCAGTTAACTTCAAAGAGCATACATTTTTATTAGAAATTTTTAGATTAAGCAGAAGTTCACTAGTGGGAAATGACCTTTCTTAGGTATGAAGGAGTTGTATTTGGTGGAAGTTATATTTTGTCAGAGGATGTGGTATATATGGGAAACTCCCTCACAATTTTGCAATCGCAGGTTACAGAGTCCTTTAAGATTTTAGATGTTGGAAGAATTTACCCAATAACGAAGTATTTTAGGGAAGATTTTAAAAAAAACAACATTCCTAATTGGTACTGCATGTTCTAACTAAAAAAAAAAAAAAAAAAATTTCCATGTTAAAAACTATCTTTACTTACTTCCCTGTTTATTTTTAAAGTGAGAGAAGTCAAATTAAGCTTTCAAAGTTTTTGGAAATGTACTCAAAGTTCTAAAGTCAAAGGGAATGATATGGCTCTCTTCCATTAAAAGGAAAAAAAAACCCCTAGCTTATCTCTATAAATATAAGACTTTGTGCTTTAGTTTGTGAACTTCACAATGCAAATATATCATTAGGTATCAGTTTTATTTGTGTTGGCCTCTTATCTTCAGAGGAGCAAAGAGCATTGTATAATTTGGTATTTTGGTGGAATAACTATCATAAATAAGTTTTTGTTCTGTGAAACCATAAAATCTTCGAATTAGAAGTCAATAGTGATGGGTAGCAGTAGTTTTTGTATGGCTTTCCATGTGACTGTGAGAAGCCAGGGTTCCAATAAATGGTCTTTTCACTGCCCCCCGAGGCAAGCCCGTAGATACACATACTGAAATGGAGACCTTTAGCCAGTGATCTCTCTAAAGATGAGGTTTCTTTCTTTAAAATGTTCTTGTTGTTATTAGTAGGAGTAAAAGTAGCAGTTGTATAATCACTGATTGAGTCTAAGAGCCTGAGAAAGAAAAGGGTACAATGGCATCCCCTCTACTAGATCAGATTCTCTCTAGTGTTAATTCCATAAGCATACTTGACACTAGGTTAAGGAACAGAAAACTTTTGCTGCTAGTTTTCTGCCTTTATTTTCCTGACTGAGAGTTATCTCAGCTTCCCAGATTCTGCTCTTTTAAATATTTAGCAGGCACTTTTTTCTTATCATCTAAGAATGCCTTCATCTTAGGCCTCCCATTTTGATTAAGAGCACCCACAATGTTCTTACCAAAACCTCAAATCTTCAACTTTGAATATTTAATGCCCTTATTTCCTTATTCTTATTCCATAACAATAAGGTATGGGGGACTACTTTATACCTAAATTTTCTATGCAGTGGGGTTTCTTTCTTTCTCCCTTTAATGAGACCCACATAACAGTGGCCAATCAGCTCTATGGATTTGGTAGAGGAGGAATATAACTTAACAAAATCTTATCTGAACAATGGAATATTGGGAAAATAAAAAATTTTTTTTTCCAGTTCTGAGAAGCTGGTAAGTGCCTCCCATCTTATTAGATAGATCTAGGTTTTTGTGAGTCAGGTTTAAGTGCAACTATGTCTTAGTCTCTTGTTCTTACTCATGTAAGAAGAAAGATATAAAGTTCATTCATGAAGGAAAAACAAGTTCTCACATACCAGATATGTCATCCTCTTCATTCCATCCAGGACGGTTCACTCTCTCTTCCACAATTGTCCCTGTCCTCCTCTTCAATAAATACTGCCGCCCAATTGTCATTTTCCCTGCCCTTTTGGCACCTTTCACAATTGTTTTTGAGAAGGTGCTACAAGTCATAAAACCAAAGAGAATGTCAATTTAATATGAAGATGCCACTTATATTTTTTGATACCTACGTTGCTCAACTTGCTTCTTCTCTATTCCCACAGCCACTAGCATTGTCCAGACCTTCATTAAGCCTCTCTTTCTTTAGATCACTTTTTATATGTCAGCAGACTAATTTCCCATAAAACACTGCTGTCATCAGGACATTGTTTTAGGCAAAAAGTGCAAGAACCTAGAGTGGGACACAAACTACTTATCATTCCCCATCTAAACTCCTCAGTTTGAGCTTTTTGGTCAAGCATGTCCCTAACCCACTCTGGTTATCCATGCCACTGCCCCCACCAGTTCCCACAGACTATGCTTGCGGAAGTCCTCCTGCGTGGAAAGCCAGCCTGCCTCCTTCTCTGCTGATTTAAACTCTCTACTAACTCATAAGCTTTTCTTTAAGATCTTGACAATTATAACTGGCAACACCTTTACTTATTTCTTAAGTGTTTTAAATGTGTATGTGTGGTGTCCTGCCTTCTGACACTAGAAGCCTTCTGAGATATAGAAAAGAGTAAAATCATTCCCCTGTTTGAGAGGAGAAAAAATAAGAAACCAGAAATTTGAGTATCCTTTTGAGAATCAGCTTTAATTAAAGAGAAACTAGGATTTAAGTCATTTGGACCTAAAAGTACTTTATTTATTTAAATGGTTTACTTTTTCTTGCTGATAGAAATTCTGGGTATAGATATCTACAATCCAAAGAATTAAATAAAGAACCTATTTCCTGAATAATCATATTGAGATGAAGGTTTCAAGTAAGATTGTTTTTGATTATGTTCTTCTTTATTGCAAAGAACAGAACTCTTTTTGTGTTTTCTTGTCATTAGATGAAAGGTGGTAAGGATTCTTTTATTGTCAAATAGTTTTACCAGACCTTGTCTTTAGTGATCTGAAGTGTAAATCTGAGGGTTATGAGCATGTTTTACATAGTTGTTAGAAATCACAGAATACTGATATTTCCTAAATTAAGCCTATTGTGAATCACTTCAGGTGTAACTTAAACTCAATGGGATTTTTGAATTTTTTCCAGCTAGAGCTATATCTTTTGTTTTATATATGCAAGACAATTCTAAGATATTTTAAAATTTAAAATTGCTATATCTCTGTTGTAGCTTGACAGAATCAGCTTGATTTTATAGACATATATAACCAACCCCACCCCGACAGTTTCTAAACATAAAACACCATACAAAGCTTTGTTTCTTCCATAGAGGGCTGAGATAATGAATATCATAGGCTCCCCTTTGACCCCACAGTGCTAAGATAAGATGCTTGGCTCACCACTGTAATTGCCTAGAAAGCTGTTCATACTTCTTCAGCATCTCATATCTGGCTATGCGTGGTCTCCTTTGCTTACCAGGTAACAACGGTACAAGTGGCTAGCTATGCAGTTTAGAAATGACATACTGTTTGCAACTTCAAATCACCTATAATCCCCAATCTACCCCACTTTCAGGCAAAAGGAAGGCCTTTTCTCCAAAGTCTGCAGAGTACTCCCTAATATGTAATTTGTACTAGCAGATGCCCAAATTCCAGGTGTTTGATGATGAATGGACTGAAATGTTAAGCCTTATATTTTATCACTAACTGAAGAGAATTTTAAAGCAATTGTTATTTTGTAATAACTGAAATTTAAAAGTTTCAACATGAATTCCTCAACATTTTCATCAGAAAATAAGGATTTCTACTAAAGAAGTATGACAAGTAAATGCAATGCCTGATCCTGGATTGGATCCTGTACCAGACAGAAAAAAAAAGTAGCTGTAAAGGCTCATAAGCAAAATTTGAATATGGAATCTGGGTTAGATAAAAGTTTTATGCCAATTAAATTTCCTGGTTGTGATTACTGTACTGTGGTTATATAAGATAATGTCTTTGTTCTTAGGAAATGTATATTGATGTATTTAAGGATAAAGGGGCATTTTATATGTAACTCAAATGGTTTAGAAAAAATATATATATGAGAGAGAAAATGATAAAGAAAATGGAATAAAACAAACAACTGGTGAATCTGGGTAAAGGGTATACAGGAATCCTTTGTACTATGTTGTAACTTTTCTATAAATTTGAAATTATATCTAAATAAAAAGTTACAAAAAAAGAAAAAGAAAAAATAAACATTCTCATCTCTAGACCAGAGCAAAACTGTCTACTAGGCCTGGATATTAATGAAAACTGAAGTTAGAAAGCGATCAGTACAGGAAAAAGGGAAAACAGAATTTCACATTCTAAAAATGCATCATGAGCAATGGACATGATAGTTACATATATTGATGCTGCTGTTCCATAACTCCTGAGCTTGGTTCAATGGGTGTGACAAAACAGCAAACAAAAGAAACAGTCACATATTGACCCAAAAGATAGGTCACTTCGCCTGACAGTCAACTATGGGAGGGCTGAAATGAAGAAACCTGTCTTCTTACCGAAAGGAAGTGTTCTTTTCCTTCTGCTTGGGTAAAATTATTTGTGGGGTAGTTTGTCCAGCAGCAAAAGCAAAGGTGGTAAAAATGGACTGAGGATAACGAAACTTCATCAGCTGTTTCTTAAAGATCTCTACCACTTCTGGACTCACTTCTTCATCAAATGCTACTTTAATCAACTAGGGACAAAAGAAATTAAACATATCAGAAACATTAAGGATTTCCAGATAGCTTCCCCCCAAATTACTGAAATAACAAAAAAATAATAATACTAAATGGCAAGAGTTTCAAAGTTGAAGGGACCTTGGATATCATGCAATAAAATTTAAAAATTTCAAAAATAAAAAAGGCTCAGAAAGGTTTACTTGTTATAGATGGTTAGTTAGCAAGGAAAATCGTGTATCTTGAAGTTGAGTTTCTTTAAGACTATCTTTTCTCAATTTCTTTTCATTTCTTTCTTTCTTTTTTTTTTTGGTTGAGCTGCACGACTTGTGGGATCTTAGTTTCCTCACCAGGGAATGAACCCAGGCCCTCGGCAGTGAAAGCACAGAGTCCTAACCACTGGACCGCCAGGGAATTCAAGACTATCTTTTCTATGATGGGATAGGGAAATTAACTTATAGTGGCTGGAGCAGGAAACATGTCCTTCTCATTTATTAACTGTTGGTTCTAGATAGGGAATTTGACCTAAGAAGGTCTCTTCCTACCCAGAGATACTATAAATCTAGGAAGAAAAAATTCAGTTTGACTAGAATCCTAGCCAGTAGACCCATGCAGCATTCTAGTTTAGAGTCCTTTGGCAGTTGGAATAGTGAAGAAATCTCTAGGAGGTCAGTGCTCTCAGGTGACCAGTGAAGGTCTGGGCCTAGAGATCAGCAGACTTACATTTCACACAATTAGCATATGGAGGTACTAGGGAGGGCTTCTTGCCTGGAAGGAACGAGGCAAGAACTGGAACCCCTGCAAATCTGAGAAGTCAGAGACAAGGCAGGAAGAGTGAGAAGAGCACAATGTTGCAGACAGAGAATTATAAAAAAAGGAAAACTAAGAAAAGATCACTCTTCCAAGTGTCTGCTTTGCATCAATAATTTCACAAGTTCTGATACGTTCAGAGCTCCCTGAAAAAACCTTTGCTTCATCAGGGGTTACTTAGTTAGAACCTTAGACTTAGCTATAATTCTCAGAGCTCTACCTCTTCCACAGAAGAGCCACAGGGCACTGCCTTCTGAAATAGATCCCAAGAGATGCTTTCTGTCTAAAGGCTTTATCAAACACAAACTGAGGTATGACTTGGCACAGAATAAGAGTCAACTGTGTGTGTCTGAATTTCTAAGATCACTGAATATCGACAGATAATCTGTTATTACACTGAGTTGACCGCAGGGCTCAGGAAATGGAGGATTAAATCCAATACCATTCAAGAGTTGACTCAATCAAAGATTACCCTCTCAGACCCTCTGATTCTCCTCATCCTCTAACTCCTGACCATATGATCAAAAGAAAGTGGCCATGACATCATTTGTAGAAAACTTTTAAACAGCAGATGAATGGCTCCCTTTCTTAATACCTGAAAAGATGCTGATGTGATCTGCAATCCTTCTTGCATGTTCTGTTGTAGCTGGTTCTGCATTGCGATCTTCTTCTCCTTGGTGATGGAGGCAATGGGAAAACTTCGCACAACAGTCTGCTCACCAACTATAGGAAGACAGGGTACAGACTAAGCAACAGCACCTTTCAGCTCATTCCTTTTTTTAAAATAAATCTATTTATTTATTTTTGGCTGCATTGGGTCTTCATTGCTGCATGCGGGCTTCTCACTGTGGTGGCTTCTCTTGTTGCGGAGCACAGGCTCTAGGCGCGCGGGCTTCAGTAGTTGTGGTGTGTGGGCTCAGTAGTTGTGGCTCGTGGGCTCTAGAGCTCAGGCTCAGTAGTTGTGGCTCACGGGCTTAGTTGCTCCGCGGCATGTGGGATCTTCCCAGACCAGGGCTCGAACCCGTGTCCCCTGCATTGGCAGGCGGATTCTTAACCACTGCGCCACCAGGGAAGCCCGAACCGCTCATTTCTAGAGTCTCTGCTGCTCATTTCACCAGCCTCTGCCGGAGAAATGTGTCTGGAGAGGACAATGTCCAGGAATGCAGTGAGAGAAAGTGCCACGACTCTAGAATCGCATTCATTAATTTTGTTGCACGGCAATTCATTCCTGAGAAACAATCCTTTCCCGGAGTGAAGGAACTGTCCCAGCCTGCCAGTCTTCATTCTAGTTCCCCAGCCTATTATGTGCCACACAAGATCATCTGGTTTAAGGTATCTTATAGGAAGGGTAGGTTTTATACAGAAGAAAAGAAGTATCTTCAAATACTGAAAAGACATTTATCATATTTAATGTAATAATAAAGCAAAAGAGAAAAGATTGTTCAAGTTTGTTTTTGTATAAAGGTGCTATACTATGTATATGTGCCTTCAGAAGATATATGATTGGGCTTAGGCCCAAGATTTTCAGGAGTTTAAATATTAAAGCAAGAAGGGGAAAATACAAATAATTATTTATCAACTACCTGAGGGTATGAAGATGAGCATCTAGAAAAGAAGTAGCACACATGAAGCTTCCCTCGGAGAGCTCACAGTTCCCCATGGGGGAGGAAAGTCACATGCAGAATACAGAATACAACAACATGCAATTAGCTCCTAGGTTTGAGGCAACATGGCTTTAAATATTTCAGAAGAGGAGAAGACTTCTGCATGCTAGATGGCTAGAGACTGATTGCTGGAAGAAGTGAGAGAGAAGGTAAGTATTGAAGAGAATGTAGGTTTGGACCTGCAGAGGGGAAAAGGGTGGGCATTTCAGGCAGCGGTACAAGTAACAGAAAGGAGTAGCAATGGGCAAGGCCCCTCAGCTAGTAAGCCAAAGGGGGTAAGATTTGAACTAGGTTTATCTGACTTAAGAGCCCATATATTAAGTAATCTACTTATTATTATCAGAATTCCTCAGTCCCTGAACTTCTAAATTCCTAACCTGGAAAATTCTTATATTAGACTCATACCCAGAGACTAAACAAAATCAAGACATACACAGGATTTAAGTTCTAAGATGTATTAAATGACTTATGCTTATATAACACATGTCAAATGATCAGATTTCTATGTGGCATTAAAGGAGAAATTTTAAAATTTAAATTAACTTTAAAAGAGAAATAAAATAAAAGAGGCAAATACAAAACTTTTCTCTGATGAAAATAATTTTCCTAAAATGTGAAATTAACCCAAAAATTGTCAGGAAAAAACAAGAGACCAATACAAGCTTTCACACTAAATACGGCTTTGATTTCTTTAAAAGACATAAATTAGAGCAATTTAAATGACCAAGTATCTCATATATTTATATGCCCAAAATATATGTTTATGGCCACTGAGTTCACAAAGGTTTTAGTACAAAAAAATGCTTTAAGTACTAGATATTTAGTTTTAAAAATATACTTGCTTACAAATACAAATGTAATTTATTTACAGTAACATGACAGGAGAGGATTGAGAAATTTTGCTCTCTTTTTCACTCTTTTTCAAAAGAGCACAACTATTCCTGCTGATTCATTTTCTTTATTGAATTTTACGAGCTTTTTGCTTTTCATGTGGTAAGCAATCTTTATGACCAATAAACCATCTTGATGCTATCTAAGCAAGGGATTATACAACTGTGAGATTTTGAAGATAATACAGTTTACACATCTGAATTCCACTGTCTAACAAAGTGCACAACACATAGTACACACTCATCAAATGCTATTGAATAAATAATTTCAGATGAGGAAAGAATTCTAGTGACCATTTATCCCAATGTTTCTCAATCCTCAGTATGTAACAAAAATACACAGATGCCTGGGTCCTCCCCCTCCTAGAATCCTATTACAGATTCTAATTCAATTGTTTGAGAGTTAGGCCCAGAAAAAAAAAAACCTTTTTTTTAAAGCTTCCCAGATAATTCATATACGCAGTCAAGGCTGAGAGCAACTGCATTATCACCAAGCAAGTCCAATTCCCTAATTTTATAAAAGGGGAAATTGAAACTCAGAGAGGTTAGGGGACTCACTTGAGATATCAAGATTGGTCAACAGTGATCTAAACCTGAGCTTCTTGATTTGGAGTCCAATATTTTTACCCAAAACCTTATATGCTTTTCCTATCAACCAGAATAGTTTATATAGAGACTAGTTTATATAGAGACTTAAAAAAGATAATTCGGACTTGATATGGTATGCTATTCCTTTCTAATACAGAAGATTGTAGAGCGTAGTAGAAAATAGAAGTTGAGGGAGTTTACTGAATAGAAGAGAGGTCTGCTAAGAGAGGAATGGCGTTAGTTGAAATGGAATGAGAGAAGTGGGGTTAGTTAGTTAGTGCTGTACAGCCCTGCAATGCTTAGCACACCCTTCCACAAAAGGGATCATGAGTCTGGAAAACCTCAGCCTTACAGTTTACTGCAGGACTCGGAAGGTGGGGCAAATCAGCAGAGGATGTTAGTAGCTGGATACTATGAATATCCCTAAGTCACAAAATGCTGCCTCGTGAAATTATTATAGTTTCAGTGGATGAACCGTGGTTTGCTCTCTAGAAGATACCTTTGGTTCTTCAAATAAGAATCTATGATCCAAATTATCATTAGCTTTGACAGACAAAAGTTCTAAAAAAAAGCTGTGTGGCAAAAAGGCTTACTCTGAATCTGAACTGACCCGCAAATCACTGCACACAGATGGAATCAAAGCCTCATGTAGCACATAGATAACCCTGTTCTGATGGCATTATATGAGCCATACCTAGCTGATCATGGGGAGTGCCTCTGAACAGAATTCTGTATGTGGTGAGGAACAAGGCTCCTTCTGCTGGCAGGAGCTGAGGGCCTCCAAGAAGGCCTCCAGTGGCTTCTTCTCTTCCATCAGGATCCAGCAGGACTCGAAGACCTTCACAAACAATTTCTTCTCCTGGCAGTAGAGCAGGTCTAAGAATCTTGGGCTAGCAACAGAGACAGTTAATTTAAACACAACTCTAGTGGGATTTCCAACCCTTAGGCCAAGGTTATCTTTGCAGTTACAGATCTAAAAAATTTGAGCCAGACTTCCCAAGTAGCCAAAATGAGTAAACAGATTTGGGAAGAGGCAGAAATGATGTTTCTATATCCAAATGTAAAAAGATTCTTCTCAGCATTGCTTATTCACAGTAAAATCATTGGAAATTACTAAACTTTTTGAGATAACTATTCAATGGAACATTTTGCAACCATTAAAAAGAATGACATGGATCTATATATGTAAACATAGAAAGATGCCAGAATACATTGCTAAGTAAAAAAAGAGCTACCAACCAGTGTGTATATTATGATCCCCTTTTAGAATATGAATCAAACTGTTGAAGGTGGTGCTATCATGGTTAAGGGTAGAGGTCAGGGTGAGGAGGACCATGGGGGACTTTCATTTTGTACAATGTGTGCTTCTTTAATGTTTCAATTTTATATAAAAGCATTGTTAATTTGAAAATTGAAAAAACAAATATTTTTTAAAAATGGATGCATCTTTAAAGAGCCTTTCTTAGCCTTTTATAAAGATTAACACAAAAAATGGTCAAGCTATGACCATTTATACATCTTGGGAAGTAAGGAACCACATGATACACTCCCCTGAAGTGTTCAGTGCTAGACAAAAAAATCCATCTCTCCTGAAGACCTAATATGCTTATGATTTTTTTTTTTACTGAGCAATAAAAACTGTATAAATCAGCACTATTCTTTTTGTTGGCTCTAGGAAGCTCAGAGCTAAATGTAAAGCCAGAGCTAAATGTAAAGCCATAATGATCACTGTGTGTCAGATTTCTGATAGAATTATCTCTCCTTTCCATCTGGCTTCTGATTTCTCCTTTGAATTTATTTTTAGTAGTTCTGTTATATAGGTAAGAGGGTCTTGAACCCTAGTCCCACAGACTGGTGCCAGACTAACTGCAAAATAATCATCTGGGAGGCTTGTTAAAGTACAGATTCCCAGGCCAAGTCCCAGGGTACTCCTATTCAGGAGGCTGGGTTGGGATTCAGGCCTCTCAATTTTTAATAGACTTCCCAGATGTTTGCGATGTATGCTTGTAATGCATACAGATTCAGGAAACTGGTGATTTTATGGTAATTGCCTTAAGTCATTTTTGGGGGGAAATAGGCAGGGCATAAAATCGTGGCTTGGGCTTGGAAGTTCGAATGTTCATAATTTATGCCTTGCCTATAAAAGTAGACTCAACAAGAGGTTATTATTGCTCCTTTGTTGATCCACTATTCTGTTTCAGTATCTTTTTTTATGAGGATCTACATGTAAACTCCTCTCAAAGTTTAATGTATCATTAAAACTAGAGCTGGTCTCTGTAGAAGGTTAGGAGAAGGTACTTTCTGGGGGCACAACTGTCTACTGTTGCTATTTTTAAGAAATTTCATACTCTGAAAGCATGTAGTCTGGAATAATTACCTTCTGTATAGGTGGAAGTCTTCTACTCTCTCGATGCACTGCTTCTAGGGTTTCAACG
The DNA here is from genome assembly GCF_028023285.1 of Balaenoptera ricei. NCBI lineage: Eukaryota > Metazoa > Chordata > Mammalia > Artiodactyla > Balaenopteridae > Balaenoptera > Balaenoptera ricei. The sequence continues at coordinate 67,424,526 of NC_082646.1, forward strand.
TGCATAGCTACAATTCCTGGGATGAATCAGAGTATTCAAAATGAAAGAGTACCAAACAAGCAGAATTAAAACAAATTCTGAATATTTTAGAATTAAAAACTTATCATAGTTTGGTGGTTCCTCAAAAAGTTAAACACAGAATTACCATATGACTCAGTAATTCCATTCCGAGGTATATACCCAAAAGAACTGAAAATAAGACTCAGATACTTGTACATGAATATTCATAGTGGCACTGTTCACGACAGCCAGAAGGTCAAAACAATCCAAGTGTCCATCAACAGATGAATGGATAAATAAAGTGTGGTATAACCATACAATTAGAGTATTATTCAGTCATAAAAGGAAATGAAGTTACAATACCTGCTACAACTGGATAAACCTTGAAAACATGCTCAATGAAATAAACCAGACACAAAAGGACAAGTATTATATGATTTCACTTATATGCAGTATCTAGAACAGGCAAATTCATAGAGATAGAAAGTAGATTAGAGGTAACCGGGGCTAGAGGGTGGAGAATGGGGAGCTGTTGCTTAATGGGTACAGAGTGTCTGTTTGGGGTGATGAAAAAGTTTTGGTAATAGACAGGTGGTGACAGTTGTACAACATTGTGAATATAATTAATGCCACTGAATTTTACACTTAAAAAAGTTTAAAACGGCAAATTTTATGATATATTTTACTATAATTTAAAACTATTGAAAAAAACTAATCAAAACAAAAATAAATAGCATGGCTAAACTGCATGGAAGCCAAGTATTATGCTGGAGAAAATAGACCCATACGAATAATTCTTATTCAGTTATCTCTAATATTCTGGTTCTTTAATATCTGCAAAGTAATTACCTGGTATCATGCAATGCAGGCTCTTGATGTGATCCTGAGTAACTCCACTCTCTGTACAAACTTTGTCAATAAATCGGGTAATAAAACGCACAACAGAATTGGCAATGTCATTATTCTCTGAATCTTCAAACCCACTTTCTGTATCATAGCTCTCAGCTACACTTCCTGCAATACTAAGAAAGTCCAGGAAAGAAATCATGGTCAGTAAAACAAATGACTACTATATCACAGTGATCTTCCATAGCAATTTAAACTTGCTCAAAGGGATGTATACTCAAGTAGAAACCTCACTTAACTCCATGGCTTCTCTATAAGTGATGGTGGTGAAACATGATGTTCTGTTTGCCTACATTTGGAAGCTATTGTCAGGCATTGTTCTTTGGATCCAGATTTGTTTTTGTAAGGAATACCTTCTGTCATTTTTCTAAGAGGAACTCACGAACCACAGAAAATAAAACAAAAAGAGACTTTAAATTTTATCTGATACTTGAACCTTCTAAAAAAACTTGTCCTTCCAAATTAATTGCCACATGGAGCCAGACAAAGTAATATGGCTATCTTTGGCCTTTGGCAACTGGGCGACATGTCCCTGGTAGGCAAAGTAAAAGAACTTTTTTCAGCAAGTAGCGTATTTTTCCAAATGGAAGAACAAAATTGTCCTATGAACCCTTCTCTTGCCAATATTTTTCTTTCTGTCAGTGAATCACAACCATTTTGGTCACTTTGAAGCCATCATTTGTCTGTAGGTGATAAAAATCATGTAAAAGAAGGGAATAAATTTGAAATGGAGCAGATGTGAAAGTGTAATACCTGCCCGTGCTGCTTTTTTTTTTTTTTTTAAATTCAATAAATACTCCTGCCTCCTATGACTTCTTTTAGACTGATAGTCATGGAAAAGACTCACTGTCAATTCTAAACTACTCACTTCTCTTTCTTCCACATCCAACCACATTAGCTGAATCAGTGTTAGAAGTAAAGCAAACCAGTGAATTTGGCCATCACACCATCCCAAAGCATTAACGAACTTAGGTGCCTTAGCCACTCACTATGTAAATCAGATTGTAGAAAATGTCATGAAAGAAAAAAAAGGTATGAGCAAGTGATAGATGTGTTACTTAAGACAGGGAAGTCAGGAAGGCCTCTCTGGGTGGGTGACATTAGAGCAGAGAACTAAATGAAGTGAGGGGGTGATTCTTATGCCTATTTCAGGAAGAGTATTCCAGATTGCAGGAACAAGAAGTACAAAGGCCCTGAGGCAGTATCATGCCTCGAATGTTGAACAGGGATACCAGTTTCGTTGATAGAAGAGTGATAGGAAATAAGGTCTGAGCAATAGCCAGGGGCCAGATCCTGTTAGGCCTTATGGTTTTATTCTCAGTGGTATGGGAAGTAGTAGGGTTAAGAGCAAGGAATGGTTGAGGACATGATTATAGGCAAATGCAATGGATAAACTGAGGAAAAGGAGGGCCAAGAAACAAGTAATCACTTTGACAAGAAGGAGTTCATTAGTAATTTTCCAGAGTGCTTTCTGTAAATTGCTGTGGTGGAAAGTAACTGAAGGGCTGGATCAGTAGTGGTTGAGACATTTGAAAAATCAGAGGTCATAAAAGAGAAGAGAGTATGGGAGATGATTAACAATAGTTGGATGTATGAAAGTCTTTTAATAGAGAAAAGCTGAGCAAGTCTGAAGATGAGGAAAATGGTTAATTTTTGAAATATGTGTAGCAATATTTACCCGAAATACTTTATATTCTGTGCTAAGCCAAGAAGAATAGGAGGGTCTCTGTGTGTCCACATTTGGTACCTGTTTGTGACAATGCTGTTGCTCCCACTTTCCCAGTCTCCTGGTGCTGACGTTCTTAGGAGCTTGTTTTTACTTGTATCTAGTGGAACTAGCAGATTGACCATGAGGTTTGCAAAGTGAATGGCCTGACTGAAGACAGTACTTTCCTCACGTTGCACCAGCTCCTGCTGAGCTGATTTGCTCAGAGTAGGCCAAAGGCGTAGCTGCTCGGCTGCCAGGTCCATTGCTGTCTTCTCCTGATATTGGTCATCAGGCAGTTTACCCTAAAAACCAAAGCAAAAATATCCAAATCTGGGACTTCCCTGGTGGTGCAGTGGTTGAGAGTCCGTCTGCCAATGCAGGGGACACGGGTTCGATCCCTGGTCCGGGAGGATCCCACATGTTGCAGAGCAACTGAGCCCGTGTGCCACAACTACTGAGTCTCTGCTCTGGAGCCCGTGAGCCACAACTACTGAGCCTGCATGCTGCAACTACTGAAGCCCATGCTCCCTAGAGCCTGTGTTCCGCAACTGCTGAGCCCACGTGCTGCAACTACTGAAGCCCTCGCACCTAGAGCCCGTGCTCCGCAACAAAAGAAGCCACCGCAAATGAGAAGCCTGTGCGCTGCAACGGAGAGTGGCCCCCGCTCGCCGCAACTAGAGAAAGCCTGTCTGCAGCAACGAAGACCCAACGTAGCCAAAATTTAAAAAAAATAATAAAAATTAAAAAAATCCAAATCTATCACTTCACATGAGCTTCAAAAAACATGGAAGATGTTCTAATAATTCATCTATCAAATACCTATGTCAGTAAAAATGAAAATATATAAACAAAATATAACAACAACAACATGAAACCTAGTCTTTTTTTCTGAGCTCCAACAGGCCTTGAATGGAACCACATGACAAACCCAAGGAAGCAGCAGCAAAACAAAGATGAACACACTTCTCATTGCTAACATTTCACTGCATTGATTTATCTCTATGGCTCTATCCGCTTCAAGTTGCCACTTATAACAAATTGTTGACCTGAAGTACCTATTAATGCTCAGGTCAAATGTGCCAGAAGTATTTTCTAATACTCTGCTATGTTTCTTTTCTTCTGCTCTTTGGAGAAGAAGATAGAATGACCAAAGTCACAAAAAAATAGAGCTAGGTTTCTTTGTAAATATGGGAATCAAACATTATCACCACATGGGTATATAGGTGTCCATGGGATTTTTAAGAGGGGTTTCCTATAGGCTGAAGAGTTAAACAACAGCAGTAACCCACATCTGCACAGCACTTTACAGCTTATGAAGAGCTGGTATATCTATAGTCTCACTCATACCTAAACTGGGGCTCAGAGACAGACTTTTATAGAATAGAGGACACAGAAGCAGTGACATGTATGTGCTCTATGAACGTTTTTGAGATATACCAATGTTAGCACCACATCTTCTTTAAAAATTATCAGAAGCACCCCACCAGGCCAATTATTTCTAGAATACGATTTCGAGCTAATACTCTTTGGATCTGCTACAAGTTACCCCTTTTCCAAGTGCATCTGGTGTTTTGAAAGAAAAATCAGAGTTTTAAATTAAGAGAAAACAATTAAAGCTAACTGTACAACAATAATTTGAAATATCAGATAGATGTCATATAGTGCTATTTGTTATTAAAGTTTCTGTTCTTATCATACTCAATAATAGATCAATAATATGTTTAAAATTATTTGAGGTCATAGAAATATGTGAATACTAGGTAGTTTCAGTTAGCTATCGAGGTTCATTTATCTCACATAATATAAGGCAAATTTAAAATGGAGGAAAGGATCAGCAGCAATGTATTAGCCCAGCAAATAGGATTAAAAATTACTCTTCAGGGGCTTCCCTGGTGGCGCAGTGGTTGAGAATCTGCCTGCCAATGCAGGGGACACAGGTTCGAGCCCTGGTCTGGGAAGATCCCACATGCCGCGGAGCAACTGGGCCCGTGAGCCACAACTACTGAGCCTGCGCGTCTGGAGCCTGTGCTCCGCAACAAGAGAGGCCGCGATAGTGAGAGGCCCGTGCACCGCGATGAAGAGTGGCCCCCGCTTGCCACAACTAGAGAAAGCCCTCGCATAGAAACGAAGACCCAACACAGCCATAAATAAATAAATAAATAAAATTTAAAAAAAAATTACTCTTCAATTATACTTCAATAAAAAAATAAATTAAAAAAACTAAAAAAAAAAAAAAAAAACTACTCTTCAAGTGAATCAACACTGATAATCAGCCCTTAGTGCTGCTTTAAGTTCAATTAATGAGGACAGTAATTTCTAACAGTTATTATTTAGTATGTGCCAGGAACTCTTCAATGTCCTTTACTTGTATTAGACATTAAAATCTTACAATAATCTTATCTATTGATTTTACCAATGTAGAAATAAGGCACAGAAAGGTAAAGTGAATTGCCCAAGACCAGACAGCTAGTGTATAACATTTCAAAATTTCAGAAAAATTTAAACTGCTCTTTCAAATTAAAACCAATTTTCTTTATTTAAAACTATTTTCTTGATAGTTTCCTTAAATTTATTTTATGGTGATAAAAATATATGGAAACATATAGAATACTCCTAAAAGAAGACCTAGATTTATTGCTGGCATACTTTTGAGCATTTATTTTAGAGTCAACTGACTTTAATTTGACATTTCTTCAAGAAGTTAATTGCATAAAGACATCTGCCTAGGTATTTTAGGTTTATTCTTTCTGTTCAACTTCCTATAATTGTTTCCAGGGAATTCTTATTTATTAAAATACAATAAAACAATTCTAGTGCTACAGAACTGTAGTAAGAAGTTATTATGGAAAAAAATGTCAGAAATCAACAGGAGAAAGATGCTCACCAGAGGGCTTCCTAAAGTAAACCCCAAATACACTGATAGGAAGTGGCTAGATTTCCTTTGGCCCTGGGAATACCTGAGTAAGCTTTCCTTGAAGGCAGGACCCCAGCCCCACACAAGTACCTTTCTTTATCTTACCTTTTGCTTCAGATGTGGGGCATGATTGTCTTCCTTGGCTGAGAGATACAGGGATCGAACCTGTTCCTGCACCGCATTGTAAAAGGTTGTCTCCCAAAATTGCTGATTCGTCCAAATGGGGTGGTCCTGTACACAGGTGTAAGCAAACTGGCTGACTCCAGGGGCCAGTTTCTGTGAGAACACACAATATACATCACCATGGGGCTGACAGAGTCATGACAGTTCAGAAGGTTACAGGGGCCACAGATAATCATGAATGTGATAAAAGGATTAATCTAAACAATATCTTATGGCAGTACAAGCTTAGCAATCAGCAACTTACATATTTTTAACTGGCAACTTTGGGCTTGCTATCAAATCCTTCAGGGTCTCTGTCACTTTATCTATTAAAATGGATATTTTAGCAACAGCTAAAAATCAAAGGAATTATATGAATTAGAGAATATATGAAAAGTACCTAAACACTGTACTGTGTGCATACAGCAAGCACTGTAGAGTTGGTAGCTCTTATTACAATTAGGACATATAATAAAATTCATGACAACCTAAATATAAAACTCCAGATAATTCAAAATTTCTTCTACTTGGTAGTAGAGTACATTTTGGTGGGGTTAGGGGGACACTAATTGAAATGCGAGTGAGCCTACAGCTTCGCCTTGCACACAGAATGAGGGCATATCATGAATTTGGGACTCAAGAGGAATTGCACCCTCCCTCCTGCTCACTCCAGCCATTTACCTCCCTACCGAGGCTGCTGTCTGGCTCACATAATCCATAGATGACTGTCCCGGGCTTCTGGGGCATTTTCTGGTAACCAAGTCTGGGCGTGGGAAGGTAATCTCAAACCAAACCTTCCTTTCCAGAACTTCCTGCTGGGCTTCTAAGTAAGAGTAAACCCTACTCTGTGATTAACAGAGGGAAAGAAAACTAACTCTGCAGTCACTTGAGGATCTTCATAAATATTTATGCATCTCATTTATACTAAAAATCTTGTAAGATGCACATTATTATTGCCAATTTAAAGAAGAAAAAACAGAAATTCAAGGTTTAAGTGATTGCCCAAGGCCGTAGAGCAATTACATAAGTGGCGGAACTAGGTTTCAAGCACAAAGTTTGTTTCCAAAGTCCCTGCTCTTTTTACTATAGCAAATTATCTTGCAAAGAAACTGAAAGCAAATCATAAATAAATTAAGTACTGTTTAGCACAACTATCTGTTTTTTTCCTTTACTTTAGGATTTTGTTTCCCAAAGTAATATTATGCCTTGAAACTTCTGATATGATTTTAATTAATGCTGCGTTTTAAATTTTACAGACAACTTACAATTGCCAAACTTCAGTAAATGATTTGAGTCACCTTTCCATAGCTGTTGCTTTCACCTCTAAAAGTTAAAGATGTTTCAAAAAATTTTAAATCCATTATTTCTCAGCAAATACCTGATAATACTTTCAATAAACAGATAATTTTTCTTCTGTTTTATTCTTTAGAATTGAGTTAATTTGTTTTCTATCAGTAGAGCTAAAGTTTTTGATAATGTAAGTTTTATTTTGAAGTAATTTAATAAGCGAATTCTCTTCTAAAATGTTGGACACTGAAGATCACTATTAAGGTTATATACATAACAGTTATGTAGCAAAAAGTTGGTTCATTTCTTAGGGATGCATAACAAATGTATAAGATTTCTGGTAAAAATTATATGCTCAGTACATGCTAATTTCCTTCTTGGTTCAGAACAGACTAAACCTACAACTGGAATAGGCACCATGTATACCATGAAATTTAGTACTTATATAGTTGGAAGTGGGGTGGCTGTGATTTTGCCTAGTAGAGTCTGTGTACTTCTGCATCCCATATGTAAGTCCCTTTCAAGATAGGCCTATGCACTGCTGTTGGGATGATCGTCCATAACTCTTTTAGGGGCTATAAGCTGGAACTGACCATGAAGCAAGTATCAGGAGATCCCCAAGGGGAAGCTGTGCAAAGACTGCTCATTTAAGACACAGCTACTCTCTACCTATGGGAATCAAGGACAAAATGTGTGTGGTTCTGTGAGCCACAGATACTGTGAGTCACATACTCCTTCTATACTCTGCTTGAGGACACTTGGGATGTGGGTTGAACTTTTTTTTTTTTTTTGCCCCAACCACTCTAAGAAATAACAATGACCTCAGTGGCAGTGCACAGGCCTATTGTGAAAGAGAGTTTAAAGACATAAAATTTAAACAAGGTAAAAGCATAATTCTCAACTGCCTTTCCCTTGAGTATAGTTAGAGGCAGCACCATTTCTTACAAACACAATGTAACAACAGACTCTAATATTTTGGAGTTCTGAAATTATATTAATATAGATGAGCTCAGAAAAACTGAGCTCTTAACAAATCCTTATCAGTTTCTCACATATAGTCCTTTTAGGATCATCAACAAAACAGAAAGTTATAATTAATTATAAATCTCTTATTACAACTTGACAGAGCGCTGTAGGAATCTGAGAGTCTAATGAAGCCCTGCCTTCCTCTTTCAGCAGTTTTCTCACTGATGCTGCATATTCACTTTCCTTGGCACATACCAGTTATTATCTACCTGTTTATTCACAAACTACAAGTGAATATGTAAAAACTTCCCTAAATCTTTTGAACAAAAGTGGACTGAATGTGTTCTAAGGCAGAAAAATGGTGTAACAGTGACAGTGGCCCAAAGGGTCAGAACCCACAGCTTGTTTACTAGGTGAGAACGACAGCAAGGTGAAGGGATTATAGGATAAGCACTTTTTGGTGGCAAGTCAGTCACAAATGGTGATGGCATCTGATACATGCATAAGAAATCATTAATTCCCCAATTCTTTAAATATTATTATTTTTCCAAAGATGCAATGTGCTTCCTTTCTTTGTGGTTTCCTGCTATGTCTTCTCATGTGCAAGCAAGGGGCACTGAGTTCCTTGCTGTTCAGATGGGCAGAGCCACTGCACTGGTGGGTAGGTGTGTTCTTAGGGCCAGCAGAGGGCAGTAGCACCTTATTCTGCCTAGATTCCATCCATATAAGGCTTTTTTTAATAAGAATTGCAAAAATGGAGCCATGCATTCTGACTGGGCTAGAAAGTTGGGTGGAAGGTGAATACTGCATGCCCTCACTGTACATTTGAGAGACCCCATAAAGAAAATGGATTTGCCCAAGGTCACACAGCAAGATGGGTAGAAGAATAGGGAAAAGAGACAAGGTTTTCCATTATTCTATGTCATTTCTGTAAGATACAAAAACTAAGATATTTCACAAAACAAAACTATAATTATCTAGAGAAAGATGCAATGATATTGCTTAGCGGTTCAGATTCATTATGTTCTATGATAGTGTTAATAGTAGTTTTAGTAAACAAAGAAAATAAGCACCTGTAGATAAAACTATCTCATGATTCTGATCACTGTTTTGGTTTGGAAAAAAAGACTCTCCCAAGATGGTTTCTCGAATTGGCCCATATGCCAGCTTTATGACCTTTTATTTTGTACACAGATGAGACTCAATCCACACTGAAGGTTTGAGGGTGGTGGTGATACTGTTGTCAAATGGCATCTTTTTTTCCTCTTCAATTTTGGCAATAATATTTACTTTATATTTCATAATAACTCTTATGATTTTATCCTAAATAAACAAGTGATATTTTGCCATGCAATTTTATGAGATGTTTAAGAATACGTTGACTTCCTTATCTAGAAAAAATAGCTCTGAAGGTACTAGATTAAGCAATGCAATTCATTTGCCACAAAGCATTCAAAGGAAACCCAGCATGGGACAAGATATGGAGAATAAACTTCACGGGGCTCATTAACCAGCAGGCCAGATTCAAATCCAAATAAATGGATACAAGTCATCTCAGAGACGAGTTGGTCAAGGGAAGGTTAAGATATCAGTATGAGAGGACTGTCTAAGGACTGTCTGGCTAGATACGTTTGCTCTCCAGGCCCAAGGCTTCAATTAGGGAGTTCAGAGGGAAGCCAGATTTCAGGAGAAAAAGCTCCTGGGAGGAGTGATTCCATAAATATGTCATGTTCTTAAAAAGAATAATTAGAATACAAAGATTCACTGTTTAAATTGCTGGGTATTTCCTATCCAGTTCTGGACACTGGAATACAAGTGTACCCTACTGCACAGTTCAGGGATGGTGCCAGCCAGCCCTTTTATGATTCTATACTGGCCTGTGAAGTCCACATATTAAGTCACTTTAAGAATTAACTTCTGAGTATTTTCTGATGAATTCTGGTGAAATGCTTAGTCTTGAGAGACAAACAAAAGGAAGACAGGAATGGGAAAAACGTGTATTCAAAACCTATATTTATCAACTCTTAACCACATCTTAAACATATTTGCTCTGTGCATTTTTTTTAAACAAAGGACATACAACATTATAGATCTGGTTGACGCCTACTGTGTACCTCTGTTGATCCCATTTCTCTCCTATCCTACAGGCAACAATGATCCTGAATTAGGTATTTTTCATTCCTATTTATGTTTTTATACCTGTTTATATCCATAAAGAATATACAGGATTATATTGCATTTTATTCCTTATTAATGCTTTTCAAAGTATACACCTTATATTTCATTGATTTATGTAATATTTAATTCAACTATATAATTAATTGGGACACAACACCTGGCTCTTTGTAAACAAACAACTCAGAAGGGACAGAAAGAGAGTGGCCTACAACAATGAATACTGTGTTCATTAGTCAGTGGGGTTTACAGAAAGGTGAGTAATCCAATTAGTTAAACGGAGGTAATGTGAGAATCTACCATAGTTTTTCCTGTTCTACTACCTGATACTGAAGAGTGCAAGTAAACGCAAATGCGTAATAGTCTAAACCTCTCCTGGGCTGCTTAGAAGATCCAGGCACAAAATTTCTACACAAGAAGTATATTCATTCACAAACATTGCCCAGTATTCATTTGATGTGCCAGTGTCAGTAGCTGGAATGACAGGGTTGAAGTCCTTAAACGACGTATCCTTCTAATGATTCTCTGTATGAAGCTGCTTAGTAAATATTGAGAGAAGAGAGGATGAATCAATTTCTTTCCTTTGTGGCCCAGAATTTAGTAGAAATCAAATACTAGCTTGTTGTCAAGTCCTTTGCCTGGGTCTCGTATTCCTAAAAACACAAAACAGGATCTAAATCCCTGCCCCTTTTTGGTAGGTTTTTAAACTTTATATAAATGGTACCATATTGTGTTTTATTCTGCCACTTGGCTTTTCACATATTATGTTGCTAGACTTATTAAGGTAATAATAATAATTATTATTATTATTATAACTAACTTGTACTGATCTCTCACTATATATATTTGTCTACTTACTTAGTATTTATAGCAATCTTATGATCCACTGAGATAAGTACTATTATTACCCTTGTTTTAAAGGGGAAGAAACTGAGGCACAGAGAAGTTAAGTAATTTGTCCAAGAGAATATTGCCAGGAAATGGTGGAACCAGAGCTGGGATTCAAACCCAGGTAGTTTAGCTAAGAATTTAATTTCTTAATCACAATTTAACTATTGTGTGAAATTCCACTGTATGAATATATAGCATTTCCTTGTTCCTGTTAATGGATATTTGTATTGTTTCTACCTTTCAGCTATTATAAACAATGGTTCATGTCAACTGTCAACTTCGATTATTCGTTTCAGTACTATTTAATAGTTGTTCCTGGAACTACTTGAGAGGAGCCTAAGAAATATTCCCATTGTTATCTGTACCAATAAACATTTTTGGGTTATTGTACATTGGTTATTTTTCTAATGAGAAATTATTTCACACAGACTTTTTACAAATCTACTATTTGAAAAAATTAACAATTCTTTAATATAAAATATCTAGTCAGTGTTTAAATTTTTAATATATCTTATGAATGTTAAAAAGTTTTTCTTTGTTTTTTTCCTTGTTTTTTATTTTTATTCTTTTTTACAATCAGTTTGTTTGACTCAGGAAGGACCCAAATAAGGTCCATATATTACATTAGTTTATATATCTCTGAGGTTGGTTTTAATCTACAGATTTCTCTACCTGTCTGTCTGCCTCTCTTTTTTGCCCCACCACTTGCAATCTATTTTTTGAAGAAACTGGATTATTTGTCCAACAGAACTTCCATCCGTCTGATGGTTGCTGACTGCATCCCAATGGTCTCATGTGACATATTCTTTTGTCCTCTGCATTTCCTGCAAATTGGTAGTTGGATCTAGAAGCATGATCAGATTCAGGCTTGATTGTTTGGCAAGAATATTTCATGGAGATACTATTGTAAGAGGCAAATCTGGTTGTCTTTCTTTCTGTAATATTAAAGGCCATTGATGGCCAATGCCTAGATTCATTAATCATTAGGAGCAATAAAATACTAATATTTTCATTCTACCATTACTTCCTCACTTATTAGCTAGAATATTTCTATAAAGAAAAACTTCCCCTCATCAACTGTTTGGAGACCCAAACATATAGTGTATATTAGAAAGCAGGATAAAAACATGATTTTACCCCTTCATTTATCAGTTTTAAAAACAATGACTTGGGGACTTCCCTGGTGGTGCAGTGGTTAAGAATACACCTGCCAATGCAGGGGACACGGGTTCGAGCCCTGGTCTGGGAAGATCTCACATGCCACAGAGCAACTAAGCCCGTGTGCCACAACTCCTGAGCCTGTGTTCTAGAGCCCGTGAGTCACAACTACTGAGCCCACATGCTGCAACTACTGAGGCCACGTGCTGCAACTACTGAAGCCTATGCACCTAGAGCCCGTGCTCTGCAACAAGAGAAGCCACCGCAATGAGAAGCCCATGCACCGCAATGAAGAGTAGCCCCCGCTCGCCACAACTAGAGAAAGCCCATGCACAGCAACAAAGACCCAATGCAGCCAAAAATAAATTTAAAAAATTAACAAAAAAACATCAAAAATAAAAAAAAAAGACTTGTTTTTCCAGCATCTATTACAGATGAACAATTACTTTTTCTTTTTTAAATTCATATTTTTACAAACTCACAGATTTTAAAACATATTTGATTTAACTATTCTTAAACCTGTTTAGAAACAAGCCAAAAAAAAATCTATCCATAAGTGTTTACTGGAAACTGTGGACTGATGAACCTAATGATGTTGTTTATAACAGCACTGTAAACCGGGAGGATAAAGGACCTGATTGGGAGAATATAATCAGCAAAAAGACTAGTAGATACATAACAAGGTATTTTCTCTGAGGTGTAACTGCAAAAGGAGCAATAGAATAAAGGCATCAGTGAGTCCTGGCACAGGAAATGGAGGAATTTGGTGAGTCATAGTTCTTACTAGGTGTACTTGCAAATGGCCCAAAAGCTCAACAAAAATGTTTATTATAGCATTATCTTTAATAGCTATACCCTCTCCAAAGTTAGCAATTTTAATGTCTAACTATAGAGATGAAAGGTTAGACAAATGATGGTATATTATTAACACAAAAGAATATTATGCTACCATTAAAGTGGTTAATATGATACTGTGCTTATGAATGAAGTGCTTATGCTATATTTCAGAAAAACAAGTCAATTATGCTATGATTATGTCTGTAAGTACACAAAGACTGGGAGGAAAAAGACAAAATGAAAATGAATTAAAGGTAATGGAATTTTGAACAATTTATTTTCCTTCTTCAAAAATAATTTTAAGAGATTTTAAAATTAAATGTGGCAGATTGAATATTCTTTCGCTCCCTGAACTCCACTGAAATGACAGCAAAAGAAAAACAATTTTTAAATATACAAGAACAAAGAGAATGAGAAAACAGACACCAGATAAATGATGTTAATAAAATTTTAGACGTCATAAAATGGATTTATAAGCAGTAACAAATGTTGAAGATCAGATAAAGCTGAAACCCCCTACTACATAGAGAAGGAAAGCCCTTTTCACACTTTAAAGGAGTAAATTTTACGATATATGAATTATATCTCAATTTAAAAATTGGAAACAACCCAAATGTGTATCAACTGATGAATAAAATGTAGTATATATGTACAATGTAATACGTGCCAGTAAAAAAATATGAGGTACTGATACATGCTATACCATGGATGAACCTTGAAAACATTATGCTAAGTAAAAGAAGCCAGTTATGAAAGATTACATATTGCATGGCTTCATTCACGTGAAATGTCCAGAACAGGCAAATACATAGAGATAGGAAGTAGATTTGTTGTGGCCTAGGGCTCGGGGGATGAGGGGAAATGGGTAGTGACAGCTAATGGGTATGGTGTTTCTTTTTGTAGTTATAAAAATGTTTGAAAATTGCTTATGGTGAAAGGGAATACACTAAAAACCACTGAAATGTATACTTTGAATGGGTGCATTATTATGGCATGTGAATTATATCTCAACAAAACTTTTAAAAAAGGTTGTTATGTATACTTTATTTTATCACCTAAAAAAAAAAAAGGTTGCTGACAGGAGAAACTGTGCAAGTACACATGGAAACTATCTGCCTTAGCAACTTCTGGTAAATGTCAAAATGCTCTGAAAGTTTACTTTAAAAAAAAGATGGAAGAATATATAGTATACTGACACTAGTCAAAAGGAAGCTGGTGTGGCTATGTTAATAGAAGATGATTTCAAAGCAAAGAACATTACCACAGATAAAGAAGGTCATTTCATAATGGTAAAGGGTCAATTAATCAAGAAGACATAAAACCCCAGAGTGTTTATGTACAAACAAGAGAGCTTCAAAATACATGAATGAAATCTGATAGAAATGCAAAGAGAAATAAATGCACAATTATAGTTGGAGATTTCAATATCTCTAAGTAATTAATGGAAATGTAAGCAGAAAATCAGCAAGGATATAATAGACTTGAATAACACTATCAACTAACTTAACCTGATAGACATTGATAGCACAACAGCAAAAAACCCACGCTTTTCAAGTGCATAAAAAACATTTATCAAGAAAACCTGCTCTCTGGGCAATAAGTCTTAATATATTTAAAGGGATTCAAATCATACAAAGTATATTCTCTGACCAAAACGGAATTAAATTAGAAATCAATAGCAGAAAGGTATCTAGAAAAATCTTCAAATATTTGGAAACTAAATAACTCATGGATCAAAGGGGAAATAAAAAAGGAAATTAGAAAATACTTTGTACTAAATGAAAATGAAAACACAACATATCAGAATTTGTGAGATGCCACTAAAGCAATACTTTGGGGGAGATTTATAGCAATAAATGCCTGTATTGGAAAAGAATGGTCTCAAATCAATGACCTTAGCTTGTACTTAGATTAGAAAAAGAAAAGCAAATTAAAGTCAAAACAGGCAGAAGAAGGGAATTAATAAAGATTAAAGCAGTAATCAATGAAACAGAAAACAGAAAATCGATAAAGAAAACCAATGAAACCAAAAGCTGGTTCTTTGGAAAGATTAATAAAATTGATAAATCTCTAGTCAGACTGCTTAGAAAAAGAAAAAAGATAAAATTACCACTATCAAGAATGAGAAGTAACATTATTAGAAATTCTACAGATATTAAAAGGATCATAAATAGTATGAATAACTTTGTTATTGACAATATTGACAAATTAGATGAAATGGACAAATTCCTTGAAAGATATTTATACAAACTACCAAACCTCAAACAAGAGAAAACAGATAACCTGAATAGGCCCATATCTATTACAGAAATTGAAATTTGAGTAAAAAAATCTTCCCACAAAGAAAACTCTCAACACATGGTTCCACTAGGAATTCTACCAAACTTTTAAGAAAGAACTAATACCGCTTCAACACAAACTCTTCCAAATAATCTAAGAGAAGGGAATAATTCCCAACTCATTCTATGAGGTCAGTGTTATACTAATAACAAAACCAGAAGACATTACAAAAATAAACCAATATGTGTAAATCAACTATATTTTGATAAAGATTTTATACAAGACTTTCTTTTCTTTGTTTAAAAAATAAATTTATTTATTTTTGGCCGCATTGGGTCTTCATTGCTGTGCGTGGGCTTTCTCTAGTTGCGGCAAGCGGGGGCTACTCTTCATTGCGGTGTGTGGGCTTCTCATTACAGTGGCTTCTCTTGTTGCAGAGCATGGGCTCTAGGCACGCAGGCTTCAGTAGTTGTGGCACACGGGCTCTGTAGTTGTGGCTCGCGGGCTCTAGAGTGCAGGCTCAGTAGCTGTGGCTCAGGGGCTTAGCTGCTCCATGGCATGTGGGATCTTCCCAGATCATGGATCGAACCCATGTCCCCTGCACTGGCAGGCGGATTCTTAACCACTGAGCCACCAGGGAAGTCCCTCGATAAAAATTTTTAAAAAGCCCAATATGCTTCATGAACACAGATGCGAAAATTCTACACAAAATTTTAGCAAATCAAATATAGCATACAGTAAAAGAATAATACATGACCCTTGAACAACACAAGTTTGAACTGCACTTACACATGGATTTTTTTCATTAAATATGTACTACAGTACTACATAATCTGTGGTTGACTGAATTCAAGGATGTGGTACCTTGAATACAGAGGGCCAACTGTAGGGTTATATGTGGATTTTCGACTGTGAGGAGGGTCAGTGCCCCTAAGTCCCACATTGTTCAAGGGTCAACTGTACCTTATGACCAAGTGAGGTTTATCCTAGGAACTCAGGGTGAGTTTAATATTTGAAATCAATCAGTGTAATTCACCATAACAAACTGAGAGAGAAAAACCATATGACTATTAAATGCAGAAAAAGCATATGACGAAATGCCTGATAAAAACTCTTAGCATTTAGAAATAAAAGAGAATTTCCTCCATCTGATAAAAGCATCTTATGAAAAACCTACAGCTACACATCATACTTAATGGTGAAAGACTGGATGCTTTTCCCCTAAGATCAGGAAGAGTACAGGCTCAACATTGTACTGCATGTTCTAGCCAGTGAAATAAGGCAAGAAAAACAAATAAAAGGCATCCAGATTAGAAAGGAAGAAGTAAAACTGTCTTTATTGTAGATAACATCATTGTCTTTGCAGAAAATCTGCTAGAATCTACAAAAAAGCTACTTGTTAAATGAGTTAAACAAGGTTGCAGGATACTTGATCAATATACAAAAGTAAATTGTACAGCTGACCCTTGAACATGGGTTTGAATTGTGCGGTTCTATTTACATGTGGAGTTTTTCACTAAATATGTATTACAGTACTACATGATCTGTAGGTGGTTGAATCCGTGAACAGAGAACCATGGATACACAAGGTGGACTGTAAAGTTTTATGTGGATTTTTGACTGCATAAAAGATTGGTGCCCCTAAGCCTCCCGTGTTGTTCAAGGGTCAACTGTATTTCTATGTACTAGCAATGAAAACTGAAACTACAAAACCAAAACCATTTATAATAGCATAAAAAATGAAATATTTTAGGTGTTAAAATATATTTTTTTAAAAAATATTATTTATTTCTGGCTGTGTTGGGTCTTCGTTTCTGTGCGAGGGCTTTCTCCAGTTGCAGCGAGCGGGGGCCACTCTTCATCGCGGTGCACGGGCCTCTCACTATCGCGGCCTCTCTTGTTGCAGAGCACAGGCTCCAGACGCGCAGGCTCAGTGATTGTGGCTCACGGGCCTAGTTGCTCCGCGGCATGTGGGATCTTCCCAGACCAGGGCTCGAACCCGTGTCCCCTGCATTGGCAGGCAGATTCTCAACCACTGCACCACCAGGGAAGCCCCCTGTTAAAATATTTTAACACCTAAAATATTTTAGGGGTTAAATAAACCTGACAAAATATGTTAAAACCTGGACACTGAAAACTATAAAAGCTGAGAGACCTAAATAAATAATAAAGACCTAAATAAATAGAGAGATTGATCTCATTCATCAATTGGAAGATTCAATATTGTTGAAATGTTAGTTCCTCTAAATTTATCTAAAGATTCAATGTAATCCCAAACCAAATCCCAGAAGGCTTTTTCCTTTATAGAAATGGGAAAACATTCTAAAATTCATATGGAAATTCAAAGGTCCTAGAATAGCCAAAATAACTCTGAAAAAGAAGAACAAAATTGGAGGACAAACACTATTTGATTTTTAAACTTTTATTATAAAGTTATGATATTCAAGACTGATGTTAAGGTAAATATATAGATGAAAGGAACAAAATATACAGAAACAGACCCCCCATATATATAGAGAAGTGATTTTTGACAAAGGTGTAAGGCAATTAAGTAGAGAAAGGATAATCTTTGCAACAAATGGTGTCAGAGCAATTGAATCTTTGATCATATCTAGTACCATATAAAAATATTAACTCAAAAGGAATCATAGACTTAAACGTAAAACCTAATACTCTAAAGCTTCTAGGAATATTTGCAAATCATAAATTTGCTAAGGAGTTATATCCAGAATATGCAAAGAATTCTCAAAACTCAACAGTAAGAAAACAAACAATTCAGTTTTAAAAGATGGGCAAAATACCTGAATAGACACTTTACCAAATATGATACACAGAAAGCAAATTAGCACATGAAAAGACTCTCAACATTATCAGTCATTAGGGAAATGTGAATAAAAATCACAATGAGATATCACTACATATCTATAGAATGGCTAAAATTAAAAGCAATGACATTAGTGTGTGAGGAACTGGAACTCTCATTCACTACTGAAAGGAATATAAAATGGTAGCACTTTGGAAAAAAACTTCGGCCATTTCTTAAAAAGTTAAACATACACCTACCATATGATCCAGCCACTCCGTTCTTAGGTATTTACCCAAGAAAAAATGAAATGTATGTCCATACAAAGATCTGTATACAACTATTCACAGTAGCTTTATTTGTAATGGATAAAATCTGGAAACAACAAATGTCACCAAAAGGTTAACTGTGGGTTTTTTTTTTTTTACAATGGAATACTACTCAGCAATAAAAAGGAATAAACTAAAACAACATAGATGAATCTCAAAATAATTATGCTGAAGAAATCAGACAAAAAAGATCATATACTGTATAACTACATTTATATATAAAACCATAGAGTATGCTAACTACATGCAAATTCTGTAGTGACAGAAATTAGATCAGTAGTTTCCTGGGGATGGGGGTGAAGGTTAGATGAGATGAAGAGATTACAATGAAACATGAGGAAACTTTTGGGGTAATGGGTATGTTCACTATATTGATTGTGGTGATGGTTCCATGGGGGAATGTGTATGTGTATGTATATACACACACACATACATATATATATGTCAAAACTTATCAAATCAAATTGTACAGTTTAACTATGTAAGTTTATGTGTCAGTTATACCTTAATAAAGCTACTAAGGGCTTCCCTGGTGGTGCAGTGCTTAAGAATCTGCCTGCCAATGCAGGGGACACGGGTTCGAGCCCTGGTCCGGGAAGATCCCACATGACGTGGAGCAACTAAGCCCGTGCGCCACAACTAGTGAGCCTGCGCTCTAGAGACCGCGTGCCACAACTACTGAAGCCCGCGTGCCTAGAGACTGTGCTCGGCAACAAGAGAAGCCACCGCAATGAGAAGCCTGTGCACCGCAACCAAGAGTAACCCCCACTCGCCACAACTAGAGAAAGCCCGCATGCAGCAACGAAGACCCAACGCAGCCAAAAATAAATAAATAAAGTAAATTTACTTTTTAAAAAAAGTACTAAAAAAACTTAGTAAATGTACACATAAGTTTGTATGTAAATTTTACCTCAAAAGAAGAAAATGCAAACTCTAATTACAATTCTCACTACAAAACGACATGTGTGTTCAAGTACTGGAATTATATGTTGACTATAATTTGCTTTAAAATACATAAAAAATAAGATGGATTGATGGATGGATAGATATGTGTAAAGAAAGGATAGAAAAAATGTTAATACTAGACTCTAGATGGTAGGTTTATGGATGTCTACTGTAAATTAAAAAATTTTTTCTCTCTGTTTGAAAAATTTCATAATAAAATATTGAAAAAAAATAGAGTACTAGTCTAGGCATTAGTATCCGACTAGTAGGAGTTCGAGAAAGAAAAGCAGGAAAAACAGATGATTAAATAAATGAATAAATAAATAAATCGAAGGGCATGGATTTTCAAATTGAAAGAGCCATCTCATGTCTGGCAAACTGAATGAAAAAAGAACCACATTAAAGTATATCATTAGGGACACTTAATCCTTAAAAGAGAATCCTATAAAAGAGCACAAGGAAAAAATGGGTTACACAAAGGATTAGAAATCACTACGGCATCAGACTTTTTGCCAGGTGGGGTGGTATTTGTGTGGAATGGAAGGAGGGAGGGAATTTATAAGTAAGAATATGTAGAGGTGGTATGGTGGTGAAAGTAAGAGATCTAAATTTTCATATTCCAAGTCAACTGATTACGTCTAACATTGTAAAATTAAGAGTAGCAATTAAAAGCATGTTAGAAACACTAAGCCAAATACCAAAAGAAACATCTAAACAATTGAACATGATTGTCTCTGGAAAGCAGATCTTGGAAGTAAGGCAGAGACCTTTGTTTTTTGTTATAAACCATGTAATCTTTATATTTCTGACTTATATACATATATTACTTTGAAAGGTCTTAAATTAGAAAACACTTTAAAATGCAATTATTATATGTGGAATAAAGTTAAACAGAAAATAATTTTTATTAGTTGCTTCTCAGAGAATATTCTTTTGAAATCTGTTTTTACAAATATGTAAATTGAGACACGGAAAAGAAATATGTTTAGACTAAGTTAGTGGATGGGTCAACTTCTATTATAATGACCTAGAAGCAAGTGTTAAAGTTCTTTCATTATCTTAGAATTTTGTTCTTTCAAAATATGTGGGCCCTTGAGTGGTCTGGAAATAAATCTCTATTATGTCATGTAGAGTTTTTACTCTTTAGCAACCACAGGTATAGTATTTATCCCTAGTACTTGCGAGATTTCAGAAAAATGACAAATTCAAACTCCAAACCTTGCAGGGCATGTTTTAGGCTCAGCTAAGATTCGGCAGGTTATTGAAACTTTACCTACAGAATCTCTGTTCCTAGGTAAGAACTGTATTTCAAATAATAAACCCAAAGTTCTAAAAAACTCTGAAATAAAAAGTTTGGCCAATTGTGCTTATTTTACTGTATTTATCAAGGCAGGAAAGTAGTCCAAAATAAGATTTTCAACTATGTGGTTTGAAACGAAATGTTTAAGGTTATTTTTTTAGCCATGCCACATGCCTTGTAGGATCTTAGTTCCCCAACCAGGGATTGAACACGGGCCCTTGGCAGTGAAAGCATGGAGTCCTAACCACTGGAACTCCAGGGAATTCCCCAAAATGTTTACGGTTTTAATCCTAGGTTAATTAGAAAAAAATTAATCAGGATATTGTAAAGTTTTGCTGGATATTAAAATTTTGTGATTTGGCCTCAATCTATTATGCAATCTCTGTCTTAAGGATACATTTCTTTTTATTGAAAATTAATTAATTAATTAATTAATTTTAAATTTTTGGCTGTGTTGGGTCTTCGTTGCTGCGTGTGGGCTTTCTCTGGTTGTGGTGAGCAGGGTCTACTCTTCGTTGTGGTGCGCGGGTTTCTCATTGCAGTGGCTTCTCTTGTTGCAGAGCATGGGCTCTAGGCATGCGGGCTTCAGTAGTTGTGGCATGCGGGCTTCGGTAGTTGTGGCTCGCAGGCTCTAGAGCGCAGGCTCAGTAGTTGTGGCTCACGGGCTTAGTTGCTCCACGGCATGTGGGATCTTCCCAGACCAGGGCTCGAACCTGTGTCCCCTGCATTGGCAGGCGGATTCTTAACCACTGCGCCACCAGGGAAGCCCAAGGATACATTTCTATAAAGATACCCATTAACTGAAATCTAATTTACAAGAGGTCATTCCCTTGACTTATACTGCTCAGAGTAGATGATCTATACTGTTTCTTTCTCTTTGTTCATTAGTATGTACAAGATTCCTCCTGGAGCACAGAGGAATTTGATCTAAGCAAATTGATCTAGAGTGAGAGAATTGACATTTGGAATAATGCAACGGTTTAACAAGTGAGGGTGGAAGAGGCACTGACAACCACTGGTTCCAATGCCCAAGCCCTACTGTCTTGGCAGATTCCAGAGATAGAGTGACAAAGGCAAAGATGCTATACATTTACCCAAAATAGCACGTGTTCTAAAGTAACTCATTCCTCCGCTGATGGAACTGAATATTGTTCCTAGATAAAAATTATAGATTAGCTACTCTAAAAACAGCTTTGGTGACACTAATGATTCTTGGATTTCACTTTATCAGAGATGAAAGGAAAACCACCTTTATAGTGCTTGTAGAGTCTTTTCAGTGACCTGAAGTAATCACTAAAAAGCAATTTTTATAGTGTGTTACACAGGTCTAAAGAGATTTGGATTAGTGTCGTATATAAATATGATGACATTGGATTTGGCAATGATTTCTTAGATATGACATTAAAGGCACGGGTAACAAAAGAAAAAAGACAAGTTGGACTTCATGAAATTAAAAATTTTGTGCATCAAGACACAATCCACAAAGCAAAAAGGCAACCCACACAATGGGAGAAAATATTTGCAAATCATATATCTGATAAAGGATTAATATCCAAAATATATATAGAACTTCTAAAACTCAACAACAACAACAACAGAACAACTTGATTAAAAATGGGTAAGGGACTGAAATAGACATTTCTCCAAAGAAGATATACAAATGGCCAATATGCACATGAAAAGATGCTTAACATCACTAATTATTAGGGAAATGCAAATCAAAACTACAATGAGATACCACCTTACACCCACTAGGATGGCTACTCAAAAAAAAAAATCAGAAAGTAACACGTGTTGGTGAGGATGTGGAGAAAGGGGAACCCTTGTACACTGTTGGTGGAAATGTAAAATGGTATAACTGCTGTGGGAAACAGTATGATTAATTCCTTAAATAATTAAAAATAGAATTACCATATGATCCAGCAATTCTACTTCAAAAGAACTGAAAGCAGAGCCTTTAAAAGATATCTGTGTAGGTATGTTCATAGCAGCATTATTATTATTCACAATAGTTAAAATGTCAAAGCAACCCAAGTGTCCTTCGACTGATGAATAGATAAGCAAAACATGGTATATACATACAATTATTCAGTCTTAAAAGGGAAATTCTGCAATATGCTATAACATGGATGAACCCTGAGGACATCATGCTAAGTGAAGTAAGCCAGTCACAGAGAGACAAATACTGTATGATCCCACTTATATGATGTACTTAGAGTAGTCAAAATCATAAAGACTGAAAATGAAATGGTGGTTACCAGGGGATAGGGGGAGAAGTGAATGGGGAATGATATTGTTTAATAGGTATGGAGTTTCAGTTTTACAAGATGAAAAGAATTATGGGGATGGATGGTGGTGATAGCTGCACAGCAATGTGAATGTATTTTATGTCACTGAACTGTACACTTAAAAGCAGTAAAGATGGTAAATTTTATGTTATGTGTGTTTTACCACAATAAAAAAAGAAAAAAATGAGCTCCCAATCATGAAGGGTAGTAGTCATTCACCACAACCTTGGTAATTCAGAAGGTATATTATGAAAGCAAAACTAAGAAAATTATGGTGTACCGTCCGTGCTAATTTCATGTCAGCTTAGCTCTGCCCCAAGGAGGTGGGAAGATTTGATATGGAAAACACTTAGCATAGTACCTGGCACTTAATATGTATTTAGTAAGTAGTACAACTATGCCAAGGTTGTACTAGGTCATGTGCAACATAGTTGCATTAGGCATAGTTGTACTAGGTCATGTGCAACAGCCGAAAGCCCATGTGGGAAGTCATGGATATCTCCAGAAAATATAAGCACCTGCCTCGGTAGAGGAACAGTAAGCAGTTTTAGGGACATACAGAGGCAGCCGGGCAGGCCAGGCACCTAGAAAGCTGGCAACAGTCATCCAGCTCTAGATGTCCTGCATGTAACAGTTCACTACTATAGTAGGATAAAAAAGACAAAGATGTATCCCCTGGAAAAGCACATTTCTTTTCTTATGTGATTAAACTTTAGAATTTAAATCCTCTGATTAAATTTGGATAATGTTATCACTATCTTAGAGACTGTTCTGATAACAAAGAATCTAGAGGGAAAACACAATCAGCAAGCTTTGATTTCAAGTGATTTTTAACTTGAGTTTTATTACCAAGTAAATAATCTTAAGAAAAATGAACTTCTTCCTTATATTATTTTCTACTTCTTACTAGATGAAAGCAGAAATCACAGTACTGTTAGATTACAATTTTGAGGTACATCTTCTCCTTCCTTAGTTTCCATCTACTCAACTTTTCTAGACACACAAAGACACACACACCGTTAAATTATTTTGTTAGAATTATGAAAAGCAAAGTAAGTCCTGAAAGCATCCTTACAAACAACAAAATCAACATCTTGGGGCCTAAATTTCTGAATTTTATTGAAATTTTGACTCAAAAACTTAAGACTCTTGTCAATGACCAAATAAAGACTCAAATTGTAGGTTGCATCCATAGTACAGTCAATTGCAGGTGAAGTAACTGCAACTGTTTTCTAAGGGTTATATTTTGAAACTGCGGTCTTCAGAGAACAAGTGATGGACAGCCGGTATGAGTCATGAAGCTGGTGCCCACACAAAGTGGAGGCCACAGAGCAGTGAGTACTAGGGCTGGACATTGAAGTGCTTCTGAAGGATAGAATATTCTCAGATGAGTCACCTAAGTTCATTATAAAGACAACACCTTTTTGACTTGGATGTGTATCTGATAGAGGCAGACCAACCTATTTTTGAGAAGAAAAACTCAGTATTATAAGTTGACTATATATAGTGGGGGAAAAGGTTATTTCTTGAAAAGAAATATGCCCTTGTTTTTGAGGAAAACAGCTCTTCTTCAATTTCAGTTCTACTGTTCCTTATTTATTTTGGAAAGATTCATTAAAACTGAGCCTCTAGAATGATGAACAAGCTGTTGATCTAGTAGCCATTTCCCAAGAAGAATTATCTACTGAATCATAAAGATCAGGTCAAAGTTACCTAAGTGTTTGCATGGTAAGTCCACAACTATACCCAGAATTCTAAAAAATAAGTAAATAACAGTATTATCTGGCTAAAAATAACTAAGACAGGTCCAGGCTAAGAATAAAATAGCTGTAAAGCTATACTAAACTCTTCTAGGACTGGGGATGGTTTTTAAGCTCCAAGGGATCATTTCCCACTTCTAAGGATTTTAGGAACACCAGAAAATCCACCTCTGCACCCCCAATTCCCAGCTTTTATGTCCATTTATTAATGTCTAGAATTTTACTATCCATGTTTCTTTCTTATAGTTTAAGTTCTAGTTCCTACTAAAAGGCAAATATCCCTGAAGGTTTGGGGATACATTTAGCCAGTTGCCTACCAATGAATACGAAAAAGGCTTTGAGATTAAGTTTCCGTAGCAGGGTAGAAAAAGCAGTCATAAGGAAACTGGAAGTCTGATGCAGGAGAAAATAAGAGGGCCAATGAAGTTGGAAAAGGGCATGGAACAAGGCTGGGGAAATCATCTATCTCCCCAGTTTGCCTGGTCAGTTCTCCCTGGGAGGTCCAGTTTGGGTCCTTGGAATATGCAGAGAAAGGTTCCTAATTCATGGAGAGGTGGGAGGAGTTCAAGTTCAACATACCTAAGTGACAGTAGGTTTTTATGCCTATCATCAAACACTTGCAGAAGTATGCATATCTGCTGGTGTGAGAGCACAAATGTGAAAGTATACAGGCACACACAAACACATAACATGTGTTAAACTTAAATCACTTACTTTTTTTTTTTGAAGTATAGACTCCCTAAGTTAAAAGAAACCTCAGAGACAGTTGAATTTTTTTTCATTGACACATGGGGATGTTAAGACACACAGAAGTAAAGGGACATAATCAAGGTCACACAACTAGTTAGAGCAGTACTGAAACCAGGAAATGATGTTTTAAAAGATACTAAATAATTTGGCCACATCCTCTCTTTCTGGACTTCCTGAGTACTATTCACTTATGTAGATGTCATCCTGCAGGTGAAGGAGCTGAATGCTGTGTGTGCTGAACATATTCTTTGCTTTCCCACTACCATGACATTGGTTAAACTATTTCTGCCACTTGGAATCTCTCCTTCCAATCTCTAATGGTTAAAATCCTGGGCTTCCCTGGTGGCGCAGTGGTTGAGGGGTCTGCCTGCCAGTGCAGGGGACACGGGTTCGAGCCCTGGTCTGGGAGGATTCCACATGCCGCGGAGCAGCTGGGCCCGTGAGCCCCAATTGCTGAGCCTGTGCATCTGGAGCCTGTGCTCCACAACGAGAGAGGCCGCGATAGTGAGAGGCCCGTGCACCGTGATGAAGAGTGGACCCTGCTTGCCACAACTGGAGAAGGCCCTTGCACAGGAACGAAGACCCAACACAGCCGTAAATAAATAAATAAATAAAAATTAAAAAAAAAATCCTATTCATTCTCCAAAGGCCTATTCAAAGGTCTCTTTCAAAATGCCTTTCCTGGTTACTCCCTCTCTATTTCCTATCTGTTAGGACTGTTTGTGCCTCCCTAAACTTCATATGTTGAAGACCTAACTCCCCAGAGTGGTTGTATTTGAAGGAAGTAACTAAGGTTAAATGAGGTCATAAGGATGGGGCCCTAATCTGATAGGATTAGTGCCCTTATAAGAAGAGATACCAGAGAGCTCTCTCTCTCTCTCCCCCTCCCTCTCTACTCCCCACATATGCATGAGGTAAGGCCCTATGAAGAAAGAGCAAGAGGTGGATTCAAGCCAGAGAGTCCTTAACCAGAAATCAAATTGGCTGGAACCTTGATCTTGGATTTCCAGCCTCCAGAACTGTGAGAAAATAAAATGCTGTTGTTTAAACCACCCAGTCTATGGTATTTTATTACCGCAATCTGAGCAGACTAAGACACTTATATAGAACCTTATTTATACTTCTCTAACAATTATTTCATTCTATTTACATCTAGGACTATTTTTGTTCAAGAATGTGCTAAAATGCCATCTTAAAACCTCTCTCAGAATTATATAAGATAGAACAACTACTGACAGATTTTAGCTGCCAATGTAGTACAGTGTAATAGCAATAAAGAGTATTAGTATTTGTATTACAGCAAAAATGATCAAGGTACAGAGGGTTTTTTTTTTAAAGAAGTAATACCCTACTGTTTTATACGAAAATGTATTATGTGAAATCAGTTCCTATATTGTTCCTATCTTCACATGGTCATTAAGAGATGATAATAAATATTTATTAAAAGGCCAACAATTTATTAGGTTTTAAAAACTAAGCCTTAAACTATTAATCAATTAAACACGAATAATTAAAAATTTTTGTGTACATATCACCTCTCTCTTAAAGCCATCTCTGGCACATCTTGGAATCAACTCAAATGTCTGGTTAAAGTATCTTAAATATGAGTATTGGGGATATACAGAATGCCTGTTGAATTTTTTAAAAGTTAATTACATGTTTTCCAGTGGTTTGCTTCTAACATTACAATATTCATTCTAATTTTATTAGCTGGAAATGTCACCCAAGAGTATAATAAAACTATTTAATTTCTCACGGTCATTCCAGCTGGTTCTCTGACTTCTTCCTGGTAATCCCCTGCCGTCAGTACTGAAGCAGTCCTATGAGTGAGCGTTCTCTCTGCTTTCATTTCCCCAGTACTTAATCTCCCTCTGAAAGTGGTCTCTCTTTATCTTTATGCCTCTCTCATCACAGAAAAATCTATCAGTGACAAACGGGGACAACTGCAAGGCTGCAGAAATTAAAGACAGACTTCATGAGTTAGGTACAAAATGTTTCCCTTTGGACATAAAGGGAATTTGCTGAGTCACTGAGTTAAGTATTTATAGCACCACATAATTTATTTTCTGCTGTAATAACTTCTTCCGTAATTCAGCAGCTCCTCCACAAGTCTCCATCAAATCTATGATTACTCAAAAATGCTAACTATGCTGACTAATAAGAAGGAAACAGTGCTACCTAAGCAAAATTAAACTAGAAGAATAATCTATGTATAAAGTGCTTTTTAGGGACAAGTTTTTAATAAAATCTTTGCTTCCATTATCCACAAAGAGAGTCATAAGTTTTGCATTTTACATTCTTTTCTCAATTATGTTATCAGGCTATATCTCATCAAAAGTTTTTAAATTCCTATCCTTAGGCCTTTTCCCTACTACACTCAAGAATTCACAACCAGAAGAAGCTAAAAGCTACAGGTTGTAAAGTCAGCCTCCTATTAGCTACATCTGGCTGCAGATGTGTTTCTTTCTTTGGTTGTCGAAGACTTTTAAAAAATTAAGCCAACATTTAAAAATGAAAAGATTCTACATAAAAGCTAAATTTCTAACTTCTTTTGAAAAGCTGAAAGATGTGGTAAAAATATTCCTGCATTCCTGCATGGTGACAACTGCTGGGGCTGAGGGGCTGCCCTCATTAGACAGTCTCTTCCTTTGGCCTGCTTAATTAACTCATTTGCCTTATTTGTTTGGCCTCCATAGGCATTTGGTTTGTCTCCCTTGTTAAAAGCAAACCATGCTATAGATAACTTTCTTTGTGGATCTCTCCTTAAGTACTCTCATCAATACTCACCTGTTACACTAGCCTATTAAGTGGCTTCTGTTCCTCTAACCTCTCAATCCTCCTGAACATCTTCTACACTGCTGTTAAGTTTCTGAAACACAAGCAGGTCACTGCCCTGGTCTAGAGAATGCTATTGCATGCTTCTTAGTGACTAGACAATAATATTAATCTAAACTCGTAATGTGACATTCTAGGCATTCTGTGATTAGATTCCAAATTACCTTTCCCATCACATTTGCTAAGTAGATTGACACTATCCGAAAAGGAAGTGTCAAGTGGCCTGCTATGAAGTTCTGCTCTTTTCACCATTTTAATCAATGACTTAAATAACAAGTATGATTTTCAGATTTAAGGAGGAGAAGGAATAGGAAGTATTTATAATTTATTTACGTTCATCCTGTGAGATGTGTACCTTAATCTTTTTACTGCCTTCGACAAGTGCTCACCCATGGAAAACAAAAAGATCTGGGGTCAATGGTGTTTTAAGATTACACAAATGTCAATCATAAACATAACGATACAGAGCTCCTTTGCCTTTTACAGCATAGTAAGCATTCCTAAAGCATTTCTGGATATAGAATCTCATTTTTTTCAAGACCAAGAAGAAAAGTAAGATGACAGATAAAAGACATAAATAACCTGAAGCAACGGTTACATAAAATAAGATTTGCATTTGGACAGAAGGCTTTCTGCACCGCACTGGTACCTAAGGATATATTATACTATAACCACGAACATTCTTCAGAGTAGCAAAGATGTGTTTAGCACTCTGCAGGGGTCTGGGATGGTAGTTCTAAAATGTACTGTCACTTATAAGGTTTTAAAACATTGGGAGGAAGTCCTGTGAAACAGAATAGAGTTGTGTTCGGAAGAACAAGTAACTGCCAATTGTGACACAGCATCCCACTAGAGAAAGAGTTATGCTATAAAAATTTTAAGTTTGTTCATTCCAAAAAAGGTGATACAGTCCAGATAACTTTTTTCTTTTTTTTTTTTTTTTACTCAGTCTTTTGGATTCAAATTCCGTTCCTGGTGGACCAGTTTCTCATGATAACACTTTGGCATGGGGCATGCCCAGATGTCAGCTGCAATGCACTTCCCAGAAGTCATGTCAGCTTCAGTTAACTTTCTTGAATAGAAAAGATCACAGATTTCAGTTTTGGCCAAGTATAGTCTCTGCAACTCCAACCCCCGACCCCCAATTAAACAAATGAATTTGTTTTGTAAGAAAAACAATAAAGCAAAATGTGTTGTTTTTCCACAACTTTTCTTGTAAACCACAGGTCTCTTTTTGTTTTTACATCTTTATTGGAGTATAATTGCTTTACAATGTTGTGTTAGTTTCTGCTGTATAACAAAGTGAATCAGCTATATGTATACATATATCCCTGTGTCCCCTCCCTCTTGTGCCTCCCTCCCACCCTCCCTATCCCACCCCTCTAGATGGTCACAAAGCACCGAGCTGATCTCCCTGTGCTATGCAGCTGCTTTTTACTAGCTAGCTATTTTACATTTGGTAGTGTATATATGTCAATGCTACTCTCTCACTTCGTCCCAGCTTACCCTTCCCCCACCCCATGTCCTCAAGTCCATTCTCTATGTCTGTACCTTTATTCCTGTCCTGCCCCTAGGTTCATCAGAACCATTTTTTTTAAGATTCCATATATATGTGTTAGCATACGGTATTTGTTTTTCTCTTTCTGACTTGCTTCACTCTGTATGACAGACTCTAGGTCCATCCACCTCATTACAAATAACTCAATTTTGTTTCTTTTTATGGCTGAGTAATATTCCATTGTATATATGCGCCACATCTTCTTTATCCATTCATCTGTCAATGGACACTCAGGTTGCTTCCATGTCCTGGCTATTGTAAATAGAGCTGCAAAGAACACTGTGGTACATGACTCTTTTTGAATTATGGTTTTCTCAGGGTATATGCCCAGGAATGGGATTGCTGGGTCACACGGTAGTTCTATTTTTAGTTTTTTTAAGGAACTCCATACTATTCTCTATAGTGGCTGTATCAATTTACATTCCCACCAACAGTGCAAAAGGGTTCTCTTTTCTCCACACCCCCTCCAGCATTTATTGTTTGTAGATTTCTTTGATGATGGTCATTCTGACCGGTGTGAGGTGATACCTCATTGTAGTTTTTCATTTTTTTTAAAATTTTTGTTTTAATTTTTAGCTGTGTTGGGTCTTCGTTTCTGTGCGAGGGCTTTCTCCAGTTGTGGCGAGCTGGGGCCACTCTTCATTGAGGTGCGCAGGCCTCTCACTATCGCGGCCTCTCTTGTTGCGGAGCACAGGCTCCAGACGCGCAGGCTCAGTAGTTGTGGCTCATGGGCCCAGTTGCTCTGTGGCATGTGGGATCTTCCCAGACCAGGGCTCGAACCCGTGTCCCCTGCATTGGCATGCAGATTCTCAACCACTGCACCCCCAGGGAAGCCCCCTCATTGTAGTTTTGATTTGCATTTCTCTAATGCTTGGTGATGCTGAGCATCCTTTCACGTGTTTGTTGGCAATCTGTATATCTTCTTTGGAGAAATGTCTATTTAGGTCTTCCTTTCACTTTTGGAGTGGGTTGTTTGTTTTTTTGATATTGAGCTGCATGAGCTGCTTATATATTTTGGAGATTAATCCTTTGTCAGTTGCTTCATTTGCAAATATTTTCTCCCATTCTGAAGGTTGTCTTTTTGTCTTGTTTATGGTTTTCTTTGCTGTGCAAAAGCTTTTAAGTTTCATTAGGTCCCATTTGTTTATTTTTGTTTTTATTTCCATTTCTCTAGGAGGTGGGTCAAAAAGGATCTTGTTGTGATTTATGTCACAGAGTGTTCTGCCTGTGTTTTCCTCTAAGAGTTTTATAGTGTCTGGCTTTACATTTAGGTCTTTAATCTATTTTTTTAAATTAATTAATTTATTTATTTATTTTTGGCTGTGTTGGGTCTTCGTTTCTGTGCGAGGGCTTTCTCTAGTTGCGGCAAGCGGAGGCCACTCTTCATCGTGGTGCGCGGGCCTCTCACTATCGTGGCCTCTCTTGTTGCGGAGCACAGGCTCCAGACGCGCAGGCTCAGTAGTTGTGGCACACGGGCCTAGTTGCTCCGCGGCATGTGGGAACTTCCCAGACCAGGGCTCGAACCCGCGTCCCCTGCATTAGCAGGCAGATTGTAAACCACTGCGCCACCTGGGAAGCCCCTAGGTCTTTAATCTATTTTGAGTTTATTTTTGTGTATGGTGTTAGGGAGTGTTCTAATTTCATTCTTTTACATGTAGCTGTCCAGTTTTCCCAGCACCACTTATTGAAGAGGCTGTCTTTTCTTCATTGTATATTCTTGCCTCCTTTGTCAAAGATAAGGTGACCATAGGTGCCTGGGTTTATCTCTGGGCTTTCTATCCTGTTCCATTGATCTATATTTCTGTTTTTGTGCCAGTACTATACTGCCTTGATTACTGTAGCTTTGTAGTATAGTCTGACATCAGGGAGACTGATTCCTCCAGTTCCGTTTTTCTTTCTCAAGATTGCTTGGCTATTTGGGGTCTTTTGTGTTTCCATACAAATTGTGACATTTTTTTGTTCTAGTTCTGTGAAAAATGCCAGTGGTAGTTTGATAGGGATTGCATTGAATCTGTAGATTGCTTTGGGTAGTAGAGTCATTTTCACAATGTTGATTCTTCCAATCCAAGAACATGGTATATCTCTCCATCTGTTTGCATTGTCTTTAATTTCTTTCATCAGTGTCTTATAGTTTTCTGCATACAGGTTTTTTGTCTCCTTAGGTAGGTTTATTCCTAGGTATTTTATTCTTTTTATTGCAATGGTAAATGGGAGTGTTTCCTTAATTTCTCTTTCAGATTTTTCATCATTAGTGTATAGGAATGCAAGAGATTTCTGTGCATTAATTTTGTATCCTGCTACTTTACCAAATTCATTGATTAGCTCTAGTAGTTTTCTGGTAGCATCTTTAGGATTCTCTATGTATAGTATCATGTCATCTGCAAACAGTGACCCACTGTCTACTTGTAAAGTATGTTATTAAGTTATAGTAGACATCATTAGTATTTTCGCAAAAGTTAATGACAGATTCTCAGGGTTTTGGGATCCTTAAATACCTCTCAGTCCGACTGTGGAACTTTTAAGACACTGATATCCAGTCTTCAGCCCCAGAGATTTTGGTTTCAACCGGCCTTTGATAGGAGTTTTATATCTGTTGCCTTTAAAAGCACTCCAGGTGATTCTAATGTGAGCAGGTTGAGTGGATCCAGGTAAAAGGATTAGAGCTCATTTAGAGAAATAAATGATTGGGAATCAGGGGACTTGGGCTATTGTACTGAATGCTGAATAATCAATTCAACAAACTTTTTGGTGAAATGCTCTGGGCCATTTAAAGATGGGGGTAGGTTTCAAACCTTTTCTTAAAATTCAATTTTGGCCTTTCTTCAAATGAAATCTTATTTGTAATTCAATGTATGCGAAAGAAACAAAAGGGAAGTGGGGTGGGGTTAGGAATTTCTGCTCTGTTGCATTAGCCTTCCCATTGCTCTTCTAAGTAGGAAGCTAACTCTCCAATCCTATAGCATTTTCATCCTATAGCTTTGATGGCACACTTGTTCCTTATCCCAAGGTTGCAGATTTCACTTTTTCTGGAGTATAACTGAAATGAGGACAGGCGTTTGTTGCAGAGCTGTGGGTGGGCAAAATACACGTGCTCATAAGAACCCTGCCCCTGGAGGATCTCTATCTGCTCAAGCCCTATGGGAGGCACTGCAGCCTGTGTCCAGTTTCTGACTTCCCACTTAGGCTCTCCCATGTGTCCTCTGAGGTAAATCAAGAATTAACCACTGTTCTCCAATTATTCTTGGTAATACTAAAAGAAAGGCTAACAAAATAAGTTATGTATTCAATCATGTAAACACATTCCAAACATTTCATGGAAACACCCTAAGGTAGTCAATATATAAACCAAAGCTTTTGGGACCTAGATATTGAAGTAGTGTAATTACTTCCTATTACTATACATGATGTCAACACTCCAAAGTAGTTCATGTACTTTTAATTGCATTATTTAAAAAAGTGGAATATTCTTTAAATAATTTAAAATCTATAGTCTAATATTTTCTTCCAATCCTCATGTTGCCCACGAATACCCTGTCTAGTCCAAACATGTATAATTCACAGTCATGTCTCTGCACTCCCCTCCCCCCCACCAAGTTCATTAAGCCTGGATAGTTCCCTTCTCAATTTTGGGGGATATAAACACTTTATACTGTATTCTATACATGGTGATAGCAAAGTAAGAAGAGATATACTTTTGGGAGAAGTCCATTTTCTCTAGAAGATGAAAACTTTCGAACAAATTTTTATGTTTTGATTAAGTTATTCTGTTGTAAAACTTTTACCTTTAAATCTGTATGTCAGGAATTATTTGACTGCCCTAGAATCCTGCAACTGGATCTAGCACACCAGGTATACTAAGGCTCAGGCAGAATCAGACTTACAGAAACTCTGCAGCCCTGCCCTCATCTTCCAGTATGACTTTTCAGCAGATGGAATGCCTCCTCCTTTCAAATGTACTTGGAGGCGCCAAGAGAATACATCAAATTCCATGCAACTGTAGAGTAAGTTGGAGCCTAGCTTCAGCTCATAATTATATTTCCATTCTCATTGTTTTCTTGTAAAATAAATTAGTTGATTTTTAATGGCACTACATAACCTACTGAAAGACTGCTTAAATTAGCAACTTTCTTTAACTTCTATTTGAAAGCAGGAATTTTGCAACTTCTCTTGATCTCCTACATGTGATTCTCTTGTGCTGTTTCACCCTTTGGCCTTTCTTCCTTTTCTCATTCCACAGATTTTTTTCTCTTCTCTCTCCTCCCAATAGGGTTTGGTAATCATCTCTCTTTAGAAGCCTCTCAAATTTATACCTTTAGCCAGACCTTTCTTTCAAGTTAAAATGCTGCATTTCTCATTGTTTTCTTCACAGATCCACACAGAAGTTCTATAGCAAAGGCTACAAACTGGCATCCTGCAGTTCTTTTGTTTTATTTTGAATTTTATTATTAATAATTAGGAAAATTTTAAAAATTTGCAGCAACATGGATGGACCTAGAGATTATCATACTAAGTGAAGTAAGTCAGAAAGAGAAAGACAAATACCAAATGATATCACTTATATGTGGAATCTAAAAATACGACACAAATGAACATATCTACAAAAAGACTCACAAACACAGAGAGCAGACTTGTGGTTGCTGGGGGGGCGTGTTGAGTGAGGGACAGAGTGGGAGTGTGGGGTTAGCAGATGCAAACTAGTATATATAGGATGGATAAACAACAAGGTCCTACTGTACACCACAGGGAACTATATTCAATATCCTGTAATAAACTATAACGGAAAAGAATATGAAAAAGAATATATAATGTATATATAAAACTGAGTCACTCTGCTGTACAGCAGAATTAACACAACACTGTAAATCAACTATACTTCAATAAAATTAAAAACCAACCAACCAACCCCCCCCACAACAAAACAAAAAACCCCCAGATCTCTGTCTTATTTTGAAAAGTGCAAGACCCAGCAACACTTGCCCACATTTCTGCCTAACAACAAAAGAATGGAACTAAATAGAAGATGTTCTCTCAACATGGAACAAGCATTCTGCAGTTCTACATATTTCCACTTCAATCATTTACATTACCAGTTTGGTGTCTTTAAGCATTTGAGTTTGCAATCTCGTCAAAGAGGATAGGAAGAACAGATAGCAGGCCTGACTTTTAGATTCCTTCCACCCCAAAGTGTCAATGTTTAGTGACAGCCTACCTTTAAATCCATATATTTGCCATGATATCACTGGGGAGTCAGTCATATATTGTTTGTTTTCAGTTCAAGTAATCAGGACATGACCTTTCAGTAGGGAGTGTACAGCGTGATAAGTAGAGTGGTGTGCAGATCTGTATGTGTGAATTGGGGGAAGGGTTGTTCTTATGGAGCCCCTGGAGGGTTATCACAAAGTTCTCTTGATCCAAGAGCAATACACAGACCATGCCTTCCATTCGTCTACAACTCCCCTCTTCCTCACAACACTGGTCTGTTATTGCCATCAAAACTCAGCACAACTTTTGCACAGTGCTTTTTATGCTAAGAAAATGCAATAAATACATCTTTGGTGCTTCTGAAAACAAAACAAAACAAACAAAAAAACTCAGCACAGAGCCAATAAGAATTAACTGGACAGTTGGTTTGAGTGTTGATTCTTGTGCTAGACAACTGATGTGTCCACCTATAGGACTTCTGACAGGCTTTCACCACATTTATAACACTTCCTGGGAGAACTCAGCTAAACCTGACACAAGGAAAAGGAGGAGGAGAAGGTGTAATAACAAAAATATCATCAGTAGTCATTAACATTTATTGAAGGCTTATCATGTGCTGGTCAGTAAAGCACTTTACATGTGCTACAGCATTTAATGCTCATAATAACCCTATAAGGTAGATACTATTATCATCCTTATTTATGGTTAATGACACTGGCAAAGAGAAGTAAAATAACATGCCGAAGCTCACAGAGCTATTAAGTCCCAGTCAATCTGATTCCAGTGCCCACTCACCAGATGGTAAGCTTTGTGAAGGTGGAAGGAAGTTGTATTTTGGAAACTGTATACTGGGTAATGGTTAAAAGGATGGATTCTGGAGTTCGACAAAACTGGAGTATAAAGTCTTTTCAGAAAACAACTTTGGGTTTTGTTGGTCCTTTGTACTGTATTTTTGTTTTCCCTTTTCATTAATTTCCTTCATTAAGGACTGACTGTGTATCAGACACAATCCAGGAGATGGGGATAGATCAGTGAACAAATGAAATTTTCTGTTTTCCTGGAGCCTACATTCTAGTGGCAAGACCCAGATAATAAATGTAATAAATATATGTGATGTGCACATACCCACAAAAAAGCAGAGAAGGGGAACTAAGAGAGGGATGGGTAAAATTTTAAATAGGGTTATCAGGATAGGCCTCACTGAGAAGGTGACATTTAAGCACAGATAGGGAACTGAGGGACAAAATCATGGAGTTAATTTAAGAAAGTGCCTCTCAGTATGATGAGAAGCAACTGCGGGGTTTTAGCTGAGGAATGACATGATTTGATGTATGTTTTAAAAGGGTAACTTTGGCAGCCGTGTTGACAATAGAATGGAGTAAGGGGCAAAGGTGGAAGCAGGGAAACCAATAAGAGGGTAATAATCCAGGCAAGAGACTGCCATGGGCTTAGGAAATGTTTTTTAATTTATAAGTATGTCTATAGATTTCAGTCTCCTCACCCAATGCCAAAGGCTCTAGGTTCAGGGTACAGCTGGATGCTTTCAGGTTAGCTGCAGCTTTAGCCAGCAGCAGCATTCCACCCTGATTCCTGCTTCCTTTTCATTTTTCACCCACGAAGATTTCCCTTACGTTCTTGTGCTTAGTTATGCATTTAATAAGATATTTTATTTTACACTACATGTTCAGTGTTTTATTGCTGGTGGTGGGAGTGCTGGCCAGGGATGTTTCAGAACATCTAGTATGCTACACTGTCAGAGTGGAAGTCCCTGGGTTTGAATTCCACTTTTTCCCATTTACTAGTTGTATGACCTTGGCAAGTTATTTATATAGACTCAGTTTCCTCAAACGTAAAATGGAGAATATAATATCTAGATCATGGGGTGGTTGTAAAGATTATTATCTTCTAATGCACATAAAGTGCTTAGCCACAATGCTTGGCACATAGGAAATGCTTAATATATGTTATTACTATCATCATCATCATCATCATCAACATGCCTGCAGCATTTTATACATGGTAGGTATTCAATAAACGATTGCTGAAGTGATCTATTGAAAATGAATTACAAATAGCAGTGTGCTCAGTGGAAAAAACATGCAGCTGGTTTGTCTCTAAGTATACATCACAACCAGAGCCAAATGCATAAAAATGTTAGGAGAACTCTTGCCACCCACTCACTCCCTTTAAAAAAGTGAATACAGGTTGCACTCAACTAACTGTAATTCATTAAATGTCTTCAGCTAAACATCCATGCTGTATTTATTGCCACCTTCCACTACCCCAGGAGCAGAAGTGAAGGGGGAAGTAACTAGCCAAATGTCAGACTCTACAATCTCATGCCTTCAAGAATAGTCAGTGGATGCAAACAGAGGGAAATAAAGTAGGATTTCTTCTCTGTAACTTGTGGGCCCCACCAAGACGCTAGCTCTTTTTTCTTCCAGGCAGTGCTTTCTCGCAATTGACATGGTGGCAATGGGTAAGATGCTCATCAGGTTCCTTGGAGGAGGCACAGGGTTTCCTCTTTTCATGAGACTATTACACTCATTAGCTATTTAAACAAGATACTATCAGATAAAAGTTTAATTGATCTCTATTTTAAAGTGAGTATAATTTAAAATTTCTCATAAAATGTATCAAGTGTAAATCGATGTTATTTGAATTATAAATCACAGTCTGGGCTGGTCAATGCAAGTAGTTCTAGAAAAGTAGGTTAATATTTGATCTCACTAAGAGTGTTTAGCTTTCCACAAGGAAAATTTTATTTTATAACCTGAACTAATCATGAAGGGAATCTGGCATATAACAATGGACGGCTCAGAGAGAACTCAATTCCTCTCCTGAAATCAGTTCTACAGTCTTTGTGATGTTTGTGGTGGCTGGATATCATCCATCATCTCATCATTCCCTACAAAGGACAGCCCAGCACATGTTAATAATATAACATATTACCATATGATCCAGCAATCCCACTCCTGGGCATATATCCGGAAAAGATGAAAACTCTAATTCGAAAAGATACATGTGGGGACTTCCCTGGTGGCGCAGTGGTTAAGAATCCGCCTGCCAGTGCAGGGGGACATGGGTTCGAGCCCTGGTCCAGGAAGATCCCACGTGCCGCGGAGCAAGTAAGCCCGTGCACCACAACTACTGAGCCTGTGCTCTAGAGCCTGTGAGCCACAACTATTGAGTCCACGTGCCACAACTACTGAAGCCTGCGTGTCTAGAGCCCATGCTCCACAACAAGAGAAGCCACCGCAATGAGAAGCTTGCACACCGCAATGAAGAGTAGCCCCCGCTCGCCATAACTAGAGAAAGCATTGTGCGCAGCAACAAAGTCCCACTGCAGCCATAAATAAATAAATAAATAAATAAATAAATTTATAGAAAAAAAAAGATACACGTGCTCTAATGTTCATAGCAGCACTATTTACAATAGCCAAGACACAGAAGCAACCTAAGTGTCCATCAAAGATGAGTGGGTAAAGAAGATGTGGTACATATATACAAATGGAATATTACTCAATTATAAAAAAGAATGAAATATTGCCATTTGCATCAACATGGATGGACCTAGAGATTATTATACTAAGTGAAGTAAGTCAGACAGAGAAAGACAAATATTATATATCACTTCTATGTGAAATTTTAAAAAGAATACAAATGAATTTATTTAGAAAACATAAACAGAACCACAGACAAAGAAAACAAATTTATGGTTTACTAAAGGGGAAGGGGGGGAGGGATAAATTACGAGTATGGGATTAACAGATACACATTACTATATATAAAATAAACAACAAGGATTTACTGTATTCAATTTCTTATAATAACCTATAATGGAAAAGAATCTGAAAAAAGAATGTATATATTATATATGTATAAAAACCAAATCACTTTGCTGTACACCTGAAAGACAATATTTTAAATCAACTATACTTCAATAAAAAATATACTAATGTATTATTGAATAATAAAAATCTTCTCTGAGGTTTAACAAGTTAAATGGCTTCAAATATGGCTTACTTTTTTTTGACTCTGAAAATATCTTTGTGGGTAAATTCTTAAAATTTCATAGTGAATTCTGTATATAAATACAAACTATCAAGTATTAGAAAATCCATGAAAAAAAATTATTTCATGAGCTTTCACCCTGTTTTCTAAAATCTAGATATGTGCGTTTCAGATAAGCCCAAATTTTACCAGTAGATGACAAGAAGTCAGACCATATGTTAAGGAAGAATTTTTAAAAATAGCATGAATAGGGCTTCCCTGGTGGCGCAGTGGTTGAGAGTCCGCCTGCCAATGCAGGGGACACGGGTTCGAGCCCTGGTCTGGGAAGATCCCACATGCCGCGGAGCAACTAAGCCCGTGAGCCACAACTACTGAGCCTGCGCGTCTGGAGCCTGTGCTCCGCAACAAGAGAGGCCGCGATAGTGAGAGGCCCGCGCACCGCGATGAAGAGTGGCCCCCGCTTACCGCAACTAGAGAAAGCCCTCGCACAGAAACGAAGACCCAACACAGCCATTAATAAATAAATAAATAAATAAATAATTAAAAAAAAAAACTTAAAAAAAAAATAGCATGAATATATTTAAAAAATGGGAATAATAATAGTTATTATTATCCCATGCATATAAAGCATTTAGCTTATTAGTTCCTGGTATGTCAGAAGTACTCAATAAAAGTAGTTATGATTTTTATTATTCTTTTATTTATTTTCTTTCAATAGCCAACAGCTATAATAGTTATGCTAAAATTAACATTAATGCCTGTCATAGTCACAAGACAATTTATGCATGGGGTCTTACTGATGTCATTATTCCTATTCTGTCATTCAGTTTAATTGGGCCCTAGTGACATTGGGAAAATACACAGACAATTGCTTCTGTAGTTAGGTCCAGAGAACACACACATGAGAAGGTTATATGTAATGTTCAGTTTGGTGTGAACCAAATTAAACAAATAAATCAACCAGTATTAGTAAGGAAACTAAGTTGGGTAAAAGTAAGTAATTACACACACCACTGCTATATAGAATCTTTTCAAGAATATTTAAATAAATGGTGTCTAATCCATTCCACATAAATATTTTAAATCTGCATTTGTAACTCTTCTTTTAAGGTTAGGCTGTTGCCCAAAACGCTTATGAAAAATTTCTGGAATTTAGCTGAGGATTTTATGTAACCAAGATTCTGATCTTTTCTTAGCATATTAAACACCCCTTACAATAACTGTACTTATACCATATTCTCTCAATCTCTTACTATAGTAGACACTATTCTCACTTAAGGCACCAAATTCCAGAACAAAAAAATATAAATATTAAAAACTAAGAAGAGAGTAAAGTCGGACCATCTTTCTGTTCCCAAGCATCTGGTTTGACCCCCACGTTGAATGGTGGTTTGTACTTCAAACTCGACTCTGCTACACGATAATAATGGAAGAAATGACAGGTCTCTCCTCCGAGGTGGTTATTTCTCAGAGAATGACTGGGGTTAACAGTTTTGACTGAATATTGATAATAAATCCTGAGGTTGAAGGTTAATTATTGGTAACTAATTATCCTTTGTGAATAACAACGTTCTCTAGAACATTAATAAAAGTGTCTTGATTTGTGTAGCTTTCATGTATATTAATGTTGAAGGATGCTCTAAGACTGGCTGAAGCAGAAGAAATAATAGAAAGAGGGTTCTGAAAAGAGGGAAACGAGGAGAGAATGACAAATAAGTCCAGGAAAGCATGGAAAGTTGATTAGAAAGCCTGATGGAGAATGCCCCCATGTGAGGGAGGGGACAAAACTCACACACAGCACAGCCTGAACCCAGAGGAAATGGGAGGAAGAGAAAACAGAATTCCCACAAATCATGGTGTCATTATGTAAGGGAGACTATGGAGGATTAAAAAAAGTAAAGAATAGATTAGTCTCCTTAATCCTTGACACACTCCTGCTAGTTTAACAGTTCACTTTGTCTCCACTTATTCTACTTAGTACTAGTGATTTTCATGCCTATCTATCCTACTACATAATCAATGGATAGCAGAAACCATGTCTTACGCATCATTGCAACTCACACAATTCGTACTACAGAGTTTTACAAAAAGTAGACAGAGACTTTGTTGAAATAAAATTTTCTACCAAACTGGTTAAAGTAACTTTACATTTACAAGTAACCATGTTCCTTCAAATCTTGTTCTTGCTATTAGTTTGTTTAAACCTTAAAAAAAAATTATGAGCGTAGAAGTAAAAAATCCTCGTTATTTATACATTATTCAAATTGCTTAACATGGCACACAAAGCCCTGTATAGACTAGCCACAGACTACCTTGTCTTTCTGCCTCCACCTCTAGTCACAATTCCCACTAAGTGGTTCATGGTGTTTTCTCTGCCTGTAGTATTTATGTCTTCCCTGCCCACCCACTTCTCACCTCATCCCCACCTGTAAGACAAATGTCTATTTATCTTTCAAGGCACAAATGTCCTAATTTCTTTGTAGTGTTCCTTGCTGCACCAGGAATTAATGTATGTATAGTACTTACATTATACCTGTTTTAGAACACTTACGTTGTGATTTATTTTACTAATCTATCTTTTCTGTAAGCATGTGTGCTCCTTAAGGGCAGAGACCTTGACTGTTCACTTTGTATAACTAACACTTGGGACATGGCGGTTGTAGTTCAATGTCTATTAAGCTGAATTGTACTGGTAGGCTGTCTTATTTCCCGAAGAATGAATAAAAGGGCCCCCGACCTTTGAGAATATAATATGAAAAAGTTGAAAAGTCCAGAAAAATGCTCCATAAATACTTGTTAATTCTTCACTGGAAAACACAATAATAATTAATATCTGTTCTTGAGCGTTAGAGTAAATTATTCTATAATTGCCTTGTATCACTAGTTTAAACTATGAATATTAAACTAATATTAATAAAGAACAGTAATTCCAAACTAATTATACAATTATAGAGGTTTTCCAGGAGGACCGGGAGAAAGGAGCAGCCATGTAAAACTGGAAAGAAAGAGTGAGAGAAGCAAGAAGAGGTTGTGCTGAGAGGGATGAGGAGGA
Organism: Balaenoptera ricei; assembly: GCF_028023285.1. NCBI lineage: Eukaryota > Metazoa > Chordata > Mammalia > Artiodactyla > Balaenopteridae > Balaenoptera > Balaenoptera ricei. The sequence continues at coordinate 67,466,646 of NC_082646.1, forward strand.
ATGCTAAGCTGTCCTAAAGAAAAGAAGAAAATAAAGGGAGGAAGTAAAAGCAAGATACTGTTTTCCTGGCCATTCTAAAATTCTGCTGCGCTGGAGGCATCTGCTATAATGAACACATTCATTCACATATCTTTTCCAGGCCAAATTTGGATTCAGCCCAGTGTTGATGCCTGTCTTCACTTTGAAACGTTTTTCTGCTGACATTTTTAAGATTAGTATTTGATTTTACAGCAGAAAAAAGATGAAAAAAGACCCTTCATCACCCCCCATCTTTTTTTGGCCGAAAATGTAATTCTTTGAGACCTGTTATAGGAAATGCAATGTATCCAGATCACGAAGTCTAAGAAAAACAAAATTCTTTTCCTACTTTGTAGATTTTTAAGAATCTCTCTCGTCATTTATCAATGGGGGAAAAATGAAGACTGATGAAATATTTATTTTTTATTACTATAAGATTTTTCTTCTAGCAGCAATCTTCCATCAGTTAGAATCTATAGTAGGATCATATCTATAGTAGGATAAGTAGGGTCCATGTTAATGACTAAGAGGCAAAGCCAGTTAGTTATTCAAGAAACTAAGTCATCAAAGAAATGCAAAACTGCATCTGGTGTGACTCTGAGTACTTAGTAGGTTTTATATTAGAAATATGTGGAAATTAGAGATTTATAAATAATGATGTGTGATAATTATTTATTAAGTTAACCATAATATACAGTTAATCAGCATCTCCTAACTTTGCCTCCTCCAAGCCAAAGCTTAATGAAACATCCTTGCTGGATATATGGATGAAATGATTGGAGGAATGAGGAGGTAGGAGTGAGGCCAGTTCAATACCTCTAAGAAAAGAGACAAAAATACCCAAAACTCCAAGAAGTATGCTGCATAGTTGGGACTCACGAGGGGAATTGTATTATAGTTAAAGAATACGAGCTTTGGAGTCAAGTACAACTGAGTTTGAGTCCTGGCTCTGCCACTTACTTGCTCAGTGGTACAGATTCTCTCTAAGCCATAGTTCCTTTGTCTTAAAATGGGAATAATACTCACTGAGTTGGATTAGGTACAGTAAACCAAATGTAGCATCTTGTACACAGTAAAAATTCAATAAATATTATTATTCCTATCACCTTCCTCTGGATTTCTGTTCTTTACTGTGTTCTATTAGGTGCACAGGCATATATAAGAGATATACAGCTTTGACATGAAAGACACAGATAATAGATTTTAGTTTACTTATTTTGGGGGGGGCAGGTGTTGGGCGCAGAATTACTGCTAGAGTCTGGTGGCAGGAAGGTCATCGTTCAGGAGATCTACTAGCAAATTCTGTGATTCTCCATGCTTTAATGTTCACTTTCTGCTTCTCTGACTGATTAGGTAAGCTAGGTTTACACGAATGACTTTTTTCAGATTTTCAAGAGATTTTCTTAACACACTATGCTGAATATACTTACTTTGGGCTTTTATATTTTGAAATGGAAATGATACCTAGGTCTCAAATTTTATTTAGTCAGATAAGCTAGTGGATATTCATTTAGAATGTATAAGCAAAAGTTAAAATTTAGCAATGGAAAAATTAAGAACTATAAAATCATGTAGAGAGAAATGTAAAATACATTTCTTCAAACTGAGAAATCAGGCTTTACATCTCATATTTTTTCTAATATATTTACTAAAAGATAATTAGTTTAATTATATATTACATTTGAATTAGGTATAAATTGAAACAATACAGAAGGGGACTTAAGCACTTAGGGTGTGAAAATTTTTTCATTAATAATTAACAGCCCTAAAGAAATCTTCTAAAAAAAATAGGTGAACTTCAAGTATATTATGCTCAGTGAAAGAAGCCAGACATAAAAGAACATATATTGTATGATTCCATTTATATAAAATATCCAGAAAAGGCAAATTTATAGAGACAGAAAGTATATTAGTGGTTGCCAGAGAGTGGAGAGTGACTGTAAATGGGCATGAGATTTCTTTTTGGGGTGACGGAATTGTTCTAAAATAGGATGGTGGTGATACTTGTACAATGCTTTAAATATACTAAAAGTCACTGAAATGAAACTTAAAACGAGTGGATTTTATGGTATTTAAATTATACCTCAATAAACCTATTAATAAAAATAAATCTTCCATGTGGCTGGATTTTAGAAAACACATTTTTACATGCTAAATGAAACGAGGATTTTGAAGAAGAAATCTATTTCTACTGTGAATGAGAGCCTGAAAAATGCTCTTATGGTGAAATAAGACCTAGCTCAATCAATAAATCAATAAACATTCTCAAAGTGCCATCTGCATATGAAGATCTTTGGAATTTGGAAAGGCAACACATCAGGGTGTTTGAATTGAGGTAAATAGGGTGTTGCTTTTTCCTCCCCGGGTAAACATAAACCACAGTGAGTACCAAAGGAGAAAGTGTCATCTCTCCTGGGAGTCATTTTGAGCAACAGTAACCAACAGATGTGCATCAAAGATGTAATGGGAGGGATTTGGCATACTTTGATAGACTCTGGACACTCTCCAGATTACCCGGGTTATTAATAATTGCAACAGAGTGACCCTAAGTTACATGGGTCACTAGAGAAGGTACTAAATGGTGGTTCATGGTAGAGGGGCCCATGGCCTTCACTGTTGCTCAGTGCTATCGCTAGGAAACAGTAACACAGGGGTATCCGATTTTGGTTCCACTTCTGCACTGAGTATTGGTTTTATCTTATGCTTTAATTATTTTTCTTCCCAAAAAAGTAACATTTAGACAAGAACCCCTGCTTTAAACTTTGAGTATATATTTTGGTTCTTAATTTAACAAACATGATCTTTGAATAAAAAGGACCTAAGTAAACAAAGAGTAAACCAATGTTATTCATTAACTGTGAAATGGTTCCTCTGTCAATAGTTAATTAATGGATACAACATTAGACGGTATGCTTCTTGAGGGTAAGGACCATGTTATTCATCTGTAACTCTGCAACAAACATAAGCACAGGGCTTGGCACACCTAATAAATGTTTGCTGAACTGAGAATGAAAGCACCATATAAATAATAAACATAACAGGAATGTAAAAGATTATATTATTTTTCACCATAAAACTAACGCTAATAATTTAAACCTAGCTGTTAAGGCACTACCTCCAAGAAAGGCTTTGAAAAAACCATGTTCACAGAAAGATAGACAAGATTAAAAAGGCAGAGGGCTATGTACCAGATGAAGGAACAAGATAAAACCCCAGAAAAACAAGTAAATGAAATGGAGATAGGCAATCTTCCAGAAAGAGAATTCAGAATAATGATAGTGAAGATGATCCAAGACCTTGGAAAAAGAATGGAGGCAAAGATCGAGAAGATGCAAGAAATGTTTAACAAAGATCTAGAAGAATTAAAGAACAAACAAACAGAGATGAACAATACAATAAGTGAAATGAAAAATACACTAGAAGGAAACAATAGCAGAATAACTGAGGCAGAAGAATGGATAAGTGACCTGGAAGACAGAAGGCTGGAATGCACTGCTGTGGAACAAAATAAAGAAAAAGAATGAAAAGAAATGAAGACAGCCTAAGAAACCTCTGGGACAACATTAAATGCAACAACATTTGCGTTATAGGGGTCCCAGAAGGAGAAGAGAGAGAGAGAAAGGACCCGAGAAAATATTTGAAGAGATTATAGTCAAAAACTTCCCTAACATGGGAAAGGAAATAGCCACCCAAGTCCAGGAAGTGCAGAGAGTCCCATACAGGATAAACCCAAGGAGAAACATGCCGAGACACACAGTAATCAAATGGGTAAAAATTAAAGACAAAGAAAAATTATTGAAAGCAGCAAGGGAAAAATGACAAATAACAAACAAGGGAACTCCCATAAGGTTAACAGCTGATTTCTCAGCAGAAACTCTACAAGCCAGAAGGGAGTGGCATGATATACTTAAAGTGATGAAAGGGAAGAACCTACAACCAAGATTACTCTACCTGGCAAGGATCTCATTCAGATTCGATGGAGAAATCAAAAGCTTTAGAGACAAGCAAAAGCTAAGAGAATTCAGCACCACCAAACCAGCTCTACAACAAATGCTAAAGGAACTTCTCTAAGTGGGAAACACAAGAGAAGAAAAGGACCTACAAAAACAAACCCAAAACAATTAAGAAAATGGTCATAGGAACATACATGTCGATAATTACCTTAAAGGTGAATGGATTAAATGCTCCAACCAAAAGACAAAGGCTTGCTGAATGGATACAAAAACAAGACCCATATATATGCTGTCTACAAGAGACCCACTTCAGACCTAGGGACACACACAGACTGAAAGTGAGGGGATGGAAAAAGATATTCCATGCAAATGGAAATCAAAAGAAAGCTGGAGTAGGAATACTCATATCAGATAAAATAGACTTTAAAATAAAGAATGTTACAAGAGACAAGGAAGGACACTACATAATGATCAAGGGATCAATCCAAGAAGAAGATATAACAATGGTAAATATTAAAAAAAAAAAAAAGATATAACAATGGTAAATATTTATGCACCCAAAATAGGAGCACCTCAATACATAAGGCAACTGTTAACAGCTCTAAAAGAGGAAATCAACAGTAACACAATAATAGTGGGGGACTTTAACACCTCACTAACACCAATGGACATATCATCCAAGCAGAAAATTAATAAGGAAACACAAGCTTTAGATGACACAATAGACCAGATAGATTTAATTGATATTTATAGGACATTCCATCCAAAAACAGCGGATTACACTTTCTTATCAAGTGCGCATGGAACATTCTCCAGGATAGATCATATCTTGGGTCCCAAATCAAGCCTCAGTAAATTTAAGAAAATTGAAATCATATCAAGCATCTTTTCTGACCACAGCGCTATGAGATTAGAAATCAATTACAGGGAAAAAAATGTAAAAAACACAAACACATGGAGGCTAAACAATACATTACTAAATAACCAAGAGATCACTGAAGAAATCAAAGAGGAAATCAAAAAATACCTAGAGACAAATGACAATGAAAACACGACGATCCAAAACCTATGGGATGCAGCAAAAGCAGTTCCAAGAGGGAAGTTTATAGCTATACAAGCCTACCTCAAGAAACGAGAAAAATCTCAAATAAACAATCTAACACTACACCTAAAGGAACTAGAGAATGAAGAACAAACAAAACCCAAAGTTAGCAGAAGGAAAGAAATCATCAATATCAGAGCAGAAATAAATGAAATAGAAACAAAGAAAACAATAGCAAAGATCAATAAAACGAAAAGCTGGTTCTTTGAGAAGATAAACAAAATTGATAAACCATTAGGCAGACTCATCAAGAAAAAGAGGGAGAGGACTCAAATCAGTAAAATTAGAAATGAAAAAGGAGAAGTTACAACAGACACCGCAGAAATACAAAGCATCCTAAGAGACTAGTACAAGCAACTCTATGCTAATAAAATGGACAACCTGGAAGAAATGGACAAATTCTTAGAAAAACACAACCTTCTGAGACTGAATCAGGAAGAAATAGAAAATATGAACAGACCAATCACAAGTAATAAAATTGAAACTGTGATTAAAAATCTTCCAACAAACAAAAGTCCAGGACCAGATGGCTTCATGGGTGAATTCTATCAAACATTTAGAGAAGAGCTAACACCCATCCTTCTCAAACTCTTCCAAAAAATTGCAGAGGAAGGAAAACTCCCAAACTCATTCTATGAGGCCACCATCACCCTGATACCAAAACTAGACAAAGATGTCACAGAGAAAGAAAACTACAGGCCAATATCACTGATGAATATAGATGCAAAAATCCTCAACAAAATACTAGCAAACAGAATCCAACAACATATTAAAAGGATCATACAACATGATGAGGTGGGATTTATCCCAGGGATGCAAGGATTCTTCAATACATGCAAATCAATCAATGTGATACACCATATTAACAAATTGAAGAATAAAAACCATATGATCATCTCAATAGATGCAGAAAAAGCTTTTGACAAAATTCAACACCCATTTATGATAAAAAACTCTCCAGAAAGTGGGCACAGAGGGAACCTACCTCAACATAATAAAGGCCATATATGACAAACCCACAGCAAACATCATACTCAATGGTGAAAAACTGAAAGCATTTCCTCTAAGATCAGGAACAAGACAAGGATGTCCACTCTTACCACTATTATTCAACATAGTTTTGGAAGTCCTAGCCATGGCAATCAGAAAAAGAAATAAAAGGAATATAAATAGGAAAAGAAGAAGTAAAACTGTCACTGTTTGCAGATGACATGATACTATACATAGAGAATCCTAAAGATGCCACCAGAAAACTGCTAGAGCTAATCAATGAATTTGGTAAAGTAGCAGGATACAAAATTAATGCACAGAAATCTCAAGCATTCCTATACACTAATGATGAAAAATCTGAAAGAGAAATTAAGGAAACACTCCCATTTACCACTGCAACAAAAAGAATAAAATACCTAGGAATAAACCTACCTAGGGAGACAAAAGACCTGTATGCAGAAAACTGTAAGAAACTGATGAAAGAAATTAAAGATGATACCAACATAGGGAGAGACATACCATGTTCTTGGATTGGAAGATTAATATTGTGAAAATGACTATACTACCTAAAGCAATCTACAGATTCCATGCAATCCCTATCAAATTACCAATGGCATTTTCTACAGAACTGGAACAGAAAATCTTAAAATTTGTATGGAGACACAAAAGACCCCGAATAGCCAAAGCAGGCTTGAGGGAAAAAAACGGAGCTGGAGGAATCAGACTCCCTGACTTCAGACTATACTATAAACCTACAGTAATCAAGACAATATGGTACTGGCACAAAACCAGAAATATAGATCAATGGAACAGGATAGAAAGCGCAGAGATAAACCCACACACCTATGGTCTACTAATCTATGACAAAGGAGGCAAGGATATACAATGGAGAAAAGACAGTCTCTTCAATAAGTGGTGCTGGGAAAACTGGACAGCTACATGTAAAAGAATGAAATTAGAACACTCCCTAACACCATACACAAAAATAAACTCAAAATGGATTCAAGACCTAAATGTAAGACCGAGCACTATAAAACTCTTAGAGGAAAACATAGGAAGAACACTCTTTGACATAAATCACAGCAAGATATTTTTTGATCCATCTCCTAGAGTAATGGAAATTAAAAACAAAAATAGGGGCTTCCCTGGTGGCGCAGTGGTTGAGAGTCTGCCTGCCGGTGCAGGGGACATGGGTTCGAGCCCTGGTCTGGGAGGATCCCACATGCTGCGGAGCGGCTGGGCCCGTGTGCCACAGCTGCTGAGCCTGCGCGTCTGGAGCCTGTGCTCCGCAGCAGGAGAGGCCGCGATGGTGAGAGGCCCATGCACCGCGATGGGGAGTGGCCCCCGCTTGCCGCAACTGGGGAGAGCCCTTGCACAGAAGCGGGGACCCAACACAGCCATAAATAAATAAATTTATTAAACAAAAAACAAACAAACAAAAACAAACAAAAATAAACAAATGGGACCTAATGAAACTTAAAAGCTTTTGCCCAGCAAAGGAAACCATAAACAAGATGAAAAGACAACCCTCAGAATAGGAGAAAATATTTGCAAATGAATCAAGGGACAAAGGAATAATCTCCAAAATATATAAACAGCTCATGAAGCTCAATATTAAAGAAACAAACACCCCACTCCAAAAATGGGTGGAAGACCTAAATAGACATTTCTCCAAAGAAGACATACAGATGGCCAAGAGGCACATGATAAGGTGCTCAACATCACTAATTGTTAGAGAAATGCAAATCAAAACTACAATGAGGTATCATCTCACACCGGTTAGAATGGGCATCATCAGAAAATCTACAAACAACAAATTCTGGAGAGGGTGTGGAGAAAAGGGAACCCTCTTGCACTGTTGGTGGGAATGTAAATTGATACAGCCACTATGGAGAACAGTATGGAGGTTCCTTAAAAAACTAAAAATAGAATTACCATATGACCCAGCAATCCTACTACTGGGCATATACCCAGAGAAGACCATAATTCAAAAAGACACATGCACCCCAATGTTCACTGCAGCACTATTTACAATAGCCAGGTCATGGAAGCAACCTAAATGCCCATCTACAGACGAATGGATAAAGAAGATGTGGTACATATATACAATGGAATATTACTCAGCCATAAAAAGGAACGAAATTGGGTCGTTTGTAGAGACGTGGATGCAGCTAGAGACTGTCATACAGAGTGTCATACAGAGTGAAGTAAGTCAGAAAGAGAAAACCAAATATCGTATATTAACACATATATGTGGAACACTGAAAATGGTACAGATGAACCGGTTTGCAGAGCAGAAATTGAGACACAGAAGTAGCAAAAAAAACGTATGGACACCAAGGGGGGAAAGCGGTAGCGGTGGGGTGGTGGTGTGATGAATTGGGAGATTGGGATTGACATGTATACACTGATGTGTATAAAATGGATGACTAATAAGAAAAAAAAAAAAAGAAAAGCAGAAGGTGAAAAATTTCTTAAAATGTTTTGACTTCTTACTATGATCTGCCCACGTTTATAGACAATTTATCTATATTAAATTGATCTCCAAACAAAAAAATAAAAAATAAAGAAAAAGAAAAAGGAAAAGAAAGGCTTCATAAGTTAAAGACACATGAAATACATACAACTTTGTAGAAGTAGAAAAAAGGAACTGTAGAGAAAAAAAAAAACCCTAAACTTACAGTGGCTGTGGTGTAACAAATTCCCAAAGCTCTAATATAGATAATGTTGCATGTGGAACATCTTTTACTCTAAGTAAAGCTCTAAAAGATAAACATTTGTTTCATCTAGGCCAGTAAAATACTTCGCTTTTATGAGAATGGTAAGTATATACATAATTATCTTTTTATTAAAAAGAAAACACATGCTGAAAACTATAAACCATTGATAAAGGAAACTGAAGATGATCCAAAGAAATGGAAAGATATCCAATCTTCTTAGATTGGAAAAATTAATATTGTTAAAATGGCCATACTACCCAAAGCAATCTACAGATTTAACACAATCCCTATCAAAATAACTATGACATTTTTCACAGAACTAGAACAAAGAATCCTAAAATTTATATGGAATCAAAAAAGGCCCAGAATTACCAAAGAAATCCTGAGGAAAAAGAACAAAGCTGGAGGAATAACGCTTCCAGACTTCAGGCTATACTCCAAAGCTACAATAATCAAAACAGCATGGTACTGGCACAAAAACAGACATATAGATCAATGGAACAGTATAGAGAGCCCAGAAATAAACCTGCACACCTACAGTCAATTAATCTGTGATAAAAGAGGCAAGAATATACAACAGATAAAAGACAGTCTCTTCAATAAATGGTGTTGGGAAAGCTGGACAGCTACATGTAAATCAATGAAATTAGAACACTCCCTCACGCCATATAGAAAAATAAACTCAAAATGGATTAAAGACTTAAATTTAAGACATGACACCCTAAAACTCCTAGAAGAGAACGTAGGCAAAACATTCCCTGACATAAATCGTAGCAGTATTTTCTTAGATCAGTCTCAAAATATACAAGGCAAAAGAAATAAAAGCAAAAATAAGCAAATGAACCTAATCAAACTTAAAAGCTTTTGCACAGCAAAGGAAACCATCAACAAAATGAAAAGACAACCTATGGAATGGGAGAAAATATTTGCAAATGATGCGACCAACAAGGAGTTAATAAGCCAAAATATACAAACAGCTAATAAAACTCAATATCGAAAAAACAAACCCAATCAAAAAATGGGCAGAAGCCCTAAATAGACATTTTCCCAAAGAAGACATACAGATGGCTAAGAGGCACATGAAAAGATGCTCAACATTGCTAATTACTAGAGAAACGCAAATAAAAACCACAGTGAGGTATCACCTCACACCAGTTGGAAAAAGTATCATCAAAAGTCTACAAATAATAAATGCTGGAAAGGGTGTGGAGAAAAAGGAACCCTCGTACTCTGTTGGTAGCAATGTAAATTGGTGCAGCCACCATGGAAAACAGTATGGAGGCTCCTTAAAAAACTATAACTAGAGCTACCATATGATCCAGTAATCCCACTCCTGGGTACATATCCAGAAAAAATGAAAACTATACTTCAAAAAGATACATGCACCCAATGTTCACAGCAGCACTATTTACAAGAGCCAAGACATGGAAACAACCCAAGTATCCATCAACAGATGACTGGCTTAAGAAGATGTGGTATATATATATATATGTGTGTGTGCGTGTATATATATATATACACGCACACACACGCAAACACACACACACACACACACACACACACACCGTGGAATATTACTCAGCCATAAAAAAGAATGAAATATTACCATTTGCAGCAACATGGATGGACCTAGAGAATATTATACTTAGTGAAGTAAGTCAGACAGAGAAAGACCCTCTCTGACTATATGATATCACATATATGTGGAACCTAAAAATAATACAAATGAATCTATATACAAAACAGAAACAGACTCATAGACATAGACATAGAAAACAAACTTCTGGTTACCAAAGGGGAAGGAGGAAGGGACAAATTAGGTGTATGGATTAACAGATACAAATTACTATATATAAAATAGATAAGCAACAAAGATTTACTGTATAGCACAGGGAATTATATTCAATATCTTGTAATAACCTATAACGGAGTATAATCTGAAGAAAAAATAAGTGCGTCATCTTGCTGTACACCTGAAACTAACAGAATATTGTGAATCAACTATACTTCAATTTAAAAAAATAGCTGGTTTACTTAGAAAGAAAGAAAGAAAGAAAAGAAGCAAGAGAAGGAGGGAGGGAGGGAGGAAGGAAGGAAAGAAGGAAGGAAGAAAGGAAAGAGGAAAGGAAAAAGGAAAGGAAAGGAAAGAAAGAGGCACCTGATCCATCATCTCGCCTACCTCCTTACACAGAGCAGGCTTTGGCTTCCACTATTAAAAAAAAATACATATGTGTGTGTGTGTGTGTGTGTGTGTGTGTATATATAGTCATTAAAAATAATTAGGTATATATGCTCTATACTAATTAGGTATATAGGAGGATCTCCAAGATGTACTACTAAGTGAAAAAAGCAAGGTGAGAAAACAGTGTGAATGGTTTGATCATTTTAGTTTAAAAAAAGCTAATTTTATCTGCATATCCTAGCAATAATACACAACTTTTTTTCCCAGGAAGAAATCAACTGTCAGAAGAAATGGAGTAGAGGTGGGAAAGGGAGCGTTTACGTTGCATTTTGTATCTTTCTGTACTATCTGAATTTTCTAACCATGCATATGTACTACTTTAAGAAAATGTCTATCTGACTGATGAAACTGTAGACCAGTTTGGTTATTTATTTATTATTTATTGCATTATAAAGACTAATGTAAGTTCCTAGTGGCCACATCAATGTTTTGTTCATCTTGCTGCCCAAGATGCTGCCTGGCATAGTAACCTTTTACGTTCCCATAAGATAGAAGTTCAGAAAGTATCTAAGAATCAATATGATCCACTCCCTAACCCTCTCTGTTGGTTATCAATGCAGTGCCTCTTTCCTCCAAATCTACCTTTCTTTGCCTTGCTTTGTGGTACTGGAGCTGGACCTGTAAAAATTTCTCCTTTGCCAGTTGGCACAATTTTAAGCTTTGTCAGTAGGGACAGAGCAATATGAAGTGGTTTCTTTTCCTGGTTCTGGTGTGCTTTTTTCTTCTTGCTCCTGTGACATGTACCTGCTAGTCGTGTGTGGGACAGCCAATTGTGCTCACCACTGTGCGAGTTTCAGTGGTACCCTAGTGAGTGGATTCCTAGCAAGTCTTGCCAGAACTCCACTAGGCAGTTTCCTGCTTGCCAGCCCTGGTCTGTGGCCCTTCAGTGAAGTTCACCTCAGTGCCATCCAGTGGCCACAGAAACACCTCTCCAACAAGGTCTGAATCTCGGTCTTGTTGGGGAGTGGCACCCTCCAAGTTTAAAATTCTCTTTATTTCTTAGTAGTTAATCCCCTATTACTACTTAATAACTCCTTATATTAAAATTTTCCTGTTCATATTACTGGTATGGTTTCTGCTGCCTAATTGGACCTTTCATGCCCAAATCAAATTAAACCAAAAGAAATCAAGTAAAATCAAGCCAAGTCAACAACAAAAAATTAAATCTATAAACCCATCATAAAACATAAGTTTGTATTATTAAGTTTGATAACACAGAGAAGAGCATGGCATGTAGCCCAACTTGTTAACTAATTGCATTAAAAACTTCCACAAAACAAAAAAACACGGTGTGATGGTTTTGTACTGTGTAAACTAAGCTAAGCTAGAACTGTATTTCCCAGAATTCTCTTTCCTCCATGATTCTAGGTTAGGGTTGACTACAGAGAAATTTCTCTAAGATTTGGAAGGCAAAAATGAAGCAGCAGCCATTACACTCTGAAGGTCAGTAAAGGATGCCAGGTGCTGCTGTATCTCATACACTTTGTTGCAGATCTGCTGGACCATCTTGATGTGTGGAAAGAACTGTGCTCACATTTCCTCCAGTTCCTTCTGGATCTCTTCCTTTAGCTGCTCCTAGTCAGAGCCAGGCACATGTGTAGCTCCATGGCCAATAATGCTGCTTCTTTTTCAGGTCACCTGCTTTCTTGAGGTTGGAGGACTTTAAAAGACATACATAGATTCTAGTTTGTCCTTGTTCTTCCCTGTATCATGCCCAGCTTTTCTTCCTGACTGCTGATTATGACTGCTTCCTGATGATCTATAGTGACTTCAGGGCCACAGGCAGACCCTAATTCAAAGCTTTCCATAAACTTCTTCCCCAGCTTCTATAACAATGTAAAAGCTGGTCCCTATAATAGATTCCTTACTTCCCATCACTCATGGTGCTTCTGCTATGATGATCAAACCCTCACTAATATACACTATAAAACAGATAAATGATCCAGCTTAAAAAAAAAATCTTAAGTAATTTGGATTTCTTGAGCAATTGAGTTTCTACTGTCAATTCTTATTTCCCCTATGTTTCTTCTAATTTATTTCTACATAATATCTAAGTTTAAAAAATAGATGTTAAAGTGGGAAAATTTTTAAATGCCATTTTCTTTAACAAATGCCCATGTGAGGGCCCATATGAAGGCTAGTTAGAACCAAGTTTTTTGGTTCCTCTGAGATACGGAGACAAATTTCCTTGGTGGCTTAAGATACAGGAGAGCCTGACCTATTTTTGTAACATTATTCTCCATGCCAGGAGGGGATTAAGATGAAGAACTACTAGGGAGAGTTCCGAGAAGACTAGTATGTATGCATTTAAGAAAAACTGGAGTGGGCCTGGAGATAAGTTTAAGTTGAGGAGGGAAAACCAAAAGATGATGCCCAAGCTCCAGCTGGTTGTCATGAGTTTCTAAACCCAAATTCATTTGTTTAACATTTTTGAGATTTGTCCTTGTTTCCTGAGCATGCTCAGTATGACCTGCCAGGTCTGAGAAGTGTGAGTCTCATAAATTCCATTTTCTGTTTTAGAAGAGGATGGGAAGGTAAGGAGGAAGAAAGAGGAAGTGAGTTAGCAGCAGAGAAAGAGTTCCTGATTATGGAGAACCTTTGGGTTAAGACCTTTAACTCACAGACTGTGGACAAATCATTTGAAGTAAAGTTTTTAAAAAACTGAGTTTATCAAGAAATATTTATTGGGTACCTACTAAGTGCAGGAAGGGGGCTAGACCTCATCAGTTAGAAATGGTGGATGAAACAAAAAGGATGGGCAGAACAAAAAGAGTAATAGAATACTGCCAGCATCTAAGGGCATGGATCATTTCATCACTCAGCTAAGGCACTTTATCTGGCGCCTAGTTCTCTACTAAAACAGATCTAGGAATATTTGATAATCTCTCCTGACTTAGAGCCCATGAAACATGGAGTAGCTTTAGCCAGAAGTCCTTCCATAACTCCTGGGCTTCCTGAAGCTACCTGCACACAGCTGCACAGTGAGTCAGCCTGGCTGTCACAGGTTTATTGCTTCCTACTGTACATTTCAGAAGGACGTATTCAATGTGCTGTTCAGAGTGTGGCTATTTAACTCCTTACAAGTCCTTCACAGGAAAAGAGGGAATAAGAGTTTGCTGGATTTATTTACCCTAAGAATTAATCTCTCTATGAAAAGCCATGGATAGGACAACTACAATAAATGACAGAATTAAGAAAAGCACTGAACATTCTGGAAAATTTTCAGAAGGTTCATAGAAATTGCCAGTGAAGTTAAACTCTAATTTCTGCCTCCATTTATTTATCTAGCTTGTTCATTTGTTCATTCATTCATTCAACAAACATTTATTGATTGACACTGGGATACAGCAATGAATAAGACAGACAATATCCCAGCCTCATGAAATTTATTTTCTTTGGTGGGGGAAAACAGTGAAACGTAAACTAACCAACGCACAACATAATTTCAGGTGTCATTAGGTGCTCTAAAGAACAATAAAGTAGGGATGGAATGGTGGGGTTATATCTTACGAGATGATTTAACATTATATATTACATATTTTACACATAGCATGCAATAAACGTTATAACAAATATAACCACAGATATGTCTTAGATACACTAAGGGGACAGGATTGATGTAGTTCCATGATAAATCAAACTGAATACATCTATATAAATCATAATGACATATATAGACCAATGAAACTTACCCTATAGAAAGCACTGGTCAAAGGGAGTAATGCTGCAGCAATGTTATATTCTTCTAAACTTGAACAATCCTTAAACAAAACAAAGAGAAATGAGCATTATTAGGACATTTACCAGAAATCACAAATATATGGAAACAAAAATCTATGATACATTATTTAGTGTCCTAAGGGGTTTTTACTTTTATTTCAAGTCGTCATTAAGGCTTACCTAGATAAGTGTGAAAAAAAAGTATGAAAAAATACTGTCCCGAAGCACATCCTTTTTTTAAAAAATTTATTTTATTTTTTTTAATTAAAAAAAATTCTTTTTTTTTGCTCATGCCACGTGGCATGTGGGATCTTAATTCCCTGGCCAGTGATGGAACCCATGCCCCCTGCAGTGGAAGCACGGAGTCTTAACCACTGGACCTCCAGGGAAGTCCCCTGAAACCCATTCTTTTAGAAATGATATAAAAATACATTTGAGAAAGATGTTTTCATACACTATTGGTGAGTAGCTACTTTTACTTTCCTGTTTTACAAAAATTGTGTTTACAGCTGTGCAATTTGTCCAAAAATTTTTGGAGGGGGTTTTAGTATATTTAACTACTATATTTCATTGAATCTGAGATACACATTTTCTCCCCACAGTTTACCTTCTCTGAGACTGGGATGTATGTTATAATTGAAATAATGTATTTTTTCTTAGTCTTACACATGAAGGGTTTATATGTAAAATTCTGTTATTGATCAGGCAAGAAATACCACTGATGCCAAAACCCCTTGGGTGAAATGTTGTTGGGGAATGGGACAGTCAGAAAATCTCAGTAGGAATGTAAAATGGTGCAGCTGCTAGGAAAACAGTACGGCAATTCCTCAAAAATTGAAAAGTAGAATTACCCTATAACAGTAATTCTACTTCTGGATATATACCTAAAACAACAGTGACTTGAACAGCATAGGGGGGCCATGGCCTGGAACAATGCTCCAGGGTAATACCCTTAGAGAGATCAGGTACAGTAATTTCAGCCCCAACCTTAGACAATATAACTATTGCCATCAAAATGCAAATTCATCAGCTATCAGCCGTTCATATGTTTGTATGAATTGATTTTAAACTCACAGAGCTGAGACCTTAGTATCAATTATTCCAATGCAATTCCTCTACTTTTCAGATGAGAAAAAGACGCCTAGATGTCAGCCAGCACTGGAATTTAGATTTATCTACCTATCAGCCTGGTGCTTTTTCCTCTAAACACCGCCTTTTGTACTTGATTGCTTTCCTCATATTCTTGAGGTGGCGGATATGAGTTTTTTGAGCTGCCAGCACTGATTTTGGAATGTGAGGGAGGGAGAACAGGCCTCAACAGCAGAGCAGTTGGAGGCTTAAAGCTGCAAAAGGGCACTGGTGCCAGGGACAAGGCCCCTAGAAAAAGGAGAAAGAGTCAGAAGCAAAGAGAAAATACACCATAGACAACCTTGGTCTATTTCAAAATACTACTACGGCTTGGCAGGGCTGAGGGTGTAGTACTGCCCTGAGGAAAAAAAGGAGGAAACTTTCTTTCAGAAGTCATGGCCCAAAGGTGGGCATCTCTTCTAATGCTAGTCTTGCTTAGCATGAGTACATTTGGTATTATGATCTGCTAAAAGAGTTCTTAATAGAATTTCATGCATTTTTAACTATGAAAAACACAGCTGTAGAATACACTGAATGTCCAACTCCAGAAAACACTGAAACAATACTGGGTTACAAGACAAATCTCTGTAATAAAGAATCATTCTCATATACGTGACATTCTCTGACCCAATTTAAATAACTAAAAGATAGGCTCAAACTTCCTATACTGTTTTAAAAATAATAGTTCTAATTAATTCACCACACAAACATTTATTGGATAAATGAATAAGTGAATGAATAAAGGAATAAATTCAAGAAGAGAGAGAAATGAGAAGAAGCTAAGGACAGAAACCTGGGAAAGATATTTATAGAGAAGGAATAAAGGAAAATCATGATGGGAAAGAGAAGTAGGAGAAAGCAGTACTATAGTTGTCAAGAGAAGAAGAAACGACCAATAGTGTTGAAATCTTCAGAGAAATTCAGTAAAATGAAGATTGAGAAAAAGCCAAGAAACTTGTGAATCAAAGAGGTCACTGGTGACATGATGAGGGTATAAGTGAGTAGAGTAAAAAAGGCCCTGAGTGTAAATGCTCAAAGTTGTAAAGGGAAGGAAGCTGTTTGAGGAGTTATGACATCCAAATGGGTAGCTGAATGAATCTTGGTAGGGCTGAACCAGATGAATACTAAGATTCTATGTAATCCTTTGATTCTATAAGAATTAGAAGGGACCCAAGTACACCAAGGAGGAAAATCCAAGGGAGAGAGAGTTAAAAAAGAAAGGTCACTGGTAGAACAAGGTCTCTGTGATATGGCTGCTAATCAATGTGGTCCCCATTTCTAAGGGGGAAACATCTCATTTCCATAAAAAGCAAATAAACAGAACTTATATTAACCAGCAGGATCCCTGAATATTTCAGCAAATATAACTTATTAGGAGAGAGAAGCTTGGTTCTACAATGGAGACTCAGGCCTACCTAAGAGGCTTCTATAGGAAAAGCGGGGAGAGTGTCCTCAGACTGTTGTGCAAACACTAGTTTTATGGAGTACTGATAGCTGTTACTTGGGGGGAAATTGGGGAAATGCTGGGTAAACAAAATTAAGTGCAATGTTTTTGTTTTAAAAAACTGTAGGACTTCTCAGGGCTTTATACTGTGACTGGATGAAAGGAATTTGGTGGCAGCATTTCCAACCTAATTTGACTAAGAACATTTTTTTTAGAAAGCAATTGAAAAATATATATATATTTAAATTGAGGGCAATTGTTATTTTATTACTATTATTTTTTAAAAATTATTTATTTATTTATTTATGGCTGTGTTGGGTCTTCGTTGCTGTGTGCGGGCTTTCTCTAGTTGAGGCGAGCGGGGGCTACTCTTAGTTGCGGTGCGTGGGCTTCTCACTGCGGTGGCTTCTCTTGTTGCGGAGCACAGGCTCTAGGTGTGCGGGCTTCAGTAGCTGTGGCACGCGGGCTCAGTAGTTGTGGCGCATGGGCTTAGTTGCTCTGTGGCATGTGGGATCTTCCCGGACCAGGGATCGAACCCGTGATCCCTTCATTGGCAGGCGGATTCTTAACCACTGTGCCACCAGGGAAGTACAGAAAAATATATTTTGAAAAAATGATTTAATATCATAAAAAATCTTCTGAGAGCACTCCAACCAAAAGATCATTTAAAAACTTAGTTATGAGCTTTTATTTCTTGACTTATGGTCATATACTGACAGGCATTTTTACTGTAAAGAACTAAAAATGCTAGATAATATATTTAAAAATCTTTAATGCAAGGCAATGAACTGGCAAGGAAGTAAGAAACACTCAGGCCAAAATATAAGTTATGTGGGAACCTGGAGAGATACAGCACTAAAGTGCAATTTTACCTCAAGAACAGTTGGTGAGCAAAGTAAATTTGAGTATTAGTTTTGAACAACTCAAAGCACTCAAAAGATAGGAGACAAAACCCAGCACTCGCTAAAGGTAGGAAGTCCATTAGGAGAACTACCTTATGGTAGGGACCCCCTAGGGCCACCTGAAACACCAGATGGAAAGTCTGAGATATAAAATGATAATTCAGCAAGGGAAGTAATGAATATGTGAGTAAATTAAGCATACACTGACTATATAAAACACAAAATAATGTCTTTCAGTATCAAAGAAAAATAAGATACAACTAAAATATACAACCACGGTAGCACAGACATTGTAAGGTGGTGGACTGGAGCTGGATTTTAATAAATTAAGTAAACATTTAAATTTCTCTGTATTACTGCCAAAGGAACAGAATGGGTTACAACTTCTAAACTAGTGGGGGGAAAAAATTGACTGAAAGAAAAATAACCCAAAGGAAAGCAAGAAAGAGGAAAAGAAACTCAGAAAAAGGAAACAATCAAAAAAGAACAAAATAAGATAGTAGGAATAAATAGAACTATAATAGCAGAAATAGACCAAATACTCTGGTTAAAAGACAACTATTGTAAGAAGAAATGGGAAGATGTTGGTAAAAGAGTACATATAAGATGAATAAGGTCTGAGAATCTAATATATAACATAGTGACTATAGTTGATAATACTGTATCATATAATTAAAATTTGCTAAGAAAGTGGAACTTAAGTATTCTCACCCCTCCCCCAAAAGGGAAATCTGTGAAGTGATGGATGTGTTAATTTGATTGTGGGAATCCTTTCACAATGTATGGTATATTAAGTCATCACGCTGTACACTTTAAATATATTACAGCTTTATTTGCCAATTATACCTCAGTAAAACTGGAAAAAGTATATAGGCCATGTAGGAAAACACCACACCTTTTTCCTATTCTCTGTCATCTCCATGGATTGTATAAAATAATCCCAGAATACAGCAAAAAGTGTGAATCATCTTTTTCTTCCTGACTTATTCCTCACCCTCTTGCTTAGGACACTGCTATGCACAAGAATGTCATCCCCTGTGTCCTAGCACATCTGAGTTTCTTTAACAGAAATGCCTTGCATGTTTCTGAAGACTGTCATGAGGCCCAAGGCAATAAAGTTCAACAGACTTGAGCTGTAATCTTCTCCTAAGGAAATGGCTGGGATGCCAAGATGCCTTTTGACTTTGATTTCACAGCAGGGCTTCATTTGTAATGATGCTGTCCAAACTTTAAATGACAACAGCTGTGATATGAAGTCCCACACACTCATTTATAAAAATTTCCCACAAATTAAAAAAAAATTAAACAATGGGGAATTTCAATCCATGACCAATTAGCAGGGAACAGGCAATCATAAAACATTTAGGGGCTATTTATTATCTTACAAAATGTTTACACATTGTAGTGCATGTCTCAAACCTGAGCGCCAGTCAAATGCTGATTGCAAAATATAAATATAAAATTCTTTGCAAATCACGTTAGAGATATTCTAAGTTAATTAGATTGAAAAATGGAAAAAATTTTGAAACAATAAGTACAACTATTGACATAGCAATAGCATTCCGGAATAGTGCAGTTATCTGTTGGGGAATCAGTCCATAAATACACATCCTGAAGTCCCCTGTGTTTTGGCCACGTAATAGCAAAGTAGTTACAGACATACCAGGCAATTTATAAGCCTGCAAGGACTTGAATGCCTATACATGTTTTATTCTGAACTTTGCTATGTAGTTTACCTTTAATTTTCCTCCTACAACTGAAGAGTGAGCCCTGCAATCTTAATTTCTCATTACCCTCAATTACTTCATATTTTGATTTGCATACCTTTGGACTGTCATGACCAGCATTCCCATTTTTGTAAAACTTTGGAACCTCTCAAAAACGATATAGGTAAACATTAAAGAAAAAAATAAGACTGAAAGGCAGAATGTCTTACAAAACTGACTTTTCTTGAGTTTAGACTTGATATAGCTCAGAAAAAAATTTTTTTGAATTGTCCAAAACACTGAGAACATTTGTATCTTCTACACAGGGACAAAAATTAAAACTACCAAAGCCCCAAATACCTCTGTATATCATGTTAGTCTCCTGCTCAAAAATGTCAGCTATGTTCTGACTATTACAGGATAATGACCAAACTCTTCTGCCAAACTTGTAAACCCTCCGTGGTGTGGACCCATCTCCACACTTACCCAACCATATGGCCCTCCTGCTATAAGCCGCAGGTCTAGTCAGTCTGCTTTATCATCTTCTATTCCACATCATAATTACCTCCTACCACATCTAATACCCCTAGAATAGCACCCATGCCTTGCTTTTTTTTTAAAAATTAATTAATTAATTAATTTATTTTTGGCTGTGTTGGGTCTTCGTTTCTGTGCGGGGGCTTTCTCTAGTTGCGGCAAGCGGGGGCCACTCTTCATCGCGGCTTCTCACTATCGCGGCCTCTCTTGTTGAGGAGCACAGGCTCCAGACACGCAGGCTCAGTAGTTGTGGCTCACGGGCCTAGTTGCTCTGAGGCATGTGGGATCTTCCCAGACCAGGGCTCGAACCCGTGTCCCCTGCACTGGCAGGCGGATTCTCAACCACTGCACCACCAGGGAAGCCCCATGCCTTGCTTTATCATTTACATTCTTCCTCCTTGGCACCTCCATATGCATGCCCTCGTGTTTTCCCACCCTTTCTAAGTACGGTGCTAAGTACAAAATAAGCAGTAGGACTCACTGTTGTTTCGGCCTCAGGTTACATTTTAATGCTAAATCTACGAATATAACCATCGAGGATATATCACAATTTTGAACACTATGGTTATTTAATATGTACCATTACTCCCATTGAGACAGAAGATGAATGCTAGACTTGACAAATAATACCAAGCTTTGCTTTAAGTTTTTGAGTGAATGGCACAAGTCCGCTTCAATTTTATGTCTGGAAACTAGTACACTGCACCTGGCATATAGTAATAATAGCTAACATTTATTGAGTGCTTACTAAGTATCAAACATATTTTCAGTATGAATTTACAGAAATTATTTCATTTAATTTCCACAGCATCTCTAGGAGGTAGATACTATAATTATATCCATTTTGTTGATGAAGGAACTGAGTTTCTCAGAGGTTAAATAATTGCCTGAGATTACATGGGCACAAATGACAGAGCCAGAACTCAAACCCAGGTAGTCTCACTCCAATGTTTGTGCTTTAAAGCTCTATGCCCTGTTGCCTCTCAAATGCAAGTGAAACTAAAGATGGCATCTGTGGAAACATATAATTCAGGCAAAAGAAGAAATTTTCCACTAATTATAAATAATTTCCTCAAAAGAGGCTGAAACTATACTACATCTGTGAAAAAGCAATTGAAAACTTAAAATGTGGCTGCTAAAATTAAAATGCAAAGGAAGGGCTGGAAGTTAATTTTTTTCCCTCATGGTATCCTTTTATTTCATCTCTATCTTCATAATTTCTTAAAAAGTTAAGAAATACAGAGGATCATGTCAAAGCTTCTAAAATATGCCTAATAGGAGTGCTGGAAAGAGAGGACAAAGTAGGTAGAAGAAAGTAAAAGAAACAATAAAAAGAATTTTGTCTTCATATGCCAAGAGTCCAGTGAGTGTCAAATAGGAGAAATGAAAAAAGATATTTGGTACAATGAATAAAATGTGGTATACTCACAAAACAATACTACATGAAAGCGAAAATAAATGAATTATAATTATATCCAAAATCATGGATGAATCTCCCAAACAAAATTTTGATCCAGAGAATCAAGGCAAAAAGAACACATCACCACCATATCATCATCATCATCATCATCAGTCACTGCTGAAACACACATTCTTAATTAACATTGGCTTCTATCTCTATTTACCACATCAAACACACCATTGTAAACATGTAGGATTTCATAAAGTCTACTATAGCAATGTCAAAGAACTGCTTTTATCAAATCATACTGACAAAGGAAAATCTAACAAAATTAGATCAAGTGAAAAAAAGATCACCAGTTTGGATGATTTTATGCTAAGTGTTTTAAAAGAAAATGATTTGATGTCAGAGGATTAAAGGGAGTCCCTTAAGAAAAATAATGAAGGCTTTAAATATTTTTGTAAAATGATCATCTTTGGGACAGTGCTGTAAAAGCCAAACATAAAGTAAGTCATGATGCAATTTCGTTAGGAAAATTATTTTAAATACATTTCCCTTCCCCAGACAAAAGTGAGATTCATACTTTGGTTCTAAAAATATCAGCACATGGTAAAAATTATAACCTAAATATCTGTTAAAATTTTATATTTCTTCTTTTAAATATAATCTATCAAACAAACCATTCCCCCACTATTTGGTATGAAATTTTAGCTCCTATTTTATATGGATTTACTGGTGGTGATAGTGAAAATTAGTTCTACTCTTAATGATCTAAAGGATGCAGGAGTGATGGTCCCTGTCATATCTCTATTTAATACTTCAGTCTTGTGTCTGCAGAAACCAGACAGATCTGGAGGATAAAAGCCGACTACAGCAAATTCAATCACGCGGTAGCTACAATGGCAGTTTTATAATAAAGATGTTTTGTCTTTGCTACAGCAGATTATCACGGTCGTGGGTATGTTGCATGCAATCACTGATGTGGTGAATAAGTTCTTTTCTATATCTGTCAGAGAGGAGGATCTGAAACAGTCTGCATTTACATGAAATGGACAATGGGAAGCATTTACAATTTTTGCCTCAGGTATATGTTAACTAATAAAGCCCCTCCCATCCAAATTCAGTTGGAAGAAATTTGGACCATTTGAACATCATATAGAATATTATGCTGATCTACTACACTGATGACATCATGCTAATCAGGCTGGATGAGCAAGAAGTGGCTACCATGTTGGAAACCTTGGTGAGACATGCACTCCAGAAGATGGGAGATAAACCTTATAAAGATTCTGGCCTGCTGGGACATCTCATTCAAAGTAAAGGACAATTTGTTGCATCTTGTATCTCCCATCATGAGGAAGGAAGCAAAAATTCTGGTAGGCCTCTTTGGGCTATAAAGGAAGCATATTCCATATCTGGGATTACTGTACAGGCTCATACCAGGTGACACAAAAAGCTGCCAGCTCTGAGTGGGGCCCAGAAGAAGAAAGGGCTCTGTAGCAGATCCAGGAATTTAAAAGCCCTGCTTACTATTACAATCAGTGACCCACTTAGAGAATTTGCACTTTCCATTGCTGTAACTTTGAGTTGTGCAAGGTTATAGATTCCAGTCCCCGAAGGAGAAACATTTCTACCAGGGGACAAAATAAGAATCTCATTAATCTATAAACTACAGCTGTCACCAAGGCACATTATACACCTAATGCCCAGAAATTGGCAGACAAGAGGAACCATCATTTTTTTTTTTTTAACATCTTTATTGGAGTATAGTTGCTTTACAATGGTGTGTAAGTTTCTGCTGTATAACAAAGTGAATCAGCTATACATATACATATATCCCCATATCCCCTCCCTCTTGTGTCTCCCTCCCTCCCACCCTCCCTATCCCACCCCTCTAGGTGGTCACAAAGCACCGAGCTGATCTCCTTGTGCTGTGTGGTTGCTTCCCACTAGCTATTTTACATTTGGAGGAGCGATCATTTTGGCAGAAATAACTGAACCTGAATGCCAGGGAGGTAGGGCTAACGTCACATAATGGGAACAAGGAGGAGTATGTTTGGCACCCAGTTAAGTCCTTGGGTACCTCTTGGTACTTCCTTGCCAAATTCTGATGGAAAATGAACAAATGCAGCAACCCTGGGATGAGAAACACAAAGTGACCAGAGACTAAGACCCCTCCAGGATGAGGGTCTGGGTCATAAGAAGGGAAGTTAGCATCATTTGCAATCCTACGATCAGCTACATCTGCAGGGGCAAACGTTTTTCCCACTTACCCTCTTCTAAGTTTCCCCCAGCAAGAAAGGCACACTAGAATTCTGGAAGAACTGCTCCTGAATACCTATGAAGAAGTGGAGGCGAGCAGCACAAGGGATCAACATGAGAATGCCTTATCCAAACACCCCTTCAAGGGAGGACTTGTTGCCTCCATGACTGGCAGTGCTGTCAACAGCCCTTCCTGAAGCAGCAAATATTCAATGACTGATTAAAGTGTAGGTCCATACCCAGCCATTTTGACTTAACGTGGGACAACTTCAGCTCCAGAACTTTGTGTGGGTTAGGCTGAGGCTATCCTTGAGCCCACAATATTGCCTGACTTCTCCTTTTGCCCAATTCTATTTATTTTCCCTCCTTCCCACAGGTGTTGATCCAAAGACCACTCCCTAACAAACATCCTTTGCACTAAACTCTGCCTCAGGATCTGCTTCCAACCTGAAACAACTTCCTAATAAAGTAGTAGCACACACTGTTTTCTGGGGAACCCAGGCTAAGAGAGATCTGTAGTTTGAAAAGCTCACTATTGGCTATGGGACAATGAATGCATTTGGGCAGGAACAAAAGTGGATGTGGGAAGAATGCTTAGATGGGTATTAAAACAATCTAAGTGGGATGATGGTAGCTTTGATTGGGGTATTACAGGTGGAGGTAGGAGATAAGTGGATCGAGTTAAAAGGTTTTTATGGGGGTAAATATCAGTATAACTTGGTGTTACAGATGAAGGAGAAGAAGGTGTCAAGGATGACTCAGGTTTTAGTTCATGTAACTGGATCAATGGTCGTGCCATTTGCCAAGATTAGGGACAATGGAAGGGAATCAGGTTTGAGGGCTGAGGGGTAGAGGAAATGCATGATCATGACTTCAGTCTGTAACCATTAAAGCTGAGCATCTTTGACACATGAAAATGAGATACCAGGTATCCAGTTGGATATAAAGGTGTAGAGCTCAGAGAAAAGGTCTGGGGTAGAAAAATAAACTTACGAGTCATCAACATGTAGATGGTAGTTTAAGTTGTGGGTGTGAAAGAGACCATCCTTGAAGTGAGTATAGAATGAGACCAAAAATAAATAAATAAATAATATAAGGCTTTAAAAATTAAAGGCCAAGTGGAGAAGGATGAGCTTTCAAAGATGGAGAAGGAATGGCCAGAAAGGTACGAGGATATATAGAAAATGTTGCATCATGGAAGCTAAGGAAAGAGAGTGCTTCAGAAAGAAATTCTAATTGATAAACTGTTTCCTCTATCTTCAAAGCAAGGAAAAGCCAGTGGATTTAACCATGAAGAGATAACGTTAATAATTTATATAGTTTACATAGTTTCAAGGTAGCTACTATAACATATTTTTTGTTTGCTTTCCTATATTCCCCTCCCCCTCAAAAAGACCGTAATTTAAATTCCTGTGACAAAAAAGAAAGTGAATTATAAATCTGCCACATTTAGAATGGCTAATCTGTCACATTTAGAAGGACTAATAAATAAATAAAACCCACAGAAAAGCCTTCTACATTAGAAAAGCCTTCATGTATATAAGTGAGGTTATGAACAAAAACAAACATCTCTTTTTAGCATTTTAAATCTATAGGTTAAGGACTTCCCTGGTGGTCCAGTGGTAAAGAACCCACCTTCCAATGCAGGGGACGCGGGTTCGATCCTTGGTCTCAGAACTGGGATCCCACATACCTCAGGGCAATTAAGCTCGCGTGTCTCAATGAGAGAGCCCACGTGCCGCAAACTACAGAGCCCATGCGCTCTGGAGCCCATGCGCCACAACTAGAGAGAAGCCCATGCTGCAACAAAAGATCCTGCACACCTCAACAAAGACCCTGCGTGCCACAACTAAGACCCAACGCAGCCAAAAAAATAAATGAAATAAATATAAAAAAATCCATAGGTTATCATTATGCTGCTTTTATAATATTAGCAAAAGATAAAATAATCAAATACTTACATAACCAATTACCGCAAATAACTAGAGACAATTTTCTTCATGATTTATGTTGTAAAAGCAAGGATAACATAAGATCAGAAAAAAACCTTAACTAGCTCTCATTTTCAATAATATTCTGGAATGCCATTGTGAAGAGTTAAAAATGGACATTGGCAGAAAATTTTTAAATTGTAAGACTCATTGGCAGCATTGTTTACGAAAATCTTTTTGAAAGTCAAAATCAGGTTCCACACAATGAATGAAATATGTGAAAAGTGAGATGCAATTACCCACATCTCACCATCCTTAAATATAAATAGGCAAGGAATTATCAATCCTATGGTTAAATACATTTTTTTCTGGTGCACTGATAAGAAAGACACTCAGTAAAATGTAAAGTGTTACCTAAGGTCAGGATAGTAACATGAAAGCATTTCTGGGAATCCTAAGAAAACAATGTTTGCAAATTCTGAACTTATTTCTTAAAGACAACATAAAACTAGACACTGGTCAGAAAATCAACCCCCTCTGGATTGGCTTTGGCCTTCTCAACTCCCCACTCCCACTTTCACTGGCAAAGGTCACCACCTGTGACCTCTTACTTGCCAACCAAATGGATTATGTTTAGACATTTAATTTAACCTCTATACCAGTTGTTAAGATTAAACACATATTTTCTCTTTTTTAAAAACTACTTTCCTTTAAAAAAACTCACAAACTTTCATTTCTTTATAAAAGATCTAGGAAAGGCAGGTAAGTGAAAAAAAAAAAAGAAAAATATCTTGTCATAAATCCTGCAACCTTTAAACAACCAATGTAACATTTTGGTGTCTGTGCTTCCTATTTTCCAAGTCACAAATTGTATATTTATTCATATAATTTAACTTTACTTTTATATAGTCATTTCATTCTTTAAAAAAAATTAATTTTTCTTCCAGTTTTATTGAGATACAATTGACGTACAGCACTGTGTAAGTTTAAGGTATAGAGTATAATGATTTGATTTACATACATCATGAAGTGATTATAACAATAAGTTTAGTGAACATCCATCATCTCATACAGATATTAAAATAAAGAAATAGAAAAAAAGTTCTTCTTTCTTGTGACAAGAATTCAGGATTTACTTTCTTAACAACTTTCAAATATAACATACAGCAGTGTCAATTATATTTATCATAGTATACATTACATTCCTAGTACTTATAACTGGAATTTCATACCTTTTGACTGCCTTCATCCAATTCCCCCTCCTCTGACCCTCCACCTCTCGTAACCACAAATCCGATCTGTTTTTCTCTGAGTTTGTTTGTTTTTGAAGTATAATTGGCCTACAATACTGTTAGTTCCTGTTATACAACATAGTGATTTGATACTTCTATACATTTCAAACTGATCACCATGATAATGATAAGTCTAGTTACGCTATGTCACCAAAGATATTGTTACACAGTTACTGACTATATTCCCCACACTATACATTTCAAACTGTGCCATTTATTTTGCACCTGGAAGTTTGTACCTCTTAATCTTCGTCACCTACTTCTTCCCCTACTCCCCCATAAACACACTGTTACAACCCTGCATTTTTACTCACCTCCCCCTGCATTTACTGTTTTTGACAACATATTTTACATTTTTTTGTTTTGTGTATCCCCTAACTACTTATCACGGATAGATGATTTTTACTACTTTTGCCTTTTAACCTTCCTACTAGTTTTACACGTGGTTGATTTACTACCTTTACTGTATATTTGCCTTTACCTATTAGATTTTTCCTTTTGTAATTTTCATGTTACTCATTGTGGTCTCTTCTTTTTAAATTAGAAGAAGTCCCTTTAATATTTCTTGTAAAGTTAGTTTGGTGGTGTCAAACTCTTTTAGCTTTTGTTTGTAAAACTTTTGATCTCTCCATCAAACCTGAATGAAAGCCTTGCTGGGTAGAATATTCTTGGTTGTAGGTTTTTTCCCTTTCATCACTTTAAGTATATCATGCCACTCCCTTTTGGTCTCAGAGGCTAGATCCTGGGGCAGCTGCCTGAGGGGTCCAAGGTGTCTCAGAGCTAGTGCTGGCCCACTGGTGGGTGGAGCTGGGTCCCAGGCTCTGTGACTGCAGGGCCCTGGGGGTCCCAGGGCTAGTGCTGGCACACTGGTATGTGGGGCCAGGTCCTGGGTCCCCTGGTAGACAGGGCTACATTCCAGGGTGGCTGTAAGCTCAGGGGCTCTTAAGGCAGCCAGCCTGCTGATGGTGGGGCTGGGTCCTGACGCTGATAATTTAGAGGGAAGATTCCAAAATGGCACTTACCAGCACCAGTGTCCAGGTGGCAGAACGAACTCTCAGAATGGCTGCCGCCAGTGTCTATGTCCCCAAGGTGAGCTCCAGTTGCCTTCTGCCTCTCTGGGAGGCTCTCCAAGATCAGCAGGTGGGTCTGACCCAGGCTCCTTTCAAATTACTGCTTCGGCCTTGGGTACTGGAGCATGTGAGATTTCATGTGCGCCCTTGAAGACTCTCTATTTCCCAGAGCCTTCTCACTCTCCTGAAAGTAAGCCCTGCTGGCCTTAAAAGCAAACATTCTGGGGGCTCATCTTTCCAGTGTAGGACTCCCAGGATGGTTAGCTCAATGCAGTACTTGGACCACTCACTCCTTGGGGAGAACCTTGGTAATTGTAATTATCCTCCCATTTGTGGGTTGCCCACCTGGCAATATGGGTCTTAACTATACTGAGTCTCTAGTCCCTGTTACTTTACTTGTTGTGGTTCCTTCTTTATATCTTTAGCTGTAGAAAATCTTTTCTGCTAGTCTTCCGATCTTTCTCATCAATAGTTGTTCTGTAAATAGCTATAATTTCGGTATGCCTGTGGGAGGAGGTGAGCTCACAGTCTCCCTACTCTACCACCTTGGCCTGCATTCTTCCTAGTCACTTCATTCTTAAACTGATTTCCTACCTTGGCTTCTATGACCCCATTTTCTCCTCTTATAACCTTTTCTCCTCTTACATCTATGACCCTTTCATCTCAATGTTTATAGGTTTTATTATTCTGCCCACCCCTTAAATGTCAGTATTTCTCAGGGTTTTTTCCCCCATCCTTAGATCTCCTCTCTTATAGTACCTACTTTCCTTAGGCTGGCTCAACCATTTCTATGAGATAGAGTGCCACTGTACTTCCAGCCTAGACAACTCTCCTCAGCTCCAGCTGACTGGGCTCTTCCAATTTGTTGTAGAGACCTCAACCTCAATACACCTTAAACTGAATTATCTCCACTCCTCACATATACCTTCAAGCCTGACACTCTTCCATACTATCTTGGTAAAGCATCTATTCAGTCGACTAGCCAGAAACCTTTTCTATCGCATCATACTCTCACATTCAGTCAGATATCAAGTTGATGCTTCCAGTGTGATCCTGCTTCCATTTATCCATCCAACAAATACCTTTTTTTTTTTTTTTTTTAGATTTATTTATTTTATTGATTGATTGCTATGTTGGGTCTTTGTTTCTGTGCTAGGGCTTTCTCTAGTTGCGGCAAGTGGGGGCCACTCTTCATCGCGGTGCGCAGGCCTCTCACTATCGTGGCCTCTCTTGTTGCGGAGCACAGGCTCCAGACGTGCAGGCTCAGTAGTTGTGGCTCATGGGCCTAGTTGCTCTGCGGCATGTGGGATTTTTCCAGACCAGGGCTCGAACCCGTGTCCCCTGCATTAGCAGGCAGATTCTCAACCACTGTGCCACCAGGGAAGCCCCCCAACAAATATCTTTAATTGAACTAGGTACATTGCACTGGGGGTTCTGAATTAAACAGTTATATAATCATTGCCCTCTTGAAGCTGAATCAAATACTGTTAATTCTGTCTTTATCACATTTGTCATCTGTTCCCTCTTCTTCATATTTACTACCTTTGTTTGGGCTTTCACCACAGGTATAACTTCTTTACTCCAACCAATTTCTGAGACTTTGGGGAGTTCTGTATCAGAACTCAGAATGCTTCTCTGTTTTCCCCCATCTTCCTAATTTCAGCTTTCTCATGTCTGAAAAATCAGTTAACACTTGTTCGTGTGCTTTCTGTCTTTTAAAATTTTGTGCTAACATTTCTTTACCTGTTTTCTTTGTCCTTGTAGAATTGTGTTTATCTTTTAAAAGTCCCTCTATTATCCCTTTTAGTTGAGTTTCAGAAGGGAAATGGAAATAAATGTGTGGAGATAAGTGACCAGGCGCCCCAAATCAAGTCATTCTAGAGTTTATAATTTCTAGAAGTTTCTCTATGCTACCATTTTTAGAATATTTTAATATCTCTTCCTTCACATTTCCTAGCTATGTGATTTTCCAGCAAGAAAATTCGCAATAGCCTCTAGTTCATTCCTTAAAAAAAATTATTAGTATCTTATATAGTCATCTAGTCACTGAGGAAATAGTAAATAAAATTCAGTAAGTAGGTAGATGTATTAGGACAGTATAGCAACCATGTACAACTCATTAGGCAACAATGTGCAAATATTAGTGACATACCTTGAGCCTTAAATCTCAGGTGGAAATTAGGTCTAATTTTTTATTTTGGAACACTAAAGCCTACCTGCCAAATGATTGGCGTGACAGCCTATCAGCCTATCAGAAAATTCTCTCTCTGATCTTAATTAAATATTTTAGAGAACTATGTATGTTTCTTCTACAAAACTTTTGGAATAAACAGACAAACACACATACACACACAGAACCATGGTATTTTTGAAAGGATATGAGAGTTAACCTTGAAACTGAACAATCAACCAAATATTTACTTAATTCCTATTCCTTAGGGGAAAACAAATCGCACCACTGGCCAGAATTCTCTGAAAACAAAAAAATGAGACTTTTTCTTTCTGGGTGTAATTTTCCTAAATAACACACAAACATACAGAATAGAATTCAGCTAGCTGAGAAAAGGCAGTAAGGGCTGTAGAAACTGCAAAGGTGCTGGACATGAGGAGAGAAGTGGCAAGGTTACTGGAAAAAAGAGAGGAATCCTTGTTGGAGAAGACACATCAGGAATAATTTTTTTTTTTTTTTTAATGAAAAGACAGGCAGAATTGGGATGGGGAAAGAATATATTCTAAGTTGGGCAACTAAACTTTGGACAGGAGTAGGGGGAGGAAGGTACAGGAGGGTAAGGCAAAAGCAGGCCAAGCTCCTGACACAGAGAGGAGCTATCAGTTTTGAGTGTAGTTTATAAGACCCAACATGGACACTCTGGGCACTAGTATAAGCACACATATGCCTAAGTAGATACCTAGTCTGTCTTTCAGAGCATACACATAAAGGAATTTTGTGATCAGGCTACAGATGATTAGACTCTCCTCCACTAGATAAGGTTTTTATTCCTTTACATGCGAAAAAAGACGTCATCTAAGAGTTCCTTAGTTTTACCTTTTTATCCCTGCGATTTTAGTGCTGTATAGAAAAGTTGTCCTTCAAAGCACTGGTTTGAAAAGACTAGCTGCAGAAGAAGGCCTATTTTCTGAAACAAAATTGATTGGCTAGTAGAGAGTGAGTTTGGTTGTGGTGCTCAGTGCCTTTATTTCAGAATGATAGGTGTCAGGTGAGTGGCACCCCAGTCAGGGAAGTATGAAGTGGAGAAAGGCCATGTGTTTCTAATGTTTTGGTGTTCTGTCAGGGCTCCACAACTGCTTCTTCCCTTAATCCTCCCACTCATTGTGTACACTGCCACACTTCCTTCTTTCTCTTCTTCAGCTTGCCTCTCCTCTCTTCTTAGTCTATTTGCCTATGATACCATTTCAGAAAATTGAGGTCCCTGGACCAGCAGTAGTGTGACCTGAGAACCTGTTAAAGATGCAAATCCACAGGCGCCACTCCAGACCCAGTGAATTAGAAATCTAGGTGTGGGGATCAGCAATCTGTGTGTTAACAAGCTCTCCAGTTATCCCAATACATGCTAAACTTTGAGAATCACTGGCCTACAGTGTACAACTATCCTTTCTGATACACCGTGAACCATTCTAGAAAAATAGGGCTATATCTGACTTGATTTTAGATTTAGGTGAATGTGTGAACAATTTTGTGTTATTCAAATTAGTCTACATTTGCTTAAAGTAACCGGCACCAAATACTTTAGACTAAAATCTAAATGCTTAGAAGAAATAAGTTTATGTTATTTAGTTTATACTTAACATGTTTTCATTTTTTCAACCAATAAATATGGGCCTACAAAGTGAAAACTTGCATATGGTCCCTACATGACAGGGCTCACAAGGTAGTGGAACCAGCAGAGAGGCCTAACAAGATCTAATGAAAATCCATGTGTTCAACATGCCACAGGAGAAAGTGAAGTAGAAAAAGCTGTTATGGGAGCATAGATGAGGGAGTGATTCCACCAGAGCAATCAGAAAAGGCTTCATGAATGAGGGGCATCTGAGCTGAACTGGAAGATGAATAGGCTCTTTGGATTAATTTCTCTTCTTTTACATCTCTAATGTTTTCCTCTTATATGCCAGTTAATGGCTATTTTGCATATGGTTTTAGATGCAGTGTTTAAAAAATATATAAAGGTTAAACATGACTATATATATATATATATTCTGTACTGGAAATGAGGCCCAGTGATTTTGATTTTAAGAAAAGCATTATTATTTGCCTCAAGAGAAGTTTCCAATATTGAGCTAGTTTATGTTTATTTAAACTTTCCTTTAAATAAATCTGAAGAAATGTTTTTATGGTTATAGACCAAAACCTATTTTATTGTTTAAAGACTATGTGTAGTATATTGGAAAAAGCACAGGACAGAACAACATTAAGACCACATTCTTATTCACAGTGTGTCACTATCTGGTGCTGTGGTCTTGAGGAAATTACTTCACCTCTCTGGACCTTAGTTTCTTCATCTAGAAAAGTTTAGACTCAATGATCTCTAAGGACCTTTATTTTTATTTCTTCTTTGTCAAAACCCTTTTGAATTCCATTTATGACTTCAATTGGTTCAATTATTAAAATATTCATCAAGAAGGAGAATGCCTCTTTTTCTGGCTATCTAGGCAAATATCCTCTACAAATACTTTGGCTACAAAAGTAGATTCCAGAAGCTAGTCGCATGAAGTTTACAGAACACAATGTTAGGCTCAAAACGTGTTCATCACAGACCACATTAGGAAAGAGTGTCCTTAAAATTACATTACGTCATCTCTAACAAGAAGTGTCTCAAGAGGCCATGGCAGTGGTCAAAACCTTGGCTGAATGACTTTCTGATGTACAATTGACAGAAAAGTCATTCCCCAAACTGTAAAACCTGCTCTGAAACATACCCTAATTAAACAACAACAATAACATAGATAAGGCCAGAACTGAATTTCATAATGGAGAGCATAAGAGATTTAAATCAAGTGGAAGATTTTCTGCTACGGTGAGACTCTCTGAAAACATGGTTAGAATATTTCAGTCCAAATATAGTTCTTAGTGCACAGAAAAATAATGACAACTGTTTACTATGGTTGTGAAATTTTGAACCTTTCAAAAAGTTGAGTAACCTTAAAGAATGAAAAGTTATATAAAAAGGAACATGTCTTCTTGACTCTAAAATAGGTTGTAGACCATTTTCTAGCCTGGCTCCTCCTGGTGCATGGCGGTCATGTTCTGAACTGCAGGAGCGGGGATTTAGTGGTGACCTTTTGGAATGAACCACGTTACTGGCCAAGTGTCTGTACCTAATTGATTTTCCTCACCCTTGTAAAAGTGCATCTCTAATTCCTGGCCCTAAACACCTGCTTAAAGTTCAGCCAATTTTTGCGGTGAGATCCAAGTTAAGTGAATTTCACTGAAGTGTGAAGTGTGAGGCAGACACAGAATTCATTATCTTGACTGTGGTGATGGTTTCATGGTGTATACACATGTTAAAAAAGTTATCAAGTTGTACACTTGAAATATGTCCAGTTTATTATATGTTAAAAGTTCAGTTTAAAATGTTACAAAAAACTATCAGTGCTATGGTAAGAGTATATAAGAAATGAGTATAGGGGCCATTTTGACCTGAGAAAGACAGGAAAGATAAAAGTTGAGCTGAGGCTTGAATGATATGTTCACCAGTTATGAGGGAAATTGAAGGATAGTGGGCATTACAGGACAAAAAAACTGAACAAAGGTACAAAGGCAAAACATAGTTTGGTAATTGTAAAGAATGTGGCTGAGTGGAATTTAAACTAGTAAGATGACATGTGGTGATAAATACAAGGCTAGAAAGAAAGGCATGGCTTTGATGCCATTCTAAGATATCTTGACTTTACTTTGTAGATGACTAAAGTTGAAAATTTTATACACATCTGAATTTGCTTCCTTGTAAAATCCCACTTAAATTACAATAAAGATATTATTTTCTCAATGCAATCCCTAGCAAAATTCCAATGGCACTTTTCACAGAAATAAAACGAAAAAATCCTAAAATTTCTATGGAACCACAGAAGACCCCGAATAGCCAAAGTAATCTTGAGAAGGAAGAACAAAGCTGGAGGTATCATGTTCCCTGGTTTGCAGAACACCAGACCCAGTTGAAGGTAGGTGTATCATACTGAAAATGAGCGAAATTAAGTAAAATATTACATAACCGAATGTTAGGACACCTAACCCTCTTACTCTACTGGGCTCCTAGAACTCTGGCAGCCAGGTTTCTACATTCCAGGGAGGAGACCAGATAATTTTCTGGGAAATATGACCAGCTCCATGCTCCCACAAAAAAAAAAAAAAAAAAAAACTAAAGCTACTAATATTGAGGGTTACCCTATAAGCAGACAACCAAATATTACCAGACATCTGAGCAAAGCTTCTAATATAAAAGACAAAAACCAAAAAAAAAAATTGGCCGAGAAAACTATGGAGAGACAGAAACCAAGCACCTCCCTCCCCCCCCACACACTCCCTCTCTCACACACACACACACGCGCGCGCGCGCGCGCACGCACGCACTCTCTGTCAATATCCTCAGACAGATATGTGAAGCTATTACATTCATGAAACAAAACTAGAATACCAAAAAAGGGAATATTCAGAGAATAAAAGTGTCTTTGGGTATGAAAACATATGATAGCTGAAATGTAAAATTTAATAGAAGGTTTGGAAGATAATGTTGAGGTAATCTCCCAGAGGGTAAATCAAAAAGGCAGAGAGAGAAAATAGAAAATAAAATTAGAGCACTGGTCCAAGAAGGCCAACATCTGAAGAGTATAAGTCCCAGAAGAACAAACTGAGGAAATGAAGGAAAGGATATCAAAGAAAATGACTGAAGAAAATTGCCTGGAATTTAAGGACAGGAACTTCCAAATTAAAAAGGCCTATCAAGTATCCAGCACAACACATGCAAATAGCCCAATGACATCAGGGCACATCACTGTGAAATTTTAACTGGGGTCAAAGAGAAGATCTTACAAGCTTCCAAAGAGAAAAAACACAAGTTTCATGGGAAGGGTAAAGGAACGCAAGCATGGTTCAATTCGGGATATTTATCCATTTAATCCATTTTATCAACACATTAAGGGAGAGAAAACCATATTATTATAATAGGTGCTGAAAATTCATAAAAATATTTATCAGCCAATACATATAATAACTAAGTAAAACAGTAATACAAGAAAGCTAGTAAAATATAATAAGAAACATCCACTAAAGCCAAATAATAAATATTACCCTAAGTGACAAAACACTAACCATTTCAATCAGGAATGAGACATGGATGACTTCCATGAAATTTTTATTTAACACTGTCTTGGAGGTTCTGGCAAACAGAATAAGACATGAAAGTGAAACAAATAAATGGTGTAAACACTGGCAAAGAAGAAATAAAACTATCATTTTGGGGGACTTGTACTATTATATGCCTAAAAAACCCAAGCACTATAATAGAAAACAGAAATTAATAAGAGAATTTAGCAAAATGGATTGATATAAAACATACAAAATCAATAGCTTTAATTTATTTTTGGAAAAAGTAACTAGAATGGAAATGGGAAAAGCACTCCATTCACAATAGCAATATGAACTATCAAATACTAGGGAATAATACATTTAAAAAAGCAAAAAACTTTTGAGAAGTAAACTTTAGAAGCTAATTAAATGGCATAAAACAAACCAGTTATTGGTTGGGAAGACTTAATATAATAAAATATTAACTTTCCCCAAATTGACATAAAAATTAAATGCAATTTCAATTGGGTTTGCATTCTCAGTTCTAATGAAATTTTTTTGGGAATTGAATATTATTATCTTAATGCTTATATGAAAGAATCAATAGCCAGGAATGGCTAAAAAAATACAGAAAAGAATATCACTGTAGGATAATTTGTTTTATCAGAACATAATAAAGTCCCTTAAATCAACATGGTATTGGTTTAGATATATATAAATATCTATGGATTAGAATAACAAATCCAGAAATAAGTTACAGTATATATGAGAATTCAGTATATGACAAATGTGGTAATTCAACAGTAAAGCAATGAATTATTTAATAAGTTGTGTTGACATCAACTGGCTATCCTTTTGGAAGAAAATAAAATTGGACACTTATGATATACTACCTAATTATAAAAATAAATTCCAGATGGAATAAGAATCTTGCAAGAACATTTAGACAACATGTATATCTTAGGAATGAAAAAAAGGGCCTTAATTAGAATGAAAATACAGAGGCTATTAAAAAAAGAAAAAGAACAGCCAAAATCTGAACAAAAAATTAAGTTTTTCTATGGCAAAAGATAAAATACAAAGCCAACAGATGAATAAATGTATTTGGGAAAAAAACTGAAAGGGCCATATGTACATTAAACAAAGTGCTCTTACAAAATGGCTAGAAAAAGTCAAATAACCCAAGAGAAAAATGGGCAAGAGGTATGCATAAGCAAGTCACAGAAGAACAACTCCAGAAAGGTCAAACAAACATCTAAATTGATGCTAAAATTCAGTAACAGCCAAAGAATTGCAAATTGAACGAACAATGAGATTAGCTGATTGACTGGCTGGCTGGTTGATTCATTTATTCCTGATTCACACATTCAACAAATATTTACTGAAAATTTTCACGGGTCAAATACTGTTTAAGGTGCTGGGGATCAGAAGTTAACTAAACAAAATCCTTTATGTGTAATTTTTGCCATATCATTTTTGCCCATCTGTCAAAGAGCAAACATTGAAAAGAGCAACTGAACCTATCACTGGCAAAGATGTGGGAAAGGAGATACCCTCAATAAATTGGCAGAAACATGAAACATAACAGCCTTTTTGAAAAGCAATCTGGCAATACCAATTAAAAATATACACACACACACACACACACATATATACAGACATATATTTAGCCTTACATATACCACACACACACACATTCTTTGAGCAAGCAATTCCATTCCTAGGCATCTAACTCACAGAAGTACAAAACTAACACAGTAAACAAAGACATATGTTGTTTACTGAAGTTTTGTGTTGGGAAAAAACTGGACAGAGAGTGAATTCCCATCAATAGGGAAATGCTTGAAAAAAACTGGGTTGCAGCCACACCATGAAATATTATACAGTAATTAAAAAGAATGTTTAGAACCCTGGTTCCCAAACTGTGAGATGAGTCATCCTGTGGTGCTACATCAAAATCACAGAAGTGACATGGTATATAATTCTAATGTTCAGGAGAAATACAGCATCTTTCAACATCTCTTGACCTTGCATGAACAACTAGCTGGAGGTAATGCACATTTTCAACATTAGATTGTGCTACATTACTATCAACAACATATCTTTGTGAAGCTGGGGTATTCAGTGGTTGCTGTGATTTAAAAGCAAGTACTATAATAAAAGCAAGATGGAACGGGATATGTAGGTAGTGCAAATCATGGTTTGAACAGCTATGAAGTACTTAACAGGAGCACACATTCCATTAGTAAATGATTGTAGTTATTTAAAAATGAAATAAAAGTATTAATGTTTTCAATTTATGTGTATTTTTTTCAAGTGGTTATTCAGTTTCAAGGACATCAATACATATTAAGCTGGCCCTAACTACTTAAGAAGTGAAGCTGTTAGGTATTTCTTTTTGGCCCAGGGGGCATCAAGAAAAAATTGCTGAGATACTAAGGACTCTGTGAACTCAGGAGGTTTAGGAACCTCTTAAACCTGTAGTTTAAGAAGTTAAAAATAATAGAATAAAATTAGAAAGTAGACAAAAGGGAATAATACAAATAGAGGAAAAATTACAAAGGCAAAGGGTATTTCTTCTTAAAAAAGAAGAGAGAAGTCAATAATACACAAATTCATAGGAAAAAATTACCAAAGAAAAATGAAAAATTTCAATAGTCTATAATTAGAAATTTAAGATATTCCTACAAAGAAAACACTAAGTTCAGATGGCTTTACTAATGAGCTCTAACAAACTTTCAAGGAACATGCAATTTCAATCTAATATGCACTATATCAGAGAGAGATACAGAGGAACACTCCCTACTTCATTTTCTGAAACTAAATGTAACCTTGTTCCAATACCAGTCAAGGACAATATAAAGAGGTATAGGCTAATTTCAATCATGAAAACAATCATGGGAAAAAACCCCTAACACATAAAGTCCAACAATCCATAAAAACAACTGATAGTTGCAGAAAAAGCATTTCATAAAATTCAATACTTATTAATGATAAAAACTCTTAACAAACTAGGAATAGAAGAGTACTTTTTAACCTGATATAGGACACTTATCAAAAACCTTTTAGCAAATACAAAGCTCAATAATGAAACTTTAAAAGAAAAGTCCTATCACTTTTATTTAATGTTATACTATAAATTCTTGCCAGACAATAAGAAAAAGAAATAAAATGTGTAAAATTTTAAAAATAAGGCAAAAAGCATTACTATTACTGGATTATATGCTTGCCAACACAAAGTACTAAAAAGAATATGTAGACAAATTATAAGAATTAAGGATGTTTGCAATATTAATGAATACATTTATATTTCTATATATCAGAAAAAAGCAATTAGAGTATGTAATTTTAAAAAGACACCATTTGTAATACCAACAACAGTAAAGACAAAAAAAAAAAAATAGGGCAATCAGAAATAGAGCTAACAAAAGATGTATAAAATCTTCACGGAGAAAATCATGAAATGTTATTAAAAGACATTAAAGGCCTATATACATTAAGAAATATACCATGTTTATGGATAGGAAGACTTGCAAAAATGTCAGTTCTTCCTTAAATTAGTCTATGGATTCAATGTAATTTTAATCAAAGTCCCCACAGATTTTCTTATGGAATCCAACAAAGTGATTCTAAAATTATATAGAAAAACAAAGGGCAAAGAAGAGGCAAGATATTTCTTAAGAAGACATAGCATGGGGACTTGCCTCGTGGGTATTAAAATTTAATATAAACTTTAATTAAGACTATGAGATGCTTTTGTGAAAACAAGCTAACAGATTAATGGAACAGAAATCCTGAATAGACCCATATACTTATAGAAATGTGGTGTGTGAAGAGGGGGCCACAGCAAATCATTGGAGAAAAGATATTTATAGAAATAAATCATTCTGTGGGCAACTGGTTATATATTTGGAAAAAAATAAACTGGATCTCTACCTCATACAATCCACAAGAAATCAATTTCAGATAGATTAAAGGACTTAAATATGAAAGGCAAAATTATTAAACCTTTAAAACGGATATGAGCATATCTTTATGACCTCACTGAAGGGAAGGATTTCTTGCACAAGACATAAGAAGAGTACAAATCATAAAGGAAATGATTACAAACTTATAGTCATCAAAACGTACTAGAAAGACAAGGAAAAGACAACCACAATCTAGGAAGAGATACCTGCAACATGAAAGGATTGGTGTTCAGAACATATTAAGAACTCCTACAAATCAAAGAGAAAAAGATAATTCAAAAGAAAAAAGGGCTGAAGAAGCAAATAGGCATTTCCTTACATAGAAAACATGCAAAGCCAATAAACATGAAAAATTATTCCACTTTATTAGTTATCGGGGAAATGCAAATTATAACTACAATGATATACCCTTATATAATGACCAGACTGGAAGAATTTAAAAATTAAGAATTTTTTAATACCAAAAGTTGGCAAAGATGTGAAGTAAAAGAAACTCTCATACACTGCTGCAATAATGTAAATTTATAAAGATATTTTAGAAAATAATTTGTCATAATCTAGTAAAGTTGAAGTTGCACATACTCTTGACTCAGCAATTCCATTCCTATGTGTTTATTCAAGAGAAATTCTTACACAAGTGCATCAGTGTATAAGAATGGTCATACAACATTGCTTGAGTTACAACACTGCTTTCATTGCTGGGGCAATGAAACAGTCCAAATATCCTTCAACAGTAGAATGGACTCACACAGCAGTGAATAAATAAATCATAACTACATGTATCAACACAGGTGATCATTATGAGCAGTTACTCAGAAAATACTTATTGTATCAATGAAAAAACAGGATGATTTCAATTACATGAAGGTCAAAGCAGTCAAAACTAAACTGAATTACAGTTTAATAGTACACATATGGGGTAAATCATGAAGAAAAGCAAAGGAATGAATAACATCAAATTTAGGAGAGTAGCTCTAAGGGAGAGGAAGAGTCAGAGAGCAGTTGAGTGGAACTCCCAAGAACTTTAATATGAATGTTCTATCTCTTAAACTAGATGTTGGGTACATGTGTACTTTATTACTACTCTTTAATCAATACATATGTCATAATTACCATATCACAAATAGAATTTCATGAATCACACAATGACTACTTGAAAACAAGGTCAAGTTGAGATGCACAATGGGTAATGATTCTCAAGGTTTACACACTAGCTAAGTGTTTCCCTAGTAAACACTAGCATTACATGTACAGTTCGTATTTCTGCCTCAGCAAAAATACAAGTTACTATTTATCATGGATTGTTCTCAAATAATCAGTATATAGAATGTCAAACCTACGATTGTCAGCAGTCCGTTAAATTTCCATTAAGTGTCCCTTAGAAATGTATAGTAAACACTCAATGAGATCTGATATAACTAGGTAAGAATTTAAAATTCCATTTGAAAAAGCATTTTATTGTCCAGAATCTTTAAAAATTATTGTTGGTGTTTCTAAACATTTAGACAGATGTAACTGAGATAAGTAAAATAAAACAAACTTGCAGAAAATGAAGATTGCTACTTAAGGATTTTCCTGACCTGTACCAGAACTTATTACAGGAAAAAAGCAACCTAAGGATGGAAATCTGGACTTGGTTCGTTGATCTGATTAGATTCAAAACCATTAATAATTGGTGGTGGTGGTGGGGGTATGAAAAGGCAGAGGTAGTGAAAATACTCTGTATAATATCATTATGATGGATATACCTCATTAAACATTTGTCCAAACCCAATGAATGTATAGCACCAAGAATGATGCAAACTGTGGACTTAAGGTGATTATGATGTGTCAATGTAGGTTCATTAGTTGTAACAAATGTACCACTTTTGTGGGAAATGCTGATAATGAGGGAGGCTATGCATGTGTGGGGGCAAGGGATATATGGGAAATCTCTATACCTTTCTCTTAATTTTGCTGTGAACCTAAAACTGTTCTTAAAAAATAAAGTCTTGAGAACCAGGTGTGGCCCACCTGGGTGGGCTGTGTGGGCTTCAGGGAAGAACATGCAGCCACTCAGGGGCAGGTTCTTAGTGGAGGAAAGCAGGCAGGCCACCCACAGCACCCCTGCCACGCCGAGGACACTCAGGAGCCTGGCGACCCAGCCACCACGCACCAGGAGCAGCACATATCTGAACAAGAAGTCCCTCCCGCTGACAGAGAGATGGCATAACCTACAAGCTGGCTTGGAGACTTTACCTACAAAACAAGAAACTGTGTGGCTGACAGGGTCTTGGGGCTCCAGCCTGGTGTCAGGCTTGAGCCCCTGAGATGGGAGAGCCGAGTTCAGGACACTGGACCACCAGAGACCGCCCTGCCCCACATAATATCAATTGGCAAGAGCTCTCCTAGAGATCTCTGTCTCAACACTAACACCCAGCTCCACCCAATGGCCAGCAAACGCCAGTGCTGGATGCCCCATGCCCAAAACTAGCAAGACAGGAACACAACCCCACCCATTAGCAGAGAGGCTGCCTAAAATCATACTAAGTTCACAGACACCCCAAAACACACCACCAGACGCAGCCCGGCCCACCAGAAAGACAAGATCCAGCCCCATCCACCAGAACACAGGCACCAGTCTCCTCCACCAGGAAGCCTACACAGCCCACTGAACCAACCTCACCCACTTG
This sequence comes from Balaenoptera ricei, assembly GCF_028023285.1. NCBI lineage: Eukaryota > Metazoa > Chordata > Mammalia > Artiodactyla > Balaenopteridae > Balaenoptera > Balaenoptera ricei. The sequence goes on from NC_082646.1 coordinate 67,509,005, forward strand.
GGGCAGACATCAAAAACAACGGGAACGGGGTTTCCCTGGTGGCGCAGTGGTTGAGAGTCTGCCTGCCGGTGGAGGGGATGTGGGTTCGGGCCCTGGTCTGGGAGGATCCCACATGCCGCGGGGCGACTGGGCCCGTGGGCCACAACTGCTGAGCCTGCGCGTCTGGAGCCTGTGCTCTGCAACGAGAGAGGCCGCGATGGTGAGAGGCCCATGCACCGCGATGAAGAGTGGCCCCCACTTGCCGCGACTGGAGAAGGCCCTCGCGCAGAAACGGGGACCCAACACACCCAAAAATAAATAAATAAATTTATTAAAAAAACAAAACAAAACAAAAAAACAACGGGAACTACAAACCTGCAGCCTGCGAAAAGGAGACCCCAAACACAGTAAGTTAAACAAAATGAGAAGACAGAGGAATATGCAGCAGATGAAGGAGCAACGTAAAACCCACCAGAACAAACAAATGAAGAAGAAATAGGCAGTCTACCTGAAAAATAATTCAGAGTAATGATAGTAAAGATGATCCAAAATCTTGGAAATAGAATGGAGAAAATACAAGGAACGTTTAACAAGGACCTAGAAGAACTAAAGACCAAACAAACAATGATGAACAACACAATAAATGAAATAAAAAATTCTCTAGAAGGAAGCAATAGCAGAATAACTGAGGCAGAAGAATAGATAAGTGACCTGGAAGATAAAATAGTGGAAATAACTACCACAGAGCAGAATAAAGAAAAAAGAATGAAAAGAACTGAGACCAGTCTCAGAGACCTCTGGGACAACATTAAATGCACCAACATTCGAATTATAGAGGTCCAAGAAGAAGAAGAGAAAAAGAAAGCATCTGAGAAGATATTTGAAGAGATTATAGTTGAAAACGTCCCTAACATGGAAAAGGAAATAGTCAATGAAGTCCAGGAAGCACAGACAGTCCCATACAGGATAAATCCAAGGAGAAACACACCAAAAAACATATTAATCAAACCATCAAAAATTAAATACAAAGAAAAATTATAAAAAGCAGAAAGGGAAAAGCAACAAATAACATAAAAGGGAAACCCCATAAGGTTAACAGCTGATCTTTCAGCAGAAACTCTGCAAGCCAGAAGGGAGTGGCAGGACATATTTAAAGCGATGAAAGGGAAAAAAATACAACTAAGATTATTCTACCAAGCAAGGACCTCATTCAGATTCGACGAAGAAATTCAAACCTTTACAGACAAGCAAAAGCTAAGAGAATTCAGCACCACCAAACCAGCTTTACAGCAAATGCTAAAGGAACTTCTCTAGGCAGGACACACAAGAGAAGGAAAAGACCTACAATAACAAACCCAAAACAATTAAGAAAATGGTCATAGGAACATACATATCGATAATTACCTTAAATGTAAATGGATTAAATGCTCCAACCAAAAGACAGAGACTGGCTGAATGGATACAAAAACAAGACCCATATATATCCTGTCTACAAGAGACCCATTTCAGACCTAGGGACACATACAGACTGAAAGTGAGGGGATGGAAAAAGATATTCCATGCAAATGGAAATCAAAAGAAAGCTGGAATAGCAATTCTCATATCAGACAAAAGAGACTTTAAAATAAAGACTATTACAAGAGGCAGAGAAGGACACTACATAATGATCAAGGGATCAATCCAAGAAGAAGATATTACAATTGTAAATATTTATGCACCCAACGTAGGAGCACCTCAATACATAAGGCAAACGTTAACAGCTATAAAAGGGGAAATTGACAGTAACACAATCATAGTAGGGGACTTTAACACCCCACTTTCACCAGTGGACAGATCATCCAAAATGAAAATAAATAAGGAAACACAAGCTTTAAGTGATACATTAAACAAGATGGACTTAACTGATATTTATAGGACATTCCATCCAAAAACAACAGAATACACTTTCTTCTCAAGTGCTCATGGAACATTCTCCAGGATAGATCATATCTTGGGTCACAAATCAAGCCTTGGTAAATTTAAGAAAACTGAAATCGTATCATGTACCATTTCTGACCACAACGTTATGAGACTAGATATCAATTACAGGAAAAAAACTGTAAAAAATACAAACACATGGAGGCTAAATGGCACACTACTAAATAAACAAGAGATCACTGAAGAAATCAAAGAGGAAATCAAAAAATATCTAGAAACAAATGACAACGATAACACGACGACCCAAAACCTATGAGATGAAGCAAAAGCAGTTCTAAGAGGGGAGTTTATAGCAATACAATCCTACCTCAAGAAATAAGAAAAATCTCAAAAAAACAACCTAACCGTACACGTAAAGCAATTAGAGAAAGAAGAACAAACAAAACCCAAAGTTAGCAGAAGGAAAGAAATCATACAGATCAGATCAGAAATAAATGAAAAAGAAACGAAGAAAACAAGAGCAAAGATCAATATAACTAAAAGCTGGTTCTTTGAGAAGATAAACAAAATTGATAAACCACTAGCCAGACTCATCAAGAAACAAAGAAGACTCAAATCAACAGAACTAGAAATGAAAAAGGAGGAAGTAACAACTGACACTGCAGAAATACAAAGGATCATGAGAGATTACTACAAGCAACTACATGCCAATGAAATGGACAACCTGGAAGAAATGGACAAATTCTTAGAAAAGCACAACCCTCTGAGACTGAACCAGGAAGAAATAGAAAATATAAACAGACCAGTCACAAGCACTGAAATTGAAACTGTGATTAAAAATCTTCCAACAAACAAAAGCCCAGGACCAGATGGCTTCACAGGTGAATTCTATTCAACATTTAGAGAAGAGCTAACACCTATCCTTCTCAAACTCTTCCAAAATATAGCAGAGGGAGGAACATTCCCAAACTCATTCTACCAGGCCACCATCACCCTGATACCAAAACCAGACAGAGATACTACAAAAAAAGAAAATTACAGACCAATATCACTGATGAATATAGATGCAAAAATCCTCAACAAAATACTAGCAAACAGAATCCAACAACACATTAAAAGGATCATACACCATGATCAAGTGGGGTTTATCTCAGGAATGCAAGGATTTTTCAATATACGCAAATCAATCAATATGATACAACATATTAACAAGCTGAAGGATGAAAACCATATGATCATCTCAATAGATGCAGAAAAAGCTTTTGACAAAATTCAACATCCATTTATGATAAAAAACTCTCAAGAAAGTAGGCATAGAGGGAACTTACCTCAACATAATAAAGGCCATATATGGCAAACCCACAGCCAACATCGTTCTCAATGGTGAAAAACTGAAACCACTTCCTCTAAGATCAGGAACGGGACAAGGATGTCCACTCTCACCACTACTATTCAACATAGTTTTGGAAGTTTTACCCACAGCAATCAGAGAAGAAAAAGAAATAAAAGGAATACAAATTGGAAACAATAAGTAAAACAGTCACTGTTTGCAGTCGACATGATACTATACATAGAGAGTCCTAAAGATGCCACCAGAAAACTACTAGAGCTAATCAATGAATTTGGTAAAGTAGCAGGATACAAAATTAATGCACAGAAATCTCTTGCATTCCTATACACTAGTGATGAAAAATCTGAAAGAGAAATTAAGGAAACACTCCCATTTACCACTGCAACAAAAAGAATAAAATACCTAGGAATAAACCTACCTAAGGAGACAAAAGACCTGTATGCAGAAAACTATAAGACACTGATGAAAGAAATTAAAGGCAATACAAACAGATGGAGAGATATACCATGTTTTGGATTGGAAGAATCAACATTGTGAAAATGACTATACTACCCAATCTACAGATTAAATGCAATCCCTATCAAACTCCCAATGGCATTTTTCACAGAACTAGAACAAAAAATGTCACAATTTGTATGGAAACACAAAAGACCCTGAATAGCCAAAGCAATTTTGAGAAAGAAAAATGGAGCTGGAGGAATCAGGCTCTGTGACTTCAGACTATACTACAAAGCTACAGTAATCAAGATAGTATGGTGCTGGCACAAAACCAGAAATATAGATCAATGGAACAGGATAGAAAGCCCAGAGATAAACCCACACACATATGGTCACCTTATCTTTGATAAAGGAGACAAGAATATACAATGGAGAAAAGACAGCCTCTTCAATAAGTGGTGCTGGGAAAACTGGACAGCTACATGTAACAGAATGAAATTAGAACACTCCCTAACATCCTATATACAAATAAACTCAAAATGGATTAAAGACCTAAATGTAAGGCCAGAGACTACAAAACTCTTAGTGAAAACATAGGCAGAACACTCTGTGACGTAAATCACAGCAAGATCCTTTTTGACCCACCTCCTAGAGAAATGGAAATAAAAACACAAATAAACAAATGGGACCTAATGAAACTTAAAAGCTTATGCAGAGCAAAGGAAACCATAAACAAGATGAAAAGACAACCCTCAGAATGGGAGAAAATATTTGCAAATGAAGCAATTGACAAAGGATTAATCTCCAAAATATACAAGCAGCTCATGCAGCTCAATATCAAAAAAAACCAACAACTCCAAAAATGGGTGGAAGACCTAAATAGACATTTCTCCAAAGAAGATATACAGATTGCCAACAAACACATGAAAGGATGCTCAACATCGCTAATCATTAGAGAAATGCAAATCAAACTACAGTGAGGTATCACCTCACACCGGTCAGAATGGCCATCATCAAAAAATCTACAAACAGTAAATGCTAGAGAGGGTGTGGAGAAAAGGGAACCCTCTTGCACTGTTGGTGGGAATGTAAATTGATAGTCACTATGGAGAACAGTATGGAGGTTCCTTAAAAAACTAAAAATAGAACTACCATATGAGCCAGCAATCCCACTACTGGGCACACACCGTGAGAAAACCATAATTCAAAAAGTGTCATGCACCACAATGTTCACTGCAGCTCTATTTACAGTAGCCAGGACATGGAAGCAACCTAAGTGTCCGTCGACAGATGAATCGATAAAGAAGATGTGGCACATATATACAATGGAATATTACTCAGTCATAAAAAGAAACGAAATTGAATTATTTGTAGTGAGGTGGATGGACCTAGAGTCTGTCATCCAGAGTGAAGTAAGTCAGAAAGAGAAAAACAAATACTGTATGCTAACACATATATATGGAATCTAAAAAAAAAAAAAAAGTGGTTTTGACGAACCTAGGGGCAGGACAGGAATAAAGACACAGATGTAGAGAATGGACTTGAGGACATGGGGAGGGGGAAGGGTAAGCTGAGACGAAGTGAGAGAATAACACTGACATATACACACTACCAAACGTAAAATAGATAGCTAGTGGGAAGCAACTGCATGGCACAGGGAGATCAGCTCGGTGCTTTGTGACCACCTAGAGGGGTGGGATAGGGAGGGTGGGAGGCAGACACAAGAGGGAGGGGATATGGGGATATATGTATACATATAGCTGATTCACTTTGTTATACAGCAGAAACTAACACAACACTGTAAAGCAGTTATACTCCAATAAAGATGTTAAAAAAATAGTCTTAAAGAAAAAATAAAGTTTTGATAAAAATAATTATTAAAAACAAAAAGCATTAATAAATCTTTTGCCAGTGGTTAATGAGAAACTGGTAGTCCCTGGCACTCAAAAGCAAAACAGTTACTTAAATTAACACCTATAAACAACTGTAATCAAATGCCTATGTAATCAAGTAAGTGTTGACATAAATATTTTAATTCAAATAAGAGGAACAATAAGCCTCGCCCACTGTATCAAAGTTCACTAGAGAATTTGAAGGAAGATCATAATAAGCTCAAGATGCTAAATTTCTATCACAAGGTTCAGGTAAGGGACCAGAAAGTTTTTATGACTACTCTAAAAGATAAATGAAATAAGATCCTGTAGCTGCAGGGTTGAGATGTGTAACTATCATAACAAAGTTTAACCCTTAGGTGACTGAATTACAATACAAACTGAGTTCACAGCCTCACAGGGTCTCATGTTAAATGAGGGTATTGATGGGGAAGAAGAGCGGAGTGACTTTGTACTATGTCAATTTAGCTAAGCTGGAACTACAGTCCCCAGAATTCCCTTCACTGTACAGTTCTGAGTTAGAGTTGCCAGAGATGTGGAAGGTGGAAGTGATGCAGTACCCATGCTTATGTTCAGAAGTCAGTGTAGGGTTAGGCGCTGCATGCACATACTGTTACTGATCTGCTGGCTACCTTGTCAGTCAGGCCTGCAGCTCCTCCAGCTGGATTTCCTCTTTCAGGATCTTTGAATTTCTGAGCTAATGTATGTATATGCAGCTCTGTGATGAAGAGAATTAACTTTTTCTGCAAGCAAACTTGAAGGCTTAAAGGCAGTTTGCTTGCAGAAAAAGTAGGGACGTGATGAGATATTTGTATACCCGTGCTCACCGCAGCATTATTTGCAATAGCCAAAAGGTAGAAGCAACCTAAAATGCTCATCAACAGAAGAATGGATAAGCAAAATGTGTTATACTCATACAGTATAATATGATTTGGCCTTAAAAAGGAAGGCAATTCTGACACATGCTACAACATGGATGACCTTAAGGATATCATGCTAAGTGAAATAACCCAGTCATAGAAAGACAAATATTGTATGACTTCACTTGTATGAAGTACTTAGAGCAGTCGAATTCATATAGATAGAAAGTAGAATGATAGTTGCCAGGGGCTGGGGTGGGAGGTAGGCAGAAACTGGGAGTTACTGTTTAACTGGTACAGAATTTCAGTTTGGGAATATGGAAAAAGTTCTGGAGATGGATGGTGGTGATGTTTTTGCATAACAGTGTGAATGTACTTAATGCCACTGACCTGTACACTTAAACAGGGTTAAAATGTTAAATTTAATGATGTGTATATTTTACCTCAATAAAAAAAGTCCAACTAGAGCTCATTCATTCTTTGAGCACTTCTGTACTTCCTGAAATATAAAGTCTTTCTTATGTTTTCTTTGCTCTAGTCCTGGCCCTAGTAATTTCTTCAAGGAGTCATTTCTTCCTTTTAATGGAGACTGGAATTTAGAAACCAAGATCAGGATACTAGGTGTGTTCACTGTTATATGGGGGTGTCTCTGCTGCCTGGCCCTCTCAATAAACAGAGCTAGGAAATATATATATGCACCCTCCCCCCACATATTCACAGACATACACACACATTTCCACATATTTTTTCAATGTATATATGTTGAAAATCATGAGTTGGCATTATTAGCCCTAATTTATTCAAAACCATAAGATTCATGCTAGCTTCTCTTTTCCATACTTACACTTTCTTCTTTTATCAGTGAAAAACCTGGCTACAATTATCCTCAATACCTTTACTTAATTTGCTCAGTCTTCTGACTATAAATAGTACTCTTATTCCACTGGGCCACCAATACCAATTCATCTACAATCTTTGTGTTTGTAAGTATGGGATCCAGCCTCTGTCTGGCTACCATTACTGCCCTGCCTGAGCTTGCCCAATGGTGCTTGGATACAGGAGGAAGGAAGGAAATAAGGAAGGGGAGAGAAAGGGAGAACTAACTTTACTTGTTAGTTGGTTTTTGCTGGTAAAAAGAAATACTATTGAGTTTTGTAGATTGGTCTTATATTCAGTAATCTAAATGAATCATCTGATTAGTTAATTTGTCAATGTGGCACTTTTTCCAGGCAGAGGATCATATGATCTGAAAATAATGACAGTTTTTTCTTTCTCTTCTAATCCTTGGATCTCATTTTCCCCTTGTAACATTTTTTAATTGAGAAATAATTCACATGTAACATTGTATTAGTTTTAGGTATACAACATAATGATTTGACACATTGTTAATAGTAGTGATAAAAGTAAGCATCTTTATCTTGTTACAGTCTTAAAGGGAACACATAACATTTCTTCAATAACTATAAGGCTTGCTGTAGGTCTTTGGTATGTAGGTTTTACCAAGTATGGAAGCTTTTCTCTAATAACAGTTTGCTAAGAACTTTTACACAAATACACACTGAATTTTATTAAATGCCTTCTCTGTACTGATTAAGATAATCATAATTTTTCTCCTTTAATCTATTAATGTGGTGAATTATACTGGAAGGATCCAGGGATCAATTCTACTATATCATGATGGTTTGGTTTTTTTAATGCACTAACATAATCAATTAGCCAGTATTTTATTTAAGAGTTCTGCACTTACATTGATATGAAAAGTGGGACTATTTTTTTCTTTCCTTCTACTGTATTTATTTGGTTTTGGAATCATATTTACACTAGCCTCCTAAGATGATATTAAAAACATAATGCTGATTGAAAAAGGAACAGAATATGTACTACACCATTTACATAAATTAAAAATACATGTGCACTAAATAATATGCAATTTTAAACAACATCTGCATTGAAAATAATATATTAAACACATTAAAATAATTGAGGGAGATTGGGAGCATAATGGTAATAAAAATAAATGAATAGGGACTTCCTTGGTGGTCCAGTGGTTAAGACTCCACACTCCCAATGCAGGGGGCCCAGGTTCGATCTCTGGTCAGGGAACTAGATCCCGCATGCCGCAATTAAAAGATCCCGTGTGCCGCAACTAAAGACCCGCGTGCCGCAACTAAGACCCGGTGCAGCCAAATAAATAAATAAATATTAAAAAAGAAAGAAGAACTTTAAAAATAAATGAATAAAACAAGAATGGGACCTTGTATGGACCAAAGATGATATGGTGTTATGAACTAGAGAGGGCCACGATTGCTCCTACTAAGCAAGGATGAAAAAAAGGTCCTGAGATGATAGAATTTAGAAGAGGAATCCGGGGGACATCTAGTCCAACCTCTTTGACAATGCAGAAATCCTTTTTCAGCTTTCCTGAAAATGACTGAAGGGTATTTGATGGATTGCATATCTATAAAGTTGTCCTTTTTGCTGTTGAAAAGTTTTAAATGTTGGCTCTAATCTACCCCTTACAGACTTACCAACTCAGAATCTCTGACCATGGGGCCCAGAAATGCACATTTAAAAATTTTAAGGAAAGCTTAAAAAATGACTACACCAGATAACAAGACACTGACTTTTCAACTCTAGTTACATGTCAAATTTACCTGTGGAACTTTAAAAAAAAATACAAGATGCTTCATCCCTGGGATTCTAACACAGTAGGTATGAACACTCATGCTTTAAATATTGGGTGGGCCAAAAGGTTCGCTTGGTTTTTTCTGTAAGATGGCTCTAGTGGCACTTAGTTGTCTTTAACTTCATTTGCAACAATTTTGTTAGACTGTATGTGACAGCTGTCACATCAGCGTACATTTAAAAAAAGACTTTTCAAAATTAGTGAATTTCTGTGTAGTCATTTCAATATTGAAGATGGAAGAAAAAAAGCAACATTTTCAGCATATTGTGCTTTATTATTTCAAGAAAGGTAAAAACACAACTGAAATGCAAAAAAAAGATTTGTGCAGGTATGGAGAAGGTGCTGCGACTGACTGAACGTGTCAAAAGTGCTTTGCTAAGTTTCGTGCTGGAGATTTCTCACTGGACGATGCGCCATGGTCAGGCAGACCAGTTGAAGTTGATAGAGATCATATCAAGACATTAATTGAGAACAATCAACATTATACCACGCGGGAGATAGCCGACATACTCAAAATAACCAAATCAAGCGTTGAAAATCATTTGCACCAGCTTGGTTACGTTCATCGCTTTGATGTCTGGGTTCCAAGTAAGTTAAGCAAAAAAAACCTTCTGGACCGTATTTCTGCATGCTATTCTCTATTTAAATGTAATGAAAACGTTCCGTTTTTAAAAGAAATTGTGACGGGCGATGAAAAGTGGATACTGTATAATAATGTGGAACGGAAGAGATCGTGGGGCAAGTGAAATAAACCACCACCAACCACACCAAAGGCCGGTCTTCATCCAAAGAAGGTGATGTTATGTATACATTGGGACTGGAAAGGAGTCCTCTATTATGAGCTCCTTCTGGAAAACCAAAGGATTAGTTCCAACAAGTTGGTCCCAATTAGACCAACTGAAAGCAGCACTCGACGAAAAGTATCCAGAATTAGTCAACAGAAAAAGCATAATCTTCCATCAGGATAACGCAAGACCACATATTTCTTTGATGACCAGGCAAACCTGTTACAGCTTGGCTGGGAAGTTCTAATTCATCAGCTGTATTCACCAGACATTGCACCTTTGGATTTCCATTTATTTCGGTCTTTACAAAATTCTCTTGATGGAAAAAATTTCAATTCCCTGGAAGACTTGAAAAGGCACGTGGAAGAGTTCTTTGCTCAAAAAGATAAAAAGTTTTGGGAAGATGGAATTATGAAGTTGCCTGAAAAACGGCAGAAGGTAGTGGAACAAAAGGGTGAATATGTTGTACAATAAAGTTCTTGGTGAAAATGAAAAATGTGTCTTTTATCTTTACTTAAAAAACTGAAGGCACTTTTTGGCCCACCTAATATAGCGATGACAGTACTGTCGATTGGGACAGTATCTGCTAGCTATATGTGAACTTTAAATTTTGCTTTCAAGCAGAGGTTGTGAATTATCAAACCATCCATCTAGGTTTTCTTACCTAGATATTCCTGTGCACAGAGATACAAAAGTGAGCAGAGGCTAGCTCTGGTTGGGAATTGGATTATAGCCAAGAAAGGATAAAAGCTACCGACCTGTTTAAGGATGGAAGCTGTGAAGAACTGAAACTCTAACCAGGTAAGGTAAGCAGCTACTTATATTACATTCACTTATTCATTTACTCATTCATCCAAGTTGTACTGAGAGACTATTTCATGTCAGACATAATGGGGAATATAGGTACGCCAACAGGTAATTTCATTATACGTGGTAAGCGTTATTGTAGGATCATGGTGGATAGAATGGACGCAGTACAAAATACAGTAGAGGCACACAGAAATGGCTACCAACCTACAACTGATGGGCCAAAGAAGGCTTCCAGGAGGAAGTGACATCTAAACTAAGAGTAAAGGATGACTAGGAGTTAGCTAGGTGAAAGGGACAATTGAGGGAGTAGGGAGTAGAAAAAAATAGTGTTCCAAACTAAGGCAATAAGATGTGCAAAGGCCAGAGGATTGACAGCAGTGAAAAATGAGGCTGTAGAGGTAGGAAGGAGCAAAGATATGATCAGAATTTACTTTGAGGGCAAGGGGAAAGGATTTTAAGTTGGGAAGTGACGAGATCCAACCTGAATTGTAGAAATATCACTTTTGTAAAGCAAGGAAACAGATAAAGTAAGGGGATGGGTCATGAAAGAGGTGGGGAGACCAGTTAAGAAGTTGCTGCAGTAAAAGAGGTAAGAAACGTTGGTGACTTAAATCAGGATATTGGAATTTAAGGAAAGAGAAAAGTGGATGGGAGTTGAGAGACATCAGGAAAGAGACATAGGAACGCAGACTCTATAGGACTCAGTGGCTGATCAGACATGAGGATAAGGCTAAGAGAAAGAGACTAATTTCATGCTTTTGGCTTATTTGGTGCCATTTGTTAAACTAGGAAACTCAGGAGGAAGAGGTTGTGGATGGTGGCTGAAAATGGGGATAAAAGGTGATTATTTCAGTTTGGAACATAACATCAAAATAGCTTTGGGACATTCAAGTAGAGATGGAGAGCAACCAGCAAGATACTCAGTTCTGGAGGAAGATTTGGAAGGATTAGGTAGAAGACAGTAATGGGGATGAATAAGATTGCCTAGGTAGAATCTTAGACTGGGAGAAGATTTAAGATGCAAATAAACATCATGACTTGCAGGACGGGGGAAAAGAAGGCTTACCAAAAAGACTGAAAAAGAGATTCAAAAGAAGTAGAAAGGAGAAATGGTATCATCAAAGATAAGGGAAGAGGGTTTTGCACAGAAGTGGCCAGTGGTCATCATCAAATCTACCATGTGTCAATAAACAAACAAACAAACAAATAAATAAGAACTGAAGAGTTTCCACGAGATTTATCAATGAGTTCTCATTGGTTGAGTTGGTGATAGCTGAAGATTTGGCCTAAACCTTACAGCTGTTAGAACAACTAACTTCTTAATGAATTTTCTCTTATATCTGAAATTCAAAGTGTTGACAACCAAGTTGGTTCCATAATAAGTAACTTAGAAGAGTAGACTCTTATTTCAATAATTACTGCTACCATGAAGTTATGTAATCATTCATGTATTCAAACAATATCTGAATACTTTCTATGTGCCAGGTACTGTGCTGGATGTTGGGTATACAATGATGAACAATAAAAACAAGGTCTGGGGCTTCCCTGGTGGCGCAGTGGTTGAGTGTCTGCCTGCTAATGCAGGGGACACGGGTTCGAGCCCTGGTCTGGGAGGATCCCACATGCCGCGGAGCAATTGGGCCCGTGCGCCACAACTACTGAGCCTGCGCGTCTGGAGCCTGTGCTCCGCAACAAGAGAGGCCACAATAGTGAGAGGCCCACGCACCGCGATGGAGAGTGGCCCCCACTTGCCGCAACTAGAGAAAGCCCTCTCACAGAAATGAAGACCCAACACAGCCAAAAATAAATAAATAAATAAATTAATTAAACAAACAAACAAACAAAAAACCACAAATGAGTAAAAACAAAAACAAAAACAAGGTCTGTTTTCACTTAGTTAAGGTTGGGGTTTTTCAATAGCAATTGTTATTTAGGAAAAATAAAAATAAAGATCCACAAGTTCCCAGAATTTAAGTTCCTGATCTAAACTTAAATTTAGCTATATAGCACCTATTGCCACAGTTTTTGAAGAACACAGTGTATCAGTGACTTAAAGGCAAGAATTAAAAAAAAAAAAAATTAGATTTAGGACTCATCTTTCACATTACGAGCTGTGTGATTTGAGAAAATTGCTTAATTTCTTTGAGCCTATTTCCAGAGGGTAGTAGTGATTGTGGATGACTCTGTTTCAAAGCCAAAAGAAAGCTGAGGTTGTCTGAGGCAGTCAGAGGAAGAGAGGTACCCAAGAAGGAAAAGGACAGAATAATTATGGATGCTGACTAGATGGTTCTCTTACAAAGGGCGTGGAGAATGAAAGCAGAGTTGAGGAACAATGGTGGGGAGTAGGAACTGACTTTGTTTAACTGACCCCTTCTGCTTAGGTTATCCTTCACAAGAGGTAAACCAAAGAATGACAAAAGAAAAACAACGTGTACATGGTGAAGCTTGTTGACCGAGAGCTTCGTTATAGCATGACCTGGTTGCGCTGTTCTGTTAAGAAACTCTTATCTCAGAATTTTTAGTAAAATCTTTTCCTCTTTGGCTGATCACATTTCTCAGAGAGCTGTCTTCCAATGTCCTGCTTGAGGGAAGGCCGCCAGAGTTCTAGGAGCTGAAGGGGGAAAGTTGTCGACTGGTATTCTTAATATCTGACACTCACTTTACTCCCTTGTTTGCAGCAAAACAGTGTTTCCCTCAGCCAGACATAGTGTTTCCCTGGCCTGTTTACGCTCTGTCTCTCTCTCTCAAAAATAAATACACAAACCAACCAACCAACCTCTAATACTCTGCCAGGGTAAAGGAGAGGCAGCTGGCTGTTAACACGGAACTGGAAAAGATCTGAGAGGGGACTCCAACTGCATCTTAAGGAGACTTTCAACTAATCCTCTTTTTAATATTTTAGCTCCATCTTAACCTCCTGCTTTCAGCGATAACTTGATATCTCTAATTCCTGAGCCCTTTGCAGTTCCACAAACTGGGGTGCTTTAAGGCTTGTACAACTGTTAGTTAGGAAAAGTCTTTCTTAGGGCTGCTAAATAAAGGCACTCATCCATCAGCTTTCTAGTTTCTAAAATGTTGTTGCTGTTGTCTCCTATCCTGTTTTGCCTGTGGGTTTACACATTTAAAAAAACTCTTTACTTTTGTTTTAGTGGGTTTGGGGGTAGCAGCTGAGGTTAAATGTATGTATTCAATGTTCACTTTAACCAGAAGTTACCCTATCTACTTATCTCATCTCCTACCACCTTTCTATACTACACCTGGCAACATGGAAATATTTTTTAATTTTCAAAAACACAGGTGCTTTCCATACTTCTTTTTTCTACTAGCAGCTTCGTCTATTTGGAACACTCTCCCTCCCAATCCTTGTCTGACAAGTGCCCTCTGTGACCCTCTCCTTCCCACTCTAAACCCAGTAACCCGTAACAGCATTCATAGCACTTTTTCACACACCTCTATCAGTGCATATTCCACTATATTATAAATACCGGTTTACCTGTGAGTTTTTCCTTCTAGACTGTGAACTCCTTAAGAACCAAAATGATATCTTAATCATCTCAGTATGTCCAGTACCTATTACAGAGACTAGTACATGATAGAAATCAGTAAATGTCTGGAGGAAGAGAAAGGAGGAGAGGAGTAAAATACATACCCTGCTCAAGCAAAAGATGTATTCTACTGATTAATATACTCTTTTTTTAAAAACTGAAGTACAGCTGACTTACAATATTATGTTAGTTTCACGAACACAGCAAAGTGATAGTTTAATATATATATATTTTTTTTCTTTTTCAGATTCTTTTCCATTATAGGTTATTACAAGATATCGAATATAGTTCCCTGTGCTACACAGTAAATCCTTGTTGTTTATCTATTTTCTATATAGTAGTGTATATCTGCTATCTCATACTCTTTATTTATCCCTCCCCCCTTCCCCTTTGGTAACCCTAAGTTTGTTTTCTATGTCTGTGAGGTTTTTAAAAAATTTTTATTTATTTATTTATGGCTGTGTTGGGTCTTTGTTTCCACGCGAGGGCTTTCTCTAGTTGCGGCAAGTGGGGGCCACTCTTCATCGCGGTGCGCAGGCCTCTCTTGTTGCGGAGCACAGGCTCCAGACGCGCAGGCTCAGTAGTTGTGGCTCACGGCCCTAGCTGCTCCGCAGCATGTGGGATCCTCCCAGACCAGGGCTCGAACCCGTGTTCCCTGCATTGGCAGGCAGACTCTCAACCACTGCGCCACCAGGGAAGCCCCTGTCTGTGAGTTTTGTAAGTTTATTTGTATTATTTTTTAGATTCCACATATAAGTGATATATAGTATTTGTCTTTCTCTGATTTATTTCACTTAGTATGATAATCTCTAGGTCCACATGTTGCTGCAAATGGCAATATTTCATCATTAATTGCCAAAATATACAAAGAGCTCATACAATTCAATATCAAAGAAACAACCCAATCAAAAAATGGGCAGAAGAACTAAATAGACGTCTTCAAAGAAGTCAGACAGATGGCCAACAGGCACATGAAAAGATGCTCAACATCACTAATTATTAGAGAAATGCAAATCAAAACTACAGTGAGGTACCACCTCACACCGGTCAGAATGGCCATCATCAAAAAGTCTACAAAGGGTGTGGAGAAAAGGGAACCCTCCTACACTACTGGTGGGAATGTAAATTGGTGCGGCCACTACAGAAAATAGTATGGAGGTTCCTTAAAAAACTAAAATACAACTACCAACTGATCCAGCCATCCCACTCCTGGGCATATATCCGGAAGAGATGAAAACTCTAATTTGAAAAGATACACGCACCCCAATGTTCATAGCAGCACTATTTACAGTAGCCAAAACATGGAAGCAACCTAAGTGTCCATTAACAGATGAATGGATAAAGAGGTGGTGTATATATTCATGGTCAGAGTGCCAGCATGGTTGAGTGAGGGCCCTCTTCAGGGTTGCAGACTTCTTTTATCTTTACATAGTGGAAGGGGCTGGGGAGCTCTGCTGCCTTTCTTTTGAAAGGGCATTAATCTAGTTTGTGATGTCTTTACCTTCATGACCTAATCCCCTCCCAGAAGCCCTACCTCCTAATACCATCACCTTGGGCACTAGGTTTCCAACATATGAATCTGGGAGGATACATTCAGAACACAGCACTTAACAAAATTCTCAAATTTGCTACCTCTTACATAGGAACTGGTCATCAGCAGTGCTTGAGTGTCCTTAGAAACGTGTATATTGTGGAAAGTTTGGGGTTCCAGAAGATAAGCCATTTTTCTCATACTTTTAAACCTCTATGTGGTTTCCTATATTATTCAGAGCCCTTAGCCTAAGATGCCCAATATAAGAATCTATCCAGTAACCAATGGAATTTTATAAAAAAATTTTGTTGGTAACTAGAATTTTCAGCCTTGACAAAATCTGAGGCTTGACTGTGAAGCCTCTCCTCTTTAATAAGGCAGGACCCTTGGTTACTTCTGGAGATACTGACCACTGCCAGTTGAAGTCATACTAAGCCCACTGTTGAGTAGCTTGCTTGCTTATTTATTTATTTATTTATTTATTTAAGCAAGACTTTCTCAATGAAGAGAAAGCCACTGATTCACTGATTCACATTCTGGCACAAGTTCCTTATCTTGTCACAGACTAGTACTTTGAATAGCACTGTGTTAGACCATCTCATTATATCCTCCATGTATCTTAACTTCTCTTCCATATTTTCCATCTTCTTGTCTCTCTCTGCTCCACTATGTGTAATTGCTTCAGATCTGTATTCCAGTTCACTACAAGTCTCTCACTGCATTTAGTGTGATGTTTAACCCATCCAATGAGCTTTTTGTAATTATGTACTTATTTCTTTGTTTACTTATTTTACCCAAATAATTTCAAATATATCTCAAAATTGAAAGTATTTTACAGTGAACACCTGTATACTAACCACCTAGACTGTCATTAACATTTTACTATGCTTGCTTTATATCATTTAGCTATTCATCTACCTATCCTTTAACCCATCTTATTTTTAGTGCATTTCAAAGTAAATCACAGACATCAGTTATACTTCTCCCTAAGTACTTTAGCATGCATATCATTAGAGGTCAATATTTGTTTATAGGTTCTTCTTTTGCTGTATAATTTACATACAATAAAATACACAAATCTTAAGTGTTCACTGGGTTTTGACAAATATGCCATAATGTTTTTGAGATATATCTATGTGGTTGCACATATCATTAGCCTGTTTTTTTGTTGTTGTTGTTAAATTTTATTTATTTATTTATTTATGGCTGTGTTGGCTCTTCGTTTCTGTGCGAGGGCTTTCTCTAGTTGCAGCAAGTGGGGGCCACTCTTCACCGCGGTGCGCGGGCCTCTCTTGTTGCGGAGCACAGGCTCCAGATGCACAGGCTCAGTAATTGTGGCTCACGGGCCTAGTTGCTCCGCGACATGTGGGATCCTCCCAGACCAGGGCTCGAACCCGTGTCCCCTGCATTGGCAGGCAGATTCTCAACCACTGTGCCACCAGGGAAACCCTAGCCTGTTTTTTATCGCCGATTAGTATTACATTGTATGGATATATGGTAGTTAAAGACAAAAACATTCTCTGATTGATGGGCACCTGGGCTGATTCTAGTTTCAGGCTATTATGAATAAAGTTCCTATGAATACTTTTGTATAAGTCTTTTAATAGTCATATGTTTTAATTTTTTTAAGGTAAGACCCAGGAGTGAAATTATTGGATCATAGTTTAGGTATATGCTTAGTTTTATAAGAATCTCCCAGTCTTTTTTCTGAAGTGATTGCACCAGTTTACATTCTCAACAATAAAACCTGAGAATTCCAAGTACTTTACAACCCTGTCAACATTTGGTATTGTCAGTCTTTCTAATTTTAGCCATACTGGTGGTTATATAGTACTATCTCATAATGGTTTTAATTTGCATTTCCCGGATGACGGATACTGAGCAGTTCTTCATGTTTTTATTGACCATTCACATATCTTATTTTGTGAAGTGTCTGTTCAAACTGTCCATTTTCAAAGGCTGGTTTGGCTTCTCCTTATTAAGTTGTAGGAGTTCTTTATATAAACATGACATCAGTTCTTTGTCACGTTTACAATTTGGGAATATTTTTTCCTAGTCTTAACTATTCATTTTCTTAATGCTGTCTTCTGAAAAGCGTAAGTTTTAATTTTGATGAAGTACAGTGACCTTTTTTTTCTTTTTTGGTTATCACTTTTTGTGACCTGAGAAACTGTTGCCAGTTATAAAGGTTATAAGTGGCAATAAAGATTCAATTAATTATTAAAAAAAAGAGAAACTGTTGCTCATTCCCAAGTCATGACTCTATTCCATGCTTTCCCCTAAAAGCTTTATTGTTTTATATTGTATGTTTATGTCTGTGCTCTACCTCAAGTTAATCCTTGTGTTTGATGGGAGTTAGAGGTAGAGGTTCACTTTTTTTCCATATGGATATATTCAGTTATTTCAGCACTATTTGTGGAAAAAACTTTCTTCTCCCTATTGGATTGCTTTGGTGCCTTTGTCAAAAATGCCATAAATGCGGGTCTCTGAGTGCTCTTTTCCACTGATCTATTTGATATGTCAGTTCAACACTGTCTTGATTACTGTGGGTTAACAGTAAGTCTTGAAATCAGGTAGCGTTAAGTCCTCCAAATTTGTTCTTTTTCGAGATTGCTTTCGCCATTCTAAGTCCTCTGCATTTCCACATAAATTTTAGAATCATCCTGTCAATTTCTAGAAAAAATTCCACTGCAGTTTTTATTGGGATTTCATTCAGGCTACAGATTGATTTGTGGAGAACTGACATCTTAAAGATATTAGGTTTTCCCTAGCCTTTGAGTTTTTACTTTACTGATTATATAATCTAAACTTACCCGGCCATTTTTGTTAGTTTCTTGTTATGTGTTTATTTTGTATTCAATCCTTTATTTATTTATTTTAATTATTATATGTTCATATTGAATAATTCCAATATATAAAGACTTTGGGGGTCTCAATCTGCTGTTGGTTGTTTCTGTTGACACTATTTCATATTGGCTCATTTCTTTGGTATTTGGTCATTTTAAAATTGTGAGTTTATATCTTACTGAATTTTATCTGTGGGAATCCTGACTGCCTAAATTGTGGCTGCGTTATTCTAGAAAGGATTTACAATTGCTTATTCTGGAGGCAAGGGTGAGGGGCATGCCGCTGAAGAGGGATTATTTTATTCCTCTTCCAGTGTCCTACCCTGATGTAAATAAAACTCTCAGGTTCAACCAGCTCTCTTTACAGAAGTCAAGGCTTAATTGTGCTCACAAATCTGGTTTCCCTACCTGCTAATAGCTCAGAATTTGGTTTTTCCTATTTGTCCTTTTCTTGAGAGTAGAGGAGGGGCCTATTATAGATTTCCTTTTCTTCTTGGGAAAAACTACATATCAAAATCATGGGGTTTTCTTGTTGTTGTTTCAATTTTCTAAGATCTATTTCTATGTTAGTGAGAGGGTACCTCATAACATGCAGTTTATTATAATGCTGGAAATGGAGGACTTTACTGGGTTTTTAAATTATAATTTACTGTGAAAAGGTCTTAGCTAAGATCTTGACACAAAAATCATATATCTGCTAAAATGAAAAGAGTTAAGGCCATGATTTTTTTTTTTTAAAGGAAAGTTTTTTTTCTTTTTTTTTCCCCCACACTATTTTTTAAATATTTATTTGTTTATTTATTTTTGGCTGTGTTGGGTCTTCGTTTCTGTGTGAGGGCTTTCTCTAGTTGTGGCAAGCGGGGGCCACTCTTCATCGCGGTGCACGGGCCTCTCACTATCGCAGCCTCTCTTATTGCGGAGCACAGGCTCCAGACGCGCAGGCTCAGTAGTTGTGGCTCACAGGCCTAGTTGCTCCATGGCATGTGGGATCTTCCCAGACCAGGGCTCGAACCCGTGTCCCCTGCATTGGCAGGCAGATTCTCAACCACTGCGCCACCAGGGAAGCCCCATGATATTTTTGAAGAGATTTATAGTAATCTCAGTTACAAGAAAACCTAAAATACGATCAGTTATTTGAGATGAGAAGATACATAGGAATAATCTATAATCTCTATAAACCAGTCCTTTAAAAAATTATCTTGGCAGTGAAAGAACCTGATAAACAAAATAACCCCTTGGCAGTACTCATGTTCCATTTAATTTTCCCTTGAGGACAGGAAAGACAGAATAACTTCAAGATCACGAAAAGCAAAATTTACTAAAGTTTCTGAATCACTACCTAAAAATTGGTTCATTTAATGTTTCTATCTTAAAACACCAACACAGATGTTTGGCCTCTCTGCCTTGAAATTCTATGCTTTTATAAAAAATGTTCAGAATGTCATGTTAAATCCCCACAAGTAACATTGTTGCAACAAGAATATAAATATTAATAAATCCCAAGTTGGTAATAAATAACCCATTAAAATAAGAGTATCACATGTGAACCCATTTATAACTGAAAAGAGCCTCTCTATAATGTTAAACAACAGCATATGCTGGAAGGAAGACAGGATATATTTTTATTTATTTATGAAATAGTGAATTCTAAAATATTAAGTGTTCATCAGTACAGGTGTATCTGGAAACAACACCAACAAAAAAAAGCAAGCTTTTTTACCCCCAGAATATGATTATTCAAATGAAAAGGAATATTTTTGTAACCCAAGGGTACCTGGCTATTCTATAAGTAATTACTAATTAGTATATGCTAAAATTAAGTTTAGAGAAAGCCTTATAACTTAGTTCTTCAGTTAATTACAGCACATAAAGTACAAATGGAAAAAAGCTCCCTAAAACAGTTTTTGTAGTTTTATCACCAGTTATAGGGAATCAGGAAATTACCTAACTTTATGGCTTCTGGTGACCTTGATCTATTAATCAAATTCCTTTGTTCTATATAATGACAGTACCAAAGTAACTGTAAGAAAGTAACAAAAGTAGTAAAAGACGTGAGTTTTTTTAGGGTAAATTTATTATGTCTTATTCTTCTCATAAAGGTCTGATAATTTCCTTCCTACAAAAATGAGAATCATTTTTTAAGTTATAAAATATGCTTGCTATATGTTTTATATAATTTAATTATGCTTGTGTGTATGTGTGTGTTTCAAGCAGAGAAAAGTTTAAATAGAAGTCAAAACTCTTCTATCTATGCCAGAGATAACCATTATTAAGGATGTAGTATAACTATCCTTCCAGATTTTTACCATGATATACATACATACATATATGTAATTTTAGGTCAAAAACAGAATTATATCTACTTTATGTAACTTCCTTTTGCCCACCTGGCAATACATAACAGAAGTTTTTTCATATGGGTACATATTATAGAGCTACATATTATAGCTCTACATATTATAGAGCTACCTCTTTCTATTTAGTAACTGAACAGTATTCCAAAGAAGAGTTCTACCATAATTAGATTAATCAAAATCCAAATGGTAAACATTTAGGATGCTTTCAATTTTTGCTATTATAAACTATTACAGCTAGTCTCTTATGCTCTAAAGTAAGAATGTATTTCCAGTAAAGGTGAATCATCTCCTATCTTGCCAATTTGCTTAAACAAGATTACATTTTTGATGCTAGATTTTAAGTTAGAATTTCTGAAAAAGGTATCACTTGAAATGGGTTTTAAAAGATAAATATGCCCTGCAAAAAAAATGTAACAGTAGTACCCTAAGACATTAATGTGTATAAGTTATAAGATTATAAATAATAACGATACAATTAACACCCATATACATAGTTTGAGAAATAGAGTATTACCATTACCTTTGAAGATCTCTATGTTCATGTCCTTCCCCTCTGTCTCCCAGAGGTAATTTTCTTCAATATTTTGCTTATTATCCCTTGATTTTCTTTTTTCCCAGATTTATTGAGGTGCATTTGACAGATAAAATTATAGTATACAATGTGATGATTTAATATATGTACACATTGCTTTTCTTTTTAGTTTTAACACATATATTCTATCCCTAACTTAAATAACTCTAAATAATATATTACATGCTTTGAATTTTATATGAATGAAAGCATATTGTAATTGAATTGCCTTTTTATTTTTGCACAAAATTATCTTCTTTAAGATTCATCCACATTGTTCCTTATAGCTGCAATTCATTCATTATCTCTGCTAAATAATATTCTAACATAAGAAAATAGCACAATTTATCTATACATTCTACTGCTGGTTGGCATGAGTTGTTTCCAGTTTCCTGCTATTTCAAACAATGTTCCTATGAACATTTTTGTGCGTATCTCTTGGTGTATGTGGGTAAGATCTCCTCTAAGAGTGGAATCACTGGGTCATAGAATATGTTCATATTCAGCTTTACAAGAAAATCTTTGTACCATTTTACACTCTAACAAGCAGAGTTTACATGCTCCATTTGTTCGATAACTTCACCAATACTTAATATTATCCAATTATCCAATTATTACAAAACAGTGAATGTAAAATGCTATCTCATTGTGGTTTTAATTTACATTTCTCCAGTTATTGACATAGATCATCTTTTTAAAAAATGTCATTTTATTTATACACTAATTATCCAAGTGGATTTCCTTTTCTCCGGGATACTTTAAGTCTCTTGCCCATTTAAAATTTGGGTTGTCTTTTTCTTATTGATTTGTAGGAGCTTTTATAATCTGAGTACTAATCAGTTGGTAGTCATATGCTCTGCAAACATCTCTCACTCTGAAGTTTACATTTTCATTCTCTTTATGGTATTTTTGATGAAAAGAAGTTCTAATTTTAATGTAGTCAAATTTACCAATCTTTCTTTCTAACTGAGGTAAAAGTGGTATATAACAATATTTTCTTTTAAGAGTGGCACTATTTTTACCTTGTTTAACAAATCTTTCCCTCCCCCAAAGTCATAAGGCTATGTCATTTATTCTCTTTGAAAGACTATATAGGTTGGCTTTTCATATTTAAGTATTAATATTTAATCCACATAAAACTGATTTTAGTGTATAGTGTGAGGTATCGGTACATTTTTCCTGTACATGGTTCATTATGTGTACATGGTCACCCAACTGTCCCAGTACTAGTTATTGAATTTTTTACCTCTTTGTCACTAATCTGAAACACCAACTCTGTCATAAATCACATTTCCAAACATGTGTACATCTGTTTATAAACTCTAAATTCTGCTCTACTGGCCAATTTGTTTATGATTGTGCCACACACTGTCTTAATGACTACAATCTTAAACTAATTAAAAAATTTCTTAAGTGTTGTTGAGGTATAACTGACAAGTAAAATGGTAAGATATTTAAAGTGTGCACTGAGGTGATTTGATATATGTATACATCGTGAAAGGATTCCCACAACTCAGTTAAATGACACCTCTCCTTACATATTTATCTGTTGTTTTTTTTTTTTTTTGGTGAAAACATTTAAGTTCAACTCTTTTAGCAATTTCAGTTATATAATAAAGTGTTACCAATTGTAGTCCCCATGTTGTACATCAGATCCTCAGGCCTTATTCACCTTATAGCTAAAAGTTTGTATCACTTATCGACCTCTCCCTATTTCTTCCACCTCTCAGCCCCTGGCAACCATTTTCTACTCTGTTTCTAAGAGTCTGACCTTTTTTTTTTTTTAAGGTTCCACATATAATACCATGCAGTATTTGTCTTTCTCTGTCTGGCTTATTTCACTTGGCAGAATGCCTTCAAGGTTCATCCACGTTATTGCAAGTGGTAGAATTTCCTTCTTTCTCATGGCTGAATAATATTGCACTGTACTGTGTATATATACCACATCTTCTTTATCCATGTATCCACTGATGGACATTTAGGTTATTTCCACATCTTGGCTATTGTGACTAATGCTGCAGTGAACATGGGAGGGCAGATACTTCTTCAATAGCCTGTTTTCATTTCCTTTGGATATACCCAGAGTGGAACTGCTGGATCATATGGTATGGTTCTATTTTTAATTTTTTGAGGAATCTCCGTACTATTTTTTATAGTGGCTACACCAATTTACATTCCTACCGACAGTGCACAAGGGTTCCTTTTTCTCCATATCCTTGCCAATACTTATTATCCCTTGTGTCTTTGATAACAGCCTTTCTAACAGATGTGAGGTGGTAACTTGTGATTTTGATTTGCATTTTCCCGATGATTAGTGACATGGAGCACATTTTCACTTACCTTTTGGCCATTTGTGTGTCTTCTTTTAAACTAATTTTTGATATGTGACAAGGCCAATTCCCAGGCTTTGCCATTTGTTTTAGGAGTATGTTGGTAATTCTCAGACTTTTGCTCTTTCTGTTGGGATTCTGACGGGAATTGCAGTAACTCTATAGATTATTTTCGGGAGAACTGATATCTTTATAATACTGAGTCTTCCAATCCATGAACATGGTATATCTTTCCATTTCTTTAGGCCTTCTTTCATCCACAAATGTTATTATTAATTATACCCTGTAATTCTTACTTTCCAATCTACCAGAATTTAACATGCATTTTACTCAATTTCTCTGGAGTCCGACAGATAGTCTTTGAAATCTTAATATTTAATCACATTTTTCTCTTTGTGCAAAAAGTTTAAGAAAGAATTTTTGCATCACCTACAAAGAATACGATGCCAATGTCACAGGGACAGGATAGGGAAATCAGATTATTTTTTTCTCCTAAACTGTGTCCTCATTATTGTGTGGGAAATTTATCTCTGTAAGATAATACACGTATGTTGAAGCTGCCTGGAAATAGTTTTTTTGTGCTTTACCTACACAAAGTACTTAGTAAACACTTAACTGAGTAATTCATTTATCATTTGGATTACCCACCATTCATTGCCCTCTGCTTTAATAGTACAACTGAAAACTGACTGAAAAGGGCTGACATGAATACAGACATTAAGTAATATACAACTGAATGTTTTAAAGATGACTTTTCATTTTCAGAAAGCTTGCTTATAGAACTAGTAAAATAAGCTAATATTTTTCAAGAAAAAACAAAGACAGAATAAAAAACTCTTAATATTTATGCCAAGTAATACATAAGTGTTTCTGACAGAAATGGTATGGATATTGGCTTTTCATCCTATTAGGTGCAGAAGGCTCAAGAACCTGATATATTGGTAATTACTGAATCGCCTGGAAAAATAAAAAGTATTCTCAAATAAGAAGGATAATCTGAAAGAACTAAAAGTTACCTGTAGAGTACAGTTCATCATCCTTATTATGTAGTCGAACTGTTGATGGTCTAATATTGCCCGGTTTTGCTGAACATGTAAACCCAGCTCATCAGTGAGACACTGTCTTGCTGCCTTTCCTTTAAGGGCTCTCAGTGCAGCAGGAAGAGTCTGAGGACAAGAGAGGAAGACATGAACAAAAGGTACCACTGGAAAAAACGTAACTTTCAATCACGCTGAAAACTCACGTGTATCCTATAAACCATTTAACAGAGTTATTAGTAGAATTAAACTGCTAGAAGAGAGTTGATGTACAGTTAAGGACAGCTGTAAACAGATGGATTTATAGTGATTTTTTTATTTGTAAGGCAGCATGAAAATAAGTAGGACTAGTTTATGTGATACATTTAAAAACATTAAACTTCATTAAAAAAAAACTCATCAAAATTGTGGTCACCAAATTAACTGTTGCTTCAGATTATGAGTCAAAACCACAGACACTTAGACACATTCTTTCAAAAACTGGTCACATCTCCATGGCAAGAATAGAAGGAAAAATTAAAATGACAAGAATCATTGGTGATTTTATACTTTTAAAGTGATTAGCAACTTAATCACTACTCAGTTTTAATTTATGACTGGAAAATTCTACAATCTCTTCTTATTTCAAAAGCATAATTAAGAAGGAAAAAAACTCAGAGCAACAAACAGATATCTCTAGGTGTATGTACTAAAACTCTTTCACTTCATCACCCACAAGAACACGTCTTCCATTTCACCTTTAGGGCTGAATTAATTTACTTTACATAAAGTAATAATTTAACTTTGAAAACCTAAAATGAGAACAAAGGGGTAAATAAGAAGGAAGAGAAGAAGACTGAGAGTAGAGGGACCTAATATTGTTACAACGGGTACAGGAAATAGGCTGTGAAAGCTGAAAGCAAGAGAAGCAAAAGAAAGTCTGTAACACTTCAACCATAAGAAAAAAATGGATACCAAAAACACTGAAAATATAAAGAGGCTTGAGGTCATTTAGTGCAAGGGTAAAAACTTTATTTTACATGTTTTACTAGCCCCTTGTAATAAATGTTCAGAATTATGACGAGTCACTAAGGAAAGGTTACATATGTTTAGTATGTTTTATTAAAGAAGGCAAGAAAATGTGCTTTAACAAGGCACATTTAAATGAATACCACAATTTTTATAATTCATTACTTGTTGTAACTAGATTCTTTGTAATAAATAAAATTATATTTTAAATGTTAAGTTTCTAAGTAATATGCCAAAATAGAATTAATGAACAATGTTTAAAAGTTCCAGGGGGGGGAAAATGACTATCAATACTTCTCTGGTTGCCATATAATTAGGCTTGGCTAAGATTTTAAATCTTAGACACTGTTCATTTAAAATGATCAAAACAATGAAAGGATACTTTATAAGGAAAAGGGATTGAATCAGAGGAGCGGTCAGTAGGCAAGCTAAACATAGAAATCTGAAAGGGATGTGATGAATGCTTACTTGGGAAAGATGGCATTTTATTACCTTTTCAGTCTCCAATGTTTTATTTTCAAATATGAATGAGATGCAGTTTCTAACAACTTCCAATCTCTGTGCACTGTTGAAAACTGTTGTCACCTTATCCATTATTGAAACTAGTAAAGGAGTATAAGGAAAACACAAATTAAACTCCTTCAGCAATTACAAAAGGGGAATATTACTGTTTACAGTTTATGACTCTGTTTACATGACCAACAGTTAAGCGTTTTTTTTCCCTTGTTACATGACACTGAAAGTATTTCATTTCCTCACTTTGATTACATTTTTAGGTTGTGAAGTGGCAGGCTAGTCAATGGGTTATTTAGGATAATTTCACAGGATAGATTCTAACACTGTACTTAACTCTTATGCAAATTAATTCACATTTACATTGCTCAGTAAAATTTTATTAAGCAAAGGTAATAATTTTTCCTTTAATTGTAAACAAACAGATAAAAAAATGTTTTGCATACAAGATCATGACAAAAATAGCTAACACTCATATGTAAGAGGACTGACTACTAACAGAAAAAGAAGTTGATATTTCTAACATATTACCAAAGAAAAACCACATACCACAAAAAATTAGGTTCTGCAAATCTGAGTACAGGTGACCTGAAGAAGCATTGCACACAAAGAGAAATGATCATGGCCAAAGAATTGCTATACAAATTTGGGAGAGTCACTTCTCAGTTCTGTGAACTTAGTACCTGTCAACTTTACAAGGTTGGATAATTCTAGTGTACTACATAGGCTTATATTACTTAAAATAAATTTAACTTATTAAAAGAATATTAGAAAGATATAAATTAAAGCAGTATTTGTCAAATAAAAAGTATAATTTCACAAAGAACTACACTATATAATTTGTACAAATGAGGTAGTATCAATAATTCTTAAGCCTTATATTTTATGGCTGCTCTTACCTAACAAGAAAGACCACCATGTCTTACTCTTAGCATTCCTTTCATTTCATCAATATGAAACTTTATATCCTTCAAATAATTTTTTAAACTTTTAAAAATCTTGAAATAATTATAAGCTTACAAAAAGTTGCAAATTAGTACAGAGAAGATCCATGCACTTATCACCTTCCCCCATGGTGATATCTTACATAACTACAGTGCTTTATCAGAATCAGGAAATCAGTCTTACTTGGTTTTTACTATAGTTTTCTTGAAATCACTTAAAATCATGTAAGATTAACATTAATGACCATGACTGTAAAACAGATTATTTCATATGACTTTTCTGTCTGAAATGTGCATTCTTAATTTTGCACTCTGGTGCTTCCCACATGTGTAGGTCAGTGGCATAGACTGAAATTGAAATTGATCTATATTTAGAGTAGAAAACTTCTTAGTCTCCAAATAAGACCACATGCTTTATTGAGAGAGTAACATCTTTAACCTATGTTTATAAAATTTTAATTCTAAAATCTTTTTAGCAGCATTTTAAATTTTCTTTAGGATGAACCATTAAAAACCCCACATTTTCTTATAATGAATCTGTTTACCATCTGGGAATTATTATTTTCCTTTGGAGACTATGACTTAGTTCATTCCCAGAAGAAAGTTCTTCACTTAGAGTTACTGATGTATCAGGCATTGGCCAAATCCCAGTTGTGGCATTCTAATACTAGCTTTCTAACATTTGATAACAACTCTGGTTTATGGGTATTTGACCTCCCAGGGCTTCCTTCCCAAGGCTTTGGCTTTCAAATGTTATTTCTAGCATTTGAAATAGCATTTGAATAGTGTTCATCATCACTCTGGCCCCTCTGAGGAATAGCTGGAAACTAATTAACCTCTCAAAATGTGAATGGCTCTTAAAGTGACAGAGCAATTCTACATTCATATTAAATGGGTATCATGTAAAATGAAACATTCAGACCTTTTAATTTTAATACAAGGGAAATCCTAATTCTGATCAACTCAAATGAACCAGAAAGTTGGACAGAGGTCCCTGTATTCGTCTTTCACTCATTCATTCATCGTTCATTTGTTCATTTGTTCATTCATTCATTCATTCTGGTTTTACAGGAAGTGCATGCAGGGACAAATACTGAGTCATGTGTACCTCTCTGACTGACTACAATGAGACATTCCATAGGCATCTAAAAAAAGAATTTGATGATTGAAAATGAAGAAAGTAAAGAGATTATACAAAAACAATATTGAGACAAGGCTACAATTCAAGCAAATTAAAATTTAAACCAACTTCTAATCTGTTCATGTGGGTATTTAAAGAAAGCATTCAACTAGCTCATGGATATTAAAGTTAAATGACCAAACCCTTCAAAAAGTAACTACACTAACATGTCTACTTCTCCTCCATCTCTTCTCTGTGTGAAAGTACAATCAACACTTAAGTAAAAGCTGTTAATACTTAGGGAAATAATAGCAAATTAACATTATTAAGTAAATAATAAATAATAAGTAATATTAACATTACTATATAACATAAATGTTAAGATACATAAATTATTAATATTACAACATACACAATATAAATAATTAATAAATAATTAAACATAAATAATTAATATATTATTATCCTGGAATTTTAATAATAAAATTACACACTTCCAAGTATGATGGAACAGTTTGTAACAAACCAGAACTCCCACCAGGAACAATTATAAAAGTAAGATAAAATGCAAAAGCCATCTATTTAAATATATCAGAGTGCTACAGAAGCACAAGGATTAGAGGACCTAAAATTCCAGAGAAAGGAAAAGACCAAAGAGGTAAGTTAACAAGCACATCCACTTTTTCCCTAAGAGATTTGCCAATATTGAGTACAGATAGGAAGCTGAGAATCTGGGCTTGATTCCGGCAGATGGCCAGGTTGACCAGCAAAGTTTCTGGTGAGAGCTGAACAGACAAAAGTGGATGTATGCTATAGTCCTGAGGTAAACCTCTAAAAGAACAGTAAAAGTATATAAATAACAAGTTAACAGATATAAATTATGGAATAAAAAATAGTTTATTAATCCAAAAGAATGAAAGAAAGCAGGGGAAAATGTAAAACACGAGGATCAAATAGAAAAAACAACCCAGTAATTAAAGCCATTACTGTACGAGTAATTATACTTATATAAATGAGCTAAATACAAGTAATATACTACAATAGTCAAACTGGCTAAAAAAACCCCCCACATGCTGCTTACAAGAGGCATACCTTAATTATAAGGACCCAGAGTTTGAAAATAAAAAAATAAAAAAAGATAAACCATACAAACACTAACCAAAGGAAGGCTGGTCTAGCTATATAAAACTCAAAGTACGCTTTATGCCAAGAAGCGTTACTAGGGACAAAGAAGGACATTCCATAATGATAAAGGGATCAATCACCAGGATGCTATAATATTTGTAAATATATTTGCATACAATAAATCAATTTCAAAATACATAAAGAAAAAATGGACAGCACTAAAATGAGAACTAGGCAATTCTATTACTTATCATGGGAGACTTTAACACATCTCCCGCAATAGCTGAAGAAAAAGAAGAGATAAAAATCAGTAAAGAAAAAAAAAAAGACAATGCAGATAATGGGAAAAAGTATTTGCAAATTAACATGTTTCATAAGGGACTTGTATACAGAACATACAGAGACTTCTTAAACAAAAAGACAAATAGCTCAATTTAAAAATGGGCAAAGGATCTGAACAGAGGACACATTTTTTTCCAGAGAAGATATAAAGATGGCCAATAAGCACATGAGAAGATACTCTACATTAGTAGATGTGGAGAAACCAGAATGCCCATACATTGCTGGTAGGAATGTAAAATAGTGGGGTTGTTTCGGAAAATAGCCTGGCAGTTCCTCAAAACATTAAACACAGGCTTATCATATAACCCGACAGTTCCACTCCTAGGTATATACCTGAGAGAACTGAAAACATATGTCCACACAAAAACTTACACATGAATGCTCGCAGCAGCACTATTATTAGTAGCCAAAAAGTAGAAACAACCTAAATGTCCATCAACTGATATATGGATAACAAGATGTGATACATACCCATACAATGGAATATTATTCAGCCACAAAAAGCAATGAAGTACTATATATGCTACATGGATGAACCTTGAAAATATTATGCTCCATGAAAGAAGCCAATCACAAAAGATCACATATTGTACAATTCCATTTATATAAAATATCCAGAATAGGCAAATCTATAAAGACAGGAAGTAGATTACCGCCTAAAGCTGGGGAAGGAGTGGTTTTGGGGGTGGGGGTGGGGAGTAACTGCTAATGGCTATCGGTGTTTCTATTTGGAGGAATGAAAATGTTTGAAATTAGACAGTGAAAACGCACTCTGTGAAGATACTAAAAACCACTGAATTGCACACTTTTTTTTTTTCCTTGGCTGGGTTGGGTCTTCGCTGCTGCGCGCGGGCTTTCTCTAGTTGTGGTGAGCAGGGGCTACTCCTCATTGTGGTGCGCGGGCTTCTCATTGCGGAGGCTTCTCTTGTTGCAGAGCATGGGCTCTAGGCGCACGGGCTTCATTAGGTGTGGCACATGGGCTCAGTAGTTGTGGCTTTCGGGCTCTAGAGCGCAGGCTCAGTAGTTGTGGCGCATGGGCTTAGCTGCTCCGTGGCATGTGGGATCTTCCCGGACCAGGGCTCGAACCCGTGTCCCCTGCATTGGCAGGCAGATTCTTAAACACTGTGCCACCAGGGAAATCCTGAATTGCACACTTTAATTTTATTTATTTATTTATTTATGGCTGTGTTGGGTCTTCATTTCTGTGCGAGGGCTTTCTCTAGTTGTGGCAAGTGGGGGCCACTCTTCATCGCGGTGCGCGGACCTCTCACTATCGCGGCCTCTCTTGTTGCGGAGCACAGGCTCCAGATGCGCAGGCTCAGCAATTGTGGCTCACGGGCCTAGTCGCTCCGCGGCATGTGGGATCTTCCCAGACCAGGGATCGAACCCGTGTCCCCTGCATTGGCAGGCAGATTCTCAACCACTGCACCACCAGGGAAGCCCTGAATTGCACACTTTAAATGGGTGAATTTTATGGTATGTGAATTACATCTCAATATAGCTGTTTTTAAAAAAGAGAAGATTCCACAGTAGGAGCAGTTCGGCTAATGGTTCCCCTGTGAGGGGTACTGAATGGAAAAGTGTTTCTAAGTATTGATAGTGCTGATTCTGGTTACATGAATTTGTTCACTTTGTGAAAACTCATCAAGCCGTGCACTTCTGTTTTTGTGTCTTATATCCCGATAAAAGGTTTACTTTTTTCCTTTTAAGATTTATTTATTATTTATTTTTATTTATTTTTGGTTGCATTGGGTCTTAGTGGCAGCACATGGGATCTTTGTTGCGGCATGCAGGATCTTTCAATGCGGCGTGCAGGCTCTTCGTTGCAGTGCACGGGCTTCTCTCTACTTGTGGCATTCAGGTTTTCTCTCTCTAGTTGTGGCACACAGGCTCCAGGGTGCGTGGGCTCTGTAGTTGTGGCGCAGGGGTTCCAGAGCACATGGGCTCTGTAGTTTGCGGCACTTGGGCTCTCTCATCGAGGCACGCGAGCTCAGTAGTTGTGGCGCGTGAGCTCAGTAGTTGTGGCGCACGGGCTTAGCTGCCCTGTGACATGTGGGATCCCAGTTCTGCGACCAGGGATCGAACCCATGTCCTCTGCATTGGAAGGTGGATTCTCTACCACTGGACCACCAGGGAAGTCCTCAAAAGGTTTAGTTTTAAAACAAACAAATGGACAAATACATACCAACAGGTGGACCTGCGGGCACAACACATTTCTTTTCCACTCTTGAAGCAGGAGGTGCATTCTGGTTCTTGGCAAGATTTTCCTGTATTAATTCCTGTACCCGAGTTTCATTAATCTTTGGGAAAGGAAGAATATGAACTCGCAAGTGGGATCCTTCTGTTGGACGTGGAACTTTCTGAAACGCCATATGAGGGTTTGGATTTTCCTGCGATATCAAACATACGTAAAATGATTCCAAAGTTAAAAGAACAATGGCAGATTGTCAGCCAGAAAGACAGAAACTGAAATCAGAGAGATGAGACATTGTACATACATTCAAATATATGTCATAAAATATATAGAGTATTGGAATCTTACTTCTTACATGATTTACCAGCAGCATCTGATACAGCTGATCACTGTTTTTCCTCTTCAAGGAACACTTTCTTCACTTGGTTTCTAGGTCTTCTTGTTACATCTTTGTTTATTTTTCATCTCCCTAATCTCTTAACTATGTGAATACCCCAGGGCTCAGACCATGGGCCACTTTTCTATTTACACTTACTTTCTTGGTGATAACTTCCAGTCTCTTATTTTTAAACCATAAAACACCAATGATTCACAAATTTTTATCTCCAAATGAGCTTCCTCCTGAACTCCATACCTGTATATTCAACCACCTGCACATAGTGTTTCCATTTGGATTTAAAATAACATTGTAAATA
Source organism: Balaenoptera ricei (assembly GCF_028023285.1). Lineage (NCBI taxonomy): Eukaryota > Metazoa > Chordata > Mammalia > Artiodactyla > Balaenopteridae > Balaenoptera > Balaenoptera ricei. The sequence goes on from NC_082646.1 coordinate 67,541,881, forward strand.
TATGTCCAAAATGGAGCACTTAATATTCACCTCCTCCAAATCTGCTTTCTACAGTCTTCCCCACTTCAGTAAATGGCATATTTATTTTTTCCAGTCACTCCGGTGAACAGCTTAATCATTAATGACTTTCTCTAATACCAAATTATCCATTCCTCTGCAAACCTTTTACACTTTGCCTTTAAAATATGTTTATAACTTGACCACTTTTCAATACATCTTGGTTCAAGCCAATATCTCTCATGTTGCTACAGAACAGTCTCTTAACCAGTCTCCCTGCTCCACCCTTTGCTCCTACGCTCACTCTATTTTTAACACTGCAGACAGAGGGATCTAGTTAAAGTATGTCAAATCATCACCTAACTACTCTGTTCATTCAAATAGCTCTTCATCTCATTCAGAGTAAAACCAAAAGTCCTTACAATAATTTACAAGATCTGGCTTCTCTATATGACTGTGCCCTACTACTGTTTCCTTCATTCATTCTGCTCCTGCTACACAGGCCTTCTAATTCCTGCCTCAAAGTCTTTACACTTAACTGTTCCCTCTGCCTGGAATGCCTGTCTCCCACCAATCTGTACAGCACCCTCTCTTTTCCTGCCATGTCTTTGCTCAAATGCCACCTTTCGTGGCCACCCTATCTAAAATGATACCCCCCAACACAGTCCCTATCCCCCTTACTATATTTTCCTTGTCACCTTCTCACATACTATAAATTCTATTTAACTTGTTTATTGTCTATCCTTTTCTCATTAAAATGAAACTCAAGAGGACAGACATTTTGATCAATTAAAAACTATTTTTTAATCCTCTGCTGTATACATATTGCATCTAGAAACTGCCTGGCACATAGCAGGCACCCTAAACTACTTCCTACTGTATCCTAATGAGTGGGACACAATGTTGAACACATATTAGCATTGCAGTAATTAAATTAATTGTGTCAGCTAATATTTTCATAGACCCTTAGGGCTGGCATGGACTTTTATCCAGCTACGACTTAAGTAGAATTATATTTCAAATACTACGGGCAGAGTGGAATCCATCCTTTTTACAAAGTTCTCTAAAGAAGGCTGCTATACAATCATTCTTAGACCAATTCTTGCATTTATTCTTCTTTGCAACCAGAAAATTTCTTTTTCCTCCTGAACCTGTGTTATTCACGTTGTACATTAGGCTCAATACTGCCCTATACATTCTCTGGACAGTTAAAATGGCCAACTCTTATCATCTGCCAGAGCTGCTCCCCACAATTCTTTTTGGTTATTTGACCCAGACCCAGAAAAGGAAAGGTTGGACCACAGCAGATGATATAGGAAGCATATCTCAGCAATACAATGGAAATAATACTCCTTTAAGTATCAAAAGCCTGGGTTCTAGTTTTTGCTCTGATCATTATGTGATGCTGGATAAATAACTTTGCCTAAGTATATACAGGCATACCTTGTTTTATTGCACTTCACTTTATTGTGCTTCGTAGATACTAGGTTTTTTACAAATTGAAGGTCTGTGGCAACCCTGTGTCAAACAAGTCTACTGGCACCATTTTTTCCAACAGTATTTGCTCACTTTGTGTCTCTATGTCATGTTTTGGTAATTCTCACAATATTTCAAACTTTTCATCATTATTATATTTGTTATGGTGATCTGTGGTCAGGGATCTTTGATGTTATTATTACAAAAAGATTATGACTTGCTGAAGGCTCAGATGATGGTTAGCATTTTTTAGCAAAAAAGTATTTTTAAATTAAGGCATGTACATTGTTTTTTTAGACACAAATACTATTGCACACTTAAAAGACTACAGTACAGTGTAAACACAACTTTTATATGCACTGGGAAACCAAAAAATTCGTGTGACTCACTTTATTGTGATATTTGCTTTATTGCAGTGGTCTGGAACTGAACCCACAATATCTCTGAGGTATGACCATACTTATGCTTTTCTTAAAAGGTTCCTGAGAAGGTGAAACCAGATTGAAAACTTGTTCTTGCCAAAGTGGCCCTCATACACACTTTGTATTTTCCCCTTATATCGATAGCAAACACAGGAAAAAATAAGTAAATTCCTATGCCAAGTCTTCACAATCACCACTTTCTAAAACTATATGTTGAAAAAACTGTTCTAAAATTACACCTGGATTAACACCAATATCACTGGTCCAGAGTTTCTGAAACTGCCCTTTTCCAAAAGCAGTATGTTTTTTCTCTGTTCTTTAGGCACAATATCTAAGATACCTCGTCTTCTCAAAAGTTATAAATATCAACTTTCTAAAACCCATTGGGCAGATATTTCTTTCAGGAGGGGGAGGTAATTCATGTGGATTTTGAGTTCTGAATTATTTAAAGTATATTCTTCACTACTTCCATTTCTATCTATACTTATTTTCTTTATAATAAAATAAAAACTTTAAATATACTTCCTATTATGTAAATAATATTCATTAAAACAAATTTTAAAAAGTGGAAAAATAAAAGTAGAAATCTTCTTAGTGATGCCAGTATCTTTTCTAGTATATTTTCTCTCCCTCTCTCTTACTATATATTCTTCTCTCTTGCTCCAAAAATGACTTAAGGTGGTTTAGAAAAATAAAGATACACATATTGATTGCTTCTAATCAAAATTCTGTAATGTTACGGGTTCATCCTAAACTTTATAAGGAAGATGAAAGATCCAAAAATAGTCAAGGCAATTCTGAAGAAGAGTAAATAGAGAAGTCAGACTTTCCAGATATCAAAATTTATGCAAACCTTTAATAATTAATACAGTATGGTAATTGGTGTCACTGAAGGGTTAAAGGACTAATGGAATAGAGAAGCCCAGAAGCAGGACTATATGTGAAAATGTGACAGAGACAGGAAGCACTATAATTCAGAAGGAAAAGTTAGACAATTCAACGAGAGAAGGTAATACAACAAAGTATTTTTAGCTCATGGTCTCTGATATCAGACTGCCTGGGTCAAATCCTAGCTTAGCCACTCACTAATAGCGTGACCCGGTACAGTATCAATTCTCTTACCACTTGGGTTTTAGTTTCCTCATCTGTAAGGAAGATAATAATATAGTATCTACTTCACAAGGTTCTTGTGACGGTGGAACAAGTTGTTATAGGAAAGCTTTACAACACACACACACACACACACACACACACACTTCCCCAGAATAAATCTGAAAACTCTTTTCCAAAAGTCTATATTCATTTGAAAAATGTTTAGTCACTGCATATTCTATGGCATGACACCATGCCTCTGAAACTAAAACCACCTCTTTCTCCCAGGGTTCCCATCATATCACCAGCTACTTATATTTTAACAACAATGACAACAATAATAGTACTCAATGAGGGTTTAAATAAAAATCACTTATTAAAGAAAAGATATAGCTATCTGTCACTAATAGTATTTTTTTTCTCATAAGCAATTTGAAATATTGTAAACCAAATCCGTACACAATTCAGAATAATAAGCATTCTAAAAAATGATTTTAAAACAGAGTTCAAAGCTGAGGCTATCCTTTAGCTGTACAGATAGTCTTCATAAAAATTCAGATTATGGGTTAAAGTTACTAAATGATAATATATTCAACTGTGTTTAGAAAATTCAAAAAAGACTCATCGTCCAAGATCTCCGTACTATTTGGTTTTCTGGCGGCCGTATCTGTACGCTGCTGCCCTCTAGCGGGCAGTATGGTAAATATAAAGGACCACATTCACCACCTCACACCCACCTTAGTCACATAATGACTTTTGAGAAGATAGCAGAAATGAGAGACATTTTAAGGCTCGTTGAACTCTGCATGTTCTTGGAAACATGCTATTATTTGTAACTCCAAATGCGTTTAGATCAGTCCCTTGAAGATTACTGAGCTCATTAAAAACCGCAGCCCAATTTCATTGTTGAATCTCCGTGTTGAAATAAGGAAATGCATTATTTTCCAACAGAACAAAAAAGCAGCCAAATATTCATCTTTGATTTTAGAGAAGTGCAAATATAAAGTAATAACCAAGGATTTAGACAACTACATACTTATGGTGAACATAATTCTGTCCAAAGCAACAAGAAAGCTGGCAAAATGTACTATCATTTAGAGGGGATTTTAAAGTTGGATAATGATTTTCAAGAAGTGGGCTCTGTAATCCTGCTTTTAGAGTATACTATAGCAATGGGAGGTATAATGATTTTCTCAGACTTGAAAAAATGACACACACACCATCTGGTCTGGAAACATGGATTTTTCTTTTCTCTCTCTCTCTCTCTCTTTTTTTTGGCAAGCTAAATGAGAATATGCCTAGGGCTTACAAAAAACAAGGCTGAGAAAGCACTTCAAATAAAAGCAAAGCAAAGCAAGACAAAACAAAACAAAAAGCCCCAAACCCTACTGGAAATTTAAAGTAGGCACACTGGGAAAAAAAATTTCTTCCAACACATTGGTCTCAGCAATGAATGACAAAATCAATGTGACCTTGTCAAGGGTTTACCAAGTTTCCCATATTAATTTAGGTATTTAATAATTATTTAATGTGCACCAATCATACCTAGACCTGTGTTACACAAATTCTTAAAAATCCTTTTAAATACAGCCAAAACCAATACTATCAATTGGACTAAATCGTTAAACACTGAAAAAATGTAACTGGACTTTTTAGAGTTGCCTGGCTGTGAACACAACATATGATGGAATGAAACACTCTCAATTTTCCATCCTCACAGGCCTTTCAATGATCACCTAATAGAATTAATGTCTCATCCTTAATACAAAGAAATTTGGTGTATGACTTCAATATGTAATGTGCTGGTTGCCCTAATTCAGGGTTTCTTAACCTTGACACTATTGACATTTTGGGCTAGATAATTCTTTGTTTGGTGGGGGGGGGGCAGGGAAAAGTGAGTGTCTTGTATACTGTAAGATGTTTAGAAGCATCCCTGGCCTCTACTTACTAGATGCTACTAGTATACCCTTTCTAGTTGAGACAGCCAAAAAATGTCTCCAGATGCTGACAAATTTCTGGGGGGACAGAGTTTGCCCCTGTTAGAACAACTGCTCTAATTCATGACTCCAGATGGAGGCTTCATGGTCTAAGACAAGTCTTCTTTTTACAAGTACCAAGAAAGCACAAAGTGACTAGCTAGGAGAACTAATACTCTCACTCACCCGCTGGCATGCAAATTAAAGCCATAAAAGGATAAAACCACACACCTATTAAAATGGCTAAAAACAAAGCAAAACAAAAAAACAACTGAGGATACCAAGTGTTGGTGAAGACACAAAGCAAACAGAACACTCATATATTGCTGGCGGGAATGTAAAAATGGTATAGACTTAAGAAAACAGTCTGGCAGTTTCTTACAGAGTTAACATTTTGTTACCATTTTTCCAGTATCCTACTCCTAAATATTAACTCAGGAGAAATAAATATTCATGTTCACACAAAAACCTGTGCAAATGTTTAGGGTGGTTTTACTCATAATTGCCAATACTGTCCTTCATTTGCTCAACAGATAAATAAAACTCTGGTATAACCATACAATGGAGTACTGCTCAACAATAAACAGGAATGACATACATGCAGTGGCATGGGTGAGTCTGAAATGCATTATGCTAAGAGAAAGAACCCAGACTCGAAAAATTATTTCAGGACATTATGGAAAAAGCAAAAACTACAGAGACAGAAAACAGATCAGTTGCCAAGAGTCTGAAGTGGCAGTGCGATGTGACTCTAAGGGAGCATTAAGAAGAAACTTGGGGCGACAGAAATGCTCTACGCCCTTAGTGTGGTGGCGGTGGCTGCAAAACTCATTCATTTGCCAAAACCCATCAAACCGCACGTTAAGAAGGGTAAATCTTACTACCTGTAGATTACACCACGGTAAACCCGACTGAAAATGGACAAGCAAACCAGACAGGGTGGAGGAAGGAATCTGATTTTTACGCTTTGGGGTGGGGGCCTCATTTCATCCTAACAATCTAAGTAAGTTGTTTATGTTTTGACTTTTTAAGATGAAAGATGACTGCAATATTTTACTTCCTTCCTATAACAACAGCAACAAACCCCTTTATTCACAGTTGGCAAAGAGTACAAATATCATCAGTGTAGACTGAATGTGCCTGGGAGTGAAATTAACTTTCTGCAGAAATGTAAAGGGAACAGATCTTATGTGATTTAGAACGGCTACTCCTGCATTTGGGCTTTGTTCTCTCATTAGTTTTCAGACTTATTTGTTTCAACACTGGGCAATGAAATACTTATTAGGCACAAATAGAAATCACATATTATTTTATAAGAAAGTCCAAGTCCTCTCATTTTTCCTTTAATTTTTAAGAAAACAAATTACACAGTCTAGCAAATGTTTATGTACTACCGCAGATGAAAAACAAATTAGAAAAACTGCACTATGTAAAACAGTAAAACACATGTCCAATTGATTTCTTGCTGCCTTGGAACAGATGTTTATAAAGCTCTTGATCTGACCTATCTTAATATTCTCATTTTGCATTCAGATAGTTGTCTTTTATAAGTGTATACCAAGAATCGTAGAGAAAGAGCAGGTGAGTAGCTAAATGTGCTGTCATGCAGACATCAAGAATTCTGATAGGCAAAGTAGGCAGACACAGTATTATCAACCCGGCATGGAAAGAAAAGCTGTACCAATGTATGGCCAATAAAAATCTTCATGGTATAACTTTGCCAACACTTACACATTTGTCTCTAATGGATTTATTCCTCTCCTTCGTCTTCATTCCACCTTCCCTTTCCCTTCTCCACCAAACTCACCAAACACTTTTCTTAATTATTTAGGAAGCTTTAGAAAGTTAAAAGAGCAGCTAAGCCCAGTTGCAATTCATCCTACTCACATCTACTCACATTCCTACAATTCATCCCTACTCACTGAAAAGCACTATAAGGGAATGATGATAAGAAACTGGACAGTTAACGTTTGTTTTTGAGGTACTTCAAAGGGAAGTGAAAGAGAGAGGCTAGATACACATACCAGACTTCAGTGCAATAAAGTATTTACAAACATCTGAATGGAATCACCAGGTTTCAATTTTAACCCAATAATAAGGAAACAGTCAAATTATATGGTTGGTTTTTGCTTACCAAAAGGGAATTTTAGAAATGTGATAAAAAAAAAAAAACCAAAAAAAAAAAAAAAACGACTAGTTAAAAATAGAACCATCTGGATTATTTTCCTTGCATTGAGACCATCCTTCCTCCCTCTGCTCAACTTCCTGCACAACCCAAGAAAGTAACTTTACCATCATGTCTGTTTTTAACTTTGTATTTACTTCAGAAAAAACTTTGTATTTACTTTAGGACCATCATGGATTTAGAATCACAGAACTGGAAGGAATCTCATAAAGTCTGATGATAATCCATTGGAATATTCCCAAATACTCATTCATCATGTATGTGTATCCCCTTCTCAAGGATATTAGTGGAATCATGTACCTAGAAAATGCCTGGAACTAGTAGGTACCTAATATACATACTGAATGAACAGATTTGATTAAATTAAATGGAACAGAATTAGACTGTGGAGGGGAAAAAGCCCAGCAAGGGCTCAAGAAATGCAGAGTACATTTGAAGGGCAATTTCCATCTTACCTAGTAATACATCCCTCACGATGATCACTTTAAAAGTGCTATTCTATAGGATGGGGGCTGTTAGTGTTTTACAATCACCCTTAAGAATGTATAATTACTAGATATTTATTTTATTTCAGTTTTCAGTTTTGTTTTGGCTTAGTGTAAGCTACGTATCGTTAAATTTAAGTTACAGATTAAATTTAAGCTATCATTATATTTCAGTTACTTTGTTTTTGCATCAAAATGGCTTGGCACACTCCCTTACATACACTGCATATTCTGTCCTGTGACAGAAACAAACCTGGGTCACAACCCCAGCTCTGGTCACTTACTGGCTATAAAATTTTGCAGTTCTGGAATAGTCTTGTAAAAACGCAAGAAATAGACATTCAGTTATTAAAGGGATCAGTCCCAGAGTCTCAAACACTGATTCCCATTTGATGTTTTGCTATTCTTTGAAATCCATAAATAAATCACTCCTAGTAGGCAAGGAAAAAACCTTTCTAATCTTCAATTTCCTCACATATCAACACCTGCCCTATCTACCTCACAGGGCCATTTTCAAGTCAAATGAGAAAATACATTAAAGAGCTTTATAAAGAAAAAAGTATAAAGTCAGCCTTTGGAAGTACCACTATTTTTCCAATTGGAGATGAGCCAGCCTAATGGAGTGAAAGAAGATAGTCTTAGGAACTGGATAGAGGAAAATTCCTGAATTTAAAATCTGGATTCAATCACTTAATAACCATATGATCCTGAGCCAATTATTCCCAGTAAAATGGGGATAATGACACCTATTTTACATTGTTATAAGGATTAGAGATGATGTATGTAAAGTGCTTAATTCCATGCCTGGCACGTTGTGCTAAACACTCAATATTTATTATTATTACAATACGTCAACAGAATTTTCTCATGTGATCACGCTACACATTAGTTCTATACAGCCATCATATTGACAATAAATGGCAAAGACCAGCACAGAACACAAGTTTTCCTTCTGACAGAATTCTTTTTAAGTTTCAGCATACTAATCAAGAAACAGATTTATTATATTGGACACAGTTATAAATGTGGAATTTAGGATATCAGTCCAAGGGATATATTTTAAAATAACTTCAGGAATAAAATTCATAAATAACTGAATAATATGAAACAAAGAAACACAGTTTAGCATTCATGTTTTTATCCAATTGGTTCTCAGATTTCGAATGGATGTGACAAAGCACTGACTAAATGATCCAACATCCAAAAAGGTCCACCTATTCAAATAATGAAGTTATTCAATACCAGGATACTGACCCCAAATCTTTCTTAACTGTATTTCCTTTAAAATGCATCTTCCCTCAACTTTCCCCTGGAAAATCATACTTCCCACTTACTTCCCTTTACTTAGTAAAAAGATTCAACTCTGAAAAGCTTCACACGCAGGAGAAATCATTAGCCACAATCCGCTTTTCTGCATGCATCTTAGGTTTTCTTCTTTCCTGGTATCCAAATGCACACTTTACCACATTCCAGTCTTTTTAACTTATTGTATTTCTTCTCTCAGGGCATATTTTCACCCTTGAGTTTCTGTAGTCACCTGACAGTTTTCTTTCTTTCTTTCAGCTTTTCACTCCCTATATGTTCAAAACAATACAACTCAAAGCTTTTCCTGATACAGTGGATAATCACTGTACCAAGCTAAAGCAGAGTAAATTGGTCAATTCTGTCTGACGCAGTTCTGGTTTCCAATGAGTCTAATCTTTACGTCTCAAAAATGTTCAATATGCTCTTAAGAAGACAGAGACCTAAATGAAAATCACAATGAAGGCAAATGACAAACTGGAAAATTGTGACTAATATGTTTTCGTAATACAGCAATTGACAGGAAAATCACTTTGAAAAGTGAGGTCTATTTTGATGCACAGTACCAACTGTAATATCTTGTAACTCATAGTCCCAAAGGTTTTTAATCAGAACAAAAGAGATAATCACTAGGAATACAAGGCTTTTTAATTTTTCAAACAAAATACTTTATTAATACTTTTAAAATTAGTGACTGTGTAAATAAATATACTTACTTACATTTTTGAATAGTTGCTCAGCAAGTTCTCTGACATGCTTTATCATCTTCAGTGGGTTATTTTCTTCAACTTTAATTCGCTCTACTTCAAAAGCTACCAACTTGGAAAAAGAATCAAATGGTAAAACATCAACTCCCAAATATGCTGAATATAGAAAACCGTGTGAAAATTTCACACAATTTGCAAACCAAAAAGCATCCAAAATGTATACTATTATTAAAACAAAGTATTTTAGATTTTTACTGGGTTTTGCCTCTATTCTACAGTTACAGAGTCAATCAAGCCCTTGCATGTTCTGGTGGTCTCTCTCTGATGACTTAGGGTCCTGTTTCTTCTTGGAAAAAGTCATTTCCGGAACTCAGATTCTTCTCTCATTCTCCAGGCCTCACTCAAGAGAATTCTCTCAGAGAATTTCAGATGGTCAGAAAGTCTTCAAACATTTCCCTAACTCACAAAATATGAACCAAATGTTCAAGTTGGGTCACTCTAGTCCTAGCATGCTAACAGCATGATTTGAAACAAGTCACTAAAACTCCTGAGCTTCAGTTTCCTCATCTCTAAAATAAGATGGAAGAACAAGATGACCTTTAGGTTCCTTCTAGTTCTCAAATTATATAAACTCTGATCCATTTTCTAACCAACTAACTTACTGGGAGAACTGTGCTAGTGTGTACACTTGGAGTAGAGCAAAGAGTACTGACAGGAAAAAATGAGGTATAGGGAGGAGGTAAACAGATGGATTTTTTTTTAAGGGTATAATGTAGGAATTTTCATGCAAGGAACTAATCGATTCACTGGAGCAGACAGACATATAAAACTATGACTCCGCCTCTTCTAGGCCAGGATTTAGAAGGATTGCCAAAGAAAGTCAAACGTTTCTTTCCTTCTAGCACGTCTATTTGATGGGAGTGTGGGGATAAGACAACACACAGTGCAAGCTGTCACTCCAAGCTCCATAAGCCTTGTGTGTGGTAGGCTGCCCTTGGCTAAATGAAAACAAGGATCCCTTTCCCAGGAGCAAGTGCAATTTTCCTAAAAGCACATTCCCCTGCAAACCAGTTAAACAGCCAAAGAGCGTAGAAGAAGAAATTACTTAGGTCTGGTATCCCATTTCTTTTAAGCCCTTGACTGAAGTAAACACACAAATAACTGGTTTTCAAGTAACAACATCAATAAGACATCAAAAATCATCACTGTAGACAGAACAGAGAACTGGATGAACACTAAGGGGAGACTCAATAGGAATCTCACACCGAGTCTTTGCCTTATCATTGTTTCCAAACTGAAGAATCTATCTATCCATCTATCTATCTATCTATCTATCTATCTATCTGTCTATCCCTTATGTATATAAATGAACATAATAAAAGACAAGTTGCCATATAAAGTTAGAGACATAAATTAAAGCCTAATGCAGACTAGTGGCTCTCAGAGTCCTCTACTCTGGGAAAGTTTGGAGGAGGTGGTGAGATATGAGCAGAGTATGGAAAATGGACTGAAAAGGAGAAAGAGAGCACTTCAGACAAGGGAAGCACTTAAAAATACAGTCAGAGGCTGTGGCAAGCCAGCAAGCAAGTTTTCTGGAAGTAATCAATCTGGGTTATTAGTTGCGATGAAGATGCCAGAGAGAGCTACTAAAGGAATTTGGATAGAAAGCAAAGGGTACATAAACCAATGTTACTATTTAGAATGCTTCAGACACTAATAAAGCATAGGCACTAGAAAGGACCCTGGGGAGCACCTAATTCATCCACATAAAACATTATGTATCAATTACTTAGTTCAAGATCTAAAGGCTGGTATATGTTAGTATTAGATAATCAATGATCAATCATATTAGAGAATCAGAGATCAACAGTGATCAGAAAAAATTGTCCACCTCAGGGCAGTCTCTCCTAGATCTTCACATGCTTTGTGTTATTATTAAGTAAAGCATTTGGTGCAGACCTCCATACTCAGAACTAAAACATGTGCCTTTTCTTTCATTCTTACCTTACTTAACTATCTTTGCAGAGAATAAAAGACCCTTCTCTGAACCAAGCATCTTTAAAACCTTGATTCCTAACTTCTCTATATAAAATAAAACCACCAGCAGCATAATATGATCACTATTACTATTCTTCACTACCTTGGGTGCCAGGAGTGCTTTTCTTTTATAGACTTCTAAGAACTTTTACATTTACTGGTTCCAATATAATGTTCTTCCAGAAACTGAAATGGGAGTAAGAGTCATTGTTCTATCCACCAGAATGGGCTGCTATGAACATAGTTAAATGATAAATGGAAAGATGCATTACAATAAGAAAAATCACAACTAGCAAAAAATAGGATCCTTATTTTGAGTTGCATCTGCCCTAACATTTCCTTTATATGGTCAATTCCTTGAAGATAGAGACTAAATCTGTCTTAAATATACTTAGTATCTCCTAAGGGAGTTAGACAAATGCTGATTATTGATTAGTAAGAATGGCTTAGCTAAATGCAAAGAAGGTGCTAATTCTTACTTGAAATCTGCTATATTTTCCAAGGATTAGTACTTAAGAAAACACCCTTATTTGTGGTTCTATCTTCTACCGAGGAACTGAAATTGTGTCTTCCCTACTTTATCTTCCAAGCTTTGATTAAAATAAAGAAAACAGTTAAAAAAAAAAAAAAAGAATAGCTTAGCTAAACTATGGCTCTAGGACACTGATAGATTAAATGTAACTGCAGTCTGAAATACAATATTTATACATTGAACTTAGATCTTTCTCTCTATAAAACTGATAAGTTCTACCTATACAATCACTGTCAATTTTTCAAAAAGATTTTAATCAAGTATTTAAAATTCAGTTGTTCAAGGGAATTCCCTGGTGGTCCAGTGGTTAGGACTCCACGCTTCCACTGCCGGGGATACAGGTTCCATCCCTGGTTAGAGAACTAAGATCCCTCAAGCTGCACAGCGGGGCCAAAAAAACAACAAAAAAAATTCAATTGTTCAAGATTTTTATGTATTTCTGAGACATCCAATTATTATATTTTTTCCCTAATTTTTCTAATCCACATTATAAACATCAAGATCTGATATGCATAATAATAAATATTTTTGATTTTGATTAAATGTTTAAAACACTACTTCTCTACTTTTATCTACTAGTCTAATTTTGTGTGTAAACAATGCATTCATTTGATAAGAACTATACCTCATCAAAAAGATCACAGGATCTATAGGGAGGACCTCTTTCTGAAACAAAACCTGCAAATGCCATTCCATTGAGAACTTTTGTGAGGAAATCATTCTCAACCAAACCACGCTGTCCCAAGAAAGCTGTCTGTAAAGAAAGAAAACGTGAAATGAATAAGTTATCACTTAGTAATGGATGAATGATCAAAACAGAAATATAATAGAAAGATCAAAGCCTGAATAAATGTCTTCATGCATAAATGTGTTGTTAAAAAATACATTCCTCTCTAAAAGGGTTTTGATACCTGAAATACTACATGTATTGAAAAGAATAAAAATGAATCTGTCTGTAAAGCAGGAGGGGAAATCAGAAATAACCTCAATTTTAAAAGAAAAATCAATTTAAAGTTACCATACTATAAAGTAAAATATGTCAGCTCCACAGTACTATTAAAGATTATCGTACACTTGACACTAACACAACACTGTAAATCAACTATGTTCCAATAAAAATAAATAAAAAAAGAAAAAAATTGTCACCTAAACACAAAAAGCAGAGATTTTAAATAATCACATTTGATAAATTAAGGTCAAAATACATGGCTAGAAAAAGACAACCAAGTTGTTTTATTAAATTAGAGTCTACATTTTGGATACATACAATATGGTATTATATCTTACCTTGTGAAAATGTATTACTGGTTCTGCATGAATTCTTATGAGTTGTAAGCATGATCTATATCCTTGGAAAAGCTGTGCAAATAATCTAAGAAAAACTGCACGCACTTCTTTATCCTGAAAATATAAGAGGAAATATGTTAGATAATTAAATTTCTTAAAAAAACTAATGAAAAATCACAAAGTCAAAAAGTTGGAAAGAACCTGAGAGATTATTTAATAAATCTGTCTGTGCTTCCTACACAGAAGTCTCATTTGTGGCAGCATTAAGTGATGGGCACCTAGTCTGTCCCATTGTTGGAGAGTAGAGGCCGTTAAATAGTTCTTTTAAAAGCTGAACCAAACAAAACTTGCCTCTAGTACATCCAATTTTCCTCTCAGAAAAAAACATAAATCACCGGGTCTCCCCTTTCACCATGTTAGAGAAGGGCATATTTCCCAAGTCATTTCATTTTTATATCCATCAAATGAATTACAGTCACAAATACAAAAGAAAACACTCAAGACTGTATTTTAAAGGCTTATAAATTGTTCCAAAGTTTATCCAATTTATAAAAATCTATTCTTATATTAATAAGGTATGACAAAAATCTGTTTTGATAATTCAGATTTTTAAAAAATCATAGTTTTAGAACTCTAAGGAAACTTACAGATTTATTTAGTCAACCTCTTATTTAATTGACGAAGAAACAGTTAAAAATGCTACATAATTTGTCAAAGGTGTGCAGCTCTATAATGTTCCTTACTGACCACAAAGCTCATCTCTAAGAAATGCATTGATCAAAATAAAAAAAGGGGTCTCTGTTATATGTTCACTCTTTTATGGCTTCCATTTGGAGCTACATTCATCCACTCACTCTTTAAACTTAATTCTCTCCTGTAACCAACAATCTCTGTTTCCATTTTTTGTAAGCTTCCCTTTTTTATCCTTGCCTGACCCTTTTGATTTGATGCTTGGCACAGTTTTTCAGGCTCTAATCTAGGTTCTGATTTTTCGTCCCATACTTACTCATGCCTCCTCAGAGCAACAGTCTTAGCTTACTCCCCTCCCCGTCAGTGTACTGCCTGAGGCTTCTCCTTGAGCAGGTCACAAGGTCAGTCAGTGACAATTCTCCTAATTTCTAATTTGGCACACCTTTACTAGGCTGTCCATCTAACTCTCACTAGACTCAGCTTCTTTGAAAAACATACAAAGAAAAGCAACTCTTTTTAAAAACATCAAATTTAAATATTAAACTTCTTACCAGCATTTTTGAGTGGGATAAAGCTGTTCGTGGAGGGGGAAAAGCATGATCTGCTACTTCCAAATCTGGGTGTAGAATCTAAAGCAAAGAAGCTTTGTTACGTAAAAGATCATAATATCAATAAAATCTATTATTTGATCTACCTGGGGCATTAAGATGAAAAAGTATCGGTATATGAATTACAATATATTCCCTCCATGAAATACAATGAGTTAGCTGTGGCAGCTCTGTATGTACTATGTGAAAAGCAAGAAAAAATATTTAATTAAAAAACATGTTCTAGGGACTTCCCTGGTGGTCCAATGGTTAAGAATCCGCATGTCAATGCAGGGGACACAGGTTTGAGCCCTGGTCTGGGAAGATACCACATGCTGCGGAGCAACTAAGCCCATGTGCCACAACTACTGAGCCTGCACTCTAGAGCCTGCAAGCCACAACTACTGAGCCTGCGTGCCACAACTACTGAAGGCTGCGCGCCTAGAGCCTGTGCTCTGCAACAAGAGAAGCCACTGCAATGAGAAGCCCGTGCACCACAACAAAGAGTAGTCCCGGCTTGCTGCAACTAGAGAAAGCCAGCACGCAGCAACGAAGACCCAACGCAGCCAAAAATAAATAAATAAATAATAACTTAATTATTTTAAAAAAAACACGTTCTAGAAAAACACACATAGTGTGATTTCATTTATTTGAATATAAAAAAAAATAAATCCTACATCTATATATGTACATGCATTGATATATATATAAATGAAAATGTAAAGTTCTGAAATACACACTAAGCTGTAAAACAGTAGTCACTTCTGGGAACAGAATGGTCTAGGGCAGAATTATTTGTCTATACAGTTGAAAATCTTAAGCATTTGTTTTGATGTTTCTCAGTGTAATTAAAAATTAATTAGTTAATTAATTAAAATACTGAGGAGAAAGGAAATAAATTTATGAACCTCACAGTCCAGAGGGGTAACAGTATAACACAATGTGACAAGTATTATAAATATATAAAACAGTAATATATGAATATAAAGTATAATTAATTCAACCAAGGGAAAGTTAAAAAAGAAGGTAACTAACATTTGTGTTAGGCTTTGAAGGAAAGCAGGTTGGGGAGCAGGTGTGAAAGAAAGGTCCATGCAGGACTTAAAAGAAAAAAATAACTTTGTATCATTATGCAGCAAATTTTTGTCTTTGCAGAATCATTTTCAAATACTCAGCATTTCGTAATATACTTACAATAGACCAAAAGACTCAAAACAATACTTATACATGACACCAAAATATCGATAATATTTACAATCCAATCACCAAATCATTACTTCAGTATAATAACATCTTCATGTCTATAAAATTATCCATGATTATTATACAGTTGGAGCACTGTGTAACCATTTGATTACAATTATTTACTGACCAAATGAAGCTCATATACTTGTGTGTCAAATCTCCCACACAGTCCATCAAATGTGATTTCTTTTTGGTCCCATTTTGCCAGTATACTATGCTCTCATGTACACTGTAGTACATAATCCACCACAGTGCTTGAAAACTACATAAATAGGCATACTCAGTTTTATCAGAAATGAATTTTACTCATTGATTAAACTTGGTGGCACAGGTGTTGTAGGTTAAGGTTTACCAGTGTGCAGCAGAACCTCTACCAAGAGCCACTGATTTAAGAACTAAAATCTTAATCTTTGTTAATTTTGGTACCTAATTCCTGAATAATTAAAAATATCATTAAGTAATCATACATAAGATTTTAAAACTTATTTAATATTTCTAGAAACATAAAACTTTTTTCAATCACTCAAATACTACCTTCTCAGCTTTTGCTATATCCATATACGACCGATGCAATTATTTAGCTAATATTTTTCTTTAAAATGTCTTTAAATTACCTTATCTCTTTAAATCTAGTATTTTCTAAGATGATACCATCTGTGAAGTCACAGGTTTTGTATGCTATTTTTAATAAACATTACAATACATAATTATTAAAATAAAAAAAGTTGCCACATACCACCCCAAATCATCTCGATACTTCACTCTGGGAAACAGTCATTTGTCATCCTTTGTATAAAACATTCATCCTATTGATAAAGACTAGGAAACAGAGGCCTAGAGATGTAATGTGATTTGCTCAAAATATCAAGTGGCAGGATGTAGACTGGAATTTAGTTCTCCTAAGTCCTAAACTAGTTGCTTTTTACTCTATCACACCTTGTATCCCAGATTACAAATTATATTAGGAAAAGTCAGTCTTCTCTAAATGTTCCCATCCCATAGGTACCACTATAACAACATAAGGACTAACACAAATTTGGAAATTTATGAGAATAAATCCCTCCTGGTAATCCTAGACTTCTGAGTTCCTAAGTTCCTGTTTAAGGGGGAAAAAAAAAAAAAAGATTTTAAACAGCTCAGACTGGAATACTATTCAAGAAGAATATGAAGGTCTTAGTTCTAGTAATGGCTTGAAAGGGAATGCAAAATTTCTAAGTTTCAAATTTCTGATGATGGATAAATGGGCACCTAAAATGTTGTGAGTAAAATAAAATACTGTACTTTTAAAAATAAACACAGGTTGACAAAAAAATTAAATTTGTTTCAATGAGAAACACCCAAGTCACAATATTTCTTAAAACTTCACTGCACAGAATGCTGGACATTTAATCTATCACTAGGTTACATCTTTTTTGTACTAACTTGGAAACACTGACCAGTTGTTATCACACTGTTTTGCAAGAAGCACACCCACCAAAGAGAAATGAGATGTCAATAAGGAAGGTGAAGGAAAAGGAACAGGTGCTAGCTTCTAATGAGGGATGTTAGGAGATTCAGGGATTTCGAGGCATAGTCTGGTCTTGTTTTCACAGGTGAGTGTCCAATACCTAGCACAGTATTCAGTATATAGTAACTACTAAATAAGTATGCTGAGTGAAAAAATGAATGTAGAACAAATATTCAGTTAGGATTCAAAGTATATTCTTTAGATAATATCTAATAAATAATCTTACTCTAACTACTATATGAGAATATATTCATGTTTTAAGAAGATATCTCTTTTTTAAGTAATTACACTGTCAATAAATGATATCCAATTATCTTAGTTTAGATTTAAATCAAGAGAAAATTACTATAAAAAATATATCATACCAAAGAAAGAGCTGCTTGAGTCTGATGTAGAAGTGGTTCCGGAAGGGAAGAGAGGTGAATACATTCAGGAATTTTAATAGTGCCTCCATCCAAATCAGCTATGATTACATCTAACTGAAGAAGACAAAAAAAAATTAATCTGTAATTAATAAAATGTATTTCTAGATTGGCTTCCCAGCTACTGTATATTTCCCAGCTTCCTCTGAAATTAGGTATGGTGTGTGACTAAGTTTCTGCCAATGGAACATGAAAAGTGATGTGCACACTCCCAGGCACTCAAAACAGAGGGGATGCAAGGCCCTCCTATGGTCTCTTTCCCCTTCCCATAGCTGAAACTATGAACTGGCAGTAACCCAACCCTGAACATTCAGAGGATGACAATGCCTGAGTGGATTCTAGTGGAGGAACAGGAAGCAAAGAAGTTTGGACCTTGAATGAGTTCATGGAGCAAACTGGTCTGACATAATGGAACATTTCTATCTACAAACTGCTGCATGAGCGCTAAATAAAATTCCATTTTGTTTTAGCCGTTGTATTTTGCATGCTTTATTACAGTAGTTAAGCCATATCCTAAATAACACAGTAATCATTATAAGAGTTAACAAGCAAAGCAATTAGTATACATCAAAATAGTATGGTACAAAATAGTATGCTACAAAATAGTATACATCAAAATGGTACAATGGTACAAAATGGTACTATAACAGGTAGGGGGCGCAGGGGGCCTGGGAGCTGCGGGGCGGGGGGCGGCTGGGTGCGCGAGGGCGCGCGGGTGGCGGCGCTCGGCCTGCTGCGTTACGCGCGCGGGCGGCAGTGTGGTCAACAAGGTGACCCAGAGTGCCTTCCCATTCCCCGTAACCCTGTCGCTGTGCCACATCCTGGCGCTGTGCACGGGTCTCCCGCCTCTGCTCCGTGCCTGGTGCGTGCCCCTGGCGCCGCTTTTCTTGTGCCCTGGGCCCCGTCCGCATCAGCAGCCCAGCCGGCTGTGGCCGCCGCGCTTCTAACCGCGTTACGTGCTGCCGCTTGCCTTCGGCAAGCACTTCGTGTCAGTGTCTGCGCACGTCAGCGTCTGGAAGGTGCCCGTGTCCTACGCGCACACCGTCAAGGCCACCATGCCCATCTGGGTGGTCCTCCTGTCCTGGATCATCATGGAGAAACAGAGCACCAAGGTGTACCTGTCACTCATCCCCATCATCAGTGGCGTCCTGCTGGCCACCGTCACCAAGTTGTCCTTCGACATGTGGGGGCTTGTCAGTGCCCTTGCTGCCACACTGTGCTTCTCGCTTCAGAATATTTTCTCCAGAAAGGTATTACGAGAGTCAAGGATCCACCATCTCCAGCTGCTGAACATCTTGGGCTGCCATGCTATCTTTTATATGATCCCCACGTGGGTCCTGGTGGACCTCTGAGCTTTCCTGGTCAGCAGCGACCTGACCTATGTGTCCCAGTGGCCTTGGATGCTTCTGCTCCTGGCTGTCAGCAGCTTCTGTAACTTTTCCCAGAACGTCATTGCCTTCAGCATCCTCAACTTCATCAGCCCTGTGAGCTACTCGGTTGCCAATGCCACCAAGAGAATCATAGTCATCATGGTGCCCCTGATCATGCTGCGAAACCCGGTCACCAGCACCAACGTCCTGGGCACGATGACGGCCATCCTGGGGGTCTTTCTGTGCAATAAGACCAAGTAAGATACGAATCAGCAAGCCCGGAAGCCCTCCCTGTCACGACGGGGGACCTGAGCAGTAAGGAGCATCATCAGAGCCCCCTGGAGAAGCCCCACAACAGCATCCTCTTCCCCCAGCACGGGGACTATCAGTACGGCCGCAACAACATCTTGACAGATCACTTCCAGTACAGCCGGCAGAGCTACCCAAACTCATACACGTTGTACCATTATGACATGCAGAGTCTACCGAGCAGGGCAGGATGTTCTGCCAGTCCTCCTCTCCACCCCCCAGCAGTACCAGAAACTTCTGACAACCAGTGAAGTATAACCCAGTTGAGGGGGGGGATTGGTTCCACTGCTTTAATTCCACTGCTCAGGTAGGCACAGGACTGGTGCAGGAGCAGAGCAGAGGAGTGCGAGGGTTATTGAAAACATCTCCAGCCACAAAGATGGACTCAGCTTTCTGGTCAGCCCCATGACTGTGTGCAATTCTGGCAAACGTTCCCCAGTGCAAAACTACTGCAATTAGCATTGAATTCTTAGAACCTAATTCTCTGACCCGTAAGTCAGAGTTGGCATGTGCCCGGATCCAGAGGGAGGGATGGCCACTGTCTCCTGGGCTCCTTCTTCCCTTGCCGGAGCGGGGCATCCCTCCTTTTGGAGCAGCAAGGAGGAGAGGACGCAGGGCTGCGAGAAGGATCATGAGGAAATCATGTTCAGTGTTTCAAGCTCTATTTCTCTAATACTCATTTTGTGTTTTCTGATGAGCCTTCACCGCTTCTGTGCTGACTTAGTAGGATGTTTGGTGGGGAGATGTTGGTTTTATGAGGATCTTGCATTTTTCTAGGGCATATTTTGTAGTTGTCTGTGTTATGCCTCAGTCCCCCTTAGGGGATGCAGGATGCATGAGGACTGGCTTATGGTTGGAAAACCCTTTTGTTTTTAAGCGTTTAAAAACAAGAAAAGTTGCTGGTGATGCCTATCTCAGCACATTTCTGCATTTAGTAGGAAGGAATGAAGTGTTCTGAAGCGCTTTTTTAGTGACCACAATCTCTGAACGTGAGATGAATCAAGAATGTCATCTCAATAGTTTGTGTCATAAATGAGAGCTCAGCGCTCTGATTCCATTAGCTGTTCTTGTGGTGTTTACATGAGGATCTGAATCATGTCCCTGTGAAGGGGCAAACACCAAGCTAGGATTTAGTTTGCCAGATCAGAGTCTTTGGTCAAGAAAAAAATGTGGGTTTTGGCAGAATCACATCATTAGGAAGATTATGTGACCCCAGTGGGTAACCCATGTGCTGAGGTCCAGGTTGGGACACCTGGCATCACGAGAGACTGTGCCCTCGGAGAGGACCACTTGCTTGGCTGGTGGGGTCTTCGCTGATGGCTGCCTTCTTCCTTCAGCCCTGTCCCCAGCCTCTTGAACAGGCACTTGGCTTGACCAGCAGATGGGATTTTGGGTCACCCTTTACCTTCTGGTGCATGAGACAGTTCTCTGTTCCAAGAGGAAGTATCTACTGTAGCTAAAGCTTGACTCCTATTTGTTTTTGATAATTGGAATTTTGTATTTAGAGGTTACATCTTGTCAGCTTATGAATGGGCAGCTCCTGGAGAGGTCACAGGGTCCCCCCTTCTGGCCTGTGAGTTTAGTACCACTGGCCTCAGGAGTCCCTGTTTGTCACTGGCTTGCTTTTTAATTACTTTGGCCCCAAGTTCTAAGGCAATTCTGTGTAAAACAGGAAGGGGCCGTCCTGAAAGGTGTTATTTATGAAAAGAACTTGCTGCGTGCCTTCACCAGAGGCAGTAGAGTCTGCAGTTGAACCACAATAAATGGGGATAATTTTGCAAGGCAAAAAAATAAATTAAATAAAATAACATGTAAAAATGTAATAGAGAAACTAGCCAAAATTGCTGAAGTTATTATGTTGATAATAGGATTAAAATTAATTCTAATTTATTCAATAAAAAATTAAGAAATTTACTTTTGTCAGCACTTGGTTTGTCTAACTTCCAGAGACAGTTTATATTCAGTGGGAAAAAATTACCTACAAACCAGATGAGTGTGTTTCTAATTAGTACTAATGAGGTTTTACTTAATGATTACTGATTTACACAGATTTTTATATGGTGATATCAAAGTTAAATAGGAACTAGATATCAATATATAAGGTTAGAAAGAATGATTAATATATGAATAAGGGTCCTGTTTATAACTGCAATGTAGAATGGTGTTTTGTCAGTTTACATAACACCTATGATTTGATTACAATTGTAATTATGTAAAAGCACCTACAGAGCTTACCTCTTTGCTGGCATTTAAAACTAAAACAAAATTAGAATTACAACTTTTCAGGATTTGTGGATCACAGACGTCATATAGCCCAACCTTTCAGTGAAGCATTTTTCTTAAACTCCCTGAAAAGTGTCATGCAACCTGTTCCTTGCACTCTACTTACACTACCTGAGAGTATGCTCCTCACATAAGGAAACCCGTTCTCATCACTGGGCAGCTCTATTTAGCTGAAAACTCTTACACTGAGGAGAAATTTGTTTCCATATGCACTATACCCACTGATTCTATTTCAGCCTCTAACCCTTTTTTCTATGACAGCTACTTAAATATTTATCTTTAGCTATCAAATAACATTAGGTTATTACCTGAGAAAATTTCCTTAGGGCCTCACAGAATAGTTTCCAAACTCTTGACATCCTAGATGTCCTTCTCTGAAGCCCATTATTTTGTTACAGTCCCTCTTAAAGTGCAGTACAGAGAAATAAACCTGTTATTTCAGAACTGGCTGAATACAGAGCATTACTTTCTCTCTCTGATATTTTATTCATATGGCATTGAGAACAGAATAATATGGTGGAGCTCATACTGAACTTGTATTCCACTAAAACCCTTCACTCTTTTGCAAATGCTTTTTGTATTTTAGTTATCAGCCAATCAGCATTAACACAGGCCTCATTT
The DNA here is from genome assembly GCF_028023285.1 of Balaenoptera ricei. NCBI lineage: Eukaryota > Metazoa > Chordata > Mammalia > Artiodactyla > Balaenopteridae > Balaenoptera > Balaenoptera ricei. Next base: position 67,564,413 of record NC_082646.1, read on the forward strand.
CAAAATATGAATAAATTAAAGCACTCATAACAAAAGTATAAATTAATGGATAATTTTATCTTCCTTTCTCATATATAGGATGAAGATTACAGAAAGATAAACTTAACATGCCAAAAGAGGGGAATTTTAAAACATTAATGAATTCATTTTATAAGTCTCCTGTACTTGCTATAAGGAAAAATTAATGTATTTAGATTTTTGAATGATGCTTTTCTTCCAGCCAATCTTTTCTATTGGTAATGCAACAGATCCGAAAATAGTAATTAGTTGAAATGTTACAGGACTCAAAAAAATATGATAAACCTCTGACCTCAATAACCGGCAATTTAAAGATGAATACTGGAGACCTTCAAGATGGCGGAGGACAAAGATGTGGAGATCACGTTCCTCCCAACAACTCCTACAGAACATATACTAAATGCTGGCAGAAGACCTCCGACTTGCCAAAAGTTATATATATTTTTTTCTTTTTCCTCTTTTTGTGAGTGTGTATGTGTATAAGTCTTTGTGAGATTTTTGTCTGTAGAGCTTTGCTTTTACCATTTGGCCTAGGGTTCTGTCTCTCCGTTTTTTCTTTTTTCATTTTGCACAGTTTTTAGCACTTGCTATCACTGGTGGATTTGTTTTTTGGTTTGGTTGATCTTTCTTTCGTTCTTTCTTTTTCTTCTTTTTATTACTTTTTAATTTTTTAATACTTTTTAATTTTTTATTTTAGTAACTATTTTATTTTATTTCATTTTATTATTTTTCTTTCTTTCTTTCTTTTTTTCTCCCTTTCCTTCTGAGCTGTGTGGCTGACGGGGTCTTGGTGCTCTGGCTGGGTGTCAGGCCAGTGCCCCTGAGGAGGGAGAGCCGAGTTCAGGACACTGGTCCACCAGAGACCTCCCGGCTCCACGTAATATAAACGGTGAAAGCTCTCCCAGAGATCTCCATCTCAATGCTAAGACCCAGCTCCACTCAACAACCAGTAAGTTACAGTGCTGGACCCCCTATGCCAAACAACTAGCAAGACAGGAACACAACCCCACCCATTAGCAGAGAGGCTGCCTAAAATCATACTAAGGTCACAGACACCCCAAAACACACCAGCGGACGTGGTCCTGCCCAACAGAAAGACAAGATCCAGCCTCATCCACCAGAACACAGGCACCAGTCCCCTCCACCAGGAAGCCTACACAACCCACTGAACGAACCTTAGCCACTGGGGGCAGACACCAAAAACAACGGGAACTACGAACGTGCAGCCTGCGAAAAGGAGACCCCAAACACAGTAAGTTAAGCAAAGTGAGAAGACAGAGAAACACACAGCAGATGAAGGAGCAAGGTAAAAACCCACCAGACCAAACAAATGAAGAGGAAATAGGCAGTCTACCTGAAAAAGAATTCAGAGTAATGATAGTAAAGATAATCCAAAATGTTGGAAATAGAATGGAGAAAATACAAGAAGCGTTTAACAAGGACCTAGAGGAACTAAAGAGCAAACAATGATGAACAACACAATAAATTAAATCAAAAATTCTCTAGAAGGAATCAATAGCAGAATAACTGAGGCAGAAGAATGGATAAGTGACCTGGAAGATAAAATAGTGGAAATGACTACCACAGAGCAGAATAAAGAAAAAAGAATGAAAAGAATTGAGAACAGCCTCAGAGACCTCTGGGACAACATTAAACACACCAACGTTCGAATTACAGGGGTCCCAGAAGAACCAAGTGCAGGAAGCATAGAGAGTCCCATACAGGATAAATCCAAGGAGAAACACGCCAAGACACATATTAATCAAACTATCAAAAGTTAAATACAAAGAAAAAAATATTAAAAGCAGCGAGGGAAAAAAAACAAATAATATACAAGGGAATCCCCATAAGGTTAACAGCTGATCTTTCAGGAGAAACTCTGCAGGCCAGAAGGAGTGGTAGGACATATTTAAAGTGATGAAAGGGAAAAAAATACAACCAAGATTATTCTACCAAGCAAGGATCTCATTCAGATTCGACGAAGAAATTCAAACCTTTACAGACAAGCAAAAGCTAAGAGAATTCAGCACCACCAAACCAGCTTTACAGCAAATGCTAAAGGAACTTCTCTAGGCAGGACACACAAGAGAAGGAAAAGACCTACAATAACAAACTCAAAACAATTAAGAAAATGGTCATAGGAACATACATATCGATAATTACCTTAAATGTAAATGGATTAAATGCTCCAACCAAAAGACAGAGACTGGCTGAATGGATACAAAAACAAGACCCATATATATCCTGTCTACAAGAGACCCATTTCAGACCTAGGGACACATACAGACTGAAAGTGAGGGGATGGAAAATGATATTCCATGCAAATGGAAATCAAAAGAAAGCTGGAATAGCAATTCTCATATCAGACGAAAGAGACTTTAAAATAAAGACTATAACAAGAGGCAGAGAAGGACACTACATAATGATCAAGGGATCAATCCAAGAAGAAGATGTAACAATTGTAAATATTTATGCACCCAACATAGGAGCACCTCAATACATAAGGCAAATGCTAACAGCCATAAAAGGGGAAATTGACAGTAACACAATCATAGTAGGGGACTTTAACACCCCACTTTCACCAGTGGACAGATCACCCAAAATGAAAATAAATAAGGAAACACAAGCTTTAAGTGATACATTAAACAAGATGGACTTAACTGATATTTATAGGACATTCCATCCAAAAACAACAGAATACACTTTCTTCTCAAGTGCTCATGGAACATTCTCCAGGATAGATCATATCTTGGGTCACAAATCAAGCCTTGGTAAATTTAAGAAAACTGAAATCGTATCAAGTATCATTTCTGACAACGCTATGAGACTAGATATCAATTACAGGAAAAAAACTGTAAAAAATACAAACACATGGAGGCTAAATGGCACACTACTAAATAACCAAGAGATCACTGAAGAAATCAAAGAGGAAATCAAAAAATATCTAGAAACAAATGACAATGAAAACACGATGACCCAAAACCTATGAGATGAAGCAAAAGCAGTTCTAAGAGGGGAGTTTATAGCAATACAATCCTACCTCAAGAAACAAGAAAAATTTCAAATAAACAACCTAACCTTAAAGAAAAAACAACCTAACCTAAAGCAATTAGAGAAAGAAGAACAAACAAAACCCAAAGTTAGCAGAAGGAAAGAAATCATACAGATCAGATCAGAAATAAATGAAAAAGAAACGAAGAAAACAAGAGCAAAGATCAATATAACTAAAAGCTGGTTCTTTGAGAACATAAACAAAATTGATAAACCACTAGCCAGACTCATCAAGAAAAAAAGAAGACTCAAATCAACAGAACTAGAAATGAAAAAGGAGAAGTAGCACCTGACACTGAAGAAATACAGAGGATCATGAGAGATTACTATAAGCAATTATATGCCAATACAATGGACAACCTGGAAGAAATGGACAAATTCTTAGAAATGCACAACCTTCCGAGGCTCAACCAGGAAGAAATAGAAAATACAAACAGACCAATCACAAGCACTGAAATTGAGACTGTGATTAAAAATTTTCCAACAAACAAAAGCCCACATGGCTTCACAGGCGAATTCTATCAAACATTTAGAGAAGAGCTAACACCTATCCTTCTCAAACTCTTCCACAATATAACAGAGGGAGGAACACTTCCAAACTCATTCTATAAGGCCACCGTCACCCTGATACCACAACCAGACAAAGATGTCACAAAGAAAGAAAACTACAGGCCAATATCACTGATGAACATAGATGCAAAAATCCTCAACAAGATACTAGCAAACAGAATCCAACAACACATTAAAAGGATCATACACCATGATCAAGTGGGGTTTATCCCAGGAATGCAAGGATTCTTCAATATATGCAAATCAATCAATGTCATAAACCAAATTAACAAATTGAAGGAGAAAAACCATATGATCATCTCAATAGATGCAGAAAAAGCTTTTGACAAAATTCAACACCCATTTATGATAAAAACCCACCAGAAAGTAGGCACAGAGGGAACTTACCTAAACATAATAAAGGCCATATATGACAAACCCACAGCCAACATCGTTCTCAATGGTGAAAAACTGAAAGCATTTCCTCTAAGATCAGGAACAACACAAGGTTGTCCACTCTCACCACTAGTATTCAACATAGTTTTGGAAGTTTTAGCCACAGCAATCAGAGAAGAAAAAGAAATAAAAGGAATCCGAATCGGAAAAGAAAAAGTAAAGCTCTCACTGTTTGCAGATGACATGATACTATACATAGAGAGTCCTAAAGATGCCACCTGAAAACTACTAGAGCTAATCAATGAATCTGGTAAAGTAGCAGGATACAAAATTAATGCACAGAAATCTCTTGCATTCCTATACACTAGTGATGAAAAATCTGAAAGAGAAATTAAGGAAACACTCCCATTTACCATTGCAACAAAAAGAATAAAATACCTAGGAATAAACCTACCTAAGGAAACAAAAGACCTGTACGCAGAAAACTATAAGACACTGATGAAAGAAATTACAGACGATACAAACAGATGGAGAGATATACCATGTTCTTGGATTAGAAGAAGCAACATTGTGAAAAGGACTACACTACCCAAAGCAATCTACAGATTCAATGCAATCCTATTCTAACGACCAATGGCATTTTTCACAGAACTAGAACAAAAAGTTTCACAATTTGTATACAAACACAAAAGACCCCAAATAGCCAAAGCAATCTTGAGAAAGAAAAACGGAGCTGGAAGAATCAGACTCCCTGACTTCACACTACACTACAAAGCTACAGTAATCAAGATAGTATGGTGCTGGCACAAAACCAGAAATATAGATCAATGGAACAGGATAGAAAGCCCAGAGATAAACCCACACACATATGGTCACCTTATCTTTGATAAAGGAGGCAAGATATACAATGCAGAAAAGACATTCTCTTCAATAAGTGGTGCTGGGAAAACTGGACAGCTACTGTAAAAGGATGAAATTAGAACACTCCCTAACACCATAAACAAAAATAAACTCAAAATGGATTAAAGACCTAAATGTAAGGCCAGACACTATCAAACTCTTAGAGGAAATTATAGGCAGAACACTCTATGACATAAATCACAGCAAGATCCTTTTTGACCCAGCTCCTAGAGAAATGGAAATAAAAACAAAAATAAACAAATGGAACCTAATGAAACATAAAAGCTTTTGCCCAGCAAAGGAAACCATAAACAAGACGAAAAGACAACCCTCAGAATGGGAGAAAGTATTTGCAAATGAAGCAACTGACAAAGGATTAATCTCCAAAATTTACAAGCAGCTCATGCAGCTCAATATCAAAAAAACAAACAACCCAATCCAAAAATGGGCAGAAGACCTAAACAGACACGTCTCCAAAGAAGATATACAGATTGCCAACAAACACATGAAAGAATGCTCAACATCATTAATCACTAGAGAAATGCATATCAAAACTACAATGAGATATCACCTCACACTGGTCAGAATGGCCATCATCAAAAAATCTACAAACAATAAATACTGGAGAGGGTGTGGAGAAAAGAGAACCCTCATACACTGTTGGTGGGAATGTAAATTGATACAGCCACTATGGAGAACAGTATGGAAGGTCCTTAAAAAACTAAAAATAGAACTACCATACGACCCAGCAATGCCACTACTGGGCATATACCCTGAGAAAACTATAATTCAAAAAGAGCCATGTACCACAATGTTCACTGCAGCTCTATTTACAATAGCCAGGACATGGAAGCAACTTAAGTGTCCATCGACAGATGAATGGATAAAGAAGATGTGACACATATATACAATGGAATATTACTCAGCCACAGAAAGAAATGAAATTGAGTTATTTGTAGTGAGGTGGATGGACCTAGAGTCTGTCATACAGAGTGAAGAAAGTTAGAAAGAGAAAAACAAATACCGTATGCTAACACATATATATGGAATCAAAAAAAAAAAAAAAAGAAAAGGTCATGAAGAACCTAGGGGCAAGATGGGAATAAAGATGCAGACCTATTAGAGAATGGACTTGAGGACTCGGGGAGGGGGAAGGGTAAGCTGGGACAAAGTGAGAGAGTGGTAGTGTTTATATGGACATATATACACTACCAAATGTAAAATAGATAGCTAGCGGGAAGCAGTCGCATAACACAGGGAGATCAGCTCGGTGCTTTGGGACCAGCTAGAAGGGTGGGATAGGGAGGGTGGGAGGGAGGGAGACCCAAGAGGGAAGCAATATGGGGATATATGTATATGTATAACTGATTCACTTTGTTATAAAGCAGAAACTAACACACCATTGTAAAGCAATTATACTCCAACAAAAATGTTAAAAAAAAAAAAAAGATAGTATGGTACTGGCACAAAACCAGAAATATAGATCAATGGAACAGGATAGAAAGCCTAGAGTTGAACCCACACACCTATCGTCATCTTATTTTTTATAAAGGAGGCAAGAATATACAATGGAGAAAAGACGGCCTCTTCAATAAGTGGTGCTGGGAAAACTGGACAGCTACATGTAAAAGAATGAAATTAGAACACTCCCTAACACCATACACAAAAATAAACTCAAAATGGATCAAAGACCTAAATGTAAGGCCAGACGCTATAAAACTCTTAGAGGAAAACATAGGCAGAACACCCTATGACATAAATCACAGCAAGATCCTTTTTGACCCACCTCCTAGAGAAATGGAAATAAAAACAAAAATAAACAAATGGGACCTAATGAAACTTAAAAGCTTTTGCCCAGCAAAGGAAACCATAAACAAGACGAAAAGACAACCCTCAGAATGGGAGAAAATATTTGCAAATGAAGCAACTGACAAAGGATTAATCTCCAAAATTTACAAGCAGCTCAATTTCAAAAAAACAAGCAACCCAATCCAAAAGTGGGCAGAAGACCTAAATAGACATTTCTCCAAAGAAAATATACAGATTGGCAACAAACACATGAAAGAATGCTCAACGTCACTAATCATTAGAGAAATGCAAATCAAAACTACAATGAGGTATGACCTCACACCAGTCAGAATGGGCATCGTCGAAATATCTACAAACAGTATACTGTGGAGAGGGTGTGGAGAAAAGGGAACCCTCTTGCACTGTTGGTGGGAATGTAAATTGATACAGCCACTATGGAGAACAGTATGGAGGTTCCTTACAAAACTAAAAACAGAACTACCATATGACCCAGCAATCCCACTTCTGGGCATATACCCTGAGAAAACCATAATTCAAGAAGAGTCATGTACCACAGTGTTCATTGCAGCTCTATTTACAATAGCCAGGACATGGAAGCAACCTAAGTGTCCAATGACAGATGAATAGATAAAGAAGATGTGGCACATATATACAATGGAGTATTACTCAGCCATAAAAAGAAACGAAATTGAGTTATTGGTAGTGAGGTAGATGGATCTAGAGTCTGTCATACAGAGTGAAGTAAGTCAGAAAGAGAAAAACAAATGCTGTATGCTAACACATATATATGGAATCTAAAAAATAAATAAATAAATAATGGTTCTGAAGAACCTAGGGCCAGGACAGAAATAAAGATGGCAGACGTAGAGAATGGACTTGAGGACGTGGGGAGGGGGAAGGGTAAGCTGGGACAAAGTGAGAGAATGGCATGGGCATATATACACTACCAAATGTAAAACAGACAGCTAGTTGGAAGCAGCCGCATAGCACAGGGAGATCAGCTCGGTGCTTTTTTACCACCTAGAGGGGTGGGATAGGGAGGGTGGGAGGGAGACGCAAGAGGGAGGAGATATGGGGATATATGTATATGTATAGCTGATTCACTTTGCTATAAAGCAGAAACTAACACACCATTGTAATGCAATTATACTCCAATAAAGATGTTAAAAAATAAAATAAAATAAAAATAAAGATGAATACTTACAAGCTCATGAACATCAGTTTTAAAGACAGAATGTACTCCAATAATGAAAGGCGTTGGGGAACTCAGAACTTCCAGTAGCTGAGCCGGGAGAATAGGAATATAAGGATAACTGGAAATAATAAAAATATACATGAGATATATTTGTTCTTCGGTAATATAACATACCTTTCTTTCATTTTTATGCTGTGTGAATTTTAGATTACCTATGTTTAGAAATTATCAATAATATTCTCAGGGTTGTTAATATTAAATTCTTGGGGAAAAAAGATTTAAAAAAAAATCTTCATGTGAAAGATATGATCCAATACAACAAGATATAAAGTAAACAAGGGCAGCTTCCTTATCCCTTACCCTTAGGCAAGCAGTCTCTTTAGGTTGTTCAAACTTGCTTGAAATAATTTTTCCTTACATAGCAATCTGACATCAGGTGGTAATACTGACTCCCTGATCGGTCTGCTCCCTCAATATTGGTGATGGTTTATTTGTCTATATAAAACAATCATTCAAATTCCATTTTCTATACTTGATTTTTGTATTCAATAAGAATGGCAAGGGGCTTCCCTGGTGGCGCAGTGGTTGAGAGTCTGCCTGCCAGTGCAGGGGACGCGGGTTCAAGCCCTGGTCTGGGAAGATCCCACATGCCGCGGAGCAACTAGGCCCGTGAGCCACAACTACTGAGCCTGCGTGTCTGGAGCCTGTGCTCCGCAACAAGAGAGGCCGCGATAGTGAGAGGTCCGCGCACCGCGATGAAGAGTGGCCCCCGCTTGCCGCAACTGGAGAAAGCCCTCGCACAGAAACGAAGACCCAACACAGCCAGAAATAAATATATAAATAAATAAAATTAAAAAAAAAAAAAGAATGGCAAGGTACAAAAACAAAGGTTTAGAATGCTCTCTTATCCAGGAGTTAAGAAAAGCACATAGGTTAAAAAATTTTTTTCATAAAATCTGTAGACTGTCTAAATTTTTCTAGTTTGTATAAACTTAAGTTTCCTATTGTGATTATCAAATTGATAAAAAAGAGTATTAGAATAAAATATTCTACTTACAGCACTCTCAGTCATCACTTGTTTAGATTGTTTTATTTTTTACTTTTTATTATGAAAGATTAACTTCCCTCTCACCCCCAAAATAGAGAGAAAAAGGAAAATAAAGCCCCATGTATCTAATTCAGTTTTGACAATCACCAATGCATGGCCACATACATATTTCTATCCATTTTTGTTCTCTTCCTTACCATATTATTTGAAGCAAATCTCAGACATATCATTTATACATACTTCAGTATATTATCTAAAAAAGATAAGGGCTCTTTAAAAAATAAAACCATAATACACTATAACCCCTCAAATTAATAATAATTCCTTAATAGTAAATAATCAGACAGTACTATTTTAAGACTTTTATCTCCTACTATATTCAAAGGGAATTAAATGTTGCTGACAATACTATTCAAATTAATTATTTTTTCATGAAATAAATCACCACTCAATAATAGACAACTTGGAAAAGTTCCGAATTCCAGGCTAATTCCTATCAGAATCATGACTCCTACAACAATGTAACTTTGTAACATATGCCCTTGTCGTTCAAAACTGTCGTGCTGTGATGTTTTGACTGATCATCGATAAGTAATGCATGATTTGGGAATAAGTAAAGATACCAAATAAAAACTCTCACCTATATTTAAGAGGAAACATTAATGATTCCAGGGCTCTACAAGCATCACTAAGTCTCTGGAAACTTGCAGAATGGAAGAGAACCTTATTTTCTGTGAGGACTGCACAGAAGAGGCTGAGGACATTCTGAATTCCTGAAAACACACAGAACAAATGCTTACCAAATGCATTTAATTTTACATGTGCTGCCAACCAAGCCTTAGAATGACATGGAATGAAAAAGCCAATATTTTTAAAATCTCTGAAGAAAAATATTTGGTTAAACTATAAATTCCATAGAGCCTAAGGGTATTTCTTTCCCAAACTTTCAGTTTTGTTTGTCTAATCAGTGTAACACTCATTGAATATATTAGTTGTTTGGAAATACACTATTACCTTCTTTTCAACTTAATCTCCAAGGTCTGTACTTAAATTTCTGTTTTAGATGCTTGGCATTGTTCTAATAACATTTTTCCCTTTTAAAGTCCATTTGTCTGATGTTAACATAACCATACCAGTTTTGTTATTGAAATTTTCCTGGTATATCTTTTTTCCACCTTTTTACATCAACCTTTCTCTACTTCCTGGAAATAGCACATTGTTCACAACTTAAAAAATTCCCACTAAAATCAACAAGAAATAAGCAACGTAAGAGAATAATATGAATTTACAATTTACAAAAGAGGAAATCAAAATGATAAACATGAAAAGAAGCTCCAAAACTTCTAATAATCAGAAAAATTCAACCTAATAAATTCATGAGGTATGATATTAAACCTACTACAGTAGCCAAAATCAAAGCCTGACAATTCTAAGTTTTTATGAGGATGGCAATGAAAGGAACTATCATACTTACTGCTGTGAGGAATATAAAGAAACTTAAGATGCATATACCCTACCATCTAGTTATTACAGTAATTTTAGTAATTCCATTATTAGTTATTTATCCAGAAACTGTCTCACATGTACCCAAGAAGATAAGGTACAAAAAGGTACGCTGTAGAAGTATTTAACAATGAAAAAAGTGGGCACATCCTAAATGTAAGAATGAAGAATAAATTATAGTAAAATCATACTATAAATTAAACTTCCTCTGATTGAAGATGGCAAATGTTGACTGAAACAAAAAACTGAAGTTTTATTATTCAAAATTTATAAAATGAAAAGCAATTATACTCCAATAAAGATGTTAAAAAGACACAAAATTTATAAAATGAAATAATTATTAAAGAAATTTAAATACAATTTTCAAGTGATATGGCTTTTGGGGGTAGGTCTGTAACATTTATACTTGTGAATTTAAGATAGATTAAAACATCACTAAGACTTCTGGGATACCTTTACAGCAGTGAAAATAAGAGAGCTAGTGCTACATATATCAACATGAATAACTCTCCCAAATATAATATCGAGTGAGGAAAGTAAGGTATAAAGTGATGCTATAGAATGACAGCATTTATATATTGTTTAAAACCATACAAAATGCTACTATATATTGTTCAGCTATATACAAACATACAGTCAAAATATAAAGATATATCTGGGACTAAAAAATACCAAATTCGGGATAGCATATATCTCTGGGATGAGAAGGCATATGCAGGAAGTTTCAACTATATCTACGATGCTACATTTGTTAAACTGGATCATAGATACGTTAAACAGTTTTTTTTTTGGGGGGGGGGAATAATTTAAAGCTTACAGAAAAGTTGCAAGAATAGTGCACAGAGCACCCATCTACCCTTCACAATGATTCACCTAATGTTAAAATTTTGCTCCATTTGCTTTAACATTTGTACTTACGTGCTAGCATGCCCTGACTTTTTCTACAAACACACACACATTTTTCTGAGCCATGTGAATGTACACATCACGACATTTACCCCTAAATACTTGTGTGTTTTTTGTAAGAATAAAGATAATGTCTTCCTTAACCACAGTATGGTTATCATCCTCAGTAAATTAAACATGTTGTAATACTTGAAGTCTAATCTTACATTTGTATTCCAATTTTGTCCACTGACTCAATGTTATTCTTTGGAGCTTTTCCCCTACCATCAGGATTCATTCTAAGCTCAATATTCCATTTAGCTGTCATGTTTCTTTATTCTCATTCAATATGGAGCATTTCCACAACCTTAAATTTTTCTTTTACTGAGATAAAATTCACATAACATAAAACTAACCATTTCAAAGAGAACAATTTATTCATTTGCTTACTAAACTATCTTGCATCCCAGGAGTAAATCCTACTCAATCATGGTCTATGATCCTTTATCATGTTGTTGAATTTGGTTTGCCAAAATTTTGTTGAGGATTTTTTCATCTAAGTTCATCAGGGATGTTGGTTTCTAGTTTCCTTTTCTTGTAGTGTCCAAGTCTGGCTCTGGTATCAGGGTAATAATGCTGGCCCTTTAAAATGAGTTTGGAAGTGTTCCCACTTCCATTTTTTGGAAGAGTTTGTAATGGACAGGTATTAATTCTTCTTTAAATTTTTGGTTGGATTCACCAGTGAAGCCATGTGGTCCTGGACTTTTCTTTTGGGAATGTTTTTGATTACTGATTCAATCTCCTTAGTAATTGTTCTGTTCAGATTTTCTATTTATTATTTCGTTTTGGTAGGTTGTATGTTTCTAGGAATCTATTCATTCTTCTAGGTTACCTAACTGTTGGTATTTTCACAGTACTCACTTATGATCCCTAGTGTTTCTGTGGCATCAGTTGTAATGTCCCCTCTTTCATACCTGATTTTACTTATTTGAGTATTTCCTCTTTTTTTTCTAAGTCTAGCTAAAGGTTTGTCAACTCTACTTATCTTTCTTAAGAAACAGCTGTTAGTTTCATTGATCTTTTCTACTGTCTTTTTATTCTCTATTTCATTTATTTTTTGCTCTGATCTTTGTTATTTCCTTCCTTCTACTAACGTCAGGCTTCATTTGTTCTTTTTCTAATTCCTTGGAATGTAAGGTTAGGTTATTTGAGATCTTTCTTTTTTCTTAATGTAGATATTTATCACCGTAAACTTCCCTCTTAGATCTGCATTTGCTGCATCCCGTAAGTCTTGGTGTTTGCTTTTCCATTTTCGTTTGTCTCATGATATTTTTGACTTTTTCACTGACCCACTGGCTGTTCAGGAGCATGTTGTTTCATCTCTATACATTTGTGAATTTACAAGTTTTCTTCTTGATACTGATTTCTAGTTTCACACCATCCTGTTTGCAAAACACACTTGATACGATTTTAATCTTCATAAATTTATTAAGACTTGTTTTGTAGCCTAATATACAATTCATCCTGGAGAATGTTCAACGTGTGCTTGAGAAGAATGTGTATATTTTGTTGCTGTTGGATGGAAGGTTTTGTATATGTCTGTTAGGTCCATCTGCTATAACATGTTGTTTAATCCTTACTATTTGCCTTATTGATTTTCTGTTTGGATGATTTATCCATTGTTGAATGTGGGGTACTGAAGTCTTCTACTATTATTGTATTGCTGTCAACTTTTCCCTTCAGATCTGTTAATATTTGCTTTATATATTTAAGTACTCTGATGTTGGGTGCATAAATATTTACAGTTGTTATAACCTCTTGATGAACTGACTATTTTATCATTATATAATGACTTTGTCTCATTATAGTTTTTGGCTTAAAGTCTATTCTGTCTGACATCAATGTAGCTACCTGTGCTTTCCTTTGGCTTTTATTTGCATGAGATATATTTTTATATAGCTTCACCTTCAGTGTATATGTATCATGAAAGCTGAAGTGAGTCTTTTTTCTTTTAGGCTCTGGTGAGTACAGCAGTCAGCACCTAGCTCTGTGTTAATTAGAAGCTGTACCCTGTAAAGTATGCAGTCAAACACCTTTCAGGGAAACACTGGGAGAAGGGTGTTTTTGCCTGCTCCCTCTGCACTGAGCCTGGAGGGATAACCACAGTAAGTGCTCACACACCCATTAAGAACTGCTTCTTTGTGTTCTATAGTCCTATGGGACTTGTGAACACAAACTCTGTTGGTTTTCAGAGCTAAGAGTTTGAGGGAACCATTCCTCAGGTAGGAGCCTTAAAAGTTGATGTTCAAGATGTGTGGCCCCAACCCTTTGCTCTTCAGGGAGAAGCTGGGCGTTGGGGGTTCCCTCGCCAATATTTGGTGCTGTGCAAGGAGTGGGGTTTATGGCAGGATTGTATCTCCATCATTCCTACCCATTTCAATGTGGGTATTTTCTTAGGAGCCCAAGGTACAGGAGTAACTTAACTAGTTTCTGGATTTCTCTCACAGGGAACTGCTCCATGTGTCACTCTCTGCGAAAGAGTGAAATTCAGGAGCCTCCTATGTTGCCATCTTGGTCCTGAGTCTCATCTAGCCCTCCTATGACTCTCTCATTACCAGGATTTTCCTGTTAAATTTCTAGCAGGTCTGCCACTAGCCCCAAATAGGATTATAACTTAGACAAGCAGAGTTAGAGTTTCTTCCCTTTCATTTCCTTCTGGATTCAATATTATTTTTCCTGACAATGATGTTGTGGGCTTAAGCTTTCCCCGCTTTTGGCAGCAAAGTTGCTGGTTTTATGGCCAGCCCTGCCCTGGCTAAACTATCATTTTCACTGATAGTACTGACATGTGGGAAAGATGGGAGCCACCCCAGGTAAGAATGCTGCAGGTTCCTACTATTCTCATCCAAAGGTCTAGCATGAATAAATGCTTCTGAGTTTGTTGTTTGCTTCTGGTCAACTTCCAGAGCACTGAAATAGTTGTACAATAACTGTACAACAATTTCTGTCTAGTTTCACACTGATTCTTTAGGGAGAGGATTAACTCTTCATACTGCCATAACCAGAATCATTATCCTTGGTGATGTCAATTTTGTTCACCTAAACTTTTGTTTATTGCTATCTAACTCCTCTAATGTATACTTCGTATTTTTCCTTGTAACTAATAAGCAATCTGTGTTCAGACACTTTAGACCATGCAAATATCTTGTTCCTCACCAAAATTTCTGCCTACATTTAGCATCTATTGATAATTACTATCTGAATCAGTCTTTACTATGACGATCATAAAATGCTTTTCCAAATCCAGCACTTCCTCCACCTTCACCAGTCAGCACTCAACATTCTGCAACTAGCAGAACCCTCGTTTATTCCTCCACTAACCTGCTTATTTATATATCCATTATCAGTATGGACTCATGGATTTCTATTTCTTTTTTTTGGATTTCTATTTTTTTATTCCAACATTCTATAAGTCATTACTGCCCTTAATTATTTTTGTGCCAATTAAGTCCTAGATTTAGACACTGGGCACCCCTTTAAACCTAGTTCCTGTGTCCCTGTGACATGAACTCATTTCTTTTTTTTTCTTACTTTCTGGCTTGACAAAATAATCTAGGCTCATATTTTACCTACCCTGTCCCTGCTCTGAAGTCAGCCACTTCTCCAAGGAGGCTGGTTCCTTTTTGTGAGGAATGGCATTAAAGATCAAGGATTCTGGGGTTTAGGGTAAATGTTAGATCATTTCTACTAGGGTGTCTTTGTTTCTGGGCTACTTCTGCAGATACAGCAGATATATGCACATACATGAACACATATACATGCATAAAGACAGACACACACACATATATATGTATACACACATATACATATATTTGAGACATCCTGAGTCCACATCATTACTTTCAATTCCAATCTATTCTCATAGGGTCTCCCCACTGACTCCAATACATATTTGTATGTCCCTTCTTCCAGTGAGAACCCTGGATTCTAACAACAAAAACACATTTGCTAAATCTTATATTATACATAAACTGCATGATTTTTTCAGCCATTCTAACTCAAAAAAATCACACCAACTAAAAAGGAGTTAACAATTTATTTGCAATTCTCTCCAAAACTGAGGTTATATAGTCAAATACTGTGTTTATAAGTTACTTTGATTAGTTTTTCCTCTTCAGTATGGTTATGTTACTCATTTGAAAGAGAGTGGAGTTTGTTTCTGTATGCTTTCAGTTTTAATTTTTTTTAATTTCTTCCCATCATGATTGATCTAATATTATTTTCTGAAGACGTGAGACCTAAATAAGTTTTGAGAATTCAAAACTACATAAGAAGATCTACTCAGAGAAGTGTCACTCCTTCCCTGAATTAATAGTATTGTGCCAATATCGATTCCCTGGTTGTTATAATATACTATGACTATGATTACATAAGACATTATTGTTGGGGGAAGGTAGGTGATGTATTCTTGAGACTTCTCCGTACCATTTTAGCAACTTCTCGTGAGTCAAAGTATTTAAAAATAAAAATTTATATTAAAAAAGTCTGCAGTTGTATTAATTTCCAATGGCTATTATAATAAATTACCACAAACTTAATGGCTTAAAACAACATGAATATATTATCTTAAAGTTCAGGAGGTCAGAAGCCCTACTCTTGGCTTTTCCAGCTTCCAGCACCTGCCCACATTCCTGAGCTCATGGCTCCCTTCTATCGTCAAAGCTGGTAAGGCCGGTTGAGTCTTTGTCCCTTGTGTGATGTCAGAGTACACCACTCTGACACTGACTCTTTTGCTTCCCTCTTCCATCTTTTAAGGACCTTTATGATCACACTGGGCCCACCTAAAGGAGCTGACACTCGAGTTGTATTTTGAAAGATAAGCAGAAGTAAGAGTTAGGGCGACAAGAGCAGTAAGGCTTTCAAAGTTGACAGAAGACCATGTGCAAAGAAACAGAGGACTGAGGAAGGAAAAGGCACTCAGAGAGACCTACAAGTAGTTTTGCCAAGGGCAGGTTCATGAAGAATTTGTATACCATAGTAAGGCGTCCAAGCTTTCTTCCGGAAGACTCTAGGGAAGAACTTTTCCCTTTCCACTCCCATGTGAACCCTCTGTAATCCCTCACAAAAAAGATAATCCATCAGAAAATAAAAGTCATAGCTGGCATCATGTAGTAGTAGATAAATTGTGAAGAAGGAAGGCATGCACTTTTAAGGGACTCTAACCTACTTATATCAGTAAAAACAATCAATTTGTGATATCAAGGGGTGAAATATTAGACTATATTTACTAATAGAGGATTTATGTCTCATGTATTAGAAATGAGTTGGGATAATATTCTAGTGCTTAAAGGGTAAGTTTCTCATTATCCAGAAAATTATGTAATGTAATATAGAATAAAAGTTACCTGTGACTAACTGAAGGATTGCTTAAACTTTGTATTTTTAAATATAACATGCTTTCTTCAGCTTTAGATAATTAACAATCTCAAATATTTTAAGAAATTACATTAATGTTTTTATTCCTAACTAGCAACACTTGTTGCTGTGTTCACAGAGTTATTTAGAAATTCATTTTCTTTGAACTACTAGTCATAATCAGCTTTCTAAATAACCTTGAATTGTTTCCTAGTCTTTGGTAGCCAATGTCTATCCAAAGCTACACAATAACAGTGGAGAAAACAATATGAAAAACAAACATTCCAGTGATAATTACTGCTGATTTCACTATAATGGTACATACACATCCTGTTGATTATTTAAATAGTAAAACATTCTGAAAAATTACTTCCTGATCTTAACTTTTCTTTAGGGGTTAAAGTTCTAAAATTCATAGCATCAAACATTAATGAACGTATTTGTTTCCCGTTTTGAAAAAACAACACCCAAAACTTTTCTCCAGAATCCTCCCCTCCTCTGAATAATAACGATATGTTACACAAATAGAACACTATGGCTCAGCTTTCAAATGGGCAAATTGAGGAACTGAAGGCCATGGTTTTCAAGACAGGCTATATTTCCAAAAGCCTTAAACAATTTACTATAATTCTGTCAATCCACAATGGAGAAAACTTAACAACGGTCATGGCTTAATACAAGTCATGAAAAAGGAGATTTCTCATTCATTCGGTTGTTATTTGTTGAGTAGCTACTATGCACAAGGTATCAGGAATACAATAATGAAGAAAAACAAAATCCCTACCCTCCCAGATTATCTAAAGCTTTATATAGTTTAGTTTTGTAACTACCATTGAGAAGCAATGTTTAATATTTGTTACAAATTCGGTATATTATTTCCAAATATATTATAAATGGAAATCTTCTAAGTAAAAAATAACTAAGAAATGTAACTGAACTGGGCAACTGTGCATGGGTATATTTTAGTGGTTATGAACATGGGTTTATTCCCTTGAACGTGACATGAATTAAATACACTTTACATACTTATAAGTAGAGTTTAGCAATGTGGTAATCTTTAAATACAAGAAGTCATTTAACAAATACTTATGACCACAAAGAATTCAAATCTAAAACTGTATATCTATAGCCCAAGTAACAATCCACAGAAGACCAACTCAAGCAAAACTTTGTAAAAAGGTATAGCACATTTCCTTCCTTGTTGAACAACACAATTGGTTCTCTGGGTCAAGGGTAATCACATCAACCCCAAATGGTCCAGATTCCTAGTCTGTGCCTGTTCTGAATGACCAGGTTTTTAAATCTACTTTAATGTTTAAATTTAAGAAGCAGGAAACAAAAGAGGCTTTAGGAGCAGAATAGCAAACAAAGGGAAAGGATAATATAGAGTGAATAACTGGAGAATTAAAGCAAGGAACAAACAGGAAGCAAGTGCCTTGGCAGAACGAACTCTTTTAATTAAAGCTTTCTTCTCCCCTTCCTTCCCTGCCTCTACTGTTAAACCTTTACTAGCTGCTGAGATATATAAGAAACTGCTAAACTCTAGGGATAGATATAAAAAAAATTGAGGCAGGTTTGTAGGAGCTCGCAGCTCAGTGAAGATGGCAGGTTGGTAAAAAAATAGTTAACACATAACAGAAATGCGACCTGTAAAAAATGTTACAGAGCACAGAAAAGAGGATAATTTATCCTGCTACCATCTGTAAGTTGCATACTTAATTGTTGGAATAACCATATTTTATAAGAATATTAATCTCTAAAGTGCTCAAAGAGGAACTTCCCTGGTAGTCCAGTGGTTAAGACTCAGTGCTTCCACTGCAGGGGGCCCGTGCATTTGATCCCTGGTCGGGGAACTAAGATCCCACATGCCGCGCAGCGCGGGGCCAAAAACAGAGCAAAATGATATTTTACACAAGAGAACTTTGTGACGATGATGGATAACAGTTAATAGCTATCTTGCCTCAGACATTTGCGTTCACTAAAGGATAACTCAATTCAAAGACAGAGGTAACTATTTAGTGGTAGCATTTAAACGCCATAAGAGGAAAATGGAGAAGATAGTTTTGAATCAGGATTCTTCTGAACTGTCCTCAAATGATATCATGTAGCAAGCACATACTTTATTTATGTGTAATTCTAGCAAGCGTAGTACATTAGTCAACAAGCACTCCATTGGTCAATGACTGTCAGTCTTTGGTATTTTAAAAATGGTTTCCTTTATAAAACTAGCATTGGGCTTCCCTGGTGGCGCAGTGGTTGAGAATCTGCCTGCTAATGCAGGGGACACGGGTTCGAGCCCTGGTCTGGGAAGATCCCACATGCCACGGAGCAGCTGGGCCCGTGAGCCACAACTACTGAGCCTGCGCATCTGGAGCCTGTGCCCCGCAACGGGAGGGGCCGCGATAGTGAAAGGCCCGCGCACCGCGATGAAGAGCGGTCCCTGCACCGCGATGAAGAGTGGCCCCCGCTTGCCGCAACTAGGGAAAGCCCTCGCACGAACTGAAGACCCAACACAGCCAAAAATAAATAAATAAATAAAAAAAAAAAAAAAAAAAAAAAAAAAAAATTTAAAATTTAAAAAAAAAAAAAAAAAAAAAAAAAAAAAAACTAGCATAAATATTTAATGTTTAATTTTGAAAAGAAAGCAATCAATTTCCTGATAGCATTTTGACTACTTCTGAATGCTCAAGCTTCATCAAACATCTTACTATTTCATGAAGGCCTGTCATGGCTCTATACCGTTGCTTATGTTCTTCTTTCTGCCTGGAATGTCCTTCTTCCACTTTTCTAGCTAGTAAGAGTTAGCTTACTAGCTATTATTGCACTAATTATACTGTACTCTATTATTGCACTAATTATACTGTACTGTAATTTTTAAAATGTATCTGTTTCTCCACTAGGCTAAAAGTATTACCTGGGATAAGGGCTGAGGTTGTTTCATCTTTACATCCCTAGTGACTAGCACAGGACCTGGCACATGGTAATGGTTTTGTAAACATCTGATGAGAAAAATATACTCCTGCAGATAGGCATTATAGAAAGTTTATTCTTTGCGCTATTTATTACCAAAACGTAAATTGAACAGTCTTCTCTAGAAATTCTTAGGACTCTGTAATAAAGTAGACATGGTAAGAAGTTTCTTCAGAAAAGTGCTCCAGAACAGACTAGTGAGAAGATTTGTTTCACATCCCTAAGACAAACAGTTGACATCTAAACTGTCAAAAAATGATGGACTTCCCTGGTGGTGCAGTGGTTAAGAATCCGCTTGCAAATGCAGGGGACGCAGGTTTGATCCCTGGTCCAGGAAGATCCCACATGCCGCGGAGCAACTAA
Organism: Balaenoptera ricei; assembly: GCF_028023285.1. Taxonomy (NCBI): domain Eukaryota; kingdom Metazoa; phylum Chordata; class Mammalia; order Artiodactyla; family Balaenopteridae; genus Balaenoptera; species Balaenoptera ricei. The sequence continues at coordinate 67,584,515 of NC_082646.1, forward strand.
GCCAGTGTGCCACAACTGCTGAGCCTGCGCTCTGGAGCCCGCGAGCCACAACTACTGAGCACACATGCCACAGCTACTGAGCCCGTGAGCCGCAACAAGAAGCCCGTGCACCATAATGAAGAGTAGCCCCCACTCGCCACAACTAGAGAAAGCCCGCCCGCAGCAACGAAGACCCAACGCAGCCCTAAATAAATAAATAAGTTTATAAACGGTCAAAAAGTGATTAATCATAAATACAGTTACAGTAAAACACTACATTTCCTATTTCCTCCTTTCCTACCTAGAGCACAATATGCCATTTATAGTAACGGTCTAAACTCTTGTGCCCACAAATTCTCCAACTACCTTTTTTTCTTTTTTTTAATTTTAAAAATTAATTAATTAATTTTCGGTCACATTGGGTCTTCGTTGCTGCGTGCGGGCTTTCTCTAGTTGCGGCGAGTGGGGGCTACCCTTCATTGGGGTGCACAGGCTGCTCATTGCAGTGGCTTCTCTTGTTGCAGAGCATGGGCTCTAGGTGCGCAGGCTTCAGTAGCTGTGGCACGTGGGCTCAGTAGCTGTGGCTCACGGGCTCTAGAGTGCAGGCTCAGTAGTTGTGACGCACAGGCTTAGCTGCTGCGCGGCATGTGGGATCTTCCCAGACCAGGGCTCGAACCTGTGTCCCCTGCATTGGCAGGTGGATTCTTAACCACTGCGCCATCAGGGAAGTCCCTCCAACTACCTTTTAAACTACAAGTATTGAGAAAGAAAATGGCTACTTCATTTTTTTCCATTATAACTGAGAATAAGACTAAAACAACTAATAATGCTATATGAATACTCTAGGAAAACTAATGAAAATAGTAATATGATCCAAGACACTAGATTTTGATCATTTAAGGAAAAAGAACAAAAATCATTCCACAATTGATGCACTAATCATGTGGCTCATAAATTTACCAATCAACATATTCTTCTTAAAGGTGTTACCTTTAAAGAGAACCATTTTCCACAACCTAAGCCTTCATTCTTTCCTCTGACATCTTTCTTCTTTCTATTTCAGGAACATAAATTATTTTTGATACTCTTATAAAAGTTAATGTCACTTTAAGAATAATTATATAGCACTACAAACAGAAGCTTTTCCAGAGGAAGACAAAAGAGAGAATGCCAGAAGTTTTCCATTAAAATATTTAAAAGCAGAAATAACTTTCTAAATAGCAAGTTATGGTTACAATCAACATTTTAAGGATATTTGTGTAAAAAGGAAAAATTATGTTTATAAGATAAACTGAAGAAAAAACTAGCTATTTTAATAATTTTTAAAAATCTATATTTAGTATTAGATATAATACACAGAAATATTGACTCAATAATTGCTAATGAAAAACTGACTAAATATGGGTGAGCAAAAAGAAAGTATGCATATAAAAAAGTTTATACCAAGATGGAATCATGAGGAAATAAAAATCTTGATCAGACCAATAATGAATAAGGAGACTGAAACGGTAATCAAAACCTCCCAACAAAGAAAAGTTCTGGACCAGATGGTTTCACTGGACCAGATGGTTTCACTGGTGAATTCTACCAAACACTTAGAGAAGAATTAATACCAATTCTTCTCAAACTCTTCCAAAAAACTGAAGAGGAAGGAACACTCCGTAAGGCCAAAAGTACCCTAATAACAAAGCCAGATAAGGACTCTGTAAGAAAAGAAAACTGCAGGCCAATATTACCGATTAACATAGACATGAAAATTCTCAATAAAATACCAGCAAAATAAATTCAACAGTACATTAAAAGGATCATATACAATGGTCAAGTGGAATTTACTCCCAGGATGTAAGGAGAGTTCAACATATACAAATCCATCAATGTGATATACCACACTAATGAAATTAAAGATTAAAAAAAATCCTATGATTATCTCAACAGATGCAGAAAAACCATCTGATTGAACATTCTTTCATGATAAAAACTCTCAACAAATTGGATATAGAAAAAACATACCCCAACATAATAAATGCCACATATGACAAGCCCACAGCTAACATCTTATTGAATATTTAACAGTGAAAGCATGAAAGCTTTCCTGCTAAGATCAGGAACAGGACAAGGCTGCCCACTCCTCTTCAGCACAGTACCGGAAGTCCCAGCCAGAGCAATTAGGGAAGAAAACAAAATAGAAAGCATCCAAATCCGAATGGAAGAAGTAAAACTGTCTCCATTTGCAGATGATATGACCTTATATATAGAAAATCCTAAAGACTCCACCAAAGAGTTGTTAGAACTAATAAACAAATTCCGTAAAGTTACAGGATATAAAATCAACATACAAAAATCGGTTGCATTTCTATATACTAATAATGAACTATCTGAAAATCAACTAAAATAATCTCATTTACAGTAGCATCAAAATGAATAAAATACTTAGGAATAAATTTAACCAAGGAGGTAAAAGATCTGTACATTGAAAACTATGACACTTTGATGAAAGAAACTGAAGAAGACACAAATAAATTGAAATATATCCCATATTCATAAATCAGAAGAATTAACATTGTTGAAATATCCATACTACCTCACACCACCTATGGATTCAATGCAATCAAAATAATTATATTTTTCATAGACACAGAAAAAAAAAATCAATCCTAAAATTCATATAAGTCCCTAGATAGCCAAAGGAATCCTGAGAAAGAAGAACAGAGCTGGAGGTTTCACAATTCCTGATTTTAAACTATATTACAAGGCTACAATAATCAAAAAGTATAGTATTGGCATAAAAACAGACACATAGATCAATGGAATAGAATTGAGAGTGTAGAAAGAAGCTCACACTTATGCAGTCAACTAATATTTGACAAAGAAGCCAAAAATATTCAATGAGGAAAGGACAGTCTCTTCAACAAGTGATGCTGGAAAAATTGGATATTCATGTACAAAAGAATGAAATTGGACCCCTATCTCACACCACTCACAAAAAATAACACGAAGTGTATTAAATAATAAATAAAAGAACCCAAACTATAAAACTACTAAAGGAAACAGGGAAAAATCTTCTTGATATTGGTCTTGGCAATGATTTTTTGGATGTGACAGCCAAAGCTCAAGCAGCAAAAGCAAAAATAAGCAAGTGGGACTACAGCAACTAAAAAGTTTCTGAACAGCAAAAGAAACTATCAGCAAAATGAAAAGGCAGTCTATAGAATAGGAGAAATGATATGCAAACCATCTATTTGTTAAGATATTAATATCTAAAATATATCCAGAACTCATACAACTCAATAGCAAAAAGAAAAAAAAAAAGATTTAAAAATGGGCAAAGGACTTGAATAGATGTTTTTCCAAAGAAGATATACAAATGCCAACAGGCACATGAAAAGATGCTCAACTTCACTAATCATCAAGGAAATGTAAATCAAAACCACAATGAGATACCATCTTACAACAGTTAGAATGATTATTATCAAAAGAGAAGAGGGAATTCTTCTACACCATTGGTGGGAATGTAAATTGGTCCAGCAACTATGGAAAACAGTATGAAGCTTCCTCAAGAAATAAAAAATAGAACTACCATATGATCCAGCAATTCCACTTCTGGGTATATATCCAAAGGAAACGAAATCACTATCTCAAAGAGGTATCTACACTCATGTGTTCATTGTAGCATTATTCACAATAGCCAGGACATGGAAACAACTTAAGTGTCCATCAACGGATGAATGGAAAAAGAAAATATATATATACTACACTGGAATATTATTCAACCATAAAAAGGAAGGAAACCCTGTCTTTCATGACAACGTGGATAGACCCTGAAGGCACTATGCTAAGTGAAATAAGTCAGATAGAGAAAGACAAATACTCTATATTCTCATTTATATATGGAATCTAAAAAAACTGAACTCACAGAAATAAAGAGTAGAATGGTGGTTGCCAGGGGCTAAGGGGTGGGGGAAGTGGGAAGATATTGGTCAAAGGGTACAAATTCCAGGTATAAGATGAATAAATTCTGAGAATCTAATGTACACCATGGTGACTATAATTAACAATACTGTATTACATACTTGAAAACAGTGAAAGGAGTAGATGCTAAATGTTAACAGCACACACACAAATGATAGTTATGTGAGGGGATGGAGGTGTTAACTAATCTTATTGTGGTAATTATTTTTCAGTATATACAAGCATCAAATCACCACATTGTAAACCTTAAACTTATATATGTTATATGTCAATAAAATATCAATAAACACAGATGTTACATGCCTAATGTTGTTGTACTATGGAAACAAAGTGACGATAGCTAAAGGCCCAAGATCATTTTAGTCTGTGACTTTAAAAATGTCTAATAAATAGTATACTATAAAAATTAGGGAATAAGTATTCTAAAACTAGTGTATTTGTAGTTAAAAACCAAATTATAGGTGAATATATATGCCAAAAGATGTCATGAGAATTTCACAAAATTATTTGGGTCAAGGAAGGATACCTGAGCTATGGATTAGATTAAAAAATCAGAGGGGCTATAGCAACCAGTTCTTGTGAATGTAATCTTATTAACGTAAAAAAATTACAATTTTCCACACAAAACACAAGTCTTCAGGTAAACAAAAACAATTCACATAGACTACAAAAAGATACAAACAAATAAATAAAATAGGTGTTAAGTTGGAGATGAAGATGGTTAACAGAAAATTTTAAGGAATGAGGCGGGTAATGGCAGCAGTCCACATAATTACTTCAGGCAAACACAGAGACCTCTGAAACTGTGAAAAACAAATTCATTATCATAACAATCCTTGGAGAGAAGAATCAAGGAAATGCTATCATTACATTTAGACGTTTTACAGGAAAACTAGTCAAGGCTACAAAAGAATCTTAGAGTCTTATCTGCTTCCTGTCTGTGCTTTGTAAAATCTACCACCACTACCCCACCCCCAACCCAGGTAGTGAACTCTGATAATGGTCTAATATTGACCTTCAACAACAGTCCAACCAAAATGACTGGTGATAAGAGCATGCCTTTAGCAGAATTATCAGTACCACATGCTCTGAGAACTACAACTCTGCATACAGTGCTGTTTTAGAAGCATCTTTCTTTCTCCTTTCCTTTCTTATCTTTTCCTTATTCTTTCCCTAGAAAAGTAAATTTTGAATATGTAAGCAAAAGATAACTAAGCTCAAAATACCAGAGAGTAAAATAATGAAATTTGATATTCAAATGGCTAATCATCGTGTTCTGGCGCACTTCATCCATACACAGAACTCTCCTAGGAGATATGACTGCCATTTTCTTCATGGCTAGTGTATTAATTTATTCAAGAAAAACTGATGCCTTCTGTGCCCAAGGCACTATGCCAGATATACAGAATGCAAAGAATAATAAGACAAGGCAGTTCTTGAAGCTCCCAGTCAAGTCACGGAAAACTCCCTATTAATAAATAAGGAAAAAGCACAGAGTAGAACTTCCATACTCTCCCTTGAAGACATTTAGGAATCAATATATCAGTCCTGTACTGCCTATCTCTAGACTATCTGTTGTTTGAGGATAAAATCTCTAATTTATTCAAGCATTGTACTTTTTAAAAAAATAAAAGGTGTACATATGAAGAGTTAAATAGTTGTACAAGTTTTCTAAATATTTGTATTGTAAGATAAAGGACAAATGTAGAAAAGCATACAAATCAAATGTATAGCTTAATGAATTATCTTACAAACACTACCTAGGTCAAGAAGGAACTTTGCTAGCAGCCCTAGAAGCCCCTTCTATGTGCCTCTAATCACAACCACCTCTCTATTGCCATAAGTAACCAGCATCCTGACTTTATTAACCATTTTCCTGACTTCTCCTATAGACATTCTCATCACCCAAATGTGCATCCCTAGACACTATAGTTCAATCTCACTCTATTAAAAATAGGACGTGTTTCATATCTTTTTTTTAAAAAAAATTTTGGCCACACCGTGTGGCACGCAGGATCTTAGTTCCCTGACCAGGGATTGAACCCACGCCCCCTGCAGTGCAAGCACGAAGTCTTAATGACTGGACCGGCAGGGGAGTCCCTCAAATCCCTTTTAATCTAGAGGTTCCTCCTCCATTCCTTATAATTTATTTGTTAAAGAACCTGGGACATTTGACCAATAGTTTCCAAGAGCCTGGATTTTGACAACTGTAGTCTCTTGGGGCAACGTGTTCCCCATCTTCTGTATTTCCTATGATCAGAATCAGATTTAAGCTCTCTGGCAAAACACAGGTAGTGTCTGGCAAGGTTAGGAACATAATATCAGCCTGTTTTTCTTCTGCGAGGGTTGTAAAATGGTGTTCTATTTCGATAATTTCTTTTTCATTTATTTTTGAAGCTTTTCTAGAACTTTAGAGAAACTGAATTATACAGGATGCATTCTTTTTTGTCTGTTTTTTTTATTGAGTATAATTATTTTCAAATTAATCCATGTGGTAATATGTATCAACAATTTATAATGCCTAGTAGTATTCCATTGTATGGATATGCCACAGATTATTTATCCATTACCGTAACCATTATTCATTACATTTATGGACACTAAGCTTGTTTCAAGATTTTCACTATTATAAAAATATGGATATGACCATTCATTTACAAATATTTTTTATGGACAATGCTATCATTTTCCTTAAGTAAACGCCTAGGAGTGAAATGGCTGGATTATTTGGTTTATTTAACTTTTTAAAAAAGTCAAACTGTATTCCAAGGTAGCTGTCCCATTCACACTCCCATTAGCAGTAAACTAAAGTTCCCATTCCTCCACTTCAGGCAGCCCTCTGAAAAGTTGGAATGCTAATGTTCCTCTCCCTCCTTCCCAAGGGATTGTGCACCTTCTCCCAACGCAGCAAGCCACCCCTCATTCTTCTTTGTTCCCAGTGGCCCTCAGGCATCCAAAATATGCTAATTCTGTCAGTGCTCCGAATATGGCAAGACAGAAACCAGTTCCTTGGGCAGCCCTTTGTAAATCTGGAACATTGGACGGACACTCCACTTTTCTCCTTCCCTTTCCCCCAAGGAGAAGCTGCAAGCTGGGCGTTCTCTTCCAGTGCTGGCTGTGCTGGCTTGGGGGTGAGGCTGACCAGGTAAAGTGAACTTGCTCTTCTTAACCGTTTCAATGTAGCTGTTCTCAGCTCTGTGATCAACTGGGGTACCACAACTTCTTAAGTAGCTTCTGGAATTCTCACAAAGGTTTTTTGGTCTGTATATAATTGTTAAATTGATGTTTCTGTGGGAGAACGAGGACTGGGACTTCCTATTGTGCCATCTTACTGACGTCACTCCCTAAATTCTCACTCTTGACTGTCCATCTCCTTCACTATTTAAGCACAGTTATTTTAATATCTGATAACTACCTTCTGGTGTCCCTGGGGGCCTTTTATATTGTCTATGGTTTCTTTTACATTTCTTTCAGATAGCTTTAGTCTTCATGTTTCTGGTTATTTTTTTTAACTTGATGGTATGCTTTATTTTGTTAAATTAATTTTTTCATTGGAGTATAGTTGATTTACAATGTTGTGTTAGTTTCTGCTGTACAGTAAAGTGAATCAGCCATACATATACATACATCCACTCTCTTCTAGACTCCATTCCCATATAGGTTGTTACAGAGCACTGAACAGAGTTCCCTGTGCTATACAGTAGGTTCTTATTAGTTATCTTTTATATACAGTAGTGTGTATATGTCAATCCCAATCTCCCAATTTATCTCTCCCCCTTTCCCCCTTAGTAACCATAAGTTTGTTTTCTACATCTGTGACTCTATTTTTTTTGTAAATAGGTTCATTTGTACCATTTTTTTAGATTCCACATGTAAGTGTTATCATATGATATTTGTCTTTTTCTGTCTGACTTATTTCACTCAGTATGACAATCTCTAGGTCTATCCACGTTGCTGCAGATGGCATTATTTCGTTCTTTTTTTATGGCTGAGTAATATTGGTATATATGTACCACATATATTGGTATATATGGTATATATATGGTATATATGTACCACATCTGCTTTATCCATTCCACCGTCGATGGACATTTAGGTTGCTTCCATGTCCTGGCTATTGTAAATAGTGCTTCAATGAACGTTGGGGTGCCTGTATCCTTTTTCAAATTATGGTTTTCTCTGGATATATGCCCTGGAGTGGGATTGCTGGATCATATGGTAGCTCTACTTTTAGTTTTTTAAGGAATCTCCATACTGTTCTCCATAGTGGCTGTACCAATTTACATTCATTCCCACCAACAGTGTAGGAGGATTCCCTTTTCTCCACACCCTCTCCAGCATTTACTGTTTACAGATTTTTTGATGATTGGCACTCTAACAGGTGCGAGGTAAAACTTCATTGTAGTTTTGATTTGTATTTCTCTAATAACTAGTGATGTCGAACATCTTTTCATGTGCTCTTGGCCATCTATATGTCTTCTTTGGAGGGTACTGGGCATACATGTAAAAATCTGTAGATATATTGGAGGCCTAGAATGCAGTTATCTTGCTCCAGAAAGCATTTACTTTTACTCCTACTATAAGGCTAAAGATAGTAGCATTAAGGATCATTTTAATCTGTTTCTAGGAACTGAAATGATTTCAAGCTGTACTTCAGTTCCTCAGGGGGACTGTCTACTTGTGATTTACCCTCTCCCAGGATGTGGTCCTTTATGGTCCCAACTGAAAGCAAGAGAGCTTTGTAAAGGAATTTCCCTTGGTAAAATCTGAACTCCTATTCTCCCCTTCGCCGTTGGATATCAATAGTACAGAGACCAGTTTTTCAGTAACTTCTTTCAAAATCAAGAGATGCTTGGGAGAAAGTGGTCTCAAATGTCTGGTTCACTTCTCTAGGTTTTTTTCTTCTCTTGGACCATGGTTTGGTCATTATTTACTGCTTCTGATGCTTTCAAGTAGAAGTTGTTTATACTTGTATAGCTTTCCTAGTATTCATTGTTAAGAGGGTTAGTCTGAATTACAAAGGCCATCATTACTGGAAGAGAGGTCCAGGTTTTATAAATTTATACTTTATCTGTAGCAGTTTTTCTCATCAGGAGTGCTACTAGTATTTGAGGTAAAAAATCTTCTGGTGCATATATATTATGCATGAAGAATGTTTAATATCCCTGGGTCCTGGGCATTAATGCCAGTAACAATCCCTGCCCTCCCCTTCAAATCGTTGTAAAAATGTAAAAGCATGAGAGGTTTATAAGGCACTCATTAAGTATAAGATCAATGGTAGCATTTGGGAATGTGAAATTTTGTGTCATATCCTTCTATTCCTCTTCATGGTAAACCTTTGCTTTGATTGACCCTTGAGAGGTATACAGGCCCTCTTAACTGAAAAAGGTCAGGTGAATAGTGGTTAGCTAAAATCAATTAAGTCAGTGATTAGGAGGGACCATGGACAGGCTGTAGGTAGTCCATGAACCCCTAAGATTATATCCAAAAGTTTGTGGAGGGAGGTTTTAGTCAACAAGATATTCTTTAGAGAAGTAAGTGCCACCAGGGAGACAGTACCTATTTCACACATTAAGGAAAATAGCTTTAATTAAATTAGAACTTGGTTGAGATGACTCAATGAGCAGAAACTTTCAGGGAGGAAGAGAAGGAATATGTAATTTTGGAGAGTTTAAACCCCTAAGGTGGGGGCAGATGTAATAGAGAACTACTACTTTGGGATTGATGTCACCATTCATCTTTATTAGGATACTAGAAACTCTACTTGTATTTACATTAGTCTCTTCTAAGGCTTTCTAAATTTCACTGACTGAAGTCACAGCAGAAGAATTAGGATGCGGCCACTAAAGAAAAAGGAGAGACAAATTTCAGAGTTAAGCAGGGAGTAAAATTCAACATGAGATAGGAGGGAAATAAGAAGGTAGAATTTTTGTGCAAGGAATTAAGAATTCTATGGAGAACTAGACTATGAGCCCCAGGAAAGAGGAGGTTTCAATTCAACTAGAAAAAGACAAACACAGATGGAGAACAATGAGAAAGACTGAATCAAAGAGAGTGGAACACTCTTACACAGGTACATATAAAGGATAAGTACGAGGTAAAGTAAGTGGGAATCTCTGGCAGCACTGGTCTAAAACATACTCATTTTTAAGTTATATTACTCCTTTAATGAAGTATGAGCTGTCCAATGTACAGAGGGCACTTTCTAGTGTCCTCCCCCTAATACATCATCCTAGCCATTGCTAGAAAATTAAAGTCCTGATATAGGTGGTGGGATGAAAAGGATGGGACTTTTAGTTCTATCTGACAAGGTTTCTATAAAAGCAATTCATCTAAGGAAAAACAAAATATACTATCTATTCATCTTTTAAAGCACAGAAAATATGTTTACTTTCTAAAAGCTTAATTGACTTAAGAGCAAAAGGGGCCTGGGTTAATTTTAAAAAAGAATGAATACTAGTTAAGATTAGAACCCATAAAATTATATACTTTATATATCAGTTATCTAATGGTTTGCTTTTTATTTTCCTGATTTATGTCAGGTGATGTAGGCTTAAAATAAATCTTTTTTTCATAGGCTTTTATAAGAACACTGAAAATGGGAGAAGAAGACATACCCAATTGCTGGAACAGGAGAGCCGCACTAGTGCCTGTGACAGGAAGACTATCATGCAAGGGAGTCTGGATCAGCTGTCTATCTCCTGCACCCAAGGAAAACAGCTTCTGCAGAATGGGCGGAAAACACGCACACACCACAAATGATTTCTTTTCAGACATTTTCTTAAGATAAAAAAATCCCTTTGAAGTTCAAATTTAAAGCAGATGATGACCATATAAGATCCAATTAACAGACGTGAAGAGCAATAATGCAGCCCAAAACATTCAAGTTACTTTGTGTCCAAATGAATACGGTACAAGAAAATTCAGTAGTTGAAAGGTGAAAATTTAGTAATCATGAGATACACAAATCACTGACAATAATACTTAACTAAAAAATAGTAAAATATTAAAGCTAACATTTATATGCCAGTTATATGTCAATAAAACTGGAAAAACAAAAGAAATATAGTAATATGAACCATGCATGTAATTTAAAAATTTCTAGCAGCTACAATAAAAACGTTTTTAAAATTAAAAAATAAATAAAATAAAATCATGTCAACAAAATTCCCATCATAGTAAAGGCTCATAAAACAACTTGGCTGCTTTAAAGTTTAGGTCCAATCGTGACCAAACTCACATTTCATATTATGCTCTTGTAGCAGAAATAGGAGAATGAGGCAGGAGAGTGCAGGAGGAAAAAAACCTTAAGAGCAACCAAAAGATGCTAGGAAAGACAGGAGACAGCTAAAAAGGCAAAGGGCACGGAAAAAAGATGCCATTTTTACTATAAGTAACATCTCTATCAGACTGAGGATAAAAAACTGTAATTTTTAGAGGGCTGTCTTTTTCCTCAATATTACATAAGAATAAGCAAATAAGTGATCAGCTAATCAGTTTTAGGACTTAAGGAAAGGAGCCTTAAAAAAAAAAAAGTTCCCTAGAAATATTAAGTCATAGCAACTGAAGTTCTCATTTTTCTACTTCAGAGATGAATATAAAAATTTCAGGACATACAGAAGATGAAAAACATGCCACTTTGAGAAAGTTTTATTTCAGTAGAGGAGTTTAATGTCCTCACGGGCTCAATCTATGACAAAATCCTTGGGAAATTTTAAGGTATAGATTATATTTTCCAAAGAAGATCTGTGATTTTGGACAATGGTCAACATTATCATTACTAAAGGTAGCAAACTGAGATGAGAAAAGTAAGCACTCCTCTTTTGAAGCTTAAATGCAAGCTATTCTATTAAAGATTACACACAACATACAAAATGGTTTTAGGACTACAATTGCTTTTATCCAGGGAAATGAAGAAATGAATTAATCTATCCAGAAGTAGTTATAATGTTACAAAGAATTATATTAAAAGTTTTCTTAATGTTACCTCCTAATTTTTATCACTGAAAAAAATTTTAAGTTAATGAGGCGTAACCATACAGAGGAATAATAAAGGTACAAAGAACACATTTGAAGTTCAGCTTAAAAAAGTGTATTTCCAAGAAAGCGTAAGCTAGAGTTCAAGTTACACAGAATATGACTTCTAACTATGCTATGTGAAAGGTGAACCCTATGTTAAAATTAACCCTATGACCTAAGAATGGAATCTTGAGTCTCTAGAAGGCAGACCATAGGGACAATGCTTAATTAAACTAAGATCCTCTTTAAAACGAAAATATTTAAAGAATTCTCTTTTTCCTTTTCTTCATAAATTAAATTTACTGGAGGAGAGGAGAAGAGAAGCAGGCCCTCTTCATCTCCCTTTTTATTCTATTTACCTGAGACCCTCCAGCCGCTGGGACAAGACACGCACACAGGTTTGCAATGAGACTTTCCAAGGAGACATTCAGACTGTCCACATATACAGTATAGATCAAACCCAGGCAAGCCTGCAAAGAAAAGACGCATGTAGTTATTTCATGGAAAAAGCAAGCACTAAAAATAAATTGTTGTGATATCTGCTTCCAGGAAAATTTCCCTTTGAACCTAGTAGATTCTACAGTGACCATGGAATAAATTTTAAGCAGCAAATGTTATTAAGTTTATTAAATTTTCCTCCAGAACCAGAAGCTCTAAATGAGCTTTTGAGATGAGTTTATAAAAAGCAGAAATCCATAATTTGTAAAACAGGTGTTTGTGCTTAGATAACCACTCTAGCAAATTTGTAGGGCTTAAAACTGTTTCTGTCTCAACTTATTTTGCAGAACCCCAAATTTCAAGATAAAAACTTAGAAACTTTATCTTGTTTTGTGGTTCTTATAAATTCAGAACATTTATTCTACAGAAAAACTTAACTTATATGAATTATTACAAAGAATAGCAAAATAGAGACAAGATATGATTAACACTTTAAGCTCAGAAGAAGGTAGGTGGTAAAATGGAAGACAAAATGTAATCATATGAATCTCTCAGTTTATTAAAACTTATAACTAAAAAATTAGTATCTGTTAGGAGTTAGCCACTATCATTGAAATCTTGACACTAAAAATATATATAATCTCAACAATATGAAAAAGTTTTCCAGAAATTATGTATCAATTTCCCAAATCCTTGAGAAATTTTAAGGTATAGTTTATACCTTCCAAAGAAGATCTGTGACTCTGGACAATGGTCAACATTACTATTATTAAAGATAGCAACTGAAATAAAAATAAGCCCTCTTCTTGCAAAGCTTACATGTATTTATAACTAAAGTAAATTTTTATCTACATTTGCAAATTCTAACTATCTAAAAAAATAAAATATCTGGAAGTAAACAATATTTTAAAGCTATATTGATAGCAGTATGATCACAACTATTTGAAATCACAAATACTTATCCTATTTCCTTGAACCTGGACTCCTAAAAAGAAGATCAATAAAAATACACTAAGTTGTTATATTACTAGTGCATTTTAAATTTGATACAGGTAATCAAATGATTTCTTTAGGATCCATAAATTTTGGAGTCAGTAAAGATGGGACCTATTTTAAAACAAACACTACATCCTTAGAAGTTTAAATAGTCATATTAACTTACTCAGGTACTTATTTTATCCAACATGAAATACATTTCTTCTGTTCACAGTAATTTTATTTTATTGATGAATTCCTAATCAATTTAAAGATATTTTAGATACAAAGAATTTGTTACCGTGGTTCACTCAAAATAGATTTATATAATAATACAAATCAATAATGACAACTATGAGTTCTTTACCCTAAAAATTTCTGGATAATCTAATCTGGATACCAACACCAGGCTTTTGGGAGCAAACACTTCTGCAGGCTGAATTAAACCAGACACTTCCACTTCACCTTCAATCTCATCTTTCTTTGTTCCCTAAAGAAAGAGACACTGTAATCAGCAGATGGACAATTTCCTAGGTTTATAACTCACAAAATATAGACATATCACACACTTTCACGTAATTTACAAAATCCAAAATTAATTACAAAATATAATTTACAAAACTCAAACTAAAAATAAACATACTTTGAGAGGAATCTGAGAAGAAAGTAGGCAAAGAAATTATGACACAGGGCATACTTATTTCATTTTTGAAAACTCCTTAAGCTCCAGATATATACCACAATTTTATCTGAGCATTTGGTTTCTGTGTGAGGTACCAGTAATCAAAGGTAAATAAGACACATTCATTAGTGACCCATACAAATAGAAATGACACTCACTTAATGGAAATTCAGTTTTCAAGGAAAGAAAAAATCTGTTTTAGAAGTAAGACACTACTTTTCATTTTTGCTTTTTGGACTTCTCCCAATCTTTCAAACAAAAGCGATAATCATTTAGGATTATGTTGCAGAATACTCATTGCTCTTAGAAGTAAAGCCCAATCAGCTCTAAATTCTTTTTGCTCAGAAGCAACAATGTTGATTTTTTGAAAACAGAGGATATTTTTATACACAAAACTGAGTTTCAGAATGTACCTAGTGCCACTGAACTGTACACTTAAAAATGGTTGAAATGGTAAAGCTTATGTTATGCATATTTTAGCACAATAAAAATAACTAGAATTTTTTTTAAAACCCTAAGTGTCCAGTGATTAAATACTTGTTAATAAAATAAACTTTGAAAAATATTATTCTCATTTATTAGTCAACAAATATTTCCTGTGCACCTATTGTTCCATTATACTATATGACGCACTATAAAAGTTCCAAGTGAAAAGAAAAAAAAAACCAAGGTAGTAAAGTATCCAGATTTATTTCTATATGATATTCTAAGATGCTAGGACATTTTCCCTAACTAGAATCCTCTTCTCTTTCTTTTCCATTAATCGAAGGTCCAGCTTAGGAATTATCTTCCTTCCTGAAGCCTTTCCTTTACTGATTTTTCTCCTACTATTAATTCTTAGCACGGTTCATCAACATATCACACATTTGCTCATACTTCTCTCTCCTGCCAAACCTCTCTCCCAAATGCCACAAAATGCCATATCCAACTGCCTGCTTGACCTCGCCACTTAGATGACTAATAGGTTATCTCAAACATGTCCAAAATACAGCTCCAATCTTTCTTCCCAAACTCCACTCCTCCTGCAGTATTCCCTATCTCAGTTAATGGAAATTCTATCCTCCCATTTAGCAAATCAAAAATCCTGATTCCCCTCTTTCATAACCCGTATCCAAACTGTCGGCAGTCCTGATTTCTCACCACCTCCACTGCTACCACAGTACTGTGAGCCACTATCATCACTTGTCTGGGTTATTTTAACAGCTTCCTTTAGTCTCCTCTGTTCCTCTTTAGCCCCACTTTGCTTCCTTGCTGCTCCTCAAACATGCTGGGCATGCTCCCACATAAGGGTCTCAAGCACTTTGTTATTCCTTTGCCTGGAATAGATACAATAAATAATTCCCTCATCTCCCTTAGGTCTTCATTCAAGCAAACTTCTGCTCTGTTAAGCCTCTGTTGGCACCCTACTTGAAAATGCAATGCCCTAACACTCCCTATATCCCCTTCCTTAATAAAAATAAAATATATTTTATTTTTCTCCACGGCATGACAACATATTATCTATTTCACTAATCTTTGTTTTCTGGTTTGTTTATCTCCTCCACTAGAATGTGCTCCACAAAGACCAGGATTTCTGTTTTGTTCACTGGTAATTTCCCGGTTACTAAACCAAGAGCTGGCCACATAGTTGATACTTACTTAATATTTGTTCACTGCATTCATGCAGGAATGAATTTTCTTAGACTAGTTTTCTGGGTATTCTACCAAGGGAAGGTTTTTCCCCCTACTTGTGGAGGCCAAGAACTGTATTTCTATCTCCTTTGGAGCCCGTATAGTTTCTATACAGTGAAATATAACCAAGTATTAGATGTCTATGGAATGCACACATCCAAAGGGAAATATCTGTTTACTTTTTATTATGTGTGATAAGATCCATATGCTCTTGAAAGATTTTCATTTGTTACAAAGCAAAAGCTAAAATTAGGTTGGGTGGTTCCTGGAATTCTTAGAAATAATAAAAATGTGATGAATATGAATTTACCAAAGATTTCCACACTTAATGAATCATATTCTTTGCGGATTACTAAGAAATTTTGTCCTTTCAGGACAAAAGAATGAGTAAAATTCCTGAAAGAGATAAAGCTATCCACAGTTTTATGAGACTGTGATACATGCCCTAGAGTACCGTGAGAAGTCAGCTTGAGTTAAGTGCATAACCATTTCATATAAATGACCATTAACCTGCATTAACCTAAACATAAAATAGAATGCATTGGTCATTGTTTAAAGCTATCCTTTTATTAAATATTCACTAACTGGAATAATTATTAACAAGAAAGAAAAAAGGTCCGATATAACGTTAATCGATATTAAATAAAAACAATTCCATTTTTCTTTTTTTTTTAATTAAAAAAATTTTTTTTTCTTTATTTTATTTTTGGCTGCTTTGGGTCTTCATTGCTGCATGCGGGCTTTCTCCAGTTGCCCCGAGCGGGGGCTACTCTTCATTGCGGTGTGTGGGCTTCTCACTGCGGTGGTTTCCCTTGTTGCAGAGCACGGGCTCTAGGTGCGCGGGCTTCAGTAGTTGTGGCAGGCGGGCTCAGTAGTGGCTCGCAGGCTCTAGAGTGCAGGGCTTAGTTGCTCCGTGGCATGTGGGATCTTCCCAGACCAGGGCTTGAACCTGTGTCCCCTGCATTGGCAGGCAGATTCTTAACCACTGCACCACCAGGGAAGCCCAATTCCATTTTTCTTTACATCTTTTTAACTTTTTATTTTATATTGGAGTATAGCTGATTAACAATGGTGTGATAGCTTCAGGTGCACAGCAAAGGGACTCAGCCATAGTCTTTACATCACTTTTTATTATAGATTTTGACCTTTACTTCGTAAATGTGCTATAAATCATAAGATGCTGTTATTCTTAATTCCAATAGCTCTCCTGTAAGAATACAATGTCCCAAGTTTAGAGAAAGTTCATATTCCTTTTTTCAAACCAAAATGTACTGCTGTGATTAAAAAAAAAAAAAAATTCTTGTTTATAATAAGGCTTACTCCAGGAGATAGTAATGACGTGGTTTTGGTTAAATTTTTCTATAAGTAATCTATCATGTAAGGGAATAGTGCCTCTTCTTTATAGCTGCTAGAATACCTTTCGTGTAATAACTATGTAGTGATACTAACTTTGTTTTGCATTATACAATGACAGATTTTCACATGTCGAAAAGATGTGAGAAACTTAACAATAAGCAGGAAATCAAAAACACAGGATACAAATGTAATAGATATTGTAATAATGATTGGAAATTTAACATTTTATAGTATAAAACATTTTCACGTATTTTATCTCATTGAACAATATTTACAAGCCTTCTTCTAAGCTAAGATTATTCCTTGGTTTTAGTAGGTCCCATTAAAGATACAAATTTACCTTAAATACTGTTTACTGAACTGCCTCACACTGACTTATAATGTGACCTTATCTCTTATACGTATCATAAGCACATGCCACAACTTGCCCATTTATTGATATTTTTTCTACCTATTGTTAGTACGGATCACATCTGCTAGTGGGATTCCCAGCTTCTATGTAGTTTACATTCGATGTAGCTCTCATAGTCTTCATGCTTCAATAATATGGGATAAATTAGTACCCACCATAGCAATCTGCCCTAAAAGTACTATTGCCTTAGAAACATATCCTAAGATCAAAATGTTAAAAATTATTAGAATACTGACTTTATGGAATGACTCCACAGAGCAGATAGGCACAACCTTTAAGAAGCTTATCCTGTCACTCAGGTCAAATACTTCAGTCTCATCTCTGTTGTACTCCTGATGCTTGATTCCTGTCTCTTCTACCTTGAAAAGACTAGTTGCATCCAATATCATCTGTGCTAAGTTCATTTTCAACAACACTGTTTCATACTAATTCTCCCTACAAAATTTTGTTAAACACTCATTTTAAAAGGAGGATGAAAGGAATTATGCAAGTAAAAAACTTCCAGTTCTGCATTTCCTTTTTGAAAAGTAAGTAATTTATTACAGTGTACCATTATATAGAGTTGCCTCAGTTAAGCAATTTAAAGACTTTAAGATTTTCCAAAATTGGAAATAAAAAAGTTTTAAGTAGTTGCAAAATTCTGTAAGGTCTACAGTTCCCCCAGCAAACTTCTTCATTTCTTGCCAAATAATCCCTTAATCATGTTGACACGTCTATATGACAAAACCTAGTTTATCCTTGCATTGGTCTGGAAAATAATGACTACATGAAACATACAAATTTTAGGATAACAAGGCTTCAGACAAATCAGGCCACTAGTCTTCAGAATCCAGTTTACCTCTAGCAAAGAGAATATCCTGATATTTCCCCCTTCAGCAGCTCCTGTGTGCTACAGTATTCCAAAGGTAGGACAAATTCATTTGTAGGGTTACTATATATTCACCCAGAAAGCTCCGTATTTTTAAGTGGCGCATAGTCCGTAATTTTTTAAAAAAAATATACTCATAAGGCAGCATTTTCCAAAGTGTTTTCTGCTGGAAGCTAACAGATACTGCTTAGCAAAAAAGATCTCCTAATCAAAACATTTTGGAAACAGTAAGTTAAAGCCAAGTTAAAAAGGTTTCTTTACTGCAGGATTTTTCGGACTTTGATATGCAAATATTATTTCTACAATGCCAAGCAAAGGAGATATAATATAAATTATTTCTCCAACTTACTGGACCACTGAAACCCTGTTTATTACAGAGCATCGAGAGGACCTAGTGCCCTATGGAACACATGCTGAGAAAGGCTGTCACAAGCTATTTTAGGACAGAAAATGTATGAAACTGAAATATGTATATATTCCTGTGTTCTGTATCCTTAGGAGGCTAGGTTAATACAATGTTTATTTCATAAATATATTATTATAATTAACATCTGTTTCATTAATTCTCACATTTCATAAAGTAAAATAAGATTTGAAAAGATGAGAAAATGGACAAGACTGCTGGGAGCTCGGGTGCTTTACAGCTGCCCTAAGAAAATATTCAGCATGCCTGTGGCCCATTCTCACCAGATGAGTTAGGAACTTCTACTCTGGACCAGTGGTTCTCACACTTCAGTGTGCAGCAAAATCACTGAGGGCTTGCTAAAATATATTTTTGGGTCTCACCCCTAAAATTTCTGATTCAGTAGGTCTGAGAATTGACATTTCTAAGAAAGTCCCCAGTGATACTGATACTGCTGATCCAGGGACTGCACTCTAAGAACCACAGTTCTAGGCTAATTAATATGAGAATATAAAAGAAAACAATAACTGTAACATATATTCTACATGCCAGACACTGTACTAAGCATCATACCAGTGTTAATAATTCATTTATACAATCAAGAACTTATTAAATACTATTTTCTAGTAAAGGAAACCAGGACTCCCTGGAGAAATGACATTCTATATTTGGGCCAGAAAAATGTACAAAATGAGACTATTCATCTTAGTCAAAAAGTAAAGAATCTGTCAAAGACTAACAGAATCAAAATACATAAAAATCACAGCTGATTGAAACTCAACAAATACACAAAAATCCATGAGTTCATAATGATAATTTTTTAATTGGTCACTACTGAAGATTGCTAGGGTACCAATCTACTACTTTGAAAATTTTTAAAAATAAGGGGAAAC
This sequence comes from Balaenoptera ricei, assembly GCF_028023285.1. NCBI lineage: Eukaryota > Metazoa > Chordata > Mammalia > Artiodactyla > Balaenopteridae > Balaenoptera > Balaenoptera ricei. The sequence goes on from NC_082646.1 coordinate 67,604,180, forward strand.
AATTGTCTTCTCTATCAAACTGTGGTCAATGAAAGCTCTTTTTAATAGTTGAATTTCAGTCAATAAATGCAGAAGGAATAATAGAACGAGGAAATTACCTTTTGCAATTCCTACTGAAATAATGTATTTAGGCAATGATCATCAATAGATCCCAAACTATTAAGTGAAAGGCTGGCACTACCCCAAACCCACAAATCAATCATAAATTACTAAAAGTAGAACAACCAGAAAATAAGTTCATCTTGATGTAACACAATAGGAAGTACAGTACAATCTTTGCTTTAAAAATTGAATGTGAATCAATTAAGCCTCTAGATCTAAATATTACTTTATGCAAACTATAGAGAGTAGAGGTACAAGTTAAAAAATAACATGGAGAATTAATCAGCCAAATCCAGAATATAGAGCATTCCATAGAACTGGGACAAATGACCCAGTTCTTCTACCACCCCCAGAAGAGGGACTGTTACAGAAAGAAGTTAAGAAATATCAACCAAATACAATGTGTGGAACTTGTTTGAATAAACCAAGACATTTTTGAGACAATTTTTTTAAATTTAAAAATATGTAAGTTGGATATTAGATAATATTAAGGGGTTATTCAAAATTACAATTAATTTTGTTAAAAATTATAATGGCAGATTGGTAATCTAAAGAAGTCTTTACCAGTTAGAGATACATACTAAAATATTTGCAGGTGAAATATGGTGTCTGGGGTTTGCTTTTAAATGTCTCTCCCTAAAAAAAAAAAAATCAAGGATTTAGATTTTAAAAGATTGACAAAATGCTGATAATTTTTAAAGCTGGGTCAAGTGTAATGGGATTTATTATACTACTCACTTAAATTTTCTATTTGTTTCAGAATTTCCATAATAAAAAATGAAAATAAAACCTTCCTTGTGTACCTACTATATGTCAGTGTTATTCCGAAGTACATTCATTCATTTCACCCCTTTTCTCTGATCACATTTCGTTTGCTAACATACCAAAATGTCTTTTGTCTGAACTGCATCATTATTGGTTCATAAACACGTTTACAAACACATTAAAAGACTCCAAAGTGATACAACTAAATAAAAAATTTAGACAGGTCTATCATTTTTTAAGGTAAGTCATATAAAGCAACCTCACATCTATCATATTTTACTGATTACTTAAAAAATTTTATAATCACATTGCCTAGTTGGATAATTCTGGGAATATGTTATCAAAAGTTTAATGCTTGTGATTTTTGACAGTGTTACTGTATCTTAGAGAGATAAGAGCCAACATTTTTAAAGTTGCACAATTATACTTTGGATAGTTTGTATCCCTAAGTTCCTCTTCTTTAGACTTCCAAATAATGTGTCATAGTATATTTGGTATGAAGTAATTCACACCAAATGAGAATTAAAAGATCTATTTTTGAATTGATGATATGATCCAAAAATAAAAGAAAAACACATTTTTTTAAAAGTACATAATTAACTGTTCACAATGAAAACGGGAACAACATTAATGATGACCTAGAAAGGAACATCATCTGGGCTTTAATATTATCTTTTTCAAATATTACCTCATTGTTTTTACCATTTTTTGGACCAATTCCAAAAGATATTATCTCTCTGTTCTTCACACAGAAAAGCTGTTACATAATTCTGGCTAGCGTCTACTACCTAAGTGAACTTATATAGGAGCCAGAACTCTTCTAACTTATTTACATTTTCAGAATCTTAAAAAACTCATATGAAGCAGACTCTAACTTTCTGTAAGGTGATTGTAAATACTAAATAAATTACAATGTTTTGGTCCAGTTAAAATGGCAAATAGGAAAATATCTGAGCTAAAAAGAAAAATAATTTTGAAACATTGATTCCAAATATACAAGAACCCTAATCTTGGTTTTTAATATTATTCCCTACTCAAATGAGCCAGGGCTCCTTGGAGAATTGGCTGATTTCAAGGCTGAGGAAGGGAAGGAAAAAGATGATCCTGGATCAGCTTGTTATGAAAGAAAGTTTAAAAATGCTAGAAAAACGCTTGATGGGGCTTGTCAAGAGAACACAGGAACCACTCTGAAGGGTTGCCCACTGGTCAAATCCTGAACAATCTGGGCATTAAAACAGTGAAAACCATTAATTATATACTACTGAAGAAAAAAGAAACTGGAATACATGAATCTATAACTCACATAGATAGACAAGACAGAAAACGTAAAATGTCAACTGCTGACTGGTAAAGGTACAGGTAGAGAGTGTGCATAGTTGGAAAATAATCAGTTTGCAACCATCATAATAAAAATTGGCACAGGCAAGAATCATCACTAAATGCTGAATCTGGCAGGGGGGATAATTAATGAGTAATAGAATATTTGCATAGTCTTTTTTTTTTTTTTAATAGCTATTTTATTTATTTATTTATTTATTTATGGCTGTGTTGGGTCTTCGGTTCGTGCGAGGGCTTTCTCTAGTTGCGGCAAGCGGGGGCCACTCTTCATCGCGGTGCGGGGACCGCTCTTCATCTCGGTGCGCGGGCCTTTCACTATCGCGGCCCCTCCCGTTACGGAGCACAGGCTCCAGACGCGCAGGCTCAGTAGTTGTGGCTCACGGGCCCAGCTGCTCCGTGGCATGTGGGATCTTCCCAGACCAGGGCTCGAACCCGCGTCCCCTGCATTGGCAGGCAGATTCTCAACCACTGCGCCACCAGGGAAGCCCTGCATAGTCTTAAAGTATCTTACCACTCATGGCTTATTAGTCGCAAGCAAAGAAAAAAAAAATAGCAACTATACAATGGAGATATCTGACAATCACCAGACTAGGTACTCAAAAAGAACAGCATCAGTAAGGCAGGTGCGTAGCAGACAGACATTGTGTACTTCCAGATGTGTGCCCTTAGTAGGACATACACTTAGTATTCCAAATGCTGGTAGTAATCTAATTACTGATGTATAACCTGAATCTAAAGTGAGAGACATCAGAAAAACAAAAAATATTAAGCATTCTATTTAAAAGGGGCATTGGGACCTGCATTATTTGAAAATGTCAAAGGCTGAGCAACTATTCCAGATGAAGACAGACAAAAGATAATTAAATGCAATACAGAATTTTAAATTACATCCTGTACTGGAGGACCAAAAGGTGGGGGGGGAGCATAAAGAGCATTAGGTCAAATGACAAAATTGAATGGATGGTAGATGAGATAAAGGTATAATATTGATATTGATTTTCTGATATTGATAACCATACTATGTTTACATAAGAAAATACTTATTCCTATGAAACATACACTGAAGACTTTAGGGCAAAGGGAAATGATGCACACAAATTTGTCTCAAATAGTTCAGAAAAAAATTTCTGTGTGTGTGTGTAAGGTGAAAGAGGGAGTAAGGGAAGGAGAGAGGGGTCTATTAAAGAGAATTAATATCTATGATAATAAAGAAATGGGACAAAATATTTTAAATGGGCAAATATAGGTAAAGGGTATATAGATGTTTGCAATATTCTTGTAACTTTTCTGTAAGTTTGAAATTATTTCCAAATGAAAAGTTTGAAAAATATCCAAGAATTCCTAGAACCTCTCCAAAAATGCCTGCTATAAGTCATCCTGTATTGATTTCTGTAAGTTTAATTGGGCTTCCTAGAATCTCTTTACACCTGCTAAATTGTCTTTTTTTAATCAGGTTTATAGAGGTATAATTGACAACATTTTAAGATATTTAGAGTAGTGATATGACGTATGGATACACTGTTAAAGGTATCCTCCATCTAGTTAATTAATACATCCATCACCTTAGATACTTTTTTTGTGTGTGTGGGGGGAGATGAAAACATTTAAGATCTACGCTCTTAGTAAATTTCAATCATACAATACAGTGCTATCAACTGTAGTCATCATGTTTTACTAGAGATCCTCAGACCTTATTAATCTTATAGCTGAAAGTCTGTATTATTTTACCAACCTCTCCCTATTTCTTGAAAGCTTCAGCCCCTGGTGACCACTATTCCACTCTCTATCTCTCTTGAGTTTGACTTTTTTGTTGTTGTTGTTGTTAAGATTCTACATATAAATGATACCATACAGTATTTGTCATCCTCTGACTTATTTCACTTAGCATAACCATCCATGTTGTTATGAACAGTAGGATTTCCTTCTTTCTTATGACTGAATATTCCATTGTGTGTATGTATGTATGAAATATATATGTGTGTGTTCATATGTATGTATGCATGTATATAAAACATCTTTATCCGTTCAACCGTTGATGGACACTTAGCTTGTTGCCGTATCTTGGCTATTGTGAATAATGCTGCAATGAACATGGGAGTGCAAATAACTCTTCGATACCCTGTTTTCATTTCCTTTGGATACCCAGAAGTGGGATTGCTGGATCATAAGGCAGTTCTATTTTTAATTTTTTTAAGAACCTCCATACCATTTTCCATAGTGGTTGCACCAATTCACATTTCCACCAACAGTTCACAAGGGTTCCCTTCTATCTACAGCCTTGACTACACTTGTTACCTCTTACCTTTTTGAAAATTGCCATTCTAACAGGTATGAGGTGATATCTCATTATGGTGTTGATTTCCATTTCCCTGATTAGTGACGTTGAGCATCTTTTCTTGTACCTGTTGTATGACTTCTTTGGGAAAATGTCTATTCAAGTCCTTTCCCATTTAAAAATTGGATTGTTTGGTTTTTTGCTATTGAGTTGCATGAGTTCTTTATATATTTTGGATATTAACCTCTTAACAGATATGTGGTTTGCAAATATCTTCTCCCATTCAGCAGGTTGCTTTTTGATTTTGTTGATAGTTTCCTTTGCTGTGCAGAAGGCTTTTAGTTTCAAGCAATCCCACTTATTTTTGCCAAAAGTCATTGGCAAGACCTTTGTTAAGGGGCTCACCCCTTAAGTTTTCTTTTAGAACTTACTCGGTTTCAGGACTTACTTTCAAATCTTTAATCCATTTTGAATTTATTGTTGTGTATGGTGTAAGATAGGGATCCTGTTTTTTTGTTTGTTTTTGCATATAGCTGTCTAATTTTCCAAACACCATTTATCAAATAGACTATCTTTTCGCCACTGTATATCCTTGGCTCCTTTGTTGCAAATTAATTGACTATATACACATGGGTTTATTTTCCAGGCTCTGTATTCTGTTTTATTGATCTACATGTCTGTTGTTATGACAATACCATACGGTTTGATTAATAAAATTTTGTAATACACTTTGATATTAGGAAGTGTGACTCCACCTTTAACCTTCTTTCTCAAGAATACTTTGGCTATTCAGAGTATTTTGTGGCTCCATATGAATTTTAGGATTCTTTGTTTTATTTCTGTGAAATATGCCACTGGACTTTCGATAGGGACTGCACCATATCTGTAAATTTCTTAGAGCTGTATGGACATTTCAACATTATTAAGCCTTCCAATCCATTAGCATGGGGTATCTTTCCATTTATATGTGTCTTCTTCAATTTCTTTCATTAATGTCTTACACAGTTTTCAGGATACAGATCTTTTACCTCCTTGGTAAAGTTATACCCAGGTATTTATTCTTTTTCATGCAATTATAAATAGGACTATATTCTTAATTTCTCTTCCTGATAATTTGTTGTTAGTGTATAGGAACTCAATTGATTTTTGTTTATCAATTTTGTATCCTGCGACCTTACAGAATTCCTTTATTAGTGCTAACAGTTTTTTGGTAGTCTTTAGGATTTTTTATATATAATATCATGTCATCAACAAATAGAGACAGTTTTATTTCTTCCTTTCTGATTTGAATGGCTTATATTTCTTTTTCTTGACAAATTCTTTTAGCTAGGACATCCAATACTATGTTGAATAACAGTAGCAAGAGTGGGCGTTCTTGACTAGTACTGGATCTTACAGGAAAAACTTTCAGCTTTTCACCATTGAGTATGATGTGAGCTGTGGACTTGTCATAAAGGGCCTTTATGATGCTTAAGTATGTTCACTCTATACCCAGTTTGTTGAGAGTTTTATCATGAATGGATGTTGAATTTTGACAGATCTCTCTGCATCAATTAAGAAGATCATATGAATTTCATCCTTTTATTTTGTTAATGTGGTGGATCACATTCATTGATCTGCATATGTTGAACCCTGCATCCAGGAATAAATCCCACTTGATCATGGTGTATGATCCTTTTAATGTATTGCTGAATTTGGTTTGCCTTTATTTTGTTGAGAATTTTTGCATCTATGTTCATCAGGGCCTGTAGTTTCCTTTTCTTGTAGTGCCCATGTCTGTCTTTGGTATCAGTGTAATGCTGTCCTTGTAAAATGAGTTTGAAGGTGTTTCCTCCTCTTCTCTTTTTTTTGGGGGGGAAGAATTTGAGAAGGATTGTTATTCATTCTTCTTTAAATGCGTAGCAGAATTGACAAGTAAAGCCATCTGGTCCTCGATTTTTCCTTGGTAGGACGTTTTTGATTACCAATTCAATATCTTTACTACTATTGCTCTGTTCATATTTTATATTTCTTCATGATTCAGACTTGGTAGGTTGTATGTTAGTAGGAATTTATTCACTTCTTCTAGGCTGTCCAATTTGTTGGTGTGTATTTTTTCACAGTATTCTTATGAGCCTTTGTATTTTTGTGGTATCAAATCTAACATTTCCTCTTTCATTTCTAATTTTGAGTCCTTTCCCTTTTTATCCTGCTGAGTATAGCTAAAGGTTTGTCGATTTATCTTTTCAAAAAAAAAACAACTCTTTGTTTCACTGATTTTTCTTCTATTGTCTTTTTACTCTGTTTCATTTATTTCCACTCTGATATTTGTTATTTCCTTCATTCTATTAATTTTGGGCCTAGTTTGTTCTTCTTCTTCTAGCTCCTTCAGGTGTAAACTTAAGTTGCTTATTTGAGATTTTACTCTTTTCTTAATGTAGGTGTTAATCACTATAAATTTCCCCCTTATATCTGCTTTTGTTTTTGCTTTAGCCAATAAATTTTGGTATGCTGTATTTGCATTTTCATTTGTCTTAAGGTATTTTTTTATTCCATTTAGTTTATTCTTTGACCCATTCAGTAGTATGTTGTTTAACCTCCACATATTTGTAAATTTTCCAGTTCTCTTCTTGTAATTGATTTCTAGTACTATACTTTTGTGGCTGGAAAAGAAGCTTGATATGATTTCAATCTTCTTAAATTTATTGACTTGTTTTGTGGCCTAACACATTACCTATCCTGGAGAATGTCCCACATGTGCTTGAGAAGTATGTTTATTCAGCTGCTGTTGTATGGAAGATTCTATGTATGTCTGTTAGGTCCATCTGGTCTAACATACTGTTTAAATCCAGTTTTCTGTATTGATTTTCTGTCCGGATGATCTATCCATTGTTAAATGTGGCTTAAGTCTTCTACTATTATTGTATTGCTATCAATTTTTACCTTCAGATTTACTTTATATGCTTAGGTGCTCTGATAATAGATGCATAAATATTTATAAGTGTTATACTCTCTTGATGAGTTGACTACTTTATCATTATACAATGACTTTCCTTGTCTCTCATTACAGTTTTTAGTTTAAAGTCATTTTGTCTTATATTAAGTATAGCTACCCTAGCTTTCTTTTGATTTCCATTTGCATGAAGTATCTTTTTCTACCCTTCATTTTCAGTCAATGTGTGTCCTTAAAACTGAAGTGAGTTTTGTTCTAGGTCTTTTTGTTTTTTTTTTTAATCTATTCAGCCACTCTACATCTTTGGATTGGAAAATTTAGTCATTTTACATTTAAATTAATTATTGATCAGTATGTATTTACTACTGTCAATTTGTTTCCTTGCTGTTTCAAAATTCTTTATTTATCTGTATTTTAGTATATATTTACCATTACAAGTGAGATTTATACTTTCATATGTTTTCCTGTTACTAATTAGCACCTTTTCATTTCAGCTTAAAGAAGTCCCTTTAACATTTCCTGTAAGGCCAGTCTAGTGGTGATTAGCTTCTTTAGCTTTTGCTTGTCTGCAAAACTCTTTCTTCTCTTCTTCGACCCTGAAGGACAACTTGCCAGGTGGAATATTCTTGATGGACAGTTTTTTTTCTCTCAGCACTTTGAATAAATCTTGCCACTCTTCTCTGGCCTGCAAAGTTTCTGCTGAAAAATCTGATCATCGTCTTATCAGGGTTCCCTTTTATGAACAAGTTATTTTTCTCTTGCTGTTTTAAGATTCTCTCTTTGTCTTTAACTTTTGACACTTTAATTATAATGTGTCTTGGTGTTGGTCTCTTTGGGGTCATCTTATTTGGAACTCTCTGGGCTTCCTGGATCTGAATATCTGTTTCTTTCCCCAGGTTAGGAAAGTTTTCAGCCATTATTTCTTCTTGTAAGTTTTCTGCCCCTTTCTCTTTCTCTTCTCCTCCTGGGACCCCTATCATGCGAATGTTGGTTTGCTTGATGTTATCTCCTAAGTCCCTTAAGCTATCTTTATTCTTTTCCATTTTTTTCATTTTGCTGTTTTAATTAGATGATTTCCACTGCCCTGTCCTCATGTAAACTGATCCTCTCTCCTGTGTCATGTAGTGCGCTGTTGAACCCCTCTATTGTATTCTTCAGCTCACTTACTATACTCTTCAGCTCTGCGACTTCTATTTGGTACTTTCTTACACTTTCTATTCCTTTGTTGAAATTCTTACTTTGTTCATCCATTCTTCTCCTGAGCTCAATAAGCATCTTTATGACCATTATTTTAAACTCTTTATCAGGTAAATCACTCATCTCCACTTCATTAAGGTCTTTCTCTGAGGTTTTACCTTGTTCTTTCATTTAGAACATATTCCTATTTCTTCATTTTCCTTGACTCTCTGTGTTGGTTTCTATGCATTATTTAAAACATCTACCTCTCCTAGTCCTGAAGGAGTGGCCTCTTGTAGGAGATGAACCTTAGTATTCAAACCTGCCCTAGCTCTTGGTTGTCTCTCAAATCTTTATGATGGTCCAAGCAGCCTACTTTATTCTTAGTGCTCACTGTAGTTGAGGGTATACCAATACCTGATAGTGTCCCAAAGGGGAGGATCATAGTCAGCACCTAGATTCAGGTGGATTGGAAGCCAGACCTTCAGGTAGCAGCTTTTAATGTATGCAAATATGTATCTTTCAGTGCAGACTGGGAGATGGGTGTTTCTGTCTGCTCCCTCTGCGCTGAGCCTTGGGGGATAGCCAGTTAAGAACTTCGTTTGCTACAATCCTGTGGGACCTGGGAGCTCAAGTCCTGTTGGCCACAGAGTCAAAGGTTTAAAAGGGTGTGTCCCTTGGGCAGCAGCTGCAAAATCTGGGGCGCCAAACATGTGCACAAGCTCTTTCCAAGAAGAAACCAGTGAACTGGAGCAGGCTAGAGAGAGAACAGTGATGGCACCTGCCAGATCCCTGGTCTCCAAACAGAATCAAAATTAGCTCCTAGATGTGTGCTAAGTTAGAAACCTGACCCTCAGGCAGTAGCTTTTAAAGTATGCAAACAGGATTCATTCAGGCAAAGACTGACAGATGGGTGTTTCTCTCTGCTTCCTCCATGCTGAGCCAGAGCAAATCCTTGAAAACCCATTAAGAACTCTTTGCTTGTTATAGTCTGGTGGGTCTCATGAATAAAAGCCCCATTGTTTTTCAGAGCTAGGTGTTTTTGGGTCCTTACCTCAAGTGGAAGTCTAAAAAGATGGGGGCTAGATGTTGGGTCCAAACCCTTCGCACCTCAGGGGAGGAGCTGGAAGTTGTAAGTTGCTTCGCAACTGCATGTCTCTCTGCCAGGGGACATTTATGGTGAGACTGCATCTCAGCCTTTTCTACTCACTTCAGTGTGGATATATTCTCGTTTGCCTGCTATATAGGAACTGCTCGGCTAGTTTCTGGATTTCTTTCAGCAGAAATTGCTCCGTGTGTAGCTGTGGATTCAGTGTGTCCATAGAAGTGAGTTCAGAAGCTTCCTATGTCACCATCTTGGACTGAAACCCCCTACATTGTCTTAATGTATTACTTTTCTGTGAGTTTATTTGGGGGCTAAGGGGTTGGTAATGATGGAGAGAAGAAGAACCCAAATAATCACAGTTAGTTTCATTAGATAATTCTAGGGAGTTGTAAAGAGGTACCCTCAAGAATATGGAAATAAAAGAAAATACTGCATTCTCAGCACTGACTTATGTTCAAAAGATCAACAGAGAAATGAAAGGTCACCTGAAAAAGATAGCAAGGCTCTCAACAAGAGAACATTTTTTCTTATTTAGACTGAATTGACCAAAATGGGAATTAGATCGGCTATTTGTTGGCAACATCCACCCGAACACTAATCAGGACAGAAATGACTAGAATCATAGACATCTAAGTTTTCTGTCTGAATTGACAACATAATCCCTAATTTCAAAAACAGTTGGCCCCGAACAATGCAGGGTTTAGGGGTGCCGACCCCTCTGTGCAGTCAAAAATCCACATATTAACTTTACGGTTGGCCCTCTGCATCCACATATTCAACCAACGATGGATCATGCAGTACTGTAGTATATAGTTACTGAAAAAAATCTGCGTATAAGTGGACCCATGCAGTTCAAGCCCATGTTGTTCAAGGGTCAACTGTATAAACAATGGGCTGTGTTAATCTGGCAAGTGTTAAATATTTGACATCAAATATTCCTTGGTTTTATTCCACAATCAAAATGCTTCTGATTTTGATATGGCTTCCCACAAAGATCTGACAATAAGGAGAAAATGTGCTGATAATATAGATAATGTATATTTTGTTCTATATAACCTTTTAACTTATCACTGTAAATTAAAAAGCTAGCATGCTGGTTTTAATACATCAGTCTAATGAACTTGGATAATGTGAGTCTGTACCATGAAAGGTGGTTTGTCTCCTCTTGTACTGAAAAATGAAATTTCTGCATCCAGAAAATTCAGATCTTGGCATTTAATTAAAATAACAAAAATAACAAATGCTCCTTTGTGAGGTCATTTCAGAAAGCAAGCCAATCCTTTTCCCTGGTGGTGATACTCATTCATCTGTATGTAGCAGAAAGCACAGCAGATAATGCAATTGGCTCACTCAACATCCTGCAAACTGTTTTATAGTTTCCTTCTCATACTATAGGGCCTTGAAAGCAAAACAAGCAAACAAACAAATAACAACAACAACAAAGTTTTTCTGATTCCTTTGGGGGGGGATCTGCATGCAATCTGACTGACACAACGAAACAACCCATATGACACTTAAAGCATAAGTCACCAACGTGTGATAGGGGCTACACATGGGAGAATGGATTTTTTTTAGTGTGATTATTGTGAAGGTTGTATTGTCTGGTACCCAACATCATAAGTGTCAAGTGACAAAAGGTTGAAAAAGTATGAACAGCCCCAAGCTAGGCAGTTCCTAGTACACAGAACTGGTTCCCTGCTCACCCCTTACCCATGAAATTACATAAACTACCCAATACTTTCTCATAAATCCTTTTCTGAATAAATTAGAGACAGTAGATCCAGTTGTTTGAAACTGAGAGAACCCCAGCTAATACTCTGAAAGACCCAGTATTTTTAATTTCTATAGTTCTAGCCTATTAATGTCAGTCCCATCATTTTGATACTACCACCACTAATAATAATGAGTTAACAGTTACTTCAGCACTTAAAAAATAATATCAAGCATTGTGATAAGTGATTTATAAACATTCTGATTAAATGCTCTATATTCTGTGAAAGACACCTCAGGAGAAAGACTGAAAGGGAAAAACCACAGGTTCATCATGAGAGGATACAAATCTTCTTAATAAACCAATTTGCAGATATGCTATTCTTAGAAGTATGCAGATTATGAACAATATTTTAAAGAAGAAAAATTAAACTTGGACAATAACTTTACCTTCTTGCTCTCTTCTTCAACAATATAGTACCTCAGTCATTTTAAAGTAGCTCATAGAACTCAAACTTGCTATTCTAACAAAAACAAATATGGCATAATAAAAAGATTCCTAAATGCTGTCTCTTTGGCTGTAATTTGGCTAGAAAAGTTGCTGTACCTGAAGATTGATCTCTGCCTCATAAAAGGTTAGGCATGAGCAGTAATGTCGATCTGAGTCAATATCTGTCAGGACCACCACAAAAAACGTTGGCTGCTTCCTCTCTCTGGACAGCTGCCACCCTCCAGGTTGACAAAACTAAATGAGATAGAAAAAAAAAAATTGTCACATCTTAAAAGTATAAGGTAAATTTATTAGTTATAAATCCCTGAGAAATGTCTCCCCATTTAAAAAAATTTCCAGATGTGATACGTTACTTCAGCCAATATTTTTTAAAAATCACTTGCAGATTCATGATGTAGAATACTTTCACTAATGTGCATATGCATTTTATGAAGACAGCCTAGATTTTCCACAGATGCCACTCATTCTGAGACTGGGGTTGGCATATGTAGGAACAGATCACTAAGATGAAAACTTTGCACCATTAGAACAAATCATGAAATAAGTTGAAGATAAAGTGCTCAGTATCTACCATGGACAGAAAACAGAATTATTTTAAAATATCGTCATTAATCTAAGACTCTTCAATTCAGTACAATGAAAAAGATATCTTGTTCATCAAGACAGACCACATTCTGGGCTATAAAATACACTTTAATGTATTTAAAAGAATAGAAATCATATAGTGCATGTCCCAGACCACAATAAAATTAAACTAAAAATCAATTACAGAAAGATAGCTGGAAAATCCCCAAACACTCAGAGATTAAACAACACACTTCTAAGTAATACATGGATCAAAGACAAAAATCTCAAAAGAAATTTTCAAATATTTTTAACTAAATGAAAATGAAAATACAGCTTAACATTTGTGGGATTCAGCAAAAGCAGTGCTTAGAGGGAATTTTATAGCACTGAATTCATAGAGAAGAAAAATCTAAAATCAGTCATCTAAGCTCTATCTTAGGAAACTAGAAAAAGAAGAGCAAATTAAATCCAAGGTAAGCAGAAGAAAAGAAATAATAAAATTAGAGCAGAAATCAGTGAAATCTATTACAGGAAATCAATAGAGAAAAGCAGCAAAACCTAACGCTAGTTCTTTGAAAAAAACATTAAAATCAAGAAGTCTCTAGCCAGACAAACTAAAAATAAAAAAGAAGATACAAATTCCTAATATCAGAAATGAAAGAAGGGACATCACTATAGATCCTGTGGACATTAAAAAGATAATAAAGGGATACTATGCATAACTCTGTGCCCACAAATTTGATAATCTAGATGAAATGAACCAATTTCTTGAAAGATATAATCTGATAAGACTCACACAAGACGAAGCAGACAATCTGAATAGGCCTATATCTATTAAAGAAAATGAATCAATAATTAATAATCTTCCAAAATAGAAAGAAAGTATCATGCTGCAATGGGTTCACAGTGAATTCTACCAAACACTGAAGGATGAAACTAAAACATTCTCTACAATCTCTTCCAGAAGACTGAAGCCAAGGAAATACTTCCTGACTCATTCCATAAAGCCAGCATTATCCTAATGCCAAAAACAGAAAAAGAAATTACAATAAAACTATACATCAATATCTCTCATGAAGACAGATGCAAAAATCCTCAACAAAATATTTGCAAACTGAATGTAGCAATGTATGAAAAGAATTACAAACCATGACCAAATAAGCTTCATTTTGGGTATGCAGAGCTGGTTCAACATTGAAAGTCAATTAATCACATCAAGAAGCTAAACAAGAAAAAGTACATGATCATATCAATAGATACAGAAAAAGCATTTGAGAAAAACTAACACCCATTCATGATAAAAACTCTCAGCAAACTAAGCATAGAGGGGAAGTTCCTTGACATGACACAGAACATTTACCAAAAACCTACAGATAACATCATACTTAATTGTAAGAAACTAGAAGCTTTCTAGCTAAGATTAGGAACAAGGCAAGGTCATCATCTCTTACCACACCTTTTCTAAACTGTACTGAAAGTCCTAGTTAATTCAATTAGCCAAAACAAGGAAATAAAAGGTTTACAGATTAGGAAGGAAGATGTGTAACTGTCTTTGTTCCCAAATGACATGATTGTCTATGTAGAAAACCTGAAAGTAATAAGCAATTCCAGCAAGTTTCCAGGATACAAGGTTAATAGACAAAAGCCAACTGCTTTCCTATATACACCAACAATGAACTGTTACTTGAAATTAAAAACACAGTACCATCTTCATACATTAGCACCCCCAAAAATGAAATACTTAGGTATAAACCTAATAAATTATGTACAAGGTCTATATAAGAAAAATTACAAAACTCTGACGAGAAATCAAAGAAGAACTAAGTAGAGAGAAAGAGAGAGCAATTCCAATGTTCATCAATAGGAAGACTCAATATTGTCAAGTTTCAATTCTTCCCAGTGTGATCTACAGATTCAACGCAATCCCAAACAAAATTCCAGCAAGTTATTTTATGGATGTTGATAAACTAATGCTAAAGTTTATATGGAGAGGCAAAAGACCCAGAATAGCCAACTCAATATTGAAGGAGAACAAAGTTGGAAGGGTGACACTATCTGACTTCAAGACTTATTATAAAGCTACAGTAATCAAGACAGTGTGGTACCGGTCAACGAAAAGACAAATCAATAAAGCAGAATGGTGAGCCCAGAAACAAACCACACAAATATAATCAACTGAACTTTGACAACAGAGCAAAAGCAATACAATGGAGAAAAAATAGTCTTTTCAACAAATGGTGCTGGACCAACTAGACATTCATATACAAGAAAATGAATCTAGACACAGATCTTACACCTTTCACAAACATTAACTCAAAGTGGACCATATACCTAAATGTAAAACACAAAACTATAAAACTCCTAGAAGATGACAAAGGAGAAAACCTAGATGATCTTTGTTTTGGCAACGACTTTTTAGATACAACACCAAAATCATGAACCAGGAAAGGAATAACTGATAAGCTAGACTTCATTAAAATTTAAAACTTCTGCTCTGTGAAAGACACTGTCAAGAAAATGAGAAGACAAGCTAAGGACTGGGAGAAAATATCTGCAAAACACATATCTGATAATGTACTGTCATCTAAAACATACAAAGAGTTTTTAAAACTCAACAATAAGAAAGTGAACAAACCAATTAAAAAGGGGGCAAAAGATCTGAATAGATACCTCTCCAAAAAAGACATAAAGGTGGCAAATAAGCAAATGAAAAGATGTTCAATATCATATTTCATAAAGGAAGCAAATTAAAACAACAAGATACGATTACATACCTATTAGAATGGCCAAAATACAAAACAATGACAATGCCAAATGCTGACAAGAATGTAGAGCAACAGGAATTCTTATTTATCGCTGGTGGGAATGCAAAATGGTACAGCCACTTTGGAACACTGTGCGCCAGTTTCTTACAAAAGTAAACATACTCTTACCACACAATTCAGCTATTTACCCGAAGGAGGTGAAAACATATGTTCACACAAAAACCTGCACATGGATGTTTATAGCAGCTTTGTTCATAATTGCCAAAACGTGGAAGTAACCAAGATGTCCTTCAGTAGGTGAAGGCACATCCAGGTGACAGAATACTTTATTGTGCTAAAAAGAAATGAGTTATCAAGCCATGAAAAAACATGGAGGAAACGTAAATGCACATTACTAAGTGAAAGACGCCAGTCCGAAATGGCTACACGTGGTATAATTCCAACTACTTAACATTCTGGAAAATGCACAGCTATGGAGAGCAAAAAGATTAGTAGTTGCCTGGGGTTGGGGAGACATAAATAGGCAGAATTTAGAGGTTTTTTAGAGCAGTGAAACTATTCTGTATAATACTGTAACTGTGGATACATTTTATTATGCATTTGTCAAAACCTTTAGAATGTACACCAAGAGTGAAACCTAAGGTGAATTACAGACTTTGGTTGATAATGATGTGACCAATGTAAGTTCATTCATTGTCTGTAACAAATGTACCACTGTGGTGGGGGATACTGATATTGTGGGAAGTTATGCGTTTGGGGAACAGAGAATATATGTGAATTCTTCATACTATTGCTCAATTTTGCTGTGAATCTAAAAGTACTCTAAAAAGTAAAGTCTATCTCTAAAAACATGAAGAAAAAAATATCTGGATAACAGTATTGTTGAAGAGATGGAATAGAAATAGAAAGGAGCTCACCAATACAGCCGCTCTCTGTGCCAGATTACCTTCTGTTACCCTGCTTAATAACTGTGTAACCTGGAGCACTTTATTTAACCTTTCAGTGCCTTAGTTTCCTCATCTGTAAAAGGCAGAATATTAGTACCTATCTACTAGTACCCTTGGGAAGCTCACACAAGGTAACACATGAAAAGTACTCAGAATAGCCTTTGCCATATAATTCCGTGGTGTTAGTTATTATGATTATTACCCCCTTTGACCTAACCTTAGTTTCTATCATCACAGCTATAACACTTTCTTTCCCCTTCTTTACTAGTTTTTTCCTGCCTCTCCTTTCATTGCCTCATTGACTCCTTGACTCAGTCTAAAGAGACATCAGAAAAGTAATATTTGGATGACTTCCTACATTTAGAGAGACACATTAATCACGTTCATAGCTTCTCTACCAAATGAAAAATTCTACCCGACTCATTTCCTTGAGCAGACATCATGAGGAATACATAGAGAAACAGCATGAAAACCTTAAGGACACATTAATTAGTTAAGTGAAAATATTTTTCTCTACTACATTTGTGGCTTTTTTTTTTAAAATAAATTTATTTATTTATTTATTTATTTATTTTGGGGTGTGTTGGGTCTTTGTTTCTGTGCGAGGGCTTTCTCTAGTTGCGGCAAGCGGGGGCCACTCTTCATCGCGGTGCGCGGGTCTCTCACTGTCGCGGCCTCTCTTGTTGTGGAGCACAGGCTCCAGACGCACAGGCTCAGTATCTGTGGCTCACGGGCCTAGTTGCTCTGCGGCATGTGGGATTTTCCCAGACCAGGGCTCGAACCCGTGTCCCCTGCATTGGCAGGCAGATTCTCAACCACTGCGCCACCAGGGAAGCCCTACATTTGTGTTTTGAAATAGTAATTCATTGAACAAATATTTATTGAGCACTTCAGTATCACTTATTCTGTGAAGTCTTCTCTGAAGCTCCCCAGTTTCTCTGGCCCCCTCTAAACCAAAGAATCAAGCAGTTCCACTCATGTGTTCCAAACCGTTTTATACATTCTTATTATAGTAAATAATTATAATAACCTTTTCTTCCTATATATAGCACTAGAACTTATATATTTTACTAATCTGGTACAGAAAACTTGACTTGTCAATTTGTTTACATGTATATTTCTCCCTCAACAATTCATTTATCTAAGTTCCATGACTTTACATCTTTGGCTTTCCTGTGGCCACCATAAGCCTTTTTCATTCTAGAAAAGTAGCCCTCAAAGTGTGGTACACAGAATCATAGGAGTCCCGGTGGTCAAAACTATTATCATATTAATACTAAGAACTGGTTGTTTCTTTCACTTTGTTGACATTTACATTAATGGTGGAAACGTAATGGTGGGTAAAGTTGCTGGTAACTTAACAGTAATCAATGCAGCAACATCAAACTAAACTTGTAGTCACTGTATTCTTCAAAGCTACACATTTGCAATTAAAAAAAAAAGTTTCCGTTAATAATTTCCTTGATGAAGCAATAAACATTTTAATTTCATTGTAACTTGACCCTTGAGTATACAACTTTCAAAATATTCTGTTTCAAAGAGTAAATACACATAAAGCACTTTTGCTGCATATAGAAGTATGATAGTTGTTTAGAGAAAAACTACTTGTGTAGATGTTTAAGTTGTGAGCTGAACTGTTCTCTTTTTTCCCCCAAGAACACCATTTTTTACTTGAAAGAATAACTGACAAACATGCTTATACAGTCTTATGTATTTGGTAGACATTGTCTCAAATGAATGAAATGGGCCTTTCACTTCAAGATACAGATCTGAGACTGTTTGTTACCAATGATAAAATGAACTTTCAAGCACCATCATGAGCCTGACAGCTTTGCATTCCTGATTAATATGAGAGTATTATTAACTAATGTAATATTTTAAATACTATATGTGTCAACATTTGGAAGATCTGCATAACTCATTGATCCCTATTTGCCAAATGACTAATGCAGGATGTTATAAAATCATGCATGGATAAAAGATTTTTCAAAGTGCAAAGCCAACCAATAGATTTTATCGTAGCAGAGTAAATAAAAGTTCATTGATGCATTTATATATCTCACATTGCAACTAGCCTTTAAGATATTATTATTTGTTGAGTGTTGGTGTAGTATTCAAACAAGAGTTTCCATAAGTGTCTGAAAAGGCTATAAAAATACTCCTCTTGATATGGGGAGGGGGAGGGGTGAGATGTGACAGGGTGAGAGAGTGTCATGGACATATATACACTACCAAATGTAAAATAGATAGCTAGTGGGAAGCAGCCGCATAGCACAGGGAGATCAACTCCGTGCTTTGTGACCACCTAGAGGGGTGGGATGGGGAGGGTGGGAGGGAGGGAGATGCAAGAGGGAAGAGATATGGGAACATATGTATATGTATAACTGATTCACTTTGTTATAAAGCAGAAACTAACACACCATTGTAAAGCAATTATATTTCAATAAAGATGTTTAAAAAAAAAAATACTCTTTCCAACTACATATTCGTGAGACCTGATTTTCTTCGTATACTTCAACCAAAACAACGTACTGTAAAAGCATGAATGTAGAAGCAGGTATGAGAATCCAGCTGTCTTTTATTAAGCCAATATCAATGATATTTACAAAAATATAAAACAATACCATTCTTTTCCCTATCTTTTTTGTTATGGAAAATACAGTTATTTTTTCAAAAAATATGCTATTTAATATGCAATGGTTTACTGTCCTTTTTAAAATAAATAAATAGCTTATATTTTTCTAGTTGTCAGTTCTAACACAAAAATTAATAGATAAAACTACATAAACAAAACTCTTTGCAGATTCTCAATCATCTGTGAGAGTATAAAGTGTGAGACCCAAAAGTATGAGACTTGCTATTCTAGTAAGAATGCATGTTAATGTGTAACTAGCCTTGGCTTAAGCTACTTAGGTAGCAGAAAGGTATAATCTTTGGCAGAACTAAGGAGTTTTAACAGGTTAAACTTCTGGGTTTAACAAAACCCAGAAGTGTCTTTCAATATACTCGCGTCTGAGCTTGGGTATGAAATAATATAATGATACAGAGCCTGTGTCATCAGGTCTACTCATTCGACAAACAAGTCTTCTGATATAAAGTGAATCAGTTCTGTGAATTAATAGCAAATAATCGCATTCTCTTAGAGGTCTGTCATTCATTATCACAGCTGCTCATTAGGCTTGGCAAATGGTACTAAAAGCTATACACCATAGAATAACAACTATATATTTTCACATAATTTAAATGAAACTATAGGTTTTCAGTAAGGATTAAACTAAATCTCTTTATGTTAGTTCCAACTCAACCAACTTCACTGATTTCTCAAATCAAAGGTTCCCATCACAGAGAAGTGTTCACAAATAACAAATTAACTTTTGTAAGCGAATAGATATATTACTTAAACAAGCAATCAGATATTTTGCTGCTAAAACTAGAAAAATCAACTCATGCTAACTTTTCTCAAATGCTTTACACATACAGTGAATATAAAGAAAAAATTACAGAATAATAAAAGATGTCCATAGCATTACTGTGACTAATTTTAAAGATCTCTCAAAGGTGAAATGTTGTAGAAGGTTCTTGGGATAACAGTCACTCAATATTTTCCAAGACCTTCATACACACCTATAAATTTACAGCTCACTAAACCACATTTTACTGTTCAACCTGTAATTAAAAAAATTAAAGGTGTCTCTTTAAAAAAAAGAAGGCTGTAAGAAAATTCCTTCTCACAGAAAAAAATAAACACATAACATCCAGAAGGAGAATATGAGAGTTTAGGTAGGAAGACCTCCTTAGTTATTTAAATGGCCTCATTTCCCCAAGTTTACATTATAACAGGAATTCTGATTTTAAAAGTATTAACAGTAAAACTTGTGGGAAATTCCAAGGATCCTCTTTTTTGATTCAATAAGTACTTCTTCAAAACTAAGCTTAATGTGACCACAACTAAGATAGTAATGGTAATTCATGCTAGGCCTGGTCAGATATTTTTTACTAAATTTTTCACAAAGAAGCTGTCAAGATAGCTGGTCACACTGGTTACACATGAGACCCTTTATTTCATACATAAAAATACAGTTACATAAATGAATTATTTTATACTATGCATTAATATTATTAGAATCATACTTCATAAGAAATTTTGATGTTGCATTCTCAAATGAAATATATTAATACACACTGAGTAAATAAACAATAGCTCACATAACTGAGTTTACAGAAATGTTTTTTCAATGGATGAAAAGAAATGGCCTTAACCTCCGGTTAAATGTCTACTTTTCAAATTCATTGTATCATAAGATTAAGTAATAATCAAATTTGGTGTATCAGGAGATGATCCCACTATTAATGAGAAGTACTCCTCATAGGATTTGGATTTGAAATATAATAATGCTAGCTGGTTTAATCATTTCAAATCTTAACTAAAAGCGTGCTGAGAAAGTAATAAACAATGAGAGGGGAATTCCATGGCGGTCCAGTGGTTAGGACTCCGTGCTCTCACTGCTGAGGGCCTGGGTTAGATCCCTGGTCGGGGAACTAAGATTCCCCTCACAGTGTGGCCAAAAAAAAAAAAAAAACCCAAAAAACAATGAGGGAGTGGACACTGCATTTCTTGAACCTGAGCTCGAGTCACAATTCTGACAGGAATGTGAGAAAATGTTTAGACAGCTGGAAACAGAGTAGTCACTAAAAGACAGTAAGCAGAATGATAAGCATTAAACAAACAGGATAAAAATCAGGATTTTGCTCTCCCCAGTGTCTTTACTGGCAAACAGGAGAAAAAAATGCTATCACAGGTGCAAAACCTAAACTGTTTAGAATTGACTGTCATAACTGACTGGCCTACATTTTGCCCTCCTTTTCCAAGTCAATGAGGAAACACATCTATTTGGAGTGATACTATCAATGGACATACCATATATATGTCTGTTTCATAAATATATGAGTGTATATGCAACAATGTATGTTTTTGACTATTCCCTTCCACCTGACTCTCATCGTTTCCCACAGATCAAGCTCATAAAAATTTTACAACATATCTGGGAACAGCCAATATGGGGATTCCTTTTCAGGATGTTATCTGTCTTTATTCAGTTCCAGTTTTCTTTAAGACCTTGGCATAACCTGGACACAAATGACACCTCAAGGGTGCAAGGTTAGAACTGACAGACATTTTTAGGCTCCACATTTAATGCGTTACAAATACCAACTTTACTTGCTTGTTTCTTTAATTGCCCAAATGTATGAAGTAGATCATGTGCAAACAGGCCACCCACCTGCAAATAAAAGATAAGTGCCAATAACCCCTCGTATTTGTGAAACACTTTATATATAACTGTATCCCACAAGGTTTATTTTAAAAATGATGAAACCAAGGCTATGAGATGTTAAGGTGATACAGCTAGTGTGTGATAAAAGCAGGACTAGAATTCAAGCCTCTGTATCTCTACAAACTGTGTCTTCTCACTGCTTAATTATCTTTGTATATCACCTTGCGGATATTATTTTATGTTAATACGAATTTACTGTAGAAAAATCAGAAAAGAAAAAATGAAAATGAACTAAGTTCTTTAACATACAACCTTCCCTTGCAACCATTTATCTCTGGATGTACTTTTAATATAAAATGGGATATGTTATACATACAGTTATGAGTCTTGCTTTTCTCCACCTTCTGTAACATGTGTGTTTTCCCATGTACCTACATATTTTTAAGAAAATTATTTTTAATGACTGAATATTACACCAGCATATAGGTAAGCACCACAACATAACCAATTCCCTATTGTGGGTTGTTTATGTTGTTCACAATTTTTTTTCTTAATAATTGTGGGACAGGCGTGGTATTATGTAAATCTTCCCAGGCACGTCTCATTATGTTTTTGGGGAAGAACTGCTTTTGTAGAGCACAACCAAAATGAGCACAAAAAACGTTTAACTGCCCTTGAATTCCTTTTTAAAGGTTAGGCAACCCAAAAATTATTTTGTTTTGCTGATAGAGTTCTAAAGAGGACAAAAAAGAAGTTGATAACAAAGAACTGTTATTATGAACTATATTCTGACCAAAGAACTGACTTGTGAAATAACGTAACAGAAGCCGTAAGAAATTGAACTCCATTGCCAAGCCAGGCCATGGCAATGTCAGGTGTGTGCTCTATACTTTAGACAGATATTTTTCAAAAGTTCAGAGAAAACACAGTGGTTGTAAGACTTTGGAAGAGAAGCCAATCTAAGAGTTGGGAAACCTTCAAATATTTTGTTATCCACAGAATAAAAGGTATCACACACATGTGCCTAATTTTAGTGGACAGCTTTTGATGAAGTATACTTTTAAAAGACTATCCAAAACAATCCGCTTTAAATGAAACAGTTTAAATGGGTCACCTATAATGCTTTTAGTAGATATTTTATTCAGATATTTTATTACTACTACACAACATTACACTGTCCTCATCAGTATAATGAAACTTTATGTATAAGATAATATGATTTGTCTGCCTAGAGAATCCAAGCAAACTGACTAAATATTGTTTGAGTAAATAAGAGTTTAGTCATGTAGCCAGATATAAGAACATAAAAATCAACAACTCTCCTTGAGATCAGCAACAAGTAATTTCTAAAAAGATCTTATTCATAACTTTAATATGTTTTCAAAGTCACAGGATGAGCTAACCTAATCTCTCAAGTTTTGAACATTTTGGCATATCAGTTTCATGAAGAGCCCTACACATAAGCCTCTAAATATAAAACTTTCAAGAAGCAAACTCCAAAGAGAAAAATGAACGTTTAGAATAGCTTCTAACATCCAAGTTTTGAAAAAATACAACTGTACATGATTTACAAATTTAAAACAATTCCAAGAGCAAAAGAAAAGTTATTAATGACTTCTAGTTAAGCATGGCAGATGAAACAAATGAGTTTACCTCCAAGAGCTCCTGAAAACCCTCTAAAATTGCAATTAAAATAAATACAAACAGCAAAGTAACATGAAAGAAAATAACAGGTTTAAAATGACAATAAGAGGGACTTCCCTGGTGGTGAAGTGGTTAAGAATCTGCCTGCTGGGAGTGGGGGGTAGTCAAGATGGCGTACTAGGAGGACATGCAGAATTCGAGTCTTCTCACAACTAGGGAACCTACCAGGCGCCAGTGGGGGCCAACAGACACCTAAGGGGATGGGAGGAACCCCCAGCAACTGGGTAGGACATGGGGCATGGGGTGAGTGAAGGGGGAGGAGAAGTGGAGGCAGGAAGGGACTGGCGCCCCTGAGGGGTGGCTGGGGGAGGGGAAGGGCTCCCACACCCGAACGGGTAAATTGGGGAACCACTGGGAAGGCAGACGATCAAAAGGGAGTGTGGCCATGCTTCCCCTGCCCACTTGGACCCCCAGGAATCTGCTGAGATCCCAGGCCAGATCCTCTGCCCACCTAGGCCCTCTCCAGCCACTCAGGTCCTCAGGGAGTGGGAGGGAGGGATGAGGGGGGCAAAAGTAAAGGCCAGACCTCTGGGATCCACACCCCTGAGGCGTGGCTGGGAGAGGGGAAGAGTTCCTACACCCAGCGGGACCCACCCATGGTTAGGGGTCCAGTAGTGATGGGGGTAGACCCTGGGGGAGACAGAGGGGGAGGGGTGCAGAGGAATGGAAGGGAAGGGGGCCAATGCTTTCCCTGTCCACTTAGGCACCAGGGAGCCGGTTGGGCTCCAGGTCTGATCCTCTGCCCTCGGAGCCTCCCTCCGGCTGCGCAGAGCCAAAGCCCCGCCCCTACACCCCCACCCAGGGCCCTACCTCTACACTTGGAGACCCCTTCCAACGCGCTGGGCCTAAACCCCACCCACACACCCTCATTCATGGGCCCCACGTCCAAACTCTGGAACTCCACACACCAGAGGCCCTCCTTTCCAAGTGCTACCTCTCCCCTTCCGCACGGGTATTAAGCAGAGACCCCGCCCCATATTTGAAAGTCGCCTCGCCTAAGCCCCGCCCCATGCTCAAACACCCTCCCACCCCCAACCACCCCTACCCCCCACCCCCTGCCTAGGTTCTACCCCACCCTAAACCCCGCCCCTGCCTAAGTTCCTCCCCCAGCTAAAGTGCACCCCCACAGCCAAGGCTTTTTTTTTTTTCCTTTTCCTTTTTCCTCTTTTAGATTGGGGTTCCGGTTTACCTTGTTGATTCATTGCTGTTGATTCTTTTATATTTTTATTTTTCCTAATAAATCTTTTATTTTTCTAATTTTATTTTATTCTTTATTATTTGTTAGTGATCCTCCTTTTGGCTTGTTGCTCCACCCCCCTTTTTTTTTCTTTTTTCTGATGTGGTTTTATTTAACCTTGCTGCAGTTGTTTCAATTATAGTTTTATTTTTCCTAATATATTTTTTATCTTTCTAATTTTATTTTGTTTTTATTCTTTAATATTGTACTGTTCCTTTTTTCTTTCTTTCTTCCTTTTTTTTCTCTTACAGCACCACAAGCTTGCGGGATCTTGGTTCCCAGGTCGGAGGTCGGGCCCGAGCTCCTATGGTGGGAGCTCCAAGTCGAAACTGCTGGACTAACAGACAACCTCAGACACCAGGAAATATCAGTTGGACTGAGACCTCCTGGAGGTCCTCATCTCAGCACCAAGACCCAGCTCTATCTAACTGCCTGCAAACTT
This sequence comes from Balaenoptera ricei, assembly GCF_028023285.1. NCBI lineage: Eukaryota > Metazoa > Chordata > Mammalia > Artiodactyla > Balaenopteridae > Balaenoptera > Balaenoptera ricei. The sequence continues at coordinate 67,629,029 of NC_082646.1, forward strand.
CAGTGCTGATGTCTCAGGCCAAACAACCACTAAGACAAGATTACAGCACCACCCATCCAAAAAAACGACAAAAAAAGTATGTTACAGATGAAGGTGCAAGGTAAAAACCTACAAAACCAAATAAATGAAGACGAAATAGGCAACCTACCTGAAAAAGAATTCAGAGTAATGATAGTAAAGATGATCCAAAATCTTGGAAACAGAATGGAGAAAATACAAGAAACATTTAACAAGGATCTAGAAGAACTAAAGAGCAAACAAACAGTGAAGAACAACACAATTACTGAAATTAAAAATACTCTAGGAGGAATCAATAACAGAATAACTGAGGCAGAAGAATGGATAAGTGAAATGGAAGATAAAATGGTGGAAATAACTGCCAAGGAGCAGAATAAAGAAAAAAGAATGAAAAGAATTGAGGACAGTCACAGAGACCTCTGGGACAACATTAAACACACCAACATTCAAATTATAGGGGTCTCAGAAGAAGAAGAGAAAAAGAAAGGGTCTCAGAAAATATTTGAAGTTGAAAACTTCCCTAACATGGGAAAGGAAATAGTCAATCAAGTCCAGGAAGCACAGAGAGTACCATACAGGATAAATCCAGAGAAACACAATGAAGCACATATTAATCAAACTACCAAAAATTAAATACAAAGAAAAAATTATTAAAAGCAGCAAGGGAAAAGCAACAAATAACATACAAGGGAATCCCCATAAGGTTAACAGCTTATTTTTCAGCAGAAACTTAGCAAGCCAGAAGGGAGTGGCAGGACATATTTAAAGTGATGAAAGGGAAAAACCTACAACAAGGATTATTCTACCCAGCAAGGATCACATTCAGATTCGATGGAGAAATTCAAACCTTTACAGACAAGCAAAAGCTAAGAGAATTCAGCACCACCAAACCTGCTTTACAACAAATGTTCAAGGAACTTCTCTAGGCAGGACACATAACAGAAGAAAAAGACTTACAGAAACAAACCCAAAACAATTAAGAAAATGGTCATAGGAACATACATATCGATAATTACCTTAAATGTAAATGGATTAAATGCTCCAACCAAAAGACATAGACTGGCTGAATGGATACAAAAAGAAGACCTGTACATATGCTGTCTACAAGAGACCCACTTCAGACCTAGGGACACATACAGACTGAAAGTGAGAGGATGGAAAAAGATATTCCATGCAAATGGAAATCAAAAGAAAGCTGGAATGGCAATTCTCATCAGACAAAATAGACTTCAAAATAAAGACTATTACAAGAGACAAAGAAGGACACTACATAATGATCAAGGGATCAATCCAAGAAGAAGATGTAACAATTGTAAATATTTATGCACCCAACATAGGAGCACCTCAATACATAAGGCAAATGCTAACAGCCATAAAAGGGGAAATCGACAGTAACATGATCATAGTAGGGGACTTTAACATGCCACTTTCACCAATGGACAGATCATCCAAACTGAAAATAAATAAGGAAACACAAGCTTTAAATCACACATTAAACAAAATGGACTTAAATGATATTTATAGGCCATTCCATCCAAAAACAACAGAATACACTTTCTTCTCAAGTGCTCATGGAACATTCTCCAGGATAGATCCTATCTTGGGTCACAAATCAAGCCTTGGTAAATTTAAGAAAATTGAAATCATATCAAGTATCTTTTCCGACCACAACGCTATGAGAGTAGATATCAATTAGAGGAAAAAAACTGTAAAGAGGGGCTTCCCTGGTGGCGCAGTGGTTGAGAGTCTGCCTGCCAATGCAGGGGACACGGGTTCGAGCCCTGGTCTGGGAAGATCCCACATGCCGCAGAGCGGCTAGGCCCGTGAGCCACGACTACTGAGCCTGCGCGTCTGGAGCCTGTGCTCCGCAACAAGAGAGGCCGCGATAGTGAGAGGCCCGCGCACCGCGATGAAGAGTGGCCCCCGCTCGCTGGAACTGGAGAAAGCCCTCGCACAGAAACGAAGACCCAACACACCCAAAAATAAATAAATAAATAAATTTAAAAAAAAAAAAACTGTAAAGAATACAAACACATGGAGGCTACACAATATGCTATTAAATAACCAAGAGATCACTGAAGAAATCAAAGAGGAAATCAAAAAATACCTAGAAACAAATGACAACGAAAACACGATGATCCAAAACCTATGGGATGCAGCAAAAGCAGTTCTAAGAGGGAAGTTTATAGGAATACAATCCTACCTCAGGAAACAAAAATCTCAAATAAACAACCTAACCTTATAACTAAAGCAATTAGAGAAAGAAGAACAAAAAACCCCCAAAGTTAGCAGAAGGAAAGAAATAATAAAGACCAGATCAGAAACAAATGAAAAACAAATAAAGGAAACAACAGCAAAGATCAATAAAACTAAAAGCTGGTTCTTTGAGAAGATAAATAAAACTGATGAACCATTAGCCAGACTCACCAAGAAAAAAAGGAAGAAGACTCAAATCAACAGAATTAGAAATGAAAAAGAAGAAGAAACAACTGACACTGCAAAAATACAAAGGATCATGAGAGATTACTACAAGCAACTATATGCCATAAAATGGACAACCTGGAAGAAATAGACAAATTCTTAGAAAAGCACAACCTTGTGAGACTGAACCGGGAAGAAATAGAAAATATAAACAGACCAATCACAAGCACTGAAATTGAAACTGTTATTAAAAATCTTCCACCAAACAAAAGCCCAGGACCAGATGGCTTCACAGGCGAATTCTATCAAACATTTAGAGAAAAGCTAACACCTATCCTTCTCAAACTCTTCCAAAATATAGCAGAGTGAGGAACACTCCCAAACTAATTCTACGAGGCCATCATCACCCTGATACCAAAACCAGACAAAGATGTCACAAAAAAAGAAAACTACAGGCTAATATCCCTGATGAACAAAGATGCAAAAATCCTCAACAAAATACTAGCAAACAGAATCCAACAGCACACTGAAAGGATCATACAGCATGATCAAGTGGGGTTTATCCCAGGAATGCAAGGATTCTTCAGTATACAAAAATCAATCAATGTCGTACACCATATTAACAAATTCAAGGATAAAAACCGTATGATCATCTCAGTAGACGTTGAAAAAGCTTTTGACAAAATTCAACACCCATTTATAATAAAAACTCTCCAGAAAGTAGGCATAGAGGGAACCTACCTCAACATAATAAAGGCCATATATGACAAACCCACACCCAACATCGGTCTCAATGGTGAAAAACTGAAACCATTTCCTCTAAGATCAGGAACAAGACAAGGCTGCCCACTCTCACCACTATTAGTCAACATAGTTTTGGAAGTTTTAGCCACAGCAATCAGAGAATAAAAAGAAATAAAAGGAATCCAAATCAGAAAAGAATAAGTAAAACTGTCACTGTTTGCAGATGACATGATACTATACATAGAGAATCCCAAAGATGCTACCAGAAAACTACTAGAGCTAATCATTGAATTTGGTAGAGTAGCAGGATACAAAATTAATGCACAGGAATCTCTTGCATTTCTATACACTAATGATGAAAAATCTGAAAGAGAAATTAAGGAAACACTCCCATTTACCACTGCAACAAAAAGAATAAAATACCTAGGAATAAACCTACCTAGGGAGACAAAAGACCTGTATGCAGAAAACTATAAGACACTGATGAAAGAAATTAAAGATGATACAAATAGATGGAGAGATATATCATGTTCTTGGATTGGAAGAATCAACATTGTGAAAAGGACTATACTACCCAAAGCAATCTACAGATTCAGTGCAATCCCTATCAAACTACCAATGGCATTTTCCACAGAACTAGAAAAAAAATTCCACAATTTGTATGGAAACACAAAAGACCCCGAATAGCCAAGCAATCTTGAGAAAGAAAAACGGAGCTGGAGGAATCAGGCTCGCTGACTTCAGATTATACTACAAAGCTACAGTAATCAAGATAGTAAGGTACTGGCATAAAACAGAAGTATAGATCAATGGAACAGGATAGAAAGCCCAGAGATAAACCCATGTACATATGGTCACCTTATCTTTGATAAAGGAGGCAAGAATATACAATGGAGAAAAGACAGCCTCTTCAGTAAGTGGTACTGGGAAAACTGGACAACTACATGTAAAAGAATGAAATTAGAACACTTGCTACCTCCATACACAAAAATAAACTCAAAATGGATCAAAGACCTAAATAAAGGCCAGACACTGTAAAACTCTTAGTGAAAACATAGGCAGAACACTCTATGACATAAATCACAGCAAGATCTTTTTTGACCCACATCCTAGAGAAATGGAAATGATACCAAAAATAAACAAATAGGACCTACTGAAATTTAAAAGCTTTTGCCCAGCAAAGGAAACCATAAACAAGACGAAAAGACAACCCTCAGAATGGGAGAAAATATTTGCAAATGAAGCAACTGACAAAGGATTAATCTCTAAAATATACAAGCAGCTCATGCAGCTCAATATCAAAAAAAACAAACAACCCAATCCAAAAATGGGCAGAAGACCTAAATATACATTTCTCCAAAGAAGACATACAGATGGCCAACAAACACATGAAAGGATGCTGAACATCATTAATCTTTAGAGAAATGCAAATCAAAACTACAGTGAGGTATCACCTCACACTGGTCAGGATGGCCATCATTAAAAAATCTACAAACAATAAATGCTGGAGAGGGTGTGGAGAAAAGGAGCCCCTCTTGCACTGTTGGTGGGAATGTAAATTGATATAGCCACTATGGAGAAAAGCATGGGGGTCCCTTAAAAAACTGAAAATAGAACTACCATACGGCCCAGCAATTCCACTACTGGGTATATACCCTGAGAAAACCATAATTCAGAAAGAGTCATGTACCACAATGTTCACTGCAGCTCTATTTACAATAGCCAGGACATGGAAGCAACCAACTGTGCATCGACAGATGAATGGATAAAGAAGATATGGCACATATATACAATGAAATATTACTCAGTCATAAAAAGAAACGAAATTGAGTTATTTGTAGTGAGGTTGATGGACCTAGAGTCTGTCATACAGAGTGAAGTAAGTCAGAAAGAGAAAAACAAATACCGTATGCTAACACATATATATGGAATCTAAATTTAAAAAAAAAGGTTATGAAGAACCTAGGGGCAGGACAGGAATAAAGACGCAGATGTAGAGAATGGATTTGAGGACACAGGGAGGGGGAAGGATAAGCTGGGCCGAAGTGAGAGAGTGGCATGGAGTTATATATACTACCAAATGTAAAATAGATAGCTAGTGGGAAGCAGCCACATAGTACAGGGAGATCAGCTCAGTGCTTTGTGACCACCTAGAGGTGTGGGATGGGGGGGTGGGAGGGAGACGCAAGAGGGAGGAGATATGGGGATATATGTGTATGTATAGCTGATTCAGTTTGTTATTAAGGAGAAACTAACACACCATTGTAAAGCGATTATACTCCAATAAAGATGTTAAAAAAATTTAAAAAAAAAAAAAAGATTTTGGAAGCCAGAAAACTGGTTTACCCTACAAATTCCTGGAAAAGATAATGAATGGGTGGCACTAGGTATATATGAATGTCACGAATATGAAGGGAAGACCAAAACAAAAAAGAAGGAATCAGTGACCATAAGACAATACAAGGAGAAGCAGAAAATTTCAAACACACGAGAATGAAGTGATCAAAATCATGAAGAAGAGTCTGTATATCAGAGAACATTTACAGAACAAGAGAGATAATCAAAATTAAAAATGAAGAAACTGGAACACTGTCCCAGTAGGCTCCCAAAAGGGACATACAAATGGAAAATGGGAGAGAAACAAGTAAGGAAATTAGATAATTGTGGGAGTTCTAATTCTTAGGTAACAGGAAATTCAGAAAGAGTACACAAAAAGGAAAAATTTATGAAAGAAGTAACGACACAGCCCTCCCACCCCTCACAAAGGCCCAGAACCTTAGGACAGGATTAAATTTCATATGTCTAGCATACTGAATTAATGTTTTTTAATTAATGTTTTTAAAAACCCGTTTTTAGCACATCATCATGAAAGTTCAAAAAAATGAAAAAGAAAAAAGGTCCTAAGGAGAAAAAAATTAAAGAAAAAGAAAAACTAGATATTTTACAATGGATCAAAAATCAAAATAGGAACAGAAATCTATTAACATAATTAATTACATTAATAAATTTAGTCATAAAAGTAATAAAATCAGCTCCATAATTTTTTAAATAAATTTATTTATTTATTTATATTTATTTTTGGCTGTGTTGGGTCTTCATTTCTGTGCGAGGGCTTTCTCCAGTTGCAGCGAGCGGGGGCCACTGTTCATCGCGGTGCGCGGGCCTCTCACTGTTGCAGCCTCCCCCGTTGCAGAGCACAGGCTCCAGATGCGCAGGCTCAGTAGCTGTGGCTCACGGGCTTAGTTGCTCCACGGCATGTGGGATCTTCCCAGACCAGGGCTCGAACCCGTGTCCCCTGCATTGGCAGGCAGATTCTTAACCACTGCGCCACTAGGGAAGCCCCCATAATTTTTAAAATAGGACATAATTCAACATAACACCCATTCTTAAATTAAAAATGAGTTCCATTATTGCTGATATTGTTTACTGGACATATTAGCAGAAGCAATTACACAGAAGAAAGAAACTACGGATACAAAAACTGGAAGATAAAATTATTATTATTTCCCTATAACTGTATAACCTGGAAAACTAAAGAGGATCAACTAAAAGAACTACTATGAACAATAAGAAAATACAATAAGGTAATAAAATTTAAAATTAATAAATAGAGAAGACTCTTATTTGGGGCCAAGATTTACCCTGCAAACTGAAACACCTTAAAAAGCTGGACAAAATATATGAAAAAATGGCTTGCAAGACACTAAGCTGTCAGGCAACGTAAGGACAAAGATCCCTGAAAGGCAGGAAACAAACAATGTGAGCTCTACTACTGGCGCCACTTTCTGCCTTGAGAGAGTTTATAGGCCATGGTGCAGGGAGGGGGAACAGAGGTGGAGCTTAGAGGACTCCCTAGACAAGGAAATAGAGGAGAAACTTCTGGAGAAAAGGGCAGCTAGAGTTCTTAGGACAGAACCCAGAGAGGAGGGAGCTGCACAGAGAAGGAACATGGGATATCTGCAGAGGGTTCCTCTGAGAATTCAGTAGGGTACTGATCAGTGCATGTATCGATATATGAGGAAACCACCCAGGCTGGTAAAAGAGCCATCTGAAAAGATTAGAGAAAATAGCGCCCATCGTTTAAGCGTGGCTGGGCAAAGTGCCTATTCCCACCATCCAGAATGGAAAAATTCATAATTCATGGGACACTGGACAGAGTACACAGAAAGGTCTTGTCTCAGTAGTGGGAATAATTAGCCCTAGATTGGATCTGCTCTATTGTTGGTACATAACAAATCATAAAAGCAAGACCCAAAAAGATCAAACTGTTTAATGTAACTTTAACTGAATCTCAGAAGCTCAAGAAGATTTATAGGAATACGAAATGTCCATCACCCAACAAAATAAAATTCAGGATGTCAGGCATCCTATTAAAGATTAACAGGCATGCAAAGAGATAGGGAAATGGAACCCATAATGAGGAGAATAATCAATCAAAACTGACCTAGAACTGATAGAGATATCAGAATGAGCAAAAAGAAGACACAAAGAGTTACTATTACTGATTCCCATATGTTGAAAATTTAAATAGAGACGTGGAAAATATAAAAGACTCAAATCAACTTCTAAAGAGGAAAACTACAATGTATGAGATTTAAAAAATGGATGGGATACACAGCATATTAAATATTGCAGAAGAAAAAATTAGTAAACTTGAATTCACACCAATAAAAATTATCTAAAACAAAATACAGAGAGAAAAAAGAACCCTCCAAAACGAAATGAGCATCAGTGAGCTCTAGGACTTCAATCAGCCTAACACAGGAGTAATAAGAATCAAGGAAGTGAGCAGGAGGAGGAACAGAAAAAAACATTTGAATGAATAATGGCCAAATATAACAGCAGATGAAAAATGGATCCATACAAAACAATGAAGAGCACCATGAAGTGTAACTACATGGGTAAATAAATAAGACTTTTTCTTATTATTTAAGTCTCTTTTAAAGATGATTGACTATATAAACAAAAATAACATTGTGGCATGGGGTTTAGAGTATATATAAATGTAAAATGTATGTCAACAATTGTACAAAGTCAGGAGAGGAAAATGGCAGAGTACAGTAGTACTGTACAGTTCATATACTATAGGAAAGGTTGTATAGTATCACTTAAATGTAGAATGTTAAGTTAAATACACCATAAGTTAAAGATGTATAAGCCTGAAAAATGACAAAACAAAGAGTTAAAACTAATAAGACAACAAAAGAAGTAAAATGGAATAATCAAGAAAAATACTCAATCTAAAACAAAGCAGAAAATAAAGGGGAAGAAAAGGCCAATGAGATGAATAAGAAACAGTAAAATAAGATTCAAGGGCTTCCCTGGTGGCGCAGTGGTTGAGAATCCGCCTGCCAATGCAAGGGACACGGGTTTGATCCCTGGTCTGGGAAGATCCCACATGCCGCGGAGCAACTAAGCCCGTGAGCCACAGCTACTGAGCCTGCGCGTCTGGAGCCTGTGCTCCGCAACGGGAGAGGCCGCGACAGTGAGAGGCCCGCGCACCGCGATGAAGAGTGGCCCCCGCTCGCCACAGCTGGAGAAAGCCCTCGCACAGAAACGAAGACCCAACACAGCCAAAATAAATAAATAAATAAATAAATTTATTTAAAAAAAAAAAAAGATTCCAGCCTAACTCTATTAATAATCACATTAAATGGCTGAGATGATGAGTTTGGATAAAAAGCAAGACCCAACTATATGCTTCCTACAAGAAACTTTAAATACAAAGACGCAAAGAAGCTAAAAGGAAAAGGATGGGAAACAGATATCATATGCTGACATTAACCAAAAGAAAGCTGGTTAATATTAATACAGATTTCAGAACAAAGAATGTTAACAGGAACTAAAAAGGCATTTTATAAAGATATATGGGCCAATTCATCAAGGGGACATAAATTTCTAAATATTTATGCCCCTAATAAAGAGTGTCAAAATACATGAAATAAATCAGATGGAATTGTGAGTAAAAAGACACAAATTTCCTCTATTTTAGTCAAAGACTTCAAAATCTCTCTCTTAATAACTGATAAAACAAGTAGACAAAAAAATACTAAGAATGTAGAAGATTTGAACAATACTATCAAGCAGACTTGACCTAATTGGTGTTTATAAAACACTACACTCAAACAGCATCAGAATACACATTCTTTCCTAGCATACTTCAGACATTTACCAAGACAGAGTATATTCTGGGCCATAAAATATATTGCAGTAAATTTAAAATGACTCGAATCATAAAAAGTATGTTTTCATACCACAAGGGAATTAAATTAGAAATCAAAAACAAATCTCTGGAAAATCCACAATACTGGAAACTAAATAATACATTTCTAAATAACTCATGGGTCAAAGAAGAAATCAAAAGGGAAATTACAAAGTATTTTGAACTAAATGAAAATGAAAAGACGACCTATCAGAATTTGTGAAATGCTACTGAAGTAGGACTTAAGGGGAATTTGTGGGATGCTACTAAAGCAGTACTTAAGGGGAAAGTTACAGCACTTAAAATAGAAAAGAAGAAAGGTCTTAGTCAATGAACTTAGCTTCTACCTTAAGAACTAGATAAAGAAAATTAAATTCAAAGTAAACAGAAAAAAGAAAATAATAGGGATCAAAACAGAAATCAATGAAACAGAGAACAGACACAATAGAAAAAAAGTAATGAAAGTAACAGTTGGTTCTTTGAGAAGATCAAAAAACTTGATAAACTTCTAGCCAGACTGATAAAAAAAGAGAAGATACAAATTGCCAGTATCAGAAGTGAGAGAGATGATATCACTAGAGAGTCTACAGATATTAAAAGGATCATAAGGGAACATTATGGATAACTTTTTGCAAATAAAGTTGACAATTAGAAAAAATAAACAAATTCACTAAAAAACACAAACTACCAAGCTCTCTTATGAAGAAACGGATAACCTAAATAACTCTGTATTTATCAAAGAAATTGAAATTGTAGTTAAAAATCTTCCCACAATGAAAACTACAGTCCCAGATGGTTTTATTGGTGAATTCTACCAAACATTTAAGGAATCAATAATAATAGCAATTCTACACAAACTCTTCTAAAAATCTGAAAAGGACAGGATAATCCCCAGCTCATTCTATGAGGCCAGTATTACCCTGATACCAAAACCTGACAAAAAAACATTATAAGAAAACTACCAACAGCGCTCATGAACATAGTCACAGAAATTCTTTCAAAAATACTTTTTAGCAAACGGAATCTAAGAATATAGCAAAAGGCTAATACATCATGACCAAGTAGGATTTGTCCCAAGAATAAAGGGTTGGTTTACATTTGAAAAACAATGTAATTCATCATTTTAACATGTTTACATAAGAAAATATAACAAACTAAAGAAGAAAAGCAATATGATCATTTTGACAGAAGCAGAAAAAACAGTTGAAAAAATTCAGCATCATTTCAGTTAAAAACTCTGAACACATTAGAATTAAAAGTGAATTTCTTTAACCTGATAAAAGACATCTATGGAAAACCTACAGCTACCATCATACTGAATATTTAAAAACTGAATGCTTTCCTGCTAAGATCAGGAACAAGATAGGTGTGCCCACTATTACTACATCTACTCTACTTTGGGCTACAGGTTCCAGCTGGAGCAATTAGGAGAAGGGAGGGAGGGAGGAAGGAATGGAAGGTATACACTTTGGAAAATAAGAAATAAAACTCCTTATTCACAGACAATATAACTGTCAATGTAGAAAATCTACAAGTGTCCAGAAGTTATATGTGATGCTTAGTAAGGTTGTAGGATCAATACACAAAAATCAATTGTATTCTACGTACTAGGAGTGAACAATCAGAAAATATTATTTACAATAGCATCAAAAATACGAAATAGGGATAATATGTCAAAAAATATGAAAGACCTGTATATTGAACTACAAAATACTGCTGAAAAGCTAAAGACCTAAATAAATAGGAAGATATACATTGGTCAAGGGTTGGCCAACTCAATATTATTAAGCTGTCAACCTTCCAAATTAACACATATTTGAATAAATCTATAGATTCAATGCAATTCCAATCCGAATGCCAGCAGGGTTTTGTTTTTGTTTTTGGTAGAAATTATAAAACTGAATTTAAAATTCCAATTGAAATGTAAAGGATGTAGAATAGCTCAAACAACTTTGAAAAAGACAAAATTGGAGAACTAACACTACCTGATTTCAAGAATTGTGATAAAGCCGGAGTAATAAAAAGCAGTGTGGTATTAGAGTAAACATAGGCAAATAGATCAATGGAACAAAACAGACAGTCCAGAAATAAACCCACACGAATAAGGAGGACTGATCTCCTACACTTGCTCAAGGAAAGATTAACTGTTGTTATGTGTTCTAAAAGTAAAGGATAATGAAATGAAGCAACATGTTAATGGAGAAGGTCCCTAAGCAGAAAACATTCTCCCTGCACATAGGGTTCCCTGATCTATTGCTGCTTGCAAGTCACCTCCAATTGTCACCTCAGCACAATACCCACACAGGTAAATTTTACTTTGCATATATTTATACGTATAAGATTAAGTGCTTCCTTAAGTGACTTAAAGGATAAATCATAGGCAGCTGAGTTATCTGCTTATAATCCACCCTTTCTAATCCTTGGACACCTGTCTTAGGGAATGAACTACTGGAGTTATAGAACTTTCAGGTAGCTCATCTTATTTAAACCCTTCCATTCAATGCTATTTCCTAAAGCCTCATTTTGGTCTCAGGAGGAAGACTGTCCTTTTCTGTTTGAATCCAAGGTCAACCCCTCTGTCCTGTGGTCCTATACACCACTGATCTGACCATTTCATGCAGTTCCAGAGCTATGTCTTTATAATACTGTTTTCCTATTTCTTCTCCATTTTTATTATTAAGGCTCCATAATTGTAATTACCACCATAATCCTGTGGTTAAGACAGGATTCTTGAATAAAACAGAACTGTATTCAAATCTTCTGTGGTTTTTCTTACAACTTTGCACCTAAAATGTTAAAACCTGTACCCAGCAAACAGTAAAGATTCAATAAGTAGTAGCTATTGCTATTACCTTTATCACTATTATTATTACCTACCTACACCCAGTTACTTCCTACAAATTAGTTTCAACTTCAATTTCAATTTCAACTTCCTACAAATTAATTTCAAATTAATTTCAACCTACCTACACCCAGTTACTTCCTACAAATTAATTTCAAATTCTTCTCTACCTTTAACCTCTAAGCAATTCACAGTGTTGTTGCCTTCAAGGGGCCAATGGACAACTATTCATATTATTTAAAAATTTTAAAACAAATACTTAATGAATTTCTTTTTGTTGTTTAAAATCCAAGAAATATCAATGTTTGTAAAGAAAATGTTCAAATTCTTGCTGCCCAACCCAGTGACATGGACACTCTACCCTTCACCTCCAGCCACATAAGTTATTATTAATAGTTTTACGTGTTTCCTTCCAAATATCGTTGCACCTTCTATATACACATGTATGTGTGCATATAAGTATTAAGGTTTAATTCAAATAGTGCAATGAAACCCATCTTTCCTTATCTAGATTCACTGTCACCATTTCACCACTTACAAATATTTAGTTTTGCTTTTTTAATATAGGCATTTCATGTATTTTGTTTAGCCTCTAAGGTAGAATTTATTAAGATTATAGTTACTGGGACTTCCCTGGTGGCACTGTAGTTAAGAATCCGCCTGCCAATGCACGGGACACAGGTTCGAGCCCCGGTCCGAGAAGATCCCACATGCCACGGAGCAACTAAGCCCGCGCAACACAACTACTGAGCCTGTGCGCTAGAGCCCACAAGCCACAACTACTGAAGCCCACACGCCTACAGCCTGTGCTCTGCAACAAAGAGAAGCCACCGCAATGAGAAGCCCACGCACCGCGCTGAAGAGTAGCCCACGCTCACCGCAACTAGAGAAAGCCCACACGCAGCAACGAAGACCCAACGTGGCCAAAAATAAATTAATTTAATTAAAAAGATGATACTTACTGAAGTTGAAATTTTATAAACAGCTCTAAGAAAAGATTAATTTTATCATCAAGACTTTGTAATTTTATGGGAAAATTAAGATTCTAGTCAGTACAGAGACCTGACATTTCAAAATCTTTCAGGCCCAACATATCTACTCACTTCCTGAAGCTCACTGCCCTGTAAGAGTCAGAAATATGTATTTCAGGGACAGTTATAGATATATTTTTAATTGAAAAATGGAAATTAACAAATAGTCATAAGAATTCCTTGGAGTTTAGAATAAATTCAAAATTTAGTGCTTAAATAGAGGAAATAAGGTGAGTTCCATTACAATTCCACTTTCTTTCCAGTTTATAAACACTGGAATTTTACTAATTTCCTGGATGACAAATGGAAGGAATGCTATCATTTGGAGCTTTTCCACTTACAGTTCCATGACCATGATCTCTAAAAACAAAGAACCCAGTGAAATCTTGATTTCACCCAACTCCTTCAAAAAGCCTATACATAACGTGGCTCATATTACATGAAAATTAAACTTGAGAAATTATGCCATGTATGAAACATTCATTTGCATTCTTGTCCTTTAAAGTGCTTCATAATAGCAAGGAAGAAGGTAAACTTGAGAATTAATCTTAAAGAAAGGTTAGATCTTAGGTCTTCTACTTAAAGAAAATAAAAGTTGAGGATCCCACTAACACAACCTCATCTAAAAAGCAAAAAATGAATGTAATGTACTAGAGATATTATTTTTAAGGGAAACATTTACAAAACAAAAGGAAAAAACAGATACAACCTACCCAAGGAAAAAATGACTCATTAGCAGATCTGAAGAGGGAAAAATTGCCCAAGGTGAAACCTTTTATAAAATAAAGCTACATACTGTATACTAAGCTCAGTATACTTAAAAAACTGGCTTCAGAATAAGGCACATGCAAAAAAGTCTCAACAAAATATTGGCCAATCAAAGCTTGCAGTATATAAAAACAATAATAGAGGCCCTGAACCAAGATGGTGGAGTAGAAGGACGTGCTCTCACTCCCTCTTGTGAGAACACCAGAATCACAACTAACTGCTGAACAGTCATTGGCAGGAAGACACTGCAACTCACCAAAAAAGATACCCCACATACAAAGACAAAGGAGAAGCCACAATGAGACGGTAGGAGGTGTGCAATCACAATAAAATCAAATCCCATAACTGCTGGGTGGGTGACTCACAAACTGGAGAACACTTATACCACAGAAGTCCACCCACTGGAGTGAAGGTTCTGAGGCCCACGTCAGGCTTGCAACCTGGAGGTCTGGCAACGGGAGGAGGAATTCCCAGAGAATCAGACTTTGAAGGCTAGTGGGATTTGACTGCAGAACTTCAACAGGACTGGGGGAAACAGAGACTCCACTCTTGGAGGGCACACACAAAGTAGTATGCGCATCGGGACCCAAGGGAAAGAGCAATGATCCCAGGGGAGACTGCACCAGACCTACCTGCTAGTGTTGAAGGGTCTCCTGCAGAGGTGGGGGGTGGCTGTGGCTCACCGTGAGGACAAGGACACTGGCAGCAGAAGTTCTGGGAAGTACTCCTTGGCGTGAGCCCTCCCAGAGTCGGCCATGAGCCCGACCAAAGAGCCCAAGTAGGCTCCAGTGTTGGGTTGCCTCAAGCCAAACAACCAACAGGGAGGGAACCCAGCCCCACCCAACAGCAGTCAAGCGGATTAAAGTTTTACAGAGCTCTGCCCACCAGAGCAACACCCAGCTCTACCCACCACCAGTCCCTCCCATCAGGAAACTTGCACAAGCCTTTGGATAGACTCATCCACCAGAGGGCAGACAGCAGAAGCAAGAAGAACTACATTGGCCAATCAAATCTTGCAGTATATAAAAACAATAATAGAGGCCCTGAACCAAGATGGCGGAGCAGAAGGACATGCTCTCACTCCTTCTTGCGAGAATACCAGAATCACAACTAACTGCTGAACAGTCATTGACAGGAAGACACTGGAACTCACCAAAAAAGATACCCCACAGCCTGTGGAGCAAAAACCATATTCACAGAAAGACAGACAAGATGAAAAGGCAGAGGGCTATGTACCAGATGAAGGAACAAGATACAACCCCAGAAAAACAACTAAATGAAGTGGAGATAGGCAACCTTCCAGAAAAAGAACTCAGAATAATAATAGTGAAGATGATCTAGGACCTCGGTAAAAGAATGGAGGCAAAGATCGAGAAGATGCAAGATATGTTTAACAAAGACATAGAAGAATTAAAGAACAAACAGAGGTGAACAATACAATAAGTGAAATGAAAACTACACTAGAAGGAATCAACAACAGAATAACTGAGGCAGAAGAATGGATAAGTGACCTGGAAGACAGAATGGTGGAATTCACTGCTGTGGAATAGAATAAAGAAAAAAGAATGAAAAGAAATGAAGACAGCCTAAGAGACCTCAGGGACAACACTAAACGCAAAAACATTCGCATTATAGGGGTCCCAGAAGGAGAAGAGAGAGAGAAAGGACCCGAGAAAATATCTGAAGAGATTATAGTCGAAAACTTCCCTAACATGGGAAAGGAAATAGCCACCCAAGTCCAGGAAGCGCAGAGAGTCCCACACAGGATAAACCCAAGGAGAAACATGCCGAGACACATAGTAATCAAATTGGCAAAAATTAAAGACAAAGAAAAATTATTGAAAGCAGCAAGGGAAAAACGACAAATAGCATACAAGGGAACTCCCATAAGGTTAACAGCTGATTTCTCAGCAGAAACTCTACAAGCCAAAGGGAGTGGTATGATATACTAAAAGTGATGAAAGGGAAGAACTACAACCAAGATTACTCTACCTGGGGCTTCCCTGGTGGCACAGTGGTTGAGAATCTGCCTGCCAATGCAGGGGACACAGGTTCGAGCCCTGGTCTGGGAAGATCCCACATGCCGCGGAGCAGCTGGGCCCGTGAGCCACAACTACTGAGCCTGTGCGTCTGGAGCCTGTGCTCTGCAACAAGAGAGGCCACGATAGTCAGAGGCCCGCGCACCGCGATGAAGAGTGGCGACCCCGTTTGGCGCAACTAGAGAAAGCCCTCGCACAGAAACGAAGACCGAACACAGCCAAAAATAAATAAATAAATAACCCATTAACTTAAAAAAAAAAAAAAAAAAAGATTAGTCTACCTGGCAAGGATCTCGTTCAGATTCGATGGAGAAATCAAAAGCTTTACAGACAAGCAAAAGCTAAGAGAATTCAGCACCACCAAACCAGCTCTGCAACAAATGCTAAAGGAACTTCTCTAAGTGGGAAACACAAGAGAAGAAAAGGACCTACAAAAACAAACCCAAAACAAATAAGAAAATGGTCATAGGAACATACATATTGATAATTACCTTAAACATGAATGGATTAAATGCTCCAACCAAAAGACACAGGCTTGCTGAATGGATACAAAAACAAGACCCATATGTATGCTGTCTACAAGAGACCCACTTCAGACCTAGGGACACATACAGACTGAAAGTGAGGGGATGGAAAAAGATATTCCATGCAAATGGAAATCAAAAGAAAGCTGGAGTAGCAATACTCATATCAGATAAATAGACTTTAAAATAAAGAATGCTACAAGAGACAAGGAAGGACACTACATAATGATCAAGGGATCAATCCAAGAAGAAGATATAACAATTATAAATATATATGCACCCAACATAGGAGCACCTCAATACATAAGGCAACTGCTAACAGCTATAAAAGAGGAAAGCAACAGTAACACAATAATAGTGGGGGACTTTAACACCTCACTTACACCAATGGACAGATCATCCAAAGTGAAAATAAATAAGGAAACACAAGCTTTAAATGACACAATGGGCCAGATAGATTTAATTGATATTTATAGGACATTCCATCCAAAAACAGATTACACTTTCTTCTCAAGTGTGCATGGAACATTCTCCAGGATAGATCACATCTTGGGTCACAAATCAAGCCTCAGTAAATTTAAGAAAACTGAAATCATATCAAGCATCTTTTCTGACGACAACGCTATGAGATTAGAAATGAATTACCGGAAAAAAAACGTAAAAAACACAAACACATGGAGGCTAAAAATATGTTACTAAATAACCAAGAGATCACTGAAGAAATCAAAGAGGAAATCTAAAAATACCTAGAAACAAATGACAATGAAAACACGAGGATCCAAAACCTATGGGATGCAGCAAAAGCAGTTCTAAGAGGGAAGTTTATAGCTATACAAGCCTACCTAAAGAAACAAGAAAAATCTCAAGCAAACAATCTAACCTTACACCTAAAGAAACTAGAGAAAGAACAAACAAAACCCAAAGTTAGCAGAAGGAAAGAAATCATAAAGATCAGAGCAGAAATAAATGAAACAGAAACAAAGAAAACAATAGCAAAGATCAATAAACTAAAAGCTGGTTCTTTGAGAAGATAAACAAAATTGATAACCCTTAGCCTGACATCAAGAAAAAGAGGGAGAGGACTCAAATCAATAAAATTAGAAATGAAAAAGGAGAAGTTACAACGGACACCACAGAAATACAAAGCATCCGAAGAGACTACTACAAGCAACTCTATGCCAATAAAGTGGACAACCTGGAAGACATGGACAAATTCTTAGAAAGGTATAACCTTCCAGACTGAACCAGGAAGAAATAGAAAATATGAACAGACCAATCACAAGTAATGAAATTGAAACTGTGATTAAAAATCTTCCAACAAACAAAAGACCAGGACCAGGTGGCTTCACAGGTGAATTCTATCAAACATTTAGAGAAGAGCTAACACCCAACCTTTTCAAACTCTTCCAAAAAACTGCAGAGGAAGGAGCACTCCCAAACTCATTCTCTGAAGCCACCATCACCCTGATACCAAAGCCAGACAGAGATACTACCAAAAAAGAAAATTACAGGCCAATATCACTGATGAATATAGATGCAAAAATCCTCAACAAAATACTAGCAAACAGAATCCAAGAACACATTAAAAGGATCATACACCATGATCAAGGGGGATTATCCCAGGGATGCAAGGATTCTTCAATATACGCAAGTCAATCAATGTGATACACCATATTAACAAACTGAAGAATAAAAACCATATGATCATCTCAATAGATGCAGAAAAAGCTTTTGACAAAATTCAACACCCATTTATGATAAAAACTCTCCAGAAAGTGGGCATAGAGGGGACCTACTTCAACATAATAAAGGCCATATACGACAAACCCACAGCAAACATCATACTCAATGGTGAAAAACTGAAAGCATTTCCTCTAAGATCAGGAACAAGACAAGGATGTCCACTCTCACCACTATTACTAAACATAGTTTTGGAAGTCCTAGCCATGGCAATCAGAGAAGAAAAAGAAATAAAAGGAATACAAATGGGAAAACAAGAAGTAAAACTGTCACTGTTTGCAGATGACACGATACTATACATAGAGAATCCTAAAGATGCCAGCAGAAAACTACTAGAGCTAATCAGTGAATTTGGTAAAGCTGCAGGATACAAAATTAATGCACAGAAATCTCTTGCATTCCTATATACTAATGATGAAAAATCTGAAAGGGAAACTAAGGAAACAGTTCCATTTACCACTGCAACAAAAAGAATAAAACACCTAGGAATAAATCTACCTAGGGAGACAAAAGACCTGTATGCAGAAATCTATAAGACAGTGCTGAAAAATTAAAGATGATACCAACACATGGAGAGATATACCATGTTCCTGGATTTGAAGAATCAACATTGTGAAAATGATTATAGTACCCAAAGCAATCTACAGATTCAATGCAATCCCTATCATATTACCAATGGCATTTTTTACAGAACTAGAACAAAAAAACTTAAAATTTGTATGGAGACACAAAAGACCCCGAATAGCCAAAGCAGTCTTGAGGGAAAAAAGCGGAGCTGGAGGAATCAGACTCCCTGACTTCAGACTATATTACAAAGCTACAGTAATCAAGACAATATGGTACTGGCACAAAAACAGAAATTTAGATCAATGGAACAAGATAGAAAGCCCAGAGATAAACCCATGCACCTATGGTCAAGTAATCTATGACAAAAGAGGCAAGGATATACAGTGGAGAAAAGACAGTCCCTTCAATAAGTGGTGCTGGGAAAACTGGACAGCTACATGTGAAAGAATGGACAGAAGACTTAAATAGACATTTCTCCAAAGAAGACATACAGATGGCCAAGAAGCACATGAAAAGCTGCTCAACATCACTAATTATTAGAGAAATGCAAATCAAAACTACAATGAGGTATCACCTCACACCAGTTAGAATGGGCATCATCAGAAAATCTACAAACAACAAATGCTGGAGAGGGTGTGGAGAAAAGGGAACCCTCTTGCACTGTTGGTGGGAATGTAAATTGATACAGCCACTATGGAGAACAGTATGGAGGTTCCTTAAAAAACTAAAAATAGAGTTACCATATGACCCAGCAATCCCACTACTGGGAATATACCCAGAGAAAACCATAATCCAAAAAGACACATGCACCCCAATGTTCATTGCAGCACTACTTACAATAGCCAGGACATGGAAGCAACCTAAATGCCCATCGACAGACGAATGGATAAAGAAGATGTGGTACATATATACAATGGAATATTACTCAGCCATAAAAAGGAACGAAATTGGGTCATTTGTTGAGACATGGATGGATCTAGAGATTGTCATACAGAGTGAAGTAAGCCAGAAAGAGAAAAACAAATATCGTATATTAACGCATATATGTGGAACCTAGAAAAATGGTACAGATGAACCGGTTTGCAGGGCAGAAATTGAGACACAGATGTAGAGAACAAACGTATGTACACCAAGGGGGGAAAGTGGTAAGGGGGTGGAGATGGTGGTGTGATGAACTGGGTGATTGGAATTGACATGTATACAATGATGTGTATAAAATTGAGGACTAATAAGAACGTCCTGCATAAAAAAATAAATTAAATAAAATTCCAAAATTCAAAAAAATAATAATAATAAACACAAACAAATGGGGTTTATTTGAGCAACTTAAGGCTAGCTCAATGTTCAATAACAAATCAATATAACCCATCATATTAATCTAACAAAGAAAAATCACATCATAATATCATTTAACAAAACTTCAACACCCATCAGGATAAAAATTTTCATCAACCTAAGAGCAAAGGGGAACTTTTCAACTAGATAAAGGACATGTGCAATAGACCTACAGTGAACATCAAAGTAAATGGTAAAAGATGAAATACTTTCCACTTATGAAGAGGAAAAATGCAAGGATATCTACATTCACCATTCTGGCATTAAAAGATATATAGAACAGAAAGGAAGGAATAAAACTATCCCAATTTGCAAGATGACAAGAATGTCTATGTAGAAAACCCCAGGGATTCTTTAAAAACAGTCCTACAACTATTACGAACAAAACTACAGGATACAAAGTCAAAACACAAAAATCACTTAAATTTCTATACACTAGCAATAAACAACATGAAACCAAAATTAAAAAACAACAACAACAACAAAAAACCAGTAACATTTATAAAAGCTTCCCCACCCGCCAACCCAGCTCATGGAGCTTTATTCAGAATGGAATAATAAGATCCTGTTGGTTCTTGCTGCACTTGAAAGGGTAGGCCCAGCTGGGCCATATTCCCTAAGAAGCCAGTGTTGAAGACCCATGTTTCCTCTCCTACTTCTTTCAAAACTCCTGCGACGAGAGTTGAGGACTACCTGGAACCTCTTTTCAGAACCCATACTCACCCAAGCCTTACTCTCTTCCTACCCATCCCACCACTCCTGCTGTCAAACATGAATAACAAGATTGACATACGGATATTCCTTGGGTTGGGAATCCCCTGACAGCTTCAAGGGAATACTGTATGACAACAGGGAGAAGTCTCACATCTATCACAGTCCCTCTACCACATACATACAGATGCACAGACACACTACTATTGGAAATACTTAGGGATAAATCTAATAAATCATGGCACTTATGAAAGAAATCAAAGAAGATCTAAAAATTGGGGAGACATACAATATCAGAAGACTCAACATAGGGACTTCCCCCGTTGTCCACTGGTAAAGAATCCACCTTCCAATGCAGGGGACATGGGTTCGATCCCTGGTCAGGGAACAAAGATCCTACGTGCCACGGGGCAACTAAGCCCGCACGTCACAACTACTGAGCTCACGTACCTCAATGAGAGAGCCCATGTGCTGCAAACTACAGAGCTCATGCACCCTGGACCCCGCGCACCACAAATACAGAGAAGCCCATGCGCCACAACAAAGAGCACACGCCGCAACGAAAGATCTCACACACCTCAACGAAGACCCCGCACGCTGCAACTAGACCCAACACAGCCAAAAAAAAAAAAAGACTCACCATATGAAAGATATCAATTTTCACCAAAATGATCTATAGCAAAATCAAAATCCAAGCAGGGCTTTTTTTGTAGTTATAGATAAGCTCATTCTTAAACATTATATGGTAGGACAAAAGTACTACAATAGCTAAAAGAATGTTGCAAAAGAAAATTAAGTTGGAGGAATCACACTATTAAATTTTATGACTTATTATAAAGCAACAGTAATCAAGAGAGTGTGGGGAATTCTCTGGCGGTCCAGTGGTTAGGACTCCATGATTCCACTGCCGGGGGGCCTGGGGTTCAATCCCTGGTAGGGGAACTAAGATCCCGGAAGCCGCACAGCATGGCCAAAAAAAAAAAAAAAAAAAAAAGAGAGAGTGTGGTATTGGTGAAGACATACATAAGTCAATGGAATAGAAGTCCAGAAATAGACCCATATAAGTATGGCCATCTGATCTTTGACAAAAGAGCACAAGTAGTTCAGCTGAGAAAGAATAGTCTTTTTTCAACAAATGGTGCTGGGACAACAGGTCATTTATATGCATACAAAAAGAAAAATTAATCTCAATCTAAACCTCATATCTTATACAAAGATTAACTCCAAATGGACCACAGATCTAAATATAAAACACAGAACCATAAAACTTTTAGAAGAAAACACAAGAGAAAATCTTCACAACCTGGGGTTTAAGTGAAAATTTCTTAGAAATAACACCAAAAGCAGGATCCATTAAAAAAAAATTAACTCAAACTTCACCAAACTTAAAATTTTTGCCTGGCGACTTCCCTGGTGGCACATTGGTTAAGAATCTGCCTGCCAATGCAGGGGACACGGGTTCGATACCTGGTCCAGGAAGATTCCACATGCCGTGGAGCAACTAAGCCCGTGCGCCACAACTACTGAGCCTGCGCTCTAGAGCCCACAAACCACAACTACTGAGCCCGTGTGCCACAACTACTGAAGCCCACGTGCCTGGAGCTCGTGCTCCGCATCAAGAGAAGCAACCGCAATGAGAAGCCCGCGCACTGCAACAAAGAGTAGCCCCCACTTGCTGCAACTAGAGAAAGCCCACGCGCAGCAGTGAAGACCCATGCAGCCAAAATAAAATAATAATAAATATATAAATTTTTTTAAAAAGAGCACTCATTAAAAAAAATTATATTCCTGTAAAAGACACTGTTAAGAAAATTAAAAGCCAAGTCTCCAGAATATATAAAGAACTCTCAAAACTCAACAGTAAAAAAAACAAACAATCCCATCAGAAAATAGGCAAATATTTGAATAGGTATTAATCCAGAGAAGATATATGCAAATAGCCAAAAACACATGAAAAGATGCTCAACAACATTAGTCATTAGGGGAGTGCAAATAAAATACACAATGAGATAGGACTTCACTCCCATTAGGATGGGTATAATCAAAAAGGCTGATGAAAGTATTGGCAAGAATGTAGAGAAACTGCTGGTGGAAGTGTCAAACAGTGCAGCCTCTTTTGAAAAACAGTCTGGCAGTTCAGCAAACGGTCAAACATACAGCTACCACATGAATCAGTAGTTCTACTCCTAGGTATATACCCAAGAGAAATGGAAACTAATGGGTCTACACAAAAACTTGTGCGTGAATGTTCACAGTACATTATTTGTAACAGCCAAAAACTGGAAGCAACTTAAATGTCTTTCAATAGGTGAATGGATAAACAAAAATATGGTACACCCACATAATGGAATACTGAGTAATAAAAGGGAACAAGCTACTGATACATGCAACAACTTAGATGAATCTCAAATACATTATGCTAATCGAAAGGAACCAGGACCTAAAGGTTACACACTGTATGATTCCATTTATACGGCACTGTCAAAAATATAAAAACTACAGTAACAGAGAACATATTGCTGGTTGTCAGGGATTACAAGTGGTGGGAGGTGTGACAATAAAGGGATAGCATGAGGGAGTTTGTTGGAATGATGCAACCGTCTTGTATCCCGATGGTAGTGGTGGTTATACATGTCTTAAAATACATATATCTGTATCCTAAACAAATAAAAAGGTCAATTTTATTGCATAATAATTTAAACAATAAAAAATTTTAAGAATGATAGACTAAATTCTATTAATCCCAGCAGCTGCCTATGAGAATTAAAAAAATAAACATGGCCAAATTGAGTGCTTAAGGCCAAATATACGGAATTTTTCCCCAGATGTCTCTGATTACTTAGTGGGGGGGACAAAGGCAGGTTTAAGTGTGCCACAACTTATGTTATGGTTTCCCTAGAAGCAAACCCTGAAGTAAGGATTTTAGTGCAAGTAGTTTGGGAAAAAAATCCCAGGAAACTGTAGTAGGGAAGTAGGAAAGAGAAGGCAGCCACTGTGTACATTAATGAACAGGCTACATCTGTGGGCAATTGGAGTTCAGCTGTCTCACTGAGAGTCAGTGTAGGGCTTACATTACAGTTATCCCACTCAAGGGGCAAGGGAGCTAGACGTTTTCCCCTCAATTTCTGTCAGTCATCAGTTGGTTGCTCCTATGGGGCATGAATTCCCTAGAAGATCTGGCCTGCCAATGTGCAGGGGCAGAGCAGGCTCCAGGGGACAAAGAAAGCCCCCAAGCTAAAAATCATATGTACTGGCAGTCAGACATCAGGACAACATGCATAGAAATGGAAGGTGCTGATTACAGGCAGGGCACTGAGGAAAGATGGACATACACACACACCACACCTTTATCCATTCAGCTGTTGATGGACACTTAGGTTGCTTCCATATCTTGCCTATTGTAAATAATGCTGCTATGAACACTGGGGTGCAAGTATCTTTTTGAATTGATGTTTTCGTTTCCTTTGGATATATATCCATGAGTGGTATTTCTGGATCATATAACAGTTCTATTTTTAGGTTTTTTTTGAGGAACCTCCATACTGTTCTCCATGGTGGCTACAACACTTTACATTTCCACCAACAGTTTTATGCTTAATGAAACATGTCAGACAGAGAAAGACAAATGTTATCACTTATATGTGGAATCTAAATAAAACGAATGAATATAACAAAACAGAAACAGACAAATATAGAGAACTAGTGGTTACCAGTGGGCTGAGGGAAGGGGGAGGGGCTAAATAGAGGTATGGGATTAAGAGATAGAGCTATCTATCAAATAAATAAGAAATAAGCTCTAAAGATATATTGCACAGTACAGGGAACATAGCCAATATTTTGTGATAACTTTAAACGGAGTATAATTTATAAAAATATCGAATCACTATGTTGTATACCTGAAACTAATATAATATTGTAAACCAACTACTTCTCAAAAAAAATAAAGTAGGCTTTTACATATACTGAGTTACACTTATATGTTTCCTATACTCTTCCTGAAATTGAAATAAAATTACTAAAATTGTTATTTCGATTTTTAAATTACTAAAATTATTAAATTCCTTATTAAACTGAAATTAAGAGACAGCAATTTCTTTAACAAATGACTTTCAAGGAAAATCAAGGAAAGAAGAAAACTATCAATTAAGAAAGATTTAAGAAACCTATCAACTAAAAGCAATATGTGGACCTTGTTTATATGTTGATTCAAGCATCTAAAATAGTGAAGGATAAATACACAAATGAGGAAATATGAAGACTGTTGAATATTGGTGATATTAAATTATTGGTAAGTTTTTAGATATGATAACGACATTGTGGTTGTGCTAATAAACAAAAAGAGGTCTTATCTTTTAGACATACATACTGAAATATTTATGAATGAAATGATATTAAGTTGAACCATATGGAATTATCATTTTGTAGACAGAAAATGGATGGATATAGACAATTTCATATGGTCCAATTAATATCTATGGTTTGTTTCAAAATAATCCAACGGGGAGGGTGTGAGGCTGGTGAGCGGATAGGGCTTATAGATGAAAAAAAGAATGACCCAACGTTAATGACAGTTGTAGTTGGATGATGAGTACATGGGAGTTTATTTCTATTTTGATGTTTTCATTTTTCTATGTATTTAATGAATAGAAAACTGAGGCGAGAACCCCACCTGTAACTATGCCTTGCCCAATGCTTATTAGCACTCTATATGACACACAGTAAATAACAAAAACACAAATGTTGGAATGATATCTAAACCAATATTCTTCTTAGAAAGGATTATCTATAGGAAATGGCGGGCTAACAAAAACACAGCTAACCATGTCATCAACAACTGAGAAGGGTAGTAAAACCAAAACAAACTAGTTAGACTAGCAAAAGAAGAT
The DNA here is from genome assembly GCF_028023285.1 of Balaenoptera ricei. Classification (NCBI taxonomy): domain Eukaryota; kingdom Metazoa; phylum Chordata; class Mammalia; order Artiodactyla; family Balaenopteridae; genus Balaenoptera; species Balaenoptera ricei. Next base: position 67,654,857 of record NC_082646.1, read on the forward strand.
AAAATAGAAAAACAAAAATTAGAAACAAAATGTATTTTAAAATTTTATAAAATTTTCACATGTGATTTAATTGTGTGGGTTTTACTACCTCTTAAAGTTTATAATAGCTATATATTCCTCACACCACAATCCCTTTCACTTACTTTTAATCAATATTGTATGTGATTTCATTTAGGCTGATTAAAAAACATTTGCTCTGAATTCCATTACCTATCTCTGTTTACTAGATATGGATACAGGTATAGACTAGATAAAAGGTATAGAAAATTTTAAATATATCCATTAAGCTCTCTAGAGTCTCTTCCTTTTTTTTAACATCACACACACACAATTTTAAATCCATCTAAAAGAAATATCTTGCTTATAGCCAGGTAAATGTCGTTTAGACATATAATATATTTATATTAAATTCAATTTGCTAAGTATAGCCAGTGTTAGTAAGGATGGATTCATTCTATCTTGGTTATCCCTGGAACACTTTATATTAAGACATATAGTTTAAAAGTTACAGAAAAATATATCAATAGGGCTTCCCTGGTGGCGCAGTGGTTGAGAGTCCGCCTGCCAATGCAGGGGACACGGGTTCGAGCCCTGGTCTGGGAAGATCCCACATGCCGCAGAGCAACTGGGCCCGTGAGCCACAATTACTGAGCCTGCGCGTCTGGAGCCTGTGCTCCGCAACAAGAGAGGCCGCGATGGTGAGAGGCCCGCGCACCGCGATGAAGAGTGGTCCCCACCTGCCGCAACTAGAGAAAGCCCTCACACAGAAACGAAGACCCAACACAGCCATAAATAAATAAATAAATAAATAAATAAATAAATAAATAAATAAATAAATAAATAAATAAATAAATAAAAGACCGTGAATTTCTTTAAAAAAAAAAAAATCAATACTTCCTTAATATTATGAAAAACCTTTTAATAATTACAGCTGTCAAAGAGAATTAACTATCTCCTAAAGAATTAGAACCCCTTACTGACATATTAAACCAGAAGCTAGATTTATCAGATATACTGAAAAACAGGTTCATAAAGAAGGCTGAACTTGATAATTTCATGGTCTTTGGCACCAGACAGAAAAGAACTGAGTCCTGATTCTGGTCTTAACTGAGGTTATGATTTTGGTGAAGTTTCCTAATTTCTCTGAACCTCAGTTTTTCTTGAACATAAAATACCTCATATTTTGTGGATAAGATTAAATGATATAATGCATGTAAGTTGTTTAGCACAGTACCTGGGACATAGTAGATGATTAATAAACACTATTATAGAACCTTTGGCCTGTCACACAGCTGGTACTCAGATATACTAGCAATCAATATCACGTTCATTACTATTGCTACTGCTATTATACATAAGGGTTCTAGTAAGTAACTGATGAATGGAACAGAGGAAATGTCTCACTTGAGACATAAAAGGTGGGACAACAGAGGGACCAGACAGATGGCATTACTGAAGGACAGGATCCATGTGTCAGTATTTCTATAAGCATTGGGAGCAGTGATGGTGACCCTGAGACTGATGGTAATTAATTCAATTAGTTTATTGAACAACTACCCTGTGCCAAGCACTAAAACAGAATAAGAAAAATAAAGTCCCTGCCCTGTGGCAGTTTATGTTCTAGTGTTTCTGGTGATTCCAATGACGCATAGTTGTTTCTTGAATATAATGTAATTTAGGAAAACATCTGAACCTGAAATATATATACAGTAGCTGTCTTTTTTGTGGACCCAGGCAAGGGTACTAGAAATGGCTACATCCCTCAGACTGGCATTATAAGTCTGCAAAAGAATGATACTTCAAATCTCAATGATACCTGGTATAGATACCACCAAATATTAAGTACATAAACCTCACAAAACACCTGTAATAAAATCCTTTGTCAGCCGAAGATCAAATGACAGTCAGTATCAATTCCAAGTATCAATTCAATCCATGGCTAAGATTTCAATGGCAAAAACAACCCAAGTTTTACTGTAAATGGTAACTGACTAGGACACTGCACAAAAGCTATCATTTTCCAAAACACAGAATACAGTATAACTTGTGATTTGGAAATAAGTCAAAATATACATCTAAGGAAACTAATGTTTCAAGCAGTTCAAAATTTGTTAGTTTTAGCTCTCACGAGTTTTATAAAAATATGTTTGGTATGAAATGCTAACACTGTTTTTGATAAGAACTGTCTAAACAAGATGAGTATTAATATTTACCAAAACAGAAAAACAACGTGTTAGCCTGATATGGGCAGCTGGCTGGCTTTAAATTCTATCATCTATCAGTCACCCAGAATATTTACTACTTGTTTACTTAATGCAGCCTTTCTGAGAAAGGCACTTGCAGAATATTCACTGGCTGCTAAATATTATTGTTAGAAACAGCAACCAGAGATGGTTATCTGTTTAAGCTGTTTATCTTTGTCCCTTGAAAAAAAATTACAGCAAATAGAACAAAATGTTCTACTGCAAAGGCTCAGTCTAAATGTATCTGGATAATAGCAAAATGAGTGTCTCCTTGGAACTTCAGAGGTAACAATCTCTGAAAAGCAGCCTGGAGGGGAATATCTTCCTTTCAATTATAAATTATCAAACAATAAAATATACAGAGAAAACTTTTCCCTTGAAAAAGCAACAACTAAATCAGTCATTCACAGAAGAGAGAAAGACTGAGTGTCACACCACCAGAGTGTGCCTAGACCCAAGCATCAGGACCAAAAAGAATGAAGATTTAATAGAAAGGTCAGACCTACACAGCAAACAAAAAGGTAAAGAAGAAATGGCTAAGTGGTCTCCAGTCAGATTAGCTCATGGGAAATTGTTTGAAACATAAAATAAAATAATAGCACATCTTATGTTTACATAGCACCTTGGCATTTTTCAAAGCACTAGGGCTTGAGATCAAAGAATCAGTGCCTCAGTGAAGTGTTCGCTCTTTCCTCAAGTCTAAATTGCTCCTTTATTGGGGTCCTCTTAATTCTTTGTTTAATATCTGTATTTGAACATTTGTCCAGACTATCTTGTATTACAACTGATTATAAAACAGGCTGTATGTCTCACTATATTATTAATAACCATAGGGCTGTGTTTTTATTCAATTATTTCCCTAGAACATAATATTAGCACTATGTCTCTCTCCAAATAGGTGCTAAGTAAAACTCTGTTGAATTTGACTCTATTATCTTCCGAAGTGCACATAACTATCCCATGAGATAGTGAAAGTAGATATACCTGTTTTATAAAGGAGGAAACTGAAATACAGAAAGGTTAAATAATGTGCCCAGATTCACCCAGGTAGGCTCCAGGAACTCTGACTTCTAGGATAACAGTGTCCCTTTGTATGACAGTTTAGAAGACTTAGGTAGCAGAAATTCATGGAGAAATAGCTCACAGAATTTAGAATGAAACTAAGCAATCACAAGTTAGCATTACTGTATAAAGAAACCATTTATATATTATCTATTGCAGAGCCCCAGTAAAAGAATAACATTTGATTTGTAATCCTGAGTTTTCTTTGCCTTTCCTTGTCCAGTCAAGAGAAGTTAAATCCCGTATATTTATTCTGAAAGCTACTCACCTAGGAATATGACTTAAAATCAGGATGGCGTAATAGTGAACCTTCAATCACTAGCTGTGCACCAAAAACATGGTCAGGACATACACAATATATGAAAAGATAACAAAAAAGACATAGCCAAGTTCCAAAACAAGATAAACAACTCCAATGGCCAGTAATGAAACAGAAATGGTTTAAAAAAAAAAGTAAATTTGGTTAAAAGCTCAGGCCTCCTGGTTATAGATTACTTAAACAGGAGTGACAGAGATCAGCACCACATCAGCCCTTGCCTCTAAGCAATGAGCTGGTTCAAGAAAGGAGGCAAGTAAATGCAAAGGCATCTGTAAGTGCGTGCACGTGTGTGCCCACACACACACACACACACACACACACACACACACACACAGCAGTCAACCTTCACCTAGGGCTTTTAGAAAAATTCCTGCCTCGGGGCAGGGGTGCGGGGAGGTGGGCTGACATAACCTATTAACCTAGTACCAGAAATGGAATCAAAGTACTGAATGTTTCTGTCATATCTCCACCATAACTGGTGACAGAATCACTGAAATTCTGGAACAAGACTTGGTTCTAGATTGGGGACAAGGAGGGTTAAAGTGAAAATTAACTGAATACCTAGAGACAGATAGGTATGAACAGAGAGGGAGGAAGGACAACGGCAGAAAAATGAGCAGCAAACCAATACTCAAAATCATACAGAGAAATCTACTGCTAAAAATTACAGCCAGAAAAATCAATAATCAAACATGAATTTACTCAATATGAAAATAATTTTGTAGAAATAAATAAAGAACTTTAAAACTAAGTTCATATAGAATGTTCAAGGAGATAAATGAAAGCAAAATTTCAACTGAAAATGAACAAGAAAGAATGAAAACAAAAGCAGGAGAAGAAATCTAGGTATGAAGAGAACCCAATTAGAAAATCTGAAAATGAAAAACATAGTCATTGAAATAAAAAAAAAAAAATCAATAGATGAAATGAACTCTTCTCCAGATAAAATGAAGACAGAATTCTTGAATTAGAAAAAAGTCCTGATACATTGACCAAGAACTCAGCACAGAGAATCAGAAAAAAATTTTAATTGAAACCACAGCTAAAAGACATATAAGGTATATATTGAGAGGCTCCAATATTCATGCAATGGGAGTTTAAGAAACAAGTACTAAAATAAATGGTGAAGAAACAATAATTGCTGAAAAATTTTGTGAAAAGAAAACTGAATCTTCAGATTAATAAAGAAAGTGGACAATTTGGAGTCATCATCAAGAGAAATTCTTTTGAGATTGTTTCTTAATCTGTGATTTTCCCATATATTTCTGCCCCTCTCAACATCCTACAAAGCTGACAAATTACACATTCTTATAAAAACTAAAGCTAAATGGACCAGTTGGGTCACATAATATCTGGTTGGGGTTAAGGAGGTAGTTCCAGTAATCCAGCTGTAAGGGATAGAGCTGTCAGATAGGAGGGAGTATAGAAATTCTTTTACCAGGCTTCAGAGAGCATTCATTTGACAAGCAGGGGAAATGCAGTCAGATGATGGCTTTACTCTTCTGTTTTATTTTCCTCGTCCATTCAGTTCAAGTAAACTCCAGAAATAAGAAAAATTCACAATAAGCAATGACTGAGTACAAGGCCCTGTACTACATATTATAAGGGGTACAAAAGCTATCTTCCCTTCAAGACCATTTAGATAAGAAAACAGTTGAAAAGTAAATGATGGGCCAAGATGGAGTAATGATGGACTAGATTTAATCTCCTGCCAAAAACAAATTTAAAAAAACACAAAAATTGGACAAAATGTATAAAGTAACAGTTTTCAAGACACTGGACATCAGGTAATAAAGGGCAATGATCCATGAAAAATGAGGTGACCCTTAGGATTTCCTCAGCTTCCCACATTGAGTTTCCAGGTTGCAGAACAGAGAGGGATAAAGTCCAACAGACTCCCTGAGTTGAGAAGACAGAACAGATATCCAGAAAGACCAAGGGAGCTAGAATTTGCAAAGCATGGTACCACAGAAGACAAAAATGCTTAAGAGAGAAAACTCCAGAGATTTGCAGAGGGTTCCCTTCAAGTATCCAACAGTGTATGGAACAGAAGCAAAAATATAATAATAAAAAAGATCAGACAGAAAACAGAAAAACGATTAGAAAAAAAAAACAAAACAATGAAACCAAAGCTAGTTCTCTGAAAAGTTCAATAAAATTTATAAACCTCTAGCCGGATGGACAAAGAAAAAGAAGACGCAAATTATCTATATCAGGAATTTCTTTAAAGTACCACAGATCAAAAGAACATTAACACTATAATAAGGGAGTATTTAAAATAACTTCATGCCCATAACTCAACAACTCAGATGAACTGACAAATTTTTTAAAAGACACAAAATTTGAAAGACACTCAAGAAGAAACAGATATTCTGTCTGAATAGTCCTGTATCTCTGAAGTTTCTAGTTTAAAACCTTACTACAAAAAAAAGTCTTAGGCCTTACAGCTTCATAAGCAAATTCAATTAATCAATTCATGAGGATGTAATATTAATTCTACATAAAAACTTCTTAAAAATAGAAAAGTAATATTTCCAAACCTATTTTTTGAGTTGAGTATAACCTTGAGACCAAAACCAGACAAAGACATAACAAGAAAACTACAGACCAATATCTCATAAATATTGATGAAAAATTCCCAACAAAGTATTAGCAAACTATTCTCAGTAATATGTAAAAAGAATAATACATCCTACTAAGTAGAGTTTATCCTTGGAATTAAAGGCTAATTCAATATTTGAAAATTGATCAGTGTAATTCCTCAAATCAAGAGACTGAATCCGCTCCTGGGCATATATCCAGAGAAAACTCAAATTCAAAAAGATACAGCACCCCAATGTTCATAGCAGCATTATTTACAATAGCCAAGACATGGAAGCAACCTAAATGTCCATCAATAAATGAATGGATAAGGAAGATGTGGGATATATACACAAGGGAATACTATTCAGCCAAAAGAAAAGAATGAAATAATGCCATTTGTAGCAACATGGATGGACCTAGAGATTATCATACTAAGTGAAGTAAGTCAGAGAAAGAAAGACAAATACATTATGATATCACTTATATGTGGAATCTAAAATATGATACAAATGAACTTATTTACAAAACAGAAACAGACTCACAGACATAGAAAACAAATTTATGGTTACCAAAGGGAAAAGGGAGTGGGGAAGGAATAAATTAGGAGTTTGGGATTAGCAGGTACAAACTACTACATATAAAATAGATAAACAACAAGGTCCTACTGTATAGCACAGGGAAATATATTCAATATCCTGTAATAAACCATAATGGAAAAGAAAATAAAAAAGAATATATATATGTATATAACTGAATCACTTTGCTGTACACCGGAAACTAACACAACACTGTACATCAACTATATTTCAATTTAAAAATTATAAATAAATAATACATAAATAAATAAACACACCGTTGTCAAGTCAAAAGAGAGGCAGAGAGAGACTGAAGAAAAATACCATACAATCAGCTCAATAGATAGAGAAGACATACTTGATAAAAATATGACATCCACTTATGATTTAAAACTCTCAGCAAACTAGGAATAGAAGGAAACTTCCCAACATAAAAAAGAGCATCAACCCAAAACTTCAAGTTTGCTGTTATGTATTTTGGATATTAACCTTTTATCAGATATATGATTTATAAATACTTTCTCCCATTCTGTAGGCTGCCTTTTCATTTTGTTGATCGTTTCCTTTGTGATGCAGAAGCTTTTTAGTTTGATGTAGTCCCACTTGTTTATATTTGTTTTTGCTTTTAGTGTCAGTTTCAAAAAAAAAAATCATTGCTAAGACTGATGTCAAGGAACTTTAGTTTTATATTATCTCTGTACCATACAGATTTATCAAATTGCGTAAGATTACCTTGGTAATACAAGAATTTTGCTCTATGTGTAACTTTAGAAACTGATTATCACATACTACTACATATAATAAACATAAGCTAAATACTCTTCTATTGTTATTTTTAAAGCCAATAAATAATGAACATGTAATTTCTATTCTCTTATTAAATTATAATTGTTTAGGGACTTCCCTGGTGGTCCAGTGGTTAAGACTCTGTGCCCCAATGCAGGGGGCCGGGTTCGATCCCTAGTCAGGGAACTAGATCCCACACGCTGCAACTAAAGATCCCGCATGCCACAAATAAAAGATCCCGTGTGCTGCAACGAAGACCCAGTGCAGCCAAAATAAATAAATAAATAAGGCCATGCTTATTTTTTTACAAAAAATTATAATTATTTACTGTTTGAAAAATAATTATTTTTAAGCACATTCTTTTTTTCTAAACAGAAAAAATTACCCCAAATACTTGTGAGCACTAATAAATGCTAACTTGTAATATTTTATAATGGAGCTATATGGAGTCTGAGCGAAGAAAAAAAAGTACCTGCTAGGATGAGAAGCACATATCTGAACAAATAAATGTAAACCTTATTTCAACCTACCATCCCTTAAGCCACTTGAAATGCTTCAAAGTATTTAAAAATTTCTCTTGAGATTTCTTCTTTGACCCATGTGTTATTTAGAAATGCATTTTTCATTCCCAAGTATATTGAGATTTTCCAACTATCTTTCTATTACTGATTTCTAGTTTAATTCCACTGTGGTCTGAGAACAGACACTGTATGATTTCCAGTCTTTTAAATTTGTTAAGGTGTGTTTTATGGCTCCAAATGTGGTCTATCTTGGTGAATGTTCCAATTGGTGAGCTTGAGAAGAATGTGTATTCTGCAGTTGCTGGATGAAGTATTCTATAGATATCCATTATAATCCAGTTGATTGATGATGTTGAGTTCAATTATGTCTTTACTACTTTTCTGCCTGCTGGATCTGAACATTTCTGATACAGGGGGTGCTGAAGTCCACAACTATAACAGTGGGTTCATGTATTTCTCCTTGTAGTTCTAATTAGTTTTTTCCTCATATTTTGACACTCTGTCTTTAGGCACATACATGTTAAGGAGACTTTTTACCCCAAAATTGCAGCTTAAAACAACAAACATTTATTTTCTCAGTTTCTTTGGGTCAGACTCTAGGAGTTTAGTTGCTGGGTGGCTCTGGCTCATGGTCTCTTCCGAGACTGCAGTCAGTCTGTCATGCCTGAGTTGCAGATCTCCTTCCAGGGTCACTCCCATGGCTGTAGGCAGGCCTCAGTTCCTCCCTACATGGGCTTCTCCATAGGCTGGCTGAGGGTCCTCAAGATACAGCAGATGGCTTCCCCAAAGGCAGTTATTCAAGAGACAGATAAGGTGAGAGAGCACACCCAAGACGGAAGCTGCAGTCCTTTCAAAACCTAATCTCACAAGTAACATTCTTTTTATAACAGAGTTGTAGACTACTGTTTAGACATTTTATACACACATCCTTTGTCAGATATATGTTTTGTAAGTATTCTGGCCTAATCTGTCACTTGTCTTTTCATTTTCTTAACAGCGGCTGATGAGGAAAATCCTTTAACTTTGAAGAAGTCTAACTTATCAGTCTGCTCTTTTATGATTATTGTTTGCCCCGTACGGAGTATCTGCCTACCCCAAAGTGGCAAAGATACTCTCCTAAGCAACTCATTTAAAGCTTTATAATTCTAACTTTAATTTAGATCTATAGTCTATCTAGAACTGATTGCTGTTTCTGGCATTCTAGCCTCACTAGTTGAGAAGTATTCCTTTCGCTATCTGAATTGCTTTGTCACTTTGGGCAAAATCAACTGATTTTTCAAGTGTGGGTCTTTTTCTGGATTCTCTATTCTGTTCCACGGACCCACAGTATTTGTATATTTTATTCTAATACAATGCTGACTTGAGTTCTACAACTTTATAGTAAATCTTGAAATTACAGAATATAATCTTTCAGCTTTTTTTGTCCTTCAAAGCTTTTTGGCTGTTCTAGGTCCTTGGAATTTCTATATAAATTTTAGAATCATCTTGTTAACTTTTACCAAAAACTTCCATGGGGATTGCTATGTTTGGGGCTATACTAAAACAATATATTAAAACAAGAAGAATGTTGACAATTCTATGAAATCTAATCCAATCTATTGCTTTATCTTCTTAAATTTATCTCAACAATGTTTCAGAGTTTTCAATTAGAGGTCTTGTGTGTTTTCTTAAATTAATCCAAAGTATTTCATGTGTTTAGAAACTGTTAAAATTGGAATTTACTTAGTGCCTTTTCCACTTAAGGCCACTAGACTACAGAAAGAATATCACATTTATCATTACTGGCTTTGTATCCTGAGACCTTGCTAAATTCATTTAGTTAGTTCTAGTAATTGTTTTGTAGAGCACAATTTTCCAAACACACACATCATTTGCAAATAAAGATGGTTTTACTTTTCCCTTTCCAATAGTTATGCCTTTCCTTTATTTCACCTTATTGAACAACAGAGCAATGTTGACTATAAATGGTGAGAGTGAACATCTTTGTTAAGTTCCCAATCTTAGGGGGAACTTGTTTCAATATTATTCCATTAAGTAGGATGTTAGCTCTAAGTTTTTTGAAGATGACCTTTATCAGATTAGGGAAGTTTACTTACAGTCCTTATATAAGGGGAAAACTTTCATTATGAATGGATATTCAATTCTTTTAATGTTTTTCCTGCTTCTATTGAAACAACCATATATATGGTCACTTTGTCTTTTATTGTGTTTATATGATGAATTACACCGATTGGTTTTGAAATATTAAATGAGCCTTGCATTCATGGGTAAATCTCCACTTGATTATGATGAATCATGATATGTTATGCTTTTTAAATATTGCTAGAGATTTGATGTGCAAATATTTAGGTAAGGATTTGCACATCTGCTTTCACGAGGGATAGCTGTCCACAATTTTCTTTTAACATCCTTATTGAGTTTAGGTGTGAGGCCTTATGCTGACCTCAAAAGAATAAGTTTGGAATTCTTCCCTCCTCTGTCTCCCCTATTATCTGAGTTTGTATAAAATCAGTATTCTTTCTTCCTATATGTATGAAAGAATTCATCACTGAAGATTTCCCTGTAGAAAGCGTTTTGACAATGAATTCAATTTCTATACTAGATACTGGGCTAATCAGATTTCTCTTTCAATTTATGTTTCAGTATGATATTTTTTTCAAGAAATTTGTCTACTACATCTAACTCGTCAAATTTATGGGCATAAAGTTGTTCATAACATTCCTTTATTTTCTTCTGAATATCAGTAGAATATACGGTAATATAAGCTCTTTCATTGCTAATATCAATAATTTTTGTGTATGCAAGTGTGTGTTTTATTAGACTTGACAATGACTTCAATTTTTGAAATTTTTTCCAAAAAAAATTTGGATGGCTATTTCTTTGTTGGTTTTCTATTTTATTGATTTCTACTTTTATCGTTATCTTTTACTTCCTTCTGTATACCTTGGATTTAATGTGATCATCAATTTATATCTTAAGGTGGAAACATAAATCATTAATTTTAAATCTTTTATCTTAATATATAATCTTTTAAAGGTAAAAAAAAAATTTCCTCTAAGCACTGCTTTCGCTGCATCCCAAATTTTTAAAAAAATCAGTTTTAATGAGATGTAATTTCCATAAATAAAATATACCCCTTTGAAGTATACATGATGAATTCTGAAAACTATATAGACCCATGACATTATGACAACTAAAATATAGGACATTTCCATCACTTCAAAAACTCCTTCCTGCCTTGATGAAGTTCATTCCTTCTACCCATCCCAGATCCCTGACAACCACTGATCTGCTTAGTGTCACTATAGTTTTTGTTTAATCAAGAATTTTATATAAATGGAATCATATGGACTGTAGTCCTTTATGTATTATTACTATCGCTCTGAATAATGACCTTGAGATTCATTCATGTTGTTGTAACAGTTATATGTCCCTTTTAAAAATGCTTTGTTAAGGGGTTAATCTCCAAAATATATAGGAACTCTTACAACTCAATATATATATAAAAAAAAAACTATTAACCACATTTAAAAATGGGTAAAGGACAGAGAGCCATATCTCTAAAGAAAAACATAATAATGGCTAACAAGTATATGAAAAGGTGCTCAGCATCACTAATCATCAGAGCAATATGAATCAAAACCACAATGAAATAGCTCCTCACACCCGTTAGGCTGGATATCATAAGAAAGAAAGAAAACAAGTGTTGGCAAGGATACAAAGAAACTGAAACCCTTGTATTCATACTGTTGGTGTGAATACAAAATGGTGCAGCTTCTATGGAAAACAGAAGAGAGGTTGACCAAAAAAGTAAAAATAGAAATACCATATGACCCAGCAACCTCACAATTGGCTATCCAACAAAAGAACTGAAATTAAGATATTAAAGAGATATTACACTCCACCTAAAAAATAAAATAAAAATGAAAATAAATAAAAATAGCTTTATTTAGGTATAATTTACATATATATAATGCACACTCGTTTCAGGTATATAGTTAGATGAATGTTGGTAACTGAGGAGTCATGTAACCATCACTCTAAAAGGTTTCCTTTTACCCCTTTGCAGTCGACCATCTCTCTTGTCCCTAGCTCTAAGTAACCACTGATAAGATTTCTGTCCCTATGATTTTGCCTTTTAAAGACTTCCATGTAGACAGAATCATATAGTCTTTGGCATTTGTCTGACTTCTTTCACTTAGCGTAAGGTTTTCAAGATTCATCATTATTCCAATATGTATCAATATTTCATGTTATTGCTGAGTAGAACTCTGTTATATAAATGCACCGTATTTTTTAATCCATTAACCTGTTGATAAAAGTACACGTTTAAGAAACTAGCTGTTATCCAAAATGGTTGTACCATTTCACTCTACCAACAGGAATGTATGAGAGTTCCAGTTACTCCACATCCTCAGTAACATTTGATATTATGAGTATTTTCCATTTTAGACATTTTATTGGGTATGTAGGTTTTAATATGTAATCCCTAAAGACCAAAGGACATTGAACACTGGCCATTTGTATACTTTATTTCCTAAAGTGTTGGTACAGATCATTTGCCCGTTTTCTAGTCAGGCTGACATTTCTGAGTTGTAAGAATTCTTTATATTCTGGATAAAATTTCTTTATCACGTACGTATTTCGAAAATACTTTCTGCTAAATTGTACCTTATGGTTTCATATTATTTATAGTCTTTTGAAGAACAGAAGTATTTAATTGTAATGAAGTATAATTTACCAACTTTTACACTTTCTGCTTTTGGTACACTAAGACACCTTTGCCTAAACCAAGGTCTGAAAGAATTTATACTAAGCCTTCTTAGGATATAAGAAGAAAGAAATTTATATCTTAAGATATAAATTTCTTTATAGAAGAAAACTTCTAGAAGTTTTATATCTTTAGCTCCAACATTTAAATATATAATCCTTTTCAGGACTTCCCTGGTGGCGCAGTGGTTAAGAATCCAACTGCCAGTGCAGGGCACACAGGTTCGAGCCCTGGTCCAGGAAGATCCCACATGCCAGGGAGCAACTAAGCCCATGCGCCACAACTACTGAGCCTGCGCTCTAGAGCCCACACTGCAACAAGAGAAGCCACAGCAATGAGAAGCCTGTGCACTGCAACATAGAGTAGCCCCTGCTCGCTGCAACTAGAGAAAGCCCGTGTACAGCAACGAAGACGCAACGCAGCCAAAAAAAATAAAAATAAAAAATTTAAAGCTCACTTTGCTGTACAGCAGAAACTAACACAACATTGTAAGGCAACTACTCCAATAAAAAAAATTAATTAAAAAAATTTAAAGCTTCTGCTCTTCAAAAAAAAAAAACCTAGTGTTATAAAAATAAAGATCAAGCCATGGCTTTGAGAAAAAAATTGCAAAACACATATCTGATAAATAACTTATATCCATAATATAAAAGACAACTCAAAACTCTGAAAGAGGAAAACAACCCAATTAGAAAGTTGCCAAAGATTTCAATAGACACTTCACCAAAGAAAATACCCAGGTGGCAAATAACAACATGAAAATATGTTCAACATCATTAGCCATTAAGGAAGTTCATATTCGAATCATGAGATACTATGACATATCTATTAGGATGGCTAAAATTTAAAAGACCGACCATACTAAGTGTTGATGAGGATGTGATAAGAGTTCATGTACACTGATAGTAAAAATGTAAAATGGTATATCCACTTTGGAAAAAAGGTTTACACATTTCTTTTGATCCAGCCATTTCACTACTGGATTTTTACCCAAGGGAAAAGAACACAAATGTCCAAAATATACATAAATGTTCACAGCAGCTTATTTATAATAGCCAAAAACTGGAAACAACCCAAAGATCCACCAACAGGTAAATGGATAAACAAATTGTAGTGTATCTATACAATGTAATATTACTCAAAAGAAAAAAAAATAGGAATGGACTACTGATAAATGATAAAACATAGATGAATCTAAAAATATTTATGCTGACTGAAATATATTTATGCTGTCCTCTCAAAAGAGAGAACATAGTATACAATTCCAATTTATATAAAACTCTAGGAACTGCAATTTAATCCACAGTGACAGAAAGCAGATAAATGAATGTCTGGCAGAAGGAGGTGGATGAAGAGTGGGAGGGAGGGATTACAAAGGGACAATAGGAAATTATTGTGGGTGATGAATATGTTCATTATCTTCACTGTGGTGGTTTCATGCGTATATGTCAAAACTTTGCAAATATGTGTAGTTTTTAATATGTGTAGTTTATTATATGTAAATTATACCTTAATAAACCCACTGAAATAAAAAGTTAAGGAAAACACAGAAAGACAACCATCTCTGAGGTACAACACACACACACACACACACACACGGCTAATTAAAAAATTGATAAAATTAGACTTCATTAAAATTAAAGATTTCTGCTCTTTGAAAGGTACTTATAAAGGAATGAAAAGACATTATACAGATTGAGAGAAAAATATTTACAAATCTTATACCTGGTGAAGGACTTGTATCCAGATAGAATTTTTAAAACAAATAAATCTCTAAGCTCAATAATAAGAAAACAAAAAGCCCAATTTTAAAAATGAGCCAAAGATTTGAACACATATTTCACCAAATAAGATATACAGATGGAAAATGAGCACATGAAAAATTGCTCAATAGTATGAGTCATTAGGGAAATGAAAATTAAAACCATAATGAGATGTCAACTACACACAGTACAATGGCTAAAGATTAAAAGATTGACCCTACCAAGAACTAGCCAAGATGCGGCAGCACTGGAATTCTCATATACTACTTGAGGGAATGTAAAATGGCACAACGTTTTCAAAAAACACTTTGGCAGTTTCTTTAAAAAGCTAAATATGTACATATACATAGTCAAATATACCCAGCCATTCAACTTCTAGAAATTTATCCAAGAGAAATAAAATCATATGTCCACAAAAAGATGACACAAATGTTCATAGCAACTTTATTTATAATAGCAAAAATTTGGAAATAACCAAATGTTCATAAAAAGTGAATGGATCAAAAAATCGTGGTCGATATATATGTGGTAAATATATACATATGTATGACTACATATGTATATATACATATATATGTGGTATATATACATATACATATATATGACCATTCAGCAATAAAAAGTGAATTATTAATACATGTAACAAAGGTGAATCTCAAAATAAGTATAAGTATGCTGAGTGAAAGAATCTAGATAAAAAAGAGTACATTCTGTATGACTCCATTTACATAAAATTCTAGAAAATGAAAACTAATCTTTTATCTACTTCATTGGGCTGCTGTGACAAATTACCACAAACTTGGTAGCTTAAAACAACAGAAGTTTATTCTGTAATAGTCTGAAGGCCAGAAATCCAAAATCAAGGTGTTGGTAGGGTTGGTTCCTTCTGTGAGCTCCGAGGAAGTAACTGTTCTATTCCTCTTGCCTAGCTTCTGGTGGCTGCCAGCAGTACTCGACAGTCCCTGGCTTGTAGATGAATCACTCCAATTTCTAACTCCATTTCATCACCTTCTCCTTTCTATGTCCTCTCTTTTTCTTATAAGGACACTTGTCATTGGATTTAGGGCCCAACCTAAGCTAGGATGAGCTCATTTCCAGATCCTTAACCTAATTACATCTTCCAAATAAGGTCACATTCACAGGTTCCATGTGGACATATCTTTTGGGAGCCCACCATTCAACCCACTAATGTACAGCGACAGAAAGCAAATCAGTGGCTGTCTGGGGATGGGGAGCAATGAGAAAAAAGGATTACAAAAAGGTATGAAAAAAACTTCTGAGGTAATGGATATGTCCATTATCTTGCTTGTGGTAGTGGCTTCATGGATATATGCATATGTTAAAAGCTATTAAAGTGTACCTTCTGCAATAAGAACACCTTCATTACTGACATCTGAGTCTCAAAATACAACCATCATATGGTACTGAACAAAGTAAGCAATCACAAATTTGAAGTAAGATAAAGGGAAAAGGGTTAGGAAAGGATATGGAATTCAAAAAGAATAGCAGAACAAACTGAGCTGTAAATTATGAATGACAGAGGCTAAAGAAGGAGTTCTACTACCTGAAAGGGAAGGTAAATCAGGCAGCTTAAAATCAGTACTCTGAACATTGCCTGCTATGTAGACCCTCAAGAAATACTTTTAAAGGCTAAATATATACATATATATAGAAAAAGAGTCAACGAACAGTGAATTAGTAATACATGAAAAGAATCAATGTATCAATGAAGTGTTCATTCAGAGTTCCCCGTGGTAACCATGGAACAAAAAGTGGGGAGCACAAAGCTTCAAAGAAGGTTGCAAAAGCAAATGAGAATAGATAACTTTTTAAGGTGGCTGTTTGCACCAGTACAGGAAACCAGAGTTTCTAACAGTAACGCTAAGTATAAATATGACCAAAAAAAATTAATGTTTCCATCTTCATTCTCATTTGCCAAGAACAAAACTTTATATGCCAATGACTAAAGTGGGAGGAAGGGTTAAAATGGGGAGTAAAGGAGTAAAGAAGGAATTCTCAATGACTGGCCCCTTCCTAGACTCTTATAACACCTACAGTTTGGTGATGCACTGGAAAATCTGCTGAAACACAAAAATTCTTGCCATATTGTTCAGAAACCACTAAATTAGACACATATGCAAAATGCATTTTTCTATTCCACAGAAAATTCAAAGTTAAAAAAATATATAGAAAAACAAACAGCCATAGATTTATCTACAAATAAACTTTACTATGTTACTATGTGAAAAATATATCATATGTTAAAGGATGAAAAAGTAATCCTTGAAAAAAACCAAACATCCTCTTTAATGAGCAACACCCATTTGTTCTAGTATATCATGCTTAATTCACATGACTAGCAGCTTGGTTTGGCAATCTCACTGCATAAGCCAAATAATTCATAAAAGTTTGACAATATTATTTTTAGTTCACATGCTTCTTGGATTGAGCCCATAAATGCTTCTACTTTATGCTACTCTAGGGACTCCATTCAGACACAAATACATTTTTTTAGCCATTGTGAGGCTGAGGGAGGAACTGAGTATATATACCATTATATTCTAAACATATACAGCCCATTTGGGCAGAATTTAGAATACAACAATTTTTAAAAATAACTGTTGTTGCTTCTAAATGGAGTCAATGAAGTGTGACAGTATAGTTGAGACTGTACAACATTATGTACAAGAAGTACATTTCTGCTAATGGTAAGGGTCACCAATGATCATTACCTGATAAGTTTAAAATTTTAATTGTTCTTTCATAAAATAATGTTTGAGAATGGTGACACAAAATATCTTCTTAAATATAAAGTGTTTACAAGTACCTTGATTATATTATGAAGCACAAAACATTTTTATTTTTAATGAGGGAGAAATAGATCTAAAATTAGAACTTAACACAAACATCTGAATCAATTGTTTCCCCAACTACTTCCAAACAAAATATTTCAAATTCCGTACAAGATTCTGCAAACCCATGAGTACAAACTCTAATCTTGACACTGAATTTGGATCATCTCCATGGAGGAAATCCATGAACCAGATGTGAATTTATTCTTCCAGATGTTTTTTATATGTTTGAAAAATAAAACATTTCTTCACTGCCTTTATTTGAGGCCACTTAAAATTACACTAAAATCAGAGGCAGCAAAAGGGAAATCCTACAAATCTTTTTTGAGTCTTCTACTCTAAAGCAGTCATTTATTGAATTATTACTAAATTAACCAAACTATATATACAGTTGCTACATTATCAACGAACATTAAAGTAACTGGTAACTGAGAATCAATTTAACATTTATAATCCACCATTTTTCTCCGTGTTCAGTAGCCATACTAATTATAACATAAATTGTTTTAAACAACTTTCTTTTGATATTATTAAATATTGGATATTATTGGAACATAAAGAGAAAAATACACCTACAATTTTATTAAAATGTCATGACTTCAACATCCAAGAAAAAATTCTACACAGAAATAAATGAATAATAGCAAGACTTAATAAAATTAGTCATACACCTGAATCTAATTGCATGGTCTCAAAGTTTTAAATCATTTTATAATACCAATGACACAAGTTCAAAAATCAAGAAATTTAATATCACAAAGACCAACCACCATCATATTAAGATCTCAACCAACTAGAAACAAACAAAAATGGTTCCTCTGGCACATACATTTCCTTTGCCCTCCACCAGAGATCCTTTAAATACTTAACAGTTCCTATTTAAATTTAAAAAAGAAGACAAAGTTTAATCAGGAAAATGGGTGATCTTGTTGAAATGTTTAATTTTACCCAGGAAAAAGATGTACACACATGCTAATTAGTTATGACAGCTGTAAGTGGGTGTGACTTAAATAAATATTTTATATGAAAACTGCTTAATGCACTAAGAAATAACAGCTGATCAAGCATCAGTGCACATCACAAAAATCTAAACATACACACAAGCACATTAAACTGACAATTTTTGTCCTATGTTTTCAGTGATTTAATAAAATGTTAAAATTATGATATCCTACATAAAATGAATATTTTAAATTTAGCAACCCATTTTCATTTTAATAATAATATAATTTTACCATTTGTACCATTTTTCTAGGTTCCACATACATGCATTAATATACGATATTTGTTTCTCTCTTTCTGACTTGCTTCACTCTGTATGACAGTCTCTAGATCCATCCACGTCTCAACAAATGACTCAATTTCGTTCCTTTTTATGGCTGAGTAATATTCCATTGTATATATGTACAAAATGGTACAGATGAGCCGGTTTGCAGGGCAGAAGTTGAGACACAGATGTAGAGAACAGACATATGGACACCAAGGGGGGAAAACTGCGGTGGGGTGGGGATGGTGGTGTGCTGAATTGGGCGATTGGGATTGACATGTATACACTGATTTGTATAAAACTGATGACTAATAAGAACCTGCAGTATAAAAGAACAAACAAACAAAACAACTAATACTAAACTTTCATTGGGTTATCTGTATGGAAATATGTTAATATAAATGTTTCAGACATTAAAAAAATAATAATAATAATATAATTTTAGATGATTTCATAGAAACACTTTATGAATATTCTAAGAATTTAAATTCTAAACTAAAAGAAGAAACTTCTCCAGGTAGGAAATACTATATAAATAATTTCTTTTTTACCTAAGGGATGGGGTTGATTTCCTACATATATCAGAAATAAGTGTGAAGTAGTAGACAAGAACACATTTTATGAGCTTCAGTAAAACTGCGCAATAACTCAAATCAGAGAACCAATGTTTCTTTTCTAATTCTCTAAAGCACCAGAAACATCATTTTACACCCACACGTATTTATTTAATGTACAATTTTGATGTTGTGCCAATAACTCTTAGTTTCACTAACAATTCCTCTCTGGAAGTAAGTAATTGTGGTTGGATTTTAAATACAAATAAATTAAGAACAAAAATTTAACTTAAGTGCTCTTAAGAAAACAGATGTTTTCATTATTAAAAAAAAAAAACTATCAAGCACAAAAACTCCTCTTCATTTAAGAAGAAACCGGTTATGTTTTATTTAAACTTCATACTTGAATTTGAACATAAAAGTTCCTCTGAATTGCAGAAAGATGAAAAAATCTCTGATTTCAAGGAATAAAATATGAATGACACTAGCCATGAGCTAAAATGTCACATTCCATACATGATAAGATTGAACCCTTGGTTTCTAAAATACATCTGACTTTTCCTTTATTTAAACTCATGAAAGGAAAACAAAAAACCTGATAATAAATCTGACACTTATAATCAGATAAGGATAACTGCTATCTTTGGTGAGTCGATTAGCAAACACATCTTTGGAGAAAGTAAAATTTGTAGGATGCAAGAAACAGAACACACAGGCAAAAAGAAGAAACAGAAAAGGTAAGATGAGGGAAAGCAAAATCATTTAAATCTGACATAGGTCTTTAAATAATAAAGTACATAAAAGAAAAAGAATATGAGAGAATGTTCCTATTAAGACAAAAACTTAGTATATTGAAAACAGGATGAAGTATCAATAGGAAAAAATGCATTAAAACTGTATTTATAATGGAGAAAAGAGGAGTTTTCTTTATCTTTTTAAAGCATCAAAGAACTGTTGTATCTGACAGAGATCATTCTCTAATAATAATATACATGCTTAAAATAATATGCTTTTTTGGGTGGCATTTCCCCCCCTCCCTCAGCTTTACTGAGGTATAATTAACACATGGAATTATAAGATACTTGAAGTGTACAACCTGATGATTTGATACATGTATATATCATGAAAGGATTCCCCCACGCATTGAGTTAATTAACACATCTAAAATGGCATACTTTGGGCTTCCCTGGTGTAGCAGTGGTTAAGAATCTGCCTGCCAATGCAGGGGACATGGGTTTGAGCCCTGGTCCAAGAAGATCTCACATACCATGGAGCAACTAAGCCTGTGCGCCACAACTACTGAGCCTGCGTGCCACAACTACTGAAGCCCGCACACCTAGAGCCCGTGCTCTGCAACAAGAGAAGCCATTGCAGTGAGAAGTCCGCACACCGCAACGAAGAGTAGCCCCCGCTCGCCGCAACTAGAGAAAGCCCGTGCATAGCAACGAAGACCCAATGCAGCCAAAAATAAATAAAATAAATAAATTTTAAAAATAAAAAAATAAAAAATAAAATGGTATACTTTTAAAATCTTATGTATTTTATTAAAGCCTCATAAAATAAATATTTGCACACAATAAAACATAAAATATCAAAATATACACAAACTTGTTTCATCTAATATTTCTCTATAAGAATTATGATAGGTCAAATAAGGAAAAAGAATATGACTATTAAATATTTCTAACTATGTTTAAAACATTAATTAAAATATTGCTATATTTTTCAGGCAAATATTAATATTTACTGAGAGCCTACCATATGACAAGTATTCCACTAAATGCTAAAGATGCAGTTGGCAAATAAGTAAGGCATGACCCTTGCCCTCATAAGGATTATTTTCCAGTAGGGCAGTAAAGCATAAGTTAGAGATAAGTGCTAAACGGGAAAATCACTCAATTTTTCACTTTCTGGAACATTTCATATAAGACAGAGGTAACTTACTAATAGAAATTTTGGTAAAATTCACAAGTAAAATAACTGAGAATGATGCTTCTTACATACAGTTTTTAAAAACTGAATCCATTTCTTTAACAGTTAGAGTTCTCTTAGATTTTCTATTTCCTTTAGTCAACTTTGGTAATGTATATTTTTCTAGAAAACTAGAAATTCTAAATTTTATTCAAAATTTTCATTTTTAGAATAAACCTGTTCAAAGTTGCTATTATAATTTTTTAAAAATCTCAACATGAGCCCTTTATATTTCTAATACTGTTCGTGTGTACTACTTCTACCATTTCTTGACCAATGTTATCAGGGGAATTTGCCCAAGTTAAAATACTGGCTCCATCATTTATAAGTTGTGTGTACTTGAGTAAGCTTTTAACTTCTCTGGGCTTTCCTCAGTTTTTAAATAGGAGCAAGAATAGTACTCTTCCCGAAGATTATTGAAGCAATTAAACAATACATGTAAAGCACTTAGAACATGCTTGGCAAATAATAAGTGCTCAACAAATAGTACATATTATTATTAAGTGTGGATTTATTTTTATGCATCTTGTTTGGAACACAGTATGTTTCTTCAATCTAAAATCTCATGATTTTCCTTAATCTTTGAAAACTTACAGCTTTTATCCTCCTTTCAGATACTGTCTCTTATTCATTCATTCTATTTTCTGGTTCTGAAACTTCAATTAGACATAAGTTGGACCCTGTAATTCTGCCTTCCATGTTCTTAACATTTTATATATATATATTTTCCCCTTATCTGTGCTGTTTTCTGGGTTGTATCCTCAAATCTCTCTTCAAATTAACTACTTCTCTCTTCAAATGATTATACAATACTATAGTAAGAAATACATTGTGGCACATAGAAAGAATGCAAAAATTTGGTGAATGAAAATCACTGACATTTTAATTTCAATTACTGTATTTTTGCATTTCTAAGCATTGTTTGATCTCTTTCAAATCTCCCTGTTCTTCATATTACACAAGTTTTCCAGTATGGTTCCTATTCCTTCTTTTAATTTCTAATCATTTTAAACAAACTTGGTTTTAAAAAAGTTTTTACACTGAAGTATAGTTGACTTACAATATTATATTGGTTTCAGGTGTACAGCAAAGTGATTCAGTATTTTTACAGATTATGCTCCATTAAAAGTTATTACAAAATAATGGCTATAATTCCCTGTGCTATACAATATATCCTTGTTGCTTATCTATTTTATACATAGTAGTTTGTATCTCTTAATCCCATACCCCCAATTTGCCCCTCCCCCTTTTCCTCTCACCTTTGGTAACTACTAGCTTGGTTTCTATATCTGTGACTCTCAAACTTGTTTTACAGTCTCTTTAAGGTTTTTCTATTATCTCCAGCTCTTGTTGTATTTATTCTTTTGCCTATTGTGTCTACTCATTCTCCACATGGTAGTTTCCTCCTATGGTTTACAATGTGTACAACCTTCAGCAGAGGATGCTTTACTCTATGGGATCTATGTATGCCCTAAAGGACATACATGGTCATTTGCTTTTGCCAGGCGCCAAGGAATTTCACTGGTCCCTGACCAAGGAAATAAGTTCGTCTGTACAGAGTTTGTATGAACCTTTTGGTTTATTTTATATTATTATTTTAATTATGATATGGAATACTTCACCATTGTTACTGGAATTCCTGGCTGCAGTGAGCAAATAAATGTGACACTCTTTTAGATGTTTTCTCTTAAATAATAATACATTCAATTAATCCCAGAAATGTATACTCCTATCCCAAGTACTGGCAATTCTAATCTATTCTATAAATCTTCTTTTTAATAAAGAACTACAATATATTGTTGTGTATTTTCAGAAGTAATTGTAATAATAATGATAATAAATACATTTGGGTAATATGTTAAGAGTTTATATAATCTCTTAAGTAAATTTAAAATACATCATCTTTCCTTTGTTCCTCACAACCGCCCTGGGAAGATGACAGGGCCAGAAATACTACCCTCATTTTAGACATAAAGATCTGAGGTCCAAAGCTGTTGGCTCGTGTGCACACACAGAAATACACTACACTCTCACTATTCATTAATAGTATACATATCTGATTTTCTGTTTCTGATAAGTATACTTTTTCTTTCCTGTTAATTCTGGATATCAAATCCTACAACACTCCCCACCTATTTTATTACTTCAATTATTAGTATAAAATACTGAGACTACAAATCTACTAGACACATAATATTGCTATAAGCATTATAAAAACATCATGTTATCTCTGTTCTAAGACATACCTTTCACACTTTAATGTTTCTACAATCAGGATGGATCTCCCAACTAACATCAAAAGAGACCTGCTGGTGATTATGCAGAGAACTAAGTTATGAAACCACTACAAACACTATTGTGCTCATAAAATATCTGTTCATCTGAGTATTACCTTGGTTGAGGTATCTGCATTTGTAGCACCAAATGTGACTGAATTTTAATTCAAATTGAATCCCTAAGTGTCTGCTAAATTTTTTTTAAAAGATTATACTGTGATGCTGCTCTGAAACAGAAAGTAAGAATACATAAATAAAGTTGACTGTCACATACCAGGTAAGATAATTAAATACAGTGGAAAAATGTGAACTCTTTAAGAATTGCTGATTTCCAATGCCAGGACAGAATTTATGCATCAGGGAAAACTCAGATGTTCTCTTCCAAACATTCCAATGAAGCACTGATAGATTAATTTTCTAAAACACTTCTTTTGTCATGTTATTCTCCTGTTCAAGAATCTGTAATGGCTTCTTTTTATTTTTTATTTTTTTTTAGTGTTTCACTTTTTTTTTTTTTTTAAGGAGGCTAGCTTTTTATGTATTTATGTATTTATTTATTTATTTATTTATGGCTGTGTTGGGTTTTCATTTCTGTGCGAGGGCTTTCTCTAGTTGTGGCAAGTTGGGGCCACTCTTCATCGTGGTGCGCGGGCCTCTCACTATCGCGGCCTCTCTTGTTGCGGGGCACAGGCTCCAGATGCACAGGCTCAGTAGTTGTGGCTCACGGGCCCAGTTGCTCTGCGGCATGTGGGATCTTCCCAGACCAGGGCCCGAACCCGTGTCCCCTGCATTGGCAGGCAGATTCTCAACCACTGTGCCACCAGGGAAGCCCTGTAATGGCTTCTTATTACCACCTAATTCAAATACACACTTTACACCACTTTCAAGGCCGTCCATTAGCCGGCTTTATAAATTTATGCAATTTTAATTTCCATTTTTCCCCACTTCTACCTCCCTGCGTCTCTGCTTCAGTCAGGTCATTCTGTTAAAGGAAGTCCCCATCTTTCCGACAATCCTACCTTTATCTGTTCACTTCCTCCCATCACCTTCTTCCTAACGAATAAAATCCTACCCTACCCTCCAAAGCAATTCAAGTCTTAACCTACTTCATTTTCAGTTCCTGCTGTAGCTAGAGACACTATTATATAAATTATCAATAATACTCATCTCTTTGTTTCTTAACTATTGCTTTTTCCTAACTTAGATCTTAAGAAGCCTCGGAAATATGACAACTATCAACAGGCCTTTGTCTTATACACTAGATGAGAAAAATTCTATTAGAAAAAAAAGGAGGACTTAAAAGATAGGAAACTAAATCTCAGAGAAATTAAATGAAATGCCCAGATCAAAGAGCTAAATATAAACAGTTCAACCTAGACAAAAGCCCATTTTAGTGATCTTTACCTTGAACATAGTATTGGCACATGAGGTACGGAGCAAAACAAAAGGTATGTTTCAAACCCTGGTCCTATTTTGCTTTTTAGCTTAATATAAAAAATAAAATCACAAACAGGGCCATTATATACTTCTGTTACTTGCGTGTTAACCCACTGATATTCCTCTTTCCCAATTAGACTGAAAGTTTATGAATTTTGAATTAAAGTTCCAATACAAATTAGGTGTGGTTACTGGGAGGGGAGGAGAGAGAGAGAATTAGTTATGGACTTGCTTAGAGTCACAAAGTTGTATTTAACCTTGGTAAAGCAGTCTTAAGAGTCTCTCTTGGGTGCTATTTACACATTTTTTTTTTTGATTACAATCATGCAATATGATTCCATTTGGGATTTCGAGTAAAGTTGGAATGCTGTATTCCCTAAGGAACGAATAGTGTTTAGTTTAAAAAAAAAAAAAAAAAAAAAGGAATGTGATACTTCTGGTCAAAAGTTCTCTTTCTGGAATTCATGATAAATGAAAAGAATTTTGGCCGTTCCTACGTCCTTCTGCATCCCACAAGCAACGTGCAATTCCTCATGTCACTACAACCTGGTTATTCACTGAAACAACTGATCTTATTATAAAACAAGTTAAAGAAACAAACAAAGCCTCCTTCAGTTCCTGCCCTGATTCATTATTAGAATTCAGCTTTCCTTTCACCTCACCCACAATCCCAGATATTGAATGCCAAATGTCGGTCTCACTGAAAGACAGGACATTAGACAATTTAAACATCAGCAAAATTGAATTCAGCTATCCTTAGTCACTGACTGATGACTCTATTCCTATTTGCACATTTTTAAAGTACTACTATGTCCTTCCCGGAAGTTCTTTTTGCATTCCAGATTACGACAGGGACTGTAGTACAACAAAGAAAAAATGCAAAAAGTCAAGTGTCAGGATAAGAGTTAGAAGCATACACACATATGTAAGTAAGCCTGGGTCAAATTCCTATTCAATGAGATATTAATCTTTAATAAAAAAATTTAAATAAAATTTTGAATACTTAATTTAGCATAAAGCAACTTAATTCTGCCTTAGTATCAAATTCAAAATGTGATCAGAAAGTGTATACTACAACGTAAGGGGAAAGTATTTACAAAGCATTTTTAAGATTCTGTAATAAATAATATTTGATTGTAGCATACATCCTGTTTTTCTAATGTCATATGATAATTGGATATAGGAAATGTTACCATCAAATTTTCATCTCCCATTTTAGAACAGAAACTAAACATATTTGCTCTCTCCCCCCTACCAAAAATCAGAGGTGATATGATTGAGGTACTCAAAATTTATCTCTAAAATTTACCTAGAGGAGTTTCAAAAAACAAACAACTTTTTAAGAACACTAGAAATCACATTTAAACAGTTGTACACATTCTATATCTAAACTGAACAGAGTTCATTTAACAAATGACAGTTGTCTTTACTTCTACTGCTGATTACCTGCTGGGAGCACAAAAGAAAAACAACAACAACAACAAAAAATCTTCCTCTGTTAAAGTCACATCTGCAGGAAAAAGGCTACTAAAAAAAGAACAGTCTGCTATTCCAAGTTAATATCCTGCCAGTAGATATTCTGCAATGCTCAGGACGAAAACTGTTTTCAAAGAAACAGTTTTATATTAGCATTTATTTAAGACAGAAATCCCAGACTCAGAAAATTAAAATGATATTGTATTATTAATATATTTCAGTGAAGAAGTCTGCCACCTTCAACTGAGACTCTGATTTGCACTATACTTTCTAAAACCCTGTAATGATGAAAATTGTCTCAGTACTCCCTTACCCCTTGCCTTTGCATCAAATATATTCACCATTTATGATTCTCATGGGTAAATACTAGTATCAACAACAAACTAGAAACAAATTTTATTTTGAAAAATCCAGAAAGTGACAATATGGAAATATGTACAGATAAAAATGTTGGAAGTATAAAACAACAGCAAGCATAATTCTAGTTGAACAGCATTTAATATTTCAAATAAGGAAAAGTTTAGGTTAAATAAATGTTATTTAACTATATGTATACCACTACAAAGTTAAAAGTAGATTTAAAAATTCTGGGACTTCCCTGGTGGTCCAGTGGCTAAGACTCCACACTCCCAATGCAGGGGACCTGGGTTTGATCCCTGATCTGGGAATGAGATCCCACGTGCCTCAAGAGTTCACGTGCCGCAGCTAAAGATCCCGCACGCAACAACGAAGGTCCCACGTGCCACAACTAAGACCTGGCGCAGCCAAATAAATAAATAAATAAATAAATATTAAAAAAAAAATTCTTAGCATGTAGGCATTGGTGAAAATCATTCATAGGAGAACTTGATACTTTTGTTTTTACGAATTTCTTCAATTTACTATTAAAAGGGTTCTCTGATTTCAACTCCTTATGACTGAATTAATAAATGATTGTTTAGTAAGTTAGAATTTAACAGTAGGTAAACCAAAGAATATTTAATTTCCAGGAAAGAAATTATTTACAAGATCACCTGATATCATCTACTTTGCAGCTTATCTTACAATTCCTTTTTTTAAAAATGTTTTTATGGGGGTTTTTTGTTTGTTTGTTTGTTTCAATGGTTTCCAAACCAGACTACGCTGTGGAATCTCCTGGGAGGCTTTTAAAATTTTTCAATGCCAGGACCCCAACCCAAATCATATAAATCAGAATTATGTTGGCAGGCGGGCCTCAGTATAAATTATTTAAAAAATTTTTTAATCGTGGTAAAAACACATAACATACAATTTGCCATCTTAGCTATTTTTAAGAGTATCGTTCAATAGTGTTAACTATATTCACATTGTTACGCAACAGATCTCTAGAACTTTATCCATGACTGAAACTCTATTGAACATCTCACCATTTCCCCTCCCCCCTCGGCCCCCCAGCTCCTGGCAAACACCATTTTCCTTTCTGTTTCTAAGAGTTTTGACTACTTTGGAGACCTCATATAAGTACAAGCATACAATGAACCTCAAGGTTCATTCATGTTGTACCGTGAGACAGAACTTCCTTCTGTTTTAAGGCCAATATTCCACTGTATGTATATACCACGTTTTCTTTATTCATCAGTCAATGGACACTTGGGTAGCTTACACATTTTAGCTATTGTGACTAATGCTGCTGTGAACATGGAATTGACATTCAGAAGAGAAAATAATCAAGCACAGAGAGGTAATGGTTGAAATACGCTTAGAAAATAGTCAAAACCTTCAGGCAAAACTGGTTTGCTTCTTCCATCCTGCTCAGCCTTCTTCCTTCCTTAAACCTCCCCAGTCTCTCCATTTTCTTTTTTTTAAAAATAAATTTGTTTGTTTGTTTGTTTGTTTATTTATTTATGGCTGTGTTGGGTCTTTGTTGCTGCGTGCGGGCTTTCTCCAATTGTGGTGAGCGGGGTCTACTCTTCGTTGTGGTGCGCAGGCTTCTCATTGCAATGGCTTCTCTTGCTGTGAAGCATGGGCTCTAGGCACGCGGGCTTCAGCAGTTGTGGCTCGTGGGCTCAGTAGTTGAGGCTTGCAGGCTCTAGAGCGCAGGCTCAGTAGTTGTGGTGCACGGGCTCAGTTGCTCCGCGGCATGTGGGATCTTCCCAGACCAGGGCTCGAACCTGTGTCCCCTGCATTGGCAGACAGACCCTTAACCACTGTGCCACCAGGGAAGCCCCTTTCCATTTTCTATACAGTATTCTCTGTCAATTCAATTCTGTTCTTAAGAGAGGATTTAATATGAGTTTGGGAATGTTTACGATTTCTCCCCAGGACATTTATATATAAAGCCTTAACATCCTTTACATAAGAAACAATTTTTTTTTCACTTAGTAAGAAGGAGAAACTTTAAGCAACTACAAGGCAAAGGTACTCAAGAGCTGGTACCCTCACAGCCAATTTTCAAGATGACTGGCTCATAGTTGGCCACTTATTTCACCTAAGGCTGACTATTTTAGAAACAAAACAACTAACATTGATATAAGAATATTCTTTGGTACCCACCAAGCATTTACTTGGAGACCTGTAGAATAAACTGTGTATCTCTTATATGTTTTAGAGTTTAGAGCTAGAACTCAAAGCAGGTCCTCAAAATCTGCTTCATACTTGAATCATGAGAATTTACCAACATCATCACTTGTTCATTACCCTCAATTATGCAGAATACAACCAAGACCCTAAAAATAGGCCAAATAAGCAAACAATTAGGGAGTAAAAGTTAGATATCAAAAAAATCTTTGTTAAAAGGCATTTGAGGGACTTCCCTGGCGGTCCAGTGGGTAAGACTTCGCCTTCCAATGCAGGGGGTGTGGGTTCGATCCCTAGTCAGGGAGCTAAGATCACACATGCCTCGCAGTCAAAAAACCAAAACATAAAACAAGAGCAGTACTGTAACAATTTCAATGAAAGACTTTAAAAAAAAAAATGGTCCACATTAAAAAGAAAAAAAAAATCTAAAAAAAATGTTTTAAAAAAAAGGTCTTTGATTTCCTCATAGGAGAATCCTTTGGCTCTCACTTGAGTTATCAGAAACTATCAGTTTACACACAATTTTAGCAAATTTAATGAAATGATTTTCTAATATATAACAAATGTAAATACACTAGGGTTGAAGATGAAGACATAGAAGTATGAACAGCACAATCATCTAGGTTGGCCCTTCTACCTACACCCTGCATATTACTTGAAATATCGCTTATTACAGCATATTATGAGAACTGATACTCATATTGAGTAATTTTATTCATCAAACAAAGATTAAATTACATTAGTATGCGAACTTAGAAAGGTGCATAGTTTACAAGGCACATACCTGTGCAGCTGCAGCACACACATACACACACCTTATCTACACCTTTCTCCTGCTTTCTTCCAGCAGCTACCCAATTTTGCCTCTTTCATGAATCACCTCTTAAGTAGCTCATTACTTTGGCTTTACCTCTCCCTGTCTAGTTTCACCATTCCAACCACCTGACTCAACTGAAGGAAACCCTCCCTCCATTGTCCCTACTGGAAGCAAAGGATGCTTCAGGATTAGAGTATCACAAGATACTACAAAACTGAACCTAAGAATGTTCAGCTTTGAAAGAGAAAGGCAGAAAGGAAGATTACTGAGGAAAAGAAATGGGAGCAAGAAATGAGACATGAGGCCTACCTCACAAACACAATTTGCTGAGTAAAAATATTCATTCTTCCTCTTAATAGTTTATTTATGACAGATACTTTGGGGATAACATACTATTAATATTTGTTCTGCTTTCTTCCTCTTTAATATCAGTAGAAAAACCTGAAGATTTATTCCTATTATCTGGGTAGTTTTGTAAAACGCTACAATTATCCAATACTTTGCTTAGGCTTTTTGCACCTATTATTTGTTCTTTTTTCCTATCTTCATTAGGTTTTCTGTACTACTGCTTAAACTGATGCTGCTTTCATATAATTCACTGCAATGCTTTCTGTATTTTCAACATTCTGGAATTGTTCTAACAATTTAAGAATTATCAGTTGCTTGTTAATGAGCTACAATTGAAAGGGCAGTAGGCCAATAAAACTATATGGGCATGCTGCCCTTTCTTATGACAAATTTTTAACAACTCTTTTCTTAACTATTTAAATAAGTTTTTACCTTAGAATAATTTTAGACTTACAAAAAAGCTGTAAATATAATAGAAGTCCTGTATACTCTTTACCAGTTTCCTCTAAACATCTTATACAGCCATGGTACATTTGTCAAAATTAAGAAATTATCATCAGTAAAATACTGTTAACTAAGCTACAGACTCTATCCAGATTCTTATTTGTCCACCAATGTCCTTTTTCTATTTCAGGATACCAAAATGCATTTAGTGTCATGACTCCTTAGTCTCCTATGATCCATGACAGTTAAACTTTGTTTTTCTTCCTTTCTCCTTTTTCTTCCTATAACTTGACAGTTTTTAAAAGTGCTGGTTGGAAATTTGGTAGAATGTCCTGCAACTTGGGATTGTCTGATGTGTTCTCATGTCCATACTGCTGTTATGGGTTTGAGGAAGAATGTCACAGAAGTAAAGGCCTTTCTCATTGCATTACTATCAAGTGGTACACTCTATCAACATGACTTATGACTGCTGATGTCAACATTGATGACCTGGATAGTACCAGTTTTTTTCTATTCATCCATTGTTATCAATCTGTTCAGGTTTTCTACTACTTCTTGAGTTTCATTCTGATAATTTACATTTTGTTTAAAAAAATAATCTGCCTCATTGAGATTTTAAAAACTGTATATGTTTAAACTGCACAAAATATTTTATTCTTTATTATTAATATCCTCTAAATCTGCGGATATACTGCCTATCTCAATCCTGAGGCAGTATATTACTGTTTTCTTTCTTCTTTTCTTAGATTTTTTTTAGATTGGCCTATTTTGCACACCTTTTGTTTTGAGTTTTATTATCAATTATATTTTTGGTTCTCTAATTTACTACCACCTTTTAACTCCATTATTTATCAAAGAAGCAGTATTTAGATCTTGACAGATGGCCAGGATATTGACAGATCAAAAAGTGATGGGACTTATATGTGGAATCTAAAATATGACACAAATGAACTTATTTACGAAACAGAAACACACAAACATAGAGTACAGACTTGTGGTTGCAAAGGGGGAGAAGGAGTGGGGGAGGGATGGATTGGGAGTTTGGGGTTAGCAGATGCAAACTATTATATATAGAATGGATAAACAACAAGGTACTACTGTATAGCACAGGGAACTATATTCAATATCCTGTAATAAAACATAATGGGAAAGAATATGAAAAAGAATGTATATACATATAACTGAATCACTTTGCTGTACACCATAAACTAACACAACATTGTAAATCAACTATACTTCAATAAAAAATAAATTAAAAAAAAAGTGATTGGAAGGCAAACTGAACAAAGCAGACAACCAAAGAAACAGAGGATTGGAAAAAAATGGAGCATGTAATCTGACCTAGCTATAAACATAAAACATAAAACATGCAGGATGAGAAAGTAAGGATAGATGAAAGCAATATTAAACAGGTTCAAGTAAAATATTATATTCAATAAATAGATCTCCTCAAAAACTTAAACATAAAATTTCCATATGATCCAGAAATCCCATCTCTGGATATACTTCCATAGAATTGAAAAGCAAGAACTTAAAGAGATATTTGCACACACATGCTCATTGCAGCATTACTCACAATAGACAAAAAGTGAAAACAATCCGAATGTCCACTGATGGATGAATGGCTAAACAAAATGTAGTATATACATAAAATGGGGGTATTATTTATCCTTAGAAAGGAACTAAATTCTGATACTTGCTATACTGTGGATAAATCTTGAAGTGATTATGCTAAGTAAAATAAGCAAAACATAAAACAACAGATATTATATGATCCCCCAGATATGAGATGCCTAATATAGGCAAATTCACAGAGACAGAAAGGAGAATAGAGGTTACCAGAGACTGAAGGGAAAGGGGAACAGAGAGTTGTTATTAATGAGTACAGAGTTTCAGTATGGGATGAATAAAAAAGTTTTGGAAATGGATAGTGGTGACTGTTTCACCACAATGTGATCACACTTAATGCCACTGAACAGTACATTTAAACATGGTTAAGACACTAAATTTCATGTTATGTATTTTTTCCAATTTTTTATGGCAGTAAATTTAAAAACATAAAATTTAACATCTTAACCAATTTAAAATCATCACTCAGTGGTATTAAATACATTCCTTTTATTTTCCAGTTTATTGAGACATAATTGATATATTACATTATATAAGTTTAAGGTGTATAGCATAATGATTTGACTTATATCTATCATGAAATGATAACCACAAAAAGTTTAGTGAACATCTTTTATCTCATATAGATACAAAATAAAAGGAAAGAAATTTTTTCCTTGTGATAAGAACTCATAGTATTTACTCACTTAACAACATACATACATAACATACAGCAGTATTTATTATTCATGTTGTACATTATATCCCTAGTGCTTATTTATCTCATAACTAGAAGTCTGTACCTTTTGACCACTTTCGTCCAATTCCCCCTTCCCCACCCCTATACCCCACCTGTGGTAACCACAAATCTGATCTCTTTTTTGTTCTTTGTTTTTTGAAGTATAAATGACCTACAACACTATGTTATTTTCTGGTGCACAACACAGTGATTCAATATTCTTATATATTACAAAATGATCACCACAATCACTTACCATCTGCCACCATACAAAGATATTAGATAATTACTTACTATAATCTCCATGTTGTACATTTCATTCATATGACTAATTTATTCTGTAACTGGAAGTATGTATCTCTTAATCTCCCTCACCTATTTTTACTCATCCCTTTACCACCCTCCCTGCTGGCAACCACCTGTTTGTTCTCTGTATCTATGACACTATTTATGTTTTATGTTTGCTCATTTGTTTTTTAGATTCCACATATAAGGGAAATCATACAGTTATTTGTCTTTATCTGATTTATTTCACTTAGCATAATACCCTCTAGGTCCATTCATGTTGTAATGAATGGCAAGATTTCATTTTTCTTATGGTTGAGTAATATATATTAATCACATCTTCTTTATCCATTCATCTATCGATGAATGCTTAGGTTGCTTCCATATCTTGACTATTGTAATGCTGCAATGAACACAGGGGTGCATATATCATTTTGGATTAGCATATCTGTTTTCTTTGGAAAAATACCCAGAAGTGGGATTGCTAGATCAAACAGTGGTCCTATTTTTTATTTTTTGAGGAACCTTCAAACTGTTTTCCACAGTGCACAAAGAGTTCCCTTTTCTCCACATCCTCACCAACATTTGTTATTTATTGTCTTTTTGACAATAGCCATCTTGACAGGTGTGAGGTGATGGCGCATTGTGGTTTTGATTTACATTACCCTGATCATTACTAATGTTCAGCATCCTTTCATATGTCTGCCATCTGAATTTTTGGAAAATGTTTATTAAGACCTTCTGCCCTTTTTAAAATAAGATTTTTTTTTGATGTTGAGCTGTATGAGTTCTTTGTATATTTTGGATATTAACCCCTTTTCAGATATATCATTTGCAAAGATCTTCTCCCACTCAGCAGGCAGCCTTTTCACTTCGTTGACAGCTTCCGTTGTTGCGCAAAAGCTTTTTAGCTTCATATAGTTCCATTTGTTTATTTTTGCTTTTGTTTCCCTTGCCTGAGGAGACAGATCCAAAACATACTACTAAGACCAAAGTCAAAGAGCATACTACATAGGTTTTCTTCTAGAAATTTTATTGTCTTACAGGTCTTACATACAAGTCTTTAATCCATTTTGAGTTTATTTTTGTATATGGTGTGGGAAAGTACTCTAGTTTGATTCTTTTGCATGTAGTTGTCCAGTTATACCAGCACCATTTATTAAAGAGGCTGTATTTTCCTCATTGTATATTCCTGACTCCTCTGTCATAGATTAATTGACCATATAAGTGTGGGTTCATTTCTGGGTTCTCTATTCTGTTCCATTGATCTATGTGTCTGTTTTTGTGCCAGTATTATACTGTTTCGGTTACTGTAGCTTTGTAGTATAGCTTGAAATCATGGAGCATGATACCTCCAGCTCTATTCTTCTTTCTCAAGATTGCTTTGGCTATTCAGAGTCTTTGTATTTCCAAACAAATTTCAGAATTATTTGTTCTAGTTCTGTGAAAATCCCATTGGTATTCTGAGAGAGACTGCATTAAATCTGTAGACTGCCTTTGGTAGTATGGTCATTTTAACAATGTTAATTCTTCCAATCCACAAGCACAATATATCTTTTCATTTCTTTGTCTCATCTTCAATTTCTTTCATCAATGTCTTACAGTTTTCCAAGTACAGGTCTTTTACCCCCTTAGATTTATACCTAGTTATTTTATTATTTTTGATGTGAGTATAAATGGCATTGTTTTCTTAATTTCTCTTTCTGATAATTCAGTTAGTGTATACAAACACAACAGATTTCCTTATACTAATTTTGTATCCTGCAACTTTACTGAATTCATTTATTAGTTCTAATAGATTTTGGTGGCATCTTTAGGATTTTCTATATATAGTATCATGTCATCTGCAAACAGTGACAGTTTTACTCCTTCTTTTCCAATTTGGATGCCTTTTATTTCTTTTTCTTGTCTGAATGCTATAGCTAGGACTTCCAATATTATATTGCATAAAAGTGGCAAGAGTGGGCATCCTTGTCTTCTTGATTTTAAAGGAAATGCTTTCAGCTTTTCACTATTGAGTATGATGCTGCCTATAGGCTTCTCAGACATGGCCTTTATTATGTTGAGGTACATTCCCTCCATACCCACTTTGTTGAGAGTTTTTACCATAAATTTATGTTGAATTTTGTCAAAAGCCTTTTCTGTATCAACTGAGATGATCCTATGATTTTTATTCTGCGATATGTTAATGTGGTGTATCAAACTGTATGATATGCGGATGTGGAACCATTCTCGCATCTCTGGGATAGATCCCAATTGATCATGGTATATGATCCTTTTAAGGTATTGATGAATTCAGTTTGCTAATACTCTGTTGAGGATTTTTGCATCTCTGTTCATCAGGGACATTGGCCTGTAATTTTCTTTTTTGTAGTGTCTTTTTCTAGTTTTGGTATCAGGGTGATGCTGGTCTCACAGAATAAGTTCAAAAGCATTCCTTCCTCTTCAATTTTTGTGGAACAGTTTGAGAAGAATAAGTGTTAACTCTTCTTTAAATGTTTGGTAGAATTCACCTGTGAAGCTACCTGGTCCTGGACTTTTGCTTGTTGGCAGTTATTGATTACTGATTCAATTTCATTACTAGTAATCAGTCTATTCATATTTCATACTTCTTCCTGATTCAATCTTGGGAGATTGTGTGTCTAGGAATTTATCCATTTCTTCTAGGTTGTCCATTTTATTGGCATATAATTGTCTGTAGTAATCTCTAATGATCCTTTGTGTTTCTGTGGTGCTAGTTGTAACTTCTTTTTCATTCCTGATTTTATTTATTTGGGCCCTCTCTATTTTTTTCTTGATAAGTCTGGCTAAAAGTTTATCAATTTTGTGTACCTTTTCAAAGAACCAGCTCTTAGTTTCATTTCTCATTTCTATTGTCTTTTAGTCTCTATTTCATTTATTTCTGCTGATCTTTATTATTTCTTTCCTTCTACTAACTGTGGGTTTTGTTTCTTCTTCTTTTGTTCCTTTAGGTGTAAGTTTAGGTTGTTTATTTGAGATTTTTCTTGTTTCCTAAGGTAGGGTTTTATCGCTATAAATTTCCCTCTTAGAACTGCTTTTGCTGTTTCTGATAGATTTTGGATGGTTGTGTTTCCATTTTCATTTGCCTCCAGGTATTTTTTTAATTCCCTTTTTGATTTCTTCAGTGACCCCTTGGTTATTTAGTAGTATGTTACTTAGCCTCCATGTGTTTGTGCTATTTGCAGCTTTTTTCTTATAGTTGATTTCTAGTCTCATATTGTTATGGTTGGGAAAGATGATATGACTTTGATCTTCTTAAATTTACTGAGACCTAGAACGTGATCCTGGAGAATGTTCCATGTGCATTTGAAAATAATGTGTATTTTGCTGATTTTGGATGGAATGTTCCCTCTATAAATTGATTAAATCCATATGATCTACTGTGTCATTTAAGGCCAGTGTTTTCTTATTGCCTTTCTGTCTGGATGATCTGTCCATTGATGTGAAGTGTTAAAGTCCCCTGTTACTATCATGTTACTGTCAATTTCTCCCATTATGTCTGTTAATATTTGCCTTATGTATATAGGTGCTCCTATGTTAGGAGCATATATATTTACAAGTGTTATATCTTTGCTGGATTGATCCCTTTATCATTATGCAATGCCCTTTATCTCTTGTTAGTCTCTGTTTTAAAGTCTATTGTGTCTGATATATGTATTGCTACACCCACTTTCTCTGCATTTACATGAAATATCTTTTTCATCCCCTCACTTTCGGTCTGTACATGTCTTTAGATCTGAAGTGAGTCACTTGTAGGCAGCATACATATGGGTCTTGTTTTTGTTCTTGTTTTTTTTTAATCCATTCAGCCACTCTATATCTTTTGACTGGAGCAATTAGTCCATTTACATTTAAAGTAATTACTGACAGGTATGTACTTATTTACTGTCAGTTGTTTGGGCGTTGTTTCTGTAGTTCATTTTAGTTCCTTTTTTCCTCTTTTGCTCTCTTCCCTTGCGATCTGATGACTATCTTTAGTGTTATGCTTGGATTCCTTTCTCTTTTTTTGTGTATGTATCTATTACAGATTTTTGATTTGTAATTACCATGATGTTTGCATTCCCCACCCACCCCGTGTGTGTGTGTGTGTGTGTGTGTGTGTGTGTGAGGGAGAGATTATATTACGTTGATCTCTTAAGTTTGAATAAATTCTCATAACCCTAACAACCTGCATTTTTACTCTCTCCCCCACATTTAATGTTTTTAACATCATATTTTATATATTTTTGTTTTGTGTATCCCTTAGCTACTTATTGTGGATATAGATGATTTTACTACTTTTGCCTTTAACCTTCCTAGTAGCTTTATAAGTGGTTGATCTTCTACCCTTACTGTATATTTGCCTTTACAAATGAGATTTTTTTTTTCCTTTCATTATTTTCATATTTCTAGTCATGGTCTTTTCCCTTTTCGCTTAGAGAAGTCATTCTTGGAAATATTTTTTGGAAAGTTGCTTTTGTGGTGCTGAACTCTTTTAGCTTTTGCTTGTCTGTAAAACTTTTGCTCTCTGCATCAAATCTGAACGAAAGCCTTACAGGATACAGTACTCTTGGCTGTAGGTCTTCCCCTTTCTTCACTTTAGATATATGGCACCACTCCCTTCTGGCTTGCAAAGGTTCTGCTGAAAAGTCAGCTGACAGTCTTATGGACGTTTCCCTTGTACGTAACTAGCTGCTTCTCCCTTGCTGCTTTTAATGTTCCCTCTTTCTCTTTAATTTTTGCCATTTAAAATTACAATGTTTCTTCATGTGGACCTCTTTGGGTTGATCTTGTTTGAGATTTTCTGTGCTTCCTGGACCTGGATGTCTGTTTCCTTTCCCAGGTTAGGGAAGTTTTCAGTTTCTATGACTTTAAATAAGTTCTCTGCCCCTCTCTCTCTTTCTTCACCTTCTGGAACCCTATAATGTGAATGTTAATATGCTTGATGTTGTCCCAGAGCTTTCTTAAACTGTCCTTATTTTTAAAGTTATTTTTTCTTTTTTCAATTCAGCTTGGGTGACTTCCACCACTCTGTCTTCCTGTTCACTGATCCATTCTTTTGTATCATCTAATCTACTGTTGATTCCTTCTAGTGTATTTTTAATTTCAGTTATTGTATTCTTCAGCTCAGATTCATCTTTATATTTTTTAACTTTTTGTTAAAACTCTCACTGTGTTCATCCATTCTCCCCAGTTTGTTGAGCATCTTTATGATCATTACCTAGAACTCTTTATCAAGTAGATTGCCTATCTCCACTTTGTTTAGTTTTACTTCTGGGGTTTTATCTAGTTCCTTCATTTGTCACATAATCCTCTGTCACCTCATTCTGCCAAATTCTCTGTGCTTATTTGCACATATTAAGTAGGTTGGTTATATTTCCTGATCTTCAAGAAGTGGTCTTATGCAGGAAACATTCTATGGGACTCAGCAACACACTCCCCTCTGGTCAACAAAGGTATGTGACCTAGGAGTGCCCCATATGTAGGTTGAGTGGGCCCTTCTGTTGTAGTGGGGCCAACTACTGTGGGTGTGCTGGTGGGTGGGGCTGGCTCCTGGGCAGTTGGCTGCAGGCCCTGCCTCATGTGGAGGCTGCCACCTGCTGGTGGGTGGGGCTGGGTCCTGGCATGGCTGGCTGCAGGGCCTGGGGCTGGTGCCAAACTACTGGTGGGGAGGGCCAGATCCCAAGGCAGCTGGCTGCAGGTGGTGGTGGTCTCGAGGACAGTGTTGACCTGTGGTTGAGTGGGGCTAGTGCCTGGGGGATCCTGGGGCTGATGTCAGCCCACTGGTGGGCAGGGCCAGGTCCTGGGCCATCTGGTGGGCGTGCCTGGGTCCCCATATGGCTGGCTGCTTGGCCTGGAGGGGTCCCAGCACTGGCACAGACTGGCTGGTGGGCAGCTAAGCCCCTGGCACTAACAGGCTAGAGGGAAGACTCCAAAATGGTGTTGTTAGCACCAGTGTCCTCGTGGTAGACTGAGTTCCCAAAAATGACTGCCATCAGTGTCTATGTCCCCAGGGAGAGCCCCAGTTGCCTCCTGCCTCTCTGGAAGGCTCTCTAAGATCAGAAAGTAGGTCTGACCCAGGTTCATTTCAAATTATGGCCTCTGTGCTGGGTCTTGAAGCATGTGAGATTTTGTACCTGCCCTTCAGTTGAAGTCCATTTCCTACAGCCCTCCAGGTCTTCCCAATACAAGCCCCACTGGCCTTCAAAGTCCAACGTGCTGGGGGCTCATCTTCCCAGTGCAGGACCCCTGGGTTGAGGAGCCCAATGTGGGGCTTGGACCCTTCACTCCTTGGGGAGAACCTCTGCGATTTTGACTATCCTCCCGTTTGTAGGTCACCTACCTGGGAGTGTGGGTCTTGACTATATTGCACCTCTGCCCCTCCTACCCATTTCATCGTGGTTCCTTCTTTATACCTTTGCACAAATTTGGCATTCAAATAACTGCTGAATAAATTAATGAAATAACTAATATTTTACAAAGTCCAAAGAGTTTACATAGATACTTATTACATCATTAACAATAAACACTCTTCCCTTCAAAAATATTGATTCTGTCTTCCTGAAAACTAAAAGCAAAGGTTATCTTTTTGCAAGCATCACCAGAGAACATCAATCTATCTTAGTCCTCACCTATCTTACAACATGTTCTAATACCAAGAATACATGTCAGTTAAAGAATCTGGGGCTTCCCTGGTGGCACAGTGGTTGAGAGTCTGCCTGCCAATGCAGGGGACATGGGTTCGAGCCCTGGTCTGGGAGGATCCCACATGCTGCGGAGCAACTGGGCCCGTGAGCCACGGCTACTGAGCCTGCGCATCTGGAGCCTGTGCTCCACAACAAGAGAGGCCGCGATGG
Source organism: Balaenoptera ricei (assembly GCF_028023285.1). Lineage (NCBI taxonomy): Eukaryota > Metazoa > Chordata > Mammalia > Artiodactyla > Balaenopteridae > Balaenoptera > Balaenoptera ricei. Next base: position 67,694,946 of record NC_082646.1, read on the forward strand.
TGAGAGGCCCGCGCACTGTGATGAAGAGTGGCCCCCGCTTGCTGCAACTGGAGAGGGCCCTCGCACAGAGGCCAAGACCCAACACAGCCAAAAATAAATATAAAAATAAATAAATAAAATTAAAAAAAAAAAAAAAGAATCTGTAGTGGGACATCACACACTAGTTAAAGACTTTGATGACTGTGGAATTAGATGAAATGACAGTACTGAACTTCAAAGTCCTAAAAAAAATTTTAAAAATAAAAAACCTATTGTTTGGGCTGCAAGTGAGAAATAATACATTTTGTCAGTTTTATTAATTTATAAACTCAATTTCTGGGGAAAAATGCTCACCAAAATAAAAGGTAGTGAATTTACAGAGTTGTGAACTTTTCATCACTTTAAAACAGGTAGGGGAAATAGCTGTGTTTTCTTTTGAACTGTATTTTCTAATCATTCTTATATGAATAAATGTTTATTTTTCTACTTGTTTTCTTATCTAGTATAATTCAGCTCTCAAAACAGGAATTTCTCTCCACCTGGACCAATGCAGATAATATCCAAACAATGACTCCAGGCCCAAAGAGTCATGTCTGCCACAGAATACTATTTCTTGCTCCTTTGCTATTATTTCCTTGGTTCTAAGAAGCTTTGAGAAAAATGGTTTTGCTGTTACTTGCATACAATTTCTCTCCTCTCCCCAAAGCAATCAATAGCTATTTATTAAACATATAGCCATGTACTGTGCTTAAGCACTGAGGAAACTAATAAATTATGATCCTTCTGTAATTTTTTAAAAATGTAGTCTATTTTTATTTTCCTTGATGCTCACTTTACCTTCACTCGCCTAAAAACCTTCAACAATCATGGGTCTGATCTGTAAAATATATTGCACATCCAACCACTTCTCTCCACATCCATTTCCATTGTTTGGTTCAAACCACTATACTCTTTTTAATACAGCTGTTGTAATAACTAAATAACTAACTAGCTAACAAACTAACTGATCTCTTGCTTTCACTCTTGTTTAGTCATAGGCTAGTGTGTGAGATTTCTAAACCCTACACTGGCATTTCAATATTTTTTTCATTAAGCTTAAAAACTGTATTATGAAAATTTTCAAATATCAAAAAAAGAATTTGATGAACATGTATATTCCCATCACCTAGACTTAAAAATTATTAGGATTTTGTCACAATTGCTTTTTTTAATTGAGATATAATTGACACATGACATTACATTAGTTTCAGTTGTACAACATAGTGATTCGATATTTGTATATATTGTGAAATGATCAGGTCCTCCTTTACTTTAATTGAAAGCAATTAATTGGAAATCATCCAACTTGCAAAGATATTTGTAGCCAGACATAAGGATGATTTAGTTTCTCATTTTCTGAGAAGTATACAAAATGGCTTTCCAAAAAGTTATCTTATGAATATTAATTATATGTGTTACTCTTTCACCTAGAGACAACTTCTTTAATCAAATATACTATAAAGGGATGGAAAATTTTAAAAATTTTATTAAATATACCTCTGGTAAAACAATACTTTAACTTTTTATTTTGAAATGATTACAGAATCTAAGCAACTTGAAAAGAGTAGAGAGGTTTCTTGTACTCTCCACCCATTTTCCCCCAATGGTTACTACTTACACAACTATAGTACAATATCAAAACCAGAAAACTGACATTAGTACAATGTGTATAGTTCTGTGTCATTTTTCGCTTGTATATGTTTGTGTAATCACCATCCAAAACAAGAAATAAAACTATTTCATCACCATAAAGATGTCACTCATGCTACACCTTTATAGTTCCACCCAACTCCCTCCCCCACCTCAATCCCCTGGCAACCACTAATTTGTTCCTAATTTGACCTCTGTAATTTTGTTATTTTGAGAATGCTATATAAATGGAATTGTACACTATGTGCCTTTGTGAGATTGACTTTTTTCACTCAGCATAATGCCCTTAAGATCCATCCACACTGTCGAGTGTATCAACAGTTTATTACTTTTTATTGCTGAGTATGTCATGGTACATATGTATCACAGTTTGTTTAACCATTCACTTATTTGTAGGACATCTGTCATGTGGTTTGACTTCTAGTTTGATTCCACTGTGGTCAGAGAACATATTCTGTATGATTTCAATTCTTTAAAATTTTTTCAGGTTATAAAATTTTTAACCTGAAAAAATTATAGATATACAGGACATAAATGTTCTATAAATGTTGACTAGATCCTGTTGGCTGACAGTATATCCTTGCTGATTATCTGTCTAGTTGTTCTATCAACAGTTGAGAGAAGGGTGTTGAAGTCTATTAACTATAAATGGAAATTTGTTTGCTTCTCCTTTCAGTTCTATCAGTTTTGCTTCACGTTTTTGAAACTCTGTTGTTTGATACATATGAAAACTCAGGAGAACACTGTCCTTACATTTATTGGTTTATTATAAAAGACGCAACTCAGAAACAGCCAAATGGAAGAGATGCATGGAGTAAGGTATACAAAGGAGAGTGGCATGATGCTTCCATGCCCTCTGCAGGTGTGCCACCCTCCCAGCAAGTTGATGTGTTCACTAACTTGGAAGCTCTCTGAATCTCATTGTTCAAGAGTCTTTATAGAGCTCTATTTCCAGACCCCCTTCACGTTTTTGGAGGTCAGTGTGTGGAGCGGAAAGTGCCAGAAAGACCATTATTGGTCTTTCTGGGGATCAGTGCCTTCCTGAGGCTGTCGAGAGTCCTCACCCTAAGTTATCTCAGTAGCATAAACTCAGGTGTGATAGGAAGAGACTCATTATGAATAATAAAAGACACTCCTTATCACTCAGAAATTCAAGGCTTTCAAGAGTTCTGTGCAAGAACTGGGAACAAAGACCAAATACATTTTTGTATGATACGACACAAACACTTAGTATTTCTTCATCTGAGAGTGTCTTGATTTCTCCCTCATTCCTGAAGCATACAGAATTCTGGGTTCATAGTTCTTTTCTCAAATCACTTGAAAAATGCTACATCACTTCCTATGGCCTCCATAGCTTCTGAAGAGAAATCTGCTGTCACTCAAAAAAATATCCCCTGTATGGCTGATTCACTTTGTTATAAAGCAGAACCTAACACACCATTGTAGAGCAATTATACTCCAATAAAGATGTTAAATAAAAAATATATATATCCCCTATAGCTTAGGTGTCATTTCTCTCTTGGTGCTTTCAAGACTGTCTTTGGTTTTCAGAAATTTGACCATGATGTGCCTTGGCATAGATTTCTTTGGCTTTATCATTTTTGGAATCCACTCAGCTTCTTAAATCTGTAAGTTTGTATAAACTTTTGCCAAATGGGATTTTTTTCCTGCTATTATTTCTTCAAATAGTTTTATAGTCCCACCCTCCTTCTCTCCTTCCAGCACTCTGATGATATGAATCCCAGATCTTTTATATATTCCCACAGGTATCTGAAGCTCTATTCATTTGTTTGTTTGTTTTGTTCTATTCTCTCTCAGTTGTTGAGCCTAGGAAATTTCTATTGCTCTATCATCATGTTCATGGATTCTTTTCTCTGTCCTTTCTACACTGCTGTTGAGTCCATCTACTGAGGGGTTTTCTCCCTTTTTAAAAATTTTCAGTTATTGTATTTCTTGGTTCTAAAATTTCCATTTAGTTTTTCTTTGTATCTTTTATTTCTTTACTGAGACAATCTATTTTTCTATTTTTTCATTTGTTTCAAGTGTGTTTGTAATTGTTTTACATTTGTAAAGGCATTTGTATGATGGCTGTTTTAAAAATCATCGTCAGATAATTTTAACATCTGTGTCATTTTGGTGTTGGTATCTGTTAACTGTCTTTTCTCATTCAAGCTAAGATTTTCCTCGTTCTTAGTATTATGATTAATTCTCACTTGAAGCCTAGTAATTTAAAATATTATGTATAAAATTCCAGATCTTAGTCAAATCTTCTATTTTAGCATGCCTCCTCTGACAGTGCTCTGGCAGGGGAAGAAGGGTACTGCCAAATTATCACCTGATGGGGGTGGAAGTCCAGTTTCCCTACTCAGTCTCTGTGGATGCTATCAGGGAAGGGGATCCTTGTTACTGCTGAGCAGAGGCAGAAGTTCAGGCTTTCCACTAGGCCTGCACTGATACTACTCTGATTGGAAAGGGCAGGGCTTCCTCATTGCTGCTACCTATGTTGCCTTCACTGACACCATGAGTGGTGGCCTCATTAGTGGTAGGTGGTGGTAAAAGGCCTGACTCTCCAACAGGCCTCCTCTGACATCACTACTGTGTAGAAGGTGCCTCCATACTGCCAGGTAAGGGTAGATGATAAGCCTCTCCATGTGGCTTCTGTGACAACAGGAGGCGGAAGGGGACTGATTCTTCACCACTCACAGATGAAAGTCCTGACTTCAGTGAAAATATTGAATTCCCACTCAGCCTTCTCTGACACCACTGCAGTTGGGGCAGAGGTGCAGCTGCAGTCTTTTTTCTGTGGTGTTTGGATAGAACGGTTATTACCTAAAAGTTCTTGTCTTGGTAGGCTCCCCTTTCCCTTTACCAGACAGAGCATGCTTTTCTTGCCCTTTTTTTTTTTCCTCCCATTTCTGCCAACTGGCATTGCTAGGTTGCTGACTTCTACAACACCCAATCTGGGATATACAAATCAACAAAAAACCCAAGATCTCACTACCATGTTACTCAAGTCCCTTTACCTTTAAGAGTTCCGTTATCAGTCTGCTTTTACCCTAAGAATCTTCTTATTTAAAAAAGAAAAAGAAAATAGACTGTCCAGGGACTTTAGCTGTAGTTGGTGGGGAGAATAAGGAAAAGTACATCTATTCTACTTTTCTGGAAGCATAAGTGAAAATGATATTTTTAATTAAATTTTAAAAATTCTCTCAGCCTCTGAATATATTTTAATCAAAATCTTCAAGCTAGGGCTTCCCTGGTGGCGCAGTGGTTGGGAGTCTGCCTGCTGGTGCGGGGGACGCGGGTTCGGGCCCTGGTCTGGGAGGGTCCCACATGCCGCGGAGCGGCTGGGCCCGTGGGCCACAGCTGCTGAGCCTGCGTGTCTGGAGCCTGTGCTCCGCAACGAGAGGCCACGATAGTGAGAGGCCCGCGCACCGCAATGAGGAGTGGCCCCCGCTTGCCTCAACTAGAGAAAGCCCTTGCACAGAAACGGAGACCCAACACAGCCAAAAATAAATAATTAATTAATTTAAAAAAAAATCTTCAAGCTACAAATTTAGTTCAATTTACAAAAAATGGGTGCCATATAATTCATTTGACAACACCAATACTTGTCAAATCAGTTAAACTGGATTTAACTTCTACGAGAAAAGATGTGAGTTTATTTTTTAATTTAAATAAAGGTATTAATATTCATCTCTGTGACAATCAATTGTTCAATAAATTCTGAGGTAATAAGGCTGGGAGAACAGGGAAGGGGAGGGAAAGGAGGGATAAAAATGACAGAATGCTGAGGAAATTTGTTGCCCAGATATATAATCTCATGGAACATTTATATGCCATAAAGTACCTAAGCCTAAACGTGCTCAAATCTGACGTCTTTCAGCATTTGATGTAACCTTCAGGTTAATAAGAAGAGAAGTAAAAGTTATCCATCCTCTTTAAGCTCTTAAGCCTTGTAACTTTGCACCTTTCCTTAAGAAACATCATTCCTCCAAGATTTCAGCCTAGATTTCTCTCATTGCTAATTCTGAAATTCTGAGTAAGAAGCATATACTGAAGTCATCATCATTAGCAGGTAAGTAACCTGTATCACAGGCATGAACTGCACCATTTCTGAACATTTTAAACATTTCTCTTAGTAACAAGCTTGGATAAGGATAGTCTATGAACTGAAATATTGCACAAAGCCTTCTAATTTCTTTTCATGTATCCGCCTTTTAGATGTAAATGTAAATTAATTTCCTCATCTGCTACAGACTTGGGAATGTAGTTTGGCTTTATATTTTTCAATATCTAAGGGGACTATGTTATCAGGTATTCCTGTAATGTGAAAGTAGTACAAGGTGTGACTCACACCTATTTTGAAAATTAGGATTATTGTAGAAAGCTTCTACATCAAACAAAGCCACAATTTCTAAGAACAACAACCTTACTTTTCAAGACTAGTTTATGTTGGATCAAAACATTTTTTCCTTCTACCTACCTAAATTCCAGAGGTCACATTATGCTATCTCTCAAAAAAAAAAAAAAAAAAAGAGTTTCTGGTGTGAAGTCACCATTCACTGCAAAAATGACTTCTATATGTGAATGTCAAAAATGACAAACTATAATGCCATAAAGCCATTGACTTCTTAGCGCTTCCATTACCAACCACATTAAACTTGTAGACTGATTTTAAGCAACCAATACAACTATTTCCACTAGCCAGAAGTTTGAGGAAGTATCTGTAATCAGAATTTATACTGACTATTTTAAGACTGTTTACAAGATGAGATATCTCCAAAGAGAATAACAGTCTAAAGAAAGGTACCACTTGGCAATGCATTGATAGGATATGTAACTGACACAAACACTTGGAGGCAATCATTCTGCAAAACTCAGGTTGAACTCATAAAGGTGGGTACTATAAGTAGACACAAAATATGTATCCAGACGTGAAAGATTTTGTCTGCTACAAAACCAATCGTCTCATGAGAGTATTCCCCTTCTTCAATTGTTATTAATTCCGCTCAATCCTTGGTTACTCTATAAAATATTGATGTATCTGGGCCCCGGTTCTTACCTCTCCCATTAATTAGGCACGGAGCCTTTAGTCAATTACATGAATTTCTGCCTGTAAAGAGAGATCAAAGAAAGGCATGGCAGGAAGATATCTGCTAGCCCCCTGTGAGAGAATCCCACATGAAACAATATGCAATGAAAGAAAGTAACACTAGTTATTACCCCTATTCTGAAGTAATCTATAAAAGCACCAAAGCAATTAACAAAGTCAGATTTGTAAAATGATACAGCAAGCATGTTATTTTTCAAATTACAAAATTTTTTCTGTATTGATATCTAGCTTTATTGTTCCCTTAAAATATATTTTCAGATTGCAAATATTCTAGATATTAAAATAGCACTGCTTTTTAAGGAAAGACTGACAAAGCCTTTCAGAACCTAATTCTGGTAGAAAATGGTAAGTAATAAACAAATATAAGACAAAGTAAAACATAGACTTAGAAGCAAAACATACTTTCTTAGTTTCTGTACAACATTTTGATGACAATGTTTTTTAAAAGGTCATACTGACTAAGACAGCAGAATCACAGAGTGCTATCATGATGTGAAAGTCAAGAATATTTTTTAAATAGGAATAATCAAAAGTAAAAGCACTGAAAGAAAATGAACATAAACTCATGGAACTAATAAGTGATTTTAGTAAGGTTGCAGGATAACTACAAATCACTGATGAAAGAAATTGCAGAAGACCTAAATAAATGCAAAGAAATCTGGGTTCATAGTTTGGTAGATCAATATTGTTAAGATGTCAATTCTCCTTAAATTGATCTACAGATTCAGTGTAATCTCCATCAAATTCCCACAAGGCTTTTTCATAGATATCAACAAATGAGCTTTCACAAATCCACAGAAATGTGTATCCCCACCAAATAATATTTTCTGATCTTGATTTAACCTTCAAGTCTTTTCTACCATATTCATGCTCTGAATGTTCAATATGACTATTTAATGTATGCACAAAGCCATGGTAATTTTTTATCTATTGAGAGATATAAATAACACTATAGATAGCCTTCGTATTAGACCCTTGTTTTGACTGTATACAATTTCATGAAAACAAAAACAGAACAAAACAAAAACATAAGCCTTCACACTTTACCAGAACTATGCTCCTGTCAGAAAGAATACGTATGACAAATGCTTGCTGAGTAAACACATATAAGAATAAATGAACTTGAAGACACATTCCAGGAAGTTGGGATGATGTAAGAGAAAGACAATAAGTTCCACAGTCATTTTCTATATAATCTTCTATACTTAAAAAATCTTTATGGTCTCATTGCACACAGAAAAAAATTTAAACCCATTAATGAAGTATGAAGAGCCATAAACAACTGGCCCCTACCACCTCTGCAGCCTTCTCTTCTCTGTTATGACCTAACATCCCTCCAAATCCAAAATAAATACTAAGCTTCAGACAACTTAACATCCTATCTCAGGACTTTTGCTAAAGCAGTACAAAGGCCTTTTCTCTTTAGCATGTTTAAATTCCACTTATTTTCCAATTACTCTTGCTGCATAATAAGCCATCTCAAAATGTAATAGCTTAAATTTAAGCACTATTTTATTATGCTCATGGAATCTGTAGATCAGGAATTGACAGTGCAGGGGCAGGACACTGTTCTCATTCACTGAACAAATATCAACAGAGAAGATTAAGATCAACGGATTAAGATTAGCTATTTCTGGAGAATAGCATTACTGATGGAAGAGGGGATATTTAAATGGAAATTTAGTAATTTAACATTTAAATTTAAGTTGATTGACATGGTTTAAATTGGTTTTTAAAAAAAGTTTGTTTTAACTACACTGATCTGTTGTGTTTAAATAAATATATTTTATTGACTAAAACTATCTAGACTACAAAAGTTACTTTTTAAGCAGTTCAGCTGGAAATGTTTCACCTTGAAAACAAATGATCATGTTATAATTCTACTTTAAAACAAATATCCCACAGTTTGCAACTGGATAAAACAGCTCAGACTTAACAAACACTTCAAAGAAAAACATTTATAAATACGGCAGGTCTGAGATGGAGGCATTTGGTTGCGGGTGTGGCGTGGTGGGTTTTTTCCCCCCAAAATCCATATAAAAAGGTCAATTGTTAAATAAAAACAAGAACAGGCATGAAGTGGGAAGATAAAAAACCAAATAAGGATAAAGACAGAACTGGAGCAATTACCTAATGTATTAAATTCACAATCACGCATGACTAAAACCTTCTGGAATTGGGGTGAAATCATTAGAGAAACACTAGTCAGCACTTCTCATAAGACTCCTGACAACTAAAGGGTTCCTCCCAACTTTCTATGCTAAAGGTTGGAATGCATCTCTCTTTGAAGAGGACAGATTTATGTGTTATCAGCAAATCTAATATTCTGATATACATGATCTCTAACCTTCAAGGATTCAATGATATCTGAAAACATGTATATTCAGCTATGCCTACACATACCATACTTACTAAACACCTCTAAAAATGTCCATAGTATAGTTCAAGTTCTAAAGAGCTTCTGTAATGCTAGTCAGAAAATCCCTTAGTACTTCTTTGCTCACCTAGCCTCTCCTCTGCATCCTTCTTCCACCGATTAGGTAGAAAGACCATGAGATTCCATATACCTATTGACAACTTTCACTAGTATTCCTTTCCTCCCAAGAAACAGCACACCTTAAAGGGCTATGAAAACAGTAAAGTGCTATCCAAACATTACTACTGCACAGAGCTTATTTTCCTAGCTATAAGAACAATTCCCATTCAAACAAGTCTTTATAGATCACAAAGTGTATAACAGGTAATTAGTTGGCTGATCAAACAAGTTAGTTAAAGCTGAGAATCATAAAAAATGATAAACACCTCTGACATTTTTAACTTAAAACATATATATACATCATTTTATTATAACGAGAAATTTTTACGTTGTTTAGAAGAAATATTATTTCAAGATATTCTCTCTATTGTTTTATCATAACTTACACTAAATTTTGAATATAATACAAAATAAGGCTTGGGCAGCTCTGGCTATCACAGAAGTAATTTCTAGCTTTGGAGGTAATTTCAACTCCTCCTCTTCTTCATATTTAGAGCCATCTATTTCTGTCACTATGTGTAATATATCTACATCACCCATAATTTCATTTTCCAACTAATCATCAACATTAATACCTTCACTAAACTACGGGAACATATAATTTTATAGAAATCAGTTGATAAACTATTTTCAGTTTCTTTTTGCAGTTCATTGTTTTCTGTAGCATTGTCAAACTCCTCGGTTTTATCTAAGATTCACTGAAAACTGAGCTGGGAATTTTGTTCCATTTGTAAGCTCTGTCTTTAATGTTGATGACTTATAAAAGGTGCAGAAAACCTAGAATCCAGTGTTCAACTTACTCCAAAAGATAACTTTAAATTTTTCGCCATTCCTGAACCCCTTGATCCATGTGCTGAGTTAAGGATACTAAATGTATTAATTTTTAAGAACCTCTTAATATTGTCTTAATTTCCTCACTATTGAGATGTGAAGGAACACTGAATGCCTACATAAATATGGCACCCAAAATCAAAGCATACCATAAGACAGATATTAAGAATGAAGCAAGGACACAGTAGACACCAGCAGAGGAAAGCAAAGAAAGTTCCACAGGTGCAGCAGAACTGGCATGAGTGTTAGATGAAAAGCAAGGGAATAGAAAGGAAATTCCAGGAGAAAGGAATAGCTTGATCAAAGATATATAGGAAATGCATGCATAATGTATTTCTGGAAAAGAAAATCAGCTTAACATGGTTGGAATACAAAATGTGTGGAAAGAGGCAGAAAGGATAAAAGTCCTAGATGAGGCTTTCTTAGAAAGATAACTTGTAGCCAGATAATTAACCTTGTTTCCCACGATAAAGAGAATGAATTTCATTCTGCAGATAGGTAGTGGGATAATGCCCGACTTCTGGAGAAAGTCAAGAGTGACCAAATCAGATTGGTATTCAGGAATAATAACTCAGGCAATAGTGAAATATAGGCAGTGATAAAGTAACAAAGACTGGATGGGAAATTGTTATAATTACCAAGAAGAAAAATTATAACAGCATCATACGTTAAGTGGTAGAGGCCAAGACAGAACATATTTTGGGCCATGTAAGAGGCATTCAAGGGACTTCCTTGGTGGTTCAGTGGTTAAGAATCCGCCTGCCAATGCAGGGGACACAGGTTTGAACCCTGGCCCGGGAAGATCCCACATGCCACGGAGCAACTAAGCCCATGTGCCACAACTACTGAGCCTGCTCTCTATAGCCCGTGAGCCACAACTACTTAGCCCGCGTGCCACAACTACTGGAGCCCACGTGCCTAGAGCCCACGCTCCGCAACGAGAAGCCACCACAATGAGAAGTCCACGCACCGCAAGGAAGAGTAGCCCCGTGCTCACCGCAATTAGAGAAAGCCTGCACGCAGCGACAAAGACCCAGCGCAGCCAAAAATAAATAAATAAATAAATATAAATTTTTTAAAAATAAAAATAAAAGGCATTCAATAAATTGAAAATGATTTGAATCACACAAAACTGTATTCTCTGACTACAATGGAATTAAATTTAAAACCTTTAAATAAAAGAACGATTACCCACAAAAATCCCAAAATATTAAGAAACACAATTCTAAATTACCCATGGGTCAAAGAATAATTTAAAAGGGTAAGTAAAAAATAGTTTGAACTGAATTAAAATGAAAACACAATTTATTCAAGTTTGTGAAATGCAGTTAACGCAATACTTGGGGATTAATTTATAGCACTAAACACCTTTTATTAGAAAAGAATAAAGGTCTGAAATCAATGACTTCAGCTTCCACCATAAGAAATCAAAAAAGAAGAGCAGATTAAACCCAAAGTAAGCAGAAGAAGGAAAATAATAGAGGATGGAAATCAATGAAATTGATAACAGAAAAGCAATAGAGAAAAATCAATGAAACCAAAAGCTAGTTTGCTGAAAGGATGAATAAAACTAATAAAATTGATAGACTGATCAGGAAAAAAATGAGGTTCTATCGCTTTAAATTTACATCTATGATCTATTTGGAGTTCTTGAGATATGAATGGAAGTTCATCTGTTAATATGGCTATCAAATGTTCTAGCACCATTTGTTGAAAAGGCTATCCTTTCTCCAGAATTACTTTTGTACCTCTGCCAAAAAATCAGTGTGTGCGTGTGCGTGTGTGTGTGTGCGTGTGTGACTGTGTGTGTGTGGGGGGGTGGTCTATGTTTGGATTATCTCTTCTGTCTATTGATAGAATTAGTATTGTTCCATTATCTATCCTGACTCCAATATTAAACTACTCTGAACACTGCAGCTTAACAATATGCCTTCAAGTCAATCAGTGTAAGTCCTCCAACTTTGTTCATATTTGTCAAAGTTGTTTTCCTATTCTAGGTCTTTTGTATTTCCATCTGAATTTGAATTCCACTAGTTCATTGCTAGTATATTAAAAAACCATTAGCTTTTGTATATTGATCTTATATCCTGCAACTTCCCTGAACTCATTTATTAGTTCTAGTAGTATTTGGAGATTTCTTAGGATATTGTATACACTGATTCTTTTTAATTTACTCATTTCTATATTTTTTACCCTTTTAACCCTCACCATGAAATAGGTGGAATATTTTCTTCTCATCTATCTTCCAGTTTACTAATTCTCTCTTCAGGAATGCCTAATATGCTGTGAAGTTAATCTTCTGAGTTACTTATTTCAGTTACTGTATTTTGTCAGTTCTTACGTCGTTGTTGTTGTTTTTTTTTAAGGTGGAGATAATTTGAGACTCTGGATGATATCTTCCTCCAAAGTGAATCTATGTTTTCTTTTAGCAGGCAGCTAGCCTAAAGACATCATAAATAGCAGATAACCTTAATCCAATCAGGAGTTAAAATAATTTAAGGGTTGGTTTCAGTCCCTGTGAGGGCTGCTCTATTTCTAATTCACCCGTATATCTACAATGTAGCCTATTATAACACTTAGAAATAAATCCAGAAACTGATTTAAGTTAAAAGAAGGGAAGTTTCCCAGCTTCTGACTCCATCAAAATTACAAAATTCTGACTACCTATTTTATTACTGAAAGCTTTCCTGAGAACTGAATACTGTTTCTCTATATAGTCAGCTTTGGTGTTAAACTCTAAATATCCAGATTTACTTTTTATTGTAATGGACAGATAAGTCATTTCAGTGAGCTACAAAGTCACTCATGCAGAAAACAAGTGCTAGGCATCTATATTTTTGCTAATAATTATAATTCAGTAATTGTTTCACTAAGAAGAGAACAATTTTATACACTGGTCACACTTAATCCACAATTTATTTTCCCTCACAATAGAATATTCAAATGTTAGAAAATGCAAAAGTCATGTCAAGAGACAATAAATTTTGTAACACCACTGCTATATTCTGCTGACATACATATTAAAAGAAAGTGAAATAAATAAACTTAAGAGAATTTGAAAGGGTTTAAAGCATTCTCCATTCAAGAAAGGATGAGACAGCACACTAAAAGATATATTGTCACCATATATTTGAATTTTTTAAAGAGAGATATAAAATGAAACTTTGGGGCAATGCCCCCCCAAATTTATATATATCTTTATAGTCTAGAAACTCTGTTCTTTTTGTCAAAATTTCATTTTATTTCTACTTCAGAGGGGATGGTCATATATATTTTAAAGGTCATATATATACAGGATTAAATAACTAAATAACTTTCTAATTCTGACAATTTTCAACTTCTCCTAAAATAGAATAACTTTTCTAATGTCTTCATAATTTTATTTTTCCACACCCATGGGTATTCTCACATTACAGGAACAGTTACAAGTGAGGAAAATTCCCAAGCACTTTATCTTTTTTTAATTTTTTAAATTTTATTAATTAATTAATTTATTTATTTATTGGCTGTGTTGGGTTTTCATTGCTGCTTGTGGGCCTTCTCTAGTTGCAGCAAGCAGAAGCCCCTCTTCGCCACGGCGCCCAGGCTTCTCACTGCGGTGGCTTGTCTTTGTTGTGGAACACGGGCTCTAGGTGCGCAGGCTTCAGTAGTTGTGGCACGCGGGCTCTGCAGTTGTGGCACACGGGCCCAGCTGCTCCGCAGCATGTGGGATCTTCCCAGACTAGGGTTCGAACCCGTGTCCCCTGCATTGGCAGGCGGACTCCCAACCACTGCACCAGCAGGGAAATCCCTGCCAAGCACTTTAAATTGTTTATATCTTTAAAAAGATCTGGGACTTCCCTGGTGGCACAGTGGTTAAGAACCCGCCTGCCAATGCAGGGGACATGGGTTCGAGCCCTGGTCCGGGAAGATCCCACATGCTGCGGAGCAACTAAGCCCGTGCGCCACAACTAATGAGCCTGAGCTCCAGAGCCTGCGAGCTACAACTACTGAGCTCGTGTGCTGCATCTACTGAAGCCCGCGCGCCTAGAGCCCATGCTCCACAATAAGAGAAGCCCGTGCACTGCAACGAAGAGTAGTCCCCGCTCTCTGCAACTAGAGAAAGCCCGCGAGCAGCAACGTAGACCCAACACAGCCAAAAACAAATAAATAAATAAATTTATAAAAAGATCTAACTTGTCGGGCTTCCCTGGTGGCGCAGTGGTTGAGAATCTGCCTGCTAATGCAGGGGACACGGGTTCGAGCCCTGGTCTGGGAAGATCCCACATGCCGCGGAGCAGCTGGGCCCGTGAGCCACAACTGCTGAGCCTGCGCATCTGGAGCCTGTGCCCCGCAACGGGAGGGGCCGCGATAGTGAAAGGCCCGCGCACCGCGATGAAGAGCGGTCCCCGCACCGCGATGAAGAGTGGCCCCCACTTGCCGCAACTAGAGAAAGCCCTCGCACGAACCGAAGACCCAGCACAGCCAAAAATAAATAAATAAATAAAAATAAAAGTAGCTATAAAATTTAAAAAAAAAAAAAAAAAAGATGGACAGCATTAATTCAAAAAAAAAAAAAAAAAAAAAAAAAAAAAAAAAAAAAAAAAAAAAAAAAAAAAAGATCTAACTTGTCAAGCCATCAGATCATTTGCTTTACTGCAAATAAGTGAATATCTCAGTTAGCTAAATAAAACCCATTTCTATATATAATTTACCCTTCCAATCATCAAAGCAAAAATGATAATAATGATAAACTAAAATGATTGGAAAGTAGGTTTTTCTAATGTTAAAAATTTCTTCTCACAAAAACCAATATTTTCTCATATTCACCTAAATATTTTTAGATATAACATGTCTAAATTTTATCACATACAAATGCAGGTTCATGTGGTGTAATTGCAAACCACCAACCATCCGCAACCATACTCCCATACTCCTAAGGATAAAGAGCAGTAATTTTTTTAAAAAGCAAAGAAAATTCTTCTACCTGATCTGATAAGGTGCTACACATAAGCAAAACTGATTTAAATGACCTCCTCACATCCCCTGTTCTGATTTTCCCTTTTTCATACAAGGCCCTCTTAAAGGGGTATAAGTCAATTCTGTGACACACAACTGATATCTAAGAGCATTCAAAAGCAGGAACATTGGGGGGCTTCCCTGGTGGCGCAGTGGTTGAGAATCTGCCTGGCAATGTAGGGGATACGGGTTCGAGCCCTGGTCTGGGAAGATCTCACATGCCGCGGAGCAACTAGGCCCGTGAGCCACAACTACTGAGCCTGCGTGTCTGGAGCCTGTGCTCCACAACAAGAGAGGCCACGATAGTGAGAGGCCCGCGCACCGCGATGAGGAGTGGCCCCCGCTTGCTATGACTAGAGAAAGCCCTTGCACAGAAACGAAGACCCAACACAGCCAAAAGTAAATAAATAAATAATAAATAAATTAAAAAAAAAAAAAAGCAGGAACGTTGGGGAAAATTTCTGCATATTTTGAGCTCTTTCTGGAAATTTCCTTTGCTCTTTGACTCCCTCCCTAATGACAAGGAAAAGTAAAGTGGCTAGGTAGAATACAATTACAAACTTCAAATAAATTACAGATATCATATAAAGTTCTCATTTTGGCCCTTAAAAAATCATAAGTACCTTATGGGGCAGATATATCTTGGCACACTTTCATGTAAACAAAACCCAAAGAAGAGCAGGCGTGGGATGGTGACCACAAAGTCAATATATGTACTGAGGCAATACAGTATACTTATTTTAAGGAAACAAAAAAAAGTAGCAATAATCAGCTTTGGTCGCATTAACAGAAGTAATATCTATCTCAAAGTGGGAAAATACAGTCATTTTTTCTGTAGTACAACTCTACATCTAGTTATAAGGCACAGTTTAAAAAGGAATATTGCCAAAGCGAGATTCCCGGAGAAAAGTAACCAGGAAACAAGGCACATTCAGTACCGTCACAGAACATGACTGACAATACTAGAAACACTAACTCTCATGACTTTAGTATCCTCCTATGTGATGAATTCCAAATCTATATCCCCAAGACTGACCTGTCCCCTGGGTTTCAAATGCATAACCACACGCCTGCTAGATATATTTATTTGACTGTTTCACATACATTTTGGCCTCAACCTGAGAGATAGTATAGTGTAAAGAGCATGAATGGTAGAGCCAGAATGCCATGATACAAATCCAGAGTCTGGATTCCGTGCTCTACAGCTATGTGAACCTTGAACAAACAAATTACTTGACCTCTTTGTGCCTCAACTTCCTCATCTATAAAATGGAAATAGTAATACTTATCTTGTAAGTTTGTCATGAGATTTAAATACGTAATTTTTGAAAGTTCTTAAAATAGAAATGGACACATACTCAGTGTTCTGTTTGTGGAAAAAAATGCATACCTATTAACCAAATTCAAACTCTCCATCCCCAAAACTATGCCTCTTTCTATAATATTTATTTCAGAAGATGACTACAAGACAAAAACTCTACCCCTTTCCACGCCTTAACCTCTTTCTTCAGTGAGTCCTTCAAGTCTTGCCATAAGGGCCAACAAAATCTGGCCAGAGAATGGGGAAAGAGAGAAGGAGAAAAGAGAGAAGAAAAGGGGAAAAGGAGGGAAGAAAGAGAGAAGGAAGAGAAACTAAGGAATTATGGCAGTATGTCCACCAAAATGTTAACAGTGGTAGTCTCTGGTTGAAGAGATTACAAGTAATCACATTCTTCTTTATAGACCTTTCTGTATTTCTGAGATCTTCTAAAAGATAAAACAGGTTTTCCCTTTCAGCAGAGAGAAAAATAGTTTCGAAAATGTCTTTAATGATATTCCAGATAAAGTCTAAGTCCTTCACTAGGACCTTCATAGTTGGTTCCTATGCCTTTTGCCACTCCCCATATCCCTTGCATCCTCATATCTGTACCTCTGCACAAGCTGGAACACAATCCCCATTCACCTTTACCTGGCTAATTCTTACCACATGGGTAGCCTCTCCTCTGGAAAGCCTTCTTGGACCGCAACCCTGCTCACTTCAAACCCACTGTTCCAATCTAGGCTAACTACTCCTACTGTATGCACCTTTAGAGCCTAGTGCACACATATAGCATTTACCATAGTAAGTTCAATAATTAAAGTGTTTATAAATTTGTCTCTTTCTTTCCTTGAAATAAGGAAACTCCAGCAGTATCTGGCACATAGTAAGGGATCAAAAACAGTTTGTTGTACAAAAGACTCCAAAGTCATATTGTTTCTATTCTATTATGTTGTTTCTCTAGAGCTATATAAAAGTTGAAAAGGTGAATTCCTAAAATAGCAGATTCCCAATCTTGGAGTACTCAAAGTAAAACAGAATGCTACCATTCTTGTTCCTTCAGTCAATCGTTTATTCACCAAATATTTATTTAGTACCTCATATATACCTGGCATTAGGGATACAAAGATGAGCAAAAACAAAGGGTTTCTTTTCTCACGATACTTGAGGTGGGAAGAGGAGAGGGTAAATATTGTCTAAATACTCAAAGCTACTAAGTAAACACTAGTGAACTGGCCTTGAAGTTAAAAAAATACAATTCTAATAGCATATATAATGAAAGACATCACCATGTTTGGAAAGATCAAAGATTCTGAATTAGGAATGAGATTAGGTTACTTAAAGATAGCAATTGTCAATCCTTTTTTCTGGCTGCCACATAGATACATATCCAGTTATGCATTCTTTCCACACAAGCTAAATAACTTTACTCTTAATGAACAGACCATAATGCCTCATAGTGCTTGCCAATT
This sequence comes from Balaenoptera ricei, assembly GCF_028023285.1. Taxonomy (NCBI): domain Eukaryota; kingdom Metazoa; phylum Chordata; class Mammalia; order Artiodactyla; family Balaenopteridae; genus Balaenoptera; species Balaenoptera ricei. The sequence goes on from NC_082646.1 coordinate 67,712,864, forward strand.
ACACTACCCTATGCCTTCTTCAAAAACCAAGCCAAAGCTGTTCTTTATGACTTGCAAAGCCAAGAACTAGAAGATGAACCAACCTTAATTTCCTGGCCACAAATGATTAGTCCAGGGATGATTTGCTGAGGGCTGCCCTATAAGAACTCTCTATATTGAAAGATGTGCAGAGACTGTTAGCTGCCCACCCGATATCTATTTTTCCCCCTTTTCTCCCACTAGGAGATTTTACTGGGGATGGCAATACACCTAGCTCAAAACATCAAATCACCTAACTCCAGACTTTTTTATGTTACACGAAAGAAAAATACATCCCCCACCTCATTTAAGCCACTATTGTTCGCATTTTCTGTTGAATGCAGTTGAATGCTGCGGAGCAACTGAGTCCATGCACCACAACTACTAAGCCTGAGCTCTAGAGCCCGCAAGCCACAACTACTGAGCCCGCGCGCCTAGAGCCCGTGCTCCACAACAAGAGAAGCCACCGCAATGAGAAGCCCACGCACCACAATGAAGAGTAGCCCCCGCTTGTTGCAACTAGAGAAAGCCCGTGTGCAACAACGAAGACCCAACACAGACAAAAATAAATAAATTAAAAAAAAAAAAAAAAGATGTGATTTCTTTAAGCCTAACGAATGCTGCTGACAACTAATGGAACTAAATGAAACTTCTGCCCTATGGGGCAATGGAAGAATATAATTCACAATGGCAGGCGTAGCCAAGAGTGAAACAAGACACACCTTAATGTTGAACACCCAAAGCAGAGTTGTTTGAAATAAGAACTCAGGGTTTAAAGCTATCTCTTCCTTGCAACTAGACAGAACATTAACTGAAATGGCATACCATTCTCTTCTCATGAAAGAATATTAGAATTCAGCTGAGAACAATATTATTTTAGGTACAGGCTTAAATATACTCTTTTTTAAATAAATAAATAAATAAATAAAACAGCCACAATTTTTGGTAGTTATGGGTACCAAATTGCTAGGCCCCCTCCAAATTCTATCTGGCACGCAGTTAAATAGACAGGCTCATTAAATATTTACAAGGACTGGACAGAAATGGGTATGCATAGCTTATTTAAATATTGACGGGTAGAGGGAAATAAGAGAGAAGGAAATCCAAGACTATATGATTTCCACAGATCCAAGTTTAACTAACCAAGATGAACAGTTCCCTTTATGTGTGGGGCTTACTTCAGTCTGATAGCTTTCTTCAGACTGTCCCTTTCATCTGTAATTTCTGAAATACAGCTTTCCTAGGTGAGTCTTTAGGCTAGTTTTAGTTTTTCTGAGAAAGCAAATTGCTTCCTATAGGTTCCCTGAGAACACTCCATAGTGTATGAGAGTCGAGGTGAGCAAAACCTTACCTGTATAGGACAGTCCAAAGGATCAGATAAATCCGTGGGAGAACAAAGCTAATGTCATGGAGTGAGGTGGAGTAAAAAAATGAAATCTGACACCAGACCTTTGACTTTAATTGAGCTAAGACACAGTGTACAGATGAGGATGATAAAAGTAGGAAATAAACATTTTCAATATGGCTTTTTAAAATAATCAAAAAGAACTGTAATTACAGTAATAAAACACTTTCGAAGAACTTTTCCTTCTCCCACTTCCCTAAAATACGCAGTAAGATTAACACGATTTAATAATTAAAACTGCATAACTAATCAATCCACACCTTGGCTCTACAAATTTGAGAGGGTATTGAGAGCAGAAAAGGAAAGAGAATGAAGTCTCCTGGGACTGCTCCAAATGAAAGAAATCCTTTTTATATCACTAAGTTTTATACCAAAATCACAGAATTATTTTGGAAAACATACCCTAATAAAAGATAACAATAGTAACAACAGCTAACACATAATGATTACTATGTACAAGCACTATTCTGAGCACTTTTATGTGTATTAATTCATTTGATCTTTATAATGATCCTGTAAGTCAAAATACTATTTTTATTCTTATTAGACTGATGAAAAGAGGCACAGAGTCTTTAAGACTTAAGATCACCAAATTACTAAGTGGAGAAGCCAGAATTAAAACTCAAAGAGTCAGATTCTAGAGTCCATGCTCTTCATCACTTTACCAAATTGTCTTTTTAGGTATTACAACTTAAATTCATTTGCAGAGTAAAACTGGACAGACCTAAAATTATTTCTGCTTTCTCCCTATCTTGTCAAGGTACTGCTACTCCCCTAGTCACCCAAATCTGAATCCGTGAGATAACTTTTGGCCCTTCAGTGCATTCATATTCAATTAGTCATCCAACCAAACCCTGTCAATTAAATACATACTCCATTTCCACTCCTATTATTATCCTGGCGATTCTGTAGCCAAAAACTGCATCAGCTTTTTAAGAAGCCAATAGCTCATGCCAACCGAACTGCAGGCCTCTTATATTAGTTTTATGGGGCATAATTATAGTAAAATATTTTACGTTTCCCCATAAAAGTTCTCCTTATTAATTTCAGCCCATCTCTTTAGCCTATATATTAATATTCCCTTCCAGATATATACCAAAACACTGGGTAAGCAAAACTTTAAAAATGTACTAATATACTCCCTATTCAAATGAAACACAGAGACTTTAAGGTTTTAGCACTAGAAATAAAATCTACAGGAGAGAAAGGTAGCTGGATCAAGTGATCTTTTAAACTTTACACTTGGGAGTAGGGTGCTCTCACTTCAATTACCATAATCATAACTTATATGACCCTCAAGGGAGCACAGTGCTTCCTTTAATCCATTTTGGTTCCAATGAGCATCCAATGAGACAGTTTGGAGACTTTAAAAAGGACTTTACCAAATAGAAAGAACCAAATAAAAATAGAGGTCAACAAGCTTAAAAACAGTCCACAGCATAGGATAAATCACAGTGCTCTCCAAACTTTTTCACTTCCCGCAACACAGATGTTATTTACCCAGCACACATGGTAAATCAAGACTGCTCACATCAGTGGTCTCAATACCTCAACACACTGATGGCCCAGCCAAGTGGCACGGAGCATCGCTTGGCAAGTTCCACACTAACCTACCACAGCTTATTTGCTCTCAGCCTTCATAAATTCTAATCTATTCCAAGCCAGAGAGCCATCCGAAGCCCCAGAACACCTTTGAAGGTCCTTCATATGGGTTCCTCACTTCCCAGCTCCCTTTGTGCTAGGATGTGGGGAGTGCTATCTTCTGCTCTTTCTTTCTCTTGAGAGACAGAAAGAAATAGTAGCTAATTCTGACCTACACCTTGGACCCTCCTATTTTATTCCTGTTTTAAATCTGGAAGAAAAGCCTCATCTAGCTGCTTGGCAACTGACCACTGAGTGACTTTATTCAGTTAGTGAGCTCTTACCTCCACATATAGGAGTAGCTACCTAAACCAGAGGGCTAAGGTGATTTGAGATTATAAAATACATCAATATTGGTATTTGAAACTTGCCACAGATATTAATATGGTGTGATATGGAGTATATTAACTTCTCATTATACGATGTTCTTGTAATGTTTTCATACCCTTGCAGCACTGCAACTAACACCTCTAAAAATGACTGCCAGAGCAGTAGCAAGAGCTCATGACTCTACTAGCAATAGCTGGCACTAGTTTCCGGTCTCTAATATGATCTGTTACAAAGCTAGCCAAAAATAACGTCCAAAGATTTGTCCGAGTTGAAATTTCTTTTTGAAAAGCAGAAGGCAACTGAATTAAGATCCTAAATGTACATGTACATAGTGTAACATCCAGCAATACATGGACCAGATCCCCATTTAATCACTTTCAACTAGATCATGTGTCTGAAATCGCACTCTTACTATAAAATAATTAAATAGGGTAGGTAAGATTTAACATTCTACCCTGCATATGGTCTAGAAAGTCCAATTTATTAGGTTAAGAGTCTTATATTTGTAATTTACCAACACATCTAAACATTTTAGAACCACCAACTTTTGAAAAAAAGAACATGAGTATGTATATATTTTAATACAAATTTAGAAACAGGATTTCGAAGGAAAAAAACATAGTATTTCCAAGTACAGGAACAACAACTGGAATATTAACCTGAATAGGTCAGGTTAATGTCCTTATAAATTTGTGAAGTAGAACAAGACCCTTGAAGATGATGTGTATAAAACTATGAAGGTGAATATATATACAAGAGCAAGCTTATCGTAACTAAAAAAAATGCTATTAGACTGAATCTGAGGGCATGGGCCACATCTGCCTTATTTACTGTTGTATCCCCAGCACCCAACACATTGTCCAGCACCTAACAGGCACTAAGAACATACTTAAGGATGAATCACTGGAAGCTACATGACCATTTGGCAAGACTATTGTACACAAACTAATTTAACCATCAAAAAGGAGGTTGGAATTTGACCAGGAAACCTTTAAGGTCCTTTCCAAACCCTAAGACCACATGACATTTTTATCATTACCCCAGTGAAGATTTTAAATGAGGGTCACACTTCATTATAGGAAGAACCTTTAGAGAGATGTCTACCAGTTACTAGAGGTTGCATCATAACCCATCAGTCAGTCTTTCTATACAAATCTTTTTCAAGCAGGAAAAAAGAAAGAAAAATGAGTAAAAGAGAATCACTAAACATTACTGATCCTAAAGGACAAATTAACCTTATTTATATATTTCTATATTTTGAAACTAGACAATTAGATTAATCTAAAAAAATGATCAAGTCCATGGATTGTATTAAAAGAATAAATCTTTAAATGCTGTGTTATGCACACTAACAAATAATTAAGGGGGACAATCCCCTGGTATCAAAAGTACATAGAGGGACTTCCCTGGTGGCACAGTGGTTAAGAATCCTCCTGCCAATGCAGGCGACACGGGTTCGAGCCCTGCTCCGGGAAGATCCCACATGCCACGGAGCAACTGAGCCCATGCGCCACAACTACTGAGCCTGCGCTTTAGAGCCCCCGCGTCACAACTGCTGAGCCGGCGCACTGCAACTGCTGAAGCCCACGTGCCCTAGAGCCCGTGCTCCGCAACAAGAGAAGCCACCGCAATGAGAAGCCCACACACCATGATGAAGAGTAGCCCCCGCTCGCCACAACTAGAGGGAAAAGCACACGCACAGCCACGAAGACCCAACGCAGCCAAAAACAAAAAACAAAAAACAAAAAAACAAATATAAATATATTACTTAAAAATATATATATTTAAAAAACAAATATATTTTTTTTAAAGTACATAGAATAATTTTTTCCTTAGAAGCCTCAAATTGGAAAGTCCTGTATCAGTTAAGCAACTGCTCAGTTACAGAATTAATTTAGAAATACATAAGAGCTTTTTTTACTTGTGCCTAACTTGCTTTAATGATAAACTGCAAATGTGTGATACATCTCTCTACTCTTTTCTTTGTCCTTGAATGGAATACAAATATTTTAAAAAATAGTGTATCATATACAAATAGATTGCACACTAAATGTGTAACCTATTTGATTACAGAAAGTTATAACCACGGTCGTGTACAACTCACCTGTCTGAATAATTTTTGGCTACTTTAATCCAAGAAACTAACATCCATCACTACTTCATATTAAAGATATTTTCTGTAATAATTTGGTGAGATTAAAGTATGTAGTTACAATTTGCTTTGTAAAATCAAAAATATGCAAAACTCTAAAAGCTAGTTAACCTAGCTCGTTTGCTTTCCTTAGACTATCTGGCAAGCAGCAACAGGTAACTGGCTGCCTTGGTTACTTATAAACTAATGGGCTACACTGTTCCTGCCAATACTTTCTTATTTTTTAATAGTACTTATCACTTCTCAAGTACCATATAATTTACTTATTCATTATAGTTAGTGTCAGTCCATTCTCTACTATAAATTTAAGTTCTAAGAAGACAGGGATTTTATCTGGTTCACTGCCATATCATCAACACCCATCTCAGTGACTGACACATAGTAAGTGTTCAATAAATATCTGTTAAATGAATGAACTGGCATTAAATCATAGCCAAATTTTCAAAATGGCTATAAATTTTAAAGCAAAATTCTGGACAGATGAGCAAACTACAAAAAAAAAAAAAAAGTGTTTTTCGTAAGTACTCACAAGCTAGCACTTTAATAATCTTTATTTTAAAAATCACCAGATATGATCCAGCAATTCCACTCCTGGGTATATATCCAAAGAAAACAAAAACACTAATTCAAAAAGATGTATGCACCCAATGTCCATAGCAGCATTATTTACAACTGCCAAGATATAGAAGCAACTAAACTGTCCATCAACAGATGAACGGATAAAGAAGACGTGGTATGTATATACCATGGAATACTACTCAGCCATTGAAAAGAATGAAATTTTGCCATTTGCAACAACATGGATGGACTTGGAGGTATTACGCTTAGTGAAATACATCAAACAGAGAAAGACAAATACTATAAGTTATCACTTATATGTGGAATCTAAAAAATAAGACAAACCAGTGACTGTAATAAAAAAGAAACAAATTCATACACACAAAAAAAACCAGTGGTTACCAGTGGGGAGAGAAAGAGGGGCAAGATAAGGGTAAGGGATTAAGAGGTACAAACTACTGTGTATATAATAAATAAGCTACAAATATATATTGTTCAGCACAGGGAACAGGGCCGATATTTTATAGTAACTATAAATGGAGTATAACCTTTAAAAATTGTGAATCACTATGCTGTATACCTGAAACTTACATAATATTGTAAGTCAACTATACCTCAACTTTAAAAATTTTTTTAATTTAATAAAATAAAAATCACCAGAGATCTATATCTAAGTTATTAGTTTCTGGACTCCACCCCTACCCCTTTCCCATGTTAGGAAACAATTCTTCACTTTTAGTAACAGCAGCATCACATCATTCTACTTAAAGTTGTCACCATCACCAAGAGGCAACAACAGGCTGTTCTGTGAAATAAGATTACAGGCATTACCTAGATAGAACAATATTAATATAAGTAAATATTCACGTGAAATTGAAATGCATATTCCAGAAATTTTAAAGAAGCCACATTCAGTTTAAAAGAATTTCTAGCTGATGTAATAAATAGAAAATATCGATATTACTTATGAGCAGGGAGCCTTCCTGTGGCTCTTTTCAGCTCAGAAAATGTCTCTTCTTCCACTTCTCTGACTTGCCATAAAGAAAAACATTTAACCAGAATCCAAGATTCTAACTCATCTTGTTTATCAGTGCTCAGAAGTCTCAGGAAAAGCAGTCACTGCCTGGGGAAAGAGCCCAGTAAACCTCAAACAATGGAAGCCACAAACAATGGAAACCACAATTAATTCATAAATTGATAGCACTTCTCATTTAAGTTTTATAGCAGTTTATTCCTATTTCCAAAGTAAGTACACAATACTGAATTGGAGAAATATACTGAAGATCTTACTAGGCTTAACGAGATCTTCCAGTCAGTTATGAACCCAATAGTAGAATCTAACTTTTTCATTAGAACACTAAGGCTGTCATAATGAAAGTTATTATGAGTTCACTCATACTATGGTGTGTTTCTTGTAAATACGGTCCATCTTTGGAAGAAATAAAAGCTGCTAGCTCCTTAATTACCAAAGATTTGTATCATTAGACCCTTTTGATTTTATTGTTTTAAAGTTAACACTTTTCTATTCATGTCTTTCCAATGCCAGTTAAACCTTCCTAATTAAAATAAGACTTATCTTGTTAATTTTTTTTAAAAGAAGCAGAAAAAAAAAAACCTTTTAAAAAATCAGCTTACCTCATCTAACACAAGAATAGAGTATTTTATTTAGTTTTAGGATAGCTTTAGCAGAGAGTCAAAAGACCAGGGGTTTTTGTTATCATCTCAGCCAATAGTAAGTAGCTATATGACCTGGATTTCAATATCTAATTTTTAACACGAATGGAGATGAATTTCAGCATTTAAAATAAATTCAACTTACCTAAAATTGTCACTTTTCTCTTTAGCTTTCCAAAGCTTGAATTTATACAAATTTTCCCAACTTATAAAATGATCTAAATTTCCACATATATTTCAGATTCTGGATAATTCTTGGCCTAACTTAAAGTATCTTTAAGCTAGCTAGAATTAGCTGTTTAAAGAAATAAACTTTACTAAGGATTGATTATCTTTATGATTAACTTACGAAATATTGGCCCTATTTTTAGCTTTTATTATATTTAAGGAGATGTCAGAAATCATTCTACCATCCCCTTTATGGACACATTTCAGTACAATGCAATAGTAAACTACTGCTGACATAAGTACAAAACAGAAATACTTCGAAGTAAGACGTATATATAGGGGACTACCTTGGTGACTAGTGGTTAAGAATCCGCCTGCCAATGCAGGGGACATGGGTTCCAGCCCTGGTCCGGGAAGAACCCACATGCCACGGAGCAACTAAGCCCGTGCGCCACAACTACTGAGCCTGTGCTCTAGAGCCTGCGAGCCACAACTACTGAGCCCACATGCCACAACTACTGAAGCCTGCATGCCTAGAGCTCGTGCTCCGCAACAAGAGAAGCCACCGCAATGAGAAGCCCGCATACCGCAATGAAGAGGAGCCCCTGCTCACCGCAACTAGAGAAAGCTCGTGCGCAGCAACGAAGACCCAACGCAGGCAAAAATAAAAAATATATAAATAAATAAATTTATTTTTTAAAAAAGACATATATATTACACACACACCCATATATATACACATATATATATACACACACATATACACACACACACATATATACACACACACATATATACACACACACACATATACACACACACACACATATATACACACACACATAATATATATATATAAAATTTCAAGGCATGTCTTGAAAGTAAGGAAAGATAAAATTTACTATAACAGACACAGCCACATCACTGATAGATTTATAACTGATTAATAAACTTTCAGTTCTCAAAGATTAAAAAACTTTTCTTCAGTAAGTTTTGTCAACTTAGTAACTCTCCACCTAAAATTTTGTACATTGGTGATATTATGACTTTTTATAGACACATAAGTACCACTAGAGGCCACCAAATACTTCATTTTTTAAAACTGACACATTTGTTAAGTTATAAGGAAAATGACCATATCCATAGCAGGGAAAGTTCCACATGAATACTCAAAGCACAATACAAACTCAAGAAAAAAGATGTGAACATATTTCATGCAGTAAATAGTATGTCTGGATCACCAAAGAACTTGATTAGAACAAGAACTGGGGTGTGGGGGGATAGATAGTATCAAAATAGCATTCCTTATATACCATTGAAAATAGATTATATGACCTAGAGAGTTGATGTTCTCTAAATAGCTGTTGCCTTTTTTAATCAAATTATATACCTATATATAGGTATATATACTGATACAGACAGATAAATAAAATCCCAGAGTTCAATATTCTTTCCTCCATATCGCAAAGTCTTTCACATATAGTAATGTTTTTATGTTTTAAAGTTGGCTACCATCTATAGCAATTAACATTTTGATAAAGAAGTTCTATTTGTAAAAGTCGCCCCACAGATTTGAATATATCCAAAATTCTGGCTTGACGAAGAAAACCTGGCTCGGCAGAATAGATAACACCTGAGAAAACTTTGCTCTGAGACCCTAGGTGAATTGCTGCTAGAAAGAATCTCCTATGTCCCCTCATTTCTTCCAGTCTCCTCCTCCTCACTAAAGGTAAATAGCAAGAAACAGAAGGTCCAAGTAGGATTCAGAGATTCTGTAGATCCAAGTGAAATCTATGAAACAAAATAGGACTTCTTATTATCCGACTGTCCACCTTTTCTGCATGATGATACACTATTTTTCAAGAGTTTTCAAGCATTCCAGGTAAACTTTATTCATTCATGCTTTTGGTGTTCTAGTTAAAGTCTCTGCTTAACTAAAGGTTGCAAAGATGTTCTCCTAAGTTTTCCTTTAAAAACCTTTATACTTTTAGCTTTTACATTTAGTCTACGATCTACTTCAAATTAATTTTTCTGTAGGGTGTGAGGCAGGGTCAAGGCTATTTTTTTTTTCCAAATGGACATTCAGTTGTTTCAGCACCATTTGTTAACCCTATCTTTTTCACAACTGAATTACCTTGGCAACTTTATTGAATATATATTTACCATAATGTGTGTGTTTGCTTCTAGACTGTAGCATGGATCTACAAAAGACAATCCTTAAGCCAATACCACATTTGAATACTGAGCTCTATAGTATGCCTTGAAACCAGGTAGTACAAGTCCTCCAACTTTGTTCTTTCTTCTCCAAATTGCTTTGGCTACTTGCTATACAATGTGTCTTAGAGATTGATTCACGTCACTGAATAAAGCTCTAGGTCATATTTTTCTAAAAAGTTTTTAATAGTAGTAAAATATACATAACATAAAATTTATCATCTTAACCATTTTTAAATGTGCAGTTCAGTAGTGTCAAGTACATTCATATTGTCTTGCAATCACTCTCCAGAACACTTTTCATCTTGCAAAACTGAAAATCTATACCCATAGACTTAGCATAATGTCCTCAAGGTTCATCCATGTTGTAGCACGTGTCAGAATCTCCTTCATTTTTAAGGCTGAATAATATTTCATTGTATGTATATACCACATTTTGTTTATCCATTTATCTGTCAGTGGATACTTGGATTGCCTTTGGCTGTGGTGAATAATGCCACTATGAACGTGTGAACAAAAAATCTATTTGAGTCCCTGCTTTCAGTTCTTTTGGGTATATACCCAGAAGTGAAATTGCTGGACCATACAGTAATTCTGTTCTCAATTTTTTGAGGAACCGCCCTATCATTTTCCATGGTATCTGCACCATTTTACATTCCCACCAACAGTACACAAGGGCTGTAATTTCTCCACATCTTTGCCAGCACTTTGTGTTTTTTTATATTAGTCATCGTAATAGGTATGAAGTGGTATCTCACTGTTGTTTTGATTTGCGTTTCCCTAATGGTTAGTGACATTAGCGTCTTTTCATCTGCTTGTTGGCCATCTTCTTCTATCTCATACTTTTTAACAGTTGCATTATATTCTGATGAATGACTGTGGCACTACTAATTCAATCAGTCACCTACTGATGGACATTTAGGTAGTTTCCAATTTTTTGCCATGGATAACTTTACACATGCATATGTAGAAGTAACCATAAAAATCAATTTGTTCAGGATGCATGTTTTCCGATTCACTACCTTTCACTCTCAAAAGCATTCTGGTTTGAATAATATATATTATTTATCGAAGTGTCAGTTCTGCTATAGGACAAATTGCTACAAGTGAAATTAGGCAAGAACTAACTTTGATTAACCTTCCAAGGCTATTTGTTACCAGAACCCACCCCACATTAGAAGTCCGGTATTAGAAAGAGATACCAAAATATGGCTTAGCTCTGTCTGAGACGTGTAGGCTATACACTTAGATTACAGGAGTTGCAGAAAACAATAATCAAAGGCATGACTAGGATGCAAGTACAAAAGACTGACAGAATAGTGATACCATCACTTCCCAGAGAAAACAAAATACCCAAAAAATGAAAACTGAATCTTACAGAAAGTCTGTAGTAAGGGGGCCACAAAAACAAAATAAAACAAAAATAGGGAAAAATGGAAGAGAATTAACTGACATTAAGAGAAAATTAGGATGATGAAGACTGTTGTATTTTCTCTGACACCAAGTATGTGTTTTTTCCCAATACCAACTGGGTGTCCAACAATTCAATTCATTTATGACACTAACTTCCCAGAGTCAGTGCAGACCCCACAATCAAGGGGTCAGGGCTCTGCCCCACAAGACTGCCCTCACTTCAGATGCCAGCTGCAAAAGGGATGACCAAGTTATCCACACTTCTGCCTGCAGACTACAAATTCAGAGGCTCACATGACTGTCCCCCTCAGGTTCAATAATTCACTAGGACAGCTCACTGAACTCAGGAAAACACTTTACCCACACTTACCAGTTTACTGTAAAGTATATAACTCAAAAAGAGCCAAACAGAAGAGATATATAAGTCAAGGTATGGAGGGAGGGGGTGACACAGAGCCTCCACACCTTCTCCAAGCACACTACCTTCCCAGCACATAGATGTGTTCACCAACTTGGAAGATCTCTACATCCCTTCATCTAGGGGTTTTTATGGAAGCTTCTTTAGGTAAGCATGATTGATTAGCTCATTGGCCACTGGTGATTGAACTCAATCTCCAGCCCCTCTCCCCTCCCCAGTGGGGCTGAAATTTCCAACCCTCTAACCACATGGTTGGTTCCTGTGGCACATCAGCCCCCTTCCTGAAGCTACCTAGGGTTCCCTAAATTCATAAGCCATCTCATTAGCATACAAAAGACAGTAAATTCCAAAGATTTCAGGAACTTTGTGCCAGGAACTGAGACAAAAACTAAATACAGTATTCATTTTTTATTTTACCACAAAGACTGAATGAGTGATGTCAAAAAATAAAGTGGTCACGGAGAATTAAGATAAGGGAAAAGACCTTTGAATTTCAGCAAGAACACTGTGGCAGAAGAAAGGTAGTTGTTCACTAAATCTGTTTCACTTTTCTCCTAGGCACCCATCTAGGCTTTATTTGCCAAACTCCCATTACAGTTAACTGTGGTTAAATGACTGATTTCTGATGAATGGAACAGGATAGAAGTGATATATACAGCCTCCCAGGCCTACCCCATAAAACCCACCTCCATGCTTTCTTTTACTACTCTGCCAACTGAATGCTGATGCCCAAGATGACCCTGAGAACCACACTTTGAAGACAGCAAACCACACTTCTGTCTACCCCACTGCCACTAATCAAGTAAGTGATTATGCAAGTAAGAAGAAAAAAGCTTGTTTCATTCTAGCCACTAAGGCTTCAAGGTTCACCTATTATAACATCTAGTATTTATTACCTTAATGAATTCAGAAAATATTACTAAACTTCAACTTTGTGATTTCAGAATGGAGAGGACATAAACTGTACTTCAGAATAAACCTCTGAAATGTGGGTGAGATGGATGTAAGAGATGCGAGTGGACAGCAAGAAATCATAACATTATAGTTTATTAAAATATTAATAGACAATCACCTGATAACAGTCCTGTAGGAAAAATCAGTATTATCAGAAAGATAAATTAACTTTGCTTAAGATTTTAAAGTTTCTGATCCCATATTGCTTCCATAGTACCACACCAGTCTCTTACAGAAATGGAGACAGCAAATGAAGAAGAATCATTTGAAACATTTTATAATGAAGAAGAAATAGGATAATAGCTACGAGGTAAACTCAAGAAAAGACTTTTTAAAGTTAATACTTGGGATCAATGGAAAATGAAGAACAGAACAAGGAACTGGACATTAAAAAGTATAGAATAACCCACAGCGGTGATATGACAGACAATTACATGAGAGATCAGCAGCAGTATTCTGTGTGGTAACGGGGCCAGGCTGTTTGCAAACAACATGAATTTGTAGTAGGTCAGGCTTGTGTACTGTAGTTCCACATTTTCTTCAGGAAGTTCACTATGGCGTCAAAGCATTAGGGATAGCAGGACCCCAACATGGCAAGAAAACCTTTCCTGAGGTGGTTCTGAGAGCACACCATGGAGACTGGGTAGGTGATTCTCTAGCATAACTGAGGCTATCAATACATTAGTAAAATAAGCAGAATTGTAAGCTACTGAAAGTCTAGTACAGTATAACAAACCACCTCAGTAAGCATCAAGGAATGTGAGAAGAATAACACCAAGACGGACTAGCTTCTACCTCGGAGATGTTGAGAGAATCCACTATCTCAGATGCATCCTCTAGACTCCATCTACAGGATGGAGTTCCTACCTGCTATGCAGTTTTATTACTTCAAAGAGACAACTGTGTCTTTGGGAGTAGGAAACAAAAATGTGAGCTCAAACCACCACTTTCCAGCTTAAACCCCATTTGTATCCACTTGCTTTGTTGTGAACATAACTTTAAAAGTCCTTTTTGTAGTCCTTAGTATGTTTCAAAAGCCATGTCTTCATGAAACAACCTAAATATCCATTGACAGAGGAATGGATAAAGAAGATGAGGTACATATATACAATGGAATACTACTCAGTCATAAAAAAAGAACAAAATAATACGATTTGCAGCAACATGGATGCAACTGGAGATTATCATACTAAGTAAGTCAGAAAGAGAAAGACAAATACCATATGATATCACTTACATGTGTAATCTAAAATATGGCACAAATGAACCTATCTATGAAACAGAAACAGACGCACAGACACAGAGAACAGACTTGTGGTTGCCATGGGGGGGTGGTGGTATGGGAGTGATGGACTGGGAGTATGGGGTTAGCAGACACAAACTATTATACATAGAATGGATAAACAACAAGGTCCTACTGTATAGCACAGGGAACTACATTCAATATCCTGGGATAGACCATAATGGAATAGAATATAAAACAGAATGTATTTATATGTATAACTGAGTCACTTTGCTGTATAGCAGAAATTAACACAACACTGTACATCAACTATACTTCAAAAAAAAATAAATTTAAAAAAGCCATGCATACTTCATAGCAATGTTCTTGTTTTCAGCCTCAACTCTATGCAAAATCAAGAGTTCTTCCACACATCCTTTACACCAGCTTTAAAACTAAATTCATCACCAAGCACCCTACCTCAGCACAGAGGCTTTAGACGCTACCTACAGTATCTTTCATAGGTCTCATTTATAATTATAAATTTTTAATTTTTAACTGTCTTCTTATATTTCTCAAATCTCTCTGGCTGGGAAAGTATCCGGCCTATCTTTATTTTAAATATTACTTATACAGCTAGTTTTTTACACTCACATGCAGGACCTACATTTTCACCTATTATATTTAATCCTCTTATATAAAGGGCCCATAACTCCAGCCTTTTAAAATCTTTGTGAACCCTGATTCTGTCATCCAGTATGTTCACTACCTTTCTCATTCTCCTTTCACACATATTCCTCTACAAAGAGGGGAGAAAATTCTCTTCCGTCTTTTCTACACTCAGTTTCCTGACCAAACAGTATTTATATCTAGGTCAGATGGACAACTGTTAGCTCATTTGCGGTATTCAATGCATTCTAAACAACTTAAAGAATTAAAATATTACGTGATACTTATACTTACTTCTCTGCCCTCAAATAGCATCCCATACTAAGGCTACTTCTCCTATGTTACAACTGCAGAATGCTGAATACAAGATTTTTTTACCTCTTCTCCCCAATCTATACTTATAATTACAGAAAACTGGATTCATATTGAAGGTAGTCAAATCATTAGTCTATAACTTAAATAAATGAACTAATATCTTAAGAACCTCAAATTTAGAAATTCTAATGACACGGTTAATCCTCTTTTACTCAAGCCACAACATCTTTTATCACAGTACTTTAGTCTTCAAAAAAATCAGGAAGATTTACAAATGCCTCAGTGCAGGCATTCCCTAGTGAAGATTGTGGCATGTTTTCTGAATTATGATATAAAAAAATTCACTTTTGAGACAGGGCATCTTTAAAAAGAGCTAGTGCCTAAACAATACTATTTTGTTGATGCCCAAAACCAAGCCAATAAAAATATTTCTTCCCATAATCAGAAATAGATTGCTAGCCATAGAATGCCTCTGCAAAACAATTCTTAAATTTTCTTTGAAATATTGTCTCTAAAATTAACTGAAACTTTATTTATATGACTGTCTGTGGTTTCCATGTACGCCTAAAAGGCACAAGAAAAAGATAAAAATATCCCAGAATTGGAAAAGCAGTCATTATGTTTGGTTTAGCTTATTTTCATATTTTTATTTTTAAAAACCATCCAAATTAAAGTTCAGCATTTCTCAATAGAAGAAAAGAAAGAGAAGGCAATTTCTTTACACAAAAGCAGCAAGACTAAATTCAGCATCCTCTAAATTAAATTTGGGATTTGACTTATTAGCAAATGAATGCCTTAAATCCTTTCCCACAAGTCATAAAGTTTAGTCTTCAGTCTGAACAGAATTACCTTTCATTTATTTTTTTTTCATGGAAAGGAATTTTACTTTAAGTATAGCAGTGTGTACACGTCAATCCCAAACTCCCAATCTATCCCTCCCCCCAGGTGACCATAAGTGCATTCTCTAAATCTCTCAATCTGTTTCTGTTTTGTTCATATAAGTTCATTTGTATCATTTTTTTTAGATTTTTTTTAGGTTCCCCATATAAGTGATATCATATGATATTTGTCTTTGTCTGACTTACCAATACTTCACTTAGTATGATAATCTCCAGGTCCATCCACGTTGCTGCAAATGGCATTATTTCATTCTTTTTAATGGCTGAGTAATATTCCATGGTATATATGTATACATCCTCTTTATCCATTCATCTGTTGCTCCTATGTCTTGGCTTGTGGGCATATATCCGGAGAAAAACATAGTTTGAAAGGATACGTGCACCCCAATGTTCATTGCAGCACTGTTTACAATACCTTTCATTTAGAATTTAAATACATCAAATACTTGTTGTGTGGGCAGGAAAGATGGCAACAGAAAATAATTTCAACTCTAATACTATGCTCTGAACCCAGGTTTATTCTCCAATAAAATAAGTGAAGTTGGTTTCTAATAACACAGCATTCTTTTTTTTTTTTTAAACATCTTTACTGGAGTATAATTGCTTTACAATGGTGTGTTAGTTTCTGCTTTATAACAAAATGAATCAGCTATACATATACATATATCCCCAAATCCCCTGCCTCTTGCATCTCCCTCCCACCCTCCCTATCCCACCCCTCTAGGTGGTCACAAAGCACTGAGCTGAGCTGATCTCCCTGTGCTATGTGGCTGCTTCCCACTAGCTATCTATTTTACATTTGGTAGTGTATATATGTCCATGCCACTCTCTCACTTCGTCCCAGCTTACCCTTCCTCCTCCCTGTGTCCTCAAGTCCATTCTCTACGCCTGCGTCTTTATTCCTGTCCTGCCCCTAAGTTCTTCAGAACCAATTTTTTTTTTTTTAAGATTCCATATATATGTGTTAGCATACAGTATTTGCTTTTCTCTTTCTGACTTACTTCACTCTGTATGACAGACTCTAGGTCCATCCACCTCACTACAAATAAGCCAATTTCGTTTCTTTTTATGGCTGAATAATATTCCATTGTATATATGCACCACATCTTCTTTATCCATCCATCTGTCGACGGACACTTAGGTTGCTTCCATGTCCTGGCTATTGTAAATAGAGCTGCAATGAACATTGTGATACAAGACTCTTTTTGAATTATGGTTTTCTCAGGGTATATGCCCAGTAGTGGGATTGCTAGGTTGAATGGCAGTTCTATTTTTAGTTTTGTAAGGAACCTCCATACTGTTCTCTATAGTGGCTATATCAATTTACATTCCCACCAACAGTGCAAGAGGGTTCCCTTTTCTCCACACCCTCTCCAGCATTTACTGTTTGTAGATTTTTTGATGATGGCCATTCTGACTGGTATGAGGTGATACCTCATTGTAGTTTTGATTTGCATTTCTCTAATGATTAGTGATGTTGAGCATTCTTTCATGTGTTTGTTGGCAATCTGTATATCTTCTTTGGAGACATGTCTATTTAAGTCTTCTGTCCATTTTTGGATTGGGTTGTTTGTTTTTTTGATATTGAGCTGCATGAGCTGCTTGTAAATTTTGGAGATTAATCCTTTGTCAGTTGCTTCATTTGCAAATATTTTCTCCCATTCTGAGGGTTGTCTTTTCGTCTTGTTTATGGTTTCCTTTGCTGGGCAAAAACCTTTAAGTTTCATTAGGTCCCATTTGTTTATTTTTGTTTTTATTTCCATTTCTCTAGGAGGTGGGTCAAAAAGGATCTTGCTGCGATTTATGTCATAGAGTGTTCTGCCTATGTTTTCCTCTAAGAGTTTTATAGTGTCTGGCCTTACATTTAGGTCTTTGATCCATTTTGAGTTTATTTTTGTGTATGGTGTTAGGGAGTGTTCTAATTTCATTCTTTTACATGTAGCTGTCCGGTTTTCCCAGCAGTACTTATTGAAGAGGCAACACAGCATTCTTTTAACACAGCATGCTTTTAACATTTCTGAACCTCAGTTCTTCCAAATTATAGAATCCTGTTTTCAGATCTTGCATTTACATTAAAGTCCAAATGCTAACCATAGCTTAAAGTGTCACTCTCAGAATACTCTCAGATCTTGGCTGAGACTAAGAGTCAAAAAACCTGGGTTTGAATGCTAGCTCTGCTGCATCTGAGCTGCTAGACCTTAGTGAAACTGTTTAAACTTCCTAATCCTCAATTTACCTACCTTTAAATTAGATATACTACCTCTAATCATCTAATTTGTGAGTTCATCACAGTCTGTGAATTGTATGTAACTGTTAGATATTAACATTAATGTTACATGCTAAAAACTTGTTCCGCTACTACCACCTTGGTAGGGTAAGATTTTTTTCCATGTAAATCATCACAAAAGGGTCACTACCACCCTGGAATCAAAAAACCACCTAGGCTCTGAGCCAAATCACCTTCAATTAGACTAAAATTTTATTAGGCCTATCTCTGGTCTTGAAGTTGCAAGAGTTGCTCTAGATTACACAGTATATCACAGTTATTCAAGTTATTGCTGTTAATATGCAGAATAGTTGCACCTCCCTAACATATAAAGTAAAGCACAAAGCCATAAATAATAAGACAACAAAAATTTAACAGTCAATGATTCTATTATGTTTTTAAAATGGGCTTTGGGGACCTCTCTGGCGGTCCAGTGGATAAGACTCCGCGCTTCCACTACAGGGGCACGGGTTCCATCCCTGGTCGGGGAGCTAAGATCCCAGGTGCCACACAGCGCAGCCAAAAGATAAAAAAATAAAATAAAATAAAATAAAATAATTTTTTAAATAAAAAATAAAAATGGGCTTTGTTAGATAAACAGATTTATTCTGTACCTGACAAAGCACAACAGACATTAGAGGATGAGAATTGCTATCAATTATGAAAAAATTCCCAATGTAATCCAGCACATCAAATATTCTTTAAATATTAATCTGGCTCCCAAAATCTTGAAATGCTTCACGAAGAATCAGCCAAGATGTCATCTAGGAAAATCTTAGGTGAGGAAAAGTTATGCTACCTCTTAACACCTCGGTTTCACCAATCCAGCGGCACACGGCTCTACTTGTTATTGGAGAGACACTGACAGCACTTGAACATGGGAGTGTCTGTCACACAAAGAAAAAATATCCATTTACTAAGTATTAAAATCAACATGTGTCTCTCCATCACTACTGGAGAAATATCAGAGGCATCACAGTATCTATGCCTTAGCTTTCAAAACACAAAAATTATTCCTTCTCAGTCATAGCTAAATAGCTAGAGTCAAATCATGATCTCTCTCTGACCCAATAATGTCTGCTGTTCTTGAAATTTATGAAGGTGGTTCACTGTTCATATTGTCAAACTGATGTAGTTTATATCCATCCACACATTGATGTGAGGGGAGGTAGGAACTCACAAAAAGTTCTAAAAGGCCTCCAGTACCAAAATTTTCCCCTTTTAATCATTACTAAAAAGGACAGTGAAGCAGAGTTTAAAAGCTTTAATAGTACAAACACCAGTTATCCACACCATAAGACCAATTACTACTATTTGCAGGCATGTGGAAGAGAAGAGAAAGGAATACAAGGGCTCTCTTAAAAACCTACTTTTCTCCTCCACCTGTGTGGTAACTTTTACCTTACCCAGAACACTTGACTTCTGACACTTCTAGTCACCCAGTGTGGGGTTTTTTTTTCCCCAAAACAAGCAATTATCCACAACACCTGCTGGGTGTCCTACAATTTTACAATTTAACTCACTGATTAAGGTTAAGGGCTCAGTCCCACAAGACTGACCCCCACTTCAGATATCAATCGCAAGTAGGTTGTACAGTACTACAACTTCTGTACAACTTGGCTATAAATCGGAGGTTCCCGTGACCTCCATCCCTTTGGATTCAATTAATTTACTCAAGTGGCTCATAGAGCTTGGGAAAACATTTTACTTACATTATCCAGTTTATTAAAGAATATGATAAGGAATACAGATGAACAGCCAGATGAAGAGATACATAGAGTGAGGTCTGGGAGGGTCCCAAGCATATGAATTTCTCTCTCTGTACAGTTGGGGTGCATCGCCCTCCCAGTAGGTGCATGTTTCACCAACCTGGAAGCTCTCCGAATCCCAACTTTGGGGACTTTTATGGTGACGTCGTCACATAGGCATGATCAATCATTAATTCCATTTTCAGCCCTTCTCCCTTTTCAAGAGAATAGCAGATGGGGCTGAAAATTCCAAGCTTCTAATCATGGCTTGGTCTTTCCAGTGACCAGCCCCCATCCAGGAGCCATCCAGGAGCCCACCCAGAGTCACCTCATTAGAACAAAAGACATTCATATCACCCAGGAACTTACAAAGGTTTCAGGAACCCTGTGTCAGGAACCGGGATCAAAGACACTCATATCACTTAGGAAATCAGACGGACTTCAGAAGCTCTGTGCCAGGAACTGGGGGCAGAGACCACTATGTATTTTCTATTATCTCAAAGATCCTCACATTCTTTCCCCATTTTTAATGCCTAAACTCAAGATTTACCCTCTCTGTGTGTCTACAGAACCCACAGCCTTCTTTACAAAACTGGGTTTAACAATCAAAATTAAGCATTTAGAAATGTACCTTTTATCCTCAGCGAGGCAGAAATGGACAGTCATTTGCTAGGATAAGAAAATTCATAATTTTCAACATCAGTTTTATTCCTAATAAATATTTCTGATCCAGGCTAACAAGAGAATGAACAATTCTTCCTCTGGGGGAGGTGCTGCAATATGTCAAACAAACAGCAACAATGACAGCAACAATAATAACGTTAACAAGCTACCTCATTTATTGAGCACTTACTTTACGGAAGACACTGTTCTAAGCATTTTATTTATATTTTTCCCATTTTATCTTTGCAGTAACCCTATGAGATTAGTATTATCATTATCCTCATTTTATAGATGAAGACGGCTATTCAAGAAGTTAAGGAACTTGTCAGAAGTCATACCGTACAGGTGGGATTTCAACCCAGGCAGTCTCCTCTTCATTGTCATATTATACCAAATGATCGCTCAACAAGAACTGCTTTGACGAACACTGCTCATGTATATGTGTGTGTGTGTAAACATACAAACAATATAAGTGAATACACAAACATACATACATACACACATATATGCACTCTCTAAACTTTACAGTCATATTGAAAAATACTTTAGTGATCATCTTTTCAGTCTCTCATTTTACCACCATAGATCCACCGCCAGATAGAATGTGCTGGTCATCACAAATTATGCTCAACCATTAAATTCCTTTAAAATGGCTGACAAAAATAAAGCAGTTGAATTGCACTATTATAAAGCAACACACAAATTCTGTAACTGGAAAGAAAGAATTCAGATTTTGATTTCAAGGCCAAACTCAAACCATGACTGGTCACTATTAAACCAACCTTTGGTTTTGTTTGTCTGTGTTTTTGTTTAGTTTTCACTAAAACAACAACCTAGAAATTTTCAGAAAAAAATATAATAAATATTTGATTAGTGACACACTATCACTGAAGCTACTAGGCTAAGATTTTGACTAAAAGAATCAGAGGAATTTTTCAGCTTCCAGGTATATAAAAATCATTTATTTCATCTTTAATATTAAACAGAAGATTAAACAGGAAAAAGAACAGCAAAAAAGACATTCCAAAATCAGTATATTCAAAGTTTACCGTATTAGGGTGATTATTTCTAATAATGTGTTACAGTTAAATCACCAAATTATTTAAAAGTAACTGCAACATAAACATAACCATAAATGAAACATGAAAAGAAAAATATCATTATAAAAGTACAATAAAACAATACCAACTTACCAGTTCAACTCCCTGTGGAAAAGGTGTATCATCCCAGTCCTTCTGTGGAAACCTCTGGATTATTTTCCCCAGACCTGCTCCTGACCCTATTAATAAAATCAAAGTGAATTAGGTTATAGGGTACTTAAAAATCTGAATACTCATTATATTAATACTTATTTCTAAATGAATATTTGTTGAATAAATTGATATACTGATTAAACATTTTCAAGTTTTAAAGGGTCTAAAACTACCTTCTAAACATAACACTGAAATGATAGGCAATCCCTATCCTATAGACTCTCAAAAGAGTAACACGTATGAAAAGCTAGGAAGAACAGACAGAGGCACTGAAATTGGAGTCTCCACACCACGGGAGCAACTGCACTTTGTTCCCAGTAAGGAAAGCCGTCTTCTCAGTATCTCAAGTTGATATTTAAGAACTTTTCTATGGAGACAAAGTAATTTTAAGTGACAAATGAAATGGTACCATTAGCACTAAGCTTCAGTTATGGGTTATAAGCACTGTTCTGGGTTAAATAAAGATTTTTAGAGTGGCCTGGGAACTTGACCATTGTCTAGACAGGGTTTCTCAACATCAGCACTACTGACATTTTGGGCCAGATAATTCCTTGTTGGGTTGGAGGCAGGGGGCTGGGAGCTATCCCGTGCATTATAGGATGTTTAGCAACATCCTTAGCTTCACTAGCTTCACTAGAAGTTAATAAGCACCCCACCTACAATCACCAAGTTGTTACAACCAAAAATGTTTCCAGGTCATTGTCAAATGTGCTCTCGGGGGGCAAAAATGCCTCTGGTTGAAAACCATTGGACTATATATAGCATTATTGTTATAAAATTACCCTGTGACACTAAAAACCAGATCAACTTAAAATTGAACTTTGGGGATATAATCTGTGAGTAATTTGAGGCTAGAGAGTACATGTTAGGTCTAAATTGCTTTCTGCCATACTTTTAAAAAAATATATTTATTTATTTATTTGGCTGCACCAGGTCTTAGTTGCCCCAAGCAGGACCTTCGTTGCCGTGTGCGCGATCTTTTAGTTGCAGCATGTGGGCTCTCAGTTGCAGCATGCAGGATCTAGTTCCTTGACCAGAGATCGAACCCGGGCCCCCTGCATTGGGGGCACAGAGTCTTAACCACTGGACCACCAGGGAAGTCCCTCTGCAATACTTTTTAAGAGCTTCATGTGTTTGCATGTTCTACATGTTGTTCCAACTCACTTTGAAGTAAAAGCAACAACATTCTGATTATTTGGACATCTAAGTAAAGGAAACCTTAACACCTGATTCAAAATTTTTTTTTCTTCACTGATAGCTTCATTATTTTTTAAATTTTTTAAATAGATCTTTATTGGAGTATAATTGCTTCACAATACTGTGTTAGTTTGTGTTACACAACAAAGCGAATCAGCCATATGCATACACGTCCCCACATCCCCTCTCTCTTGAGCCTCTCTCCCATCCTCCCTATCCCACCCCTGTAGGTCATCGCAAAGCACTGAGCTGATCTCCCTGTGCTATGCTGCGGCTTCCCACCAGCCAACTATTTTATATTGGTAGTGTGTATGTAGACGCTACTGTCACTTTGCCCCAGCTTCGCCCTCCCACCCCATGTCCTCAAGTCCATTTTCTATGTCTACCTCTTTATTCCTGCCCTGCAACTAGGTTCATCAGTACCATTTTTTTTTTTTTAGATTCCATATATATGCGTTAGCATACGATATTTGTTTTTTCTCTTTCTGACTTTCTTCACTCTGTATGACAGACTCTAGGTCCATCCACCTCACTACAAATAACTCAATTTTGTTTCTTTTTATGGCTGAGTAATATTCCATTGTATATATGTGCCAAATCGTCTTTATCTATTTATCTGTCGATGGACATTTAGGTTGCTTCCACGTCCTGGCTATTGTAAATAGTGCTGCAATGAACATTGTAGTACATGTCTCTTTTTGAATTATGCTTTTCTCAGGGTATATGCCCAGTAGTGGGATTGCTGGGTCATATGGTAGTTCTGTTTTTAGTTTTGTAAGGAACCTCCATACTGTTCTCCATAGTGGCTATATCAATTTACATTCCCACCAACAGTGCAAGAGAGTTCCCTTTTCACCACACCCTTTCCAGCATTTATTGTTTCTAGATTTTTTGATAATGGCCATTCTGACCGGTGTGAGGTGATACCTCATTGTAGTTTTGATTTGCATTTCTCTAATAATTAGTGATGTTGAGCATCTTTTCATGTGCCTCTTGGCCATCTGTATGTCTGCCTTGGTGAAATGTCTATTTAGATCTTCTGCCGATTTTTTAACTGGATTGTTTGTTTTTTTGATATTGAGCTCCATGAGCTGTTTGTATATTTTGGAGAGTAATCCTTTGTCTGTCGTTTCATTTGCAAATATTTTCTCCCATTCTGAGGGTTGTCTTTTTGTCTTGTTTATGGTTTCCTTTGCTGTGCAAAAGCTTTTAAGTTTAATTAAGTCTCATCTGTTTATTTTTGTTTTTATTTCCATTACTCTAGGAGGTGGGTCAGAAAAGATCTTGCTGTGATTTATGTCAAAGCATGTTTTTCCTTTGTTTTCCTCTAAGAGTTTTATAGTGTCTGGCCTTACATTTAAGTCTTTAATC
This sequence comes from Balaenoptera ricei, assembly GCF_028023285.1. NCBI lineage: Eukaryota > Metazoa > Chordata > Mammalia > Artiodactyla > Balaenopteridae > Balaenoptera > Balaenoptera ricei. The sequence continues at coordinate 67,737,412 of NC_082646.1, forward strand.
CATTTGGAGTTTATTTTTGTGTATGGTGTTAGGGAGTGTTCTAATTTCATTCTTTTACATGTAGCTGTCCAGTTTTCCCAGCACCACTTATTGAAAAGGCTGTCTTTTCTCCATTTTATGTTCTTGCCTCCTTTGTAGTAAATTAGGTGCCCACATGTGAGTGGGTTTATCTCTGGGCATTCTATCTTGTACCACTGATCTATATTTCTGGTTTTGTGCCACTGCCATACTGTCCTGATTACTGTAGCTTTGTGGTATAGTTTGAAGTTGGGGAGCCTGATTCCTCCAAGTCCGTTTTTCTTTCTCAAGGTTGCTTTGGCTATTCGGGGTCTTTTGTGTTTCCATACGAATTGTAAAATTTTTTGTTCTAATTCTGTGAAGAATGCCATTGGTAGTTTGATAGGGATTGCACTGAATCTGTAGATTGCTTTGGGTCTTATAGTCATTTTCACAATATTGATTCTTCCAATCCAAGAACATGGTATATTTCTCCATCTGTTTATGTCATCTTTGATTTCTTTCATCAGTGTTCTATAGTTTTCTGAGTACAAGTATTTTGCCTCCTTAGGCAGGTTTATTCCTAGGTATTTTATTCTTTTGGTTGCAATGGTAAATGGGAGTGTTCCCTTAATTTCTCTTTCTGATTTTTCGTTGTTGGTGTATAGGAATACCAGAGATTTCTGTGTATTAATTTTGTATCCTGCAACCTTACCAAATTCATTGAATAGTTCTAGTAGTTTTCTGGTAGCATGTTTAGGATTTTCTATGGATAGTATCATGTCATCAGCAAACAGTGACAGTTTTACTTCTTCTTTTCCAATTTGTATTCCTTTTATTTCTTTTTCTTCTCTGACTGCTGTGTTTAGGACTTCCAAAACTATGCTGAATAAGAGTGGCGAGAGTGGACATCCTTGTCATGTTCCTGATCTTAGTGGAAATGCTTTCAGTTTTTCACCATTAAGTATGATGCTTGCTGTGGGTTTGTCATATATGGCCTTTATTATGTTGAGGTATGTACCCTCTGTGACCATTTTCTGGAGTGTTTTTATCATAAATGGGTATTGAATTTTGTCAAAAGCTTTTTCTGCATCTATTGAGATGATCATATGGCTTTTATTCCTTAATTTGTTAATGTGGTATATCACATTGATTGATTTGCATATATTGAAGAATCCTTGCATCCCTGAGATAAATCCCACTTGATCATGGTGTATGATCCTTTTAATGTGCTGCTGGATTCTGTTTGCTACTATTTTGTTCAGGATTTTTACATCTATGTTCATCAGTGATACTGGTCTATAATTTTCTTTTTTTGTGATATCTTTTTCTGATTTTAGTGTCAGGGTGAACATCTGATTCAATTAAAAAAAAAAAATTCACTATCATCTCTCATCCTCATCCCTGTGAACTGACCTCCCCCTGGCCCTCACCTAGACTTTAAAATCAATTTATGACCAAATCTTACCTTTAAAAGATAAACGGAAAGTTAAGTTCATTTTACTGACTAACTCTGAACTATCTGCTAAAACCGACATCACGTTTGACAAAGGCAAAATGAAAACATTCTCAATTAAAATTAACAACTGCTGCAGTATAGTAACTCTTCATATACCCATCATTATAGGGGAATAAAGGATTTCATTAAGAGTAAAGTAAACTAAAAGTGATTTATCATAGGCATTCAGTTTTCAAAATCCACCTCAAGCATCACCACTTCTTACATTCACATCAAAGCTAATTCAACAAATAACTAGATACTGGGATACACAATGAAAAAGATATGGCCCCTATCCTCAAGGAACTGATAAGCTATTAGGAGAAACAAAAATGAACTGATAATTTCAGTATATCATGGTAAGTACAATGATAGAAGAGAACCTAACCTAACGTAGCAGAGAAACCATGGAAAACTTTACAGAAGAAATGACAGAAAGCTTCTTGTTCTTTCAGTATCATCTTTATATGCCCAACTACTTAGCATACTGAATGCCTCGCACTTAGTTCATTTGGAGCTAAATGTTTATTTTAATAGATTCGTTAATATTGACAGAAATTGTTTGAAGCTTACATCTCCTCTCTTTATAAAAAGAGAGAAATGCATGTTATTTATCTCATCATATTTAACCAGGTGTTCCTATATTGTTTATTCAGTTCTGAAAGTCATACCTCATGCATTGCAGGCTCAGAAAATATTTTAACACGTTAAGTTTTACTAATTATAAAAATAACAAATGTTAACTGCAGGAAATTTTTTGAATATATAAAAATATAAAGAAGAAATCACCCATAATCCCACAACTGAAGACAATTACTGTTAACATTTTATCCTAAGCTTTTTTCATACATGTATTTTTTCATCAGAATTGAGATAATACTAAACCTAGCTTTATATAATGGTTTACTATTAATATTTTATAATGGGCCCTTGATCATAATATGCATTTTCTATTTTCTCCATTATAAATAATGCTACAAAAAACATCTTTCTATATAAATCTTTATCCTCATCTCACTTTTGCCCGAAAAATTCTTAGATATACAACTAATGGATCAAAGAATATGAAAATTTTAAAGACTCACACAAAGCCAAAGGGCTCACCAGAAAGATATTAATAATTTTTTTACATTCTGTGTATAAGAATGAGACTGGCATTTTCACTACATCCTCACCAACAACTGTTATTTTAAAATTTGTTTTAGTTACTGCCAATTTGAGAAGTAAAAAGTTCCTCGTAAGCAGGAGCATAACTTTCAAAAGTTCTCCAGGAGCAACATATTATTTATTGATTTCATAATGATATGCAGTCTTTCAATAATATGAAAGCTTAGTTTGAAATGCTGACGTAACATTTATAAGTGCACATAGAAATATGATTCATGAGTGATAGATTTCATATAATGTTATTTGTAAATGGAAATTAGATTATAAAAAGGCAAAAATAAAAATGGTAAAATGATATTTCACAAGTAAAATGCGGAAAGAGCTACAATAACTTGGTTTTGAACATCAAATATGTAAACTGATGCAGCTAACAACTTTTGAGGAACTTAGGAAAATACCTTACAGAAGTAAACAAACATTGTCTGATTCTTGTTTCTTGGATTTTAAGAGTTTAGCCTGAATGTTTAAACTTATTTCCCAAGTTTATATAATTTATATAAAACCATTCTTATAGGAAGTACTGGTTGTACTTAAGAGTGCTGACAAGATGACCTTTTACATTGAGGAGCAAGCCACATTGAAGGAAGACTGTTCTAGAGTCAAATGTCCACCAGTGGACTGATAATTATGTCCAGAGGTGAAATAGGTCATGTAAGTCAGAGTGAGTGGCTGTGGAAGCAGCTCCTATTTGCACTATGTATTAAATGGGGCTGGGTGATTGGGTAGGGAGAGAGAGAAATTCCTCAAAAGAAAGGGGACCACTTCTTAGAAAGGAGAGGTGCTAGGCAGACAAAATTGTGATTGTTCACTGCATTGCATGCAGCTAAATTGAAAAAAAGAGGGGACGGTTATTAGTCAAGGCCTTCATGTTTTTCTTTCCAGCCCCTACTCTTCTACTCCATCATAAAAACAAGAAATATGATGACCAAATGGAGTTCATACATAAAAAGGGGGACTCTTGGCAGGATACCAGCACATTTGGAAATAGCCTTCTTTGAAAAAAAGTGCATATGCTAGACAAACTGCCCCAAACAAATTTAGGAAGGGTGAGGAAATACTGGCGTGATCAGGCACACTTTTCCCTCCTTTATGTGTGGTAAGCCACTTTCCCTTGGGTCCTGGTAGGGCTGCCAGACTACCCAACCCAGGCACAAGGATTAACAAGTGACCTAGGATGATCCAACCATTCAGTCAAAGTGACTGTTTTAGCCTTACCAGATGGCCCCAGGAAAGTCAAACAGTATTCTCGGGGGTTACTAAGTAGTATGCTATAGGTGTGGAGTTGCCAGTAGTATAAGGAAGAAGCTCATCTGCAGAAGACTGAAGAGTTAGTAGGGGTTAATTAAGTGAAAAAATGTAATACTCTGCTCTATACAAAACAGGATGCTTGATATTTGTTGACTGTACCAATTGACAAAAATTAATCATTTAAGTGGCTTGTGTATGCTTAAAGTGTAAACGTACAAAATATATACTAATTTGTTTAATGCAGACTCTGAACTTTGAGAAATTACTCTAATGCATAATTCGCTAAATCTTCTGTATGTTTATCTAAACAACTAGATCAGTGGTTATCTACTCTAGACTTGTTTTATGAAGTCCATCTGCCCATATCACCTTCTATCGAAAATAGCACCACCCACAGCTCAATGAAGGGCAGCAGTCATGTTCAGAAGCACACAATCCTGTCTCTCTCACCAGCCAGAGAGAAATTATGAAATCATTATTTTGGTTATCACATTTACTGCTACTTGTCTGTCTCACCTCACTAGAATGAAAACAGTGATTTTGGCCTGCTTTGTTTACTGATGTATCCCAGGCATTTAGAACAATTACTGGTGTATATTAGATACTTAATAAAATACTTGTTGAGTCAATGAATGGGACTATTAGGTGGGCAAGGGCATTTATAAACCAGCAAGCAACTTATGACCAGAGTGACCTGGCTGTAAAAGGTATCCTAGACAAATCTGATTTCTCTGCTAGGAAATTTTGAATAGAAGAAATGAGAAACTAAAGCAGCTAAAAAGATGTATTAAGACTTGCGAGCTCAGGCAACCACAGGGAGTCATGTGTAAAGCCAGTTATAGAAGAGCAGAAACCCCGGCAGAGACTTGCCAGTAGAACAGGTCTACCTCCAGTAAACTCTGGCAGCACTGTTGCATCTGTCATCAAACTTCTGAAGTATTGTAATGATATTGCTCCTTCTTAAGCTAGAATGGACCTATGATTCCTTGTCAGTAAAGAATCCAAAGTATAATACACTGTTAAGAGGCACTCTGATAGATCAAGCCCTTTCAAACTGGTAAAGGGTTTGGAAAATTTTACATAAAAAGAAGATTTAGTCAGAAAACTTTTTTTAAAAAGTTAAGAAGCATATATGAGAACTTTCTCCAAATATGTAAAGAGCTATTATGTGGAAGAAGATACAGTGGAGCAAACTAGAGCCAAAAACTATAATTCAGAGAAGATATTTTTGAGTCAATATAAAGCAAGAACCTTGTGAGAATGAGAACTATCAAAAGCAGAATGAACTGCCACAGAAAGCAATGGTTAGAACGAGTTTTAGTACAAGCTACTAGTTTTTGTGATCTGGAAAACTGGGCAGAATGATAAGAGGACAAATCCAAAAAAATATGGAAAGCAGACTACTACAGCAATTCATTTATTCAACAATAACACAGTGCCAGGCCTTGTGTTAGGTGCTAAGGATAAAACCTGCTGTGAGGACATTTAAAACTTGAATTGGGGTTTTAAACAGCATTTAATGATTAATTTTTATCAGTAAAAGGACAGATGTAGGCACAGTATAACAATGGGTAAAGACTAGGGAAGAAAATAATACTGTTTAGAAAGCAGGTCATGAGTCTAAGGAAATAAGGGATAGAAAAACTAAAATATTCCAAATTTTGGAACAGAGATATTTCTTATTCTTATTTTGACATAATAGCAGCATCACTTAAGTCCAATGATGAGAAATGTAATTTCTTGAGAATCCAAAGAAAATGATAAGTAATGGTATATCCAAAAGAAAAATCTTAAAAGCAGACATTCTTTCATGCTTTAAAAAGCAATTCATTAAGTCTGTTCTCTATACCTGTGAGTCTGTCTCTATATTTGCCATGAGGCGGGATGGGGTAGGGGACTGAGAGGTACAAACTACTATGTATAAAATGGATAGACTACAGGATGTACTATACAGAATAGGGAAATACAGTCATTGTTTTGTAGTGACTTTAAATGGAGTATAACCTATAAAAATGCTGAGTCACTGTGTTGTACACCTGAAACTAATATGATGTTATAAATCAACTATAGTTCAATTTTTAAAATGCAATTCAAGTTGTCTAAAAGTGCATGATGCATATACATGGTGACTTCTTTACACAGTGACTTTGTTTTTCAGATGATTTATACACTTAGCAAACTTTACACTCAGTCTACATGTAATATTGCAAAATTATTCATGAATAATTATGGAAATTAAAGTATGGACTTTCTGACTGGCTAACACATTTCAAATATATAAACCAAATAACAGAGTAAATTTATTAATATCTACATGCAAAAGCAGAAGTCTCTAGCTTTATTAATGAAGAGGGTATTTGTCTTTGGTGTATTTCACTTAGAGTAATGCTGGGGGAAAACAGGGAGAGACTGGTAAAAGAGTAAAAACTTTCAACCATAAGATGAATAAGTCTCAGGATCTAAGGTAAAACATGGTGACTATAGTTGATAACACTGTATTGTAAAACTGGAATTTGCTAACAGAAGAGAACTTGTTTTCAAAAAAAAAAAAAAAGATAAATATGTGAAGTGATGGATGAGTTAATTAACTAGACAGGGGAATCCTTTCACAATGCATATCTATATCAAATCACCATGATGTATTCTTTAAATATCTTAAATTTTATTTGTCAATTTTACCCCAATAAACAGTTGGGAAAAAAACAGTGAAAAGCCAAAAAACATTTTTTAAATTAAGGGTACTAACAGAGACTTCTAAATAGGAATATTACACAAATGAAACAGTAACCTTTATGACTGACCTTTGAAATAATTTTACAAGTAAATGAACAGATAATGTAGAACAATACATCATATAAAATGTCCTCTTATTTTCATCAAAGATTGCCCATCCCTTGGTTCCTAACTGATCCTCATCTCTCCCAAGGAGGACAAGAACAGAATCAACATAGATTTGTCCTTAGACAGGAAGTAGAAGAGTTCTGATAAAGAAACATGGCAGACATAGTATATCTGACCTCTGATTAGTATAATGGAAAGAACCCAGGCTTGGACGTTAGTCAGACTTAGGTTCAAATTCAGGCTCTGCTATTTCATAGTCTTGTGACCTTGAAAAATACACTTAATCTCTCAAAATCTCTGTTTTCTCAACCTCAAAATATGGTTACTATAATGCCCATCACACAAGGCTGCTATTAACAATGAGATTAATAGCAGCCTATTAGCAGCATACCTAGCAGCACAAAATCTGCCACAGAAGACAGGCCTGGGACAAGAAAAATTAGGTCAATTTAAGACTTACTCCTTTACTTGAAGAATATAATTTAAAGGAGCTCCCATTGTTAATATTATCTCCTTAACATAAGCGAGGTATCTAAAGCCTATTAAGAAATCAATGGCAACCTAAAGGACAGCCTTTAGTTGATATCTGTTTTACTCTGTCCCAATCAACACTTTTATTAATTACATGGTGGAAAACAGAAGACATCCTCTTCAAATCTATAAAAAGCAAAAATCTGAGAGAAGATGGAGATGGAGGTAGCAGAAACGTAGCTCGTCAATCTGTCTGAATTCCCATATAAAAAATAGCATCAAAATATCACAATGAACTGGCATAAAGACCAATGTAACAGAATAGAGAGCCCAGAAATAAACCCTCATGTATATGGTCAAATTATCTTTAAGAAAAGTGTCAAGGCTACACAATGGGGAAAGAATAGTTTCTTCAACAAACAGTGCTGGGAAAACTGGATATCCGCATGCAAAAGAATAAAGTTGACAATGAGATATCATCTCACACCGGTCAGAATGGCCATCATCAAAAAATCTAGAAACAATAAATGCTGGAGAGGGTGTGGAGGAAAGGGAACACTCTTGCACTGTTGGTGGGAATGTGGGTTGATACAGCCACTATGGAGAACAGTATGGAGGTTCCTTAAAAAACTACAAATAGAACTACCATACGACCCAGCAATTCCACTACTGGGCATATACCCTGAGAAAACCATAGGTCAAAAAGTGTCATGTACCACAATGTTCATTGCAGCTCTATTTACAATAGCCAGGACCTGGAAGCAACCTAAATGTCCATCGACAGACGAATGGATAAAGAAGATGTGGCACATATACACAATGGAATATTACTCAGCCATAAAAAGAAATGAAATGGAGGTATTTGTAATGAGGTGGATGGAGTTAGAGTCTGTCATACAGAGTGAAGTAAGTCAGAAAGAGAAAAACAAATACAGTATGCTAACACATATATACGGAATCTAAGGAAAAAAAAAAAAAAAAAAAAAAAAAGGCCATGAAGAACCTAGTGGCAAGACGGGAATAAAGACACAGACCTACTAGAGAATGGACTTGAGGATATGGGGAGGGGGTGGGGTGAGATGTGACAGGGTAAGAGAGTGTCATGGACATATATACACTACCAAATGTAAAATAGATAGCTAGTGGGAAGCAGCCGCATAGCACAGGGAGATCAGCTTGGTGCTTTGTGACCACCTAGAGGGGTGGGATGGGGAGGGTGGGAGGGAGGGAGATGCAAGAGGGAAGAGAAATGGGAACATATTGTATATGTATAACTGATTCACTTTGTTATAAAGCAGAAGCTAACACACTATTGTAAGGCAATTATACTTCAATAAAGATGTTTAAAAAAAAAAAAAAAAAGAATAAAGTTAGACCCTTACCCTACACCACATACAAAAATTAACTCAAAATGGATTAAAGACCTAAACCTAAGACCTGAACTACAAAATTCCTAGAAGAAAACAAAAGGGAAAAGCTTCATGACATTGGATTTGGCAATGATTTCTCAGATACGACATCAAAAACACAGGCAACAAAAGTAAAAATAGACAAATGGGACTACATCAAACTTAAAAACTTCTGCACAGCAAAGGAAACAATCAACACAGTAAAATGCAACCTGCAGAACAGGAGACAGTATTTGCAAGCCATATATCTGATAAGGAGTTAATATCCACAATATATTAAGAGCTCCAACAACTCAACAACAACAATAAAAATCCAATTTAAAAATAGGCAAAGAACTTACATGGACATTTCTGCAAAGAAGACCTACAAATGGCCAACAAGCATATGATAAGATGCTCAACATCACTAACCATTAGGGAATGCAAATCAAAACCACACAGGTTAGGATGGCCACTATCAAAATTCCAGAAAATAACAAGTGTTAGTGAGGATGCAGAGTAACTGGAACTCTTGTGGATTGTTGTCTAGGATATAAAATGGTACAGCCCTTGTAGAAAACAGTATGGAGGTTCCTCAAAAAATTAAAAATAGAATTATCATATAATCCAACAATCCCATTTCTGGGTATATATTCAAAAGAATTGAAAATAGAATCTCAAAGAGACATTTGCACATCCATGTCCACTGTAACATTATTCACAATAGCTAAGAGGTAGAAGCAACCAAAACATCTATTAACAGATGAATGGATAAAGAAAATGTGGTACATACATACATGGAGTATTATTTAGCCTTAAAAAAGAAGGCAATCCTGTCATATGCGACAATGTGAATAAACTTTGAGGGCATTATGCTAAGTGAAATAAGCCAAATACTGCATCCTCTTATATGACAAATGTAAAGTAGACAAACTCCTAGAAATATAAAGTAGAATGGTGGTTGAGAGGGGCTCAGGAAGAAAGGAAAGGGGAGTTTTGTTCACTGGGTATAGAGTTTCAGTTTTGCAATCTGAAAAAGTTCTAGGGATCTGTTACAAACCAAAATATATATACACACACACACACACACACACACACACATATGTAGTAGTTAACACTGATGCACTGTATACTTAAAAATGTTTAAGATGATAAATTTTATATTATGCATTTTTTACAACAATTGTTTAAAAAATAGCACAATCAAATACTCATGGACAACATGCATAAGAAAACTAGGTGAAAAGGTATCTCTGAAATACTCTAATGGGAGAAAAACCATAAACATCCACCAAATCTGGAAAGTATCTGCATCTGTGCAGGATTAAGAAAGAAACAACAGTAATGGTTTGAGAACAGGAGGACCCCAAAATAGCCAACAAGTATTCACTAGAAAGCAGAATGGCCAATTTGAGAGCATCAGCTCAAAATGGAAGGGCAAGGACAACATTTCTGCAGCAAGGACTAAAATTGCTGGAGCAGTTTAAGCCCCCACACTGGAGAAACTGCAGGGAGTAGAATCAAAATTGAGCAGAAAAGGACTTATATTTACCTGACTTAAAGACTTACAATTAAAGCTAGAGGAATCAAGACAATGTGGTAGGGACTTCCCTGGTGGCGCAGTGGTTAAGAATCCGCTTCCTAATGGAGGGGACATGGGTTCAAGCCCTGATCCGGCAAGAGCCCATATGTCGTGGAGCAACTAAGCCCATGCGCCACAGCTACTGAGCCTGTGCTCTAGAGCCCGCGAGCCACAACTACTGAAGCCTGTGTGCCACAACTACTGAAGCCCACGTGCCTAGAGCCCTAAGAAGCCCACGCACCGCAACAAAGAGTAGCCTCTGCTTGCTGCAACTAGAGAAAGCCTGCACGCAGCAACAAAGACCCAATGCAGCCATAAATAAACAAATAAATAAATAAATTTATTTTAAAAAGACAATGTGGTACTGTTATTAGAACCAATCAATAAATTGGACAATAAAAGAAAACCCATATGACTGTCTCAACAGATGCAGAAAAAAGCATTTGACAAAATTCAATATCCATTCATGATTTAAAAAAACACTCAGCAAATAACAAATAAAACATCCTCAATACAATAAAAAGCATTTATAAAAAGCCTATGGCTAACATCATACTTAATGGATATAGACTTAAATGCTTTTCCACTAAGATACAGAAAAAGGATGTCCACTACCATGACTTCTATTCAACATTGTACTGGAAGTGCTAACCAGTGCAATACAATAAGAAAAAGACACAAAAGGTATACAAATGGGAAAAGTATAAGTAATATTGTCTTTATTTGAAGACAAGCTATAGAAAATCCTAAGAAATCTTGAAAAAGCTACTAGAATAAATGAGTTTAGCAAGACTTCTAAGGATCAATATAAAATATTGATTGTATTTCTATATACTAGTAGATTTCTATATACTAGCAATAAAAATTAAAATTTAAAAAACATATGCCATACATCAAAAATCATGAAATACTTAGGGCCATTAGTAGGTAAATGGATAAAAATATTGTGGTATATTCATACACTGGAACATAATTCAGCACTAAAAAATAAAACTGCTGATATATGTAACGACATGGATAAATCTCAAAATAATTATGCAGATCAAAAGAAGCAAAACACAAAGGAGTACATACTACAGGATTTCATTCACATGAAACTGCAGAAAAGATAAATCTACTCTATAGTGATAGAAAGCAAATCAGTGGTTGCCTAGGGATGCGTATTAGGGATCAACTTGAATAAAAGAGGTATGAGGGAATTTTTTAGAGTGATGGAAATTTTCTTTATTCTTAATGCAGTGGTGTTTACATGAGTAAATACTTCTGCTACCAGAGAGTTAAGACAATCAGGAAGGAATACATCTTCTTTAAATTTTGCCTACAGTCAGAATGGAATCTATTGTAATCTATGGAAGAATGAAAGAGTCCTAGCATAATTCATCTGTAATGTATATTTTCCTCCTGTAATAGTTTTCTCTATATTTGAACATGTTCCTCTAGTCTGTTTGGAAGATATTGTGATAGAAATGTGCAATATCCCAAGGCAGCCTATTCTATCTCTGGATGATTATCATAGAAGATCTTTCTGAGAACCTGATACAGGAAACTTTAACTATGATGTGCAGTATTATCATCAATCTATCAAATTATTTTTTTAAGTACTAAATGTAATATGTGAATACAAACTGAGAAGACAACTGTGTTAAAATTTAAGGAGAATATCTTATATATGGAATCAAAAATAAAACTAAATTCACAGATTAAAAAAAATTTAATGAGAATAACTATTTCTTCTCTGGCTCTCTCTATACATACATTTTAGTTTTTAATTTTTAAAAATAGGTATCTTTAAATGAATTTGAATAATTTTAAACTCTTTCTAAGCCCCAGAAGATAGGAAATGTATTTAGTTATGAGGTATATAACTAAAATGTATTTTAGTTATAAGGTGTACCAGGTTGAATAATGTACCCCAAAGATTCATGCCTACTTGGAACCTCAAAATAAAACTTTATTTGGAAATATGGTCTTATTTAGAATATGGTCTTAATTAGTTAAAATGAGGTCATACTGGATTAGGGTAGGCCCTAATCCAACGGCCAGTGCCCTGGAAGAAGAGAAAACAGAGATACAGACAGATACACAGGAAAAATGCCATGTGAAGACAAAAGCAGAGACTGGAATGTTAGAGTTGCAAGTCAAAGAATGTCTTGGGCTGCAAGCAACCACCAAAAGCTAGAAGACAGGCATGGACCAGACTCTCCCTCAGCACCCTCCAGAAAGAACCAACCTTGCCAACACCCTGATTTTGGTCTTCTAATCTCTAGAACTGTGAGAGAATAAATTTCTGTTGCTTCAAGCTACCTAAATTGCAGTACTTGGTCACATCAGCCCTAGAAAACTAAAATATTTGGTAACAATATTTCATTGCATTAGTAGATATCTGATTTTGTTGACATGAAAGAAAAACTAAAAAAAAAAAAAATCTGTTTTGTTATAATACCTACTTGCTGGTCATGGTGCTCCATCCTGGGACTATATAGGATAAATTTAGTCCCATTTCTACATTGTAGTCCTTCAAATATTTGAATATAACTAACAAAAATCTTATCCCCTGCCTCCTCCTCCCCGATTTTTACTTTTTCAACTTAAATAGTTTCAGTTTGTCCCACAGATCCCAATGTGATTTTTTTTTTTTTAACAGGGTTAGGAATATGGAGTGGGGGTCTAGATTACCTGCATTCTAATCCAGTTCTGCCATTTACTTGCTACCTGACTCTGTGAAAATTGCATTACCTCTTTGTGCTTCATTGTTTTCCCCATACATAAAAGAGGGCTACCTCTTAAGAGCTCTTGTCAGGAAAAATATGAGTTAATATACATGTAAAGTGTTTCAACAAGCACTTGGCGCATGGTAAACGCTATATAAGTGTTGATGATGATGACGATAATGATGACCACGATTATAACAAAATAAGCGTGTGCCAGTTTGCCTGAGTAGTATTCAGAGCTGAACACAGTACTTGAGATTACTGAGTTGGTCTAAGTGATGCAGTATAGAGAACTGTTGTTCTAAATAACTGTGCTACTAACAATGAAGCTTAAAGTGTTAATTATATTAGGTCTTTTGGTTACCACAAGACTTTTGAATGAAACATGTAAACCTTTTTTTAAACATGTTGATGCTATCCTGTACCTGTACAAACACTGTTGCAGACTCAAGTTGTACCTATTAAATTTCTTTAGTTAGCCTAGCACAGGCATGTTTTAGATCCTATGTGTTACTCACTGTATTTATATCACTCATTTTTTTTAAGTGAGGGCATACATTTCATAGAATGTGACCATTTTAACAGTTTGATAGCTGTTGACAAAATCTTAAAAACTATTTCAGTAAAATAAAAACAAAAATGGAAAAAATGGAAATTATTTGTGTTATACTAAAAAATTGCTCAAGGAGTTCCTCCAGAAAATATTTTCCAAAAACACTTCATCAATATCGGCATAAGTCTGATTAAAATTTTTTATTTTCCCAACTGAAGTTAAAATTTCCACAGGGAAAAAGTCTTGGTGAAAACATGCTATACACACATTATGGACATTGGCACCAGTCCTTCTATCCCATTCTATCCCCAAACAATCTGCAACTTCAGCACTCTGCCTAGTACCTGTTCTTCTCTTCTTCATTGAGAAAATCACCCTCAAGGGGAAATGAGTGAAGCAAAAACACAATGCTAGAAAATCAGAACTTCTGACCTTTCAGGAATATATAACTGATCTATACATCTTAACAGGGTAAAAGCTGATCAGCAGAAACTTAATTTACTTGTTCACAGGTAAAATTAAGATGAGGGTCTTGCAGGTCCCAAGCTCCTGATACTTGATTTACAAAATCTGCTTTTTAGCAAATGATAATTTGTTTAAATGTTTGCTTATTCATCAGAAGACTTGTGCTCTAATGCCAAAATAATCAGAAGATCAAAGCTCACCAAAACAAGATCTAATTGTGCCAGTAAAGACCGACTTTCAAAGGATAAGGAAAATAAAAACTGTTCATTCACTGAAAAGAAAGCATGCAGGAAATCATTCCACAAAAGGCTTTCATATTTGATCCATTTAGTATTTAATCAAAGAAGTCTGTTTTTTTCAACTGAAACAAGCCTTTTTGTGGTTATTCAAAAATTTAGGTAGGAATGCAATATGATTTTCCGAATTTCCAGTATAATCTCCTATTATTCAAAAGGCTTATTTAGAACACACAAACTATTTTTTTCCAGAGTTAAATTTAGCAAAAAGCCCATGGGCTTTCACAGAAGTGAAAAAGAATGCATTTCAAAATTGAACAGAATACATAGAGAACAAGGTATACCATTAAAAATAATAAGTCAATAATAGCTATATAACCGTAGCTTCTATTAAACTCACAGTTTATCGATAATGTATAAATCCAGTGATTGAGAGATTAAAGGTCAGGATTTAGGAAAAGAAAAAAGAGTACAAATTGAAATTAAAACTAAATATGTGATTTAGCATTTTGATAAAGTTCTTCAGATTGCATCTTCTTACTGAATAAAAATGCCTTCTTTCACAGCAATGCATGAAAAGCTGTTCACAGTCTGAAATGCTGTAAAAACTATACAGTTGTATATCAATATTTTAAAAGAGAAAGCCTTATCAAGTCTATAGCTCCAAATATCTACCAACTGTGTCCACGCCACAGCATCATTCACAATCACTCCAACAGTTCAAATTCTCATCATCTTTCACCTAAATGATGGCTAGAGCCTCATCATCTTCCTGCTCCTCTTCACTCCAACATATTCAAGCTTCTGGCAGTATGGAAATAAGCTCTGCAAAGTCACAGTTCATCGCACTAACTCCCTTGCTTAAAATCATTAAATGATTCTCCCACTGGCTACATAATAAAATATTCCAAAATCATTACTTTAGGGACTGCCACCTCTCCCAAGACGAAAGCAACAAGGACTGAATTTACCCTCTAACTTGCAACAACTAAAAAAGCAGAAAAAAATACAATGGTTTTCAGACACTGACATCAGGCAGTAGATGACAGTAAACTCGGAGAGAAAATAAACAAATGAGTCCTACAATTGCCCCAGCTTACTCCCTGGTGAGAGTTCCCAGACTGCAGGACAGGAAAGGGGAATCCAAGTGAAGTCTAGCAGCTTCCCTGAGTTGAAGCAATAGAGTTGAGAGTCCAGGAAAGCCAAAGAGGTTAGAGTTCACAGGCAGAATACCAAAGAGAAGAGAGATTCACAGGAAAAGAGAAGTCCAGAGATCTGCAGAGGATCTACCTGAGTCTTCAGCTGAGTACTCATTACTTGAACATGAGAAAAACCACCTGAGGCCAGGGAATAAACCACATGAAAGGAACAGAGAGAATGAGTCTCAGAGCTCACATAAGGCCAGGAATAGCTTGTGTTCCCAATAACCAACAGTGGGAAAACAAACAAACCAACCAACAAAGAAAAATGCTGCCATAATTCCCAGGGCTTCAAGTAGAGAATTCAGAAGAGTACTGCCTCAGTAGTGTGGAACAATCAGCCCTAGACTAAATGCTGCTGAGGGTCCACCTAACAAAACTGAAAAACAAGCCTCAAAAAGATCAAGCTATTTTCAAGTGATTTAATTACACCCCAGAACAAAGTTCAAGAACAGTTATAGAAACATAAAAATATCCAGCACTCAACAGAGTAAAATGCACAATGTCTAACATCTAAGTCAAAAACCACCAGGCGTGAAAAGAAGCAGAAAAGAAAGTATGAGCCATAAGGAGTAGAAAAATCAGTCAACTGAAACAGACTCAAAATGACAAAGGTGATGAAATTAGCAGATAAGGACATTCAAAGTTATTATAACTTTGTTGCATATTTTCAGATATACAGACATGAAAAATACACTGGATAGAATTAATGAATTAGACACTACAGAAAAAAAAGATCAATGAACTTGAAGTTATAGTGATATAAAGTCTCCACAATGAAACAAAGAAAGACAAACAGACTGCAAAAAATAAACAGAGCATCAGTGAGCTGTGGAACAGCTTCTATTGGCCTAATATGCATGTAACAGGAGTCAGGGAGGGGGGAGGGAGACCAAGATATATCTGAGGTAATAATGGCCAAATTTGATGAAATTTTATTTTTCCAAATTTGATACAAATTGTAAACCCAATGATCAAGAAGCTCAACAAACCACAAACACACACACAAAAAAAAAAAATTGGGGAAAACTATACCAAGGCACATAATAGTCAAATTAATTTAAAATGATATGAAGAGAAAATCTTAAAAACAACCAGAAAAAAAGAGACATGAAGAACAAAGGTAAAAATGACAGCAGACTTCCCATTATAAACAATGTAAGTTAAAAGACAATGGAGTCACATCTTTAAAATACTTAAAGGAAATAAATGTCAACTCAACATTTTAGGCCCTGTGGGTCTGAGATTCCCTTCCCCCACCAAGAGACATCAGACAGCCCAGCCTGGGGAACATTTTCTTCTGCCACTTCAGACAGCACTAGCCTGGACCAGTGGGAGAACCAGATAAACCAAGAAGACCAAAATAACATTGCAAAGAACTGAAAACTAGACTGCCACTGGAACAACAGCTTACAAAATTAGACAATGGTCCATGTGCTAAATCTAAACAGAATAACTAACTCAGCAGCCAAAATATCCAGGATGCAATTTGTAAAACATCCATCGCACCAGGAACCAGGAAAATCAAACCTGAAAAGTCAACTGATGCCAAAAGAGACATGAATCAGTTGTTGGAATATAAGACAAGGATTTTAAAGCAGCTGTCATAAAAATTCATCAATAATTGATCCCAAACTCCCTTGAAACAAAGGAAAAAATAGGAAATATCAGCAAAGAAACAGAAGTTATAAAATGAATGAAAATTATAAAACTAAAAAAATAAAATAACCAAAATAAAAATATTAGTAGAAGGATTCAATGGTAGAATAGAGACAGCATAGGACAGAATTAGTGAACTTTGAGAGAGATCAATAGATTTTACCCAATTCTGAACAATGTGAGGAAATAAAATATAAAGAACAGAGCCCTGGGGATCCATGGGACCATAACAAAGTATCTAACATTTATACCACTGGAATACTAGAAGGAGAAGAGGGAGTATAACTGAACGAGTATTCAGAGATAATAATGGCTGAAAGATTCCCAAATTTGGCAAAGTAGAAAAATTCAAGAAGCTGAGGGTGGGCTTCCCTGGTGGCGCAGTGGTTGAGAATCTGCCTGCCAATGCAGGGGACACGGGTTCGAGCCCTGGTCTGGGAAGATCCCACATGCCGCGGAGCAACTGGGCCCGTGAGCCACAATTACTGAGCCTGTGCAACTGGAGCCTGTGCTCTGCAACAAGAGAGGCCGCGATAGTGAGAGGCCTGCGCACCGCGATGAAGAGTGGCCCCCGCTTGCCACAACTAGAGAAAGCCCTCGCACAGAAACGAAGACCCAACACAGCCATAAATAAATAAATAAATAAATTTTTCAAAAAATAAAATAATCTGTTAAAAAAAAAAAAAAAAAAAGCTGAGGGAACCTCAAATGGGATAAATTCAAAGAAATTTATACCAAGACACAATAATAATTAAACTTCTGAAAACTTAAAACAAAATCTTGAAAGAAGCAAGAGAGAAACAATATGTTGCCTACAGGATAACACCTATTCAAATAACAGCAAACTTCTCATCAGAATCCATGGAGGTCAAAAGGAAGTGGCACAACATTTTTTAAGTGCTGAGAGAAAGAACTATCAACTATGAATTCTATTTCCAACAAAATATCCTTCAGGAATGACGGGGAAATCCAGACATTCTCAGATGAAGAAAAACTAAGAAATTGCCACTAAAAGACCTATCCTTAAAGATCAGCTAAAGGAAATTGTTCAAACAGAAAAGAAATGATAAAGGAAGCAATACTGGAGCATCAGGAAAGAAGAACAATGGACAGAGCAAAAATATGAGTACATACAATAAACTATAATTCTCTTCATGAGTTTCATAAATCATATCTGATAATTAAACAAAAAGTATAACAATTCAATTCAATGTTTAAATACCTTCTACAATATCCCCAAACAGTTGTTTAGCCTCTGCCTTAACACCTCTAAGTAAAAATGAAATTACTACTTCCCAAATTATTAGAAAGTTCTTCCATATGTTGAAATATTTGTTCAGAATCCAAGTCTCCCTAGGACTGGGGTTTTGTTTTTGTTCAGGTCAGACACGTTCAGATCACATCCAAACAATATTTACTGTGCAGTTACTATACATGAGTTAATCCTAACAAGCTATGAAATAAAAATATCAATCTCCATTTTACACATAAAGAAATAAATTTACATACCAGGTAATGTTCCCAAAGTCACATTGTATAAATAAGCGGCAGCCCACAAATGTGAATCCAAGTCATCCTAAATCCAGTACTCAATATGCTTCTCAACCAATGGCTGGTGTCTTGATGTCAACTGGCTCTAAACCTCCTTCCAGGGCAATATTCTCCATTCTCTATCCTCAGTCCAACAACATTTGGATCACTTAAAACTTCTCTAACCTTGAATTTTACTGCTTGCCTGACTTGCAACCTTTAGTTGCTGTACTGTAGCAGGGCAGGTGGGTAGTAATTGCCGGAATTAACTCTTCTTTCAACACAGAACTTAATCTGGGTATGACCCTGTAGATAAGTCCAATTCTAGGGCCCTCTCTCCTATTCTACTGAAAGAAACTAGACCATCCCAGGGAAAGCCCAGAGATTCAATAATTAATATTTGCTACACTCAATGTAACAAGCTAAAAATAAGCTCACCCTTCTCTGACAAGTAATCCTTCAACTACTTAAAGATAATTACTGTGTCTTCTCAAAGGTAAATATGATTTTCATTTCCCTTTCTATCTTGGTCACTCTTCCAAGGGTCTATTTCTCAAAAGACCACTACACTGGGCTTCCCTGGTGGCGCAGTGGTTGAGAATCTGCCTGCCAATGCAGGGGACACGGGTTCGAGCCCTGGTCTGGGAAGATCCCACATGCCGCGGAGCAACTAGGTCCGTGAGCCACAATTACTGAGCCTACGCATCTGGAGCCTGTGCTCCACAACAAGAGAGGCTGCGATAGTGAGAGGCCCGCGCACGGCGATGAAGAAGAGTGGCCGCCGCTTGCCACAACTAGAGAAAGCCCTCAAACAGAAACGAAGACCCAACACAGCCAAAAATAAATTAATTACTTAAAAATAATAATAATAATAATAATAAAATTACTTTCAAATTTTAAAAAAAAAAAAAAAAAAAAAAAAGACCACTACACTAAAGACATCAACAGTAATTATGAATAAACAGAAATAACTCAAAATATAAATACCTTCTCACAGTAAGTATCTTCTAACTAATCTAAGAAAGTCCTCACAGATATATACATACACCATTGAGTCTTGTTTTAAAAAAGAACACTACATTGGTAATCAGGAGATCCCAGGCTTGTCTTAGCTCTATCTCTAAATAGTAACCTTAAGCAAATCCTTTAACTTCTCTGAACCTCAGTCTCTCACCTATAAAGTGATCTTAGGTCCCTTCTGGCTCTAAAATTCTATGCATGATAGACACCAGAAAATGTGAAATACATACATCTACCACTAGAGGGAACAAAACTATGGTTGCCAACCTAAAGAGTAGATAAAAATCTCCAGACAGATTACCTTGCTAGCTAGGAAAACTACACTCATTTAAACTATATGAATTTAAACTATGCCTCAATAACTCATCTGCTGGCAAAGAACTCCAGGCTACTGCTTAAACACTGTTATTTTGTATGATGTAGAATGACAGATCTCTTTCTAGACCGGTTAAAGTTATCTTAAACCAAACTGAATATCACAAAAACATGCTTATCGTGTAATACTGAGAAATCAGCAACCTTACAAAAAAAAGAGAGATAGATACAGTAGGACAGAAAGAACACAGATGGAAGGAAAGGAGAAGTGAGGAAGAGAAAAAGAAACAGCTGGGGTTTTCTGGAATTTCTAATATAACAGTGTACCTATGTCTTTCAAAGTATTATAGAAATGTATTACCGTGATACCACAGAATATTTAGCCCTTGTTGATAATACAGCAGAAGAAGTAATCCCACATAAAAATTTCAGACAACTTTCTTAGAAACAGTTTAAAAACACTAATATGTTGGTTGTATGCATAATACCTTGATCCTTTTAGAATAAAAAAATTACACATTTAAAATATAATTCTTCTCTACTATGACTTGCTGTATCACTTTCACTATGTTGTTTAAGTTTCCCTCCAACTGAAGATAAGATTATTATGTGACAGGTACTTAGTTTTAGCATAAGAATTTTAAAATAGAACATTTTTAAACTAAGGAGAAAAGTTATTGACTGAACAACAGCAAAGGTCATCACGTTCATCTTCCTTAAACAAGAGATTCCTGTTTGTTACACAATGCAATCAGGCGTGATACACCTAAATTTCTCATTAAAACTCATTCAACATGTTCCTATCAATGGATTCCCTAACTCTAACTCAATAAAGGAGAAGGCAGGAAATCTCTGAGTTTGAAAGAATCTCTAGCAACCTGTGCCTTGCAAATCAATCAGGTCCTTAAAGGAATACAGATGCTAAATTTCTTCTTCCCAAATACAGTTTAAACATGTCCTCTACCTACAGCATTCTCCCCTTCTCTTTCTTTCACATCTCTAACTCCCTATCTCCATCTCAAAGTTCACCTTTGAGCAGAACTACCAGCACAGATACCAGTGAGCCTTATGTTTTCTGCTCAATTCTTCTCAAAAATCAAACTTCCTGTCCTACAAAAAGAAGTGAACGAGTTATAAGGCTGGTTGTTTTCCCTGAGGTTTCATTCCCTTAAAAACAAACATTGCCTTTTTCTACCAGATAAAACAGAATCTTTCTCAAGCTCCCAATGCCATCTACATCCCTTACTGAGCATTTCCACAGATGCAGTAAATTAAACATGACCAAAATGGGATTTTCCCATCGTTTCTACAAAACCTGTATCTTCTCCTCCTCCATTCCTTGTCTCGGAGAGGGGCACCTTACCCATCTGGGTATTCAGTGCCTCCATTAGAAGTAGGTTCAGCAGCATATGACAAAAACCTAAAATATTAGCAGCTTAAACAAGGGAGAAGTTTGTTTCATTTCATATAAAGGAAGTCTAGAAGTGGGAGCCCAAGACTAAAGACATATCTATGGTCTCAGGGATCCAGCTTCTTAAGCTTCACTGGTAGCAGGGGATATAAGATGCAGTAGCTTATCTTCTACTTTAGAAGGGACATCTCAACATATCCCTAAACACTGCCACCTGAGAAACTTCACTAAGGTGTCAGATTCTTAAAATTTTTATGGGCTTCATGTACTACTGCTGGGTCTTTACAAAGGCTCTAGGGTGCTTGCTAGTTCTCTAACCCAAAGTCTTGTCATTGAGCATTATGTCATATTGTAGGGAACCAGTGAGATACACTCTGAGATAGTGAGACGAACAAAATCCCCATAGACTAAATTATAGCACAGAGCTAAAAAACTAACCTAATCATGGAGGTAATATGGTGACAATATGGTGGTATTACACTGCTGGTCATTTCTGATGATCTTTGCATATGTGTGTGTGGCTATATACATTTTTCTCTTTTTTTGGCTGTGTCGGGTCTTAGTTGAGGCACACAGGATCTTTGTTGAGGCACGCGGGCTCTTTCGTTGCAGCGTGTGGGCTCTTGGTTGCGGCATACGGCCTTCTCTTTAGTTGTGGCATGCAGGTTTTCTCTCTCTAGTTGTGGCACGCAGGCTCCAGGGCACGTGGGCTTTGTAGTTGTGACGCACAGGTTCCAGAGTGCGTGGGCTCCTTAGTTTGTGGCATGCAGGCTCTCTAGTTGAGATGCACGAGCTCAGTAGTTATGGCACATGGAATCTTTTCATTGCGGTGCACGGGCTTCCCTCTAGTTGTGGCATGCGGGTTCAGTAGTTGCAGCACGTGGACTTAGTTACCACGTGGCATGTGGGATCTTAGTTCCCTGACCAGGGACCCACGTCCCCTGCACTGGAAGGCGGATTCTTTACCACTAGACCACCAGGGAAGTCCCCCCCCCCTTTTTTTTTGGTAAGGCATTTGATAGATCAGTAGTTAATCACTGGGTGCCAGGGTCTGTTTCTAGTGAAGAGACCACATGTGGAACACCAGATAGAACCAGATAGAACTAGAGTTGTGGATGAAGGTTATGGTAATACATCATCATCCTCCAAGATCTACCTATCTTCCACACAGACAAGAGAGTTCAATGCAGTCTGAACCTTTCCACCCCTGAGTCTTTCAACTCTTTAATGCAGCATTAATCTCTGTAATTCTGGATGTGAGACTGCTTTTGGTTTATTATCTTGGTAGAAAGAGAGAGCTTCAGGGGGCTACACCTGGCTCTTCCTGCCATAATGACTCTTAATCCATGGGTATGGAAGCCAGTTTGGGAATTCTCCCAGCTGTCAAACATATTTATTCCAAATATGTACTAAGAAACTAGATATAACCACAGGATGAATTCACAGACCCACCAGCAGCACTGTGAAATAGTTTCAAGCCAAAGCTCCATTCCACTCCTGATTTCCATAAGCTCTCATTCTGCCTGGTGGGACACAGTGGCATCCTGAGTCACTAGGAATTAGCATTAGCTCAGGTTCCAGTAATCCCTGAAAGGTTGAGTATTTTCCCTTCCCTGATGCACAGTCACACTCATATATGGCCAAAGGTCCCTTTCTTTAGAGAAGGCTATGAAAAAAATTAACTGCCTCAAAGGAAAGTACCTTGCCTCCTCTTTATCCAGGGAGTTCTAGATATGTGAAGTGATAAAGGTATGGGGATTAGCTGATTCCAGTATGCTGACCTGAAATCAATCCTATGTTTATCAGACCTAAGGTGTTTCGTTTGGCTTGTTTGTTTGCTTTAATTCAGGCATCCAGATCAAGTAAGACCTTAGTGAGCTGCCCCTTCATGTCAATCCGCTATGATAACCATTGTCCACCTTGCCCCTGACGGTTAACTTGTTACTTGTCTCTGCCATTCCAGGATCCCACTCACTTAAAGGGGCCCATTTTATAGCAGCCTCTCTCATACTCATACCAAGAAAAGAAAAGACTGCCACTACAGCACTTTTTAAGGATGCCAGCATTCCCCTCACCACTGTATTTTCTTAAAGCTGGTAGAGAACATCCATCTTGGGGGGACATAATTAGTGAGTAAGAAAGCCAGCTGAACATAATAAATTCACCTCCCCAACATTCCTAACTTCTCAACTCTGGCATCTTAACTTCGTTCAATGTAGGTCACTACTGATTTGAAGTTTCAGTCAACAAAACAAGCAGACAATTAGAACCAGTTCTTGCTGCTTGAGCAATCACCAAATCTGAAATCTCTTGCGGGTGAACCTACATTAACAAATTCAGCCCAAACTAAAATTGGATCCCTTCTTTCCTTATCTAGCAGCCTCAAAATCCAATCTTGTATCTATTTCCTAGATTTTTGCTAATATAAATTAGTAAAATTCTTGCAATTTTTTGATGCATAAAACTTGTCTTTGATTTTGAAATTGGCCCTTTGGACTTGCTAGGATCTGACTCTAGCTATAGGTCTAGAGGTAGGGATGGGATTGAGTACAGCCATGACTCTACAAGGTGAGGTCATTATAGCAACTTTAAGCAAGGCAGGACCACTCTCACCAGTCAAAGAAAGACGGGCTGTTTCTGCTGGCAAGGGAGGTTCAGTAAAAATCATAGATTCAGAATATCTGGTGAGTTCCCTGACAGTCCAGTGGTTAGGATTCCGCACTTTCATTGCCGAGGGCACAGGTTCGATCTCCGGTCGGGGAACTAAGATCTCACAAGCGGCACAGTGAGGCCAAAAGAATAAATAAATAAAATAAAAAGCAAATTAAAAAAAAAAGATTATCTGGAGCCACCCAAACACATTCCAATTCTTGGAATCTCATTCTTTCCCAACCAATGCCCCAGCTTACACCTAAGAGATATGATTAAGCTGTAGATTCAACCTACATGTAGTTCAACAACTTACTGGATTAGACTTTGACCCAATTTTGGTTCAGACAAATGGATAAAGAAGATGTGGTACATACATACAATGGAATATTACTCAGCCATAAAAAGGAACGAAACTGAGTCATTTGTAGAGATGTGAATGGATCTAGAGACTGTCATACAGAGTGAAGTAAGTCAGAAAGAGAAAAACAAATATCATATATTAACGCATATATGTGGAACCTAGAAAAATGGTACAGATGAACCGGCTTGCAGGGCAGAAATTGAGACACAGATGTAGTGAACAAACATATGGACACCAAGGGGAGAAAGTGGCGGGTGGGGGGGTGGTGGTGTGATGAATTGGGAGATTGGGATTGACATGTATACACTGATGTGTATAAAATGGATAACTAATAAGAACCTGCTGTATAAAAAAATAAATAAAATAAAATTCAAAAAAAAAAGAATCAGATGTTCACAAAATCACTAGAAAAATGGAGACAGGCTCTAGAGTAACTGAGATTCCAGAAACTCCTAACCCATATAACATTCTGCCTCAGCCACAATCAGGAAAGCTGTCACCATCAGTACACGAAGCTGGCAAACAAGGAAGCTGATGCAGAAGCTGCAGAAATAGAAAGACACCCACTAAATTAGGAAACTGCCCCCACAAACTGCTAACTCAGAACAAATCTATCTCCCTCACAATCTATGCCAGCAAAATTCAAGCCCACCCCCCACCTCTATCTCCACCTGATTAGTTCCAAATCAAAGTGTGTATGAAGGGTGGAACCTAAATCATGTCCAGAAACAAAGTAGCCTATAGGGAGAGAATGTACTGGTCAGGAAGACTATTAAGTACGCTCATTCTGAAACTTACATTTCTACACTGTCATTTTTAAAAGTGGTATTCTCCAAGAGACATATTGAATTTTAACCTATCAATAATGCAGTTTGCTGAGCCTGCATTACTGAAAACTAGATTCCAGACTAAGGTAAATGACATCTTATAGGAACAATCCCCTGTATCAGTAACAAGTATATACCTCTTACAATTTTGAACTGCAACATTCTCCCACATCCACTACAATGGTTTTGTTTTAGGTCCTCATCATTTCTTGCATGGACTACTGCAATAGCTTCCTAACTGTTCTCCCTGAGTTCACTGTTGCTTACTCCAAACCATTTTCTTCAATGCTGCCAGCATTTGTACATTGTGTCACTCCAATTAACTGATTTACCACCACATTCAGGATAATGGTCAAATTCCTAACAATCTGAGCCTTACCTAACTCTCATCCATATCCTTATGGAGACTCTAGTTTCAACAGCTTATTCATAAAGCAGCCCAAACAAGTCAGATCCATTCAAACTCATCTATCTGCCTTTGAATATACTGTCCCTTCTGCCAGAAACTCTCCTTTTCTCCCATCACCAAGTTAACTCTTACACATTTTACAGGATTAAGTTCAAGTGTCATTTCCTTTTAGAAATATTTCCTGGCACCTTGTGTCCCAAGAGTAAGTGTTCCTTTTCTGCACTTCCATAATATCTCATTCTAAATATTTAGGTGGGGGGGAGTCAAATGGTTATGTGATCTCCAACAGGACTTAG
This sequence comes from Balaenoptera ricei, assembly GCF_028023285.1. Classification (NCBI taxonomy): domain Eukaryota; kingdom Metazoa; phylum Chordata; class Mammalia; order Artiodactyla; family Balaenopteridae; genus Balaenoptera; species Balaenoptera ricei. The sequence continues at coordinate 67,763,248 of NC_082646.1, forward strand.
CAGTTCTAAAACATAAGAGAAAAAAATGAATTGTGAGGCTCATTCAATGTTAGATTGAGACAATCAGGAGAACAGGAAAGCTGAGGGCAAGTGAGACTACAGTTGAAGTGAATATGGGACTTCCCTGGTGGTGCAGTGGTTAAGACTCTGCGCTCCCAATGCAGGGGGCCCGGGTTCAATCCCAGTCAGAGAACTAGATCCCACATGCATGGCACAACTAAGAGTTCGGATGCCACAACTAAGGAGCCCATGTGCTACAAATAAGGAGCCGGTGAGCCGCAACTAAGCAGTCTGCCTGCCACAACTAAAGAGCCCACATGCCTCAAGCAAAGAGCCACCGAGCCACAACTAAGGGGCCCACCTGCCGCAACTAAGACCCAGCACAACCTAAATAAATAAATAAATATTTTTTAAAAAAAGTTGAAGTGAATAGCTATGGAATTCTAACTAGGAAAGGAAAAGAATGATGCTAAAAGGGTGCTGATAAATAACAGACTTCACAGACATAGAAAACAAACTTATGGTTATGCTTATAGTGGGGGGCAGCAGAGGGGATAAATTAGGAGTCTGGGATTAACATATACACACTACTATGTATAAAACAGATAAACAGCAAGGACCTACTATATAGCACAGGAAACTATACTCAATGTCTTGTAATAACCTATAATGGAAAAGAATCTGAAAAAGAATAGATAGATATATGTATAACTAAATCACTTTGCTGTACACCTGCCACTAACACAAGACTGTAAATTATATTCAATAAAAAGTGGTTATTAAAAAATAATAAAACATTTTAAATAAATAAAATAAATAAATAAAAGGGGGCTGTGAGATTATATTACCCTATTGGAAATGTCTAAATTATCTTAAAACATTGTTCTTTTTACACTGAGTCAAAATCTTCTCCAAGTATTCTCACCACCTGCTGTCACCAGATTCAGAGTATTTCTATTCCTTCTTCAACATGACAGCTTTTTAGTTGTTTGAAGACCATAAGCATGATTCTCCCATCCTCCTCTCCTAACTCCTCTAATGGAACTGAGTAATTTTCCTATTATACATTACTCTAATCCTTATCATATAGTGTCCAAATAGAGTTAAACAACTTAAGAAATGTGGAAGATGTAATTCAACTATACTTCAATAAAAAATAAATAAATAAGTGTAAATTCCAGTCAAAAAAAAAAAGAAATGTGGAAGAATAATTAACTCAGAATAATAACGTATAAAAGGATTAAAAAGCAGAAAGCTAAGAGATAAGAGACAATTCATCTTAGGAAAAAGCAAATATTTAAACTTGTAAATAAATTAATGTCTAAATGAGTATTCTAAAAAGTCACAACAAACAATACAGGAACTGGGACTTCCCTGGTGGCACAGTGGTTATGAATCCGCCTGCCGATGCAGGGGACACGGGTTCGAGCCCTAGTCTGGGAAGATCCCACATGCCGCAGAGCAACTAAGCCTGTGCGCTACAATTACTGAAGCCCGCGCACCTAGAGACCATGCTCCGCAACAAGAAAAGCCACAGCAAAGAGAAGCCCGCGCACCGCAGCGGAGAGTAGCCCCTGCTCGCCCCAACTAGAGAAAGCCCGCGCTCAGCAACGAAGACCCAACGCAGCCAAAAATAAATTAATTGATTAATTAAAAAAAAAAATACAGGAACTAAAGACACGTAGAAAGCATATTAGTTTCCTTTCATAGTAAGTAATCAGCAGACATTATACATTTGATAATTCAAGAAACAAAAGTTTACTCATAGTATTTAAAGTAATAAAGTACACTCTAGACTAACAATATTAACATAACAAATATGAGGAGGTAGAAGGATAAGTTAGTTATTAGGTTTATTAAATCCCACATCTTTCATATTTGAGAATCAACAGATGCTATATAAAGTTGTTCAACATATTCATTCCTCTATATGTCCACCAACAAAACAAAAACAAACTGAAAAGAGGTATTACTTCAAAGGAAGCAGGAATGAGGGTGGATGAAGTAAGGGAGACTTTTTACTTTATATTCTTCAGTTTATTTAACTGTTTTGTTTGAAAAATGAAACAAAAACAACCAACTAAAAATAAAACATTTACTAGTGCATACAATATGGGAAAAAAAATAAGTAGTAAAATCTGTGATTACATACTCAAGGAAATAAAAAACAAAATGACCACTGACAACTTTGAATAGTTTTTTCTATTAATTACTCCACAAGTATCATCGCTATGAAATCACAAAATACTCACTGCTACAAGTCAGAGACCACGATGCCTCTACCAGAGGCCAAATTGTGCCATTGCTTCCTCATAATATTTATGAGCAAAAAAAATCTCTGAGCCCTAGAGAGATGTTGCTCTATTTTATAACAACCTCTGAGAGGAAGAATAACTTCCAAACATTCTAGACTTCTTGTTCATTAACACAAAAAATACAACAAATGTGTTACCAACACCCACTGCTTCTACTCCTAAATTCTCATTTTAATTCCCTCCTCTCTACCACCACCCCCTTAGGCCTTCAAAATTTCTTGCCTTAATTGGTATCCTTCTCTCCCTTTTCTCCTCATTCTGTACACTGATACAAAACAATCATTCTAGCATGCAAACTTTTTTTTTAAATTAATTAATTTTTTTGTTTGTTTTTATTTTTGGCTGTGTTGGGTCTTCATTGCTGCGCGTGGGCTTTCTCTAGTTGCAGCCAGTGGGGGCTACTCTGCGTTGCAGTGTGCGGGCTTCTCACTGCGGTGGCTTCTCTTGTTGGGGAGCCTGGGCTCTGGGCGTGCGGGTTCAGTAGTTGTGGCGCACGGGCTTAGTTGCTCCGCGGCATGTGGGATCTTCCTGGGCCAGGGATCGAACCCGTGTCCCCTGCACTGGCAGGCGGATTCATAACCACTGCGCCACCAGGGAAGCCCCTAGCATGCAAACTTGATTATGTCACACCCACATTTGAAATATCAATGTCTTCCCACTACGTATAAAGTCCAAAGTCCTTGGCATGACATTCAAGGACCTTAATGACCTGGCTCTAGCCCAATCTCTCTGGCCTCATATTTTCACACATCCCCATATACACCTCATAACTCTGGCCACACCAAAACTACTTGCAATTCTTCTAAAGGGTCATTCATTCTTAGGCCTCCAAGTATTTATTTATATGCTTCTCTCGTCTTCCCTAGAAGCCCCTTATTCTCTTCTTCAGCTGGCATACCCTTATTTCTCATAGATACAACACAGAAATCACATGCTCCAGAAAGTCTTTTTGCATCTCCTCTCTTCCCTACCAGACCAGGTTAAGGTCCCCTTTCTCTGTGCTCTTTATAGTATTCTGTTTATCCCTCTGTTTATCCTATCATGTCTCCTTTCACTTATATTACTATTTTCTCTTTACCACTAGAATGTTCTCTCAAGATCAGGAACTGTGACTTCTCTCTTTGAGTCAGGCAATTTACAAGACAATATTCAAAATAACAATTTCTTAACTAAGTAAACTAATTAAACGTGATATTTCTAAAAGCTGGTATCTATAACACGGAATATAATCATAAAAGGAATTTCCCCACACAAAAAGGAACAAGGGAGAATTCTGCTTCTGGTATCGCTGAGTAAGTGCCTACCAAATCAGATAACAACTGTAATTCGTGAACCAAATACAAAAATAACTACCTAAAGGCACTGAAGAGTAACCAAAAGAAGGCATATTGAATTAGAGGGGAGTCAATACTTGGAATAGAGCAGTACAGGTGAATTTCTCACTTTTTTTTCCTACGGTAAGTCCAGGGGTTCCTAAAACTCCAATATAAACCTCACAACCTTCCTATCTTGAAGAACCAGAGGACAGAGTTCAGGGACACCATGGATGCTGAAAAGTAAGAGGAATCTCAGAATGAAGAGAGCCAGAAAGGGAGAGATAAAAATCTAGGTACAAACTCTATCCAAGTTTCTAGCTGACCTCTGAACTACATTTGCAAGGAGTAAACCATAGGAAGCCCAGCTAAGGATAAAAGAACTGAATTAAGACTACCATCCAAGAGACAGAGCTTAGAGTTTGCGTCCAATCATGTTAACTGCCTACTAAACAAAAGCATCAAAAGTGTTTAAAGGAATATAACAGAATTCAAGAGTCTCCACAACTTCATGTGTACAATGTCCAGGATACAATCCAAACTTCCTTCACAGACAACACAATCAGGAAAAGGTGACCCATTTTCAAGAGAAAAGATAAACTGAGACTAAGTAAAAGATTGCTCAGATGTTAGAATTAGTAGACAAGATTTTCAAACAAGAATTACAACTATGCTCAATGATGCAGAGAAAAATTTGATCATAACAAATGAAAAGAAAACTTAACAGGCCAAAAGAAAATTTAAAAATAACCAACAGATATCCTACACTGAAAAATTCACTGGACGAACTTAACAGCAAAATGAAAATGACAGAGAAAAAACTCAGTGCACTTGAAAACAGACCAATAAAATTACGGAATTTGAAGAATAGAGAGAAAAAAAGATTTAGGGGAAAAAAGAAAGAAAGTTTCAGGGCCAGCAGACTGGCACACAAAATGCTAAAAGAATTTCTTTAGGCTGAAGGGAAATGATACTAGATGGAAACTCAGATCTTCAGAAAGTATGAAGGGCACTGGAAATGTCTTGAAATGCATTCGTTAATTCAACAAATATTTAACACGTACCTAGGATAAACAATGTCCTTTAGGCAATAAACATTTCATTAACCTTGTGTATAAATAATTTTTATTATTAATTTATGCTATATTTTCAGGGATGTTTTATCAGTAGTCCTCTATATGCCAGTTATGAAGTCTCTCTCTTCTTTTTTTTTGGCCGCACCACACAGCTTGTAGGATTTTAGTTCCCCCGACCAGTGACTGAACCCCGGCCACAGCAGTGAAAGTGCTGGATTTTAGTTCCCCCGACCAGTGACTGAACCCCGGCCACAGCAGTGAAAGCGCTGAGTCCTAAACACTGCACCACCAGGGAATTCCCATGAAGTCTCTTTACCTCCTGCTTTAGACTGAATGTTTGTGTCCCCCAAAATTCACACGTTGAAATCCTAACCCCCAATATGATGGTATTAGGAGGTGAGTCTTTGAGAGGTGATTAGGTCATGGCGGTGGAGGCCTCATGAATAGGATTAGTGCCATTATAAAAGAGACCCCAGAGAGCTCCCTTGCCCCTTCTGCCATGCAGGAAGATGGCTGTCTATGAACCAGGAAGCAGGCCCTCACCAGACAATCTGCCAGCACCCTGATCTTGGACTTCCCAGCCTCCAGAACTATGAGAAATAAATTACTGTTGTTTATAACCACCCCAGTTTACAGTATTTTCATTAAAGCATCCCAAACGGACTAAGACATCTCTCCCAAACTGTATATTTGAAAGTTTTATCCATTTTATGAAACTAGGAATGTAAATAAAAAGTAATACAGTAGGCATACACTGTTGAATATTTTTATTAACTCACTGACTATAAAATCTAACAAGCTAGAAACATGGGACATCAGTTGTTTCCTCCCTGTCCCACATTCAACTCCTCAATATATCCTGTCATTTCTACCTCCTAAATAAATCTTGAATCCATCCACTTCTCTTAATCTTTATTGCCTCTACTCATGCCATCATCATTCTTTACATCGATTACTATTTTCCCTCTTGCCCTTCTATTATTCTCACAACAGCCACAAATCATGGATCATGTCACTCTCCTCCACTGATGCCCCACTGCATTTAGAATAAAAATCTAAACTCCTTACTAAGCTTCCAAGATCTGTGTGATATAGCCCCTATTTCTACAGTCTCATACATCCCATTCTAGTCTCAACTTCACCCATTATATTTCAGTGATAGAGGCCCTCCTCTCAATTCCTTGAACACATCAAGTTCTTTTATAAAGTTCTTTGTACAGACTGTTCCCTCAAACTGGCTTACTCCCCCTACCCTGTCTACCCCCTAGTGCAATGGACTGAATAATCGAGTACCCCCCCACACTAAAATTCATACATTGAAATCCTAGTCCTCAATGTGATAGCATTAGGAATAAGGACCCTTGGGAGAAAATTTGGTCATGAGGGTAGAGTGGATTTATGTCCTTATAAAGACGACCCCAGAAAGCTCTCTCACCCTCTTTCTACCATATGAGGGTACAATGAGAAGATGGTAGTCTGCAACCTAGAAGAAGGCCATCACAACAGAACCCAACAATGCTGGCATCCTGATCTTGGACTTCCTGCCTCCAGAACTGAGAAATAAATTTCTGTTGTTTATACGCCAACCAGTCTATGGTACTTTGTTATAGCAGCCTGAACTAAGATACCCAGTTATTTAAATGGCTAACTCCTTCTGATCCTTTACACGTTAAGTTTATATGTCACCTCTTCAAAGTGCTTATCCTGAGCACCTTGTCAAAAACATGTCTCCACATTATTCTCTAATGCTGCACTATTTCTTTCCCCTCATAACATTTGTCACAAATCAGAATTATGGTGTCTTTGTTTTGTTTTGCTTTCCTTTACATTGCTTTGTACTGTTTGAGACCCTATACAGGACTATAGTTCCATGAAAACAGGGACCACATCTGCATGGTTTGCCAGGACACCTGATAGCTAATACAACAGGAATACTGAGGATGCTTAATAATTTTTTTTTAATTAACTGAAAGCCAAAAACAGGCTCAAGTATTCACACATCTCATTATTGCTTCATTTCAAATAGTTTACTTGTCATCTTAGTTTACCACATTGGGATAGGGAAACATGAGGAGACTGACTTGACAAATAAATGTTCCTGCAAATTTTTTTAAATTAAATTTATTTATTTATTTATTTTTGGCTGCGTTGGGTCTTCATTGCTGCATGCGGGCTTTCTCTAGTTGCGGCGAGCGGGGGCTACTCTTCCTTGCGGAACCTGGGCTTCTCATTGCAGTGGCTTCTCTTGTTGCGGAGTACGGGCTCTAGGTGCACGGGCTTCAGTAGTTGTGGCACACGGGCTCAGTAGTTGTGGCTCGCAGGCTCTAGAGCGCAGGCTCAGTAGTTGTGGCGCACAGGCTTAGTTGCTCCGCGGCATGTGGGATCTTCCCAGACCAGGGCTTGAACCTGTGTCCCCTGCATTGGCAGATGGATTCTTAACCACTGCACCACCAGGGAAGCCCTCATGCAAAATTTTTATTAAAAATAAAGAGAATATAAAATATTTCCTTTACTGTCCCTGAGAATCTGTGTTACTCGAATCAGGATGAAAAATACTTTAAATTATATATATAAAAAAAAACTCACTGGCAATATTCCAAACTAATCCACATCAGCAGCATATCTTTAAAATACACCAATATGTGGACTTCCCTGGTGGCGCAGTGGTTAAGACTCTGTCTGCCAATGCAGGTGACACACGTTCGATCCCTGGTCAGGGAAGATCCCACATGCCGTGGAGCAACTAAGCCTGTGCGCCACAACTACTGAGTCTGCATTCTAGAGCCCGCAAGCCACAACTACTGAGCCTGCGTGCCACAACTACTGAAGCCCACGGGCCCAGAGCCTGTACTCTGCAACAAGAGAAGCCACCGCAATGAGAAGCCCGCGCACTGCAACGAAGAGTAGCCCCCACTCGCTCCAACTGGAGAAAGCCCGCGTGCAGCAACAAAGACCCAACACAGCCAAAAATAAATAAATAAATAAATTTATTTAAAAAAAAAAACCCACCAATGTGAGAATATAACTGATAATATTTAACAATTTAAATTAACAAAAGTAAAAACATTTCTTCTTCTATAAAGAAAAAACCTAAGTGGACTATTAAATTATGCCAGAAAAATGAAAAAGACCTTTTAAGCAGATGCAGCATTTTGAAAACCCAATTTCTTATCAAGAAAGCAATTGTCTAAGTAGTATAAGAATGTTCTTAAGAAAACAGTAAACATCTAAATCCTAGACAAGAAGTACTCTCTGTCCCTAAAGAGAAGTCATAGAGGTTGTACTTGTGCTATTATAAATAGAAATCTATTTCCTAATAATTGTTGTGTATGTATTTCCTTTATTATCTCCACAGGAGAACCAGATGACAATGACTAACTACATCATTTTTTTTAAAAAAAGGAGAAAGCTGGTTTTTTGCTTTTATTTCTTTAATTCTATTAAAAGCCATCTTTAATTCACCCTACTACAGAAGTTCTTAAAATAATCTGCGCAGTTAATTTCTAACTATCCCAAGGGAAGCTATTCTTACTACTTCCCAGGAACATTTCATCATTCTAGACTCAGACATTTGCAGCATCTGTAGTAAATTAAAATATGATACCATTTATTATTTATCAGATTGGCAAAAGTTAAACTGACAATACCCTGACCTGATGAAGGGATTTAAAGGGGAAAAAAATCATTCATATACCTTGTTACCAAAAGTGTAAATTGGCAAAATTTATAGAGGTCAATTGGTAATATGTTTCAGAAGTTTTTAAAATGTACATGCTTTTTAAACCAGGATTTTCATTTCTAAAACTTTATACAACAGAACTAAGCAGTCAGGAGACATGTGTAAGCCCGTAGGCTGCAACACTATCAGGTAATACTGAATTTAAATTTAAATGACCTACATATCATTTGGGTATTTGATACTGGTAAATTGTTTAAATTATAGTATATTCACATATCAGTCAGGGTCCAGTCATAGTAGGCACAATTCATTTGCTGAAAAGACAGAGCATACAGCTATTAAGAATAGCTATATCTTTATTTATTATCATAGATGTCCAAAACACAGATTTATTTGTTTGTTTGCCTGCACTGGGTCTTATTTGCGGCATGTGGGATCTTCATTGCCACGTGCAGGATCTTCACTGAGGCATGAGGGATCTTCAGTTGTGGAATGCAAACTCTTAGTTGTGGCATGTGGGATCTAGTTCCCTGACCAAGGATCAAATCCGGGCCCCCTGCATTGGGAGCGTGGAGTCCTAGCCACTGGACCACCAGGGAAGTCCCGATTTTTTGTTTGTTTTTTCTTTTTTAAGAAACACTATCAGTTTTCTCTGTTGAGTACAATGTTAGCTGTGGATTTGTCAAAAATGGTCTTTATTATGTTGAGGTATGTCCCGTCTACATCCAATTTGTTTAGGGTATATATTATGAAAGGATGTTATATGTTGTCAAATGCTTTTCCTGTATCTATTAAGATGATCAAATGACTTCTATCTTTCATTATATTAGTGTAATGTATCACATTTATTTATTTGCATATGTCAAACCTAAACCAGTATTTGCTATCAAAGGAGCTAACTGGCCATACACTAAAGCTTTTTTATTTTAATTTTTATTGGAGTATAGCTGATTTACAATGTTGTGTTAGTTTCAGGTGTACAGCAACGTGAATCAGTTATACATATACATATATCCACTCTTTTATTTATTTTTTATAAATTTGTTTATTTATTTATTTTTGGCTGCGTTGGGTCTTTGTTGCTGCTGCACGCGGGCTTTCTCTAGTTGTGGTGAGCAGGGGTTACTCTTCGTTGCAGTGCATAGGCTTCTCATTGCAGTGGCTTCTCTTGTTGCAGAGCACGGGCTCTAGGCACGTGGGCTTCGGTAGTTGTGGCAGACGGGCTCAGTAGTTGTGGATCGCGGGCTCTAGAGCCCAGGCTCAGTAGTTGTGGCACACGGGCTTAGTTGCTCCGCGGCATGTGGGATCTTCCCAGACCAGGGCTCAATTCCGTGTCCCCTGCATTGGCAGGCGGATTCTCAACCAGTGTGCCACCAGGGAAGCCCTCCACTCTTTTTTAGACTCTTTTCCCATTATAGGCTGTTACAGACTGTTGAGTAGAATTCCCTGTGCTATACAGTAGGTCCTTATTAGTTATCTATTTTATAGATAGTAGGATGTATATGTCAATCCCTATCTCCCAATTTATCCCTCCCCCCTTACTCCCTGGTAACCATAAGTTTGTTTTCTACATCTGTAACTCTATTTCTGTTTTGTAGATATTTTCTGTTTACCATGTCTTCTCTTCGAAAGTCTCATGTTGATGTACAAATTGAGCTCTTTAATTTTCCCTTTTAAAGTAGTTACCATGTTATTTCTATCAATTCTCTCCATTTTTATCATATTTTGACAAGACTTCTTTCACATATATGATAAGCTTTATGTCCTAATCTTCATTATAACTGTACAGGAAGAATTATTTTGTCCTTATCTTAAAGCATAAGAACTATGTAGCCAAACCTCCCCCTAAAAAAAAATCTTTCTACTGCCAGATCATTGTTCAGATGCTCTTATTCTGAGTAATCCCTAACTTATAATCTAATCTATACCACTAATTTTTAAGAGTTTCTAAACTAAAAAGTATCCATTTATTTTTCCTTAGCCTCTTGATGTTAAGAGGCTAAGGAAAAATAAATTTTTCCCTAACCAAAAAAAAAAATTTTACCCCAAAAATTCTGTATTATTTTGAACAACCTATGATAATTCTCTTTAAAAAAAAAAAAAAAATGATTAGTATGGCAGCCAAGGAGATGAGCTGCTCAGATCTCCTTTCAAGAAAGAACATAAAATACACCTGTAGGGAAGGTAAATAGCTATTAGAGCCTTCAGGCTCTGCCACAGCTTTCTAGCCAAAACCACAATCTTCACAGAAATACCCCAACCAATGACTGTGCATGGTTGGGATACTAGGATGTGGCCATTTCTACCTAACATGGGACTCCTCTAAGAAGCAATCTTTGCTCTAGAGCTCCCCACTGAGTTGGCTCAGACTTTGTATAGAGTTAACTGCTGCGCAGAAAATTAATCAAGCTAGAACGCTAGCTTAGAAATTGGCTCAGAAAAAACACATCCTTGGTGTCAGAGTAAAACATCTGCAGGGGTAAAAACAACTACCTCAACCAACATCCCAAATAAAATGATAAAAGTCTTCAGTATATTTGTTTTTAATATTTTATAACAATCTTTTTTCTCCCTGAAGATTCATTCATTATTTTGATACAAAAAATAAACCCTTTAACCTGTAAAGAGTGTCACTTGTTTTCATAATGTTGTAGAGTAATATTTTCTAAATCTCATCCTATAATTACCTGTAGAAGAATCCAAAGGGATATACAAATTAGAGAAATAAATGTTTGTTTTGAGGTGCTAACATTATAGTTTTATATTTGGATCTTTGATGAATAATAATGCTATATCAGTATTAAATAACTGTATCTGTTGGCTCCTTTGGAAGAAGATGTTAAGATGGAGACAGGAGTGCAAGAGATGTACTGGAGAACAATGCCCGTGAAAGATTAAAGGAAGCAGGCTAGGGGCAGGAAAGTCTCACCATGATCCAACTCTGAAAAAGTCTCAGCCATGTGAACAAGGAACATTTTTTAAAAGCCAACTGAGAAAGGCCACCATCACCCTGACACCAAAACCAGACAAAGATGTCACAAAAAAAGAAAACTACAGGCTAATATCACTGATGAACATAGATGCAAAAATCCTCAACAAAATAGTAGCAAACAGAATCCAACAGCACATTAAAAGGATCATACACCATGATCAAGTGGGGTTTATTCCAGGAATGCAAGGATTCTTCAATATATGCAAATCAATCAATGTGATACACCATATTAACAAACTGAAGGATGAAAACCATATGATCATCTCAACAGATGCAGAAAAAGCTTTTGACAAAATTCAACACACATTTATGACAAAAAACTCTCTAGAAAGTAGGCACAAAGGGAACTTACCTCAACATAATAAAGGCCATATAAGACAAACCCACAGCCAACATTGTTCTCAATGGTGAAAAACATGAAACCATTTCCACTAAGATCAGAACAAGACAAGGTTGCCCACTCTCACCACTATTTTTCAACATAGTTTTGGAAGTTTTAGCCACAGCAATCAGAGAAGAAAAAGAAATAAAAGGAATCCGAATCAGAAAAGAAGTAAAACTGTCACTGTTTGCAGATGACATGATACTATACATAGAGAATCCTAAAGATGCTACCAGAAAACTACTAGGACTAATCCATGAATTTGGTAAAGCAGCAGGATACAAAATTAATGCACAGAAATATCGCACATTCCTATACATTAATGAAGAAAAATCTGAAAGAGAAATTAAGGAAACACTCCCATTTACCACTACAACAAAAAAGAATAAAATACCTAGGAATAGGGGCTTCCCTGGTGGTGCAGTGGTTGAGAATCTGCCTGCCAATGCAGGGGACACGGGTTCGAGCCCTGGTCTGGGAAGATCCCACATGCCGCGGAGCAACTAGGCCCGTGAGCCACAATTACTGAGCCTGAGCGTCTGGAGCCTGTGCTCTGCAACAAGAGAGGCCGCGATAGTGAGAAGCCCGCGCTCCGCGATAAAGAGCGGCCCCCCACTTGCCGCAATTAGAGGAAGCCTGCGCACAGAAACGAAGACCCAACACAGCCATAAATAAATAAATAAATAAATAAATAAATAAATAAATAAATAAATAAATAAAAGTCCTGGCAAGGCAGCAAGAGGCTGAAGAGTTGGTTTAAAAAAAAAAAAAAAAAAAAAAAAACACCTAGGAATAAACTTCCCTAAGGAGACAAAAGACCTGTATGCAGAAAACTATAAGATACTGATGAAAGAAATTAAAGATGATACAAACAGATGGAGAGATATACCATGTTCTTTGATTGGAAGAATCAACATTGTGAAAAGGACTATACTACCCAAAGCAATCTACAGATTCAATGCAATCCCTATCGAACTACCAATGGCATTTTTCACAGCACTAGAACAAAAAATTTCACAATTTGTATGGAGAAACAAAAGACCCCGAATAGCCAAAGCAATCTTGAGAAAGAAAAACAGAGCTGGAGAAATCAGACTCCCTGACTTCAGACTACACTACAAAACTACAATAATCAAGAGAGTATGGTACAGGCACAAAAACAGAAATATAGATCAATGGAACAGGATAGAAAGCCCAGAGATAAACCCATGCACATATGGTCACCTTATTTTTGATATAGGAGGCAAGCATATACAGTGGAGAAAAGACAGCTTCTTCAATAAGTGGTGCTGGGAAAACTGGACAGCTACATGTAAAAGAATGAAATTAGAACACTCCCTAACACTATACACAAAAATAAACTCAAAATGGATCAAAGACCTAAATGTAAGGCCAGACACTATCAAACTCTTAGAGGAAACTATAGGCAGAACACTCTATGAAATAAATCACAGCAAGAACCTTTTTGACCCAGCTCCTAGAGAAATGGAAATAAAAACACAAATAAACAAATGGGACCTAATGAAACTTAAAAACTTTTGCACAGCAAAGGAAACCATAAACAAGACAAAAAGACAGCCCTCAGAATGGGAGAAAATATTTGCAAATGAAGCAACTGACAAAAGATGAATCTCCAAATTTTACAAGCAGCTCATGCAGCTCAATAACAAAAAAACGAACAACCCAATCCAAAAGTGGGCAGAAGACCTAAATAGACATTTCTCCAAAGAAGATATACAGATTGCCAACAGACACATGAAAGAATGCTCAACATCCTTAATCATTAGAGAAATGCAAATCAAAACTACAATGAGATATCATCTCACACCGGTCAGAATGGCCATCATCAAAAAATCTAGAAACAATAAATGCTGGAGAGGGTGTGGAGGAAAGGGAACTCTCTTGCACTGTTGGTGGGAATGTAAATTGATACAGCCACTATGGAGAACAGTATGGAGGTTCCTTTAAAAACTAAAAATAGAACTACCATATGATCCAGCAATCCCACTACTGGGCATATACCCTGAGAAAACCATAGTTCAAAAAGAGTCATGTACCAAAATGTTCATTGCAGCTCTATTTACCATAGCCAGGGCATGGAAGCAACCTAAATGTCCATCGACAGATGAATGGATAAAGAAGATGTGGCACATATATACAATGGAATATTACTCAGCCATAAAAAGAAATGAAATGGAGGTATTTGTAATGAGGTGGATGGAGTTAGAGTCTGTCATACAGAGAGAGTGAAGTAAGTCAGAAAGAGAAAAACAAATACAGTATGCTAACACATATATACGGAATCTAAGGGATAAAAAAAAAAAAAAAGGCCATGAAGAACCTAGTGGCAAGACGGGAATAAAGACACAGACCTACTAGAGAATGGACTTGAGGATATGGGGAGGGGGTGGGGTGAGATGTGACAGAGTGAGAGAGTGTCATGGACATATATACACTACCAAATGTAAAATAGATAGCTAGTGGGAAGCAGCCGCATAGCACAGGGAGATCAGCTTGGTGCTTTGTGACCACCTAGAGGGGTGGGATGGGGAGGGTGGGAGGGAGGGAGATGCAAGAGGGAAGAGATATGGGAACATATTGTATATGTATAACTGATTAACTTTGTTATAAAGCAGAAGCTAACACACCATTGTAAGGCAATTATACTTCAATAAAGATGTTTAAAAAAAAAAAAAAAAAAAAAACTACAATGAGGTATCATCTCACACCGGTCAGAATGGCCACCATCAAAAAATCTAGAAACAGTAAATGCTGGAGAGGGTGTGGAGAAAAGGGAACCCTCTTGCACTGTTGGTGGGAATGTAAATTGATACAGCCACTATGGAGAACAGTATGGAGGGTCCTTAAAAAACTAAACATAGAACTACCATACAACCCAGCAATGCCACTACTGGGCATATACCCTGAGAAAACCATAATTCAAAAAGAGTCATGTACCAAAATGTTCATTGCAGCTCTATTTACAATAGCCAGGACATGGAAGCAACCTAAGTGTCCATCATCAGATGAATGGATAAAGAAGATGTGGCACATATGTACAATGGAATATTACTCAGCCATAAAAAGAAATGAAATGGAGTTATTTGTAGTGAGGCGGATGGAGTTAGAGTCTGTCATACAGAGTGAAGTAAGTCAGAAAGAGAAAAACAAATACAGTATGCTAACACGTATATATGGAATCGAAGGAAAAAAAAAAGAAAAAAAAGGTCATGAAGAACCTAGTGGCAAGATGGGAATAAAGACACAGACCTACTAGAGAATGGACTTGAGGATATAGGGAGGGGGAAGGGTAAAATGTGACAAAGAGAGAGAGTGGCATGGACATATATACACTACCAAACGTAAAACAGATAGCTCGTGGGAAGCAACCGCATAGCACAGGGAGATCAGCTCTGTGCTTTGTGACCAACTAGGGGTGTGGGATAGGGAGGGCGGGAGGGAGGGAGATGCAAGAGGGAAGAGATATGGGAACATATGTATATGTATAACTGATTCACTTTGTTATAAAGCAGAAACTAACACACCATTGTAAAGCAATTATACTCCAATAAAGATGTTAAAAAAATAAAAAAATTAAAAATCTACAAACAATAAATGCTGGAGAGGGTGTGGAGAGAAGCGAACCCTCTCTCACTGTTGGTGGGAATGTAAAATTGATACAGTCACTATGGAGAACAGTATGGAGGTTCCTTAAAAAACTAAAAATAGAACTACCATACAACCCAGCAATCTACTACTGGGCATATACCCTGAGAAAACCATAATTCAAAAAGAGTCATGTACCACAATGTTCATTGCAGCTCTATTTACAATAGCCAGGACATGGAAGCAACCTAAGTGTCCATCGACAGATGAATGGATAAAGAAGACGTGGCACATATATACAATGGAATATTACTCAGCCACAGAAAGAAATGAAATTGAGTTATTTGTAGTGAGATGGATGGACCTAGAGTCTGTCACACAGAGTAAAGTAAGTCAGAAAGAGAAAAACAAATACTGTATGCTAACACATACGTATGGAATGTAAAAAAAAAGTGGTTCTGAAGAACCTAGGGGCAGGACAGGAATAAAGACGCAGACATAGAGAATGGACTTGAGGACACGGGGAGGGGGAAGGGTAAGCTGGCATGAAGTGAGAGTGGCATGGACATATATACACTACCAAATGTAAAATAGATAGCTAGTGGGAAGCAGCCACATAGTACAGGGAGATCAGCTCGGTGCTTTGTGACCACCTAGAGGGGTGGGATAGGGAGGGTGGGAGGGAGATGTAAGAGGGAGGGGATATGGGGATATATGCATACGTATAGTCGATTCACTTTGTTATACAGCAAAAACTAACACACCATTGTGGAGCAATTATACTCCAGTAAAGATGTTAAAAAAAATTAAAATTAAAAAATAAAATAACTAATGAATATTTGAAAAAAATGTTCAATTTAAATAGTGACCTTCCCTTCTAGTAATGTGTAGTCCGTAATTTAGACCAACGTTCCCAATGCAAACAATTAGAAAAGCTGAAAAACGTTAAAATCATCTGATCATAGGCATTAGAGTAAGCAAGACAGAAAAAAAAAATTACAGGACACAGATCCAGAAGGAGAAGAAGAAAACCTAGAGGTAAGATCAGCATTTTGGGCCACTTTTCCCCTAGCACAATTCTGCAAATCCAGCTGAAGATTTAGAAGATAAGCAGAGCTTTTGACAGGTAGGTAGGGATAGAGGACAAATACTGGAGTCCAGAGTCCACCAAGAAAAGAAGTATAGTTAAAACCCTGTAGTATCTGGAGTCCAAACACTGAAAGGCTACTCCCTAGGAAGCCTAAAATAAACTGACTATCCTTGGGATTACAGTCCCACCTCAAATCATCTCAGTACTTAAAACTGGATTAAGGTGATACAGAATCACTAGTGCCCCTAGCCACCTGCCAGAAGCAAACATAAATCTTCATCCTAAACCTTCAGTTACTTCTGTAACTTTTCTATTTCTAATATCCAATGCTCAATCAAATATGACTAGGCATAAAAGGAAAGTGGTTTTTTTTTTAATCAACAATAAAGCTCCCACAGGAATCCAGAAAATAACATTATTAGAAACAGACTGCAAAATACCCAAGCCATGCCCATGCATAAACTTCTATAAGAATGTTCCTAGCAGCTTTATTTGTAATAGCCGAAAACTGAAAACAACCTAAATGTCTTTCGATGGATGAATGAATCAACAAATCTCAATTTTGCCGATTTGTCAAACAGCCATACAATGGAATATTACTCAGCAATAAAAAGAAACTATTTGATCCACACAACCACGTGGATGAATATCAAGATAATCATGCTGAGTGAAAGAAGCCCCCCCAAAAAGTACATGTTGTACATTTATATGAATTTCCAAATATACAAGTAATCTACAGTGCCAGAAAGCAGATCAGTGGTTACTTAGGGATGGGGAGTAATAAGGGAGAAAGGAGTAGGAAGCAAGGATTACAAAGGCACATAAAGAAATTTTGGGGAGTAATGGATATGTTCATTATGTTGATCATGGTGATGGTTTCACCAGTATAAACATATCAAAACTCATAACACTGCACATTTTAAATATGCACAGTTTATATTACATCAATAATATCTCAATAAACCTAAAACAACATGCTTAATATGTTCAAAGAAATAAGAGTAATAAATCATCAAAGAACTTGATTTTTTTTTTTTACAAAAGAACAAAGTAAATAATCTAAAATTGAAGTACACAATTAACCAAAATTAAGAATTCAATGGGTGGGATTAACAGCAGCTCAGAATGTAGGTCAGAAGAAAACATGCAGAACACAAAGAGACAAAAGGATGGAATATATCAAAAACAAAAGTTGGGGAGCAAAAGACAGAGGGGATACAGTGGGAAAGTAAACATACATGTATTTGGAATTCCAAAAGAAGAAAGAAAATGGGACAGAAGAGCATTCAAAGTGATAATGGCTTAAAATTTTTGAAAACTGATTTTAAAACATCATGATAGAGACTGAATAAGCCCTATGAAACTCAAGCAAATAAGTACAAAGAAAATCATTCTGAGTTCAAAAGGGGGAAAAAATGCTTAAAGCAGCCAAAGGGTGGAAATCAGATTATACTCAAAGAAAGAAAAATTAGGGCTTCCCCAGTGGCGCAGTGGTTAAGAATCCACCTGCCAATGCAGGGGACACGGGTTTGAGCCCTGGTCCGGGAAGATCCCACATGTCGCGAAGCAGCTACTCCCATGCACCACAACTACTGAGCCTGCGCTCTAGAGCCCGCAAGCCACGACTACTAAGCCCGCGTGCCACAACTACTGAAGGCCGCGCGCCTAGAGCCCATGCTCTGCAACAAGAGGAGCCACCACAATGAGAAGCCCACGCACCGCAATGAAGAGCAGCCCCCAATCGCGGCAACTAGAAAAAGCCCACTCGCAGCAACAAAGACCCAACGCAGACAAAATTAAATAAATAAAATAAATAAATTTATTTTTTAAAAAAATAGGAAAGAAAAATTAGACTTTAGGCTAACTTCAATAGAAACAATAGGAGCCAGAACACAATAGAAACACATCCTCAAACTGAATGATAACAACTGCCAACTTAGAATTCTATTCCCTGCAAAAACTTCTTTCAAGCATGAATGTCAAATAAACACATTTTCAAACAAAAACAGAGAATTCTCAGAATTACACACAGAAACTCAGCATAATTATTTTGAGACTCATTCATATGGTTCTGTATATCAATATTTTGTTCCTTTTTATTGCTAAGCAGTATTCAACTGTATAAATATATCTCAATTTGCTTATACATTAATCCATTAATGGACATTTACATTGTTTCCAGTTTGGGGCTATTACAAATAAAGTGTGCTTAAGGCAGAAGAAATATTTTGCCAGATAGAAGCCTTAAAGAACCAGGAAGGGAAAAAAAAGTAACAGATTAAATATGTGAGTAAACTTAAATGAATGACTGTTTAAACAATAGCTACAATTTCCTATAGCGTTTAAATTTTAAATAGAATTAAACTACAACAGCAGCACACAAGTCAGTAGAAATAAATGAAGTTAAAGTGTTTTAAAGTCCTTACACTAGCAGGAAGAGGATAAAAGTATCTATTTATATTATTAGCCTTTGATAATTCAGAGAAAATTCAATAGTAACTGTAAAGAAAACTGAGACATTTCATTCTTAAATTCAGCAAACACCTACTGAACGTCTCCTATGTGCCAAGCACAAAACTAGGCACTATGTACATACAACAGTAAACAAAAGAAACTACAAACAACTCAAAGCCTACCAACAGTAGAATGGATAAATGCATTACAGTTTGTTCATAAAATGGAATACTACACAATAACGAAAACAAACCACAATACACATAACATGGATGAATCTCAAAACACAATGTTGAGTGAAAAGAAGAAAGACACAAAAGGATACTTACTATATTCCTCCATCCATAGGAAGTTCAAACACAAGCAAGAGTAATCTATGGAATTATAAATCAGAAGTGTATCTTTCGAGAGGAGGAAGGGTTATTGATTGGAATGGAGCATAATGAGGGCTTCTGGGGTACTGATAATGGTCTGTTTCTTGAACTGAGTGGTGGTTACATGGGTGTGTTCATTTGGGGGAGTATTTACTGAGCTGTGTAGTTTGTGTAATTTGTTTATGCATGCTGTAATTTCATTAAAAGTTTTTTAAGAGATGGTACAGTCTACATGTACTGATGTGGAAAACTTTAGAGCATACTTCTGGGAAAATTAAGTTCTGAGAAAAAGAAGAAACTACTGAATAATAGTTATATATCTTTTTATAAAAATATATTGCATATATACATTATGCAGAAAATAATTCGAGAGGGTGATCAACAAGAGTTATATCTGAGTGACATGAATATGGGTGGCATTTTTCTCCCCATATTGGTCTGTGTTTTAAATTTATCTACAACAAACATGGAAATCTTACATAACAGATATATTTGAAAACTAATTATAAAAGAACAATAGCCTTTTTATCCTCCTCAATCTAAAGACAATTCATCTTGAAAGAGGAGAGCAAAGCCAAATGGGAATAGAAACGCTCTGCTTTCTCTGACAATCTATTAATATAACACCTCAGTACCAAACAGCAGGACTATTCTTTCTTTCTTTGTTGATACTGCTACTAAAACAATTGTAAAAGCTTTTTATGGACTTAAGCATTTGTCACAAGCTTTATTACAAGCTTTGGCCTTCTCCACACTATATTTATACTCTAGTGCTTCTCATTTATATTCATCTTTGTTTATATGGCTGTCCTTGCCCTTCTTTACATCCTTTCAGTATCTGCATTCATCAGTACTCCCATCTTATTTTACCTTCTGTTCTCACAGGCAATACCTCATGATTTTTTTAGAATGTCTTATCTTCTTCAAAGAGCCAGACACTAGAAAATTAAAATTTCACCAACTCCACACTATCCAAACATCAAATTCAGATGCCTCTCAGCTCTCCCTGTCACTGAAAGTACATAACTCTTTTATAGCTAACTGTAAAACATTACAAACCCTTTCAATGCAGTTACCCAATATTCAACACTTTATGTGCTTCATTTTGGGGTTTTCCTAACACCACTTCGATCAATCCTTTAAACAGTAAAATAAGATGCACAAATATTTACCACAGCAATTTATAATTATTTAATTTTACTTATATTACATAAAATTTATAAAATGAAGAGGGGAAAAAACATAATTCGACCACTCTAACACAACTTATTTCGATGTACTTCCCCCTTTCAACTCTCTTCATTTGGGTGTGTTTCAGAGCTGTAATTATTTTGCATATATGATTTTAGATTTTCACTTTTTCCCCAACTATACCATAAGCATCTTTCCATGTCTCTATATGCTCCAAAAACATTTTTAATTATAATCATTCCATTGCTGCTGAAGATTACTGGCTCCAGTATTTAGCTACTATAAATAATGCTGCAACAAACATCTTTACATAGTAAGTTTTCCAAATTTTGTATTATATTCTTAGGTTAGATTCATAGTCTTCCCTAAGGCATTATGGAAAAGGTGGTACTGGAATTAAAGGTTAGAGAATTTTGGGAATTCCCTGGCAATCCAGTGGTTAGGACTCTACACTTTCACTGCTGAGGACGTGGGTTCAATCCATAAGTCAGGGGACTAAGATCCCGCAAGCCGCGCAGCACAGCCAAAATAAATAAGTAAAGGATAGAGAATTTTGAATAGAGAAGAGAAGGACGCAGGACAAGCAGGCCCTGACTCTGAGGTCTGTGGGGAATACAGAGTGGTTCAGTTTGGCTGGTGCATTATATATGTATAAAGGAAAACAAGAAATAAAAACTGGAAAGAGGGGCTGAAGCAAGATGATGAATTTTATTAAGTGGACGATGGAGGGTAACTAAAGTGTTTTTCTTTTTTAAATAACACACAGGTTAATGTAACTGATACGTATTTCTCAAAATTAGTAAAAATCTTAAGTGGCTCTGAACATGTAAGTGGTGCTTGTAACGTTTTTTATTTAAAGACCTACCTCAAATCATAAAATTATAAACCATCCTCTAATACCAGAACTTTTGTTAAGCTTCAATCTTTTTCAGGTTCCCCTTCTAAAAAGTGAGTTGATTCAAGGGAATGAGAAGACAAGCCACAGACTGGGAAAAAATATTTGCAAAGAAGACCTAAATAGACATTTCTCCAAAGAAGACATACAGATGGCCAATAGGCACATAAAAAGATGCCCAACGTTGCTAATTATTAGAGAAATGCAAATCAAAACTACAATGAGGTACCACCTCACACCAGTCAGAAAGGCCATCATTAAAAAGTCTACAGATAACAAATCCTGGAGAGGGTGTGAGAAAAGGGAACCCTCCTACACTGTTGGTGGGAATGTAAATTGGTGCAGCCACTATGGAAACCAGTATGGAGGTTCCTCAGAAAACTAAAAATAGAATTACCATATGATCCACCAATCCCACTCCTGGGCATATATCCAGACAAAACTATAATTCAAAAAGATACATGAACCCCTATATTCACAGCAGCACTATTCACAATAGCCAAGACATGGAAGCAACCGAAATGTTCATCAACAAATGAATGGATAAAGAAAATGTGGTACATATATACAATGGAATACCTACTCAGCCATAAAAAAGAACAAAATAATGCCATTTGCAGAAACAAGAATGCAACTAGAGATTATCATACTAAGTGAAGTCAGAAAGAGAAAGACAAATATCATATGATATCAGTTAAACGTGGAATCTAAAATATGACACAAATGAACCTATCTACGAAACAGAAACAGACTCAGGGGCATAGAAAACAGGCTCGTGGTTGCCAAGGGGGAGGGAGTTGGAGGAGGGATGGAATGGGAGGCTGGGGTTAGCAGATGTAAGCTATTATACATAGAATGGATAAACAACAAGGTCCTACTGTACAGCACAGGGAACTGTATTCAATATCCTATGATAAACCATAATGGAAAAAAAAATTTAAAAATAATGTATATATATGTATAACTGAATCACTTTGCTGTACAGCAGAAATTAACACAACATAAATCAACTATACTTCAATAAAATAAGTAAATAAATAATATTTGCAAACAGTGTATCTGATAAAGGACTGTTATCCAAAATATTTTTTAAAACTCTTAAAAATCAACAGTAAGAAAATGAACAATTCAATAAGTTAAAAATGAGTAAAAGATCTTGGGACTTCCCCAGTGGCGCAGTGGTTAAGAATCCTCCTGCCAGGGCTTCCCTGGTGGCGCAGCAGTAAAGAATCCGCCTGCCAATGCAGGGGACACGGGTTCGAGCGCTGGTCCAGGAAGATCCCACATGCTGTGGTGCAACTAAGCCTGTGCGCTGCAACTACTGAGCCTGTGCTGTAGAACCTGCGTGCCACAACTACTGAAGCCCGCATGCCTAGAGCCCGTGCTCTGCAACAAGAGAAGCCACCACAATGAGAAGCCTGCGCACCGCAACGAAGAGTAGCCCCTGCTCACCACAACTAGAGAAAGCCCGCGCGCAGCAATGAAGACCCAGTGCAGCCAAAAATAAATAAATTTAAAAAAAAAAAAAAAAAAAAGAATCCTCCTGCCAATGCAGGGGACATGGTTCGAGCCCTGGTCCGGGAATATCCCACATGCCACAGAGCAACTAAGCCTGTGCACCACAACTACTGAGCCTGTGCTCTAGAGCCTATGAGCCACAACTACCGAGCCCATGTGCCACAACTACTGAAGCCTGTGCACCTAGAGCCTGTGCTCCATAACAAGAGAAGCCACTGCTATGAGAAGCCCATGCACCGCAATGAAGAGCAGCCCCTGCTCGCCACAACTAAAGAAAGCCCGCGCACAGCAACAAAGACCCAACGCAGCCAAAAATAAAATAAATTTTAAAAATTTAAAAATTTTTTAAATTACAAAATAAATGGGTAAAAGATCTAAACAGACACCTTTCTGAAGAAGACATAGAGAGGAAGCATATAAGCATACGAAAAGATATTCAATACCATATTTCATTCAGGAATTGTAAATTAAAATAATAAGATACCATTACACACCTATTAGAATGGCCAAAATCCAAAACACTGACAACATTAAATGCTGGCAAGAATGTGGAACATGGATAAAGAAGATGTGGCATATATATATATATATATATATATACAATGGAATATTACTCAACCATAAAAAGAAATGAAATTGAGCTATTTGTAGTGAGGTGGATGGACCTAGAGTCTGTCAAACAAAGTGAAGTAAGTCAGAAAGAGAAAAACAAATACCGTATTCTAACACATATATATGGAATCTAAAAAAAAAAAAAGGTTCTGATGAACCTAGGGGCAGGACAGGAATAAAGACGCGGACATAGAGAATGGACTTGAAGACACGGGGCGGGGGTGGAGGGTGGGGGGGAAGGTAAGCTGGGATGAAGTGAGAGAGTAACACTGACATATACACACTACCAAATGTACAATAGATAGTAAAAAGCAGCTGCATAGTACAGGGAGATCAGCTCAACGCTTTGTGACCACCTAGAGGGGTGGGATAGGGAGGGTGGGAGGGAGGCTCAAGAGGGAGGGGATGGGGGATATATGTATACATATAGCTGATTCACTTTGTTATACAGCAGAAACTAACACAACATTATAAAGCAATTATACTCCAATAAAGATGTTAAAAAAAAAAAGAATGTGGAACAACAGGAAATCTCATTCATTTCTGGTAAGAATGAAAAATGGTACAGCCTCTTTGGAAGACAGTGTGGCAGTTTCTTACAAAACTAAACATACTGTTACCATACAATCCAGCAATTGTGCCCCAAGGTATTTATCGAAAGAAGCTGAAAACATGTCCACACCAAAACCTGCACATGGATGTTTGGAGTAGCTTTATTCATAATTGCTAAAACTTGGAAGCAACCAGTATGTCCTTCAGTAAGTGAAGGGATTAATAAACTGTGGCACATCCAGACAAATAATATTCAGCGCTAAAACGGTATGAGCTATCAAGCCAGGAAGAGACATGGAGGTACCTTACGTGCATATTACTAAGTGAAAGACACCAATCTGAAAAGGCTACATATGGTATGATTTCAACTATATGACATTCTGGAAAAGGTAAAACTATGGAGACAGTAAAAAGATTAGTGGTTGCCAAGAGTTCAGGAGAGAGGGAGGGATGAATAGGTGGAACATAAAGGATTTTCAGGGCAGTGAAACTATTCTGTATGATGCTATAATGACATAATGTCAAAACCCACAGAATGTACAACACCAAGAGTGAACCCTAATGTAAACTATAGATTTAGGGTGATGATAATGTGTCAATGTAGGTTCATCAAGTGTAACAAATGTCCCACTCTGGTGCAGGATGTTGATAGTGGGGAAGGCTGTACACACCAGGGTAGAGGATATATGGCAACTCTGTACTTTCCCCTCAATTTGCCATAAACCTAAAACTGCTCTAAAAATTAAAGTCTTTTGTTGTTGTTGTTGTTTTTGGTTTTTTCTTCCAGTTTTATTGAGATATAATTGTAAAGTCTTTTTTTTAACATGAGTTGATATCTCAAAAGCACCTAAGAGTCCCACATGAAATAGAACAGCAGTTCATTAATGCTTCATTAAATCCTAGCTTGATCCTAGAATTACGAACATTGAAATAACCATGCTAGAAGCCTGTCCAAGTTAAGCATCAAGGTCTTGATTGGGATTTACATTACAAGAGTGTATCTGTCTGTTAAAACTTAAATTGTACACTTATGTTCTGTCCATTTTATTCTATATAAATTAACATCCAGGAAATTCTGAAATTTTAAAATTATTTTGAAGAAACTTGATTGGGTATTACAGTCCATAAGCAAATAAAATTACTATACTTGAAGTCGATTTTTTTTTTCTGTTTCAAAGTTTTAAAATAAAGGAGAGGTGCTACCAAAGATACAATAATTAGCAACGCAACCACAGAGAGAAAGGAAAAAACAGGAGAGGATAAAACACAAGTCTAGAAGTTGAAAAGCAACTGGATAAATTTAGCTGAATTAGCTCACCCTCAGAACACTAAATCCTAAACCATGGGGAAAATGACAAGAAGCTACCCAATTTACACTTCAAGATGCTCAACAGCTCTGGCAATACCAAGCAAAACTGGCAGTACCAGACAATTCTAGAAGTGAAGGGTGGGTGGGAACTGTACGAAAGCCTAGGTAAGAAGCAGTTAGATCCCCAGATACCCTCCCTTCTCTGTACACCTAGGTGACTGTCCTTGCTCCATCCTAGCTGAAGAGTGGAGGCTTAACATCAGGAAAAAATAAAAGAGAGGGTAACTCGGCTGTGGGAATATTTAGCAATTGAGAGTAAGGATTTCAAACTGAAAAGAGAAGAAATGGTTTAAAAGTTTACATAGTGAGTGTTGCAACCCCCAACAATCTTCTCCTTCCTGGCTCCTAAAATTCTGGCAACCAAACCTATACCTCCCAGGCAGAAGATGGGAAGATCCTTCTCTGGGAAATGTGACAAACCCAAAAGACCAAGGGAGGTTATCAAACCCAATTCCAGCAAGATCGTGCAATAGTGAAGGCCGTAGGCCAAAACAAGATCATGAGGCACAAGATCATGAGGAAGCTAAGGAAAGCCTCTAACATGGAAGATCAAAACCAAAACAAACAGTGGGGGAAAAAATCTAGAAGAAAAAGACTTTTTTAAGTCTTTTGGGTCTTAGAAACGTTTTTAAAATCAGTAATATCTTTAGAGACACAGGAAAAGCTATCACATCCATAAAAAACAAGAAAATGTTATGAAAAGGAATATTCAGAGACAAAAAGAGCTGCTGAAATATTTTTAATGACAGTAGAAATAAAAAAACAGGTGGAAGAAAAAAAGACATAATTTTTTTTTAAAAAACCCAAAGAGATGAAAACAGTAGTTCCAGAGAGAAAGAACACAGACAGTGAAGAATGGAAGGATATAAGTCCCTAAGTTACCT
Organism: Balaenoptera ricei; assembly: GCF_028023285.1. Classification (NCBI taxonomy): domain Eukaryota; kingdom Metazoa; phylum Chordata; class Mammalia; order Artiodactyla; family Balaenopteridae; genus Balaenoptera; species Balaenoptera ricei. The sequence continues at coordinate 67,789,550 of NC_082646.1, forward strand.
GTTTGGAAGAGGCTATTGAATAGCTATAATAATGAATACAAAAAGAGCCACTTCAAGACATGAAATTTCAAAAATTAGCAATAAATGAAAAATCCCAAAAGCTCTGAGGGAGGGGAAACTGAGCACCACGTAAAGGATTAGGAATCAGAGTAGCTCTGGATTCTCAGCAATCTTGAAATTTAAAAGACAATGGATCGGGGCTTCCCTGGTGGCGCAGTGGTTGAGAATCTGCCTGCCAATGCAGGGGACACGGGTTCGAGCCCTGGTCTGGGAAGATCCCACATGCCGCGGAGCAGCTAGGCCCGTGAGCCACAACTACTGAGCCTGCGCGTCTGGAGCCTGTGCTCCGCAACAAGAGAGGCCACGATAGTGAGAGGCCCGCGCACCGCGATGAAGAGTGGCCCCCGCTTGCCGCAACTAGAGAAAGTCCTCGCGCAGAAACGAAGACCCAACACAGCCATAAATAAATAAATAAATAAATAAATAAAAATAAATTAAAAAAAAAAAAAAAGACAATGGATCAATAACTTCAAATTTCTGAGGGGAAATGATTTCTAGCCAATTCAAATTATCAATCAAGAATATAAACATTGCAGACATGCAAGGCCCCAGGAATGTTACTTCCTTTTTACTCTTTCTCAAGATGCCACTGAAAGGTATGCTCCAACAAAATTAAGAGAAAAAACAAGAAAGAAGAGGTGAGGTTTGGGAATAAAGAGATGCAACACAAGGAAGAGGAAAAAAAAGGGAATCTTTAGAATGATGGGGAAGAAAAATTCCCGGATATCAGTGGTGCATCATATAGAACAACTAACACATAAAACACCTCAGTAGGCCCAAGGAGAGAGATCTTCAAGAAGATAAAGCTGATGGAGAGATTTAAATAACTGGCAGAATTAGTTGCGTTTGAACTAAGAATAAGCAATAAAAACTAAGTAAACAAACAACAAAAGAAATAATTATTAAGTTCATTTACATAGTCAAAATGAAAGCACTGAACACTGACTTAGCCAAAACTACAATGTAACATTTGGGAAGACGCCAGGTGAGTGGGAAGTGTGTCTGTGCAGGCAAGTGTAATCGGTTAGGTGAAAGTCAATCCCCATTTTCCTGATGGGAAGTCAAGAAATACAGTCTAATATTTTTAATCAAAAACAGTTAATACAAGACATGGAGGTATATCAGTTAGGGTTAGGTTGGGCTGCAAGTGAATGGAAACCTTAAGCAAGAGTAGCTTAAAAAAAACGGAAATTTCTATTTCACACAAATGAAATAATCTAAGGTTGGTATGGAGGAGCCATGATTATCTTTTCATTCTACAATCTTCAATATATAGCTTTTACTTCCTGTCCAAGATGGCTGCTCAAGTTCCAACCATAACATCTACCTTCTAATCAGCAGGAAAGAAAAGTAATAATGAAGGTTGTGTTCCTTTCTCTTAAAAACACCTGCCAGAAGTTGAATGTGACTTACTGTTTAGTATTTAATCATATCACCACAACTAGCTACAATAAAAATTATTAATTAATTAAAATTTTTACCCTGTTGTGGAAAAAATCATTTCATTAAGATCAAAGATATTTTCAGAGTATTTGATATTATTAATTCTGCAAAATGTACAAAGGATGAGCAATTCCCTAGAGTTAAGAAACTGTAGTTAGTGTACTAGTAAACTAAAAAAAAACAAAACAATATTTACCAGATTTTTACATCCTGAAATAAGATTTCTTTTCTTCTTTCTTAGCTATGGTCTAAGAACAAGATTTTTATGTTGAGTCAGAGAAAAGAAGTACATGCAAAGTAATAATAGCTAACATTTATTCAGTGTTTTCCATATATACAAAGCACTTTATAAACATCTCATTTAATCCTTACAGTCTGATAGAGATACTCTCATCATTTCCATTTTACAGGTAGGAAATGGAGGCTTTAGGTAACTTGTCCAAAGTTTTGCATCTTACCGTACAGGACCTGGGATTCAATCTCAAGCATTCAATCTCAACTCTACAATCTATACTCTTTTTTAACACCTGAGTTGTCCTGCCTCATTTCAGTGAAAATTATCAAACTTTCCTCGTTTGAATTTAAGTGAGATTGGCTGCAGGAAAAGAGAGCTACTCAAGCAAGTTCAACCGAAAGGGAGGTTAGTATAAGGGTTCAACAAAGATCTCGTAGAAATCCAAGGGCTTGGTTCACAGGAGCTAGACCAAGCCCCAAAATGTGGGCACACAGCCTGGATTTTGCTTATCTCTACATAACTTCTCTGTTCTACTCTCCCTTTTTTTTTCTGTTGGCCAGTTCCTTTGCTCCCTAGTAGTTTCCTATTCCTTTGTGATTTTCACTAGCTGTCCTACTGCTGTTGTGTGGCTCTTCCAGCCCCTCTGTTTTATTGTTTGTTTCCCATTTTGGGAGCTAAATCGTATGGGCCCATCTCACCTTTCTGAGGCAGACCATATAAGTGGATGGGTTTGAGTTCCTATCCTGTCATTTCTGAAGAGAAGTAAAGTTACATGATCCAAAACATGGCCACTGGCCCTCAACATGGCCATGACATTTCACCTAGAAGTGGGATATGGGTCAGAGGGTATCATAAGATTTATTGACAACTAACTGACCTAGTTTAGGTGAAACTATCGAAGAAAAAGACGGTCATGTGAAACTTTTACTAGATAAATATTTTTCTAAGGTGCCTTTCACAGAAGTTTTAGTCAATGGCCTGTGAAGAGTGGTAACTTTGACTAAATATATATAGGAAACTCTGCCAAATGTATTTTGTTTCTGGAGATTCACAGTGTGGAATGGTATATTTAACAATTCTGAAAGAAAAAAAAGAGAGGGGGGAAAAAAAGAAAAAAATTGAGAATCCCTGCAATATGGAAGTTTGATGAGCTCTTTAATATAACATTTCCCACACTTACTTTGTCACAGAACTCTTATTGTGTAATAGCTATCTTACTGAGCAGTATTGGGGGAAGCATTGCATTAGAGTACAGTAAGGTTTTTTTTTTTTAGGGGGGTAGGATTAGTTAGTGTTATAAAATACTATCGGTAATTCTATTATATTTTCAAAATGCAACCAAGTAGTAAACATGATACCTTGCTTTAAAACTTTTTAAATTGAATGCACCTGGTGAGGTTCTCTATCAATTTATGTTAATGCCGCAGACAAGCAAGCAGGACCTAATTACCAATTAAGCAATAAAGCTGTTTATAAGAGCAAATGTTCTCTGCATCAAGTCTATGAAATATTTATATATATGTATGTATATGTATAATAAGAGTATATGTGTATATGTATAATAAGAGTGTATGTGTATATGTACGTGTATGTATACATATAAATGCAAATATATATACCTATATACACATACTATATTTCTTAACCTTTGTTATAATCGTCAACATGTGTTATTGAATACCAGTTTTATAGAGATATCTTCCATGCAGTGATGTGATCTTCCTAAACGATGAGAGGGATTCCATATTATATAAAGTTCAGGGTCACTGTAAGTCCAAAACAAAGATTCTTTAAAATGCATGAAAATAAGTAAGTAAATAAGTAAATAAATAAATAAATAAATCTTCCCCCAAAAAATAAAATAAAATAAATAAAATACTATTGGTAATTCTACTTAGCAGTCATTGACAGTACGGGATGGTTGTTAAAAATACAGGCATTGACGTTACAAAGATAGGATTTGAATTTTAGCTCTGCAATACATTAGATGTGATTTTGGATAAGAATTTAACCTTTCTGGGCCTCAGTCTGCTAATCTGTGATACATCCCATCAGGTGCTTAGCCCAGTGCCTGACATGGTAAATACTTAATAAATGGTGATCTGTAAAATTACCTGTGCTTCTACTAGAAAATGTTTGGGTGCACCAGTTAGGGCAATCATTCTTCTGTAATAGGAAGTTATCTTATATCTGAATAGTTTTATCTAGCATAATTCATGTGTCAGACTTCATTTTAGGGTAAATATGGAACAAATATGGGTTCAAAGGAGAATCCCAATTCACAGAAACGATATCAATAGGAGAGAGGCTATTAAATTTTCTACACCAAGGAGTAAAATTTATGGGGGGGTGGTGTGCGGTGAGGTTATTGTTCGAGACCTACTATGTAGGAGTATGTGTGTAGGGGGTGACGATATGGTGAGAGACTATGCTCTGGAGAGGGCGGGCCAGACTTTTAGTCTGAATTCACCTAATGATGTTCTGATTTTTAAACCAAATGTATGTAGACGAACATAATGCTCTGAGTGTTAGCAACAACCACAGCTCATTTCTGGAAAAAGCAGTTCTAAGGGCTTGCATCACTTGTTATGCTTTCTATCACGAGTTCTGGCTTATAAATTAGCATGACCTGAGAACTGTCCAGTAGTTCTGTCTTACAAAATGATGAACTAACTCAGTCTGATCCTCTTCCTTAGGGAATCTGAATATGAGACAGCAAAGAAGGCAGTAAGCAGAAGCTGCAGGACAGTAGAAACCATGTAGTAGAGAGAGCAATCATGGTGAAGAGTAAAACATATCTACAGTCACAGTGGAGGCAGAATCAGGAAACTGAATGATGACAATGATCAGTCAGAGTTCCTGTTGGGATACCAATTTTATTTTATTCTGACTAGTGCTCCAGTTCTCAGTGAGGCCTGACTGTGGAGACCTTCCTTGTCCTTCCACACTACTCTTACACTAAACTCTCGATATGAAGTAATTTAATTGAATCTGCATATAGTTCTGACAATCAGAAAGAGTCCATCTTGCTTAATACTACCACCCACATCCTTTAAGTAAAGCATAATAATTCACTTAGTTGGTGTCAATGAGACCAACTGACTAGCTGGGTGGGAGGAACTGGGACTTTGTGCCATTACTGACCAGAGACTGTAACAGCAGTTGTGCTTCTTTCTTTTTCTGACATAGCTGCCTCGGTATTGGGGTGAAGAGACCTGGGTTTATGGCTCTGCCATCCATTAGCTATGTATGATCTTAGATAATTCTCTTAATTTTGTGGCCAGAGTTTTCTTTCTATAATTTGAATTAGTCGAGCAGGGGTTTTTTGGCCCAGAAAAGAGACTTTTAGCTAAACTAGTCATTGTTCACAGAGCATTTAGGAACGGTTAGAGATGGCAATAAATCTGAAAGATGAGAGGAAGTAATGTGGTCAATCTAAGTAAACATTAAAATATTGATGCAGCTTAACTAGGAAAGTCTAATAGTTTTCAGCATTTCTCTACTCTTTTGTTTATGAAAAAGGAATGTCTGGGGGATAATATATCTTCACATATGTGACATTAACTTATCTACTTTTGCTACCATGTGTTTCTGGTTTTTTATCCTTTATTTATATTTCAAATATTTATAACCATTTCCTCTAAAGAACTTGACAAAACAGGTAGATTTGTTTTTCAATCAGTACTTCCCTAGGCTTAAGAGTCAACCTGGCTGCTAGTTGTCCCCCAGTATCTGTTTTTCCCTCTTACTCAGTAATGGAACCTTTGGTTTTTAGCTGGGTATATGGTTACCTGGAAGAAAAATGTCCCATTTTTCTCTCACTCAACATAAAAATCTTGTCCTTAGACCATAACTAAGATAGAAAAAAAATCTTATTCTGGATGTAAAAAATCTGGTAATTTTTTTTTTTTAATTTACTAGTACACTAACCACAACGTCTTAACTCTAGGGAATCTTTCACCCCTTTATACATTTTGCAGAATTAATAATATCAAATACTCTGAAAATATTTTTTATCTAAATGAAATGATTTTTTTTCCACAATGGGGTAAAAATGTTACATCAATGCCATATACACCTTATCTAAAGCATCAACATTTTAAAAGATTCCAAAACATAACAACTTTTAAAGGACAACAAAATAAACTTTTATAAAATAATAAGTTATTTCTCTTATTCTAAGATTATTATATTTGGTATCAATATACAAACCTACTATAATAACAAGAAATACAAAGGAAACAAATACATAGTAGTTTCTACTGAGGTATTTTAATAACAAACAATTTCAAATCCAAAGACAAGTGATCTCATTACCATTTACTAACTGTATTTTTAACTCTATTAATGCCTGGATCATACTAGATTCACTTCATATATTGAAACAGTCATTTACTTCCTAGGAATAATTCATAGTTATTTTAATAATTATTTATCTGTATCACCTTCCTCTATTCAGTTAGTTTGAGTTCCCCTGTTTGACAGCAAAGAAATTAGTTAGAATAACTTGAGAAAGTGTATCAAAATTTTAAAAGCCCACTTTTTTTATTAACCTGCCCCCACCACCCACAATGTGTTGATAAAAATAAAAGTCTGTATTATTTTTACTTCAATAAGATTAACTCTTTCACAAGTAATTGAATCTGTGTTCACTAAAGGCACACTTGAGCTCATATTTGAGCACTACTACATATAAAATAACAACTCAATAATAAAATGAAAAACAACCCAACTCTGACATGGACAAATGATTTGAACAGATACTTCATCAATCAGCATAAGAAAAAAATGATCAACAATATTAATCATTGGAGAAATTGAGAAATTAAAACCACAATGAGATATTACTACGCACACACCAGAATGGCCAAACATTTACAAGACTGGCAGTGCCAAATATTGATGAGACTGTGGAATACCCGCAACGCTCAGGCACTGTTGGTAGGGATGCAAAACGGTACAACCACTTTGGGAAAAAATGTTGCGGTTTCTTATAAAATTAAGCATACACCCACCTATGACCCAGAAATTCAACTGCTAAGTATTTACTCAAGAGAAATGAAAAATATTTTCACAAAAACACTCAAAGGAATATTCACAGAAGTTTTATCCATTATAGCCAAAAACTGGAAACAGTCCAGGTATCCATCAATAGAATGGATAGACTGTTTTATATTCACACAACAGAATACTATTCAGCAAAAAAAAAAAAAAGGAATAAACTTCTGATAGACATAATATGGGTCAAAAACATTATGCTGAGTAAAAGACGCCTTATATAAAGGAGTGCATGCTGTATAATTCCATTTACAGGAAGTTCTAAAATGGGGAAAATTAATCTAGAGTGAAAAAACAATCAGAACGGTGACAGTGATTACCTCTGCGAAGGTGGGGACAAGAACTGGGAAGAGGCATAAGGCAATATTTTGGGGTAATGGTGCTATACTACATTTTGATAGGGGGTTGGTTTATACAGATGTGTAAAATTTCCAAGAATGTAAACTTAAGATTTGTATATCTCATTATATGTAAATTTTACATCAAAAGAAAAAAGGTCCAAAAAATATTGCATTCTAGTTCATGATAGGCATGCCAAACTAGTTAGGAGGGAGTACACCGATATCAACAACTTACTTTGAAATGCACCCCCAAAAAGATGGATAAATGGATGATACAGAAATGAACAGATGAATTAATATGTGATCAAATAGATATAATAAGGACTTCCCTGGTGGCACAGTGGTTAAGAATCTGCCTGCCAATACAGGAAACACGGGTTCAAGCCCTGGACCAGGAAGATCCCACATGCCGCGGAGCAACTAAACCCGTGCGCCACAATTACAGAGCCTGCGCTCTAGAGCCCGCGAGCCACTACTACTGAAGCCCGCGAGCCTGGAGCCCGTGCTCCGCAACGAGAAGCCACTGCAATGAGAAGCCCGTGCACCACAGCGAAGAAGAGTAGCCCCCACTCGACGCCAACTAGAGAAAGCCCACACGCAGCAAGAAAGACCCAACGCAGCCAAAAATAAATAAATAAATTTATTTTAAAAAATAGATATAGTAAAGTGTTAACTGTACAGTGTAAGTAGTAGGCTACAAATTTCTTTCAGCTTTGTTTTTTTTTTTTTTTTTTGGTCAGGCCACACACCTTGAAGGAGTTTTAGTCCTCCCGACCAGGGATCGAACCCGGGCCCCAGCAGTGAAAGTGCGGAGTCCTAACCACTGCAGCACCAGGGAATTCCCTGAAATTTTTCATACAAACGTAGGGAGGAAAAAAAACTTACCCAATCCCTCAAGATTCAACTCAAAATCAATTATTTATGAGCCCTTTCCTATCACCCTTAGCCTTTGACCACTAGTTTTACTGCCAAGAGCACTCATTTGGCAATTTTGTTATCTTTTCACATACTGTCTTATATTTATAAAATAGAGTGCAAGCCTCTTGGGGGCTGCTTCTTGAGAGTAGGAATAAGAAAGACTGTAGTGATCTGTTGACTATTCTTTCTTTGTAAGTACAAATTCTTTAATGAGCCATAACTTCCAAAAGACAGCTAACCTATCAGTCAACTTAAATATCAATATATACACATATATGCATATAAAACACACATACATGCATCTGAAAACTAAAATAAAAACCATTATAACTTTTAACCAAGTGCCCATGATTTTTTTTTGAGTCCTTGGCTTTTAATGAAATATACTACACCTACTGAATTCAACTACTGAATTTACACGTGCAAAAAGAACTGGTTGGTGCTTTCTGAAAATACTCTGTGAAGAGCTATGGCACCAGATTTGAGCATCTTTATTTGAGGATAAAGGTATCCTCAGGCAGTTATATGGAGTCTATAATTCTATGATCACATAAGATGAAAAAACATTTACATAAAAAGTGATGCCATTCTTTAAAATTGGTCAACGTCTTCCCATTGTTCAATACAACATTTAATTAATCTTAAAGAAGTTTCGCTACTTTCATGTTTCAAAAATTATACATAGTATTTACATTTAGGATCTTAAACTTCCTGTCACTTTACAAATACCTTTTCTCTATACCTGTTAAAGGACAATAATAAAACATTTAAGAATCTTCTGTTATCCTCTTTTTAAGTAAGATGTATCAGCATAAGAAATCAGCATTTAGGTATGAGCAAAAGGAAATAAGCATATACATTATACATATTTTATAGTAATTTTAATAATTCCACATTTTTGTCCCCAAAAGAAAAAACATGAAGCTGGAAGTATCAGATATAGCAAATACTCAAACAAGTTTTTCTAAATTCATCTCAATTGTTATAACTCTGGAAGAAACTACAATTTACTTTCTGTTTAGAGGTGTTGCCCTCACTGCCATGTATGAATAACCAAGAGAATGATTACTGTACTCTTAAAACATTAATGATAACTATGATTGATTCAAACTGCAGAAATGTTAACTAATATTATCAAGAGAAATGCAGGAACTTCTACTCAAACAAACTATGAATGTAAAATAAATAAATTTATCAAAAAAAGACGTGGGGTATATATATATATATATACATATATATGTGTATATATATACATATATACACACACACACACCACACACACATATATATATACACACACAATGGAATATTACTCAGCCATTTAAAAAAAGTATGAAATATTGCCATTTGCAGCAACACGGATGGACCTAGAGAATATCATACTAAGTGAAGTAAGTCAGACAGAGAAAGACAAATATTATATGATACCCCTTATATGTGGAATCCTAAAAGTAATACGAATGAATCTATATACAAAACAGAAACAAACTCACAGACATAGAAAACAAACTTACAGTTGCCAAAGGGGAAGGGAGGGGGAGGGATAAATTAGGAGTATGGGATTAACAGATACACACTACTATACATAAAATAGATAAGGAATAAGGATTTACTATATAACACAGGGACCAATATTTAATATCTTATAATAACCTATAGTGGAAAATAATCTGAAAAAAGTATATATATATATATATATATATATAGATAGATAGATAGATAGATATATAGATATATATATAAAACAATCACTTTGCTGTATACCTGAAACTAACACAATTACTGTAAATCAACTATACTTCAATTTTTTAAAAATGAATAGGATAGTCCCTGTCTTAAAAGAGCTCACAGTCAAGTACAGAAATCAGCAAAATAATCAACACAAGGTATCTCTCTTTTAAATACGTTAAAATTTCTGTATCTCCTGCTAATTAATATGAAAACATTCAGGGAACTCAATAAAAAACCATACCTCGCTGAAATTTTGTGATACATGCCTAAATATTATATATGTGTATTAAGAACATGTATACATACATGTAAAAATAATAGGTGCCATTTTTGAATGCTGTTTCTTCTAGGCAGAAGATCCTCCTTATAGGCTCATTTAATCCTAACAATCTTATGAATCAGGTACTACTATTACTATTAATCCAAGTTTACAGAGGATAAACTGAGCTCAATGGTTACATGATTTTTCCAGTCACACTCCAGTAGATGATTAAGCAGAAATTCAAACTCAGGTTGTCTGACCCAAGAATTTCTGTTCAGGACTTCCCTGGAGGTCCAGGGGCTAAGACTCCATGCTCCCAGTGTAGGGGGCCCAGGTTCGATCCCTGGTCAGGGAACTAGATCCCACATGCCACAACTAAGAGTTCGCATGCCACAACTAAAGATCTCGCATGCTGCAACTAAAAAAAGATCGAGCCTCCCGCAATGAAGACTCCACATGTGGCAACGAATATCCCGCATGCCACAACTAAGACCCGGTGCGAATGAATGAATGAATGAAATTTATGCTCAATTGTGACCAACCAATGAGCTATACTGTCTCATGTAGAGCCTCACTGCAAAGGTACAGAGCAGGAAAGGACACTATTTGGACAATCAGAGACCTTTCAGCCAAGGACAGAGCACTGAGGCTGTAAACAACTAGGAAACGCCACTCACCATGGTAGAGAAGAAACATCCCTGTCATGTAAGACATCGTGACTGCATTGTACAGGTAACGCAGATTTCCTCTGCCACTGCCACTGCTTAGATACCTTGAGGCATCCTGGGTACAAATTTGAAGCCAGTGGCAAACTACTGAAAGGTTAAACACAGAGTGACATAAACATTTCTTTGAAAAAAATTACTCTAGTAGCAGTATGGAACTAGCTAGAGAAGAATTTAACTGAAAGGAGGGCCTGAACGATGGCATTAACTGTGGGAACAGACCAAAAAATGAGAAATGTAAGAAAAATTTAAGAAGAAAAATAAAACACTGTGAAGTGAAAGTGAGGCAGAAAGGGAAAAGTGTGACAAGTTTCTGACTTGGGCAAATGACCAAGAGGAAAAGGTCTGGAAGAGGAACATGTTTACTTGAACATGTTGAATTTCCAGTTCCTATGAGACATCTAGGTGGATTTTTTTTTTCCTGTAAGCAGTTCCACCTTCTAGTCCATACCTACATACCCCTACTAGTATCTTCTTGATGCCATATACCTGTCCAAAACTACCTGGTCATTACATTTCATACTGGTGTAGATGTGAGCCTTTTAAAAGAAGAATTTTCCATTTCTCTGCTAATGAGATTGATCAAGCCTAGCAAATTAAATAAATTCCTAGAGAACAAAGCCAATATCCCTCACCGGCTCTCCAGTCACTCAACAGACACTTGGCTGAATGGCTAAAAGGAAGCCATTTGGTACTCCACTTATAAAAAGGCTACTAACTTTTCTTTAAAAGAGAAGAGTCAAGTCCATCTTTTCCCTAAATGCTCTAACTTGTAATTTCAAAAACCTTCAGTTATTTACTATCCCAAATGAATCTTTATTGTTGTCCCCTCTCATTTCTTTCCTCCTTAAAAAAGAAAAAAAAAAAAAAAAAAGAGTTTTATTAATCTAATCCTGTGTGGATTTTGGTTTACTCAGGCTAAAATTATTTGGTAAAATATCTGTCTCAAAAGAAAAACAAGTAACATTCTTTTCAAATTCCATACAACCGCATGGGATAATTATATAAAGCATTTGTAAAATTCACTCCAGTCCCAACTACTACTTTCCACTGCAAGTTTGTTCTGACACTTGATGTCTCTCTCTAAATGTAACTAGACTCAGATTAAGCTGGAAAAAAAAAGACATATTTTTACCTACAAGCAGATGTCATTAACTATAAACAGATTTTTTTTTTTTACTTAAAAACTTGTCCCAAAACTAGTTATTTTCTTTAAATAAGAATCTTCAATTTCAAGTTTTCAAATCTTATATTTAAATAAACTATAACAATTGAATATTTGCTTGATGGAAAAAAATAACTTGAGATGTCAAATTTCCGAACAAGTTAACTTTTCTTCAAATCATGGCACTAATTGATCTTTTAAATTAATAAAGTACACACAAAGAGCTACAACCACTCAAGGGAAAAGAAGTCATCTACAGAATGGTCTCATCCGTGGAAATGGGCCTTTCCAAGGAAGATACAAATTCTTTCTCCTAACTCAATCTATTAGGGAAATCACTGAAAAAGAAAGCCCTACAAATCTGTCCACCCGATAAATAAATAGTAAGTAAGTGTTCAGCTCCCATTAGATAAAGTAGTCTACTGAAATAATAAAAGTATGTCTGCTGAAAAGGCTTTTTTCCAGTTTCAAAGACTTTTCTACTCATAGAATACTGGGATTTATTTGCACCAAGCCCTCAAGGAACTCTTTCGGTCTGAATAAATCAGGCAAATACAAAAGAGAAGACCTTGGAATTTCCAAAACTCAGATTCCTGGTTTTAAATATTTTTAGGTTATAATAGAGGCCAAAAACAAGTAATACTTTGTAATGTTTCAGAGAAAGAATTTGAATTAGGTGTAAGGTCTGATCTCCCTGATCCTGTCCCTTAGCATTCTCGCCGTCATGAAACTATGCAGTTTCCTCTGTTGTTGCTTAAGCAATAACTTTTGTTAAGTGAATTTTTTTTTCTAATTAAAATTCCCCTGAAGGAAGGGAATTCTCTGGCAGTCCAGTGGTTAGGACTCCGCACTTTCACTGCTGAGGTCCCAGGTTCAATCCCTGGTCGGGGGAACTAAGATGCCACAAGCCAATAACAAATAAATTAATTAATTAAAAAAAAAAATTCCCCTGAAGGAAATGGGAGTATAAACTGATGTAATCTTTCTGGAAGACAATTGAGCAATATACCTCAAAACTACTTTTAAAAATGTTCTTTTGGCTTTCAGGAATGGCTAGAACCAGAAGTTTAAATGATGTTGCCAAAGTTTTGTCTCCTCAGTTTTTGGCTATCTTTGCCTCTCTTCAATATTCAGACATACTCTCTATACACTGTAGAGAAAATAGACATTGACAGTCGCAACTTAGTTACATTATCCTACCTTAGTCATCCCAGTAGAAAAAAAGAGACTTTTCTTTTCCTTCCAAAAGAAAAGACCCATGAATGACTCTAAATGGCCCAGCTTAAGGTACAGGGTGGGAGTAACAAGGACACTTTCCCTGGAACCACAGGGAATAGAACATGATTCCCAAAGGAAGGTATGCTAGGCAGAAAATTAACATATGTCCATATAAATGTACATATCCTTTGACCAGTAATTCCACTTCAAGGAATTAAAATGTATACAATTGTTCTATACCAAACATAAATAAATGACAAGAATAAACTCATTTAATCTTCACAACAACTCTGTGAGGTAGATACTACTATTTATTATCATCCCAATTTATAGATACAGAAACTCAGACACAGAAAAATTTAATAATTTGTCTAAAGTCAGAACTAGTAAGAGGCAAAACCAGGAATCAAACCCAGATCATCTGACTCCATCCCATGCTTTTAACTACTTAACTTTACTGCCTCTCTCTTTAACTACTTATCACAATAAATTAAAGATGAATGCAAAGATTCAGCTAGACGAATTCATCACATTTATAATTACATGTACATTAAATTATATGTTAAAATGATAAAACACTTTAGTTAATAAAAATTAACGCTACTATATATATATATATACACACACACACACATATAGAATATGGAAAGCTGCCACTAATATACAGTTAAATTTTAAAAACACATACTGCATAAATGAACAGATGTTATGAACTTGTTTTATAAGAATTAAAATAAAACTAATGATACATATAGATGCATATGGATGCACACAAAAATCCCTGGAAATATATTTTAAATTAAAATATCAGCAATATACCACTTCACACCCACTAGGATGGCTATAATTGAAAAGACAAAGACAGGTAACAATAAAGGACTAGCAACTGCAAAGTCAAGAACAATCTTGATTCCTTAGGAGAATGGCAAGTAGTTCACTATAGCTGAGGCTTATCTATTTGCCAATTATCAGCTACTCACATTATTTCCTTAAGTCTTTCAACAATTTCTTCAATAGTTTCAAACCTCATGACCCACAAGTACAAATAACTCTTGGCAAACATGGTGATTTCACCATACTATTTCTTTTAAATTATCCATTAAAAATAAACAATCCCTTTTAAGTCTCTATTGTAATATGTACACAGAAGAAAAGACGAGTTATACTGTTTTGTTTGGTTTTTCTTAATTAGATGCTTTGGTAACTAATTATTCTGTTTAATCATTAGTAGAAGAAAACAGTTCCATTATACTAGAGAAGAAAAAGAAAACAATAGGGACAGCTTTCAGAAATCATTAAATTAACTGTACCAATTAAATCAGTCCAGAATCTAGATGTTTTTGGACTTAAGGTATTGTCTTTTAAAAACTGCTTCAACTAACATTCATGCTTACTGAGTAATAAAAATGGTATCATTATTTGTTCAGATTAAAATCAAACAGGAAAGATTACAAAGCATCAATTAAAAATAAATATGAACACATAGTTCTACATAGTTCTACAAAACTTATTTTTCTTTTAAAAGTAACAGAAAATATGATGCTTGTTTAGCTGTGCTTTGATTTGAATCATGAATGTTATGACCATATTTCTAGGTAACATCAAAGTTTTTTCAATGCTGGGGACCATGGATGGAAAACAGGTACAAACACAAAGATGTCCTATTCCCACACTTCTGTTTGTGTATACCTCCTTTTCCTGCGCTGAATTCTAATACAGCAGACCAGTTGGTGCTATAGGCCAATGGGTAAGGAATGGAATATCTCCTGAATGCCAGTCCTGAGATAGATCCTTGGGATAGAAAACTAGAATCAGGAAAGTGGACCCTATATAAACCTGGCAGGAATGGACTGTCTGCTTGGCCCCCACCTAGGGCCTAGACTTAAGGAGACATGTTAGTAGGAAAGATGACCTCCATCGCATGAAAGGAGGCCAGAAAGTAGGCAGGACAGTTTTCCCTTTAGGAGACCACGGACAGAAAAGGAGTAAACTACACTTTGCAAACCAGGTAACTGACTTAAAAGTTACTCTCTGGCTTTGTTTTGTTTTTAGCCTTTAGAAAAGTCTTTTTTCAATAATCCAGCCTTGTTTAAGCTGTGTCTTAGCAAACAAAGGGGAAATGACTGGGTGGAGAGGGAGTTATTGGAGGCAGAATGTGAAGAAAATAGTGGTGTTCCATGAGAACACTAGAGAAATGGAAGAACTGGGGCTCTATTGGGGCTCTGAGGTCAAACCAACCCTTCCCATGTGATGGCTTTCCTTCCATTGCCAACCTTGGAAGACTGGAGTTTTCACTTTATTAAGAGAACTAGAAAGTTTCTGTATAAGTACACAGAACCAAATTAACTGCCAAATTAACTGCGACAAGGTCTGAAGAGATAGGTACTATGGTCAAGAGTCAGCAACTTTCTGTACTGTTTGAAATATCTGTAAAAAGTAGGTTACTACAATAAGTAAAATATAAAACAGGTTAGCAATAGACAGGTCAAAGCAGGAATATACTGATACACCAAACCATGACAGTATGAGTCAAAACTGGGTAGAAAAATAGATGAGCAGAGTTTCTAATCACCTGGACAGAAGAGTAATTCAAGAGCCAAGCAGAAAAGATCAGTCAGAAAGTAGGTCTAACAAGTAGGTAAAGTCAAGGTGTGAGTAAAACAGGATGCACAGACTGTAGAGAAAGGAAACCAAACCATCAGTCTGAAATCAAAGGCAATTAACCTGCTTCCTATAAAAGCAAGCAATTGTGTTACCCCATTTGTGCTTATAGTTGTGAAAGCACAACATTGCTTTAAAAGAATTTAGTGTCATTACCCTGATTCCAAGACCAGAAAAAAATATTTTACTCCTCAGGAACCTAATTCTCTGGGACAACTTGGTAAGTATGACACCCATCTCTCTGTGATATCCTACTTACATGATGTAAAACTAAAATATTTTAAGTTATTTGTTGGATGTTTTAAACATTGTTTTAATTTCGTGCTCTTAATTTCTAAGTCCAAATATACACCTTACAGACCAAAATTACTTTCACTTATGTGACTTTTCCTTAACTTTTATTCTATGGCTGAACAGTCTTTCATAAAAAAACAGGTTTCCCAATCCTCCTTAGTTCCAAGGCTGCAAAAGAATCTTAAACAAAACAAAACACCAATATGCTTGAAGGGGTAAAACAAAAATTGCTTCTTGGGGAACGTATAACACTTTAACAATTCACTATTCAAAAATAATATTTTAACATAAAATAAAATTCTGTAGGCTCTATTTTTACTTATATGTACCTGTGAAGGTCCACTAAGTGGCTTCTTACAGCAAGCGCACACTCTTCTTCTTAGAAGAGCATGTAAAACAATATGATATTTCACTGTTGTCTCTGAACTTACGTGGTATTCATAATACTATAGATTACAACATGTTTAGGTTTCAAAACTTAAAACTCCTCTTCAACTTTTGGTCATAGTTATAATCAAATAAAGCATTAAATTTAAGAAGCTTGAAAAGAAGCAATTTTTTTCTGAGATTATAGCTAATGATCTTTTACAGTGATCACTTTGCATAGTTTAACACTTAACTTTCCACGAAGGACACTGCTGATAAGTTAAGGGGAAAATGTTTCTCATCGTAATTAGGAGTCCAGACTTACCTGTTATACCAAAAAATAGCAACCATACTTTGCAACAGAAAAATATTTTCAAAAGCAAGTTTATCTTCCTGACTGCCAAAGTTCTATGGAAACATTTTTAAACCTTCTTGTGCAACAGGTTTTAAAATTTTGTTTTCCAAAGTATCAAGAATTTCAACTCCAGAGATTAAGTGCAGAAGGACAAGAAAACAATGCAATGAAAAGTGACAAGCCTCAAAAATAGCTGGGGAAAAAAACAAAAAAAAACTGTCTTAGCTACTCTAATATAATCTTCATTTATTACCTATCAGCACTCCTTTTCAGGTTCTGATACTATTAGTTACCAGTTCTCCTCTTCTGGTCCCCATATTTCAGCCAAATCAAAGACCTATTCATGGTTTATCACTTCAGTGCCTTTGCACTACTGTCTCCTCACCTAAAAATCCCTTCCCTATTCCTCTCCCTCACTCTTCTTCACCCCCAGTCCCTACAATGTATTTATAAATAAAAGTTTTGATTTAGACTCTTTATTTAAAAAAAAAAATTTGATGTAAAGTCAAAAAATCAAGTTCAAGTCCTATTTAATCCTATTTAATTCCATTTATGATCTGTGTGAAAGTGGGCTAATTATTTAACTTTGATGGACTCCACAGGGTAACTCACTGTGTTACCAAGAAGAGTTATTGAGATAATGTATGTGGAAACACTCTAATTTTTTTAAATGGATAAAATGAAGATAAGTCTCTGCATGTGAAGCAAATGCCTAAAGAAATAAATGTAAGCTATGTGACACAGCCAAAGAAAGTATCTGTAGACTTTACTAACATAATAATACGGAGAGAATAGATGGCACTAGTAAAAGTTAGAACAAAGAACATATATATTTCTTGTCAACTGCATTATTATGAACTTTCATCAAATCTTTAACCGTGGTCATTTTTAAGTCTTTTGTCATTTACAGACAGTTCTGGGTGTACTCTGATTATTTTGCAAATATGTTCCTATAAAAGGGTTTCATCTTCAAGAAATTCATGGAAAAGACTCTGACAAGTACAGGTTTCTGGTAACTGACTGTACTGCTGAACTGAATGAATAAGCATTTTCAGAACTCTAATGAAAAACTGATGAACTCATAAAAGTGCTAACAAAATATCAAGATGAAAAAAAAAAATGAATTACATGGGACTGAGTGAACTGATGAGGATGAGTATAATTTTTGTGACTTTCTGTCTGAATTAAAAAAAAAAAAAAATCCCACAAGGACTCAGAGGCAAAGAATATACAAATCAATTTTCACTGCAAAGTAAAGGAGCTGTTACAGTGGAGGATTACTGGACTGAATGTCAATATTATGACATAGTATGAGTGTGTTTCATGTTTGGTAATTGCAATCATTGTTGCTTTTGTTGTGGTCATCCATGTACAATGCTTGATGTCAGTCTATTTATCTCTTATAAAAATAAAATACAGTGTGTGTGTGTGAAAAAAAAAAAAAAAGAACATATATAAATCTAAACCATTCTAAAAGCTATGTGCCAAGCTATATAAATATGTATATAATATATATTCCAAGAAATTCTGAATTTTCTGTAGCATATTATTCACCCAAGTATTTAGAGCAAATGCTGTTTTTTTTGTTTTTTGTGGTTTTTTTTTTCAAGTGGGAGACTCAAGTATTTCTGTTTAATTCCATTAGATAGAGCATGTTGCCAAGGAGACCACAAATGTAGTTCAGGTCCCAGATGCATCAAGCCTCTCTTCCCCTGCCCCTGCCATACATTCAGAAGGTCCCAGGCACCCAGCTGGATGTTGGTCATCAAAAGCCCTCAGTCATTAAAATGTTTTAACTTGTAATGTTGTGGGAATGATTTTCTTAAAATACATTTGGCCTTTGAATGTATACTCTATCACAAAATTATTTTCCAAAAATTAAGTCTTAGATTTAGCATTATTCTGTCCAGATAAATTTCCTAATATTTACGAACACCTAGCATTACAAAACTTGCATGAGCCACTGTGTTTGTAGTTGGTTGAATACTATCCCACAAAATTCACATCCACCAGAACCCCAGAATGTGACTTTATTTGGATATAGGGTCTTTGCAGT
Organism: Balaenoptera ricei; assembly: GCF_028023285.1. Taxonomy (NCBI): domain Eukaryota; kingdom Metazoa; phylum Chordata; class Mammalia; order Artiodactyla; family Balaenopteridae; genus Balaenoptera; species Balaenoptera ricei. The sequence continues at coordinate 67,808,438 of NC_082646.1, forward strand.
ATTAATTAGTTAAGGATCTCAAGATGAAATCATCCTGGTTTTAAGGTGGGCCCTAAATCCAATGATTAGTGTCTTTATAAGAGAAAGGAGATTAGGACACAGAGACAGAGGAAAGAAGGCCATGTGAAGATGAGGCAGAGATCAGAGTTATGCTGCCCCAAATAAAGCAAGCCTAGGACCACCAGAAGCTGGAAGAAGCAAGGAAGGATTCTTCTCTAGTCTTCATGGGACACTGCCCTTCCAGCACCTAGATTTCAGACTTCTAGCCTCCAGAACTGTGAGAGAATAAATGTCTGCTTTTTTAAGACACCAAGCTTGTGATAATTTGTTATGGCAGCCCTAGGAAACTAACACGGTGTTGGAGTGCTAACCTGTAGTTTTTACACAATAAATCGTACTGTCGTTAAGACATTTTAGAGAGTGAGGACTATTTCTCTGGTACTTCCCTATAATAGTGTTAATGCTCCCTTAAAACACAAGCTTTTTTCCTTTCTTAATCTTTTTGTTCTATACTCCAGAAAAATCAGTATCTGTAGAACTGTACATACAGTTTTAAAAATCTAGCCTGTTTGAAAACCACTTACACTTAAGCAGCAATTGTATGAAATATTTCCACAGGCAAAATATTTTTTCATTCATTTTGTTCAGTAAACAATGGAAAACTTACAGATATAACTAAAAATTTTTTTCTGAAAACTTCTACAATGAAGACATTGATATGTATAAGGGAAAGTAAAATTATGAAATTATAAAAGTTATATTTTCTTTCAATGTAGCTTACAGAAATGAGAACTTTAAATGAATAGCATTTACTTTATAAGCAACTGTATAACCCAAATCATTACTCAAAGTCAGCAATAATTAAAAACAGGACATTAAATCTTGTGATATTTAATGATCTCAGCTTTGACAATAGCAAATCTTTAAAATTAAGAATACTAGTGGAATGGGACTTCCCTGGTGGCACAGTTAAGAATCTGCCTGGATGGCATGATACTATACATAGAGAATCCTAAAACTGCCACCAGAAAACTACTAGAGCTAATCAATGAATTTGGTAAAGTAGCAGGATACAAAATAAATGCACAGAAATCTCTTGCATTCCTATATACTAATGATGAAAAATCTGAAAGTGAAATTAAGAAAACACTCCCGTTTACCATTGCAACAAAAAGAATAAAATATCTAGGAATAAACCTACCTAAGGAGACAAAAGACCTGTATGCAGAAAATTATAGGACACTGATGAAAGAAATTAAAGATGATACAAATAGATGGAGAGATATACCATGTTCTTGGATTGGAAGAATCAACATTGTGAAAAGGACTCTACTACCCAAAGCAATCTACAGATTCAATGCAATCCCTATCAAACTACCACTGGCATTTTTCACAGAACTAGAACAAAAAATTTCACAATTTGTATGGAGAAACAAAAGACCCCAAATAGCCAAAGCAATCTTGAGAACGAAAAATGGAGCTGGAGGAATCAGGCTCCCTGACTTCAGACTATATTACAAAGCTACAGTAATCAAGACAGTTTGGTACTGGCACAAAAACAGAAATATAGATCAATGGAACAGGATAGAAAGCCCAGAGATAAACCCACGCACATATGGTCACATTATCTTTGATAAAGGAGGCAAGCATATACAGTGGAGAAAAGACAGCTTCTTCAATAAGTGGTGCTGGGAAAATTGGACAGGTACATGTAAAAGTATGAAATTAGAACACTCCCTAACACCATACACAAAAATAAACTCAAAATGGATTAAAGACCTAAGTGTAAGGCCAGACACTATCAAACTCTTAGAGAAAAACAGAGGCAGAACACTCTATGACATAAATCACAGCAAGATCCTTTTTGACCCAGCTCCTAGAGAAATGGAAATAAAAACACAAATAAACAAATGGGACCTAATGAAACTTAAAAGTTTTTGCACAGCAAAGGAAACCATAAACAAGACCAAAAGACAACCCTCAGAATGGGAGAAAATATTTGCAAATGAAGCAACTGACAAAAGATTAATCTCCAAATTTTACAAGCAGCTCATGCAGCTCAGTATCAAAAAAACAAACAACCCAATCCAAAAGTGGGCAGAAGACCTAAATAGACATTTCTCCAAAGAATATATACAGATGGCCAACAGACACATGAAAGAATGCTCAACATCATTAATCATTAGAGAAATGCAAATCAAAACTACAATGAGGTATCATCTCACACCCGTCAGAATGGCCATCATCAAAAAATCTAGAAACAATAAATGCTGGAGAGGGTGTGGAGAAAAGGGAACACTCTTGCACTGTTGGTGGGAATGTAAATTGATACAGCCACTATGGAGAACAGTATGGAGGTTCCTTTAAAAACTAAAAATAGAACTACCATACGACCCAGCAATCCCACTACTGGGCATATACCCTGAGAAAACCATAATTCAAAGAGTCATGTACCAAAATGTTCATTGCAGCTCTATTTACAATAGCCAGGACATGGAAGCAACCTAAGTGTCCATCATCGGATGAATGGATAAAGAAGATGTGGCACATATATACAATGGAATATTACTCAGCCATAAAAAGAAATGAAATGGAGGTATTTGTAATGAGGTGGATGGAGTTAGAGTCTGTCATACAGAGTGAAGTAAGTCAGAAAGAGAAAAACAAATACAGTATGCTAACACATATATATGGAATCTAAGGAAAAAAAAAAAAAAAGGTCATGAAGAACCTAGTGGCAAGATGGGAATAAAGACACAGACCTACTAAAGAATGGACTTGAGGATATGGGGAGGGGGAGGGGTGAGATGTGACAGGATGAGAGAGTGTCATGGACATATATACACTACCAAATGTAAAATAGATAGCTAGTGGGAAGCAGCCACATAGCACAGGGAGATCAGCATGGTGCTTTGTGACCGCCTGTGGTGGGGGGATGGGGAGGGTGGGAGGGAGGGAGACGTGGGAGGGAGGAGATATGGGAACGTGTGTATATGTGTAGCTGATTCACTTTGTTATAAAGCAGAAACTAACACACCATTGTGAAGCAATTATACTTCAATAAAGATGTTTAAAAAAAAAAAAAAAAAAAAGAATCTGCCTGCCAATGCAGGGGACATGGGTTCGAGCCCTGGTCCGGGAAGATCACACATGCCACGGAGCATGTAAGCCCGTGCACAACAACTAGTGAGCCTGCGCTCTAGAGCCCGCGAGCCACAACTACTGAGCCCGTGTGCCACAACTACTGAAGCCCGCGCACCTAAAGCCCATGCTCCACAACAAGAGAAGCCACCGCAATGAGAAGCCTGCACACCTCAACGAAGAGTAGACCCTGCTCGCCGCAACTAGAGAAAGCCCACGGGCAGCAATGAAGACCCAACGCAGCCATAAATAAATAAATAAATAAATAAATTTATTTTTTAAAAAAAGAGAAATACTAGTCTACCAATACAATGATCTAGTCAATGGCCTCACTGTTATAATAGTTTTTAATGAAGATTATCACCATATTGGGCACAACCTACAATATATAAATTAACCTACAACTGAGAAATAAAATTGCCCCTCAAAAAGTTATTTTGAGGGACTTCCCTGGTGGCGCAGGGGTTGCGAATCCACCTGCCAATGCAGGGGACATGGATTTGATCCCTGGTCCGGGAAGATCCCACATGCCACGGAGCAACTAAGCTTGTGTGCCACAACTACTGAGCCTGCGCCCTGAGAAGCCCACACACCGCAACGAAGAGTAGCTGCCACTCTCCACAATTAGAGAAAGCCCACACGCAGCAATGAAGACCCAACACAGCCAATAAATAAGTAAATAAATAATTTTTTAAAAAATAAAAACACTTGGAGTTTTTTTGTTTGTTTTGGTTTGTTTGTTTATTTATTTATTTATTTATTTATGGCTGTGTTGGGTCTTCGTTTCTGTGCAAAGGCTTTCTCTAGTTGTGGCAAGCGGGGGCCACTCTTCATCGCGGTGCGCGGGCCTCTCACTATCACGGCCTCTCTTGTTGCGGAGCACAGGCTCCAGATGCACAAGCTCAGTAATTGTGGCTCACGGGCCCAGCTGCTCCGCGGCATGTGGGATCTTCCCAGACCAGGGCTCGAACCCGTGTCCCCTGCATTGGCAGGCAGATTCTCAACCACTGCGCCACCAGGGAAGCCCTGGATTTTTTTTTTTTTTTTAAGTTATTTTGAGAGGTTAGGTTTCTTACGAATTCGTTTTTTAGATACTTGTATCTAAAATTTAAAGCTTACCCTGAAACCTCTCTCTTAGCACACTTTACCATTATCTTTTCCCAACAGTACCCTGTCCATTCATGCTAATTTTACCTGTAGATCTCTAGTTCTATAATATGCCTATGTGACTTGTCACCTCCCACAAAGTCCCCACAGCTGATCAGTGAAATGTTCTGAGGGACACCATTATAGAATATCTCCAAGACTAATGAAATGGCAATATTATTTTCCAAAGAGCATACTCTTTTTAGAGGGGAGTATTCAGAGCTCACTGATATATATATGTATTTGTATCCTGTATCATGTGCTTGAGACTTCAAGTCCTAGGGAACTTTCTTCCCGTACCTATCCCCACCCTCTCCAGCATAAATTGCTCTCATTCTGTTGATTTCCACTCTTATTTCTGCCTTCATGTATGCTCAAATCTGTCCTATACATTTTTTTAAACTCTCAATGGACCACGCTATTTCTTGCAATTCAATTTAAACACGTCTTATTAAGCACTAATCAGCCAGACAACTCTGGGATACAAAAAAATGAAGTCTTTTTATCCTGAAGAGAAGGCATTCCAAGTTTTCCAACAGATATTCTTACCTCTCAAAATTCAGGTGACTCAAACAAATGGTCTTAATCTGCTGCCTCCACTTCCTATCCTTTCTCCTGTTTAAAGTTTACTATTTGTTTTACAACACAACATTCCAGCTGAAACAATTCTGGGGTAAGACTATCCTTGATATAAATTCTCAAAGGACAGCATGGTGTACTGGAGTACAGGCATCAGGAAACTTATAGTCCAGGATTTACCACTCATCAGCTGTGTAACCATTCATAGGTAAAAACATGCAGGGAAGGGGTGCGGGTGCATGGGCACATTGGTTCCTCATCCATAAATTGGATTGAATCAGATGATCTGTACAGTTAACTTTCAACTCTAAAATTTTATGAAACACAAAGATCTTCACTAATTTCACCTCACTGACCTCTATCTAACACCCCTGATGCTGAGAAATATTCCCTCACTTTCTTTGACTCTGGATACCGATCTCCTCCACCTCTGTGTACCTAGATTAAGATTAACTATATGCAACAGAAAACTCTAATTTATAGTGGTTTAAACATACAAGGTTATAGTCTTTCATGTAAAAAAAAAAAATCCAGAGGCAGCTATGACAATTCCACTATAAGTCATTAGGGACCCAGGTTCTTTCCAGCTTTTTGCTCTGACATCCCTAGGATGTGGGTCCTTACCTACATGGTCCAAGATGGTTGCTAGAGCTCCCCAGTCTTTATATCAGCATGCCAGTCTCAGGAAAGAAAAAAGCTAGAAAAATGTACCCTCATCCTTTAAGAATACTTTTTGGGATGCTGCACGCATCGTTTCCACTTACATCCAACTGGCCAGAACTTATTCACATGTCTCTATCTGTTAGTAACTTGAAAACAATCTCTCCTGCATGGCTACATGACTAGCCAAAAAATCAAGGGTTCTATCAACATCGAGAAGAAGAACAACTATTGGGGAAAATTAAATGTCTCTCTCAAACTCTTTCTTCTATGCTTCCTTTTATTTTCCATCCTCTTAGCAAGAGCATTCCCCAAAGATCAGTCCTTGGTCCTCTATTCTTCTGTCTCTACACTGACTTTCTGAGGGCACTCACACAGTGTCACAGCTCTATCTACACTAATGACTCTCGAGTCTTTGTGTTCAGCCCTTGCCTGTCCATCTTCTGAAGGCTTCATTTGGATAACTATAAAGTAAAACCCATTATCTTCCAAGCTAACAAAGACAAATAAGTAATTTTAAAAGAAAAACATTTTCAATCTTCTTATTTAAGTCATGGATTCACAAGTATCCCAGACCTTCAAGGTTGGAATTTTGAAGTCACCTCTGACTCCTTCCACAAGCCATGGGTTGCAGGTCATAGTGAACTTCTAAAAAGAAATGGAATAAATTAGATTATATAAGGTTTATATAGCACATGACTTGGGATGTGCGTTTATCAAACTAGCTTTAGCCCCTACAACTATAATGTTCTAAAGTCACCATCCTAATTATCAAGTCTATGAGTCTATCTGCCATAGATATAGAATGTCTGTGCCCCCCCCTACAAAATACATATGTTGAAACCTAATCCCCAATATGATAGCATTTGGAGGTAGGACCAAAGTGATGGTATTTGGAGGTGACTAGGTCATGAGGACAGAGTTCTCATTAATGGGATTAGTGCCCCTATCAAAGAGACCCCAGAGAGCTTCCTTGCCCCTTCTACCAAGTGAGGACATGGTGAAAAGATGGCCATCTATGAGCCAGGAAGCGAGCTCTCACGAGACCCTGAATCCGAATCTGCCTGTGCCTTGACCTTGGATTTCCCAGCCTCCAAAACTGTAAGAAATAAATGTTTGTTGTTTAAGCCCCTTAGTCTATGATAATTTGTTACAGCAGCCCAAACAGACTAAGATATTATTTTTAGTCCTCATTATACATGACATCTTCAGAGTATTTCACGTTTATTCATCATTTCCTCATCCTCAAAATTCTCTACACTCAGCGTTTCCACGATACCACTCTATCTTGGTTCTCTTGCAATACCTCTAACCACTCCTATCCAGTTTCCTGGCTGCTACTTCTCTATCTACCTCTTAAGTATCAAATTTTCCCTGGGTTCAATTCTTAGGCCACTCCTCTTTTCACTCTATACACATTCCCTAAACAATCTCATTTTTTTCTTTATTTCTGACAATCAGCTGGCTACTGGTAATTGCCAAACTATATCTCTAATCTTCACTTCTCTCCTAACCTCCTGATCCATATATCTGAACACTTAAATGACATCTCTACCTTGATTATAGGCAGGCACATTTAATTCAACATGTCAAAACTAACCTCAGCATTACTTTCCCTCATCCAAATTCATTTCTTCCCCTATATTCTCCATTTGCATTCACAGCATCATCACCCACCCACTTACCCAAGCTAGAAACTGTTACCCTCAACTACTCTTTCTCCTTTACCCTTCACATCCACTCTCTACTAAATTTTGCTAATATGAGCTTTCAAATTTCTCTAGAATCCATATGTTCCTTTCTATTCTCACTGTAAAAGCTCCTGAGTTTTTTCACACTGTTCTTTCTCCCTCCAGTCCATTGCTATTTGAGTCACATTTCTAAGATGTTTACTGATTTTCAAGAATCCCCACTTTTCAACAGACCCCACGGTCTACAGAGTGAAAGCTATAAATTCCATAGCCTAATACACAGAGCTTTTCACAATCTGACTCCAACCTACTCCAGCATCAAAGCTTACCTCAATTCCCATTTACACTATACTTCTCTCCATTCCTGGAACAATCCATTTCACACATTTACATGTTTTTCTCTCTGCCTATAGCCTCCTCTACCCTTTTTTTCTACCTGGCAAATGCACATTCATCCTGCATACTGTGGTTTAAACATCACCTTTCATAAGAAGCCTTCTCTCTCCCTCAGTAAAGTGGACCCACCTTCTTCATTTATCACTACTTATTTCAAGACTGTCTCCATTAATGACTAAATTAGGGATAGAATCTTACTCCTTACTCGTTTATTTTTGTTCTAGCAATTAGCACAATGCCTGGAAAGCAATAAATACTTGTCAAATCAATGAATCCCAAATGGTTCTTGACAACTGGCAACAAAAAGCAACCAAGAAATCCCAACTATTTCAATATAGAATGGGGAAAGAGAGGGGATCCAGGCTGACTATGAATTACAATGGTTCAATAATAAACAATTATCAATTTTTTAAATGTCTCAGACTATGACACCTCAGGTATTGTGCATAAATTTACCTTTTAGCTTATCTCACTTATACTGCTTAAGTAAAATATTTCAAATGCTTTCTCTAATATACTTAAGCAGGTTGATATGAAAGAATGCAAGAACCTCAAATGATTATGATACGTCATTCCAGGTTAAATACCATCTAAATAAATGGATTAAATTCTAAATGTATTAACGGACAGCAAAAGAAAACAAAAAGAAAAAAGTAAAGGCATATAAGGGAATTAACCCATGTGGTCATTAACAATTTTTCTTGCACAAATCTCAAAGTACGAGAAAGTAAAAACTATAAGAAAAATAAAGACAGTTGGCTCCTCACCATGACAGTATAGTAAGTCCCCTACATACGAACCTTCAAATTGCAAACTTTCAAAGATACGAACAGGCGTGCACATGTCCAATCAGGCAAGTTAGTTCACCAGTCTGGCGTACATTGTCAAGCGCGTGCATCTTCTACGAGTGGTTGTGCGTTTGTGTACTTTACTGTACAGTACTGTATAGAATACAGTAGTACAGTATCTTTATTTCAAGCCCAGGATGTCCGGAAGAAAGGGTAAAAGCAGCAGTGATGTAACTGGTACTGCTAAGAAATGCCAAGCAGTAACGATGGAAACAAAAGTGAAAATAATTGAGACAGTGGAGCGACAAGGGGAAGAAGAAGTAGGTGAAGAACCGAAGAGATTCACAACACAGGAAATGGCAAGGGGATTTTATTTGAGGAGGCACTGTTAGTTTTTGAGGCACAGGACCCAAATATAGAACAGTACACAAAGGTTGCAGCAGCTGTTCAGAATGCAATCCAGTGCTGCCGTGTCATCTATGATGAGGAAAAAAAAGCTACTACCCAGACATCACTGGATCATTTTTTCAAGAGGGTAGATAGAATTGAATCCAGCAAGGAACCAGAACCTGTGCCATCAACGTCAGGCATGAGTGAAACTGCAGCTTGCCCTCCATCTCCTATTGCTGATGATCCTTCAGGTCTACCATCTCCCACCTCCTCTCACTCCTCCAGTCAGTAACTCCTCTTGCCTGTTCACTCGATGCCAGCCCCTGTATGCCAGTTGTTGTGCTGTACTACTCTACTTTTCAAGGTACTGTACTGTAAGATTAAAAATGTTTTTTTTGTGTGTTTGTTTTTTATGTATTATTTGTGTGAAAAGTATTATAAACCTATTACAGTACAGTACTATATAGCCGATTGTGTTAGTTGGGTACCTAGGCTAACTTTGTTTGACTTACGAACAAATTGGACTTAGGAACGTGCTCTCAGAACAGAACTCGTTCGTATGTAGGGGACTTACTGTAGTATTCAGAAGAGCACAAAATTGGAAACAAGTTAAATATCCAATAATAAAGTAAATGATGAAGTCATTATTATACCCCTTATAATACCCATTATTAATATACCCACAAGATGTAATAATTTAGCCACTGAAGATTATGTTTTTCTGGAATTTAATAGAATAACCTTTCCCTATGTCATCGATGTTAAGGAAAAAAATAAGGCCACTCTGGGTGTCTTTTTATCTTCCTTATAGCTTTTTTTAAATTAAACTTTTATTTTAAGACAACTATAAGAAATAATACAGGGCTTCCCTGGTGGCGCAGTGGGTAAGAATCCGCCTGCCAATGCAGGGGACACAGGTTCAAGCCCTGGTCCGGGAAGATCCCACATGCCAAGGAGCAACTAAGCCCGTGTGCCACAACTACTGAGCCTGCGCTCTAGAGCCCGCGAGCCACAACTACTGAAGCACGCGCGCCTAGAGCCGGAGCTCCGCAACAAGAGAAGCCGCCACAATGAGAAGCCCGCACACCATCAATGAAGAGGAGCCCCTGCTCGCCACAACTAGAGAAAGACCGCGTGCAGCAACGAATACCCGCAGCCAAAAATAAAATTAATTAATTAATTAATTATTTAAAGAATACAGAAATCCCATTTCTCTGTACCCAGTTTCCCTCAATGATAACATCTTACAAAATTATAGAACAATATCAACACTAGGATACTGACATTAATACAATATACTTTCTTGTTCAGATTTCCCCAGTTTTACTGTACTCATTTGTGTTTTTGTGTATTTAGTTCTATGCAATTCATATGTAGGCTTATGTATCCACCACCCAGTCAAGATACAAAACAGTTCTACTACCACAAAATCCCTCCTGTTACCCTTTCATAACTACACCCATCCCTCACCTTCCTTATAGTTTTTTGTATTTTCCATATGTTCAGCAGCTGGGTATTCATTCAATACATCTTTATTAAACATCTACTATGTGTCAAGCACTCTTCTTTGCATATAATTCAAATAGCATGTATTAACTATTTTTTCCAGTTTGTAAAAGTAATTTTTCAAAAGACAAGGTTTTTTCTTTCAACTCAACTTTAAAATAGAAATATGAAAAAAATCAACTAAAAAGTATTATTAATTGAAAAGATACTTTAGGAACAAAAATAGTTTAGTATGTTGAACAAATAATTCCAGGAACATTCTGGAATTAAACACAGAACATTTCAGTATCATATTATCATAGTATGATTAGCTTTTAGAGAGATGTAGGTAACAAAATCATACTAACTCCTGAAGAAAGCTTTATAACAAAGGTTTGCAGACTCAGTTAGGTTTATTCTTTACTTACAATTCAAACAAGTACATAGATTTGGTGGATTTTCTTCCAGTAAGTTTTGTGGTTTTTTTTAATTAAAGTGGGGTTTTTTTGGTCTTTTTTTTATATATTTATTTTTGGCTGTGTGGGGTCTTCATTGCTGCGCCCGGGCTTTCTCTAGCTGCGGCAAGCAAGGGCTACTCTTTGTTGCAGTGCGTGGGCTTCTCATTGTGGTGGCTTCTCTTGTTGCAGAGCATGGGCTCTAGGCGCGCGGGCTTCAGTAGTTGTGGCTCGCGGGCTCTAGAGCACAGGCTCAGTAGTTGTGGCGCGTGGGCTTAGTTGCTCTGCGGCATGTGGGATATTCCCGGACCAGGGCTCGAACCCCTGCATTGGCAGGCGGACTCTTAACCACAGCGCCACCAGGGAAGCCCTCTTCCAGTAAATTTTTACAGAGAGTTTTACATAAAAAAGACTACTCAAAGGATACAACTCAAGATATACAAAACTATTCTAATGCCTAAAAAGTGATTCAAATTAAAACACCTACTCTTCAAAAGCTATTGTTAAGAAAATGAAAGGGCAAGCCACAGATTGGAAGAAAATATTTGCAAAACACCTGATAAAGACTTGTATCTAGAACTTAAAAATTCAATAATAAGAAGCCAACAAATGCAAACTATTACATATAGAATGGATAAACAACAAGGTCCTACTGTATAGCACAGGGAGATAAACCATAATGAAAAAGAATATAAAAAAAGAAAGTATATATGTATAACTGAATCACTTTGCTGTATAGCAGAAACTAACACAACATTGTAAATCAACTATACATAAATTAAAAAAAAGAAGCCAAACAAACAATCCAATAAAAAAGGGCAAAAATTTGCTCAACCTCTTTACAAAAATATTCCAATGCAATAGGCACATGAAAAGGTGCTCAACATCATTAGCCATCAGGAAAATTCAAACTGAAACCACAATAAGATACCACTACATGTCCACTAGAATGGTTAATTTTTTTTAAATAATATAAATAAAATTTAAAAGACTAACTGGAACTCTCATACATTGCTGGTAAGTATGCAAAATGGCACGGCCAGTTTGGAAAACAGTTTGGTGGTTTCACATAAAGTTAAACAGACACTGATCATATGACCCAGCAATTCTTCTCCTAAGTATCTACCCAGGAGAAATGAAACCATATGAACAGTCAAAGATCTGTCTGCAAATGTTCAGAATAACTTTGTTCATAATAGCCCAAAACCAGAAACTCAAAAGTCCACCAACTGGTGAACGGATAAACAAACTGTATTATATTCAGCAATAAAAAGGAACTGACAATACATACAAGATGGATAAGTCTCAAACATATTTTTCTACTAAGTGAAAAAAGCCAGACATAAAAAAGTATACAATTCCATTTATAAGACATTCTAGAAAAGACAAAAACCGCAAGGACAGAAAATAGATCAGTGATTGCCAGAGGCTAGGGAGGGAATTGACTGCAAAGGGGCACAGAAGAGCTTTTTGGAGGGAAGTGTTCTCTATCTATATCTTGATTTCGGTAGTGGCTACACTTATGTATACATCCGTCAAAACTCATTGAACTGTTTAGTTAAAAAGGTGAATTTTATTGCATGTAAATTATACTTCAATAAACATGACTAAAGAAAAATTATCCCAAGTTAAAAAAAAAAAAAAAAGAATACATCTCGCTATCAAGATTCTACAATTTATAAAAGCTTCTGGATTTTGTTACTTAAAAAAATAATCTTCCTTTTCCCTACTGTGGGATAGAGAGTAGTCATTATAGCCCTGGGGTGGGGTGAGGGTTGTCAGAACCCAGGTAAACCAAGGAGGTACTCTATGTGGGGAGGAACGGCCAAATGATTTCAGTCAGAGTCCTAGCGCTGCAAGGAGGGTGTCAAAGCAGAGGGGCAACCTGGCATGGGGCACTGGGTGAGCACGGAATGAGGACGACATCGTGCTCCACATGGAAGCAGAACCTAAGTGGAGTGAGAAGTATATCCACAAACAGTGGGGAAGTTGACATGGGGAGCCGAAGCCAGGGCAGGTTGAAAAGGGTGTCCCTGTATTGGGGCATCCTGGTATGGGCTGTTAGGTCCTGACAGGGACAGGGGGCTGGGAGAGAAAGAATGAAGAATCTGAGCCCAGCAGAGAGAGGAAGGCATCCAGGAGAGGAGAGGGTGGTAACAAAGATGAAAGATTGGTTAAATACAGGGAGACTGAACAAAGAAGTAAATATATTAAGGATAACAGAAGCCAGATTTCTCACTGTCAGAGAAGAATATTACAAATATAAAAAAGGAAAAAACTAGACTGGACCCTGGAGTGTTGGCGAGAAATCAGTGGTACTGGTGGGAACTCACAGTTTTCAATACATATGGATAAACAAATAAATATAGACATAAATATGTGTGTGTGTACACATACATATATTCCCCGGCTCGGTCCTTTAAGAAAGGCTGAGAGCAGTAACAATACAACAGCAATAAACACACAAGCACTGAGATCTTAGCTTCTAAATACCATTCTCCATTAAAACGATCCAGGTCTCCCTAGAGAAATGGCTGATTCCAGGACTAAAGGAGGGACAGTACAAGATAAGCCCAGAACATCTTCTTATACCAAAAAGTAAAGACATGCTCAAAGAATGGTGAGGACATGTCATAAAGACACGGAAGCCAGCTTAAATGGGCTCTCGTTGGCCAAAAGAGGAATAATTTGAACTAAATAAACAGTAACAATATAACTCAGCAAAAAAACAGAAAACCATGTATCCATAGATATAAATGCATAAAGGAATACAAGTTTGATGAGGAACAAGACACATAGTTTCAAAGAAGTCCTCACAAAAACCATTTATTAATTAACTATTAAATATTAACTTTAGAGTGAAGAACCCTGGCAGATATTGCTTATAATCAAAGTAATCAAGTAATCAAAGTGAAAATCACCAATAATAGACAAACTGAAATTGTACCACAGATAGGATGCAATGAGCACCACTTCTGTGATATTCCTGCCCAAATACATAACCTGTATGTATCTAATCATAAGAGAACAGATAATCCCCAATGAGAGGTATTCTACAAAATAACGACCCTATAATCTCCATTAGGGTCAAGGTTATGAAAATCAAAAGATGAAGGAATTGTTTCAGATTGAATAAGTCATGCAGCACATGGCCAAAAATGTATTGAAAGTAAATGAAAACGAAATTCATCGCGATTAAGAATAAGTACGCAAGCAGCAAACTCCTGAATATCGGTACGATTCCTCAGCTGAGCTCAAAAGCCATCCAAGAGCTTGCCTCACCTCTGATGACATGGTCCTGTGACAAATAAATGCAATACATAATTCTGAACTGGATCCTTTTGCCAGTAAAGAGATTAATGGCATAATCAACAAAACTTGAACCAGTCTGAGAACTAGATGGAGTACTATGCCAGTGTTAATTTCCTGATTTTGATGATTGTACTGTGATTATGTAGGGGAATAACCTTGTTTGTAGAAAATACACACTAAAGCATTCTGGGGTGATAAGGGAGGGCATCAGGTCAGCAGCTTCCTCTCAAATGGTTCAGGGAGTAAAGAGTTCTTTCTTTGTACCATACTTGCAAGTTTTGTGATTGTTTCAAATTTTTTTAGAAGTGAGGGGGGGGGAAACCCCAATGTCGCTAAAAATGAAATAATGTTAAAAACAAACTGTGATTCTCCATATTGTTAATCTTGGTAATAAGAAAGAGACAGCAGACTATGCAAAATTACTAGGAAATAACAAATAAAATTTTGGAGCCAGAAAATACTTTAAATATAGCCCAAGCCCTTCTTTTGTTAACCTCAATCAGGTCAAGAGTGATGAAGGACTAAAGAATATAAAAGGTCCCCGCTAAAGGAAGTTATTAGGAGAGGAATAGTGAAAGGGGCAGTACACCAATAGTGGGTAGAACAATGGTATTCTGATGCTACAAATGGCTGTAACCATCAGCAAAACACAATCTCAGCATCTCCTCCGAAAAATGAAGGGACTGTCTAGCTGAGATCTAAAATTCCTTGCAAATGTGTGACCAGAATTACCCTGAAATGGACGTGCTTCCCCAGCTCAAGTTATTATTACATTATGTGTAGCTATACAGTAATACAAAAGAATACAAATACAAAAATAGACGTGCATAAACCCTGAATTCTCTTCAGTTGTGGGAATCCCTCAATTAAATTAAAATGCAATGCATTTGCCAGATTGTTGCTTATGAGGAAAATTTTGTGACAAATGAAAAGAATTAAAACACACATTAATGTGAAACAAGATCACCTTCAGCGGTCTGCTAACGGTCCTTACCTAAAAGACAGTGTTCAGGACTTGGGGGGGAGGGGGGGCGGAGCTGGGACGAAGTGAGAGAGTAGCATTAACAAACATACACTACCAAATGTAAAATAGCTAGCTAGTGGGAAGCTGCTGCGTAGCACAGGGAGATCAGCTCGGGGCTTTGTGACCACCTAGAGGGGGTGGGATAGGGAGGGTGGGAGGGAGGCCCAAGAGGGAGGGGATATGGGGATATATGTATACATATAGCTGATTCACTCTGTTGTATAGCAGAAACTAACACAACACTGTAAAGCAATTATACTCCAATAAAGATGTTAAAAAAAAAAGTGTTCAGACTCATTCTGAAATAACCGTCACATTTGTTCTGAAAGAACGAGGAGCATTTCCTAGAAATGTTTAGAAGTTTAAGGATCCTTTCCCCTTCCTCGGTACCACGCGTCCACTGGCGCGGTGACTAGACAGGCCCCCATCAGCTCAGGGGTGAGGGAGCACAGGACTCTCAGCACTTCCTTTCGGAGAGGACAGCCCCCTGCGTCACTCGCTACTCACTCAGGATGCTGGGCATAAGTTTATCCCAGAGAAACTTAGCACAGTTGGCTCCCGCCCTACCAGCCCTGCGGTCCTGGCCCAATCCCGCCGGCACCGGGGCGCTGCCCCTGGTACCCAGCCCCCTCCAGAGCGAGGGTCGCGGCACCAAGACTCGCCCCAGCTGACCCAGCTGGGCCGCCCCGGGCCCGGAGGACACGATCTCCTCCTCCCCCTCCCCTCGTGCCGGCCCCTCACGCCCACCGCGAGGCTCAGCGGGGCCAAGAAGGCCGGACGCCGAGCGCCCGCTCAGCCGGGGCCCAGCCCGGCCCTCCCCGCCTCCAGGCCGCGACGCCCGGCCCCGAGGAGCCCACTGGACGGCAGCCGGGGGGCGGGGGCGGGGAGGCCCGGGGGCGGTGCCCGACCCACACCCTTACCTGGCTTCTCGTGGTCGTAGCCTACTACGATGAAGTAGTCGGCCAGCCGGGCCATGGCCGCCGCCGCCGCGCCGGGGAAGCGGGTGCCCGTTGCCGCCTTCGCCGCCGCCGCCCACCCGGTCCGGGCGGGCTCAGCATTTTCCCTGCAGCAGCAGTAGCGGCAGCGGCGGCACTTCAGCCATGTTTGACAACCGAGGCGCGCTCTGCGCCTGCGCCGCGCTTAGCGTCCGCTCCTCCCCCACCCCCACCCGCGCTGGCTCGTTGACCTGACCCCCCGGCGGAGAGCCCACCCCCACCCTCTTGGCGCCGCTAGGACAGCTGGTTTGGGGAGTGGGCTGCCGGGCGTATTGCCACCACACGCCGCCACCGCAGCCGCTTGGGGTGGTTCACTTTGAGGCCTGGCTGCCCCTCCGCGGCCCACCTCCCACTCCCCTATTTTTCCTAAAGCAGGGTGTCCTTCCTGCCGCCTTCTCCACTCTTTCTTTCTGGGTCTGGGAAGAAGAGACAGGGATGGTTGAGGGGTCCCCTGGAAAGTTTGCTGCTTCCCCTCCCCCCTCCCCCTCCCCTTCCCAAGACGAGATTCTCCCGCCCTCGACTGGAAGCATGGAATTTGCACCGCCAGGGCTTTTGCTGCACGTTTCCTGTTTATGTTGTGCAGATGGGAATTTTAGGAACATGCCACCGAGTAGGCGGAGGAGGAAGAGGGTTTTGCTCAATCCTCAGAGGCGCCCCGTGCTTTAGTGCTGGGTGGGCTGGGGGCGGTTGGCCTGGGCTTCCCCCAGAGCGCCTGGGGAGGCTGGATTCCTCCGAAGAACGCGGCATCCCCGGGATCCTCCTGAACTGCCCGGAACAACAGAATCCGAGGGAGGAGGCTTGTCTCTCCCAAGGGAGCCCTTCTCGCCTAGGGTTTCGCCCCTTGCAGCGGTCCCAGGGCTCTTGCAGCAGGAGCAGGAACTTCCAACTTCCCTGTTCAAACAATGCAATTAAAATGAATTAGTGGATCTCATCATCCAATCTAGGAATTATCTAGGTCGCTTTCTTTTTACTGCACCTCTTATTGATCGTTCCGAATTTGGCAAGTGAGGCATCCAGATGAGCTTGCTTTGTCCTCTGTTAGTATCTCCTGAAGTTTTAGTAGCAGGATATGTTACAAGTGGTAGACTGAAGTTGTGGGAATCTCCATGATTTGCAAATATGATTATCTTCCTGGTTGCTTGTCACTACTCATTATTAATTGAGGATTTAACCCTTCATTTACATATAAGAGCTCTTAGCAAAGTGTCTTAAGTGCTTAACAAGTATGATTAATGAGTGAATGCATACAATTTCCCCCAACTACCAGCAGGAAGCTGCTCAAACTCTGAACTGTGAGTTCAGAGATTTGGTGTCTCAGCTACTGAAAGTTTACTCTCATTGATCATTTCCTCTTTCTGTGTGGTGCTTTTTTCACCCACAGATTGAGAGGGTTGGGCTGCGCTAGAACTGAAACTCCCAGGAAGGAATACTTTAACTCAAGGAGTTCATTTGCAAATTGCACAAGGTCAAACTGAATCAGCCTAGTTGCAGAGGTGGAGGGAAGATAACAGATTGATCTTGAAAACAATTAAACCTAAAATGCTTCAGTCACACCTCAAGTAAGAATCCTCTCTATAAATTCCCTGAGAGCTCATCATCCAACTTGATCACTTTTAGTAAAGCCTAATTTAACTTCCTTGGGAGCTAGCCCATTCCACTGTTTAACAACCCTATTGTTAGAAAGTTCTTCCTTGTTACGTCAGAGTTTTCCTGTAACTTCCCCCAGTTTTGCTCTATGGAAACACCCAGAAAAAATAAAATCTATCTTTGTATGATAGCCTTTCTGACTTTTAAGGCAGCTATCATGTTCCTTCCCCATTTCACTTTTTTTTAAGGTGAAATTTACACATCATAAAATGAACCATTTTAAAGTGTACAATTCAGTGGTATTTAGTACATTCACAATGTAGTGCAACTACCCCGTCTATCTTGTTCCGAAATATTTTCATCACCCAAAAGAAAAGCCTACACCCGTAAAGCAGTCACTCCCATTTTCCCCTCCCCCAGCCTCTGATAACTACAAATTTGCTTTCTGTCTCTATGGATTTACCTAGTATGGATATTTGATATAAATACAATCATACAATATGTGACCTTTTGTGTCTGGGTTCTTTCATTTAGTATAATGTTTTCGAGGTTCATCCATGTTGTAGCATGTATCAGTACTTCATTCTTTTTCATCGCTGAATAATATTCCATTGTATGTATTATACCACATGAAGTCAAATTTATCTATTTTTTCTTTTGTTTCCTGTGCTTTGGTGTCATATTGCCTGGCTTCCATTGCAATCCATTGCCAAATCCAAGATCACTACTTGGAAGGGAAGATTTACTCCTATGTTTTCCTCTAAGAGTTTCATAGTTTACTCTTGTTTTAGGCCATTGACCCATTTTGAGTTGATTTTTATATATGACATGAGGTAGGATGTCCCATTTTACTTTTAAAATGTGTTTTTATTTCATTCACAAGTGTTGGTTTAAATTTTTTGTGTTTTTTTTTAATCAAAGCTTAGCTGTTTTCAAGCCTCGAATCAAGTGCTGTTTGCATTTAGACGTGTTTCACCTGTTAGGTCATAGGTAGGCTGCCAGACTATTTGCAAATGGATGTTTTGTAGCATAGGGATTTTGACATACCCCAGGTATATGTATATAAAGGCATCATGTATTTGAATACACATGTGAACATATTTAGCATGCACTGGAACTGTGCTTTGCTTCTCAGCCAACAGCTGCCAGTCTGCTGAAACTGATAAGCCCTGACAAGGCAGCCTGATTACTGAGGTTGGCTGAAGGCCAGACCATCCCCTGAGATAACCACCATCACCTCTCACCAAAGAGTGAGGGGTAAAGCAAACTCAGATTTGTTTTACTGAAGGGTGGCAGGGAGAGAGGAAGACTATGCAACACAATGATGGTGTGTACATAGCAGATGCCTTTCCTTTATGCCTTAGAAGTCAAAAAGGAGCTGATTACTAGTAAGCAAGAATTATCAACCTGCTGCTCCTACATTTGGCTGTCGTGGAGTAAGTGGTTGATCTGTACAGTCATTTCAAGTGCTTCCTGTGGTTAGCCACTACAGTTCAAAGAGGCAATATGAGAGTTCGACTTGACCAAACATCTGCAGGCAGGGCTGGGGCCTCTTCAAACAGTCTCTACCAACAAGTAACAAAGGAGACTAAGCAGTTGTGGTAGAAAATTCCCTGATCCATTGCCACATCTCCATCCACTCGGTTGCCCAAGTAAGAAACTGAATGATTGCTACCCTTGACACCTGCCTCTCTCTCAGCCCCACACTCCTCACTCAGTCCTATTGATCCTACTTCCCAAATGTGTAAGCTTCTCTCCCCGCTTCACTGCCACCCCACTAGTCTGAGCCACTATCACCTTCCACCTTGACTATTGCAAGAGCTTCCTAACTGGTTTCCCTGCTTCACTGGTGATCCCAGACTTTCCCTGTAGGTAAAACTTCAGGACAGTAAGTGGATTATGAACCCTGTCTTCAAATTAAATCTGTATAGGAAACAACTGTTTCTACCTTAGGTGTCTGTTTAGGGTGCGGGAAGGAGGCTTCAGAGATGGCTAATAGAAATTGTCCTACAGATGCTTTCACATGTGTGATTATATGAATAATTGAATCCTGACACTCACGTAAAGTATCCCTGACATTAGCAGTATAAATGGGTGCTGTGAGAGGTTGCAGACTGTTTTTACTTAGATTGCATGTCTATCTGGTGAGTGGGACTGGCTATGTAATGTGCAGAGGCCAAAGCAAAATGAAAATAAAGGATCCTCTCTGTTCAAAAATTATTAAGAATTTCAAAAGAGCAACAAGCAGAGCATTAAACAAAGTGTGCGGTCCTGTGTGACTGAACAGGGTGCACGTCCATGAAGCCAGCTCTGTTGGTGAAGTTTAGAGTGGAGTGTGTGTGTGTGTGTGTGTGTGTGTGTGTGTGTGTGTGGTGGATTAATTGAGATTATGATGGGACTAGGCCCTCTCCAATCTCTCCAGGGCAGCGGTCCCCAACCTTTTTGGCACCAGGGACCGGCTTTGTGGAAGAGAATTTTTCCACGGACGAGGGTGGGGGGATGGTTTTGGGATGATTCAAGCGCATTATATTTATTGTGCACTTTATTTCTAGTATTATTATTACACTGTAATATATAAGGAAATAATTATACAACTCACGATAATGCTGACAGGAGGTGGAGCTCAGGCAGTAAAGCAAGAGATGGGGAGTGGCTGTAAATACAGATGAAGGTTCGCTTGCTTGCCTGCTGCTCACCTCCTACTGTGTGGCCTGGTTCCTAACAGGCCACAGACAGGTACTGGTCCGTGGCCCGGGGGTTGGGGACCCCTGCTCCAGGGCACCACCACTGCACTGCTCCCCTTCTTGCTCCTCCCTAATCCAGTCATCACATTCAATGGCGACAATGATCTTTTAAATAAATGTGTATCAGATCATGTCTCTCCCGTCTTCAAACCTGTCAAGCTTCCCAAATCGCTATGAATAAAGTGCAAAATCTTCATCATATCTCAAAGGGTCCTATTTACTCTAACCTTGATGACCTCCTTAATCTCATCTCATGCCTTTCTTCTCCCTTACTCAATACATTTCAACCACACTGGCCTCCTTTTTTCTTCCCTAGTGTACCAAGCTCTTTCTCATCTCTAAGCATTTGCCCATGCTCTTCCTTATATTTGGAACATTAGGTCCCCCTAATCTTGCTTTTCCTTCAGAACACTTACCACAGTTTGTAATCATATATTTATTCCTATGAGGATTTGTTTATGTTTGGTTACCCTACCATGCTGTGAGCTCATTGAAGGCAAGAATGATGCTTGCATTGTTGATTATTGTATGCCCAGCATTTAGCACAGAGTTAGGCATATAACACATGCTCGGTAAATGTTTGTTGAAGGAATGAATGAACATTCAACTCATGTAGGCCCATAGATTAGAATTGCCTCATTCCGACAGTTCTAATCTGCTAGTACAGTATCCCCACGTGGAGGCAGGTAGCGTGATGGTTGCTCTCGTTAACACCATCCTCATTTGCTAGGGATGACCCCAAATGATCAAATCATCTCTTTTATACTCCATTTATTAATGCCATTCATTGTGCCATCAGTAGTAAATTTCTCTTGAAGTCATTTCACCTCATTCTGTTATAGCTGTTAGTATAAGAAGCTTCTATACGTTAACCATCTTCTCTGTGTTCTCTTTCATCTGTCCTATAGCAACTTATATTCTTTAAGCTTCAGGGAGATTTGTCTTCTTTATCACATACAAGGACTGATTATTTCTGTCCATATGTTTTGTGCAAGAGCACAGAAATGAGGCAGCAAAAGCATTACTTTTCTTTGTGCTGATGCTCTGGAAAATTCTATGCCCTAGAAAGAGAGAGGTTAACTGCCCTCCCTGCCTCTACCACTCCAAGACAGAAATTAATGCTATAGAAAGTGTTTTTTATTCTGTGTCAGCATTCTTTACTTGGTCAATCTCCTGAAATCATATGCTTATTTTATACTTAAATTGGTTTATGTACATGTGCATTTTTCTGGAAAGGATCTATGTCTTATTAGCTTCTTAGAGAAGTCAGAGATTCCAAAAAAAAAAAAAGAAGTGCCCTGAGCTTTGTATCCTGCTTTACTTTTTCCTGTGACTAAATCTAAGTAGCTGATTGGCTCCTTTCTCTAAACCACTTGGTGTTATGACTCCCGGATGCTTCTTGAAACTTGTTTTCAAATGGACTTGGTAAACAAGCCCTCAGCTTAGCTGAGGCATTTTGAACCATATGAACAATAAATGCATTGTAAAATTTCCTGTTTGAAAAAAGAGGCATCAGAGATAATTATGCAATGCACTTAGCTACTCAAGTTTAGTTATTCTTATTAATATTATTTATTGTTTCTCACTTCTTTTCTTCATGACCTGAGTGTGGTCACACTGGCTTGAGGGATTGTGTCCACAGTGTTAGTTGAGAAACCACCATCAAAAAATTTTTAAAACTCCGAACATTACTAAGAATAAGGCTTGGATTTAGGGCCTAAAAATAATTCAATTGGAATGTGAAGAAGTTGAGACACCATTATACAACAAGGCTTCAGCATATTTGTATGTCTGTATATATGATGTCAGAATATGCACAATTATTACAGTGCTTTGGGGGTTTATTTTTTGAAAGTTCTTGGGCACAAAAGAAGTGGATCTTCATTAACCAAAATTTCTTTTCTTCTGCTTCTTTCACTTGTCTTGCCAGTGAGATTTTAAAGATGTTTCTTCCTTCACTTCCTTCCTTCCTTCCTTGTACTCTGTGTGAATCTACAATCACTGCAACTTGAATGGATGACACTCCACGTTTACAAATCGCCAGAAGCAGAAGTCCCTAAGTTGTTTCCTTCTATATCCGACGTTTAACCGTGAATGCATTCTAGTGATTTTTTCCCCCTTTGTTAAAGTAAACGAACCCCAGGTTCCAAGGGAAAAAATAGATGCCAACATTTGGAAAACTTTATATCTTTTTTTCGACTTATACTCCACGACATTTTGGGGAACCTTCCGGCCCTTGTCGCCGACCCAAGCAAACACACACACACACACTTTCGAAGATACGGGTGTTCTAGCAAAACCCCGAGCTGCCAACACAGGTCTTAAAGAATTGACGGAGTTCTCAAGCGTCAGACCTCTAAGTGCCAGAGCTATAAGGCACACCTGGGCTGAGATCATTGTGCCAAGGATCTCAGGTGGGAATTCCTGGCACCGCCGCTATGCTGCTGGCGTAGGCACTGGAGCCCGGCGGAGTCTCCAATTCTGGGTTGGGTTTGCTTTTTGAAGCCTCCAGCAGCTCAAAGCGAAGTCTGCACCAAGAGCTCCGTCCCCGGTCCCTTCCCCCATCCCCTCCACCCTCGCTCTCTCCTGGAACCAGGGATCTCCTAAAGGACACAGCGAGGAGGCCACGAGGTACAGCTGAAGAGTCCTCTGTAGACCAAACCCCCCAGGGCTGGTGGGAACTGGAAGGAACGAGTCCAGACCACGGGACCTTCCCTGGCTGTGGGCCGGCGCCCAGCTGTCCTTGACCTCCCCGGCAGCCAGAGGCGCGCGCCGGGGAAATGAAAGTAAAAACCTGTCTTGGCGCGGACCCAGCTGGAAGCTGGCGACGAGTAGGTCGCATCCTCAGACAAGACTGACAGACAGCCGGTCCTGGACAGGGTCGCTGCGAAGAGCGTGACTCGTAGGGGACGAACTGAAAGGAAGCATTGAGAAATGGGAGACGAGCGAGCAAAACAGAATAGTTCGGCTGGGGAGGCTCCTGGAAACAGAGCAGGCGCTCAGTAATACCTGCTGTCTGCGGTGCGGGCAGACTAGCCGCCAGACGCGGTTTACTGCGGCAACTGCCCTGAAGCCAGACAGGCGGCCCGAACCCAGCCAGTGCGCTGCGCTGCACTCCTCCGACCCTCGGCGTCCCCAGCCCAACCCCGAGCCCGAGCCAGGAATCTGTCCCCCACCCTCAGCTGGAACTCAGGTCCGCTCAGGTGACTCCCTCGGAGAAGAGTCCTCAGAATAAATAATTTCGGAGCGGCCATTCCTTCCCAGGTGCAATGTCCACCGGTCAGTCCTGGGAGTGAAAAGGCGGCTGAGCCAGCAGTGCGCGGCCCAGGGCAGGCAAGGTCCTGTGCACTGGGTCTCAGAACCAGTGTGGCAGATCAGGTAGGAAGCTTAGAGATCCGCTGGGGCAAGTTATAGATGGGGAAACCAGAGAGTGGGGTGCGTAACTTGCCCAGGTTCACAAAGAATTGCCGTAGGGTGAGAGTAGAAGCTGCTCCACAGAGTTCCAGGGGTCCCGCGCCCTCCGCCTCTCAGTCTAGGCCCTCGGCTTCAGGACCTGCATCCAGGGAAGTGGGTGATAGGACACCAGAGGCCCTCCTGCAAGAAGTAGGGAGCCCTGCGGGGCTAAGTTCCCTCCCTAGTTTGGCCTCCAGAAGTTAAGTAAGAAAGTGAAGTCAAGAAGCAGTGATGGAAGAGCATAAACGGGTGACAAACGTGCTTGGGGGTGATTCATCATGAAAAAGCATAAATCCTTGGGCGGGGGCTAGGACTCTCCTCTCTCCCTCGACAAGATGATGGCCCTAGCCTAGAAAAATCCACGCGGCGCCATAGTCCAGTCGGCCGTGTATGCTTGCGGGGCCGAGCTAGGACACTACTGTTTACCACCTTTGGTGTGACTTTGGGCAAATGCTTATTTATCCCTCTGAACTTTAGTTTTCTCATTTCACCAGGTAGAAAGTTGATGTTACCCTCCTTGTCTAACTCAAGGGTAGGTGTGAGGATCAAAGGAGATCAGGATGTGGCCATGCTTTGTAAACTGTAAAGGGATTAACATACGTGAAGCATTAGTGTGCTCCCTGGCAGTATCCTCACGTTTACAAGTGGTGAATGAAGGCTCCGAGGGCAGCCAGGCAAACTCTCAGGTTGTAACCTTACAAGGCATGATTGGATTAAAAGGGGAAAAAATGAAACTGTATTCTTCGTCCTAATTTTGGTTATTCCTTTATTTCCAAATAGGCATGCAAATTCTGAAACGTCAGGTAAGTCCCCGCCTCTAAATCCCAATTCTCAAATCAGCCTTTCCGAGCCTTGCCCCTATTGTGAAATCTTACTAGCCCATCCTCAGAACCCCGGAGTCTCGGCTAGCCCCCCTTCTCTCAGCTGTGCTCTGTGCCCTGCCCCTGAGGCTCCGCTGAAGTCTGGGGTCGCGGCCAGGTCAGGCGCCGAGCCGGCACGGGGCGCGGTCCACTCGAGGCCACATCTCCCGAGGTCCGGAGTTCGGGTCATCCGCGTGATACCCCGCGCTGGCTCTTGCAGTTCTGTGCCAGAAGACGTTACACTCTGGGCTGCATAAGTCCTAGGTAAGGACCCCCAAGAGGTTGTACCGGCTCTGCTTCGTCCCGGCTTAAGGTCTGAACTCTGTGCCCAGTGAGTCAGGGCTGAGGCAGTTCCTGCACCAATCTCCTGGAGCTCATCTCTGAGCCCTCTAGGCATGAGGGACCCCCCACCTCACCTCCAAACCCCACACCCGCAGGCAAGCAATGCGCGCGCCCGATTGCAGAGCGCGCGCCCAAGGGAGGAAAGGGAGGGCGCGAGGGCAGCCTAGGCCCCGCCCCCTGCGCTCTTATAAAGCGGAGGAACGAGAGCCGGCCACTCAGTGGTTTCTTGGTGACACTAGGCGGAACGGGTCGAACCTTGCCACCTCTGGTTTCTCACCGCAGCTTGGACGTCGGGGATTTGCCACTGCCAGAGCGACGTCTCAGACTTAATCCTCCAAAGATCTCGGCAGATCACCCCCTCAAGCAGGTAAGCACCGCGGGCCGGGCCGGTTAAAGGTGGGGAGGCTTGCCCAGGCCGGAGACTAGGAGCGCTGGGTGAGGGGTACAATCCACTTTGGAGGGTCCTCTGCTGGGTGCGTCCCACATCCCGGGCCCAGCTCGTGGACACAGCTGGAACTACAGAGACCCAGTCCCCTCTGCTCCATCAGCCAATCCGAGAAGTTGAGCGGGGAACCTCTGGGAGCCTGGCGCGGGGCAGCGGCCTCCCCTGCGGGGCCTGTCACCCCCCTGGCGGGTGCAAATGCCGCTGGCGCCTCTCTGCGCCCCGGGGAGATAAGCGTCTGAGTCAGGCAGAGCGCGGGTTGAGCCTGCCCACTCCGGGGCCCCCCGCCCGCCTCCGTGCCCCGCCCGGCGGTGAGGCAGACCCGGGAGCTCACGCTCGGCTCCTCTTTCTCCTTCCCCAGGGTCTACGCATCGACGCCGGGATGAAGCTGGTTCCCGTCGCCCTAATGTATCTGGGCTCGCTCGCCTTCCTAGGCGCGGACACCGCACGGCTCGACGTGGCGGCAGAGTTCCGAAAGAAGTGAGTCGCAGGCAGCGCCTGCCCCAGTTGTGGTACCTGCAAGACAAGGGAAACTAACCATTGGTCCCCGAGGGGTTAGAAGTGAACAGGAGCAGGGATGGGCCAAGACCTCGCCTGGACGATTGCGAATCGAGTCTATTTGTGTTGTTTAGATGGAATAAGTGGGCTCTAAGTCGTGGAAAAAGAGAACTTCGCGAGTCCAGCAGCTACCCCACCGGGCTCGCCGACGTGAAGGCAGGGCCTGCCCAGACTCTCGTTCGGCCGCAGGATGTGAAGGGCGCCTCTCGCAGCCCCCAGGCAAGGTAACTATGCGGGGCGCCGTCGCGGGGTGGGCAAGGGGAGCCCTCCTCCATTGCCCTGGCCCTGGGGATCATCGGGGCTGTATGGCAGTTCAGATGGAGGTAGCAGTTAGCAGCTCCCTCTGGTCTTAGAATGGCTCCCTTCCCGCTGGCTGGGGCCAAAGACCTGCTTGATGGGGGTCTCATGTAGCCTTCCTTCCCTTCTCCAGCAGTCCGGACGCCGCCCGCATCCGAGTCAAGCGCTACCGCCAGAGTATGAACAACTTCCAGAGCCTGCGGAGCTTTGGCTGTCGCTTCGGGACGTGCACGGTGCAGAAGCTGGCGCACCAGATCTACCAGTTCACGGACAAGGACAAGGACGGCGTCGCCCCCAGGAGCAAGATCAGCCCCCAGGGCTACGGCCGCCGGCGCCGACGCTCCCTGCCCGAGGCCGGCCTGGGACGGACTCTGTCTTCCCAGGAGCCACAGGCGCGCGGGGCCCCGGCCTCCCGGGCTCATCAAGTGTTCGCCACCCTCCTTAGGATTTAGGCGCCTGTGGCAGCAGCGAACACTCGCACATGCATCCCGCCGGCGCCTCCCGGGGCGGAGGACTTCCCCTAGCCGAGCCTCTCAGCCTATGGGACCCGAGCTGAGACAGCCCTGAGAGACCGAGAGTCCGGGAGGCACCGTCCGGCGGCGAGCCCTGGCTTTGCAGGACCCCGTCCACCTCGGAGGCAGTGTTCTCTTCACCCTAATTCGGCCCGGGTGCCCCGGGTGGGGAGGGGGATGCAGAGGAATCCAAAGGAGTGTCCTCTGCCAGGCTCACGGAGAGGAGAAACTGCGAATGCTGAGACCCCCCAGGGGCAGGGGTCTGAGCCACTGCCGTGCCCGCCCACAAACTGATTTCTGACGGGGTGTCACCCCACCGGGGCGCAAGCCTCACTATTACTTGAACTTTCCAAAACCTAGAGAGGAAAAGTGCAATGTGTGTTGTATATACAGAGGTAATTATCAATATTTAAGTTTGTTGTGTCAAGATTTTTTTGTAACTTCAAATATAGAGATATTTTTGTACGTTATATATTGTATTAAGGGCATTTTAAAGCAATTGTATTGTTCCCTTCCCCTCTATTTTAATACGTGAATGTCTCAGAGAGGTGTAACGTTGTGTGCTGCGTGGAATGTGAGCGTGTGTGCGTGAAAGACTGGTTGCCTCTTGTGGAAGAAGAAAACACCATGTCTGTATAATCTATTTACATAAAATGGGTGATATGCGAAGTAGCAAACCAATAAACTGTCTCAATGCTGATTCATTTTCGGGTCACGAGTCTTGGGAGGAAGGGTGTCCCCAGTCTTGGTCCGCCCGGGAGCCTTGCGGTCCGGGAGCCTTGGGGTCCAGCCGCCTGGCGTGGGAAGGTAGCACGGCTGCGCTGGCGCGTGCTGGCTGCTCTCCGCGCTGGCCGAGCTGTCGGAGTAACGCTCTCCGGTGGGACGTGCGGAGAGCGTGTCTTGCGTGCGGGTCCGGGCTTCGAGGAGATGCTCCAGGTCGCAGCCTCGTGTGGCGGCCGGGCCGGCTGGGGTAGGGTGAACCCTTAGTGGGGAGGCGAGCCTGGAATCTCCCGATTACGCAAGAGTCCCAGATTTTATGGAGTTGCTCACGGAACCCTGCGCAAAAGCGCACCTCGGAGAGTTGGGGTGGTCTCCGAGGTCTTCCAGCTGAGGAGTGTCCCCCTGCTGCAGCGGGGCTAAAGTTAGAAGCGACTTCAGCAAAAAGTGCGAGCTCCTCCGGGAAATCCGCAGCCGGGCCAGCGACCCCAGTCCTCTCCCGGCCCGGTGCCCCAGAGAGTGTGCTGGCTCATAAGCGATACTGCGGCGCCCCCAGCCGGCCGCCTCCGACGTGCCAGAGAGCTGTCAGGCAGTACGTGCGGTTTAATAAGTCCTCCTACGTGGGAGTCAGCACACAGCCTTAATGAAAGAGGAAAGAAAAAAACAGTTTGCAGATGCCAACCAGGGCTGGCCCCCCCTAGACCTGCACGGCAGCTCCCTGTTCTGGGACCGTGACTCAGCGCCCACACGGGGCGCAGCGTGCAGCTGCTGACGGGAGGCGGGCTGGACGGACGTGCCGCCGGAACCGTGCGCCTGCGACGTCCTGAGACCTTCATTGTTCCGCCTCCCCTTGCCGCTCTCCTCTTCCTTCCCCCTTCCCAAGCCTTTTTCATTTTTTTCTCCACTTCTCTCCAGTCTTCCTTTCTCTCCCTTCTTTCTTCCTTCCTCCCCTTTGCTTAAATTTATACCTTATCATCTTAGACCGTTGACCCCGGTTCTGGTGATAGAAGCCAGACACTAAGCCCCAGTGAGTGACTAGAAGGGCAGGGGACGTGGAAACAGGACAGAAGAAGAGGATAAGGGAAGGCACCCTGTTATTGATGTCTCTACCCTATTTGTCTCAACCAATATCCTGAAGACCCAGGATGGAGTTCTACTGCTTGTCCTTTCCAGAAAGACTCCCTGGCCTTTACATTTCAAAGCATGACTGAAATGTTGGTGCTTCTAGGTGATCTTAGAAACCTTCCTGGTGAAGAAAATCTGAGGGTGAGTTTGGATAATGGAAATGTTTCCAGGGCAGCCTACCTTCTCCTGGGACTTTTGGGTCAATTGCATTCCACAAGGTCCCTTCTGAGGGCCTAGAATATTTCCTTTCAGAAAAAGCCTCCATGACACTGAAAGGGGTCATAGGTCTGGGGTCCAGAGACAACCTGCTCCTGAAGCAGTTTCAGTTTCAAAGAAAGTAGATCCTAGTACATGGAATTTCCTTAAGACTGTCTGAGGCCTCAGTTTTGAGCACCTGGCTGTTAACAGTGTCAATCTTCATACAGTTCATTGTCCTATTTGATCTTAACAATTTAGTGAGGTTCATCAGAATTCAAGGGGTTACAAAAGTAGCAAAAGACCATGCTTTCCTTAAGGTCCTTCTAGTAAATATTCACTTAGAGGGAGCTCTGTGCCAGGCACTGCACAAGGTACAGGGGATGTAAGAATGAGTGACTAAAAAATCCAGTTTTGGAATTCCCATGCCCGTGAGTGGTTCTGGGTGGTCTGAAGGGGCTACAAAAACCGGAGAGCTGCGAACACTTCAGCCTTGCAGACAGTGGCTTGGGATTAAATACTCACCCTTTTCCTTGAGCCAAGGTTTGTCCAATAGCCACAGAGCCCTTCAGCCAAACCTCACCCTGGCAGAGTTTCAGCCAGCAGACAAAGCTGCCAAAGGCAGGTTGGGCACTAGCTTAGGGCTGTTCTGAGCAGGGAACAGGCATGTGCCTTCTGCCCAGGGAGTCTTATGACTCCCTTCAGGGAATCTAAGGCAAGTGAAGGAGATGGTTCAGCTCTGAGATGAAGAGGCAGCTGCTCAGCTGGAGTCCTTCCCAACTAAAAAATCTGTGATTGGAGACATGTCTGAAGACAGAGGAGACCCTCCTAACACCAGTTTGGTACAAGTTCAGAATTGACTGAAGGTCACCATCAAACCCTGAGGACCTTCTCTGTGAGCCATTCAACCTTCCTTCTGGTTTCTTTTTCATAAGGTGTCAAAGCCTGTCAGGATAAGGTCTCTTGATGCCAAGAACACATCATTTATCAACAGTGGTGAGTCATTTGTGGCTGATCCGACCTGTCGACGGCTGAGGAGTAGTCGCAGCTTTTATCTTTAGCTACTGTTGCTGGCTGTGGGAATGGTACCATCCATTTGTAATCAAACACAATGTACCAAGCAATTTCTTGAAAAGCCCACACCTTGGCTGAACAGCTAAGGGTGGAAAGGAGTGATGGGGAGGAATGGAAACGGCTTCTTTTTCTTAGCACCTTCTTTGTATTAGACATTCTCCTAGCCACTTTATATACCTTATCTCATTTAATTCTTACAGCAACCTTGTGGAGTAGGTGTTATTATCTCTGTTCTGTCTGTGGATAAAGAAATTGAACCTCAGAGACATAAAGTAACTTAGCCAAGGTCACACAGTGAGTAATCAGGACTGGAGTCTGGATTTGCACTCAAGTGCCATAGGCTATTTTGATGCTATGAAGGCACAGAGAGTAAGGTGGAATAATTTTAACATTTGGATTCTCAAGCCAGATGTCCCCAGATGTCCTCTAACATGAGGATGGCTTGGGTAGGTGACTTACACCTGTGGTTCTGAAGGATTTACATGAGATTGGTAGGACTGGAAACCAGAACTGCTTCAGCAGTATGCTTAGTGAGTGCAAAATAAATAAATGAATTGAGTTTTTAAATTCTTGGACCTGGTTTGAAGTGGGGATTATAATCAGAAATAGTCTTTTTTTCACCCTGAGCTAAGCCACTGACCTCTTTGGTTTTTGTTGCCAAATATAGTTAGAACATACACCTGAAGGCCTCAAAAGCTGGCTTCTGAGGGGAAGGCCTTCTGAGCTATTCCTGGCCAAACCCAGTCCCACACTGCAGGTCTTGAGTCGCCTGGAAGGACACCTGTGTCTACAAAGCTGCAAATAGAGTTTCCACCCTTAGGTGGAACCTTTGTCTTTGGCAATTGCTGCCCAAGCCGTCTTTTCAGAGGCTGAGTGAGCTGACAGGGTTATGAATGCTGCCCCTCCTTTCCCCAGTGGGGACGCGGAGGGCCTTGTTATCCAGGGTTCCACAGAGGTTTCTGCCAAAGCCCGATTGGAGGCTTGGTCTTCATTTGCATGGGAAGAAGGGTGAGGCTAGATAGCTATCTGGTGGTCCCACAGGTCTTGTTCCAGAGTTATTTTGGAACATTCTGGAAAAATAATAAAATGACTGTGACCACACAGGCAGCTGAATTTAGTAGGTTATTGTACTTTATCCAAAAGCAGGAAAGTAGTTCTGAGTGTTAAGATGAGTTTTTGAGACTTAAGAAATGCATTTTACTTATTATACAATATTTATCCAGTGTAGAAAAAAAGAAAAGATTTGCCTTTTATACCACTCCCAGAGAGATAACTACCGTTATTTTAGAGTTTACCTTTTTAGACATTTTTACATATTATACATACACACACACTTTAAAAAATTGAACTCAACTGCAGAGAGCTGAATGAAGCATACTTCTCAGTTTAAGTTGTTATTATTGGTCTGTGCAAGCCTTCTCTCTTGTTTTAATTACTTTATTTTTTCTCCTTTAATTCCCATTCCCCTTCCCATCTTCTCCATAGGAACTGTCTTTAACCTGTTTGATATCTGTCTTATTATATGTATATAATCCTGTAAAATCTGTTTTGTTGTTTTGTGATTGTGTGTTTTTAACGTACAAATATATTGTGTTAAAAATTTTCCTACTTTTCTCACTGAACACTTAAAAAAATAATTATCCAAGTAGATTGTTTCTTCTCAAAGCTGCACATTATGGAGTAATAATGCATCTACCACGTTTAACTTCTCTTGTCTCTTAATGAGGGACACTTGGTTTGCCTCCAGCACCTGTTTGCCACAAATAATGTATAGATGAACATCCTGTTTCATGTTCTCTTGTGGATCTGAATGAGAATTTCTTGAGGTTATATATCCAGAAATGGCATCCAAAAGCTTCTACAGACAATGCTAAGTTCTGTGAGATTAGTCTCCAGAATGCCTGTACCGGTGTGTGTTCCCACCAGCAGTGCATGAGAGTTCCCCACCTCCCTGTGTCCTTGCCGACCTCTGTATGGATTCATGTTTGCCATCCTAAAGGGTATAAAGTAATATGGCACTATTGTTTTAACTTCCATTACTGATTACTACTGAATTTTAGCACATCTTCATTTATTTACTGGTCATTTGGACTTTGCCTAATGGGCCACACAAATTTTAAAAAGTGGGATCAGGTTGGTCTGTAACCTGATTTTTTTTTTTTTTTTTACTCATCAGTATATTCGTGGCATCTTTCCATGTCAGTAAATAAATCTGTACAGTATCATTTTTATTACCTGCATGATATTTCATCATATGAAAATATCATAATTTGTTTAACCATTCCTCTGCTATTGGACATTAAACTTCTCCCCATCCCCCACATTTTTGCCATGAAAAATTCCTGAATAAACATCCTTGTGTATTCATCTTAGGGTAATTTTATGAATTGTTTTAAAGATAAATTCTTAGACGTAAAATTATTGAGACCATTTTCTCACTCCACATGCAAAAATAAACTCAAAATGTATTAAAGACTTAAATGTAAGCTCTGAAACCATAAAACTTCTAGAAGAAAACATAGGCAGGGTGTTCTTTGATGTTGGTCTTAGCAAAATTTTTTTGGATCTGTCTCTTCAGGCAAGGGCAGCAAAAGCAAAAATAAACAAATGGGGCCACATCAAACTAAAAAGCTTTTGGACAGCAAAGGAAACTATCAACGTAACAAAAAGGCAACCTACTGAATGGGAGAAGATATTTGCAAATTACACATCTGATAAAGGGTTAATATCCAAAATATATGAAGAACTCATACAACTCAATATAAAAAAAAAACAGTCTAATTAAAAAAATAACAGAGGACCTGAATAGGTATTTTTCCAAAGAAGATATCATTTCCAAAGATGGCCAATAAGCGCATTGAAAAGATACCCAACAACACTCATCATCAGGGAAATGAAAATCAAAACCACAATGAGATATCACCTCACATAGGTCAGAATGGCTATCATCAAAAAGACAAGAAATAAGTGTTGGAGAGGATGTAGAGAAAAGGGAATCCTTTTCACTGTTGGTGGGAATGTAAATTGGTACAGCCACTATGGAAAACAGTATGGAGGTTCCTCAAAAAAATTAAAATGCAGCTACCAGACAATTCAACAATTCCACTCCTGGGTATTTATTCGAAGAAAACAAAAACACTAATTTGAAAAGACATATGCACCCCTATGTTCATTGCAGCATTATTTACAATAGCCAAGATATGGAAGAAATCTAAGTGTCCATACAGTTGAATGGGTAAGGAAGATGTGAGATTATATATATATATATATATATATATACACCCCACCATAATATTCCATTGTATATACAATGGAATACATATACAATGGAATATTATTCAGCCATAAATAAGAATGAAATCTTGCCTTTTGCAACAACATGGATGGACCTAGAGGGTATTATGCTAAGTAAAATAAATCAGACAGAGAAAGACAAATACTGTATATTTTTACTTACAGGTAGAATCTAAAAAACAAAACAAACAAATAAATATAACAAGACCAAAACAGACAGATACAGAGAACAAACTAGTGGTTGCCAGAGGGGAGGGAGATGGGGAGATGGGTAAAATAGGTGAAGGGGATTAAGAGGTACAAACTACCAGTTATAAAATAAATCACAGGGATATAATGCACAACACAGGGAATATAGTCAATAATATTGTGATAACTTTGCATGGTGCATGATCTATAAAAATCACTATGTTGTACACCTGAAACTAATATAGTATTGTAAGTCAACTATATTTCAATGAAAAAAAACAAGTAAATTTATTGAGCCAATAAGTATGTACCTTTTTGTTAAATATTTGATACATATTGCCAAATTGACCTCTGGAATGATCAGTTTTTACTTCTACTAACAGTCTATAAATGTCAATTTCCTATATTCTTAGAAACACTGAGCATTATACTTCTTTTTTAATACTGTATCATCTGATAGGTAAAAATGATATTTCTTATTAGAAAGTTTTATTCTTTTCCTATGTTTCTAGACTGCATTTTATATATTAATAATTCTAAACATATTTAGTTTATAGTTTCATTCTAATAACTCTATAATCTTTATCAGCTGACTCTTAGTCATCATGATTTGTTTCCTCCTATTTCTGTAGTTTTGGGTTCTGAGCTCATCTTATTAAAGCTTAATCTATGGTGATTCTGGGTTGAGGTGAATTGCTCCAGAGAGGTTTGTGTTTGCTTTTTCTTATTGCCCCAGAGTTATTACCAACCTGGGACCATTTTTAATACTAATTTCTTGATATTGTGTTTCTAAACCATGCACGTGTGCATTTGTGCTGGAGAAGTGGGGTGTAGCCTTTGGAGGATCCTGGATTTACCTGAGTGTCTCAATTCCTTTTCTTCTGTCCCTAAGCAAGTCTCTTTATTACCAGGGAGAGGAAAACCCTCCCCAAAGTCCAGGCAACTACTTTTCAGTTAAAGCTCTCCATTCTGGTTTTTAGTTACTTTGGTTTGGTCTCCTGTGGATTTTCTGTATTTTCATGGGGGTTCAGTTATCCATTTAAAAGGATGTTAAGTATACTTTGCTTAGCATTCTAGATATTTTATAGTAGCTGAATTTTCAGCTTGTCTAGTCTGCCATTATCACCAGAAATAGGAGTCAGTATCAACTATTCTCATTATTACTTCAACTTACAATATTTCTTTGATCAATAGTAGATGAAATATTTCTCATATCTTTATGATAATTTATATGTCTTCATATATATTGTTTTATTGTTGTTGATCCTTTTATTCTATTGGAGTGTTTGTCTTTTTTTATTGATTTGAAATTCTACTTAATGATTAAGAATATTAAAGTTTTGTCACATACACACATTCCTTTTTTTCCTTTTTGTGAAGTGTGATTTATTTTTTGCCCTATAAAACTTTAGATATTTATATAATCAAAGATACTAATTTTTCTGCCTTTGTTGGCTTGCTTAGGAAGTCCTTCTCTGTCTTAATATTTTAGAATATTCATAAATTTTTCTATTACTCTTCTGATTTCATTTTGTACTTTAAACATTTTATTGCAACTGGAATTTATTTTGGTATATGATGTGAAGTAGAGATTTAACTTTATTTTTTTCTCCCAAATAGTTAGCAGTTGTCTAACACATATACTAAGTAACACACATTTTCTGCAGGACTTGGGAGGTTTCCTTCATCATATACTACAGAGGTTTTCAAACTGTGTCCTATAGAGCCACAGGGTTTCCCTGAATTACTTCTGCAGATTCCTGGGGAGACAAGGAGGAAGCAAAAGTAGACTCTCTAGCGTCAAGTGGAGCAGTTCTACTATTTTTTGTTTTATATGTTGGGGTCCCATGTCAGAGTTTATTTGAAGAAAGAATTCATTCCCTGGTGGTCCAGTGGTTAACACTCTGTGCTCCCAATGCAGGGGGCCCAGGTTCCATCCCTGGTCAGGGAACTAGATCCTGCATGCCACAACTTAAGATCCTGTGTGTTGCAATTAAGACCTGGTGCAGCCAAATAAACAAAACAAAACAAAACAACAACAATAAAAACTTTAGAAAAAAAAAAAAGAATTCATCTGCCTGCAAATCAGTAATACAATAAGTCTTTTTAAAAATTTCTTTTATTTTTTTATTTTTTAAATTAATTTTTATTGGAGTATAGTGGATTTACAATGTTGTGTTAGTTTCTGCTGTACAGAAAAGTGAATCAATTATACATATACATATATCCACTCTTTTTTAGATTCTATTCCCATAGAGGTCATTACAGAGTATTGAGTAGAGTTCCCTGTGCTGTACAGTAGGTTCTTATTAGTTATCTATTTTATATATAGTAGTGTGTATATGTCAATTCCAATCTCCCAGTTTATCCCTCCCCCCTGCAATAAATCTTAAACACTAAATATTTGAATTTCTTTCTGGCCCTTTTATTCTCTTCCATTCTCAGTCTGTCTTTTCCTGTACTAGGTTAACAATTCTACAAATTATTATAAAACTTTTCAAATTTACACAAAAATTAGAGATAATAACATAATGAACTCCCATATACCTATTGTTAAAATCAAAAGTTATCAAGATTTTCTCACACTTAATTCATCTATCCGTTTTTCTTTTCTGTTTGTTTTGTTTCTTTCCAGAGTGTTTGGTTTTCCCTGCCCTTTATTCCTCTCCCTCCTTCCTTCCCTCCCTCCCTTCCTTCCTCCTTCCTTCCTTTTTCTCTTCTCTTTTCCCCAGACATCATATCATTTCACTCACACACAATTCAGTATGCATCTGTTAAGAAAAAAGGAATGAAAAAAGAATGTTTTCTTACATAATCAAATACTATTGTTACACTTAACATTAACAATAATTCTGTGGTATCCTCTCATACCCAGTCCATAACCAAATTTGCCTTATTGTCTTGGAAATGTCTTTCAACAGTGGTTAGTTCAAAACAGACTCCAAACAAGATTGTTGTATATCTAAGTTTTCTTTTAATGTAGAACAATCCACCCCCCTTTTATTTTCATGCCATTGACTTGTTGAAGAAAACAAGGTTTTAATAATTGTCACTTAGAACTTTTATTATCAAGATAAATCTTGATTCTCCACTTCACTCTCCCTGTGTAGACTCAGCCAGAACATCCTGACCTGCTCACTTGTCAGGGTGGGGTCAGGGTGGGGGACTGGAGTGACCAATGTCGCAGTATTTCTTACACAGAGAGAGTATCTTGAAAGGTTAATCTTTGTGCTTTTCTTTGCTACACTTTTTCCACTTGACCTTTCCCCTAGTAAATCAGAGGCATTGCTCAAGGAGAATTAGGATTGGTAAAACCGGAATGTGAAGAGAAAGAAAGAATAAAACAGTCAATGTTCAGTTTCTGACTTTTAAAATAGCCTCTTGAAGCCCACGTCAAAAACAATAGTTTTGAAAGCCAAAGCCTTTTATTTGCAGAGTACCAGGTTTTGTAGAGAGAAGAAAAGGCCCTTGAGAGTCAAAAGGGAAGGCCCGGAAGCATGAGGGATTGACTTTGCCCTAAACATACTGGAAAGAGTCTAGAGGGAGAACCTGACTAAGCCCCTTCACCCCAGCATCCTCTGGGCTGGGGGAGAGCAAGGACTTAGGGGGTTGGTGGGAGGGCTGGGGGAAGAGTCCCACCAAGAGGAGGACAGCATCATGGAGAGACTGCAGATTGGCCTCAGGAAGCCTTTGGAGGCTGATCAATGCCTGGAGTCCATCTGCTATTTGAGTGAGTCCCACCGTTGCTGAGCCAAAGGGCCATGTTAGCTGTTCTTCTCACCACTGCCAAGGGTCTTTCATCACCAACAGCCAGAGGGCCCAGCAGAAGTGACACTTGTCTGTGTCCAGAGTAAATTTTGAGCCCCATCCAGATTGCTCTGAGTGGCAGAGGACACTAATAAGCCACATCCAACTTCTTAGATCAAAGGGCAGGGCACTTTACACCAAAGGAGTGGTGAGCTGGAGGGAGGGCCACCCATCTCTGTATTTGCGTGGGACTGGACCCTGCAGGACATTCACAAGTCACAAATGGGTCAGGATTTCCCAGCCTAGTTGTACTCTTGTGTTCTAGCCTAGTTTTTGGTCTCAATTTGATGGGTTTGTTCTGCTAGTTAGAGCAGTCATCCTTAACCTTTTCCTTTTTCTGTTAAAGCCACTTAGGGGAGCTTTTAAAAAAGTACTGACACCGGCCCACATCCCAAACCAATTGAACTAGATTCTCTGGTGGGTGGGCCATAATGTCACTGTGTGTTTGTGAGTAAAATTTTATCTTTGTGAGGCCACTTAACTTTGTTCAGCCCAGACGTTATCACTCTTCAGCTATTTCAAAAATGCACCCCAGTGATCATAACAGACTGAGACCAAGAGTTAGTTTATGTTTGTATGTAGTGCTAAAGAAGAAGCTACAGGCCACAAATGGCGTCACCTGTGCTAAAGCCCATGATACCAAACCTAGACTTATTACCTGACCTAATTGCAGTTTCGACCTTCCCCAGAAATGTAATCTTAATGAACCAGGCTGGAATTTTTGGGTCAGCACCTATGAGGTAATCTGTCACTAGACCCTCTCCATCCCCCAGAGGGGATGTGTGTGATAAAACCCTTGCCATTCCCTCCTCCCTGACCCAAAAGATGTCCTGGCCTAAAAGTAATCCTTTCTTTTCCTTTGGTAATAGTTCCCTCACCCTATCCTTCTTCCTATAGAAACCTTCCATTTTACACAACCCCTCGGAGCACCCTTCTAGTTGCTAGGTGGGATGCTGCCCCGTTTGTGAATCGATGAATAGAACCAATTGGTTCTTCAAATTTACTCAGTTGAATTTTGTTTTTTAACAGTACTTTTATTTATTTATTAATTAACATCTTTACTGGAGTATAACTACTTTACAATGGTGCTAGTTTCTGCTGTATAACAAAGTGAATCAGCTATACGTATACATATATCCCCATATCCTCTCTCTCTTGTGTCTCCCTCCCACCCTCCCTATCCCACCCCTCTAACAGTAGTTTTAGATTTAGGGTTGTACCCATGAACACAGCCAGAAATAGAAGGGTTAATTGCAGCCAGGCGGGGCAAGTGTTTGGAGAGAAGACCAGCTGCAGGTGATGGGAGGAAGGCCAGCCCAGGGTGCGGTAACAGACAACAGGTGGTTGTGCTGTAAGGCATTGGCGGCAAAGAGGACCAGCAGGAAGCACCAGGGCGTCAAGAATGGCAGAGAGGGGACTTCCCTGGTGGTCCAGTGGTAAAGAATCCGCCTTCCAATGCAGGGGACGCAGGTTGGACCCCTGGTTGGGGAACTAAGATCCCACGTGCTGTGAGGCAACTAAGCCTGTGCCACAACTACTGAGCCCACACGCCACAACTAGAGAGCCCACGTGCCGCAACTAAGACCAAATGCAGCAAAAAAAATAATAAATTAAAAAAAAAAAAAGGTCAGAGAGCACAGCAATGGGCATCCTAGGAGCTAACTACAGGCAGGCCCCAGGGAAGTCCAGCTGTAGGAGGCAGAGAGAGGACTCTGCTTGTGACAGCTTGTTATAGGCTGGATAGTGTCTCTCCTCCCCAGATTCATAGTTGGTGTCCTAACCCTCAGAACCTCAGAATGTGACTGTGTTTGGAGATAAGTCCTTTAAAGAGGATTTATTAAGGTAAAATGAGGTCTTATGTGTGGGTTCTAATCCAATCTGACTTGTGTCCTCATAAGAAGAGGAGATTAGGACAGAGATAACACGCAGACTGAGGGATGACCGTGTGGGGACAGAAAGAGAAAGTGGCCATCTCCAAGGCAAGAGAAAGGCCTCAGAAGAAACCAAACCTGTGGCACTTTGATCTTGGACTTCTAGCTTCCAGAACTGTAGAAAAAAAATTCTGTTGTTTAAGCCACTCAATATATGGCATTTCGTTATGGCAGCCTGAGTAAACTAACACACTGCTGTCAAAGGGACTGGAGAGAACAGGGCAGGGATATAGTCCTAGAGGTAGGGTATCATGGCTGGGTCTCAGTACCAGGCACACATCAAGGGTCAGGGAACCAGGACTGGGACACTAATTCAGGGCAAGCAGGATCTCATTCATTCAATCAATCAACAATATTTTATTAAGCTCCTAACTCTATGCTGGTCCCTGTTCCAGGCACTGGATACACCGTGACTGCGCTGGTCTGGATGAGAGGTGATGTTGGCTTGGATTAGGAGGGTAGGAGTGGATCAGGTGATTTGACACTGAAATAACCCAACATGCAAGTGATGCTCCTTAAATCTCCCTGACCAGGCACATACCTACCTACCTACTTACAGCGGGATTTGAGTTACCTCCTCTTCAGAGAGAAGGAGCAAGGACCGGGCAGGTTATTTATAATTTATCCAGGTATGTGACTTTTCTCTTTGGGAGACAGTAAAGTTTCAGTTTACAAAGAGTTTTCACTGGCACCTCAGTTAACAAACTTGGATGTTTCCCCTGAATGTCTCCATCTCATGGTTTTTAACATGTAACATTCCAATTCTATCTTAACTTTATTAGTTTTTCTAAAACGTCAAAGTTTCTTTCCCAAACTATGTTTCAATGGAAAATGCAAGCATTTCCAGGCAGTAACTCCATCATCTGTGCCACTGTGGACAACCATCAGATAAACTTCCCTAATTTATACCACATCTGCTCTCCTAGCCCTTCTTGACCTTGAGCATTAAAAAAAAATCCAAATTATTTTTTCCCAAAATAAGCATCCCTCCCAAATTTCCCTCACCAATTTTCTATTAAATGAAAGACAAATTGTCAACATCGAATCAGCCAACTTTTATGAAAAGCTGGGAAGTCTTTCAAAAGCTTTCAGAGTAAACTGCCTTGTTAAACATGATGAGTAGATAATGGGAAATAGTTTCAT
Organism: Balaenoptera ricei; assembly: GCF_028023285.1. Taxonomy (NCBI): domain Eukaryota; kingdom Metazoa; phylum Chordata; class Mammalia; order Artiodactyla; family Balaenopteridae; genus Balaenoptera; species Balaenoptera ricei. Next base: position 67,848,770 of record NC_082646.1, read on the forward strand.
CTATATGGTCCCTGTTGATCTCTTTGCAAATTCTGGTAACCGGGGACTGCTTGACACAGGCATCCTTCTCTACTTTATCACTGTGGAGGACTCTTTCCTCACCCATTATTTGAAAAATTAAAGTGGTGTGAGCCCAAGATCTCCCAACTTGATTTGCACTCTGGCCTTGTTTCATTTGGCAGGCAGCATGCGGGAAGAGTAAAGGACACAGGCTTTGAAGTCAGGCAGTCTTGATTTTGCCCATGGATTCTTCCTTCTTCTAGCCCTGTAATTGTGGGCAATTCCCTTAACCTGATTCTCAGTTTCATTAGCTATAAGATGGGGATAATAATATTTACCTTATAGGCTTGTTGTGAGGATTAATGATGCAACGTATATGAAAGCATCAGCCGCTGCCTGGCAGTGTAGTAAATGCTCATTAAATGGCAACTCTTTTTAATAGTAACAACTAAGGATGCCCTGATTTAAAAAAAAAAAAAAAAAAGCGCCTGCTCTTTCCCCATGCCAGAACCCAAAGCTGAAACAGTAGGTGTACCATGTCACCTTAGATTAGTCATCTTAATAACTGGGAGATGGAATCAATGATCTCTGATTCTTCCCCTCTAGCTCCAACATTCTAAGATCTTATATTCAGGGAGAAATGAACACTGAAGAGCAGAAAAAAATTAGATCATCTTTTCTGACTAGTTCTTCTCGAGGCTCAAGCTGTGCTTCACTAGTACTTCCAGTTCCAAAGCTTATAGGATGATGTTTTTTCAAGAAAGCAGGGGGAGGAGGCCTGGGGGGAGAGTACCTGTTAACTTCATGGCTGCAGAACAATTCTTCAGGGTAACAGAAAAAGAGCAAAGGAACATTTGACCTTTTCAAGATTTTTTTAAAATGCAAAATACAAGGTATGCTCATAATCTTGTTTTTTGACTGATCCTTTAAAAAATCTGGCATATTAATGATTCCACTTAAAAGCACTGAAGATGGGGGCCAGAAGGAAACTTTTTCTTTCTGAACAATGACTGAGAAGGGAATTCTAATGAATATTTTGGCACACAAATCTCATTTTCTGGCTGCTTCAGGACCCAAGAGCCAGTAGGTCATAATTAAAGCCAATAATGGCAACTCCAGACAGTTATCCAAATATTTTCCTGGTGCTGTCAATTCTCCGTGTTAAATGATTTAACATCATATTTGGGGAGTGTAGAACATACAGAGAGGGAATTAAATGTTGATATAAATTTTGGAACATTCACTGCAAGTTGCCTCAAAAGATATTGTTTATTACATTCAAAGGAATCATAAAATGTTTTCTTTAGTAGATAATTTTGAAGTACCCTTTCTGTGCAGAGAGCTGTGAAGTTTGTCCTTAAGCCCTCAGAACAAGATCACATTTTCTGCAGGAAAGAAAAATATTGTGTGTTTGGGACTGAAACCTCATGTTATGTAAATAAATGGATTTCTCCTACCTCCTCTGCACCTTCAGGAATGTTCTCTTTGATCACCAGAAGCTGCTAATGCCGCAGATATAGTTATATAACTTACAAAAGACCAAAGTTACTCACTTCCCTGTCAATTCCACTTCCAAAAAGAAAACCCGCAAATACATCTGTTTGTAAAATCTGTTTAGGATCTTGAAAACAGGGTCTTCAATTTTGTCTTTTTTTTTTTTATAACAAGTTTTGTATCTTTAAAAATAATAACTATGCAAAATCCTCCAGCCCCATCCCCTCTTCATCCCTACTTTAAACAGGAAGAGAATTTCCTCCTGGATGGAAATTAAGCAGCTCAATCTAAACTGGGTCTGAGAGAGTCCTGATGTACCATTTTGGGATGAAATAAACTGGCCAGTCAATTCATAAAGGCAAAACTGGATTTTTCTGCAAAACAATTCAGCCAAAACTTGGGTTCCAAACTCCAGTGCTGTGCTGGGGCAATGGAAACTTTCCAGCCACAACTTGAAGTTGGGAGCCAAGCACAATACTAAGGCAAGGAAGACATTTGAGACCAAACCAGACAGTGATCTTGGCATTGCCTGCTCCTGAGCCCAGAGCTTCAGCAGCCGTGGGGTGGTGATGTAGCCTTCAGAGGTCTCTAAATCTCTAGTTGCACCAGAGACCAGATTCTAAAATCCCCCTTGTCTCCCCTATCTTTCTCTCTCCGCACATTTCACCTTGTGGGTTGCATCATAATAGATGGTGAAAATGCTATGCAGTGTACACACAATTTTTAGGCATACTTCCACTTAATCATACTCGGGTTTCTATGACGGCCTTCCCATTGTGAATGAGCAACTCCTTGACATTAGGCAAGAGAACACGAGACTCACAGCCACAGCCTCTTGCTCTGTGATCCGGCCATTCTGTGCTGGTCACTTTCATGCCTGGCTTGCAAAGAACCAGGCAGGTCTCTGGTTTGGGGTGACATTTTTTCGTTTCTCTTGTCACAATGCACGGAGCCCACTCAAGAAGGCTCTATATTCTCCACATTACAAGATGGCAGTGTGCCAGTTTCAGAGCCAGCTGGCTGACTCAGAGGTGAAGAGATAATTCCATGATGCTTTGTTTTCATTCTCACCCAAAGGGTAAAAAAATGTAAAACTTTGCTGCCACCTGCTGTTTTCTTAGTAATAAATTCTTGAAATGATTCTAGAATGGTTATGTGTTGATTTATTTTAGCAAAGTGCCTTGGAAGAATTTGGGGGATTTCAGAATACATGTTTGTAGAGTTGGGTACCAGCTGGCCTGTCATTTCCTAGGACGGATTGCTGGGCCACACGGGTGGCTTCCTTCTTACAGGCCATTAAGTCCTGTCTGTCCCATCCCTTGGTACAAACTTGCTAGGGCGCAGGAGGGAAGGGCAGACTCCCTGACCCCTGGCAACCTTCCAAGGAAGTCCACGCAGGGGTCTGGCCCATGAGGTTTAAGTTTGGATGTCCTTTCATCATGGGCCAATGATGTCATGAAAGCCATAACTGAAGGCAAATTCCCCAGGCACAGACTGTTCTCCCCCGGGTGTGTCAGTGGATACTGTTCCTCAGAAGTGCCCTTCTGAAGTGTTCTTCTCAGCAGGGGTGGCTGTAAACCTTGGGATGAGGTTCATTTGTGATGTCTCCAAATGCTTTATCTTTGTCATCCTTGAGGAAACTGAGGCAGATTAAGGAAGAGGGGTCCCCAGGAAAATGAAGGTTAACCCAATCTGAATCACTCCCAGGTGAGAATTCTTGAGCCCAGGTTAGATGATGAGACGGAGGAGAGAAATGGTATCTCCTCGAAGCATAGGTAAAGAGCAGGGGAAGAGTTAGTAGTTACAAGCTTAGATGGGCCTAATAAGGGCCCTTAGTCACCTTTCTGGAGGCACCCAGAGGACAGAGACCTCTTAGTCTTGACTGTATTAGTAGCTTTTTGTTGCTCCAAATCAGAAAGTGGGATTTTTTTCTTTGCAGTCTCCCGGAAGATCCATTTATATGTAAATGAGTTCCTTTCCATTGTCTTTTGAGAATTCTTTCAACCAAATCCTTTTATTGGCAGAAATTAATGAATCTATTAATTATGCTTTCATATAATTCTAAGTGCCTATTCTTCTTCTTTTTTAAAAAATGTAAGATCTGGGACTTCATAGATGGGCAGGGAATGAAGTTTTAAGGAAATGACACTTGATCTTTCTCCTGTCAAAGAGAAAAGGCATCTGAGTGGTACTGATAAGCTTTGAAGGTGAGCCATGGCCCATTATTTAGTGTCTGGCATGATAGTTGGCACGTAGTGACATGTTTGTGGAATGATCAGACTCATCACCCATTGTTTCCCCAGTATGTCTGTGAGATCTGTTAGAGAGGGTTGGGATTAGAAAGGAACAGAAGGAAGAGTCTCAGATTTAATAAGGGGTAAAGTCTGTGGGTAGAGTGAATCATAGGATCTAGAATGCTATGGTAGGGGATTAGGAGGTACAAATGACTATGTATAGATAAATAAGCTATAAGGAAATATTGTACAGCACAGGTAACACAGTGAATATATTATAATAACTATAAATAGAGTATAACCTTTAAAAATCATGAATCACTATACTGTACACCTGAAACTTATATTGTACATCAACTACACCTCAGTAAAAAAAATTTACAAAAACAAACAAAAAACCCAACTAATACTGTATGTATCAAAATGTATGTGTACTACTTATAAATCAAATATAATTCTTGGAAAAAATCAAACAAGAAGAGTATAATGTATAAAATTCCTCCTTGCATGTCTCATTCCCTAAACATTACCATTGTTAATGTCTTGTGCAAGCCTGGCTGTGCTTCTGCTTCATGTATTTTCTTGTTTATACCCTCGTTCTTTCTCAGAATTTTGTAAAGGCTTTGGAAAAGTTCCAGCCTGTCTCAGCTATGTAAAGAAGAGTTCAGGGAAGGGGTTTGTATCCTACTAAAGAAATATCAGCATCTCTCTGAGGGGCCTAATGTGATGATGGCAATGGGAGGTAAAAGTGGGAGACCCTAAGCGAGAAGGAAAACTCAGGTGGACTGAATTGGGTTGTGGAGATTCCCATCGGAGGTTCTCCCCTCCTGGAGATTCTCTATTATTTAGGTTTTCTTTTTTTTTTCTCCCCCCAGATTTACTGAGGTATAATTGACAAATAAAATTGTATATATTTAGAGTGTTCACTGTGATGATTTGATATATGTATACATTGTGAAATGATCACCACAATTAAATTAATTAACACATCCATCACCTCACATAGTTACTCTGTGTGTGTGTGTGTGTGTACCTGTGTGTGTGTGTGTGTGTGTGTGTGTGTGTGTGTGGTGAGAATGCTTAAGATCTAACCTCTCAGTAGTATACAATGTAGTATTGTTATCTGTAGTCATCATGCTGTGCATTAAGTCCCCAGAACTTATTCATCTTATGACTGAGGGTTTGTACCCTTTGGCCAACAACTACTATTTTCCCCTCCTCCTAGTCCCTGGCCACCACCACTCTACACTCTGTTTCTATGAGTTCAATTTTTTTAAATTAAATTTTATTGGAGTATAGTTGCTTTACAATGTTGTGTTATTAGTTTCTGCTGTACAGCAAAGTGAAGCAGCTATATGTATACATATATCCCCTCTTTTTTGGATTTCCTTCCCATTTAGGTCACCAGAGAGCATTGAGTAGAGTTCCTCGTGCTATACAGTAGGTTCTATTTCATACATAGTAGTGTATATATGTCAATCCCGATCTCCCAATTCATCCCACCCACCCTTCCCCACCTTGGTATCCATACATTTGTTCTGTGAGTTCAATTTTTTTTAAGTGTCCACATATGAGTGAGATCATACAGTAGTACACTGTATTTATCTTGACAGCCTCAGGCTTTGAAGGTTCTGGACTTTTTATTTTTGGGAAGGGAAGCAACTTCTGAGGAAAACAATGAGGTTGGTGTTTACCTGCGTGTTTGATTTGAGTAGCATGGGACCCCACCGTCCCATGCATCTGTTGATCCCTTGCTCCTTGTAGAAACCTTGTCTTGGCCCAAATGTCAGATCCAGAGTCCTCAATCTGGTTCTGCACTCTGGGGTGGGGAAGAGAGTGTAGTGATTGCCAAGTGAACCAAAGATGACCATAAGGTAAGCAGGTGACTGGTAAACTCTGCCCATCATAAGGCTATCCTGACAAATGTTATTTTGCAAGGGTACATATGAGGCTCCCCAGTGACTAGATGAACAAGATCACTATTTCTGCAAACCTGTCCTCTGATAAACACACACTCCCGCCGGATGGTGCCAGGACACGGTAGTTTGAGTGTTTTAGTTACCGGTTCTTGCCCCTCCTGTTGTGCCTGGTAACTAAGATGCTGTCAAGAAAATACAGCAGGGCTTGTATGAGCTTAAAAAGAGCATTTCAAAATATTGCATTAGCATTAGCCTTTTGTTCCTTCAGTCTGTTTTTCCTAGAACAAATGTAATCTTAGTTGCTACAAATTCTGTTTAAAATAGCTCTTCTGATGAGTCACCTAAAGTTAAGCTGCAGATATGGTATTGTTTTAGCCATGTCAAGCTTGAAATATTAGCCAAGTCCTAGTAACGACTCACTGGGGGGAGCTGGTGACATGCTCTCACATGTGTTTTGGGGAAGATCCTAAAATGTCCAGAGAGACAGACATGCCTCGGATGAGTCGGTCAGTGTTATGCATCTCAGAACAGGCTGTAACAGCGTCAAAATGTAAGGAATGGTCTCTGCAGGCTCAGAAGCTCCTCACGGCCTAAGACACGTGAAAATTCTGCCTATCATACACCAGCCCTGCCCCAGCAAGTGGACAGAAACTTGGGGAAGTCTCCAAGGGGCCATGCAGAGGGGTCAGAGGACCTTGCAGATGCTCTGAGGAAGAAATAAAAGCTTTAAACAGAACATCATGCCACGACTTTAAAGGTCATTATCTAGTTTGCACTTACATCAGACTCTAAATATTGTCAGAAAGTGGATAATTCGCCAGGACCATGAACAGTAAAATCGCTCAAAATAGACCACAGAAATCTTCAAGGCCAGTATGGCTGTGGCAGGCTGTGATGCTCAAACCTGATGCTGCCTCGTGAGAGACCTCAACTGGGAGGAGAGACAGCAGCTGCTTAAAGGAACATTTACACTCACTGACACTCAAAAATTGCAAAAACTTTTCGGGCCATGTGAGTGCATGAGACATTGTCTCTCCCTTTCCAAATGGAAGTGGTGTGGGACTGGAGACTCGTACTCCTTAAGTGAAGTCCTTTGTCAGAAACCAGCTGTACTATGGCCTCTAAGTGTTCTGCCCTTCTCCCTTCCTATGGTATAGCTTGGTGCCTAGTTAGCACTGAGCAGTAGCTAGCAGCTTTACCGTCCTGCTGTCCCCACCCTCTGTTGGCCAAAGCCAGGTCACCTCCTGCCAGGCAGCTGCTGGGTGAAAGTCCAGAACAGTTCTCCTGAATAAACAAGTCAAAGAAAGGCAATTCCCAGCAGTGGATGGGGCTGTGCTCCAGAAGTCTATTTGTAAATCTGTCCTTTGGAACTTGGAAGACATCCCCCAGGAGGAGCAATGTTATGCATTGTGGCTAGGTTTGCAGGCTAGCTCGCAGCGTGGATTTCACTCATATCAGACTTGGGAAGCAGTGCTCTAGAACTCACCTTCATGGGTAATAGATCTGTGGTCTCTTCGCTTTAGTTTACAGACATTTGCTGGGCTACGTATGGTATCAGCTCATGTGGGATTCCAAGCTGCCTCATATTTGGGGGGGTGGGTTGATTCAGTGGTTCGCAGGTGCCAAAACGGTGGCTGAGATTCTCCCAGTTTCATGAACCCCCAGCTGCCCTTTCCCACCCACACACTTCAGGCTGAGGGTGAAGAGATGACTATTCTGGCTTTTCTTTTTTTATTTATTTTTGGCTGTGTTGGGTCTTCGTTGCTGTGCGCGGGCTTTCTCTAGTTGTGGCAAGCAGGGGCTACTCTTCATTGCGGTGCACGGGCTTCTCACTGCGGTGGCTTCTCTTGTTGTGGTGCATGGGCTCTAGGCATGTGGGCTTCAGTAGTTGTGGCACACGGGCTCAGTAGTTGTGGCACACGGGCTCAGTAGTTGTGGCTCGTGGGCTCTAGAGTGCAGGCTCAGTAGTTGTGGCTCACGGGCTTAGTTGCTCTGCGGCATGTGGAATTTTCCCGGACCGGGGCTCGAACTTGTGTCCCCTGCATTGGCAGGCGGATTCTTAACCACTGCACCACCAGGGAAGCCCTTATTCCGGCTTTTCTTAATTTGGTTCTCAGGGTATCCTGGTGTTGGTCCAGACAGCCTGTGTGAGAATCCTGCCTTCTCCACTTACACAAGTTGCATAGCCTCTCTGAGCTACAGTTTCTCATCAGCAAAATTGCAGTAATGTATTCCTAAGAGAGCCATAGGGTTGCCTCCCTGACATCTGTTCTCCTTCTCTTGGCAACTACCATGACTTTTGTTAGGATATTCACATCTCTCCCCAGGAGCAGACCCCTCTGCTCCCGAAGCCTCAGCCTAGTGCAATTCCATTTCCAGGTCATTATTATAGACCCAGTGCTGGCCTCATTCAGGCCAATGAGCTTGCTGAAGTTTACCGGTTACTCCCAGAAAAAAAAATGTTCCCTCTCTCCCGCTAGATAAGGATGGGGGTTATATGTGGTCCCACTCTGAGACTGCAACAGGGGTCAGCTCTAGTTGGTAGCTCTCACTGTACGTGGCAGAGTGGAGAGATGGAAAGCAGAGGACGCCTTGATGAAGTTGCTGGACTCCTAAATCGACCCATCCTGAAGCCTGTTCTACTTCTGTTGTTTCAAGTGTGTGAACCAATACTCCCCTTTACTTTGTGCCATTTTGAGTTGAGCTTTCTGTTCTTGTAATGGAAGACATTTTTTTAAAAAAATTAATTAATTAATTAATTTATTTTTGGCTGTGTTGGGTCTTCGTTTCTGTGCAAGGGCTTTCTCCAGTTGCGGCGAGCAGGGGCCACTCTTCATCGCGGTGCGCGGGCCTGTCACTGTCGCGGCCTCTCCCGTTGCGGAGCACAGGCTCCAGACGCGCAGGCTCAGTAGTTGTGGCTCACGGGCCTAGTTGCTCCGCGGCATGTGGGATCTTCCCGGACCGGGGCACGAACCCATGTCCCCTGCATTGGCAGGCGGATTCCTAACCACTGTGCCACCAGGGAAGCCCTGGAAGACATCTTTAACTGATACATCACAGCACAGGATTTATCATGAGTATTAAATTGGATAACGCATTCACAGTATTTAGCACAGAGCCTAACTTATAAAAATGACTTCCACCCTTCCAGACCAAGGGCATTAGTGGGACAGACCACCATTTCTCAAGTCTTTGTTGGGGCTAGGGAAGAAGAGGGTCTGACTCAGCAGATCCCAACTAGACCTTAGCCTGTTTAGAGGTTTGGGCATCTTGCCTGGGCTGGGAGGTGGCCTTGCTGGACTGGTTCTAGTTTTAGGATCAACCTCTTTGGAGGGAGTGGGCTTTATAAGCCTGGGGTTCCCCTAGACCCTGGGCAGGTATATGTGTTGAAGAGGGTTGGGGGAAAAAGAAGGAAGAAAGGAGAGAACCATGATTTGCTAGAGAAATAACAGAAGGACCTATCTTTGGGATCAGGGTTAATCTCTTCCCTTCTTTCTTTCCTCATTTCCCTCCTCACTTTTCCTTACTCTCAGTTCTCACCAGGCCTGAGGAATAAGGGGACCTCAGAGTTGGGAGGGATTCCTGATGAGGGAGGGGACGTCTTTACTGGAGGGGGACAGGAGAACTTCTCCTATCTCACTCTAGTGACTTATTTAAGTGTAGCAGGGATCTCAGTTTGCAGACTAAAAGGTGGATTTAGACTCCTATAGGAGGTTGGCAAGGCTGGTGTCTTGGAGTCCTGGCACGAAAGATAAGGATGTAGGCAAGACAGCCCGGTTCGTGGACAAAGGGTTGTGTTGTGACTGTGGTAGGAGGGCTGTAAGTCAGATTTCTGGTCATTTCATCACCCCTAGGTTTAGGCCTGCGTCCCTAGTGAGAGGAGACTGCAATAAAAGAATAAGTTGACACAAAGCTGGCAGGACTGAAAGCTCTGTAAGGGACCTTGTTCACGTGACATCACTGCTTTGCAATCTTTCTGCATACGAAGGGTAGAGCTCGTTTGTCCCAATTTAGCACGCTGCTTTTGGAATATGCTAGAACACAGGATGGAGAAGGAGTGTAAGAAAACATTTCTTCATAAAAATGGGTTAAGGGTGCCATATTCCAACAGTGAAATGGATGACTAGAAGTGAAAATAGAACTCCTACGAAATCCGACTAGAACAGGACTGACCTGCCAGCCTCTTATCTGGACGTGAGATCTATGACTGTGGTCAAGAATTGCCCTCGCCTTTGTTTTTATCAGCCACATTCCATTAATGCCTCATAATGAAGCTGTGGTCAATAAAAAACCCAGTTGCTTTTTACATGAACTGCTGCCAAGCCAGGAATCCCCATGAATTTGTACGGTCAATTTTTTTTTTTAAACAAAATACACAGCTGAATAATGATCCTTGCTGAATTTCGTGCTGTGCAGATTATTTTGCATCTTGCTTCTTTCATCTCTTAGCTATGACTCTAAACTTTGTGCTTATCTTCTTCATTCAATTCATATATAAAAATGCTGACTAAGGCAGGGTAAAAGAACGATGACTCTGATGGAAAACTTCCTGCTGATGGACACCAGTTATTTATCAATCCTCTGTGGATATGGCTATTTAGTCAGCTGCAAAACCATGTCACAATGCTTCTATACCACTCACCTTCCCAACCTTATCTATCAGTGAATCGACAAAACATCTTAGGCTTAGACAAAACATCTAAGGCTTCACTGAAATCAAGTTACATTGCCTCTGGCATTTTGACCCCTAGCAGTCTGGCACTTACCCAATATCTTGCATGTCGTGGTAGGCTCTCATAAATGTTTGTTGAATTAAATTGGATTCCCTGAATCATCTGCTTAATAGCCATATATTTAAAAAAAAAAAAGGAAATGAGACATGATTAATTGATGAGATACTTGGTTTCCTAGTGCTCTTTACATTCCTTTTCATTGTTTTAAATCAAAATGTAAGTGTCACACATTACAGAAAAATAAAATGTAGACTATGACTGACAATAACCATTGTGCCATTTATTACCATTATCCATATCCATTATTATAATTTTTTACTTTTAAAAAACAATCATAAAAACATCATTTTTCATCTAATCTATTCTAGCTACTTTTCTGTTACTGAGTAGAACTCGTTTGTATGGATCTCATTCTTTTCGAAGTGTTTAATAAATTGTCTGTTTAAATGCTTCAGGTTCTGACATCACAATCATTTGTCTTTAAACTATGGAGCTAATTAATTCTTCCTAAAGTATATTCAGCTTCTACCATATGCCAGATCTTGGCTCAGAATGACAAGGAACTAAAGAGAAAAAAATGGGCAAGGTCCTGGCTGGTCAGATGCTTAGAATCTGATAGGGGTCATAAAATAAGCACATAATGATGGAACAAGGGCCCATGTGTTAAGGGCTGCAGAGGAGTGTGCCACATGCTCAACTTGAGTTTTTCTGCTGCTCTTAGGACAGCTAAAGCTGATGGGCTCTCTGCCTTCAGAGAGCTCCTGCACAGGCAGCTGTGCTAAAAGAGGTACTTGATCTGGGTGAGGGTCCCGTGCTGCTTCCCTCTATCTGTTGGTTATCAGATCGACACAGGGTCCTGATCACAGAGACTACAGCAGAGAGAGGAAGAGGAAGAAGCCAGGAAAGCAGAAGCCGGTTGTGGTAAGTAGACTCTCAAGGTGACCTCCCTGAACTTCAACTCTGGCATTCACACCTTTGTATATTCCCCTCTTCTTTTTTTTTTAAATTTATTTTATTTTATTTTTTAATTTATTTTTGGCTGCGTCGGGTCTTTGGCTTTCTCTAGTTGCGGCGAGCGGGGGCTACTCTTTGTTGCGGTGCGCAGGCTTCTCATCGCATGGCTTCTCCTGTTGCGGAGCACGGGCTCTAGGCACGCGGGCTCAGTAGTTGTGGCTCACGGGTTTAGTTGCTCCGCGGCATGTGGGATCTTCCCAGACCAGGGCTCGAACCCGTGTCCCCTGCATTGGCAGGCGGATTCTTAACCACTGCGCCGCCAGGGATGTCCCTATTCCCCTCTTCTTGAGTGCGGATGTGGCCTGTGACTTCTTTCTAACCAATAGAGTACATTAAAGGTGATGGAATGTGCATGATTATTGATTTGGTTACATATATAATCTTAGTGCCATTTTGCTGAATGGCTCTTTTAGCTTTGTGGAAACCCCAAGTGCCAAGGACCTGTGAGCAGACTCTAAGAGCTGAGGGTGGCCACTGGCTGACAGTCACCATGAAAATGAAGACCTGAATGCTACACCCACAGGGAACTGAATTCTGCCACCTGAGTTCTGAGTGAGCTTGGAGCAGACTTTTCTCTAGGCTGGCCTTAGAAGAGAACATAGCCCTGGCTGATACCTGATGGCAGCCTTCTGAGACCCTAAGCAGAGGGTTCAGTTAAGTAATGGCTGGACTCTTGAACCATAGAAACTACGAGATAATAAATGTGTCATAGTAAGCAGTTGAATTTGTGGTAGTGTCATTAAGCAGCAATAGGTGACTAATATACCACTGGTTGGTCTCTTTTGCCTTCCATAAGAACTGCAGGATGAAGAAGAGCCAGAGGGAAGAGGTTGGAAGGGAAACTCAGCAACCTTATGAAGAGAAGGTAGTGACTAGAGAATGGGCTTTTGCTGTGAAGCTCTGCCATGTTTATTCACTCATTCATTCACTTATCCATTCATGTGTTAAAGGATGTTAAATTGGAAGTATGGACAGACACATCAAGATATATGTATCAGTCAGGTTTCAGGGAAGAATATTGCTATAGACTGAATTGTGTCCCCCTAAAATTCATAACTGAAGCTCTAAACTCCAGTACCTCAGGGTGTGATTGTATTTGGAGAGAGGGACTTTAAAGAGATAATTGAGTTAAATAATGAGGCCATTAGGATGAGCCCCAATCAAATCTAACTGGTGTCCTAATAAGAAGAGGAGATTAGGATACACAGAGAGACATCAGAGACGTGTATCCACAGAGTGGTAACGATGTGAAGAGACAGCAAGAGAGCGGCCTTATGTAAGCCAAGGAGAGAGGCCGCAGGAAAATCAGCCCTGCCAGCACTTTGATCTCGGACTTCTAGCCTCCAGAACTGTGAGAAAACAAATTTCTGTTGTTTTATCCACTCAGTCTGTGGTATTTTGTTATGGCCGCCCAAGCAGACTAATACTGATATAGAAACCACTCTAGATATTTTAAGCACAGAAGGATTTAATACAGATTTCAAAATCACTGGAAGAGCTGGAGTAGCTGGGGTTGGGGCTGCCACCAGAACTAATGTGTTCAAGAATGTACTGCTGGGGGCTTCCCTGGTGGCACAGTGGTTAAGAACCCACCTTCCAAGGCAGGGGACACGGGTTCGAGCCCTGGTCCGGGAAGATCCCACACGCAGCGGAGCAACTAAGCCCGTGTGCCACAACTACTGAGCCTGCGCTCTAGAGCCTGCAAGCCACAGCTACTGAAGCCCACGTGCCTAGAGCCCGTGCTCCACAACAAGAGAAGCCACCGCAATGAGAAGCCCGCGCACAGCAACGAAGAGTAGCCCCCGCTCACCGCAACTAGAGAAAGCCTGCGTGCAGCAACGAAGACCCAACACAGCCAAAAAAAAAAAAAAAAAAGGCCAGTAGGATATTAGAAATGAAAAAAAGAATTGTATAAAAAAACCAAAACCCAAAGGGGTATAGCTCCAATATGAATTATTTGAGTGAGATTGTTTTACACATATAAATGGCATGCAATATTACCTTTTATGTAAATACTGAGGTAGGTACTGTTCCATCTATATTACCATATCTTATTGTTACCCTTGAACATTTTTATTCATCTTTAATGTAAATTTATGTTCAGCCTGATGAGTCCCTGATTATGACATCCAGTGAGCACGGGGTAATCTTTAATCTCAATAATTCCATTAATTCTAAGTGTTACCTTAGTTTCTTGGCCTGATTGACTTTCAGTGAATATATCACCATATTCATTCCACAGTGACTCCCAGTGATCCCCACTGTTGGTATACACGTCCTATCGTAATTACTAAATGGTTAGTAACTGGCTTCTTTTTTTAAAAAAATTAATTAATTAATTAATTTTTATTTATGGCTGTGTTGGGTCTTCGTTTCTGTGCGAGGGCTTTCTCTAGTTGCGGCGAGCAGGGGCCACTCTTCATCGCGGTGCACAGGCCTCTCACTGTCGCGGCCTCTCCTGTTGCGGAGCACAGGCTCCAGATGCGCAGGCTCAGTAGTTGTGGCTCACAGGCCTAGTTGCTCCGCAGCATGTGGGATCTTCCCAGACCAGGGCTCGAACCCTTGTCCCCTGCATTGGCAGGCAGATTCTCAACCACTGTGCCACCAGGGAAGCCCCCAGTAACTGGCTTCTGACCAACAGATTACAATCAAAGTAAAATGGGATGTCACTTCTCAGTTTTATTTATTTTTATTTTATTTTTAAAAATTTGTTTTATTAAGGTATAGTTGATTTACAATGTTGTGTTAATTTCTGCTGTACAGCAAAGTGATTCAGTTATATATGTATATACGTATATATATATGTATATATATATGTATATTCTTTTCCATATTCCTTTCCATTATGGTTTATTACAGGGCATTGAATATAGGTCCCTGTGCTATACAGTAAGACATTGCTGTTCACCTCAGTTTTAAATACAAAAGACCATTGTTTCCCTGTGACATTCTCTCTTGTGTTCCCGCCCTTTCTCTTTCCCCTTGTTTCTGTTCTCTTCCTCTGTGCTCTCTCTCTTTTATCCCTGAAACTGGGAAGCAAGCACCAATGTTAAGAGCTACTCTATAGACAGGCTCACGTGAGGCTTCTTAACTGCATCTAGTATCCTGGCTGCAAGGGAGCTGTAGTTTTTAACTTTCCAGCCTCTGTAGCACAGGAAGGCACAAAGAAGGGTATGGGAAGGGATGCTGAAGCTTATAGACATATCCAGCGCCATATGCTAAACAGCAGAGCAAAGCAAGTGCCAAGACGTTTGAAGTATAGGGTTGGCCAAAAAGTTTGTTTGGGTTTTTCCATACCATCTTACGGAAAAACCCGAATGAACTTTTTGGCCAACCCAATAGATCCCTGAAACTGATAACAGAATTAATTAAACTGCTCACTTACCTCAAAGATAGAAAAAGCATGGAAAAGAGAGGACTTGCAAAGAGGATTTCTTAGGAAAAGTTGTGCGGTTTTATCTCCGCCTATCCTAAGCAATAGGGCTGAGTGCTTCTCCTATCACTTCAGGTGAGTAAGAAGGTATTTATTAGGACCACTTCGGGAGTTTGATGTGGATCCCCTGAAATTTGGTCATGGGAGGGTTCCTACTGGACTTTTGTCGGACTTTTGCCTTGGAAAATGTAAAAGATAGGGATGGTTAGGTGAGCTGCTCAGACCTTGGGAGTGAAGGAGAGGTAGTTGATCTGGGCAGCTTGCTCTTCTAGAGTTTGCTGTGGCAGAAAATGTGTGAGTGTTTCAAGAGCTATGGAATGTCACAGGAGAAGTGAATTGGGAGAGTTGAGGGAAGCATTAGAGTTGAATCAGTGTAGAATTAGCTAAACTGAGGAGGGCAGAGTATAGCATTCCAGGGAGAGGGAACAGCATGTGCAAAGCCTTAGAGGCATTTTCAAAGGACCTGGAATGTCCGAGGAAAAGTTAAATGCTCAGTGCAGCTGTGGTATAATTTGGGGGTGCAGGGAGTACAAAAAATTAGCTTGGGAAAATGCCCTAAGTACATGTTGTACTTCCAAGCTTAGCCTTTGTCCTTAAGGAACTAGGCAATTACTGCAGAGGTTTTTTTCCTTTTAAATTGACACACTAATTTTTAGAACATTGCAGATGTGCAGAAAAACAGAGCAGATAGTACAGAGAGTTCCCACATAGCCCCACAGTTTCTTCTATTACTAACATCTTATAATATCATAGTGACATTGGGCTTCCCTGGTGGCGCAGTGGTTGAGAATCTGCCTGCCAATGCAGGGGACACGGGTTCGAGCCCTGGTCTGGGAAGATCCCACATGCCGCGGAGCAACTGGGCCCGTGAGCCACAACTACTGATCCTGAGCGTCTGGAGCCTCTGCTCTGCAACAAGAGAGGCCGCGATAGTGAGAGGCCCGCGCACCGCGATGAAGAGTGGCCCCCACTTGCCGCAACTGGAGAAAGCCCTCGCACAGAAACGAAGACCCAACACAGCCAAAAATAAAAATAATAAATAAATAATAAATTAAAAAAAAAAAATATCATAGTGACATTTGTTACAATTGATGAATCTTATATTGACACATTATTATTAATAAAGTTCATAGTTTATTCAGGTTTCCTTACTTTTTACTTAATGTCCTTTTTCTGTTCCAGGATCGCATCCAGAACACCACATTACATTTAATTGTCATGCTTCCTTAGGCTCCTCTTGTCTGTGACAGTTTCTCAGGCTTTCTTCTTTTCGATAACATTGACAATTTGAGGAGTATTGGTCAGGAATATTGTAGGATGCTTTTCAATTGGAATCTGACTGTTGTTTTTCTCATGATTACACTGGAATTCTGGGTACTATGGATTTTTCAGTATAATTTGACCTATGTTTTACAAGAGTGATTTGGGGCCAGTGTGAAGGGTGAGTTAGATGGAGTATATTAAGTTGGCGCCATTCCATTGGCAAGCCTTGCAATGGCTTACCATCACAATTATTATTATTTCAATTTTAATTTTTTAAATTAATGTACAGTTGATTTACAGTGTTGTGTTATTTTCAGGTGTACAGCAAAGTGATTCAGTTATATATTCTTTTACAGATTCTTTTCCATTATAGGTTATTATAAGATATTGAATATAGTTCCCTATGTTATACAGTAGGTCCTTGTTGCTTATTTTATATATAGTAGTATGTATCTGTTAGTCTCAAACTCCTGATTTATCCTCCCCCCCTTTCCCCTTAGGTAACCGTAAGTTTGTTTTCAATGTCTGTGAGTCTATTTCTGTTTTGTAAACGAGTTCATTTGTAACATTTTTTAAAGATTACACATGTAAGTGATATCATGCGATATTTGTCTTTGTCTGACTTACTTCACTTAGTATGATATTCTCTAGGTCCATCCATGTTGCTACAAATGGCATTATTTCATTCTTTTTTATGGCTGAGTAATATACCATCACAATTATTGAATTAAAAAATCTAGAGAAAGACAAATACTGTATGATTTCAATTATATGTGGAATCTGAAAAACGAAACAAATGAACAAACATAACAAAACAGAAGCAGAGTCACAGATTCAGAGAACAAACAGGTGGTTGCCAGATGGGAGGGGAGTGGAGGAAGGAAAGAAATAGACGGGGAAATTAAGAGATACAAACTTCTAGTTATAAAATAAATGAGTCATGGGGATAAAATGTGCAGTGTGGGGGATATAGTCAATGATAATACGATATCTTTGTATGGTGACAGACGGTAACTAGACTTACCACAGTGAACAGTTTGTAATGTACAGAAATATGGAGTCACTGTGTCATGCACCAGTAACTAACATAGTGTTATAGGTCAATTATACTACAAAAACAAACAAACAAAACTCATAGAAAAAGAGATCAGATTCATGGTTACCAGAGGTGGGGGGGATGGGGGAGGGGGAATTGGATGAAGGTGGTCAAAAGTTACAAACCTCCAGTTATAAGATAAATAAATACTAAGGATGTATTGTACAACATGATAAATATGATTAACGCAGCTGTATGTTACATCTGAAAGTTGTTAAGAAAGTAAATCCTAAAAGTTCTCACCCCAAGGGAAAAATATTTTTTCTTTTTCTTTTCTTTTCATATGAAATGATAGATGTTTACTGAACTTGTTGTGGTAATCATTTCATGGTGTATGTACTTCAAATCTTTATGCTGTGCACCCTAAAACTTACACAATGCTGTATGTCAATTATATCTCAAAAAAACTGGAAGAAAAAAATCATACTCTTTAATATGACTTACACAGCCCTATGGGATCTGGACCCAGCCTGCCTTTCTGACCTCATCTCCGGACACTCTCCTCTTTGCTCTTAATGCTTCAACCCCACTGGCTTTTGTTTCCATTTCTTGAAGGTGCAAGGTTTGCTACCCTCAGGACATTTGAGTGATTTTTGCTATATAATCCAGGTAGAAGAGGAATTGGGCCTGAATTAGAGGAGAAGGGACAGGTCAGAGAGCATATATGTGGTACAACTGAAAGGATTTAACTGATTGGATGTACGAAATAAAGAAAAGAGAGGATTTGGGCACAGTTCTGAGACTTTGTAGTCTGAACGACTTGATCACTAGACTTGCCCATTCACTGAGAAGGGGAATGCAGGAGCTTGGGCAGGGGGGGCATCATGAGATCACGATGACATACCAAGTTTGATTTGCTAGTGGGCCATCAAGATGTTCTTGTCCAGCAGGCGATGGACATCATGAGTCTTGAGTTCAGGAGGGAGGTTGTGTGGAATAAGAGCAACTGCCAAACAAGAGATTATGGCAGGGGCGCTGATTATTAATTCAACTGGGATAAACCCAAGGGACATATCTGCAGTAATTCAAACCCTTGGCAGCAAATAGTTTAATGTGAACTTCAGGTCAGTAGAGAAATGAAATTTATTTTGGAGACTATCAGGCAAAAGGAGGCCAGGACTTTGGGGAGGATTTTGTGGTCATTCCACTCACCAGGCTTAGGCTAATGACTGCTTCTTTTCTACTGGAATGAGACTTTGGGACTTGAGAAGGCTGCTATATTAACTAATTAATATAGCCTCAGAAAAAGTAGCAGAGAGGTTTGGGGTTTAGACAGAGTTATATAAGCGGAAAATAGAGCGGTGGACAGGTCAGGTTATGATGAAAGTGCTCCCAGGTATGTCATTATGCCACTATATTTACTGTCTTTGTACTACTATATTTACATTTTATAAAAGTTACAAAAGTGGTACAGCCATGCTTTGCAGATGCTGTAGATTGGTTCACTTAATAACCATTGAAACCACTTTCTCCTTTCTTTTACTGTAGAGGCTGGAAAGCAAAATACATAAATTCCAAGATCTCATTAAAACTGGAGGTGGCCACGAAATACAGTCTGAGTTCATGAGGAGTTCCCAGAAGTCCTTGCAGTGGGGTTCCATTTCTGAATAGAAAGGCAAAGATATGTGAGGAGAAGCTTTTTGCCCTTCTGACTTCTCCTAGCCTGGAGCTTAGATACAATGCCTGGAGACAGCAGCCCTTTTGTTACGAAGAGAATGAGAAGTGTAAACTGAGAATGGTGAAGCCTGATTTCATCATGACATCCTTTAGCAGCTGGGCTGGTTCTGGTCCACCCACTTCTGGATTTTGTGTTATGTGAAAAAAGCGCTGTTACTTCTTTACACCAGTAAACTGACTCTCAAACTTAGCTGCCCATTAGAATCACCTGTGGAGGTTTAACTCACCCAATGTTTACATGACCCTTTATACCACCAGTTGAATGGGAATTTCCGGTGATGGGACCTAAGATTCTGTAATATTTAAAATTCCCCAGGGGATTCCAATGTGTAGCCAAGTTTGAGAACCAGTGTTTTTTTAAGCCATTGTTTTTTGTTTTTGTTTTGTTGTTGTTATTCACAGGTGGATGCTATTGTTACAATACATGTGTCAAAACTATATTTAAATAATAGAAGCATATATATTCCCCCATCTCCAATCAGCTCCATTGCTACTACTGTCCCTAGGGGAAACACAATCCTCATGGTGCTGTGCCACTTTCAAAATTTCCTGTCTGCATGTACCAATGTATATTAGTTTTTTATTATAAAAATCCTCTAGAGGCTGTTCAAGTGGGGCCTGAGAAGTGACGTTGCCAGAGAGCCTGGGAAAATCAGGACAGTACTAATGTCAATTAACTTTCTATCTACATAAACCATTAGAACATCTGCGGAATGTCAATATTTTAGCATCCAAACTACTTCCCCCTTCTAGAAAAACATATTTCATTGATACAGTCTAATCTTCTACTTCAGGTGTTTAAAAATTGCATATAACTTTTTGACCATGATTAATCATTTAACTATGAGACACAGAAAATGTTGACCATGATGTCGCTGGGCATCAATGTAAGGCAATCCTTATGTTTTGTGTACTAAAACCGTCTCTGAGTTCTTGCCTCAAGTTTCAGTTGTGAGGGTCAGGTCTTTTGAAGAACCATCATCTTTTTTGGTTTATGTTTTTAAGGTGCAAATCACTTTGAGAACCAGGAGAGGTTGAAATTGGCACATGATAACATTTTCAGCAGTTCTGCTACAATTGATAGCATATCTAAAGAATGTATATAAAAATATTCCTCTGTTGAAAAGACCTAGCTTCAGAGTGAGGACTCCTGTGCCACAGAGTATTAAATGTTGAGACTTTACAACGTGACTTGTAAAATAAACAGTAATTTTTTTCTCACGGGAGGAGGCATTGCATTACAAGTTCTAGAATGAGAAAGCATGGGTTCAAATGCCAACTCTGCAGACTAGAAACAACAAGTTTCAGTGAGAATGTGGAGAAAAGGGAACCCTTGTGCACTGTTGGTGGGAATGTAAATTGGTGCAGCCTCTGTGGAACCAATTAAAAATAGAATACCATATGAGTTCCACTTCTGGGTACTTATCCAAAGGAATGAAAACAGTCCTTTGGATGGATGAATGGATAAAGAAAATGTAGGATATATGTACAATGGAATATTATTCGCCAATAAGAAGGAATGAAATCTTGCCATTTGTGACAACACGGATGGACTTTGAAGGCATTATGCTTAGTGAAATAAGTCAGAGAAAAACAAATGCCACATATGCTTTTACTTATACATGGCATCCAAAAAAACCCACACCCTCATGAGTACAGAGGACAGATTAGTGGTTGCCAGAGGCAGGGTTGGTGTGAGCGAAATGGGCGAAGTGGGCTAAGGGGGTTAAAAAGTACAAACTTCCAGCTATAAAATAAATGTCATGGGGATGTAATGTACAGCATGATGACTATGGTTAATAATACTGTACAGTATATTTGAAAGTTGCTAAGAGAGTAGATCTTAAAAATTCTGATCACAAGAAAAAAATTTTTTGTAACTATGTATGGTGACGGATGTTAACTAGACTTATTGAGGAGATCATTTCACAATATATACAAATATCAAATCATTATGTTGTACACCTGAAATAAATATAATGTTATATGTCAATAATATCTTATGTGCCTTGGGGCATATTACTAAATGTCTATGCCTCAGTTTTCTCATCTATAAAATAGTGATATTATTGTGAGGATTAAAAGAGATAATAAATGTAAAACAATTAGAAATATGCCTAGTACATAGTAAATGTCCAATAAATATTAACTATTATGGTTAGCTGTGATACTCTGAACACTTAATCCTGAATACCTATGCTCAAAGGTGAATTCCCTTTCTGTGGAATTTTTTTCCCAGACCTTCAGTTGGCATGGATTCCTCCCCCCGACAATTTCTACTGAATTTCCCGTTGGGATTTCACCATTAATATTTCATTTTCCTCTTATGGTCTCACTCTACACATTCTTCCTGAGCTCTAGTTATCACCACATGCTGAATGGTTCCCATATTTGAGGCTCAGTCTAAATTTGTTTTGTATATGCTCCAGACTCCTATGGCCTTTCAGACATTACCACTTGGATGTTCCATAACATTTTATCCCCTAAACTGTATTCCCTATTGCAGAGAATGGCACCATAATTCTCACAAACCCTCCTAATTGGTGAATGTAATCCCCAACTCCTCCCTTTCACATCCGTCAAACAGTCTATCAACTGTGTCTCTAGTCAACCCACTTCTCTCCATCCTCCTTGCTACCTCCTAGTTTAGGCCATTGTCTTCTCTGTCAACTACTGCAGTAGCTTCCCATTCTCCTGTCTTCACTCTGTAGCTTTAATAATACCTCTAAAACGTAAAACTGTCATGCTATCTCTCTGCTTAAAACTCTTCAATGACTCCCTATCATCCTCAGGATAAAATATAAACTCTTTAACAAAGCTTATAAGTTCTGTCATGATCTGGCCGGTGCCTGGCCTCCCAGCCTCATCTCTCTTTTTTTTTTTGGCCACCCCTGGATCTTAGTTCCCCAGCCCGGGATTGAACCTGCCCTCTCAGCAGTGAAAGCGTGGAGTCCTAACCACTGGACGGCCAGGGAATTCCCCCAGCCTCATCTCTTGCCCTTCCCTCCTTTACGTTCTAAGGTCCAGACTTACTGAATGAGTCCACTGTGTTCGCTGTCATCTCAGGGCCTTGGCGTTTGCTGCCCCGTCTACTAGTTTCTTCTCCTTGTCCCAGCCTTTGCCCTGCCTCACTTTGTCTGCCTAACTCCTTCTGATCCGTCTCAGTTCACGTATCGTGTCCTCTCAGAAAACGTCTCTTGACTCCCACAATCCACAAGGGCACCTCCTACTTGTTCTACAGAACGTGTTCTTATCGTTGCACTTAACCACACTGCACTGTAATTATCTGTTTACTTATCTATAACACCTACTACAGGGAGACACAGATAAACCTTGATAAAGAAAAGGTTTGTGTAATCAGTAACTACTGTGTAATCAGTACCTCTATCAGGCACTTCCTCTAAGTCTTCTGGGAACAACATTTCTTTTCTGATAACTAATTCTCTCATAGTCTCTGCAGGGTTTGGTAGGTCTTTACAGGACTTAGATCAAAGGTGATTGCATGCCCCAAATGGGAGCAATCATGGTATAAAGACTGTGATAGGATAATGATAAAGCCTAATAGATGCTGCATTCAAATCTAGGCTCTTCACCTTAATAGAGTATGAACATCTTTGTGGTTTTATCTTTTCATCTGTAAATGTGTATAATAATACCAACTTTATGACAGATGCATCTTGAAGAATGACAGTGAATTATTGTAAATCTAATCAGGTGTTGGTTACAGATGTAGTTTCATTGCTGGAAAAATTTAACACACTTGGTATGCAACTGTTAATCTGAATGCTTTTTTCTTTATACTTGTTAAGAAAGCCCATCAGAAGCAGTTTGCCTTTAGTTGGCAGGACCAACAATATCTCTTCACTATCCTACTTCAGGGATGTATCAACTCTCCAGCCCTATGTCATAATTTTGTTCCAAGGAAACTTGATTGCCTTTCCATTCTGAATCATCCCGGTTCATCAGATGGATGACATCATGCTGATGCTATCCTGCTTCCTGGTAAGCAGGAAGTAGCAACTACTCTAGATACACTGGAAACACAGATTCAACCACAGGGTGGGAAATACCACAAAAACCCAGGGGCTTGCCATCTTGGTAAAATTTCTAGAGGTCCAGTGATCTGGAGCACAGTGAGTTATCTTTACCAAAGTAAAGAAAAAGTTGCTGTATGTGGTCCCTTCCACCACTAAGGAAGAGGTACAGTACCTCTTGGGTCTCTTTAGGTTTTGGAGGCAACATGTAACTCATTTGGACATGCAACTCTCACTAATTTACTGAGAAACTCAAAAAGCTGCCAATTTGGAGTGGGACCCCAAACAAGAGAAGACTCTGCCTCAGATCTAGACTGCCATGCAAACCACTCTACCACCTGGGCTGTATAACACAGCATCCAGTTGTGCTTGAAGTGCCTGTGGCAGGTAGGGACACTTTAGCAGTCTCTTGTAGGTGAATCATAGCCCAGACTATTAAGATTATGGAGCAAAGCTTACCATTTTCTGAAGACAACTATTCTCTGGAGAAACAGTTTCTAGGTTGTAAGTGGGCCTTGGTAGAGACTGAATGCTTGACCACAAGTCAAGTTACCATGCAACCTAAGTTGCCCATCATGAACTGAATGTTGTCTGACCCTCCAGGCCATAAAATTGGGCATTCACAGCAGCATTCCATCATTAAACAGAAATGGTATGTATGAGATCAGGCTCAAGCAAGTTCTGAAGGCACAAATAAGTTGTATAAGAAAATGGCACAGACGCTTATGGCCCGTGTTCTTATCACATTGCCTTTTCCCTCTCATCCCAAATCTGTGGCTTCTTGGGGAGTTTCCTATGACAAGTTGCCTGACAAGGAAAAATTCCAAGTCTGCTTTAAAGATGGGTCTGTACAATATGCTGGTGCTATCCAAAAGTGGATGGTTGCCACACTGTAGGCCTGCCATGACGGATGGCTTCCAAAAGTAGGAGTGAAGGAAAATTCTCCCAGTGGGCAAAAGTATGGATTTATATTGACTCCGGGGCTAATGGTTTGCTTAGATGGTCAAAACTTAGAAGGATCATGATTGGAGAATTGATGACAAGGTCTGAGAAAGAGGTCTGTGGCTAGAACTCTCTGAATATGAACATAGTGCTAAGATATTTTGTCCCATATGAATGCTTACCAAACAGAAACCTCATCAGAAGAGGATCTTAATAAGAAGGTGGATGAGATGACATGCCTGTGGACATCTGTTAGCTTCTTTCCTCAGCCACTCCTGTCTTAGTCCAGTGGAAACCAAACAAAGTGGTCCATGAAGGTTATTCATGGACTGAGCAACATGGATTTCCAATCACCACTGACGAACGTTCAACCTGCTAATAGCAGAGACCAACACTGAGCATTCATTATGGCACCATTCCCTGGGAGCATCAGCCACACGTGGTAGAAGGTTGATTACAAAATATCACTTCCATCATGGAAGGGACCGAACTTTGCTCTCAGTGAAACAGACACTTACTCTGGCTACAGATTTGCCTTCCCTATCCACAGTGTTTCTACCAAAACCACTATCCAGGGACTTATAGATTGTGTTATTCACATGGTATTTCACAAAGCATTGCTTCTGACCAGGGAACTCACTGCAAATGAAGTGTGGCAATGGGCTCACATTCATGGAATTCACTGGTCTTGCAACATTGCCCATCACCTTGAAGGAGCTGCCCTGATAAAGTGGTGGTATGATCTTTTGAAGGCTTAATTACAGTGCCAGCTGGGTGGAAACATCTTGCAGAGCTGGGGCAATGTCTTCCAGGATGTATATATGCTCTAAATTAGCGACCAATTTATGTTGCTATTTCTCCTATAGCCAGTTTTTATGGGTCCAGGAATCAAGCTGTGAAAGTGGGAGAGGTTCCTCTTACTGTCATATTTAGCGGTCCACTAGTGAAATTTTTGCTTTCTATTTTTATCATTTTAGGCTCTGCTGGTCTAGAAGTCTTATTTCCCAAGGGAGGAATGTTTCCTTCAGGGAGCACCTCAATGGTACCATTAAACTGGAAGTGAAGACTACCACCTGGCCACTTCAAGCTCCTCATGCCAATGAATCAACAGGAAAAGAAGGGGGTTACTAAACTGGCTGGGGATATTTGACCTGACTATTAAGGGGAAATTGGATTTTCCTAGATAGAAGACTTTAAGAGGCTTGTGTTACCCATTATCAAGGCCAAGCCTGCTGGATTAGACCTGTATTTAATTAGGGTTCTTATTAATGGCAAAGAATAGAATCCCACATCCAAGCAGCTTGAGAAAAACAAGGAATTTACTTAGAAAATTGTCTCCTGGAACTCAAAGACAAGATCTCAGTTGGTCCTCAAGAAAAAAGTGGAACCAGGCTCTCAAATGCTGGAACAGCTCCCCATATCTCATTTCTGCTTCTCTCTGCACATCAGTTTCATTCCATGTTCTTATTACAGACTGATCCTTTCTGCTCCTCAGTCCATGTGGCTGAAAACATGGCTGCTAGGAGTGATAGGTTCACCTCCCTGGAGGGAGACTGATACCTCTTTCCTGTTCTGGTTGCAAACTTCCTGGGGAAGAATTCTGATTAGTCCGGCTTTGTTCAATGTCTGAGGGAGGGGTCATATTGTACTAACACGATGGCTTCCATGAAAACCTCAGGGGGAGAGTTGGTTGGTCAGAAGGTTAGGAACGTGTGGGGAGGTGATTGTGAGAAAGTCTGTTCCCAGAAGAAAAAGAAGGATGCTGGGCTGACAAGTTGTGAGGGTCTACTACGATGTAGCCCATTGTTCCCCCTAATAATAATAACAAAAGTAAGTGAATAAATAAATAAACAATAACTAATATTTATAGAGCTTACTATGTGCTAGATACCATATGTGTGTGTGTGTGTGTGTGTGTGTGTGTGTGTGTGTGTGTGTATCACAGTCTATGAGGTAAGTTTAACTTGTATCCCCATTTTACAGATGGGAATAAGGAGACTTAAAGAAGATTAAGTAACTAGTCCAAGTAGGTAGTTGAGCTGGAACTTGAACCCAAACTTACTTGTTTCCAAGTGCTGTTCTTGTAACATGACACCCATACCTAGTTCTCCAGGCTCTAGGCACCCAGTCTCACCACAAGCCCCAGGGTGCTGGCTGGGCACCTGAGACCCTGCATAGGTCCTGAGAGCTACTTTTTCTGGGCTGGATTTTGTCCCTGGGCTCCAGGTGTCTGACTCTGTGGGATCAACTGACCTTGAACCTCAGTTTTCTTATACATAAAAATGTGTTGCTATAAGATTATGGAAACTATATGAGGGCAGATATTTTTGTCTATCATGTTCACTGCTAATCCCCTGGACCCAAAACAGTGCTGGGCACTTGATAACTATTTGTTAAATGAATGAATGAGACAAAGTGAAACTCACAAGGGTCCTGCTTGGGGAATATGATATTCTTGCTTTTTGGCTAACTATTAGGCTTCTGTGTATGGGGTTAGGCAAGTCACAGGGAGAGAGATGGAGGGGACTTTTAAGAAGCTGTGTATATAAGGAGAGAGAGAGAGGGAGAGAGGAAGAATCCTGTTACAGGAAAATTACAGAGACTGGGGAGGAGAGGAGGGAGAAGACAAATGCAGGTGTTGCGTTAAGATTTACTAGTGGTCTGCAATGTAAATGTGCTGTCTCTGTCCCCATGGAATCTGTGGTGAACACTGTATCACTAACCACTGCTTTAGAGGTGGATTTGTTAAGTATTGGCCTTGAGCTGGGTCCAGGGTGATGTTTGGAGCTGAGCACACACGTGTTATGATTGAATGAGATAAGGTACGTGAACACTCTGGCCCAGCAGCTGGCCCATGGAAGTCTCTCAGTAAAAGTCTATTTCCCTATTGACCTCAGCTGACCTCCTGCATCTCCCTGAACACAGCACAGGGCTTGGCATGCAGAGACTTCTCAGAATGTCTGCCTCCCTGCCAAGAGGGTTTTCCAAGGGCTCTGCTTGAGGGCATGACAAATCTCTGAGATATGGAGACTTTTGTGCCACTTCACTCTATGCAGAGTTCCCGCATGCCCACTCCCAAAAGAAAACACTCTTTAGCCTGGTTGGGACACTCCTGGGTAAGCAAGTGATGTAATTTGTTTTCACAAAAACTATAAGAGGCTTTTGAATTAAGCATTTGCTCAACTGGCTGTTGCCAAAAACTACAGTTGCTTTGTGTCATTGCCTGTTGACAGTGGTCATAGTCACGCATTGTACCTCAAAGTCCAGACCATTCCAGGGTAAAACGCTTACAAGGAGGCTGAGCCGCCCAGAGTTCTAGAGGGATCCCGTTGGGTGCCCAGCCAGAGCTGGCCCCAGGGATTCTACTCCAGGTACAACGGAGTTGGGAGACAAAGGAAATGACAACCCGTTCAGGCTCCTGCTGTCCTTGGGCACAAATAGTCTCAGAGTTGCCATAGATATTTTAATCAGGATGTCCCTTTCATTTGAATCAGCGGGATGCAGGTTCTATATTTACTTGTTTGCCCCTTCTACCAGACTGTGTAGGAGGGCAGGAACTCTGACTTGTTCATTGTTATGTGCCTGTGGCTTAGCACAAAATCAGGCACAAAGGACTCATTTGATGAAAATTTGTGGGGTGGAAGAATAAATGTAGCGTCCTCTTTTCAGCCTCTGTTTTCAGGCTCTTTACGCCCTTTCTCTGGCTTGAGTCCCTGCTCTCTGCAGGTGTCTCCTAAGAGCTCATGTCCCTCTGTTTCCTTCTCATCCTGGAAACGGAAGTTCGTTTTGAAGCCTGCTCTATTGTTTGTTCTGCCCGTAATCCCAAACTGAATGGGACCCATTTGTTGTATGCTTGGCTGGTCTTCACACAGCATGTTTTTGTGATACGTACCATTTCCTTTCAGACCAAGTGTGGCCTGGTATAGTGGCAAGCCCCAGTGCACCTAGGGCTGTTAGTGTTCTAAATTTCTGCTCTCCCACTTTCTAATGGTGTCATTCAGGCAAGTTATTGGATTTCATGAAACCTCAGTTTCCTCCGTCCATAAAGTTGGTGCAACAAGGTGAAATTCGCTGAGAGTGGACCCAAAGATTTTTGGATTTTTGTTTTTTTTAACATCTTTATTGGAGTATAATTGCTTTACAATGGTGTGTTAGTTTATGCTTTATAACAAAGTGAATCAGCTATACATATACATATATCCCCATATCTCCATCCTCTTGTGTCTCCCTCCCACCCTCCCTATCCCACCCTTCTAGGTGGTCACAAAGCACCGAGCTGATCTCCCTGTGCTATACGGCTGCTTCCCACTAGCTATCTATTTTACTTTTGGTAGTGTATATAAGTCCATGCCACTCTCTCACTTCGTCCCAGCTTACCTTTCCCCCTCCCCGTGTCCTCAAATCTATTCTCTATGTCTGCATCTTTATTCCTGTCCTGCCCCTATAAGTTGAGATTGAAAAAGAACTGTGATTTAAAATTCGCAAGCAATTTTGTCTCCTAAAGAGGAAAAGTCTAGGAAGTGCATCCTATGGGCCAAGCAAATGTAGAGCAAAGATCTTACTCTGGAATGGGGAGGGTCTGATATTCTGTGGCTCCAATAACCTAAAATGGTTAGTAAAATTGTGTCAAACATTTTCATTATATTAGACAGAGTTAATCTCTCCAAAGGGTTTCTTTTGGAGCAGTGTTTATTTCCTCAGTATCTATTTAGACTGCCATCTGCCTGTTTATTATTGCTTTTAGAAAATGGATGAGCCATTTTCAGCTAGTAAATAGTAGAAACTCAGTTGCTCAGACATTGAAGATGCCTGGAAGGCTGTATCACCCTGGTCATAAACTCTTGTCAGAGGAGAGAATGTGAAAAAAAACTCAACTGGGTTTTATGGGGCTCAAGATTGTCTAGCCTGTAGTATCATATACATGGTATTCTATGGTCAGAATGCTTTTTCTAACATCATTTAGAAGTTGGAGTTTTACCTGAAATGGACACTTAAATTCTCTGGCCTCCTGGAATAAGATCATTCCTAAAGCAGGAAATAAAGACAAAGGAGCTGGGCCTTGGATTGGAGTGTGGGGAAATAACCACTTCTTTTATCTGGATCGTAAGGAGTTGGGGAATGAAGAGTATCACCGTTGTGGGAAGCAGGCTGGCCCTTGCCCCATGGCAGCAGTAGAGCAGTAGGGTATAGAAGTCCAGTGTGGAGCCTGGGAAATTGGAGCAAAAATATTGGGTTTTAAGTTTCTCTCTGCTGTAATTCTCTTCTCTCTGTGTTATCACAATGAGAAAATAGGGGAAGGGTCTGTATAGCTTATGCTGGGGCAGAGCAGTGACTGGGCTTAGGAAAGTTGTATCTTGAGGGAGGCAGATGTTCAGACCCAGGATCCTCCCTGTGGGGCTAGGCAAAGTACAGGAGAGGTGGAAAGTACAGGAGAAATGGGTGAGCCACATAGGCATTCCCAGGGGAACTTGGTAAAAGCTTGGATTTCTTGAAGACAAGTGGGATGGGGCTTAAGCTACAGTGACCGGGGTATTAAGCAGAAGCATGAGTTTACAAACTGAAAATCTGACATGTTTGAGTTACATCAGGATACTAAAATCTACGTCATCCTGTGGTAAAGGACTTGCTGTTACAGTCAGGTTTTATTAACTGCACTACTATCATTACTAGTGTAAGTTGAGCTGATCGACTTCTAAGCTGCCTTCTTGCTCAGCAGTTCTTTGAGTCTGTGGGGTGTGGAAGCACCCGTGGAGTCAGCCTGGCTTGAGTGTCCATTGGTTCTCCCCACTGCATTCTCCTCCTTCACTGTCCTGATTCTGTTCAGCTGGCATGGAGTATGGGGCAATGCTGGAATGTTTCAGAACATGTAGCCAGGGCAATGTTGTAATTCATTAGGAGTCATTCTTAAGGGGAGAGAAGCTTGTACTTCAGATAGTTGGTCACATTCTTGGAAATTATGGTTCTGAGGTCTCTCTGGTTGCAGGAGGGCCAATTCCCATTCATCTTGTGACATGCTGAGATATTGTTTAGGCATTTCTTAAAAGCAGAGGAGATATTTCAGGAGGAGCACAAACAAAACCTCCATTTCAAGATAGCACCAAAAAATAAATCTTTCTTAAAATTTACACATGAGCACTTCAAACCCTGCTATGGGACAAGGCCAAAGAGTCATGTGGCAGGCTGTGTTCTCCAGCGGTGGCCACAGTACCATCTCTCCTCCCCCATGCTGTTCCCATGATGATACTTTGACATTCCTCCTTTTGAGAGACGGGATCTATGTTCCATCTTCTTGAATCTGGACAGGCTTGTGACTTTGTGGGGAAGTAATGTTATGTGACTGAGCCCAGGTCATAAAAAGTGATACAATTTCTGCCTTGTTCTTGTGGGCTGCTCAGTCCTGGAACATATGTTAGATACCTGTTGCTGTGTAAAAAATCACCTCCAAACTTAGCAGTTTAAAACAACACACATTTAATATCTCTGTTTCTCTGAGTAAGGAATTTGACCACAACTTGGCTTGCTCCTCTGCTGTAGCTCCCAAGGCTACAGTCAAGGTTTCAACCAGGGCTGGGGTCTCATCTGAAGGTGCAAGTGGGGAAGGATCCACTTCCAAGGTCATTTATATGGTTGTTGGCAGGATTCAGTTCTTTGAGGATTATCAGATTGAAGTCTTTAATTCCTCACTGGCTGTTGGCCAGGATAACCCTCAATTCCTTGCCATGTGGGCCTCTTCAACATAGCAGCTTGCTTCATCAAAGCCAGCAAGAGAGAGAGAATCTGATTCTCAATCTTTTGTAACTTAATCACGGATGGAATATTCCATCAATGTACCATATTTTGTTGCTTAGAAGCAAGTTACTCAAGGGGATGAGATTACACAAGGTTGTGAATACCAGGAGGTAGGGATCATTGGGGGTCACCTTAGGACCTCTTACCATAAAACCTAACCACCATGCTATGAGAAATCCCAGATGGAGAGGCCACATGTAGATGTTCCAGTGTTACAGACATGAGTGAAAGAGCCTTCAGATAATTCTAATACGTAGTCATTGAGTAACCTTCCAGCCTTTCAGCCTTCCCAACTGAAGTTCCAGACATTGTGGAACAAATACAAACTGTCCTTGCTATGCCCTTTCTGAATTCCTGACCCATATAATCCTTGAGAATAATAAATTGGTTGTTGTTTTACACCACTAGGTAGTAACTAGAACAAACCACATATCTTGAAGCTTTATTGCTTACCTGGTCACCTGGTTTGATCATATGAGATATTGTTGCACATTTTTTTGCAACTAGATTGATATCACATTTCAACACAAAGTTTGCAACCTGAGAATATACTAAGAGTCCAGGCAGGATTGAAAAACATTGAACAATTCTATGAAAGTGTCATAGGCACTACTTACTTTTTGGCTCATTTAAAAAAAGTAGCACCCCACTCTTGGTGTCTTTCCTGTATCAGCAGTTTGTAAACTGTCTTCACAAGGGGCACAAGACAAATCCAATTTTCCCAGGCTCAGTTCTGGGATTCAGCTGAGCTTTCATGACCACGGGCACACTCCTGAATCAGACAGGACGTTCTAAACTTTCTTATCAGTCCATTTTGAACAGGACAATCATAGCGCTTGGTCAGGCATGAACTATGCGTCAGAATAGTTCTGCATACTTCTTGTTTACACATGTATATTGAGGTGGAAAAAAATTTGAATTACTTTAACATCTGGCACTTGAATTCCTCTATGGGAGGGAAGTAACTTTGTTTGAGAAAAGAATTTGGTGAAGAAGCAGTGGGTGTGCAAGAATATGCCCCAACCCACCTCCTACGCCAGCCTCTCTGGGTGAGACAGGGAAGGGAATTTGTTTCTGACTTTGGAGAGATGGCAGGAAGAGGAAAGAGCAGAGGACAGAGAAGGGAGAAGGAAGACAGAGAAACCAGAGGAGTATGTGAGGGTGGGTGCAGTGTGGGAAGCTGTGATATTGGAGCTAATAGAGAAAACCATCATCAGGGGGTGGCTGCAGGGCCTGAGGACAGCAGGAATGTGCAACGAGGATTCCTAGGTGGTCTGTTGTACAGTAAGTGATGGGACTCCCTCCCTGTGACTCCCCCTCAACATTTGAAGCAAATATTAATTTTTGGGCCACGCCACATGGCTTGCAGGATCTTACTTCCCCAACCAGGGATTGAACCTGGGCCATGGCAGTGAAAGCGCCGAGTCCTAACCACTGGACCACCGGGGAATTCCCAAACAAATATTAATCTTATGTATGGTATATATGAATTTTTTTCCATGAAAGGGCTAAATTTTGTGCCTAGATTGATATGGTGCTAAACAAAGACTGTACTCAAAGAACGTTACCCTGAGAAAGCAGGACATGAGACTCTATGAGTCCTGAGCGTTTACAGAAATCCTAGAGAAAGCTTTCAACTTCCAAAGACCCTGGTGGTGTGTATTTTGAGCAAAGGTTGCCTAATCTTCATGATGCAGGGAGGTTCCAGATGATGTGAGGGACTACCTGAGCATCTATATGTGTCAGGCCCTGTCTGGTTCCTGGCCCCTATGTCCTTCCTCAGTTTTCTACCCTTTCTCTTCCCTTGGCCTATGTATGTGAGCCCCTGACCTGCACTTATAGGACCAACCCTGCTTCAGATCCCTGGGACATTCTGGAGATGCAAGAGGTATTTAACTAGATCCGATCTGATGGTCTAGGGCTGCACATAAAGTTAATTTAGCTACTTTCCTGACTTCACACCCCTATTTTGCTGCCTCTCTTTCCCCATCCTGGGGCCTTCAGGACTTGTAATTAGACTTTTGCTGTGTAATCTATTCCTGAATTTCTTCTCTGGCCTTCCACTTACTTGTTTCCTCTTAGGAGTGAGGAACCTTGGACTCTGGGCCTAGATCTGATACAGAATTGCTATTGACTTTTGCAAAGTCACTTTCACTCTCTGGCCCTTGGGTTCCTCTCTTGTAAAACATTGTGGCTGGGAAGACGATTATTAACTCAACAGGGTTGGACATGAGTTATATAGGCTCCTCAGCACAGGGACTAGATGGGATGGGTCCTGGGAGTCCACTGGTCCTGGCGTGGACTGTAAAGGTTGGTGAAGTCAGGCTAGATGTGGGTCAGGGCTTGCGACTGCAGGGCTCCGTCAAGCGTTCGGGGGCAGCCATGGAGTGTAAAGTAGAGATACACGCAGGATCTTGGTTTTCAATACTCAGGTCATTGAACACAAACTCAACCAGTGTCTGGGAGTGGTGGAGTAGGGTCCAGCCCCACTGTGAGGGAAACCTGGCCAGGGTAGACAGGGACTCAGTAGAACAACCAGAACCCACGCCATGGAAACTTGAGTTCGGGGCAAAATTCAGTTTTCAGGGGGCAATGGAAAGACAGGGAAACTGAGGCTGAAAGTCAGGGGTATGAACTGAATCAGTATAGCTGTCAGGTTGTGACTAGGAGACCTTGGGGGTTAGTCCTAGCTTACAAGCTTTTGGGGGATAAAATAACAAGATTATTTTATATCAGCAACTATATCAGCTAATGCAATTATAATTGCTTGGGTCCAACCTTTTCTCAAAGCTACTCTAGAATGGGGCTAAACCTGCCTATGGGGAAGGATGGATTGTTGGTACCAGAGCTCTCTAGGCAAAAGATTCTAGGGTTTCTTGAGCAATCTCAGACATTCAGGAAGGGTCAGCTGAGGATGAGTCACAGTACCCTTCATGGCTGTAGAGAGTATAGACCAGGGCATACCCGGATTGAGCCCCTTTCTTCCAGTCATTGAGCAGAGCACCACACATATTTGTGAATTCACTCTAGTGTGGGTGAGAGACAACAGTGTCTGACACATAGTAAGCCCTCTATAAATGTTGGTTAAATCAATGAAAAATGAAAGTTGAATAAAATAAACAGGAAAGACTGACAGCTGGGAGAAAGAATAGAATAGCACTGATCCTGGAAAATTGTCCTATTTCCTTTATGTGATCCTTACCATCAACAACTGAGTCTTAACCTTTCCCCTATAATGAGAAAAATAATTCTCAAAACATATTTTCAAATTATAGATTGCCAGAGTCAGGGAGATGTTCCTACCCTTGACCCAGTAATCCCACTCTTGGGATTCTATCATAGGAAATAATTCAACAAAAACAAAAAAGCTAAGTGCACAAATGTGTTTATGATAACATCATCTGAGGCAGCAGAAAAATGGGAACAGCCCATGTGTCCAATGATAAGGGCCAGGTTGAGTAAATTTTGGTACCTCTACTCAGTGGAATATTCTGAAGGCATTAAAAAGATCACTATGAAGATTATGTACCAAACATGAAAAGCACATACTAAATTATTTCATAAAAAAGGAGTATACAAGATGCTACATACATTATCAGTGCAAATGTGTTGGGTGTTCTTCCTTGTCTCAGCCAATTTATTCTAAGTTTCTATTGCCGTGGTTAAATTCCAAAAGGAATGTAAAATGTACTTCAGAATATCTAATGTTCCCCATCCTTGCTCTGATTTTAAAAATGATACATATTTGAACTGTGAGAAGATGGCAGGAGCAGGATAGCATAGATTTTGAATCTTCTTGAATCACCACATAAAAAACAGACAGAGCAACTAGTTAAAAAAATTAAAGACCTAGGGTCAACATTTGTAACAAAACTAGGTAACAAAATACAAGCACCAGCAATCACAATGTGTTTGGGCATTTATGTGGGAGGAAGTAGAGGGAGGCCACAGGGAATTGATGGACCTGAGAAATTATGAGAAAAGATCAGACATGATGGAAGCATGGAGGGTCAATCTGAGAGCAGGAGCTAAACCTGGAAGGAGTTTGCCCACTCCAGTGATGGAGGAGAACAGAGGGCTTGTGCTAAGACCTAAAGGAACAGGGACACTCTAGCATCTTTGAACCTGAACTCTTGAAACTGACTAGTCCTGGTGTCATTTAAAGATAGGGCCCCACACTAAGGGAAACTTCTAGAAGTGGAATAGAAATGGATAAGATAGAGTTAAAAAAAAAACGGAAGTAAGAGAAGGTTGAGATAACAGTGGGGAAGGAGGAAAGAACCAGGAACTCTCAGAAGGAAAACTGTTTAAAAAAATAAACTTTTAATTTTAGAATGCAGACTGCCACTTTTTGACACTACATGGACACTGCAGAAGAGGGAGCTCTGTGAAGTTAGAAAAGTTGTTTGAACAAAATTCAGGGAAACTATACTCCCATAAATTAATCAACAGAAAAGTATCAAGGTCAAATTTCTATGAGGAAAAGCAATAAGCAGCATTGTACTATACCCACAGACAGTGAAAGCATGCCAGAGAGACATGCTCAAAAAGGAGATCAAGGGACTTCCCTGGTGGCGCAGTGGTTAAGAATCCGCCTGCCAATGCAGAGGACACGGGTTCCAGCCCTGGTCCGGGAAGATCCCACATGCCACAGAGCAACTAAGCCTGTGCGCCACAACTACTGAGCCTGCGCTTTAGAGCCTGCGAGCCACGACTACTGAAGCCTGCATGCCTAGAGCCCGTGCTCCGCAACAAGAGAAGCCACTGCAATGAGAAGCCCGCACACTGCAACGAAGAGTAGCCCCTGCTCGCCGCAACTAGAGAAAGCCCGTGCACAGCACCGAAGACCCTACACAGGCAAAAATAAAAATAAATAAATTTAAAAAAAAAGGAGATCAAAATACAACATTCTGTTTCAAAACAAGAGATTAAAGAACAACATAAGTCAGAATTTAAAGAACTTAGAAATCATATAACAGAACTAAAGAATTAGAAATAACAGACAAAATCATTTTAGAAATGAAGACTCAATTAGAAGAAGCAATAGAAACTATCCAAACTGTAATACAGAGGAGAGGGGGAAAAGGCCTAAAAAGATGATCAGAGGCTCTATAACCTATGGAACAATAACAGGTGGTATAATATGTGTATTATAATTGGAGTCCTAAATTTGGGGTGGGGTGGGGCAAAGAAATAATGGCAGGAAAAGTTTTCATATTTAATAAAAACTATAAATCCACAGACCCAAGAGGTACAACAAATCCCAGGCAGGAAAAATAAAAAGCCAACCACACCAAAGCATAACATAATCAAATTGCTGAAAGCTAATGACAAGCAAGACAAAACTAAACAAAACAAAAAAACCCTCCAAAACTTAAACTCAGCCGGAGAAACTCAGAGATACGTTACATACAGGGGAACAAAGACAAGAATGATTACAAAAACAAGCCATCGTTTCTAACAACATCTTTAAAATACTAAAAGAAAACTCTGTCAACCTAGAATTCTCTATTCAGGAAGAATATCCGTTAAAAATGAAGGTAAAATAAATACTTTTTCATATAAATAAAAGCTGAGAGAATCTGTGACTATCACCTGTACTGCAAAAATGTTAAAGGAAGTTCTTAAGGCTAAAGAAATATGACCCATGTGGAAACTTGGAGCTACATGAATGAAAGCAGAGTGGAAGAATTGGTAAACATGTGAGTATTTACAAAAGAATTTCCTCTCATTTAAAAATTTTATTACAAGATAATTCACAGTTTAAAAATCATAACAATGTTTCATAGTGCTTGTAACATAGATAGAAGTAGAATGTATGACCACAATAGCACAAGGGATGGGATGGGGAAATAGAAGCATATTGTTATAAGGTCTATGTTATACATAAAGTGGCATATTATTTGAAGGTAGACTGTGATAGGATAAATATGTGTATATAAAATGTGAAGCAATCACTAAAAACAGAACAAGAGGCAAAAAGAAAGTACTTCCAAATAAGTGTAGCCAAAAACTACAAATAAGTAGCGATAAAATGGCGTACTGAAAAAACAATCAAGTAATCCAAAAGAAGTCAGTAAAAGGAAAAAAACATAAAGAAATAACAAAAAACAAATGGGATAAGTAGAAAACAAATAAGATGATACATTTAAATCCAACTGTACAGATAATTACATTAAGCACAAATGTTCCAGACATTCCAGTTAAAAACAGAGACCCAACTTTTTGCTGTCTATAGAAACTCACCTTAAATATAAAGGCACGGATGGGTTAAAATTAAAAGGATAGAAAAAGATATACCTTGTAAACACTTGTAAGAACACTGGAGAGGCTATGTTAATATAAAACAGAGTAGACTTCAGGACAAGAAATATTACCAAGGATAATGTGAGACATTTCCTAATGATAAAAGGGTCAATTCATCAAGAATTCTAAATGTGAATACACTCAATTGGAGCTTCAAAATATATGGGGAAAAAAAAAGACAAAAGTGAACAGAGAAATGGACAAATCCACAATTATAGATGGAGACATCAACATTCCATTCTCAGTAATTGGTAGAACACAGATAATCAGTACGAATAAAGGCTTGAGTACCATCTACCAACTTGACCTAATTGACATTTACAGAACATTTAATGCCCAAGAGCAACAGAACACACATTTCTTTCAAGTGCATGTGGAACATTCACAAAGGTGGAACACATAATGGGTCATAAAATGTCTCAATAAATTTAAAAGAGTTAAAATCACATAGAGTACATTCTCTGACTAAAAATGAATTAACTTAGAAATCAATAACAAAAAGATAACTGGAAAATTCACAAATATTTGGAAATTAAATGATACTCTTCTAAATAACCCTCATGTCAAAGAAGGGAAATTATAAGCTATTTTGAACTGAATGATAATAAAAACACAACAAGTCAAAATTGGTGGTAGGTAGCTAAAGCAGTGTTTTCAGATAAATTTTAGCTTTAAATGTTATTAGAAAAAAATGTTATTAGAAAAGTCTAAAGGTCTGAAAATCAATGATCTAAGGTTTCACCAGCAGAAAAAGAAGAGCAAATTGAACACGAAATAAGTAGATGAAAGTAAATCATTGAGTGGAACCCAATGACATAGAACACAGAAAAATAAAAGAAAGTCAATAAAACTGAAAGTTTGTTCTTTGAAAAGATCAATAAAATTGATAAACCTCTAACCAGACTGAGATACAAATTGCCAGCATCAGAAATGAAAGAGGAGACATCATTATAGATCATGTAGATATTAAAAAACAGTAAGAAAATATTATGAACAACTTTATGCTTAATGAGTAAATTCTACCATAAATTTAGAATGAAATGATACTAATTCTATGAAACTCATTTAAAAAATAGAAGAGGAGCACTAGCTGACTCATTTTAGGAGGTTGGCACTATCCTGATACCAAAACCAGACAAAGATACTACAAGAAAACTAAAGATCAATATCGCTTCTGAACAGATTAAAAAGTTCTTAATATTCCAGCAAACTGAAACCAACAGTATATGAAAAAGATAATATAGCATGACCTAGTGGGGCTTATCCCAGGAATGAGGGGTTGACTTAACGTTTGAAACTGAAAATCCATCAATATCTGGAGATCATTTAACTACTCAAATATTTCAACCTAGTTTCTATATAGTTTTATTTTGCACATTTAAAATTTTAAACAATCTGGAATTTATTTGGTGTCAGGTGAGAATATGATTTTTTTTTTTGCCAAAGAGTTATTTTTTCCAATGCCATTTGTTGAATAATTTGGCATTTCCTTATTAATTTCCAATGTTTCTTTATCATAGCTTAAGTTACTAATTTAAATGTTTGTCATTACTCTTGTCAGTTTTATAGTTTTGTGATGTTTAAAATAATAGTAGTTTAGGGCTTCCCTGGTGGCGCAGTGGTTGAGAATCTGCCTGCCAGTGCAGGGGACATGGGTTCGAGCCCTGGTCTGGGAAGATCCCACATGCCGCGGAGCAACTAGGCCCGTGAGCCACAACTACTGAGCCTGTGCGTCTGGAGCCTGTGCTCCACAACAAGAGAGGCCACGATAGTGAGAGGCCCGTGCACCGCGATGAAGAGTGGCTCCCGCTTGCTGCAACTGGAGAAAGTCCTCACACAGAAACGAAGACCCAACACAGCCAAAAATAAATAAATAAATAAATACAAATTAAAAATGAATATCTGCGAAAAAAAAAGTGTTTAAAATAATAGTAGTTTAAAAATATATTTCATATCTGACAAAACAAAGAATTTCCAATACCCTTCTTATAAACATTTTCCCCAGCTCTTCTAAAATTAAATGTATTTATTACAAGTAATATATTTACTTGGGTTAAAAATCGAATCATACCAAAGGGTATACAGATGCAACAAACGTTACTAGTTTCTTGTGTATTTATACATATCTTTATATGCATCCATATTTTATGCATAAACTAGTAAATATGTAAGTATAATTTTTCCTATTTAAAAAATACATGTACGAACGATAGCAAACTAGCACAGTCTTATGTACTTTGCTTTTTCACTTAACATTTTATCTCAGCGTTCATTCCATTTCAATATATTAAAAGCTTCTTTGTTCTTTTTTAAGCTGCACAGTATGCCATTGAATGGACACTATAATTGTTTATTGAGCATTGATACATAGTTGTTTCCATTTTCGTATAATAACAACAAATAAAAAAGAATAACATTGTACATATATACAAGGATACCCATAGGATAAATTCCTAGAAGAGTAATTTTTGGATTAAAAGGCATGTACATTTATAATTTTTAACTATTGACAAATTGCTCTCCATAGAGGCTGTACCAAGATACAGTACCATCAGCAATGTATGAGAGTGTCTGTTTACTCACACCCTTATCAATGATATGTTTTCTTTCTTTCTTTCTGGCCACGTTGGGTCTTCGCTGCTGCGCGCGGGCTCTCTCCAGCTGTGATGAGCAGGGGCTACTCTTCGTTGCGGTGCGTGGGCCTCTCACTGCGGTGGCCTCTCTTGTTGAGGAGCATGGGCTCTAGGCGCGTGGGCTTCAGCAGTTGTGGCTCGCGGGCTCTAGATCCCAGGCTAACTAGTCGTGGCGCACGGGCTTAGTTGCTCTGCGGCATGTGGGATCTTCCCAGACCAGGGCTCGAACCCGTGTCCCCTGCATTGGCAGGCGAATTCTCAACCACTGCGCCACCAGGGAAGCCCAATGACATGTTTTCAAATGTTTTGATAGCTATCATTCTAGGGGGTTAAGAAAACTTACATTGCCCATTGTTTTAATTCACTTTTCTTTTATTCTGAGTGATTTTTTAAGCTCTTCTTGACTGCTATTTTTTTTTCTGGACATTATCTTGGAATTTTAACATATAGCATTGATAACTAAGGTATAGATTTGATAAATAATGATAATTTTGTCTTAGCACCTCTTGTTTCTCTTTTATGTTTTCCTTTATTTCATTGACCTTAACTTCTAGAACAATACTAAAGAATAATGGTGAGACTGAACATCCTTTTCTGGTTACTGATTTTAATGGAATAGTCTATAGTATTTCAATTTTCAGTAAGATATTGCTGGTCTTCATTATGGTAACAGATTATCGGGGGACGTCCCTGGCGGTGCGGTGGCTAAGACTCCGTGCTCCCAATGCAGGGGCGCGGGTTTCATCCCTGGTTGGGGAACCAGATCCCACATGCCTCTTGGCACAGTCAAGAAAGAAAAAAATAAATTAAAAAAAAAGAGGTGATCTTACTCTTCCTAAAATTTTAACTGTTAAAAAAGAAAAAAAGAACCAACAGAAATGGATGTGGAATTTTAAAAATGCTTTTCAGAATCTAGATTTGGATGATTTATTTTTCTTATTGATGAACTGTATAATTTAAATACATTTCCTGATGTCAAACCATCCTTACATCGCTAGAATAAACCCTGCTTGAGTATCACGGATCTTTGTTTTAATGTGCTTTGATCCAATTCGTTAAAGTTTTTCTCAAAATTTTTCTGTCCATATTCGAAAGTGAGACTGTCTGTTGTTTCTTCTTGTGTTTATACTGTTCTTGACAGGTTTTGTTGTCAGGGTTATGATGACCTCATAAAACGAACTGGGCAGCTTTTCTTTGCTTTTATGCCTCTCTGCTCTCCTGGCTTGGGGAGAACAAGGCTGGCCCATGCTCAGAGCTTTTCCAGGACCCCTGGTGACCTCCAGCATGTTCCCCGCCCTCTTCTGGACTCTCGGTGCTATTGTCTCTGGCATCTCTCTGCTTCTCCTTAGGTCGGACTTCCCAGTGCGCTCCCTTAGCATCTATGCTCCAACTTGAGCTGGCCTCCGGGTGAACCCAGGGGAGGGGACTTCCTTGGCAGTTGGAGGTTCTCGGTGTGCCCCTCCCACTTCCTGCAGGAGCGCCCCCAGCTGCAGTCACTAGCTCTCTCCTGGGCTTCTGTTTCCAGCTCTCTGCTGCCCTCACCTGCCCTCTGGCCACCATATGTGTCCTTATGGTTTCCTGTAGCCAGAGGCATGGAGAACAGGGCTTACTTCCACAGGTTCAGTGTTCGTGGGTGTCTTGAAGCCCCCGGAAGTTCTCCAGAGCAACTGGTTAGAAGTGGATGCTTCAGTGAACAGAACAGGTTGTCTCTGAAGAAAGACAGTGCCAGAATAGATCCAGAACGTGGACTCTGCCCTCACAGGGGAAACACGAATTGCATTTCTGCCAAAGGACACCTCTGAGAAGGCCTGCTGTGGTCTGGCAGGGCAGCTCTGGGAGTCCCAGAGTGCAGAAGGGTCACATTTCATCTGGACCTTTGTCCAACATGAACTGGTGTCCCCAGAGACATCTGGGGCCCAAGAGGTATCTATGACTTACACCTCTACACCCTCTGCCCCCTATGCTGCTTTCGCGTCCTTTCCTGCCACCTGAGACAACTTGTCTGTTCAGGCTTTCTGTTCAGCTGTCAGCTGTGAATGACAGCAGATGGTGAGGTCTGAGCTATTCCGTGAACCATCTGGCTCAGGCTGACGCTTTCCTTGCCAATCTCCCCTGAGGCCATTTAAGGCCAAGGCCATGGGAGGCACTTCTGTTAAGTATGTTTTTGCTCACTATTTAATCTCACCTAGTGGTGAAAGAGTCAGGCAGATTTGGGTTTGAACCCTGGGAGTGTCACTTACATACCGTGGACCAGTAACTTAACCTCTCTGTGACAACATTCCTCATCTTTAAAATAGGAAAACAACAACTTGTTAGGTTGTTGTGAGATAATAATGCATATAAAGTATTTGGCCTGATGCCTGACCTAGTATACATTCTATAGATGTTAGTTAAGTTCTTCATTATTCTGATTATTATCTCTCCTGTGAAATCAAGGTAACTCCTTAGCTGACATTTCAAAGCTCTCTACAGCCAGTTTTCAAGCTGTCTTTCCAGCCTTATCTCCACTGCTCCATTGTACATACTCTATTAATCAGCCAAATTTCCACCTCCTTGCTTTTGTTCATGCTGTTCCCTTAAACTGACCTCGTCCCATCTCATCATCATTTGCTGAGAAACTTCCCAATTGTCAAGGCCCAAGTTAAATACCACCTGATCCATGAGGAGTTCCTGGCTGCCCCATTCAGAGGCTGTCTGCCTCCCCCTGGAGTGTTACCACTGTAACTGTTTTCAATAAAGAACCGAGCGATGAGATTGGCCCCTAAGAGTGAAATTTAATGTCAAAGTTCATGTGACAAATGTCCTGAATTTCCATGGATATGCCCCTCCTGGAGAGTTGATCTCTGAATGCCTCAGGCTTTAGGGTCACCGTTGGCTCCAGAATTTCTCCACTGAGAGGGCTGGGAGGCAA
Organism: Balaenoptera ricei; assembly: GCF_028023285.1. Lineage (NCBI taxonomy): Eukaryota > Metazoa > Chordata > Mammalia > Artiodactyla > Balaenopteridae > Balaenoptera > Balaenoptera ricei. The sequence goes on from NC_082646.1 coordinate 67,891,248, forward strand.
TCTGGTGGAAGGGGAAGCTAGAGGTGCATGGCAAACACACTGATTTCACTGTGATGTATGTTTGTTAGGGATGCTTAGGGGTGGGTGGTAAGAGACTGGAGTCAGGTAGCATTAGTCCTACTGATGAACCACGGATATTTCCTAATCTGTGAGTGAGTGAATGGAGTACTTAGACCTTGACAATAACTAAGCCAGCTCTAACATAGGCTGTTCTTGAAGGAGAGAATGTCAACAAAGCTGCAAGGAGGTAGTGTGGAGAGAAGCCAGAGTGTTACCATGTGTTGTGCCCATCCACATCCAGGTGTCTTTGTGAAAGGCCTGCTGGGGAGGTGGGACCTTTGCCTAGGTTAGGTGGGCTGGGTTGGCTAGTGTGGGTGAGAACTTGACATTCCCAGTAGTTGAACTAGTCAAAAGGGAGAGAACTGGGGCCTCAGCAGGCAAGGACCTTACTTCTCCAGGGACCTCTCAGGTCTGATGGGCGCTTGGCCTGTATCTGTCTACCAAGAACCATGGGCAGGAGGTCAGGCTAGGGGCAGAGGTATACTCATCTCTGGGAAGTGGGTTGGGGGCTGTCCCCAGGGATTTCAACAGTCTGGCCATGCTTTGGAGCATGAAATTGGGGGTGTGCGTGACCTGGTGTCCAGGCATCCTCCCCCTGAATCAAACGGTTGGGCGAGGAGGCGTACAGTATAAGGGAAGGGTCAGAGAATGACGTAGGCCTGACACAGAGGACTTGAGAGATGTTTGCTCCTTTGAGGCAGCAAAGGATAAACTGGACCCAGGGTGATGGAGTAACCAGCAGAGAGCCTTTTAGAGCACAGTCATGGAAAAGCCTCATTTTGCTATACTCCAGCTTAGGCCCCAAGACCCAGCCCTAACCCCTTCCTTGCCTTTTGCTGAAAAGTTTGGTCCTCTCTTAGACTTTAAGGAATATTAGTGCTGTTTTCTAAATATTTCCAGTTGTTCTCTCTTCCAGGCACATGATAAGATTGTACTTCCAGGCACCCTTGTGGCTGGAGCCAAAGTGACCACTTGAAGCCTATGGGTTGGGAATGGAAGGGGTGTGCATCACTTCTAGGCCAGAGCATCTTGTTGCCAATACCAGACCCTCTGGAGCTCTCTTTCTGTCAACAGTTTGGGCAATGTTCAAGATGATGGCTGATCTATCAGCCTGGGTTCCCAAGGAGGAGATGTAGAGCAGAGCCCCCAGCCTTGGACAGGTAGCATGAGAGGGAAATAAACCTGTGTTATTATGAATCACTTATTTTTGCTTCATGGAGGATCCAGGTCCCCTGCACATTCCCAAGTTTTACTCTCTCACAGTATTGGAAGACCTGTTTTTTTTCCCCCAAGACCCTGTTCCCTCTGATTTACTTTTGTCCTTCTCGGTCCTGCTCTTTCTTTTCCTAGTTCTTGTCCTTTGCACACATATCCTTGGGTCCCAGTGTTACCTTGTCATTGCTTAGCTCCATCCTCGGGGCCCCCAAAGTCCCCTCTTGGACCATGAAGAAAGGTGGGCACTCCTCAGGCAAAATTGCAGAGGCTGGAGTGGGAGAGGGCAGAGGGTGCGTGGTAGCTTCCAAGATGGCCCTGGTGATCCTTACCTTCTGGTATCACACCCTTGTATAGTCCCCTCCCACCTGGTACCAGTGTAGGTCTGTGAGGTCAACAGAATATGGCAGAAGTAGTGGTATGTCACTTCTCAGATTAGGTTATAAAAGATTGCAGTTTATGTCTTGGTCACTCTCTTGATAATTCACTCCGGGTGAAGCCCTGTCATGATATGCTATGGAGAGACCTGTGACAAGGAACTAAAGCCTCCTTCCTGCCAGTAGCCCTGTGAGTGAGCTTGAAAGTGGATGCTCCAATCAAGTCTCAGGTGACTGTGGCCCTGGCTGATACCTTGACTACAACCTCACAAGGCACTCTTTGCTAGAACCACCTTGCTAAGCCGCTCCCGAATTCCTGACTCCATAATACATGCTTGTTGTCTTAAGCTACTAAATTTGGAAGAACTCATTATGCAGCAATAAATAACTACTACAGGGCAGGTGCTGGGGAGATTGTTTTGGGGATGTCAAAGCTGAGTACAATAAAGATGATAGATCTCAGCTTAGCCTAGGCCATGTCTCTTGCTCTGGGACGGATTTGGCCACCAGGTGCCTTTACACATCATTGCTGAGCGACCTCTTTGGACAGCACTCAGTGCAGGGGAGGAGGGGGCAGGAAATGTGAACACAGCTTGGTGTCTTATCCCTTAGAAATAGCTCTTGACTCAGTCCCAAGAGACTCAAGCCTGTCTTGTGATAAACACTGAAACCATTTTACCAAGAATGTAAAACATTGGTGCACCACCCACATTACTTTAGGACAACTTTGCTGAGTGTGACACGCAGAGAGAGAGCTAGTGTGACCCTGCAAAAATTCCAGCACACCCGTAGAACCCTGTAGAGTAGTGGATACCCTAGAGATGGGTGACACCTTCCATAGGAGTGAGGACCTAAGTTGTTGATGGGGAGCAATAAGCTGGTGAAATTGGACCTATTGCTGTTAAAGCATCTTCACTTGTGCTTATAGCCTTGCAGGGCTTGGGAAAATTTGGGGTCCAATGATAATAATAACAACAACAAATACTGTTCTTCCACTTATTAAGCACTTGCTATGTCTGACTTCAAAGTAAAATAGTTCATGTACATCATCATATTTTTCAAGCTTTGAAATAATCTATAATGTGGATATTATTCCCATTTTACAGATGAAGAAACTGACATTGCATAACTTGCTTCCTCCAAAAGTCAAAGCAGGGGCCACACGGGCAGGCACCTTCCACTTTCAAAGGCACAGTCCTCTGGTCCCCGCATCTGATATGGAGGACCCAGCTCAGGTTGTGTTCTAAGCACATGTAGATCTGGCTCCTTTGTGAGACCAGGTCCCCTGGAAGAGAGACCATGCCACAGCCCGACTAAGGCTCTTGGCTGCAGAGAACTGACCTGCTTTTATCCACCAAGTCAACAAAATGTGCAGATAACTCGTAATGGCAATTGGCAGAGGGCATTTGAGGTGAAGATCTGTGCAGGAGCAAATAGGAGTCAAATCCCTGGAACAATCTAGTCACAGCAAATGAGGACTCTGTCACTTTAAGACTGAATTTTAGGCAATTGCGAAAGGAGAGATGGGAACAACATTGCGAATGTGCTGCACGTTACTGAACTATACACTGAGAAAATGGTTAAGACAGTACTTTTTTTTTTTAACATCTTTATTGGAGTATAGTTGCTTTACAATGGTGTGTTAGTTTCTGCTTTAAGACAGTACATTTTTTGTTATGTGTTTTTTTACCACAATTAAAAATAAAGATTTGAACATTTGGGAACTACTGGGTTTAGTCTAGTCACTGGAGGGACAATACAAGACAAAAATAAGACCGAGCTCTTATGCTACAGTTATGCTTGTTCTCCAGGGGGTTACAACCTAGAAACATGTGAACAGGGCTCCTTGTCCCTCTTGTTCACTCCATGCTCTGACCCAGCACGCAGTAGGTTCCTTAAATGTTCATTCCCTTCCCACAATATGGAGGGCTCGTGCATGATGGCAGGCTTCCCACAGAGCAAGCATTCCAAGAGTCCCAGGTGGAAGCTGCAGGCTTTTTACAAGCTAATCTCAGAATATCACTCACACTGCATTGTCTTGGTCAGGAAAATCACTAAGGCCAGCTAAGATTAAGGAGAGGGAAATCAGATTCCCCCACCCCCTGTTGTGGTGGCCAGCATCCACATCCAAGAGGCAAGGAAGGAATGGATGGGGCCATCTTTGGAGACAGGCTACCCTACCAGCAACACTGGCATCTGGGGATCAGTCCTCAAAGTCTGTGGTTCTCCCTTCCTCCGCAGCTCCCTGCTGGCCTAGGTAACCCTGCCCTCCTGGACACCTCTGTCTGTAAAGAAACAGATGCTCCTCTCCACTGTTCAACCCTCCAGAGTCTTCAGGGACCCAGGGACTGTGCAAAGTGGGGCAGGGGTGTTTCCATTGTTGGGGAAAGGGCGGTTGAGTGCCTCCAGGGCTCAGGGGCAAGGTGGGGTCCATGAGCTGAGTCTTTACATCTTCAGTGCCCACAGCCTCTTCTAAGCCCAACACACAGCCCCATGTACCTGCACCAGCGAGGGCACATCTGCACAAGAGGATTTGCTAAATAACTGATGTCCACTCTGTACATCCAAGAAGAGTGTCTTTTTAATGCTTACATTTTGAGAGGGAAATCTATCCTAAATGGTATATATCCTCTGGGTCTTTTTAAGCCATCTACAAGAATCATATTTCACAACATGGTGAAGGGGAAGAGACTTGGGTTTTGGAGTCATAAGGATATGGTTTCTTTTACTCGATCAATCAATAAAACATAAAAAAATTAAAAATTAAAATTAAAAAAGGAGATTTGGGGAATTATCATCAGTTAGTAAATGGGATCTGATAGAAGGAAATGACTGTTCTAGGGACTTCCCTGGTGGTCCAGTGGTTAAGATTCCATGCTCCCAATGCCGGAGGGGCTGGGTTCGATCCCTGGTCAGGGAACTAGATCCCATAGGCATGCCGCAGCTAAGAGTTCGCATGCCACAACTAAAGATCCCACATGCTGCAACTAAGACCCGGCGCAGCCAAATAAATAAATAAATAAATATTTTAAAAAATGACCGTTCTAATGAGGTTTCATGTGGGTCTGTGTGGGATGTGAATTGACAAGTTGAGGAAGTGAGTGAGCAGGCGAGACACGGTCGGGTCATGGCAAGGAAGATGAAATCAGACCATCACAGAAACTCTACCTGGAGCCAGGACTGGAGAGGAGGGTTTGGCAGTTCATCCTAGGCCCCCACTGTGGCCGTGACACTATAGTCACACTTAGTCACAGTCACTGTGTGTATATATATATATATATATATATATACACACTATATATATTATTATATATAATGTAATTTTATATAACTATTATATAATTGCAATTGTTATTGTATAATAATGTAATATATATTACATTATGTAATGCAAGTTATGTTTTATATATATGTGTGTGTATATATATATATATATATATATATATATATATAAAATTAGTAAACAGCAATATATGTTTGATCACATAGGATGGATTTGGGTCTTTCAAATGATCCTTTTGCCACCTTTACAAAGTCCTGGTTCACAGAGGCCTTTCAGGTTTGTGCAGGAGGGAGGCCTGCACAGGTGGTCCCACAGCACTGTAGCCATCGTTCCAGGGCTGAGCTCCAGATGAGCAGCTCCTTTTTCTGTCTGTCTGGGCTACAGGTTAGACCTGACCTGCAGCAGAGCACAGGAAGCCAGCAAGGCAGAAACAGCTTGTGCTCCTGATGATCTGGTGGGAGAATCCAGGCTCTCTTCTGCTCCTGCAGGCTCCTTCGGAGGTGGGATCCTGACCCAGCTCTCAGAGAGAAGCCCTGTGGCTGATGAGGTAAGTGACGGATCTGGAAACGGGTTTGGGAATCTTGGCTTCTTCTGAAAGGTATGAGGCCCTGGGTGCTGGGGGTGGGCAGTTGCGAAGGGAGCTGTGGCTCCTGCTTTTTGCACACTGAGAAGCAGAAGTCCTTTAGAGATACGAGGCCTGGCTGAGAGGTGTGAAACTGAAGTGCCATCTGCTTTCCAGGCCCTTTGAGCGCTATATTTTTTTCCAAGGCTCTGGGATGGTATTTAAGAGTAACCCTCTGCCTAGCCAGCTTTCCCACCCCAGCACCAGGGAGGACCCTTACCTTCGATGATGCCGCACCTAGCACAGGATCTAAGAGGGGCTCCACACCCCCTCATTCCTCTCTTGGCTCAGTCCACAGCTGTCTCTTACCTTCATTATAAGCCCTATGAGGGCTTATGTCTCATTCATCTTGGAAGATTCTGTAGCTTCTCTTTCCCTCCCTCTCTCCTTGTGCTTTGCATATAATATATAATCCAGGGTACCAGTGACCCTTTGTTAAAGACCCTTGTCCCCAGATGCTCCTCAGCAGTACTATCTTCTCCTCTGCCCTACAGACCAACTGCTGTGGCTTTATGACTTTACAGTGTCAGCCAGAGTTCTTAAACTGCAGTTTATCATAGTCTGTGGTCTCCAGATTCTTGCTTATCAAAATTATCTTCTTAATATGAAAAATTGTGCTTTATCGTTCTGAAAACTCAGGATACAGCTTACTTATATCATGTGGGTCTTTCCAGTATGAAAGACAGATGCTAAAAGTTTTGTGTACAGTAATGCAAATTGGCTACAACAAATAGTATGTTTCAGAGATAAAACTAGTTTTAGATTAAGGATGCAAAATTTGAGTGTTTTTTTGGTCTCCAGATTCTTGCTTAATTCCTCTCTCTGGAAATCTCCCAGATAAATCACAGCCAGTCATATCCATGCTGCACCTCTCCCCAAAATAGCCAGCACGAGAGGGCAGAGTTAGAAGGGTCCCGGGAGTGCATCCTTGTATTATGGATAGAAAAACAAAACCCCTGAGGGGAGAAGGGACTTGCCCAAGGTCATGGTTTTGAGTCAGGGCCAGAAGTCAGCTCTCCTGCCTCCCAGGGCCTCTGCAGCTCAGAAGGCCGGCCTGGTGGCCTCTTTCTTCATGAGGACTGAGGTTTTGAAATGGCCTACCTCTGGCCCTCACCTTTTAGGCATCACATCTGGAGAGGCAGGTTGATGGCTCGGCCAGGACAAGCGTGTCTGCTCCAGGGCAGGATGAATGCTCAGGACCTGAGGAAAAAGATCTGGCCTAAGGGAGTGGAGACAATAGCCAGGCGCCCTCTTGACATTCTTTCCATGCAATGCCTTCTCCTGTCAAATAGTAGTTTGACAATGAACCCAATGAACAAAGAGTGTCCTGCTGGAATTCACCCTGAACATGAACTTTGTGAAGTGTTCACGGCCATCGGAACTCCTTGCCTACCCCATGTAACTGTCTTCTGGCAGGAGGACTGTTTTGTTTTTGTGGCCTCGGGGTAATGTTTTTCTCATCAGCAGAGGCTGATTCCTGCCTGAGTCCTGACCAAGGCCGCCGGCTGCGTGCCACGCTGAGTTCTGGCAGGGAGGAAGGTGGTAATGCTGCTTTAGGAAGCTGTTTTCCAGGCACTGCTCACTTGATCCCCAGTGAAGCCCTGGGTGACAGGCAGGGAAGTCCTTATTAGTCCCTGGTTTATAGGAGACACTATAGCCCAGAGAGGATGAGTGATTAGCCCAAGGCCACACAGCTAGTGAGTTACTGAGATTGGGGGAGTTTTCATATTCCAGCTCTGCTATTTACCCTGAAGAGCATTTGAATCTAGGGTCACCTACTTACTAGTTGTGGGATCTTGAGCATTACTTAACCACTCTGCCTCAGTTCCCTCACTTTTAAAATTAAGAACATAGCACGACCCTCATTGGAATGTTGGGAGAGTAAATGAGCCAATCTATGTGAAGTTCATAACCCTGTGCTTGGCAGTCAGTAAGTGCTGAGTAATGTTAGAGATTGTTATTATTTTCAAGTCTGGCTCTGCTCTGAGACAGGGCAAGTCTCTTCTGAACTCAGATGAGGATCCCTCCGGGCAAAGTCATAGCGCTGCAAAAGGCTTAGAGGTAATCCAGTTTGACCACTCATTTAATTTTATTACTATTTTAAAAATCTGACATTTGAAGACAATCATATATAATTACTCTTGTGATACATAGTTATTAGGCACACACAAGGTCAGTGGTTCACATCAATAGTTGAAATTATTATTGCACTGATGTAGGCAAATAAAAAATTAATTTTTCTCTTTTTTGGTTATTTTTTGTTGTCTGTAATAGAAATCCATGTCATCACATTTCTCCATTACATGCACCATTTAATCCTGATCATATGCACTGACAATGACTCATATTAAGAGACAGAAATAGAAAAAGAAAACAGTATTGCTCATAATATTCGGGAAGTGGGGGGTGGTGGAAATGAAATGAAACAAAAGGGTGTTAATTTCCTTACCTTTGATAGCAGCCAATCAACTGATATTGTCTAAAACTGAAGCTTGTTAAAAAAAAAACGCATAGCGATTCAAGTCTCTTAATTTTTTTCATAATGTGTTTTCTTAACCTTAGAGGTATCTTTGAGAAATAATATCTCCTGTGGAGGATAAATGAAAGTAGGTAATTCCATTAGCTTTACTTCAGCATTTTATACCTTTTAGTAAATAGTATGTGAAGGGTGATCCCTTTTTAACTGACTATTTCATTAATATTCATCCATCCATCCACCCATCCATCCAACCACTCTCCCTTCTTAGTTACCTGCCTATCTATCCTTCTGTCTGTACATCTATAGAAAGAAGTATCTGCAATGATGTTTACTTATGTTAGCTATGATTATTTTGATTATTTTGAGGTGAAGGGATTTTGAAGATTTTTGAATAATTTCTTTGTGCTTTTCACTATTATTTGAATTTGTTATAATAAATATGTATCTGCCATTTGCAGCAGCATGGATGGACCTAGAGATTATCATACTAAGTGAAGCAACATGGATGGTCCTAGAAATTATCATACTAAGTGAAGTAAGTCAGACAGAGAAAGACAAATATCATGTGATATCATGTATATGTGAAATCTAAAAAAATGATACAAATGAACTTATTTACAAAACAGAAATAGACTCGCAGACATAGAAAACAAACTTATGGGATATATGAGATAGATAACCAACAAGCACCTACTGTATAGCACATGGAACTCTACTTAATATTCTGGGATAACCTGTATGAGAAAATAATCTAAAAAAGAATGAATATATGTATATATATAACTGAATCACTTTGCTGTACACCTGAAACTAACACAACATTGTAAATCGACTATACTCCAATAAAATTAAAATTAAAAAAAAAAAGAAAACAAACTTATGGTTACCAAAAAGAAAGAGGGGGAGGGATAAATTCGGAATTTGGGATTAACAGATGCATACTACTATATATAAAATAGATAACCAAAAAGGACCTACTGTATTGCACAGGTGACTATATTCAATATCTTATAATAACCTATAATGGAAAAGAATCTGAAAAAGAATATGTAATACATATGTAGTATATATTATATATATATATATAAAATGAATCACTTTGCTGTACATATGAAACATTGTAAATCAACTATAATTCAATAAAAAATATATTAAAATTTAAAAAAAAGTATCATTAAAAAAAGTATTTATTTATTTATTTGGTTGCTCTGGGTCTTAGTTGCGGCTCACAGGCTCCTTAGCTGGGGCTTGCCGGCTCCTTAGTTGCAGCAGGCAGGATCCTTAGTTACAACTTGCTGGCTCCTTAGTTGTGCCAAGCAGGCTCCTTAGTTGTGACATGCGAACTCTTAGTTGCAGCATGTGGGCTTCTTAGTTGCGGCATGCGGACTCTTTGTTGTGGCATGTGGGCTTCTTAGTTGCAGCATGTGGACTTCTTAGTTGCAGCATGCATGTGGGATCTAGTTGCCTGACCAGGGATCAAACCCAGTCCCCTGGCATTGGGAGCACAGAGTCTTAACCACTGTGCCACCAGGGAAGTCCCTTAAATGTATCATTTTTTAAAAAATAAAGGATTATCTTAAAGAAGAGGAGACAATGCTTCTGGAGTTCCCTAACATTTGGGGTTTCCTTGCACTTGCCACCCTCCCCCACCCCATATACTCCAGAACCAAGTCTTTCATGCTCATCCAATACCCATAGTGGTCCTATACTAGGCCCCTGCTCCCAGAGCTCATGTCAGGAGTCTTCAGTGATGGAGAACTTGAGTGGCAGAAACTCTTTGCAAAAAGGCTGTGAATAGCCTGCCAGGGAGGCATGTAACTGAGGGAAGATGGCCAAGGACAGGGAGACAAGAAAAGAGTTTTGAGTCGCTGGCATTTCCCCATTTTACATATGATGAGACCAAGCCTAGAGGGGAAGAGGGACTTGTTCAGTGCCAGCCAGCCTGTCACACACATCCAACGCACCACTTCAAAGGCAGGCAATATTTTCCTCCAAGCCCTATTAAATAAGGAGAAGTGGTAGGGCCTCAGGCCCTCATTCTTGATTTGGAAAATGGAGAAGGAAGGGTAACGTCAGGGTGTGTGATAGGGATTGGGGCCACAACCTCTCCCTCACCAGCAGCCAGTCCTATTTTCCTATTAGGTCTGCCAGAATTAGCAACTGTAGGGACAACAAGACCCCCTGGAGGCATCTACAGCAGCCACTGCACTGAATGTTTACAATCAGAGAAAAGGAATCCTGGACAGATATTATATCTGGATTTGAGTGGAGAAGATTCAGAAGACTCTGCCAACCAATTATTGTCTTCTCTACTCCAATCGGGGCACATGGCCTATGTTTCCCTACATTCTAATAGTTTTTCACATTTCTTTGGGGGTGGTGTGATGGCTGGGGTGAGGATGGGGCTCTTTCACAACTCTTGAGGAGGGCAGCCCCTGTTCAACTCTTGTCAGCACCTGCCTGGTGGACAGCTCCACAGCAACCACCAGATCTCCCCATCTCAACGGGGCCACGGGGCCACTGGTGTTCTGTGAATGATGGCTTGTTTTTCTCTTGTTATTTCTTCTTTCTTTCTTAAGACATTCACTTTGTTGTAAGGGAGATTCGATTCAAGAGGTTTTATTCTTTAGGATACACAAAACAATATATAAAAAGGAATATCAAATTAGTCTGAATAAAGGATTACTTTGGCTAATTATAAGAGCCTGAGTGATTGAGTTAGAAACAGCTCAGGGATTTGCGTGTGTGTAATAGCTCAGGAATCTTCTATAACAGGATTTGCAGATCGAAATCAACATCAAGGATACATCATCTTACAAAAATTGTTTTGGGCTACTTCCCAGTGCTAATGCAATATGGGAGAGGTTAGTTGGACACTGAAATCTTATCATTTCAAGGATATGTTAATGTTTTAAAGCAAATGTTCAGAATATTTGAAATCTGGGATGTTCCAGAACATTCAGAATTAAGATTATCATGCCCATAACCAGCAGTCTAGAATGACTCAGGTAGAAGAGAGAAGTCTAACTGGAAATGGATGTCCTGGAATTGTGAACACCCTGGAAACTAAAATACTTGAGGGTGCACAGAGATTTTCCTGCCAGGAGTGAGCAGAAAGTTTTGAAAAAATGTGATTCCATCTATTGCTTCACTTAATAGGAGTGCAATATTGCCACTAAAGCCTGTAAAAAGGTGTATGGCCAGGTCAGGTACTGGCAGGAGAGGCTGATTGGCTTCCATTAGGCTCCTTATAAAGCAGCCTTTACTTGGGGAAGTCACCTTGGCCCAGAGTCTGGTTTTCAGCGTGGCAGGCTTGGAAATGCAATTTTGTCAATACTGAGGGTGGCTCCATCTCACTCAGAGCAGGGTTTCACTGTAGGTGAAAGTAGGTTTCACCTACTTTCCAGGTGTTCATTGGCAATGAGAAAATAAAGCTCTTTGGGGGCTGGGCATTTGCTGCTTTCAGTCAGTATCCCCTCTTTTTCTATAGAAAAACCATCTGGAAGCCAGGTCATAATCAGAAGGTTGCTTGGTGAGTTTGGACTCAGAATAAGGGGAGATAGTTTTATGATGGCGAGTTTTCACGGCAACAGGTTCTGACCAGTCATTCCCCTCATGTCTAGGATGGGGGGAAAACTGCCACTGAAGCTGGATAGGTTAAGGCCTTGGGTTCAGAAGCTGACCCTCTCTGTTTGGGTCCCTCCTAAAGTAAACCCTGAAACAAGGATTTCAGTGCAAGTAGTTTATTTGGGAGGTGGTCCCAGAATCAGTGGTAGCAGAGTGGGGAAGTGAAATGGGGAAGGGAAGGAAGCCAGTACAAGTGTGTGACCAAACAAGTTACCGTGGTGGGCAACTGGAACTTAATCTTCCTGGGGACTCTGAGAAGCAGTGTACAATGTGCATCTCATTGTTAACCCACCCCAGGGGCAAGAGATCCAGGTTCTTTATCCATCAACTATCATAAGTCATTGGTTGAGTGATGTTTCTGACCACAGGGTGGAGTTGAGTAGTTAACTGGCTGACATATCCAGCCTACTGTGTGTATGGATACTTTCCAGCCTGGTGGCCAGAGAAAGTCCACAGGTCAAAGGGCACAGGTGAGACAGTTAGAAGATGGTCTTATGGGCACCAAAATGGATGGTGTTAAGGGGATAGAAGTGGAGCACAGGTGGCACACGCTACACCCTCTCCATCGCTGTATTGTAGCGAGTCATAAATTGGGTAATGTTTCTGTTTCCATTTATGCTCATACTTTTTTTTTTTTTTTACTGTACTTGCATCATTGACCAACACCCTTTATGACTGATTCCTTCTTTTTATTTAAAAAATAATTTGTTAAACCTACTTAATTAGATTTTGCTCTTTCTACTCCTGATCCCAGGAATAGTCTATGATTATAGCTTTTTACATGTTTCTAGTTTTATTGAGAATGTGAGGATTTTAATAGTTTAATTCTTAGAATTTTGGGAGTGTCTTGCTGATGACCATGTGTACTGCTTCCAGGAGGTGGGGATGGGGTGGAGGAAAAACACATTAGTAACTGGAAAGGGAGGAACATTTAGAAACAGAGTATTTGATGTTTTCTGAACTTTTTATGAAACTTGACCACAGACTCTTGAGTTCATCTGGAAGAGAAAAGACACAAGCCTAGCCAAGAACATTTTGAAAAAGAACAATGGTGGAGAATATGCCCTATCAAATATCAAAATATACTATAAAGCTACAGTGATTAAAACATTGTGGTTTTGGCATAGGAATAGACAAGTAATTCAATGGAACAGAATTGAGAGTCCAGAAACAGAGTCATCTATATGTGTGAGTTTAGCATATGATGAATATTTCAGATGAGAGGATAAAGGGAGGGGAATAGGGTCAATTATATAATAAGTGGTATTATTAGATATCCATTTAGAAAAGAATTAAGTTAGATCCCTATCCCACACATATACAGAAATAAAATTCAGTTGTGGAAGTAATACTAAAGAACAAAATTAAAACATTTTAGAACAAAATATATGAGAGTACTTTTTAAATCTTGGGGTAGGGAAGACCATTCTAAGTAAGACAAAAATTTAGAATCCTGGAAGAGGCTGGCAGATTTGACTACATAATATTGAAAACTTTTGTGCAAGCTGAGACACCATAAACAGATTACAAACACAAAAGCAACTCTGGAGCTGTCCCCCACTCTCTAGTTCCTATCTTTCTCTGACTCTCCTCTTCTCAGCTCCTGGCCACCTTTCCGAGCCTCTGCTCTCCCTTTTGAACCTCTGCTCCTCCCTCTCAGTCTCTGATCCTTCCTCTTTGAGTTTTCCCTCTTTGAGTTTTCATCTCTGGGTTTGTCTCACAGTTTCTTTCCTTGAGAAAAGTCAACAGGTCCAAACAGTGAACTCACACATGGATCAAGAAGGCAGTAAAAAAAAACAATGGTAGAGTTGGGGGAGAATTTGCAGTATATATCAATATATAACAAAATATTGAGATTCATAAGATATATATAGCAAACATAAGCCTATATAAAAGGCAAAAGTGCTATTAGAAAATTGGATAAAGGATATACACAGGCCATCGGAAGATGCTGAAATGGAAGTGGCTTAGTGGTTCTCTGGTGTACCTCTGATTCCCCCTATCAGAACAGGACACCCATTTCCCAGATTCTGGGAGTCTCAGTGCCTCCTGGTTCTCAACTGAGTCCTCCTGTAGAAGAGGTCATTTATTTAGAATGAAAGCAAATGCTGTAATTCCTAGAAGAGCGGTCACACAGAAGTCTGAAATACACTAAAAACGGTGTCATTGTCATTTATAAATAGAAATGGTCTTTACAGCTGCCACCATAATTGTGCTGATTTCAGTCTTATTTATTTATTTAGGCAAAGGAGAATTTCCCTTTGCCTTTTACATCGTTTTAAAAATATATATATTTATTTATTTTGGCTTCACTGAGTCTTAGTTGCGGCACACAGGATCCCCATTGCAATTTGTGGGATCTTTAGTTGCGGCACGCGGGCTTCTTGGTTGCGACATGCACGTGGGATCTAGTTCCCCCGGCCTCCTGCATTGGGAGTGCGGAGTCTTACCCACTAGATCACTAGATTAAGTCTTCTTAATTTAAACACTTAATTCTCTTTCCACATAAAAAAGGGAATGACCTAATTTGCATTTATGTTGATTATATTTTATTGTCTATATCAAGCTTTTTTTGGTATTTGCTTGCTTTTATATCAAATGGTGAGGTTACTGAGAAATCTGCTCTGCTCTCCCTACTCTCCTGGAAGGAGATCTGACCTCTGTCCTGGCTAATGACAGGGGCCAAGGGCCAGGATAGGGGGCAGTGGTTGAATGCCTCTTTGGGATCTGACTGTCCTCAGAACACAGAAACACCGTGTGGACTGGAGCAGAACTGCAGTTATGTGCGTGGGTCAAAAGGAAATGTCCCTGACAACAACAGCTGGGCTTGTGACTGTGCTTCCCCTGGCAGTCCTGCAAATCCATGTGCTCATCCTCACACGTTGCTCCCCAGTGCACAGTGTGATAGGATGTTTACCGCTCACCTGAGCAGTTGAGGTCCAGAGGGGCCAAAGTCCAGAGGGGACAAGGAGGACAACGGCAGGACTTGAACCCAAATGTCAGACCACACATATTCCTGAATGAGGGCATGACTCCCCTAAAAAGCAACACCCCCCTTCTTTACGCTCCTACAGGCCCTTGTTCGTTCCCAATTATGCCAGATTTGAAGTATCTCTGTAACTCTTGGACTATTCTTGTAACACCTGGCTGGAGTGTAGAGTGGGTACAGTCTACCGCCAGAAATACCTCTTACTCTCAGGGGTTCATGTACACTTGTAGAGTCCAGGAGATTCAGCAAAAGATTTAATTTTCTCATCAAATCATTCATCGGTCCTTACAGAAGTAGCCTTAGATGGGCAAATGGGAGTTCCCTTTGTTCCCTTCACCTCCCTATGGTCCTGTTTCTTTTCTCTACTCCTTGGCCTCCCCCAGGGTCCTAACTCCATTCCAGAGCTGTGGCGTTATATCCTGAAGTCTTCAGGTCTTAATGTCTTTAAAAATCAACAGAGAGAAGCATCCACAAAACAAGCCATCCTCTTTCTAATATTGATTGCCTTCTGTAGCCTGGGTTTTTTGGGCTAACATAGTTTCTACCACTCTACTGTGACTATCTAGAGACAAGCCTTCCCCATAGGAGGAGGCAGGGTTATCTGTAGGAAAGAAGTGGACGAGGGGGAAAGAAAACCTCATGCAGCTACCACATGCCTTGGGTCCATCTCCTCTAGCAGATGGTGGACTCTTTGAGGGCAGGGATGTGCCATTATCCCTGCTACGGCCACACCAGGCATGGGGTCTGCTGCAAAGTGAAAGCTCAGTGAGCACTGGATGAGTGAAAACACTCAGGCAGAGAAAAGCAGACCTCAAGAGCATTCCGGAACCCAAGCCTCCTTCACGCGTGGCTGGTGTGACTTCTTTTGATTCATTCATTCAGCAACATTAACAACTATCTTCACCAACCCTGGGCCAGAGAGAACAAGGCTCCCTCCCTCATGTCAAGGAGCTTCTGAGCGGTTCTGGAGGAATCAGATGAGCCACACAATCACAGGACTGTCTCATTGCTAGAGGACGGGGGTCCACAGAGTGCGTTGGGAGCTCAGAAGAAGGGCCTTCATCCAGACAGGGGAACTGGGGAAGGCTTGACGTTCTTTTTAGAAGCTGGTATGTTCCCGGCCAGAGATGGGGAGAGGGTGAGGAGAGCCAGCAGAGAGGGAGCTGGCCGGCAATGGGGCCAACAAAAAACTTGGCTATTTTCACCAGCCTCTGGCCAGGAAGGGGGAGTGAGAAGCCTCAAATGGAGCTTTGACACTGTTTTTCTTTCTTCTGGAGAGCTGCCACGTGCCGCCACAGAGAGCATTTCATGGGTAGATGCATATTATTCCAGTGTGTTTATCTAGGAAACCGGAGCCCAGCTCCAGCATCTGGTTTTCAGCACAATCCTGAACGCAGTCCAATTTTCCAGTTGGGTTAATGAAAATAAAACCTGGGAAGCTGTGGGCTAGCTGCACTGGGGGTGAGTCCTGGGCTCACACAGGGTCATGGGCTGCAGGGCTGGAAGGGCTCGGGCAGGTCATGGATTCCATGGGACTGGCCGTGAGGCTGGCACCAAAGACAACCTTGCACAGGGAGGGACAGCTGCCAGCCTGGCTCCAGGGAGCATCCCTCACGGAGGAATGGATGTCTTTGGATTCCATCCGTCTTAACCTGACAAAAATTGACAGAGCGTCTTCTGCGGCCAAAGCACAGGGCGGGGGTGAAATGCAGATGTGAACCAGCGCCTGCCCTGGCCTCCCGGAGGGCAATGATGAGCGGGACCCATGACAGCCCCTGTCAACACTCACGACTCAGAAGCTGTCTGGAAACTTGGGATCTGGGAGGGAACTTTTTTTTTTTTTTTCAGTGGTTTTTTTTAAAAAAATTAATTAATAAATTTTTATTTATTTAATTTTTTTGGCCGTGCCATGTGGCATGCGGGATCTTAGTTCCCCGACAAGGGATTGAACCCTCACCCCCTGCAGTAGAAGCGTGGAGTCTTAACCACTGGACCACCAGGGAAGTCCCAGGACCCATTTTTAAAAGCCACCTTAAAAAAAAAGATACATCTGGGCTTCAGGGAGCCCTGAAACCCAGAACTAAAAGTGCACACAGCTCTCCTTGCCCTCATGGCTGCCAGTTCCTGCATATCTTTCTCATTTTCCGGTCTCACTGCAGGTTGGATATCTCTGCTCTCCAGACTGCGTGGCGAGAAAACACGATTTCCCCACTGCTCCTGAGTTCACATGAGCCTCCTTTTCTCTCTCTTGCTTCCCCAGTTCCAGATTCCTTGAGGAAAGGTGTTCACTGGGCCTGGTAAGTGACAGGCTCACTCTTGATAAAATCATCTATGGCCAGGGATCAGGGTCACACGTGTAAATGGGGGGAAGGGGAGCGACCCTGGCTTGGGCCTCTTCTTCACGGAAAGTGCTTACAGTAAGACGCACGTCACAGATAGCTTCTCCTCCACCCACTGTACCATTGTGAGTGAGGCAGGACAGGGAGGCTCACCCGTGAGTGTCGGAAGCAGGGCTGAATCCAGACTCCTAACTCCCAACCCAGTGCTCTTTCCACTACACCCTGTTCCTTTGGTCCTGATGCGAAGCCAACAATTGTGAAATAGACTCTGCCCATGCCGTTTCCCCGTGGGAGCAGCTCCAGAATGAGCAGTGTTGATTAGACAGACTTTTGTTGGCGGACCTTGGAGTGAGCTGGGCGCAAACACCAGTGGTGTGGCTAGTTGCAACCCTTGGGGAAGCTACCAGAAGGTGTGTGTCATAGGTCCCGGATAAGGTGATCTTTCACAGAGCTGTGAGGCTCCTGGGGGAAGGATGGCCCCTTATTCTTGTCTACTTTACCAGGAGGCTGATTCTTAAGACAGAATGAAGGGAAGGCCAGGGCAGGGCAGGGAGGAGGTGCCTCTTTCTCCTGAGTCCTGGCTCAAACTAGCGAGCCATAAAATGGCCTTTGGTGGAGAGACCTTTCCCTGAGGCTAGAGAGGAGAGTCCCCAAGCCAGGCCAGACAGCTAGCTCCTGAAGGACCCCCGCAGGGGAAGGAAATTGGGTATCTCCTGGTCGTCCAAAGCTCCTGACAATGACATTTTTTTTTCATCCCACCCTCTTGGTGTGAGAAGGGATGCTGATGCGTTCTGGGATGCTGTCAGTGTGGCATCCACCTTGCCGCTCCGGCTTCTGTCCCTCCAGCCCCTCCCGACGGCGATCGTCGATGTGGCCGCTTCCAAGGCTGAGCCCAGGCCAGGGCTTGAGGCAATCCTGATGGCAGCCTCAGTCTGCTCCAGCGGGCTTGGAATCATCTTCCCACTGGTAGACCTGGCGTGGGGAGCACCAGGCTGGGCCTCTGGTTGGGCTCTTCCTGCTTCGCTGTGTTGGGATATCCATAGACTGGGCTCCTACCTTGGTCCCTTCTTCCTAGTTCACTTGGTCATACTTCCCTGAACCCAGACTGCCTGGGGCCCCACATCCACTTACAACCTTTGAACTGCTGTCCGTTTCTCCAGCCACTGATGCAGGAAACCCTGGGCACCATGATCTAGCTTCATTTGATTCTACTTCACCTCTCATCTCTGTCATCTCTGCCTATTGGACTGGCTGTCTTAAATACTAATGCCAATCAGAAATGCCTTTTTTAGCTGGGCGGGAACCCATGGCTTGGGGTTAATGAGGGAGCTCTCTCCATCTTCTCTTGTTCCTCACCTTGGCCCTGCATGCTTCTTCTGTGTGCCCATTCTAGTAACACTTAGCGTGGGCTGTGCTTCCCGTCCCATTAGACCCTCTATTGGAGTCTTCTCTCCTTTCCATCGGTTTCTCTTCTGTTGGTTGTGACGGTTGCTGGGGGTCAGTGTGCAACAGCCCTTTCCCCAGGGAGCTGATCTCCTAGTGTACCACTGAGGGATGATGACATTTTAGAGTCAAGTCTATCATGTAAATACGCCCCAGAATATTACAGATCATCCTGTGTCAGGACAATCATCAACCAACAGGATTAACCGGAATCTAAACAGCTCTGTCAAAGGTGAAGAAGGAGAAAAGCAGACTCTATTCCTCATTCTTTTGATTTTAATTCTCCCTCCCATGATGCAGGCAGGTTTTACCTGAGTACACTCTAGGCTGACCTTTCACAGTCCCTTTCTCAATTCAGCTACCGAAATGACATTGTTTACATCCCTGAACTTGGGTCTGTAAGGTTCCTGCAGATGCAGGGTCCGTGCTGTCTAATCACTGCCTCTTCCTTGGACATGGTTCCTATAGATTTTGCCCAAGGCTGAAATTCCCTCATCCACCTACCCACCCACCCACTCCCACTCATCCGTCCAGTCACTCAATTAATGCTTCTGCCAGTTTCTGTGCTGTGCAATGAGAACACCGTGATAAACAAGTCAAACAAGTTCTTCCCTCAAGGACCCTTGTGCCCTGCCTCTGTCCCCTCAGCACCACTTAGCCGGAGTCACTGATCTGTCCATCTCTGGGCCTGGCCTCATTCCTGTGGGGATGACAGAAAAAAGCGGGGGAGATAGGTGATAAACATGTAAACAATAATTAACGCTAGCTGGCTAAGTGTTATATAGGAAATAAATGGGACAGCAAAAGAGAACAGCAAGGAATTAGAGGGGAGACCTATTTAGAAAGGGTGTTGGGAGTAGGCTTTCTGAGGAAGTGACATTTAAGCTGAGATCTGAAGGATATGGTGGAGGGACAAAAATGCGCAGGCAGCAGGAAATAAAGTATGCTAAGGCCCTGAGATGGGAAAGAAAATGTGTTCCAGGAATGGGAAGCAGCATAGCTGAAGTACAGCAAATGAGAACGTGGCATGAAATGAGACTAGGGAGGTAGGCAGGAGACATATTAATGCACAGCTTTTTGGTCATGGTAAAAAAGTTAGAAAGGGAAAAGGCTTAGATAAGGGCTGATGTGACCTGATTTATATTTTTAAAAGATTACTCTAGCTGCTATGAGGACAGTAGATTGGAGAGGGCCCCGTGGAAGCGGGGAGACCAGGTAAGAACTATTGCAGTCTTTCAGCTGAGAGTTCTGATGTCATGACACTGGAGACGCATTTTGGATATCGAACAGGAAGATCAGATGTGGTAGGCAAGGAAGACTCCATGTATGACTCCCATGTTTCTGGCTTGAGAAACTGTGTGAATAGCGGTGCCATTAACAGAGATATGGAGACTGCAAGCAGAGAAGTTTTGGAGTTTGAGGGGGGAAATCCAGAGTTCAGACTTGGGCATGTCTAGTAGACATCCAAGTGGGTCAAGTAGGCAGTTGGAGAAATGAGACTGGAGCTCGGAGAAGAGGTTGGGTTGAAGTCAATTTAATCAGCGCTATCGGCACATGGAGAATAATGAGACGGGAGGACACCTTCTATCTGCTTCCCTGGCAGCTTTGCATGGGAGCTAAGGTCTTTCATGCTGTCTTGAGGAAAGAGGTTGGGGTGTGGGTCCCAGGACGCGCTTCTCATAGGAGCGAGGGCTCTTGGGTTCCTGCAGAATCAGGACTGTGCAGGAGTAGTGATTCAACTGGGGCAGGGAACTTTCTCTTCTCCACTGGACAAGCCTTTCCTAGGATTGCTCTAAATTCCATTGATTATTTTTTTGCTTTGCCCTGGAAACACTTTTATGTAAGCCCTCTCAGAAAGTGACAAATCGTGGAAAAATCCTCTTGGATATGTATTCAGCAAAGGCAGAGATGGCACGTCTTGCTCTGTGGTGTGGAGGCCATCCCCAAGGATGCGCCAGAGGCCAAAGAGCTGGAAAATGGATGCAGGTGGCCAGGCTGAGGCATTGCAACTCTTCACTCCTAAGAAACCATACATAGCTTCACGTGATATGGAGGGAGGGCGGGGGGGGGCACTCGGATGTATCTGACAGCCAAGGCAGGAAGGGAAGAATTGGGCAAGGAGGAGAAATGTTATTTCTCTGGGGCAGGAGAACACAGTGTGCTTCTCCCACCAGGAGGAATTTTCCTGCTTGGGGCTCCATTCTCTCCCATGGCTGAGCTCTCTGGGATAGAAGACTGACTTGACCCCAGGGACCCTCCAGTGGAGGTTCGTGCTGCTATCATTCTTGACTTTATAGGACACATTTGGGGAAGCAGAGTCCTGCCCCTGCTCCCATATGCAGAGCTTCCGGAGCTACTTCTCCAGGGATGAAGTGCCTGCTTCTGCTCCTCATTTCTTTGATTTATTTCTCCCCACTTCCCCCCCCCCCAACCCCGGTCTCCTTTCTTACATCTTTATTTCCCAACTCTCTACCTCACAATGGAATGAAGTGGTGTTTAGGGCCTGACGCGGTTGGCCATAGCTGTAGAATGTTGATGGTGGGAACAGAAAGTGAGGAAAGAGCAGAGAAGCTTCTATGCACCTTGACCCAAGAAGGGACCTCTTCAAGCTCCAAGGCTACAATACTCAGTAATCAAGGAGAAGGCACAGGGTGCAGATGAACTTCTGGTGGGCCAAGAGCAGGGGGGCGGCTGTCTCCATGGGCACATTTGCTACAAGACCACTTTTAAGGTGGCATGTTGACAGGACAGTTGTCAAGATTATAAAGAAGAGAGATTAGTGGAAGCAATGTGGAAAGCACAAGCATCAACGAGGAGAGATGGTAGTCAACATGTGGCCCTGGTGGTCCTTCTTCCTCACTACCCCCTCCCATCCCCAGGTGCTTCTCCCTAAGGTTAAAACCTATCCCCCTCTGGGGATGAGACAATGTAATTGGGAGCCAAGGCAATGGCTGTTGAAAATGCAGTCACAGAGGTCTCTCTGGGGCGCATGGTGGCCCAGGAGTGGCGGGCACAGGAGCTCTGGATGGTAAAACCACGCCTCCCCCTTTCTTTTTTCTCCACTCCTTATGAGTTTTATGGAGTTAGCACAACAACCCTGGACAAACACTCCAATGGCTTCTCATCTTTCTCAGAGTAAAATCCAAAGTTCTTATCACAAACCTAAGACCCTTCGTGACTTGGTCTCCCACTGCTTCTCCTACTATGTTCTCCCTGTTCACTCTATTCCAGCCACACTGGCCTCCTTGCTGTTCCTTGATGATGCCGGCACATCACGCCTCAGGGTCTTTGCATTTGCTGTTCCCTCAGCTTGGAAAGCTTTTCTGAGACCTGTGTGGCTCACTCCCTCATTCAGGCTGCTGTTCAAATGCTACCTTAACAGAAAAGCTTTCTTCCGGCATCCTCCCTAAATCAGACACCTCCCTCAGTCACCTCTCCACACTATCCGTCCCTTACCATGCTTAATTTTTCTTCATAGCTCTTTGTCACCCTGTAACATATTACATATCTATGTTTGTTTCTTGTCTGTCTTTCCCTGCTTGAATGTAACTATTCACTACTGCATTCTCAAAGCCTAAAACAGTATCTGGCACATGTAGGAATTCAATAAATATTTGCTGGGTGAGTGAATGAATGACTAAATCTGATGGAAGTAGAGGTTTGCGTGACTTGCTAGCATTGACATGTAATCTGCACAGTGAATGTTTGTCACAGTTATCAACATTTTCTTCAAATTAAATCCATTTTCTAGTAATCTTGTCTCATCAGTGCAAGAGACCTCCTCAGTGTTGGGTCGAGAGCCAGGCTATTCCTGGAAAGATTAGCAGGACAGGCCAGCAGGGTGATGCTCGAGCTGGGCCCCTGATGCCTGAGAAGAGGGCCATAGCACTACTGGGACTTTCATGATGATGTCACACTTATTTGAATTTCCATGGAAGGAGGCCGGGGCTATGTCCCTCTCTGTGGCTGAAGTGGAGGGAAAGGATGTATTAGTCTGGGTTCTCCAGAGAAACAGAACCAACAGGACACACACACACACACACGAGTTTATATATTGTATATTATTTATCTATCTATTTATCTATCTATTTATCATCTATCTATCTATCTATCTATCTATCATCTACCTATCGAGAGGTATCAGAAAGCTGTGTGGAGCACAGACAGGAGATGGGTAAGACTGGAAAGGGGGAGTCAGTTAAGAGGAAAGAATGGGAGATGAGAGAGGTATAGATTTGAAGAAAGAGAAATTGAGGGAGTGTCAGCTGAAGACCCCTGCCTCAGTAGAGTAGATGCAGAGGCTATCCTGAAAATACTGAGATTGGCAAAGGAAGTTTGGGGGGTTCGAAGGGAGAAGACAAGGGCAGCCTGTTGGCCAGAGAAGTGGGGAGAATCCTGGGCTGAATGAGGACGACAGGAAGGTTCTCTGGCAGATGGAGAGTGTGACTCATAGTGGGGTCAAACTTCCCCCTAAGTGAGCCTCCTGCAGGCGTCATTGGCTAAGGGTTTGGGGATCAGGGAACAGGGGACCAGGAGTCAAGAGAGCCAGAGGGTGCTGGCTGACGTGCACTGGGGGACCTGGGAGAGGTCCAGAGCCTGGAGGTTATCTGGGAGCTCCAGGGCAGGCTGGGCAGAAACAGGGAAATACGAGGTTGGGCTGGAGGCTGCGCTCTCCAAGGGGGAGTCCACAGCCAGAGGAAGCGGCAGGGGTTCCTCGTGGTGACCACGTCTTCATGTCCTTGTAGATGCTCGTCCCCGGTCTGGAACAGCCCTGCCCCTGATGGATCCTTGCAGTGGCAGCCCCAGGCTCTCCTCTTTCCCTGACCGCTCAGCTGGAGACAGTCATCTCCTTCTCAGCACTCCCAGTGCCTGGATTTGCTTCCTCACAGCACTTTTCAGGCTGGATTGCAGGTGACCCTATCCATCTACTCCTCCCATTCCCCACATCCCCCAATCATGGGGCTGTGACTTCTTGAGGGGACAGGCTTAAGTCTTGCTCGTTTGTGGAGCCCCTGAGCCTGGCACAGCTGGTCACAGCCCTCTGGGGGTGTTCAAATAACTATGTCCTGAAATGGGGCTCTCCTGACCATCAGTTTATGCCCAGGACCCCAAGTGAGAGTAAGCAGAGGGGCCGTGGTGGGAGGCTGGATGTCTCCTCTCCTTCATCCTTTGCTTTCCCTCTCCTTTCCTTCCTTCCTTCCTTCCTTCCTTCCTTTCTTCCTTCCTTCCTTTTTTAAATTGAAGTATAGTTGCTTTACAATATTGTATTCGTTTCAGGTGTACAGCGTAGTGATTCAGTATTTTTATAGATAATACTCCGTTAAAAGTTATTACAAGATAATGGCTATAATTCCTGCGCTGTACAATCTATCCTTAGATAAGATAGTTGCTTATCTATTTTATACATATTCCCTCTTCTTTCTTTCCTCCTTCCTCACCCCGGCTCTTCCATTTTCTGTTCGGGGGAAAGGTGATAGAACGATCCAGACCGGAGAGTAGCGTCAAACGTACAAGGTCCGAGCAGCCCCCAGCCGCCAGCACCCCAGCGCGTTCAACCTCAGACCCGCCTGCAGCGGGTACCGAGGCTCGTCCAGGCGGCCGAGGGAGGGCAGCGCCGCGCAGAGAAGCGGCAGCCCCAGCGACGGACGGCAGGGGGCGCCGCCAGGCCTGTCGCCCGCGCACGTAGACCGTCGCCTCCCTGCCACCACCCCCAGGTGATTCCAGACTGGGTTTGGAGCAGTATAGCAGACGGGGTGCTTACGGTCGCAGCCACCTGAGGGCTTGCGCTGCCACTCCCCGGCTGTGTAATCTAGTGCTACCTACAATCTTAGTTTTCACAGCTATAAAATGGGGATAGTATAAGGCCATAAAATGTGAAAATGTTCTCAAAGCGCTTTCACATCTGTCACTGTTAGAGGCTGGCTGTCCCTAAGACTTAAATTTCCCGATTTACAGCCTAATACCTTTTGCATCCATCAAACATGTTTGGCAGAGCTAAGGGTGAAAAGTTCTCCTTGGGGTGGGCTGCTGCTCTGAGGACAGTAAGTTCTCCACCAACTACTGTAAACACTGTTGGCCTGACTCCTGCCTGGGCTTTTTATTACGTGGTGCCGGTGCAGTAGAGAGGGGATTGCGGGCAGCAAAAAGGAGTGAAAAGTTGCTCCCCTGACCCTTCTCAAGAGTCCTTTGTTTAGTCAACAGATTTTTTTTTTTTTAACAGATACACAGTACTTCATATTTATTTATTTATTTATTTTTGGCTGTGTTGGGTCTTAGTTTCTGTGCGAGGGCTTTCTCTAGTTGTGGCAAGCGGGGGCCACTCTCCATCGCGGTGCGCGGGCCTCTCACTATTGCGGCCTCTCTTGTTGCAGGGCACAGGCTCCAGACGCGCAGGCTCAGTAGTTGTGGCTCACGGGCCCAGCTGCTCCGCGGCATGTGGGATCTTCCCAGACCAGGGCTCGAACCCGTGTCCCCTGCATTGGCAGGCAGATTCTCAACCACTGTGCCACCAGGGAAGCCCCAGTCAACAGGTACTTATTGAGCACCTATTATTTGTCAGGCTGTTCCAGGGACTGGGGATACAGTGGTGAGCCAGATAGCATGGAAGTTCTGGACCTTTATTCACCTTTGAAGTCTTGACTAATCCTGCCCTAGATTAGTTTCAGGTTTCCCTAAACCAGGGACCAGAAGGCTCTGCCCCTCCACCCTTAATCCCAGCCCCTGCCCTCTGTTAATGACAGCCTTAGAGGAGCTCTGTTCCCCAGGGCAAAATGTCAGACTCAGCGATGCCAAGGCTTCTGAAGGCCAGAGGTGACACCTCCTCCCACCCATCTCCCCCCAACAGCTTCCTCGGGGATTTTTACCCTCATAAAGAATGGTGAGCTCTGGGCTTTGTCAGGCATGGGTTGTCCTCAGAGTCTGGCTGGCCTCAGCCAGAGCAAAATGTGGCTGAGTTTGGGCTGCTTCCCTCTGCCCCTCCTCTACCACGCTCCCAGAGAACTCAGTCTCTCTGTAATTCCCCAGCCTCAACCCTGGGCGCCAGCTTGAGCCTTCCTGAAATTTCCCAGTTGCTGGTTGTCTCTGACTGTGGCCAAGTTTCTAATCCCCAGGCTCCCGCTTTTGCTCAGCGCTCAGGAGCCCAGGTCTAGAGCACCTGAGAAGTGAAACCATGGCTGATGATCTTTGGGGGTTCCCAAAGCACCCTGCTGAGGCGGAGGCAGCCCAGACCCCAGGATGGCACAAAAAGGCCTGGAGTCTGGTCTTCCTGCTCCTACTTGTTTGCTGTGTAATGTAAGTCACTTTTCTTCTCTGGGCTCAGGTTACTTGTTTGTTCATCTATCCATCCAATAAGCCTTTTGACTACTCGCCATCTCCTGGCACTGTTGGCTAAAGTCTCAGCCCCTTGGCATGGCATTTAAGGCCCCTCACAGTCTGAGCCATCTAGGAGGGAGCTGCATGAGAGGTTTTGCTTCCTGAACTGCTCTTAGTCTGCCCTGACTGCCCAGTCCTTCACACACCACACCTGGAGCCATAGCTGGTCTCCTGTGCCAGACAGGCTGGCAGGGACACACTCAGGGCACCTGAGTACAGAGAAGCTCTGTCTTTCCTAGCATTTCTTGGGAATTCTGGCTGCCTGGTGCTAAAAGACCTGAGGGTTTTGGGACGGTCTCTCAGTCCCTGAATTCAGGTCTAACCTTGGGGGTGGGGAGGGGCACAGAGAAGCAGGTTATAATGAGAACCAGCTGACCTGGAGAGGCTCAGTGGGGTAGGTCTCTGGATGGACAGCCCAGGGAAGAAAAGGAAAGGTGGGAGGAGAAAGAGTTCTGTAGGAGCCGAAACCAGGAGAGACCCGGAAGTGGTCATGGGTAGGTTGATTTGACTCAGGACTGGGGACTTGAGTTTACTGCTGCCTTGGTGGCCAGACTTTAGGGGGGAGACAGCCTGGACAAGTTGGGTGTGTGTCCTGTTCCGTTCACTTGACTGCGGTGCTTAGTTCAGGTTATGGCATGTGGCTCAAGAGACATCTATCAGAGTAAATTCCAGGACTTGAACAAGAGCTTTGGGGAAGAGACTTGATCTTTTCCCATTGGACTTGTATCTGGGAAGATGAAGGCTTGAAGTTGCGGGGAGTCATTTTCCCTTAGCTGTGAAATCTGAGATTTAAGTCAACAGGGAGAAGCAGAGCAGAGGCATAGCTCAAATGCCAACATTTGAGCCCCTTACGATGCTTTGCCTAAAGCTGCCCATCCCTGGGGCTTTTTAGTTTCATGGGCCCTTTTTTTTTGCTTGAACTAATTAGATTTGTGTGCGTACATGTGTGCGTTTTAATCACTTGCAACCAAAAAAGTCCTACCCAATATAGAGCCCATGATAAAATTCATCTTTATAAAGACCAATGTGATAGGGGATGATTCTTCAAGAGATCATTAGAACTCAGTCCCACAGTGACTCAGTGGCACTCATCTGCTAATGACTGCTGTCTTGTGCAGGGTCAGGGGAGGCCCCACTGATCCAGAGACTGGCAGCCTGGGGGCCTCAGGAGAGCTGCTTTATAGGTCCAAGTGAGACAGACCCAGAGCCTGTCTACCTGGACACCATTGCACCTGCCTTGTGCCACTTGTATTACTGTCTGGCTACTGTCTGCAGCCCAAGGCAAGTCCGCTCACATAGTCCCAGGGAAAAGGGATTAATCAGACACCAAGTCTGGGACTTAATCTCCTGGCAGGCACACCTGGGGAGGGGTTGTGTGCTTCTGAAGGTCCCACTTAGAAGCAAAGGCTGGGAGAGAAATTCTGTGTTCCTCTGATGTCCTTCTTCACAGCAGTCATGAAGTTGTCACTTCCTCATTATGACTTAACCTTCTGACAGCTCTTCCCCAAATGGATTTCTGGGTCTTGACCTGGAAAAGTGGGGCGTAGACAGGGAACCAGGGCCTCTGGACTGCAGAGGTCTCCAAATGTAGCAGATACACATGAAGATGGGCTAGAACTGAATACTACAGCAGACTATGTAGAATTTGCAGTTTTCTGGATTTGTACTCAGCAGAATTTAAGTTACCTCAAGAGTAAATAGTCTATAGTTCCCATTCAGAGGAGAACTTTGCTGTCCTCAACAATTTTTTTTGCTGCCTGCGTAAATGAGCCTCACTTTTATATGTTCCAATTTTCATATAACTTTCACTTGCGTAACTACACATTGATACCTTGAAACTGGTACTTCATCTATCAGCTGATCGGATTTGTGTTCCCTCTTGGTGGCCACTTGCTACCTGCTGCTGCTAGGGGATGAAAGCCTGGGTCTCTACCTTGGGGTGGAGGTACAGGAAATGTGTATGGCAGAGTTGGTCTCATTTCCCACAATGTGCCAAGGGGACCCCAAATGCCCTGGATACCTGGGGCCTGGACCTTGCCTGTTGACATCAGATTGCTGAACAGGGTGGGTGCTTCCATCTCCCCTCTCCCCTCCTGTGGTCCTTGCATCTGGTGGGGGTGGGGAAGGAGTTCGGTGGCTGGTGGTTCTAGGTGATGGCAAAGGTGGTCTTCTGGCTGGAGATGGTGGAGATTTTGCCCATCTGTAGTAGTGGAGAAGACGAGGGTGGAGAGGGATGGTGGAATCACAGAATAGGAGCTACAGCCTGGGCCTCTCCAGGCCCCATGGAGCAACAAGGGGGATGCCCGTGAAGGCTTCTTGCACCTGCCAGGACCCAAAGCAGGCATAATGCCTGTGATCTTTTTGCACATGTAAAACCGATATGTTTAATTACCCCTTACATTATTGTTTTCCTGCGGAGACCCAGTCACAAAGATTATCACTAGAGGGCAGGAGAGACTTCAGCGAGAGAGCAGGCTTCTCCCATAGACTGGGGCTGAGCTGCCTAAAGCTTTCCCATTCATATAGAAAGTGAGAATGTGTATGACGCACTGGGGTAAACTGAAGGGGACTTGGGGATACATATTTGGGCTTAGTGGGAAAATGCATATCATTTTTTTCATGTTTTGAAATTATAGTAAGATACAAAGTAAAGGAAAATAGTAATACTGAATTTGTATAAAATTCTAAATAAAATTATTTCAAATATTTTACTGTTAAACATGAGCTGGCTTCCACTAACATCTCTTTTTATATCTAATTTTAAACTGAAATGGAAACATGAAACTTCTGATCAAGATTTTTAATTCTTTCTTCAAATTCTTGATAATCATCATTGACAAGAAAATTCATTTGTACAAACTGGTGATAAAACATTAAAAATAACTTTATAGCCACTAAAAAATTTATAGCAGTTGAAATTACATTTAAAGACTATAAGCTTTTTCTCACCTTCCATTGACTAATGCAGTGTTGAAATTTCTTGTGATAAGGCATTGGATTTAACATCCATCAGATCTCTTGGATTTGAGTGTACTGAAATAATGATGAAGCGTTAATTAGCAGAATACACATGCATTTTTAGAGAAGTCACCCTGCAGCCAGCCCGGATGTAACTAAAAAAACTTCAGCTGCTGCAAAAGATAAGAAGCAGCCCATATACATAGAGTAACCATTGTCCTGATTAGTCCTGAAGGGTTCTGATTTATGTCTTCTGACCTGACATGACTATTCATAGCACCTCCTTTCACTCAAAAAAAAAACCAAAACCAAAAAACAAAACTGCATCAGTTTGGTGTTGATGCATATAACATGGACGAATCTCAAAAACATTATCCTGAGTGAAAGAAGCCAGACACAAAAAAGTGCATGTTGTATGATTGATTTCATTTACTTGAAATTCTAGAACAGGCCCAACAAATTTGTAGTGATGGAAAGCAGATGAATACTTGTCTGGGGCAGCGCTGGGGGTGACGTGGGAGATGACTGCAAAGGGGTACGTAGGAAATTTAGGCAAGGTTTTCGATCTAGGTGGTGGCAGTGGTCACCCTGGTAGATTGCCCACTTATACATTTGTCAAAACTCATAGTACTGTATATTAAAAATAGGTGCCTTTTATTGCATATAAATGATACCTTATTAAAGTTGATTTAAAAAAAGAAAGTGTACCAGTTTGGACAATAAATTATATGGCTTCTGTACATACGCATGAAGAGAGAGATTCAGGGCTGCCGTCTGATGCTGTGCCCGCCAGGAGCTCCCTCCCGCTCTCCTTCCCCCGCCCCTGCCCCCTTGGTGGGCACTCTGTGGTCCCTGGGCACGTGGGACACACTCCTGGTGCACAACAGGCAGTGGCACACTCTGCAGCTGGTGGCTGGGGGACGTGTGCAGATGGTGGGGGCCCCCTTCTCTGGCTGGGGCAAGATCATTGTCCTTGTGCCTAAGGGGGGCCTGCTTGAAGGGGGCGGCCCTCCAAGGAGCTGTAGGCCAGGTTCTCCCCAGAAGTGACCAACCCACGTGCTCCAGGTCCCCGAGCACCCCGGGGCTGCAGGCATCACACCACTTTGCTGCACACCTGTGGCCCACTGGAGGCACGCCTACTAGAAAGCTTTGGCCTCGCGAGGGTGCCTA
Source organism: Balaenoptera ricei (assembly GCF_028023285.1). Taxonomy (NCBI): domain Eukaryota; kingdom Metazoa; phylum Chordata; class Mammalia; order Artiodactyla; family Balaenopteridae; genus Balaenoptera; species Balaenoptera ricei. Next base: position 67,921,178 of record NC_082646.1, read on the forward strand.
TGCCAGTCCCTAAGGCTTACTCCTGAGGCTGGAGTCAGAAATGGGGAGGATCTATGTAAAGGAAATAAACCAACGCCACTTCTTGGCCCCAGGAAGAAGAAGAAGAATGAGACGGGGAGGGAGGAGAGACAAGAAAGCAGTCAGACACTTGGGTCTTAAATCCCCTTTCTGGACTTTGGTCTAGAGCAGTGTCGGCACACTTTTCTGTAAAGGGCTAGATTCGTGTTTTAGGCTTTTGGGTTGTCCCATCTCTGTTGCAACCACTAAACTCTGCCCTGTCGTTTGAAAGCAGCCATGAACAACATGGAAGTGAATGACTGTGGTCGCGTTCCAATACAACTTTATTTATGGACGCTGAAATTTGAATTCATGTAATTTTTATGTGTCACAAAATGTGATTCTTCTTTTGATTTTTTCCAGCCATTTAAAAATGGAAAAAACATTCTTAGCTTACAGGCCTTACAAAACAGATGGTGGGCTGGATTTGGCTGGCTGAGCACAGCTCGCCAATTGCTGGTCTGCAGAGGTGTGTTTGGTATGGGGATCCTGAGGGTGCAGGGCTTCTGGAAAGGGATGGCTCTTGGATTTCTGGCTTTCAACATAGTTAAAGAGGCCACGACCTTTAGCTTTACTGAGACGTTCTCTCAGTTCCTGTTTGTTTTGCACCTAAACCAGAAGTTCTCTCTCAGCCCCTGAAGAACTTTCTGAGTACAACCCCCAGCCATAATATACAAATGTATTATTTGACTTTCAGTCATTTGATTTGGACTTTCAAATAAGTTTTCAGAAATCATTTGGCATGACAAATTAAAATAAAAGAGGGCCATAAATTGACATAGAAATGTGTTAGGAACCAAAGGTTATGAGTAACCAAATTCTGTGTTTTGAGGTCTATACCAAGGTGTGTGTGGGGTGACTCCCTGAATAAAGTCCAGGGTGGGGGCCCCTTCAGTTACCATTATAGGGAACTAATTCGACACTGGACCAAGAGTCCACTGTGGTCACTGACCCTGGTGCCTAGAGTAGGCAGGCCAGGTAAGCAGTGTCCCTGTGGGAAGGGCCAGGCTAGGGCCTGTTTCTGGGCATGCATGATACTTAACACCCGCATGCCTTTAGCTCAGCTTGCATTCACAGGCGTCCTCAGCCAGCTCCGCTTTTTGCTTCCTGCCTCCTCCTTCCTGGGCCCCACGTCTCACTCTCATTCTGCGCCCCTGGATCCCTTCTTCCCTTATTCCCTTTTCCTCCTCCTTATCACTTGCACAGTCGTTTGGGTTTTGTTCTCGGGTTTTTCCTGACATCAGGAGTTGGTGTCCCAGGGCGGTGCTGTGGCATAGCTCTTGGCCCTCCCCCACCCTGTCCCTTGGGGGGTCTCCTGCGCCCACTGTTTGTGAATTATGTGAGAGAAAATGGCAGTTTGGCTCAGGAATAGTGAAGCTGGATAGCATCCCTGGCTCCCTTCGCTTGCTCCTCCGTTGGAAGTCAGCCTACAGCGTCCTGCTCCCGGGACGGTGTGGCCATCGGCGGGCTAGCTGCCCTGACCTCTTCTCTGTTCCCTTCCCTCCCTCCTTCTGTCCTTTCCGTCACAAACTATCTTCTCTGTATAGTTAATAGATTATAATTGTGGGTTCTCAGGCCTGCCTCCCCTCAGGGGCTGGTCCAGGCTGTGTGTGTCCCTCCAGGACCTAAAACAGGGCCAGGCCCAGAGTGGGCCTTGGTAATACTTGTTGGCTGGAATTGAATTGGCAGTTCACTAGCGGGACCTGTCCAGTCTGGCTGGAACCTGGGAGCTTCAGCCAGCCCCTGCTGCCTGTCCTCGAGGGACTGCCGTCACGGAGGATGCCTGTGGGTCACTTACTCCAGAACACTCTCCTGTGTGGACTAACAGGGCATCCAGGGGTGAGGAGGGTTGGGGACCTAGGAGGGAGCCCTGTAACACCACAGGGCAGGGAGGGATGCAGACGGGGACAAGGTCAAGGCTACAGAAAGGGACTTTGGCAGGAGCATTGCCATGGGGTGGGGGCAGAGAGAGAGGAAGCAGAGATCAGGGGGAGTGAGATCTGTGCCCCAGACTTGGTCCTGCTTTTCCTGCTGGGGCCCTGCCCTGCTGGAGAGAGAAGCTGTTTGCCTCTCCCAGGGAGAATCAGGCCTCGCAGGCAGGAGTTTAAGAGCTCCGTCAGCATCCCCAGGGTCTAATTATGGAAGCTGGGGACCCAGGTCCTTACTTCTGCTGTGGTCTGTTGAGAGGGAGTCTCAACTCTCAGGTTGCCTTTGCTGAGGGCTCTAGGGGATAACTGCTGTGGGAAAGGGCAATTTTGGGCGGCAGGAAGGGGATTTCTCTGAAGTCCGGTATTTTGTGGATCAAGTGGAGGCACCTGGGAGGCTTTGGAAAACTGGTGGGCGGAACCGCGCAGCTTGGCCCTCTGTGGCGCTGGCCTGAGCTGTGGCTGCTGCCTTCATCTTTAACGTGTTTGTTCTTTCCTTCACAAAGGACAATAGAAGGAGAGCTTCTAGCATCAGGCTCTTCATAGACACTGACAGGAAGCTCACAGCCTAGAGCGTGGAGGGGGATGGATGTGTCAGGTGATGTACGCTTTAATAAGGAACTGCACAAAACGACGAGGTGGGGCTCAGGAGGGAGCGTCCAGCTCTGCCCGGAGGTGGGGCTCGTGGGGACGCCTTCCGGGAGCAAAGGGCACTTTTGCAGAAGTGGGTGGTGAGGTGGGAGGATGGTAATTTTCAACAGCATTTGCAAAGGAGTGGCTGTGAGAGAGAGCTCTCGTCCTTCCCTTTAGGCAGTCAGGAAGCTTTGCCACAGTGCTTGGGAGGGGAATTCAGGATGTTCTTTTAGGAACTCCTAAGCGGTCCACCATGAGGGGTATGGTCAGCATTGGAGTGGGCTCTGAAAGAGTTAAATACTATTGGCTTCCACTAAAGCTTCCAGGAAGGGAGACTGCTGGCTGCCAGCCCTGGGTGTGCATTCTATTCTTCCAGTCTAGGGGGGGCTCTGCAGTCCCCCCACCCCTTCCTCTACCTCCCCTCAGCCCCAACTGCAGCCCCTAGAGAAAGCGTTGGAGTATGAGACAGAGGCTCAAAACAAGGCCCCTGGGTGTGACAGCCGTGGTAGTGGCCGCCACCAGGGTTAGATTGTGGGTGTCACCCACAATCTATTGTTTTTTAATTTATTATTAAATAAATAAATAATTTATTTAATTAATATAAAAATTAAATTTATATTACTTTTTATTTTATGTTGGAGTATGGTTGATTTACAATGTTCTGTTAGTTTCAGGTGTACAGCAAAGTGATTCAGTTATACATATACATATATCCATTCTTTTTCAGATTCTTTTCCCACATAAGTTTTTACAGAATATTGAATAGAGTTCCCTGTGCTGTACAGGAGGTCCTTGTTTATTATCTATTTTATATATAGTAGTGTGTATATGTTAAATCCCAAACTCCTGATTTACCCCTCCCCACCACCTCTCCCCTTTGGTAACTGTAGGTTTGCTCTTTATGTTTGTGAGTCTGTCTCTGTCTTGTGAATAGGTTCATTTGTATCATTTTTTTTAGATTCTACATATAAGTGATATCATATGGTATTTGTCTTTCTCTGTCTGACTTACTTCACTTAGTATGATAATCTCTAGGTCCATCCATGTTGCAAATGGCAATATTTCATTCTTTCCAGCTTCCACTTAACACCCGTGTCTGCTCTGGTCTCATGGCTTCCAAGACAGCAGTGTATTCAGCAGGATATCCCCTGGGAATCCTGGTCCCTGTTCAGGTGTTGGAGGAGCTTAATAGCATCAAGACTTGGTTTCTCTTCCAGAATGGAATGGAATGGATGATTTGGGGATGTTGGCTCCCATGTTGGCAGAATGGAGACTGGACTTATTGAAGTTTGAGAAGTTTTAAAGAATGTTAGTAGCTGAAAATACTTCAGAGTTCTTGTCCTGGACGTCTCAAACTGGGATATGCAATGCTGTGCCATGTTAGGATAAATATGGACCATCTTCCTGGAGCATCAATTGGATGTGAATTATCTGTGGGCAATACCACTCCCACCTTTGTTTATTAAAACAAATATACATATAGGAATAGAATGCAAAATTCGCATAAATGTTTAAGAGAATGAGGCGCCCTGACAGAAATCTTGAGTTTCAGAAGCATATTCAGGGTCTCCTCCCAGACCCTTGGGATTTGCATTCTTTCCTCTGCTCTGAGTATTGTCACTCTCTCCACCTTTTACAAATGACAAAACTAGGTCCAGAGAGGGGGGTCAGTGACTTGCCTAAGTGATACCGCAGAATGAGAGGTGGTTGTGTGACTGGAGTCCACATGGCTGGACTCCACATTTAGCACGTTGTCTGCCACCCAAAAGCGAATCCAAAGTGCCACGTTTTAGTATTTTGGTTTCAGTCGTGCCATAGAAATAACTAAATCCCACCTATTAAAGTAGACTTTGAGCATGTTGGAGGGAAGGTAGGGCACTGGAAGGGTCAGGGACTGAAAGTCAAGAGACTGAATTTTATCCTTAAGCAGTTCTTTCAGTAATTAAGTTCTGTGACTTTAGGCAAATTGCTCATCTTCCTTGTGCTTGGCCTTCCTTATCTGTAAAATGTGGTGGCTACACAAGATACTGTCTAACAACCTGGACTTCTACGAAGTGGGACAATGCTTGCCTTCCCAGACCCTTCAGACCTGCAGCTGGGCTCCTCCTGGCCATTCTAGATCCCCTGAGCCCCTGAGCTTGCAGCTTCTAGAACCCCTGAACCCCTGAGCTTGCAGCTTGCAGCTCAGTTGGCACCCCCTGCATAACAGTGACCAAGGAAGGCTGCAAATGGGGCTTGGACAGGGTCTGGAAAATCAGCCTTCTACAGGATGCCTCCTGCCTTTGTTGGGGATCATCAGGCTACAAGGTCAAGGTCAGAGCCACTCAATCTGTCCTTGTAAGGGTGCTTGTATGAGGATACACTGGGCAATCTCATAGCCTCAGGGAGGAAGAACTGCCCGATCCTGGCAGTGCCTGCCTGAGCCTGGCACCCAAAGCTGCCCCCACTTCCCGGGGAAGCAGCATCTTTCATTTTCACAGCTTTCTCTCTCCTCTCATCTTGACTGGCTTCCTCTGCTTGCACACAGCCAACCTGGCTGCCAGCCCAGGAAGGGTGTTGCCCACAGCTTCTCTGTCTGCTACAGAGAGAGAGCTGTAAGCTTGGCTGGCTGCTGAGCTAGGGAGAGTGATAGAAGCCTCACCAATCAGTATGTAAATTTTATGCCACTCTCCTGCTTTTAGTCCAGTGCCTCACCTTTACCTTCCCTGTGCCAGGGATCTCTTATCCTTGAGTTTCTGCAGAGACTAAACCATTTATTTCCCAGCATGATAGTTTCCTGGCAGGGCAGGATTAGGGAAGGACTCTGGGAGAGCCAACTCTTCCTTGTAAAGACTTTCTCCCTATCCTCCTGTTTTCAGCCCCATTTCTCACCTTGGCTCAAGTTCATGAGCCTTGCTGGGGTTCACTGAATGCAACCAGCTTGCTTCTTGGCATCCCCGCCTCCCCCTTTGCAGGCACTTTGGTTCCAGCTTTCTCTGCTTTGCTTAGTTGACATTATCCAGCCTCTTGCCTCTTCTAAGGGTTTATTAACTTCTGTTGTCCTCTGTCACCGTCACACCATTTTCTTTGCTCTTGTGGCCTCATTCTTTTTTATGTCATCACTTTTACTTTAGTGGGTGTCAGGAGGGAATGGAGATACACATGTGTTTAAACCCCCCTGTGCTTAAGTGGAAGTCCCAGTCACCATTCAAGACATTCTTATGTCTCCATCAGTCCTTTGAAACTCTTCTTGTCAAGGACACACGTTATTTTCATGTTGCCAAATCTAAAGGTCACTTCACTGACCTCGCAATACTGTCTCTCAGCAGCATTCCACATACTTGACCCCTCCCTTCTTCATGAACAACTGGCTTCTTTTGACCTTCAAGATGACCCATTCTTCTGATTTGTCTGTTTCATCCACTGGCTACCTTCACTCTCTTTTGCTAATTTTTCCTCTTCTGAGAATCCCCATGGACTCTTTCCTTGACCCTCTTCTCTTTTCTACCTATACACTTTCCCCAGTAGATCTGATCTAGTCCTGGGGCTTTAAATACCTCCTAAAAGCCAGTGACCCCCACATATCCATCTCTAGCCCCGATAACCCCTGAACTCCAACATACTGGACATCTCTATTTGGATACCTAACAGGCATCTCAAACTAGAACTCTTGATTTTCCCTTGAACCTGTTCCTTCCTGGTGTTCTCCATCTAAGTAAATGACATGCCCACATATCCAGTTGTTCAAGACCAAAACAGGAGATCATGCTTCACTCTGTTCTCTCCTTCTCTGCTCCCATTTACTACATCAGCAAGCCCTGTCAGTGCCTCCACAATGTACTATTATGTCCACTTCTTTCCAGCTCCACTGCAACTACCCCGTCAAGGCTGCCATCATGTCTTGCTTGGACTACGCCAATTACCTCCTGATTGATTTCCCTGCTTCCACCATTGCTCCCCATGTCCCATGAGCCACCTTCCACACTGCAGCCAAAATGATTCCATTAAAAATATCTATCAGGCCCCAGTTCACCTAAAGCAGGAGTCAGGAAACGACAGACAGCCTGCCAGCTAAATCTGGCCTGCCACCTGTTTTTATATGAACCCTAAGCCAAGAATGGTGCTAACATCTTGTAAAAAAAATCAAAAGAATAATATTTCATGTCACATGAAAATTGTATGAAATTCAAATTTTAGTGTTTATAAATAAAGTCGTATTGGAGCACAGCCATAGGCAGTCACTTATGTATTGTCTACGGCTGCTTTTGCACTACAAGGACAGAGTTGAGAGGCTGTGATAGAGACCTTATGGCCTCAAAACCCAAAATATTTACTATCTGGATCTTTACAGAAAAAGTTTACTAACTCCTGACCTTATCACAAATAGAGTTCTACACTTTGATCATTTAAAATTTGGTGATGGGAGTATATGGACAGCATGTGTTTTCCTTGTGAGAATTAAGGAATTATTTAAACCATTTGTTTCATTGGGAGAAACTCTTTGGATTGGGCTAAATATACAATAATTCTAAATAAAAAAGAAAATAGATTCTTTCATCTCATTTGAAATCTAAGAGCCAAGATGCACTAATTATCAGAAGTTATTTAAAAATTCAGTCAAAACAAGACTTGCTAATGGATTGGGATGAGTAACTTCCTCCCCTGTCTTGTAAACATGTTCTTAATTTAGAAATCAGCTGTCCATTAGCAAATAAAATATGGAAGAGAGTTTGTACTAAAAAATGTCTGTCAGGTTATGCCACTCTCTTAATATTCTCCAGTGATTTCCTATTCCCTTTAAAATAAAACGCAAGCTTTTTACCATGGCCTCTGCTCTTCTACAAACTCCTTCTACCACCCTCCCTTGTTTTACAGGCTTCAGCCACACTGGCCTTTCTGTTGCTCTCTCATTTCTGTCCCAGGACCTTTATAGTTGCTTTTCCTTTTGTCCAGAATGTTCATTGCAGCCACAGCTCCTTCTCTTTCACGTGAAAGCTCATATTTACCTCTTCAGAGAGGTTTTCCTTGTCTATTTTATCTAGAGTAGGCAACCTTTCTCCCAAATGACTCTCTAGAACATCACTTTGTTTTGTTTGCATTTTAAAAAATTCATGGCGGGACTTCCCTGGTGGCGCAGTGGTTAAGAGTCCGCCTGCCAATGCAGTGGACATGGGTTCGAGCCCTGGTCCGGGAAGATCCCACATGCCGCAGAGCATCTAAGCCTGAGTGCCACAACTACTGAGCCTGCGCTCTAGAGCCCATGAGCCACAACTACTGAAGGCCACGTGCCTAGAGTCCATGCTCCACAGCAAGAGAAGCCACCGCAATGAGAAGCCCGAGCACCGCAACGAAGAGTAGCACCTGCTCGCCACAACTAGAGAAAGCCTGCGAGCAGCAACAAAGACCCAACGCAGCCAAAAATAAATAAATTTATTAAAAAATAAAATTAAAAAAATTCATGGCAAGTATCATTATCCAAACTTACCTTCTTTGTTTATTTGCGTATAATTTAACTCTCCCACTAAAAAATTAGCTCCCTAAGGAAGGGCCCTTGTCTGTCTTGTTCATTTTTTGTGTGTGTGTGTCTCTACTTACACAGTGCTTGAAATACAGGAGGTGCTGGATAAATATCTGTGCATTAAATGAATGAATGACCAGTTAAGTTAAAGGGAATAGGAACAGGGACAGATCCCAGAGAAGGGGATGTAGATAGTTCAGTCACCTCCAAATGTGTCTTTTGAACTTTTGCTTCCTTTCCTCACTCTAGGCTAGGGTATTACATGAAATCTGGCACTTTTATAAAGAGTCAGTGAGCAGAATTGAAGGGTAAAGGGGAGGACAAGAAGATTGGGGGTGGGAGGCTGGCTCAGTGGCACAGCTCTGCAAAGGTTTTGCTCTGTTCCTCCGCCCCAAGCAGCACAGTTTTCCCTTGTGACATTCTGTAACTTTCCATGCAACTTTCTCTCACAGCTTTTTGTGGGTAGTTTTCCACGTGGTCAGTCAGCTACATCAAGTGTGGGCCGTGGAACGGCTGGGATGGTCCTGAGACTATCCGAAGGATGGCGTGGTGTGTTGTTTATACCTGGAACCAATTCCCTGCTCTCCTTTGTGTAGGAAAGTCCAGGAGTGACACACAGGATGTTCCTTTGTGGCTCTTTTTAAAGGGAATGGTTCAAAGAAGCTCATTTTGCCTCTACATTAAAACTGGAATCTGTGGTCTGCAGCTCAGAGAAGATGTGGTGACACAGATTCTCCCTGGGAGTCTGGGCTGTAGTCTGGGAAATGACTATTTAGCAGTTTCCTTTCCTTTGTGTTGCTGTGTGGTTATTAAAGGTTTTGATTTGGGGAAAAAAACAAACATAAAAATAGCAACAAATATATTTATAAAAAAAGAGGGAGAGAGAAAATGTTCACCTTTTGAAGAAGGCAAAGTGGGAAGCCAGGCGCCTGAACACATTTCCCCTGTGAGTGACTTGAGGCTCTAGGGTGGTCCCAGCGCTCCGGCAGAATTTTTACAGAACTAGGGAAGCGGTGGACCAAGCTTTTGGAAACTCTGCCCCCTCTTCTGATGCCCATAGCCCAGGGCAGGCTCTACCCTAAGGTGAGCTGGGGAGCAGCAGCTGCCCAAGGGGGCTTTGCAGAGCTCCCCCACCCCTCCCGCCTTGCCCTGCAGTCCTGGGGCCGTGACCGCACTCCCGTCAGTGACTCAGGGAAGAAGGATGCTCAGTCAACTTGCAAGGCTGGGCATCTCCCAGCAACACATTCTTATTGTCTTAGAAGCACAGCTGCTGGCAAGTTCCTTGGTCATGTCTCAGTGATCTGTGTACTTGTTGTTTCTTGGGCCCCTTTATGTCTGACCCAGTTCTTAGTCCAGATCTTGCTTCTTAATTAACTCAGGTGCTTGTGTAATAAGTGGCACACCCACATTGTGATGAGGCCTGTTCAGGCCTTGTTCTCTTACGTTCTGGCTTGTTCTGTGAGTTTCTAAGGATGTGGGTTGGGGAGGCAGGGAGAGCTGTTATCGGGTCTGCCCAGTCTGGGCACCAGGATCTATGCAGTGATTGCCTGTTGGAAGCCACCAGGCCAAGGTGTCACCAAAGCCAGTGAATGGCTTTCCTTGGAACTCTAGAAAGACAATGGCTGAGCTGACACTGGGGGATGAGAACTACGGAAGTGGACTAAAGCAAATGGATATACACAGGAAACCACACAGAAGATGAAGAGTTCTTCAGTCATTGACGCTCATTCCTCTTCACTAGGGGACTATGACAACAGCAGCCAGCTGTGGCTGAGGAGTCATCTCTGTCCTGATTCTGTTGGCATCCCCTCCTTTTGTTGTCTTATCCCAGTTTTAGTTCCTTTTTTTAAAAAAATTATTTATTTATTTATTTATTTATTTATTTTTGGTTGCCTTGGGTCTTCGTTGCTGTGCGCGGGCTTTCTCTAGTTGCGGCGAGCGGGGGCCACTCTTAGTTGCAGTGCGCAGGCTTCTCATTGCGGTGGCTTCTCTTGTTGTGGAGCACGGGCCCTAGGTGTGCGGGCTTCAGTAGTTGTAGCACGCGGGTTCAGTAGTTGGGGCTTGCGGACTCTAGAGCGCAGGCTCAGTAGTTGTGGCGCACGGGCTTAGTTGCTCCGCGGCATGTGGGATCTTCCCGGACCAGGGCTCGAACCCGTGTCCCCTGCATTGGCAGGCGGGTTCTTAACCACTGTGCCACCAGGGAAGCCCCTGGTTTTAGTTCTTAATCCTCATCTTTGTCTCAAGCTGTCTGCATACCACGTTATCTACCCTGAAATGATTTACTTTCTGAAACAGGGATTTAGTGTCAAGAGTGGAAAATTCCCAGCCTTTCCACCAGCAGTTGCTCAAAGTTCACAGTAAAGAAGCAAGTCTTCAGTGACTATGCTTTTGAGGAGGTATAATTTCATCCAGTGTGTCTGGCTCTGCATGGACTTCTTAAGATTCCAGTGACAGCCTTTGGGCCACGGAGTCAACATGACATGAAAACAGTCCCCTATATTTATCCAAAAAAAAAAAAAGGGAAAACACTAATTCAAAAAGATCTATGCACCCCAATGTTCATAGCAGCATTATTTACTGCAGCCAAGATATGGAAGCAACCTAAGTGCCCATCAGCAGATGAATGGATAAAGAAGATGTGGTGTATATATACAATGGAATATTACTCAATCATAACAAAGAATGAAATTTTGCCACTTACAACAACATGGATAGACTTGGAGGGTATTATGCTTAGTGAAATAAGTCAGACAGAGGAAGACAAATACAGTATGATATCACTTATATGTGGAATCTAAAAAAGAAAACAAACCAGTGAATAGAACAAAAAAATAGACTCATAGGTATAAAGGACAAACTAGTGATTACCAGTGGGGAGAGAGAAGGGGGAGGAGCAGCATAGGGGTAGAGGATTAAGAGGTACAAACTACTGTGTACAGAATAAATAAGCTACAAGGATATACTGTACACCACAGGGAATAGAGCCAATATTTTATAATAACGGTAAATGGAATATAACCTTTAAAAATTGTGAATCACTATGTTGTATACCTGAAACTTATAAAATGTTGTGTATCAACTATAGCACAACTGAAAAAAAAAAGCAGGCCCCTAATGCCCTCTGGTTTACAACTTTGGATCTGAACCTTCCCTGACAGCCCCGCATACTGTGTTCTGGCTTTCTCCTGATCCCTCCTGTTCTCAATCTGGCATTTTTCATCTTTGGCCTCACTTTACCTTTTCTACCTGACATTTGGTCCATGCTGCTGGCTCTACTCTGTTACTGCCACCTGGCTAAAAGCTCTCTTTCCAGCCTTGCTTCCAAAGTTCCCTGGTTCAGATCCCTCCAGGGAACTTCTGCCAGGCTCATCCAGTTGAAGAGCAGGATCTAGATGCATCTTAGTGTCTCTGTCAGCTTCCTTCTGTGCCTCACACCGGGCCAGGCCATCAGCACTGGCTGTCGATAAGGGTGGATGCTGACTGCCAAAGGCTCCTTACTGCCCAGTCATTGATTCCCACCCTCTGGTCTCCTACCATTAAGCATCTTCCATCTGCAGCCACTGGGGTTTTGGTGTTTAACCATTTCATGACCACATGCATGGGCTACACATTTACATTACCCCCCTGAGAGCACCCTTTTGGTAATTAATAGTCCTCACATTTGTTCAGTGACATATGGTCAAAAGAGCACCTTAGTATAATCACATATATTGTCTCATGTCCATACCTCTTTCTATTTTCTTTTGCCAAAACTACACTGACACATCATAATCACCCAGGGTCCATGTGCCTTTATTTCTTCCATTCTTTTTATGGCTTGAAAGCTCATTTTTTTTAGAGCTGAATAATATTCTATTGTCTGGATGTACCACAGTTTATTTGTCCAGTAGGCTACTGAAGGACATCTTGGTTGCTTCCAAGTTTTGGCATTTATGAATAAAGTCGCTATAAACATTTGTATGCAGGTTTCTGTGTGGACATGTTTTCAGATCATGTGGGAAAATACCAAGGAGCACAATTGTTGGGTTGTGTGGTAAGAGTGTGTTTAATTTTGTAAGAATTTGAAAACTGTCTTCCAAAGTGGCTATACAATTTTGCATTCTCATCAGCAGTGAATTAGAGTTCCTGTTGCTCCACAACCTCATCAGCATTTAGTGTTGTCAGTATTCTGAATTTTGGCCATTCTAATAGGCATGTAGTGGTATCTCATTGTCATTTTAATTTGTATTTCCCTAATGACATATGATGTTGAACATCTTTTCATATGCTTATTTGCCATCTGTATATCTTCTCTGGTTAGGTGTCTGTTAGGGTCTTTTGCTCATTTTTTAATTGGTTCATTTTCTTATTGTTGAGTTTTAAGAGTTCTTTGTGTAGTTTGGATGACAGTCCTTTATCAGATGTATCTTTTTCAAATATTTTTTCCTAGTCTGGGGCTTGTTTACTCATTCTCTTATTAGCTCCACTTTTGTAGATAATAAATGCTACAAATTATTGAGAGCTTACCATACACAAGCACTGTGCTAAATACCCTACATATATTATCTCATAAAAGTCCAATGAGATGCCGTGTTTATTCAGGTTCTCTAAACTGTAAGTAGCAGAAGCCAACCCCGGCTAGCTAAGTAAAGAAGAAATGTACTGAAAGGATAATAGGGTATCTCATGGGATAGGAAACAGAGTTGAACAGTCAAAATTTGGAAGGGTAGAAACCCACGCTTGCCTACTTTTGTAGGCTCCTTAGAACGTGGGTTTGGGGGATAAATCTGGGCAGTCCTATTGGCTGCTAGCCCCTGCTATCTCTTTGTTCCAAATACCACATTCCTTTGAGGGAGAATCTGATTGGGTCAGGTATCTATCCTTGGGCCAATCAGGTTGAAGGGACTGGCATTACAGGCACGGCCACTGGGGCCCCTTGCCTTTGTATCAGGGCTGTTCTCAGAGAAAGGGAATCACTGTGAACCAGTTAGCCACCCAAAGGGTATCTACTGCAAGCAAATAGTTGTATCAGTCAAGGTCCTGGCACTCAAAAGTGGGTCATTGAAGTGCATTAATAAGGGGATTAAGAGGGAAGAGTTTAAGGAAAGCAGCAAAGTATGTTAGAGTATCCTGGGGCTCGTGACAGTGGGGAGCTGTTCCGTGCCAGACCTGAAGAGGAAGGAGGAAGTAGTGGTTTTGAAACCTGTGGAGAAAGCTGTAGGGAGAAAGCTGCCTGAAAAGTAGCTGTGGTTTTGGGGAGAAGGTCACAACCAACTCTCAGCAACCCAGCAGTGTGGGATCTAGGGAAATAAATATCAAGATTTCACTCTCCTCCCACCTGCCCATTTCTTGGGCACAACCAGAGCCAGAGAGCAAAGGAGTCCCTTGATACAGTTCTTTTTTAAAATTTTATTTATTTATTTATTTTTGGCTGCGTTGGGTCTTCATTGTTGTGTGTGGGCTTTCTCTAGTTGTGGCGAGCGGGGGCTACTCTTCAGTGCAGTGCACAGGCTTCTCATTGCAGTGGCTTCTCTTGTTGTGGAGCACGGGCTCTAGGCGTACGGGCTTCAGTAGTTGTGGCTCGCGGGCTCAGTAGTTGTGCCTCGCGGGCCCTAGAGCGCAGGCTCAGTAGTTGTGGCGCACGGGCTTAGTTGCTCTGTGGCATGTAGGATCTTCCCAGACTAGGGCTTGAACCCATGTCCCCTGCACTGGCAGACGGATTCTTAACCACTGTGCCAGCAGGGAAGTCCCCCTTGATACGGTTCTTATAGTCCAGCCTCCCAAGACTCCTCTACTCTTCTGTGTAGAGAAGAGTGGAGAGTGGATACGGAGGGGCAAGTAGAAGACAGCCAACACAATAATATAAATTTCAGCTCATGGATGAAGACTCTCAGGTTTGGAGGAGTTAGTAACAGGTTTAGATTCACACAGTTAATTCAGGGTCAGAGTTAGGGTTTGAACTCAGTCAGTCTGACTCCAGAACCTGTGCTTTTAACCACTGTGCTCTCAGATGAAGACTCTGGATTCAAACACTGGACACACCACACACAGCTCAGGTGAGGACTTTATCTCTCTGGTCCCCTTGCAACATCACCTCTTAGCTGCAGCAGCAACAAGAGCTCATAGTCCAGCCCCCTCGCCCCCTCAGTGGTGCTGATAGACGTACACTTGCTGGTTTCCTTCAAGCAGGAAAGCCCGTCCTCCTGGGCTTTGGAGGGCTGTATGCTTTGGAATATCAGAGGCAGTCAAAGTAGAGTCCAAGCCTCTTGACACCATGCAAGCAGCTCCACTCTCCTGTGGGTAGGAGTGTGATCAAAATTTAAATTGCACTCCAATTAAGCCTCTCCTCCTCTCTAAGTACTCAGGGGATCATTCTCAGGCTTGGACCATGTACTTGTGAGAGCTAATACCATTATCAGATGCCCATTCCTCTCACATAAATAGTCCCATTAGCACCTTGTCTGTCTGGCCTTACACTTTCCTGCCACTGCTTGGAGCTCCCCAGACAAACACATTTCTAATCAGGCATGCAGAGGAAAATATCATTAATGGCAATAATATTCACTGTATGGTTTCCTTTCCCATTATTTTATAGCTCTTTAACCTATTTAATAATAGGTAACATCTCTGATATACTTGCTGTGTGCTAGGTACTATGCTGTTTTTACATGAATTGTCTCATTTCATATTGACAATAAGCCTAGGAGCTAGCTAGGTACTATTTAATCCCTACTTTAAGATGAGGAACTGAAATTTATAGGGGTGAAGTATGGAGCTGTAAGGCGATAGAATTATTATTAAGTAGTGGATCCAAGATTTGAACCCAGACAGCCTGGCGCCAGAGCCCACAGCACTTAGCCATGATGACTCCTCCTGTTCTGGATGCCCTGTATTCGTAAAACAGTGAACTTTAACCATCTTCCTCCACTTCACAGGTGAAACTTTAATATATATAGGGAATAGGAGTATGGTGCAGACTGTTATTGATCAATGTATTCATGTAAAGTTTCCATCTCTATTGCAGCTGAGTTAGAGACATGTGACTAAGTCTGGCCCATTAGATGTAGGCAGGAGTGATATATACCATTTTCAAGCCTGGCAATAAACCCCCTGTGCTATCAGCCACTCTCCCTTTCCTGTCTGTGGTTCTAGAAGTTAAGAACTCTGAGATGACTAAATTGCCATTTGTAAGGAACTTGTTACTGCGTGGAGAGGGCAATGCAGAACAGTTGCCTGACCTGCATTGAATAGTGACATAAGTGAGAAATAAACCTTTGTTGGGTTAGACCGCTTAGAATTTTGGGTTTATTTATTACCAGAGTACAGCTTATTGTACTCTAATATAAATTTCTTACTCATAGAGATATTGGTACCTCTAAGTAGGGCACTGCTCTAACAGCTTAATGGTCTGTTGGTATGCTGAGCGGAAAACTAATGTTGGAGACTGGAAATATCTCACTGCTTTATTTATTTATTTTTAATATCTGTGTATCTATCTATCTGTCTATCTAGCTATCTATCCATCTGGCTGCACCAGGTCTTAGTTGTGGCATACGGGATCTTTTTTCTGGTTGCAGCATGTGAGATCTTTAGTTGCAGCATGTGGGATCTTTAGTTGCAGCATGCGGGATCTTTAGTTGCGGCATGTGAACTCTTAGGTGCGGCATGTGGGATCTAGTTCCCTGACCAGGGATCGAACCCTGGCCCCCTGCATTGGGAGCGCGGAGTCTTAGCCACTGGACAACCAGGGAAGTCCCTCTTACTGCTTTAATGCTGAAACATCAATCATTGATCTAGGGATTTCCCCGACAGTCCAGTGGTTAAGACTCTGCCTTCCAATGAGGGAGGTGCAGGTTCGATCCCTGGTCAAGGAGTTAAGATCCCACATGCCGTGGGGTGTGGCCAAAAACTAAAATAAATAAATAAATAAAAATAATTGAAGGAAATCTTTAAAAAAAAAAATCGATCTAACTTGGGAGGCAGAATCCATGTTTATTTATATGACATTTCTAGGAGAAGAGATTGAAAAACAGAACATTAGTAATGTATGTTGACTACTGTTGGCTGCAGTTGTCAAGGTATTACAAGAAAAAAGATGAGCTCAGAATAGAATTGGCCAGAGACTGGCAGAATGAATAAAAATCAAACAAACAGACAAACTAACAAACATCCATGACCCAACTATATGCCGTCTACAAGAGACACATGTTAGATTCAAAGACAGAAATAGATTGAAAGTAAAAGGATGGAAAAAGATATACCATGCAAATAGTAACCAAAAGAAAGCTGGAATGGCTATATTAATATCAGACAAAGTACTCTTTAAGACAAAAATTGTTACTAGAAACAAAGAAGAACATTTTAATTCTTTTATTGTTATAAAAGAATCAATCCAACAAGCAGATATAAAATGATAAATCTATGAATCTAACAAAAGAGCCCCAAAATACATGAAGTGAAAAATGAGAATTGAAGAGAGAAATAGAGTTTTACAATAATAGTTGGAGACTTCAGTACCCTACTTTCAATAATGGATAGAACAGACAGATGATAAAGGATAGACAGATAATCAACAAGGAAGCAGAGACTTGAACAACAATATAAACAGACTAGACCTAACAGAGAAATAGAACTCTGCACTCAACAACAGCAGAATATACATTCTTCTCAAGTACACATGGAACATTCTCTAGGATGGACCATATGTCAAGCCATAAAACAAATCTCAATAAATTTTAAAAGTTTGTAATAATGTATGTTCCCCAACCACAGCAGAACAAAATTTGAAAGCCATAACAGAAGGAAATTCACAAACATGTTGAAATTAAACATATTTCTTCTGAATAATCAATGGATCAAAGAAGAAATCCCAAGGGAAATTAGAAAATACTTTGAGATGAATGAAAATGAAAAAAATAGGGACTTCCCTGGTGGTCCAGTGGTTAAGACTCTGCACTTCCACTGCAGGAGCAAGGGTTCGATCCCTGGTTGGGGAACTAAGATCCCACATGCCACACCGCGTGGCCAAAAAAAAAAAGAAAGAAAAAACTGGGCAAAGAATATGATCAACATTTCTCCACATAAGATATACAAATGGCCAATAAACACATGAAAAGATGTTCAACATCATTAGTCATTAGGGAAATGCAAAGTAAACTATGAGATACAACTGCCCACCCACTAAGCTGGCTATAGTCAAATGGAGACACTGACAAGTGATGGTGAGAATATGGAGAAATTGAAACCCTCATGCGTTGCTGGTGAGAATGTCATATGGGATGGCCTTTCTGGAAAAGAGTTTGACAGTTCCTCAAAATCTTAAACGTAGAGTTCCTATATGACCCACGAATTCCACCCCTTGATATCTATCCAAGAGAAATGAAAACATACATCCACACAAATACTTGTACACAAATGTTCTTGGCAGTGTTATTCATAATAGCTCCAAAGTGGAAACAGTCCACATGTTCATAAACAGATGAATAAACAAAATACAGTAAGTCCCCTACATACGGACAATTTCCATTCTGAGAGCACATTCGTTAAGTCCAAGTTGTTCGTGAGTCCAACAAACTTAGCCTAGGTACCCAACTAACACAATCAACTATATAGTATTGTAATGTAATAGGTTTATAATACTTTTCACACAAATAATACATAAAAAACAAACAAAAAATAAAGAAAATATTTTTAATCTTACAGTACAGTACCTTGAAAAGTATAGTAGTATAGTACAACAGCTGGCAATAGGAGATGGAGGACAAGCTGCAATTTCACTCATGCCTGACGTTGATGGCACAGGTTCTGGTTCCTTGCTGGAACTAGATGCATGTTCACATCTTTGAAAGTTCGCAACTTGAAGGTTCATATGTAGGGGACTTACTGTATAGTGTATCTACACAATGGAATATTATTCCGCCATAAAAAGAAATGAAGAACTGATTCATATTACAGTGTGGATGAACCTTGAAAACATTATGCTAAGGGAAAGAAACCAGACACAAAAGACCACATATTCCATTTATCTGAAATACCTAGAATAAGCAGATCTATAGAGTCAGAAAACAGATGAATCTAGGGGATAGAGGGAATGGGAAATGGGGAGTGACTGCTAATGGTTACAAGGTTTCTTTTTGGGTGATGAAAATATTCTGAAATTAGACAGTGGTAATGGTTGCATAGCTTTGTGAGTATAGGAAAAAACACTGAATTGTACATCGTAAAAAGGTGAATATTATGGTATAACAATTATATCTCAACTTAAAATAAAAAAGCATAGGATTGGCTGTTTTGCCAATTAAATTAAATGGAATAGACAAAGTCCAGAATATTGAGGCCTGCAGAGTTAGAAAAGCTGACTGCTTCTAGTTCCCAGTTAGTAAGAGATGGGAATTTAAAAGGCTTTTTGTGACAAAGGCCCAAGGAAATATCTCAGCTGGTTAAAGTGAATCATGGAAAATACCTGATTAAAGGTGTGTTCCTTTGTTCCAGCTAGATTCAAGGAAATCACTGTCACATTGAAAGAGAGTATGCGGGGGCAAGAAGGCAAAAGAATAAAGCAAACTTGAAAACTGTGTCTTACAAAAGAACACTGAGTGTGAATATTGGCACGTGGGATGGTCTGGATGCAAATAGGTTAGAAAGTTATTTTTGAGGAAACTGTATTGTAAAATAAACCACAAGCCTGTGTAAAAAGTTTGAGTCCTTTAGTTAAGCCTTAAAACTGTGCAGGAAGTTGCACAGCCCCTAAGAAAACATTCTCTCCAGTGCCCTCTTTAAATGTGGCCAAAGAGAGTAAGGGTCCAAGAGGAAGCCTCTCAAATGGTGGTGCCTAGGATCACAAAGAACAGTGAAGGGGAGAATTCCTGCCCCTGGTTAGGCAGCCATTCTAATGTCTGCCCGTTGGTACTTCAGCATTGCAATACCAGTGTATTCAGCAGTGTCATACCAGTGTAGCTGTGGAACAGTGACCCCTGTGGGTCTCTCAGTCTTCCCCTTTCCGAATGGGAGTGTTAAGTGAAGTTATCCTCTTCCTGTTGCATCACTGCACATTTGTATGTTGGCATGGGTATGAGACAGACAACTTGCCCTTTTAGTTCACAGTCTAAAAGGAGTCACATTTGTTCCTGACAGAGAGGACTGAGAAATGCAATGACAGATTGGATTTTGGATTGTTTTCCATGAAGAGCAGTTGAAGGTGTTCTATTTGTGGAAAGAAGGGAACAAAGGGATATTTAATGACCAGAAGAGGACACTGTGGTGGAGATTGTTATTTGTTTACCACATAGGCTTGCCACGTGCTCCTCTAAATTTTTCAGCCTACGACGTTGGGCAGTAATTTTTCTTTCTTGTAATGTCTCTCTGATATCAAAGGATCAAGGTTTTGCAAGACTTACCAAATGAGTTTGGATGTTTCTCCTCTTCTATTCTCTGGATGCATCTGTTTAGATCAGTATTATTTATACCTTAAATTTTTGTGACTCCATTTGGGCTTGCAGTTTTCTTTGTGGAAGAGTTTTTATTTATTTATTTATTTTTAAAAATTAATTAATTAATTTTTGGCTGTGTTGGGTCTTCGTTTCTGTGCGAGGGTTTTCTCTAGTTGTGGCAAGCGGGGGCCACTCTTCATCGCGATGCACGGGCCTCTCACTATCGCAGCCTCTCTTGTTGCGGAGCACAGTCTCCAGACGCGCAGGCTCAGTAGTTGTGGCTAACTGACCTAGCTGCTCCGCGGCATGTGGGATCTTCCCAGACCAGGGCTCGAACCCGTGTCCCCTGCATTAGCAGGCAGATTCTCAACCACTGTGCCACCAGGGTAGCCCTGTGGAAGAGTTTTAATGCCAGATTCAATTTCTTTGATAGCTATAAGACTATTGGTATTTTCTATTTCTTCTTGTGGAAATTTTGGTAAATTGTATTTTTTTTTAAAATAAATTTATTTATTTTATTTATTTATTTTTGGCTGCATTGGGTCTTCGTTGCTGCACACGGGCTTTCTCTAGTTGCAGTGAGCGGGGGCTACTCTTCGTTGTGGTGTACGGACTTCTCACTGCGGTGGCTTCTCTTGTTGCAAAGCACGGGCTCTAGGCACGCAGGCTTCAGTAGTGGTAGCTCGCGGGCTCTAGAGCGCCCGCAGGCTCAGTAGTTGTGGAGCGTGGAGTTAGTTGCACCGCGGCATGTGGGATCTTCCTGGACCAGGGCTTGAACTCGTGTCCCCTGCATTGGCAGGCGGATTCTTAACCACTGCGCCACCAGGGAAGCCCAGTAAATTGTATTTTAACAAACTTGAATATTTCACCTAAAATTTCCAATTTATTGGCATAAATATGCACATATAGAATGCCAATTTATTGGCATCAAGTTGCTTATAATAGCCTCTCATTGTCCTTTAAATGTATGTAAGGTCTGTAGTGATATCCCATTTTTTATGCCAGATTTTGATATTTGTATTCTCTCTCTCTCTCTCATTTTTTTTTTCTCTCTAGATCTGCCTTGCCAGATGTTTATTAATTGTATTAGTCTATTCAAAGAATACACTTTTGACTGCTGATTTCCTCTATTGCATGTCTTTTTCTCTATTTCGTTGATTTTTGCTCTTATCTTTATTTTTCCCTTCTATTTGTTGGGGGGGTGTTTAATATGCTGGGTTTTTTTCCAAAAGTTTTTGATTTGGACACTTAGATCACTGGTGTTCAACTTTTCTTATGTTTTAATACATACATTTTAAAAAATTAATTAATTAATTTTATTTATTTTTGGCTGTGTGGGGTCTTCGTTGCTGTGCATGGGCTTTCTCTAGCTGCGGCGAGCGGGAGCTACTCTTTGTTGTGGTGCGTGGGCTTCTCATTGTGGTGGCTTCTTTTGTTGTGGAGCACAGGCTCTAGGTGCACAGCCTTCAGTAGTTGTGGCACGTGGGCTCAGTAGTTGTGGCTTGCGGGCTCTAGAGCACAGGCTCAGTAGTTGTGGCACACGGGCCTAGTTGCTCCACGGCATGTGGGATCTTCCCAGATGAGGGCTTGAACCTGTGTCCCCTGCATTGGCAGGCGGATTCTTAAGCACTGCACCACCAGGGAAGTCCCTTAATATATACATTTAATGGTATAGGTTTCTTCTAGCTACAGCTTCAGTAGTGTTATTGACCACACTACCTCCCTTCTCCCACTCATCAAGTAGTGAAAGACTCTTAGATGGTGAAAGTGCAAGATGGAAACTGTGTGAATTTCTGAGTCACTGTTTGGAGGAAAGCCATGCAGGAGAGCTGCCTGACCTGCATTGGCTTGTGATATGAGCAAGAAACATAACTTTAATGTGTTGAACTACTGAGTTTTTTTGTTTGTTTTGAATAGGTTGCCATAGCCTAACTTATCGTGGCTAATATAAGAGGGCTTGTCTTACATCAGCTCCTGTATTGGTCCATATTGCAGAAGACCTCTTCTCCTTTATTTACTCAAATATCAATATTATGAGATTGTTGTTATAAGAGGTTTTTACTGAATATGTGGGGGTAATGGAGGGGTATTACAGCACAGCACACAATAGGAAACAACTTTACATTGAATATGCCTTCCTCTTCATTCCATAGGAAATTTTTCTTTGTTTCTCTTTTTGGTTTGGCCTTGCCCCATAGCCAGGTTTTTGAGTTCTCTTCTGTATTTAAGCTCTTCCTTCACAGTTCGTATTCTCTTCTCTTCCCATCCCTCCTATTCTAAGGCACCTCAAAACTCTCCAGTTTTTACATATAGATTTTCCTTACCTAGGATAAAATCAAATTCCTAGTCATAGTGTCTTCTCTACTGACCAAAGCACACCCAGAAGTCTGGGGCAGAAATGGGGCTGTGGGCAGCCTGTTGGAGAATCAGGGTTGGCCTTCCAAGCTAAGAGGTTTTTTCCCAGAACCTAGAGTTGTATTTAAAAAAATTTTCCTGCCACTTTTTTTTTTTTCTATGCTTGGGTTTTTATTTATTTTATTTCACTTCTTTTATTTTTCACCTAGTTGAAATCATGCTTTGTGTTGTACTTTTATAACTTAGTGTTCTATCATAAGCATTTACTACATTACTATATGATTTTGGTAAGCATCTTTTTACATTTGCATTATTTTCCTATTTAAAAACACAGTTATTAATCCCAGGGTGTAAAGAAGGACAAATTAATTGAAGTTAACTTGTCCACCTGAAATCCCATCCACTGGACAGAGAGCATTTTACACAGTGGGCTGCATGACTTCAGCTTCTGACAGTTGAACAGAAAGAAGAATATTTGGAAAGTCTGTGAGTGACTGCTTGGACAGAGCTGTCCCTCATCAAACTGTAACCGAGCTGTGGTCCTGGTAGGACAGCCTGGTGTGCTGGGAAGCAGGACTCCCAGGTTAGATGCATCTGGGTGTGTCTGGAGCAGTTGTGGGGAGGGGGTGAGGCAGCAGTTGGCTCTCAGAAGGATCTAGGAACCTGTTGGGAGAGGGTCGAGCCTGTGCACATCGCTCGTGTTGCCCTGACCACCCTCAGAGGGAGGGGCTATAATGGAAAGTGAATAAAAACAGGGTTGCTTCACTGATTTCTGTGGGAGTTTTGGGCCACCTTGCTTTGTGTTCTCTGTAATAGTGACCCATGGAGGACAGGGAGGGGATGGTGGGAGGGATCCTTCCTTCTCATGGTAGATAATCCTGGAAAAGGATTGGATACAGCTGCCTGAGCCATGAGTGGACCAAACTATGTTGGTTTGGAAAAGGAGGGTTGCAAGACCACCACATCAAGCTGCCACAGAAATTGGCCGTGACTTCAATGTTCAGCCTGATTGGGTACCAGTCACCAGCTAACAAAGAGGCCAGAGGTCAGAGGGCCAAGATGGTGACTCTTAGCACTGTTCTCAGATCCTCAACTGAGGAAGAGAGGGAAGCTAGAGGGGCAGGTGGACTCAGCCAGGTGCCTGCATCCACTGTGTTCATAGGAAGGCCTGTGGGCCAGGTTAGAGACTGGAAAACCCTATGCTGAAGAGTAACCTCTGCATGGGGCTTAGGGAGGGGTCTGGAGATGTAGGCTAGAGCTGTGAGGAAAAGGGCCTACCAGGACCAAAGGGCCAGGTAATACGAGACAAGTAAGATGACTTGGAATCTGGCTTTATTGGAAGCCTGCCATGGAATCAGTGCAGATGCTCTTTCACCTTCCCTCTTCAGGCCCAGGGAGGGTGACACCCTGATGCTACCTGCCCTTGAGTATCATACAAATCCTCATGGTTCCCTACACCCTTGCCACGTCTTTGTAAATAGTCCCTCTATTAAATTATCTATTAAATCAATTATCCTAATATGAAGGTAGCATCTGTTTGCTTCTGGGACCCTACTGATATAGAAGCCATTCTGTCGATGGCTCTGGGGAGGCCCTCTGGACCAGCTCTGGAGATGGAGGATGGGGGCAGGGCTTTAAATAGTAGATGCCTGCAGGAGGGGAAAGGACAAAAGACAAGGACAGAGAGTGTAACTTCATTGACGTACTCCAGAGATCCCTGGTAGGAATGGAATTTGGCAATGCATTTATGCCTAACTCATTGGGATGGGTAGAGATCAGACAGATCTGATTTGAAGCAGTGGGTGGGGTGGTGGTATTAGGAAGCAGGACCATTAATATCACCCAGATCTTATTCCACTTGCTCTCTGGAGAAGGGCTGAGCAGAAGTCCAGACCCTGGGGGGGAATGAGTGATTAAAGCTAGAGCCCACTGAAGCAGGAGTAGGGTGGGAGGGGTGGGACCTGGCCCTGGAGTGCCGGCACAGGGTCGGGCCCCTGTACAGCTTTGGCAGAAGGAACAAAGATGCTTACAAAACAGTATGGGATGACATTCTTCCCCACTGACTTCCAGGATATACTCACATGGAAGGAATGTTTGAGAGAGACAGAACTGGAAACATCCAGAAAACATGCGGGGTTGGGGAGGGTGGGCATGAGGAATTTAAAAACAGGTTTATTATAAATTTAATAAATGCTGGAAAAGTGACAGAATTTGGAAAAGTTAATTTGAAAACATCACCACCCTGGAGCACTAAATCTGGTTTTATTTACCCAGGCCATGTGATACTTCCTTTAGTAAAATAAGAGATTTATACACATTGGAAATGGAGCTTTTATTGTGTAATCTTTACAGAATTTCCAATCATGAATATGTGACAGAAATAAAATGCGGGAAAATGACTCAGGTATTGTTCCCCTAAATTCTCCCAGGGCCTTTGCACATGCTGTTTCCCAGGTGTGGAACCTGGAAGGAGGTCAGTTTTTCTTGTTGTGCTCTGTTACAGCTCTTGTACTTTTCTTTCCAGCACTATCACTGTTGAAGTTATGTGTTCAGGCAGTCATTTGATTAATGTCCTGTCTTGCTAAATAGCTGTAACCTCCATGAAGGCAAGAAGTGTTCTGCTGACCGTTGTTGCTCTAGGGCCTAGAGCCTGACACCTGCTAGATACTCAATAGATATTTCATGGATGACTGCTCAAAGGACTTTTAGAGCATGTCAAGATTGGCTTCCCAAGTAAGAGCAGGTGAACCAATAAAGACGCAGACGTAGAGAATGGACTTGAGGACACGGGGAGGGGGAGGGATAAGCTGGGACGAAGTGAGAGAGTGGCATAGACATATATACATTACCAAAAGTAAAATAGATAGCTAGTGGGAAGCAGCTGCATAGCACAGGGAGATCAGCTCGGTGTTTTGTGACCATCTAGAGAGGTGGGATAGGGAGGGTGGGAGGGAGATGCAAGAGGGAGGAGATATGGGGATATATGTATATGTATAGCTGATTCACTTTGTTATACAGCAGAAACTAACACGCCATTGTAAAGCAATTATATTCCAATAAAGATGTTAAAAAAAAAAAAGAGCAGGTGAACCACAGTATATAGTTCTGCTAATCTTGGGCCTATATTCCCTGCATTGCTCTGTGAAAAGACCTTTTTCTGACACCACAGTAGCAGGGTGGGAGCATGTAACACCAGATACCAGCATGGTAACTGCTGACATTAGGACTTCATGAGGAAGGGTAGTCAGATAGAATCCTTCAGTCAGATAGAGTCCTGCCCTCACAGCACGAAAGACAACTCCTTTGATTTCCCTGAAATTGCCAAAAGGTTTATCCTTAACTTAGATCCTTGGATCTCGGAGTGGTTGCTATGATTATGCAAATATCATGGTGCACTGACACCAACTTGGAGAAGTTCTAAGGTGGCGAGGATATCTAAACTGCACAGTGTTGTATTTTTCCCTGCTTTCTTTGATGTGAGATTTTAGGCCTGGTGTAATCAAGTTAATCACAAAATCTATGGGAGTTATATTTGGATGTTACAGAACTGCTCAGTGTGGCCAATGCGGGATAAGTGGAAATATGATATGGTGGCTTCATTAAAAGACATTTGGGACCTATTGTATAGCACAGGGCACTATATTCAATATCTTGTAATAATCTATAATGGAAAAGAATCATATAAGTGGAATCGATGCAGTAATTGTCTTTCAGTGACTGGCATATTTCACTTAGCATCATGTCCTAAGATTCATCTGTGTTGTCACATATTGCAGGATTTCTTTCTTTCTTAAGGCTGAATATTCTTTATTGTATAGACATATCACATTCTCTTTGTCCATTCATCCATCAATGGACATTTAGATTGCATCTTCATCTTGACTATTGTGAATAGTGCTGCAGTGAATGTGGAGTGCTAATATCTCTTTGAGATCCTGATTTCAATTCTTTTGGATAACTATGCAGAAGTGGGGTTGCTGGATCATATGGTAATACAACTCAATAGCAAAAACACTAATAACCCAACTTAAAAATGGGCCAAACACTTGAATCAACATTTCTTTGAAGAAGACAGACAGATGGCCAACAGGTAAATGAAAATATGCTCAACATCATTAACCATCAGGGAAATGCAAATAAAAACCACAGTGAGATATTACTTCCTACCTGTTAGGATAGCTATTATCAAGAAAACAGAAGACAATGGGTGTTGTAAGGATGTGGAGAAATTAGAACCCTTGTATACACTGTTGGTGGTAATGCAAAATGGTGCATTTGCTGTAAAAATAGTATGGAGGTTCCTCAAAAGATGAAAAATAGAACCACTACATGGTCCTTCCTCCCTCTTGCTTCATGAAACATGGAAGTAATGGCTGAAGATCTATCTGTAGGCTTTTCTTAGCAAAGGAAGGGGGACTGCTAATTCCCACAAGGATGAGACCACACTTGAGGGCAGGTAGGGTGGTGGCTGGGAAGAGTCAGAGGATTTATGAAGTGCCCATAATTCCCAACTCTGGACTATTTACAGAAAGAAAGAGAAAAAAATATTTCTCTTATTTATCTCGTTATTTTAGGTCTCTGTTATCCTCAGCTGAATCTAATTCCAAATAATACATTTGAGAATACTCAATTATTGATAAACCACAAGCTTTTGCAATGTTTATTTAGAAAGGATCTGAACTTTGCCATATGTCACTGGAAGTTGATCTGGCTCAAGTGGGGATTGTCTGGAATGTGATTGTAGATGAACTATGCAGATGGGTCAAGGACTGGGGCTTACCTTTTGGGAACAGTTGACAGGTGATAGATATCAGTGACTTCCAACTGCTTTGTTTCTCTTTCTCAGAGACTCACCCTTTAGACAAATCATGAGCCATAGGAACTTTTGCCCACCCTGAACTGTTTGGGGCTCATCCAGTGTTCTCTCCAAGATTTCTGAGGCTTTCTGGGTGGAGCTTCTGTTTCATAGTGACCTTTGGGTTCTCATTCCTTTTTATGTGCGGGTCCCGTCTCCTCTGACAGCCACTCTCCTTTCTTTCCTGGGTCTTTCCAGCATGGAACATGACTCTTCCTTCTTTGTTCCCTCAGGGCACCTCTGAAACCACTTTGCCTGAAGGTTTGGGGATAGTCAGACAGTTGATAAAGAGCCATTTGCCCTGGGCCTTTTCACAGTTAATGGTGCAAAGAAACAGTGGAGTTGTGAAATAACAGTTTTTTTAAAAAGTCAATATTTTTGGTTCTTTTAACAATTTTTTATTGTAGTAAAACATATAGAACATAAAATTTGCTATTGTAACATGAACAATTCTACGTGTACAATTCAGTGGCATCAATTACATTCACAATGTTGTGCAATCATCACAATTTTCTGATTTTTGATTTCCCAAATCAAAATCTTATGCAGAGTCCTCCTCCCTCACCCAGAGGTGTCATTATCCTCCGTGAGATCATAGTTAGGCTCATTCTTAAATAATAGAAATTCAGGAACTGGAAAAATGCCTGTGCTTCTCTTGGATACAATTTAAGCTGCTCCCATTCCTCCAGATGTCCCTGGTAGAATCCACAGAGCTGAGGATGGATTGGGTGTTGATGGTACTGTCACACTGATGGTGGTCAGCCTTCTGGAGTCTGACTCTCAACTGGGAAGCAGACACTGTGGGATAGGACAGCTACAGGCTCTTGCTTTTGGTTCAGCCTTTGACCTTATTGTTCATTAAATGGTTGGGTGGGCTGTTCTGAATCAGGGATTCAGGGATTGGGAAGAGGATGGCCTGGGACTGGGAGTGCTAGAAGCTGCAGCCAGGAGGGATCTTGGGAATGAGTATGGCCTAAGGGGAATGTGTGTGTGCCTGTGTGTGTGTGTGTAGGCGGCAATGGGGGAAGACTGCATCTCCAGGAGACAGAGGTCACTGCCTCATGTGAGGCTCTACTCTACCCACCTCCTTCTCCCCCTTCCCAAGTAATTCTGGAGGGCTATAGTCATGTTAGAAATTGACACCTGAATTTCAAAGTATAGAGGAAGAGATTAAGGGAGTTATGCACAGATGATTTGGGGCATTCAGACAATGAGTTAAACGTGCAAGGTGTTTGAGGCTGTGATTCCCATCTATAGGAGTCCAACCGCAGAGTCTCACCAGATGGTATAATGGTTAGGCTGATGGTATAATGGTTAGGCTGATGGTAGAGTTTGGAGAGTATGAAAACCACACAAATTCAAGTTATGGGAATGAGCTGGGGGTGAGCTGGAGCTACAGCCAAGCATTATCTTGTGCAGAGTCCTGAAGGGAAGGCAGAGACAACAGGCCATTCTTAGATGGGGAAGGGGGTTGCTAATTCCCAGACTTCAATTTGAATACAGAGACCGTGTGCCCACAAGCAGACAGGTGTGTGTCCTGGGGAACATCCCCCTGACTACTGAGAGGGTGTTCTGTGGTCATGTGCTGTGGGCCCCAAGCCTCAAATCCCCACTCATTGACCCTCTTCACTCCAGTCCAGAGAGGAGTGACTGGGGGACTCTAAACCCAAGGTCCCCAGGCACCCCAAGACTCCACACCAGCCCCACTCCGGGCCCAGACATGGGGACAAGACATCTCCCCACTTCCTGTCACAACAGCTCCATTTCCAATCCTGAGTGCACGTGCTCTGGGTCTAGGGGCTAGCTCGCACTCACGCTAATTTTCAAAGTGCTCGGGTTTGTCTCTCTCCTTTCTAGAAATCCATTTCAGAAAGAAGGAATCGGCTGTTAACTGTAAGGGGACCTGCTGTCAGACTCCAGCTTGCTTAGGGATGATTGACCCCACAGGAGTTAAAAATTGTAGGGGAGGAGGGAGTTCCCTGGTGGCCTAGTGGTTAGGATTCTGGGCTTTCACTGCCACGGCCCGGGTTCAATCTCTGGTCAGGGAACTGACATCCGGCGTGTGGTGCACCAAAAAAAAAAAAAAATTCCTGGGGGGGGGTGGGAATTGAACCTCCAGCTGGAGTGGGGAGGCAGGTGGGACGAAGGCTGTATGCTACAGCATCAGTGGGGGCCGCAATGTCCTTCCATGCCCGGAGCACTCATTTTCCAGCCACTACATACTCCTGGACCTATTTTTGCCCCGTTTCCAGACCATATGCTATGATTTCAGTTCACTGAGTTAGTAGAAGGCCCGGGGGCACTTTGGTTTGAAAATTGAATGTATTTGCTGAGACTCTGCTAAAACACTCTCAGAAGCAGAACCCCCTTCTTATTGTCTCCTGGGTGAGATTTTTGGCTTCTGTAGTTCAGGAGACAGTAAAAGGAGACAGATGAATTGGTTATTTGGAGGCTGCCATGACCATCTTGGATGTGCGTGTGTGCGTTGTGGAACAATTACCCAGAGGAGGGTGTTAGTAGGGGTTGGGGGGATGAAGCGCAGACCCCAAACACCTCTGGGCTTCCGAAAATGCTCAAATAATCCCCATCCGCCAGTGTCAGAGCACCCGTGGAGGTAACCCACAGCTCTGGGCCCAGGGCTCTCCAAAGCGTTCAGGTCTGAATGATTGGAGGGAAGGGCAGATTGGAGGAGAGGAGGAGAAAGGACTCAGGATGTCTGCCCCTGGTGGCAGAAGCATGGAGAAGAGACTGGTGGTGCTGCTGGGGGATGGGAGTGGGGCGGGGGACGGCTGTGTTGGCTGCTACTAGTTGGTGTTCTCACCGACTTGCTGGATGCAAGGCTGCCGCAAACCTTCAATTTGTCAAAAACACAATATTTGCTAAGTGCAATAAAGCAGAGCACAATAAAATGAGGTATGTTTGTATTTATGTTTTAGTGTAAAAATAAATTTACCAATATTTACTGTATGGATTAAGTCACCCTTACTCGACATTTTTGTCAGGTGTCCATGTCATGTGTCATAGAAGAAGTGTCCTCAGGGAAGAGAGGGAATTCTACTACATAGGGGAGGGGTGACAGTGGCACCCTCACTGTTCCAGTTATCTTCAAGTGGATCACAAGGTATTACGAATTACTTGTAGCCCAGGTGGTAGACAGATTATATCATCTAACTAGCATTTAACTAATTCTCACAAAAGGAACAAGTAGCTTGAAACGATTCCTGCAAAGAAATCCATAGATTGAAAACACAGTTGGCCCTCTGTATCCACGGGTTCTGCATCTGCAGATTCAACCAACTGAGGATGGAAAATATATATATTTTTAAATTCCAGAACGTTCCAAAAAGCAGAACTTGAATTTGCAGTGTGCCTGGCAACTATTTACATAGTATTTATTTATATATTGTATTAGGTATTATAAGTAATCTAGAGATGATTTAAAGTATACAGGAGGATGTACATAGGTTATATGCAGATACTATGCCATTTTATATAAGAGACTTGAGTATCCATGGATTTTAGTATCTGCGGGGGTCTTGGAAGGGACACTGTAATATGGATAGTGCAAGCAAAAGAAAACTCAGAAAAATGGCAGAGCTAACAATTTCCTGCTATTCATATGAGATCCATTATGATGATATCTCTGATACGGAAGTCTACCAGAAAAAAGCTCAAATGTATAAAAAAAGACCACTCAAAATATGGATTTACATCACTATAGTTAACAACCAGCCTAGGGGGATATTGCACTTTGAGGTACTAGCTAATAATTATATAAATATGCCATCATGACCAGCAAGATATGTACATTCTATACACCCAGAGCATGAAGACAAATCTCTATGATTTTTTTCCAAGTCATGTGATACTTAGTTGTGTATTTTTGTGAACTATTATTAAATGTAATAAACATGTTTAGAAATCTCTTTTGAGTAAAATCTCTTTTATTTAATAGTAAAAGGCAAAATGTCAGTCAATATATTGGAAAAAACCCACTGTTCTATTTGCCATGATTAAAGTGACTGAATTGGTACAGAGAGAAGATGGCAACACATAAAAATGCATTCTGTTGAAAGACACACAGAAAACATCGTTGAAGATTTGGAAAAACGGTTTAGAACATATTATGTGTTGTGGAAGTTGGCTTATGGTTGGATGCCAGTTGCTAATATGTTTTACTTTAAGTCTTTTCAGTGATGGCATTCATAAAGAAACACTTCTTGTGATCTACTAAAGAAAAGATGTGTTTATAATGTGAATGATATATCTAGTATAACATGCTGTGGTTTTTTCTTTTTTTTTTTTTAAAGAGAGTGGTTGCTTGAGGATAAACAGCTAGTTTTTTTTAAAAAATTAATTAATTAATTAATTAATGGCTGTGTTGGGTCTTCGTTTCTGTGCGAGGGCTTTCTCCAGTTGTGGCAAGCCGGGGCCATTCTTCACCGCGGTGCGCGGGCCTCTCCCTATCGCGGCCCCTCTTGTTGCGGAGCACAGGCTCCAGACGCGCAAGCTCAGTAATTGTGGCTCATGGGCCCAGCTGTTCCGCGGCATGTGGGATCTTCCCAGACCAGGGCTCGAACCCGTGTCCCCTGCATTGGCAGGCAGATTCCCAACCACTGCGCCACCAGGGAAGCCCCACGCTGTGGTTTTTATGTGTAAGAGTAAACACCAATGCAGTGGCTACCCAGACTGGAATACAAAACTGGGGTTGGGGGCAGGGAGGGACTCCATATGAGTCACACAAGGTATCCCTTCAGGTATAGGTGATATTTTAGCAATGAATGTAACTGTGCTTTAAAATAATCATGTTATGGGGAAATCACTTTGAAAATTGATGCTGTAACTGTTTCCATTATCATGTGATTTTAATGCCAAAATGAAGTGTGTCAGTTTCAACTATATAGACTGTCATAGCCACTGTCCTCAAAATTAAGAAGTACACTTTTTAAACCTATATTACATTCTTCCAAATAAAGAGTTTCTGGAGTTAAAAAAAAATCCCATTGTTAAAAATATCTGCAGGAACAACTGATGAAAATGAAACTGCTCATAAAACACTGAGCAGCTTAAACTGGTTTTGCCTCCTTAAATAGGTTGTTGAAACAGCCCCAGCTTAAACTGGTTTTGCCTCCCTAAATAGGTTGATTAATCAAACCTTGAGTTATTTTACAGAAACAGCAGTGCAACGTGGGAGCCATCTCTTCAGGATGACCCCCAACCGAGAATCTTCAGTCTACAGAACTCAAAGAATCAAAAGGTTGCCACTGGAACTCTTAACAAAGCAAAGGGAGAAGTCCTTCAATAAGGAAAATCTGGCTTCCAGTAGCATGAGTAGTTTATATGTTCTGATTCAAGACTATCCAATCAGCTTCCAAGTTTGAAATTCCCCTAACCTCTTAAATTTCACCCCAACCCTGGACCAAGGAGACAGATTTGAGAGCTTTGCTTCCTATCTCCTTGCTGGTCAACCTCGCAATAAAGCTTTTTCTCCCTCAAATCAGTGCCATATTATTGGCTCCTATGCACATCAGGCAGTGAACCTTTGCTTGATAACAAAAACATCATTGGGAATGTGGGCTTCATGGACAAAGAAGAGTTTTCTGGGGGAATTTCACATTTGCAAAATTGGTAGATGGGATTTAAGCAGTGAGAATTGTGATTTAATAAGTGTAGTGAAAGAACTTTTTTTTTATGTGGACCATTTTTAAAGTCTTTATGAATTTGTTACAATATTGCTTCTGTTTTATGTTTTGGTTTTTTGGCCTGGAGGCATGTGGGATCTTAGCTCCCACACCTGGGATGGAACCCACACCCCACCCCTGCATTGGAAGGCGAAGCCTTCACCACTGGGCCGCCAGGGAAGACCCAGAACTTTTTTATTTGGGTGTATTTATCTTGGTGAGGTTTTTGGTTTTGTTTTGCAACT
This sequence comes from Balaenoptera ricei, assembly GCF_028023285.1. Taxonomy (NCBI): domain Eukaryota; kingdom Metazoa; phylum Chordata; class Mammalia; order Artiodactyla; family Balaenopteridae; genus Balaenoptera; species Balaenoptera ricei. The sequence continues at coordinate 67,953,834 of NC_082646.1, forward strand.
AACAGCCATTAGGACTAAGTATTGACATTAACTGAACTTAAAAGCGTACTTTCTAGTCTCATAAAATATTAAACTAAGATTGAAATCATTTTTAATCATGTTGCTCTCAAACAGATTTTTGCTAATAACTTTAAAGTGAAGGGGAAAAGGTATAATGTACCATTCATTAAAATTGAAATAATTTAAGATTATTGTTTCATCTTTACCAAATCCTGTAATGACTTTTAGCGTGCCTTATAATACATAATGTATTTATATAGTTACATGTGCATATAACTTACAAATAAATTGTAAATATCAGGCTAGGACATAGAAGGAATAAAACTTGGTGCACAAATGAGACAATGTGAAAGCAGTTGGCACCATCAGGACACTAATGAATAGTTTCGTTTCCCCCTTGGTGACTAACTGGTGTGAGATATGAAAGGGAGAAGGAGTCGAGGGTAGCTCTCAAGTGTGGCTTGGGGGAGTGGGTGGTGGTGCTGTCACCCAGAAGGCTGGAAATGTTACCTAATGAAATTTGGGTCCACTTGACAAACTACTGACACCGGGTTGTGGTGAAGGAAAGTGCAGCATTTGTTGCAAGGCCAAGCAAGGAGTACTGGCGGCTAAAGCTCAAAAGACCCAGAACTCCTCGATGGATTTCAGGGAAGGGTTTTTAAAGACAGGGAGAGGGTAACAGGGTGGGTGATCAGTTCCTGGACATTCTTCTGATGGGTGGTGAGATAATTGGGAGTCAACATCATCAACCTTCTGGTTCCAATTGTCTGGGGCCTATGTGCTTGTTGATCAGCATGCAGTTAATGCCTTGCACCTGATGGAGGTTTCAGTATCTGCAAAACAGCTCAAGCATTTGGCTCAGAATATTATCTATAGCCCTCGAAGAGGAACTAAAGGTCCTTGACTTTGTTTTATAGCTAAACTATTATTATTTTTGTCTTACTTGACTGTTTTCCTTTGCTTCTGCATTTTCTCACTTCTCTGATTAAATTTGGAACTCAGGAAAGGCCTAGGATGCTCAAGTTTTTCTACAAACAAGAGGCAGGTGGAGGACAGGGAGGGTGGGAGGAGGCTGGCCCTAGAAGGCCTTATAGGGTCCTGCTTGGTTACAGAAACACAGCAACAGGAGCAGGTTCTGGCACATTCCTGGAAGGAAATTAGGAGTTTGAGTTTGGACACATTTCCTCGGGCCTAGGAACCTCTAGTGGAGATGTGTCCAGTTGGTTGGATACGCCATCTGCAGCTCTGGAGCATTCTGGGCTGGCGAGGAGATTCCAGAGTCATTAGCAGGCAGGAGGTTTTAACATGGGAGTGGGTGAGATCCCCAGAAGGGGCAGGCAGCCCAGCGGTGGAACCCCAGAGAACACCACCACAATGAAAAGCCAGGCCCTGGAGGCTGAGAAGCTGCAGTCATTAAGGTGTGTAGAAAATCTGGAGAGAGAAAGGGGTGGTGGTTGCAGGCACTGACTCTGGAAACTGTACTCCAAGGATTGCAGGAAGGAAGGTGTGCTCAGCAGGTTCAAAGGCTGGGGAGAAGCGACTAGCGGAGGCTACAAAGCACCCACTGGCTTCGGCAACTAAGAGGTCAGTCCGGACTTGGAGGGGCGGCTGTGTAAGCCAGAGCACAGGGTTGGAGAAGAGAGAGTGTCAGTTCAGCTCCAGGGAGTAAGTCACCTGTTTGGGGGCGCTGACCCCAGAATCTCTCCTTGGGACAAGTCCCGGCACGGGGGGAGGTTTGGGAAGATCCGAACATCGTGAGGAGCGCTTTGGGGTCCGGGGGTGACCGCGGAGGCGAGGTCCGAGGAGCCGGGCTGGACCTGACCCCCGGCTGCGGCGGGCGCGCTTCCGGCCGAGGGACAGGGCGGCGGCAGCCGCGCCCCGGGCGCTCTCAAGTTTCCTTTCCTGTTGGCCGCGCGGCCCTGCGCTTCAGGTAGCGGCGGCCCGGCCGGGTGGGTGGGCGGCGGACAGGGCAGACCTCCGCGGCGGCGGCTCGGCCCGCGCCCCTCTGCCGCTGGCTCCTCGCCCCTCCTCTGCTCCGCGCCCAGGTAGGTCACCGGCTGGGGCGGTGCGAGAACCCCGGGATTCTCCCCTGCGGAAGCGGCTCTTTTCCTCCCGCCCGGCGGCCCAGGAACTCCGGGCTGGCGCGCCGCAGCACCGCGCCCTGGGACCGCCGGCCCCCGCCCCTGGCGCGGGGCGCACCGCCGGCTCCCGCCCAGCGCCCGCCGTGGGGTGAGGCCTGGCCCGGGCTCCGCGGGCCGGCGGCAGGGCGGGGCAGCCCTTCTGCGGCGCTTGCTGTGCGCCCTGCCCCGCGCCGCCACCTGCGCTCCAGACTGCGGGCCGCCCCCTTCGACCCACTGCATGGCCCTGTCCCCTGAAGCCGGTGAGTGCGCGCGACGCTGCGCTGCTGACCTTGGGCCCACGGCTCGCGGCCCCCGGCGGCCCACAGTGGGAGTCGAGCGCCCCGGGGTCGGAATCTCGGCCCTGGGCTTCCCTGCCCGCTAAGGCGGCGGCTCCGATCCCGGGCTCGTCCCCTGCCTGGGCCCTGGCCTGTGCTCCTGTCCCAGTCCCTGCGATGGCCTGGACTCCAGAGGCCTCAGGTGAGCCCGCCACATCTCGGCTCCCTGGCGACCGACACTGGATTCGAAAGGTTTAGAGAAATTACGGGACCCGGGACTTGCCGCCACTTAAGCGCCCGGACCACTTTCTAGTGCTTGAGGACTGGCCAGATACCAAGGGCTGAGGACTTCCACCTGGAGGCAGGGGGATGGACAGGATGGCAGAGTGATGGGGTCATTGGAGGCCTTCATCCTTACCTCTTTGGCTCTTTCCTGGCAAGGGAGGTAGGTGTACTGCATCTGGCAGTCTGCTTTGTGCCCTTGAACTTCCTGGTAGCTGCTTTGCCAGTGGAACTGCTTGACTTGGCTGGCAGAGGCCTCTGGGGTGAGTTCTGAGAGGCCCTGGAGTAGGAGAGGCTTGCTAACTAGAGTGTCACTTACACTAACTGTTAGGTCCTTGTATGTGGCTGGAAGCTTGGTGATGACAAATTAGCAAAGGAGCTGAGTGAAGAAAGCTGGAAGCACTAGTAGGAATTCCAGCATGGTCCTGAGCCCTTGTTGGCTGTCCCCCTGGATGTGGTGACCAACATTTGGCCATCTTTAGGGGGGAGTTGGCTGCAGCTGGAACCCTCATGGGAGAAATTCCTCCCCTGGCTGTGAAGCATCAGTGTTGAGTGGTAGTCAAGCCATAGGGCCAGGCACACAGAGCCCCTGTCAGCACTCACCTTCTGGAGTGTTAGCAGCAGGTTTGGAGTAGTTAGCCTGACCTGGCTGCAACTCTGGTGGCAACTCTGAGGGGCCGGCTTACTCTGAAGATGCCAGTTCCGGGCTGCACTGTCTAAGAATCATGGGACTTACATGGGTGGTTTGCTGGGAGACTCTGGGACCTCTGAGCCCCACCCTCAGCCCAACCTTGGCTCTTTGGAGATCCTCAGTAAGGAGTGAGCGGCTCTCGGCAAGGTCAGGAAGCTCTTGGAGAGATGAGGCCTGTTTTCCTTGTCCTCTCACTAGGTGAATCACTCTTCAAATGGCTTTGAAATTAATCCCTGGTTTTGAAAATATCATGGGCAGATAAAATGTAGCCTTAGGGTTAAGCAGGGAGAAGATCTTCTCTCCCTGAAAGCTACTCATTGGCCTCCCTGGTTTTTCCCCCCAAATATTAATCCTTTATTTCTTCTGTGTGCTGCTGCATATCTAGGACAGGAGATCATGGCTTTGGACTCTGATCTAGGAGGGGCTAGGGCCCAAGAGGATGGGCTCAAGGCTGGGGTGCTGGCCATGCAAAGTCAGCAAGAAGTATCACTCAAAAAGGAGAAGGCTCTTTTTCCTGATCTGGTTTCACATTTGAACATGGTTGCCTTCTCCTTGCACCCAAATAGGAGTTGAGACAGTACTTGTCACATAATAGTGTTCAGTAAATAACGTTGAGTGAAAGGATTCGGTGTCTACATGAAAGGTCATGTTCATTTTCCCAGCTGGACTTTCTCGCACCTGGTATCAGGATGATAATGAGTCAAGAGATAATACTTATAAAGCACATATTATGTGCCAGGTACTATTCTATGCACTTTACACATGCTAACTAACTAGCTAACACATGCTAATTGTCATGGCAACCTATGAGGCTGGCACTGTTATTATCCCCATTTTAGAGGGAATAAAACTGAGCCAGAGAAATTAGTAACTTGCCCAAGGTCATGCAACTTAGTGGTGGGGCAGGAGTCCAACCTGGGTAGTCTGGCTTGAATCCATATTCTTAACCACACACCGAACTGACTCTTGACACTGGCATAGATAGATTCACCACTTAGCTCATTGACTCATTCATTATGTTATGCGTTCATTCATTCAACAAGTATTTCTTGATACCTGCTATATTCCAGGCATGGGGATACAATAGTGAATGAGGTAGGCAAGGTCTGTCATGGAGGTGATATATAGTGGGCAAAGCCCCTTTGCCCAACCCCTCTTTGAGTCATGCACACCTCAGAAATGAGAAGGAAAATGGGCCCCTATAGGCAACCCCACAGCATCCTTTTGGGGAGGGGAGAGTCGTATCTTTTTGGATGAGTCATAATTTGATTCCAGCCTTTCCAGTTTGTTGGGGTTTTGTAAGGGACACTTAAGTGATAACAGTGAATGCAGTCTGGTCTCCTGGGCGGGAGGTGCAGGCCTGGGTCTGGTTATCATAGATTGTCTTTTTTTTTTAAAGTCTATTTTAAAAAATTGAGATATAGTTGATGTACAATATTATATAAGTTACAGGTATGCAATATAGTGATTCATAATTTTTAAAGGTTATACTCCATTTATAGTTATTATAAGTTATTGGCTGTATTCCCTGTGTTGTACCATATGTCCTTGTAGCTTATTTATTTTATACATAATAGTTTGTACCTCTAAATCCCCTACCCCTATCTTGCCCCTCCCACTTCCCTCTCCCTACTGGTATCCACTAGTTTGTCCTATATATCTGTGAGTCTGTTTCCTTTTTGTTATATTCATTTGTATTTTTTAGATTCCACATATAAATAATATTATACAGTATTTGTCTTTTTCTGTCTGACTTATTTCATTTAGCATAATACCCTCCAAGTCCATCCATGTTGTTGCAAATGGCAAAATTTCATTTTTTCTTATGGCTGAGAAGTATTCCATTGTATATATGTGCCACATCTTCTCTATCCATTCATCTGTTGATGGACATTTAGGTTGCTTCCATATCTTGGCAATTGTAAATAATGCTGCTATGAACGTTGGGGTGCATCTATCTTTTCGAATTAGTGTTTTCATTTTTTCAGATATATACCCAGGAGTGGAATTGCTGGGTCATATGGTAGTTCTGTGTTTAGCTTTTTGAGAAACTGCCATACCATTTTCCACAGTGGCTGCACAAATTTACATTCCCACCAACAGTGTACGAGGGTTCCCTTTTCTCCACATCCTCGCCAGCATTTGTTATTTGTGGTGGTCTTTTTGATGACAGCCGTTCTGACAGGTGGGAGGTGATATCTCATTGTGATTTTAATTTGCATTTCTCTGATTAATGATATTGAGGATCTTTTCATGTGCCTGTTGGCCATCTGTATGTCTTCTTTGTAAAAATGTCTATTCAGGTCTTCTGTCCATTTTTTAATCAGGTTGTTTGTGTTTTTGATGTTGAGTTTATGAGCTGTTTATATTGATATTTTGGATAGTAGCCCCTTATCGGTTATATCATTAGCAATATTTTCTTCCATTCAGTAGTATGATAGATTGTCTTAACGTTCCTTCAAAAGGGAAAAGGCTTTGCGTTTGGGACCAGTGCTTCTCCATCCAGGGGGACTTCTGGGCCACGAGGAGCAGAGACAGGTTAGGCTCAAGGTGGAATTGTTAGGTCCTGAGCAAAGGTTGCCCTCCCAAAACAGAGCCACAGTTTCCTCTTAAACTGTTCTGGAGGGTCTTGTATCCCTACAGCGGGACCCTTGGCCATTGTCCCAACCTGTGTCATCTTAGTGGGTCTGCTGCCCATCTCTGTCTGGACATGATGGAGTAGATCTCACACTGGTCACTGGGGCCCAGGAAGGCAGCTTTCTCTAGGCTGGAAGGCTCAAAGTGGAAGGCATTTTCCGAAGCCTATGCCCAGGATATTAATGGGTATTTTTCCCTATGGTGACAATGGTGGGAGGGTCAAATAAGTGTGTTGGGTTGAACAAAGTTAAGCAGCTTTCTTGACTGGAGGACTTCTCAGTTGTTTAGGACCTGCTAGTAGGAATTGTGTGTGAATCCCCATAAAGGACTGTAGTATGCAGTACTGTCCAAGCCTTCTGACATTTTTATGTTGTACAGACTACACTTTGGAAAATGCTCATTTAGACCAAGGGTATCCACGGTCTGGTTAAACGTGCAGAATAAGATTCCTTGGATGTGCTGGGTCCAAGTCGGTTCTCAGATGCATGGGCTAGGATGCTCCCATGGCAGCCCCATCCTACCCGCCCCCCACCCCGCCCCCCAAACACACTAGCAGAAGGAATCATTCGCCTCTCCTCCCTCTGGCAGGATAGTACTAAGGGCTCTGATTTTTTTTTTTTTTTTTTCCGTTTTAAGGTCATTTAATTATTTAATGAATACACATTACTCTCCCTCTAGGTTGCTTGTAGCCTGCCGGTTGCACTGTTTATGAAACAGCTGTGAGGACAGGGGGGTCATAATCTCTGGGTAGCTAAACCCCAGCAGCGGCCTGGGGATCGTGTGTCAGCCCTGTAATCCTGCTCTGTACGCACAGGAATTATTATGTGGGCTCAGGAAGGTACAACCTCATGATTGGACGTGAGGAGGTGACTCAGGCCCAGGTCAGGGCTGGAGCCAGCCTCCCGGTAAACAACTGGCCCCATCCTTTCTGGGCGCTTCTCCTCAGGATTTCGACAGCACCACAGAAATAACCCTTTTGCTCATGGTTATTTCCCAGACCCATGCTGTTGGTCTAAGTCCCGGGGAAGCTGTGTGTCTGCTGTGAGCTTCCCCACAGAGGACCGTCCTTCTCCTAAACGGCAGATGAAGAGTGGAGCTTTGCGACCCGTGATGCTGTTGTGACCCACCCTGACTGCTCCGCGGGTCACTTGAGGCAGGGAGAGCGGCAGCTGTGGTGGCTGGGTGGCCGCGTCCAGCCGGCGCTCAGGAGGCTCCTGCGAGCTGGAGGCCCACGTGGGAGCCGAGAGCGGCAGTAAGAAGGGGAGGCTGGGGCAGGAGGGCTTGGGTGGGTCAGGCGGGAGGCACTGCTTCCCCGGGTGTGGATGGGTGGGCAGGCATGTGTGCTCTGGCAGAGCTGGTCAGGCCGCCCTGTCACCTGTGATGTGCAGCTCTTTTCAGGGAAAAAGGGAAGGAATGAGACAGGGCACGCCCGTCTTTTCATCCTTGTCTGCTCCTGCGCTGAGAGGTCCCCTCCCCCTGAGTCTCTGTCCTTTCCAGTTCCTGGCCCTTCCCTCTTTTAGAGGGGGTGGAGAGAGGCTCATATTGGCAACTGGCCCAGAGCTCCCCCCAGCCAGTCCTGGGGTGCCCTCAGGACGGTTTGGGGGGCCCTCTGAGGGGACCAGGGCAGGCTCTGTGTGTATAGACGACTTCCCTTGGTAAGATGGTCACCAGGCCAAGCCCGAGGTGGGGTTCAAAACGGAAGCAGCACAGGTGATGGTATTGGCAGTTAGTGCTCAGCTTTCAGGAGGGGTCTGGACGTTCGAGGGAGGCGGAGGCTGTGGCTTATCGTCTGTGGTTTGTCAGGAAGGCTGAACGCACTATTGCATTGGGCAGCAGTTGCTTTAGTTTCCTGCTCCGAAGAGGGCTGTGAACGGGGCCAGGACGCTGCATTCTGGACACAGCAGCCATGATAACTAGCATTACCTGGGCCCTGTAGGACTCTTGGAAATTTTCCACTTCCATTTCACATTCACGGAAGAATTTCCAGCCCAGACTTTTCCTGCTCTTGCTGAGGGCTGCTCACAGATATGCAAAGCAGAGACCTCCCACCCCAGCAGCAGGCAGAACCCAGCTAGCTGCACTTACACTGACTCAGCTCAGCCTCCCGGCAGCACGCAGCCCTTGGCCGAAGTGAGTCACCTGGGTGGCGTCCTCAGGATCAGCCATGGAGACTCCAGTGCCAGGCTCAGGTCTGTGTCATGGGTTCTAACTGTGGAAGTCTGGCAAGAGCAAGGAACAGCATCATTTGTATAAGGAGGGGATTTTAAGAGGCACTGTGCTGCCTTTCTGGAGGGGTCATGATGCTATGAAAACGTTCCTGTTTGTTGAAATTGGTGGTATCTTACAGCTTTCTGACTTCGGGACACTTGGAGGGTACTGTATTATATGTAACAACGACATAAGCTGTATCACCAGGCAATGCGGGGGAATTCACAGTTGAGCCTCCTAAGCCTGCTGGCTTCAGCTGACAAGTGGTTGAAAGCCAGGCTTGAACTGGCAGCTGGAGCTGAAGCTCTGCTGGGCATGTGTATGGTGGCCTTTCTTCTGCATGCCTGGCCTGGCAGGGGTCTCTGGGTCTGAGAAGAGAGGCAAGCTCTGGAAGGAGGGGTTGGCAGGTGGGAGCTGTCTGCCAAGGATGTGCAAGAGACAGCAAATGTCCAGAAGGCTCCTAAGGCCCACTGACTTAGCCTAGCACCCCAGCTGGGTTACTTGGTCAATACTAAGGCACGGAATGGAGTCTTCACCCGTTATTTAAGACATTGGTAGTAGTTCTGTAGGAGATTCGTATGGATTCTGACAAAAAGGGGTCTATGGGGAGATGGTACTCTGTGATCCTCAAGTCTTTGGTGTGCCCTGTGAATCTGGGGTGAAGAGGCTGTGGAATGCAGTGTCCCCCTAATAATTGACCACAGGACCTGTTTCATAGCAACAGGTATTGACTTCTGGTGGGACCAAGTTTGGAGAAGACTGATTAAAGCTATTTGAGCTAAAGAAAAAGGAAGATCTTTTGTAGAAAGATGCATCCTGTAAAGTTTGTTTAGTTGACTTGAGCAAACTAAAAATGCTTCATGGAAAAACATGGCAGGATCTGGCATAAGAGCCCTCAGACCCAAAGGACCCCCCCCGGTGCCCGTTTCTGAGGGTACCTAGTGGGGTGTGGCTGGGTCAGGCCTGTGTGTGTTTGTGGGGGGCGTAGGAAGGTGGTGGTGGGCAGCTTCCGTCTGAGGCAAGAACTAATGCAGAGATGGGTCTCAGTGGTGGAATTCCCTTTGGACCAGCCTCTCTCTGGTGTGGGTTAGGTGGGAGAGGACCCTGATTGCCAATATCTGGGATGTAAAGGTTTGATTAGTTTTCCTATTTTTCTCTTTTTATAATTTTTAAGTCTATTCATTTTCTTTCTATCTTGTTTTGTGCAAATGACATTACAATAGCATTAATGATCAAAATCAGATATTGCCTCTCACACAGGTGATCCTACCATCTGGTCATTTGAGTGTGTGTCTCTTGCAGCTCTCGCTCATGAGGGGATGCGTTTTCCTATCATTGTAATCAAAGCACCGGTACAGTTTCATGTATTAATTTTTTCATTTGCTGTTATCTCCCACGGTAATTTTTTTTTAAATTAATTATTTATTTATTTTTGGCTGCGTTGGGTCTTCGTTGCTGCACGCGGGCTTCCTCTAGTTGCAGCGAGCAGAGGCTACTCTTCCTTGTGGTGTGCGGGCTTCTCATTGCGGTGGCTTCTCTTGTTGTGGAGCATGGGCTCTAGGCGCGTGGGCTTCAGTAGTTGTGGCTCGGGAGCTCTAGAGCACAGGCTCAGTAGTTGTGGCACACAGGCTTAGTTGCTCCGCGGCATGTGGGATCTTCCCGGACCAGGGCTCGAACCCGTGTCCCCTGCATTGGTAGGCGGATTCTTAACCACTGCGCCACCAGGGAAGTCCTCACAAGGTATTTTTTATGTGATTGCACTGTCCTCATAGTTATAATTTTGGTTGCTTAATGTTTTTTTTCAAGTGAGTATGCTCTCATTTGGACATGTTAAAGCTATTTATATAAAGAGTGCAGGTAAACATGTTTGTGCTTTTTCCTTCCTTCAGATTCTTTTCTTAGAAACAATTTCTAGAAGCGGGTTTACTCTGTCAGGTGCTTGAATGGTTTATGGCATTTGCTGCCTCTTGCCTGGGGCCCTTTGGAGGTCTGCTTCTGAGATGCATGTGAGGTTTTGGAATGCTGCACTTGCCCAGGGCCTTGGAGTTGAGGGCTGGGGGCCCAGCTTTGTTCTGCCCTAATAGCTCCTCCTGGGTCTAGCTGTTTGTCTTTCTCTCCATTTCTTTCTTCTGTCACCTTCTTCTCTGGCCTCTGCTCTGATAGTTTCCAGCTTCCCCTTCTCTCTGCTATCAGGATGTGGAAATCTCCACAGTCAGCTGTTCCTCTTCATCTTTGCAGGATAGACCTTTGCAGTCTTGGTCTCTGCTGCCACAGACCAGCAGTTGCGTGCTGGGCTGCCTCTCTCCTCCCAGCTCCCTCCCACTCAGGCCCCTGAGGGTGAAGGAGGCCCAGGAAAGGCCTGGCCCTGGGGGCGGGGTGGGGGGGGGAAGGAGGAAATTGGTTTCACAGTCTAGGGGCCCACAGGGGTACTGTGCCTGCCCGTTACCAGCCTGCTTGCTTCATTCCTGTCTGTGTCAAGAATTAGACCCACGTGCTGCAGAGAAGACCAGAGCAGCACGGCTCCCCAGGCACCAGAAACCTCCCTGGTACCTAGAACTGAGAGGGCCTTGGAGATCACGTAGCCTAATCCCCTTATCTCACAGGTGAGAACACTGTGAGGCCGAGAGAAGGACTGCCCCAAGGTTGTTCAGTGAGTCCCTCCTCCCTTGTAATTGCTTCCTCTCCCTGCCAGGCAGCAACTGGGCACTGTCTCGCCTTCATCCTCCTCCGTCGGGCTGACAAAGCCACGTCTCTCTTTTTTTTTTTTTTTTTTTTTTAACATCTTTATTGGAGTATAATTGCTTTACAATGGTGTGTTAGTTTCTGCTTTATAACAAAGTGAATCAGTTATACATATACATATGTTCCCATATCTCTTCCCTCTTGCATCTCCCTCCCTCCCACCCTCCCTATCCCACCCCTCTAGATGGTCACAAAGCACCAAGCTTTAAACCCTCCTTAAACTGGATGGACAGGAAACGCCTCTTCCAGAGCCGCTCCTGGTGAAGGTGGCTTGTGGAGAGGATGCAGTATTGGTCTGTTCCATAAGTGTGAGGGACAGTGAGGAGACTTGCCCTGACCCCCAAATAGGCAGAGAGAAGCAGCACAGAGTAGTGGTTTAGAGGACAGATGCAGGAACCAGGTGCCTGCGTTCAAATCCCTCAGCAGAGGCTTAGAGAGGAAAGGGACAGGGGAGCCAGAGACTGAGAACAGCTCAGGTCTCTGCCCACTTATTAGAGGTGTGACCCTGGGCAAGTTAGCTCTCTGTGCCTTCATTCTCTCACCTGTAAAATGGGAATTAACTGAGCTAGTAAATTTATAGGGCTTGGCAGAGTGTACTTACTATGGGCTATGTAAGTGTTGAAAGACAGACAGGCAGAAAGACAGGAAAGAAAGGAGCCAACCAGGTGATTTAGACCAGCTACTGACAGTGAGGAACCAGCATGCAGAGGAGGGTAAGGGTGAGCTTCTTTGAGGAAGTGAGTTTTCAGTTGGGTTGTGAGAGGTAAAGAGTCTCCCTGTCCCCAAACCTTTATTTTATTTGCTGTCTTGTTAGAAGTTCCAGAGGGTTTGGGAGATGGTGGAATTATGATTTCATTTCAGCAAAAGGCCTCATTTTATGTGGTGAGGAATGTAGCTGTGGATCTCCTGGGACCTTATGCTAATCATTAAGCCCTTTGGTCTTTGGTCTTCCCCTCTGTGCAGTGGGGAGCAAGTCTGGACGTCGTAGTACCTGGCACGGCCTCCTCATAGCCTGCAGGAGGGGGCTTCTGAACTCTCCGCTTCCTGCTACGTCGTGGAAACCAAGGCGGGGGGTGCGGGGCTGCCCACACGCTAAGGATTCCCTGGGTTCAGGAAAACAGAAGTAGACTTGGTGGGACAGTTCATCCTTTCACTTCTGAACGTTGGCTTTCTCGTGAGATGTAACTGGACCTACACCCTTCACATCCAATCACTTATGGAGCTAGTTTTAAACATTGGCCTGCTGCGTTTGGTCTGGGGAGTCCCTAAGTAGACAGCTGACCACAAGGACTGGGGCACCTGGCCCTTTTTTCGGTATCTTCTCCTGCCATGCACCAGTGACTCAGGTGGTCCAGTAATTCTTGAAGGCTCACGCTGGTTCTTTTTCTGCCAGTCGAGATGCCGCGCCAGTTCCCCAAGCTGAACATCTCCGAGGTGGACGAGCAAGTCCGGCTCCTGGCCGAGAAGGTGTTCGCTAAAGTGCTCCGAGAAGAGGACAGCAAAGATGCCCTGTCCCTCTTCACCGTCCCCGAGGACTGCCCCATCGGGCAGAAGGAGGCCAAGGAGAGGGAGCTGCAGAAGGAGCTGGCGGAGCAGAAGTCTGTGGAGACGGCGAAAAGGTTTGTCCCCCTGACTTGTGTGTGGGGTTGTTCAGACCCAGGCAGGCTGTGGGCGTGTGTCCTGGATGAGACGCTTCGTGTGAACTTGGCTGTCCTGGGAACTGAGTTTATTTCTGAACCAAGACTGCTTCACTCACCACTTATTCACTGAAGTGTGTCTTGGTGCCTTTGTTTGGTTGAAAAGATCAAAACCCACTTTCTCTACTGATGATTTAATAACAAATCATGTGCACAAATACACACCGTTTCCAAATGACATTTCCACTTTCTTTCTGAAAATTTGAGGATTTCCTGGGAAACATCAGTTTTACTTCTTTTCATCACTTTGCATTGTTAATTAACAATGTATATGTACTTTGCATTGTTAATTAACTCAGCTCACTATTTGCCAGGTGTTGTGCTGGGCACTGGGGATGCATTAGTGAACAAGATAGATATAGTTCCTGCTCTGTAGAGCTTACAGTTGGTCTAGACAGTAACTAAGTGACTGGACTACTTAATTGAAAAAATGACAAGTTATGATAAGTGCTGTGTTAGTCAGTGTCTAACCAGAAAAGCAGAAACTACTTGAGTAATGGAAATAGGATTTTCATGCAGGGCATTGGTTACAGGGGGTAGAGAACCGAGGAGGCAAGCAGTGGAGAGAGAGGCAGCCCAGAGATTAGACACAGTAGGAAGCAGCTACCACCCCAGGCAGAGAGACAGTGGAGAGAGGTGGTGTTGCGGGAGCCTGCGGTAGAGAAGTTGGAACTGCGGTGGCCTTGTCAGTGGAAAATGGAGCCTAGGGGGAGAGGCAACAGCTGCAGAGATGCCTCCCAAGGCAGAGATAGAGGCAGGGATACCTGGCTTTAATCCTTCTGGCATGTTCCGGTTTCCCCCACTGGTTGCCACTGGCCAAACCTAGCCAGCAGCCAGCTGACGCATGGAGAAGGGAGAGTCCCTTTTCAGACTGGGTACTTAGGGAAGGTCTTTCCTAGGAGGTGACATTGTAGCTGATGCAAGGGCGTAAAGGAGCTAGCTCTGGGTAGAGCTGGGTGAAAGTCTTACAGGTGGAGCAGCCCAGGACAAAGGCCCTCAGGGATCTTCAAGGAGGCCCATGTTGGGTAGAGGTGTGGTTAAGGGGGAAGCGCCATGACCTCTGGCTGGAGGGGTAGGCAGGGCCCAGATCAGATTGGTCTGTGCTCCCTGATAAGTATTGGGTTGGTTAAAAAGTTTGTTCGGGTTTTTCTGTGAGATGTTATGGAAAAACCTGAATAAACTTTTTATCCAACCCAATAGTTTGGCTCTTTGTCCAAGTGCATTGGGGAGCCCTCACCCTTTTAGCTTATCTCACCTGGGAGAGCAGAATTAAAGACTAAAAACCTTTGAGAACGTGTCTGGCAGGGCTGTAGCTGGGTGCCTGGCTGGCTGGCGTACTGCAGACCCCAATAGCTAACGTGGTAGAACTTGAGCCTTCTCTGCAACCTAGTGCATCATCAGGTCCTGCCTAAGGTCCTGCCTTATTTTAAAAGGCAAGTCCTTTCCTTTCTTGGTAGGACAGAATTTCAGTATTTCCTTAACTTTTTTTGGAAAGTAGTAAAAAGTCAAGTACTTGTATGAAGGCAAGAACAGAGGTTCATCATCCAAAAAATAAGTGCTTTCCTTCCTCTGAGGGGCTGTGAAGTGAAGGGGTCGTTGGTGCCATCGGCCAGCTCTGAGCGCCAGCCTTGTGCTGAGTGAGGTGGGGACAGGTCATCCCTGGAGGGTAAAGAAGAGCCTGATGGTGGAGACCCTGGTCCACACTGCACTGACTGAACAGAGGGCTGACTTTATGAACTGAATGGTCTGCAGGGCGTTCTGTGTCTTAAGAATTGAGCATTTTGGACCCTTAACAGTGAGAAGGAGTCCTGGCATTTCGTATTACTAGGAATAGGTTTCTGAGGCCAGTTTCCATTACAGAGCGACACTGGGCCTGACGTCTGCAAAAGAGAGTCTTCTCTTCTTATCAATGCCCAGGCTAATGGCAAAATAGAAGCCTTCTTACTCTAAGTCCAAACGATGCTCCGTGGTTTTCAGAAATTCCTCTGCAAGCTCATCTCCAGAAATTTTGCTCCTTCCCTACTTGTTAGGTTGTGATGATCTTGGTTTGCATCTGTCTGCCCCTTTTGACTGGAAGCTCCTTGAGGACTTTATCTGGCTCCCACTGGATCCCCAGGATCCAGCCCAGGACTTAGCCTGTGTTGGTGAGCAGTGGATGTGTGGCAGAAGAAGGACATCCTGTTTCTCCACTGCCACCACAGATACTACCTCAGGGTGGCCACGGCTCTCTGGGCCACTGTGTTCTACCACTCCCTGGTACACTCTGTGACCTTGGGCCCATTAGGAAACCTTTCTGTGCCCCAGTTTTTCATCATCTGTAAAAAGTAGATATGATAAAGAGCTACTTTCTTGGGGTGTTGTGAGGAATGAGGGACTTAACATATGCAAAAGGTTTAGGGCAGTGCCTGGATCACAGTAAGCCCCATGGAGATGTTAAATATTTGTCTAGCTTCCTGCGGCAGAGACGGGCAGCAACAGCAGCTACTGCTTACTGTGGGCTAAGTGCTGGCCTGTGCAGTTTACTTTCATTCTTTAAGTCCCACATGAAGCTTATCAAGTGGATATTCTTATCTCGATTTTGCTGATTAGGACACATAGCCAGTAAGTGACAGGGCAGAGACTAAAATCCACGTCTTTCGAAGGTAGAACCCCACACTTTAACCACGAGGCTATCCCATCTCCAGTCAGGGCTGGGGTCCTTGGTTGCACGTGAAGACACTGGAATGACACTGGGGGCTGCTCCCCAGGGTATAATCGCCGGCTTCTGAATGAAATGGAGGGAAAAGCTGGACCATGGCTCCCTGCTGCCCACTGGGTTCTTTTCTGCCAGAGGACAGCTTGGTCCCTAGACTGCCTGTCAGATGTCCCAGTATCCTCTGGAGCTGTGCACCCCCAGCTTTATCTTTCAGCCTCTCTGTTCAGTAGAGGCACCGTTATGCGAATATTCAGACGCGCACCGTTTGCAGGAGGAACCCTCTCTGCAGCTTCCTCTTTGTCTCTGGCTGCTCCCTGACATCCTGGAAGATAAATGGTAATACGGAGCCTTCCCGCCAGAGCCAGGCGCTGTGCTGGGCTTTGAAGATGGAGGGCGCTACATACAAGAATCAGAGGGCGACCCCTGCCCAATAGCCAGCGAGGAACCTGGGCCTCAGTCTAGGCCCACATGGAGATGAATTCTGCCAACCACCTGCATGAGCTTGGAAGTGGATTCTTTCCCAGGGTCTCCAGCTAAGAGCCCAGTGTGGCCAGCCTGGTTTTGGCCTTTCGATACCCCGGACATAGAGCCCAGCCGAGCCCACGCCGTTTCACCTACAGAACTGCGAGCCAGCAAGTGGGGATTGCTTGAAGCCACCAGGCTTGTGGCAATTTGTAGTGCAGCTATAGAAGATGAACACAGGGCCCTCTCATTGGGCTCCGTTTAGCTTTTCCAGTTTTCTTAGAGACGAGCTTTAGTAGTTAGCTCTGGTTATTCCAAGCCCTTGCCCATGGTGTGTGGGCCCTAAGGAGTTGCCCCATCTGTTGTTAAACCTGTCCCTTATCCCTGCAAAGTCCAAGCTCCCAGCCCATGTTCACATGTGACAGTCTGGGGCTCACCTGAAGACCAAGGCTGGAGCCATAATGGATGTCTTCAAGAAGGAGAACTTGAGGGCACCAGCTGGTGGGTTCTGGCTTCCTCATTGGGGCAGAGGAATATGGACATTCCTTGGACAAGCCTGGTGGGCTTTGGCTTAGGCAGCCTTCCAGCTTTCTAATTGTGGGTTGTTTTTTTTTTAAACTTTCTTACCTGTTTCTCACCTTAGATGTCACCTTGCTTTTCCTTAGCAGGACTGGTCATCAGGCGGCATTGGCTGAGGCTTGCGGGGGTATAGTTGGCATAGAGATAAAAACAGTGACCTGGCAGATGTGTGGGTGACACAGAAGCCAGAGTCTCACAGGGTCTGGCTGACCCTGTCAGAACATGAGAGGGAGCCCAAAGTAACGGCTCTTCCTCTAGGTGTGAACATCCAAAAGATGCCAAAGTGGGAACCTCATTGCTCAAGGTGAGTCTGCCTCTGAGGAATGATTGACAGACATGAGTTGGTATCTTCCTTGGAACAGGATGCTTGACTCAGCTCCATGTGATGGATGGATGGTGGGCTGGGGAAAGCCTAGGCTGGAGGTTCCTGGAGTCCAGCCTGGGTTTCCTGAACAACTCAGTGCATCTGTTATGTAGGGTCAGGGTCAGGGCAAAGACAAACTTCTGAAAAAGGGCCGCCTCCATTTTCCAGGTCTAAACAGTCTTGTCCCCAAAGAGGTGATAACACATGTGGGCAGATAAGGACCAGAGAGCCATAGGCAAGCAGTGGGTGTATAGACAAAGCAGGGAAAAATTGGTGGTTCCTGAAAAATCAGCCGTGGGTCTGTGAGAAGAGACCTGGCCAAGAGCCAGGAGGACGACAGCTGCCTCCGGGTGAGTCATAAGGTCCGTTTGGAGATCAGCTGATTTCCCCACACCCTGTAGGTGTCACCGGTGCCTGGAGAAAAGGAGGGGTTCTAGGGGCTCTGGTGGGTCACGGTTGTCACTGAGTCCTTCGCTGGTGGCTGTAGGCCCTGGTTGTGCTGGGATAGTACCCAGGAGGCTGCTGGGCCCTGTGGCACAGGAGGGCAAGTAGTCAGCTGGTTGCTGGCATTGGACATCACTGGGTGGCAGTGCTGGGGAGAGACATGGGACAGGGGAGTGCTGATGGCCTCACCTCCCTGCTGCTTAACTCTATGCCTGGGGATCCTAGGACTTGGGGCGGTGTCATTTGAAACATTACTAATTTGTGAACCCTCACCTTTCTCATTAACTAATCAGCATTGCAAATAAGCACGAGCTTGTGGCATTTTAAACCAACCTTGTGCTTACTTCCCCAAGAGTTTGCGAAATCATCTTTTGGTGCCAAGGTGACAGGTCCAGAGAGACCTGAAACTGATGCTGATCAGTCCCTTTCCCATAACAAAGCTACAGATCTGTGCCTGCCCCAGCAGCGGCCAGGAGGGCACATGCCAGGCTAGAGGAAGGAGCAACCGGGGTGACAGGGTACCAGGGAGGTGGGAAGCTAAGGGCTAGGGGCACCTTGCCGTGACTTTGTATAAGCCATTTCCCATCTCTGGTCCCCTGACTCTTCCTTTATGAAAACAGGAGGTGGGACTGGTTGATTGTCACAGTCTTTTCTGGCTCCAGTGCCCCAAATTATTAACTTTGTGACGTGCACTGTGATCGAGACTGTTCATGTGCTGGGACTCAGAGTTTGGCTTGTCTGGAGACAGCATGGTGGTTGATTCGACATCGTGCTCACCTCACCTGCCCTTGGTGTTAGACCCCTGCAGGGTGGTCTGCCCTCTGTCTCCTGAGACACTTGCCTATTTGCATGCTCCACGCGCCCTGCAAACGCGGGCCACAGCAGTTCTTGGTGGCCGCAGGGAGGGGTGTCTGGGATATTGCATGCAGAGAGACGCGTGTGAGAGGAAGGCACGAATGAGCACGAATGATTAGAAACTCCTTAACGGTAGGACCAGCACCGCTGATTAATCAGAGGCAAATTCTCCTGCCATGTCCATAACAGAGACTCTTCATCACTCACCCCAATTCGCTGCTGCTTTCTTTCACTTTTCCTTGTCCTCGACTTTTAGAAAGAAAAGTTTTAAGATGATTCGGTCCCAGTCCCTGTCTCTGCAAATGCCGACGCAGCAAGATTGGAAGGGCCCCCCGACAGCCAGCCCAGCCATGTCTCCCGCAGCTCCTGTGCTCCCCGGAGCCCCTCCCCAGCCCGCACCCGCGCCCTATGCCATGCCCGAGTTCCAGCGGGTCACCATCAGCGGAGACTACTGTGCTGGGGTAAGGCGTCTCTGCGGGGGCTGTGTGAGTGTTGTATGTGCCTTGTGCCAAAGCTGGGGTCCCGTGGGGTCACACCCAGCCCTGAAGCCTGGCCTGGTCTGTGGATGTCTGGGAGGTAGCAGGCAGGAGGCACAGGATCTGGGGAGAAGGAGGGTTCTAGGCGAGGTAGTGGGTGTGTGTCTAGGGCGCTGCTCTCCCTGTGAGGAGGGCCTAGGGCTGCAGGTTGGTACACCGTGTGGCCCGTAGGTTCCATATGTGCTCTGGGCCCAGAAACACTGCTCTGTGTCCCTGTAGCCCATGGGGGACGGTTCCAGCTTGGGCTCTTTAGTGTTCCCAGATGTTGAATGGATTAAGTCCTGGTGTTGATTGGTTTGTGCGAAATCAGTTATTGCTGATTCAGCTCCTCCTCTGTGCTTGGACTCATGTCCTTAAATACAGGCTAGACCAGCCGAGCAGGACGAGCAGGTCTCGACAAGAAAGTGAACAAGCTTGGTTTGCACCAAGTCGGTTAACTCAGTCACTGAAAATGTGCTACTTTCACCTGGTTGGATGATGCATTTTTATTGCTTGTTTTTTGAAGAGAAATATCACTTAGTGCCAGGTTTGGTTCCATCTCCCTGGCCCTCAACCTACTACCCGTGCCTCAACTGGCCTTGTTATTCTGTCTCTCCTCTTTTTTAACAGTAGCTTTAGAGTATATAGTGTATCTGAGAAAGCAAAGTGACTTATTACTCTTCTATACATTTTCTTCTAGCTTAAAAAATTTATTTTTTGAGCAATAGAAAATCCTTGCATATTACTTAAAATTTAAAAGGTACAAAAATTATATCAGTCCTCTAGCCACCCAATTCCCCTCCTCAGAGGCAATCCTTGGTTTTGGTTTCTGGTGTGTTCTCACGTAGATGGCCTGTGTACCTACAGTTTACTATGCCCATGTAGTTGATTTATTTCTTTTTACACAAATGGTAGTTACTATACATTATACTGAGCCTAGGTTTTTCATGTAACAGTACATCTTGGAGATAATGCCATATCAATAGATCAAGAACTTCCTTGTTATTTCTTTTTGACAAGTGCATAGTATTCCACTGTGTGGATGAACCATACTTTATTTAAATTCCTTTCTATGGATGGGAATTTTGGTTGGATTGGAAACAACACAGGCCTTGTCTGGAGATACAGCATCCTGACCAGGAGTCCGTGGTGTCCACCCAGCCTCTGGCATGTGGGCAGAACAGTGGAAGGGGAGACTAGAGGTGGGCTGACAGCCAGCTGAAGCGGGGGAGGACATTGGCCTGGTGCATTAACTAGCTCCTTTCAATCGGTCTCCTGCTTGGCACATTGTAGGGCATAGAGCCCCTGAACTGGCGAGTGGTCCCCAGAGAGCCACCAGTGCATGAGAGGCAGGCTGACCTTGCAGGTCGCCTTGGCCCCCAGTGGGTCAGCTGCCAGGCATGAGGTCTGCAGTGCTTACAGGTTGGCTGGTCCGCTGGGACGCTGAGCACGTCTCTGATACCTCCAGCTGTGGCCTGAGCCCCTTGCCCCGCTGAGTCCATCGGTCCTGCAGACAGAGTATTTGGCTTTATTGTTGGCAGGGACACATTTGTGTCTACGGTGTTGTCCGCTCACCTATTCCTGCTGCTCTCCTAAGCCATCAGAAAGTGTAAAATGGAATTAACACCCCCTCATGGGGACACCTGGAGTCAGGAAAGGAGAAGCTCCTTCCTTAACAAGAGGCAAGGAAAAAAAAAAAAAAGTAAAAGTATAAAAACGTGCATGGGAAAGATATATACCAACTTGCTTCCTCTGAGGATGGAGTGGGTGGAGGAGGGCAGAGTTTTAGCTGTTATCTGAGATGATTTATTTATGTAAACATATAAGACATCTGAAACAACAATACAAAATATTAAAATTGTTAGCTCTGGAAGGTAGATACATGGGTGTCTGTCATATTATCTTCAGTGCTTGTCTGTACGTTTACAACATTTCAAAACTAAAAATGATTTTTTTTTTACTAAAGCAGAGGGGCCACGGTCCAGGCCCCAGCCTTCCGGCTCTGTGCTCCCTCTTGTACCTCCCTCTGCTGCATCTTATATCCCCTCTTATGAATGACTGTCTCCCCCAGCACGTTCAGATTTCTTCCACACCTGTCCTTCCCAACAGACAAAGATTAACGAGCCCACTGGAAGGTGGGAATTTATCTCATTTATCTCTGAGTGTGAGGCAGCTCTGGGAAAGCAGAGCATACTTGGGCTTTGGGACTCAATCAGATCAGGGTCTGAAGTTTGACTTTGTGACTTCCTGTGATTTATCCTCTCTGGGGTACCTGCCTCTCTCCAACAGCCCCAAATCTCCTCCTGTGTTGGGGGTCCCCAAGACCCCTGCCGGGTTCAGTGATTTGCCAGGAGAACTCCTAGGACTCAGCGCAGAGCTGTACTCAGGACTAGGATTTGTTACCGGGAGAGGCTTCAGAGCAAAGTCAGCAAAGGGAAGAGGTACATGGGGCAGAGTCTGGAAGAGGCCAGCAGCAAGCTTCCCAGCAACCCCGCCCAGTGGAGTCACCAGAACGCGCTCAATCCATTCAGCATTGAATTGTGACAGCATGGGTGAAGTGTCATCTACCGTGGAAGCTCATTAGAGACTCAGCAGCCAAGGTTTTCACTGGGGCTGACCGCACGTCTGCAGAGCACATCCCTCAATTCCAGGCTCCCAGAAGGAAATTGGGTGTCCAGCATAAACCATGGTGTTTGTACAAACCGTTCAAGCACAGGGAGCCACTGGGCCCACAGTGGTGGGAATGCTACCCAAACCCAAGTTCCCTGCTGCCAGTCGAGGGCCAACCTTGCGGCAGGTCTTGCTAGGTCAGCGGTCTCAGGCCTGCTGTGTGCACCCTTTTCTGCAGATCACCGTGGAGGACTACGAACAGGCTGCCAAGAGCCTGGCCAAGGCCCTGATAATCCGGGAGAAGTATGCCCGGCTCGCCTATCACCGCTTCCCGCACACCACGGCCCAGTACCTGGGTCACTGGCAGGCAGACGCTGCCCCTCTGGAAGAGGGCCTCCCAGGTACGGCGCTGTGGCTGCAGGTGGGCTTCCAAGCAGGGCATGGCCCGAGGGTTGGTCAGGATGTTTTACTGGTTGGACGTATTTCCCCCAGGTGGTGTTTTAAGGGCAGAAGCCCTGGTATTGGCTTCTCCTACACTGATTTTTTTGCTGGTTTCCCCAAGGATTGATTCCATGTGCACCGTGTACCTTGCCCTTGGTTGAGCTGTACAAGTTGAGAGAGACAAGGCAGGGGAGGGGGTGAAAGACAGTCCCTGGTCTTGGGAGTCCTCTAGGGAGATGGGCAGTCTCATGCTGGATATTTAAACACAATCAGACAGTAAATGCCAAATTGGTGGTGAGGTGGGTGGCATGTGGGTAAGTAGAGAGGGTGTGTTCCCAGGGCAGGGAAGTTGGCTCTGGAGTCCAACACACCTGCATTCCGATCTAAGCTCCACCACTTTCTTGGGCAAGGAAGGTATTTCTCCAAACCTCAGTTTCTCAGTCTGTAAAATGGGAATACTAATAATATCTATCCGTCGGGCCAGTTGTGAGGATGAAACGAGAGAATGAACGTGAAGTCGTTAGTGCAGTTCTGGCATCTGGGGAGTGATTGGTAAACAGCAGTTACGTTGATGCAGTGGAGTTTGGGGAAGGAGGGATCAGAGAAGGCAGGATGGGTTCTGGTGGAGTCTGTTTGGCCTGTGAAAGACCCAGGAGCAGTAGAGGCTGTAAGTTAACTAACATGAATGAAGACAACAGGAAACCTCGATCTTGAAAGTTGGTGGTGGGGGATCGGATGAGGGCCTGGTGGTCTGTGCCAGCACCCAGGACCCTGGCTGCCCCCCCGGGTGGAGTTGGTGCCAAGATGTCTCCCGTCTCTTGCTTTCCTTGAAGCTCTGAGACCTCGACTTTGGGCATCTGTTACTCCCTGGGGCCCTGGGTAAGTCTCAGCCCTCCCGAACCCATTTCCCTGTCTGTCTGAGGGAAGTTGACCCCACCCGCTCCAGTGCTGACACGGGCAGGCAGGAGTGACTGTCCAAGGTATGCTTTACACA
Organism: Balaenoptera ricei; assembly: GCF_028023285.1. Taxonomy (NCBI): domain Eukaryota; kingdom Metazoa; phylum Chordata; class Mammalia; order Artiodactyla; family Balaenopteridae; genus Balaenoptera; species Balaenoptera ricei. The sequence goes on from NC_082646.1 coordinate 67,976,445, forward strand.
GAACAGAGTCCCCGGGGGCCCAGGTGGGAGAGTGGTGAGGCAGAGGCAGTGGTCCCCCCAGGCCTTTGGACTGCGTGCGTCTCACAGGCACTGGCACACATTGGGGACTCCTGGGCTGGCCTGTGGCCGTGCCTGATGTGTGTGTGGGGGGCATCAGTTCCCCGCCCCCGGGCTGCTTCAGCCCCTGTGATGCCTCACATCTGCTCTAGGGCAGTCTGTTCCGGGCCCTGATGGGGGACGCCCAGGCAGCTACTCCGCCTTCGTTCCTTCCATGGATGAAGCTTCCAGGGTCTCCTCCTGCCTGGGGTGGCGGCCAGGCGGCTGGACGCTGTGTGGGGTTGGCTGACGCGCAGAGCTGAAGCCCCAGTTCTACTGCTGCTCAGCATAACCTGTTCCTTGGCCAGAACAGAGCTTATCGAGAGCCAGGAAAACCCACTATGAGAGTAATGAGAATAATGCCCTATGATGTATTACTGTTTACAAAGCATTTTCCTCTACCTGCTACCGCAGCCCTCACAACAGCCCATTAAGGCAGGGTGTCATCCTCAGGTGAGCAGACAGGGTCAGGAGATAAAGTCGTTTGCTCCAAGTCGTAGCTGGGAAATAGCCAGGAGGCATTTTCTGGCTCCTGTGGGCTAACAGCCCACAGCCGTGGGGACAGACAGCTCTGTCTCTGGGGGAGACGCGTTCCCTATTCTGTGCTTATTTGCGGAGGGGATGGCTTCTCCATCTAGCCCCGTAGCCTCCCCGGGCTCAGGAAGATGTGGAAGGGCAGGGACAGTTATTCCCACCGGGCAGTGCCAGGTTCTGTCTGTTCTCTTATTAGGAGAAGACACAGCTGCCCTTTTTCATAAGCCTCGTGTCCCTGAAGTACCCAGGAGACTGAAGCTCATTTCAGTTAAAACAGTAAAGGGCCAGCCGTGTGTCAGGGCCCGTTCTAGGGAATGGGGATACAGCAGTGAACAAAATGAACATATGCTACCCAAGATAAAGAAGAGAAATTATTTTACATAGTGGCAAGTGCGGAGGAGACAAAATAAAGCAGGGAAGTGGGGGGGGGGATCTGAGATGTCGGGGGCGGCGGGAGTGGTTAGGTTTTAGATCAGACAACCAGGGCAGGCCTCGGTGGGAATGTGACTTTTGGGCCCCTGTGAGCCCCTGACGTGAAGGGCACTTGGCCGTCACTCAGTCCTGTTTTGCAGACTTCCACCCTCCCCCGCTGCCCCAGGAGGACCCTTACTGCCTGGATGATGCTCCCCGCAACCTGGGCTTCCTGGTCCGCATGCAGGGGGGCGTCCTCTACGTGTACGACAACATGAAGATGCTGGAGCGCCGGGAGCCCCACAGCCTGCCCTACCCGGACCTGGAGACCTACACGGTGGACATGAGCCACATCCTGGCTCTCATCACCCACGGCCCCACGTAAGCCCCCCGAGTCTGCCTCTCTTTGCAGGGGTGCTCTCCTGTAGGGAGGGACCGGGAGAGGCCTCTTGCTCTTGGCTTCCCCTCAGCTAAACCACCCCAGAAAGACAGTGGTTTCCCCTTTCCCCAGTGCTTTGTGGGTTTCTGCCACAATCTTCCTTCACAGGCTGGCATATTCTTTTTTTTTTTTTTTTTTTTTAATTTATTTATTTATTTATTTTTGGGTGTGTTGGGTCTTCGTTTCTGTGCGAGGGCTTTCTCTAGTTGCGGCAAGCAGGGGCCACTCTTCATCGCGGTGCGCGGGCCTCTCACTATCGCGGCCTCTCTCGTTGCGGAGCACAGGCTCCAGACGCGCAGGCTCAGTAATTGTGGCTCACGGGCGTAGCTGCTCCGCGGCATGTGGGATCCTCCCTGACCAGGGCTCGAACCCGTGTCCCCTGCATTGGCAGGCAGATTCCCAACCACTGCGCCACCAGGGAAGCCCCTGGCATATTCTTAAAGTTGCTACTACCTGTCCCTTCTGCACGCGCAGGTGTGGGGCATCTGTTGCCGGTGGCCACCTGTGCGCCTTAAAATGGCGGTCACTCCTCCCCACAGGCGGGACGGCAGCCTTGCAGAGAGTTACCAGCCTAGGGCGTCACTGTAGATGGGGGAGTGATGAAGACTGTTGCTTCCTGTGTTGGTTTTTCTGTGTTTCTGGAGGGGAGGGTGCCAGGGAGCCTGGGAACTTAGAGCCAGGACCCCCGTGATGCTTGTAGGCTTGGCTCGAGCTAACCTGGCAGGGAGCTGTCTTCCTGAATTTGGGCCCTCGCTTCTTGGTGAGCACTTCAGCGAATCGGCAGCGGAGGCTCAGCCTGCCCGGGCCCTGAGCGCCTCTGAGAGCGGCTGTGCTGTGAATACCCAGCCAGGACTGGGGGTCCGGGGGAGAGTGAGGAAGCTGGTCACAGCTGAGGGACTTATCTCTTGCCCTGCCTTTTGGGGTTCGCTGGGAATGGGGTGATGCCAGTGTCCAAGGCGGGAGGGTGGGCCCCGAAGGGTTGGACAGAGTGGGTCTTGGTCCTCGGTGATCTCTGAGGGCAGACGTAAGAGCTGGGAGGGGAAAGGGTAGTTTCCGGGAGCTTGCCTCAGCCAATGTGAGCAGGAGCTTCGAGGGGAAGCCTTGGGGATGGGACTGCTCCCCATGTGTGTGAGCAGTGGCTGTCCTGTCCGGGAGGCTGCCAGGCCGAGTCCCGCTGGGGAAGGGACTGGGTGAGGTGGCCTTGGGAATCCCATCTGACCCAGACTCTCCCGTGCTTGGCTCTGGGACTCATCCCAGCTGACAGATGATGGTGCTCGTGCGGGGCTGGCAGTTGCTCTTTATGAACCTCTCAGTGACTGGGTGCCAAAGGAGCTGTGTGTGTTTGGGGGCCACAGGGAAGCAGGGTGGCCTGGCTTGTGGCTGAAGGTTCCGCGTGGCTGTGGACACAGGCACCTGGCAGTTGGCTGAGAATAGTGAGTGCTTCCACCCGCAGTGGCCTTTGCCAGCCGGTGGGGACATCAGCCCTTGCAGAGATTTCTGTCCCGGTAACAACACCCCTACATTTCTAGTCTGCCCACGATGCAGAGCATCCTTCCCTCATCCTGAAGCCTCAGAGCTGAGAAGCCTTCAGGTCTCAGGGTTTGGGGGATGTCATTTGGTCACAGGATGGTTCTCTGCAGCCAAGGTGGGCAGGTCACACCTTAGGGTTTGACTGTATTATCAATCTTTTGGGCAGAGGTGAAACTCTTTTCAAGGAGAGAAAGGTGGCTGAGGATAGATGGGAGGAAGGAAAGACGGAAGGGCTGAAGGAGGGAGATTTTCCTTGAGTGTCCACTCTGCTGAGTTGGACCCTTCACACACATAAGCCAGTTTAACCCTCGCTTCAGTCTTGGGCATTGCTGGCTCCATATCTGTTCATGAGAGACAGCAGCTTGGGATGAATTGCCTAAGCCCGTAAGGCTAGAAGTTAAGGAACCCGTGTGAGGTTGCAGAGTCAGCTCTCTACTGCCCCCATCGACTCACATGGCTGTGGTTCCACACTTCAGCTGGGTCTGCAGAAAGCGGGGCCCTCCCTATCCCTCCCTGCTCCGTCCTGACCTTCCCCCCGGGGGTCGGTGCCCGCAGACACTGGAGGTCTCCAAACTGGAGAGCTTGCTGTGCCTTCTCAACTGTGGTTTCTCCCCCTTCCCAATCTGCAGGAAAACGTATTGTCACCGGCGACTGAACTTTCTGGAATCCAAGTTCAGCCTTCACGAGATGCTAAATGAAATGGCCGAGTTCAAAGAGTTGAAGAGCAACCCTCACCGGGACTTCTATAATGTGAGAAAGGTGCGTTAGCGGGCCGGTGTTCAGAGCTGGTGCCCTAGCCCGTCCGGGCTCGGCCCCCCGTGTAGCCCTCCTATGTACAGAGGGAAGACTGGCCAGTTGCCTTCCGTGCGGCAGGCCACACCTCAGATGGTACTTGGTATGACATGGTGGAAACCTTTGTCCATGTTGTGTATCTGTTGGAACGTGCCCTCCTCCTTGAGAAATAGGGCATGGCCTATTAATTGGTTATAAGAGTGGAGACCAGCCTACTTTTACAGTAGAGAATGTATTAAATTTATCATGGATTGAAAAAAGCTATTAAGACCTCTTTGGACTTGGGAGTTTGTGGCTCTGCTTCCTTCTGGATGGGGCGTATTGAAGGAAGAGCATCCGACGTGCTCCCCTCTCTGGCCTTCCCCTAGAGTGGGGAGCTCAGGGCCCGCAGCCTGCAGGGGCCACAGTCGGGGCCGACGTGCAGGTTAAGTGATCACGGCCTTCCTCTTTGTCATTTTATTCCGTGTGACTAAGATACAGCGAGCATGGGATCAGTGCCAAGCGTGGGGCCTTTGATGCCTAATGAGAGTCACTTCCTGTCCACAAGCAGTTCCCAGCCTGTTACTGTTAGTGTGATAGGTGTGTGACCGGGATGTCTTTCAGGGAGAGGCCAGGACTGAGCTGACTTTGAGTAGGAGTTTGCCAGGCAGAGGGCAGGGCAGGGGGTGGAAGTGATGGCACAGCAGGTAGAGGGAGCTGTGGCTACAAGCAGCAGGAGGGGGAGAGCGGCCTGAGACGGGAGGGAGCGCGAGGGTGCTGGCACAACTGCAAGGGGTGCAGTGTAGCTGGAGCTCAGGGGTGGGGGCAGAGGCTCGTGGCGGGCTGTGGGGAGTGAGCCTGCAGGTGTGGGTGAGGTTCTGGATCACGCAAGGGCCCACGGGTTTGTCAGGGGCAGCAGGGAGGCGGGCGGGGACGTGGCGGTGCTCTGGGACAGAAGGGTGGGGTAAGGCTGTGCCTGGAGGAGGGGTGGCCACATCTGAACTGAGTCACGGCGGGGTTGTCTTCGCCACAGGGGCCTCTGTCCCAGTGCCCACCCCCTCCCTGGGGTCAGCTTTGATAAGGGAGGGTAGGCCAGAGGAGGTTGTGTCTCCTCTGGGGAGCCCAGCTCAGGCCTCCCTGACCCCCTGCCTGGGAGCGCTCAGCAGTACTACATGGAAGGCCTTCTCCAGCGAGGCCCCGAGATCACCTCTGCTAAGCCGCATCCCACTTGGATGCGATCAAGAGCCTTCAGAGTGCAGGTTAGGCTTCTGCTCCTGGGCTCTGAGGCTCGTGGAAGAGTCTCGGGGATTTCCAGGCGGAGGTGGAAGGATGTGTGTTTGACACCACCTCCGTGGCATAGTCACCTTCAAGCACCATCTGTTTCTTCCCTGTGACCCTCAGGTGCTCAGACAGCTGGGTGCCTCAGTCATTAGGTCAGCTCCTCTCTGCCCTGCCCGAAGGAACCCTGCAACGCCCAGATGGGTGTCCAAGAAAACTCCTTGCCCAGCCCTGCGCAGCCCTGCCCTCTGCCCACGTGCACGCTCTGGGCCTGACTGCTTCCTGCTGCCTGCGCCCGACTGCACCGGCTCCGACACTGCCTGCTTCTAAGGCGGGGCCCCAGTGGGTGTTTGCGCTGTCTGGCCACCACGAGGGCGAGGGTCCTAGGGGGCAGGGGGCGAAGGGGCTGTGGTTACATACCAGAGCCCGTCCTCGCGTTCCCTGTCAGTCTGGGGGTTCATGTGCTCTCTGGACAGAGATGGCCTTGAGCCCCGTGCTGTGACACAGTGGGCTGTTCTCTGGCACCACAGCTATCCATAAACACAGGTCCAGGTCAGGCTGTGCCTGCCGCTCCCTGCCTCCTGAGTGCTGGCTGCTTCATCTTACCCTGGAAGCCTGTGCTAGGGGAGGAGAGCTGACTTTCTGAAGTTCAGGATGGGCTGGGAGGTGGCCTCCATACTTCCAAGTGGCTGTCAGTGTCATGGGGGCAGGCCAGGGTCCTGCTCTGAGGCAGGAACCGTGCCTGGCTGTGGGTCATTGTGGGTGGTACTTGTGAAATTACCTGCAGCATCACATCAGATCATGGGTTATGGCACCATGAGGCCAAACCAGCAGGACTGTGTAACTGAGATGACTGGTTTCTGCTCAGAGCTGATAATGAGGGACTGAGTGTGTTTGCTGCTTGGGAGTTGGGTAAGATTAGGCCTTAACCACTTCGGTCTAAGTGTCATAGCAGGGATAGCAGATAGGTTTCATCTTCTGTGCCAAACTTGACCAACTGGGAGCGGCTACCTGAGGCCACTCCCGAAGCTTAGTGAAGAGTGCTGTAATTGATTACTGATGTTTGCCACGGGTGCGGAAATAGTCAGCGTTGGCTTAGGGGCCAGGTATTGGCCAGCCCTGTTTAGAAACTCTACTGTTTGTTTAGACCCAGATCTTAGATGAAAGCAAGGAATGCTCTTGGATCTTCTGGTGAATTGAAAATGCTGACCTCCAATGACAGGCTCTTTTACTTGTTCCTAAAAGAATCACCTTGGTAATTTTGAAGTTTCGATCAGATGCTTCCTGGATTACCCAGTTGTTTTCCTCCCTCATCTAGTGACTCCTGGGCATGAGGACAGGCTGCACTCCCTGCAGTGTGTCATTGGTATGCTAGAGGACAGCAAGAAAGCCCAGAATGTGCTAAGTCATGCTGAGGTAGTTGAGCCCAGCTGTGTCCAGATGAGATAACTCCGGCTGACCTTCGCTTGTGTGTCCCGCATGAGCCCAGCCCATCCGTGTTGTGCCTGAGCCTGTGTACTGCGCTTTGGATGACGTTTTAACTTTTGGTGCTTCCTTTCTCTGATGTCTAGTGTTCTGTCTTTCTGGTAGGAGTGGCAGGATTAAGGGCAGGAAGGGCCCTGATGAGTGAGTGATGTTGGTCAGTGATATGGGCTGGCTGATTAAAAAGCTCACAGAGGTTCAATGGATCGGATGTCTGGTTTGGCATGACTTGGAGTTGCCTGGCCAGCTGTGGACAGCATTCTTTGGCCTGAGGTCAGCCACCTCCTCACCCCAGCCCTGGCAGAGTGCCCGGTCGGCTGCAGCAGGGACTGCAGAGTGTGGGCTGGCAGCTGGCAGCACGCTGGTCAGTGAGGCTGCTGCCACCCTCCTGGGGGATCCTCCCTCAGGCCCCTTGGGCTCATGGAAGGGGGTCCGGATGTTCACTGTGACTTCAGGCCATCCCTCAGCTTAGCCAGGGCTCTGTTTCTTTAAGGCTAGTGGCTGAGGGGAATGCTCTGAGGGTTCCAGCGAGGTCAATGGCAAGTGTGGGATTTTGTGGGGCCTTAGGTGGGTCCTCAGGTTTCTATGAGGTTGTGGGTATCATCGAAACTATTGGAACCTCCCACACCTGTTCATTGGTCCATTCATCCATCCATTGATTCAACATCATACCAGGCTCTGGGGTAGGTGCTGGAGGCTTAGATGCATCAGACATGGTCCTTGAGGACTGAGCTCCCAGTCTAGTGATGAAGTAGACAGAAAATTATTAGATCAGATTGGAGGACATAAACAGTGACGGGAGTGTCTGTGCTAGAGTCCCAGGTTGGGCAAGGGAAAAAATGATCCGTTGTGCTTGGGGGATCAGGACAGGCTGCCACGTGGAGGAAGTCGTGGGAAATTTCCAGGTGGATGGATCGGTGGGGAGGAGGGAAGGCATGCCAGGCTGAGGACACGCAGTGTGGAATAGCATGGCACCTCGGGCACCTGTAAGTGGGGTGTCCTGGCTGGAGCAGAGAGCAGGGCAGTGGCAAGGTGAGACTTAAGGCTTGAAGTAAGCCTTGAATCCCAGGCTAAGGAGCTTGGGCTTTATCTTGAACACTTGGGGGGCACTGATGATTGGTTAACAGGGATAGTGGCTGGATCTGACCTACATTTAAAAAAGATCTCTTGATGCTGTAAGGAGGGGGACTGGGCAGCAAGGCTAGACGGAGGAAGACCAGTTCCAAAGTCTACAGGAGAAATGGGGCGGGGGATCTGGCGTCAGTGCAGGTGCTGAGGCTCTGCGCTCCACACCGAAGCCTGGATGTCCTGGCTCTTGTTGCCGGGGGAGGTGGCCCAGCTCACATGCTGGGGGCCACTGTGTTGCAGGTGGACACGCACATCCACGCGGCTGCCTGCATGAACCAGAAGCACCTGCTGCGCTTCATCAAGCACACGTACCAGACGGAGCCCGACAGGACGGTTGCCGAGAAGTGGGGCCAGAAGATGACCCTGCGGCAGGTGTTCGACAGCCTGCACATGGACCCGTACGACCTCACTGTGGACTCGCTGGATGTCCATGCGGTGAGTGAGCTCGGCCGCAGGGCCTCGTGCAGTCCTGGTGGGGGGGGACTCAGCCCCCTGGAAAGGAGCCAGGATTGGGCTTGGAGAGAGGCTGGCTGTGTAGGCATCTCTTTCTCTTCTAGCCGTGGGTGATACGGAACAGGGTTCTTGGCCTTTCCGATCAATAGAAATTGACTAGAGGCTAGACAAGAAATTTAGGCAAGGCTTTATTGGGGACCCTGCTGCAGCAGTGGGGAGCGAGAACAAACAGGTTCCCTTGCTTGCTCGCTCCCTGAGCGGGGGGTGAGCTTGTACCTTATATGGGGTAAGGGTAGGGATGTGTCCCAGGGTCGGGCGGGAGGGGTGGCTTGGGTGTTTTGCCCACCCCTCTGGTGGTGTTGAGTGCAGGGGCATGCTCAGTACCCTGCTTTTGCTTCCAACACCCTGTTTTTGCTCCAGGCTCTTCAGAAGTGGCAGTTGGGTTTTTTGGTCTCTTTGTATCTTTTGTCCATAATTTGCCCCAACTGTGCATGCACACAGTTAGTTTTAGTCCCATATAGTTTCTTTGCATTTTGCTGCTTGAGGAGACGTTTGTCCAGGTGCAAGTACCGTAGCACTGCAGCAAAGAGTCCCAGGTCGGGGACTGTGAGAGGTAGTTTGTCCTCAGAGAGTAACAGGGCTGGGAGCAGCCCTGGGACAGGGGAAAAGAGTGTGTGACTTGGTCAGATAGGTCCCTGTTCTAATTCCACTTAGGAGTTGTGTGCCCTTAAGCAACTCATTTAAGCTTTTATTTCCTTGCTTATAAAATGGTGACTGCCACGTGCCTTATTGACATTACAAAGTTATTAAAATACTAACTGATGTTGCAGCTGCTATAGAAAACAGTATGGCAGTTCCTCAGAAAGTTAAATATAGAATTACCATATATTCCAGCAATTCCACTCCTAGGTATGTACCCCAAAGCATTGAAAGCAGGGACTAAAACTGTTACTTGCACATTAATGCTTACAGCAGCATTATTCACAGTGGCCAAAAGGTGGAAGCAAACCAAGTGTCCATCAACAGATGAATGGATAAATAAAATGCACACACACAAACACTGGAATATTATTCAGTCCTAAAAAGGAATAAAGTACTGATATCTGCTACATCCATGGATGAACCTTGAAAACATTATGTCAAAGAAGCCAGACACAAAAGGACAAATACTGTATGATTCCACTTGTATGAGGCATCTAGAATAGGCAAACTCATAGAGACAGAAAGGAGAATGGTGGTTACCAGGGTCTGGGGGAGCTACTGTTTAGTGGGTACAGAGTTTCAGTTTTACAAGATGAAAAGAGTTATGGGGATGGATGGTGGTGATAGTTGCATGGCAACGTGAATGTATTTTATACCACTGAACTGTATACTTAAAAATGGTTAAGAAGGTAAATTTTGTGTTATGTACATTTCACCACAATAAAAAAATCTTAAACCAGACACCGAATGAGGCAATGTGGAGAAAGTGCCTTATGAAGTCTAAACAGTAACAGGACACATGTTATTACTGATGGTTCAGTATTTTCGGCTCACTCAGCCAGCCCTGCTCCTGGAGGCATGAGGCCCTTGATCCTCCTTTACAGAAGGCCTCGCAAAAGGACCCCCGTGCTGGCTGAGTGAGGATGCATGATCCTGGCCCTGGGACTTTCCAAGCTTTCATGCAAGAACTGACACAGAAGGTATCTTTCAGTGTGGCTCACAGAGGCCACCTTGTAAAGGCCTGGAGGGGTCATGTGTCTGGTGGCTGTAGAACAGCGTGGTGATCTGGCTGGTGTCTCTTCTCTCCAGGGCCGGCAGACGTTCCACCGCTTTGACAAGTTCAACTCCAAATACAACCCTGTGGGGGCCAGTGAGCTCCGAGACCTGTATTTGAAAACTGAAAACTACCTGGGAGGAGAGTACTTTGCTCGGATGGTCAAGGTGAGTGAGCCCTGGACCTCTCCAAGCCCTCCTTGGATTCCTGACAGCATCTGCATTCATGGGGTGGGGGCCCCGCAGGGCCTCCTGTCCTCTTCCCCTTCGTGAATCCCCGTCCATCCACCGTCCAGCTCAGGCGAGGTGCAGGTGCCTGGGTGCCAAGTGCTGTGGCCCTGGCCGCTGACTCCCGAGTGCGCAGGCTGTGCTGTGTGTGGACTGTGCTGACTGCAGGCAAGAGGAGGAGGAGGGTGTCCACCGCTGGCCCAACTCTCGGCATCCAGGCTTGCTGCCCTGTGTGTTTGCAGCCTGCACTGGGTAGAGGTTAGCCCCATTTGGAGATGCTTCTGCTGTCTGGCCTGGTCATGTGTGTGACTGTGCAGGTCCAAGGCCTTCTTCCCTAGGAAGGTGGAGTGAGTGCTGACGTGGCAGCAAGGGGATGTAGATCAGGCCTTCTGAGCCCAGGAGCAGGTGGCTGAGGGAGCTGCAGGATCTAGCAGCTGGGGTGCTCTGGGCTGACCTGAGCTCTTCTTGGTGCCAGGAGGTGGCCCAGGAGCTGGAGGAGAGCAAGTACCAGTACTCAGAGCCACGGCTCTCCATCTACGGCTGCAGTCCTAAGGAGTGGCCCAACCTGGCCCGCTGGTTCATCCAGCACAAGGTCTACTCACCCAACATGCGCTGGATCATCCAGGTGCCCCGGATCTAGTAAGTGAGGCGGCTGCTGTCTACCTGTGTCCTCTGGGGTCACCAACCTGTCCGATAGGAGCTGCTGAGTCTGTGCTACTGAGGGATAGGGCCTGTTCCAGTGCCAGCCTAGGCCTCTCTGCCCCAGGGATTTTCCTACAGGGCGGGGTGGTTGGCAAAGACTTCCCTGTGACACTTCAACTCTGTTCTTTGAAGAACATACATGTGCAAAGGCCTGGTGGGAACTACTGCCCATCTTCTTGTCACTGCGGTTTGAGGATGGGCTATCCTTTTGGGTGAGGCCCAGGGTCTGAATGACCTGATGGGGGCCTACACTGCTGGCCCTCTCCCTGGATATGACTCAGACCACCACTGTCCTCTCCAGTCTGGCCAATGTGGCCCCTGGATGGGCCTGGGACACGTGGTTTAGGGGAACTGAGCTGAGGGGAGAGAGTTGGATCAGCCTGAATCCCAGCGCCCCACTCCCAGCTTGGCCTCTGGGAGAAAGCTCTCTGATGGATATGGGTAGGTTTTGAGTGTGCCACCAACGCCTAGTGTTGCAGAACTTGGCGAGGAGGGGAGGATCTGTATTGGAGCCCTACCTCTGACTCTACCCTGGGTGTTTAAATGGGGATCTGTGCTGCCTGAGGGAAGGGACGGAGGGGGGCTGGTCTCTGATGGGCCAAGGGGGCTGTTGGGTCCACCTTAATCAGCAAGTCTCCGCTTTCCCCCAGTGACATATTTAGGTCAAAGAAGCTGCTGCCAAGCTTTGGGAAGATGCTGGAGAACATCTTCCTGCCCCTCTTTGAGGCCACCATTAATCCTCAAGATCACCGAGAGCTTCACCTCTTCCTCAGATATGTAAGTGTGGGTGGCGCCCAGGCAATGTGCCCAGTGAGGGAGGGAGGAGAGGATTCCGGGGGGTTGGGTCAGCCTTCCCTTCTAAGATCCTGTCACTGGTGTGCCCCAGGCATGAGGTGGCCAGCCCAAGAAGCTGAATTTCTAGAATAATGAGCTTGCTCCTCTGGGGCGGCCCTGCGGGCATGGGTGGGGTGCTGGGAAGGCAGCCGTGAGGCAGAAAGACTGAGGAGTTAGTTCCTGACCAGGTGGGGCTGGAAGGACTGGCCTCTGTCCCAGCTGTAGCCTCAGGTCGTTACAAATGCAGACATTTCAGGCTCCTGCTTTTGCTTAGAAACCAATGGTCCTCCCACCTTGTTTGGTTAAGTATACAAGCCCCACAAAATATATTTATCTGGTTAGTTGTGGGAGAGGGTGAGAAGGGTGGAAGAGAGACTTAACCAGAAAGGGCATCAGCGGGGCAGGAGCTGGTCCCGCCCCCTGGGTGCCCAGAATAGAGTTGGCTGCAGACGGTGAGAAGCAAGTTCAGTGCCTGGTAGAGTTTATGGGGATGGTTTCCGACAGTGAGGGAGGTGGGGAAGATACCAGAGGGCTGGGGGTGGGGGAGAGAGGGGTGACTGAGTGAGTGTGAGTGTGTGAGTGTGTGTGTGTGAGTGTGTGTGTGTGTGTGTAGTAGGGGTTGGGGGAGTTGGGGGGTTGCCCAGGAAAGTTTGAAGGGGCTGAGGGACGGCACTGAATTTATGTCTTAGACAAACACCATGCAGGCTGTTGTGTGAAGAAAGGCCTGGAACAGAAGGAGCTGGAGGTGGGGGGCAAGGGGGCAAGGTGAGAGTCAGGGGGCCTGCTCCAGCAGTGGAGATGTGCGGGGGGCTTGAACCAGCAGTCACAGCTCACACTGATTATTCGCTCCCTGCTCCGGTGATCCACGCCATGACGTGATCTTGCTTCAGCCTTACGATTGCCCCACTTTACCTCATTTTGTAGGAGTTAATAGTAAGCAGCATGATTATGTGTTGCTGTGTGTTAGACACTGCGGATTATCTCACTTAATCCTCACAACAGTCCTGTGAAGCTACTAGCTCCGATTTACACATGAGGAAATGAAAACTGAGAGATCAGAGCTAAAAAGGGGCAGAAGTGGAATTCGTACCCAGGGCCCTGGCCCGGGTGTGGTCATCCCCACATTAAGGAAAGTGAGGCGTATACAGACGGCGGGCGGGGCCCCTGGGCGGCGTGGTGGGCACGGGTGGAGAATGGATGGGGCCTGGGCACACCCTGAAGGTGAGCAAGGGGAAAGAGTCAAGGGGGGCCTCCCGGCGCCTGGCTTTGCTGGGGAGCAGACGGTGTGCCTTTCAGAGGACACTGCCAACTATGGGGGCACAGCAGGCTTGGGGAGGAGGAGGTGGGGTTTGGACATGTTTTGTGCTTGAGGCTATGGGAGGCCCAGTCTGGGGCCCTGCGTTAGCAGAGCCCAGGAGAGGGGCTGACATTGCCCCCGTGCTGGGCCCCCAGAGTTCAGGTGCAGCATGAAGCTAGTGAGCGCAGAGCAGAGCGGAACTCGAGGTCCGCCCCGGCACCCAGACCTGTCCAGGCCGTGCTGAGAGCTGCAGTGGGACCCTGTCATTTCCTTTGACACGTAATGACTGTGACAGGGAAGATTCTGCCAAGACCCTGGTGGTCCCTTGATCCTCTGGGCCCCTACTGCCATTTCGGAACAGGCAGACTCAGCCGGTCCTTCAGGGGCCCCTTCCCAAAGCACAGCTGTGGCTGAGTGACAGGAGCAAAACTGCCCTGCATGCTGGCTGAGAGCTGGGTCCTCGCAGGTACATCCTCCGTCAGGGCCTGACCTCTGGGAGCAGGTGACGGGAAGCCTGTGACTTGGGTGGGGCCCTGGAGGCGTAGTGTGGGCCCCAGCTGAGGTGTAAGTGCAGTGGGAGGATGGGCATCTCCTGAGCTGCTCTGACCCTGCTCGGGGGGCAGTCCCCAGGAGCCATGGCTCAGCCTGCCAAGGGGCCCTCTTGGATGGCGCACGCCTTGGCCTGTTTGAGAGGCTTCCCAGCTGGCCACACCTGGGACATCGTGGCCACTCTAGGGCATCCTCCACCTACAGCCCCAAACGGTGCAGACCCTGAGCCCATTTAGGCTCAGAGCTGGTCGTCTCATGTGGGAAAACTCCTTAACTGGCCCTGCTTTGCTGTGAGCCAAGCCCTCCCTCACAGGGTCACTTGAGTATTAAGTTAGCTGGTGTGTGGTAGGTGCTTCAAGCAGGGCCTGACATACAGTAGGTGCAGGGGAAATGCCTGGTCCCTTCCCCCTCACAGCTGTTGTCACTGATGCTGATGGCACAGCCGAAGGATGGGAGGTGAGTATAGCTGCCTCACCGTTCACCTGGCCTGGCCTGAGTTTCCCTTCACTGTTGCCACCACACAGGGGCTTGGCGCTCTCCAGACTGACTTCCGGGGTACCTCTGGAAGCCCCGGAGGGACAGACTGGGGCACTGCGCCCACTCCCTATCCCTGGGAAGAATGTGGCTCAGGCAGGCCACGGGGTCCCCAGCTGAGGTTTCACACCTGAGGCCTGGGCTCCAACGCCTTTAGCAGGCTCACTTCAGCTGCACATATACCAAGGCCTTTGGCAGCTCGTCTGGCCTGGCTTGATGCAGGACCCCTCCTCCTGTCCAGGTGACGGGGTTTGACAGCGTGGATGATGAGTCCAAGCACAGCGATCACATGTTCTCAGACAAGAGCCCCAGCCCGGACGTCTGGACCAGCGAGCAGAACCCGCCCTACAGCTACTACCTGTACTACATGTATGCCAACATCATGGTGCTCAACAACCTCCGCAGGTGGGTGAACTGGCCCCTGTGCACACCTCAAACCAGGGGGTGCTCCTGAGCCTGCCTCACAGGGCACGTACCCACAGGGCTACACACACATGCCGGCATGCCTACTGCAACAGACACGATCACACATACAAGGCAGCCAGACCCCATGCCTGGACACACGTCCATACACACACTCACCAACACCTACACGTGTGCATGTCTGTCCCTGATATGATAGAGACACAGGACCTGCTGACACACGTTCACTAACCTCCACACCAATGGTGTTCACACGTGCGTCTATCCATTCAGCGAATCACAGTACCTGCCATGTGAAGGCACCGTCCTGGGCACGGGACACATAATAGGGAACAAAACAGATTGCATCCACGCGCTCACGGAGCTTCCATCCGGTGGTCTCACGCCCAGGCTCCCCACAGCGCACACACGGAGGTGAGGCCCACGAGGCAGGACACTGAGCCGGTCCCTGCCCACACGTCTAGCGTCCTCCCACCCCTGCTGGGCCACGGGGCCTCAGAGCTCAGCCTCAGCCAGCGCTAGTTTGTGGGTGTGGAAGTTTTGAGTGGGACCATGATTGAAAGGAGACAGCCAGGGTTGGGGTCCTGGGCTGAGCTCTCCGAGGCAGGGGCTCTAGTTCTAGCTCTGCTGTTGCCCTGCTCAGTGGCTTCTGACATCTGACGCCGTCTGGGTTTACCCCCTTTTTATAACAAAGAGGCTGGACTCCAGTTTCTCATGGGCTTTCCTGCTCTGAAGGTCTATGAATCTGGGCTACCAGGCCCTGGGGAAGGGGAGGAGAGGATGGAGGGCTAGGCCCCCTCTGTTCCCGGAGATGATGTCTCTTGGTTCTGAGGAGCTCTGGGCCTGGGCCTCAGCACCTGGGGAGAGGTTTCCAGGGTGCCCTGCCTCAGCCGTGCGGACCCTGCCATGGGGGACTGTCTCCCCTGGAGTGGGCCCTGAGCTAGCAGTGCAGGCCCATGGGGCCCGGGGCAGGTGGACCAGGGGTTCTTTCTCACCACAAGCCTCACGTCTGCAGGGAACGGGGCCTGAGCACGTTCCTGTTCCGGCCTCACTGCGGGGAGGCTGGCTCCATCACTCACCTGGTATCTGCTTTCCTGACTGCCGACAACATTTCCCATGGGCTGCTCCTCAAGAAGGTAACCGGGCCCCTGACAGATGGCTGCCCTGCAGTGACAGTCCGCCCGGGGCTGCCTGGGGAGGAGTGGGACCACCTGGGCTCCTGCCGGCGCCCTGGGAGGCTCTGGCCAGGGATGCAGGAAGGCCGGGCCTTTTTCTGGGCTGTGCCGTCTGTAGTCTCTTGGCTTCATATTTAGTTATGAAAAAATATAGCCAAATACATCACAATTTAGATTTTCAAAAAAATGGAGAAATGGAAAAATATCCTTATTGCTATCACTTTAATAGAAACAGCATTATTAGCTTTTTAGTATTTCCAATTCCCATCTTTTTCCAGAACATATCTCTAATATGCTTATTATCATAAAGAACACAGAGTCCCTTAACTTTTCATCACAAGCGTTTTTCTGCGCCGCTCGTTCTAAAGGCTGCTGAAAGGACAGCCGCCACTCGGTTGGGCTGTGGCTGACTCAGCCAGGCTCCAGCTGTTGCACAGAATCCACCCCACTTTCTGCTCGTGTAAATCATGCTACCATGAACTCTATGCATTGTCTTCTCCGCATTTTGACTCACTTCCATAGGAAGGATATTTGTTCAAACTCCTCTCCTTCCCTGGTCCTGGGGGGGTCGAACCGTGTTTCACGTTTCTGTGTGGGGCGGGTGCTACATCAGAGAACCACTCTAGCCTGGTCAGGTCCGCCCCGTCCCACCTCCGAGGAGCTGCAGTGTTTACAGTCTCAACCTGAATGTTTGTGGTCAGAGCGCAAAGCAACAAAAGTGGGGCATCTCCAGGACTGACCTATTGGGGTCAGCTCCTGGGGGAGGGCAGCTGAGGACGTAGCTTGGGGTCAGCCCGGAGCCTTGCAGGTGCCCTTCCTGCAGTGAGCTGTGCCTCCAGTCTGGAGCCAAGAGGGAGCGCTTAGTGGGCAGGAGAGCAGTCCCAGGGAGGGATGGGCCCTGATGCAGTAGTGAGGTAAACGTGGAGGGTGGGCCTGGGGGTCCTGGCGTTGTGGAGCTCGGGGTGACTGGGGGCTCCCACAGACACTGCCCCGACCCCTGGTTTCCCCTGGTGAATGCTTCCCCCATCCCTCCCTCCCCTCGCTGGCTCATTTCCTGAGTTTGGTGGTTCTTTTGCAGAGTCCGGTGTTGCAGTATCTCTACTACCTTGCTCAGATCCCCATTGCCATGTCTCCTCTTAGCAACAACAGTCTGTTCCTCGAATATTCCAAAAACCCTCTGAGGGAATTCCTGCATAAGGGACTACATATTTCTCTCTCCACCGATGACCCCATGCAGTTCCACTACACGAAGGTGAGGACTTCAGGGGAAGATGAGGACTGTAGGTCCTCCCACTGCTGGCACCTGAGCACACGGCTCAGCTCTGCCTTCGGGGTGGCATTGGTGGCCCACTGAAGACAAGAGGTGACTTTCTGGTGAGGGAAGTGCTCCTTCCAGGAGCCCTTGGGCTTCTTGAATCTTTGAGGATTTTTCTTTGCCTTTCATTTTCCGTCTTTGATATTCACTAGTTCTGTGATGTTGGTAGAGCTACTTACTTGACCTCTCTGTATTTTATCCCTCTTCATGTGTAAAATAGGGATAAAATTGTCCCTATGTCCACCTCTACCTTATTGTAAGGATTCATTAAGATAATGAATCAGTGTCTAATATAGTGTCTGCATACAGCATGTATTAAAGATGTTAGCTACCGTTTTTGTTACCACTATTATTACTAGCACACTGTGGATCTCTGGGAAACTGAAGAGGAAGGGAAAGGCGATGCCATGCATGGGGACCAGTCACTGGTGTACCAGCACGTTTGGGTGGTACTGATAAGACCAGCCACGGATTAGTAAAAATAGAGGTGCCTGGGTCTTCTAGGATAGGCTCCAAGCTCCAAGCTTCTGGTCTCAGGACCCCTTTATATTCTGAAGAACTGAGGCCCTCAGAGAGCTGTGGTTGACATGCCTTGTATCTAGTGATACTTAACTGTGTGAAATTGAAAAATACTAACTCATGTAAAATAACACTAATAAATCATTAAATGTTAACAAAATTAGCAACTTTTATGAGAAATAACCATATTTCTGCAAACTACAATAACAAAATACTGAGAATGGCGAGAATGGCATTTTGAAAATCTCTTTAATGTCTAGTTTAATAGAGGACAGCTGGATTCTCATCTCTGCTTCTGCAGTCAATCTGCTGTGATAAATTACTTTTATCAAAGTGTATGAAGAAAATCTTGCCTCACAAAATGCATAGTTGGAAAAGGGAGGACCTTCCAGAGGCCTTGGGGACCCTCAGTAATGCTGGGACCATGTTTTCAGAACCACTGCTCTACAATACAGAGGCAATGATGTGGCAAAGAGGTGATGGAAGGGCTTGTGATAAATGTCAGACATTTCACATCCCAGAGGACAAAGCGTAAGCACAGCTCAAACCCAAATGCTTCTGGGCTAACACTATCTCACTACTGATCCTTGATCACTTCTCATTCCTATTTAATGTTCCATCTCTGTTCTTTACTCAGATTAACTTTTATTTTGGACAATTTTAAGAAAATGTGTTAAATACAAAGCAAGACTATAGAGTGGGTACTAAAAGTGTGCACAACAGGGAGACAGGCACAGGAGAGCAGGCTGGCATCCCCAGTCATGGGCACAGGGCTTGGAACATGTGTTGGTCAACAGATAAATCTGTAGGTGTTCTTTGATATATCTGTCTTTGGTAACCTGAGCTTTCACACAAAAAAGATCTCCGGAGTTTGTAATTTAAGGGTGGGGGGGATGTTGTTTGATTATTCAGGTGCCAGTCCTTAAAGAAAAATGAAATCTGCAATGTCAGTCTGATGTTTCTAGCTTGGGAAATATGTGAAGCATTGAAATGGATAGTCTCCCATCTAACCATTTACTTTGGGGGAATCTAGGAAGCACTTATGGAAGAATACGCAATTGCGGCTCAAGTGTGGAAGCTGAGCACGTGTGACCTGTGTGAGATCGCCAGGAACAGCGTGCTGCAGAGCGGCCTCTCGCATCAGGTACGCCGTGTGACGGCACCACCCCGTCCCTCCTGTCCTTTCAACACACATGTACATCGGATGCCTGCTGTGTGCCAGGCACTTTCTTGGCCCTGGGACTGGGGATGAACAGAACAAGCAGGGTCTCTGTCACACTGAAAACTCATATTCTAGGGGAGAACGCTGTGGAGACTCCTGAATTTTCATGGCTGCTCTGTCACCTTTTTCAGACCTCTGCTCAAATGTCACCTCCTCAGAGAGGCCTCCCCTGATTACCCACTCTACAATAGCCACACACTTGTCCTCATTCTCCATCATAACATTACTATATGACATTGCCATATGTAGTCATGTGTTTTTCTGTCTTGCCTTCTAGAATGTAAATTCAGCATTATATCCCTGGGGCCTAGAATAGACCCTGGCACATAGTGGGCACTCAATACTTCTTGAATAGATGAATAGTACCTAGATTGAATAGAAAACTCTAGGGATGGGACCCAGACATCAGTAATTTAAAAAAATTTTTTTATAGCTCCCTAGGTGATTCTGACATGGAGCCAGGGTTGAGAACCATTGCTCTAGATGGTGTCTTAGGTCCCTGGGTACCTCCGCTGGGTGGTGTCACTGGTACAGGGAGAGGGCTGCATCTTGCTGCTCTTGTTGGATGCTGATACAGACAAGAGTTAAGGCTCAAGATTCATTTTGTGGGGACTTGATTCCTTGGACTGGCTGTCCCCAGACACACCTGTGTGCTCTTGTCAGCTCTCGGGAGAGCCTTGCTAGAGTCTTCACGCCTTCACCTTGCTTTCTTCATTGCCAGCAGCTCTTGTAGTTCTTGCCTTTCTGATCAAGGAAAGCACAGTTGGAAATGAAGGGAATGAATGTGGTTGTCAGGGTGACAACCTCGAGGAGAGGGAGGCCAGGAGGAATTTTGTAAGAGCTCTGTGGGGAAAGATGTCTTGATGGAGGACCTGCTTTGGAGGACTAGCCTGATTTGGTGTGGTTAATGTCAGAGCTGCCATGTGGATATAGAAAGTGATTCTAAGGTATATTGTTTCATTTGTATTTCTCTTGGTCCACAGGAAAAGCAAAAATTTCTGGGACAAAATTATTATAAAGAGGGACCTGAAGGAAATGATATTCGAAAGACAAATGTTGCTCAGATCCGGATGGCGTTCCGATATGAGACCTTATGCAATGAGCTCAGCTTCCTGTCTGACGCCATGAAATCAGAAGAGATCACAGCCCTGACCAAGTAGTCGAGTACTGGACATGCATTTTAACTTTCTGGTTTAATTTCAAATCTGCTGTGATTAACAGTGTTCAAGATACCAAACTATCCTCCAAGGAGAGGATACCTGTGAAGAACTTTCAAACTAGTGATTTTTGGTTGCACTGTTCACTTTAAGGTCTAACATGCCCACTTCTGTTAATAGTTTTGAGTAATAGATGGTGAATCCTCCTTGGGGATCTGGGAGCTGGACACTTGTCTGTACTCATTCCTAATTTTCCAAATGTTTCTCTTGAAAGTGCTAATGCTTGCATTGTTGGGGCCAGGATCTTACATGGTCCAATGCCCACTGTGCATATATGAGGGCTGTGTGGTTTTCTGCCACGGTCCTCTCTGTAGGCCCTGCAGACTAGTTGGTATTTGTTTATTTCAGCCTCTGATGGGCTGGCTGCCTTAAAATCTATTTCAAAGCTCCCTTTCATAAAGGAGCTACTTTGAGAGAATTAGAAAACTTCCTGTGTTGCGTTGTTTTTTTTTTTTTTTTTTAATGAGTTTTAAAAACTTTTATTTAGCTTTCCTCCCTTTCTATTTAGGAAACCAAATATTCACATCACAACCATCACTCCTATTTTGGGTCTTGGTTTCCTCATCTGAAAGGTGAGAGTTTGTACTAGATGAGTGGTTTTCAAGTGGTGTTCTGTGAGTTCTCCTCCTGGACCACTTCAAGGCAGGGGTGGGCAGGGGGGAGTGAGGTTCTGGGGTGCTGCTTTTACTTCTTCAAGGTGACTCTGCTTTCATCAGTTTTACATTGGGACATCTGTGTATTTACATTTGAACTAAGGACTTTGAAAAGCACAGGACTAGATGACCTCTGTTCCTTTTGGCTTTAATATTCTATGATTGTAGCCCAATTATCATTTTACTTATGAAGAGTTAGGGCCACAGAAGTAAAGTTTGCTTAAGGTCACACAGCTCTAATAAGTAATAGGACTAGAACTAGGTTTCCCTAATCCTAATCCAGTCCTTTCCCCACTATTCCATCAGACCTCACAAATTTAGATTTTTTTTGTCACTGTAACCTGGTGCATTTTTTTTTTCCCCCAAGGTGAAATCTCACCTTTACCTAATATGCAGACTTCTTCAGAAGATGTAAGTGGTCCCTGGGGCCAGGTAGAAAGCATTTTTAAAGACTAGTCTGAATTTAAGCTTTACCAATGTATTCTTCATCTGTGTTACTAGTGCCTGGTACATAGTAGGTGCTCAATAAATGTATATTAAATAAATGAATGAATTTCCTCTTTTGGCAACTTTTTAGGATGTGTGCTTCTGGTACTCACCAAGCTGCTCAAGGACTTTCCTGTCTATCTCTGTGGGCAAATGCAGACTACAGGAAGCCCTTCTGAATTATTACAGTTAGAAGAACCCTATTTTTGCCTGTGAAAATGCTTACCTGACTTTAGATTGTCTTGTCCTGTTACTTTATAATGCTTATCACCTCCACTGGTCAACTTAGTACAGAACAATAAATGTAGTCTTTTTACTAGGCAGACATGTGCTATCTTACAGCTAATCATGAAATTGAATGAAAACCGAGTATTTGTGTTAGGCATTCACTATTTTTTGAAAAGTCATTTGTATACTTTTGCCCTAACATAGCAAGTATTGTACAGTTTTTCATTGTCATTTTATCTGTATCAAGTATTTGTTTTTATTATTAAATAAAGTCTGTTAGGACTGTGGCTCAATAGTTTTAAACTATTTAAGGCATATCTTTAAGTTTTTAAGAAAGATGGGCATCATGAAAAGCTATCAATAATAACTACTAATTTATCTTTTTACTAAGGTTCAGATATGGATGACATTCACTAGGAAAACTCAGAAATTTTGAACTGAAGCTTGCAAAGTAAGCTTTACAAAGCAAAACCCAGAAGGTAAAACTTTGCTTTTTTTCTCTAACTTCTGCTGTAACAGTTCATGCCAAAGTCTCACATGGTCATTTCCTTTTCCTTGGATATAACTTCAGTCTGTTCAGCCAACACCTGTTGGATTTTACCTGTCCTGCAAACTTTTCAGATACCTTTTTCTATAGCACTGTGCACTGTTATTACATCATTGTACCTAATTGGCCTTTTTGGGTGGATCTCTACTTTCTTTTGTGATCACAGTTGGACTCAAAACCAATTGTATACTAGCCCACATTTCTAAAAGAATGGTTTTTGAGGCATGTTATCCCTTGCTTACTCTAAAAGGGTCAAGTTCATGTTATATGTTACTTCAAACTGCATTGTTGAAATGATCAATATTATTGTTCTTTGCCTCATAAAAACCAATCAAGCTCCTGGGCTGGTATTTACCAAGGCCTGTCCTGGGCCTTTACTTTCTCTTACCTTGGATAAAGCTGAGTTGAAAGCACATCCCTGTGGCTTTCTCTTTACTTGTTTGGGTGCTGTGTTGGTGAAACAATATTGACCTTTCTCTGGGTTTGCAGATACAACTGAAGGTGATATGTTGGTAATATACCTAGGTATTCTCTACCTGAACTACGACTGTTATAAAGAACAAGTATAGAGGGGGTGGAGTCAAGATGGTGGCAGGGGAGGACGTGGAGCTCATGTCTCCCCACAACTAGGGTGCCCGCTGGACACTGGTAGGGGACCTCGACGCCTAAGGAGACGGGAAGAACCCCCGAGCGACCGGGTAGGACGAGGGGGCAGTGAGGGGGAAGGAGAAGCGGAGGCTGGACAGGACCAATGCACCTGAGGGGTAGTTGGGAGAGGGGAGGGGTTTCCACGCCTGGAGGGACCCTCGGGGCTTGGAGGATCAAGGGGGAGCATGCCTAGTGTCTCCCCTGACCAACTGGGACCCAGGAAGCCTGCTGGGCTCCCAGGCCGGGTCCCCCGCCCTCCAAGGCCTCTTCTGGGCTGCATCGGTCCTAGGGGCATAGGAGGGAGGCGGGGAGATGAGGAGACACGGGCGGGAGGGGCCCTCTGGGATGGGAGGATCAGGGGAGGCATGGTGGGCATTTCCCCCTGACCCACTTGGGGCCTGAGAAGCCTGCTGGGCTCCCAGGCCTGGTCCTCCATTCACCAGGGCCCCCTCCAGCCTTGTGGGTCCTGGGGCATAGGAGGGAAGGAGGGGGGAGGAGGAGAGAGGCCAATGGGGAGGGGCCCTGTGGGATCGGAGGACTGGGAGGATGTGCCTAGTGTTTCCCCCACCCACTCAGGCCCAGTGAGCCTGCTGGGGTCCTGGACCTGTTCCTCCACCCTCCAGGGCTGGGGCCCCTCCTGCTGCATTGAGCCTAAGCCCCCCTCCATTCCCCCACCCCCAGGGCCTCTTCCTGCCCTGTGGGTCCTAAGCACAGGCCCTGCCTACCACCTAAACACCACCCCTGCCTAAGCCCCGCCCCCCATAGCCAAGGCCTTTTCAAGCTTTTTTTTTTCTCCTCTTTTTTTTACTATCGTGGTTTTTTTTTTACCATCCGGGTGTTGTTTCATCTATATTTTTATTTTTTATTCTTTCTAACATGTCTGTCAGTTTTCTAATCTAATTTTACTTTTTACACTTTGTTATTGTTCTGCTCCTTTTTTTTGCTGCCCCATGCAGCTTGTGTCTTGGTTCATGAGCCAGGGGCTGGGCCAGAGCTCCTGTGGTAGGAGCTCCGAGTCCAAACCACTGGACTGACAGAATATTCCCAGACCCCAGGGAATATTCATCGGAGTGAGGTCCTCATTTCGGCACCAAGACCCAGCTCTACCCAACAGCCTACAAACTCCAGTGCTGGAAGCCACAGGCGAAACAACCAGTAAAAAACAGGAACACAATCCCAGCCATCCAAAAAAAAAAAAAAAGAAAGAAAATGAGACAACAAAAAAATATATTACAGATGAAGGAGCAAGGTGAAAACCTACAAGACCAAATAAATGAAGAGGAAATAGGCAATCTACCTGAAAAAGAATTCAGAGATGATATGATAGTAAAGATGATCCAGAATCTCAGAAACAAAATGGAGGCATGGATTGAGAAAATATAAGAAATGTTTAACAAAGATCTATAAGAACCAAAGAACAAATGAACAGAGATGAACAACAAAATAACTGAAATGAAAAATAGACTAGAAGGAATCAATAACAGAATAACTGAGGGAGAAGAACGAATAAGTGAGCTGGAAGACAGAATGGTGGAAATAACTGCCAAGGAGCAGAATAAAGAAAAAAGAATGGAAAGAATTGAAGGCAATCTCAGAGACCTCTCGGACAACACTAAATGCACAAACATTCGAAGTATAGGGGTCCCAGAAGAAGAGAAAAAGAAGGGTCTGAGAAAATATTTGAAGAGATTATAGTGGAAAACTTCCCTAACATGGGAAAGGAAATAGTCATCCAAGTCCAGGAAGTGCAGAGAGTCCTATACAGGATAAACCCTAGGAGAAACACACCAAGACACATATTAATCAAACTTTCAAAAATTAAATTCATGAAATAAAAAATTTGAAAAAAAATTAAATTCATGAAAAAAATATTAAGAGCAGCAAGGGAAAAACAAAAAATAACATACAAAGGAATCCCCATAAGGTTATCAGCTGTTTTTTCAGCAGAAACACTGCAGGCCAAAAGGGAGTGGAAGGATATACTTAAAGTGATGAAAGAGAAACACCTACAACCAAGATTAATCTACCCAGCAAGGATCTCATTCAGATTCGATGGAGAAATCAAAAGCTTTTTCAGACAAGCAAAAGCTAAGAGAATTCAGCACCACCAAACCAGCTTTACAACAAATGCTAAAGGAACTTCTCCTGGCGGGAAACACAAGAGAAGAAAAAAACCCACAAAAACAAACCCAAAACAATTAAAATGGTAATAGGAATATACATCTCGATAATAACCTTGAATGCAAATGGATTAAATGCCCCAACCAAAAGACAGACTGGCTGAATGGATACAAAAACAAGACCCATATATATGCTGTCTACAAGAGACCCACTTCAGACCTAGGGATACATACAGACTGAAAGTGAAGGGATGGAAAAAGATATTCCATGCAAGTGGAAATCAAAAGAAAGCTGGAGTAGCAATACTTGTATCAGGTAAAATAGACTTTAAAATAAAGACTGTTACAAGAGATAAGGACACTACATAATGATCAAGGGATCAATCCAAGAAAAAAATATAACAATTATAAATATTTATGCACCCAACACAGGAGTACCTCAATACATAAGGCAAATGCTAAAACAACCATAAAAGGGGAAATCGACAGTAACACAAGAACAGTAGGGGACTTTAACACCCCACTTATACCAATGGACAGATTGTCCAAACAGAAAATAAATAAGGAAACACAAGCTTTAAATGACACAATAGACCAGATAGATTTAATTGATATTCATAGGATATTCCACCTGCAAGTGGCAGAATACACTTTCTACTCAAGTGCACATGGAACATTCTCCAGGGTAGACCACATCTTGGGCCACAAATCAAGCCTCGGAAAATTTAAGAAAATTGAAATCGTATCCAGCATCTTTTCTGACCACAGTGCAACGAGATTGGAAATCAATTACAGGAAAAAAACTGTAAAAAACACAAATACATGGATGCTAAACAGTGCACTACTAAATAACGAAGAGATCACTGAAGAAATCAAAGAAGAAATTAAAAACTACATAGAAACAGATGACAATGAAAACACTAGGACCCAAAACCTATGGGATGCAGCAAAAGCAGTTCTAAGAGGGAAGTTTATAGCAATTCAATCTCACCTCAAGAAACAAGAAAAATCTCAAACAATCTAACCCTACACTTAAAACAACTAGAGAAAGAAGAACAAAGAAAACCCAAAGTCAGTAGAAGTATAGAAATCATAAAGATCAGAGCAGAAATAAATGAAATAGAAATAAAACAATAGCGAAGACCAATAAAACTAAAAGTTGTTTCTTTGAGAAGATAAACAAAACTGATAAACCTTTAGCCAGACTCATCAAGAAAAAGAGAGGATGCAAATCAGTAAAATCAGAAATGAAAAAGGAGAAACCACAACTGACACCACAGAAATACAAAGGATTATAAGAGACTACTACAAACAACTATGTGCCAATAAAATGGACAACCTCAAAGAAATGGACAAATTCATGGAAAGGTACAATTTTCCAAGACTGAACCAGGAAGAATTAGAAAATATAAACAGACCTATCACAAGTAATGAAATTGAAACTGTAATTAAAAATCTTCCAACAAACAAAAGTCTAGGATCAGATGGCTTCACAGGCGAATTCTACCAAACATTTAGAGAAGAGCTAACACCAACCCTTCTCAAACTCTTCCAAAAAATTGCAGAGGGAGGAACATTCCCAAATTCGTTCTATGAAGCCACCATCACCCTGATACCAAAACCAGACAAAGATACAACAAAAAAAGAAAATTACAGACCAATATCACTGATGAACATAGGTGCAAAAATCTTCAACAAAATACTAGGAAACAGAATCCAACAACACATTAAAAGGATCATACACCCTGATCAACTGGGATTCATTCCAGGGATGCAAGGATTCTTCAATACATGCAAATCAATCAATGTGATACACCACATTAACAAATTAAGTAATAAAAACCATATGATCATCTCAATAGGTGCAGAAAAAGCTTTTGACAAAATTCAACACACATTTATGATAAAAACTCTCCAGAAAATGGGCATAGAGGGAACCTACCTCAACATAATAAAGGTCATATATGACAAACCCACAGCAAGCATCATACTCAATGGTGAAAAACAAAGCATTTCCACTAAGATCAGGAATAAGACAAGGATGTCCACTCTTGCCACTCTTATTCAACATAGTTTTGGAAGTCCTAGCCATGGCAATCAGAGAAGAAAAGGAAATAAAAGGAATACAAATTGGAAAAGAAGAAGTAAAACTGTCACTGTTTGCAGATGACATGATACTATACATAGAAAATGCTAAAGATGCCACCAGAAAACTACTTGAACTAATCACTGAATTTGGTAAGGCTGCAGGATACAAAATTAATGCACAGAAATCTCTGGCATTCCTAAACAGTAACAACAAAAAATCAGAAAGAGAAATCAAGGAAACGATCCCGTTTACCATTGCAACAAAAAGAATAAAATACCTAGGAATAAAGCTGCCTAAGGAGGCGAAGGACTTGTACTCAGAAAACTATAAAACACTGATGAAAGAAATCAAAGATGACATAAATAGATGGAGAAATATACCATGTTCTTGGATTGGAAGAATCAATATTGTGAAAATGACTATACTACCAAAGCAATCTACAGATTTGATGCAATTCCTATCAAACTACCAATGGCATTCTTCACAGAATTAGAACAAAAAATTTTACAATTTGTGTGGAAACACAAAAGACCCCGAATAGCCAAAGCACCCTTCCGAAAGAAAAACAGAGCTGGATGAATCAGGTACCTGACTTCAAACTATACTACAAAGCTACAGTAATGAAGGCAGTGTGGTACTGGCAAAAACAGAAATATAGATCAATGGTTCAGGATAGAAAGCCCAGAGATAAACCCATGCACATAATGGTCACCTAATCTATGACAAAGGAGGCAAGAACATACAATGGAGAAAAGACAGCCTCTTCAATAAGTGGTGCTGGGAAAACTGGACAGCTACATGTAAAAGAATGAAATTAGAACACTCCCTAACACCATAGCCAAAAATAAACTCAAAATGGATTAAAGACCTAAATGTAAGACTGGACACTATAAAACTCTTAGAGGAAAACAGGAAAATCACTCTTTGACATAAACCACAGCAAGATCTTTTTTGACCCACCTGCTAGAGTAGTAATGAAAATAAAAACAAAAATAAACAAATGGGACCTAGTGAAACTTAAAAGCTTTTGCACAGCAAAGGAAACCATAAATAAGACAAAAAGACAACCCTCAGAATGGGAGAAAATATTTGCCAATGAAGCAATGGACAAAGGATTAATCTCCAAAATATACAAACAGCTCATGGAGCTCAATATCAAAAAACAAACAACCTAATTAAAAAATGGGCAGAAGACCTAAATAGACATTTCACCAAAGAAGACATACAGATGGCCAAGAGGCACATGAAAAGATGCTCAACGTCACTAATTATTGGAGAAATGCAAATCAAAACTACAAGGAGGTATCACCTCACACCAGTCAGAATGGCCATCATCAAAAAATCTACAAACAATAAATGCTGGAGAGGGTGTAGAGAAAAGGGAACCCATTTGCACTGTTGGTGGGAATGTAAATTGATACAGCCACTATGGAGAACGGTATGGAGGTTCCTTAAAAAACTAAAAATAGAACTACCATATGACCCAGCAATCCCACTCCTGGGCATATACCCTGAGAAAACCATAGTTCAAAAGGACACATGTATCCCAGTGTTCATTGCAGCACTCTTTACAACAGCCAGGACATGGAAACAACCTGAATGTCCAACGATAGATGAATGGATAAAGAAGATGTGGTACATATATACAATGGAATATTAGTCATAAAAAGAAATGAAACTGGGTCATTTGTAGAGATGTGGATGGACCTAGAGTCTGTCATACAGAGTGAAGTAAGCTAAAAAGAGAAAAATATCGTATATTAACGCATATATGTGGAATCTAGAAAAATGGTACAGATGAACTTATTTGTAGGACAGGAATAGAGATATAGATGTAGAAAACATACCTGTGGACACAGTGGGGACAGGGAGGGTGGGACGAATAGGGAGATTAGGTTTGATATAAGTACACCACTGTGTGTAAAATAGATAGTGGGAACCTGCTGTATAGCACAGGGAGCTCAGCTTGGTGCTCTGTGATGACCTAGACCCAGGGGAGGGAGCAGGGGGCGGGGGAATGGGGGGGCGGGGCGAGGGCAAAGTGGGGAGGGAGGTCCAAGAGGGAGAGGATATAGGTTTAAATATTGCTGATTCACTTCACTGTAGAGCAGAAACTAACACAACATTGTAAAGCAATTTTGCTCCAATAAAAAAAATTAAAGAATTAAAAAAAAATCTCAAAAAAAAAGTATAACCGCAATAAAAGGAACACATAGTTCCTTGAAAATTTTTATACCTTCAACCTCTAAAGGAATATCTTATTAGAAAGATAGAGGATGCCAGAGTTAGACTATAAACAGCTGCAAGATTATCAAAATATATCTCTGAGGGGGCTTTTATGTCCTTGATACCAAAATGTGTACTTCTCCATGACAATATACATTAATTATTAACTGCTACTCCTTCTTATAAATGGCTTTCCACTTCTCAGCACTAAGATTCTAGCCTGCTTCTCTAATTACATTCTTTTATCTTAGAAATGATCTTATAAGGTAAACATCAAAACCACCATAGGGTATTTTATCAATTATTTTTACTATTCAGTAGGGTAACAAAAGACCATGAAAACAAATGAAAGTCTGTTGCTAACTGTTTATATTATATTGTCATTGTGTTGACCATTTTAAATGTGGGTGAATAGCTGATTTCCCTAATCTCCAAGTAGTTTTCTTATTCCTAGACAGACAAAGCAAGCTGGACTTAATGAAGAAAAAAACCAGTGAAAAGTGCAAAAATTCTTTGGACTACCTTTTAATGAATCCAACTTTCCAGTGATAAAAATCACTGAACCAAAATATATTTTCAAGCAGCCTTATTACCCATACATATATTAGGTATAAGGAAATTGAGTCTAATTTGAAATGAGTTTTAAAACATAGCACAAAAACATTACAATCCCCCAGAGCACAATACAAAATAGTCCTCTAAGGAATATAAACACAGTATATAAGAATGTGAAACTACATGATAAGAAAAAAAAAATCTCTTCAATTAGCTAAAATTTACTTGCTAAAGATTATTTATTGCACAATATGTCAGTTTGCCCTAAGAATAAAACAGATACTATTATTTTCAACTTCTAAATTCAGTACATAGTCAAATCCACTTTCTCAAACTAAAGTTCTACAGTATTATGAGTAAACCCTTTGTTATTGGGTTAAGATAGGGAAACTTTATAACTTATAAAACAAATTTCTTAAGAGTTCATGAAACCACTTCATAAATCCTAGAAGGCACACATATTTCCTATCATAGTAAGTGCATTTAAGTACTTCATATTTAAAAAAGACAAGCTGTACAGAATACAAAAAGTATACATTTCATCCATTAAACAAATTTATAACTTCTACGATTAGCTATTACAGTAGAACCTACCTAACATTCACATCTAAAGAATTATCACCCAGTTTAATGGAGTGAGCAAAAAACTGTGCTCATTTATTTGATAAGGCTAGTAAAAACATTTAATTTCACAGTAGATCAGTTAGTGTCTTGGAGCTCATATTGGAAAATAAAAGGTTTGGGCAATATCAAGTCACTGGGCTCACTGTTAAATAATTCCTTGAAAGGTGAAGGATTCTGGGGGATAAAAACATTGGCTATACCTGGAAAGATCCAAAAATCAGTAAAGCCACTTTGTTCATTTTCAGAAACATTCTTAAATTGGGCAATCTGAATGAGACTCAGAAGATCTAATCCATAAAGACAATTTAAAATCTTAGAGCTGGAAAACACCTCAGAGGATTCTCTGTCTCGAGGTTTTCAAAATAGGTTCCATGGAGTACTAAGAATCCATGGAGGGGATTCAGAGTTCTGGAATTTGACTTGAATTTAATTCTTTTGAAAAAAAATTTTAAAAAAAGTCCCACCATACAACTGTATTACTCATCAAATTCCAATATACTGGTAATCACCAGTGCATTAATACATGTTTTCATTGGTTGACTTCATAAATATTTAGTTATTATGGTATATAAAGTTTATATAAGGAAATTTATAATGATAAAATGACATTTAGTGGGGTAGGGCGTGTGTGTGCATGCATGTGTAGCACGTGTGTGTAAGGGTTCTGAGTAAGATTTTTACTTGAAAAAAAAAGTTCTATTGCTGAAATAAAGTGTGAAAACCACAGATAAAGTCTGTTTCTAAAGTAAGAACCTACAAACCAGAGGAAGGGGCTTTCTCTAGGTCACACAGCCATCAGGTGCACTGCCAGGTTGATAGGCTACAGCCCCCAGTACTCTACTTGCATAAGCATCCATAGCAAGTGTTTAGCTATTTGGTACTGAGCTGCCCCCATCATGAATGTCAACCAATTAGTTATCAGTATTTTTGGGGTAAAATCAAGCTACCTTTTGTCAGACATTTTTCCTAAAAATGAATTACTTAATTTGCATGCCTATTAAAGTCCCTAGTATCCAAAAACTCTGCTGTCAATAAGCAGCAACTTAAATTGTATACTTTGGTACTTCAGAAAATAGTAACATTTGCAATTTACCAATAATAAATCAGAAAAGTTACATGGAATGTTAAAATACTTTTTAAAGACATCAGGCCCTAGTTTATTATATGCTGAAATGTTAGTGTTTGCATAAAATAAAAAATTTTACTTTATAAGCAAAATTTTTAAAAAATGGTTCAAATGCCACTGAACATTATACTCTTTCAGGGTATTTCAAATAAAATGCAGTGAAACAGTAAGAAAGTCAAATTAATCTCCTAACTTTCAGAGGTGTTTTAGGTACATTTGGTTAAAAGGCTACGCCCTATTTTCTTCTCTCTTAATCTAAGAAATTTGAAGACTTTGGGACCTCAGAAAGATGCCTTCAAATTAAGAAAATAAAAGCACCATAAACCAATATTGAATGATTTATCATAATTTGAACATAAAATTTAGGGTCTGTGATGAAGAAATATTTCCATCTGAAACGGCAAGATGCATACGTATTATCAAAAGCTATTTAGAACAGTTTCCCAGCTGTGGGAAAGCATTTCCAGAATAGCCAAGAAGATTCTCCAGCAGAAATCCATTACAAGGCAAAGTCCTGCCCAAATTTATAGTCCTCATCTAAATTATACAGCATGCGGGGGTGGGGGGGGGGGAGAAGACTTTTAAGTGAAAAACATGTAGTTCCAAAACACTTAAAGTTACGAAATAATTGTGGATTATTTCAAGTAAAAACTATAAAAGGAGCAATAGTTAACCACAAGGGGGCATACATACTCCTTAGATTCCTGCAGTAAGACTAATTTAAGTAGTAACATGCACTTTGATGTATTCTACATTTTCAGTCATTTAAGATTTTCTCTCAGATGGCTACAGCTTTTTAACATTCAAGGTTTATTTTAAACCTAACTAAGTAGATTCCAGAATACTCTTGCCCTGAAAAATAATAGTATTTCAGAAGCCCCTGGAAATGTTGCTGTTACCTCAGCAAAGGATTCAAGAGCAATTAGTCCTAATATATATTAGAACAGATAAACAATAGGAAAATATGGTCTAAAACAGTAGCAAATTTTAGTTTACCATAAATGGAAGACATGGAAAGTTTATCAAAAGAAATGGACAAATTGTCAGAATAGCGAAAATAAGAGGGTGGGGAAAATTGATTTCTCTGTGTCTGTCCTACAACATCCCCACATTCTTCCGCCATGACCAAAGTGTTTGTAAGCCACATTAGCAACACAACACTTCACCCCAAGGTCATGGCCTATGGGGCTGGCCTGCCTCATCAGCCATGTTAAGAATATAGTTAGCCATATCATCTTCAGTGGGTGCATCTGACACCACCCAAGATTCATTTGCTCCAGTCATCTGTAGGCGGCAAATTGGGCAATTCCTGTGTCGATCACTCCTATTAGAGAAGTCAAATAAAGAACAGTTTTTCTTTTTCTGTTTAAAAAATGGATCTGAAACAATACATGTACATGTTGTTTTTTTAAAAAGTAAACAGCATAAAAGTATATAGTGAAAAATACATCTCTTCCTCCTATCCCAGTCTTTAATTATTATCCCCAGAGGCAACCACTGTTACCAGTTTCTTATACATTCTTCTAGAGATAGACCAGGCATGACCAAGCTTGTGTGTATCTATACATCACTGTTCTTTTTACAAGTATCAGCACATGTTAGAGCTGTCTACTCAAAATAAACATACACTGTTTGGATAGGCCATACTTCATTTAACTTATCTCCCATAGAAGGACATTTAGGTTTTTTCCTATCTTTTGCTGCTATAAACAATGGAATGGAAGCATTCAAGGTTTAAAATAATAAATGAACTTTACATGCAGAATAATTTTGGGGGGAGGAAAGAGTTTATATATAATCACTTAAATAAGATTATGTTTTCCAAAGGGATTTTTTTGTCTTGTCAAACATTATTTTGGAAATTTCAAAAATAACATATTTGAGCCAGAAACATGTCATAGTGGGAAAATATTTTTCACTTCATCTCTAAGTGAAGTCTGAGACCAAAGTAATTAAATTATATCAATTGCTCCCTGGCTTTTGTGCAAAAATTTAGAAATCTGCTCCAAAAACTCAATGTGAAAGTAGAGCTGGCATATATAATTCAGATTCATTTCTGGTTCCTCAGAGGTATTTTTCAAGATAATTGTGTGCTTTTCTGTGCACAAAAGTCACAATTTTAAAACAGTCAATTTCTGTTTCTGGCCAATAGGGACCAGATTTATCTTCGCACTTGAAACAACTAAAACACTGGACAAAATACATGAAATAATGGTTTTCAACACTAAGCATAAGATGACAAAAGATTATAACCCTGGAGAGATAGGAAGCAACAGAAGGTGAGCCCTATAATTGCCCAGCTTACTGCCCTTGAGAGTTTCCAGGCTACAGAGCAAGCAGGGGAGACTGAGATGGAGCCCGGTAGACTCCCTGAGTTGACAAGTCAGAGCTGAGGACCTCAGGAAGCCAAGGCAGCTAGAGTTCATAGGGTGGAGTACTGCAAAGGAGAAAACTACACAAAGGGAGAATCCCAGAGTCTACTGAAGGTCCCTGTAGATATATTCAGTAGAGTAATGATCAGTGTGTGCATGTGAGGAAACTACTCGAGGCTGAGGAATCATCCAAAAGGATTTGAAGGAACAGTAACCAAAGCTCACACAGGGCCTGGGACATTGCCTGTTCCCACTAGCCAGAGTGGAAAACCTCATAATTCATGGAGCATTGGGTAGAGTACTCTGAAGTCTTGCCTCATTAGTGGGGCATAATTAGCTTCTAAACTAAACATCGTTCTGGTCCTGCCTAACAAACCATAAAAGCAAGACTCAAAAGGATCAAACTGTTTCCAAGTAACTATATTCCAGAACAAAGCTCAAGAATATACGTATACAAAAATATCCAGTACCCCAAAAGGTAAAAAAATCACAATGTCTGGCACCCAGTTAAGAACTACCAGTCATACAAAGAAGTATAAAAATACAACTGAAAATGAAGAGGAAAAATCCATCAAAAGTAATCCAGAACTCACAACAGATATTAGAATTAGCAGCAAGAAAATGAAAGGTTATGATAACTATATTCCATATATTTAAAAAGTAGAGGAAAGACAAACATATTAAGCAGAGATTGGAAGATATTAAAAATTTAAACTTCTGGATGAAAACTAAGATATCTGAAGAAAAAAATACACTGGGTGGGATTAATGGCAAGTTAGACATTGCAGGAAAAAAAGATTAGTGAATTTGAAAAGATATAGCAATATTAACTATCCAAAATGAAATACAGAGAAAATGACTCAAAAAAGAAAGAAAATAGCATCAGTGAACTGTGGGACAACCTAAAGTGGTCTAGTACATGAGTAACTGGAGTCTCAAAAGGAGAGGGGACAAAAGAAAACAGAAAAAAATATTTGAGAAAATACTGGCTGAAAAATTTCCAAAACTGATGATACTATAAACCTACAAATCCAAGGAGCTCAATGAACCCTAAGTGCAAGGAACATGAGGAAAACTAACACACATCAATCAAATTGCTCAAAATCACTGATAAAGGGAAAAAACCTTAAAAGCAGCCAGAGAAAAAAAGGCACATTACCTACAGAGGAAAAAAGATAAGGATGAGAGCAGATTTCTCATAGGAAATGATGTAAGCAAGAAAGGGGGAAGCAACGTCATTAAAGTACTGAGAGAAAAAATATTATCAGTCTAGAATTCTATATCCAGAAAAAATATCTTTCAAAAGTGTTTTTCAGACACTTGATAAAATCCTATGGAATCTACAAAAAAGCTATCAGAGCTAATAAATAAATCAGTAAGTTTGCAGGATAGATTGATACACAAAATCTGTTTATTGCTAGTACACAGAAATACAATAATCAGAAACTGAAATTTAAAAATACCATTTAAAGTAGCATAAAAATTATAAAATACTTAGGGATCAATCTGTCAAGGATATGCAACACTGGAAACTACAAATATTGATGACAGAAATTAAAGAAGACCTAAATAAATGGAGAAATATACTGTGATGTGGGTTGGAAGACAATATTGTTTAGAAGTTAACACTCTCAAAATTATTTAATGCAATCCCAATCAAAATTCTTATAGCGTTTTTGTAGAAATTGACAAGTTGATTATAAAATTCACACTGAAATGCAAAAGATCTAGAAAAGCCAAAACAACTTTGAAAAAGAACAAAGTTGGAGGATTAACACTCCCTGATTTTAAGACTTACAAAGCTACACTAACCTATGTAGTGTGGTATTGGTGTGAAATAGACAATAGGTCAATGGAACAGAATAGAGTCCAGAAATAGACTCACCTGTGCTTTAACAACTGATTTTTAACAAAGGTGAAGAGGCAATTTAGTGAAGAAAAGGCAGTCTTTTCAACAAATTGTGCTGGAGCAACTGGAAAGCCATGTAAGCATAAAATAAAATTTTTTTGATCCACACGTCACAGCGTATACAAAAATTAACTCAAAATAGATCATAGACCAAAATGTAAAACCTAAAAACTATAAATCTTTTGGAAGAAAAAATGGAAGAAAACCTTTGTGACCTTGGGTTACACAAAGATTTCTTAGATATGACAGTAAAAAATCATTATCCATTAATCACAAACTGAGAAATTGGACTTCAACAAAATTAAAAACATCTACTCTTTGAAAGACATTCTTAAGAGAATGAAAAGATAAATCACAGAGTGGGAGAAAATATTTGAAAATCATATATCTGATAAAGGACATGTATCCATAATACATAAAGAACACTCAAAACTTAATACAAAACAACCCAATAAAGAAATGGGCAAAAGATCTGAATGAATACTTCACCAAAGATGAAATACATACGATGGAAAATTAGCATAAGAAAAGATGCACAGCATCATCAGTCAGGAGGGAAAGGCAAACTAAAACCACAGTGAGATACCACTACACATCTATTAGAATGGCTACAATTAAAAGGACTGACAAATACCAAGTACTGGCAAGGTTGTGTGGCAAGTGGAGCTCTCATACACTGCTGGTGGGAGTGTAAAATGGCACAGCCACTTCTGAAAACAGTGGGCAGTTTCTTAAAAAGTTAAACATATACCTACCGTATGATCTAGCCATTCCACTTCTAGTTATTTATCCAAGAAAAAACCAAAATGTATGTCCATAAAAGCAGTTGTCCACAAATGTATATTTAAAGTATATAGAAAGGCAGCTTTATTTGTAATAGCCAAAAATTGAAAACAACCTAATGTCCATCAACGGGTGAATGGATAATAAATAAGCTGTGGTATATCCATACAATGAATACTACTCAGTAATAAAAAGGAAGGAGCTACTGATACATAATACAACATAAGTAAATCTTGAAATAATTATAATGAATGAAAAAAGCCAGACAAAAAAAGAGTACATACTGTATGATTCCATTTATAAAAATTATAGAAAACCCAAATGATTTTATAGTGATTGAAAGCATATTAGTGGTTGTCTGGGGACTAGGAGAAGGGGTGGGGGGAAGGAGACCTTACAGTGGGCCTGAGGTAACTTCTGGGAGTGACAGATTTGTTCATTACCTAGATTGTGATGATGATTTTTATGGGTATATACATATATCAAAATATATCAAATTGTACTTTAAATATATGTAGTTATAATTGACATATTGTATGTCAATTATAAATTCTCCTAAACGCTTGATTCTTATTTTGTAAAATAATGAGCTTGACTAGCTGTTCTCTAAAGTTCTCTCCAGGTCCAATATTCAATATTCAAGGATTCATATTATTCTTTCTAATCATATATGGAGGAAAAAAGTAGAAATGAGGAGGAAAATAGAAGAAAAGGGGGAATGTTTGATTCTAGACTCCAGTCAGGCACAAATCTCCTTACAGCAAAAGTAAATTGTCAAAACTAAGATACATCCCCACATTTTATAAACTTTAGGTATAAAAATATTTTAACCAGTAGGAAGCATGTCATAAAATCCAAAGTACTAAAGAACAAAATCTCTTATACTTAACTACAATATTTTTGCATTTTTTGAAGTTTATTCATATACACTCTCCCTCGTGATCTTGGCCTAACCCATGAAGGCAGCAGATTACTTACCACTTGTCAATGCACTTCTGACAAAAGCTGTGAGCACAAGGCAGGATGAGGTCAGCTCGACCATCCATACAGATACAGCACTCCTCCTCGTCAGTCAGCTGCTTTACCCTGCAATGTGAAAACTGAGCTGGAGCAATGATATTCTCTATTGTCACTGTGCAGTAAACTTTGTTTCCATTGCCTTAAAAAGCATTATCAAGCATCTATGTGCCCTCAACATAAAGCACAATATGACTCATGCAGTATCAGAGTAAATTAACTTATCTTTTAGGGATAGCAAATGTATTAGGGAAGAAGTACTAGAGGGGCAAATTCCATAAAGAAACGACTGGATAAAAGATAAATCCTGAGATGGTTAAAAGGAAAATATGGACCAAAACTGGAAAATAACTTAGCCCATTTTAATCATATTGAAATTTTATAAATGAATTCAACCAATATATGATTTATTCACCACGCAGGATACAAAGCTTTCTAAAATAGGGACCCTGCCATCAGGGTCTTTTTATGCTACTGCTGATAATGGGCATGTAAGTGAAAGAATAGCTTAGTCTTAAGGATCAGGTGCTTGCTATATGAAATACAAAAGAGTTAGAAAGCAAAGTTACTTGTCCTCAAAGAGCTCTTTCATCTTGGGAAGAAAAGAGATGTTGAACCTTCTACTCCAGCCACAATTTAGAATGCCCCTGAATGAGCCAAGGACCTTTGTATGTGGTGTTTTCCTTTCCTGGCATACCCTTGTGAGTTTGGTAAACTCTAACCTCAGTTACTCAGCTCAAGATATCATCTTCTCTATGCTCTCAAAACCAACATTTTCCTCAATTGAAGGACTTAAATACTGTATTTTAATTGGTTATTTATTGGTTGGTCTATCCATAAACTGTAAGCTCTTTGAATACAAGGAGTTTTGTCTTAGGTTCTCAATACATGTTTCTTGAAATGATTTTAACTTGCTTTTAATCTTTGTGCTATTCTGTAATTTTTAGGTTTACTTCATCAAGCATGTACTACTTTTATAATTATACAAAAATTAAATGTTTCAAAGTATAGCCACTAGACTATAAGCTTCTTGAGGGTAGGAACTATCTCTAACATGTTTTTATTCCCTTCTGTGCGTATACCACTGTATATAAGACATTATATAGTACTTTAAAATCTGTCAATTTGTATACAGAAGATAAGCAAATGTCAAATGTGCATTACATGTAGTAAGTCCTAAGTAAAGAATGAAGAAATGAGTATATTTCAAACTTGTTGGAAAGATGAGGTAGAAAAAATGATAGGATTTCGACAGACAGAGGACATTCTATGTGAATAAACAAAGCTATAGAGGTAGGAAAAAAAACCCTCAAAACTCTGTATATGTGTGTAACAAGGAGGCTAGCATCATGCTCCGGGGAGAAAAATAAGAGAAAAGATTGCTTAAGTATAGCAGAGATAATCTGATCCTCGTATGTCAAAATAATAAGTTTAAACTTGTTCTGACAGAGTTTAATCAAGGGGAAAGTGAACCCCCATTGGAAATAATGCTGTAGGAGATTAATTGGGAGAGCAGTATGAAGGACAGTCTAGAGGGAGGAACACCAATCAGATCCTTATTTCAGCAATTCACCTGGGAGATAATTAGGGTCTAAGTGGCATTAAAAAAGACAAATCATCAGGATGTGGTAATAGATTAAATGCTATGCTTTAGTAATGCATAAAAGAGGGCAGCCCCTGAATTGAAATGGGGAAACTGAATGAAACCCTAGATGGATGTGGATCTAATGTATTTGAATTTTTCTGTATCTATTCATTTAAATGTTTAAGTGCCTTTTAGGTGCCACGTATTGTGCCAGACCCAGAAGAACTAGGGTCTCTGCTCTTGAGGAGTTTACAATTTATGCCTAAGGATATGGACTTGGGTGTCAGTAACAGAGAATGTAATTGACTCCATAAAGAGTGACGGAGTCCTGAAGGTTAGAGTTTAAAACTGAGGAGTAGAGGGTTACAAAGAACAACATTCTGGATGTAGGTAAAAGAAAGAACAGGAGACACAGAAGCAGCCAGTGGAAGCTGTACTATGTTCACTTGATTTTCTTGCTACCTTCCTAGCAATACAGTGACCAGAAGAAGGAAGGAGGAAGAGTCTTGCTCTGTTTGTCCTTATTAGACCACTTGTAAAGTGGAGAATTCAGTTCCCTGCCCCCTACCCTGAAAGACAAATTGACAAATAAAAGATAATCCAGGAAAGCCTCTGGGATATAGAAGAAGCCTATACAAACAAAGGCCGAAGGAACTGGGGAGGCTTATCCTGGAGAACAGAGGCTCAGTGAGAATTTGATTACTGTTTTCAAGTATTTGAAGGGCTGAAAGAGAGAACAGACTTGTTTGGTGGATTTCCAGAGGGCACTGCCACTGAAATAAGTAGAATACAGTAATAATTTAAGAATAATGATAG
The DNA here is from genome assembly GCF_028023285.1 of Balaenoptera ricei. Taxonomy (NCBI): domain Eukaryota; kingdom Metazoa; phylum Chordata; class Mammalia; order Artiodactyla; family Balaenopteridae; genus Balaenoptera; species Balaenoptera ricei. Next base: position 68,016,121 of record NC_082646.1, read on the forward strand.
TTAACTTTTACAGACTTTTTTTTTTATGGGCCAGGCACTGTTCCAAGCATTTTATTTATTTTACTTATTTATTTTTGGCTGCGTTGGGTCTTCATTGCTGTGCGCGGGCTTTCTCTAGTTGAGGCGAGCGGGGGCTACTCTTAGTTGTGGTGCGCGGGCTTCTCATTGCAGTGGCTTCCCTTATTGTGGAGCACGGGCTCAAGGCGCGCGGGCTTCAGTTGTGGCTCATGGGCTCTAGAGCGCAGGCTCAGTAGTTGTGGCACATGGGCTTAGTTGCTCCGTGGCATGTGGGATCTTCCCGGACCAGGGCTCCAACCCGTGTCCCCTGCATTGGCAGGTGGAATCTTAACCACCGTGCCACCAGGGAAGCCCCCAAGCATTTTACATATATTAACTCACTTAACTCTCCCAAGAGTCCTATGAAGTCGATCTTATCATTGTCATCCTCTTTTAAAAGATGAGGAAACTGAGGAAAGAGAGTTTAATAACTTGTCCAGAGTGACATAGTAAGGAGTAGAGCCAGGATTTGAACACAGGCAATTTGGTTCTAGAATCTGTGCTGTGCTGCCTCAGGAGAGCCAGATTTTGGCTCTGAGGAAAATAATGCAAAAGGGAAAATTATATAGTGATTAAAGCTATTTGTGAATCAAAAGGCTTGCCTTTCTGAGGCAGTGAGTCCCTTACAGCTGCAGGTGTTCATGTACAAGCTGGACCACCACTTGGCTAAATGTGGTAAGTCTCACTATGCAAAGTGCTATCCATGGATGAGCAGTAGTGACAACACCTGGGAACCTGATAGAATCTCAAGCTCCTTCTCAAAACCAGTGAATATTAAAGTTTAAGAAGCACTCTAGTACAGGATCTTCCTGCACCAGAGAGTACTAATGCAGAGGTTGCAAGCATGGCTGTATTGCCAGACAGGTCAGAATGTGAATCTCAGCTAGGCCAATTTCTAGCCGTGTCATTTATTTGTGTAAACCTCAGTTTCTGCATCTGTAATGAACCAATAATTGTATTCCTATGGGGTTGTTGTGATTTAATGAGTTTATACATGTAAAGCACTCATCACGATGCCTAATAGCCTAATACCCTACAAGTATTTAATAAATATAAACCACTAATAGAAATAGGCACCAGATGTAAGCCTGACCAAATAAATACCTCTTAAGATCCCTCTCAACTTGAGAAGTCTGTTTTTCTATGAACTAAGTATATCAAGGTGTAACAAAAAAACCCCCAAAACATACAAAGGCAAGAAGCAGCGCTAACCTACCAATCAGGCATTGAGTTTCCCAGTCTCAAGGGCACATGAAAAAGAATAACACTCTTACCTCCTTCATTACAATGACGGCAATAAGAAAAAAGTATTACTTTCAATTAATTTGCTACCATCGAGCTTAGTAAATACTATTTACTAGTAAATACTATTCTCAACTTTCAAAATACTCAAAAAAAAAAAAAATCACCATTCTGAAGAGGGAGAGGGAAAAAAGCAGAAAATCAGATGCCTGTCTTTGAAAGATTAACTTTACAAAATACAGGAAAGATAAGCCAGAATCCTGCCTATAATACTCTAAAACTCATTTGGCATTTCATCAGCAACACTTGTATAGCCCAAACATAGAAAACCAAGCAATCCTATTAAAGATAAAAACGAAATGATAAGTTAAAATACAATCTTACTACAACATAGTATTTGGAAACCAGTTGGTTAAGAATGGATCGGAAAATGCAACTGTAAATGGAGCAATAAAAAAGAAGTTCCTGTTAACCATATTCTTAACTTCAAGTTAAAAGACACTGTCAATTCAGATTTGTGCTGTCTGCCCTGTATGACAATAAGACAGGATGTCAACATGTCTGGACCCACATAAGCCTTTTTCCAATGAGGGATTTATAAAGTTAAATTATGGTCATGGTTGTCAAATGGCAACAGGTGGGAGCTTTCACATGCCAAAAGCATTATAGAGAAGGAAAAGAAAGTTTAGATAGAACAATAATATATTAGGCCTGAGTAAACAAGCACCATTACAGAAAACGCTGTCTGACTTCATTTCCTTCTGGTAACTCAGTACATGCAATATGTGCACCAACTACTTGTTCATTCCTGAATGGACTGCCAAGTCCTGGAGACAGTATTTACAATGTTAATGCTCCAATTAGTCAGATACCTTTAAGAAAAACTGGAATGGTTTTGCCAGATTCTTGGACCTAATTCCCTGAAGAGCTTTGATTGTCTAAGAACCTAAATGCCTATTATAAGAGGGGTATTAACTATATCCTTTGTCATTAAATGCAAGCAGGTAGAGCAGAGAGTGGATTCATGGAAACTAGATTGACAGAAACATTACCTCGTGTGAGCCACTTTAGTTTTTCTTTAATTTGGCACTCTAACAATGTCCTGAAACACAGAATAATCCAAAAGCAGATCTGGGATATAATATCAACTGAGACAAAAAGTAATGTGATTTAAGATGTCACGGAGAACACCAGCAAAAACATTAATGCGATTTCAGTAGTTTGCATGTTGGAAAATAAGAGAAACATGGTATTTATGCACTGTATACCTTCCCATCCAAAGACTAGCCTGACAAGATGTTACAGATGATGAGTTTTCATCAGGGTCTTCAGAGGTGGAGCTCTGTGCCAATACTCCTGCTGCTTGACTTGTAATGTCTTTATAAAGCTGAATAAACTGGTACAAATTCATGATCCGTGATGCTTCCACAATGCCACTGCTTTTGTTAATCTAAAAATACAAAGAAAATGAAAAACAAAGTTGATAATTTTTCTGATCGATTTTTCCCAAAAAAGGGGAACAAATATTTAGTCAAACATCCTAGGAAACAGAAGTTTTCAAAGTTTGCAAATTACCTAACAAGAGAGCAAGAGTCTGAGCAAATGAATAATATCATATCCCCTACATCTGTGGGGTTCAAAATACACAATATTATCTCATGTGATACTCAAAATAACCTGTAGGGTTGATTAGCCATCATCCTGTTTAGTTGTTGAGGTCAGGCAACTTTCCCAGAATTAAGAAATTAATTTTAGAGATCAGTATTGACAATCCTTTTCATTTTAATTTATTTAAAGAATTTCTTTTCTTTTAAATTAAGGTTCAGTTTTAAAAAATATTTGTTTATCATTTATTTTGGCTGTGCCGGGTCTTAGTTGCGGTATGCAGGATCTTCGTTGTGGCACATGGGATCTTTAGTTGCAGCATGCATGTGGGATCTAGTTCCCCGACCAGGGATCGAACCCAGGCCCCCTGCATTGGGAGTGCAGAGTCTTACCCACTGGACCACCAGGGAAGCCCCTCAAGAATTTTTTATTTAAAGATTTATTTGAATCCAACAACCACATGCCATTCTACTATAACTGAAACAACAGATTTCCTTGAATATCTTAAGTTGTATTATATACCAAAACTTACAATCTGGAGACATAAGAAAGTGAAGTACAATAGTTAGGTTATATTAAAAAAACATGATTATAGCAACATTTCAATATTTTGAATAAAATAATAATATTTGTAACTAGCATTTATTTTTTTAAATTTTTTAATTTTTTAAAATGCAACAATGAAGCTTTCTTTTTTTTTTTTTTAAATGAGATTCTTGTCTGCTTACATTCTTTTTATTTTATGTATGTATGTATGTATGGCTGTGTTGGGTCTTCATTTCTGTGCGAGGGCTTTCTCTAGTTGCGGCAAGCAGGGGCCACTCTTCATCGCGGTGCACGGGCCTCTCACTATCGCGGCCTCTCGTTGCGGAGCACAGGCTCCGGACGCGCAGGCTCAGCAATTGTGGCTCACGGGCTGAGTTGCTCTGCGGCATGTGGGATCCTCCCAGACCAGGGCTCGAACCCACGTCCCCTGCATTGGCAGGCAGATTCTCAACCACTGTGCCACCAGGGAAGCCCTAGCATTTATTATTACTTGAGAAGGCAGTAAGAGAAAAAACAGAATCAAGTATGAATCAGATTCCATACTGTGAAAATGGTAGAACCATCTCTAATAATCAGAAAATTGATTAAATTTGGGGAAGGTAAGGTCTCTATGGAGATGCAAATATGTAAGATTCTTTGTAATAAAAGACTATACATGGGGTAGAGAACAAATAAATAGAATTAAAGGTGACAGGAATTTATACAGGCTTACAAAATAAGACTTTCAGGGCTGAGGAAACTGGGCCAGTCTTCCTTTGGAACTGCACAGTTCAGAAGAAATTAGGGAATAATTCATATAAACTTAGTATTTAATAGCAAAGCTTATCAAACTGCAATTTTTAAAATTGACGTATAGTTGAAGTACAATATAAGTTACAGTATACAATATAGTGATTCACAATTTTTAAAGGTTATACTCCATTTATAGTTATTATATTAGCTATATTCCCTGTGTTGTACAATATATTCTTGTAGCTTATTTTATACCTCATAGTTTGTACCTCTTAATCCCCTCCCCTTATATTGCCCCTACCCACCCACCTCTGCCACTGGTAACCACTAGTTTGTTCTCTATATCCGTGAGTCTTCTTTTTTGTTATATTCGCTACAAACTGTAATTATTATAATCATACGATTCACACAACAAATATTTATCGAGTACCCATTATGTGGGTGTTACAGGTACTATGTGCATTGCTCTAGGCACTGGTGACATAGTGTGTAAAAACCAGACAAAAATCCCTGTCTTCATGGAGGTTACACTATAGGTAGGAGAGACAGACAAATAAAATACAGATTAATAAGATGGAAGTAAGTGCTATGGAGAATATTAAACAGAGGAGAGAAAATGCTGAAAGGCTACAGTGAAGGCCTCACAGAGTAGGTGACATTTAGGAACTAAAGAGGTGCACGAATCAGTCTTATGGATATCTGGGGGAAAGAGCATTCCAGGATGACAGTCAAGTGCAAAGGCAGAAGTGAACCTGGCAAGAAGCCAAGGGTGGCTGGAACAGAATGAGAGAAAGAGGAGTGGTTGAAGATAGGGTTAGGGAGTGAGGTGGGGACAGAATGTATAGAACTTTGCTGTTCATAGTAATGACTTTGGTTTTTACTCCAAGGGCATGGCAAGTCACTGGAGGGTTTTGAGCCAAGGAGTAATAAGATCTAACTTCATTTCAGATTATGAGTGGAATAGACTGGTTATTGTGCTGAGACTAGACAGAATGGGGACAAGGGCAGAAGCAGGGAGACAAGTTAGAAGGCTATTGGAATAATCCCAGTGAGAGATGACGGTTGCTAGGAATAAAGTGATAGTAGTGACAATGGTAAGAGCTGGTCACATTCTGAATATATTTTGAAGAGAAACCTGACAGGATTCACTCATATACTGATTGTGGGGTGGGTATAAGAGAAAAAGAGAAGTCAATGATGACTCCAAGGTGTTGGTCTAAGTAAAAAGATGGATGAAAATAATATAATTCATGAAGCTTCTTAACAGCCACCTTAGTCCATAATTTTAATTAACCCATTAATTTTTCTAATATTATTCTCACAAAATATTCCATTTAAACATTATTTAGGGGCTTCCCTGGTGGCACAGTGGTTGAGAATCTGCCTGCTAATGCAGGGGACACGGGTTCAAGCCCTGGTCTGGGAAGATCCCACATGCCGCGGAGCAACTAGGCCCGTGAGCCACAACTACTGAGCCTGCGCATCTGGAGCCTGTGCTCCGCAACAAGAGAGGCCACGATACTGAGAGGCCCGCGCATCGCGATGAAGAGTGGCCCCCGCTTGCCTCAACTAGAGAAAGCCCTCGCACAGAAACGAAGACCCAACACAGCCAAATAAATAAATAAATAAATAAATAAAAATGCTATTAAAAAAAAAAAAAGAGCAAAGCTCATGATTTAAACATTATTTAGATTATTTTTTATAATGTTTGAGTATAACTGCCACAGCAGATAGCAGATACTCAAGATAAGGTCTTACTGTAAATTGGCTTTTAGTAGCTTAAGATTAAGAAATATAAAATTTCAGTCTACTATCAGCTTTTTATACTGGACTTTAATTCTTTTTTTCTAATGTTAACACTAACTTCTCATAGAGTCTTTCAAAAAGAAACTAAGAAATGCAAATAAAACATTTCTTTAGATCTAAAATCAAGAAAAATTATACAAATGAAAGGTCTGATTGCCTATGTTTTTAATACTTTTGTTTTTCTAACTTAGAATCTTATTTTAAGGATGATGTTTAATCACCATAAAGATATAATGGTTAGAGATACTGAGGCAAAAAAAAATTTTTTGACTAATAGTAAAATCAAACATTAATTCTGTGTTTGCCAAAGAAGAGCAACAGAAAACTAAGGGATCAGAAATCTGCTACATTCATATTCCTACAGTTTTCTACAATTTCTGCTGGCCCCTTCGATGTGAGCTGAGTAATTTATAAAACAAAGATGGAGAATGTAATTTAGGTACTATACTATATCAATACACAAGGAAAGCTTCAACCTATCCCAGTCATTTAAAATGAGAATATTTCTTCAACAGATTTTTGTTCACTCAACATATATTGAGTTCTTACCAGGTACTAAGCATTACAGGCTATAAGAGATACAAGGATGAATCTAGACAGAGTTCCTGCTCTCAGGAGCTTACTATCTACTAGGGAAACTGAGAACCTAAATAAATAATTTTATTCATAATGTAAAACTTAATCATGAAGTATAAATAAAGTGCTTTTGGAGTTTAGAAGAGCCAAAAGAATTTCTTTAGGTTAACTTTATGGATGAGATGGTATTTGAGGTGGACCTTTAAGGAGACCTCAAATTTAGACATGCATTAATAAAAGATGTGGCAGAAACTACTGGCTGATTATCCAAATGCTATTCCTACTTTTTACTATGCCAGTAGTGCCCTAATTTTGTTTTGGTGGCTACCACTCCCTGAAATGACTCAGGAGTCAGTCCTGGTTAGTCTCATCTAAACCAATCACAGTAATCACATCCCCTCTGCCAGTGTAGGTGTAAGAAGGGGAATGTGAGCTAATATTGACCCAATGAGTTTGAAAGAGGGATCTGCTAGGTCTTTGAATTAACCAATCCAGGAGCTACTTTATATTAGGGTTTCTTGATAAGTGAGAAAATAAATACTGTTTTTGTTTAAACTGGTGGAATAGGGTTTTTTTGTGACTTCTATCTGATGGCAATTTAAATGACAGAGGAATGGACATTCTAGATGAGGGAACTCAGTGAGCAGAGGCATCAAGATGGGAAAGTAACAGCTATACAGCCTTAAATTAGTTAAGCCTGGTGAGACTGTAGATTGCAAAAGGGGATAGTGGTAAAACAGAAAAGATAGCTTGGAGCCATATTGTAGAGAGCCTCAAATGCCAGGTTAAAGAGTTGGGACTATTTTGAAGCCAAGGAAGAACTGTTGAGGAATTTTAAACAGAAAAGTGATCTGATGAGAGCTGTGCTTTAGAAAAGTTATTCTCACAGCATCATAAATTAGAACTGAGGTGGAGTCAAGATGCCAGTGTGGGAAGACGTGGGGTTAGCATCTCCCCACAACTAGGGTGACTGCCGGCCACTGGTGGGAGACTCTGACACCCAAGGAGACGGGAGGAACCCCAGAGTGAATTGGTAGGATGTAGTGGGGACTGAGGCGGGAGGAGAAGTGGAAGCCAGACAGGATCGGTGCCCCTGAGGCCAGAGAGATCAGGAGAGGCAGGCGGGAGGGACTCTCTGGGAAGAGTGGGAGAGGAGTGGAGGGCAATTGCCCTGCCCATTCGGACCTGGGGAGCCTGATGAGCTCCCAGGCCAATGCCCTGCCCTCAAAATCCCCTCCAGGCCACGTGGGTCCTTGGAGGTATAGGAGGGAGGCCGAGGAGATCAGGAGAGGCAGGTGGGAGGGGCCCTCCCAGACCGGAGGAGAGGAGAGGAGGGCGTTTGCCCCACCCATTTGAGCCCAGGAAGCCTGCTGGGCTCCCAGGTGAGGTCTGCTGCCCTCTGAGACCAGGGGTGGGGGGCACGCCTGGGCCCCTTCTGTTCCTTGAGCCTAAGCTCCACCCCCCCACAGCCCACAGGGCCTTTTCCAGCCCTGTGGGTCCTGAGCATTGTCCCTGCCCACCAACCAAACCTCACCAATGCTTAGGCCCCACCCTCCACAGCCAAGGCCTTCCCCCCACCCTTTTTTTTTCTTTTCCTTCCTCCTCTTTTTTACTATTGTGGTATTGATGTACCTTCTGGTTGCTGATTCATCTACATTTTCATTTTTATATTCTTCCTAACATATCTGTTAGTTTCCTAGTCTAATTTTATTTTTTACTTTGTTATTGTTCTTTTTTTATTTTGCCACCCTAGGCGGCTTGTGGGATCTTGGTTCACGAGCCTGGAGTCAGGTCGAAGCTCCCGTGGTGGGAACTCCGAGTCCAAACCACTGGCTAACAGAGAACCTCAGACCCCAGGGAATATTCATCGGAGCGAGGTCTCATGGAGTTCCTCATCTCAGCACCAAGACCCAGCTCTACCCAATAGCCTACAAACCCCAGTGTTGGAAGACTCAGGCCAAACAACCAGTAAGACAGGAACACAATCCCATTAAAAAAAAAAAAAAAAATGAGATGGCAAAAAAATATGTCACAGTGCTCGCTTCGGCAGCACGTATACTAAAATTGGAATGATACAGAGAAGATTAGCATGGCCCCTGCACAAGGATGACATGCAAATTCGTAAAGCATTCCATATTTTTATATATGTATATGTATAGCTGATTCACGTTGTTATAAAGCAGAAACTAACACACCATTGTAAAGCAATTATACTCCAATAAAGATGTTAAAAAAAAAGTATGTCACAGATGAAGGAGCAAGGTAAAAAGCTACAAGACCAAATAAATGAACAGGAAATAGGTAATTTACCTGAAAAAGAATTCAGAGTAATGATAGTAAAGATGATCCAGAATCTCAGATATAGAATGGAGGCACGATTGAGAAAATACAAGAAATGTTTAACAAAGATCTAGAAGAATTAAAGAACAAACAAACACAGATGAACAACACAATAACTGAAATGAAAAATACACTAGAAGGAATCAATAACAGAATAACTGAGGGAGAAGAACGAATAAGTGAGCTGGAAGACAAAATGGTGGAAATAACTACCAAGGAGCAAAATAAAGAAAAAAGAATGAAAAGAATTGAAGGCAATCTCAGAGACCTCTGGGACAACATTAAATGCACCAACATTCGAATTATAGGGGTCCCGGAAGAAGAATAGAAAAAGAAAGGGTCTGAGAAAATATTTGAAGAGATTATAGTTGAAAACTTCCCTAACATGGGAAAGGAAATAGTCATCCAAGTCCAGGAAGCACAAAGAGTCCCATACAGGATAAACCCTAGGAAAAACACACCAAGACACATATTAATCAAACTAACAAAAATTAAATTCAAAGAAAAAATATTAAGAACAGTGAGGGAAAAAAAAAAATAACATACAAAGGAGTCCCCATAAGGTTATCAGCTGATTTTTTCAGCAGAAACTCAGCAGGCCAGAAGGGAGTGGAAGGATATACTTAAAGTGATGAAAGAGAAACACCTACAACTAAGATTACTCTACCCAGAAGGGTCTGATTCAGATTCGATGGAGAAATCAAAAGCTTTTTCAGACAAGCAAAAGCTAAAGAGAATTCAGCATCACCAAACCAGCTTTACAACAAATGCTAAAGAAACTTCTCCTGGAGGGAAACACAAGAGAAGAAAAAGACTCACAAAAACAAACCCAAAACAATTAAGAAAATGGTAATAGGAACATGTGTATTGATAATAATCTTTAATGTAAATGGATTAAATGCCCCAACCAAAAGACACAGACTGGCTGAATGGATACAAAAACAAGACCCATATATATGCTGTCTACAAGAGACCCACTTTAGACCTAGGGATACATACAGACTGAAAGTGAAGGGATAGAAAAAGATATTCCATACAAATGGAAATCAAAAGAAAGCTGGAGTAGCAATACTCGTATCAGGTAAAAGAGACTTTAAAATAAAGACAGTTACAAGAGATAAGGACACTACATAATGATCAAGGGATCAATCCAAGGAAAATATATAACAATTATAAATATTTATGCACCCAACACAGGAGTACTTCAATACATAAGGCAAATGCTAAAACAACCATAAAAGGGGAAATCGACAGTAACACAATAACAGTAGGGGACTTTAACACCCCACTTACACCAATGGACAGATCATCTAAACAGAAAATAAATAAGGAAACACAAGCTTTAAATGACACAATAGACCAGATAGATTTAATTGATATTTATAGGACATTCCACCTGCAAGTGGCAGAATACACTTTCTACTCAAGTGCACATGGAACATTCTCCAGGGTAGATCACATCTTGGGCCACAAATCAAGCCTCAGAAAATTTAAGAAAACTGAAATCATATCAAGCATCTTTTCTGACCACAACACTATGAGGCTGGAAATCAATTACAGGAAAAAAACTGTAAAAAACACAAATACATGGAGGCTAAACAGTGAGATACTAAATAACCAAGAGATTACTGAAGAAATCCAAGAAGAAATAAAAAAATACATAGAAACAAATGACAATGAAAACACTACGACCCAAAACCTATGGGATGCAGCAAAAGCAGGTCTAAGAAATTGCTAAGTTTATAGCAATTCAATCTCACCTCAAGAAACAAGAAAAATCTCAAATAAACGATCTAACCCTACACTTAAAACAACTAGAGAAAAAAGAACAAAGAAAACCCAAAGTCAGTAGAAGGAAAGAAATCATAAAGATCAAAGCAGAAATAAATGAAATAAAAACGAAGAAAACAATAGCAAAGATCAATAAAACTAAAAGCTGGTTCTTTGAGAAGATAAACAAAATTGATAAACCCTTAGCCAGACTCATCAAGAAAAAAAGGGAGAGGACGCAAATCAATAAAATTAGAAATGAAAAAGGAGAAATCACAACTGACACTGCAGAAATACAAAGGATTATAAGAGACTACTACAAACAACTATGTGCCAATAAAATGGACAACCATGAAGAAATGGACAAATTCTTGGAAAGGTACAATTTTCCAAGACTGAAGCAGGAAGAAATAGAAAATATAAACAGACCAATCACAAGCACTGAAATTGAAACTGTGATTAAAAATCTTCCAATAAACAAAAGCCCAGGACCAGATGGATTCACAGGTGAATTCTATCAGACATTTAGAGAAGAGCTAACACCTATCCTTCTCAAACTCTTCCAAAATACAGCAGAGGGAGGAACACTCCCAAACTCATTCTATGAGGCCACAATCACCCTAATACCAAAACTAGACAAAGATGTCACAAAAAAAGAAAACTACAGGCCAATATCACTGATGAACATAGATGCAAAAATCCTCAACAAAATACTAGGAAACAGAATCCAACAACACATTAAAAGGATCCTACGCCATGATAAAGTGGGATTTATCCCAGGGATGCAAGGATTCTTCAATATATGCAAATCAATCAATGTGATACACCACATTAACAAATTAAGTAACAAAAACCATATGATAATCTCAATAGATGCAGGAAAAGCTTTCAACAAAATTCAACACCCATTTATGATAAAAACTCTCCAGAAAATGAGCATAGAGGGAACTTATCTCAACATAATAAAGGCCATATATGACAAACCCACAGCCAACATCGTTCCCAATAGTGAAAAACTGAAACCATTTCCTCGAAGATCAGGAACAAGACAAGGTTGCCCACTCTCACTGCTACTATTCAACATAATTTTGGAAGTCCTAGCCACAGCAATCAGAGAAGAGAAAGAAATAAAAGGAATACAAATTGGAAAAGAAGAAGTAAAACTGTCACTGTTTGCAGATGACATGATACTATACATAGAAAATCCTAAAGATGCCACCAGAAAACTACTAGAATTAATCAATGAATTTGGTAAGGTTGCAGGATACAAAATTAATGCACAGAAATCTCTGGCATTCTTATACACTGACAATGAAAAATCAGAAAGAGAAATTAAGGAGACACTCCCATTTACCATTGCAACAAAAATAAAATACCTAGGAATAAACCTGCCTAAGGAGGTGAAAGACTTGTACTCAGAAAACTATAAAACACTGATGAAAGACATCAAAGATGACATAAACAGATGGAGGAATACACCATGTTTTGGATTGGAAGAATCAATATTGTGAAAATGGCTATACTACTCAAAGCAATCTACAGATTCAATGCAATCCCTAACAAACTACCAATGGCATTCTTCACAGAATTAGAACAAAAAATTTTACAATTCGTATGGAAACACAAAAGACCCCAAATAGCCAAAGCAATCTTGAGAAAGAAAAATGGAGTTGGAGGAATCAGGCTTCCCGATTTCAAACTATACCACAAAGCTACGGTAACCAAGACAGTACGGTAGTGGCACAAAAACAGAAATATAGATCAATGGTACAAGATAGAATGCCCAGAGATAAACCCACACACATATGGGCACCTAATTTACAACAAGGAAGCAAGAACATACAGTGGAGAAAAGACAGCCTCTTCAATAAGTGGTGCTGGGAAAACTGGACAGCTACATGTGAAAGAATGAAATTAGAACACTACCTAACACCACACACAAAAATAAACTCCAAATGGATTAAAGCCTTAAATGTAAGACCAGACACTATAAACCTCTTAGAGGAAAACATAGGAAAAACACTCTTTGACATAAGCCACAGCAAGATCTTTTTTGACCCACCTCCTAGAGTAATGGAAATAAAAACAAAAATAAACAAATGGGACTTAATTAACCTTAAAGCTTTTGCACAGCAAAGGAAACCATAAACAAGACAAAAAGACAACCCTCAGAATGGGAGAAAATATTTGCCAATGAAACAACAGACAAAGGATTAATCTCCAAAATATACAAATAGCTCATGGAGCTCAATATCAAAAAAATAAACAATCCAGTTAAAAAATGGGTGGAAGACCTAAATAGACATTTCACCAAGGTAGACATACAGATAGCCAAGAGGCACATGAAAAGATGCTCAACATCACTAATTATTAGAGAAATGCAAATCAAAACTACAATGAGGTATCTATCACCTCACGCCGGTCAGAATGGCCATTATCAAAAAATCTAGAAACAATAAATGCTGGAAAGGGTGTGGTGAAAAGGGAACCTTCCTGCACTGTTGGTGGGAATGTAAATTGATACAACCACTATGGAAAATGGTATGGAGGTTCCTTAAAAAGCAACAAATAGAACTACCATATGACCCAGCAATAGCACTACTGAGCATGTACCCTGAGGAAACCATAATTCAAAAAGAGACATGTACCATAATGTTCATTGCAGCTCTATTTACAATAGCCAGGACATGGAATCAACCTAAATGTCCATTGATAGATGAATGGATAAAGAAGATGTGGCATATATATACAATGGAATATTACTCAGCAATAAAAAGAAATGAAATTGAGTTATTTGTAGTGAGGTGGATGGACCTAGAGTCTGTCATACAGAATGAAATAAGTCAGAAAGAGAAAAACAAATACCATATGCTAACGAATATATATGGAATCTAAAAAAAAAAAAGGTACTGAGGAACCTAGTTGCAGTGCAGGAATAAAGAGGTAGACACAGAAAATGGACTTGAGGAAATGGGGTGGGAGGGCGAAGCTGGGGTGAAGTGAGAGTAGCATCAACATATATACACTACTGAATGTAAAACAGTTGGCTGGTGAGAAGCAGCAGCATAGCACAGGGAGATTGGCTCGGTGCTTTGCAATGACCTACGGGGGTGGGATAGGGAGGATGGGAGGGAGGCTCAAGAGGAAGGCGATATGGAGACATGTGTATGCATATGGCTGATTCGCTTTGTTGCGCAACAGCAACTAACACAGTGTTGTGAAGCAATTATACTCCAATAAAGATCTATTAAAAAATAATAATAAATAAATAAATTGGAAATAGGAGAAGAGTCTGAAGGCGTGGAGATCAATCACAGAATCTAAAGTAATCTGGATGAGAAGAAAGAGGGCCCTGAGCATTAGTTACAGTCTCCTTGAGAGTGTGAACTTTGTGTTACAAATAAACTCAAGTGAAACTTGGTAGAGGTAAAACTGAAAAGATCAGCTGGATGGTTACCGTGGAAGAGAGAGCAAGAAAAGGAGAAAGAATGCACAGTTTTCAGAAATGACCTTTGTCACTAGAGTCCTTATAAATTCACCCATGTGTCCTCTGAAGTTGACTTTCAAATAGTCCTGAAAGATTATGTGCAGTGTAAACTCGAAGATGATGGGAGTACTGTATGGGATTTACTTAGTCTATTTGAATGGTTTTACATGTTTTAAGCACAGTTCTTCATTTCTTCTTTACCTTATTCCTTTGCAAATTCAAAAGTTGCAGATTGGGCTTCCCTGGTGGCGCAGTGGTTGAGAATCTGCCTGCCAATGCAGGGGACACGGGTTCGAGCCCTGGTCTGGGAAGATCCCACATGCCACGGAGCAATTAGGCCCGTGAGCCACAATTACTGAGCCTGCGCGTCTGGAGCCTGTGCTCTGCAACAAGAGAGGCCGCGATAATGAGAGGCCTGCGCACCGCGATGAAGAGTGGCCCCCACTTGCCACAACTAGAGAAAGCCCTCACACAGAAACGAAGACCCAACACAGCCATAAATAAATAAATAAATAAAAATTTAAAAAAAAAAAAAAAAAAAAAAAAAAAAAAAAAAAAAGTTGCAGATTCCCGAAGTTCTTTCGGGAGTATGCATATTTATAACACTGTAAAAAACTGCTAATGAACTTAATATAAATACAATATAAACCCCAAAACAAACAGAAAATGGAAAAATATGTGTTTGGTATACAGTTTTTTAAAAAAAATAAATTTATTTATTTATTTGTTTGTTTTTTATTTTTGGCTGTGTTGGGTCTTCGTTGCTGCATGCGGGCTTTCTCTAGTTGCGGTGAGCAGGGGCTACTCTTCATTGTGGCGCGTGCGCTTCTCTTTGTTGTGGCTTCTCTTGTTGTGGAGCACAGGCTCTAGGTGTGCGGGCTTCAGCAGTTGTGGTGTACGGGCTGTAGAGCACAGGCTCAGTAGTTGTGGTGCACAGGCTTAGTTGCTCCGTGGCATGTGGGATCTTCCCGGACCAGGGCTCGAACCCATGTCCCCTGCACTGGCAGGTGGGTTCTTAACCACTGCGCCACCAGGGAAGCCCTGGTATACAGTTTTTGAGCCCAGTAATCTAAGTATAAATAACAAAATGTGATCTTGGATCAAGCTGAATACAAGTGTGTATTCTGTTACTATGATTTGTGACATATTATACACTATATAAAGTTACACTGCTACCCACACCACACTAGTATCACATTAACTATCTCTGTGATGAATAATGCGAAACATTTTTGAATGATGGTTCTCTGGCAGCTATTAAGTGCTTTTTAACATCTGGACTTAAAAAAAATCAATAAGCAAATGTTCAATGTTGCTAGAGCCAGCTGAGTGGTATTAAACTATACTATATATTTTCTCTAAATCAACTGTAAACTTTAACAGGCGCCATTCAACTTCAGGCACTTAGCTAAGTCTGGAATTAAGATCTCTCTGTCTTTGTTCCTCGAATCCTTTTTAAAGTTCTTTTATTACTTAAATAATTAGACCTTCAAATTTGATCAACTAAACACAATCAATCCTACTCCACTTATAGCATAGTAGTGGCAATCAACCCACTGGGGAAATGTGGCATATTATTTGGGTAATATCCAGGGTCCATGATACAAAAGAAAAAAACCTCCTTACCCAGGAGTTCTTCATGGATTGATCAGGAGTTGAAATAAAGGCATTCATGAATGCCCAACTTATTGTTTATATGCATATGGATGATTTTATTGTGCTTTAGAGCAGGGGTTGGGATAGGAGGAAGCTTAATAAAATTCATGCCTTCAATTTCACCAAAAGTTCTATGGCCTCAAAAAGGTTAAGAACCACATATTCTAATCCACCCATTAGTGGATGAGGCTTCCTAATACTCTATGACAGCTGCCATCATATTTTTTAGCACAGCTGATATACTCTATCATCTAAAATTTAAAGATGAACTAAGAGACACTTAATTTTTAAGAAGTCATCTTAGAGCTAAGTAGGGTATTACTTTAGGATTCCACAGTCAGTTAAAATCCAAAAAGAGAGGTACAAGATAAGGATGAGCGTTTACTACCACTTTCCTTGATTATAAAAACCTCTGCTGGGACTTCCCTGGTGGCGCAATGGTTAAGAATACGCCTGCCAATGCAGGGGACACGGGTTCAATACCTGGTCCAGGAAGATCCCACATGCCGCGAAGCAACTGAGCCTGTGTGCCACAACTACTGAGCCCGCATGCTGCAACTGCTGAAGCCCGAGTGCCTAGAGCCGGTGCTCCACAACAGGAGAGGCCACCGCAGTTAGAAGCCCTTGCACTGCAACAAAGAGTGGCCCCTGCTCGCCACAACTAGAGAAAGCCCGCACGCAGCAACAAAGACCCAACACAGCCAAAAATAAATAAATTAAATTAAAAAATAAACCTCTGCTCTATTGCAATTATACAACCAACGAAATTCAAACAGTTAACCTGGAAGGCAAAAATAGTATCAAAACTGTTTTATATGGTTTTACAAATAAATGTTAATCACAACCAAATTATAAACATTTATTTCCACTATATTATATTATACTATTATATGTGGTTCTAACCACCAAAATAGTTTAAGCTCAGAGTTGGAAATCTCTATCACTCTCACCTTGGTACAGACTACTCGTACAACCACTTTCCAAAAGGCAGAGGAATCAGACCCAGGTTGTACCTCAAAGAGAAGATGTTTTTCCTGGCCAGAAGCCACTTTAGCAGTTCTGAAAAGAGGTGAACACATTCGTTAATTTTATGAAAAGTCACGTAAAATAATGGAGCTACGAAACCAGATTCAAGAAAGTTTAAGACAGAGGCGGAAATGTGAAGAAAACACACAAAGACAAATAACAATAATGGTGATTGTAATAATTAGATTTTTAAAATATAGTGATAGAGAATGCTTTGACTATAAACATACAATTTAATTTTCAAGGTGGAAAGCATAGTGGAATGATATTTATAAATCTATTTTTTTCATATCTATATCTCAATGATCTTTAAATTTCTAACAAAGACAGCTAGGAAAAACATGTGCAAGGAATCAGGTACTTAAAGAAAAAATTTAGCTGGTTTCATTTATCCATATTTTGACTAGTACCTCAGATGTACATAAAGTGTGAAAAAATCTTGATCTTGGTTGAGTCCTTCCTTAAGCAACAACACTTATATACCTCTTTGAAGACAATTCTTACAGATAATTTGAAACTGGATGAAGCAAATGATTTTGAGACGCTTATGTAACTTTACTGTCCTCCCCTAGCAGAGTAATTCTGATTCAGAAAGCAACAGGATACTAACATAAAAATATAACACTTTTTAGGATAACTCAATATCGTGCATCAATGCCAATTTAAATCAGTTCAAAGACATAAGTATTGCAGCTCCCTTTTATCATTACTCACATTTCTCTCTGAGCACCAGTGGGGATATCACACTCAGAACTAAGAAACTTACAGCTAAATAAATTGAGGCCATTGAAAATTAAGTAACTAGCCCTAGGTAACAAAGTCTGCCAGTGAAAGTAGTACTGCCAGTTCCCAGTTCTTTTTTCTAGCTATCAAGCCATGTGTCTTTTGCGTAGGTTTAACTTTATAGTTCTCAGACAGCACTGAACTTGTGAAATGCCCAACTCTGACCCAGGGGAATTGGTTTTAAGAAGCAAATCCAGTCAGAAACATTCTGTGCTAATAAATAAAAGGGAGATACTCTTTTACCATCACCTCTATATTACACAGTAAGCTTAGCTTGAGGATGTTTTCATAGGACACATTTTATCCAGTATCTTTAGGCCAAAAATCAAAATTTCATATAATAGACTAGGGTTTTTTGTATATAAGTTCTAAGACTCTAAAGGGATGGCAAATGTCATTGATTACTCTTCAAAAAAATTGATACAATAAACATAAAAATTCCACTCTTATGATACTATTAAATTCTCAATCCAATTTTATTCCTTAAGAATATGGTCTCAGAAGTAATGCCTCAAATGCTACCATTTGGATGATCTTTAAAAAAAAAAAAAAAAGAACAAAGTAAAATGCTAGAGTTTTAAAAACCCATGACTACATTTTTATTATAAAAGATCAGACAATACACAAATATACACAGTAAAATGTAAAATCTCCCTTCTCTGCTCCCCTTTTCCATCAGCTCCCCAGAGACCCAGTGTATATCCTTCCAGTTCATTTTCTATGCATTTATATATATATCTACACAGGATCCATCCATATATCCATACAGGGCTTTTTTTTTTTTTTTTTTTTTTGGTCTGTTTTTAATGAGTGAAATCCAGTGTTCTTAAAAGAAATGATCTTCTAAAATAACTTTTAAGAGTTAAGAACGCTTTATTCTTCATGACTGGCTAATAACAGGACACTCCGGCCATGTCCATAAAAAGACTGCATTTCCTTCTCTTTATCTAATGTGTTCTAAATGGCCAAGTATAATATGTCTCTTATCCAATGTAGTTATTGCAAAGCTTAAGGAGTACATTCATGTATTTTACCCTAAACTATTAATAGTGACTATAATATAAATTTATATATACTAAGTGGTTCCAAACTGCTTGGTGATTTTGTTTGGCCTTTTGGGGGTTTAAGGAGAGGTAATATGGGATAGTGGAAAGATCTTCAGGCTTGGCGAAAGCTGGATCTGCCATCGATACTTGGGTAATCACTTTAGGCCTCAGTTAAAATGTCTGACTGTCAGCAGAGTGCCTTGCACATACTATGTGTTCAGTGAACGTTAGCTAAGTTGAATAGACTAAAGAAAGAACCTTTAAGATCTCACTTAAAAGGCAATGCCAATAAGTTATAACTATACCCCCAGGGAGACAGAAGATATATATACAAAGAGAGTCGGATATGGGTGCCGCTAGAGGAAGACTTAATAGAAAGAAGTGACATCTGCTCTCCTGTCACTAAGGGAGAACACACAAACAAAAATGGAATATTTTAAAAGTATAACAATCTGGGGTCATTCAGGTACAAAAAGCTCGGTATATTTTAATAGCTTCTATACAGATCAGTATAAAAATTGATTTAATAAAGAATAATTCACAAAGAGAAGGCTGTTCCATTGGATGTGCTAAGTAGGCAGAGAAGTTTATACTCCATCTTAGAAATCTATTCAAGAGTTAAGTAAAGATGTAAACATGATAGCTAATTAGAAAATATTTATATACAAAATACCTTATTCTTCAGTGATGACAAATGAATTATTACCATATATATATTTCTCTGGCAAAATAATGGTTCAATGAACAAACACAGAAGATTTATTTATTAACTAGATGAACTGGTTCATATTCAGAAACCTGAAGTGCCCTTTGACTATCCTAGGCGCCTTTCTCTAGATGACTAACTGGTATATTCTCTTCTGTTATGCACCTCCTTTAGTGCTTTCAAACAAGGGTCAATTTATATGCCTGTGTTCAAAATTCAGTTTTAAGTTCCTTCTATTCTTTTAGTCCTATGACATATTTTTAGATAGCTACATAGAAAGTCTTATAGTACTCAATAAATATTTGCTAACTGCTGCTGAAAACATTCTCTTACCAACCAATACGTGTGCTTATCTCTCAGACAGTCACAACACTGTGGCATATGTCAGGGGGAGAAAATAAAATGAAAAAGAGCAAGTCTTACACATCATTAAGTTCTGCTACTCTTCCAAGAAATTCTTCATAAGTTAAGGAGCCACTTTCTCGAACCAATGTGACATGTTTTGCTACTTTTTCTGGTAACTTGTTAAGAACCAGCTGCGTCTGATCCGAAATTTGCTGTCCCATGATGAAATGATGTCTTATGAAATCCAAAAAGAGTGTTGCTTCACATCGTTTCTGTCAAATATACATAGAAGTTACTTTTACATGTAATATAAAAATGGCAACATACTCATCCCTTCAAGAAAATAAAGAAAAACAGGAATACTTTTAAGTGAGATCTCAACAGACTTACGTGAGCCTAAGGTGGAATTTATTTAAAAAACTATATTTGAAAGTGAAGATTTACAGTTCGATTTTTTAAAGATCATACAGGTAAGTGAGAATACAGGATTCATTTATCTTATTGGGAGGGTGAATTCCTATAATTTTGCCAAGTTAAAAACCATTACACACACACACACACACACACACACACACACACACACACAGAGGCATTTAAGTGACTGTATTTAATAGGAAGTTTGTTTACCTCATATAATTTTCCTAAGAACATTTCCTGACTGCTTACCATGTCAGGCTCCAAACTAAGGGCTTTCATATATTATCTCATTTATTTCTTCCAATAACCCTAAGAGGTAGGCATTATTATATTCCTAGTTGACAGATAAGGAAATAGAGTTGAGTGACTTATCTAAAGTTAAACAGCTGGGGACTTCCCTGGTGGTGCAGTGGTTAAGAATCCGCCTGCCAATGCAGGGGACACGGGTTCGATCCCTGGTCCAGGAAGATCCCACATGCCAAGGAGCAACTAAGCCTGTGCGCCACAACTACTGAGCCTGCACGCCAGAACTACTGGGCCCATGCCCCGCAACTACTGAAGCTTGCGCACTCTAGGGGCCCGTGTGCTGCAACTACTGAAGTCTGCACGCCTAGAGCCCATACTGTGCAACAAGAGAAGCCACTGCGATGAGAAGCCCGCGCATCGCAACGAAGAGTAACCTCTGCTCGCCACAACTAGAGAAAGCCCACGCGCAGCAACGAAGACCCAACGCAGCCCAAAAAAAAAAGTTAAACAGTTGGTAGCACTTCCCTGGTGGCGCAGTGGTTAAGAATCCACTTGCCAATGCAGGGAGCCCTGGTCTGGGAAGATCCCATGTGCTGTGGAGCAACTAAGCCTGTGTGCCACAACTACTGAGCCTGTGCTCTAGAGCCTGCGAGCCACAACTACTGAGACCTGCGTGCCACAACTACTGAAGTCCGTGCACCTAGAGCCTGTGCTCCGCAACAAGAGAAGCCACCTCAGTGAGAAGCCTGTGCACCGCAACAAAGAGTAGCCCCCGCTCGCCGCAACTAGAAGGAAAGCCCATGCACAGCAATGAAGACCCAACACGGCCAAAAATAAATCATAAATTTATATGAAAAAAAAACAGTTGGTAAATGGTTGAAGTGAAATTTGAACTCATGTTTTTTAGATTCTAGTGCTTATATTCTTTAACGCTATGATATACTGTGATGTATAATCATGATATAAATAGATCAGCTAAAAAACTTATTGCAGAATTACTTTATTTATAAATGTACAACTTAATTTTAATTGTAAAATACATGTAAATTAAACAGACTTTTTAGCTAATTCAACTATGTTACATTTTCTGCTTAGAAAAAAAAAGTGCTTTTGCTTTTTAACTCCTCTAGGTATTTATTTTTTAATTAATTAATTAATTAATTAATTATTTTTGGCTGCATTGGGTCTTTGTTGCTGCATGCGGGCTTTCTCTAGTTGTGGCGAGCAGGGGCTACTCTTCATTGCAGTGCATGGATTTCTCATTGCAGTGGCTTCTCTTGTTGTGGAGCACAGGCTCTAGGCACGCGGGCTTCAGTAGTTGTGGCACACAGGCTCAGTAGTTGTGGCTCATGGGCTCTAGAGCGCAGGTTCAAGAGCTGTGGCACATGGGCTTAGGTGCTCCAGGGCATGTGGGATCTTCCCGGGCGAGGGCTTGAACCCATGTCCCCTGCACTGGCAGGCGGATTCTTAACCACTGCGCCACCAGGGAAGTCCCTCCTCTAGGTATTTTTAATTTAGAATTTATGTAACTTGTTTTCTAAATATGAAGGTGATATTTTAGTTAAAAGGCTGGATCACTACTTTAATAATCTACTATCAATGTAGATCAATAAGTTACTGAATTGACTTAAAATTTAATCACAAAACATTTATTTAATAATCACTCTAAAGTCTTGAAGGATATAATTCTATGTATTGTGGCTAGAGAAGAGTTGGATGTGTTTATTCTAGACAGTTTTTTCTCCTTTGGTAAATAATGATTTATCAAAATATTAAGCACTGAGATATGGTTAAAATAGAAAACAAGATAAATTTTTAGTATTTATCTATCCTGATATATTCTACAGCTGAATAAGGAAATCCCATTTCAATACGAATACCACTACTAATAATAGTAAAATCAACTAATATTCGTTCACCACTTCTACTGTGTAACACAATCTTCTAAGTACTTTATATGTATTCATGAATTTAGTCATTTAAATCCTCATGATAACCATTTCACAGATGAAGAAACAAGATAGTTAAGGAAACAAGCACAGAGAGGTTAAATTAACAAAGCCACAAAGCTAATATTAGAGTTTAAAAAAAAAAAAAAAGTTAGAAAAAGAGAAAAGCATTAAAATTAAAAAGAATCGGGGCTTCCCTGGTGGCGCAGTGGTTGAGAATCTGCCTGCTAATGCAGGGGACACGGGTTCGAGCCCTGGTCTGGGAAGATCCCACGTGCCGCGGAGCAACTAGGCCCGTGAGCCACAATTACTGAGCCTGCGCGTCTGCAGCCTGTGCTCCGCAACAAGAGAGGCCGCGATAATGAGAGGCCTGCGCACCGCGATGAAGAGTGGCCCCCACTTGCCGCAACTAGAGAAAGCCCTCGCACAGAAACGAAGACCCAACACAGCCATAAATAAATAAATAAATAAATAAACCCAAAGTTAAAAAAGAAAAAATTAAAAAGAATCTGATCCCACCCCTCCAAGAAATTCCATTTTATTTACACGTCAAAGACTATCATTTTACCTCACCTGAATTAACACTCATATCATATAAAGCAGGTGAAATAGTAACAATTTATAGTAAAAATTTTGTCAGGAAACCTGCTTTATCATTTAATCAAAAAAATTAAAAGTTATAACTCTAAAATATATAACTTTAAAATATAAAATCATTTACAATAAGATTTCTCAGTAACCATAAATATGCAAATTTTGCTTTGTGTTCAAATTTAATGTGTTATATTTGAGGTTTATTCTTTTAGTCACATTAAATATAGGAAAAGTACAACTGTTCTAAAGAGAAAAACTCAACAATTACTGTTTTGAATCTGAGCCTACTTGGCAATGATAAATATGTATTACAGAGATAAATGAAAGGAAGTTGTTGAGGAAGATCCAGGCCACTAAAAAACCATCTCTGAAGGCAAAATTATGTACTTTAAATATAGCCAAGTGGATTCATAGCAATCGTATTCAAAGAGAAACAAAGCTTTTAGCTTAGAGGAGGTCTCTAGAGTACTCAACATTAGTAATTTCTGGATTTCATAGTCTAGTAAAGTCTCAAAGCACCATGGTGTTGCACATTTATTTCTATTCTAAGTAAGGATAGTTTCCAAAAATAAATGAAAAAATCCCTAAAGCGTAACAAGAATTTAAAGAATAACTTATAACCTAGGAAACAGAAGGATATAATACTAGAATAAAAGTCCTTCCCAAGAAGGCAGTAATTTCACACTGACGTATACTACATACAGTAACACTATGGTCCTTATTTTTCTTGTTCTAATCCAGATGTGTGAAAACATCATCAGGAGCCAAAGGCTGTACACTGGTGTTAGGGAGCCACCGTTACATGGCCTTTTAAAAAATTAAATTCAACAAGCACCATATGCCCGGCACTGTGCTGTGTTCTGGGGATACAATAGTGAGTGTAAGAAACAGGGTTCTTGCCACCATGGAGCATCTGATTCAGTGGGGAAGAGACAACAATCACACCAATAAATACATAATTTCAAAATAATAAGTGCTAAGCCAAACAAGTATAGGGTACTGAAAGCCTATAAAAGGGGGACTTGACCTAGTCTTGTGACAGGGAAGACGTCCTTGGGCAAACATTTGATTTGCTATCAGTCAGAGTTAGCCAGTGAAGAGAGGGATAGAGGCATGGCAAGGGGAGGACATTCCAGGCAGAGGTTATAGAAAGTGCCTAACATAGGAAGGAGTATGGTGACTTTGAGGTTAAAAAAAAAAAAGCCAGAGTGACTAAAGCCTAGGCAGAAGGAGAGGGAGATTAGCACCAAGAGATGGGATGTTTACCATTTTTGTTTATGACACAAAGACAAGACTGCATGCCTGCCCAATCTGTGGATGACTGAAACTGGAATGAACAAATAATGTCCACAGAATACCAGAATCAAGACTGAAAATGGATACTTATTTTCTGAAATCGAATAAATTATGTCAAATATGACTAAAAGTTAAATCCTGAATATGTTTTGAAAGGCACATAAAGCACATAGGTAAGTTATGTTTAAAAGCAAATAAAATACAAAAGGTCTGAGGGTTCCAGTCAAAATAAGTAAACAGTAAATAGCGATAAGAAAGATGCTAAAATAATCCTAAACTCTTGCTAGAAGCAGATGTCCAGAGCAAGAGCCTAGTTCCACTGTGCTCTATAATGGTTCCAACACACCAAAGTTCTCTAATCAGCTCTAAGCAGTGACACTTTTAAAGGGCACTAATCATTTGAATATATTTGGGAAAGCACACAAGATGTTATGGATCTAGAAGAGGAAGCAAAGCAATTTATTCTAGATAATCATAGTTCCGTAACAACATGGAGCATGATGATAGGTTTGTTCAAACACCTGAAGAGCTTTCACGTGGAAGAGGAAGTAATATTTACTTTATATAATTACAGAGACCAGAATGGTCAGTATAAATTAGGCTGATTTCAGGTCAATATAAGAATTTCCTATCATCCATAATTATCCAGAAGGGTTAAGGGCTGTCTTGCAAAGCATGTGAGCTTGCATTCATTGGA
Organism: Balaenoptera ricei; assembly: GCF_028023285.1. Classification (NCBI taxonomy): domain Eukaryota; kingdom Metazoa; phylum Chordata; class Mammalia; order Artiodactyla; family Balaenopteridae; genus Balaenoptera; species Balaenoptera ricei. Next base: position 68,041,043 of record NC_082646.1, read on the forward strand.
AAGGTGGAGGTGTTTAAGCAAAAATAAGAAGTTCATCTAATTAGTGTTTTAGAGAAAATTTTTGCTTGAATGAGAAGTGGAGAAGGTGACCTCTAACCTAATATTTCACTCCCAAAGTGAAACTTAAATTCCCTCTAGCATTCCTGTACTGATTTAATAAAAATGCAATAAAATATTCTAATCAACCAGACTGAAAACTTTAAATTATACCTACAATTCTTAATAAAGAAAAAATTAAACTTTTGAAATATATGGTTTTAAGATTTCATGTAAAATATTAATGATAACTTAATCAATATGCCCACCAAACAGATATTAAAGAGATTTAGTTGTTTGTTTATTGAGTTACAAAATGGTCCCTTTTAAGAGGTAAAATTGTAATTATATGCAGATGACATGATAATATATATAGAAAACCCTAACGACTCCACACAAAAACTACTAGTACTGGTAAATAAATTCAGCAAGGTATCAGGATACAAGATTAACATACAGAAATCTGTTGCATTTCTTTACACTAAAAATGAAATACCAGAAAGGGAAAGTTAAAAAAAAAATCCCTTTTAAAATTGCACACCCCCCCACCCCGAAAAAATACTTAGGAATAAACCCGACCAAGGAGGTGAAAAACTTATATGCTGAGAACTATAAAGCATTGATAAAGGAAACTGAAGATGATTCAAAGAAATGTTAAAATATTCTATGCTCTTGGATTGGAAGAATTAATATTGTTAAAATCACCATACTACCCAAAGCAATCTACAGATTTAATGCAATCCCTATCAAATTACCCATGACATTTTTCACAAAACTAGAACAAATAATCCTAAAATTTATATGGAACCATAAAAGACCCAGAATTGCCAAAGCAATTCTGAGGAGAAAGAACAAAGATGGAGGCATAACCCTCGCAGACTCAGACAATACTACAAAGCTACGGTAATCAAAACAGTGTGGTATTGGCACAAAAACAGACATATGGATCAATGGAACAGAATAGAGAGCCTAGAAATAAATCCACACACCTACAGTAAATTAACCTTTGAAAAAAGAGGCAAGAACATACAATGGAGAAAAGACAGTCTCTTCAGCAGGTGGTGGTGGGAAAGCAGGACAGCCACATGTAAATCAATGAAGTTAGAACACTCCTTCACACCATATACAAAAATAAACTCAAGGGGGCTTCCCTGGTGGCGCAGTGGTTGAGAATCTGCCTGCCAATGCAGGGGACATGGGTTCGAGCCCTGGTCTGGGAAGATCCCACATCCGCAGAGCGACTAGGCCTGTGAGCCACAATTGCTGAGCCTGTGTGTCTGGAGCCTGTGCTCCGCAACAAGAGAGGCCACGATAGTGAGAGGCCCGCGCACCGCGATGAAGAGTGGCCCCCACTTGCCGCAACTAGAGAAAGCCCTCGCACAGAAACGAAGACCCAACACAGCCATAAATAAATAAATAAATAAATAAATAAAATTTAAAAAGAAAACAAAAAACTCAAGATGGCTTAAAGACTTAAATATAAGATATGACAACATAAAACTCCTAGAAGAGACCATAGGCAAAACATTCTCTGACAGAAACTGTAGTAATGTTTTCTTAGGTCAGTCTCCCAAGGCAATATAAATAAAAGCAAAATAAACAAATGGGACCTAATCAAAATTATAAGCTTTTGCAAGGCAAAGGAAACCATAAACAAAACAAAAAGACAACCTACGGACTGGGAAAAAATATTTGCAAACGATGCAACTGACAAGGGCTTAATTTCCAAAATATACAAACAACTCATACAACTCAATAATAAAAAAAAAAAACCCAATAAAAAAATGGTCAGAAGACCTAAATAGACACTTCTCCAAAGAAGACATACAAATGGCCAATAGGCACATGAAAAAATGCTCAACATCACTAATTATTAGAGAAACGCAAATCAAAACTACAATGAGGGAGAAGAATCAAGATGGCGGATGAGTAAGACATGGAGCTCACCTCTTCCTACAAATACGTCAAAAACACATCTACAAGTGGAACGATTTGCACAAAACATCTACCGAACACTGGCAGAAGACCTCAGACTTCCTAAAGGGCAAGAAAACCTCCATGTAACCAGGAAGGACAAAAGAAAAAGAAAAAAAGAAAAGAGAAAGAGAAAAGAATTGGGATGGGACCTACACCCTAGGGAGGGAGCTGTGAAGGAGGTAAGGTTCCCGTACCCTGGGAAGTCCCCTCACTGGCGGGGAGATCAGCCTGGATGGAAGGGGAGCCTTGAAGCCTTGAGCAGAGTGCAGAAACCGGATTGCAGAAGGCAAAATGGAGAGTGACCTGCACAGACGTTGGTACCATCACCTTGTACTCCCCAGGCTGAGATGCTTGTCCACCGGTGTGGGCGGAGGCTGGGTGCTGAAGCTCAGGTTTCGGAGGTCAGACCCAGGGAGAGGACCAGGGTTGGCTGTGTGGAGACAGCCTGAAGAGGCTAGAGTGTGGCAACTGAGGGTGTGCTCAGAAGAAGCCTGGGCCAACCAGAGAGGCAAGGTGCCACTGCTGGGGGGCGTGCAAGGAGAGGGGTGGGACTGCTATAGGAGCTTCTTTCCCTGCACGCATGGTCTCAGGCAACAGGACACCACCTACACAAGCTCTGGGGGCAGGTGTGAGCTGCCACTGCCACTGTGGGCTCCAGAGACAGGCACAGGCCACCACCACTGTCATTATGGGCTCCGGAGGTGGGCACAGGTAGCCGCCACCACTAAGAGACCTGCAAGCAGGATCCAGTTGCTGCCCCTGCTGTCCTGGAAGTGCGAGGGCCGCCGCTGCAAGACCTGTGAATGGGCGCCAAGTGTTGCCCCCACTGTCCCAGGGGGGCGTGGGCCACCGCTACTGTTGGAAAACCTGTGAGCAGGCAGCAATCGCTGCCCCCACCATCTGGGGAGTGTGCACAGGCAGCGAGCAGGTGTCAAGCACTGCCCCTGCTGTCCAGGGAGTGTGTGGGCTGTGGTTGCCACTGGGATCCACGGGAGGAGGAGCCAATTACTGTCCCTGCCGTATCAGGTGTGCGCATGGCCTGCTGCACCTACACACTCATATCAAAGGAATAACAGCCAACACACACTGAGGAAAGAGGCAGCAAGCATCCAAACCAAAAGCAACCTCTCGATTCCCGACAAGACGGCAGAGTAAAAGGACTAGAGCTCACCTCCTCACATGAAAACACCAAAATCACAACTAACTGCTGAACAACCACGGACAAGAAAGACTGGAACCTACAAAAAAAGATATTTTACATCCAAAGACAAAGAAAAGCCACAACTAGATGGTAGGAGGGGCGCTTTTGCAATATAATCAAATCCGTACCAGTAGGATGGGTGACCCACAAACTGGAAAATAATTGTATTACAGAGATTCTCCCACAAGAGTGAGAGTTCTGGGCCCCATGTCAGGCTCCCCAGCCTGAGCTGGAATTGGAGCCCCCCGAGCATTTGGCTTAGAAAGCCAGTGGGCCTTGAGTGCAGGAGCTCCACAGGACTGAGGGAAACAGAGACTCCACTCTTGAGGGCATACACAAGATTTCATGTGTACTGGGACCCAGCACAAAGAAGTGACTTCATAGGAGCCTGGGCTAGACCTACCTGTGGGTTTGGAGCGTCTCCTATGGAGGCAGGGGTTGTCTGTGGCTCACTGTGGGGGCAAGGTCACTGGTGGCAGAGGCCCCAGGGAATACTGATCATCATGAGCTCTCCTGGAGGCCCCCATTTTGGCACAAAGACCTGGCCCTACACAACAGCCTACAGGCTCCAGTGCTGGACGCCTCAGGCTAAACAACCAGCAAGACAGGAACACAGCGCCACCCATCAGCAGACAGGCTGCCTAAAGCTGTACTGAGCTCACAGCCACCCCTAAACACACCCCTTGACACGGCCCTGCCCACCAGAGGGACAAAACCCAGCTCCACCCACCAGTGGGCAGGCACCAGTCCCTCCCACCAGGAAGCCTGAACAAGTCTCAGGACCAACCTCACATACCAGGGGCCAGACACCAGAAGCAAGAGGAGCTATGATCCTGCAGCCTGTGGAAAGGAGTCCATCCACACAGAAAGTTTCATAAAATGAGACGACAGAGAAATATGCTCCAGATGAAGGAACAAGATGAAAACCCAAAAGAATAACTAAGTGAAGTGGAGATAGGCAATCTACCTGAAAAATAATTTAGAGTAATGATAGTAAAGATGATCCAAGATCTGAGAAAAAGAATGGAGGCACTGATCGAGAAGATACAAGAAATGTTTAACAAAGATTTAAAGATTTAAAGAACAAACAAACAAAGATGAACAATACAATAACTGAAGTGAAAAATACACTAGAAGGAATCAACAGCAGAATAAATGAGGCAGAAGAACAAATAAGTAAGCTGGAAGACAGAGTGGTGGAGATCACTGCTGCAGAACAGAATAAAGAAAAAACAATGAAAAGAAATGAGGACAGTCTCAGAGACCTCTGGGACAACATTAAACGCACCAACATTTGCATTATAGGGGTCCCAGAAGAAGAGAGACAGAAAGGGCCTGAGAAAATATTTGAAGAGATTATAGCCAGAAACTTCCCTAACATGAGAAGGGAAACACTCACTCAAGTCCAGGAAGTGCAGAAAGTCCCATATAAGATAAACTCAAGGAGGAACACACCAAGACTTATATTAATCAAACTGACAAAAATTAAAGACAAGAAATATTAAAAGCAACAAGGGAAAAGCAACAAATAACATACAAGGGAATCCCAGAAACTCAGAGTTTCAGCAGAAACTCTGAGGCCAGAAGGGAGTGGCATGAAATATTTAAAATGATGAAAAGAAAAAACCTACAACCAAGAATACTCTACCCAGCAAGCGCCTCATTCAGATTTGACGGATAAATCAAAAGCTTTACAGACAAGCAAAACCTAAAAGAATTCAGCACCACCAAACCAGCTTTACAACAATCCTAAAGGAACTTCTCTAGGCAGAAAAGAAAAGGCCACAACTAGAAACAAGAAAATTACAAATGGGAAAGCTCACTGGTAAAGGCAAATATAAAGTAAAGGTAGGAAATCATCCACACACAAATATGATATCAAAGCCAGCAACTGTGAGGAGAGTACAAATGCAGGATATTGGAAATGCATTAGAAATTAAGAGACCAGAAACTTAAACAATCATATATATATAGACTGCTATATCAAAACCTCATGGGAACTGCAAACCAATAATCTACAGTAGATACATACACAAAAAAGAGAAAGCTATCCAGACACAACACTAAAGATGGTTACCAAATCACAAGACAAGAGAACAAAAGAGAAGGAAGAAAAAAGACCTGCAAAAACAAATCCAAAACAATTAACAAAATGGCATTAAGAACATACATATCAATAATTATCTTAAATGTAAATGGATTAAATACTCCAACCAAAAGACATAGACTAGCTGCATGGATACAAAACCAAGACCCGTATGTATGCTGTCTACAAGAGACCCACTTCAGATCTAGGGACACATACAGACTGAAAGTGAGGGGATGGAAAAAGGTATCCTATGCAAATGGAAATCAAAAGAAAGCTGGAGTCGGGCTTCCCTGGTGGCGTAGTGGTTGAGAATCTGCCTGCCAATGCAGGGGACACGGCTTCAAGCCCTGGTTTGGGAAGATCCCACATGCCGTGGAGCAACTAGGCCCGTGAGCCACAATTACTGAGCCTGCGCGTCTGGAGCCTGTGGTCCGCAACGAGAGAGGCCGCGATAGTGAGAGGCCTGTGCACCGCGATGAAGAGTGGCCCCCACTTGCCGCAACTAGAGAAAGCCCTCGTACAGAAACGAAGACCCAACACAACCAAAAATAAATAAATAAATAAGCCTACACCTTTAAAAAAAACAAAAACAAAAACAAAAACAAAAAAAAAAAAAAAAAAGAAAGCTGGAGTAGCAATACTCATATCAGACAAAATAGACTTTAAAATAAAGACTGTTACAAGAGACAAAGAAGGACATTACATAATGATCAAGGGATCAATCCAAGAAGAAGATATAACAATCATAAATATATATGCACCCAGCACAGGAGCACCTCACTATATAAGGCAAATGCTAAGAACCATAAAAGGAGAAACTGACAGTAACACAATAATAGTGGGGGACTTTAACAACCCACTTTCATCGATGGAGAGGTGATCCAGACAGAAAATCAATAAGGAAACACAGGCCTTAAATGACGTATTAGATCAGATGGACTTAATTTATATTTATAGAACATTCCATCTGAAAGCAGCAGAATACAGTTTCTTCTCAAGTGCCCATGAAACATTCTCCAGGATAGATCACCTCTTGGGCCACACATCAAGCCTCAGCAAATTTAAGAAAATTGAAATCATATCAAGCATCTTTTCTGACCACAACGTTATGAGACTAGAAGTCAATTACAGGAAAAAACTGTAAAAAACACAAATATATGGAGGCTAAACAATATGTTCCTAAACAACCAATGGATCACTGAAGAAATCGAAGAGGAAATCAAAAAAATACCTAGAGACAACTGCAATGAAAGACAAAGATCCAAAACCTATGGGACACAGCAAAAGCAGTTCTAAGAGGGACGTTTATAGCAATATAATCTTACCTCAGGAAACAAGAAAAATCTCAAATAAACAACCTAACCTTACACCTAAAGCAACCAGAGAAAGAAGAACAAACAAAACCCAAAGTTAGTAGACGGAAAGAAATCATAAAAATCATAGCAGAAATAAATGAAATAGATGAAGAAAATAGAAAAAAATCAATGAGCCTAAAAGCTGCTTCTTTGAAAGGATAAACAAAATTGATAAACCTTTAGCCAGACTCATCAAGAAAAAAAGGGAGAGGGTTCAAAACAATAAAATTAGAAATGAAATAGAAGTTACAACTGACACAACAGAAATACAAAGGATCATAAGAGACTATTACAAACAACTACATGCCAATAAAATGGACAACCTAGAAGAAATGGACAAATTCTTAGAAAGGTACAACCTTCTAAGACTGAACCAGAAAGAAACAGAAAATATGAACAAACCAATCACAAGTACTGAAAATGAAACAGTAATTTAAAAACTTCCAACAAAGAAAAGTCCAGGACCAGATGGCTTCACAGGCAAATTCTATTAAACATTTAGAGAAGAGTTAACACCTATCCTTCTGAAACTCCTCCTAAAAATTGCAGAGGAAGGAACACTCCCAAGCTCATTCTATGAGGCCACAATCATCCTGATACCAAAATCAGACAAGGATGCCACAAAAAAAGAAAATTACAGGCCAATATCATTGATGAACATAGACACAAAAATCCTCAACAAAATACTAGCAATTCGAATCCAACAATACATTAAAAGGATAACACACCATGATCAAGTGGGATTTATCCCAGGGATGCAAGGATTCTTCAATATCCACAAATCAGTCAGTGTGATACACCACACTAACAAACTGAAGAATAAAACCCATATGATCATCTCAATAGATGCAGAAAAAACTTTTGACAAAATTCAACACCCATTTATGATAAAAACTCTCCAACAAGTGGGCATAGAGGGAACTTACCTCAACATAATAAAGGCCATATATGACAAACCCACAGCTAACATCTTTCTCAACGGTGAAAGGCTTAAAGCATTCCCTCTAAGATCAGGAACAAGACAAGGATGTCCACTGTCACCACTTTCATTCAACATAGTTTTGGAAGTCCTAGCCATGGCAATCAGAGAAGAAAAAGAAATAAAAGGAATCCAAACTGGAAAAGAAGAAGTAAAACTGTCACTGAAGATGACAAGATACTATACATAGAAAATCCTACAGATGCTACTAGAAAACTACTAGAGCTCATCAATGAATTTGGTAAAGTTTCAGGATAAAAAATCAATACACAGAAATCTCTTGCATTCCTATACACTAACAACAAAAGATCAGAAAGAGAAATTAAGGGAACAATTCCATTTACCACTGCATCAAAAAGAATAAAATACGTAGAAATAAACCTACCTAAGGAGGCAAAAGACCTGTACTCTGAAAACTATAAAATGCTGATGAAAGAAACTGAAGATGACACAGATGGAAAGATATACCATGTTCTTGGATTGGAAGAATCAATATTGTCAAAATGACTATACTACCAAAGGCAATCTATAGAGTCAATGCAATTCCTATCAAATTATCAATGGCATTTTTCACAAAACTAGAACAAAACAATTTTTAAATTTGTACGGAAACACAAAGACCCCGAATAGTGAAAACAATCTTGAGAAAGAAAAACGGAGTTGGAGGAATCAGGCTCCCTGACTTCAGACTAAACTACAAAGCTACAGTAATCAACACAGTATGGTATTGGTGCAAAAACAGAAATATAGATCAATGGAACAGGATAGAAAACCCAGAGATAAACCCATGCACCTATGGTCAATTAATCTATGACAAAGGAGACAAGAATATATAATGGAGAAAAGACAGTCTCTTCAATAAATGGTGCTGGGAAAACTGGACAGCTACATGTAAAAGAATGAAATTAGAACATTCTCTAACACCATGCACAAAAATAAACTCAAAATGGATTAAAGACCTAAATGTAAGGTCAGACACTATAAAACTCTTAGAGGAAAACACAGGCAAAACACTCTTTGATGTAAATTGCAGCAAGATCTTTTTTGATCCACCTCCTAGAGTAATGAAAAGAAAAACAAAAATAAACAAATGGGACCTAATTAAACTTAAAAGGTTTTGCACAGCAAAGGAAACCATAAACACAAAAAGACAACCCACAGAATGGGATAAAATATTTGCAAAGGAAGCAACTGACAAGGGATTAATCTCCAAAATATACAAACAGTTCATGCAGCTCTATTTCAAAAAAACAAACAACCCAATCAAAAAATGTGCAGACCTAAACAGACATTTCTCCAAAGAAGACATACAGATGGCCAAACAAGCACAAGAAAAGATGCTCAACGTCACTAATTATTAGAGAAATGCAAATCAAACCTCCACCTCACACCGGTCAGAATGGCCATCATCAAAAAATCTACAACAATAAATGCAGGAGAGGGTGTGGAGAAAAGGGAACCCTCCTACACTCTTGGCGGGAATGTAAATTGGTATAGCCACTATGGAGAACAAAATGAAGGTTCCTTAAAAAACTAAAAATAGAGCTACCATATGATCCAACAATCCCACTCCTGGGCATATATGCAGAGAAAACCATAATCTGAAAACATACATGCACCCCAATATCCACTGCAGTGCTATTTACAATAGCCAGGACATGGAAGCAACCTAAATCTCCATCAATGGATGAATGGATAAAGAAAATGTGGTACATATATATACAATGGAATATTGCTCAGCCATAAAAAAGAACGAAATATAATGCCATTTGCAGCAACATGGATGGACCTAGAGTTTGTCATACTGACTGAATTAAGTCAGAGAAAGACAAATATCATATGATATTGCTTATATGTGAAATCTAAAAAAATGGTACAAATGAACTTATTTACAAAATAGAAATAGAGTCACAGATGTAGGAAACAAACTTATGGTTACCAAGGGGGAAAGGGGGAGAGGGATAAATTGGGAGATTGGGATTGACATATACACACTACTATATATAAAATAGTTAACTAATATTGACCTACTGTATAGCACAGGGAACACTACTCAGTACACTGTAATGGCCTATATGGGAAAATAATCTAAAAAAGAATGGATATATGTATATGTATAACTGATTCACTTTGCTGTACACCTGAAATTGAAGTAATGAAGTAAGTCAGACAGAGAAAAACAAACACCATATGCATCACTAATATATGGAATCTAAAAAAATAAACTAGTGAATATAACAAAAAAGAAACAGACTCACAGATATAACAGAGAACAAACTGGTGGTTACCAGTGGGGAGGGGGAAAAGGGGAGGGGAAAGATAGGGATAGGGGATTAAGATATACAAACTATTGTGTATAAAATAGGTAAGCTACGAGGATATATTGTACAACAAAGGGAATATAGCCAATATTTTATAGTAACTATAAATGGAGTATAACCTTTAAAAATTATAATTCACTGTGTTGTACACCTGAAACTTATATAATATTGTACATCAATTATACCTCAATGAAAAGTAGCCCCCCCAGAAAAAAAGAAAATGGTCCCTTTTGTTTCTGCATTGTTTTGAACTGGTGTCCTAACTTTGAATAAAATCTATAATTTGAGGCAGCATATTAACTTGTTATCTTGTAATTCCACTTGGTATCAGGTATCTGGGAAACCTAATTATTAACTCCTCAGATTAAAAGGGAACACTATCTAGAGACTACTGAAAGAGCATGGAAAAGCGGTTCTCAACCTGGTTCAGTGGAGAGAGCCCGGGATTTACAGTTCATTTTGAATACCATAAAATGATAAATGTCAACATCCATCATGGGCATAAAAATATGACTCTGTGATCTAGATGCAATAAAACCACAATCAAGGGTGCATGCATGTTCATGAAACAATCTGCTGAGGCCACCCTCTAGTCACCCGCCACAGGTTTTTCAATGTTCCTCTTTGGTGACTCGGCACATTCTTCTATCACAGCACATATCATCAGTTAGGTCACTTGACCATCCCCCTCTGTGAGCTTCTTGAGGGTAGTAGCTGTGTTCTCTCTTCTGGCAGATACATAAGCACACAATAAATGTTTATGAATGGATACAGTAAATATTGCTGACAGTTTCTGGTTTTTTATTATTAACTTAGTATTCTTTTGAGTTTTGTTAACTTGTTCAGTCATCTACTAGTTGCAGAGAAGCTGAAGTTAAAAAAAAATACATGGAAGAAAAAATATAAAATTGTAAAAATGTATCATTAATGTTTATGTAAATTGAGAAATTTTCATTATTTGGTATGAGCAAAATACTTCCCTCTAGATTATGAAACAGCAGTATTGAACAGGAACTTAATTTGCAAACCACTGGCATAGAATTCAGCAAAAGATAAATCTCTGGTCAAGACTTCTCAAAGAACTGGCAGCTCTCATACTATTGTGCCCCTATAATTTAGTCCTTTCAAGCAGGATAACAATGTGCTTTCAAAAAAACATTTGAAGGATTTTCTAAATAAAGAATAATTGTTATTTTGAAACTCATAAGAATATCAAGGATTCCAAAAATGCCACATTCCCTAGTGGGTGGTAACATACACTTGATCACTGCTTTTTCTAACAAAATGAATTGCTGTAGTTCAAATATGCTTTGTAAAGCTATAAAAATCACATCATGGGTAACTGGAAAAAAAAAACCTTCAGGAAAATTTAAACCATATCCATTCATAAAAGGATTAAAGCAAAGATGAAAAGCCTGGAAATACAAGATGACTAGCTCACAAATACTGTAGTATTTAGTAAACCTCTCTGAGACCTCCATGAAATTTTGTATCAACTTCTTTACTTACAGAAGAGATATTTATAGTTGAAATAATCATCAACTATTTTCACTAAGTCCGTTTTAGCATCAGTAAAAAAACTAAGTACTAAAAACTAGGTCCCTATTTTATTTCTCATTGTTTACTCAAACTCTAGATCTGTAAACAGATTATCAGCTGTCCTGCAAGACAAGAAAGTAACAGCAGTTATTACAGACCATATTGAAACTATCAGACTAGTCAGAGCCACTATAGAGTCTAGAATGCCTGTTCTGGGCTCAAAGACCTTAATCAGACAAAAATTTTACGCAAAGAAAAACTACAAAAGGATAGTAACTTGGAGACTGAAAACATGGGTTTCTGATATCACCAGGATGTTTACTAAATACATTTCATATCTGGAAAAATGCACTAACTAGATTTGTAAGAATTCTCTCTGGACATTCTCTGCCTTTTGGGGAAGAGAAAGGGAAAGGAAGTGTGCCAAGTGCTTAAATGTGAACTAAGAAGGATCAGACAACACACACCAAATATAAAACTCACTTTTATCAAATGACAAAGAACACATTTTGGAAACACACAACCATATCCTGGAGGGAAATATTTAGAAACTGCAGCCAGGAAGCATCAGAGGAAAGGAGAAATATTCATACTATTTTTGAGTTCTGAATTCAGAAAGCATCACTTCTTAGAGGGCTTTCCAATATAGAGGCGACTAATTTAGGATCGTTGGTCCGGGGCACCTCACGTTCCAGATGAAATTCAGAACGGATGGAGCTCATATTATAGCAGGAAGAATGGGCGCGCGGGGTGGGGGGAGGTAGAAAAGAATCACTTCATGCATAAGATCTAAGAGTTGTAAGCCACAGGAAGTGTCACGGCCGCTTTAGAAATACGCCAGAGATGAGAACTGCATCACCTGGCACGGTGAAATAGGACAGGGTCAGAACACGGACGTACACTGCAATTTTAAAGGGGCTGGGGATAAATTTGAACAATAATAGTAAACTCACATTCTGTAACACGATAAAAATAACAAAGAAATCATTTCAAAAGCGACACAGAAAGTTTCCTTTCCAAGAATGAATACTACAATTAGTAGCCAGAAAACTTCTGGTCTCTGCCGGGTCTCACGGTGGCTGGTTCGACAAGGCCAGGCCTTTGGCAAGGGGAGCAGCCTAAGCTAATTTAGAACGGGAGGACGGGTTAAGTAGACGGACTTGGCCATTTCTGAGCCATCACCCAGGCAAGGGTTTCTAACTGGGGTGTCCCGGGCGGCGGGCGCGCACAGGTTTCTAGCCTCACTCGCGCGTTAACTCAACACACCCACCACCCTTCCGCCACCGCCCCGCCTCAAGCGCACCTGCACTCGGAACCAACAGCTACGTCCGCTGGCCGACTGACTGCGCCGGCGGCAACATTCAAAAGCGGATCCGCGCTCGAGGAGGAAAAGCTGTCTCCTGATCCCCCAGAACCACTCCCCCCCGCAAAACGGGACAAGCCACTTCCACGCTCTGTCACTGGAAACCACTGGCTTAGAGACAGTGCGACCACGGAAGGGCCTCCCAAGCCAGCTCCACACCCTAAGCCGAGGCCTAGAAACGGCGGCGGCGGGTCGGGGCTTGTCTCCCCACGGAAGCCCGGCGCGGCAGTCGAGGCCTGGCCGGCGTTTCTCCTCCCTGTCCGAGGGTTGTGGAGCAGCGGGCAGGGGAAGCGGCGACAGACCAGCGCTACGGAGCTCACCCCAGGTTCAAGGCATCGCGCTTCCGGCAGCAGCGGCGCCGCCTCAGCCAGCCTCTCACACCCGCAGGCGGCGGCGGCGGCGGCGGCGGCGGCGGCGGCGGCGTCGGCTCTAACCGCCGCCCGGTCGCACCTCAGTGACGTACAGGGCGTGCCCCCTCCCCCCGCCCCAGCGCGTTGCTTAGAGACGGTGCCCAACCTTCCTCCCCAGAGCTTCGGCTAGCTGGCTCAGCTTCTCCTGAGGACCTGCGAGGCCCCGGCCCCGGAGGCCATCCGATAGGGAAGTGTGGCGGCGGAGGCCAACGAGGGGGCCGTGCCCTAGTGGCGGCGGAAGAAGCCTCGCCTGGCAGGCTCCTCGAGGCTAAGGCTGCGTGGGGCCGCAGTGGGTGCGGCCTGGCGGGTGCCGGCTCTCCTGGCCCCATCCCCTGATCGAGAGCCCAGCGGGTGGCAAAGGCACTGCGAGCCCCGGTTTGGTCAAGGGTTGGATTCCAAGCCACTACTTATTAGGCCTTCAACCTCCCACTGGTTATAGCTACACAAAGATCATCTCGTTTCTTTATCATGAAGGGGGCCCATTATGCTCACCTAGCTAGAATAAGAAGCATAAAAGGGAATATATAGAAAGTAACCAGCACAGGGTCCAAAATGGTAAGCCCTAGTAAATGGCAACTATTATTATTATGAGCACATGTTGGCGAGATCATGGCTTTTCAGAACGTCCGTAGTGGATAATTGCTGTGTATTAAGCATCTGTTGTGTGCCAAATACTATACTAGGCACTTTATAGGCATTGCTCTTGTTTAAATAGTTGGCTTCAAGTTGCACAGCCAATAAACAGCAGAGCAAGGGTTTAGACCCAGGTATGACTCTCACTATCGCCTTTAGGCTTAGCAGCTAAATTAAACTATTTCTTATGCTTGGGCATGTTGCCACACTCATCCTTCCCCAGTCATTTGTAGATTTACCTTGCAAGAACTAATCTTGCCCTCTAATAATAGATAATATTTGTTGACAATTTACTATGTGCCAAGCCCTGTTCTGAGTACTTTGAAGGTATTAATTCATTTAATCCGCACAGCAGTCCTATGAGGTAGGTATTATTAATACTCTCATTTTACAGTTGAAGAAACAGGCTTAAGAAAGTCAAGTTTTCCAAGGTCAACCAATCAGTAAGGAGCAGAGGCAGATTCAAACCCAAGCTGACTGAACCCTGAGCCTGTGCTTTTTTTTAAAAAATATATTTTTAAATTTATTTATTTAATTTATTTATTTTTGGCTGCATTGGGTCTTCGTTGCTGCGCATGGGCTTTCTCTAGTTGCAGTGAGCGGGGGCTACTCTTCGTTGCAGCATGCGAGCTTCTCATTGCCATGGCTTCGTTTGTTGTGGAGCACGGGCTCTAGGCGCGTGGGCTTCAGTAGTTGTGGCATGCAGGCTCAGTAGTTGTGGCTCGTGGGCTCTAGAGCGCAGGCTCAGTAGTTGTGGCGCACAGGTTTAGTTGCTCTGCGGCATGTGGGATCTTCCCAGACCAGGGCTCGAACCCATGTCTGCTGAATTGGCAGGGGGATTCTTAACCGCTGTGCCACCAGGGAAGCCCTGAGCCTGTGCTTTTTAACTCTTGTTCTAAACTGCCTCAGTAAGGTGGTGAGACTTCATTAGGGCCAGATCCATGTGTCTGTGTATCCCTTAAAAAAATTTTTTTATTGAAGTATAGTTGATTTACAGTGTTGTATTATGTGTACTCCTTTTATATACCTTATGGAGAGTGTACTGAGGATTGTCTCCCTGACAACCAGCACAAAGCCTGGCATGCAGTAATTGTTCAACATTTGAACATTTGATGAATATTTGAATGTGGTAAAAACTAACAGCCTAATAATGAACCATACATAATGATTTTTAAAAATCTAATTAAATTCAACAAAGTCCTATAGTTGAGCCTAATCTGGGCCAGGAGTCAGGACTATTTCTTTGAAAAAATTGCTTTCAGTTAAATGTAGTGTTGGAGGTTCTAGTCAGTGCAATAAAACCAGACAAAGAGGGCTTCCCTGGTGGCGCAGTGGTTGAGAATCTGCCTGCCAATGCAGGGGACACGGGTTCGAGCCCTGGTCTGGGAAGATCCCACATGCCGCAGAGCGACTAGGCCCGTGAGCCACAACTACTGAGCCTGCGCGTCTGGAGCCTGTGCTCCGCAACAAGAGAGGCCGCGATAGTGAGAGGCCCGCGCACCGCGATGAAGAGTGGCCCCCACTCGCCGCAACTAGAGAAAGCCCTTGCACAGAAACGAAGACCCAACACAGCCATAGATAAATAAATAAATTAAAAAAAAAAAACAGACAAAGAAGTTTTTTAAAAGGCATTACATTGGAAAGAAAGAAAGAACACTGTATTTGCAGACAAAAATACTTTAGAATACTACAAAAAAAATCTACTAGAACTAGAAGTGAGTTTCGAAGGATACCAAGTCAGTATATAAAAATCAGTTTATTTCTCTATAGTAACAATGAAAAATTAGACTTTGGAATGTTTTAAATACCATTTAGCAGCAAAAAAACCCCAAAACAAACACACACATACACAAACTTAGGGATACATTGGACCAAAATGTGAAAGACATATAAATTGAAAACTCTGAAATATTGTGAGAGAAATTAATGATCTAAATACAGAGATATATCATGTTCATGGATCAGAAGATTCAATCGTTTTAAAATGTCATTTTTCTCTGAATTGATCTATAGACTTAGGGCAAGTCCAATAAAAATCATAGCAGGTTCATTTTGTGGGAATTACAAAGCTGATTCTAAAATTTCTATGAAAATGCTACCTAGAGTAGCCAAAACTTTGATCAAGAAAAACAAAGTTGAGGGACTTAGACTACCTGACTTCAAGACTTTATAAGAGACACAGTAATTAACACAGTGTGTTACTGGTGTAAAGACAGGCAAATAGAGCAATGTAACAGAATAGAGTGCAGAGACCGACCTACACAAATATGGTCAATTGATTTTCAAGAAATATGCCAAAGCAGTTCAATGGGGGAAGGATAATCTTTTCAACAAATGATGCTGGAACAACTGGATAGCATGTGCTAAAAATAAAAATAAAGAAAAGAATCTTGATCCTGTCCTCATATCATATACAAAAATTAACTAAAAATGGATCATAAATCTAAATTTAAGTGCTAAAATTATAAACCTTATAGAAGAGAACATAGGAGAAAAATCTTAGTCACCTTGGATTTGGCAAAGATTAAGAAAACGGCACAAAAAGCACAATCCATAAAAGGAAAAAAATTACATGTGATAAATTTCACTTCCTCAAAATCAAAACTTCTGCTTTTCAAAACACACTTTAGAAAACAAAAAGGTGAGGCCCAGACTGGGAGAAAGTACTTGCAAAACGTATATTTGACAAAGGACTTCTAACTAGAATATATAAAGAAATGTTACAATTCAATAAGAAGACAACCAATTTTTTTAAGTGGACAAAAAATTTAAATAAGCACTTCACCAAAGAAAATATATGGATGACAATATAAGCACACGAAAAGATGCTCAACATCATTATCATTAGGGAAATGCAAATTAGAAGTACAATGAGGTATCACTGCACACCCTAGTTATTAGAATGGCTAAAGTTAAAAAGACTGATCATATAAAGTGTTGACAAGGATGTGGAACAACTGGAATTCTTATATACTGCATGTTGGGAATGTAAAATGATACAACTTTTTTGGGAAAAAGTTTGACCATTTTTAAAAGAGCTACATACACCTACCATATGATCCAGCCATTCCACTCCTAGGTATTTACCCACAAAGACTTATACATGAATTCATAGAAGCATTATTTGTAATAGGCCCAAACTGGAAACAACCCAAATGTCCATCAACAGGTGAATGGAAAACACACTGTGGTTTATCCACACAATGGCATACTCGTCAGGAATAACAAGCAATGAGCAGCTGATATACTCAACAACATGGATGAATCTCAAAGTAATTATTCTGAGTGAAAGAAACCAGACTAAAAAACAATTCATGCTGTGTGATTCCATTGATATAAAATTCTAGATAATCCAAACTATAGTGACACAAAGGTCAGTGGTTACTTGGGCTGGGGGATGAAAAGGTGCCAGGGTAGAGATGAGTGGGAGGGTGGTATTACTTAGGGGCAGGAGGAAACTTTTTGGGGTGATAGATATGTTCATTTTCTTAATTATAGTGATAGTTTCATAGGTGTATACCTGTGTCAAAACTTCTCAAATTGTACACTTCTATCATGTGCAGTTTATTAGATGCCAATTATACCTTAATGATATTGGGAAAAAAGATATATCTATTAAAATTTTAAGAGGCTTTATATTTCAGCCTGATCTGAGCCTGGGAATCAGGAAAATCACTCTGCAAATTGCCTTCAATTTTATAAACTGGGGGGACTTCCCTTGGTGGTGCAGTGGTTAAGAATCCACCTCCCAATGCAGGCGACATGGGTTTGATCCCTGGTCAGGGAACTAGATCCCACACTCATGCCACAACTAAGTAGCCCCCGAGCCGCAACTAAGGAGCCTATCAGCCTCAACTAAGGAGCACGTGTGCCACAACTAAGGAGCCCACAAGCCACAACTAAGGAGCCCGCGAGCCACAACTAAGGAGCCTGCCTGCTGCAACTAAGACCTGGTGCAACTGAAAATAAAATTTTTTTTAATTTAATTTTATTAAAAAAATTTTTTTTTTCTTTTTGGCTGCGTTGGGTCTTCATTGCTGTGCGTGGGCTTTCTCTAGTTGCAGCAAGTGGGGGCTACTCTTCATTGTGGTGCACAGGCTTCTCATTCCAGTGGCTTCTCTTGTTGTGGAGCACGGGCTCTAGGAGCGTGGCCTTCAGTAGTTGGAGCACACGGGCTCAGTAGTTGCGGCATGTGGACCCTAGAGCTCGTGGGCTTCAGTAGTTGTGGTGCGCAGGCTCAGTTGTTGTGGCTTGCAGGCTCTAGAGTGCAAACTCAGTAGTTGTTGCGCACGGGCTTAGTTGCTCTGTGGCATGTGGGACCTTCCCACACCAGGGATCAAACCCGGATCAGGGATCGTCCCTGCACTGGCAGGTGGATTCTTAACCACTGTGCCACCAGGGAAGTCCAAAAAAAGAAAAATGTTGTAAAACAGAGTACTCTTATATACCTCATGGAGAGTATAGTGAGGATTAGACTATAGGCAAGACTACAAGACTAAAATATTTAAAAATTAGTGTTAAATTAGTGTTATTATTGACATCTCTAGATAGTTCTTTCTTATCACTACAGCTTTTTTCTTAACTTTGCACAAGCATAATGAATTAGCTAGAATGTAAAACAATAGGACAGTAATAAGGATTATCTTAAAAACCATAATAGAAGAGGTTAGAATTCTCTCTGGAATAGGACTTATGAAGTTGTTTTGTAGCAAGATAAGGAAGCCTTTATTTTTCTTTCATATATAGAAAAAGTGTAGGAAAAATGTTTGTAGGAAACCATAAATATAAATATTAACAGTTATGGGGGGAGGGATAAATTAGGAGTTTGGGATTAACAGATACACACTACTATTTATAAAATAGATAAACAACAATGTCCAACTGTATTCAATATCTTGTCATAACCTATAGTGGAAAAGAATCTGAATATATATATCACTGAATCACTACGCTGTACACCTGAAACTAACACAACCTTGTAAATCAACTATAATTTTAAGAAAAACTTTAAAGAAGAGTTATGGGAGAAGAAACCTCTAAGAGAATCCTTTTATAAGAAGGATCCTTTTATAATGAATCTTGCAATTTGTAATGTGTATTCAGATTGTCATAGTTTATATAGGTATTTTCCAGTTAAAACACAGAGGCTTCAATAAAATTGTAGTAAACACAGTCCTGTAGTGAAGACCAGGAAGATTTGAGAGACTTTTGAAATACTTTTCTAGGAAAGTATGTCCAATGTCTCCTGCTTTTCGTAAGGTCACTAAACATCTGTGACAGGACTGTGGGAATATATGAGGAAGGCTTTCAGTGGCTATGGATTGTAAACATTTTTAACTTCCTGTATGTAATTCATAAAATCATAAAGTCAAAAGAACTGTCTAATAAATCATCTGGTCCAACATTTTTCTTTTATAGATGAGGAAACTGAGATCCAAAGGTGGGAAATGATTCAACTAAGGACTACAGAGCAAGTTAACTAAGCTGGGTTAGAATCCAGATTTTCTGGCCACTAGTCTAGTGCTTTTCCCTCACAATGTACTGCTTTCGCTCTAATTACTGCTTTTAATTATATCAGTGTAGAATACGGAGGAACAACAAGTCACCTACAGTTGAGATGAAAGCATCATCTTCCAGGATGCTGCACTTTGAGGTTTTTACATCTGATTGATCCCTCCTCTCAGGCTGCTGCTTCTCAAGCTCTGGCCTCAGCCCTCTGCCTTTATTTTTTAAACATTTGGAGAGCTCATGCACTCCTAGCTTCAATTATCACCTGTATACAGATGACTCCCAAATCAACATTGCCAATTGTTAACTTTCATTGGTGTATCAATCCTGTACTTCCCTAATTACATAGGGTATCTCCCATAGGAATGAATACCACAGTAATGGCACCTGAACCCAACAATTTCTATATCAAAGTGGCCTCAATATTCCTTCTGGTCTCCGAGGCTCAATCATAAAAAGAGATTTCTTTCTGTCTCCTAAAGCATTCTGTCATGGTATCCTGTATATTCTTTAAAATTTCTTCTCATTTTTTTAATCCTTTTTTTTTTTTGAGTTCTTAGTGTTCTATATATATTATCTCCTGTAAGCCTCACAATGGTCCTAAAAGACAGATTTTAAAGCTACTAAGATCATCTCAATTTTACAGAAGAGAAAAGAGTCCTAGAGAGGTGAAATAACTTGCCCAATTTCATGTAGTGCATACATGGCAGAGCAGGGATTCAAACCCACTGTCTGATTTCAGAACCTCATGTTTTAGCTACTGTATTTTACTATTGGGTTTAACCCATTCTTGTTTATTCCTATCATCTCAGTCTAAGTTCCATGTTAGATCCACATCCACAGATAGATTAGTATACCTTAGCCAATCAACCTATCCTGAAACATATTTATTCAGTCTATCTTGTATCTTGCTGCCAGACCAAGCAACTTAAAGTATTATCTTTTAAGTCTACACCATTAAGGTGCTGGTACTCAATATTAAGCCAGAGCAGGTCAACAAAATGGGCCTTAGTGTTTGGGAACTGTTTTAAATGGATGAATTTACCACCCCATTGCCCCAAAGATCTATCTGGATCTTGGGGAGAGTCAGCTCTGTATACTATCTACCCCCAGCATTACCCTGTCAATCCAAGCCACCTCCGAGCACCCTCCGCAACAATCCTTCATCACAATGTTCTGTGATCACTAATCTTAACACAACTCTTCACGGCCCACCTACTTTTGTCATAACTCATCCCTCACCTTAAGCAAGCTTCTTCTCTGCCTCAGCCATCTCAGTTTGACCCTAGGAATTCCCGTTTTCCTGCCAACAACTCCTCTGCCATTTTCTGCTTTTTCTGTGAACACTTTCTACCTTACTGAAGCCAGAGGAATCCACTTCCCTGACAACCTTTTTTGGCTAAGGGACAAGTTAACATTCTCTCCCCTAGCTGTCAGATCCTTTCACAGCAATGTTTTACTTCCAGCAATTAGCCGTCTCTGTTCCTTTAAGCTCTTCCCTCTGGAAGTCTGTTTTTTCCTAAACCAACTGGGCCTAATAATACTACAGATGAAAGAAGTCATGTTTCTCCTTGTGCAAATGTGAGCCTCAAACCTTACCATTATAACATATAGTCCAAGGAAGGATCAATCCAATGCATACAGACCTGGTGGGGGGAAATGAATGGAGGAAGTTCAAGAACAACATAGAGATTACTTGCTCCAATCCTGGAAGCTCTTCACCTTGGTTTTTTTGGGTCCTTGTTGTCAGAGAGACAGACTAACGGGAAATGACAAAGTCTATCCCAGGAGAGCAAAACCCAGGTCAGTTTATCACTCTGCTACGTGGAAAAACAAGGACCAGAAGCAGCTGGTCCATAATTACATTTCCCAGATTATGTAAAAAAAGTCTTTTTACAGATAGTAAATTTGTACTGATTTGTTTTGGATTAGGATCCAAACAATCCTTCCTCACTATGTCCTGTGATCACTGATCTCAGTGTAGCCCTTTATGGCCTCTCATTGCATTTGATTGTTAAATTTTAAGGTTTTTAAAATTTAGAACAGTCTGTCTCTCTTGCTTTTTTCATACTATCAACTTGTTACAAAAACTGGGTGTGTTGGGGTTCAACTGGAGAAACAGAGCAAGTAGGAAGTATAAACTAAGAAGTTTATTGCACGGAATTGATTTAGTGGTCGGGGCTATTGGGCTTAGCTGGAAATCCATAGAGCAAGCTGTCAGGAAGGGCAGGCTGGAGCTCTTGGGCGTGAGTGGAAACCACCACACTCAGAATTTCTTCTTCTGGGAAGCCTCAGTTTTGCTCTTAAATTCTTTCAGCTGATTGAATCAGACCTACCCAGATTATCTAGGATAATCTCCCTTACCTAAAGTCAACTGATTACAGACTTTATATTTACAAAATACCTTCACAGCAACACTTAGGTGAGTGTTTGATTGAATAACTAGGGACCAAGGTTTAGCTACCTAAACGCATAAGGACTATCACTCTGGGTCAGTGGTTGTATAGACTCTCCCTACATTCTGGATTTATCTGTTTTCTTCCATTTACCTTGTTCCCTTTTCTTGCCGTATTTCCCATATATGCAGTTTGGCTTTAGAGGCTTGATTTGTTTCATGTTCAACTGTTTTGGCAGGAATACTTCATAGGTTGTGCTGTGTGCTTCATGCTGCATCACATCAGGAGGCCCACGATATCTGCTTTATTAAGACTGATCACTGGGGTTCCCATCAACATTTCATCTAATGCCTTTATCCATTATGGTGGTAGTCTGAATCCATTTTATTGGGGATTACAAAACTAGGGTGATTTTCTAATTATCAGAACTTAGCAACATCACTCTGTAAAAAACTTTTCCTTACGAACCAAGGCTATTTGGTTACACTGAAATACTTCCATACAGGAAAGACAGGAGAAATACCAAATTCTTTCCTCTTAAGGAGTTGGTACCTAGTTACTTGCAATTGTGTCCAATGTGTGGAATTTTAACTTTTTTAGTATAATTATGAATTCATGGGTTTTATATATTTGATCAATTGCATTTATTATTACTTTTGGTATTTATATTGTCCCATATTTAGCCAATGGTAGTCACAGTATATGGTCTTTTTGACAAGACTTTTATAGCTTGCTTGCATTCTGGTCCCTGGCTTATCTTCTATATTTCCTGCTCCAGATCTGGAACTACCATTCCTCCAAGGAATTCTGGATCCTTTTACTGGGGAATGGTATGTAGAGGTCCAATCTGGTCGCTAGATAGATCCATAGCTATTGGATTGTCATTACTTCTAGTCCTTTTCAGTAGACAGAACTAGGGAAATTGAAAAGAAAATAACAATCTAGAGTTCATACTGATATTCCTAATTTAAATTTAATATTACAAGATTTTAAATCTTGATCAGTCTTTTCATGTACTAGTACTGCATTGTTTTAATTATAGGGGTTTTATAATATGTTTTAATATCTGGTTGGGATAACCTCCTCCTCTGTTGCTCTTTTTTTCCTCTATGGAGAGAACTCATCTGAAGGGAAAAGGAAGCCAGGCCATTATGAATGATTGCCTAATAAAGCCTTTGTCATGGGATGGAGAGTAGGCTGGAATGAGGTGATTTTAAGTAGATTTTATCCACGAACCAATTCCCATGGAATCAAGTCCATGTCACAGATTTATAGAGGGATGTTAATAAAAACTGCAACAGCTGTCTGCACTAAAAAGTCAGTATATTAGGTTATGGTAAGTACTGCTTTGGTCCACTTCAAATGGAGTTAATCACAAATGGAGAGAGAAGCACTAATCATCCACTTGTTTCACACTAGGGTTACTAGATAAAATACAGGATGCCCAGTTAAATTTGAATTTCAGGTATACAACAGATTTTTTGTGTGTGTAAGTATGTCCCAAATGTTACTTCACACAAATAACTGGGACTAAAATATTATTTATTGTTTACCAGAAATTCAAATTTAACTGGGCATCCTGGTGTTTGTTTTGCTAAATCCAGCAAGCCTATCCAGCACATTCCTTAGCTTTGGTACATCAGGGATTCCAGTGCATCAGCACTGGTGTCAGGCAACTGCAATAATAGCTGGTAGAGATGGCAGTGCCTGCAGAATTTTGTGGTGACTAGAGGAAAAAGCAGCAGTCTCTAGTAGACAAGGTGTCATCAAGAGAAGTAGCATTGCTGGTAGATGCCACGGAGGATATTACCAGGGAAGCAGCAGCAGAGTCTGGCAAAGTCAGCAGTGTCTTGTTGGTGTGGCAGTTCCCCGAGGAAATAGAAGCAGTACTCAGTAGAGACTGTGGTGCCTGGTAGATTTATTGATACCTAGAGGAAATAGTCATGGTGCTTGGTGGGAAAAGGAAGAAACAAGCAGAAGTGGCCAGAGTGCCTAATGGAAGATATGATAGCACTTACTGGAGTGGAATTAGACCAAGAGCAGTGGGAAAAAACTTAGTGCCAGGTGGAAGGTGACCATACTTGCTCGTGAACACATCTGAGTTGCCTGCTTCTGGATAAACATGGAGGGTTACTTTTTTTTTTTTTCAAGGAGTAGGATTCTGCTTCAACAGAGCCAGATAAATGCAGATTACATTGGTGCTTCCCAAGCCATCATTCTAGAAAAGGAGAATAAAGGAAGTATAGATAGTGTAACAAGGATAATGATCTCTGCCTCTACCCACACTTTATTTATATCAGCCAATAAACCCCAATGCAGGGCTCTCTGTGGAAGCTGCTTTGGGCATAGGGCTTAAAGCTGGAGGCCTAAATACTATCCAAAAAAGGATGCAACGGGAGCCACAAGTCCACTTATCTAACCACATATATAGTGTGGAAGTGATGGATGAGGATGGCTACCGTGCCTCTAGAGACCAGGCCATGCCAGGGTCTGAAGCAGAAAGCCAACAGTTGAGTACCATGAATAAGTCCTGAGCTTAAATGCAGAATAACTCCACTCACCAGTAAAATAAGGCCTACTAGAGGTCCTGGCCTTTATCAATCAGGTTAGCAGTGACTCTTCCCATGAGGGGTATTAAAAAGGGGACATACAGAGGTGGGAGCAAGGATGGGAATATTCTCTTGCTTCCGGTAAAGTTTGAAGTGTTCCCCAGCTCTGGTTGGCACCACATGACATTTCTCCCCATGCAGATGCAGGCTACCCACTTACTCACTGAAGTATCATTGTGTCATTTTCACTGAGCATCTTAGTGCTTTGATCTACCTGCACTGGGATTTCAGACAGAGGTCAAGATCTCCCACAGAAAAAGCCATATTTCTGTCCACACTGGCATCAGGTTTGCCTCTTGCCTCTGCCTAGACACTAGTCAATACCCATGGTGAGTTCACATCATCTCTGATGTCTAACAGAGGCATATGCCTCATCCCACCCCCCTTTCCAGATTTATAACCCAAGCATAGTTTCCATGCTGGATCTTCAGATTTAGACATCTCCTCCCCATACCTCTACTAAATAGAAGTTCCTCTTGATAGTACACCTTTAATAGAATCTTTTAAGAAATCTACTAGTGGAGAAAACATGATGTGAGTTTAAGATATTTTGCTATGATACTGTAGCTTTATGCAGTTTTGTAACATCCAAGTCTTTGTTATTACTATTATTTACAATTTTAGCTTTTGATGAAATGGTAATCTTCATAGGAAAAAGAATATGCACAACATAGTATTCTATTAGGTCTTTTGATATTCATGGAGATTTTACTTTTAACTGATTTTGTCTTTTTTTTTTTTTTTTGATCACAGAAGAATGTCTTCAACTTATCTGAAGACAAAAACCCAAACAAAATAACAATAATGATTGGAGTACTTAAAAAAAAAGTCTGGAAATGCCCCCAAATGGTCCTAATTTCTAGAAAATCTTAGAATTTAGTATGCAGAATTTCAGGTTGCCAAGAAAGCACCCTAGACTTCAAAGACTAAAGTAAAAGTCTAGAGACCGAGGAGCCAAATTTTGCCTATATTTATTGGTTTTGTGGTTGCTGAGGGAGCTCAACTTTCTTTAACTTGACCACAGTCCAAAACACTGCAGTTTCCTTGTTAAAATAAATATTAATATGAGATTACTCATAGAGGTGAGTCAATGGCCAACTCATAGAGTAAAGTTCAAGTACAATAGCCTTTATGTATTCTTCTGGCTTGTTCACAACTGCATTCTAAACCAAGAAAAAAGTCATCAGGAAGAACAATATTTGGATGGTCAGGAACAATTGGCCCTGTATTGAATGATCTTAACACTCAATACAGAGAGCTGGATAAAGGTATTGACTTGGAGCTCATGAAATCCGAACAAGTGTATGCATTCATTCATTCAGCATTTACTGAGAGCCAGCTATGTGTGTGTTAATACATACATACAGTACCCTCAGGGTCCAGGCACAGAATGCCTAAAACCCTTGTAATTTCCTAAGTGATAAAAGCACTAGGAACATCTTTTGATCTAATATTTTGTTTTTGACTGTGGTTCCTGACACAGAGTTCCTAAATCCCTTGGAATTTTCTCCTGGGTGATAGCCGTGTCTTTTGTTCTAATGAGGTGACTTTTGGTAGGCTTCTAGATGGTGGCTGGTCATCAGAAAGACTAAGTCATGATCAGAAGCTTAGAACTTTCAACCACACCCCCATTCTCCAGAGGGGGACTGGAAATGGACTTAATGAGTGATCATGCCTATGCGACGAAGCATCTATAAAAATCCCCAAAGTGCAGAGTTCAGAGAGCTTCTAGGTTGGTGACACCTGTAGGTGCTGGTAGCGTGGTGCATCTGGGGATGGCATAGAAGCTCTGTACCCCTTCCCACATACCTTGTCCTGTGCATCCCTTCCATCTGGATGTGCATCTGTATCCTTTATCACATCCCTTTAGATAAACTGGTAAACAGCAAACTGTTTTCCTGAGTTCCGTGAGCCATCCTAGTAAATTGATCACCTTAGCAAGGGGTCGTGGGAACCTCTGCTTTATAGCCAGTGGTTTAGAAGCATGGGTAACAACCTGGAATTTGATTGGTGTCTGAAGTAGGAGGGAGGGGCAGGCTCATAGAACTGAACCCTTAACCTGTGGCCTCTGACGCTATCTCCAGGTGGACTGCGTCAGAATTCTGTTAACTTGTAGGATACCCAGCTGGTGTCCCAGAGAAATGCTTGTTGTGGAGAAAACCCCACACATATCTGGTGTCAGAAGTGCTGTGAGTGTGGCAATAGTGTGAGAGTAAAGGAAAGACACACAGGAAGAAGACTGAGTTTTTCTAACACAAGTAACAGTAATACCATGTGGCATATGCTAACATAGATATACAAGTTGCAGAGAGAAGGAGAGAAGAATCATTAACGTCGTGGGGGGCAGCCTTCTAAAATGACTCCCAGTGATCCCCCACCTCCTGGTATTTATTCATTCCCTCGTATAATCCCCTCCTCTTAAGTGTGAGCTGGGCATAGTAGTTTGCTTATAATGAATAGAATATGGCAAAAGTAATAAGGTATAACTTCCAAGATTAGGTGTAAAAGATGATTTCCATCTTACTAGCACACTCTCTGACTCTTCAGCCTTGCTGGCTCTGATGAAGCAAGTTGCCATTCTGTGAGCTGCCCCAATAGCGAGTTCCACATGGGAAAGTACTGAGGGCAGCCTTTGGCCAATAGCAAACAAGGAACTAAACCCTGCCAACAACCATGTGAATGAACTCGAAAGTAATTCCTCCCGTAGAAGAGCCTTGAGAATACAGCCCTGGCTGACACTTTGACTGCAGCTCTGTGAGAGCCCTGAAGCAGAGGGCCTGGTTGGCCACACCCAGATTCCTGACCCACAACAACTCCAGATAATAAGTGTTATTATAAGCCATTAAGGTTACGGGTAATTTGTTATGCAGCAACAGATAACGAATACAATAAGGAAGAAAAGCAAAAGTCATTGAAACAGAAGGAACAGCACTTGCAAAGATGAGAGGGCATAACATTACATTCTGATTACATTCTGGAATGGCAAATATTCTTGTGTAGTTGCACCATGAAGTATCTTTGCAGGAATGACTGGAGATAACATTTGAGATAACGATTTGAGGCCAAATTGTAAAATGTGTTCAAGAATCATTTGTATTTGTCAGTGTTCCCTCGCAGCAAACAGAAACCTCTCCAACTATTTTAAACAGAAAAACCTTAACAAGGGGAATTAGGTATTTACAATATTGTTGGAAGGGCTTAGAAACTAAGTCTGAAAGCTACTACGACTGTAGTTGCCTCTCACCACCCATGAAGCTAGGCCAGCTTCTGGAACTTTGCCACAGAAAAGCCCAGTATCTCCACGATCATGCTTGCCTGTAGCAATAGCTGAAGTAGTGTAAAGCTGGTCTCTCCTTCCTTCTGCCGTCTAACTCCTGGATCATTGCATAGTACCAGAAAGTAAGGAAGTGCCCAATAAAAACACAATGATAGGGGTAGGTCAAAGGGACAAAGGAGCAAATGGAAAGAGCTCCCAATGGTCAAAGCTGGAGCAATTTGAGCAAAAAAAAAAAAGAAAAACTTACATAATGTTAGATTATACTAAAGTAGAAAATAAATATTTATGAGTCCACACTGATAGAAATAAGTGATTGAATATATTAATGGAGATTAATAAATCAATATCTTGTGCAAGAGAATGCCAAATAACTTATGTAGACATTCCACTTTCAAGGAGGCAGAACGTAACTCCCCTACTTAAGTATGGGCTATGCATTGTGACTTCTTTCCAAAGAGTACAGTGTGGAAAGAGGGAAAAAAGAGTGCTCCCAGCTAACTTCAGTATTATTAAAATGCTCTGAGCTCAAACCTGACCTTGCATGTAGACTATTATAGGGTAAACAACAAAATTTTATTTATATTTAACTAGGAGATTGAACTGACAAATAATTGCTTTTCTTCCTGTTTGGAGACTTAAATGTTTTCTTTTTTAGTGTGTGAGTGACCCTCCTGTTCCTTAGGAAGAATTTATTTACTTGCATATTATTATTATTGTCTTTAGAAACCTGTTCTTCCCCAGAGCAGCTGATTTTGCTTTGGACACTAGCTAAAGGTCTAGAGAAGGGCAATAACATGTAAAATTCTTTGGCTTGAAAGTCAATATGATTCAATTCTGTTCGAGCCAATGGACATTTAGAAACTCCCACTATACGCAAGCATGCGCTGGGTCTCAAGCCATCTGCTTTAATCCTGCTTTCTACCCTTGGAAATCAGCTTGTCTTTACTGGACCTGCATTGGCATGCTAATATCTGACAGTTGGCCTGGACTTTATAAAAAGCATGCAATTTTACAAGGGACTCCTTCCCAACACAGAGTACCTTTGTCCAAAGGAGTGGATCTATAATGTTTGAGCCAGAGAGACAGGCATAGAGAAGAGTAATTTCTGGGCAGGGAATTCCTTTGCACCACCTGCAAATATAATCACATGGCTGTCTAGCTGCCTCGTTTGAAGACTGGCTTTGGTAGGCTGCATTGTAGGTCTGACCTGGGATGGTCCCCCATATTCTTCCAATTTCTCTTTGTTCAATGGAGAGTAAAGAGAATTTGACTAGGAAGAAGGAAACTTCTAGAACAGGCTCTACTTCTAGCTGTCTGTGACACTGGGCTCCATTTTTTTTAGCTAAGAAAAGAGAGTTTAGAGGAGCTTATCTTGGGTCCTTCTGAGCCTTACATTTTCTCATCATATGAGCTGGATCAGGTAAGTCTTTGCTGAGGTTGGTGTCTGCCTCAGGGAGGGAGTAGTTCTCAAAGTTTTTTAGTGGTTCTCTTTTTCCCTTGTTATTGCAATGGATTTGAAGAAAAATTCCCTGAAGTTGGGACAAGAGTCCTGAGTTGTCTTTCTTATTTTGCCTCTGTGGTTTTTGGCAAGTGACTGATTTCAAGCTTGCATATTGGAATGGTTTACATCCCTACATTGTCATTTGCAAGGAAAGCCTGGTGTTGTAGGGAAAGGAGTGTGGGCTCTGTGGTCATTCTGACCTGGGATTGAATCCTACCTTTATCACTTAACTAGACATGTGGCCTCAGAAAAGTGACTTAACTCCTCTAAAAATCCAACTTTCTAATTAATAAAAAATGACAGTAATAATCCTTCTCAAGGAAGATGTGGCAGTTAAACAGAACAACACGTGAAAATGACTGTCACTTAGTAGGTGCTCAATAAGTGATAGTTTCCTCCCTCCCTCCCCCCCTTCCTTCCTTTCTTATTTCCTTTTTTCCATAACGATGGAAGTTTTACATTTTTGTCAGTATTTTTGCAATTGACATTTGGTCTATCTAGAGATTATATGTGGCTAGGTAGGGTTTTTCTCTTTCCTCCTTTCTCCTCCTGAGTAGGGTATATTCTTGTCTAAATTAACAGAAGATGATAGTATCCTAATATACGGTAGATGCTCACGGATGGGAGACCTAGTGTGGAAGATCTGATTATTTTCCAGTTAGCAAACACAGAAGACCACCATTTAGGCTCTTTCCCTTTCTTTCTTCTTCACTCCGTGAGAACTGGTTGAGGCTGATAAAGCTTAAGGACTGACAAATCAGAGTTTTAAACTCATAGACCTCAGAGCCAGGTAGGTTGTAAATGAGTGAAATGGGCTTGGTGTGGAAAAAAAAGGCAATAGTACTATAAAATCCATAGGAAATGACACCTTTACTTTGGTGTGAGGTTGCAATAGAGAGTGGTGAGGACTGTGGTGAGGTGGAGAAAGCATCTCCCATTTAAAGGGGCAGCCACTGATCAGTATTAATAATTATGGCTATGAGGGAATATGGGTTCTTTAGTTCCAGATCTTGCCAGTTTTCAAGGGAACGGAAATACAAATACATGAAATCTCTTGATGTTTAATTCTTGGCAATTAAACCAAATTTTAATATTTGTGGGACAACCATAAAAGACTATGCCAACAGGTTATGGCCTCTGAGCTGAAAGGATCATGGAATTGTGGGGTTACTGGTGAGGGGAAGAAGATATTAGCAGTCTCAGAGAGAAAGACTAGAGAGAGGGGGAGAGAAAGTTAGAGAAACAGAACAAAGGAGCTATCTGAATCTCCAGCTTCCTGTGAACTCTGGAACAGATTGGAATGTAGGACCTGAATCCAAAGTAAAGGATGAATTTATGTGTGTATACTTGACCTACTTAAAATAAGACCATCTGAAGCAAGATGATATATGTACTATTGGGTTTACAAATGTATTTCAGCTACCAAAATTGTCTCTCTTACTTTTGCAAATAACAGATTACTTCAGTTTTGCATGAAAGGTATAATGCATCTATGTAAATAAGAGAGCAAAGAAATTTTCTAAATGCTTTTATTTTTTCAGCACAAATATTTCTGCACCTCTCAGACTCCTTTTGCTGGAAAAAGGAAAGCTAGTGATACATTTGGTAATGACATCTAAAAAATGTACTTTGGTGTATAGAGGTAATGATGTACTTTTTAGGTATGTTAATAATAAATTAAGGCTATAATTGTTGCCATATTCACGAGAAAATAATGAGTAGATTAGTCTCAGCAAAAAAAAAAAAAATTGGTTTTGGAAGTGGATAAGCTGGGGATATCAACACTGAAAAAAATTAGCTTCATACATTCTACTATATGCGATTTTTTATTAATAATATTCAATTATAGAATGTAATAACTTGCACAGCACCTGACATATAGTAGGCATTCAGCAAATGTTTATTAAATTTTACTGCTTTTTAACACAGTAATTTTATTCAGTAATAATTTCTATAACTTGGATAAAAATAGAAATTTTTAAGAGATTTTTTTTTGGGGGGGGGGAGAAAAGAATATACCTTCTTTTCCCTAGAAAGTATATTCTTCTAGAGAAAATAGCAGCAGCAGGAGAGAGAAAAGTAAGTATGTATAAGTTCTAAAAAGTGATTCCAACTAGAATTATTCAGAGATGAACACTTTGACCCCGTCTGTATTTACAGTCCCTACTGACAAATGCTGTCAATATCCTCAGCCTTATTCTTTTTCTCTATTCTGGTTTTACAGAGATTAGGTCTCAAGTCACGGGAATCTCCATGTCCTTAAGTTGCTAAACTTTTCCTTCCTTCTTTTGCTCTTGCCTGGCTCAGAAGGACATGCCAGATGGTATAAGTGTTTCCTTTCCAGAGCTGAAGACAGGATCTAGGCTGTAGAGTCAATCAACAGACAAAGCCTTGATCTCAATGGCTTCTTGGCTCTCAGCTCACCTATTCTCAGGCAGCCTAAAGGCCTCTTGACAAACATGTTCTGATTAGCTGTTTGAGGTCCAGGTGCTTTGCACAAGCTCCTTTCTCCCACTGGGATATTATTAGGACATAACCAGGCTAGAAAGGTTGTGGGAAGCTTTGGAGGTAGGAGGGTAGGATCCAGAAAGGATTGCAATAAGGAAAAGGGAATTCCCTTTGGTGAACTCCAGAGTCCAAAGGTAGCCCTGAGCTGACTCTAGTTAGGAACCAAGGGTAGACTTGCTTGTTTGGTTCTTTGGCCCTTTTAGGCTCCCCATCTGGGACCAGGATGTGTATCAGGAAGGAAAACAACCTCAGGTGTGTCCTCTTATTTCTTTCAGCTTCCATCTAAACTTCAGCTTCCAGGCATCGCACTGTGGTTTTGGGTTGACTCTTGGGCTCCTCGGGTTTTTTATCCGTATTCTTTGATTCCTCATTAGGGTTGCTATCGTCGGCCTTCTCCTCCTTCACTACTTTAGTTTCTATCATTTCCTTCTGCTGGTTCTTGTTTGTAAAAGGGAAGGCCTTCACATACCTGTAGGCATAAACACAAAATTAAAGTGAGAGACTTCTATGTAACACATAGAACAACAGATAATGTTTTGTGATGGCCCATATTGGCATAGTACACTGGGTACTTTTATTTCAGAGAGATGCTAACACATGCACCCTCAAATACTTCAACCCATCCCCACCTGGATGGTTTCATTTAGATGGGACAGTAAGTTTACAGGCAAAACTTTAGGCTGGCCTTAACACCCTCTCATCAAAATCAAAGAATTGAAAATCAAATAAAGCATATCCATTTTTCCCTAGATGTCAATCTTTTCTTTCTATTTCTTGATATTCAAAGGGACAGCCATTGACCTATATCTAAAGGCCGGATAACATACAAGGGCTGAAATAATAGGAAACGTTGGGTGGTAGGGAGGACAGGTGAGGTGAGGGAGAACATTTACAGTATAAGAGGATTGCCATCTCCATTTGGACGAAGGAAATGTCGATAACAACCTTGGATAAACACAAGATGTGGATGTGACAAAGATGACGAGACTAACCATGTGCCAACAACCCCACCTTTTGACGTAGCAAACGGCGAGGCCAGCTGCAGCAGCAAAGAAGAGGAGCGCAAGCACCAGCAGGGTCGTGGGAACACCTGGGGGAGACAGAGACCATGCCTTGTTCCTCCATGTAGACATGACTGTGCACCGCTCTTCTAACGACCCATCCTTACACGTGATGGAGACCACAGACAGAGCAGAAGAGCCTTCTCTGTGACCACACAGGGGCCACTTAGGGCGTTGGGCCCACATGAGCTTCTTTGCTTCCTGCCTACAGAATCCTTGGCCTTGCCTCACGCTCTCTCTACTCTATAAGTTGCAATATGGCAGAGTCCATTTCCTCTCTGTGGCCTTGAGATGACAAGTTTGGAGCAAATCAAGTGTAAGACCCTTTAAATAGGAAAACCAACTTGCTAATCATAGGCATTTAAGGTGTGTATATGTACTTTAAAAACTTCTGCATATGAATAGATAGTAATTTATTCTGAAAGGTCTTTGCATTTTAAAAGTGAAGCTATTTTAGACTCATGATTTTTAGTTTAATCATTAAGGTTCTTTAGAGACCTCAAGTTCTAGGACTTTATGAAATTTGAATTTGCATTAAGCTTTTATTTGTATTTGTCAGGTCCTGAGTGCCCAATCTGGATACAGGCTAGTTTCTATGTATTGTCTGCTACACACACACACACACACACTCTCTCTCTCTCCCTCTCTCTCTCTCTCTCTCTCTCTCTCTCTCAAACACATACACATAATGCAGACAGAAAGTTTTTACCTCCAAACCCAACAGGTTCATTCTTGAATGCCACTTTATTTTCAATATACGATTCAGTTTCTGTAGATATGGTGCTCGTTTCCATAAAAGCTTCCGTTATGCAAATTAATTTTCTTTTCCGTGGAATAGAAGTGGAAGCCAGAGCAGGAGCCACAGTGGGTGTAGTAGAGTCAGGTCCCTCAGTAGACAACGCTGAGTGTGTACTCTCACTGGCAATCATTTCTGTGGTGTATGTTGCAGTTTCCGTGTCGAATATGGGATCATCGGTGGTGATAATTTCTGGAAAGCATGAGTTAACCCAGGTATCTGTCCGGGGAGGGAAAAGTGAAATAAGAAGGAAGTATTGCAATAGCCTCCTAATGGGTCTGCCTGTCTCTAGTCTTACTCTCCTCCAATCCCTTTATACAGCAGCTGGAATGGTCTTACAAAAATGTAAATATAATCATATCACTTCTTCCTTTAGAATCCTTCCCTGACTGCCTGTACTGCACAGCCTATAAGGCCTTCCATGATCTGGTCCCTGCTGACATGGCCAGCCTCACCTGATCGGTCTTTCTCTCGTTCCCCCTGCCATGCTAGAATTCCTTCAGCTCTTTGATATGCTTTCTCTAACATCCAAACCTTTGACCTGGATGCTTTCTTCACCTGTAAGACTCTTTGCCCCTCTTTATTTAGCTCTTCCTTGTCCCTCAGGTCTCAGACTGAATATCTCTTTCTTAGGCAGACTTGAAGACCAGATTGGATCCCTAGACATACATTCTTGTACCTCCTTGTACTTCCCTTGTCATGATTCTTGCTACACTGCTCCCCACTGGACTGTGAGCTCCCTGGAAGCAGGATTCCTGTCTGTCTTGGTCATCATGGTATGTGCAATGTGGCTGGCACATAATACATGCTCAATATTTGATGTCTAAAGGAAGGAATGAGGGGACTTTCCTGGTGGCACAGTGGTTGGGAATCCACCTGCCAATGCAGGGGACACGGGTTCCATCCCCGGTCTGGGAAGATCCCACATGCCGTGGGGCAACTAAGCCCGTGTGCCACAACTACTGAGCCTGCGCTCTAGAGCCCGCGAGCCACAACTGCTGAGCCCATGTGCCACAACTACTGAAGCCGGCGTGCCTGGAGTCTGTGCTCCGCAATAAGAGAAGCCACTGCAATGAGAAACCCGTTCATGGCAACGAGGAGTGGCCCCCGCTCGCCGCATCTAGGGAAAGCCTGCGCACAGCAACGAAGACCCAAAGCAGCCAAATATAAATAAATAAAATAAATAAATTTATAAAAAAAAAAAAAGAAAAAAAAATAAACGAAGGAAGGAAAAGTGAAATGAAGAAAGGAGTAGATGGGGAGACCAAATATACACACATGACACCACTTGAGGACAAAGATCTACTAAAACCAGATTTCTCTGTGCTCATCAAAAAAAAAATTTTTTTTTAAGGAGGTGGGAGACAGGGGAGGGATGTAGGTTTGCTCTCCAATCTGTTGAATGTGGTAGAGAGGAAACTAATATTTGTTGAACATCTTGCTCTGAGCCAACCATGGCACTTCATTAAACAATTTTATAAAACTCTCATTTATACAGGAAGAAACTGAAATTCAGAGAACTTGAATAACTTGCCTAAAATCACATAGCCAGTAAATGGCAGAGCCATGCAATATATTACAATACGCATTTGCATCTCTTTTAAATCTCTAGTTATTTGTGATGGGGGTAGCATCAGCTGGAATGTTAGCCATGAAGAAAAAGTTATTCTATTATTTTTGAAAATTAAGTAAAAGTTACCAACCAAGGTCATGGTAAACATGATAAAACATTTTGACCCCACATGCATTCAGTCAATATTTTACACTATTCATTTCATTTTGAAAAGACCTCTATTCAAATAGGCATCATCCTTGACCTCTGCCCTGGACTTT
Source organism: Balaenoptera ricei (assembly GCF_028023285.1). NCBI lineage: Eukaryota > Metazoa > Chordata > Mammalia > Artiodactyla > Balaenopteridae > Balaenoptera > Balaenoptera ricei. The sequence continues at coordinate 68,076,435 of NC_082646.1, forward strand.
GGAAGGCAGCTATGCTCACCACTATACCACAAATGCCGCCCTGGATTCTTACCTACATTTCCTGTTCTAAAGCATGTGCTATATACTTCCTTCAAAAAAATGAACATTTTTTAATATCAGGGGCAAAGTATACTGAACATGATATACTGTGCTGGGAACTGAGAATACAGAGACAAATAAGGGATGATTCCTGTTTCCAAGAGGACAGAAGTATTTTGATGAGGCTAGGGGGCGATAACTGGGGATTCACAGAGCAGACGGCATGAGCAGGATGTGGAGGGTTAATGCGCTCATTCAACAAATATTTATTGAGCTCCAACTCTGTGCCAGGTGCTGTGCTAGATGCTAGGGATGTGATGCAAATAAGACCAAGTCCTTGCTCATAAGGGTTTATATGTTATTGGAAAGAAGGATAGAGATAATAAAATTAAAAAAAATAAGCCAGAAATTTCAGAGGATGATAAATGTTGAGAAGATAATTAAACAGGATAAGGATCAAACTGGAAGGGGCAGGAATGGGGACAGATACTTTGGATAAGGTGGTAAGAGTAAGTCTCTTTGGGGAGGTGATACTTAAGCTGAAACCTGAATGATGAAAAGTAGCAAGTCATTGAAAATCTAGGGCAAAAGCATTCCAAGTAAAGAGAACAGGAAGTTCAAGAGCCTGAAGTTGAATAATCTCAGCATGTTTGATGACTAGAAGGCTGGTACGGCTGGAATAGAGCTCCAGGTCATCTGGTATGGAAGAGGGAATAGGATATCCCAGTCAATAAGAACAGCATGACCCAAGAATACAGAAGTTTGAAAGTGTAGGTATGTCAGAAAATGACAAGGAGCACAATGTGGCTGGCGTGTAGCGTGTGTGTATGATGGGGAGCATGAAAAACTGCAAGTAGGAGATGAGACTGGGAAGATAGGTTGGAGCCAGTATATCAAGAGTCATAATTGCCATGGTAAAGAATTTGGAATTTATTCTGTAGGAGAAGGAATTTTCAACTGGGGGCAGCAAACCTTCCGAGTGATACACAGAAGTTCACATATGTGCCCAGTTTTACATGCAAAAGTCTTCAGAGTTCACATCAGATTCTCTCATAGGAAGCCACCCAAGGCTGTGGAGAAGAGGAGGGACGTAATCATCAGAGGAGGTGTGTGGAGGATGAAATAGAGATGGGAGAAAGGGCAACCAGGAACCAAGAAGGAGATTATTGCAATTGCACAAAAATAGGAGAACACAAAAGTATCTGGAATTCTAAAACTTATATCTTAGAGATCTTCTAGAGAAAGGTGGTTCTCAACTCTGGCTGTGGGTTAGAATCATCTGGGGAACTTTTAAAAAATACTCATGTGAAGGACCCACCCTGGGCCTGGTATATTACTGACGTGTGGTCATCACCAGGGAAGGTGACGTGGAAGTGGCAGGGCTCAAGGTTTAAATCCTGGCTCTGTCCCTTATTGACTGTTGCCACAGCAAATCACACTCTAAGCATCAGCTACTTCTCCTGGAAAGTAGAAGTGGTACACTTGTATCGTTTCACTGAGGATCAATGAGACAGTAAATGTGTAGGGCCTAGCAGAATCTATGGCATAATCTGTAATATCTGTAAGAATTAGTTTCCTTTGCCTCTCTGTTCATTAAGTGTAGCCAGGAAGGCCACCACGTGAGGGAGAAACGGCAATCTGATCCTGTGGTCCCTTACTGGTCGGGGGCACAATATGTCTCACCTGGAAGTGTTAGGACCTGGCTCTCCTTCCCTCCAAACTACAAATATAATTTCTCTAGAATGTGCCAAATGCTTTGATGGATATTAAACACAGTGTGGTTGGTGTCCAAGAGGAAAGATAGGAGGCAGGGGTATAGAAAGGATGCCTGAAGAAGACGGTACTTGAGACTTGAATAAAGAATACAAGTTAGCCAGGTGATGAAGAGGACGGGCATTGTGGCAGAGCGAACAGCATGAAACAGGTGGTGCACGCCGAGCACAAGAAGCACTTTGGTCTGATTCCCAAAGCTCACAAAGACAGCAGTTAAGAAAGACAATTAGGATAAGGTTTGGGGTCAGGTTTAGGGTTACTGTGATCCTCAGAGCTCACAAGATAGCAATAAAAAAGAAAGTTACAAAAACAAAGAAGCATAGGGTAAGTTTAGGTTAGTGTGAAGATGAGGGCTAGGGTAACTCTGTTCCTCACAAAGATGGCAGACAGAAGCAGGTGAACCTGATTTATTCCAAAATGATAACATAACCACACAGGGTAGCAAATTTTCTCAGGTCACTTTTGTACACAATTCTCTGACAGTACATCCTTAGAGGGATGTCTTCTGAGGATTAAAAGAAATGCAAAGGAATTGCAAATTCCATTCAGTAGGTTTATTATTCCCAATAATGCTGTTTTTATAATTTTGAAATTATTGTAGGATAAGAAAATATATTATTTATTGGGAACAAGAATTTTCCATATAAGAGAAAAAACATGCAAGTATAGAACAAAGTAAACAAAGAAAAAACTTGAATTGTTAAATTTGAGTTGGAAATATCAATGCAAATGCAATATATATATGTATATTTTTTCCTAGCTGCCCACTAAAAAGGACTGAGAAGCAATGAAAATGAGAGCAGTAATGAGAACAACTTGCATGCAGATCTTGGTTTCGAATCAACATTCTCTATTAAAAAGAACCAAGGTCCCTTGGAGAAATAAATGGCTGATTCCATGTGTGGGATAAAGAAAGTACAAAGTGAGCCTGGGACATGTTATCAAGCCAGAAAGCAATGACTTGCTCAAATACTAATGGGACGAAAACAAAAGTCAACTAGAAGGGGCTCCCACTCGCCAAATTTGGGACAATTTGAGCATCAGAAAGAATAATAATTGTAAAATTGATTATAACATATTGAACACAGAGTAAGTAAAATGCTACCATGTCCATAGTAGTATAAAGGGGAGGGAGGAGATATGTGTGTGTGTGTGTGTGTGTGTGAGAGAGAGAGACAGAGAGAGACAGAGAGGGAGAAAGAGAGAGAGAGATTCTTCTTTATCAAAGAATGCCAGCTAACAAATGTAGAAGGAAGAATAGATTTAGAAAATTATCATTTTGCAGTCCTGCATATAATAATTGATTCCAGCTAGGATCATCAATGTCTGCTTGAACTATTAGGTAAAAGATGATTGGGGGGGGGGGTCAGACTATTAGCATGGTGCCAAAATATCACACTATAGGTTACCTCCTCATTGCAAAGGGGAAAACATACCTGAGTTCATTAGAGGTCTGGCAGTCACCGTCTTATTCAAATGATCAAAGTTAGCATGTAATAGTGGGACATACTTACATTAAGGGCCTTTTGTTGGGATATGATCTAAAGTACACAATATCATCTATCAAGTATTTTTGCCAAACCTAGTGAACATGAATCTAATCAAGCCTCTACACCTAACTTTAAGTATATAGGAAGCGCAGGGAATGGAAACACAAGTTAAATGAAACCACGAGGAAACACGTAAATCCAAGTCATCTCCCCTGACTCCTTTTCATTTAGTCCATAGGGCTGGGTGTCCTATCATTGCATTGACAGCTGGCAGGAAGGCCAGGAAGTTAAAAGGCCAGGCCATTTGACCGTCAGGGACTGGCCGTCAGATGAGCAAGCATGCAAACCACCAATTCCACAGCCAAAAGTGATAGGCGGCAGAGGCAAGGGGAGGAGGATGGTGAAAAAAATATGGGAAGAAGCTTATGGTCCAGTCTTGACTTGGCCTCTAGCTGACTGTAAGACTTTGAATAAGGCAAACCTCCATTCTGAGCTACAGTCGTTTCATCCATGAAGTGAGGGAAGTGGACAAAGTCTCTTTCACGGCCCTTCCTGGGCCAAGGCTCCCTGGTTCACAGAACCGCTTGGACCTTATGCTGCCTTTGGGCAACAGAACACTGCTGGTGCCCTTTTATCTCTTGGATCTTAGAGAATGACCACTGAGCCATCTGACCTTTAGAAGGTCAGATTTATGAGTATGTGTGAAGAGTAATAAATCAGACAGAGGTTCTTATGATAAAGTGAGAACAAGTGTTTAGTCAAAGAAAAACTTTCTGAGAAGTTACTTAGGTAAAGCACTTGGGCTAAGGCCGCCAAGGTCTCCCAACAAGGTTAAAGGGATGACTGTGAGCAAATCAGTTCTATTTTCTAGCTTTAATTCCTTCCTTCATAAAATGAAAATTGGGTCTTGTTCTTAAAAACATCTAATGTAGCATCTGAATTTCCACTCCTGTAAAGGAATGTGGGATAAAGGAAAGAGTTAGATCTGTGTGTGAATCTTCATAGTAAGGAGACCTTAGACGAATGTACTTGTGTCCTCTGAAGCTAAGCTTTTTCATCTGCAAAATACGGATGATAAAGCACACCTCCTATGGAGATTGTCAAGGTTCAGCAAGATAACTTAGTACCTTGCTTTGTCCATAGTGGATGTTTCCTTCCCTTCGTCCTGTTTATCTTGTAGGATGAAGGCGGGGTGGGTAATGGAGCCTCCAGGGATGCCCTCTCCCTATGTTGCCGATCTGTCATATTTTCTCTAACTTTTTGCTCTGAGAGGGACACCTCTACCCTGGTCAAAGAGGCAGTCTTGGGAGGATTCAGTGGCCATCACCATGATTGCTTCTGCTGCTGCTGAGGGTTACTCTTCTCAGAATGGTTATAGAGCTATTGAAATCCAGACAAAACATGCCATGTGGAGAGCCTGCAGATCTGACTCACCAGATGAGTTGTGACAATAGGCCCTGTGCTGTTGGTTGAGTGAACTTCTCCAAATCAGGACGCCCACCCCATTCTTCCCACACTTGGGGTTCTGGATAATCCGGGGGATGACCACGAACTGATTTTTAACCCATCCATAGCTGTAACAGAATACACATGAACTGAGTGGATGCATTGATCTCTGTTGCTGAACAAGAACACAGAGCCAAAAGAGCTCCCACAGTGTTTGTGAATCCAGCTGTTTCTCACCTGCAAGTCTCAAAGCCAGATTTCCATGCTGCTTCAACCTGTTCTTTGCTGGCCAGAGTTAGTCCTACGAGCCTACAGGCCTCCTGGGCTTCTGTGAAATTCAGCTGCGGGTGTGTCCTTTTGTTCACAAGAGTGACTCCCATGATTCTGCATGGTCCTGAGATGGAAAGCTCTGCAAAGGAATCACATAGGCCCTCAGTGTGCTGCTGTCCTTGCCCCTAGCCCTCAGGCTCTCCTTCCTAGTAGAGCATCATTGTCTCAAAGCAGCAGCTGGGATTGAAGTTTAGAAATAATAGGACACAGACCAGACATTTTCCACAAGGACATCCTGCTGGGTTAGGTAGGTGCTTGCCCGGATCCAGGCTGTACCTCTCACCAGGTCCGAGTCCATCGACCCTCACTGCACTCAGGTTCCTTGTTCATTACATGGAGGCTTTGGCTACCACTTCCTGGGGTGCAGTCTAGGGGATGCAGCTTCTGCAAACCTTTTTGGAGTCTATAAAATGAAGGGTCTGAGACTTTGAGAAAGATAGAATCCAGGGCTCTGGTTAACAGAATAGTGAACAAGACTCCAATGTCTGTTGGGGACAGCACTATTTCTGAGATGGGCTGAAAAATGTTGCACTTGGTATAATAGAAAGTGAACCTTCTCTGACCATTGGGGGGCAGGCTTACTCAGAAGTTCCTAGAGGAGTCAGATAGTAAAGCTTGCATGGCAGAGAAACTAAATAAAGGAAGTAGACTTTGAAAGTCAGACCTGGATTTGAATCTAGTCTGTGTCGCTTGCTGGCTCTGTGAATTTAGGCTGGTTACTTCATCTCTTCGAGCCTCAGTTTCCACATTTAGAAAATTGAAAGAATAACAGTATCTATTGTATAGGGTGGTGAAAGTTAAATGAGCTAATTCAAATAAAAATGCAGGCTTCCCTGGTGGCGCAGTGGGCTTCCCTGGTGGCGCAGTGGTTGAGAGTCTGCCTGCCAATGCAGGGGACACGGGTTCGAGCCCTGGTCTGGGAGGGTCCCACGTGCCGCGGAGCAACTGGGCCCGTGAGCCACAACTACTGAGCCTGCGTGTCTGGAGCCTGTGCTCCGCAACAAGAGAGGCCGCGATGGTGAGAGGCCCGTGCACCGCGATGAAGGGTGGCCCCCACTTGCCACAACCAGAGAAAGCCCTCGCACAGAAACGAAGACTCAACACAGCCATAAATAAATAAATAAATTAAAAAAAAATGCTTAGCATAGTGCCGGTCACACAGTAGGCACTCAATAAATCATAACATAGTATCGTTACCTTCAAAGCACTTTGGTTTTAGTCTGCTAATGACTGATCTCCCTAGGGAAGCTGAGGCAGTTGAACAGTTAAGATGTGAATAATATCTTACTCAAAATCTAACAGATCTGAGAGTTCTTTTGATCCCTTCTCTCTGGGTTCTGGGATTTATAGACCTGTATGAAATTGCAAATTTGCATTGCATTTTGGTTCTTTGTTCCAACTGGGCTTCATCCACAAAAGTTCATAAAAGGGTGTTTCAATCTCCCAAGTAATTGCTTGAACACAGATCTGTGCACTGGATTCCTAGTCAAATGCTTTGACCACTGTCTAAGGTGGTATTTAAATTTAAAGGAAGTTTCTTCTTGCAAACATGGAAGGAGCATTTCTAAGTCCCCCATGTGACCTTGCTGTGGAGCAGGGGGCTGGGGGAAGGGAAATGAATATGACGTATGGTATTTATGGAGAGCCTTGTTTGCTTCCAGACCCTGCTCTCACCAAAAGAGAGACCAGAGAGCCAACACCCAATATGAGTGTTTGTGACAGAACAGCCTCTTATGACTGTGTGCACTAATACCTACACCAACACTGATATTAATACTAATGTCAATGTTAATTCCAACTTCTATCACCTGTAGATGCCACTCTGTGCCAAACCCTGTCTGTTTTGACAGAAAATTGAGGTTCAGGGAGATTAAGTAACTTTCCCGAGCCCAAGGATATACAGCAACTAGGTGGCAGTTTGGGGGCACAAACCCAATTATGATTGATACTAAAACCTCAGTTCTTAACTAGGACACTGTTCTGCTTCCAACTGTGCAATGGTGGGGGGGGGAGATGAACACACACACAAACACACATATACACACACACACCACTAGAGCTGAACTCTCGGAACACACCATTTGTCCTGGAATTTGGCCCATTTCACTCATAAGCTTGCTATGGCTGCTTCTTTGGGAATACCTGTAGAGAAGGTATATTAATTACACTGTAATGTGGTCTTGATACTCTCATCATACATCATTTTTACTCTAAATATTATTGTTATGAGTAATGATAGACCTATTCTTGGCAATAGACCTATTCTTGGCAATAGACCTAGCTTTGAATATTTCTTCTACTGTTAATTGGCTGTGGGACCTTGGGCAAGTTAGCATTCTCAGCTGTAAAAGGGGGATGGTTATATCTTCTTTACAGAATTTTTGTCAGAATTTTAAAATTATATAACTTGTACCTAGTGGAGCCTGGGTCCACAGTAGGCAGTCAACAAATATTCATAGATTTTATGCTTTCCTGTTTAAGGACAAAAACAGGGAGCTGGAATCCAAGTGATATTCGAGTAACCCCTTCCTCAAGCTTTCTTAGGAAACAACAAGCATAGCAGAAACAGTATATACCTAGGAATCAGAGCTGAATTCAAACCCAAGCTTTATTATTTACTGCCTTCATGACATTAGGCAAGTTGCTTGGCCTCACTGAGCCTGTTCCTTCATCTATAAAGTGTCTTCTTAAGAAATATATATATACATTTCTTATATATATTTTATATACTATGTATAGTACATAAAAATAGGCCCTCAAAAATACTAGCGCCCATCCTCATCCACTCACCTTCATCAACCACCTTTTCCCTAATCATGGCTCTGTATAACTTTCAGTTGTTTCCAAAATTTCAATTCCCTTAGGAAAATTTTGCCATTATTGAGGATGGTCCAAAGACTGTGCTGAGTCAATGTCAAAGAACAATTTCCATAATAGTTTGAGGATTAATGGCAGTATTTGGGGGAAAAGTGAATAGTCTCCCCAGGGAGATGTCAAAGAGGGCCAAACTTATTTGAAAGTAACAGTTCTGGTATTTGAAAAAAAAAATCAACCATATTAACTCTAACCTCCCTCATAAAATGGAATATGACAATATCGGAATCAACTCTAGATGCCTCTTCCCGACATATTTTATACCTCAGGGCATCTTCCAACAGAGGAACACATAATTTTCCTTTTAAAGTGCTCATATTTTCATTTGCCCAGAGCAGCCATGAGTGATTTGTGGTTACAATTTTGTCTTGCCTACAGTGCAGAATGAGGTTACCATTTAGGCAGCTCAAAAGCCCAGGAATCATTTCAAGTCATTCCTTTGGTAGGGAGCTGATGACTAATTTTCAAACCTACATTTTCACAGATATTTTTCAGTTAATTTGCTATTTACTGCATATTAAAAACGTAAGCATTCCATGATAGTACAGTAAAACTAAAAATAATGATACTGACACTTCCAAAAATATAAAACAGGCCAATATTCTGTGAAAGTTAACCATTTTCCCCAGGCTAGGTGATTGCTTAAAATTTTTCACAATCATGCCTTTGCTTCTTCAATGAAACATTTTTTAAAACAAGTGATTTCTCCTCAATGTTTTGTTTCAAAATATTCTCATAAAAATATCCCATAACCAAAAATAAAAGTCAAGATAACATAAAGGTAAATGAGAATCATTTTGGTGAAGTTGACAACATGGTGAAAATATTTCTGGCAGAGCAATACTACCAATGAGATCTTCTGTCGACACTGAGCACCATTCCACCCCAGAAATTCAGTCAAGAACTTAGTAGTCTTAGGACAATTTGCAAGATCTTGCCTTGCCTCAGGTTGGCAATCTGGTAAGAAACCTACCTTCTGTGCGGAGAGAGCCTTGGACCAGGAGCCTTGTGGTCCAGATAGAGGCAAGAAGCAACACCAGGCTGAAGTACTTGGCCATTGTGCCAGCCCCTTCAGAGCCAGAGGAGCACCTCAGATGGGCACCAGCAGTATCAGAGGCAGACGATCACCAGTCTGGATGGAGACTTCTGGAAGTAAGTGGGGGCCCACACGGCTCCACTTCATAACTGAGACATCCGGATTTCCCTGCTTTCAAGCTTCTGACTTGTCAAGGTCACTAGGGGAAATGAGTGACGTCCCTTGAATGCCCAGGCTGTACTTTGTGGATGGCTTTCTGGAAAATTTAGCTAATGCTGACTCAGAAAACACACAAACGAGGAAGGCAGATAGCACAGGGTGAACTGCTGAAGGTTTCCCCAATTCCCATATTCCCTGCCACCACCTACCTCCCCCGCCAGCTCGGTTCTTACCCGGTTCATTGTTGACTGTGGAGCCCGATCATTTATATACTCTTAGGAATGCCTCTGTCTCTAAAGGAGACTGAGCATGGATTGTGCTGCTTTTCCTCCCACTATCAGTGGGGTTTTTTTTTTTCCAACTGCATATCCTTGTGATCTGTGGGGGAATGAGGCTGAGGCTCATGAAAATGAATGATTATTTAAATACCAAGGACAGAGTCCTCATGCTTCCCTTCAGGATTTCTTTATATGTTTGCAATTTCTACCCCGCTACAGGTGATTCCTGCTTCAAAGAAACCAGGCACATTAAAATTCATGCAAAACATGACTAGGGGGGCAATTTACAAAATCAGTCATTTAATGCTTTACAATAGTGGTCACCACAGGGGTCCTTTATATAATAACTCTCTCTTTGATAACTTCTCATATTCTGGTAGGTGAAAATTCAATTTAGACTTCCTCTTTTTTGTTTGATGAATGTGAGATTTATCTGCACTGTGTACAAGCTGTCTGCACTCTCTGTTTCCCCTGCTAGAGTTTCAGTGGTTTATCTTGGCAATTATGGAAATTATGGAAATCTGGCTTGAGAGTAATGCCTTGGGCAAAGGGTTATTAGTTTTCTCCAAAAGGAATGTCATTTATAGGAATAGTGTATGGATAACTAGTTCTTTCCCGTACAAAAGTTATTGGTCATAAAGTTAGATGTTGGTGTGGAAGATACCAATAATGAAAGGAGAATCTGCTCTGCACAAACATAGAGAGCTTCTAAGGGACCAGGGGAATATCCCTTAAATAGCTGTAGTTTAGGGCTTCCCTGGTGGCGCAGTGGTTGAGAATCTGCCTGCCAATGCAGGGCACACGGGTTCGAACCCTGGTCTGGGAAGATCCCACATGCCACGGAGCAACTAGGCCCGTGAGCCACAACTACTGAGCCTGTGCGTCTGGAGCCCGTGCTCTGCAACAAGAGAGGCCGCGATAGTGAGAGGCCCGCGCACCGCGATGAAGAATGGCCCCCGCTCGCCGCAACTGGAGAAAGCCCTCGCACAGAAACGAAGACCCAACACAGCTAAAAATAAATAAATAAATTTATTAAAAAAAAAAAATAGCTGCAGTTTAGACCTCATTACTTGGGTGAGCACAAGACCTAGGCTACGGGGACCTCAGAAATATACATGACTCCCCTATCACCATGGAGCCAGACAGACAGCAAAGCAGAAATTGTGTTCTCTTTGTCATTATCCTTAAAGCTAGCATCACACCTGAAGGACAGTTAGCCTTCAAGCATTTGCTAAAGTATTACAAAAAGGAAGAAGGAAGGAAGACAGGAAGGGAAAAAAAGAACCAGAAAGGGTCTCCCTACTGAAAGTCAACCGCACCATGTAACATAACAGGAGTGATGTCTCACGTTCAAAAGTTCCAGGGATTGGGGTAGTGGGTACATCTTGAGGGGAGGCATTTTAGAAATTTTGCCAACCACAGTTACCTACCTTTGATTAGATCCCGATTCTGCTTTCTAGGAGAAACTCCCACGTCCCATGTCCACCTTCATTGGATAGAATCTTCCTTGGCCACATTCGTAGTGGGAATTAGGGAGTACGGGCTCCTTGGAGGTAGCACAGCTTGTACAATCTGCTTTCTGCTGATATAAGCTTAGGATCCCAAAAGTTGTTTTCTAACTTAACAATCAAAGGAGTTTTTAGTCCTGGCTTGTATCTCTGTACAATAAATACAATTCCCTCACAAACTTAGGTCTCTGATCTATTTGCTTCCATTTGATTCCATGTGCAATGATCACACCCCAAATCCTTTCCCAGTCATGATTCTCAAGATGTATTTCTTTTTCTCAGCCCTATGCTCCCCCCTCTCTAATTCAGTGGTGGCTACCCTGAGTTCATTAGAAACCACAGATGGAAGGGCCATATTCTTAATTTGGCCTTTACCATAGGGCTGCTCTGATCTGAATTCAACTGAAAAGTTTTATTGCTTCTTTTTCACTCAAGCGCTTTTCAGTCTGTTTGGGGTTTAGAAGCAGTCAGATTTTCTAAGCCTCAATCTAAGAACTCTGTATCCTTTTTCCTTTCTGTTTCCAAATAGCCATTTCTTTCCCAAGTACTTCTTTTTCTTGCACTACCTCTCAAAAGGCAGCCAATAAAGGTTCACACACTCCAACGCTCTGATTCTTTCCAGCTACTTCTCCTAGAGCTATAGGCTGCCCATGGACTGTCTTTCAAGTTACCATGGGTACGATTTTACCAAATATTTTTGTTTTCTTCACAACATAGGTCACCATATTTCTAGTCCCTGATATCAGTGTTCTGGCTTCCTACCACTTGACTGCTAAGCCAGGGTCTCATATTTTGAAAATTTGTTGTTGAAGTACCCTGTTTCTGGTTCTGTATGCGTTAGTTGGGGTAGGCTAATGGCTATAACAAACATTCCTGAATTTCAGTGGCTTAATATACTACAATTTTATTTCTTGCTCATGTCACAGTTGAATTCTGTGAGCACCCATTCAAAGACTTAGCTTCCACCTGGTGGTCCCACCAACTTCTTGGGCCTCAGGTCCTCAACTGAATGCTCTGAATTTGGCAGGCAGAAGGGGGAATATAGAGGATATAAAGTACTGGGCAGGAGAGTCTATGTAGGAAATTGGATCTGGAAGGTCCGCATTCCCTTGCCCCTAGCTGCAAGAAAAGACTAAAACATATAACTAGGGACTTCCCTGGTGGTCCAGTGGTTAAGACTTCGCCTTCCAATGCAGGGGGTGCAGGTTCGATCCCTGGTCGGGGAGCTAGGATCCCACATGCCTCGTGGCCAAAAAACCAAATCATGAAACAGAAGCAATATTGTAACAAATTCAACAAAGACTTTAAAAATGGTCCACACTGAAAAAAATCTTAAAAAAAAATAGATGTGGAAATCAGACTGGTGAAAACTTAACACTCTCTATCACAGCAAAATGTATGAATTAAAACAAAAAACAAGAAACAACAACAACAAAAAAAACGTAGGCCAGGAAGATACAGGAAACTAGGATCAGGAATGAGGACGAGGAGAGGAACTGATCCAGCCCCTGGGAGGGAGCCCACAGTGACCCGAGGGCTGGGGACTTCTGGGAGGCACTGTTATCTGAAAGTAGATTCTAATTCAGGGTTGGGCAAGGTTGTGGCCCAGCTCCACAAAATGAGGAGGCATTCAGCTGCTGCCAAAGGTTTGGAAATGTGCTTTTATTTTCAAACTCAGGTATGTGACACTCTATATTTCAAGGCTAGCACACCTGTGTGAGGTTTAACAACATTAGGAGCTGACAGCCAGTGATACACAAATCCAGCATCTCCCTCTCCACTTACTCGGCCAGGCTGTACACAGGGAGCAATACAGAGAGTCCTAGGGCCAAGCAGAAATGTCAGACCTCAGAGGCATTTTGAAGGGAACTTTTATTTCAGATCAATATCACTGTTGGAAATACAGGGCCTGTTTCTGTCCATTTCACTGCTGCTTTGGCAACAGTTCCAATTGCCTCAGGTCATCTTTGCTTTTCTTGAAGAAATACCTAGGAGTCTGTTTTCAGGAATACCCGTGGTTACTCTTTTGCTCCTTCTCGTTCTCAACCTCCCTTTACTCACAGAGTCGTTTGGCTGAGGGCCTGGTCTGGAAGCATACTTGCAGGCCTTTCTGTGGAGCAGCTGGAGGGTCAAGAGGTCACTGCAGCTCCTCTCCTGGCCTTTGTCTCAACAGGAAACAAAGGTGGGAACCCTGTGACCAAGTGGGCGATGGGCCAGCTCAGCCTGGTCCTTCTTCACGGGAGGCTGAGACTGGATGTTGCCAGCCTAGAGTCCTGCCCCACAGCCAGCCTCTCTGGAGCTCCATTTGTATCCTGTACTTGGCTTTGAGGGCCTAAACGTCCTCCAGTGTATCCAGTCCCCCTGGAAGAGGCAGGGCAAACCACCCATCCATGCAGCCAAAGTCCATCTGCCGTGATCTGCACCTCTTTACCTTAATGGCACATTCTTGGTCAACCCTGGTTTGGGCTTCTCTCACAGTGGTTTTCTAGCCCCTGGAAAGGATGCCCCCCTTAAAACAACAGGTGGTTTTTACAGTGGGGTCTAACCTAGGTGGGTCTTCCTGAAAGGAGTGGGTGCATCAAGCCTGGCCCTTGAGCTTGGAAATGTTGTTGCTAATCAGGTCACAGAGTAGACTGAAAAATACTGGAATAAGTCGAGGCTAATAAAGATGTTATTTTTTTCATTGAGTTGGTGGTGGTGATGATGCTGGTGTCGGGAAGTATGCAGAACGTCAGCTGTTCCCAGACTGCTCTCCACCCCCCTGAATGCTCACTTGTTCTTTTGACCAACATTTAATGATACCCTCCCAAGCATCAGCCACCATGCTAGGCGCTTACCCAGAGAATGGGTAAGACATGGTTCTTGTCTTTGAGGAAAAATGCTAGGAAAAGCAGACACATAAATAAGTTATTCTGATACACTATAGTCATGGTCATTAGTAGTAGTAATGAAAATGTTTAAAAAGTGCCAGAAAGCACAGAGAAGGGTGTGACCTATTATGTGGGGTATGGTGGGGAGTTGGAGGGAGGCCATTAAAGGTGTATGGAGGGGATGATTTTTGCACTTGGTCCTAAGGTGTGACCAGAAGAAAAGAGGAGAGCGGCAGAAGAAAAACTAGTGAGAGAAAACAATTTAGTCTGGGAACCAGAAATGGCTTGGAGTGGCTGAAGGGCCACTCAGGGGAGTGGGACTGGAATGTAAGATGTCCAGTTAGGAGACCTCTGGAAGAGGCAATTTAGTGCAGGAGTTGAGAGCACAGCCCCTGGGGCCAGCCTGGCTGGGTTTGACTTCCAGCCCCATGATTTGCTAACTGGGTATCCTCGGCAAGTTACTTTGCGTTTTCTGTGCTTCAGGTTCCTTATCTGAAAATGGGAAGAGTCATAGTTTTTTCTTTTTCTTGAGGACTCAATGAATGAATCCCTATATAATATACCAAAGACAGTGTTTGGCTCATAGTAAGTTCTATATGAGTGTCAGAAACAAAAACAAATGTCAACAGCAAAACAAAAACAACAGCAAAGCCACCACCATAAAACCCACACAGAAACCAGCACCCCCCCAGAACTGATGAGGCAAGAAGGCAGGCAGCGGCTGTCAAGGTGGAGCGAGAAGTCCAGCTGGAGGTGGGATGCACTCTCAGTTTTCTGCTAAACAATGGGAATGCTCTGAGACCTACACTTTGGTTGGAAATCCCATCGAAACTGGGACACTGCAGTGGAGATGCACACTCGCACGTGGGCACAGCGAAGCTGAAAGTGCATCGTGTCTCCTCTTTCCCCCGAGAGGCGGGTTAACTGCTCTCAACCAGAGACAACAAAGAGGGGATAGACTGTGCTCTACAGCAGCTCAGAATTAGCCCTGGAAATGGAGACCAGCAAGTTCGCCGTGGAAGCCATGAGTTTTCAGTGTTTCTCAAACATCTTAAGTCCACGTGGAAAGCTCACTGAACAGGTGCCTAGTGGCTGCCCCACACCTAGGGAAAATCTGTGGGTTGGCTTTCACCCGAACACACACCCAGAGCACACGTTTGGAGGGTAGTTGGCTTCGTGCATGTGTGTGCTGTGTGTGTGTGTGCTCTGTGTATGTGTACAGAGGAATATATGTTAATTTACATCTTCCCATTTCATTTCAAGCACTGAGCTAAAAATCAGCCTAAATGTTTTTCTGAGAAACCTTTCTGACTTCTGTAAAGAGAAACTCTGATTGCAAAGGGGAGAAGGGAAGGCTGAAGGAGAGTCAGTAAGAATGAGATGGGAAATGGGAAGGTATTCACGTGCGACTCCAAATTCCAGGTCTGATCCTTGGGGGCAGAGTTAGCCTTTAGACACAATCTTTCCTGATTTCCGATCGATGGCAGAGAGGAAAATGGGGAGGGGGAGTGGGCTTCGCACTGTCGCCTCTAAGGAAGGTGTTTTGTTTCTCCCCAGCCATCTGAGCTGGTGCAGGCAACTGTCCCTTCCGTTGGAGTTCCCTGGTGAAGGCCACTTCTTTGTCCACTGATGCTTTTTGTTGATCATCCAAGAACATCAGTTACTGTGTGTGAATAGTTCCCATAGGGGTGCCGAGTGTGAAAGAGCCCCTGCTTGTTCCCCTGATGGCAGCAGTGGTGTGCCCACGCCCGGGCCTGACACATCATGCTTGGGGAAAGGGCAGCAGGCTGTGTGCTGGAGCAGGGCACTGGCTGGGTGTCGGGTTTCCTACTGCTCTGTAGGCTGCTCATGCTGGAGTCCTGAGCTCCACCATGAGTCCCTTTGGGCTGCCGAGCAAGTGGATTTCCCAAGGGGCCCGTCGGCCTGCTCCACACAAGAGTTATAGGAACCGTAGAGCCCCAGCACAACAGTCAAGACCAGCATTGCTGCGGCCATCATCCAGACGACTTGCCAGTGCCGACAGAGTTTGGGATACGTGACTTGTAGGAAATGAACCAATTCTTCAAGTTTGCTGTCAAATGAAAAACATAGGTGGAGGGTTTAGTATATTGGGCACATATACGATGCCCAGAACTTCCATCTGGAATACTCTCCATGTTGTCTTGAGCCGTGGTTCTCAAACTCAGCTGTGCATAGAGTTGTTTGGCAGCAATTATTCAAAATACCCCAGGTCTACTGAATAAGAATCTCCAAAGGTATGGTCTAAGAATCTATAGTTTAAAGTTTTTCCCCAGGTGATTTTGATGCCACCCGTCTATAGCCTTTATATTGGGAGAGTCTAGGCTAGAACACTCTACTTATTTGTGTGATCATTCATCCATTCGCACATGCCCTCATCTACTCATGAGATGGTCACTGATATCTGAACTCTCCCAAGCCCCAAGATACCAGGTTGGCTGACCCATTCTCCCATGCATCCAGACAGGACCAACAGCTTTTCTGCACTTAGTGGTATCAGTGATCAGTTCCGAGTTCTAACCCGTCCCCTGCCTCCGTGTTCAGATGCATAATTTGTTGTCCTCAGTTCCACATCTGACTGTATCTAGAGTGGAAGGACTGTGATAAACTCCTAGAAGACTCTCAATGTCGAGTAATAAATTACTCGACAAGTAATTCAAGGAACCAGATCAACCTCAAGAGCTCACTTCAAACTGTCCCAGGGGCCTCCAGAGGACCCGTAGCCTCCAGCAACCTCTGGGTGACTTATTCAAGATGTTTTCTCAGCCCTATTAATCTTCATTCCCAAATAACCCCTCCTCCACTTTCTCTGCCCTCTCCACACTATTCTCTTCCCTCTCAACTCTCTCTTCCCTCCTTCCCTTTCATCCATCTCTCTCTGTTTTTTTGCCTGCTTCACTCCACTTTTCCCTCTTCCTCTTTTCCCAACTGCCTTTCAATTTTTCCACTCTTTTTTGTGGTCCCTTGAAAAGACATTTGGTCAGATGGTCTGCTTTGAAGAGTCCATTCTTAGAGCTCTCTGGAGAAGCCTTGGACACATTCATTAAGCTAGAATTTCTTCCTGTTTCTAATCCCGGATCTATTTTAAAAAATAACAATGAGAATACTGAGGATCACCAAATGGAAGAGGTGAGAAAAGGGACATGAGGGCTTCCTGAAGATCCTGAGGCTCACACAGACACTGAAATATGCAGACCATTTGCTGAGAAGCAGAGAGCGCTAATTCAGAGCTAGCTGCCTGACAGCGGTACAGAGACTCAACACATACTCTCCGTAGAAAGGGGTCAGATGCTCAGAGTGCCTGCCTTGGATGCTAAAGCACTGGTTGGTTTCTCTTCCATGTGGGACCCACTGATGATTGTTTCAGGAATAATTAAGCAAAGCAAAATAGTGAGTACATGAGCTGAGGTGAAAATCATTGGCTACTTTCACTACTGTTGGGGAGAGAGAATTTGGAAATGGAAGCTTAGTTTCTTTCAGCCCCATTTAGTTTCTTTAATTTCTATTCAGATACAACTGGATGCTAAGACACAGTCTTTCTTTTGGGCTGTATTTCTGTGCTCCAAAACAGGCTGCTGGAGCAGGGAGAATCCCACTCTCACTCCATCCTTAAGTGGGCTGGCAAAGGAGGAGGGCAAGATCTGGCTTCGTGACCCTTAGCTGGTTACCCATTTCCAGACTACAAAAGCTGTTAGAAATGGAATTAGATTAGAAATAGAATTCCTTTGGAAATCAATTTTTGGTTGTTCTGAGTTCTACCTACTCTTCCACTGGGAAGGGTGAGGTTGCTGCCCCCTCACCTGGGCCTGGAGAGAGGGGCTTCAGAGATGCTGCTTGGCGAGCTCGATATGTTGCAATTTGGGGGCACAGTGAGTAGACTGTGTGTGACTCCCACCTGAGAGATGTGAAGAGTGAAAATCTTGCTGAACTGCTTGGTGGCATCAGAGCAGGGGGCCACGATACGGAAAACCATCCTCCCACCACTGGTGGGTCAAATGTGCATATTTCACCTTAACTGGATGTAGTCAGGAGAAGGAGGGCTGGCATGAGATGTCATAGACCCTGTCCGGAAATGCTACCTAGAAGCTGAGCATGGAAGGTGTACTTCCAGCTGCCCAAGGACTGAGAGAGGGATTTTAAGTAGCTGGCCAGAAGAGCTGCATTCGACCTCATAAGGGGACCTGCAGTTGAGAGATCCTCAGAAATGGTGTGAACATGTGTGCGCTGGGGGGTAGGAGGGCTGGTTTTCTCTGAAGGTCCCATAAAACACCACACTGAACAAAATCAGAAGGTCAACCTTAAATCCCTGCTAAGGCCTGGAACCCGCTCACTATAAGACCAGTCAGGTAATACCTTTCCTACACTTAATCTCCACCCCCTTTCCCAACGTTAGCTCTAGAGAGGTCAGGCGCTGCATTAGCAAAGCTGGGGTGGAGGGCAGGAGTGACAGAGAGCAAGAAGTCAGCTCTGTCTCCACTATAGTCTTCCTTCCTGAAGCAGAGTGGAGCTAGAGGCGAGGGGGTATGGGGAGAAGTTCAGGCTTTTAACTATTTCAGGGAACTGGCCATTTTCATTACTGAAATGAGGTTATTCTTGGGACTTAAACTTGACCAGAGGACTCCTATTTTCTGAGAGTTATTGGAATAGGAGTCTGCCTAATATCATCTTAACCCCCAAAAGCCAGTGTGAACAGACAGTGGGAGAAAAGACAACAGTTCCCTGTTGCATCTTATGAGTCTCACTTTTTCCATGCATTACCTAAATGTCAGAAGACTGTGTTCTGTGTTTTAATATGGTTAAGATATTGGGTTGATTCACCCAAAGTTCATTTAAGCTGATCCTCCAGAAAGTAATATTGACAACAGATTATATTATTACATATTATTATAATAGAGGAGAGATTCAGATAAAAAGACTCTAGTGTTTGTTGTTGAATCTCTTAAATAAGGGGTCAGCTGATGGGGTTAGCCCAGTGTTTTTAAAATGCACTAAGTAGGACATGGAACTTTTAATAACCTTAGACCTTGCTTCTTAGTGAGATGCCAAAATTTCATGGGGGAATCATGCTTGAGTACAGGTGCCTATAGGCAACTGTGTATGTAAGGGATTTGAGAATGAATGGATTGCCTGGCACTGAACACAACAGCTCTCGGGGCTAGTCTGGCTTTGGTGACAGGTGAGGAAGGGACCCTGTAACTGTGGGTGGGCGGTTTCTATGATAGCAGTGTCTGTCGTTACGGAGAAGATGATGCCACACTGCTGGGCCTGAACAGGTGAAGCTACACCATGTGCTGAAGGCCGAGGACCCATCTCAGGACTGTGCTGATGCCTGGTATCCACCACCTGAGGTACAGGCACGTTCATAAGACCAAGAAGTGAATCTGAGAGGGAGCAGAAGTTGGGAAAGAGAACAAGGCCTTTCCGGATCAGCAGGACCAAGAGGATACTCTTGGACGATGGATGCAAAGGGCGGCCATTGCCATGTGCTGCTGACCAGGAGCTGGACAGAGGGGAAGCCGGACACAGGCTCACTTCCTCTGGGATTTCACGAAATGGGAGGGACAATCTCCCAAGATCAAATTAGCTAGATAAGGATTCCAGCCCTGTGCTTTGTAAACCAGACTGTTTATGTTCCATGTACTCTCTCTGTTGAGTTCTCTTTTGTTCTTTCTCAGTGTTTGGAAGGGTTAGAAGTCCCAGCCTGTGTTTCTGTTTTGAAGGGAGCCAAAGAAAGGGCTGAAGTCCAGGCCTGGGCTTGACTGCATGAAAGGAGAGAAGACAGTCTGGTGGCCTGGAAAACAAGAGCAGAGGACACCCAGGAGGGACAGAAGTCCAAGAAGGATAGGAACCAGCCGCTTGGAGTAGGGACTGTGCTTTCATTGTGAAAACTGGGCTTCTCTCCTTGGGGGAGGTGGTGTGCCCTTGCACAGGTTTGTTTCCAGCAGTGAAGCCCTTTCTCCAGCTCTCCCCTTGAACACTGGGGTTGACTCATGCAGGCTGATACCTCTCACTCTGGTTGAATCTTCCACCAACTAGGCTCTACTGGTCATTCCTATGTGTTTTGAAGCACATCCATCTCACTTCTAATCCACATTTTATTACCTTATTCATTGGGTGCATGTGATTTCCAGAGTCTGCCAGCAATGAGGCACAGACACATACCCTGTCCCAAAGGTAGCAGCTGATTAGATTAATTGATCATTGTTGGCTGAAGCCATCCTGGACCCCAAGGTAACCTGGGAGTCTAAAAACAATGATTTTGGTGAAGTGTTCCAAGTTTGCGGTAACTACATTTTAAGAAATCAAAATTCAAGACTTCTGGTTTGAATGTACTAACAGAGATAAGAGGGCCAGATATAAGAAATTGGGGCCTTCCGTTAAAATCCAGGACGTCGCTATGTCGCTAAATCCATAGGGCACAGGTAGGGCAAGATGCAGGATCTACATTACCTTTATCTACTGTTACATATATCTTTCATGATTTAGTGGAAAATGCACTTGAAATATAAAGTATATTAAAAAGGAAAAATCCAAGTTTTTCCAAACCAAAGTGAAAACAACGTCCAGACTACCAAACTTGTTTGATCACCATGGAAGGAACCTGTTGGACACTACCTTTGGCACAAAGTTGAGTTCATCCCCTACCTCCCTGTGTTCTCTCTGTCCCAGCTCCCCTCTAGGGCTTCAGGCCAACTTCCTTGACCTTGGCTCTTTCATGGGAATGGTTGGGCAATGAGCTAACTGTGGTCCCTTGCATTTTCTCAGCTCCTGAGAGCTGCTGGTTGCTGCCGGCCCAGCCCTTGACAACCCCTGACCCCTCAGCTCTTGCAAACGTCCTCTTATTAACTATTTGGGCTCTTTGGGATTTCCTTTGCCTCCTCCTCCAACATGAGTGCCCTCTTGGTTTCTGTTGGCTGTTCACTTGGGCCCTAGACCCACAACTGCCCTGGACTGGCGCCTCCAGGGATGTTGTGCAATGAAATGAATTGGGACCCATTTCAGCAATGGCGAGGGCTCCAACCTGCTTCTCTGCTCCTTTTCCTCTTCCTCAGTTTCTTCTGCCTCTTCAGCTTCCTCAGGGCTCTCGGTCTTCTGTTCTTCTTCCTCCTTCAGGTCTTGAAGCTCCTTGGTCTTCTTTAGACCTTCCTGGTATCTGGGAGGCAACAACGAACAATTGAGTCTGGAAAGGCCAGGGGCGGAGCATCCTTTCCTGAGTTGCTAGAGGAGGCACTGAGCACCTCTGATGATTACGCACTCACTTCCTGTGGTTCCACACAATAGGAAAAAGCTGGGAAGCTCCACCGCATCCCACGGTGGCTCCTGTCAGGATGATTTCCCCTCACCCCTCGGCCATTCTTCCTGTTTATGTGAAAGTGTGACAAAAGAGACAGGGAAAAAACATGGGTGCAGAGTCTCCTGGCTGGATTCTTCTACAAACCATTTGGGAGGGCTAAGGACTGCATGCTAAGGACTGTGTGGCCTTGGAGCCTCAGCTCCTCCCCTGTAACAAGGAGAGGCTGGCACCCATTGCACGGATGTTGGAACATTTTGAGGAAGTGCCAGGCATATGGCTTGACCTAGGGAAGGTGACACCTGTCACACAGGCTTGTTGGGAAGCTTTGTGAAAGTGAGAGGCACACAGGTTCACAGTAAATGTTCACAAAGCTGCTGGAAGCATTCACTCCCCTGCATTCTAAGTACAGAGGACAGGTGTGGGTGAAAAGACAGGCTTTCCAAGAGAAACCCTCTGACTTCCTTCTCCCAGGTTTAATATTACCCTGAACATACTTTTTGCTTGTCCTACAGCTGAGTGTTTAAGGCTAGCACAGTTGGGTTGGGGCAACCCCACCACGGTGCAGGTGGCCACCACACCGAAGCCCACAGGTCCCACGTCAGAGGGAAGCTGTATCTCCCTCAGGAGCTACCGGGAAAGAAGCTCAGGATGTGGTACCTGGTCAGAGGTACTTCTCTACCTGGCTCAGCTGGGGCCTTGCTCAGTATTCTGCCTCATCAGTGACTGACAACGAGCCAAAAGTGCTACTGAAGCTCAATTAGAGAAGGGGGCAGTTGGAAGTTGAGGGAACTCCTCTGACAGGAAGAAGGGATGGCTGGGGCAGGTCCAGGATGTGGGGCTGCAGCTGCTCCTGGGCACTGCTGGCAGTGGCGTGACTGCTCTGGGCATGTGTCAGGAAGCCTCAGGCACCACCAAGAGGAACCCACCCAGGGCCCCTGATTTCCAGATCATTCTGGTGGCTTTCAGCCTAAAAAAGAAGGCAGCCTAGTCATTATCTAACCACACCCTCTTGCCTCGTTTCCTCCTGTCTTTCCTGTGGAACAGTACTGCTCTTTCCTATGTAGTTCCTTACTCAGGCAAGGAGGTCCCAGGGCCACGGGTTGCTTCCCTAAATCCTCTAAGAGACAGGAAAGGCCCGTGGGAAGGTATCTTTTGAGCAATGCCAGGTGACCTCAGGGCTGCTGAAGGCTGACTCACCCTTTCTTGTATGCTTCTTCCTCCATCCTGGCCTTGGTCTCCTGGCTAATCCCCTCCAGGCAGCTTGGAGTCAGCACGGAAGCAGAGGCCTCACAATCCAGGTCCCCGTTCGTCTTCCCACTAGCAAGAAGAAGGAAGTACAGGGCGTCCTTTCAGGGACAGATGGGACTTCTGAAAACCAAACCATGTCTTTGGCCTGTTCCTGGCCGGAAGTGAGGAAACTCATTCTGGATTGAATTTATTTCAATCTTGCTACCTTATGATTTTATAAAGGCCTTAGTCCATGAATCCTCCTTAGGCCCCCAGACATCAAGTACTGCACCAGCTTGCCTTTTTCCTCCTGCTCTCAAATCCACTTTTATTCTTATTCCAGGAGATGCTCTGAGTGGACAGACAGATATTGGGAGCTCCAGGGCACTAGGAGGAGGAAGATGGAGGTGGACCAAACGTTCAGAGTCATCCCATCTCTGTAGTCCATCTTCTGCTTCATTCATGTAAATATCTACCCAGTGCTAAGTCACAGGCACCTTGTAATGTGCTGGGGATACATTAGAAAACAAAAGAAAAGGTCTTTGCCAACATGGAGCACAGCAGGAGAGAATGCCCAAAAAAGGAAAGAAAAAAATATGAAATTAATTACTAATTGTGATAACTTTTATGAGAGAAACAAACTCTGTGCAATGACAGAAAATAATGAGGAGAGAATCTGCTTAGATTGAGTGGCCAGAAAAGGCCTCTCAGAGATGGAGTAACTGAAGCACAGACCTGAAAGATGAGAAGTCAGCCACATCTATAGCAGAGGGAAGATCCTCCCAGGTAGAGGATGCAGGATGTGTGAAGACCTTGGGATACAAAAGATGTGGAGATGTTTGAGGAACTGAAGAGGAGCGATGAGGTAAGGGTTAACTTCTGGACAAGATTTTTGATGCCTGTGAGGTATCCAGGTGGAGACATCAAGTTGGTAGTTGGATATACCAAAGTGAGTGAGAGAAGAGCCCTAGGCTGCAGATATTCAGAATATAGATGGTATTTAAAGCCAGGGGAATGGATAAGACTGTCTGGGGACATCGTATGAGGAAAGATGGGAAGAGGACCCAGGACCAAGCCACAGACATCTCTGTCCTTAGCTCAGGTGGAGAAGGAGGAGCCTGTGCAGGAGCTGAGAAGTAGCAGCCACAGAAGTAAGAGGAGAACCCGGAGCGCATGGAGTCCTGGGAGCTGAGAGAGTGTAAGCAGCTCTTTGCAGGAAACCGCCCTCAGCAGGAAGCCCATTTTCTTGTCACTTTAGCAAAGCTATATTGTAACTAACTTTTTTTTTTCCCTTGTGACGATTTTTTTTTTTTTGAATAACATTTTTTACAATGTTGTGTTCGTTTCCGCTGTAGAGCAAAGTGAATCAGCTATATGTATACATATATCCCCTCTTTTATGGATTTCCTTCCCATTTAGGTCACCACAGAGCACTGAGTAGAGTTCCTTGTGCTATACAGTAGGTTCTCATTACTTATCTATTTTATACATAGTAGTGTATATATGTCAATCCCAATCTCCCAGTTCATCCCACACCCCCCCTTTCCCCCCTTGGTGTCCATACATTTGTTCTCTCAAATAGGTTCATCTGTACCATTTTTCCAGATTCCACATATGTGCATTAATATATGATATTTGTTTTTCTCTTTCGGACTTACTTCACTCTGTATGACAGTCTCTAGGTCCATCCACGTCTCTGCAAATGGCACAGTTTCATTCCTTCTTACGGCTGAGTAATATTCCATTGTATATATGTACCACATCTTCTTTATCCATTCCTCTGTTGATGGACATTTAGGTTGTTTCCATGTCCTGTCTATTGCAAATAGTGCTGCAATGAACACTGGGGTGCATGTATCTTTTGGAATTATGGTTTTCTCTGGGTATATGCCCAGGAGTGGGATTCCTGGGTAATATGGTAGTTCTATTTTTAGTTTTTTAAGGCACCTCCATACTGTTCTCCATAGTGGCTGTATCAATTTACATTCTCACCTAGAATGTAGGAGGGTTCCCTTTTCTTCACATCCTCTCCAGCATTTATTGTTTGTACACTTTTTGATGATGGCCATCCTGACTGGTCTGAGGTGATACCTCATTGTAGTTTTGATTTGCATTTCTCTAATAATTAGTGATGCTGAGCATCTTTTCATGTGCCTCTTGGCCATCTGTGTGTCTTCTTTGGGGAAATGTCTATTTAGGTCTTCTGCACATTTTTTGGTTGGGTTGTTTGTTTTTTGATATTGAGCTGCATGAGCTGCTGGTATATTTTGGAGATTAATCCCTTGCCAGTTGCTTCCTTTGCAAATATTTTCTCCCATTCTGAGGATTGTCTTTTCATCTTGTTTGTGGTTTCCTTTGCTGTGCAAAAGCTTTTAAGTTTCATTAGGTCCCATTTGTTTATTTTTATTTTCATTACTCTAGGAGGTGGGTCAAAAAAGATCTTGTTGCGATTTATGTCAAAGAGTGTTTTGCCTATGTTTTCCTCTAAGAGTTTTATAGTGTCCAGCCTTACATTTAGGTCTTTAATCCATTTTGAGTTTATTTTTGTGTATGGTGTTAGGGAGTGTTCTAATTTCATTCTTTTACATGTAGCTGTCCAGTTTTCCCAGTGCCACTTATTGAAGAGACTGTCTTTTCTCCATTGTTTATTGTTGCCTCCTTTGTCATTGATTAGGTGACCATAGGTGCATGGGTTTATCTCTGGACTTTCTATCCTGTTCCATTGATCTATATTTCTGTTTTTGTGCCAGTACCATATTGTCTTGATTACTGTAGCTTTGTAGTATAGTCTGAAGTCAGGGAACCTGATTCCTCCAGCTTCATTTTTCTTTCTCAAGATTGTTTTCACTATTCGGGGTCTTTTGTGTTTCCATACAAAAGGTAAAATTTTTTGTTCTAATTCTGTGAAAAATATCCTTGGTAATTTGATAGGGATCGCATTGAATCTGTAGATTGCTTTGGGTAGTATAGTCATTTTCACAATATTGATTCTTCCGATCCAAGAACATGGTATATCTCTCCATCTGTTTGTGTCGTCTTTGATTTCTTTCATCAGTAACTTATAGTTTTCTGAGTACAGGTCTCTTACCCCTTTTAAGCCAGGCACCCCCATGCTCTACTCATCTCCAGCTCAAGCACACCTTTCAAATCTTTTAATTACACGATACCTTGCCTAACTTGTTGGTTCTTTCCGTAGATCAAAGAGGTAGAAATGAAGAATAAGTACTTAACAGATGACCAGATCTCTTCCCTAACTTCCCCTTCAGTAATCTCCCAAACAAACCGTGTGACCAAACTGTATGAACAAGATAACATCTAGAGTGAACGAGCCTGCATACAGTCGGGGGATGGTGACCACTCTGACCCCCATCCCAATGATTAACTGAGATTACTTCCCTCCTTCCCTTTAAAAGTTTCATGGCTGAGCAGAATCTTTGGAGGTGGTTTTGGGGACACTGAGTCCACCATCTCCCCAGATTGCCAGCATTCTGATTAAAGGCACCTTTCCTTTCTACCATTTGTGAGTAGTGATTTTGTAAGCAGCGCGCAGTGGGACCCCCATTTGATAACAAAAGGAGAGCGTGTCAAGGAGGGAGCATTAAGTGTGTCACACACACTTTTGAGAGCCCGAGTCAGATGAGTACAGAAAAGGCAACTACTGGATTGGATAACATGGAGGTCAAGAGGAACTTTGGTTACACGGTAGGAGTAAAGACAGATTGGAATGGGGTGAGGGAAGAATGGGAGGTGAGGAGGGGGAAGACGTAGACAGGAATTTGACAAGGACAGGGAATAGAAGACTGTTTCAGGGGAACACGTAGCTGAAAAAGTGGGTCAAGGGATGAAAGCACATTTGAATGTGGATAGAAATGATCCAGTAGAGGGGATGAGAGAAAAGGGAGGACCAAAGGAATAAATTCTTCGAAAAAAGAGAGTAGGGACATACCTTAGAAAGGTGGAGAAACTTCTCCTTGGTCATAACAAAGGGAGGAAGGAAATGAAGATGGTGGGCTGGGAGTTTGGCAAAGGAAGATGAGAGGGATCCTCCTATCTGATAGCTTAAATTTTCTCTATAAAATGGAAGACAAGGTCATCTGCTAAAAGTGAGAGGTAGGGAGGTCTAGGAAGGCTTGAGGAGGGAAGAGAAGGTGTAAGAATCATGGGGTGGAGGTGGGGGGACAAACGTGCTAGAAGATCATAGTAGTATGGCTGATGGAGCTGGGAGCCCATTTGAGGTATGAAATCATGAGTTTAAAGGAAATATCCTGATGGTCATGCCTTCTCTATAAATCCTGCAGCTCACCTAGGTGTCTGGAATCCCAGTGGGAGTCTTGTCATGGAGGAGCCCTTGAACAAGACAGAACAGCGAGCGGAGCTTTTCAGCCAGGACTCTGAAAGATCACAGCTGCCACCCTCCCCGACCTCTCAGACAGGCTTTATGAGTGAGTCTCCTCATTCTTGGCATCAGTTTCACATGTCTTAGTTTCCCTCAGACCTTGTAAAATTTACATTTCATCAGGCTGGAAACCAAAACCCATTGTGAACAAGAAAGATAACGCTCTAAAAATATCAGCTATTCATAACATTTCTCCTTTTTAAAATTACATTATCCACTCCCTTCCATGCGATCTTTGCCTAATGTGCAGTTTCCTATTTGTCCTAACGACTGGAACAAGAGCAGAAAAACACAGCTACAGCCAAGGGTAGGGAAAGCAATTATTTTATGAAATATGGTAGAGTGTAAAATGTTTACTATTATTTCCTGACCCTTAGACTGAGCTTATAGTTTCTTAAATATCTTCTCCAACTATCTGCAATTTTCTCCCTATGCATTTTAAAGACTCTCCATATGACTGTGATTGCAGGGAGACAGACTGTGTTTCAGTTTGAATGGTGCTTGGCACATAATAAGTGACTTTAATTGTTTGCTGAGTTGTATTGACTTCACCGTGGCTCATCTCATCCCTGCCCGTTAATCTTACAAAATGGGCAGGTCCTCTATGTAAATGACTATTTCCTGAGAACTCAGTGCTTGGGTTGAGCTGAAGGAATCCCTATGCATGCCTATAAACATGGAGCTGAGTACAGCTTGTGCCCACCTAAGGACTTCTGGGCCAGACACTCATGGATCTTGGCATCTATTCCTAGCCCATACTCTTGCATGCTTTCTTTTGGGGATGATTAATTAGAATGAGGCTCATTGTTCTCTCATGTCCACTGGGTCAAAAACGTTTGTCATTGTGCTCAGCTCTCAGTAACATGAGGGGTTGTTTAATCAAAATGTGTTGTGTGACCTGCAAATATAGTAGAGTCTATTTTTTCCACATGGTTAACAATATTTGAAAGTGACTCCAATCCTTTCCAATGGACAGATCTTACCTTCTCGGGCTCATCTAGGTCTCTAAGCCACCCCCACTGCCAAAGCTCCCTCAGACAAGCCCAGCCTGGGGGGACCTGAGCTACAATAGCTTCCTTAATCTCTGTTACTCAATCCCAGGTTTCTGGGGTCCACTACTAGTTGATTGAGGGCTAATCCATTCCAGAATACTATCAGCAAAGGGGAGTTGTTTACTGTATATATTTAATGTCATATAAAACCTTTAAGCAATTTATCTTGAGGGCTCCAAAAGTGTACCAAATGGTTATTTTACAGATTATAGTGAAAAGTTGCTCTGTGATATAGCAGTATAATGGCCCCCCTTATGAAACCAGCCCTGTGCACCATCCACGTCTACGATGGTGTTGATCCCTCAGTGAATGGCTCTGTGTACACCCTCTGCTCCCACCCACTCTGCCCTCCACTCCACAGCCAGGCAGTCACCAGGTTCTTTCACAATAGCTCACAGGAGCTTTTGCAAAAATTGCTCTTAAATCCCCTCTCTTCTCACCAGTCACACTGAACTTCTTTCTGTTCTTCCAGTTGAGGGTCTATTAAGAGGTTAAGCACAAGAATTCTGCTATCTACTAGCTGTGTAACTTCAGGCAAGTGATGATTTCACTGAGTTTCAGTTTCCTCATCTATAAAATAAAGATATTAGTAATATACCTGCCTCATGGTATTATTGTAAGGATTAAATGAGATCATTAATGTAAAGCAATTAGAACATCATTTGGCAAAAAGTAAGCATGTAATAAATAATAAGTATTGTAAGCATGTGATAAATCATCAGTAGTGTTCCTTGACTACTCCATACTTTCTTGCCTTAGAGCATGGAATGTTGTTAACCTCCTATTCACCTGGTTAACTATATAACCTTCATGTTTCACTTTTTTTTTTTTTTAATTAATTAATTTATTTATTTATTTTTGGCTGTGTTGGGTCTTCGTTTCTGTGTGAGGGCTTTCTCTAGTTGTGGCAGGCGGGGGCCACTCTTCATCGCGGTGCGTGGGCCTCTCACTGTCGTGGCCTCTCTTGCTGTGGAGCACAAGCTCCAGACGCGCAAGCTCAGTAACTGTGGCTCACGGGCCCAGTTGCTCCGCGGCATGTGGGATCTTCCCAGACCAGGGCTCGAACCCGTGTCCCCTGCATTGGCAGGCAGATTCTCAACCACTGCGCCACCAGGGAAGCCCCATATTTCACTTTTAAAGTAAATTCCTAGAGGAAACATTTTCTAAGCCTCCGTCCCCTCACCCCCCATACCAAAACTGGGTTGAGTGTTCATTTTCTTGTGTCTTATTCCCTTGGTAACCTGTACTTCCTTCTGATATCACCCATCACATTGTATTACAATAGGCTGTTCCCCATCTGTCTTTCCCATTATACCATGAGCTCCTTGAGTGCATTCTAGGTGCCTGGCTCTTGGTTATTAATTGTTGAAGGAATGAAAAATGAAAGATCATGAATAAATAGCTTTTTCTACTTATGAAACTGTTCTTGAAACTTGTTCTATTTTAATCTTTAATACTAATTTTAAATATCACTCTCTATATTTTTCTCTAAATCTACAGGTTCCTAGACCCTTGTTGAGGTGAAGAACAGGTTATTATGAAGTGACCTGCAAGAACAAGGTTAAGAATTCTCTCAAGTTATGTTGGGAGTGCAGTCTGCAGTTAGGTATTTGCTTGTGAAGTATCCACAGGCAGTATGATCTTCTCATCATCTTTCATGTACTTAGCCAATTCCCTACCTGCTTAGTCACTGTATGCTTAGGGAAATGTGAGATCATTTAAATACAGCAATTTAGAAAGCAATGCATATTAACACATAATGCATTATTTCTCTTTAACGGTATGGTAAATGTGGCTAGGATCAACTGTATTTCTGTTAGAATGGAAGATACGAATTCATTTTCATGCACAGATTGTCTCATTGTCAGCCTCTTGGCAATCGATATTTCCAGTTCCATAAATTTAGATGAAAATTACTTAGCATCTTTTAGAAATCCAGAGGGGGAAGCTGTTGTTAGTCTGAATCCCTCCTCCTTTGAACATCCCCTCCCCTTTTTGCAGCCATCTTTATAGGCTGGGTGTATTCCCAACAGGAAAGTCAACTACAGCATGGGTAATGTATCATGGTGGTCTCTCTGAATAGCCCATAAGAATGAGCAGCAGGGCTTCCCTGGTGGCGCAGTGGTTGGGAATCTGCCTGCTAGTGCAGGGGACACGGGTTCGAGCCCTGGTCTGGGAGGATCCCACATGCCGCGGAGCAGCTGGGCCCGTGAACCACAACTACTGAGCCTGCGCGTCTGGAGCCTGTGCTCCGCAACAAGAGAGGCCGCGATAGTGGGAGGCCCGCGCACAGCAATGAGGAGTGGCCCCCACTTGCCACAACTAGAGAAAGCCCTCGCGCAGAAACGAAGACCCAACATAGCCATAAATTAAAAATAAATAAATAAATAAAAATTTAAAAAAAAAAAAAAAAGAATGAGCAGCAGACAGCTTCTTGCTTGACTTGTCTCAATCTTCACTCTGTCCCTATCTCTCCTGGTTCTAAATCCCTGGAATGGTGCTGCCACCATTGATCCTCATTCGTTGCCACTCCTGATTCAGGGCTGCTGTCAGCTGTCCCCAGTTTTGCACCTCACTTGCTCCTACCAAGGATAGTTCAGGTTCTTGATGACCTCCACTGCCTCAGATGGAAGCTCTCAGCAGGCCTGAGCATTCATTCTACAGAGTCCAGGTCCTGCCCCATCATGAGAGTCTGCTGGGGAGAGAGGGGACATAGATTTTCTGCCTTGACTTGCTCTGCAGGTCGACAGGTAGGAATGGAGCCTTGTTGGGAAGAAGGGGTTGGTGCATCCAAAGGCAGGACTGGAAGGGAGAATTTCAGTGTGCTTCTCACTCAGGGCATCAGATGACCATTTCTGGAGAAACTCAGAGACCATGGACTAGACACTATGACTTTAGGGACTTGGTAAGATTCTGTAGCCTCAGTTACTTCCACGTGGTTATTAGTTTGTCACCCTTTTACAATGTCCCTGTAGTGATCAAGAAAACAAGGAAACAAAGAAACAAACAAAAGCACCCTACACAACATGAAGAACTTGTTAGCTTTCTCGAGGTGAGGTGGCAAAGTGAGGAATTGCCTCGCAAACGTCAAGATTAATGGGGGGGAGAGTCACTGAACGATAGGTTGGTGGTTGCATATTCTGAGAGGTGAGGAAAACAGGCTGAGTCTGGGGGTGGGGAGCTGGGAGTTTGTACTAAAAAAGGGGCCCAACACAGACATTCCTTTCCAGGTCAAGCAAAACTATTCTAACATCAATTAAAAATGAAGGACTAAAGCTGTCTCAAGGCAAGGAAGAAGGAAGAATAGAGGTGTACGTTTTACCAAATGAGGAAAGACACACGGGGAAAGTTCTGAGAGGTGGCAGCTGTGATCCAGATGTTTTCCAGCAAGCAAATGAAAGAACTGGAAAAGCAAGCTGTAAGTTCCTCTGAGTATGTAGAAATAGCCTGCCTTGCTTTGGCTGAGGATAAAAAGACCTGCAAATTGCATAGGTGCCTAGAAAAGTTAGGCGTAGCAGACACTGTTGCGAATCCAATACTCACTCTCCCTCTTACTTCCTAAAAGCAACGTGATTTTGCTCATGAATTTACTCTTCTTCATGGAGCCATTTTGGTCAATGGGAAGCTGACGCGCTCTTCCCATCTCTAGGGCATAGTTTAAGCCCATGATGACAATCTCATTCCTAAAGCCTGTGATTGGTTTAGAAAGGGAGTGTGTTCCAAATTTGCTAACAAGATAAGAAGGAAGACTGAAAAAAGATTTCTGAGTTCATTCCTAAGAAAGAAACATGGAAAGAGATGGTCCCTTTCTTCCTCTAGATGTTGTCATGTCTGGATGAAATACCTGGAACTAGTAGCCATTTGCCACAAACCTGCTGATGAAGTCAACATACAAACTGGGCAGAGAAAAGGAAATTGTAGAGGTTGAGCTGGGGCCTTGCTGTGCCACATCTGGAAAAGCCTCATCTGTGGACCTACTATTTAAACCCCTTTGAGTTGGGGCTTCCTTGTATCTGTAGCCCAAAGGATCCCATTGAATAAAGAAGGCTTCTGTCCCCTCTGGGCTCTTCTGGGATTGAGGCACACTTGGACTCAGCTGCAGCATCTTCCTGGTCCAGGAATTTTGCAAACTGGGTCTGAAACCTTTGTGGGTCTCAGAGTCCCATTCATTTCCCCTAGAACCTAATTTGCTTTCCATCGCATTTTGGGAGTGAGGTCGGGGGGAAAGGTGAGTTGGGGAAATTTTCCTCAGAGATCCCCAAAGTTAAGAGGAAAAGGGACATACTTACTTTTCCAAAAGTGCAGGCAGTGCTGAGGTGACAGGTGGGTTGCCTTTCCCATTGGGTGATTCTGACTGAATGGAAAACAGGAGACAGAGAATCGAGGATCAGCTAGGAAGGAAGAAGCCAGGGCCGACAAGTCTCCGATGATGCCGGGGAGGGGTTTCCGCTGCTCCTCTTTCCCCTTCCCCCTCCCCAAGCTTTCCAATCTGCATCTGAGCCCAGGCACTGGCCCTTCCTCAGGCCTTCTCTGCCCTCCTTTCCTGGGTGTTCTTTCCCTCTGGGGCACAGGCAATGTGCACTTTTTCCTTCTCCTCTTCCAAGTGTCCTTGAGTGAGGAAAAGAGTTTACATCTTGAGCCTCCATTCTGGAGGGGAGCCATCGGTTTCTCTCTATTCCCTGTTTACTGACTTGGACTAAATACCAGGGAGGCTCCTACCAAATGCAGGTCCCAAGGCCCCTGGGATGGATTCACACAAGCCCATCACTGCCCTTGAGATACAGTTCCAAGCACAACTCTCAGGAGATACCTGCCATTACTAAAAGCTCAAGGCATCAGAAATTTCTTTATAATAAATTCCCCAGGAACACCACGTTGTTTCGCTGCAATGGATTTGGTTTAAGCAATGGCTTTCAACTCTGCCTGAATGTTAAAATCGCCTGGGGGATATTTTCTTAAAGTACCAATCCAATCCACAATCTTGGGTTGGGGCCTAGGCACTGAATGTTTTAGAAGTACCCTATGTGATTTTTTTTTTTTTTTTTCACCCTATGTGATTTTAATGGATAACCCTGATTGCTAACCCCTAGTCTAAAGGAATATATATATTTGGAAGCCACATTATACATTTAGTATAGAATGGGAAATAGTCCCTTTTAAATCCACTAACTAGCTCTCCTGAAGCTCCTTTTCAAAAAAATTTTTTTCAGATTGCTTTATTTTAGTGAGTCACTTGGGAGTTTATGCTGATTTCATAGATGATTGAAATGCTCAAGGCAGGAAGAGGTGAAAGAAGTTTAAGAGTTATTGCTACCTATTAGTACTATGGTAGAGCTTGAATCCACTTTATTGCTTACACAGTCAGATTGGTTCCTTATAGAATAGTGCTGGTCAGGGACAGGGCATATAGAAACAATTGGAGAAATAATTAAAGAGTTTTAGGTAGGATTAACCAGATTCACAAAGTTCTGGGATCTAGAAAATATTTGTTTATAGGAATAGTCTTTGTTTTAAAAAAAATTGAAGTGGATCTTTTTTTCTGATGATAAGTAATACATTCTTACTCTAGAAATATAAAGAGGCATCAAGAAAATTAAAATCACCTGTGATTTTACCATTGCCCAGAGATAACCATTATTAGTAGTTTTACTTACATTCTTTCAGAATTTTCTGTTTACACATAGAAAAACTCTTTCTTAAACTACAAAACAGAGTTGCGCTGTATATACTGGGGTTTTGCTTTTTGTTAATAATGAATTATAGACTTTTTTCATGTCGATAAATAAAATTTTATATTTTAATCATATATTTAGCAGCTGCATAGAAACCCCTTATTGGGCTTTTCATAATTTATTGAACCAATCTCTTATTAATGGGAATTCTGGTTATTTCCAACTTTTCAATGTTGTAAACAATGCTGTAATGAATCAAAGCAGGGTAACATTGGGTTTAAGAACTCAGGCTCTGGAATCAGAGGGCCTAGGGCTCAAAGCTCAGCTTACCAAGTACTCCATAATGCAATCTTCAGCTGCTTAAACCCACTGCAGAGTGAAGCATGAAAAGAGATACACTTTGCAAGGAACACTCTCTGAGCTGCCAGCACTTTGCTCAAGGACACTGAGTCTTCTCAGGGCAGTACAAGACCTGGGGCCTGGTCTATACTGAGGCTTCTGAACCCATAGCCCAGAATCTGTGCTGGGAATTTCCTCTCCTTGTTGACCCTACCCCATCCAGGTCACCCCCATAGTTGTGAGCCTGGGGCCCAGGAGGCAAGCATTATCATACTCACCAGGGCTGGTAAGGAGGGGATGGGGGATGAGCTGGGTGACTGGCCAGGCAGGTTCAGGATATTAAACTTGGGCACCACGGCAACGCTGACCCTCCGGCGGGGCATGTTCTGTGGGAAGAGAAGTGATCAGGCCCAGTGTCATGGAGGGGGCAGCACCCAAAGTTCAGAAAGGCCTGGGAAATGCCTTCTAATTCCTAATGCTGTGTTCACTGGCTATCCTGGTTTTAGGGTAGTGATGGTGCTGGGGGTTGGTGTAGAGAGAGTGGCCAAAATTAACAAATTTTTTTTATTAGTGATGAGTGATTTCTCAACATGTTCTGATTTTAATTTATCAGATCCTGAAGAGATGGATCAGAAATGACGCCCGGTCATTGGCCAGTGTATGAAACCCTGGATAGTGTATGAAAATGATCTATGGCAATACCAAAGTCTGTGCATCATTTCTTGTTCATTAAAGAGATGGTGCAGTCCTGGAAGCCACGAGCAAGGGAAGGTTGGAGGATGAGCTAGCAAGGTTCGGAAGCTGAATGAGAGACTCTGTCCAGAGGTTCTTTTGCACCTGTGGATCCAAGAATGACTGATTTCCTGGCTGACTGTGGAAACTTCTGTCTTTCTTTCCCCAGTATTCCTTGAACATGCATACCTTTCCCAGCGAGAGGGACATGGACCGCGCTGTGCGAGGGACCCCATCTTCTGCAGCAGGAGGGAACAGAGAAGAACACAGGTTAGTTTTCAGAGTAGGCTCCAGCAGGAAGCAGATAGCAGAAACTAAGCCAAGGTATCTACGGGCCAGAACTGACCCTCAAGGGATGTCCCAAGGGCCTGGGTGCAGACGTCACTGAATTTGACACTTGACCTTTTGAGACAATCATCTGCAGGGTGGGGTTTTTTTGGGACAGAGGCTTCATCCTAACTCCTCTGGCCACTATGAGAATCCCTAGTCTTGCACCTCTGGTTTCCACCTCACACCACCACACGGTCTCTGGGTTATGCCGTGGAGAGTATGTGAAGATTCCTCGTAGCAATACCAGGGCTTTTTGGGTCATTTCTTGCTCATTCAAGGAATGTACAGTCACGGAAATTATGAACAAGGAAAGTGTGGTGTCAATAAAAAATGGAAACTTGTTGACAACAGTAATTTCAATATGTCAACTGCAAAATAATTCAGAACAAAAGAAACTAGCACCCCTGGATTTTCTTCTCCTTAGTACATATATTAAGTGATAAAATTCATGTAAAATATTTAGCACCACACCTGGATAATACTACCACTAGAAAACACCAGTATGTGTAGAGAAAGGTTTTTGACAGCTCAGTTCAGTTTGATTCAGTTTGACCAATACCATCTAGTCTGTATAGCTGTCTATTCCTCATATTCATGTATTTTAGGTGTTTCTCTTGAAAAGCACATAACTAACACTTTTTCTTAATCTAATCTGAGGTTTTCTATTAACCAACAAGTCTAAGTTGTTTATATTTCTTATGATTGATATATTTCTACCATCTCATTTTGTAGTTTATATTTGCTTCATTAATTGAAGTTTTTCTAACCTTCCCTCCCCCCAGATTGGTTTGGAATTTATATATTTTAGTTGTAATCTTTAGTGTGCCCCCTTAAACTTTTAACATGTTACATGACTTTAGATTTTAAATGAATCAGATATCTATCCTTTTCCTGAATCAACCTTAAAACAATGATCACCCCTTTGAACTTAAATTATATTGTTTTTCAGTATTTTTTAAATTAATTAAATTTTATTTTTGGCTGTCTTGGGTCTTCGTTGCTGCGCACGGGCTTTCTCTAGTAGCGGCGAGCGGGGGCTACTCTTCGTTGTGGTGTGCGGACTTCTTATCGCGGTGGCTTCCCTTGTTGCAGAGCACGGGTTCTAGGTGCGCGGGCTTCAGTAGCTGTGGCACACGGACTCAGTAGTTGTGGCTCACGGGCTCTAGAGCACAGGCTCAGTAGTTGTGGCGCACAGGCTTAGTTGTTCCACGGCATGGGGGATCTTCCCTGACCAGAGTTTGAACCCGTGTCCCCTGCATTGGCAGGCGGATTCTTAACCACTGTGCCACGAGGGAAGTCCCTGTTTTTCAGTATTTTATTTCACTTTGTTTTTGGAATCCCAAATTATGATGACTGTTGTTTTACACAGTGAATGCTTATTTAGATTTACCCACATGTTTACAAATGTCTTTGATCACCATCCCTTCCTGCATCCGACTTTCTTTTGATCTCAATTTTATTTTTCCCTAAGTACATCCTTTAGTTGTTCTTTTGGCAAGGATCTGTGAGAGGTAAACTTTCTCAGTTGTTGCCATAAAATGTCTTTACAAAGCCCTCAAGCTTGCATGATAGTTTAGTTGGTAGTATTATCTCCAGGTTAACAGTTATTTTCTCTCAGCTCTTTGGACACTACTTCATTGTCTCCTGGTACTATTATTGGTCTTGGAATTTGCCATTCCTTTGTGAATAATCTGTCTTCTCTCTCTGGTTATTTTTAAGAACTTCACTTTGTCCTTGGGGTTCTAAAGTTTCTCTCTGATGTGTTTTTATTTCTTTTGCTTGGGAGTCTCTGTACTTTCTAAATGCAAGGATTCATGTCTTTCTTTAGTTCTGGAAAATTCTCAGATCCTGGGAAATTCCTTTGAATATTTTCTCTCCCTTATTCTCTCATTATGGATCTCCTAATAAAAGTATTTCGAAGTTTCTCATTCTATATCCCGTATCACATTTCTTTCATATTTAAATTAATTTATCCCTCTGAACTGCATTTTGGGTGACTTCTTCAAATCTGTCTTCTGGTTGACAAATTTTTTCCTCAGCTGTTCCTAATCTGATGTAAATGTTGTACCAATCAGGATAAGCTAGGCTATGCTACAATAATAAACAACCCCAAAGCCTTAGTGGGTTATAACAACTAAGATTTATTTCTTGCTTTTGCTACGTGTCCATTTGCTTATGAGTTGGCAGCAGGCTCTGCTCTGCATCCCCTCACTCAAGACTCAGGCTGATGGAGCTTCTACTATTTTGGAGCAGTGACGGTTGTCATGTCTGGAGAAAGAAACATACGGCAAATGGCACACTAGTTCTTATGGACCTCAGCTCAAATGCGACACATGTCCCTCCACTGACATTTAATGCCAAATCACATGGCCTCACCTAACTTCAAGGGGATGGAGAAGTGTGCCCATCTGAATGGGCACATTCAGGAGGAGGAGATCTGAATATTGAGGAACAGCTTCAACTCTAATAACTACCACTCCTAAACAACTGAGTTTTTAATTTCCACGCCTCTATTCCTCATTTCTAGGATTCTATTTTATTCTTTTTTTGATGGTTGTAGTCTTCTATTCTCATATTTCTGATTTGTTCTTTTATGCCTCTAATAATTTTACACATATCTTTAAAAAATGTATCAGATTGTTTTATTATCTGCTGTCTTTAGCATATCATCCTGTTGTTTGGGTGTCTGATGATTCTTGCTTGTGGTAGATTGTTTTCCTATTTTATAATTCTATATTGTAAACTCATCTTCTGTGAAGCTTTACTTAGAGGATCCTGTGTCTCCTGGGCGCAGGGTGTGTCTCTCCAGAGTGATTTATGTTTGTTTCCGGCAGTGTTCCTAGCAGCACCATTGTGATGTTCTTTTCGGAATCTCTGCATATGGCATCATCACTTTTGTTATGGCATGTACTTTGTGGGCATGCACTTTTCCTATGAGGAAGGAGAAAGTGTTTTTTTCTTACTAGAGCCCAGGGTAAAACAGACAAACTTCCTTGATTTGTTCCATTGTGAATTGGTGAGTTCCACAAATGCAGTCCTTGGAAAGTCTTAACTTTCTGTAGGAGGCTCAGAGTCAACTCTCTGCCTTGGGTGTCCGAGGCCTCAACTCAGATTGCATGCGAGTGCAAAAGCCCAGAGCCCAGATAGCTGAGGCTGACTCTTATCCTCAAGGAAGCTGCAGGGTCAGCTTGGTTTCAGTTCTCTTTTCTTTTCTTGTATCTGAGTATTTCAATTTCTTTTCTTGTGGATTCAGCTATTCTTTTAGACTGTTTGCTTCACTTTATCCAGCAGAAATTTCTAAGTATTTGTAGTCAAAGGATTTTCAAGTTTCCCAGTCAGCCAAAACAGCAGAACCGGAAAATATTCTTTGTATATGAAGAGTTCATACAGTTAATAAAATACCAATCTCACAAGTGGGCAAAAAATTAGAGAATTTACACAAGTAGAACTACAAATGCCCAATAAACATTTGAAAAGGTCAAGAAATACAAATTAAAACTATGGGAAGAGATACGATATTGGCCCATCAAAGTCAAAAATATTTTCAAAAAGAAAAGCCAAGAATGTCCATGACACAATGAATTGAGCATCACTGTTACCCATTAAATGGAAATATCAATGGGTTATTTGGAAATAATTTGCTTTAAGAGCCTTATATGACATATATACACTAATATGTATAAAATAGATAACTAATAAGAACCTGCTGTATAAAGAAAAAAAAAAAGATTAGTGACATAAACTCTGAATCTGTCTGTCATCAGAATTCCCTGTTAAAATGCAAATCCACCTGATAGAGGGAATGACTGTTCTTTATTAATCACAGAAAACTAAGCATATATTAGTTTGTCATCATTAAATATAGAGAGCAAATATACAAGGAATTGAACACAAGACTGGGGCATTTTTTACAGTAGAATGGACAAAGGTAAGATTTCAGGGATATATTTCAGTCAAGGGACAGCATGAAGGTCTCAAAGTGGGAAAAGATGCCTTGAGAACAAACCTCACTTGTTTCCCATTTTTTAAAGGTAAACCTGGAGTACTATGACTAGAGAGAATCTATGAGATATTTATATTGACTCGAT
The DNA here is from genome assembly GCF_028023285.1 of Balaenoptera ricei. NCBI lineage: Eukaryota > Metazoa > Chordata > Mammalia > Artiodactyla > Balaenopteridae > Balaenoptera > Balaenoptera ricei. The sequence continues at coordinate 68,115,386 of NC_082646.1, forward strand.
TAATTTCTTCTAAAAGCTAGGCATTGCAGTGACACTACTTTATTGATGATTCTGGTCACAACTCCTGTCAACTGAAGTTTGTGTTTTTTTCCCTCTCTGGTTATTTGGTAAAAGTGACTTTTCCCCTGGAGCTCCCTAGTGACTATTCAATTCTCTGTTTCAATTTGTTTAATAAAGATCTTATTTATACAGAAAAAAAAGAGCCTTATAAATATTCCTTTCCCCTGAGTTAGTATTTACACTTCTGGAAATCTACCTTAAGGAAATAATCCAAAATGTAGGCAATCAGCAGGTTTCATATTCAGAAAAAAAAAATAGATGTTTTTTTTTTTTTCTTCTGAATGTGTATCACCTTTCTTGAAATCAGAGATATTTTCTTTCACTGTAGTCTTCAGGCACAGACAAAGATTGCATATATGACAAAGAAGTCATATAAAAGCTTAAAGAACAACCACCATCAGGGAATGGTCACAGAGTATCTGGTGGGCACATCTGGCCCCTCTGCACCAGCCCAAGCTGAGGTGTAGCTTGGAAAAACAGTGGAGTGGGAACAGATGTGCGAAAACTACCCATTCACCGTTCAACACTCAACTACCGGCTCCCGTCTGATTGTAAGCACTTTCTCATGCCCCCAGACGGAATGTGGGACTCTGCCATGTGCGCCCATAAAGTCTGCTTACATCTGTCACAGCACTGCTTACACTGTCCTGCCCTCACCACAGGTTGAGAACTCCTTTGGGTCAGGGGCTGGGTACACTTCACCTCTGTATTCCAGTATCACGTGGGCACACCAGAGATGCTCAATAAATGTCTGTAGAATGAATGGATGAGACTCACGGGCAACTGTGCTCATTCCATAAATCGTGGGTAAGGTGGTTCACAGGAGACCCTGCACCTTGTAGGACAATACTGTAAGAGCACACATGTTAGGATTTCTTTGGTGGCAGCTTCTCCAACTTCCAACACTGACAGAGAGAGGTTTCTTAGAGGCCCAGCTGCATGTGGGTCAGGAGCCTTGCTGCCAAGACCAAAGCAGACGGTCTGGAGCACATGTACGCCGCCTTCGGACCCTGGGAAGCGTCACTGATATTCCCCAGGAAACTTGTGAAACCTCCTGTTTATAAAGGTTTCTCCATCTGTTATACTTTCTGTACTTTCCCTCCCTCTGCTCTTGGTAACACGGATGTTTGCATTCCAGAGGGATTCCTGTTGCTAAAAGGTCTGTTTTCTCCTGCTAACACCACACCTCATCAGCCAGAGCCCAAACCCTGGCAAGCTCCCAAGGAGAGATACTGATCCACAGCACCGTCCTCCTCCTCCTGGACTGTGGCAAAGCCTCCTAACTCGTCTCTCCATCCCTCAATGTCCACACTCTCCTAATGCATCGCCCACTCTGAAGTCAGCAATCTTCTAAAAATAAAATCTGACTATGTCGGCTGGTGTAAACCCACCTGTGTCTCCTCACTGCCTGGAGGACAAAGACCCAGATTGTTCGCAGGGCCTGGCATGTGGCCCTGGTCTAACAAGTCTTACCTTCAACGTGTCATTGTCACACTCCAACACCTCAAACCACATCAGACTGTTTGTTTCGTAGTCTTCTCAGCCCAACCTCCACGCCTTTGCACAAGCTGTTTCCTCCACTTGGGGTGTATTTCCCCCTTTAGCCTGGAGAACTCCTACTTTTACTTTAAAACACTGCAACTCTCCTACTGTATAGCACAGGGAACTATATTCAATAGTCTGTGATACAGTGTTCACTGCAGCACTATTTACAATAGCCAGGACATGAAAGCAACCTAAGTGTCCATCGACAGATGAATGGATAAAGAAGATGTGGCACATATATACAATGGAATATTACTCGGCCATAAAAAGGAATGAAATTGAGTTATTTGTAGTGAGGTGGATGGACCTACAGTCTGTCATACAGAGTGAAGTGAGTCAGAAAGAGAAAAACAAATACTGTATGCTACCACATATATATGGAATCTAAAAAAAAAAAATGGTCATGAAGAACCTAGGGGCAGGACAGGAATAAAGACACAGACGTAGAGAATGGACTTGAGGACACAGGTAGGGGGAAGGGTAAGCTGGGACGAAGTGAGAGAGTGGCATGGACATATATACACTACCAAGTGTAAAATAGATAGCTAGTGGGAAGCAGCCACATAGCACAGGGAGATCAGCTCAGTGCTTTGTGACCACCTAGAGGGGTGGGATGGGGAGGGTGGTAAGGAGGGAGATGCAAGAGGGAGGGGATATGGGGATATATGTATAGGTATAGCTGATTCACTTTGTTATAAAGCAGAAACTAACACACCATTGTAAAGCAATTATACTCCAATAAAGATGTTAATAAATAAATAAATAAATAAATAAATAACAATGATATTCTCCTGAAAAAAAAAAAGTCTGTGATAGACCATAACAGAAAAGAATATGAAAAAGAATGTATATATATGTATAACTGAGTCACTTTGCTGTACAACAGTAATTAACACAACATTGTAAATAAACTATACTTCAATAAAAAACAAAAAACAAAACAAAAGAAAACAAAAACCACAGCAACTCAATATCAAGTGGAATCAGATGGCCCTTCCTCTGTTCTATAGCAACCTGTATAGAACTTCTTTAAACGAGAGTATTTCTTTAAAGCATTTGTCTTGCCCACGAGTCTAATAGTTATCTCAGCAGTATCTCCTTTACCCAGGCTCTCACTCCACCCCTCTGCCCAGACTCCATCTCTCACCTGGATTACTGTAATAGTCGCTTTGTGGGTTTCCCTGTCTCTGGCTTTACCCCAGTAATGTAATTGCCACATCATTGCCAGAAGGAATCTTCTAAACTATATATGATCATGTTATTTCCCTGATTAAAATCTTTGGTTGGATCCCTAATGCTTTCCAGGATAAAGTGCAATTTCCTTAGCATGTGCTGCCCAAAGGGGGGACCCCAAAGCACAAAGGTTGAAAGGTTTGGGGTGTGCCACTCTCACAAAGGAGGTTGAATTCTTGCAGCCTATGGGCTTTGCATCAGTGATCAGCTTCTGTGGTTACTTTTATCAGGAGTTGCTTGGGGGCCATTCATGCTTTCTGGTTCCAGGCCCCCAAGCTCACAGAAACAGTGACTGTGAGGCCCCTGTGGGCTTCACTGGGCCAGGCAGCAAGCTTTGCTCACCCTAACACAGGCCCTGGGGCTGTCCCATAGGCATGATCCTAGCCTGGATCCATCAGGGACCCAATATCACAGGGCCAAGGTCGGGGGTGGGCAGGAACCCAGTTCCTTACCAGAGGGGCCACAGCTACGGCTTGAATTCTGATTTGCAAGTTTTTTAAACTCCATGAGCTCTGCATGGTCCTTCTCATACGTCCTCTTCAGGTTCTCCACATACTGCATCATCACTTCTGTTGCTTTCGACATGCGCTTTTCCTGCAGGGAAGAAGAGTGTGAACACACAGGGCATTTGGATGAAAAGCTCATCAGCACTGTTTGCTCTGAGCCAAGCTCTGGGCTGGGGGACTCGAAAGGATACAAGGACCAATCAGACGTGACTCTGCCCTCTAAGAGTTTGCTGTCTGGGATGTGAGTTGAGACGGGGGCTCAGGCACCTGTGCTCAGGGATAACAAGGACGAGCCCAGCCACAAAGCCTCAGGAGATGAGAGGGGGCAGAGTCATCTCCGCTTGCAGAGAACGGGTCAGGGGAGGCTTCTTGAGATGGAGTGAAGTGCTGTAGGGTTTGGGCACGTAGCCATGGGCAGGAGAGACAAAGAGCATTAGCCAGGGAACTCCAAGAGCCAAGGTCCAGAGGCAGGACATCACAAGGCTTGTATCGAGGTGAGGATTTCCCCTCCAGACAGGATCCTTTGGAGAGTGAAAGGGGGTGCCATCAAGAATTATGCTGGGACAATAAGCGTATACCAGAATTGTCTGGAAAGCCAGGAAAGCACAGGTCATCCTACTCAGGTAGGAATCAGCAAATGGTTGGGTTTGTTCACAGGAAGAAAAGGTGAGTTAGGGCTGGGTTGTGAAGGACCTTGAATGCTAGACTAAGGAGTTTGGACTTATTCTGAAGGAAGAGGGGAGCCATCGAATGTCTTAAAGTAAGGGAGTGTCATAATCAGGTCGCCAGTGGAGACTGGACTGAAGGGTGTGAGACTGGTGGCAGCAAGAGCAACAAGAGAAGAGAGGATGAGTGCCTGAACCAGTCCAGTGGAACCAGAGAAGACGGTGAGGACAGAGACACGGAAGCCACTTGCAGAAGGGTGAAGGCTGGAGTGAGCCGCGCATGGGCTGAGAAACGCTTTCACGAGGGCTGTGCAAAATGAGGAGGAGTCTTCTCTACTGACACCCCGTGGATCCCTCAGAGATCCTTGCCCGCGGCCTGCCTGTCCCCAGAGGGACACGCTCAGTGACTGTCCCCTGGACAAAGTCCCCGCAGCCCTGAGCTGAGACCAGCCACTTCCCTAAAGCCCTCCCTTTGTTGCTGCTCCCAGCTGGAGTGGCTTCCTGGGTGCTGCTGCTGAGTTGGGTGCCCTTTCACCGGAAGCACACGGGTGGGACAGCCCTGTGGCTTGTCCTTCCTTTATTCTATGAGAACTGCCCAGGGCTGGGCCCCAGGAACACCCCTGTCATGCAAACCATGCAGCAGGACACGGGTCCACAGTAACAGCAACAGTGATAACGACATCCAGGTGCTTTACAAGTGTCACAGTGCCCTGTATGGCAGATACTGTCAGCATCCGCATTTTATGGTTGGAGAAGCTGGAGCAGAGAGGCCCGAGGCCACACAGTGAATCCTTGTGGAGCCAGGATGAGAACTCAGGCAGTCTGACCCCACAACACCATGCTGGATCAGGTGGCACCCTGAGTGCCTCACGACTTCAAAGTGGCTGCGAGGGAGCCAGACTTGGGCCTGCACCCCAGCTTTGCCCCACGCTAGTGCTATTACCTTTCTGAGACTTCACGTCTTCATCAGGGGATAAGATTATTTACTTTACAGAGTTGCTGGGAGGATTAATGAAACAAAGCAGTTTTTCCTAAAGCACATTTTGCCAAATACTAGTTCCCTGGGAGTTGAATAGGTATTTTGTGGGAACAAGAAGTGGCGGGGTGGGTGATTCTTTACTCAAATACATTTGAGAAATACGTCAGTAATGTTAAACAGACTTTTTCATTACAGGACTTCTCAAAGCCTTGCTATGCCAACATGCCTCAGAAATCTCCAAGAAAGGAAGGTAGTATGCAGCAGTTCTCAAATGTAGGTATCCATAGAAAGCTTTTTCTGGGGAGCACCTCAAGAATTTAGTGGTCCATCAAAAATACACTGAGACGACCACAATTACGGAGGTAGGATGTCTGGCACAGAGGAAGCCATCAATAAGCAGTATCTGTAGTTGCCACTGCTTACATCGCTGCTCCAGTTACTGTGGACAGAGCAGAGCTCACCTGGCGGACAGCCCCCACCATCTCGGCTCGGCTGGAGAGGCGGGCAGCCAGGCGGTGCAGGACCGCGATGTCCTCCAGCAGCTTCTGGTAGGTCTCCCGGTGCTCACAGTGGTGCCAGAGTGAAGCTGAGGACTGAGGAGGGAGAAGGAACATCACGTGGGGTCCTCACAGACCAAGACTTGACCAGGGCTGTCACAAGACGAGCCCTGGCCCCATCCTGGCCGAGAGGAGGCGCCTCTGCAGGGCCCAGGCGACGGCTACTTCTGGGATTGGAGAAGTCCAATGTGGACACTCTATAGCTGGCTGGCCTAAAGGAAGGGAATCACAGCCTGGTCTCTGGTCCCCAGGGGGCTCCCTTTGCCATCCCAGGTCATCCAGCCCCCCTCCTGAGAAGCTGCCAAGGGCTCAGAGGCCTTAACTACAGCCCTAAGGTAACCAAGCCTTCCGGATCTCTGCCTCAGCTCCTCCCAGCTCTGAGGAAGGCTGCCTGGCTCAGGGCCTTGGCCCCATTTCTCACTTCAGGATACTCTGCTCGGTGACTGAGAAAAGCAGGAGACCCGGCACAGCCCTTGGGGACAGTGTCTCCTGCAAGGATTCCCCAATCAGGCTCCACAATTACCGTAATGGAAGCTTTGAAGTGTTCCAGTTCCTTCTCTGTGTTCTCCTCTGTCAGGTTGCGTTCCCTTTCCGCCTGGTTAATTCTAGATTCTAGGGTGTAGCTGTCATTTCTAAAGGCCAAGGACAGTTGTACAAACACGTTCTGTTGGGAACAAGAGTGTTGGAGAGGTGCTAGGAGGAGTTACTGCAGGGAGCAAGGCTGCCGGTGGAATTTTTTGCTCAAGGATTTTATATCAGCTCCTGGAACCAGCTCCCACAGCAGCCAAGAACAAGTGAAACTCTCCCTTAATGAAGTAAACTGCCCAAAAGATGGCCAAATAGTAACCTGAGATCCATGCTAGGTCCTTCCCAGGACCAGAAGACCAAACACATTTTACTGAAAAAGAATAAGAGAATAACACTTTGCTTTTTCCTGAATGTCAAGAAAATAACATCCTGTATTTGGGTTTAGATAAACTCAGGCCAACACAGCTGATTGTGTAAGCAGTCTGGGTTCACGCTAAGATTTATGGCATGCGGGTTTTGGAGATTTCGCATGAAACTACTGTATTTAAAGAAACCCCACTTGAGATGTAAGCCTGTTGACTCAAAGCAAACTTCAACCAGCATCTTATCTGAATATTCCAAATCCTACGCTGAAAGCAGCTTTTACAAGCTGCCAGGAGATTAAATAAAGCCAGGTATGATTCTGTTAGGAGAAGCTTTCTGGAACAAATATTCCATGCCAAAAATGCAGCCTGCATGAATGAACTTTGAAAGGTGGTGCTGATCAGACATGGAATTCCTGGTCTAATAGGAAACTACTGGGGAGGAGAAATACACAGATGGACTCTACACAGGAAGGAGGCAATGGCCTTCATTTTTACAGCCTTCATTTGCCTTGCCTGTGTCAAGTGGTAGAAGATTTACACCCTTAGGGTGAGTTGATTCTGCCTGAGCATCTGAAGTTCATGTAACATGGCCCACAGTGGGCAGACATCTCCAGACGGAGAACTGAAGACCCTGAACTGCTCGATGATGATGATGATGAGGGCCACATTGAAAGCTACTCCCTATTGAGCATCTGCTATACGCCAGAACTGCCAGGAGTTTTACGCACCTTAGCTTGTTTAATCCCTCAACAATCCTCTGCCATAGGAACTGTTATGTCCACTTTATGGGTAAAGAGACCGAGAGCAGAGAGGTCATTAACTTGTTCAAGGTGTCACAAGGGAGTAGCAGAACCAGAATTCAGCCTCAGACTATCTGATTCCAAAGCCTGTGCTCCTCTCACCATGCTGAGCACAGATTGTGTCAGCACACACCTGAGGACAGGAGCGCACCCTTAACCAAAGTGCCCACGGCCATCACCACCAGCGGCAGTGGGTAGGGATTCTCTGTCTTGCCCAAGCCTCAGTCAAATTTATCAAAAATGCTCAATATTTAGTTCTCTATAACTGGGTTATCCCCTTAATGGCAGTGTGATATATAGAGCCCTGAAGTCAGTCAGAACACTTGGCTCCAAATGCTGATTCTGCTAAGCACGGGGTCTGGGATCTCAGATAACTTATTTAATCCCTCAGTTTCCTCCTTTGTTCTGCTTCCTGCTCTACCTGTTTCTCAGAGCTGATGGGGGGGTCAGCTGAAAGGATGGATATGTGTGTGCCAGGTAACTGTTACTATCTGTGCCAGATATTTTACACAGTCCATCTCCCTTTGCTTATGTGGTCCACTGGGTCTCAGTAAGTGTATGTTCGTTTTCTTGTTAGCAAGCGTAAACCATGTTTTAAGACTGTAAAATCTTCCATCCTCCCAACCTGGAGTGAAGTATTCTGGAATCATCCATGTTCTTGCTCCTTTCCTTCTATCAATTCCAATGTAATCGTCATGGAAACAAACTACCGCTGGTGTCGGAGGTCCTCACTGTCTCACCTCCGATGCATTCTCTTTGTCCATCTACCCCTTCGCCAGAATGAAATGCAAATTCCTCTCAGCTCACTCACCAGCCCCATTGGGACAGCTTCTCTACAGAGACAAGGAGGCCCTGAGGAGAATCATGGGAGAATCAGGGAAGGTGGGAGACCTGACAGCATAGCCACCCGCCTTGGCTGAGCTGGCTTCCTTACGTCTGAAACCCTCAGAAAGAAAGCACCTTTTTCCTCCAGACCAAAGTTTGAAACGTGAAATCTGATCGTCTTTTAATAATTTTGAAATAAATTTGATTCAGTTCTGCAGCCTCCCAGCTGCTTTGTGTATCTAAGTCATACTTTTAAAGAAAACAAATAATCGTTGATGAAATGTGGAACTTCCAGCTACCTTCTCATCCCTGACGAAATTTGTCAAAATCTTCCATTAACTGGAGTGGTGGTCGGGGGCTTGGTGGCTCAATAGGGCTGATCACGATGCCCATATTCCCCCCATGGCCACTCATTCTCATGTTTGTGTAAAAATGTCAGGAGCAGAGGCTGGAGAAGGAAATGTTTTGAATGAACCCACTCAAGCTCAAGTACTCAATTTCATAGAACACTGGAGTTACTTACCTCAACTTCCTTTTCAGTGAGTGGAGGGGCACTGTGAAAAAGAAAAGACATGCAAATGAACTTTATCCAACCTTTGAAATAAACCAAAAGGTGCCTCTGAACAGCAGGCAGACCAGGTGTTTCCAGGAATTAGAGTAAGCAGGGCTGGCGAGATGGAAAAGATGCAGGGTACCCTTTGTGTGAGTTCTGTAACCCGTGACGTATTCGGCAAGATAGTGACTCCTGCAGAGGAAGTATGGTGGAAACTATTAGATCCTGGGGTCAGTGCTCCACCAGTGCCTCCACTAAGTGTGACTTTGGATAAGTTATTTAATCTAAGTTTGCTCATCTGTAAAATGGGAATAATATCTACCTTGCAGGAGTCTTATAAGGAATATATATATGTATGTATCAATGTGTATATATATGTGTCTATATTCACCTATATATGACATCCACACATGTATGTATGTGTATATATATGTATATACATGTATATGTATATATGTGTATATTCATATGACATCCACACTCAGCGGGCACTCAGGAGATGTTTATTATTATGACTAACTCACAGGCATGCTGTGAGGACTTAATAAAAGACTATACAAGCTATACACTTTATAAGTTGTATACATCTGAACAGTCATTATAATTTTTCTGGGGCTGCCCAGGTCTGCAAAGCCTGACCCTCCTCCTGCCTCCAAGGGGTGTGACAAGTGTGCACGTGAGCCAGAGAATAAATGGTAGGAAAGAGTGGCCAGAGCTCTTCTCCACAGCAAGAGCCTCTTCTGATGGCTGGAATCAGAGATTGGGCAAGAGAGCCCCAGCTGGTGCAGAGGGTGCGGTTCCCACAGCAAGCATCCTCCACTCTGCACCCTTGCTCGGCTGCTGCTCTGGCTGGTGACTAAAGCTAGCCCTGCTCTGAAACCCGGACGACGTAAATAATGCACGGGCCCTTTCCTGTGCTGGGGTGGGAGAACGGGGAGGAGTCCTACTGGCGTCACAGGACTTGGCAACAGAGCATGCCATCGATAAGGTTCTCAGGAAACACAGCTTCCTCCCTTTGACGGGTGTGGAGGGACCCCGAGAGCAAAGGTAGGGGTCAGCAATCTCTGCAAGTGGCTGGTTCTCACCCCTGACGAGGGACTATGAGAACCTTCCTGTCAGGATGAGGCAACAAGACCCCACGGCCATCAAGTCAGCAGAGTACAGAGCACGAGATAAACAAGTGCAAAGCTGTTTGAGCCTTGCAGTTCTGGCCACAGGCCCACCCGTCAGGCCCTTTCCTCTGGGGGCCAGCCAACACAATCTCAGCTGTCATATAGGACATGCACATCTTGCTTAAATGGGTTATCAAACTCACTGAGCTTGTGTTTGATTCCTGGCTTTGTTTGGGTATTATGTGAAAATTACGTTTTCATCAATTATTTACCAAACTTACTTTACTACCTTGATTACTCACGTTCTGCTTTTTTGCTATAGAACACATTTTTGAAAAATGTACAAGGCCCTGAGGACCCAGGGAGGTGTGGTTTATGTAAAGAAGCCACATGACAAGGTCAGCTCCTGAAGCAGAGAGCTGTGCCTCATGAACTGGCACAGGCAGGGAGGGGCAGAGCCATTACCCTCCAAAAAGGCGGAGGCCTAGCAGGTGACGTACAAGGAGACCACTCTGGATGTGCCTCAGAATTCAAACTGCCTTAATAGGCCTTAGGATGAAATCAAAGGCCTCTGTGAACTGGCCCCTACCGGACTCTTCCCACTCTTCAGCCACATTCGCCATTCTGCTCTTCAAACACACTTACGTCCTTGTGGCCCCAGGGCCTTTGCATTTACTGTTCTTTCCTTTTTTTTTCATGCTCTTACATTTGCAATTCAGTAGTTTTTAGTATATTCATAGAATTGTACAACCATCATTACAGTCAATCTTAGAACTTTTTAATCCTCCCAAAAAGGAACACTATACCAATTAGTGGTCACTCCCCCAATCCCCAGCCCTATACAACAACTAATCTACTTTGTCTCTGTGGATTTCCCTATTCTGGGTATTTCATATAAATGGAATCATACAACACATGACTGATTTCTTTCACTTAGCATAATGTTTTTGAGGTTCATCCATCTGGTAGCATATATAAGTATTTCATTTTTATGGCTGAATAGTATTCCATTCTATGGATATATCAGATTTTATTTATCTATTTATTAGCTGATGGACATTTGGTTTGTCTCCATTTTTAGCTATCAAGAAAAATGCTTGTTATTGAACATTCACGTACAAGTTTTTGTGTGGACATATATTTTCATTTCTCTTTGTTATATATCTAGGAGTGGAATTGCTGGGCCATACAATAACTGTATGTTTAACTTTTTGATGAACTGTTGTTCCAAAGTGGCTGCACCATTTTCCTGAGAATTTCATTTCCTCCACATCCTCACCAACATTTGTTATTGCCCATCTTTTTTATTAAAACCATTCTAGGGATATAAAATTATATCTCATTTTAATCATTTATGATAAATGATAAATCATTCATTTAATGAATTTATCATTTATTATTCATGATAAACCATTTGAATTTGGATTTCCCTAATTACTACTGATGCTGAGCATCCTTTCATGTGCTCATTGACCCCTCATATATATTCTTTGAAGAAATGTCTATTTAAATCTTTTGCCCACTTAAAAAAATTAGTTGTCAATACTACTCAGCCATAAAGAAGAATTGAAATTTTGCCATTTGCAGCATCATGGGTGGACGTGGAGGGTATTATGCTAAGTGAAATAAGTCAGACAGAGAAAGAAAAATACTGTATGATACCACTTATGTGGAATCTAAAAAAATACAACAAACTAGTAAATATAACAAAAGAAGAAGCAGACTCACAGATATGGAGAAGAAACTAGTGGTTTCCAGTGGGGAGAGGGAAGGGGGGGAGGGGCAAGATAGGAGTAGGGGATTAAGAGGTACAAACTATTATGTATAAAATAATCTATAAGGATATATTGTACAACACAGGGAATATAGCCAATATTTTATGATAACTATAAATGGAGTATAATCTTTAAAAATTGTGAATCACTCTATTGTATACCTGTAACATATAATACTGTACATCAACTACACTTCAGTCAAAAAATTTAAAAATTAGTTGTTTTTTTTATTGAGTTATAAGAGTTCTTCAAAGATATATTATAGAAACAAGTCCCTTATCATATACATGCTTTGCAAATATTTCCTCCCATTCTGTGGGTTGTCTTTTCACTTTCTTGGTGGTCTTGTTCATCTATGAGCCCCACCTGCTCCTCTTTGAGTTGGAACCACCTCACCTGGCCCTTTATTATTCTTTTTGTTTTGGGTACATTAGTCCTGTCTGAACTATTGGACTTTGACCCTTCTGGCGTCAAAAATCAAGTCTGGTGCTCCTGTGTCCTATCTACAATTGAATACAGGGGCCACCCAATGTGGGGTCTTGTGCAACCCATGCCCCAATTTTACCTTCCAGGGAGAGACTTGTGGACCCGCAGTTTGCGAAGCAGCACATCAGAAATATTGGGCATGACATCCAGGCCACTCTTTGACTCTTCTTCCTCAATAGCTGGGGAGAGTTCAGAAGGGGGCCCTGAAAAAAAAAGTGTTTAATTTATAAAATGTAATACTCTTGGCAATTTGCTTCAGGGGATAAGGAATAGCTTTAACATTTATTGGAACCTGGTTATATGCCAGGGGCTTTATAATTGTTATTTTATCCTCACAACGACCCAATGAGCTAGACCTTAATCATCCCATTTTTCAGGTGGGTAAACTAAGGCTCAGCAAGATTAATAACTTGCTTAAGGTCACAGAACTGGTAAATGGCATAGGTTTCAAATAATTCTATCTGCTCTAAGTTCTATGTTCTTCCCATTGCTCTCCATAGTACCAAGCAGGCTCTTGTGTCTGGGGTCCAGGTTGGTTTTTGTCAACTGGAAAATTGTTGGCTCTTTGGCTATAAAGTTTGGAAAAGTCCCTTCTCTTTGGCAGGCTTCTCAAGAGGCCTGCTGCCCAACTATTCTTCCTCAGATGAATTCAGCAGTTCTATCATCTGTGTCCTAATTAGAAATCAGCATCTGGTTCCATATCCCCATAGATAGGAGTAGAAACAGGGTTTTTCCAGAGTAAAGCTAAGGTCATTAGATCTTTTACAGATCTCAGAAATAGATGTCTCCTCGTCAACAGAACCAATAAATAGTCTTTTTTTTTAATCTCCTAAACCTGTCCTGGGTTTGTGCTCTGAAGGCAGAAAGAACAAACCAAGTATTCTCTTTCCCACAAATTTTTCTCCTGCTTGAAGACAGCTCTTGTACCTCTCCAAAGCTTCCCTTCTCCAGGTTGTAGCCCAATTTTCCCAGCTGTTCACTGTGGCCTCTAGATACCATCCCCTGACTGCACACATTCTGGTTGTTGCTGTCCCAGAAGCCCAGATGTGCTCTAACAAGCTCTTAGCTCAGGAGCACAGTGGCAAATGGCCTTGGCATTGACATGAGTTATTCATTTAGCACAGACTTGCTGTGCCCTACACTATGGGCTCACAGCACATTTAGGATTAAAAGCCTTGAATCTCTTTTACTTGAACCAAATGAGGTATCTTCGTCCCATACATTGGTTATTTTCCATTTGCACGCAGGACTTTTAGTTATCCACGTTTTGCCGTCTTTCATGGGTTTGACCCAACAGATTTCCAGAACTGTAGTCTAGGCCAGAGATCAGGACTACGTAACCATCTAAATGGAGCTAAGATTGGGAGTCATGTGAATTAGAAGCCTCACCAAGGGAGACCATGCAGAGAAAAGAGGAGGTATAGTTTGGCCCCAGGTAAACAATGTTTAAATACTTTGAGCTTCCCGATAACTGAACAGTGTTCACGAGTTTCCTGGTACTCAAGGAATCCAGCAAAGTCCAGAGGACCATCTGTCAGAGTCAGGGCAGTCAGTGATCCTTCTTTGGATATGAGATTTGACTCATATCAGGTAGCTAGTTCTCTTAGTTACCTGTCACCTGTCACCTCTTGGGTTCTGTCTTGGCACTTACTGCTGTCTGACATTTCCATGTGACAGATGGTGCCTCTGGTGCCTTGTGGTGCCTCTGGTCACACTCTACCTTTATGTAATCCCTGCTGCACCCAGCAGAGAGATAATGAAGCAGTGGGCTCCTGAGAAGTCTGTATGATTGACAGAACTGTGTGAGGTCTAATAATCACAGGGAAGTCATATGAGGAGCTTTTGCCTAGAAAAGTCCCCTAGGTAGAACCCCACTCCCCAAAAAGGGATGGGTTTCTAGCCCTGCTAAAATGGCTGTCTTAAGCGTGATCCCAGGATTTCCCTGGTGGCGCAGTGGTTAAGAGTCCACCTGCCAATGCAGGGGACATTGGTTCGATCCCTGGTCCGGGAAGATCCCACATGTCGCAGAGCAACTAACCCCATGTGCCACAACTACTGAGCCCTCATGCCACAACTACTGAAGCCCACACGCCTACAGCCCATGCTCTGCAACAAGAGAAGCCACTGCAATGAGAAGCCCACACACCGCAACGAAGAGGAGCCCCTGCTCACCGCAACCAGAGAGAGCCCGCGCACAGCAACAAAGACCCAACGCAGCCAAAAATAAATAAGTAAATAAAAATTATAAATAAATAAATAAATAAATAAATAGAGTGATCCCAGAACCTGCCACCCTCCTGATCTCAACCAAATTAACAACAACAAAAAATTTATAGTCAACTAAAAATAGATCAGCAACTCTCAAGTACAGGAAAAGGCAATAATCTTTAAAAATAATGGCCAGAGAAAAACAGAACTTACTAGAAATAAATGTAGAACTCCCACCCTTGATAACCCTTTCTTCCTCCCTCAAAGAATCAGTACTGAGAGGAAGATGTGAGAGGAAAAGTTGTGACAAACTTTTGTAGTCACTTTTGTGACTACAGAGCCGGAAGAGAAGTGGACCAAGGGGTGGGCAGGCAGCTGCAGAGGCGGTTCAGAAAGTTTCTCTAGAGTAGAAGGATATCCATCCCACCATAAGAACACTCCAACAAGACAAAAAACTGCCTGTGCTGCTATTTGCTTTTCGTACTGAGGAGGAGGGGAGAGGAAAAGCAGAATGACAGCATAGTATTCTACCAGAGCTGATGATCTCAAACAACATAGAGGGACTTACCAGAAAGGAAAGTAAGAGAAAATAAATAAAACAATCCCTTCTGATAGAGTTAGTGGCAGGAGACACATAGAAAGCCCCAACTGAAGCTGTCACAACCCCTACCCCCATCCTGCACTTCTGAGAAATAGCAGAGTGGCCAAACTCTTTGGATTTTGTCTATCTTTTCCTTCCTTTATCTGGCAGGGGAGTGAGAGTGCTTGTTGGGAATAGTTGGGTTAAGTGTGGAAAATAAACAGCTGGGCAGATTGTCCCTATAATTCTACCCTGAACTGGTGAAATAATCCATGCCCCACTACTGCCCACACAAGGGAATAAGATATGCCCCCACTTCAGTGGAATAAATTCAAGTGTTAGACTATTAACAAAGTTATAGAAAAAGAGCAGAAACCAGCCCACAACCACCACTACCCACAGCTCCAGCTGAACTTCCTCTTTTCCCCACCATCCAAGCAGTGACAAAGCAGACACAAAATACCCAGTCCTCAACTAAGCGCTGCCAGGAGGACAGAGATCTCAGAAAAGGTAGGAAAAAGTCAGTGAAAATTGACTTACACAATATAGCTAGGTCAAGAGAAAATCCAGGTAGAAATGTCCATATCAAAAAAAAAAATTAAATGAAAACAAATGGCATGGCAACTACACAAAAATAGTATAGTCAAAAGAGGAAGGAAAGAGGAGAGGAAGGTATAAAGGAAAGAAGAAAAGAAACATGCTGGAGACAGATGTCAGAATAGAAACATAGATGCAAGAAACACATAAAATGCATTTTTGTGCAAAATGTATACCACAAATGTTTTGACTCAAGGAGAAATTAGAACCTGAAAAAATGAAAATAGGAATCAGAGGTGAGATGAGAGGATCGCACAAAATGGAAGAAGATTACAATTTAAGGAAATAAACTGAAGACCAAAATGACAAAATGAAGCAAAAAATTCTAAAAATATAGAACTAACCAATATGTTGGAAATATGAAGGAATAAAACAGGTAGAGCCTCAAGCTGAATTAGTGGGGGAGATTGAGATGAGCACAAGGAAGTAAAGAAGGAAAGAAAGATTAAAGTATTGAGAGGTAGAGTAATGGACCTACAGTGGAGACACTGATGAGAAATTTACAGATTATGGTGGCTCTGAAGTAGTGAAAAAATAAAAGGAACAAAGAACACATTCAAAGACATAAGAGAAGAAAAAATTTCCTCCACTGAGAGAAAAGCTGAACTCACAGACTGAAAAAGCACACCAAGAAAAAAAAAATATATATATATAACCTTACTCTATTCTATGTATGTATATATATCTTATATAGATCCATAGCTATATATGAACATAAAAATGCTTCTCCAACTACTCTCATAGAAAGAGTAAGTAACCTACAGGGAAAGGTGAGGGTTGAGAGGTGCTGGAAGTAAGCTGGTCTCAGACTTCTCTACAACACTGAATACACTGTAGCATCTACAAAGCTCTGGGGAAAAGAGTGATCCAGAATTTATAACCATCTAAGCTGTCCTTCAAGAAGAAGAACAACATTTTCAAACATGCTAGAACTCAAGGAACATACACCTCTAAGCCCTTCTAGAAAAACTATTGGATGATGAAATCCAGCTAAACAAGACATAAATCAAAATCATAAGCTTGGGAATTGTGAGCCACAGTAAAGGGACTGGTGGTGAACATTAAATTCGTTTACATATAAGTTTAAAGCTAAACAACTATGGAAATTATGGTTACAGAATGGAATGCAAATGTTACAACCTTGAGAGTATAAAAAGAATAACTTATCATTTGTATAGGTGGAGATGGAAAGGTTAGGAAGAAATATGAAAAAGGGAAGAAATACTGCCCTTCTCATCTTTTCCTGCAATAATCCAAACTTCAAATATGTAATATAAAAACGAACTTCAATGACTCCAAACCCTTAATGCATTTCATAATATATATTTTAAAACTTTTAAAAACTAACCTTTTTTTTTTTTTTTTTGGAGGAAGCAATTACCAAAATTCAGCAAGCCCTACAGTTTCACTTCACTTTAATTCAAGTTCAATTAAATTGTCATACTTTTTATTAAAAAAAAGTATATGAAGCAATCTATAATCTCCCTCACTCCATCTGTATTTGTGGGAAAGGGGATGTTTGATGTAAGCGATTTTTACTTTCTTCTTTGTATTTTTCACTGTTAGTTGAATTTTTTGATAATCAATGAGTTATTTTTAATAAAAACAGTAAAATTATTTTAAAAATATCTGCCTATACCACCTCATTCCAATGAAAGCTTTTGTTTCTGGCAATCTCCAGGACTTGGAAAAGTAACTTTGGGGGCTTCTGGTTAAAGATGTGCTGAGGCCCAGGATGATCCCCCAAAAGGTCAAAGATATTTGACCTGGGGATCAACTTTCTTCTGATCTATTTTCTCAGGGAGGCCTTCTCCTTGCCTGAGACCTGAGGGCCCTGAGCCCAGACTGGGGTGTCTGGAAGGACTGCCTCAGCCCACACCTCTCCCAGTGTCCAGGTCCAGATATCCAACCACCTCCTAGACATTACCCCCTGGATCAGGCTAATAAAAACCACTTCAACAGCCACCATTTATCAAACATAAGCTTGCATTAGATGCACTTTCTCATTTACTCCTTAGAATAGCCTTGCAGAGCAAATATTGCTAAGCTCATTTTCTGGGGAACGCTGCAAACTAGGAAACTGAAGCTCAGCAAAGTTAAGTAGATTCCCCAGGATCCCAGCTAGATACTGGTAGTGCCAGGATGCAAAGCCAGTTCTGTCAGACTGCGACATCCAGGCTTCTTCCCACAGGCATTCAGATGTCCAAACCCAAACTCGTTGTCTTTCTCCTTAAGGGAGCTCCTTCTCCTGTGCTCCCAACCCTGATTAATAGCACCATCACCCCCTTGGCCGTGCAGACGCACGCCTGTTGGTCTTTCTGGTCTCCCCCTCCACCCCATCCCCTCATCAAGTCCTGCCAAGCTGACCTCCAAATGGCTCTCAAACCTATCCTCCCCACGTTCCCTCCTATCCATCTCAGTCTACAGTCCCATCGCCTCTCACCAGGCTGCTTCCATACCCTCTTACCTAGTCTCCCCACCTCTAGCCTCAGCTTTCATAAACTGTCCAGAAGAATTATTCTCAAACTCAGCTTTGATCCTCATGCTTCCTTACCTACAGGCTTCTCTGGCTTTGCAAGGGGTTCAAACCCCTAAAGGAAGTTCAAACTCATTAATTAGAGTTCGAGGACTTTAGCTTCTCTGATTCCCACCTCCACTCCACCCTTGCTGCCCATCTCTTTGGGACACATGGCTCACACTTGGTTCACATGGGATTCCTTATGTTCCTGGAACACGCCAAGTGCTAGAAGATGCCTGAGTGCCTTTGCTCCTGCTATTCCCTCTGCCTGGGATGCCCTTCTCTTCCTCAGCTCAAAGCTGCTCCTCCAAGGATCCTGCCCTGACTCATTCACCCCTACTGAGTTGGCTGCTTCTTCCTCTGTGTTCCTAGGCACTTTATGGTCTCAAAGTCTTAACACAATGTATTGTAATGACATTGTCTACCCTTGTATTTCCTCTCCTACAAGGTGAGGGTGAGCTCATTAATTTATTCAATATTTATTTAGTGCTTAACTATGCTCCAGGCAATGAGCATGGAGCTAGGCATATAATGCTGAGCAAAACAGATGTGTCACTGTCCTCTGGGAGCTTGTTACCTGGCAGGACAGATTAATTAGAGAAATACCCAAATGTTACTTTTCATGCTGTGATAGATTTTATAAGGGAGAAGCATCTGGAGCGTGCTGGAAAAGTCTTCCCTAGGAAGGTGACATTTGAGCAGATATCTAGAGACTGAATGGGAGTTCATTAGGCAAAGAGGAAGAGAGGAGGAACATTGCAGGTAGAGGGAACAGCATGTGCCAAGCCTAAGAAGGAGGAGGAATGAGTTGCTGAAGGAAGGCCAAGATGTTGAGAGGGAGGAGGAGAGTGGTCCTAGAAGATGCTGGGGGGGTGAGCAGGGTTAATCGCACAGGGCCTCTTAAGCTCTACTAAGGACTCTAGTGCTCATTTTGAGAGCAGAATGAAGCCTCTGAAGAGGCTGAACCAGATTTGCATTTCAGAGATTCCTCTCGCTGCCTGTGGACGGTGGATTGAACTGGGTGAGGAGGTCAGGAGTGCAAGCAGAGGGATGGGATAGGAGGTTGCTGAGGGAGCCAAGGGACTGGTAATGACGGCAGGGCCTGAGCCTCCTTCACCTCTGCACCCCCAACATGCAGCCCAGGAACGGGTCCACAGTCAGCCTCATGTCTTTGGCTTGAAATGACCTGCAAATGATCAAGACCCAAACATCCTTCAAATGGTCCCTGTGAAGAGAACTGGTTGGCTTGTTGGAAAGACCAGATGCAACAGGGAAGAGAGTCTCTAAGTCCTCAGAAACCAAAGGAAAGCCAAAGTTCTTAAGACTCCAAAATGTTCTAGATTTTCCCCATCTCCCAAAGGAACAGCCAACAATCATCAGGAGATTTGAATTTTTCCCAATGAGCTCATATACACTGTTGTATTTAGAACCTGTTAAGGCAGCCAGACTCTCCAGCTCCCGGGGGGAGTTTACAATACCTTTGGTCCCAGGTACAGGCGGGGATGAGGCTCTTTGATGGGGCTTTCAGAATGTAGGAATAGGAAGTCACAACTCTGCTGATCAAGCACATGTGGTTGCCCGCCACATCTCCAGACTGCCCTATATACTGTGGAGCACAGAGTACAATGTCCCACTTAGCTGGCAAGAAAGAATTCTACAACCTTGATGACAGGAATTAAAATGTATGACAGGTTCCTGCTGTCCAGTATCACATAAAAACATTACATCAGCTCAGTGAAGTAGGTACTATTCTTACCCCCATTTTATAGATGAGCAAACAAGGCATCTAGAGCATAAGAAACTTGCCTGAGGCTATGCAGCTGGTAAGTGGGGAAGCTTGAGCTTTAAACCACTCCGATTCTAGAAATGAGAGAAAAGTGGGAGGGAGGGTACCTTTACTGAACACCTTCCATTGTTAATTTTTTAAAATTTAGTGTTTTTAGGAATCCAACTCATTTACCTGGTAATTTAATTTCTAAGATCCATCTTGTTCCCTGTTGGTATTAGATAGTGAGGTGTTGCTGTAGTAGTGGATGTCTACATTGTTATAATTTTTTGTAAGTTAACTTGGCAGTATGCATATATATTTAAATATAAATACCTTTTGATCAAGCAATTCTACTTCTAAGGTACTATCCCATGGAAAAACTCATGCATTTCTATAAAGATACATCATGGAGAATGTTCATTATAACATCGTTTATAGTAGAGAAAGAATACAAACAACCTAAATAGTAATCAATAAGAAAAAGGTCAAACAATTTATATAGTTCCTCATACCACAGGATGCTACAAAGCAGTATTAAAAAACTAAAAGCTCCATATGCACTAAATGAGAAACTTTCTAATATTGTTATGTAAAAAAGACAATGTGACAGAGACAACTGGTCATCCACCAAAATCTGCCCTCCTCTGCTTCCATGTGAAAGGAGTTTAATATGGGCACATGGCCAGCAGCCCAGCTAGTGACAGCATCCCGCAGTATCCCTCGCTAGGTATCGCCATGCCACATCATCACCAATGAACTGGGAGCTACAAAGAGACATGCAACTCCCAGTTTACTTAAAAAAAAAAAGCCTGCTCTGAACTTCCATTCTTTCCCCTTCCTACAAACTGGAACACAGATTTACCCATGATCCTGCTTCAACCATGTAGACAAGTGTAATACCTCAGGGGATGATGGCAAAATGCCAACAGAGAAGAAACCAGGGTCTCCGAATGATCACATGGAGCAGAGCCACCTGTAACCCGACAGCTCACCTTAGAATTGTTACTTGAGTATGAAACAATCTTCTCTCTCCTGTAGGTTAGCATACTTTGGGGCCTCATGTCAAAGCAACTTAGATTTTATCTTAATTAAAGCAGGAAGGTTGCAGAATACCTTAAAAGAGTTACGTACATAGAAAATTTGGTAGTAAATATTAAAGAAAGTACACCATGACCACATGCATTTTATTGCAGGACCATAAGGGTTTATTTCTATATATGGAAAATTATTAATTAATATATTAAATGATATAATTTATATGATTCTTTCAATAGATATGCAAAACAAATTGACAAAATTCAACATGAATCTTAAAACTCAGAAGAGAAGAATATATTTCCTTAAAATAATGAAAAATAAAAATATAAAGTAATACATGAAATAATATATTTTTATATTTTATATATTTTATCTTTCTACATATTATATTTTTCTATTTAGTGATAATATAAATATGAAATAATAATAAAAAGTTTAAATAGTGCATCTATTTAATAATTAGGTACAACATGGTCCTTGAAAGAAAAATACACAAAAAATTCAATTAAAAACAGAAAGAAGGCAAGAGTTCTCCTTATCACCATTGTCATATTAGAGAATATTGCCAAAATAATAAAACATATACAGATATACAAGAGAAAGACACACACACATGCACAAGCACACAACTAAGACAAACAGTGAACTTGATAAAACAAAATAACAGATTGTGAATGTGAAAAAATGAGGTATTTTGCAAGAGCCTTTGGATTTAGACACATCTGGGTTCCAATACTGGCTTTAGCAATTAATTACCATGTGAACTTAATCTCCCTGAATCAATTTCCTCATCTGCAAAATGGGTATAATGAGACCCAGCCCTCAGCGCTGTTGTAAGCATTAAGCAAAATACTGTCAAATGCTTAGCATGGGTCCTGGTACATAGTAATTACCATAGTTATAATGATCATGCTAGTTAACCACTATTGTAATCACTCTACCATTTGTTAACAGTAATATTTATTATACAAGAAACATGTATAATACCAAGCAGCATTCATCTATGACACTAATTATCAGTTAGGAATATCTAATGAAAAAAGTCTTCTTCATAAATAAGCAAGAATATAAATCACGTAGAATTTGTCTCAATAAGAGATATGGAAGACCTGTATAAAGATCCTTAAATCTAATAGAGGAAAAAGAAAGGAATACTTAAATTAATAGAGGGACAAACCAAGTGCCTGAATGAGAACTAAATGTTTGCAAACTAAATAACTGAAAAATCTATGAACTGCAAAACAAACAAAACTAGTACAGTTCTGAATCCAGTGTGTAGCCTTAAAGCAATCACACCTAAAATGTTGTATAAGATGACATAAATTTCACTTAGAGAATAGGTAGGTGAGAGGCAAAACTGGAAAAGACCCGGAATCCATAAATCTTAGGTTAGAGTTAAGAGCTTTCTGAAGTGTCCTAGTCCAATAGGGAACAGAGGCCCACAGAGGCTGAGGAACATATTTAAAGATACCAGACACCGTTAAGTGGTGTCTGGCCATGAGCTCCAATCTCCTGAATTCTTGTCCATTTGCTCTATTAATTTGCACTGAATCTTTGTATCTAGAATATAATGAATACTCTGAAAAAGAAGAGCAATGGGGGAGAAGTAACCCACTGTACACTAGAACATATTATAAGGCAGCAGTAATTAAAATGGTACAGTACTGATCAGAATAAAACAGAATCAAGGGCCCAGAACCAGTCTTTGCTATACATTAAAAAAGATGCAGTGTATGATTATCTAAGCCACAATGTAATAAGAAATATAAACACTATTAAAATATTATTGAGGTAACAGAATCTTAAGTCTTCAAATACCTATATCTTAAGACAAATTTCAGAGGTATTAGCAAAATAAATATAAATAAATCAAACTGTAGATAAACTACCAGAAAATAGATTTGCTATCCCAACTAAAGAGAAGTAATATTTTTATAATGATTTAAATAATAGAAGACTTTCAAAGGAAAAGATAGGCTAAAATTACTGTATAAAAACTTTATGATCTCTCTAAAATAATACAAAATTTGTTCAAAGGCAAAAAAAAAAGAAAAATGAAAAAGTATTGACAAAAAATACAGCCAAAGAACGGTTACTATCTATAACATCTACATGTATGACCAACAAAAAACCCAAGACCCAAATGAACACATGAGTGAAGAAATGAATAGTTAATTCACCCATTAAGAAAAAAATATTTTAAAATTTTAAGTTTGGGAAAATTAATTGAAGTAATAATGGAATGGTATTTCACACTACTACTACTAATAGTAGTAATTGTTGTTAATTTGGATCATCTTGTTCTCATTACATTCTGGCCAATAAGGAGCAAAAGCAAAGCAAAGCAAAGTCTAGTGCAGGTAGTATTTAGTGAGAAGACCCTTCACTCAGTCTACAGGGAGCATCACCCATTGGAGGCAATTTGGTAAATGCAAATATTCCTACAAATATTCCTACACGTTGACCCCGTGACTCTCAAGCCTGAGAATTTATCCCAAGGGAGTAACTTAAAGGAAGAAAGAAAAAAAACCTACAAGTACAAAGTTGTTTATAGTAGTGTTGTTAATCATAGTTAAAAGAACTGTAAACATCTGAAATACCCAACAATAGATACATCAATACAAAAGGAAACTATGAACCCATTAAATGATAAATATGAGGACAAGTCAGACTATAATGGAATTAGTCGTGAAATAAGTATTTTAAAAGTAGAAACAGGGGACTTCCCTGGTGGCACAGTGGATAAGAATCCGCCTGCCAATGCAAGGGACACGGGTTCGATTCTTGGACTGGGAAGACCCCACACGTCACAGAGCAACTAAGCCTGTGCGCCACAACTACCGAGCCTGCGAGCCACAACTACTGAAGCCCGCGCGCCCAGAGCCTGTGCTCCGCAGCCACCGCAGTGAGAAGCCCGCGCACCGCAACAAACAGTAGCCCCCGCTCGCCACAACTAGAAAGAGCCCACGCGCAGCAAACGAAAACCCAACGTAGCCAAAAATAAATAAAATTAAATCTTAAAAAAAAAAATAAAGGTAGAAACAGGAAGTTACATCTACACCACCAAATCAATTGTGAAAAAATTATAAATAAAGGTAAATACTGGAAAGAATAAAAACTGTTGCTTTTTCAGAATTTATGGGGTTGCGGGTGAAATTTTAAGATAAATCTTTTCCTATGGTTTTAAATCTGCTTTAATAAACAAGTTCGAAATTAAAAGTAGAGAAGTATATCATATTTTTCCAAAGATTTCATCTAAAGATGATTAATTTTTTTTAATTAGTACTTTAAAAAATTGTTGGAGAGTCAGGCATGTAAGCCAGCCGGAGTGGCGGCGCCGGTAGCAGCGACCCGGAGGGAGCGCGAGGCGACGCTGGCTGCGGGGACCCGGTGACAGCGCGAGAAGTACTAGATTTTACAAGTTTGCACCATGCGTGAGTATAAGCTAGTTGTTCTTGGCTCAGGAGGAGCTGGAAAATCTGCTCTGACTGTACAATTTGTTCAAGGAATTTTTGTTGAAAAATATGATCCTACGATAGAAGATTCTTATAGAAAGCAAGCTGAAGTAGATGCACAACAGTGTATGCTTGACATCTTGGATACTGCAGGAACGGAACAATTTACAGCAATGAGGGATTTGTACATGAAAAACGGACAAGGCTTTGCATTAGTTTATCCCATCACAGCGCAGTCCACACTTAATGATTTACAAGATCTGAGAGAACAGATTCTTCGAGTTAAAGACACTGATGATGCTCCAATGATTCCGGTTGGTAATAAGTGTGACTTGGAAGATGAAAGAGTTGTAGGAAAGGAACAAGGTCAAAATTTAGCAAGACAATGGAACAACTGTGCATTCTTAGAATCCTCTGTAAAATCAAAAATAAATGTGAATGAGATCTTTTATGACCTAGTGTGGCAAATTAACAGAAAAACTCCAGTGCCTGGGAAGGCTTGCAAAAAGTCGTCATGTCAGCTGCTTTAATATACTAAATGCATTGTAGCTCTGAGCCAGGTCTGAAGAACTGTTGCCCAATTCAACAGTGCCAGCATTCCAACTTTGTTAAACCTACCAACATCTTAAATGGACTTTCTGTGGTGATACCCTTTAAAAGGCGGATGAAAGCTACTACATCAGTTTGCACATTCTAATCACTTTCCAGTGTCACAAGAGAGATTTTTACTTATGTAATAGTCCTAGAGTATGCTGCTGGTAAAACCAGAGGCTACAATCCAGTATTACTGCTAAGAGACATTTTTCATCCACCAATGTTGTACATGTATGAAAATGGTGTACTGTATACTTTAACACGCCCCATACTTTGTATTCGAGAGTACAATAATGTAAATCCTAAAAGCACCACTATTTTAGCATAATAGAAGAAAGTCCAAAGAGCTCCTATATAGACTACTCCAGATAACTTCACTTCTTTGATACTTGTAGCTTATTGTAATTTTTTAAAAATAAATTCAAGGTCATTATCATTGTATTGTACAAATAAGCGCTTTAACACAGCTATATAGTTTTTTAATTTTTAAAAACCTGTGGAGACAGTGATCTTGTCTTTAAAATATGATAGTCCTTTCAGTATAATGTCTTAAAGACGTTGCCTTTAATATCTGTTGGGAAGGAAATATCCAGACTTTTCAAATCTTGTATTATATGTTTCCTTTTTTGTTTACATAGGGAACAATGTTTATAGTTGTGTGTACAGTGGGGGTCTACAACAAGAAGTGTATATTTTTAAACAATCTTTTAATGATTTAACAATTTTTGTAAATCATTTTCAGGCTTCTGCAGCTGTAGATTCTCACTGTGAATCCCCTGCTTGCTCATGCATAAGTGTATTTGCAATACCAAATATACAGGTTTAGAATTTTTACCTGTTAGTGATTGTTTCACACGTGTAACGTTTTGGTTGAGATGTTAAATAGTGGACGAGTACTGTGGATGTGAATGTGGGAAGTAATTTTAATCATGCGTAATTGGTCACAAGGCCTAAGTTGCAGTAAAACAGTATTGCTGTTTTATTTAACAATGCCTTGTTGCTTTGTATGCATTAACATTTAGGTGTAAACATTGTGTGTCTATCCAACAGGGAGCCACAGTATTTAAATTGACCAACCTAATGTTACAACTCCTTTTGAGGTGGCCAAACGTAAACTAAAAGCCTTAATTAAAGTAGTGCAATTTTGCATAACTTAGCATCAGTAGTTCAATAAAATAGGATTGCCAAAAAAAAAAAATTGTTGGATGTTTTACTTCTGGGAATCTTCTTGTCAATGTTGAATAGGTAGGTGTTAGTTAATGTATTTCAGACTAGGGGCTTCCAACATGGTTGGTGGCACCCTGGACACAGCCACAGAACAATCCTTAAGCAGAAGGTTTCTATGCTGAGAACGACCAGGAGTAGCATGAGCCATCAGGAGAAGTGAGTCAGGAGATGGGAGTTGGGGTGGAGGTGAGGCAAGAGACCCCAAATCTTACTTTCTGAAGGCGAGTCTGGCAAGTGGGTGGGTGGGGCCTTGCAGCCACCAGGAGGGAAGGGCTGGGGTCTGGACTTTGTAGTGACAGCAGATTAGAAAGCAAGAGATGACTCTGATGTCTCAAAAAGAGGAACTGTTCTATCTGGGTGGCTTCCTGGGTGTGAGAGGAAAAGGAAAAGGAAAAGGAAGCATCAGAAGTTCAGGCCTGGGTCACCCTTCCAGACCCACTAGGTGCTAACAAGGCTCAGGGAGGGCTGGAGGGGTCCAGAAGGGGGGCTGGTTGGAAGAAGACAAGTTTAGAGGTTTTCTGAGTGGGCAGGAAATGCCATCTGATTCACTTATTCATCCATCTGCAAATATTTACTGAGGGCCTGCTCTGCGTCCGGCCCACACTCGCCACTGGGATGGACAAAGGCCCTGACAGGATGTGCAGTGTTTACACGTTCACCTTTGATCTGGAGAAAATGAATCTAGCCCCAGCCTGAGGAGATCATCTCCCCGATCCCACCTACCTTTTTCCTGCTCAGCCGCTTCACTAAGGTCTG
This sequence comes from Balaenoptera ricei, assembly GCF_028023285.1. NCBI lineage: Eukaryota > Metazoa > Chordata > Mammalia > Artiodactyla > Balaenopteridae > Balaenoptera > Balaenoptera ricei. The sequence continues at coordinate 68,142,116 of NC_082646.1, forward strand.
GAAGCTTGAGCCCCACTAAGTTCTGATTTCTTAGCAGGATGTGCTCCTTTTTAGGAAAAGAAAGACAACATTTCAGATGGTGACCTCAGGCTGGACTCTTCCCTCGGTTCTATGGCTGTGACCCCTCAGTCTCACGGGGCAGCACTCGGGGCGGGGAAAGTCACAACATCTGAGGGCCACCAGGAAGACTGCTCCTCTCCCAGCCTGTAAAGGTGCTGGAAACCCCACCATCAGCGCCCCATTCCTTGGGTCAGGAATGGTCCTTCGCATGGCTGGCTTTTTGAACAAGCCTGTGAGCCCCAGGGCAAGGGAGCTGCCAGCCACATGGTGGCTGAAGGCTGGAGGACAAACAGAAGCAGAGCCCAGGGCTCTGGGGATAGGAGGGTCCCCTGGGTGTGTATGGAGCCGCCAAAGATGGAAACAATCTTTGTGATCTCATGGCTGTGCTCTGAGCGGCCTGGAGCTTCCTGCCTTGTTATTTTGGGCAGTGAGTGCCCCCTGTCAGGACTTGTGACCTCCCCTGCCCCTAGTTCCTCAGTGGCCTGTGATGGCACCTCTTGAGCTGTTAAACTCTCCAGACGAACGAGGCCTGCAGATTGCTGTCCCAAGGCAGCAGGCCAATAGCCACTGCTGCCTGGGGCTTCGGCCAGCAGAGCCGAGGAGAGATGGGGATGCTGACGGCAGGTATGTGGCACAGGTAGGCTCACACCTGTTCCAAGTCCAAGACCAGTGCTCCCAAGGGGAAATGCCACACAGAGCTCCTTGGGCCTGTGACTGGTGCTTCTAAGGGGATTTTCAGTGTCCCGGTAGCAAAGGCCACTTGGACGGTTTTCCTCCTGGGTGAAGGAGAGGAAGGGGCCAGCAGAGGGAGCTCTGGCCCAGATGGAAGTCATGGGCCAGGGCCCTTGACCTGTTTCCTTAACCAGAGGCCCACAACCAAGCAGCTCTCGGCACCCTGGCTTGGGCTGGAGGTGCGGTCAGACGCAGGGCAGTGGTTAGTGGGATGGGGCCTCCAGGTTCTCTGTGGTTTTCTTTGCTGCAGAGAGGAACTGGCAGGGGTCTGGGGGTGGCCTGTCGCCTGGGCCTGGCCTCTGCTGCCAGAGGCACGTGAAGGCAAATACCTGTCTGGCCTCCTTGGCGTCACCTTCCCCAGGGGTCTGGGGCTGCGGCCCACCAGGGGCAGCCCTTGCAGGCCTGTGCTGACCCACTAGTTAGTGATGTCTTCCTGGCTGGGTGGGCTTTTCCGTGTATAATGTTTTTAACCTCAGCAGCCAGGCCCCAGCTCCCCCGGAGCCTCCAACACAGAAGGCTTCTGTGCAGGACAGTGGCCACGGTTGGAACGCGTTCCTGCTAGTACAGACCCCCAACCCCGCACTTGCTCTTGACTGCTGTCAAGTGCCTCTTTTCCTTCCCTGTCCCACGCCCCCTTGGTAGGGGAGCCAGGAGGGCCCCGTCCGACTCCAGCTCCACCCCATGGAGTCCCGGCTGCCTTGGCCTGTGGCCTGGGTTGGCCCTCTGGGGAAGTGGGCCTTGGGTAAGGATTTCTTTGTCCTGTTAAACTCTTCTCTTCTTCACACCCTGGGCTCTCTCCCCCTACATCTCTGGATGCCCCCCAGTCATTCCACGAATAGGGCAGTAGCCCCATGAGAGACAGCTGTGCCTGGTTTGACGGCCAATGACATTTAGGGACATCAGGGGTGTTAGAAGAAATTCACCACAGAGGGAGCAGCCCCTCACGGCCATGTTTGGCTGGATTTGAGGCCTTTTGTTAACAGGCATCAGGAAGGAAAGCTTGGGGGGCAAGACGGAGGGAAAAGCCATTCCATCCCTGCCCCATCCTAGGCATGACAAGGCGCTCCATCAAAGGCTTCTTGTTCATGAGCCACCAGCTCCAGTTAGAGAGGAAAACACAGCCCAGGACTCAGGGCCCATGTGTCCTTCCATACACCCACCTTCCCCTTGAAATGTGGCTTTGTGTGGCAGCTCTACACCAGCTGACCTCACCCGAGTGAGCAGGGTAAAAGCACGAAAGGTGATATTTATGAAGGACATGCTGCCCAGTGGGCTGGTTATCGGGGTGGGGAAGTTCAGGGCTCCACAAGGCCCACGTCTGGGCCACAGCTGCCCCACCCCAGGCCCAGGTCAGCCCGGCCCAGAGACCCTCAGCCCAGGTTGGGGATCTGGACACACACCCTGCCCAGCAGGCCCCCAGGAACCCACCTCACGGAGTTTGGTCAGTTTCTGCATCCGCACTGGCTGCACTTGTATCTGAAAGTCTTTAAGTCCAGGAGCCTTGGCCAGCTTGCTGCCAGCTTTGCCTGAAAGACGCTTCTCTTCCTCTGCCAGCGGCACCTTGGCAAGCACTTTCTGCAGCCGGGGGCCGGGTTCTTCGGGACTGCTGTCCCAGGAGGCACCCCGCAGCAGGGGCGGCTGGGACGCAGGGGGCCACAGCTCAGCTTTGGAGCCAACCTTGGACCCTGTGGGCTCTCCAACTGTACTTTTCCCCTGGGGGGACTGGGGAGGCGCCCCTCCAGAGCCCTGGGTTGGGCTTCTGGGCAGAGGGTTGCCCTCCTTGGCTGTCTTCAGAAGCGGCTTCCCTAGCTCACTCTCAACAGGGCCAGGCTGGGGGCTGTTCAGGGCCATTTTCCCACCACTGCCTGTGCCAGAAGCTGGGCCCTTGGGTATGGCCTCTGGGCGATGGAGGGGATCAAAGTTCTCCTTTTGTTCTATTGCAATTTCTTTGGACTTCTCAACTGTGGGAGAGCGAGGAGTCAGCCTGCCCTGAGACACTTTCCTCTGGTCATTCTGCTTCCGGTCAGCTAGCCCTTTGAGGACATTCTGAAAGAGACAAGGTAGAGCTGGGACCCCGGGGGCAGGTTGGAGGGGAGAAGGGTGGATTCACCTCTGCTGTGGGGTCTCTATCCCCATGGACCCTGCTAAGTGACCCGCACGTGTGTGTGTGCGCGCGCATGTGTATGCGTGTATGCATGCGTGCGTGCGTGCGTGTGTGTGTAGGGGTGGGGAGGTTTGGAGAGGTGTGGGCTAGGTAGAAAGGGAGGACTTCTCAGTCACATCTGAGCCGGTAAAGGGGACCTACAAACAAGCCTGAGGTTTGTAAAACAGACAGGATAAGGGGACCTGCCATTCAAAACCTGCCAAGAACTTCCCAAGGGCTAGGCGCTGCAGAGGACAGTGGAATGGAGGGCAGCCACAAGTTTTGGCTTTGACTCTGTTGCCCCAGATTCTAGTCCTGGCTCTGCCTGGCAAGGCCCTTAACTCTTAGGGATTCAGATTTCCCATCAGGTTTGTGAACTCCCTGAAATTATATACAAATGTATATGTGTGTTTGTGTGTTGTATGTATTTTTCTGGGAAGAGAGTCCATAGCTTTCAACAATCTCTCAGAGCGTTCTATGATCCAGAAGAGGTTACAGATCCCTGAATAAGGGGATTCTTGCAAAGCTGATAGCTTGCTGTTCAGAAGTTCTAAGATTCTGTACTCTTCTTTCGTTTCCCAAGGGAAACCTGCTTTGTGAGGTGCAGGTTTGTGGGTCTGTCTGGGTATTTGTGTGGCTGTCTTGTGTGTGTGCTGAAACTCTACCAGAGGACTCTAGCCCAGACCCAGTTCTAGATGAGATTATACTCTATGCTGCCCTTGACACCACCTTGAGCAGGTGGTTCTAAGCAGGTGTGGGGCTCTTCTTTTGCTCATCAGCAAAGACGAGGTTTTCCAGGCTGCCCCCAGGAAGAGTCTCAGCCAGGGGCTGGAGCTTTCCTGCAATTTTCACTAGAGCTGACAGGCGCAGCAGTCTCGCCTGGCTGTTGCTGGGCCCAGTGGCCCCCTGGTCTCTGGCAGCAGCCTGACTGGGAATGTAGGACTATGGGCAGGACCACCTTGGAGGTCATCCCCACTGAATCCCACCGCCTCACCCCCCTCCACCTCAGAATTCCAGTCACCATAGGGCAGAGGAACCTTCTAGCTTCCTCAGCCTTGACCTCCCACTCACGCACACCCACTGGCAGGCTGCCCAGGGCCAGCCTAGGCTTCTGGGACACCGTGTCTCCCACACTCAAATCATCCAAACTGGGCAGACCTCAAACTCACAGGCTCGCCAAGGGGAGGTGAAGAGACTTCGGCCTCATCCCCCTTCTGCGGGAGAAAGTAAACACGAGTCAGTCAGCAACGTGAAGAGACCGAATCTCCTCTTGAAACGCCCTCAAGGAGACCCCTACAGTGGTGTCGATGTCTCCCCCACCCAGCACCCTCGCCTCCAGCGGGTCATGGAGGGCCTCTCAGGTGTTAAGGGGTAAGAGGAGAGACTAGTTGACATAGGAACCCCAAACGGTGCCCCGTTACCTGTGGTGGTGCTCCGGGCAGAGGGGACACTGGGCCACTGCACGCATCCAAACCTAAAATGGTCCAGACACTGGCGAGTGATGTCCAGCACCCCAGACCCTCAGCTGTCCCTTTAGCAAAAACGCATCTACCTCCCCAGAATGTCCTCCCTTGGGTCCCTCGGGCCCAGGAGCCAGTAATGCCCGTGCTTGTTGAGTACCTCTCACAATGCCAGGCTCTGTGGGGAGCCCCCATCTAATCATCACAGAAACCACAGGAGGAGGCCGGGGCAGAGGGAAATCAAGGCCACACAGCCGGAGTGTCAGCGCTGGGATCCGAACCCGGGCTGCCTGGCCCGAGCCTGAGCTTGCCCCGCAGCTCTGACAAGCGTAGGCTGCTCTCCCTGGCACCCCACCCCTACCCTGGCTGAGCTGAGGGTGTGGCCCTGAACGCAGCCTAATGAAAGGGAAGCAGTCAAAACACAAAGAGTGGCCCAAATAGAGGCCTTTGCAAATAAGCTCTGAGGTGACCTCTCTCCAGGTCTTCTCTGGGCAGAGGGCCCAAGCCATAGCCCCCTTCCCTCCATCCTCATCCTGGGCTAGGCCTACCTCCCCACGCTAGCTTGAAACCCCAAAAGAAAGCACATCTTCCTTCTCTGAGGTAGCCCAGCCAGGCCCCTGGGGAGGGGGCCAAACGGGGTTCCTGACTGGGAAGGCTGCAGGACAGGAGTCCTGGGGCCCAGGGGAGGGACTGAGCTGCCACCCAAGGCGGGAAGCCAGAGTGGGCAATGCTGTGGGGTTCGGCGTGGGGGAGGTGGACCTCACCAGGCCGCTTGGGGACGGTGAGAGAGTTGCTCTGAGAGGACCCAGGAGAAGCTCCGGGGCTGAGGTTTGGGGAAACAGCTGTGGAGACAGACACAAATTGGCCAGCATTCATGAAGGCTCAGGACTTCAGCCTAACAAAGACATCCTTTCAGGTATTTCTTGCCTCTGGGGACTGGGTCTGCCTCGTCAGGTTCAGGGGCTGATTCTGGACTCCATATAAGGCTGCTACCACAGCCCAATGCCTCCCTGCTGCCAGCCCAACGGGGGGGCGGGTGGTGGTGTGCTGGAGTCATTTGGGGGAGAGGGAGGGTGATTGGGGTCACAGTCCTCAGTCTGCCTGGCCTCACCCCAAAGCACCTTCTAGAAACAGAGGACCTGGCGTTGCTTGGCAGGTACAGCTTCAAAGGCTATACCTCCTAGACTTGCCAGGATGGCTCTGATTTCAAATGTGCCCCTTCCCTCCTAAGTACATTCTGACTTGTTTAACTGCCCCAAATTTTTGCTCAAGAAAAAGAGTGACTTTAGCCAAAGGGATAGCAGGAGAATTTCAGAAAACCTTTCTTCTAATCCAGAAATTCCAGAGAGACACCAAAGACCACACTTCCCTTCCCTAGGGTCCTTCCCGGGGCACAGCTGGAGGTCAGGGAGAGGGATCCCAGGGCCGGCCTCTCCTGACCTTTGCAGAGGAGGTGCCCACAGAGCAGGGCCTCCTGGGGATGGTGGGAGACCACACAGACTCTAACCCTGCAGGATGGCCCGGGAGTCTGTGCACTCGGGCATCACACAGAGGGTTTCTCTCCAGGCAGGGTTCAGGGACTGGGGAGCCCAGGTCAAGTTCACGGGTGTCATATGGGCTAGCACTTCTTGGCAAAGCAAGAAGACACAATGGTCACACATAGGCCCCCAAAAAATGGAAAGCAGAGTTTTCTGGGCTAGAGTTGGGTCAGTATTTCGGAGCTTCTGATACGGGGCGAGATGCCCTCTCCGCACAGGATCCTCTCCACGAGGCTCAGTCCTCCTGGGCCCAAGAGGCCTGGGGGCAGGCGCGTCGAGGGCCGCCCCTCGGAAGCAGGGCTCCTGCTGCAGCTGGGGCTGGGCCCTCCCCAACACCTGCCCCCGTCGGAGGGGCTCAGGGCGGCCACCTGTCGTCCTACCTGACGGGCAGTCGCCGGGGCTGCTCCTGGACTTCCTCCCGCGGCGGGTCAGGAAGCGCTCACTCACCGACTTGGCTTCCTCCAGCAGCGCCAGGTTTTTCTTCTTGTCCTCCTCGGAGATGCTGATGTCCGGCAGCTGGTCGTTTACCAGGTCAATGATGTGCCCCGCAGGGTCTGCAGAGGGAGGGTGAGCACGGCGTGAGAGCCACGGAATCCTTGGTCCCCAACCTCAGCCCTGCCCCCAGCCCCTACCCCTCAGCCCAGGGACACTGCCTGGAGGGGACTCGGCCAGCCAAACCTCGGCCCGATGCCGGGTCCTGGAGAGGGCTGCGTGGGGACAGACAGGGCTCCCCCAGCAGGCCTGGCCCCTCCAGCTTGTAGCCAGTGGATGTGGCAGGTCCTCTGTCACAAATGGCCATGAAGCCACCTAGGTTCCCAGTACTGTCCTCAACTCTGCCATGAGGGAAGGCCATCAGGAACCCCACCTGTTCTATCTGCTCCCCTAGTGTTCTTCCTTCGGGTCTCTGTTTCTTTAACAAGATAGTGAGCTTAACATATGTGGATAAAGAAAGCACTCCAAAGATCATGGGCCAAAGACACAATCCCATGGCCACCTTCCCCCTTTTTTCCCTCTACTCACATGGTTTACCCCCATCCTTCTCCATAACTGCCCCTTCTCCAGGACGCATTCCCTGGGTGAGTGACACCACCTCTCACCCAGCTGCTCGGAAACATAGGAGTCACTCCACACTCCTCCCTCTTCCTCAGCTCCCCCCAGGTCCAACCAACTCAGCATCAAGTAAGTATCTCTGGAACCTGTGCCTCATCGCCACTCTTGCTCATCAGCTGTAACTTACCTGCACAATTACATCAGCCACCTCATAGGTCCTCCACCTCCAGGCTATCTGCTCCATCCCATCCTCCACTGCCTATCAGAGTGACCTTCCTAAGGGCCATATCTGACCATGTAATTCTCCTGCCTCAGCTCATCAGGATTCCTCCTGGTCCCCAGTGTGACGTCCAGATGCCAAACTGAGCCCAGCCACTTTTCCTGATCCCACATACTCCTCTCCTCCGGCCCCTTGGTAGTGAATGGCTCCCGTTGTGCCTCTCCAGCCTCCTTTCCTCCTCCTTCTGGTCATAGCTCCCCGGTTTGCACTGGGTGAAACTCGTCTGAGTCTCAATCATGTTAGGAAGGAGCTAAACCATACTGCCCGTCTCATCCCAAGTGCCAGTAACGGAACCATGTTCCATCCTCAGCCAGCCAATGAGTTCAATCCCCCTGGGTGACTGGTTCAGGGATGGCCATGGAGGCCAGTGAGAGGCAACTCTGAGAAGGGTGGTGGGTATATGGGGAAGAGGAGCTCTCTTTTCACTGAAGGGATGTAAGTTGCTGGTAGCCATTTGCCCAGAAGGAAGCCAACGCACAAGAGAGGAAACTTGGGAGATGGGATGGGATGATTACTAATGACCCAACATGAGCATCTGGGTTCAGCACTCCCTGAAAACACAGACCCTGGCTTTTATTTATTTTTATGTGTTTTGGCATAAGCTAGTTTAAACTGAGTTTCTATCATTTGAAAGAGTCCTGACACACAGCCAAGCATTCAGTTGCTCTGTTACGGCTCCTGTTCACCAACAAAATTGCTTCCTCCACCCAAATGACGTTTCCTCCCTCTTGTCTATCTGTCCGACTCTCTAAGGCACAACTCAGATACTCTCCCCTCTGGACTACTAATCTGAGAAGCAGAAGAGGGGAAGGGGCCAAGCCCGGCCAAGCTGCCAGACCTCAGTCTTCCTACTCAAACACACCTTCAGTTGGACCCCTATCTCCGGTGGCAGAAATAAGACAAACCGGCCTAGCCCTTACCCACAGAAGTCAGGGGAGCAGTGGAAACCTTCAGGTGTCGGTGAGAAAGCCTCCTGTGGGGACTGTGAGCTCTGAAAGACCAAACAGAGTCATCTCGTTAGGACAATTTGTCCACAGCTGGTAAATAGGTGACCAGATGCTTGCATACTCTTTCAAAGTCATCCTAGAGCATCATCTTACAAGCCTGTTATTTTTCAAGGGCGAAAAAAATATGGGAATTTGTTAGAAATGCAAATTCTCAGGCTTCACCCACCGACAGGATCAGAAACTCTGGGGATGGGGCCCAACTCTCTGTGACTGAACAAGCCCCGGCCCCAACCCCAGGTGATCCTGATGCTCTCGGAAGTTTTCGAACCACTGCCCTTTGTAACTTTGACGATTTAGTATTTATTAGGGCTCAGACTCTGAGTGAATATCTAACTTGCAGAAAACTCATAAACTGTGAATAATTGCCTGATAGAGATGCAGATGATTTCTGTTGGGGAGAAAAGATAAAAATAAGGTTTCATTGCCCTGTGAAACATTAACCTATCTTATATCTAACTTAGCAATCTTTTTTTTTTTCTTTTTTTAAAGATGTATTTATTTATTTATTTTGGGGGGCTGCATTGGGTCTTCGTTGCTGCGTGCGGGCTTTCTCTAGTTACAGTGAGCGGGGGCTACTCTTCGTTGCCTTGCGCGGGCTTCTCATTGCGGTGGCTTCTCTTGTTGCGGAGCACGGGCTCCAGGCGCGTGGGCTTCAGTAGTTGCAGCACGCAAGCTCAGTAGTTGTGGCGCACGGTGCTCCGCGGCATGTGGGATCTTCCCAGACCAGGGATTGAACCCATGTCCCCTGCATTGACAGGCGGATTCTTAACCACTGCACCACCAGGGAAGTCTCTAACTTAGCAATCTTATTCCAGCTTTCTTTTCCTCCTCACTGATTATACTACGTATATCCATTTCTCATATCCTCCTTTGAACTGGCTTTGTTATCCTGATGGTCCCCTCGTTAATGAGTTAAGTAAATCTTTGACACATGCTCACTATATATCTGTATTAGAATTATCTTTGTAACTTTTTGGAAATTAAACTTAGAAAATCTCATTCCAGCTAGACCAATGCATGGGCTAGGGCTGTGTAAAACCGAGGCAGGGACATCCCTGTGCATGTGAGCCAGTGTCCCTTCCAAGAGATCACCTTCCACACAGGACCCACTTTGGCCAGAAGCAGGATTCTAGTAAAAAATTCACATCTTTTAGGTCTGTTTGAAAATATCTGGGCAGTTATTGTAGAAAACTCCCCTGCTATGAGCTGTGCTTTTCTTAAAGGTTAACAAAGTGCAAAGAGCCAAATCTAGGAGAGAAGAAATAATTTGTGGGGAAAAGATAATGGAAGAATCCCAAGCTCTCTCTCCCATTTTGAAAAACTGCTTGATTGTATTTCATCAATAAAATGATCAAGAACGAAGAAAAGATTTGTAAAAAATAGAGCTGTCTAATCCGCACACGCTAAGAAATATTGCTCTTTACAGCACAGATTAGGCAAATAGGATGTTACCTGGTGACCAGGTTTTTGTCAGTTTCTTCTTCCGGTGAACTGGCATCCCCAGTCAGGATGATGGTGGGCGGACTGCAAGATATTCCTGCGGTGGGAGGGCCCTGGGGGTTTAGAACAAAAACACAGATGGAGTTAAGCTCCCAGGAGCTGGAGCCTTTATTCAAGTATCATGACACTCAGAGACTTCCTGACAAGGGTCAAATGCTGTTTATTTGGATTATTCAGGGGGAAAAAAAAAAAAAAGGCAGTTTCTCCTTCATTTACCGAGCTTAACTTGGTCTATTTTCATGCACTAAGATTAGGGAACTTCTAAGTCATCCCTGGTTAATTCTCACTAACAATGTAGGAAAAGAATGGTGCAGGGTCCTCAGGCTGCAGCCAGCCTGGCTGGGGAAGGAGGGAGGCAAGCAGAAAAGGCAGTGACACCACACATTCCCAATACTCAGTGACGCCCTACATTTGGCTAATTGTGACCTTTCAATAAAGGTGATTTGTTCCATGGATAATGGAACACGCTTTAACTTTTGTAACTTTGTAAAAATGTTTATCTACATAAATACACGTTTCTGAAATAAGAACAAAAGTTAGGAGCCAATCCTTAGATTTTTGAGATAGTTTGCAACCACTAAAGAAAATAGAACAAAATTACTAACCATCAAAATGAAAGAGTTATTACATCCTAGGTTGGAGAAGTTGTAGTGAAATTTGTATACTGTTATGCTGCTAATGGCTGTGTGAGTTGTAAAACCCTATCTGGAGTAGAAAAAATACTTGTTGAGTGAGTAAATGAAAGAATGAAATAAAAGCAATACTGTATAGGATATACAATAAGATCCGTGAAGATGCATATCAACCTGTGTTTTCCTACACCTAAGGGTACTGGGGGTAAAAATAGGACCAGTTAACAGTAACACACAGTAACTCTCTGGTTCTTCTGCCACGTGCTATTGCGGTATTTCCATCTCAGAGTTGTTCCCAGCTATGTCTGGGAGACTCTCCAGAGGTCCTGTCATATGACCCTTCATCATTTGCCTTCTCCTCTGCCCTGCCCCCTTACTGGTGGGTATAGCCCGGGCCCTCTGTGAATGCCCTACTCTCCCTGCCAAAGTCCTGTCTCCCTGGGCTCCCGAGCATGTCACACCACCTGCACTATTGGTGTGGCCTCCTGAAGCTTCAGAGCAGCAGGTGCCCATGGCCACTGTCTCTGGAGGTCGTGTCCTTCTGGAGTCCCTGGGCATTAAGTGCTCTTACCTCTACTGGCGCCACTGAAGCCATGGCCTGGGGGCTGCCCTCGCAGAGCCAGGCTGAGCTGTGTTCTTGAGCCCTTGGTATGCAGGTGTTGGTTCCTTGCAAGGTGAGGAGGAGGCTCTCTCTCCTTTTCACATCATTCTTTGTTGTCAGGTGGGTACTGTACAGTACTATCTGGACTTCTCAAATCCCACAACTTTTAGTGAAACCAGCTCTTCCCATTTTCATTTGCATCTCTTCCCTCCCTTGGCCTCAAACATGAGGCCGGGTGAGCTGGAGAAGAGTCTCTGAGTCTAGCCAGGGAACGCTGGACCCCTGTGTTCCAGGACCTTTCAGCAGGAGGGAGCTGCAGTGATGGGAGGAGGGGGAAGCCCTCAGAATCCCCTAGCACATGGAAGGGAAGTTTGGGCAGGGATTTCGGCTGGGTAGGAGGAGCAGGAAGCAGTACTGCCTTTTGGAAGAATCACACTGCACTCAAATTTCTGCTCATTATCTACTAGCTGTGTGTCCTTGGGCAAGTTATCTAACCACTCTGTGCCCCATGATCATAAAATCTAACTCACAAGGTGAGGGTTAAAAATAATGTGAGGATTAAAAATAATGTTGACACAGCACTTAGCACATGACTGATGTTTTCAATAAATGGTAATATTACTGTCAGATTACTTTTCTCTCTTATTCCACAAATACAGTTTAGTTATCCATCATGTGCCAGGGGCAGTTTGAGATACAAAGACCCTCAAGAGCTCACAGCCAAGCAAGGGATACAGAGAAGTAATTAATACTTATAATAAGTATAAGATGATAAGGGATGAAGCACATTCTGTGAAAGCTCAAAGAAAAGGAAAGAAAACTCTCTCATGAGGGGAGCTGGAGAAGACTCTCAAGAGGAGGGGACATTTGAGCTAGGTCTTGAGGGATGAATAGGAGCTTGAAAGACAAAGATACTAGGGGAGAGGTTTTTGGGCAAAGGGAACAGCATAAGTAAAAGGCATAACTGGGCATTAGGGATTCATAATGTAGCTAGAGCATAGACTATAGAGTATGTGAAATAGGAGGGCCCAGGGATGCAATATTGTGATTTATAAGAAATGTATATATTTGGTCATTCAGATGACAAAAATATATTCCTCATATATATTTGGTCTTCATCCACAGTTCCTGGCTTACAGCTCCCCAAACACTTGGAACTTCCTGTGTGATAAAAGCTTGGGGCAACATCTTTTGTTATAGTATTTGGTCTCTTTTTCTCAGTTCCTGAAAATGCTTCAGAGAATTGCTTGACATGTTATAATGAGGTCCAAGAACCTAATTTTAGGGCAAAATATGAAATCAGAATAAGAGATTGAGCCAGCTTCTGAAGGACCTTGGGTGCTACTCCAGTGAGTTTGGTCCTTGTGGTTTTGGAGCTGGGGAACACTGAGGATTAGGCCTGGGAATAACTTGACTGCCCAAAGGAAAAACAGAAATGTTGACAGCAGATCCATCCATGGATCCCTGTGATTCCCATTGGTTGAGTTGCTGGAAGAGGCCCTATTACTGAAGCATCCTTCTGCCCCATAGGAATTTTGAGGAGCTCCCTAGTAAATTGGAGCCGTGTCACTCTCCAGTGGGATATGCACAGTTGGCCAAGGTAGAGTGACAGGGAGTCAGCATGATGCTTGTGGCTGAAGCCAGGACTGGCCAACCTCTCCTCATGACCCCAGAGCTCCAGTGCCTCCAAGAACGCAGATATACATCCTTCTGTCAAAGACTCCTCCTGGAAGAGACACTCAGGAAGGTTCCCCCAAAGCAACAACTCCTTCTGTGGATAGTTTCACCCTGATGGGCTGGTGATAAGCTGGTCACCTGCTTTGTCCTCTTGTTGCACTGTCCCTCAGTTCCCAGAACTATAAAGTAGTCAAAGGCCTGCGGTCTCAGAAGACGTTTGTGTGAATAAAATGAAGTGATGAATGTGTATGCCCTTTGATCTGTCATCTGATCTACAAATACCCATTAATCATGGTTATCACTCAGATGAACAGCAGCTCCACTCAGTTCTCCCCACCTTTTCTCCACCAGGCTTCACTGGTGGGAGACCAGCAAGCGGCAGAGGGGCTGGTGCCTTCCAAGGGGCCAGGAGGGAAGCAGAGGATCCTGGGTCATGGTGTGGGGCCTGAGGACACACAGTGGAACAGCACCCACGGGAGCTGCTGAGGTCAAGAAGGGGAAGCAGAGTGTCAAAATGGCAGGTGATGATGGAGCTGGGGCAGGCAGGGCCCAGGCAGTGCCAAGCTCAATGGGAGAGCCAGTGAAGTGGAAGGAATGTGGGGCAGAGGGAAGGTGTTTCTCCTGGGTAGATTCTCTGGGGAGCAGAAAGGGCTGAAGTTTTCCCAGGGGCTTCTCTTCACATCACTAAAAGGGTTTCCTGCTAACATGGCCTCTTGGATCTCAGTTAGAGAATTAGCCTCCTCTGAATCCTATCCTCTGAGCTCAGAGGTGCAAATTGGAGACCTGGGAGCCTGTTTGCCGTGAGTAGCGTTTACAAGTTTTTATGTTAGTTACCAACATTTCATAATTAGAAGAATTCCCATAAAGGTCTGGATTTCCTGCTTTTCCTAAAAAACCAGGAGATCAAGCCATCTTGGTTCCACGGTTCTTCCGAGTAACCCTTGGTTGGAGTCAGCTCACGCTGGCTTGTTTCAGTCATTCACACTCCCTGCCTGGCCCCAAAAGCATCTGAGTTACTGCTCCTGTGACCCATGATTCTTAGCCTGTCTTGGTTTTCTGGAGCGCAGGAGGTTTGTGCTTAAAGCCTCCTCCACCCACGTCATCTTTTTTTATTCAAACCACTTTATTAAGGTGTGATTGACATATGAAAAGCTATACATACTTCATGTGCACAACTTGATGAGTTTAGAGATAAGTATATACTGTGAAACCCTCACCACAATCCCTATCCATCACTTCCAAAAGTTTCCTCGAAAAGCTATACATATATCATGTACACAACTTGATGAGTTTAGAGATAAGTATATACTGCGAAACCCACACCACAATCCCTATCCATCACTTCCAAAAGTTTCCTCCTGCCTTCTGTTTTTATAATGATGATGATGAGGATAAGAACACTTATAAGATCTACCCTCTTAGCAAATTTTTGGGTACACAATACAGTAGCGTTAATTCTGGGCACTCTGCTGTACAATAGATCTCTAGAAGTTATTCGTGGCCGTGTAACTTCCACAACATCCTGATGGAGCTTCTTTCCATATGGCCTCATGGGTGACTGTTACCATGGCAATGCCAATCAAAACACTGACTATGCCTATAGTATGTGTGAGGTTCCTTCCCTGGGTGGAATTTATTTCTACAGTGAAAATTTGGCCTCTGAAAATCACATTTTCCATGTTTATCACATTTAGAGAATTTCTTGCATGAATCCTCTGGTAAACAAGAAGAAATGCACTTTGACTAAAATATCATTTTCACATTTGTTATATCATATGGTTTCTGACATCCCTTGGAGGGGCTTTTACAAATTCCCAGCATGCACTGGTGATGATGGGCTAGGTCTACATAAGGGGGCAGAAGGGGCCAAACATTAATTTCTGCATGTTGTATTCTAGAAATAAAATTGTGGTGGTGGTGCTCGGGTTATACTATATACCCATTTCCAAGAGTCTCATATATTCCAGCTGCTAAGTAAGTAGAATGCAGTTTATTTATTTAATTTTGTTGACACACTACCTATTTCCCAAAGCAATCTGAAGTCACCAACAATAAACTATAAGATATAAAAAGATGAAACTATAAAAAGGAGGGAACAATTTGACAAATACAGACTTCCCTAGCAGATAAAGAGAAATATATGCTTCTTCTAGCATCCATGGTTTGACCCAGAAGTTAAACTATTTGATCTGAAAGCCAATGAAGCTGTGATCCATGTGGGCGAGTCTCTGAGACAGTCTGCCTTAGAGAATCGTTCAGCAGATAAAAAGCAAATGTTTTTGGGGATAAATTGGGAGATTGGGATAAATTGGGAGATTGGGATTGATATATACACACTACTATATATAAAAGTTAACGAATAAGGACCTACTGTATAGCACAGGGAACTCTACTCAGTACCCTGTAATGGCTTATATGCGAAAAGAATCTAAAAAAGAGTGGATATATATGTATATGTACAACTGATTCACTTTGCTGTACACCAGAAACTAACACAACATTGTTAAGTCAACTATACTCCAATAAAAATTATTTTAAAAAAAAGAGAGAGAGAGAAGTCCACTCTTCATTCTCACCTCAAAGGAGAACAAACCTTAACTCCTACCCTCACCTCTCCTCTCCCCTTGGACTCTTCACTTGCTTACCCCCCACCCCAGTCTCCTCTCTCTCTCTTTCTTCCTCCCTCTCTCCCTCTCTCCTTCCCTCCCCACCTTCTTCCTTCCCTCCCCCCTCGACTTATTCCTCCAGCTCCATTAAATTCTTTCTTGTGCACATTGTCTTACCCTTGCTGTTTATGATTGACACAAAGGTTTTCAAAAGTCTTAGAGTCTAAGAGAGGGGGCCAGCCTGTAAACATCTGCACATTATTATGCTTTGTTCTGTCCATTCATACAGCGAACGTTTCTTGAATGCCTAGTGCTTGCTGTGGTCTATGCTAGGGCCTGGAGGCAAAGGTGAACTAGGCAGCCTCTGAAATGCGTCCCAGTTAGCACAATGCGATGGGGAGTCGGGTGGAAGTACCCTCCTCCTCACCCCTATCCCATCCCAGGTGGCGCCCAGGCCTGATGCCCTTAATGCTGACACTGTGAGGTAATGGTCTGCAAGGCACTGCTTTCTGGTAGGCGTTTTCTGTGCCTCCTGGTGAAAGGCCACTTGCAGCAAAGCTCTCCTGAGGTGACTGTCACGCATGGGGCTGCAGGCACCCTCACTCAGAGGAAGGTCAGGGGCGGAGGTCCCCACACGGAAAGGCAGACACAAGCCATGGTGGCAAGCGCCAAGCATGTAACCATGGACGCACACAATCTGAAGCTGCTTAAAAATCAGGAGACACAAAGCAATCAGGGAGAAATCCTCTAATACACTGATGGAATGTCCTGGAATGTCCTCACTCTCTCCTTCCAATGTGTGCAAAATACATGATAATAAAATCAAATTGTTCTCTCCCTAATCAGCTCACAGAAAGCTCTGGGCAACTTCTAATTTTCTGCAAAACTGATTTTGTGGGGAACATTCAGTCTTGTGCTGGTTGGGTTTCACTTTAGTAGGTACTGGAGAGACAGTAATCAGGAGAGAGTGTGGGAAGATTCCAGCGGCCCTCTGGATGAATTCTGCCAGGTTTTAATGCAGTGTAAATACCCATCCCTGCTCCCACTCTGAACTGCCGAAACAGAAGGCAGGACCTCAAGAAAGCTTGTGGGTCAGCAGGTTCAAACAGAGTTCGCAAGTTCCTGCCTTCCGGACTTCAAGGGCCTCAGGCTCCGGAGCCACACTAATTCATCATACAGCTTTTCGCATTAGCTGTGTGACCTTGGGCAAGTGACCTTGCCTCTCTGTGCCTCAGTTACCTCATCTGTAAAATAACGATCTCACAGGGTAGTTACAAGGATTCCATAGATTAATGTAGAAATAGGATTGCCAGACAAAACACAGGATATCCAGTTATATTTGAGCTTCAGATAAACAACAAATAATTTTTTGAGTGTAAGTATATCCCAAATAGTGCATGGACATAACTCTATTTTCATTTGCTAAATCTGGCAGCTCCAGATGGAAAGCTAGTGGAAGGGTACCTGGCAGCTAGTAAAGGCTCAATGAGTGTCAGATGTTATATTCTGTTATTGGTAACTTTGGGGCGAAATTAATGACTTTGGAATTTGGTTTTGAGGAGATTGTTGTTCTTCGTTTTGTGTCTGAACAACCTTTTGGAGTTAAATTAGGAGGGTCTCACCCTTCTGGTCACAGAGCCACAGAGCATCTTCGCTGGGGCATCTGGCCACACAAGCCCAAGTATCAATGACCCAGGGAAGCCCACCTCCAAGGCCACCTTCACCTGGCTCCACTCACTCTCTCACCATCTGCATCTCAGACAAAGTAGAGATGCCTTTTACATATAGCAGAGGCAAAGGCACAAACGTGGATAGAGGGAAGTGACATTTACTCAGACCTACTGCATGTGGGGCTCTGTCCCAGACACTTCCCGTGTGTTTTCTCATAATCCTCCCAGCAACTCTGCGAATGAACCTCAGGACACCCATGAACAACTTGGGGTGATAACACCTCCTGACCTCACAGAATTGTGCAGAGGAAATGAGAAGATGAAAGCAAAAGCCCTGAGCATGGAATTAGGGAATTAATACATTTCTTTTCTCTCCCCTCTTTTCCCACTTCAATCCCCACTTTACCAACAAAAAAACAGACATGTTATGTCCAGGGCCGCACAGCTGGTAAATAGGGGAAGAGACCAACACCAGGCCTTTTGGCCTTCCTGTTACACACACTGCCCTTACAAGTCGTCTCCAGGTCTTGGGTCTCACTTCCCCTGGTTCCTGGTGCTCTGCAGGCCTCTGACACGCCTCTCTTATTCTTCCCAGCTGCACCCTCCCTCATGAGCCCCTTCCTCCAGGAAGCCCTCCAGGCTGAACACACAGCTACAGGAAAGACAGCAGGGGCACCCCTCTCACCTTCCAGGGGCCCAGCCTTCCCAGGGATCCATTCCCCTTCCCTGGAGTCAGCTGAGCACTGCGGGAGCTGGGCCATCTCCCGGAAAGCTCACCCTTTAATAACCCAGCAGGTCACATTTTGTTCTCCTTAAATAAACCTTATAGAAACATTTAAATGTTTATTTCGCTCATAAATTCCCAGGAATGCACAACAGTTTCCTAACTGCCTGGGTGCAGGGATAAATATAGGCCAGTGGCACAGACGGGAATATGAGCTTCCTTTCCCCAATGTCACGTGACTAGGCCTGGCTCAGAAGCTCTGGGCAACAGACCAGCCCCAGTCCAGGCAGGAGTGGGGAGTTTAGCTCCTGCGCTTGGACGCTGGCAGACAGCCGGGAAGAGGACTGTGCAGGAAGGCAGTGTGGGGTGCTGAAGTCGGGAGGTCTACACTGGAATCTCACCTGGGTGACCTCAGGCAAGTCACTTAATTTCTGTGAGTTTCAAGTTCTCAAACATTATGTGCAGCTAATAATCCCCCTTTTCCAGGCTTGTTTTAAGGGTGACAGTGACAGTGAGGATGGTGATAGAGGGTGGGCACTGTTGCAGCTGTATCCCCAGGTCCCTCTCTCACAGCCTGGAGGGCAAACAGGGACTGCCTCTGGATAGGGGGCCCTGGCCGCAAAGAGGACTTAGCACTCTCGTGACAGGATAAAAGGACCCTCTGCGGACTTGCGAAAAAAATGATTATTCCAGCAGCGAGTGCTAAGAGCATGGGAGAGAGCAGAAGTGCCTCTGTCGAGCTCGGCTGGACCTGGGGCTCCTCCCTGCCAAGCGCTGAGGACCAGAACCCGGTCTCCTGAAGGCTCCCAACGCCCACTGGGTGCATCTCCGCACGCACCCATGGCCTGCCCTGCCTCCGTGGACCCTCTTTCCTGCCATTGTCCAGTCGATTCCTAGCAGTCAGGGGTCAACCCCCCACAGATTATCCTGCCTTCTTCACCACTGTTTTTACTCTCATGTCACAGACTTCAGGAGTGTAACAGTGCGCACAGTGTCTATTATAGCCTTACGCTGCGGGTTGTGGGGGGTATCACTCAGCCAGCCAGCCATTCATCCGTCATCGTCTATCCTCTCCTCCTCCCTCCTGTCCATCTCCTCCTCCTTTAAGTCTAGGCATTTAATCATCCATACAGCCAGTTATCCACACAGCCATCCATCCCTCCATCCATCCCTCCCTCCCTCGCTAAGCTCCTACCACATGCTAGAGCTTATGCTGAGGGATGGAGACACACACATAGCCCCTGACCCTAAGTAGCTGGCATGCAATCTGACAGGGGACTCCGAGAGACTAAAAATGACAAGCTACTCCATTGCTCACAATAGGAACTAAGGACAAATAATTGTAATGTACATTCCTGACCATCTGTAATAACCAACATTTCTAAAGCACTTTCTGCTCTGTCCTAGGCATTTCCACAGCTACAATCTCATAGCTCTTACTCCCTGACCAGAACCGCTAGAAGCCATCCTGGTGGAACAGTCCTCTTGACCCTTTCCAAGCTTCTTTTCCGTAGAGGATGGGGCATCAAGCACCTGCCTCCCATACCTGGGGCTTCTGGTGTCCAGGACACTGGCTTTACTGCTGGGTGGAGCCAGGGAAGGAGACAAAGGCGGCGGGAACAGCTCAGCAGAAATGGGTTTGGATCTCCACTCAACCACGACACAACCATATGACCTTCAACAATAATACAACCTCCCAAAGACCCAGTTTCTTCTTCTGTAAAATAGAGATAATAATAATATCTACCTTGGGAGATGAGACCACATAGCAGGTGCCCAATAGATGTCTCCAATACCTTGTACATCAGACTCTAATGCTTTACTGATAATTTACTTGAATATATTTCACTGAAGATCTGAATGGAGGCTGTTTTTGCAAAGGGTGGGATGAGATAAGTATGAATTCAAAATCCTCAAGTGGAGTATTCAAGGTACTGCCCAGTTTCTAGGGATTAGAGTGTACTTCCTTGCCTCAGTTTTCTCACCTGGAAAATGGGATAATAATCATACCAACCTCTTAGTGTTGTTGTATGTAAAGTGCTTAGAGCAGTGCCTGTCACATAGGAAACACGGTATGAGGGTTCTCACTGGGTTAGTCGGGAGGGTGTGGGCTATTACTGTAACACAGTGGTGTGAAGCCCAGGTCATTTCCACTCTGCCACATAGCTTATATCTCATGTTCCTATGGAACGGAAGCATTTGCTGCACCTTCCGGAACTCCCTGGCTGCTTGGGGAACACTGCTTGGAACTCTTCTTAAAGGACAGCCGTGCGGGATGATGGTGGTAAGCCTGAATGGGTCTCTTACTACGCTAAGCAGGAAGAGAGTTCCAGGTTTGTTATGGTGGCAGCTACCATGCTCTCCAGTTCTGGGCCAAAACAAGGGGAGACCCCGCAGCTTCGTGGTCAGAGCTTCTAGGAGCTCCACAAACAGATCCCTTCCTGTTAGGGCCGCATGCAGAGGGCTGCTTCTCCAAAAAACACTCCAACCTCATTTTTAGTTAACTAACATTTAGGGATAGGGGTTGGGTTGAGAGTAGGGATGCCACTGGTTAGTTGAGCGCTGCAGTGATCTTGTCAACCAGATGCTGCTGGATATGAGGGTTAAGCATCAATTTCTGTCTAGAGGATCAGAAAGTGCAGTACCAAGTAGGTGCTCAGGGAGGCCTGGGGTGAGAGTAACGGATGTATGTGGCCTGAAGCAGGAACAGCACAGTGGCCTGGGTTTCTAGGGGTCAATGCCCATCCAACTGGGCTGTTTCATCAATCGACTGAAGGAGAATGAGGAAGGGGGTTGCACAGGATGGGGCAAGGGCAGCTTGGGTTTTGGGCAAGATGTGTGACATGGAGCTTCGTCCCCTGGTGGCATGGGCTCACACGCCTGAGAGGATGGCAGGCAGAGGCATTTGGTGAGACTCAGTGCCACAAGCTGCAGTGCTTCAGGGTTTATGTGGTGGTGAGTTCTGCAGGGCCCAGGTCGGCCCTCTCAGACAAGTGGTTTTGGGAGCAGAGGACAGTATTGCCTTGGTCCAGGCACCTCTCACAGAGGCGCCAGAGCAGGGAAGAGACTAACAGTGTGGGCTCTGGGGCCAGGCTGCCCGGGTTCAAATCCTGGGCCTGTCACTTACGAGCTGTGTGACATTGGAGGAAGGTACTGAACTTCTCTGTGCGTCAGTCTCCTCAGCTATGAAATGGGGCTGATGATACCTACCTCATAAGGTGGCTTGGAAGTTAAATGAGTTAATAGTGTAGTACCTGTTGGCACGAGGTTAGCTGATGTTAGTGGTTTTGTGGATAATGGAGAACAGGGTGAGGGGATGGTCAGGGAGTGGTGGTCAGAGGGATGCTGGAGCAGATGATGTGAAAGATGTGAGGTCAGCTTATGAGCTCGCACTGACCTGTCCCTGGGGGCTTCCTGAAACCCTTGGAGGAGGATGGGGGGCTTTCCAGGTGGAAGTGAATGCCAGTGAAAATTGGGCTCTTACAGCTAATATGAACTTCCCCACACCTTCAGGTTTGTAAGGCCCCTCTGAGGAGGCCATGTGGTCCCAGTGAGTGGAGTTTCTGACATGGCTGCTGGCCACAGGCCTGGAAAGAGCTGGTGTCCTGGTCACACTGCCTCTGGGGCCTGGGGCCAAGTTTGGTGCCCCACGGTGAGGCAGAGGCAGGCTGGTACGTGTGCAGGGGAGGGGCGGGAGGAGCCTCTGAAGGCGGTCATGGCAGCAAAGTCTGGAGGAACCGGAGGCTGAGAGGCTCTGGGAAGCTGCAAAAACTGCCGTCCTGCATCTGTGGGTCTTCACCCCACGACAGGCCATTGTGAGGGCAGAACTGAGGGAGAGTCGGGCTCCAGCTTGACCAGGAAACAGAGCTGCCAACCACGGCACAGACCCACCCCAGGGGACCCTGGTTCAGAGGGTCTAGGTCGGCAGAGGTATCTGGGGTTAAAAAGCTCCCAGGTGACTTACACTCTGCAGAATTTTGCCTGCCTTTGGAGGAAGGGACTTCCTGTGACCTGAGATCCCTTCTAGCTCTGATGGCCTGTCATTCTGGGGTCCCCTAAGGTCCTAGGCTCCTGTCCTGACAGCTTCTATTCCTGCAAGAACCTATTGGCTACAAGCTCACCCCGTTAAGCTCCTCCCTGTTCAAGGGCCAACCCAGGAAACACTGCTCAGGATGCAGTCTCACACAGTGCATGGTCAGGAGGCTTTATTTCTTTGTGGGTTTTGATTACAGCTTCTGATTAGGGTCCTAAAGGGTCTGCCTTTCTGTCTGCGTCTGTCTGTGTGAGTCTGTGTGTGTGTGAAAGTGCGTTTAGCATCCATGTGTGTGTGCGTGTGTGTGTATGCATGTGTATGTGCAGAAAGAAAAACAGGATCTAGGCCTACAGCTTTTGTGTTTTTGTGTGAGAAGGCCTCAGCTAGTGCTCGTGTCAGTGATGGGAAATGAGGGCTGGGGCCTGAGGAACCAGAAGTAGGGCTGGACCCCGGGGAGCTGTAAAGTCAGAAGGATGCTCTGTTCTTTGCCTGCTTCACAGAGTGGGAATTCACACAGTACTGGGAGTTCCAGCCCAGCCCTCCTGGCCAACCCTGCTTGCATGGCCTCTGCTGCTCCCAGGGACTCAGGCTTCAGCCCCCGGAGGCTCTGGCCCAACTCACAAGGCCTGACCCTCCCCTGAGGCTGTGGCTGCCTGAGAAGCCCAATGTGGGTCATCTGATAGGTGCAGTAGAGGGAGATCCTCTTCACTGATGATGCCCATGGGCTTCTGGAGAACTCAGGGAGGCCCAGTGCCTGTCAGTCAGGGCAGAGAATAAAATAATACTGAATCTGATGTGGCCTTCAGTCTGGGGTCTAACCTGTCCCAGCTCCATGGTCCCTCAGGCCAAAGAACGCCCTCAAGGGCTGGGCTGAACAGACAAGAGTCCAGGAGGCAGCCGCTAACACCTGCCTGGGGAAGAGACGAGGAACCAGAGGCACAGGAAAGTTAACAGACTCAGCATCATGTCTGTTGACCAGGATGTGGAGGAGCTGTGACTTGAGCCCAGTCTGGGCTCACTCCAGAGTCCACATTCTTAAATCCTGTGCTAATGGTCCTCTCTTATAGGATCTGGGCATGCTGGCTCCAGCTCACCTGAGTTCCTCATGGGTCCTCCTCCAGCTGGATGCTGGCAATGCAGAGGCTATCGGGACCTGCAAACAGTCTCTTTATTGTCTTGTCTTCCTTGAGCATTTGATGGACCTTCAGAGACCACGAGGGCCCATGGTCTGTAGTATAGAAGTCTGGTTCTGGTTCAAGGTCACATGGAAAGTGAGCTTGTGGGGGCCCAGAATCTGGACTTTCTGCTACTCAACTAGGGGTCTCTAACCCTCAGCTGTGTGGTGAGCTCATGGGGCCCTCCCCCTGCTTGGCCACCCCTAGAAACTCACCCTCACCTCTGACCCAGTGAAGCTACATCTACGTGTGGCTTGAAGCCATGATGGTCAGAAAGGCCAGTGGGCTTTTGTGCTGTCTGGTTTTGTGTCTGTTGAGGAGAAGGTTTGAAGTGTCTTTTAATTAGAGAGGTTTGGAACCAAGAGGAACTGAACTCATTGTGAAAGGATCTCTTCACTGAGGGTGGAGTTGCATCTTTGCCCATCTTTCATTTATTTATTTTTTAGGAACACTTATATTCTTGGGGAGCAGGGCATGGCAGCTGTTTGGGGGAGTTGCCCAGGATTCGGGAGCTAGATTTTGCATCAGAGTCCAGCTTAAGGGCACTATCCTTGTGAGTAAAGTGGAAGGGGCCAGGGATGACCACAGCAAGAAGTGGTCCCGGGCTGGGAGGTGGGGATGCTAAGGGGACAGAACCTGGGAAAGTTGTGACCTGAGGATAGGGAGCCGTGACATTTGAATCCAGATGTATTTTACTCTGTGCTGTCCTTCCCTTCTTTAAACTCCAAGCTTTCAGTAGACTAGGACATCTTTTGTTGGTTAAACCTTACGGTCCACTGTTAGCAACTCTTTGGGGGAATTGTCCACACGTGGTAAGCAGCAGCAGCAGGAAGGGGGCAATAGCAGAGCACACAGTTTGGGGAAGACTAGATGTCACCCGTGGAGGAGCAGAGGAACAGCTCAGAGCCACTGAAAGCAACTGGCGAGCAGCACCTACCGCAGCCCAGGACATTTCTGGGAGCCGGGGCTCAATAAAGACCTGAGCTGCTGCCTGCAGCCAAAGGCACGGGGGCTTGGCTCACTGTCATTTAGAAATTCAAGGGCTCTCCAAGGCTGCCAAGTTCTGCAACATCTCAATCCCATGAGCTTGGGATGTGGGGATACAAGAGGCCATTCTTTTCTAAGTGTTTATTATCTTAGTTCCCACAGTTATGATGTGTAAGGAAAACAAATGTCATCATAACATGAAACTATTCACTAAGAATCTGCCCACTTGTCAAATTAATGCTCACTCATACAATCTTCCCTCACTTAACAAGTGTCTATCCCTCTAGCTCAGGGCAGTTTGGAGAAGTGTCAGATACAACAGGATGATATAAGTTCAGTGCAAACCAACTGCAAAGTTCACGAAATTCACAAAACCATGTCTGAGAACTTCATGTACAAGGTCTTAGACCAATGAGAAGCAGATGGAGTTGGACCAGTTAACAAATGAAGTCAAAATTATGAGGATGATGGCAAGATAGGTTCTTCATGAGAGAACGATTTGAATATTGAGGGATTGAAAGAGGTCCTTAGGAAAATGAATGAACCCCTTAAATATTAAACAAACGGAATCTCTTAATGAAGGTGCTATAAAGTAAAATGTGAAGGTTGTGATAACACATGAAAAGCTCATTTTGTTGGCATAAAAAATATACCAATACCAAAGTCAACGCACTTGATTAAAATTCTTTGTTCATTCTAAAAATTAGCGTGCAAGCTATGATTTGTAATATGTACGGCTAAAAATAACTTGTCTTCACCATTTCATTTGTACAATATAACCTCAATGAGCCCCTTTAATTTACTTTCATCATTTCCTTTTTTATAATAAAACCTCACTGAAACCCTTTTTCACTATTTACTGAGCAATTTTGACCTTCATTTCAAGTGGATTCACTTTAAGTGACCTTGTGCTTGTGCCCACGACCCTGATATACGAGGCCTTCCGTGCTGACGGTCCTCCTCCGAGTCTCTCTCCATCCTAGGAGGGTGGTGTGACTTCCCAGGGGGCCTCAGTCAGACACAGCCTAGAAGGTACCACTCTCAGGATGTGTGGGGACCTTGGTCAATTCAAACGACCTTTGGGTATTTATTCCTCGGCGTGGAAGCCTCACACCTTCCCCAGGCCCACTGCAGCCTGCACAGGCTGTCAGCAAACCATGTGGCCTCAGCCCAGGGCGCTTGGCGTGGCCCGGGCCGGGCGGGCTGCAGGCAGGGGGGGAGGCACTTACTTGGCCGGCCGGGCTCTGGGCTGCCTGCGGCTCTCCGGGGGGCTCCTCGTCCTCGGGAATGTGGGGCATGGCAGCCTCCTGGTGGGAGTGGCTGCGCGTGCCCGGAACCTCCGCTGCGTCAGCCCCAAAGATGCTCCAGGAGGCCTGGGCTCCACAGGCTGAGGAGACGCCAAAAGGACAAGTCAAATCCACTCCCATCCCTGACCCGTGCTGGGTCCCGTTTCCAGGTGCCACAAGCCGCGGAGAGAGCCTGCTTGAGTTTGCATCAACAAGGGCTAAAATAGGCGAGCAGAGGGCATTCGGAATTGCATTTCCTCCTGTTCTCTGGCTCTGTTTACAAAGTCAGAGGTGACCCAGAGATTTTGCATCTAATTTGGGCCATAGAGTAAACACAGCCATCTCAGAAGGGAGAAGAGTGCTTCGAGCTCCTCAAAGCCATAGCCGATGGAGGACACTCCATTGGGAGCCAGACCTGTATTTGTCAAACATGTGTTGAGCAGCTACTGGGTGCCAGGCACTATCCTAGGAGCATTGCCAACATCACCTAAATTAATCCTCACGATGACCTTTGATGCAGGCATTACTATTCACATGTTATAGATGAGAGAACTGCTTCAGAGAGTAGAAGTCACTTGCCCAAATCATACAAAGAACGAAGCATTTGAATCCGGATCGTCCTGATTTGGAGGCCACTATACCACAAGCCTTGCTTGGCCAGGTGGGGGAAGAGGAAAGGATGGTGTCTCCCAACTTCCTGCCCCATGGCTCACCTCATGCCCTTCAGCAGCTCCTCTAACCCTCAGTACGGGACTCTCTCACTTGAGGACAGCTCTCATTGGACCTGTCAGGCCTGCTAAATTCATGAGTCTAGAGGCTCAGCCAGGGTGGATCTCCTGTGCCTTGTGCAGTGCTCGCCCTCAGCAACCTGGGGTTGCTTCCCCAAAGCTACACTTAACCCTCCCCATGGGGTAAGGCCTGGCTGGGGTTGACTCCAGTCAGCATAATCTCACCCATCTTGCCACAGTGATTGGCTCAGGGATAGACAATGGATCCAGCCTAAGCCAATGAGCACGTGGCAATGCTCTGGGACCCAGATGCTTTCTCTTGCTCTGGGTGGTGGAGTGTGCAGATGTGAGACCTGGTGCTGCAGGTGCCATTTTGCTTCCATGAGGAAGGTCAGACTGAGGAGAAATCTGACACACCCAGAGGAGAGCAGACCCAGGAGACCTGCAGAGAAACGGAGCTGGAGCCCTGATCAAAGCTCACCTGCAGCTGGAACTCTTTCTGAACCAGCCAGTTACAGAAACAATTAAGTCTCTTAGTGTTTAAGTCAGTTTGAACTGGGTTTACTTGTAACTACTAACTTGTAACTATTTGTACTAACTTGTAACTACTAATGACTGTTACTTGTAAGTACTAACTGCGCTTTTGCACTTTCATGTTTCTTGCCAGTCAAGAGGTGTAAGACCAAAATCTCTCCAATAAACCTAAGCCAATGGGTCTGGCTCCTCTGCTTCCTCTTAGAAAAGGGGACCAGTCATGTCAGGTCTCCATCTGGAGAGGCAGGAGAGCAGAAATAGCAGATAGAGCACAGGCTTTGGAACCAGATACCTAGATCTGAGTCTTCACTCTGCCACTCACTGGCTGTGTAGGCTTGAACCTTTGCTTCACCTCTGAGTCTTGGTTTCCTCGTCAGGGGAACAGAGATAAGAATGCCTCCCATGTGGGATTGTCCCAAGGATGAAAAGAGACAAAGCACCCAGCATGGAGTAGGTGCTCACAGAGGCTACCTGCGTGCTGTTCGGCAGCCCAGAAGCTTGGCCAGAGTCCAGAGGGCTCTGCCTGGGCTCTTCCCACCCCTAAACTCCTTTAGGTCCCCTGCCCTAGGGGGATGGATGACACCTCCAGGGACCTGAAAAAGCAACAACCAGCCTGGTTCTGCAACTTCAGAGGTTCCTTGAAGGAGCTGCTCTGGGAGACAGCAGGTGAAAGGCACCAGAGGCAGATGTCATCCTCAGACCCTGCCCTTGGCTGCAGTCAGGGGGCTGCTGGGACACACACAGGGCAAACGGAGGACATTGCCATTTACTGAGTATCCACTATACCCTGGGTCCTATGCAAGATGCTGTCTGCTGGAGGCTGCAGGAGGAGAAGCCAGGAAGCCCTGCCATCACCCAGGACACCAGGTGATCTTCCTGGACCACAGAAAGGGCTTGCGAAGGCCCTAGAGCCAGAGTGCTGTGGTGCAGCTCAGATGTGGCATCAGTCACAGCTCTGACAGATGACCCTAGCTAACACACATCTCTTGACTGAGCTCCCTGAGGCAGGCAAGGGGTCTGATTGATCACAGATACCCAGAAGGTTCATCCAGAAATGCTTGTTGACTTGTATTTAAAGAACTGGAGAACTTTAGCCCCGGGGTTTTAGTCATTGTGACCACCATCTTGACTTTTGTCATTCTCTGCGGTGGACAGGGAGCCCTATTCAGCTCTGAAACAGTTGGGGTGACCCCTGCTGGTCGGCTCAAGAAATCTCATCTCAAGAAGATGATCCGTGAGCAGAGTCATTCATTCCTTCACCACCAACACTCACACCTACTCTACCATAAAGATGATGAAAATGTGGTCTTGGCCCTCAAGGAACACGGAGTCCAATGGTGGGAGGAAGTTGGAAAACAAGATAAGGAGGTAAACACTTTGGAAATGAGAAGCTGCAGGATCCCAGAAAAGGGTCCCTAACTCCAGAAATTGAGACGAGTGGAATACAGTTTTAGGGAAGAGTCCACGCTAGAATGGCATTTAGACTGAATCATGAACACTGAAATGCTGACTGAATTTCTCTGAACAGAATAACTGGAGGCCTAGTGGAGGAGGTGAGATGGGAAGGTGGGTCATGGTCAAGAGGACAGATTTAACCTGGCTCTTGGGAATGAGAGCCCTGGGGCCAGGGCATGCTGTGCCTCCCAGCTCAGATTGTTTCTGTATGAGTAAACTCAGCATCAGGTCTGCCCAAAGGTGAGCTCTGTAATTGATTACTATCACCTTGACTTGGATTTCAGCAGCAGTGACAACAGTGGTGCTGGGCAAAGTATATGGTAACAGGGTTTGAGGGTAGCAAAAGAATACCCACAAACCCCAATTCTACCAGAAAAGTGCACTACACATCCCAAGAAAACTCTTAAAATGATGTGTAATGTGTGTGCAGGTCTCCAGGCTGTCTTTCTTTTTAAATACTGTTTTATTTTGTTTTAATTTATTTATTTTATTTATTTACTTTTGGCTTCATTGGGTTTTCGTTGCTGCACGTGGGCTTTCTCCAGTTGCGGCGAGCGGGGGCTACTCTTCATTGCGGTGTGCGTGCTTCTCATTGCGGTGGCTTCTCCTGTTGCGGAGCACGGGCTTTAGGTGCGCAGGCTTCAGTTGTTGTGGCACGAGGGCTCAGTAGTTGTGGCGCACGGGCTTAGTTGCTCCACGGCATGTGGGATCTTCCCGGACCAGGGCTCGAACCCGTGTCCCCTGCATTGGCAGGTGGATTCTTAACCTCCGCACCACCAGGGAAGTCCATCCAGGCTGTCTTAATAGGAGTATGGTTTCCAAAACAGGGAAGCTGACAGTTCTACTTTTCTTTTATATCTTAATCTACATGAAGTGTATTGTGCCCTGCAAGCTAAGAGGGATTCAGACAATCTGGGGCATGTTCCAAAAAGGGGAAGCAGGACAAGAATTTGTGTTTAAAGAACTAAAGACCTTTAGCCTGGAAAAGAGAAGGTACAGGAAGAAATAAAATCTCTTTGCAGATATTTGAAAGCCATTCATGTAATTCTATTGTCCCCAAAGGGTAGATGCATGGCCAGTGACGGAAAGGTGAGATCAAGGCAAGGGAAAACTTTCTAGTGGTTGGAACAGTCGGAAAATGAAATGGGCTGCTCTTTAAGGTAATGAGCTCCCCATTCCTGGGAGAGTTTCATCCAAGGCTGGGGCAAGGGTCATAGGATTCCTAACCCACCTCAGGGGGCTTTTCCAACCCTGGAAGTCCCTGAAATCCTGAACTCCTCCTAATCACAACAAACCACAGATTTGAGGGCCCCATCCCATAGGATTCTAGGACCACGGAATTCCAAAGTCGCATCAGAAATACCTCCACTTCCTTTCCTTCACCTCCTGCTCCTCAAGAAAGACCTGAAGTCAGTCCCTGGGTCAGAAAGCAAAGTAAAACAGAAACGAATGAAGTCAGACAAGCACTAAGAGGTGTCAGCTGCTGCAGGATAAAGCAGAGTGGAGGCTGGCTGAGGTCCCACCCTTGACAGGATGGAACCCCAAGATCCTCAGTGGGGGCCCCAGCAGCCCCACCCTCCCAGGCCATTCCCATGCTGCTCCTGCCCCGTCGCTTTCTCTCCCATCCATTATTGTAAACTCGTTGCTTAAAATAGCAAGGTAAAAGCAGAGTCCCTCCCCCAGGGTGACATCTGGGTTCCTCTGGAGCTCGTGGGCATGTGGACCTTGCGGGCATGTGGACCTCGCATCCATCACAGCAAAGTTTAGAATATAGTCTCCAGGAAGTGGCGATCTAGAGCAACGACCCAAAAAAGGAGAAAATATTTAGTGATGTTTGGTCTCTGAGCCGCTCCTTCTTTAACCCATTTTCAGGGCCCTTCTTGCTGCCTCTCCAGCTTGGTCAGCAAAGGGTTAGGTGGGTCATTGCCAAGAGCCATCAGCCCTTTGGACTCTACTCTTTCTGCCCCCAGCCAGTGCTTAACGATACAGCTCGGCCTATTTTACAGGAAGGAAAACTGAGGTGCAGAGAAGTGAAGCAACTTGACTGGTCCAGCTACCTTTGTTCCTGGCACAAATTATCTAAGCCTCTGCTGGACTAACTGTCCAATGATTTGTGTCACCGAAAAGGCCAAAAGCCTCTAAACCACATTTAAATATTTTTATCTGCCCCTGGCTATTCATTAAAGAAAGTAAACTAATATACTTTTATTCCTTTTTATTCATCAGATATTTCTAGGTCGCCTACTGAATATCGGACACTATGCGAGGTGCATTTCAGATGCTATCTTGTTTATTATTTCCATTTTATATATTAAGGAACTAAGGATCAGAGAGCTGCAACAACTTGCTCAAGATCACACAGCTAATAAGTGGCAGGCCAAGGATTATAACCCAGGCTAGTTTGATTCCAAGGCCCCTCATCTTTCCCCTCTTCTACTCCGTCTCCTGCACCAGGAGTTCTGCTAGTGTGTAGCAGCTGAACGCCGCATGGGTTCTCCCTGTCCTGCAGGGGAGAGTTGGAGTGTGCATTCCCAGAGGGGATAAGATAGTGGTGGGACAGGGGAGAGGAAGCAGCAGGTTGTGAGGCTAGGGGTTTTACAGGGACAAAAGAGCGGGCCCACTGTCAGAGGCTGCATGATCCCCACTATGTAGGGTGGCAAGCGCACCCATTCATCCATCCATCGGTCTGTGGGTCCATGTGTTCAACCACTCAACTTCTTAATCTTCTATTTATACAACTGTCCATTAGTTTGTCCATCCAACCTTTCACCCCAGAAAGGCCCACACTTGTTAGGTGAGTAGCAGAGACTCTGCCCCTGGGAATGGCTGCTGTAGGACCCTGTGGGCCGTGGGGAGAGGGCAGGAGGGGGCTGCTCTGACAGAGCAGCCGTAAAGCACAGGCATGCCCATCCACAACTGGCAGAACACCTCCATCCTGCACATCTCAGTCATGGGGTGGGGGTGGCTTCCTGTGGGGCTGCCTATGTGCCAGCAGGCACAGGGGCCAACATTTAGAGTCATGATTTCTCAAGGGCCTTTACATCCCCTTCGGTGCTCTCAGCAACCCTTGAGGTGGATAGTGTAAGTACTATTATTATTAACATTATGATTAGTCTCATTTTACAGATGAGGAAACAGAGGCTCAAAGACTTGCCCTAAGTCACATCACCCATGAGTGGCAATGCTGGAAGTCAACCACAGGTCAGTCTGACTCCCCATCTCCCTGCAGGGCCAAGTCCACTAGCTCATGGGTGGCATTCTTGGTAAGCAGTGGCCTCTTACAATGGCCCCTGGGATGCCTCTCCCAGAGCCTTGTGACCAGTCCAGAAGAGACCAAACCCCGCTCTGAAACCACAGTGTCCCAGGAGCACAGCCTGCAAACTGAGTGGCTCTCATATTCCCTCTGTTAAGCTTTGGGTGTCGGAAGAGCCAGAGGCCCTTCTGGGAAATAATGAGTTAACCTAGACTCCACTGACCTTTCTGGAGTGACTCAGAATTCTCAGAAGGGAGTTTTTTTTTTGTTCTTCCAGCTTTGAATTTTTGCTTTCATTTTAGCAGCACAAAGAATTTGAAAGAGATTAAGTTGCTATTAATACCACTGGTCTATCTCTAGATGAAGAATTCGATGGAGGGAATTGTTTGGGGTGACTGCACACACATCCCTCTCAGTCCCTCTGCAAACTCAGAGGATGACAAGGAGGCCACTGGAGAAGGGCCAGTCCTACCCCTGCTCCCATCCGACAAGCCCAGACAGGGGCAGGGACTTGACCAAAGCCACACCTGTGAGTGAGGAGCAGCCAGAGAAGGTCCCAGAACCCTGCCCCCCAGCCCCACTACACATGTCAGCCTTCTGGCCTCTTATTTTGAAAAGTTTGCTTTTAGTAAATAATAAGCTGATGTGTCCATGCTGTGAAAGCAGGCATCCCTTGGCAGTGCCTCTGATCTTGGGTGAGTGAAGATGTCCCCAACTCCCTGTGTTCGCCCCAGGCAGCACTGGATACACTTGGAAAATCTCCTTGGGCATCAGAGATCAGCTCAAAGTGCTAAGAGGTGCCTCTGTGGGTTCCTAGACCTGGCCACCTGTGGAGCTGAGTCCTGTACCCCACAAGTGAGCCCAAGTTGGGGTCTCCCTCACAATAGCCCTATCTTGCTTCCTAACCTTGAGATGCTGTGAGAGGGCTCTGGACCTTGGCAGACTGAGTTCTAATTCTCCCTCTGCCTCTTTCTTGCTGGATTAGTCTCCTCTTGGCCTCAGTTTCCTCATCTGTAAAATGGAGGCAATAGTACCTACCTTTTAAAGTTGTTGTAAGGATTAAATTAGGAAATACACACAGGGTGCCGCACAGACTATACGCTCAGTGAGTTCCTTTCCCGTTCTCTGAATCAGGCAGCTGAGTTCTCTGAGCCACGGCATCACCAAAACCCAACCAAGGCCCAGAGAGTTTGGTGTTCATCCTGGGTGGCAGAGTTCTTGGCTTTGTTTCTGGCACGTTAAGGAGACAGAGTCCTGGCCTGGCCAGGGCTTCTCCTCTGTACTGACAATCAGATAAAAGACCATCAGACATAATTGGAATTAAACCCGCCAGGGGCCATTCACTCTGCTGTTGGGCAACCAGTGGCTGCAGTGGTGGGTTTACAGAAACAGCATGCAGTACTGTGGTCAGCCCCAGGTCTGCACTGTGATCATCCAAGCTCTGTGCGGTGGTCAGTCCCGGGTCTACGCTCAGCTCTATGATGTGGCCTGTCCCAGATCTGTGCTGTGGTCAGTCCTGAGTCTACGTGGTTCCAAAGACCCTGACCTTTCTGCCACCCCTGTGCTGACTCCCAAAGCACAGAGGCTGTTATTCTGCAAGGGAGAGATGAAACCTAGCTTGAG
This sequence comes from Balaenoptera ricei, assembly GCF_028023285.1. Taxonomy (NCBI): domain Eukaryota; kingdom Metazoa; phylum Chordata; class Mammalia; order Artiodactyla; family Balaenopteridae; genus Balaenoptera; species Balaenoptera ricei. Next base: position 68,174,870 of record NC_082646.1, read on the forward strand.
ACCTGGTGCAAGTGCTCAGGCTGCACAGGATAAATGAGAGAATGGATGACTGAAGGGGGCACAGTCCTCGGCATGTCAGTGGGAGCCCCAAGTTTCCATCCTGAAAGCAGATTTGGATTGAAAGGAGGAGTGGAGAGCAAGGGTGGGGTGTAGAACGGTAGAAGGAAGAGGCCTCGGGGGCAACAGAGAGGGGAGGATGAGGGACCGGAAGGGACGCCCTCAATGACCTCTCACCACCACCACAATCCTTCTGGCCCAGGGGCTGGGAGTACAGGGGCTGCGGCCCAGCGGTGCTTCGGCGAGGAGTCCCTGAGCACTCCCGACACTCCCTGGGGTCTGCACACTCTGGCCGTGCTCTCCAGTCCCAAGGATCTCTCATGGGCTCTTTTGGCTGGGGGTGCCTTCCTCCCCTGATCCAGAACCCATTTGAGCCCTGAGGGTGAGCCAGCACCTGCTGAGACCTGTACCAGGGTCACATCCAAGAGGGGAGGCCGGGCCAGCCCCCAGAGGAAGAGTACAGGAGTGTGCACGACGCTCGACGGGTGGGGGACGTGCAGGGGCTGCTCAAGATAGGTGGCACGTCTGGAGTCCTAACAGGCTCCTTGCTTCCCCTCGCATATCCTGTCCCCCACTGCCCTTCCCCTCGGGCAAACAGGGAGGCCATTCTGTGCTCACTGCCCGGGAGGGGCGCTGGGGGCAGTTGTAGCAGCAGGAGATAGAGGAAAGGGAGTCTATCTCTGCCTTATATGTCCCAAAGAGCTAGCCCTTAGGGAAACAGGAAGGGCTCAGGGCGCAGAAAAAAGGATTTGGGCAAAAACACCCTAAGTAATGGTAAATCTCCCCCCAACCCAAGACTAGTAAAGATTATGGGACAAAGGAAAGACAGGAAAAGTGGAGGGGAAGCAGTGAGAGGGTAGACTCTGGTGAGTCCCTGAGAACGGGGCCTGTGCCCTGCTTCCCTGGGGAAGTGGGAAAAGATCCCCAAATCTGAGAGCAGACAGGTCTTGGGCCCCATATCCCAGACAGAACCCAGAGGAGAAGATCCCAGAGAGAGGAAATGGCTATTTGATATGACTTGATAGATGAGGCCTTTAGACATCCTCACAGGGGGTAGGGTGGGGAGCACAGAGCGGAGAACACTATCATTTCTGTGCACCTAGGAGCAGACAGTTGCTAGACCTGAAGGTGCCTTGAAAAGGCAGGTTCAGAAGTTACCTACTAAGCAAGGACTGACAGAAACAGGAGAATCACCTTGTCAAATGATGGGCGTCCTCCTCACCCCGACTGTCTGCACTCAGGAAGCCCCTTGGACCTTAGATGCCACTCTGGAAGAAGGGGAGGGTTGGAGAAACCCTGAAATGCCTGGGATCCATGTTCTACACCCCCTGAAAAGTGGTCAAGTCCCAGCGAGACCTCTATCCACCCCCAGCCCCGGCCTTAGCCAGGACAGGAGGTAAGCCAGAACATCTCCCCAGCTTTCCTCTCCAGCTTGTTCACTTTAGCAATTCTTTTTTTAAAAACTAAGTCCACTTGAAAAAATTTTTCTTTCTTCTTGGAAATATGTGCAATTGCTTAATCGGAGGCAGTTTGAAGGCACAGGGAACAGCAGAAAAGTATCTAAGCCCCCCTTTGAGCTCCCAGGAGAAATAAATCTCTCCCAGTTCTCTTTGTTCCAGGCCGCCCAGCAGCCTCTTCCCTGAGTCACTCACTCCAGAGTGACATGAGTCATTGTCCTGGGGTCAAGGACAACACGGTATTTCCGGGTCTGCAAAACTGACCAGGACACCAAAGGGCTATGAGCAGGGCTTGATGCTGCCTCTAATCAATGGAGGACCAAAAGCTGCCTCCTAGATCCTGGGCCTGGTTCTGCCTTCCCCAGGTGTGTGGCCTCAGTGAGTCACTGAGCCTGTCTTGGGAAGGAGGTGGATTTTTAGGCCCTTCCATCTTGTACTTTGTGGGAACTTCTCCAGTGGTATGCTGGTGGCTGTGTACCTCTTCCTAACTCCACATTTAGTGATGTTGAGTTAGTAACTTAAAATTGGTCATGATGGAAGTATTTATACCGCAGGAGTCAGCAAATGCTATATATCAAAGTCTTTTTTTTCCCAGAGAGCCGGCTGTTGAACATTTACCAGCACACTACTGAGCCCCTCAGTCGCAGGTCCCCTGCTCCTCACCTCTGCCAGGGAAGAGAAGGAATGCAGATGACTTGAACATCACCCCAGAGAGCAGGGTTATGGAGATGTGATTACCAACTGCCTTTGGGCAACTCTTCCCATGTGCACTATGGTCCCCTCACACTCACCATGTCCCAAACAGAACCCATCATTTCTCCCTGCCCGCAGCCCTGCTCTCCCACAAGCCCACTCCTGTGTGCTAGTGAACGCACTCAAGCTAAAATCCCAGCAGTCATCACTCCTCCCTCTCCATCACTCCCCACATTCAGTTAGATTCCGAGTCTTGTCAATCCTAGTTCAGGTGTCTTTGATCACTTCCCTTTTTCTCGTAGCCACCATCCCAGCCATGGCTCTGTGTGACCTGGGTCACTGCAACAGTCTCATTGGTCTCCTTACCTCTGGTCTGGTCCCTTCCATCCACCATCCACAAGATGCCAGAGCAGTCTCTCTAAAACATAAATTGGATCACCCTTCCCTTTTTCATAATCTTTGAGATTATAAGAAATCCTGACTTAGAACTGGTCCCTTTTCCCATGCAACCAGTTCTAAGTCAAGATTCCAGCCCCTCTCCCTGGCCTCATCTCTTATTTCAGCCATCATACACCTTATGGTCCAGCCACGATGAACCAATAGCCAACCTTCAAACATGCCCTGCTTTTTTAAACCTTTTGCATAATCCTCTTCCTTATGCCTGGGATGCCTTCCATCCCCTTTCTATACCTGATGAACTCCTATTCATCCAATTCAAATATTCTTTCCTTCATTCACCCCAGAAAAAATTTCTCCCTTCCTGTATTAGTTTCCTATGGCTGCTGTGACAAATTACCACAAACTTGGTCTCTGAAAACAACACAGATTTATTATCTTACTGTTCTGGGGGTCAGAAGTCCAAAATCAGTCTCAGTGAGCTAAAATCAGTATCAGCAGGCTGTGTTCCTTCTGCAGGGTCTAGGGGAGAATCCATCTCCTTGCTTTTCCAGTTTCTAGAGGCTGCCTACATTCCTTGGCTGGTGGCCCTTTCTCCATCTTCAAAGCCAGCAGTGTAGCATCTTTTCTCTTCTCTGACCTCTTCCATCCTCACATTTCCTTTTTGTCTGACTTTGCCATGCCTCCTTCTTATAAGGACCCTTGGAGTTACACTGGGCCCACACAGCTAATGCAGGATGATCTCCAAATCTAAGGAACCTTAATCTAATCATATCTGCAAAGGTCCTTTTTCCATTTAAGGTAACATATTCACAGGTTCCAGGGATTAGGACACAGACATCTTGGCGGGGAGCAGGGGAGGATTATTCGGTTTACCACACTTCTCTGTTCTCCCAGAGCAATTTGCACAGATCTCATCTCAGCTAGAATTTGAGCACCTCAACAGCGGGGACTATACCTTATTCACATTTTTATGACTGTTTTAATATATATTCATATTTTTATGACCCACATCCAGTACAGGGTGAAACACATAATGGCCACTCACTAGATGTTGGTTGAATTAATGAATGAATGAAACCATATCACTAAGAAACAGATTAAGAAGGCTTTGCTTTAATTGGCAACTAGCTTCTGTAAAAATAGGATTCGTGTAAAGGCGACAAATTCAGATCCTTCAGGGGCCAGGCAGGTGAGGTGAATGACAGCCATTACGGGGTGCGGCTGACCACAGAGCAAAGGTGCCATCTAACTGGGGCAGTTACTATTCAACTGGGAGGGGGTGGTGGGAGGCGGGTCATGAAAAATATACCCATCTTTGTTGGCTAGATCTCCCAATTTTTCAAGAAAAGCCCAAATCCCAGATGTTTAAATATGAAATCTCCCAATTTATAAATGCTAAATGTAATTCACAAAGTTAGAGAAATACCATGCGGGCCAGACAAACACATCCCTGGTCAAGATTCGGTCTGCAGCCGCCAATTGCCACCTCTGATTTATACTGTGAGAAAAATGTTCCTCTGGGCTTTTCCTGCTAATTAATCTAATTCAAATCAAGTCCAATAAGCAGTGCCAACTATGAGCACTAGCTGAGAAGGCCAGTCAGCTAAGCAGAGATTGGCCCTCTCTACAGACTGATGAGGCCCCCTCCCATGGGTTCTCTGGGTGATGTGTGATTCTACAGGCCTCTCCTTGCTGTCCAGGCCCCAGAGCTGCTGCCTGAGGAGACGGATCTTTGCCTGGCCTCAGACCTTCGTGGGAGCCAAGCCCTGCTCCATGCAGAAGCGTCTCCCCAGTCCAGTGGCCCTGCCCCTGGCAATGATATCAAACCAAACCCAGCCCAGAAATGGCGGCAAGCATGAGTCGTGGTGCAAGGAGGAAAGCAGGGATTTGGGAGTGAAACGGACCAGGTCCCATCACAGCTCTGGCACTTACAGCTCAGTGGCCCTTGACAAAGCAATGAACTTCTATGGGACCAGTCTGCTGTTTGTAAGACGGCATTAAGCTACTTCTCTCAAAGTGTTGTTATGAGATTTAAATAAAATAGGCATGGAAAGTATCCAGAACATAGTACATACTTAAGAAGTGTTCCTTTACTCACATCTGAGAAAGAAAATACTGATAACACAAATCACCTGTGCCTCATGCAACAGAGGACTTGACTTAAAACCTAGATATGCTCCTCTCTGGGCTTGGTTTTCTGGTTTTCCAGCCCACAGCAGATTAAAAACAGTGAGAAGACACAACTGACCACAAGGAAGGAAGCAGCCACATTCTGAAGAGCAGACACAAGCACTCTGTGTGGCCCAGACCCTGGGGCCACTGGGTCCGGGCCATTCTTAGACAGCCTCCCAGGCCCTGCATTCATCCCTGCTATACAGCCAGCATGTCCACGGTGAGCATGGATGAAGCAGAGTTCCCATGCTGGCTCCTTGGGAAAGACTGGAGAGTGAGTTCCATTTTAGAACATTTCCATCCAAAATGCTTCAAAGGCGTAAAGGTTTGATGCTTTAGACATAGTCATTTTTGTTCGCAATATATTGGTTGAGGGGGAAAAAAAACAGCTGGCATGATTCTACTTTCATTTAAAAATCATCTATATCTATATCTATGTATATATACATCTTATGTGAAATATATGTAGATTGATATATGGCTCTATCTATTCATGAGGGTGGGGGACAGAAGTCAAGATGGTTAAAACCCAAATGTTAAAAATGGTTATCTTCAAATGGAATTATGAATAAATTCAATCTAATATCTTTTGAATATTTATGCCTAGATTTTCCCATTTTTTTCTACAATGAGCCTGACTTACTTGCATAATAAATAATGGAATTGTTAAAAGAAAAAAAAAAAAAGATAGTCTCTTTGGTGTCCTGAGAAATTAAAGGGAACGACCAGAAGCAGCCAATCTGAAAAGCCAGGAACAGCGCGCTACCACCTTGGGAAATTTGTTCCAAGCAAAAAGAAAATTTCTTGGGAATTCCCTGGCGGTCCAGTGGTTAGGACTCTGCGCTTTCACTACCGAGGGCCCAGGTCCGATCCCTGGTGGGGGAACTAAGATCCCACAAGCCACGTAGCACAGCCAAAAAAATGGTAATAATAAAGTAAAATAAAATAAAATTTCTTCCTTGATTCGGTAACACCCCATCTCCAAACAAACAAACAAACAAACAAAAATAACAAATGAATGTCCAATTCCCAGCATGCCTTTCTTTGCCATTCTTCCCTCCATGACCACTCCTTCTCTCTCTCCCTTCCCAGCTTTGTTCTGGGGAGTAACCATCAGGGTCTACATGCAGGAACTGGTTTGGGAAAGTCAGAAGGAAAAGATGGTCTGCACAGTGCCTGCCTAAATCATTCATTCATTTAAGAAACACATGTGAGTGGCTGCTCAGTGTCAGTGTCGTGCTGGGCACTGGGGCTCCAAGTGTGTCCTTCAAGGCTGCCTCCCCAGGAAGCCTTCCCTGACCTCTCCGGGATGCTGTGTGCTCTCTGGTCCATGATAGCACCTTGCAGCTGGCCCCATCTGCCACGCAGCAGTTTCCTGTACAAAACCACATCTGCCAAGCCTGAAGGCGGAGAGCTTTCATCTGTGCCCCGGCTGTGGAAACGTAGCACGGGTCCAGGGCTCAGTCCCTGGTGGATCCTCCTTTTGAAAGAAAGGACTCTAGGAATCAAACCACACCTTTCATCTGGCCTACTCCACACACAGCACAGTATGCATGATATTATTTATTAGCTTTTGAACCCTCTCAGCTCTGTGAGGGAGGTATCATACTTCCATTCCACTGATGAGGAAATCGAGTCTCAGAGGGGTAAAGTGACTTGTGCCGGGTCACACAGTCAGGTAACAGAGTCAGGACTAAGATCTGGGTCTTCTGTGCCTAAAACGGGATCTTTGTTCTTTCTCAAGAGCAGAGTCACTCCTGTTCCTATCTAACCTCCGCAGAGACAGAACAAGAGTCATCGGCAGAGGTTTCCGGACAGGGGTTCTGGATTGTTCCACAACACAGTCCTACCTCAGGGCCAGCAAGGGCAACCCTAGCTGAGGTACGGACCTGAAAGTCCTTCTCACAGCATCCGCCGGGGGCAGACAGGAAGCAGCTGCTCCATCTAAGGCAAACAGAGTAGATGGCTCTTCCCTGCTGGGACGGAGCACCCAGCTCAAGTCTCACCCCCTATTTATCTCCACGCTGGGAATCCTAGTTCTCAGAAGCTGTGGAAATAGGCCCGATAACTGGGCGGGGGTGCAGGGCAGAGTCAGGCCCAATATGTGCTTCAGGAGGCCAAAGGACGGATTATAACGGGTTGGTGACAGGAGCCTTCTGGGGGAGTGAAGAGCAGACCGTGACATCAGCGGCCTGTGTGGGGATGGGTTCCTTCACCACTCTGCCCCCAGTCTCCCCATCTCAGTACAGGGTTGGCTAAGTTGCCAGACTGTGCCCCACTTCCTGCCCCATGAGTTTGAGGTCCATGGAGCCTATTGAGAGCAGTCATATAATCAGTGGCGAGGGGTCTAACTGGCAACCCCAGGGCCGGAGGCAGTCTGAGGTCATCTTTGTATCACTTTCCCCATTACAGTGATTGGTTCAAGGGTGAGCATGTGACCAGCCAGAGCCAATGAGATACAGTAAGACTTTGCTGGGCATCCTGGGAATGAGATTCTTCTTCTTCTTCTTCTTTTTTTAAATATTTATTTATTTATTTGGTTGCACCGGGTCTTTAGTTGTGGCATGCGGGATCTAGTTTCCTGACCAGAGATCAAACCCAGGCTCCCTGCATTGGGACCACCAGGGAAGTCCCTGGGAATGAGATTCTTACTCTTAACTGCAGACCTTGAATCTAAGAAGGTGAAAACAGAATCCTTGTTGTGATGATAAAGAATTTGTCTAAGAATGGAATCAATGTGAAAGAGAACACAGCAAAGAGCCAAAAGAAACTAGGTTCTGAGGCTATCATCTAAGGCCCTGATCAAGCCGTGCCTGATATCCCTGGCCTTTTATGTTTCAAGAACCAATGAATACCCCTTTCTGCTTAAACTGGCTTATGTTGGCTTTTTTGGCTCTTGCAATAAAGATTTCCAACTGGGACAAACAGCTTATCCTTTGTAAAACTGGCTTTACAGGGTCTTTCTCAACACCAAAGGCTTCGCTTCCTTCATCGCTCTGCTGCCTACCATGAGAGTTTGATCTGAAAAACTCAGATCTGGAGCAAATGCTCTTGCCCTAAGTTATTCCCTGACTAAACTTATCACCATGCCCCTGTCCTCAGAACCTTCTCCTCATTCTGCATTCCCTGCCCCTGTTGATGGGCTCAGCATCCTCCCAGAAGCCCCGCCCAAACCCACCCCTCCTCCAACGATGCCTGTCTCTCACCCTTCCCCCTACTACACACACATTCTTTTAAACTCAGTCTCCAGAGGCGGAACTAGGTTTGAGCAGCCTGCATGTTCCTGCCTAAAAGATAGCACGGTGAACACAAAGACGTGTTTGTTGAGTCAAATTTCAACCTTTAAATGATTTTCAAATGTCGTTGCCTCCTGAAGATGACCACCAGGAACTCATGCCATCTACTGCTCAGCTCAGAGTCAGATGGCATCTGTTAACCCTCCCCAGGAGAGCAGACCCTGAGACCCCCAGCAACGGGAGGCTGTGTGAACATGATCGCCGCCCTCTGCCCTGGACCCCAGCCCCACAGTTTGGGGTGAGGACCTCAGTTTGCAGGACAAGGAGGAAGCTCACACCTCACCTGCCGAGGCCTGTGGAGGGGACAGGAGCAGTTGTGGATCTCGGCCGGGGTCTTTTCTTCACCAAGAGAATCTGAATTGAACTGCATTTGCAGTTTGGTCAACTCAAAAGATGCTCCTTGGACGGAGGCTGTGGCCACAAGAAACCATGTGCTTAAGTAACACGGAGCAATTCCCTTGGTGTCCAGATTTATGCAAATAGCTGCAGGATTTGAGTCTTTAAGCACAGCTTGAGAGCAGGCTATGTTAAACAGTGATGTGCAGTGGCCTGGGAGGCTGGGGGCGGGGAGGGCAAAGGCAGGAGCCTGGGAATGACTGTCCCAACAGCAAATTTTGGTGGCCTGAGGCACGTGAATTTCAGTATGCTGCTACTTGAACAGGCATGAGCAATTGCGGCTGCTTAATGATCTGAGACAGGAAGGAACCACAGAGGATTTCTCTCCGGGGGAGTTGTCATCTTCCCACAATGAAAGATGGTGAGTGCATGGAAACAATTCCGAGGCATCAGCAGAAGAAAACCCATATTTATTGCACTAGGTGCTCTACCTTGCTCTTTACATCCTTTTTATCATATTCAGTCCTTACAACAGTCCTGCATGATATTATTATTCCCATTTTACAGATGAGAAGCTCAGAAAGGCTAAGTAATTTGCTCCAGGCGTTACAGTTACCAAGCACTGTAAACAGGGTTTGAGCTCAGGGTATAGTCTGTCTCCAAGCCCAGGGTTCGGTTCAGCACACCATGATGAGGGCAATACAGAACCCGGCAGCAGAGGTGGTACAAAAGAAACACCAGCACAGGACCAGAAGAGGTTTTTCTGGCTAAGGATTCACCAATTCATCATGGAGAAGTTATTATCCTTAACATCAGATTCCTGTATATTCTGTCTGTTAAATTGCAGTTTGTTATATGTATAATATCTCTCCTTAAGTTAACTGTTTGGTAAACAGCAGAGTTCAATCCAGGGTTTAAGCTGAGTCATTCTTAAGAAGCTTCTGGAAATGCTGAAGCTTCTGGAAATTTCTCACTTGCACTTCCAGGTGAGAGGCTGATAACAAACCAGAAAATGGACCCTCGGAAGGGTTGGTTCCCACATTATGATGACATTCCTCAGACAAAGGGTTCAGCAAATTATTTGGCCTGTGGGCCAAATATGACCCACTGACTCTATTTGTAAATAAAATTTTATTGAAACACAGCCACAACCATTCATTTATGTATTGTTTATGGCTGTTTTTACCCTCTGAGGGCAGAGTAGAATAGGTGAGACATACACTATCTGACTTACGAAGCCTAAAATATTTACTATTTGGCTTTTTACATAGAAAGTTGGCCAAACTTGCTCTAACACAATTCCAATTATTTGTTTTCAGGTTGGTCTCCCCCACTTGGCTGACAGCAACTCAGTGGGCTTCATGGCAGACTCCTATTCATCCTTCAAAACCCAGTCTTTTAATCTTTGTATCCCCAGCACCAGATACATAATTAGGGTTTGGCAAATGTTGAACTGAATCAAATAATTCTTTAACCCAGATTACATGCATACATCTTCTGAAAACACATAAGGTGAGAGGGGACAAGACTTCCTGGAGGGTCAGAGATGTTCAACTTGAGGAAACCAGGGCCACCTGGGGAGTAAAATCAGGCATTCTGAGTGTTACCTTGCAGTCCTGCTTGTGAGCCTGATTCTCCCTCCTGGGGCAGGGGAGGCCCTGCTCTCAGGGCACCACAGAGGATCTCACTGACTCCCACCAACTCCAGCACCTTGGGCCTTGCAGTTAGAATATTCTCCGTGGGGTGGGATAGGAAGAGTGGGAGGGAGATGCAAGAGGGAGGGGATATGGGGATATATGTATACATATAGCTGATTCACTTTGTTATACAGCAGAAACTAACACAACATTGTAAAGCAATTATACTCCAGTAAAGATGCTTTAAAAAAAAAAAAAAAAAGAATATTCTCCTTGATGGAGAAGAGAGGAAAACCCCCTTCTAGGCAATTCTCTTTTCAAAGATTAGTATGCCCCCCTTACCCAAGAGGGCATAAATGGTTGGTCCAAACTGTTAGATGCCCCTTACAGTAGGCAATTTGATGTACTCCTCTTTAATAAATGAACTAGCTGATTGATGTTTTTTCTCTGGAGCCTTACTTTTTTTTAGTTCTGACTACCCATGAATTTGCACTTCCTGAGCAAAGTTCCTTTTGGGAAGAAAACTAGGATTTCAAAGCAGTGAGGCCATTTCTTTGTGACCTCATTATGAAACCACTCTGTGACCTTGGGCCAGTCATGCCTTTCTCTGGGCCTAGGTTTCACCGTCTGTACAGTAAAGTTCTGACATTTGACCCCTGGAGGGGACGGAAAGCAGTGGCCTGACAACAGACAGCTTGACAGAGCTTCTTTCCTCTTCCACGCCTCTGTGCTACAGTAACTTACTCTGCTACCTTCCCCCTCCCCAGCAAATCCAGCAGTTCATTCCTGCTGCCCCGTCTAGAGGCTTAAAGAAGATACTTTAGCTCTGAAGCAGATTCTTGGAAGATAAGAAAATGCCACTGATGTGGTTGGAAAAATCTGAGCTGGATGAAATGGAAACACAGAGCTTTCCCTAGAGGCCAGATGAGAAAAGCATGGACATAGGCCAAAGTCCACCCCTTCCTTGAGCTTCTGGGAGCTGGCTGCTCACCTCCTGTTTCAGAACACAATGCCCCCCTTACCCTTCACCCTCCTTGCAGATCCCCCCATGGGCATAACTTCTGAGGCTGCAGGATCCTGGTTATCTGGGAGCAAATCAGTATTAACTATGAATTGAACTGGTTTTTATTGATTTCCCTATGGGTGACTTACAACGCCTGCTAAAAGGGTTTGTGGCCAGATGTCAATAAAAACACTCAGAAGGCAAGAGAGTTAAAAATAAAAGACTGAAAAAGGGAGCAGAGACTGTGCAGAGGAAAGAGGGAGATAATTTCACCAGCTGAAGTGAGATGTATCCTCAGCTCAGAATACCTGGAGAGAAAGCTTGATTTTTGGTTTCTATAGACGTAACTAATTTTGCTTTTGGCTGTTGTAAGAATTAAAGAGCAAAGAATAGTTAGCATCTTGAACGTCCACAACTGACTCTTTGCTCAAAAAAGAACAAAATTAGAGTGAGCTTTTGCATTTCAGAACTTTAAAGTTCATTTCACGGGAATCTTTCCATTTAGGAACTTCACATTTCACTTCACAGAAGGACTCCTCGTGCAAGTATGTCACCATACTGTTTACCCAGCAGAATCTGGAATTACTTTCTTTCAAGCAGGCAGTATAAATAGAGGTTCTAGGTGTTACATGCATGTCTGGGTCTGATGGCTGGACCCTCTTTGATGTGGCTCTAGGGTAGGTTGACAAAAATGAGCTCAAGGAACATGCAAGACCGCAAGTGAGGATCCTTTAGCTCAGGACTAGAGGCAGTGCCTTTTAATTCTGGCTGCAGGTCACTGTCATTTGGTGGTCTTGTGAATGGGTTATTTAAATAAATTCTGGCTTCACTAGTTGCAACTAACCAGAAACCAGATCTCTCAGAGGAAAACCAATAAGGCTATTGCTATGGGCTGAACTGTGTTCTCCAGGAATTCACATATTGAAGCCCTAGCCCCCAGCACCTCAGAATGTGACTGTATCTGGAGATGGGGTCTTAAAAGAGGTGATTACACTAAAATGAAGCCACTAGGCCTTAATTCAACCTGACACATGTCCTTATAAGAAGAGGAAATTTGGACACACAGAAAGACACCAGGGATGTGTGTGCACAGGGAAGGACCATGTAAGGACACAGCAAGAAAGTGGCCATCTGCAAGCCAAGGAGAGAGACCACAGGAGCAAACAAACTTACTGACACTTTGATCTTGGACTTTCCCAGAAATGTAAGAAAATAAATTTCTCTTATTTAAGCCACCCAGTCTGTGGTAGTTTGTTATGGGAACCCTAGCAAACGAGTACAGCTACTGACAGAATTTCTTAGCCATATCGGGTTTAAATTCAATTCTTTTTCAAACAGCTAATCTTTGGAATTGGGATCAATGAATTTGGGGGAATAACTGCTTTAGTATTTCTCTAGGCCAGCCACAAAGCTCCTTTCAGGACCCTCTAATGAAATAAAAATGCTCTGGAGTAGGCCCCAAGAATTCTGGTTTTGAAGAAGTAAAACTATCACTATTTGCAGATGACATAATCTTATACAGAGAAAATCCTGAGGAATCCACTGAAAATCTATTAGAACTAATACACAAGGTTGTATCTTGCAACCTTGTGTAAGGTTGCAGGATACAAGATTTTGTATACAAGGTTGTATACAAGATACAAGGTTGCAGGATACAAGATTGATATACAAAAATCAACTATATTTCTATACACTATCAGTGAAAAATCCAAAAATGAAATTAAGAAAACAGTTCCAGGGACTTCCCTTGTGGTCCAGTGGGTAAGACTCTGCACTCCCAATGCAGGGGGCCCGGGTTCGATCCCTGGTCGGGGAACTAGACCCCGCATGCATGCTGCAACCAAAAGTTCACATGCCACAACTAAGAGTCTGCATGCCGCAACTAAGAAGTCTGCATGCTACAACTAAAGATCCCGCATGCTGCAACGAAGATCCCGTGTGAAGCAACTAAGGCCTGGCGCAGCCTAAATCAATAAATAAATATTAAAAAAATAAAAGAAAACAGTTCCATTCATAATAGCATCAAAAAGCATAAAAGAATTAGGAATACACTTAATAAAAGAAACGAAAAACTTATACTCTCAAAATAACAAAACATTGTTGAAGGAAATTAAAGAAGACCTAAATAGATAGAATGCCATCCCATGTTCATAGATCAGAAGACTTAATATTAAGATGATATATTCCCCAAATTGATCTATATATCCAACACAATCCCTATCAAAATTCTAGTAGCCTTTTTTCAAAAATTGACAAGCAGATCCTAAATTTTATATGGAAATACAAGGGACCAAGAATAACCAAAACAAATCTGGAGAAAGAAGGGGAGAAAAGGGTAATTCACAAGTCTCAATTTCAAAACTTAACAGATAAAACTATAGTAAGATAGCATGATACTGGGTAGTATATGAGGATAGACATATAGATCAATGGAACAGAACTGAGAGTCCATAAATAAACCCTTACATTTATAGTCAACTGATTTCAACAAGGGTGCCAAGATAATTCAATGGAGGAAAGAATAGTCTTTTCAACAAATAGTTCTGAAACAACTGGATATCCACATTCAAAAGAATAAAGTAGGACCCCTTCCTTAAACCATATACAAAAATTAACTCCAAATAGATCAAATACCTAAATGGAAGAGCTAAAACTATAAAACTCTTAGAGGAAAACACTGGAGTAAACCTTTGTGCCCTTGGGTTAGGCAGTACCTTCTTAGATACAATACCAAAAGCACAGGCAACAAAAGAAAAAATAAATAAATTGGACAGCATCAAAATTAAAAACTTTTGAACTGCAAATGATACAATTGAGAAAGTGAAAATACAACCAATAGGATGGGAAAAAATATTTGCAAATAATATATCTAATAAGGCACTTGTATCCAGAATGTATAAAAACTCTAACAAATCAGTAATAAAAAGAGAAAAAACAATTTTAAAATGGACAAAAGATTTGAAAAGACCTTTCTCCAAAGAAGATATACAAATGGCCAATAAACATGTGAAAAGATGTTCAACATCATTCGCCATCAGGGAGTACAAATCAAAATGAGATACCACTTCACACCCATTAGGATGGCTAAAAGAAAAACGACAGATAAGAACAAGAATTGGCAAGGATGTGGAGAAATTGGAACCCTTATACATTGCTGGTGGAAATGTAAAATGATACAGCCACTTTGGAAAACACATTAGCAGTTCCTCAGAAGGTTAAACACAGATTTGCCATATGATCTGCCAAGTCCAATCCTAGGTATATACCCAAGAGAAATGAAAACATACGTCCACACAAACACATGTACACAATGTTCATAGCAGCATTATTAATAATAGCCAAAAAGTGGACACAAGTCATATGTCCAACTAATTAATAGATTAATAAAATATGGTATATCCATACAATGGAATATTATTCAGCTATAAAGAGGAATGAAGTGCTGACACATGCTGAAATATGGTTGAACCCTGAAAACTTTATGCTCAGTGAAAGAAGCCAGTCACAAATGACCAGGTATTGTATAACTGAACTCATACAATATGTCAAGAATAGAGAGATCTATAGAGACAGAAAGTAGATTAGTGGTTGCCTAGGGCTAGAGGAATGCGGGGGAATGGGTAGTAACTATTAATAGATACAGGTTTCTTTTTGGGTGATGAAAATGTTCTGGAATTAAATAGTGGTGATGGCTGCACAGTTCTCTGTACTAAAAACCATTGAATTGTATATTTTTAAATTGTATATTTTAATTGGGTGAATTATATGGTATATGAATCATATCTTAATAAAGCTGTTAAAAAATGAAACTTTTGCCCCAAAAAAAGAGAAAAGAAAACCAAGAAAACAACAAGAAATTTAGGGAAACAGGTTGAGGAAAAGAGATGGAGTATATGTGTGTGTATGGGGTTATGAGAGGAGAAATGAAGGAGAAAGAGACAACAAAAAGAAGAAAAGAAATAGGAAGAGATGAAGGGACAAGGGACATGAGCTCAGAGAGACAGACACATAGAGACGTGGAGACAAGACTACGCCCAAAAGAAAGAGAAACTTGCCAAGATGCACGTGCAGATCGCTCGTCTGTTCTTCCATTTAGCGGACATTTACTGAGTATTTTCAAAGCCAAGCTCTGTGTACAGCAGTAAACCAGGTAGAGCGAGCCACTGAGCTCCACAGGAAGAGACAGAGCTCTCATCAGGCACTCAAGGCACGGATGGTGAGAGCTGGGATGCAGTACGCGTGCCCACGTATGCACACCGCACATCCACATCCACACACTCACTCCAGACCACACTCAACACATGCAACATTCCCAAAAGTCAAATCATCTTTGCAGAGTACATCATTTCTCACCTGAGGCATTTAGAATTCTGCTAGCAAAGACCTTCAAATATATATTGTGTTTTTACAGGTATGGGCACAAATGGGAATGACGTCTTTTATTCTCACCCTGAAGTCTCTATGAAACGAGGCTCAAGGACAGGATTCATCTCAGTCTGGAGATCCCCTGTACTCTTCCCCTTCATCAGTAGGGACTAGCTTTGGAAACAGAAAGGAATGTGACCTGTGACAAGCACACCAGCACTGCTCCTCTGGGCTTTCAGCTGGAAAGTTCCCAGAACACATTCTTATATATTCCTTTCGTCCATTCAGAGCTAGCCCAATAAAGGCATCCTGTGTTGCCTGTTCCCCTGTCTTGTGGCCCCTCTACCACTGAAAAGCACGTGAGAGGAAATCTCAGCTCAACAGGAAAAGTGACTCTGTTCCCTGCACAGAATCTGCTCCCTGCCCGATTCAGCCAACTCTGAGAAGGGAAGGCCAGGGAAGTTTCTGGATGTCTCTGGCTCTGATCCCTTTTCTCCTAAGTTAGCCAGAGTCCAAGCTGCACAGTATCCCTGACATAGTCTTGAGTCATATCCTAAGATGGTGGTTGATCCCTTTGTATTAGTGTGTGACGAATTCTTTTTGCAGGAGTTAGTATTGGGTGCTGTCTACCAGCATATAACTAGGAAAAGCACAAAACCCAGAGCATGGGGGGAGTGGGCACTGGTCTGCAGACTCTGGGCAGGCTGAATCAGAGCTGTGCTGGGAAACAGTGCTCGGGTTCCCTGAAGGCCTCCGCGGCTGCCCACCATTTGGAGAAGTAGTGAATCCAAAAATAGTAGTCGAGCATCTAAAATTGCCTTCCACCCGGGGCCAGGCCAGTCCCCTGGGGATGTCAGTATTTCTAGAACGTCCCCATTCACCCAGAGTGCCTTGTGTCAGACCCCAGTGGGGATCTGGGCAACCGTTAAGCTCTGCTGGTTGTGTTCACTCCTGCCCAGACCCTCTTGACACTGCATCACTTGCCCTGCTTCCCAAACAGGAAATGCTCTAGATTTATGCTGCTTGCTGTTACCAAGTCAAAGGCCTTTAACCTGGCACATGGCTTGGAAGGGCAGAGAGTGACCTGGGTGACTCTCTGTCATTAGTTGTAAATTAATTCCTAAAAATGAAGACCAGGGAAGCAGAATCACCTGGGGAAGCCTGAGCTTCTAGCTTGGTGCTGATGCCACAGGAAGCCATTTCCATGGCAGCCTGTCTCTCCCTGATAAAATTATTCTGGGTTCCCAGGGAATTTTATCATCATGAAGACTTGTCACGCCAAGCATGCCTCAGTGCCTTTGTACATCCTGTGCTCTATGCGTGAATGCCTTTTACTCCCTCTTCCCTGACAAATGCCCCATCACCCTCTTCTGCGATGTCTTGCTAAGGGCAGGGAAGCTATGGTGTTCGTGAAGTTGTCTGCAGTGAATGCTTTTGCATCACCACTGGGCTGTACTCCGTGTCTAGAGATGCACACCCCCTCACTCTCCCACCTCCGGATCAACAGTGATTCCCAGCTGCCTTGCTCACGGGACAGGAGTGACGCAGAGAAGGAGCACCTCCAACAACTGGACTGACCTCCAATCTTCCAACAGCTAAGTGGTCAGGATCTCCAACCCCTGCATGAGCTGTCTGACTGAATGCAGCTTGAGTGTCTCTCAGCTTAAAGATCATGCACTTTACTTCTCATTTCCTTAGCTGTCACCCTCCTTAGTGGCTGTACTTGGCCTCCCTAAGAGATGCCATGCAGCACAGAACAGAGAAAGCGCTGGGGGTGGGGCTGGGGTGGGGAGGGAGGACAAGTTAGCTTACTCGTCAGTTTCCTCCTCTGTAAAAGGGAGGTAACCGATTCCACCTCAGGATGGCTGAGAGGATGAAATGAGATGTGTAAATGGCTTGGCACAGGGTTGATGCTTTGGGGAGACAGCTGCAATTTATGCCCCTTTGGCAGCAAGTCCCCCCTCTTCTGGTAACAGCAGCATCTCCTCATCCCTGTGCTTGGGGTGGGTGGGGTCAGGCCTGGCCAATCAGAACACCCCTGGCCCTGGTGATTCACCAAGGGATGAACACGAGCCTAAGAATGGGCCAATAAATTCAATTTGGCGACTTTCGTTGGAATGACTGGGGGAGTTCTTGCTGCTGGGGGTTCTGAGAGGAGGCTGTAAGCCGGGACCTGTGTGTGCCACAGTGCCGCTGAGAGGCAAAGGCTGCCCAAGGAGAGATCTGAAACCAAGGACAGTTGAGAGATAGAGGGAACAAGCCCCATGGATCCAGCTATTTCTGGAACTTCCCTAGACCTCTCAGTTATGAGACCCAGAAAATTCTGGTTCTTGCCTAATCTAATTTGAATGAGTTTCCGTTCCATGCAAACAAGAATCTTGGCTAATGCAAAGCTCACCAGGTTTGGTTTACCCTTCCCGCTGTCATTGCTTGGGGCGGGGGTGGGGGGGAGGGGGGAGGAAGGGGGCCTCCTTGAGCCCTGCAGAGATGAGGCCACAGCCCACCTTCCCGTCCTCAGCCTCCTTGTCTTCAGGCCATCTTCCTCCACACTGATCATTCTCGAACACGGGCTTAGTCATGTCACTCCTCACTTAGAGGACTCCTTGGCTCCCCCCGGCCTGGAGAGCAAGTCCCCACTTCCCCAGCTCCACCTTCAAAGCCTTCCACAAGCTGACCTAATTGCCTTTGGAGCGTATCTCTCTCGGGACCCTCTCTCCCACCCGCCAACTCCGCAGATACTGTGCCTGATTCACAGCAACGCGTTCCCCACTCAGAAACATCCCCCCACCCCATACCCACCATGTGCCTTTCCCTGGAAACCCTTCCCCTCCTTACCAACCTGCCCAAACGCCACCTCCTCAACTATCTTCTCTTCCGAGAAGCCTGCACAGATGGCCAAGGCAGAATGAATGTCCCACTGCCCTGAACTTAATCCCTTGTCATATATAGTACTTGTCAAGTCTGTCCTTAAGTGAGAATAATGTATATACATTTTGAGAGCAGGAAGCATGTCGTCCTCGATTCTGGAGCACCCTGGGGCCCTCACACAGGGATTGCCTGCCACAGGCCCTTGGTAAATTTGTTGACATGAGACCTCAGCTTCCAGCCGACAAGCTCTGAAGCCCCTACCCCTCCCCTCAACTGAACCCTAGGAGAGGGGAATCTAGCCTTGGGGTCACATTTCCTCTTCACCAGGAACTTTTTTTAAATTGTGGTAAAATACACATAGCATAAATCGTACAGTTTAAACCATTTTAAAGTGTACAGTTCAGTGGCATTAAGTGCCTTCACAATGCTGTGTGCCTATCATCACGACATAGTTCCAGAACTTTTTCACCACCCCAAATGGAAACATACCCATTAGGCACTCACTTCCCATTCCTTCCCTCCCCCCAGGCCCTGTCAAGCACTAATCTGCTTTCTGTCTGTACGGATTTGCCTATTCTTGGTATCTTATATAAATGGAGTCATACAGTATGTGGCCTTTGTGTCTGGCTTCTTTCACTTAGCCTCATGTCTTCAAGATCCATCCAGGTTGTAGCATGTATTAGTACTTCATTCTTTCTAATGACTGAATAATACTCCATTGCATGGATATATCACATTTTGTTTACCTATTCATCAGTTGATGGATATTAGGTTGTTTCCACCTTTTGGCTATTGTGAACAGTACTGCTATAAACATTATTGCACAAGTTTTTGTTTGAACACCTGTTTTCAAGTCTCTTAGGTATATACCTTGGAGTGAAACTGCTGGGTCATATAGTAATTCTGCATCTACTGGGAAGCCTCTTACACTTGTCATCTTTAATCTTCACCAGCATCCTAGGTCCGCTGATGGACTTCACCTTGGAAGAGTCCATCAGCTTTTTAGAAGGAAGCTATTTCATCTTGATGGTTGTCTCCTGATGGCAATCCTTAAAGGGTGTTCCTAGTTTTTAATATTAACCTCTTGCTATTTAGAGCTTTCTATCATCTAAGCTACTTAAGATCTACTATTTAATTTGTCCCTCACAGAAATACTACAGCGTAGATACTATTATGTCTGTTTTACAGATGAAGAGGCTGAGTTCCCGTGGGGTGGCGTGACTTGACAAGGTCACAGCCATCAGGGGCCCAGCTGAGGTTGACTCCCAGCCCAGCACCCTTTCTACACAACCACAGTGGCCCTCTCTGTCCAAGGTCTTTTTTAAAATAATCGCCTTCTGAAATGTATTCTCAGGTCCCTCGTTGTCTAGAAATGCGCCTTGCTAGGTGACTTGTCAGTGCTGGTGCAGACTTCACACGCTCTGCCAGTTGGCACCTCATTTAGAATCAGAACGTTTTTCCTGGGGCGGATTCTGCCTGTAGCAGGGAGACCAACTTTTGCCTTTTCTGGATCTTCTGGGACCTGCTGGAGTCCTGGGTTAATGCTCCCTTTTGATGTTGATCTGAAGCTAAATCTGACTGTGTCCCACAGCTCAACCTCAGCTCTTGACATTTCCTCCTTATTCTTTCGTCCAACCCGAGAGCATCCCCTTCCCCTTCTCAGGAGGAAACTCTCTCTTGGACTGGGGAGTCCCCTGACCTCTTTGGAGCAGAAAAGGGGCACCACGACCTCCAGCCTGACGGGGTGGAATTGGCCCAGCCTGCTCCTTGGAAGCTTCCAACCCTCATATCCTAGTTCCACATGGAACCACCTAGAAGACTGTAAAGAATAAGGCAAGCAAAATAGACAACAGAATGACAACATTCACCATTCATCAGAGCACGCCATTGTCCCTGACGCTTTAGGTACATCTGCTCACTCAATCCCCCGACTGCACTAGAAGGAAGGTGTTATTTTGCAGATGAGGAGACTGAGACTCAGTGCCCTGTGGCGACTCCTCCAGAGCAACAGAGCTGAGGGTGACCAGGCAGGACTGGGAACCAGCAGAGCCCATGCTGTCCCCACTCTGGCCACCATCTGCCTCCCAGCTTTTGGAGCTGACCTGGCCCCCTTAGAGCCTGCCTTGGCAGTCCTGCAAGTGGTGAGGGCTTTCTAGATGCCGCATCCACTCAAGCACAAATGTCCCTAGCCAGCTTCTCTCAAAGTATGTCCTCTGCAACCCTCATTCTGGGTGCTGCTATGAGCTCTGAAAATAAGGTTTCACATTTTGATACACTTGCGGATGACAGCATGAGGCAGGTTTCTGTCCTGTAGGCCTTCTCAGCCCTTAAGAAGCAGAGATGCAGGATAAATCTCCGAGAGGGAGAGAAAGTATAGATAGTTTCCCAGACTTATTTGACTATGGAAGGTCAAATGGAATGACTATGGAATGACTCCTTTTTCAAGGAGTAGCTCAATGTGTCCTCCTCAAAGTACTGGTCAGAGATGCCCTCAAGCCCTCTAATTAGTGGGTGTCCAGAGCTCAGGGAGCACGGTGGTTGTG
Source organism: Balaenoptera ricei (assembly GCF_028023285.1). Taxonomy (NCBI): domain Eukaryota; kingdom Metazoa; phylum Chordata; class Mammalia; order Artiodactyla; family Balaenopteridae; genus Balaenoptera; species Balaenoptera ricei. The sequence continues at coordinate 68,195,696 of NC_082646.1, forward strand.
ACGTGGGCTCTGGAGCCAAGCTGCCTGGGATCACATCTCAGCCCTGCCGTGTGGTAGCTGCATGACCTCGGGCAAGTTATTTTATCTATCTGTGCCTCAGTTTCCTCATCTGTAAAACATGGATGATGAAAACAATGTAAATCATATTCTACACATAAGCTTCTTAGAACAACGTTCAGCACATAGTCAGCGTTCACTAGATGTTAGCTGGCATTTTCAATCCTTCTCGAGCCTCGGCCCCAGGCCAACAGTGGCCTCTGATATTATAAAACCTCTTAATGAATATGGTGCAAAGCCAATTAAAAGACAGCCGTGGCTCCCTAGGAATAACCCTTCCTATCCTTGATGTCTGTGAAAGCCTCCTTTTATTTCTACTTCATTTTTTCTCCCTCAAAGACAGGCACGTAATAGTCAGAAGACCAAGATTCTGCACTCTCCTTACTTATTTTCCAGTGGGATCTCAAGTTTCCTTCCCTATAACATAGAATGCAGTAAGCCTCTTAATCCAGGGGCAAGGCACAGAGCAGGTGGGGTTAGAGCACTAAGCAGGCAGAGGCTGGATGGCCAAGCCACAAGGAGAGGACAGCACGAGTGACAGGTTGTCACTTTCCTTTTGGGGAAGTGGGAGAGGGGTCTATGACAAGGGTGCTTGGGTAGTGAATTAGGGTAATTTACAGTAGCTGCTGCAACCGACCTAAAATCTTAGTGGCTTTAAGTGTGCATCTTGGGGACTAAGTCTCCATCTTGCAGCAACAAGTTCTAGGAGAGACCATCCTATATGGAATATATAGCCAGCAGTAAGTGGGTATATGGATGCCAAGAACTCCTGGATGACCTTGGCTGCCAAAACCATTCTCTGTTACCCAGTTGATTCTCCCCTCCCCCTTACGGGAAGAGTAAGTCCTTGGGGGAGGGCAGGCATTTGTCTCTGAGTTAATTCTCTCAGCTTTTAAAAGACTTCTCTGCAAGCTCTGAGTCTCTAGTTGTCCACATCCCAGTTTCTTAATGTCTTGCCTCTGGGAGGCCTCAGGCCCTGCAGTAGCTGTTACTTGTCTCACTGATTCTCCACTTGGGGCAGAGATGGTTAGTGCTCCCTGAATACTCCTGTGTTCCCCTGCATTTCCCAGCCTCCCTTGCAGTTGGCTGGGGCCGTATAACTAGCTCTGCCCAAGAGACTTGGTGTCACCTCTGAGTAGAGGAACTTAGGGCTGTGCCTCCTGCATCTGCCTCTGCCTCTGTTGAGATGGCTCTGGAGGCCAGGTGCTTCATAGAAAAACTGGAAGAACCAACTCAGAAGCAAAAGAGGTCAGACCCCTCCGCCTGGGACTGACTGACTTCTCCACTGAGTGTGTGTGTGTGTGTGTGTGTGTGTGTGTGTGTGTGTGTGTATGGGGGCGGGGGAGGGGAAGAGGAGGGAGAACGTCAGTTGGGTAACAGAGGAGAACACTTTTGGCACACAGGGCCGTCCAGGAATTCTTGGCATTTACACAGCCATTTAACACTGGATGTTATCTTCCACATAGGATTTTCTGTTACTGAACTTCTTGCTGTAATTTGGGGTAACAGTGTGACCTATGATTCAGATATCCCCAGCGGTGCCATGGGACAGTGTGGTAGACAGCATGTCTCAGGCTATAATATACACACAAATTACCTGTGGGTCTTGTTAAGCTGCAGACTCTGGTTCCGCAGTTCTGAGGCGGCACTTGAGAGTCTGCATTTCTAACAAGCTCCCAGCAGATGCTGATGCCCCTCGTCCCTAGACCAGGCTCTGAACAGGAAGGTGAGGGGGCAGGGCTGACTCAGCCATTACAGCCGGTAGGAACAGCGCCTAGTGCCCATTAAAATGTTTTAATTGCTTTTAAAAGTCAGAAGGAAAAAAATGAACTTTTAGGTAAAAAAATGTTTTAATAGATAACATTAATATATTTATCTTTACACCAACAGAGTTATAAATTTCATAAGCAAGAAGGGGCTCATGAAGGCAAAAATGCCTAGGGGCCAGGGACTTCCCTGGCAGTCCAGCGGTTGAGACTCCGCGTTTCCACTGCAGGGGGTATGGGTTCGATCCCTAGTCAGGGAACTAAGATCCCGCGTGCTGTGTGGCACAGCCAAAAAGTAAAAAAAAAAAAAAAAAAAATTGCCTAGAGCCCACCAAAATCCTACTGTGGCCCTGAGGGCAGGGGTGGGCACAATGGAAGGAGCTATGCTATCTATAGTGCATAAGACTGTGAAATCTGAAGAATTCATGAAAGGTGACACAGATCACGTGGCTCCACGGTCCTCTGGGAGGATCACATGAGATACAGAATGAGAATGTGCTACTGGGCAACAGAGAACGGCTTTGGCAGCCAAGGCCATCCAGGAGTTCTTGGCATTCATATACTCACTTAGTGCTGGCTATATATTCCATATAGGATGGTCTCTTCTAGAATTTCTGGCTATAGGATGGAGGTGGGCATTTCAGCTTGCATTAGACTTAGTCCCCAAGATGTAGTTAGCTGCTTATACCATTTTTCTGAGTCTCCTCAGTTCTCCAGATCTCCACTTAGGGAGCTCTGAGGGGTACCCAATGCCTCTTGGAGGCCCCCAAATTCTGGCACCCAAAATCCCTTCCAAGGGACTTCCAGTCTTTTTGTCCCCGCTCCCCACCCCATAGGACACACTCATGTGCTCCTAGAGCTGGAGGGCTGGTAGCAGCTGGCCCCGTAGTGTAAGGGAAGAGGAACCAGGCTCCAGAGGCTGCTTTTGTTAGTGACGAACACAAGACCATCATCTCTGATTGGAGGAGCAACTGTCCAAAGCATGAGTCAAATGCCTTGTTAACAAAAACAGAATGAATAAGCAGTCCCTTCAGCAGTAAATGTTTTCTTAAAAACACAGCCGTCCATTTACTTTGGACCTGATGCCAGTTCTGACTTTCCCCAAAAGCACTGCATGGGCTTTTAGAGAACGCTAAAACAGCTGACCCTTCTAACACATCTGAGATCCTCCTTTGTCACAGATGCAGTGTCTGACACAATTATTGCTCTGGGTTGGCCTCAATCATGCAATCACTGGGGTGAACCATTGGGCCTTGGAGGGTGAACTGTTCACAGATGAGGAAACCAAGGTCTCAGAAGGGAGAAGTGATCTGCTCAAGGTCACAAAATGAGTTGGAAGCAGAGCCAAGCCTAGGACCTGGAACCACTGCTTATATGCTGTCTTCATTTCAGCACCAGGGGTGGATATTGGAAAGCTTTTACTGTTTTCAGACCTGGGAGGGTTCATTCTTTTATTCACTCACTTTCTACCAAGAACCACCTTAAACCTGCCATGGTTCTAGCTTCCCTTAATACTTCTCAATAAACCCGTAATGATCTAACCTTTTGAAAAATCTTACTGGCCCAGCGTCTATCTCCTCCTGGCCTGAGAGTTCCAAGTGTGAGATTCTATCTGTTGATGGGCTGTGTGTGTTTTGCATCAAGGGCAATCTAGCCTTGACCTTGCCACTTTCCACTGTGTAACCCTGAGTGAACTAGTGAACCTCAGAAAGCCTCGATTTCTCATCAGTAAAATATAGATACTATTATTACCAATCTTACCAGGCATTGCAAAAATATGCGATAATGTATGTAAAGCATTTAACACACTATGTAGCCGGTGCTCAATAAATGATAGCTGTGATAGAAATAAGTACATTATTATTACTCTTGTTACTGTCAAGTGAAATAAGCTCCTGGGGATTTCAGCAAGTTGAACCTCCCCGTCCAGGACTCTGAAAAGTCAGGCTTTCTTTGTTCCCGTGCCTACACAACTTCTGTGGTTTACAGACTGTAGGAGTCACGATAGAGGGACAACTTGCAAGTGTTTCTGGATCTAAATGTGCCAGATCCCTGAGGTAATCCCCACACCCATCTTTCTCTGCTGAACCCAGCTAACCAGAGAAACAGTCTGCCCCAACCAGTGTAAGGTCCTGTGAACCCCAGAATTGTTGGGAATGTTGGCTGTACATGGGGACAACAGCAGGGAAACAAGGCTGCCGTCTGATGTACAACCATGTGAAAAACCACATGCAAGGGATATGATTAGTCATCTATGGAAGTAACCCAAGAAATTGTCTGTAAATGTGGCTGAAGAGATGGGAGGCTTGACCAGGATCTCCAGAAGGCAGGACAGGAAGACAATTATAAGCATGTGACGAGATCTTTTGGAGAGACTTTTGCTTTCAGCAATTTCCCCTTCTCTAAGAGGAACCCCTATATACAAGGGATGGCTCCCCATGGCCACATCGATGCCCCATGTTCCTGTCACCTGACCATGGCTGATTGGTACTGACCCAACCAAGCTGGGCCCATCGGGGTCTCTCCCCCGAGACCTTGGACAGAAACTAGGAACCACTGGAACCTGGTCGAGATAGGAACTGAGCCCTAGTGCAGTGGTCTTCAGGGTGGCGTATGCATGCCCAGGGAATATGCAAGATGATCCAGTGGAATATGGGAAGACAGTTGGAAACTGTGATTTATTTTCACTTCCTTAGTAGTAAATAAGCAGACTGGCAATAGTGCCTTCATTCAATGTTGAAAGGTCACTGTCACAACCAGTTTGTGAGATGTCCTAAGCGAACAGGGGAAATTCTCCAATGCTAAGGGACTGACATCGCACTCATGTAGTCATTTGCTTTCAGCAAAGTATGATACATCTTGAATGTGCCCAAGTGGATTCATGAAATATATTTATCTAGTTTTAACCAAGCCAACCACCATAAAATGGGCAAGTGCCTTAAAAGCCTCCTGCAAAAAATGTGGAGTGAAGATATTACTACCACTAACACCACAAGCAACTCTCAAAAAAGTTTTTACAAACTGGTGGATCAAATTGAAAATTTCACTTAGAATTCAGTAAGTAAGGATACCCTTCTTCCACATCAGCTATCTGAGCTGGCTATTCTCTGCCTGCCTTCCCTCTCCCTGCCCTGCCCCAGGATCCACTCTCTGCTCTGTGCTCCCAGATGACAACTATGGGGTGCATCACTTGGGCTTCCATGCTTGCTGGCTGGGTTTGGCCAATGGGCCAGCAGGAGGTGGGGGGAGAGAGAGGTTGGGCATTTCCTTCCCTGCCCCCTCCTTTCTTCCATGCTACATCTGTGGCAGTGGCTGTATCCCTCCCTAATTATAGCTCATCCTGGATGGTCCCTCTTCCCCGGATCTTCACTGGCTTCCAATCACACTATTTTCTTCTCTCGACCCTCCTGGCTAGGGCTGGTAATGGCTCCCTGCTGCTGCTAGTTTTGGGGCGTACCTGGGCCTCATCCCTTGTGGTTTCCAAACCTCTATAAATAGTCCTTTTGTTAAAGTCTCTTGAGCCAATTGAGTTGGATTTGGTTCCTTACTGGGAGGCTGATTGGTACAGTGGCTGGTTTAACCATGACAGTCATTAAAGCCAGGGTTCATCCAAAGTGCTGAGATCTTAAAATATAATGAGGCATAAATAATCACATTTCTCTTACTAAAGAATACTCTTTTAAGGAAAGCAAAAAAAAAAAAAAAAAATAGCTGCTGGCACTGTTAAAAACATAAAGCAAGATTTTCAAATAGTATTTTCTCTTTCTCAGCCTTTAAAATTTCTAATTTTACATGTTTTATAAAATAACTCACATTAATATGGTAGCTCATGAATATAATTTAAAATAAATACACATAAATTAGAGATGCATACTAAAAATTTTTTTTTAATTGATGAGATGAACCGTCAAAAACCCTTTGCCTTAGAGAACCCCTCTGCTCTAGAGAAAGCACTGGCAAGTTCCTACTGCCAGGTCCCTAGCACTGCCCTGGGGGCTGTCTTCCTGGAGACTAACGGTCTACTCCTTCCTTTGATTCTCTGAACTACCTTCCAACAAATCCCATCTTTCTACAGAAGACAAAGCGAACTCCAAAGAGAAATGCTTATCTAAAGTTCCCAGGGTAGAGACCCCTCCTGGGTCTCTCTCACCCCTGGGTGCTCTGGGGGAGTCTCTCTCTTGTAGGCAGAGATGGCTATCAGGCCACTTTATGGCCTACATGAAATACCCCTCAGAACTTTCCACCTTCTGAGCAAAATCTCCGTCTCCCAGGCATTGTGGTCACTGGAAAGGGTAATTCCTCCCCATACATTAGCACACAGACATTCAGAATTACATACTTCAGTCTCTTGTGAGTTTGATTATCATGAGTCAGTCTCCATGTACATAATCAACTCCAGACCAATGACCAGGCTTAGAGATGGGTCTAGGACCCTGAATATCCCCAAGATCATGCTCCGTAGGGAGTCCTCTTGGCATCCACCATCTAGATTCCTCCTAACAATACTCAGCCTCATCAGCGTCGCCTTCCATCAGGGACCAGTTTCCTGCTTCAGCTGGGAAACAGGAAATATGTCTTAGCTAAGAAGTCCAGAAGGACATTACAGTCTTTCTACCAGGGAACTAATCCCCAAACAAGTTGAAAATATCATGGCAAGACAGCCCTTAGGGAAACCTGACCATTTGGAGCCACAAAGTAGAGGAGTTACCTGTGCTTGATGTTAATCTGAGCTTAAATAATGGTTATTATTTATTGAGTACTTATACACATACAAGTACTGTAGATACATCAATCCATTCATCCTCACAACAACTATTTGATCAAGTTATATCATTATCACCATCAGCCTCATTTTACGGTTAAGAAAAGTAAGACAGAAGTTAGATCATTTCCCCCAAAGTCACACGGTAAGTTGTAGAGCTGGGACTTGAATTCAGGTCATTTGATTTGAGAACCTGAGGTCCCAACCACTACCCCATGCTGCCTCTGTGGCAGATTGGGTGACCATGGCCATATCTATGAACTTTTCCAACACAAGCCTTGGTGAGTCAGAGAGAGTGACTCAAGACTCACAATGTAGGACATGGCATTTCCTGCCAATAAAAAGTTCATGGTTCTAGACTTGTATTTTCCAACTAAACAGAAGAAGGGCCTTGTTGATGGACAAGGTTATGAGACCTGATAAAGACAGTCACAGGCTAAAAGGAGACAAAAGAGAGATGCAAAGTAGAGCCGGCCTAGTGGAACAGCTGCCCCAGACTCCTGCCCCCAAAGCTCAGGGCCTCTGCTCTGAGCAGCAGTGTGGGGGCCTCCCGTGCTCAAACTATAGGAGCAGGGACAAAGGCTGGACATTCTCACTCTGCACTGTGGCCTGGTGTATAAGCCACAGAGTGATGGAAATTGCTACAGATTGGGAGTCTGATAGTTTTGGATTTGACATCCCATTCTTCACTTACTGGTAACTAGTTAATGGTCTTAGATAAGTGGCCTAACCTCCTTGAATCAGTTGCTCATAAATATCTCCCTTATATGGCCACAGTACGGATTTAATGAGCTATTATACACAAGATGCCTGGCATGTACAGCATGTTCAAACAAAGGTAGTTTCCTTCCCTCTCTTCTCTTGTCTATATGAAGTATCCCAGAGGAGAGAACGGTCATTTGCTCCCTCGCTGGAGCTGCCTAAATGGAACTTCCATTAAAAAAAAGAAAAAAATCACACCAGATACTTCTAGTTGGATGCTTATCTTGTCCAGGGAAGCACTTGTCCTCAAACAGGTGCCTCCCAGGCATCTCAGGAGGAGAAAGGGTGACGTTCCATCAGGCAGAAAGCAGAGGAGCTGGGGTGCCTGCCCTCCTGGGACCACATGGCAGCCCTGCAGCTTAGCAACATGACTTGGGCCAGACCATCACTGCAGTTCTGTTAGAAGCATAATGCTTCTTCTCCGTACGTGAGTGTTCCCTCCGTGTGGAAGGAGCCTCAAAAATGTAAGACTCCTGGCTCTGCCCCAGGGGAAAGGCTGTCTGACGGTGAGTTCAAGAAGTGTTAACATCAATAGTCAGCCCTTTCCTCTTCCCTTCCTCCTGGGACACACGTTCTGCTCTGCTCCTCCAGGCTCTAAGATTTAAAGGGTCCTGCCTCCCCTGGAGGGCACTACATAGGGCTGGGGGGTAAGTCTGCTCAATTCAATATTAGAAAGCCTGCTTGCCTGCCAATGGAAACCACATTCGCCTATTAACTTTATCAGTCATAAGGGTGCTATTAGGCTGACTTCTCGACGAGCCTTAGAACTTAAGTGGAGGAAGCAGGTGTTTTCACTGAGCCTCCTTAAAGACCCCACCAGGTACCAATGGCCAGTCATCTAGAGCGTAAGTCTGCCACTGCCCTTGGCGCATTAATGGAGGTGAGACTGGGACCCAGAATTATGGTCAGTCAGAGCCTCACAACCAGTCCAGAAGTGTCCTTGATGGAATCTCTGAGGGGGGGACGGACAGAGGCTAGAAATAATAATACCTGATGTTTACTGGGTGCTAAGAGCAGACACCAGGCTGAGGGATTTAACCCGACAAAGTGGACACCATCATTATCTCTGTTTTACAGGAGAGGAAACTGAGGCTTGGAGAGGTTAGATGTGGCTCAAGGTATATAGCTGGTCAGTGGTGGAGTCGCATGGTCACTCCAGGGCCTGCGCTCTCCAGCAGGGCAAGATGCTGCCTCAAGCTCCAGGCACCAGCTCCCACTGTGATCACAAGGGAAGAGTTGGTCAAGGCCAAGCCCTCCTCCCAACTTGGAGCCAGCCCTCTTTTGACCACACCTGTATGAGCAAAGGCAAGGGTATCTTCAAACTTTCTTCTCCTGATGAACTGGGAACCTTGGGCTCTCTGGAAACACCCTCCAGAGAGGGTGTCTGTCAGTGGCAGAATGTCCTATAGCCTCTGTGTGTCCCTTCACGGGGTGACCACCATGCCCTCTGCATCACGTCCCAGCCATGCAGCTCTGCTGTGATCATTGGATGTCCCCATCCCTTTCGGCCTCTCCCACAGGCCTACAGGTTCCTAACTTTCCCTTGGTTTTGCTGGGGTGGCTCAGTTTCCCCCCACCCCATCCTGTACCCACTGATACCCCTGCTCACAGAACCCCAGTTTCCTCCAAGCCAATGTTTCCTAAACTTGAGTCATCTGCACACCTCCTTCACATTTTCTCCCATGTCTGTGTGCCACCTATATATTTATTGGTTTAATCTTCTTTCATTTGACTGGCAATGAGCCAGAAAGCCAGGGTTGCAGTCCTGCCTGGGCCATTTACCAGCTCTCTGTTGTGGGCCAAGTTCTTTACGTTCTCGGTGCCTCAGTTTCCTCATCTGTACAATAGGGATAACAGTAGTCACTACTTCAGAGGCTGCCGTGAGGATGAAATGAGGAACTGCAGGGAAAGCATTAGAATAGCACCTAGCGCACAATAAGCGCTCAGCAGGTGTTAGCTTCCCCTGTCATCACATTTACTTTAAAGGGAAACTTTATACCCCTACCATCCGTGGAAAAGTCAGTACCACTTATACCACAAATTTGTGAAAACAAATTTAGTGAAAACAGTTATTAAATTCTAGCTATTCCTGACGAAGCCTCCAAGCCCACGACTCGCTCTCATTTTGTCAAGAAGAGAGACAAGCAAGCATGTGAAAGATGTTGAAGGCACACCAGGTTCAAACCCGGGAGAACAACTTGCCCTGATTTGCCTGGTTTTGCCTGACGTCAGGTTTTAGTACTGAAAGTCCTGCAGCACCCGCACTGCTGGGCTAACTCAGATGGACAGGAAAGAACTTAAAAGGCAATTCCGACGTGAGTCCATGTGTTTCGAGTTGAGTCAGTATCCCACTTACTATCGTCTTGCAGAACAAGCCCACACCCTAGGGCGTACTGCACAAGCCCACCTGGGAGCGCAGAGTTTCCAAACTCCACAAAAGGGACGGAAAAGCCATCATGTGTGTGCCACTGAGACAGGCTCCAAAGAAAAACCACATTTGTAAATGCCCAACGAGAGGAATGATGATTAAATTTTGCACAGCTAAAATTATTTGGTAGTATACAACCCCTTAAAAATCATGTTTTGGGCTTCCCTGGTGGCACAGTGGTTGAGAATCTACCTGCCGGTGCAGGGGACGCGTGTTCGAGCCCTGGTCTGGGAGGATCCCACATGCCGCGGAGCAACTAAGCCCATGAGCCACAATTACTGAGCCTGCGCGTCTGGAACCTGTGCTCCGCAACAAGAGAGGCCGCGATAGTGAGAGGCCCGCGCACCGCGATGAAGAGTGGCACCCCGCTTGCCGCAATTAGAGAAAGCCCTCGCACAGAAACGAAGACCCAACACAGCCATAAATAAATTAATTAATTAATTTTTTAAAAAATCCCACTCTTTAAAAAAAAAAATCATGTTTTGAAGTATCTTTGATGACATGAGAAAATAATCATGATAGAATGTTCAGTTAAAAAAAAGCAGACTACTGCTCAGCCATAAAGAAGAACAAAATTTTGCCATTTGCAGCAACATGGATGGACTTGGAGAGCATTATGCTAAGTGAAATAAGTCAGACAGAGAAAGACAAATACTGCATGATATCACATATATGTGAAATCTAAAAAATAAAACAAACTAGTGAATATGACAAAAAAGAAACAGACTCACCGATATAGAAAACAAACTAGTGGTTACCAGTGGAGAGAGGGAAGTAGGAGGGGCAAGATAAGAGTAGGAGATTAAGAGGGACAAACTATTATGTATAAAATAAATACGCTACGAGGATATAATGTACAACATAGGGAATACAGCAATATTTTATAACTATACATGGAGTACAACCTTTAAAAATTGTGAATCACTATGTTGTATACCTGTAACTTACATAATATTGCACATCAACTATACTTCGGTGTTTAACAAATTGAAAAAAAAAGACTAAGATGTCCTTCAGTGGGTGAATGATTAAATAAACTGTGGTGCACCTAGATAATGGAATATTATTCAGCACTAAAAAGAAATGAGCTATCAACCCATGAAAAGACATGGAAGAACCTTAAATGCATATTACTAAGTGAAAGAAGCCAGTCTGAAAAGGCTACATAGTGTTTGATTGCAACTGTATGACATTCTGGAAAAGGCAAAACTACGGAGACAGTATAAAGAACTGTGATTGTTAGGGGTTGGTGGGGAAGGATGAATAGATGGAGCACAGAAGATTTTTTAGGGAAGTGAAAATACTCTGTATGATACTATAATGGTGGATACATGTCATTATACAATTTGTCCAAACCCATGGAATGTACAACACTGAGAGTGAGCCCTAAGGTAAACCACGGACTTTGGGTGATTATGATGTGTCAGTGTAGGTTCATCAGTTGTAACAAATGTGCCACCCCGGTCGGGCTGTTATGTTGGGGGAGGCTCTGCATGTGTGGGAGCCAGGGGGATCTGGGAAATCTCTATGCGGACCTTCCTCTCAACTTTGCTGTGACTTAAAACTGCTCTAAAAAAATAAAGTCTTTAAAAAAAAATTTTTTTTTTTTTGGCTGCACCTCGCGGCTTGCAGGATCTTAGTTCCCCTACCAGGGATTGAACCCAGGCCACCACAGTGAGAGTGTCGAGTCCTAACCACTGGACTGCCAGGGAATTCCCTTTAAAACAATTTTTTTTAATCAGACTACAAAACCACACATGGTAAGGCCCTAGTTTTATAAAATATAGAGACATATAAAGAAAGAAACACACCATAATATTAACAATATTTATCTCTGAGTGATAGGATTCCAGAGGGAACTTTTATTTCTTTATGTTTATTTCTGAATTTCTTACTTATACTTATTTCTATATTTTCCAAGAAAGTTTAGCAAAGAATACACATTACTTTTATTACCAGGGAAAAACTCTGAATAAGAATTGTAAATTTAAAAGTACTGGGAAGAAAGTAATGAGAGGTGATTAAGCCCAGCTTTCTCTAACTCTGTTTTACATCTGTAGCCGATTAGCAGAGAGGTTTTCTGTCTGGCTGGCTGACCTGTTTTCCTTCTCCCATGGGGAAGGCCCTCGCAGAGAAGGCAGGGTGTGTCCAAGGTCACGGATTTGTGTCGCCTCTGCATCTCAACCAGTGAGGCTGCCCTGGGCTGTCACCTGAATTCAGGGTCTGGCCTCCAAGGTTCATGGGGCAAATGCAATCCCCCTGATTCTCCCATCATTTGGACTGCAATGCTCAATAACTGCCCGAGACCCTGGTTACTACCTAGAGGCAGGGTGGCACCTAACCCTGGAAGTGCCCACTTTGGACCAAGCTGGCCTGAGCTGGAATCCCTGCTCACCACCTACGGACTGTGCTCCCTTAAGCATATTGCTTTACCTCTTTCAACCACAATGTCCTCATCTCTACCACCAGGATTAAATTCAATAACAGTTCTAGCACAGACCCTGGCACAAAGTCAATTCATATCCATTTTCTCTCCTGCTTCCTTTTGCTTTTACTACAAGAGAACTGAGTTCTCTATCTCCGTCCCCCTGCCTCAGAGAGCTCAAAGAGCAGAGTCTGGGGACTTCTAAATCTCTCCTCCCCACCCACCTGGGCCTCTGTTCCTCCTCGTCAAACTGTCCCTCTGCTGACTGCCAAGCCACAGAGAGAACGGCTGAGGGGCAGTCCAGAGTCCACCTGTCTCACCAGCACGTCACTGCCCCCTGGTGGGGCCAACAGAACCCTTGACACGTCTGGCTCCCTAGTGCTCCCAGCCTAACAACCCTGGGAAGCGGCTTCCTTTTTCCTGTAGGAGACGCATGGGCTGCTTTACTTCCCCCGAGACCCTCAAAGAGCAGCCTGAAGCGTGAGTGTTAAAAAAGCAGCAGCTGCCAAGCTCTGGGAGGTGGGAGCGCCAGCCACGGGTCCCAGATCCCGCACTGTATTTATTCAATCTGCAGAGCATCTCCAGGCTTTTACAGCCGTTTACTGGGCAGGAGGCAGCAGACAACTGGGCCCCTCTCTGGCCTCTGGCTTCCACTGGCCTTTCCTTTGGAGAAAGGCAGCCCGGGTGCCGCTCACTCTAGGAATAGCTCTGACTCCGAGCTCCTGGAGGTGTGCAGGCTAGGGGCCACAGACAAGGCACAGGCCACCCCTTGAGGGTGCAGGGAAGGAGCACGGGGGCAAAGCTGGAGACAGGAGAGATGGGGACAGGGATAAAAACAGGGGCTGTGACCAGAACACAGGATGGGAAGTGCAGGGACAGAAGCAGGGGCAGGTCAGGGAGGGAGACAGGGCTGGGCCAGCACAAGGTCCCAGGTGGACACGGGGCGGGTGGCACAGGGTGGGAGTGGGGGGCAGAGAGAGGCATAAGGAAGCACAGAGCAGGGCTGGGGAAGGGGTAGCAGGCGGTGTGGGGAAAGCCCTGACCAGCCGGCTTATGTAATCTGGGGACCCTCTATTGCTCCAAAGGGGCCCACAGGAAATCTGGGGTTGTGGATCCCCACTCAGAACCCACATTTTCACCCTAACCTGTGCATGCTTTCCAACAGCAAGCAAAAGGAGCACAATTTAGTTAAGTTAGGACGGGCAAGATTCACTTCTTATTTGAAAATTATGACAGCAACAATAAAAATACTCAGCTGAAACGCCATCCGACCAAGCCAACTCCCCTGGAAAGTTAAAGTCAGGCGCCCCCATCCCAGCACCCTGTACCTTTAAGGAGGAGAAGTGTTCCCTTGCTCCCAGCTGAAGAGGCAGGTTATTCTTGGAGAGAGCAACGACTTACCTAAAACTGAGTTATTCCCCTTTCCTCCTCCGGCCAGCCTCTCTTCACTCTGGGGAGCTTTTACCATTTAAGGTCAATGTTACATCTGGCTCCAGAGCTCAGAGCTGAGAAGCCTCTGGCTGCCGAGCCCCGCTGCCCGCCTCCTCGGAGAGGGGCTGGGACTTAGAGCCCAGAGCTCCTCAGGGACCCCTCTGGCCTGGCTCAGGGGGCTAACGGTAGGGAAGCTGGCCAGGCCACCCGGGGCTCAGCGCAGGCTGGGCCTGAGAGGCAGCAGCTGGCCCTGGGGCCCTCCCACGGGCACCGGCACAGCGGAGGGCAGTGCCCACGGGCAGCTCATGCCTCTGGGCATGTTCCGGCCAGACGGGGACCAGGGGAACTCGGCAGATCTGTCTCCCAGCCTGGAGTCTCCAGCAAGCACGTGAGCCTGGACAAGACCCTGGCCCAGTGCCAGGGAAACTGGGAACATTTCCTGTCCCAGGGATTCGGAGGTGGAGGCCGCTCCCCACCTTAAACCCTTGGGATTAACAGAGAGAAGGGCCTGGAAGATGAGCTAATCCCAGACCTGGCACCAGCCCCGGGGCTCCAATTCCTTTTCTTCCACTTGACAGTCCTGTGCTCTTAACCTCGTGGAGATTCAGCAGTCTCCTCATCTGTAAAGTGGGAATCATAGTGATCACACGTGCTAACTCCTAGGGTTGCAGGAGGATTCAATGAGATAATATTGAAGGGCTTAGCAGAGTGCCAGCACCTCACACTTGCTGATCAACAGAAATTAGTTTCCTGCCTGGACACAGGTGAGGAAGGGCTGCCTCTCTCCTGGAAGTCCGCACCCTGCCCTGACTCACTCCTCATCACCTTGGGTGCAGTACACTCTCGAGAAAGATCGTGGCGCTGCGGGCCCTGAGCCAGTCACATATGGGCTCCAGCCCTCTTCTGCAGTTAGAGGCAGCTCAGAGAAGCCCTGAGTAGGGTTGTCAGATAAAATACAGGACACCTACATAAATCTGAATTTCAGATAAACAACACTTATCTTTTAGTATAAGTATGTCCCAAATATTGCACAAGACATAGTTATTTTTATTTATTTATTTATTTTTGGCTGCGTTGGGTCTTCATTGCTGCGTGTGGGCTTTCTCTAGTCGTGGCAAGCAGGGGCTACTCTTCATTGCAGGGCACGGGCTTCTTATTCCGGTGGCTTCCCTTGTTGCGGAGCACGGGCTCTAGGCATGCGGGCTTCAGTAGTTGTGGCTCACGGGCTCTAGAGCACAGGCTCAGTAGTTGTGGCACACAGGCTCAAATGCTCCGTGGCATGTGGGATCTTCCCGGACCAGGGCTTGAACCCTTGTCCCCTGCATTGGCAGGCGGATTCCCAACCACTGTGCCACCAGGGAAGTCCACGACACATACTTATATTAAAAAATATGTTTTTTATTTTTATTATTTTTTTAACATCTTTATTGGAGTATAATTGCTTTACAATGGTGTGTTAGTTTCTGCTTTATAACAAAGTGAATCAGCTATACATATACATATATCCTCATATCCCCTCCCTCTTGCGTCTCCCTCCCAGCCTCCCTATCCCACCCCTCTAGGCGGACACAAAGCACCGAACTGATCTCCCTGTGCTGTGCACCTGCTTCCCACTAGCTGTCTATTTTACATTTGGTAGTGTATATATGTCAATGTCACTCTCTAATTTTGTCCCAGCTTACCCTTCCCTCTCCCCGTGTCCTCAAGTCCATTCTCTACGCCTGCGTCTTTATTCCTGTCCTGACCTAGTTTCTTCAGAACCCTTTTTTTTTTTTTTAGATTCCATATATATGTGTTAGCCTACGGTATTTGTTTTTCTCTTTCTGACTTACTTCACTCTGTATGACAGTCTCTAGGTCCATCCACCTCACTACAAATAACTCAATTTCATTTCTTTTTATGGCTGAGTAATATGCCATTGTATATATGTGCCACATCGTCTTTATCCATTCATCTGTCGATGGACACTTAGGTGGCTTCCACGTCCTGGCTATTGTAAATAGAGCTGCAATGAACATTGTGGTACATGACTCTTTTTGAATTATAGTTTTCTCAGGGTATATGCCCAGTAGTAGGATTGCTGGGTCATATGGTAGTTCTATTTTTAGTTTTTTAAGGAACCTCCATACTGTTCTCCATAGTGGCTGTACCAACTTACATTCCCACCAACAGTGCAAGAAGGTTCTCTTTTCTCCACACCCTCTCCAGCATTTATTGTTTGTAGATTTTTTGATGATGGCCATTCTGACCGGTGTGAGGTGATACCTCATTGTAGTTTTGACTTGCATTTCTCTAAGATTAGTGATGTTGAGCATCTTGTCATGTGTTTGTGGGCAATCTGTGTATCTAAAAGAAAATATGTTTTTTAATCTGAAATTCTAATTTAACTGCTCATCCTGTATTTTTATTTGCTAAATCTGGCAATTCTAGCCATGGGCCATCACTTGCCACTTCAGAAAGCATTCACCTGTCATGCTGAGAGCTCTAGGGGTTGGTGCTTCAAGCCTTGTGGCCTCAAGGCCTCCTGGTGACAGCTGGCTGTACACAGTCCTTATCCCCAGCTCCTGCCCATGGGTCAGTCACCCCAGCCATGGCAGGCTTTCTCCGCCAAACCTGGCCCACTGGGCTTCCATCCCAGCCCCTTCCATGGGCATCCAGTCCTGGACTGTCTCTCCTCCCTACTTGTTATGAGAGAGATTCCTGATGAGGCTGCAGTGCATGCCGTCTGTCACACCCATAAATAACTGTATTTTTGCAGATGGAACCAGAGGCGGCTCTCCTGGTTACTAGTCACGCTTTCTCTCAGGCGTCTACCCTATACATCTGCGGGGAACAGGCCCCCCTGGTAAAGCCACATGGTGGTAACTACTAGAATTGCAGGTATAGGGAATAGAAGGAATTTACCAAACTCTTTAGTGCTGTGTCTCCAACTTCATTGTGCAATAGAACCCCCAAGTGTGAAGTTCTCTGGACCCCTCTTCCAGAAATTCTAATCCTGTGAACCTAAAGTGGGACCCAGGAATCTATATTTTAATTAAGGCCCTCAGGTGATTCTTATGTAATTAGTCCAAAGACCTCACTTCAGGGAATGATGCTCCAAAAGTTGATTTTGTGAATCTAGCAGCAAATACTACAAAGACAACTAGAAGCAGGTTGAAATGGAACTGAAGGGACTTCCCTGGTGGTGCAGTGGTTAAGAATCTGCCTGACAATGCAGGGGACACAGGTTCGATCCCTGGCCTGGGAAGATCCCACATGCCGCGGAGCAACTAAGCCCGTGCACCACAACTACTGAAGCCCGCGTGCCTAAAGCCCGTTCTCCACAACAAGAGAAGCCACTGCAATGAGAAGCCCGCACACCGCAAGGAAGAGTAGCCCCTGCTCGCTGCAACTGGAGAAAGCCCATGCGCAGCAATGAGGACCCAACACAGCCAAAAAAACCCAAAAAAACAAAGAAATGGAACTGAAGGCTTCGTGTGCGTGTGAGGGAGGGTGTGTGTGTGTCTGTGTCTGTGTGTGTGTTTCTATGTGTCTGTATGTGTGTATACAGACTGTATGTTGAGCACCTACTATATTCCAACCACTATATTAGATGCTCTACATAAAAGCATGTACCCTCATAAATGCCCTATGAAATAGAATTATTATACCATTCTTTTGGAAAGGAAACTGAGACTTGAAGAGGCAAAATGACTTCTCTGATGTTCCACAGCCAGTAAGTGGTAGAGCTAAGGGGTGAACTTACATGGTTTGGCCCTAAAGCTCTCCCCTCCGTACCATACTTCCTCCTTTTCAGCCAGGGCTTCTTAAATTAGGGTTTATGGATAGCCTTCAGGGGTTTCTGAGCCAACTGAAATTGTATGCAAAACACTGTGTGGGGACTTCCCTGGTGGCACAGTGGTTAAGAATCCGCCTGCCAATGCAAGGGACATGAGTTCGATCCCTGGTCCAGGAAGATCCCACATGCCGCGGTGCAACTAAGTCCGTGCGCCACAACTACTGAGCCTGCGCTCTAGAGCCTGCGAGCCACAACTACGGGAGCCCACGTGCCTAGAGCCCGTGCTCCGCAGCAAGAGAAGCCACCACAATGAGAAGCCTGTGCACCACAATGAAGAGTAGCCCCTGCTCGCCTCAACCAGAGAAAGCTCGCGTACAGCAACGAAGATCCAACGCAGCCAAAAAATTTTAAAAAAACAAAAAAAAACCCACACTGTGTGATTTCTGTTTTTCTTGGGTACAGGCCCATAGCTTTCACAAAGGGGTCACCAAATAACTTTTAAAATCATTGCATTAACACAAGCATTTCATAAAACACATTACTGATGGGCGTGTGAAATGGAGCACGCTCTATAGAAGACAATTTAGCATGATCAAAATTATAAGGCTCGTATCCTTTGACCCAATTCCACATCTAGGAATTTATTCTACAGACACACTCTCACACTTGGGAAATGACAAACGAACACGATTATTCATTGCAGCTTTGTCTATAAAAGCAAAAGAATTGGAAACAACATAAATGTCCACCAACTGGGGGCCATAAAAGGTGACGGGTATAGCCACAACAAAGGATGAGAAAGCTCTTTGTGTAGTGATATGGAAAGCCCCCAAGATCACATGGTTAAGTGGAAAAAGTAAGATAACGGGACAGTATAGATATATATACATGCACACAAATATGCTCATGTTCACACATACTCACAAGTACATATGTGTGTGTGTGCACACAATCTTGCTAAAATTAGCACAAGAAACAAATAACATTAACATTAGTTGCCTATGGGGAGGGAATCTAAGTGGCTGGGGCAAAGAGTATCCACTGTATATCTTCTTTATACATTTAAAGTTTTGAATCATATGAATAAGTCATATGTTTGCATTCAAAAATAGTAATGAAAAACAAGCATTGCTGGAAACAGGGATTTAATCAATTCATCTTCCAGCACTGCTTCCCCCAAATGTCAGAGTATTGGCATGAGCCTGATTAAAGGTTATTTTTGTTTTTTTACTTTTTATTTTGGAATACTTACAGACACACAGGAAGTTGCAAGAATAGTACAAAGAGTCTCATGTACCTTCACCCAGCTTCCCCCAGTGGTGAGATTGTATATGGCTGTTGTTTGATACGAAAACCAGGAAGTGAGCATTGGTACGTTATTGTTAACTGGACTACAGATCTTATTCTAAAGCTTATTTTAAAAATATAGCCTTCTCATAGCTCATATATTCATTTAAAATGTTTATTGAGTGTGCCACACTAGGGTTGGCTGATGGGATGTGGTAGGGACACTTCAGAGCCATCCCTGCCCTCATGGGGTGTAGACCAGTGGAGGTGACCCCTTACTTATATGGAAACAGCGTTTGGAGGCCTGGGACCCAGCAGTGCACAAGGAGTGCTGACCACAGCTCTAAAAAAGGCACTGAGTCCCTTGCTGTCCTGGTCATGGAACTTCACAGCTTGCCTGAAAGCTGACTTTTAATCCTTGAAAGAGCACGAGCAATTACTCGGGCTATATTTATCCTCGTTCCTGGAGCCACACAGGGATTTGGCCTCACTCTACCAAAATCTCCAGCTCATCACTCCATCCCATCAGAGACAATCGTGTGTCCTCAGCATCAAAGAGGTGGGCCAGCTGAGGCGCCCTGGCGCACAGCTGGGGGAAGCTCTCCCCACAGGCCCTCTGACTCAAGGCCAGGGAAAAAGTTTAAAAATTCCAGGCCAAAAGCACGTCCTGGGGCTGAGGGAGACCAAGCCAGGAGAAGCAGCAGCTTGCCAAGAACACTGGCAGCTCAGGGACTGGCTGTTGGGATAACCGCCCTGGCAGTGTTGGCCTCCTCACCCCTTTTATACTTAGGGACTCTGCGCAATACTCAGCACTTAGGAGGCCCCAGATGAGGAAGCGAACAGATGAGTGGCCGAATCGGCAGGAATGGCATCCAGGTGTCAATGAAGGTGACAATGACAGGGGTTGTTTACTGAACATGGTGCCGGGCACTGTGTTGGCTACTTTACATATAAGGTCTAGTCAGTCCTCACCAAATCCAAGTGATGTAGGGCTTCTCATCCCCGAGTCCTAGATGAGGGATCTGGGACATGGAGAGGTCAAGTAGCCTGTTAGTGCCTCACAATCTGTGAACCCAGATCTTTGTGACTCTAGAGTCCCTGGATGTCAAGTTCAAGAGTGCAGACTGGGAACATAAGGTGTCTCCTCTCCCTCCCAGGATCCCATTAAAATAATAACAAAGGAAGCCTTAAAAAGGAACAAATCCTTAGCCATAAAGGAGATGGGGCGGGGCATGAGTGCACACACTTCCGGAACTGGCAAGAGGATGGAGGAGGGCTGCCTAATGAAGCTGGGACCCTGGACAACCCCCAGAGAAGGGGGCTCAGCCGCTCTGGTGCCCCTGAGAGGCTCTGGACTTCAAAAGCCACGTGTGACAAGGACAGAAATGAGATATGGAGTCAAGGGGGTGATTAAAATCTGTGGGCAGAAAGGGCTGGCAAGGAACTACCTCATGTAACTTTTGTACACAGCATTTGGACTAAATGCCTTCTTCCGGCTAAAGGGAAAAAAGAGCTGTAAACAAATACTGAGTAGACTTCTTTTTCATAGACATATGGATTAGCAATTCTTGAAATGCTTTCTGTGCCTTCTAGGATTAACTAAATTAGTAAATACATTGTAAATAATGAGAGTCAAGTTTCTCACTGTCAAAGGAGGGAATGACAAATATGGAAAGGAGAGAAAATAGAATAAACCATGCAGTGCTGTGTTGGAATTATAGTATTGGAATAAACTGGACGGATGGATGGATGGATGAATGGATGGGTAGATATGTATATGGGCATGTACATGTAAACATATTTATTTACATTTATATACATATATACAGATGTGTGTGTTCATGACATATATCTATTTTCTAGCTCTGTCCACTGAGAGGCCTGGAAATAATGATGCTCCAGTAGCAATGAACACACTTTGCACACAAATTTTGGTTTATAAATACCATTCACCAGTAAAAGGATCCAGGGTTCCTTGGAGAAGTGGGTAATTCTAGGGCTGGGATGGGAAAGTTCAAGATGAGCCTGGAACATCTTACTGTGCCCAAAAGTAAAGAACTGCTTCAAGAATGATGGTGACATGTCAAAAGTACAGAGGACCACTTGAAGGGGCTCTCACTGGCGAAATCTGATGCAATATGAGCATCAAGGTAACTAATGATAATAAAGGATTATAACCCATGAATAAAGTAAGAATTCACAAGTGGTCCCAGGGTGCGCTGGGGAGAGAAAAGATCTTGGCATCCTGACTGCATTAGGCCAGCCCTGGAGGGAACAACCACTGGAAAAATTGTCCTCCACTTTCTCCACTCTGCCTCCAGAGCATGACTTACCCATTTGCTTCAAGGACATGCACTGTGCACATACCCTGTGCTTGGGCCTCTGCTAGGCAGTGAGGTTGCAGAGGTGAGCAAAACGGAGCTTATGGTATAAGAGTCAAGAAAGTAAGTAACATCTATGACTCAAGGGTGTGTAAAAGTGGTTTGCAAACTGTCTGTCGGTATGCTTACAGGAGGCGTTAGAGTAAAACTCTTCTCTAAGGAAGAACGTGGTGAGTACCATGGATGGGCTGGGCTGGGCTCACTGAACTTGAACCAAGGGCTGCAGGCATCCCAAGGAAGAAGACGTGGGGGCATTAAGGAAGGTTCGATTCTAGAGGAGTGGGCACTTGAGGCAGTCATGCGCCCACACAGGTCAAGGTTTCAAGATGTGGAGAGTGGGTCTGGGATGGTATCCCTAGAGAAGTAAGTGGTGTGGGCCTAAGCGTGGCAGCGGGAAAGTGCTCAGGGCTGCCGTGGCAGGGGTTCTGTCATGGGGCTGGGCTGAGACAGTCAGACTACAAGGGAACCTTGAACCCTAGGCTTGAGTTTGGACTTAACTCCAAACTGGGGTTGGGAGCCCCAGGAGGTTTCTAAGCTGGACCAGTGCATGATGAGAGCTAGGCTTTGGGAAGATTATTCTAGGACAGGGGGACCAGTCAGGAGATTAGTGATAAAAGTCCTTTGGAGCCAGATGGATTCCAAGGAACTGTGGGGAAATAAATTAATCTCTCCAGTGTCAGTTTCCTCTTCTTCAAAACGGGTAACACTGGGGATTATCTTCAAAAGACCTGTCATGGCCCACAGGCTGGCCAATTAAAATAGGTACCAATGGCTGTCTTGCTGGAGTTGCTGGGTCCTAGAGGTCCCCTGCAGTTCCAGGCACGAACTCTTCTCTTGCCAGATCATGGGGAGATCCAGGGAATTCTGCGGGGGAGTCCAGGGCAACTGGGGTGGTGGGGGAGCAGTCAGGGGTCTCGGGGCAGGAGCTGTTTACCAACTGACAGGGAAGTACCTCAATATTTGAACAACACATGGCTATGGTGGGGTGGCTGGGGTAAACATTAATTAGCCTGGGTGCTCCTGAAACACCCCATAAAGATGTGGCTCGAGAGAGAGAGAAGATGTCTAGGATGACCAGGTTGAGCAAATGGATATATAATAGAGTCATTTATAGAGATGGGAAAGTGAACTGGGGGACCGGGGTAATAGACTCAGGAGTCCCATTTTGGACATGTTAAGTTTTAGATGACTATGAAACATCCCAGTGGAGATGACACACGGACAGCTGGACATGTGAAGCTCGGCACAGAAGTGGTAACAGCAGTGATGAGGGTGGGCAGAAAGACATAGACTCAATAAATTTGTGACCTAACTGCATGTGGGGGGTTCAAAGAAGAGGTCGGGTGACTCCGGAGTTTTACCCCTGGACAGGTAGAGAAATGCTAATGCCAAAGGGCAGCCAGGAACAGGCGCTCACTGGTTAAGAAAGATGAGTTCAGTGTGAGATGCTGCTGGGATGCCTGGATGCAGACAATCAAGTGGAGATGCCCAGAAGATGGTTAGAAATACGGGATTGCAAGGATTGTTGCTTGAGAGAGGTCCAGATGGGTGGCATAGATTTTAGAAATATGGATCTCTAGGAGACCTTTAAGTCAAAGGTGAAGATCGTGAACAAGCTACTGGACATTTGGGAGGGCCATGACAATAAGTGGAATCAGAAGTCAATTTGCAGGGGTTAATTATGGGGTTTGGTGAGGTCTTGGATGTGATGGCGATGAGGCTCATTTCATCATGCACTCAGCAACTATGTGCTGACATGGGTGGGTGGAAAAGGGAAGGAGGATGTGGGTAAGAATGGACTATGATACCAGGATGATCTTAGATAACCCAAAAGGGGGTAGAGGACCGGGGAGGATTTCAGAGAAGGCGGTACTACTCTTTGGAGAAGTCTGGATGAGTCTGTCTCCTCCTCGGGGCTCCCCTGGACCCTGTGCTCACACACATCCATCAGAGCAGAGCTTTCATGGCTTACATACCTGTACACGGGTGTAAATGGACAAAGTTGTTCATGGCTGCTGGTGGTCATTTGGGGATTATGGTGGCCCCAGACCCCACCAACACACTCAAAGAGCTGAGAGGGATCAGTATCTCAGCCTTACTCTTTCCCATTCATAGCCCACGGGAATGCTGGAGCACACCAAAAAGAAACTCGATATTAGACATTTGTCACTTGTTGTTGGGACTTTTCTGCCTCCCCTACCTAATTCTGAGGTCCTCAAAGACAGGGGCCCTATTGTAGGACTCTCTAAGTGGCAAAGAACAGAAACCCCCCTGTCTGGCTCAAGCGTAAAGGGGGCTGTGCCAGTGATAACTGAACCCCCCCAAAACCTAAGGAAGCATACCCAGACCTCAAGGCAGCAGAAAGCTGTCGGAACCTGAGGTCCCTACTCTGTCTGTCTGTCTTAATGTCTCTATCCTTCTGTCTCTCTCAGGCCATGTAACCCTCTCTCTCTGCCTGTCTTGTCTCCCTCTCACCCCCCCTCTCTCCTTCTCTCTCCTTCTCTCTGTGCCTCTGCTCCCTCCTCCTTCTCCTCTCTCTAGCCTTGCTTTTTCTGGACTTTTCCCTTGCTGTGGCTCACATGGCCTCTCAGCTCCAGCTGTTTCCTTCCCCCAACCACCTGACAAGTGTCTTGTTTCAGATTTTCAAGAACATCTGACTGGCCTAGCTTGTCTGTTTAAGGCAAGTCTCCTAAGTCATTAGCTACCTTTGGAGGAGGTATCTCTCTCTGGTCTAAGAGTCAGAGCTGGGGCCATGCGTTAAATACAGTGGCCCTTTTTTAGAGCCAGATACTGGCATCAACCAGCCAGCAGCCTCTTTATTCAGGGGATTCTCATTTCCTATGGCCAGGACCTCTTTGAATGCAACCTACAGTTGTGTTGGCTCTTGTAACAACCAGGTCATTCTTGGCTCATCGAAAACCCATTGTCCACTGAGGCACCCAGATCTTTATCACAAAAATTGAGCTATCCCTACCTTGCCCTCCTCTAAACTATCCTGAGTAACTCTGTAGTCTCAGCGTGTTCTTCAAACACAGGATTTCTGTGCTGGTGCCATGATACAACAGATTGTTTATCTCACCAAAGGAAGAGCCAAACTTTCTCAGATTGTCCTTTCCGGCTTCACATAGGTATGGGTTTTGTTTTGTTTTTTTATGAAAAAGGGAAAGAGATGTGAAGCATAAAAGGATTTTTGAGGTTTGCAAGTTGACATTGCACCATTAAATTAATTCTAACAAAAGCTCGATTTCACTAATCCTGAGAGGAACTTGATCTCCAGATGCACTGACTTACTGGTTGGGTGCCTGCACCACGAGGCCTCTTCCACAGCCCAGAGTTGGGTGTTTTTCCTTTTTAAAAGACTTTGAAGTTGCGAAGAGCATATATCACTTTTTAAGAGCAAACCCAAAAGAACTCTTGCAAGTAGTTTTGTTCAAGTGAAGGCTAACTGAATTAAATAGAACAGTCCCCTTTCATAACAACAAAAGAAGAAGAAAGAGGAAGAGGAGAAGGAGGGGGAGGTTCATTTGTTCTTCCTCATCTCCCTGATAGGGAACGCTGGGCGGCTCCAGGGCTTGGTTCTCAGACCTAGATTCTCTTCTAACTGCACTCACTCCCAAGAGGATCTTATTCGAGCTCGTGATTTTAAATACCACCTATTTAAACTCTCTGAAGACTCTCAAATGCTCGTGTCCAGTCTGGACCTCTCCCCCAACTCCAAAGTCATATATCCAACTGCCCACTCAACACTCCTCTTGGGTGTCTCATAGGCAGCTCCAATTTAACCCATCCTACCCGCAGGACCTGCTTTGCCCTCAGCTTTCTCCATCTCAGTAAAATGCAAGTCCATCCTTCAAGCTGCTCAAACACAAAACATGACTCATTCATGATTCCCCTTCTTGCTCCCCACACACCCTACAGGGAATCGATCAGAAAATCCTGTTGGCTCTATCTTCAAAATATGTCCAGAATCTGACCATTTCTTGCTACTTCTACCGCTGCTACTCTGTTCTAGGCCTCCATGATTTCTTGCCATTGTCATCAATGCAATTGCCTCCTAATTGTTCTTTTGCCCCCACAAAGCAGGCAGAGTGTTTCTTCTCCATCATGAGTTATATCATGACTTACAAGACTTACTTTCTATCAGGTACTATACATGGCAATTTATATCCATCGCTTATTCTCAGAATGTATTCCCCAAAAATGTTCAGTCTGCATTTTCCAGTTAAGGGAGTGAAATGAAATACCTTATCCAGAATCACACAGCCATTCTTTGAAAGAGCTGGACCTGAACACCTCAAGGCCCTGGCTCTTTCCTTAAATCCAGTTGCTGACAATAAATTTGATTTTCATCCCCAGGAAATCCCTTTCTCAAAGCTGCCTGCTGAAGTCAGTGCAATCTAAAGTCAAGTTCATAAAAAGAGATTTTAACAAAATCAGGTAGGTAAAAATGGAAGAAAAGCAGGAAGAACATTTCTGTAGGTCAATCTTCTTGATGGCAGTTTACCTGCCCAATTTATTCTGTTCAATCAGTAAATCTACCCAACTTATGGTGTGATATATCAGAAAGAGGTTTTTCAACCAGGTACCCTGGGGCCATATGAGGATAATACCAACCAGGGCCATATTTACTCTCCTTCCCCTCCTTGGGATTCTGGGACCTGTAGCATCATTTATTTATTTTTCACATCATTCTGGGTGCAACGTTCCTCAGGCTCAGTACCTCTTTTATTTCAACAATGACAAAAACTGCACAAACAAATATCTGAGCGCATCCTCCAAACATGGAGAAACGTCTATGCTTCAGAATTCACAAATGCCCAATCCAATCCATTTGTTTTTGTAAGCTTGAACTTTCACATTTAAAATAAACCATGTACTAGACAAAAGAATTCAGTTTGGATCTGAGCCTTCCTTTGTGATCATCCTTCCTTCTTCTGGATTAAAAGCAAAAGACATCTGCGTGTTTTGGATTCTCCAAAAGCTAGTTTTGAGGGGTGCTAGGGACCGCCCTCATTTTCTTGGATGGGGATGCTGCTCAGTTTTTGTTTTTGTCTTTTTTCCTGAATGTTGAAAGCATTCTGGGAATGGAAAACTGTAGGGCAGGACCCTGAGGGCAGGGCACCTGGGTGATGGGTTCCCTAAGAGCAGTAAGGGACTGAGTGGAGAAGTTACCCCCTGGAAGATGCATAGCTTTGGGCAGCAACCTTGGCTCTGCATGGAGGCTGTCACCCATGACCCACAGGAATCTGCTTGTGCTTCAAATGTGGATATAGGGGGTGGGGTGGGGATTCTGATGGGCTAAAAATATCATGTGAACCAGAAAGGCTCTGAGAAAAGGTAGTGTCTGCTATTAAGCAAGACACATCTCAGAACTACGAGAGGTGAAGAAGAGGATTGTGCCAAAGCATAGAACCAGACTTAATACCAGCTGGTGATCAAGCTCCAGAAACGCCAATTTGCTCAAAGAAAAACAGGATAGAATCTCAGGGACTACAGCCAAAGGGACCTGCCAGGAAGGGAGAGAGTGGGGATCCGTACGGTCAGTGGAAGAGAGCAGTGAGGGAAGGGTTTTACTCTTCCAGAAGTCTGAAGACCCACCACAGTCCTTAGGGAACATGACACACACTGCAGAGAATGTCCTTTGGCTAGAGTAGGGACTCAAGCCATAGCTTAAAATCCACATCTTAATATTCATTTATTCATTCATTCATTCAATAAACTTGTATCTTCTCTACTTCCTGCTAATGAGTCTCCTTGTCTTTACTCTTGCCTTTGTCTAATCCAATCCAGTCCCCCCAGAGAAGCCAGAGACACACATCTAAAATGCTATTTGGTTGCTTACACCCTCTGGCAGAGGGAGAAGAGACACCAGTGACTGAAAGGACTCCACTCCCTGTATCAAGAGCTCCTCTCCCTGAGTCCGGCTAAGTCTGCCCTCCTCCTTCCTGCTTAAAAGATCCACTGCTGACCTTGGACCCTTCACATACCTTCACTAGTTGCGTTAACATGAAGACCTGAGTGATCTCTCCTTTCATTTTGCGTTAGAGTAATTCTTTGAACTCTCAGAGTTTAATCTTATTTTTTGTAGTTTTTAGAAGGAGAAAAAGGAGAATGGGGTAGGACAAATGATGCTGCCTCATTGTGACTCATTTACGTCTTCCCTCTGCCCCCAGATCCTCTCAATAAGACCTCCATATAACACCTACATATAACAGAGGGACTGCTAATGTAAATTTCAGAAAAACTCTATAATTTTTGCTATGGTTAGAAGTGGGAATAGCAAACTACACTGGGGTAGATTGTACCTACTGTGGGGAAAAAATTAGCTGAGTGACCTCCCCTAACAAATATAAGGCAAATAAGTACTCGTGCACAGGAAAGAGATGTAACAAACTCTTGTAGCCTGACAAAGACTACCTCTCCCAAACATCTGTGATATATCTACTGTGGTAAATCTGCATAGGAGACAAGGGCATTGAGCCCCTGACCCTTTCCTTTTGCAGGAGCATTATTACAATCTCACTGACATATTGGGAGGGCCCCAAGTGGAATCTGTGAGCAGAAAGGGATACCAAGGGGCCCAGAGGGGAACACATCATGAGGGTGATCTAGCTCGTGATAAGAGCCTAAGTGGTCACGGAGGAGGGAGGTGGGGGGTTTGGTGGAGCATGTAGCTGAGGCTGTAAGTCCCTCTCAACCAAGCCATCCTGACGTGGTGGTGTGCTTTGGGTGTAATGCCTGAGTCAAATGTATGAACTAAAAGAGCTGTAACTTTAGAACCTAAATAAGAGACACTCCTGTGACCCAAGAGGTTATATCAGTCAGCTAGAGAAGGTTACGCTACAGTAACAAAAATCTCCAAAGTCTCAGTGGCTTACAACAGTAAAGGTTTATGTCTTAGTCATATTACATGCTGGCTATGGTTTGGCTGTAGCTCTGCTCCATAAACTCTTCACTCCAGGACTCAAAGTGAAGGAGCAGCCCAACATTGCCATTTTTGTGGCAGAAGAAAAAGAGAGAGAGTGATGGCTCTTGAAGTTTCTGATTAGAAGCAGCACATGTTACTTCCATCTCACTGGCCAAAGCAAGTCATAGGGGCAAGCTGGACAGCAGTGGAGTGAGAAATACCATCCTTTCACAAGGAGGGTAGAGACAATCTACCACAGAGAATTCTAGACTAGTGAGGGCATTGTTATGGCAACAAGCTACAACTACTTGAGACATGTTTTCAACTATGACACCATATGATGGCAACAAAAACAGGGGCAGCAACATCATCATTGGGCCAATGAGACTCTAGGGTCCTCTCTCTGCCTAGCATTTGGAGACAGGATTGTCCCCTTGGACTGAGTAAGCCTCTGAGGTTATTAGAAAATTCAAGGGAAAAAAAATACCTCCAGTGGAAGATACAGGACTTCCTGCTAAAAGACAGGCATGCGGGTGCTTAAAATTTTTAAGGAAGATGATTTTAGTTGTACTCCAAGCTGGGAAAGCAGTTCATAACAATTATATGCAAAATCAAGAAGATGGCTTATGGTTGTAACAGTTAGCAGTCAATCAATAGTAACCATATACCAGATAAGCTCTGTTAAGCACTTCATATGAATTACTTTAATCCACACAAGAATTTATAAGTAGGTAGTATTATTACCCCTATTTTACAGAAATTAAGATTTATAAAGGTGAAGTATCCTTTCCAAGTGTACAGAGTTAGCAGGTGTAGAGTTCTGATTCAAACCCAAACCTCTCCAACTTCAGAATTTTCTCCCTAAACCACATTTGATTACCTCCCTCTGATACTCTTCCCTTTTCCTCCTCTAATTTGACCCCATTTCTTATTTTCTGTCTTTGCCTGTTTTCCTCTTGGACACTGCCTCTGCTACTGCAGCACCAGGAGCCTCTCCAAAGAAAGATTCCCATTCTCTGTCTCCACATCCTGAAAGTCAAAACTTAGACCTGCCCAGGTCCAGCCCTAAAGGTCAAGGTTGCTCTGCAGTGTCCTGGATTCCATACCCCTCCCTCATCTGCCAAGAATGGCCACCTCCCCGCCTCGAGTCCATCTCTGGCTGCAACTCTCTGCCACCATTCCCACACTGGGAGGGTCCAGCTCTGCTAGAAAAGAGGCAAGAGGGGCAGAGCCCCAAAGCACACCCTGCAGCAAATGTACAGCAAGCAGACGGCTAACTTGTCCTAATTCACAAGGAGAGGTCCCCATTTCTAGAAACAAACCTATCCAGCGAAGAACAACTCAGGAATTTTAAAACACTGAAAATACTCCAAGTGCCAGAGTCTTTCTGTGGCAGGCCCAAACCGTTCAAGGCCTTAAGCAGCCCCACACTTGGCATTTGGAGAGTCAGCAATTACCATTTCATCCAAACAACTGGCATGCTAAAGTTTACCCTTAGAAGGGTGACCATATGCTTTGAACCAAAACCAGGAAAACACTCAGTGAGAGATTTCTTTTCTGATTTGTGAATGTATTTAAAAGAAAAGTCTCCTGATAACCTAAAAATCCTATTGCATTTGGTTTTGCATTCAACGAAATCCCTTGTATAAATAAAAATACAATTCTATGAAATTGGAATTGTATATCTTCCCCTAATTACTCTGTCAAGGCAGGATTACATCTGGAAGTCTTCTCCTAAAGTGGTGTTTCTCAACATGTGATCACCTTCTGTGCATGCTTTAAATTGATGTTCCTGGATTCTACCCCAGATTGGAGGTGGTAGAGCAGGGAAATCTGTCATTTCTAGCAAGGTTTCTAAGAAATTCTCACTGAAATTTGAGAATCACTGCCTTAAATAATGAAAGCCCCCCCCCAAAAAGACTAATGAGTTCATGTGAAATAGAAGTTTTGGAATCCCCCAAATGCCTATAACTTCTCTCAAAAACCAGTCCATGCCATTACTTGCAAAAGATTGCTGGTATGTGGCCAAGATGGTGGAGTAGGAAGAGCCTGAGCCCACCTCCTCCCAAAGGCACACCAAAATCACAACTACTTACAGAAGGGAACTCACACAACTCAACATCAAACAAACAACCCAATTAAAAAATGGGCAGAAGAGAGAGATTGGTTCAAGATGGCGGAGTAGAAGGACGTGTGCTCACTCCCTCTTGCGAGAGCACTGAAATCACAACTAACTGCAGAACAATCATCGACAGGAAGACACTGGAACTCACAAAAAAAGAGACCCCACATCCAAAGACAAAGGAGAAGCTGCAATGAGTTGGTAATAGGGGTGCAATCACAGTAAAATCAAATCCCATAACCACTGGGTGGGTGACTCACAAACTTGAGAACAATTATACCACAGAAGTCCACCCACTGGAGTGGAGGTTCTGAGCCCCATGTCAGGCTTCCCAAACTGGGGGTCCGGCAATGGGAGGAGGAATTCCCAGAGAATCAGACTTTGAAGGCTAGCGGGATTTGATTGCAGGACTTCAACAGGACTGAGAGAAACAGAGTCTCCACACTTGGAAGGCACACACAAAGTAGTGTGCACATCAGGACCCAGGGGGAAGGAGCAGTGACCCATAAGAGACAGAACCAGACCTACCTGCTAGTGTTGGAGGGTCTCTTGCAGAGGCAGGAGGTGGCTGTGGCTCACTGCAGGGACAAGGAAGCTGGTAGCAGAAGTTCTGGGTAGTACTCCTTGGCATGAGCCCTCCTGGAGTCCGCTATTAGCCCCACCAAAGAGCCTGTAGCCTCCAGTGCTGGGTTGCCTCAGGCCAAACAACCAACAGGGAGGAAACTAAGCCCCACCATCAGCAGACAGGTGAATTAAAGTTTTACTGACCTCTGCCCACCAGAGCAACAGCCAGCTCTACCCACCACCAGTCCCTCCCATTAGGAAACTTACACAAGCCTCTTAGATAGCCTCATCCACCAGAGGGCAGACAGCAGAAGCAAGAAGAACTATAATCCTGCAGCCTGTGGAATGAAAACCACATTCACAGAAAGACAGACAAAATGAAAAGGCAGAGGACTATGTACCAGATGAAGGAACAAGATAAAACCCCAGAAAAACAATTAAAGGAAGTGGAGATAGGCAACCTTCTAGAAAAGAATTCAGAATAATGATAATGAAGATGATCCAGGACCTCGGAAAAAGAATGGAGGCAAAGATCAAGAAGATGCAAGAAATGTTTAACAAAGACCTGGA
Source organism: Balaenoptera ricei (assembly GCF_028023285.1). Taxonomy (NCBI): domain Eukaryota; kingdom Metazoa; phylum Chordata; class Mammalia; order Artiodactyla; family Balaenopteridae; genus Balaenoptera; species Balaenoptera ricei. The sequence continues at coordinate 68,226,936 of NC_082646.1, forward strand.
AGAATTAAAGAACAAACACCTAGAAGAATTAAAGAACAGAGATGAACAATACAACAACTGAAATGAAAAATACACTAGAAGGAATCAATAGCAGAATAACTGAGGCGGAAAAACGGATAAGTGACCTGGAAGACAGAATGGTGGAATTCACTACCACAGAACAGAATAAAGAAGAAAGAGTGAAAAGAAATTAGGACAGCTTAAGAGACCTCTGGGGCAACATTAAATGCACCAACATTTGCATTATAGGGGTCCCAGAAGGAGAAGAGAGAGAGATAGGACTCAATAAAATATTTGAAGAGATTATAGTTGGAAACTTCCCTAACATGGGAAAGGAAATAGCCACCCAAGTCCAGGAAGCACAGAGAGCCCCAGGCAGGATAAACCCAAGGAGAAACACGCCGAGACACATAGTAATCAAACTAACAAAAATTAAAGACAAAGAAAAATTATTAAAAGCAACAAGGGAAAAACAACAAATAACATACAGGGGGAACTCCCATAAGGTTAACAGCTGATTTCTCAGCAGAAACTCTACAAGCCAGAAGGGAGTGGCATGACATATTTAAAGTGATGAAAGGGAAGAAACTACAACCAAGATTACTCTACCTAGCAAAGATCTCATTCAGATTTGACAGAGAAATCCAAAGCTTTACAGAGAAGCAAAAGCTAAGAGAATTCAGCACCAACAAACCAGCTCTACAACAAATGCTAAAGGAACTTCTCTAAATGGGAAACACAAGAGGAGAAAAGGACCTACAAAAACAAACACAAAACAATTAAGAAAATGGTAATAGGAACATACATATTGATAATTACCTTAAATGTGAATGGATTAAATGCTCTAAGCAAAAGACACAGGCTCGCTGAATGGATTAAAAAAACAAGGCCCATAGATATGCTGTCTACAAGAGACCCACTTCAGACCTAGGGACACATACAGGCTGAAAGTGAGGGGATGGAAAAAGATATTCCATGCAAATGGAAATCAAAAGAAAGCTGGAGTAGCAATATTCATATCAGATAAAATAGACTTTAAAATAAAGAATGTTACAAGAGACAAGGAAGGACACTATATAATGATCAAGGGATCAATCCAAGAAGAAGATGTAACAATTATAAATATATATGCACCCAACATAGGAGCACCTCAATACATAAGGCTAAATGCTAACAGCTATAAAAGAGGAGATCAACAGTAACACAATAATAGTGGGGGACTTTAACACCTCAGTTACACCAATGGACAGATCATCCAGAGAGGAAATTAATAAGGAAACACAAGCTTTAAAAGACACAATAGACCAGATAGATTTAATTGATATTTATAGAACAATCCACCCCAAAACAGCAGATTACACTTTCTTCTCAAGTGCACACGGAACATTCTCCAGGATAGATCTCATCTTGGGTCACAAATCAAGCCTCAGTAAGTTTAGGAAAATTGAAATCATATCCAGTATCTTTTCCTACCACAACGCTATGAGATTAGAAATCAATACAGGGAAAAAACCGTAAAAAACACAAACACATGGAAGCTAAACAATATACTACTAAATAACCAAGAGATCACTGAAGAAATCAAAGAGGAAATCAAAAATTATCTAGAGACAAATGACAATGAAAACACGATGATCCAAAACCTATGGGATGCAGCAAAAGCAGTTCTAACAGGGAAGTTTATAGCAATAAAATCCTAGCTCAAGAAACAAGAAAAATCTCAAATAAACAGTCTAACCTTACACCTAAAGGAACTAGAGAAAGAAGAACAAACAAAACCCCAAAGTTAGTAGAAGGAAGGAAATCATAAAGATCAGAGCAGAAATAAATGAAATAGAAACAAAGAAAACAATAGCAAAGATCAATGAAACTAAAAGCTGTTTTTTTGAGAAGATAAACAAAATTGATAAACCTTAGCCAGACTCATCAAGAAAAAGAGGGAGAGGACTCAAATCAATAAAATTAGAAATGAAAAAGGAGAAGTTACAACAGACACCGCTGAAATACAAAGCATCCTAAGAGACTACTACAAGTAAATCTATGCCAATAAAATGGACAACCTGGAAGAAATGGACAAATTCTTAGAAAAGCACACCTTCTGAGACTGAACTAGGAAGAAATCGAAAATATAAACAGACTAATCATAAGCACTGAAATTGAGACTGTGATTAAAAGTCTTCCAATAAACAAAAGCCCAGGACCAGAGAGCTTCACAGGTGAATTCTATCAAATATTTAGAGAAGAGCTAGCACCCATTCTTCTCAAACTCTTCAAAAAAATTGCAGAGGGAGGAACACTCCCAAACTCATTCTACAAGGCCACCATCACCCTGATACCAAAACCAGACAAAGATGTCACAAAAAAAGAAAATTACAGACCAATATCACTGATGAACATAGATGCAAAAATCCTCAAGAAAATACTAGCAAACAGAATCCAGCAGCACATTAAAAGGATGATACACTATGATCAAGTGGGGTTTATCCCAGGAATGCAAGGATTCTTCAATATATGCAAATCAATCAATGTGATACACTATATTAACAAACTGAGGGAGAAAAACCATATGATCATCTCAATGGATACAGAAAAAGCTTTTGACAAAATTCAACACCCATTTGTGATAAAAACCCTCCAGAAAGTAGGCATAGAGGGAACTTACCTCAACATAATAAAGGCCATATATGACAAACCCACAGCCAACATCGTTCTCAATGGTGGAAAACTGAAACCATTTCCTCTAAGATCAGGAACGAAACAAAGTGGTCCATTCTCACCATTATTATTCAACATAGTTTTGGAAGTTTTAGCCGCAGCAGTCAGAGAAGAAAAAGAAATAAAAGGAACCCAAATCGGAAAAGAAGAAGTAAAGCTGTCACTGTTTGCAGGTAACATGATATTATACAGAGAGAATCCTAAAGATGCTACCAGAAAACTACTGGAGCTAATCATTGAATTTGGTAGAGTAGCAGGATACAAAAGTAATGCACAGAAATCTCTTGCATTCCTATACACTAATGATAAAAAATCTGAAAGAGAAATTAAGGAAACACTCCCGTTTACCATTGCAACAAAAAGAATAAAATACCTAGGAATAAACCTACCAAAGGAGACAAAAGACCTGTATGCAGAAAACTGTAAGACACTGATGAAAGAAATCAAAGATGACAGAAACAGATGGAGAGATATACCGTGTTCTTAGATTGGAAGAATCAATATTGTGAAAATGACTATACACCCAAAGCAATCCACAGATTCAATGCAATCCCTATCAAATTACCAAAGGCATTTTTTACAGAACTAGAACAAAAAATCTTAAAATTTGTATGGAGACACAAAAGGCCCTGAATAGCCAAAGCAATCTTGAGGGAAAAAATGGAGCTGGAGGCATCAGACTCCCTGACTTCAGACTATACTACAAAGCTACAGTAATCAAGACAGTATGGTATTGGCACAAAAACAGAAATAGAGATCAATTGAACAGGATAGAAAGCCCAGACATAAACCTATGCACCTATGGTCAACTAATCTATGACTAAGGAGGCAAGGATATACAATGGAGAAAAGACAGTCCCCTCAATAAGTGGTGCTGGGAAAACTGGACAGCTACATGTAAAAGAATGAAATTAGAACACTCCCTAACACCATACACAAAAATAAACTCAAAATGGATTAAAGACCTAAATGTAAGATCAGACACTATAAAAGTCTTAGAGGAAAACAGAGGAAGAACACACTTTGACATAAATCACAGCAAGATCTTTTTTGACCCACCTCCTAAAGTAATGGGAATAAAAAAATAAATAAACAAATGGGACCTAATGAATCTTGAAAGCTTTGCATAGTGAAGGAAACTATAAACAACACAAAAAGACAACCCTCAGAATGGGAGAAAATATTTGCAAACAAATCAACAGACAAAGGATTAATCTCCAAAATATATAAACAGCTCACACAGCTCAATATTAAAAAAACAAACAACCCAATAAAAAAATGGGCAGAAGACCTAAATAGACATTTCTCCAAAGAAGACATACAGATGGCCAAGAGGCACATGAAATGCTGCTCAACATCACTAATTATTAGAGAAATGCAAATCAAAACTATGATGAGGGGACTTCCCTGGTGGCGCAGTGGTTAAGAGTCTGCCTGCCAATGCAGGGGACACGGGTTCAAGCCCTCGTCCGGGAAGATCCCACATGCAGCAGAGCAACTAAGTCCACGTGCCACAACTACTGAGCCTGCGCTCTAGAGCCTGCAAGCCACAACTACGGAGCCCGTGTGCCACAACTACTGAAGCCTGCACACCTAGAGCCCATGCTCTGCAACAAGAGAAGCCACCACAATGAGAAGCCCATGCACTGCAACGAAGAGTAGCCCCTGCTCACCACAACTAGAAAAAGCCCACACGCAGCAATGAAGACCCCATGCAGCCAAAAATAAATAAATAAATAAAATTTAAAAAAAAAAACTGCAATGAGGTATCACCTCACACTGGTTAGAATGGGCAACATCAGAAAATCTACAAACAACAAATGCTGGAGAGGGTGTGGAGAAAAGGGAACCCTCTTGCACTGTTGGTGGGAATGTAAATTGATACAGCCACTATGGAGAACTGTATGGAGGTTCCTTTGACACCTAAAAATAGAACTACCATACGACCCAGCAATCCCACTACTGGGCACTACTGAGGAAACCATAATTTGAAAAGAGTCATGTACCACAATGTTCACTGCAGCACTATTTACAATAGCCAGGACATGGAAACAACCTAAGTGTCCATCAACAGATGAATGGATAAAGAAGATGTGGTACGTATATACAATGGAATTACTCAGCCATAAAAAAGACTGAAATTGGGTCATTTGTAGAGACGTGGATGGACCTAGAGTCTGTCATACAGAGTGAAGTAAGTCAGAAAAAGAAAAACAAATATCGTATATTAACGCATATATGTGGAACCTAGAAAAACGGTACAGATGAACCAGTTTGCAGGGCACAAATAGAGACACAGATGTAGAGAACAAACGTATGGACACCAAGGGGGGGAAAGCAGTGGGGGGTGGGGGGGATGAACTGGGAGATTGGGATTGACATGTATACACTAATATGTATAAAATAGATAACTAATAAGAACCTGCTCTATTAAAAAAAATTTAATTTAATTTAAAAAAAAAAGAAAGGAAAAAACATATCAAGGAAAGGATACATGAAGAATCCAGTTTGAAGGAAACTATGCCCCAAGAAACAAAAAAGTTTCCCGCAAGTGCTTCATGCTTTGGAATAAATGAATGAGAGCCAAAGTCTATAAACTGAGCATTCAAATAGTACACATTGATGGGGTTCAGGACACACTACCCCAAAATATGGCATCTCAGTGTACTGTATATTTTAAGAAGAAATTTGAGAAAATGACGGAAGCAAGAAGGTCACTCTGACCTTCCTCTGCCCTTCTCCCTTGAAAGAGTCATTAAAACCCTCAAGTGAGACGAACATCCTTGTCTCCAAAGACAAAGTGACACCTGGAAGAATCTGAACAAGCAGCCCTTGTTAGATTTACCCAAGTTTACTATAATTACCTCTTACTCCTTGACCTATCATATTCCTCCACGACTGTGTACTCTTGCTCAAACCTAGCATAAAAAGACTCAGGTCTAACTGTCAAAAAAACCCCAAACAAACCATAATTCAAAAAGACACATGCACCCCAATGTTTATTACAGCACTATTTACAATAACCAGGTCATGGAAGCAACCTAAATGCCCATAGACAGACGAATGGATAAAGATGATGTGGTACATATACACAATGGAATATTACTCAGGCATAAAAAGGAACAAAATTGGGTCATTTGTAGAGATGTGGAGGGACCTAGAGACTGTCATACAGAGTGAAGTAAGTCAGAAAGAGAAAAACAAATATTGTACATTAACGCATATATGTGGAATCTAGAAAAATGGTACAGATAAACCAGTTTGCAAGGCAGAAATAGAGATGCAGATGTAGAGGACAAATGTATGGACACCAAGGGGGAAAGCAGGATGGGGCGGGTGGTGGTGGGATGAATTGGGAGATTAAGATTGACATATATACACTAATATGTATAAAATAGATAACTAATAAGAACCTGCTGTATAAAAATAAAATAAAATAAAATAAAATTTTTTTAAATGGGCAGAAGATTTGAATAGATATTTTTGCAAAGAAGACATACAAATGGCCAACAGAAACATGAAAAGATGCCCAAAGGGCACAGGACCAGCTGGTATTTTTATATATTTTTTACAACTGAAGCTTGGGTTTTGGAAAACCTGGGAGGCTTTGGGGAAGAAGCTCAGGTTACAGGGATCAGGCCCGAGGATGGAATTCATGACTCTTGGACTCTGGCACCTGAATAAGGACAAACCTGAAAGACAGACACTTGCTGATCTGACCAAGGGGCCTGAGTATGGAACAGAATGAAGAAAGTACCCAGTCAAAATGCACAACTAGGCAGGATCTATAACAGAACTCCTGGCTCCAGGCTACTTATCTGGAATTCCAGCTGTTGCCAACTTGGGCTTCCCTGTCCTCAGGTTCACTGCTAGAGATGCATCACCAACTTACTTTAGACCCATGCTGTTGAGGGACAATGAAACAATTGCTGCTTACCCCTTGGTCACCACACATGCCAATCAGAATCCACAGTGTGCACCTGCCATTGGGTCACTTCCTCCAGCACCTGCCCAGCTGGGGGCTTTGGGGAAGAAAACAGGTAATCCTGGTCTCCAGCCCTCCTGCTTATCCTGCTGTAAGTAATCATTCATCCACTCTGACTCCTGACCCACCCAGCCATCTGAGGCCCCACCTCATCCCTCTCCTAGACTATTGCAGCAGCCTCCAGTTTGCCCTCCCTACCCCCAACTCCTACCACACAAATCCACTGCACAGAAAGCTACCCCATCAGTTTTCTTAAGGCTCAGTCAGGATCAGGTGCTCAAGCTGGTCTGAACCTCTTCAATGTCATCCTCACTGCTTAGAGAATAAAGTCTAAATCCCTCAACGGGACATCAAGATCTTACACAATCCAGGCACAACTTTTCCCTTCTCATTTCATTTCCCATTCTAGTCTCACATGGATCCCCTACCCTGTGCTTGAGCCATATTTAAATTCTTGTTCTCCTATAATGCTCTGCATGTTCCAACCTTCCTATCTTTTCAGTCTATTCTTTCCCCTCTGAAGCCCTCCTTTGTCTCTGCACTCATTGAAATCCTAGCCATTCTTTACAACTCATTCTTTTTTTTTTTTAACATCTCTATTGGAGTATGATTGCTTTACAATGGTGTGTTAGTTTCTGTTTTATAACAAAGTGAATCACTATACATATACATATATCCCCATATCTCCTCCCTCTTGCGTCTCCCTCCCACCCTCCCTATCCCACCCCTCTAGGTGGTCACAAAGCACCGAGCTGATATCCTTGTGCTATGTGGCTGCTTCCCACTAGCTATCCATTTTACACTTGTTAGTATATATAAGTCCATGCCACTCTCTCACTTTGCCCCAGCTTACCCTTCCCCCTCCCCATGTCCTCAAGTCCATTCTGCGTCTTCACTCGTGTCCTGTCCCTAGGTTCCTCATAACCACATTTTTTTTTTTTTTAAGATTCCACCTCCTCCATGAAGCCTTCCTAGTTGAAAGTAACTTCTCATTTCTCTCTGCCTCTAAGTACTTGTCATCATCTAAGTAGCCATCCTTGTCGCTCTCTGCCTGTGTTTCAGTTTAACCCTTATTTGAATGTAAACTCTTTGAGGGCAGTGCCGTGTATTAAATTGCTAGCATGGTGTGTATATTCAATAAATATTTGCTGAAGCTGAACTGATCTAGAAGATGAAATTAGACAGGGAGTTCTGGGGCAGTTAATAGAAGGAAGAAAGAATAGAGATCCTGGCCCTGTGTCCTCACAAAGCCAGCACGCCCTCAAGGATGAGGCTGGGGAGGAAGTCGCAGTGTCCCTAGGCATGGCCACATCCCAAGGGCTCACTACTGTCTCCAGCCACATAAATCCTGCCGCAGTGTTCAGAGACAGAGCCTTGACCTGGTGAGAAGCAGACACAACAACTGTCCGAACCCAGGTCACCTGGGTGTTAAGATGCTGAGACGTTAATGCCAGAAGCGTGCAGCCCAGACTCAAGCAGCCACGTTCATGCGTCCTTCTCAGGGCAGAATATGGCTCTCTCGGAGGAGGGGCAGGGAGAGTCAGCCATGACATTGCGCTGCCGTGAACAGCATCAAGATGGCTTGAGGTGTGCAGAAGTGATAGAGGTCATGAAAGGGCTTCTGTTTCGCTCTGCACACACCCTGACGTCTTTGGCTTTCAGCTTGCCCACTTCCTCTGGTCTGGCATAAAGAAGGCCCAGTTGTCAGCTCTGGGCACTGCTTGCACTCCTGCCCTCCCATAGGGACCCAGGTTTCCTACAGAACAGGGGGAGTGGTGAGCTGTCATCCTCTGCACTTCTCAGGGAACGAATTCCCAGAGATGTGGGAATTTGCCGTGAGGCAGGAAGCTTCTTCCTAGTGACTTGGGTTGGAGGTAGGAGGAAAAGGAGGTGAACAGAGGATCTGGCCTTGGCCCTAGCCCTAGGGTTCCAGCATGCACAGCAGGCTCGGGGATAGCCTGTGTGACCACTGGGAGTCCACCACCCCACCACCACTGCCACCGCTGCTCAGGGAAAAGGGAAAAATTAAAACGTCTGTAAGATGAGCTCCTACACACAAACCTGGAGGCTTATGGGGCCCCAGAAACCTGCCACTACCAGTGAGTGACTGATACAATAGGTATCTCAGTAGAACGCAGTTCACTTAGAAGGGTGAATGGTTACCATTGAATTCCACTAAAATCCCATCAATTACCAGGGCTTTATAAGAGCTCCTGACAAATAATGATAACTTACTGTTATGGGTTGAAGTCCTAACCCCCAGTACCTCATAATGTGACCGTATTAGAAATAGGATCATTGCAGATGTAATTAGTTAAGATGAGGTCACTAGGGTGGGCCAGATTCAATGACTGGTGTCTTATAATGAGGGAAATTTGGACAGATACACACACACACACACACACACACACACACACACACACAAGGAGAGCACCATGTGAAGAGACACAGAAGATGGCCACCTACAACCAAGGAAAGAGGCCTGGAATAGATTCTTGCCGAACAGCACTCAGTAGGAACCAACACCGCAGACATCTTGATTCAGACTTCTAGCCTCCAGATCTGTGAGACAACATATTTCTGTTGTTTAATCCACTCAGTTCATGGTACTTTGTTATGACATCCCTAACAAATGAACACTCTCACCATTGAAAAATTCTCACTATAAATCATGATCACTTATTTCAGTTAGCCCCACAACAACCCAATGAGTCAGATATTTTATTTATCCTCATTTTTCCAAACGAGGGCTCTGAGGCTATGAAAGGTTAAGAAATTTGCCCAAAGTATTAAGTTGTGGAGCCAAGATTTGAACTCTGCTGCCTGACTGTGAAATCCGTGTCCTTTTCTGCACCACCCACCACTGCCCCAGAAAGAAGGGAAGCCCTGATGAATAATGCTGTCGTGGGAACCAGGCCCACGTGAGCTCTGCCTGGTAGTCGTGCTCCGCATGTGGACACACTCGATTCATTGTTGTCAACACAATGGGCTTCCTGACATGCCACTGGGGTAGACAACACCTGGCAGCTCCCAGGTGGCCACACAGGAGCCAGGGTGGATGACAGGCCAGCAAGGGCCAACAGGTGAGGCCCAGCTGACAGGATTTGGCAAGAGGGTGAGGCCAGTATTCATGGACCTGACAGGTTCAGTCATGGTTCTACAGGGTGGGTGGCACTGGGCACTAAGAGAAGCCAATGAGAATTCTGTGAAGGCAGGAAACAGATGGGCAGTTATTAGGAATTGAGCCTGAAAAGGAATAAGGACAAGACAGGGGCAGAAATGCAGGATCTGGGACCCATGGAGACCAAAGAGGCTGAAATTCAAGGCCAGAAGGTGGGGAGGGACCACAGCAGCCCCTCAGGGAAGATGCTGCCCAAGGTCAGAAGTAACTGGTCTCTGAGGCTGATGCCCGTGGGTTTGACTTTGGTGGGAACAAGGTAGAGTTGAGAAGAGGCTTCTTGTCTACCTACTGGAGAAATAACTTATCTTGTGCAAATGAAGCAAATGGGGGAAATCCCGTGTCAGGCAGTTGCCCCAACTGCAGGCTTAGAGCCATCCTGGCTTTCATTTGGGTTTTCTCTGCCCTACTCTGCCTGGTTCAAGTCCAAGGGTCATGAAAGGCCTTTAACAGCTCTGGACAGAACACGCCTTCCTCATTTCTCTCCTGATTCTGAGCCCTGACTTCCTACCAGATAGGGTCCTAACACTCCCAGCAGATGTGCCCCAGCCACTTCCCAAGTGTTTCCTAGCCACTATCAGCAAGCCACCATCGCTTCCCTGAGTGTCTGGGGTCTCAGATATGAGCTTATGGGCTTCGCCAGTTGGAACCAAGGCCAGCCTTCAGGAAGTTGGTGGCAGGGGACTTGTTTCCCTTCTGAGCTCTACTTACCCATCTTCACACCATTGCAGGACTTCCTCACCCTACCTTCTGTGGGACATGGATAAGCATTTTAAATGTCATTATTTGTATATTCTAATCTAATGTACATTTTGAAAAGGCAAAATTTTATAAGTAGCAGCATAATTCTTACAGCGCTTTGGGATAAGTTTAACAAACGATGTCACAAGAACCGTAGAGAAATTCTGCTTTTTGACCCAGCAATAGCACCCTTGCAATGTCATTCTAAGGAAACATTCAAGAGATGAGGAATATACTCATTCATGAATTTAGTAAGCTTGCTAAAGATGTGAGGGCTGTGTGGAGGGATCACTATGCAGGGCACTCTATTCAATCTTGCCAGCAACCTCTGACTTCCTGCATTCCCCTCACCCTTTTTCATTTGGCCACCCAGATGACCTCTGAGGCTCCAAATCCTGCCCCCCCCGCATTATAAAGAGCAACTCAGCTCTCCATAACACCTTCCCCAACACTCCCCCACCCAAACCCCCCAAATGCTCCATTCAACACTCTCACTCCCCACTCCAGAGAAGGCAGTGAAAAGTGGTTATGCTTAGCATAGTTTTCCTCTTCCTCTCACATATACTATGGAAATTAGAAAGCTAATTGAAAAGAGAGAGGGTTAGCTCTGTATGTGCTGACATGAACAAAAGATATTGATGATTTATCACCAAATGAAACAAACAGACAAGTTACGGGGCCATATATACAGTGTGATACCTATGTATCCATGAGGTCTGGCAGGCTCTGTGTCAATCTGTTAGCTGTAGTTTCTTTCCTGTGGGGAGGAAATGGAATTGAGGTTATAATGGAGAACATTCACTTTTTTACTCCATATAAATATATTATTTGAACTTTGTTTATTTTACAATGAAAATGTATTGATTGTGCAAGTAAGAAAGAAAAGAAGATGTAGGATTTCAGCATGGGGAAAGCAGGCCAAGGATTGCCAAGGCCCTGCCCTCTTGGAGAAGCAAATTTTTACCCTCAGCTAGTTTGCTCATTTTTCCCCAACTGCCTCAGGAAGCCGAGAGAGAGTGGGCTCTCCTGTTGGAGGCATTGCTCAGAAAGCCAGGCTTAATGTTCTTCCATTGCTGCTGGCTAACAACCCTTCTCTCTCAGCCTTTCCAGACCACTCACCCGCACGCAGTGCACCAGGGTTGTATGGGGCCCGGAAGACCCCTCCTTGATAGGTTCTCCTTCCTCTGGTGAGAGCCATGCCAAAAAACCTGGGGTTCACCAGAACCACAAGCTCCTCTTCGACAAGGAGAGGTGAGGGAATTCTGAGTTGTTATTGATATCCCCTTTCACCTTTCTCGGCAGGATTAATCAGGCTTGGCCAAAACCAACCAGTAACCCTGAATGAAAACAGAGAAGACAGAGAGCCTCAGTTTTATCTTGTCCACTGTGCCTCAACTCATAGGAAACAAAGGTAAGTCAACAAGCTGTGGTTTGTAACCACTTTAATGGATCAGGGGAAGTAAGAGCCTTGAATGTCCTCCCAGGTCAGATGGAAGTTTCCCTCCTGGGAGAAGAAAATTCCTGCCAAGTTAGTGCTGGTTGTTGGCAGGCCACCTCAGGTCCTTGCCTTGTGGTGCTCTCCATAGGGTTGCTTGAGTGTCCTCACAACATGGCAGCTGGATTCCCCAAGAGCCGGTGATCCAGGGGTGATCAGGCCACATCTTTTATGACCTAGACTCAGAAGTCACACATCATTTCTGCCACATTCTATTCATTAGAAGCAAATTAGTAAGCCTAGCCCAGACTTAAGAGGAGGGGAATGAGGCTCCACTTTTTGAAGCGAGAAGAAAGAATTTGTGGGCATATTCTAAAACCACCACAGTCATTACCTATCAGCCCTTGTATAGCTTCAAGAGACACAAAAATGAGTCACACAAAATCCCTGCCGTCAACCGCAAATCAATCAATGTGATACACCACATTAACAAATTGAAGAATAAAAACCATATGATCATTGCAATAGATTCAGAAAAGCTTTTGACAAAATGCAATATCCAGTTATGATAAAAACTCTCCACAAAGTGGGTGTAGACAGAACATACCTCAGCATAACTAAGGTCACATATGATAAGCCCACAGTTAACATCATATTCAATGGTGAAATGCTGAAAGCATTTCCACTAAGATCTGGAACCAGACAAGGATGCCCAGTCTCACCACTTTTATTCAACAAAGTATTGGAAGTCCTAGCCACAGCAATCAGACAAGAAAAAGAGATTTAAAAATCCAAATTGGAAAGGAAGAAGTAAAAGTGTCATTGTTTGCAGATGACATGATACTATACCTAGAAAATCCTAAAGATGACACCATAAAACTACTAGAGCTCATCAATGAATTCAGTAAGCTGGAGGATACAAAATTAATGTACAGAAATCTGCCACATTTACATACATTAACAATGAACTATCAGAAGGAGAAATTAAGGAAACAATTCCATTTACAATTGCATTAAAAAGAATTAAATACCTAGGAATAGATCTAACTAAGGAGGTAAAAGACCTGTACTCAGAAAACTATAAGACACTGATGAAAGAAATTGAAGACTAACAAAAACAGATAGAAAGATATACTGTGTTCATGGATTGACAGAATTAATAGTGTTAAAATGACCATACTACCCTAGGCAATCTACAGATTCAATGCAATACCTATCAAAATACCAATGGCATTTTTCACAGAACTAGAATAAATAACTTTAAAATTTCTATGAAAACACAAAAGACCAAGAGTAGCAAAAACAATCTTGAGAAAGAAGAACAGAGCTGGAGATACCCCTCCAGCTCAACACCGCTAATCATCAGGGAAATGCAAATCAAAACCACAATGAGATATCACCTCACACCTGTCAGAATGGCCATCAGCAATAAGACCACAAATAATAAATGTTGGCCAGGACGTGGTGAAAAGGACCCCTTGTACACTGTTGGTGGGGATGTAAATTGGTACAGCCACTGTGCAAAACAGTATGGAGGTATGGAAGTTCCTCAAAAAACTAAAAATAGAACTACCATATCATCCAGCAATTCTACTCCTGGGTATATCTCTGAAGAAAACAAAAACACTAATTCGAAAAGATGCATCCCCCCCAATGTTCATAGCAGCATTATCTACAGCAGCCAAGATATGGAAGCAAACTAAGTGTCCATCAACAGATGACTGGATAGAGAAGATGTGGTATAAATATACATACAATGGAATATTACACAGCCATAACAAAGAATAAAATTTTGACATTTGCCACAACATGGGTGAACCTGGAGTCTATGCTAAGTGAAATAAGTCACACAGAGAAAGACAAATACTCTATTTTATCTCTTATACATGGAAACTAGAAAATAAAATGAATATAACAAAACAGAAGCTGACTCACAGATATAGAGAACAAACTAGTGATTACAAATGCGGAGAGGGGAGGGAGGGGCAAGACAGGGGTAGTGGATTAAGAGGTACAAACCACTCTGTATAAAATAAATGTTACAAGGATATATTGTACAGCACAAGTAATATAGCCAATATTTTACAATAACTTTAAATGGAGTATAATCTATAAAAATTTTGAATCACTATGTTGTACATCTGAAACTAATATAAGATTGTAAATCAACTATACCACAATTTTAAAAAAATTCCCTGTCCTCAAAAAACTTTTCGGCTTGACTTCCCTGGTGGTCCAGTGGGTAAGACTCCGTGCTCCCAATGCAGGGGGCCCAGGTTCGATCCTTAGTCGGGGAACCAGATCCCACATGCATGCTGCAACTAAAGATCCCACGTGCCACAACAAAGACCCAGAGGAGCCAAAATAAATAAATATTTAAAAAAAAAGAAAGAGTGGGCTTCCCTGGTGGCGCAGTGGTTGGGAGTCCGCCTGCCAATGCAGGGGACACGGGTTCGAGCCCTGGTCTGGGAAGATCCCACATGCCGCGGAGCAACTAAGCCCGTGAGCCACAACTACTGAGCTTGCGCGTCTGGAGCCTGTGCTCCGCAACAAGAGAGGCCGCGACAGTGATAGGCCCGCGCACCGCGATGAAGAGTGGCCCCCGCTCACCGCAACTGGAGAAAGCCCTCACACAGAAACGAAGACCCAACACAGCCAAAAATAAATAAATAAATAAAGTTATTAAAAAAATAAATAAAATAAAATAAAAAGAAAGAAAGAAAGAAAAACCTTTCAGCTTAACAAAGGAGACTGACAAGTCATACTGGATTATATAAGCTGTGGGAACACAGAGGACAAAGTTTTCTCCTGGGGGAGGGAGGACAGTGGGAGAGGAGTCTCTGAAAAGAGGTAGAATCTGATGTGGGCCTCGGAGTGTGAGTAGGAGTGTGTTAGATCAGGTGAACTGATGCTCAGCCCCCATTCCAACCACCTTCTGGTGTTCCCTATTCTGCAGGAGCTGCTAAGATAAAACTACATTTCCCAGACTTCTTTGCAGGTGACGCTCTGGAAAGGATTTAGGTTCTACTCAGTAAGACGCACAAAAGCAAGATTTGGAGGGCAGGAATTAGGTGTGAGCCAAGCTCCCATCCCTTCTGCTATTTCTGCGGACGAGTCTGCTGTGGAGGTGTTTGCTTTTCCTATGGCACAGGTGGCAGCAGCCCCAGACCCTGGCTCACGGGGATATCCTTTTGCTGTTGAGACTGTGGCTAGTGTGGCATGGTTCTGGAGTGGCAGCTATGCGCTTCCTGAGCGTAGACAATGCTCAGGCCTTCCAGAACCTCTTCTAGAGTTGGAGTGGAAGGACTCAGAGCACAGAGACAGCTTGCCTCAAACTCTCCCTCCTATGTCTATGTCTACTCCTCCTGGCCCCTTGACTTCAACCCTTTCATATCCTTAAAGGAGTGAGAGGCCACCCCTTTGCAAGGACTCAGAGGTGATCTTACTTTGGCCAGTGCCAGGATCTTGGAGCCTTAACTACGGCTGGGAGTGAAGCCATTTCATTTTAACAACCAGTCGCTCCAAGTTAAAAACCATAAAATGCCAACAGAAACTTAAGCTGGCCCTCTCCAATCTTTCACTGTCTCCCTCACTGAACCCATCCACACATGCAAAGTTGTCAGCCAAATGGAAGCATCGCTGGATTCATTTAAGGGATAAATGTGGGACCTTTAGAAAGTCTATAAGCCTAGCAGATGTCAGGAAGCCAGCAACTGATGTTTGCCTGTGGTTTCTGGGCTGTGTACCTGGGATGTGCAGGTTAGAACAGAGCTCACCTCTCCCCAGTCCTGGGCTGCAGAGACAATGACTTGTGATGGGGTTTTTATTGCTCTTGTTTTCAATCATTAATGTACCAGCATCACATGCCAGCTTCCACAGGGCTCTCATTCTCCAGCAGGCTCCCCACCCCTGCGCCCACATACACATACACAGTGCTTCAGATACTCGGGAGACTGACCTTCCCACATTCATTTGATAAATATTTATAGCTTAAGAAACAACAGGCTGGAAAGCCCACAACAGCCATCAATCCCACCCACAGTGGGACTTGCCTGGTGTCAGCTTGGCTTGTAAACCTCACTGAGTGCAGGGCAAGGCGTCCTGGGCAAGAGGCAATAAATACACACTGCTTGGTTGAGCCCCTAATTGACAGAATCTTGAAACCAGAAACCAAGTCTAGGTTTCCTGCGTAGCCCGTGAGCCTTAGATGGGAAACAAGCATGAGGACGAGATGGATTTGACTTCTGAAAGATGACTCTTTTTTGAATTGCAGTAAAGAGTCAGTGTCCAGATGTCCCCCAAAGACCTCCTTATGCAGCTTCTAAACATTTTCTAGATCCTGGACCCCTTTCAGAATGTGATTAAATTTCTGGGTATTCTCCCCAGAAAAATACACACAGGCACATACACCCAACACTGTGCATGTAATAACTTCAGGGACAGGCCTTCCAGAAGCTAAGAGTCTCACAGAGAAGGTAAACAAATGAAAATGCACATGAATATAGAGGACAACGTGACGGGCACTCTGAAGGATTGTGGCGCTTAAGTATTTTGAGAGATCATGGGGGAGAGAGGTCAAGTTGTAACGTAAAGAGCCAAGCACAACAAGAAGGAACCAATCCTAAATGCATTCCCACGTCCTCCAGACGTCCACCGAGGGCTTCTGTACCCTGATGTCCAAGTGAGGTGGCCTGGACTTCTGAATCCCGTGGACCAGAGAGTTCCACGTGCTCTCCAGCATTTCTGCTGGCTCCCTGTGGGGACCTCAGTCTCCTGGCCCTTCTACCTCTCGAAATTCTAGCTTCCTCACACACCACTTCTGTCCCCATACGACATCCCCCCCCAACACAAAATTCAGCCACTCCTTTGGCTTCCACAATAGAAAAATTCAATCCCACCAAGCATTTGTACATACAGGTTTTACAAAATATGGGAGAATGGGTCCTGGGAAAGGGTCATATTATACAGCACCTGGCCTTCTGCCATCACTGAGTCCCTCTGCCTTCTCTCCACACTTTTGTCTCTTTCCCCCTTTTTTTCAGAAGCAGCTCAAAGAGTTCCTGAGCCTTAGTGCCCGCTGACACCTAGGCCCGGGGTGAGGGTGGGGTGAGGGTTGGTGGGGAAGGAGAAGAACCCTCTCTCCAAGGACGGATCAAGGCATCCTTCCAAAGCACACACGCAGTGACTTCTCTAAGAGGAATTCAGCAATAAAAGTCTCTCCATCCCATTTGTATTGGTGAGTTGAAGAGAACTAAATCCACTCCAGCTAGATTAGGCAAGAAGTGATTTATGACAGGATATTAAGTGTCTTACAGAACTCCTAGGGGAAATGTAGAAAAGACTTTAGGTTGAGTTTTCAGAAAAGCCTCCCAAAGAAGATCTGGGCCACCAAGGAAGCTGCTCGCTCCAAAACCACCACTGCTCCTGCCACAAGGTCACCAGCAAAATGCATGATCCTGGCCTCCCAACATCCATGAGGCTGGAGACAGGACACCAGGATGCCTGCTCACGCCACCAGAGAGAGCTCAGTCAGTCCCTCAACTGCAATGCCAGCAGAAAGAGCAGGGGCAGCAGAAGTATGGCCTCTGCCTGGCTTCCACGCAGATCTCTTTTGCCTCATACCTTGAGGTCTGATCATCCATCCAAGGAAAGACTTCCGAGAGTCCATTACAGTCAGGATCCACAGGGCCTGCCCAACAGGTGGGGACTCTGATCTGAGCACTCATCCTTGTAATGTGGGTCACACACACTTGTGTGCCCTTCTCCTTGCCCCCAGGCAGAGCCAGGACTGGAATGAGGCAACGGGGCTCCAGGGGCGCAAAGTAGAAGGAGGCACTCCCTCTATGGCTCATGCAAGTGAAAGGTCAGCACCTGGAGTGAGTGTCTCCTTAAATATTTGTGCACTTGGTGCCTTGCTCGCCTCATCTTAGTTCCAGCCAGCTCCCAGGGGAGACTAACCTGCACTCCTTCCCCAGCCTTGACAATCTGGAAACAGGTCCTGGCTGGACATCGTGGTGAGATTTCCTGCCACCTTCAGCTTGATTCCTAGGCCAGATGTCAGAGGGGGCACCAGGCTGTCTGAAAGCCAACATTTCTAGGCCCAGCTTCCTGAATTCAGGAGTCTTCAATAAACCGATGTATTTTGTACCTCTTAACCCCCACCCCTATCTTGCCCTTCCTACATATAAAATAAATAAACTATAATGACATATTGTACAACACAAGGAATATAGCCAATATTTTACAGTAACTATAAATGGAATATAACCTTTAAAAAGTGTGAATCAGGGACTTCTCTGGTGGTTCAGTGGTTAAGACTGCAAGCTCCCAATGCAGGGGGCCCAGGTTCGATCCCTGGTCTGGGAACTAGATCCCACATGCATGCCGCAACTAAGAAGTCCTCATGCCACAACTAAGAAGTCCACATGCCACAACTAAGAGTCCACATGCTGCAACTAAGAAGCCCGCTTGCCACAATGAAGATCCTGTGTGCTGCAACTAAGACCCGGCACAGCCAAAATAAATAAATAACTATTTTTAAAAATTGTGAATCACTATGTTGTATACCTGAAACTTACATAATACTGTACATCAACTATACCTCAGGACTTCCCTGGTGGTGCAGTGGTTAAGAATCCGCCTGCCAGTGCAGGGGACACGGGTTTGATCCCTGGTCCAGGAAGATCCCACGTGCCGCGGAGCAACTAAGCCCGTGCGCCACAACTACTGAGCCTGCGCTCTACAGCCCGTGAGCCACAACTACTGAGCCTGTGTGCCACAACTACTGAAGCCCGCATGCCTAGAGCCCGTGCTCCGCAACAACAGAAGCCACCGCAATGAGAAGCCCACACACCACAACAAAGAGTAGTCCCTGCTCACCACAACTAGAGAAAGCCTGCGTGCAGCAACGAAGACCCAACACAGCCAAATATACATAAATAAATAAATGTATTAAAAAAAACTATATCTCAATTTTTAAAAAACTAAGTAGAAAATAAACAGCTGTATTTAAATCCCTCTGTGCTGATGTCTCATGAGGGATGCTGCTCTTTTGTCTTATGGAGTAAGGAGTTCCTTCTCCTTTTTCACACCAATAGGCAATGAAAGAGATAGAATATGGCTAAGCTCACCCCACTTTCCACCAACTTGCTCCCAAAGGGAGAAAAAGGAAGAAAAGCATTGTGATAAAAATAAATAAATTAGACTACATTAAAACTTAAAACTTCTGTGCATCAAAGGACACAATCAACAGAGTGAAAAAGCAACCCACAGAATGGGAGAAAATATTTATAAAACATATACTATCTGATAAAGAGTTAATAACCAGAATATATAAAGAACTCATACAACTCAATGACAAAAAAATAAACAACCTGATTTTAAAATGGGCAAAGGACTTGAGTAGATATTTATGCAAAGAAGACACATAAATGGCCAACAATCACATGGAAAGAGGCTCAGTATCACTAATCATTAGGGAAATGCAAATCAAAACCACAATGAGACACCACCTCACACCCATTAGGATGGTTACCTTAAAAAAAAACAAATAACGGAGTCCCCCGGCAAGATGGCGGAAGAGTAAGACGCGGAGACCACCTTCCTTCCCACAGATACAGTAGAAATACATCTACACGTGGAACTGCTCCTACAGAACACCCACTGAACGCTGGCAGAAGACGTCAGACCTCCCAAAAGGCAAGAAAATCCCCACGTACCTGGGTAGGGCAAAAGAAAAAAGAAATAACAGAGACAAAAGAATAGGGACGGGACCTGCCCCTCTGGGAGGGAGCTGTGAAGGAGGAAAGGTTTCCACACACTAGGAAGGCCCTTCGCTGGCGGAGACTGCGGGTGGCAGAGGGGAAGCTTTGGAGCCACGGAGGAGAGTGCAGCAACAGGGGCGCAGAGGGAAAAACGGAGAGATTCCCGCACAGAGGCTCAGCGCCGAGCAGCACTCACCAGCCCAAGAGGCTTGTCTGCTCACCCGCCGGGGCGGGCGGAGGCTGGGAGGCGAGGCTCGGGCTTCGGTCGGATCACAGGGAGAGGATTGGGGCTGGCGGCGTGAACACAGCCTGAAGGGGTTAGCGCACCACAGCTAGCCGGGAGGGAGCCCGAGAAAAAGTCTGCAGCCGCCGAAGAGGCAAGAGACTTTTTCTTGCCTCTTTGTTTCGCGGCGCGCAAGGAGAGGGGATTCAGAGCGCCGCCTAAACGAACTCCAGAGACAGGTGCGAGCCGCGGCTATCACCGCGGACCCCAGAGACAGGCACGAGCCGCGGTTATCAGCGCGAAAACCCAGAGACGGGCAGGAGACGCTAAGGCTGCTGCTGCCGCCACCAAGAAGCCTGTGTGCAAGCAAAGGTCACTCTCCACACCGCCCCTCCCGGGAGCCGGTGCAGCCCGCTACTGCCAGGCTCCCGGGATCCGGGGACAACTTCCCCAGGAGAACGCACGGCGCGCCTCAGGCTGCTGCAACGTCACGCCGGCCTCTGCCGCTGCAGGCTCGCCCCGCCTCCTCCGTACCGCTCCCTCCCCCCCCGGCCTGAGTGAACCAGAGCCCCCGAGGCAGCTGCTCCTTTAATCCCGTTCTGTCTGGGCGGGGAAAAGACGCCATCAGGCGACCTATATGCAGAGGCTGGTCCAAATCCAAAGCTGAACCCCGGGAGCTGTACGAACAAAGAAGAGAAAGGGAAATCTCTCCCAGCAGCCTCAGAAGCAGCGGATTACAGCTCCACCAACAACTTGATGTGCCTGTATCTGTTGAATACCTGAATAGACAACGAATCATCCCAAATTCAAGAGGTGGACTTTGGGAGCAGGATATATTAATTTTTCCCCTTTTCCTTTTTTTGTGAGTGTATATGTGTATGCTTCTGGGTGAGATTTTGTCTGTATAGCTTTGCTTTCACCATTAGTCCTAGGGTTAGGTCCGTCCGTTTTTAATTTTTGTTTTTTTTTTTACTTAAAAAAAATTTTGTTTCCTAATAAATGTTTTCTTAATAATTTTTTCCTTATTTTCTATTTTTAGAAATTAAAAAAAAATTTTAATAAGTTTTTTCATATTTTTTATTTTAAAAAATTACAAATTTTTTTCTTAATAAATTTTTTTCTTAATAATTTTTTTTATTTTTTAATATAAAAAATTAAGAAATCTATTTTTAAAAATTAAAAAAAATTTTTCTGAATACATTTATTCTTAATAATTTTTTTTCTTATTTTTTATTATAATAGCTTTATTTTACTTTATTTTATCCTCTTTCTTTCTTTCTATTTTTTTTCTCCCTTTTATTCTGAGCCATGTGGATGAAAGGCTCTTGGTGCTCCAGTCAGGCATCAGGGCTGTGCCTCTGAGGTGGGAGAGCCAACTTCAGGACACTGGTCCACAAGAGACCTCCCAGCTCCACGTAACACCAAACGGCGAAAATCTCTCAGAGATCTCCATCTCAACATCAAGACCCAGCTTCACTCAATGACCAGCAAGCTACAGTGCTGAACACCCTATGCCAAACAACTAGCAAGACAGGAACACAGCCCCATCCATTAGCAGAGAGGCTGCCTAAAATCATAATAAGGCCAGAGACACCCCAAAACACACCACCAGACGTGGACGTGCCCACCAGAAAGACAAGATCCAACCTCATCCACCAGAACACAGGCACTAGTCCCCTCCACCAGGAAGCCTACACAACCCACTGAACCAACCTTAGCCACTGGGGACAGATACCAAAAACAATGGGAACTACGAACCTGCAGCCTGTGAAAAGGAGACCCCAAACACAGTAAGATAAGCAAAATGAGAAGACAAAAAAACACACAGCAGGTGAAGGAGCAGGGTCAAAACACACCAGACCTAACAAATGAAGAGGAAATAGGCAGTCTACCTGAAAAAGAATTCAGAATAATGATAGTAAAGATGATCCAAAATCTTGGAAATAGAATAGACAAAATGCAAGAAACATTTAACAAGGATGTAGAAGAACTAAAGAGGAACCAAGCAATGATGAAAAACACAATAAATGAAATTAAAAATACTCTAGATGGGATCAATAGCAGAATAACTGAGGCAGAAGAACGGATAAGTGACCTGGAAGATAAAATAGTGGAAATAACTACTGCAGAGCAGAATAAAGAAAAAAGAATGAAAAGAACTGAGGACAGTCTCAGAGACCTCTGGGACAACATTAAATGCACCAACATTCGAATTATAGGGGTCCCAGAAGAAGAAGAGAAAAAGAAAGGGACTGAGAAAATATTTGAAGAGATTATAGTTGAAAACTTCCCTAATATGGGAAAGGAAATAGTTAATCAAGTCCTGGAAGCACAGAGAGTCCCATACAGGATAAATCCAAGGAGAAACATGCAAAGACACATATTAATCAAACTATCAAAAATTAAATATAAAGAAAACATATTAAAAGCAGCAAGGGAAAAACAACAAATAACACACAAGGGAATCCCCATAAGGTTAACATCTGATCTTTCAGCAGAAACTCTGCAAGCCAGAAGGGAGTGGCAGGATATACTTAAAGTCATGAAGGAGAAAAACCTACAACCAAGGTTACTCTACCCAGCAAGGATCTCATCCAGATGTGATGGAGAAATTAAAACCTTTACAGACAAGCAAAAGCTGAGAGAGTTCAGCACCACCAAACCAGCTTTACAACAAATGCTAAAGGAACTTCTCTAGGCAAGAAACACAAGAGAAGGAAAACACCTACAATAACAAACACAAAATATTTAAGAAAATGGGAATAGGAACATACATATCAATAATTACCTTAAATGTAAATGGATTAAATGCTCCCACCAAAAGACACAGACTGGCTGAATGGATACAAAAACAAGACCCATATATATGCTGTCTACAAGAGACCCACTTCAGACCTAGAGACACATACAGACTGAAAGTGAGGGGATGGAAAAAGATATTCCATGCAAATGGAAATCAGAAGAAAGCTGGAGTAGCAATTCTCATATCAGACAAAATAGACTTTAAAATAAAGACTATTACAAGAGACAAAGAAGGACACTATATAATGATCAAGGGATCGATCCAAGAGGAAGGTATAACAATTGTAAATATTTATGCACCCAACATAGGAACACCTCAATACATAAGGCAAATACTAACAGCCATAAAAGGGGAAATCGACAGTAACACAATCATAGTAGGGGACTTTAACACCCCACTTTCACCAGTGGACAGATCATCCAAAATGAAAATAAATAAGGAAACACAAGCTTTAAATGATACATTAAACAAGATGGATTTAATTGATATTTATAGGACATTCCACCCCAAAACAACAGAATACACATTTTTCTCAAGTGCTCATGGAACATTCTCCAGGATAGATCATATCTTGGGTCACAAATCAAGCCTTGGTAAATTTAAGAAAATTGAAATCGTATCAAGTATCTTTTCCGACCACAACGCTATGAGACTAGATATCAATTACAGGAAAAGATCTGTAAAAAATACAAACACATGGAGGCTACACAATACACTACTTAATAACGAAGTGATCACTGAAGAAATCAAAGGGGAAATCAAAAAATACCTAGAAACAAATGACAATGGAGACACGACGACCCAAAACCTATGGGATGCAGCAAAAGCAGTTCTAAGAGGGAAGTTCATAGCAATACAAGCCTACATCAAGAAACAGGAAACATCTCGAATAAACAATCTAACCTTGCACCTAAAGCAATTAGAGAAAGAAGAGCAAGAAAACCCCAAAGCTAGCAGAAGGGAAGAAATCATAAAGATCAGATCAGAAATAAATGAAAAAGAAATGAAGGAAACAATAGCAAAAATCAATGAAACTAAAAGCTGGTTCTTCGAGAAGATAAACAAAATTGATAAACCATTAGCCAGACTCATCAAGAGAAAAAGGGAGAAGACTCAAATCAATAGAATTAGAAATGAAAAAGGAGACGTAACCACTGACACTGCAGAAATACAAACGACCATGAGAGATTACTACAAGCAACTCTATGCCAATAAAATGGACAACTTGGAAGAAATGGACAGATTCTTAGAAATGCACAACCTACCAAGACTGAACCAGGAAGAAATAGAAAATATGAACAGACCAATCACAAGCACTGAAATTGAAACTGTGATTAAAAATCTTCCAACAAACAAAAGCCCAGGACCAGATGGCTTCACTGGCGAATTCTATCAAACATTTAGAGAAGAGCTAACACCTATCCTTCTCAAACTCTTCCAAAATATTGCAGAGGGAGGAACACTCCCAAACTCATTCTACGAGGCCACCATCACCCTGATACCAAAACCAGACAAAGATGTCACAAAGAAAGAAAACTACAGGCCAATATCACTGATGAACATAGATGCAAAAATCCTCAACAAAATACCAGCAAACAGAATCCAGCAGCACATTAAAAGGATTATACACCATGATCAAGTGGGATTTATTCCAGGAATGCAAGGATTCTTCAATATATGCAAATCAATCAACGTGATACATCATATTAACAAATTGAAGGAGAAAAACCATATGATCATCTCAATAGATGCAGAGAAAGCTTTCGACAAAATTCAACACCCATTTACGATAAAAGCCCTGCAGAAAGTAGGCATAGAGGGAACTTTCCTCAACATAATAAAGGCCATATATGACAAACCCACAGCCAACATTGTCCTCAATGGTGAAAAACTGAAACCATTTCCACTAAGATCAGGAACAAGACAAGGTTGCCCACTCTCACCACTATTATTCAACATAGTTTTGGAAGTGTTAGCCACAGCAATCAGAGAAGAAAAAGAAATAAAAGGAATCCAAATCGGAAAAGAAGTAAAGCTGTCACTGTTTGCAGGTGACATGATACTATACATAGAGAATCCTAAAACTGCCACCAGAAAACTACTAGAGCTAATCAATGAATTTGGTA
Organism: Balaenoptera ricei; assembly: GCF_028023285.1. Lineage (NCBI taxonomy): Eukaryota > Metazoa > Chordata > Mammalia > Artiodactyla > Balaenopteridae > Balaenoptera > Balaenoptera ricei. Next base: position 68,251,905 of record NC_082646.1, read on the forward strand.
AAGTAGCAGGATACAAAAGTAATGCACAGAAATCTCTTGCATTCCTATACACTAATGATGAAAAATCTGAAAGTGAAATTAAGAAAACACTCCCGTTTACCATTGCAACAAAAAGAATAAAATATCTAGGAATAAACCTACCTAAGGAGACAAAAGACCTGTATGCAGAAAATTATAGGACACTGATGAAAGAAATTAAAGATGATACAAATAGATGGAGAGATATACCATGTTCTTGGATTGGAAGAATCAACATTGTGAAAATGACTATACTACCCAAAGCAATCTACAGATTCAATGCAATCCCTATCAAGCTACCACAGGCATTTTTCACAGAACTAGAACAAAAAATTTCACAATTTGTATGGAGACACAAAAGACCCCGAATAGCCAAAGCAATCTTGAGAACGAAAAATGGAGCTGGATGAATCAGGCTCCCTGACTTCAGACTATATTACAAAGCTTCAGTAATCAAGACAGTTTGGTATTGGCACAAAAACAGAAATATAGATCAATGGAACAGTATAGAAAGCCGAGAGATAAACCCATGCACATATGGTCACCTTATCTTTGATAAAGGAGGCAAGCATATACAGTGAAGAAAAACAGCCTCTTCAATAAGTGGTGCTGGGAAAATTGGACAGGTACATGTAAAAGTATGAAATTAGAACACTCCCTGACACCATACACAAAAATAAACTAAAAATGGATTAAAGACCTAAGTGTAAAGCCAGACACTATAAAACTCTTAGAGGAAAACATAGGCAGAACACTCTATGACATAAATCGCAGCAAGATCCTTTTTGACCCAGCTCCTAGAGAAATGGAAATAAAAACACAAATAAACAAATGGGACCTAATGAAACTTAAAAGCTTTTGCACAGCAAAGGAAACCATAAGCAAGACCAAAAGACAACCCTCAGAATGGGAGAAAATATTTGCAAATGAAGCAAGAGAGGATTAATCTCCAAGATTTACAAGCATCTCATGCAGCTCAATAACAAAAAAACAAACAACCCAATCCAAAAATGGGCAGAAGACCTAAATAGACATTTCTCCAAAGAAGATATACAGATGGCCAACAGACACATGAAAGAATGCTCAACATCCTTAATCATTAGAGAAATGCAAATCAAAACTACAATGAGGTATCATCTCACACCGGTCAGAATGGCCATCATCAAAAAATCTAGAAACAATAAATGCTGGAGAGGGTGTGGAGAAAAGGGAACACTCTTGCACTGTTGGTGGGAATGTAAATTGATACAGCCACTATGGAGAACAGTATGGAGGTTCCTTTAAAAACTAAAAATAGAACTACCATACGACCCAGCAATCCCACTACTGGGCATATACCCTGAGAAAACCATAATTCAAAGAGTCATGTACCAAAATGTTCATTGCAGCTCTATTTACAATAGCCAGGACATGGAAGCAACCTAAGTGTCCATCATCGGATGAATGGATAAAGAAGATGTGGCACATATATACAATGGAATATTACTCAGCCATAAAAAGAAATGAAATGGAGGTATTTGTAATGAGGTGGATGGAGTTAGAGTCTGTCATACAGAGTGAAGTAAGTCAGAAAGAGAAAAACAAATACAGTATGCTAACACATATATATGGAATCTAAGGGAAAAAAAAAAAAGGTCATGAAGAACCTAGTGGCAAGATGGGAATAAAGACACAGACCTACTAAAGAATGGACTTGAGGATATGGGGAGGGGGAGGAGTGAGATGTGACAGGGTGAGAGAGTGTCATGGACATATATACACTACCAAATATAAAATAGATAACTAGTGGGAAGCAGCCACATAGCACAGGGAGATCAGCTCGGTGCTTTGTGACCACCTAGAGGGGTGGGATGGGGAGGGTGGGAGGGAGGGAGATGCAAGAGAGAAGAGATATGGGAACATATGTATATGTATAACTGATTCACTTTGTTATAAAGCAGAAACTAACACACCATTGTAAAGCAATTATACTTCAATAAAGATGTTAAAAAAAAAAAAACAAATAACAAAAAAGCCACCAGAAAATAACACATGTTGGCAAGGATGTAGAGAAATTGGAAGCCTTGTGCACTGCTGGTAGGAAGGTGAAATGCTGCAGCCACTATGGAAAACAATATCATGGTTCCTCAAAAAATTACAAATAGAATTCCGTATGATCCAGCAATTCCATTTCTGAGTATATACACAAAAGATTTGAAAGCAGGGTCTTGAGGAGATATTTATACTGCCATGTTCATAGCAGCATTACTCACAATAGCCCAAAGGTGGAAGCAACCCAAGTGTCCATTGATGGATAAACAAAATATATACATACAGTGGAATATTATTCAGCCTTTAAAAGGTAGGAAATTCTGAACATGCTGCAACATGGATGAACCTTGAGAACACTAGGCTAAGTGACATATGCCAGTCACAAAAAGACAAATTCTGTTTGATTCCACTTACCTAGAGTGATCAAATTCATAAAGACAGGAAGAAGAATGGTGATTCAGGGGCTAGGGGATGGGGAGAATGGGGAGTTTAATGGGTAGAGAGTTTCAGTTTTTCAAGATGAAAAGAATTCTGGAGATTTTTTTATACAATAATGTGAATGAGCTTACCACTACTAAACTGTACACTTAAAAAGAATTAAGAAGGTAGATTTTATGTATATCTTACCACAATTAAAACATTTTTAATTAAAAAAAAAGAAAAGCATTATGCATGAGCTGCCTTTCTCTGCCCTCTCTATGTAACAGTGTTTGAGGATTACCATTTGGATTAGAAAGGGCCTTTAGAATACCTGCCCAAATCTGCAGGAGTGCTATGTGTTTAATATAGTACATCTGCCATTGGTGGTGGAGGGGCTGGGGCACCAGGCATTGCGCTCAGTACTGTACTTTACTTGTGGTTCCTTTTTCTTTTTTTTTTTTTAATTTTTATTTATTTACTTATTTATTTTTGGCTGTGTTGGGTCTTCGTTGCTGCTTGTGGGCTTTCCCTAGCTGCGGCGAGTGGGGGCTACTCTTCGTTGCAGTGTGTGGGCTTCTCACTGCGGTGGCTTCTCTTGTTGTGGAGCACAGGCTCTAGGCACGCAAGCTTTAGTAGTTGTGGCATGCGGGCTTCAGTAGTTGTGGCTCGCGGGCTCTAGAGCACAGACTCAGTAGTTGTGGTGCATGGCACACGGGCTTAGTTGCTCTGAGGCACGTGGGATCTTCCTGGACCAGGGCTTGAACCCGTGTCCCCTGCGTTGGCAGGCGGATGCGTAACCACTGTGCCACCAGGGAAGCCCCATGGTTTCTTATTTAATCCACATGAAGACCCTAGGGGGTAGGTCTAATTATTAGGGATGAAACTGAGGCTTCAACGGGTTAAGTAACTTACCAAGTCACAGAGCTAATACATCAGTGACCCTGAGACCTGACCCCAGGTCCAGTAGGGCTCTGAGGCTGGGTGGCCAGCACCACACCACACTGCCTCCCTGGCAGAGGCTGACTTTTCAAGGTCCATTTCAGGCTCCTTCCCAGCACGATCAGAACCCTGGTGTAAGAGGCTCTCTATCTTCCCCACTCCTACCACTGCCCCCATGAAATGTTAAATAAACGTACAAGGATAACTTTCCTTCTACCTCTTTGCAGCCGCCGCCCCAAGAGGCCCACCCAGACCAAATCGCACACAGGAGGCGGCCAGCGGTGCGGTAGGTGGTGTGCTGCCCTGGAAGGGAGACCGAGAGCTTTCCAGCCAAAGGGCCCTGGGTTGAAAGCCCAGTGCCACCCCTACGTAGCTGTTTGACACTGAGCACGTGACACCCTCTCTGAGCCTCATTCATTATCTGTAAAATGGGATAAGTGATCCTCACCTCGTAGGGTGGTTAAGGGGTTTAAATGAGTATGTATACAGTCCTTCCTCAGCGTCCGCAGAGAATCAGTTCCAGGAGCTTCCTCGGACGCCAAAATCCACGCATGCTCAAGTTGCTTATATAAAATGGGTACAGTAGGCCCTCCGTATCCATGGGTTTTTCATCCATGGATTCATCCAACCTAGTATTGAGTGGTTGGTTGAATCAGAAGCTGTGAAACCCATTTAGGTCTTTAATCCATTTTGAGTTTGTTTTTGTGTATGGTATTAGGGAGAGTTCTAATTTCATTTTTCACATGTAGCTGTCCAGTTTTCCCAGCACCACTTATTGAAGAGACTGTATTTTCTCCATTGTATATTCTTGCCTCCTTTGTCATAGATTAGGTGACCAAAGGTATAAGGCCAGACACTATAAAACTCTTAGAGGAAAACACAGGCAGAACACTCTTTGACATAAACCACAGCAAGATCTTTTTTGACCCACCTCCTAGAGTAATGAAAATAAAAACAAAAATAAACAAATGGGACCTAATTAAACTTAACAGCTTTCGCACAGCAAAGGAAACCATAAACAAGAAGAAAAGACAACCCTCAGAATGGGAGAAAATATTTGCAAATGAAGCAATTGACAAGGGATTAATCTCCAAAATATACAAACAGCTTATGCAGCTCAATATCAAAAAACAAACAACCCAACCCAAAAATGGGAGGAAGACCTAAATAGACATTTCTCCAAAGAAGACATAGAGATGGACAAGAGGCACATGAAAACATGCTCACCATCATTAATTATTAGAGAAATGCAAATCAAAACTACAATGAGGTATCACCTCACACCGGTCAGAATGGCTGTCATCAAAAAATCTACAAACAATAAATGCTGGATAGGGTGTGGAGAAGAGGGAACCCTCTTGCACTGTTGGTGGGAATGTAAATTGATACAGCCACTATGGAGAACTGTACAGAGGTTCCTTAAAAAACTAAAAATAGAACTACCATATGACCCAGCAATCCCACTACTGGGCATATACCCTGAGAAAACCACAATTCAAAAAGAGTCACGTACCACAATGTTCATTGCAGCTCTATTTACAATAGCCAGGACGTGGAAGCAACCTAAACGTCCATCAACAGAGGAGTGGAGAAAGAAGATGTGGTACACATATACAATGGAATATTAGCCATAAAAAGGAACGAAATTGGGTCATTTGCAGAGATGTGGATGGACCTAGAGACTGTCATACAGAGTGAAGTAAGTCAGAAAGAGAAAAACAAATATCGTACATTAATGCATACATATGGAATCTAGAAAAATGGTATAGGTGATCTTATTTGCAAAACAGAAATAGAGACACAGACGTAGAGAACAGATGTATGGAAGGAAGGGGGAAGGGGTGGGATGAATTGGGAGATTGGGATTGACATATATACACTATTGATACTATGTATAAAATAGCTAACTAATGAGAAACTACTGTATAGCACAGGGAAATCTACTCAATTCTCTGTGGTGACCTAAACGGGAAGGAAATCCAAAAAAGAGGGGATATGTGTATACATATAGCTGATTCACTTTGCTGTACAGCAGAAACTAACACAACATTGTAAAGCAACTATACTCCAATAAAAAAGTAATTTAAAAAAAAAAAGAAGAAGCTGCAAAACCCAGCAGATTCAGAGGGCAAACTGTGTATACAAAATCTGTGTTGTCAGCCAAGGTTGCCTGTCCTTTGAAATTCAAAAACACTGGCTTGAATCTTATTTCAGCCTCTGCCAGGAACAAGATCCATCTAGAGATTTATTCCTGCACAAATTGGAATTGTGTCACTTTCCTTCGAAGGCAAAGAGGCTTGGTTTTAAATACTATTTTCTTCTCTGTTATCCATGAAAATTTCCAAGAACTGTGCCAGGTCCATCATAATCACTTAGAGGACCAAGAGGTCAAAGGAGGGGTAGAAAGGAACAGTCCTCCTTCTTAAAGCAGAGGCTGGACCCCTCCACAGACGACTTCCGGGAGGAGTTGATCTGTTCTGAGGTTTTCTGATCTAAGAAACAGAAAACCCAACCTGAAGGCCTTAAATACCAGGCAACTTATTTGTTCCCAAAGTCTAAAGTTCAGAGGCAGGGTGAGCTTCTAGCACCGGTTGTTCAGAGGCTACACCTCTGTTTGCCTGGGTCTCTCCCCTCCCCCTCCCACCCCCATCAGCTCTTTCCAAACTGGCCTCTTGGAGTAGCAGGATGGCTCCTGGCAGCTTCCAGGGTGACATGCCTCCTCGTTCACAGCTAATGGATCAATGTGGTCACATGCCCACTCCTATGCCAAGGGAGTTGGTATTATGTTGATGGCTTAAGTCAGTTGGAACCTACCCCAAAACCAAAAGTTGACTTGATCCTTGACTTAAACCACATTGTTGTTATACACGGTGGGATAGCTACTGGTGGGGCAACCGTATTACAAAACCCTTTATCAGTGTGGGTGTGTGTCAGCCTGTATGTGTGATATGCCAGTGTGTGTAAAGTATGAGTGTGCTATGTGTATGTCATGTGTCTGTGTGAGAATGTGTGTGAGATGTGTGTATATACATGTAGGTGTGCTTGGTAATCATTTTGCAATGTACACAGGTCAAATCATTACACTGTGCACCTTAAACTTATACAGTGCTGGATGTCAATCATATCTCAATAAAACTGGAAAAATTTAAAAACCGTACGTACGCTATGTGATTGTGTGTATATGTGTGTATGTGAAGTGTGTGTGTGTGCTGAGAAGAACAAGTGTCCAAATTAAGTGTCACTTCTGTTTGGGGCCTTTCCCTCTGATCTCTGCTGCTACCACCTTGATGGCCACTAGGGGGCACTGTGCTCCCCTTTTAACACTGGCCAATGTGTGTACAAAATCCTTTTCCCCTAAGCACAGATGAGAGGTTGGAAATTTTGAAAACAACTATACTAACAAAAACGAACAGAAAGGAAATCAATTCAGAGAGCATAAGAAACATTCAAAGTTGTTTCTTACAACGTACATTGCGGAGCCAATAATTACCTCCTGTTTTCCGCAAAGCGCTGTCTGCCTTTGAGTCTCCCCAGCTCCTGGCTGTGACTGAGGGACACCGTCTCACTCCCTGCTTTGCAGAACAGTCTCCAAGAAACCTGTTCCCTTGCAGCCAAGGCCAAAACTCCCATCTGTGCTCACCATTTCACCTCAGGGCCCTTCCTCCCCACTCCCTCCTCTCCCCCTCCTCCTATCACTGTTCCAGGAGACTGCCTTTCCCAGCAGCAAGGGGCCCACAGTAAAACAGCTTCATTATACTCTGCAAGCTAAGAATCAGCACGATCTAAACACAGATAGAAAGGTGGCCTCATGCTCTCCATCAGCGCACTTTAGACTCCCACGAGAGACCAGAAGGTCACCTTCTCCCCAAGCCCTAGTCTGGTGCGGGTTCTAGCTGCCTGGCCTGCTGTCCAGCCCCTCCCCCTCCCCTACCCTGCCCTCGCCCGGGCCCTGGCCAATCGAGCGGAACCACAGTCCTGTGCAGCCCTCTACTGCCCTCTACTGGGGTTTTGCTTACACAGTCCTGGAGTTCACCAGCACCCAGGGACTACGGGACTCTCTTCACCAACTCTTTCAGAGTTCCCCTTTGGTCTGGCCGCTGGAACATAACTCACCAATATTTTAACCCACCCATCGCTTCTCAGATGCTTAATTAATCTTTTTAAAGCTCTAAGGGATTTAAAACTCTCACTCCCCAGGGCCAGGGTGAAAACTGAAAGAACTTACTTTTTCATTCATTCATGATTCAAATGTTTATTGCATGCTGTTTGCTAGACTCCGTGCTTGCACTAAGGACACAAAAAGGAATAAAAAAGAAACTATCCCAAAAAGGAATAAATAAGATGCTGGGATAAAATATAACAAGGAGAAGCTACTTGGATGAGGAGAAAGCAACTCTTCCTCACTGCAACTTTTGTTCTCTTGCCCATCTGCACATAACAGCCAGAGTGACAATGTTATACACTGAGAAATTGGAGCATGTCACTTTCCTACTTCAAATCCATTAAGTGCTTCCATTTGTATTTAGGACAAAACCAAGCTGTCCCTACAAAATCTGGCCTATCTTTCCAACTCCATCTTGTGTCCTTCTCTCCTGTGTTTGCTGTGCTCACCACACTGGTCTTTTTTTAGCTTCCGCAAATAAGCCAAGCTGTTTTCTGTCTCCCAACCTTTGGATATGCAGCTCCCTCTACCTCGGATGCTCCTACCTTCGTCTCCATGAAACTGGTTACTTCTTATTCTTCAAATGTCAGCTTATATGTCACCCATCAGCAAGACCTTCTCTGTCTTCCCCATCCAAAACATGTCCACTTCTAGTTCTATCTGATATCAAAACATATTTTGAAACTTCAATTAATAAAGCAGTTTGATATGAGAAGAAATTAATGAAACCAAATAAGAAATAGACTCTAACGCACAAGGGAATTTACTGTAAAGTGGAAAGGTGAGATTTCAAATCATTGGGGAAAAGAGGTTAGTAAATAAAATAAAAGTAAGTAGTGATAGCAAAACAAGTCAGTACCTATTGAGATAAGAACAAAGCTGGGTTCTTATCTCACTCCTTACACCCAAGTCAATTCCAAATAGATCAAATATGAACTGTAAAAAATAAATCATAAAATATCTTTAAAAAGGGGGTTAACTAAATACTAATCTAAGATAGAGGCTTTTCTGAGAAGGCTATGAAATCCAGAAGCTAGAAGGGGAAAAGTTAGTCAACTTGTCTAGGTAGCAATGTAACTTTGGTATGAAAAAAAGGGAAAACAACAACAAAAACTGAAACTTAAATGAAAGGCTAGGTTCCAAAACAGGGAAAACAAATTTAAAACATATTTGTCAAAGAGCTCTTTTCCTTAACTTAAATAGAACTGATATAAATGAATATATATATATATATATATATATATATATATATTTAAAAGCCCAACAGAAAAGCATGCAAAGGGTAGAAAGAGATCATAGAAAAGCAAATTCAAAAGATGATAAACATGCAGAAAGATGCTCTAACTCATGTATACTTAAAGAAATGCAAATCAAAATGGTAAGAAAACATTTTTTTTTCACTTTTCAAACTGGTACAAGGCTTCTCTGATGCTGGCAGGGATGTGAAGAAATTAATCCTCTCATCCACTTTTGATGGAAGGGGGGTACAAATTGATGCAATTTCTTACTGCAGGTAAATCTGATAAATATAAAAATTTAAAAGGCACATGTCTTTTTATATAGCAAAAAATTTAGATATGGTTATACCTACAAAAATTCAGTCACATATGTACAGTTATCTTTCTGGCAGAATTTTTATAAAAACAAAACTCAAAGTGTCCATTAAAAGTAAAATAAATTATCCATCATCTATGATTCCATACATAGAAAATCCCAAAGATGCCATGGAAAAACTACTAGAGCTCATTGATGAATTCTGTGAAGTTGCAGGATACAAAATTATTATATATAGAAACCTGTTGCATTTCTATACTAACAATACACTATCAGAAAGAGAAATTAAGAAAACAGTCCCATTTACAATCCTATCAAAAAGAATAAAATACCTAGGAATAAATCTAACCAAGGAGGTAAAAGAACTGTATTCAGAAAGCTGTAAGACACTCATGAAAGAAATTGAAGATGACACCAACAGATGGAAAGATACACCATGTTCATGGATTGGAAGAATTAATATTGTTAAAATAACCACACTACCCAAGGCAATCTACAGATTCAGTGTAATCCACATCAAAATACCAATGGCATTTTTCACAAAACTAGAACAAATAATTTAAAAACTTGTATGGAAACACAAAAGAACCCAAATAGACAACAATCACCTTGACTTCAGACTATACTACACAGTTACAGTCATCAAAACTGTATAGTACTGGCACAAAAACAGACACAGAGATCAGTGGAACAGAATAAAAAGTCCAGAAATAAACCCATGCACTTATGGTCAATTAATCTACAACAAAGGAGGCAAGAATATACAATGAAGAAAAAACAGTCTCTTCAATAAGTGGTGCTGGGAAAACAGGACAGCTACATGGAAAAGAATGAAATTAGAACATTTTCTCACACCATATACAAAAATAAACTCAAAATAGATTAAAGACCTAGGTGTAAGACTAAATACCATAAAACTCCCAGAGGAAAATATAGGCAGAACATTCTTTGACATAAATCATAGCAATATTTTTTGGATCGCTCTCCTAAGGCAAAGGAAACAAAAGCAAAAATAAACAAATGGGACCTAATTAAACTTAAAAGCTTTTGCACAGCAAAGGAAACCATCAACAAAATGAAAAGACAACCTACTGAATGAGAAAATATTCGCAAATAATATGACCAATAAGGAGTTACTATCCAAAGTATATAAATAGCTCATGCAACTCAATATAAAATAAATAAACCTGATTAAAAAATGGGCAGAAGAACTGAATAGACATTTTTCTAAAGAAGACATACAGATGGCCAAAGGTACATGAAAAGACACTCAACATTGCTAATCATCAGGGAAATGCAAATCAAAACCACAATGAGATATTACTTCACACCTGTCAGAATGGCTATCATCAAAGACATTACAAGTAAATGTTGGTGAGGGTGCAGAGGAAAGGAAACCCTCTTGCACTGTTGGTGGGAATGCAAATTGGTACAGCACTGTGGAAAACAGTATGGAGGTTCCTCAAAAAACTAAAAATAGAACTATCATATCATCCAGCAATTCTACTCCTGGGTATATCTCTGAAGCAAATGAAAACACTAATTTGAAAAGATACATGCACCCATATGTTAAAAGCACCATTATTTGCAATAGGCAAGACATGGAAGCAGCCTAAGTGCCCATCAACAGATGAATGGATAACGAAGATGTGAGATATATATATATATATATATATATATATATATATATATATATATACACACACACACACACATATACATACAATGGAATACTACTCAGCCATGAAAAATAATGAAATTCTGCCATTTGCAACAACATGGATGGACCTGGAGGGTATTAGTCTTAGTGAAATAAGTCACACAAAGACAAATACTGTATGTTATCACTTACATGTGAAATCTAAAAGATACAACAAAGGAATGAATATAACAAAACAGAAACAGACTTGCCAATATAGAGAACAAACTAGTGGTTATGAGTTGGGAGAGGGAAGGGAGGATGGGCAAGAAAGGTGTAGAAGATTAAGAGGTACAAAATCCTATGTATAAAGTAAGTAAGCTACAAAGATATATTGTACAGAACAGGAAATGTAGCTAATATTCTATAATAACTGTAAATGGAGTATAATCTATAAAAATTTTGAATCACTATGTTGTATACCTGAAACTAATATAATATTGTAAATCAACTGTACCTCAATAAAAAATAAATAAATAAATAAATAACATTAAAAAAAAATTATGGTACTGGCACAAAAACAGACACATAGACCAATGTAACAGAGTAAAGAGTCCAGAAATAAACCCACAACTTATGGTCAATTAACTACAACAAAGGAGGCAAGAATATACAACGGGCAAAAGATAGCCTCAATAAATGGTGCTGGGAAAATTGGACAACTACATGTAGAAGAATCAAACTGTGACTACTCTCTCACACCATGCACAAAAACAAACTCAAAATGAATTAAAGACTTAAATATAAGCCCTGGAGTCATAAAACTTCTAGAAGAAAACCTAGGCAGTATGCTCTTTGACATTGGTCTTTGTAATTTTTTTGGATACGTCTCCTCAGGCAAGGGAAACAAAAGCAAAAATAAACAAATGGAACTATATCAAACTAAACAGCTTTTGCACAGTGAAGAAAATTATCAACAAAAGGAAAAGGCCACCTACAGAATGGGAGAATATATTTGCAAACAATTTGTCCAATAAGGGGTTAATATCCAAAATAGACAAAGAACTCACACAACTCTACATCAAAAAAACAAACAGCCAGATTTTTTTAAATGGGCAGAAAACCTGAATAGATGTTTTTCCAAGAAAGACATAGAGATGGCCAACAGGCACATGAAAAGATGCTCAACATCACTAATCATCAGGGAAATCAAAGCAAAACCACAATGAGATACTACCTCACACCTGTCAGAATGGCTATTATCAAAAAGATTACAAATAACAAATGTTGGTGAGGGTGTGGAGAAAAGTGAACCCTCTTGCACTGTTGGGAATGCAAATTGGTGCAGCTAATATGGAAAAGAGTATGGAAAAAATAGAACTACTATATGACCCAGCAGTTCCACTCCTGAGTATTTATCTGAAGAGAACAAAACCACTAATTCAAAAAAAAAAATGCACCTGTATGTTCATTGCAGCATTATTTACAATAGCCAAGATATGGAAGCAACCTAAGTGCCCATCAATAGATGACTGGATAAAGAAGATGTGGCACGTATATAATGGAATACTACTCAGGCATTAAAAAATGAAATTTTGCCATTTGCAACAACATGGACGGACATGGAGGGTATTATGCTAAGCAAAATAAGTCAGACAGAGACATATACTGTATGGTTCCACTTATATGTGGACTCTAACAAAACAAAACAAATACACAAATATAACAAAGCAGAAACAGAGTTACAGATACAGAGAACAAACAGGTGGTTGCCAGAGGGGAGGAGTAGGAGAAGGAAAGAAATAGGTGAGAGAGATTAAGAGGTACAAACTTCCAGCTGCAAAATAAATGTCACAAGTATCAAATGTCCATTGGCGGGAATATAGTCAATAACTATGTAATATCTTTGTATGGTGACATATTGTAACTAGTTGTAACTAGGCTTATTGTGGTGATCAGTGTGGAATATATAGAAATATTAAATATCTAAGTTGTGTAACAGGAAATAACATAGTGTAGAAGTCAATTATACTTCAAAAACAAACAAACAAATTTTAAAACTCATAGAAAAAGAGATCAGATCTGTGGTTACCAGAGGCAAGGGTTGGGTGGAGGGGGAATTGGATGAAGGCAGTCAAAAGGTACAAACCTCCAGTTATAAGGTAAGTAAGTACTAGGGATATAATGTACAACATCGTAAATTTAGTTAACGCTGCTGTATGTTATATATGAAAGTTGTTAAGACAGTGAATCCTGAGTTCTCATCTCAAGAAAAAAAGTGTTTTTTTCTATTCTTTAATTTTGTATCTATATGAGATGATGGATGTTCCCTAAACTTATTGTGATAATCACTTCATGATGTATGTAAATCAAATGATTATGCCATACACCTTAAACTTATATAGTTCTGTATGTCACATATCTCTATACAACTGGAAGAAAAAAATTATCTGTCATTTACACGATGCAATTATGTGCAGAGATTAAAGAGAATAAGGGTGATCTGGACATGCCAATGGGGAAAGACTTTTAATACATTATTGTTAATAATTTAATTTTAATTAATAATTAACTTTATTAATTCTCTTTTATTCTTGAAAGCATGCTGTAGAGGAAAATGATCCCTTTTGTATAATTTATAGCATTGACACATATATGTGTAAGTTTTTTTTTTTTTCTGGAAGGAATCACAGGATTTTGCTTTTTACCTTTGGAGAGAGAAAATGAGATGGGAAGGGAAGGAGCGAGATTTTCCCTTTTCATTTTGTACTTCTCTGGAGTAAAGTTAAAGGGCTTGAAAACTTTCACCTTGGATATATATTATTTTTTAACTTTTTTTTTTTTTCTAATTTGCCACTCAACTGTTTGTAATGAAATTATGGTCTCAGCTATGAATGCCCCTTTCAATATATGTTCTGTGATAAGCAACAGAATTCCTTTAAGCGTGTCTCCTTTAGAGTGAGCAAGATGTGAACACTTTCTTAATCGAATGCACTGGAGGGATGTTGCAGGAGCAAGGGGCTTTCATGCCATTTTCCAGGGTTGGAGGGGTGGGTGTGAGGACATAGGCTAGAGCCTGTCCCAGCCATGGCCCAGAGCGCTGTCCCTCTGTAACCCTGCTGCCTCAGCCTTCGTAGGATAACCTTTCCACAAAACTCAAAAACTTGAGGGACTTCCCTTGTGGTGCAGTGGTTAAGAATCTGTCTGCCAATGCAGGGGACACGGGTTTGAGCCCTCGTCTGGGAAGATCTCACATGCCACAGAGCGACTAAGCCCATGCGCCACAACTACTGAGCCTGTGCTCTAGAGCCGGCGAGCCACAACTACTGAGCCCTCGTGCCACAACTACTGAAGCCCACATGCCTAGAGCCCGTGCTCCGCAAAGAGAAGCCACCGCAGTGAAAAGCCCGCACACCACAACGAAGAGTAGCCCCTGCTCACCGCAAATAGAGAAAACCCGCAAGCAGCAACGAAGACTCAAGCTAGCCAAAAATATAATTATTTAATTAATTAATTTTAAAAAAACAAAAAAAACCTTGAACCTCAGTGCAGCCTACATTCTCTAAAGGGCTCCTGCCCAAGCCAGGGCCCCAGACCACCCACACTGATGGCCTGTGCCCTCTCCTGCATCCCAGAAGCTGGGCTATTGCTTGTCCAGTGACTCCAGAACAACTCCAGTCTACCCAAATCAGCCAACTTCTCTGCTACCCCATGGTAGAACCACACTGCTATGGACTGACTTGTCTTCCCCCTAAAACTCATATATTAATTAAGTTCTAACCCCCAGTGCAATGGTATGTGGAGATGGGGCCTTTGGGAGGTAAATAGGGTTAGCTAAGATCATGGGGGTGGGTCCCTTATGGTGCAATTAGTGCCTTGTCAGAAAGCTTGCTTTCCTCTCCCTCAGTCATGTGAGGACACAGCCAGAACGTGGCAATCTGCAAGCAAGGAAGAAAGCCCTCACCCGGTAACCTAATCAGCAGGCACCTTGATCTTGGACTTACCAGCCTCCAGAACTGTGAGATAAATTCCTGTTGTTTAAGCCCCCCAGTCTTGGTATTTTGTTATGGCAGCCCAAGCTGACTAATATACACAATGACTAATATTCATTAGTCTGACTAATATTCTGACTAATATTCTCCAATGAAGGCTGAATCCCTCCTAAGTTTGTCCTTCTTTGGGTATGCTCCCTCAGCCCTAGGGTACCGAAGTGTCTTTACATCATAGGGTTACTCATTTATCACAATTAATAATTCTTTATATTATACTTCCTCTATTTAACCTCCTGTGTGGTTTCTGTCTCCTGATTGGACCCAAACTGCTTCATCAATATTTTCTATCTTAAAACTTACTTATTTCATAGCACTTACCCTAATTTGTAATTTTTTTAATTTAATTACTTGTTGCTCGTGTGTCTCCCACTAGACTATACACTCCATGGTGACAAGGACCATGTCTCTCTTCTGTATCTTTTTCAGTGCATAGTCGGTACTTGGTAGACCCTTACTGACTGAGTGGAAAGCAGTAAAGTGTAGTGATTAAGAGCGTGGATTCTGGAGCCATACTCTGTGGGTTAAAATCCTGGCTTAGCCTCTTAAAAACTGTGACCTGGAGCAGAGTACTTAACTATGCTTCAGTTTCCCCATCTGTAAAATGGGGATAATAATGGTACCTACCTCATAGGACTCTTGCAAAAATTAAATTGGTTAATATACATAAAACTTCTAGAAGAGTTCCTGACACATAGAAAGTGCTATATATACTATGTTATGTGAAGAAAGGTCAAAGGGCATGAAGGTAGTCTGGTGACTGGTGGAAGGATCATCATCTTCAAATATCTGAAGGACTATCATGTACAAGACCCAATTAGACAAAACTGCAACAGAAATGGAAAAGTATAGAAAAGAAGGTGGGCTAATAACAAAGCATTTGAAATGGCTTTAGCCGTCCTAAAGTGACCAGTCATTCCGGTTTGCCTGGCTCTGTGTAGGTTTTAAAACTGAAAGTCCTACCCTGGGAGACCACTTGGTCCCAGGCAAACCACATGGCTGATCACTCTAGCTGTCTCCAACAAGACTTTCTTCATGAAGTAGTGAGTGACCCTTCCTGATAGATTTGAGCAAAAGCCAAAGAGCCATGGTTCAGGGATGTTAGAGAAATTATTCCCATGTGAGGAAGAAACTGGGACTAGAAGAACTTTAACCCAGATAAAAAAGCATATATTTTAACAGAGAAGTAACATGCCTCTGGAGACAGGAAAACCCTAGTTCAAATTCTGGCTCTGCCACTTACAAGCTGTGTGATCTTGGATAACTTAATTAAGTTCCTGAGCCTCAGTTCCTTGATCTATAAAATAGGAGTAATCGTTCCTAACTTGTAAGGTTGTCATCTGGATTAGATATAATGGATGTAAAGTGATTTGCACAGTGTCTGACGTCATGTAAGTATTCGAAGGTCCGACTCTAGGATTCTCTAAGCCCAGGGTTTCTCAGCAGCGGTTCTCAAAGTGTGGTCCCTGGACCAAGAACACCAGCATCACCAGGGACTCATTAGAAATGCAAATTCTCCATCTCACCCCACACCTACTGAATCAGAAACTGGGATTGGGACCCAGAAATCTGAGTTTAACTAGCTCTCCAGGTGATGCTTGTTACACTAAAGAGATTGAAAAGCACTGCTGTAAGCAACAGTCCTGTCTCTGAAACAGAAGAATGGGAAATCTCTCCAAAACTTGAAAAGTTCTCCCTTTATCCCACCATAATATAAAATTATTTTAAAATAAGAATAGTGCTGAAATGTTGATCCAAATGCCTTTTAAAATTACATATATATGTAAACAGGCTTTGTAAACAGGCTTTGTAAACAGGCTTCACCGGCAGGAGTCATCTACACTCTGGGGTAAATATCGATATGTCAGTTTGACCGGGCCTTGGCATGCTCTCAGCCAAAAAGCACTGATAAATTGGCTTACTTTGGTTACACTGTGTAAACCACTAACTTGACCAATCATAAACTACACAGTTGAGTTGATTTCCCACACTCATAGAGGGGGTAATTCGGCAGGATAGCTGGAAAAGAATTTCTTAAGTTGTTATAACATACTTCTTTAGGCAGAAAGTCACCCTGAGGGTAAGTAAAAAGAATTCTCACTGGAGTGCACATTAATTTTTTCTCTGCCCTAACAAGTCCCAGAATATAGTGGTATGTTTACCACATACATAAATCTGGACAAAGAATCAGGTAAAAGTATTTTTAAACTGTTCTAAACTCATTTTATAAACAGACATCTTTTAATATACAAAATCTAAGATAACTCAGTCAAAATATTCCATCTTTCCTTGAAATTGAAATGCTTCTCACGATTTTTAGGGATGAATGAGAAGAACGATCTTCACTTTTCAAAGTTCTGAGAATATCTTCAAAATATTTATTTAAACACTCAAGCAGAAAGCTTCATCTACACAAAGCAATAGTATGCAAATTCCTTGTGTACGTTTGCTTTTGGAAGCAATATCCTTTGCTGTGCTTCCAACTGTGGCTTTTATCAAGCAATTCAAAATCTATTTATGTATTGAGAATTCTAGGCTCCTTACACTGTGAGAGGGGAGTATTCGAAAAATATTCTGACCTTGAGGAAAGTCAGAGGGGAGAAAAGACTGCATTTGAAACACATATTTTAGGGACTTCCCTGGTGGTGCAGTGGTTAAGACTCTGAGCTCCCAATGTAGGGGGCCCAGGTTCGATCCTTGGTCAGGGAACTAGATCCCACATGCATGCCACAACTAAGGAGCAGGTGAGCCTCAACTAAGGAGCCTGCCTGCCACAACTGAGACCCAGCACAACCAACCAAATAAATAAATAAAATATTTTTTTTTAAATAGGTCTTTTAGGGCTTCCCTGGTGGTGCAGTGGTTAAGAATCCGCCTGCCAATGCAGAGGACACAGGTTCAAGCCCTGGTCCGGGAAGATCCCACATGCCACAGAGCAACTAAGCCCGTGCACCACGACTACCGAGCCTGCGCTCTAGAGCCCGCGAGTCACAACTACTGAGCCCTCGTGCCACAACTACTGAAGCCCGCGCACCTAGAGCCCGTGCTCTGCAACAAGAGAAGCCACCGCAACAAGAAGCCCGCGCACCGCAACAAAGAGTAGCCCCTGCTCGCCACATCTAGAGAAAGCCCGCGCGCAGCAACGAAGTCCCAACACAGCCAAAAATAAATAATAATAAATAAAATAAATATTTTTTTTAAATCTAAAAAAAAAAAGTATTTTAGCTTCTTTCGGTGCTGATAGCAGTCTTGCAAATATGGTGAACGTTTCTAAAACCGGCCGGACTTTCTGCAAGAAGTGTGGCAGGCACCAACTGCACAAAGTCACACAGTATAAGAAGGGCAAGGACTCTCTGTATGCCTAGGGAAAGCGGCATTATGACAGGAAGCAGAGTGGCTATGGTGGCCAGACTAAGTCGATTTTCCAGAAAAAGGCTAAAACTACAAAGACAATTGCGCTGAGGCTTGAATGCGTTGAGCCCAACTGCAGATCTAGGAGAATGCTGGCTATCAAGAGGTGTAATAAGCACTTTGTGCTGGGAGGAGATAAAAAAAGAAAGGGCCAAGTGATCCAGTTCTGAGTTTATTTTGTTTTATTATGAAGACAATAAAAATTTGAGATTGTTTACTTTTAAAAAGTAGGTATTTTAAATATACTGTGATATACGGACATAGAGAACAGACTGGTGGTTGCCAAGGGGGAGGGGGTCGGGGGAGGGACAGTGTGGGAGGCTGAGGTTAGCAGATGTAAGCTATTATATATGGAATGGATAAACAACAAGGTCCTACTGTACAGCACAGGGAACTATATTCAATATCCTATGATAAACCATAATGGAAAAGAATATTTTTAAAAATGTATATATATGTATAACTGAATCACTTTGCTGTACAGAAGAAATTTTTTTTATATCTTTATTGGAGTATAATTGCTTTACAATGGTGTGTTAGTTTCTGCTGTATAATAAAGTGAATCAGCTATATGTATACATATATCCCCATATCCCCTCCCTCTTGCACCTCCCTCCCACCTTCCCTATCCCACCCCTCTAGGTGTACAGCAGAAATTAGCACAACATTGTAAATCAACTATACTTCAATTTTTTAAAATGTAAAAAAAATAAATAAATAAGTATACTGTGATATATACCGTCTTCCAAACTGAATATAGTTCAATGCCAAGCTATTTTTGGAGACAATAAGACAAACAGGTGACAGATTCTTGAATGATATTAACAAGGAAGGTTTCCTGGAGGAGACGGGACACGATAAAATAAAATTTATATTTTAAGGCAGGATGAGAACATTTAAACATAAAATTCTTTCTGTCCGTTTGGGCCTCCTCCCTCCCTCCCTAATGTGCAGTGCACATCTGCATTACACGTTAACCAGAGCTCCTCAAAGATGGGAATGCCTACTCGACACTAAACATCAATTTTTTTTCTTTCTTCTGATGCTAGCAACATAACTTCTCAGAAGATTCACATTTCTCCCCAACTCTGTAGGCGGTCATAGTGACTTAACCGCTCGATTTGTACATGTTTACCTGGACTATGTACCTTTGGTGAACTTTAGGTAAAATATCAGTGTATCATTTTGATGTATTTGTCTCGAAAACGTATTGCTATGTAACTGTGCCTTCAACTTCTAACAGGTGGAACAGTTCTCAGAGCTTCTGAGAGTCTGTCTCGTGGGTTATAATCCCCAGTTTGGTTTAAATAAAATTCTCTTTCTTCTTCTTAACTTGATTGCTAATTGAATATTTGTCGACAGACACATGATGGATGTCAAAGAATTGGTAAGTTTTAATGCTGGGATGTATTCACTTGTCACTGGTCTTTAAAGAGTGTCATTCTTGCCATTAAGATTTTGCTTGAAACGCTTCCCACATTCTGCCTGCTCAAATCCTACCCATCTTTCAAAGCCACCTCAAAGTCCATCTTCTTTCCTTCCTTCAACAAGGATCAATAATAAAATCCTTAAAATAAGAAGGGATCTTGTGCTTCCTACCTTTGGGGACAACCAGAAAGAGAGGAAGTAAAGAGTTTGAGAGTGTGTGTCCTATCTGAAGTGAGCAAACTCCAAGGGATGGAGAGTTGGTTGCAGTTTCCAAAGTAAAGTCACATGAGTATTGGCCTAACACTTTACACCTCATCTTATTTCCACACCGATCCCAGGAGACAGATATGACCACCCCCCATGGCCTCGCACCATTGGCAGATTACTGTACCCATGTCATAGGGCTGTTCTGAAGATTAAATGAGTTTTGGCAGGTAAAGTGCTGACACAAGTAAACATTCAATACCTCTTAGTTACCATTATTTAATTCCCACTAGGGGAAGTAAGGACCAATCAATCAAAAATATTAAGTAACTTGCCCAAACATGCCAGAGATACCACACACTTAGGGATAATTCCTGTGCTAATTTCTTGTCTTGGGAATTCCCAGACCAAGTGGGAAATGTCCAACACCCAACGTACCTGATATACAGACCCGTGGTTGCAACTTCTCTCTCTCTTTTTTTGGCCGAGACGGGTGGCATGTGGGATGCTAGTCCCCTGACTAGGGATCGAACCCGTGCCCCCTCCCTTGGAAGTGTGGAGTTTTAACCAAAATAAATTTCTGTTGTTTAAGTCACCCAGTCTGTGGTACTTTCTCGTGGCAACCCTAGCAAACAAATACAATTCCTATTCTTTCTTAATAATGTATACGAACTACTTAAAATATATCCCTTTGTGTCCCACTATTTAAAAGATATCTAATTTAAGATCTCAAATATTCTCTGTTAAGATCAAATATTTTAATAGTTAGCATATTTGATCAACATGTAAAATAGCTCATTCTTCAGGCTGGCTAAATATATGTATTTACCAATACTACAACCAACCACAGAATCAACAACAGAAAGCTGAAGAATCTTAGCAATCTAGTTGGAATATGTACTCAACAAAACCCACACTGACCAAGTACACTAATTGCTTTACCTTGCTCTGGTGCACTCAGGCCCAACATGGAGCACGGTGTTTGTGAACGGACATTGCACAATCATGTCAGCTGAAGGAAAATCTCTGTACTCACTCCAAAACTAGATCTGCAGCTTAAAAACATCTAATTTCACCCATGTCTGCTACAGTTAGGGAAAAACAAAAAGCTGCCTGTAGCTATCTGTGTCAAGTTACAGTTTAAGTCCCAACTGTTGCCACAGGATTTTCTCTCCTTCTAGTCTTTTGATTCCTCACAGAACCTCTTCCCCTACCTGCCTGCTGTATGCTAAAATTCCACAGAGCTTTGTCCTGGGCCCTTCTCTTGTCATTCTACATTCTTTCTTGAGTTTACCTAATCCTACCCCATAATTTTAAATTTCATCTATATACTAGCAGCTTTCAGACTTATTTCTCCAGCTCCGGAACTGTTTACTAGGCTCCAAAACTGTATATTCAACTGCCTGTCTGATATCTGTCTCAGAGATGTCAGAGACAGGGCAAGCAACATACCTGAAACCCAACCAGTGATCTACCCTTGCCCAAATGTACTCCTCCACTAATCATTTCTATCTTGGAAAATGACACTTCATTCACGCAGTCGTCCATGCCAGAAACCTGAACATCCTTCCTGACACTACTTTTTCAATGACCCTTGTATCCAGTTTAGCAAGTCCTGGTGATTCGCTATATAAATACATATATACACATATATATATACATATATATATATTTCAGGATATACGTACATTTCAGGTAGTGGAAGTGGAGAGAAATGGAGATGTATTATATATCTCTCTCCACTTCTACCACCTTAAACCTATTCCTAGCTATTTATCATGTGTCACTCAGTAGTTTCCTAAGTATTCTGCCCACATCCTCTCAAATACTCTCCAATCCATTCTCCACAGTGTAACCAGGACAATCTTTTAAAACCACAAAACCAATTCTCTAGTTTGTACACACATATTCATTGATACATATATTGCAATACATCACTTCAAACTTTTCAGTTACATTGCACCTAAGATAAAATCCGAACTCCTTAACATACCTTATGTCAAAAGAAGTCTCAGAGACAAAGGCATTAGAAAAAAAGTTTCCTTAGAAAAACTGCTTGCAAAAGTTTACAAGTGAGTTAAAGCTTTAGAAGGACTGGTTCCTCAGACACCCCTCCCCCCGCCCAAGGTTATAAGGTTTATAGTTAGCTGATTCATGACTGAAAAAGAGCAATTCTTTCATATGATTGCCAAATTTCTCCAAATTTTTGCATATCTTTAGACTTGCAAAGTCAGCATTGCAAAAGTCAATGATTCTTTTTAATAAATTTATTTATTTATTCATTTATTTATTTTTGGCTGCGCTGGGTCTTCGTTGTTGCACACGGACTTTCTCTAGTTGCAGCGAGCAGGGGCTACTCTTCCATGCCGTGGGCGAGCTTCTCATTGTAGTGGCTCCTCTTGTTGCGGAGCACGAGCTCTAGGTGCGCGGGCTTCAGTAGTTGTGGCACGCAGGCTCAGTAGTTGTGGCGCACGGGCTTAGTTGCTCCGAGTCATGTGGAATCTTCCCAGACCAGGGCTTGAACCTGTGTCCCCTGCATTGGCAGGTGGATTCTTAACCACTGCGCCCCCAGGAAGTCCCAAAAGTCAGTGATTGAATCGTTTTTTTTAGGAAGTCAGTAACATGTGGGAAACGCTGAAGGTTTCATTCATTTTGGAGACTTATAGTGTGACACTGACTTTTTTTTTTTTTTCGGTTTACCTCAGAGTGCAAATGTTTTATTTTTCCTAACTGTGACGTCTACACTTACATTGCAAGCAAGGCAATGAACCAGTTTTGCTTTACATGGATAAATCTGGGCATGATCTGACTACTTCTTATGTCTTCAGACTCAGCTCATGCTACTCTCCCCAACAATTTTTACGTTCCAGTGATATGGCCTTCTTGCCGGTTCACAATGCTCTTCCCCAGCATGCTGTCCCCTCTGTCTGGTACACACTCCCCTATTGCCTTTACTTAGCCAAATTTTACTTGTCTTCCTGGTGGCAACCTAAATGTCACTTCTTCCAAATCCCAGTCTAAACTGAGCTCTCATATTATTCAATCATAGTAACTGATAGTGCAGAACAACTGCACTATCAGTTCGGATGCCTTTGATTGCCGGTAACTGAAACACCATTTCAAATGTGTTGCTAGGGTCTTTAAAGCCAGGGGTGTTTTGGGCAAGAAGAGTAACACTCATCACTAGGTGTACTCTTGTTTAATGCTCACTTTATAAACCTTAAAATGTATTAAACGATATTTCCTGGAAATACTGTGCAATACTGTATACACTAACCACATGTGGTTATTGAACACTTGAAATATGGCTAATGCAACTAAGGAACTGACTTTTAAATTTTGTTTGTTTTTAATTAACTGAAAATTTTCATTTTAACCTGATAATTGATTCAGTTATTGGAAAACTTTTGAGTATGCTTGGTAAACTCAAGTATGTGGATCTATTTTTTTTCAGCTGCAAATTTTATGAAATCTAAGTACAGGTCCAGTAGTTCCAATTAAAATTAAGCAACTGAATTAAGTATATAAATGTAAAGTACAAACTGGATTTCCAAGACAATATGAACAAAATGTAAGCTATCTCAATTTTCATATTTATTACATGTTGAAGTTATATTTTGGATATATCGGGTAAAACAAAATATTTTACTAAAACTAGTTTCATCTACTTCTTTTTATCTAACGTGACTACTAGAAAATTTATAATTACCTACATACCTACATAGCTAGTATTATGTTTGTATTGGACAACTAATCAAAACTTAAATTTAACAAAGTTTCCACTTAAAGGTTTTGAGGGAGGTGGGAGGAAACACAAACATCAAACTGGTATTTTTTTAAAGATAGATGTGTAACATGCTGAAACTGGATTGGAGTTTGGGACCAAGAGTGGATGAAGTATTGGGTAAAACAGGAGACTATGGCAGGAAAGTGATGATATTGGTTTGGGCTAGAATGGAGGTGGTGGAGATGAAGCCGATACATATAAGAGGTACTTGGTAAAACTGACGGTGTTTACAAATCTATTTTATCAGATTCCTCTCTGGTTCAATCAAAACAGTGATTACAATCTAATTTAATCACACTCTATAATTTAATGAAAACACTAATTAAGATATATTTAGTCAAATACTATAATTTAATCAAAACGTTGATTACAAATTTAATCCAATTCTTCAACAATTTTATTAAAATCACAAATCTAGCAGATTCTCATATGCTTCAAAGAACCAAAAACAAAAACAAAAACCCCAAAACAAAACCCACACAAAACACATGAACTACCACAATGATTACAGAATTCATTGTAACATTCATATTTAAACTGGTCACAAATGTAGCACATGTATGACAAACGAATAGCAGCTGCTAAACGAGCAACCAATGATTGGGTTAAGGAATTAATGATTGGATTATTCATGGCAATCTACAACAGATTGTAAAACGAGACTGGCCAGGCCCACCTGGCAGGGGCCAAGTCCGGCGTTCGGGGGGCAGAGTAAGGATCAGGAAAGGATGGCTATAATTGGCCAGAATTCCCATGTCAGTCAGTGGCCAGGCCCCGAATCCGCGCCTCATTCGTCGCCCCGCCCACCGTAGGGCGGGGCGGATACGCCCTCGGCGTATTTATTCCGGCGCCAGTGAGGCTTCAGGTTCAGTAGCCTCAGGTCCTCGGAAAGGTGGGCAGGCCAAACGGAAGGCTCCAAGCGCTCCTCCTAAAGTCGGGGAACCTGAGCCACAGGAGGAGCCCTACCATCGGACAGGCCCTCCCGCGGGGAAAGTTTCCGGGGCAGGGGGCGGGGCTGCCGGAAGTCGCCGGTCGCCGTCTGCTGTTCGTTGTTTGAGCTGCTGACGGGAAGGAGAAGCCCGAGCTTCGGCGGCGCCGCGGGGCGGCAGTCACGACCGGAGCCCGAGCCACCGCTAGCCTCTGGACGAGCCAGAAGCCAGGAGCACCAGCTGCGGAGCGGCGGGGCCGGGCGCCCGCTCGCCTTCTGATCTCGCCATGTCGCGGGGATCCATTGAGATTCCCCTCCGGGACACTGACGAGGTAAGTGTCGAGAATGGGGGAGGGTGGGGACCTTGAACTTGGACGATCTCCCCCTCCCCCTTTCTCTCGACTTCGTTTCTGAAGCGAGAGCACCCTCTCCCCAGATCCTACTACCCGGCCGAAGCTCCGATCACGTCTTTCCCCAGCCCCGGCGCCCTCCCAGGCTGGGAACATCAGGTCCCCGCAACCTCGAAGCCACCCCGAGAAGGAGTTCTTGAAAGTTCCCCACCAACCTGTCCGTATTTGACAGTACTCTGCTCTTTTCCTAATTCAGGAGCAGAGGGGTGTGACAGTGCCTGATAAAATGTAAGGCACCTCATAGATCACAGAGGTGGGCGCAGATGTCACTGTGTTCTCTCTGCTACTCAAACTAAGTGTCTCTCCCTGGGAATATATAGGATGTCGCCCTTCCTCCCTTAGAAACTCGAGTGTCATGGTGCACCACATCTGCCACACAAGGCTCCATCAACGAAATAGAGACCCTAAGATAATAGCCGCTGCAGTGTGCTGATAGAAT
Source organism: Balaenoptera ricei (assembly GCF_028023285.1). Lineage (NCBI taxonomy): Eukaryota > Metazoa > Chordata > Mammalia > Artiodactyla > Balaenopteridae > Balaenoptera > Balaenoptera ricei. The sequence continues at coordinate 68,277,324 of NC_082646.1, forward strand.
TAACCCCGTCTCCCTTCCTGTCGCCTCTTTTATGGGTGGCCTATGGCTTGTCTGAGTAAAGCCCTCAGAACTGATGTTGTCTTTTTTTTTTTTTTTTTGATGTTGTCTTATTGGATATCTCATACTCTTACTTTTGATTGAGGTACAATATTGAGATATGTTTCACTTACCGTAAAATCCAGTGGTTTTTAGTAGTGTAACCATCACCACTATCTAATTCCAGAACATTTTCCTACTGTTATTTTTGTGCCACATTCAGGAGTGTGTGTGACACAAATGATGCCTCCATGATTAGTGTGTACGGTGGCACTCAACTTTGCATTGCCTCTAGGACTGTGCTTCTCAAGTTGTCAGACCGGGACTTCCCTAGTGGCGCAGTGGTTAAGAATCCTTCTGCCAATGCAGGGGACATGGGTTCGATCCCTAGTCCGGGAAGATCCCACATGCCGCGGAGCAACTAAGCCTGTGCGCCACAACTACTGAGCCTGTGCTCTAGAGACTGCGAGCCACAGCTGCTGAAGCCCGCATGCCTAGAGCCTGTGCTCTAGGCATAAGAGAAGCCACCGCAAGGAGAAGCCCATGCACACCGCAATGAAGAGTAGACCCCGCTCCCCACGGCTAGAGAAAGCCTGCGTGCAGCAACAAAGACCCAATGCAGCCAAAAATAAAAATAAATTAAAACAAAAAAGTTGTCAGACCGAGTCTCAGAGTCTGTGGCATGAGTCTCTGGGGTGCTTATCTGTACTTTACCTGCGTTATACGTTACACAGGGTTTCCTTTTAGTTTTTTCAGTAAGCAAAGCTTCCGTAGCATTTTATAGTTCTAGTGACATGAGGACAACTAGCAGGGTTTGTTTGCTATGCTTTAATATTACCATATAACGTATTTGTCATATGCTCCTTAAACGTTTCTTAACGTATGCTTGTTCAGCCCTATTGAAAGTGAACACAAATCCTATGTATAACCATACTGATGTATCTTTAGGAAAGCAGCAGTCAAAGAAGAAATGTAACTTTTAAAAAGAAAAATAAGAGTTAAAACCTACATTTTGTATTTTAGGTCATTGAACTTGACTTCGATCAGTTACCGGAGGGAGATGAAGTTATCAGTATTCTGAAACAGGAACACACACAACTGCACATATGGATTGCTTTGGCGGTGAGTATTCATGTAACAAATATTTTTTATATGTTGACTGGAAAAAATACGTGGTTCTGTTTTCAGATACAGTAATAGCCAGCTTGGGTGAATGATAGATAGCACCATGTATATGGAAGTTAATTGTATTAAAGACCAGTTTAATAAGTGATGTGTTGGCCTCTGGTAAATTAGTATATGTTGGTAAAAGCAGAATTCATTTAAGTTAAAGAGTACTCTATATTGAGCATTTGATTATTTAATGATTACTCAGTGAAGACTGGCTTATGGTTTGTAGATAAACTGAGAAAAAATGAGGTGCCACAATTTAAACAACCTAACACCCTCTGCCCTCCCCAGCACCAGCTGCATAATGATGTTTCTTTTTTGTGGGAACGTTATAGTAAATGATTATGAATAAAATATAGTAAATACTTTGATCATTATTCCTAAGCAAGTTTGTCACAGGTCCCTTTCATGTAAAGATACACAGGAGGCCTCTGACCTTGAAGGGTCAGAGAAGTGGATCTGGAATCGGGCTTGTGTCCAGTGCTCAAGCCTAACTCTTAAAAAGTTTCTTGGGTATGGATTTACAGAGAGGTACTTTCAGTGACAAGCAGTGCCCTCCTGACTTAAAGTGCTAAGTTTTCCTAGTCTTTGGAGAACAAGACATTAATGCTTGTCACATATTTTTTAAAACCAGAAGGGAACTTAGTATTTTTTAGTACAGATGCCTCCTTTAACGGCACTTACATGAAAATTGAAGGCTTGGAGGGTTAGCATGGCACCTGTAGTAAAATAAATTCATGAAGCATTGTGGGCTGTAGGTTGTTACACAAGAAAGAATGTAGGCTTTGGGATTAGAGAGTCCTTTGTTCAAATTCCAACTCGGCTACTAACTAGACAAATGACCTACCTTCTGAGCCTATTTCCTCATCTAAAATAGGGGGTTGTTAGCACTCACTTTAAGGGTGGTTGTACAGATTAGAGATAATGTATATGAAGCTCCTGGCATTGTTTGTGGCCCACAGTAAGGGGTTAATAAATGGTGGATATTCCTTTTATTATTAATAAATGAAACAGATGCCCAGGGAAGTTATTCAGCAGACCCAAAGTCATAAAAAATTTTTGATGGATCTATAACTAGAACCCAAGTTTTCTTTTTGGAATCCTTTATACCCTCTCACTATTGCTTTCTCTCTTGGGCTCTGATTTAGTTTGAAATCAACTATTGCTAGGTAAGAAGATGGAAGCATTTGTAGTGATTATAATTCTTTAAACAGCTTTAGTAGGTATAATTCATCTATAGTAAACTGCACATATTTCACACGTACCATTTGAGAATTTTTAGCATATATGTACACCTGTGAAATCATCACCACAATCAAGATAACGAATATATCCATCACCCCTAAAACTTTCCTCCCACCTCTCCCTTGCCCCTCCACAGTGCCCAGGCAACCCCTGATCTGCTTTTTGTCACTAAAGATTAGTTTGAGATTTATCCATGTTGTAGCATGTATCCAATAGCTCCTTTTTACTGCCGAGCAGTAGCCATTATACAGATAGACCACAGTTTGTCCATTCACCTTTTGATCAACAATTTAGTTGTTTCCAGTTTGGGGCTATTACACATAAAGCTGCTATAAACATTTGTGTACAACTTTTTGTATTGACATATCCTCCAGTAATTCTAGTTTGATTCTTTACCTTATAGCTGGAATACTACAAGCAAGGAAAAACAGAAGAGTTTGTAAAGTTGTTGGAAGCAGCGCGTATAGACGGCAATTTGGACTATAGAGACCATGAAAAAGACCAGATGACTTGCTTGGATACATTGGCAGCCTATTATGTACAACAGGCTCGGAAGGAGAAGAATAAGGACAACAAGAAAGATCTTATTACACAGGCCACCCTATTGTATACGATGGCAGATAAAATTATTATGTATGATCAGGTAAATTAAGTCAGATGTCTTTGAATTTATGAAAGGGAAAAAAGTACCACATGAAAGTAAAATGTGTATAATAGGCAACAGATTTTCTTTCAGTTTTTCTTAAAATAACATAGTTGATAAGAATAGTCAAAAAGAAGAGTTTCTTAATAAAATAGAAATTTCTTTGGTCCTTGTACTGTTGAAGTAATATGGGCAAATTTAGCATGTGAAACTTATCCACATGTTGAGTTGGTAATTCCAACATCCTCAGGTGAACTTCAAGCATATTTTAGGGAGTTTGAACTTTTCTTTTTGTCATCGTTCCTGGCACAGACAACTTGCATTTCAGGATAGTTCCTCAATTTGCAATTAAGAATTGCTTACTGGTAGTTTAAACACATTACAGTGATAGAGGAATTTGTGTGATGCTCTGCTTCCTTCCTATATGGTTTTCATTTTCATGTTAAACATTTGTGTTAAATTGTGGTTAGTCCTGGATAAAGTCAAGTCTAAGATGATGCATTACTTTTTCAGAACCATTTGTTGGGAAGAGCCTGCTTCTGCCTGCTTGAAGGTGACAAAATGGATCAGGCTGATGCACAATTTCATTTCGTACTCAACCAGTCTCCAAATAATATTCCAGCCCTTCTTGGTAAGTCATTTTCGGCAACCATCTTAGGAGTCTATATTTTTCAGCTGTGCCTAGAATGTATTTCTTTGCCGATGACTCCTTAGTAACTGGGCTGGGCAGCAAAGTAGAAGAGCTTTACCTTATTAAAAATAAAACTATTACAATAGATCATTGTTTCTGTTGAAATTACAGAAATAAGATATATACCAGTTAAGCATAATTTGTTATCCACTTCTGAAGCATCAATAAACAATCTATTTGGACAACTCTAAGCTACTTTAATTATTTTATAACATTTAACATAATATAGTACTGTTCTATTTATAGGCATAGATTAATATACCCTCATGGAAAACAAGTTTAAATATGAAATCATTTTTACTATTTTCAAGTATTTCTTACTGAGAAATATATTTGATTTAGGTGAGTTAGTAGAGAGCATATGAGACTTGTGTTCCTTAATAAGTGCATGTTTATTTTTAAAAATCATTACAGGTAAAGCTTGCATTTCATTCAACAAGAAAGATTACAGAGGAGCTCTCGCTTACTATAAGAAAGCCTTGCGAACTAACCCGGGATGTCCAGGTAAGAGAAAAACTGTAAGTCTAAGCTGTGTATGATCCAACTTAAAATATTGATATTTGATTCAAAAGCTGCATAGTAGATCATAATATAATCTTTTTGCCCTATACTATTTTTCTTTCCAAAATCTCATTCATTTAGCAAATTTTGAAGTCAAATGTAAAATGTTTCCAGAAGGAGAGGGTGTCAGTGTCAAATTCTGTTGTTAGGCCGAGTAAAATAGGGAATGAAAGTTGATCATTGGATTTGGCAGCATACAAATCATTAGTGACCTTGATAAAGCAGTTTTACTGGAATGGTAGAGGTGAGATACTCATTGGGGTGGAGTCAAGAGAGAAAAGGGAAGGAAAGGAATTGGGAGGCAGCAAATGTAGATCTCTCAAGGAGTTTTACTATCTAGGGAAGAGTAGGAATGAATTGACAACTGGAAAGGGAAATGGAATCAAGAGGGGATTTTTTTAAGATGCGAGAATGTATATGGATGAGAATGATCTAGTTGAGAGGGAAAATTTGATGATGTGGGAAAAATAGGGCAGGGTTGCAGGAGCAGTGTCTTTAGATGAGAAGGGGTAGGATCCAGTGAGCAGTGGAGAGGTTATCCTTAGAAACATGGTTGTGTTTTGGCATGGCTTTGAAATTGGGAAGCATTTATAAGCATAGCTCTGCAGATGTGCACGTAGTCAGTCACTATATTTAAGGCCTTAATGAAGCTTTTTGTTCTCTGTTTAAAAATTGCTCTTTAAAAATTAGATATTGAAGGTACAGTGTAGCCAGGAGCGTTGGAAGACAAGAAAAATACCACTCTTATAGGTGTTCTGTTCTGTGGTGAGAAAGGTATCCCTGATGAGGGGGTAAGGGTTGGGAAGTGTGAGGGGAGAGTGGTATGCTCTGACCTCCAGTGAAACCAAGTTTGTGATACACCCGAAGATTTTATAGTGTAGTTGTACTGAGGTTAATTCTGCGATTTTGCAACTCATAAATAGAGACTGTTTAAGCATTTTAAAAATTTTGGGGCTTCCCTGGTGGCGCAGTGGTTGAGAGTTTGCCTGCCAGTGCAGGGCACACGGGTTCGAGCCCTGGTCTGGGAAGATCCCACATGCCACGGAGCAACTAGGCCCGTGAGCCACAACTACTGAGCCTGCGCGTCTGGAGCCTGTGCTCCGCAACAAGAGAGGCCGCGACAGTGAGAGGCCCGTGCACCGCGATGAAGAGTGGCCCCCGCTCGCCTCAACTAGAGAAAGCCCACACACAGAAACGAAGACCCAACACAGCCAAAAATAAATAAATAAATAAATAAAATTAAAAATAAAAAAATTTGAATCCTAAAAATGCCCTAGTTTGACAGACTGAATGACTTGATTTTATTTTTGTAGCGGAAGTTCGTTTAGGAATGGGCCATTGCTTTGTGAAACTTAACAAATTGGAGAAGGCTCGTCTGGCGTTCAGCAGAGCCCTGGAACTCAATTCCAAATGTGTGGGAGCATTGGTGGGACTGGCTGTTCTAGAACTCAACAATAAAGAGGTATGTGGGTGAAAAAACTGTCTAGTTCCTGACTGATTTGTCAGGTGAATCGTATTGAATTATATATTGAATTATATCTCAACAGAGCTGTTAAAAAATGCAATCTTTTGGAGTCTTTTCTATGATTTGCCTTAGCAGTAAATTATTTAGGACAGTGATATCAATATTTACTACATGCACCCAATTTCAAAGGGCAGAAAATGCCCAGTGTTTCTGCAGTTAAGTTTGTTAAGAAAGCTAAATTCTAAAAGTTTACCTCACTATTTGAATTTATTTTTATTATTTTTTCTTTAATTTTTAAAGATTACTTTCCATTTGCAGTTATTAGAAAATCTTACCTATATTCCCCATGGTGTACAGTACATCCTTGAGCCTATCTTACACCCAATAGTTTGTACCTCCCACTTTCCCACCCCTCTGTTTCCCCTTCCCCCTTCTCCTCACTGGTAACCACTAGTTTGTTCTCTATATCTGTGAGACTGCTTCTTTTTTGTTATATTCACTAGTTTGTTGTATTTTTTAGATTCCACATATAAGTGATATCATACATTATATATCTTTCTCTGACTTACTTCAGTTAGCCTAATGCCTTCCAGGTCCATCCATGTTGCTGCAAATGGCAAAATTTCATTCTTTTTTATGGCTGAGTAGTATTCCATTATATATATATACCATGTCTTCTTTATCCATTCATCTATTAATGGATACTTAGGTTGTTTCCATTATCTTGGCAGTATCCATATCTTGCTATGAACTTTGGGGTGCATGTATCATTTCGAATTAGTGTTTTTGTTTTTTTCAGATATATACCTAGGAGTGGAATTGCTGGGTCATATGGTAGTTCTGTTTTTAGTTTTTTGAGAAACCTTTGTACTGTTTCCCACAGTGGCTATGCCAATTTTCATTCTCACCATCACTGTTTGAAATTTTTTATCCCTGGTGAAAGTTAACTAAAACAAGAGCTATATTTTGCTATCTGAACAAATAATCTTATAATCTTATTTCTTCAACTATAAAGGAAACTTTGAAAAAGTGCTATTTAAGTAATATTTCACTCAACCCTGCCATCATTGTTTTTCTTTTAGGCTGATTCCATCAAAAATGGTGTCCAACTTCTTTCCAGAGCCTATACTATTGATCCTAGCAACCCTATGGTATTGAACCACTTGGCAAATCACTTTTTCTTCAAAAAGGTAGGAGAAATCATTTGTTAAAGTTGTTTAATTTTAAATCCTGATTTTTGTTTTTCTGTACTGCAGGTGATACTTTATCTTTTTAACTTGGAAAGAAATTTGAATCAAGAGTTTTTTTTCAAGTTAGAGTTTGTATTAGTATCTGAGGATACTAATTAGTATCTGGGTATGTTTGTTCATTCATTCATTCATTCATTTAATAATTATTGACCCTGTATACTGTACCCAACATTGCGACAGGGATGTGGAGTTCAGTAAGACGTGGTTTCTGCACTCAAGGAGTTGTTTCATAGAAAACACAGACATGGGAACAAATGTAAATGTAAAAATAAAGGTCTCTGCCCTGCTGTGGTAAAGAAATGAAAGAGGAAGTGATTAAGGAGAGTTTTCATCACCAAGAATGAAAAAGCTCTTGAACTATGTTTTTAGAAGAAGGTCACTAGGTAGCTGAGAGAAGACAGGCACAGATCTATGATATAGTCTTAGTAGTTTAGTAAGAGTGTAGCATATGGTGAAATTTTTGCTTGTTTATTTTCACACGTTGATCATGATGTAATTTTTTAAGTTGCCACTAACTCTGTAGAAGCAGTGGCATTCTAGGTTTCTCAAATACTAAAAAAGTTTTTACATAGTTAGTAAGCATGAGTTTAATCAGTCATTTTGAAACCAGGTGCTAAATTATACCAAGAACTTTAATTAAATAGCAGTTTAGGTAAAAGTTCACAAAACTGCATCAATCCTTATTAGTAATAGATGCTGTGTTGCTGTTATTGTTGCTATTAATATGCATCGTATGCTTGCAAAATGCCAAGTGCTGTTAAAAATGCATGCTGTGAATTTATATGACATTCAAAATAATCCTATGAGGTAGGTAATATTTTCCTCATTTTGTGGATGTAATGGAAGCAAGAGTTAATAGCCTGAGGTCACACAGCTATTCGCCATGATGCTTTACTCTCTCTGGCTGTAGAAGCATACTCCCCTTTCATAATGAATTATTAATTAAGCTTTATGCTATAACTGTTTTAGTACTAAAAGGCAACTACTTAGGGAGAGGATGGAAATGTATCTCATATGTAAATGAAGTGTTACTGTTTAAGATAAAACAGTTACACAAGTTAGTTTGGTTTTTACTGGAAAAACAACAACAGCACAAAAACAAAGGACGGATGATTCTAAATATTTGAGTGCATATCTAGTAGTCAGTGCTCACAGCTGTTGGGACAGCTTCCTTGAACCAAACGAGAATAATTCAGTTTTTAATTTTCAATGCTAGTCACCCTTCCACTGCTGAAGATAAAGACTTGCTTCTACTGAGAACAATCAGTATATTCAGAACCTTAACGATTACATAGGTGAAATATGTAAATCAAGCCAGTATATCTGAGTGTTACTGAACACCTGATCTGTGATCAGCACTGTGCCAGGTGTCACGAGGTCATCTTGCACTGAATATATGTCTTTAAGGTTTACAGAGCATGTTTACATATGTTTTCTCAGTTTGTCATTACAACAGCCCTAGAAGGTAGGCAGGGTATTTCCATACACTCATTCCAGTGAACAGTATATAAATTAAGCCAAAAGGCTGTGTCATGTAATTAAAAGTGTGGAGTTTGAATCACTTGGTTCAAATTCTGGCATCACCATTGTATATAGTTCTGTGGCTTTGGGCAAATAAACTAATAATTTCCCTAAACTTTAATTGCCTCACTTGTAAAACAGTAATAATACCTACTGTATAGGATGTGAGGGGTGGTAGTTAGGATTAAATGTAATATGCATATTAAATACTTATCTAATGTGAAACACTCAGTTCCTGATAAAAGCTGCAATCCCATTATTATTTCTAATGTAAAAAAAAAAAAAATGTCAGAAGTGGTCATTGACCAAACAAAAACTCTACTTCAGACCAGATTTCTAGTCAAATGAATAAAACACATTCCTATTAAAACTGGAAAGTTGTTTCCACCCCTAATGTATGAACTCTGACTTTGAGACACTTGGGAGATTAATCCAAAGGAAAGTGAGGTCTAATAGAAAGGTCATGACCCATGCATTCAAATAGAGCTGAGTACAAGTTCAAGTGCTGGCACTTGCTACCCTCATGTGATAGAACATAGCCTTGGAGTCAGAAAAAAAAAACCCCACTTAATTGAGATGCTAGCTTTTCACCTTAGATAACAAACTTTACTTCTTTAAGTGTCTATTTTCCCATAAATAAAATGGTAATAATGACGCACTTTGCAGGAGGTTGATTAAGCTTAGAACTAATATTAGTATTATACCTAGCAGAGGGCTTTGGATATAATAGTTCTCAATAAATTGTAACTGCTCCCATTACTGTTAATAAAGGACTTAACCTCTCTTGGGTTTTCTCATCACAAAAATAGGGACTAATGCCTCAAAGGATTGTTGTGGGGATTAAATGAAGTAATAGATGTACTGGGGAAATGTTAAGTACTGTACAACTGTTAGTTCCCATCTTCCCTGAATTTATCAGCAAGGGGAATGAGGAAAATGATTTGTAATTCTGGATACAGTGCTGCTATTGTTCATTCAATGAACAAATTTTAAAAGTAAAATTTGAGGAAGCCTTATGACTGAGACTGGTAGAGTTGTTTGGGTTCACTCAATTGAGTTTTGGATCTTCCTTGTTCAGGATTACAGTAAAGTCCAGCACTTGGCTCTCCATGCATTCCATAATACAGAAGTGGAGGCCATGCAAGCAGAAAGTTGCTATCAGTTGGCTAGATCATTCCACGTCCAGGTAAGTTAACTTTACACCCTCTCTAAATATCTAATTCTTTAATGGTTTTCCAAATCATTTAAAAACTTTTGTACATGTCGTTGGCCTTGTTGTATTTCATTTTTTAGGAAGATTATGACCAAGCTTTCCAGTACTACTATCAAGCCACACAGTTTGCCTCATCCTCTTTTGTGCTGCCTTTTTTTGGTTTGGGACAAATGTACATTTATCGAGGTGACAAAGAGAATGCATCTCAGTGCTTTGAGAAAGTTTTGAAAGCTTATCCTAATAATTATGAAACTATGAAAATTCTTGGCTCTCTATATGCCGCCTCAGAAGACCAAGAAAAACGAGATATCGCCAAGGTATGTTTTAAAAATCTAAAAATTTTATCTTCTGTTAGCTATCTCTAGATGTGCATTCCTCATTTCTTGTTATTGCTAGTAGAAATATGATGGACGCAGTTTTGTTAGCTGAGTTTGTTGTAGTTGAACTAACATTTGACTTATCAAACAGGGTAGAGTAGCTACCACATTTCACTGTCATACCCTATAGTTGGAATGCTTTAGCTTAATGATCTCTTTCATCCCAGGGCCATTTGAAGAAGGTCACAGAACAGTATCCTGATGACGTTGAAGCTTGGATTGAGTTGGCACAAATCTTAGAACAGACCGATATACAGGTATTTAGCCATGTTTTCCGTCTCCTACCTGATGTGTTTTTGGTAAGCCTGATGCAGTGTTTCTCTTCCTCTCATTTTCACTTACACTTTATTCTGTCCACCATGAAAATACAGGGTGCCCTGTCAGCCTACGGAACAGCGACACGGATCCTTCAGGAGAAAGTGCAGGCTGATGTCCCCCCAGAGATTCTGAATAACGTGGGTGCCCTCCATTTCAGACTTGGAAATCTGGGAGAGGCAAAGGTAGGAACATAGAAATAGTCCTTCTTTTATGCTATCAAGTTCAATGCACACATTTTCCTATGTATCAACCAAGTCTTTTAACAATGTAATTTTCTTTTCTTTCTCCTAGAAATACTTTTTGGCATCATTGGATCGTGCAAAGGCAGAAGCTGAGCATGATGAACATTATTACAATGCCATTTCTGTTACAACGTCATACAATTTAGCCAGGCTGTACGAGGCGATGTGTGAATTCCATGAAGCAGAAAAACTATATAAAAACATCTTACGGGAACATCCTAATTATGTTGACTGTAGGAATTTTAAACTTTTTGTGTGTGTATTAAAATGCCCACAACAGCAGCAAAAAATTTAGCCTGAAAAAAATCTTTCTTAGAACCAGTAGTAAACAGTTTTAGGGAATTCCCTTGCGGTCCAGTGGTTAGAACTCCATGCTTCCACTGCAGGGAGCCTGGATTCGATCCCTGGTCAGGGAACTAAGATCCTGTAAGCCCCGCAGTGCAGCTGCGGTGGGACCAAAAAAAAAAAAGTTAAACAGTTTTGAAGGTTATATGCCCCCTTTTCTTCAAGGCAAATTTGTGGCCTTAAAAATTAAAAAAAAAAAGATGCAGCTTCAGTTAAATTTATGCTAGAAACAAAAAGAAACAACTAAAAACCAGTCGGACCATATTTTATAGACTAGGCCATCTTCAGTGGGTCACCTCCCTTTATTAGGCTTTTAATAACTCCTTGGCATATTTGGTGATGGGTTTATCTTTATGATGGGTCCTGCTTTGATTTCATATAAACATTTTGCAATGTTTATAATAGTGAGAAAGAACAGTGCTTTTCCTGGAAATAATTATTACTAAAAATGTCCTACCTTGAGTTTTTACAACCTAGTTAATGTGAAATTTGGTAAGTTTTTAACTAAAAATATTTTATATGCTGTACTTCCCTTAAAAGAACCTAAAGCTATGATGTTTTGACTCTGGTCAAATTAGGGGCTAGCAATTTGGCCCCTGTCGTACTGTTATGGATGCAAAAGTGATTTAAAATGAATAAGATTTTAGTTGAATGTCAGGCTAAATTTGAACTGAGTTGATAGGCAGTAGTAAGCCATTGTTGATTCCTGGAGAGAGTGACATTTTTTGGAGAAAATAACATTTGTGTGAAACTTTTTTATTTAAGTGGAAGAGCCGCAGTTAGAGCCCAGGTTTTCTAACTAGTAATCCCTAGTAGTCTGTGCTTTCACTGTAGTGCCATATGCCAAGCACAGTGCTGTGCATCAGAGAGAAATTGGAAACAGAACAACGCGAAGCTTTTAAAATAACTTGAGATGATGACTTGGTCCAGGGTGCTAGCCTGGGGAATGGAGTGGAAGAGATAATCTGAGATTTCAAACAGGAAGACTTGATGGTGGCAGAGTTGCTCAGGAACTTATTAGGTTATTAATTAGTTATATTGATGCTTGATATATTTTCACCTGTGGGACTTTTCTGTTCATTGTATTAATGTATTAATGAAAAACAATTGTTTCAAAAGTATGACTTTAAAATTATGATTCTACTTTATAGCTAATATTTTAAACATGAAAACTTGTATATTTTCAGGCTATCTGCGCCTAGGAGCCATGGCTAGAGATAAAGGAAATTTTTATGAGGCTTCAGATTGGTTTAAGGAAGCTCTTCAGATTAATCAGGTTGGTAATATTAACTCTTAGCTTTGAAAAATAATTATTTCACCATTTCCCCCCAGTAAATCAGTTTTTCCTTTTAATGGCTATCATATTTCTAGACTTGGCATCTCCCTGTTTTTTTCATTTACTTGTTAAAGATACTAAAGGGTATAGAAGTCATCTAAACGTTTGGATTGTGGCCCACAGTAAGAAATAGATTTCACACCACAGCCTAGTACATACACACGTGTGTATACAGACAACTGAAATCAAAGTTTTACAAATCATTTTGTGCTCTTTCCATAGGCAGTACATTGACATTTTTACTGTATTCCATTCTGTCGCATTTCTTATGGTGATAACTAAACACTAAATTGATGTTACAAGTCAGTGATCCATCTCAACTCTCAGTTTGAAAAACACTATTGTAAATGTAGCTTGTATTAATTAATTTATTTATTTATTTTTGGCTGTGTTGGGTCTTCGTTTCTGTGCGAGGGCTTTCGCCAGTTGCGGCGAGCGGGGGCCGCTCTTCATCGCGGTGAGCGGGCCTCTCACTGTCGCGGCCTCTCTTGTTGCGGAGCACAGGCTCCAGATGTGCAGGCTCAGTATTTGTGGCTCACGGGCCTAGTTGCTCCACGGCATGTGGGATCCTCCCAGACCAGGGCTCGAACCCGTGTGCCCTGCATTGGCAGGCAGATTCTCAACCACTGCACCACCAGGGAAGCCCCGTAAATGTAGCTTGTAAACCTCTCCAGTAATCAGCTGTTGTGGAAAGATGATTGATCTCTCTGAATCCAAATTACAGATTTTGCTTCTTTTTATATGTGTGTTTTTAGGACCATCCGGATGCTTGGTCTTTGATTGGTAATCTTCATTTGGCAAAACAAGAATGGGGTCCAGGCCAGAAGAAATTTGAGAGGATATTAAAACAACCAGCTACTCAGAGTGACACTTATTCTATGCTGGCCCTTGGCAACGTCTGGCTCCAAACTTTGCATCAGCCCACCCGAGATAGAGAAAAGGTAATCTTTTTTCATCTCTTTAAAACAAAATTTATAACTTATTTGATTCTTGTTTGGATTTTTTTTATAATGTTTGTATCTTTTTATAGGAAAAGCGTCATCAAGATCGTGCTCTGGCCATCTACAAACAAGTACTCAGAAATGATGCAAAGAATCTGTATGCTGCTAATGGCATAGGTAATTATACAGTTTGGATGTCCATAATAATTTGTGAAATGAATGCTTTTGGAGGGATGTTTGTAGATCAGAATTTCTCTCTAGTTGTTTTTCTGGATACAATTAGAAAATTATAATTCGGTGAACCTTTTTATAACTTTAGGAGCTGTTTTGGCCCACAAAGGATATTTCCGTGAAGCTCGTGATGTATTTGCCCAAGTAAGAGAAGCAACGGCAGATATCAGTGATGTGTGGTTGAACCTAGCACATATCTACGTGGAACAAAAGCAATATATCAGCGCCGTTCAGATGGTAATGTCTTATTTTTCAAGATATTTTTATTTTGTGTTCATTGTTGAGCACTGGTTTCCTTAACCATTCTGGTCCTGCCTTGGAGCTGGGTGCTATCTCTTACGATACTGTGTCTATTCAGAGGCTTATAATTGTATATGGTTAAGGCCAATCTTTGGTGTCCAGACAGAGATGTGAGTCCTGGTTCCACCTTTAATTGCATGTCTTGGACAAAGGACATCTTCTCTGAGCCAGTTTTCGTATCTAGAAAACAGAAATAATTGTACCTTAATCTCATAGAATTTTGTGAGCATCCAGAATGAAAAATACTTGGGACCATACTTGGCACTAGTTTGCCTCGCATAGCAGTAAGTACCCAGAAGTTAGTGGGATTTAATATCCGTTTGCTTGTTTTACCCTCTTACTTCTCAGATGAGAGAACTGAGTTTCAGGAAGGTTAAATGACATTTAAAATGAAACTCCATGGGGATAAGTTTTCATGGCTATAGAATTTTTTTTTTTCATTTATTTATTTTTGGCTGCATTGGGTCTTTGTTGCTGTGCGCAGGCTTTCTCTAGTTGCGGCTAGCGGGGGCTACTCTTCGTTGCGGTGTGTGGGCTTCTCGTTGCGGTGGCTTCTCTTGTTGCAGAGCACAGGCTCTAGGCGTGTGGGCTTCAGTAGCTGTGGCATGTGGGCTCAGTAGTTGTGGCGCACAGGCTGATTTTCTCCACGGCATGTGGAATCTTCCCGGATCAGGGCTTGAACCCGTGTCCCCTGCATTGGCAGGTGGATTCTTAACCACTGCACCACCAGGAAAGCCCATGGCTATAGAATTTTATTATGCTTTTCATATTTGTTGATTACTTGAACTTGAAGTAAAAGAGTCATGCTTAGCATCTTTAGCATAGTAAAAAGTAAAAATGCTCTTATGGGGGAATTATTACAGTCAGAAAAAACAGGTTTCTGACCAAAGTTAGAAGACAGGCTCTGGGCTTCCCTGGTGGTGCAGTGGTTAAGAATCCACCTGCCAATGCAGGGAACACTGGTTCAAGCCCTGGTCTGGGAAGATCCCACACGCCGCGGAGCAACTAAGCCTGTGCGCCACAACTACTGAGCCTGCACCCTGGAGCCTGCGAGCCACAACTACTGAAGCCTGCGCGCCTAGAGCCCACGCTCTGCAACAAGAGAAGCCACGGCGATGAGAAGCCCGCGCACTGCAACCAAGAGTAGCCCCCTCTTGCTACAACTGGAGAAAGCCCGCGTGCAGCAAGGAAAACCCAACGCAGCCAAAAATAAATAAATAAATAAATTTATTAAAAAAAAAAAAGAAGATAGGCTCTGGGAAGTGGTTAACCATTTTTCTAAAAAGGATGGGTATTATTATTGTATTCAGAATATTGGAAAGGTCCTGGTCACAGGGACTTACAGAACCCAGATTGCATATGGTAGTCTCAGAGGTTGTGTTTTTGGAGGTGAGCCTTCTTGATCTGCAAATTAATTTCTAGAGATATTCAGGGAAAAACCATCTAACCATCTTCCACAAAAAAGAACTTACCTATGACAAGATATGTTCCATGGTCAGAAAGTGATATGTTCACAGCAAAATTAATACCAGTATTGCTATATTGGTTTTACTAAGAAATTAACAGCCAGAACAGTGAGACTTATCATTCTCGTTGCCGGTAGGTTCCATCAGTCCTAAAGAAAGGTGGTAAAGCACCTTAGGAGCCAGGTGTATGACTTCTAATAAGTTGTCAGTGAGCCTGTTCTAGATAGTATTGCTGAAGGTACAAAAAAGACCTTCCAATCTGTTTAACCTTTCAGTGTTGGTCGAAATTTCAAATGGAAGAACTATTTCTAGTATGTAATTTTTCTTGTCAGGTTTTTATGTTGTGAAAAATGTATGCTGGTGAGTGTAAAAAATCATTCTCAAATTAGTCTTTGAAATTAACCATGCAAAAGACAAAATACCTTTTCACATAGCTCTAAAATAGCTTGAAATTTTGTTATAAAATGGCAATATCATTTAATCCTTGCTGTGTTTTAATTAACTTTTTCTTTTATTGTAGTATGAAAACTGCCTCAGAAAGTTCTATAAGCACCAGAACACTGAAGTTGTGCTCTATTTGGCCCGGGCCCTCTTCAAGTGTGGCAAGTTACAGGAATGCAAACAGACTCTGCTGAAGGTAAAAAAGAGAACTCAATCCTATGCTGCATTGTATTTTTTATCCTGTTTTACGCATACTTACACACCTAACACTCTATTTGACTAAAATCCTTTTCATGTCATTATACCATATGAAAGATTTGCTTTGTTTTTGTTTATAGGCTAGACACGTGGCACCCAGTGATACAGTTCTTATGTTTAATGTGGCCTTGGTCCTGCAAAGATTAGCTACCTCTGTCCTGAAAGATGAAAAGAGTAATCTGAAGGAAGTACTCAATGCTGTGAAAGAACTGGAGCTTGCACACAGGTAAGATTTTGTAGGAACAACCTCTGAAATGCTTTGTTTCTTTAAACCCACATGGCTCAAAAGAGGATCATTCTCTATTAGAATCATTCCAGTGATTTTTAAGCCAAAGCAGACAGCTTCCGCCAGGTGGCACCCAACCGTAGCCAGGATCCTGCTAGAATTGGGTCCTGTAGTCCGACCCCTAGAACTGGCTGGCTGGCTTTGCAAGCTTGCCCTAGATTTTTCATTGACCTGACGATAATATGACCCAGGATTTTACACACTAGAAATTTTTAGACTCCACTTATGCTGGTTTTACTTGTTATACTAGTGTCTTTTTATGTGATATTAGTTTTACTTAAGCTGAGATTAAGACCTTTCCTCTTAAATATTGAATAAATTTATTCAGCTCAGCTCAAAATTTTTGTGACCTTACAGTACTTATTTGGTAGTTCAGTGTACGGTAAAATTAAAACCTGCCATCTCTTCAGGTTTTGTCCAGCCTTATTTGAAGTCTCGTTTAAGTATTCCTTGCCTTGCCTAGTAGATTGTAAGTGCTTTCATGGCTTAAGCCTCCTAACCTCCATGCTGACATATTTAGTAAATTTGGTATTTAGTAAATATTCATTGCTGGAATTGATTTTTGGTTGTTTGTGAATTTACTGATACCGTTAACTATAACTTTATCATCATGAACTTACTAATATTGAGTGGTATATTGATGAGAGTCCTTTTTTAAGTGAGTTGTATATATATTTTTCCTATTGAGATAACAGCCCTTCATGAATACATTCATTTAAGTATTCATTAAGTTTCAGTCAGTAAGTAAGCCTCCTCTCAGACTATTTTTTTTAGAACAGATTAAAAATCTAAAGGGTCTGTTTCATTAAATTTTTTTGAAGTAAAGTATTTTATCTTCTCATTCTATTTAGATATTTCAGTTACTTGAGTAAGGTTGGAGATAAAATGAGATTTGATTTGGCCCTCGCTGCTACAGAAGCCAGGTAATGTTACTATTTATAGAAGGTGACTCTGGGTGAGGCAGTGATAGCAATGTGGACTGGGAGAGTGACACAGTAGTTTCTGATCTTCCAGAGGTCAGTCTTTCACACTCCCCTCTGGGACACTCCAACCTGGACCAAGCCTTTTCCCTAAGGGTCCTTTCAGGGAATATGGCAAAGTTCAAGTACTTAAGTTGTATGGGAAAATACTTTCCTATTTCACTAATGTCAGCTATGTAGTCAGAATCAAGACACGATTCCTGAATCTGTCACATGTAAAGATAGTGTCGGGAATCTTTTTAGCTGTGCTTTGGGAGGACGGTTATAATTTGCAAACTTAACATAGTTGACAGTATTGGCTTATGAGTTAATTTTCCTAATTAAGACTTCCTGGGGCTTCCCTGGTGGTGCAGCAGTTAAGAATCCGCCTGCCAGTGCAGGGGACACGGGTTCAATCCCTGGTCTGGGAAGATCCCACATGCCGCGGAGCAACTAAGCCCGTGTGCCACAACAACTGAGCCCGTGAGCCACAACTACCGAGCCCACGTGCCACAGCTACTGAAGCCCATGCGCCTAGAGCCCATGTTCCACAACAAGAGAAGCCACTGCAATGAGAAACCCACGCACCGCAACGAAGAGTAGCCCCCACTCGCCACAACTAGAGAAAGCCTGCGCACAGCAACGAAGACCCAAAGCAGCCAAAAAAATAAGATAAAATAAAAATTAAAAAAAAGAAAAGGGCTGAAGAATTAAAAAAAAAAAAAGACTTCCCATAGGTATCACCTAATGATCCTGCTTCAAACTTATAAATGTGTGTAAGGAATACAGATGCTCTGAGTTTTTTAATGAAAAGTATACTAGCTACATACATATTTCTCTAACTTTGGAATGTTCTAGGCAATGCTCTGACTTACTGAGCCAGGCCCAGTACCACGTGGCCAGGGCACGCAAACAGGACGAAGAAGAAAGGGAATTGCGGGCCAAACAAGAGCAAGAGAAAGAACTGTTAAGGCAGAAACTTCTCAAAGAACAGGTATGTATTGTGTTTGCGGTTATACTAGAATTAAAGGTGTGCATACATACACTTTGTATGTTAAAAGAGAAGTTCTTCTGATGGTAGCCGTGATTTTTTTGTCTTAAGAACATTTTGATGAGGTTTTCTCCTACTCTTTTTCCTCATAGGAAGAGAAACGTCTCAGAGAAAAAGAAGAGCAAAAGAAACTTTTGGAACAGCGGGCCCAGTACGTAGAGAAGACCAAAAATATTCTTATGTTTACTGGAGAGACTGAAGCAACAAAAGAAAAGAAAAGAGGTGGCAGTGGTGGACGGGTAAGACATGACTCCAGTTAGAAACGAAGCTAATTGGTTAAATTCACTCAGTACTTAGTCCTGAGCTTTGGCTTCCTCCTTTGCTAAAAGATAGTTTTCCACCAGAGACTGCTTTAAATGGTATCCAGTATTTAGAAATGCATTTCACTGTTAGCTGAGTACAGTTTACCTTGTAGCAACTTTGTAGTTGTTGATGATTTTTGCTATTTGAGGCATTCATCCCAATTACAAGTTTTTAAAGTATGGGCCTCACCATGCACTTCTTCCACGTGACTTAGAGCAGCGGTCCCCAACCTTTTTGGCACCAGGGACCGGTTTCGTGGAAGACAGTTTTTCCACGGATGGTGGCAGTGGGGAGGGGTGGGGGGGGAGGTGTTGGTTCAGGCGGTAACGCGAGCGATGGGGAGCGATGCGGAGCAGCAGATGACGCTTTGCTCGCTCGCCCGCCGCTCACCTCCTGCTCTGCGGCCCAGTTCCTAACAGGCCACGGACCAGTACCGGGCCATGGCCCGGGGGTCGGAGACCTCTGACTTAGAGGACTGATGGGAAGTGGTCTCTTTCGTACCTCAGCATTCCACCCACGTTCCACCAGCCAGGAAAGCAATGACTGTGGTCTTGTTTGGGTTTCAGCGGTCCAAGAAGGGAGGAGAGTTTGATGAGTTTGTCAACGATGACACCGATGAAGACCTGCCTATATCCAAAAAGAAGAAGAGAAGGAAGGGCAGTGGTAGTGAGCAAGAAGGCGAGGAGGAGGAGGGTGGCGAGAGAAAGAAGAAGAAGAGGAGAAGGTAGTGTCATGGAATAACCTTTTAAATCACCTGGGTTTTAAATCGCCTCATGAAAGTGGCAAAAGACCTTTCACCTTCTGAATCTTAGGTTTAGAATCTGTGAACACCTTTTTATCACTTGATCCCCCCAGACAGGGAAGCCTTTCGTTCCCCCACTTCCTACTTTAATCCTAAGATGGGCCCCACTACCAAATTCCCGGCGTGCTTGGAGTCTCCACACATGTCCACAGCTTTCCTTTTGAGAGCTCCGAGTCAGTCGTAATTGCCTTTCTTATGACTGAAAATTGCAATATTTATTGGAAAATCTATGCAGTTTAGGATGAGAAACCTTAGTGCGTCCACACTGACTGTCCATCTTTGAAATCTTAGAAAAGCCACTGAGCCTCAGTTTCCTCTCTGTAAAACAGCAATGGCCCACCTCCTGGTTTTACAGGATGTATAAAATGTGAATTTATGTGAAAGAAGGGCCTTTTAATCCTCCTAGTGCCATCCGCTGTTAGGATAAGTGGTGCCCTGCCCCCCTCTCACATGGAAGTGCCCCTAAGCTGTCTGGTCCTCCCATGGTGCTTCCGTGTCCGGGAGTCTCCAGTCTTAGCTAGGCCTGTTCTTTCCAACCCATGTCTGACTCTGCTTGTGGAATGCATTCAGACCTGTGGAATTGAAGCTGTGGCTGGATATTAGCAGGCCTGGGATGAGTAGTTGGAAGGGAAGAAAGAGGAGGGGAAGGAGGTTGAGTCTGGAGCCTGGGTCTTTTCTCACATCTTCTATCGCTCACCAAGGGCAAGATTCAAGCTCATCTTAGATTAATAAGAGGGCTTAACAGTGACTCAGTTAGTCAGCAGACATGGCATAAATACAGTTTTTGCAGACTCCCGAGCCACGTGCAGCAAGAGTAAGTTGTGGTCTCTGCCCTTGAGGGGTGTACAGTCTGGTCAAGGCCAGCACCTGTAGAGAAGGGTGTTCAAAATGACTAATACTATTTGAATGGCACAGAAGTCTTGGGTTTTATAGGCATGAGTGAATCTTGACAAACTTTCTCTTGGTGTTCACTACTTTAGACCTCCGAAGGGAGATGAAGGATCTGATGATGATGAAACAGAAAATGGCCCCAAACCGAAAAAGCGCCGTCTACCAAGAGCAGAGAAGAAGAAGGCTGTAAGTGTCTAGCACTATGGTTTTCATCCCCAGTAGGCATAGAAGGCTGCGGTACGCTAGAATACATTCTTCCCCTGCAGTGTCTTCAAGCACAGACACTTGTTTTTGAAGTTTGTCGGTTGCTGTTTGATTGTATCAGTATCACTGCAGTGCAAACCCAATTTAACAAGACATCCTAACGTAAAGAGTCTTGACTAATCTATTATGTTTGATCTTCTTTCTTCAGCCCAAGCCGGAACGTCTGCCTCCTTCAATGAAGGGAAAAATAAAATCCAAAGCCATAATATCATCAAGTGACGATTCATCTGATGAAGATAAACTGAAAATTGCTGATGAAGGGTAGGAATTTTTCACTTATGTTCTCCTAGTGAAGGATAACCAAGAGTGGTCACTGTGCCAAAATGTCATCTCTGCAGCTTCTTAGAATCTTAGAGCGGGAAGAAGCCTGAGCACACATCTCATTCCAGTCTTGTCATTTTGTCCTACTAAATGTTTGTCCCTTAAAGAAGGAAACCTATTCTGAAATCTCATTTCTTCGTGGATATTAGCTGAAATTTTCTGTCATTTTGCTACACTGCCATTGACTGGCTTAAAGTATTAAGAGTAGCCTGATCTTGGTCACAGGGAGAAAGGGACTTTCTGGACCATTTCCTCCCTTGTCAGGCAGGGATGACTCAGGACTGCCTGCTCTGTGGAGGGCTTATCGTAGACTCCTCTAGCTCACAGACTGCTTGGTGAAACAATATTCTGTTTTACTTGTGCTGAACTTGCCCCTCAAGCTCTGCATTTGGATTCCTAGACTAAGACTCTTAATACCATACTATGCTGGGTCCTTCGGGTGGCCATCATTTCATTCATTCATTCAACAGACATTTGAACATCCATGCTATGAGATAGCAAGCTGAGTGCTGGGGATGCAGAGGATAAAGACATTGACCCTGCCCCCAAGGAATTTGTGCTTTAGAGACAGTGGAGAATGACAAATAAACCAAAACTACATTATAGTGGGAAAAGGGTTATCACTTATATTTTGCATTTATTGCTCTTCAGTGACCACATGTAATCTGGAGTTGAGGTAGTGGAGGGAATTACTGAGGTGTTTTTTTGTGGAAGAAAGGCTGTTTAAGTCTTAGAAGAAGAATAGAGAGTCCTAATCAACTGTACTTCAATAAAAAATAAAAATAATAAGAATTTTTAAAAAATAAAAAGAAGAGAGAGCCCTGGTTGGTTAGAGGTGAGGCAGGGGTGAGAGGTTAGCATGTCGAAGGGGCTAAGGATCCTGGTGCAGGGCTGGTCTGGTAGGGTAAAGCATCTGTAAAGATCTGCAGTTCCCTTTTTCTCTGAAGATGCTGGTTGACACAGATTTGGATTGCTTTTCCCTAAAATACTGTTTCACCCTTGCCCACAGTGTTACACTGGTCCATTGATTAGAGACGTGATGGTTAGACCTTCATGAAGTGTTTGCTTATTTGGCCAGATGGAATGGAGTGAATTAGATCCCAGGGGCCCACTGGCCCTTAGCGTGTATACAGAATGAGTTATGTGATGGGTGTCTAGGTTTTTTCTTTCAGATGTAAGCACAAAGAGCCTTTCTTCGGTCTGCAGGGATGTTTTCATTTCTAGGGAGAGTAGTATGTTTCACCTCCCTCACCCTTCTTAGACTGACCCTGTAGGATTTAATATTCCTTTCTTGGAATATCTGTCATGGAAACCAAAACCAAGGAATATGCCCAAGGAGAAGCATGTCCTCCTCTCCACAGCCCTGGTGGGGGAGCAGCTGTGACAGTGGTGAAGGGAATGTCCTTTCCTCCAAGAAGCCAAGATTCCCTGGGTGCCACCACACCCCCAAGCATTAGCACAGGTCGCCTGCCCTTAACATCTGATAAGTGGAGGGGGAACTTTGGCAAAAGTACAAAAACAAGCTGCAGAACCCTTTTATTTAGCCCTAGCTTCCTATGTTGAGTAGGTCTAGTCATGGCGGAGGGCACCGGAGCAGAAGCAGATCCTGGGACAGAAAGGGTGACTTCGCTCCTCAGCGATCTTCTAGCACAGATGGCAGTGGCACAGAGGAGCTTCCCTCCCAGCCAGCCTTGGGACAGAGTGCATTCTTCAGAGTCTCTGCAGCCCAGTGAGGTCCCGGGTTGCACCTCTGCCGCTGTGTATAAAGGTTTATAAAGATAAATAAATGTATCCCTTCCTTTTCATAATTTTACATACGAAATTGAGAAATGCTTCATTCTGATGAAGGGTGCCTGGGATGACCAGTGCGGTCACCCGTCACTGTCTATGTTCTGTCTCAGAGCTAAAGTGCCTTATTCTTTTTAACTTTTTAATCCTCTCTTTATTAATAACCCTATCACATTTACAAAAAAGCACACCAAAGGAATATCACAAAACGAACACCTGTGTCAACAGCGATCCGGTCAAGACATTAAATGCCCTTCTTTTTTCAAGCGCACCCCTGGTTTGTCAAGGCTCCCTCGGCCAGAACCCTGGTCTAACGCGCATTTGTCTTTGCCAGACATCCCCGCAACAGCGACAGCGACTCCGATGAGGGCCAGCGGCGGAAGACGGGCGCCTCCTCGGAGGAGAGCGACTCCGACGAGAACCAGAACAAGTCCGGCAGCGAGGCCGGCAGCGAGGCCGGCAGCGAGGCCGGCAGCCCCCGGCGGCCCCGGAGGCACCACTCGGATGAGGATTCAGACAGCGACCAGCCGGCCAGAAAGCGCAGGCCCTCGGGCTCCGAACAGTCTGACAACGAATCCCTGCAGTCCGGGCGCAGCCGCTCGGGGGGCTCTGAGATGGACTCTCGGCCTGTGTCCCCCAGCGCCGAGTCGGACCGCTACTCCGAGAGAGCATCTGACAATGAGGGGTCCGGCCGAGGCTCCGGCAGAGGCTCCGGCAATGAATCCGAACCCGAGGGATCCAACAACGAGGCCTCGGATCAGGGCTCAGAACGTGGTTCAGATGATAGCGACTAGGCTTTATTTCATGAATAAGCTTCATCTCCGCAGGAAACTTTTTTAATATATGAAAGCTGTGATAAAAACATTTCAGGTGTTTGGTCAAACAGTGGTGGATTTTTCCTAAGGCAATTTTTTTCTCCTATCCATTTGTACGTTACTATGTCCCAAAAGGTGTTTCCCTTCCAATATTTGAGTCTCTTGAGCAAAAGGTGACTATTCTTTATTATGGTACAATTCCACCTATCATATGTGAAAACCCCAGGAAGATAAACCCACATGCTGAACCATTCCTCCCGAGGTTTGACTGAAACTGTGGCAGATGTCTCATCTTCTTTGTATGTTAAGCAACATATTATTAGGACTTTTATTGCAATCTTTTACCAAGTGGTGCGAGGAACTTGCTATTAATATCTTTGTTCCATTTCAAGTTTAGATCAAGAATATTTTTATTTTCTGGAGGAAGAGGTATCTACTGTATAATTGCACCAAAGTACAAATGAAAGGAAGGTTTTCTTCAATAGTGTAATACTGCAGCCATGTAGATAAAACGACAAATATATCATTTGTTAGGTTGAATAAGATGTGGAAAAATGCTTTTCTGTTAGTAGTATGCAAAGACCTACCTAAGCCACATAATAAAATTCTTTTACCAACTTTATTGTATAACTTTGTGTTATTTTTTTTTTTGCTCAGTACATTTGTATATGAAAATTTAGCATCTATAAAAATATGCAAATATTTGGAAGAACCTGAGCTAAGCTGGAGCTTGTTTACTCAAAAGTTTTGTAATTCTTTTTTTTTTTAACATCTTTATTGGATTATAATTGCTTTACAATGTTGTGTTTCTGCTTTATAACAAAGTGAATCAGTTATATGTATACATATATCCCCATATCCCCTCCCTCTTACGTCTCCCTCCCACCCTCCCTATCCCACCCCTCTAGGTGGTCACAAAGCACTGAGCTGCTCTCCCTGTGCTATGCAGCTGCTTCCCACTAGCTATCTATTTTACATTTGGTAGTGTATATATGTCCATGCCACTCTCTCACTTCGTCCCAGCTTACCCATCCCCCTCCCCGTGTCCTCAAGTCCATTCTCTACGTCTGCGTCTTTATTCCTGTCCTGCCCCTAGGTTCTTCAGAACCTTTTTTTTTCTTTTCTTTAGATTCCATATACATGTGTTAGCATACGGTATTTGCTTTTCTTTTTCTGACTTACTTCACTCTGTATGACACACTCTAGGTCCATCCACCTCACTACAAATAACTCAATTTTGTTTCTTTCTATGGCTGAGTAATATTCCATTGTATATATGTGCCACATCTTTATCCATTCTTCTGTCGATGGACACTTAGGTGGCTTCCATGTCCTGGCTATTGTAAATAGACCTGCAATGAACATTGTGGTACATGACTCTTTTTGAATTATAGTTTTCTCAGGGTATATGCCCAGTAGTGGGATTGCTGGGTCGTATGGTAGTTCTATTTTTAGTTTTTTAAGGAACCTCCATACTGTTCTCCATAGTGGCTGTATCAATTTACATTCCCACCAACAGTGCAAGAGGGTTCCCTTTTCTCCACACCCTCTCCAGCATTTGTTGTGTGTATATTTTTTGATGATGGCCATTCTGACGGATGTGAAGTGATACCTCATTGTAGTTTTGATTTGCATTTCTCTAATGATTTGTGATGTTGAGCATCCTTTCATGTGTTTGTTGGCAATCTGTATATCTTCTTTGGAGAAATGTCTACTTAGGTCTTCTGCCCATTTTTGGATTGGGTTTTTCTTTTTTTGATGTTGAGCTGCATGAGCTAGTTGTAAATTTTGGAGATTAATCCTTCATCAGTTGCTTCATTTGCAAATATTTTCTCCTATCCTGAGGGTTGTCTTTTCGTCTTGTTTATGTTTTCCTTTGCTGTACAAAAGCTTTTAAGTTTCATTAGGTCCCATTTGTTTATTTTTGTTTCCATTTCTCTAGGAGGTGGGTCAAAAAGGATCTTGCTGTGATTTATGTCATAGAGTGTTCTGCCTATGTTTTCCTCTAAGAGTTTTATAGTGTCCGGCCTTACATTTAGGTCTTTAATCCATTTTGAGTTTATTTTTGTGTATGGTGTTAGGGAGTATTCTAATTTCATTCTTTTACATGTAGCTGTCCAGTTTTCCCAGCACCACTTATTGAAGAGGCTATCTTTTCTCCACTATATGTTCTTGCCTCCTTTATCAAAGATAAGGTGACCATATGTGCGTGGGTTTATCTCTAGGCTTTCTATCCTGTTCCATTGATCTATATTTCCGTTTGTGTGTCAGTACCATATGGTCTTGATTACTGTAGCTTTGTAGTATAGTCTGAAGTCAGGGAGTCTGATTCCTTCAGCTCCGTTTTTTTCCCTCAAAACCGCTTTGGCTATTCGGGGTCTTTTGTATCTCCATACAAATTTTAAGATTTTTTGTTCTAGTTCTGTAAAAAATGCCATTGGTAATTTGATAGGGATTGCATTGACTCTGTAGATTGCTTTGGGTAGTATAGTCATTTTCACAATATTGATTCTTCCAAACGAAGAACATGGCACAACTCTCCATCTGCTGGTATCATCTTTAATTTCTTTCGTCAGTGTCTTATAGTTTTCTGCATACAGGTCTTTTGTCTCCTTTGGTAGGTTTATTGCTAGGTATTTTATTCTTTTTGTTGCAGTGGTAAACAGGAGTGTTTCCTTAATTTCTCTTTCAGGTTTTTCATCATTAGTGTATAGGAATGCAAGAGATTTCTGTGCATTACTTTTGTATCCTGCTACTCTACCAAATTCAATGATTAGCTCCAGTAGTTTTCTGGTAACATCTTTAGGATTCTCTCTGTATAATATCATGTCACCTGCAAACAGTGACAGCTTTACCTCTTCTTTTCCAATTTGGATTCCTTTTATTTCTTTTTCTTCTCTGATTGCTGCGGCTAACACTTCCAAAACTATGTTGAATAATAATGGTGAGAGTGGACAACCTTGTCTTGTTCCTGATCTTAGTGGATATGGTTTCAGTTTTCCACCATTGAGAACAATGTTGGCTGTGGGTTTGTCATATATGGCCTTTATTATGTTGAGGTAAGTTCCCTCTATGCCTACTTTCTGGAGGGTTTTTATCATAAATGGGTGTTGAATTTTGTCAAAAGCTTTTTCTGTATCCATTGAGATGATCATATGGTTTTTCCCCTTCAGTTTGTTAATATGGTTTATCACATTGATTGATTTGGTTATATTGAAGAATCCTTGCATTCCTGGGATAAACCCCACTTGATCATAGTGTATCGTCCTTTTAATGTGCTGCTGGATTCTGTTTGCTAGTATTTTCTTGAGGATTTTTGCATCTATGTTCATCAGTGATATTGGTCTGTAATTTTCTTTTTTTGTGACATCTTGTCTGGTTTTGGTATCAGGGTGATGGTGGCCTCGTAGAATGAGTTTGGGAGTGTTCCTCCCTCTGCAATATTTTGGAAGAGTTTGAGAAGGATAGGTGTTAGCTCTTCTCTAAACGTTTGATAGAATTCGCTTGTGAAGCCATCTGGTCCTGGGCTTTTGTTTGTTATAAGATTTTTGATCACAGCCTCAATTTCAGTGCTTATGATTGGTCTGTTTATATTTTCTATTTCTTCCTGGTTCAGTCTCAGAAGGTTGTGCTTTTCTAAGAATTTGTCCATTTCTTCCAGGTTGTCCATTTCATTGGCATAGAGTTGCTTGTAGTAATCTCTCATGATCGTTTGTATTTCTGCAGTGTCAGTTGTTACTTCTCCTTTTTCATTTCTGATTTTATTGATTTGAGTCTTCTCCCTTTTTTTCTTGATGAGTCTGGCTAGTGGTTTATCAATTTTGTTTATCTTCTCAGCCAGCTTTTAGTTTTATTTATCTTTGCTATTGTTTCCTTCATTTCTTTTTCATTTATTTCTGATCTGATCTTTATGATTTCTTTCCTTCTGCTAACTTTGGGGGTTTTTTGTTCTTCTTTCTCTAGTTCCTTTAGGTGTAAGGTTAGGTTGTTTATTTGAGATGTTTCTTGTTTCTTGAGGTAGGATTGTATTGCTATAAACTTTCCTCTTAGAACTGATTTTGCTGCATCCCATAGGTTTTGGATCATCCTGTTTTCATTGTCATTTGTGTCTAGGTATTTTTTTGATTTCCTCCTTGATTTCTTCAGTGATCTCTTATTTAGTAGTGAATTGTTTACCCTCCATGTATCTGTAATATTTTTTCCTGTGATTGATATTTAGTCTCATAGCATTGTGGTTGGAAAAGATACTTGATATGATTTCAATTTTCTTAAATTTACCAAGGCTTGATTTGTGACCCAAGATATGATCTATCCTGGAGAATGTTCCATGAGCACTTGAGAAGAAAGTGTATTCTGTTGTTTTTGGATGGAATGTCCTATAAATATCAATTAAGTCCATCTTGTTTAATGTATCATTTAAAGCTTGTGTTTCCTTATTTATTTGCATTTTGGATGATCTGTCCATTGGTGAAAGTGGGGGTGTTAAAGTCCCCTACTATTATTGTGTTATTGTCAATTTCCCCTTTTATGGCTGTTAGCATTTGCCTTATGTATTGAGGTGCTCCTATGTTGGGCGCATAAATATTTACAATTGTTATATCTTCTTCCTGGATTGATCCCTTGATCATTATGTAGTGTCCTTCTTTGTCTCTTGTAATAGTCTTTATTTTAAAGTCTATTTTGTCTGATATGAGAATTGCTACTCCAGCTTTCTTTTGATTTCCATTTGCATGGAATATCTTTTTCCATCCCCTCACTTTCAGTCTGTATGTGTTCCTAGATCTGAAGTGGGTCTCTTGTAGACAGCATATATACGGGTCTTGTTTTTGTATCCATTCAGCCAGTCTATGTCTTTTGGTTGGAGCATTTAATCCATTTACATTTAAGGTAGTTATCGATATGTATGTTCCTATTACCATCTTCTTAATTGTTTTGGGTTTGTTATTGTAGGTCTTTTCCTTCTCTTGTGTTTCCTGCCTAGGGAAATTTAGCATTTGTTATAGAGCTGGTTTGGTGGTGCTGAATTCTCTTAGCTTTTGCTTGTCTGTAAAGGTTTTAATTTCTCCATCAAATCTGAATGAGATCCTTGCTGGGTAGAGTATCCTTGGTTGTATGTTTTTCCCTTTCATCACTTTAAATATGTCCTGCCGCTCCCTTCTGGCTTGCAGAGTTTCTGCTGAAAGATCAGCTGTTAACCTTATGGGGATTCCCTAGTGTGTTATTTGTTGTTTTTCCCTTGTTGCTTTTAATAATTTTTCTTTGTATTTAATTTTTGATAGTTTGATTAATATGTGTCTTGGCATGTTTCTCCTTGGGTTCATCCTGTATGGGACTCTCTGTGCTTCCTGGACTTGATTGACTATTTCCTTCCCCATATTAGGGAAGTTTTCAACTATAATCTCTTCAAATATTTTTTCAGTCCCTTTCTTTTTCTCTTCTTCTTCTGGGACCCCTATAATTCGAATGTTGGTGAATTTATTGTTGTCCCAGAGGTCTCTGAGACTGTCCTCAGTTCTTTTCATTCTTTTTTCTTTATTCTGCTCTGCAGTAGTTATTTCCACTATTTTATCTTCCAGGTCACTTATCCGTTCTTCTGCCTCAGTTATTCTGCTTTTGATTCCTTCTAGAGAATTTTTTATTTCATTTATTGTGTTGTTCATCATTGTTTATTTGCTCTTTAGCTCTTCTAGGTCCTTGTTAAACGTTTCTTGTATTTTTTCCATTCTGTCTCCAAGATTTTAGATCATCTTTACTATCATTACTCTGAATTCTTTTTCAGGTAGACTGCCTATTTCCTCTTCATTTGTTTGGTCTGGTGGGTTTTTTTATCTTGCTCCTTCATCTGCCCTGTGTTTCTCTGTCTTCTCATTTTGCTTAACATACTGCATTTGGGGTCTCCTTTTTACAGGCTGCAGGTTCATAGTTCCCATTGTTTTTGGTGTCTGCCCCCAGTGGCTAAGGTTGGTTCAGTGGGTTGTGTAGGCTTCCTGGTGGAGGGGACTGGTGCCTGTGTTCTGGTGGATGAGGCTGGATCTTGTCTTTCTGGTGGTCAGGACCGCATCCAGTGGTGTGTTTTGGGGTGTCTGTGACCTTATTATGATTTTAGGCAGCCTCTGCTGATGGGTGGGGTTGTGTTTCTGTCTTGCTAGTTGTTTGGCATAGGGTGTCCAGCACTGTAGCTTGCTGTTCATTGAGTGGAGCTGGGTCTTAGTGTTGAGATGTAGATCTCTGGGAGAGCTTTCACCGTTTGACATTACATGGAGCCGGGAGGTCTCTGGTGGACCAATGTCCTGAACTCAGCTCTCCCACCTCAGAGGCACATGCCTGACACCCGGCTGGAGCACCAAGACCCTGTTAGCCACACAGCTCAGAAGAAAAGGGAGAAAAAAAGAAAGGAAGAGTGAGAGAGAGAGAGAGGGAGGGAGGGAGGGAGAAGAAAAAATAAAGTTATTAAAATAAAAATACTTTTTAATTATTAAAAATTTAAAAAAATTAAAAAGTAATAAAAATAAAAGAGAGAAAGAAGAGAACAACCAAACCAAAAAACAAATCCACCGATGATAACAAGTGCTAAAAAGTATACAAAAAAAAAAGAAAAGACAGAACCCTAGGATAAATGGTAAAAGCAAAGCTATACAGACAAAATCACACAAAGAAGCAAACACATAAACACAAAAAGAGAAAAAGGAAATATATATATATATCTATATATAAAAAAAGGAAAAGAGCAACCAAATCAATAAACAAATCTATCAATGATAATAAACTCTAAATACTAAACTAAGATAAACATAAAACCAAAAACAAATTAGATGCAGAATGCAAACCTCAAGTCTACAGTTGCTCCCAAAGTCCACCTCCTCAATTTGGGATGATTCATTGTCTATTCAGGTATTCCACAGATGCAGGGTACATCAAGTTGACTGCGGAGATTTAATTCACTGCTCCTGAGGCTGCTGGGAGGAATTTCCCTTTCTCTTCTTGTTCGCACAGCTCCCGGGGTTCAGCTTTGGATTTGGACCCGCCTCTGCGTGTAGGTCGCCTGAGGGCGTCTGCTCTTCGCTCAGACAGGATTGGATTAAAGGAGCAGCTGATTTGGGGGCTCTGGCTCACTCAGGCGAGGGGGAGGGAGGGGTACGGATGCGGGGCGAGCCTGCGGCGGCAGAGGCCAGCGTGACGTTGCACCAGCCTGAGGCACGCCGTGCGTTCTCCCAGGAAAGTTGTCCCCGGATCACGGGACCCTGGCAGTGGCGGGCTGCACAGGCTCCCGGGAGGGGCGGTGTGGAGAGTGACCTGTGCTTGCACACAGCGTTCTTGGTGGCGACAGCAGTAGCCTTGGCGTCTCATGCCTGTCTCTGGGGTCCGCGCTGATAGCCGCGGCTCGCACCCGTCTCTGGAGCTCATTTAGGCGGTGCTCTGAACCCCCTCTCCTCGTGCATCCTGAAACAATTGTCTCTTGTCTCTTCGGCACTTCCAGACTTTTTCCCGGACTCCCGCCCGGCTAGCTGTGGCACACTAGCCCCCTTCAGGCTGTGTTCACGCAGCCAACCCAGTCCTCTCCCTGGGATCCAACCGAAGCCCGAGCCTCAGCTCCCAGCCCCCGCCCGTCCCCGCGGGTGAGCAGACAAGCCTCTCGGGCTGGTGAGTGCAGGTCAGCACCGATCCTCTGTGCAGGAATCTCTCTGCTTTGCCCTCCGCACCCCTGTTGCTGCGCTCTCCTCTGTGGCTCCGAATCTTCGCCTCTGCCACCCCCCGTCTCCACCAGTGAAGGGCCTTCCTAGTGTGTGGAAAGTTTTCCTCCTTCACAGCTCCCTCCCAGAGGTGCAGGTCCCATCCCTATGCTTTTGTCTCTGTTTTTTCTTTTTTCTTTTGCCCTACCCAGGTACGTGGGGAGTTTCTTGCCTTTTGGGAGGTCTGAGGTCTCCTGCCAGCGTTCAGTAGGTATTCTGTAGGAGTTGTTCCACATGTAGATGTATTTCTGATGTATTTGTGGGGAGGAAGGTGATCTCCACGTCTCACTCCTCCACCATCTTGAAGGTCCCTCTCAAGTTTTGTAATTCTTTGTAGATTTGTGGAGTGTTTTTAAGGATGCAAGAAACTATTTACAATAGCCAAGACATGGAAGCAACCTGAGTGTCCATAAACAGATGAATGGATAAAGAAGATGTGGTACGTATATTCCACAGAATACTAGTCAGCCATAAAAAAGAATGAAATATTGCCATTTACAGCAACATTGATAGACCTAGAGATTATCATACTAAGTGAAGTAAGTCAGACAGAGAAAGACAAATATCATATGATACCACTTATGTGTGGAATCTAGAAAATAATACAAATGAATTTATTTACAAAACAGAAACAGACTCACAGACATAGAAAACAAACTTATGGTTACCAAAGGGGAAAAGCAGGGAGGGATTAATTAAGAGTATGGGATTAACAGATACACACTACTATGTATAAAATAAATAACCAGGATTTACTGTATAGCATGGGGAACTATATTCAATATCTTGTAATAACCTATAGTGGAAAAGAATACATATATATATACACATAGATACATAACTGAATCACTTTGCTGTACACCTGAAACTAACACAGTATTGTAAATCAACTATACTTCAATTAAAAAGAAAAAAATGTTTAAAGATGCAAGAAAACTAAGGCACTAGTATGTATTTTTATTTTTAATAACTTTGTGATTAACAACTTAAGGATAATTATTTTATGTAGCACTATACTGTTTGTAAAAGAGCTGCAATTAGTTTAGTCAACAAGTATGAAATGCATTATATTAGACGTTGAGAACACAGAGGTGAAATGTCTTTCCTGTCCTCAAATGGCGTGATATTTGCACAGGTTGTGGGAGCGAAGGGAGAACAAAGTCAGGGCAAGGTTTCCTGAAGGATGGGAGACTTGAGGTGACCCAAAGGACCCACTAAGTGGAGAGTTAAAGGAGGGTGTTCTCGGAGGGGAAAGCTGTATGTGTATCTCCAGGAACTAGAATAACTAAGGAAGGCAAGGCAGATATCCCCCCGGGAAAGGTGAAAGAGCGTGAGATTCAGAATCTAGTAAGGGTGAGGTTCAAACTAGAATCCAGGTCTTTTGTCTCCTCTCTCCCTGCTTTTTCCAATATGTCACATGTAACTTGGGGTGACTTAGTTAATCCCCAAATGACAAATCGAACCACATTAGTAATCATTTCCCAAATGACGACTCACTTCAAGCAATAACTAAACCCAAGTCCATTGGTAGAAGGTCCCTTGGAGAGCTATTTATGGAGGGATTTAACCTAATGAGGATAGTGATTTCTCTAATGTTTCACTGCCCACTTCAGGTTTTGCTACACTGGTGCTTTTGAGTACACATCCTCATTTGCACTTTTGAATCAGTTCCATCTTAATATGGATATTTCTCCCAGGCGAGCCCTCAGATCAGCAGAACAGGAATATTCTCTGCCAGCCGCTTTGCTGACGTCAGAAGCCACAGTGCAGTTTCTTCAGATGCAGCTCCTTCTGGCCACATTTTGGATCCTGGATATGACAGAAAGGACCAAGGAGCAGGGAATGCCTCTGAGGATGGGAAAGGCCCTCTGACAAAGGACACTTGACTGACCTGTTGCCTTTGCTGTGCTGACGCTGTCCTCGGGGACTCAGAGCATTTCCATTACCTGGAGCCTGCGTGTCAGAATCGGCCTTCCTTTTTTTGTTGTTGTTTTTTTGGAGGTGTAATTGATATATAACATGATACTAGTTTCAGGTGTACAACACAATGACTTGAAATTTGTATATATTGCAAAATGATCGCCACATTAATCTAATTAACGTCTGTCATCTTATTTACAAAAATGGAAACAGTATGGACGTTCCTTAAATAATTAAAAATAGAACTTCCATATGATCCAGGAATTCCACTTCTGGGTATTTATCAGAAGAAAACGAAAACACTAATTCAAAAAGATATATGTCCCCCCTATGTTGTATATTGTAAATGTCCTGTATTGTAAATATGCAGCATTATTTACAATA
The DNA here is from genome assembly GCF_028023285.1 of Balaenoptera ricei. Lineage (NCBI taxonomy): Eukaryota > Metazoa > Chordata > Mammalia > Artiodactyla > Balaenopteridae > Balaenoptera > Balaenoptera ricei. The sequence goes on from NC_082646.1 coordinate 68,310,888, forward strand.
GCCAAAATATGAAAACAACCTAAGTGTTCATCAATAGGTGAATGGATAAAGAAGATGTGATTATACACACACACACACACACACACACACACTGGAATACTACTCAGCCATAAAAAAGAAGAAAATCTTCTGTTTGTAATGACTTGGATGGACCTTGATGGCATTATGCTAAGTGAAATAAGTCAGAGAAAAATACCATATGATCATTTATATGTAGAATCTAAAAAACAAAGCCAAACGAACCTAAGCTCATAGACACAGAGAACAGATAGTGGTTGTCAGAGGCAGGGGGTGGTGGAGTATGGGTGAAAGGGTAAAGGGGGTCAAAAGGTACAAACTTGCAGTTATAAAATAAATAAGACATGGGATGTAATGTACAGCATGGTGACTATAGTTAATACTGTAATGCATATTTGAAAGCTGCTGAAAGAGGAGATCTTAAAAGTTCTCATCACGAGAAAAAAAATTTTTTTGTAACGATGTATGGTGACAGGTAAACTTTATTGCTCAACCCTGCCCTAGCTCTTGGTTGTCTCTCAAACCTTTGTGCTTGTCCAAGCAGCCTATTTTATTTTTAATAGCTCCTAGTAGTTGAGGGTGTGCTGACCCCCGTCAGTGTCCCAGAGGAGAGGATCTCAATCAGCACCTAGATTAAGACTGATTGGAAGCCAGACTCTCAGGCAGCAGCAATGATGATATGCTAATAGGCCTCTTTCACATAAAGGCTGAATTCCTGGGTCTGTTGGCCGTGAGGGTGGGAGGTATTTCAGATTCAAGTAAGCTGGGCCAAGGCAGAGGGAAAACACAAAGATGGCGTCCACCGGCCTCTGTTCCCTGAGCCGGCCCTTGAAGTGTGCCTGCCCCTCAGGCCATAGCTGCTGGACAAGCAAATAGGCCTCTTTCAACAGAAAGACAGGGTAAGTTTCAATCTGCTGTCTGTGCTGCGTGGGGGTAGATGTCTGCGAACAACTGTTTTTCTGATTGTTACAATCCCGTGGACCCAGGGAACTCAAGGCCCCCCTGGCCTCCAGAGCCAGGAAATGGAGGGGCGTCCCCTGGGCTACAGTTGTAAAAACTGGGTCACCAGATGTAAAACCCGGGGCACCGGGCGAGTGTAGCAGCTCCCCTCCAGGAGATCTCAGCTCTGGAAGGCAGCGGGGGAGGAAAGATGGTGCCCAGCTGGAGCCAGGTGGGAGGCAGGTGCAAGGATGGGGCCCACTGAAAAAATTTTTTTAATTTTTTAAAAAGAAAGATTTTTTTAAAGATAAAAGAGATAAAATTTTTTTTAAAAAGAAAGAAAAAGATAGTGCCTGCTGGCTTTAGCAAGGCAGAAGGAGCACAGAAGGAAACCACAGGCCTCTGTCCAGGCCAGCAGGCCAGGGCCCCTCAGTCCGATGCTTTAAAATTAGCAGATGAACCTCTTTCACCTCAAGGCTGGGCACTTTGCAAAGGCTGCCCTGCCCTGGGTCCTGGGTGCGCGAGTCCTTGTGAGCTCTCTTGGAGACGTTTCTCGGTTTGCCAGGGCCCCACGGGTCTTTGGAGCATGAACTGGTGGTTTTCAAAACTAGGTGTTTCGGGGGCTCGTCTCAGGAGCAGGTCTTGAAAGGTGGAGTGCACAACGTGGGACTCAAGCCGTCTGCTCTTCAGGGAGAAGCTCTGGGTTTGGGGTCCCTTCCCATTGTGCCCATTGTGGGTTGGGGGCTTCATAACAAAATGGTGTTTCAGCCTTTCCTACCCACTTTAATGTGGTTTTTTTTCTCATGTGCCCAGTAGGAAGGAGTTGTTCTGCTAGTTTTTAGGGGTTTTTTTTCAGAGAAAATTGTTCCCTATGTAGCTGTAGATTCAGCATGTGCGTGGGAGGAGGTGAATTCAGGATCCTTCTGTGTCCCCTCCTTGAACTGGAACCTTTGCCTTCCATTTCTTAGTGGCCTCGCTGTTAGCAGAAGGCAGCAGGGAATAGCTGGTGAAGAGCAGAGAGTCCAGGAGTCCAGGAGTCCTAGAATCTCGCCTTTCACCGCTCACAAGCCGTGGGACCTGAGGCAAGCTACTTACCTAGTTAGGCCACTTTCTGACACGAGCCATTTCTCCTACCCTGTATGTTTCGAAAGCCTCAGTTGGATCTGTCACAATTAGAGAATGCTATTTGCTCTGGCTTTGATGTTAATTCAGAACCAGACCAAGTTCCACAACCATAATTCTAGCTATTAAGCTTTAAAATAAATTTTGCTTAAATTGTGGCAAGAAAAACCACTTTGTTATTCTGACTTGAAACTCACTACCTCCATTGGAGTTATTATGTTTATAACATGAAGTTTCCTAATCGGGCAACTCTTCTAATATAGCAGAAGACTATACCTAACTCGTAGGATTGTTGGGAGGATTATGAAGGCGGATTCAGGGATGTGCCTGTGATCAGTTCCCAGTGACGTCCTCCCTATGATCAAATTAGTTCCGAATGTCTGACAGTATTCGTCAAACTTACGGATCCTTGTTCAGACCAAGTGGGGCTGGGTCAGTTACCCTTTCATAGGTCATCCTTTTAAAAGTGCTTGCTTCTTCCTAGTTCCTGTTGAGAAGAATATTTTTGAGTATCCCTTGTTTCGATTTCACTAATGAATAATTTCTTCCCTGGAAGAGTAAGTAGACAATAGAGGCAAGAAAGACCATTTAAAAGAGATAAGAGTCAACTCCTAAAACTAGAATTTGGAGTGTAGGGCAGCACAACCTTTTCCTAAAGGTAGTTTTGATGCTCTGGTCATTTGGGTAAGTTAGAGCGGTGCAGGTCAGTTGTGATGCTCGCCGTATAACATCAGGAGCACAGGAAAGGGTTTATGTTACAGGCTAATCCAGTTCATCTAGATCTCAGTGCGCCCACTGATATGGGTGGAGTAGATCAACAGATTGCAGCCTGTCCTCAGAGTCGTACTTTGCACCGAGCGCCGGCAATAGGAAGGCTGCCCTGGCCTCTAGCCTGACTGTCACCCCCACTGGTGTGACAAAATGCTTCACTTTTCAGCCTCGGTATCCCTACCTATAGAATAAGATTGAGAGCCTTCTAAGTTATATGTTCCAGGGTCATTGCAGAGAATTTTAAACAGACTGTCTTGTCTATGTCAACTGCGTTAGTAACTTGAGGTCTTTCTGTGTCAAGTGACTGGAAACTTATTTTTTCATCAGTACAGATTATATTTTTTGCTTACAAAATATATGTATTTGCTCTTTTTGCTTATTTATTCTGCTTACTACAGCAAAAAAAAAAATGTTTTTGTAACATTTTTCATTTTGAAAATATTGAGTTTTGGAAAATATCTTAACTTTTTATTCATCTCCCTTGATATAGCTGATCAATTCTAGATTGCCTGTGGCAACACTCCCGGGGCAAATCTGTATTTCTTCTTTTTATGTAGTCCACAGCTAAGTAGCAAAGAGGACAATTTTAGGTAAAAGACATCAGGGCTGGATTTTCAAGCCTCTTATCCAGAGGTCACTAAATTTGTGAATTCTCCTTCTTGTCAATTCTATCTCCTAAGTAGAACTCTAATCCAGTGTGTTCCCCAGAATGTTTTCCATGAAACATCAGTCCCAAAAGATATTCTTTGAAAAATAAATTCCATAGCCAGATAGGTTAGGAGAATGCTGTGTCCTATTGCAATTAGGATGCTTTTAGTGACAAGTCACAGAAAACACTGTTTCAAACCGATTTAACAGTAAGGAAAATTTATTGTATCCTGTGCTGGACATCTGGGATTTGGGGAAAGGAAGGTACGGTTCAATCAGAAGACTCAGTATTGTCAAAGACTCAGCTTCGTTCATGACTTTTATCATGAACACAGAAGAATATGTGGTGTAATAAAATATGAAAACAATACAAGACCTATACCCCTACCACAGGCTTCCTGTATGCCCTTTCTCTGTTGCTGCCCTCTGCATTCCCACATATGATACTTTTGAGTGAGGTATTAACCCTCTTTTGATGATTCAGGGTCATAATTTGAACGCTGGTTATTGTCGCGTGTTCCTATAGAAAGTGAGGCGTGTCAGGCTCCGCAGCTCTACCCCGAATGACCCCAGACTATTGATTGAAATGATCTATTCCTATGTCCCCACCAGACAGTGAACTCAAGGACCAGGATTATATCTTTTTCATCTCTTTTCCAAGGTCCCAGCATAAGACAACAAGAAGTAGGTGCTCATTTATATTTTGTTCTTAAAATCACATTTCTTATCTAAAAATGGAGGTTGCAGGAAAAGATTGGACTCTCTGCTCTGAGGTATCTGGTGCCTCCATCCTTCTCTCCTACAATGGATTTTGGCAAATTTGTTTTGTTGGAGCCATGTTTACACTTGGACCGTCAATGGCAGCCATTTGGTCCGAGCCCAGATGCCCCTTCCCAGACATGGCAGCCATCAGCAAGTGCACTGCCAGACTCTCCACATGGTTGTAAATTGTAACGTTGCAGTTTCTTAGAAACCTTTAATACGGCTCACCAGATTTTGGTCTCATTTTGACAATTGCAAAGGCACCAAATATTAATCAAACTACTGAAAGATGACCCCTCTGAGCATGAGCCTAATAAATGAAACTGTGGGTTGGTTTTTAGTCCCAGACAGACTGGATTCCTCTAAGTGGGGTGGAGTGTCTTTGACAGCATCTTCTCCCGAGAGAGCTCAATGCCAAAACCTTTGTTCGCTCCAGGACTGTTTTGTTCTTTGAAACAATGCGGCTTTGATTTCTCCAGTGGGAGCCAGTGCTCCAATTTCCTTGACTGGAAAGAATTGGAGACTTCATTTCCTGCCACAGCCCGCTGCCAGGTTGTCCTGACCTGCATGTACGCGCCGTGCCTGCCTGCAGACACGTTCCTCGCTTCTCTCTCCTCCTGCTGCTCCCAGCCTTCAGTGGCAGCGAAGCACTGCAAAGGAGCACTCTTGGGCCAAGGAGGTGGGAAAAGGCAGCACCACCATACTCCTTGGCTGTGAGCAATTAAAGGAGGGACAAATGCTGGGGCTGGCTTAATGGATGTTCAAACCTTGCTTCAGCACCTGCAGCCCTCTTATCGGTCTAGTCTGAACTTTCTGGCATTGGAGCCACGAGCATCCCTCTTTTTCATGGTTCACAGAAATTGCAGAAGTCAGATTTCCACTCTTCTGATTCCAAGAAGACTCAGGGACTCTTCATGCTGCAATCTCACATTGCAAACAGCTGATCTTGTGCAAAACCCCTATTCAAAGCAGCTTTGAAGCGCTCAGTTGTCACATGAGCTGACAGCGTAATCCCAGGGACAGTTGTGCTATGGCCAGTGGCCCTCTATTCCCTGTGGTGCGGACAGCAAGTGCCTTATAGTTATTTAGCCCCAGGGGATGGGGTCTGAGAATGGAGAGAGGGTTTGGCTTTTGGAGAGAGCTGGGACCATTTTTTTTTTAAACTCTTATTTTATTTTATTTATTATTTATTTTGGTTGCGCCGGGTCTTAGTTGTAGCAGGCGGGCTCCTTAGTTGAGGTTCGTGGGCTCCTCAGTTATGGCATGCAAACTCTTAGTTACGGCATGCATGTGGGATCTAGTTCCTTAACCAGGGATCAAACCCAGGCCCCCTGCATTGGAAGGCGGATTCTTAACCATTGCGCCACCAGGGAAGTCCCGGAAAGAGCTAGGACCTTTGATCCATAGTAAAAGGAGGAGAGTCACGTGGGGACAATTGTTGGCAAGTCGGTAGTTTCAATGGTAGGAAGAGATGGGGGAATAGAATTGCTTCTCAATGAAGTAGAAGCTGAGTCCCAGGCCACCACAGCTGGGGACACAGTACAATCCTTGGTGGTCAGCAAGGGGGGCTGTATTAGGTTGTGTATCAAGGCTCGTCAAACTTTAATGGGATTCTGATCCAGTAGGTCTGTAGTGAGACCAGTTATTCTGCAATTCTAACAAGTTCCCAGGTGATACTAGTCCAAAGACTATACTTGGAGTAGCAAGGTTGTATATCATTACAAATGTGCCCTTGCTGGGGGAACACCCACAGTTTTTTTTTCATTGGGGCTGAAAAGCCTGGCAAGGCAATTTCACCAGCTAGGGCTGGGGTGTGGAGAGACAGGGAGGGGAGAGTCAGCGAAGGCTTAGGGAAGGAGGAGAAGATGTGAGATGGTTATTTTGAAGAACAGGGAAGTCAACATACCGGGGAGGTAGTGACGTCTGGTGGCACAAACTTCAAAGGATCTGGGTGTTCGGAAGAAAGGAGGGCAGACGTGGCTGGAAAGCGTTGGTGGGAAGCAAGGTGGACACTGGCCCACCCGAGGCCACTGGCATGAAAGGAAGGACAGCAGGGGAAGTGATGGCATCAGGGGACAGCTGGGTTTCCTTCAGAAGAAGGTGGCAGGAATGTTCAGAGAGAGATTGGGGATACAGGGACATTTGCTGGTGATGGACTGTGGGACCCAGAGGGTATGGAGGAAGGGCTTGAGAGAGCAGGGGCGGGGAGTTGGCATAGATTAGCAGGTGTATGGAGACGTTCGGGGGCGGGGGGTCCAGGGTGGATGACAGGGGGCACTTAGCCTTCTGCTGGCCTGAGGAGGTAGGGAGGCCCAGTGAGAAGATGTGTAACCAGTTCAGGCTGCAGGGAGTGGGGCTGAGGGGGTAGCGGCTCCGGCAGCTCTGCCAACACACAGGTCCTTTTGGGGGCGGCACATAAGAACTACAGGAGCAACGTTGCTCCTGGCACCCGAGTTACAAGTGCCCAACTGCATCACATTAGGACATTTGGCCTTTCCATTTGTCCAGTAGGTGGGGTATTTTCCATCTCCATTTAACATATGGATTGTGGGATCTTAGTTCCCTGACAAGGGATCGAAACTGTGCCCCTTGCAGTGGAAGCACGGAGTCTTAACCACTGGACTGGGAAGTCCCCAGCATACAGTTTTCAAGTGATCCTTAAAATGGCTTGTTTACAACTTTTGCTAACTCTTTAGATTGTGTGATAGTGTCCCCAGGAATAATGATTAAATCCGTGTTAAATTTCTTTGTGCTTTCTGGCACAGCTTGATGACATCTGCAAAGATCTGATTTCCAAATAAGGTCACATTGGCAGCTACCGAGAGTTAGGAAGTCAGCATATCTTTTGAGGGGGACACAACTGAACCTATTACAGGGGGATTTGGAGGCTGATTGCTCCTCACTTCAGGTCCTGTGACCCTCACATACTCACTAGCTCTGCGCACCCCCAGGAAGGAGGGGCTCACTGTCGCTGGGACAGGTCTCTTCCTTTCTTTCCCCCTCTCTGTCCCCTCAACATGCAGTTGTGCACGTGGTGGTGAGGGCTGGCTCTCGAGATGCAGCGCAGGGTCCGAATCACGATGCTGTGACTTGAAACTTTCGAAAGAGCATGAAGAAATGTGCTCCTAACCACTGGCTGAATAAATGAAAGATCTTGGTTGAGGTGCTTAACTTCTCTGAGTCTCAATTTCCTCATCAATGAAATAGAGATGGTAAAGTACCTGCCTCAAGGAGGTTGGCAAGATGAAATGCAATGATTAATGTACCTAATCCAGCCTGGCATATACTAAATGCCCAAGAAATGTTAGCTAGAATAATCATAATAATAAGCCATAGCATAGCACTGGATAGTATTAATGCATTATTAATATCATTAATAAATAATAATAGTAATCCTCCAAAGACAGTCCATTCCACTTAGAAAAAATACCGAAGTTATTACCATGTCCTACTAGTTCCACGTGTCGCCCCTGCCCCTCTCCAGCCTCAGGCCCCTACTCTATTCAGTCACACTGACCCCTGCATTGACCCTCAGGCACTCTACCTGTGTTCCCATCTCAGGGCCATTGGTTTTGCTCCCCCTCTTCCTGCAGATATCTGCATAGTTCACTCCCTCGCTTTATTTAGATCTTTGCTCAGAGGTCACTTCCTCATAATACCCTATTTCAAGTAGCATTTACATCACTCTTGTTCTGTTTATTTCTCTATGTAGAGCATTTTTTACTACTGACATTATATATGTGTTTGTTCTCTTTCTCTCCAATCACCTGGAATGTTTGCTCCATAAGAAGACTTTGTCTCATTCACTGTTATATCCCCAGCACTGGAATAGTGCCTGGCACATAGCTTGGACTCAATAAGTATTTATGAGATGAATGGATTTGGAGAGCAATCCCACACCTGTCCAACGCTGTTTTTCATTACCTATCTGTCTCCTCACAACAACACTAGGAGGTGGACAAACCAAGGATTATTTCACAGATAAGGCAAATGAAGCCCAGAGAGGTAAAGTGATTGACCTAAGCTCATGGAACTAATTAATGGGGGAGCTGGGATGCACGCTCTGGTCTGTGACTCTGTACGTCCCAGGCAGACCTGAACAGCCCTCAAGGATTCGCTGCTTATCAGTCACAGCGTTGCATCGTTGAGGCCAAAATTCTCATTGCCTCTTCTCCCATTGATGAGCATGCCCAATAGGTCTTGGCCTTTCCTGTGGAACAAGGGTACAATAGCCTGCCAAAGGGGTCTTTCTCCTGGGAGCCCAGCAGGGGGCGCTATAGAGACAGCATCCTGATGGGTGGCCTTGCTCTATCCCATCCTCCTGGACTAACTCCAGGTGATGTAGGCTCGGAGGACAGCCTGTGGGTCTGGACAGCCTGTGTGACTTCAGTGTCCTGCTTCTGCTCCTCTCTGCTCTGCACTGAGAAGTTCCCTTGGCGAGAGCCCTGGCTTTCCTTGGAGGATGCTCCTTGGAAGTCTCAGAATCTATTGAGGTAAGTGGGGAACAGCTTCATGATTCCCTGTCCTCCTGGCCCCACTGCACAGCTGCTATTCTCCAGCAGAAGATGAAAGATGCCCCCTCATTTGGAAGTGGACTCTGTCCTGGTGTAGAGTGGAAGGGAGATGGGAGCTCTGCGGAGCCAGGAGAAAGGCGGAGGTGGGTTCCCGCCTGTGCCTGGAAAGCCCTCCCTCAACTCAAACGTTTGCTGGGAAAGCAACTCTTCCTTGAAGTCTCAGCTTCTCCAGGATGTTTCCTCCTCTCCCCTCAGGTGGCCCCTTTCTCCCATCTCAGTGTGTCCACTGCCTGCCCTATGGCCACAGGGGTCTGCTCCTGTCTGCTCCCCCTCTGGACAGTGGGCTCCCTGTGGGGAGAGATGGCATCTTAACTCATGCTGTGTCCCAGCCCCTAGCGCCAGGCTGGCACAGATGAGGAACTCACTTTTGCATGTACAGATGAATAAATGAATGTAATGTGGGGAACTGGGTGCTTTGTAATTGGACTGGAAGCATTGGGAAATGGTAAGGCTGGGCAGCCACTAATGAGAAAAAGTCAAGTCCCTTCAACAAGGATTTTTTGATAAATACCGTTTTTAGTTTCTGTCTAGTGGGTACAGATAGGTATGAAAATTATTATAATGTAGCGTATAGACTCTAGTCTCTCACTCAGAGTTACCATGAAGTCAACGAAGCTTATGTTTCAAGGCTATTTTCTTACATAGGACTCCTCTGGGCCCGGAACACAATTTTATCTTCTTTTAAGAGCCGCAACTTCTCCCCCACCCCCAACTGCATAAAATTTGGGTTTCTAAAAACCTAGATTCATGTCGCATTCAATACCTATTTACTGATCCCTAAAATGTGCCCAGCACTGTGCTAGGCACTGGGAATAGAGCAATGAATGAGACAGTCCCCACCCTCCTCTTGGGGGAGTAGAAAGTGGAAAGACAAGCATTAAGCAGTTGGTCACAGTGCAATGTAGTAAGTGCTAGGTGGGGAAGCGGGGTACAGAGTGGACTCACAGTGGACAATGATGGATTTTTCCCTAGCTGTCCACCCAAATCCCTCCCAAAGTTCCTTTTTTCCCCCCTACACTATATAGCTGGGGTCAGGGCCTGCTTGACACAAGAGGGGGCCCAAAACCCAGATGCTTGATCCACTAAAGGAAACCAAGGCAGCAAGGGGTGGACACATGATTCAAGCTGTCAACTGTGGGCTTCTACCCAGGCCTCTGAGGACCTGGTGTCACTGGGCAATTCGTTCAGATACTGGCAGGGAACGCTCTGGAGTCTGATGTGGGTGGTTTTACAGCACTGTAGTGAAGAAATAGGAAGTAAATGGCTTCAAGAGCTATAATGGAAGTAAGATGGATAACACATGGTGATTGGCTAAAAAGGGGGTAAAGAATGACTTGGGTTTTTGGCTTGGATGGGGTATCATTCTGAGCCAGAAGAGGAAATGTTGGTTTGAGGGAGAGTTCAGCGATGGACATGTTGAGTTTGAAGTGCTTGTGGTACACTCAGATAAAATGTCCAGAAGCTGGTGGGATGCACAAGTTTGACGTTTTGGAAAGAGGTGTGAACTCAAGATACAGATGTCATCAGCACACAGGTGGTAAGTGGAGCTACGTGAGTGCTTATGCATGCTAGGCACCAAGTTCTGGGGATCCAGCAGTGAACGAGACAGTCAAAAATGTCATGCTCCTCACATTCTGGAGGGAGTCAACTGCAAATATATGCAGCATGTCACATAACAGTGGTAGACGTGGAGATACCTACAGCAGGAAAGAGATGAAGGATGTGCTCAGCATTACATTTACAATATGGTAGACAGGTGTGGCCCTTACTAATAAAAGTGGTATTTGAGCCAAGACTTGAGAGGGGAAGAGAGCCAGTCATCCAGTTTTCCAAAGGGCAGCAGGAACAGAAAACCTCCAGTGCTTGGCATGTCCCAGGAACCTCAAAGGAGGCCAGGGTGGTGGGAACAGAATGAGCAAGAGCCAGTGGCAGGAAACGACCCGAGAAACAGGGTGCAGGTAGAGGCAGGGAGGAGGGGAGACTAGATCAGACCTAGGGCTGTGTAGGTCAATTTTAAGTATTTCCACTTAAAAATCTAGGTTGAAAGTCATTTTGGCGGATTTTGTGCTAAGCGAGTTTTGTTTTGAAGGATTCCTGTTCCTCTGGCTGCTGTGCTGGAGACTAAAAGGAGAGCAAGGGTAAAGCAGAGAATCCAGTTAAGGGTGGTGTGGTATCTAGGCGAGAGCCACAGTTGAAGAGGTGAGTTGTCCAATTTCTAATGTTTTGAAGGAAGAATTAACAAGATTTGATAACTGGACATTTGGTTTGACATCAAGCATTTGCCATTAGAGACTTAAGAAGGCAGAGTGAGGAAGAAGGAAAACTGAGGTGTCCTGAAAAGAAGTGAAGTCTCAAGGAGTGATTTACTGTCAAATGCTGCCTGGAAGATGATCAAAACCTACTGGGTAACAGGCAGCACTGGAGTTACTGGTGATCTTAAGTTTTGGTGCAGGAGTGAAGTGCAGCCTGTTTGGGGGGGTGGGGAAGAGTTGGCAAAATGAAGGCAACCTGTTTTGCTGTATTTAAAGAAAAGCCAATTTTGGGGGAAGACGCGTAATTTTTTTTTTTTAATTAATTATTTTTGGCTGTATTGGGTCTTCGTTTCTGTGCGAGGGCTTTCTCTAGTTGCGGCAAGCAGGGGCCACTCTTCATTGCGGTGTGCGGGCCTCTATCATAGCCTCTCTTGTTGCGGAGCACAGGCTTCAGACGCGCAGGCTCAGTTGTGGCACACAGGCTTAGTTGCTCCGCGGCATGTGGGATCTTCCCAGACCAGGGCTTGAACCTGTGTCCCCTCCATTAGCAGGCAGATTCTCAACCACTGCGCGACCAAGGAAGCCCGAAGATGTGGAATCTTATCTTTAAGATACGACACTGTAGACTTAAGTGTGCTGATACTAAAAGCATTATGTCCTTCATGCAAGGCACATGCCCAGTACATCCAAATATTGTCATTCCATAGTATGGTAGGTTGTAAAACACCCTGTTCAGTGTTTTTTGAACAAGATGCGAGTGGGGAGATGTTGCTCTTTAAGGGGCATCTGAGTTGTTCTTGAAGCACTGGTTGAGGGGACACAGGTCTGACTTCTGACAAGCCGCCCCACACCACGTCGAACTCTGGGACATCCTTTGGCCCAATTCTCTAGCTGAATTGCGAGAATTCTGGCTGTAAACTGAAGCCAAGGCCCACCTCTCTAACAAAAGAGGCTACATTTGCTGGGTTAAAAATCAGTTTCCCCCTTGGGGAGGGTTGGGCAGAGCGCCAGGAATGCCGTTTATTTCTACAGCCTAGTAAAGTCAGCTTCTTGATATTCTATCTGAAGTCAATTTAATTTACACAAGTCTCCACTTAGCTTTAATTTCATGGTATTTACAATATCCACCAAAAGCTCTGAATCTGTTAGAACTTCAATGCAGAGGTCTGCTAGGGCACAGGGAGAGCTAGCTTCTGACGCCAAGAGGACACAAATAATACTGGTTTTACCCACCACCCCTCTCAGAGAATAAGCAGGTGCAACACTGAAGACAAAGGTTCTATCAGATTTAGCAGTATGGTGTATTACTGTCCGCCTAGAGGCTCCCCCCAAACCAAGTACAGGTTGCTCTTAGAAGCTAAGACAAGCAACCAGGACTCCAGCAACACTTTCAAGAGCCCCTACCCAAGCCAAAGCCTGCCTAGGATTGTCACATAACAAGGGGTTGGGGATTTGAGCAAATGCTTATTAAGTGGTTTCTGAAAATATATTTTAAACCTCCATGCAGGGCTTCAGTTGGATTAAGGAGCCAGTTTTACTGGGCTACTCTGGGGTTTCAAGGGGGAACCTTCCTTGAAACAGGAACAATTACAATTACTGAGAATGATGATAGGATTGTCACAGTTGTTTTGACCATGAGGGTGATAAACCTCTCAGTTCACCACATAGTTCAGTATGGTGACGAAAAGATAAATGTCACCAAGTTTGTTGTTATGCATTAGCAACGTCCCTCTGAATTCATAAGACTTGTGATTCTCAGCACTGCCCCTGATTACAGGTATTGTATATTGGTTACTTCCAGTAACATGACCTAAAGAGGAATAACCACCTTGAATTTTCTGTCTAATCAGAAAATAGTGAATTTCTGATTATGAATTAAAAGTTCCTAAGACAGACCTATCTCAAAACAAAACCTATCAATTCTTCATAAATTTGTAGGTGCTACTTAAAGTCACACAACTATATCAAGTATCACAATGTTTATTGATAGATACAAGTATATAAAATCAGGGCATGAACATGACTTGATAAATTAAGTAGACTTAATTTCAATACTATAATAAGAGGGACCAATTCAAATTCTCACCATTTGTTTCACACCCACAAAGACCACTTCAAGGGCATTTACGATCTCTCAAAACTGATCAGTTTTGTGCAAGTAAACCATGTTTCTTTTAAAAAGACTTGTGCACTTGCCCAGGCTCAAGGATATTAAAATCTAGCACATAAAGCCCATTACTAGAGGTAGAAATACAGGCAATATACTATTACGGCAACAACCATCAATTACAGTTAAGAATTTTTCTGTAACAACCAAATGGATAATCAAATATTGCAACAACTCAAGTATTACTGAGCAAAGTGCATTTCTACAGTATTCAGTGTTGCTATTCAGTTTTCTAACTTAAAACAGCCTATGATAACTGGCAGCAAAGAAGGTCCTTGCAATAGACTGCCTCTGCTTGAGAACTTATGATGTAATTATTGCATGCTGCTAATATACTATCTAAACATTAAAGATACTCCTAAAATATTTGATGGTAGACTATGATTAAGACATTACACTACAAAAAAACCTTATGCAGAAGGAAATCCTAACTGACGCGCTTCTGCTTTAAATATTGTGAAAACATTACAGCGGAATGAATTTTCGCAGTGGTTAGGTCAAATGCAGTTACATCATAGCAACAGTATGTTTTGCACAATTTAAGGCTTTGGCTGGTTCTTTTAATCAGCTTCTTCCTCTGATTCTTCTTCTTCAGCAGTTTCTAGCCAGGTTAGCCACTGATTCACCTGTAAATTTGTAATTTAACGAAATAAGTAGTACTTACAGAAGACAGAATAGCAGAATTTTTTATTCCAGATCAAACAACCTACCTAAGGACAAAAGTTTTAGATAGTACCACACATTTTGTAATTGCCAACAGTCTTCAGAACCTACATTTATGTATTAGCTGTAAGTTATTTTAAAGAATGGCTTAAGGACAGGAATAAAGATGCAGACGTAGAGAATGGACTTGAGGACACGGGGAGGGGGAAGGGTAAACTGGGATGAAGTGAGAGAGTAGCACTGACATATATACACTACCAAACGTAAAACAGATAGCTAGTGGGAAGCAGCCGCATAGCACAGGGAGATCAGCTTGGTGCTTTGTGACCACCTGGAGGGGTGGGATAGGGAGGGTGGGAGGGAGACACAAGAGGGAGGGGATATGGGGATATACGTATACATATAGCTGATTCACTTTGTTATACAGCAGAAACTAACACAACACTGTAAAGCAATTATACTCCAATAAAGATATTTTTAAAAAATGGCTTATTATTTGGATTTGGGATTACAAGCTGTTTAGGAACCATCAACTTGGGTGTCATTCTTTGACACCACTCCCATTACCCTTCAGGACTGTTTTAATATGGGACAGTGGCTCCTCCCAAACTTAAATACATTAGCAATGTGGCCGGGGCGGCGGGGGGCGGGGGGGGGGGTGCGGCGTGGAAAGGCACACAGGACAACAAAGAAGATTCTGAAAAAGGAGATCTCCAGCCCCACACCGGAACTGTAGGATCAGATTCCCCAAGGACAAGACTACGGAAAAATGCTGTGAGGGTAATCCTCATGAAGCTAGTTCCTGAACCTTAGGAATAAAGATACTATAGACCATCATTTCTCAAAGCCTGGCCCCTGGAAAAGTAGTATGAGAATCACCTGGGTTGTATAACACACACAGGCCTACTAAATGAAAATGTCTAGGATCAGACCTGGAACTTCCTTTTAAATTACTTTCCAGGTGATTAACGTATGCTGTGGAATCCCGACATACAAATTCTTCCCCATGGCTAGAATTCTACTCCCACTAAATAAGATAAAAAATCATGGTATGAGAAATCAGAAACAATCTCTTTACTGACATTTAAAAAAAATGTCTCAATCCAATCGTGTACAATCACCCTATCTTTGTAAGTAGCTTTACTTCTAAAAAATGTTAGCCACCTCTAACCCAACAGCTTAGACACTACTAGGATTGAAGCCTTTTATTTCATAGCTTTACTTCATTTTGCTAACTGCCTACTTTACCACAGCTTTTAATAGTGAAGAATGACATGTATGTACAAATTACCAGGGTGATTTTGCTTGTATTTCAACTTTAAAAGGCTCATTATAAAGCAATACCAAGTAAACTGGAAAAAGTACACCGAATTTCTCTCAAGATTTACCTGGAACAAAGCCTTGCCTTTCCCTGGAAACTCTTGGGTTATATCTTCTTTCCAAGCCAAGAAAGCTTCTTCTTCAATAATCTCCATGTCATAGAAGTGAACAAAAAAGCGGAGTAACATGCCTAAAAGACAAAATGTAACCCCATTATTTAGTGTGCTGTTTAAGAATTGCCCCTCACTCATCATTCTTCTGATGTTGGTCCTCTCACCTTTCGGGAAGTTGCTATTGTAGCAGTGCACCTGAAGAGCATAGAGGGCACTGACTTGTAGATCAACGTGATCATGAAGGAATTTCTGCATTACTGGCTTGAAGGAAAGAAGCAGTTGTTTTTCCTGCTCTAACTGTTCTTTGGAAGGAGCAGAGGAAGAATCTGTTTCATCACTGGGTGGGTTTACTTCACTAGAAATGTACTGTAAGAAGCTGCACAGAAAGAGGTCTTGTTAGAACCTCAAAGTGAATTTTCTAGCTCAAGAAACAGACAATTCTTAGTCCCTTGCCTTGTAGATTTTCTAGGAAACAAAACACAGGTTAACTCTCTACTACATGTAGAAAACCACAACTCTGTTATCTTACCTCGTCATTAAGATGTTCACAAATCCTTTATCTACATGAAGTTTGGGAGAGATGTTATCTTTAATCCACTTATATATGGTTTGAGGAGATGGATCCAACTTTATTTGCTTTAACAGTTCCTTCTCCAATTTGAGGAGTGGGAATAAGAAACTCAGTCCCTTTCCTTCCAAGATCTCCAACATGCGGTCCTTATTCTGATCAATTTCTGAAGAGACAAAGCCATTCCCATCATCAGGTAGTTCATTTTACCTATGTTGGTCTAGAAAACTGCTCTACGAATGATTTTCCAAATGCACAAGATTCGTGTAAAATAATAAGGAACTAACCTAGCAAAGGAAACTCAGTATTTGGACCAAATGAGAACAGTTAAATCATAATAACCTCTTCTTTTTATAAAGATGAAGTCTATCTGTGGGAATGCTTATTGTTATCTGGACAGGATAATCACACTGACCTATATAAATTCACTCAAGGTACTAAGGAATGCCCAGATTTAGAATTAAAAGTAAACAAAAAAATCCCCAGCATTCTCTTACCTGGGAGCATTTTCTGCATATTGACCTTGCTTTGTTGGAAAAGCTCTGTTAACCATTCTCGATCTTGTAATTTAGCTAATTGCTGAAGACAAAGTAAGAAGAGAGGAAAATGGGTGCCACTTTCCAGTGGTTGAGCTAGTTCTGAAATGCTCACCAGCTCCGAAATGATAGCACGAGCTGCAAACTGTGCTAAATATGATTTCACCAAGGGGATGTCAACCTCCAGTTTGGGGCACTGGTCCAATACATTCAGGAAAGCCTTAGAAGGAATATATAACACAGTCAACTTTATTAGTTTCCAAATTTGAAAGGCAAGAGTTCTTATGGAATCCGGAAAGTATTCTACCTGCATGAAGTTGTCACTTGTGGCTATCCCTTCCTGTTTGAGTAAACTGATCAAAGAACTTGCTTTTTCTTTATCTTCATCACTTCTGTCTAGTGACAGGATGATTACTTTGCTTAACATCTCGGGGAGAAAGTGTTTAGGAGCCCTCATCTCTCTTACACCATTGACAGCTTCATTTGCATTTCCACTATTCAGATATTCGGTTACAACAGTTTCCTGAAAAGAACAAAGTCCAAATATCTTTAGAGTTTTCCTATCTCAAATACACTCCATGAACCAGACTATGGGATTATTTGAGACTTACGGTTAATTTAAGCAGTTCTTCCTTTGATGGCGGTGGCTTTTTACTGGTCTTGGCAGGCTTTTCCTGAATAAGTGGTGGATTAGTTTTGAGACCAAGCTGAGGTGTCTAAAAAACAGCAAAATGGTAGATATGAATGTTTAATATTTTTTTTATTATTAAAAAGGAGCTTATGAAGTTAGAGAGAAGACATTAAAAAGCAGCCTTCAGGGCTTCCCTGGTGGCGCAGTGGTTGAGAATCTGCCTGCCAATGCAGGGGACACGGGTTCAAGCCCTGGTCTGGGAAGATCCCACGTGCCGCGGAGCAACTGGGCCCGTGAGCCACAACTACTGAGCCTGCGCGTCTAGAGCTTGTGCTCCGCGACAAGAGAGGCTGCGACAGTGAGTGGCCCCCGCTCGCCGCAACTAGAGAAAGCCCTCACACAGAAACGAAGACACAACACAGCCAAAAATAAATAAATAAATAAATAAATAATTAAAAAGAATCATTTAAAAAAGAAAAAAAAGCAGCCTTCAGACATCTTCAGAAAATACTGGAATGACAGCAAACACTGTCATGCTACATACAGTCCATACCTGTCCCAGAGGTGGTGTTTGAGTGCGTGGTGGTTGTGCACTAGGAGGAATCATAGTTATCTGGGGCTGAAGCTTTGGCACTTGATTTTTATTCATTAGGAAAGACTGAGCAGGCCTCAGGCTAATCTAGAATTGCAAACAAATCAGAACAGATATCCAAGTTAACAAGCAGTTAGCTAACATATTAAATACAACACTCCAACATCCTAAAGTTAATTCAGCATACGCAAGCATGACAGAATCTATGGCAGAAACTTAAGTATCTTAAATAGCTAAACAGGTTACTCCATGTTATTAGGTTTAATTTCTGGCAAGAAAACTAAAGATCTGATGAGCACAAAAATAAAATACTGTTATAAGTCTTATACCAGAATTCTCCAAGGATTAGCATCACTAAAATATTAAAAACCAGAAGATTTAATTAGAGTTTAGAAAACATTTTACTTTATTCTAAGTCATTCTATTTGCAGGGAAGTCACAATAAAAATCTCATCAACCATTTTCCTTGCTCTAACTGAAGACTTTTAAGAGATTTGCCCTCATATCTCATAATCTTCGCTCATAGGACGCTGGACATCCAAAGAAAGAAAAAGCAGTAAAGAAAAGAGAGAAAGAAGGTAAAGAATTCCGGCATTAAGTCCTCTTAATAACGCGTCTTTTTATAATCATCGGGCAATAGATTTCTGAATTGACAAACTATGGTATATAAGTAACATAGGCAAATGTACCTCATCTGCATTAAGCTGTCCTTTCTTAGAAAACCGAGGTGGCATATCCTTCGACTGTCCTTGCAGCTGGGATAAGAGTCCCTGACTCTGGTTATGGTAGAGCTGGCTTAGCCCCTATTTCAGAAAGAAAGAAAGTCTAGATAAAAAGGGGTCCACAAATTATGGTAATCAAGTACCAAAGGGATGAGGCCAAGCCATAGGAAAGCTTAACTGAATTTGCCCAGAGAAAGTAAAAGGTGAAATAGGAAGAATAAATATCTAACCTAACTTACATAAAGCGATGTGACTTTACTAATACTTTACTAATCTTAAGGATAAGCATTTTCCCCACTTTGAAATAACTGTCACACATATAAATTTGGTTTAGAAAAACACATTTTTAGGTTTTCTAAACCTGAAATATCTGTCCTTTTAAAAAAGCAAATCTATTCATATACATTCCAAGATTTAATACCTGTTGCCTAAACATCCTTAAATGTTTTCTTACCTGGCTTTTCATAAACTTGCCTCCCATCTCCCCAAACTGCGACTGTGTGGGAGGCATGATGTGTCCCCCATGGCCATTGAAGAGTTGATTTGAACGATGACGCCCCATGGTGGGTGAAAATCTATCCTGGATAACTCCTGGACCAGTACCAATTCCGCTACCTTAAAATACAGACATGAAGAACTCTTTACTATTAAAATGTTAAACTCAGTTTTTAATGTAACCAAACCACTATTTTGTTCAAAATCACCTGGCATTTGTCCAAACATATCAGCAAGTCCTCCAAGTGGGTCCCTATCCATTTTCATCCTGGGTGGCATGAACGGTCCCTCCAGAAAGAAATCACTTCTCATCCCTTGAGCCATAGGAGCAGGAATAAACACTCCTAGATCCTTCAGAAATATAAAGTGAATAAACACTTATTTCTGAACACTGTTTTACATAAAACTGAACTTCTCATATTGGGAAAACTAGAAATACTTCCCTGGACTATTAAGAGTGCTATTTATATAATTTCTATAAACAACTTCTCTCAAAAGGGCATACAAGACAGCATAAACATTAAGCTCTACTGGTAAGATGAGACAGTCTCAGAAAGTTTAAGAAGGTCTTTGTGCTATTATAAACTTAAAACCCACTTGATTAAAAACAAAGCAAAAACTTACTTTTACTGCATCTTGACGGATTTGATTGATCGTCTTTGGTCCATTGTCAAGAAAAGCCTTGCGAGGAACCCAATGGTGTTCTCTCAACTCTACGGTATCCTTTAATATAAAAAGTTTTAATAAGTATCATTTTAATATCCCTAAACAGAAAGACAGCATACCAACACACCTCAAGAAACCAGTTTTACCTGCAGCAGGAAACGAATCCTCGCTGGCAATTCCTTACTTAACATCAAGGAGCACATTCGGGCAAAGTACTGATCCATTAAGGACTGAAAGAAAAAAAAAAATACACTTTCAGAAGAAAACGCTAAAGGCAAATGTATACTATTTAACGCTTCTAAGTATTATCGAGGTTAATGACTAATAGCAATCCTCTATATCACAAAAATAGGTTGTTTGATTTGAATAAAAATCAAGACAAGCTTACACTGTTTCTGTCAGCAACACACATACCTTGGCTCGTTCATGGTCTAACCTAGGTCCCACTGTCCTCATTATCTGACAGAGGCACTCCAAATCCTCTCCCATATCTTTGAGTTGGACTCTCTTCTTTTTTTCCAAAAGCTGCCAAAAGAAATAAATGTCACATGTTTATATATCCTTCTTGGGGGGCTTCCTTGGTGGCGCAGTGGTTAAGAATCCACCTGCCAATGCAGGGGACACGGGTTCGAGCCCTGGTCTGGGAAGATCCCACATGCCGCGGAGCAACTAGGCCCGTGCGCCACAACTACTGAGCCTGCGCTCTAGAGCCCAAAAGCCACAAATACTGAAGCCCAAGTGCCTAGAGCCCGTGCTCTGCAACAAGAGAAGCCACCGCAATGAAAAGCCTGCGCACCTCAATGAAGAGTAGCCCTTGCTCACCGCAACTAGAGAAAGCCCGCACACAGCAACAAAGACCCGACACAGCCAAAAATAAATAAATAATTTTAAAAATAAAAATAAATCCTTCTTGGTTTAGATGTAGCACTTTCCCTTAAGTCTGTATTGACTCATAGCTCCTACAGTTCCTACAGTGTCTAGTATAGAACTCTTTATCTGGTTTCTGTTGAAGACATCCCTCCAAATTGAGCAACTTACACATAGGTAGACAATCAGTTCTACCCCTACCTTGCAAAACATGCTGCATATTTCCATATTTATGACATTTAAATAACAATTTTGCTGGCAATCTAAAATATTTAACTAGCCTACCAACACTCTCACATGGCAAAGTTATAAATTATAATTGACCCATTTCCCCCAAATAATGATGTACCCAGTGACTAATGTAAGCTTACATTCCCACTCATACTTACTGTTTTGATGCACTTATGAAGGATAGATTCATGAATAAGATCAAGCTTTCCAAGTTCTCCAATGAATTTGATGTTCCCCAACATCTTGATCTTGGCAATGGCTCTCTGTTCCTCCTCCTCAGGGAGGAGGGGATTTTCACGCTTATCATAGACTGAAATAAGTAAGAATAAAATCAACATTCAGAATTAAGTTGAACATATATAGTACTACATAGTACCAAACAAATTCTCACCATCAACATTTCTGGTTCGGTTTTCAAATTCATCTTGTAATTTGGAAATTAGGAGGCGTCTGAATGTCTATTGGAAACAAAAGACACTTTTGTCAGAGCTTGCTAATGAAACCTTTCAAATCAACTTTAAATAAGCAAGCAAACACTACCACTTACTGTGCTTTGCTTCTGTCCTGGCTGACCCTCTGCTGCTGGGCCATCAAAGTTTGGTGCATCTTCTGCCAATCGCAGACATAGCTGAGCATACAGTGAGCTATACTTTGGCTCTTCTAGGGCTTTGTCCACAATCTAAAATAAATGACTTTTTGAAACTAAATATGACAACTTTTGAAAAAACCTTTCTTTATAACTTAATACTTCCTTGTAGTCCTAAGGATCTTGAATCTCACAAATTTCTGACGAATTCTCTATGCCTCATCCGTAACCTGGGAATAAGAACATCTCTTTTGTAAGGCTTATTGTGTACACTAAATCAGGTGAGGCATGTAAAGTGCTTTAGCACACAACCTGGAAAAATATAAGCACTTAAATTTTGTTAGCTATTGCAGTGTACCAAAGAAGTCTAATTACACAGATCTCATACTAGCAAAACCCTCCCCCCCTCAGGAGTTGAAATTATCTTGGAAAAACTATAAACAGATGCTGGAATCACATCAACTATCATAAAATTCATTTCCAAAACCAAAATATGGCGTTCTCCACATAAGGAAAAACAAAGCAAAAACCCCCTTAATAGCCTAATATCCCAATTAACCGTGCAACACAACACATACAATTTAAAATGACCTCTTAAGTCTGATACCATTAGAAGTTAGTGATTTTCTAAAAAAAAAAAAAACCACCAGTGTTCAGAGATACATACATCTAATGTGTAACTCACACCTCAGTTTTAAGCAATAATGTAAATGTAAAAAACAACAACAACACACACACACACACCCCAACCTGGGTTAAATCTTTTCCTCTCCCTTTTGGTTAAGCCAACATTTAACTTACCAGCAGTATGACCCCTTTAAGGATGAGTTTAGACTCTACACCCACATTGAGGAGCTCAAGGCATAGCTTGTCAAACTTCTCAGGAGTAAGCTTATTTAGTATGCTAGGAAAAGAGGATTCAGACTAGGTATCAGCCAACACACAAAGAATTATTTAGTTGAAAAATCACCTTTAAATTATGTTCATTTTTTCCCCCATCACTTTCCCCTTTAATATCAAGACATATTCTTCTTAACCCATCTAACCAAAATTGAAATAAACCTGTTATTTAAAATATATCTACCTAATTGGGGGGTCCCCCAGCTGTTGGACAAGAAACTCACATCCTCAAAACCTAGATCAAGAGCCTCCTTAATATCAAGGCTACATCCAGGAGCTAAAACCCTTATGTTCTGTGCATCACTGGGTACACAGCAGGCATAGGAAATGTCAGCACAATGAGCTTGTGCATTTTAACCCAATGACTGAAAGCAACTAACTCTGAGCCCCAAAACACTGATGTGCCAATTTTCAGCTTAAAACTGTCAACGCTGGCATTCATTAAAATATACTTAGGGCATGAACATTGCCTTCTAAGTAATATAGCATACACACAAAAGAAACACAGTTAATCCACTTCTTCCCTCCTTTTATTTAAAGGACAAAACAGCCCCGATAAACTTACCCTCTTACTTTCCTGAAGATTGCATCATGTCGTTCTTTTTCATTTGCGGAGTTGTTTGCTGCGGAGTTGTCATCTCGTCTAGTGCTTCGTGCAGGAATCCATTTCTGAGCGTTTTGCCCTGGGGTTTTCCCCAGGAACTCGCTAGTAAAAAATTAAGAAAATAAAGATTAAGACAACTTGAAACATAGCATCCAGTCACATATCAAATGTCATACAGATCAGAAATCCTTCTAAACAGAAAAAACAGTTTAGTTTTTTCTCAACTTCCCTTACAACTAAGCAACTCACAATCAGTGGTTCTCAAACAATATTGTACATCAGAATCACCTGAAGGGCTTGTTAAAAGATTCCTAGGCCCATCCCAGTTTCTGCTTTAGTGGGTCTGGGGTAAGGCCCGATAATCTACATTTCTAAGCTCCCAGGTGATGCCAGTGTTGCTGGTCCAGGAGCCACACAAGAACCAACATCTTCTAATGTCTCATGACCATGTTATACGCATACAGATTTACTACCACAATTTAGTACGGACAATAATGGCTGGCTTCAGAAACAACATCAGTGAAAACAATCCAAAGTGTAACAGGATAAAATAGCAGTTGAGAACGTCAACTCGTATTAGATGGTTTGGCTAAAAAATAATTACGAACTGATATTCTAAATTTAGGATATGTAACAGAAATCATACCCATTAAGATAGGATTCCTGATGCCGTATTAACTATGCTGTAATGCATTAGAAAGACCATTAACCTAAATCTATTATTTACAGAAGTCATTCTTTTCACACGTTTACTATACCTGTTGCCAGCAGTCTTGGGATAGTGCTGAGGTGCACCCCTACTTCCTCCTCCGCCCGAAGAAGCACTATTTAACAGAAAAACTTTTTGTAAAAAAAAAAGTATACCCCAAGTATATTTCATTCAAAATAGATAAAGGATCTCTTTAATTATTCTGCATTTCAGTAAGTACACCACAGATGAAGACTGAACTTAGGCCCAATGGAAACCCAAGTAATTAATTACATTTATTCTTCAGATAGCAAATAGAAAACAATGACAATTTTAGGGCTTTAAAAAAAATGTACTCGGCACATTATAAATTAAACCTGCAGCACAATTAAATCAGAATTACTTGGTGTGGTTATTCCTTGGTTTTGTGATTAGTCTTGTCACAATAATTGCCAAAATAAATCTACACATACCTGAAACGAGAAGCACCCCCTTCTGCAATCGCACTCTCCACTTTGGCGGCTTGACAACGAAGAATCTTCAAAAGAATAATATTAATGGATGGGGTGGGGAGGGAAGGGGATGGGAGAAATGAAAAACCTAGAATGAGAAAGAGTACCAAAATTAGACACCGCTATCATACAAATCTGTAAACCTGCTTCAATTACAATTTATTTCAGAGCCTGACACTGCAGTTGATTGACCTTACACTGCAGCGCAGATCTCATAAGACTAAAATAGAATATACTCGAAACACAAATGGACAATAAAATTTTATTTTGTTTACCACCTGGAAATTCTCGTGTTCAAGGACGCAAGGAAGCGCCTACATAGAAGTGTAAGAACCTCTCAATTGCTAAGAACCAATCCTTAAGAAAGCCACATTCTACCTCCTTTACAACTGAGCACTGAGATCAGTAATAGACAATCTAACTCTTAACAAGACGGACACGTCCTGGGAAAACAGTTGTAAGTTTTTACTGCCTCAACAACGAACTACACTGAATAAGGGGTAACTAAAGACGGCTTTCCCCACTGTTCACTCTTAGCTGGGTGCACAGGGCCCATCGGAAGACCGGGGCCACAACATGGCAGCAGGAACCTCCGCCCCATTTTTTCCTTTCCTGGGAACAAAAGAGCAGTGGAGTCCTCCCACCCAGGCCCGAGTTAGGGAAGTGCTTCCGACAGCCTCTCGCGAAGCCGCCGCGGGCAAGCCTCGGGGAGGAGTGGAGGCCGCCCCCGCGGCCCGGCTCCCGGCTCTTTGTTCTCAGGCAGGAAGGCGGCCTCCTTCCCACCCGCCGCCTCCAGCGGCCCCCTCCCACCCATAAATCCCCAAGGAACTGACAGCCGCCTCGCTGCTCCCTCCCCCCCCCCCGACAAAAGCTCAAAAACCCTCGCTTCCCTCCCCTCTCCCGTCGCAGACGGGGCTCGCCAGGCAGGCCCTTCGCTCCTCCACCAAGGGCAGCCCGGCCGCTCCCCGCCGGCCCCTGGTCCCATACACCTCCTCCCCGCCGGGAGGCCGAGCTCCGGGACTCCTCCGCCTCGGCTGGTCCCGCGCCAACGGCCGGGCCCTCCCCGCCGGTCCGCGTCCCTCCCCCCAGCTCGCACCGCCCCGCCACGCTCTCCCCATCGGAGCACACCCGCGCCCGGGCTCCGGCTCCGCGGGGGACGGCCGCCGACAGCCACAAAGACGTCCGGGGGCCGCCACGTTCCTTCTACTCCGTCAGCAACGGGAAGGGAGAACAAAGGGGAAGAATTTTCAGGTGCCCGAAGCGCGAAGGAAACGCTAGAAAGGGGTCGCCCCGCCCGGCTCCGCTTGCGGCCGCCATTTTGTACCGCTCGAGAAGAAGCGGGCAGGGGCGGCGGCCATTTTAGAGCGCTTCACTCGGCGGCGGCGGCGGCGGCAGTGGCTCCACTCACCTTCACCGAGAACTCAGCAGCTGCCACTGCAGCTGCCTCCTCAGGATCCGGTCGTCGGGGACGGGGAAGGGAGGGGGAGGGGAACGGAAAACAAAAAAGGGGGAGGGAAGGGGGAGGAAGGAGTTGGGACTGGCTTGAAACTCTCAGCTCAAAAGATTCGCTGCTGCAGCCACCACCCGGTACTCGCCGCCACCTCCATAGAGCTCCAACTCGCTGCTGGCGCTGAGGCGTGTCTGAAGCCGAACTTATCACTCTAGGGCAGCCGAACCCACCAGAGGCGCCCCGAATGGCTCCTTTGCCACCCAATCAGCGGCCCGGCTGCTGTCTGCCGCCAATCAGCGCAGGGCGGCGGGGAGGAGCCACAGGGCCAAGCTCGGTTGCGGCGCAGCCCCTCCGCAGTGCGCAAAGCCATATTCGCGAAGGCTCTGAGGGCAAGCCAGTGGCGTAAGGGGAACTGAGCACTGTCGGGTTGCGGCCCATTTGCGTAAAGTCCTAGAGCCCTCTGAGTCTGCGTTGGTGTGGCTGCCTTGTCTTCCTCCTGTCTCTTTGTTCCTGGAGTCCGCATCCCATGCTCGAGATATACAGGCCCCAGCCCCTCTACCTCGTTTTCTCACCGGGAATGTGGGAAGGAAGCTCGCCCTTCCACCCGACCCTGTCCTTGGCGTGTGCGAGCTCTGCTTTTCCTAGCGCCCTCGAGGAGCCGAGATTGCCCCTCGCAGGCTGGGCCTCCCTCGGACGGGCCTGTAGGGCTAAGGCCTGGCGCCCCCGCGGCGCTGCGCCGGGAATCGTTGGTCTCCAGGTGCTCGGCTTCGGCAGCCTTTAGGTCGGGGAGCCGGGAGAGTAGTTGAGAAAAGACGATGCATCTCCAGGCGTTAAAAGAGCTTCATTCAGTTCCCTATTTATTCCACCCCCTGCTGAGTGAATGAGAAAGGGATGAAAGGAAGGGGTTTATTGTCTTTGTACCTCACTAGAGAAGCAGCTTTTCCCGAAGTTATGTCCTGCCAGCGGTCACGGAGGAAGACCTAGAATATACAAGAGTTGTTTGGAATAAGTGTTTGCGGAGGGCGGGAGTCTGGAGGATTTTAATTGCCAGCTCCTGATTTGTTTGTTTTTTAAGCACATTGAAGACTGACAGCCGTATATTTCCATTTTACAGAAGGTCCATCCTAACAAATAGGATTAGGCTTTTCAAAGCCGGCAGGTTGAACTATTTATACTTCTCGGCTAATATTTTAAGGGAGTTGCAGTAAAATGAAGTGTTCCATCGTATGCGACATTTTAGCTATACAAAAATGGAGTCATATTTCCATATAAACAACAGAAATGTCTCCATCTTCATCTTGAATATAGTTCTTGATATAATGCGTAATCTAAAGGAAGAAACTGTGTGTGTGTATGTGTGTGTGTGTGTGTTTTAACGTGGATGACGTTTAAAGAAAGTGTCCAACAAAGGGCAGGATTTCCAAGGATTCAAACCTGTTTGACATGTCAACAGCTTTGGGGTTGAAAGTACCTAGTCCTCAATACGATTTTCAACCGAGGTGCCAGTTTTTCCTAGGACATTTACACCTAATTGTGGAAGGGTGTGGTGGGCCCTGAAGGTTTCCAACACAATTCCAGCATCTTTAGCTCTTTGCCGTATATTAGGCTGATCATTCCCCCTCTTTATTATATTGTTCCAGAATTATTGCTATCAAGTCAATTTCACCTGAACTTTAACAACTGGAAAAGATATTCTCACCTTTGGAGTTAGTTACATGTAAAAAAAATTTTTTTTAAAAAGGAAACTATTTTTAGGAAAAGTAAAAATTGTGTTTCAAATACAAGAAGTTCAACTTTGTAATTTCAGGACACTTTTAGCTTCAAAAATAACACCAGGATAATATTTTAAAATAATTTCTGTAGGGCATTACAGTTTGCAAAAAAGCTTTCATATATATGTGATATTTTTACATAACTGGCTTACATTCTTCATGATTGATAATACATTAACCTGATAGAAAGAATAGTATTCAAAAACTATTCTAGGTTAGACTTCAAAGAGTATTTACTGAATCCTAAAACCTGGATGGTCTTTTAATTGAGGAACTTGAAGCTCAATAACTAAAAATAAAAGAGGTTTTATTTAATTTTTGCTAATTGTGAACTCCTCTGCTATGGACTTTGCAGGTATGAGTGTATGTGAGAAATTGGGCTAAGAGCAATAAAGTAGAAATACGGATAAAACACAATCTTTCAATTACCTTTCAATCAGTGGGCGGCACAGATATTCACATTTTGAAATATTTCCATCACATCATGGATGTATGAAAATTCAAGTCGTCTGGAATTCAGCTTTTAGTTTATAGAAAATTGAATTTTAAATACACCCACTTCAATCTGCTCATTTTAACACTTGCATTTTATGTCAGTTTTCTAAAGATTGCGAAGCTCTTAAGAGTACTGACTGACTTGTTAACTTATAGATATTTGCATTATTTTAATTAATAATGTCAA
The DNA here is from genome assembly GCF_028023285.1 of Balaenoptera ricei. Lineage (NCBI taxonomy): Eukaryota > Metazoa > Chordata > Mammalia > Artiodactyla > Balaenopteridae > Balaenoptera > Balaenoptera ricei. The sequence goes on from NC_082646.1 coordinate 68,338,739, forward strand.
ATGCTGGTTATTATCTTCTCTGTGCTTAAGGATTCCCCAATCATACATCTCCAGCCCAGATCTCTTACTATCTTCAATTCTGAGTTTCTAACAGCCTATTTATCAGAGATGCAAACTTGCAGCCATATTAAGTCTAGGCCATACAGTAGTTTTAAACATTTGAATTAGTTGACATTGAAATTTTAGGAGATTTTACATACAAATCTAGATTTCCATCTTTTCATGAAAAATCTTAAAATGTGGCAATACTGGGCCTGAAATTCCAAAAGGGCAACATTCAAGTATAGCTGAGTAGTGACTGCCTCATCTAGATGTTTTCTCTTCATTCCACCATAGTGAAATCTGACTTGATTCACTCATTTATGTTCCTGTGTGGCCTCTATAGCCATTTTTCTTTTTTTTGTTATTTATTCAAATTCAACAGACTCAGTATTAACTGATCATCTTCCTATTACAAGGAAAAGGAGCAGACCAGCTAGTTCAAATATCTTCTCTACCACTTACTGTGTGACTTTGGGCAAGTTTAACTGCTCTCTCTTCTTAGTTTCTGAATCTATAAAATGGGAATAACTGTATTTACAGAGTTGTTGTAAAGATTAAATGAGATAATATATGTAAAGCCCATAGCATAGTCCCTGATGTAGTAATTACTTAATGTCAGTTACTTTATTGTCAATAATATTGATTATCCAACTGCTTCACAACTATTTTAGTTTTGCCAAGGATTCCACTATTCTTCTATACTAGAAACTTGACTCTACATTTTCTCTTTCCCTTTGATCAGGTATAACATTCAATTTATTATTGAGTCCCAGTGCTACTTCCCTCTAAATCATCTTCTTCCTACATACATCTGCTTTCCTACAGTGTCATTGCTTGCATGCTAATGTAGGCCTTAGTAATTGCTCCTCCTGAATTATTGAAAAATTCTGGGTGTTCTTGTGTAGTCTTTTCCCTCTATGCTGTATACTCATATTAGTCTTCCTTAAAATACTTTTTTTCCCCAGCATATTAGTACCATGCTTAAAAGAATCTTAGTGCTTCACTATTTTCTACATCAGTTTGATCTCAACCTCGGCTGCACAGTAGAATCACCCGGGGGAACCTTTTAAAACTCTCCATGTCTTGGCTGCATCCAAGACCAGGTAAATCTGAATCTCTCAGAGTCGGATCCAGCATCAACAGCTTTTAAAGCTCTCCAAGTAACTCTAATGTGCAGTCAAGTTTTGAGAAACACTGTAGCAGTTCAGGGTATTATAGAAATGATAACATTTACAGCTGAAAAAAAACCTAGGAAAAGAAAACTGGACTCTGGAAACAGTAAAAGACTTTGCCCAAGTAGGGAAACAGGCATTAGAACCCAGGGATCCCACTTCATATGACTTTGCCTGGCTTTCAGACCCTTCATCTGCTGGCCCTACCCTACCTCTTCTATTGGCCTTGTTTTTCACCACTCCCAGACACCCAGAGGTCTCTCATAGTGCCAGTTAGGCTGGTATTGCTGCCTCCAAAAATTCATTCCCACTAGCGCTCCATTGCTTGCAATTTTGAGGCCATCATTATTTATCCCCTTTGCTATTTCATTTCTGAAGCACCGATATGAGTATTTAAGTACCCTGCTCAAAAACCTCAGTAGGTCTCCCCTAAGAGAATAACATCGGGACCCCTTAGTTTGGCATAAAAGGCCCTTTGTAATCTGGTTTCAGACTACTTCCCTGTTTCTGGACACATCCCTGCTCCATTTTTTGTTATTCATAATCTAGTTCTACGGTACTCAATTTTGCTTCATTATAACACCCACGTTCTATAACATATGACCAAAATTTGGTGGTCTTTTTCTACCTGGCAGAAAAAAATAAGGCTAATGAGTTAATCTACTAATGGCTAGGCAAGGAGCTTGGGCTTAATCTCTGTTTTCAAAGAGCTCACAATCTAGATGAAGAAAAGATATATACACCAATTACATACAAGGGCAGGAAAGGGTAGAATCAATGCTAAACTGAACAAGAAAAAATGCTGTAAGGTTTCATAAAGGGAAAAATAGGGGCTGAGGCTGGGGCCATCCTTCCTTGAATGCCAGAATGATGATTTGGGACTGACTATATGGGCAAAGAAAGTTCTTGAGCTGATCAGACCTCTAGTTAGTTTTGGTTTAAAGTTGATCAGTTTTAATTGATCAGAGTGCTGTTTTAGGGAAATTAACCTTGTGGCTTATGTAGAATGGATTGAAAGGCAAATCTGGAGATAGGGAGGTCAGTTAGAAGGCTATGTACTGCAGTATTTTTATGGGGCTTACTTTTATCTCCCTTCTAAAATTGTAAGGCCATTGAAATGGGGAACACTTCTCCTGCACTTCGAATAGAGTTCTTTGCACACAGCAGGAGCTGAGAAAATATTTGTGCATATTATCTTTTTGACATTTATTCATTCCTTTTTCTCTTGGCTTCCATGACTTTACACTTTCCAGGATTTCCTCCTACCTCATTGGCTCCTTCACCAATTCAGCTGTCTCTGCTGGCTTCTCCTCCTCTGCTTGACCTCTAAATATTAAAGTATCCAAGGATTTATTCTGGGCCTTCTCTTCCCTCTGAGTACTTTCTCCCTAGGTAATTCATCTGTCCTATGACTGTAAATACCATTTATATGATGATGATTTCCAAATTCATATCTTCATCTCTGATTCATTCCCACCCCCCACCCCCCAATGCAAGCTATAGATATATATCAAATTGCCTACTGAAATTTACCCTTGGATATATAATAGGCATTTCAAATTTAACATGTTCAGAATAGTTTTTCCTCCATTGATCACCATCTGCCAGTTGCTAAGGCCCAAAACCTATGAATCATTCTTAATTCCTCTGTCTCTCATCTCCTGTATCTAATTCATCAGAAATTCTATTGGCTATATCTCCAAAATATATCTTAAGTTGGTCCACTTCTCTTGATCTACCTTGCTGTCACTTGAATCTAACCACCTTTATCTCTAGTCTGGATTACTTCAATAGCCCCCTAACTGGTCTCTCAACTTCATTTCTCGCTCTCCACTACGTTTTCTAGCCACAAGCCTGTCATCTTTTAAAAATGTCAGATAACACCTCTCGTGCTTAAAGCCCTTGATCATGGATATACATTACATCCACAGTAAAATCCAAACTCTCATTGTGGCCTGCAAAGCCTTACATGATCCAGCCCTTGACTATCACTCTGACCTTGTCTCCTACCATATTCCTCCTTGACCTCTCTGCTTTAGTCACACTGGCCTTTTTTCTTCTATTCTTGACATATCCAGTTCATGCAAAGCTTTCTATTCCTCAAACATGCAAAGGCTATGGCTACTTACTTTTCAACTTCCACTGCTCCCAAATTTCTTACTCCAGTTTTTTACATGGCTGGCTCTTTTTCAAAATTTGGGTCTCAGCTTTATGAGCTTATGGTCACCTTTTTAGAAAAGCCTTCCCTGATCACCCTATGTAATGTTTCCTCTTCCAGGCACTCTATCATATTACTCCACTTATTTTTTTCATAGTCCTTATCACTATCTGAAATGATTTTTTCCATTCTTTCTTGTGTATTATCTGCTTATCGCATTAGGATGTAAGCTCAATGACAGCAGGTAACTTGTCTGTCATGTTCACTGTTACATCCTTTATACACAGTACTTAGAATAGTTCCTGACATATAATAGGCAGAATAGTTCCTGACATATAATAGGCATCAATAAATATTTATTGAATACAAGAATATACATTCTCTCATTTGAGTCTCAGTACAAGTCATGTGGGGTAGGTAGGGAAGTGTCATTTCCCCAATTTTACAGATAGGGAAATTGAAAGAGGTAATAATTACTTTTCCAAAATAATGGTTCATGTGTGGCAGAATCTCATACTTTCCCAAGTGCACCAAGCTCCCTCCTATAGCAACATGAGTAACCATAATGGGGATATTCCTTTTTTTTTTTTTATCACTTTTGCATGCAATGTATAAGGTGCTTGCATTAGTTTCTTATGGCCACCATAACAAATTGTCCCAAAGTAGGTGGCTTAAAACAACAGAAATTAATTTTCTCACAGTTCTGTAGGTCTGAAGTCCAAAATCAATGTGTTGGAAGGGCTGTACTTCCTATGGAGGCTCTAGAGGAGAATCCATCTCTTGCCTCTTCCAGCTTCTGGTGGCTGTTGGCATTCCTTGGCTTATGACTACACTTCTCTCTGCTCTGTCTTGGCATTGCCTTCTTCTCTGTGTGTGTGCCACAAAACTCCCTCTGATTCTCTCTTATGAGGATGTGAGTGATTGCACTCAGATAATTCAGGATGAACTCCTTCTCTTGAGATCCTTAATTATATTTTTGCCATATAAGATAATATTCACAAGTTTCAGGGATTAGGACATGGGCATTTCTTTTGGGGGCTACCATTCAGCCCACTTCAGTGCTCATAGCATTTTAGTGCAAAGCTAAATTCTTGGACTTCTATTTCACAGGTCAGTCTTTACCTGGATCATCATTCATTCATTTAATGAATATTTAGTGAGCACACAATGCATGCTTTTACAGTACTAGAAGTTGGGTATACATCGATAAACAATTCTAAGCACTTTATGCTTTGGGTAAGAAAGGGTGCCATTAATAATTACATTGGGACAGTGGGCATAAACCAGGACTATACCAGGTAAAGACATGTGATCGTCTTGCTTATGATGCATATTGTTAGGCCAACAGAATGAAATAAACCAAGATCCTGCCTGTTAGTATTTTTCGCTTTGCCGTTTTTTTTCTAAGTCAAACATAGTGTTTATAAAGTTCTTAAACGGAGAGATAGCAGCATGACTGCTCTCACTGAACTTCATCAATATGGATACCTCTTATACCTTTGGGTATAGGACTTGTAAGCTGGAAGTGGGAGGCCCATTTCAGGGCAAAATTTTCTTTATCAGATGGGCCAGAGACACACCTGAGCCTTAAGTAGAGGAGGATAACTGATGCTTTCAGTTCACTGCATTTCATAATTTTTTTAGAAAAAATAAATTTAGAGAATGGGTAATGTTCATCTGCAAGAAACACTGCTGGCAGGTGATCAAGATTACTAGCAGTTGGGAATTCCCTGGCGGTCCAGTGGTTAGGACTCGGTGCTTTCACTGTGGTGGCCTGGGTTCAATCCCTGGTCGGGGAATGAAGATCCCACAAGCCTCGAGGCTCAGCCAAAAAAAAAAAAGATTACTAGTAGTGGCAACTTAGATGATATAGTCTTCATGGGCAATTCCTAGTATTCCTTTCTTTCCAAAGTAAAAAAGCATATGTGAATACAAGTTACTAAGAAAGCTATTATAGGGATAATATTGCATCCACTCTAATTTATTAAATAAGAAAATAATTTGCAAACTTTGGTACTTTATATAATTTTTATTAGTGACAATACTTATTTACAGTACATCTTACAACTAATGTGACCAAAAAGTGTGCTAAAACAATGCAGTTAAAGAATCATTGTTCTTGCAAATGTAAATAATAGAACTGAAATAGACACTTCAGTGCCATAAACCAAGTATTTAATCATGTTTTGGAGGGCAGTAAGTATACATGTCCAGAGCATCGATTATATACACTTGATAATAATTTGTAAAATGCTCAGGGTTACTCTTTAAACAATGCTTTCATTGCAGGAGAAATATTCTTATTTCCATTTCACAAATGAGGAAACTGAGATTTGGAGAAGCTAACTGACTTGTGCATATCTATTTTTTTTAAACTTTTATTCCAGTGGTTATTCTTTACTTTATACTTCATCTCTTAATAAAATATATAGTTTTCGGAATTAAAATAATGTATGGTACTTGTTTAATGCCACTAAACCATTTACCTGAGTCTGAATAATATAATCAAAGCAGCTGTGATGATTAATTTTTTTGCTTTAACTTGCCAAGGCCACAGTGCCCAGATATGTGGTTGAACATTTTGGATGTTTCTGTGAAGGTGTTTTTTGGATGAGATTAACATTTAAATTGGTGGACTTTGTAAAGCAGATTACTCTCCATAATGTGGGTAGGCCTCACCCAATCAGTTGAAAGTCTTAATAGAACAAAGACTGATCTCCTTGAAACAAGAAATTCTGCCAGTAGACTGCCTTTGGACTCAAACTGCAACTCTTCCCTGAGTCTCTCCCTCTCCTTCTCTCTCTATAATTAGGAAACTATTGTGGTCAGGCTGAGTTGTCTTCTTAAGAGAAGCTGAGACCAGAGGGCAGACAGCAGAAGCAAGAAAAACTACAATCCTGCAGCCTGTGGAACAAAAACCACATTCACAGAAAGATAGACAAGATGAAAAGGCAGAGGGCTATATACCAGATGAAGGAACAAGATAAAACCCCAGAAAAACAACTAAATGAAGTGGAGATAGGCAACCTTCCAGAAAAAGAATTCAGAATAATGATAGTGAAGATGATCCAGGACCTCAGAATAAGAATGGAGGCAAAGATCGAGAAGATGCAAGAAATGATTAACAAAGACCTAGAAGAATTAAAGAACAAACAAACAAAGATGGCCAATACAATAACTGAAATGAAAACTACACTAGAAGGAATCAATAGCAGAATAACTGAGGCAGAAGAACAGATAAGTGACCTGGAAGACAGAATGGTGGAATTCACTGCTGCGGAACAGACTAAAGAAAAAAGAATGAAAAGAAATGAAGACAGCCTAAGAGACCTCTGGGACAACATTAAACGCAACAACATTCTCATTATAGGAGTCCCAGAAGGAGAAGAGAGAGAGAAAGGACCAGAGAAAATATTTGAAGAGATTATAGTTGAAAACTTCCCTAACATGGGAAAGGAAATAGCCACCCAAGTCCAGGAAGCACAGAGAGTCCCATACAGGATAAACCCAAGGAGAAACACACTGAGACACATAGTAATCAAACTGGCAAAAATTAAAGACAAAGAAAAATTATTGAAAGCAGCAAGGGAAAAATGACAAATAACATACAAGGGAACTCCCATAAGGTTAACAGCTCATTTCTCAGCAGAAACTCTACAAGCCAGAAGGGAGTGGCATGATATACTTAAAGTGATGAAAGGGAAGAACCTACAACCAAGATTACTCTACCCCGCAAGGATCTCATTCAGATTTGATGGAGAAATCAAAAGCTTTACAGACAAGCAAAAGCTAAGAGAATTCACCACCACCAAACCAGCTCTACAACAAATGCTAAAGGAACTTCTCTAAGTGGGAAACACAAGAGAAGAAAAGGACCTACAAAAACAAACACAAAACAATTAAGAAAATGGTCATAGGAACATACATATCGATAATTACCTTAAACGTGAATGGATTAAATGCTCCAACCAAAAGACACAGGCTTGCTGAATGGATACAAAAACAAGACCCATATATATGCTGTCTACAAGAGACCCACTTTAGACCTAGGGACACATACAGACTGAAAGTGAGGGGATGGAAAAAGATATTCCATGCAAATGGAAATCAAAAGAAAGCTGGAGTAGCTATACTCATATCAGATAAAATAGACTTTAAAATAAAGAATGTTACAAGAGACAAGGAAGGACACTACATAATGATCAAAGGATCAATCCAAGAAGAAGACATAACAATTATAAATATATATGCACCCAACATAGGAGCATCTCAATACATAAGGCAACTGCTAACAGCTATAAAAGAGGAAATCGACAGTAACACAATAATAGTGGGGGACTTTAACACCTCACTTACACCAATGGACAGATCATCCAAAATGAAAATAAATAAGGAAACAGAAGCTTTAATTGACACAATAGACCAGATAGATTTAATTGATATTTATAGGACATTCCATCCAAAAACAGCAGATTACACTCTCTTCTCAAGTGCGCACGGAACATTCTCCAGGATAGATCATATCTTGGGTCACAAATCAAGCCTCAGTAAATTTAAGAAAATTGAAATCATATCAAGCATCTTTTCTGACCACAACGCTATGAGATTAGAAATGAATTACAGGGAAAAAAACGTAAAAAACACAAACACATGGAGGCTAAACAATACGTTACTAAATAACCAAGAGATCACTGAAGAAATCAAAGAGGAAATCAAAAAATACCTAGAGACAAATGACAATGAAAACACGATGACCCAAAACCTATGGGATGCAGCAAAAGCAGTTCTAACAGGGAAGTTTATAGCTATACAAGCCTACCTAAAGAAACAAGAAAAATCTCAAGTAAACAATCTAACCTTACACTTAAAGAAACTAGAGAAAGAGGAACAAACAAAACCCAAAGTTAGCAGAAGGAAAGAAATCATAAAGATCAGAGTGGAAATAAATGAAATAGAAACAAAGAAAACAATACCAAAGATCGATAAAACTAAAAGCTGGTTCTTTGAGAAGATAAACAAAATTGATAAGCCATTAGCCAGACTCATCAAGAAAAAGAGGGAGAGGACTCAAATCAATAAAATCAGAAATGAAAAAGGAGAAGTTACAACAGACACCGCAGAAATACAAAGCATCCTAACAGACTACTACAAGCAACTCTATGCCAATAAAATGGACAACCTGGAAGAAATGGACAAATTCTTAGAAAGGTATAACCTTCCAAGACTGAACCAGAAAGAAACAGAAAATATGAACAGACCAATCACAAGTAATGAAATTGAAACTGTGATTAAAAATCTTCCAACAAACAAAGGTCCAGGACCAGATGGCTTCACAGGTCAATTCTATCAAACATTTAGAGAAGAGCTAACACCCATCCTTCTCAAACTCTTCCAAAAAATTGCAGAGGAAGGAACACTCCCAAACTCATTCTATGGGGCCACCATCACCCTGATACCAAAACCAGACAAAGATACTACCAAAAAAGAAAATTACAGACCAATATCACTGATGAATATAGATGCAAAACTCCTCAACAAAATACTAGCAAACAGAATCCAACAACACATTAAAAGGATCATACACCACGATCAAGTGGGATTTATCGCAGGGATGCAAGGATTCTTCAATATACGCAAATCAATCAATGTGATACACCATATTAACAAATTGTAGAATAAAAACCATATGATCATCTCAATAGATGCAGAAAAAGCTTTTGACAAAATTCAACACTCATTTATGATAAAAACTCTGCAGAAAGTGGGCATAGAGGGAACCTACCTCAACATAATAAAGGCCATATACGACAAACCCACAGCAAACATCATTCTCAATGGTGAAAAACTGAAAGCATTTCCTCTAAGATCAGGAACGAGACAAGGATGTCCACTCTCACCACTATTATTCAACATAGTTTTGGAAGTCCTAGCCATGGCAATCAGAGAAGAAAAAGAAATAAAAGGAATACAAATTGGAAAAGAATAAGTAAAACTGTCACTGTTTGCAGATGACATGATACTATATATAGAGAATCCTAAAACTGCCACCAGAAAACTACTAGAGCTAATTAATGAATTTGGTAAAGTTGCAGGATACAGAATTAATGCACAGAAATCTCCTGCATTCCTATACACTAATGATGAAAAATCTGAAAGAGAAATTATGGAAACACTCCCATTTACCATTGCAACAAAAAGAATAAAATACCTAGGAATAAACCTACCTAGGGAGACAAAAGACCTGTATGCAGAAAACTATAAGACACTGATGAAAGAAATTAAAGATGATACCAACAGATGGAGAGATATACCATATTCTTGGATTGGAAGAATCAAGATTGTGAAAATGACTATACTACCCAAAGCAATCTACAGATTCAATGCAATCCCTATCAAATTACCAATGGCATTTTTTACAGAACTAGACCAAATCATCTTAAAATTTGTATGGAGACACAAAAGACCCCGAACAGCCAAAGCAGTCTTGAGGGAAAAAAACGGAGCTGGAGGAATCAGACTCCCTGACTTCAGACTATACTACAAAGCTACAGTAATCAAGACAATATGGTACTGGCAGAAAAACAGAAACATAGATCAATGGAACAAGATAGAAAGCCCAGAGATAAACCCACGCATCTATGGTCAACTAATCTATGACAAAGGAGGCAAAGATATACAATGGAGAAAAGACAGTCTCTTCAATAAGTGGTGCTGGGAAAACTGGACAGCTACATGTAAAAGAATGAAATTAGAATACTGCCTAACACCATACACAAAAATAAACTCAAAATGGATTAGAGACCTAAATATAAGACTGGACACTATAAAACTCTTAGAGGGAAACATAGGAAGAACACTCTTTGACATAAATCACAGCAAGATCTTTTTTGATCCACCTCCTAGAGTAATGGAAATAAAAACAAAAATAAACAAATGGGACCTAATGAAACTTCAAAGCTTTTGCACAGCAAAGGAAACCATAAACAAGACGAAAAGACAATCCTCAGGATGGGAGAAAATATTTGCAAATGAATCAACGGGCAAAGGATTAATCTCCAAAATATATAAACAGCTTATTCAGCTCAATATTAAAGAAACAAAAAACCCAATCCAAAAATGGGCAGAAGACCTAAATAGACATTTCTCCAAAGAAGACATACAGACGGCCACGAAGCACATGAAAAGATGCTCAACATCACTAATTATTAGAGAAATGCAAATCAAAACTACAATGAGGTATCACCTCACACCAGTTAGAATGGGCATCATCAGAAAATATACAAACAACAAATGCTGGAGAGGGTGTGGAGAAAAGGGAACCCTCTTGCACTGTTGGTGGGAATGTAAATTGATACAGCCACTATGGAGAACAATATGGAGGTTCCTTAAAACACTAAAAATGGAATTACCATATGACCCAGCAATCCCACTACTGGGCATATACCCAGAGAAAACCGTAATTCAAAAAGACACATGCGGGCTTCCCTGGTGGCGCAGTGGTTGAGAATCTGCCTGCCAATGCAGGGGACACGGGTTCGAGCCCTGGTCTGGGAAGATCCCACATGCCACGGAGCGACTGGGCCCGTGAGCCACAATTACTGAGCCTGCGCGTCTGGAGCCTGTGCTCCGCAACAAGAGAGGCCGCGATAGTGAGAGGCCCGCGCACTGCGATGAAGAGTGGCCCCCACTTGCCGCAATTAGAGAAAGCCCTCGCACAGAAATGAAGACCCAACGCAGCCATAAATAAATAAATAAAATAAAATTTAAAAATTAAAAAAAAAAGACACATGCACTCCAATGTTCATTGCAGCACTATTTACAATAGCCAGGTCATGGAAGCAACCTAAATGCCCATCGACAGATGAATGGATAAAGAAGCTGTGGTACATATATACAATGGAATATAACTTAGCCATAAAAAGAAACGAAATTGAGTCATTTGTTGAGAGGTAGATGGATCTAGAGACTGTCATACAGAGTGAAGTAAGTCAGAAAGAGAAAAACAAATATCGTATATTAACATGTATGTGGAACCTAGAAAAATGGTACAGATGTACCGGGTTGCAGGGCAGAAGCTGAGACACAGATGTAGAGAACAAACGTATGGACACCAAGGGGGTAAAACTGCAGTGGGGTGGGGATGGTGGTGTGCTGAATTGGGCGATTGGGATTGACATGTATACAGTGATGTGTATAAAATTGATGACTGATTAAAAAAAAAAAGAGAAGCTGAAATTAATCTCATTCTCTCACTACCTTTGGAAAGTTGATGATTAATTTTAAAAGCTGGTCAAATTTTTAAATTGGAAGTATAGGTATGCAAGACATTTAAACACTCAGTTACTAGGGTGTGAGTTTAAAAAGCCAGGGGATGGGTTATTTATGCTGTTGCTCTGAGAACCAGTATATATATTTATATGTACTGGCGTGAAATTATGGTTCTGGATCATCTACTAACTTGTTCAAAAACTTAAAACTACTTACTTATTTTGTATATAGGAATTATTGAATTTTCCTAGAGATATGCTATATGAATACATGTTTCTCTCTTTTTTGTAATACATTTATTTTATTTATTTATTTTTGGCTGTGTTGGGTCTTCGTTGCTGTGCGCGGGCTTTCTCTAGTTGTGGCGAGCGGGGGCTACTCTTCGTTGTGGTGCGCGGGCTTCTCATTGCGGTGGCTACTCTTCGTTGTGATGCACAGGCTTCTCATTGCGGTGGCTACTCTTGTTGCGGAGCACGGGCTCTAGGCGCGCAGGCTTCAGTAGTTGTGATACGTGGGCTCAGTAGTTTTGGCTTGCAGGCTCTAGAGTGCAGGCACAGTAGTTGTGGCGCATGGGCTTAGTTGCTCCGCGCCATGTGGGATTTTCCCAGACCAGGGCTTGAACCTGTGCCCCTGCATTGGCAGGCGGATTCTTAACCACTATGCCACCAGGGAAGCCCCATATGTTTCTCTTTATAAATCTTATTTGAGTTTCTCTGATGAACGAAGCATCAATAATGATAAGAACCAAGTATGAGGATGATGACAATAATCATAATGATAGTAATAATGTTTCAAAGCTTTGCAGCACTATTTTTCTGAGAAGTCCAAAGCACTTTCCCATTTCAGATCATATCTTTGAGGGGGGATGGTAAAGGGTAGGTAGTAGTATCACAGTTCTACAGATGATGTGACTGAGGTACTCTGAGATCTATATTTAGGGTCTTGCCCTTGAAGTTGCACAAAACAGGGTCTAGAAACCAGGATACCCAGTTCCCTGCCCAAGTACTTTCCCTTCCCTTCTTTTAAATTTGGTTGCCTCCTATGTTCCCTGAACTGGGAATTAAAATACAGAAGAGTGTTCATTTTTACCCACCAAACTATAAATTCATTATATGTGATTGCTCTGGTTTACATAAAAATTGCCCAAAGTGTAGTAGCCATTCTATCAATAATTTTGGTAGGATGATTTGTGTGCTTCTAAAGATTATTGAAATATTGAGACTTCCCTGGCGGTCCAGTGGTTAAGACTCCGTGCTTCCCCTGTAGGGGGTGCAGGTTCAATCCCTGGTTGGGGAAATAAGATCCCGCATGCCACTAGGCGCAGCCAAAAAAAAAAAAATATTGAAATATTAATGACTTACTAAAAATAATATATTCTCATTGGTTGAATAATGATTTGCTTTATAGAGAGAAAATAGTGAGCCAATTCTAAAAGGGAAAGAAAGGACTCCCCTAGTGGTCTAGTGGCTAAGACTCTGTGCTCCCAGTGCTGGGGGCCCAGGTTCGATCCCTGGTCAGGAAACTAGTCCCACATGCCACGACTAAAAGGTCCTGCATGCTGCAATGAAGATCCTGCGTGCCACAACTAAGACCCAGCACAGCCAAATAAATAAATATAAATAAATACATAAATAAACATTAAAAAATAGAAAAAATAAAAGGGAAAGAAATTTGAAGATGGTGTGGCAGACCTATACATAACAAAATGAATTTTGGTTGCTATTGCACCACATACTTACCTTTCCTTGGCTATTAATACACTGTTCTCTGGTTGACAGTTACAATCTATTGTGGCTGATTAGATAAAGGGTGGAGAGAGAGAACATTTGTGAATCACCAAGGAACTCAAAACTGAAAGCAAAGATATTATGGTGAACCAACGCTGATCCACAGTTACCCAGTGCTGTCTCAGGGACTTTAATCTTTGTCCCAGAGCACTGCACATCTCCATTTTCACATTCCCACCGCTGTGCTCAGAACCTGTCCATGACTCCTCGCCTCCCTTAGAAGAGAGAGTCTCTATCAGAGTATACAAATCAACAAAATGTCTTGGTTTTGGGTGAAGAATGATAAACCAGAACAAAGGATTGTTCTTTACTTTTAGTTAATTCACTGTATCTTTTTTTTTTTTCTCTCAAGCATCATTTATACTAGAACTTCATATTTTGTTTTAGAAAAGTTCTTGTTATCTTCTGGACAGAACATTTTAAAAGTTTTGTCTCCTTTCTGCATTCTTTCACTATGGTTGCAAGCCAGAGATAAAATTCAGCTGGATTTGGGAAACAACTGCTAAGAAAGAGACTTAGATAAGTATATACTATATAGTCAATGGTAAATTCACTCATACCTTTCTGGTTACAGCTCACCTTTCCACATCTCACTAGAGCCAAAGGACAAACACACATATACTAACAAACAACCAAATCAAAACCAGAGGGGGGAAAAAAAGGACCAGAGTCATTTCAAGGTCCAAAGTTATGATTTCTGAAAACTTAGAGAACCAAGAATTGGGAAAAGACATAGAGTATTATTTATTTTTAATTATAGGAAAATAGGAAAAGATATAATTTTGACAGTCCCTGGCAAATTTAAGAGAGAGACAAGGAAGATCATGATCTATGAACATGATCTATGTTTCCTCAGAGAAAACAGATTGTCGGATAATATTAGAAGTCAAAGGGTAAACATTCTTTCTTGGATTCAAGAGTCAATGGCGACAACCGTGAATGACTATCTATTCCTTTGCCATCGTTACCATCTATAGACCAAAAGCAGCTCATGAGAAACAAAGCCAGCATTAGTTTCTGCTCCATCTCTATGTTCTTCCTAGGTCAGTGGCTGGCACACTGTGGTCATTCAAGAAACGTTTCCTGAATTGTTAGTTTGGTAGCAGTAACGTGGACCTCTCCCCAGTAAGGTCATGGGCCAACTGAAAGTAATAATCGTTAACAAACACTAAGTGCTTACTGTGTTGCAAAGTATGTTCTAAATGTTTTAAGTGTGCACCCAATTTTAGGAGGTGGTTGATACTATTCTCTCTTTCACAGACAAGGAAGCTGAAGCACACAGAAATGAATATGTGGCAGAAACAGGATTTGAGACTAGGCTCTATGGGTTCTAGAGCCTAAACTATACCACCACCTAATACTGCCTCAGGTCGGGACTTCCCTGGTGGTCCAGTGGTTAAGAATCTGCCTTCCAATGCAGGGCACTCGGGTTCAATCCCTGGCTGGAGAACTAAGATCCCACATGCCACAGGGCAACTAAGCCCGTGCGCCACAACTAGAGAGAAGCCTGAATGCTGCAATGAAGAGCCTGAGTGCTGCAATGAAAGATTCCGCAACGAATATCCTGCATTCCACAACTAAGACCCAATGCAGCCAAATAAATAAATAAATATTTAAAAAAAAATACTGCCTCAGGTCAATGAGGAAAAAGCCCCGGGGTAACTCCATGGTAAATTAAACCAGAGCTGGATACCTTCCTGACCTAAGAACCAAGAAGAGGAAGAGTGCCACTAGGCTGGGTAATTACTATAGATATCAGGAGTTGGCTGATACTAAGCCCTGGGAATGAGGAAGGGCCTCTGCTAGCTTATATAGTGGGACAAATACCCTCACTCATACCAACAGCTTGGTTAGTGTATAGTGGAGCAGTGGATTTCAGAAGATCTTGACTCCTTGTCTGAGCACCTTTGTTTGTGCAGAAATTGCAAAATGAAATCTCTCTCTCTCAAATTGCAAAATTGCAAAATGAGAGAGAGAGATATCAAAAGCCAAGGACAAAAACTGGCACAGGTCAAACTGGAGGGGCAGATGGATCCAGAGGGCCACTACTCAGAAGTTGATGAATCCAATCCACTACATGCTGTGGTGGCAGCATGTTGAATTCAGGGAGTTTTAAAGCTTCCCCTTAACTCCACCCCTCAAATTCTGCTCCCCCAAATCCTTGTCCCTTTTGATCAGAGGAACAATATAAATACTAACAAGTAATACTGAACACATTTAAAAAAAATAATCTCGGGCTTCCCTGGTGGCGCAGTGGTTGAGAATCTGCCTGCCAATGCAGAGGACACGGGTTCGAGCCCTGGTCTGGGAAGATCCCACATGCCGTGGAGCGGCTGGGCCCGTGAGCCACAGTTGCTGAGCCTGCGCGTCTGGAGCCTGTGCTCCACAACAAGAGAGGCTGCGATAGTGAGAGGCCCGCGCACCGCGATGAAGAGTGGCCCCCGCTTGCCGCAACTAGAGAAAGCCCTCGCACAGAAACGAAGACCCAACACAGCCATAAATAAAATAAATAATTAAATTAAATTAAAAAAAAATACAAGGTGCTATAGAAGCACTTTAAAAAAATAATAATAATAATCTCTCTCAAACCAATCCTTTATGATAGGAAAAACTAGAAGGGGAGGTGATATATGAAATTTAGCTTGACTTGGAGTTTTTAATTTTATGCAGCATAACAATCTTTCCAAGGGAGACAATTAGGAAGAAATGGCCCTGTGGAAACAAGAATAGTACATGATTTTTGTTCCTCATTGACTGAAGAGGACTGCCATCACCCTTGATCCAATTGCTGCATGTAGATGCACAGGATCTACATGTAGATGCACAGATAAACTGCTGATAGGTACCAGGTGAAAAAGAAGGGCAGCACTTCATCCAAAAAAGAGCCCATTATCAATTCATGTACAATTTTCCCCGGGGCTTACATGTCTAAGACTTCAAGGAAGGAAGGGGACCAAAGAAGTGAATGGCACCTAGGAGTCACTCTAGGTGAGTGGCACCCTCAAGTAGGCTGTGGTACAAATCTCATGAGCCTGGGCATCAATCAACCTGTGTTAGAACAGGAGGCTATACTTTCTCAATTTGAATTTTCCTTTTTGTAGTTTCTTTATTGAACTTCCTTTTGAAATCCAGTGTGTCTTAATAAAATTCACTTTGAAAACAAAATTGTCAAATGCACTAACAACAAGGGAAATTACCTGCTATGTGTCAGACATTGTGCTAAAGTGCTATGGATATAGTAATGAAGAAGGCAGAAATGGTCTCTGTCTTCACATATCTAAAAGTCTTTTGGTGAAGAAGACACTAAAAAATTCAAATGTGGTATGTCATAAAAGAGGAAGTACAGGGGCTTCCCTGGTGGCGCAGTGGTTGAGAATCTGCCTGCTAATGCAGGGGACACGGGTTCAAGCCCTGGTCTGGGAAGATCCCACATGCCGCGGAGCAACTGGGCCCGTGAGCCACAATTACTGAGCCTGTGCGTCTGGAGCCTGTGCTCCGCAACAAGAGAGGCCGCGATAGTGAGAGGCCCGTGCACCGTGATGAAGAGTGGCCCCCGCTTGCCACAACTAGAGAAAGCCCTCGCACAGAAACGAAGACCCAACACAGCCATAAATAAATAAATGAATAAATAAATAATTAATTTGAAAAAAAAAAGAGGAAGTACAAATTGCTATGGGTATTAGTGAAGGGAACAATTACGCATAAGCAGAAGAGAAATTCTCAGAGAAGAAATCAAAAGCCGAGATAAAAACCAAGAACTCTCATGAATGGGTGGGAATAGATGGAGATCCATAAAGCCAAGGAGATTTTATTTGCTTAACTTCAAGTGGGTTAAATATTTCAATTAGATAAGGACCCTCTTCTTCTTTCTGGACCTTTGTGCAGAGAGTGGTATTATTCTGAAAGATTTGGTCTGAATTCAGGCTCTTTAATTTTTTTAATGGATTAATTAAAACTGGGAGATCGGACTATTGTCCTGAAGAGCTTATAGCCTGTTTGGAGAGACAATGTACAAACACAGAAGAAATAAAAGAAGGCTGTTAGGAGACTATAAATGAATAAAGCCTTATAGAAGGCAGAGGAAGAAGTTGCTATGGGCAGGAATCATAAGGGATGACATCATGATAAAGATGTCCTATTTTAGAACTTCCTGGTGAGTTATGACACTCCAAGACAAGGTTTAGGATATAAGACTGGGGACTAAAATCAGACCAGGATTTATCAACCTCGACACTATTGACATTTTGGGTCAGATAATTCTTTGTTGTAGGAGGCTGTCCTGTGCATTATAGGATGTTTAGCAGCATCCCTGGCCTGTACCCACTAGATCCAGCAGCAAAATTCCCCCCAGCTATGACAACCAAGAATGTCTTGTGGCATTACCAAATGTCCCCTAGGAGGCAAAAAATCACCCAGTTGAAAACCACTGCATTAGACCCTGCCACCATGTTGAGCCTGGCTGATGGCAAAGGGAGGTTCGGCAATATAGGGGAGATTCACTATCTAAAAATGGGCCGATCTACAGTTATGATGAGATAAAAAGTTGGCATCCAAATTGTACATTCTGGTATATAGAAGGGAGGTCTTGGACTCCAGAATGCCAGATAAAAACTTCCCTTTCAGAATGAGACATATGGGGTGAGTTGTCCTTGAGACTCAATGTCCAATGATCAGGACTAGATAGCTATTTCTGGGCTAATTGAACGGGGAAGATAATTCCATACTAAGTTTCACTCAAAGGGAAGATAAAAATCTACTCAAACAAGTATCTATGAGGGATCTAAGACACAGTTATGTCAATACATAGGAGATGAGCCAGTCAAGCCGTGAAGAGTGGGGTAGGTAGAAACCGATATAAAACTTCACTTCCTTTAGCTTTGGGCTTATCCATGGGTATTAGGAAGATGGACTAGATAACTCTTACGTTCCTTCCAACTCCAGAGTTACATGTAAGAGGTAAGAGAAAACATTTTAATAGTATTACATACTACTTCTGAAGTGTGTACTATATGCCAGGTACTTTACCACATTATCTCACTTAATCCTTATGACAATTCTGTGAGGTAAGTATTACTATTGTCATTGTATAGCTAAGTTTAAGTGGAGTTGTTAAGTTAACAAACCAAAATTCAAACACAAATTTGTCTGATCTCCAAAACCTTGATCTTTCCAATTACCATGCTGTATTCCAAGTGTGATAAGAGAGGAAATGATATGAAGGAAATTTCAGTTTCAGTAAGGGGTAAAGGTGGAGGAAATGAGTAGACTCTGCCTGAAAGAGGGACTGTGTAAGGACAAGTCTTTGCTCAGACATACAAAGGTTCTTAGCAAATATTTCATAAAATTTGTAAAGTAGTATTGTATTTAATTGTGAGATAATGTTTAATGGAGGCACTGATGAATGCTGGGTATCCGAAATATGAATAAAATTTAATCTGTATTCTTAAAGAACTCTCAATCTAATATAGCAAACGCAACTAACAATTCTACAGATTAATAATATTTGATGTACACAATATGCTATGAAGCTGGACAGCTAATAAGTGACATTTCCCAGACTCCTTTTCACTTAGGATTCCAGATGTGATTCTGTTCGATGCATCTTTTGAGAAATGAATACAGAACTGAGCCATGTGAGGAGAGAGGAAAAATACATCGGGCCTAATTTGCTTGTACAGATTTGGCAGAGGTGATGTGTGTGATTCTGGAGCTAGCAATTTCCTAAAACAGCAGTAGCAGCAGCAGCGGCAGCGGCAAAGGTAATACAGTTCTGTGGTGATAATCAATGGCAACTGTCTCCTACAGCAATGATAGTGGGAACATTTCTAACCACAGTAGAAACAGAGTGCTTGTGAGGGCTGGAAGTTGTTCCAAGGAGCTGGACCTAGAGCTTGCCCCTCCAGCCCTTTCAGTGATTTTGTAAGCACTCAATTCCTTGTTTAGGCCTCTTTTTGCCTGTACTAGACTGGATTCTGTATTATGCAACTGAACACTGACTGATGCAGTAATAAGAAAAGTTGTAAACAATTGAATTTCCAGAAAATGGGAATGTGAGAAGAGTTATATGACCTGGATGTATCTGAAGGCAGTGAGGATCTGGTTACTATTAGTGGACACTGTTAGTCCATGACACATAATGGAGAAACAGCTATTTAAAGTATCATCTATGGGGACTACCCTGGTGGTCCGGTGGTTTAGACTCTGAGCTTCCACTGCAGGGGGTGCAGGTTCGATCCTGGTCGAGGAACTAAGACCCCACATGCCGCACAGTGCAGCCAAAAAAAAAAATTCATCTATGGATCGCTAAGTTACTAAAATGTAAGTCAGAGACCATCTCTGCCAACGCATGGAGAGTCTCTCTGGGAATAACGACAACAGAGGAAGGCAGAGCCAAGAGATGGCAAGGGATGGATTCTTATTGACATGATTTGAGTCCCTGGATTCAGGTCTATCCATAGACTTTTCAGTTACATGAGAAAATATATTCCTTTTTTTAAATAAATTTATCTATTTATTTATTTATTTTTGGCTGCCTTGGGCTTTTGTTGCTGCGTGCAGGCTTTCTCTAGTTGCAGCGAGCGGGGGCTACTCTTCGTTGCCGTGCGCGGGCTTCTCACTGCGGTGGCTTCTCTTGTGGCGGAGCACAGGCTCTAGGTGCACGGGCTTCAGTAGTTGTGGCCTGCGGGCTCAGTAGTTGTGGTTCATGGGCTCTAGAGCGCAGGCTCAGTAGTTGTGGCGCATGGGCCTAGTTGCTCCGCGGCACGTGGGATCTTCCCAGACCAGGGCTCGAACCCGTGTCCCCTGCATTGGCAGGCGGGTTCTTAACCACTGCGCCACCAGAAAAGTCCCCTATATTCCATTTTTGCTTAAAAAAGTTATCATCTTGGGTCATCTGGAATGAAGTGCCTATTAGAGGCAAGGCTTTGGTGGACCAGCTGGCTGCTGCGTTAGACCATTATGGAAGATTCAAGGAATACAAGGGCAGGGACAGTGTTGGCTGCTTCTAATTGTGCTAGAAAAGTTAAAGAAAATTATAGGCTCAAGATTTCAAATTTTTAGCTCAGGGCATGTTTAGAAAACCAGGGGTTTTCTATGATTGTCCTAAAAACATCCCTTATCACTTATAGCTACAGGTCTAACACACCAAAAATTAGAAGCAGAATGCTTTTCAGTAAAATGCTGAATTATGACAGAGGTAGAATTAACAACCTCACTTGATCTCTGATGTGGAAGTTAGGGTACTGACTAGAAAAGTGTAGTATTCCAAAACTGGTGTCCTGTGTTGCTGAACTCCACTGAGTGTCCCTTGCCTGCAGAGGCAGCTCCCTTCTTCCCCTGATGAGGCTGGTCTTACCTTTCTTGAAACCCAATAGAGACCTTATGGTAACCAGTCTCCTCCTACAATGAACAGGCTGACCTTGTAACCTATAGGATATTGCAGAAATGATGGTGTGTGACTTCTGAGACTAGGTCATAAGAGATACTGCATTTTCCCCTTTGTTCTCTCTTAGATATGGGGAAAGCTAGATGCTATGTCATGAGGACACTCACGCAGCACTATAGAGAAGTCCACATGGTGAGGAACTGAGGTCTCTTGCCAACAACCAGCACTAACTTGCCAGGTAGTGAGTGAGCCATCTTGGAAGAAGATCCTTCAGATAACTGGGGCCTCATCTGACATCTTGACACCAACTTCATGAGAGAACTTGAGACAGAACCATCTAGCTATGCCATTTCCAGTTTCCTGACCTATAGAAACTGTGAAATGCTTGTAATTTTCAGTTGCTAAATTTTAGGAAATTTGTTTACAGTAATAGATAATGTAGACCTCATCTTGCACAGGTATATCAATTCTCCTTCTTTTCTACCCTGTGTCTTCTCACTAACTCCAAACCTACAAACGGAGTCAGAACCTAGCATGCTCTAGGGGACGAATTACAAAGTAAATCTAGGAGGAGAAAGATTACATGCAAGAAGAATGGCAAGATTTTGCTAAATTGCATTAGCAAAAAGCTGGGGAATATATGTAGGAATAGATTATGAGGGTTCAGGACCAAGGAAAGAAGAATTTATTGATCTGAGAACACTTACCAGAGATTTTGGAGTCAAAGTACTAGTTTGGGTATCTAGGAGTGGTTCTAGTTATGCTCAGTTGGTTAATTAAAAACTAGACTCGACTGGTGACTGAAACTAAATAAAGTTGGGTTGCCATAAATTTCTTGATATAATGTTGAAGACAAGCTCCAAAGTTCTGAGAAGAAAGCAACGTTGAAGAGGGTTGTTATTTGTATTAGATCATAGCCCCTGTATACCCAAAAGAGCTTAGAGCACACATTCTCTTCACCGGAAGTGTGAAGAAATACTTTGGTGAGAACAGCATTAGCATCCCTGAACATTACTGTAATGGCTGTCCTCTAGGGATAAATGTTCCATGTGTTGCCATTGAAATGCCATTGAGGGACTTCCCTGGTGGTCCAGTAGGCAAGACTCCATGCTCCCAATGCAGGGGGCCCAGGTTCGATCCCTGGTTGGGGAACTATATCCTGCATGCATGCTGCAACTAAGAGCCCGCATGCCACAACTAAGATACCATGTGCCACATCTAAGACCCAGTGCAGCCAAGATAAATAAATAAATAAATATTTAAAAAAAGAAGAAATGCCATTTGGGCTTTCTATTTTCAATGATGGTAAGAGATCCTGAGGTAGCAGAGGTGAGGTAGCAGAACATAACCACCATAAACACAGTGGGCACACTTACAATACAAAGTAGTTAACAGAGTGGTAACTGAAAGCATCGATCTACAGAGATCTTTGGTGATGGTTAACTGATCATAGAATTTCTGGTACCAAAATAGATGAGTAGCTCCCTAAGGACTTAAATATTTGTGTAATCGAAAAACTCTAGGTTGGGAAAATAGAGGCCTGACTAGAGACACCATAAGAGTAATAGCCCTCACCCATCTCCTAGTCCTGGGAAATTCACAGACCCAGAGGCCTCTGAATAGAGTATGCTAGGTACCTCTGAGAAAGGACTTTGTCATAACATCAAAAGTATGATGTGTACATCTTTCTCCTACTCTTCCCCCAAAGGGATATACAGCTATTTGCTAGAGTAAAATTGTGCATAAGGGTTGAGGGAAGAAGAGAACCATCTTGACCTTTAAGGGATTATTGAACAATGGTGTTAATCCCTGGTGACCCAGAATACTATGCACACAGGACTCACTGGTTTTACTGTATATCCCCATCATCCAGTGGCAGCTGGCCTTTAGAACTCTTCAGTGGTCTTTGGAAGACTCAGTTCCAGCACCAAAAGGGAGGGGGACACTTTGCAAAGTTAGGTTGCTGTCCTATAGCAGGGATTAGCAAATTACAGTCAGAGGGCCAAACCGGGCCCACACCCTGTTTTTGTACAGCCTTTAAGAATAGCTTTTATACTTTTTAAATGTTGTAAACAAAATCAAAGAATATGTGACAGATCCCATAAGTGGCCCTTAAAGCTAGAGCCTGGAATATTTACTCTCTGGCCTTTCACAGGAAAAAGTTTGCCAACTCTTGTCCCACATCATTATGTGTCGTGAAGTAGCGACCAACAGAGTGCTATTTCTCCCTTGTCTACAGTACGCGAGCTGGGGAGCCCAGGAGTGAGATAGACAACTCCCACTATTATTACTTACTAATCCACTCACAAAATGTCTTTTCTATTCCCACGACTTTGAGCTTTGCCCATTTAAAGGCCCAAGGAAGGAACGCTCTCCCCAGAAAACCCAATCATGGTTCCACTTAATTGGAAGTTTATACTACTAATTAATTATTTTGGGCTCTTCTTGACATTGAAATAATAGGGGGGAAAAAAGAGTTTACAGCATAGGCTGGGATGATTTATCCTTGCTATCAAGGGGAAATCTGATTGCTACAACATAATGGGAGCAAGGATGAGAATGTCTCAAACCCAGGGGATGCTTTGGGTCGCTTCCTAGTATTGCCATATACAGTGGTAAAAGTCAATAGGAGACTATAGCAATCCAATTCAAACAGAACCACCAAGGACTCATTCCTCAGGAATGAAGATCACCACATCATATGAAAATTTCAACCAGCTATGGATGCTGGCAAAATGAATATGGAATAGATGATGATGGAAGGATGTTGTAAACAGAACCTCAAGACCAGTTGTAGAAATGAGAATGTAGTAGTAACCCACCTCCTTTGTTCTGTTTTATATATATCTATTTATGTTAATCATTCCCGTTGACTTATTTTCTCTCCTAGTTTATATAAAGTACATTTGTTGTTTAATTGTATTGTACTAATGTTAATTTATTAATTTTTATAATTGTACAATGGTTATATAAGATGTTAACATTATAGGAAGCTAGGTGAAAGGCATTTGTACCATTTTTGCAACTTTTCGGTAAGCCTAAATTTATTTCAAAATAAAAAGCTAAATAAAGCAAATTATCACGAAAACATATAGAATATATAACTTAGAAATACATATAATAAAGTGATGAAATTTCAGGCGCAACCTGGCAAAAATAAGACGCACTTACATAATGTTTTATTTATTTATTTTTTTAATACATTAAATGGCATTAAACATTTCTTCTAAACTACACCAGTCATAGCAGGAATTTTTCATTATTATTTTTTTAGTTATTGCTGCCCTACAATTTTCTGTTATCTCTTCTTTGGAATTATGAGAGAGATACTGAAATCTCTGTATTTATCTTGCATGTTTCTTTTTTTTTTTTTTTTTAAAGCTGTGGTATTTATTTATTATTTATTTTATTATTTATGGCTGTGTTGGGTCCTCGTCTCTGCGCGAGGACTTCCCCCAGTTGCGGCAAGCGGGGGCCACTCTTCATCGCGGTGCGCGGGCCTCTCACCATCGCGGCCTCTCTTGTTGCGGAGCACAGGCTCCAGATGCGCAGGCTCAGCAATTGTGGCCCACGGGCCCAGCCGCTCCGCGGCATGTGGGATCCTCCCGGACCAGGGCTCGAACCCGTGTCCCCTGCACCAGCAGGCAGACTCCCAACCACTGCGCCACCAGGGAAGCCCCCATCTTGCATATTTCTTAAATCACCTCTCCCCCATATCTTTGTTCTTTTGAAATAATTCTTCAGCTTATTCTTTCGTTTTGCTATTCATCAGAGTCTATTTACTGTTTAGACTGTCTTTTAATTTTTCAACCATCTTTAAAACTAGCTCTTTTTCATGAAAGTTAGATGCAATACTCTCTCATATTCCTCTGGGGATACTCCATATAAATAATAAATTTAAAAAAATACATGAGAGGGACTTCCCTGGTGGTCCAGTGGCTAAGACTCCGCGCTCCCAATGCAGGGGGCCCGGGTTCGATCCCTGGTCAGGGAACTAGATCCCACATGCCGCAACTAAGAGTTCGCACGCCACAACTAAGAGTTCACATGCCACAACTAAAGATCCCACATGCCACAACGCAGATATCGCACGCGACAATGAAGATCCCATGTGCTGCAACTAAGACCCGGCGCAGCCAAATAAATAAGTAAATAAATAAATATTTTTTAAAAATACATGAGAACAATGCCTGATACCACACCTAGTATGCACTAAATAAATATTAACAATTATTGTTTCCAAGATCCTCTGTTTATTCTAATAACTACTTGCTTGGGTGTTAGTTCTTTTGTTTGTTGACTGGTGTCACCCTTTCATGGTATTGGTCTTCCTTGGGTATTTGGTTGTTCTTGATTTTGTTCTCATCTTGGTATTCCTTCTTCTCTGTGCCTGAGGTAGTTTCAGTTTATCAAAGTTTGCTCTGATGATTGTGAGGAAGGGCTAAAATGTAATCTTGGATGGCGCATACCAGTGGCTGATATTCTGGGTGTGCAATGAGGTTTCCTTTCCTGGATGTAGCCACCTGAAGTACTGCCTGACTTATCTGCCCCAAGTTTCCAGAGTCACAGAGTGACAGTCTAGTGTAAAATACCATTTCAGGATAACCTTAGCTTTGAAAAGTGAATGGAGTGAGAAGCCAACCCAACCAGAGGTTTCAAATTCCATTCCCCAGTTACCCTTTATGGTTGTTCTAGGACATTGTGCCTTTCCCCCAGCCCATCCCCCAACTCCTTGTATCATTTGCCTCTGAGATTGAAGTCTGACTCTTGCTCTGCCATTCTGATCCCATCTGCCCTCTGACTTTCAGGGAATCCCCCAAATTCCAAATTTGTTTATAATCCTAGGCCATGCTTCTTTTTTTTTTTTTTTTAAATAACTCTGTGTCCTGGCCACCTGGCAAACTCAGATTCATGCTTTTCATGTTTCAAGGCTCAAACTGTTTTTTCCTCTTTGAATCATACTTCTTTAACCATATTTCTTTTCTGAACTTAAGAGCTCCTTGTATACACCTTTATTGTTATTTACAAACGTCTGTCCTTTCCCATGACTCTCTGAATAAATTAACAATTGAAAGATATTCTCTCCAAAGGTCTATTAGTAAGTAACCCTAGCGTGTCCACAAGATTATTTTCCTTAGATAGTCTTGCTGAGAGGAAACTTACACTTTGCAGGTTTTTTTAAATACTGAAAATTCTTGTATCACTAATTTGGAGTTTATGGTACCATGGAGCACGAATGAAAAAAAGTTTAACTTGTCCTAGTTATGACAAAAATGATTAGGATGAAAAATCCTAGGAAGAACAATTAGAATGGAGATCTATCCTAGAGAACAAACAGATTTTTAACACTTTAGAAAGAATCATTGCTAGACAAGTTTATGTTAACCCTATAATTATTCCTATGTATTCACTGGGAGAAGAGTAGTAGATGGAAACCCTGTGGGCTTTGTAATCAGGCAGATGTGATTTGGAATCTCAGGTTTGCTACTTATTACCTTTGTGAAACTAGATAAGCAACTTGAACACTCTGAGCCTGTAGAAGGCAGCCTTCTAAAATGGCTCAAAGTGATCTTTCCCTCCTGGTTTTCATGCCTTTGTGTAATATTCTCTCCTCTTGAATATGGGCTGGATCTAGTAACTTGCATTTTTTAAAAAAAGTATTTATTTATTTATTTTTAATAATCAACAGAAATTTATTTCTCACAGTTCTTCTGGAGGCTGGGAAGTCCAAGATCAAGGTGCCAGCAGATTCGGTGGCTGGTGCAAGCCTGCATCCTGGCTCACTAGTGACTTGCTTTAATGAATAGAACACAAGAAAAGTGATGGAATAGCACTTCCAAAATTAGGTTATAAAAGTCTGTGACTGCTGTGTTACTGGCACTCTCTCACTTGCTCACTTCGATGATGCCAGCTGGCATGTTGTAAGCAGCACTATAGAGAGGTCCACGTGTCATGGAGCTGAGGGCAGCCTCCCACTCAGTCCAGCAGCCTGTGAAAAACTGAATCTTGGCAACAGGAGTGAGCTTGAAAGTGGCTCCTTCCCCAGTGGAGCCCTGAAATGACTGTAGCCCTGGCCAATACCTTCATTGCAGCCGTGGGAGATGCTGAAACAGAGTCTGAAGCTAAACTGCACCTGGATTCCTGACCTACAGAAACTGTGAGGAAATAATGTTTTTTACAGTCAATAAATTGTTATTCAACAGATAACTAATACTGATGTCATACCTCACAGAGATATAATTAAAAAATGAATAAAGAGCATCTGGCATCGTGAGAGTGTGTGTGTGTGTGTGTATATGTGTATGTGTATATATATATATATATATATATATATATATATATATATATATATATACAAACACACACACACGATGCCAGATGTAAGGATCTCTACCAGGCAATGTTTTGTTATAGCATTGTTGGTTATAGCATTAGAATAATGGTTTTTAATAATGCTATAGTTTTACAGTGACTTTTGATACATATCTTATTTGACTCTCAGAGCAGGGATATACGTAAAACTGTGGTGTAATAAGAAATGTATGTGGTCTAGGGGCTTCCCTGGTGGCGCAGTGGTTGAGAATCTGCCTGCCAATGCAGGGGACATGGGTTCGAGCCCTGGTCTGGGAAGATCCCACATGCCACGGAGCGACTGGGCCCGTGAGCCACAATTACTGAGCCTGCGCGTCTGGAGCCTGTGCTCCGCAACAAGAGAGGCCGCGATGGTGAGAGGCCTGCGCACCGCGATGAAGAGTGGTCCCCACTTGCCACAACTAGAGAAAGCCCTCGCACAGAAACGAAGACCCAACACAGTCATAAATTAATTAATTAATTAATTAAAAAGAACGTGAATTTCTAAAAAAGAAACGTATGTGGTCTTAGTCCTGGGTTTCTGGCACAGAGCCATCCAAAGAAAACTCTTGGAGTTTCCTGAGTGATAGGAGCGTCTTTTGTCTTTCAGTAGGAATCTCTTTTGAGCACTCTTGAGTTTTTGCTAATGAGGTGACTTAGGGTGGGGCCCCTAGCCCGGGATGGGGCTGGTCACCAGAAAGACTAAGTGATTGGAGGGTTGGAAAGTTCACACCCACCCACTGACATCTGGGAAGGGTAAGGTCAGGAGGGCTACAGATTAAGCTCTATAGAAACTCTTGAACCACAGGAGTTGAGCTTCTGGGTTGGTGAGCACGTGGGCATGTGGGGAGAGTGGCCTGCTAGGGGGAGAGCGCACGCGCGGGTGAGCTTGGAAACTCTGCATTCCCTCCTCTATATACCTTACCCTATGCATCTCTTCCATTTGGCTGTTCCTGAGTTATAGACTTTTATAACAAACCAGTAAATTTGAGTAAATGTTTCTCTGAGTTCTGTCAGCCACTCTAGCAAATTGAACTGGAAGAGGGGGTCATGGGAACCTCCAATTTAACCTGTACTTGCTATTGGTGTCTGAAGGAGGGTTGGTGGGGACTCTTGTTGGACTGAGCCCTTAACCTGTAGGATCTGACACTATCTCCAGGTAAACAGTGTCAGAATTGAATTAAATTGTAGGACACCTCAGTCAGTGTCTGCTGAGAATTGGAAAACTGCTTGGTGGTGTTGTAAAAAACACGTATTAGAAAAACAGAGACTAAAATATTATTCCTCTTTTACAGAGGAAGAAACTGAGCTTCAAGAGAATTTAAGTGACTTGTCCAAGGTTCTACAACTAGAAAGTGTCAGAGCTGAGATTCAAACCTAGCCTTTCCCCATCATTACCATGTTGACATCTAACACTTAACAAACAACTATTAGGTGTCAGACATTATTCTAGGTCCTGAAAATACAGAGGTAGATAAGAAAGTCAAGGTCTCTGCCCCCATGGAATTTACATTCCTCTTTATGCAATTGGAAATGAAAATTTAAATGTTTCATTATTTAAATCTTTCCTATGTTTATTTTGGAGTAGTGTTTTTAATATTTTATGACTTGGAAATGCAACGTTTCCTTTATCAACTTTGTCCTGATTTGAGTAAATTTCACTAGCAGTGATGTAATACAAAGCAGAGGCATGGTTGTGTGTTTCAGTATTTGATTGGCTAAGTACTAGATAAATCCTGCATACCTACACCAAACAATTCTTCATTGATTTTCATAACAGTTTGTGTCTTGGACTTCAGGGCTTTGTTTCAAAAGCTCTATTCATTTCTCATGTTTTGGCATAAAGTTTAGTTGATGAAAGTCTGTTTTCCTTGAATACAAAATTAAGCAAAAATAGAATAGGTACAGTTTATTGGTGTTGCACAATTTAAGGAGTGACGAACTTATCTGATGCTTGCAGGAACACTGAGACTATCCTAACTGGTAGTCAATATATTGTGAAATCAGTAAGACTCAGAACTTCAAGCCCATAACAGACTAGAGCTCTCTATTGTATCTGACTGGACACAGAAGCCTTGAGAGTAGCTTGTTTTCTAGAACAAGTACACAGTTTGACTGTCAGAAAGAAAACTGTTTCCAAAGCCTTCCTGAAAAGGGATGTTATGTTGGCTTAGTTCCTGATGACACCTGTCTGGTTGATTCATGGTGCTTTGATCGACCATATGTATATTTAAAAGCTGGGAGGGCTACGTGAAAAGTGAGTTGATGTTAAGGTGGATGTATTCTAGAGCGATTCTCACTGCTGCCTCTTGAAATAGGTGCTTGGTTGAGAAAGAAAATGGTGTATGAATGTTTCTGAGTGTATCTGGGAGCCTTTTAAAGACTCCAGAAGTATGTGACGATTGACAATATACCATGACTTTTACTTTACTTTTCATTTATACATGTAGAATAGTAAAAATAACATTTTGCATTTTAAAGCCCCTCTCTAAACCCAAAGTACTTCGTAAGTGGTAGGCACTTAATTCTTCCATAGCTGTAACATGGTTATATAACCTACCTCAGAATTAATTGCCTAAGACCCACGAAGTGCTCTAGAAATGGATATCCAGAGTGACTTTTAAAATATTGTTTTAGCAGCATGGAGAAAAGCCTTGGACTAAAATCCTACTCTGTCATCCCAGGCCAACCCCGATGCTTGTACCATTCAGACCAGAGTTCTCTTTACATTATTTTGGGAAGAGAGGTAGGGGCTACTTTATATGAAGTCTTGAAATCATTAAAAATTAAGTTAACAAATAGTTCCAAAAGTGAAATTCCTAAGGATGAGTGAGTCTCTTTTGCTTCTCTACCCTCTAAGAATTCTGGGATCCTCTTCCTTGAGGGACAGGGGAAGGGTAGGAAAGAGTTACGACACCAACAAGGACATGATTTAGCAGCCAACTTGAAGAGTTACTAGACAAGGCTTGGAGACTCAACATTCATCCCTTCATTCAATAAAAACATAATGAAAGCCAAATCTGGGCATTTTTATACATCATAAGCCTTTGATTAATGCACTATATTTCCTTATGAGAAAAAATAATCAAAAGATAATCACCATTATATTTTGCATGCCCTCAAATTTGGATAGTTGTCAAGTTTATGCCACAAAACAGTGCCATAAGGAGTAAAGCATGGTGCTATATGGGATAAAAAGAGGCCCAATGTATGTTCCCTCCTTTTAAGAGTGGAGATGGAGACTCTTTCAATTAACATGTACATTTTCCAAAGTGGGGTCTCTAAGGTTCTGGGTCTTCTCAGAAATATATGAAGGTCCCAGTGTCATCCAAACTCTTAACTCTTCAAAAGAAAGGGTGGATATTATGTACTAATGGATTTTAAATACCCCAGGTATAGTCCTCAATGCCCTCACACATTTACAAATGTCCCTTGGAGATGGTATCCTAATCCCTACCCCCTTCTCCCCTTTGAGAACCACAATGCCTTCCCATTGTACTTGAAATAAAATCCAAACTCCTTATACTGGCCTCTAATACCCTAAATAATTTGGTTTCTTCCTACCTCTTTGGCAATTTTTACCACATGCACAGTGACGTGTGTGCATTACTCCAGACGTTTAATCTTCCTATTCCTCAAACACACCAAGCTCTTTCTGTATCTGGGTGTTTGCACTTGCCTTCTCTCCATCTGTAGTATTCTTTCCCCAATCTTCATCTGACTGGCCCCCTCTTATCACTCAGGTTTTGGCTGAAATGTCACTTTCTCAATGAGACTATCTCAGATTAACTCAGTTAACATTCTCCTTCATTAACCTATTCACTTAATAGCACTCAATAGTTTGTCTTTCCCACTAGAATGTAAATTCTTTGAGAGTAATGACACCTTTACTCCCTTTTCTTAGTGTTGCTGTGGATTCAGTCTAACTTTGATATTTCTTTCAGCATGTCTGTGGACTTTTAGGAAGGTAAGAGTCAAATGTAGGCATTTAGATCACCACCTTACACCGAAAGTCCCAGCTTGTTTGGGGAAGGGTTTATTTTATTTTGCTCAAAGGTATTTGTCAAGAAAGCCTTGTGAACTGTGATGTAACAGATTTTGCGTTGTCAACACATAATTCTTATGAGAAGTTAAAACAATCTTGTAGGGAACTTGTTTACAACTTTGACAGAAAACAGCTTTGAAGATAGAGGACTACTCAAATTATTTCTGGCTGATCATTTCCCCTACAAAGCATATGACTTATTAAACGTCAAAAATTTTTAAAAATCCCATCACATTTATCAGGGTCTTCAACAAGTTAAAGGAAAAATGAATAGCAGATTTGTTTTCAAGGTTAATTTCTAATTTGAATTACACACCCGATTCATAACTAGGCCAGCCTAAACTAATACGTAAAATCCATTTATTACCAAGTTGTCCCACGAAGAGAAATGGCATTTTTGATAATATCTAATAATGTCAATACATGTGCTGATTTAGTTTCTGGTCTATAAAATATTGCCAGTGGCAGAGTTTTGAGAGATAGCACTATGGTAGATGGCAGAATAACCAGAGATCAGACTATTTCAGTTTGGGCTGGGACTCATCATTGCAGCTAAGTTTACCAGTAAATTCTAGTTTTATATTGCTTTCCCTTTAGACCACTATGTTAGTTAAGATGATTTTGTCTATGGTAATAGAAAACCCAATGTAAAGGGTCTTAAACAATGAAGAGTTTTATTGGCCTAGGTAACAAAAAAATTAAAGGCAGGAATGTGATCAAGTTTGGTGCAGTCAGGGCTCTGGTTTAATTTCTAATTTTTTGGTTGTGCCCCGCCTATGTATTGGCTTTATCCCCATGCTGGTAGCTAAAGAGTTGCAGCAATTCCAGGCCTCCCAAGTACACAGGATATTTATCTCTTCATTAAGAGTGAGGAAGCAACTTTTGTCAAAGCCCCAGTAATACTGCTCTTGCTTTTCACTTGCCTGTATTGGGTCACATGCTATTCCTGGGCCAATTACTGTGGCCAGAGCAATACTATGCATTAATAGGCTTACAGCCAGGTTCCTTGAACAATTTTTTTAAGGGCAATGGCATTACACTCACTGGTGTTTTTCAAACAGTGGATCAGGACCTAAGAATGGGTCATGAAATTAATCTTTGAGTTTTCATCATTTAAAAAATTAAATATATTTGGGATTACATTGCACATACAAAGGATTAGTACTGTTTTATGAAACTTTGGTGCTCACACATGCCCACACCTAGATTATATTGTAAAATCTGTTTCCTATGTGAATTGGGGTCAAAAAACTATCTTAGACAAAACAAGTCCACTCCTGAAGCTGGAGACGGATCAGCTTTTACTTAAGTATATGGATTATGTAGGGGAAAAGTGGATACCTGAAAGAAAACCAGGGTACAACTTGGGAAAGGAAAATAGATGCTGGGGATTAATCAATAATGTCCACTGTAACCTGCCTGATGCTTGAGTTATGCCTTCAACTATACTAGATTCCAACATAGTCATAACCAAACATATTTTAGTTTTTCCAATGTACATTTCCCTTCCAAAAAAGCACTTCATTCCTTTCATCCAGTAAGTATCCACGATGGGGCAATTTATAAATTAATTGGTAAATAAAATATTATGGTAAAAGACTAATGTAAAAAGCTTGGCTTATGGGAATTCCCTGGCGGTCCTGTGGTTAGGACTCCGTGCTTCCATCACAGGGGGCACAGGTTCGATCCCTGGTTGGGGAACTAAGATCCTGCAAGCCATGAGGCACAGCCAAAAAAAAAAAAAAAAAGCTTGTCTTAACAATGTCCTACTGTCTAGCACAGGGAACTATATTCAATATCCTGTGATAAACCATAATAGAAAAGAATTTGGAAAAGAATGTATATATATGTATAACTGAGTCATTTTGCTATACAGCAAAAATTGATACAACATTGTAAATCAACTATATTTCAATAAAGAAAAAAAAAAAGGCTTGGCTTCCAAGGGAAAAATCCACATATTTCAAAAAACTGAGCATATCTTATCATCACCCTAATCTTTATTTAGGTTAAAATTTTTAACTTATTTGACAAGAACGTTAGAGCTCATTCTAGTTCAACCCCTTTCATTTGGTAAGTGAAGAAACTAAGGCCAAGAAAGAAGGATGAACTTATCTAAGGCAATTAGTTGAAGAACACGAGTCTCTTGATAGCTGCTTCAGAATTCTTTACATTGTAACTAATTAACAGTGCAGTTATTACCAACTTTAACAAATTAAATAACATGCATAAGCTCCAGAGGCACCTAGATTTACATAGCTGTTGGATTCTTTCAAGAGTTGTAGGTGAATTATATTTTGGAGAGTAAAACTGCATTTTTAAGGAAATGGGGGGCTTATTAATAAATGCTGCTTTGGGGAGTCAAAAAGATATTTGTGCTCCCATGTTCACAGCAGTATTATTCACAGTAGCCAAAGACAGATATAACCCAAGTGTCCACTGATGGATGACTGGATAAACAAAATGTGTACACACACACACACACACACACACACACACAAAAACTACTCAGCCTTAAAAAGAGGAAATTCTGGCACATGCTACAACATAGATGAACCTATTTATAGCTGTGTGAAATAAGCCAGACTTAAAAGGACAAATACTGTATAATTCCACTATGAGGTCCCTAGAGTAGCCAAATGCAGACAGAAAATGCGAATAATGAGTGCCAGGGATTAGGGGAGGAGAATGGGGGGTTAATGTTTAATGGGGACAGTTTCACTATGGGAAGATGAAAAAGTTCTGGGGACGGATGATGGTGATGGTCCTTAATGCCACTGAACTGTATACTTAAAAGTGGTTAAAATGGTAAATTTTGTGTAATGTATATATTCCTTCAATTAAAAACAAAAAAGAAAACCTTGTACAGAGTAAAAAAAAAAAAATGCTGCTTTTGAAGTCTTTGAAAGACAAAGAATAGTTACTGCCTTATCTGTTTAAGTTGAAGCCAAGAATTTTAAAGCTAATTTTCATAATGTTGTAGTATGAATTATATTTCACCTTAATACCTTACCTTTTAAGTTAGGGAATTCAATTCACTGAGCACTTACAGTATTATTAGAAATTTGCTAAATCTATGAATGATCCAAAAGAAGTCTAAACTACAAGAGATTACAATTTGTGTATTCATATATGTGTGGTACTAGGGCAAGATTTACATAGGAAACAATCCTCATTAAGAAATCAAGACAGGCGGAAGGGGGGTGGGGGAGGGAAGCATTGAGAGTTTGGAATTAGCAAACTATTATATATAGGATGGATAAACAACAAGGTCCTATTGTATAGCACATGGAACTATATTCAATATCCGGTGACAAACCATAATGGAAAATATGAAAAGGAATATATATAATGGAATCACTTTGCTGTACAGCACAAATTAACACAACACTGTAAATCAACTATACTTCAATAAAATTTTTTTAAAAAGACAAAAAAAATCAAGGCAATTTCAATTACACTTGACCCTTGAACATGGCGGTCAGGGGTGCCAACCCTCCATGAAGTTGAAAATCTGCGTATAACTTATAGTCACCCCTCCTTATCCACAGATTTAACTAACCATGGGCCATGTAAGCACTGTATAATTTACTACTGAAAAAAATCTGGGTATAAGTGGACCCATGCAGTTCAAACCTGTGTTGTTCAAGGATCAACTGTACTTGAATTATAGGGATTAAAAGTGGGATAATGTACATAAAATATTGTACATTGGCTATACCTCAATAAAACAAAAAAACCCCAAAGTGATGAAAAGAGATTCCTGATAATATCGTCTAAACAAAGATCCAATCATCCCTGAGGCTACTGCAAACACTGACCAATAAGTAAAACTTTCTGACTTGAGTAAGTTTGATTTGGGTTTCTATAAATTACAATTGAGAGCCTTGACTAATACAAGAAACATTTGTGGTTCGTATTTTTATTTAAGGAGAATGGGGAGCCAACTAAATTAATTTCAGAAACAGGCAAAAAAATAATAAGTGGGAAAGCCCTTTTGGATTGGATACATTACAGGAACTTCACTGTTTCATGCAGGCAAAAAGGGCAGCTGTCATTTGAGGTTGCCATGTTATTTAGCCCCCAAATATCTCTTGCAATATTAAGTAGAACACCACCCATTTCTTCCTTTAGAGTTTTCTCTTTTGTGTGACAGGGTTTGTCAATCTTCCCTCTAGCTCTAGATAGAGCCTCTAGTATTTGGAGTCTTAGGAAGTACTGGCAGAATGGTAACCAAAGGTTTTTGGAGGTACAAAATAAAGGGAATCTGAGTGCTGAAGATTTACTTTGCTTTGGTTTTATTTAAGGAAGGTTGATTCTGAAGGGTAGGTAGAGTTTAAACATAAAGGAAAAGAATCTCCTCTTTTGGGATTCAGTCATGGTAACTACAGTGGGTTAGGGTAATAAAGAAGTTGCTGTCTGGAACTAGACTTGCCCATCATCCAGCAGGTACAAGACCTACCTTTAGGTACAAAAGTCTGTTCTCACTAGCCGCACATGGTACCCACAGGTTAGTCCTGATAGGTTATAGAACAGGCCAGTAGTTGACATCAAGAACCAAGTTGGGTAGTGCCGGCATTAAACAGGTCTAGTAGCAGTTAGCAGTGTCTCAGTCAATAGATTTGGGTTTAAATGCAGAAGAGCAGACTCTCAGAGAAGGTGGTTAGGGGTAAAGGACTAGAAAGCGAGAGGTCTTATATCTCAAGAGGCTTACCTCCTGGACAGATGACCTAAGCAGAGGCTCAGGTTCAGCAATCACACAGGGAGTCTGGTTACCACACTTGAGGCACCAGCCAAATGTACACATCATGGCATTGTACATACTTCTTGAAATAGTGTACTTTTAATTCTGGGATTAGCTGACAAAAAGTACTGCATGTATGAATAATTATGATGAATCTTTTTGGAGAATTAATTTTACTTGATAGCAATTTAATCCCTATGTTACATATTTTTATACTAAAACAAGCAGTCATGCTTTGAAGTAGATGGCTATTTTGGATGAATTTAGACAAGAAAGCACAGATTTCAAAGAAATGCTCACATCTTAGTAGGGAGTTTTAGCTATACTCCCAAGTCATTTTTTGATGCTCTTAGAAAAGTTTGAAATGCAATGAAGGCAAAAGTACTGTCAGAAAAGACCATTTTAAACTAAGTTCTGCTACTTGTGTGACGCTGGGCAAATTCAGAAATTACCTAATCCCATAGGATTGTTGTAAGATTACTGATAACATACAAGCATCTAGCAGAGTAACTGACAGGTAAATAGGTGCTTAATGTGACAAAGGAGAAAAAACCTAGGCTAAAAATACTTAATCTTGCTGCCTCATACTAGGTCAGGTCCTATGTAGCCTGTTAGGTCTCCACATAGAATAAAAACTCAGACTGGAAGTGTGAGTGTGGAGTGAAGTTTGACTGGAACATGGCTGGATATGGCAAAGAACTAATGTAAGTCACTTATCTATTCCTGACTACCCACTGTTAGATTTATATACATACTCATTTTATCTTAATAACTCTTTAAAGGAGGCATAATTACAATTTTACAAATGAGACAATAGGTTCAGGAAGGCTCAAATTGACCAAAGTTAAGAGCACTCACTGCCGAGGGCCTGGGTTCAATCCCTGGTCGTCGGGGAACTAAAATCCCACAAGCTGCTCGGCATCGCCAAAAAAAAAAAAAAGCTAATTAAGTAGTGGAGCAGGTACCTAAGCCTAATCATCCTATCACATTCTGCCTTAGGGAGGGGAGGTTCTCCTCTTCTCCAAAATGGGGAGTGGGTTTGAATAAGTGATATTAAATAAATAATGGCTATCTAGTAGTTAAATGGTAGGCCTTGACTATAGGAATAACAAAAAATATTTAACCCTGAGTTGGTGAACTGTGTTGCGTGACGTGACATGGAAGAGAAGACTAGAGGCAGGAATGTCAGTCAGAAATCTTTCATAGTATTCTAAGAATACACTGACAGGGGTTTCAAGTCCAATCATCTTCAAGTACAGTAAAGCCTCGTTAATTTAGACTATAGTATATGGAATTGGCAATAATCTATACACGAATTGAGAAACAAAGAAAATGTGAAAATGTTCTTCACACTCCCTCCACCTCCCCAACAGTTCAGCTCGAATCAAAGCTCTGACGTTCCCCAGGAACTTCTGCCTAATGGCCACACTAAATTCTAGGTAATGGAATAACTGAGCCCAAACCACAAAGAGTAGCATTCTATACGCGATAACATACATATATAAGCTACCATGCCCTCTTCCATTTTTCGTTGGTTCACCTTCACCAACATTTTTTCCTTTATTTAGCATCTACTTTAGTAAGGTCTTCTGCCAGATAATGGAGACATAGAGCTGGATAAGACCATATAACAGCTCAGTCCAATAACACTGGGAATTATGAGACCACCAAGCAGTTCACAGCTGAGACATACACAAAAAATAGGGCCAAATAGAAAGATGCAGAGAATGAAAGTACTGAAGATAAATTAAGTCAAAGGGTTGAAGAGCAAATAGGAGTCTGTCAGGAAGCAAGGAGAAGGAATGGCTTTTTGAGACCTGAAAGCATAAAACAGTGATATGTTTAGGCAAGAAGGTCCCTGTAATTGGAGGGTTACAGGGTGGCATGCTTAGAAACACTGGCAGCGATTAGATCCTGAAAAGCTATGTCATGCTAAGAAACTGGGACTTTTCCTTGTGAATCAATTATTTCCCAGAGTCATGACCATGGAACCCTTTGAAATTACGTGAAGAAGAAATACCAACAGCAGTACAGGTTTAAATTTTTGATTCTCTACCTTTCTTAAAATCTAAGAGGTATAAAAAATTTGAATCATTTTTTTAAAACCCCAAGATATCATCAGTGAAGTAAATCATCTTTTATTTTCATCTTATATTTGGTTATCAAGAGGCATGCAAAACCCTCCGATTTTAATGAGAACAGTGTTTTTGTGTCTTTTTGTCACATATCCGCTTAATATTAGGTGTAATGTTGCTAAGTCGGATCCGCATGTGAGGTGCAGCATCGAGTCTTTTCCTGTATTTCGTTTTTGTTGCAGCATAATATGAAAATCCTGTCTCACACAGGTGCATTGTAGCAAAAGGAAGAAGTACACGAACTGCACGCCTTGCAACACTTGGGTACTCTTGAATTAGGCTACTCCAAAAATCATTTAGTGAAAGTTCACTGAAATTTTGTTTCACTTGAGAATCAGATGTTAAATCAATCAGGCTCTCGTAGTCCCGTGCTACTAATGAGACTGGTTTAACAGTTACTGTAAATGGATTTCTAACCCAAGCATTATTGTCATTTGTTACAGGAAAATATTTTAACAGAGTAGAGCGCAAACCCCTTAGGTGCTGCACTATGGCACTGCAAATATCTTTATCAACTGTAGAATTAATTTCAGTCAAAAAGTCACTGAGTGTAGGAAAACAATCAAAGTTTTCTTCTTCGACAGATGAGGCCCAAAATTCCAATTTTCTTAACAATGATGACATTTTATCAAATACTGTGAACACTGTCACATTTTTTCCTTGCATTGACAGATTAACCTCATTTAATTTAGTAAAAATATCTGCAAGATATGCCAGTCTTAGCAGCCAAGATGAATTTGTTAAACAGTCAGACAGTCGAAAAGCAGAATCCATGAAAACCAACAGTTCACGACGAAGCTCAAAAAGTCTTACAAGAACTTTACCTCGGGAAAGCCACCTCACCTCTGTATT
This sequence comes from Balaenoptera ricei, assembly GCF_028023285.1. Taxonomy (NCBI): domain Eukaryota; kingdom Metazoa; phylum Chordata; class Mammalia; order Artiodactyla; family Balaenopteridae; genus Balaenoptera; species Balaenoptera ricei. The sequence goes on from NC_082646.1 coordinate 68,377,677, forward strand.
TAGAAGAAGTGCTGTGTGCTGGGCACCCATTTCTTCACACAAAATTTTTAGTAGTCTGGATTGATGTGGTCGAGCTTTAATATAATTGATGATTTGTACGGCCTGATCTAGCACATTTTTCAGAGATGCAGGCATTGTTTTAACTGCTAGTGCATGTCTATATAACAGGCAGTGACTACTGGAGCTTTCGGGAGCCACATATTTTATCAAGGTGACAGCCTCAGCAATTTTCCCGTCCATTGCCCTGGAAGCATCACTACAAACATCAACACATTTTTCCCATTCAATTTCATGTTTCTGCATAAAACTGTTGATGCAGTTGAAAATTTCTTCACCAGTGGCATTACTTTGCAAAGACTCACATAAGAGTAGGTCTTCCTCAATAGACTTATTAAACCTGTAACGAACAAACACAAGCAGCACAGCAAGTCCTGAAACATCAGCTGATTCATCTAGTTGCAGTGAAAACCCATCACAAATTTTCAGTCTACAAACAAGCTCTTCTTCAATGTCAGCAGCTAGATCCTTAATTCGACGTGCAACAGTACTGTTTGATAGCTGTACTGCATCTATTTTTTTACTATACTGTTCGTCAAACATCCGCATCACCACATCTTTTGCACAAGGCTTGATAAGCAATTCTCCAATAGTATGAGCCTCTCCACTCAGGGCTATATGGTAACTTACATTGTATGATGCTTCTGTAGCACTTTCATTATCTGTATTGACAATTTTAGGTGCTGGGGGTTTATTATTTTCAGGTGACTCAAGATGTTGCTTGAAAAAGCTTATGTCTTTGTCTTTGTATGCAGCATGTTTAGTTTCCAAATGTCTTCGAAGCTTACTAGGGGCCAAAGAGCTATTTGATAAAATTTTCTTACATAATACACACTGGGCATGAGGTGCATCTCTATTTCCAAAGTAAGTAAATCCAAAAGACAAATAACTTTCATCATATTTTCTTCTTTTTGGTTTCTTACTAAATGTTGTTATTTTGTTGGAATTGGACATAAATTTGACCCTGGAAAGCTCACCTTCTGAATTTTTAGAAACTGCAGGCTGCAACTGCTCATCTTCACTCTGTAATATTCCAACCTTTTGATCATTTGATTCAGACACAATTTGGTAACAAAAAGATTCTACTTCTTGTTTAAGACTTCCTTGTTTCAGCAACAGATCCATAGGCAATGAATTTGTGGTACAAAACATGGTTAATTTAGAATAAACATTGAGTATCACAAATGTGTTGAAATTATAAGACAGGATACACAGAAGATGAGCAACCATCAAAGAGATGATATATAGCAACACATCAGTTAATTTGTAAGTGCTGCCTATGCATCAACGCGCAGATGGAACATCACACGTTCGTGTATCAGGTGATCTCTCATTCGACTTCCTGGTGCTCTCAGGTATGGCACACCTTTTCTTAAAGGTAGATTATCACATAAAAATAAAAGCTATAGAAATGAGTTTAGTAGTCTTAAACTTACATTTTAAAATAAATTCTAAAAGAAGAAACTATTGTTAGCATTGATCTTTTTCTCACAACGCTTATTAACTTAAGATAACATTAATCTTCTATAAAACACAGTTTGGGAACCATTGGACTAAGAAATAATGAGTTGATAAATGCATTTTTAAGGAAGGGACCTTGAGGTCCCATGGCAGGGTTGGCAAACTTCTCCTGTAAAGTGCCATACGGTAAATGTTTTTTACCTGATGGGCCGTATGGTCTCTGTTGCAACTATTCAGCTTTGTAGTTGTAGCATGGCAGCAGCCATAGACAAAACGTTAAAGAATGGGCACAATTGTGTTCCAATAAATATTTATAAAAACAGACAGCATGGGACCATAATTTATCATCCCCTTTCATGATATACAGTATCTTGGAATCTCTTCTAGCTTTCTGATGCCTACTGCCATTAGATACATTCACTGTTGACACCGTCATACATCTTAAGGCTCCTTTCAGGGCTAGTAATTATTCTGATGAGCTATGTCAAAAACACACAAACAGTTCAAAGTTTTGCAAGACACATAATTCTGTTGTATCTAAACACTGTGTGTTAACATTGAAAAATAAACTGTAAACCAAAAGTTAGCTACTATTTCTCTGGACTTAAATTACATAAATATTTATATTATCCAAAATAAGACTCATTCAAAATAATGCATATATTTTACTGATTACTCTGCATCCCATTATTCTTTAGGTGAAGGCTTAACGAAGACCTAAAGAAAACTCTCATTTAAATAGGTTTATTCCTCATATAATAGTTTTTTAAAAGCATAATTAAATGGAAGGGTAATGCAAAGTTTAGGACCTCTGATGAATACCAGTCTTATAAGTTAAGGCATTCAAATTTAGTGTCTACCTAAATATAGCTACTTTTGATTTCAACTTTATGATTTGGCTCAGAGTAAGCTTTGGATTCTCATATTAGATCCTGAATCAAAATGGTTTTCTCAGTAACAGCTAGAGGGTAAGATACCTGAAATGAGGAGCACTCCCTTCTGCAATCACTCTCTCCAACTTGGCAGCTTGAAATGCAGACGCTTCAAAAAAAATAAAATTAAGGGATAGGGTGGAAGGGGAGTAACCAAAAGCCTAGAATGAGAAAAAATAAAATTAGACACTACAAAAGGAGAAAGAACTATACACCTCTAAGATGACCATTCTTTACAATTTATTTTAGAGCCATGCAGTGCAAATGATTCTTCACTGCAATGCAGATCTTAGACTGAAATAGAAGATGCCTAACATAGTAAAAATGCTAGTATTTTCGTCCTGTTTAATACCCTGGCAATTTCATTATTTTGAAATGCTCCCCCATCCACTGACTTCAAAGAAAAACATTAAAAACTCTCAGAAATGAAACCTAACTTTTTAAAGTACAGCCACACCTTAAGTGTCTCTAAAACTAAGCACTGAAAGTAATCTAAAATGGAATTATACATGAAAGGGTCACATGAACTATGCCTTTTTGTTACAACCACTCCTCTCAATAACCAAGCTCCTTAACGTTACTAATGTTTACTGAGTGATCATTGTTTACTATGTGCCAGTAACTGCTAAATCCTTCCTAGATTAGGTCACTTAATCCTCAAAACAAACCTGAGAGTCAGGGACTATTATTAATAACCCCCCTTTAGGGATGAACAAATAGATACAGAGAGGCTAAGTCACCTGCTAAGTTAACACATCTGGGAAAAACTCAGAACAGAACCCAGAAAGTTCGACTGCAGAGCCCACGTGCCTAGTCACTGCTTGTGTGTCTCTCAATACTCTTAATCTCTCAAGCACTAAAAAATCTGTTACCAGGAGTTGGATGGTGCAGAGAGAAATGAATTACGATGGGTTACAACTGCCAGAAAGTCGAGGGTCTCAAAACTGGCAGCAGGAGAAAGCCCTACATCTTCATTACTGGGAGCGAAAGAGTAGACTGTCCTTTCACAGTCCTGAATGCGCTTTAGCTGCCGAGAACTTCATGGAGCCGCTGGGTGACCTCAAAATTTAGGATCCCTCTCCCCTGCTACCACAGAAGGACACGACGGAGTGGAAACGCTTTGTTCGGAGGGCCTCAGTTCCACCTTTTTAGAGGTGCTTCCCCGAATCTCTCGAGGACAAAGAGACTGGACTCCCTAAAGTTTCTATTCGACTCCCTGAAAAGGGGCGGGGGGAACCCTCATCTTTTGTCTCTTCGGCTAAGGTGACAGGTAGCACCCTCCATTCACCCCCCCCCCCACCCTCAGGCGGTTCCTGCTCTGAACAATACCCGTGGGGCAGGAGGGCTGGGTAGGAGTGCAGTCCATTCATAAGCCAAGGCAGGAGGTGGGCACGGACACCCCGTCCAGCACCTAAGTGCTTTTTTAAACGGGCACCTCGATGGGCGGCCCGGCCACCTATCCCTCGGCTGCTCCTTGTCACAGGAGCGCGCTGCCCACCACAGCTGGGGGCTGGCTTCCTGTGGGCGTCCACCCTCGCCTACGGAACTGCTCTCGCGTCCCCGGGCGGTCGCCTCAGCTAACAACCACAGGAAAACGTCTCAGCACCCGACGCTATCTTTCTCTTTCATCTCCATCAATGATGGAGAGAACGGTCTCGGCTGCGGCTGGGCTGCGGAGCAGCGCCGCGGTCCCCAGCTGAGCCTGCGGCCGCCATTTTACGAAGCTCACGGCAGCGGCCATTTCAGAACGCACCACTCAGCCGCCGCGGCGGCTCTGGTCCTCACCTTCACCGAGGCCTGAACGGGGTCAAGAGCCAGTCGTCGCGGACTGGAGGGGAGAGGGGGGAAGGGAGGAAGGGGAGAAATGAAAAACAAAACAGAGGGAAGAAGGATTGGGGGGCCGGGCGATGCTCTCAGCTCAGGGATATCGCCTATGCCACCTCCATAGAGATCCAATTCGCGGCGGGCGCGGTAGCTCGTCTGAAGATAAATTTAGCACTCTGGGGCACCCGAACTTACTGTCTCCTTGAACGACTCCGCCGCCGCCCAATCAGCGCCGGAGTTGCTCCCCGCCACCAATCCGCGCTGAGCAGTGGGGTGGGACCAAAGGGAAGGACCAAGCTCGGTTGAGGCGTTGCCCAGCTGCCGTCGCCCCTGGCAGTCTGCAATCGTGAGCTGAAGGAGGTTGAGGTGAATGGCAGACGTGAAGCGATTGTTTTCAAATTTCCCTGGGCCCGAGCAGCCCCGGCGTTTGTTTACAGTGTAGAGTCCTGGGTGCTGCGAGATAGCATTTTTGATCCTGTAGGCTGGACTGGCTTTGAGAAATCTGCGTATCCACAAGCACTGGGGCTCTGCCCCGGCGGCAGATTTGAGTGGATTCGCAGACTCTGGGCTGCTGGTGCTTTCACGCCCTCTTTGTTCCCCAAGCCGCACCCCAGGCCCAGACTGCGCAACCGCCTCCTCTTTTCCTTGTTTTCTCACCAGAAAACTCTCTCTCCCTTCCCCGCCCCTCCCCGACGCTGGCGTGTCGGGGGGCCCTAGCGGGCAGAGCTGGGAGCTGAGCCTGATCTTGCCGGGGCGCTGCTCTCGGGTGACCCCACATTGGGTCGGGGAGCCGCGGGTAGGAATATGTAGGGATAGCGGCGTCTCCGCAGTGTCAACGGGAAAGAGGCCGCTTCCTGTGTCTTTGCACCCCTCCCTGGTGGCTCCCTCCTCGGAGGAACGTCCAGCGCTCTGGAACAATCAGTTTGCTAGCTGTAGCATCGGGTGTTTTAAGCCCATTTCTTCTACGCCCATCCCCTCTTTTTAAAAACAACACAGCAAAAGGCTTCGGGCTGTGTATTCCGTTATTCCATATTGTGTGAGATCCGTCGTGGCGACCTGCAGTCTGTTTTTCCAAACTGGCATCTTAAAATATGTACACTTCTTGGAGGGAATTTGTTAAAATACGCGTAGCATTAAACAGTGGGTCCCATTGTTTGCAATATTTTAGATTTTCGAGGCCCCGTAGAAATAGCCAAATGAAAGTTGGATCTTGTTTTCAGGCGCTGCACCAATGACAGAAAATTCCCAACTTGTGGTCAAAAGCAAGGGCAGCTTTTGTTTTTCTTAAATATGCTCTTCTTTGATATGCGAATAACTTTCTTAGGCGTTGAAAGAAGTCTAACCTTTTATTTAACAGAATTTTCAGGAGGACTGAAAAATATGATTTCCTAGGACTGATAATAGATGTTAACATTTGGCCCTAAATGCTTTAAAGTCATTTCAGCATCTTCAGAACTTTGCCCTATGGTAGGCTATCCAATCATTTTAAAATGATTCCTCTTAAATCGGCCTCATTTGAGCTTTAACCACCGAGGGGAAAATCATTTTGGGGAAGGGGCTCAATTTTACTTGAAGAGCGAAGAATTTCATTTTGTAATTGCAGGAGTTGTCTAGCTTCTTAATAATATTGGAATAATATCCCACATTTTCATATGTTTTATATTTCATAAAAGCCTTTTACATATATGCTCCCGATTTAATCTTCACGTATCTGGTTTACATCTTCATGAATTGGGAAAATCCAAAACATTCAGCTGATAACAAATTCAACTGAAGTCAAGTCTAGGATTTAACCTAGGTCCAAAAATCTGAAGTCTGATAATTAAGGGGCTTGAAACATAAGAACTTTTTCTGTAATTGATTAGTTGATATGTTATTATAGGATGTTGGTTGCTGAGACAGATAAGAAAACGTATAGACAATGTAGAACTCAGACCAATAATGATAATGGCTAGCATTTATTGAATATGCAGTATTGGCAGAGGCTGTTCTATCTACACACTTTTTAAAGTACTAGCTCATTTACTCTTTACAACTCTATCAGATGACGATGCCTATTTTACAGATAAGGAAATTGAGCACAGATTGGTAAATAAATTGCCCAAGTTCCCACAGTTAATTGTTGGCAGAGCCAAGATTAAGTGCAGTGAGGTTGTGGGAACTACAGGCCATGTGTGTCTGGGTGGGGTGTGCTTGTACATATTTATATCAGGCAGAAAACGATTTCAAGTAAGATTACAGTAATATATTGGGTAAGCAGGTAGAGCTTCACCATGAAAAGGGAACTCGGTTAGTTACTTGGGGCTCAAGTAACTAACCGAGTTACTTCCCGTAAAATCATCATAGGAAGTAGTAACAGGAATTTTGACTGATATCCCAAATTTGCAGCCTTAGTTGCTGTGAGAGGTCTGAGATGGCAATTCTCTTCATGTTGGTTGCATGAGTTAATTTGCACTGCAGTTAGGTTTGCCAGAAGCAGATGATGAGACAGGGAGCTCTGGAGTCAGTATTGTAGGTTGGAGTGCCCCACTCCACCCTTTATACTCCCCTCTCCCTCAGATAGTATATGGCGGCCATGGGAAGGGCAGGACTGCAGCTGAGGCAGACCCTGAATGCGCTGACAGCTGGAGGCCATCTGCTGATCACACTACTGGCCGCTGAGCAGGGCAGCAAGTCCTTTCTTGAAGAAGGATCTGAGTGGCACATCTCCATGCCTGCCACAATGTGTCACCTTTAATATAAAGGTGGTAAATTAATACAATTTTCATTATTTCTGTGAAAGTTAATAATTACTGTGGTGTTGTGTGCTTTGTGAACTTTTAAGATCTATGGGGGAGGGTGGGAGTTTAGGGGGTGGGGGGAGGAGGAATTGGATGAAGGCAATCAGAAGGTACAAACTTGCAGTTATAAGATAAATAGTACTAAGGATGCAATGTACAACATGATCGATATAATTGACTCTGCTGTGTGTTATATATGAAAGTTGTTAAGAGAATAAACCCTAAGAGTTGTCATCACAAGATACTCTTTTTACTATTTCTTTATTTTGTACCTATATGAGATGACGGATGTTCACTAAACTTGTGATAATCACTTCATGATGTATGTAAATCAAATCATAATGTTGTACACTTTAAACTTATACAGTGCAGTGTGTCAATTATATCTCAATAAAACTGGTAGAAAAAAATATGAAACATTTAAGAGAATTTTGTGACCACAGGTATAAGATTGATTTATCGCTATTAGATTTACAAGAGTTATGTAAGTGCTTATAAAATTTCACTGCCAAGATGTTAGATATATTACATTTGTAATTGTAGTTTAAGATATCTAAGAAAATTTAATTAATGGAGTATGCAAGTGATGTTAAATATTCAAGAAGTATTTAGTCCGTTATGCTTGTGAATTAATTAAATCATAGAGAATAAGTGAAAGTGATTGTCCATTTTTTATGCAAAGATTATGAGATTTATAAATAGACTAACAAGATTTATAAATTGAGCTTTTTAGAGGCTTAAGAAATACAAGTTTACAATTTTAATGTCTTTGCCTATTAATAAACAAATTAGTCATGTCAATTATCAGTTTTTATTGTAGCTAGTATTCACTCCCAGGACTTTCACTATTCCCTCTATGTTCAATGATTCTCAAAAATACAACATGAGCCCTGACTTCCCACTTGAACTTCAGTTCTAGATTTTCAAGTCTGTAGACTTTCTATTTGAATATATACCAACAGCTCAGATGCAGCATGTTCACAACTGTACTAAATCTCTCCTAACACTTGTACTTTCTCAACAACTTCATTTTTGTTAAAGATTTTATCATTATTTTAATATCGCAAACTAGCAAGCTTTTGGAGTCAACAGTCACTCTTCACTCATCTTCATATTCCATATGTGCAGGCATCAAATTGTTATTTTCTTCTAATATTTCTTAGGTTCATCCACATCCCTCCATCACTATCACATGTTCTCTAGACCAGGCTCAAGAAATGTTCCTTCTAAATTATTGCCACAGTCTTCCTAGCTTCCATTGTTTTTCCATTTAATTGGTTTAGCATACCAATCTTCCATATTTTAGAATCTTGGAGTGACTCACTAGTTCTTCTATGTCATGGCATAGAATCATAAAACGTTAGAGCTGAAGAAAATCTGTAGAAAATAATATAGTCTTCACTCAGTATCTGTAGGGGTTTGGTTCCAGGACCCCTGCCCCTTGGATACCAAAAATCTGTGGATGTGCAAGTACTTTTTATACAATGGCATAGTATTTGCATATAATCTGCTCACATCCTCCTGTACACTTTAAATCATCTCTAGATTACTTATCACACCTAATACAATGTAAATGCATGTAAGTAGTAATAAATTCAATGTAAATGTTATGTAAATAGTTGCTGATGCTTGGCAAATTCAAGTTTTGCTTTTTGGAACTTTCTGGAATTTTTTTTTCTGAATATTTTTGATCCAAAGTTGGTTGAATCCTCAGATGTGGAAACTAGATACATAGAGCCAACTGTACAATGTAATCCCCTTTTTCCTCTGTCCTACAGAAGAGAAGAATGAATCCCAGAGTTATCGCATGACTTTGATGTCACATTGATAACTGGTGACAACGCTGAAATAGATCTCAAGGTGTATGAGGCATGTCTTAGGATTTTTTTTTTTTAATTTCCCATTGTACTGGACATTTAACTGTTCATTTGGCATATATGCCGTAAATATTTTTTAATAAATTTATTTATTTTATTTTTGGCTGCGTTGGGTCTTCGTTGCTGCCCACGGGCTTTCTCTAGTTGTGGCGAGCAGGGGCTACTCTTCGTTGCGGTGCGCGGGCTTCTCATTTTGGTGGCTTCTCTTGTTGCGGAGCACGAGCTCTAGGTGCACAGGCTTCAGTAGTTGTGGCGCATGGGCTCAGTAGTTGTGGCTCACGGGTTCTAGAGCACAGGCTCAGTAGTTGTGGCACATGGGCTTATTTGCTCTGCAGTATGTGGGATCTTCCCGGACCAGGGCTTGAACCCGTGTCCCCTGCATTGGCAGGCAGATTCTTAGACACTGCGCCACCAGGGAAGCCCCGTAAATATTTTTTGATATGTAAATTAAGCCATCTTTGACTCTGTTAATAAGTCCTCTTTCTGTTGCAAATGACAGAAATCCAATCCATAAGCAAAAAAGTTAATTTCTTGACTCACATTACTAAAAAGTCCATCAGTATAGGTATGGATGGGTTCAATGATTCAAATGATGTCAGGGCTCTGTTTGACTCTCTCTTTCATGATAGGCCCTCTCTACGTGGCAGTATAATGGCTTCTGGCATTCCCAAACTCATAGTGGAAGAGAGCATCTTCCCCAGTAGCACTGGGGAATGGTTTCCAGAAAGGTCTTTCATTAAGTTTGGGTTATGCCTGTGAACCAAACACACTGTGCAGGGAAGGAGTACTCAGTGTGGTCAACTTGGGACATATATGTCCTTTAGTTTGGGGAATATGAGTTTACTGTGTGATTCACCACCAGAATCTCATGGAATGGGTAAGGGGCCACCCCTAAAAGGAAGGGATTTCTGGAAAAGTAGAATATACCTACCAAATTTACTCTCCTTGCCCCTTATATCTGATCAGCTACCACAAAATCCTCCACTACTATATCTCTTTGTCCAACTTTTCTCTTCAATTCCACTACCATTGATTTAGTCCAGGATCCTATTAGTAATCTCCCAATCAATCTCCTGGCTATCGCCAATATCTATCAAATTTATCCTGCACACAGATAAGCACTCTATACACATTAAAGTCATTCCCTCACTCAAAGCTATTCCCATTGCTGGGGTGATTAACTCCTTGGCTTGGCATTCAAGTTTCTCACTAAACTGGTTTTGGTTTTTAAATTTTTTTCAATTTTACAGCAGTGGAGGTGCTAGGTGGGAAGTGAGGCAAGGAAGGGCTGGATTGTCTGGAGCTCCCTCTCTTCAACTAGTGGTCATGTGATATGTAGGTTAGTTGTTCTGGCTTAAATGCTCAAATTTGGGGTATTCATTTTGTTGTTGACTGAAATGCCAGGGGATGGGTTTACTTATGGTGTTTCTAATTTTAATTTTTACCCTGGTAATACAAGCATAACGTTCAAAAATTCAAGTAGCACTAAAAGATTTATAAGCAAGAACAACAAAAGATATCCCTTTGCCTCTCCTTCCGTTGTAACAACTTGTAACATTTTATTCCATTCCTTTTGGTATTTACCTCCATATTTCTCAATGAATATGTGTATAATGCTGTTTGCTCACACATGACCCATTATCATTCTGACTCCCAATCTACTTAACCTAAAACCTATAAAGCCCCGCAATTCATTGGCTAAACCTATAAAGCCCATCAATTCATTGGCTCATTCCTTCAATGTCCCAATCCCAAAATCCTGAGAGAGGAATCTGGTCCCAAGTTATGTTTTCATAAGGTCACCTACCACTGGCCAACCTGGGGTGGGCTGCTCTTGAGTCCCTACTGGGAGCTGTTGTCAGGGGTAGAGTATGATGTGTGGGTGCTCTGGGCTGGCTCTAATAATTCGGTGTCTGATTGTAGCTGAGGTCACAGATCGATGCACTCAGCTCCATTACAACTCTCTTCTAGCAAATCTCGTTGCTTGAGGCTACAAACCTAGAGACTAGTTTTCCCAGAAGTCCTTACAGCTTGGATTCATGAAACCCAGTTTCTGTAAAATAGATGTAACTTAGCAAGTTAAAAGTGAACATTCTGAGGTGGAGGCTGTATTTCTGCCACTTCTGTTATTTCCACTGGCACCTGTTGGTTTTTCTGGGACAGCTCCAGTGGAGGTCCCAGCATTCAGTCCCTAAATTTCATGGGTGATGAGAGATAGGGAGCAGGGCATCCATTTTCCTGATTCAGATTATGTCCGAGTCAGCGGGTATGGAGAGGGCTTCCTTATTCCCCAGCCTCAGAAGTGTGGCAGAAGCATGGTGCCCATGTGGGGCCAGTTCTGCAATACTTTTCTAGAAGTTGTGCCTGTAAGTGCAGCTTCAACTCTGTTCTACTAGCCCTTTTAATGATTTAATAAACCCCTAATTCCTCCTAGTAAATCCCTTTCTGTTTAAATTAGCTAGAGTGAAATCTGTTATTTACAACTGAATTCTAATGCACCTTTCAAAAGTGTTCTTTAAATATTTGTTCAACAATTACTTGATGGGGGCAATGAGAAGCTTAATTTTCAATCAATTAAAATTATAGATAGGTCCCTAAGCAGTGTCAGTATTTTGAAACAATTTGGCAATATATTTTACCTTAAAAATTAGTTTCTATTATCTTTTCACTTTTCTTTTGAAATTTTTCTGAACCAGACTCATTCTTTGAAGAACCTATCAAAAGGTGTGAAATTTGTATTTTATAATTTTCACTGGTTTCCTGGCCAACAGTACTCACTATCCATGAATTTTGGTTTCAGATTTAGTCTGCCTGGTGAATTTCATCTAATTTTCCTGCATGAATACTAGACACAGAAACATATGACAGACTTAGCTAGACTTGGGGAGAGCTGGCAGGCATAGTGAATACAGGTCCTGGAAGAAGACTGGTTTCAAATTGCACCTCCACTGTTTGCTACTTGTGCAGTCTCAAGTACAAGGTACATCTCAATTTCTTCATATGAAAATAGGTTTAAAAATGACAACATACAATAATTGCTGGGTTTAAATGCAATCATACATAAAGTACTTGGTATAGGGTCTGGTATGGTATAAGCATCCAATAAATGTCAGAGTAACTCTATTGTTTTTAGTTTCGACTTCCCTGTACTGTATTTCAAGCAGGAGCAAATTTATATTCTTCCACGTGTGTAAGAATTTGCCTGCAGAAGCCTTTACTGTTTTTATAGTTACTAATTATTCCAGTGATATTTCAGTGCCCCTTATAGATTAATGATTTGGGCAACTGCCCAACTGTTCACCTTTTAATCCAGCTTTGGCTGTGGTTAAGGAAGGATCATGTGAGCAGCGGAAGGAGGGGGCAGTTCACTCAGAAAAGGACCACAGCAGATACTGCAGTGAGAAACATCTCCAGCATAATCCTCTTTAGTTTATAAAAGGCTTAGGTCACTCTGTCACTTTAAATTGTGACACACGTCACAAATAAATGCCACACACCTCTTTTCTAGACACTGCAGTTGAGACCTGTTGGTCTAGAAAAAACAAATGATTGGCTCCCAAATTGAGAGGCTTGAATGTGGCAAATCAGATGTTTTCTCACATTTGGGGGTGGGGGCAGAGAGTATACTTGTATCAAGAACTCAGGTTTTGTACATTAATAGTAATTTACCTGGAACTTCATACCTTACAGAGCAGCTTCACGATCTCTCTTATTTGAACTTTGAGACAATCCATTTAGTTAAGCGGGGAGGTGTTCTTATTCCCACTTTACAAATGAGGAGTCTCAGGTTTTGAGGAGTTGATGGAGTTATGCAGGGTCACACATATGGTTACTGGCAGAGGCAGTGCTTGGATCAGTTTTCCTGATTCGGATCAGTGTCTTTCATGCTTCTTTTTCTTTAGAAAGTTTTCCGAATTAGGCTAATGCTGTTGTAGAGTACTCCTGCTAAGTTAATGATTTTAGGCTAAATAATATGATCCGAGCTGTCATTTGGAAAAGCCCTATGTTCTAGGGCTGTCCTCTTAAAGAAGGTGAAAACTAATCTTACTCTCTTACTTTCTTTGGAAGGTTGATGCTAAACTTTTCAAAGGCATTCCTTTAAAAAGAATGCCACAGTGGGCATTTTTTAAAGCCAAAGTGAAGGTTTGCAAGTCATTTAATCATTCAATTACTTGGGGAGAGACTAAAATGCCAGGGGATGGAGTTATTTATGGTTCTGTGCCAAGAGCCAGCATATATATTTATCTGTACAAGAGTGGAGTCCTGGCTCTGGACCATTTCTTGACTTGTTTGAGAATCTGGGCAAGTCATTTATTATGTCCGTATTTTGGAATTACAGCCTTGCTTCAAAGATGTGCTCTATGAGTAAACAAACTGCTATTTGTAAATCTTGTTTAAATGTCTCTGATGAAAGGCACGTCAGTGTTGATAGTTGTGAAGGGTAAGGATGCTGATAATAAATAACAATGGTGATATCAGTGTCTTGAATTTATGCAGTAGCATTGTTCTGAGAAGCTTTGAACGCTTCCCAGGTAGCGTGTATTCTTTAAAAACCTGTAATTACAAACATTTCACAAGAAATTATTCTTATAATTTTTTATAGAAATGAGCAAAAAAGATTTAAGTATGATCTCATTTTATCTCCTCCTATCCCTCCCATTCCCCTCACTCACCAAAGGTAATCACGGTTAATAGTCTTTTTTGTCTATACAGATACATATGTACACCTACAAATGTATATAATTGTTTGATATACATATTTTATCAATTATTCTGCAACATGTTTTAGCCTTATCAATATGCCTTGGAGACATTTTCATGTTAGCATGTAAAACTCTTTTTAACAGTTGCAGAGTATTCTACTTAATTTATTTAATCATTCTCTTATGGAAAGATTTTTAGATTGTTTCTAATCCTGTAGCATTAAAAACAAATGCTACAATAAATGTCCTTGTGTGTCTTTGTGCATCTATGTGTGTACCTCTGTGGCTTACATTCCTAACGAGGAATTATTGGCTTAAACTTTAAGCCTTTAAGGGTATATGTTAAATTGTGCCCCCCAAAGCTGCTACCTATTTCCAGAAATAGCACATGACAGTACCCATCTCCCATACCTGTTCCAACATTGTTTTGTATATTATCAATCTTTCTAAATTTTGCAATTTGATAGATTAAAAACTCTCATTTTAATTTGTATTTTCTTGATTACAAATGAGGTTAAGCATCCTTTTATAAGTTTATCAACCATTCATATTTACTCTTCTGTGAATTGCCCATTCAGAGGCATTCTCATTTTCCCTGTTTCTTATTGCTTGGTAAAATCTCTGAAAATGTTATGATTATGAATGCTGTGTTAAGCATATTTCTTCCAACTTACCGTGTATATTTTAAGATATTGTTAATTTTTTTCCCCTGAGGAAAAGTTTTTAATATTTATGAAATCAATCTTTTCATTTATGACTTCTGGGACTTATATCTTGCTTAAGAAGGAAATTCTTCCACCACTTCTATCCCAAGATTATAAAAAAGCATTCTCTTATTTTCCTACTGTTTACAAAAGCACCAAGTACTGTTTAATCCTTGTGGAGTGTATTATTCTGAATAGCTGTGAGAAAGGGACCTATGTTAATATTTTTCCAAATGTTTAGCCAGCTGTTTCAAATCAATCAAAAATTGTTCATTTTAATCTCAATGATTTGAGATGCCATCTTTCAAAAATATCAAAATTCATAATTATTGATTCTCTGTCTAGATAGAGCTATTTGTCTATTTCTGCATTAACATTGTAATATTTTACAGTTACACAGCTTTATAGTCTATCTTGATATCTGGTATAGAAAGTTTCTCCTCATTATTGTTTTTCCCCCCAAATTGCAGGGCTATATCTTGTACATTTTTTTCTTCCATAATAACATTAGAATAAGCTTTACAGATTCTATAAATAATAAGCTTGGGATTTTGATTTGAATTGGACTTAATTTATAGATTAAATGTAGGAGAGTTGGCATTTTTATAATATTGAGTCTTTCCATTCTGGAGCATTGTGGGTTTTTCATTTAGTATTTAGGCCCATTATTTAGGCCTTATTTTAGGATTTTCAGTGTATTTCTATAGCTTTATTTATCTAAATATTAAGATTTCTTACAATGTTTGCTACTCATAGTTATGTTTGCTATTATGAATAGGATTTTTTCACTCTATTTTCTAATTGTTTACTATTGGTAAGAGAAAAGTTATTTATTTACTTACTTATTTGGTTGACATGTTTATTAAGTCTCTCCTCTCTCAGGGTCTCTTTTACTTTCCTTTCAGTATGGAAGACTTCAAACATATAAAAAGTAAACAGAATAATTATGAACCTCCATGTACCTATCTCCAATCTTCAACAGTTACCAACATTCTGCCATTTTTACGTCTTCTGTACATCCATCCAGTTACCCACTTTCCACTCCCCAAATTAATTGCTGTTACTTTTTACAGTTTTTTTTAAGATTAAAAAAATTAAAGTTTTTTTGTGGTAATAATTATAGATTCACATGAAGTTGTAAGAAATAATACAGAGAGATCCCATGTACCCTTTACCCACTTTTCCCCATTGGTAACATCTTGCAAAACTGTAGTAAAATACCATAACCAGGATATTAACATTGATGTAGTCAAGATAAAGAGGATTTCCATTATCACAAGGATCCCTCATGTTGCCCTTTTATAGCCGTGGTCATTTCTCTCCCTATCCCACCCCTAGTTAACCCCTGGCGACTACTTATGTGTTCTCCATATCTATAATTTTTTCATTTCAAGAATGTTAAATAAATGGAATCATACAGTATGTAACCTTTTGGGATTAGATTTTTTTCAATTAACATAATTCTCTTGAGATTCACCCAGAATATATATCTATCTTTTGTTCTTTTTACTGCTGAGCAGTATTCCATAGTATGGATGTACAACAATTTGTTTAACCATATTGAAGGACATCTGGGTAATTTCCAGTTTTTGGCTATTATGAATAAAGCTGCTATAAACATTAATGTACAGATTTTTTTGTGAACATGAATTTTCATTTCTCTAGGATAAATAACTAAGATGCAATTGTATGCATAATAGTCAGTGTAGGGTAGTTGCATATCTAGTTTTTTAAGAAACTGCTAAACTGTTTTCCAGTTTAGCTGTACCATTTTACATTTCCACCAGCAATGTATGAGTGATCCAGTTCTTTGCCTCCTCACTAACATTTGGCATGGTCTCCATTTTATATTTTAGCCATTCTGATAGGTACATAGTGATGCTTCATTGTGGTTTTAATTTGCATTTCCCCAGTGGCTAATGATGTTGAACATCTTTGCATGTACTTATTTGCCCTCTGTATGTCCTCATAGGTGTAATGTGTCTTTGTTTTTTGTTTTTTTTTTTAATACTGTTGAGCTTTGAGAGTTCTTTATATATTCTACATACTAGTCCTTTGTCGAATAAGTGGTTTGCAAATATTTTCTCCCAGTCTGTAGCTCATCTTTTCATCCATTTCACATGGGCTTTCACAGAGCAAAATTTTAAAAATTTGAATATAACAAGTTTTCCTTTTATGGATCATGCCTTTGTGTCACCTAGAAACTCTCTGCCTAGCCTGAGATCCCAAAGATTTTTTCCTATTTTTTCTAAAATTTTTATAGTTTACATTTTATATTTAAGTCCATAATTCGTTTTGAGTTAATATTCTCGTAGGTCAAGATTCTTCTTCTTCCCCCACCGCCCTGCCCGCCATGTATGTCCTATGGCTCCAGCACCATTTGTTGAAAAGGATATCTTCCCTCCATTGAATTTCTTTTGATCCTTTGTCATTTGGGCATATTTCCTGTGGGTCTGTTTCTGGGTTCTCTTTTCTATTACATTGATCTCTGTGTCTATCCCTCCACCAATACCGTAGAGTCTTGGTTGCTGAAATTGGGCAGACTTCTTTTTCATAATGGTTTTAGCTGTTAACCTTTTCATACTAATTTTAGAATAATTTTGTCTATATCTGCAATAAATCTTGCTGGAATTTTAATAGGAATAGTGTTAAAACTGTATATGATTTTGGGGAGAATTGACATATTTACTATGGTGAGTCTTCCAGTTAATGAACATGGCATGGCTCTCAATTTATTTAGATCCTCTCTGAATTCTTTCATCAGCATTTTGTAGTTTTCAGCATGTAAATTCTGTGAATATTTTGTTAAATCTGTACTTAAATATTTCATTTCCTTTTTTTTCCTTTGAGTGATTGTAAATAGTACTGTATTTTAAATTTTGGTGTCTATGTATTCATTTCTAGTATAAAAAGAGATAAAATTTTTAAACAAGAAAAGCTTTTTATTCAAAGGCAAAACAAATAATATAGACACATATATACAGACCACAGTGAGAGAGTTCACTGGGCTTTATGGATAGAAAACTTCTAGTATCCAGGACACACTAGACAAAACAGTGTGACTTATGACAAAGCAATAATAAAAAACTACAGTTACATTATGGCATTTCTAATAACTGAAATATTAAATCATTTCTCTAAGGAGAGAGTACACAGGTTAAAATGTAGTATTTCTGTTTTCACAATCACTCAAACTGTTAAATCCTTAAATTTGAAATTTTAAAAATTGTTAGCTTAATAATCTATGAAAAACTATGCTCTACTTGATTTTCAAATGTTACACTAATCTTGTATTTTGGGGATAAACCCCCCCTAGTTATAAAGAAACACTGGATATAAACTCCATCTATACCAATTATGTTATGTCTCAGCTCCAAATCCACCTTCTGTATGCTGGGATGCTGGGGCTAGTTCTCCACAAACTGTTTCCCAGACTCCTTTGTCAGCTTGCTTCTTGTTAGGTTCTGCCAATAGGGAGCACTAGAGGGAGACTGGGAGGCAGGAGAAGGGGAGAACGGACTTCCAGTTCCTGTTGTTCTTTAGTGTTGCCTGCAGGGCCAGCAGCTCTTCACCTGCAGCAGCACTTCTTCCCAGTCTTGGCAGTTGGTCCAGCCTCCAGCTTCATTCAGTACTACTGGAACCGGCCTCATCACACCCCCTCAGAGATTACCAGGAGCAGTCAGGTGGTTCTACCCTCCTCAGAGGTTTGAGCCCTAGCTCTAAGGGTATATTCCTATTCTGGGCCTCTAGGTTCTGGTTACCTCATTCTCTTCTTTTCATTCCTTCAGGCCTAAAGGCAGTAGCGGCTTCCTGAGGTTATTAGTTCTAGGTGACCTCAGCATTTCCCTTTTCCCTTTTCAGCCCTCTAACACCAATTTCCCTATAATAAATTCCCTCTGCTGAAATACCTAGTGTGGTTTCTTTTTCTGACTGGACTCTGACATAATGAGGGTCACCTGTAGTGCC
Source organism: Balaenoptera ricei (assembly GCF_028023285.1). Classification (NCBI taxonomy): domain Eukaryota; kingdom Metazoa; phylum Chordata; class Mammalia; order Artiodactyla; family Balaenopteridae; genus Balaenoptera; species Balaenoptera ricei. The sequence continues at coordinate 68,395,981 of NC_082646.1, forward strand.
AGCTCAGTACCACTTAATTAAAGTTATTCCTTCTATTCCTCAAAGATAGAATTCTGGGATGGATTTGTAGATGTCCTTGGCCTTGAATAAAGTGCTTAGTTCCTTGTCAACAGAAAATGGGATTCTGGTAATCTAGAACATACAGTAGGATCACGACTAATTAAAGTATCACCTGGGGTTGCTTGGAAAGATGTACCTATTGAAGTAATTGCCTTTGAGACTAAGTGGATGTTGCACTTAACTATTATGGTAGTAATGATGACAACAAGAACTGTGGGTGGGGTGTTATCTTATGACTGCACTAGAAAACTGACAGAAAATGACAAAACTCAAGGCTTTAAAGTCTAAGCTCAAGTCACATTCAGACATCAGAGAACTTTTATGGCAACCCTAAAGAGGCCTTCTTATAGCTGTAAGACTAACTTTATTAAAAATGTGACTGGGTGGGTTGCAGAATCATAATGGAAATTGAATTCACAGACTCACCAAATTGTTTACGTGACAGTCAGGGCATTGGGAACAAGTGGGATTCTGAGACTTGGATTGGACTTGGATGAAAGTAAATGCCCACATCTCTCTGAGCAAGCAGAGCCCCTCTTCTTATGACTGAGAAGACTGACCTTTCCTTCTTGAAGACTCAGTAATCACCTTACTTGAGGCAGCTACCTTGCAAGGGGATTCTTATACTCCTCAAGTCCCATCTTCATTGTCCATTATTTTCTATTCTATATGTAAACTAAAGTCAGACCTTAGTATGCTCAAGCAGAACGAATGAAGATTCTGACCTGGGAAGAAATTGCTTACACTTCAAAATAAATGCAGGAGTTTGATTAGTTTGATTAGTAGAGGCCCAGGAAATATGTGTGAGAATAGATTCGAAGGGTGTTAGGCCAAAAAGAACAGAATATAGTTTTGTATCAGGATTAATATATTAATATGTGTACATTTACCAGATATTCTGGATTTAATGTTTTAGCTAAAGCTAGAAGTGGCTCAAATAGCTTGCTTGGATGACTAAATTGTGGAATCAGTGATGGCCTACATTCAATTAAGTTTGGTGCCAGAACTTCCGTTGCATAATATACGGAAGGACTCCAAAGGCTAAGTAGGTGGGAATGTTGGAATAGATTTTCATGTGTGACCTGCTATGATATGGTGACTTATAATAAGAAATGTATACAGACAGTTCCCAACTTACAATGGTTACGCTTATGATTTTTTTTGGCTTTAAGATGGTGGGAAAGCAATATGCATTCAGTAAAAAACCATATTTCAAGTTTTGAATTTTGATCTTTTCCTGGGCTGGCGATATGTGGTATGACACTGTCTCATGATGCTGGGCAGCGGCAGCGCCACAGCTCCCAGTCAGCCATGTGATCATGAGGGTAAACAGCCGATACACTTATAACCATTCTGCACTCATACAACCAGTCTGTTTTTCACTTTCAGTATAGTATTCAGTAACTTACATAAGATATTCAACACTTTACTATAAAGCAGGCTTTGTGTCAGATGATTTTGACCACTGTAGGCTAATGTAAGTGTTCTCAGCATGGTTAAGGTAGGCTAGGCTAAGCTATGATGTTTGGTAGGTTAGGTGTATTAAATACACCTTCGACTTACCATATTTTCAACTGGGTTTATTGGGATCTAACCCCATCTTAAGTTGAGGAAGATCTGCATTTGGTCTTCGTCCCTATCTCTGGCACAAAACTCCTAAAATCCATGGAATTTCCTAAGTGATAAAAGCGAGAAAGGTGTCTTGGTATTTATAACAAACCCCTTTCCACGCCTGAGTTTATGTTAATGAAGTGACTTTTGGAAAGCCCCTAGGAATGGGGGCTGGTTGCCAGTGGACCCAATCAAGTGATTAGAGGGGTGGAACTTTCAGTCCCATACCCCCTGACCGCCAGGGAGAGGAGAGGGACTGGAGATTGAGCTCAGTTGCCAATGGCCAATGATTTAATCAATCATGCCTATATAATGAAGCCTTCACAAAACCCCAAAGGATGGGATTCAGGGAGCTTCCAGGCTGGTGAACACATTCACGTACTGGGAGGGTGACACACCTCAGGTCCACAAAGACAGAAGTTCCTATGCCAGGACCCTCTCAGACTTCACCCTATATATCTCTTCATCTGGCTATTCATCTTTATGCTTTGTCGTATCCTTTATTGAATAAGAAACTGGTAAACGTAAGTGTTTCCTTGAGTTCTGTGAGCTGTTCTAGTAAATAGTCAAATCCAAGGGGGAGGAGGTCATGGAAAACTATGATCTGTAGCCAAACCTGAGAGAAACTGTGGGTAACCTGGGACCTACTACTTGCAATTAGCATCTGAAGAGGGGGTCAGTTTTATGGGACTGAGCCCTTAACCTGAGGGATCTTATGCTATCTCCAGGTAGATAGTGTCAGCATTGAGTTAAATTGTAGGACACCCAGGTAGTGTCGCAGAATTGCTTGGCATGGGAAACGCCCACACATCTGGGCTCAGAAGCATTGTGGATGTGGTAGTAGTGCGAGAGTGTAGGAGAAACACAGGATGGAGTTATTCTTACTCAGTTGGTGTTACCTCCTTTTTACATCTCCCAAGAGGTTCCAGAGGAGACTTCCTTCCCTAAAGGATTAAATTCATTAGTGAGGAAGATACAAGGATCCATGACAAGCTCTATGGTATCTCCTCTGCAGCCCAAGAATGATAGTGGAAGATATGGCATTGAGATGGACACAATACCATCTCTTAACCACCTTTTAATAATCTCCCTCTGCCTTTTTTTCTTCTCTCATAAACACACAGTCTTCCTTTTCTGGAACACACCTGTAGTCACAATTTCCTAGAAATGCTAAAGGAAGTAATAAGAAGTGTTTGCCTTCCAGCTCTCTAATATTTTTATCACTGACTGCTGTAAAACTGGTGAGTCACTTTAGGTAGGGGTGGGAATTTCAAAGATTGCTGAGAATAATAGCAGACCAGGGAGGAGGAGTTCTCAAAACTTCACTCCTAGTTACCAAAAATAAAAATGAGAAATGGGGGCAATTACACAGGAAACTAAGATGGTGTGTTATCAGTAAGTGGTGTTAGCCATTTTCCAGTTCTCTCAGGACTCATAACTCCATCAATGATGTGCTTTTTAAAATTTCGAATTAAGTCACCAGAATTGAGATATGAAAAGCAGTTGATTTTATCACTCTCCAAAGAAACTACATTGGATATTTTTGGAAAGTAATTTCACTGATAATTTTAGTAGAATGATATTTGTGTTTCCAGAATTATTGAAACATTATAGATTTACTGAAATGCTTTACCTTATCACTGATTTAGAAATAATTTGTTTTCTAGACTGAGAATAACAAACCACTTCTAAAAAAAAAAAAAAAGAGAAAATTTGTGATAGTCTGAAGGAGAGTATATCTGGTAGCAGATCCATATATATCTAAACCTTTTTTTAAAATCCCAAACCAACCTTTTCTTGGTTGTAAATGCACCAAGCCTTAATACTCTTAGCTCTTGGCCTGACCTTGTCATTCCTAGAGGAAGAAAGTGCCTATCATAGCCTGCAAGCTCATAGTGTGTTTGCCGGAAGGTGGGGAGTCATCAACTGAAATCAGATGATTTTTCTCTTCATTATAGTTTCTTCATTTTATCCCCCCACTTTTCTCAAATCGGTATGGGGCCAGGCCAGCAGCTCCATGTCTGAATGGGTTGTATGGAAACCCTTTCATCTGCTTTCCCAATCCTGCTCTCAAACTATCACTTTTCCAGCATCTACCGATGGATCTTAGGGTGTCCATGCTCCCTCAGGACTTTAAGCCTCATGAAAGGTGTGAGGAAATTTATCCAAACAGCAGATAAAGTTAAGGGGCTTCACTGCTGTCATCCTCCCTTCCACTCTGGTTGCAGTTGGGACACTACCCATGCTCACTCTTCCCCAACTCCATCTGCTTTCTACCCCAGAAGGTAGAAACCAACCATGGCAACCATGAGAGCGAATACAGCACTGATTCTCCAAAATTTTGGCGTCAAGACCACTTCACACTTTTAAAAATTATTGAGGATCCCAAAGAGCTTTTGTTTGTGATGACTTTTTATTTTGTTTGTTTGTTTGTTTGTTTGTTTGGCGGCCTGGCTTGCGGGATCCTAATGCCCTGACCAGGGATCGAACGGGGCCCACAGCAGTGAAAGTGCAGAGTCCTAACCACTGAACCACCAGGGAATTCCCTGTGATGGTTTTCTATTATTATTATCTATTGATAGTAACTATATTATATTAGAAATTAAAATTAGAGAAATTAAATATTTATTTAAAAATAACAATAGAAACCCATTACAAGTTAATGTATAATAAATAACATATTTTATGAAAAATTACTATATTTTTCAAAGCAAAAAATTAGTGAGAAGAGTAGCATTGTTTAACATTGTGACAAATTTCTTTAATAACTACTTAATAGAAGACAGTTGGATTCTCACATCTGCTTCTAGAGTCAATCTATTAAAATTTTTTTTTTTTTTTTTTTGCCACGCAGCTTGTGAAATCTTAGTTCCCCTACCAGGGATTGAACCCGGGCTCATGGCAGTGAAAGTTCAGGGTCCTAACCACCGGACGGCCAGGGAATTCCTAAAATATATTGTTTTGGTTGAAGCAGATGAAAAAAACTCAGCATCACACAGATGTGTAATTGGAAAAGGGAGGAGTATTTTAATAACTTTTTCAGATAAATGTGGATAATCTTCTTTGATACTACGCTGAAACTTGACCAGTGCAAGTTTCTTAAGGATGGTTCAAATGTGGAATCTGAAACCTTAGCAGTGAATGTTTTTTATTCTATTACATTAAAATCAGGTGATCCACTTTGCACCTTGAAATTTTTGATTGCACATGCATGATTTTGTAACATCATTCTTTGGTCATTTGGAAAATATTGGTTCCTTGAATTATGAAGATCTTTCAAGTACTGATACATTTAATAATACAACATCAAAAAACATTTTTTTAAACCACTGGGCTTATCAAAAAAGTCTTATGTTATATTGGAATGATGGCAAGCTTATGGTGGTGTATTCAAGTTTTCAAAAATTCTAATATTTTTTCTTGAAAGCTAGAATGTTGTCATTGACAACAAACACTGTCAGCTGTTTCCTTTGCAGTGACAGGCTCACTTCATTCATTTTTGAGATAATGTCTGCCAGATATTTAATAGTTTGCCTACTATTCTTTCAAGAAATAATGATGTTCCATGAAAAAAGCAGCTAAGTCAGCTTGCAACTCAAACAATTGTACAAGTGCTTTTTCTCGAGACAACCATCATATTTTGGTATTCAATAGAAGTGCTTTATATGTACTTCCCATTTTGTCACACAGAATATTAAAAAGACCCAAAACTTGATATTTTAATAACATTAATAATTTTTACTGCTTCTTTAGGGCGTTCTTATGGGAAACGGATTCCCACCCCCCGCCATCTGTGTCTGGTGATGAAGAATACAATGGCTGCTAGTACCAGTTAGGTGTCTAAGGCATCAGCAGTGTCATCCACAATTATTTTTGTTCCATCAATGTAGATGTCAACACAGTGAAAAAGGCAAATAGCATGTCAGTATTATTTTGAAAATAGTTTTTATCTCACAGGCCTCACAATGATATCTGCTAGTCCAGCATATGAGACAGTGACACAATTCTAAAATTTAAGTCTTTTAATATGCTAGTCTTGAGTTCCCTCAGCCTACTCTTCTTTATGTCCTTGTTGTGCTGAACCTGATTTTTTTTTTCTACAGTATTTTGGGGAAACCTTATCCACGTACATCCCTATCCCGTTCTGCCTGTGTTGGGTGCTCAACTTTGTCATTAACTGCCTTATCAGTTTGATCAGTAAGTCAAATGTTTATATTTAGAGATAAATTTTAAAATGTACATCGAGTTATATTTAGCCTATCTGCTTCATATCGTTCAGGAATTCATCAATATTTCTTTGGTGGTAATAGCATTCCTCTCGATTTTTCTAGTACTGCTTTTTTTTTTTCTTTTTATATTTTTGTTATTTCAATGGCACTTTTGGAAGGAGAAGTGGAAAAAACTTTGACTCCATTTGTCAATTTCTTAAATCCAGAGGTATTCCTTGTATTTGGAAATAATGGGAATTTGGATTTTCCACTAATTTAGATGGATATTTCCCCCAACTAGGTGGGTTTAAATAGTGAGGTTTTGGGTACTTTGTGACTTAGAGATGGACTCTTCACCTCATTGTCAACTTTGGCCAAGCTGCCTCCCTCCAGAGTTCATTTCAAGGGCAGGGAGGTTATACAAGCCAGAGATGTCATGGTGTATCAGCCTTTCTAGTTGGCTCAATCCCAGAGCAATGTTCTGTTCTTACTCCAAACAATTCTTCATTGAATTTGGCAACAGGCATTGGGCCTGGCTCTTAAGATCCTGTTTAAAAAATGTCTATCCTTTTCAGTAAGTTTTCATGGCTTCATATTTTCTGTCATGAAATTAAGATTAAAATGTTTTTCTTTTCACCAAGTTCTAAATCAAACAAATAGAATGGAAATATTTGTGGGAGAGATATTTATTGGAAGGGGGGTTATAGAAGGAGAGGGAACTATGCACCATCAATTGACTGAGTAACGCAGAATTCAGGATAATGTCATCATTCATAATCAGTTTTTTCTGCATGTGAAAATATTAGCAACACATCAAAGATTAGACTCTGTATTGGATATTTTTTACTTGAGCAGAGATAAAGTTCACTAAGTTTCCTTCTGAGGGTTGAAGTTTTCTACAATAAATCAAAAATTCAGATGTCACAGGGATTTTTCTTTTAAGAAGATTTTCAGAAAAGGTCTACTAAATCAATTCCTATTAGTGGTGTCAGATTCACTTTCCGTGTTTTGGCATGTCATGCAGACACTTAAAAAAGTTCCTACTCAGTCCTAGAATAGAAATTGTGTCTAAGCAAAAGTTCTTCTTGAGGTGATGATGTTGCTCAGCTAAGAATAAATTCGTAAATCAATACTTGTTGACTGAATCTGGGTAAAATGGCTTTGAAGAATTTAACATTTCTGTATGGCTTTTAATAATTATAAATACAGTAAGAAGATTAGTCTCATTCATTTGTAATACAACCAACATGGTTAATAAGAAGACATTATTGTTCAGCATCCATAGTAGTAACAATAGCACCATTTTTCAAAGCTCTTCTCCAAGGGGGCTGTGGAAGAGTAGATTATTGTTTCGCAAACATTCATTCCCTCCCCTCCAATCCTTATGAGAGGGGTAAGTATTCTTCCCTTTCCCACTGATGTTGGACTTGGCTGTGTGATTTGCTTTGGCCAAAGGTACGTGGGCAGGAGTGATAACATACAACATGTGCGCCTGAGCCTTGAGAGGAACTGTGTGCATCCCTTCATTGCTCTGGGAGCTTTTGTCCTCTGGCAGGAGAAGAAAATGCCCTCAGGTAGCTGTTGTTCCTTCTGCCTAAACATCCCACCTCCCCCACAGACCTGCAGCCTAAAGCAGGCTGTCCCAGTCAATCTGAAGCCTTGTGAGCGTGAGAATAAATGCTAATTCTTGCATGACAGGTTTATGGCGGTTTATGATGCAGCAAAAGCTGATTTGTACAGGGATTCATAGCATTACCTAGACATCATACAACTGCTTCCTCTAGGATATTAAGGCAGCAGGTATTATAATTACTAGGTTGCTAGGGGAGGCAGAATTTTCAAAATTCTGCAAAGAACTTCTTCTTTGACCAATTGCTTTTCAGAGTGTGTTTTATTTCTATGTATCTGTGAATTTTTCAGACTTCCTTCTGTATTTTTTTTTTTTTTGGCCACGTGCAGCTTACAGGATCTTAGTTCCCTGACCAGGGATTGAACCCATGCCCTTGGCAGTGAAATCATGGAGTCCTAACCACTGGACTGCCAGGGAATTCCCCCTTTTGTTATTTATTTCTGGTTTCATTCCACTGTGTTTGGAGAAAATACTTTATGATTTTAATCCTTTTATTTTTTTTTAATTATTATTATTTTTTAATAAATTTATTTATTTTATTTATTTATTTTTGGCTGTGTTGGGTTTTCATTGCTGTGTGTGGGCTTTCTCTAGTTGCAGTGAGCGGGGGCTACTCTTCGTTGCGGTGCACGGGCTTCTCATTGCTGTGGCTTCTCTTGTTGCAGGCGCACAGGCTTCAGTAGTTGCGGCTTGAAGGCTCTAGAATGCAGGCTCAGTAGTTGTGGTGCACCGGCTTAGTTGCTCTGTGGCATGTGGGATCTTCCTGGACCAGGGGTCGAACCCTTGTCCCCTGCATTGGCAGGCAGATTCTTAACCACTGTGCCACCAGGGAAACCCATGATTTTAATCCTTTTAGATTAATTGAAACTTGTTTTGTGGCCTAGTATATGGTCCATCCTGGAGACTCTTCCTTGTGTATTTGAGAAAATGTGTATTCTGTTGTTGTTGGGTGGAGTGTTCTATATATGTCTATTAGGTCTAGTTGGTTTATGGTGCTATTCAATTCCTCTATTTTCCTGTTAATCTTCTAATTGTTCTACCCATTATTGAAAGCAGGGTATTGAAATCTCCAACTATTCTTCTAGATCTTTTCATCCCTTCAATTCTGTCAGCTTTGCTTCATATATTTTGGGATTCTGTTGTTAGGTATGTATGTGTTTGGAACTGTTATATCTTCTTGATGGATTGACCCCTTTATCAATATATAATATCTTTCTTTGTCTTTCTGATCAGAGGCTTTTTCTAATCTAGAGTGGTAAAGTGGATATTTAACCTACCTCACTTCTAAATAACATCTGCTTTAAGCAAATCTTTTATGCAATAAATCCTTTAACATTTGATGCACAAAAAGTTATGAATGAGATTGGTATTTTAAGGATGGAAATAAGGCCAGTGTGGCTGAACATATCAGTATCAACTGGAGTCAGAGAGGTAGGCAAGGGTCAGATCATGCAGGGTTTTGTAAGATAAGGTAAGGAGTGTGGAACTTGTTCTCAGTGAAATGAAAATTCAGTGGAGGGTTTCAAGCATGGGAGTTACATTTTAAAAAGTTCACTCTGGGAGCTGTATGAAGAATGGGTAGTAGACAGGTACAGGTGGAGAGCAGGGAAAGGAGTGAGGCTTTTTCTATACTCCAGGCAAGAGATGTTGATGGCTTGACCAGAGGGAAAATAATGGAGATGGAGGGAAATGTAGACTTTTGAGATATATCTTGGATCTTGAGTGGATAGGACTTGCTGATGGACTTATGTAGGGAATGGGAGAGAGAACTCAAGGATACTACTTTTTTTTTTTTTTTGCTTGCATACCTGGATAGCCTTTCCTGAGACAAGGAGAAGAGGAGTAGGAGGTCTTTTTTGTTTGTTTTATTGGTTGGGTGGTTGCTTGGGCTACAGAATAAATCAAGAGTTTTTTGTTCAGTTTTGTTATTTTAAAATGTCTATTTTAGACAACCTTTCAAGAAGGAAGGAGTGGACCATTGCGTCAAATGTTGTCTGACATCAAATAAGATGAGGACCAAGAAGTGACCACTGGATTGGCAACATGGGGGTCACTGATAATTCCGAAAAGAGCAGTCTCTGGGGGCAGAAATGTGATTTGAGTGGATGAATGAGAGACTGTGAGATGAAGAAGTAGAGACAGTGTATATAGATAACTCTACCAAGAAGTTTTTCTGTGGAGGGTTTGAGAATTGGTTGGTAATTATTGGTAGAAATTGTGAGTTTTAAGGGAGTTTTCCTTTTTAAATGAGAGAGAACACAATTAGCATCCCTAGCCCCTACTAAATGCCACTAGGGCTCCCTGGTCACTGTGACAGTCAAAATGCATTCTCATTCATTTCCTAATTCTTCTTGGAAGGGAAAATCCTGCCTTCCCACCTTCCAAACTATGACTTGTGTAATGATGCAAATGATCTAGTAGGGAGGGAAAATGCAAGAGAGAGAAGGGATAATTGCAGAAGTGAAGACTGAATACAAAAGGGGATAGGATCTAAGGGTTGCTCATAGTAATGGAAAGGAAGCAAAGAAAATGTGTGCTGAGTGGGTAGGTGGTATGAGGGGAGGTTATATGCTGTGTGTAGGGGCAGCAGTATTGGGGTAATGGATTTGAAGAGGGAGAAGAAGAAGGAAACAGTTGTTTTGGATGGTAGAAAGCAAACATGCTAGGGAAGTGTTATCAGATTGAAAGAAGATTGAGTATCCATTTGAGATTCCATTGTTGTCTGTTTCTACCATTCAACTCTGAGCTCTGTGAGTGCAGAAACTGTGTCTCTTTTGTTGTGCACCAGTGTACCTGTGGCACACAGTATGGGACTCAGTGCCTAGTAAGTACTCAGTGAATATTCAATGATTTAATGATGTTTGACTCTGTTGAAATGGCTATCTTAGATGACAACTATATTCTTTACCAGTATTCCATAATCCTTGTTTTTCAGATATCTTATTCATTCATTCATTCATTCATTCATTCACTCCATTCCTCCATCCCCCTGTTTGGAGAGCTCTGTGCCTTCTGCAGGTCTTGAGCTGATCAGCTTATCCAAGTGGCACCTCCTGGGCATGACCTCACTTGTTCATCAACTTCCTGTTGATGCTTTTCTTGGGTTTCTACTGTGGATGTAATTGTCATCTAATTAGTTCCCTTGCCATCTCCTCCTTTACACTCACACATTCTTTGATGAGCTCCCTGCTTTTTGCATTCTTCTTTCCCCCGACTTCCATCAGCATAGGTGCCCTCCTCTTTCCAAGTATCAGCTTGCTCCCTCCTCAGGGATTCCCAATATCTACAAGATACACTAGCATTTTTTAACTTTTCATTTTTTAAATTACATGCATATTGTAGAAAAAATTAAGAAAACCGACATAGTGTCTTAATACTGAAAGTATCTTTCTCAGACACCATCTGGTATATTGCATTGATTGCAGTTTTTCACTTCCTCCTTTCCAGTAAGAAGATTATATATCCCTTCCTCATTGACTTTGGCTTTGCCATATGGCTACTTCTGGCCAATGAAATGTGAATGATATGACTTATGCTATGTCTGAACAGAAGTTTTAAACATGAATGTCTGATTTGGTTTGGCCATTTGAGTTTCTGCTCTTTGCTACAAGCATAGCATGTCCCAAATAAGGGCTGTTCCTTCTGCCTGAGTCCTGGAATGAGAAAAACTGTGGAGCAGACCCAATCCAATCCACAGCCTGACCCTCTGTGTAGTGAGAAATAAGTGTTTATGTTTATAAGCTACGGAAATTGTATTTTTTGTTGTTTGTTATTAAGGCAAGACCTAATACACATTTCTTCCACCAAGATTTGACTTTCAAGCTCAGTCCTCTCAATCACTACAACAGGGATGTCATGCATAGTGCCAGACCCTCCTCTTGTACTCGTTGATCAGGGCATTCTTTCCCTCTGAACCCAGATAGGAACCCAGGTATGACCTCAGAATGTTTTTGAATACAGTGTTCCAGGGAGCTACTATGAATCAGGCAGAGATGGCTGATGAGATGAAACCTTTTCAGCATGCTTCCACTACTCTATTCTGTCCTCTAAGTTTATTGATAACTCTTGCTTAGATGGGTCCTTCAAAGCAGGAATGTCCTTAGAAATACTGATCAGAGCTGCCTGGGCTCGCAGAACTCACTTTTTTATTTTTAATGCTTACCATATCTTTAGTGTCTTGGATATAGATGAGATAATACTAGATAATATACTAGATGAGAAGGAAATAATAATAATAATTATTAATATTATAATATATAATAATATTATTATTAATATATAATAATATAATATTATATTAATTAATAATAATACTAGATGAGAAGGAAATGCAAACTCATAAAGGTGTGACTTGCTGAAGATCACACACTAAGACTTGAACTTGGTCTGTCTGCCTCTGATGCTCATAATCTTTCCATTATACCCATAGTGTCCAGGTGTGGCTAAAGGATTCTACTGGCTAGAGCCCTTGGATATCTTCTCTTGCTGGGCCTTAAACTTTTCATTTCTGAGACTTTAGAGGCACTGAAGCAAATGGATCCTTTAGATCTCTCTTTCCCCCCAAACGCTGATATCCAAGTGTCTTCTTTGTGGATGAAGAGAGCTGTGATGGAATTGTATACTAAGGAGTTATTAGTGGGACTAGGAGAGGCACACAACTGGCTCAGGAGGCCTGTCTTCCTGGCAAATGCATATTCCTGAACTCCACTCAAAGCAGTAGCTGAGGCTTTATGGAGAAAGCCAACCAGGGAAGCCAAATATCCTTAGCATGTCATTGAATGTCAACCTGTTAATTAAAAAGGCATAGTGGAGGCTCCATCAAAACATGGGTTGGGGGCTTCCCTGGTGGCGCAGTGGTTAGGAATCTGCCTGCCAATGCAGGGGACACGGGTTCGAGCCCTGGTCCGGGAGGATCCCACCTGCCACGGAGCAGCTAAGCCCATGCGCCACGGCTGCTGAGCCTGTGCTCTGGAGCCCGCGAGCCACAACTACTGAGCCTGTGTGCCACGGCTGCTGGGGACTGCGCACCTAGAGCCTGTGCTCCGCGGCGGGAGAGGCCACCACAATGAGAAGCCTGCGCACCACAACGAAGAGTAGCCCTTGCTCGCTGCAGCTAAGGAAAGCCCGTGCACAGCAACGAAGACCCAACGCAGCCAAAAATAAATAAATAAATAATAAAGTAAATAAATTTATTAAAAACAAACAAACAAAACAAAACAAAACACAGTTTGGTCCTATGTTCATAGCAGCACCATTTACAGTAGCCAAGACATGGAAACAACCTAAATGTCCATTGACAGATGACTGGATAAAGATGATGTGGTACATATATACAATGGAATATTACTCAGACATAAAAAGAATGAAATAATGTCATTTGCAGCAACATGGACGGACCTAGAGATTACCATACTAAGCAAAGTAAGTCAGAAAGAGAAAGACAAATACCTATGATATCACTTATATGTGGAATCTAAAATACGACACGAATGAACATATTTATGAAACAGAAACAGACTCACAGGTATAGAGAACAGACTTGCGGTTGCCAAGTGGGAAAGGGGTGGGAGAGGGAAGGATTGGGATTAGCAGATGCAAACTACTATATATAGGATGGATAAACAACAAGGTCCTACTGTATAGCATAGGGAACTATATTTAATATCCTGTGATAAACCATAATGGAAAAGAATATGAAAAAGAATATATATATATGTATAACTGAATCACTTTGCTGTACAGCAGAAATTAACACAACATTGTAAATCAACTATACTTCAATAAAATTAAAACAAAAAGCAAAAAACAAAAAAACCCATGGGGTTGGGTGATGAGGTAACTAAAATCTGCACTACTAGTTTTCTAGGTAATGGTTATGAGCTGAGGTTCACTGAGGTAGTGGTCCATGGTTTTACCTGCAAGGTGACTCATCCATGGCAGAGCCAGTTATTATCATGGGGGTTGACCAAATATAAAAAGAATTCTCTGCTAAGATATAAGGACATCAGGCTAAATGTTCTTCTAAGCATTTATAGCCCTGCAATGATGTTGCTATTGCCCCATTTTATGTTTATCCTTCAACCTACGTCATTTTTTTCAAAGTGGTTATGATTTCGGCCTTGTCATTTCTGCCACTAGGCGGCTTCCAAATTGTCCATTCTTGGCAAGGTTTAATGCCTTGTCCCTTGTCCTGTTGTCAGGGGCAGCTCATTTGAGCTGCCAAGAGGGCCTGCTTTATTGCTCAGCCAGCCAAGGCCTAAGCTACTTTATGACATTTCAAAGTGAATTGATGACAGAAATTTCAATTTGTTTCAGAAGAGAGTTGTCAACAGGCCCAGAGCTCCGCAAATGAGTGGCCAGGTCTTTTGGAGGCACTGGTTTGAGTGCCTCATGGATGAAAGGCAGTCTTACTGCTGTTTCAGCAAAGGATGAAGAAACTCATCCTTCTTTATATGTTAAGTGCTGCTTCTGAAGAATGCTTGGTAGTCTAACACTTACTGATTATTAAAATGGATTAAAACTCTGTCTTATCTACTTTGCTAAATACAATGATCAGAGGTTGTTTTTTGTCTGTCCCTTTGCAAGTCAACTGCCCCCTCCACTCTCAATACCTGTGGTTTGGATGGAGCTGATTTCAGACCTTTGTTTCAGGGGTAGACATGTGACTCAGGCCTGTCCAACGAGAGCCATGGATTTGATTTAGAGATGGGTATGTTAGCTCTATCAATCAGGATCCTGGGAACAGATGAAACTCTCAAATAACCTTCCCATATAAGAGTAGGCAGAGTATAGGAAAACCATAAGAGGTAGTGCAGTTCCTGGGGTTACTCATAGTGGGTCATTGGTACCACCCACAGCTTGTAGAGGCAAGACTAAGGAGCCATTATGGGAACTCAAAGAGGGAAAGATGTGTGGAGAGAGCTGAGGCAGGACCTCTGACTATTGGCCAAGAGATACAAATACCCCATGCAGAGCCTTGCAAAAGGATCTGGGGAAAATGAACCTTCTGATGTCATTCTTCTGTCTTCCTTCAGTCTCCTGTTGGTCTTCCCACTGACAACACCCAAAGGAAGGAGCCATTGGAGCATCTGCCCAGGCCAGCCTCTCAGCTACAGAGCAGGAAGAAGGATGGAGAGCAGATTTGAAGGTCAAGCTGAAGATGTTCAGCACGTGAGCCAATTCCGGCCAATTGAGAGTCTGTCCTGGGACTTTTAATGGGACAGTTGAGTAATACATATTCTCCATCCACTGGGATTTCTGTGGAAAATAAGCTTGGAGCTACTGGTGGTCATCTTGTCATTCCTCTGAAGAGAGGAAAGCAGAGCAAAGAGATGGGGACGAATTCCTAATGACATTTAAGCACTTGGATCCAGTTACACTTGAAGACTACCCTCAGAATTTTCAGCTAGGAGCCAATAAATTCCCTTTGCTTCAGCCAGTCAGGTTTCTGTCACTTGCATCTGAAAGAGGCCTAAGGAATGCATGGTGTGCACAGTTCAGTGTACTGCAGAACTCAACTCATGGAGCCATCAAGATGATCTCCTGCCACCCGAAGCAGTGGCTCCTAACCCATTCATTTCACTAAATGTGGGCTCCCTGTTCTGTGTGGGTGCCAGCCCCTGTCTCTCCATAACCATATCCAGCTGCAGCCTGTTTGTAGGTAGTTCTAACCATGAGAGCCAGGTATCAATGGCCCAGAGGCATCATTAAGCAACATCTGGAATTTTATGAATTTGATGTGTTTGGGTCTCACACAGGATTAACCCAAGGAGGAATACACTGAGACACATAGTTACCAAACTGACAAAAATAAAGAGAAAGAGAAAATATGAAAAGCAACAAAAAACATACAAAGAAATCCCCACAAGGTTATCAGCTGATTTTTCAGCAGAAACTCTGCAAGCCAGAAGGGAGTGGCATGATATATTTAAAGTGATGAAAGGGAAAAACCTACAACCAAGAATACTCTACACAGCACGGCTCTCTTTCAGATTTGACAGAGAAATGAAAAGCTTTACAGATAAGCAAAAGCTAAGAGAATTCGGCACCACCAAACCAACTTTACAACAAATGCTAAAGGAACTTCTCTAGGTGGAAAAGAAAAGGTCACAAGTAGAAACAAGAAAATAACGAAATGGGAAAGCTCACCAGTAAAGGCAAATATATAATAAACGTAGGAAATCACCCACACACAAATATGATATCAAAACCAGTAATCGGGAGAGAAGGAGAGTACAAATGCAGGATATTGGAAATGCATTTGAAATTAAGAGCTCAGCAACTTAAAACAATCATGTATATATATAGACTGCTACATCAAAACCTCATGGCAACCACAAACCAAAAATATAAAATAGATATACACACAAGAAAGAAAAAGGAATTCAAACACAACACTAAAGATACTTATCAAATCAATGTGTTTGGGAGAGACAATGTTTCAAAATATGAAGGGAAAATAATGAAGGAAAAAAGGCTAGAGTGAATATATTCTGCAGTTATATATTTAATTGAGATATTAAAATGTAGGCAAAGTTGGTCAATGTTGGGGCAGATCACGTAATTCTATGGGAGAGCTATTTTAACATAAGGCTAGGCTCAGTCCATGTGCTCAGTTTCAGTAATACCTGTTCTGAGAGATACTTAGCCTCAAAGGACATTTGATAAGTCCTTGGTCAGCATCTTGGTAGGTGGTGGATCCTCTATTTATAGGGAGCCCTCTCCTTGGAGTGTGTGTGTGTGTGTATGTGTGTGTATAAAACAAAGTCACCTATAATATTATGTTTTTCACCAGCAAGAAAGAAAAGGGAAAGAGTTTGTGGGCAGAGGGCCAGGAGGGTTCAGTCCTCTTCAGAGCAGCCCTGCAGCTCACCCTTCCCCCAAGCTCCCATCTCTAGCATTCCCTCCAACCATATGGAGCAGAGGGTGAAAATCCCATCTGTAATTTCAGGGCTGGGGGAAGGGCTGGAGCACAGTGTGGCAGAGCAGACAGAGCGTAAGTTTGGACCCAGTTTCTTCCATTCATTAACTGTGTGACCTTGGATTAATCTCTTTGAGTTCCTGCTTCTTCCTTTGTAAGATGGGGATAATAATATCTTCCTCAGAGCATGGCTGTGAGGATTAAATGAGATCAAGTGAACAAAGCTCCTAATGTACTGCTTGGTGAATGTTTTCATAAATGGCCAAAACAACATTAATGACAACAAAATTGGAGAGGCCGGATTGCAGCACATCAAAGATTCAATTTGAAGCCAGCATGATGCCTGACACTTGACAGCATATGCTAGTTCTTTTCTCTTTCTTCCTGCTCCCCCGCCCTCCACCCCGTGCCCGCTGGAAACAACAAGGAAACTATTTATGATTTAATGTTAAATCGAAAGATACATACAGAATTGTGTCTATACTATGATGCACTATGGCACCGGCTTGTGTACATAGGAGGGGCACCATTGGGCGTCCCCTAGGTGCTTCATTTTTGTCATCTTTACACATGGGGTTTATGTTCAGATGGGGGAAATTCTCTAAGCTTTTACAACTTAGTTTATTTTTTGACCAGGTGTGAGTATTTATTACACATAAACCTTACCAAGGCCAGTAGAGAGGGCACTAAAAACTAAAAACAGTTTGATTCTTTGGAGAAATAGGAATTGTGCATTTCAACTCCTGTTGATGGGCAAAATAAACGTTAGTGATAATTTAAATTAGAATTATGGAATGATCCTCTGTCCTTGTTTTACTTTGCTAAGGAAAAATGAATGATTGGATGTAAAGTATTTAGAATAAGTCCTGACATAGAGTGAGTAATCAATAAATGTGAGCTTGTAGCATCAACATTTATGACATGAGAGGCACCATTCCTGCATGAATAAACTTACAGAATCCTCACAACAATGCAGTGAGGGAGGGACTATTAGTATCCCAATTTTGGAGGTGGGAAAACAGGCACAGAGAAGTTAGATCACTTGTCTGGGGTCACATCACCAGTAGGTGGCAGAGCTGGAGTCACCCTGGGGCCCAGGCACCAGTCTTGCTCCTCAGCATTCCACCCATGTGAATGGCCATTTAGCAAAGCTGCTCCCTGTGGGGCTCATGGAAAAGAAAATCGAGTGGCTGGCAGAACTTTTAGGGGAAGATGGTCTTTGGGTCCCTGGGCCTCTAGGGAAGGGGATGACGAAGGCTGGAGAGGAGGAAGAGGGGCGCAGGGGCTGGTCCTGGCCCTGGTTTCTGCACCTTCTGGAGGGGAGGGAATGGAGAGGTTGGGAATGGCGGAACCCTGGGTGGACTCATTTATTCTTTGGTGGAGGGGGCGGGAGGGACAGACATGTCCCTAAAGTCAGACATGGGATCTGGCAGATGAGGAAAAGGGACTGAACCATACGGGGCCACTCTTAACTTCCAGAGTCTTACGTCCAGAAGGCTGTCTGAGATATCATCTGGAGCAACATACCCGCCCAACCCCACCTCCACCCCATGTGCACAATTTAGAGAGCAGGACGCAAGGGCCTGAGATGGCAAGTGCCCTGTCTTCTACTGGCCCATTAGGCTTCTATCAGTAACCCTCAATCCGTAGATGGAAATGTTCCCAGACAGAGGAGACAGAGGTGAAGCTCTCCCCAGTCTCTGCGCCCTGTCTGGGCTCCGCTTGAGGCAGCGTTTCCCTCTCTTCTCAGACCCCCACTCCCACTGAGACCCTTCCCCACTCCAATCTCAATGAGATAGTGGGTAGGGGGTAGGGGTGGGTGGGCCTGGTGTAACCCAGGCAAGGCCAGGATGAAATCAGACACTGAGCCCAGGGCAGAGCTGTCCTGGGTGAGGGATGGGCTCCAGGGATCAGGACCTAAGTTGGGGCCAGAAGCCAGAGGCGTGATTGGGGAGCTCCCACAGGTGCTGCAATTGGAGGGCAAAGCAAGGCCGAGGAGTCAGAAGCAGGCAGGGGCCTTAGGAAAAAATCCTGACCCTCTGCCTTTCCCGGGAGCCATCCCCACTGAGCGGGTACCCAGAGGCTGGAGCTGAATCATGGCTCCTCACCTGAGACCAAGAGAGAAGCCGGCACTGCAGAAGCAAGTTGAGTCAGAAACATGTGAGAAGCTGTGGTCTAAAAAGGGAAATCCAAAGGGTCACCGAAGTGAAGGGGCCAGAAGCAGCTATGGCAGCTGGGCTAGGGAGCCAGGAATCTGAGAACCAGGGAGGTGAGAACAAAAATAGTATGTCCAGGGTAAACAGGATTGGCTTAGAACAGGTGCCGCTGGTAGCACACTCTGGTGGGTCAGCTGGGCATGGTGGGAGTGTGGGCTGCTAAATTTAAAGCGCCAGAACGGACACCAGTGTCCAGGAGACCCGGAACCCATCTCAGCCTGAGAGCCTCTTATAATAGCTCAGCCTGGGTCTGAGATGGTCTAGGCACAGTTTGCCCTGGACCTGGAGCTGGCAGACCAGGCTGAGTCTCTGGGGCAGAGGAAGGCAGCCTTGGAGATAAGGACGAATCTTGCTGGGCTGGACCCTCAGCACCCTGGGGCCTGCACGCTTAGGCCTGCAGGAGAATGTAGGGCTGCGGGAGAAAGTGGCTGATGAGTCACAAGTCCCAGATGTGGAGCAGATGCTATGGGCAGCTCAGGACTGCTTGTCAGTGGATCTGACCACGCCTGGACCAGCTGTCAGGCTCAGGCCACTGGCCCCGTTCCTAGCACAGAGAGCCTAAGAACTTTCTCCTCTGTGAGTGTTCCCGCTTTGAAATGTTTCAAAGCCCCACTCGGGTGAGCAAGTGTATTCTCAGAGCCAGGCTTTACAAGTTGATTTTATGACGCATCTAGGCAGAGGGCGAAACGCCCCAGTCATTAACTCACTTCCCCTTGTGGATGAATTCCACAACGAGTCGTTCATCTGAGCTGTGGAACGAACTTCTCCAGCACACACAGACCTGTCTGTCAGTGTACATTTGGCTGCTCAGATAAATCCTTGGCACCTCACAGGATGTCCCTGGTTCACCTCTGAGACCACGTGCTTTCTCTCGCAGGCAACTTTGCCGGCTGCTTCCTGGAACAGGCCGGGACACAGGGATGGTGTTCTGTGGATAAGGCTGTGCTGTGTCAGGCGAGGCCCAGAATACACATTTGGATGCTTAACCCCTAGCATACCATGGCAGCCAGACGGCTTAATCCGTCCTCTGCTTGTGTCTGTCCTTTTGTTATTTTATTATTATTATTATTTTTTAGTTCACTCTTTCTTTTTAAAATTGAAGTATAGTTGATTTACAACATTGTGTTAGTTTCAGGTGCATAGCAAAAGGATTCAGCTATATATTTTTTTTTTTCAGATTCTTTTCCATCATAAGTTATTACAAGATACTGAATACAGTTCCCTGTGCTGTAGAGTAAATCCTTGTTGTTCATCTATTTTATATATAATGGTGTGTATCTGTTAATCCCATACTCCTAGTTTATCCCTTGCCCCCGTTTCCCCTTTGGTAACCATAAGTTTGTTTTCTATGTCTGTGAGTCTGTTTCTGTTTTGTAAATAAATTCATTTGTATTATTTTTTAGATTTCACATATAGGTGATATCATATAATATTTGTCTTTCTCTGACACTTCACTCAGTATGATACTCTCTATCTAGGTCCATCCATGTTGCTGCAAATGGCAATATTTCGTGTCCTTTTAAATCCTAACTTAATGGTCACAGGTTTTAGGCTACTTCTGTTGTTTTCAAATAGGGCTCTGACCATGTCTCCGAAGGAGGGTCCCCGAAGCAAACGCTGCAGGCCGGCTGCCAAGGCTGACAGAAGGAGAGGCAGCGCTAGAAATAAACACAGGGTGTTTGCTTACAGATTCTTCTCCACAACGTCATGGGTGAGTCAGATGATTTCTCACCCCAGATTCTGTTTTTACCCACTTTCCTACTCAGAGGCGGGGTGGGAGGATTAGATAAAGCTTAAAATATACCCCCCAGCTATCTCCTTTTGTCTTTTGGGTTTTAATGCAGAATCGGGATTCTTTCATTCTTTGATGCAGTCAGGAATTATTTTTGATTTTCTCACTTGCATTCTGTTTTTATTCACACTTGGTTGCAGAAAGAGCACTAGGTAGTGACTCAAGAGACTTCAATCAAGTCTCTTCTCTTCTCTCTTCTCTTCAATCCCAATCACTGGGATTTGGGGCAAGTCAGTCCGCCTCCCTGAGCTTCAGTTCCCTTGTTGGCAACATGGGGTGTCAGTTCCCCCAGGAAGCTGTGAGCATCCCTTGGGCAGGGCCAGTTCCCTGTCTCTGTAGTCCTGGAATCTGAACCCCTGCCCTTCATCCTTTACCTCCCAGATTGTTATGACAGCAAGTTAGATCACTCCTGGAAGTGCTTGGAAAACGAAAATCCTGCATTCCTGAGAGCGATAATTATGACTACACACCATGTTAAAAAAAAAAAAGAGTTTCTCTTCTCTTCAGCTCTCAGCATCTCAGGCAAATCACTTCACTTTGGCCTCCTGAGTCCGGACCAACCCCTTAACTCCATTTCTAGCACCTTCGGGTAATTTTTGTTTTGTTTTAAGACCGATCTATAAGTTCTTTTATTTGTATTGTGGTGAAATAGACATAACATAAAATTTACCATTGTAACCATTTTTAGGTGTAGAGTTCAGTGGCATTAAGTATATTCACACTGTTGTACAGCCATCATCATCATTCACCTCCAGAACTTTTTTCATCTTCCCAAACTGAAACTCATTAAGCAATATCTCTCATTCCCCCTCCCCAGCCCCTGGCAACCACCATTCTCCTTTCTGTCTCTATGAGTCTGACTACTCTAGCGACCTCGTACAAGTGGACTCAGACAATATTTGTCCTTTTGTGTCTGACTTCTTTCACTTAGCATAATGTCCTCCAGGTTCTTTCACATCTGCTTCTTTTCAGAGAGAGAAAATTTTCAGAAACTTTTAAGCAATAGATTAAAAAACAAACCCAACATTTTCTCCTAGAAACTACGGTCAATTAGGAGGGAAAGGCTAAATGGACATACCTACTTCTTTGTTTGTGTGGTTTGTAGCTGTAAAGTTACTTTCTTAAATAAGGAATGAAATACATTGTGTATCTGCATCTGAGTCTCAGCTGGGGAGGAGCTGAGAGGCCAGCATCTGGCATGTGTTGCTGGGCAATGCCCTTCCTTCCAAGTGTTAATTTATACCCGATGATTCACTTGGGGAGGGAAGAACCCCTTAGAAAGAACACTTAAACCATGTCCACTAAAGGGCTTCAGGCATATGGTGTCACAGCTGAGAGTTTGTGGGGTTCTGACTGAAGCCATGTTTCAGGAAGGCAATTTGACCCTTTGAGGGAGAATTCACTGAAAGGGAAAAATGCAGGCTGGCATGGTGAGCCGGATCCAGCAGTGGGGCATGAGCACCTGAGGGGAGCAGCTTTGAGACCCCCGAGTACCCTGGAAGGAGGAGACAGATGTGAAAATTAGAAGACCTCTTTGACTAAACTCTGTAATGCTTTGGGACCCAAAGCAAACCTGCTAGGGGAAGTTACAGCAGGATGTTCCCCATGACGAACAGAGAAGCACATCATGGCCCTCAGTGGCTCAGCAATCTGGGGTCAGAGAGAGGGTCTCCATCCAGCTCAGCAGAGTCAGCGCAGTGACAGTGGTGGGCTAGGTCTGTGATGATGTGATCCAGGCAGGAATCCCAGATGTCGGGCCTGGTGGAGGGCATGTTAGCAGCTGCGTTTTGCATGGACAGAGGCCTGCAGCGTGGGGAGGCTGAGCTGATTCCTGTTCATATGCAAGCCCCCTTAGAGACTCTGGAAAGTCCTGGGGTGAACTTTGTAAGACACTGCAATTCTTTTTTTTTTTTAATTTTTATTTATTTATTTATGGCTGTGTTGGGTCTTCGTTTCTGTGCGAGGGCTTTCTCTAGTTGTGGCAAGCGGGGGCCACTCTTCATCGCGGTGAGCGGGCCTCTCACTGTCGCGGCCTCTCTTGTTGCAGAGCACAGGCTCCAGACATGCAGGCTCAGTAATTGTGGCTCACGGGCCTACTTGCTCTGCGGCATGTGGGATCTTCCCAGACCAGGGCTCGAACCCGTGTCCCCTGCATTGGCAGGCAGATTCTCAACCACTGCGCCACCAGGGAAGCCCGACACTGCAATTCTTGACTGACTGGATGGGGGTCCAGGCCAATGGATTCAGATATTAATGTCAATGTAACCCTAGCTGTACCTCCTGGCTGGTGAGGCTCAGGAACCTCAGGTTACATATGTTTTGATTTGTTAATAACATAATGATGATGTGGTTTATTCCAACAAATTATCAATTTAATAATCTCATTTAATTTAAAATGTTTTGTTTCCAGCAGAGCTACAAATTACTGATACAGACGGACTACGCCTCTTAACTTTTGGCTCATTTATGAAACAGGGACTTTGGGAACAGATGAAATCATCATTATTATAGTCTGCTTTTTGGATTTAGTCACATTTTCAGAAAACAAAAAGACATTGAGAAAACAGGAGGCAAACGAGTCTTGAAACCTATGGAATATAGTTTTTCTATGTGGAAGTTTGTCAAATCATTCTCCACTTCTGAGTGGCCACACCATCAGTGGTTTCTGCTTCTTCCAATGTTCCATTCATCGTTGTCCTAGACCGCTGGGATCTGGAGGGTGCTTGCTCAGAAGTGACAGTTTTTTTTTTTTTTTTTGAGCCTTTCTATGCTAGTTTCCTTCAGGAATGTGTTTGGGGATTTCTACATGTCATGTGGGTGGGTTTTAACAACTCTTGATCCCAAGAAGAATTCTCCAAATGGTTCCATTCAGTCCTACACAAGTACAGGCACTAGAGGGTAGGACCTATTAAATCCCCATCCTCCCCTCGGTGGGGTTTATAAGTGTCCTGAGCCATTGAAAATAGGATCTTTCTCATTAAATAGGTCTCTTGGACTAAGAAAATATCAAGGCATGGGTGGGCATTGTCCCTGTTGGACCATGAATAGTTGCTTCACAGAGGCAACTCCTGGTGGGATGCCCTCCCTTGGGGACAATGAGTGCAGCAAAAGGGGCTCATTGGCACAGGCCACAAGTGTTGGCTGAATTCTGGTCATTGGCCGAGCTCCCATGTGGCACGTTGCACTGCCCAGTGACAGTGCTTACTTGGGCCCAGGTGGTGCTGACTCTCATCTTTGAGTGGCCCCTCCGGTCTTGGAGGCTCCACTGACTTCCCTTCTGGTGCCCCCACCCACTCACCCACGGCAACTCCAATTCCACCTCTTGAGGTTGGATAGTCTAGGTCTTCATCTGTTCTCTCTTCTCTCTCTCTCTCTCTCTTTTTTTTTAATATAGCAGGTTCTTATTAGTTATCTATTTTATATGTATTAGTGTATAGATGTCAATCCCAATCTCCCAATTCATCACACCACCCCCACGCCCCCACCGCTTTCCCCCCTTGGTGTCCATACGTTTGTTCTCTACATCTGTGTCTCAACTTCTGCCCTGCAAACTGGTTCATTTGTACCATTTTTCTAGGTTCCACATATATGTGTTAATATACGATATTTCTTTTTCTATTTCTGACTTACTTCACTCTGTATGACAGTCTCTAGATCCATCCACATCTGTACAAATGACCCAATTTCGTTCCTTTTGATGGTTGAGTAATATTCCATTGTGTATATGTACCACATCTTCTTTATCCATTCGTCTGTCGATGGGCATTTAGGTTGCTTCCATGTCCTGGCTATTGTAAATAGTGCTGCAATGAACATTGGGGTGCATGTGTCTTTTTGAATTATGGTTTTCTCTGGGTATATGCCCAGGAGTGCAGTTGCTGGGTCATATGGTAATTCTATTTTTAGTTTTTTAAGGAACCTCCATACTGTTATCCATAGTGGCTGTATCAATTTACATTCCCACCAACAGTGCAAGAGGGTTCCCTTTTCTCCACACCCTCGCCAGCATTTGTTGTTCGTAGATGTTCTGATGATGTCCATTCTAACTGGTGTGAGCTGATACCTCATTGTAGTTTTGATTTGCATTTCTCTAATAATTAGTGATGTTGAGCAGCTTTTCATGTGTTTCTTGGCCATCTGTATGTCTTCTTTGGAAAAATGTCTATTTAGGTCGTCTGCCCATTTTTGGATTGGGTTGTTTGCTTTTTAAATATTGAGCTGCATGAGCTGTTTATATATTCTGGAGATTAATCCTTTGTCCGTTGATTCGTTTGCAAATATTTTCTCCCAATCTGAGGGTTGTCTTTTCATCTTGTTTGTGGTTTCCTTTGCTGTGCAAAAGCCTTTAAGTTTCATTAGGTCCCATTTGTTTATTTTTGTTTTTATTTCCATTACTCTAGGAGATGGATCAAAAAAGATCTTGCTGTGATTTATGTCAAAGAGTGCTCTTCCTATGTTTTCCTCCAAGAGTTTTATAGTGTCCAGTCTTACATTTAGCTCTCTAATCCATTTTGAGTTTATTTTTGTGTATGGTGTTAGGGAGTGCTCTAATTTCATTCTTTCACATGTAGCTGTCCAGTTTTCCCAGCACCACTTATTGAAGAGACTGTCTTTTCTCCATTGTATATCCTTGCCTCCTTTGTCATAGATCAGTTGACCATAGGTGTGTGGGTTTATCTCTGGGCTTTCTATCCTGTTCCATTGATCTATATTTCTGTTTGTGTGTCAGTACCATATGGTCCTGATTACTGTAGCTTTGTAGTATAGTCTGAAGTCAGGGAGTCTGATTCCTTCAGCTCCGTTTTTTCCCCTCAAAACCACTTTGGCTATTCGGGGTCTTTTGTATCTCCATACAAATTTTAAGACTTTTTGTTCTAGTTCTGTAAAAAATGCCACTGGTAATTTGATAGGGATTGCATTGAATCTGTAGATTGCTTTGGGTAGTATAGTCATTTTCACAATATTGATTCTTCCAAATGAAGAACATGGTACAACTCTCCATCTGCTGGTATCATCTTTAATTTCTTTCATCAGTGTCTTATAGTTTTCTGCATACAGGTCTTTTGTCTCCCTAGGTAGGTCTATTCCTAGGTATTTTATTCTCTTTGTTGCAATGGTAAATGGGAATGTTTCCTGAATTTCTCTTTCAGATTTTTCATCATTAGTGTATAGGAATGCAAGAGATTTCTGTGCATTAGTTTTGTATCCTGCAACTTTACCAAATTCATTGGTTAGCTCTAGTAGTTTTCTGGTGGCATCTTAAGGATTTTCTAGGTATAGTATCATGTCATCTGCAAACAGTGATAGTTTTACTACTTCTTTTCCAATTTGTATTCTTTTTATTTCTTTTCCTTCTCTGATTACTGTGGCTAGGACTTCCAAAACTATGTTGAATAATAGTGGTGAGAGTGGACATCCTTGTCTTGTTCCTGATCTTAGAGGAAATGCATTCAGTTTTTCACCATTGAGAATGATGTTTGCTGTGGGTTTGTCGTATATGGCCTTTATTATGTTGAGGTAGGTTCCCTCTATGCCCACTTTCTGCAGAGTTTTTATCATAAATGGGTGTTGAATTTTATCAAAAGCTTTTTCTGCATCTATTGAGATGATCATATGGTTTTTCTGCTTCAATTTGTTAATATGGTGTATCACATTGATTGATTTGCATATATTGAAGAATGCTTGCATCACTGGGATAAATCCCACTTGATCATGGTGTATGATCCTTTTAAGGTGTTGTTGGATTCTGTTTGCTAGTATTTTGTTGAGGAGTTTTGCATCTATATTCATCAGTGATATTGGTCTGTAATTTTCTTTTTTGGTAGTACCTTTGTCTGGTTTTGGTATCAGGGTGATGGTGGCCTCATAGAATGAGTTTGGGAGTGTTCCTTCCTCTGCAATTTTTTGGAAGAGTTTGAGAAGGATGGGTGTTAGCTCTTCTCTAAATGTTTGATAGAATTCACCTGTGAAGCCATCTGGTCCTGGACTTTTGTTTGTTGGAAGATTTTTAATCACAGTTTCAATTTCATTACTTGTGATTGGTCTGTTCATATTTTCTATTTCTTCCTGGTTCAGTCTTGGAAGGTTATACCTTTCTAAGAATCTGTCCATTTCTTCCAGGTTGTCCATTTTATTGGCATAGAGTTGCTTGTAGTAGTCTCTTAGGATGCTTTGTATTTCTGTGGTGTCTGTTGTAACTTCTCCTTTTTCATTTCTAATTTTATTGATTTGAGTCCTCTCCCTCTTTTTCTTGATGAGTCTGGCTAATGGTTTATCAATTTTGTTTGTCTTCTCAAAGAACCAACTTTTAGTTTTAGTGATCTTTGCTATTGTTTTCTTTGTTTCTATTTCATTTATTTCTGCTCTTATCTTTATGATTTCTTTCCTTCTACTAACTTTTGGTTTTGTTTGTTCTTATTTCTCTAGTCCCTTTAGTTGTAAGGTTAGATTGTTTAATTGAGATGTTTGTTGTTTCTTGAGGTAGGATTGTATTGCTATAAACTTCCCTCTTAGAACTGCTTTTGCTGAATCCCATAGGTTTTGTATTGTCGTGTTTTCATTGTCATTTGTCTCTAGGTATTTTTTGATTTCCTCTTTGATTTCTTCAATGATCTCTTGGTTATTTAGTAACGTATTGTTTAACCTCCATGCGTTTGTGTTTTTTATGTTTTTTTCCCTGTAATTCATTTCTAATCTCATAGTGTTGTGGTCAGAAAAGATGCTTGACATGACTTCAATTTTCTTAAATTTACTGAGGCTTGATTTGTGACCCAAGATATGATCTATCCTGGAGAATGTTCCATGCATACCTGAGAAGAAAGTGTAATCTGCTGTTTTTGGATGGAATGTCCTATAAGTATCAATTAAATCTATCTGGCCTATTGTGTCATTTAAAGCTTGTGTTTCCTTATTAATTTTCGGTTTGGATGATCTGTCCATTGGTGTTAGTGAGGTGTTAAAGTCCCCCACTATTATTGTGTTACTGTCGATTTCCTCTTTTATAGCTGTTAGCAGTTGCCTTATGTATTGAGGTGCTCCTATGTTGGATGCTTATATATTTATAATTGTTATATCTTCTTCTTGGATTGATCCCTTGATCATTATGTAGTGTCCTCCCTTGTCTCTTGTAACATTCTTTATTTTAAAGTCTATTTTATCTGATATGAGTATTGCTACTCCAGCTTTCTTTTGATTTCCATTTGCATGGAATATCTTTTTCTATCCCCTCACTTTCAGTCTGTTTGTGTCACTAGGTCTGAAGTGGGTCTCTTGTAGACAGCATATATATGGGTCTTGTTTTTGTATCCATTCAGCGAGCCTGTGTCTTTTGGTTGGAGCATTTAATCCATTTACGTTTAAGGTAATTATCGATATGTATGTTCCTACGACCATTTTCTTAATTGTTTTGGGTTTGTTTTTGTAAGTCCTTTTCTTTTGTGTTTCCCACTTAGAGAAGTTCCTTTAGCATTTGTTGTAGAGCTGGTTTGTTGGTGCTGAATTCTCTTAGCTTTTGCTTGTCTGTAAAGCTTTTGATTCCTCCATCAAATCTGAATGAGATCCTTGCTGGTTAGAGTAATCTTGGTTGTAGGTTGTTCCCTTTCATCACTTTAAATATGTCATGCCACTCCCTTCTGGCTTGTAGAGTTTCTGCTGAGAAATCAGCTGTTAACCTTATGGGAGTTCCCTTGTATGTTATTTGTCATTTTTCCCTTGCTGCTTTCAATAATTTTTCTTTGTCTTTAATTTTTGCCACTTTGATTACTATGTGTCTCAGCGTGTTTCTGCTTGGGTTTATCCTGTATGGTACTCTCTGTGCTTTCTGGACTTGGGTGGCTATTTTCTTTCCCATGTTAGGGAAGTTTTTGAGTATAATCTCTTCATATATTTTCTCGGGTCTTTTCTCTCTCTCTTCTCCTTCTGGGACCCCTATAATGTGAATGTTGTTGCATTTAATGTTGTCCCAGAGGTCTCTTAGGCTGTCTTCATTTCTTTTCATTCCTTTTTCTTTATTCGTTCTGCAGCAGTGAATTCCACTATTCTGTCTTCCAGGTCACTTATCCATTCTTCTGCCTCAGTTATTCTGCTATTGATTCCTTCTAGTGTATTTTTCATTTCAGTTATTGTATTGTTCATCTCTGTTTGTTTGTTCTTTAATTCTTCTAGGTGTTTATTAAACATTTCTTGCATCTTCTCGATCTTTGCCTCCATTCTTTTTCCGAGGTCCTGGATCACCTTCACTATCATTATTCTGAATTCTTTTTCTGGAAGGTTGCCTATCTCCACTTCATTTAGTTTTTTTTCTGGGGTTTTATCTTGTTCCTTTATCTAGTACATAGCCCTCTGCCTTTTCATATCATCTATCTTCCTGTGAATGTGGTTTTAGTTCCACAGGCTGCAGGATTGTAGTTCTTCTTGCTTCTGCTGTCTGCCCTCTGGTGGATGAGGCTATCTAAGAGGCTTGTGCAAGTTTCCTGATGGGAGGAACTGGTGGTGGGTAGAGCTGGCTGTTGCTCTGGTGGGCAGAGCTCAGTAAAACTTTAATCCACTTGTCTGCTGATGGGTGGGGCTGGGTTCCCTCCCTGTTGGTTGTTTGGCCTGAGGCGACCCAACACTGGAGCCTACCCGGGCTCTTTGGTGGGGCTAATGGCGGACTCTGGGAGGGCTCACGCCAAGGAGTACTTCCCAGAACTTCTGCTGCCAGTGTCCTTGTCCTCATGGTCAGACACAGCCACCCCCCGCCTCTGCAGGAGACCCTCGAACATTAGCAGGTAGGTCTGGTTCAGTCTCCTATGGGATCACTGCTCCTTCCCCTGGGTCCTGATGCACACACTACTTTGTGTGTGCCCTCCAAGAGTGTAGTCTCTGTTTCCCCAAGTCCTGTAGAAATCCTGCAATCAAATCCTGCTAGCCTTCAGTCTGATTCTCTAGGAATTCCTCTTCCCATTGCCGGGCCCCCAGGTTGGGAAGCCTGATGTGAGGCTCAGAACCTTCACTCCAGTGGGTGGACTTCTGTGGTATAAGTGTTTTCCAGTTTGTGAGTCACCCACCCAGCAGTTATGGGATTTGATTTTATTGTGATTGCCCCCCTTCTACCATCTCATTGTGGCTTCTCCTTTGTCTTTGGACACGGGGTGTCTTTTTTGGTGAGTTCCAGTGTCTTCCTGTCGATGATTGTTCAGCAGTTAGTTGTGATTCTGGTGCTCTTGCAAGAGGGAGTGAGGGCACATCCTTCTACTCTGCCATCTTGAGCCAATCTCTGTTCTCTTTTCAAGTTATGTTTTCAATGGACTGTTCCAGAAATCTTCAAGTATACGGAAGATATAGAGCAGAACCATGACATTTGCATGTACATTATCTTGATTAAACTCTTGTTAACATTTTGCCATATTTACTTTAAGAGAAAGTTTTATATATGAAACACTTCAAATTGTAGACTTTTCTCTCCTAAATACTTCAGTATTCAGTATGCATCTCCTAAGAATAAGGTTATTCTACATAATAATACCATTATCACACCTAAGAAAATGAATAATAACTTGCTAATATCATCTAATTTAAATTACATATTCAAATTTCCCCAGTTGTCCCCAACATAAATTTTTGAAATTAATACTTTAGAACCAGAATCCAATCAGAGTTAATGAACTGCATCTTGTTGTTATGGTTTTTAATCTCTCTTATTCTAAAAGAATCCCCTCACCTTTTTCTTTTAAGTTACATTGACATTTGAGTTGTCATGTAGAGTCTCATCTTCTGATTTGCCTGATCATATCCTTGTGGTGTCATTTAACTTTTTTTTAATATAGTTTTTGTTCCCTGTAAGCTGGAAATTAATTTTAAAGGCTTGATTATATTTGGTTAACAATTTTGGTAGAATGCTCACTTTTTTTTTGTTAATGGACAAATATCATTCCTTATTCCTTAATGGTTTGTCCTTTGAATTTCAACAATTCCTGTTTCTCCCTTTTTCTATCAAATAGCTTAGTTCTGGCAAAGCGCTTTTTTTTGGTTGTTGTTCCTACAGCTATGACTACTGAATGATTTCATCAACCCATTTTGGAGTCTTTTTCTTTGTATTCCAGTATAACAATCTTAATCTGCCCTGTGGCAATACACACGTCTCATGGGGAGAAATGGAGTACAAGGAAATGTAAATGAGAAAAGCACCTTGATTACAGTTTAAGAATTACTGTGCCATGCCTTTTTTTTTTTTTTCTCATGAAACTTACAGTCTAATGCAAACGTGGGGGCAGATACTAGTCAAATAGTCACACAAATGAGTGATTAATTAAAACCAAGGCAAGGGCTTAGAAGGAAAGGAGAACAATTCTAAGAAAGCAATCCTAGGAGGACCTAGCCTGGATGGTGGGGCCAGAGAAGACTTCCTGGAGGATGAAACTGTGCCATGCCTTTAAAAAAGTTGTGGCGGACGAAGCTTCTGGAGCAGGTGAGAAGTCAGAGGAAGCAGAGGTCTTGCCCCCAAAGGTCTTGCCAAGGATAAGGCTCATTTTGTAGCCACTCATATTTTTTTCACAGCACCATCATCCTTAGCATTTTTTCTGTTGACTCGGATCTCAGAGATTAGTAGAAGGATAAATTAACTGTGAAATTCACCTTGATTCTGAATAGAGTCTTATAATAGTCTCTATCCTGTTGTGACTTTTCCAATAGTCTTGTGAAATCAGTAGGGAATAGACCATTTATTTCCATTCCAGAGGAAAAAGAATCAATTTTGAACTTTTTTTTTTTTCCAGTACAACAAATGTTTATTGAACCCTTATTGTACAAAGGAGTTGTACATAAAGTTAGCTTGAGCCCACATGTTGCTAATAGTGGGGAAGAAGACACATAAACAAATATCTTCCTTGTAAATGTCAGAGATAAGGTGTCAAGGGGTCAAAAATGAAGGGCTTGGGACTGCCCTGGTGGTGCAGTGGTTAAGAATCCGCCTGCCAATGCAGGGGACACGGGTTCGATCTCTGGTCCGGGAAGATCCCACATGCTGCAGAGCAACTAAGCCCATGCGCCACAACTACTGAGCCTGTGCTCTAGAGCCCTCGAGCCACAACTACTGAGCTCACGTGTCACAACTACTGAAGCCCGGGTGCCTAGAGCCCATGCTCCGCTACAAGAGAAGCCACTGCAATGAGAAGCCCACGCACCGCGATGAAGAGTAGTCCCCGCTCGCCACAACTAGAGAAAGCCTGCGCACAGCAACGAAGACCCAACGCAGCCAAAAATAAATAAATAAATAATAAATAAATAAATAAACAAACAATAATAATTTGTATGATGGTTTGAAAACATCAAAAAAAAAATATGAAGGGCTTATCTCAGCCTTCCTGGAGGAGATGAGGCTGAGCTAAGCCTTGAAGGATGAGCAAAAGTCAGATGCCAAATGGTGAGAGGAGCCTTTTTGGCTTGTTCACTGTGGTATTTCTAGCATCTAGCACATGGTAGACATTCAATCCAGTGCATTTATAAAAGAAATCTCAGCAGAGGAAATGTTATAAGCATGCGCGCGCACACACACACACACACACACACAAAGGCATGGGAAACTATAAATAGATCAGAGTTACCAGAAGATGAATCCTTACCCTTTATAGGGTCACAGACCCCTTTGAAAAATTAATGGAAGCCATGGACCTACTCCCTAGTAAAATAAATATACATTCAAAATTTTACAGATAATTTTAGAAGATACAGATATTCTCTAACCCCATCCATATTAAGAATCTATGCTGTAGAAAAAGAAAAGAAACAAACAAAAAAAGAATCTCTGTGGTAGGGAATTAGGAGCATTGAGGTTTTTAAAAACATATATTTGTTTTATTTTGTTTTGTTGTAAACTAGGGAATGACAAAACTGAAGATTTACTTTGGATGCATCATGAAGGGTGGGTTTAAGGGAGATAACATCGGAGGCTGGGCTAGGGAGCCAGGAATCTGAGAACCAGGGAGGTGAGAACAAAAATAGTGTGTCCAGGGCCACTTAGAGCACTGCTTCTCAAACTTTAACATGCATACAAAGCGCTGGGGTGCTATGGACTGAATGTTAGTGTCCCCCTAAAACTCCTGTGTTGAAATCTTAACCCCCAAGATGATGATATTAGGTGACCTTTGGAGTTGCTTAGGCCATGAGGGTGAAGCCCTCATGCAGGGGGTTAATGCCCTTATAAAAGAGATCCCACAGAGCTCCCTAACCCCTTCCAGCATGTCAGGACACAGCAAAAAGACAGTTGTCTATGAACCAGGAAGAGGGCTCCACCAGACAATGAATCTGCTAGTAACTTGATCTTGGACTTCCCAGCCTCCTAAACTACGAGCAATGAATTTCTGTTGTTTATAAGCCACCCAGTCTATGGTACTTTGTTATAGCAGCCTGAATGGACTAAGATACTATGCACCTTTTTAAAATGCAAATTCTGATTCAGTAGAGCTAGGATGGGACCTGAGATTCAGCACTTCCAACAAGGTCCCTGGTTACGTTGACGTTGCTGGTCCAGAGACCACACTTGGAGGAGTAAGGTTCTAGGGAGTCCCTAGGAGGAAGTGCCTTGATACTATCATGGTCTGTCCTCGGCTTTGCAAGCCCAGAGTAGTGTAATCTAAACCTCTCATCTGCAATTTTGAAATTCTAATGATCTGAAAACCAAAAGCACTTTTGTAACTCCTTTGGAGGCAAAACCTGAACTCACGTGAGGCTATTTATAATCCTATTTCCTATTTTGTATGAATATTCATGTTTTCATTCTAAAAATATTGATGTGTTTGATTATGGGAAGCTGCTTTAGACTCTGCTGGGGGGGGTGATGTTATGTGAGGTACCTGATCATATCCTAGAATATAAAAAATTCCAAATTCTTGGGAATGTAAATTGGTGCAGCCACTATGGAAAACAGGATGGAGGTTCTTTAAAAAACTAAAAATAGAATTGCTGTATGATCCAGCAATACCATTCCTGGGTATCTATCCGGAGAAACCTCTAATTCAAAAAGATACATGCACCCCAATGTTCGTAGCAGCAGTATTCACAATAGCCAAGACATGGAAGCAACCTAAGTGTCCATCGACAGATGAATGGATAAAGAAGATGTGGAATATGTACACAGTGGAATACTAAGCCATAAAAAGATGAAATAATGCCACTTGTAGCAACATGGATGAACCTAGAGATTATCATACTAAGTGAAGTAAGTCAGAGAAAGACATATCATAAAATATCACCTATATGTGGAATCTAAAATATGATATAAATGAACTTATTTACAAAACAGAAACAGACTCACAGACATAGAAAACAAACTTATGGTTACCAAAGGGGAAACAGGGGGAGGGGGCAGGGATAAATTAGGAGTTTGGGATTAGTGGATACAAAGTACTATATATAAAATAAACAACAAGGTCCTACTGTATAGCTCAGGGAACTATATTCAACATCCTGTAATAAACCATAATGAAAAAGAATATATATATATATATATATATATATATATATATATATATATATATATATATATATGCATAACTGAATCACTTTGCTGTACACCTGTAGTAACATTGTAAATAAACTATACTTCAAAAAAAAAATTCCAGAAAGTTCCAAAAAGAAAAAAATGTTCCAAACTCTGAAACATTTCTGACTCAGAGTTTGTGGCAATCTGGGGGATGCTTGTCCCATCCATTCCATAATCTTCCTTCTTCTTCTGGGAATTGTTCTCAATTTCATGGAGCTGGGCCTGAACCTGTCCTCCGGCTCCCAGCTCCCCCAATCAGTCACAGAGAATTTGATTAGGGTGGATATCTGACCCAAATCGGGCCAATCAGATTCTATCTGTGGGAATTTAGAATTGGGACTCACAGGTGCTTGTCTCCTTTGGCTGCTGGCGCTGAGGCAGGTGAGAGGTAGCCTTCTTCAGCTGCATGTCTGAGAAGCAGAGAAAGCTAATCTGTAGAGAGAAAAAAATGAAGCATGTGTGAGACAGAAACGAGGGGCAGCCTTGGGAATGCGAGATGCAGACCAACAGCAGGGGCAGCAGCTTCAATCCTGACTGCTTTCTGGTTTCTGGTTCTAGTCCTAATTGCCCTTTCTGCCCTTGAGTTCTGTGACACACCACCACCGTCTTGTAATAAATTCCTACATTGTGTTAATACTACCTAAAGTGGGTTTCATTGAATTGCCTTAACTAAGACAATAACATAACTATTTTTAGTGCAGGAAAAAAATTTTTAGACTCTGAGAATGGACATACAAATCAAATTCCCAAGAGAAGACTGATTTATTAATTTCTGTGCAGAGTAACTGCCAGTGGGACCAGAATACTCCCACTTACAGGTCAGCCTGTTCTTTCCCAGTGGGAAAATCTACATGGGAAGCCACATTATAATGAGAAGGCAGCTTGATGAGTGCAGACGAACCAGATAATTAGGGGATCTGAGCAGACTGTCTGCATGTGAGGATGGCCACAGGCACTTTTCCCCAGGTCCAGGATGTGCTGAACCTGCCGTGTGGTGTACAAGTGTGCACGTGCTAGGGCACACTTGGAAAACAGGCCACCTCACGAAAACCAGTTCACCCAACAGCCAGGTCAGCTAATGAGCCATTTACCTTAAATGAGTATTTGTTAAAACATTTCATGTGTGATGGAATGGTTTCCACAGCTTTCTGAGTATTTTTCCCCTAAGGCGACTGGTAACTGTTTTATGTTATATAGTTCTTTTCCATCTTTTTTCCTTTTCTTTTCCCTTTCTCTTCCCCTCCCTCTTCCCCTTCCTTCGTTCTTTCCTTCCTTCCTCCCCTCCTCCTTTCCTTCCTTTCCTTCCTTCCTCCCTTCCTCCTTCCCCCTCTCCCTCCTTCCTTTCTCTTCTACCCCTATTTCAAAGATAATTTTGCCCATTGGTTGAAGGTTGTCCACCTTCTCACCTTTATCCATGCTCCCTCCCCCCTCCCCCCTGCCCTTCATCTCCTAGATCCCAAGACTGGAGGTAGAGTCTTCAGAGGTGAGCTAATGAAGACCAGAAATAGTGTCCAAGAGAGAAAATGGGTGGAGTGAATCTAAACTAGACTGTGGGGTGGGGATGTTGGAGGGGGAGCTGAAGGTCAGGAACCAGACCCTCCAGGTGACTTGAAACACCAAGATCAAAGCAGCAGGAGCAGGACCTGTCAACAGGAAATCAAACCTGGAGTCCAGGATGGGACAAGACACTGGACTGAAGGGAGAACAGGCAGAAAGCAAGTGAGGAAATAATAACAGTTGTTCTGTATTTCCATTCCATTAACTATCTCAGACTTCTCTGTTTCTTTAAAATCATATTATGTGTCTTTTGGAAATTTTTGTGCAGTGTTGAATTTGCATAAATCTGGAGTTACTCAGCTCAGGGAGTGTTTTTACTTATGATTCATAGATTTTATCCCCTTTTTAAAACTTCTCCTTCCTGTTGCTTGTTGTCTGCTTCTCAGACATTTGTGTACTAGATTTCATTTTTAAGAAAATTACCCCAAATCCAGTGTTTATTGCTGTGTAGTGAGGCATTTCTGTGTTGACAGGGAGAGTGGAAAGAGGAGACAAGTTCATCAGAAACATATTAAGCTCTATTGCTTTATATTTTGTGACATCTAAATGATGAAGTAACACTACTGGACTACAAATATTAACCCACATATTATTTTTAAAGCTTTTTAAAATCAAATAAAGTGAGTTTTAACCAAAAAACTTTGTTTCCACCATAAAAATGGTATATATTTGTATCTGCTTCCTGTTGCTGCTGTAACTAATTACCATAACTTAGTGGCTTAAGATAATGTAAATTTCTTTTTTTTTTTTGAGATTGTATGATTTTCTTTTTTAAAAAATTTGTATGGAAACACAAAAGACCCCGAATAGCCACAGCAATCTTGAGAAAGAAAAAAGGAGTTGGAGGAATCAGGCTCCCGGACTTCAGACTATACTACAAAGTTACAGTAATCAAGACAGTATGGTACTGGAACAAAAACAGAAATATAGATCAATGGAACAGGACAGAAAGCCCAGAGATAAACCCATGCACATATGGTCACCTTATCTTTGATAAAGGAGGCAAGAATATACAATGGAGAAAAGATAGCCTCTTCAATAAGTGGTGCTGGGAAAACTGGACAGGTACATGTAAAATAATGAAATTAGAACACTCCCTAACACCATACACAAAAATAAACTGAAAATGGATTAAAGACCTAAATGTATAGCCAGACACTATCAAACTCTTAGAGGAAAACATAGGCAGAACACTCTATGACATAAATCACAGCAAGATCCTTTTTGACCCACCTCCTAGAGAAATGGAAATAAAAACAAAAATAAACAAATGGGACCTAATGAAACTTAAAAGCTTTTGCACAGCAAATGAAACCATAAACAAGACGAAAAGACAACCCTCAGAATGGGAGAAAATGTTTGCAAATGAATCAATGGACAAAGGATTAATCTCCAAAATTTACAAGCAGCTCATGCAGCTCAATATCAAAAATACAAACAACCCCATCCAAAAATGGGCAGAAGACCTAAATAGACATTTCTCCAAAGAAGATATACAGATTGCCAACAAACACATGAAAGAATGCTCAACATCATTAATCATTAGAGAAATGCAAATCAAAACTACAATGAGATATCACCTCACACTGGTCAGAATGGCCATCATCAAAAAATCTACAAACAATAAATGCTGGAGAGGGTGTGGAGAAAAGGGAACCCTCTTGCACTGTTGGTGGGAATGTATATTGATACAGCCACTATGGAGAACAGTATGGAGGTTCCTTAAAAAACTAAAAATAGAACTACCATACAACCCAGCAAACCCACTACTGGGCATATACCCTGAGAAAACCATAATTCAAAAAGAGTCATGTACCACAATGTTCATTGCAGTTCTATTTACAATAGCCAGGACATGGAAGCCTAAGTGTCCATCAACAGATGAATGGATAAAGAAGATGTGGCACATATATACAATGGAATATTACTCAGCCATATAAAGGAACGAAATTGAGTTATTTGTAGTGAGGTGGATGGACCTAGAGTCTGTCATACAGAGTGAAGCAAGTCAGAAAGAGAAAAACAAATATCGTATGCTAACACATATATATGGAATCTAAAAGAAAAAAAAAAGGTCATGGAGAACCTAGGGGCAAGATGGGAATAAAGATGCAGATCTACTAGAAAATGGACTTGAGGACACGGGGAGGGGGAAGGGTAAACTGGGACAAAGTGAGAGAGTGGTAGTGTATATATGGACATATATACACTACTAAATGTAAAGTAGATAGGTAGTGGGAAGCAGCCACATAGCACAGGGAGATCAGCTCCATGCTTTGTGACCAGCTTGAAGGGTGGGATAGGGAGGGTGGGAGGGAGGGAGATGGAAGAGGGAAGAGATATGGGGATATATGTATATGTATAACTGATTCAATTTGTTATAAAGCAGAAACTAACACACCATTGTAAAGCAATTATACTCCAATAAAAACGTTAAAAATTTTTTTATTAGAGTATAGTTGATTTACAATGTTGTGTTAGTTTCTGCTGTACAGCAATGTGTATCAGTTACACATATACATATATTCACTCTTTTTTAGATTCTTTTCCCATATAGGTCATTACAAAGTATTGAGCAGAGTTCCCTGTGCTATAGAGTATGTCCTTATTAGTTGAGATAACGCTAATTTATTATCTTACAGATATAGAGATCAGAAATCCTAAAATTAAGGTGTTAGCAGGGCTGTGCTTCTTCCGGAGGCTCTAGGAGAAAATCTGTTTCCTTGCCTTTTCCAGCTTCTAGAGGTGGCCTGCATTCTTTGGCTCACAGTCCCTTCCTCTATCTCCAAAGCCATCAGTGAAGCATCTTCAAATCTCTCCCTGACTACAACCTCTGCTACTGTTATCATATTGCCTTCTTTCTCTAACACTACTGCCTTCCTCTTACAAGACTTATGTGATTACATTGGACCACATAATCCAGGATAAGCTCCCTATCTTGAGATCCTTAATTTAATCACATCTACAATGCCCCTTTTACTGGGTAAGGTAACATATCCACTGGTTCTGGGGATAAGGATATGGACATCTTTGGGGAGTCTATAGAAATACTCATTTATACTATTTGGCCTACCATAATAATCACTCATAGGCATTAATAAAATACATTTCAGAAAAATAGAAAAATATAATTCATGGCTCAACTACTGAAAGGTAAACACAATATTTCCTTCCATCTTTTTTTAAATGAACAGTTTTACATAGTTATGATCATGCAATGTATATGTATGTATACAATTTGAAACCCTGTTTCTTCACTAAATATTATATCATAGTCCATTTTCCATGTTAGTACCTAGCCTGGGCAAACAGTTTTATTGACTACATAGTATTCCATTGAGTGAATATACCATATTTTACTTAAGCCTTTTCTTATTGTTTGGAAATTAGAAGTTGTTTTTAATTTTTAAATATTATAAATAACTCTGTGACAAGTATTTTTGCT
This sequence comes from Balaenoptera ricei, assembly GCF_028023285.1. Taxonomy (NCBI): domain Eukaryota; kingdom Metazoa; phylum Chordata; class Mammalia; order Artiodactyla; family Balaenopteridae; genus Balaenoptera; species Balaenoptera ricei. Next base: position 68,434,939 of record NC_082646.1, read on the forward strand.
CATAAAGATTTTTGTGTTTATGTTTTTCCTTGGGGATAGATTCCAGACATGGAATTACTTTATCAAAGTCTTTTTACAGCAAATGTTTTTCAAAGAGTTTATATAAAATTTCAGAGCCATCAAGATATATATTAGTACCCATTTTACTATATTCTCACCAGCACCAAACAAAACAACAATCACAATAATAACTTTGCCAATCAGGTAGGTAGAATAGATAACTTACTTTTGTTTTAATTTGCATTCATTTGTTTACAAGGGAGAGTGAACATTTTCTCATGGTGTTATTTGACAGTTATTATTCTTCTTTGATTAATTATTGATTCAGGCCTTTTACATTTGGGGGTCAAAGTTTTTGTTTTTTAATTTTATTTATTTATTTTTGGCTGTGTTGGGTCTTCGTTGCTGCACGCAGGCTTTCTCTAGTTGTGGCGAGCGGGGGCTACTCTTCGTTGCGGTGCACGGGGTTCTCATTGCGGTGGCTTCTCTTGTTGCGAAGCACGGGCTCTAGGCACGCAGGCTTCAGTAGTTGTGGCTTGTGGGCTCTAGAGTTCAGGCTCAGTAGTTGTGGCTCACTGGCTTAGTTGCTCCGCGGCATGTGGGATCTTCCTGGACCAGGGCTCGAACTCGTGTCCCCTGCATTGGCAGGCAGATTCTTATCTACTGTGCCACCAGGGAAGCCCTCAAAGTATTTTTAAAATTAACTTGTCTAATATCTATACATTTTAAAAGTTTATTTAATGTTTGTGATATTTGCTATAATTATTTTCTCTTGTCTCATTTCTATACTTTGTAAGTTTTAAATTTGTACATAGTCTAACCTATCCATCCTTTTTTCCACCTTTTTCTTTGCTTCTTTAAAAGTCCTCCTGTCCCTGCAGCAACATGGAAGGACCTAGAGATTCTCATACTAAGTGTAGTAAGCCACAGAAAGACAAATACCATAGGATATCACTTATATGTAGAATTAAAAAAAAAAAAAAAGATACAAATGAACTTATTTACAAAACAGAAAGAGACTCATAGACATAGAAAACAAACTTATGGTTACCAAAGGGGAAAGTTGGGGGAGGGATGGATTAGGAGTATGGGATTAACAGATACACACTACTGTATATATACTGAATCACTGTGCTACACACTGAAACTAACACGATGTTGTAAATCAGCTATACTTCAATTTAAAAAAAAGCTAGGCTAGTTTATTCTAAGAGACTGGCAAGGGTCAGTCAGGACAACCTCTAATTTGAGCCTAAATGCCAATCTGTAAGTTGGTGGCCTAACTGTATATATGAAGGAAGGAGCACAAAATGTGTCCTGGGCTGAGCATGTGAAGACAAAGAGTCAAGCCTTACTTTAAAATTAAATGTTGTTATTTTTATTTCAGTGAATTAAAAGATACTTTTATTGTTTGCAAAAAATCCTCCTGTCCCAATGGTTAAATACACAGTACATTTAATATTCTTCTAGTTTTTCTTATGGTTTAAAAGTGTCTCTTTAATCCATCTGGAATTTATGTTGGTATGAAATCTATGGAGAGGATATCACTACGTAAGTCCCCTACATACGAACCTTCAAGTTGCAAACTTTCAAAGATGCAAACATGCGTTCCATCAACGTCAGGCGTGAGTGAAATTGCAGCTTGCCCCCGTTTCCTATTGCTGAGGTTCCTTCAGCTCTACCATCTCCCACTTCCTCTCCCTCCTCCAGTCAGTAACTCATCTTGCCTGTTCACTCGATGCCAGCCCCTGTATGCCAGCTGTTGTACTGTACTACTGTACTTTTCAAGGTACTGTATGTAAGATTAAAAATGTTTTATTTTTTGTATTTGTTTGTTTTTTATGTATTATTTGTGTGAAAAGTATTATAAACCTATTACAGTACAGCACTATGTAGCCAACTGTGTTAGTTCGGTACCTAGGCTAACTTTGCTGGACTTACAAATTGAACATACGAACGCGCTCTTGGAAAAGAACACTTTCGTATGTAGGGGACTTACTGTACCTGCTAAAATTCTACCCAGAGGAGGGGGCCTGATTTGCACTTCTGAGTTCTTTGCACTGAGCTGCCTTTTCCCTCTTCACTGAAAAGAAAGAAAAGTGGTGACAGAAAGGTGTGAAATGCTATGTTGTTTTCCTAGTCATAGGGAATAATCTCCCCCTTTTCTGAATATGTCCAAACTTCTCCAAATATTCTCACCTTCTGATTAGTATTTAAGCTTAAAATTGAAACAAGTAGCTTTAGATAAATTGGCTTAAATATATTGAAAGTACTCAAAAGTGGGCAAATAGAAAAAAAAAAGTCAAACTTTTAAAAAGCAATGGAAACCATTCTATCAGACATAAAATATTGTATATTTGATAAATATAAATTCTGGATGAATGGGTTTAGGTAAGTTAAGCAAGAGCTGACAATCTTTCCTCTGGACAATAATTAGACCAGCACTGTCCAGTGGAAATAAAATGTGGGCCACACATGGAATTTTAAGCTTTCTAGTAGCCACATTAGAAAAGTAAAAAGTAGCAGGTGAGGTTAATCTAAATAATGTCTTTTATCTAAACCAATATATCTGAAATGATATCATTTCAACACACAATCTATGTTAAAATTCTTGAGATAGTTTATATTCTTTTTTTCATACTAAGTCTTTAAAGTCCAGTGTTTATGTTCCACTTATGGTACATCTCAATTTGGATTAAACTCATTCCAGATGCTCATTAGCTGTGGGGCTAGTGGCCGTTCTCTTGGATAGAGCAGCTCTGGACACAGTGACACATTTTGGCTGCTGGACTTTTTTCCTACACTCCATGCTGAACAACCTTTAAAAAATGTCTTTTTTCAGGGCCGAATATAGTTGATTAGCTTTTGGTATCATTTGGTTACAACTATTTTAAACATAACCCTTCTCACATACAGATGGTCAATAGGCACTTGAAAAGATGCTCATCATCGCTAATTATTAGAGAAATGCAAATCAAAACTACAATGAGAAAAAAAAAAAAAAAACTACAATGAGGTACCACCGCACAACGGTCAGAACGGCCATCACTAAAAAGTCAACAAATAGGGAATTCCCTGGTGGTCCAGTGGTTAGGACTCTGTGCTTTCACTGCTGAGGGTGTGGGTTCAATCCCTGGTTGGGGAGCTAGGATCTCATATGCCGCGCAGCGTAGCCAAAAAAAAAATTGCTGCAGAGGGTGTGGAGAAAAGGGAATCCTCCTACATTGTTGGTGGGAATGTAAATTGGTGCTGCCATAGCAATTCCACTCCTGTGCATATATCTGGAAAAAACTATAATCCAAAAAGATACATGCACTCCTATGTTCATAGCAGCACTATTTACAATAGCCAAGACTTGGAAACAACCTAAATGTCCAAGGACAGATGAATGGATAAAGAAGATGTGGTATATGTATGCAACAGGATACTACTTAGCCATAAAAAATAATGAAATAATGCCATTTGTAGCAACATGGATGGACCTACAGATTATCATACTAAGTGAAGTAAGTCAGGAAGAGAAAGACAAATACCATATGATATCCCTTATATGTGGAATCTAAAATATGACATGAATGAACTTTTCTATGAAACAGAAACAGACTCACAGGCCTAGAGAACAGACTTGTGGTTGCCAAGGGGGAGGGGTGGATTGGGATTTTGGGATTAGCAGATGCAAACTATTATATATAGATTGGATAAACAACAAGGTCCCTATAACACAGGGAACTATATTCAATATCCTGTCATAAACCATAATGGAAAAGAAAAAGAACATAACTCTTCTCGAAAGAACTTGGGTGTTTCCCAATCTCTGCAGCCCTGGTTTATAGACAACCTCTTGGTCACTCTTTCCATCTCTCTGACTCTTTCTCCCTCAGCCTCTTACCTCCCACTCATCCCCCTCCATTTTCAGAATAAAAATAGCTTTATTACTTTTTTCTGATTAAAAAAGTAATAATTATGTTTATTGTAAAAAAGGAAAGAATCAGGCACTCAGAAGGAAAAAACAAAGAAAGTGGAAATCAATTTTAGCTTATTACAGAAAGATAACCCATTAATTGCATTTAGGTAGCTCTTTTTTCAGTATTGCAAATATACATTTATGAAAACAGAATCATACAGCATATGCTATTTCACTTTGCCCTTCACAAATAATATATCACGGATATACTTGTGTTCAGAAATATGAATTGACCTCATTGTTCTTCATGGCTGCACAGCAGTGTTCCATATATGTATTTACCATGTTTATGTAACTGACCTCCTAGTGTTAGACATTTGGGTCATTTCCAACTTTTCACTCTTGCAACTAGTACATCAGAGAACATACTTATATGTATCTCTTTGCATAAGTGTTTCATAATTTTCTAAGAAGACATTTCTAAATTGGGTTAAATTTTGATAATTTGAATGATAATATGTACCTGGTAGTAGCTCCTTGCCTCCAAGATGTGCCAGTCATGAGAGAAGCCACAGATAGTCCTGTTCTCCTGCTGGGTAAATGATAGGTTTGCACTTCCCTATCCAGGGAAAGGGTTAGATTGTCCTTCAGAAAGCTTATGCAATTTACATTTTTATAACAGAGTGTGAGAATATTTGTCATCCTGTATCTTCACTGGCACTGGGTATTAGCAATCCTTTCTAATCACATCCATTTTACTTTGAATCTTCCTAATTTTGCTTGTAAAGTTCTAGAAGTACTTTGACATTGATTGTAACATATGGAGAGGTTCAAAGTTTTGAGAGAATTAAATTACATGCTGAATATCTCTAAATGACTTCATGTAAGTAAGAGGGGCTACCTTGGTGCATCAAACAGGGTGGGCTTGGTTGTGCTGAAGTAAGGAGCAACTCAAAACCTATTTCTCGTTCATGATCCATATTCAGTGCAGTTCACCAGGGGAGTTTTTTTCATGATAGACACCAGGCAATTCAGGCTGACAAGAGACCCAATCTTGTGTCTAGAATTACCTCGTCAGGTAGAAGGGGACCTAACAAATCACGCTCTGGCTCTTGAAGCTTCCACCTCACCAGATACAAGGCACTTCACCTCACATTTCATTTCCCAAAGCAAACTACAAGAATACACCCCACTTCCAAGGCGATAGGGAAGCACAAACCCATCATATACCCAACAGGAGAACAGGGCTATCTGTGACCTTCCCTAATGCTTGGCACATCTTGGAGGAAAGGAGCTACTACCAGTACATACTCTTATTCAAATGTCACAGATAAAAAACCTGAGAGTTAGTTTAAGAAATAGCTCAAGATCACTTAGCAGGTAAGAGACTGTAGTTTAGGTGTGTATAACTTAAAACACGCGCTCTTGGTACCACATTAACCTCTTAGGAGCACCTGCAACATTTCCAAAAAGAAGTCCAGCTTTCGGGACATACATCTCTTTGGAGTCATCCCTGGAGCTGTTTTCATGCTCCTTGCTTTCTCAGTTGGCACATCAAACATGTCACTGTGCCTAGTCCTTCGTAGGCCTTCCTGCTTCCCATCTGACAAACTCTGCTCAGGGTCAGTTCTCCTGTGTGGCCATAGTTCTGCAAAAGTGCCCACTGTGATGTCCTTCTCCTAAGGCATACACTTTGGTCCATCATTTGTAAATATAGCAGTATCATTGCTTTGGGGATGTTTTCTTGCAAATACCCTATGCTCTGATCATGTTTCAGTTCAAAAGAGGTCCAAAGAACATTGTTTTGGACAACTGTGTAAGTCTTGATAATTTACAAGTGTCTTGTCTGTGCACATTTTCTTTTATTTCTTGGCTGCGTTGGGTCTTTGTTGCTACGTGCAGGTTTTCTCTAGTTGTGGCAAGCAGGGGCTACTCTTCTCTGTGGTGTGCGGGCTTCTCATTTCGGTGGCTTCTCTTGTTGTGGAGCACAGGCTCTAGGCACGTGGGCTTCAGTAGTTGCAGCACGCAGGTTCAGTAGTTGTGGCATGTGGCCTCAGCAGTTGTGGCTCACAGGCTCTAGAGCGCAGGCTCAGTAGTTATGGCGCACGGGTTTAGTTGCTCTGCGGCATGTGGGATCTTCCCGGACCAGGGATCGGACCTGTGTCCCCTGCTTTGGCAGGTGGATTCTTAACCACTGCGCCACCAGGGGAGTCCCTGCATTTTGTTTTTGGACAATAATATTCTGGGGGAAGGAAACTAAAATTTCTTGGGAACCTATTGAGTGCCAGGCACTGTTCTAAGCATTTTCATATATTTTTATCCTCATTTATTCTTCATAACAACACTCTGAGGGAGGGATTATTATTCAGGAATATAACTATCCAATCAAAGAGGATGATTAAAGTAAAAAAAAGACATCTGGTCTCGGATTTCTGAATAGGGATAATAACACTTTCTTTATCATGTCTTCCTTTAATTACTCTCATGGGGAGTTTTTCAGCTTCTGCAGTATATTTATAATTTCTAAAAGGTGTGTTTGACCATCCCTGTAGGATTGGAAATGGGTATTAAGGTTGCAAATAAAAAAACTCAACCTATCCTGGCTTAAGCAATAAAAGGGGAATTTATTGGCTTATGCAACTAAAAAGCACAAGGATAGACAGAGCTTCAGGTATAGTTTGACCCAGAAGCTTGATACTAGGTCCAAATCTCACTCTGTTTCTTGGTACTGGTTCTCCTTATATTGGCTTCATCTTCAGACTCTAAGTGGTGGAAAAGAAGGTTTTTGGTAGCCTTTTGTCCTCCTAGATTTAAGTCCAGTAGAAAAGAGCATGTGTTTCTCTCTCAGGAGTCCCACAGAAGTTTTATTGCATTTCACTGGCTATGTTTAGGTCGAAGTTTATCCCTTAAGCAATTACTATGGGGTGGGGACTGTGATACTGTAATTGATCAGGTCTGAGTTTATGTCCGTCCCTGAAATTAGGGATTAGTCACCTTGCCCTTTGCACAGGGACTTCATGAGAGTGAGGGTGGGTTCCAGAGAGGAAAATCAGGGAGCAGTTGCCAGAAGAAAGTTATATGCGTGCTGCATAGTGAAAACAGCTGATACCCAGTACAAACAGTGCTTTAAAATTGTCCACCCCCTTTTCGACCCCTTAGAATAATTTACAGTATAAAAAGGTTTTCATGTTATACAAGCTTAGCTCACAAGTTTACTTTGAGGATAAAGAAAAGTGTTCTTTAGAAGATACACATTTATCTAATAATCACTATGAAACATGAAAACTTTATATTTTTCCTCAGCTATCAGAAAGCTTAAAGCTGTGTTAGTGTTCAATTACAGAGAGTTTCTCTTCCCAAATTCTTGCTACAGTTATTTAGCTTATCTTTTTAAAAAGTAACTTCTTTTTACTTAAAACGAAAAGAAAAAAACATATTCTTGCAGAAAAATTGGAGAATACAGAAAAAAACAGGGATAATCATTTTTCTATCTTTTTTCCTTGCGTTTATGCCATAAATTCTTTTCATGTGCAAAATTGGGATAATGCCATGCATACAACATAACTTTTTTCATTTAACAATATATTGTGAATATTTTGCCATATTTTAAGATATTATTATATGTGATTTTTAACGATTGCTTAGTATTCTCCCAACGGATGTACCACAATTTACTTACAAATGTGTCCCAACATTTTTTCCCCTGTTATATAATATAGCAATGGACATCTGGCGCTGTGTACAGCTGCAGTTAATTCCTTAGGATAAATTTTAGAAGTGGATTTGTTCCCCAGAAAAGCTGTACCGCCATATACAATTTTCATAGACAATTTTTTTTTCCATAGCTGGCAGAGAAGTAAAAGAAATATCAGTAGTTTATTGCTACTTTGCACAAGAACACTAAGCTATATCCATTTAGTAGTTTCCCGGGAAAGGTCACCTGATTGACTCTTGAGCTGTTCTTGAAAAGTCATTTGGCAGTTCTAATTTTCCATCTGCTTTCTCAGTTAGTGGGCAAAAGGCATTTTTTCCCAGATGACTATTGCTATCCTGTTTTGAAGTCATATGAGGCCATTAGTGCTTTATGACCACCATTTAGAGGGAGCACCCTACAAAGGCTGCGAAAATTCTCAGGATACAAGTCAGAGCAGACTTCCTGGAGGAGACAAGTCTTCAGTGGGGAACTGTATTTGGGTAGCATCAAGTAGGCACAGGAGGAGCAGATTGTATCTACTTCGTAGGGACAAAGACCGTTTGGAGCACCTTGCCATAAACCAGCATAATATAAAACCACTGGTACACAAAAGGAATAAAACTGAAAACCTATGCCATTTTCCCATCAGTGAACAACATGCTTTTTTGACCAACAGTTTATCCTCCTAAGAAGCTTCTGTTTAGAGTGTTGCCAGTATCAGCTATGTACCTTCTATGGGCTAGGCTGACCTGCATTCTTTTTATTAAGGAATGAGATGACTGTTTTAGGACATTTAAGAGCTGGAGACTAGTGAAAGGGATATTCTTTGTTTACTTTCATTCTCTATAGAAAGCATTGCTGAGCAACATTCAGATATGACCTGTGTTGTTTTGCAGCTCTTTACCCAAAGTGGGGTTGTTCTGGAAGTTTGAGTAGTCTAGGACCCCCTGGATGGAATGGTCCACTTGGTCTTAGGGAGTGAAGACAGAAGTCATTTGCCTGCAGCTCTTGGCCAAGTCCTCTGAACACTATCAAGCTCCTTTGGCTACTACCCCTGGGGAACAAAATGGAGTGTTCCTCTGTTTGATGTAGGCAGTCCCAGCGGGGAGGCTTTCTCTACCCTTAACAAGAATATTTAAAGGACAAGTGAACATAATTTTTGGACACAGAGAAATTATTACAGAAAATTTGCATCCATTTCACGTTCCACTGGTTACAAGAAGCATAGTCTTCTGGAGGGGTACCCACAGACTTGGTGTGACTTAAGCACGAGGGTCAATTACAACTGTCTAATCCCAATGGTTTCCCATGAGAAGGAAGAAGCTATCATTAACTGCATGAGGAGTGTTAGGGGGTGTTGGGTCCGTCAAGCAGAACTTGTTCAGGACCTTCCAGCCCTTTTACATCAGGTTAAGCCAGTAACTGAAGAAACACCAAATACTTTCACTTGAATTGGAAGTGCTCCAGAAATATTGCTGCTAGTGAATCATGCAAAGGTGTAGTCAGAAAGCAATTCCAGACAGGTGGGAAGGAGAGGCTTTGGAATACTCCATGGTTTGAAGTTCCCCTGGGATAAATATCTAGCCTGAGACCAACAGTAGTGGCACCAGCCTTGTGTTCTGAACTCTGTGGAATCTCTCAAGAGCCAACTAGGTCCAGCCCTAAAGCTCCTGGTAAAGATGACCCCTGGAGAGAAAAGTGAACACACATGGGCTGCAGACTGAGCAGCCTGCAAAATAAGTCCTTGTTTGTCTTTGAGGTCCTCATGCTAAGGAGGGGACCTCTGTGCTGTTTGTTCCTGCCATAGCACCTGGCCTGCAGCAGTTGTCAACATCTGCTGGAAGGATGAACGGATGGGTGAGGGAGGCTAGGCAAGAGCAGTTCCAACCGCCTCTGGTCCTGCCTGCCCGGTCTTCACGCATGCGTGCGCAGCGCTGTACCTTAGCAATGAAGGACGACGTGACAGAGGCCGCGGTAGAGCACAGAGGTGATGAGCTTGGGATTTGGGGTCAGACACATCTGGGCCCTAATCCTAGCTCTGCCACTTGTTCACTGTGTGACCTCAGACCAGTTACTTGATCTCTGACTTTCGTTTCCACACATAGAAAATGGATATAATAAAATCTTCCTCATTTGGCTATCAGGAGAATAAAATAAGATAATGCCTTTAAAACATTTAGCTAAGTCCCTGACACACAGTAAATGCTCAATGGGCCCATCTGGGATTCTTTGCATCTGTAGATGCAATGCTGTAAACCCAGAGAGTTAGCCTGGGGGGCACGGCACACGTCACTCTTTCTAGAGGGTGTGGCATGGTGGGTTCTGGACCCTGTGGTGTCAGCCAGTGTACAGTACTGGCACTCAGGGTTATTGTCATGTGTGTGGGCCACAAATCATGAGTGAAAGGCTCTGAGGCCACATGTGTGGGGATGAGGTCAGAGCTAGACTTGATAGAGTCACACTGAGCCAGAAGCAGATCTGCTTGATTCTCTGGATAAGAGTTATAACTGATATCATAGAAGATGAGAGATGGAAGGGAGCTTCAGCTGGGTTTAGCCTGGGTCTGAAATTTGATGGGGCTTCCTCATCAATCAAGGCATGTGTCTGCTCAGCAGGGATGGACCCTCCCTGTCCAGCGCATTTATAGGGCCATCATGACTGTTAAATTTGATTCAGGCAAGATGCACCACTGGGTAAATTTTATTGTGAGATCTCCATGCCAGGAGCTCATACAATCTGTGATCTGAGAAAGCCCCAGAACATTGAGATAAGAGCCAAGTTTTGCCCTGTCGGAGTGATGATTGTGTTTGTGAAATTTTAATTGCTCAGGCATGACTGATGGTGCTGTGAGTGATTACTGAATTACACCTTTGGTAATCAGTCGTTCACGCAACAAACACCATTTTCCTTCTTTGCTTTCCTCTCAGGTGAAACTGTAGCAGTGAAAGATCACTTATTTGGGCCCACAATGTGCCAGGAGCATGGCACGCTTCTATGCAGGCTTTTTCCTCCTGCTTGCTTCCATACACAAAAGTGACTCTACATATGAATCCCAGGAGGTTTGGTGGCTCTTTAATATTGCCAGACCTACCTTTTAAAGAGTGAGGTTACTCGAATTCCAGCATAGAGGCTGGATTCAAATGCTGAGCAGGAACACTTGAGAGAAGATGCATATTGTAGCTATTGTTTAGCATCTTTGTGCATGAACTATTCTTATTATCAGATAAAGGAATAATTAAATAGCAGCCACGGTAGCTATGACCACTCAGTGGAGCTCATGGTAATAAATACACTTTGAGATCAAATCCCAGTGCCCCTGTGTACGGTACATAAGTCTCTCAGAGTCACTCTTTCTCCAAGGAGTCAGCATGATATGGTGAATGCTACGTTCTGACCTGGAAGTTGGGATACTGGGGTTCAAAATTCTGGCTCTGTCACATACCTGCCAAGTGACTCTGTGAAAGCTGCTGCTTCCTTGTCTGCAGAACAAGGGGGCAGTCCTTAGAGTTACTCCCAGTTCCAACATTCTAGGAGACTGAGCTAGCTTGGAGGGTCATTTAGAAATAGGGAAACAACGTAACAACTGTTCAAATTAGGGTATCCATGGTAACTCTGAGCAGGGGTCACAGACATTTGGCACTGGATAGCGAAATCTCAGAGCTATGGAACTCAACTCAAGTGCAAAGTCCCTAGAACCACTCAATTGTCACAAGTTTTTAATGTGAAATTCTTTAATGGACACTTCCATGATATTGGTGGATAATGACTTTGATTAAATTAATGCTCTTTGAAATCTATTTGCAAACTCTAGTCGCTTATTATTTTTCATTATTATTAGTAGGAAGAAAACAGCATCAACTATGTATTCAGTGCTTATGATATATTAAGCACTTTTTACACTGTGCTAAGCATTACCTCATTAGATCTTCCCAATAACTCTATTATTGCCCCCATTTTACAGATGAGAAAACTAAGGCTCAGAGAGGTTCAGAGGCTTTTCCAAGTTCCCATCATTAGTAAATGGATGCAGTAGGATTTGAATCTGGCTCATTCTGACTTCAAGTCCACACTCTATTTTTTTCTTTTTTTTATGGCTAGAAATCTAGAGTTTTGTATCACATATGAACAGCATCATTATAATCAACACGCATTTGCAAACTGTCAGCTGTGGGCAGAAGGCAGGGGAGGAGAAATCAAATTTAGTCCTTGCCTTTAAGATCTTCAAATCTAGGAGATGGAGCATGCCTGTAAATGATACAACAGTATAAGGCAATGAGTGGTATTGATTGTTAAAACTGGAAGGGCTCAGAGGCAGGAAAAGTCCCTGAGGATTCTGAAAAAGCTTTATTAACAAACTGGGACTTCATTTGGATCCTAAAGAATGGAGGCTGAAAATACCTTGGGAAAGCAGAGAGAAGAAAGATACTGGAGGCAGGTGGAAGTGTAAGAGCAAAGACCTAGAGATGGGAATGTACTTGGTATGTTCTAAGAACATTGGGTAGGTGTGGCTACCTGACACTAGCATAAGCTTTGGGGAACAAGAAGGAAGCTTGGCCACCAAGTAAGGACTCAATCTCCTCTGTGAAGACAGTTCCCCTAAGCAGGTGCACATATACTGGGTGTGTCTTCTTTGTAAAGCAAGAAATGAATGACTTCTATAGAGATATTAGATTGTTTCTCCTACATAAAAATACTGACTCAGATAGTTAGAGAAATTTTGCTAATGAACAAGCACCCACTTAGAGGATATTTGTAAATCTCATCCAAGACTCTAACATTTGCTTGGTTACACTAATGAAGCAAATTAATAAGCTGTCTTTCACACTGCTCATGTTAAATGCTTATGCATTTATTGACAGGAATTGGAAGCAAACAGAATGACTAAAAAAGCTGTGTTAGGATGGTGGCATTATGGGTGATTTTCTTTTCCTCTTTAAACTTGACTTTAAGATTACTGTTAAATACTGACTTTTTTTTCAATGAGCCCAGTCATGTTGGCATCCTAAGGAAATTTCTGAATTGAATATTAACTAAGTTATTTGCAATTTTTAGTGACCAGAAATTCTGATTTTAAAAATAGATGGATTGGAAGAATTAATATTGTTAAAATGGCCATACTACCCAAAGCAGTATACAGATTTTATGCTACCCCTATCAAAATATCCATGACAGTTTTCACAGAACTAGAACAAATGAATAATCCTAAAATTTCTATGGACTCACAGAAGACCCTGAGTAGCCAAACAATCTTCAGAAAAAAGAACAAAGCTGGAAGTATCACACGCCCTGACTTCTGACTATACTACAAAGCTACAGTCATCAAAACAGTATGGTAATCGCACAAAAACAGACACAGAGATCTGTGGAACAGAATAGAGAGCCCAGAAATAAACCTACACACTTATGGTCAATTAATCTTCAACAAAGGAGGAAAGAATATACATTGGAGAAAAGACTGTCTCTTTAATAAATGGTGCTGGGAAACCTGGATAACTACATGTAAAAGAATAAAATGAGAACATTTTCTCACACCATATACAAAAATAAACTTAAAATGAATTAAAGATCTAAATATAAGACTGGAAACCATAAAAATCCTACAAGAAAAGATAGGCAGAACACTCTCTGACATAAATCGTAGCAATATTATTTTTGGATCTGTCTCCTAAGGCAAAGGAAACAAAAGCAAAAATAAACAAATGGGACTTGATTAAGCTTAAAAGCTTTTGCACAGCAGAGCAAATCATCAACACAATAAAAAGACAACCTACTGAATGGAAGAAAATATTTGCAAATGATATGACTGATAAGGAACTAATTTCTAATATATATAAACAGTTCATACAACTCAATATCAAAAAAACAACCCAATTTAAAAATGAGAAGACGTGAATAGACATTTTTCCAAAGAAGATATTACAGATGGCCAATAGGCACATGAAAAGATGCTCAACATCACCAATCACCAGAGAAATGCAACTCAAAACCATAATGAGATATCACTTCACATTGGTCAGAATGGGCTATCATTAAAAAGCCTACAAATAACAAATGTTAGTGAGGATGTGGAGGAATGGGAACCCTTGTACACTATTGGTGGGAATGTAAATTGCTGCAGCCACTATGGAAAACAGTATGGAGGTTCTTCAAAAAACTAAAAATAGAACTGCCATATGATCCAGCAATTCACTGCTGGGTATTTATCTGAAGAAAACAAAAACACTAATTTGAAAAGATACATGCACCCCAATGTTCATACCAGCATTATTTACAGCAGCAAAGATATGGAAGCAACCTAAGTGTCCATCAACAGATGAATGAATAAAGATGTGGTGTGTATATACAATGCAATATTGCTCAGCCATAAAAAAAATTCTGCCTAGAGAGTATTATGCTGAAAGACATACTGTATGTTATCACTTATATGTGGAATCTAAAAAAAAATAAACGAATATAACAAAACAGAAACAGACTCACAGATATAGAGGAAAAACTAGTGGTTACCAATGGGGAGAGGGGAGGGGAGGGGAGAGGGGCAAGATAAGGGTAGGGGATGAAAAGGTGCAAACTACTATGTATATAATAAATAAGCTACAAGGATATATTGTACAACACAGGGAATATAACCACTATTTTATAATAACTTTAAATGGAGTATAATCTATAAAAATATTAAACCACTATGTTGTACACCTGAAACTAATATAATACTGTAAGTCAACTATACTTAAATTTTAAAAAGTGCTTGCTACTTAGTAGGTACTTAGTAAATAAATGTTGTTGGAGTTTGAATAGCTTGGGAAAAAAAACTCATTAGAGAAGAAATCTGCAACAAATCAAAGGAGATTTTACATACCATTTGTTGGCCTGGATTGCCTTTGTTCTCTTTGGCAGCCAGGGGAACTCCTATTCATCCTTCAAAAACCCAGCAGGCTTTCCCTTCTCTTTGAAGCCTTCCCATCCACTCTGCCCATTTATACTCCAACCCCCACCACCCCCTGCTGGTAACTCTGTTTGTCCATTCTACCTTATATCAGTAGGAAGCAGTAATTTGGGGTCATTTAGGCAGTTTAAGAATCATAGCTCCACTATTTGTTAGCTGTGCAATTGTTACATAACTGAGCCTCAGTTTCCTCGTCTGTAAAATGGAGATAAAACCTTTGAGCAGATGAGGATTGAAATAAAGTAGCATAAAACGCTTAGGCCAGTTTACAGCATTTAACATGTGCTCAGTGTTTCCTTTCATAATTAGCTGTTTTTATGATTGCATTTATCACATTGTATTTGCTGCTTACTTGTTCTTCTCTCTCACCAGCCCTTAAAGGGCAGGGACAACATTCTGCTTATCTCTGGTACCCAGTACCTGGCACACACTGGGCTCTCAGTTAAGGGTTTATTGAAGAAGGGAACAGAGTGAGCTGCTTGGAGGTCTGGGGTACCGGCTCCATGAGCTCTCCTCTTCCCCTGCAGCCGGTGCTTTATGCTCACTGGCTAAGCCCCCTCTGGGCTCCACCATCACCTCTAAGCGTATTTGGAGTCTTCCTGACAGCTTCTGCCGCGGGAAGAAAGGCTTCAAGCGAGGGCAAAACAGTCCTGAACTCCCTGCAGCTCTGGGCCTTCTCGGAGAGCCCAGGCCCTGCGGCCCAAGTCGCGTCAGGGCACCGAATGCCCCTCTGAGGTGGCAGGACACCCCCCGGCCCCCCGCGAGCCAGTTAGGCCCCAGAGGCCCCAGGAGGGCCTAAGGCTGCGGCTCAAAGAAGCCGGTGTTGAGGGCTGTTGTGCAGGGCCCCTCCGCCTCTCACTTGGGTGGCTTCCAAGCAGGGACTGGCCCCTTCAGCTCCACTCCAGGGTTTCTGCAGTTTGTTTGAAGGCAGCAGAGGGGGCCGGTGGAGGCCCCCAGGCCCAGGGCCTAGGCTGGCAGCCCCCGAGGCCCAGCCGGGGGAATAACATCCCCCCCACCAGCACTGCAGGGGCCCCGGGAGGCAGAGCTGCGGGGCAGCTTGGGGAGAACAGTCCCCAGCAGACGGGGGCGCCCTCGGGAGGGACGTGGGGCAGGATTTGAGGGGAGGAGGCCTTAATGAGGACTCAGCGGAGAAAGAAGCCTGAGGGATACGAGTGGGGAAGCTGGAGGGAAGGGGCCAGAGGCCCCCAGCCTGGACGCTCTGACACAGAAAGGAAGGAGCCAGGGCAGCCAAATGACCTCCATCCATCGGGGAGTGGGGCAGAGGCCAGGGAGGAAGTGGTGCTGGATTCAGTGGGGGGAGAGAGGAAAGGAGCTGAAGCGAGGGGAGAAGTAGAGGAAGGGAAGACAGGAGAAAAGAGGAGAGAGGCAGAGAGACAGAGGAGAGAGAAACAGAGAGAGACACATACAGAGACACACACACACACATCAACAGAAAGAGAGCCAGCGGCAGAGAGGGAGTGGGGAGGGGAGGGGAGAGAGAAGGAAGGAGATGGGGGGTGGAGAGACAAGGGGAGGGGAGAGAAAGAAAGAGGGGGAAAACCTAGAGAGAAGTGGGAGGGGGATAAAGGGGGAAGGGAAGGTGGAAGAATGCAGGGAAGGGAGCAAAAAGGCGAGTGAGCTGTAGAGCCTGAGCCAGAGGGAGAGGGAGGGGAGGCAGCTGCGAGGGAGAGGCTTGGCAGGCAGCCTGGAGGAGGAGGAGACTTTGAGGAGGCCAGTCTGGCAGTTGAGAGAGAGAGAGCTCCCTCTCTGATATGACCAAATAAAAAGGCTCAACAAACAGGGAAGCATGTTCCTTGGTCCTTGGGTCACTTAGTCAACAGCAGGGCGGGCTGTGCCGGGGCTGCTGAGTACTTCCTGGAGGTGGCAGTGGGGAGGGCAGGGAGGAGAGCAGAAGGAGAGGGCAGATTCGTTGCCTGGGTGTTGGCTGAGGGTCACAGATGGAAGGAGGTGGTGTTTATTTATTCTTTTATTTGTTCAACAAACATTAAGTGAGCAACCATGCTGAGCACTGCCCCAGACTCTAGGACCACAGAGACATAGCCTCAGCCACATATTGTGAGCAGTCTAGTGGGGGTTACAGATGAAACACACATCCCAGCAGTACAACCGGGGGCCAGTTACTTAACTGCTCTGTGCCTCAGTTTTCTCATCTGGAAAATGGGGTTTATTAGGAGACCTACTCTATAGGGTTGTTTTGAGGATTAAATGAAATAATCTATATTAAGTACTAACATGGTGCCTGGCACAAAGTGATACTCCAAAAGGGTTTACCTATCAGTGTTTTTGAGCTGTTGGGTCTTGAAGGAGAAGACATTTGCCAAATGGGAGCAGAAGGGGAGGAACCTCCCAGGCAGAGGCCACAGAAGCCCTAAGAAGGAGGGCTGACTATGATGGCTGTGGGGCTAATGAGAGCGGTGGGAATGTGGATTACCTGCAATAGCATCACCCTGGGGGAGGGGCTTGCTAAATGTTCAGATTCTTGGGCCCTTCTTCAAACCTACTAGATCTGGGTCTTTGGGCAGGGCTTGGAAATCTGTATTTTAAATTGCTCCCCAAGGCAGTTCTGTTGCATCCCTTCCCTCCATGCTAGCCCAAGGCCCTGTCCTAGTTCAGGCTTTATTGTGTGCAGTATAATAAACAGCTTTCTAATGGATCCAGCCCTGCTTTAGTCTCCCCTGTAATCTGATCCTCCTTTAAAAGAGGTCTTCTCCGTGAAGACTTCCCTGACTGCTCAGGGCAGAAGTAATGGCTCACTTCTGTTTCCACTGCACCTTGGACGGCCCTGTATTATAACTTATGAAACTATCAGAGTCGTTGCTATGTGTGTCTATGTCTCTCCCTATGCCTGTCTCTTACAAAAAGATGAGGCCTTGAGGACAGAGGCAGGGCCAAATTTATCTTCTACCCCCTGGCCTGACACATAGTAGAGAATCTTATGAAGACTTGTTCACCAAATGGGTGTCTGGCTCTCTAGAGGATGCCAGTGAGAGGGAATCCCCTTACATCCTCTTCTAGGGGGTCTCTGGGTTTTTCTTCCCTTTGTTTTCTTTTGTTCATTGGGCCTCATTTGGCAGCAAGATGATCTCCTGTAGAGAAATTTCTGGTCAGAGTACACGGCAGATTTTAGGCAGTTATAAGTCAAGTTGGCCTTGACTGAATCTCAAGGACCTCATGGGGTAATGTGTCCTGGAGAGAATCCTAAGCTTGTTCCCACATTTCTGAGCACACTGTGTTTTAGATGAAGGCGGTGGTAGGTAAACTCCTTTTTTCTTTGTAGGTGGGGAACCTGGGGCCTGCAGCAACTGGGAAGAGCCAGGACAAGGGACATACTGCTTGGTAGTGATGCGGAGGAGTGGGAACAGAGGGACCTGACCGGGAATCCCATTTGCCTCTCCCAAGGTCCTAGCCTCTAAAATCTAGGCTGCTTCATTTTATGTTTTTCCAGCTGAGTCAACTCTTAGATTTGCACTTTCAGGGCTCCCATCCAAGAGAGGTCTTCAGCTGGCATCAGTTGTGATGGTTCCCATGGGGATGCATTTAAAAATGATAATGATGCTGATGTCAGGGCTATGGCCTGGCCCTGTGTTAAGGGTCCCCTCACATATTGTTATTTCGTCCTCATAACAGTCCTATACAGTAGATCATATTCTTCCCTTGCCCCATTTCACAGATGAGGAAATTGAGATACAGAAGGGTTAAGAAACACACCAAAGATCACCAGCTAGTAAGTAGCAGAGCTGGGTTTTGAACCCCTGCCTGTGTCATTCCAGAAATGGGGCACTTAACGACATGCCTGACGAACAGTTTAATGCCTTTTCATTCCATTTCATTGCACTAACATGCTATTGACTGTCAATGAAGAGAACAACTGCAAAAACCTCTAATGAGCATGGAAAATACTGATGATCAGAGATCCATGGAAAAGAAAGGGATGCTTCATGGAGTGGGTGTTGTGGTTGTTAATTGTCAGAAAATAATTAAGAGTAGGAACAAATAAAAATAATCCTGTTAGCATGATTGTGGGTGAACTTTAGTTTTTTTACTTTCAGAAAATATCCTTAGGTCATTGTGTCATAGTCTTTACAAAAATATAACATAAAGAACAGAAGCCCCGGGAATTCCCTAGCAGTCCAGTGGTTAGGACTCCACACTCTCACTGCAGAGGGCCTGGGTTCAATCCCTGGTCAGGGAACTAAGATCCCAAAGCCTTGCAGAGGGCCAAAAAAAAAAAAAAAAAAAGAGCAGAAGACCCCTGGCTTGGTGTGTCATACCGGGTATGGCCACATGGTGTCCCTCCAGCTCAGTCTAAACCTTCCAGACTACGGACTTCCAGTCTCCGCCTGGCTGAGAGGCAAGGGCTAGTCGGAGCTGAGAGGACCGTAATCCATCGAGCCAGCTTCTAACTGCTGGAGCAGGAAAGGCACTATGGCCTGAAGGGCAGAGGGGACAGAAGGCCAGAGGATGGCAGTTTGTTTGCTTCTGAGTGTCCCAATGTTCTGACATTGAATGTTCATTATACTTGTCTGAAGAAAGGAAACAGGAAGGTTTTAGATTTGCAGAATAGGAGGGCTGCTTTCTGGGTCAAATAATTTGAGGGAGGGCAGGAAGGAGGTTGGAGTGGGGGCTGAGAAACAGGAGGGTCCAGAGTTTTTGTAGGAGGGTGAAGGGGCGGCAGTGTAGTTGGAAGGAAGGGTTGGGGATTTGTTTTGAAGCTGTGTTTGCACAGCAAGCACGCTATGTCACACATCAGTAAGAAAAAAAAACGTTGTCTAAAGAAGACTTTCACCCCATATTTTATTTTCGTTTTATTGCCAGTTGGTTCTAAACTCTGGCTTTTAACCTATCAAACCGGGCAATCGTTATTTTTTGGTATGATGGCAGACATTCAACCTTTTCAGTGGCATTCGGATTTCTTGTAGGACAGTGGTTCTCAAACTGGTGTGTATTACTATCAGCTGGAGGGCTTGTGGAAGCAGATTGCTGGGCCACACCCCAGAGTTTCTGATTCAGTAGATCTGGGGTGGGGCCTGAGTATGTACTTTTCTGAAAAGTTCTCAGATGATGCTGATATCGCTGGTCCCAAGACCACGCTTTGAGAACCACGACTGTAAAGGAATTACTTTCCTCACACGGTCTGCCATTGTACTCTCATTTTAAAGCCAAAAGTCAAAGAGCTTAAATTCTTTCACTGGATGCCCACCTTTAGAGTGGGTGGGCTGCGACATTTGCTCAGCCAGTGGGGCTATTTTTTCAGGGAGACTGGAGCAAATGTTGCAAGGCTAAGTTGGATTGGTGGGAGGTTGTTAGGGGCAACAGCAGCCTCCTGCTGATTGGGCCATCAGTATTGTGTGTTGCCCAGGGTTTTGGTGGCTTGGCTAGTCCAAGCCAGGTGTTCCAATCTCCCCTGATTCTATTCCTTCAGTAGGAGTAGTAAATTCCCTTCTTCTTGACTTAGCCAGAGTCCCTTCTGTTGCTTGCATCCAAGATCTCTGACTCAGCCTCTCCTCTGTACTGTCTCCCACTACAGCAGCATGGAGGGAACTGAGTGAACTCGGATGGCATTCAAGTTAGCAGCAGAGCTAAGAACTGGAGTCTTGAATTTCTCTCTCCCAGGCGAGGGCTCTTCCCTCTACATCTACAGCTTCCACCTCTGATCCACAAAAGAGCCCTGCTTAGAAAGGCATTTGCAGAATGAGTGTATTAAACTTTTCTGAAATATGGTAGGGCATCCAAATATATAAATAAAACCAAGCAGTAGGCACTCAAAGTTTGCAGCCCTAAGAACGCTACAATTCCATGACTAATGTTTCTCTTAAAAAAAAGAAAGGATTCAGCCCTTTTAGCAATTGCAGGCAGTTTTAAAAATGGTAGGACTCCCACTCTGCCTTTAAGTATTGTCAGCTTTTCATCTGTTTTAGGATTTCAGACCTTGTTGCTATGGATAGTCATTTACTATAAAGATATTGGTGGCTGGGGAGCAGAGGCTCCCAAAGGAAAATGCGCTTGTATTCAAGTCGGTCCCTCTGCTCTTCCCTGTATAGCACCCTGCAATCCCTAGGAAGGGGGCTGTGGAGGAAGGGAGGCAGGTCAGCAGCAGGACTGACAGAGGTATAACCAAGAAGTCCACAGCCCTGGAGGGGTGCATGCACATAGCAGAGCTGTCCCTTCTCCCCTTGTATGGTGCGCCCGGCTTCCGGGTACCCTTGGAGTGTTAGAGCAGGAGGAGAATGAGCTCTGGTCTCAGCTCTTCCAGGTACTAGCTGTGTAACTTCGGGGTTTTTTTTTTTGTTTTTTTACCTCTCTGGGTCTTGTAGGAGTTTCCTATTACTGCTGTAACAAATTTCCACAAACCCCATGGCTTAAAACAACACAAGCTCACTATTTTATAGTTTTGGAGGTCAGAAGTCTGAAAATGGGTCTTACAAGGTTAAAATCAAAGGCTGTGTACCTTCTGGAGGCTCTAGGGGAGAATCGACTTCTTGCCGTTTCCAGCTTTTAGAGACTGCTCGCGTTCCTTGGCTCCTGAGCACATCACCCTGATCTCTGCTTCCATCATCACATCTCCTTTTCTGACTCTGACTCGCCTACCTCTCTCTTTTAAGGACCTTTCTAATTACATTGGGCCCACCTGGATAACCCACAATACACTCATTTAGATCTTAACCTGCCAAACCCCTTTAATCATGTAAGAACATAGATTCTGGGGATTAGGGCATGGACACCTTTTGGGGGCGGTCTATCATAATATTCGTTTATACTGTTCAGCCCTCCATAATATTCATTAATAAAGCATTAATAAAATACCGTTCAGATAAATAGAAAGAAGAAAAATATAACTCATGGTTCAAGTACTGAAAGATAAACACAAGGAACATGCTTCCATCTTTTTTTAAATGAAGTTTTTACATAGTTATAATCATACTGCTGCTACAATTTGAAATCCTGGTTTTTCATTAGATATTATGTCATAATCTCCTGTAATAATCAAGATTTCACAGGCAGCTGCGAAGATCAAAGGCACTAGTCTTTCTGAAGAGAGCTTGGTATACAGTAAGGACGGGGACAGCTGGTAGTTATTGCTCTTATGACCCAACTCACCTGGGTGGGTGGGTTGGGAAGAGGCACTTGAACTCATGACTCAGCTGTATCACCCTAAGTTCCTCATGCTGTGTGTATGTGCGCGTGTATCTGCGTTTGCCTGCATGAACGTAGGGCCTAGAGTGGGGACAGTTTTGTATTCAGCAGCTCCTCTCATTCAGAAAGACCCAGCAAACCTATGGACAAATGTCTAGAACAGTCGTTTGTAACCCTCACTGTGCATCAGAATCACCTCATGAGCTTCTAAAAAGCATAGATTCCCTGAGTTCCATCCACCAGAAGTGGTGGTTCCATTAGTCCAGGGTGAAACCCAAGCGTCTTGTTTTGCCAAAGCTCCCCAAATGATTTTGATATACTGGAACCACTGATCTAGACCAACACGTGGGGAACCTGGGAAAAGATTCCAGCTGGTGTGGAAGGCTGCGATGGGCCGATGGCAAAGGCAAAGGTTTTAGTCAGGCGTCTTCATTTAAGAAGACAAGCTGTTACCTCTCCCTGCTGCTCTGCTCTCTGGCCCCAGTACTAACCCAGAAAAATTGTCTTGGGGGAGCCAGCGGAGGGGCTCTGAGTGTATCAGGATAGTCACGAGGGTTTGCTCTCTACCAACAGATCCTCTTTCCTCAGGCCACAGTGAGGCCAGGCCATGCCTCTGAGCTGTCTGGGCTCTGCAAGGGGGATGCACATCTTTCAGTATCTCCTGTTTTCAGTGAGAGGAGCAGGTGGTGGAGGGAGTGCAAGCAGAAACCTCCCTGAGACATGCCCCACCCCCAGCCTCCCAGGGAGGAGGAGGGGCAGCAATCAGTCACCTGGGGCAGCAGCCAGACTGTTAATTAGTTGGGGACAAGTGAGTGAGGCAGTGAGAGGGCACCTTTTCCAGAACTACTGGTACTAGGATGAGCAGCCTTCTTTGATCTGGAAAAAGAGGCCTTCTGTTTGCTGATTGTCTTGTTTCTAGACATGAAGCAGTGCCTTTGGGGGCCCCAAGTGCCATAGGTGCGTGGAATTTGCCACATTGAGGGATTTTAAGACCGACTCTGGGTTCTGTCCCGCAGACAATGCTCGGTTCACTCACAAGCTCATTTTTCTATAAGAGCAAGGGAATATGTATATATTTAGGGCTTATTGCATGTTCACCACTTATGCTACTTACAGGCATTATCTCACTTATTTTCCTCACAACAATCCTGGGAAACAGATACTATTACTTTCTCATTTTACAGATGAAGATGCAGTGACTTAGTTTGGTTAAATAATTTGCCCAGCATTACTGGTGAAGGCTGAGCCCAGATCTTGTTCTCTGACCACAATGCCTTTTACCAACAGATGGGTATGGGGAAGATGGGTAGAGGAGAGTGGAGCAGGGGACCCAGAGGAACAGGTCACATGTGCACAGTATAGTCTGTCTCTGCCCTCCAGCCATGCCTGGCTCAGCCCATTTGATCCAGGGCGAGGAATGGCAGTGGGTGGGTCTGGAATTCCTACTCAGGAGCCTGATGGTTCACATGCCTGGGGGGGCCCTGAATCTCCAGAGTCCACCAAGTCAAAGGCTCTCTCTCCCATTACATGGCTTGTCCTTGATCACTGAATTCCTGCTTTTCTCCCTTCCTATCTGTCCTCTCCCCCCAGCCCCATTCAATCGACATCCACCCCATCAGATCCTTTGCTGCGTGTGGGCTTCCAGGCTGGGCTGGGAGCCCTGCCCTGGCATGAAGGAGCCGTGTGGTTGGGTTCTGATTCTCTGCCTGGTCCTCTCTGTGGGGCCCCCTCCTTGGAGAGTTTGGACCTGTCCTCTCAATCCCCAGCCCTCACTCAGCAGGGCCCTGATGGATGGGCTCACGGCTGACTGCTGGATTTGCTCTGGCCGCCCAAGGGACCTGTGGCTTTGGCTGTGGTTATTGGATGGCCCTGCTGACCCTCGCGGCCCTCCAGCTGTGTGTTGTTCTAGTCTCTGTCCTGCTGGGCCACAGATTCTTTCCCTTCCTTCTGTAGGGGAAGCTCTTTAGCTTTTATGCAGTTGCCAGACTGAAGTCAAGAGGACACTGGCTGCTGGGTGATTCCACCTCTTCTGTAATTCAGACATTCTGCCCTGCATTTGGCTCTCACCCTCCACAATTTCTCATACGTATGTATGTAAGTGGTGTCTGCGTGGGTGTCCAGATATTCGGTGTGAATGCAAAGCATAGTCTCCTGGGAACAGAAGAGCAGGAGCTTCTTTATTACCTCTATTCAGAATCTGCATATGAAGATACACGCTGTCCCCAGGGAGGTGCTTTAGTCACTCTAATGAGCCTTCCTGCAGATCTCAAGGGACACTCACTGAATGGCCATATAGTAATTGGGAATTTGGATGTGGAGCTGATGTGGGCCAGATGTGCTCCCTTTATAGTAACCATCAAATACTAGAAGTCTCTTTAGACTTTACAGATGAGGAAACCAAGGCCCTGAGGGGAGAGGGTTGATGTAACCAGGGCCTGACTGCAGCTGCCGTAGGACTCCCTGGGTCGGGAAGCCGTTAAGCAGGGTGAACAGTCAGCACACAGGAAGATTTAACAGAGAAATCGCCAACCCCACAGCCACAGGTGAGCCATCATGTTGTATTTCTGAAGGACCGGCAGACAGGATATCCCCTTGCTTTGCCTTCCAAATCTGCTGAGGATGAGTAGACGGGGAATTACATGCTTATCTTTTATGGGAAAGAAGTGCAGTTGCTCCTTAGTTATTGCCACAAGCACTGGAGGAAGAACTAATAAAGGGGGCTGCTATGGGTTGAATCGGTGTCCCCCCAAAAGATATGTTGAAGTCCACAGTCCCCTAGTACTTGGGAATGTGACCTTATATGGAAATACAGTCTTTGCAGAGGTAATCAAGTTCAGATGAGATCATGAGGGTAGGCTCTCATCCAATGTGACTGGTGTCCTTACAAGAAAAGGAAAATCCCGCATGAAGCTGGAGACACAGAGAACGCCACGTGATGACAGAGGCAGAGACTTCAGGGATGCACTTGCAAGCCAAGTCATGCCAAGGATTGCTGAGCACCACCCGAAACTGGAAGAGGCGAGGAGGGATTCTACCCAGAGTCTCAGAGGAAGTGTAGCCCTACCAACACCTTCATTTTGGACTTCTAGCCTCCAGAACTGTGAGAGAATAAATTTCTCTTATTTTAAGCCACCCAGTTTGTGATCCTTTGTTACAGCCGCCCTAGGCAACCAAGGCAGGGCTCTACATAGTGAGTCCCTGCTCTGTATGTGCCTGACACTGAGGCTTAGGGCTCTTGTAAGTTGGGAAAGCCCATCGTGGCCTTGATGCAATTAGAGAGGGAGGCTGTGTGTGAGGGCTCGGGGGAGGAGGTGATGAGAACGGCCTGTGTGAATGTCCCCCTTTCCTTCCCTTTCCTTTCCCCATCTCCCTCCCAGTCTGAGCTCTAACCCTTGGAGCCTGAGCTCTTGGAATCTTGGGATGGAAGTGATGGAACTCAAGGTGGCTGATAGATTCACACTTATGGACTATTTGCCTCCCAAAGGAAAAGCTTGTTGAACCACCAGCATCTCCATGCAGTGGGCTGTTTGGATCTTGAGTGGGGCGGGTGGGGAGGCTGAGTGAGAGTGGGGACTTCCAGTTTCTCTGCAACTTCAGGGGGTTGAGCCCTGGCTATTAACATTAGCTCTCCTGGAGCCAGCACTTGGCCTGCCAGCCCACCCCCTGCTTAGCCCTTCTGTTGTGAACTTCCCCAACATCCACAACCTCCCTCACTCCTTGTGTGAACTTTGTGGTTTGGGAGGGAATGTCCAATCCCACAATCCAGGTCTAAACCTGTCAGGTAGTCCCACCCTTTAGCCACAATGATCGGCTCATGTAGACCAGGTCTAAGCCAATCAGCACATGAGTCTCCTCTGACCACAGGGAACTTTTGTTTTATAATTGAAGGAGCCCAGTTTTCTTTCTCTGGCTAGATATGAACAAGGAAGCATATACCCCTTAGTGCTGTTAGCAGCCATTCTGTGACCATGAGGAGAGCCAGTTTTAGAATGATACGTTGGATAACAGAAGAGTCAGAAAGATTCTGGGTCCTTGATGACTTCAATGAGCTACTGGATGAATCACCATCCTGAAATCTGCCCTATCTCTGGATTCTAGCGTGAATCAATACATCTCATTTATTTTTCAAGCTAATTTGAATTGGTTTTTATCTGTTGCTTATAGTGGTGGTTTTTAAAATGTAACCACAAATTTTTTCGTATTCCTCCTTTCAAAAGATAAAGCCTAAATCCCCTACCCTTAAGTGTGGGATTGACTTTGTGATTTGTTTCTGATGAATAGAGATTGTGGCAGAAGTGACAGTGAGTGACTTCTGAGATTAGGACATAAAGACACTGTAACTTCCTCCTTGCTTTTTCTATTGAGTTACTCACTCTGGGGGAAGTCAGCAGCCATGTTGTGAGAGGACACTCAAGCAGCCCTATGAAGAGGTTCATGTGCTCAGGAACTGAGGCCTTCTGCCATCAACCAGCATTAAGTCACCAGATATGTGAGTGAGCCATCCTGGAAATGAGTTCTCTAGCCCCAGTCAAGCCTTCATATGACAGTGGCCCCAGCTGACATCTTGACTGCAACCTCATGAAAGAATCTGAGCCACAACCACCAAGCTGAGCCACTCCTAAATTCCTGACTTGCAGAAGCTGTGTGATAATAAATGTTTATTATTTTAAGGCAATAAGTTTTGGGATAATTTGTTATGTGGCAATAGATAATATTACACTTATATCTGAAGGCATGCTAACCAATGCACTGTGCTAGTTATAATTACTGAAGCCCAGGAGTGAATCTAAAACTGTTTATTTTACTGGGGCCACCATATTCATTTCATTCTAGGGTCCCAGGGAAGTGAGAAGATGACAGAGAATACACAACTGGGTCGTGTGTCTTGGTCATAAGTTCCCTTTGGCCAGCCTGTTGTGGATATCCACAGGGTCTTACACAGCTCCACAGTTGTGGAGGTCCAGCCTGGTGTGGGAGGAGCACATGGCCAGCACAGTGTGGGAGAGCAGAATTCCTAGGCACTGGAGAGGGGTATGGAAGTGGCTGGACAAGATGAACCTGAATGGGGTGTACAGCTGGGAATAACAGGTGATAAAAGAACATCTGAGCTTTTATCAGTGAGGGTAGATAATAGCAGAAGACCAGAATAGCACTTCCACTT
This sequence comes from Balaenoptera ricei, assembly GCF_028023285.1. Classification (NCBI taxonomy): domain Eukaryota; kingdom Metazoa; phylum Chordata; class Mammalia; order Artiodactyla; family Balaenopteridae; genus Balaenoptera; species Balaenoptera ricei. The sequence goes on from NC_082646.1 coordinate 68,461,796, forward strand.
CAATGCCCTGGTGCTCTATAATTCTGGGAAAAAAAGAAAGGAAACTCAGTGGAATGAGGCTTAAAAAGAAAATGAGTTATGGAAAAGTGAAGTCATATTTCTTGTGTGCTTGAGTTGTGACCTTCGATTCATAGCCACCACACTTGTAATACAATTTGCTTGTTGCTAGAATGCTTCTTCCTCCCCTGCCCCACAACATATGCACAGTGAAATGACTATGTCTCAGGGCTTCTTCCCCAAGGAGCTCCCCTCCCTTGTGGGTCCTAGAGACTCATGTGAGTTCCTCTGTAGCCTATATCCTCCTACTTCCAATGCTGTTCTACATTCCCACCCCCAAGCCTTCACAGAGGCTGTTTTACTGTAGTTCCTCACACATGAGCTAGCCTGTTTAGCCCATAAAAATCTGTCCTCCATGCTGACTTAACCCTTCCTGCCATCACTGGTGATGAGCTAGTTATTTTTGCATGGTTTCTGATGTTGCTACCTTTCCCCTTAACCTCATGCCATCTTGTTTCTCTGCTCAAATAATTGTTGAGCTAGGATGGGAGAAGTTTCCTTCCCCAAATATTATCATTATTTTTCTAATATGCTCTAAAAAGAATGACCTTATTCTTTATTTTATTTATTTTTTTAAATTGGGGTATAGTTGTTTTACAATGTTGTGTAAGTTTCTACTGCACAGCAAAATGAAGTGGAGTTCCCTGTACTATACAGCAGGTTCTCATTAGTTATCTATTTTATACATATTAGTGTATATATGTCAATCCCAGTCTCCCAATTCATCCCACCCCCCCATTCCCCCTTGGTGTCCATACGTTTGTTCTCTACATCTGTGTCTCTATTTCTGCCTTGCAAACCGGTTCATCTGTACCACTTTTCTAGATTCCACATATATGCATTAATATACCATATTTGTTTTTCTTTTCTGACTTACTTCACTCTGTATGACAGTCTCTAGGTCCATCCACATCTCTACAAATGACCAATTTCATTCCTTTTTATGGCTGAGTAATATTCCATTGTATATATGTACCACTACTTCTTTATCCATTCGTCTGTCGATGGGCATTTAGGTTGCTTCCATGACCTGGCTATTGTAAATAGTGCTGCAATGAACATTGGGGTGCATGTGTCTTTTTGAATTATGGTTTTCTCTGGGTATATGCCCAGGAGTGCGGTTGCTGGGTCATATGGTAATTCTATTTTTAGTCTTTTAAGGAACCTCCAGACTGTTGTCCATAGTGGCTGTATCAATTTACATTCCTACCAACAGTGCAAGAGGGTTCCCTTTTCTCCACACTCTCTCCAGCATTTATTGTTTGTAGATTTTTTGATGATGCCCATTCTAACTGGTGTGAGGTGATACCTCATTGTAGTTTTGATTTGCATTTCTCTAATGATTAGTGATGTTGAGCATCATTTCATGTGCCTCTTGGCCATCTGTATGTCTTCTTTGGAGAAATGTCTATTTAGGTCTTCTGCCCATTTTTTGATTGGGTTGTTTGTTTTTTGATATTGAGCTGCATGAGCTGTTTATATATTCTGGAGATTAATCCTTTGTCCATTGATTCATTTGCAAACATTTTCTCCCATTTTAAGAGTTGTCTTTTCATCTTGTTTATGGTTTCCTTTGCTGTGAAAAAGATTTAAGTTTCATTAGGTCTCATTTGTTTATTTTTGTTTTTATTTTCATGACTCTAGGAGGTGGGTCAAAAAAGATCTTGCTGTGATTTATGTCAAAGAGTGCTCTTCCCATGTCTTCCTCTAAGAGTTTTATAGTGTCCGGTCTTACATTTAGGTCTTTAATCCATTTTGAGTTTATTTTTGTGTATGGTGTTAGGGAGTGTTCTAATTTCATTCTTTTACATGTAGCTGTCCAGTTTTCCCAGCACCACTTATTGAAGAGACTGTCTTTTCTCCATTGTATATCCTTGCCTCCTTTGTCATAGATCAGTTGACCATAGGTGCGTGGGTTTATCTCTAGGCTTTCTATCCTGTTCCATTGATCTATATTTCTGTTTTTGTGCCAGTACCATATTGTCTTGATTACTGTAGCTTTGTAGTATAGTCTGAAGCCAGGGAGTTTGATTCCTCCAGCTCTGTTTTTTTCCTCCAGATAGCTTTGGCTATTCGGGGTCTTTTGTGTCTCCATACAAATTTTAAGATTTTTTTGTTCTAGTTCTGTGAAAAATGCAACTGGTAATTTGATAGGGATTGCGTTGAATCTGTAGATTGCTTTGGGTAGTATAGTCATTTTCACAATCTTGATTCTTCCAATCCAAGAACATGGTATATCTCTCCATCTGTTTGTGTCATCTTTGATTTCTTTCATCAGTGTCTTATAGTTTTCTGAGTACAGGAAGAATGACCTTATTCTTATTTTATAAAATAACACAGCTAGCATTTCAACTTTTATTTTGCTCTTTCTTCAGTTTTAGGCTCAAGGGCTACTTCCTCCATGAAGCCTTTCCTCATGCAGGGCCAAACTCCCCATCACTTATTCCTATATCTGTGGTTTACATGCATTATATTGTACTAAGATGATCTGTTTCTGCATCGTTCCCTCTCTGAGAGCCTCTAGAGGCAGGCACTGAGTCTGATTTATTTCTGTATCCTCAGTTCCTAGTATAAAATAGGTGCTCAGTGAACATTTGATGACCTGAGATATTACAGACCATAGCTCTGTGATTCTGTTTAATATCTTTTGCAAATCTATAGCAATTTCTCAACACTTAGAACCTAGGAAGAAAGGCCAGTATTTTTCTGGAACTTTTGGCCTTCAAAGGGTTTTGGAACTAACAGGACTGGTTTAGGATGACTGGATCTGACCTTCCAATATTTAGAGACCAAGATTATTTTAAACATGTATGGAGGAGGATAACAATTTGCATTTTTCATTAATAACTGGGATGGAGTTTGCATCCATGTTCCATCTCACCCATTAGCTGAAAGATGTTGGTTCTTTAGTATAAGAAGGAAAGTTAGAAACTGGTCCAGCCTTCCAAGGGCTGACTAGGCGTGCCCTTCTGTTTCCACTTAAGTTCTGCTGCAGTCATTACTCAGTGATGGTTTTCTGCCTCTGCCAGGCCCAGACTCAGGGGGCTATTCTGAGAGTGTTCCCCTTCGCTCAGGTCTGAGCTGAGCTCCTGCACAATGGCCTGACTACACTCAAACTAGTTATGGAGCAGCTGGGGACATGCCACCCGGATATGTGCAGCATCAAGGGCTGCAGGCTGTGGCTTGGGTAGATGGCTTTGCTTAGGGCTGAGGTATTTCATAAGGGCTCCCTTTCTGCTCTTGGAGGCCTCTGGCTCTGAGATGTGATGACCCCAGAGATGCTCCCTGGGTCCTCATTCCTTCCCCTACTCCTCCAGCAATTAGACAGGACAGCTGATCATCTGTAAGAAGATGATCATGACATTCTTTCCTCTCCAGCCCCTTCTTCTGTTCCCTGAGCCCAGCCCTGCATTCCTAGGAGGTCCGGCAGTGATTCTGTCCTGAGAGTCAGGCCAGTATGGCCTCATGTCAGCCCGATTCCTTCTACCTGGGCTCCAGATCAGCCCAATGGCACCTACACCTTGCCTGCTGCAGTTCAGAAATGCTCTCCCTGGCCTAGTCTGAATTGTGGCTTTCGGTTCAGCAAGCCCCCCTTTCAACAGCTCCTCGCCTGCTTCACTAATAGGCACCAACCACTGACTGCAATCACCAATCTCGGGTCTCAGCTGTGGGACTCGATTCATCCTCTCCAAACACATGCCCTCCAAGGGGGGGCAGACACCATTGTAGTTGCTGAAGAGCCATTTCACATATGCTCACAGAACGTCCTCCAATTCCACATAGGAAATGGGCTCCATAAAACCTTTGTTCATTAAGTGTTCCAGGGACCACAACAAAAGGACTTAGAATTAACCAGAACTGATTAGAATTGGACCATCCAATTCTTTGATTAAAAAGTGCAGGGAAGCTGGTTGTCTGGGCAATCAGGGTGGCTCTAAAATGGGCAATGTTGTATTATAATTCGAATAAACTGCTTGACAAGGAATGAGCACTGTCTGTGCAGAGGGAAACCACAATGAGGGGGTGTTACCAGTCACCCATGCTCTCCTTGGCCCACCATTCTGGAAACCTATTGCAAATGAGGAGGAGGTACAGGGATGGCTGTTTGACAGTTCCTGCCACTTTAAGGTTTAATTGTGCAAGAGCCACTGGTTATTTCCTCCAGGAATTCATATGCCATATGGGCACTTGCTACCAGGTGAACTTAGTGCCTGAATTATGGTTACTGAATTAGATTTTTCTTGGATGTTTTAACTGAGAGAGAACACATGATCCAACGCAGTGGTACCCCACTTTTTTGCATGTCAGAATAACAAGGGGAGTTTAAAATTCCTATGACCGTGCTGCACCCAGATCAATTAAATCAGCATCTCTCAGGGTGAAACCCTCTCTGGCATTAGTGTTTTTAAAAGCTTCCCAGGTGACTGAGAGCCACTGTCTAGTCACTTACACTTTTCCCATCAAAATCCTGTATTAAAATAATTGAATTGTTACTAAATATACATAAAATGATAATTCAGAATTAATAGTGAAATAAATATAACTACGTTAAGTACAACATAGAGATTCTCATGCTAGATTTCAATTGCTATCGATTATTGCTCTCTGTAATTCTGGTTTTCTTTATTCTCCTTTAAGGAAAAGCCCTGAACTTTCTCTCACTTATTCTTGGTGCTAAAAAGTCCTAGGCCATTTATGAGAAACGGATCAAGTGCTAAAAGCTGAGAGGAAAGTTCCATCTCTGGAGTAGAGGTCAAATTTGAAAACCACTCCCAGAATTTAAAGAAAATATGAGTTGAAAGAGATGGAAAAGCTGATAACAGATACGAAAACTCAAAGACTAAGAAGCGGGTCAGAAACTGTTAAGAAAATTACATGAAAAACAATTGAGTAATTTTTAAAAATGCTGAAATTAAAGATTAACCATCTTCGGATCATGCAGATCTTAGATGGTTTCACAGAGTTGAAGTCAGAAAAACTGATCAGCTTGAATCCACACCTAAGTGTTGGCATTCAAACTAGACATAGACTGGCCTGGTCATTAAAAACCTGCCTTGAACGACTAGAACTGGTCTCACCTATGTGAAGGGAAGCACATCCTGAATTTCCATGCCTGTTACTTTTTAAAAATTTAATTTTTATTTTAAAAAAGTAATATGACTATATAGTTTAAAATGGCAAAGAGTACTCTACAGATTTTAATAAAAAGCAGCTGTTTTATGCCTGTCCCCAGAAATCCATGCCTGATTTCTGCTTCCTAGAGACACATTTAACTCTGGTTATTTCTATAGGCATTTATATCCTTATTTATAAATAACAGGCTTATACTGTTATTTCTTACACTTCCAATTTTAGATGCTTCCTACTAACTTCCCATGATGGGAGATGAAGACATCTTCCAGTTCTCTTCCTCCTTTTCTCCTTCCTGCTCAAACTTCTCTCCATCATCCTCTCCAGAGAGTTACACCATAATTCTTAGTTAGATCAACATTCAATATTTACCTGCTTATGACCATTTAATTAAACCACAGATAGCCAATAGGTAACCTATGAATACATTTCCTTTCTTTCATGGCATTTTGTTTTTCTTGGAGTTAAAAACTGTCTTATTTTCTCAGTTTCCAGGGATATTTTGGTGAACATATTCCCCATTCCCCCCAAACTCTTCCACAGAGCTGTAAAACTCGTTGGAGTAAGTCAAGCAAGCACATGAGGGAATCTAGCAGTTCCCTTTCTTTCCCTTGGTACATCCCTCCCACAGCCCTCTGTCCTCTTGATGTGGTTTGGACTGGTTGTTCTCTAGCCTCAGGAACAGCTGAACTTTATTGAACCCCCCTTTCTCATTACCATGTTGGGTCCTTGTTTCTAGAACTCAGTATTTTCCTCTGTCTTGTTTTACTCTCGCTTTGCTGGAGTATATCCTCCAGTTTCTTTTTCAGAAAGGGTGCATGTAGCTAAATTCCTTGAGACCGTGTGTGTCTGAAAAGGTCTGAAGAAGAGCAAAGGTGGTGGGGGGAAGCTGAGCAGGGCCAGAGCACCAGGCTCGTGGAGGGCTGGAGGCCCAGAACCATCCCAAGGAGGCAGACAGGCAGTGAGAGATGGAACTGTGCTGAGGATCCAAGCCCCCGGCTCAGTGCCCCATTGGAATTCACTTACAAAACACAAGCTGAAAGATCCAATTATTAAGAATTTCAAAGTCAGAGCATTAAACCAGGCACACAGGGCCATGAGTGTGAAACCCCGTGTGACTCCACATGTAACACATCTATGAAGCCAGCCCTGGTGGGAGAAAAAAGATCGGCTTATGTATTATACCATGTTCTCCAACTGACCCTATCCATCCAGAAGAAAATGAAGAGAACTTTAACTCCTTCTACATATTAAAATAAATTTCAGATGGATTAAGCATTTAAATGTAAAGGATGGGCAAAATAATACAAGGGCAAAATTTAGGAGAACACACTTATAACTTGGTGGCCTGGGAGATCTTTAAACCAAGACAATAAACGCAGATGCTATAATGGAAAAGACAGTCACATTTACTTGACAAATGATAGACTGGGAAAAAGCTGTAGCATATGAAACAGATAAAGGATTAATGTTTAAAATATGTAAACACCTCTACAAACTGATAAAGAAAAACATCCCGGTTGGAAAATAAACAAAGAATATGAATAGACAATTCGTCTAAGAGAAAAAATCCAGATACAACGTGAAAGATGTTAGGAAAGTGCAAATCAGAGGGACAATGAGATAATACCTCTCACACACCATACTGGGAAAAATTAAACAGAGGTAATAATTAGTAGAGGTTTTTGCTGCGGAAAGGGCACTCTCATATAACTGGTAGAAACGTGAATTGTTAAAAGCACTTACCAAGGGGAATACACATGCTCATGATGCAACAATTTCATTTCTGGGGATTCGTCCTGCAGAAATTAAGAGACCAAGAAATAAGGTTGTGTCCACAAATGTGTTTATTGCAATACTTTTTGTTGTGGCAATAAACAACAATAACAAAACAAAGCTACAATTAAGAATAACAAAAAGTAAACTAAATATCCATCAACATAAGGATTGTTGACCAAACTGTAATATATTCATAATTGAATCATTGTGTAGCCTAGAAAAAAATGAGTTCTATCTATACCAGTTGACACAGAGAGATTCAGTTAGGAGGGAAAAGCAGGATATAGAGAAGGGTATACAGTAAAATCACATTTTCTTTGTGTTTGCAAAATAATGCCTAATCCCCCAAATTGTGTGTGTGTGTATAATTTCATGAATGTGTGATAGTAGAGAAAAGTGTGAAGACACACATCAGTTTTTGATCCTTGATTTTGCTGGGAGTTGAGAAGGAGGAAGGTAAATGGGAGGATAGGATGGAGGTTGTTTTGGTGAGAAGAGGTGAGTCTGAACTCTGAATGGAATGCGGATGATTGCACAATGGAGAAACCTTTAGTGAAAGCTTATTCATTTGAGCTGGGCTTTGGCTGTTGCTTTCATTTCTGACACTTGGGTTCCAGGGTCAATAACAGTCATAGTAAAATTTAATTTCAAGGACGTAGTAGTCCCAGAAGCAAATAAGCTGAAAAACTTAGGATACCTTTAGAGGAATCTGCCTAATGTTAGATTTCTTCTCTAAAACAATAAATTTGAGAAGTCAGTGGTACAATGCCTACAGAAATAGAGAACTCTTACCTAATGCTATAAACTGAATGTCTGTGTGTCCCCCACCCCCAATTCATATATTGAGACCTAATGCCCAAAGTGATGGCATCTGGAGGTGGGGCCTCTGGAAGGTAATTAGGTCATGAGTGTGGAGCCCTCAGGAATGAGATTAATGCCCTTAGAAGGCGATTCCAGAAAGTCCCCTCCTGCCCTCCACCATGTGAGGTTGTATGAACCAGGAAGTGAACCCTCACCAGACATGGTATCTTGGACTTCCCAGCCTACAGAACTGTGAGAAATAAAATTTCCGTTGTTTATAAGCCACCCAGTCTATGGTATTTTGTTATAGCAGCCCGAATGAACTAAGACACCTAGCCATGTTGTCATCAATCCATGACAACATTCTCTGATCTCCAAAGGCTAAGAAAAGGTACCACCCAAGCACTCTTTCTATAAAATGACTCAAATATTTTTTCCAAATTACATGAAAATGAATCAAAACAAAAATGCAAGATGGGAAATTTGGGATTGGAAAGAAGCAGCAGCAAGCACAAAAACCGGTTAAAGAAACACAAAGTTAATCATAACCTCTAACCGCTAATGAGAGAGGGTTTGATACAGATATTTGTAAATAATTGCTACCATGGCGACAAAATGGAATGTAAAATCCTACAACTTTAAATATTTATTTACCTATTTATTTGTAACAGCATTTTCAGGTGGTAAAAGAAAATAAGCTCACTGTAATTAATTTTAAAATGCAGAAAAAATTATAAAGAGTATTTATATCCCATCATCCAGAGGGAATGCTGTTAATGCTGTTTTTGTGAGTTTTTCTTTCTCTGTGTGTCTCTCTGTGTTTAAAAAATGGAATTTTATTACTTATGCAGTATAATATTCTATTTGATTCACTTTATAATATGTTATGAATATTTGCTCAGTTCATTAAATATTCTTTGAAAAGTTGATTTTAAGGGACTTTATAATATTTTATTGTAAGGAGTACCATAAGTTATTTAACCGTTTCTCATTGGGCAACATTTAGGTTGTTTCTAGTTTTCAGGTATATTTAAGAAAAATTCTGGTACAAACTGCTTTATTAATTATAATTATTCTTAACTGAAATAGCTAATAATTTTCTTTACATAGATTCTGAGAAGTGGATTTACTGGGTCAAGAGATATAAACTATTTTTAAGTCTCTTGATGCCTGTTGCCAAATAATTTTCCGGGAAGTTAGTTCCAATTTATCCTCCCACTAGCAGTGCATGACAATGCTCATCTCCGTGTACCCTTCAGTGTTGGAGTAAGAAATGAAAGTTTTGCCAATTTGATAGGTAAAAGGTACCATTTCTTTAAAAGTTCTGTATAATCTTTCTTTTAAAATCAATATTGTAGATAATTTGGAAAACACTGAAAAACATGGGGAAGAAAATAAGTATATTACTCTTGAAAATACAGAGCACTTTCACACATTTTTCATTGAGTCCTCCAAACAACTTCATGAAGTACAGCCTTTAGTGTTGCCCCCACCTTGCAGTTATTCCCAATGCAGATCAGAGAGGTTAAGGGAGTTGCCTACATCACACAGCTAGTGAGAGGTGGGCTGGGCACTACATCAGGTCCTTTTTAACACTTAATCTCATGCTTTCCCCACTATACTAGTTGCCCCTGGAGGGGCTAGAGATGAGAGGTGAAGTGTACCTAATATATTCCTGATAACTCAGAGCAGGGAATGCATTGTTAGGTCCCAGGAGACTTAGTGGGGAGTCTGGAAGCCGTGAGAAGAAAACCCGGAACCAGAAGCCAGGAGCCCTGGGTCCCAGTCCCAGCTTGCCCATGGATTTGATCTGTGACATGGAAGTCACGCCTCCTTTCTAAATCTCAGTTTCACAATTTTATAAATAAGGGTTTTCATTGGATGGTCTCACAGGCTGTGACTCTAGGAGGCAAAGCCTGTGTTCTAAAGAGGTTGGCTGGAGAGATGGGCATGGATGCCAGGGTGCAGTTGGCTGCTGAGTCTTTGATATTTGGCCCGGCTTGATCCACATCTGCTTTGGAACCCTAGCGGCAGGGTCTTCATTCTGCCTTCAGCAGGGAGAGGCTGCTTCCTGGACCACATTCAGGGGAACCAGGCACTGGGAACAACAGAGCAAACGTCCCCTCTATTGGTGACCCTTAGCAGAGGTCGGGGAGGGTCATCTTCAGGCTATGCAGGGACCCTGGCAGCCCTGCTAACTGTTCCACTCTGGGATCCTCTCAACTTTGCTTCCAAAATGAAAATTTGGAAGGACATGGGTTAGATCACAAGAGATTGGCCCTGGTGGGAGCATAAGCTACCTCTGGATTCACAAAACTCTTCTGATTTATAACAGAAGACCCAATGGGGAGGTGAAGCTTGGGCCTTTCAAAGATGCCTAGTTGGGAAGATCCTTGTAATCTGTAGGAGGTAGCCTCTCTCACTTCCCAGATCACTTTGGCAATGAATCTGTTGTTACCCCCACTTGTGGCTTTTTCCTCTGCTTCCTCCAAATACATAGCTTAGATCCTCTGGCCTCCTTTAAAACTCTGGTTTCTTGACTCCAGGTGCTGGCAGGCCCTGGCTCTGGTCCTGCATCCTCTTCATACCGTAGACAAGCTCTCTCTTCTTGGTTTGGACATTCCTTCTCCCTCTCCCGCTAGACTCTCTGCTTAGGACAGATCTATTGGGTTAGAGAAACAACCTGAGAATGGCACACTGGGAACACCCCCTTCTACCTCTGCTTTATGGTTCACACCAGGTCTTGAGAATCTGGATTTCATTTTAGTTTTCCCCTTGTGTTCATAACTTTAATTTTAGGAAAAAGTTTGTGATCTATATCCACATAGCATAGTCTTGGTAATGAAATGACCACTTAGGATGGTCTTAGATATTACATTTGGGGTTTTGCTTAGACCTGGCTATATACAAAGACAAAGCATGGCAGCTGTTAGGGGTTGGTATGTTTCTACGATGTATAAAGTTAGGGATCCAGGAATTCCCATATCCTAGCACTTGAAATTCCTAAGGGAACCTGTATTCTGCAAATATTCATTCATCAAACAAATATTTATTGAACACCTGTTACATGTCAAACACTGTGTTGGCATACAGTAGTGAAAAAAAAAGACAAAAATTCTTGCTCTCACGGAGCTTATGTCATGGTGGGAGCGGGGATAGGACACAAGGGGTGGGGGGCAGCTAGGGGACCAGGCAGGAGGGTGAGGGGCACAGTTTGTATAACCCCAGGGGCAGACTGTCTGCATTTCACAATCACATAAGATAACCAGACTGGCTGGCCCTGCTGCAGTCATTTGGAAAGATGACCATTGTTTTTTCATCTTAGGTTATTCATAATCATAGCAGCCAACACTGAATGCATACTGTATGCCAGGCACTGTGCATTATCACTCCCATTTTACAGATGAAGAAACTGAGGCACGGCATGGTTAAGTAATAGTCCCAATGTCACACAGCTGGAATGTCCATCTCACTCTAAAGATGTGCTCTGGAACACTGCTGATGACTGCCTCCACCCATCTCTGAATGGGAGTGCTCAGCCCTGGAGGAAGGCCACTGGGCCTACACAGGAGAATGGAGGCAAAGCAGTGGGGATGGCAGGGAACTGGCTTACATATCATTCCGCGTCTTATTCAACTTACTCGTTTCTGCACCAAGGCCACCAATAAAACTGTTTATAAAACAGTTAGAAAGCACTGAGCTGATCTCCCTGTGCTATGCAGCTGCTTCCCACTAGCTATCGATTTTACATTTGGTAGTGTATATATGTCAATGCCACTCTCTCACTTCATCCCAGCTTACCCTTCCCCCTCCCCGTGTCCTCAAGTCCATTCTCTACGTCTGTGTCTTTATTCCTGTCCTGCCTCTAGGTTCTTCAGAATCGTTGTTTTTTTTTTTTTAGACTCCATATATATGTGTTAGCATATGGTATTTGTTTTTCTCTTTCTGACTTACTTCACTCTGTATGACAGACTCTAGGTCCATCCACCTCACTACAAATAACCTAAAGAGGTGGGATAGGGAGGGTGGGAGGAAGACGCAAGAGGGAGGAGATATGGGGATATATGTATATGTATAGCTGATTCACTTTGTTATAAAGCAGAAACTAACACATCATTGTAAAGCAACTATACTCCAATAAAGATGTTAAAAAAAAAAAAAAAGCAGTTAGAAGAACTCTCTTACAGAAGCTGCTGGTGACAGCAGCCGGTTGCTAGGTGTTGCTAGGGCAGCTTAGCTGGGAGTCTGGTAGTGAAGTAATTAAGCAGGGTATTTAAATTACCTCAGCTGATTCTCCCCAGAATAGGCAGTTGCCTGCATGAAGGGAGGTGACTAAGTTCCATCTTTCCTCCCAAAGACAAAACAGACAGGAAACCTTTTGAAGATGTGTAGGAACACGTTGTGGTCCGGGTGGTGAGCTCCTCTTCATCTCCCCCAGACTAGCTGGGCTGGCCAGGTGAGACAGGGGTGTTCAAAGGTGCGTGTGGGCAGATACTAGCAAGGGCAGAGCATGATGGGGGCCTAGGGATAGGCTGGGAGGAAGGGCAAGAGGCAGAAGCCAGGACCAGAGCTGATAGAAACCAGAGAAGAATGGGCAAAATAGCAGGGGAAAACCCCCCAAACTAGCCACCCACATCAGGTATGAGGAATCACCAGAATTTACAATGAGATGGAATGAAGTTACTGAACAGGGCTAGGAAGGGATTCTAAGCTGTGATATCAACCCTTCCACTTCTTGTCTTAACAGAAACATTTACTGAGCAAAGTGTCAGGCCCTGTATTAAGAGGTTGCATAGATTTAATATAATTGTATTGAAGGTATGCAGTATTATGCTCCCATTTTACAGAGGAGGAACCCAAGGATTACTCTTCTTGTCCAAGGTCAATCAGTTAACACTGGATTCTGGAATCAAACCCATTTCTCTCTAGCTCCAAAACAGAGACCTTTAATCACCCTGCTAGTTTGTAGTCACTCTACTTATGGGAATCTCCATGTCCAGCTTGCTTTAAAAGCACTGAGCTACCTCTGACACTGCCTGTCCTGTCCAGGCTTGGCTCAGGACCTGCCATGGGCTGGGGTCTGCAGGTGTGAACACCAGTGTGGCCAGCTGCAGGTTTCTGCGGGAAGACCAGTGTACAAGGAGTTAGGAAGGGGCCAAGAGCATGCATACTGTTGGTGAAAGAGGCTGCAGAACATGGTGAGTTCTGTGAGAGATGAGACAGTGCTTGGAGGATGCACAGAGGAAGGAGGGAGTGAGTAATGAGTGGCCCGAGGCATGCCCTCTTTCCTTAGATCTCTGTTTTTCATTCTCCAGCAAGCTGTGTAGTTCCCAGAGATTTGGCTAGCTTGTTGAAGACCTGAGCAAGCTTCTGATGCCCTCACACTCACTTTGCAGTGGCTTTGGAGTCTTGCTGTGGAGGCTGCAGTCATTCTGGCCTTGAATATTTGAGAAAATATGTGAGAAAAAAATTTTCCCATAAATATGGTGATGAGAGTCAAGAGAAGTCACAATGTGTATTAGTTCGCTTTTGCTGCCTGGTAGGTCACCACATCCTACCCCATTCTCTCATGCACCCCATTAATACGGCAAATCTCATACAGTTTCTGAGAGTCAGGAATTTAGGACAAGTTTAGCTGGGTGGTTCTGGCTCAGGATCTCTCATGAAGCTACAGTCACGATGTCAGCTAGGGCTGTGGTCTCATCTGAAAGCTTGTCTGGGGTTGGGGATCCACTTCCAGGATGGTTTATTCACGTGGGTGTTGGCAAGAGGCCTCAGTTTCTCTCTATAGGACTGCATGAGTCTTATATAGGACTGCCTCTCGTAATGACAACTGGTTTTCCCCAGCGTGAGTGTTTGGAGAGAGGGAGAGGGCAATGCACTTTTTGACCTAGTCTCAGAAGTTCCATACCATCACTTCTGCCGTATTTTATTTGTTGGAAGTGAATCACTAAGTCTAAGGGGAGGAGAAATAATCTACACCTCTTGAGTGGAGGAGTATCAAAAAATCTGGGACATATTTTGGAGACCACCACACTGTGCAAACAGAAACCTGGGTGAAAAAAATTACATGGCCAAATGCAGAGATGGGGAGTGGGCAAAGATCCTCCAGAGATGGCTGCCGGTGCTAGGCAACACACCTGCGCTCTGCACACAGGGGAGAGAGGGCTCGTGTGCTAGTCTCTGGTGACTGCTACCATCCAGATGACAATGATACATTCCATTTTCTCTTTGTCTGAAGAGAAATCTCATTCTGTGCAAGCCAAGCTGTTTATGGATCTTTCTAGCTATTCACCCATTCATATGGGACCCAGGGCATGATAACAGCTATTCAAATTGTGGAATGTTAATTAGATGGAAAAATGTACACACCAGCTATCTCCATTTCAACTGAGAAATCTGGCTGAGGTACATAATTTGCTTCAATGTCATCTGTGTCAGGATTTTGAAAGGGTGGCAATATATCACTGTGTTAGACAAAAGGCGTGGGATAAAAGGAGAAGGAACTATTCATGGCAACATGGGTTTCAGGATATTAGTAAGTGCAAATATTTGCTTCTCTATGGAAGCATTAAAGCTCCCTTCTTATTTCTCGGTTCTCATGCCCTAAGTTATTTGCTTTCTACTACTGACATTGAAGTAGAATATTAGATCATCTTTTGGCTCTGAAATGTAGCTTGTGCACTTGCACAACGGGCAAGTGCAACAAACAATCTCAGTGCTGACTAGTCCCCCCTCTGTCTTGACTGTGATTCGGGGAGTCTGTAATGAAAGGAGTGACTGATAGCCAAGTGTGATATTAAATAGGCTGCAGAGGCAGAGCTCCGAATCATCTTCACTTTGAACTTATCTCTCTCCCTTCCTCCTTTCCTCTCTTCCTCCATGCTACAGTAGCTACACTGATGAGGAGATAGGTGCCTGGTGACTCTTCCTCACACGAGGAGTCATTGGTCTTGCCTCCGTGAACCTTGATCCTAAGGCAGTCTCAGTCACATCTTGGCAAATAGCTCAGACACCTCTCCTGTGGAAGAGGACATCGCCAAGAAAGTCACAACTGCCTCCCAAGTAGAGGAGGTGATACAGGCTCCCTGTGGAGGGGACAGGAGAGCTGTCCAGAATTTCTGCGGACTTACAGTGAGCAGAGCATGCTCAGGAAGGGCATATTTCATAGGACCAAACCATACTCCACGCAGATTCCTCTCTACTCATCAGGGAGGGTGTAGAACTTCAACGACATCCCTTTTCTAGGTCACAAATATTCCACAAAAGGGAGAACAGACACCTCTTTCCACATCCTACCCCATTCTCTCATGCACCCCATTAATATGGCAAATATGAGTTTATCTTGGGGGCAAGAACTAGTTTGGAAGGAAACTGACCCTTGGGTGGTGAGATGTCTCATTTTAGACACACCAGAGGAGCATCCACTGCAGCTCAGAGGGGCCGACCTGCCTCTGTTTCTTCTACCCCCCTGGCATCACAGGACCAGAAACAACTCTCTCCCTCCCAGGGGAGTCGGTGGCCTCTGTGTAAACTTGGCGAAAGAGGGAGTCACAAGCCCACACTACTTCCCTCTAATTTCTAAAGCCAGATCATCAGAGGTAATGGATGTGAAACTACTTTCACACAGTGGGACCTTGATCAATATTTGTTGAATAAATGAATGAATAAACTCTAAGGTGGTGCAAAAGTACAGCAGTCTGATTATAGCTATTTATTTCATTGTCAAAGCATGAAAGGGTTTGGGTTCTTTCAGAAATCACCCTCCTGTTCTCTTCAGTTTCCACTCCAAAGCCAGGGAGGTCGTCTCAGAGGAGGTGGCATTTGAACTGCGTGTTGAGCGGATCATTCATACTTTAGGTCAAGTGAATTCAAATTCACATGTTCTGTGTATGAGCAGGTGCTGGGTTAGGGTAGGAAGTTACTGCAGTATAGGGGTTTAAATAGAGGGTTCCAGACAACATCTGGATGTGAATCCTGGATCCTCAATTACTGACTGTAAGTTGCGTGGATAGTATAATTCTCACCTTCCCAATTTATATAACGAATTTAATAGTAGTACCTTTCTCAGGAGCTGTTGAGAGGATTAATTAAATGCAAGTGTGCATACAAGTAATCAAGGTATCACAGCATAGTAGGTATACACATTGGCTTGGCACACAGACTGTGCCAGAAGCCCTGGATTTGAGTCCTAGCTCTGCTACTAGAACGTGTGTGAATGTGGGTAAGTTACTTAAGTTTTCTATGCCTCAGTTTACTCCTCTGTACACTGGTGATAATATATTGTGGGGATTGATGTAACATGTATAAATAACTTAACACAGCGCCTGGGACACAGATAACAGTCCCACTTGTTAAGAGGAGTATAAAACATTAAGAGCGGGCTTCCCTGGTGGTGCAGTGGTTGAGAATCTGCCTGCTAATGCAGGGGACACGGGTTCAAGCCCTGGTCTGGGAAGATCCCACATGTCGCGGAGCAACTAGGCCCATGAGCCACAACTACTGAGCCTGCGCGTCTGGAGCCTGTGCTCCACAACAAGAGAGGCCGTGATAGTGAGAGGCCCGCGCAACGCGATGGAAGAGTGGCCCCCGCTTGCCACAACTAGAGAAAGCCCTCGCACAGAAACGAAGACCCAACACAGCCAAAAATAAATAATAAATAAATTTAAAAAAAAAACAAAAAACAAACATTAGGAGCACAACCCATGAACCAGACTGCTGGGGGTGAATCCCATGTCTGCCATTCATAGCCAGGTGCCCTTGGCTAAGTCCCTTAACCTTTCTTTGCCACAGTTTCCTCAACTATAAAGCAGACATAATAAAAGCACTTGCTGTGTAGGGTTGTTGTAAAGATGAGTTAATGCATGTAAAACAGTTAGTACCATAAGTGTTAGCTTATTGCTATTGTACCGATTTGGCTGTTTTCCATTCACTTGCTTTTTCCCTGGGACATTCCACCCACGGAAGGTTCTGTCCCCAGTGTGCCTTGCAGGTTGCGTAGCTAGGCTGTCCTAGAGACATGGATGGAACACAGGCCTGCTTGGCTTCGAAGTCCAAGTGCCTTAACTTGTCACAGGTCACTCCATCCACTTGTGGGAAAGGCGAGGAGGAAGAGTGACTTCTGCGGCTGTGTTTTAGGGGTTGGTGGGCCAGCAGGTGTGGCTGCTCATAATCTACTCTTCTTGCGCATACCTCAGGAGGAGGCCTTGGAGGCACCTGCTTCTGCCAGAGGCAGGGGCTGTTGGACCTTCCCAACGTGATGGGGCGGGAAGCCGGCTCTTCCGTGGCTGTCACCTGGTAGCCTCCAGTCATGACAGGTGTGTAGCTCGGAGCCCAGACTGATGACAGCGAGGGCAGGAGGCTGCAGTCATCACTCAGTGGCCTGATCATTGGGTATTTCTATAATGACAAAGCATAACTGCTTCTCTTGTCATCGGTGTAAAGCATTTCCAAAGCAGTGATTTCGCAGGAGGGGACGTGGCTGTTATCCACCTAAGACCATGGAAATGCCCAGCGTTGGGGAGGCGAAGCCTGGCTGAGTGGGGCCATGTTGGTGCACTGCTGGCCCCTGGGTATTCAGCGCTGGCATTGTATGCAGAGAGATCAGCCTCCTGTCGTAACATTATCACTGTTAATTCTGCAGAAGCGTCACGTTGAGATGGTCTTGGATACTTGCAATTTATTATTTGGCTCCAACCTCTACTATTTTTTAATTTGACGAAAGGACAATTGTGAGACATAAACATCAGTGGAAAGACCAGTCTTTCTTAGTCTGCAAAATGCCTAGCATTCAAAGTGAAGAATAATCTTGGAAATTTATTCTCGGGCCTCTGGCCTATTACCTGAGCCCTGAGGATCAGATTGGGGGTAAGAAAGCTCCAAAAGGTCTGCTTTGGCCTCCAGGATGTCAAATCTCTGCTGTCCCCCCCAAATCTAATTCCTACGAGAGAAATGCTGGAAGATAGGCTGAAACCCTCCTTGTCCTAGGGCATCTAGGGGCTGCGGAGGAGGAAGACAAGGCCACAGGTAGAGAGAATAGCACGTGTCATTGAACCTTTCTGAGCTGGGCGTCCATTTCCTCATCTGCAAAATGGAGTAATTGTGAGGATTTATGAATTAATGCTTGCATAGCACTTAGAACAGTGCTTGACACATGACTTGGGCTGCCTGTAAGTGTCAGCTACGAAGAGTATGTGTTTCAGACCTCTCAGAGTTTGAGCCCTTTCCAGCCTAAGAGATGCCATGGAGATGAAGATGAAAACCTCTCCAAAGGGCCAACTCATTCTCTCTGTCTTTTATTTTTCCTGGGAAGATCTCCCTTCAGTCTCTGTCCTGGTAGCCCCTGCCCTCCCCAGGCTCAGCTGCTTCCAGGGAGGACCTTTTGCCTCCAGGGCCAGACCCACCCGGTTGTGGAGCTGGCTCTGATTCAGCTCATCTGTTCATCCAACACAGTACCAAGCACCAGTGCCAGGTGCTGGTGACACAGAAGTGAAAGGAACGGGGCCCTTGCCCTCAGGAGCTCACAGTCCGCTGGGGAAGATGGGCCTGGACACAGATCACAGCCATACATTTTGACAACTCTGAGGTGGATGTAGGGACAGGGTGCCAGGGGAGAGTCTGAGGTGGCAAGGGCTAGCTGCCCACCTGGTGGCACAGGAACATGTTCCGTCCAGGAGTGACCTTGTGGCTAGTTCTCGCGATGGGATGAGTGGAGTGAGGTGTACCATTTCTGGCCAGGGATTTTAAGAAGCAGATATGCCCCTTCCAGCTCCTCTCACCCCTCCCATCTGCTGGATGCAGAAGACTCTGAGATTCCAGGGTTATGGAGCCAGAAGATTCACCCCTAAATTTCCATGTGAGGGAAAGCTTCTTGCTGAACAGGGACACTACATTAAACTATACTGGGATGAGAAATAAACTTCGAAGGGGTTAAGTCACTTACATTTAGGAATTTACTTGTTATCTAGGATTATCCTAGTGGACACAGATGTCTAATCCAACTGGTGCCTTCAGGGAAGGATTCCAGGAAGAAGTGACCCCAGGTCCTTGGTGCTAGCTGGGTTGACTTGTGGGGACAGTGACTGTGTTGAGATGAGGGTTGGGTGGAGGGAGGTGGGGGAAGCTGGGAGGATCCTTCAGGCAGAGAGATCAGAATAAATGGAGTATGGAGAGAGAGAGTGTGTGTGTGTGTGTGTGTGTGTGTGTGTGTGTGGTGTGAATAACAGGCCATTCAGTGTTGCTGGACTATAAACAGTGGGGCAGAGGGCAGTAAATGAAGCTGCAGGACTTTGTTGAGGACCACGTAGGACCTCATGTTCCAAAGAGTTACAATGACTCCTATAGACCACAGAATGGCTTAAGGTGGGCAATAGGACCAGATTTGTGATTTCTAAAGATCACTTTGCGGGAAGTGTGATGAGTGGATTGGGGAATGTGAGACCAGAGATAGGGAGACCAGAGAGCAGTAGGACGGGAGGTGGTGCAATAGTCCAGAGGGGGATGGGGGTGGTGTGCCTGGGCCGGTGGTGGAAGGGGCAGAAAGACCTGGTGATTGGTTGGGCTGGTGGTGGGGAAGGAGGCACATGAGATGAAGCCTGGGTTTGTAAAGCCATCCATAATTTTTACTCACGCTACAAGTGGATAGGAAGGGGAAATTGGGATTAAATTTTTTGTGATAGGCAAGCCCTTATTTTTTTTCTCTTCTTTCTTTTTTTTTATTTATAAATTTATTTATTTATTTCTGGCTGCGTTGGGTCTTCATTACTGCGTGCGTGCTTTCTCTAGTTGTGGAGAGCGGAGGCTACTCTTCATTGCGGTGTGTGGGCTTCTCTTTGCGGTGGCTTCTCTTGTTGTGGAGCACGGGCACTAGGCACGTGGGCTTCAGTAGTTGTGGCACACGGGCTCAGTAGTTGTGGCACATGGGCTTAGTTGCTCCGCGGCATGTGGGATCTTCCCAGACCAGGGCTCGAACCCGTGTCCCCTGCATTGGCAGGAGGATTCTTAACCACTGCGCCACGAGGGAAGTCCCTTCTCTTCTTTTTAAGTTAACTCTCTATAGCACTTACTAGGGGGCAGGCACTTTTATAAGCCCTTTACATATATTAACTCATTAATCTTAATAATAACTCCACGGTGGGTACAATGATTAGACCTATTTTACAGATGAGGAAACTGAGGCACAAAAGGTTAAGAGACTTGCCTAAGCATAGGATTTGGACCCAGGAAGTCTGGCTCACAGCCCATGCTCTTAGCTGCTGTGCTGTTTCTTCTCTGGTACGTAGTATAAGGTCCCAGTTAGAGTGCTTCTCTGAACCCAAGGGCCCACATAGAACTTTTTGGACGCTGAAGCCAGCCTGGACTGGACCTGACTATTCAGTGATCCCAGTCTGGACACTGAGATCTGGATTCCTGGGACTCCCATCCAGGGCTCTGCTCTGTAGTCAGCCTCCTCCCCCAACTCCAGACTCGTTCTTCCTTAGCATCCTTTATCACCCTCCTTAGCCCTTCCACTGCTGAGACCCAGTGTGAGGGGCAGCTGGATGCCCATCGTTATCACACCCTTGGGACCCCTGTAGCCCTGAAACACCAGGACAACTGCCCAGGCCACACAGCCAGTAACTAGTTAAATTGGATTAAAACTCAAATCTGTCTGGCTCCAAAACCACATACTTTCACCATTCTGTGGGTTCCCCTATTATCTCCAGAGGTCTACACTCCATCCTCAGGACTACAAGATCAAGCCTAGAGCAGTCCCCCATTCCTCCTGGGCAATGCAGAGTTAGATCAGGCCCCCCGAGGCTGTACTCCAGCCCAGGTGCCATCCGTGGGGACACCCCCGTTCTCCTGGTGCCAAGTAGAAAGGAAGAGAGCCCAGACTGGCTGTCCAGGTGAGCCCAGCTGGCTAAGCTGCAGCTCACAGACTTTGGCTAATTTGTTATTAATTATTTAGGAGCACAGAACAATCCTAACAAGATGCAAATATCAATGGCTGAGGAAAAGAAAAAGCAACCTTCTGAGCAGAATGTGCGTGAGGTGAGTGGCTTTTAAAAGGCCTTGACAAACTATTTGGTGTGCAGCCTGGCAAGTGGAGAATAAATGACTTTCTTACATTGATTCATATATTTTTTTCCAAGTTGGAAAGAGGAGGGAGGTAATGGGCGAGGGTGAGGGACCTGGTTGGCCTCGCAATGCCAAGATAATTATTGTTCAGTTAGAAGCCAGTGATTTTTTACTAATCATATGCATGGAGAGCAGTGGGGGCTATAATGGGTTTCCAAGTGATGGAGGGTGCAATAAAGGTCAATTAGCAGTAATGGCATTGGTTGGGAAAAAAGCATCAACAACCCAGGACACAGCCAGCGCCTTCCTTCCTACCTCCTTTGTGCCCAGCAATGGGGAGATAGGCTGAGCTAGAGGGAGAGTGATCCCTGCTGAGGGATGGGACTGGGCAGGAGAGGCCCTGGGCACACAGCCTGTGTGAGGGCCACACTGCATGCCTGGGTCTAGGCTGCCAAGTTCAGTGCCAAGACACATGGCAGCCATTCCTGAGACAGCGCCATGGCCTCCATTTGGCAGAACAGGCTGGGCAGGCATCCCTGCCCTGACGTTCCCACCAGGGGCCCAAGTAAGTCAAGAGGAGTTGCCAGGGGCTGGGAGCCTTGGGGCCTCAGAGCAAGTTTATAGAATGGAGAGACCTTACAGTGGCTTACCAGGCCCTTTGTGACCTGCCTGGCCACTCCCTGCCACCCCCCCCCCCACCTCCGTTGTGATTTCCTCTCACTCTGATGCACACATGCTGGCCCTCTTGCTGTTTCCCTAACGTGGCGGGCACCCTCTGCTCAGAGCCTTTGCTCTGTTCCCTTTGTCCTGATTGTTCCTCATCTAGATATTTCTATGGCTTGAAATCTTACCTCCTTCAAGTCTTCAGCACTCAAATACACCTCCTCAATGCAGCCTACTCTAATTTTTTTGGCAGGGGAGGGTATACACCTAGGAGTGGAATTGCTAGATCATACGGTAACTCTACATCTAACTTTCTGAGGACCTGCCAAACTGTTCTCCACAGTGGCTGCGCTGTTTTCCATTCCTACCAGCCGTGCACGACAGTTCTAACATCTCCACACCCTCCCCAACACTTGTATTTTCTCCTTTGTCGATAATAGCTATCCTAATGGACATAAAGTTGTGTCTCTTTGTGATTCTGATTCGCGTCTCCCTAATGACTAATGATGTTGAGCATCTTATTGTGCTTGTTGGCCATAGGTATGTCTTCTTTGGAGAAATGTCTATTTAGATTGTAGCCTCCTAATCTCCTGGGTGCAGGGAATAGAGGGAGTGTCCTGTTGTCTGTCTTTACCCTGCCCGGGGCAGGTAGGCCTGCAGAGGCACTGGCCAAGGGGCTGGGATTTGAGCTGATGTCTTCAGGAGTGCAGCTGGATGGGACTACTAGGTGCCTTGAGGTCTTCAGGATGAGCTAAGTCATGGCTCACATGGGAGAGGTGAGGTTCTGGTGTCAGGGTCCTTGTACAAAAGCAACATCTCCAGGGCTGGAATTGGGGTGGGGATGGTGAATGGGGTGAGGTCAGAGAGGAGGCAGGTTAGTGATAAGTAAGGGCAGTTATGTCCACACAGTGATTCTGGGCTGGCAGGGAATGGTGTGTGCATGGGTGTGTTGTCTGCATCTCTGGGAGGGGGCAAAGTGTCTACTTAATCTGCCATCCTGCAGCCAGGCCAAGTCCCAGGCTGCATATCCTCTGCAACCCGCCTCTGTGTTTCCTGGGAACTGGGCTAATCCATAGCTCTGTTCTCACATCTTCACCCCACAATCCACACTGGGTGCTGACGCCTAGCAGTGGGCAGGCTTGTGTGTACACACGCCAAGTGTGTGATGCTCTAGAGGGGAAGGAATTGGGAGGCATGTGGATCCGAGACAGGAAATGGAGATATTGGTTTCAGTGTTCCACTTTCAATTGATAGAGATGTGGTGTTAGTTTCTGAGCTTAGGCTCTGAGATCTGCTTCTTCACAGCCCAGCGGCAAGAGCACTGGACATGAGATCTCGTCTTGGGTCTGCCTCTCACTGAGTGAGAAGGGGAATTAAAGTTGGTAAGGAGAGGCTCGTGTACTTGAGCAGGAAAAGGCTGGCTCCCTTTCCTCTGTGGGGGAGGGCCAGGGGGCCTGCTTCCTGAGTCTGACCCTGCTAAGAATCATGGGGGGCTACTGTACACCTCACCTGCGCCCTCAAAGGTACAAACAAGCACCCTTTATTTAGGAATTTGTAAAGACCACAAACAGCTTAGCTAAGAAGTGAGCCCCCTGCATTTCGCTGACTCAGTTAACTTCGTCACGACTACACTTACGTGAGCCACACACAATACGAGGCTCCACTTCAGAGAGGGCCATGTGCTCACTGCCAGCCCCGGTTCCCCAAGGTGACATTGACCTCTTTAGACACAGGCCACTTAAGCACCATCCGGTTCCCCCACCGCCTGCCTTGTCCTGATTCTGCATATTCCGCCAGCCCATTTCTGCTTCCCACGCCAGTTCACGACCTGCACGGCTCCACCCTGGTCATTTCTCCTTTCAGAGCAGAGGCCTCGCTCACCCAGAGTTCTCAGGCATTCCTGCTTCGGGGGATCAAAATTTAGCCTTCCAATGACTGAGTTTTCATAACTGTGTTTCTGGGTTTCTAGCGATTCCTGGTCCTGTGTGCTACTGCAAAGATTACTGTAACAGGGAAGCAGTGGAAGTTTGCTCTTCTCCCATGTGAAGGCATATTGGCTGCTGCAAGGTGTCAGCCCAGGGCTTGCTTGGGTCCCCAGAGCCAAGTCCAGCAGACCAGGTGCCAGCATGGACTGTGGTCGAGGCAGACCCCACTTCACCTTCCTGTTTTGCTAGGGTGACCGCATTGCCCCAAGGCCTGGGTAGGCCAAGTCAACTGGGTAGGGCTGGACAGGACGGTACTCCAACTTGTCTCCCTCCTTTTAGATATACAGACCACCAAGACCCCCAGACCCGCCAAGAGTGGGTGCTGGGCAGACAGCCCTCTGACATTCATCTAAGTTGTTCATCTTATTAT
The DNA here is from genome assembly GCF_028023285.1 of Balaenoptera ricei. Taxonomy (NCBI): domain Eukaryota; kingdom Metazoa; phylum Chordata; class Mammalia; order Artiodactyla; family Balaenopteridae; genus Balaenoptera; species Balaenoptera ricei. Next base: position 68,485,640 of record NC_082646.1, read on the forward strand.
TTTGTTTCCTATTGTATTGTTTTATTCTATATCATTTCATTTTACCTTATGAGCTTGGTTGTTTTCACAACCGACCTCCTGCTTGGCTCTCTGCAGTTATTCTTTTCTTTAACATCTTTATTGGGGTATAATTGCTTTACAATGGTGTGTTAGTTTCTGCTTCATAACAAAGTGAATCAGCTATACATATACATATATCTCCATAGCTCCTCCCTCTTGCATCTCTCTCCCACCCTCCCTATCCCACCCCTCTAGGTGGTCACAAAGCACCAAGCTGATCTTCCTCTGCTATGCAGCTGCTTCCCACTGGCTATCTATTTTACATTTGGTAGTGTATATATATCCATGTCACTCTCTCACTTCGTCCCAGCTTACCCTTCCCCCTCCCTGTGTCCTCAAGTCTACTCTCTAAGTCTCTGCAGTTATTCTTGATCACAACTGCAGTCCCAGGGAGGTCCCCTCTCCAGGGGTGTCTGGCAGAAAGGGGAGCGATATGTCAGGGGCAGGGGAAGCTGGCAGAACCTTTTTGTCTACCTAATATTTTATTAGAGTCCATGTAGCAATGTATATAAAGCAAGTCCCATGGTGGGAAAATGCAGAATAAATTACTGCCTGCAATTTCCTGTTTGGCATTGATTTTGTAGATTGGAGACTCAAAGTGGGAGTCTGGTATTAGTATGTCAACATCACTGTTGAAGGTCCCACCAATTGCTCATGAATCCTACAATGTCAGAGCCACACGGAGCCTTGAGACCAGCCAGTTGAACCCAACATAACAGGGAAGAGCCTCAGAGACCCAGAAAGGCCTGAGGCTACATGGCGAAGAGGACATAATCAGGGCAATGATACTAGTTCAGCTTCAGCATCCCGAGGCCCAGATTTTAGCAGGTGTGAAAGATTGTTTTAAGGCAGCCACAGTTGGTTATTACTTATGGAGAGTTCCCGTCAGAGCAGGTGGCCTGCATTCTCTGTGTTTCAGGTTCAGCCTTGAGGCTCTTTGGATTTTTTGATTCCTTTGGCAGCCAAAGGCAGCTTTGAGCTGCTAAGAGCTGTTACAGGAGCAGAAAGTGCCCAGGGCCTGGACAAGTCAGTTACCCAGTGGGACCCTCAGTTTTGTCCTCTGTGCCATGGGGCTGGTTATCCCTGACCTGTTTCTGCCAGATGGTGACAGATGGATGTAAAAGAGCCCTGTAAATGGAAAGGCCTCCTTCGTAGCAACAAGCCAGGACCTGAGAGGGCTTAGTGAGGAAAGGAAAGGCTCCCATCTAAAAGGCCTGCTCCCCTCTTGAAACTGTCTCCCCAAGTCTCACCCTCCCCCAGCACCTCACCTCCTGATCCCCGATGCCAACACCCACCAGGAGAGAGAAGTTGCCATTTATCATGCTGCCCGACACTGTGTGTTCTCCTGTGTCTACACATTTTCTTTTTACTCTCGCCAGTGATTACACTGGATTCTCTTTTTCATACCCTACAGAGCTGTGTTCATCATCTACGGGTGTGTAACAAATCACCCTAGAACTTAGTGGCTTAAAACAACAATCATCATTTTTTTTCTCTCTCATGTTTTCTTTGGGACAGAAATTCTGGAGCAGTGTGGCTGGAAGGTTCTGGCTTGGCCTCTCCCGAGGCCACGGGCAGATGTCAGTTGGGCCTGCCCTCATCTCGTGGCTTGACTGGCCCTGGAGGATCTGCTCTCAAGCCAGTTCACTTGCACGGCCGGCGAGTTGCTGCTGGCTATAGGCAGGGCCCCAGTTCCTCTCGCCAGGGTAGTGTGAGTGTCCTCACATCATGGCAGCAGGCTTCCCACAGAGCAGATCTGAGCCCAAGGAAGAGGCTGCCAGGCCCTTAAGACCTAGCCTCATCTTCTCTGTATTGCGTTAGTCACACAGGGCCAGCCAGCCCTGATGCAGTGTGAGAGGGGATTACACAAGGGCAAGAATACGAGGAGCCAGGCATCCTTGGAGGTTGGCTACCTCAGTCTACCTTCCGGCTCCTGTGATCCAGACATGTCGCACATGAAAATACACTCACCCCTTTCCAAGGTCCCCCAAAGTCTCATTCCACCGAAGCCTCAACTTGAAGTCCTGGGTCTTGTCATCTAATCAGGTCCAGGTTCAGATGAGGCTCCTTGGATGACTTTCTGAAATACAGCTCCTCCTGTACAGTTCCTCTTGATCTGTAGGCCTGTGAACTAAAGAAACAGGTTGCCTTCACTCCACCTAATATACAACGGTGGGAGAGGCACAGGATGACCACTATAGGTCCTCTTGTAAAAAAGAAAACCAAAACAAAACAGAAAAAGGAAAATGAGAGTTACACAGGGATCCTTAACAATTCTGAAATTCTGCTGGGCACATGGGTAGTTTATGGATTAGAACTCAGCCCTGCTGCTTGGGAATGGCTCTCCATGACTCTTGGCTCCACCCTCTGGGCTCAGAGGCAGAAGTTCTCTGAGCCATCCTTTCTTTTCCATAAGAAATGGCCATTGTTTGCAGCTAAGTCATTTTCTCAGCCTGCTTTTATATGATAGTTTGCAGGGCCAAAGACCAATTTTCGTACTGTACTGCCTCTGCACCTTTTTGTCCAAACAGGCAGTGTTTCAGACAGTGCAATCACCTTAAAATCATTGTGAGCTTTCTATGAATCTTACTGCTGTTCTCTCCATTAGATAAAACTCACAACCACAAATATCAATAACATAAGCCCTTTTCTTCCTTGAGTTCCCTGTAAAGCTGCTAGGGGACACCGCACTTAAGATTATCAGAAGCCCTCAGTGGGGGTAGGGAGGCAAGGATTGGGAGTTTGGGATTAGCAGATGCAAACTATTATATAAAGGATGGAGAAACAACAAGGTCCTACCATATAGCACTGGGAACTATATTCAATATCCTGTGATAAACCATAATGGAAAAGAATATGAAAAAGTATATATATGTATGTATGTAACTGAATCACTTTGCTGTACAGCAGAAATTAATACAACATTGTAAATCAACTACAATAAAATTTTAAAAAACGATTATCAGAAGCCCTATTGTTTATTGGTGAGGCTCTATGAGGGACTTTTTCTTCTGTTTGAATCACTGCCTTACATATTTCCAAGGTCTTAATAAAGGGTTTTATGTTCATTTCCTCAGGGGCATCTTCAGACTATAACATCCTGACAGTACCCTAGGTTTGATCTTTGCCTAGAGGTCATTTAAAATTTTTAGCATCATTTCCTGCCTGGAGAGTCAAGAATAAGACATTTTAATTTTCTTTCTTTTTTTTTTTTAACGTCTTTATTGGAGTATAACTGCTTTACAATGGTGTGTTAGTTTCTGCTGTATAACAAAGTGAATCAGCTATACATATACATACATCCTCATATCTCCTCCCTCTTGCATCTCCCTCCCACCCTCCCTATCCCACCCCTCTAGGTGGTCACAAAGCACCGAACTGATCTCCCTGTGCTATGCGGCTGCTTCCGACTAGCTATCTGTTTTACATTTGGTAGTGTATATATGTCCATGCCACTCTCTCACTTTGTCCCAGCTTACCCTTCACCCTCCCCGTGTCCTCAAGTCCATTCTCTGTGTCTGCGTCTTTATTTCTGTCCTGCCCTTAGGTTCTTCAGAACCTTTTTTTTTTTTTATTCCATATATATGTGTTAGCATACGATATTCGTTTTTCTCTTTCTGACTTACTTCACTCTGTATGACAGTCTCTAGAAGACATTTTAATTTTCAAACCCAGCGAGTCCTGACTCCTTTGTGCTCAATGGTTCTTTCCTTAACATGTTCTCTCTCTTTTCACATTTGATTATAAGCAGCCAGAAGAAGCCAGGTGACGCCTTTGATATTCCGCCTGGAAATCGCCATTGCTAGATTATCTAATTCATTTAGTACATTTTGTATTCTCCTTTTTACCACAGAAGACAGTGTTACTAAAGTTTCCCTGACTGTATTATGCGCTGAATGCTTATGTCCCTCCAAATTTATATATTGAAGCCCTATCCCCCAATGTGACCATGTGTGGATATGAGTCTTGTGTGGAGGTGATAAAGGTAAAATGAGGTCGTAAGGGTGGGGTCCTAATCTCTAGGGCTGATGCCCTTATAAGAGGAGGAAGAGACACCAGAGAGCTCTTTCTTTGCCGTGTGAGGACACGGTGAGAAGGTGGACATCTGCAAACCAGAAGAGCTCTTATCAGGAACTGAATTGGCTGGCCCCTTGATCTTGGACTTCCCAGCCTCCAGAATTGTGAGAAATAAGTTTCTGTTGTTTAAGCTACTCAGTCTGTGGTATTCTGTTATGGCAGCCCGCGCAGAACAACACACTATCTAACAAAGATCCCTTTTCCTCCATCTTCCAATGTGATCTTCCTTACTTTCCTTTACGTCCTCATGGGTAGCATCCTTGAAGGCCATCAGATTCCACAGTTTCTTCAATACACTTCCACCTTCTGCCCTCAAAGCCACTGTTTTTAGTATTTTTATTACAGTATCATACCCCTTCCAGGTACCAAAATCTACATTAGTTACCTGTTGCTGCTAATGTAGGTCAAACGCCCCAAAACTTATTGGCTAAAACAGTGATAGTCACTTATTCTCTCTCCTAGTTTCTGTGGGTCAGGAATTCAGGAGCAGCTTGGCTGAGTGGTTCTGTCTCAGGGTCTCTCAGGAGGTTGCCGTCAGATGGTGTCTGCAGTCATTTTACAGGCTTCCTGACTCCTGTGTCTGGGGCCTGGGCTAAGAAGACTTGAACAGCAAGGAGCTGAACAGCCAGCACTCCTCCCGTGTCTTTCTCTATGTACTTTCTCCATGTGATTTCTCCAGCATGGTGCCTTCAGGGTAGCCAGAATTTTTACACGAAGGGCTTTTTACAAGAGGGGCTCCCAAGGCACGTGTTCCAACAGAGAGCCAGGCGGAAGCGGTGTGCTTTTTATGACCCAGTCTTGGAAGTCACAGAGCATCATGTCCGCTGCACTCTATGCATGAGAGTAGTCACAAGCCCTTGCCAGATTCAGTGCGAGGGGGCATAGGCCCTACCTCCCACACTGTAGCAAATGCATGTGGGAGGGATACATACTTACATACATATGATCTGACATAAGCACCCAGCACATAGTGGGTCTTTATCGAATGTTTGTTGCTCATTTAATTGGTTTACTGACCTTGTGGCATAATCATCATAATAATGTTAAGAATAAAAGTAGTAATGATAATAACAACTATAACAACCTCTTTTTTTTTTTTTTATTCAAGACCCATTTATTCTCTAGTTCTGCCCACATGGAGACACCCTCCTTGAAAAGGGGTTGAATCCTTCCGTTCACTTTAACACCCTGTGCTGAAATCATGTCTTCTGAGGTTTCAACTCCGAGATCCACAGTCTTAAAGCACTGATTCTTAAACCTCATCTAGAATTCTCCCCTTGGATGGGGGGTGATGACCCAAACACAGAGAAGAACAGCTCAGGACTGTGGGCTCTGCTCACCCAGAAGACCTTGCAGCTCCCCTGACCAGCCGGCTGGAGCCAGGATTAGGGCCCTGAGACGAGGGGCGCCTGCTGGGCTGCTGCCAATGCCCCCACCCCCGTCCTCTTCACTAGGCTGGCTGTCACCTCTAGTTTCCCTGGAGTCTGGGGATTCCCAGCGGTCTCTGCTCACACTTCTGTGTCCGGCCTGCTGCCTCAGCACTGCTGATCCACACCAAGCGGGAAAAGCACACAGAACTGCTTTGCAACACACCAATGTTCCACACACAAGTTATTTCATAAGCCTGCGGGTTCTTTTTCATCAGAGGACATTCCCAAGGCCATGACTTCCCCGGCTCCCCACTGCCCTTGCCGGCACACTGGATGTGCGTGGCCACCGTGCTGAGTCGGGCACACCCCCTGGCTCCCCTCGGGCGCACTCTCCTGCAGAACTGAGGGCGGTGCCCTGGGCGCATCAGCAGGATCTGTCCTGAAGCCAGTCCTAGAGTGACAAGAGCCACACCTGCAGGTCTATTCCACTGACCAGACGCACAGGACCGAGCTGGGCCCACGGACCTTGGTCTGGACTGTGTCGGCTGGTCATTCTTGCCTAGGTTCACAGGCCAACAGCCAGTGTCCTTCCTTTCCTGCTCATCACTGCACCAGCGGCTCCCTCCTACCTGCTGCCGTCATGCGCCTGGCAACCTCGTGTTCCGGGGCCAGCCAAGAACTGAGACCCCAGCAGGCCCCTAGTTCCCAGCAGGCAAACTCCCCATTAAACTACTGCTGCCTAGCCGTGTTCTCGAGGCTTCAGAGCCGGGAAAGTGCGGAGAGGATAGCAAGCCGCGGCGCCCCCAGCCCCGGACCCGCGATGCTCCGCGGAGGCGCCGGAACCTCGCCGCACCCACCCCCGCCAACACAAGGGACCTCTGCGCCCGCCTGTCCCGCGAACCCGGGCGCACATCCGACCACCGCGACCCACGATGGAGACACGGGGGGCGGGGCTCGGCCAGCGGCGGGCGCTGGGGCGGGCGGGGACCCGGGCTCCGGCCCCGAGGCCGCGCGGACCCAGCAGGCCGCCCGCCCTCCCTCCCCGCCGCCCGGAAAGCACAACCATTTATTAATTACTTACTACTCTGTGAAGGACTTCTTTTAAAATTTCCTTTGTGATTGAAGTGTAACTTTTATGCATCAAAGTTCACAAAGCTTAAGCGTACTGCTCAATGAATTTTTATACATGTTTACACACCTGTACTCAACCTAGAACTAGAAATAGAAAACTTCCAACACACCATAAAGGTTCCTGCATACCCAATCAATGCCCTTCCTCCTCCCAGATAAACACTCTTCTGATTCCTATCACCATAGATTAGTTCAGCCTGTTCTTGAACTTCGTATAAACGAAAGCCTATTTTTGTTTAGCTTCTCGACTCTGCAAAGCACTTTATATGCATTATCTCACTTAATTCTCACAACAATCTTATGAGATAATCAAGAATTTACATGCTGTTTATACGTTGGCCAAGTGTGTTTTGTTTAGCTTGCACAGTGTTTTAAAAAATATTTTGTGTTTGCCTACTTCTAGCATTAGAAGTTGAATGCAATCCCTTGTTATTTTATACCCAGGAAAAGTCATTTATTTTCCCTGCCTTGGCATATGTAGGCATTGAGTTTGCAGACTCTAAGGGGAGAACTATTATTGCCTCCAGCCCCTGAGAAAACAGAGGTTCTTTGAGAGGCTAAAAAACATGTGTTTAAAATCCCACATCAAGTTGATGGCAGCAGCGGAATTTGAACTCAGGTCTGTCTTCCTCCAGGACTCCCCTGTAAGGATCAGAGAAGACAAGTTTGTCCTCCAAGTCTATTGTTTCTGACTCTGAAATGCCCTTGTCTGCAGCCCAACTACCTCTGCCTTAGCCTGTGGGCAGTGCTGGCCACTGTGACCAGCCCTATTCCAACCCCAGTCAGCTCTGACACTCACCAAAAGGATCCCCAAACTCCCACTTGGTCCTGCCAGTGCCAATCACATTCCATGTTGCTTTCTTTTCACATCTTTGCTGGTTCTTCCTGCCTGCAATGCCCACCACCTACTTAGTCATCCATCCTTCAGCCTCAGCCAAAGATGCTACTTTCTCCTTGTTGCTTGCACCTCCCCTGGCCAATCAAATACTTCTTTTTCTTCTCAGCACACTGAGACTCAGTCTTTAAAATTTGCAATGCAATTACCAAAAGATGAGTCAGACTGACCTAGAGTGACTTTTAGGAGTAAGATCAGAGTATCAGTCCCATAAAAGGTTAAAAAAGAAACCTAATGTCATTTATTTGATCTCTGCTAAATGCATCACTAACTTTTTATTGATTCTTAAGAAAGAGCGATAAGAGAAATCTGTGCCACCCCCACTGGGTGCCCAATGAACAAGCAGTCGGAAGTTTATTACTTCCAGATACCCCACTTGCTTTCCAGATACTTCCGTGGGTTTCAATTCCATCTCAGCGATGCTTGCTGAGCAGCCCTGGGCTTGACGTACAGGCTGGGTGTCTGGGAGAAAGAAAAGAGAGGCTGCAGCCCCGGGTTGGGAGGCATCAAGGGCCTGGTTGAGGGTGTATGTGGAGACAATGGCAGGGTGGAGTGGCAGCTGGTTGAGGGGTACCCGGGCATATTACTAGAGTTCAGCGTTCTTGAACCCGGCCCTATCTCTTCTCTTTGTGAGATCTTGGGCTAGTTATTAACTTCTTGTGGCTTCAGTTTTCTTATCTGAGAAATGCATATTCCAGGTAACTTTAAGAGTTTTTGGACCTGGGGCAATATAATTGCCCTCGATAGAATTTTGCTTTTCCTCTATGTTTTGAAAACTGGTTCAGAGGTTGGAGAGGCAAAATTATATTTTCTTTCTTACAGCAGTGTTTAGACCACCATGGAAGTGACCTTTTACTGGACATTTACTGTGTGCCAGCCTTGCGCGAGGCAGGCCTGTCACACGCGTTCCCTCCTTCCTCCTTACTACAACGGCTGCCATCTCCCCTGGATGGATGAGGACAGCAAAGCTCACAGAGGCAAAGTCACTTGCTGGATGTCACAGGGTTGGTGCACTACTGAAATCTGACTGAGCAAATCATTGGTAAAATAAAGGGTGTCCTTTCTAGTTTATTTTCCTGCTCAACATCTTTACTTGTCCTTTGCCTTTTGATAACAAATCTGGCATATGGGGCCAAAGGCAAAGTCAGTCATAGTACCCCATGTCACGGGCCCAGGATTGGTCCAGGAGGGTGCATGTGGTGTGGACTGGGTGAAACAGAGCCCTTCCCTCTGATTTTCCAAACTGGAGCCTGAGAGAGAGCTCTCTTCTTTCTTGGATTATGGTTTCAGAAGGGGGCGGGGCTGGAGGTAGTCATGATCTCTCTCACAACTTGGCGGGGGAAAAGGCAGAGGTGGGGAGAGTGGAGAGAGAGAGAGAGAACGCTGACGGTAACTGGGTCCCTGGTTCAGTTCCTGTGCTGGACCCTGTTATGTGCTGCCCATATTCTCCTTCAGGAATTGTATTAATCTGCTTGATCTGTCATGACGCAGTACCATAGACTGGGTGGCTTAAACAACAGAAATTAATACTCTCACAATTCTGGAGACAGGAAAAGTCCAAGATCAAGGTGCCAACATGGTCAGGTGCTGGAGAGGGCTCTCTCTTCAGCTTGCAGTTGGTCACCTTCTCACTGTGTCCTCACAGGGCAGAGAGAGAGCTCTGGTGTCTCTTCTTCATATTAGGGCACCAGCCCTATTAGATTAGGGCTCCACTCTTATGACCTCATTTAACCTTAATTACATCCTCACAGGCCCTACCTCCAAATACAGTCGCATTGGGCATTAGGGCTTCAAAGTTTGAATTTGGGGAGTGGGGGAGACACACACTTCCAGTTTGTAATGGGAATGAAGGACTGCTTACCTCCATCTGCCTGGGAGCTGCCCGTCTACTACAGGGATTGCCTTAGCTAAAGAAAGCTGCCTTGCTGGTCATCAAAGCCTTGCTTCCTTAACTCAGGACCACTGATAAACACGCAGGGATTAAGGCTTGACATCCTCTCCTCAGCAGTGAAGGATCATCCCAGCTTCAGAACGCTCCCCAGGTGGCCTGGGGCTTCCGTCAAGTATGACAGGTTCACACCTCAGGTTCTTCCTCCGCCCAGTCCTGCTTCCTTCCCTCCACAGCTCTCCTGAGCAAACTTCCTCCATGCTAATATCCATCTAAGATCCGCTTCCTGGGGAACCCAGCCCCTGCGGCTCCTGCAACTGCTTACTTCTTTATCTTTTTAATTCTGTGAGCTACTCCAGGAATGTGTCCTTATTTTTTGCTTAAAACTCTATAAAATCAGAGCTTTAAATCCGTTATTAAAATTACCAAAAGTCCCGTCACCTGTGATCTCAGCTGCCTGGAACCCTGATGTAGGCGATTCATAGGGGGACGAATGGAAGCCGCAGCAGAACCTCCTTCCAGCACCTGCACAAGCTGGCTCGCTGGCCTGTGTCTGGGGAAGGATCATGGCTTCCGTTTCTCCTCCACCTTTCAAATCTCGCGGGAATGGCTCTCATTCGTGGACTCGAAACTAGAACCCTGCCGCAAGAGAATCTGGGAAATGTAGTCTTTAGGTTTCCTGCTTCTGTGGATACAGGAAGAGTTCAGGGGGCAGGGATGGTGCTGAGTGCTAACAGTCAGCAACCAGCACAAAATACATTTGGAAATTACAAAAAACATACAACTCAAAGAGCCCCGTGAGATGTGAAGGAGAATACATCTGTGAATTTCCTTTGACAAGTAAAATGTACCATGCAAATATAAGGTGTTGCTGGAGAGGGTTCAGAATCGTGGGCGAGACATTTCAAGGAAACAATTCAGTTTTTATTTTTAAAAAAGCCAGGTAATTGACACAATTATTTTTTGTTTTAATTTTCTGAATAATTATTTCCAAACTCTTGTTTTAAGTGAGTGAATGTATTTATGTGCATTTGTCAGAGAGTGCCTGTTTGTTGTGTGATGGGTTCGCATATGCAATTTTATGTTTTCTCTGTGTTTGTATGAATCTGAGTGAGGAAGCCTCTGTGTGTGCGTGTGTGTGTGTGTTTGCATGTTGGAGTGTCTCTGTATATGTGTGTATACATATACAGTGTATATGCATGTATTTGTGAATCTGTGTGTGTGCGGGTTGCATGTTGGATTGTCTCTATGTATGTGTGTACACATACTGTGTATATGCGTGTATTTATGAATCTCTGTTCATGTCTGAGTCCACTCCAAATTTTAGTGAGGATGTGAGAATTGGCCTTTCTCAGCACATGGATAAGCACCATAATTGAGCTTCTTTTCTCTCCTTTCTGACAGCCACACGATCTGCTTTCTTGCCCCAGGAGCGGCTCTTTGGCACCAGGGAGCAAAGGGTTACGATTTGTCATTACAGAGAGAAACTGAAGAAGCTGGGAATAGAATACAGAGAGGGTTTTTTTTTATTTTTTTAATTTTATTTATTTATTTTTGGCTGCGTTGGGTCTTTGTTGCTGTGTGCAGGCTTTCTCTAGTTGCGGTGAGTGGGGGCTTCTCACTGCAGTGGCTTCTCTTGTTGCGGAGCACCGGCTCTAGGCGCGCGGGCTTCAGTAGTTGTGGCACGCAGGCTCTAGAGGGCAGGCTCAGTAGCTGTGGCGTTGAGCCACGGGTTTAGTTGCTCCACGGCATATGGGATCTTCCTGGACCAGAGATCAAACCTATGTGCCCTGCATTGGCAGACAGATTCTTAACCACTGCACCACCAGGGAAGTCCCCAGAGAGGGTCTTTGATTGAGCTTGGTGAGCTTTCCAAAGGGGAGGTTTTATAGCACAGTCATGTCAATAAAGGAGTGGAGCTCTGTGCATGTGCATGTGAGTGTGTGTGTCATGCGTGCACACAGACCTGGGCTCAGGCTGGGGACCATGCTAATAAAGTCTATCAGAACATCTGTCCTAACTATTCCTGCAATGCCTTCAGATTCCAGACTAGACCCCTTCTTCTCCCTCCTGATTCCTCTCACCCTCTCTCCCACATCCAGTTCTGTATCTCAAACAGCTCTCTGTCTACAATAATCTCCCCATCCCCACTGCCTTGCCCTCGTGCATTTCTGCTCATGACCATGGCAACAGCCTCTTCAGCGTCTCCTCCCTTCTACCTTCAAATCATTCTACTTGAGAAAATTCATGTTTTCTGCATATAAACTGAACTCCTATTTTATTCCTCCATTCCTCACTGGGTGTAGAAATGAGTCCAGAAGTCAAATGGGTTCCACAAGGAACCCCACTATTGCATTACTGCAGTGAGCTGAAACTTGCAATTCATGTCTTTTAATTAGATAAGCTGCTAATTGAGGAGGGGCAGCCCAACCTGATTTGAGTCTTGATACAGTGATTAGAGCCTTAATTACAAGGAGAAGAGGCATCATGTTTCCTAATCTAGTCTTATCCCTGTTCACACTCCTGGCTGCAGCTGCCATGGGGAAGGCAGGGAACATTCTGGACTATAAGATGGCTCTTCAGTGGCTGGGGCTGAACCAAGCCCTGTGGGAGGACAGGTCTCCCCATTAAAGATGTTTTTCTGCATGGGACTGGTCTTGGCTTTTTCGACTTCACAGGTGAATCTGGAAAGGACAGGATTTCATCCTCCCACAGCAGTAGAAAGTCACCCTGCTTTTGAAGCAGCTTCTGAATCATTCTAAATCATTCAGAAAAGCAATTGCCTCCCACCATTTTGCAAGGGCCTTGCTTCTTCCTTCCCTCTGTTCTTCTCTTTGTACCAGGCCCTTAATTATGAATTAGCTCCATGAGGTTGAGCTGTCTGACATGATCTTCACTGTATCTCTAGCACTGAGAGCCTTGCACAGGATTGATATTCAGTATTTTGTCATTGTATGAACATTCCAGAAACTCATTGATACTGTTGTTGACTCCAAGTAAACAGACTACCAGATATATCTCCAGCAAAGATGGGTTTGTTTGAGATCAGCAGAGAATTGTACTTCGAGGTCTGCAACCATGGAGAGCCACCTGCAAGTTCCCACACAACAAGGGAAGGAGAATGCTTTTATAGAGGGGAAAAGGAAGTTGGGAGGGCTAGAGTAAACAGAGAGTCCATGGCTTTTCATTGGCTGAATTGTTGCTAGGATAGAAGAGTCTTTCTTCTTCCTGTTGGGTTCGGCTGTCATGGCAGGGCATGAGAGCTCCCCTTTCTGGTCTTCTGGTCTCTTGACTATTTAATTGAGGTTTCTGTTTGTTAATTTCACACTGGGATACAAAGATGAATCTGACATAGATCCTGCTTTATAGAGGACGGAGACAAGGAAACCAGCAATTAAAATACAGCCAGGCAAGGGCAATGTGAGAGGTGAACACAATGCGATAAGGGAGCCTAGAGGAGTAGAATCTGACTCTCCTGCAGTCAGCAAATATTTCCTGGATGAGGAGATGACCAAGCCGAGTCTTAAAGGTTGTGGTAGTTTTCTAGGTGGAAAAATGGGGGAAAAGCATTCTAGGTACAGAGAATAGCTTGGGCAAAGTTGTGAAGGAAGCATGAAGTACCAGGATGTGTTCAGGGAATTGTAAAACATTTGGAGTGGCTGGAACATAGGGATGAGGAGGCAAGTGGTGGGATGTAGGGCTGGAAGGTCTGGTCCTGGGGGCAGGGCCGCAGTGTGTGACTGCAGGCCGTTCGCTTTATGAGGACACCTGCCAAGGCGCGGAGGGGCTGAAATACAGCTCTGGCTCCACCTGGTAAGCACGTGCTTATAGCTACGTCCTCCCAGATGAGGCTCTACTTCTAATTTACAAAAAAGCTCCTATGGGCCAGCAGTGTCTCTGTGGAGGGCCTTGCATATCTTGCTAAGAGTGCACCTCTATTGGGGGCAGTGGTTTTCAAACTTTGCTTGTTGGAATCACCTGGAGGGCTTGTTAAGACAGAGATAGTGAGGCCCCACCCTTAGGGTTTCTGATTTAGTAGGCCTGGGGTGAAGCCTGTGAATATGCATTTCTTATATATTTCAAGTGATGCTAATGCTGCTGGTCCAGGAGCCGCACTCCAGGAATTACTGATTTGGGTAATAGGAAGCCACTGGACAGGGTTAGGTAGCAGAAGCAGAGCCAGGGCTCCAGGTAAGAGGGATCTGTTTTCTGAGATTAGGGTTCTGGTATCCCTTGAGAACCAGTTAGGGCAGCTGAATATATCAAGGACAGTGGATATACAGTATTCCCCATCTTGTCCTGCCAGGTGAAGTTTAATGGCTCTGTTCATTCAAGTAGGACTTCTATTCAAGGGGCTCCCTGTTTAAGAAGTTTTTGCCCACAGATGATTTAAGGAGTGGCCGTATCATTACAAGAAGCTCACCCCTAGGGCTTTTACTTAGTGATCTCCCAAATGATTTAAATATTTGTTTACACTTTATTAATTACTCTCTGGAGAAGCTGGGCACCAGAGACACCTAAAGCCACCAACTAAAAGATGAGTCGTACCTGGTGATAAAGCTTTTTTGGAAACTCTTATTAGTTCAATAAATACTTGATTTTAAAAGTATAATGTGTGTGTGTGTGTGTTTGGAGAAGGTGTAAGGGAAGGAAGGACATGGAACCACAACGTGTCAGGACCTCACACACATTAGTAAATGTGCACTGAATAAAGATGGAGTGGATGGAGCCCAGTGATGGAGACTCCTGGGAGAGGCTGAGTGAGGGAATCTGGGCTGACAGGAAGCTGTCAGGTGGTATCTGGTTCTGGGCTAGGGTTTGGAACTTGGCTTGGGAAGCCAGAACTTCCTGGAGCCCAGTCCTCTGTTGTGGCCCCCGAACATCCTAATAAGATGTCCTTGCACACGGAGAGAGAATGGTGGTACCCTTCCTTCCTTTGGGGGCTCAGGCCCAGCCTGCCCTCATGTTGGGGACTGGAGATGAGAGGTGGTGGGGGTAGAGGGAGTCCATCTTTATTCTCTGGTTAGCATAGTCTCCAGGATAAATTAGCTTTGGACAGGGGTAGGGAGAGTGGCTGCTGGGAAGAGCAGCCAACCTGATTATCTTCAGCCTATTTCTAACCTCAGCCCCAGCCTTTCCTGAGAGCCAGGGCAACACAGGTGCAGTGAGATCTCTCTTAACCACTGATTTAGGTTGCCCATTAGGGAGCCTGGCTGAAGGGCTGCCATCCCCAACTAGCTCAACTGTTTCCAAACTGAGCCTGTCAGCAGTGTTATTGGGAGAAGGAAAGCCTTGTCAAAGGAAGCCAGATTCTGCCTCTAGATGTCAAGGAGAGAAGGAGACGGGAGGATGAGGAGGAGAGTCCTCTCAGAGGCTGCAATCAAGATCAGGTTGTTCTTAATTAAGATAGCTCCAGGCAGTACCTTTCCATAATTCCCCATTAAAGGGTCCTGCTGTATGAGTCACGGCAGGAGCATAGTTCCTCAAGTCAGCACTATTCTGTGCCTGAGGCTCCTCAAATCAAAAAGCCAATCCATCTCAATCACCCAGGCTTTCTGAGCCTCTGGGATGTCATTGGCCCTGTGCCAGATACCGTGCCCAGCCTAGAGAGGGACACAGCCATACATATGGCTTTAGTCCCGGCCCCCCCCCTGCCCCCACAACCAAGGCAAAAGCCCCAGCTAGACCCTGACCTTAGAGGAGGAATAGGGATTCAGAAGCACTTGGGTGTGAGGCTACTCCAGGTGGGCTTGGTCCTTCCTGTGATGACTGGGAGGTAGCATGGGACAGAGGGGAGCCTAATGGATTTGGAGACGGAAGGTCTGAGTTTCATTCATTTAGCAAAACTTTGTTGTCTCATGGCAACCTCCCACAAAGTAGGGAACAATCTGCAAGGTAGCGGAAGGACGGTTCCTCACAAGACTGCCTATCTTGGCGATGTTCTTGGGAGGATGCCAGGGTGTTCTGCAAAGATATAGGTCAGACCGTGGAGAAGCCTTGGCTGTGTGGTCCATGTGGAAATGTTCAAGGTCACTGTGCTGCCACGGCAGAGCTGCTCCTTTACAAAATGCTTTTGAAAACTTTCCTGAAATAGATACTTAGAAATAGATACTAATAGATACTTAGTCATACTAAAAGTGACTCAGCAAGAATCAGGAAACTTGACTAGACCTATAACTATGAAATGAACTAGAAATAATACTTAATAATCTAATTCAAAAGCTACCAGGTTTAGATGTTTTTACAGGAGAGTTGTAGGAAACCTTCAAAAATCAGATAATCCCTCTTAAACTAATTCACATAATACAAAAAGCAAGAAAGCTACCATTTGTGAGCTATTTAACAAAAAACAGACATGGATAAAATAAGAAACAAATTATGGAGTAATCTATCTTATTAACATAAATGCAAAAATTTTAGGTAAACCAGTTGTAGTAAGAAAAATAATACAGCCAAGTAGGATTTATCTCTGGAATTCAAATGTTCAATATGAGAGAATACGTTGATGTAATATACCTCATTAACAAATTAAAAGAAAATTCATATGATTTTCTTAATACAGAAAATCATTATGTATAAGTTTATATATAATTTATTATTACATATAATAGAGTACATATCATTTATAATATATATTACTAATATATTGTTGTCATTTATTATTAAAATTATTAGAAAGTTAGAAGAAAATTGTCATGATCTGACGTAGTGTATCAAAAACCCAAAATGCACATGCAAAAGCAGGCCTAAGATAATTTTGGAGAAGAAGCAGGTTTGGGCAGGAGGTGGTAGGATGATTCTCTACCAGATATCCAGACTTTTGATAAAAACTGTGTGTTATTGGGAGAGCAATAGAGAAATAGACAATAGAAGAGCCCAGAAACAACCCATGTAAACATGGAGTCTTGAAGCATGGTAGATGTGGCATTATAAATTGGTGAAGAAGGAGAGACTATCAACAAACAAATTAGTTATTTATATGGAAAAATAAAATTATATCCATACCTTTTACCAAATGCAAAAATATATTCCAGATAGGTTAAAGATATAAATTGAAAAGCAAACCTGTAAAACTTTTGGAAGAAAATAAAAGAGAATATCTTTAAGGCTTTCTGGTTAGGAAGGACTATCTTAAGTAAATTATAGAAAGCAAAACCAGAAAAAGATCGACGATGTTGACCACCTTAAAACTGAAAGCTGAACCATAAATCAAATGAAATGACAAGACCTAGACTGGGAGAAGATTTTCTTCAGTCCAAGTTGAATTAACATTCAGTATACCAAAAAGACTCGTTTAAATCAGTAAGAAAAAGAAAACGCCAGAAAATCAGGAAAAGAATACGAGCAGGCAACTTATACATGAAGAAACTTATAGACCAATAAACATGTAGAAAGATGTTCCTGACTGAGCCCGTGAGCCACAATTACTGAGCCTGCGCGTCTGGAGCCTGTGCTCCGCAACAAGAGAGGCCGCGATAGTGAGAGGCCCGCGCACCGCGATGAAGAGTGGCCCCCACTTGCCGCAACTAGAGAAAGCCCTCGCGCGGAAATGAAGACCCAACACAGCCAATAAATAAATAAATAAATAAATAAATAAAAATTAAAATTAAAAAAAAAAAGAAAGATGCTCCTGCTCATCCTCACTGGCAAAAGTTTTGAAGCAAATCACATCAAGTTTTAGAGAGAATGTGGGGAAGTGGGATCTCATACACAGATCTGTGAGGGTGTGGATGAATGTAGCTCCTTTGGGGAGCAATTTACAGACTGTAAAATTGAAGATGCATGTTGTATCAGCCAGCGTTCTGGCTGGAAACAGGTGGCACACTCCAGTGTATAATTTGAGGAGAGTTTAATAACGGGGCTATTTAGAAAGTCAGGGACAAGATGCCGGAAAATCACAAGGAATAGTGCACTCCCCAGGAACTAGTGTTAGTGGGAACTTACCACACCCAGGCCTGAAAGGGAAAGATGAGGGAGCTGTTATTGGAATCTGGAGACAGAGATGGCCTTGAGGAGAAGTCAACCTGCGACCTCTAATGGAGGGACCTAGCCAGCCAGCTGCAATCCCATAGGGAGGGCTCTAGGGAAATAAAAACCATGACTCACTTTCCTCCCCCCTCCAATCTCCCATTGGTCCTCTCCATTGGCCAAACACAACATGAGGCAGAAGGCAAGGAGCCTGGTGATTAGTCCACATAATTCAGCTTCCTGGGCTCTAGAGAAGGAATGAAAAGGGTGGAGGGTAGTATCTGGAAGGGTGAACAAAAGATCGTTAATCACACTTCTGCCCTTTGACCAGCTATTCCACTCCTAGGAACATACCTGAGACAAGTTCATACACTTGTGCACAGGAGGTGTATGCCAAGTTGTCTTTTACAGCACTGTTAAGAAGAATACTAGAGGGACTTCCCTGGTGGTCCAGTGGTAAAGAATCCGCCTTCCAATGCAGGGGACATGGGTTTGATCCCTGGTCAGGGAGCTAAGATCCCACATGCCACAGGGCAACTAAGCCCGCGCACCACGACTACTGAATTTGCACATCTCACCTAGAGAGCCCGCGTGCCGCAAACTGCGTAGCCCAAGTGCCCTAGAACCCCGTGCACCACGACTAGAGAGAAGCCCGTGTGCCACAACAAAAGGTTCCGCACACCTCAACAAGGACCTAATGCAGCCAAAACAAAACAAAACAAAATAAATGAAAGAAAGAATACTAGAGAAAAAGTGGAAACAACCAAATTGTCCCCCATTAAGTTGTTACATAACTGTGTTGTATAAACTGTGGTTTATTCATAAGATGAAATGTCATACCGCAATTAAAATAGATGAATTAGAGATACACGTATCAATTCTGTAAATCTCAAAAAGATAATATTGAGTGGATTTGCGATTTGGGACAACACGGATAAACCTGGAGGACATTATGCTAAATGAAATAAGGCAAGACACAGAAGGACAAAGGCTGCATGATACCACCTATATGAGGTATTTAAAATAGTCAAACTCATGGAAGCAGGGAGTAGAATGATGGTTGCCAGGGGCTGGAGGCTGAGGGAAACAGGGAGGTTTGTGTCAAAGGACACAAAGTTTCAGTTATGCAAGATGGATAAATCCTAGAGAGCTACTGAGTAGCATGAGCCTGTAGTCAACAACACTGTACTTTTGGAAGTGACAGATATATTTATGCATCGATTGTGGTGATGGTTTCACGGATATATACTTATTTCCAAACTCATCAACTTGTATACATTAAATGTTTACAGCTTTTTGTTATGTCAATGATAATAGTTAAAAAAACAAACAAACAAAATAAACAGTGGGCTTCCCTGGTGGCGCAGTGGTTGAGAATCTGCCTGCCAATGCAGGCGACACGGGTTCGAGCCCTGGTCCAGGAGGATCCCACATGCCGCGGAGCAACTGGGCCCGTGAGCCACAACTACTGAGCCTGCGCGTCTGGAGCCTGTGCTCCGCAACAAGAGAGGCCGCGATAGTGAGAGGCCCGCGCACCGTGATGAAGAGTGGTCCCCGCTTGCCGCAGCTGGAGAAAGCCCTCGCATAGAAACGAAGACCCAACACAGCCATAAATAAATAAATAAATAAATAAATAAATAAATAAATAAATAATAATTAATTAAAAAAGAAACCAGTAACAGTCATTTATTTTGCTGCGGAGTCTGGGATTAGACAGGGTTCCGTGAGGCAGCCCTTTCTCCATCTCTCACAGTGGTGGTAAGGGCTGGGGTCACATGGAAAGTTCTTCTCAGTCTGAGGTAGGGGCTGAAAACATTCAAGCAGCTGGACCTGAAAACAAGAGGGGCTCTTCAGGCGTCTCTCTCCCTTTCCCTGTGCTCTTTGCCTGGTGGCCTCAGGGTAGCTGAAATTCTTACTGTTGAAAGGCTTCAAAGCTTCCCAAGAGAAACTGGCAAAGGTGCATGACCTTTTCTCACATGGCTTCTGAAGCCACAGAGGGTCACGCCTTGCCACATTCAACTCAGTTCCCTGTGGCAGTCACAAAGACTATGAAAATGAACACAGTTAATGTACTTGAAGCTTTCCAAGCCGGTGCTTGGCATAGAGTAAGTCCTAGATGGGTTAAAAAAAAAAAAAAAAAGAATACACAGGGATTCCTGAATTTTCTAGCTGGGGATTTTAGTGCTTACAAATAGACACGTATGCTCTAACTGGTCCATGTATGGGAACTTTCCTGTCTCCGCAGACTCCATCTGCTGTTGCTGTGTATGTCTTTCTCTTCACTGCCCTTCTGCCCTTTCCTTCTTCACCTCCACATGGATATGCCAATAATCTGTGTCTCATAGCTACGTACCATCAAAGATTTGAACCTTGAACCTTCCTTTGAACTCATTCTTTCAGTCATTCAGCAATCACTGCTGGAGCGCCTGCTATGAGCAGGTCGCTGTTAGAGGACCTGGAGAGAGAGTGAAGACAGAATCTGGGTCTTCTGCCAGCATCTGAGCAAGCGGAGGCCAGCTTGTTAGCTTGTAGGCAGGGGAAAGCTCAGATCCTTCACAGTTCTTGACACCACGCAGGGGGACGTGTGTTGTTCTGTAAGGAACCACAGGATGTGTGTGCGCGCACACGTGTGTGTGTGGGAGTGTGTGGTGGACGGTGGGACCCAGAGGAAGGACAATGGTCATAGCATGAGGATATGTGTATATATTTAGCGAAGGGGCCAGCGGAGGAGGCACCATGGGAAAAAGGACATTTGAGCTGGATCTCAAAAGGCGAGTGGGAGTTTTCCAGGCAGACTCTGTAGGGAAGGGCATTTTCGGCAGAGGAAGAGAATGTGCAAAGGTCCAGAGAAATGTTTGGGGAAACTGGGCAGTTTGACAAGAGCAGATAAAGAGGCAGCTCCAGGAATCCTGCCCAGAATTCCCAAGTTACCCACACACAGGTGGCCTTTGGCAACCTCATATGGTGCCATGGAGCTTTGAAGTCAGATGGAACTGAGTTTGAGTCAGACCTTGCACTTGGGTCCTCTGTGACATAAGAGAAAACCATTCTCTGAGCTATAATTTCCTCCTCTTTAAAATGGGATAATAATATCTTCCTCACAGAGGCAGATAGAGATGAAATGAAATGATGTATGGGAAAGCACTTGGCATTGTGCCTGGCCTGTTGTGGGTACATGAAAATAGTAATTATTACTCTCCTATAGGGCTGCTCCGAGGTGTGTGTGCACACACGTGAATACAGGAGGATAACAGGTGCCTCACAGGGAGGTATACATGGCAATTCCCTTTCTCCCTTATTGTCTAATACCTTCCTTAATGGGAGGCAAATTAATGTGGAGTAAAGACAAACCAGGGTCCCAATTATAGCTCTGCCACTTACCACCTGTATCATTCTGGCAAATTACATCCCTTCTCTGAACCTTCATTTTATTATCTGTAAAATGGGAGGTATTAAGTCCTAACTCATGGTATGAGGATTGAAAGGGGATAATACATCTAAAGTACCTGGCATAGTTTTTAGGAGCTCAGAAACTATGACTGTGATGTGAAATTGCTTTGTACAGCATATAGCACTGTACAATGTAAGAGGTTATTATTTTATTGAGGCAAAATTCATGGATCCAAAGGTTAGTAGCTATTTCAAGCCAAGGTTTCATTTTTCTGCTGACTCTTTGTTGTTGGGGATGGAGTCGTGGAAAAACTATGCCTTCATTTCCTGTACTGTCTGGTGACTGACATTGTTCCTCACACCCTGCGGCCATCAGGCAAGCCACAAAGCAGCCCAACCAATGTCAAAACAAAATGCAAGGTTGTGTCTTGACGTCCAGGGGAAAGATCATGTTTGTAATTGTGTGAAATGTGATGCAACAAGAAACATGGACAGTATGGCAAACAAGTTAAATTGACTGTGAAACCTACATAATGATTCTAAGACAGCTTAAAATTTGAGATTTGAAAATTTTCTATAAAAAAAAATAAGAAAATTGTGAGCGCCATCTTGTGGCGAGATCTCTATTAAAACATCGTATTGAAGAATCACTTCCTCTATGTAGAACCTCTAAAAAGGCAGACAGCACCCATCCATCCACTTTCCCATACATCTATCCATTCATCCACCTAATAATCCATTCAATTATTTTTTCATTTGTTTGAATGCTTTCTATGCTTTGGTCCGGGGATGCCAGGACCCTGCTTGGAAGGAGCCTACAGAGGGTGATGGCAGATATGGGCAAACCAACAGTTCTGGGAACCTTAATGGAGGGCACTTAATTCAGTTCTTGTTGTCGTTGAGGTGCAGGAGACAAGCAGGGCAGGCTTCCTGATGGAAGCGGCACCTAAACTGACATCTGAAGGATGAGGTTCTAGGTGAGAAGAGGAGAGCCCTAGAGTCCTAAATTGGGCTACTTTTTCTGTGCTGCCCTCCTGTCCCCACCTTAGTAGTGAGGACAGATTGGAGTGTGTCCAGCAGACAGTGGTCAGTGTGGTGAGAAGGCACTTAAAGAAGCTGGGGAAGAGCTGCGAAATGAAGTGCCTGCTAAGTTGGACAGATTCTGTTACATAAGATGAATGCCACCTATTAATATTAGAAGGTATTAATAGCTGCTATTATGTTGAGTTCTTCATTTAATAGAATTCGTTATCCTCACATCAGCAGAGCTGTGTTAGTATGGGCCATTGGTCAAGATGTGGGAATGACCTCATTACATGTGGCTGGACACATAATAATGTTCTGCATCAGGAATCTACCTCTATTACCTGTTACAGGTTGTTAATTGATAAATGTATTATGGAAAAAAGGCTCAGCACCAAACTGGTTAAATCGGCCAGTGCTTGGCCCACATTTGAAGGATGGATGGCCCTTTAGCCATCATCCTCCATCCCTTTGCAGACTCCTGGAATTAGTGCTGAGCAGAAATTTTTGCCTTAGCAAAGCAAACAGTAGTCTCAGCAGACGTGAGCAGGGCCTGCTGTCTTCAGACAGAACGAGTGCTCTTCAGCTCAGCACAGTCCCCACCATGCTCAATCGTCTCAGGACTTTCAACTGTGCATCCGTTATCTTTTGCCTCACCTTTACACTATTGCTCTCCTTATGATAGAGAAGTATTTCCTTACATCCACATCTTTAGTAACACTAATGAAAAAACTGACCAAAAAGGGGTTGCGTATTTTATGCAACACAGTGGAAAGAATATTTCTTTGTGGGATGAAAAAACATTCATATGTGTTTTATGTACAAACCAAGTTTATCTGTGTCTTAGAGCTTGGCCATCTCCTTCACTCACAGTATTTTCTTGGGCTTTGTGGGTATTTGCTTCAGGATAAGCAGGAGCAGCCCTGAGCAGTGTCCTAAAGCAGACATTTTTGGCCTTGACTGTCCCCCCTCCCTGGTGGCACGTCCTTCCCAGGTCCCTGCACTGTCCACGAGCAGGCTGCCCACATTGAAAGGGCCATGGATGGGACTTAGGGGCAAAGCCTCTACATTTCAACAATTTCTTCTAATGGATCCTTGCTTCCCTTCTTTAGTTCAACTTAAGTCAAAAGCAATGTGATGTTTTATTGGGATGGCCTTGGTGTTTCACTGTCTACAGTCAACTGTGTCTAAAATAATTTGTTTTCTTTGCAGCCAGCCAATGATCTGTGAGTCTACTAGTCAGGCTCCTGCCTCCCAGCCCTCACCACCTCCACAGTCAGGGTAAATGGAGTCTCAGCGTCAGGCTCTGTCCTCCCAGCCTCCTTCCTCCAGGCTCTGGAGCTGGTCCTGTCTTCAGTGGGGCAGGTGGGAGGAAAGATACTGTGGGGATGGGGGTGAAGGCTGCCCTGCTGCCTACCTGGATCTAATTCTTACCTGATCTGCTGTGAGGCTTCTGCTTTGTCCCTCTGACCAAATGCTAGCCCTTGAGGACCTTCCAGAACTTTCTGTTCCTATTTAGAACAGTTAAAGTGCTCAGATGAACTGTTTCTCCATTCAAGCTGCTGGCCCATTCAGCATTCTTCAGGGGAAAGGACTGTGAACAAGGAGGCCATAAAAAAGTAAAGAAGTCAGTCTGACCCCTCAAAAATATTTACCATACCCACTGGCCAATAGAGGGTAAACTCCACTGTATCAGAGAAACTGATGATGTAATGTTCAGGAAATAATAGTGCTCCAAACTTAAATGATGTATGGACCCCTTTTAAAGGAAAAAATGCTGACCAGTTATTTTATTATCATAAGTAACTTAAATATGTGTAGACATTAACCTAGGTATAATCTCCTTAAAAACCAAAACAAATGTATACATTTAAATAAAACAACACTGTGTAAATGTTCTCATTCAGATAAACCTTTACAAATTTATAAAGTATAAACAAATCCACAGATCTAACAATATTCCTCTATTCTAAATAGCCTCCATTATAAATATCATGATATCTTTGTTTCTACAGCATGTAGTGAGGGCATTTGTTTTTCACTTGACAATGACCACATCATTTGTGTGGAAGTTGTCCTGTTCAACTTCCATTAGCCTGAGTTAGCAAACAGTTCTCTTTGTCCTCTATGCTGTCATAAACACAAACCTACATGCGGATACGGAAATTCTGTGGTTGAGCTTGTCAGCCAGTTGATCCACAAGATACTTGTATTGATTATTTTTAGATTTTCATCAAAATGAAAACACAAAATTCAAATAAAATGTCAAAAACTCATGAACCCAGAGAAAATGTCCCAAGGCTGTATAGTTTGAGAAACACGAGTGTGAAAAGCCCAATGGCATGACTGTCTCCCTGGTGTGGTAAATGGAGGGGAGAACGAGGGACTTCTTAAACTGTCAGAGGGTGCCCAGATTAGTTTCTATCTGCTTTAATCTATATCTCCTCAAAGCTGGTCTGCTCTCAGATTTACTGGGGACACAGAGGCAGCCTAACTACTCGTACGAGTTCTGATCCTCGACTCTCATTCTGTGTCTGACTATCTGCTGCCAGACCTCTCCTGCAGTGAGTGCTTGCCAACTTCCACCCTCAGGTAGCTCATAACAGATCTGAGGTCTTCTCAGGAGCCACTCAGAGTGGGGTTAATGGTTGGACTAATTTGATGCCCAATCCACTGATTTTGGGGCCAGAGCAAACAGAATTCTCCCCTATCACCCAACCCCGATGGGGGTGGGATTAGCAGAGAGCTTACGTTCTAGAATTAGACTGCTCTTTGATGCCGAGAGTGTCCAGGTGGGGAGTTGGGAGGACAGCAAGTTCAGTTTCTACAATCTCATAGCTCCGACCTCACTTAATTTGGAAAGTCTCAGAACACTAGCGGATGAGGCCCTTCCGCCCTTGTTGAAAGATGACACTGAAGGCACAGCCAGAGAGCTTCATCCCACCAGTGGCTGCCGCGCCATGAAGTTAGAAGGAACCTCAGGCCATCTTTCCTTCCTAATGGCTGGAAACATACGTCTCCGGCAGAATTTATGAAGATATCACTTTATTCTTTGTCTCCTCATTTGTGAGTCGGTACACAAATAACTTGTTTTCTGGAGCTTCAGGGAAGTTCAGATTGACATGTTAGCCAGGAAGTAATGTGCCTTCTTTCTGGGATGGCTGTCCATATGCATTCCAATCCAGATAAAAATATGTCAGAATTTGTTCAAAATCTATCAGTTGGGCCATTTTCTCAATGGCAAACAGATGGCTCCTTTGAGTTATTCAGAGGCAGAACATTTTCCCTTTTGTTCATCTCAGTTTTTATGGTTTAAAAGAATTAGTGTTTAATCCCAATTCCAAAATCGTTAATTAGTTTGTATTTGCTTCACTAAATCTGTTAAATAGATTTTTATCACTTCAGCTACATCTCCCTGGCAGCATCTGGTATCAAGTTTGCAGAAATAATGTTGGTTTTACAGCCAAAAATCAGAGGTTAAACCTCCAGGACTACAGATGTGACAGCATTAAAGGGAAATTCATCACCCCAAAGGCTTTCATTCCCATATAATTTAGAATCAGCCCAAACATGAACCAATGTTCTTTTTTCTCTTTCATTCTCAAGGAGCACAGTTGCTCAGTTCCTTTTTGATTTATGTGTGTGATTGTTGTTGACGAGAGCTCCTGGGGAGACCTCAGCCCACCCCAGCCATAGCCTTGGAAAATTAGCAGAGGATCTTCTTGCTCAACCCCTTTTCTGTTGCTTTCAGGGGCTTCCATCCCTGGCTAGTGCTATACAAGACCAAGGCAATTTATCAATTCAGTTGATAAAGGGTGGGGTAGGAAGAGCTGGGCAGACACAAGCTCTGTAACTTCATCTACAGGTAGGGGGCATAACAGAGCAGTAAAAGTAAGGCGGACTCTTGCAAACCGGCAGTTTCGAACTTGAATCAGCGGACTTGGGGGAAACAATTAAGTGAAAGACAGCAAATAACCCTAAAGGCTGGGAATATTTGGGGGAGTGGGAGAAGGGGGAATTGGATGAAGATAGTCAAAGGGTACAAACTTCCTATAAGATAAATAGGTCCTAGGGGTATAATGCACACATGATAGATATAATTGACACTGCTGTACATTATATTGGAAAGTTGTTAAGAGAGTAAATCCTAAGAGTTCGCATCACAAAGAAAAAATACATATTTTTCGAATTCTTTAATGTTGTATCTATATGAGATAACGGATGTTCACTACACTTATTGTGGTCCTCGTCTCATAATGTAAGTCAAATCATCATGTTGTACAACTTGAGCAGTGCTGTGTGTCAATTATATCTCAATAAAACTGGAAGAAAAAAGACTGGGGGCGTTTGAGTAACAGGGAAAGGCTGTTGGACAGTAGTAATCAATCTAGGTATCTGTGGTAGGCTGGTCCTTGAAGATATCCACATCCCAATCCTCAGAACCTGTGAGTGTTACTTTACGGGGCAAAAGTGACCTTAGAAATGTGATTAAGTGAAGGCTCTTGTGAAGGGGAGAGTATCCTGGATTCTCTGGATGGGCCCTAAATGTAGCCACAGGTGGCTTTATAGGAGAGAGGCAGAGTGAGATTAGAAAGAAGAGAAGGCAAGGTGGTGATGGAAACAGAGACTGAAGTGATGCCCTTTGAAAATGGAGGAAGGAGCCACAAGCCAAGGAATTCAGGCAGGCACTTGCAGCTGAAAAGACAAGGAAATGGATTCTCCTCTCACAGCTTCCAGAAGGAACCAGCACTGCTAGTACCTTGACTTTAGTGAAACTGATTTCAGACTTCTGACTACCAGAACTGTAAAATAATAAGTTTGTGTTGTTCTAAGCCACAACCTTTGTGGTAATTTGTTACAGCAGCCATAGGAAAAGAATGCAAGTATCTTTTCCTTGCCTGATGCCAAAGAGTTCCACTGCAGCAGTCAGAAGTATTTTCCAGGGGCAAGGAGAGCTGGAGGGGGTCAGCATAGGGCATTCCCTTCCTCAGGAAGTTCCTCCTTGTTATAGGCATGGTCTGCTGCAGCTGGAAGCAGACATGGAAACAGCAGCTGTGAAGATCTGTGCGGTGGGGAAAGAAGATTTCTGAGCATCATGGACAGTAGGCAACTGTAGACACAGAGACTGAGAATTCTCGGCAATTGACATATTTGCATAAATATTAGGAAAAGGCCAGATAAGTATGGAGAGCGTAGGTCAGAGGTAGTTGGAGAGCAGAGGTGCTCAGGAAAGAGGATCCACACAGGGATGAGGCCAGAGGTGCCACCTTCGGCACATCCAGTGCTTTGGTGCAGAGGGACTGGCAGTGAACAGCCAAGCTTCTGTGGTCTTGACTTCAGGTGGAAAATCTGTGGAGGGTAGGAGGGGGTCTGAGTGCAGATCTCTGGATCCAACATCCCCATTTCATTCAGAATAACTTTGAGTTTGTATGTTGAACACATTGATTTTCCAGATTGGATTTCATTTAAGAAAATATTCCACTGGTGAAAAAAAATTTTTTTGACACTCTTAATTTTGATATAATTTTAAATGTTCAGAAAATTGCAGTAGTACAAAGGACTCCCATATATCCTTCATCTAGATTCACCAAGAGTTAGCTTTTTGCCCCATTTACATGATCACTGCTCTCTTTTTCGAAATACAAACATATCTGAACTATTTGAGGGTAAGTAGGCATTAATTATAATCCCTTTACCCCTAAATATGTCAGTGTGTATTTTTTTTAAATGAGGGCATTTTGTAATTTGTCATTTGTACTACAGTAAAATTATCAAAATTGGGAAATTTAACATGGACCAAATGCTATCATCCAATCCACAGTCCAAATTCAAATTTTGCCAATTGTCTTTATAGCTATTTTTTTCCTGGTCCAGGATCTGATCCAGGTTCACACATTGCATTTAGTTGTCATGTCTCTCCAGTCTTCTTTAATGTGGAATATTTCCGCAGCTTTTGTCTTCCATGGCCCTGACATTTTTGAAGAGTACAGGTCAGTTATTTTGTAATTACCCATCAATTTGGGTTTGGATAGTGTTTCCTCAGGACAGGATTCAGATCACGCATTTTTAGCTTGAATATCACAGAAGTGATGCTGTGTCCTTTTCCGAACGTTGTATTGGAAGGGACATGATGTTGCTTTTTCCCATTATCGGTGCTGGTAACATTCATCCCTTGATTGAGGTGGTGTCTTCCAGGCTTCTCCACTGTAAGTTCTCATTTTCCTGTTTGTAATTAAGTAATTTGTGGAAAGATACTTTAAAACTATGTAAATAGGAGGAGCTTCAAGATGGCGGAAGAGTAAGACGCGGAGATTGCCTTCCGCCCCACAAATACACCAGAAATACATCTACACGTGGAACTGCTCCTACAGAACACCTACTGAACGCTGGCAGAAGACCTCAGACCTCCCAAAAGGCAAGAAACTCCCCACCTACCTGGGTAGGGCAAAAGAAAAAAGGAAAAACAGAGACAAAGAATAGGGACGGGACCTGCACCAGTGGGAGGGAGCTGTGAAGGAGGAAAGGTTTCCACACACTAGGAAGCCCCTTCGCGGGTGGAGACTGCGGGTGGCAGAGGGGAAGCTTCGAAGCCACGGAGGAGAGCGCAGCAACAGGGGTGCGGAGGGCAGAGCAGAGAGATTCCCACACAGAGGATCGGTGCCGAGCAGCACTCACCAGCCCAAGAGGCTTGTCTGCTCACCCGCCAGGGCGGGCGGGGGCTGGGAGCTGAGGCTCGGGCTTCGGAAGTCGGATCCCAGGGAGAGGACTGGGGTTGGCGGCGTGAACACAGCCTGAAGAGGTTAGTGCGCCACGACTAGCCGGGAGGGAGTCCAGGAAAAGGTCTGGAGCTGCCGAAGAGGCAAGAGACTTTTTCTTGCCTCTTTGTTTCCTGGTGCGCGAGGAGAGGGGATTCAGAGCGCCGCTTAAAGGACCGCGAGCCACGGCTATCAGCGCGTATCCCAGAGACGGGCATGAGACGCTAAGGCTGCTGCTGCCACCACCAAGAAGCCTGTGTGCGAGCACAGGTCACTCTCCGCACCGCCCCTCCCGGGAGCCTGTGCAGCCCGCCACTGCCAGGCTCCCGTGATCCGGGGACAACTTCCCCGGGAGAACGCACGGCGCGCCTCAGGCTGCTGCAACGTCATGCCGGCCTCTGCCGCCGCAGGCTCGCCCCGCATCCGTACCCTTCCCTCCCCTCCCCTCCCCCCCGCCTGAGTAAGCCAGAGCCCCCGAAGCAGCTGCTCCTTTAACCCCATCCTGTCTGAGCGAAGAACAGACGCCCTCAGGCGATCTACACGCAGAGGCGGGTCCAAATCCAAAGCTTAACCCCGGGAGCTGTGCGAACAAAGAAGAGAAAGGGAAATTTCTCCCAGCAGGCTCAGAAGCAGCGGTTAAATCTCCACAATCAACTTGATGTACCCTGCACCTGTGGAATACCTGAATAGACAACGAATCATCCCAAATTGAGGAGGTGGACTTTGGGAGCAAAGATATATATATATTTTTCCCTTTTTCTCTTTTTGTGAGTGTGTATGTGTATGCTTCTGTGTGTGATTTTGTCTGTACAGCTTTGCTTTTACCATTTGTCCTAGGGTTCTGTCCGTTTTTTTTTTTTACTTAAAAATTTTTTCTTTCTTAATAATTATTTTTTATTTTAACAGCTTTATTTTATTTTATTTAACTTTATTTTATTTTATTTTATTGTCTTTCTTTCTTTCTATTTTTTCTCCCTTTTATTCTGAGCTGGGTGGATTAAAGGCTCTTGGTGCTCCAGCCACACATCAGGGCCGTACCTCTGAGGTGGGAGAGCCAACTTCAGGACACTGGTCCACAAGAGACCTCCCAGCTCCACGTAATATCAAACGGCGAAAATCTCCCAGAGATCTCCATCTCAACGCCAAGACCCAGCTTCACTCAACAACCAGCAAGCTACAGTGCTGGACACCCTATGCCATACAACTAGCAAGACAGGAACACAGCCCCATCCATTAGCACAGAGGCT
Source organism: Balaenoptera ricei (assembly GCF_028023285.1). Taxonomy (NCBI): domain Eukaryota; kingdom Metazoa; phylum Chordata; class Mammalia; order Artiodactyla; family Balaenopteridae; genus Balaenoptera; species Balaenoptera ricei. Next base: position 68,515,444 of record NC_082646.1, read on the forward strand.
GCCTAAAATCATAATAAGGCCACAGACACCCCAAAACACACCACAAGACGTGGACTTGCCCACCAGAAAGACAAGATCCAGCCTCATCCACCAGAACACAGGCACGGTTCCCTCCACCAGGAAGCCTAAACAACCCACTGAACCAACCTTAGCCACTGGGGACAGATACCAAAAACAATGGAAACTACGAACCTGCAGCCTGCGAAAAGGAGACCCCAAACACAGTAAGTTAAGCAAAATGAGAAGACAGAAAAACACACAGCAGATGAAGGAGCAAGGCAAAAACCCACCAGACTTAACAAATGAAGAGGAAATAGTCTACCTGAAAAAGAATTCAGAATAATGATAGTAAGGATGATCCAAAATCTTGGAAATAGAATAGAGAAAATACAAGAAACGTTTAACAAGGATCTAGAAGAACTAAAGAGCAAACAAACAGTGATGAACAACACAATAAATGAAATAAAAAATTCTCTAGAAGGAATCAATAGCAGAGTAACTGAGGCAGAAGAATGGATAAGTGACCTGGAAGATAAAATAGTGGAAATAACTACTGCAGAGCAGAATAAAGAAAAAAGAATGAAAAGAATTGAGGACAGTCTCAGAAACCTCTGGGACAACATTAAACACACCAACATTCGAATTATACGGGTCCCAGAAGAATAAGAGAAAACAAAAGGGACTGAGAAAATATTTGAAGAGATTATAGTTGAAAACTTCCCTAATATGGGAAAGGAAATAGTTACTCAAGTCCAGGAAGCACAGAGAGTCCCATACAGGGTAAACCTAAGGAGAAACACGCCAAGACACATATTAATCAAACTATCAAAAATTAAATACAAAGAAAAAATATTAAAAGCAGCAAGGGAAAAACAACAAATAACACACTAGGGAATCCCCATCAGGTTAACAGCTGATCTTTCAGCAGAAACTCTGCAAGCCAGAAAGGAGTGGCAGGACATATTTAAAGTGATGAACGAGAAAACCCTACAACCAAGATTACTCTACCCAGCAAGGATCTCATTCAGATTTGATGGAGAAATTAAAACCTTTACAGACAAGCAAAAGCTAACAGAATTCAGCACCACCAAACCAGCTCTACAACAAATGCTAAAGGAAGTTCTCTAGGCAGGAAACACAAGAGAAGGAAAAGACCTACAATAACAAACCCAAAACAATTAAGAAAATGGTCATAGGAACATACATATCGATAATTACCTTAAATGTAAATGGATTAAATGCTCCAACCAAAAGACATAGACTGGCTGAATGGATACAAAAACAAGACCCGTATATATGCTGTCTACAAGAGACCCACTTCAGCCCTAGGGACACATACAGACTGAAAGTGAGGGGATGGAAAAAGATATTCCATGCAAATGGAAATCAGAAGAAAGCTGGAGTAGCAATTCTCATATCAGACAAAATAGACTTTAAAATAAAGACTATTACAAGAGACAAGGAAGGACACTACATAATGATCAAGGGATCAATCCAAGAAGAAGATATAACAATTGTAAATATTTATGCACCCAACATAGGAGCACCTCAATACATAAAGCAAATGCTAACAGCCATAAAAGGGGAAATCGACAGCAGCACAATCATAGTAGGGGACTTTAACACCCCACTTTCACCAATGGACAGATCATCCAAACTGAAAATAAATAAGGAAACACAAGCTTTAAATGATACATTAAACAAGATGGACTTAATTGATATTTATAGGACATTCCATCCAAAAACAACAGAATACACATTCTTCTCAAGTGCTCATGGAACATTCTCCAGGATAGATAATACCTTGGGTCACAAATCAAGCCTTGGTAATTTAAGAAAATTGAAATTGTATGAAGTATCTTTTCTGATCACAACACTATGAGACTAGATATCAATTACAGGAAAAAAATCTGTAAAAAATACAAACACATGGAGGCTAAACAGTACACTGCTTAATAACCAAGAGATCACTGAATAAATCAAAGAGGAAATCAAAAAATACCTAGAAACAAATGACAATGAAAACACAAACACCCAAAACCTATGGGATGCAGCAAAAGCAGTTCTAAGAAGGAAGTTTATAGCAATACAATCCTAACTTAAGAAACATCTCAAATAAACAGCCTAACCTTACACCTAAAGCAGTTAGAGAAAGAAGAGCAAAAACCCCCAAAGTTAGCAGAAGGAAAGTAATCATAAAGATCAGATCAGAAATAAATGAAAAAGAAATGAAGGAAATGATAGCAAAGAACAATAAAAGTAAAAGCTGGTTCTTTGAGAAGATAAATAAAATTGATAAACCATTAGGCAGACTCATCAAGAAAAAAAGGCAGAAGACTCAAGTCAATAGAATTAGAAATGAAAAAGGAGAAGTAACAACCAACACTGCAGAAATACAAAGGATCATGAGAGATTACTACAAGCAACTCTATGCCATTAAAATGGACAACCTGGAAGAAATGGACAAATTCTTAGAAATGCACAACCTTCTGAGACTGAACCAGCAAGAAATAGAAAATATGAACAGACCAATCACAAGCACTGAAATTGAAACTGTGATTAAAAATCTTCCAACAAACAAAAGCCCAGGACCAGATGGCTTCACAGGCGAATTCTATCAAACATTTAGAGAAGAGCTAACACCTATCCTTCTTAAACTCTTCCAAAATAGAGCAGAGGGAGGAACACTCCCAAACTCATTCTACAAGGCCACCATCACCCTGAGACCAAAACCAGACAAAGATGTCACAAAGAAAGAAAACTACAGGCCAATATCACTGATGAACATAGATGGTAAAATCCTCAACAGAATACTAACAAACAGAGTCCAACAGCACATTAAAAGGATCATACACCATGATCAAGTGGGGTTTATCCCAGGAATGCAAGGATTCTTCAATATACGCAAATCAATCAATGTGATACACCATATTAACAAATTGAAGAATAAAAACCATATGATCATCTCAATAGATTCAGAGAAAGCTTTTGACAAAATTCAACACCGATTTATGATAAAAACCCTCCAGAAAGTAGGCACAGAGGGAACTTTCCTCAACATAATAAAGGCCACTTATGACAAACCCACAGCCAACATCGTCCTCAATGGTGAAAAACTGAAACCATTTCCACTAAGATCAGGAACAAGACAAGGTTGCCCACTCTCACCACTATTATTCAACATAGTTTTGGAAGTTTTAGCCACAGCAATCAGAGAAGAAAAAGAAATAAAAGGAATTCGAATTGGAAAAGAAGTAAAGCTGTCACTGTTTGCAGATGACATGATACTATACCTAGAGAATCCTAAAGACGCTACCAGAAAACTGCTAGAGCTAATCAATGAATTTGGTAAAGTAGCAGGATACAAAATTAATGCACAGAAATCTCTAGCATTCCTATACACTAATGATGAAAAATCTGAAAGTGAAATCAAGAAAACACTGCCATTTACCATTGCAACAAAAAGAATAAAACATGTAGGAATAAACCTACCTAAGGAGACAAAAGAACTGTATGCAGAAAATTATAAGACACTGATGAAAGAAATTAAAGATGATACCAACAGATGGAGAGATTTACCATGTACTTGGATTGTAAGAATCAACATTGTGAAAATGACTATGCTACGCAAAGCAATCTACAGATTCAATGCAATCCCTATCAAACTACCAATGGCATTTTTCACAGAACTACAACAAAAAATTTCACAATTTGTATGGAAACACAAAAGACCCCGAATACCCAAAGCAATCTTGAGAATGAAAAATGGAGCTGGAGGGATCAGGCTCCCTGACTTCAGACTATACTACAAATCTACAGTAATCACGATAGTATGGTACTGGCACAAAAACAGATATATAGACCAAGGGAACAGGATAGAAAGCCCAGAGATAAGCCCATGCACATATGGTCACCTTGTCTTTGATAAAGGAGGCAAGCATATACAGTGGAGGAAAGACAGCCTCTTCAATAAGTGGTGCTGGGAAAACTGGACAGGTACATGAAAAAGTAAGAAGTTAGAACACTCCCTAACACCATACGCAAAAATAAACTCAAAATGGATTAAAGACCTAAATGTAAGGCCAGACACTATCAAACTCTTAGAGGAAAACATAGGCAGAACACTCTATGACATAAATCACAGCAAGATCCTTTTTGACCCACCTCCTAGAGAAATGGAAATAAAAACAAAAATAAACAAATGGGACCTAATGAAACTTAAAAGCTTTTGCACAGCAAAGGAAACCATAAACAAGATGAAAAGAGAACCCTCAGAATGGGAGAAAATATTTGCAAATGAAGCAACTGACAAAGGATTAATCTCCAAAATTTACAAGCAGCTCATGCAGCTCAATATCAAGAAAACAAACAACCCAATCCAAAAATGGGCAGAAGACCTAAATAGACATTTCTCCAAAGAAGATGTACAGATTGCCAACAAACACATGAAAGAATGCTCAACATCATTAATCACTAGAGAAATGCAAATCAAAACTACAATGAGGTATCATCTCACACTGGTGAGAATGGCCATCATCAAAAAATCTACAAACAATAAATGCTGGAGAGGGTGTGGAGAAAAGGGGACCCTCTTGCACTGTTGGTGGGAATGTAAATTGATACAGCCACTATGGAGAACAGTATGGAGGTTCCTTAAATAACTAAAAATAGAACTACCATACGACCCAGCAATCCCACTACTGGGCATATACCCTGAGAAAACCATAAATCAAAAAGAGTCATGTACCAAAATGTTCATTGCAGCTCTATTTACAATAGCTAGGACATGGAAGCAACCTAAGTGTCCATCAACAGATGAATGGATAAAGAATATATGGCACATATATACAATGGAATATTACTCGGCCATAAAAAGAAATGAAATTGAGTTATTTGTAGTGAGGTGGATGGACCTAGAGTCTGTCATACAGAGTGAAGTAAGTCAGAAAGAGAAAAATCAATACCATATGCTAACACATATATATGGAATCTAAAAAAAAAAAAATGGTCATGAAGAACACAGGGGCAAGATGGGAATAAAGACACAGGCCTACTAGAGAATGGACTTGAGGATATGGGGAAGGGGAAGGGTAAGCTGTGACAAAGTGAGAGTGTAGCATGGACATATATACACTACCAAACGTAAAATAGATAGCTAGTGGGAAGCAGCCGCATAGCACAGGGAGATCAGCTCGGTGCTTTGTGACCACCTAGAGGGGTGGGATAGGGAGGGTGGGAGGGAGTGAGACGCAAGAGGGAAGAGATATGGGAACACATATTTATGTATAACTGATTCACTTTGTTATAAAGCAGAAACTAACGCACCATTGTAAAGCAACTGTACTCCAATAAAGATGTTAAAAACAACAACAACAAAAACCTATGTAAATATCCTGTTCCTTATCAAACTATCTTAGCATCCATTGATAATTCCTAGTTGAATCTATTATTATTATAATGATTGCAAAATGGTGATTTTCCTAACTCCATCATTTCTTCTACATTAATTAGTTGGCATAATTTTATAAAAGAGCTCTTTCTTTTATCTCCCATTTATTTAGTCACGTATTTAATTGTATTTCTATACACTTATAGATCTTATTTTATTCAATGAGTTATAAGTCATTGCTATCACTATTTATTTTAATACTCACATTGACCCAGATTTGGCTAGTGGGAGCCCCCTCAAGTTGGTTCCTATATTTTTTGGTATGCTTCTATAATTTTTTGAGCACTTCTTTACTTTCTGTGACAAGATATTCTAGGTCCTTCTTGTCTCAACCTTGGAATCAGCTATTTCTCCAAGGAACCCTGGTTCAGTATGTTATTATAAGACATAATATTTAGAAGATTTGGGCAATAGGTGTGTTGATTGTTACTGGCATATCGTTGCTTCTAGGCCCTTTCAGCTTACAGATCTAGAAAACACCCCCCAACACACACACACAGCTATCTGTCTCTCTATTCCATACCTCTAATTCCAATTCTACACGACAGGGTTCATCCTAAACTCCCGTTCCATGTTTGTAACAACTGTCTCTCACAGTGAGACACCTGGCTCCCACCATTTCAATCTATTTGTTCATTTGCTCAATCCAATGTTTCACAGAAAGTGGTTTCAGAATTGCTAACCCATACCGCAAGAACAAAGCCTATAGTAGAACTATTTATTTACAGGGTTTTTTTTGCCTTTATATTGAAGGTACATAGTCAAAGCACTGTGCTTAAATCTTACTTGGATTTGTTATCTTGTTTTTTTCTCCTTCACTATGGTTACGTTATTCTTTTAAATTATGGTTAGGTTCATTTTTCTTTTCTGCTTATATTCAACTTTAGAGTTTTCAAACTGACGTCCATATTGATTTGACTTATTTTGTTAAAAAAAAGTCTTTAAAACATTAACATGGGATTTCCCTGGTGGCGCACTTGTTAAGAATCTGCCTGCCAATGCAGGGGACACAGGTTTGATCCCTGGTCCAGGAAGATCCCACATGCCGTGGAGCAACTAAGCCCGTGCACCACAACTACTGAGCCTGTGTGCCACAACTACTGAAGCCTGCAAACCTAGGGCCTGTGCTCTGCAACAAGAGAAGCCAGTGCAATGAGAAGCCCATGCACCGCAAGGAAGAGTAGCCCCCACTCACCACAACTAGAGAAAGCCCACACACAGCCACGAAGACCCAGTGCAGCCAAAAATAAATAAATAAATAAATAAATTTATTAAAAAAAAAAACAACATTAACATGATTCCAAACTCCAAACTTTATAAAAAGTTACTCTCACTGAAGCATTACTGCTTTATCCACCTGGTTCCCATCCACACCTGTAGCTAACAATTCTCATTAGTTTCTGGTTTGTCTTTTCTCACTTTCCTTTTGCTATTAAGTAAGCAATTACATGTAAATTTCTAATTTCTTCTTCTCACACAAAATTTAGAATACTATATATATCCTTTTGCTGTCTGCTTTTTTACTTACAAAATATGTTCTGGAAGTCACTCCATATCACTTCATAGACCATCCCTATTGTCTTTTACCACTGCACAGTACTCCATTGTGTGGATACAATTTATTCAACACATCTATGTTTGAACATTTAAGTTGTTTCCAATATTTTGCAATTACAAATAATGCTGCAATGAATAAACTTGTGTATATATCACTTTGTATTGTTGCAGGTGTATTTTCAGAGTAAATTCCTAGAAGTGGATTTCTGGAACAAAAGGTAAGTGCATATATATTTTTATCAAATACTGCCAAATTCCCCTCCATAAGGCTGCATAATTTTGCATTCCTAACAGCAGTGGATGAGAGTGCTTATTTCTCCTCAGCTTTGCCAACACAATGTAGTGCCAAGTTTTTAAATTTTTGCTAATTTGATAGATGATAAATGGTATTTCAGTGTAGTTTTAATTTGCATTTCTCTTTTTATGAGTTGAACTTCTCATAAGTTTCAGAACCATTTAATATCTTTTTTGGGGGGTAAATTGTTCATGAATTTTTGCCCATTTGTCTCTCAGGTGTTTGGCCCCTGTGTCCTCAATTTTTAAGTGTTCCTTATGTATTATGGATATTAGACCTTTAACTAAGACATGTGTTGCAAATACTTCTTTTTGGAAAAAAGGTTTAATATCACTATTTTAGATGGTTAGTAACTAGCTATAAATACGTATACTTGTGTTGACCATTGACAAACTCTATGCTGTTTACACCTGTGTGTGTGGGGAATAATTATAAACCTCAAATACCCTTGATTTAGCCTAGATTAAAATGAAAGTTATATAGCCTTTTCAACAAATAGTATTGGAGCAATTGGCCATCTATAGGCAAAAAACAAAACAAAACAAAACAAAACACCCCTCAACCCAAGTCTCACACTTTATAGAAAAATTAATTCAAAGTGGAAAATTGTAGGAGATAAAACTATAAAACTTTTAGAAAGAAACATAGGAGACAATCTCAGGGATCTAGGGCTAGGCAAAGAGTTCTCAGACTTGAAACCAAAAGCACAATAAGAAAATGGACAAATTAACTATGAATGGAGTATAACCTTTAAACATTGTGAATCACTATTTTTTACACCTGTAACTTATATAATATTGTATATTAATTAGACTTCAATGAAATAAAATAGAAAATAAATTTTAAAAAGAAGAAAAAAAAAATGGATAAATTAGACCTCATTAAAATTATAAGGTTTTTCTCTGTGAAAGCCTATATGAAGAGGATTAAAAAAAAGCTATAGATTGGGAAAAAATATTTGCAAACCACATGTCTGACAAAGGACTAGTATCTAGAGTATATAAAGAATGCTCAAAACTCTACAGTAGAAAACCAAACAGTCCAATTAGAAAATGGCTAGAATATATATAATGCCAAAATAATGGTACAACCACTCTGGAAAGCAGTTTGACAGTTTTTTTTTTTTTTAAATAAAAACTAGTATACAAGCCAGCAATTGCACTTTTGGGATTTATCCCAGAGAAATGAAGACTTATGTTCACACAATAGTGCACAAATATTTATAGGAGCTTTATTTGTAAAAGCCAAAAACTAGAATCAGCCCAGATGTCTTTCAGCAGGTGAATGGTTAAGCAAACTGTGGTTCATACATATCATGGAATACTGCTCAGCAGTAAAAGGAACAGACCATTGATATATGCAACAACTTGGATAAATCTGCAAAGGAATTCTCCTGAGCAAAAAAAGCCAATCCCAAGATGTTACATATTGTATGATTCCATTTATATAATATTCCTGAAATGAAAAATATTTAGAAATGAGGGGACAGATTTCTGGTTTGTAGAGGTTAGGACTGGGGGAAGGGAAGAGATATGGGAGGGAGGTGGATGTGATTATAAAAGGGCAAATGAAGGATCCTTGTGTTGTTGGAACTGCTCAATGTCTTGACTGAGGTTGTGGATGCATGATCCTACACAGGTGACAGAATTGTATGGAACTTACACACACACACACAAATGAGTACAAGTAAAACTGAGGAAATTGGAATAAGATGGGTAAATTGTATCAATATCAATATGCTAGTTGTGATATTATGCTATAATTTTGCAAAACTAAACAAAATATTTTTTTACTCATGGGGGAAACTGGGAAAAGTATACAAAGTATCTCTATGTATTATTTCTACAATTGCATGTGTTTCTACAATTACCCTAAAAATTCAATTAAAAAATTAAAGCCAAAGCCTGCACATTTTTAGCAAAAACCTTGAGAGAATCTTTAAAGAGCCATCAATCCTTCTGCTTTAAGAATGTAGAGCCCTGCCAGTAGGATCCACTCACTAACTCATTCACCAAGCATTTACCAATGTACATACACTCTGACAGGCATGACCCAGATGTAGCCCATGCCCTAAGGACCTCAGAGGCTGGTAGGGGAGACAGGTGTGCACACACAACTCTCTGATACCAGGTGCGAAGAACTGAGAGCTATGGTAAAAGCCCAGGTGGGAGCCCAGAGGACAGTTCATCCCTGGGGGACCAGGGATGGCTTTAGGAAGGACAGGCATTTGAGGTTGGCTTTGAAGGATAAACAGGAATATGAGAAGCTAGACAGGGGAAGGTATTCCAAGGAGAAAAGGCAGGATAAACCCAGGCAGCGAGGCCTGACAGCCTCCAGCCTGCTGGGGCACAGAGGTGAGCAGTTCGCCAGCAATACAACACAGGGAGAGTGGGCATGTAATGCAAAGGAAGCTGGAAAGGTTAGTGACAACCTCCTTTTGAAACTGACTAAGGGGCTCTAAAAGGCTATGGAAGAAATTCTGGAGACTATTTCCTTAGTAAATTTGCATATTTGGAGAGTTCGATTTTATACTCATTTTGGTATCTGGTATCTCCCTGTTTGCTTTATCACAGATTGCTGCCTCCGTTGAAACTAAGGCAAGAGTCTCATTCTAAAATCCTATTACACCTACATTTCTAAGGGGTTGGGAGCTTCATGGGGAGAAGAGAGGGAGACACAGAGAGAAAGACACATATATACAGATATACACAGAAAGAGAGAAAGACCAAAACAGAGAGAGAGAGAGAGAGAGAGACAGAGAGCGAGAGGGAGCCAGAGTCAGACAGGGAAGAGTGTCAAAAATGGACATGGGGAAAGGCCGTGCTTCAGCTGGTCTAAGAGACCACCAGAGGTCAGTCTTGTGTCCTTCAAGAGGAAGCCGAGAGGCCTTTGCTAAGCACTGGGTCTCACCTGAGGACCATTCAGAGGAATTTATTCCACTTTAATATACTATGGAGTTAGCAGCTTTGAAATTCTTTACCACCAAGGGGCCCTTAAAAGCAATGAAGCAGGAATATCAGGAATGACCCACATGTTGGTCCTGCTTGTTTATAACCCTCAGGGCCACAATAAAAGGCAAGTTTAATCATCTGGTGATTCTGGGCTTGTGAGACCCAGATGTACGAACCCACCCCTCAGGCCCAGGAGTCTGCCTGAGCTTGGGAGGGAGGGAGTTTGGTGCTGGGCCTGGTTGAGAAGCCTCAGGCTTGGGCTAAGTCCAGGGCTGGGTTGGTCTGGGGCTGGGGCTAGAGCTGGACCAGGCCAGCCTGGGTTTTAACTTCGGTCCCCAGGTTACTGGCTTTCCCGTTGTGGAAATCAACTTCATGGGCTCTGTCAGGAAAATGTGCTGCCACTACAGCTGTTTTTATAGGAGGCTCTCCGAGGCCCCCATCCCTCGAGTTCAGTGAGGAGATTGGTTTTCAGCTATCCCACTCTGGGGCCCTGGGGCTTCCCAGCAGGGAGCAGACTTTGGGACCTGGGAACAGATGTTCCAGGTCTCTGTCGTGGCCCATGTCATTACTCATAGGCAACAGGGATCTCAAGGCTCATCTCTCATTTCTTTTGTTTGAGTTACATATTCTGGTCCAGGGGAGCTGGACCAGCAGGTCGGGGCAATATCCTTTGAGATGTCCTCATCTTTACTTGCTGTGGCTGCTGGTCCCTGGGATACTTGAGTCCTTGTGAGGCCTGGGGCCCTGGCCTGGCCTGCCACCAGGGAAGGGGGCAGATGAGGGGCGGGAGGCTGCCAGAGAACCTGTGGGAGCCAGGCTGGTCAAGTGAAGGAGACAGGGCAGGGCAGTCCCTTTTGTTCCATTTTATCCCATTCTACAAATGAGCCTTTGCCAAATATTGGCAACACAGAGCATCACCACCACCACCATCACCACTACCACCACCCTCATCGAAACTATAGCCCCGGCACTGTTCCAACAACTATCTCAAATAATCTTCACAACACCCTATGCGGTAGGCACTATTACTGCACCATTTACAGAAAAGGAAATGAAGGCCCACAGACAGAGGTTAAGTAACTTGTACGAAGCCACACAGCTAGTAAATGCAGAGTCACATAGCCTACACTCCGAGCCACTGTGTAGATGAAGGAGAGTATTCTGGCCCTTGAAGATCTTAACACTTCAGTGGAATGCAAGCCACTGACGTGGACCAGAGTCACAAAAGAAGACCCAGGGGCTGAGTGTGGAAGGCTGGGTAGGGTTTGGCAAAGCAGGTAGGAGGCCGTTAGAGGAAACTCTTATTCCCCATTGGTTTTTTTTTTTGAAATTTCTATGCTCATTTCAGTTTTTATTCCCCATTTTTGATGTTCCCTTCCATGTGGAGGACAAGTTAGTACAACCCTCCTGGCTTCTTCCCTGACAGGTGTGTTTGGGACAAGGGAATGGGCACGTGCAGCTCGGCCCCCTTCTTCCTCGGGGTGAGCGGACTAGGAAGCGTAACCAGGGCAGGCGTCAGTGTGAGGGCCTGTGGTTGGCCAGCGCTGCTGTCCATTCTCTTCTGGGCTTCAGTATGAGAAAGTCCTTTGCCGTGGACCTCAGCCATATCCTTCTGTATCAGCCTTTTCAGTAATAAAGTTCCAGCTTTTGTCTCGCTACTCAATACATTGAGATCTCAGTCTGGGAAAACAGCGTTGCCATTTATGGGCCCCCCTCAAGCTGTTTTAGGCACAAGGTAAATTAGCAAGAGCAAAGAAGCAGTGCCTGTAAAGCCGTCTAAGCCGTGTCCTGGAACCACCACAGTGAGCAGTGCTAAGCCTCACGAAAAGGCCATCAGGAATTTTAATTTCTTCCCTTCGTGTTCAAAGTCCAGTTGGGCAGCAATGCCAGAAGCATGACAGCTCTTCACTTTTTTTCTCTGACATCTCGATGGGCTTTTCCCAGGGGAAGAAGGGCCCTTCCCGGAGACGGCCCACCTTCTGGCAGAGAGCCTGGTGGGGCAGGGAGCAAGGAGGGGCCGCACACCCAGGAGCTGCCCCGCTGGCACAGACTGGAAGGCATCCCTGTCAATGCCTCGGAGCCTCCTGGCCTCTCCCTCGCCCTTGCTGGGTCACTCAGAGGGGCTGGGAGTGTGGGCTGTGCCCCAGGAAGGAGAGCTCTCCTGGGTCCTGCCTACAAAAGAGTTTCAGGTGTTTGTGCAAACTATCAAGACCAAACAGCCACTCAGGATCAAAGTCCCTGTCCCTTCTGGGGCTCCTGGGGGAACATGGGTGCCTCCCCCATTTGTGCTGTGCTGGACCTCAAACTGCAGATAACCTCTGCCAGAGGAACGTTTGGAGGCACAAAGCCTTCATGTCCTTGACTGTCTCAAAAGCAGCTTATTTTACTATTGATAGTTGAGACTAGGGTCAGGTTGCTAATTAGGAATAAAAGCAACAACAAGAACACCACCACCAGCTATTGGGAATTTACTGTGTGCCAGGCACCGTTCTGAGCTCTTTACGTGCTCATTGCATCCCCGTAAGAATCCTATAAGTGCTGGCATTATACCCATTTTACAGAAGAGGAAACTGAAGCTTAGAGAACTTAAATAACTTGCCTCAGGTCATGCAGCTGGTAAATGGCAGAGCTGCGGTGTAAACCCAGGCACTCTGGCTCTGTAGCCATGCTTATAACCCATAATACTATATAATGGCACAGTCTGAAATGCCTTTGGGGAGGCTGTGTGTTAATCCTCTTACTGTGGCAGATGAGGAAACTGGGGCCCAGAGAGTGGAAACAATTTGCCCAAGGTTACGTAGTCAATTAGTGCTAGAGCTTGAACCCAGACTGAGGTCTTCTGGCTCCCAGCTTAGAGCTCTGTCACAGCACCATACGTAGCCGTGCTATATACCAAACCAAGTCTCAAGTCATTTTAGCCAAAACTCAAGCCTTGTGTTGATTAACTGGAAAGGAATAGAATTTTTACTATGGTTGCCTGGCCTTAAAGAGTTAAATATTTCATAACTCAGCCCAGGCGCTGTCAGCTGGCCAGAGGGTATAGGTACCATGAAATAGCACCTCAAACTATGGAGGACCTCTCACTTCGGCAGGATCCAGGCCTGGGTCAGCTTATGCCCCCAGTACTTTCACGTCCATTTCCAGGCCAGGAGAACATACCCTGGGCAAGTGAGAAAACATGGCATTATTCCCTGTGTGGAAAAATATATATGCAGTTTCTTCCTTCAGGCCAACAGGCTCCTTTCACATCACAAATGGTGACAGGTTTTCCACGGGAGGCACAGGCTCTGACGGGAACAGAGAGCTCTGGTGTAAACAACCCTCAGAGAAGGAGTAAATCATCTCTTGAAATGTTCTTGGCAGCTATTCACTCACTAACAGAAGCACCCTGCTTGGTGTAACGATGGTCAACTCAGAAACCACTCCAGAGGCCCGGCAGTTTGCAAGGTGTGGCTCTGCTCAAGGAAGGCTGGGAGGTGGACAGAGGGCAGGGTGTCCCAGGCCCCCCTTAGGGGTGATGTACAGGGGGAGGGGTGCCCCGAGGGGCTCCGAGCCGCGCTAGGCTGGGAAACAGTTGCGTGGAGTTCAATAGTGCCTTGTTAACTGGGCTCCCTGGCAACCGGCCCCTGTGCCTTGTTCGGTGGGTGTGTGTTGAAAGGAACTGAAATCAATAGTGAGAAAATTCCGAATTGAGGTTCAAAACAACAGACTGCTCAAGTGTAGGAAGAGGAGAGCTGGCTTAGCAGAGGCCAGGGTCCAAATCTCCGGGGAGCTTTAGCCGAGTGAGCACCCATTACGGGCCGGCTCTGTGGCACGGCTGTCGGCAGAGCTAATGAATCCATCCTAAGCTGTGCTCCCGTCAGCTCTGATTCCTCATCAAAGTGAGAGGTAAATCCCTGCCGGCTTTGCTTTGGTCAACCCATCAGTCCAGATCTGAAAATCGGTGTCCACCTCCGGGCCTCACATGTTTAAGGGGATTTGGGCAAATTGGAACATATTCAGGGAAGAAAGATGCAGAGATTGATGCAGAGATTTGAAACCATGTCACGCTGACTGATGAAGGGACTGGGGCTGGTGGGCGGCAGAGCGTGGGTCTGGGAGCAGGGAAAAGGCGGGGAGTCCAGCGATGTTTCAGGAACTGTGAAGGGCGCTCATGGGAAGAAAGAAGTAGGCATTGGACCCAAGGCAGCAGAGAGTTGGATAAAGAGCACAAGATTTAGAATCAGACAGACTTGGGTTCACATCCTGGTTCCTTCCCATTTGGTTGCGTGGCCACAGGCAAGCCACGTGACCTCCTCAAGCTTTGGGACTTAATCAGTAAAATGGGGACAGAAATGCTTTTTTTTCAGCATTGTCAGGATTATACACCATTCAAAAGACAAGCTGTGCAGAGGAGTATAATTGCAGGAGGAGGGGTGTGAACCCAGGGCAAGAACAAACTTTCTAACAACCCCAGCTGGCTTTGAAAGCTGACTTGATTTTTCTATTGCTTTGTTTATATTCATGTTTTTCTCCCACAAGAATGCCTTCACTTTTATTTCCTTTCATTCTGGCCTGACTTATCATATTTCCTAATATAAATTATTCAGCTGCTTTTCATCTTTTACTCTTTAAAAGTGAGAAACAGAAAGCATGAGTACAAGGGATCTGGCCCTCACAGTTGCTTATTTTAGCCAGGGGCTGGCTGTCTCTTTGGTTAGCCCTGAAGAGGCACTTTAAGTCTTAAAGTGCACTTCCCCTTCTGGGGCTGGATGACCCATCTGATCTTAATACCCCTGAGTTGAGTTGCTATCCCAGCCCCAGAGCCTCTGTCCCAAGTCCTGCAAAGGGTTAGAGGCCCATATCGCTGCCCCTACTCCCACCAAGAGAGCTAACTGGATTGGGAGATAACTCAGGGCAACTGTTAGAACTCTGTCCAGGCCTCTGTAAATGTGAGTGGGAACCCACTGTCCCTCCCATTCCTGACTTCTGATGGGCCAGGCCTCATGGTCTACCCTGACAGGCAGAGTGTGGAGATTTTATCTGTTAGACTTCTTGGAAGGAGGCTCCCTTGGAGACCCATGACTAACACCTATCAGCAAAAGCGGACAGCCCTCACTCGGATATTCTGCGAGACCCTGAAAGATGGCTGGGTGGAAAGTGGGTGGGTGCAGTCAGGGGAGCGTGTGCACTACTGTCTGGGTGGCGCTGATGGGCCTAATGAGCTGATGAGTGAAATATGGAGTTTGGAGATTCGGAGTCGGTGGGCAGTGGAGTGCCATTTACTTAAGGCAGCATGGCTGGAGGGAGAACCTGGATGAGGGGTGCGGTGGCAAGCCCAGGACTTGGTGGGCGGGTAGTGTAGAGCATCACCTCTGGAGGGATGGGTGCAGTCAAAAACAGGACAATGGACAATGAAGTTTGTAAGCAGGGGAGTGAAGAACAGGATGGAATAAAGGCCAAAGAGCAGACACGGAATTCAGCACTGATGTCATGAGCAGTGGGAGGGGCTGGAGGGCGTGGTGGGGGAAGGGATGGTGGATTAAAGGGCCAGGATGCTCAAATACTGGCCATGGACCTCATTTCAGGATGTCCCCCCAGTAGGCTCCATTGATCCCCTAGGATGGGGAAGTGTGATCTCAATTGGACCAGGGAACATGGTCAAAACAGAGATCTGTCTCTGATGTGCCTGCCAAGCCTAATTGGGATCCAAATAAGGTCCATAATGGCACTTGCCTGTATGTCTCTTAGGTATCTTTTCATCTATAGTGTCCCTTACTTTTGCTTCTTTAAAGTTTACTTGTTGAAGAAGCTGAGCCTTTTGTCTTGCAGAGTTTCCCACAGTCTGAATTTTGCTGCTTGTCTCCCTGTGGTGTCTATAACTTGGTAGATAAATCTAGAGGTTTGGTTAGACTCAGGTTTGATTTTTCCAAGGCTATTCATAGCTGGTCCATCAGGAGATACATGGTATCTAATTGTCTATTCCTTTGTGATGCTACAACTGTTGATAATCATTGATTGGATTCATTAATTTACCAGGGGTTGCAAAATGGTGATACTGTACTTTGATCATTTCTTGTTTATTAAATGAGAATATTTCTATGGAGAGAAATTTCCTCTCATGAATTGTCTATTAAACTGTACAGTCACATAGAAAAGGCAGCAAAATACCATAGATTTTCCCTTTATTTACCAATTTGCAGTTTGTAAACATATTTGCTGCATTTCAATCCATTGCAGTGCTAAGCATCTCCTTATTGGTGTTCATATCATCCCTTCATTGGCTGACTAGGAGAAACTTATTCAAGTGGCCTCTCAAGACCCTTTGACACAGCCTAATGGTCTTTTTTAAAAACAATTTATTTTATTTATTTATTTTTGGCTGCATTGGGTCTTTGTTGCTGCTCACAGGTTTTCTCTACTTGCGGAGAGTGGGGTCTACTCTTCGTTGCGCTGCGCAGGTTTCTCATTGCAGTGGCTTCTCTTGTTGCAGAGCACGGGCTCTAGGTGTGCAGGCTTCTGTAGCTGTGGCTCGCAGGCTCTAGAGCGCAGGCTCAGTAGTTGTGGCGCACGGGCTTAGTTGCTCCGCGGCATGTGGGATCTTCCCAGACCAGGGCTCGAACCCGTGTCCCCTGCATTGGCAGGCGGATTCTTAACCACTGTGCCACTAGGGAAGCCCAGCCTAATGTTCTTTGATAGCTTCTTTCCTTTCTGGTATGGCAAAATGTTCCAGGCTCATCTTGTACATTTCTTGCCCTAACCTGGAATCAGCCATTTCTCCAAGGAGACTTTTTTTTTCAAGTGGGAGATGGTTTTAATTGGCCATAATTTGGGTGCTATGATTTTCACTAATACTGTTTCTAATCTTTGTTTCTAATCATTTTAATCATTGTTTCTAGTTCTTATAAAAGAATGGAGCTAGAAAATATGTATTTTTAAACATTAAATATACTACGAGGGTGTTTATTGTTTTCTTTATGAAACATTATGGATTAAAAACAATCTCATCAATCTTATATCTGTATCTCCTTTCATTCGTGTTGCAAATACAGGCTCTCAACGACATCAATATAATTCTCATTGATTTATTCTATATTACACATACAACAGCCTCAGAATAGCAATAGTAACCCTATCACTAAAAATATGACTACTGAAAACAGCTTAAAATTATCTTCTCATTCTTTTTGTTCTTAGGGTTGATTGCACTAGGAATATGGAGTTAAATTATGTGTTTTAAAGTCACTTAGAGTAGTTCTCTGTGTGATTATGCCTCCAACAATACACACATTTAGGCTTTTGTTTCATTTTACTTTCGATTTTACGGAGGACTTTTTGAAGTTGCACTTGTTCTGTAATTATGTAAAATACTTAAATGTATCAAAAGTCAAATCTACAATGTAAGGTATATTCATAAAATCTAGTTTCTATTCCTATTCTCTCCACCTTATTCTCTCCCGTTCCTATAAGTAATTATTAACATTTTAAAAATAGTTTATTATTTGCCTTAGTTTGGGTTTTTCCACACAGCAGACTATGAGACAATGACTATGTGCAGGTAATTAATTTCTGGAGGTGACCCCAGGAGACGATAATGAGAGATAAAGGAAGAGAGAAACAAGTAAGAAGATCAGTCTAAGAATGTGTTATTGAGCTGATAACTACAATGGGTAGCTGGGGCTTAAGCCACCAAGAACCTTCTGAGGAACTGTGTAGAATGTGCCTCGGAATTGTCTGCTCAAGACGTGGAGGATGGGAGTACTGATCCACGGCTCCTGTGCTCTTGTCCCCTGTTGGTCAAGGATTGCCCTGCGGGTGTTAACTCGCCTGGAACTTCCAAGTGTGCTGATGAACCACAGTGGTTGTCAGCAGTGGCCAACACACAGGAAAAGCAACTAGCTCAAGCTGATAAGTAGAGCTAAGGATTTGAACTCGGGCAGTCTGGGCTTTTAGCTATGATTGCTTCTTGCCCAAATGGCAAATGCAGATGGACATTAAAAAAAATCTTGAGGGGGATTGGGGACGGATGGATTGGGCGTTTGGGATTAGCAGATGCAAACTATTATATATAGAATGAATAAACAACAAGGTCCTACTGTATAACAGAGGGAACTAAATTTAATATCCTGTAATAAACCATAATGGAAAAGAATATGAAAAAGAATATACAGGGGCTTCCCTGGAGGTGCAGTGGTTAACAATCCGCCTGCCAATGCAGGGGACACAGGTTCGAGCCCTGGTCTGGGAAGATCCCACATGCCGCGGAGCAACTGGGCCCGTGAGCCACAACTACTGAGCCTGCGCGTCTGGAGCCTGTGCTCCACAACAAGAGAGGCCGCGACAGTGACAGGCTCGCGCACTGCGATTAAGAGTGGCACCCACTCGCTGCAACTAGAGAAAGCCCTCGCACAGAAACGAAGACCCAACACAGCCAAAAATAAATAAATAAATAAATTGTTAAAAAACACAAAAAACAAGGCAAAGGTTTATTTACATCTTAAAAAAAAAAAGAACATACATATGTATAACTGAATCATTTTGCTATACAGCAGAAATTAACACATTATAAATCAATTATACTTCAATAAAATTTAAAAAAATCTTAACTTTCTATGATTGGCTGCTTTTAGGTTCTATGGATGACCTGTCTTCAACCTCCACATGAGTAGTAGAGCTGTGGTAGATCAGCCAGGAAGCAATGGGTAGAACTGCAAACAGGGAGTTTCACAGGGAGAATGAGTTCTGGTCTCCCAGCTCTGGGAGTCTGGGGCAGGGGGAGGGTAGTGGAAGGAGAATGAAAGAGCCTGCCCAGATCCTGCAGTAATTTCTGATTGAACTACCAGGTACCCTACACTAATTTTCCCCAAGAATCAGTTTTGGTCCTGGTAGAACTCAGAGGCAAGGAACCCAATCATCCAACCCCTACCCCCTCCCCGCCACCCTGTAATCCTTCTACCTGCTTATTTCTCCTGAAATCCTGTAATGGAGGGGCTCTCTCCTTTCCCTCCACTGAGAGAAAACTTTTAATGTGTAAAAAATTAATAAATAGAAACCTTAATCAAATAGAGTCAAGAGACCAGAAGGGGGAGCTCTCATGCCCTGTGATGATAGCAGAGCCCAACAGAGAGAAGTAAGACTCCTCTTCTTCCTTGGCAAGGAGTCAGCCAATGAAAAGCACTGGACTCTGTTTACTGTAGCCCTCCCAACTTCCTTTTCCCCTCTGTAAGAGCATTCTCCTTCCCTTGCCACATGGAGACTTACCTGTGGCTCCCCATGGTTGCAGACTCTGGAGTGTAGTTCTCTGCTGATCCCGTATAAACCCATTTTTGCTGGAGAAATTACTGGCAGTCTTTTTGTTTCAGGTCAACAAATGCATAGTCCTCTGGGAGGGAAACACATTGTTGTGGTTGATTTTAGGTCTCAGTACATCTGATCTGATCCACTCCTGCCTTTCTCGGGTAGATTGCCTATCTCCACTTCACTTAGTTCTTCTTCTGAAGAACTGCGGCCTCAGTCTGTCTAAGTTGCTATTTGTAGTTTTATGTGTGTGGTAGGTTAGTTATGTTTCTCGACCTTGGAGAAGTGGCCTCTGTAGGAGGCATCCTATGCATCCCAGCAGTGCACTCCCCTCTCATCACCCAAGCTATACGCTCTAGGGATGCCCCCTAAGCGGGCCGTGTGGGTCCTTCTGTTGTGGCGGGTTGACTGTGTGGGTGGTCTGGTGGGCTTGGTTGGCCCCTAGTCTGGTTGGTTGCCAGGCCCTGCCTCATGCGGATGCCGCTGGCTGCTGTTTAGCAGGGCCTGGTCACGAGGTGGCTGGTTGCAGAACCCTAGGAGGCCCGGGCGCTAGGGCTGGCTCACTGGTGGGCAGAGTCAGGGTCCCGAAGATTCTGGGGCTGCTGCCCACCCACTGGCAGGTGAAGCCAGGGCCTGGGATTAGTGCGGGACTACTGGCAGGCAGAGCTGGTTCCTGGAGTCTGGCTGCAGGACCTAGGCATCCCAGGGCCCATTTCAGATCCTTGGTAACGGGTGGGAGGCTGTTCCTGACACAGTTGGGTATGGGGTCGGGGGTGTCCTGAAGGTTGCATGGTCCTGCTGGTGGGCAAAAGCCAGGGCCCAGCTGGTCCCAGGGTAGGGTCTGGCTTACCTAGACTGCTTGGTTCCCAGACTGCTTCTGGTGTCCGCCCCCTGGTGGGTAGAGCTGGGTCCTGGCCCTCTGGTGGGCAGGGCCATGTCTAGCGCTGCGTCTAGAGGTGGCTGTGGTCTCTTTAGTCCTTAGACAGCCTGTCTGCAGGTGACTGGGGCTGTGTCCCCGCCCCGTTGGTTGTTTGGCCTGAGGCGTCCCAGCGGCAACTGCAGGCTGTTGGGCGGGGCCACGTCTTGGCGCTAAACGCGAGAGGGAGGAGCCCACGTAATGGCGCCCGCCAGCACCGCCTTCCTCACGGTAGAATCAGCTCCTAGGAATGGCCACTGCCGGTGTCTGTGTCCCCAGGGTGAGCTGCGGCAACCCACTCCCCCTTCTCTGGGAGACTCTCCAAGAGCAGCAGGTAGGTCTGGCTCAGGCTCCTATCAAATTCCTTCTTTTGCCCTGGGTCCTGGTGCACATGAGGTTTTATGTGCACCCTTTAAGAGTGGAGTCTCTATTTCCCCTGTCCTGAGGGGCTCCTGCAATTAAGCCCTGCTGGGCTTCAAAGCCAAATGTTCTGGCGGCTCGTCTTCCGGGTGCCAGACCCCTGGGCTGGGGAGCCTGACGTGGGGCTCAGAACTCTCGCTCCTGTGGGAGAACCTCTGCACTATTCTTATTTTTCAGTTTGTGGGTCACCCACAGGGGAAGGGGGAAAGATGGAGTTTGATTATGTTTAGAATCCGTCCCTCCTACTGTTACCGAATGCAAGTTTGTGTGCCTGACGCACAGTGAAGCCAAACAATCGATGTGTTTCAGAGCACACCACCCTATGTCTTATTTCTGCAACTGAAACGAGCACCCGTTTCTTGGCTTTCACGTTGAGTCTCCATTACATCTGGGCTTTGGCCTTGTGGGGTAAGCTGTGACTTTGGCCAGTGGAGTGATGGGGAGCATTTAGGGACACCCATCAAGCCTGTGCCCTCAACTTCGCTTCTCTGAGGCCTAGAAGCTAGAGGCCAGCCTCTGTCTGCCTGGGAACCAGTGAAAAAACAATAATAATGAAAACAGATTTTACCCTTATATAGCCATTTGTAAAAATTTCAGCTGAATTGTGCTGTGTGTCTTCTCAATGAAGGGGGTTCTTTTAAGCTGTGTTACAAGTGGGGAAACGGAGGTTCCGAGAGACCAAGTAACTCACCCAAGGTCTCACAGCTGGAGGGTGGCAGAGCTGGGCCTCTCCCGCAGGTCTGTTTGACTCCAAAGCCCTGGCCCTCCCCCTGCCCAGAGAGCATTGGAGTTTGACGCAGACTTTGCCATTCAGACTGCCAAGTGGAAACTCTGCAAGATGGATAATGAGGAAGTCATTTTTCAGTGGATCAATGTGGGTGAAAGATTAATTGATGAAACCTTGCCAAAAGGAGGCTGCTGCAGAGTCTGGGTTCTGTTCCAGGAAACTCAGAGCTCCAGGAGGAGGGAGAATACTCTTCTGGAGGAGAAAGCTCATGGGAGAGAAATGGAGGCTGTTCCTCTGGGCACTCAGGGCCCCAGTCGTCAGGCCTCAAGCACTGCTGTTGGGTAGCAGCGCTCACTGGATGCTGCTGTTCAGAGTCTGGCCACCTACTGGTCCCTTGTGCCCAAGTGGAGACCTGGCGTCTCTCCGTCTCCTGCCTCCCACGCAGGCAGCTGCTTCTGCGGGAGGCCTGCCTGCACCACGCCTCCCAGGCACACGCTCATCTCAGCCCCACCAGTCCCATCGCCTGGGGCTGGCTCTGCTCCTGTTTCCCCTGCCTTCTTGGACGTGTGTCCTAGGGAGGTTGTGTCACGCTGCGGAAAGGGGGCAGAGCAGCGTGAAATCCAGACCCCATCACTTGTGGTGTCACCTAGGTCACTTACCCTCTCTAAGCCTCCTTCCCCTCAACAATTCCTGTAGCTGTTAACTGTGAGTTTAGCTTGATTTAAGGGTTTGGGGAGGACCATTTAACTTAATTACTGCTAGTTTTGAGATGTCCATGTGAGTAGGGTTGGCACAGACGTAACAATGTGGAAGACTAGGTGATGGGGTCACACTTATCTGTGTTCCTATGGAAACTATTTGAATATTTGTTTTACATGGATTTTTATTCACTTTTCAAACATACTATCAGTACTAAAGCGTGCCCCTCAACTGCTGAGCAAGTGTTTGTAGCTTGTGCATTGGCAGAATGGGCCAGAAGCTTAGTGTTGTGACCTGTTTAAAAAAAAAAAAAAGTATCTTGGGAATTCCCTGGCAATCCAGTGGTTAAGACTCTGTGCTTCCACTGCAGGCGGCACAGGTTCGATCCCTGGTCGGGGAACTAAGATCCCTCATGCTGCGTGGCGTGGCCAAAGAAAAAAAAAAAGTATCTTGAAAAAAAAAAAGATAAGGACAATATACCCACCGGCAAGAGTTTTGCCGAGGGTGAGAGTCAGGCTTGAAAACTCCCAGCCCAGTGCCAGGCCTTGGGAAACTGCTCAGGGAGAGGGGGCCGTTCAAAGCCTGACTTTCAGCAGGTTGGCTCTGATCTAGGACTCTCGTTCCTTCTGACCTAACTGCCCTGTGCTGGGAAGTTAGGTCAGAAGGAATGAGACCTAACTTCCCAGCTGGGTCAGGGGGAGGCGGAGAGGGCAGCTTCCCTCCCTGGTCTTGCTAACCTCCTGTCCACTCTCCTTTTCCCTAATACCTTCCTACGCTGCTCCCAGCTTGTGGGAGGTGGATGCAGCTCACTCTGGGTAATCTGTCCCTGGCAGGACCCTGTTCCAGTGCCAGAGCCCCCAGGCCATCCAGGCTGGTGTTCCTGGGCCCCTGTCAGGGTCCCTGCTCTGCAGACCTAGACTTCTTCCTCCCCTCAGCCTTTGGTAGAGCTGGGGATAGTCACACCTTTCCACTCGCTTGACCAGGAGAGGCCTCAGGCCCTGGAACCAGGTGGGATGGGCTTCCAGGGGTGCAGTCTCAGAGCTCGAAGCCTATACTTCTCCCAGAGGGGCCAGTGCCAGTAGCTAAAATGCCTTAAGGGGAAGGCTCCCTCCATACCTCCCCTTCTCTTGCATAGTGTCTGGCTGACACGAGTGACAGCTTGGTGGGAGGACTATGAAGGCGTAGCAGGACCAGGCCTGTGGGCAAAAGAGGTGCCAGGGCTGATCACGTCTGGAGCTTGGTAGGGCTGTTGGGTCGGTCCCTGTGGTGGCTGCCAGGTTTCCAAATGAAATGCCCCTGGGTGTGTAGAGCACTTAAGCCTGGCATGGGCTGGCATGACAATCTGGAGACCTAGGAGGGGCAGTAGGCATCTCATGAAGTGGTGAGACTCGGAGAGGATGAGCACAGCATCTGGTGTCAGGTGGGTGGTAAGGACAGAGAGTGCAGAAGGAGGGATCCTGGACCCCAGAGGCAATGGTGGCCAGAGCTAGGTCAGGAGCCATACTATAATCATGGAGGCTGGGCACAGGCAGTGCCAGCAGAGACTGACATGCTGGAAGGAAAACAGAGGCAGAAGCCCAGTCTTACAGCCTGGGTCAACGTGATAGGGGCTTGGGGGAGTCAATAAGTTTATGAGAACGTGGAGGTCCAGGTCTCTCTTGGTGCCCCACCCGCAACCCTGCTAATGGAACTGAAACTTCCAACCTTCTCCCCATCCTGGTACAGGGAAACTTTAAAGACTGACCAGGCCGAATGTACTGATGTTTGACTTGAGTGTACAGCCGGGAGGAGCTGGAGAAGGCAGGGTCTTCAGCTTTTCCACTGGCTCTGACTCATGGTTTCTCTCCCCTTCCCTTCTCCCCCTCCTTGTGCTTCTCTGGCTGGAATCTGGTCTTGGGTTTTCCTTCTTCTTACATTGCCAACCTCTTGGCAACCACAGGCTCCTCTGGCTACCAACCAAACACAGAGCATCTTCTAATGGTGATGATCCTCTCAGGTTTGAAAACTTCTTATTAATTCTCAGGTGAAATGCCTCAACTCCTGATCACTTCTGCTAGAGAAATGCTCACCTCTGAGGAGGGGCTGAGGTGCAGGGTGTGGGGCACTCATGAAGTCCCAAGAAGAAGGGGGATGACGTGTGCAGTTTCCATCTTCCAAGGAGAGAACTGAGTGTGAAAACGTTAGACAGGCAGAGGGGGTGGGGATGGAAATGAGAGTCAGACTTGGGGAAAAATGATCGCACCAAGCTCCAGGGCAATATGTGAGGAGATGTGGAAATGGGCATGCAGAGCACGGCGACTGCCTGCAAAAGGCCAGGCATGGTGATTCATTCCTCCAGCTGACTGTTCTCTCAGCCATTACGGGGCACCTACTCTGAGCCAGGGCTGGGTGCTAGTGGCACATAAATGAGCAAGACGCTACTCTTGCCCTCTGGGAATCCCCAGCCTAATTAGAGAATCAGACCAACAAATGGATAATTTTCAAACAGTTGCGAAATCATGGAGTATTACAGGAGTGGAAAGGAAGGGGCCTCTAGCTCAGCGTGGGCTGCAGAGTGATGGTGGGTGGTGCAGAGAAGCCTTCCAAAAGATCAGATGGCTGAGCTGCTTTTGAAGGGTTGAAGAAGCAGCTGGTGAAGAGGAGGAGGTAGAGCAGTCCAGGTAGAGGGCACGGCATGAGCAAGGGCGTGGAGGGGAACTTGGGACAACCGCAGGACATTCTGTGTCTTAGAGAATACAGCAAGAGGCAGGGAGTGGCATGGGAGACTGGAGGTACCCAGGGGTGGGTTCTTTGGCCTTGGCCCACCCCAAAGGAACCAAAAGTCCTGGAGGAAGCTGGGAGAATGGGCCAGGCACAGAGGGGAAGGGCTCTTTGATGGATGTAACTCAGGATCAGCAAGAATCCAGCCTGCCAGGCTAAGGTAGTCATGAGTTGACATCTGGGGTGGACAAACTATGGCCCATGGGCCAAACCTGGCCCATCACCAGTTTTCCTACACAAAGTTTTATTGGAACACAGTCACGTTCATTTGCAGGCTGTCTCTGGCTGCTTTCATGCTACAACCTCAGAGTTGACTATTTGCAACCACAGAGACGATATGGCCCAGGAAATCTAAAATATTTCTCATCAGGCTCTTTATAGAAAAACTTTGCTGACTTCAGATTTAAAGCAAAGACCAACTGGACAGCAGGTGTAGGAGGCTGGACGAGCAGGTCAGCACATGTGTCTTGCAGGTGTGTTTATAAGGTGGTCTCTTCTCAGGCCAGTGTGGTTCAGACTGGGCTTGGGGTTAGCTGCGCTGTTGATGCTGAGTGGAGCTCCCAAGAGCTTTGCCCTGACGGCACTTGGTGATAGAGGTATTTTACTCAGGACACTTTATTGCTTCCCAGGTCGCTGTGTCCTCTGGGAGAACGCCCTGAGCTCTCCACAGGTGAGGTTTCCTCCTCTTTCAGGAGTTTTCAACGTGATATCTGAGTCCTGAGAAAGCAAGAATCTGACCCCAGGAGTTTGCTGGGGTTGGAAACTCAGCGTTTTCATGGTCCCTGGGTGAAGACCCCCACCTGCAGCATGGGTCCTGACTCCCTAACAGGCCTGATCTCTAACAGGCCTGGATGCTTGCAATCAGAATTAGTGCTTCAAGGATCCATAGAGTTATCTATTCTGGTCCAACCCCTCTTCTGAAAGTCTTTAAATCATCTGAGATTCTAGCCTCACAACGTTCCTTTCAAAGGGCCATCAGCCCTAACATCTCCATAGGCTTCGAGAGCTTGCTATGGCCCCAGGCAGTCCATTCCACCACTGCAAAGCTCCAGAAAATAAAATGGGCTTGTTTGTAGTTTCTTTCATGCTATCCCACCTGCTGTCCCTCAGGGAGTAGCACAGAGCGTAGCTCCCCTTCTCCATGACGGCCCCTAGATTTCTGAAGGCAGCAGCCATGACCCCAGCTGCCTCCTCTCCAGGTTGGGCAGCTGCAGTTCTTTCAGATTTCTCCAGTTTCCACCCTTTCCAGACACACAGCTGCCTGCCAATCTTCCACTCAAGCTATTGCACCCCA
The DNA here is from genome assembly GCF_028023285.1 of Balaenoptera ricei. Classification (NCBI taxonomy): domain Eukaryota; kingdom Metazoa; phylum Chordata; class Mammalia; order Artiodactyla; family Balaenopteridae; genus Balaenoptera; species Balaenoptera ricei. The sequence continues at coordinate 68,541,788 of NC_082646.1, forward strand.
AACTTCCCACAACAATCCAGGGGTGTTCTGACTCGGGTCCAGGTGTCACCAAAGGTCAGTAGACTTTCTCTGAGGAGCAGCTTCCAGCATCCATGACCTGCAGAGACAGGCTCCTTCAGCCTCCAGGTTAAGATCCACATTAGACTCACTTCTGCTAAAATATACCAGCAGGATGCATGGCTGGGAAAAGTGGTAGGTGCTTCAGGGACCCTGGTGATGGGAGAGTTTTGGTTTTTTAAAAATTAATTAATTAATTAATTTTTGGCTGCGTAGGGTCTTCGTTGCCGCGCGCGGGCTTTCTCTAGTTGCGGCGAGCGGGGGCTACTCTTCGTTGCGGTGTGCAGGCTTCTCATTGTGGTGGCTTCTCTTGCTGCGGAGCAGGGGCTCTAGGCCTGCGGGCTTCAGTAGTTGTGACTCGTGGGTTCTGTAGTTGTGGCTTGCGGGCTCTAGAGCGCAGGTTCAGTATTTGTGGCACCCGGGCATAGCTGCTTCACGGCATGTGGGATCTTCCCGGACCAGAACTCGAACCCGTGTCCCCTGCATTGGCAGGCGGATTCTTAACCATTGCTCCACCAGGGAAGCCTGATGGGAGAGTTTTGGAGAACTGCAGGGGACTGAAAGAGAATGAGACCATATCTGTGCATAATTAGATCACCTCCACAAATTTACTCCTTGGAGGAGTAGCGTTGCTATGCTTGTAGCCTTAGTTAGATGGCCACAAAACGAATAATCCAGAGGTTCTCTGCCACTCTGCACATGCTAAAAAAGACTGACCCAAGGACCTAAGGCCTCACTTTACATTTGGCTCCTGGGACAAGGCCAGGTGACCAGGAGATGCATTGTCTCATATCACCAAGGACCTAGTGACCTTCTGGTGGGCATTGGACAATGATTGGGGTGGGCAGTCTGCTGCTCCAAGCTCCCACACTAGGCTTGCTTGCTTCCTTCCCTGAATCCTGTCTTTTAAGAGTCAGTCTTTCCTGATAGGCCTGATGCCAGCAGGCTGCCCTGCCCTTGACCTCACTGTCAGCATAGAGGAAATGCTGAGAGGGCAGGCCTGGCTCAGGCTCCCAGCAGTCTGGCTTTGAGCTTGGTGTAAAAGCCCAAGCAATGACTCAATCAAGGGCTACTGGAAATGGGGAGGGTACTTTTCTTTTTTTTTTTTTTTTTAAATTTATTTATTTATTTTTGGCTGCGTTGGGTCTTCGTTGCTGCGCGCGGGCTTTGTCTACTTGCAGCGAGCTGGGGCTACTCTTCGCTGCGGTGCGCAGGCTTCTCATTGCAGTGGCTTCTCTTGTTGCAGAGCACGGGCTCTAGGCGCGCGGGCTTCAGTAGTTGTGGCTCACGGGCTCTAGACTGCAGGCTCAGTAGCTGTGGCGCACGGGCTTAGTTGCTCCGCGGCATGTGGGATCTTCCCGGACCAGGGCTCGAACCCGTGTCCCCTGCATTGGCAGGCGGATTCTTAACCACTGCGCCACCAGGGAGGTCCCTTCTTTTTTAATTTAAACTTTTATTGTGAGATAATTACAGATTCACATGCGGAGAAATAATACAGAGATCCTTTGTTCCCTTTCTGCATTTCCCCCAATGTCAGCATCTTGCAAAACTATAGTACAATTTCAAAACCGGGATATCAATATTGGTATAATGAAGATGCAGAACGTTTCACCCATTACCACAAGCATCCCTCCTGTTGCCTTTATACAGCCACACTTGCTTCCCTCCTTCCCCCTCCCCTCTTTAACCGTGGCAAACGTTCACCTGTTTTCCATTTCTATAATTTGTCATTTTAGGGATGTTATATAAATAGAATCATACAGTATGTAAACTTTGGGGATTGATTATTCTTCCCCCGCTCAGCATGATTCTGTGGCCATCTATCTGAGTTGCTGAGTGTATCAATAGTTGATTCCTTTTTATCGCTGAGTAGTATGCCATGGTACAGATTGTTTAATCACTCACACATTGAAGGACGTCCAAGTCATTTTTGCTTTTGGCTGTTGTCAATAAAATTAATGTATAGGTTTTTGTGTGAATATAAGTCTTTGTATCTCTGGGATAAGTGCAGAGGAGTGCAACTGCTGGATTGCGTGGTAGTTGACTGCTGGCTTTTAAAAGAAACTACCAAACAGTTTTCCAGAGTGGCTGTGCCGTTTTTCATTCCTACCAGCAACATATGAGCCATACAGTTTTTCTGCATCCTTGCCAGCATTTGGTATTGTCACTATTTATTTTAACCACTTTGATATCTTATTGTGGTTTTAATTTGCCTTTCCCTAGTAAGCAATGATGTTGATGGAACATGTTTTCATGTGCTTAGTTGCCATCTGTATATTCTCTTTGGTGACATGACTTTTCCTTTCCTCTGACCATTTTCTAATTGGGTTGTTTTTATACTGTTGAATTTTGAGAGTTCTTTATATATTCTGAATATAGTTCTTTGTTGAATAAGTGGTCGGCAAATATTTTCTCCTTGTCTGTAGCTTTTTTTTTTCTTTCCTTTTTTAAAATAAATTTATTTATTTATTTATTTATTTATGGCTGCATTGGGTCTTCATTGCTGTGCACGGGCTTTCTCTAGTTGCTGCAAGTGGGGACTACTCTTCGTTGCGGTGTAATCTTTCATTAATTGGATTGCTTTTCTACCTTTGTGAAAAATCCATTGGGCATATTTGTGGAGGTCTGTTTCTGGGTTCTCTTTTCTGTTCCATCGATCACTGTGCCTATCCTTCTGCTAATACCACAGAGTCTTGATTAGTGTCATAAGTCTTGAAATTGCATACATTGATTTCTTTTGCTGTACTCTTTTTCAAAACTCTTTTTAGCTATTCTTGTTCTTTTACCTTTCCATATAAATTTTAGAATGATCTTGTCTGTATCTACAAAAAAGTCTCTCTGGGATTTTGGTGAGAATTGCATTACACCTGTATGTCAGTTGGGAGAGAATTGACATTTTTGCTATGCTGAGTCTTCCAGTCCGTGAGTGTGAAACGTTTCTCTGTTTATTTAATTCCTCTTTGGTGTCTTTGCTCAGTATTGTGTAATTTTCAGCATATACATCTTGACTACTTTTGTTAGATTTACACCTAAATATTTCATTTTTGGAGGGACTTAGGATTGTATTTTAAATTTCCATGTTCATGTGTTCATTGCTAGTACATAGAAACACAATGATTTTTGTGTGTTCATGTTGTATCCTGTGACCTTGTTAAATTCGTTTATTAGTTCTAGGAATAATTGGGTTGGCCAAAAAGTTCGTTTGGGTTTTTCTGTAACATCTTATGGAAAAACCCAAACAAACTTTTTGGCCAGTCCACGTATTTTGTAGATGCCTTGGGATTTTCTACATAGACAATCACGTCATCTGCAAATAGGGACAGTTTTATTTCTTTCTTTCTGATCTGCATGCCTTTTCTTTTCTTGCCTTATTGTATGGGCCAGAACTTCCAGCGTTGCCTTTCATATTCTTTTTTTTTTTAAGCATAATCTTTAATATTCATTTTTCATCTGTTCTTTTTTAAATTTTTAAATTTAATTTTATTTATTTTTTTATACAGCAGGTTCTTATCAGTTATCCATTTTATACATATTAGTGTATGTATGTCAATCCCAATCTCCCAATTCATCATACGACCACTGCCTTTCGTATTCTTATGTTGAATAAGAGTAGTGAGAAGTGAACATTCTTGACTTGTTCCTGATCTTAAGGAGAAAGCATTCAGTTTTTCACCATTAAATATAATGTTAGCTATAGGTTTGTTTATAAATGCTCTTTATCAAGTTGACGAAGTTCCCCTCTGTTTCTATTTTCCTGAGGGTTTTTTTTTTTTAATTGTGAATGGGTGCTGAATTTTGTCTAATGCTTTGTCTGCATTGATTGACATGATCATGTGATTTAAAATTTTTTGCCTGTTAATATAGTAGATTATATTGATTGATTTTTGAATATTGAGTGAGCCTTGCATCCCTAGAATAAACTCCACTTGGTCATGGTATGATTCTTCTTATATATTGCCAAATTCTATTTGCTAATATTTTGTTAAGGATTTTTGTCTCTGAATTCATGAGAGATATTGGTCTGTAGTTTTCTTTTTTGTACGGTTTTCTTCTGGTTTTGATATGAGGGTAATCTTAACTTCATAAAATGAATTGGGAAACATTCCTTCCTCTTCTATTTCTTGGAAGAGATTGTGTAGAATTGGTGTTATTCTTTAAATGTTTGTTAGAACTCTCCAGTGTTCATAGTTTAAATGAGACATCCGCTGTCATTTAAATTTTTTTTTCCATATAGGTAGAATGTTTTTCTTTTGCTTCTTTCAAAAAAATGTTTTTGTCTTTAGTTTTTAGAATGTTAACTATAATATGATATGTTGGAATTTCTTTAGATTTATCTTATTTGGGATTCCCTTAGTTTCTTGAATCTCTAGGTTTATCTATTTTGCCAAATTTAAAAAGCTTTCAGCTTTTATTTCTCTGAATTCTTTTTCATACCTGCCCTGTTTTTCTTCTCCCTCTGGGACTCCAGTGACATGAATATTAGATGTTTTGTCATGGTCTCACAGGTCCCCGAGGCTTTGTTCCTTTTTTTCAGTCTATTTTCTCTTTGTTGTTCAGACTGAGTAATTTCTGTTGTTCTAGTTTCCAGTTCACTGATTTTTTTCCCCCTCCATTCCCTTCATTCTGCTGTTGAGCTCATCCACAGAGCTTTGTATTTTGGTTATTGTATTTCCAGTTTTAAAATTTCAATTTAGTTCTCCTTTATATTTTCTATCTCTGCTGAAACTTTCTCTTTCTTTGCTGAGGCTTTCCAATTTTTTCATTTGTTTCAAGCATGTTTGTCATTGTTCATGGAAACATTTTTTTCTAAGCTACTTAAAGATCTTTGTCAAATAATTCTAACATTTCTTTCATCTTGGGGTTGGCATTTTTGATTGAATTTTTCATCCAGTTTGAGATTTTTCTGGTTTTTGGTATGATAAGAAATGTTTGTCTGAAACCTGGACATTTTTGTATTATAAGACCCTGGATCATGTTCAAACCTCCTGTTTTGATTAGTTTTCTCTGACACAGCTCTGACAAGGGTTGGAGGGTTGCTGCCTCATTACTGCCAGGTGATAGCAGCAGTGCAGTTTCCTCACTCAACCTCTGTTGACACTATCGGGGGTGGCCCCGTTACTGCTGGGAGGTGGTGACTCTCCACTAGGGCCTTGGCAACACCACTGCAGTGGGGAGTGGAAGGATGCCTCACTACTGCCAGATGGGGATGAAGGTCTGGCGCTTCATCCAGACTGCAGGAGGGGAGCGGTTGGCCTCATTACTGCTGCAGGGATGTAAGTCTCAGCTTCCTACTTGTCCTTCTTTGACACCACCTGACTGGGTTGTTAGGGTGCCTCATCATGGCCTCACCAGAATGGAAATCTGAGCTCCTCACTGAGCTTTGCTGGCATAGACGGGGATGAGGCTACAGATTTTTTATGTGGTGTTTGCGGGAGTAGAGTAGTTATTGAGTAAAACTTTTCTGTCTTACCAGGCTGCTCCTTTTCTGGTTCTTTGGCTAGAGAGAGCAGGCTTCTGTTGGAGCTTTTTTAGTCTGCAGCTCCTGGCATTTTCAGGCTGCTGGTTTCTCTAGCACCGTGTCTAGGATATAGGAAGCAAAAATAAAACCCAGGCAACTCATCACTATCTCATTCCTTGGTTCCATGGTCTCTAGCTGATCTGCCTACTTATCTCCATCTTTCAGATGCTTCTCAGGTTTGTTTTTGAATATAGTATCAAGGGCTTTTTGTTATACTTAGCAGGAGGAATAGGAGAAAATATGTTTAGTCTCTCTTCCCAGAAGTGGAAATTCCCCTGTCTGGGGAGAGGCTTTTTGTTTCAGAAGACATCAGTGGGAGGTCCCAGCTCCAGTGAATAGGTAGGTGGTCACTTCTGCCATGAAGCAATCGCTAAAGACTGTCCTCTGACTGCCAGTCCTGCGGCACTCCCATCACCCCTGGTAGTTCAGACGCCAGCCCTGCTATTTTGGGGTTGGCATCATATACTCTTCTATTCGTGGAAGAAATTCTCAGCTGCAAGCACAGAAGAATTTTCTAATGCTCAGCTCTTCTCTCACGGGAGACCATACCCTGGAGAATGTGAATTCCCCATCCTTGGAAACATTCCATCAGATGCTGAAAGTCCTGGGTTGGGAAGGAGGAGGCACTAGACAACTCCTGAGGCCTTTCTAATGCTAAGATTGTGAAACTGTGAGTTCACCTTGTTCTTTTTTGGATGAGCCCAGGGGACAGGGGCCATGTGTAAGTTTCCATTTGTTTGGTGCAGGTCCTCATGCTGGGCTTTGCACACAGAATGCTGTTTGTGTCACTGACAGAGTGGTGACTGAGTGGCTGAATGACTGAATAGTGCAGGGTCCAGGTGGCATCCACTCAGACCAGCTACACTCAAACACATGGTAGGTGGGCACAGCTGGCTGATACCCAGATTATGGTGTGGACTTGGGAGAGAATCTTGATGTCAAACTTCTCCCTTCTCCACCATCCCTGTATATTACATAATACTATGGCTCAGTCAGTGCCAGCAAAGATGGGCTGACTCAAAACTCACAGCACAGCAAATACCCTTAGAGAATGTGGAAGCATTTACACTGCCTTGCCACTTCATCCTTGGCTCAGGACAGTCGGTCTCTCCTGGATCTGATTACAGCATGAGGGCTAGATACCCAAGGCTCAGATTTAAAGATTTAGAAGTTCATTAGGTAGGGAAGAGAACCAGGTGGTAGAAAGAGCTGGCTCAGCACTTTTCTTCTTCTGAGCCATGCACAGACATCAACTAATGAAGATGCTCTTTCAAGAGCATGGAAGTCCTGTGGAGGAAAGAAAGTTCTATGACCAGGAGAGGGATTCAGGGATTTCTGGGGGAAAGTGTCTTTAAATGGTTTCTTCAAAAGAAATAGAGAAGCTGCTATGTTCTGGACATTTTCATATGGGTTATCTCAGTTAAGTTTCATGGCACATGTGTGAGTTAGTCATCATTATCTTGGTTTTCAGAAGAGGAAACAGGGTTAAAGAGGTTAAGAAATTTCTCTGAGGTCACAAAGCTGGCAAGTGGCAGAACTGTAATTTACACCTGCTCTGACTCCAAAGCTCATGCTTTCATCAAGCCACAATTCTGGCTTTTCTAGAGGGGGAGACGTTCTTAAGAGATTTGCTTTAGAGGTACCAGGCTTAAGAAGATGAAGAAGGAAATGAATGTGTATTTTTCAGACTGACCTGTAGTTACCACCTTCTTGGGTTATCAGTCCTATTGCATCTCAGACCTTCTATCTGTGATCACTGTTCTACTGAGTTAAGCATGCCCTTTAGTGCAGATATTAATCTGGGTCCAATCAGGAGAGAGAAACCACACAGTAATTTGAGCAGGGAAAGTTTAATATAAAGAATTATTAACTATAATGGGGACTAGAGTAATAAGGGATTGGGTAATAAGTAGCAAAGAGAATATAGTAATATAGGCTGTTTCCTGTGTCTGCTATTCCTATATTCTTTACTACTACTATATGTATTTGTCTAATATATACTGTATTTATGAAACGTTAAGAACTGGAACCAGGAAGAAAAACTCCCCTGCAATATCTCTCCAGTGCCCTCTATTGACAAAGCTTAATAAGATGCCAGCCGGCAAAAGAAAAGTATTTAAAGAGCTCATCTCCACTTTTGTAGAGCAGAAGGGTGGATTTGGAGCTGAGAAACAATAAATTGATGACTGGCACTGTGAAGGTCTTTTGATGACCCCTGTATCAATTTTCATCTGAAAGTTTCACCCCCATTCTTGATAAAAATTTTGCTGGGTGTACAATTTCTTTTTTTCTCAGCACTTGAAAATATCATTCCACTGTCTTTTGGCTTTAATTGAGAAGTCACCTGTCAGTTTGATGGTTTTTTGTCTTTTTTTTTTCCTGGTTATTTTAAAGGTTTTTTCTTTGCCTTTGTTGTTTTGCAGAATCATTTTGTCTAGAAATGGATTTTGTTTTAATTATTCTGCTTGGAATTTGCTGAATCTTAGGATCAATGTCTTTTTAGCTTTGAAGAAGTCTCAGCCACCAGATCTTCAAATAATGCTTCTCCCCTACCTCTCGCTCCTCTCCTTTTGAAGCTTTGGTTAGATGTAAGTTAGAACTTCTCACTTTAGCCTCCATGTCTCTTAACCTCTCTTTCATATATTCAGAATGTTTTTTTTTTTACTTCTACATTTGGTAATTTTTTTGGTACTTTTGCATTTGGGTAATTTTTTTTTTTCAGATTTGCTTTAGCTTTGATGAAATCTCTCATTAAGTGTGTCTAATGATGTTACATCCATTGATTGACTTTTGATTTCAACTATTACATTGTTTTGTTTGTAGATGGTGTATTTGATTCTTTTTCAATCTGTATATGGTCATGTTGATAGTTCTTCCTACTCTTAGGTTGAGTCCTCCTTTTATTTCTAAGCATATCAAACATTTAAAATTTTGTGCCTGTTAATTCTAATATCTGAAGTTGTTATGGGTATGATGAGGTTGATGTTGTTTTACTCATGGTGTCATATTTCCTTGTGTGTTAAGCTTTTTTGAGTGTAATTACACTTTCCTTGGAACTTTATCTATAGGAATTATTTGAGGCCTTGATTGAAGACGAGTTGCTCCAGAAAGGGTTTGTTTGTTTCTGACAGGCTCCTGGCGACGCTATTAAACAGGGACCTCTCTCTCTCTTTTTTTTTTTTTTTTAATTTTTATTTTATATTGGACTATAGTTGATTTACAATGTTGTGTTAGTTTCAGGTGTACAGCAAGTGATTCATTTATACATATACATATATCTATTCTTTTTAAAATTCTTTTCCCATTTAGGTTATTACAGAATATTGAGCAGAGTTCCCTGTGCTATACAGTAGGTCCTTGTTGATTATCTGTTTTATATATATAAACAAGATAAGTGACAGTCTTAGCTTGAGGTTTTGTGGACAGTTCAGGTAATAACAATTGCAGCTTCAAATCCCGATTCTAACCTGGGTTTGTAGTTACAATTCTCAGAAATTTTTGTCTTTTCCACCTAGAATTCAAGGGCTGAGGTAGTCAGTTTTCTTTACTGCCCCCTCTGGTGGGGTGTTACTTCTACTTTACCCTTTGAGGACACAGCCTTTTGAATTCCTAGCTTTCTGCAGGGGACAGTGGTTCTCAAGTTAGACTCCCCACTTTGGATGGGCCATAACATTTGTCTCTTGTTCCCTGTAAACTACTGGGTCTTGGATACTGAAGCTCAGGGTCATCTGGGTTTACCAAATGCCCTCCAGGGAGAGTTGGTTTCAGTGTTCTCTTAGGTTTCCATCTTTACCCTATTTTTGGCCCCTGAGAATTTTTTACTTTCTTCCTGACTCGTTTATTTCCAGACTATTTAGCCTAGTGGAGGGTTTGTCAGAATATCTAGTTTGCCATAGTAAGAAACAGTAGTTTGAACTAGGCTAGATGTAACGCCACATTTAGTCCTCACAATAATCTTGGGATTATTAACTCAATATTTTTTGGTCCAGAAAGTTGAGACTCAAGGAGTTCACATAGATAGCAAGTAGTGGAGCAGGGCTGGGACTTAAATCTACATCTTCTGGCTCCACTTCATCCTATGTTCTCCCCACGACACTATTCTGGTTCCTTGGTTTTCTGGAACTCTTTGGGATTTGGACTATTCCTTAATCCCAGAAGTGCACTGAGAATTCTAGAACAGTCTTATTTAATTCTTCTCTCGCTTGACTGAACACAGTCCAGCTTCTCTTGAGGGTGCCCGCTTTCTCATGGTGGAAGACCCAGTAAGGACTGTCCAAACTGATAAACTGGGACCTCATGGCTATAGCCCATGCATCCCCAGAGATCTGTGGGGAGTGAGGGAGCGTGGTCTCCTTGCAGGGTATTTTCCTACTCCATATGGTTTACAGAATGTACTCCAGATTCTGGAGTCCCTTGGGGAATAGTGTGCGCTGACCAGGCCCCTCCTTTTCTCCCTCCCTCCTTTCCTCTTTGTCTGCCTTTCACCGGTTCCTCCCTCTCTTACCAGGAAATTCAGTAAAACTCCAGGGACTGAGTCCCTGTGTCAAACAGCCTTCAACATTGGAAACGTCAGAAGTACACATTCTGTATTTCTTCCAGACTTGGAAAGAACTGGGGCCAATTAGAAGTGAACTTTTAAGAGAAATGAACATCTTGCATGCCAGGTTTCAGCTGAATGTCACTGCAATTGCCTGAATTATAACTATCAGAAAAAAATGCATTCTAATTATGGAAATGCCATTAGGAGGTGTTCCTTCTGCCTAGAAGTTTAAAAAATGACTACCACTCCTACCTCTACTCTATCTCTCAATACAATTTCTGTAGTTCAGAGGGAAAGAACGTGACATCCTGTAGTGAAAAGAGAATTTGTACCATCCAGAATCTGGGTTTGGATTCTAACTGCATCAATTATTGGCTATGTGACCTTGGGCAAAACAGTCGACCGCTCTGATCCTCAGTTTCCACATCTGTAAGATGAGGATAATAATACCTACTCCATGAAGGTGTTGTCAAGATTAAATGAGATGGCATATATGATGTACGTAGCATCTAGCCTGGTACATAATGGATTGTAAAATTGAGTAGGTGGAGATAGAGGGACAAGGATAATTATCATAAGACTGAGGAGAGAACATTGATGCAAATAATAACTGACACAGTTACTAATTTAAACAGTGTTTCACTCCAGTGATCTCTACACATTCATTTAGATGTGGAGAGTCACACACTTATTTAGATATTACTCTTCGGTGCCTGCAGGCATGGATGGCAGACTTCACACAGGAGGAGATGAAGACACTTAGAACTCCATCTTCCCATAGAATCTTGGCTCTGGGAGGATTTCCATTCCCTGATCTTGCTGATATCTGGTTTGACCTCATGCAGGTACTCCTCTGCCATAGCAGAGTATTCCCTCCAAGCCCCCCACCTCCCACCCAAACTTTGACATAATCTGGATCAATCTTTTCCAACAAGTGAAATTTGTACCCTGGTGGCTGGGAAAAAGTAGATTTATTGCAAAGAGTTCCACAGATCCATACAGTCACCAAGCATTGCTTATAGACAGGTATATCTTGAAATTATATATTCACATATATTGAAAATCTGTAGATGCTCTTGTGAAAAAAACTTAAAGACGGTAGTAGATTCAGGGAGACCTTTTGAACTGTGTTTTCTCAGTCAATGAATACTGAAAGTACAACCTTGTGGGTCTGAGAATATTTTGTATTTCATTTGAAAGTGGTGGAAATGACCAGAGATCTGATGAAAGACTCATGTCTTGGTGGGCTGACCTCCCCTGCACTCTTCCATCTCCTTAATCTATGAGGCTGATGTTGAGGAAGGTGACAGATCATCCTCACCTGCCAGGGAGGCATCTCTCTGAAGGACAACTGTGCCTCCAGCTGTGTTTCCTTGTACCTCCTGGAGGGCTCATTAGCTGGGTATTGGGTGCTTGGACCTGGGCACCTCAGTCCCAGACTCCCTCTGTTGCCTTTATGCTTGTCCTGTGCTATGAGGCTGGTCATGGTGGAAGTGGAGGCTCAGCAAAGACCATATTAATGACAGGCAAGAGGGGCAGGAAAAGGAAATGGACAAGAGGGCTGGAGCACAAACAAGCAAGATGGGGAAAGGATGGATGTGGCAGGAGCAGAAATACACCATAGAGGGTGACAAAGTGTTCTTACTCAGTAACTCCTGGGAGAAGTACTCAAAAGAGATTAAATTGTGGGGATGATCCAGCCTCTATGTTTTATCCTTTTCTCCTACGGTACCCCCCTTTGCCCTTCTCTCCTACTCTCCCATTCCTATAGAGGCGTGCTCTTCCTAAGACTTATCCCATCACCATGGCTTTGTGCCCCTCGCCCTCTCATATCCACTGTAGCCCCACTCTCTCAGCTACCACTTGTCTCTTCCATATCTTCTCTCCCTCCTGGCTTTCCCCCTAAGCACATGACCATTGGGCTTGAAGCCATACCTTCACCCTAACTCTCTCTTTTCCTTCACAGCTAAACATCTGGAAAGAGTGCTCTACTGTCTTCTCATGCCCCGTCCACTCATTTCCAGTTTGCTCCTCAACTTAGGGTAGCATGGCTTCTGTCCCCACCAACCCACTCAACCTGCTCTGGGTGACCTACCAATGTCCTCACCATCAAACAAAGTGCACAGTTTTCAATCCTTATCTACTTGGGTCTCTCTGGTGCATTTAACTATTGATCACATCCTCAGTTTCCTTAGGTCCTCCTCTTCATGAGACTCACTGACCTTTAAGTGTTGGTGGTCTTTAGGGGTCTGAGTTTGCCTTCTCTTTCCTCTTAACACCACTCCATTCCCAGGAAATCTGTGGTTTTAACTATTCTCTGTAAATACTGTCTCCAGCTCTGACCTGAACCTTGAGCTCTGGACTCCTATGTACAATCATCAACAGGATGGCTTCTCTCAGATGTCCCACCAGCACTGTAGACTTAGCCTAAGATGGAATTTGCCATCACCAATTGACTAGCCATCTGTCCCCTTCCCCCACCTGCGCTTTGTATCTTTGTGGTAACATCCCATCCTTTCAGCTACTCAAACAACATAATCAATCCTGACTCCTTGCTGTAGACTGAACTGTGCCCCCCTACAAATTCAAATGTTGAAGTCCTAACCCCCAATATGACTGTATCTGGAGATGGGGTCTTTAGGAGGTTACCAAGGTTAAATGAGGACATAAAAGTGGGGCCCTAATCAGATCGGACTGTGACCTTATAAGAAGAGGACCTATGAAGATACAGTGAGAAGGTGGCAAGCCAGGAGGAGAGCCTTCACCAGGAACTGACCCTAGGGGAACTTGATCTTAGACTTCTAGTCTCCAGACCTGCCAAAGTTAAGTTTCTGTTGGTTAAGATGTCCAGTCTATGGTATTTTGCTATGGCATCACAAGCTGACTAATTCTCTCCTCTTTCTTTTTCCTTCTTGCAATTAGAAAATTCTATCTATCCTAGTGTCTAAATAGTTCTCTTGTTTAAAGTTTTAATTTTTATCAAAGTTCAATGTGACTGTAGTTTAAAGAGTCAGGTAATTCTACAAGTCCTTTAAAAAATACCGCTGTCCCCACCCCAGTTCACTCCACTGTGTCAAGTCACATCTCCTTTTGTGGTTATTTTGGTATTTACCCCTATCTCTGAATTTTCTATTCATACTGCTACTTCTTGGTAGTTCAGTTTTAGTCTCATCTGTTGCTTCCTCTATGGTGAGAATTTAGGTTTTTTTTCACCCTCATGTACACACACCACACACTTCTGCAACTCCCCATCTTCCCTTTATAATCATATGATAATTTCGGTTTGATCAAGATTATGACTATGTAATTTTTATTTGCAGCTTATTATTACTTGTCCTTTCTTGCACAACTTTTTGATCTCTGGGGAATTTATTATTATCTTCCATTAAATTTTTTTCCATACTTTTCTATGTACTCATCACTAACTCAACCCCTAACCCCTCTCCCAGATGTCTAAATCTCCTCTCAGTATGCTCAGACATATAAGGTGTTTCTGTTACTGGTCCCTTTCCAGATTCTTGGAACAGCAACACCATAGAAATGAATATTGCTTCCACAAGAAGCTTAGGCACACAAAGCTTTTTATTAAAAGAGATGGCTTGTGCATAAGGAAGAAGGTGGGGAAAAAAAGTGCCCGCTCCCTGAATAGAAGGAGTAAGCTGCAAAACAAAAGGGAGGGTTTGTCTCATGATCATTGATAATTTCCAGAGGTCATCAAACTTCTTTGATCAGCAGCAGAGGCTCCATGGTGGCTATCAGGAATTGGGAGTGCTTCTGTGAGGGGAAAGAAATGCATGAGAATTTTCTGCAAGAAAGCTCAGAAACAGATAAGATTAAAATTTATAGTTGAGCTTCTTGTCTTATGGCAACTAGGTATACTGTTAGTGTAACAGAGATGAAGTTAATCTTTTATTCCTGTGAGCCCAGCTTTTTGTCTCTGGGACTCAGGCCCCCAGCGCCTTTGTTCTTTAGCTTGCAAGGCCTGTTTTGCCCAAGGCGATTCCCCGCTCCTTTTCCAAAATGGCTGTATTCTTGTCTTCCTGTCTCAGTTCATCAATGTCTTCTTGAAGAAGTTGCTTATGAAGTTTCTGACCAGCTCCAAGCTGGCTTGCTGACCTCTCTGCCTGCTGTACAGAGACCACACTCAATCACTCTTCACTGCGTCCTAAGAGTCCCTTGGCCTCTCACTTGTACCAGGTCCCCTGTTGGCTCTCATGTCATCTTCTTTCTTCATTTATTTCCTCATTTTGGTAGAGCGTATCCTCCAGTAACTTTCTGAGAAAGGGTTCATGGGAGGCAGTTTCTTTTTTTTTTTAATGTGGTAAGTCTTTAAGTGTTTTTATTCTACTTTTACACTTATTTGATATTTTGAGTAAGTATAGAATTCTGAGTTGAAAATTATTTTCCCTCAGTAATTTGATGGCTTTGCTTAATTTTCTTCTAGATTTCAGAGTTATCAGTGGGAAATTTCATGTCAATCATATTTTGATGCATTATTTGTAAACTTTTTTTTTTTACCCCTTTCTGAAAACTTTTAGGATATTTTGTTTGGCTCCAGGGTTCTGAAATTTCCCTTCTATGCCTTAGAGTGACTCTATTTTTATTCATTTTGCTAGGTACTGAATGGGACCTTTTATTATGGAAACTCATGTCCTTTGGCTCCAGGGTATTTTCCTGAAAAAAAAAAAAAATTTAAAAATGTTTCCCTCCCCACCATTTTCTCCTCTTTATGTCTAGAATTCTATTTTTCAGCTACTGGATCTTCTGAGTTAATCCTCTAATTTTTAAATCTTCTCTTTCTCATTTTTCATCTCCTTATCTTTACACTGTAATTTGTGGGACATTTTTTCTCAGTTGTATCTTCTGGCGCTTGTATTGAAGCTTTCATTTCTGCTCACAGGTTTCTGCTAATTTCCAAGGGCTCTTGTTGTTTTCTGAAAATAACTTTTAAATAGCATCCTGTTTTAATTTAGTGGTTTCAAAATCTTCACATGCTTCTCTAGGGTTGTTATCATTAGATATCTGGATGTTTTCTTTTTCCTATACATTCTCTTTCCCTCAAGCTGCTTTCTCCCATGTGGTTCAGTCTGTCTCAGGGTAGAGGCATTCCTCACATGTTTGGGGGTCCTTGTTCATCTGCATTTGTCTCTCTGTTCATGGTTGGGACTCACCAACCCTGGGCCTCAATATAGGACAATTTTGCTAGACTGTTTAGTTGGATCCCTTGATATCATAGGTTTGGACCTTCCTCTTGGACTGGTCATATTTCCTGGAGGAGAATCTTCCAGTTTCCTGCCTGGAAGGTATGAGCCTGGCTCAACAGCAATCACTGGGGTCCATTCAGAGGAGAAGGCTGAAAGTCTTAACATCCAGTATATTGACAAACAGTCTTTTTAATTCCTTTGTTTTTAGTATGGTGGCCCTGGTGTCAACTGGACTTGGTGTCCCTTAGTCCAGAGATGCTAGCCCTGTGCTATCCAATACAGTAGCCTCTAGCCACATGGCACTATTAGCACTTGAAATGTGGTTCATGTAACTGAGGAATTAAATTTTTACTGTAAATTAATTTATTTTAAAATGTATACTCTGGTATTGGGAAGTTTTACATATTTTGGAACAACATGGGTATGTGGATCTACCTTTTAATTGTAGATTTTATGAAATCTAAACATAGATCAAGTATTCCGATGAAAACTTACCATTCAAATTGATGTGTGCTGTAAGTGTAAAATACACATTTTATGTTGAAAATAAGAATGTAAAAGATCTCATCAATAATTTTCTTATAGTGATAATATTTTAGATGTATCGGGTTAAATAAGCTACATTATTAAAGTTAATTTGACGTGTTTCTTTTTATTTTTTTTAACGAGGACTCTAGAAAATTTTAAATTACACATGTGGCTTACACTATTTCTGTGGGCAATGCTGTCCTAGAGACTGGAACGATGTAATCAGATTTGCAACCTAGAACAGAGCTTTGTATGGGAAGAGGCTAGAAGTAGGGTCAGCTAATAGAAGTCTGGTGGGATCTTCTTCCTAAGAAATGATGACACAAACTAGGATGGATCAAGAGAGGGAATTAAAAGATTTTAGGATTTCTAGTTCAAGATGGTGGATTGGATATATGCATTTTTATCTCTGTTCCTTTCTGAAATCCCACTAAAAACACCAGTATATGATTTTTTTAGAAGTATAAACCCGGAAGGTAAAGAGGATAGATAAAGAGTCAATAGCAATAAACTTTTGGAAACCTGAAAGCAGACGACTAGTTGGTAATCAACAAGCAAACCAAAGGAAACTGGATTCTAGCCTAACAATGAGCAAAACCAAGAACCACCTAATCTGCACCAGAGAAGCCCCATAGGCCCAGGCACAGGCAGCATTGGGTTCTCTGCAAATGAGGGGGAGCAGGCCTCAAATGGGAAGAAGAAGTGCATGTCTGTTTATGGAGGAGTTAGAGACCCAACCCCAAGCCAGATGACTTTAATGCCTCTGCTTCTCCCATGCTATTTCCTCTTCCTCCTACCTTCTCCACTTGACCAATTGCCCAATCCTTGACAACACAGCTCACCAAGCCTTCCCAAAGCCTTGCCCTTGGTGGTGGTGGGTGAGGAGATGGAGCCTAGACTGTGTGTCTCATCTATTACAACAACAGTAATGGCCAGCACATTCTGCATGTAGCAGACCCTCTTCTGGGCCTTTTATACACTTCAGATCATTATTACTGTCCTCATTTTCTATATCAGAAAAGGGAGGCACAGAGAGGTTCAGTGACTTTCCCAACTGAGTCAAAGAGCTGGAAAATGAGCTCTGGAGTTGCTGCCTGTGTTAAAGGCACCTGTGCTTTCATCATGCTGTAGTTGCTGGCATACCAGGCTGCCAGCCTGCTAGACTAGGAACTGCTTGAGGCCAGAGGCCAGGTCTTTGTTATCTCTGAATTGTAAATGTTTGGCACAGGGCTTGGCATACAGCAGGTGCTCAAAATATATTTGTCCATCAAGCCAGGAGGGAGTCCGGGGAAAACTTTGGACCTGCCTAAAAGGCAAGAGACCATTGTTTCAGGGTGTGCGAGGGGAGGGGATTCAGAGCACTGCTTAAACGAGCTCCAGAGACAGGTGCGAGCTGCAGCTATCAGCTCGGACACCAGAGATGGGCATGAAACTCTAACACCGCTGCTGCAGCCACCAAGAAGCCTGTGTGCAAGCACAGGTCACTATCCACACCTCCTCAGGAGCCTGTGCAGCCTGGCACTGCCAGGGTCCCATGATCCAGGGACAACTTCCCCGGGACAGCACATGGCGCGCCTCAGGCTATTGCAACGTCACGCTGGCCTCTGCCACCGTAGGCTCACCCTGCGTTCCAATTATAACTACAGTACCCCTCATTCCCCCTGGCATGAGTGAGCCAGAGCCCCCTAATCAGCCACTGCTTTAACCCTGTCCTGTCTGGGCACGAACAGAAGCCTGAGGGCAGCCTACATGCAGGGGTGGGGACAAAACCAAAGCTGAAACCCAGGAGCTGTGCGAACAAAGAAGAAAAAGGGAAATTTCACCGTTTAGCCTCAGGAGCAGCAGATTAAATCCCCACAGTCAACTTGAGGTACCTTGCATCTGTGGAATACCTGAATAGAAAATGAATCAACCCAAAACTGAGGTGGTAGATTTTGGGAGCAGCTGTAGACATGGGGTTTGCTTTTTGTGACTGACTTATTTCTGATTTTTACGTTTATCTTAGTATAGTTTTTAGTGCTTGTTATTATTGGTGGATTTGTTTATTGGTTTGGTTGCCCTCTTTTTTTTTAATTTTTAATTATTTAATTTTAATAATTCTTTAACTTTAATAATTTTTAAAAATTATTTTATTTTATTTTATTTTATTTATTTATTCATCATTTCTGTTCCTTTTCCTTTATTCTTTTCTTTTTTGAATTTTATTTTATTTATTTTTTTATACAGCAGGTTCTTATTAGTTATCCATTTTTTACATATTAGTGTATATATGTCAATCCCAATCTCCCAATTCTTCTGAGCCGTGTGGCTGACAGGGTCTTGGTGCTCAGGGCTGGTCTCAGACCTGAGCCTCTGAGGTGGGAGAGCCGAGTTCAGGACATTGGACCACCAGAGACCTCCCAGCTCCACATAATATCAAATGGCAAAAGGTCTCCCAGAGATCTCCATCTCAACACTAAGACCCAGCTCCACTCAATGACCAGCAAGCTACAGTGCTGGACACCCTATGCCAAACAACTACCAAGACAGGAACACAACCTCACCCATTAGCAGAGAGGCTGCCTAAAATCATAATAAGGTCACAGACACCCCAAAACACACTACCAGATTCGGTCCTGCCACCAGAAAGACAAGATCCAGCCTCACCCACTAGAACACAGGCATCAGTCCCCTTCACCAAGAAGCCTACACAAGCCACTGAACCAACCTCCCCCACTGGGGGCAGACACCAAAAACAATGGGAACTACGAACCTGCAGCCTGCAAAAAGGAGACCCCAAACACAATAAGTTAAGCAAAATGAGAAGACAGAGAAATATGCAGCAGATGAAGGAACGAGGTAAAAACCCACCAGACCAAACAAATGAAGAGGAAATAGGCAGTCTACCTGAAAAAGAATTCAGAGTAATGATGGTAAAGATGATCCAAAATCTTGGAAATAGAATGGAGAAAATACAAGAAACGTTTAACAAGGACCTAGAAGAGCTAAAGAGCAAACAAACAATGATGAACAACACAATAAATGAAATTAAAAATTCTCTAGAAGGAATCAATAGCAGAGTAACTGAGGCAGAAGAATGGATAAGTGACCTGGAAGATAAAATAGTGGAAATAACTACTGCAGAGCAGAATAAAGAAAAAAGAATGAAAAGAATTGAGGACAGTCTCAGAGACCTCTGGGACAACATTAAACACACCAACATTCAAATTATAGGGGTCCCAGAAGAAGAAGAGAAAAAGAAAGGGACTGGGAAAATATTTGAAGAGATTATTGTTGAAAACTTCCCTAATATGGGAAAGGAAATAATCAAGTCCAGGAAGCACAGAGAGTCCCATACAGGATAAATCCAAGGAGAGCCATGCCAAGACATGTATTAATCACACTATCAAAAATTAAATACAAAGAAAAAATATTGAAAGCAGCAAGGGAAAAGCAACAAATAACAGACAAGGGAATCCCCATAACGTTATCAGCTGATCTTTCAGCAGAAACTCTGCAAGCCAGAAGGGAGTGGCAGGACGTATTTAAAGTGATGAAAGGGAACAACCTAAAACCAAGGTTACTCTACCCAGGAAGGATCTCATTTAGATTTGATGGAGAAATTAAAATCTTTACAGACAGGCAAAGGTTAAGAGAATTCAGCACCACCAAACCAGCTTTACAACAAATGCTAAAGGAAGTTCTCTAGGCAGGAAACACAAGAGAAGGAAAAGACCTACAATAACAAACCCAAAACAATTAAGAAAATGGTAATAGGAACATATATATTGATAGCTACCTTAAATGTAAATGGATTAAATGCTCCAACCAAAAGACATAGACTGGCTGGATGGATACAAAAACAAGACCCATATATATGTTTTCTACAAGAGACCCACTTCAGCCCTAGGGACACATACAGACTGAAAGTGAGGGGATGGGAAAAGATATTCTATGCAAATGGAAATCAGAAGAAAGCTGGAGTAACAATTCTCATATCAGACAAAATAGACTTTAAAATAAGGACTATTACAAGAGACAAAGAAGGACACTACATAATGATCAAGGGATCAATCCAAGAAGAAGATATAACAATGGTAAATATTTATGCACCCAACATAGGAGCACCTCAATACATAGGCAAATGCTAACAGCCATAAAAGGGGAAATCAACAGTAACATAGTAATAGTAGGGAACTTTAACACCCCACTTTCACCAATGGACAGCTCATCCAAAATGAAAATAAGGAAACACAAGCTTTAAATGACACATTAAACAAGGTGGACTTAATTGATATTTTTAAGACATTCCATCCAAAAACAACAGAATACACATTCTTCTCAAGTGCTCATGGAACATTCTCCAGGATAGATCATATCTTGGGTCACAAATCAAGCCTTGGTAAATTTAAGAAAATTGAAATCGTATCAAGTATCTTTTCCAACCACAACACTATGAGACTAGATATCAGTTATAGGTAAAAAACTAAAAAATACAAACACATGGAGGCTAAACAATACACTACTAAGTAACCAAGAGATCACTGAAGAAATCAAAGAGGAAATCAAAAAATGCCTAGAAACAAATGACAATGAAAACACGACGACCTAAAACCTATGGGATGCAGCAAAAGCAGTTCTAAGAGGGAAGTTTATAGCAATACAATCGTACCTCAAGACATAAGAAAAATCTCAAAGAAAAAACCTAACCGTACACCTAAAGCAATTAGGGAAAGAAGAACAAAAAGAACCCCCAAAGTTAGCAGAAGAAAAGAAATCATAAAGATCAGATCAGAAATAAATGAAAAAGAAATGAAAGAAACAATAGCAAAGATCAATAAAACTAAAAGGTGGTTCTTTGAGAAGGTAAACAAAATTGATAAGCCACTAGCCAGACTCATCAAGAAAAAAAGGGAGAAGACTCAAATCAACAGAATTAGAAATGAAGAAGAAGTAACAACTGACACTGCAAAAATACAAAGAATCATGAGAGACTACTACAAGCCACTATATGCCAATAAAATGGACAACCTGGAAGAAATGGACAAATTCTTAGAAAAGCACAAACTTCCAAGACTGAACCAGGAAGAAATAGAAAATATAAACAGACCAATCCCAAGCACTAAAATTGAAACTGTGATTAAAAGTCTTCCAACAAACAAAAGCCCTGGACCAGATGGCTTCACAGGCGAATTCTATCAAACATTTAGAGAAGAGCTAACACCTATCCTTCTTAAACTCTTCCAAAATATAGGAGAGGGCAGAACACTCCCAAATTCATTCTACGAGGTCACCATCACCCTGATACCAAAACCAGACAAAGATGTCATAAAAAGAGAAAACTACAGACCAATATCACTGATGAACATAGATGCAAAAATCCTCAACAAAATACTAGCAAACAGAATCCAACAGTACATTAAAAGGATTATACACCATGATCAAGTGGGGTTTATCCCAGGTATGCAAGAATTCTTCAATGTATGCAAATCAATCAGCGTGATAAACCATAATTACAAACTGAAGGACAGAAACCATATGATCATTTCAATAGATGCAGAAAAAGCTTTTGACAAAATTCAACACCTATTATATGGTAAAAACTCTCCAGAAAGTAGGCATACAGGGGACTTACCTCAACATAATAAAGGGCATATATGACAAACCCACAGCCAACATCGTTTCAATGGTGAAAAACTGAAACCGTTTCCTCTATGATCAGGAACAAGACAAAGATGCCCACTCTCACCACTATTATTCAACATAGTTTCAGAAGTTTTAGCCACAGCAATCAGAGAAGAGAAAGAAATAAAAGGAATCCAAATCGGAAAAGAAGTAAAGTTGTCACTGTTTGCAGATGACATGATACTATACATAGAGAATCCTAAAGATGCTACCAGAAAACTACTAGAGCTAATCAATGAATTTGGTAAAGTAGCAGGATACAAAATTAATGCACAGAACTCTCTTGCACTCCTATACACTAATGATGAAAATTCTGAAAGAGAAATTAAGGAAACACTCCCGTTTACCACTGCAACAAAAAGAATAAAATACGTAGGAATAAACCTACCTAGGGAGACAAAAAACCTGTATGCAGAAAACTATAAGACACTGATGAAAGAAATTAAAGATGATACAAACAGATGGAGAGATATAGCATGTTCTTGGATGTGAAGAATCAACATTGTGAAAAAGACTGTACTACCCAAAGCATTCTACAGATTCAGTGAAATCCCTGTCAAACTACCAATGTCATTTTTCACAGAACTAGAACAAAAAATTTCACAATTTGTATGGAAACACAAAAGACCCCAAATAGCCAAAGCAATCTTGAGAATGAAAAATGGAGCTGGAGGGAGCCTGATCCCTGACTTCAGACTATACTACAAATCTACAGTAATCAAGATAGCATGGTACTGGCACAAAAACAGATATATAGCTCAATGGAACAGGATAGAAAGCCCAGAGATAAGCCCACGAACATATGGTCACCTTATCTTTGATAAAGGAGGCAAGAATATACAATGGAGAAATGACAGCCTCTTCAATAAGTGGTGCTGGGAAAACTGGAGAGCTACATGTAAAAGAATGAAATTAGAACACTCCCTAACACCATACACAAAAATAAACTGAAAATGGATTAAAGACCTAAATGTAAGGCCAGACACTATCAAACTCTTAGAGGAAAACATAGGCAGAACACTCTATAACATAAATCACAGCAAGATCCTTTTTTGACCCACCTCCTAGAGAAATGGAAATAAAAACAAAAATAAACAAATGGGACCTAATGAAACTTAAAAGCTTTTGTACAGCAAAGGCAACCATAAGCAAGACAAAAAGGCAAAATGGGAGAAAATATTTGCAAATGAAGCAACTGAGAAAGGATTAATCTCCAAAATATACAAGCAGCTCAAGCAGCTCAAGCAGCTCAATATCAAAAAAACAAACAATCGAATCCAAAAATGGGCAGTAGACCTAAATAGACATTTCTCCAAAGAAGATATACAGATTGCCAACAAACACATGAAAGGATGCTCAAAGTCACTAATCATTAGAGAAATGGAAATCAAAACTACAATGAGATATCACCTCACACTGGTCAGAATGGCCATCATCAAAAAATCTACAAACAATAAATGCTGGAGAGGGTGCAGAGAAAGGGAATCCTCTTGCACTGTTGGTGGGAATGTAAATTGATACAACCACTATGGAGAACAGTATGGAGGTTCCTTAAAAAACTAAAAATTGAACTACCATATGGCCCAGCAATCCCCCTACTGGGCATATACCCTGAGAAAACCATAGTTCAAAAACAGTCATGTACCAAAATGTTCATTGCAGCACTATTTACAATAGCCAGGACTTGGAAGCAACCTAAGTGTCCATTGACAGATGAATGGATAAAGAAGATGTGGCACATATATACAATGGAATATTACTCAGCCATAAAAAGAAACGAAATTGAGTTATTTGTAGTGAGGTGGATGGACCTAGAGTCTGTCATACAGAGTAAAGTAAGTCAGAAAGAGAAAAACAAATACCGTATGCTAGCGCATATATATGGAATCTAAAAAGAAAAAAAAAAACGGTTCTGAAGAACCTAGGGGCAGGACAGGAATAAAGATACAGACGTAGAGAATGGACTTGAGGACATGCGGAGGGGGAAGGGTAAGCTGGGACGAAGTGAGAAAGTGGCATGGACATATATACACTACCAAATGTAAAATAGATAGCTAGTGGGAAGCAGCTGCATCGCACGGGGAGATCAGCTCGGTGCCTTGTGACCATCTACAGGGTTGGTATAGGCAGCGTGGGAGGGAAATGCAAAAGGGAGGGGATATGGAGATATATGTATACATATAGCTGATTCACTTTGTTGTACAGCAGAAACTAACAAAACATTGTAAAGCAATTATACTCCAATAAAGATGTTAAAATATATATATATATATTTTTTGAACAGACCTGCCATCCTCGAATCATCTCATTATGGTCCCTACCCATTTCCCTCATATACACGCTACAGTCCTTGGACAAGGTTTGCTGGCCTATTCCCCTTTCCCCCTAATTATTCAGAGAACCATGATTATCGGTTCCTATTGGTGTTAGAAGAGGAGAAGGACCCATTAAAAGACATCTTCAGCAGCTTCCCAGGCATTTGCTTAGATACGTTTTGTGTGCTTTTAAAATGGTAGTCTTATTATTATTATTTATTTATTTTTTTACAAATCCTCTGCTTTAAAGCACCACAGAGGTTTAAATGGTGTGGAAAATTGTAATGATGCTTCTTTGATGAAAAGATTTTTTTTCTCCATACTTAGCATAATCTTCCTTTGAATTATGCTAAGAAATCTTAAAACCATAGCTTTATTTTTTCTCATCGCAATTCTTCTTTTTTGGGATGCCATGCCAGTGAAACATGGGAAGGAAGGAGCTTTTTGCATACATAATCGGGATGGTCTACAAGAGGCAGCCTGGGTGCAGAATGCTCCCAGAGTTTGTGGGAGTTGCTGGGGCCTGGAAGAGAGCCTGCTAGCCAGGGCCTGAGGCACAGCCTGGTTAAAGCTGTCCTGGCTGCAGAAGGTGGTCCTACGGAGGATAGATGTGGTACCAGGAGGCCATCTGAGTGGTGAGATTTACCTAAGAGTTGTCCTAGCCCTGAATAATGATGGTGGAATCAGATTGGGGTGGTTCCAGAGTTTTCATGTTTGAAGGCTTAAGGGGGTGACAATTTGGCTGAAGCAGGATTGAAACTGGTCTTGCACAGCAGCATGTGTAGAACTAAGAAGTGTTTAATAGTCCATATTAAAGTATGGGGGTGCTGGAGGAGTTGGGCTCTGATCACCCCATCTAAATAGTACCCTCATCACTCCTATCCCATGAGCTACGTTTGTTTTCTTCTTCGCCCTTCTGAATAAATCATGGAAGAGATAAAGCCTCCCACTGCTCTTGCCATCATGGCACTACTTGGCAGTGCCACTAGACAGGTGGCACTGCTGGAGGGGTGGCAAGATAGAGTAGTGCTTATAAGCATGGGTCTAGAGTCAGATAGGTCTGGGTTCAAGTCCTGGCCCTGCCGCCTATCTGCTGTGTGGCCCTGAGGATCATACTCTTAGCTTCTCAATTTCCTCATCCATGAGATGTGGGCAACACCCACCTCTTGGGGTTGTTCGCAGGATTAAATGAGAATCTAACACATGTAAAGTGTTTAACAGGGTGCCTGGCATATGGTAAATGTTTGATATGTGTATGATAGATGCAATTATTATTATTAGTGTTCTTGTTATTATTAAATGTTTTGTTACTATTACCCAGATAAACCTTCCATTCTCAGGAATCTCAGGCAGTACCAGGAGGCCATGGGGAGCCCCAGGGACCAGAATCTGCCCTGTGGTTGAGTGGCTACAGAATCTTGGTGGGTGTCTAGCTTCAGGGACGGGCTCAGGCCTGGAGGGAGGTTGGGATGCCTGGCAGGGAATATGCAGACTGTGAGGCAAGGGTGGAGAAGAGCCTCTGGGACAGCGGAGGCAGGGGTCTGTGAACTGGGCTTGGAGAGGTCCTTCCTCAGGGCTCATCTGCTACATACACCTCAGTTCTGGGGCACGTGAACTTACTTTCAGGCTGAGGGTGGTGGAAATGAAATTCCAGAGACCCACTCTTGTGGGGTGGGGCAGGGGACCTTGCAGTTTGGGCTCACCCAGCAGTGTAGCAGCAGTGGGAAATAGGCCCAGATCCTCAGAGCCCCACTTTCTCTGTCTTGCAGAGTCTGGTTGTTGAATGACCCTCACCTGCTCTTCCAGATGAGGGTGGCCTCCAGGTACGTGCGGGGGGAAGGGCAGTGAGCAGGTAGAGCTGGGCAAGGGCATCTCACAGAGGCAGCCACACGTGGAGCCTGTAACCTCCGGGAAGAGGTAGACTTTGGGAGAAGGAGGGCTGGTCAGCCTCTGGAGCCCTCACAAAGGGGCCAAAGGGGTAAAGGTGCCAGGGCCTTATGCGGGGGGAGGGAGCAGGGCCAGGCCTGTGCCGAATCTGCTCCCCTGGCAGGCCGTCTGTCTTGGGGATGAGGCATCAGACCTTCCTTTCCCCCGGCCCTGACACTCCACACTCATGGAACCGCGTGCTGGAACTTGGCTGTGTCTCCAGGGACACGGAGCCTAGTCAGGCCCACTCATGCAGGCCACTTGGCACTCGGAGCTCTCACTGCAAATTAATACACTAACAACTGGTTTAGATACCAGTCGTTTGTGTGTGTTGGTCTGAGTCAAACTCCTTGTGTCCTCGTCCTCTGGGGACTGACAAGATCCTGTTTCCAGGCCTGTGAAGCTGAGGACCAGTCCCTGGAGGTTTGCTGAAGAAGTAAATGCTGTCCTGGGAGGCCGTCGGGGAAACAACCAGCATCCTTGTTCCAGTGAGGCCCACCTTCGCCACAGGCCATTCCCTCAGATGGCTGCTGTGTGTGTGTGTGTGTGTGTGTGTGTGTGTGTGTGTGTGCACGCGCGCGTACCCATGTGCATCTTCAGGAGCTGCATGGAGGGTCGATGTAGGCTGGGACACCGAGACTGTACCACACCCTTTTCCCACATGCCTCTCCCCAGCCCCCAGGGAATCACTGTTGAAAGCCACATATGAGGCCTTGGGCTGGGAGTTAAAAACCCGGAAGTGAAAGAAGAGCTGTAATTCCCACCTTTCTTACAGCATCCTGGGAGATAGCCTTGGCAATGAAGTCAAGCAGAGCTGGTTCATAAACTAGATCCTCCACTTACCAGCCATATTCATTGGGCTGGCCTCTCAGACACGGGAGCTTCAGTGTCCAGATGGGGATAAATGTGCTGCCCTCACACGGTTGACAAGAGGATTAAATGAGGTGATGTACGTGCAACCATCTAGTACCAGAACCACAGCCAGGCATGCAGAAAGAGCAGGGTAAATGGTAACCTATATTGTTTGCTAAATTCTGAATGGGATCCTTGCATAGGGTATGGAAGAAACAAGTATAGCTGGTGCTTGGTTTAGCAGATTTTATTTTTTGTTTTCCCAGTGGGAATTCAGGGTGGTAACCATGAAAGGCTGCATAGACACAGGACACAGACCTTGATTCTAAGATGCTGCCATTTGCAAGGTGCACAATGCATTTAGAAACAGCTATGTGTGTTTGTGTGGGCAGGCGCGCATGCGTGCATGCACACATGCACAAGCATGCCTGAGTGTGTTGGGAGAGAATTAATACATTCAATGTGAATATCTATTACAAGGCATGTTCTGATTTCAGCAACATTAAAATATAGAAAATTGTGCATCTTAAATTAAGAAAGTGCAGTACTATTCTTAATAGCTTATAATGATTGAGTGCTTGCTATGAGCTGGGCACTGTGCTAATTCTTTGTATAAATTATTTCCTTGAATCTTCACAATGTCTCTATGAGAGCGACCCTATTAGCCCTTCGCTTGGCCAATGAGGAAATAGGAAGCTCAGAAAGGTTAAGGAACTTTTCCAAAACCACACAGCTACTAAGTGCTAGAGCCAATACCTATAACCACTTGCTGATGCCAGTGTGTTTGTTCTTGCTCCTTATGTGTTATTGCCTCTCCAATTTAGGATACCGAGTTCAGTGTTGAAAAGGACACTCAAAGTCAATATCCATTTCTAAGCCCATTTCTCCTATCAGGGGCACATGCAATTCCATCAGCATATTCATCACTTTTTATAAATTCTCCTCTGGTTTTAATAGAATATACTTTCTGGAAAGAATATATTAACCATTCTCACTTTAAAGTGAATTCAAGTCACAGAATCATATTCTTACAGTGACAAGGAACTTAAATATCATCTAGCTCTACTTCCCGCCAAATGCGCAATTCTCTGAACAGTGGCTCTAACATGGCCAGCCAGACTGTCCTTTCACACCTCCCCTGGCAGAGAGCTCACTCCCTACCACCTCTCTATACCCACAGAGTTCTAATTGCTAGATTATGTTGAACTAAAATCTGCTTCTTTGCAGTTTTCTACCAGCAATACTTGCTCTTCTCTCTGGAGCAATTACAAAATAAATCTGCTTCCTCCTTCCCATGACAACCTTTCAGACACGTATGAGCTCTCATATCCCCTCTCTTTTCCAGGCAGAATACCCCGTTTTCTTGATATATTCTCTATAACACTAGTTTTAGTCTCTCTCACCATCCTGGCCACCTGGGTGTGTGTACATGCTCCAATTAAAAAAATCTAGCACTGAACATATCTCACCAGTCCGAGTCCTTCTTCTGGGGTGTTTGAAACTCAAACCTGACCTCTCATCACTAGAGTAGAGGTCTTTGTTCCCTGGGAAGAAATTTCAGACACTAACTTCCAGCTGGAGTGGAAGCAGGTGCCACTTATACATAGCTAGCCTATGACATATTTACTGACTTTTTAACCTGATGGGGACAATCGGCATGTCACTCAGGTCTTCCCAGTTAGGCTGTAAGTTTATCCAGGGTGGGCATCATGTCTGATAATTTCTGGGGCCCTCCTAAGAGTCTGCTACAGTGGTCCGCCTCCCTTCGGCTGCCAATAAATGCAGTTGATTGACGGACTCACTGAAGCCTAAGAAGTCATTTTCCTCTCTGTTGCATCTCAGAATCCAGCTGTGTCCAGTTGGAGCCAGCCCTCTCGTTTTCACCATGAACGTGGACCTAGATCTCATGGCTTGTTCACGTAGCACAGTAGGATGAATTTCACTTTAGAACCTCACTCTCTTCTACCCCCAACTGGGGAGGGGGGCCAGAACCCTGAGTGGACTGGCACATCCAAATCTGCAAACAGCCATGGACACACCTCCACCACCTCCTTCTTGTTGTATTTACCTGTCAAAGCTTGGGTAATGAAAATCTCCCAGGTGTAGGCGTATTCCAGGGCTGCAATTTGTACAGAAGGGGGTGATGTATCAAACAGATGTTTCCAATTGTATCTTCATTGAACCTCTTGCCTCTGCTGCACCTCCTGGCCCCTCCCTCTTCCTCCCTCCCCCTCCCTGATGTCGCCTATAAATCAAGCGCCTCCTCTTAAAACTGTAATCACCAAAATAAGGCGGTGATTTATAAAGAATTCTGAAATACCAAATAATCAGCCGAACACTTCAATTTAATGGCAGCAATAAGTCAAGTGTCTCCACACTCAGCACGGGAGGAAGAAGCATGTCTTGCTCTTGGTTGTTTTGAAATGACAAATGCTCTTTTATGAGTTGTAAGTAATCAATTATCCACATGTTGAAAACTGAGCAACTCCTTTTTAAGATATACTTTTATGGATACATTTAAAAAAATGTCCCAGGAAGGGAGGGGACCGGAGCTCTCTAGTTATTTTTCTGGCAAAAGAAATTTGGGGAAGTAATAGCTCCAAGGAGAAAACTGTCCGAAATGACATCAATCAGAGATGCAGGTGCCCTGTGCCTATGGAAGGTGTGCACGGAACACTAAAGGTCTGTTTTTCACCCAGTCTGAGCAGGTAACAAGGAATCTGCTCCACCTGCAGTGGCATTTTCACCAGAACTTTTTGGTTCCCCAAAGAGCTCTGAGGGGGCATTCAATCCTCCGGCTCTCCTTGGACACATTTGTCTGCCTTGTATTTTTCATTTCAAGGAGTATTTCTTCTTTTTCCATTAAGAAAGCAGTCATGCCTCAGCAGCTGGCCCTGAGATTAGAACCTGTGTTATCTCATTATGTACGCCCATCTGTTAGGGCCACCCAGAAAGGTTCGCGCCCTTTCCCAGGTTCTATTTTCCTCTTCTCCCACAATGCATTCATTTGTCACACAATGAAATACAGGAGCATCTGCTATAACCTCTTCTGTCAAAGCAGGCGGGCTCAAAGCCATCCCAGGCTTCCAGCCAGCTGGCGGGTTTGTTGGTTTCAAAGGCTTTGAGAAGGTCACTTCAGCCACCACTGGTGCAGTGGGTGCTGATCCGGGCAACACCCTGCAAAGGAGATCTTGACAAATTGGAACGTGTTGTGGATGTGGGTGACTAGAGGGTGGAGAGGGTGAATGGTTTGGCCATTGTCTCATGAAGAATGGTTAAGGGATTAGGAATGCTTTCAGTAGAGAAGAAAAGACACACATTGTGAGGGTCGATGCATAACTGATGCTGGGAGTGAGCGCCCGTCCAGTGCCGAAGGTATCCAGGCAGGGGAGGATTATGTGGTAGTTGGCAGGTGACCCTCGTGGGCCCCTCAGGCCTTGCATCTCAGGCGTGCGTGACGCTGTCCCTCTGAATAGTGCTGAAGCCTTTGCTGGCAACGGCCGGCAGTGCAGCTGTTGTTTTGCTGTTAGACTCTCTCTGCCACTTCTGCCCACTGTCCTGCCTGGCCTGCTCTCGGCCCCCTTCCCCTCTAACCCAGCCCCTCAGCTTGGCTTCTCTTAGCAGGCTTCCCTTCCACCTTCTCTCCTTCTTCCTTAAATCCTCGTTTTTCTCAATAAAATATTTTTCCTTTGTGTTCCACCACCACGCTTTTCTCAATTCTCAACCTGCCTGGTTTGAATGCTCTGTGGATGACTGTTTTATGATCCATCCATTGGTTCATTCATTCAACAGTTATTTGAATGCTTTGTATGTGTTAAATAAGTACACATATGTGATGAGTAATTTTATGCATCAACTTGACTGGGCTAAGTGTTGCCCAAATAGCTGGTAAAGCATATTTCTGGGTGTGTCTGTGAGGGTGTTTCTAGAAGAGATTAGCATTTGAATCAGCAGACTGAGTACAGAAGATCACCCTCACCAATGATGGTGGGCATCACCCAATCCTCCGAGGGCCTGAATAGAATGAAAAGTCAGAGAAGGGGCAAATTTTCTCTCTCTGCTTGAGCTGGAACCTATCTTTTCTTGCCTTAGGATATCAGTTCTGGTTCTCTGGCCTTCAGTCTTGGATTGGGACTTACACCTTGCCCCGACACCCCCCCAACCCCCGCAGTTCTCAGGTCTTTGGACTGAATTACACCACCACCTTTTTTGGTTCTCCAGCTTGCAGACAGCAGAGCATGGGACTTCTCAACTCCCATGATCATTTGAGCCAATTCCTATGGTAAATCTATATCTATATAAATAATAGAGATATAGATAGATGGCGATAGATCTAACTATAGATATAGATAGATAAGTAGGTAAATCTATATATATCTCCTGATGGTTCTGTTTCTCTGGAGAAGTCTGACTAGTACAACATACAAACAGTCACACTTTGTAAAGATAAAAGCAGGTGTTATCAGAGAAAGTCACAGGAGGATGTGCCTTAGACTGGATAGTCAGGGAAGACTTCTCTGAAGAAGGGGTATTTGTATTGAGACCTGAGAAATGAGGAGTCATTCAGGTGAGAACAGGAGCAAGAGTGATCCAGTAGGGGAGTAGAATTGATAAAGACAGAAAAGAGCTTGGAGTGTTCCAGAAACTGAAGGGAGAAACATCCAGTACTCGTTTTTTTTCATTTATTTTGTCACACATGAATGCTGACCTCAGAGAAGGTTCTCTCTACTTGGGAAGCTCTTGCTCAGATGGCCCCATGGTTAGTTCCTTCCCAATGTTCATATCTCTGCTTAGTTGTCACCTTGTCCAGGAGGCCTTCTCTGACCACCTGTTCACACTCACTATCCCTTATCCAACTTTGTATATTTGTGGCATCTATCACTAAATGGAATGATATTATTTATTTGATTACTTCTTGTTAGATGATCTTCCCCCATTAGAATGGCAACTCCACAAATACAAATCCTATACTAATAAGCCGTCATATTCCCAGCACCTGGCAAACAACAGGCACTTAATAAATGTTTTGTGAATTAATGGATGATGAATAATAGGCTGGAGAAACAGAACATTTGTAAGGAAATGTAGTTCCATTATAATCAAGCACCCACAGGACAAATGCTGAAAGGGAAGAGGGAGGATGTGTTAGGGATGCATGCCAGGACATTATTACAGAAGGAGGAAGATGTATAATGAGCATATTTATTATGTGAACGTAAAGGCCAGTACTTAAGCTCCTTGCTTTTAAGTAGGCTAACATTTCTGCTGTTGCTTTATGAATTTGCTTAGCAACTCCTGTCGCCTTTATGATAAATAAACACATTTCTGTAACAGGCATTCTTAATAATTAAGCTGCCGCCAAGCCCCTAGTGAGCACATTGCTTGTCACCGGTTACAGCAAACGCTCTGCGGTGAAAGGCTCTGACCTGCAAGTGTGGGCACCCTTTCCATGGCCCTACCCTTCCAAGGGATCATGTCTGGTTGTTTAATGTTTGCACAGTGTGAGGGGATGAAAAGGCAAGCCGACCTGCACTTGGATCATTCATAGTTCTTTGTTGAGCCTTTAAGTAGCAGTCACTCATGAATTCCCTTCTGCTTTTTCTACCATGCTTTTCCCGTTGCTGTTTATAAAGCAAACATAGTTCCATTGTCAAATCCCAGCATAAAACAGAACAGAACAAAAGGATCCAAGGACTTGGAGAACAAAAGACACTGGGAGGTGGAATGATTGGCTGGGTCGACGCTCAGATGTTGCGAGTGATGGAGAGAGAGGAATTGGGACGATACTTGATTTATGGCTTAGGTGACTGGTGGATCTTTTGTTATCAGTTGAAGTTCAGTTAGAGAAGCAGAACCATTAGGAGATCTCTCTCTCTCTCTCTCTCTTTAATCTATCTATCTATAAATAGGCATATAGATGTAGATGTAGACACAGATATAGATTTATTATAGGGGTTTGACAGTATGCAATGTGAGAGCTGGTCAACAGTTTACGTAGGGCTGTCACATTTGTGTCTGCATGGCAGGCAGTCAGGAAAGGAAGACAGATGGGATATGGGAGCGCAAGACTAAAGGGAATCTGCAAAGATGAGCTGGAACCTATGACACTGGCCTAGAACCTGAGTTGATCTCTCATTGCTTTTAGGTTTTCAGTGCAGGAGAAGCTGGTTTCCTTCATCACAGAGCTAATATGCACCTGGCCTAGCAGAGCGAGAAAATGATGGGAGAGACGCGACAGAGGCTGGAGGAGCCGCCTGGTTGGCTGTTGCCTCACGCGGACGAGGGGGACCAGTGGGTAAGCGGCATCAGCACCTGCTGCCTGGCAGCGGCTTTCTGAGAGTAAAACAAAAACTGTCTCTGCTCCACTTCTGCCTTCCAAGTCTCCTGTAAAACATCTCTTGTGGTCACACTAACTCAGAACTATGCAGGGAAGGGGAGGGTGGGAAACAGAAGTCCAGTCCAGCTAAATCGACAACTCACACACGACGAGGGTTGACAAATCCCCAGTCAGCGTAAGTGAAGTCAAGGCTGTGGGTGAGATGACTCAGGGATTGTGTGGAGCCAGAAAATACCATTATTGAAAGGATGGGCCGAGGGTAGGAACCTACTGTGGAGAAGGAGAAGGAGAAAAGGAGAAGGAGAAGGAGAAGAAGTCAGGGAGAGACTGTGGGAGGCAGAGCTGAGTTCCTGGGTATGAATGTTTCTGAGGATGGGAGTCCATAAATAACGATGGTGACAACGAGGATGATGAGAGCCAGGTATGATATGGAATTTAATGACTGGTATCTACGGCACTGGCCAATCAGGATGGATGCTGGACAGTGAGGGGGTTCCCAGGGTCCTGAGGGAAGGTATCTCACCACCATGTGGTGGTGGACACTGGTGCACAGGGACATCGGGGAAGCAGGTATTTAACATCCAGTATGGGAGTTTCCCACATTTTGACAGCTTTTATGCTGTCTTGGTGCATATTCGCTGAATATCAGCCCTGCTGGTAGCTAACACCGTGTGCCTACTGTGTGCTCAGCTAAGCACCATGAGTCTGTGTGGTGGTGGTGCCTCTGGGATGCTTTGCCCCACCTGACTGGCTGGGGGCGGGATGTTGGGGCAGTGGTGGGCAGGTGGGGATCAGAATCTTGGATCCTGGAAGGGCAAATCATCAGGCCTATCTTCAGCAAACATCTGTTGCCAGGTATGCACCACTTTCACAGGAGGATGTATTTTGGGGAGGTTTTATAGGCCCTGGTCCACGTGGGGGAGAAGATTTAAACCGGCAGCAGCTGTTAATGAGTGCCATGCTGCTAATTAGGACAGCCTGGAGAGGAACAGCTGTGGTGGTTTGGAATGACAAAGACTATGACATCTAACTGTTGGAGTCCTGGGGGGTCTATCTCTGTGGGACACATTCTGAATTACTAGGACCCATGAAGACTCGTGGAGCCTTAAACTTGGAAGTTCTTGTCTCAAATGATCTGATGTGATTGGTCACCCAGATCAAACACCAGAAGATTTCCAAGGTGCCATTTTGATTGGCAGTTTGTGGATACAGCTTTGGGAACAATGCCTGAAAGGTCTGTGTGCTCAGAAGTAACCCAGAGGTCACTCACCTTGCCTTCGTCCCCTTCCCTGCAGCATGAGGGGTACTGTTCTCCACTCGACCTCTACCTCCGGTAAGTCAAGTTTGGTGCTGCCAACTTTCCATTTCTCAGACAGAAACTTTGAAGAGTTGCCAAGGTATTATTATCTTAAATGATTTGGGCATTAATCTTAATAATACTATCAGATTGACCAAGGGATTGATTACCCATGCCCCGAATTGTTGCCATTTGGCTTGGCATTCTGTGAGACCAAGGTGGACAGATTCAATTCATATGTGAGCCAGGCAGCCTCACTCTGGCTGCAAACGTGGCTATAACCTGGGTCATCTGCAGCATGTGCCTTTGATCTTCCTGGGGCTGGAGGAGAGCATGAGAGTAACTCATTGGCTTTCTCACCTCAGCCACTAGGGGGCAGCTCAAAACGCATGCATTATTAAAAGTGGGTCAGTGAGCGCCACTTTGATTTATGGGGCATGTCATTTGACTGTAGGTTCGTTCTCAGCCTGTTCCTTCCTTGGATATTGTTCCCTACATAAAGAAGGAAATCAGCAAATGGTGGCCAATTGGATTTAGAGTAGCAACTTTCAACAAGTTTATTCATCAATTCAGAGACATGAATTTGCAATATGGGTTCCTTACCAATAAATAGCAGTGTCTTCCTAATCATTTGGTGTGACATACCAGGCTCTGGATCTGGGAGTGAGAAGGGAATTCCAGGCAGGGACAATAACACAAGCAGAGGTGTGGAAGTTGGCATAGTCTGGTTTGACGAAGAGTGATGCTGACAGCCATTGATGGGGTTAACTGGAGGGAGTGAAGTGTAAGCAAAGCTCCCAATTTTATTTTAATTGCTTCAAAAGAAAGACTGACAGCTACTGTTTCAAACTCCCAAAATTGTAAACTGGGTTTTATATTTTGGTCAACATTGGGGTTTAGACAAAGAAAAGAAGAAAAACATTTAACTATTTGATGTTTAATTCTATCAGAAGTTACTAATAATAATTACAAATTTCCAACTATTACAACTTCCAGTTATGTTTGTCTCCCCATGATTATCTGAAACATGTTTCACAATTCTTGATGGTCACATACAAACATTAAAGGTTTGCATTTCAGATGGGCAAAAACAGGGGTGTCAAAATAATTTGACAGAAAACCAGTCCTTATCTCTTTCTCTAGAATGGCAGCTAAGAAGTTTGTCACTTAAGTGGAGCATAATCTAGTTTAGTTTTGTTGGGGACCTATCTCAGTCTGATTTGTAAGCAAATAGATGCTTTAACTACCTGGGTTGTAAATAATCTTTATCCTCCAGCTTCTTTTATCAGCCAAGAAAAGCAATTTGCAGCATAATGCCTGGATAAACAAAAGTATTTTTAGGTCCAAGTGATTTTTCTTCAATTACCATTAATTAGAACTGACTCTCTTCTTAAAAGGTGATTCCTGTCTCATCTCAAATTTTTCTTTCTTGAAGAGGGACTTAATAGGATTCTGTTTTTACAGAGGTTAGTATGCTTCCCCAATATCCAAAAGTGAAATGGCCTTCCGTAGTCTGTAGGGTAAAACCAGAATCCTATAACAAAGCCTGCTTTGGTTTTGCCTCTTCCTGCCTTCCCAGCCCCATCCTGTGCCTCTTTCAGTCCAGCCCCACTGAATTGGCTATTCTTCCCAGTGCCATGTTCCTCTCCACTGGTGATCTTGGGTACATGAGGTGTCCTCTGTCTGGAACATACTTTTGTGCTACCTTACTTCACTAAGTACTACTAGTTAATTTCTGTCTCAGATGAACTGTCCCTTCCTTAGGGAATTTGCTCTGACCACCCCCTTCCCCTTTCCCCACACACTTCAGTAGGCCCTGTGCTTCTCTATTGCAATGTTTTACTTGCTTGTAATTTTCTAATTATTGATACTAATTTATTTAGCATCTATCTTCTCTGCTGGACTGTAAGTTCCTTGGGGACAGGGCCCTATCTGTTTGTTCACTACTGTACCTGCCTCACAGTGTAGCCTTGGTGATTGGATGCACTCAGTTAATATGTGTTAGCTGATTGGCAAAAATTTAACTCTTTATTAAATGCATTAAAGTAAAAACATTTTACATTTAAAAAAATATTAACACTATATACTTTAAAATTATTTACAAAGCAAGATTTGATCCAATAAACTCTAGATGCATTTCAGTATCCTTTTTATTGATTCTCAATGGCAACTCATCATGAAAATGTTTCTTACATCATGAAAATGATTTATCCTGGAATCATTATCTTAAAGTCAGAAGCATCCTCAGGAAAACACTTTCATTGTGACTTCAGCTCAAGGATTTCAAGATAGTTTGACAATAGATGTCCTTCCATCTTGGAGCTTTTGGTGGCATTTTCTGCCTCAGTCGTAAGGAGTTTATTGCCTGCTTATAGATTCAAATCAGACAGAGTGGCCTTAACTGCCTTCCTCACCCCCTGCTAGGAAAACCTCCACTGTGGAATGAATGACACCTGCAAAACAGTCTTCCTCAAATCACAAGGAAGAAATTTTTCCTCGGATTCTCACGTTTTTAGAATCAAAGTGAGATGATTTCTCCTTTATTTTGCCTTAGCTGGGTGGTCCTTGTATGCAATTAATGCTCCATTAACCTCTGACTTTTAGGATGTGGTATACAGATTCTGCCTTTAAAGAACTTACCATCTGGTTAGGCACAAATAGGTAAAAAGCAACTCAAGGACACATGAGTGTCTCAGGCAGTGAGTCCTGGAGTCAGGGATGGGGATGATTTCTGAAGAGCTATGTAATCTCTGAAGAAGAAGACTTTGAAGCTCTTACCCCAATTTTCAGAGGATTAACTCTCGTATCATTCACGTCTCAGATCCAGTGTCTACTCCCCATCACAGGCTTTCCTGACCTCCCTGTCTAATACAGACACACCCACGGTGCCATTCTTTATCCCTTCACCAGGCTTTAATTTACAGCTTCCCCACTAGAACATAAGCTCCTAGAACAGAGGGAGCTTATGGAGACTTCAAAAGACTTCAAAAGCTGGACAACCACTGGACAAAGTCCAACTTTGTCCTGTTCATCACTGGATCCCCAGCAGCTAGAAGGTTGTTAGTACATAGTCGGCACTGTTTAATGGTTATTGAATGAATGCATGGGCAGGGGGTTGGAGGGAGTGAATGCATATATAGGGAAAACGGAAATCCAGATGGATGAAATGGCCTGGAAAAAAGAATGGAGGCTGGCTTAAGGCAGGCCAACTGATAGAAGGAAGAAGCTCATTTGAGTGAGCAATGGGAGGGTGGGCCACTGGTTTATGAGGTAGGATGGGGCTAGATCATAGAGGTTTTGAACAGCCAACTGGTTTTTTTGTTTTTATTTATTTATTTATTTATTTATTTATTTATTTATTTATTTATTTATTTTTGGCTGCGTTGGGTCTTCGTTTCTGTGCGAGGGCTTTCTCCAGTTGCGGCAAGCGGGGGCCACTCTTCATCGCGGTGCGCGGGCCTCTCACTATCGCGGCCTCTCTTGTTGCGGAGCACAGGCTCCAGACGTGCAGGCTCAGTAGCTGTGGCTCACGGGCCTAGTTGCTCCGCGGCATGTGGGATCTTCCCAGACCAGGGCTTGAACCCGTGTCCCCTGCATTGGCAGGCAGATTCTCAACCACTGCGCCACCAGGGAAGCCCCAGCCAACTGTTGAGTTGCTCTAATTGAGGGGTGTGTGGATTGAACCCTGGCCTAGGGGTGTGGCAGTAAGAATGAAAAGGTGGGGAGATGTTATACAGAAACCGTCGGTAAACATTGGTAAGTGACTGATGTGGGGGTAGGAGAGTCCAAAGTGGTTGTCCAGCTTTTGAGTCTCCAAGAATGTTGGTGCTTCTGACAATCCAGGCATGCCTTGTTTTATTGCGCTTTGCTTTATCGCATTTTTAACAAATTAAAGATTTGTGGCAACCCTGAGTATGGCAAGACTATGGCACCATTTTTCCAAAATCATGTGCTTACTTTGTGTTTCTATATCACATTTTGGTAATTCTTGCAATACTTGAACATTTTCATTATTATTATTGTGTTTGTTATGGTGATCTGTGATCAGTGATCTTTGATGTTACTATTGCAAAAAGATTATGACTCGTGGAAGGCTCAACTGGTGGTTCGCATTTCTTAGCAAAGAAGTATTTTTTAATTAGGTATATATATTGTTTTTTATTTTTTTATTTTTATTTCTTTTTGGAGTATAATTGCTCTACAATGTTGTGTTAGTTTCTGCTATACAATGAAGTGAATCAGCTATATGTATACCTATATCCCCTCCCTCTTGGACCTCCCTCCCACCCCCAATCCCTCCCATCCCACCCATCTAGGTCATTACAGAGCACCGAGCTGAGCTCCCTGTGCTATGCAGCAGGTTCCCACTAGCTATCTATTTTATTTTATTTTATTTATTTATGAGAAATGTATTTATTTTATTTATTTTAATTTTTGGCTGCATT
This sequence comes from Balaenoptera ricei, assembly GCF_028023285.1. Taxonomy (NCBI): domain Eukaryota; kingdom Metazoa; phylum Chordata; class Mammalia; order Artiodactyla; family Balaenopteridae; genus Balaenoptera; species Balaenoptera ricei. Next base: position 68,580,471 of record NC_082646.1, read on the forward strand.
GGGTCTTCATTGCTGCATGTGGACTTTCTCTAGTTGCGGCGAGCAGGGGCTACTCTTCGTTGCAGTGCACGGGCTTCTCATTGCATTGGCTTCTCTTGTTGCGGAGCACAGGCTCTAGACGTGTGGGCTTCAGTAGTTGTAGCATGCGGGCTCAGTAGTTGTGGCACACAGGCTTAGTTGCTCCATGGCATGTGGGATCTTCCCAGACCAGGGCTCGAACCCGTGTCCCCTGCATTGGCAGGGGGATTCTTAACCACTGCGCCATCAGGGAAGCCCTCTATTTTGAACATGGTAGTATATTTATGTCAAACCTAATGTCCCAATTTGTCCCACCCTCCCCTTCCCCCACTGTGTCCACATGTCCGTTCTCTACGTCTGCTTCGCTATTCCTGCCATGCAAATAGGTTCATCTGTACCATTTTTCCAGATTCCACATAATGTGTTAATATTGACATTTGTTTTTCTCTTTCTGACTTACTTCACTCTGTATGACAGACTCTAGGTCCATCCACATCTCTACAAATGACCCAATTTTGTTCCGTTTTATGGCTGAGTAATATTCCATTGTATATATGTACCACATCTTCTTTATCCATTCATCTGTCGTTGGACATTTAGGTTGTTTTCATGTCCTGGCTATTGTAAATAGTGCTGTAATAAACATTGGGAGACATGTGTCTTTTTGAATTATGGTTTTCTCAGGGTACGTGCCCAGGAGTGGGATTGCTGGGTCATATGGTAGTTCAATTTTTAGTTTTTTAAGGAACCTCCATACGTTCTCCATAGTGGCTGTATCAATTTACATTCCCACCAACAGTGCAAAAGGGTTCCCTTTTCTCCACACCCTCTCCAGCATTTATTGTTTGTAGATTTTTTGATGATGGCCATTCTGACCAGTGTGAGGTGATACCTTATTGTAGTTTTGATTTGCATTTCTCTAATACAGTGGAGAAAAGACAGCCTCTTCAATAAGTGGTGCTGGAAAAACTGGACAGCTACATGCAAAAGAATGAAATTAGAACACTACGTAACACCATACACAAAAATAAAATCAAAATGGATTAAAGACCTAAAAAACTCTTAGAGGAAAACAGGAAAAACACTATAAAACTCTCAGAGGAAAACATAGGACACTATAAAACTCTTAGAGGAAAACATAGGAAAAACAGTTTGCCATAAACCACAGCAAGATGTTTTTTGACCCACCTCCTAAAGAAAATAAAAACAAACAAATGGGACCTAATTAAACTTAAAATCTTTTGCACAGCAAAGGAAACCATAAACAAGATGAAAAGACAACCTTCAGAATGGGAGAAAATATTTGCAAACAAAGCAACAGACAAAGGATTAATCTCCAAAATATACAAACAGCTCATGGAGCTCAGTATCAAAAAAAACCCCAAACAACCCAATTAAAAAATAGGCAGAAGACCTAAATAGACATTTCACTAAAGAAGACATACAGATGGCCAAGAGGCACATGAAAAGATGCTCTACATTGATTTTTAGACATAATGCACACTTAATAGACTACAGTACAGTGTAATTGTAACTTTCATGTGCACTGGGAAACCAAAAAATACATGTGACTCGTTTTAAGATATTTGCTCTATTGCAGTGCTCGGGAACTGAACCCACAATATCTTGGAGGTATGCATGTATTAGTGAAGTCAGAGTACAAACTGGTTTTGGAGACTGGCAGGTGGACTCAGTTTGAGCCAGGTAGAGGGTAAGGGAATGGCAGGGCTTTCAGCAGAGATGAAGTGCACCCATGCTGCCAGATGGATGCTCTTGGGAGAGGTTAAGGCCTGTTTCCAGCCTGCTCCCAGAGCTGGCTCATGCATCACTGGTTCCCACTACACTCTTTCCACAGTCCCCACAGTTACAGCATCCACTGTTCCATCCAGATGGGATACTCCTTTCAGAGGCAGGAACTTCCCTACCCAGCCCCCAAAGAAGCTACCTGATTCATCATCTCGTAAGGCCAGTCCTGGATCTCCACTCTTATTATGCACCTTTTGATCCATAATCTTCCCAGCTTCTAAGTACTTTGAACTTTTCCCCTCTCCCTCCATTTCTCCATCTAGATCACAAACGTGCTAACTTGTGTTTGAGGACACACCACACACACACACACACACACACACACACACACACACACACAGGTACTGACCCGATCAGTCATGGAGCCCTAAGCCTCCATAATTCAATGAGACTGATGCCTGGCACATAGTAGGCGCCTAATAAATGTCGCTTCTTCTCCCCTGACCCCTTTCTATCTTCCAGCTACTCCATTTGGGTGCAAAACTGCTCAGAAAAATGGGAAGGAGTTGGGCTGGCTTCTGGGTTTCCATGCCTGCATAACAATGAAGCTGCTTCTGGAGCAGAGTAGTTTGTGCCCATAAACCATGACCTCCGTTATCCATGAAGGCATCCAGCAGTAGCAGTCCCTGTAGAAATCTTTCCCATCCCAACTGCAAGGATGGCAGAAGCTACAAGACTACACCAATTGTCTCCACGGCGCTAGCAAAGGCTTTCTATAGTGCTATGCAAAGTACACTCTTCCCCTATTCTTTCTGTCTGGGCTGGGCTTTTTTTTCCCTGGTTAAAAATTAAAATAGCTGCTGAATTTATATTCATTTCTTGGGTCTGCAGTTCACGCTCCATTTCTCTTGAGCAGCCTGCATTATTGTGGGGCTTATCTGCTTGTATCGCCTCTTGGAAATAGCCACTTAAATCTCTGCTTGGTTAAAAATGGTTCCCTCATGCCAGGGTACCAGAGGGCAGTGACACATGGAATAGAGTCAACTGAGAGTGACAAGAAGTTCTGCAGCCTGATCCCCTTCCAAGGAAAGAATTCCCCCCAGTGCCACCCCCATGGGTCATCTCACCTCTCCCTCAGCAGCTTCAGCATTAGGAGTCACAAGGGATGAAGCTTCAGCTCTTAGAAAATTCTTTCTAAGTGGCTACAATTTACATCCCTGTAACTTCCACTCCCTGTTCTTAGTTCTGTCCTTTGGGCTGTATAGGTCAAATCCTCTATAAGGGAGTTCTTCGAATTAGGAAGACAGTCTCCTGCCTTCTATTATGGGTTGAATTGTGTCATCCAAAGATATACGTTGACATCCTAATCCCCAGTACCTCAGAATGTGGTACCTATTTGGAAATAGGGCTGTTGTAGATATAATTAGTTACAAAGAGGTCATACCGGAGTAGGGTGAATCAAATATAACTGGTATCCTTATAAGACATGCACAGAAAGGGAGAACACCAAGTGAAGACAGAGGCAGAGATTGGAATGATGCTGCCACAAGCCAAGGAGTGCTTGGGGCTACCAGATGCTGGAAGAGGCAAGGAAGGATCCTTCCTTAGAGACTTCAGAGGGAGCATGGCCCTGTGAACACCTTGATTTTGGGACTCTGGCCTCCCAAACTGCGAGAGAATAAATTTCTGTTGTTTTAAGTCACCTAGTGTGTGGTATTTTGTTATGGTAGCCCCAGGAAACTAATACACCTGCTGAAACTTCCCTGGGCTGAACATGCACAGTTCCTTCAATTGTTTCTCATATAATATGATCTCCATCCTTTCCTTGATTTCCTTCCTTTGAGCATATTTCATGTACCAAGCCTATTACTCTAGAGGTGGTCTGAGCATTACACCTTGTACTGGGACCATCACCTCCCAGCTTTCTGGATTCTGTACCTCACAGCACAGTTGCTTTCTTGGCAGCTTTTTTGTACCTCAAATTCTGACTGAGTTTATGGTCAACTAAGACCCATGGTTCTTTTCTAAGAGCACCCCTGCTAAATCATGTCTCTCAGCTGGTATGGTAGTTCTGTTAAAATCTCTTACCATAATATTGATTATTGCTGTCTTCTTCAGATATTTTGAGTCGATTCAGCAATGCATTCAAAATTCTTCCCAACTCCATTCTTACTTTATCTATTTTCCCCCCAGAAATTCCTTTATGTCTTCATTGAGTTTTTAATCATGGGGTGCTGAGGACAAAGAACTGTGGCATATCATCAGAGACTTCTCTGCTGTGAATCCATACATTTGTTCACTCAATAAATATTTACTGAGCTCCTAGTACATGCCAGATACTATTTTAGGCACTGAGGATTTGGAGATGAGTAAGAGAACTCTCAGGGCTTCCCTGGTGGCGCAGTGGTTAGGAATCCACCTGCCAATGCAGGGGACACGGGTTCGAGCCCTGGTCCAGGAAGATCCCACATGCCACGGAGCAACTGGGCCCGTGCACCACAACTACTGAGCCTGCGCTCTGGAGCCCGTGAGCCACAACTACTGAGCCCATGTGCCTCAACTACTGAAGCCTGCATGCCTAGAGCCTGTGCTCTACAACAGGAGAAGCCACCGCAATGAGGAGCCCGTGCACCTCAACAAGGAGTAGCCCCCGCTTGCTGCAACTAGAGAAGGCCCACGCGCAGCAACAAAGACCCAATGCAGCCAGAAATAAATAAATTAATTTAAAAAAAAAAGAGAGAACTCTCAGTCCTTATGGAACTTAAATTATCACATTAGTCAACCTTGAGGATCTACCTGACAATTAGTGGAGTGTGTGGATATCTGCGTTCTGGCAGACCCTTTATCTTTTCACAAATACCAGTTCTAAACCTCTGGAGCCAGAGGCCTGAAGGAATACTGTTTCTGAATGGAGAATTGAATATAGGACTGTTCTTTCCAGCAAGCAAGAATGTTCTCCTTGTTCTTGTCTTCTCTGTAACAAGGGGTAGCTCCCTAGGGGTTTCTGTCTCATTTTGCCACTTTTCTCTCCTTTTGACCTGCTAACAGAGCAGCTTAGGGTTTGGGTGGGAAGAATAGGAAAGAAGCCGAGCTGCAAACAGGCAAGTGGAGTCAGGGATTGGGAATAAACAGAGTACCCTGGCTTTGGATCTTGGGGGCAGGAAGCTGGGAGTTTGTACAATGGAGAAAATCAGAGTGGAGAGAGAAGATAGAATCATGGTTAATGAGGAAGAGTGAAGGAATGGGGAATAGCTTGAAGAAGGGAAGAGTTGGAGGAGGTGAGACCTGTATTCAAATATTCACACAGATGCATTTTTTTCCCTAACATCTGATCAGTTATAAAGCCAGCTAAGAGAATTTTGTTGGCTGTAAGAAACCTAGATGCACTTAGATGAGTTTATGTCCTAGATGCCAATGACTCCAAGGCTTTAACAACAACCTTGCTGCGGAGTGTCTGGCTCTCTAGCGGAGTCATGTCTGTTGTTGCCTCTGGCATTGATCTCCTTTCTGTAGCATATGGACTTTTCTTTTCATGTCATTCTCCTTTCTCTTCCTGTCCCCAACCAATTAATTATCTTTGCATTTTCCTATTCAGATTCTGGAGGGGAAGTGTCTGACTCTCCTAATGAATTACCACCAGTCCTACTGGACAGAGCTTTTCACACCCAGCTTCTTCTTTGGTCACTGGCCAGCCGGCGGATGGACTGTTCTTGGCCCAGGCGCTCACTCTGGTCCAGTTATTTACCAGTCCTTGTTCAAGGGCCAGCACAGAGCCTCTTCTCTCAGCAGTGACCTGTGGGTGGGGCAGTTTCCCTTCTAAAAGAAGGTTGGGTGGCGGTCACCGTGAATGTCATGTAGTTTGCCATGTCTGGTGGATTCTGTTTCCTAAACCTTTTCCCCTCCATTCTCTGCTTCCAGGTTTCACCTCTGCTTCACCATTATTTGGACTAGACTGTCAGAGATGTCTTCCAGACTCAGTTTTGTTTCATTCCTCATATTTCTGTCACCATGATCTTTCTAAAACTACACATGTGATAATATTGATGCCGAAAGCTCAGCTTCTCTGTACACCAGTGCGGAATCAAACCTCAGAGTCAGAGTTTTGGGTGAAGTAGAAAAGGATAGCTTTATTGCTTTGCCAGGCAAAGTGGGACACGGCAGGCTCCTGCCTCAAAAAACTATGTGTCCCAACCTGGGAGGATTTGATGAGGAGTTTTACAGCAATAGTTCAAGGGTGGGGTTGCTGACAAGACTAGGGTGTGTGCAGGGTCTCAGGAGGTTGGTCTCCTAATCTCGATGAGCTTCTCTGGTCCCTTTAATCTTGCCTCAGGTGGTTTCTTGGGTGCTCCTCCCTTGATTAGCAACTGTTCAAATATGCCCTTTGGAACTCAGGGAAGGTCATGGAGGCTGGAGACTTGCCTACAAGAAATGGGGGGCAAAAAGGCCTCTATGCCCAGGAGCCCCACAGGGCCCTCCTCAGTTTAAATATCACCCCCCTGCCTAAAATCTTTCAATAGCTCTCCATCATCTTTTTTTTTTTAAAGATTGATTGATTGATTGATTGATTGATTGCTATGTTGGGACTTCGTTTCTGTGCGAGGGCTTTCTCTAGTTGCGGCGAGCGGGGGCCACTCTTCATCACAGTGCGCGGGCCTCTCACTATCGTGGCCTCTCTTGTTGCGGAGCACAGGCTCCAGGCGCGCAGGCTCAGTAGTTGTGGCTCACGGGCCTAGCTGCTCCGCGGCATGTGGGATCTTCCCAGACCAGGGCGTGAACCCGTGTCCCCTGCATTGGCAGGCAGATTCTCAACTACTGCGCCACCAGGGAAGCCCCTCTCCATCATCTTTTAAGGAAAAAGTCAAACCTCCTTTGCTCACCAATTCCATCTCCCATTACAACCTCCCCAAGTTCATCTCCCTGCCCCTCACTGGCTCCTTATATTCCATTAAGGCTCACCATGCTATTTTATTTCTCCAAGTCTTTGTAATATTTTCTCCCTCCTCGGGTGCCAGCAGAGCTCTTATTTGTGTTCAGAACACTTTGTAGACATCACCGTCTTTGGGAAGTCTACTTTGGCAACCACCTCTGCTTCTGCCACAGAGCTAATCACTTTCTCCTCTGTGCAATGTACATGATTCTTTTATTGTACTTATCATGCTGTATTAGAATTTCTTTTTAAACATTTCTTTCTCTCCTACTAATTTGCATGCATCCTCAGAAGGGAGCTATTTGTTATGCATATTTGCAGCTCCAGCATTCACTGCCAGTACTTCAATAAATGTTTGTTGAATAACTGAACAGTGAGGAAATGATTGAGAAGATAAACTGACCTACTTTATGCCACTGTACTAAGTGCTTTACATGCACTATCTCATTTAATTCTCACAACAGGAAGATAAGGAAAGGAAGGGCCTCAGGGTGATGGAGTGCCTTTTCCAAGGTCGAGCAGTTAATAAGTGGTGGAAATGGGATTTGAGCCCAGGTTTGTCTGACTCCAAAGCCCTTGTTATTTTCACTGCACTAGCAGAGGAAGAAAGTTCTGTAGAGACAATTCTAGCTAAATAAAAGGAAAGGTTTTTTTTGTTTTGTTTTGTTTTTTGGTAGTAGCTGTTGTTTTAAAGATTGGAGCTATGCGAAGTGGCAATGGGCCACTTCAAGTTCCCATGTCAACAGAATAGGAACAGCTGACTCACAGGAGATAGGTCCCAGGATGCTGCTAAAGTGTAATTTTCCAAGGGTTAAAAAACATCACTCTCATAGCAGTATAAAATGAACATATGTGAAAGATTTTATTCTACTCGTTAATGAATGAGGGAACCAGTAAGATATTAAAATTGGCTCAAAGAGCATTTAAGAAGCTAGGTATTCATAGGAAATGTTAAGATGAGATTGCTGGGTTAGATTAAAAACTGATTAATGTCCAATAGAGCCATAAATGTAATCTTTGGAGGTTTCTTTTCTTTTTAAAAATATTTATTTATTTATTTATTTATTTTTGGCTGCATTGGGTCTTCGTTGCTGCGCGTGGGCTTTCTCTGGTTGTGGCGAGCTGGGGCTACTCTTCATTGCGGTGTGCGGGCTTCTCATTGTGGTGGCTTCTCTTGTTGCGGAGCACGGGCTCTAGGCATGCGGGCTACAGTAGTTGTGGCACGCGGGCTCAGTAGTTGTGGCACACGGGCTTAGTTGCTCCGCGGCATGTGGGATCTTCCCGGACCAGGGCACAAACCCATGTACCTGGCATTGGCAGGAGGATTCTTAACCACTGCACCACCAGGAAAGTCCCTGGAGGTTTCTTTTTTACTGGATAGAAATTATTTGCATCTCTAGTGGTCAAAAGCAACATATTAATAAAACTTTACTAAACCTGGAACTCTAAATCAGTAGTAAATAGTTGAACCAAATACAAGTCCCTGGATATATTCCATGGGTGTCCTTCACCCCTCTATGGCGTTGGAAGGGTGTGCCACCCACCCTTTTGCCTTATTTCTAAGCTTTGGATAATTCTTCTGACAGTTCTACTGCTCACCTCAGCCTCAGGGTGTCACCCTGGACAGGGTGCTTCAGGGCCTGGCTGGGAGATGGGGTGGGGGAAGGTCACTGTGTGCAGAGAATTCTGGGTCCTTTCTCATCACATGGTGGGAATCTCTCCTCCCATCCCCATGGGGAGCCAAAGGGAAGGAGAGTAGGCCTTGGCCAGAAGGGCTCCATTTGCTGCAGGCTGGGGTTCCAGCAACCAATTCTAGTTAGGGCACCTCAGCTGGTGGGAAGCCCACCTTACAACTTCATCAATTTTTTAAAAAGTTTTTATTATGAAAATGTTCAAAGACACACATACACACACAGAGTTTGATCTAGTCCCCCCCTTTTTTCTTAGGCTAGAGTATATTAAAGCAAATCTCAGTCATCCTGTCATCTCCTAAATTGCTTTAGTTTGTACCTCCCCCATAAAAAACAAAACAAAACAGAAAAGAAATATTTTCATATGCAACAATGCCATTATCACACTGAACAAATTAACAATAATTTCTTAGTGTCTTCTAATTCATAGTCAGTATTTACATTTCTCTGATTATTGAAAAAGTGTGTTTTTATAGCCCTGACCACTAATATTTACTGCATATCTAATCTGGGCCAGGCTTTGTGCTTGGCGTTGGTCCCACAGTAAAGAATGCTATGGACAGGATCCCCACCCTCATGGGGCTTATTACCTTCTCATGGCCCAGGGAGTGCGCAGGCTGATCTTCCCCACAGCCTGAGGGACAAGGCCATCATGGAGTTAGGCCTGGCTCAGGGAACATCCTTAGGTCTAGGTGACTCCCATGGTGTTGAGTACCCCAAAGTTTACTAAAATAATCAGACTTGGTTTGTTGGTTCAGCTTAGATATTACAGGCTTGGGCTCCAGCCTGCAGGAGGTGGAGCAGGTGTTTGCAGAAGCCCCAGGCTGAGGAAGGGGAAGGGCCTAGGGGGTCCTGGGACAGCAACTTCTCCCTTCAGGAAGTCCAGAGGAGGAGGAGGACCCACCAGAAAAGGAGCGGAAACAGAGAGCTCACCAAAGGCACAGTATGGCACAAATGCGACCAACTATGGTCTAATTATTTTTGGCCTATGGTGGGCCCTTACATTTTTCTCTAATAAGTCTCATCTTGACATGTTGGGGTTTGTGGTTCAGCCTGCAAAAATCACTCTGAATTTTGATCCTGCCAGCCCCCCTTCCCAGTTTCCTGACATCTGTCTGTGTGATAATTATGCCTTCTGTGTCCTCATTTAAGTTTGTGATGAAAATGGTGAACAGGACAGGACAGAGAACAGAGCCTTGTGTTATTGCTTGGAGAAATTCCTCTAGTAAACTGACAGTAAATTTTAATCCAGACATTACAAGCTGGCATCCATGGGTTGTATTGGGCCTGCAGACATGCTCTGTTGGTCATTCACACAGTGTTTGGTTTTTAGATGGAATGTCCTTGCCACATACACGGCAAGTCCAGATTCCTACCTTCTTTGAAAAAGCAGGGGCTCTTGCTCCAACTTGCCTGGGTTCCCTCATGGCCACAGTAGACTGCTGCTGGGTGACGGGGGTGCTGCTCTCTTAGGCGGATTGTACCCCTTTCTGTTGCCAGAGTCCTCACCACTCCCTCCACTTATTCACAGGCATCAGAGTCTCCCTCCCATGACCCTCTTTGCTCCATAAAATGATGCTTTTTGGTTATGGTTGGTCTACCAATCATGAACCTGTTTCACTCACTCATTCTCCGCCTATATCTCACCAGCTGCTGTGTAGGGCCCTGCGAGACACCTTGTCAGAACCTTCTGAAAGCTCAGATGCATGCTCTCCACTTGATTTTCCTGGTCTGCAGATCTAATAACTCATGAAAAAAGGAAAGGATGTGAGATGACCTTACCTGTTTTTGGTAAACCCGCACTGGCTCCTGGCAGTCATTGCTTCATTTTTAAGTGTTTAGGAATTGATCAGGAATTATTCCCAAGTAGGAATAGAGGGTGAGCTGCAGCTTGGGGTTTTGGGGCTGTAGAAAACTACTCTCCTCAAAGAGGAACATGCTATGGAGAAAAAGGAAAGGGCTTTAGATTTAAAAATCAAATCAATGTTTGAATGTGGTTCAGCAATTCTGAAATGAGTGAATTTGGGCAGGTCCTTCCTCTCTCTAGGCTTCAGTCTCATCCACAAACTGGAGCTGATTGGTTAAATGAGGCCTCAAGCTATGACATGAAGTGCGTATTTCTCCGCTAAAATGAGATAGGGCTGGAGAGGGGCAGGGACACTGAAGTCTCTGAGCTAGATCATTTGGTTTGTGGGCATCCCTGATCCTCTGCACTAGATGATGACAGTACCTCCTCAGAACCAGAAGTTAACTCATTTCTAAATCCCTCAGTCTACAGATGGTGCCACTGAGGCTCAGGGAAGGGAAGTGACTTCTGGAAGATCAAAGTGTAAAATGGTGGCAGAATGGAGATTTTAACCCAGGCTACCTGGCTTCCAGGTGAAGATTCTATCCACTAAACCAGTGTTTTTCCAAAGTTTCTCATCCTGACTCAGACTAAGAAGTACATTTACAATCACTACCTAGAACACAGTCACATATATATATGGTGTGTTTGGATAAAACATATTTGTAACAAAATATTCACAAAAATATGCATTTCTCCATGCAATAAACTCTTCATGTTCTATTCTAATCTATCCCATCCCATCCCATCCCATCCCATTCCAATCCAGTTCATTTAAAAAGTAAAGTTGTACTTGACATTTGAATTTGTTTTCACTTTGCTTATTGTAAAGCAGGGGTTGGCAGCCTACAGCCTGCAGGCCAAATCCTACCTGACACTTCGTTTTGTAAATAAAATTTTATTGGTATACAGCCACACCTATCATGTACGGAGTGTCTATGGCTGCTTCTGCACTACAGCAGCAGAGTTGAGTAGTTGCAACTGAGTTGGCATGTCCCACCAAGTCTGAAATACTTACTATCTGGCCATTTACAGAAAAAGTTTGTGAACCCCTCACCTCACTTTGTGCCAGGCTGAGTCTTTTAAGACCTCTTTTCATAACTAAAGTGGGATGAAAAGGAGAGAAGACAGGGAGGGAAAGGCCTCTGGGCCCTGAGCCAGCGTCTGCTTTCAGAGATTTTGGCCAGAGGGGAGGAGGGTGGAGCCTGGGGTTCTGGGAACCCTTTGCTTGCTTGTCTGTATCCTGGAGGCTTCGTGTGTGCTACCGGCTTCTGCAGCCCCAGTTTTGGATTCATGGACCCTTGCATAAGGGCCACAGAATGCAGCTTTTAAATTAGTGATTCTGAATTAGGTGGAAGGTGGAAGGAGTGAACCACACATGGTTTCCAGGCTGAGATCTTGCAGCTGGGGCCCAAGAAAACATCTATGAGTGAGTCACTGATTGGCAGGTCTTGGACTCTCCTGCCCCTACAGTTCTTAGTGGAAATGCTACGGTTTTCATCTCCATTGACCCATGCTTTGACAGGTGCTGGGTTGTTACCAAGTCTTTGGGCAGCCAGTCCCCCTGCCCTGCTGTCTTGTTGATCCATGATGAATGGGAGCTGCCATTTTGTGTGCAATGCAGAGACCCGGAGTCTGTTCTTAGCACCATGGCGAAGTGATGATGCCTTTCTCAAATGAAACATGACAAGTAGCACCTCAGGAACTGGGATTAGGATTAGTTACTCAGAATAAGTGAGGTGGGTTTTTGTTGTTGTTAATTAGGAACAAATGTTCATATGCCCCTTGTTCAGCTCATAGAGACAGTGGTACTGAAACTGGTTTTACAAGGTGACAAAGTCGGTTTTCTTTTTGAGGGTTATGGGTCTTTGTGCAGGACCACTTATGGAAATACATTCAGCTCAATTTCTGTCCTACACATATTACAAAAACAGGTGGTTGAGTTTAATGTATGTTAACATGAGACCCACAGAGCTGTGTCCTGGGACCATGCTCCCCAGGCAAGGGGTACAGGGGTGTTTCTTGGAGAGGAAAGGGCACAGCTAGGGTCTTGCAGGTATGTCCCCTCCCCTGCTGTAATGACACCCCCTGAACTGTTCTAGGTTTAGTGATGACAGAGCCCTGCACCCTGCTGGGAGAGGCACACCCCACAAAGTCCCTGGATCCTGCCAAGGCTTTCTCATGTCACACAAGGCTCGTTCCTACTGCTCAGGAGCCCTACCTCCCTTGGTTCTCTGGCTTCTTGCCTTCTGTCTGGGCATCTTCCTGCTCCTGTGTCATCGAAGGCAGGCCTGGGAGGAAGGAAGGCTTGTAGAAGTCTCCCCAGTGCTCGGACCTGTCTCTTTCTCTGGGATGGGGAGGTGGAGAGGGGTTCTTCCTCAGAGTCCAGCCCTGACCTAGGGGAGGAGTGAGGGAGGCCTTAGAAAAGAGACAGTCAACACATTCTAGGTCAAGGCAGAACAAAGACCAAGGTATGAGAGTTGTAGGAAGATTTGTTTTCATAAAAGGAAGTACAATCCAATAATCTGAGCTGTCAGATATGTCTGGCTCTAGGCGGTAAGGATGAGCAGAAATATGAGGAGATCTGGGAGACCCCCTTGGGCAGTGGTTCCAAAATTCCAGGCCCTATACCTGGGCTGATTCATGATCAGTTACTACTGGTCTCTGATAAAACACAGAGAGTGTAGAACTTCTCCATAGAACTCATTTTTCAAATGCTGAGATTGTTGTCCCTACTTTCTTTGGTATTAAGATATAGCTTATTATATGAAATGATAGTGGTAACAGATTATTGCTATTTTCCTATTGTCCCTTATTTGGTTGGCAACATCATAAAGTCTCCCAAAGAGTACTTTTGAAATTGTAGTCTTCCATAAAATCCAAATACCTGGAACCATTGATCTAATATAACTGTCTTGGACTGCCCAGAATATCTAAACTATCAGAATGAACTTCACACCACTCAGGCAGCACCATGCCCAAAGAAGCCCCAATAATTCTCACCATTTGTGCCTTGGTCTTAAGCCTTGAACCTCAGTTGTGTGTCTTGTTGGCCTGCAGTATAATGGGGACATTATATAAACAACGCCAAGCTCCTATTCACAGTTTGGGAAGTGCCTGGCCATTGAGCATGCCAGGACCAGAGCAATGGAGAACAGTGGGGATTGACCAGTAGGTAGCACTGGGTGGGCTTGGGGACTGGCACGTGGACTGGCTGTGAGTCTGGCACCAGTGGGAGTAGTGGGTATTCTAATGTGCAAAGGCCAAGAGGTTTGCCATACTTGGACATATACAATAGATATCCATGCCAGGGGCCAGTTAGTGGGCGAGGTGGGGGTCACACCCAAGTGGTAGATAATGAGTGAGGTCATGCGGACAGAGGGGCAGTGGTATTCTCAGCAAATATTCCAGTTACAGGAGGCTCCCAGGAAGAAGCAGGGCATCTGGTTGTAGAACAGAGCCCCTGGGGAGGGAGTGGCAAGAGAGAGGCAAGGGTCAGGGTCCCACCAAACGGGGTGGGGTTGAGGACAGGGTTCAAGTCCAGCATAGAAATCAAATGCTGGGCAGAGAAACTGGACTGGAGCCCAGATGTAAGGCCTGAGGCCACCTGTGGTGAGGGAGAGGGTCAGAAGCAAGAGCAAGTTATGCTCAGTGTGCACCTGATCTCAGGTCCCGCTGTCTGTGAGGCTGAGATCATGAATGTCTTCCTGCCCCAGTCAGCTTGGCTGCAGAACTGGGCTGGGCAGAATCTTCAGGGAGCGACCTCAGCATCTGGAGCTTTGAGGCGAGAGGAAGATCAGAGCTTCTGCTGTAAAAAGCAGTTCCCACAGTGAATTCCCTGCAACACCAGTGCAAAGGAATTGTGTCAACTCTGCACACTCTGTCCTGCTCTTGGAGACCCACAGCATACATGAATGTATTCAAGGCCCTGAGAAGCCCCGTGGGAAACAGGTAACTTTGCTTAAGCGAGCATTCCCCAAATGATCAGAGCATAGCACCCTGTATCAGCCCCAAGCCTGTTAACCTTCCTCGACACGAAGGTCGACAGAACCCTGTGGGAAATGCTGCTCCAGAAAAATGGACCTAGAGGCCAACCAAACCCCTTGTACTTTGAGGTTTGTGTGCATGTGTGCGTGTATGGGTACATGCACACATGCACACCAGAGAAAGGGCGATGAATCTTCAAATGAACCACGGAAATTGTGCGTTAATACCACCACCTACTGCCTGAACTGGTCACCATAATGGGCTCTGACCCGAACACTGAGTCTTTGCTTTGGGTCCCTTCATTTCATTCCCAGGGAGGCTCTGGTTGGCTCACTTCCACAGAGGAAATTTGAAAAATTCAACAGGACAGATTTCGCATGACAATGCCACAGCTCCTCCCATTCCCTCCCAGTGTCAGGGCAGTTATATTTCAATTTTTTTTTTCATGGTATTTATTACCAGCATGTGTTCTAGGATGTGTCAAAGGCAGCCTGGGAAGCACTCAGCTCGGCATGGTGACAGCCCCCATCTGTGTGCAGAGGGTGAGATGCGCCCAGGAGGGCTCTACTTGTTAGAACAAAACCCCGAAGTTGGTCTCTGCTCTCAAGGAAGGGTGTTTAAGTTGTGAGGGATACCTGAGCAACCAGAGGTGACCTGGCTTCCTTTGTTACCAAACCAAACTTGGGTCCACTCACTTGTGTGCAGTAAACCAATCTACTGACCCTGGGTTGTGGTGAAGGCAAGTATAGTGTTTATTGCAAGGCGTCCAACATAAGGCCAAGCAAGGAGAAAGGGCAGCTCATGCTCAAAAGATCCGAACTCCCCTATGGCTTTCAGGGAAGGGTTTTAAAAGACAGTGTGAGGGAGAGGGTCTTGGGATGTATAATCAGCTTGTGCTCAATTCTCTGATTGGTTGATGGTGAGGTAACAAGTTGATGTTTTGGGAATCTCAATCATCAACCTTTTGGTTCCAGCTGTCTGGGGTCAGTGTGTGAACTTCTTCCACTTGGTGGGGGTTTCAGTATCTGCAAAACAACTCAGGAATATGGCTCAAGATATTATCTATAGCCCTTGAGGAGGAGCCCTTGAGGTCCTTGATTTTGTTTTATGGCTAAACTATTATTAGTTTGTCTTGCTTGACTGTTTACTTTGGTTCCGTGTTTTCTCACTTCTCTGATTAAATTTGCTCTTTGGAATTTTGGGAAGGACTAGGAGATAAAGCTTTTCTATAAGCAAGAGGCAGGGGACATGGGCAGGGGTTGGGTGGGGAGGGGCATCTGTCCCTGGGAAGGCCCCACAGGGTCCTGCTCGGTTTCACCTTGAGCCTTACCTTCTTGGAGGAGGCAGCATTGCCTAGTAGCCTAGAGTCTGTGTGGGCTGGAGCTTGACTGCCTGGACTTGAATTTTGGTTCCATCACTAACCAGCTGTTTGACCTTGGCGAGTTATTTAACCACTCTCAGCTCTAGTTCTCTAATCTTAATAGCATCTACCTCGTGGGTTGTAGTGAAGATTAAATATACGTAAACCTCTTAAATCACAGAACAGGGTACGATAAATTCTAGCTATTATCAGAATTATTGGGAGGGTTCCTTACTTTAATTCTTACTAACACCTTCCTTTTAGTTTTGGATTCTGAAGTGGGGTTGGGGAAGCTTTTTCCCTTTTAATTCTTGGCTCAGAAGTAGATATAAACTCCGTTTTTGGTTTTAAAGAGTCTACTGAGGAAGGACAACAGGGAAATAAATGCTAAGACTACAAGCATCATCATCCCAATCCAAAACACACAACACAACATTTATCCTCCTCCTTGGATTTAGAGTGAGGATTAAATCAGATAGTGTATGCACAGTACTTAGCACAGTGCATTTACATAGTAAATTTTCATTAAATTTGCTCTATTAATATGCTCCCAATGCCACAGTGGTGTTAGAATCAGGGGAGGAATTTGTAGGGTATTCCATGTGTTTTCTAATTTAATTCCCCTCTAATTAGGCATTTTGATGGAGGATCAGGGACTCAGGTCAACATCCATCTGTGACTTTGATTGCACTGTTCCACCTTATCCCTGCTGCTTCTTCCTCCAATCAGAAATGATTTTTGCATCCTTTCAACCTATATGTAGTCTATGCATCCTTCACTATTCTCTGTGATGTTTTCCTGGGATCATCCCAGATACTTCCAATAGCTCCAAAGATCTAAGCCATGCAGTCTCCACTATTGGCAGGACTGATGCCATACAGTCGCTGAAACAGTGGAGGGGTGTAGCTCATTGCTATGGGCTAAATTTTGTCCTCCCCCAATTCATATGTCGAAACCTTAAAATCACAAGTTGATTGTATTGGAGATAGGTCCTTTAAGGAGGTAATTAAGGTTAAAGGAGGTCATAAAGGTGGAGCCCTGATCTGATAGAATTAGTGCCCTTATAAAAAAGATACCAGAGATCTCTCTCTCTATCATGTAAGGACACAGTGAAAAGGTAGCCATCTGCAAGCCAAGGGGAGAACTCTCACCAAAAACTGAACCTTGCCAGAACTTTGATCTTAGAGTTTGCAGTCTATGAAAATAAATTTCTGTTATTTAAGCCACCCGGTCTATAGCAATTTGGTATGGCAGCTCAAGCTGACAAATACCCTCATGTTCATTGCACAGGTCTAATACCCTGTGGTCTGCACTGGGGGAGTACACAAATAAGAAAGGCCTAGTCCCTGACTTCAAATATCTTATTGCCTTTACTAAGAGGGGCAGATAGAGACAAACATATGACCAGAGGCTAAGGGACCCCATGATAAAGGTTTTGGTAAAAGTAGGCACAGTGTGCCCTGGGGCATGGTGGTATATAATGTGATGGTTAGGATTTGGAGTCACATAGACCTTGGTTTGAAACGTGCATTTGCAATGTGACCTCAGTCAAGTTACTTATCCTTTCTGAACCTCAGTTTCCTCATTGTAAAATAAGGATAATAATAATAATAATAATAATAATAATAATAATAATTCAAATGGTTATTATGAGGAATAAATGAGGTTAAGCAGGCAAGGTACTTAGAATAGACACATGGAAAAGTACTCACAGTTATTTACAATATTACTGTTAATAGCACATGGAAAGGGCATCATATGGCTGGAAGGATGGTCAAAAATCTTCCAGAGGAGACAAAACTAGAGGTGAGTTTTATAGGATGAGTAGCAATTAACCAGAAGAAGAAAGGTATGAAAGACATTTGAGGTAGAAGGAACAAAATTTGTAATTACTGGGGACAGGAAATTATGTGCTACATTTGAGGGATTTCCAATAGATCAGTATGATGTGGTAAACTCTCAGTGAGTGCAGGGGCTGTGGTGGGAGGGCACAGGGAGTGGCAGGGGATGAGGAACAAGAAATGTAGTTAGGAGCTATGAAGACAGAGTTTGAACTTTATTCTGAAGACTTTGGGGATCCATTGAAGAATGTTGAAGAGTAGGGCTTGGAGTCATCATCAGATTTACATTTTTGAAAGGCCCTCTGGCAATAAGGTGGAAATGGATCGATTGAGAAGGGGTTGATAGGAGACAGAGAGACATATAGATATTTAATGATTAAAGGAGAAAAGACAAGGGTCTGAATTAAGACGATAGCAATGGGGACAGAAGTTGACAGATCTAAGAGATTGGGAGACTAGATGGGGAGAAGGATGAGGAGGGGGCCATAGGTAAGGAGAGAGAGAAAGATAGAGAAAATGGACAGAATTGACTCCTGAGTTTCTGTCTTGGTTTCAGGATAGATGGTGGTCTCTTTCTCTGAGATTGGAATGGCTTTGAAGTGGAATGGGAGAGATGCATGTGGGACATGAGTTTTTGGTGTCTGTCAGTCATCTGTATAGAGACGTCCTTCAGTAAGATCTGAATATAGAATTGTAAAGCTCTGCAGAGAGCTCTGGGCTGGAGACAGATTTGGGTTTATCTTCATACTGGCAGTTGAAACTGAGGTTTGAACAAGGTAACTTAGGAGAGAACTGTGTAAAACTGAAGGCTAAGGAAAGAATGTGGTGAACATAGATATTTCAGGGAAAGAGGAGCAATCAGAGTCGGTGAAGTGATGATTGAGTGGTCAAAGGGTCAGGAGGAGGGAGTGGTGCCACTCAATCAAATTGGAAGAGAAAGCTTTAATAAGGAGGACATGGAAGCAATGCTAGTGTCACAGAGAGGCCAGATAAGGGAAGGGAAGGTGGATCTGATAGTCAGTCACTAGTGGTCTCAGGGGAATTGTTTAAAGCTGAGGAGTGAATGGGAATTGAGAAAGCTTGACTGTTAAGTGAGGGCTAAAGAAAGGAGGTTACCTGAGGAAGGCTATGGGCTATAAGAGGCCCCCCTTTCAAAGAAAGGAGAGACTTGTGCACATTTATAATCTGTGGGGAAGGAAACAGTAGATAGGAAAGGGTTGAAGTTATAGGAAATAGTGGTTGATGGCACCAAGCTCCTGAAGGGACCTTCCGTACCTGGGAAGGGTCTGCAGAGTGCAGGTTGAAAGTCTAGCTTGAGGAGGAGAGACACCTCTCTCACTGAGGAAGTAGGGAAAGGAGAAAGAGACCCATGCAGATAAAGTAAGTTTGAAGGTGACAAGATAGGGAGTTGTCTGGATGACTTGGATTTCTCTTTGGGATAAGAGGAGAGGTCACCTGCTTAGATGAGGAGCTTGAAAAGGGGGTAACAGTTTGGAATAATGACTGGAGTGGGGGAGAAAGCTGCTAGGGACATATAGAAGATCTCTCAGTAACACAGAAGCCTTAGCATTTGTAATAGGATCTATATGGGGCAGGAGAATTGAGCATCATGAAGAGAGAACAATTAAAGTGGTGCTCATCATGAAGAAAGAAAGGGAGCTACAAGGGGACAGACAGATTGGGAGGCTGTAACATGGTCAATGGCTTGGAGGTCTCCCTTAGATATGTGCTGGGAGTAAGAGAATCAGAGATTTGCATGTTGCACTTCAAAAATGGTCAGAGATCAGGACAGGTTGGTAAGATTTCAGAGGTGGAAGAAAGGCAAGCTTCTAGATGTGTTAATAGATGTTTATGGTGGCTAAAGTAAATGAGCAGGAAACTTGTATTAAAAAGGGCGAGGAAGGAGGACCTTCAAGATGGCAGAGGAGTAAGATGTGGAGATCACCTTCCTCCCCACAAATATATCTACATGTGGAACAACTCCTACAGAACACCTACTGAACACTGGCAGAAGACCTCACACTTCCCAAAAGCCGTGTGGCTGACAGGGTCTTGGTGCTCCAGCCTGGTGTCAGGCCTGAGACTTTGAGGTGAGAGAGCCGAGTTTAGGACATTGGACCACCAGAGACCTCCTGGCCCTACGTAATATCAATAGGCGACAGCTTTCCCAGAGATCTCCGTCTCAACACTAACACCCAGCTTCACTCAATGACCAGCAAGCTCCAGTGCTGGACACCCTATGCCAAACAACTAGCAAGACAGGAACACAACCCCATCCATTAGCGGAGAGGCTGCCTAAAATCATAATAAGTTCACAGACACCCCAAAACACACCACCAGACACAGCCCTGCCCACCAGAAAGACAAGATCCAGCCTCATCCACCAGAGCACAGGCACCAGTCCCCTTTACCAGGAAGCCTACACAACCCACTGAAACAACCTTACCCACTGGGGGAAGACACCAAACACAATGGGAACTACGAACCTGCAGCCTGCAAAAAGGAGACTCCAAACACAGTAAGTTAAGCAAAATGAGAAGACAGAGAAATACACAGCAGATGAAGGAGCAAGGTAAAAACCCACCAGACCAAACAAATGAAGAGGAAATAGGCAGTCTACCTGAAAAAGAATTCAGAGTAATGATGGTAAAGATGATCCAAAATCTTGGAAATAGAATGGAGAAAATACAAGAAATGTTTAACAAGAAACTAGAAGAACTAAGGAGCAAACAAACAATGATGAACAACACAATAAATGAAATTTAAAACTCTCTAAAAGGAATCAATAGCGGAATAGCTGAGGCAGAAGAACGGATAAGTGACCTGGAAGATAAAATAGTGGAAATAACTACTGCAGAGCAGAATAAAGAAAAAAGAATGAAAAGAATTGAGGACAGTCTCAGAGACCTCTGGGACAACATTAAACACACCAACATTCGAATTATAGGGGTCCCAGAAGAAGAAGAGAAAAAGAAAGGGACTGGGAAAATATTTGAAGAGATTATAGTTGAAAACTTCCCTAATACGGGAAAGGAAATAGTCAATCAAGTCCAGGAAGTTCAGAGAATCCCATATAGAATAAATCCAAGGAGAAACACGACAAGACACGTATTAGTCAAACTATCAAAAATTAAATACAAAGAAAAAATATTAAAAGCAACAAGGGAAAAACAACAAATAACATACAAGGGAATCCCCATAAGGTTAACAGCTGATCTTTCAGCAGAAACTCTGCAAGCCAGAAGGGAGTGGCAGGACGTATTTAAAGTGATGAAAGGGAACAAGCTACAACCAAGGTTACTCTACCTAGCAAAGATCTCATTCAGATTTGGTGGAGAAATTAAAATCTTTACAGACAGGCAAAAGTTAAGAGAATTCAGCACCACCAAACCAGCTTTACAACAAATGCTAAAGGAACTTCTCTAGGCAGGAAACACAAGAGAAGGAAAAGACCTACAATAACAAACCCAAAACAGTTAAGAAAATGATAATAGGAACATGCATATCGATAGCTACCTTAAATGTAAATGGATTAAATGCTCCAACCAAAAGACATAGACTGGCTGAATGGATACAAAAACAAGACTCGTATATATGCTGTCTACAAGAGACCCACTTCAGCCCTAGGGACACATACAGACTGAAAGTGAGGGGATGGAAGAAGATATTCCATGCAAATGGAAATCAGAAGAAAGCTAGAGTAGTAATTCTCATATCAGACAAAATAGACTTTAATATAAAGACTGTTACAACAGACAAAGAAGGACACTACATAATGATCAAGGGATAAATCCAAGAAGAAGATATAACAATTGTAAGTATTTATTCACCCAACATAGGAGCACCTCAATACATAAGGCAAATGCTAACAGCCATAAAAGGGGAAATCTACAGTAATACAATAATAGTAGGGGACTTTAACACCCCACTTTTACCATTAGACGGATCAACCAAAATGAAAATAAATAAGGAAACACAAGCTTTAAATGATACATTGAACAAGATGGACTTAATTGATATTTATAGGACATTCCATCCAAAAACAACAGAATACAATTTCTTCTCAAGTGCTCATGGAACGTTCTCCAGGATAGACCATATCTTGGGTCACAAATCAAGCCTTGGTAAATTTAAGAAAATTTAAATCATATCAAGTATCTTTTCTGACCACAACGCTATGAGACTAGATATCAATTACAGGAAAAAAAACTGTAAAAAATACAAACACATGGAGGCTAAACAATCCGTTACTAAATAACCAAGAGATCACTAAAGAAATCAAAGAGGAAATCAAAAAATACCTAGAAACAGATGACAATGAAAACACGATGACCAAAAACCTATGGGATGCCGCAAAAGCAGTTCTAAGAGGGAAGTTTATAGCAATACAATCCTACCTCAAGAAACAAGAAAAATCTCAAATAAACAACCTAACCTTACACCTAAAACAATTAGAGAAAGAAGAACAGAAAAACCCCAAAGTTAGCAGAAGGAAAGAAATCATAAAGATCAGATCAGAAATAAATGAAAAAGAAATGAAGGAAATGATAGCAAAGATCAATAAAACTAAAAGCTGGTTCTTTGAGAAGATAAAACATTGATAAATGTTAAATAAATGTTAATTGATAAATGATAAATCATTTATCATTGATAAATGATAAATTGATACAACATTTGCCAGACTCATCAAGAAAAAAAGGGAGAAGACTCAAATCAATAGAATTAGAAATGAAAAAGGAGAAGTAACAAATAACACTGCAGAAATACAAAGGATCATGAGAGATTACTACAAGCAACTCTATGCCAATAAAATGGACAACCTGGAAGAAATGGACAAATTCTTAGAAAAGCACAACCTTCCGAGACTGAACCATGAAGAAATAGAAAATATAAACAGACCCATCACAAGCACTGATATTGAAACTGTGATTAAAAATCTTATAACAAACAAAAGCCCAGGACCAGATGGCTTCACAGGTGAATTCTATCAAACATTTAGAGAAGAGCTAACACCTATCCTTCTCAAACTCTTCCAAAATATAGCAGAGAGAGGAACACTCCCAAACTCTTTCTACGAGGCCACCATCACCCTGATACCAAAACCAGACAAAGATGTCACAAAGAAAGAAAACTACAGACCAATATCACTGATGAACGTAGATGCAAAACTCCTCAACAAAATACTAGCAAACAGAATCCAACAGCACATTTAAAGGATCATACACCATGATCAAGTGGGGTTTAATCCCAGGAATGGAAGGATTCTTAAATATACACAAATCAATCAATGTGATAAACCATATTAACAAATTGAAGGAGAAAAACCATATGATCATCTCAATAGATGCAGAAGAAGCTTTTGACAAAATTCAACACCCATTTATGATATAAACCCTCCAGAAAGTAGGCATAGAGGGAACTTACCTCAACATAATAAAGGCCATATATGACAAACCACAGCCAACATCGTTCTCAATGGTGAAAAACTGAAACCATTTCCTCTATGATCAGGAACAAGACAAGGTTGTCCACTCTCACCACTATTATTCAACATAGTTTTGGAAGTCCTAGCCATGGCAATCAGAGAAGAAAAAGAAATAAAAGGAATCCAAATTGGAAAAGAAGAAGTAAAGCTGTCACTGTTTGCAGATGGCATGATACTATACATAGAGTATCCTAAAGGTGCTACTAGAAAACTACTAGAGCTAATCAATGAATCTGGTAAAGTAGCAGGATACAAAATTAATGCCCAGAAATCTCTTGCATTCCTATACACTAATGATGAAAAATCAGAAAGAAATTAAGGAAACACTCCCATTTACCTCTGCAACAAAAAGAATAAAATACCTAGGAATAAACCTACCTAAGGAGACAAAAGACCTGTATGCAGAAAACTATAAGACACTGATGAAAGAAATCAAAGATGATACAAACAGATGGAGAGATATACCATGTTCTTGGATTGGAAGGATCAACATTGTGAAAATGACTATGCTACCCAAAGCAATCTACAGATTCAATGCAATCCCTTTCAAACTACCAATGTCATTTTTCACAGAACTAGAACAAAAAATTTCACAATTTGTATGGAAACACAAAAGACCCTGAATAGCCAAAGCAATCTTGAGAAAGAAAAACGGAGTTGGAGGAATCTGGCTCCCTGACTTCAGACTATACTACAAAGCTACAGTAATCAAGACAGTATGGTACTGGCACAAAAACAGAAATATCGATCAATGGAACAGGATAGAAAGTCCAGAGATAAACCCATGCACATATGGTCACCTTATCTTTGATAAAGGAGGCAAGAGTATACAATGGAGAAAAGACAGCCTCTTTAATAAGTGGTGCTGGGAAAACTGGACAGCTACATGTTAAAGAATGAAATTAGAACACTCCCTAACACCATACACAAAAATAAACTGAAAATGGATTAAAGACCTAAATGTAAGGCCAGACACTATCAAACTCTTAGAGGAAAACATAGGCAGAACACTCTATGACATAAATCACAGCAAGATCCTTTTTGACCCACCTCCTAGAAAAATGGAAATAAAAACAGAAATGAACAAATGGGACCTAACGAAACTTAAAAGCTTTTGCACAACAAAGGAAACCATAAACAAGACAAAAAGACAACCCTCAGAATGGGAGAAAATATGTGCAAACGAAGCAACTGACAAAAGATTAATCTCCAAAATATATAAGCAGCTCATGCAGCTCAGTATCAAACAAACAAACAACCGAATCCAAAAATGGGCAGAAAACCTAAATAGACATTTCTGCAAAGAAGATATACAGATTGCCAACAAACACATGAAAGGATGCTCAACATCACTAATCATTAGAGAAATGGAAATCAAAACTACAATGAGATATCACCTCACACTGGTCAGAATGGCCATCATCAAAAAATCTACAAACAATAAATGCTGGAGAGGGTGCAGAGAAAACAGAACCCTCTTGCACTGTTGGTGGGAATGTAAATTGATACAGCCACTATGGAGAACAGTATGGAGGTTCCTTAAAAAACTAAAAATAGAACTACATACAACCCAGCAAACCCACTACTGAGAAAACTATAATTCAAAAAGAGTCATGTACCACAATGTTCATTGCAGCTCTATTTACAATAGCCAGGACATGGAAGCAACCTAAGTGTCCATCGAGAGATGAATGGATAAAGAAGATGTGGCATGTATATACAATGGAATATTACTCAGCCATAAAAAGAAACGAGATTGAGTTATTTGTAGTGAGGTGGATAGACCTAGAGTCTGTCATACAGAGTGAAGCAAGTCAGAGAAAAACAAATACCATATGCAAACACATATATATGGGATCTGAAAAAAAAAAACGGTTCTGAAGAATCTAGGGGCAGGACAGGAATAAAGACACAGACGTAGAGAATGGATTTGAGGACACGGGGAGGGGGAAGGGTAAGCTGGGACGAAGTGAGAGAGTAGCATTGACATATATACACTACCAAGTGTAAAATAGATAGCTAGTGAGAAACAGTAGCATAGCACAGGGAGACCAGCTCGGTGCTTTGTGTCCACCTAGAGGGGTGGGATCGGGAGGGTGGGAGGGAGAGGTAAGAGGGAGGGGATATGGGGATGTATGTATAAGTATAGCTGATTCACTTTGTTATACAGCAGAAAGTAACACAACAATGTAAAGCAGTTATACTCCAATAAAGATGTTAAAAAAAATAAAAATAAAAAATAAAAAGGGTGAGTGTCTTGGATGCATTTTCTACATCAGTGATTCTGAAATTATAATATGCATGTGAGTCACTAAAGGATTTTGTTAAAATACAGATTCTGATTCATGAAGTCTAGGGTGGGATTCTACCTTTCAAGAAGCATCTTCAGTGATGCTGGTTCTGCTGGTCCACAGACCACACTTTAAGATGCAAGATCTAAATGGACGTTGAAATTGTCCAGGATCAAGGTAGGCCCAGGGCTGGAGAGAAAGTCCATGCCTGCAGCCTACATGATCAAGGGTGCTCCTGACTGCTGTCATGGAAGGGAGATGGAGTAGGACAGAGCAGAAGTGTGAGGGGAGCCAGCTCTGCCTGGCGTGTCCCACAGCAACCTCCCCACAATAAGAGAGAAGGCTGCTAATTGGCTAGGAACACTCGATATTAATTAACTCAATAGAATCGTTCCCCTGAAGCCTGTTTTGCATAATTAATGAATGCTCAGCTATAAGCTGCTAAAAACACTGAAGCCAAAGTGTTGCAATTTTCCGATCAGCGAAGCAGAAACACCACAATCAATACTGTTTGTGGACACAGAGCAAAGCTTAACTCTTGCTAATTACCGAGATTGGATATAGAGCCCTTGGCTTTGCCATGTCCTAATGGGGGAAGGCAGGGCTGAACTGAGACATGTGGATAGGCAGGCTGATAATTTGATGCCTCTCCAACAAAATATTCTTTAAATATTTGTTCAACATTTAACTAGAGAAGAAGCTGAGTGTAGCCTTGAGGAAGAGCAAAGCTGGAAAGTGCTGGGCCAGGTGCACTTTCTCCTCTGTTGTCTCAAGCAATTCGGCTCTGGCCCAAATTTTTTTTAACATACTTAGCAAAACAAGACACTGAAGTTACAGGCCCACCCTCCTTAGAAAGCAGGTTTGCTACCACCTCTACGTATTACCGGAGATGCCCCTGGGAGGCCCTGCCTTCCATCCCAAGTTGCTCTCTGAAGGGCTTTTTCTAAGAGCTCTTTCAACGAATAGATTTTTTACATCTTGTTACACTTCTAGAGAATTTTAACCTCACTTTTTGAGTAACTCTATAGATAACTGCTCAGATGCCAGCGTCTTTGGCTCTGGGGGATGGTGCTGGGATAGGTCAGTCTCCTTAGCACTCAACCAGGGCTGCAGTTAGTGGGGAGAGCTGGTTCTTTGGTGCTTACTTAAGCCATTGGTTGGATGATTTGAAGAGAAGTCCTTGTTACTTAGAAACCTAAATTCTGAGCCAAACTTTCTAGGTTCAAATTTCATTTCTGCTATGTATGAATAGTTACCTGGCAATGAGTAGGGTACTTAACTTTTCTGAGCCTCCTGTCCCCCATCCATAAAATGGGGATAATAATAGTGGTCTCTTCTAATGTTCTTCTGAGAATAAGTGAGTTACTAATGGGGAGCACTTAAACAATTCTTGACATGTAATAGCATTCAATAAATGTTAACTATCATAATAATTATTATTCTGTAGCTGTGTTAGTTTTCTATGCTGCATAACAAATTATGACAAAATTAGTGACTTAAAACAACACACATTTTAACATTTGAAAATCAGTTAATATACCATATCAACAGAATAAAGGACAAAGCCACATGATCAACTCAATAGATGCAGAAAAAGCGTTTGATGAAATCCAGCACTCCTTCATGATAACACACTCAACAAATTAGGAATAGAAAGGAACTTCCTTGGAGTTGTCCTAATCTTGGAAAGAACCAAGATGGGAGAAAAGACCCACGAGTATGAAACCCACATACACAGAACATAGGCATCATTTTATTCATAAACCCAAGGAGACTGGGAATCATCTGAGCACAAATAATTAGTGGAGCACCTTTGATGTACAAAATGCTATGCTAGGCACCTTTATTCAGACAATGTCATAATAGCAATATCCACTATTAAAAATAATATTAAATTGAAAAAAAAGAAAGGAACTTCCTCAACTTCATAAAGTGCAACTATGAAACTCCACAGCTAACATCTTACTTAATGGTGAAACCCTGAATGCTTTCCTCTCTAAGATCAGAAATGAGACAAAGATCCCCATTAAGAGCTTCTATTCAACATTGTACTGGAGTGTCTAGCCAGGGCAATTAGGTAAGAAAAAGAAGTAAAAGTCATTCAGATTGGAAAGGAAGAAGTAAGACTATATGTATTCACAGGTGACATGATCCTGTATATAGAAAATCCTAAGGGACCAACTAAAAATGGTTAGAACTAATAAACAAGTTCAGCAAGATTTCAGGATACAAGATTAATAAACAATAATCCATTGTATTTCTATACACTTACAATGATCAGTCCAAAAAAAGGAAATTAAGAAAAATAATTCCAGTTACAATAACATAAAATAGTTTAGGAATAAATTTTTTTAAAAAGTGAAAAATTGATACTGTGAAAACTACAAAACATTGTTAAAACTAAAGAAGATCTAAATACATGGAAAGACATCCCATGTTTATGGATCAGAAAACTTAATATTGTTAAGATGGCAATATTCCAAAACTGCTTTATAGATTCAACACAATCTTATAACCCCAGCTGTCTCCCTTGAGGAAGCTGACAAGCTGATCCTAAAATCTTTTGGAAATTCAAGGAGTCATGATAGGCAAAACAATCTTGAAAAAGAACAAAGTTAGAGGACTCACACTTCTTGATTTCAAAATTTACCATAAAGCTACAGACAGTGTGGTATTGGGATAAGGATAAACATAGGGCTCAATGGAATAGAATAGAGAGTCCAGAAATAAACTCTGACATTTATGGTCAATAGATTTTTGACAAGAGTGCCAAAAATTCAGTGGGGGAAAGACTGGTCTTTTCATCAAATTGTGTGTGTGTGTTTGTATATGTTTTACACACTAGTAATATGTTTATTAGAATTTCAACAAGGATGGGTACAAGTAGAAATATTAGGCATTCTGGTTTGTAATACTGGCTTTTTAAGTCATTTACTGTGTACCTAACATGTGCCAGGCATTTTATTAGGCTCTGGTGGTACAAGGCAAGTTAAACAGATATAGTCCATTAACCCCCTCTGTGATCATAGATAAGCTGGGCCTACTTTGCTTAATACATTTGGTGGCTATGTTGTTTGATGCATATACATATAGAATTCTAATAGCTTCCTGTTGGATAGACTCTTTTATTATTATGAAATCTCTGTTTATCTCTAGTAAACAGAGATTTTATTTTATTTTTTGAACCAAGAGCTATTAAAAGTGTTTAATGATATAGATATCCATCAGGAGTGGCAGAAATTGATGGCAGAAAACTGGTTTTTGAAATAAACAATCAAAATTCCTATGGAATGTGAGCAAAAAAAACAACCTGAGATCTAATCAGTAAGAGAAGGAAGCCAATAAAATGACTAGTGGGCCTTTTTAGTTGATTTAAAGGCTTTTTGCAAAATATGATTTTTGTAATGCTTTTTGTCTTAATGTCTATTTAAGTATAGCTATCCCAGTTTTTGATTAGTGTTTTCATGGTATATCTTCTTTCATGCTTTTACTTTCATCCATTCTGTAGTCTTATATTTAGGGTGCCAACCAACACCCTCTGGGGTTTACCAGGATCCTTCCCTCTTTGGAAGAAAGTGTCAACCAAAAATAGATGAGGCCCCACAAGGTCTGAAGCTCAACTTTGAATCATCTAATATCTGATTGTAATTAAGGTGACCTTCCAAAAGCAGAAGTAAATTCTCTCTGGAGTAAAATACCAGAGCCACAAATGATCTCTACAATTTATTATACACATTGTGCAGCACACAGTAAAAAAATAATCAGGCATGCAAGAAGATAAGATTTATGAAAAATACAAGAGAAAAAAACAGACAAAAAGACATATTCACTAAAGATCCTGATGTTAGATTTATCCCACACAGATTTTAAAACAACTATATTAAAAATCTTAAAGAGTAAATATCAAGATGGGAAAAAATTGGCAGAGAACTAGAAACTATCAAAAAGAATTAAATGGAAATTGTGGAACTAAAAACTCCTTCCCTCTTGGAAGATCATGAACTCCAATTTTTTGTCACTCCATCTTTATAGTTTCTGAAAACTTTGCTCAGTTTCTCAGCCTCTCAGTCACTGCTTTCGCTTTTGGATTTGTCCTTTGCTTCTAGGGAAAGCCCAAATGCTAGGCTAAACTCTCTTGTTTCTCTACTTTATTCTTACCATGTCCTAAATTTTTAAGTAACCTTAATAGTTTCCTACCCGTTCAAACAGATTTTCGAGATATTTTGTTTCAATTGTGTAATTGTTTTTAGAGAAAGATGTGGGCCAAAACAACCTAGTCTGCCATTGCCAGAAGTAGAACCACCACAGAGTTTTTCCAAGATTTTCATGTGGGCTTAATTGATTGTGCAAAGTTAGACCATAGTCTTGGAATTTAAAATGAGACTTTTCTGTTTCCTACAGAAGAAAGGAGGGAAGTACTTACCAACCAGAAGCTGAATGAACACCACATCCCAATTCTTTAGCCCCTGAAATTCACAGGTTTTCTTTTACACCCAGGTATAATCTAAGATCACCTGTGAGAATTACCCTGTGGTCAGCAAGGGAGGAGCTGGTGTTTTGATACTTAGATAGGGAAGATCTCATGATACTCAGGGGAAGTGCAGGGAACTTAATAGTCCTACTCTTACCTTAGGGGATTTCGAAAAGTATTGTAAGAGTTGCTGATAGAATGCATTTTAGAGATGTCTATTATTGTGCTGAGGGTTTAACTTTTTTTGAGTAACACTACATATTAAGCATCTCTCTCTGTTATAAGGCACAGGGCTGATTTCTTTATAATTTAGTACTGTTTCAGTTGAGGAAAGAGACTGGGATAAGAGTCTGCTTTCCAATATTTGACAGATTGCTTTCCAATATTTGGCATTTACCACTTTGCTCTGGTCGCCTTTCAAAAAGGACTGGAGAGCTTCTGGAAAAGAACTGAATCTCATTTCTGGGAAGCTCCCCTATCCAAACAATTGCTTTGGCTGAAATTTATGCTTTCCTTGGGGCCCTCTGATAATTCCCTAAATTGTGTGCTAATATGTGGAGAAGTGCTAAAGTGGCTGTCACCTTGAGTGGCATAATTATAGGTTGTGTACAACCCTTGATAAGAAAATGGAGAAGAAAAAAAATCTTCAAGACTGAAAAAAACCAAAAAAACAATACACACCTGAAGATAATGAAGGTGGTAATGAATCCTGAAGGCCACAGAATTGTTTTGTTTTCCAGGGGTGAGAAAAAGTGAAATAGAGAGAAAAGTTCCATGTTGAACCCAGGGGCAATTTCTAGTCTTCTTTGTGCCCCTGATAGTCAGGAGAGCAATGGTTAGCATGAGGAGAGGCTGTATGGAAAAGTCTGGGCTTTGGAGGAGAAGCAGGAAGCTCAGACTGTGGCTCTACCACTTACTCAGTGCATGATCTGAGAATATTATTCACTTTTTCGAGCCTCATCTGTAAGATGGCAATGATCACTCTAGCTTCACTGGGTTGGTGTGAAGATGAAATGTGGAAACCATTGTGAAAGTAGAATATTTAGCATGATCAGACAGAAAAAAGAAGAGCCAGGTGTGGTTAGTTTAGTGTTGTGGCTATATATGTAGGTTTTGGAGTCAAACAGGCCTGGGTTTGAATTCCACTTTTTATTTCCTCTACTGTTCAGATTAAAGGAAATGATGCATATAGAGTGCTTAGCATAGATTCTGCCATATGGCAAATGCTCAGTAAAGGTTATCTGCTATTATTATTATTGTTGTCTTTGTGATGATCGTGATGATGACAATGATGATGATAATTATGACAATGTAGGGGAGCTGCTTATTTGTTTTTGCCCATTCTGAGATCAGGACATTGTTTGTTATAGTCAGATTAGGTCTCCCAAGTCCAAACATATGTCTTTAACTGGATGTCATTTCAATGTAAGATCTAAAGAGATTGACAAAAAGAACTCTGGAGAATTTCTGAACTCATGCTCTAGAATGTATTCTACATTGACCTCAGCATAAATATATGCAGACAATTATAAGTGACCTAGAAAGTGTTCTAATGAAAATATCCGCTGGTTCCTCATGAGGAGCTAATAGGCACCCTTATTAGAGAGACGAGGGGGATATGTTTTTTCTGGACTGGTATGGGTTCTTACTGGATTCTAAAGATTTTGTACATTTTAATGCTCTTTTCCTACAATATTTGAGTTGGAATCTTTCTTTCTCATACATCAGGAACCTTAGAAGTATAGTCAGCTTCTGATTATCTGGGGATGAACAGAATGGTTTGATGAGCAAGGTGTAGCAGGGGCCTGGTAAATGCTCATCTTCCCAGAAAGGCTGGGACAAGAGCTTGGCTTACCATTTACCCTCAGTGGCAGCTGAGGTCAAGGGATAACAGGGAAGCTGAGAAGGGGGAAATGCTCTAGTTTAAAGGAAGTTGTAGGCCTAGATGCAGCATTTGGTTAGCAATAGAGAAAACACTCAATTTCTTTTTTAATTAATTATTTTCTCCCACCTTCCTTGACATTATTTTGCCTTTCTTTTTTCTAACTTCTTGATTTGAATGCTTAATCTGTTTGAGGCAGTGTGTGTAGATTGGAAATGAAAAAGATAAAAAGAAATGATTTTTCATTTGAATGATGTTTTGGCTGCATCCTATAGATTTTAGTATGTAATGTTTTCATTTTCATTATTTCCCAGGGATTTTTATATACTAGTTAAGTTTTTTTTTTCAGCAGCAAATAACAGAAAACCCTGATTCAAATGCCTTGAGGAGTTATGATTTCCCATAACAAGGAGTTTGAAGCAGGAATATTTCAGGGCTCGTTTATTCAGAAGTTTAATGATACCTTCAAGGACCCATGTACATTCTTGACTGTTCTGTCCTGCCATCATCAGTATATAGGGCTTGTCTTTAGGCTAGTTCCTTTCATGGTGGTAAGATGCAGATTTTGGTATCACATGCCCATGACAGTTTCCAGATGCAGAAAAGAGACTGTTTCTTTTAGCAATGAAGTACGACTTTCCCAGAAGTCACTCATCAGACTGCTCTTCAAAGTTCATTTGCTAGGATTATTTTATGTGTTCCTTCCTAAACTAATCACTGGCAGTGGGAGCGAGACCACTGATTTGATTTAAACCAATCAAGATTCACGTCCTGGAAATGCGATTGGAATCCACCTCACCTGAAACAGATGATGTCCTAGAGAAGAGGGGATATATGAACAAGTGCAGGTTAAAGTTCAAAATAAGGAAGGGAGGAAAATGATTACAGGAAATGCAACCAGCAATAACTAGTACTTTCTGCAATTGTGTTTTTGATTTCTTCTTCCTCTTCTTCTCTTTTTTTTTTTTTTTTGGCCATGCTGCGCAGCTTGCCGGATCTCAGTTCCCTGACCAGGGATTGAACCCGGGCCCCCGGCAGTGAAAGTGGCAAGTCCTAAACACTGGACTGCCAGGAAATTCCCTTGATTTCTTCTTAAACTTAGGAGTTGTTTAGGGTATTGGAGAAAGTTTTAAAATTTAAAAATGGTCAGAGATTTTGTTTTGTTTCTACTTTAATTTTGAATTATGGATAATAATATGGTTCAATGTTTTTACTTTTTGAAATTTTTGAGGGTTTTTTTTTTTTTGTCTAATATATAGAGAATTTTCGCATGTCATGGCCATGTGAGAATAAAGAGTAGTTTATGTTCTTAAGTTGAAACTGTTAATTATGTCCTTCAGACTTTCTGTATCTTAACCTTTTATTAACTTGATATTCTTCTAAACTTTATTATTATTTTTTAAATAAATTTATTTATTTATTTTTGGCTGTGTTGGGTCTTCGTTTCTGTGCGAGGGCTTTCTCCAGTTGCGGCAAGCGGGGGCCACTCTTCATCGCGGTGCGCGGGCCTCTCACTGTCGTGGCCTCTCTTGTTGCGGAGCACAAGCTCCAGACGCGCAGGCTCAGTAGTTGTGGCTCACGGGCCCAATTGCTCCGCGGCATGTGGGATCTTCCCAGACCAGGGCTCGAACCCGTGTCCCCTGCATTGGCAGGCAGACTCTCAACCACTGCGCCACCAGGGAAGCCCTAAACTTTCTATTTTGAAATAATTTTAGATTTACAGAAAAGTTTGCAAGTATAGTACAGGTAGTTTGCATGAACTCTTCACTTAGCTTTCCCTAATGTTAGTCAACATAACTGTCATACACTTGTAAAAGGTAAGAAATTAACTTTAGTACAAATTTATTATAAATTTATTATTACCTAAACTACAGATTTTCTTCATATTTCACCAGTTTTCCCAATAATGTTTAACTTGAGCTTTAAAGACTAAGATGTGTTAAAATGTCCAGTTGGCCTCTTTCTTTTTGCATTTCCAGCAATTTTTGGCTTCATATATTTTAATTCTAAATAATTTACCACATATACCTTTAAGACAATTTTACATTAATGTGGATCTTACCCCTTATCATTATAATGTGACCTTTTAAATCCCATGTAATACTCTTTCTTTGAATTCAGTATTTTCTGAGGGCAACAAACCCTGACTTCTTTTATTTTAAATTTACCTAGTATTCTTCCCTCCATTTGTTTACTTTCAGCTTTATGAGTAACTTTGTTTGAGTGTGTATCAGTTGGGCATCCTGGTAGAAAACAGATGCCATGCTCAAACTGGATAATTTGATGAGAATTTAACAAAGGAACCATTTGCAGAGGTGTGCACATGTGGAGAAACCACTAGGAACAGTGCAGTACCCTTGTACTTAGCAATGGGGCACCATTATCACCCCTGTGTCAGTTATTAGAACCTGAAGAGAGGGCCTGTCTGATGGGAGCTGTGGCCTTTGGTGGCAGGAGGCAGCCAGCATAGTGACTCTACATGAAGGAAGCAACGAAATAAGTTCCCTGACTTCACTCTCTTCCCTCCCTCAGAGCTCCTATTGGTGCCTCCTATGACCAAACCTAGCTGGAAGCCAGCAGGCAAGTCATCGCAGTGATACATTGGTGTCGGTTGGCTTCTTGACTCACAAAGCAGTGGAGAATGCCAGAGAATGGATCTGGAGAGCAAATTAAAGATGTCTAGTACAAGATGTGTTGTTTTATATAGAGCTAGATTTTAGATTATTTAACTCAGTCTGAGAATTCTTTTTATGTATTAGGTTAATGTCTTGCTTTAACACTTATTGTCTTATCAGATGTTTTTATTTTTATGTCTGTCATCTATTTTCTATTTTCTGCTTTTTAAATTCTATCTTGCTATTTCTGAGTTTTCTATCATTTGCTATTGTTGTCTGTTTTTTATTTTCTGCTTTGCTAATTTGGAAGAAATAGAGCAGGTTTTCAGCTCTACTACTTAGTAAGTCTGGCTGTGTACTTAAAGAACACAGTTGAACATAATTTCAGTCTCAGATCCTCAATTTCATAGATAAAGCAATATCTACAGACACCCTCACCTACCGTGAAAGCTGAGAAAATTAATGCATACTCTTTCCTCACATCTCCCCACTGCCAAGATTTTGTTGGTATAGTCTGTGGTTTTTGTTCTAATTTATAATATATATTTTTTCCTAATGTAGTTTTAATTCCAAGAATTACAATGCTCACTTTATGTTTTATAACTGTGATTGCATTAGTTACTGAGACTTAAAGTCTTATATGGATTCATTGCTCTGGAGAACTACGCTGATTTGGAGCCAGATTCCCCCATGGTTGTTGTTCATTAATCTTCTTTTTGTTCACATATGTAGGTTTTGGGCACTAAAGTTTTATAAATCTGCTCATATACTGTCCCCTTTTCCTGAATATGTTATTTTTTTATAAAAAATATTCAAATTCAAATCTTTAATTTATCTGATACTTATTTTTCTATATAGTATTTTTCTATATGGTAATTTATTGGATAGTTATTTTCTATAAGGTATTTTCTTTATGGAGACCTGACTCTATTTTGACCCAATTGATAGGGACAGAGTAAAGGGACAAAGTAGGTAATTAAATAGTTAATCCCACTAGGGGATTGTAAGTAAAGACAAAAGTATGGGAGACCCCTGTAAGTTAATGATTACTCAAGAAAGCAGGTTTGCTTAACCAACCCACACACCACAACCAAGAGTAGCCCCTGCTCACTGCAACTAGAGAAAGCCCATGTGCAGCAACGAAGACCCAATGCAGCCAAAAATAAAATAAATAAATTTTTAAAAAAACAAACAAAAAAAACAAGCAGGCTTGCTTAGGAACAAAACCTTGCAACAGAAGCATACGACATGCCCCCAAACAATAAAACAATGGTGGAATGAGACCCACATCCTGCCCAGTGAGGTCAGTAAGTTAATGATTCCTACGACATGCTTCTCTGTGCACACTAAAAACAAAAATATAAGAAAAAGGTGACATTATACTGACACCTGAGATGATTTACCGTTTTTAGTATATGTTACCACATTTTTGCTCATTTCCGTTGTGCCATGACAGTCCCAGCTTGACCATGTAGGGACAAGAAAACTCCCCCACCTGACATGGAGGAGGAGCTGATGATGGAAGCTTGACATCTACTCAAGAATGAGGAAGAAGGTGGTCTTCTCCCTCTCCCCACTTTTCCTTTGATAATAAAACTGTAGCCCACTAAGTTCTCAGGGCACAGCACCCTCCTGCTCACCCACTTGTAAGCCTCACAAGTGTCATATTCTAGTAAATCGCTTCTTACCTATCACTTTGGCTCTTGCTGAATCCTTTCTGCACTGAGACATAAAGAGCTGGAGCTCCTCGGAGCCCCCTGAAACACCACCTAGCGGTTTCACAATGGTTAATGTTTTGGATCAAACAGTTTACTGAATAATCATGGTTTCCCCAGTCATCTGAGAAACTACCTCTACTGTGAACTAAATTCTCATAGATATTTGGATCTATTTTTGGCTTTCCATTCTGTTTCACTGATCTTACTGATTTTTGTTTTTGCTCTATCTCCCCATCCCCCGTCACCCCAAACCCATTCACTATTTTTGGAGTGTGACAACCTGAGCCAATAAGCACTCCTGAATTTGATTATATTTCCTTCATTTTTCCTGCCCCTTGTAAGCATGGTCTATGCTCTCCTTCCCTGTCTGGCCTCATCACTGTCCCTTCCTCAGAGATTCTTCAGTCTTCAGAGGTACCTAATGAAGTGTCCTGCCAACCTCTCACCCAGTTTGTATTTCCAAGGGCACAGGGATGGCTTCCAGGATTTGAGAAGTCTGTTACCATCAGAGTCCTGAGGAAGGAGTGGGTGAGCTTTGCAGGGTGCAGATTTTCAGCCATCTCCAGCCCACAGGCCTACCCCCTCCTTCCTCAGACCTTCCATATGGCTACTGGGAGCCCCCACCCCCTCAGGACTGTCTGAACTTCTCACCAGCAAGGTTCTTTGTCTAGTAACCACTTTGTAGGGCTCTGAGACTATGTTCTACTGAGCATCTAAACTATTTAAAATTTGGGAGTGCATCTGTCTTCCCCAATCTCATGAATGTATGGACAACCCTATAACCCATAGTAATCAAATTGACAAATTAAAATAGGTAACCAACAAGGACCTACTGTATAGCACAGGGAACTCTGCTCAATATTATGTAACAACCTAAATGGGAAAAGAACTTGAAAAGAATAGATACATGTATAGGTATAACTGAATCACTTTGCTGTACATCTGAAACTAACATAACATTGTTAATCAACTATACTCCAATATAAAATAAAAAAATTTTTTAAATGCAAAAATAAATATACCATTCCTCACTAGGAGGAAACCAAGTATCTTTGGAGAAATAGCTAATTCCAGGGCAGCATCAGGGAGGGTACAAAATAAACCTGGGACATCTTTTTGTGCCAGAAAATAAGAAAGTATTTTTTAAAAAAAGAATGAGAGCATGTCAGAAAAGATATAGAAGCTACTTTAAAAGGGAGGGCATCCATGGTAGGACTATTTGAGCATCAAAACAAATTAGGACTTTAATGGATTATAACCCATATATTAAATAGGAATTATAAGTTCATGTGATAGATAGATAGATAGATAGATAGATAGATAGATAGATGAGAAGAGAGGGCGCATTCAGTATGTTGCAGATATTTCTTACAATGGAACACTAGTAAATGCAAGGGAGTTGTGGAGGTGGAAAATCACCATTTTATAACCATCAGAGTAAAGATTGGATCAGACACAAAGCATCCATAGACAGTAAATCAAAGTGAAAATTTGATGAGGAGCAGGATGCTTTGATGGTCTCAAATGTCTCCCCATAGATCTAGATAGAAAGTCTACACTGGACATTTTAACTAAAAATTTCAGTATCTGAAATTTAGATCTCAATGCATGGGCTTAACAGTAGATTGGACACAGCAAAAGCCAGGTCATTAAACAATATTCAAACCTTGGCACAGAGAAAAATATTAAAACACAGAAAGTTTAGAAGTAAAAGAATGGAAAAGGATTTTTTTTCTCTAAACACTAACAACAACAACAACAACATAACAAAACAGAACCAAAAAACCCCCAAATCCCACAAGCCCTCGCATAGTTATATTAATATTAGACAAAATAGACTTCAAGACACAAAGCATTACTAAAGATGGAAATTTCAGAATGATAAAATATTTGATTCAACTTTAAGATATTACAATTTAAAATGTTAATTGCACTTAATAACATACTCATAAAATGTATAAAGATTGACAGAACTATGAAGAGAAATAGGCAAATCCACACTTGCATTGGAAGATTTTAACACATTGATCTCAATATTTGGTAGGCAAAAAAAAAGGGCAAGGATATAGATATTTGGATAGCATGATCAGCAAACAACCTCATAAACATTTAAAACTACTCCACCCAACAAATTAAGGCTACACATATTTCTTTTCAAGTATACATTGAACAGTTTATTCTAATTGACCTTATGCTGGGTCATAAAACCAAGTCTCAACAAATTTCAAAGAATTGAGATCACACAGTGTATGTTCTTTTTCTATAATACAATTAAACTTGAAATCAATACTGTTATTGATTTAAAGGCATAATGATGAATTCTGCATATTGTTAGAAATCTAGAAATACATTTGAAAATAGCCCATGGATCAAAGAAGAAGTCACAAAGGACATTAGAAACATTTTTGAACTAAATGATAATAAAAATATCAAAATTTTTTATGTAGGTAGGTAAAGAAGAAAATATCTTTATACTATGATAGTACAAGGTACTGAATCAAGTATCTTTGTCAAGAAGTTAGAAAAAGAGAAACACAGTAATAGCAAAGAAATTCAAAGTAAATTAATGATAAATATAAGCAGAAATTAATGAAACAAATGAAACAGTGAAGAGGATCAACAAAACCCAACGTTGGTCCTTTGAAAAGACTGATGTCCTTGATATACCTCTATTGAGTATGTCAAGAGGAAAAGAGAGAAGGTACCTCTCCAATGTTAGGGATGAAAAAGGCAGCACTGGGACTTCCCTGGTGGTGCAGTGGTTAAGAACCCACCTGCCAATGCAGGGGACACGGGTTCAAGCCCTGGTCTGGGAAGATCCAACATGCTGTGGAGCAACTAAGCCCGTGTGCCACAGCTACTGAGCCTGAACTCTAGAGCCCACGAGCCACAGCTGCTGAGCCCATGCACTGCACCTACTGAAGCCCACACGCCTAGAGCCTGTGCTCTGCAACAAGAGAAGCCACCACAATGAGAAACCCATGCAACGCAACAAAGAGTGGCCCCCTCATGCTGCAACTAGAGAAAGACCAGTGCGCAGCAACGAAGACCCAGCGCAGCCAAAAATAAATAAATAAATTTATTAAAAATAAATGAATAAATAAAAGAAAAAGGCAGCACTGCTAGAGATTCTGCTGATGCTGAAAATAATAAGATTATATTAATGGCGGATTATGAATAAGATAGCCTAGGTTTAGATAAGGTGGGCAATATTCTGATAAATGCAACTTAGCAAAAGGAAGCTCTTCATAACTTTGGTAGGGAAAGATTTCTCAGACAGGATATTATAAAAGTGCTAACTATAAAGGAAAACATTACTGAGGTTTACTATGTTGAAATTAAGAACTTGTCTGTTCATCACATAACACTATTAAAAAGGTGAAAATTCAGCCAAGAATGAGAGAAAATATTTGCTATACATATAATTGACAAAGAGCTGATAATAGGTATGTCAAAAGAACTTCTACAAACCAATAAGGAAAAGACAATTAGCAAAGTAGAAAAATAGGCACAAGACTTGAATAGGCACTTCACAAATGAAGATACCAAATGACCAACAAACACAGAGACCCCATTACTAACCAAGGAGTGTAAGTTAAAACCATGAGATACCCCTACACTCAACCATAATGGATACATTTTAAGAGTCTGGTAATACGAAATACTGGGAGTATATGTGGAACAATTTGACCTCTTAGGCTTCAAAATTGAATGTATACATACCATGTGACACAAAAATTTCACTCTTAGATATATACCCAACAAAAATTCGTGCACATGTGGACCAAGAGGTTTGTATAAGGATATTCATAGCTGCATTATTCACCATGGTCCCCAAGAGGGAACAATCTAAATGTGCATGGATAGCAAAGTTAAATTATCTAGAGCTATATGCCAGTAATATTTGGTGGAAAAGCTTGGCTCAAAGGAATAATTAATGTATGATTCCATTTATTTAAGTGCAAAAACCAGGCAAAACGCTAGTGTTTAGGGATGTATACTTAGGTAGTAAAACTTTAAAGTATGGAAGTGATTGTCATAAAAATCAAGGTAATATTGCCCCTGTTGAGGTGAAAGCATGATGTGGCTTCTGCAGTGCTGATACTCATCTAAATCAGAGGTCAGCACCTTAGTCTGTTGCTTATTTTTGTAAATAAAGTTTTACTGGGACAAAGTCAGGCCCACTTGTGTGCTATTATCCATGGCTGCTTTCACAACACTATGACAGAGTTAAGTAGTTGCTAAAGGAACTGAATCAGGTAAGTAAAGTATTTACTCTCTGGACCTTAATAGAAAGTTTGCAGACCTCTGACCTAAATCTTCACCTGGAAATTGATTTCACAGGTATTCTTTTGTGACAAATCACTGCCCTCTACATTTTTTCTTTTTCTTTGCTGTTCACTTTTGTTTTATATATTTTTCTGTATATATGTTATATTTTACAATAAAATGATATTTAGACTCCACACTTAAGTTCAAGCAGAGACTACCAGAGAATCACTTTACATACAGTTTGTTCTTACATCTCAGCAAGTTTCTACTTCATGGATTTTCAGGGATGCTCAGAGAGATTAAGCTTTTTGCCATGATCTCAGAGCTCGGGTGGGGAGATGGGATTTGTACCCATTCTCTCCCACTGCAACGTCTGTGACGTTTCTGTCATACCAAGGAAGTTTGTCTTGTGGTTATTGTTAGAAATGAAGCAAATAGGGAAAGAAGGCAAAACAGCCTGATCGTCAAGCATTTTAAGGGCCCATAGCTAACCTCTAAATTTAGCCAGTATGTTTTTCTCCAGAACACAAAAAAGAAGGCTTAACCAGACCATGTTTTTAGTCTCCTGAATAAATTACTTCACCAAAAGACTTGCAGAAGAGGGGGAAGAAGATTGGAGCTCTGGAAACTTCTAGTTCTAGTAATTTACCTATGGTTACACAGAGGAAACCACCTTCAAACCCAAGTTTGACTCCAAAGCTTGTGGAGGCCGGCCAGTGATTGATGGCTTTAATCGCCACCACGCCTCTAAACCTTTCTCCAAGCCTTGAAACTGAAATGACAGGACTGGTCCAGCCACTCAGTCCCTGTGGGAGCTTTATATTGTTTTCTCTGCAGTATACCCAGAGTCACAGATGAAACAAGCGCTTTACCCCAGTAATAATTAAGGCAGAGATGACTTCTCAGGATCTGCTCTGCTTTGGCAAAACCTTTATTGCCTGTGCTCAACAGTTCACAAAATGTAAATAATGGGGCAGATTAACCTGCCTATTATTACAATTGTTCACTCAAGTCTTTACACCAAGAGCTGTTACATGGAAATTAGTCCTCGGGGAATGCTAGTTACAGCTGCTGGCCAAGCGCCCAGTGCATGTTCCTAAATTCATTTACATGTTTTCCCC
This sequence comes from Balaenoptera ricei, assembly GCF_028023285.1. Classification (NCBI taxonomy): domain Eukaryota; kingdom Metazoa; phylum Chordata; class Mammalia; order Artiodactyla; family Balaenopteridae; genus Balaenoptera; species Balaenoptera ricei. Next base: position 68,621,742 of record NC_082646.1, read on the forward strand.
AATGAAATCCTCAGTGGATTTAGGTTACTCAATCCAGTTCTTTAATCTTTAAATGACCGTAAATTGTCCAGGTCATCATAGTGACATTTCCTTTCCCATCATACTTGAGATTATTTATGCAATAGGCAGGGTTATGCCCAGCACTCTTGCTGGCCCTCAAAGTATCAGGGGCACTGTGGACTAATGTGCCTAATTTCGGTACCAGACAGACTTGGGTTCAAATCCCAGCTCTTCCTCTTGCTGGTCGTGGGGATGATGTTAGTCAAGTTATTTAACCTCTCAAAACTTCAGGTTCTTTACATATAAAACACACAGTTTATAAGATTCAGTGAGATAATAGATACAAAACATTGAACTTGGTATCAGGCCTATAGGAAGTAATCATTATTATTTATTATTATTTTTAAGTTATATGTTTTATTCTATTGTTTAACTCCCAGTTCCATTATTATTGTTGTTTAATGAAACTCTAATTTTATTTATAGACTGGACAGAGTGGGAGGGCCCAGGAGCAGTGGGGAAGGTTTATGGAGCCCACTGGAAATAGATGGTGTCTGGGTGGTCTTAGCAGATGCTTGGGGACAAGAAAACTGCCCCCCTCACCAGCTCCCACCAACCACCCACATTCCCTGGCCTGGGGTCTCTGCTGTTCGACCTTCCAGACCTCATGTAGTCGGACAGCCCAGGGCTGGGCATGGTCCTTGATTATTCATAAATCTCTGTCTGCAATATTGTGTTCTTCCTGGCACTGGCTTCATAGTAGCAGAATTTTTATAAACTTCTGTTTTTGTTTTTTAATTAGAATATAGTAATTTAATTAGGATATAGCAAGTCACCATTTCCTCACCACTCCAGTCCTTGCCTATTTCTGAAGTCACATTGTTTCCTTTCTCCTAGTGGCAAGGGTGGGCCTCTGCCCTGCTGTAGTTTTGCTATTTAACATTTTCAAGCCCACTTACAAATGAATCACCTATTGTAGATGTCCTAGGATGGACACCCCCGTTTTCTCACTTGATCCTCAGAACATGCTTGTGAGGTTTGTTGGGAGCTAGTGTCACGTCCGCTTTACTGGTGAGGGAACAGGAACTCATAGACCCAGGTATATCTGGGATGAGACGCCAGATCTCCTGGGTCTGTGCTAGTACACCAAGCTTCTCTAAAGATGATCATTGTACCCTCCCTAGACGAGATGTAGCTGCAGAGGGATGTCGACTAATGGAAGCCAGTGCCACTTAAGACCTGTCTCTGGTCTGGGGCAGACCCCAGGTCCTATGTAAAAGGAGGGCCCAGATCACCCTTCTGCACTTGCAGACTTAGCTTTGTGAACCCGCGTGTCTCCAGTTGCTGCCTTCCTCTGTATTCTGACCTGCTGAGCATCAGCTCCCACCTGTCCTTCATTCTCTCCTCTGTCCAATCTCTCCCTTGGCTGCACCCATCAGCTCCTTCTAGCTTCCAACCTCTGGCTTCTTTTCCTGGCCACTGACACCCATGATAGTGTTTAATGTGGCCCCAGCCACCTCCACACCTTTGTGCTGCCCTCTCCAGCAGCCTTCATCTTATATTTGCCTCCTGGATCCTGATGCCAGCTTAGGGATCCCCCGCTGGCCCCTAATGCTCAGTAATATCATCCCAGGGCTCATTATGCTCTACACCTTGTCTACCTGGTGCCATTCAGGTCTCATCTGCAGAACTCTAAAACATCCAGGTACCTGGGCAGAATTTCTAGAAGGAAGATAATGTCCCACACTGTTGGGTTAATGCCTGGTCATTCCCTGCCCCTGGCATAGGCTGTCCCTAGTCTGGCAAGAGTCCAGAGTTTCAGCAGCCAGAACCACATTTATAAGTCATCCTAAGCCAGCCCTATTCCTGCTACCTCTCGCGCTTATCCGCTCAAAGTCCTTCCCCCAGCTTCAGTATCTCAGCCTGTTTGCTTCAGGCCTGTCCCTAGTTTTGGACCCTAATTTACCTGCATCTCTGGACTCCATTCCACCATTTCAGTTACTGTCTTACAGCAGGTCTGTTTTCTCTTTATTTTATTTTTTAAATTCATTCATTTATTTATTTATTTTTGGCTGCAGTGGGTCTTCGTTGCTGTGCACAGGCTTTCTCTAGCTGCAGCGAGCGGGGGCTACCTTCGTTGTGGTGCGTGGCCTTCTCACTGCGGTGGCTTCTCTTGTTGTGGAGCATGGGCTCTAGGCGCACGGGCTTCAGTAGTTGTGGCACACGGGCTCAGTAGTTGTGGCTCACGGGCTCTAGAGCGCAGGTTCAGTAGTTGTGGCGCATGGGCTTAGTTGCTCTGCGGCAAATGGGATCTTCCCGGACCAGGACTCGAACCCATGTTCCCTGCCTTGGCAGGCGGGTTCTTAACCTCTGCGCCACGAGAGAAGTCCCTGTTTTCTCTTTAGATGTGGCACTGTGGGATGAACTGGCTAATACAGGGGATGCTTAAGAGAATGGGTTTCAGTGCCGAACTTTAAAAAAAAAATCAATTTATGAATTTTAACAGTCGGCTTAAAAAAAAGTTTTACTTTTCACTTTTTTATTGTGGCAAAATATACATAATATAACATGTACATTCTAACCATTTTTTAAAGTTTATTTATTTATTTTTGGCTGTGTTGGGTCTTTGTTGCTGCTCGCGGGCTTTCTTTAGTTGCGGCGAGCTGGGGCTACTCTTCATTGTGGTGCACGGGCTTCTCATTGTGGTGGCTTCTCTTGTTGCGGAGCATGGGCTCTAGGTGCACGAGCTTCAGTAGCTGTGGCACGCAGGCTCAGTAGTTGTGGCGCACGGGCTTAGTTGCTCCGAGTCATGTGGAATCTTCCCAGACCAGGGCTTGAACCTGCGTCCCCTGCCTGGGCAGGCGGATTCTTAACTACTGCATGACCAGGGAAGCCCCTTTTCTAACCATTTTTAAATGTACAGTTCAGTAGCACTAAGTACATCCACGTTGTTGTGCAGCTGAAACAGTGCAACTCAGATGGGACTTGAACCCACAGGCCGGGACTCGAACACAGCCAAAACCCAGACTGGGACTTGAGCCAACGGTCTTTTAATTGAAATCACACACCTGGTCTCAGGACTTAATGAAGCCCAGGTTCTTGATATCTGGTCCCAAAAAGAATTCAGTGAGAGACAAAGTGATACGTAAGAAGTGGATTTATTCGGAGAGATACACATTCCATAGATAGAATGAGGTCCGTCTCAAGAGGCAAGAATGGCCTTGGGAGAAACACACTCCACAGAGTGTGGGCCATCTCAGAAGGTGAGAGGCCTCGAAATATGGGATGGTTAGTTTTTATGGGCTGGGTAATTTCATAGGCTAATGAGTGGGAGGATTATTCCAAGTATTTTGGGGGAGGGGCAGGGATTTCCAGGAATTGGGCCATCACCTACTTTTTGGCCTTTCATGGTTAGCTCTGAACTGTCATGGCATTGGTGGGTGTGTCATTTAACATGCTAATGCATTACAATGAGCGTATAATGAAGCTCAATATCTCCTGGAAGTTGAATCTTCTGCCATCTTGGACCTAGTTGGTTCTAACCAGTTTTTGTCATGTCCTATGGCTATGTCATTCTTTTAAAGGTTGTGCTCTGCCCCCTTCCCTCCTGTTTCACAACCATCACCATCATTTATCTCCAGAGTAATGGAGATATTTTTCATCTTCCCAAACTGAAAGACGGTACCCATGAAACAATATCTCCCCATTCTGCCTCCCCTAGTCCCTGATGACCAACATTCTGCTTTCTGTCTCTATGAATTTTAATATGAGGTACTCTAGATACCTCATATAAGTGGAATCAGACTGTATTTGTCCTTTTGTGACTGGCTAATTTCACTTAGCACAGTATCTTCAAGGTTCATCCATGTGTCAGAACAGAGCCCAACTATTAAGCTAGGTATTGTCGACTGAAAAATATGCACAACCTAAAAGTTGAGAATTACGTTTTATTCAGTGGCCTTACAGAGGACTGTAGCCTGGGATACAGCATCTCAGACAGCTCTGAGGAACTGTTCCAAAGAGGTAAGGGAGGAGCCAGGATATATAGGAGTTTTTGCTGGAAAAAAAACATGCAGTCGAATATCAAAATATTACTGCTAATCACACACACACACAGAACCCCAGACATCTCAAATTAATGATTTTAGTGCCTTTTATGTACGGGAAGATGCAAGAGTCCGGGCTCATTGAAATTATTCCTTTGATGTGCATCTTAACCATCTAGGGCCAGTATCCTGTTTTTCTCCATCCTGAATTCCCCTTAGGGTGTGCATCATGGGGAGTGGGGGGCTTGGTGGCTGCAGTGGCTGATGGCTTGATGTCAGGCAACATTCTTTGCTTACTGGAATGGCAGGCAACATGTTTTTTTTGTTCACAATACCCTTGAGTAATTTCCTTAACTGCTTGAGTTTCCCATCTGTAAAATGGGAGCTGTGATGGTATCCACCTTATGAGAATTTGAGTGTGTAAAGGACTTAAACAGTAGCTGGCTTGTAGTGGGTGCTCAGTAAGTGTAGTCTTCCATTATTATGTTCCTCTCTGATCTGGTTTCAAGGGTTCTTATTCACTGTCTCCCGCCCTGCTCAGCATGTTGTTCTCCGGCCATCACACGTGGAGCACCTGGCACATGGTTGGCTCTCAATAAACATCTGTGGCACGAGCGTATGAATCAAGCTTTTTCTCTCCCCAGTTGTGGCCCCAGAGGGTCAGATGAGGGACCAACTCTCTAAGATGTGACAGGGAGAAAAATAGGGCTTTCTTGAGGACCACGGTCACTTAAACTCCAACAGTTTTCAATATGGTACCTAAACCCCAGTGGGGATGAGTTAACAGTTTCCTGCCTGGATGAAACGGGAAGCAGTATTGTCCCCATTGTAGAGTCCATAGCCCCAGTGGATGGCTCAAGATCTCACTTTGCTGCTGGTTGGGAGTACACTTTGGTCTAGGAATTTCCTCTTGCCAAACCTCAGTTTTCTCATCTGTTAATGGGGACAACAATCCCTACTTTCCAGGGCTGCTGTGAGGAGTGTGTGAGATCATCATGGGAACACATTCTGTGTACTCTCCACTTCTGTACCCTCGGAGGTGCTAGGAGTGGGGAGCTTCCTCCTCTACCCTTCTTGAGTTCTTGTTGCTGGACTAATAATAACATTGACTCTAGGCAGATTAACAGGAGAAAAAGAAACACATTTTTAATTTGTTGCACTGAGGTCTCATAGAAATGGAACCTGAGAAGTGGTCAAAGCAGGCAGCTTTTATACTTTTTAGACAAAGACACAATAAATTTGTGAGAAATTGACAGGACAAAGAAACTTAGATTTTGGGTGCTCAGTTAGTGAAGAATCTAAACAGAGTTTGGGCTTGGGGGAGTAAATTAAAGAAGGAGCAAGATTTGTATATATAGGCTTCTCAGCCCAAATTCTCTATTTCTGTTGATAAGAGTGTCCTTCTAAGATGCAGGGAGTGCACCTTTCACATGAGAGATTTATCTCCTGCTTTCAGGGAGACAGAGGGGAGGGTCAGAATGTCCCTGTGTATCAGCTGTTTCTTAATTAACCTTATTTCAAAATAATCAACATGCCATTGTGGCATATTTGGGGTGGCCCCTGTCGTGGGCCCCAGCAGAGGCCACCCGTTCCTTGAGGACCAGCCTTGCTCTGGAGGGTCTCAGCTGCCGGGGAGCACCACGTGATTTGCAGTTTGGATTCAATTTCTTCCTGACTCTTCTTTTCGTTGCAAACATAACAAAAGTGAAAGAGACAGATGGTAAGACTTGATTCACTTTTACCAAATGTTTCTAATGTGTGAATGTAAAGCTGAAAACCCGGGGAATAAGAGGGGGGTCGGCCCCTGGGAGAAAGCAGAGCCAGGCAGGGGAGGCCCAGGGCTTGGACGGTGTCCTCCAGAGGCCCCTCCGCCACCCTGGCCACCTCGGGGACTCTGCGGCGCGTGACGAGGTTCTGCCCAGGCATGGCCGCTTCCCAGGGCACATGAGAAGGCAGAACGCAGGTCACTTACTGGCTGACTGGGTCAGACCAAATGATGCTGCCTTTCCCAGGAGAGGGAGGGCAACATCCTCCACCCCATACAGGGGCCCTGCAGCGCCTGTGCTGAGCCGGGGCTTGTCTGGAACATTCGGTCAGGCCCGGGGTTCTCAACCTCAGCACTATCAACATCCTGGGCTGGAGAATTCTTCCTTACGGGGCGGGGGGGGGGGGCTGTCTTGTCCCTTTTGGTAGGTTTCGCAGTATCCCTAGCCTCAACCCACTGGATGCCAGTAAGCCCTTCCCTCCCTCTCCAAATTGTGAAAACCCAAACTGTCTGCAGGCAGTGCCCAATGTCCCCTGGGGGGAACATTTCCCCCTGTTGAGAACCACTGGGTTAGGCCCATCAGTTGGGTGGCCCAGGCTTGCCCTGCTCTCTGGTGGGCAAGTCTGAGCATCGTAGGTGGGGTTATCCCACAGCCCTGCGCTCTGCTCCTCTCTCCATCCTTCTCCACCTGAAGTGAGGGGCACCCCTGACTTCTGGCTTCCACTTGGCTTTGGCTGATGGGAGAACGAGGGAGGAGATGCGAGGAAGGGGGGAGCGTGAGGTCGGCCTTTCTATCCCTGCAGGTGGTGAGGGAGGGGCTGCCTTCCTTGCACAAGGCCACAGCTCCCGTCAGGTGGCCCTCTCCAGGTTTGGTCACTGATCTCCCTCAGCCCCACCAGCCCTGGGGTGACGGCAGCTCTGTCTCCCCTCACTGTGTCTCCCCCAGGGTGCTACCTGCCTTGGCCAGTTCCCTACATTCTGTCTTCGCCTTCTAAACTCCTCATGACCCCATGTGCCCTCTGTTTACTGCTGAAACTTGACTGATCCAACACATCGTGTGACCTTTACAAAACAGTTTCGTGAATGAATATTTATTTTTTCTTAGTTCATTTGACCGTTCGTTGATTCAATGCATTTTGTTTTTTACATCCGCCTCTTCTGGGCCAGGTGTGATGCCAGGTGCTGGGGACACAAACACGGATCAGATGTGGTCCCTTCCCAAAGGGAGCTTATGTCTTACAGGGAGTCAGAAGCGTGGGGGGTTATGGTGGGAGACAGGTGCCCAGGTGCTGGGAGGGAGGTGTGACAAGCCTCACCCCTCCCGTGGGAGGGCATATGGGGAGACTGTGGCCCAGGGGAGAAGATGCTGCATCTCCCCCAAAGATGTAGCATCATCAGGTGGCTCTTCTCTGTGAAGACGTCCCCAGATCACGGCAGTGTGTCCTTGGAAGGCGAACAGTCTGCAGGCCCTGGGGACTCTGTCCTGAAAGGAGCAAGCCTCCTTGCCCCAGGCCCCAGAGCACATTCACCATGAGACCCTCCACCCCTTGGCTGCCTGACATCCCTGACGGATGCCGTGAAGAAAGAGAACGTTCCAGAGCAGAGAAGTCCTTCCCTGCAGCTGCTGCCAAACAGGCTCCTGTCCAAGGTGCCTCCCCACTGTCTGCCAGCCAGCTGTATTCCAAAGGTCACAGTTTCCTCCCAGTGGTTTTCTGCAGAGCTGAAGTCTCCTGGACCCCAAAATAAATTAAAATATTGATTGATTCTTAATATTCTCTGAAATCTCTCAAAATCTCTGGGTCTTACATAAATCAATGTGCCAGTTACAGGGACTTATTCAATAGTCTGCAAAGTATCCTGGTAATTACTTTTGGGTTCCCTCCACGGCAGAGGCTGCCTACCTCTCCATCATTTTTAAGGCCCTGGGTACAGTAACCTATCAGGGGACTCTCATTTCTTATTTTAATTACTGAGTCTCTTCAACATGGTGCCTGAACAGCAGAAGGAAGCCCACGTGTTGCAATGAATCTGTTGGGCACACCTGGGTCAGGAACTCACAAAATCGGCCACCTCTGCTGCCTTGTCTGTCTCCCCAGCTCCATCCTCTGCCTGTTACTCCAGCATCCTTAGCTTTCTGGCAATGACAGTTCAGAGATTAATTTAATAGCACCTCATTTCCCCAGATTAAGTAAAGAACTTGTTGGATGAGGGTAATGCTGTCTGAAATCCTCAAGCACCTCGGCACTTCTGATGCTGCCCAAGGCGGCTGCCTGGATTTCAGGAGCGGAAGAGGGCTGGAGAGGAGGGACAGGGAGATGGACCATATGCCTCCCAGAACATGCTTGTTTCTTCTGCTGTAAGCAACAAAGTGACTTCAGCTCATTAGGGACTGACGTGGCTCTCCAGGAAGGTGGTGTGCTTCTAACAAAGCCGGAGATGCTGCTTTATGCCAGGTCCCTCCCATCTGGCCCCAGCTACTTCACAGCCTCGTCTTCTGTGCTGACATCCTCCCGTGCTAAGCTCCAGCCAAACGGATGCCCAACCATCCCAGGAACACTTTCTGCTCTTCTGCCATTTTTCGCCTGTGAATGCTCTTCTCTCTATCTGGGATGCTTTCCGCTTCTTTCCTCCACCTGACAAACGCCTCATCATTCCTCAAACCTAGTTCAATGTGAACTCTTATGGGAGGCTCTGTGCCCCACCATGCCCTGCGTTTTCCTCTGTAACTGGGGATCCAGATGAGCCTCAAAGGTCTTTTCAGACATGCCTGCAGGCGTCTGGCTTCCCATCACCTTAGAACGAAGCTCTCATGGTGACCCATAAGGCCCTGGGTCATCTGCCTTCTGCTGCCTCTGAGCTCATGTCCTACACTCTCTGAAGTTCCCCAGGCTCCTGGCACACTGGCCGTCTGACTGTTCTTCCAAACCCCGGGCACAGTCTCCTTAATTTGCAGTTCCCTCTGCCTGGGACGCCTTCCCACCAACATGCGTGCCTCACCCCATTACTCCTCGCAGGTCTCTGCTCGAATGTCACCTGTCCCTAGGGTCCTTCCTTGACCACTGAATTTAAAAGAGCACCTCTTTCATCTCCTCAGTCTTCTTACTTTTTCTACACAGCCCTTAATACCACCTGATATTATACAATGCTTCTGTTTATTTATTGTCTGTGTTTCAAACTAAATTGTAAGCTGTATAAGGGCAAGGGTATTTACCTGTTGTCTTTACTGCTATGGCCCTGGAATCTAAACAGTGCCTGACACACAGTAGGAACATCCATGCCTATGTTTATGGTATGAAGTAGATAAATTAATGGGAGTTATTAATTATTAATTATTTGTGGGAGTTGATTCGCTGTCTGGCCCATCCCCAAGCCCTGGATGGGTGTCCCAGCCCCTTGGAGGGAGATACAGCAGGCAGAAGCTGCAGGAGCTGTTCTCACAGAGGACCCGGAGGCCACACCATTAGATCTCCCGATGAGCATGGGGACGGTGTCAGGGAGTGAGGCCTCATGCCTGGCGCCTAGCAGTGCTCTGGCCTGCGGGGAGATCCAGGGCTTCAGTGGGGCCACTCTGCGGAGAAGGGGCCACGAGTCCAGAGCCCATGAGACCTGATAGGACGTTAAGGTTGGAGAAGGCCACCAGGAGTGCACGGGATTGGCTGGTGTGTGAGCACAGCCAAGACATCACTTGGGGCCCCCAGGGTTGCAGTCTCGTATGAGCAGAGAGAAATAATGAGACAGTGAAATTGGAGGTATTACTGCTGCCTTATTAAGGTAGGGACTGTATTCCTACCCACAGGCCAGAAAAGGTGTTTATTGTTGTGTTGACAGGGTTGCCTTGGGTTACAAACTGAGATTCACACTGAGACATGTGCGTCCCTGTTCAAAGTGGCTGTAGGTTTAGGTCATCATCATGGAAAATGCTCTCTAGCCAACTTCCTCAGGACTTTCGGGAATTGGGACTAATACTCAAGCTTATTTTCTCCTTACTGCTAAGCAAAGAGTAAGAGAACTCTCTGGTGTGCCTTTGCACAGGCCCAAGCAGTTGGGGCGACTGAACCTTTATCACAGGGTGGCCCCGGACTGTGTAATCCATGGAGGGGGCTGACATGGATTGAAAGGTGAATTCAGTTCACCATTGAGTGGTGAATAATCTATCCTCTGCTCCCCAGACAAATAGGCAATGAAGATCCCATAGGGAACAGATTTTTGTTTGTTTGCCCAACATCCTTTCCTTTGGCGAACCACTCCTCCCTGACTCAGTGTGGCTCAGTGAGAGCTGTAGTCATGGCACCTCGTCCATACCCTCCCCAACACCATGCTTTGAAGAAGCTCATCTCCCAGCTATGTGCTTAGCCCAGGGCTGGGCACACAGTCCTGCAGGGCCAACCAGTCTGCCCTGAGAGTCTGCTCTATTTTTTGGAGAGTCAGCTCTGAGGATAAGGACTGGAGTCTGCCAGCAGCCATTTCCCTGCCACCTGGAGAATGTCAGCTTGCAGAATAAAGTTGTCACCTCCACAGAAGCCAGGCTGAAAGAAAGAGGGAAGGTTAGCCTGGCTCACTCCATTGGAGCCCTGGTTCCGGCCAAGCCTGAGTCCATTTCCCCCTGCACTTATTATGTAGCATCCAATAAATCCCTTTTGCTGTGGCTGATTTGAGCTAGATTTCGGTCACTTACAACCAAAATGTGCTGACAAACATAGGTCAGTTCCCTCTCCTCTGCAAACCACAGGGCCCGAGAGCCCAGGCCAGGGAAAGTTGTAGGAGAAAACTGGGAGAATTAGTGCACTCCTCTCCCTGGTGCCCCTCTCTGCCTACCTCTTGCTGTCTGCCACATGCACCTGTGCACTGGAGGAGGAGCAGAGGCCATGAGGCTGGTACTTTAGCCGAGAGCACCTTGCACATTTAGCACCAGCTGCCCTGCCTTTCTTCAGCTAGTGCTCTGGTTTTTCTTTTTTGTCTCACTGCTCCAAATTCCCAAGAGATGGGATACGGAAAGTTGTCATAACCTCATCCCTCACCCCCAGGTGGAAATGCAAGGTTGAAGACAAAATGTTTTATTTGAGAGGCCTGGGAGCTAGTCCAGCATATGGACCTGCAGGGGCTGCAGCTAGAGCTGGGAGTTTCTCAGTAGGACAGCAGGAAATATTAAATAGGATGGAGCTTAAAGCCACGCAGAAAACTGAGGTCCCAGAGAAGGGGTTAAGTGACTAATCTGAAAAGGCCAGAAGAAATGTCAGAACTGCGGAGCAGATGCAGAAATCTGGGAGCCAGAGACACAAGAGCAGGCGCAGTGGACACAGAGGAAGTAAAGCGGCTCTAGGACAGTCACCTGGAACAGGGACAGAGTTTGCTGCTGACTTTCATGGATCCTCAGAAGTGTGATCAATGGATGGGACAGACAGCCCACCTGGATGGTTGACTTCTATGGGAATCAACTGCTTCTTCTTTCCTACTCTTGCCTTTACATACTTGTGTTAGGATAATGTTTTTTTCGTCGTGCTTTTGTTAAGCTGATGAGGGATAATAATTATTAGAATTTTTTTTCCTGAAGAAAGTCAGATCTGAATTTATTTATGCATCTTGGTTCATTTCCCCCTTATTTTTTTCTATGGCAACCACATGCCTTTTACTCTACACTTCCTTCAAGGAGACACTTTCAAGGTCCTTCCTTTCACTCAACCCAGGGGATGCTGCAGCCCGGAACTGGGACTTAGGACTGTGGAGTTCTGGCCCCTCCCTATCACTTACCAGTTGTGTGACCTTAGTATGTCACTTACCCTCTGTGGGCAGATTAAGTCATTTTTAAGGCCCTCCCAGCTCTGCTAATCTGGGATGCTGTAAATCTGTGTGCTTTACTGATCAATCTGTGAACCATAAGAACCTCATTCAGAAATGCCATCCCAAATTCTCACTGGTGAGCAGGTGTCTGCCCACAGACCCCACTCCCCAGATGCTACAGGCAATTTGGGAACTATATTTTTAAAATCACCACAGATGGGAAGACTAAGCTGAAATGAGACTTGTTTGAAAATGCTGCTTTTAGCATTTTAGCCCCACCTCTTCATCCCTCACTGCATTCAGCTTTTCGGATGGCCGCCCCAAATAGCCCATGATCTTGCTGATTGCTCGACAAAGTCTCCCAGAGAGGAGCCTTGGATCACTGGCGGCTCCGGGGCCCCTCCTCCTTGCCATCCCAAAATTCTCATTCTAGTCCATTGCAGGGCTATTGAGACCCCATATGATCAATGTTAGGGCCTCTTTAACAGCCCCTTTATCTGCATAAACATGGGCAGATTTGCTTTTTCATTGTACCCTAGAGGTCTATAACAGCTTCTATTATCTTCCCTGCCAAAACTGTCTGTAACCTTAATCTAACTCTGTGAGTTCATTTGCATATGTCATCTTTTTATCCACACAGTAATGTTCTTCCTGCCTCCATATTGCTATTTTCTTTTCCTGGAAACAATCTGTCTTCAGATAATATCCTCAGAATTGGGACCATTTTCAACCCCAACAGGCTTGCCCCCCGGCTTGTTGAGTGACATGCCTTCTGGGCTTGGGGCTTGTCCCAGGGGCTGGTCTTGTCCTTGGAGCAGCATGGCAGTGGGCAGAGCCCCCAGATGGCAGGATGGTGAGTTGGGATCTGGGCCCGGGTGCAGGTGTGGACCAGGGTGCAGGCAAGGGCAACTCAGGAGCCAGGGTGGATGGAGTCAGGGTGGGAGGGGCTTGCTGGGAACTAAGAGGCAGGAATTGAATGGGGAGAGTCAGAGGTGTGGGTCTTAGTAACTGGGTTGAATCCAAAAGCTGGGAACCTGGAACCCAGGCCAGCTAAGCCCAAAGCTACTCTGGGGGCCCAGGCAACGTGACAGCCCAGGACACAGAGAGACTTCTGCTGGGGACCTTGCATAAAACTCTGGGGCCAGACTGTCTGGGTTTAAATTCTGGCTATCCTCTTACAGCTGAGTGACTTGGAGCAACTTATTTACTTCTCTGTGCCTCAGTTTCCCCATTTGTAAATTGGATGACTATAATAGTACCTTCCTCATAGGGGTGTTTAACTGAGTTAAAACATGTAAAGATCTTAGAAGTGGTACTTGACTCATAGTGTTATTGAATTTAGCTATTGTCTTTACATTTTAAAAAAATTAAAGAAACAAGATCACTTGCACATGGAGAATTTGCCCCCCCCCCCCGCCCCCGCATTTGTTACAGGCTGTGAGCAGCTTCTGATGCTGCTGTGTGGGCATTTATCTCCCACCCAGGGAAGGTTTGTCCTTGGGAAGCACAGGGTTCCAGCCCTGGTTTTTACTGCCTCCATGTGTTTAGTGGTGGGATAATTGAACAGCTATCCATTTTTATTTCTAAATTCCACTGGGAACATGGAAAGTAAACACAGTGTATTTCCACACTAAGCAGTCGTTAGTCAGTCCTGGGTTCAAATCCCCATTCTTCTATTTACTTATTACATGACATTTTGCAAGTTATAACCTTTTTGAGTCTTGGTTTTCTCATCTGCACCTTGGAGGTACCAACATTCTGTACCTCACAGAATGAATTCAAGTTTCAAAGTAAAGTGTGTAGAGCATATGACTCAACACTCTCTTCCTCCCAAAGAGCCCCCATGTTAGCCAGGGCTGCAGTCTCATCTGATGGCTCTACTGGAGGGGGATGCAGTTCCAAGCCCACTCCCATGGCTGCTGGCAGGATTCGGTTCCTACCGGGCTGGTGGAGTGAGGACTATCAGCAGGCTGTTGGCTGGAGGCCACCTCAGTTCCTTCCACATGAGTCTCTCCATAGGGCAGCTCATAACAGGGCAGCTGGCTTCTTTCAGTGCAAGCAAATCAGAGGGTGAGCAAGATGGGAGCCTGAGTCTCTTGTAACCAGATATTGGAAGTCATATCCAACACTATTCATTACCAACCCACTCAAGACGGGGGGACTAACACAAGGGCATGAATACCAAGAGGTAGGGATCCCTGGGGCCCCCTTGGAGACTTCCTACCACATTCTGAAACTGCCTCTCCCCACACACATCCCCCCAAATGCCCCCTCTCAAAAGGCACCATTGGTCACAACCTCTGAGTCATTTCTCACTTTATTCCCTCCCTACCCTCAACCAGAGCTAAACTCCACATGCACTGAGGCTTTCAATCTTTGAGCAAGAGATTTACCTTAATAGAGGCTCTTAATACTGTGATTTCTATTTTTCACTTACAGATTTCTCTCTTTTTTCTTCTTTTTTTCTCTGTAGCCTCCTAAGGTTTCCATTTCTTTAAACAGAGAAGGGACAGCTTTTCCCTCCACTTATCCCCAAGGAATTGTAGTAGCCAAATTCTGTCTTAAGCATGTGTTTTACTCTAGGATATTCAAACTCTTTCTTTATCTTGTATTCAGAAAACGTCTAACACCATACTGTTTAAAAATTGCCTTTGGCATGTCTCAGATGGTAGGGTATGTTGCTTCTGAGGGGATGGATTAGCTCTGCCGTTCACTCCAAAGCTGAGACACATCTGCCTAGGGTTTGCTAATTTCTTCCAATAGGACTCACATCAGTTTCAGTGGCAGTCAGGATGAAAAGGAAAGAGTGAAGAAATGCTGAGATGGGAAAGCTGAGAGCAAAGTGAGACCAGCCCTGAGAGGAGGCAGAGAACCGTGGGATGGAGGCAGACATAGGAAGCCTGTGCACAGCTAGTCTTGGGCTCAGCAAGCAATCTCAGAGCTAACTATCTGTGCCACAACCCTAAATCCTAGCCAGTGGTCAGAGTTCAAAAGAGGTCAAAAGCAGCAGTAAAATCAGCAGCTGGGATAATCCTGGAGACTTCATAAAGCACTGAGAGGTAGGCATTAGTATTAATGGGAACTTGAGGCTCAGAGAGGTAGAGCAGTTTGCTCAAGGTCACACAGCCTTGAAGTGGCACCATAACCCCCAACCCCTTTTCCCCAAGTTGGATCAGGGGCCTTGGCCCTGGGAGGGGGAATCAGGCAGGTCCAACCCCTTCCTTGCACATGTGTGAAAACAGAGCCAGCAAGGAAAGGGACCTGCCCAAGGTCACAGAGCAGAGTTCTCCCCATTTGTATCCTGCACTCTTCCTACTATGATGCCTGACTTTTCACTTTAACAGACTGAATCCAATCCAACAACCTTTCTTAGCTCTTGCTCCCGTCCCTGATGTTCTTTTTTTTGGTGCTGCCAGCCTTCCCATCACCATGGATACTCTTTGTGTTGTTTTCCCCCTCAGACTCCATGCTTTGGGAAATCCTCTCTACCATGTACTCTCCCCTTACAGATAATAATAAATTTGTTTCCATGGTTTTATTCATCAAAAGCATATGTAACTGCCAGTCAGAGCTTCTGATCCATAAGAGATCATCACAGTTGGTATAAATATTGAGTTGTATAAATTGAAGCTTGTAGCTTCATTTAGTTTGGGCGGGGGGCGGTTACTGAGGAAAACATGTGCAGTTTCCATGAGGAACTTTAAAAATTTGAAAAAAGCACATAAATATCTATGACTGCGTCAACTGTGGAGGTAAAACAGGGCCCTGAAGCCTCGCCTCACAGCACAGAGCCCCCTGAGCCCCATGCTAGAACGGACCTAAGCAACAGTTCTTCCAGTCAGGCGCTGAACCCACCATCCCTGGGCTCCAGGTGCCCACTGGAGCCTTGGGGCAGGACCAGATGCCTTCTAGTTTAAGGGGAAAGTGGGCAGGGCTCTCTGCCCAGTGGCCCCACTGCCACTGCTCACCTTTCTGCCATTAGGGCTACATTCTCCTGATTCTTGAAGCAGATGCACTTGGGGAGGCAGGCAAGTGGGCATGATTTAAACCGAGATTGGTAATTTACTCCGCGTTATCAGCCAAACCCTTTGTAAAGTTTCCTGATAGCTCCTTCAACCAGATGATTTGGGGTCTCAGCAAATCCTCTGGGAG
The DNA here is from genome assembly GCF_028023285.1 of Balaenoptera ricei. Taxonomy (NCBI): domain Eukaryota; kingdom Metazoa; phylum Chordata; class Mammalia; order Artiodactyla; family Balaenopteridae; genus Balaenoptera; species Balaenoptera ricei. Next base: position 68,637,483 of record NC_082646.1, read on the forward strand.
GTGCTGAGGGTCTGAGGTGGGCTGGGAATGGTTCCCCGTTTTCCAGGCCATGTCCGTGCACGTGACGAATCCAGGCCTAACAAAGCTGCTGGCACCTCTGCTCAGCATCCCATCCCCAGCCCGGATGTGCCGTTGTCACGGAGCTACCTCATCTGGAGAGTCAGGGCCCGGATGTGAGGTGGAGACACAGGGTTTTCCACACCCCACCTGGTTATTCTCCATGTGCTGGCCGCTGGGCACACAGCTTCCAGGTCTCATGGCAGCCTGAGTGTTTACCCAGGTTGCCTCCCAGATGCTGTTGGCAGGAGTGTAGCCCTGGGACTGTACCCGAATAAGGGGCAGAAAAGTGACCTCCATAAAGATGAGGGAGACAGAGATGCCCAGAGGGCCCAGCTCTGTCTCTACCACGGTCTTGTGTGCTGAGGCCCTTTTCCCGCCCAACCTTCTGTAGACTTTCCACTGCTCTCCCCAGAGCCACCCACATGCTCCTGGGATTTTCACAGTGGACCTCTGGCATCGTGAGGAGGTCAGACCTTGCAGGAGGGGGGCCTTGGCACACGGAGCTGATCTCTCATTCTCTAGGAGATAATGAGATGAACTGGTCATTGTGACCCTGCCCCAAGGGACCCTCACTGGCGGCTACCCATGCCTATGCTCGAAACCAGATTATCAATTTTTTTGTGTGACAAAAAAGGTAGGATATGGCAGATAAGCTTTGTCTTCTTGGGTAGATATATGCACTATATAAAGGTATATTTTAAAAATACATATGCATTTTAATTATTTAATCTTTATTAAAGGAATCATAAGAGATACATATGATCTTTTCAATAAAATTTAAATTAAAACACTTTAAAGGTTTTAATTTAATAATAGGGACTGGGAAACCTAAATGAGGATTCAAGCTAAGAAAGTTGATGGAATGGTTATGAGACAAGCCATTGAAAGTACACAAAAAAAATAATGAGTTAAAAAAATCCTTGCCTTTTAACAAATGCCACAGAAAAGTACCAGTTTATTTCTGGATAGTCTGGTCTGGGATGCCCAATTGTTAAAAAAAAAAAAAAAGGGTAGCATATTATAAGAGGAAAACATAAGTACTTAAAAAAATAATAGTAGTAAATAAAGCAAACACTATAGGAAAAGACCAATGCAAACTGAATTATCAAGGAACCTTCAGACCAAGCTTATTACATGCATTTTCCCAGCAATCTTAAAAGAGGTCAGGCCCCAGTGGGCCCGGAGACCTGGTTTTAGGGATATATCAACACCTATCAAGCTGTGGATCCTGTGCCTTTACACCTCTAATTGTTTGGGTTTCTTCCAGTCCCAAAGGCAGTAATTCAAATGTCTCTGACTTCTTAAGCCATCCTGATTTCTAGAAGCTCAAGCACTGCATCTCTTTTCATGCTTAGAACTTGAAATTGGCTTCAACAGTTTCTTTTTTCTTTTCTTTAAACTCCTAAAAATACTGCTCCTGGGCAGGCAGTGAGCCTGTGCTCTCCTTCAAACCAAACTTCAGGGCTTCCCTGGTGGCTCAGTGGTTAAGAATCCGCCTTACGGGGGGCTTCCCTGGTGGCGCAGTTGTTGAGAATCTGCCTGCCAATGCAGGGGACACGGGTTCAAGCCCTGGTCTGGGAAGATCCCACATGCCGCGGAGCAACTGGGCCCGTGAGCCACAACTACTGAGCCTGCGCGTCTGGAGCCTGTGCTCCGCAACAAGAGAGGCCGCGATAGTGAGAGGCCCGTGCACCGCGATGAAGAGTGGCCCCCACTCGCCGCAACTGGAGAAAGCCCTCACACAGAAACAAAGACCCAACACAGCCAAAAATAAAAATAATAAATAAATAATAAATTAAAAAATTAAAAAAAAAAAAAAAAAGAATCTGCCTTAGGTCACAAGGTCCTCTGCTCTGATGGGAAGGTTCCACATGCCACGGAGCAACTGGGCCTGTGCGCCATAGCTGCTGAGCCTGCGCTCTAGAGCCCGCAAGCCACAACTACTGAGCCCATGTGCCACTCTATTGAAGCCTGCTCACCTGGAGCCCTTGCTTAGCAACAAGAGAAGCCACTGCAATGAGGAGCCCGTGCACCACAACGAAGAGCAGCCCCTGCTCGCTGCAACCAGAGAAAGCCCGCGTGCAGCAACGAAGACCCAACACAGCCAAAAATAAAAAAAATTAAAATAAATAAATGTACTAAAACAAACAAACAAAACAAAACCAAACTTCAGGGCCAAGGGCAAGGTAGGAGGCAGGAGGAATGGTCACCTTTGACCTGTGGAGGAGGGCTGCCTTCAGCACTGGCATTAGGAGACAGTGGGGCTGGGATCAAAAGACCCCAAAGAAAGAAACCCTAAGTCTCTACCTCTAAAGCTTCTAAAAATTCAAGCTGCAGCATTAAAGTCGGTATAAAGAGGTCAGAAAGTGTCTTTCTTCTCTTCGAACCTCAAGATTGTTTCTTAAACTTCTCTAGGTTAAAACCTACTGGCTGCAGGAGATGTCCTGAGATGACTCCCACAAATAGCCCAGACCTATCTTTCCTCCATAACTTTTCTTGTGAATGTGTGCTGTTTGACAGTGATCTTGCTGCCCTGGCTCCCACTGATTGGACAAGACAGAAGCCACCCTCCACTAAGGGGTACTGGCATGAAACCCCTCAGGGGCCTCCATTAGCATGACCCTTTGTTCAATAGGAATACTGCATATTAGCTAGTGATGAACTAACTCATTCAAACCTTCTTTTTTGGAAGGAGGAAAGGCATGCAATAGTTGCTTGAACTCAAGTTGCGTCCTGAATGGTAATGAGCTGCAGTTCTGGTTTTTTAGAGAAGCCCTGGACCCCAGAGTGCATGTCGAGTTAGGATAATGATGTCCCATGGTTCCCAACTGTATTAGTTTCTTATTGCTGCTGTAACAAATTAGCACAAATTTAGTGGCTCAAAAGAACACACGTTTGTTCTCTTACAGTTCTGGAGGTCAGAAGTTTAAAATCAAAATGTCGGTGGGGCTGAGTTCCTTCTGGAGACTGCAGTAGAGACTCTACTTCCCTGCCTCTTTTAGCTTCTAGAGGCTGCCTGCATTTCTTAACCTGTGGCCTCTTCCTTGAATCACTCCAATCTCTGGTATCTGTTGTCACATCTCCTACTACTGTGTTTTCAACCATCCTGCCTCCCTCTTAAAGGACCCTTATGATTACATTGGGCCCACCTGGATAATCCAGTATAATCTTCCCATTGCAAGATCCTTAACTTAATCACATCTGCAAAGTCCCTTTTGCCATATAAGGTAACATATTTATGGGTTCCAGGGATTAGGATGTGGACATCTTTGGGGGGCATTATTTTGGCTACCACACCTGCTTTGCTATATATTCTTTCAACAAGTCTGCATTTCTGGTAATTATACAATTCTATACTATTTAGGTTTTGGTATCTGGCCTGCCCACATCCCCTGGAAGGAATAGTGCAAGTATATGATATGACTCCATCTTCCTTGGCAATAGTTGGTGAATAGCTGACCTATTTTCTGGTTAATGACCTACTGAGTAATGACCAGTTGACTTGCCATTACCAGCCAAGGACTCATTGGCTTGCCAATGGTCAATCAGTTTCAAAGACTTTGGATGAATGGTGCAGGGACTGTGGGCAGTTGATGGTGGCTCTTTAGACTAAAAGTGATCTAGAATCAGGATTGATGGCTGCCACGGGGGGCCATGTATAGTATGTGTAAGCAGAGGAAGCCAGTTGATCAAGAGAAGAATCAAATGGAAACAGATTTAGAGAGACCATGTGGCCCTAGAGAGACAAGATATTCCCATGTCTAGGCCCCGTGGGGCCTGGCTGGGCTCCTTATCCTGAACTTTAGTGCAAATTCTCTCTGTGTGCAATGAACCACATCTCTGTTCTGGGGCCAGTCAGAGTGCCATTTGATTCTTTGCAACAAAAACAGCTCCAAATAGAAGAGTCTTTTTTGCTTGACTTAAAAAGATGACTTACACAACCCTTTAAACCAAAGAACCTGTGCTCAGGTGGGTCTTTGAAAATTCAAGAGGAGGAATGAGGAGGTAGGGTGTTGCCCCCGTGGCCTCCTTCTATCCGTGGTGCTTATGCTCCTATATCCTGGTGGTCTTCCCATCCCACAGCTAGGACTATGGAAGGGCAGACCCGGGTTCTCCAGCTCTGATCAGGATGAAGTGTTATGGGACAATTTTCTCAGGGTTGAGTTGCTGAGGAAAAAAATCTACTCCCACATTCCTATCCTCACCATATTATCTCAGTCCGTAGGTCTGGACTTCTGTCTCAGTTTCCCTGTTCTGAACTCCGGTTCCTCACCCTCAACTCTCCCTGCCCATCCCTCTCCCAGCGTTGGCTGCCACTTGATTTACTCCTAGACATCGGTTGGGGCTGTGCTGTGACTGAGCCATCACTCAGAACCATAGTCCTGAAGTGCCTTCTGCTGCCTGGACCTCTGTTACCACAGCCCACACCCCAGGCACTGGCACCTGCTCCCGCCTTGCCTGCGCTTGCCATGTCCTCTGGGCATCACAACCGGCATCTTCCAGCCTCCCAACATGCGCCTGTTCTGCCAGATCAGGGTTTTCCTTTGATCCCCACAAGTAAGTATGACCGAGAACCCTGCTGCTTCACTCTCCTTGCCGCTCCCTACCTGCCCAAGGTAGGACACTTCAGAAAGCACCTGAGAATCCCAGAGCTACAGACTAACGAGTAGATTTTTGTTCATCAGCATGCATTTTGTGCATCAAAGTATCAGTGGGGTCTCTGCTGCCTCCAGTGCCTTCCCTGTTAGGGAAAAATTGAAGAAGACCTGAAACGGCTAAGGAGCCGGCTGGTGATTTAATTTTCCCGTAATTTTTCTGCCTCTCAGGAAACTGACAAATTAATCAGAAGCCAGACTTCTCAACTCTGCTGCAACATAAGTGGTTGCCCCAGGAATGCAGGTCCATAGGCTCAGCTGGGAGGTCTCAGACACTGGGTCCTGTGGTACAAGGCCACCTGGGGGTCCTGGGACAGTCCTTCCTGTCGCCTGCTCAGCCGCAGGATCCTGGGCACAGGCAGGGCAATCCTGCTTCCGCATTCCTGCCGAGAGCACCCTGAGGCTGCTCTTCAGTGTCATCTATTTCCCTCCCCGGTGGCTGCTTCTGCTGTGGAATTGGTATTGTTTTCCCTTAATCCTCAGAGTGCCAGACTAGACCTGGGTGTATAGACAGGCCCCCAAGGTGCAGTGCATTGGTTTCCTAAACCCTGAGCATAGTGTGAGAGCCCTACTGTTGGCGCTGCAGCCTGGGTTCAGTCTGCAGTGTTTCCTAAGTGTATTTGGTCTTGGAACACTATGGTTTTAGAGCACTGATTAACATCTCCCTCAAAGAGTGTTCAGTGGAACACATTTAGGAAAATGTTATTCTATTCTAAGATTTATCACACTGTATTACAGTGATTTATTTGCATGTCTGCCTTCCCCACCAGGCTGTAATTTCCTAAAGGGCAAGAAATGTATCTTATATATCTTTTTATCTTCAGCACCTAGCACAGTGCTTCTTCATAGAGTTGGTCCGCTAAATAGCTCTTGCCAAGGTCACCAACTACCTCCATCTCTGTTCTCATCTTATTCAAATTCCCAGTAAAACTTTACTCAGTTTGACATTTCTTCCTTCTTCAAACACCTTTTTTTCTCTTGGCTCCTGGGACACCATACCCTCCTGGATTTCTTCCACAAGACCAGCGACTACTTTGCATCCCCCTACTGAACGCTTCTCCCTTTCTGTTACCTAGACATTGAAGTACCCAGGGCTCCATCCTTGGACAGTTCCTCTGCACCAGCTACACTCTTTCCCCAGGTGACCTCAGGCAGATCCAGGGTGTAAATCACTTTCTATAAGCTGATGATTATCGTGCTCATATCACTAAATGTGGCCTTTCTCTTGAGCTCTGGACGTATATCTGGCTGCCTATTTGACATCTTCTCTTAGATGTCAATATTTAACAAGTCCAAAGCAAAACTCTTGATTTTACCCTGTTCATCGTGCAAACCTGTTCATCTTCCAGTCTTTCTATATTATTGTAGTAAGTAGCATCGTCAGCTACCCAGCTGCTCATATCCAAACTCTAAAACTCATCACATTTAAAAAATTTTCCCTTTCAATCCATCAGGACATCCTACTAGTATCACCTCTGTGGTAGATTATTATTTGGCAAATATTCATTCCTCTCCGTCTCTATAGAGTATGCTTCCCCTGCCTCACCCCCATGCCCCCAAATTGATATTGGATTTGGTCAAGTGACTTGCTTTGGCCATTGGGATGTTAGCAAATATGTCCAGAGCTGAGACCCTAACTATGTTAGAAAAGTGTGGTTTGGCATTTACATCCTGTGTTGGTATCAATGTATTTTCGGTCAGCTCCAAATTCACTGTTTGCTGCCTGAACTATGGAAATGGATCAAGGCCCTTTACATCCATTTCCTTTGCCAGCTGGCACAATGTTAATTTTTGTCAGTAGAGGGCACTGGATGTGCCTGCCTACAAGCCTGTAATGCCTGCTTCCCAGAGGGTGTTCCTGCCTGCCTGATGACTGCAGAGCTCCTCTATCTTAGGGACCCAGTGAACTTCTCCACCATCGTATTCCTCTTGGACTCTTCCAGTAGCCTCTTAACCGGTTTCCTTTCTTCCATTCTTGTTACTCTGCCTGCAACATTTCTTGATCCCACCAGATTAATTATATGTAAAGTTTAAATATATATCAGATTCTGTTTCAGACTAATTTATCATATTCCAGCATATTGACCCATCTATTTATTTGATTTGGGACCCTTATCACAACATTTGAATTATGATATCTTTATAAAGTATCCTCATATCTGATAGGGCAGGTCCTCCTCTTCAATGCATTTTTTCCAAGCTATTCTTCCCTGTTCACTCTTCCAGATGAATTTTAGAATCATTTTGTCGTGTTCCAAAAAAACCCCAATATTAGAAATTCATTTGGAAAAATTAACATTTTTGTATCATTGAGTTTTTCTATCTAAGAGATTGACACATCTATATTTAGTTATCTTTTATATCCTCAATAAAGCTTTCTGATTTTCATCATATAGGCTTTCTTTCTTTGTTAAGATTATATGCAGGCATTTATGTTTTTTGTTGCTATTCTGCACCAGATTCTTTATTTTTCTATTATATGCTTTAAATGATTACTGTTGTTATATAGACAAGTTACTGATTTTTACATGTTTATTTTGTAACGAATCATTTTATTGAATTCGTATCAATTCTATGTGTTTTTAGTGAATTCTCTTGAGTTTTGTGGGTATGAAATTCATATTGACTGTAAATAATGATGGTTTTCTTCTCCTTTCCAATAATTTTACTTCTTATTTATGTTTTGTATCTCATTATGCCAACCAGAACTTCTAGAACAATGTTACATAATAATAGTAATAGGGTAAATTTTTACATTTATATGCAAAAAATGAACATTGATCCTTTTCTCACTCTATACATAAAAATCGACTCAAAATAAATCATACACTCAAATGTAAGAGCTAAAGCTATAAAACTTCTAGAAGAAAGCATAGGAGAAAAAAGTCTTTGGGTCCTTGGGTTAGGCAATGATTTCTTAGATAAGACACAAAAAGCATGAACCATAAAAGAAAAAACTGATAAATTGGACTTGATCAAAATAAAAACTTTTGCTTTTTGAAAGACACTCTTAAGAAAATTAAAAGACAAGCCCAGCTGGGAGAAAATATTCGCAAAACACAAATCTGACAAAAAACTTGTATTCAGACTATATAAAGAACCCTCACAGTTCAATAGTAAGATGATAAACAGCAAACATTTCATCAAAAAAGATATATTGGTGGCAAATAGACACATGGAAAGATGCTCAACATCATCAGTTATTAGAGAAATAAAAATGAAAACCAAACCAAGATACTACTGTACATTTATTAGCTAAAATCAAAGGACTGGTAATACCAAGTGCTGGTGAAGAGGCAGAGCGATACAGTGTTGGTGGAAATGCAAAATGGTACAGCGCTTTGGAAAACAGTTTGGCAGTTTCTTATAAAGTTAAATATTTACTTAAATTTCTACTTTTAGATATTTACCCAGTAAAAGTAAACATATATGTTTATATGAAACCCTTGACACAAATGTTTATAGAAGCTTTATTCATAACAGTCTGAAACTTAAACCAATGTCCATCAATCACAGAATGGAAAAACATATTTGGTACATTTATACAATAGAGTATACTCATGCAGCAACTTGGACAAATCTCAAAAGCAGTATTCTAGGTGAAAGAAACAGGACACCATAGGCTACTGTATGATTTCATTATCTGACATTCTGGAGGAGACCAAAGTATAGGGACAGAAATCAGACCAATGGTTGGCAGGGCTGGGGTAGGGGAGGGAGTTGACTCTAAGGGAACTTAAGGGAACTTTTTGGGGTGATGGAAATAGTTTATATATTGGGTGCTGTGGTGCTTAAATGATGGTATATATTGTCTAGAACCTATCAAATTGTACACTTTAAAGGGGTAAATTTTAGTGTATGCAAATTGTACCTCAATAAACCTTTTTTAAAAAGACAAGGATACACAGGCCAAAAAAATAATACTGGTATTAGCTGTAATCCTTGTTTTGCTCTTTGTTTTAATAGGAATGCCATTATTTATGTATTATTTTGGCCACAGCTTTGGGGGGAAAAAAGACATATTCTTTATTATGTTAAGGAAATAGCCTTCAGTATCGTTAAGATTTCTTAGCTGCCAGTAACAGAAACTGCTTCTGGATGATTTAAGCAGAAAAGGAATTTACTGACTGGATCCTGGATAGTTCAGAGAATCACTGGAACGTCAGGAACAAAGGGAGCCTGGGCAGCTTGCACCGCAGCCCAGATCATGACACAGAACAGAGAGGGACGTGCTGCCATCTTGGAATATGCGATCCACAGCTTGAAATGCCAGCCCTCCTGGCCCTGGGGCCTGGATGCAGCTACTTGTGCTTCTGTTGCGGCTGTTCCTGCAAACTGATGTTGCTGCTACTAATGGAACCACCATAAAAAAATTTCTGCACTCAATAAAGTTGAAATTAAAAAAAAATTCTCTTCTGCTTGTCATCTTTTCTCTGCCATTTGAGTTTAGGCCAAGTGCCTCACTGTTGCTGCAAGGGTGGGGCTGATACCCAGAGCAGTGGGCAGCTGTTTTCTCCATTTCTGTACAGGGAAGAGCTCTGCCTCCCACCAAAATTCAGAAAGTGGGTAATTTCTCAAACATAGGGAGGAGGATCAGATGTGGAGTGCTCTTCCACTAAAAAAACCCATCAATGTCCACTGGTACCATCCATTCCTAGTATTTCAGAGAATGTCCCCTTTAGGAATCCATGTTGAATCTTCATACGTGATTTTCCTGATCCTACTGAGAATAATCATACAGTTTCTCTTATTTGACCCATTGATGTGTTCTCTAAACAGATTTGCTCGTATTAAAACAGCTTTGCATTGCATTCTTTGGGTAAACCCTGCTTGGTTATGGTAAATTATTCTTTTAATAGACTGTTGAATTCAATTTGCCGGCGTTTTGTCTAGAATTTCCACATCTGTATTCATGAGGGAGCTTGGTCTCGTTTCCTTTTATTTTATGCTATCTCTTTGTCAGTTTCAATGACATTCTGGACTCTTCCTCTCAGGGGTTTTCTGCCCCCTGGTTGGGATTTGAGCTCTGAAATCGTTTTCATAAACCACAGGCTTTACTACAGCCCTCATGGCTCATCAAGCGATAGGAAATTATGGGGATGGACACAGATATGATGAGAAAGTCCAGATGCCTCAGGCACCCCTTAAATGACTCTGGGACAATTACTGAGGGCCGACCATGTGCCAGCTGCTCAGTTATTTAACCTGAAGCTTAAATAAGCTTCTCCTCTGTGGGTAGAATTCAGATGACCTATGAGAATCATCTGGAAATAGAGAATGTGAGAGGGGACCAGAAGGCCATCTCATCTACCTGCGTTTTACGGTCGGAAAATGAAGGCCCACAGAAGGGAAGAGACCAGCCCCAGGTACATACCCAGCTTTCCCTGACTTTCTGAACCTTGCTCTTTCAAAGACTCCACTCTATAGACAGCGCAGCCAAAACACAGATGCAGACCCCGCTGAAAGTATTTTTTAGGCCCCTCAGCAAGGGTGGACAAGCTGAAACTCTTAACACAGCTGGTATGGATGCCCTACATAGTTAGGCCCCGGGCCCCCCTCTCGGCCTCTGGGCCCCTGCCAGCCTGCCCACCCCTCACAAGTATTGTCCAAAGAGAATTCTGAGGAGCATCAAATATAGCCCAGAGGCTAAGCCAAGGGTTTGGAGCCAAGTGTCTTGGATTCAAACCCCGAGTCTAACGCATAGTAGCTGTGAAGCCTGGGATTTGGAAGCCTTAGTTTCTCATCTGTAAAATGGGATGCTGGGAGAGCCTAAAGTTAAGCCAGCCCTGGGCTCAGAGCCAGCACTCAGTCATTTTTCTGAAGAGCCTGCTCTGTGCCACACCTGTGACTGACAGCCGGGCTACAGAGAGAACTAAGACTCAAAATGGTGTAGTGCAAGTGTCTGCTCAAAATGCACGTTTTGCTCATCGGAATGGCATCTTTCAGAACCTCATCTTTCATTTTTCTCCGGAAGCAGTGTTTAACAGAACAAAAAGATCTTAGAAGAATTAGCAGGACATTTCCTCGCCATCCTCTCCAGCTGTTTGATTTTTATGGCGATGCTTTGGTGATCTCTCACCTGTGCTCACCTCTTCTGTGCTGCTCACAGCCCAGGGATTCTCTAGCAGCTGTGTCCAGGGCCAGACTGTGTTCCAGGCCAACGCCCTACAAATGTCTCCCGGCCACTCCAGTCTCCATTCCTCGCCTCTAGTGTTCACCCAATTCTGCACACTCTCACCACACATGGGAGCTTGGCTGTGCCCTCTGGGCCTGTGGCCATTGTCTGGTTTCACAGCAGAGGTGTCTGCAAAGCTTTCCCTTGAGTGCTGTGTCCGGCAGCCATATCCCCAGGTCTAACATCCCCAAAGTCTATCCCTTGTTACTTCCTAGAATACATAACAGACCAGGGCAAAGACTGTTCCATAGCGGAGTTCTGCAGACAGTCTGACTCTGTCACAGCCTTGGTCTGGAGAGGTGAGGTGCCATGGGAAGGAGAGAGCCCCTGACGGCACTTCTGGAGATGTTCCATGGTACGAACAGACACAACTTTGTTTCCACCTTCATTTCACTAACTCACCGAGTGACCTCGGGTGTGTCTCTTTCCCTCTCTGGGTCTCCATTTCCTCCTTTGTGCAATGACAACCCTTCCTATAACACTGATCTCCCTGGTCTAGTGGACTTTTCAGATGGGGTAAGTGAAGTCAGAGGTCTTTGGAAAGTATAAAGTTGCAAGGTACTCTTATTGGTTGAGGTTTTATTTAATTGGCAGCCAATATGAGAAGACATCTTCATCAGCAATTGTTTGGTTACCAGGATACAGGGGAATTTCCAGGCACCCCACTGGAGGAATTATAACTGGGCTTCACAGGGACTGAAAGTCATCAGGCTACTCTTCTATCTGCCTCTGTCTGGGGCCACATGCCTCTCTCTGCTCCATTCTCCTCTCTGTAGAACCAGTTTCTTTTCCAAGGCTTGCAGTGATACTCCGCAGATTCAGCTGCTCTGTCACTCTGCCTGGCATATGGCGCCCAACACCATATAGCTAACTCTGTCCTTGTGGCCTAAGACTCAACCTGGGTGGGGTGTCCACCCTTTGTCCCATCAGGTGCGTGTGCTGAGTAGGGCCCCATGTTACCCAGAACTGACTTCAGTATGGTGGCAGGTTCTCTGAGAGGAAGAGAGCCTAGAGCACGCTTGCTGGAGCTAAGTCACCCATCTTAGTGCTTCGTTTTACAGTCGAGTAGAACAAATCAGGAAATTGAAGTGACAGGTGCAAGGTCACATCGAGAAGTAATAGCAGTGGCTGGTACTTGAATGCAGGCCTTCCAACCCAAGATACAGGATGTTTTTTACATCCCTGCCATCCTTCTCTGGTTCAGATGCAGGGAACTATTTGTGCTGGGTGCATGTGCTCTGTAATGGAGAAATGGAAATCTACACGCCTGTGTGGCTGTGCTGGACCCACTGGGTGTGTCTTACTGAGGCTGGGGAGTTGATGTGGGTGGGAAGGGCTGCCTCATGGGGTGGAGCCTCAGAAGCAAGGCTGTGGCTGCACTCTGAAGTCCCCGGGTGGGGCGGGTGGGGGCACAATGTGGAGCTATGGGAGTTCCGGGGACCCTGGGGCTGCTTTAGTGCCTCTCCTCGGGGCTCGCTAGGCCTGGGCAGACCGTTCATTCAATGTTAGGCACAAAAGGCCTCACCAGGACATGCATCTTGCCTCCCAACTCTCTGACTCCATATATGGTGATAGAAAGCCGGTACTTCATCCCATATCCACACCCTCCCGACAGCTCCAGAAAAGGGGGCGTTGATCTTGAGAAACTTTGCTAGGCTCCGGGGATATAATGGTGAGCAAACAGAAGTGTTTCTGCCTGGAGGGGGCCTATGGCCTAGAGCAGAAGGCAGACCAATCCACTCTGTGCCGTGGAAGGAAGGAAGGAAGCAGGAGGGCGCAGGACAGCCCCTGATCTGGTGGGGCGGACGAGGGCCCACCAGAGACGATTGATCTCCCTGAGGAAGGTGCTGCGGCTGAGGCCTGAAGGATGGATTATGACAATAACTAACATTTCTGAGCGCTCACGGTGTGCCTGGCACCAAGTGCTGTACACGCGTTGTCTCCTTTACTCCTGCAGTTACAGGTACTGTTACTGCTTCCATCTTACAGATGAGGACATTGGGGTTTGAAGAGCTTTTGGAAATGGCCCAAAGCCAGGCAGTTGTGTTTGTTTGTTTGTTTGTTTTTTAAGTGCTAGAGCTAGGGATTTGAAGCCTGACCGTCTGACTGCAGGTCTTGCACGTGTAACCACTAACCACAGCAGATGTTAAGTAAGCAAAGGTAGGGAGATAAGAGCGGGGAGGCCCGGGAAAGGCACTAAGCGAGGCCAGCCTGGCGGAGTGCAGCGAATGAGGACAACTAGGTGTCGGCAGACGCCTGAGCCTGGCAGGCCCTTGTAGGGGCTTGTAGGACCGTGCAGGCCACACTAAGAATTTCATTCTTTATCTGGAGCACAATAGGTTAGAAGACACCGAAGGAATTTAAGCACAGAAACACAGGATCAGAACTGTAATTCTTAAAGATCATTCTGTTTGCAGAATGGAGAACAGATTGGAAGGGGGCAAGAGTGGATGCGAGAAGACAAATTTAGAGGCCACTGCAGGGCCCCAGGGGAGGGATGCTGCAGCTTGAAGTAGGGGAGTGCAGACAGAGGGCAGTGGGAGGGAGGAGTGGAGAGTTCTCTAAGAGGGAAAATTGCCAGTGTTTGGCGATGGGGGGCTGCAGAAGTGGGAGGTCTTGAGGAGACACCTCAGATTCTGGCTTGTGCAACTCGATGGAGAGTGGGGTCGTTCACTGAGAGGGAAGACTCTGGAAGGCGGTACTTATCTTCTGCATTTGTCCACACTTTTATGTATGTGTGACTCTCCAATTCTAAGGACAATATTACTTTGCAAATGTATAAGAGTAGCGGTATGTAAGGGGGTTGGTATGACGCCTCTGGGAAATGACAGAATGGCAGCTTTGTCTTTTCTGCCAATTAGGGACCCTGCAGTGTCACCAGGAAAGCAACTTAGAGGATGGCACCAGAGCCCACCACCAGCAGAGTGAAGGGAATGAGAGTCTGGGTTGCCCCGGCCCAGAAAGGAATGTGAAGCAGAGGGGCAGGCCTAGAGCAACAGCCTGGGACATTGTTAGTTAGAGGAGACTTGCCCGAGCTTTCTGGTTTAAGGCTGCACCAGTGCCCCACTTAACTACCAGTGGCTGGTAGTTAAGTCCTTACCTCTCACCTGCACAGTCATGTTGGCACCATTTCTGGATGTGTGCACACACATACAACAGCATATCATTTTACAGTTTTCCTAGATTCTTCCCAGCTCTTTCTTTTGTTGTTCATAAAAGGCCCTGCGTTTTAAAGCCTCTGCTGACAGGTGCGGCTAATCAAGTAGGTGAGTCCCATCCTGCACAGACTGGGTCTAAGCTGAGGCTTTTCCTGAGGGGTTTTGCCTATCTGAAGGCATCTGTTTTCAAGCCATTCTCTTCCCCTCTTCTTTCAGGAAACAGTTATCTTACTCTCCTCCCTTGGAGTGGATGTTGCCTCTCAGGGTTTCCCAGGTTGGAAGCGATTTCCCCAACATGCAAGGAGGAAGAGGAATGTGGGCATAAGGAGGGGGAAACAGAAACAGTTTCCAACTGAGAAATAAGACGGGATAAAAGAGTAATAACAACAGAAGGGAATAAGAAGGTTTATTAGCCAATGTTTGAAAACATGAGGGTCCCAGAGCAGAATTCTTAACAGATTCAATGGTTTTCACACATATTTTATCTGCAAAGCTGGAAGAAGCCCGTGAGAAGGGAATGCAGATGCTCTCCAGAGCACAGCTTACCTTTTGGTTCTGCTGTCCTTAGAAGACCCATCCTCAGGCTCTTTAGCCCTGAGGCCTTAACCAGGGGTTCCTCCTTCTCCCCAAATCTTTCCTTCCTCTGAGTAGCAGCCTAAGTACAGAAGTGCAGCCTCTTGGGGATAGAGTAGGAAGACTTTCTTTTTCCATCTGACTCCTTCAACTATTAGTATACCTGCAGACATTGGTAAGCTGAAAAATGACCTCCCCAAAGATATTCACATCCTAATCCCTGGAACATGTGAATGTTATCTTATATGGCAAAAAAGGGACTTTGCAGATGTGATTAAGTTAAGGATCTTGATATGGGGAGATGATCCTGGATTATCCAGGTGAGCACTAAGTGCAATCACATGTGTCCTCATAAGAGGGAAGCAGAGAGAGACTTGACACACAGAGGAGAAAGCAATGTAAAGACGGAGCAGAGAGAAACTCGAAGATGTTGGTCTTGAAGATTGAAGTAATGTGGCCACAAGCCAAGGAATGTTGGCTGTCACCAGAAACTGGAAGAGGCACAGAACGGACTTTCCCCTAGAGCCACTGAGGGTGAATATGGCCTTGCCAATGACTCAGTTCCAGTGCCATGATATTGATTTTGGACTTGTGAACTCCAAAAGTGTGAGAGAATACATTTCTCTTGTTTTAAGACACAAATTTTGTGGCTAGTTTGTTACAGCAGCTGCAAGAGACTAATACACAGACCCTTTATGTGTTTGTGGTAAAATGTCTTCTTCGTCAACCCTGGGAGAGAGGGGCCTCTGCAGAAATGGTGGGAAGGATGGCCAAGGTTTGGGTGCACAGTGTGCAGGGATCTCAGCCCCTGGGCAGGTGGGCTGGTGAGAGGGAACTGAGTTCAGACATAGAGGAGGATCACTGGGTACAGTGAGGCAGTGTAGTCCAGGGGCTGTGAATTCAGACAAACTAATGTTTCTACATTGTGGTTTTACTTCTGACCTGTTATTTTATTTTTTGATGCATTAATGTTTTTGAGTTTCCTTCTCTGTTAAACAGGGAAAATAATACATACTTCATGGGCTATTGGAAAAATTTTTTGAGATGAGTCACTATATAAAAATAGTGCACAGCATTGAGCACAGTTAAGTGCTGAAGAAGTGATAACTCTAAGCAACAACTAAAGTGTGAAGATTCAGGCATGGTTCTAGCAATCCATGCTTTCAGGAGGACAAATTTCTCAGGTCAGGCAGGATGGCAAGTACTGCTAAATTGCATCTGAATTCTCCTCTTAGCCAGGGCTACAGCCAGGGTCAGGACTCTGTCTGTGTGTGGCAGAAGTGGCTCTCCAGGCATGTGGCACAGGAAGTGGGGTCTGGCATGGGGAAGGAAGGTGGCAAAGTCTGGGCAGATTCTAGGCTCCAGTCCAAAAGGGTCCCAGGGTACCAGGCATCATGGCTACCTGATTTGTGGGATTCAGTGCAAAATGAAAATGTGGGGCCCCTTGTTCAAATTATTAAGAATTTCAAGACCACATGGCAGAGCATTAAACCGAGCACTGGGCCTGTCTGAGCGCAGGCACCTGGTGACCGTAATCTGAGCATACCCACAAAATCAGCTCTGCCAGCTTTGGGGCGGTGGGATAAAGCCCAGACCTATAATCTGGACCAGGCGAGGCTGAAAAGGGTAGAGCCCTGCTGGGTCCTAGGTCTGTGCTGCTCACTCCACCATGACCGGGAATCACCCAGGAGCTTGTGAGCATGCAGATTCCAACTCAGCAGTTCTGGTATGGGACCTGCATTTCTCACTAGCTCCCTAGGGACACCTGAGGCTGACTGTCCTCAGGTCCCACTTTGAGTAGCAAGGTCCCAAGAGACACTTTAAGTTAATGATGTGGACCTAGGCCTTGATGTTTCTTTTCACTCGGTTTCTCAGGCTACCAATCTTATCTTTAGGGGCCTGGCACTTCTGTTCTGAACTATGGGAAGACACCTGAGTGTTATACTCACCTGTTATGTTATGGGTCAGGCTGGGTTGAGTCAAAGATAGGAAGTTTGGATCTGCTAAAGATGGGCAGTCTGTATCAATCCGGTTGTTGATACCTTAGCAACATAACAAAGATACCTTAGCAGGTTGTATTTATTGAGCACAAACCATGTGCTAGAAACAGAACTAAACAACTTCACAGGCATTGTCTTTTTTCCATGGTGTGTAACTGTATTTAGTTGAAAAGTATTAATAACAATAGCTAATATACATGTGCCAGGCCCTGTAATCGGTGATTATATTATGTATTAATTCATTTAAGGACACACAGATTTTTACTATTAATTTTCATGCATAATCTTGCATATGCCTTCTAACATCCCTGGAGTAGGTGCTACCATGATGTCCATTTTACAGATGTGGAAACCAAAATGAGAACTGTACAGTAACCTGCCCTTATCTCTGGCTCCCAAGTCTGGTTCTTAAACACTCTCAAGTAGTTGGTCCTAGTTGTGAATAAATGGGGACGGGTGGAGTGTTGGCTGACACTAAATAGTTTACAACGTGATCTCACAGGGGATCATTCATTTGCTCTTTACAGCCACCCTGAGAAGCAGTGCTGAGATCCAGTTGATGGATAGAAATTGAAGCCTGGAGCTTGTAAGTGACTTGCCAAGTTCATAGCCAGTAAGCGGGAGATGTGAAGCCCAGGGAACTCAGGCTCTGTGGGCACCCCGTGCTGTCACTTCTCCATGGGAGGGATGATGGGATGGGGAGTGTTTGAGGAGGCGGGGATCCAGCTCCAAGTCTGATGAGTTCAGGCAGTGGCTCCAGGGAAAGCACGAGTCCAGGGACAGTGCTGGGGTGACATGTGCTCCCAGGAGGGGCCTTCCCAGTGGCTGGTGCTGGGCTTCTGCTGTCATGGGAGAGGGTCAGAACTTACCCCTTCCTAAGGACTTTCCCTGTTCTTGGAGCAAAGAATGCTGAGAGGGAAGCCTCACACTCTTGGCTTGGAAGACTGACTCTCTACCTCTTGCTGGCAAATCGTCCTCAGTGTCTGTGCAATGGAATTAAGAATAGTCCCCCCTCCCCCAAAGTGGCTTGTTAGGAGGATTAAATGAATTCATCCATGGAGAGCTCTGAGAAGAGTGCCTGGCCCTTCCTCCTATCGGTAAGTGTTGTGTTCCTGCAAAGGGCTCTCACCTCAAATGTTGAGTGTGACCAAGAACAGGTCCCCCTGAGCTGAGGGCCTGGGGCTTCCTAGTCTGAGCAATTGCCAGCCTTCACTGTGTTGGCGGGGCTTAGCCCCCGAATTTCCATCTGTCTCAAGACCTCACTTCTGCTGACATACTGGGAAGCAGATCATTGTTGAGATTCTCCCCATCCATATGGAGCATATATAACCTTCAAAGAAAATGACACCAATTTTCTCTCCAAGTGTGATGAAATAGAAACAGCTCACATTGGGGCCAGAAGGACTTGGTTCTTGTCACAGCTTTGCCATTAGGTAGCTGTGTGACTTGGGGAATACCACCCAAACTCTCTGGACCATTGTTTCCCCACCTAAACTATGGAGAAGTCGGATTGAATTTAAGAAAATGTAAGAAAAAAGTGCCTTGAGGCCCCACCTCAAGCTGGACAATGCATGGGGCACTAGGGATGTAAAACCAAAGAAAGCAAGACCCCTCCAATCAAGGAGCTCCATTCTGGGGCAGAGAAGCACCACAGTGGAGTAATACATCATCTAATAGCTATGTTTGGCTCTGACATTCTAGAATTATGCCCATTCTCACCCTTGACTCCTACTAGCAATATTGTGCTTATGGTGGACAAATAAATGTGTCTGTTCCTTGTCTTTGTTCTTTCACCAGCTACCCATTCTGGCTAAAGAAAAATTCCATTAGACAGCAATCTAAGTTCTGAACCACTGGCTTAGTGTGGCATCTGCCCCAACAAGGTCCTCTTACTGGTCAAAGTCCAATGGCTTCCAAAGTTCAAATCCAGTGATATTACACGTGACCTTGAGTTTCTCTGGGTTGGTGGAGACAGAGACAGCCCAAGGTCACCTCTGACATTCTCCCAGTTACCTGTACCCTTTTCCAAGAAGCCTCTGGCTCGTGCTTCACATCAACAGGCCTGGAGGCTTATGTCTCAGTAATTCAACAACCACGGCAGCTGGTTCTTTTCCCTTAAGATTTAATACTTGTCATTTATCTGTGTCAAAACTGCAAAGTAGCAAGTTTCCAAAGACAGATTTATTATGTGTGCTGAGTGTCTCAGGTGCAGCAGTGCATAGAGATGGGTTGAATTCCATATTTGCTCTATAAAAATAGCCACTTTGCATTCAGACAAGTGAGAAATATACAGTCTTGAGCTGTGAGTCACCATGGGGCATCCACAGAATGTCACATTATTGTGGGGCTGGGTTCTAGCCATTGGTTTCAGGGTCAGCTGCCAGCCTTACACAAGTATTGGCTTATGCAAGGAGCAAGTTGTAACCAGAGCTGAACTGGTTACAGCTACATAATTTGTGAGGCTCAGTGCAAAATGAAAATGTGGGGCCTCAAGTTTAAAAAGCAGGAAAAAAGTGCTGTTATAGATAAAGCTTTTCCCTTTCTTCTGCAGTCTTTCTCTCACTTGTCATGGTATTTTTCATTTGCTATTTAATGTTATTCTAAGAAAAATTAAAGTTTTCAGTTGTTAGCATGCATTTTACTGTTTACCTATTTATTGTGCAATGCAAATTTAAATGCAAATATAAGAGCATATAACTCCTAGGTGGAATCACTGAAATTATGCAATCATATTTCACAGCTTGTCCCCAGTGGGTGCCTTGAGTGCTCCAGAAAAGACAAACCCAAGCCAGGCTTGGGAAGATAGAAGGAAGAGAGGATCCTCCAGGCAGGGAGCTGGCTGAGGGGGTGCTCCAGGCATGGAGTGTGGATCCTCACTGGTGTCCTGGGCTCCATGATGCAAGGCGCATGCATGCTCTTTCTGGCCTAGAGCTTCCAGCTTTGCCCTCCTACCCACCCCCCAACCCCGCCATCCTCAGTACTGAGATCTTGTGCAGCTGCTGGGAACGAGGGCTGGAGACATCAAGCGAGGCATCTCCTCTTCCCGTGAGCTCACCACCCCAAAGCACAGCAGATAGGTTCCCCCACAGATTTTTAAACATCCATTCTGGGACGGACATTAGCTTCTAATTCATGGAACCTGTAAATGTTACCTTATTTGGAAAAAGGGTTTTTGCAGATATGATTAAGTTGAGGGTCTTGCAATGGACAGATTATCCTGAATTGTCTGGATGGGCCCTAAATGCCATCATAAGTGTCCTTATAAGAGGGAGGCAGAGGGAGATCCAACACATGCAGACAGAAAAGGAGAAGTCAATGTAAAGATGGAGGCAGAGATGGGAGTGATGGGCACAAGCAATGTGGAGCCACCAGAAGTTAGAAGAGACCAGGAGCAGATTCTCCCCTAGAGCTTCTGGAGGGATCATAGCCCTGCTGACATCTTGATTTTAGCCAATGAAATTGATTTTGGACTTCTGGCCTCCAGAACTATGATAGAATAAATTTCTGCTGTTTCAAGCCATCAAGTTTGTGGCAATCTGTTACAGCAGCCTTAGAAAACTAATACAAAAACTACTAGAATTAATAAGTATAATCAGCAAAGTTGCAGGATCCAAGGTCAATACACAAAAAGCAACTGTATTTCTATCAGCAACTGATAAGTTAAAAATTAGAATAAAATATTCCATTATAACCACATCAATAATCATCAAATTCCTATTGTTAAATCTAATGAAAGAAGTAGAGCCCCAAAATATTATTGAGATAAATTAAAGAAAACTTAAATAAATGAAGGGATATGCCATGGTCATGGATTGGAAAACTCAATACTGCTAGATGTCAGTTATCCCCAAATTAATCTACAGGTTGTGTAATGCCCATAAAATTCTGGAAGTTTTTTTTCTTTTTGTAAAAATTGATAATCTGATTCCAAAATTAATATGGAAATGCAAAAGGCAAAGTATAGCCTAGGCAATCTTGAAAATGAAGAATAACATTGGACAGCTTACATTACTAGATAAGATCCATTATTAATTTATTGTAAGTTAGTATGAAACTGTCACAAGGATAGAAACACTTACCAATGGTACAAAATAAAGCTCAGAAACAGACTGTCATTTATAATTACCTGATTTATTATTAAGGCAGAACATGGGAAAAGAAGGATAGTTTGTTTAATAAGTATTTCTCAATTGCTTTCATGGAAAAGATTGTATTTTTACTCTCCCTACGTCATACCAAGCACAAAATCAAATACATATGGATAGCAGCTCTAAATGTGAAAGATAAAACAATGAAGTTGTAGAAGAAAGCATAGAATAATGTATTTATGACCCTTGAGTAAGCAAAGTCTTTTTAAAAAGGACACAAATCTGCTAATCAAAAAAAGAAAAATATATTGATAAATTAGACTTAAGAACTTTGGTTTTCCAAAAGACATCATTAAGAGAGTAAACAGGTAATGCACAGAGTAGAAAAGATATTTGCAATGCATATATCTAGCTAAGGACTTGTATCCAGAAGATATAAAGAACTCCTACAAATCAATTAGAAAAAACAACTTAATAGAAAAATTGGCAAAAGGCTTTATTAGACACTTCACCAAGAGAACATCTGAATGGCAGCAAACAAACAAACAGAAAAACAAAAAACAACCCTAAACCAACCATATGAAAAGGTACTAAACTTAATCAATCATCAAGGAAAGGTAAATTAAAGCCACAATGTACCACCGCACAGCCACCAAAATGACTAAAAGAAGATGGAAAGTTCCAAATCAAGGCTGGTGAGACTATGGAGCGAAGTGAATTCTCCTACACTGCTGGTAGGAGTATAACTCGATACAGTTATTTCGGTAAACTATTTGTCAGTGTCTAATAAAGCTGAACATATGCATACGTTATGACTCAGTTATATACCAAATAGAAATGCATTCATGCATTCACGAAACAGTAGGTACTACAATGATCGTAGCAGCACTATGGATGTTACCCAAAGGTCCATCAAAATAAATAAATTGAGACATTCATATAATGCAGTACTACACAGAAGTGAGAATACATGGTCTATTTCCATGCAACAGTATGTATGAAACTCAGAAAACATAATATTGAGTGAAAAAAGCCAGACCTAAATTAGTGTCTACTTATTACAGTATTCCATTTGTATAGAGTATAGAAGCAGACAAAAACCTGTACCGTTAGACACTGGAACAATGGTTGCCCTTAGATAGGTGCAATAATTGGAAGGGACCACAAAGAGGGACTTTGAGGTACTGGTCATGTTCTGTTTCTTGATTTCGGTGCTGGTTACATGCATATGTTTAGTTTGTGAAAATTCATTGAGCTCAACATTTATACTATGTGTACTAGAATAGTATATTATGCTTCAATATAAAGTTCATAAAATCTCACCTTACACTTTATAGCATCATGACTGGGATTAAGGAAAGTAACTTAGCACAGGTCCAGGCACATAGTAACTGTTTAAAAAAGACAGCTATTTTTATTATTGCTACGTAATAGAAATGATTTCCTGACAGACATCTGCTACAGCTGATACTACCAGTTTCATTTTGCCTTGCTTGACATTAGCCTGACAAATGAGGCCCCGTCCAGTCCTGACTCGGCTGCAGTGACTTTGAAATTTGTCAAAATGTGTGCAGCAATCCTGAGCGTCATCAGATGTGTGAACAGAAAGCCAGTGAACAGTAACGTCCTTTAACACGGAATTATTGCCCTCCACTTTCAACATTTTTCTAAAGCAGTTCCAGCAAGTGAGGCCAAAAGCCATGAAAGGGCAATGACTAAGGTTTTCCAGAATCGTGTCTGACATGGATTTCGCATACCGGTGCATCATCTAGGCGCGATTTAGAAATGGCTTCCCTCGGGACTTTTGCAGAGGCCAATGTATTTGAGGAGACGCTGAAATGTGCATTGTTTCCTGCATCCTCAGCACATGTTGGTCCCATTTGCCTTCTGTATGGAGCTTTTTATTGTCACCCTTTGTCATAAGGATCCTAAAGATGTGATTCATGTTGAGCATCCCATCCATTTGTTTGTTTACACCCTTCCTTTTTCCAGAAAGACTCAAAGTGGCTTACACGAATATTGCTGTTGGAGTTATCTCTAGGGGAATCCACCTCACCCGTGACCTCTCTCCTCTAAGCTGCCCCTTTCAGTTTTAGCAGTGGGTCTGGAAGGCATGTTTGCACTTTATTATGGCCTCCCCCGTGACCTTGAGCGAACAGATCAGGTAGAGGTGACTGACCCAAGCTGGGCCAATTGCAGTCTTTCTCCTAAGATTTGAAATTGGCGCTTGGAGACAGCAGCCGCTGTCCACTGATTGGCTGAATGAGACCACATCAACTTACCCATTTTCGCGAGAAGAAAAGAAATGAGGTCTACAGAGGCAAACAGAAGGAAATCGATGCATAGAAGAAAATAGAAATGGGGCACTTGGAGAAGAGAAAGGAGAGAGACTGGAAGAGGGGATGCCTTGGTTTCTGATATTTCTCTCAGTCTTGGTTCTTGTCTCTCCTATGGCCCAACTGCACTTCCCCCGCTGTGTCCACAAGATGACCCTGTACTATTGCAATACTCCCCTCCTATTCTTTGTAGTTTAAGCTAGCTCAAGTAGATTATCTATAGTTTCCAACTAAAATAAAACACATTGCAACAAGATAAAGTCACATTTAAAATGTGCCCACAAATGGAAAATGTGTCAACAAATGACAGATTTAAAATGTGTCATCATAACGAAGGCTAGTATGGTGTCAGGAGACAGGAGGGGATACCAATGGCAGCCGTGGGACCCTGTACACTTGCAGCTAGCAGCCACAAATGCCAAGGAGCATGAGGCATCAAGATCAAGCGTTCTCAACCCTGACTGCATAAAAGGGACACAGGAGCTTCTGAAATATACTCCCAGGCCCTGCCCCAGAGACAATGATATAATTGCTCTGGGCTGGTATCTTGATGTTGGAAAAGCTCCCTTGTGATTCTAAGATGTGGCCAGGGTCGAGAGCCACTGAGTTACATTATTCACAAGATGTAGAGATAAAAATAAGTCAGAAACCAAACAAAAACAATTCCATAAGTATAGGAATGGTACTGAGGCCACAGAGAGAAATCCCTCCCATAGATCCTCATTTGCAGGGCATGTGTGCTCAACGATATCCTCATAGCAGATACAGAAGTATTACCAGGCCCGAGTCAGAAAGTGGCCTGGGATCTACAAGGCTTGAATAATTGAACTTGCTTTGTATAACTGTGGAAATTAAGCTTTCAGTCCCTCAATCACCAAACACATACCACCTGTAATTATTTTCTAGACTGTTCCCATTGCTGGTTGTCATGCCATGGATCAGTTACACCTGCAGGAGCTTAGCATAAGATCAGGAGTCACCAGTGAGTTTTCTCTTCCTTGGGGGTTATTGTTTAACCACAAACTAGGTGAGTAAGCACTTTATTTACTAGGATACAACACGGATAGAAGTGTATTTAAAGTAATCAGCATTCTACTTGGTAGGAAGCCAGAGAGAAAACTTCTCACTTGAGGCAGTGGAAGCAAAGTTTAATAGCCCCCTGGGTAGAAACTGGTCCTAACAGTGTCTCATTGACTTGGAGATAAAGGATTTAAAAGCTGGTAGTCTCTCCTACAGTTTTGAAGGGCATGGGATGGTAGGCAGCAACACAATTCCCTCAATCAAATGTGTCAGTTTATACAAAGAGAATTAGCATCCTGGGGAGAGCTAACTGGTGTCTTCTGGGTTTTCAGGGGATGGGGTGGAGTAGTGACCCTTGAATAGGAAGGGGTAGCCTCTGGGAGGAACAAGGTGTAGCTTTTAGGACAAATGCAAGTAAGAAGGGCCCCAACCTCTTCTTACGGGTGAGCTTTTCTTTTGCTACCACAGCTATAGCAATGAGTTCTGACTGGCCATTGTAAAAAGAAATGAAGTTATGACATATATACAAGAAAAGGAAAAATGAATAAGATTATTTCAATCATGAGAGTATAGAAGGTTAGAAGGAGATTAAAACAACAATAAAAAAGCAATACACATTTTTTTAAATATATATATTTTAAAAATTTGTTTTATTTATTTATTTTTTGCTGCATTGGATCTTCGTTGTGGTGCACGGGCTTCTCATTGCAGTGGCTTCTCTTGTTGCGGAGCATGGGCTCTAGGCACGCGGGCTTCAGTAGTTGTGGCATGCAGGCTCAGTAGTTGTGGTGCACGGGCTTAGTTGCTCCGCGGCATGTAGGATCTTCCCGGACCAGGGATCGAACCCTGTGTCCCCTGCATTGGCAGGTGGATCTTTTTTTTTGTTTTTTGTTTTTTTGTTTTTTTTGTTTTTTTAACATCTTTATTGGAGTATAATTGCTTTACAATGGTGTGTTAGTTTCTGCTTTATAACAAAGTGAATCAGTTATACATATACATATGTTCCCATATCTTTTCCCTCTTGCGTCTCCCTCCCTCCCACCCTCCCCATCCCACCCCTCTAGGTGGTCACAAAGCACCGAGCTGATCTCCCTGTGCTATGTGGCTGTTTCCCACTAGCTATCTATTTTACATTTGGTAGTGTATATATGTCTATGCCACTCTCTCACCCTGTCACATCGTACCCCTCCCCCTCCCCATATCCTCAAGTCCATTCTCTAGTAGGTCTGTGTCTTTATTCCTGTCTCGCCACTAGGTTCTTCATGACCTTTTTGGTTTTTTTTTTTCCTTAGATTCCATATATATGTGTTAGCATACTGTATTTGTTTTTCTCTTTCTGACTTACTTCACTCTGTATGACAGACTCTAACTCCATCCACCTCACTACAAATACCTCCATTTCATTTCTTTTTATGGCTGAGTAATATTCCATTGTATATATGTGCCACATCTTCTTTATCCATTCATCTGATGATGGACACTTAGGTTGCTTCCATGTCCTGGCTATTGTAAATAGAGCTGCAATGAACATTTTGGTACATGACTCTTTTTGAATTATGGTTTTCTCAGGGTATATGCCCAGTAGTGGGATTGCTGGGTTGTATGGTAGTTCTATTTTTAGTTTTTTAAGGAACCTCCATGCTGTTCTCCATAGTGGCTGTATCAATTTACATTCCCACCAACAGTGCAAGAGTGTTCCCTTTTCTCCACACCCTCTCCAGCATTTATTGTTTCTAGATTTTTTGATGAAGGCCATTCTAGCAGGCGGATTCTTAACCACTGCACCACCAGGGAAGCCCAAAAAGCAATACACATTTTTAAAAGACTATAAATCACAATAAAGTCAAAAGGTTAGAAACTTAAAAATAACAATCAATAAAGTGGATGGGATTTAAAAGAAAATGTAAAAAGCTGTAAAGGAACAAAATAAAAGGTTAAAAACATAAAAGTAAATGAGATGAAAGATTAAGATAAAAGGGCAAAAACATTAGGTTAAAAAAAAGGTACAAGTAGATGGGATTTCAGGATTAAGAGCTAAAATTAAAAATTAAAACGGTAAAGGTGAAAATATGTAAAATCATAAGAATATTAAAGAAATACCTTTAAATAAAAACAGGGCTTCCCTGGTGGCGCAGTGGTTGAGAATCTGTCTGCCAATGCAGGGGACGCGGGTTCGAGCCCTGGTCTGGGAGGATCCCACATGCCGCGGAGCGGCTCGGCCCGTGAGCCACAATTACTGAGCCTGCGCGTCTGGAGCCTGTGCTCGGCAACGAGAGGCCGCGATAGTGAGAGGCCCGCGCACCGCGATGAAGAGTGGCCCCCGCTTGCCACAACTAGAGAGAGCCCTCGCACAGAAACGAAGACCCAACACAGCCATACATACATACATACATACATACATAAAAAGAATGTAAGCAGACAAGAATAGCATTAAAAAAATAAATAAAAAATTAAAAAAAAAAACAATTTTTAAATGTTTATAATGAGAGAGAGAAGCTTAAAAAAAATAGTGGTGAGGCAGGAAGGGCTAGAAGAAATAAGAAAAATCTTAGGATGCTCCAGCTGGTGGATCAAACCCTCTTGAGTAGGGAACTAAAAGAGAAACGTGGTATCTTACATTCTCAGAATCACCTTCTACACAGAATTTAGCACCGTAGGAAACCAGCCGAGTCCTGGCTCTTGCCTGTAATGAGAGAAGGCGTGAATCCTAAACGTAAAGAGCTAGGGTGTCAGGGTTGTCCCAAATCTGCCTTTTGCAACTATCCAGCAAGAATAATTATTTCAGGTAGGTATCAACATCTCCATGGTCCAGATAAATATAATTGCTTAAAATCAGACAGCAGAGCTGACAATAAAACTCAAGTCCTGTCTTTCATTCTATAGCTTTGTTCATCCTAAAGCCTCCAAAGTCTAATCCTCAATTGCCAAACTTGGAAACTGCCCATTTCCGTTCGTTCTGAATGGTAACTACTGACTTCTGGCTATTAGGAATGAAGTAATAAATTCACTTATTTCCCATTCTACCATATTCCACATTTCTCCTCTCAGTTCTAAATTGTTGGAGTGTATACTATTTATGTTTTATTATGCCTCCTTTACTTCCACCCTTGTTTGTTTTGGGGTCTGCAGTTAAATATATTTAACGCTCACTGATATTCTTTTTGCCTGGTTTTCTCTAATCATCTCTTGTTTGACTAGAGTTCATTCTCTACTCTAGTAGTCAGGGTTCTCCAGAGAAACAGAACAAACAGGATGTATATATATACATGCAGAAAGAGATTTATTATAAGGAATTGGCTCACACAATTACGGTGGCTGAAAAATCCCTAGGTCTGCATCTGGCAAGCTGGAGACACAGGACAGCTAATGGTATAGTTCCAGTTCAAAAGGCAGCAGGCTTGAGACCCAAGAAGAGCCGATGTTTCAGTTCAAGTCCAAGTCTGAAGGCAGGAGAAGACTGATGTTCCAGCTCTGTAGTCAGGCAGGAGGGGTTCCCTCTTACTTGAGGGAAGGGCAGCCTTTTTGTTCTTTTCAAGCCTTCAACTGACTGGATGAGGCCCACCCACACTGGGGAGGGCAAGCTGCTTTAGTCAGTCTACTGATTCAAACGTTAATCCCATCCAGAAATACCCTCACAGACACACCTAGCATAATGTTTGACTACATATCTGGGCACCCTGTGGCCCAGTCAGGATGACACATAAAATTCAACATCACATTATACTATTTTCCTCAAGAAAGGCTCATGAGAACAATATTCCCAGAGTTCTTTCATATTTAAACTGTTATCCTTTAGGCTTGAAAGTCTGTCTAGATATAAAATCTTTGCCTCTAATTTCTTTTCCTTGATTATCTTTTAAGAATTGTTTCACTATATTGGTGTTAAATGGTGCTGTGGGGAAGTTTGATGTCAGCCTGGTTTATTTCCTTTACAAGTGATTTGATCATTGTGCTTGGCTGCTGAAAGAATCCTTTATCTTTAAAATCTGATAATTGTATTAGGATATGTCTCAGTTACGAGTCAGTTTTCCCTAGTCCATGATTTGTCCTTTCAGTATGTAAATTCAAGTCTTCTTTTACTTTAGGAAAATGTTCTTGAATCGTATTTTAATTATTTATTCTGTCTCATAGTTTTGGTTTTCTTGTTTGGAGACACCAAATATGCACATGTTGGATTTTTGGTCAATCTTCTTTGTCCTTTGCAGACATCTTCTGTGTTATCTGCAGTCTTTTCATTCTTGTCCTCCTTCTAATTTCTTCTTTTCTGAAAAAATTCTTTTTTGGGGGGGGGGCGGGTCTCCTATTTAATTCCTGAATTCTGCCAATTCTCATCTCACTTCTTCCCTGAATTCTAATATTTCTGATGTTTTTTATCTTTTTTTTTTATCACTGCCTGCATCAAGTTTTAAAATTTTATGATGGAACATTTTGCTATAATATTTATGTAGTGAGTTTTCTTCATCTACAGGAAAGTTTTTCTAGTCTTTGGAAGTATATTATCTTTGTGAGTGGAAGGATCCTGTGCCTATTCAATATTTGTTAGTCCATTGTATTAGATGAATTTCTGGACCAACTAGCTGCAGGCAGTTGCTTTGTGCATATGTTTGAGGGGGTTGTGAGATGCAATGAGAGAAGGTACGGAAAGTCTCCAGGCTTTGCAACTCAAGGGCTTCCTCTTCTGTTACTAAGGTGCTGGACCATTTCCTTTAAATATGGCACCCCCGTGTAACCATACCTGCTCTGCCCCTCTGCACCTAACCTGGCTCAGAAGAGCTTCTAGAGTCAACCCTGTTTTCTTCTGTGTCTTTAAGGCCCCTGCCATCAAAAGTATATTTTTTCATGCTTTCTGAGCTATGTCATTCCTGGGTCCTCTTGCGACGCATACTCTCTGTTCTTTCTTAGCCCGGCTCACAGAAGTCCCCCCTAAGGTAGTTGTCCTCTCTTTCTGGGGATGCATTTTTTTTGTTGATGATCTGAGATCTGCTCACTAGGCCCTTGTTCTTCCTGTCTTCTCCCATCTCTGTCTCTTATGAGGATTCCCACAGGACTCAGCTGGTCACACCTGTTTTGGGGATTATTTAAATGTAACTGGGGGTTTGCGGGTTTTCTCTGTTTTCTAGTTTCATTTAAAATAGTGCTTGTGTTTTTCTTTTCTCCACCTCCCCACACCCCAGTTCTCCTTGTCACTCTATATGGTTTCCAAAAGGAGACAGGAAAAGTCCAAAACAGAATCAAACTACACAGTACTTTTAAAAAATCTCCCCAGTAATTTTGATGTCCAGAGGGGGAATGATGGTTCTAAAGAAAAACAAGGGAAAGATAATCACAGAATTCAGTGTAATGATTATCCCTGGATACAGGAAGTGTGTAGGATGCAGGAAAATGCCACTGGGGAAAGAAAGCTTCAATGGTACAGGTAATATTTTATTTCTTAAATTGGGTGCTAAGTTCAGGAATATTTACATTATTTTGCTGTATATTATTATGTATGATTAAAATATTTCATAATAAAAATTTAAAAATCCTTTAAACACTCAAGGAGAAAATTATATTTTAGTGATTTCAAATATGATTTATATTAATTTGACTATTGCTGCTTATACTACTGTAATAGATTATATTTAAGGACAACAAAAAAATAGCTCCATTCAGGGAGCCAAGGAGCCAATCTTATTACTTCCCTCATCCCCAGACAGACGAAAGGACCTTCAGAAAATCCACCAGGATACTGGTGTTCCTTTTTTTTCCTTTTTTTTATTGAGGTATAGTTGATTTACAATATTATATTAGTATTGAGTGTATAACATAATGATTCACAACTTTTAAAGGTTATACTCCATTTACTATTACTATAAAATATTGGCTATAT
This sequence comes from Balaenoptera ricei, assembly GCF_028023285.1. Lineage (NCBI taxonomy): Eukaryota > Metazoa > Chordata > Mammalia > Artiodactyla > Balaenopteridae > Balaenoptera > Balaenoptera ricei. Next base: position 68,667,417 of record NC_082646.1, read on the forward strand.
TCCCTGTGCTGTACAATATATACTTGTAGCTTATTTTATACCTAATAGCTTGTACCTCTTAATCCCCTACCCCTATTGTGCCCCTCCCCCCTTACTCTCCCCGCTGGTAACCACTAGTTTGTTCTCTATATCTGTGAGTCTGTTTCTTTTTTGTTATATTCATTAGTTTGTTTTACTTTTTAGATTCCATGTAAGTTATATCATACAGTATTTGTCTTTCTCTGTCTGACTTATTTCACTAAGAATAATACCCGCCAAGTCCATCCATATTGTTGTAAATGGCAAAATTTTTATTCTTTGTTATGGCTGAGTAATATTCCATTGCATATACATACCACATCTTCTTTATCCATTCATCTGTTGATGGACACTTAGGTTGCTTCCATATTGGCATTCTTCTTATTAAAAAACAATACATGGTAGTGTCTTTAACTGGACTTTAAAACAAATGGGATATCAGACAATAACATTCTCATGCTGCATTTATCTTTTTTGGCCAGAACCAGGAGAGCCTAAAGTGGTAATCAGAGGTCTGGTTAATAATTACATGGTCCTTGACACCACAGAGTTGTCTAAGAAGCCACTGGGACTCCAGACTCCCTTCTGCTTTACAACCATTTCTCAAAGAACTTAAAACATGCTCCCTGGGGATAGGATCAGAAAACACATGACTATAATAATAATAAGGGAAAAAACACTCTAATTTTGTATATACTGACATGAAAAGTTATGTTGCTAAGGAAAAAATAGTCATGTGAACTCATATACATGGCATGTTCTATTTTGTAAATAAAATTAAAGGTATCTATATCTTTTGCCTGTAGACAGGAAATGTTAGGAAGATTAGACAATGGTTATCATGGCAATGGGGGGGTGATTGGTGCTAGGATAGAGGAAAGGAGTTTCATTTCCAACTTTAATAATTTTAAAAGTTCATACTTTTAAACTTTTTGTGCATGATTTTATTTTATTGTTTTAAACATATTTTTCAAATAAAAAATAAAAATAAAACGCATCTCTTCTTGTGACAGCCAAGAGCTGGGGCACTTACCTTCAGCTCCTGCCTTGGGGCCAGCTGCCTGCTCCCTCCCCCAGGGGCTGAGGCAGCCTTTGTGCCCCTTTTTTGCAGGAGTCCAAGGACTGGACCATTAGGACTAAAGTCCCCAACCTCATTTCTCCGGGTCATCCTGGTGGCCTTCCCTGATGACACAAGGCTCCTAGGCTCAGCTTGAAAGTTAGTCTCCCCTGCCCCCTTCAGGTTTTTATTTTTAAAAATGACCAAGGAGATGTATTAAACATCCAGTTCAAAACAGAGAGGCCATGAAGGCATCTTCTTTTCTCCTTCTCTGGAAGCCCTGATTCAGGTTATGAGCTGGATATATGTCCAGGGGTCCTGCCTTTGGGGTTGCTAATCTCAGCCCCCTGTGGATTCTACCCTGGGCCAGTTCCATGTGAGTCACAGGGAGAGGAAAGAGACCAGGAGGTCAAGGCTGTCCTGAAGTCAAGAGGCTTTGCTATCCCCAGGTACTGGATGTGGCTCACAGGGATGGGCAATCCAGATCTGGAGGACAATGGTGTGTGCTCGCCCAAATCAGAAATCCAAACACGACTGACAATGGCAGGATGCCTGATGATGGAGAGGGGTTTCCTAGCGATTCATAGACATTTTCCATCATTTCTGGAAAGGTTGCTCCCAAATCTCAAACTTGCCATTTTATCGGAACAAAAAATGGAATAGTTTTTTCATTTATAGCAAAACTCCAAAGACATCTCCTTGTCAGACGAGGCTCCTATTGCTCCTACAAACAGAGTTCATTATTTTGTCAAAGTGAATTAAAATAGAATGTCACTTACTAAATGTCACATTTCTGGATTTGACATTGTATATAAAAGGTCCTTTTTGAAAAAGGAGAGAAAATCTGAAAACCTTGGTCAGAAACCCACTTGAAGAAGAAGAAATATAGGCATTAAAAAATCCCATTTGGGTTTCATAAAATTCCTTTCAAATGTGACAGTCTGGTAGAAATCAAGTAGTTTTCAGTTCCTAAAATACAATTTTGATTAAAACTTTATAAAACTATTTGGAGGAAAGATACTACATAGATTGAGAATAAGTCTTATGGGTCCCTTCGAGAGAAGCTAGGAAATTTCCACATCGGAGTGGTAAACAGTGTTCGCTCCCCACAAACAAATCTCCTTTTTAGTGTTTGGAGTGAATCTCTCGCCACATTCCAGTGATTTATGCCTGTGGCTGCTGAGGATGACCAGAGACACTTGAGGGTGACTGAGCCACGAGGACTGGCCTCTAACCCAAGAGGCCACACTCTGGTACTCAGGGGTCCATATCCTCCTCACCTTAGGGCGTTTGCTGAGAAAGTAAAAACCATCACCTCCATCTTCCGGTGGCAGGTAGAAGTGGGCAGCTAAGTGAAGAATGTTTTATCTTCTCTTCTGCCCATAGAATCCTTCCCAGGGCACAGGAATCATGACTCTCTGAGATCAGTGTGAATTAGAAATTATGGGAGCCGGGGGCTCATTCTCACACGATTCAACTTTGTGCTCTCTCCTGTCCTTATACCCCTACCCCACCACCTTCTTTGCTTGATGAACTCTTACTCAAGTATTCTTTCTCCTGGCAAGATTCCCCCTCACTTCTAAGCAGGGATAATCAATTTCAAACTCCCAAAATATATTGTACATATCTCTACTGTGAACCTAAAACATTGTAATGCAATTATGTATATAAATGGCTATCTAATCCTTTAGACAGTGAGTTCCTTAAGAGGAAGGATTTTTGTCTTATAGAATTCTATAGTCCTAACATAATATGGTTCATAGTAGGTATTCAGAAAAGGTCTGTTGAATAAATAGTTAGGTGGACTGATGCATGAGTGAATGAATGAATGAATGAGTGATTGAATAAATGAAAATACAAGTGAATAAATAAATTCAAGAATGGAAAAAGAAATAAATATGAGTGAATGGACCAATGAATAAATCAAATATCTATTCTCCATATATATATTTACATATATATTATGCATATACACTTGCATAAACTTCACAATACATATTATTCGTATTGAAGTCATTTCCCACGTTAAAATTCATTCTGCATTCTCAGGGAAGATACCAGTAGGGTCTGAGGTCATTCACTTGGGGAAAGTCAGGAATCAGAGGAGCCTTGTCCGCTGTTGGGGGGAGGTTGCTTCTTGGGGATTGGCCATGATGATTTTATTGCTGGGACTCTCCCCATTCAAGGACCTGCTTCCCTTTTTTTTTTTTTTAATTATTTATTTATTTATTTATTTATTTATTTATTTATTTATTTATTTATTTATTTATGGCTGTGTTGGGTCTTCGTTTCTGCGCGAGGGCTTTCTCTCGTTGTGGCAAGCGGGGGCCACTCTTCATCGCGGTGCGCGGGCCTCTCACTATTGCGGCCTCTCCCGTTGCGGAGCACAGGCTCCAGACGCGCAGGCTCAGCAGTTGTGGCTCACGGGCCCAGCCACTCCGCGGCATGTGGGATCTTCCCAGACCAGGGCTCGAACCCGTGTCCCCCGCATTGGCAGGCGGACTCTCAACCACTGCGCCACCAGGGAAGCCCCTGCTTCCCATTTTTGACCCTGAACATCTTAGCTCATTGGCTTCCATCCTCCTAGGACGACCACTGAATTCCAGCAAGATCATCCAGAACATTACCATGACCATTAGTACCTGCACTCAGTCCCTGATACCTGCCCTCCCTCCCAGGAGAATGGGGCAAGAGGTCTAGACCTGAGGTCTGCAGACACTTCAGCTGAAATGAGGCCCAAATATACACCCAGGGTATCATGATCCAGGTCCACGCAGGGGGTACAGTGAGCAGCTGATCTTGCTCCAAATCCCCGCTCTGCCCCTCACTTGCTGTGTGACTAGTGTAACCTCTGTGAGCCTCAGTTTATTCATTTGTTGAGTGGGGATAACAATACCTATGAAAAAGGTACACATGATAAACACATAATAAAGACCAGTTTCCATACTGCCTGATACAAAATTTAAAAATAGCAGCTTTAAGGAGGGAAGCTGCTGCTGGACGTGAGGCTCTGGGCATTGATCAAGACGAGGCTCCCAAAGGGCATGGATTCCACTGAATCCCACCAGTAGCCCCCTCCCTTCACCTTCAGTGATGCTAGCTTTGCTGGCTCATCTCCCGAGACAGCCTGTGGCTCACAGTGGCTACAAGGAGCTGCTCTACTGAGCAATTAAAAGAGTGACTGGAGAGTGTCACATGGATCAGGACTAAAGACAAGGGTATGGGACACCTTGGCTCTTATTTCGGGGCAAAGCTTGTTCTACCAGCTTTGTCTACCAAAGATCTAGGATCTTGCTACAGCCTGAATGAGAAGGGTGGGTCCTCAGCACTGCTGACACTGTCCTGTATTGTGTCTGTTAGAAAGAGCAGAAGAGAGAGTGAGCACAGTTTCTGCAGAGAGAACCATCAAACAAGTGTTGGGCTGGGGAAGACCCTCAATCCCCTGGGTCAAAGCCAGGAAGGAGAGCTAAGAAAAAAGGGGGTCTCAGTGAGAGCAGAGGGACCCTGCAGTCATCCGGATCTGGATCCATGCTGAGCAGATATGGACAGGTCACACTGGCAAGGACTCTGGTGAGGCAGTGACCCTGAGAGGAGGCACCTCCTTAAAATTTGCACCCTCGGTGCCTGCCTCACTTGCATTACTCTACTACTGGACCAGCTCACAGAATCTTAGCCACCTCATCTATAAAGTGTGATGTTGACCATACTTAATAATAATAGTTAATGTTATTGAGCATTGTTATGTTCCCTTTACCCACATTAACTGATTTAGTCCTCGCAACAAGTTTGCAAGGTAGGTTCAACGATTATCCCCATTTTACAAATGGCCAAACTGAGGCATGGTGCTAGTAAGCAGGAACTTGCCTGTATTCTCACATCTAGTAGCCAGCAGAGCTGGGATTTGAAACCTAGGAGCCTGACCCCAGTGTCCAGCCTTGTCACCATCCTGCCAAACTGGCTACAGTGCGGGATGAGTGAGGAGGACCACATGCGGTGACAAAGACAAGAAATCAGTGATGAAGAGAGAGAATGTCCTTAATAAACTGAGAGGTGCCCAGTCATCCCCATCTTAGCTCCTCCATACTTCTTGGTGCATAGCTGGGCAGGTCCAAGGTGACATACATTCGGAAGACCCAGCATGGGCAGCAACAGCCATGGGACACACTTGCTCCAGCAGATCCTGGACTGGAGTTTTCTGGACATGCTCAAGACATGGGCTCTGGGCGACTGGCTTTCCTTCCAGGGCCATCAACCTGACAGCGTTAATCCAGCCCCTGTGGGGTTGTCACAAGGTTCATTCACATGCATATTAGATAATACCTGTTAGTGATGCCCATTAATTAAGCAGAGCAATTTGTTTATAATTAACTTGAGAAATGTATGGCTTTACAAAACAATTACAAGAGCTGATGTAAACACATCAGGTAGCAATAGTAATGCCAGATTTAATTGCTTTCAAGAACCACTGATATTAATGCCATGGCCATCACTAGTCATGTTTGACAGCAGCTTGTAAATTCATCAGTTTGTCTATGAGCCAACACCTCAGGCTATTTGGAATGGGAAACGTCAGCCCTTGGATACTGCTTATGACACAGTGCTAAGTGAAGAAAGCAGCCTTGAAAATATACATGGTACATTCCCAATTTGGTAAAAATATTCTTTGTATATGTATCTCCCCCTCATGTGATATATATACATCATATATTTATGTGATACATGTATTTATGAATATATATATACAAGTATAAATAAATATATTTCTCCCTAGTGACAGAAATACATAAAAATGAAAGAAATACATAGAATGGACTACATAAAGAAGAAAGAAATAAATAGGTGTTGGTGATTTTCCCTGGGTGATGGGATTACTAACTGTTTTTATTTTTTCTTTATGACTTTTTGTGTTTTTCAAAAATTTCATAGGAAGAATTTACTCTTTTTATAGCAAAAAAGAATAAGGGTTATTGAAAGGGTAGAAGCAGAAAAGATGAAAAAGACATATTTCCTTTTTCGAGTCAGTTACTTTTAAAAGGTAAGCAGACCCTTCTGTGATAATTGTGTGTTTCTTCATTGGCATTTTAAGGTGATTTTATTTTTGGATGAGAAAATTACAAAATAAACTCACCGTGTTCACAAACATGATCGTCATCATTGGAATATTCCTGCCCTGGTTCTCCAATTGGGGAAGAAAAGCAGCACCTTTCAACTTTTAAAAATGTCAGCTCGTGGAAATACAGCAAAAGGCTGCTGGCCCAAATCCCACACTGCTGGTGTCTGCAGATTCAGGCTAAAACACACCAACCGGTCATTCCGGACAAGGATGAATTCTCAAAAGACTCCTTGAATAAACCTCCTGCCAACAAGCGTGTGTACTTAGAAGAGGGGTGAGGACACATCCGTGCCAAATGATGCATCTTCCCAAAATGTCACAAGTGAAGAAAAGGGGCATTTGGCTAAAAGCTGTGAATGTCTTCTCAGAAAATGCACTCCCAGAATGTCAGAAGTTATCTGACCTCTGTTCTCTCCCCAGCTAAGGGAAGATAGTGTGACCTGTGGGGTCACCTGCTAGTCAAAGAAAGTGCTCGTTATGAACACAGATGGGATCCCCTTCCTGTTAACATTTAATGAACACCGACTCTTGTGTCAGGCAGTGGCCTTCACCTTTCATAGTGCAGCACATTCATAATTATTCTTTATCCTCTACTTAATAAAGATTTTTAAGCCCAGGATCTGGTGCCCCCCAAAGTAGAGTCATTGGAACATTCATTTGGCTAGGTGTTCCTTGGAAAGTATTCTGTAGTCCAGAAAGTTTGGGAAACCCTGATTATTCTTTCCCTTCTTGGAGATGCCTAATGGCATCAGTTTATCCAGGTCTTGGAGGGGTCCCATGGTAAAGAAGCTTGTTTATCCTTATTTAATATGGTGTTTTCCAAACTTGTTTGTGCACAGAATGTTCTTGGTCCTATAACATCTCTTAACATCTGAAATTAGTGTTCCTGAAATTAGTATTTGGAAAAAATGCGACGTATTATCTTAGTGTGAAGATGCAGAACAATCGAATTTAGGACCAGCTAAGCAAGTTATCTCACCCCCACCTCATTGGGTTGTTGATAACATATACCTAGCATGGAATTGACCCTCGAAAAAAAAAAATCAAAACAGTTGAATCAGAGGAAACTCTTAAGCCCAGACCAGTGAAGTGATGGGCTCAAATTAAACTCACAATCAAAACTCTGTTTTATTTTTATGACACATGGAGAGAGACATTCCAACATCATATAAAGTTAGCAATGCTGTCTGTAAAACTTTATTCATTTGACAGTGAGTCATTCTCTTGCTTGGTTTGGAAACAGAACTGTGGGCCTGTGTAATCCAAGGCACCTCATCATTTTTAGGGGCAAAACCAATGCTCATGAAGCCACAGGGTTTGTCCAAGATCATAGAACTAACAAGGGGGTCCCAGACTTAAACTCAAGTGTCCTAACTCCCAGCATGGGGGCTTTTCAGGCTCTGACCCTTCCTCTATGCTCTCATTTCCTCCAGCGCTGTCACCCCGAGGTGACATAAAGAAATGGAACAAACAGGATCTTCTAAATGAGGCAACTTTGGATTTAAACCCTGGCTTTACAAATCTGTGTGCCACTGGGCAAGTGGCCTGAATGCTGCGTGCCTCAGTTTCCCCTTCTGTTAAATGGTGATCACAAACTCACCTCACAGATCTATTGAGAAAAGGGAATGACATCATAAAAAGTTTTTTAAAAATCCACTGTCATAAGCCCCATAGATATGAGATACATTTTATCCCCTTCTTTTTATTACCAGTTTGAAGAACTCTTGATTATTTTTTTTCCTCCAGATAGGCATTCAAGTTTTCTCTTCTCTGTGGCTGTTTGTCACTCTGGAGTGGTTCTTTATATTTGAGTAACAAGAACCTTTCAGTATCAATAGAAGAAAATGGACTTAATAAATAAATTGCCTGTTAATAAAAAAAAATGATGCTCAATTCTAAGGGTGTGAAATTGAGAAAAAGAGAGCATGTGATTTATAACACCCTGGGCTCTGTCTTCCAATAGGGCTTGTAGATACGGAAAGCAGGTCACCTCAGATGGAGGGACTAAAGGCTGTGTTCTGACTCCTGCCTTGTCGTTAGCTCCAGCCCAGGGGGACAGCCTTGCTGACTTGGGCCCTGATGCTGTCACAGGTCAGCAGAAGGTCATTGGTACAGACACCAGTATGCTTCCCTAGGAGAGTCATTCATTTCAGGCTGGCAGAGGGCTTGCTTCCCCTGATGGCCAGGCAGGACTCGGAGCATTTTGCAGACAGCCTGAGCAGCCTTATCAAGATCTTTGGTGGCAGCACAAGAAGCATTTATTTCTTCTGACTCCCTTGAGACAGAAGCCTTGCTTGCAACATCTAGAGAAACATCCTCCCTTTTCCATCACCTCCTCTCATTCCACCCTCTCATGCCTTTACTCCAGACCTCACTTTGCATTTGGTCCATTGCACCGGCCTCCTAAGTGGCCTTCCAGCCTCTTTGCTAGCTGCCTTCCTATTGACCCTCTGCAGGCAGAACCATTTTTCCAAACTGCTGAGTATGGAAAGTCCAATGGCTTCCTGTGGTTTCCAGAAAAAAGCCCAGAAAGCTTAGTCTGACATTTGGGATCCTCCAAATCTGGAGGATCCTCCAAATCCTCCAAATCTGTACCTTTAACCTTATTTTACATTCCTCTCATGTGTGCCTCCTTTGCTCCAATCAGATTGAGCTTCTTGACGTTTGTTTTTTCTGTTCTTACCCTGTTATTTTACGTCTCTAAGTCATTGCAGTGGTTATTTCCTCTGGATGGCATATTTTCCCCTCTTCATCACCTTCAAAATTCAGCTCAAAGGTCAACTTTCTTCTATACTCCCTAGAATTAATCATCTTCTCCCTTGGATTCTCACACTGCTCTCTTCATATCCTTCATAAACATTTGTAAAAATTTCCATTCTCCCCACCAGATGATGAGCTCTTTTAGTGCTGGGCCTGTGTTTATTCAGCTCAGCAGGCCCAGTACCCAGTTCAGTTTCTGGTACACAGAATCTACTGAATAAATGGATGGCTTAATGGATGGATGGATGGATGGATGGATGGATGGATGGATGGGAGGAAGGAAGGAAGGATTGGATGGAAGATGGCTGGATGGATGAGTAGATGGAAGGAGGGAAAGAAGGAAGGAGGGGAGGGAGGGAGGAAAGAAGGAAGAATTAGACTTCCTGGCTATTGAGAAAGGGACGGGCTTGCATTGGATGGATTCAGTTGCTAAAGGATTCAGTCTGGCTTAGAAATTTTGGGTCTGCAGTTAGAAAGATATCAACACAAAATTCAATTTCTATATCCTTCAGATACAAGAGAAAAGGGACTTTGAAAGGCCCCTGTCCTCCTTATTACAGGATTCTTTAAGTCAACAAAACACTTATGAGGCATTGACTGTTCACCAAGAACTGAGTTAGATATGGGAGCCCAGAGATGAAGAAAACATGGCCCCTGCTCTCAAGGAGCTCCATGGGGAGAAAGATGTGCCAACAATCAAAGGGAGTACCGCATGACCAGGGCTCAAATGGAGGCATGGGTGCCAGTGCCTGGGGGCTCACCGGGGAAGGGGTTGTGCTTCACATTATGTGGGGAAATCATGAAAGTCTTCCCAGAGGAGGAAGGCTTATGAGGGTGGAGAGTTTGCCAGACGGACAAAAGAAAGAGGATGCTCCAGGCAGATGGACTAAATGTTGGGGCAAGACCAGTGCAAAAAAAAAAAAGCCGGTAGGGGGTGTGAAAATAATCCAGATGTCAGATGTTGAGAGCAAGTTTGAACTTGAATGATTGCAGCAGGGATGGGAAAAATAGATACATATATCTCATATATATATATATATATATATATGGGAGATGGCAATGGCTGGGCTGGATGAATGATGGGATACGAGGGATGGAGAAGGTGGAGGCAAGGATGACATTTGTGTTTCCAGCTTGCATGACACGATTCACAGAAATGGGAACAAACAGGGAGGATCAGACTTGAGGGCAACACAGAGAGGACAGATTTCAGTGTGTGATTCCACTGTCCTAGGGACATGCAGGAGGAAATACCCAGATGAATGAATCTGGAGCTCAGGATAAAGGACAGAATGGAGATATAGGTTTGAGAGTCATGGGGGAAATACATGGAGCCCTGGTGATACACTTTGAAGTTCAAGATCCGTAAGTGGGGAGCCCTTTGGGCTCTTCTGTGCTCAGGGAGGGGTGTGGAGTAGAAGTCTTTCCTTCAGGGAAGAGGATGGAGCATTAGTAACCTCTGTGAGTGAGCTTGGTGAGATGGTGTGATTTCTGAATTGGAGAAAGAGTGAGCCCTTCATAATGAGGTCTGACAGCCGTAGGGGGCTTTCCCCACATGTTGTTTTAAAATCCGCAGTATGTCTGGAGGTAAGCTGCCTCTTCAGGGGTTTTCACTGTGCTCTCCACAGGAAGAGCCACTGGCCCCAAGGGTTGGGGGCTTCTGTGTGAGGAGCTGTGGGCCCAGAGAAAGGGGGACCTGCTGGGTGGATGGTATTAGCACTGGATCCCGATGGCACCGCCTCTTTAAGATTTAAGATGTTTTTATCTTCTAGGCGTCCAGAGGGGGCAGGAAGAGGGCCTGAGCGCCTGGGCAGAAGCGTGCCCTCATCCCTCCCCCTTCCTCAGGCTCACTTATGTGGTAGCACTATGGCCAGACGTCCAGGATGGGCCTCCAGGGGCTGGATCAGGTGGTGGGGAGGAGAGAGGGTGGTTGAGAGCACTCCATGGCCTGGCCTGACAACCACCATCTGCGTGACTGGAGGCACAGCCTTTAGTTCCTTCCACCTCAGTGTCCTTACCTGTCTGGGAAGTGCCAGAAGCAAGGGAGTTTCTAAACACAGCTGGTTTTTTGTTGTTTTTAAGGTAATGTACATTCAGAGAAACTGGGGTAGAGCAGGAGGTGCTACTTCAAGCCCAGACACACCCTTCTGCCCCACCCCTGCCCTCCCCACGTGCTCACACACAGTCAGAAGCTGCCACAATTGGACTCCCTGAAGGTGTGTGTCCCCAGAGTGTCATACAGGTTACAATCTAAGATAAAGGAGGGACAGGAAGTAACTTTTAAGGGTTCCTACCATGAGGCAGACGCTATGCTGTGAATTTTCTCTACTTTACCTTATTTAGCCCTCACAGAATTCTATGCAGGGATTCAGAGAGGCTAAGCCATTTGCCCAAGGTCACTCAGCTAGTGAGTGGTAGAGCCAGGACTTGGACCCTGGGAGGTCTGTCTCCTGATGCTAGGCTCTTTTTTTTTTTTTTTTTTTTTTAATTAATTAATTAATTTATTTATTTATTTTTGGCTGTGTTGGGTCTTCGTTTCTGTGCGAGGGCTTTCTCTAGTTGCGGCAAGCAGGGGCCACTCTTCATCGCGGTGCGCGGGCCTCTCACTCTCGTGGCCTCTCTTGTTGCGGAGCACAGGCTCCAGACACGCAGGCTCAGTAATTGTGGCTCACGGGCCCAGTTGCTCCGCGGCATGTGGGATATTCCCAGACTAGGGCTCGAACCTGTGCCCCCTGCATTGGCAGGCAGATTCTCAACCACTGCGCCACCAGGGAAGCCCCAATGCTAGGCTCTTTCTGTCCTACCCTGCTCCTCTGGCGGAGGAGGTCCACCACTGTGCATCTCGTCCCACATCCTCCACTCTGGGCTCCAATCCAGCTCATCCTTACCTGGCTGACTTACTTACAGCTCATTCATAGAGGTTGCTAATGCCCCCTCCTCCTTCCTGAAGCCCACTTCTTGGATTCCCATCGCCCGTAGTTTTCAACACAGCCCAGGATCCAGAGTCTCACCTTTAGAATCTCCCCCTTTAGCTGACTCGCTATCCAGAATCATTTCTCCCTGGTGCTTCTCAAACTCTGTCTTGGATAATATGTTGCCTTCCCATTTTCCAGCCACCAGTTCTCCCACTTAGTACAGGATCAAATTGACAACTGTCCTCTCTATTTTCAACTGGAGGAAGCTGGTACTTCACACCCAGCTCTCCATGGGACGGCCACTGGTCAGGGCTCCAGTGCTGACGGAGGAAGTTCCTTTGGGGCTGAACTAGCTGGAATGACCTTGGAACTGTACCCTCATTTCCATCTCCAGGCCCTCGGCTGTGCTTTTCCTATTTCCCCACATCTGTTTCTGTGCGTATTTTTGTTTGTCTCTGACTTTGCGTCAGGGAGTTTGACACTTCCCCTTCTGCTTTTAGCCTTTTCTAGATACTTCCAAGTGAGGACTCGGGCTGCCAGTTCATGATTTTGTCTCTCTGGCCGTGGTAAGAACTCAATAATATGTGATTGACACTCTCCCTGCATGCCTTCTCACCTCTTTCTGCCCAGCCTGGCGCAGTTGCAAGCACAGGGCTGCGGGTGTGTAATAGATGCTACTGATACCCTGCCCATCTCCTCTCACCACTCACTACTCAACGCTGATGCTTCCCTCTGCAATATCGGCAACTCTCTGCCCGAGAGGGAGGCTGGAAGGACCGGGGAGCTGACACCTCTGGGAGCAGCCCTCAGCCAGTGATGGATGGGAATGGGAGGATAGACAGCCAGCTTCCTCGCCCCTCGGGTGGGAGAGCCCTGAGGTGTATTCTACACAACCAGGTGTCCCTGGTGAGGTTTCCCTCCGTTCTCCGCAGCAGTGACCCACTCATTCGCTCACCTGAGTTAAATCTCTTCCTGTCTCTGTCTCACTCCTCACTCCCCTAAAAGTACTTCCTGTACAAATTGCTCTTATTCAAATCTTTCTTAGGGTCTGCTTCTGGGGGAATCCATCCCAAGACAGGGTCCTCAAGCTGATGTCCTCGGTGGCTCTGGCACCCACGTGGCTCCTTTCCAGTGGGGTCACAGTCGCCATGGTCGCCTGAAATAGTTTTAGGAGCCGTTCAGTGCACACGCCAACGCTCCAGCAAATGTGGGAGTAAAAAGAAAATTGTTACACATGGTCCTCTTTAATGGAAGCCAGTCATGGAGCTAATAATACTGATATTTTCAATGGACCAAATTAAATTATGCATCCCATCTTGTATCTTAATTAAAGGGATAAAAACTCTTTTACATTTTAATTAGCAAGTATGTCTTGGAAACACTTAAATTAACACGGGAGTCATCACCGTAGGAGAGCAGCCAGCTGCCAAGATTCACGAGGCCAGAGAGAGCGCAGAGAACAGAATGGGGCTTCCGGCGTGGATGAGCGTGGCCACGGCTGGAACTTGGAAACCTCTGAATTTTCTGAAAGGATAAAAGCGGGAGCCCGGTGCGTAGCTGGGAGGCATGACATTGCCTTTTCTGGAAGGGCCCACTTTCTACGCGTGAGTCTTCTTGAAGACATTTGAACACTCAATCTAGAAAATGTGACAGGAACGAGAAACTGTTTGCATGATGACTCTGCTTTGGCTGTCTTCTCGGATGAGAGTTCCTGGGGGTCCTGGAAGCCTTGTTGGCAGAGCCTGAAGTGAAAAAGGCTTTGCCATAGAGCTGGCCTAGCAAGTACCTCCAGTAAATGTCCTGTGCCAGTTTCAGAGAGGAGCCGGGCTCCCATGGCTGTGTGTTTTCCCCCTGTCCAAAGAGAAAAATGGTCTGGGGCCATGCTTGCTGGCTGGCTCCCACTGGGTGTGTACGGGCTGCTGCAGTCCTGTCGGCAAATTATTATTATTATTTTTTTAGTTTTACTTGTAAAAAATGTCACAAGTAATATCTACTTGTTTTTAAAAATTGAAAATACATATAAGCAAATAAGAAATTCACGACAAAAAGCGTAACTCCATCACCCGGAGATAATCACTGATAACACTTTGCACGGTTCCTTCTAGACTTGCTTGCTGTGCTGCCTCCCGGCATCCTCCTGGCTAATGTTTCCCAGGATCCCGGTCAATGAGGAAAGGGCGGAGTATAGCGCTCACATTCTCCTGCTGCTTCTGGTTCTGAACTCTTGCCCCATCTCCATCTGTCGTTCCCTCTCCCCATCTTCCTTCACTCCTGCCAGCTGCTCCAGGTTTTTTGGTTCATTTCATTTCAGCCAGGAGCTGGCTCCCCTTCCAATATACAAGACTGTCTGTTGTATAATGACTGGCATTAAAGGATTTGGGTAAAATGGGATTTCAACATGGAAAAAGGAATATTAGTCACCATTATTCTTTCCTCGAGGACTTTTTACTGTCTCTCTCTATTTCGTTCAGGGCCCTCCTACCAGATTGCTTGGCTTGGATTGCTTGCTTCTCCCATTTCCTCTTTTCTTGATTGTCCCATATTCCCCAAAACTGCTTTCTCTTGAGTTGCCAAGGGACCACCATAGAGCTTCGATTACTTGTGTCATACTAGGCAATTTTTTCTCTCTCTCACATATAAGCTAGCCCAAGGACTTTCCTTTCATAGCCAAAAGGCCAGGAATTTTCTAAATCAAATAGCCAGCTACTTTTGAGATGAATTTACCATCACTCTAGAAGATAGTTTTATCTTGTTTTATTTTACTTTATTCTTCCCCTGAAATAAAAAAGTCTTTAATATTCTTATAACTAAATTAAGAGGGTAGGGCCTGTGCAAACCCTTAATCATATCTTTAGACTCAATTGTTAGAAGTGAAAGTCCAGCTCAAGAAATACGAACAATTACAAGGCTTCTGAAACATTCTGTCGAGTTGCCCCACAGAAAAGAGGTACCATCCCACACTCCCTCCCTCCCACACTACTATGTGAGGGTCTGTTTTCCCCTACTCTGACCAGTTTTGGATAATATAATTTAGAAGGGAAAAGAATTAGCTGTTCTGATGGGTCAAAGTCACACCTGCAGGTTGATGTAATTCCAACAGCAGTTTCTGAGCCGTGTGTGGGCAGAGACCAGGAAACAGGAGCCCTCGGTGGAAACCCCACATGTCACCTATTTGACATCCAGCTTCCAAATGGAATCTAGGTTCAGTTCTGTCTCTGACGTAGGCCCCTGAGCCAGGGCTCTCCTATTGGCCAGAGCCGGGCTCTCCCTCCCTGCCTGTGGGTGCTTAGTGGGAGCAGTGTGGGCAGGGGAAAATGAAGGGAACCCTGGAGCTCTGTGTCTAGAAGCTGAGCCCAGTATGGACACAGTGAGGTGACAGGTAGCTGGACTTTGCAGCCATCCTTTGAAATGTACAGCCAATCCATGAAGATGGTCTCAGATGAGTTCATCCCCCTCCCTTGTACACGCTTGTCAGACTACACACCCCACTACAGGAATCTTTGGGATTGCTTGACCTCGGGCCTGGGCCTGCTCCTGTCTGCCCCCAGCCCTACTCAGCAGCAGCCCCAGACCTCTTCACCATCAAGACCCTGAATCCACTCTGACTGGGACCAGGAGGGCATTCGAAGCCTCAGCCACAACGTCAAGTCAAGGGAGGAGTTTTTTGAGCTTCTGTCATCAATATGCAGTTCCTGGGGGAGAGATTCTGGCTCCTTATCTCTGACCTAGGCCCAGCCTTGACCCATTGCCTCTGAATTGCTGGCGTTTCCTGGTCTGTCCCTAAGTCTTACTGGGAATCGAGCCTGTGTTAGTTTGCTAGGGCTTTTGTAACAAATTACCACTTTCTGGCTGGCTTAAAATAATAGAAATTTATTCTCTCACAGTTCTGGAGGCCAGAAGTCCAAAATCAAGATGTGGGCAGGGTTGGTTCCTTCTGGAGGCTCTGAGGGAGCCTCTCCTAGCTTCTGGAAGCTGCGGGCAGTCCTTGGCATTCCATGGCTTGTAGGCAAAGTTGCGTCAACCTCTGGCTCTGTCATCACACCACCTTCCCCTCTGTGTGTCACATCTCCCCTTCTCTTCTCTTCTAAGGACACTGGCCATTGGATTTAGGGCCCACCCAGGTGATTCAACCAACCACAGAGCCCTCACTGAACTCCAGCCAATTCTCATCCCTGTCCAGCTTCCCCAGAAGCTGGGCCTTGTCCCCAGGACGCTGGAATGCTTGCTGACTCCGTACTCCAGCTTCTGACCTCAGCTAACCTTGTTTAGCTCCAAGCACCACCCATGTCTGAGCTTCCCCAGCACCACTCTCTCCCTACTTGTTGACCGAATTCTTCCTTCCACTGGGAATGTCAGAAGTCAGCCAGAGTTCATTGTGCCCCATGAGACACAGAATAATGGATTCCAGGCCAAGCTGGGACAGGGGCAGCGGCTCAGGGGAAAGGGCAGGGGCTTTGTGAGAGACCAGTCTTTGTTCTTGGCCCTGACACTCACTCCCTGTGTTAGGGGTTCATTCAACATTTCTGAGTTCCGGTTTCCTCAGATGTGGATGGTGTTGGACCATAATGTGGTGGTCGTGAGATAGCTGAGAGCCTGTGGGTGTGGGGCCTAGGGCACCAGCCATGATACAGGACTGTCTTATGCTCTCCTGCTCACCTCACCTAAGGCCTTTGTTACTATGGAGACAAGGGGCGACAACTCTGCAATGTGGAAATACTGTCATGCAGTAACATAGCAAAGTTATGCTTAAGAGGAATAGCTGCCTCTTCCCCTGCTCCCCACATAGAAAATAAAGTAGAACTAAGCCAGGACCCTGGGGACCCAGCAGCAGGGTCAAAAGACCGAGGGGACGGTGGGAAAGAGAAGAGGGAGAGAAGGGACACTCAGTGTCCGCCTGAGACAGATTCTGTATGAAGTGTCCATTCTTGTAATAGACTGCGCCTGCAGAACTTTCTAGGATTTATAGGCATCACTTAGGGGCTGCAGACAGGAAGTGCTCAGTAAATGTCAACTCCCTCTCCTCCTATTTTCTCCTGAAGCCACTGCTCTTGGTTCCACCTTCCTTCCTTGCACAGCAAAGCACCACTAAGTCGAAGCTTGCCCCTTGACGAGTGGGTTAATCCAGGGTCCAGGGTGCCAACCTCGAAGCCACAGCAAGGACCGTGGCGGGAAGGACGGTTAATGGAGCCACCATTCAGAGCTGAGCCGATAATTGCCAGGGGGCTGGGGGTGGGGGCAGGGGGAGTATTTAAGCATAAACATTGCTCAGTTTAATTAGGGCGAGTCTACCTTTGATTATCAGTGTCACACAGGGCAGATTTTCAGTCTTCTCTACTCCAAAGCAAAATTCAGGCCTAAGGTTTCTTATCATTTCCTGACACTCACTATGGGTTTTCTGTGATGGGTGAGTTTAAACAATTCAGGGTTGACAATGAATATGCAAACAGGTGTTAATTAAGGCCTTTGCTCATCTTCCTACCTCATTTTGCAGTATTCAGAGGATTCAGCCACACTTGGTAGGGTTAGTATATCCCTCCGATGCCCAACCCTGGGCACCCACTGCCCTGTTCCAGGTGGCCCTCCCCAACCTCCCAAGATTATTCACGTAGACCTGAGCCCAGTGAGAGTGCACCCACTCACGCGGCCTCTGATTAATTAACTGAGTTCCATGGAGGGCCTTTTTGTGGATGGATGGAGGCGCGCGTGTAGCCTTTTAAACACGCTTAATTAAGCTGGATGAAACACTGGGCTCCTTGGCAACGAGCTGGGCCTCAAAGCCGACTTGTGGCATATTTGCACAACGTGCTCTGTGTTTGCGCCTTTGAAATGGGATCGATCCGTCTGGGGGATGCCTTGTATGTCTTGTGTTCACCGCATTCTTTCTCGGCTCAGTCAGATTAGGGGAGGGCTCAGAGGAGCGTGGCTCTTCCCAGCCCTCTCCTTAGATATGAGCTGTGACTCTACCATTCAGGGAGCTTGGCCAGCTGCTGCCGAGCAAGGGAAATGAGATGCACATGCAACTGTAGCATTAGACGTCATATTTGAAATATTTCATAACAGGGAGAGCACAGGCTCCAACCAATCCGAACAAACAACAGCCATAAATAAGAGAGCTATTCTGCTGGGTAACAGCTGAATATCAGCCGTGGAAAAAGTTATGGTTCACAAAGAGTTTCACCTAGATTTCCCCTTTTGACTGTAGTCACAACTTCATGAGCTGGGTTGAGATACTTTCCTAATTATAGACATGGGAAACAGGTTCAGAGAGGTTATGTGTCTCCCCCAAGGCCACAGAGCTAATGCCACAGCTGGAAGCCGAGCACCCTCCTTGTTCTTTCTACCACATCTCTTGCTCGTGCCTGTGCACATGCTGGGGCTCTACCAGGTCCGGGAAGATCAAGAGAAAGCCTCCCAGTTTATGGCTGGACTGCCAACTGATAAACTCAGGGCCAAGGTGAGAGTGAGGGCAGGAGGAGGGGGGCAGCAGTGCTCTAGGATGTGTGGTCGATCAGGGTGGAACCAAGAGCCAAGTGTGGACCTTTTTTTGTCCTCTGCTCACAAAGCCCTGTGATCCTATGGGCAGCTCAAAGGAAGGGAGGATGGCACAGAGTAAACGCAGAGAGGAACATTCCTGGAAGGCAAGGACATGGGTATTTATTTTGGAAGACGGGCCCAGGAAGTACAGGAGGAAGTGAAGCAAGTTAGCTCTGGAAGGCGAAGAGCCACTGAAGTGGATGCTAATGAACAAGTCACCATCGTGGGGAGCCAGGCTCAGTCCCCGGAGACCTTCTGAAACCCACGTGGCCCTTGCCTCAGAATTGTGCCAGGGGAGGCCGGGGCACTTACCCACCCACCGCCATCCCCCAGCCCTGGGCATTAACTTCCTTGCACTTCACGGTTGCTCCTGGCCACTCAGAGAAACCAGCAGGCAGAGAAGGCAGACTGGACACTTGGAGGAGGGGGCGCTGAGAACCATCTTCACAACTACAGCTGAGCTTATGTGGGCTGGAGGGATACGGGATAGGGCATCCAGGCATCTGCTATGCCTATGGATCCCAAAGGATGCCGGAAAACAGGAAAAGGCTTTCCCCATCATGGGGCTGGTTTCCTCCATGTGAAGGAGGGAAACCTGGATGTTTCTGGCCTATGTGTGTGCCCAGGATTTTCTGGGAAACTCAGAGAATGTGCCCCATCCCTCTCCAGCTACAGAATGTCAGTGTCTGAACTTTCCGCTCCCCACAGTCTGACTTATTTGGGGAGTCTCTAGAGCCTCCGAGGTGGGGGGAGACTTGCTTGTGGCTCTGGTGGGGAATGCCATCCCCCTAAGGCTGACAGTCTCCCCTTCTCCACCGCCGCAACCTTCACACCAATCTGTAGCTGGCACTTCTGCCCTGCCAGAGGGCCTGGTGGGGACGTGTGACAGATACAGAACATTTTAATTTTGGAAACCATTGATCTAGAACACGTTAGCAAATGACACCTGTCATTTGAAACGTTGTTTGCCATTCATCTTGTCTTATCTGAGCACCAATTGCATCAGATAGGACCCATGTCAGTTTTCAGGGACAAACTGCTTGCCGGTTCCCCCTCACCCCAGAGCCAAGAGGAATTGTCCCTCCAGCCTGTTAATAACAAGGGCAGTGCCTGTGAGGATGGCTCAGGGGCCAAGAATAGGAGAAAGTAGCAGGAAATTGCCTGGGAGTGGCTAAGAAAAAGGGCTCTTTATTTCCACCATAAAGGGTAGTGGTAAGTTGGAGAGACACTGGTCTGTTACCCACATACAGACCTCAATAGGCAGCTTCATGTATGTAAAAAGCACTAAGCCAGGGATTCATCACGGGCTCTTGGAGCTTGCCTCCATCTAGCGATATGAACCTGGGCAGATAGTTTTCCCTCTTTTTTCTTTCATGACACCATCTATAAACATAAGCGTGGAAGTCTCTGACCTGCCCTATTTCATTAGGCTGCTCAAAAGAGTTGAGGCAGGATGGCAATAAGAAAAGTAGAAGGGACCATGGAGATGCACTTTATTTATAAATTAATGTGGATGAATCAAAGTCAAGACAACCTGCGTAGGCTGGACGAGGCTGGGCAGAGTGACTCACCTATAGCTGTGACACAGAATAGGTGACGTTAACCCCTCTGAACAAAGACAGACGTGCCAGCAAAGGGATGGGGTTCAGGGCTTCCCTGATGGTGCAGTGGTTGAGAGCCCGCCTGCCAATGCAGGGGACACGGGTTCGAGCCCTGGTCCAGGAGGATCCCACATGCCGCGGAGCAACTAAGCCCATGCGCCACAACTACTGAGCCTGCGCTCTAGAGCCCACATGCCACAACTGCTGAGCCCATGTGCCACAACTGCTGAGGCCTGCGCGCCTAGAGCCCATGCTCCGCAGCAGGAGAGGCCACCGCGGTGGGAAGCCCGCGCACCACAACGAAGAGTAGCCCCCGCTTGAAGCAACTAGAGAAAGCCAGCGCGCAGCAATGAAGACCCAACGCAGCCAAAAATAAACAAAGAAATAATTATAATTTTTAAAAAAAGAAGAAGAAGAAGAAGAAGAAGGGATGGAGTCCAGCACAGAAAACCAGGCTTCAAAGAGGAGGGTTGTTAGTCTATCCCTAGCTCTGCCCTAGAGACAGGTCTTCTCCTTCGGGGTGAGGACAATTCCTATATCTTAGCAGAAATAATCCTCCCTGCTTCCTAATATTACTCTTCCCTTACTTGGACACACCAAGCAAGCCTCTGAAGAATGTTTTGGTGTCCTCAATGCTATAAAGGAGTGTCCTGGCACAGTGGGCATCAGTTGGATTTGCTGCCTAGCATTGTGGTACCCATATCCTTTTGCCCTCTCTTTTGTCTACTCTCAGCCCTTGTACTTTAGATGAGGCACCAACTCTTGGTATAAGGATGAAACATCCCTAGATCCCGAGGTGATCTAGGCTTCAGGCAATCAGAACATAACATTTCTCTCCTGGACACAGAGATTAGTTCAGGGATGGCTATATGACCTAATTAGAAAACAAGTGATACAATGAAATGCTTACTGGGGCTTCCAGAAGAGAATCTTCCGCTCTTGCCAGCTAGACTTGAAGCTGAGGATGGGATCCTGAAGGGCAGGAAGCAATCTCGCCACCATGTGGAGCCTAAGATGGAAGTCAGCTTGGTAGAAGACAAAACCCAGAAAAGGAAAAACTTGAGTTCCAGTGATACCATTTGAGCTCTGAATCCAGCTGTGCCTGAAGCTGCACTTACCCCTGGGACTTTCAGCTTTGAGAGCCAATGAATTCCTTTTGTGCTTAAGTCATTTTGAACTAGGATTTCTGTCTCTTGCAACTGAAAGAGCATCAACTGAAATACCTGGACAAGGGATTTCACCTTTACAAATAGTTCAGTTGGCATTTTCACTTTGCACCAGTGTCTTTTGAGCCTGGATTGTGTGAGTTTGCCCTGAAAGACTGATGACTTTTGGGTGCACTGAAAAGCTCTACTTTCTGAACTTGGATGGCTGAGAACTTGGCCAGGGTATAACCCACCAATGAAAGACCCTGCCCAAGTGACCATTTCTGGCCCTGAGTGAGAACTCGGTGGTCACCAGGGATGGTAGCTTATTTGTTGACCAATATGCTGCCATGAACCTCCTTCTTTCATGATGAGCCTAAGAAGATAACAGGTGCTAGGTTACATATCATTCATTCCTTTATTCATTCGGATGTTCTTTAATTCATTCAACAAATAAATGAACAAGGGAATGGTGAACAACAGTCTGGTAAAGTTGACTGAGGCGGGAGTAATATTTGAAATATTGCATTTAACAACCGGTGTGGTATACTGCAGAAGCTGCGGTTCCCAAAAGTGTTCAGGCAAGGGCGTCTATAGAGAGTGCTATGCTACGTCAGGGGCCTCAGCCCAGCGTATGCCTTCTGGGGAGCCGGTGTCAAATACTGTCAGAGGCAGCGTCTCTCCCACCAGGGCTCTGGCCAGGAGGCATCTGGGCTAGGGTGTTGGCTAGTGGATGGCGAACTGCCATTGGAGGAGCAGAAGTATTTCAATAGTTTAACAGCTGGTATGGTTTTTTGGGTGAGTATTGGCTGCATTTCAGGTCTGAATGGAAACCAGATTTTGAAGAGCTTGGCACACCAAGTTGAGCAATCTTCATTCTACCTTGAAGACAATGGGGAGCCATTGGGGTCATTAAGAAAGAGACTGACATGACCAGATTTGTGATGTAGAAGCACATATCTAGTGATGGTCTGGAAGATGATTGGATAAAGGACCAGAGACAGGTAACCTTGACCAGAGGCTGGTGACAGTGGTCCAGGCATAAGATGGGGGGTCCATGTTAGAACAATCTTTTCCCCTTTAGGAGCTACTGAACTGAGCGGCTTGGAAGGAGGTGGCTGTGAGGTGATGTGTATGGGTTAATTGAGTCTCGATAACATCCTTTCTGATGGTGTGGGGTAAGAGCTGGCTGTTTGATGCAGTTCATTGCCTATTGTATTTAGGAAGTTCCCGAACACTCCCAAGATACCTGCCCTTGCAAGATATCGCCCTCCATGCCTTAACTTGGATGCTCCACTGGGATTCTGAAAAGCTTCAATTCACAGATAGACATCAGCGCCATTGCTGAGCTGTTTAAGCTTTGACTAGCTCTAGCTGAAAGGCTCAAGATAAAGTTTTCTGAAGAATGCTCCTGCCTTCACTGCTGGAGGGCAGGGCACTTAAATGGCTTAGGCCCTCAACCAATCACACTCCACCAGCAGCCCTGAGAGTCCCTGATTGTTCAGCCTGGAAATGAGTGGGTCATGAACTCTGGGAAATTCACTCATCAAACATTTGCTGAGTCCCTACTGTGTGCCAGGCACGACTGCTCCTTTCACATCAGCGCATCACAGAACACTTCACCAGCCCACTTCACCAGCCAGTAGATGGAAGTGGTCTAGGCAAATCCAAAGTTGTATTTTATTTCCCCATTAGGCAAAGCCCAGTCTGCCCCTGGGCAGCGTCAGTGCCAGGGTCCTCTAGGAGCTCCAGGAACTGCTCCCTTCTTGGTTCCTCCATTTCCCTAAGGCAATTCTTGGGCATCCAAAGACTATGGTTCTAAGAGGCCACAGGTGAAAGCAAGTACCAGTATGGCAGGTCACCTCTGCTATTACTGAGCACTGCAGAACAGCGCTCCCACAAAGATCCTCTTTATTGCACCCTGATGTCTTCTGCAGAACTTGGAAGGAGTAGCTATAAGGACGCAAATCTGCCACTCAGTCCAGACTAGACTTTGGCCTTGCGGACGGTTTTGCAATTAAGTATGCGATATGGTTCTCCGCTGATAATCCCCTTGCCACTGAGAGGAAGCCGATTTAAAGCTGCTTCTCACTGGAGAGCTTTCTTTTTAATTCAAAACTGGGCTCTTAAAGGAGACAACTAACTCTTTTTGTACTGAACATTCAAAAACTACTATTGTAAAGGACAGCTTTTGAACCAACAAAGGCGGAATCATTTTCTCACAGAGACTCAGGGAAGAGCCTATCTGACTAAGTGTGGGTGTGGGGAAGGGGACTTATGAGGAGGAATTGTTGAGGGTAGAGGGGGAAATAGAAGGGGGCTGAAGGATCAGAGAAAGACGAGACAAACCCAGGAAGAATACCAATTGTCCTGAGTGCCAGCCTTGTTGTGAGCACAGAGAGGTTGAACAACTTCCCTGAGGGCACCCAGGGATGCCTAGTAACCTAATGGGAGGAATCTGCTGGAATCCTGGATCAGGGTTAATGCTAGTAATAGCTAATACTTCCATTGCACTTACTATGTGTCGGGCATTATCTTGTTCTTTGCACTTATTAATGCGTTTAATACTCCTGTCAACGCTATGAGATAAACACCATTATTACTATTATTAGCATTTTCCAGATGAGGAAATTGAGGCAGAGAGAGGTAGAGTAATTTGCCTAAGTCACAGAGCTGGTGACTGGTGGAGTGGGATTCAGAGCTGGGGTCACCTCCAGGGTCTGTGCTTAGAACTGCCGTGCCAGGAAGGGGTCTGGGGAACACGTCCCACCCTGTACCAGCAAGAGGACACAGGGTGAGTTCCTGGGACCCTCATTTTTCCACCTCTGCAATGGGGGAAGTGTGGATAACGATGGGTCTGGTGAAGGTAAATGAGACAGTGTGAGGGAAAAGAGCTTTGCGGGTTGCAGGGCTCTGTGCAGGTGTTCAGGGAGGTTGTTTACTTTGCTCCTGGGGTGAGGGGAGGAGACGAGCTTGAAAGATTGGCTTTTCCAAGGAGAACCCAGCTGGTGCCGCAGAGACTGGGATTCTCAGGGAGCCACGGAGGCCAGAGAGGAGATGATGGAGGCAGGAAAGAAGGACTCCCAGGAAAGGAAGTGAGCCAGGCAGTCAGCCCCGCTCAGGGATCCATCCAGACCCAGAGATGGAATTGGAGTGCTTGCCTCCATGCAAGACCCCATCTGGAGCCCCCTTGGGACCTCTGGACACTCAGCTGGAGCCTGCTCTCCACACCCCAGAGGTCCTTGGATGCTGTCCTCAGGGCCCTCCCTCTATCCCTCTCCCTCCTCTCGAAACCCTCCTCATCTCTCAAGGCCCAGCTCAAAGGCTGCCTCCCTCAAGAAGCTTGCATGCTATTTTCAAGGCTAAAGACAGCCCAGCTTCCTACACGACTCGCAGCACTGTGTGTTCCGCTGTCCTCCTTTTATCAGACTTATTTGTATCTATGTCCTGTGAGCTCCCTGAGCCCAGGGAACAATTGTTTGTTAAACTGAATCGAAGGAGAATTTTGGGAGCGGCCAGAGCCCTCCGTCCAGCTCTGCATGTGACCGTGGGTTAGTCACAAAACCTCTCTGGGCCAGCCTCCCCATCTGATGAGGAGAGGGTTGGGTGGGATGATTCTGAGGTCCCTGCAGCATTGACACCCCTGCTGTTCTAGGGGCGGGACACCACGAGGTGGGAAATCACTGGACAAGTGGAGGTCGGCCTTTGTGTCTGAGAGGCTGCACCCACCTCCCCTGTGCTCTCTGTGGACCAGACTCTGTGTCCAGAATGTGTCTTTAATGTTGGTTGAGTCTCACAGGTGGCTCTGAGAGGTCATTTAGGACCCTGAGTGGGTAGAATAAACACCTACTTATTTAGCTGGCAATAAGAATTTGGTTGGTAAGAAATTGTTTTGCTAGTGAGAACATAATCACTTCTCATCAGATTACCCCTCACCAGGAGCAGTTCTGAAATCCTTTCTGTGGCTGATCCAGCTCTGACTTGGAAGGAAAAAAAATTAAAAACAAATTAGATGCAAGGATAATGAATTTGATGAAGGGCAAAGATTCCCTGAGGCTTTTCCTCCCGTAGAGAAACTCACGAAGTGGGGAGTGGGTCATCTGCAATCTTTTTTTTTTTTTTTTTTTAATTTTGCCTGTGTTGGGTCTTAGTTGTGGCATGCGGTATCTTTCGTTGCGGTGCGCGGGTTGTTTGCTGCGGCGCGCGGGCTTCTCTCTAGCTGTGGCGTGCAGGTTTTTTCTCTTCTCTAGTTGTGGCTCTCAGGCTCCAGGGCGCGTGGGCTCTGTAGTTTGCGGCACGCGGGCTCTCTCGTTGAGGCACACGGGCTTAGTTGCTCCGCGGCATGTGGGATCTTCCTGGACCAGGGCTCGAACCTATGTCCCCTGCATTGGCAGGAGGATTCTTAACCACTGCGCCACCAGGGAAGTCCCTAGGATCACCTGCAATCTTAAGAAGCTGCCAAAGAAGTCTAAGGAGGCGAGAGCTAGCTATGCCCCCACGATCTCACTCCCACGTTGTATGAAAGTGAGGTTCAGGCCCAATTCCACCACAGATGAGACATTTACTCACTCGCAAAGCAGGCAATAAAACAGTCTCCACAACCTAGTCTGTGAGCTGGGTCCCAGCTCTCCATCCTTTTACATCTAACCTCACCTTGCATGAAAGGATGATGCAGAAACAACAGAATTCCAGACGTGGGATTCTGTGCTCCTTGTCAACAGCAGACAACCAGAAAGCCCCCTACACCAGCGCCAGACCCAGCACCAGGCTTCAGGGGTAAAGAGTGCAGGCCTCTCTGGATTCTCCTGTCCGGTTCATGCACAGGGGAGAATTGGCTCCAAAGCATTTTCCACCAGACCACGCATCTGAACGACTTTCATTCCTCCAATGCAAGCCCATTTCTGATATTCATCTTGCTGGTCAACAGGCTACGATTTTCAGCAATAAAACCCATTTCTGGCGTGCAGTATGCTAATTTTCAGAGTCTCAGCTGTCGCTGGAAATACAAATAACAGAAGTGCTTACCACAGTAGCGTCTGACACATGGGCTTCCTCTTGGGTGTGCGTGTTAGCAACTGTCCCCTGGTCTGGGGGTTCCTGATTAGGGCAACAGCTCTGAAAACTGAATTCCTCTCTATGCTGAAGTATTTGAAAATAAATTATGGACATCCTAACAAGGAACCACAAACAAGAGACCTTGTGACCCTGCCGTTCACTGAGTTTGGAGAAAGTAATTTACCAAACCTTATCTCATATGTAGGTCCTATTCCTGGCTAGAGATTCAGTCACTGACTGAGTTTACATCCCAGACATGGCCCCGGACCTGCATCACTAGCTGACCTCTGACCCTGGCCACAGGTGGAGCCACCATACTCTGCAGAGCCTGGACCCCAGGCAACTTTCACTCCAGCCTTGGAGGCTCCTGGCACAGATCTTAGAACAGCGCGTGATTATGCCTATTCAGGCCACAGGATAAGCCGTCAAGCCTGAGAGTCCCTACATACATTTAGTTTGGTTTGAATTTTCTGTCGGTTGCATTCCTGGGAGAGATGTGGATTTTCACCTCCTTACAATACAAACCACTAATTCAGGCCTCTGGGAGATATTTCATGGGGGGGTTTCATTTCCCATAAATGTACTGCTTAGAATTTTGGCACATCTGGGGACTCAGAGTCAGTTTAGCATTTTAAAGAAGCTAAAGAATATGTAAAACATCCTAATAAAAATATAGTTAGAGCCCAGGCGGGAGGAATAATTGTTACATTAATGCGTTGGGCTCATGTTCCCAAAGGTAGTTTTGTTTATGTAAAATCTGTCCCCCTCACCCTCCATTCCCCGTTAACTGGTCTCAGGGAATGGCAATGTATTTACATTTTCTTTCCTGAGAACATTGGAATTTCTGAGTCTGGTTTTTGAAGTCCCCTCACTTTTTTTTTTTTTATTGGAATATAGTTGATTTACAATGTTGTGTTACTGTCTGCTGTACAGTAACGTGAATCAGTTATACATATACACATATCCACTCTTTTTTAGATTCTTTTCCCATATAGGTCATTACAGAGTATTGAGTAGAGTTCCCTGTGCTATACAGTAGGTTCTTATTAGTTATCTATTTTATATACAGTCGTGTGTATATGTCAATCCCAATCTCCCAATTTATCCCTCCCCACCTTACCCCCTGGTAACCATAAATTTGTTTTCTAAATATGACTCTGTTTCTGCTTTGTAAATAAGTTCATTTGTACAATTTTTTTAGATTCCACATATAAGTGATATCATATGATATTTGCCTTTGTCTGACTTACTTCACTCAATATGACAATCTCTAGGTCCATCCATGTTGCTGCAGATGGCATTATTTCATTCTTTTTTATGGCTGACTACTATTCCATTGTACATATGTACCACATCTTCTTTATCCATTCCTCTGTCAATGGACATTTAGGTTGCTTCCATGTCCTAGCCTCCTTATTGTTTTTATTTATGAAGCAAGGCATAATATGGACACCACGTGAATGGGTTCCGAGTTTTGGAATCAGACATCTGGGGTTCCCATCACAGTTCTGCCCCGCACTAGCTGTGTGACCTTGGGCTCTCAGCTTCAACCTCTCTGAGCCTCAGTGTCTGCATTTGAAAAATGGGGCTAATAAAACTTATCTTATTAGGGGTCATAGGATGATTAAACTATTTGTGTCTGTTAAGTACTGGTCATTTAGTAAGTGCCCAGTTAAGGGTAGTTGCTATTAGTCAAGGCCAACCTGACAGAGAAGCTGTATATGGAAATAGCATTAGAAACACTGGCATTTGGGTGCTGTGAGCGCTTCTGTTCTGAAGAATAATTATTTGTGAGCCTTAGTGGACCTAAGGCCTGGCTGAGGGTGGTAGGTGGGCCTCAGGTCCGGTTCCAGGGCGCTGGTTAACATTCGGCCATTTGGACCCCCAGCTTGGGGTACTGCTCAGTAGGTCAGAGCTGTGGTCACTGAACAGGAGCCAGAAGTGGGCTTAAAGCAGCTCTCCTTGGGTGAAGGGTGATTTTTATTTCCCACGGTGCTTCCCAAATATTAATGTGCCTCTGAATTCCCTGGGGATCTTATAGAGCAGATTCAGAGTCAATAGGTCTGGGGTGGGGCCTGAGAGTCTGCATTTCCAACAGGCTCCCAGGGGATGTCATTGTTGCTGGCCCACGGATCACACCTCGAATAGCAAAGCACCAGAGCAGAGGTTCTCAGCCCTGGCTACACATTATAAGCACCCAAAGAATTAAAAGAAATACGTATGCCCAGGCTCTGCCTCACATCAATTAATCAGAACCTCGGGATGTGGGGCTGGGGGACTAGGCATTGAAAAAACAGCTTTGGAGTCTTGTTCATTTTAATTATTGACCAAGGACGTACTGATGGCCTGATTCTGTCCATGTCTCTACATTCAGCCCAAAGCATCTGGGGTGGAGGCTTCCTTTGGCCCTGAAATGCTGTACTGTGGAGGGGACAGGGAAGCGGGTGGCTACAGCGGTGACCCCTCCAGCCCCCCCTGCAGCTGCTGCAGTGCCTGCCTCCTGATCTGCACCCCGTCCCAGGTGTCCTGACATGCAGGCTGCTTCAGAGCCTGCAGAGAAGGGGCAGGGGCTGGAGAACAATGCCACGCCCCACAGCAGGGGCCATGAGGGGAGGATTCTACTCCCAAGTTGAGACTTCCTGGGCTTCCTGACCCCCAGCCAGATGTGCAGAGGCCTCCCTGGGCAACCAACAGACTGCCTCTGTGCTGCCTGTACCCACCTTAACTGGGGCTGGCAGCAGCCATGCCTTCAGGGCCCCAGCCCAGGACTCCATCGGAGAAGGGCAGCCCAGGCCAAAGGTGGCCAAGGGCCAAGACCAGAGGCACTCACAGATGGCCAAGTGATTGGTGATGTGGTGGCAGTGGACAATGGGTGGGCGGGCCTATGGGTAAGGACACCTGCGTAGAGGTAGCTGGACCCCAGGCACAGACCCTGGCCACCAGGGGAGGCTGAGGGGAGTAATGCTGGACTCTAGTTCCAGTGTCTCTGAGATACTGGACAGGGGACTGAGAACAGCAGCTGCAGCCAGGGGGTCAAGAAAGAGACTCCATCCTTGGAGCCAGGATGCAAGGGACAAGGAGGTACCAGGTAGAGAAGAGGTGGTAGAAGGTCAGAAGGACTTGATGCCAGGCTGAGATGCTGAGTGAGACCCCTCCTGACCTGAACTGGTCCGCTGGGTGGGCCGCACCGAGGGGAGCGCCGAGGGGAAGAGGCCGAGGGAAGAAAGAGGCCGGTGTCTCATGCCTTCTTCTCTCAACCAGGGGGCTTTTTAAGTGACAATCATTTCTCACCTGGGACTATCACAAGCCACAGCCAACTTCAAAGCAGGACCCCTGAGAATGACTGGTTTCTAGAGCCCATGGGAGGCCTTGCTGAAAAGAAGTGGGTTATAGCCTTCGCATCCATCATTTTTCTCCAGAGAAACAGGGCCAAACTTCTCCAGGAGACCTGTTTTGGCTCGTAAGGCCTTCAGCTGATTGAATGAGGTTCACCCACATTGGGGAGGGCCATCTCCTTTACTTATAGTCTCCTGATTGTAGGTGTTAACCTCATCAACAAAATACACTCACAGCAACACCCAGATCAGTGTTTGATTAAGTCACTGGGTGATGGAGTCTAGCCCAGTTGACATATGAGATTAATGATCCCGCCCTCCAGTGGGTGCCCAAGCCTCCGAGGGGGTATGTGTTGGCCTGTGTGTGTACACAGATGTATTCTGGTGTTCAGCGTGTCAACTGGGTGTTCAGTGGAGACAGGAGTAGATTCTCCCCCACTGGGTTTGTGTCCCTGTCACCCAAGGCCTGGTCTGTGCCACAGTCTCCTAACCACTGCTTCCAGTCTGTTCTTCCACCACAGTTGTTTTTCTCTGCCAACCACAGCCAGAGAGATCATCTTAAAAGGCAAATCTAATCAGCTCAGCCTCTGACTCCCTGTTGAAAGCACTTGGTTGCCTTTGTCTTAGTACAGCTTACTTCTAGCTGAGCCATGACCTGCAGGAACTAATAATATTTCCTGAAAAATCCAGGCTGCACCGTATCTCTGGGCCTTTGCTCTTGCTTAGAATGCACTCTTTGCTTATATGAACTTTTTCCTCCCTCTCTTCTATCCTTCTAGCCTATCTGTCAACTAGTGCCCACCCATACACACACACGTGCACACACACACCAGAACACCTAGCGGCGCATCTAGACTTCCTCCACTAAGTCTCTCCTTGTCCCTCCTCGCCACCTTAGAACTAACCACTCTTTCCGTTGTATTCTCTCTCATCCACTCACCCCATTCACTTGTCTACCCTGGGAGGGGTCTGTGTAAATTTCCAGCACAGTGCCTGGTCCATCTTCCTGAACTTATTTTTATCTTTATCTGTCTTGCCCAGTGATCATGAGTTCCATGGGAGCACATCTTCAGCAGTACTACAGTACCAGACATGCATATGGTATTTTCTCAATTAATGTTTGTTAAATGAAAGAAATATGGAAGGAGTGAGCAAGGAAATGGATAAATGCATGTATAAAAACTAAGCTTCACAAAACCAGATACGTTTTTTTACCCTTGGAAGCTTCCTGATGCCTTTTTTCTAACTCCCCGCAATCTGAGACGTAAGGAGGATGATTGGGTCCCCCTAGGATGGATGGAATCACATTCCTTCTCTTTCCACTGATGGGCAGAGCAGAGGGGATGAGGGTAACGAAAGCAATAGCTGATGCATATTGAGCACTAACTACATGCTGAGCGTCACATGGATTATTTCATTGAATCCTCACAACTCTGAGGGGCAGGTTCTTTTATTATCCCCACTTTGCAGGTGAGAAAACTGAGACTCAGAAAAGGTAACACAGCAACACAGTTAGTAAGGGACAGAGCCAGGACTTGAACTTAGGCCGTCTGATTCCTGAGTCCACCCTCAACCACCACACTACACTGCCTCCTGGGGGGCATATAATTTGGTTGAACAATTTGATGGAAAGCACTTTATTTAAATCAAGTTGATCTGGACCACAGTTTGGTTTAAATTTACTTTTATCATTTACAGGTAATGTTGATGCATGATGAGGTTTCTTTTATTTTCTATTGAGATACAATTCACATATCATAAATACGTCCCTTTAAAGTGTACAAACCCAGTGGTTTTTAGTATATTCATAAGGTTATACCACCATAACCAACCACTATCTAATTCCAGAATATTTTGATCACCCCCAGAAGGAATCACATACCCATTAGCAGTCAGTTCCAATTGGCCCCTCCCTCCAGCCCCTGGCAATCACTAATCTACTTTCTGTCTCTACGGATTTGCTTATGCTGGACATTTCATAAATACGGAATCATACATTATGTGGCCTTTTGTGTCACTTCTTTCACTTAGCATGATGTCTCAAATTTCTTCCAAGTTGTGGCATATATCAGTATATCATTCCTTTCAATAGCTGGATAAAATTCTATTGTATGATAGATTGGATAATGACTAACAAAGATATCCACACCCTAATCTCTAGAATGTTACCTTCTATGACAAAAGGGACTTTGCAGATGTGACTAAGTAAGGATCTTGAGATGGGAAGATTATCCTGGATTATCTAGGGAAGGTGATGATAAAAGCAGAGATTGGAGTGTTACACTTCAAAGATTCCCCCAGCCAACGTATACAGGTAGCCACTAGAAGCTGAAAAAGGCAAGGAAATAGATTCTCCCTTCAGAGTCTCCAAAAGGAACCAGCCCTGCCAATACTTTGGCTCTAGCCAGTGAAACCAATTAAGGACTCCTGGCCTCAAGAGAATAAATTCATGTTGTTTTAAGCCACCAAATTTCTTGCCATTTGCTACAGCAGTGATAGGAAACTAATAATTTAGATATACCACATTTTGCTTATCCATTCATCAGTTGATGGACATTTTTTTCTACTTTTTGGATATTATGAATAATGCTGTTAAGAACATTCATGTACAAATTTTTGTGTGCATGTAGGTTTTCAGTTCTCTTGGGTTTATATCTAGGAGTGGAATTGCTGGGTCATACGGTAATTCTATGTTTAACTTGATGAGGTTTGTTTTGCAGAGTTTTGCACATCCTGAGAGGATAGCAAAGTGTTTCAAACAGGGCATGCTGATGGCTGGGCCGATGGAAGAGTTTATCATGCAAGAGCTCTGGGGATGGAGGGCAGTCTGGAAGTTCCAAAGGGCATATGCAGCACAAGCAGAGTTCCAAAGGAAATGAATGGGACTGCAGTTTTTTTGTGTGTGTTTGTTTGAAAATAGAAGCAAGTATGCTGTTTCCTAAAGCTGGTGCTGAAATAGTGTAGATATGACTAGTTTGGTAAAAATAAACCAATAAGAATTTCAGAGGACGGTAAGCAGCAGGAACCAATAAGAGCAATGTTTGCCAAATGGATTCGGACACAACAAATATTTCTTGAGTAACTTAGGTGAGCCTTGAGCCAGGGTCTGGGATGGGCTATTTCTTTCTTTCTTTTTTTTTTTAAGGTTTTCTTTTTTTTAATTGAATGGAAGATTCTTTAAATTCTATCACGCTTTACAATTTTCAAAAGTTTCACACACATCATTTCATATAATCCCATAATAACCCTTTTTTTCTTCTACCCCTATCTTGTTCCTCCCCGCTTCCCTCTCCCCACTGGTAACCGCTAGCTTGTTCTCTATATCTGAGTCTGCTTCTTTTTTGTTATATTCACTAGTTTGTTGTATTTTTTAGATTCCATGTAAGTGATATCATACAGTATTTGTCTTTCTCTGTCTGACTTATTTCACGTAGCATAATGCCCTCCAAGTCTGTCCAAATTTCATTCCTTTTTATGGCTGAGTACTATTCCATTGTGTGTGTGTGTGTGTGTGTGTGTGTGTGTGTGTTTGTGTATTGCATCTTCCTTACCCATTCATCTGTTGATGGACACCTAGGTTGCTATCATACGTTGGCAATTGTAAATAATGCTGCCATGAACATTGGGATGCATGTTGGGATGGGCTCTTTCATATCAGTTTTTGGATTTAGTTCTTACTAGAGCCCAATTGGGAAAGTATTACTCTCCTCCCTGTGTTACAAATGAAGATGACACTGAAGCTGAAAGGGGAAGTAACTGCCCAGGTCCCAGAGCTGGTATGTGAAGGAGTCAGAATTCAGACCAGGTTTGTCTGCTTTGAATTGCTTTTATTTCAATGGAAAAGGAGGAATTTTTCTTCAGGGTATGTGTTTGGGTTTCTAAGTAACACACGGAGAAACCTCCGGCAGTCACTTGATCTAAAACTTCTCTGGTCACTTCGCAGCAGAAAAGCCTTCTGAGGGAGATGAGGAAGAGACAAAAGTCTTATTACTCCCCACAGGAACTGGGGGGAACTGAGGTACCAAGCAGTCTGGTGGTGGTTTTAGTTCTGTTGTTTTGTATTTTTGCTTCTTGAGCACCTTCTACAAGCCAGGCTTCTCACTTGGTCATCACAGCATCCTTTTGAGGCAGTTATTATTACCTCCACTTCACAGATGAGAGAAAGGGTAGATGGAGAGGTTATGTCCCCAAAGTGATGTAAGCTGGTAAATTTTAGAGCTAGGCTCTGAACCACGTTTGCTGATTGGAAAGGCTTTGCTCTTTTCACCACACAATCTTATCAATTTGGGGGTTGGAGTTTCAGACTTAGAAAGAATTAAGATTTTTCTTTCTGGGATTCATGGTAACTGAAGTGAGAAAACAGAGAGGTTTAAGCAAATGCCTCAGAAGCCTACACTGACTTCTGAGTTGGCATGAGTTTGGGAAGGAAGACGTAGACACACCAAGCTGGGATGGACCAGAGAGACACATCTGGTCCAATACTGATGCTTAGGCACAGAAAAGGAGCACGACCTGATAGGCCATTGTAGGGATGTAGAAAGAACATGAGATTGGGGACCAAATCCTGCTCCACCACTTACTACTGGGCACACCTGGGCAAGTGATTTAATCAGAGCCTTGGTCTTCCTGCATAAAATGGGGATAAGAAGGGCCCGGTGAAAATTAGAAAGAAGACAAGAAAAGTGAGCTGGCCATAGGTATACAGCAGGCCCCAGCTTTCCCAGGCTACACAACTCTAAAGGGTGAGGAAGACCAACATCTCCTGCCTGGGCGTATTCTTGGGTGCTCTTCTGAGGCATATGGGGGACACTGGAGGCTGGAACCTTCTCCTTCCTCAGTCACTGCTGAAAGACTGGGTTCTCACTCGTAGGGCTCACCGGCCCCGGAAGTCACTGACAGCGGGACCTTGGGTGGTCTGGACTTTCGGGCAAAGAGCTTGCAGAGTCTGGAAATCCAGCCCAGCGTTTCCTCAGTCTGTAGCCCCAGGAGACTTGAGTAACAAAGATACTGCAATCCTGCTGGTGGCTGCTTCCTTGTTGCCAAGCAACCAAATATTTGATATTAAGTTCCTGTTGATGAAGCTAATTGCGAAGGTTAATTGTCCTCTGAGATGAAAAAAACGCTCCAGGAATGTATTTAGGAGTTGGTCTCTGTACTTCTGAGAGAATGTGGTTTTTTGAAAAAGCCCGTTTTTCAGATGGTGATGGCATCGGTACTTGGTTCTTCCTGCTTTGTTCATCCTTTAGAGTGGAAGTTTTCAAACTCAGCAAAGGAACTACTCAAGGGGACTCTTGCCTGGAACCTCAATCTATGGAGGAGATCATGGGTAGCTAACCTGGAGGCAGCGGGATGGATTTCAGAGCCCCACCCACCATGGCCACGCCCACTCATAGTCACGCCCACCACATCCCCTCCTCTCTCCTCCATCCCTCCACCCAGTGTCTCACCTGTTGTGCTAGTTGCTGGTTTCTCATTTGCTTCTCCATCATTACACTTTACCTCCTTGAGAGGTAAAGCTGTGCTCAATCTATCTCTGTGTCCTGAGTGTCCAGCATAGAGCCTGATGCAGGACAAGTGAACAGCCAATGCATGTCTAATAAATGATACCTTATCTGTCATGAACCAGGCTGGGTCAGGTGAATGCAACTAAAATACTTGATTCAAAGATCATATCATAGAGTTCCAACATCGTTCCAGTTGCTGGATTATGGGTCCCTGGGAAAGCAGGTCAGGGACATGAGACAAGCAGGGATAGTGGGTTTCCATCTCACCTCCATCACCTTTCCATCTCACCTCTGGTACTTACTGGTTATGGGCAGAAGGCTTCACCCTTCTAGAGCCTCAGTTTTCTCCTCTTTATGATGAGATGATAAAGTCTAGTTCACCTCTGAGGGCTGTTCTAAAAACTGGTGTTGACTATGTAAAGTCTGTGGCATGGTGCCTGGCACAGGGCAGGGGCTCATTGAATGGTAGTTGGTTTTGTTGTTGTTTGTTTGTTTTTTGTAGATGTTGTTTTCCAACAAGAGGCTGAAGTGATCACTGTGGGACAGCCTGCCTCAGGCAGAAAAGCAAACTGTGATTCAATTCATGAGAGTTCCGAGGAAAGGCACAGCACCAAAGCTGGGGGCAGGAGGCAGTGGACAAAAAGGAGTGGGGTACAGCTCTCCAAACCATCTCCAGCAGCATCTTTTCCATTTCATGAGTGAGGATTTAAGAGGGGTTTCCTTCCAAGAAGATACTGGTTCTGTCATTTGAGGGGCTGTGAGTGGTGCTGGTGTGATGATGTGGTGACCTGTTACTGGTTCTGACTCAGGGTCACCTGTGGGGACCACTAGGCAGCTGGCAGCATCACAGAGCTGAGGGGCTTCCCAGGATCTGGGTGGGGCTCAGATCCTGACACCTGGGCTCCTGAGGGCATTGTTCCTTCAGAAGTGACATCCATTCAAGTCTGCAACATCTTCACTCTCCCTCATTCAGCACCTACTTAGGGAGCCCCCATCACGTGCTAAGATGAAGCCCCCTAGAAGACCTGAGGCCTATTTTAAGGAGCTCATAATCTAATGCAGGGGTTGGCAATCTTTTAAAATAAAGGGCCAGCTAGTACAGTCATCCCTCGGTATCTGCAGGGAATTGGTTCCAGAATACCCCGCTCCCCATCCCGTGGGTACCAAAATCCACAGATGCTCAAGTCCCATATATAAAATGGTGTAGTATTTGCATATAACCTGAGCACACTCTCCACATACTTTAAATCATCTCTAGATCACTTATAATACCTAATACAATGTAAATGCTATGTAAATAGCTGCTGGTACGCAGCAAATTCAAGGTTTGCTTTTTGGAACTTTCTGGAACTTTTCCCCCTAATACTGTGTGGTTACTTGAATCCACGGATGCGGAACCCACAGATACAGGGGGCTGACTACAAATATATTTAGCTTTGTGGACCATATAGTGTCTGTTGCAATTACTCAACTCTGCCATTGTAGCGCGAAAACAGCTATAGACAATATGGAAACAGATAGGCATGACTGTGTTCCAATAAAACTCCCTTAAAAACCCAGTTTGGCCCAAGGACTATAGTTTGCTAACCCCTCAGAGAAAGACAAAGTGGTAAATAGATCGTTACAGTAAGTATCATCATGCAGATGTTACACGGTATGTCAGGGGCCCCGATGAGGGAAAAATATTTCTTGTTTAAGAAACTTCCTGAAGAAATCAGCTGGGTGCCTTTGGGAAAGTCACCCTCTACATCTTAGTTTCTCCAGTGGGATATTGATATTACAGAGCTCACAGGATAAATGTGAGGACTTATGCACGTAACATACTGTCTGGGTCATAGTGATATCCATAAACCAACTTGATAAATGTTAGCAATAATAATAGCTATTGTTTTTGAGGGCCTTTTATATGTGCTAGCCACACTTTCATGCACTTCACATATATTATCTCATTTAAACCTCATAACTACACTCTGGGAGATCTATAATCATTCCTTGCATTTTATATATAAGAAAACTAAGAAATAAAGAGGTTAAATAATTTACCTAGTAAGAGCAGAGCCAGGATTCAAAGGCAGAGTCCAGAGCCAGAACTCTAAGCATTATACCCACATTTACCACTGATTTTATATATTTGGCCCCAGTCAAGCCAGGAAGGACAGTTGCTGGTCAGTAGGCTTGTTTCTGTGGACAGCAGGTAATGGGCTTCGTTGCTCCCCTTTGGCAGCACAGCCTGAATGTCTGGGTGTGGCAGGAGATGAGTGATGCCCACACCCTATGAGCATGACACCCAAGGGGTAATTCCAGCTATGTCTGTCTCAAGGACTCAAGGGCACAAGTCTGGGTGGTTGTCTTCCAACCCTCTGCACTTTGCAGTAGAGTGTGCTTCTTGTTGTATCAAGCTTCACTCCTCCCCCTTCCTTTCTCCCCTTATCTCTAATCACCAGCTACCTCCTAAAAACAAAGAAAAAATATATAGAGTCCTGTAAGGTGGGTGATGATATCCTTACTCACCAATTTGGAGCCATCTCTTTAGAGTTAAATTTTCATACTGTGCTCACAATTGGGGCAAATGGACCAACTCTGTCAAGAAACAGAGCCATAAGCACTCTGGGCTAAGGATGCCTTCGTCGGCTTCTGACTGATGGCCTCCCAGGGATCGGATGGTCTGACTTGTGATCTGTGCTTTTAAGAGCTAATTGCATGTCTTAACTAAGCTGCTTCAGACCAAGTTACACAAAGTACAATTCCTGGAAGTCTGACACAGCTTGTCAGAGTAGCAATGCGGAGCTCATCTTACTGGAAATCTCCCTTGGTCTTTGGAAGGAGTTCAGTGTAGCAACAGTTAGGAGCCCTCACCCCCTGGACCACGAGCTTGATCACCAGGCCACGTGAAACCATCAATCCGCTCGGCAGGTGTCCCTCTTCTCTCTCCGGGCCCATAATCTGTGCGGGTTTCTGTTGATGAACTTTATCAGACATCTGGTTCTTACTTCAGGGCCATCTCACCTAAAATCGCCCACTCTTTCCCCTTAAATAAGACATCTTGATGGGTTAGTGACTAATCAGCCCATGCTCACACATAACTGTGGTTTCGTGCATTTGGTATTTTTTAATTTTGGGGGGAATGCTTGGATCCTTGGATCCTTGAAAGGTCTTAACATAGTCAAGCAAATTGTAGCTGGACTTAAATAAAATTATTTACTAGCATGGGCCAGATCAAAGACAGTTTTATCTGGCTCAAGGTCGAAATTCAGAGCACGAGACTCCAGGGAAGAGTCCCGTGTTCAAGGACTGGTGTCTGTGGCTAGCTCGTAATGATAATAACAATAATGATGACAATAATAGATACCACTGATTGAGCTCCTGTGGATCGAAAACCTCTTACGCGACACTTGTCAGCGTCACCTTTCTCTTGTTGCAGCTGCTAATGCAACGGCCAGTTCTGCGTGGGATTTGATCCATTTCCCACAGGCACAATCTGACAGTTTCTCACCTCAGATATGTGCATGTGTCACTTGCTTCCTATCCTGGAACTTCGCTGTTGATGCCGCTGTAAAACCTCATTCTGCACTCACTCTGCAAGTGCAAGGGAGTTAGTGTCCCATAAGATGGAATGTTGACCAATGCGAGATAGATGACACTGAAGACATTCTTTCTTCTGTCTCTCCCCTGATGGATGGTCCTGAGACACAGCTGGCATGGCTCAAGAGCTCTCAGAGATGCCACTGTGATTAAGCATTATGGGATTGCTTCTATTAGTTATAGCCAGAGTCTGGTGGCTACAGTGTGCTCAGGCTGGAGGATTTCTTGGCACGTGTGGCGGGGAGCTGGTCCCCAGAGCAGGGTCTCTTTAGGACAAGAGGTTCCCTTCGAGTGTGGAAGGCATCAGTTTTAGTAGTGAAGATGAGCTGGATTGGGTTAAGCTGGAATCAGGTGGAGGTAAATTTGCTTCAATACCAAAAAGGCTCAGACCTACATTCTTGACTTTCTGAGGATATTGGCTATTTACTGCCATAAATGTGGAGTAGATTGAATGCTACCTTTTTGCTCTGGAGCGCACCCCCTTTTGCTAGTCCTGGGGTTGGACTCCGTAGCTACTCGAAAACTTTCTGGACCAAGGGCTAATGGAATATCAGGTCTGGGGGGTATGTTTGGATGATTTTATGTGAGCACTTGAGCCAAAGCTCCCACACAGCATCTGAAACCCCAGACAAAATAAAATCAGGACAAACCTCAGGTGTGATAGCATCCATCTCCGCCATGACTTTGATGCTGAGCTTGGAATTCAATAATTCCCCATTCATGTTTGGAGGAGATGTACATGCTAACACACGGAGGACAATCAGGAGATGATCTAATCTAGGGGGTTTTCTGCCCGTGCTGACTGCAGGTCCCTCTTCTGCTGGCTTTAACTAGCAATGATTTTACCCAGTAGTCAAAAACGTGGTGTGGCAGAGACAATGCTAGTGTGAGAACACAGGAATATTATATTCCACAATTTCCCTTGCAGTTGTATGTGGCCTCAGATTAGGTTCTAGCTAATGGGAATGTAGGTAGATATATGCTACCTTCAGTCCTGCCCATAAAACTCCATATGCACTCATCCCCTCTTTTTCTCTTTTCCCCTCCACCTAGCTGGAAACCAAGGACCCCAGATGGCTGGAGCCCATGTTGAAAGGAGCTTGGAGGTGGAGGCACCCCAGGGAGGCGCCAGGGGGAGGAACCTGCCTCAGGCCAGGCTGTGTTAAGCCACTGAGATCTGAGATGGCTCGTTACTGGAGCTTAGCTCAGTAACGCTAACAAAGCAAGGAGACAATGCCCTGCCAGCCCCCCTGTCCCCAAATCTCCACAAGATGGTTGGAGAGCATCTCCAGTTGTCTCCTCCGCTGGTACCCCATGTTTCACCAGTTTTTGTCACACTGGATCACGATGGAGGTAAAGGAAGGTTTTACTGATGGGCAGGTGGGTTTCAGAAGAGCAGCCTCCTGTGGGAGGAGCAGAGTTTGTAACTTACTGTGATCATTTACTTCCCTGTGCATACAGGGGCGAGACCTCAGAGAAGCAGCCTGCAAAACTCCAGACCTCTCTCTTGGTTCCATCCGGTGTCCTTTCAAGTCCATTGAG
Source organism: Balaenoptera ricei (assembly GCF_028023285.1). Taxonomy (NCBI): domain Eukaryota; kingdom Metazoa; phylum Chordata; class Mammalia; order Artiodactyla; family Balaenopteridae; genus Balaenoptera; species Balaenoptera ricei. Next base: position 68,707,578 of record NC_082646.1, read on the forward strand.
TTTTGTCCTCATCCTTGGTTCCTCTCAAGAACATGAGGTTTCACCCTTCAAATCCCTTAGGTCTTGTAAACTGGAGTGCTCTCGGCTTTCTTTAGGCTGACAGGGTGTGGATTCTGCTGTCTCTGGGAGGGATGTCTCAGTGTGCCATCACCTCCTTCCATCTTCCACAAGGGGCTCATCTGAGAAGCAAGTGCACCTCTCCATGGGGACCGTTGCTTTTTCTCAGAGACAACCCAGCACAGCCTTGTTTGAGAAAAGGACATTTTTCTTTGTAGGAAGTTTTGACCTCGTTGCTTTACCAGTGATTCTTGTCATTAATATGTGGGGCATTTGGCTCTTGTCTGGGCCTGGGTTAGCTCACAAAGGCCACCAGCTGAGCTATAAGTAGCTGACTTTTTGCTACTCAGAGGAAGGGACAGCCCCTCCTTTTGGGGAGGAGGATTCCCAAGTTACTCAACTCTGTTAGGGGATTCCCAAGTTATTTCCCAAGCTATTTCCATACTCCTCCCAAAATTATATGTACACACACACACACACACACACACACACACACACACACACACACCCCTAGAAGGTGGATAAATCCATTCCCGAGCACAGCACACCAGGCACATTCCCACCTCAGAGCCTTTGCCCTTGCTGCTTCCTCTGCCTAGAACACTCTTCCCCAGATCTCTGCCTGGCTTGCTCCTTTCTTCCCTTCAGGCTTGTTGCTCAGATGTCATCTGCTCAGGGAGGTATTCCTTGACTATCCTATAAAATTGCATTCCCCACCTCCCGGCATCTTCTCTCCTTTCCCTGCTTTATATAACTTCGCAGCGCTTATCACCTTCCCACATGCTATCGATTTTATTTGTTAGTGTATTGCCTGTTTCCCTTAAACAACATATGAGCTCCAAGAAAATAGGGCTTTCATCTGTGTTGTTTCACACTCTATCCCCTGCATCTCAAACAATGCCTAGAATATGGCAGACGCTTGATGCGTACTTGTTTCTTTTTTTTTTTTAATTAATTAATTAATTTATTTATTTTTGGCTGCTTTGGGTCTTTGTTGCTGTGCGCGGGCTTCTCACTGTGGTGGCTTCTCTTGTTGTGGAGCACGGGCTCTAGGCGTGCGGGCTTCAGTAGTTGTGGCACGTGGGTTCCAGAGCACAGGCTCACTAGTTGTGGTGCACGGGCTTAGCTGCTCCGCGGCATGTGGGATCTTCCTGGACCAGGGCTTGAACCCATGTCCCCTGCATTGGCAGGCGGATTCTTAACTACTGTGCCACCAGGGAAGCCCCTGAATGCTTGTTGAATGAATTAATGATCCCCTTTTACAGATAAAGAAGCAAAGTCTCAGAGGGGGTGGTGAGATTCAGAGCTAGCAAGTGTCAAGAAAGATTTTAAACCCAGGAATTTCCGCTTCAAAGCATGTTTATTTTCTGCTCTGACATCAGATTTCAGGCATGTGCAATGTGGCCCTGGAGCTGTTATATTGGACATGCAGCCACGAGAAGAATATTTGCTGTCCCACATCAGGCATCAACGAGCTGACTGCTCCAGGGGCCGTGCATGCTTCTGTCTGCAGTGCTTCTGTTCTACCTACGGAGACATTTACCTTGTCATCTGTGGTCTTCTAAATTGCTTCACCTTTCTGTGGATCAAACACCTTGAGCTCCCTATTTGCAAATATTGCCTTTGAGGTTTTCAAGCCATGCTGGAATCCCGTCATGCTTGACGGGACTCTGGTCGGGTGTTCCATGACCCCTTTGGCAGCCTCACAATTCTCATCAGCATGCTGTCTGTGCCTTCCTTTTCCAGGCGGCTTGCCTCTGAGGAGGTGACCTGTGATTAGCTGCTCACGTTTTGCTGATCGGGGTTGGAACTGCCACATTCACCTCACTTCGAGCCATAATGCTTTCCGCGGAAGGGATCAAGTCTTGCCTTAAATCAGTGGGGTCTTTAAATAATGCTGATACCTACATCCAACCCCCAGAGATTCTGATTCAGTTGGTCTGTGCAGCCAAGGCAGGGAATGCTGCTTAGGTTGGCTGTAGAGCGTCTTTCTGAGAGGAGAGGTAAAGAATGCAATGTGACTGAAAGCAGAAGCATTTCCAAAAAGTCACTCCTCATCCTCCAATTCTTACTTCCTCGTGTGACAGCCTACTAGGACCTGGAGACCTTGGCCTCCTTAATTTCACTGCAGAATTCTGATATATCTGTTTTCCTAGATGGCTTTCTTACTACAAACGATGGCAGCACTGGTGAATATGAGGTTCTCTCCTTTAACCGCACGTGCCTCAGTTTTCTCATCAGTAAAATAGGCATCATAATAATAGCACTGACATTATAGGTTCAAGACTTAAATGAACTAATGTATGTTAGTTAGTAGTTAAGTGTCTGGCACACAGGCCTGTATGGGGCAGCTACCATTGTTGTTATTAAGCATCTTACTTTTTAAATGCCTTATCCAAAGTCTGTTGTTACAGTAATTGGTATCAGCTCCGACATAACCTTTCAACTAGATCTTGCATGACTCTTCAAGGGCCTTTGCCATGTCTCTGGCACACTCCAAAGGTGTACAAAGAAAGTCTCATCCCATGTCTCTTTAAAACTGAACAACATTATCGCAAATTTTGGGTTCACTGCAGAGAATTTCCTGCTTGGACACCATCCAGTCTCACTTGCTTCTGGACCAGCTTTCTGGGCCTGGTACCATAGTGGTATCTATTCCAGGGGTGGCTGTGATCACACCTGCCACACTCAGGACCCCCAGGCCAGTTCTGTGGCCCAGCTTTGTGCCCTAAACTCTGGAGCATGGCTCTACTGGTCCAAGGCTCAGTTTTCTTCTCTCCTTGCTGCAGGCCCAGAAGTGGCTGTGGACAGATGCCACCTGGCCTGTGGAAGTGACCATGGGGGAGGGCAGCAGGAAAGTGAGTGGAGGGGGCCAACATTGGAAGGGCCTGTGTGTGGAGAGCCCAGGGATTGCGGGCTGGTACAGCCAAACTATTTTGTCCAATCACACATACAAGGATCTCCTGGAACTGGACTCGGGAAATTAGCTGTGGGAGCCTGGGATGCTGGACCCAGACCAGGGTGCAGCATCCATATCTGCCCATGGCCTGCAGTGGGTGAAACAAGGGCGCCCACCTCAGGGTGAGACCACAACCAAAGTAAGGCAGATAGTGCAATAGTTGTTCCCATCTGGAGAGAATGACCAAGTGACCCGTGTCTGTGGGCTAGACAGACTAGGTGATCCAGATACCACTTCAGCCTCCTGAAACTGTCGGCTGGGAGTTGGGGCAGACTAAACCTTGTGTTGGCCAAAAGGTTTGTTTGGGATTTTCCATAACTTCTTATGGAAAAATCCAAAGGAACTTTTGGGCCAACCCAATATTTAACAAGAGTAGCCATGTAGTGTGATAAGTTTCATGCCAGGGACAAATAGATGGCTGTGGGCATAAGTCACAGGAGACCCAACCTCATATGGGACTCCCAGTGGCAGCCACTTCCCTCATCTGGGGCTGAAAGCTGTCAGGCCACAAATGCTTGCTTCATGACCACCCCATTCTGCACATGAGGGAAGCGAGGACACCATGCTTGTCTTGAGCTGGGCCTCGTGGGGCTGTCCTGGCCCAGCACCCCTGAGAGGAGGGATTAGGTCATCTTGTTTACCACTGCGTCTCTCGCGCACAGGAAATTACGTGGCCTTAGCAGATGCTTTATAATTATTTGTTGAGTAACTGGATGAATGCATGAACTAATGAATGAATCTCAGCACAGAACAATGATGGGAAATCCAAGTAGGTGGTGCCCAGAAGTCCACATGACAGGTAGCTGGCAGGTAGCAGGGCACAGTGTTGTAAATAAGGCAAGCCAAGACACCAGCACTCAAAATTACTGGGATGGGAGTTTGCATCAGGGACCAAGATGGGCACAGAGAGTGGGCGTAATGAGTCTCTGTGAATCATGGCCCAGGACCTGGGCAGGTGTGGGTCTGTGGTTGGGGAATCAGTGGGCCCAGCAGCTGGGAACGGCTGCCAGTGGAGGCAGGGCTGACACCGTAGGGAAAAGACATATGGTCCATTCAAGAGAGAGCCAGTTAGTGACTAAATTGTTTTGGAAGTGTAATATTTCTGAGGTGGATGCAGAATCCACAGACTTTAACTGTAGATCATGTCATGTTTTCAAACACATGTCTCTGTGTCGACGATTTCACTTATTCTGCAGATTATGCCTGATTCAAGAGCCATAATTCCTGCCGATAAGACTGGAGCCATGTCATTTGGGTTCCCAAGTTGGGTTTGCGGATTGTACCTAAACAGCCATCTCTTCATTTAGGAGAGCTGCGATTTGAAGATGCACCATCAGCGCGGACGTGGTGACAGACGAGAAACCCCAGGTCTGGCAGGGTCTCCTCGAAGCAGAGCTGGCTATGCACCTGGCAGGCCCTGTCCATCCTTGGGGCTGATGTTATCATCTCATGTGTGGCCTTCTGCTTTTGAGACTGGTGGGTGCCTGAGGCAGCTCGTGTGCTGAGAGAGCAGAGACAGAGAGTCCAAGATTGGAGGGTCATGTCTAGTACCAAGGACAGCTGCCTCCAAGGCTCCCCAAGCCATAATTTACAAGGACCAGCAAAGCGCAGAGACCCTCGGATGCCATGAAACCCAGGCTGACCTCCCAGGGCCCTTGAATATCTGCGTGAGGCAAGGCACCTGCAGGTATAGGGAGCCTGGTTGAGTCAGGCTTCGTGAGGTCTCAAGAGGAGACATGCACAGACAAGCTGCAGTGATGGGGGTTATTACAGGTGTACAGGGGAGTGTGGAGTAGCTCAGATATCTCCTCAACTGACATACACATTCCCTGTGTCTGGAGTTTCTGGGATTGCACCAAGATGCCAGATTCCTAGAGAACCCTCAGTTCAGTATCTAGGAATGAGGATCTGTTTTTTTGGTGATAGGATGTTGAATGGGACTTCATCTGTTTTCTTGGAATTGGAAGTAAAACCCAAAGTTGAAATCAATAGGTGCCATGTGTTCCCACGTTTCTAGACGGGACCACCTGATGCCTCCCCGTGAGGGCACCATTCACACACTACTGAGCTACAAAAGCAGGAGGTAAGTGGTCTTTGAGGCTGTGAAGGGTTAACACAGGGGCAGAGTGCAGCAACTTCCCCTTTCCCTTGTCTGGGGGGTGGCCGGGGACAAGGGGTGGTCTATACGCTCTCCTCAGCCAAGTAAATGGGACTCCGAAGAAGTGGCAGGGTCCTAGAAAAAGGGCGACTGCCATCTCACCCTGAGCATTTAGTTCTTCCTGAAATGGCAATTCTCAGCATGTCACAGAGACACTGGTTAACTCAGTAGGGTAACAGATGGGGTGTATGAGCTCAAAGTTATGGTTAAAATTTTATGAAGATCATTAGCTTTGTATGAGCAAACCACAGCTGTTATTGGTGTATTTTGATGAGTAATACATATACACACACATACACACACATACACACACACACAAATACACACATACACCTGCATACATACTTTTTTCTTTTTTTTTTTTAAGTAAATTCATTTATTTATTTATTTATTTATTTTTGGCTGCGTTGGGTCTTCGTTGCTGCACGCGGGCTTTTTCTAGCTGTGGTGAGTGGGGGCTACTCTTCGTTGCAGTGCGCGGGCTTCTCACTGTGGTGGCTTCTCTTGTTGCGGAGCACGGGCTCTAGGCGCGCGGACTTCAGTAGTTGCGGCATGCAGGCTCAGTAGTTGTGGCTCACAGGCTTAGTTGTTCCGCAACATGTGGGATCTTCCCAGACCAGGGATTGAACCCGTGTCCCCTGCATTGTCAGGAGGATTCTTAACCACTGCGTCACCAGGGAAGCCCCCATACTTTTTTTCTTTAGATGATTAACCCCTGAGGCAGAACCTGTATTTTATTCTCCCGGCGCAACCCCCTTAGCCTGCTTGTGTTGAATGCTTAGAAACAATGTCTCAAAGAGACTAAGCAAACCAGCTCTAACTGACCTTCCAGTGGCTCAAAGTGACAGAGGTTCCTGTGCTCTGTTGCAAAGCAGGAGAAAGCACCCCTCTTCTTCCTGTGCTGAGCGGTGTTAGCAGCCCACCTCAAGAGAGCACGCGGTGGAATAGAAACTTCTGGCCTCCCTTCAAGGCTCCCCTGTTCCATCTCAGCCACCCTTCCACAGGGCGTGCACCTGCGCTTCCGGGAGAGCTGAACTGGGGGACACTTCTGACTGGCAGAGACACCAGGCTGTCCTCAGAATGGCCCCGTGGCCTGCTAAGGCTTGCTTTCTTTCTTCTTAAATTTTTATTGAGTTATAATTTACATACCATACAATTCACTTGCTTTACTTGCACAATTCAATGATTTTTGGTATATTTACAGAGTTGTGTCACCACAGGCATAGGTTTGGCCGTGCGGCGTGTGGAATCTTAGTTCCCCGACCAGGGATGGTACCTGGGCCCCCTGCAGTGGAAGTGTGGAGTCTTAACCTCTGGACTGCCAGGGAAGTCCCAGGCTTTCTTACTGAATCTTAGGTGCTGGAATTCCTCTTCCCTTAGGATTAGTTTTCTGCCAGGAAGCTCCTCAGTATTTCATGTAAACAGCCTTTTGCGTGCCTGGCCCCCCCCCCAATCCAATAGATGGAACCTTAGGAATAAGAGCAGTTAATGTTTACTGACTACTTACTACATTCGAGGTACTGTGTTAAGCACTTTGCATACTTGAATTGATTGAATTCTCAAAATAACCTTGTTAGTCAAGATTCTCGTGATTGCAAGTCACAGAAACTCCAGCTAAAACCAACTTAAACATTACAGGCAATGTATTGACTTACGTAACTGAAAACTCCAATCACAAGCACATGCCAAAATTAAACAAACAAAACAGTGACATGGTACCTCTGGATGGATCTTGGATACTTTTTCTTTTCCTTTTTCAGTTGTAAAATTTGTATTTGTTTATACTAGACAGTGATTATTTTATAATCAGAGAAACTTTATTTAAAAGGGTCTTGTATAGTATTCTCCCGCATTGTTTTGTATATTATAATCAACTGGGACTCTTGTTTTCTGGACTATGGTCTCCTCAAGGGCGGAGACTTCTTCTTACGTGTCTTTGTAGTCTTTTCCTTGCCTTTTAAATTTGTGCTCAGGGACATGTGTAAAGTGGATTGAACTCATGTGTCTCATAAGAGAAGCTTTTTGCAGTGTCAATTTTTCCAGAAGGCAGATGATAATAAGAAGGTAGTTTACACTTGATCCAATACATGATTTCTCAGGACAAACCATGTAACCTCAAATGGAGGTAATAATCCCAGGTTATTGTGAAGCTCAAGTGAGTTAAGAGCCCCGTGTGAGCTGTAAAACTGTGCACCTGGCAGTTGGCGGTGACTTGGGTTTATGGAGTCTTCTCCTTCCGAAGCCTCTATCCAAGGTGAGTCATGTCTATTTCTAAATTTTCTAAGAACCATCATTATCTCTTGATGAAAAGAAATGGTAGGAGAGAGAGAGAAGCTGAGAACATCAATTTAGGACACATTATTAATCCCCTGCCATGAGCACACCCCACACCCACATATCCTACTGTCAGATTGTCAGATTCTCCTAACATCTCATTCTGGAGAGCTTGAAGGGCCGTCAAGCTCAGGTTTAAGACTGAGTTCAGGATCTTGCTTCCCAAATGGGTCCTCATGATGTGTTCTCATCCCAGGGAGTGGCGCCTCTTCTACCCTCAACTCCTCTCTTCCGCACGCTCCGTATTCAAGCCGCTGCTGTTATCCGTCTGCTTTACCTGTTCCACGCCTCTGGAATTTCTTCTTCTCTCCATCTTCACTGCCATGACCCTGGTCCAAGCTACCATCATCCCTACCTCCTCCTTGATCTACCTGGGGAAGGGTTTGCCTTCCTCTAATCAAACACAACTCTGATCATGTCACCTCCCCGCTTAAAACTTTTCAGTGGCTTCCCTCACCCTGAGGATAAAGGCTCCATCCTTAACAAAGCTTATGAAGGCCCTCATGGTAGGGTACCACCTACTCCACCCTCATAGTTTGCCTTTCATTCTTTCTGCCTCTCCTCCATGAGCTGTCTACAGGCCCCCTTGCCTGCTTCTCCATGTACTGGTCCCCAGGATGGAAGGACATGCCTCTATCTTCCAGTTAATGCTTCTCAACACAGCTCAGCTCAGATGTCACTTCCTCAGCATCCATCTCTCATTTCGCTGACTGGTTTCATCTGCCTTTTATAGTGTCAGAATTCTATGTGTCTCCTTCTTAGTACTTAACTACAGTTCAATTTTACATTATTTGTTTAATTATGTGATTAATATGTCTTTTCAACTCGTCTGTAAGCTCTGTGAGGGTAGTGACTGTGTCTCTTTTCATTCACTGTTGTGTCCCCAGCACACAGCACCCAGCAGACGATTGATACATAGGTGTCGAATGAATACACGCATGCATGTCAGGTACTGTGCCAGGAGCGAGGGATACAAAGACAGATCAAGTGATGCTTCTGCCTTCAAGGTTCTCATAGCCTAGTAGGAGGGACAGCGCAGGTAGACTGATGATTTCAAGGGATCTGTGGAGACCCTCCAAAGAATTGTTTGATGGGGATAAAATGCATATAGAAGGGAATATAAGCAGGCCCAGTCACACCAATGTCAAAAAAAATAACTTGTATACACACACACACACACACACGCACACACACACACACAGCGTATCATAGCTATATGAAAAATAACAACACTGCTCCTGGAGTCTGAAGACCTAGATATGAATCTGAACTTTTTCTCTTTCACTTAATAGCTCTGAGCCCTTGTGCAAGTTATTGATGCCATCTGAACCTCTTCCTTTCCTCATCTGTAAAATGAGTGCTTAATATTGACCTCATGGACTACTCTGAGACTTAACTAGATATATGTCAAAGTGTGTAGAATGTAAATGCACATCATGAATATTTGATAGTTGAATTTCTTTTACTTCTGATCACACTGAACCCTGATTATCTACCGTCCCACCTAAGACAATTTTTCAGATGGTGAGTGCCCCGCAGGAGACACCTGGCCTTCTGCCCTTTTGCTCTGTGCCTGCACAGAGGGATCTAGAAAAGATAGCCAGCTGAGTACATGACTCTGCAAACACTCGTGACCCCTGGAGAGGAGGTGAAGGTCTTTTTGAGTTTGCCCATTCGGTGGAGTTTGGACACCCTGTTCTTGTTCATTTTCCCCAGTTTGGCCAATCTACCCAAGTTTGAAGCAGAGGAAAGAAGTTTCTTCCCCGCCTCTGCCCTTGTCCTTCCTGGTGGTTTTCCTTGAACCATTAATCATGAAGCTACATTCTGGGCCTCCCTGACCGTGGTTCCCACGTGTGGGCACTAGGCCTCCAGGGCCACGGGTCCAGAACTCCAAGCACCCCGCCCTCTGCTCACCCTTCCCCTCGGCCCGCCTTTCCCCAGGGCCCCACCTGCCTATGTTGCTGTTAACATGGAAGGACAAATGCAGTCCTATATTTCAGAGTCATCTGGCAGATCTGATTAATTTTGGAAATGAACAACGTGCAGATTCATCACAAACTTTCAGGTATGAGCAGCCATAAACAGAACCAGAGCATGGGGCACTATTTATTTATTAAAACAGTAAATTGAAGGGAAATGGGCTATTTATTTTGCACGATGTCTTCCACAGAAGTAATTGGCTCATTAATCACACTCTCACCGTGGTCGCGTTTAGAAGGTCAGGCTCACCAGGGAGATGAAATGGGGTGGTGTATATAGCCCTGGCAGCATGTGGAGCCCCATGAGGCTGTCTCCTGGGGGCCCTGGTGTGTTCTGGGGAGATTCTGTATCACACGAAGGCAGGTAGCTGGGAGGTGGTATGGCGTAGTGGTTAGAGCCACAGACTGGCAACAGGGGGCCTGGGTTCAAATTCTGGCTACTACACTTGCTAGCTGTATGACCTTAGGCAAGCTGTTTAACCTCTGTGCCTTGGTTTCTTCACCTACAAAATGATGCTAGGAATGGTACCTACCTTGTAGGGTACCATGAGTTTAATGGTACCTACCTACTGCAGGTAGGTCAGGTTTGGTGCAGCTATGGGTGTTAGTTGTATTTACTCCTTTGGTCCAGGCAGAGCCTCAGGGTGGGGTGTTCTGGAATGAGTGGAGCTTGGAGCATAAGGTTACTGTGGGGTTCCCACAGCCCCAAGGGAAGCAGAATCGTGTAGGTGAGGCTAAGAGGACAGGCTCTGCAGTCAGCCTCCTTGGGTTCAAATCTAGCCTCTGTCTCTTGCTAGTTATATGTCCTTACAGAATGATTTGACCTTTCTGTGCCTCAGTTTTCTTAACTGTAAAATGGGCATGATAACAGTGCTGCTTGATTGGGTTATAACGGATATGAAAGGAGAAAATAAATGGAAAGTACTTACCTCAGTGCCTGGCCATAGAAGTAATCAAATGTTTTTTGTTACTATAATCATTTTTAGGACTTCCTGGCCTGTGATTTTCCCCCAGACACTGAGCATGGTCCCTGTGAGCACAGCAGGTGAGACACGCACTGAGCTTCAGCCCCCTTCCCTGGCAGGGATGGGGAGGTGGTCAGACCCCAAAGGGGGGAGGGCTGAGGAAAGTGTGCCCACAGCAAAGGCTGGTGCCACAGTGCAGCTGGAGGGTCCATGCGGTTTGGGCAGGTGATGGAATGACCAGGGATTTGGGTTTCTGAGGCAGGGCATGGCACTGGTGAGTAGGTGGTCTCTTGGCACTAGCACCCCAGACAATGAGGGGCTCCAGAGCACCAACCCAGTGGGCTGGGGTTCACGGAGACTCAGTCCCACCTGGGAGTGGGACTTCCGGAGCAGCACAGGGGCGTGGGGGGTGGAAAGGCAGGATGGAAAGGTTAAATATGTAACATACGTGCACACTTCCCCTCTCTCCGGTCCTCCACCCTGGTGCTCTCGCTTATGGAAGCCAGAGCCTCAGAATCTTTCCTAACACATCGCTTCAGGCACCCATGACAACCAAACGCACTCCCATGGACCGGATGTGTTTGCTAGCCCAGCACTACGAGGTCAAAGGCCCATGTAGGCTCTTGTAGAGCATTGATTGAGACCTACTCCAGGCCCCCACATGCTGGTAGGAGGGACTGAGGCTACGGGAGGAGGCCTGAGTCTTGATGACCCTAGAGGGATGGACAGGAGAAGCCAAGGCTGAAGACATCCCCCAGGGACTCAAGCCGCGAGTGAGGAGCCCTCTCTCCTTCTCCTCTCTCTTTCACACTGATGAAAGGAATCATCAAATGGGAAAGCGCGTGGTATGGTTCATTTCAGCGAGGAGGCACTCAGAGACTGGGGTGGGGTGGGTGCACTGGGGCGACGGGAGAGGCAGACGGCAGGGCGTCCAGACCAGGGCAAGGCTGAGGTGAGCGCTGGTTATTCCCACTCTCCGCTCTCCTCCAGCCTGCTCTGTGCGTCCGTGGCTCCTGGGCCCCGACCTCCCGTTGGGTTTGACCAAAGGGAGGCTTTGGCAGAATATCTGACAGCGGGAGGAAGGAGAAGTGGAGATGTTCAGCCCTGCCCCCTGAAGGCTCCCTCCCTGCTGCGCTGTTGGTTCCATGGAGGTGGGGGGGTGTCCCTCCGGGGGGGGTCCCTCCCTTTGGCTGAGGATCCTGTAGGGGAGCCCACTTCCACGGCTGCAGTCAGTGAGCTTGGGAAGCATTCCCCCCTCTGTGTCCCGTTAGCAATAGGAGTGGAAACTTCTGGTCCTGCTATCTTGGGGTGCTTCACCTCACCTGGCCCACACCGCTGAAGAGCTGCCGTTGCCCTCCTTAAACTCTCTTCAGTTAGCCCCACCTCACCCCCACTTACCTGAGGGCGCCATCTGTTTCCTGCCAAGGTCCTGACTCACACAGGGTACAGAAGGGTCTTTTTGCCCTAATAGGAGAAGGGGTCAGGTTATACCAGGACTATTTCCATGGCCAGGAAGTGCAGATGGACCAGGTATGAGGAGATCATCTTAGGGGACCAGAACGTATTGGGGAAAATAACCTCCATGCCTCTCCTTGCCTTGGGGATCACTTCCTTACAGTGGCCCTTTAGTAGTTCAATCCCTTTTGGAAATCCTGGTGTGCCTCACCAAGGAACCCAGGGCTGGGATTTGAGTGCCCCCTTCAGACAGAGCACAAAGGGAGCACAGCGCCCCCTAGGGGCTATTGTGAGGGTGGCAGCAGCAGGAGCTGGAAGGTCCCCTAGAAGAGGAAGGAGGAGGGACGGGGGGACGGAGTGGGGAGGGGCTGAAAGGGGGCCAGAATTTAGGCCACTGTTCCCTCCCTCACCAGGAGCAACTCCTCCTGGGAGAAGGTTCTGTGCCATGGGCTGGATTCTGGATATTGCCTACAAAAGTGCTGTGTCAGAAGCAGGATCTGCTGTATGATTTGCTGGGTCCGGTACAAAAAAATACAGAACCCCTTGTTCAGAAATTATGAGGAATTTCAAGACAATGACACCAGAGCATTAAACTAAACTTGGGTTGGAGGTGGAGGGGGAAGCTCTGAACTCGGGGTCCCATGCCATACCCCCATGAAACTGCCACTGGCCACAGGTTTTTCCTGTGGGGACCATGGGTGGGCCCCCCTCCCCTGGAAAGTGACAAGGAGGTTGAACAGAGAGAGGAGGCATTATGTGGTGACAGTCTTTAAAGTCTGGCTCCCAGGTGTGGCCACACTGTGTAATTTGAAAAAATATCCACCTTGGGCCTAATGCCTCCCTTGGCCCTTTCTAGCCCATCAGCTAGCAAAGCACCAAGGAAAGACACGGTTCCTGTCTGTGGATGGAGAGAGATGGGCGAAGCCAGAGCTGGGCAGCAGGACTGGGGGTCTCGTGGGATCAGGAGCTAGAGGTATACCCACCACGTTCCCCTCCCTCCTCTTGCACGCTGAAGGCAGGAGGAGGAGCGGGGCTGAGCACACAGTTTTGGGTGTCTGTGTCCCGTGTTTGTTTTCCTGGTTTAGATTGTCATGATAGTGAAGAAAGCAAACAAATATAGGTTCTTAAGGCCATGTAATCTCTGTCTTGCCTCAGAACTCCCTTGGATCTCTTGCCTGTAATTGGAAAGAAATGGTGAGACTAAAAGGGCTCTGATTTCCAATAGCCTCTGCTTTGCAAGGATCATATTAAATAACATTAAATGATGGCAGCCTTATTCCTGTAAAACAGACTTTTGGAGAGTGGGCAGAAATAACTTTCCTCTTTGGGATCAGTGCATATGCATGTGAGTGTGTGTGTGTGTGTGTGTGTGTGTGTGACATACTGCATGCGTGTGCACACAGGTGGGTGTGTGCGGGGCTATGTAAGCCTGTGCCTGTCTGTACACAGAAGGTGCAAACGCATGCCCATTTTTTACTTGTGTACACAGCAGTGGTAAGGATTGTGAATGCGTTCACACACGCGTGAGGGTCTGTCCATGAGCAGATTCTGGTGTCTAAAATCTTTACATCCTGCTTCGGTCAGTCTTGTTTGTTGTAAACAGCAGGGGAAGGAACCAGCAGCACGTGTGCAGGTTTGGTCTGGGGTGAGGGGGGCTGTCTGTTGTCTCCATCTGTGTCATGGCCACATTAGAGCTCCTGCATGGTGGGTCCACTGCCTCTGTTCACCAGCACCTTTTTCTCCTCTTCTCGCCCTGGTTTCCCCCTCTTGACCTCAGTGCACACAGACTCTGGCTTGCTTGGCCCTCCGGGGCTCATCTCTATGTACGGCAATGGTTCCTGGCCTCCTTCACCAGCTGGCTGATTCTTTCCATGTGCCATGGTGCCAGTTTGCAGGCAGAATGTGATTGGCCCAGCTCAGCTTCTTGTGTTGTCATCAATTGCTGACCAGCCTCTGGACACCTGCCCTCGGGTCAGGTTGGATCAGCTATGGAGGGGGAAAGCATGGTCAGGGTATAAGAGGGGTCACTGCTGGGGCTGTGGCTGGGACAGTTTTCCTTAAGGAGTGGACACAGAAGGCCATGATGAACATCCCACGTCCTTATGCAGAGTCCCTGTCACCAGCTCAGGGCCCACCCCTCTCCCAGCGGAGGCCGGGACAGCTGGGGCTGCCCCACAGGCAGGACTTGCCGGGCAATGTGGGCGTGGGTGGAGGCAGCCTTTTGGGGCCTGGGGTCTGCTCATCTCCCTCCTCTGCTCTCCTGTTACGGGTTGAATTGTGCCCACCCCCCCACTCATATGTTGAAGTCCTGACCTCCTGTACCTCAGAATGTGACCTTGTTCGGAGATGGGGTCTTTACAGAGGTCCTGAAGCTAAAATGAGGTCATTAGGATGGGCCCTAATCCAATATGACTGGTGTCCTTATAAGAAGGAGAAATTTGGAAACGAGACACACACACAGGGAAGACGACGGGAAGAGACACAGAGAGAAGAGAGTTATTTACCAGGCAAGGAGAGAGGCCTGGCACACGACCTTCCCTCACAGCCCTCAGGGGAACCAACCTTACCAACACCTTGATCTTGGACTTCTGGGCTCCAGGACTGTGAGACAACACACTTCTGTTGTTTAAGTCACCCAGTCTATGGTACTTTGTTGTCAAAGCTCTAGCAAACTAATATCACCCCCAAGAAAAACTTCTTGAAAAGAAGGAAAGAAGCCACAGGACTCCAACATCCCTAGAGGGTGGGCTGGGGCTATAGACGTCCAGTGGGAGGGACAGCCGGGAAGCCAGGCCTCCTTGCACCCATGCCCCACCCCCCCGTGTCTAAGGCCCCTGACCTGGGTTCTTCTGACACTTGGCCTCTGGACTCAGCACGGGAGGAAGCTCTGAGGCTGGTGCCTGAACTAGGCGTTTACCATCTCTGATGGGACCCACTGAAGTCTTTAGGTCAGAAAAAATCTGAGGATATTTGCATCTGAGAAAGACCCCTTGAGAATTGCAGTGAGGAGGGCAGGTGAGGTGGGAGAGGGGAGACGGGAGGTGGGGAGGCAGGTCCTTGTGAGCAATGAAGAGGCCTGGGGAGGGGATTCCAGAGCTGTTTAGGGGGTATCACTGTCTTGATGTACTGACAAGATATAGGGGTGAGGAGTGGGGGGGACGGTTAGAGATGAGAGGAGGACTCTGGCCTGAGCACCTGGAGGCGGGTGGCGCTGGTCACCAGGGTGGGCCTGGGAGGATGAGGGACAGGTCTGTTCTCTGCACATCAGATCAGCACTGTCCAAAGGACAGCGACCCAGCTGCCCGGGGCCGTTGGCAGAGGGCGACTGGGCCTGGGGCGCAGAGGCGAGGTCCGGGCATAGACGTAGGTTTGAGTATCACTGCCCAGGTGGCACTGTGTCATGGCTGGGGGCCCTTGTGCGGGAGGACTGGGTGTGAGCTGCTTCTCCCAGGAGCAGGGCTAGAGACTAGTGTTCAGGAGGTGATTGGGTCGAGCCCTGAGAGGGAGGGGGGGCGATGACAAGGGGAGGGAGGAAGGACACAGGGAGAAGACAGCCATCTACAAGCCAAGGAACGCCTGAGGCTGCTAGAAGCTCAGCTCGGGGAGAGGCCTGGAACCGATTCCCCCTCACAGCTCTCAGAAGGAGCCGACCCAGCCGACTCCCTGATTTCGGACTCCTAGCCTCCAGAACTGTGAGACGACAGTTGTTTAAGCCACCCAGTTTGTGGCACTTGGTTGCCCCAGGAAACTAACGCACCGTGATTCATGGAGGAAGCGAACGGTCTTAGAAACTGGATGGGGCAGTTGCTGTAGGCAAGTGTCTGGAGCCCAGCAGATGACGCTCCAGTGGCCAGCGAGCCATCCTGGTTTCTCGGGACGGAGGACTGCGGCTGTCTTCCGGAGGCGGTAACCGCTGCGCAGAGGCAGAGGGAATCTTCTCTCTGGAGGTGGCCCTGAGGTCGAGGTGCCCTTCTCGCTGCCCTGGGCCTCCTAGAGAAAGCCGGCAGCTTGCACAACAAGCTCCCACTGTCTGCAGGGGCTTAAAGCCTCCTTTCTCAGGGTTGTAGAGTAGGGAGAGCACACTGGGACACATCTTGGGCTACAAGAACTCCAAGTTCAGAAGAGCCAGGCCTGAATCTCCACCGAGCACCAAATAACTGCAAAATCCCTTTTCTTAATCAATAGTATTTTATTGTCAGTTATAAATATTTTCCATGTGTCCCCTATTTACAGTTGCAAAATAGTTTATGATATTATACCCTCACCCACCGTTCGACCTCTTTCTATAAACTCCATTGAAAATTGAATAGGAAATAAAAAGCTCTTTTGGGGGCCCACCAACCTGGTTCCCCAGACTCCAAACAACCCCACACGGACAGCAGGCAACGTTGCAGCAGGTGCTACACAGTAGCAAAGGGGTGGGGTGTGAGGCGGCTCCCGGCGGGGTCAGGACGCCAGGCTCCTCAGGACATTGGTGATACTCCAGTGCTGGCCCGAGCACCTCTGCAACACCAGCTGGAAGCCAAACTCTGCGCCGCTGTTCTCCTGCAGCTCCAGACAGCGCTTGGACTTGCGGTTCTGGATGGGGCCTCCCTAGGAGCCAGGGCGGAAAGTGGGGTCAGAGGGCATGGGGGAGCCTCAGGCCTAGTGGCTGGTGGGGATTCCTTGTAGGTGCAGATGTCTGGGATCCTGTGAGGCTGCGGGAGGTCTGGGGTCAGCACTCCCACGAAGCCCGAGGAACCCTGTCTCGAAGTGCTGGTCTTCTCCCTGAGACTGAACTTGCGCCTCTGTTTTCTTCACAGGGCCCTAGTTCTTTGCTAGGACAGAGGACAGAGACGCTCCACCCCAGCTTCCGTCTACCTGGCTGGGGTGTGGCATGCTGGTCCGCTCCTACAGCTCCTACCCCAGGGGCTGGGTCCTGCTCCCCATAACCACGGGCTGGGGCCCCGTTCTGAAAATCCTAGTTCCTTGGGACCATCCCATGATTGGCCTGAATTTGAGCATTGCCAGAGGCCCAGGACCTCCTGCTTTTAGGGTCCTTGCCCCCAACTGGACCTCTGGAGTCATCAGTGCTGGCCTCAACCAAACCCAGGCTCCTAGATACTATCGTAGGGCACTGGGCTCCCTTAGCCCTGGATATGCATGGTTTCCCTCCATGCTACTGACGTCCCAGAAGGTTCTGTAGCCATGCATACTCAGTTTATGCTCAAAGCCCCTTGAAAGAAGGGAGGTTCTGCTTCTCAAAGCAGCCCCACAGCAGCAAAGAAGAAACCCCCAATTTTTGCTTTTAGTGAGATCCTTGCAGGCCTTAGACACTCTGGGGCTACTGGTTGTCACCTGGGCATCAGCTCAGACTGTGTGAGTGTCTCTGAGTTCCACCAAAGATGTGCTCAACTGGGCTTTGGCCTCCCAAGCAGGCAGGTTCTTAGAAGTGGGCCCCCTGTAGCTTAATGGTCCTTGAGTGTATGGTCAAACTCACCTTTTCCCCAGAATCTACTCCTCCTGTGTTTCCCATCTCAGCAATGACCAGGCATTTCCACCGATGCCTCTGCCTTCTCCCCACCATCTGATTAGGCACCAAGTCCTGCCAGTTCCACCTCCCTCATGCCTTGTGCCTTCATCCCCATCCCATCACACCTGCCCTGGTTTGGCCCACTGTCTTCTGTCACCTGGACAGCTGCACCAGCCTCCTAGCTGACCCCCCTTTCCCCTCCAGAAGCAGGACTCTGCAGCCCACCCTCCAGCTGCCCCCCGTGCCCATCCCAGCGAACAGCACTCTGTGAGAGAGGGGGACGCACACCTCTTCTGTAAGGAAGTCATCCCCGGTCGGCCACCGCTGTCCCCATGGCGACCACTGACACCTCAAGAGAACATTGAGGTTCAATTCTCACAGCTGCCTGGGAAACTGGCAGCCTCTCCCGCCGCTGAGCCCTGCGACCCACCGACCCCATGCCCCGGTGGGTATCCGGCAGAACTGTTTGCACCGGTTCTGAAACAGGATTTGTAAAAGCTCCAACTTGGAAACAACGCAAACGTCCATGAGCAGTAGAATGGATAAATAACTTGTGGTTATTCACATAATGGGATACTACTCAGCACTAAAAATGAGCAAACCAGAGCTCTGCTCAGTAAGGAGAAATCCCACAAATACAATGTTAGCAAAAGGAGCCAAAGGGCACATACACAGTTCTACTTACATAAACTTTCCAAACAGGCAAAATAAGACCAAAGACTTAGAGTCAGGAGCTGGGGGGGGGGGGGGTGGGTATCTTGGGCAGGAGGGAGTGGGAAAATGATTGACAGGAGGCAAAGGGGTGCTTCTGGGGGGTTGGGAGTGTGCTATTTCCTGACCTGGGTGGTGGGTACACGGGTGTTGGCTTTGTTTTAAATTACCGAGTTATTATTGTTTAAAATTATTTTGGTACACGTTTCCACGTTCCTATATGTGTATGGGTTATTCTTCAGCTAAAAAAATTTAAAACAGAAATCCAGCTCCCTCAGAAGGGCCTTTGAACAGTGGGTGAAGGAGGCAGGGTGGCAGAGGGGTCAGGAGTGTACTGATGTGTGTGTCGGGGAGCGGGTGTGGGATTCCGCATTTCCCATGTGTGCGGCATGGCCGGGGGACCGCAAACCTCCTCAGAAGCATTCGAGTGAGTAAAGCAGAGCCTCCCGCTGTGCCCCGACCCCCCCCCCCAGCACCTCCCCTGAGGAGAACACGAGAGCAGGGACACAGCACAGCAAAGGCAGCTCACCTGGGGCCCACAGGTGCAGCCAGAGAGAAGCCTGCAGGCTCAGGCCCAGAGGGGACAGAGGGACGACTGGCCACTGGGCAAGGGCTCACAAGGGCCCCCCAGAGTCCCCGTGTTGGGAGAGACATGGGAGGCCGACCGTCTCGTTCTCGCCTACCAGCTGGCTGAGCGCCCTCTCCCGGGCCACTCCATCTCTGGAGCGTTGTCCTCCGCTGAAATCCTTGTGTGGGGGGCATCCAGCAAGGGGTTCCAGACTGTGCCCTCGGGTTTCCACATGGGGGTCGGATCCCGCCTCTCCACCTCGTCCCTTCCCCCGGGGGAAGGCGAGGCCCACGGCCGCCCGGTTCCATGCTCTACCAGGCGAAACATTCCCAGTTCCTTGTGGGACAATCTGGTTTCATCTTTCCATCCTGGTTGCCCTCCTTTGGACAAACTCCAGTCGTTCTGTATCACTCAGAACTGACCACCACCTCATCTCCACTGGACAAGAGGCTCCTTCGACATAGCCAAGGCATCTGCACTTTTGGTGGCCGCGTCACGCTCCGGAACCCCGGTGGGATGACTGTGGAGGCCAGCCTCAAGTCGTCCCCTCCGAAGCCGTGGTCCTCCTTGGGTCCTCACTCTGTCCCTCAGAGCCTGGACTTTTGAACCCAGAGGCATCCCTTGTGACGCTTGCTCTCAGCGAGGCCAGCCTGTCGCTTTGCCAGGCCCAGGTTTCTGTGGCCTGAGCACTCTGCCGCCCACACCCAGCCTGGGCCGTGTCACCGGTGCTTCCTCTGTGGGCCTGGGGCCAGCCGCCCCTGACCCTCCCATATCCCTGGCAGCCTGGTCGTGTGTCCTACCCTACGACGCTGGAGTAGAGTTCAGGCAGGGTGGGCATGACACCAGCCCAGCTCTCTAACTCACAAGGTCTGCTGGCGATTCCGGTGGTGAGACAGAAAGGGGAGAGGGCTGGATGAGGATGCTTTTCTGGTTGCCGACTGTGTGGCCTGGGGCAAAGCCGCTCTGCCCTTCTGGTTCCATCGTCTCCAGGGCCAGATCGTAACTTCCGTCCTGACGACTGGAGGATGAGCGGAAGGACTGATGGGCAACCCCTTTATCGCTACAAAACAACGAATGGCTATGAGGCTATGCACAGTGTCAGGACATCTGGACTCCAGAAAAAGTGCACAACAGGCAGAAAGCGGGTCCAGACCAGGATTCTGACTGCTCAGCGTGGCCTCGAGGCCAGGCCAGGCCTTGCCAACAGCGAGGCTGCTTCAGCGGCCCCCGGACCACTGAGGCTTGGGGAAACCTGTCCCGGACAGGGAGGCCACAGCCCCTCCTTCCACACAGCAGCCAGAGGGACCCGGTTAGCATGTCAGTCACTCGGGCACCGTGCAAAGGCCGAGAGAGAGAGAGAGGTGGGGGCAGAGGTCTCTGAGAAGTAAAGTGTTCCTTCAGAGACGCAAATATGGCACTTTCCAGGCCCCACCCTGGCCCAGCTGTGCCCTCAGCACCCTAGAGAGAGGAAGCACAGGGACCCCCGAGGCAGAAACAGCCTGTGTGGCCTCCGGGAAGGCGGTGGAAGAAAGGGAGTGAGGCCAAGAGCAGGGCTGTGGAGGAGACGGAACCTCAGTGAGGGCAGCCGGGCCTGTAGGGAGGGTGGAGAATGAGGTCAAGAGAGCTCCCTCCCCAAAGGCTCTGACAGGAGAATCTTCTAGAATAGAGTAGTAAGGCCACCTTGGAGGCCTGGTATACGTCTTGGGACGTATGTGGGATACGGAGAGAGGAGCCGTCCCACCTTTTGGTGCTGGAGCCACTGGCCAGTCTCCCTCCCGTCTTCCTTCCTGGACCTCAACCTCTCTCACTGAGCAAACTCTGGGCTCTTGCTCCCTCTCCGGCCAAATGCCATTCACCAAAATTGCAAAGGAGCCTTCCTTTCCTCGATTCAGTCCCTTCCTGGTGAGCTCAGCACCTTTGGGAGGAGCCTGGTGGTATTACTATCCTTACTTCTACCTGCAGGCTCTGGCCCTGAGGTCAAAGTAGTTACCGTCAAGGCTTATTTACCATGTCCCCGGCACTGTGTCAAATGCTTCACACACTCAATCTCAAGTGTTCTTCACAGTAACCCTGAGCGGTGGAGGTGATAATTATCCCCATTTTGTAGAACAGGAGACTGAGGCTCAGAGAGGTGGGGTCACATGGTCAGTCAGTGGTAGAGCCAGGCTGGGAACCTGGGAGTCTGCCCCCTTCGCTGTTCCTCACTAGGATGAGTGGCCACACCCTCCCCTCCATTTATCTCACCCCACGCCTGCCTCAAGGTAGTGGACTGGACCGAGAGCTGCTGGTGTCCCATCGCCTGGGGTGGAAGGTCACCTGAAGAGCTTCAGGGGCTCCGGGGAGTCAGGTTGGTCTAGTTCTTTTGAGAGCTCTCTGCAAAGACATGATTTGTCCTTCTATCCATCCATCCAATATTTAATGAGTGTCTACCACATGCCAGGAACAGTTCCCACCCACTGAGATACATCAGTGACTAAATAGGAGAAGATCTTTGTCTTTGTGGAGACTATATTCCAGGAGGGGGAGCAAACGGTAAATTCTATCGTGTGTTAGAGGTGCTAAGATTGTGCACAAAAATGTAGAGCAGTGCTGTGGACAATGTGTCTGCTTAAAATTCATATGTTGAAGCCCTGATCCCCAGTGTGATGAGAGGTGGGGCCTTTGGGAGGTAATTAGGTCATAGGGGTGGAGCCCTCATGATGGAATTAGTACCCTTACAAGAAGAGTCACAGGAGAGACGACCTCTTCCGCTCTGCCTTGTGAGGACACAGTGAGAAGGTGTGAGACGCCAGATCTGCTGGCACCATGATCTTGTACTTTCCAGCCTCCAGAACTGTGGGAAATAAATGTCTGTTGTTCAAGCTTCCCAGTCTCTGGTCCTTTCTTGTTCTAGCAGCGTGGATGGACTAAAGACCAGCAGGTTGTGAGGGTTCGGGGGTGGTGCTGAGAGCAGGAGGCTGTTGCGGTGATCCCCCCTGAGAGGGTGAGAGCTGGGCAAAGACATGAAGGAGGAGGAGCCCAGGTGTATCTGGGGAAGTCTTGTGCCCCACAGTGAAGTTCCTGCACCAGCAGAGGCCTGGTGTGCGCAGGGAACAGCACGGGGCGGGGGTGGGAGATGAGGCCCAAGAGGTGAGGGAGGGGCAGGTTGTGCGAACGGACTTCGGCTGTTCACCTGGTGACAGAACGGGCCGCTGCAGGGTCGGACCGACATGCTAACCGGGTCCCTCTGGCTGCTGTGTGGAACGCAGAGCCTGGGAGGAAGGAAGGAAGCAGGGCCACCTGTTAGCAGGCTCTGGTCCTCACACAAGTGGGCGGGGGCTGGATGCAGGGCCCCTGGCTGGCCCCGCCCTCGGTGGAGGGCCACAGTCGCTTGGTTTATTAGTCCAGTCGTCTAAATGATTTGTGTAATACTTAAAACTATAGGATCTGGAAACACAATACTTTTAATTAAAGAATTTAAATAAGGGCACTTAAACCTGGCAGGAGGGATGCCGCAGCACACAGAGAGCTTAATTGGAACGGAAACCAAGTTAAGTATGGAAACAGCATTAAAAAAAAAAAAAAGGAAAGCTGAACGTATAGAATTAAGACGGCTAGTAATAATTCCTAGAGCTCGGTTCCCAGCGCCCAGCCTAGCTCCTTCTCCTCCGGAGCCTCTCTGGATTAGAGACTAGAAAGGGCATCAGAGGTGGGATGAGCGGAAGCAGGGAACACGGGACTCTGCTCCCAGCCTTGTCTCTGGCGGCTCCCCCTGGCCGTGACCCTGCTAAGGGGCTGAGCCACCATGGGCTTCAGTCTTCTCATGTGCAAAAGGCACCGGAGCACCGTGGGGCACTCAGACACGGAGCGCTGACTATGTGCCTGGCAGGGCATGTGGAGCCGTGGTCCATGAGCGCCTTGGGCTGGGGCACTGAGGAGCCGACCGCAGATTACACGGCCGTGCACCTCCTCTCTTCCTGTTTCCCCAACGTGTGTCTGTAGCAGCTAGAGGTGGGACCGCGAGCACCAGACCAACCTTCCCGGTTCCTCCTGGGGATGTGGGTTGGGTAAATGGATTAGACAGTGCCTGGAGGGCTTGTGATACCACAGATCACTGGGGCCCACCTTCTGACCCTACGGGTCTGCGATGGGGCCCACAATGTGCCTTTGTAAGCTCCCGAGTGCCTCAGCTGCTGGTGGTGCTGGTCCAGGGATCACAGTTTGGGGACCACAAGCAAACCGTCACCCTCTCTGGGGAAAGGATGGGGCCTGGCTTGTCACGTGCACTCACCAGCTTGAGGTGGAGGTTATGGAGCAGCTGGGCCGAGCTCAGGCTGGCCTCACGTTTGCAATCAAGGTGTTTACGCGGAGGCTGTGTGTGGACTGAATAAGACTCTGCTTGTTTCAGAGCTCCCGTTCCACTTTCCGTTCTAATTAATTTTCTGCGGGCAAGTAGCCCAGTGGGTCTGTGGCTTTAAGCACAGTGGGCTCGGGAGTTCCCAGGTTAAGTCGTTAATGATTAGTAATCAAATAATTCAAAGCATGGGTGGGATGTTAATGCTAGTTAAAGAAACCCCGAGATTAAGTCTTTTTGTAGAGGAAAGTGGTCTTTCTGTATTATGAATATTCAATACTCTGTCTATTCAAAAAGTGCTTTGGTGTTTGTCTTTCTTAAAGGAGACGCACCTGTGCCAGAGAGTCTGCCTGGGATTTGCTGTGAGGGCCGTTGGACTGAAAATGGGGTAATGGCAACGTCAAGTGCAAAAGGAAAGGTGAAGGGGGGTATGGAGACAGCTGGATGGCTGGAGGGAGTTTGCTGAGGAAGCAGGAATCCAGCCAGTTCACACACACCTACAAGGTTTGGCAGGGAGACCGCAGCCCCAAATTCCCACTGCAGCAATCCATGGGCTTTGTAGAGGCAAGACAAAGGCTCCACGGCATGGTGGTTTAAAGTGTGGGCCCTAGAGGCAGAAGCCTGATTTGACCTTGGACAAATTACGTAATCTCTCTGTGCCTCAGTTTCCTCATCTGTAGAATGGGGATGGTAAAGTACCTGACAGCAAGGTCATGAGGATTAAGTAATATTTATACAGCAGTTACAGTTAGTATGTGGCACATAGTAAGCACTATATAAATGTTTGATAAATAAATTTAAAAATCTCACCCAGGTCTGAATAGTGAGGCACTGAGCTGTCACACCTGGTCCTGGCTCCTGGTCTAAAGTGCTGACAGCTGTAAACTAAAAATAACTAAGAAAATATTCAGGGCCTAAACAAGGCTTTGTCAGTCCTTCAAAACTGGATGGTCCCACACTTGCCCCTTCATGTGACATGGAAATGAAAAGCTGCTTTATTCCAGAGCCATAAGGAAACACCCGATTACAGCCTTCTCAGCACAAAAGGGTCTCGAAGTTGGACTTCCTGCCAGCGCCTGGGGGTTGGAGCAGGAGAAAGTCAAGGAATCCTCCTCCTTGTGTGCTGGGAAATTCTTTGGCAGAATCAGTGGTGCTCCCTGGGAAATGTGCTCTGCAAATAAGCTCTTCTTTGAGTGGGTTACTCATCTTGCATCAAATTATCAAATTAGATCCCACAAATAAGAGCCAGTGGTCCCTGGCCAGGCGGGCTCAGCTCTGCCCTCAGCTCTCTTCCAGGCAGTCTCCTCGTGCTCTTGAAAATCTCTCCTCTCCTGGCCTTAATGGTCATCTCTGCTGTTATCCTTGAGGTTCCCCATTTGGAAAATGCATTAACGCTGAGCTGAGAATGAGGCAAGCATGGGGGTGGGATGGCAGGACCGCCCACCAGCGGGAACGCTGCCCTGTGTGCCCTTGGACTCCCGAATGGGCCTTGCCAGTGTTTCCACCAAAGAACCCAGTGGCCAACGGGAGTGATAGCACATGCCAGAGTCTGAGGCAGCATGAAATACGGCCAGAACACCTCGACATTTCATCAAAGCCCCCTGTTTTAACAAATATTCATAGACATTGCTACTCCCCTTCATACAGTATGCATAATTGTTTTAGTAAAAATCATTTCCACCTTCCTCCCCCAAATCTGAAGCTATAGGAAGAGTAAGCTGGAGTACCCCTCTTCACGCATGTCTGTGTATTGCGGCTGGGATGCACTACCACCTAAAAGTGTTCTTATAGGGATTTTCTAACTAAGCGGGGCCCTTTGACTAGTACGTTCAAATGTCACTGAAATACTCTAGTACAATTAGTTTTTTAATCAGCATGCATGCATGCAAGGAAGAGTTATCAAGGGTAGGGTTTGTTTGTCTTTGGGTCTCCCACAAACTTAGCTCGAGACCTGGCACACAGGGTATTTGTGTTAATATTTGTGAATTTTTAGAAAGGACTCCTTAATTTAATTGACACACCCTGGGTGTCTCTTCTGTTTCAGGCTTTCTGTTAGGTGCTGGAGACACTGAAAGTGTAAGACAGCCCTGCCCTCCCATCTATTGGTTGATGGGAGAAAGAGTCATGGAGAAAATAACAGATAATTCCATAAAGTGGGATAACGATGACCCTTATACCAGGAGTGCAGCTCATTTCCAAGATCATGGTGCTTTTTAGTAAGGCAGGCCCAGTCTGGGCTTCTAGGTAGAATAAGCCCTTTTCAGGGCATGCTAACTTCAGGAGCTTAGAATTACAGAATTTCAGGGCTGGTAAGCCCTTAAAACCATCCGGTCTAACTCCACTTAGAGCTGTAGCATGTTTGATGGCCTGCTGAGTGGTCCTCTGAGCCCACCTCTTCCTTGAACGGCCAATCTCATGCCTGGGCATCTCTGACTATGAGAAAGCTGCTCTATAAATTGTCCTTGAATCTCCCTCCAGCTGGTCCTCCCTCAGAGCTACACAGGACAATCCTGCTCTCTTTCACCTAGAGAAGCCTTTCAGATATTTGAGGGCAGAGATCAGGCACTCCTGAGGTCTTTCTGGCTTCAACCATGCACACAAATAGATAGACTTTAAGGAAGTTGGACCTTAAAGAACACACATCGTAACAGCCTTCCTAGGGCATGAATCCCTTCAATAACGTCTTGAAGAGAGGACTCGGCATTTGCTTAACCATTCAAAGTAATGGTGCTGGGGGGATGGTGGGGAGGGTGGGCATCTCATTACCCCTGAGAGGTAGTCCGTCGCTTCACATGACAGGTGTCCTGCCACAAAGTTCTCCTGTGTAGTGACCTGATATCCGCTGCTTCCCTCTCCTACTGGTCCAGGGGTCACTGACTAGATGCCTCTTTCACTAACACTGCATCACCTAATCCCAGAATCCCCTAGATCTCAGTAGGTGGGGTACTCTGGGAAGATTCAAGTTTTATACTTAACGCATATGAATTTATAATCCCAGTACATAGTCAGTTTAGGAAATTCTCTAATCCGGGAGGGGTCACAACTACCACTTCTAATGTTAATGAAGTCTCATCATGTGTTGATGTGGGAAATGTTGGCTTGTTTAGAGATGGGTACCCACTGACTTCTTCAAACCCAGAGCCTGGGGTGGCCCTGGATTCATAATCTCCCCTCACAACTACCTCCGTTTAATCCATCACTACTTCCAATAGACTGCTGAACTGTGTCTCCAAGTCCTCCCCAACAGCTGCCTGGCCCCATGCCTCCATGGCAACCAAGTCTACCCCTTTTCTCACAGGGATGATGGAACAGCCCACTACTTTCTTCTCTGTCTTCCAATCCACCTTGCAGTCTGCTGCTAGAGGGATTCAGACCCCATCATGGCAATCTACAGTTTAAGAACCTCCCCTCATCCCTCCCTTTGCTTTTAAGGTGAAGTCCAAACTTCTCAGCATGATTTTCAATGACCATTATCTGCCCCAAACTGACGCTTACGTCTGATCTCTCTCACGTCCCATTGAAAATTCTAAATTCCATCCACACCAACACTGAATGTGCTCTGCTTTTTCTTGCCTTTGCCCATGCTGAGCCTCTAACATGGGATGTTCTCCCTTTCTACGCCTGGGAACTATCCTACAATTTTCAATATCCAGATCAAACATGCCTTGAATGTGAAGCCATCCCTGAGTTGTGCAGACAGAGCCCATCACCCTGGGCTACTGGAATACCGTACCCGCCTCATTTCAGCTCTTGTCATCCAGTTTTGCTATGTGTTTATACACCCATGAGCTCCTCCAGGGCAGAGGCCGTGTCTGATTCATATCTGCATCCCTCCTGCCCAACCACCATGCTCAATAAATGCTTGATGAATGACGGAAGGAAAGAATGTTCATCATTGGAAAATTGCTCATCAGAGCCCTGTACATCAGCGTTGCTGAGAGATGTTTTCATCAAATGTGGTTTCTCAGTGTCAGTATCTGACGCTGTCCTGATTCATCCTGAAGCATGGGAAATTCAGAAGAGCTTGCAGGGGTTAGAAGAAAGGCATTTTATTTGTTGAACAGAAAATCAGGCTATGAGATGGAACACCAAGATATGCAAATGTCTATCTTCTTTGTAGGAGAAGCTGGGAGAATCGCACTAGATTATTTTGAAATTAATTCAGCCTGAATGTCTGGAGTTTAAATGTAGCCCTCAGGAGAGTAAATAATGCAAAATGTGAAAGTGAAAAGGAGATTTGAAATGCACCAGTAAAATCGTTCAGCCCACCTTCTCCGCCAGAACATTTTAGCTGGTAGGATCCCCATGTAATTTGCAAAGATTAAACCTGTTGCAAGAAAATTAGCCCAAGCAATGACTTTAATCATTTAAGAGGCTCCCAGCTTCCTCTGGCCTCATCAACAGTAGCTCCTCACCAGTGAGGGCTTGGGGACAGATTCCAGGATGCTTGATAAAATACTGATCATTTTGCATTAAACAAAAATTTCACATACATTAATTTTTAAATATCAAGTGAGAGCGGCTGCTCTGGGCTTGCAAATTAGGGATTTAAAAATATTATTTCCAAACAGTTCCCCTTGGTAGAAGGATCAGAGAGGTGACTGCCAGAGTGCCCTGGGGGTTTTAATTAGATTTATGTATAAGTAGCTGAAAACTGCCCAGACCTCAGGGCTGCACATGCCAATGTGGCCTGCTTGGTTGGTCGCTGTGTCCCTTCAAGCAGGAATCTGTTCAAGGCCACGCACTGAGATGAGTGAAGGAAGGAGCTGGATTTTGGAGGAATGTTCCTTTCTCTGCCCCAGTTGGGAATGGGCAGATGAGATGAGAGACGGCTGGGGGCACCAAGGCCTCTGGATCTGGGCATGTGTGGGAAGGCCATCTGTCTACGACGGCTGGAAAGGAGTCGGATGTGCCTGTATGCGGGGCTGGGATATCAAAGCAGCCTGCATGAAGCTGGGCACGGAGAGGCTGAGACCCCACAGACAGACCGAGCTCTCTTCCCCTGGTGAGGGGCAGCCTCGGACCCTGCCCTGAGAGGAGATCTTGGAGGCCAGGCAGGGTCCTGAAGACCCCAGGGTCGTGGAGGAGAAGGAGGAGGGAACGGCTAAACTTTCAAACTGCAACTGAGCCTCCCCGTAACTCTTCTACCTGCCCCTCCCCGCTTCTAGGATCTCTCTTCCCCATTCAGCTCCACAATCCCGGCCACTGGGGGCTGCCAAAACCCAGACCTAAACGCACCAGTCCCCCGCACACAGCCTCACCTCCCACAGGACCAGGTCCACGTCCAGCTGCCCCTGCAGGCGCATCTCTGGCTGCGCCCCATGGGGTCCACTAGGATCCAGCCACACCCGACCCTCCGCAGCTCCCTGCACGTGGCCTGGGTTTGATGTCCGCAGCTGGTGCCCGTGCCGTTGCCTCTTCCTGGAATGCCCCTCACTACTTCTATATGGAGCAAACTCCTATGCCTTCTTCAAGGGCCAAGCTACGTACTCTCTGTTCTGGAAAGCCACCCGCCCTGCCCCAACCTGCCACCCCCATCTTCCTGCACGGTGCCATTCAGCTCCCAGGAGGAGGCCGAACTCAGGGCAGCAGGAGGTAGGGCTGAAGGCAGCAGAGAGCAGCCGGATGTGAGCCCCTCCAGATGGTACGGTCCCCGTCTCACCCAGCCAAGTCAGCCCACTCACCTCCTCGGGCCGAGGTACCCATTTCTCTCTCTGCTGCCTCCAGCCTGCGAGCCTGTTTTGCATCTAATCCGAGCCAGGAGACAGCAGCCACTTTACCACCCAGCCCATGGCCAGCCTTCCTCCCTGACCACACTCCTCCAGGGCTCCCTCTGCCTCGTAATTTAAAGGAGGGCAGAGGGGAAATGTAGCCCTGTCCTGTGTCACTCTGGGCCAGAAGCCTGGCTGGGGAAAGTGACAAAGGCTTCTGCTGGGCACGGTCAGAACAGGCCACAGCTGGGGCATGTGGGCTCCGCCAGGAGAGAGGGAGGTGGTAGGAAGAAGTGCTCCATATTCTAAGCCTCGGCCTTGACCCTGACCTTCTTCCAGGGGCCACTTCCAACATCCTCCCACGATTAGAAGTAAAAAAGAGAATCTGAAGTAGTTCAGGAATAATAATAATAAGCAGTGGGTATGTTATTTAACATCTTCGTGCCGCAGTTCCCTCATCTATGAACTCGGGCTAATGGTCCACATCTAATCACACACAGTTGTCGTGAGGATTAAATGAGCTGGAGTATGCTGGGCGCCTAGGAAGTGTGGCACACGATAAGCAATGTATGAACCTTAGCTAATTCTTCTTACGGGACAGACCTTTACAGTTTACAACATGTGTCAAAGGTCATAAGGACAGGAAGGGGCCGGGCAGGAGTCCCCGGGCAACATTCTCTTTCATTGAAGCCCACGCATTCTGCAGGCCCAGCCTGGACCCAGAGCTGCCACGTGCATCCTCCACCCACCCTCAGATGTGCTGTCATTGGCTCCCTGTGTTGCTTCCCAGCATCTGCTTTCCTGGCGCCCCAAAGTCCTAGTCTGGGCTCTCGCTCCTGCCTTCCAGCTAGTCCCTAAATCTATGACGTGCGTTGAACTTGCTGCTCAGGGTTGACCTTCACCATCCATTTAGGACCCAACCGAGGGTCTCTCTCAGCCCTCAGGTTCTGCACCCCCAGACCGCAGGTCAAAGGTGCCCCGTGCCCATAGAACTTGACGTACCCGGGACCTCCCCTCACTGGCCCACCAGTACAGGGGAGAGTAACTGGACGTGAGGATTGGAATCAAGGTCAGGCCAACTGCACACCTCCATCCTGTGCCTGTCAGCCTCCTCTCAGGGCGGAAGCAGCTTGCTGGGAGGCTTGAGTCGTGGTCTCTGCCTCCTCGTCCCATGAATGTAGACATTCTGTTCCTGACTTCCCCAGAGCATCCACCATGTGCAGCCCCCAGCAGTCCTGATGCCCTAAAACCCCACGGGCTCCGTCACTTCCTGTTCTGAGTGCTTTCCCTGCCCTGCCTGGGAGGGGGGCGTCCCTATCTGTGGGCAGAAACGGATCCTAATTTAGCAGATTCCTTAGGGGCTGGAGGCCTCTGAGCCAAGGCACTGGTTTTCTTCAAAGCTGGGTCACTGCGGGCCATCTCCAGCTGGCGTCTTGATCCCGGGGCATCATTTTATAACTAGGCCAATGCAGAGCAGGAAGATAAATATGGTCCTCAGAATTGATGGAAACTTAATAAAGGAATGTTTCATGGTCACCAGTGTGTGGACTGCCCTTCACAAAACGGCTCCCAGACACTGCCCTTTGAGAAAACCTCATTCCCTACAGAATGAGGAGGAAGGCAGAGCGGCTCACAGACCAGAGACGACCCAGCACTGTCTACACCTGAGAGACTGGGGCTGCGCTTGTGAGAAGGGGCTTGTGCAGAAGAAATGCGAGGTTTAAAGTCAGAGATCCGAGTTTAAAATCCCAGCCCTGCCCCTCACTGTGTGACTTCAGGCAGGGGACTCCCACCTCTGAGGCTGTTTCCTTATATCTAAAAGTTAGGGCTTCCCTGGTGGCGCAGTGGTCGAGAATCTGCCTGCCAATGCAGGGGACATGGGTTCGAGCCCTGCTCTGGGAAGATCCCACATGCCACGGAGCAAATGGGCCCGTGAGCCACAATTGCTGAGCCTGCGCGTCTGGAGCCTGTGCTCCGCAACAAGAGAGGCCGCGATAGTGAGAGGCCTGCGCACCGCGATGAAGAGTGGCCCCCGCTTGCCGCAACTGGAGAAAGCCCTCGCACAGAAATGAAGACCCAACACAGCCATAAATAAATAAATAAATAAAATAAAATAAAAGTTAAATAAAATGCCACTAAAACAACAACAACAACAATAATAATAACCTCCCTCAGAGCCAGTATCAACGAGTCAATGAGCTAACATATACCAAACACCTGGCACGTAGTAGATGCTCACTAAACCCCGAGAATTGGTCCCTCTCCTCCTCCATCCCTCCCACTCCTCCCTGCCCCGGCCCCTATCCCCCTTTCTCTACGCTGCTGCTCCTCCGGGTGGGGCTGCTACCTGCGAGAACTGCCAGTGGAGCTTCATCCTCTTGGCTTTGGCATAGCTGCATTCGATGAGCCGCGGCCGGCTGTTGACGTCCACCAGGCACCGGTTGTCGTCGTCGTCAACCGTGGGGCTCAGGATGCCCACTTGGATCTGCTGACTGCTCGTGTAGTACACGTTCTGGGGGCAGGGGGAGAACGAGGTCAAACGCTAACGACCAGAGAGATGGGGAGGGTTTGTAGGACATCTCCCCGGGCAGCTGGCAAAGAGACCACAATTCAGTGGCCTTCAAATGATTTTTCACTGCAACAGACGAGAAGAGACCCTTTTACATTATGATTCGGTACAGTGTCTGGTCCGCACGTACAACTGAAACAAAATTTTCAAGAAATCAAACTTAGCCTTACTATATGCAGCGTACTCAATTTTCTATTCTATTCTTTCATTGAAAAACATTGGCCATAACCTTTTAACTTGATTTCACCACCCACAGTTTAAAAAAAACACTGACTGAATCCATTATTTGCAGGCTTGCTGACTTCCTCCCTCCATAAGTATTTTGTATAAGATGCTGTGCTTGGCCGGTAGCTAAAGAGCAAAAGACACGGGCCACACCTTAGGGAGCTCAGAGTCTTGTGGCATGGTGGATATGTAATAGGTAATTTCCATCTGTCCTAAGACTGTATAGAATAGGAGTTGGCAAACTTCTTCTAAAGGGCCAGGTGGCAAATCGTTGGGGTTTTGCAGTGTGTTGGGTGGTCCCCCAGACCACCCCCAGGTTCGACGATTCACTAGGACTCAGGAGACTCAGCGTTTGGTTGCACCATAGCTATGATTTATTACAGGCAAGGGTACAAATCAAATCAGCAAAGGGAAAAGGCACGTGGGACAAAGTCTGGAGGAAACCAGGCACAAGCTTCCGAGGGTCC
This sequence comes from Balaenoptera ricei, assembly GCF_028023285.1. Lineage (NCBI taxonomy): Eukaryota > Metazoa > Chordata > Mammalia > Artiodactyla > Balaenopteridae > Balaenoptera > Balaenoptera ricei. Next base: position 68,739,581 of record NC_082646.1, read on the forward strand.
TCTGCCAGCAGTCACAGAGAATGGCCCTTCACAAGCAGGAAAGGGTTGAGATAATGCTTGTGAAGGGTTATCTACCAGGGAAGCTCTTAGAGGCTCAGCACCCAGGCTTTTTATATACTGAAATCCCAGACTTCCAGAAGGAAGACAGGTGTTCAGCATAAACCATATTATTTGTACAATCAGTGTGGGCACAGTGAGCCACTCTTACCATCTGTGGGAATGGTGGGAACCTTCCTGCAATCCAAGTTCCAAGATGCCAGTCAAGGGCCAACCAGGCCTTTCAAAGGAGAGCAGTCAGGCTGCTGTTTTAAACTTTTTTTTGCACAAAGGGCCAGACAGTCTGGAAAATTAACTCTGCAGTTGTAATGCAAACACAGCCATAGACAGTACAAATGAATGACTTTGTTTACAAAGATCAGGGCTGGCTCTGGTCTAGAGGAAAGTCATGTGACCCTTGGCCTTCAAAGTTTTCAGTCACTTCCCCCAACCTCAGGCAGTGGTTCCCAACAAGGGCTCTGAGTCGGCAGTCACAGGGTCTGTGAGCTCTTGTCCTCTATTACTAAAGAAATTAACAGCCCCACCTACGATTAGGCCGCATGGGCAAAATCGTTGTCTTGTTGTCTTGATCTATACAAAAATTCTCACTGGTAAATATTTTTGATTAATTTCAAATGGTAAAAGGAAGTATTTCTTGCTTTAGTAAAAGAGGATGGTTGACAAGGACTTTAAAAGCATGGTCCAGGGCATAAAATGGACTGTGTAGTGAGAAGGGCAGTGCCAGTGAGGAGGGTAAGTAAGGGCGGTCCTTCAGGGGCATATTCTCTTTGACCCTCGGAAGTCCAGGGAAGGGGTGGAGAAGCAGGCAGGGTCACCCTTCAGACATAAGAAGGACTTCAGGCCAGTGTATCACTCAAGGCCCCAATAGGAAACAAATGGCACACTCAAGGTAGGGGGATCTAAGGAGGGTGTGTAATAAAGGCACAGTTCTCAATAGTGTGGGTATAGGGTAAGGGAGCCATGGGGATAGTATAGTTCCTTGGGATAGTAACGTGGAGCTGTTGCCACCACCAGGCCCAATGGGATGAGATGAGAGAGCTGGTACCAGAACCTGTAAGAGAAAAGTTACGTAGAGAGACTTCTGAGAAGGGTTCAGAGAGGGAGACGTTTGGGGGTGATGGTGAGTGGTGGCTAATAAACACCCCAACATCACCCTCCCTTCCCCACTCCATTCTTCTGCTGGGTCGGCCCATTGGCAAAACCCAGATGGAAGTCAGACAACACAGGAGCCCATGGAAACATTCCGTAAAGTCAGTTTTGCAAAGTAGAAGAAAAAGGATGGAAATACAAATGGAAGACACTCACTGCAGCTAGGATCTGCTCTCCAAGGTAACCTTACAAGTTATCAGGTTTGGTGAATCCACGGAAATGGACATCAAAACTACCAAGGTGGCTGATTCTTCCCTTAAAAGAGGTGAAGTATCATAGTGACCAAAGTTCTGAGCAGAGGCCAAATGTACAATGCCTGGCTTCAATGTGGAAATGTGACCAGAACACAGAGGCAAGGAGAACCTATCCATCACCTAAATTGGGTAAGAGGTGGGCTTCTCATCAGAATCCTGAGACTGTCCATTGTGTGACCTGGGTTTTTAGTTCACCACCAAGGAAAGCTGATGACCTGCTGTGGCTTCCAGTTTATTGGCACTGAGGGAAAATTTGATGACACGTAGGATTTTGGAAATTAAATAGATGCAGGTGGGCATCTCATCCATCCATCCAACCATCCAACAACAAGTAATCTCTGTTGGGTCCTGAGGGTGAGAAAGCCATGTTTCCCTGTCCTGGATGATCTAACAGCCAAGTTGGGGAAACTAACATATCAGGAAATAATGGTCCTAATCACACTGATGTGGGAACTGTCCCTGCTTCCTCCACTCGCTTACCCCGACTCTTGCTACTTCGAAAATAGATATAAAAACTCACCACCTGCAGAAAGCCTTCCCTCAATGTGCAGAAGCATGGGCCTGCCCCCCTGAGCCTCTCTGCAAAGATGCACAGCTGTTTATATGTCCTTGGGTTGAATGCACCATGCTCTCTCCTCAGGACGGTGTAGCTCTTAGGCACCTGGTAGGCCAGGACCCGGATCGCCTGAAGCTCCAGAGTGTGGGCTGCCAGACAAGGACAGCCAGGAAGCCAGTCACTGCCACCCCTTCCTTCATCCCTGTCATCAGGGCCTGCCTCTCATCTCCAGGGCGGGCTCCACAGACACAAGTGGCCACCTAGGTAATAGCTGAAATCAGTTTTATCCACTTAGCTGTTCTGAAATGCTTCGGGGAGATGCTCTGAGAGACACATGTGCACTTACTTACTATCTGGTACAGCTGTCGTCAGAGCTGTTTATTGCTCCAGAGTCTGGGAAAATCATAATAAGGACAGACAGTTGTTTGTTATTTAAAAGGCAAACAACAGAGCGCATCTTGAGTGGGGTAACCACGAAGCTGGTCAGATCACAGGGAGATTCAGCAAAGAGGATTCTCATAAGTTGTTACCTGGACACCTCAGAAGCCCAGCCAGCAGTGGACTGAATCAGTAAATGGTCTGAACACAAAAGAGGGAAACAGTACAAGACACCCCACTTTTAGTGCCTGCAGGCCCAACAGGCCCAGCTATGTTTTCTGAGCAACAGGGAACCTGGAGGTTTAACAAGAAATGACTTAGAATTTTGCTTCACCATGGAGGGGAGGTGGAGCTGGCTTTGCCAACCAGAGGATATGTGGCAATGTCTGGAGACATTTTTGGTTGAAAGAGAAAAATCACCAACAAGGGAAAAGGACAAACACATGGGTATCTCGGGTCTCACGCCAGGGGCATTTTCCTCTCCCTCAGGCCGGGGTCAGGAGTTAAGGACTAATAGCTGAGCTGGACAGCCAGCCAGGGAGCCTGGAGCGCCCCCGGGTGCACACTCCTGCCTTCAGGGCCACAGAACGAAGGCCAGGCAAAGACCCCCAGGGCTGCAGGCTCGGCTTGCTCTGTGACCTCATTTCCCAGGCAAGCGAGGGCCCCCAGCCTCTAGGATGCGGGTGGGCGCCCTGCCACGTGTGCTCAGCCTCCCTCCTCTACCTGGCAGGCTTGGAGGCGGGACCTGCCCCTGTCAGAGACTGAGTACAGCCTTCTACAGGCTCCAGCCCTCACTGTATGAAATATTACCTCCCTGCCAGAAACGGCTGCTGGGGGGAGAAACACCGCAGGAAGAGAAGGGTGGGAAGAAAACCAACATAGTTTTGTACACCTGTATGCCCAGGTACCTTCCACACCTGTGGTCACCTTCAGCTGTTAAGGATGAGGAAACCGAGGCTAAGAAAGTTCTGAAGACCTTGCCAGGTGCACAGGCAGATGGCTGCTCTCTCCCCTCCCTGACTAGGGGGAGTTTCCAGGGAAGGCTGAGATCTTGGCAGTTCAGGGCCTTCATCTCGCTCCCCGGGTGGAGCAGCCCAGATGGGCCTCCCCTCAGCCTGGGCTGGAGCTGGGGCACCACCTCCCCCGAGTCCCAACCCTCGGCTCAGGCACAGGAGTGAGGCTCCCCAAGGGCCTCATCCCTCGGAACCAGCAAGGGAACTGCCGGGTCATTTCCACCAGATTGTTCACCCTGAGTCCCACGGACTCCAAGAAGGGGTCTCATGGGCTCCTGAGGGGAGTCAGGTCTGGGAGGACAGCCTGGTGGCTGGGGTTCTAGGGCCCCTCTCCCAGCCCAACCTGGGCTTTCTTTCTTTTATTTGGCCTTCACATAACATTTGACTTGAACAAAATGTTATGAAGAATTCACAAAAAAGTTTGAAAACCACTGCTGTCAACCATGAGGCCTTCACTCAGGAGGAGGACATTAATGCCTAGTAAATCTTCATCAGCTTGAACGCCACCAACGGGAATTTGTGAACATTTGGTGAATAGCTTTAACTTCCTTTCTCCAACCGTCTCCAGGCCCCTAGTCCCTTGCATTCTTTAATATGGCCAATTTACACATGTTCCAATCATTCAATCTCCTCTTCTGTCCAGACTCGCATACCTACTTCACCATACCTTAGCTGCTATGGAAATTCTGGAGCTCTCCCCAGGGAATCATAGGATGGGCAGGGGGAGGGGGGGTGGAGAGGGCCTCCCAGCAAATCAGGAACGTGGAGCTGAATGGGGTTGGTTAGATTACTTAATAATACATTTCCAAGGTACAACAGAAGTACCGGCTCTCTTCCAAACAATGGCATGTGGATTTTGAGCGGCTTTATTTCTTCCATTAAGCGACGTTTCCTTGGCAACACTGCCGGCCTATTGAGTAAGTGCCCTTGAAAAACGAGGTATCTTGGAGACAGAGACACTCTCTCGTCAGGAGATGGGGCGGCAGTGGTGGTATTTGGCTAAAACCTTCCTTAGCCTGGAGAGTGGTGAGGGGGTGGAAGGGGGAGAGCCACAGGGGGACACTCTTTACAAGAGGTTCAGGAACAGGGAGAAAACAACTCTATTCTCAGGGTGCCTTCATGGGAAAAGTGACCCAGGGTGAAGTGGGGTCTTTGCAGTCATTTCTTTGGATACTTAGAGGGGATCTGTACCCTGGAGGACGGTTATAGCCCAACCAAGAATTAAGAGCCCAGCTTTCTGTGGGGTTAGGGGTCACACCAGGGGAGTGACAGTCTAGGGGTTGAATTGTAATGGGGTGATTACAAAGTATCAGAATGGGGGGGGGGTGGCAAAGATCACTGAAAGGAGAACCAACCTGTGGCCTGAAGGGTGGGCTTCCTGGAGGAGGGGGTGTGCACTGGGAGAGGAGAAAGACCTGTGAGCAAATGAAATGGGGGAGGATAGGGGCGTGAAAAGGACACAGCCCTAAATGCAATCAAACTCAGGCGGTGCTCGCCACCTTGGCTGCATATTAGAATCACCTGGGGAGCTTTAAAAACTATAAATCACAGTCTTAGGGGTAGAGCCTAGGCTTGGGGTTTTAGCCCAGGTGATTCCAGTGTGCAGCCAAGGTGGAAAAGTAGGTGTATCGAGGGGACTCTGGCAGCCTAGGGAGGAAACGTAGGGACAGAACCTGGATTCCAAGCCTCCTTCTCATTGTGGGGGGCAAGCGGGCTCTATCTTCAGGGCATTGTTTGTAAGACTGAGGAGGGTGGCGAGAGGTTGGGACGCACCACTGTTTAGGACAACAGTTTCAAAGTGTGGTCCCAGCATCATCTGGGAACTTGTTAGAAAAGCACATTTTGAAGCCCAATCTCAAACCTGCTGAAACAGAAACTCTGAGAGTAGGATTCAGGAATCTGTGTTTTCACAAGTCCTCCAATTAAGTCTGATATATGTGAACATTTGAGAACTGCTGGTCTAGGAAAAGGGTGGTCTGGTCTGGTGGGCTTCCAAGTCAAGTCTCCACCCTCACTGCCTAGCTGGGAGCAACTCAGTTTCCTGACCTGTAGAATGTAGTTGTGAGGGTTAAAATGCTCATCAAGCCTCTAGTCTGGCCACAGGCACCGCAGGGCAGGAACAGGCAGGCAGGGCTGGAGGGCGAGAAGAGACCCAGTGTGTGTGTATGGGGTGCAGCTGGTCCAGCTGCCCTGCCTCAATGCCCCTCATCTCTGGGCTCCCCTCCCTGATTCTGCCTGGCCAGTAGGCCTGTGGGTAAGGATTCACGGAAACAGCAGGCAGGGTGTGGGCATGGCGGGGCCGGGGGGGAGAAGGAACAGAGCCTTGCTTTCTTAGATTTCAATTTTGCGTGGTGACTGTGACATCCGCAATGTGTGCTAGAAATGGTCTTTGTCCCCTTTACCAAGTAGGAGCTTCTGGCCCCGCTGCAGACAGGGCGGGTTGATTTAAGGGTTTGCTTACTGGTCATTAACCCCTCGACACAGAGGTTACCGTGCTGAGGGCTGCAGGGCACTGATGCTAAACCAGGAACGAAGGGGAGTCATTTCCAAAATGATCTTACATTCACTAACCACAGGACCAGGTACCTATAGGGAATGGAAACATTTGGACATTTGTAAACTGTGGAAAGCAAGGTCCCTAGCTCAGAAACCCCCTCCCCTTGTGAGCCCACTTCCCTGGGGAGGGGCAACAGGTGAGGCTAAGCACACAAAACCCCCAGGTTTGTAACTGGCACTCAGCCCCTAGACAGCAGGCCACTCAGTTTAATTCAGCAAACACTCCTTGGTGCCGTCTAGGGTGTGGGCCTGGGCGGGCACTGGGGAGCAGAGAGGGGCCAGGCACGGCCTCCCTTGGGAGCTCTCAGCCTGGAGGGGAGACAGCCATGCTGAACAGGGCAGAGAGGACAGCCTCCTGGCCAGGCTTAGCACAGACTAGGAGCAGGTGAAGTGCTGGGGGCCAGAGCTGGAGTGATGAACGCTACACGCAGCTGGTCAGTGAGTGACGAGTTTTGACAACAGCTTAGGAAGAGAGCAGTTTGTCCAGATAACTGACCAGGACAAGGGACCTCTGGCAGAGGGAACAGGATAAGCAAAGTCACAGAGGCTCGGCACCGCACTGCCATTTGGGAAAAGAGAGTGCCGACGCGGGGTGGCGAGGTGAGGCTGGGGAAGCAGCTTGGGGGCCGCAGAGTCTGGACAGCACCCTGCAGGCTGTGGGGAGCTGTGACTTCAGATTAATGGGCCCTCCACTTGCTAGCACATCTGAGGGATTCTCAGAGTCTTCTGAGACGTTCAACATTCACGGGGCTTGGAAGTGAGCTGGGATTAGAGGTGACTCAGGCCGCTCGGCAGGCCTGTCTGGAAGAGTTCAGTTGTGAGCCTGCAGGGCAGCTGGGAGAAGAGTAGAGCTTTGGACTGAGGTGTGGTCTCTGAACCTAAGACCGAATAGAAAAGGCTAAGCTAGGTCCTCCCACTGTGCACCTGAACCAGGCAGTGGGGGAAGCAGCGTGGGCACTGTTGCCAGGCTCAGAAAGTCTGCCTTCGATTCCCAGCTGTCTGTGTGTTTTCCTGTTTCATTCCGGACTTTGTGCCTGCAGCACAGGTGTCACCTCTGTACCACTACCTATGGGGCTGTGTGCAGCCCAGCCAGCCCCATCAGCAATCCTAATCCCCCACCTTGCGCTCTTTGCTCCTCCTGTGTTTGCTGGTATCTCCTGGGCCCAGTGCATCCTTATGAGCCCCTCGGCTTCAGGAGAGAGCCAGGTGACAGGGGTCACCCTGGGCTTCTGCATGGAAACCAGTGAGAAACCAGAGACGAACTAGAAAAGACGGCTGCAGGATTCTTGATGCTGAGAGTTTTATTTGCTTTCTTATAACAGCACCTTGCCTCACCCTGGTCAGATGGGTAGGCCTGATCCACAGGCTGGCCAATCAGAGTAACCCATTGCCTTGGCCCAGGGTTGGTTTCAGGACAGGCATATGACCCAGGCTGGGCCAATAAAAGTCCCCCCTGGATTTCCTGTTTGTAGGGTCAAACTGGACGGCTCTAAGTCCAGAGTTACCTGCTGCCTTTTTTCCTGAGGTAAATCACAGAAGACCCTTCCCCTGTTAGTACAGGAGAGACAAAGTTTACACATAAAAGGAACCAGAGTCAAATGGTGGTGTGAGAGAGAGAGAGCGTAACGAAAGTGTCATTGAAGCCCCTGGATCCAGCCCTGCCTGAAGCCAGAACAGACATGAATTTGTCAGTTACATGAGATGATAAAATTTCTTTTGCATTTAAGTTGGATTGAGTTGCGTTTCTGTGACTTGCAACCAAGAGTCTTGGCTAATACAGAAGATACAGGAGACCTTTCTAGATTACCAAAGGGGATGAGGCAAAAGGATCATGGAGTCATATAGCCCAGTGGTCCTTAGGCACAGGGTGAATGTAGATATCATGTGTGTATAAGGTTTATTCTTTCTTATAATAAAGCAAGTCATTTGTTTTATTAATAAAGTACTGAAGTTTGTGAATGTCTGACTTTTTTTTTTTACACAATAAGGAAATATCTCACTCATTTGCATGCCAGTATGCTTTCTTCAGGGGGTGAGAAGCTAGTGAGCCTGGAGGTTCACACAGCCCTAGTAAGTCCCTGGGAGTGGGCTGAGTATCTGAACATTATCAATCATGTGGGTATAAGTGGAGAAGTTGAGAGCTGCAGAGGGAGCTCAAGTTATGGGAAAGTAAGATCAGCATTGGTCCAGGATAAGACAATGAACAGGTGCCCTGGACTGGGGTTGCTGGCTGAGCCCCTCATTTCCTGCAGCCTCTGGTGTCTGTCTTGAGGGAGCAGTGCTTGCCAACCGCCCCGGCCTGGACCTTAGCCTCGCATCCAGGTCCTGCTGCTGCCGTTCCTTCCTCATTCCCCCTGCTCTCAACCTGCACCCCACACCTGACACGGATGCCTGCCTGGGGAGCTCTCTCCAGCGGAGCCCTCTGACACGGATGGAGGCCGCAGATGAAGGCCACTCCAGGCAGAAACAGGCTGCCAAGGGCCGGAGCACAGAGGAGGCCCCATCAATAGCGATGGCCAGTGCGGTGGGTCAGGCCCCGGAGGCTGCAGACCTGGGTTGTCACGGAGAGGAAAGATGCGCGTGGGATGTGTGTTACCAGAACGAGGCGGGAGGGGGCAGAGCCAGGGACTGGGGCTGGCAGCTGTGAAGAGGCAGGACTGAGCCCGCAATGTCTGACAATGACCCATCTCCTCTGAGAATAGGGCTGGGCACCCAGTAGTCTGTATTCTGTGACTCTACCACCTGCCCATTGGCGAGAATAGGGCTGTTAAGGGGCCGAGAAGGCTCCCTCCTCCCAGGAATTTAAAACACGAAATGGGGCTTCCCTGGTGGCGCAGTGGTTGAGAATCTGCCTGCCATTGCAGGGGACACAGGTTCGAGCCCTGGTCTGGGAAGATCCCACATGCCTCGGAGCAACTGGGCCCGTGAACCACAATTACTGAGCCTGTGCGTCTGGAGCCTGTGCTCCGCAACGGGAGAGGCCGCGACAGTGAGAGGCCTGCGCACCGCTATGAGAAGTGGCCCCCGCTCGCCGCAACTAGAGAAAGCCCTCGCACAGAAACGAAGACCCAACACAGCCATAAATAAATAAATAAATAAATAAATAAATAAATAAATAAATAAATAAATAAAAAAAATTAGTTAAAACATGAAACAGAGAGACACAGAGATGAGGCAGTACTATAGCTAAGACACATTTAGGGCAACTGTCTAGAGAAGATCTGTGAACTTGTACTGCTGAGAGCTGCCCTGTTCCTGCCTTTCCCCAGGCAACCCTCCCTTCGAGTCTACAAATGAATCACCCCAGGGTTGCTCTAATAGCACCAACCCTTTGTTTTTAGCTTAAACTACCTGTATTTATTTTAGTTGTTGTTGTTGACGGGTGTTACTCCTTCCCATCAAGTCTAGTTGTCCAAGTACAAATACAGTTCTCTTGTTCATCTGTACATTCTCCATCTTCAGGAAAGCTCACGCACCTGCTATTTGCCTGCTGGTGCCATGTGTGCCCCTATTTTGGAAGGTGCTGCTCAAAACTCTTTATAGCTGTGTCTGCTCATCTACCACCACCTCCATCTACTCACTGACAAACGGCTAAGATGGAGCGCATCACATGCACCTAGGAAAATGTGCCCTGACATTCCTCTTTTCAAAACACAACGTCTGCGAACTCTGCATCTGCCTGTGACAGTCAATGCACGCTCCTTAACGTCTCTAACAGATTGATTCACTGCCCTGTCCTGTGAGGCCGCTCCTGTGCTTCCCTCCAGACCGAGCTCTGACACATCCCTGCATCATTAGTGTCAGACCTGGCCACGTGTCTTTAACCAATGGAACGTCAGTAGGAGAGACGGGTTGTCATTTCCAATCAGAAGCTTTAAGAGCAATCGTGACATCTGCCATGTCTCTTTTTGCTCTCTGCCTTTGGATTGGTAGCGTCCCAGAGGGGAGCTTCTCCTCTGGTCCCGGGAAAGGTGAAGCGACAGAGCTGCAGCTGAACTGTGATGACCATGTGGCACGAACAAGAAATAAGCAGTTCTTGGTTTAAGCCCCTGAGATTTGGGGATCATCAGCCTAAGCTGAATGATAAAGAAATCGATTCTAGATGAGGGGGTGTGTGCCAAACCCTAGAATGTGAGACCCTGACTTTGGGGCCAGAAAGTGGGTGGTGAGGAACCATCCCTGGAGGCTGGAAAGACGGTGATCTCTTTTATGCAGCAATGAAATATTTGGCAAAGCTGTTGCCTGCAATAAGTTGGTAGATAAAAGGTGGCAAATGAGCTTGTGCTTTCGATGTAGAGCACGCCTTTGTTACTGTTGGCTGTTTTTGACAAGCACTGCGAAAGGAAGATGAGGTCAAGGAAGACTTGGATATGTAGCGAGACCAAGAAATGTTTGTTACTGTAAGCCACTCAGATTTTGAGGTCATCTCTTCCTGGAGCATAACAAAGCCTGAACTGGTTGACACACCTATTTTGCTACGCTCCCTCACCAAACAATCACACACAAATAGAATCACAAAACGTGGCGCGTGCGCTTAAAGACAAGTAAAAGAGGCTTGCAAAATATATACCAGGAGGACTTGATCTAGAGGGGCAGGGGAAGGAGAATGATTCAAGGAAGACTGAGTCTGGATTCACGTCCCCAGTCTCATCATTCATTAGCTGTGTGACTGTAGACAATTTACTTGGCCATTCATTCTTTCAATTTATTCATCTGTAAAAGCAAGAGATAATAATGGTACCCACAGCATAGGGTTGATGGGGGACTACACGGACTTTGTTTTGGTTAATGTTAGCCGTTAGTCGTGCTCTTGTAATATCAGTCTCTCCCCATCAGATTCCAAGATCCCTGAGGGCCGGGACCATGCTTGTCTTGCTAACTATTGTCTCTGTTATCCAACTCAGTGCTTGGTATGAAACATATACTCAAAACATATTAGTTGATTAAATGAATGCATTACTAAACTATTCCAGGGACATTGAGCTCCAGCTCAGACATCCATCCAGCCTCCCTCCCTGGTGCCTGTTTCATATTCCTTACTCTAAGGGTCCTCTAAGCTTCTCTCTGCTTAGTTCTGGACCAGTACCTTGGACAACACCCTCCATGTAGCCTGGTAGATTAATATTTTGGGTAGAATAGGATTCTCTCTCCAGGATAAGATTCTCAATATTTGCCCCCAGGACACAGTCTAATTCTTACCTGGTCCCCATGAGCAATGAGGGGCTTAGTCCCTTGCTGGCATACCACAGCTGTTACCCTGCACTGAATTGAGAAGATCTTAGAATGTTCCCAGGGGAGTGTGTGTGTGTGTGTGTGTGTGTGTGTGTGTGTGTTTGTGTGTGTTTAACAGAGTTTTTAACATGTGGTCAATAGAGATCTGGACTCACCAGCAACCTCAGTGATCTGGAAGATGGAGGAAAGATCACGGTAATAAAAACGTATGGGTTAAGATCCAGCAGGGAGAAGTTAGCCCAGAAAAATGGACTTCCTGGGGATGAAATACTGGTATCTCATTTTAATCTGCAAATATAAATCTTTCTATTTCACCTGCTCTAACACCATCCCCCACTTCATCTCCCTCTTCTCTGGAAAGAGTATAACCTGATTTACTGGGAAAAAAGGTCCAGCTCATGTCTTTACTGGATGTCACAGACCTCGGACAGCAATGCAGACGGATTGCACTATGACTAGGAAACTGAGGCCATTCTTTTGGGGATTTCTCTTCTTGCCATCCCACAAGATAGGTACTCAGTAATTGTTTTTGCATGAATGAGTGAACAAATGAATAAGTGAATTAATGAAATAATACAAAGTGAACACAATAGGGCATTGTGATATATTATAAAAACAGTTACAGATTTTGCCCATCCTTGCACATGAACCACTTTGCAATGTGACTTTGTTACTCCTCCTTTAAAGATGGAGTCTATTTCTCTGCCTGGTGAGTTTGCGTTTGGCCGTGTAACTTCTTTGACCCCTGACAACATTTCCATAGCAAACGGGATGCAAGCAGAGACCCAAAAAACACTCATGCGGTTGCGCTTGCCCTTTCTTGCTGCTCTTAGAAACCCGTCACCACCATCATGTGAAGCAGCCTGGGATGATGACCCACACAGGGCCCAGAAGCTCCCTCACTTCAGCTGACAGTCAGCTCACCTCCAGAAGCTGACTCAACTAGCTGACCAGCAGTTGGCCACAGTTGCCCGATTGAGCCCAGCTGAGACCAGCAGAAGACAGGGCCAGCACAGTCCAGCCCAAATGGTCGACCCTCAGAATCTTGAGCTAAATAAATGGATGTGTCTTAAGCCACTAAATCTTGGGGCAGTTTGCTATGTGGCAAAAGTGTACTGATCCAGGTAGCTCATTTCACAGGTGTGTCAGGGATGCTGTTTTACTAACACACTTATTTAATCCTCAAAATAACCCGGCATAAGTGGGTGTATTATCATCTCCATTTTTAGGTGAGAAAACAGAATTAGAGGTAAATGAACAGACAGCAAGTGGCAGAGCTGGGAGCTGAACTCGGGTCACCTGGCTCCAAAGCCCAGCTCTCGACCACTATGATACACTGCTCTTTACTAAAGAAAGAAAGGAAGGTTCGATTCCACCCCTTTCCACCTGTGCCCCACTCCTGAAGCCCTCTTGCTGCTCTGCTTTTGCTCCACCATCCTACTCTTTCTTTTAAGGTCCAGGCGCAGCGCCTCCTCCAGGAAGGCTTCCCTGACCTCTCAAGGTCTCCAAGACCTGGCCCTCTTTTCCCCTTGGCATCTGGGACTCTGACCCCTTTTCCGTGGCAGGGCAGAGGCTCCATGGAGCTCTGCTGATCCTGGACTGAAAGCAGCGTGACGTGATGGGGACAGAGTTCTGCTGCCGTGGGGATGAGAGAGCTTTGGGAGTGGGTGCTTTGTCCTGAGCACAGAAGCTGGGGACCGAGGGTGACTGCAGTGGCTGCAGTAAAGGGGAGCTGGTTCCCCCAGTTTGATTCTGCCATCCCTTTCCTCCCACCCTCCCAGTTCCCATGGGGCCTAAGTGTGTACCTAAGGTTTAATCTGTGTTGTCTTTATGAGGCTCTCTCACCCTCTCTCACCCCCTGATATGCTCTGTGCTTCTTTTCCTGGTTGATCTTCCCTTGTTTGCCTCCCTCCTAAGCCTCACCTTGAGTCTTCTGAAAACACCTATCAAAATCCCAGTGTCTTTCAAAGACAGGGCCTTTGCCTGCGTGTATGGTTAGGTCCTTAAAGATGGCTGTTCTCTTGCTCTCTGTACATCCCCTGCTCGACCAGTCCCTGCTTCACTCACATGACTATCCAATCCTCTTAATTATAGGGCTTAATTAACCCCTGGAAACTGATGAGCGGACCTGACATCAATTTGCCCTATAAATGGTAGCCTTCTTCTCCTCTGAGTAGCGAAGACTGCTGCCATGTCCTGTTCACCATTTGCTACACACCCTGGGGTGTTGCTCCAGGACACTTTGCGTAAGATCCCCCTGCCCAATGAACCATTGATGTCTCTGTTGCTGTCTCTGGGTTTTTTCTTTGGGCTCAAGGCTGGGCAACTACAAGGCTTACAGGCCTGCAGGATGCAGTCCCACATTGTCCCTTCCAAAATAGCTCTTACTGGAGGATACCGCCACTCTTGTGTGCTTTTGAACCTGCTGATTCCCTCATCAGGGACATGAGATGGAGCTGACACTCTCTTCTCCCTGCGGCACTCCTTCCACCCTCAGCTCCTACATTCTGGTATAAAAGCATCTCCTCTTTAAGCATCAGATGTTAGACACCACCACGCTCTGCCGACTTTGTTCTCACCAGGCAGCCCACCGCATCCATCAAGGTCTTTGGCATCAGGCTCACAGCTTCCTCTACATCCCACCAGCAAGACTTCAGAGTCTCAATCAACGAATGACCCAACCTGCACCATGGCCTCAATTCCAGGGAGGGCCATTCACATCCAGACCCCAGCTCTCAGTGCCCGAACTGCTATATCCTTAAATCTTTATCTTGATTATGCCCTCTCTTACTTCCCAACTGCCTGCTCATCAAGCTAACTGAGACCTTCGGAATAATAACCTTTCCTGCCTTCCTCTCCCTCTTGGCCTCTCCAGGTCCCTAGAAAGGCTATATTCACATTCCTGCCGTCAACCCCTCGCCAGCACCTTCAAGTCTTTAATTCCTCATCCTTTTTGCCTTCGACACCCTGTAAACCCCACCTCTGCAGCCTCATACACCTTCTCCACACCCATTCCCTGGAGGTGGAGCTTTCTGTAACTCCAAGAAAAATCACAGAAGTGGGCAAGTTAGACCCATCACAAGCTCCTGGCTTTTACATCATGGGCGATAAAATGCTCCCATGGCATCAGCTGTCCTCATTTTCCAGGGATAGGTGCCAGGGTGAACCCTGACACCCTAGAAACCCCCAGGGGGGTTGAGAAGGTAAATACTGATCAGTCCATATCATGATCATCACTTAAAAGGCTTAAATTTTCCATGAATTTAGTCATTCCTGTATCCAACACATATTTAAGTACCTAGAATGCTCCAGGCAAACATTACTGAGTGACTTCTTAGTAGCCCAGGATGTTCTGAGGAGCTAAAGATACTGCAGAGACATAAATGTGTTCTGTAGCCCAGTTCTACAAGAATTAAGATCTTTTTCCTGCAGAAAAAAGAGTTATGAAATTTTCCTTTTAAGTGTGTCCTTCACCCAAGTCAACCTCCACTCCCACACATGTTCCTGCATTTCGTAGTGTATTTTTGAGCAAGAAAAAAAAAAAAAAAAGCTGTTTTGGTGATTGATTTAGAGAGCCCAGCTCTGCTGAAATTCCCAGTATATTAACACAGTGCTAACCTCAAGGATTCCACTTAAACTCGACGCTGGCAGGACTAACGTGCAGCAATGAATAGATTTCAGGAAAAGCAGCTGGGACAAAGGCAGTGTAGTGACAATGGAGTTAGTTGGGAAAATCAAATATAAGAATCCATTTCGGCCCATGATATATTCTGAACATGTCTACTTAGGCACTTTCTTGAAATAGACAAGCATATCCTTAAGCTTCCCTGATATAAACACAATTCAGACATCCCCACTCAATGCCACCAGCCATTCCCAAATCCCCAAGCCTATTTCTTTTTTTTTTTTTTTTAGATATTTTCTTTCTTTTTTTAAAAAAATAAATTTATTTATTTATTTTTGGCTGCATTGGGCCTTCGTTGCTGCATGTGGGCTTTCTCTAGTTGTGGCGAGCGGGGGCTACTCTTCATTGTGGTGCACGGGCTTCTCACTGCAGTGGCCTCTTTTGTTGTGGAGCACGGGCTCTAGGCACGCGGGCTTCAGTAGTTGTGGCACACGGGCTCAGCAGCTGTGGCTCGTGGGCTCTAGAGCACAGGCTCAGTAGTTGTGGTGCACGACGGGATTAATTGCTCCACGGCATTTGGGATCTTCCCGGACCAGGGCTCGAACCCCTGTCCCCTGCATTGGCAGGCAGATTCTTAACCACTGTGCCACCAGGGAAGTCCCAAGCCTATTTCTTATACTCCTTCTTTGTCACACTCTTAGCTAGGGCTGGTAACACCTCCTCCAGGGGACCTTTGGAAATGCGCGGGGGATGCTTTGGTTCCACATCAGCGTTGATGGTGGTCAGGATCCGGGGATGCTAAACATCCTGCAGTGAGTAGGATGGTCCCACAGGATGAAGAACTGCCCTACCCGAAATGCCACTGACACCCTCCTTAGAAACAGCAGCAAGGAGCGGCCCACTTCTTAATGGCTGGCGCTTTGTGCAAAGGGCTGCAGAGCACTCATATAGACTCTGGGGAAACCTCCCCACTTCCTGCTCCAAATGGATGAAAGAAAGAGGGAGTGTCTTTGGACAGGTGGGGAACTGTACCTGTCTGTTCAGGAGCAGTCTCTCTCCTGAGATGAGATGCTTGTGACTTACATTCTGTCATTGGCTTGCTGTTCTCATCCCGGGCTCTCCTGGATGCAGTTGTGCCAAACCAGCTTGAGTGGGGGAGTGAGTTACAGAAAGCTCTGGGGGCGGGGGGGAGGGGAGGGTGTTAGTACAGCCCTGCCAATAGGACAACCCTTAGGGTCTGAGAGTCTCTCTTGCATGGGGCTGGGGTCACACGGAAAGGCAGGCCAGCTCTGTGTGTCAGCAAGAGTTGGTGGCAGGAGAAGCCCCCGCTCCTGTCCAACCTGTACCCATAGCAACTGGTCCCCATCGAGAAAAGTGACAAGGATCTGGCTTCCATCCCAGTGGGGGAGGGCACATCTCTCAAGCTCCCATCCCTGGGTCTCCATGAAAAGATACTAGGTCTAAAAGAAGAAGTACAGATCCTATCTTGACTAATAATAACTCATACTACCAATAAAAGTAACAGCAATGATGATGTATTAATTGAGGACGGACTGTGTGCCATGCATACAGGAGAGCATCCTACGTATTTCTCCATTTAACCCTCACAAAACCTCTACCTGATAGAGTCTATCAGATAGGTGAGTTTAACTCCAGTTTACAGATGAAGGGTCAGGCTTCTGGGTTAAGGCTGGTAAGCGGCAAGGCCAGTGTGTCTGGGCAGGCTGCTAGGAGTTCGTGTTATGAAGACTACCTTCATTCACTAAAAAGTCTTTATGAACAACTTTATGAACACATCCATTTGCTAACCAGAGGTGCACTGAACCCTACTCTGTGCTAGGCAGTGTGCTAGGCACCAGGGATACACTGGAGAACAAAGCAAAGTGCCTGCCCTCAAGGAGCTTACGATGCAGTGGTGGAGAGAGACCACTAACAAGTACACCAATTCACGTATATATCCATCAACTGTGATGACAATTACATTTATACAGACAGCTATCCCTCAGTATCTGTGGGGAATTGGTTCCAGGACCCCCGCGGATACCAAAATCCACGGATGCTCAAGTCCCTTATATAAAATGGCACAGTACAGTTGGAGCATCCTCGGGGTCCGCATCCTACGGGGAGAGGGTCGTCCCAGTTCCTCAGGGCAAAGCAGGAGCTCCACAGGCAAGGGCATGCGCAGAGAGCCCTCATGAGTCAAGAGAGCTGACTCGCCTGTGTTCCATGGCCTGGCCCACGGTGGGTGGGAGGGACAGAGTTGACTGGGTAGTATTTTCAATTCTCCTTCAGCCCAGTCTCTGGACCCTGCCGTAAGTCCTTTCAGGGAGGAGACTGCAAATTAAACTCGGTTTTCCTTTAGATCCCAAGAAGAAGAACATGCCTGGTGGTTGGCTAGATCGGCTACTCCCTCCCTGTATTCTCACCGCAGCCTTTATTCATCCAGCAAGTGTGCCCTGAACATCTCTTCGGTGCCAAGCCTTCATCACGCCACACAGTGGGGGCTTATTGTCCTGTCTCTGTCCAGAGAACTTCCTGAGAGTGGAGGCCACATATCTAATGAAACCAGGGAGGCAGTCCTGAGTCACGGCTCGGAGCGTGGGTTCCCAGTTAGGCAACCGGGGTTTCAAGCCAGGTGCTACCTCTTGGTAATCATGTGAGCAGTTTCTCCCCTGTACAAATGGGGTAATAGCAGTACCTACTTCCCAGGGCTCTTGAGGGTTTTAACGGAGATTATACACACAAAGCATTTAGAAAAATGCCTAGAAACAGTAAGCAATAAATGTAAGCTGTCGTTGGCATTATCTTTAGGCAGCCTAGCAACCTCCCCAAAACTGTTGAGAGATTGCCCTAATTAGAATAAGAAGCCAACGTTACTGAGCCCCATTCCATGCCAGGCTTGGTGCCAGGCACACAGGAGTTTGTTACTTGATTTAAATCTCAGCACCCACCCCCGCTTTCCTGATCAGGAAGCTGAGGCTCAGGGAGGTGAAGTGACTTGTAAGAGACCACAAAGCCAAGTGGGGTTCCAAATTCAGCTCCTTGGATGCTGGCTCAGTGACCCATCCCTAAGGCCCGAGGCCTGAGAGGCAAAGCTCTCCAAGAACGGCAGGTGAGTGCTGGGAAGCTCAGCCTCTGTCTGGGTCGTGAGCTGGAACCGGTTTCCTCATCGCTGGCCCACTGCGGGGCCACTAATGACCGCTCCTTCCCAGCCTGTGGGAGCTTAATAAAAGTCACACAAAACTCACTGTTTTCAACACTGGTTGTGGAGTTTGGACACGAAGTGAGGAACATATCGTGTGGAGTGAATAACAAATCAAGTGGGCTCCTGGTTTTTTTTTTAGCACTGGAGCTGCGGGAGCAGCCCAGGGTTCAGCATCGCTTGGGGAAAGAGGAGGTCACCACTGCAGCACGGACACCTGTGTGCCTGTGTCCCGGGCTGAGCTGACGTGTCAGGGCCACGGCTCTGCTCGGTGTGCAACTACTGAGAGGGAAATGGCAATGGGGTACTTTCCTAAAGCAGGGTGAGACCAGCTCCAGGCAGATACTCACGGGCGGGCCCAGTGGGTGTCTGTGATGGAGACGGAGCCCTGTGATGGTCACCTGGGCCACGCCCTGTGGAGGAGCCAGATCTAAGGGAGGCGGTGCTGAGATTATATGGATTATAACTGGCGTTAGAAAGACTGTGTCACTGGCTGCAATCACACATGTGCTATGGGCAGAACTGGGCCTAGATCCCAGCCTCCCCTGACCCCAAGCTTGTGAGGGCATCAGTCACTGCTCTGGGCCCTCTGGAGCAAAAGCTACCCCCTCAAACAAGCAGCCTGCACTGCGAAAGTGAGAGGGCCGAGGGGAGGAGCTGAGGGATGGCTGTCCAGAGGATGTGCAAGAAGCAGGGCGTCCCAGGGCTAGACGCTGCATCACCCCAGAGGCCCCACTCACTCTGTATCCCACAGCAATGGTGGCCCCTGGAAACGTGTGAGGCTACAGCTCAGAGGCTAATA
Organism: Balaenoptera ricei; assembly: GCF_028023285.1. NCBI lineage: Eukaryota > Metazoa > Chordata > Mammalia > Artiodactyla > Balaenopteridae > Balaenoptera > Balaenoptera ricei. Next base: position 68,758,405 of record NC_082646.1, read on the forward strand.
AATAGAGACCCACCATATGACCCAGCAATTCCACTTTCGGGTATTTATCAAAAAAGTAAAAGTAAAAACACTAATTAGAAAAGATAGAACACACCACAATGTTCATAACAGCACTATTTACAATTGCCAAGATATGGAAGCAATGTACGTGCCCATCAACAGATGAATGGATAAAGAAGATGCGGCATATATATATATACACACACACACATACACACACAAACATATGTATATAATATATATATTTTATACACATACATTATACACACACACACACACACACAAAATGGAATATTACTCAACCATAAAAAAGAATGAAATTTTGCCATTTGCAGCAACATGGATGGACCTGCAGGGTATTATGCTGAGATAAGTCAGACAAAGACAAATACTGTGTGCTATCACTTATAGGTGGAATCTAAAAAAATAATACAAACTAGTGAATATAACATAAAGAAACAGACTCACAGATATAAAGAACAAACTAGTGGTTACCAGTGGGGAGAGGGATGGGGGAAGGGGCAATATAGGGGTAGGGGATTAAGAAGTATAAACTATTAGGCATAAAATAAGCTACAGGGATATATTGTACAACATGGGGAATATAACCAATATTTTATAATAACTATAAATGAAGTATAACCTTTAAAAATTGTGAATTGCTATATTGTACACCTGTAACATATAATATTGTACAGCAACAATACTTCAATTTAAAATAAAGAATTGTGAAGGATCTGAGACTTCATCCTACTAAAAAGCTAACCTAACAGATGCTGGTAGAAAATACAAGATTCTTGGGTCAGAGACAAGGGACTATTTTGCTCTGTATCTTACCATAGTCAATCTCTACTTTAGTGGAAGAGTTAACAATTTATAGAATTACAAAAAAAAATGATCAAATTAGCATTCGGAAGCTCTAAGAAATATAAAATAAAATATTAAATGCAGAGGATGTATTAAGAAAATTAAGAGATCCAAATAACCCTATTTGGATTAGTTCCCGAATAATGCAGAGCTGGAGGTGGCCAGCCAGAGCTTCAGGACAGGATAAGGCTCCCCCAAGACCGTAATCCAGTCAGGGCCCTAAACTAACAGTCCTCAGCTGATGCCTGGGCAATAAAACCACACATGAGGATCCAAGAAACAAACTCAGGGAAGTTTTTCAAAACCTCACAACCACTTGGTGCCTGGCATTCTCATTTCTTTATAGATAAAAATCGCAGAGAAGTGAAGAAGTCTGCCAAAGGTCGCAGAGAAGTGGCTGGCGATTTAAATTCTTGTCCCACAAAGTAAAACTTTTTCAACTGTCTCTCAGATGTTACTTGAAAGTTCTGGGGGTGCAAGCACACTCCATGAAGGGCCTCTAATGCCGCATGCATTGGCCTTGGGAGCATTGCCAACCAGGCCAGGGGTGATGGCTTTATCATGACCCCACATGGGAATGGCAGTTTCTAGAGAGTGATTAGCAGACAGAGAAATAAGCTAGTTTTCTCACTCATTTCTCTCTCTCTCTCTCTCTGCATGTGTGTGTATATGCATGGAGAGCCAAGTGAGAAAAAAATGAAGAAATTCTAGAAATTCCAAAAAGCAAAGGCAACAAATTCCATCTACCATTCCACACTTCTCTTAAACACATTGCCTGATCTAACAGGGAATTCATCTCCGGGATAAATAGAAGACTTCTTTCAACTCAATTCTAATGTTTATACCTTGAGTCAAAAAGCACTTCCTGAAGCATAAACGTGGCAGCTTCAGTATTTCAAAAACTTTAGAAAGAATTTAAGTTCCTTTCATCTTCCTTCTTCTACAGCCAAAAATTTACCTTCCTGTGGAAAAAGCACTTTTTTCCCCCTGTGTCTTTTACAGTCTAGAAGATTCAGGCAGAAAGAATGGGAGAGGTCTCCAGACCTTTTCTTGTCCCGTTTCTCCTCTGATGGCCTAATGAGAAAGTGGCTTGGGGCCGTAGGTTGCACCGTATAAACGGTAATTTCTAAGTGTCCGACTCCCTCTCTAGATCGGGGCTCTTCCAGGTCAGGGACCTGGGTAAAGCTGTCTCTGCCTCTCACAGTTCTTGGCCTAACATAATACTCAATGCATGTTTGTTGAATGAGCAAATGAAGGAATGAGTGAGTGAATGAGTGATCAATTGAATAAACAGAGCCTGTGGGGAGACCCCATTGTTGCATTTTTCCCAGCAGAAGAAATTTTCCAGGCTGTTACACTAATTAGGGCTAATATTCTCAGTTATTTTGAGGATTGCTTGAAATTTGCTGCTAATTTAAATAAAATGGTTACGTTTACTCATTAACCAATTAGCAATGCTTCAGCAACTTCACCTCACTAATTTGATTAGTTACACTAGGCTTTCTCCTACCCAAGGCCTTCTCTGAGACCCGGGAATATCACAATGCTATCAGAGTGAACTTTTTAAACAACGTTTAAGCAGAATCTCTCAAAGCGTTGAAACACAGATGTGAACCCCGCCCCTCTTCCTCGTCCAAGCTGCCTTTGGGTCTCTGATGTCTTTGGGCCCCACTATAAGTTGCTCTACAATGCCACTCTATCACTAGACCAAATTTGTTCTTCAAGGGAAATGAAACTTTCCAAAATATGAGGACTTCCTGAAAGACAACCTAGCATGTGTTTGATGAATGAATGAATGAAACTGGAGGAGAAAATGGAACACAAAATACAGGCATCCTTCCTAGCCCTGTCTTGGCCAGTAGATTGTGCTGTGACCCCAGGCAAGTAGTTCACATCCCCAGTTGCCATTTTCTTGTTTTCTTATTTGTCAGAGGAGGAAGTGATTTAGAAAATACCTAAGTTTGTGTGGCAGAGACAAGGCTTCCTGGGCACCCAGAAAACCCTAACTTCTAGTGAGGCAGGGCCATGTGATAGCTCTGGTGAATCGAATGTGACAGGAAGTGATGTGAGGCACTTTTCGTCTGAGGCACAGAAGTCAGGTTTCTAGTCACACTTTTCCTCTTTGGGGGTGTTGGGGGTTGAATTGTGTATCTCAAAAACTCATATGTTGAAGTCCTAACGTCTAGTACCTCAGAATGCGACCGTATTTGGAAATAAGTATAATAAATAATTACACTGCAGATGTAATTATTTAAGTTAGGATGAGGTCATTCTGGAGTGGTGGCCCCTAATCCAATATGACTGGCATCCTCATAAAAAGGGGGAATTTGGACACAGACAAGCACACAGGGAGAACACCATGTGATGATGGAGTTATGCTGCCGCAAGCCAAGGAACTACCAGAAGCTAAGGAGAGAGGCCTGGGACTGATCCTTTCCTAGCGCCTTCGGAGAGAGCATGGCCCCTGCCAACATCTTGGTCTTGGACTTCTAGCCTTCAGAACTGTGAGATGATAAATTTCTGTTCTCTAAGCCACCCAGTCTGCACTCCTTTGTTATGGCTGCTCTAGGAATTAATTGGAGGGAAAGGCCACGTGCTTCGACTGTGAATCCACAAGGGTACCCAAGTCACTAAGGGCCTGCAGAGTCACCCCACCTTTAGCTAACTTTGTGAAAAGACTAAGAGAACTACCTAAAACCTGGAAATAAGGCAAAAAAGGATGGGAAGTTACCTATCCTTTCAATATCATAACTGGAGCATCGTCTAACAAGCCCACCCAAGAGTATGTAATTTTCCAAGAGAATATACCTGTGTTTGACTTTGTTATTTACCTTTTGATTAGTACCCAGACACTATGAAGTTAAACGTTAACTTCTAGATTCCTGTCTGGGTAGAAAAGATCACATTAAAGGCTATGATTGTATTTCCCTGTAGAACATTAACTACTTTTGTATCTAATCTATAATCTTATTCTAACACTCTTTTTTCGAAAATGCTTACAGATACTGAGTTCCTCAAATATTTTCAGTACCTGCTTACTGTTTCCCTTATTAATGAGTTAAATACGTTTTTATCCCTTGTTCATTTTAATTTGTTTAATGTTTAATGTAAAATGTTTTACTTTTTTTTTTAATAAATTTTATTTATTTATGTATATATGTATGTATGTATTGGCTGCGTTGGGTCTTTCCTGCTGCGCGCGGGCTTTCTCTAGTTGAGGTCAGTAGTTGTGGTGCGCGGGCTCAGTAGTTGTGGCTTGCGGGCTCTAGAGCACAGGCTCAGTAGTTGTGGCGCACGGGCTCAGTTGCTCCGCGGCATGTGGGATCCTCCCCGACCAGGGCTCGAACCCGCGTCTCCTGCATTGGCAGGCGGATTCTTAACCACTGCGCCATCAGGGAAGCCCTGTTTTACTTTCTTGAATTGACAAAATTAACTTGTTTGGTTAATGCCAGTGAGGTGTGGGGATTGATTATTACCTGGCTGATATAGGTTCTCTCTGGTTTTAAAACCCCAAATGAAAAAACCTTAGAATTTGGAAGAAGGAAACAACGAAGGGAAGTTCATCCTCAAAGTCGGCAGGATGAACTTGGCCAGGTCGCAGTCCTGCCTTCTTGTCCTCCTCCTCCCTCACCATTCTTGCCTGGCTGAAATCCAAGGCATGCAGCTCAACTGTGGCCACATACATAATTCCCGAGAAAGAGAAGAGTTCAAGCCCTGGCTGGGTTGAAGACTGAGGATGAAATAATACAGAAAAGTCTGTCTCCAGCACTAGAATGGCAACTTCGTGAGGGCAGTGACTTCCATATGGCTCATCACTGTCTCTCAAGGCCAAGAGCAGTATCTGGCATATTATGGACTCTCATTCGTTAAAGAGAAATTTAAAAAGGTAATGAATTAAAAAGTCATAGAACTTCAGGGTGGGAGTGCCCTTAGGGATTTCTCAGCTTAAGCATCCACATGACATAGGAACCCTGCACAATGCCCCTGGAGCCCACCAAACATGGCTTGGACACCTCTGATGATGGAGAGGTCACCATTGCCTGAACCAATGACTGGGAAAAGTTTCCTTTATACTCAGTCAAAAAATCTGTGTCCTTATAAGTTTGGAAGTTTCATGTCTCTCTTAAATCTGCTCCTCTCCAGGCTAAACAATTCCCATTCGTAAGGACATGGTCTTGAATCTCTTTACCAATCTGGTAATAATTATCCAATATTTACTAAGCAATGACTGTGTACCAGGTTTGTTGTCTAAGTGTTTTATGTGCATCAATTTATTTAATTCTTATAACAACCCTAAAAGGTAGAAACTACTATAATCTCTACTTTATAGGTTATGAAATTGACACAAAGAAGTTATGACACCTATGCAGGGAACCGGGTTAGTAAGTGGTAGGGCTGGGATTTGAACCCAGGTAGTCTGGTTCTTGACCACTCTATACCTCATCATTTGCCTTTCAACGTTTTTATGCTTCCTATCAAGTGTGATGCTTGGGGAGGAACACGTGAGGTTTCATAACAGAGCCCAGAAAGACTGTCACCTCGGGCAGGTCTCTGTTCCCCAGACAACAATGTGAGGTGCCACATCCCTCCTCTGGAGTTGTACAGTGCACAACCTGCATAACTGGATGTGGCAGTCCCGTCTGTGAACTTCCCTGGGTTCTCCTTGACCTCTGTGGCCATGGTACCAAGAGATTTGCCGAGATCTGTTAGTAGGAGGGGAAAATGTTCCTGGAAATGCATATTGAGCACTTAATTTGGACCAAGTCTGGGAGATTCAGAGTATCCCTGAGGCCTGTATCTGTCCACAGTCCCCTTTTGAGATGTACCCTGACCTTGTACTAAGGTGATATCCCTGAGCTCCTCCTTTTCTCGTCTCTTCCATGAGCCAAAGAAATTCTTAAGGGCTACTGGATGCCTTTGGGAAGCCTTGAGAGCCAGAGGCCCTGCCTCCTCACCCATCGCTTACCCCTGTACCCATGTCCACCCCTAGTGGATGGATGAACTCCCGCCAAGGATACACAGCCCATCTCCAGGATGACCAGTTCTCCCCAGCTCTCCCAATTCACTGGGAAGGCCATACTCAACAAACTCCTGCCACAGCAGAGTACCTACACCTCTCTGTTCTGGGAAATGTGTGTGATTTGAGGCTGGTCTCAAGCCTCCTTACCTCTGGGCTGTGCACCTCAGCTGCAGGCCTGGTAGGAGAGGGCAACTGGGCCCAGTGTTCCATATACAGCCCACGTATACGAGGCTTCTGTGGGGAACGGGGAGGGGGACCCAAGTCTGCTTGCTGCAGCTCCACATCGAGAAGCTGATTTACAAAGCATCAAGGGAAGGCAACTCCCAGAATTCCTGGCAAGCACAGCACAAACTCACAGCTTCCCAGGCCAACTGAATTTCAGAACAAAAGAATTCGAGGTAAGCAGATTGTCACAGCTGGCAGAGCTGGGCCTGGAGATGGCCAGTCCAACTTCCTCGCTTACAGATAAGGATACAGACCCAGACAAACCTAATCAATGGTGCTAGAGATCAGAATTGTCATTACCTTTGTGTAGAGGTATTGACCAAGAGGCGCAGTGAGGACGCCCACTGGGATGATGAGTTTGATCTGGGTGGTGCCTGTACAGTGTCTACAAATGTGGAAACTCATTGAACTGTACACCTAAGATGTGTGTACTTTAGTGTAAAAGTACACCTCAGTAAAAGAATAAAACAAAATAAAGGCCCAGAGAGGGTTAAGGTGACATTGCAAATGTGTGGCAAGACCAGGCCTAGGACTCAGGCTTCCTGATGCCCCATTCACTGCCCTTGCCCCTACACCACTGCATTTTTGCTGCTATAGCAAAATGCTCTCGTAGTCTATGGGTCGGCTTTGACCAGAGCAGGAACCCACGGCACATGGCACATGAGGTCAAGGAAAGTCAGTCCAATGTGGGTTGGAGTTAGAAACTTGAGGGTATTTATACTGAGCAAGGCTCAATGAGCAGTAATAATAATAATATTATCATTATAGCAATACCAATAGCTAACATTTATCGAGCACTATTTAAATGTATTACATCCTTTCAACAACCGTTATGGTATATACCGTTATTAATCTATAATTTACAGATTAAAAAAATAGGCCCAAATCGAAAAACCTGCCCGAAGGTTCACAACTAGAAAGTTTCAGAGCTGACATCTGGACTCAGGCGAGCTGGCTCCAGAATCCACACTCCTAACAACACAGACTGCCCCATGTTGAATCACCTGCAGCTGGCAGACTGGCAGCCTCTGCTTGAACAGACAGCCATCATCCCGCGGAGGAAACACCTGACGCTTGGTCAGTGCTCTAGATAAGCACCAACCCTGCACACTTCCACACAGATTTGTTAAAAGAAAGTTTACCTGTTGTGTTCTTGATCGTAAGCATTACAAAGCAGAGAGGGAATTTACACAAAGACCGAACTACCTGTGACCTGGCCATCTTGACCCACACTCAAGAACAACTGAAGACTCAGGTGACTGGCTGCATTTATAATCAGAGAAATGCAAATTAAACCTACAATGTGATAGCACTATACAACCACCATAATGTCTAGAAGTTTAAAAAGACAGATAGTACCAAATACCGGCAAGACTGGGGAATAACTAGAACTCTAATATATGGCTGGTGGGAGTAAAAATTAATACAACTACTTTGGAAAACTGACAGTATTTTAGATGGCTCTGGCCGCCATAACAAAATGCCACAGGCTGGGCGGCTTGAACAATGGAAACTTATTTTCACACAGTTTTGGAGTCTGGAAGTGCAAGATCAAGGTGCTGGCATTTCGTTTCTTATGAGGGAGCTCTCTTCCTGGCTTGCAAACGACTGCCTCCTTCGTGTGTCCTCACGTGGCAGAGACAGGGAATGATGGAGCTCTCTGGTGGCTCTTCTTAGAAGGACACCAATCCTCTCAAATCAGGGCTCCACTTTATGACCTTATTTAACCTAATTACTTCCTTACACCGAATATAGTCAGGATTAGCACTTCAACACGTGAATTTTGGGGTGACACAATTTCAGTCAAGAGCATTCTGCTCTTGGCCCCATGAATTCCTTTCCTTCTCTCATTCAACATACATTCATTTCATCCCGACAGCCCAAAAGTCTTAACTCATTCCAGCATCAACTCGTCTAAAGTCCAAATATCATCTAAATATCATCTAAATCAGATATGTGTGAGACACAAGGTATGATTCATCCTGAGGCAAAATTTCTCTCCAGCTAAGAAACTGTGAAATCAGACAAGTTATGTGCCTTCAAAATGTGATGGCGGGACAGGCATAGGATAGATGATCGCATTCCAAGAGGGAGAAATTGGAAGGAAGAAAGGGTTGATGGGCCCCAAGCAAGCCCAAACCACAGCAAGGCAAACTCCACTTGATCTTAAGGCTCAAGAATAATCATCTTTTGTCTCGATACTCTGCCCTCCAGGCCCACTGGGGTGGCAGCATCACCCTCACGGCTCTGCAGGGCTGCCTGCCCCTTCAGCTCTCTGGAGTGGCCCCACCCAAGGTGCTTGCTGCTTTGGCCCTACCCCTCTGGTACTGGGCAGGGCCATCCTTGCCCACTGAAACCAGAGCAGCAGGCCCATCCTTTGAGGGAACAGCCTTACCCCTGGGCCTGTGGTGGCAGTGGCAGCCCTGATGGTCTCTGAATCACCTTCAGTATCATTCTTCCCTTTTCTTGAGGAATAGTGCCTGTTCACAACTGAATAGCTATATGGTCCCATCTTATAGAATCCAAGAAGTCCAATAGCGTTCCTTCACTCTGCCCCACTTTTTCTTTAGTTCAAACTGGCAGTGTCTCTGCTGGTATAAGCCCATCTCTACTGATGCCTTCTGCTGTGAGATGACTGATTAAGTCCATGAATCCCACCCACGATCTCTTAATCAAATGGTTGTTCAGTCACACTCTTGGTATTCTCTCCAGAAGAAGCTTTCTCATTTTTTTGCAAAATGGACAGGCTAAGAATTTCCCAAATCTTCAAGTTAAGGTTAAATGAGGTCATAAGGGTACAGCTCTGATCCAATTGGATTAGTGTCCTTTTAAGAAGAGACACCAGAGGGCTTGCTCATTCTCCCCCTGTCACGTGAGGACACAGCGAGGAGGCGACAATCTGCAAGCTAGAAAGAGAGCTCTCAGCAGAAACCAACTCAGCTGGCACTTTGATCTTGGACTTTCAGCCTCATAACTGTGAGAAAATAAATTTCTATGGTTTAAGCTACCCAGCCTATGGCATTCTATTATGGCAGCCCTAGCAGACTAATGTAGGTACTGTCTACAGAAAATGAACATATACTGGTTTGCAAGGCAGAAATAGAGACACAGATGTAGAGAACAAACATATGGACACCAAGGGTGGAAAGCTGGGGAGGGGGGTGGTGGTGGGATGAATTGGGAGATTGGGATTGACATATATACACTAATATGTATAAAATAGATAACTAATAAAAGAAAAGGAACATATGTCAACCCTATGACTCAGTGATTTGACTCCTAGGTATAAATCCAAAAGAAATTAGTACATATGTGCACCAAAAGACATGGACAAGATGTTCATAGCAACAGTATTCGTAATACTCCCAACCTGGCAATAGCCCAATTGTCCATCAACAGTAGACTATATAGTGAAAATGGTATATTCATAAGATGCAATACTACATAGTAACAAAAATGAGCAGATTACAACTACACGTAACAGTAAGGAAGTACTTTACAGATATGATGGAAGAAAGATGCCAACATGAGAAAGCATATACCCTATGATCCTATTTACATAAAATTCAAAATCAAGCAATAATGTTTTTTCTTGACCTGGGTGCTGTTTACATGAGTGTGTTTGTCCTGAAAATTCATTAATCCTGTACACTTATAATTTGTCTATTTTCTGTATATATGTTCTATGTCAATAAAAAGTTCACATAAAAATAGTCACTCATTCAAAAATGTCACACCATTGTAATAATGGAGAATGAGTTGCTGTACTGTGTGGTGTGAAGACAGTGCGATCTGCTGACCTGTGACTGGCCACTCAGTGATGTCACAGCAGCTTGGCCCACAGAAAGGACAAGGTGGTGGAGATCACAGTGGACAATTCCTGGGAAGTCTTGGCATAGTATACCGGGTACACACACATCGCAATATCCTTTAGCTGTGTGTTTAGGCAGGTAACAACTCTTTTAAGCACTAAATTGCAATTGCACAAATATACACATCTTCTATACTAAGATACCTTTTACAAATCATTGTACACTTCTGGAGGTAAGATAAGTAAACTCTGAAAATGTCAAGTCATAACAGGTCAGTCTATGGCACTCTTGGTCAAGGATTGCCCATTGTACTTTGTTGAATAAACCATTTCTCTTGCCAGTGTCTCAATATCCTCTTCAGATATCTGAAGCCTAGCCTATGAATGGAGAATTCTGGGGGGATAACTTACTTTCCTGGTAGCTTCCCTTCATTCTCCACCAGAAAGTCAGAGGAGCTAGCAAGGATCTCATGGCTATAAATTTTGGTCCCAGCTATGATCTACTAAAGGGCAGAGCCTGAGGCTGTGAAGTGGCACTCCGAAGGGACTCTGAGACATCAGCAAGCCTGGGGAACTTTGGGTTCCCTCCTGCTAGGGAAAGGCATGGCTGCCAGGGCCAGGGCTGTAATTTACGCACAGTCTCCCCAACGGAGGCAGGTGTTCCTCTTTAGAGATGTATCACCTTCCTTGTGCCCCACCCCAGGGGATCCTGGTGTCCCAGCATCTGCTCCTTCAGACTCCTTCCAGGCATGGCAGGTATGACTCTCTTTTTTGCTCATGAGGATACTTCTTAATGAAAAGCTCCCAAGACCTCTGGGCCCAGAGTAGCCATGACAGAGTTTAGCTTTTCCTTCCCCACACCAGACACACACGTGCACGGGGATCTCTCAGAGCACTCACCTGGGGTGTCATCCCGTGGCAGATGTACAAGATAGGAATATTCTCTGTGTCTGGACCCTGATCAAGACACAAATCAGTCTTCAGAGAGTTCTGCAGCTGAACACCAGAGGAGAGGCGGCCACACCAAAGAGAAAGGAACAGAGAAACAGATGCATTAAATCAGGAGAAGCAAGCATTCCACTGCGACAGGCTCTGCTTCCATAATCAATCCGAGGCCCCCTGAATACTATGGAAACCAACAAGCACCAGCCCAGCTTTTGCCTTGCATCAGGGTGCTGAGGGAAGACCAGCCTCCTCTGAAGGAGAAGCATTAGGATGCTGTTAAACAGCAAGCTGGGTTTGGGGAGCTGAGATAGTCTAGGTAAAAATAAAAGATATGCATGAACACACACGAGTTGGTACTAGATTTTTCACCCCCTCCTTTTGCACAAGGGTGGCATAATGGCCTTCAGAAGTCCGTGGATAGAAGTCTTTGTTCTTGAGGGTTGGGGGAAGTGGGCAACATGTCAGCTGTTTGGGGGCCTGGGATATCCTCTAGGACCAGGCCTTCTCTGCTTCCTGCAGATCCAGCAGTGGTTGGCCAGGCCCCAGCGGAGGCCCAGCTGATGAGGGTTCTCCAGAGTGGGAGGTCTGGTGGGAGAATAAGAGAGAAGGGGGCCAGAGTGGGAGCAGGAGAAGAGAGAGGTATCTCTTATCTTCACCTGCAAGCACATGGCAATCAACAGAACAAATGTATGGGTACCATGAACCAATGTCTTACCACGTCTAGGTAGGAAAGCCGATATTCAATGTCCCTTTCTGGCTTAAGCTCACTCTCAGCCTTCAGAAAGGGCAGCTTGTGGTCCACATGGTCTGGCTCCCATGCCATAGCTGAGTAGACCATGGCGGGCACCAACTCATAGCTTAGAATGAATTAACAATTGTCTTTCTTTTCTCCTCTCTCCTGATCCTTCTCTTTCTGGAATGTGACTATCTCATTATCCTCTTATTCTGTCCTAGGAGTCCAGATGAGAGACCAGACACTGTGGTCAGTGGGTGCTGGCCACTAGTATGGTGAGGCCATTTAGACTGGGTGTGGTGGATCTGTTGGGCATGTGCAAGCAGAGGAATCCAGTGGTGATCAAGGAGGAGATAAGGCAGGAGGCAGATAGATTTAGAGACAAGAGAGATCATCCTGCCCCCGCTGCGGTTTTAGTGGCTTCCCAGCTCGAGTGCTCATGTCCAGCTGTACTTTAGTTCCTAAGCCCATGAGAGAGTTTGTGGTATCTTTATCCATCTAAACTTGAGCTAGCTTCAATAGCTCTTTTTAGCAATCAAAGCACTCTGTTCACAACAGGAGGCTGGAGATCAGAATCCAGGGGAGACCAGGGCAATGGGCCACAGGTGGGTCATCTATCTGGGGAAGGCCAGAGGCAGACAGCAGCTAAGTTTTCGTAGTCCTGATGGACGTGGCAGGAGTGCAGTGAACCCAGTTAAGGGGTGCGAAACGGAACAGATAACCAGAGGCCCACGTGTGCTCTATGCGTCCCCTGTTCTTGACAGGGGACAAGGAACAGAGTCAAATTGTTTTCTCTTGAGCTCCCTTTCCTTTACTGGGTGATAGCGGCTCAATCTCAAACTTGAAGTTTAGAGGTTCTGCAGAAATATGAACATGTGTCAGTTCCCCAGGCAGGGCCCCAGAAGCATCGATGCAGCAAATCCTCTATCATAAACCAACTACTTGGCTGGCCTGTGTGGGAGGAGCATATGCAAATACTCTCTGGACTTCTCCCACAGCCCATGGAGGGGTGGGTGTCACATTTGAAGCCGAACACTGTAATCCATCAGTGAGACCTGCTAACTTCTACTGCAAAGAGAAAGTTCCAGAAAGCCCTGATGTCAGACTTGGATCTCCCCTGGATCCCCGAAGCTGGCCTCTGAATGAGGGGTGGGTGGTGCCTTTTGATAAAGTCCTCCTTGGCTCTGTGTCATCCACCCCCCATTAAGCAGGTGGTCTGTTGAGGAAGTTGGGAGAGACAGGCTGAGATAGAATCCTGGCTCCAGCTGTGTGGCCTTGGACAAAGCAACATAATTCCTTGTCTGTTTCCTTCTCTCTCAAATAGGGATAATACTAGTGCCAACCTCATAGGTTTGTGGATTAACTGAAACAATATCTATAAGTACTCAGCACAGGGCCTGACAAATAGCAAATGTGCAATAATTGTTAGCTGCTATTATTACCGCTATAACCTTTCTGAAGGCCGTTCAGGGAAACTAGCTTTTATGACTGCATCTATGTGCCAGGTGCCAGGTGAAGTGCTTTCCATGCATTTTCCCACCTAATTCTCAAAATAACATAGCCAGATCGGTAATACTATCTCTTTTAAGGGTGCAAGAAGTGTGTTACAGTAGGAAGCTCTGCACACCTCTTGGTCTGTAATGCTGTTCCCACTGCATGGACCCTCTGCCCCGGCCTTCTCTTTTCCCTGACTGAATCCTCCTCTTCCTGTGGTTCTCAGCTTCTCTGTCACTCTGGAAGCCTTTCCTGACCCACATCTGGGTGTGAGGCCAACACCTCCATTTCTCTGATTGCAGCACTTAACACGCTGTATTCTTGTCGCTTCTCCACTTGCCCGTCTCCTCTATCAGTCACCAGACTAGCTCTCAGGCTTTCTCACTGCCTGCGACATGGGTCAGCCCTGGCACATATTAGACAGTAAGTATGTGTGAATGAATGAAGAAAATGAACAGTGAATGAATGGCATCATAGTTGGACAAATGGCAGAGCTGGAGTCTGTCAGTCTCCAAAGTCCAAGCTCTTTCCATCATGCACATGGAGACAATCCTGAGACTGTGAAAGACGCCCCATGAAGTGATGTGACTATAACCTTTCAGGTTTTGCAAACTGTCAAGGTCACGTAGTGATTAAGTAGCAAAGCTAATGTTCAGAAGCAGGCATGTCTGTTTCCAGATGCTGTTCCATCTCTACTGTCAGCACCAGAGCTGGGATTATCCAAAGCCATGCCATCTCCCAGGCCTGGAGCTCGGTGATCCAGGCGGATGCCCATGCCCACACAGCGGGGCCCACAGGCCCTTCAGCCTGCAGGAGGCATTAGTGGGACCTATTACTAGATTAATGGGCAGGGTTATATAGACTTGACAGTGGCCTGAGAGTCCCAGGGGGTTATTTGACCTGAGCAATGCAGCTTAGGCATGAGTTGGAAGGGAAAAAAAAAAAAAAAAAAAAAAAAAAACATGCCCCTGAGAAGACATCTGGTCTTTCCATTTCAGAATAAAAGTAAAGTAATCACCAGGAAGAAAGATTCAGCCCCAGAAATCCTCTTGCTCTTGTGCTGCATCCTGCCTTGCCCATTGTCACCTTTCTGCCCCCATTAAGAGTTCATTATGCTCCTGGACAAGCAAGCATATATCTGCTCATGTAAGAACCCAGACTGTTGAGGAGGCAGGAGGGAGGGGGGCTGGCTGGGCCCTGAACAGCTGCTGGCAGATGAACATGCAGGGGGTCAGAGACCTCCGCCAGCCCCAGGAACGGCTGACACAGCTCAGCCCTCTGGGATGGCGAGTGGATGGTTTTTCAGCACAACAGAGTGAAAACAGCCCCAGCTGTGGACTCAAACGGATCTGGATCACAACCCTGTATATGCCACTTACTATTTGACCAACCAAAGGTTTCTGGGTGTGGTGGTGAGGAGAATACATGGTAAACCTGCTGTATGTGCTCATAAGATGAGACCCTTTTGCTTGGAAGACAAGAATGTCCTGGGCCAAGACCCAGAACTGCAATGGCTGCGTGCATACACCTCCACTGTTATTGCTTTCCCTGCTTCTCTGGCTGAGTTTGGCTAATACTCTTTAGCTACAGCTGATAGCTTGGTGAGACCATGAATCCAGAAGCTTGCCCTGGCTCCCAGAGGTCTGGGCCAATAGTTTCTCTGGAGCCACAGTAGCATAACTATTCTGTTTGGGCTGGGTTCAACAGTGGCCAAGCAGCACACACAACTTGCTAAGGGCTGAGTGTAGGGGTACCAGTAACTGCCGCATCCTCAGGATGGTTCTGGGGAGGTAGATGGGACGGATGGGCACCTCACAGTCCAGTGTGTTTCCATGGTGATGACAGGATCTGGAGCCTCAGGTAAAAGCTGGGCAGCACCAGCTGAGGAGTTTTCTGACATCTGAATTATACCAGCCTGGGAAGTGGAGAGGCAAGAGGCTACTGGGCGGTTCTCTCAGGACACGTCAGCCATGCCATGGGGACTCTTGTGGGAAGATATGACCCCCTCCTACAGGCTGGCCTCCGGGGACAACAGAGGCCCTGCAGGAGGGTGGGAAGGGGGTAGTTCCTGGGACCTTGGCTCTGTCTCCTTTAGAATCCTAGGATGTGAGAGTTGGGAGGTCCCCAGGGAACACTGAGGCTAACCCTTCAGCAAGGATTCTTCCCCTCCCAGGCTGATGTTGTACCCATAGTGTTCCTGCCGAGGCAGGCCTTGAACTCAGTTCTGAGCACAGGTCATCAAAGGAAGAGGCCTCAGTTCTTCCTTCAAGTTTTCATCCTGGGATATCTAAAAGGTCTGAGGGGACACTGCAAAGGGAGGAATGAGAGTGATATCAGAAGCTGATGTTTTAGACTCAGTTTCACTGTTGATTAACTGTGTGAATATGCGCAAGTCACTTTGCCTCTCTGTTTCCCCATCTGTAACACAGCAGGGGGTGAGGGTAAGGCAGGTGGCCCCAGGGGATAGTTTTGAGGGCAGTTTTGAGGGCTTAACTGTCATAGAAAATCTTTATGTGTTCAGTCAGCAAAAACCAGGTGAGATATCCAAAAATCAATCAGGTATTTAAAATACCTTAAGAGTTGTATGGTCCTGGGGATATTGGAAGAATGGGAGAGTTTATTATGTTCAAAGTATTTTAACCTTAGACACAAAATACATTTATGTATCTGAGACTTTCTTCTACCCACGAGGACAGTATTATTTTACCACACTTAACATTTGAAGAAACTAAGGCCAACAGACATTAAGACACTTGCCCAGGAAGTGGCTGGGTCAAGATTGGAACCAGGTCCAAACCCTCTGCTCTGTCCTCTGTCTTGCTGCCTCTCCTGGGGGAACTGCTCGCTGCCAATCAATAAGTGGAAACTACTAAAACATCCCTCAAAA
Source organism: Balaenoptera ricei (assembly GCF_028023285.1). Lineage (NCBI taxonomy): Eukaryota > Metazoa > Chordata > Mammalia > Artiodactyla > Balaenopteridae > Balaenoptera > Balaenoptera ricei. Next base: position 68,774,387 of record NC_082646.1, read on the forward strand.
TACAGCAAACTCAGGAAGGTTATATTTCCCAGAACGCCTTACCAGGAGGCTCTGTGTGAGTGAAAGACATAGCCCCGTGGGTGGGGGAGGCATGCAGGCTGGTTGGTAGAACTTCAGGCACCCACGCTTGAGGAACAGTGGGGTTTGTTACGTTGTCTTGCAATCTTAACCTGACTGAAGGTTTTTGCATAATTAAGTGGGATATGCAGGTTTGGGGCCAGAGCTGAATTGCTTAGGACTGTAAAGGAGAGACTAAGCACCTCTCTCAAGGGAATGGAGAGGTTTGGGCTATGAAAGCATAGGCTGCCTCCCACTCAGCTCCAGAAATCAGCCTCTTGTCCACAGGTCTACCACAGGTCCCATACTGGGGGCCAAGAGGCTCTTTCCCTCCCTGACTCTCCACACCTCTCTCTGGTCCTGCTCTCTGTCTGCGTCTGGGCGAGCTCCTTACCACCCCATAGGCAATGATGTCTGAGTACATCCTCATCTCTGGGTACACGCTGACCAGGTACCACCGGAAGGTCTTGCACTGCAGCTGTTTCCTCAGAGCCTTCCTTGCAGTGATGTCCCCGATGTCGATTCCTGAGTCCTGCACAGGATGCAAACACAGAGATTCAGCCACCACCAGGGCACAGCTTTTCCCTGAACCTCCCCAACCACGGTTCTGGAGACTGTCTGGTGAAGGGACAACCTGGGAATATAACTCATGCACTTCCCAACGTGTGCCTTGGCCCCATAACTGTCCCCGTTTGGTCTGTGAAACATCAGCCAGATCAGCACTGATGGGGACTGTCATCAAAAGCCATTGAAAATAAAGATGCAAATCCTTAAAAATGACTAAAAGAAAAAAAAGCTGTAGTCTTTGTATAAGTGAAATAAATGGGAAGAATACAGTCTGATTAAGGTTTTCTCTACCTCAAGAGATAAGATGAGAGATTCTGAACTGCTGGGGGAGAGGAAGAGGGAAGGGAAAGAGTTGAAGATGGAATAATGCTAATTACATTACTATTCCTAAGGATCATGGCAGCTAAGTCTTACATAACACAATGTGTCAGGCTGTGCTCTGCATGAGACAGGCACATATATTTATATTTTACTTATATTAAATTTATGTATGTACATGGTCCCATTTAAACCTATGAGAGAGCACAATATAATACTCATTTTACAGATGAGGAGTTGAGACAAAGGGAGGTTCAGTGACCTCCTGGGTGACTTGCCCAGAGTCCCATAGCTAATAAGTGGTGGACCTGAGAGTTGAACCCAATCAACCTGGGTCTGGAGTTTGTGCATTAAAATTTACCCGGCACATTTTTAGGAGCCTGCCCTATTGCCTCCTAAGACCAAGTCCCTATGGGAGAAGCAGCCTCTCTCTTTACGCCTGGGGGGCTTAGCATAGACAGCACTGTGTCTCTCACTTCCCAGGTGTACCAGAGAGGTGGCCCTTGAGCCACCTGCTGCCACATGCAGCAGACAAGGAGTAGACATGGAGACATGGATGTGTCCTTGAGTGAGAGCGAGAGAGAAGCCCCTACGTTTCTTGTGATCCCAGAGCAGAGGGGAAGCCCTGGGCTTGCACCCCAGCTGTTGAACAGGGCACAGAAGCAGCTGAGAAAGAGCTGATGCCACAGCAGAGGATGGAGGGGGGTCCCTCCAGCTGGGGATCAGATGGAGACGGGTGACATCTCAGAGGACGACACCATGGAGCCAGGGATCAGAGGGGCACATGGTATCTCATGAGACATCAGCCCAGAGCAGAGACAGAGGAAGATGGGGAAGCACATACAGCTCTCTCCCACCGACACTGCAGTCCATGTGCTGGCAGTGTGACCCCATCTGGTTCTGCCATCAACTCCGGGATCAAGTTACGGGGGTTGGGAAATGATGAAATTGACAGTTTAAGTCTGAAATGTCTGGGAAAAATCACAAAGATGGCTGCTGCATGTATCTGGACATGATCAGAACACATTTTTGATATCAGTCAACAGGGGCTTGAGTCAAAACAAAATGTAGATATAGAAGAAATACATTTATTTTTGCCCACCAGAGTTCAGGTCATGTAAAAATTTGAACCTGCCACAGCCTGAAGGTTTAAGTTCCAGACTCCTAGGGTGCAGTTTCAGTGAGGATATACCTTTTGAATATTTCTCGATGACCTTGTCTCTGATGGGTCTGCTCCCTGGCTCCTGCTGGGAGCCCTCCCAGCAACTGCTACTTGGCCTTTCTCTGCTGGACCCCGGCTCCCTGACGATCAGGAAACATGTTCTGCTGACCTCTGTACCCACAGTCTAGCGCTGCGCCTGAACTATATTGATGAGACCGAGTTGAAAAAATATTTATGAAATAGTGAACTTAGCAACTGACAATAAAGGTATCCTGCTCACCCCCCCCCCCACACCCCAAGACATCTGTTAAGTATTAACTCTTTAAACTTCTCTGCACTTTATCCTCACATCACAAAGCTATTTGCCTGGATCCAGGTCTTCTCGCTTCATGCTATACTTGCCTTTATGTGATGACAAATTAACACTGTCTCAGCTATTACAGAAAGCAACTAGAAGAACCTACCTCAGGAAGGCCTCTGTATTTTCCTAAAAATCTAGGTTCCCATGGGAAAACTTCCTTTCTACATTCAGGATCAAAGGAAGGTTTGTCTCTCTACTTATAATCTAATCAAAAGTGGGGGAGAGACAATCCATCAGGAGTCCATCTCTCCTTTAACGTCTAGGAGACTCAAGAACCAGAGTTTTGCTCAGCTTAACGTGTCTGGATATCGTGTCCCTTTCCTCTTCCTGTTTACTAATGGACTTTTGCCTTTCCATTTTAACGGTTCAGCACATCTGTACTGTGTGTTTACTGTAAATTGCATCAAACTCTTTTTCAGAGCAGGGGGAGGAAATTGAGAAATAAGCAAACATTCTCAGAGAAGGTCACCTTGACCTTTATTATTAGAAAACAATAAACGTATCTTCCCCCTTTGCTAAATACTTAGTGTAGAGGGTTGAATAGTGCCCCTCCCCAGTATCATGTCCGCCCAGAACCTCCAAACGTGACCTTATTTGGAAATAGGATCTTGTGGATATAATTAACTAGAGATCTTGAGACGAAATCGTTCTGGATTTTGGATGAGCCTACATCTTCATAAGAGAAAGGAGAGGGAGGCCTGAACGCACAGAGACACAGAGACAGAGGCAGAGAATGGAAAGATACATCTACCAGCCAAGGAACCCCTAGAGCCACCACAAGCTGGAAAAGGCAAGGAAGGATCCTCCCCCAGAGCCTTTGGAGGGAGCACGGCCCTGACAGCACCTTGATTTGGAGCTTCTGGCCTCCAGAACTGTGACAGAACACATTTCTGCCACCAGTTTGTGATCATTTGTTCTGGCAGCCCTAGGACACTAACGTACTTAGCCACACAAAAAGCTGTCCAGTATTCCTGCCTGTGTGTGCAGCCAGACACAAAATTCCTTGTAGCCAAACCCAAAGAAGGGCTGTTGCCTAAGAACCGTGGTGAGTCATCCTTGGCACTCAGCCTGTCTTCGGGCAAGAGGAAGCAGGGGCGCATCTAGAGCTCCTGAACCCTGTGTAAGAAAATACTGATGCTTTGCTGCAGACTGACTTTGTTTGTTGATAAGCAAACTGATTTTCACTTAAAGTAGAGGCTGCATGAGCGGAAGGCTCCTCTGGATTTCCAAAAGCTTGGGACTGAATGTGATTAAGAGTGAGTGAGAGAGCTGGTTCTGTTCAGTGCACCGCCCAGGAAGGACTCCGCATAGAAGGAAGCGAGGGAGGATGACTGCTCAGCAAGAGCATTTTAAAGCTGGGGCGGGAATGCAGAGGGTGCAGGTGATCACGTGGACAACAAGAGTTAACACTTCTCTAGTGCTTTCCATTTGCCAAGCACTGATCAAAGTCTTTCCACATATTAACTTATTTAATTCTCCAGGGAGCCACTAGGCAGGGGTGAAGGGTTCCAGCTCTACATTTGCAGTTGGGATGCTGTAGACAAAACGTTAAGTAAATCGGGAACACATGCGCCTGTGACTGAACAGAATGTATTGAGATGCCACCACATCACGGGCAGCTGGGAAAATTACTGGGGAAAACATGGAGGGATGCAGCACCCACATTTCCTCCCTCTTCTTTCTTTTTCAACTCATCTTTATTGAGTGCCTAGACTGTGTCAGGTGCTGTCCTAAGCATCATGCATACGAATAGGAAGAAGTCACAGTCTGCCTGAAAGCAGAGTCTGGAAGATCCAGACAAGTAAACAGACTCTGCACACAGTGTGAAGCATGGCGGGAAGCAGAGAGTGCTGAGGGACAGTGGAAGAGGGGTCTTAGTCCATCCCCAGGTGTGGGGCAGCCAGGATGAAGGGGAAAGGGAGGAGAGCAGTCAAGGAAGGCTTCCTGGAGTAGGTGACGCTAAGGGTGAGTTTGGAAAGATAAGCAGGATTAGCTAAACTAGTGTCACCCAAACCTGGTTTTCCCAAACCAGCACCTGGGGAGCTTTTTACAGATTCTGGTACCACTATACACCTCCTCAGTAAAATCTCTGAGGACGAGACCCAGAATCAGTATTTTTTAAAAGGTCTCCAAGTGATTCTGATGCAGTTGGTCTGTAGATCTGCTTTTAGGAGCCACTGACCAAGGGAAAAGGGGATCACACATATGGCCAGCAGATTCATTTGTTAACAAGAATTAGTGAGGTTTTACTGAGCCCTGACCACGTGCCCCACCTTGTGCTAGGCCTGGTGACACAGATATGAATAATAAAATCTGTCCTCAGAGAGCCCATGGTCTAGTGCAATGGTTCTCAGCCCTGGATGGACATTAAAATCCCCAAAGAGCTTTCTTAAAAAAAAAAGTCCCCTTCCAAACCAATTAAATCATAATCTCTGGGGTGGAGGCCAAGTGATTTTAAAGTTCAGCCAGATTTGAGACTCACTGGTCTAATGAGAGAGACTTTCAGACAACGGAACATTCTCTTACAGGGCGATGATGCAATGACAGAGACACGCAGGCAAAAAGGGGCTTTCTCCCCAGCTGGGGCTGGCTTCTAGAGAAGAGGTCGCCCGAGCTGAGTCTAAAACGATGGAGGAGAATTGGTAAGGGTGGAGGCTGGGGAAGCGGTTTTGGGAGGAATTCCAAGCAGAGAGGACGAAATGGGCCAACACACCGAGATGAGAAACAGCCTGGTGTGGACGGGGAGCTCGGGGCAGTTCCCCTAGCCCACGCTGTCTGCAGGGCCTCCAAAATAAGGATAGTGGGCAGTGCGGCTGGAGAGGTGGGTGGAGGAGAAAGCTCAGATCCATGTCTAACACCGGACTTTATGCCTGATCTTGTGCACACGGAGAGTCGTGTAAAGCTTTCAAGTAGGACAAGGACATGGTCGCTGTGAGTTTTTTAAAAGGATGACTTTGGGCAGTGGGGAGTATGAATTTGAGGGGTAAGACTTGAGCCAGGGAAACCAACCAGAGGCTGTTGCAGAGGAAGAGACGAGGCCTGAACTCAGAAGTGAGAGGCACGGAAAGGTGGGCTCGGTGATGGACTGGGAATGGAAGACGATTAAAGGAAGACCCTCAGGTCTAAGCTCACATGTCTGGTCAGATGGTGGTACCATGACTTCAGACAGAGAATAAGAACAGAAGCAGACTCGGGGGGAAAAAGATGTACGCAGTGCAGTCAGATTCAGTCTGAAGGGCCTGTGGGAACAGCCAGGAGAAGATGCGTGGCTGAAAGTCTGAAGCTAAAGGCAGAAGTCTGGCTGGAGAGAGTAACTAGGAAGCCGTCAATGTATAGGTGGTGCAGAGCCCAAGAGTAGATGGGATTACCCTGGAGATGCATATCATGAGAGCAGGTGGCCAAGGACGGGCCCCTGGGGAGCACTTAAGCCACCACTGGAAGTAAGCCTTGCCCACAAGGAGTTGGGAGCAGTCGGAGAGAAGAGGACGCTCTGGGGTGTGGAATCCTCGAGCTAAGGGAGTGAAGAGTTTCAAGGAAAAGGTGGGATCCTGTAAGTGAAAGACTTAAAATAGCCATTAAATTCAGCAGTTAGGAGGCCCATGATGACTTTGTTAAAAGCAGCTTTGAGGTAGTATTGGGCTGTGACTTGAGAAGTGGACGGGAGGTGGAAAAGTGTTGACTCTTTCCACAAACCTGAAAGAGGCAGAAGAGGGAGTCTGGACATACAAGCGAACAGGGGGGGGTCAAGAGGAAACACGCTGATCCCTTCCTTCTCCTCCTAAGGCTTCATCCTGGACATTTCCACCCCTCATCTGGCTTTCTTGTGTTACCCCTCCAGCCCCACCCACATGACTTTGTTTGAACTCTTCTAGGAGTCACAGGCAGACGCTGAGTTTCATCATTTTCCAATTACTTCTACTCACTCACTTCTCTACTATTCTTTGGATTTGCTGTCTATTTCAACATCTGGCAGCTGTAATCGGGGGGAGAGGGCTACAAAGTCTGCAGCTTTGGGGTGCAGAGAGAAGGGGGACAACAGTAATGGACAGGATCCCAGTCCTTTGCAGAAGCCGGGGATCCACACCGCTTCGCTGGTGAGCTCCTGGGGAGTTTCCAAGTGTGCTTAACATTTTGCTATCAGAGGACACCCACAGCAGGGCTCAGCATCCTGCCCAGAATGCTGTGATCCAACGCCCACAGCCACAGATGGGGCTAGAAGGCACCACCGTTTCCCTAGAAACACTCCCACTGTCAGAGCTGCATTCGGGGCTGGTTCATTAGGGCTGGCTGCACTCCCGCTGGTAATGCTTGGTTCTTCATTCTTCTTCCCAGCTGCTGAAATCTCACTGATTGTAGGAGGATGCAATCAGCCCAAGACCACTCCCCCTGGTCGTGGTAGTGAGGGGGTTGCCTGAAAGCTCCCACCCATGACCCAGCCTACTTTCTCAATCACTCAGCCTGAGCAAAACATTAGCTTGGTGGACACATCGGGGAAGAAGGCCTTCATATGGAAACTTTAAGAAAAGATCAATCATTGCCCTATTAGGAAGAGAGAATGGAGGCTTTCTAAAGGACTCACGAGGGGAAGCCATGGCCTTGGGAGGAAGGCAAGAGGTCATGCAGTCAACAGCTCCGTTTCACATAAAATGCAACATAAGCAACGATCTCCAGGCAGACCAGCTGGCAAGCAGGTGGGGATCCCGTGGCTGGCATCTGTTGGGTTCTCCCAACCCAGCGGTCCAAGGTTACTTCCATATGACACACAGCAAGGCTGAACAGAACTACCAAAGAAACACTGCTTTCTCTCTCACACTTCTTAAGTGTGCGTGACTAGAGGGCTAGAGGACAGTGGCAGGTGATGATGAGGTTCGGTGAGGGTTAAAAGTAGCCTAAAAAATGTGGGAATGTAGCCCAGCCCCATCCATGTGGCTCAAGCAATCCCAAAGGCATAGGAATATTCCTTATTGGTCTGGTCAAAGGTTCGATGGAGAAGTTTGAATCCAGTCTACAGGGAAATTAAGGTGCATTTTGTGAATGTTGGTAATTACTGGGATATTTGTCATCCAGGACCATGAAATATCTATTGTCAGAGAAGCTGAGAACCTGGGAGCATGTTGGAACCTTGGAGCCACGTGGTCCAACTTTGTCACATAGAATGAGGACACTGCTGTCTGGAGGGAAGGAGCCCTCCTTCGAGGAGGAGGTGACCAGGGGTGGGGTGGGTAAGACATGCCTTAGCACCCTATAGTCAGCCACTTTTCTTCAACGTCTTGTATCTTAGGGTTTGAGAATTCACTCCAGCATGGCGAACAAGACTCTGGCTATCCCCTGGGAAGAAGGGTTGAATCTCAGGTGTGTTTTGTTTGTTTTTTTTTCCCCAACAACCCCCAAGAAACACACCCCCACGGGGGCTTCCTACCTCTTGGGGTATGTTCCATGCCATGTACACATGGCTTTTAAATTCGTCCATCCAGACTTCAGCCACCCTGAGGGCGTTCCTGCGGACATGGGCCGTGAGGTCCTCGGTGTAGGGCTTGTGGGCTCGCTCAATGTGGGCAATCCGCGAGCAGGGCAGGACCTCTACGCTCCCGCCACACTGCCACACCTGCGGAAGACACGGGCCATGCGTCAGTGCCCAGACCTGACCCTGAGCCTGGAACCCAGACCACAGGTGACCATGAACGTGAGCTCAGACACATCCAGCTCTCCTCACCTTACTCTCCTGTCTGCAAAGGGAGCGAGCTGTACCTTATTTCTACTCCTAGAACAGGAAGGTTATTGAGTCATTAATTTGTGTCCTGTTTCCAGTTGCTGTGGATTTACCAGCAAAGAATTAATGCACCCTCCCTCTCCAGTCTTTCCGCCCTCCCTCCCCCAAAGAAGAGACGAGACGTTTTGTGACCAGCGATCTGGGTTCTCCTTGCCCCGGGGGAGAAGTTAACAAAATCCTTGATAACGGTCTCTGCAGCTGTGCTTGACATGGATGGACCAGCAGAGCCTCCCAACAGAGACATCGCCTTAAAATGGACCACCTGGGCCTGGACACGGATGAGTGATCTCCACAGGGAGAGCCAGGCGCCCTGCTCCGGCTCCACCTTTCCTGGGCTCTGAGTTCTGTCAGAACCCAAGGGAGGGGGAGCTATAAAGAAGGGAATAGTATGAAACTTCTCCCTGACCTTGGTGAGTAGGAGCTTGAACAGGATGCAATTGGATTTTGAAAAATAAAGAAAAATGACCTTGTAACCTGAGCGTCGAGGGACAGTGTCTTGGAGCCCTTGCCACAATCATTCCAGCCACTCTGGAAGTTCAATGTTCCGGAATGTGCACATCCTTTTGCGTCTTTAGGCCTTTGCCCATTCTATTTGTAATTTTGGAATGCCTTCCCTACTCCTTCTCCAGCTGAAAAAAATATCATCTCTCAAGAGCTTGGCCACCCAGCCACACTATTGTGGGGTCTTTGTTTAATTCTTGGGGCAGAGCTTCCTCCTCTGGCCCTCAAAGCTCTTGATACCACAACTTACCTGCTAATAGGTCAGCCTCCCCCTCACTCCGTGTTGCTGGAGGGCAGAACCCATATCTCATTCGTTTCTCATCTCCAGCACAGAACACAAGGCCTGGTACATATAGCTACTTTGTAAGTACTTGTTGAATAAATATATAAATGATTGATGCCTAACCAGACAATATCAGTAGATGGTTGGTGCTTAGTAAAGTGGGATGAATCTGAAATACCTGGTCAGAGAGGATGAGTGAGGCTTTTGGCGGAAAGCAATCAAGATCTCTTGGTGGACAGCGGTGGTCACTTATTAGGTATTGTCAACTGGACAATTTGGCGGATGATATTTGTGCTTATAATGTGTACTCATCGACAACCGTAGGTCTTCCTCCAAGGTAAGGTCAGCTTCAAATTTAGCTTAATTCCCCTCCCTCCCGTGCTAGTTAGGAAGAGAATGTCTTCTCTTCCACCAGGCTATTTCACACCAGTTGGTCCTGTTGGAAGTTGGAAGGCAATAGACGGACTAAGCTTGTCTTGCATTTAGTATATTATTAATATTTAGGGCCAATGGAAAGGAAACAAGCATCCCCACTGAGCGTCCACTATGTGCCAGGCACCGGCACAAATCACACATAGTAGCTGTGTGACCTTGGGTTATTTACTTGATCTCAGTGTGCCTCAGTTTCCTCATCTCCGATGGGGATCCCAACAGTTCCCATCTCAAGAGGTTGCTGAGGAGATTAAAGTGTTCATATACAAAGTGCTTAGAAAGATGCCTGGCACATAATTAGCGATCACTCAGCCTCAGCTATTACTGAACAAATGATACACAGCAGAATCTTCAGAATAACCCTGTGAGGTAGTGGTTATTGTCTCCAATGCCAAATGAGGAAACTGAGACCAAGGCTGTCCCTTGCCCAAGACCACACTGCTGGTATGAAGGCAAAAGGATGAGTCTGAGCCTGACCGAAGCTCAAGAAAGTGCCAGTGCTTCCCCAGGTGACCATGGTTTGAAGGAAGTTTCCACACCCAGGGGTGGTTCTGAGGACCAGGAAAGGAAGCCATGGAAGGCTCTGGGGTGTGTACTTTATGTCCATGACCTGTATATTCTGGGGACTGTGCTGATTTCCAATTCACTTTGCTCAGATTTGCAAGGAAAGCCTGTGAATACTGTGAATATGTTACTGATAACACACGGAGTCAGGGTAATTATTCTTTGTGCTACTGGAATGGAGGCTACTAATTGACATATTTCAGCGACCCAACACAGTACATGATTTGGAACAAAGCTCTTTTATTCCAAGACCTGTCTCTCAAAGAGTCAGTCGCCATTTCATCTTAGAGTGGGAGCATCTGCCGCGGTTCTAATCAGAAGGGTGGTGGCAGCACCTCCCATTCTGCCCTTAGCTGCACAGTGAAAGGAGCCCTGTGAATTCACTGCTGACCTCTTGAAGCCACTCCCCTTTCCCCATCCTGTAGCCACCGCCCTCATCCAGACCGCTGCCACGTCCCATCTGGACTCTGCAACAGCCTCCAAACAACTGCCCTCCCTCCTGCCTTCCTCCTCCAGTCTCTTCTCCACCCAGCAGCCAGAGTGATCTTTTGAAGGTGTACATTGGATCCCGTCCCGCCTGCACGGCGCCCTCCCCCGCACAGCCCCTGAGGCTCCAGGGGCCTGGCCCCTGCCCACCCCTCCAGCCTCGTGCTTGCTTCCCAACATACTCCGTGCTGCAGTCATGCTGACAGTTTTTACTTCCTCCAGCATGCTGGGTTTCCTCTCACCTCTGGATTTCTGCACATGCAATTGCATACCCACCCCGCCCCGCTTCACCTGACATCCTTGGGGTGTCAGTTCAGCGTCACAGTTCTGTATCCCCTTCAACTAGGTGAGCCTGTCCTGCTCTGTGGTCCCAGCCCTGTCTTTCCCGACCATGACACTCTGGTACCTGCTGGTTTACTAATCTCCTTCCCTCTTTCAAAATGTTCTCCAAGCTCTTCACCATATTCTCCATTAGACATGTGCTAAATGGTGCCTAGAACAGGTCACGGGTTTCCAGCAGAGGTGGGGTGGCTGGGCTGGGTGGGAGTAGCACATGGTTTGTAAAAGCACGGCTTTGGAGCCAGCGAGAAGTGGATTCCAATTTTTACCTCTGCCACCTGCTGCTGTGTCACCCTTGGCAGGATATTTCTCCTCCCAAGTCTCAATTTCGCCCGGTAGAAGAAGGGGATGGAGTGCAGGTAGGTGTTTGACCCTGAGCCTGCCTCCGGGTGAGCTCTGTACGCATGGCAGTCGAGGTGGGATCAGGACATCTGGGTCTATTCTGGCCCCACCATGTGCTGGCTGAGCGGCAACGCTCGGGTAATTAACATCCCGTCTATGAAACTCAAATTACAGCGATCGCTACACTGAGCTGCGGGCTCTGGAAGCCCCTGTCGTAATGCTCGGAATATTGCAAGCCCTTAGCCTGCACTTGTTATTACTGAGTATTTTATAATAACCATTATGATTGCTGCTATTGGCTTCTCCTGCACAGCCAGCTTCAGGGGACAAATGATTGCAGAGGAGTCACGTGTCTGGCTGAAGCCCAGCAGACAACAGACGTGCTGCTCTCCAGAGTGCCTGGCCCAGCAGGGAGAGGTTCCTCTCCAGAGACTGGAAGCACCTGTTCACCTACAGGTTGTCTCCGCTCTCCTCTCTTCTGTGAAAAGAAACGCATCTATTGTGAGCATCTGCCTTGGATATAGCCTTTGGGTTCCTGGCAGCTTCTGGTTGGAGCAGAAGATGTGTATTTGGCGTGTTTGCCCCTCCACTTCTGGACGCTGCCCGATGACCCTGAAATAAACAAGAGGGAGCCTGTGCTCCACGATCCCCACACGACGAGCAGCTCCGCTGACCAATGGCTTGCTCCAGAGAGAATCTCAGAAGTCTTACCCACAGCTGATCTCAGAGACCCTCTCGTGGATGGCAGACAAAAGGATAGGAAAGAAAATCACTGGCATTTGGACCTCATGAAAGATGACATCATGAAGCTTCCATGGGGGTTTGGGAGCATGAGGAAGTAAAAGGGATCCAGGCCTGGGACACAGGTCTTAGCTGGCATGATGTGGCAAGACCCAAACCAGATAGAGGCTATAGACGGGAGGCATTGTGCCAGAGAAGCAGGGCCGCTGGAGGGAGGGCAAAGATGTGGGACAGAATGATGGCTTAGCATTGCAAGTTCTAGGGGGCAGAGATGCCAAGAGGAGGAAGAGCAAGGGTTGGCTACCAAAGGGGTGGCTGAGAAATGAGGACCAAGGGTCAGCAACCAAGAAGGCAGATGAGGTCGCAGGGCACAGGAAGCCACTACCAAGGTAGAACTTACTTTTTACCTAGCGCGCTTGTGACCCAGGCTCATAACAAGTGAGGCGTGTGCTAGTCTTACAGGCACTGGGGACGCCTGGTGGCACGTCAGCCCAAGGCTGGACCTCGTGGCTTCTGGATGGGCACTGGGCAACATGTTTCTTGACCACACCAATTTTTTTCCTGTCTCTGTGCCTTTTCACCTGCTATTCCATCTTTCTGGAATAAATCCCGCACTCATTACCCAGCTCAAATCTTACCTTCTTTCACCCACCCAGTCTAAATTAGATCCCCTCTGAATACTTTTAGCACCCCACCCTTTTTCTTAATAATGCTTATTCATAATACTTCTATTTACGTATTTCTTCATTCAATGTCTGCCCTCCACCTCCATTGCCCTGCTAAAGTATAAGCTCCAGGAAGACAAGGAGTACGTTGCATATACCAGCACCAGGCACTCAGGACATGTTCAATAACCGTGATCTGAATGAGTGATTCCAGCAATCCCAGAGCCCTGGGCTTTCACTCACCGTATAGAGAGGCCGCTTAACCCGCTTAGCTGGCTCCTCTAATAAAGGCCATAAACATAAAATGTGCCAGATTTTACTGAACACAATGACTTCCTTCAAACCCAAGTGGTTTTTCAGCAAAGCTCTGACATTTAAGTGCATGTTGCTACAAACAAGAAGAGTTACTTTGGCTGCAGAGCTTGAATTACCGTTATAAAACTCGGGAAGTTATCAAATGAACCTGGGCGACTGCAGGCAGTTTCGTCTTATGGAACCATGAACTCACTGTAGAGAAAGCCCCCCACCTAGCCAACGCTTCCAGACGCCCACGGAGGAGCTGCTGGGCTGCCCCCAGACGTGACCGAGAACCTGAACTGTTGTAAACAGAAGAGCGAGTCACACTCACCGACAGCCCTACCCAGGGAGCCCTAATCCTGTGATTGTTTCTGAAAAAACTTGGTGCATCCATCTGGGAACTACAAGAAAGCTCGCAGGTCTTGAGGGCTGGTAGACAGAGTGTGAATCCTGCCTCTGTCACACATTAGCCTTTGACTTGGACCTGTTCTTGGATGTCAGTTGCCTTTTTATTGGGGCAACTGGCAGGTTTAAAAGAGATGCTGTATGAAAAGCTCCCTCTAGCAAAGATAGGCATCTAGTAAGTTCTTAGGAAGGATCAGGTTCCCTTCCCTTCCCAGGACTGGGAGCTGCTGGTACAAGGTCAGGGTCAGAAGACAGTTTATGTCCTATGTTGGCCACTTACATAAATAGACCTGTTTACTTCCCAAGCCTCAGTTTCTCCCAACTGCCAAATGGAGGAGCTGGACTCGGTGACATGTTAGATACCTTATACTTTTTGCATTCTGTGGTTCTAAGTGTTCTTGCCAGTACCTCAAATATTACCCAGTATTTGAGACAACTGGTAGAGTTGTGAATTGCGAGTTATAAAATAGGGAGACACTGGAGGCAAGACATCAGGATACAGTGTGACCATTTCTCCTACTCAGAGTCTGGTGATCACTCTGTAGTCTTTGGTAGGAATAGCAGATAACACTCCCATGTTAAATCCATTCACTGATTAATGTCCTCTGAAGCACTGGGTTAAGAAGGATTCTGAGGCTCTGTCTGGGCTCAGTGGAAAAACATGCCACCATTTATTAGTAATATCTACCGAGGGTAAGTGATTGGGGGGCAGTGGCACCTTAGTCTTGTACTTCATAACCACAGTCCACAGGATAAGATCCCAAATCCTGTCCAGCTTTTATCTCCTTATGACATTTAATAAGCTCTTCTCTCTTGGCAAAATGTTCCCACTGTTCCCTTAGCCCAGACATCCTCCTTCCTGCTCTCCGTCCATCCAAAGCCAGCCTGGCCCTGTTCCTCCAAAGTCCTGAATCACGATTTGCACCACTCAAGTGGTCCTTATTTCTTGGCTCATGTTGTTAATTACCTTTTTATGTGTAGCTGTCTCGCCTAACTTGGCTGTGAAATGCTGAGATAAGAGTCGAAAGCCAACCCAGGCAGGCTGGCGGGAGGAAGACGAGGAAGATGGAGGCTGAGGCCTGAGAATGGCTGGCAGAAGACCAGCAACGTGTTTGCAGAGTGGTTGTAGGGTCAGAAATGCAGGCAAACAAAGACACTGACTAGGGCATCACCTAGACACCGTATGTGTCTCACTCTAGTAGCAGCCGTGCATGGGAATGAGAAGGAAAGAGAGGTCAAACCTGGACAAAGCTAAGTCAAAAGCCAGAGGCTGTCAGCCTCTTCCCACTATCACATATATTTATTTGCCTGGCTAATTCCTACCTACTTTCCCTGTCTGCCCTGAATTTGGTTAAATGCCTCTGCTCTGCATTCCCATGTCACCTATATACCTCCTCCAGCTGTGTGCCTGTGTACATTGTATATGTACAGTTTAAAGACACATAACACAAGGGACAACTGTTTACCTACCGCCCACTTAAGAAACACTACTGGCAGCAACTTAGAAATCTCTGTGTACTCCTCCTTACCCACAAAGGTAACCCATTATCCTGAATCTTGTTAATAATTTCCTTGCCATCAAGCTCGACTACGTACTTAGTTTTACCTGGTTTTAAATGCTGTGTAAGTGGAAGTATATTGTCTGCATTCTTCAACTTGCTTCTTGCTTCATTTATTTTCATCACCATTGTGTTCCATTGTATAAATGTACACACATTTATTTATGCATTCTCCTGGTGGTCCACAGTCTGGTTGTTTTCAGGATTATGAATAGTGGTCCTTCGAGTATTCTTATACGTGTCTCCTGGCACCCAAGAGAGAGCACCTGTCTGTGTATCTACACATAGTGGAATTTCTGAGCCATAGGTTATAACACACATTCAACTCTCCCAGGGAGAGTGAAACTCTTCCAAAGTGAGAATCCCATGTTCCAGTCCCACCAGAACAGATGAGCACTCATTTTGCTTTACAATCTTGCCAACATTTGGCATCGTTCATAGATGGGTGTGAAATTCACTCTCACTGTAGTTTTAATTTGCATTTCCCTGAGTACCAGTGAGATGGAGCTTTTTTCCTATTTATGGGCCCAAAACACCAGCCTGTGAGAGAAGACCCATGGCCACCTTGCTCTCCTTAAGGAATCTCAAGAGCCTAAATAGGCCTGGCACATGATAGATACTCGATAAATTGCATGAATGAAGGATTGAGAGTTGAGCCTTAGTTCTGAGTCATCCCCTGTGCACTTTCCTTGGTGCTCTCCCAGCTTTCCAAAGGCAGATATTTCATTATTTTCAAGTGTAAGGAAACATTTTTTAAAGTCTGACAATGCTTATTCTTCCATCAGACTCCAAAGAAAAACACTCCCTGGGGATCCAGTTTCCCAAGCCCTATTCTTACAATAAAACACTGCCAAAAGGTCTTTTGGACAGAATTGCTGCTCGGGGGAAAAAAAAAAAATGATGCTTTTTCTTGGAAGGTGTCCCTGAAGGGGTCTGATTTTGGGTCAGCCGTAAGAAGCCCTTGAAGCAGTTTCCCTGTTTGAAAGGGATCCTTCCTAACTATCAGAAGGCAGCAGGAGGATTCATCTGGCAGGAATCCAAGAAGAGACCAGCTGGGCTGGAATGTCTGCAAACTTTTCATGAAGAAAAAGTTAAAAGGTTGTTTTGCAGGGACTTGAGATTTGCTGAAATAGCTGTTTACCTATAGGAAACCCAGGGGCAGCCATGGTGCCAAGCTCAGCAAACCAGCCCATCACAGACAGGGGCCCCAGCTTTCCTTGGACCCTAATGCTCTGACTCTAAAGATTGGGACCATGAAAGTTCATTTCCTTATGGGAAATTCCAGGAGGATCGCTTAGCAAACATGTGGTCACTGAGATTAGACGCCCTCTTTCAGTGGTTCCAAACAAGGTGAACTTATACATGGTTACCTTAAAACTCATAGCAGCCAACAGCCCTGATTACTATTGTCCAAATGCAGTCTGGGGTGGACTCAAGACAGAATGGAAGAAAAGGAAGAAGACAGGCCTGGTCCTACCTGGGGTTGGGGAAGTGGAGCCAGGAGAAGGGTGGTCTCCAAGAATGTGTCTGACTCCTATTGCTTACGAATATCTGTGCTCCTCTACATCTCCCAGCCTCCTTTGAAGTCGGGAGGGATTGTGTGAGCAGCTCAGGCCAATGAAATAAGAGAGGAAATTACAGCTGTCACTTTCAGGCCCAGGTGGGTAAGTATCCAGTGTGGGAAACCCATGAACACTTCTACCGCTTCTCCTCCCAATCCGCTGGATGTTTACGCCAAGATGACCTTGAAGTTCAAAGACGGGGAACCCCCAAGAAAAGCAACCTGAGTCCTAAGTTACCACTTGGATAAGAGCTGCCCAGGAGAGCCCCCCAACATTTAGAGGACTGTGAAGTGAGAAATAAACTTGTCCTGGGTTCAGCCTTTGGGGTTTGGGGGCTGCTGTTGCAGACTGTGATCATTTCCCTGATTCATACAAGCTGCCAGCATGTGGAGAGGCAAAGTGACCAGAGAGGCTTGGGCCCTGCAGCATGGATAACCAGGGGTTCAATCTATTGGGTGAGACTTTGCAGCAGAAGTTTCCAGGCATGGGGAGAGATTGTCCAGGTCCAGATGATGAGTCCATTCAGAGCAGGTCCCCACTAGGGACTGAAGATACAGAGAGGAGATTTAGTCCCCAGGGGGGAGAGAGGGAGCCGCCAGGGGTAGGCAGGTATTAGGACTCCTGCAAAACAGGCTGTAGGGGGGAGTCTGGTTCCAGTTCAGAACCAGAACAGCAGTAAGAAAAGCAAGGGAGAAGCCAGCAGGCTGGAAGGGGAGAAGCCAGGGGCTTGGAGACCATGCATGACTCAGGGTTCCTCCGACAGCCACAGGTAGCAGCCCCATGGCAGCTCCACAGATCCTAGTGTGAGCCAGGGGAGGCGGGGCTGCAGCCACACGGCCAGCCCTGGTCAGGTGACACAGTCTAGCAGGGCTGACCCTCACAGCTTCCCCCTGCATGAAGCTGAGAAGGCTAGTTCCAGCCCAGGCGTTTCTATAGAACCAAAACTACAGAAGCCCCAAGCTCTGAGACAGAAGTATTGGCCACGTTCCAAATCAGGGTCCCATTGACACGTGTGCTCTCTACTCTAATTGCATCTTTTGTTTTGAACTAAGATCTCTGGCCCCATTACCATCACTGATGCTGTTAGAGAATAATAATGAGCTTGAATGTCACAGGGACTCAGGGAACAATTTTCTGAAATCCAAATAAAACCCTTCCCGTCCCTAGTGTGAGAGTCATTTTTATCAGATAACTCAGCCCATCCATTTACTCAGGAGTTCTCAGAGCCCTCTCTGGTGGGTTAAGCCCCTCTGAATTGCTGTGAGCGCCTTCTCCTGTGGATGTATTCAGAAAAGCTCGCTCTACCCAGCTGCTATTCAGAGCTGATCCCCAGGACTATGTTTAATTTATACTTTGCTATATGAAGATGAACCACTGACTCATTTAATGTGTTTCCTTTTTTATGTCTTCAATCAGCGGCTGCTTCTTTCTTCTCTCAGAAGCTTAATCTAATCAGAAACAACCCCTACTCCCCAAATGAATGGCTCGTTAGCATGTTCCAATCAAATTCAAATTGACTGTCCATACCAGATGCCCCTCCCACACACACACCAAAAGGGTGACACTGGTCCAAAGGATAAGCCAGGAGGATAAGTTAGGAGGGTCCTTTCTGAAATGCAGGGCAATCAGAATCACTAGAGGAAAGTATAATACAATCTGTCACCTCCCAGCACGGTGGAGCCAGATGACAGGTGACCCATGTGTCACTGGGACAGCGTAGGTGGGGAAGTTTGGCAGACCCTGGGTGCAAACATTAGAGGAAAAGCTGTGTGTCTGGCCCAAGCATCACACCCACATTTGGCTCAGAGGAACCCTCGAGGTTATCATTCAGATGATAAAATGAATCTGAGATGCTGAACATTTTCTCACTCAGAAGTATTTGTTCTGAAGAGTTTTCTTCTTACTCCACTGGAATTCAGATTAAGAAAGGTAGTGTGCTGGGTCTTCACTTAAAGAGATTTGCCCTTTTCATATACATCAAAATGAATTGTCAGCTTGGGTTTCATCTCTGATAGGTACCTACAGCAAACTCACTTTAAAAATGGGATTTACAAAAGAGATCAGCATTGCAGTATAGCAGAACTGCAGGGGACCTAACAGATTACCTTTCATTTCCCACCTGAGGTTCAAGGTCACATGATAATATAGAAGCACAGTAGGAAATGTTTCCAAGACCTCTGCCTCTTGAGAGACAGGAGGACATTTTGGTCAGAGAACAGGGGTTAAACAGTCTTGCTGTCAAATCCTACAGTTTCCATTTGCTGGATCCGTGACTTCAGACATTTCATTTCACTTACTAATATTCAGTTTTCTTGTCTGTGAAATGGAGACAAAAATGACACGCTGCAAAAGTAGTTGTGAGGATCAAATGAGAGAATTTCAACACCTAGCCCAAGTTTAGAGCCCACTAAGTGTGAGGTATAACTATTATCAGTGTAAGATTCCACTGATGATAAGATTCACCACCGCTGTAATAAGAACTTTTCAGGGCAGGAGGAAACACCACATTCTACTGAGCTCGAGATTTATATATCCACCTGCCTACATGTCTGTCTCCTCCACATGTGTATCTCTCAGGCATCGCAAGCTTACCTTGTCCAAAACCAAGTTCTTGCTTTCCTTCCCTGCCTCCCCAGCTGTCCCTTCGTCTTCCCCTCATCCATCTAATAGCCCACGCCTGAAACCTACATAAATAATTATGTAACTCATCCATAATTATCCAGTAATGCATCAGCAAATACAGTCAGTTCTACCTCCTAAATATAGATTAAATTTAATCACATCTCTCAATATGCACAGACAACATTCTGGTCCAATTATTTTTGTGTGGACAACTCTATCAATAGCCTTTTTTTTTTTTTTTTTCTAACCAGGAATGTACAAATGTCCTTATTCAAAAATACAAAATAAATTATCTGTAGGCACGGACAATGACAGCAGTAAACCATTCTATGTTGTCAACTGAAACCAGTAACTGATGGTTATAGTGATTTTCTTAAACATCAGCCAGCCTTTTCTTCAGTCATCTCCTTCAACTGACCTCTCAAAGTTATTGGTGAGGAACGCTGCCTTGAGCTTCCTCTCACAGCTCATTAATGATGGTAAAGCACTATTCTAGGAATTAGGACATGCCACCTCCCATACCACCTCCCATTCCACCCATTCTGCCCATTCCAGGATCCTTCTCTTCTTTAGGAATTTCTGTGACTACACCTTCTGCTGTAGTTAACAGAGAGGCCACTCCAGCAGCATCCAGTAATGCACTTCTTACAACTTTAGTTGGATCAATGATTCCTTTTTCCACCATATTCACAAAATCTCCAAGCATAGCGTCATAACCAACTTCTGAAGAACTCTGCAAAATTTTCTCAACTTCAACACCTGCATTCTTAGCAATGGTCATTGCAGGAATTTTGAGTGTTTTTAAAATAATGTCTGTACTAATTTTTTGATCTTCGTTAGCTGGAGTTTTGAATCCAAGGCTGGAAGGCACTGAAGCAGGGCAGAGCCCCCTCCCAAAACAATGCCGTCTTCAACAGCAGCTCACATAGCATTAAGGGCATCTGTAACTCTGTCTTTCTTTTCATTCACTTCAACGTCACTTGTCCCACCAACCTTTAGCACAGCAACACCATCTGAGAGTTTTGCCAGACGTTCATTCAGTTTTTCCTTTTCATATTCACTAGCTGTAATATCTAACTGCTCGATGATTTCTTTTTTTTTTTTTTTTTTTTTTTTTCCCCTTCTTCATTTAGCTCGATGATTTCTTGAATACGCTTTTCAATTTGAGCCTTGTCACCTTTTCCTTTCAAGAGCATGGCATCATCTTTGGTCACAATGATCTCTCCAACTTTTCCTAAGTCATGAGGCTGAACATCTTCAAGATTTAGAGTTAGCCCTTCTTCTCCAAATACTGTACCACCAGTAGCAATAGCCCTGTCTTTAAGCTGGTTCTTTCTGTTGTCACCAAAACCTGGAGCTTTGACTGCTACAACCTGAAGACCAACTTTCAGCCTATTCAAAACGAGTGTACTTAGAGTTTCTCCATCCACATCTTCAGCAATTATGACCAAGGGCTTACGGTGAGCGTTGGCAATTCCAAGAGCAGGAACAATGGACTGGACACCAGAAATTTTCTTTTCACTCAACAGAACACAGGCATCTTGGAATTCACATTTCTGACCTTTTGATGTATTAATAAAGTATGCAGAGATATACCCTCTATCAAACTTCATGCCTTCAATAATTTCTAATTCGTCATTCAGTGTTTTTCCATCCTTTACTGTGATTAACGCCCTTTCTTCCAACCTTTTTCATCGCATCAGAAATGATGTTGCCAATTTCTTTGTCTCCATTTGCAGAAATCGTAGTAACCTGGGCGATCTCTTCTGGGGTTGCCACAGGTTTAGACTGCTTCTTCTTTTTTTTATTCTTAATTATTTACTTATTTATTTATGGCTGTGTTGGGTCTTCGTTTCTGTGCGAGGGCTTTCTCTAGTTATGGCAAGTGGGGGCCACTCTTCATCGCGGTGTGTGGGCCTCTCACTATCGCGGCCTCTCTTGTTGCGGAGCACAGGCTCCAGACGCGCAGGCTCAGTAATTGTGGCTCATGGGCCTAGTTGTTCCGCGGCATGTGGGATCTTCCCAGACCAGGGCTCGAACCCGTGTCCCCTGCATTGGCAGGCAGATTCTCAACCACTGCGCCACCAGGGAAGCCCCTAGACTGCTTCTTAAGTTCAGCAATTACAGCATCAACAGCTAACATCACACCTCTCCTGATTTCTACTGGATTAGCACCTTTGCTAATCTTCTCAAAGCCTTCCTTGGCGATAGAGCGTGCCAGTACAGTAGCAGTGGTGGTGCCATCCCCAGCCTCTTCGTTTGTGTTATTGGCAACATCTTGAACAAGTTTAGCGCCAATATTTTTATATTTATCTTTTAAGTCAATGGACGTTGCAACAGTCACAGCATCTTTTGTCACTTTGGGACTTCCCCAACTCTGTTCAATAACCACTGTCCTTCCCTTTGGCCCCATAGTAACGGCTACAGCATCAGCTAAAAGGTCTACCCCTTGAAGCATTAAGGCTCAGGCATCTGCACCAAATTTTACATCTTTGGCATAAGCCCGAGTGAGATGAGGAGCCAGTGCCCTGGACGCTGGCCTCATCTGGTGAAGGACTGCGGGTAATCGAAGCATTTCTGTGGGGCGGCAGCACGGCTTGCGGGCGACGAGACAGGCAGTCGGCGGCGAGTGAGAGACAGACCGCAGGGCACACACAGCCATGAGCCCGTGGCCCCTCCCTCCCCCATCAATAGGCTTCTAACAAGTTTTTGTGCTTCAACCTTTGTCGCTGTCCAGTCCATCTTCTAAAATGATAAATCAGACCATGTCCCTTCTCCGCTTTAATTCAATTCAACCATCATTTATTGAGTATTTCCTTCCTTTGTGCTGGGGGCTGTAATATGAGATGGGAATTTTGTCACTGAACGAAACCTACAAAGCCCATGACTTTTTGGAACTTACACTCTGTGTTTTTCATTGTGTCCCTCCGACCCTGAAAATTCATATGTTGAATCCTTATCACCAGCCCCCCACCATGTGACTGCATTGGAGATAGAGACTTTAAGGATGTGATGAAGGTCAAATAAGGTTGTAAGGGCTGAATCCTGACCAGACACAACTGGTGTCCTTATAAGAAGAGGAAGGGACCGTAGAGCTCTCTCTCTACCATGGGCTGTCTGGAAGCCAGGAAGAGAGCTCTCACCAGAATCTGACCATGCTGGTTCCCTGATCTCAGACTTTCAGCATTCAGAACTGTGAGAAAATAAACTTCTGTTGTTTAAGCCATCCAGTCTATGGTATTTTGTTATGGCGGCCGGAATTGACTAATACAGCACTCATTACAATTTGTAACTATACATCTATTCTTTGTTCCCTTTTATCAGCTGTCTGTCCCATTATACCATCAGCTCCAAGAGGGAAGGGGCTGTGTTTACTTTTTAAACACTGTAGGCCAAATATTAAGCATGTAATTTTAAGCATTACATGCTCAATGTTAAACACTGTATGCCCAATGTCACCTATGGCAGGCGCCTACCAAACAACGTCAAATGAATGAATTGCATTAAATGTACATATAAAATTATAAGTTAAGTGATCATATGTCCTGGTTTGCCCATGACAACATTGGTTCATGCCTGCTGGTCCAGTGTAACAGTTAGCAATATCCTCTTTTACTCTCAAAAGTGTTCTGATTTGGATAATAAATTGTAATTTATTTATATATTTATTATTTATCTATATATGCCAAATTTTTCAGGCACAACCTGATTTTAGAAACATTGAAACCCAAGATAAGCATCTGTCTTGAAATCATAGTATTACTAATATTTTCTCTCCCCTATGCCATGATTTCTTTATAGGACTACCAGTTCTAAGGCAGTGAAAATGACACACGCCATCAAGACCCTCACTCACTGATGAGCAGCATGTGAAGTAGGCATAATGAATAAAGCCAGACACACTGCATTGAGTGTGGCCAGCACTAAGGAAGGAAAGAGGTCCCATTCCTTAGACTATCCAAAACTAGAGAGACAGCCCAGACACAGAGAGAGACAGGACCTCGGGGAGTAAATGTCTCCTGGGGGTGTTACTGGGGGTAACTCTCTATCTTCAGGGCTGACTTTATGTGCAGGTAAGTCCGCTTGATGGAAAAACTTGTGTGTAGGGATAATTTCTGTAAACCATCATTGGTAAGCACTGGGAAATTTTACTCATCAGGATCTTGCCCCTTGCATCGCTTTACAAAGTGAAGAGCATTTGCAATGGGAGTAGATGTCTCTTAATTCCCCTTCTGCAAGTTCAGATTTGTGAGTATGGGGATTTTTCAAAAGAAAACCACAACACTGTTTGGATGGTGATCATGCTGGTAGAGATGCTGATGCTGAAGAGGAGGAGGGGGAGGAGGAAGAAGAGGAGGAAGAGAGGAGGAGGGGGAGGAGAGGAAGAGGAAGGGGAGGAGAAAGGGGAGGAGGAGGAGGAAGAGGAAGGGGGGAGGAGGGAGAGGAGGAAGAGAGGGGGAGGGGGAAGGGAAGGAGAGGAAGGGGAGGAGAAAGAGGAGGAGGAGGGGGAGGAGGAAGAAGAGGAGGAGGGGGAGGAGGAAGAAGAGAAGGAGGGGGAGGAGGAAGAAGAGGAGGAGGGGGAGGAGGAGGGGGAGGAGGAAGAAGAGGAGGAGGGGGAGGAGGAAGAAGAGGAGGAGGGGGAGGAGGAGGGGGAGGAGGAAGAAGAGGAGGAGGGGGAGGAGGAGGGGGAGGAGGAAGAAGAGGAGGAGGGGGAGGAGGAAGAAGAGGAGGAAGAGAGGAGGAGGGGGAGGAAGAGGAAGGGGAGGAGGAGGGGGAGGAGGAGGGAGAGGAGGAAGAGAGGGGGAAGGGGAGGGGAGGAAGAAGAGGGGAGGAGAAAGAGGAGGAGTCGGGGGAGGAGGAAGGGGAGGGCAGTCCCTGCTCAATTTCTATCAGTCATTCTGAGGAGCTGATTCTGGCCTTGCCTGGTGGTCCCTTCCTGGAAAATTGGAAACATGATGTAATGGTGGCAAAGAAGTTACCTTCCAAGGGCACAATACAAAGCAGTAGGCAGACTCAATTAAAGAAAGACAAAATACAAAACAAAAAAAGAATAAGAAAAGGAGAGAGAAACTGACTCTCTGGAGCTTTAACATCCATTGCTGGCCCCCAGGTTTTTTACGCTTTTGCTTTTGCTTTTTTCCCCAAATCAGAAAATTATACATTGAGACATTACTATTATCTAATCCACAGCCTATAATCAAATTTCATTAATGGTCCCAATAATGGCCTTTATAGCTATTTTCCACCTTGGTCCCAACTTTTTAATAAGGTAAAATTTTCTTCAGCTTGGCTCTCAAACCCCTTTATCAACTGTTACCTCTTCTGTGCAGCTTATTAATCTTACTTTGCGATGGCTCTCTCATTGAACACAATTAAAGAAACATAAGTGTGAAGACCCTTCCAGAATAAAATTGTCCATGGGTCCTCTCCTTCTGCTCCCCACCACTTCTAGGTAATTGCTTCATTATGTACTTTTTTAATTGCTTTGTTCTTTAGGGATTCATTTTGCACTTATCTTTACTAACCGTAAAACTTTTACAACGTACTGTTAAGCTGTGTCTGTTCGGCGGCTGGTTTGTAATTGCAGAGTCACTCCGTGGCTGGTGAGCTAAAGATAATGTGCTATGGCAAAGAGCCTTCCTCTCAATGTTTTCAGATACCTTCTGGCTACCCAGCATGGCAGAATAATTGGCTCTGGGCTGCTTGGGGCGCTAAGCTCCCCTCCCATATGGAGATCGCAAGCAGAGAAGACCCTGATCCTGGAGGTTTAGGCTTCGTAGGCCCCAGGATGCTCAGACCTCAAGGGCCCTGGGAATTTCAGGCCCCACGGTCCCAGGAGGCCACGCCTAGTGGCACACATTCCAACAGAGCAGGACTGGCTACAGCTGACCACCTAGAAGGACAATGTCAACTCCTCTCTCAAGGTCAAGTCCATATTTTCCCAGGGCCCTTGCACTTGGCGTGTGCCTGCAAGCAGTTTTCAAGGAATCCCTCTCCCTCCATTCTTAGTCAAATAAAATCTCTAAACTCCTTGCCCCCTCAATCCCTCCTTTGAAATCTGTATTCTTTCACCACCCCTTGACCCCAACTGTCCCCTCAAAGGCTTCTTCCACTTGCATCTGGATGCCCTTTCTCCACTCATATTCTCACAGTACAGGGTTTTAGAGGCTTAGGCATCAGACAGAACCGTGTCCAAATCCCAGCTCCACCGAACTCTTTCTATGTGGGACCTGGGCAACTGACTCAACCTCTCTGAGCCTCAGTCTTCTCGACTGTAAAATGAGGATAATAATTCTAGCCTCTTGTGGTTCTCAGGACGAAATGACATACAGGATAAAACTCACCAGGATGTAAGCTCTAAGAGGGTACAACGTAGACAATCCTGTTCATCACTGTATGCCCAGCGCTCAGCACACTGTCTAGTATTAAATAAATAAAAGCACCAAGCACAAAGTAAACAATCAATAAATGGTAGCTATTATCATCAGTGGTCATCTTACCATGACTAGTGCAATCCTGAAATGCTTCCCATGACATCTGTGATTTTCCACCAACCCAGCTCTTATCTTTCTAGTCAATTCTTCTCTGTAACTATGGGCACCACGCTGCCACCTGCCCCATTTCCTATGCCCATGCTCAATTCTAAAATCTCTTTCTAGTTCAGACTTTCATCCTCTCTGGGCTCCTCCATCCTCTTACCTTCAGTGGGCACACAGAGGGCACCTGATCCCCTGTCTCACCTCCAAATCTTCTCTTTACCTTTAGTTCTGGCTTCTTGCTGAAGTCAAGATCTAGGTATTACATTTCTCCCCTAATGCCAGGTGCAGAACACAAGCAGCATAATAAATGTTCACTGTGTAAATAAATAGATGGACAAATAATGCACGCTTTCTGGTTATTTCCATTGTTATTTCTAATATCAAACTTGTCCCATTTTTCCCCACAAACCAACTGTCTACACCAAAGACCCTTTTCTTAGTCAATGGTACCCCCAAATCTCTCATCATCTGGGCTTGAAATCTCAATGCCATCTTTGTTAAACTTTAATAACTCATTTATAAGGACCAGGAAAGGCTACATCTTGACCTCCAATGAGCACTCAGACCACTATTAGCATCTAACACAGCGCTGAGGGAACACATGGACAATGCCTTAGCTAAAGCTCTGAGTCACCGGGAAAATGCCCTTAGGAAGAACAAAAGCCCGCAACCTTGAAACCTGTGTCTCGTGTCTTGAAATCCTTGGCCTCAGAAGACGGCATAGATGAATAGTTATTCCATTGTACAGCTTGCAGCCTCCTGTAGGCTTTATTTACCCCATGACAGCAGCTGAAGGACAATGCCACGGCAGATCCCAGTTCACGAAAGAGTGATACAAAACAGTGGCAGCCCACGACACCCTCCACGCCAGGCCCTCCCCCCCCTCCCCCAGAAGGACGTGTGGTTCTAAGCTCGCGGGTTATTCTGAACTCTAGCTCCAGCTGGCTTGGACCAACCATAACATTTAGAAGCAACAGAGACTAAAATCCAATTTAAGGTGTTTAATTTTCTCTGTCTCCAGGGACAGGGGGTGGGTCAGAGAATCTGCTTGTAGGCTTTCTATCAGATGCTGCTTTCGGTGGTCTCCTGAGACCTTTCCAGTGGAGCGAGAACGCTGGTGCCCACACCCCTTCTCTTCCTTTTCACGTCTCTGTCACTGTGCTGGTAGAGACTAGTTGATGTACCTAAAATCGTGGTATGCAGTGTTTTTAATTAGCGTCCTTGTTCTCACCCAGCCTTGGGTGCCAGCAATGAGCTTACTCAGCCTTCTAAGCCCAAGGCCTCTGGGGAGAACCGTGTGGTCCCTCGGGTGCTTCAGTATCCAGCAGGCTTGACAAGCACACGTACACTTGCTTGGGCCTCTTTCACTAGTAATTATAGCAAAGTCTCTAGCCCTTTAACCCTAGATATATTTTGTAAAAGTTTCAAATAATGGCGATGCCTGTTCTGGGTAGTTGCTATATCCCCTACTTTGCTTTCTCTTCCTCCTGCGTGTCTCTGGCTCCCTGAACAGGAGGTTTCTGACCTCCTGTTACCAGCTCTTCTCATTTGGCAGTTCCTCAATCTACCTCCTTTCTGACACTCTGGACTCTGGCTTTCAGCTCAGCTCTTGTCTCTGTCACCCCCTCCAGTTTTGATGTCTCCTGCGACCTCAGGTGAAGACATTGCGTGGTACTGTCTGAACGAGGCCCCATCTCCCATGAGGGATTTGGGCTGAATCCTCAAGCACTGAAACGGTACTGTGGTCATTTTCCAAAGTGATGCTGACCCAGGTTAGCCCCTGAAATTAAACTTTATGCCATGGACAATTTTAAACCCTGAAGGCAGAGGTGGATGAGCATCGTGACACAGTGATAAGGTATGAACCTTGAAACCACTCAGGCTGGTTCTTAAGATCTTGAGTGATTTGGGGAGGTATTTTATCCTATTACTTCCAGCTTCCTAACTTACAAAATGGGGATAACAACACGGACCTCACGGGACTTACATAAACATTAACGAGCTAATATAAACAAAGTGATGGGTCAATAGCATCCAATAAATGGAAGTTCCTCCTCTCATTATTGTTATGATTAATAATATTATCATCATCTTCCAGACTTGTGGCCTAATACTGCTACCAACTGTAGAGCATGTATCTGCTTTATGAAATAATAATCTTCTTTTGTTGCCCAAGAGTTGATGTCACTACACCAACTCTTAGACATTTCAGACCTAGAAAGGCCAATGTTAGTAAACAAGGAAATGTCTGTCTGGACTCTCCCAGTAATAGGTCATCCACCATAAGTTCACTTTTTCCTTTTACTTAAGTCACTGATGAAAATGTTGGACAAGCCAGGATGAGCAAAGAGCCCACCGAAGGCCACCCGCTGGATTGCCAATGACCACTCTTTTTCTCCATCTGATGGCTCTACCTTGTCTGTCATTGGCCCTCTGTTTTAGCCCCATGTTACAGATCCCCAGTTCCCAGCCTTAGAGTTCAGCCATAGTCATGTACTTTCTCAGTTGTCACTTTGCACGTGTCACCTCAACTCTCTGGAACACCTGTCCTCCTCTTCCCACCTGAATAACACACCTTCATTGCTTAGGCCCAGCCTAAATGCTGCCTCCTTTGTGAAGCCTCACCCAGCTCCCAGGGGTAGAGGGGTCACTCCCTCTTGGGTGCTACTCTAATGCACACAGCATCTTTCATCCTTGCCATTTTGATCCTGAGCACTGGGTTACGCCTTACTTAGTGCTTCAATCCGAATTATATTCACAATGATGAATCTTCATCCAGGAAGTATTTTCTGGAATAAATGTCATTAAGGGACTTTAATTCTCTTGGTCAGTTTTCTATATAATGTAATTAAAATATATTTCCCTTTATGCTAATTTTCCAATTTTATTTTACTAGACTTATTTTCATGGGGGTTAATACTTTTTTGCATTGATTTTACAACTAAGATATGACTTATCTATTAGTAATTTTTAAATCTACATCTTTTTTACAATTATGGCCTCCATCACAGAGTTTTCTTTTGTGGTCATGGTTTCAACCAAGTTTAGTTTTCCTGAATCAGATTTTGCAGATGTAAATTATACTACTATTCATTTCTTCAATCAATTTTTTAGCTTTTAAAATTTTTACTGTCTTCATTTTTGTTTGTTGCTTTAGTTCGTGCTGATGATCTTTACTACTACTCATAATTTGGAAAAAGAATAATAGTTTGCATTTTTTGGTTTTTTTTAAACTTTTTTTTAGAACTCTCACAAGAAATAGTGTCAGCAGTTTCTCTGAGTTGTATACTTACTACAGTCGCCATTGATAGATCAAAAAACACAGAAGTCCTTAAAGTCACAATGGAGGAAGGGGTCAAAACATCCTGTTTAAGCTCATGACATTTTCTATAATCTGTTAGATTAGTATTGATACTTAGAAGATGGAGAGGTGGTTGTCTCTCCTGCTAGACTGAAGGCCACTCAAAGACAGGGTCTATGTCATTCACCTCCAGTTTCCCAGCACCTGGCAAGAATGAATGAATTCATACACACATCAATGAACCCACAAGGAGATCATGAGAAATCTGATCTGATTTCTTACTGAAAGCCACTACACTATGCCTATCTATATAAGGCATAATGGTTTCTGAAGCCACTCTTCCTGGGTTGAAATCTCAGCTTTACCATTTTCTTTTAACATCTTTATTGGAGTATAATTGCTTTACAATGGTGTGTTAGTTTCTGCTTTATAACAAAGTGAATCAGCTCTACATATACATATATCCCCATATCTCCTCCCTCTTGCGTCTCCCTCCCACCCTCCCTATCCCACCCCTCTAGGTGGACACAAAGCACCGAGCTGATCTCCCTGTGCTATGCAGCTGCTTCCGACTAGCTATCGATTTTACATTTGGTAGTGTATATATGCCCTACCATTTTCCTAGGGCAAGTTATATCACTTCTCTGTGCTTCAGTATACCCTCCTGGAAGTGGGGGTAATAAAAGATTCTACATCACAAGGTTGCTGCAAGGATTAAGGGAGTTAATACATGTAAAGCACTTAGGACAGTAGCTCACATATAATTACTGCTACACTACTATTAACTATTAGTATTTCGGTCATAAATCTCGTCTCTTTCAAGTAATACCGAGGGGTGGTCATGGTCATGGCCTATTATAGGGAGCTCACGATTCCATTAGGCATCCCTTCCTTTTTATGATTCTAATATTTGTTTCTCATATTGAATTGATAACTACATCCATTACAGCTTCCACCCCACTGTTCATGGCTCTAACCTTCTGAGATATGTAGAATAAATTCTCTTACATTTGACTGGCCTTCAAATTCAAAACCTGTTCATTGAGCACATATTAGGTTCCAAGCATCAGTTTGAAAATTAAGTAGCTGTAAATCTTGACATTAAGTATTTTAAAGTCTAGATAGGAAGGAAGTGGGAAAGGTGATATTTCTGTCTCTCACAGATCTTCTCTTCCTTTGAATCCAAGATCTCCATGATACACAGTTGGCAAGCCAGAATCCAACTTACAAACTTAATATAACTTACAAACATTTTTAAGTTTGAACTTACAAACAATATAAAGGCTACATAATTAAAATTGTGTGATATTAGTATATGAATACACTAACAGATTAATGGAACTAGAATAGAAAATCCAGAAACAGACCCAAATATGTATGGCAATTTAGTCTATGATAAAGGTAGTATTGCAAACCAGTGAGGAAAAGATGTAATTTTAAATAGAAGGTGTTAGGATAACTGGATGGCCATATAGAAAAATAAGACATTGGGCCCATTCCTCACACCATACATCAGGATCAATTCTGAATGAATCAGAGATTAAAATGTAAAAAATACAACCATACAGGTATTAGAAAAAAACATAGGTGAATTTTTCTAGACCCTTATAGTGGGTAAACTTTACTCTGACTAAACTCTGGAAGCAAGAAGGAAAAAGACTTTTGCTTACATTAAAAAAAAAAAAAAACTTGCATGGCAAAAAAACACCAGAAGAAATATCAAAAGACAAGTAACAAAAAACAAGTAACACACTGAGAGAAAATATTTGCAATGTATATGATAGGTAAAGTATTACCATCCCTAATGTGTAAAGAGACTCTAAAAATAAAGATTAACGATCCTGCAGGAAAATGAGCCAAAGATATGAAAAGCTCATGGAAAAAAGAAATGCAAATGGCCTTAATCATGTGAAAAGCTGTTCAACCTAGGTCTTAATAAGAGAAATGCAAATTAAAACTACTCTGAAAGCCACTTCTCATCTGTCAGATTGGCAACACCCCAAATATTCCACAACATACTTTGTTGGTTGACTGTGAGGAAACAGGCACCTTCATCATTCCTGGTAGGAAAAATACTACCCCTCTGGAAGGATATTTGATGATGTCTAGCAAAATTACACATGCATTTGCCCTTTGACCTCACAATTTCACTTTTAGGAACCTATTCAAACAATAACCCAGAAAAATATGAAAAACTGTATGCACAAGACAATTCATTGTAGCACTATGCCCTCAACAAGAAACTGGTAGAATAAACCATGGAATGTGCATGCATTGGAATACCATGCAGCTATGAAAAAACAATGAGGAGCACCCCTATATACTATTATAAAGTAGTCTTCAGAAAAAAGTTTATATAATAAAAAAACAAAATAGTGAAAAGTGTGCATAGCATACTACCATTTATCTAAGAAAGAGGAGATGTGAATATATACACATTCCCTTTTATTTTTTTAAAGTGTAAAGTAAAGCAAAATGTTTATGTTAGAGGTAGCAATGAAACAGGAAAAAGAGACAGCAAGACATTAAGTACCTTGTGATAAAAGTACGCGCATACTGCCTATGAAATATTCTTGCTACAAAATCGAACCTACATCTCTAGGTCTAACTAGCAATTTAGAAGAAATATACGGAACAGAAGGACATGTTAGATGACATCAGGGGAATGCAATCAGGAAAATGTAGACTGTGGGAGTCTCCACAGGACAAATAACCTGATCTCTTTAAAACTAAATTACAAGGAGAAAAAAGAGATGGAGAAAAAAAATCCAGTAGATTAATAGAGCCTTGCAAGATATATTAATCAATTGGATCTTGATTCAAGAAACAATTGTAGGGGCTTCCCTGGTGGCACAGTGGTTGAGAATCTGCCTGCCAATGCAGGGCACACGGGTTCGAGCCCTGATCTGGGAAGATCTCACATGCTGCGGAGCAACTAGGCCCGTGAGCCACAACTACTGAGGCTGCGCGTCTGGAGCCTGTGCTCCCCAACAAGAGAGGCCGCTATAGTGAGAGGCCCGCGCACCGCGATGAAGAGTGGCCCCTGCTTGCCGCAACTAGAGAAAGCCCTCGCATAGAAACGAAGACCCAACACAGCCATAAATAAATAAATAAATAAATAAATTTAAAGTCCAAAAAAAAAAAAAAAAAAAGAAACAATTGTAAAACAAAGTAAAAAAATGTTATGAGAGAATTGGGGGAAATTTGAACACTGATTGAATATTTGATGGTATTAAGGAATTATTTTCAACACTTTTTGGACGGAAATAGTATTGAGACCATGTTTCTTTTAAAAAGTTCTTCTCCATTTTAGATGAATAATGAAAAATTTTTTGATGATATAATGTCTGAGATTTGCTTCAGAATAACTGGAGTTGGGGAGGATTGGGTAGGGACAGAGATTAAAGCCAAATTGTCCATGAGTTGACAATGTTAATACTGGGTGATGGATGCAAGGGGATTTATTATACTATTCTCTCTATTTCTGGATATGTTTGAAGTTGTTCATAATAAAGAGGTTTTTTTAAAAAATTCCATTTATGATAAAATATTTGGGATATGGAGTACAATATCCTAGATATTATATTACATGTTTTAGAGGACGTTTGTACCTAAATTCTAAGGTTCTAAATTCCCTTCCTATATAAGGGACCACATCATGTGTAATACTTGGGCCCATGGAACCTGAAAGGGTCCCTGACCCCTGGCAGCTAAGCATGGGCCTATAATCTAGGTTTAGCCTAGATTAGCTCTAACGCAGTACTTTGAATTTTGGTGACTGTCACCAAGCCCCAAGCAATGGGACTTGCTTATAGTAGGACTACAATACTCCTTACAAATTAAAGCATGCTTAAAAAAATAAAGCACTATATGAAACGTATGGTTTTATATTTATGCAACATATACATCTACATGTATAATAATAATAGATATGATCATGTTTAGTATAGAACACTTTATAGATTACAAAGTACTTAAATTGGTTTCTTGTTAACTTTGTTGCTAAAATAATGATTTTAATAATAAGATAATAAACCATAGAATGAATTAACTTTTTTGGCCAATATAAACATTTTAAATCGTATAACACTATTAGGATAATAATATCTGGCTTGCCTATAGCACTTGATTGCTGTGTACATTAAATAGGATAACTGTAGGGAAAGAGCTTTGAAAATACAGATGTCAAGAAGCTTACCGCCTATGTTCTCTCCTAGGAGTTTTATGGTTTCAGGTCTTACGCTCACGTCTTTAATCCATTTTGAGTTAATTTTTGTGTATGGTGTTAGATAATGGTCCAGTTTCATTATTTTGCATATGGCTGTCCAGTTTTTCCAATACTATTTATTGAAGAGATCATCTTTTCTCTGTTGTATATTCTTGGCTCATTAGTTGTAAATTAATTGACCATTTATGCATGGGTTTATTTCTGGGATCTCTATTCTGTTCCATTGATCTATGTGTCTGATTTTATGCCAATACCATACTGTTTTGATTTACAATTTTTCTTAAGTGCTATTTTGGTTGCATTTCACATAACGTAATATGTAGTATATTTGTTATCATTCAGTTCAAAATATTTTCAAATTTCTAGTATAATTTCTTCTTTGACCTATGAGTTATTCAGAAATGTTTCACAATTTCCAAAAATATGGCTTCTGCCTATACTTTTTAGTTATGGATTTTCAATTTAATTCCATTGTGGTCGGATAACATGTTTTCTATGACGTTACTCCCTTGAAATTGTTCAATTTTGTAGTTGTTAGATGCAGTGTTGTACATATGCCCATTCGATTCAAACTATTAATTATGTTGGTCTATCAATTACTTGGAAAATTTATTAAAATCCTCAACTATATTAGTGGTGATGTTGATGTCTCCTTGAAATTCTATCCATTTTTACTTCATATAAGTTAAAGCTGTGCAATTAGGCACATAAAAACTTATAACTGTTATATATTCCTGATGGGCTTAACATATTATCATCTTGTAGAAATCTTCCTTATTTATCCTAAAGTATTTTGTATTGGTATTTCTTCTAATATTAACATAACTACAGCAACTTTCTTTTGATTGGTATTTACCTGTTATGACTTCTTCCATTCGTTTACATCTTAACTTTTCTGTATTATTATATTTCAGGCTTATATTGATAAATAGCCTACAGATAATTTTTAAAATCTAGTCTAAAAATGTTAGTCTTTTAATTTGGCCCATGTAAATTTACCATATTTACTGATATATTTGGATTTATTTCTACCATTTTATATGTTTTTTTCTTGTACCACCTGTTTTATTTTTCTTTCTTACCATTTTCATATTTCATTTTTCCCCTCTACTACTTTGGAAGTTATACTTTTTATACATATGATTTTCATGGCCCCCCTAGAAATTTTAATATGGTTAATTTATCAGAATTTAAAGTCAACCAGAATCTTTTCCATCTTCATTAATAATATAGGCATTTTAGGGCACTTTATTTACAATCACCTCTCCCAACTTATTTGCAATTGTCATCATACACTGTAGTTTTAATTTGTTTTTATAACCTTGCAATACATTATTTACCATGAATATTTCTTTAGATTTACTCATATATGAGCTAATTATTCTTTTTTTATCTCAGATTTCCTTCTTGGCTCATTTTCCTTATACCTGAAGTATGTCTTTTAAAATTTATTTTATTGAGGATCTGTTAGTAGCAAACTCAGTTTTTGTGTGTCAGAAAATGGCTTTCTTCTTCCCTATTTTTGAAGGATTTTTTAAATTGAGTATACATATAAAAGTTGATATTTTCTCTCAGCATATTGAAGATATTATTTCATGGTCTTCTGGATTCCATTATTGCCATTGGAAAATCCACTGTTATTCTACTTATCATTAAATTTTAGGCTGTCTATCTTTTCTCTCTGACTGCTGTAAGATCTCCTTTGTCTTTGGCTTTCTGTGGTTCCACTATGATATGTCTCAATGTGAATATTTTTGTATTTATCCTGCTTTGGATAGGTTGACTTCCTGAATCTGGGTATTGGTGTCTTTCATCAGTATGGGAACATTTTCAGTCATTATCTATTCAAATATTGCTTTTGTCTCATCCTCTTTCTATCATCTCCATTTGGAATTCTAAGATATTAGACACTCCCTCTCATTTTTACATGTCTCTCAAACTCTTTCCTTCATATTTTTGTCGTTGTCTTCCTGGGGTAATGTTGAATAATTTCTTCAGCTCTATTTTCCAGTTTACTCAATTTTTTTTCCTTTAACAATATCCATCTAGCTGTTTAATCCATCCATTAAGCTTTCAATTCACATTTTTATATTTCTCATGTTTGAAATTCTATTTTTATACTAATATGACTGGTCTTTTTATAGTCCCTTGCTTCTTACTCATAATTTCAATCTCTTTTTATTTATTTAAATATAGTATACAACTTATTTGATATCCTACTTCTGATAGATTCAATACTTGAAGACTTTGTAGATCAAATTTGGCTATCTAATGCTTTTGCTGGTGTTTGCTCTTGGTTCTTTCTTTTCCCCTTGTCTGTTTCATGATTTAAAAAAAAAAACAAAAGACTGAACTCACATTCCTTGGAACTCTAGCTGTGAGAAGTTTTGTGGCCTGGGTTAAAGGCGTCTTTCCCAGAGAGAATTCATGTACACTTTTGCAGATGCCTAAGGACTTCTAACAACTTTAAGTTAAATTCTCTTCTCGAGATTTTCTGAACCATGAAGTATTTTGATTTTGAATGATAGATCCAAGGGAGGGATTCACAGAAGAGCATTTTTCCTTTCTTCCTAGCACAAGATTGAGACAGGCAATTTTCACTCTAATGACAAAAATGTGGGTGGGAGTATTTCTAGCCCATCTTTATACTCAGATAATGGGCCTTTGCAGTTCCAGCTTTATGGGAGGTAAAGGGTAGGTAATATTTTCCTAGATTCTTAATGCTGGTCAAGCCTCAGGCTTTGTATCCTGTCCTCTGTATACTCCATGAAACTGGGAAATCATAAACTTCAAATCATCACGTCCTTCAAATATAATGGACTCAGGCTTTCTCTGATTCCTACTTTCACTTAGGTTTTGGTGTCTGTATTGATTTCCTTGGGTTGTTATAACAAAGCACAACAAACTGGATCACCTAAAACTACAAAAAATGTATTCTCTCACAGTTCTGAAGGCAGAAGTCTGAAATCAAGTATCTGTAGGCCATGCTCTCCCCAAAGCCTCTAGGGGAGGATCCTTCCTTGCCTCTTCCAGCTTCTGGTAGCCCCAGGCATTCCGTGGCTTGTGGCATCATAACTCCAATCTCTGTCTCCATCTTCACATGATTATCTTCCCTCTGTGTCTGTCTGTGCCCAGATTTTCCTTCTCTTATAAGGACACTAGTTATATTGGATTAGGGCCCACCCTAATGCAGTATGACCTCATCTTAACCTGATTATATCTGCAAAGATCCTATTTCCAAATACGATCATATTCACAGGCACAGGGGGTTAGAATTTCAACACATTTTAAAGGGGACTCAATTGAACAGATAACAGTTTCTAACAACTTCTTAATTCCTTGCCAGCTCTTGAATACTTTCTTATATATTCTAGTATTTTATAGCCATCATCTGTATAATCTGTCTCCTATTCAATGTCAGCTCTTACTTCTATCAGTTTTCATTCTGCTTGCCCATAGCAGTTCTTCTTTTTCCCACTGAGTTGTGGACTTATAAACTGGGGGGAAAAAAGGCTTATTAGAATTGAGAGCAAAATAAGAATAAGGCTTTAAATGAGGACTCAGTAGACACGACTGTGAGTAAAGTAGAAGAAAATTACTGCATGGACATTGTAATACTCTTTTGGGAATGCTCAAAGGACTTTTATCCCTAGGTCACTGTGGTATATCTAGCTAGCTAGGCTTTTGAATCATAAAGATCTGGGGTTGAATCTTTTCTCTATCTCTTTTTTTTTTTTTTTTAATTTTACTTATTTATTTATGGCTGTGTTGGGTCTTCGTTTCTGTGCGAGGGCTCTCTCTAGTTGTGGCAAGCGGGGGCCACTCTTCATCGCGGCACGCGGGCCTCTCACTATCGCGGCCTCTCCTGTTGCGGAGCACAGGCTCCAGACGCGCAGGCTCAGCAATTGTGGCTCACGGGCCCAGTCGCTCCGCGGCATGTGGGATCCTCCCCGACCAGGGCTCGAACTCATGTCCCCTGCATTGACAGGCAGACTCTCAACCACTGCGCCACCAGGGAAGCCGTTCTCTATCTCTTTTAAGTCATATGACCTTGAGAACTTATTATGTAAGCTCTTCATTTCACAATTTTCTCATCTGAAAAAAGGAGTATTATGATAACAGCTACTTTTTAGGGTGTTTTGTAGATGGATTATGTAAGTAAAGTGCCAGAGCAGGTAATGAATAATTGTGCAAACAGCTCTATTTCTGTGTTCCAAACGGGTAAGGACTTTGAATAAGTTGCCTCTGAGTAAATGAGGGGAGGAAAGCAATGTCTCTCATTTTTACATATAATCCTGGGGAGTAATTGAAGGGAGATCCTAAATGGAGAAAGTAAGGCACTGAGATGTTAAACTCATAAACATGAAAGAAAAACACTAATAACCACACAAAATGTGAACATCTATTTTGAAGATGGCTGGAGGTTCTGTATCCCTTTAGCGGGGACCTGGAATTGAAATTCAGATTAACTAGCCCCTCCTTCTGTCCTCAGCTCTGCCAGCCAACAAGTTGTTGGGTCCCTGCTTTAAAAGCCACCTTTCCTTCAACTCCATGATACTTCACCTCTGTCAAATGGGAGGGAAGAGACAGAGAAAAAAAAGCCAGGCAACATTTTATACTATATTTTACACCCCAAGCATCAAACCCCCAAATTTTAAACAAGTATTTGAAAGCCTCACCCAGGCCCACACTCCAGAGCAGCTTTATAATCTAGGCAAGGAAAAGCCAGGAGTCTCCCACCACTCCGTGATTGACTCACATATGTGCTGGAAGCACAGTTCACAAATCTAATTCCTTTCTCCATTCCTGGACATTTTTACCCAGAGAACGTAAGTGACTAGAGGCAGTCCTGCCCGCTCAGCCAATTCCCAGCAGCAGCTCCTAGTAAAAAATATTATATCTGGGGGCAAGCATTTATCCAGGAATGTGCGGAAATGAGATGGTGAGGACGCAAATGGTGAATAAATGACCAGTGTAGGGAGAGCGGAGAAGTGAGGGTGATTATGCAGGCTCTGTCCTCTATGAATATATTAGCTCCCCAATAAGCCCATGCATCTTGACGGTCTCCAAAGAGATTTCTCTGGGTTTCAGCGAATACAGGTGTCTGGAAGTGTTTCCTAAGCTCGGCTTCAGGCAAGCTGCTCCTGCCGCCAGACCTCAAAGCCCTAGTATTAAGTCTGGGTGACGAGTCAGGCCCACACTGCCTGCCAGGCTACTGGAGGTATTGTGAGATGCTCATGGGAGGTGCCCAGTCTCCCCTCAGGGCAGGGCGAGGACTGTCCAGGGCCAGCTGACTGCCCAGTGGGTTGGAGATAGGAGGTAAGGAGGGTGTATTCAAGCTGGAGTCCTTGAGAAGACACCAAAGATTAGGAACAAGAGACGCCAGATACAGACACTAAGGCCAAAGGGGCAAGAATGGGGGTCACTAGTGGGAACCAGGCAGATGCCGGGTGGACCGCATGGAGGGCAGGCAGCGAGGGGGAACATCTCAGATGACTGCCATGAACACCGGCAGGTACAAGGGCTGGCGAGCCTGTAGCGCATGGTGTGCCAGGCTGCTTAGAGAGCCCTGTGGAGAGGACAGTGGGGGCCATTGTGAGGACAAGCACAGCTTGCATGCTGGTTTTTCCATGAGGCTAGGACCACAGCCTAGACAAAGGGGTGGGCTTCCCTGTAGTGGACGAGGTCCTTCCTTGTATCCATGATCACATTTCTGTCACCTGCCAAGGGACCTAATGTGTCCCTCAGTCATGGGGATGGGGCTCATTTGGGAGTTGTCTTTTCATGGGCCCAGGGAAAGGGGCCAGAGCCTTGGAAATGTTCCTGTAGGATGAGAAATTAAATTGTACCTGGTGTGGATTCACACCGCACGTTGATAACTGCAAAGGGCCCTGCACCTTGGGGCAGGGTGGCGGATATCTCTGGAAAGTGGTGTGAGGCATGTACGGGCCTGAGGGTCTAACCAACACGTGGTGGGTCAGAAACCCACATGGAGTGAGCCTGGCTGTGTTTTGCTGTTTATTCCCCGTGAGTTTATTTCTCTGTTGCCCTCTCTTGACAAAGTCTTTAGGAAGGTTCTGTTGGCCACTGTGGAGGAGATGGAGAATAACAGAGTGAGAAATCCCAAAGGGAGGTGACAGTATAAGGAAGCGACTCTGAGGGTCCCTCCTGTTCAGCAGCCCCTTCCTGGAGCACCCCTTTGCTCACCCCTGAGAAGTCTGTGTTTGATTTTAGCCAAGATGTCACCCTTGATTTGGGAGCTCAACTCTCCCATGTCCCCACCCCAGCCAAAGTAGTTTCTGATGTTCTTTTCTTCCTAAAAATTCTATAGGTCCCAACCTGTGTCTCTATCCCATCCCCACCAGCCCTGATCACATACACGTGGACCAAGGTTAGGGACTGGACATCCAGAATCAGTCCACCACCCTCAACCCTGAGCCCCATTTCTCCACTCCTGGACTCGTTCACCCTCTGGGGAGCTGAGCCAAGCCCCACGGGTGAGGAACCCTGCTCACCCTGATCCCCAGCTCGACGTTCTCGCCTCCGTAGACCTCCATGCCTTCATCCAGTAAGCCGATCTCCTGGAAGTACTGCCGGTCCACAATGAAGCAGCCAATGAGGGCAGGGCTCCTGCAGGGCATGGGGAGATGGCCAGTGGTCAGCAGAGGGGCTGTCTCATGGGGGCCGCCAGAGACGTAAGAGTAGTGCTGCCTTCCTGCCAGGAGGATCTGGTCCTCTCCCTTCGTTTGCTGCCAGAACTGGTGTGGGCCTTGCTCTCCGAGTGGCCCTCCTGGGTCCACCCTCACCAGCTATTCCAGGGAGGTTGTTTCATCAGGGCAGTGGGAGACAGCTTGTGTCCTGGGACCAGCCATCACTTCTGGTGGTGCTTGCATGTATGTTAGCCCAGAGAAGTAGTGCTCAGCCTACCAGTCTAGACTGCATGACTGTATCTCGGGCTGCCCTGACCCCTGCACTCTGGACTGCATAGCCAGCTTTCGTTTCTACCCGGGCACCCACACCAACTTTCCCACCCTTCACCTTGGTCCCTTTAGAGAGATGAGTTGGGGCTTTGGATAGCATGGTAAATCATTTGGATTTTATCTGTAGGTAAATGAGTGTCAAAGAAGAATTTTAAGCAGACAGTGGTATAAGCAGATCTGTGTTTGGAAAAAGAATACTCAGGCAGCTGTGGGGTGATTGATTGGAGGAGATTGGGTAGAAATCGAGGAATCCAGTTGGGAAGCTTGTTGCTATATCCAGATGGGCAATGATGAAGACCTGGACCAGAGTACCAGGACCGGAGACAGAGATTATTTGAAGACATATTTTGAGGTAAAAGCAGCAGAACTTTGAAACAGATGAACTATGAAGATGAGAGAGGGGGAGGAATCTGGATGCCAGCTGGCGTTCTGCTTCGGTGATGGTGGAGCGGGGACCACCCATCAATAGGGGGGATAGAGAAGAAGCTGGTTTCAGAAGGAAGAGGGAGTCCATGCTGGGAAAACTGATCTTAAAGTGACTGTGGGTCAATAGGGGGAGATATCTAACAGGCAGGGCCTAGCTAGCTGGTCTGGGTTGGAATTCAGCAGGGGTCTTAGGCTGGAGTAACACGTCAACAGCTTGTGGGTCCAGAAGTGCAAGGCCTTTCCTTAGCGAGTGTGAGCGCGGGACTCATGGCTGTGTACAGACACCCGATGCAGAACGCCACGAGGAGAGATTCACATTAGGTGAATCAGCACGAGCGCATGTGGGCTGCTTCTCTGCTGAGAGCATCATCTTACACAAATTACTCTGAATTGTTCCACTGCACGCTGCTATTGCTTCTAGCCCTTGCGTAGCATTTTATCAGCTGGTGGCTGAGGAATTGGAGGGGAAGAGAAAGAAAGGGAGAAATGAAGAATCCTGAGTGTTGAGAAAACTGTCACTCAAATGCAAATGGACCCATCTTTGAAATTGGAATCTCATCAAGGTGGAGAAACAGCTATTTTGCAGGCCGTTTCTTTGGAGAATGCTGATGCAGGAGGCTGCTTGGGCAGAGACTGGTGCCTTGGGGTCCCTGCCCCTCCTGCTTTCAAATTACAGCCTTTTATTCTGAATGGCCTGAGCTTCCACAGACCGCAGGCATCCAGGACAGTCAATCCCCCTCAAGCCACCGCTCCTTTAGGCTGAGTTCCTACTCTGGTGGGGGGACGTGTGACCTGGCTTTAGAGGTGAGTGCTAGGGGAAAGGTTCCCCATTCTGC
This sequence comes from Balaenoptera ricei, assembly GCF_028023285.1. Lineage (NCBI taxonomy): Eukaryota > Metazoa > Chordata > Mammalia > Artiodactyla > Balaenopteridae > Balaenoptera > Balaenoptera ricei. Next base: position 68,815,730 of record NC_082646.1, read on the forward strand.
CTGTACATCTCTGAAAGAAGTTCCCTAGACTCTCTGAGCCTCTGATTCCAGATCTATGAAATAGAATCAACTATAACCTCACAAGGGTTAAATTAAATAATGTAAAGTACTTGAAAACCTCTGGGACATAATTGGTACTCAGAAGGTCATTTTAAAAGATGCACTTGCACACTGAAGAAGCCCAGAGAATCCCCCCTCTAAATGCATGGTGGTTTTAAAACATCAGCCCTGCAGAGTGGACTCTCAGCCTTTTCCTCGATGTTACTGAAATGTGTGTTTTTTGTTTTGTTTTGTTTTGTTTAACATCTTTATTGGAGTATAAGTGCTTTACCATGGTGTGTTAGTTTCTGCTTTATAACAAAGTGAATCAGTTATACATATACATATATCCCCATATCTCAAATGTTGAGCAGGGCAGGGCATTCCGGGATACAGAGTAGGGGGCCTTCCCTAAACGGCCAGACCCAGTCAGGGAAAGAACAGAATCTAAAACAGTACCTGAGAAGAGCACAGGCCCCTTCAGTCTTCATACTTATTAACTGGTTAGGGTATTAAGTGGACCTACTCAGCCTGAAGGTATTTCTGATTTATATCTTGCCTCATTCCCAGAATCGTTAGAAATAGCTTACAAGAGAATGTAAAATACATTGAAAAAAATAGATAAATGTCTGAAAAGACTAAAATTCCACCAAAAATTAGAGGCTGGTTAGAATGCATGTGTCTTCTTTCATGATTCTTAAAGTAGACCCACAAAGTTGATCCTGAGTTTCCTGGGGGCCAAGGTGAAAATGAACACACATGGTCTTAGAAGTAAGATTTAAAGTTCCCATGTAGAAATGTCATACTAATTCCTCAGGAATAGCAAGCCTTTCAGTTTGAAAGAAATGTCTCATGTCAGTCTTCTTAAAGGGGTCACTTTGGGATGTAGTGGACAACAATCTTAAAGCCACCCCTTTAGAACGCAACAGAAGATATCTCTGGGCTCTTTTTATAGCTTACATCATGTGGGGGTAAAGCACTAAAGCACAGCTCCAAGGTGGGCAAGATACACTTGTATAACCCAAGCTTTCTGTGGGGCTGTCTTCATCCAGGTATAAACCAAGAACGTTCTTTCAAAATCTTCCATTAATATAATTTCTCTCGGTTAGGATTTTGATAAAAATTAGGTGATGGAATATTTGAGGCTGAGATGATATTCTCTGTCAAGGACCTAGAATGTGGGTTTACTGATTAAGTCCAGGCTGATACATTTAGCGATGCCCAGAACAGAAGCAGCTAATACCAGTGCAGTCTTCTGCAAGACCGCTCATTGTGTCATGGCATATTTCCCTCCAATAGCAGTCAACAGACCTGGGGGTAGAATTCAGCCACACCAGTTCCGAGCTCAACAGTGGGCGCCTAGGAGGATGACCCTAGGTACGGAATCTAGCTGATCTGGGTTTGGATCCTGGCTGCACTTACTGGAGCCTTTGGCAGGGGCATTCCCCTTTGTCAGTCTTGCTTTCCTCATCTTGTAAAACGGGAATGACACAGTGAGCTGTCATCGGGTTATGAGGAAGAGCAGATGAGATCATGTGTGTAAAAGGCCCTTGTACACAGCGACCTCCCAGCAAATATTTAACAACATAAGTGTGGCAGAGGCCTAACAGACAGGTGACAGAGACAACCGCAGGAAAGCTAGGTGAGGTTCTCTTCCATCCTGTTGTAAACATGAATACAGTTTTTTTCTTCTGGCAAGGAAAAATGCCATCTTAGATAGTAATCTCTCACTTTCAATTAAATTTTTCATAATCTTTCTCCCTCACGTAATACAAAGCAACAACAGTTTGTAATCTCCTCTTTCATTCCAGGAACTGTCCCCTAGGCCACTTTCTGATGCCATCTGTGTGTTTAACGGTCAGGACTTTGCAGGGTGCATAAAGGCACCTGATCTGTGATTAACCAGATAGAAATAAGGGCTGGCGGGGATGGCTGTTTCAGGAGTCCTGACCCATAAAATAGAGGCCACATAGAGGAGTCACTTGGGTGTCTCTGAAGGCAGCAGCAAAGGCAGAAAGAGTGTGGGATCTTTGAATGGCAGTTTGAAGCCACTTTTGTCTGAGTCCTACAGGATAAGCTCAAACATCAGCCAGAGGCGTGCACGGTGCCGTGGCGTCTGGTCTTGCCTCTCTGACCCTCGGGCCTCATTGCCTGGGGCTCCCCCCTCACTGTCCTCCTTCCTTCCGGTCCCTTTGAACTTCCTCTGTGTCCATGAACTCACTCTTCTCCTTTGAATATGAGTGTCCCTGCCCCAACCTCGCAATCTCCTACTTGCCCTTAAAAAAAAACAAGTGCGAATGCTACACGCTCCGAAAAGAATTCTCCCCAATTTCCATGCACTTTCCACCAGCATGGGGAATAATTTGTTATTCCACTTATTTTATTCCAATTATTTTCTCTGCTTTCACTAGACTCCAGGCTTTTGGGGGCAGGAATCGAGTCTTGATCACTCTGTATCCCCAGCACAGCAGTTGGCGCCCAGCAAGTGTCCCAGAGCGATGTGCTGAAATGAGTAACCCTGAGGCTCTGAATAGATTCTGGGTGCCACAGCTCTTTTCAAAGGGATCGTCAAAGGCTGTAAACTATGACTGAAGGTCACTTGTCGATGCGGCTGGAGTTTGGGAAACAAGGGTCAGGCTGGGAGGGGAGCCCTTGCCTGGAAGACAAGACAGAGAGACCCCAGGTAAGAATGCTTTACCTGATTGGGGCCGTGGAGTTCTCCAGTTTCCACCAGGCCTTAGGGGGGTTTAGGTAGCGGCACCACAGCTCCCAATCAAAGCCCTGAGCAGCCAGCGGGTACTCTTCTATCTCAAAGTTGTCGTATTTGATGTTGTCAAAGGATGGCGAGATGATCCGTTTCCGGTTCTCCTTAATGCGGGTGAGCACGGGTTCAGCCCTGGGCAGGGGGGAGGGAGAGAGGGGAGACGGGCACCTTCTGAAGCTCCTTCCCCCACAGAAGGAGGAAGGAACTCCTGGCCGTCTCCTCCAGGGGAGAGCTGCTCTGCCTCCTGGGAAAGAGTTCCTGTTCGGTCTCCCACCCCCATACTTCCGGGCTAGCAAGAAGCCTGACCCCTCCTTCAGCATGTCCCAGGCTGAGCTGACAGATTCTTAGTGCCTCAGATCCTGGTGTCTGCTTGATTTCCTTTTTTCCATTAGAAAAAAAAAGAAATCAAGACTTAAGAAAGAAGAAAGGAACAGATCTGAGGTTCCATGCGAAGCTTTCAACTTGGGCTTTGATTTTGCTAAAATGCAGTGCATCAACCAGGAGGAAAAGGCAGATGAGGATGGCAGAGACACGGAGTTGAGAACAAACCTACTCCACCCATCGTGTGATGCTGCTTCGGTCCTTCCAGACAAGACATCCGCACCCCACGTGTCCCCACTGCCCAAGGAGAGGTGGGGGGGGTCTGGCTTCCACGGAGCCCGGAACCCCTGTGGGCACCCGGCGAGTAAAATGTTTGCAGACGGGAATGATAAGCTTCTCATTAAAAATGCATTTGTTGCACAATTGTTTATTCAAATCAGCTTGAAATAGCAAGTGTCCCTCTCCTCTTCTGGCCATAAATCCAGTGAAAATGCTTTTTAAATAGTCACAAATGGCAAGCAGTGACTTCACCTATAAAAAATGGCTGCATTACAGCCTTAATTCGGGCCTGCTGTGTAAAAGTATGCCTCCACCCGGTCCTGCTGTGTGCGTGCCCGCTGCCCCTTCCTGCTAAAAGGCCCACCTCACCCCACTCCAGGGAGGCAGAGGGTGGCACCTGGAGTCTAGGGGGGGACAGCAGACCCCAGTGCCATCATGCATAGTGGTCAGGGTGGTACACTCGGCCATCCCCAGCACCTGGGCCCCCTAGGCCCAGGCTCTCTGCAAAGCCACACACAGTGGGTCATAGAACGTCCTCCAGCCTGCAGGGATGCTGGCGTCAGGTGCCCTGTCCCTGCTTGGCTGAAGCCACTGAGGCCTTGCCCCACCCAGCACCTGAGCAGCCCTGGACAGAGAAAGAAAGATTTTCTAGACCTAGTTTTACGAGTAGAAAGAATCTGGGGTTCTGTGCTACCTCTGGCCTGGCATCTGGGGGAACCCAGAGCACCTGTTACAACATCAAGTCACCTTGGCTCCCTTTGCCCCCTCGGTCCTGTTCCTGTCTTTGGGGTTGGGCTTCTGCCTTGTGTCTGGTCCAGCTCTCCATTTCCCGGGGGTCGCAGCCTGGTCCTTAGCTGGGCTGGAACTCTCACTTTGCCCTTAGCATTTACCCCTCTCTCCCATCACGTCTCCTAGAGGACCACACCAGCCTGAGTCACACCTGATGCCACCAACACTTGAGACACTGTGTGTAGACCTGTTGATCCCTGACCCTCCCCTACCTTGAAGGGCCAGCCCTGTGGCCTGGTCACCCATATGCCCAGATCTCTCCTTTCCTCCATCATGACTGAGATCTCAGCAGGCTTTGCACCCATTTGAGCCAAAGTCCCGGGAACACATTGGGACTCATCCTCCTCAGCTCCCGATGGGCACTTACCAGCCCACGTTGAACTCCACGTGGGCATCAAAGAGTGCCACTACGGGGGCAGTGGCGGCCCTCCAACCACTGACCCTGGAGCGGATAAGGCCTTCCTGCTTGCTGTGCCGCACGACCTTGATGAAGCCTGGCTTCTGGCCGTTCACCTTGTCCACGTACTCTGACAGCTTCTCCTTCAGCTCCTCTGTGAGGGAGAAAATGCACCGTTAGCACACTGAGGGCAGGGGCAATTAACACATTCACACTTTCAGGGTGAGCTGACCCCCAAGGAGAGGCAAGAGGAGCCAGGCCCCTCCACAGGTCTTCCTTGGCATTTCCCAGCTCAGCTTTGAAGGGAAAAATAGAGGCAAAGGCCCTGAACCAAGATGACGGAGTAGAAGGACATGCTCTCACTCCCTCTTGTGAGAACACCAGAATCACAACTAGCTGCTGGACAATCATCGACAGGAAGACACTGGAACTCACCAGAAAAGATACCCCACATCCAAAGACAAAGGAGAAGCCACAATGAGATGGTAGGAGGGGTGCAATCACAGTAAAATCAAATCCCATAATGGCTGGGTGGGTGACTCACAGACTGGAGAACACTAATACCACAGAAGTCCACCCACTGGAGTGAAGGTTCTGAGCCCCATGTCAGGCTTCCCAACCTGGGGGGTCCGGCAACAGGAGGAGGATTTCCTAGAGAATCAGACTCTGAAGGCTAGTGCGATTTGATTGCAGGACTTCAACAGGACTGGGGGAAACACAGACTCCACTCTTGGAGGGCACACACAAAATAGTGTGCGCATCGGGACCCAGGGGAAGGAGCAGTGACCCATAAGAGACCAAACCAGACCTACCTGCTAGTGTTAGAGGGCCTCCTGCAGAGGCAGGGGGTGGCTGTGGCTCACCGTGGGGACAAGGACACTGGCAGCAGAAGTTCTGGGAAGTACTCCTTGGCGTGAGCCCTCCCAGAGTCGGCCATGAGCCCCACCAAAGAGCCCAGGTAGGCTCCAGTGTTGGGTTGCCTCAGGCCAAACAACCAGAAGGGAGGGAACCCAGCCCCACCCATCAGCAGTCAAGCGGATTAAAGTTTTACTGAGCTCTGCCCACCAGAGCAACAGTCAGCTCTACCCACCACCAGTTCCTCCCATCAGGAAACTTGTACAAGCCTCTTAGATAGCCTCATCCACCAGAGGGCAGACAGCAGAAGCAACAAGAACTACAATCCTGCTGCCTGTGGAACAAAAACCACATTCACAGGAACACAGATGATATGAAAAGGCAGAGGGCTATGTACCAGATGAAGGAACAAGATAAAACCCCAGAAAAACAACTAAAGGAAGTGGAGATAGCAATCTTCCAGAAAAAGAATTCAGAATAATGATAGTGAAGATGATCCAGGACCTCGGAAAAAGAATGGAGGCAAAGATCGAGAAGATGCAAGAAATGTTTAACAAAGACCTAGAAGAATTAAAGAACAAACAAACAGAGATGAACAATACAATAACTGAAATGAAAACTACACTAGAAGGAATCAATAGCAGAAAAACTGAGGCAGAAGAATGGATAAGTGACCTGGAAGACAGAATGCTGGAATTCACTGCTGCAGAACAGAATAAAGAGAAAAGAATGAAAAGAAATGAAGACAGCCTAAGAGACCTCTGGGACAACATTAAACGCAACAACATTCGCATTATATGGGTCCCAGAAGGAGAAGAGAGAGAGAAAGCACCCGAGAAAATATTTGAAGAGATTATAGTCGAAAACTTCCCTAACATGGGAAAGGAAATAGCCACCCAAGTCCAGGAAGTGCAGTGAGTCCCATACAGGATAAACCCAAGGAGAAACACGTTGAGACAAATAGTAATCAAATTGGCAAAAATTAAAGACAAAGAAAAATTATTGAAAGCAGCAAGGGAAAGACAACAAATAACATACAAGGGAACTCCCATAAGGTTAACAGCTGATTTCTCAGCAGAAACTCTACAAGCCAGAAGGGAGTGGCATGATATACTTAAAGTGATGAAAAGGAAGAAACTACAGCCAAGATTACTCTACCCGGCAAGGATCTCATTCAGATTCGATGGAGTAATCAAAAGCTTTACAGACAAGCAAAAGCTAAGAGAATTCAGCACCAACAAACCAGCTCTACAACAAATGCTAAAGGAATTTCTCTAAGTGGGAAACACAAGAGAAGAAAAGGACCTACAAAAACAAACCCAAAACAATTAAGAAAATTGTCATAAGAACATACCTAGCAATAATTACCTTAAATGTGAATGGATTAAATGCTCAAACCAAAAGACACAGGCTTGTTGAATGGATACAAAAACAAGACCCATCTATATGCTGTCTACAAGAGACCCACTTCAGACCTAGGGACACATGCAGACTGAAAGTGAGGGGATGGAAAAAGATATTCCATGCAAATGGAAATCAAAAGAAAGCTGGAGTAGCAATACTCATATGAGATAAAATAGACTTTAAAATAAAGAATGTTACAAGAGACAAGGAAGGACACTACATGATGATCAAGGGATCAATCCAAGAAGAAGATAGAACAATTATAAATATATATGCACCCAACATAGGAGCACCTCAATACATAAGGCAACTGCTAACAGCTATAAAAGAGGAAATCGACAGTAACACAATAATAGTGGGGGACTTTAACTCCTCACTTACACCAATGGACAGATCATCCAAAATGAAAATAAATAAGGAAACAGAAGCTTTAAATGACACAATAGATCAGATATTTTAAATTGATATTTATAGGACATTCCATCCAAAAACATCAGATTACACTTTCTTCTCAAGTGCGCACAGAACATTCTCCAGGATAGATCACATCTTGGGACACAAATCAAGCCTCAGTAAATTTAAGAAAATTGAAATCATATCAAGCATCTTTTCTGACCACAATGCTATGAGATTAGAAATCAATTACAGGGAAAAGAATGTAAAAAAACACGAACACATGGAAACTAAACAATATGTTACTAAATAACCAAGAGATCACTGAAGAAATCAAAGAGGAAATCAAAAAATACCTAGAGACAAATGACAATGAAAACACGATGATCCAAAACCTATGGGATGCAGCAAAAGCAGTTCTAAGAGGGAAGTTTATAGCTATAAAAGCCTACGTCAAGAAACAAGAAAAATCTCAAATAAACAATCTAACCTTACACCTAAAGGAACTACAGAAAGAACAAACAAAACCCAAAGTTAGCAGAAGGAAAGAAATCATAAAGACCAGAGCGGAAATAAATGAAATAGAAACAAAGAAAACAATAGCAAAGATCAATAAAACTAAAAGCTTGTTCTTTGAGAAGATAAACAAAATTGATAAACCATTAGCCAGACTCATCAAGAAAAAGAGGGAGAGGACTCAAATCAATAAAAGTAGAAAGGAAAAAGGAGAAGTTACAACAGACACTGCAGAAATACAAAGCATCCTAAGAGACTACTACAAGCAACTCTATGCCAATAAAATGGACAACCTGGAAGAAATGGACAAATTCTTAGAAAAGCACAACCTTCCGAGACTGAACCATGAAGAAATAGAAAATATAAACAGACCCATCACAAGCACTGAAATTGAAACTGTGATTAAAAAATCTTCCAACAAACAAAAGTCCAGGACCAGATGGCTTCACAGGTGAATTCTATCAAACATTTAGAGAAGAGCTAACACCCATCCTTCTCAAACTCTTCCAAAAAACTGCAGAGGAAGGAACACTCCCAAACTCATTCTATGAGGCCACCATCACCCTGATACCAAAACCAGACAAAGATACTACCAAAAAGAAAATTACAGACCAATATCACTGATGAATATAGATGCAAAAATCCTCAACAAAATACTGGCAAACAGAATCCAACAACACATTAAAAGGATCATACACCACAATCAAGTGGGATTTATCCCAGGGTTGCAAGGATTCTTCAATATACACAAATCAATCAATGTGATACACCATATTAACAAATTGAAGAATAAAAACCATATGATCATCTCAATAGATGCAGAAAAAGCTTTTGACAAAATTCAACACCCATTTATGATAAAAACTCTCCAGAAAGTGGGCATAGAGGGAAACTACCTCAACATAATAAAGGCCATATACGACAAACCCACAGCAAACATCATTCTCAATGGTGAAAAACTGAAAGCATTTCCTCTAAGACCAGGAACAAGACAAGGATGTCCACTCTCGCCACTATTATTCAACATAGTTTTGGAAGTCCTAGCCATGGCAATCAGAGAAGAAAAAGAAATAAAAGGAATACAAATTGGAAAAGAAGAAGTAAAACTGTCACTGTTTGCAGATGACATGATACTATACATAGAGAATCCTAAAGATGCCACCAGAAAACTACTAGAGCTAATCAATGAATTTGGTGAAGTTGCAGGATACAAAAGTAATGTACAGAAATCTCTTGCATTCCTATACACTAATGATGAAAAATCTGAAAGAGAAATTAAGGAAACACTCCCATTTACCATTGCAACAAAAAGAATAAAACACCTAGGAATAAATCTACCTAGGGAGAAAGAAGACCTGTATGCAGAAAACTATAAGACACTGATGAAAGAAATTAAAGATGATACCAACAGATGGAGATATATACCATGTTCTTGGATTGGAAGACTCAATATTGTGAGAATGACTATACTACCCAAAGCAATCTACAGATTCAATGCAATCCCTATCACATTACCAATGGCATTTTTTACAGAACTAGAACAAAAAATCTTAAAATTTCCATGGAGACACCAAAGACCCTAATAGCCAAAGCAGTCTTGAGGGGAAAAATCAGAGCTGGAGGAATCAGACTCCCTGACTTCAGACTATACTACACAGCTACAGTCATCAAGACAATATGGTACTGGCACAAAAACAGAAAGATAGATCAATGGAACAAGATAGAAAGCCCAGAGATAAACCCACACACCTATGGTCAACTAATCTATGACAAAGGAGGCAAGGATATACAATGTAAAAAGACAGTCTCTTCAATAAGTGGTGCTGGGAAAACTGGACAGCTACATGTAAAGGAATGAAATTAGAACACTCCCTGACACCATACACAAAAATAAACTCAAAATGGATTAGAGACCTAAATGTAAGACCGGACACTATAAAACTCTTAGAGGAAAACAGAGGAAGAACACTCTTTGCCATAAATCACAGCAAGATCTTTTTTGATCCACCTCCTAGAGAAATGGAAATAAAAACAAAAATAAACAAATGGGACCTCATGAAACTTTAAAGCTTTTGCACAGCAAAGGAAACCATAAACAAGACGAAAAGACAGCCCTCAGAATGGGAGAAAATATTTGCAAACAAATCAATGGACAAAGGATTAATCTCCAAAATATATAAACAGCTCATGCAGCTCAATATTAAAAAAGCAAACAACCCAATCCAAAAATGGGCAGAAGCCCTAAATAGACATTTCTCCAAAGAAGACATACAGATGGCCAAGAAGCACATGAAAAGCTGCTCAACATCACTAATTATTAGAGAAATGCAAATCAAAACTACAATGAGGTATCACCTCACACCAGTTAGAATGGGCATCATCAGAAAATCTACAAACAACAAATGCTGGAGAGGGTGTGGAGCAAAGGGAACCCTCTTGCACTGCTGGTGGGAATGTAAATGGATACAGGCACTATGGAGAACAGTATGGAGGTTCCTTAAAAAACTAAAAATAGAATTACCATATGAACTAGCAATCCCACTACTGGGCATATACCCAGAGAAAACCATAATTCAAAAAGACACATGCACCCCAATGTTCATTGCAGCACTATTTACAATAGCCAGGTCACGGAAGCAACCTAAATGCCCATCGACAGACAAATGGATAAAGAAGATGTGGTACATACATATAATGGAATATTACTCAGCCATAAAAAGGAATGAAAGTGGGTCATTTGTTAAGACGTGGATATGGATCTAGAGACTGTCATACAGAGTGAAGTAAGTCAGAAGGAGAAAAACAAATACCGTATATTAACGCATATATGTGGAGCCTAGAAAAATGGTACAGATGAATCGGTTTGCAGGGCAGAAATTGAGACACAGATGTAGAGAACAAACATATGGACAGCAAGGGGGGAAAGCCGTGGGGGGGTGGGGGTGGGGGTGGGATGAATTGGGAGATTGGGATTGACATGTATACACTGTTGTGTATAAAACTGATGACTAATAAGAACCTGTTGTATAAAAAAATAAATAAAATTCAAAAATTCAAAAAAAACAAAAAAAAATAATAGCTGAGAAATTTCTAGATGTAAAAAGAAAAAAATAGAGGCAAAAACAGTATTTATTGAACCCAGCAACACAAAGAGGGTCACGTGCCTCACACACATGGTGCATTTAATCTTCACAACAAGCCCCTGGGAAAATGCAGCTCAGAAGGGTTGATCAATTTGCCCAATGCCATGCAGCTTGTGAGTGGGAGTTCAGTTCAAGCCAGTTCTAATGACCTCAAAAGCCCCATTCTTCTCATCTGTTCAGGGACTTCCTTCTTCCTCAGTGCTCTCCACCAGTCCTTCCCTAATCCCGAGAAAGCTCCATTTGCAAAGACCATAGCCCGGGACCCACTCCTCGCCTGGACCTCCACCTTTCCAGGAAGTGGATGACCAAGAGCTGTGTCTATGAAAGTGGCTGGCATTGGTTTGTTGCTGGCTGTCTCTGGGCCTGGCTAAGCATCTGATTCCCCTGCCTCTTCATAACTGTATATGGGGCCTGCAGCAGCGGAACAGGGCCTGAGCCGCCACATTCACTGTGTTTTCCTTAGCAGCTCAGGCAACACCCTATGCGCCCCCCTTCTCCCCAGATGATGGCCTGAGTGGGCCACATTCACCCACCTCCACAGCACATCCCCAGGACTTAATTTCCAATCGCCCCTCCTCCCATCTTCCCAGCCTGCCCACTCCCAGGCCCTGGGACAGACCCACCTGGGCTGAGCCCTGCGTGTCCCTTGGTGCCCAGTCTGGGGCCTTGCCAGACAGGCAGACCACTAGGAGTGAGAAAAGGGCATGAGGCAGCTGGCACAGTTCCTGGCACATGGTAGGTGCACTTCATGGCAGAAGCACAGTGTAGTAGAAAGAGGACAGCTTTCGGAGTCAACAACACTGCATTTTGGACTTCCCTGGTGGTGCAGTGGTTAAGAATCTGCCTGCCAACACAGGGGACATGGGTGCGAACCCTGGTCCGGGAAGATCCCACATGCCGCAGAGCAACTAAGCCCGTGCGCCACAACACCTGAGTCTGCTCTCTAGAGCCCGCAAGCCACAACTACAGAGCCCACATGCCACAACTACTGAAGTCCGTGTGCCTAGAGCCCGTGCTCTGCAACAAGAGAAGCCACCGCAATGAGAAGCCCGCGCACCATAATGAAGAATAGCCCCCGATCGCCGCAACTAGAGAAAGCCCACGTGCAGCAATGAAGACCCAACGCAGCCAGAAATAAATAAATAAATAAATTTATATATTAAAAAAAAAACACGGCAAACACTGCATTTTAATTCTGCTTTCCGTGTATTATCATTGTGACCTGTTACTAAACCAGTTCTTGATGTCCATGGGGATGTTCAGATGGAGTGCATGTATTTTGCACATGGGAAGGACACGAACTGGCGGGGATCGGAGGGTGGACTGTTATGGATTGAATTGTTTCCCCACAAAGGATATGCTGAAGTCTAATAACCCCCAGACCTCAGAATACAACCTTATTTGGAAATAGAATCTTTACAGATTTAACGAAGTTAAGATAGGTCATTAGGTCCTAATCTAATATGATTGGTGTTCTTATAAAAGGGGGAGATTTGGACACAGAGACAGACATACACAGAAGGAAGACAGTGTGGAGAGACACAAGGAGGAGATGGCCATCTAGCAGCCAAGCCACATCTGAGGGTACCAGTAGCTGGGAGGAGGCCTGGAACAGATCCCGCCCTACCACCTGTAGAGGGAGCACCTTGATTTTGGACTTCTAGCCTCCAGGACTGTGAGGTAATCAATTTATGTTAAGTCACCCAGTCTGTGGTACTTTGTACTTTGCAGCCCTAGGAATCTAATATGGTTGTTTTGAGGATTAAATGGGACTGACATGTGTGAAAAGTGCATAGCACTTTCTCTCCTTTTCGTAGTTTCCACCATACTGGGAGTTGTAAGAGATGGGGGAGCTGACTGTTCCTAGAAATTGGGGGATCCATCTCTGGCTGACAAAGCCCTCTTCATATGCTCTGGTCCAGGACCACCTCTTCCTGCTCTGCCCTGCCCCTAGGTCCAAAGTGTGCAAGAAGCAAGGCCACAGGGGCCAGGAGATACAAATGTGTGCAGTGGCCTCACGCCCAGGGAAGGCAATGGAGCATGGAGCCGGAGTTGGTGTGCCTTCCTACAGATAGTGATTTCAAGTCTTTTACCACATGATGCTGGCCAAACAAATAACTCTGGATGGGTGGGTAAGCTGTGGTCCCTAGGCTGCTTTGTGCACCACTGCTTGAGTTAATCATCAAGGAGATGAGGAGACTGTGAATCCGAGGGAAACATGCTGAGAGGGAGGAAGGAAACTTTTGTGCTGGACAGCTACTACCTCACTCTGTGACCTTGGGCAAGTTCCTGTAAATCCCAAGACCTCAGAGTTAGACAGGATTTGAAAGTTCATTTTGAACCAGTTACCCATCTAAGGTTTGAATGCCCTCTGTGTATCCCGATGAGTGATCATCCAGCCCCTGCGATGACAGAGAACTCTATGCAATCTATTCCAGCTATTAGATGTTCGTTTTCTTTTTACCCTCCAAATGCCACAGTCCCTCAACCTTCCACTCATTGGTCCAAGACTTATTTGGGGGCCATAGAAGGCAGATCAAGTCCCTTTTCCACTTGGCAACGCTTTAGAGCTGAAGACCATCCTTAAGACCTTGCTAAGAATTTCTCTAGGTCAAATGTCTTCAGTTCCTCCTTGTATTTCCTCATATCTTGTGAGTCCAAGTTCTTTTATCGTGTTGCGCTTCTCTCTAAATATGTTAGTTTTTCTGTAACACTTTTAAATTATGAAGCTAGAAATTGGCCTTTTTTTTTTTTTTTTTTTTTGGAGTAAACTGAGCTATATAGAATAGAGGGAACTAATCACCTCCCTTAATCTAGAATCCATACACCCATCAATATCTTCATAGCTTAAGGTCACATTAACTCTGCCTACTTTTGACACAAACTGACCTTACTAGACACACACAATTAGCAGGTTCTTTTCGCATGGTGCTGCTAAGTCAGGCCTCCTCCATCCCATCTCTTCATGGATGCTTGTGTGTGTGCATGCGTGTACTCCTGTGCTCTGAGCCAAAACAGGATCTTTCATTTGCTCCCCTTAAATCCAATCTTTTTAAAGATTTACAATGTTTCTCTGAAGTAAAAATGTTTTTCCCCCTGATTCTGTTATCCGGTGTCTTTGCTATATAGCCCTTCAGCTTTCAGCTTCTGCAGAAGTGGTGAGCACATGCCTTTTGCTGTCATTCAATTCACCCTTTTAAATAGTGTGACCCTTGTCTGAAGCTGGGTTCAGTGAGGGCTGTCAGGCGTTCTCATCCAGCCTGGAGAAAATTCAGCTGACTTTTGGGTCACCAGCAACACGCAGTGCATCTCACTCTATCCAATAAGAAAACGACCTCATGCTCTCCTGTTGGCGCCCCTGACTGGGGAGGCCTGGGGAGGCCGCTGCCTCACAAATGGCAGGAGGTTGGCAGTACAGTGGTGTAGCTCAGCGTACCCCACGCTTACAAGGTCTTCAAGTGTGGTTGCCAGGAGGCCTCTTAAAATACTTACTGTTTCATCACTTCAAAGGTCCACTCTTCATATATCCTTTTTGAAATTTTAAGTAGAGCTCCTAAAGCCTGATATTTGGGCTTTTGATGGTGGCCGTTAAGCGGCTGAGTGCACAGAACTTGGAATGAGAACTGGGCTAGTACCAAATGACCCCCCTCCCTGCCCGTGGGGAGGACACACCTGTTCCCTGGTCTCCTTCCCCATCCCCCAGGTGAGAATCACTGCCCATGGGGACCACTGTTACTGAGGTGTTGATGGGACAGGGCTGTGGGTAATTGCCACCAAATGATCTCCCATGAATCCCACCTCAATGAGTTCACATCCTGGGTGGCTGCTTTGCACACCGAATCTCAGCTGACCCTGGGACAACAGGATGCAGCTAGAGGGACCCTGTGCAAATTCCAGGCCTAGGCTTTAGAAGCCCTTGCAGCTTCTGCTTTCACTCTCTTGCTACCCTAAGTAAGGAAGCTGGAGCCAGCCTCCTAGAGGATGAGTGGTCCAGGGAGTTCCCAGTCATTTAGGCCACCCACTGAGGCCCTACACACATGAGTGAGGCCATGTTGGATACTTCAACCACCAGTAGATTGCAAACACATGAATGATCCTAGCTGACATCGTACAGCAGAGACAAGCTGCCTTATTGCAGAGGCAGCCAGTGAGCCAGTGAATGGTTGTTGTTTTAAGCCATGAATTTCTGGGGTGGTTTGCTATACACAAAGACTAACCAAACAGGATCTATTGTTCTGGAATGGTGCTGGGGTTAAAATAAGATTGTGAACTCCTGATGCGCAGGAAATGAAATCAGACGCAGAAGAGCCAGCTTAGAAGGTGGCAGCGAGAGATGAAAAGGCTTTGCTTCTCGTAGGAGCTGCCTGCCCCCTTGTACCTCTGAGCTCTGTTAATAGTGAACTAGAATAAAGTTTTCTGGTGGATCAGCCAGGAAAAAAAATTCTGTTCTCAGCCAGCTGCATCCCAAATATTAGCTACTGGTTAGAAGAGAGGATTCGCTTAGACTTAACCAAACAACTGCTATTAAAAAAAAAATTTTAAGGCCTGAAATACCCTGGATAACACTGGCTCAGTCTTTGCAAAGTTCATTTACTTAATTAGATTTTCGTGTTATCCTTTAACTTTTGCCAATTGCCAAAGCAAGAAAGAACTATATCAAAAGGACTTCTACATTTGCTGGAAAAACATTGTGTAAGATATTTCCTATTGTATAGTATATATATGATAAATACCTCTCAGAACTTAGCTCAAAAAAAACATATAAAGAACTTGTGGTTTTCTTTATACCTAAACACAAACACATAACCTGCCATATTTACCTTTTTGCCAAGGCTGCCAGGAAGCTCAGAGACCAATATCATGACTAACGACAGGGTTCTATCAGCATTTTTGCTTGTCTACTTTTGCTAAAGCTTTGATTTTCAAGCTCTAGTCTAAAAGCTGCATTGTCTTTTACCTTTTTTTCCCCCTTTGGTAGCTACATTAAACTGTTTTTTGAAATATCTATAACTTTTAATAAAGTGTCTTGGTAAGAGCAGGACAAGAGTATAATTGTGGAAAGAAGGGGAAGGCTGTATTTCATGTTTGTTTTAATGTGCTGGGGAAAGTGGAGGTAGGGGGTCCGCCCTCTGTGACTTTGTCAGATTCAGAATCAATAGCAGAGCTGTAACTAGCCAATGTTGACAGAGAAATACAATTTGCACCCTGCATGGGGGCAGGTGTCATCCTGCTTTTGTTGCCCCTCGAGTCCTCTCCTGCTGCCCACAAATCCCTGCTCTGCTGACATCTGAATGACCTCTGTAAATCAGGGCTCCCGGAAGCCAGGCTGATGAAACACCATTCTTCTCTTAGGAGGTCACAGGCCACTCCCCACCATCGCCAGGTGGTGCCTCCCCTCAGAGCCAGCTAAGTGCAGGCTGCTATTCTCCCCCTTCAGACTTAGACGCCAAGTAAAAATGCAAAATTCACCAGCCTTGTCAAACAGAGCCCTTTCTTCCCTCCCTATATGTGCCCATTGTACCCCTCCCATAAAAAGCAATTCGCTCCCGTGGGGTTACCCTATGAGAAACATAATGCAGGCTGAGCAGAAGTCTGGTAACAATGGCTGTTAATCTGATTTAAATACCTAATGAGATACTCTTTATGTCTTGCATAAAGGAAAAAAAAAAAAAAGGATCAGGAAACTGACACCCGATGGGGCTTCATTCTTTGGAAAGTGACTGCACAGGCATCCTTGTAAAACAGCCTGCCCAGCCTTGCCGTGGAGAACCAGGTGTAGCTTCTCATCCTCTCAGTGATCGGATGATCATTTCCCATGTCTGCTATCATTTCCCATGTCTGCTATCATTTCCCATGTCCGCTATCATTTCCCATGTCCGCTATCATTTCCCATGTCCGCTATCATTTCCCATGTCTGCTATCATTTCCCATGTCTGCTATCATTTCTCATGTCCGCTCTAGGTTTGGGGGGAGTAGGAGTGAAGGGAGAGGCCACCCATTCATTCGTTCAACAAACATTGAGCACTCACTCTGTACCAGGTACTGATCTAGCTGCTGTGCCTGTAGCTGTGAACAGGACAGGACTTACGGAGCTTTCATACTACTGGATGTTTAAAGGGCATGTGATGTACCCCACACAGAAAGGGGACTGGGTAGAGCTGTCGGGAGAGAGAGGGAAACAAAGGGAGAGGGAGGGAAGGAGGAGGAAAAGGGTGCAGAGAGAGAGAGAGAGGCAGCAGGGAGAGAGAATGCGGAACAGGAGCAGGAGAGGGAGAGATTTTTGAAAAAGAATCTCGGGCACGGGTTCAGTGCTCCCTGACACTGAGGGCTCGTAAATGACTGGGCCTCCTGGGCCTGAGAAGCAGTGCTTGGTGCAGTTGGTGGGAAGACAGAGGGGCACGAGCTGAAGTTAGGAGCTAGAAGACCTACATTCTGTTACTTTCCTAGCCCAGTGGTTCTCAACTGGGGGCGATTTTGCCACATTCTCATCCCTTGAGGGGACATTTGGCAATATCTGGAGACAGTTTTGATTGTCACAACTGGCACGGTGCTCCTGGGCATGTCTGCTGCTAAACGTCCTACAAGGCACAGCACAGCCCTCCATGATCAAAAGTTATCCAGTTCAAAGTGCCAGCAGTGCCGAGAAACCCTGCAGAGCTCTTAGTTAATGGAGGTCCCATTCTGGAAATCTGAGCACGTATGAGTTTTCAAACTGGCAGCTCTGGGGCTGCATCTACTCAGAGACATATTTCTTTGGCCTGCAAGGCAATCCTGCTTGGCAACAACTGGCTGGAGCTGAGCAGGAGTTGCCCCTATAAAAGGATGAGATTCTGATGGGCAGCCAAGCTTGGTAACAACTGAAAGAAATGAAGATTGGCTTTGGAACAGGTGGGAAAGGAGCCTCCTCTAGAATTATGTGTGGTGTCAGCCCATAATAGAGACTCTGAAAAAGGCCCTCCCACTACCTGGCCAGATAGTTTTTCTCTTCATTCTCCCAAACCCATGGGCTCCATCTTGCTGCCCTCCATTGGAAGCCCTTCACATAGCACTTGGTTTCTCTACATGGCCATCTTTGGTTTGGGCTGTCCCTTGTAGGTCCCCAGCTGCTCTCTGCACAAGGCACTGCCTTTTGTCCCCTCTCCCCACCCCCCCATTTTCAGGCCTTCCAGCTCTGCCTCTAGCTCAATGCTGTCCCCCAAAGCCCAGCCTGGATTAGAGTTACCACCCCCTTCCTCCAGTTGCCTGGGAGAGGAGGGTAAACACCCCCGCTGAGAAGTGCTGATAATTGCTAGTCGCCAATGGTGCTAATTTGAAGATTAAAAGCACAGCACATTTCTGTTTATTCCTCCAAGAATGAACAGTAGCTGGTTTTCCTCAGATCAGAAGATTAACCGGCTTTCCTCTAAAGCCACTTAGGGCCATTGAAACACAAATGATGTGTCAACACACTTTAAAAGAGAGATTATTCATTAGGATGTAATGGTTGTCAAAACTAGCTGATCATCCACTCACTTGGGGATCAAAAATATAAAACAAAGATGCCAGCCCACACCCACCCCCTCTCCTGAAGAATCTGGAGGGGGACTGTGGACTCAGTTGGTCCTACTGATGAATGATGGTGAGCTGGGTTTGGACAGCTGTGACCCCAGAAGTATAGACCAGCCTGAAACCCCAGCCCAGGTGCAGCCTTGTTTTGTGGATTGCTCTTTCTTTAAGATCACTCCAGACAAGCTTTCAAACCCTGGGGAGTTTATAAATGCCTTCCACACAGTTCCTTCTTCTGTCCCATATACTTAACAGTTGCACTTTTGGCCAGCCCCTTTTAATAGCTGCACTTCTTCAAAGTCAATTCATACTGAAGTAGATCTGGAATGACCCTAAACAGTTCTCCTTACTCAGGACTTGGAGAAAAGGCTCCACCTAGGAGCCACACAGATGGCATGTACAATACGGCTACAGGGTCCAGGCAGAGTGTCTTCCTGGGAAGTTCCAAGCATTAATTCAGCCATTCCAAGTTCCAGAATTATCACCTAATAGACCCGGCCATTTGTTTCTGGGACTACTCTTTTGTGTCATAGCCAGGCGTTAGTGACCACCAAAACCCACATGAAATATGCACTCCTCATTTAGTGGGGTCTCCAAAGCCAGGCTCTCAACATCCACTAACACCTTCTTATCTGCTCCCAAATGACTTATTTTCCCAAAGATCCTATAACCTGTAACAAAACGGTCAGAACTGGTTTCTAAAGATGATTGGGGCAGATGATGTGAAACTGGTCCCTTGGACAGTCAGGGATGTGTGCTGGGTGCCAATCAATGTTTAACACTCCCTCCCTCTCTCTCTCTCTCAACAAACAAAAACCTGATTTGTAACATTTGCCAACGTCTACAGTGTAAATGCTCTCCTACCATAGCTGATTTCAGGCTACTAACCTGATGCCACTGACTTCAAGTTGGGAAGAGATGTGCAGAGTTGGGAAAGGACGTGCGTGATCAGCTGGCAACAGTCCAGGTCAGTCCCAGCACACTGGTTCTAGTAGCCAAGGCAGAAAGGCTGTGGTTCTGGGTGAAGGGTGAAGGGTGAGGTGAAGGGTGCCTCCCTTCACTTACTATATAATGGGCACTGTGCTCAGTGCCTTACATCTGTCCATCCCATTCTTTATTCATTCATTCAGCAATTATATATTAAGCACACATGAAGTACCGTACATTATTCTAGATTCTCATCATACTGAAATCTCACTACCACCCTACAAACAATGACATTTATAGCTAATGGGGATTTATTTGATGCTTACCACGTTCCAGATACTGTTCCAAACCGGGTTTATCTATGACTCATTCAATCCTTTCAACAACCATAATACTAATCAAGGTAGGCAGTATTATTATCCCCGCTCCATAGGTTAGGAAACCACAGCACAGAGGTGGAGAAATTCGGTCAGTTTCACAGAGCTAGAAGGGGTAGGGCTGGGATGCAAACCCAGGCACCCTGGCTTGAGTCCATGTCCTTAATCCCACATATTATTGTCTCCAAATGACAAAGGAGAAAATTCGAGGATCAGACTTGAAATGACACACCCAAAATGACACAGACGGTAAGGAATGAGCAGGGATTCAAACTCAGATCTGCCTGATTCTAAAGACTTTGCTTGGGCTTCCCTGGTGGCGCAGTGGTTGGGGGTCTGCCTGCCGATACAAGGGACGCGGGCTGGAGCCCTGGTCTGGGAAGATCCCACATGCCGCGGAGCGGCTGGGCCCGTGAGCCACAGGTACTGAGCCTGCGCGTTTGGAGCATGTGCTCCGCAGCGGGTGGCGGGGGGCCGCGACGGTGAGGGGCCTGCACACCGCGGTGAAGAGTGGCCCCCACTCGCCACAACTAGAGAAAGCCCACGCACAGAGACGAAGACCCAACACAGCCAAAAATAAATAAATAAATAAAGTGTAAAAATTTTTAAAAATAAATAAAGTGCAACACTGTAAAAAAATAAAAAAGACTTTGCTCTTTGTCACTCTGCCCCACAGCCTGCCAAAGGAGCTACATGTCCCAGGCTTCAACAGCATCCTATGATCACAGATTCATTTCTGGAGGAAAATGTCCTCTTTTTACAACTATGTAGGCTTAGAACCCAAGGGAAGGAATTAGACTGACAAACTCAGCTTCCTTTTAATGGGAGGGCCAATAGAGTATTTATACACAAAATCTAATTTCTCTGGGATACAAATCCTGGAGCAAGCAAGATCAATAAATGAGGGAAGAGGGCCTAAGTCTGGGTGCTTGCTACCTACCTTTGGATTCACAGTGCAATCATGCCCAGGAAATCCAATGTGGCGCTGAGGACATAAGGTTGCCTGAATCCATCTTCATCTCCAGGCAGCAACTTCTGAATACTCATGCTTTCTTTGCTCCTGACACACCCAGACTTGTCCAAATCAGCACAGCCAGGAAGAGAACCCAGCTCTTCTTCCCCCAGGGCCAGAGTGCCAGGCTCTCTATTCTACCCGCTCTCTATTTATCCACCGTGAGTGATTCAGCAAATGAAAATGAGAAAAATAGACTAATAGAACTCAGTTGTCTTCATGGACTAAATGACCTTGGAAAGGGGCCAGCTTGCCTTTGCACTCCCTGGGGCCATGTGAGGAGGAAACCCCTGTAAAGTAAAGGTGGGAAGCAGCCCAAATGCTGTGAAATTGCTTGAAGGGCATAAAATACTCCTGCTGCTCTGCTGGTTTTCAGCAGGAATCCCAAGACTTATTAAAAATGCCATGATGAGTGATTAATGCCAGGTGTCCAGGCAGAGTAGACACTGCTCCAGCCCAGTTGCTCCAGCTCAGGAGTACTAGGTAGGTAAGCTCCCTGTGAGCTTCCAGGGAGGACGTGACCAAGAACTCAAAGCCTTGGAAATGCTGGAGTCCAGCCTTTAACCACAGGTTAAATCTAAGCTAAGAACAGGCTCTCTTGGTGTCCCATAAGGCAAAGCTGATCCCAGGAAGGCCAGGCCTACGTGCCGGCACTGGGGAAGGACAGTTGCCATTAGCAGTTAAGTCAGAGGCCAACTAGAATTTTGGTGCCAACTTATTCTGTGCAAGACTTGGAGAGGTTAAGAGTGTTGCCTAGCTCAGAAAATTGATGATCAAAATCTCATGAAGGAGAGCCCAAGACTTTACGATTATGAGTCCAGAATCTCAAGATCCTGGCATCTCTAGAGTCTGTGATTCTCAGAGGCTAACGCCCATGATCCT
Source organism: Balaenoptera ricei (assembly GCF_028023285.1). Lineage (NCBI taxonomy): Eukaryota > Metazoa > Chordata > Mammalia > Artiodactyla > Balaenopteridae > Balaenoptera > Balaenoptera ricei. The sequence goes on from NC_082646.1 coordinate 68,837,373, forward strand.
GAGATCCTAGGAATCTAAGCTTCTGTAAATGCTTATAGTAACAGCTCTCCTATCCCCACCCTGCACTCTGCATCCCCTGCCACTGTGTTGGCATACAGGGTCCCTTGCTTCTCAGGCTCCTCTGCCAGACTGTGCACAAGTCATGTTCCCAAACATACCAAGCTCAGTGGTGCCACAGTGCCTTTGCACTAACTACTCCCGCTGCTTGGAACAGTCTTTCTGCCTCATCTGACCCAGCTCAGTTTCTTTAGAAAGACTTCCCTCCCTTGCCTGTTAGCTCTCCAACTGGAAGGAAAGCCTAGGGGAAAGGAGGGGATTTTTTTCTCCTTGGAAAACAGACACAGGGTGCTAGAAACACTGATGTGCTTCAGGCAACCAGTGAGGACGGACATCAGGCTTTAAGGTCCAAGTCCTGCTGGTGCAGCCTTGAGCATCCTCCGGGGGAAGAGCAAAGGCTCCTCCAGGCTGTAAGTCAGCTCTGTACTTGTGCAAATCACTGCTGCTCAGGCTGTGTGACTGGCAGCCTCAGCCTGGCTGATTCACGACTCAGGAGACCCAGCGGGCTTCGCACACATATTTACACCCCAGCCCGCTGTTGGTGCCTGTCAGATCAGGCGGTTTGATGCTCTTTTCCTCAGCTCCAGAACACCTTCAGGCAATCTATTCTCAAAGGGAAGGATCCCATGAAGGGGTGGGTGACAAGGCAGAACCCAAGTGCTCTGCCCTTAGCCTTTAAGTTTTCATTTCTTTATTGAAAGAGCAGGGGCTCAGAGGAGAGGCAGACCTCAATTTAATCCCTAGCGTGGCCGTTTATCAGCTGTGTGACTTTGGGCATGTGACTTAACCTCTCTGAGCCTCAGTTTCCTCATCCTTGAGATGGGAATAATGTTATCTACCTCTCTGGTTGATGTAGGGTTCTGTGAGGTAATGCCTGGCATGTTATAAGTACTTAATAAGTGGTCTTATTATTTGCTCATTAGCTTGAACCCCTTTGTTCCCTTCCTCCCTTTAGAAGGAAGGGGCCTAGGCTGGGAGCAGAGACCCCTGCATTATTTGGGAAAGCCAGGCCTGCAGCAAATTGCCCTGGGACTTCTCCAGGCATAGGACACTGCTGTCCCCCTTTGGAGGCACTCACCATCTGGCCACTCCATATTCAATCCCCAACTCCCTTCCTATCCCGACCTGTCATCCATTTACTGGACAACCCTTTTTGGGGCAATTTCCATATGCAAGGTTTTATTTTTATTAAATCATTGAACCCTTATAAGAACTCTATTAGGTAAGGATTACTGGTAACTCATTTTATAGGTGAGGAAACTGAGGCACAAAGAAGTTAAGTAACTTGTCCAGTTCAAATACATGCATACCTCGGAGATAACACGGGTTTGGTTCCAGACCACTGCAACAAAGCACATATTGCAATAAAGCGAGTCACATGAATTTTTTTGGTTTCTCATGCACATACAAGTTATATTTACATTATACTGTAGTCCATTAAGTGTGCAATAGCATTATGTCTAAAAAATGTGTATGTTTTAATTAAAAAATACTTTATTGTTAAAAAAAAAGGCTGTCACCTGAGCCTTCAGCAAGTCGTAATCTTTTTGCTGGTGGAGGGTTTGAAATATTGTGAGATGGGGTCTTCCTCTTCCCTGTTGTCCCCAGAGAGTCCAGCAGAGCCCGGAGGGTTGTTGGCTGGCTGGATAGTACCTGGAACAGAAGTCTTCGGACTAAAGTTTGGAGATTTTTCTGGAAAATACCCAGAAAAACACAGTGGTGCTTCTGTTAAGCCTACCTAGGAGTTAAAAAAATCACTCTTTGTCTGGAACCCACTTTCTGAAGTTTCCGCACAGTTGCTGACACGCGGTGGGCGCCTGGGCTCGCTGGTGTGTTTCACACACATCGTCCCAGTCAATCCTATGCAGGCTCATCAGCTCTGTGGTCACCGTTCACAGAAGGAAACCGAGGCTTAGCAACATGAAGATTCTTTCCTAAAGTCATTACAGCTTATGAATGGCAAGACCCAGACTCAATCCCAGGGGCAGGAGGCAGGTCAGAATCCAGGATTTGCCACTTCCCCTCCTCAAAGTCACTGTTGACCTTCCTCAGAACCTTTGCCTGCTCAGTCCCCTCAAGGGTAAATGAAGTAAGGCTGGGAAATGTGTCATCCTTTCCCCAGCAGACCCTCTGCTGCTTCCTGGGGGTCAGTGAAAGCTGAGCAGACCACACTCCCTGCCCCCTCCCCCGCCACGTCCCCACCAAGGTGTCAGGAAACATTTTAGAGCCAACATTTCCCAGCTGTTGTACACATGCACCAGGCACTGTCTTCAGCCCTTCACCTGACTTGTCACACTAAGTCCTCATCCGGACCTGGGAGGAAGGAACTAGCACAATCCCCACTTCACAGCTGAGAAAGCAGATTCAACTTGCCCAACATCACATGCCTAGTGGTGAAGCCTGGACCCAAATCCCATCTGTCTGACTCAAGTCCAGGGCCAGTATCCAGTCCCCTAGAACACAAACCTTTCTCGGGGCAAAATGGACACAGTGAACTGTGGCTCAAGGGGTAGACGTCGTGTTGCCTGAGTATTCACTCATTCACAGAGCACCCTCTGGGCCAGCTACTGCCTGGATGGCGGGTTAGCTCACAGAGGAAACCCAGCTCCCTTCCCTCAAGGACTCACAGACTATTAGTGGAGACCCGCAATACATAGATACATACATGGATTTATTCTATGATGTCAGGCAGTGAGTTTGTGTGTGTGAAAAAAGCAAGCACACTGAGGGGCAAACAGTGATGGGAGAGGGGACCTGGCAACTGCGATCTCCAGGCAGGGGTAATATTAATCACGGAGGGGCAGCGATGTCATCCGTCCGGTATGAAGGAGGGAGCTGCGGGCATTTGGGAAGCCAGAGACACAGTTGTAGATCTCGGGGGAAAACCCAGCTAAAGGTTAGGCCTGTGGGCTGGTCTCAGCAAGGGGCTGGGTTTCAGGGAAAGGCCCCGGGCTGAGAAGTGGAGTGAGGTGTTTGTTCAGCCTGGCACGGGACGACCATACAAACAGAGCAGGCAGCCCCCTAGAAGGTAGGACTGCCCCCCACCCATCCCTCCCAGGAAGATTGGTCCTTTCAGCCAGGGAATGCCTGGCCTGAGTAGAGACGGGGCCTGAGAAGGGAGAGGGCCAGCCCAGCGCTGCCCCCTCCTCTCTTGCCCCAGGCAAAGCCTTTTCCATCCACGCTTCAGGTGCTAGTAGGACTGGGAGAGGCTGAGGTTGAGAAAGACTCAGATTCAGGCTTGGGTTCTGGGTGGGCCGGAGCCGCCTGATAAAACTCGCTAAATGCTCCGGTCTGCTGAGGCTGTGCTGGATCGCAAGTGTAAACAAAAACACAATTCACTGCTGGAAGCATTGTTTTTTGTTTGTTTGTTTTTTAGGTTAGCGCCTAGGACTTACGCCCTTGCCAGCGTCTTGACACGGACGGCTAACGTCGGCCGGCTCCTGGGCTTCCCTGCCCATCCTGCACTGGCCTTGCTCTTCCTTCAAAGCTACCAAAGGCCACGCTGAGGGGCCTAGAGGTGCTATGGAAATGCAGGATGTAGGTAAGTACAGGTGCCTCAACCGCTGGCAGGAGACTGCAGGACCGGGCGGTGAACCCTGCTGAAGAGCTGCCCCCTATAAAGTCTGCAACCTTCACAGCGAGCAGCTGCCGGTGTGATTTCTGCAGGCCTTTCGGAATTATTGATTTATTTCAGACCCCTTTATTTCAGCAACATATATCATCATGTTCCTCTAGCGAGACTTACTTCAGAAAACCCAAGAAATATTACTTCCCTGATAGGCCCCAAATATTGACCGCATCGCTCTTTCTCGCTTCATGTCCCATCGTGTTCCTTTCATTCACGTGTTCAACTGGCAGATGCTTCCGGAGTGCTTGGCACGTGGCAGGCCTGGTGCTCGGGGCTGAGCATGCGGACTAAGTCAGAGCTCCATCCTCAAGAAGCTCACAATGCAGTGGGAGGAGATAACTGAACAGATCACTTTCGTGCATTGAAATATGTTCTAAAAGTGGTTGTCACAAGGTGCTCTGATAATACAGTGCAGGATGGGACCAGCGTCATTGGATGACATTTGACTTTGAGGGGGCTTTGCTATAGGAAGATAAAGGGGACAGAAAAAAAGCGTCCCAGGAAGAAAAACAGCATACATAAAGGCCAAGAGGCATGAACGTGCACATTTGGCAAGTGGTGAATGTCAGGCAGGCCAAGTGTGGGTGATGGCCGAGCATGGGGGTGTGGATTTAGTGAGGGGAGAGGTCACCGGATATGTGAGTAGTAGGCAGGTTGTAAGGGGCCTTAAAGGCTGGGCCAAAAACTATTAGGAAGTTGTAAGGAAGCTTTACTTGGTGTCCTCTCACCTGAAGGTCTCTGAGCTTGTAAGAAATGAGCTGAAATGTCAGGAAGGGCCTTTCATCCATTTGTTAATTTAAAAGTGTACCATAGCAGCAAAAGGAACTGCCCCCTTCCAGAAAGCCAAGCAAGTGAGGTTTTTGTTTCCCCCACCCCAAATAATACATAATAATAATTATGGGTTCCTCATCCAGCCCCAAGCCTCAATCAGGCCTATCCTGGGTCTCTAAAGAGGGCCAGGGACCACTGCTTGAGCCAGCAGGACATGGAAGGAGGTGGCACGAAGGTGGGCCTGGCCTCCTCCAGGGTCACTGAAACCCATCCTGACCACATGCTGACTTTGCCTGGCACGTGATGAGTTCCTTGTTCCCCCAGAACATCTGGAGTTAAAGCAGCCAGGCCTGATGCTCTCAACATGGAAATAACTCATGGGTCACCCAGGTGTGAGGCCAGCTTGGTCCCTGAGCAGGATCTGGCCTGGTACCCAGACTTCTGCAGAGAACTCAGCATGCAGAATCAGTCCTGTAAGCAGCAGCCTGTGTCGGTCTCCAGCTTCAGAATCTGGGCTTTTTGTCATCTTTCTTGAATCATTCATTCACTCATTCAGTGAAAATATGGAGGACATAGTGTCAGACACCCATCCTCACATAAGATTCAGTCCCTGTCAAGCCGGGCCCTGAAAGGTGTCGTATCAGAACTCCAGGTAGGGATGGGTGTCTGCATCCCTATGACTGTTTAAGATGCCCATAGCCCAGAGAGCCACGGACGGAAGCCTGGTCATAGTGAAGTGACTGTGACCAAAAGAGGAGGAGATGGCTCTGGGGAAGCAGAGAGAAGGGAAGGAGGAGAAGGGAACTTAGCCTGTCCGAGTACCTACTGTGTGCTTCATCTCCATTATCTCATTTCATCTTCACAATGATCCCATGAGACGGGCCAACTGGCACCCAGAGACTAGGAGGAAGGTGAGGGGGCAACTTCAGGAACCTCAGAGAGTTTGGGGTCCTCCTGCCAGAGGTGAGACCTGGAACACTGAGAAAATGTCAGAGGAAACCTCAACCTTCTGGAGGCAAAACACGTCCACCTAACCCTGATGTGAACCTCAGCCAACTCCAAGGAGACTCCCCAGCCCTCGCGGGTAGGACAGCACTGCTATCTACTGCTGCGGGCACAGCCGGGTGGGAGAGATGCCCCTTCCAGGGGGACAGCTGAGTCTTCCCCAGCTGTGGCCACCTCCCTCTGTCGTTAATCCACCTGGGACCGGACAACCCCACCTAGAGGCATGTCTCTAAAGTCTGGGCAGGACACTGAGGAACTAGGATAGTTGAGTGGTACTTTTATTGCTTTTTTCCCACTAACTCTGAAAGAGCAAAAAGCTGGCGGGACATCAGCTGGGTCTGCTGATGGTATTCACAAGCATCGTTTGGCTTTCTTGATTCTGGCCTGGAATCCACAAGAGCTGGATCAAGCAGGACAACATTGCGTGAGGAGAGGGAGAGGGGGTTTGCTTAGAGATGAAGTGATGCCAGAGAAGAGATGAGTGAACCGGTTACTATGGAGAGCAGCAGGGAGGGTGGAGAGAGGGTGCACGTGTGGGAGGTGACCATGAGTCAGAGACGGAGACTACTGAGGTGGAGCTGAAAACAAACCTTCTGTCTCAGAAGCCTGCTTAGCAATATGGACAGCCTGGTCAGGAGCAAAGAGAACTCGAGGCTGGAAGCCAGACGGGGGGAATGACCCCATGGGGAGTGCAGAGATGTGCACGTGACTTGAGGCTGAGGGAACAGGGCTGCTGGGGCGGGAGGGATTAACTCCTGCCTGGCACCACCTAACCCAAGGGTGCGAGTGTCTGGTGAGGCTGAAAGGGAAGAACGGAGGCGAGAGCTCTGGCTCTCTCATCTGCCATTGGTGCTTCAACCAGATGGAGCTGGAGGGAGGCTGTTTCTGGCCCAGATCCCAGGATTGGTAGGGAGGGCCTTGGCTGCCCAGACACCAAAGAAAGTCTTGCATCCCATTCAAAGCAGGATGTTGGACAACTAACTAACAATTCTCTGCCCCTGTGGCCAGAGGGAACGATGCCATGGTCATTTACCCTTTGTGCATCTTCTCAGAGTCTGATGAAACCTACAGGTCTTTTCCCCTGAAAAATAATGCATACACACACACACACACATGCATGCACGCATGCAAACACATAGACACCGCATATTTCAAGGGGGTCAGGAAGTCTCCAGTGACCAATCACGGTTCTTCTAGGACTCTACGGGCTTTGATTAAAACCCCTGACCACGTCATCAACCCAGTCCTCCAATCCACTCCCCTCCATCCCTACATGTTCTATTGCCTACCCTGTATGGTTTTTCTGGAAGTATTTTTAACTATCTAAAAATTACGTTAATCCTTATTTGGTTATTTTAATGTTGTTGTCTGTGTCTACAACTAAAATGTCAGATCTATATAAGCATGGGATTTTTCTCTCTACTAACTTCTAGTGCTGAGACAGTACTTGATACTTGGTAGGGGAGCAATAAGTATTTTTTTAAAAAACCTTTGCTATTCTGGACTTATCAATTCCTATCAACCGTGAGGAACTGGTGGAGTGTTGGGAACCTTGGTGGAAAGGTCTGTATCTTCTCCCAGTGCCTGGTAGAGAGGGCAGGGCTGGTATACCTGAAGCCTGAGTTTTAGTAGACAGACTTCCAAGCATGCATGGGAAAAAGAGCTGTGATTTCATGGAATACAGCTTTGGAAAGAAGCCCTTGGAACAAAAATTCTGCTTGTACAATAAGTGATGATCCAAAACAGGAAGAACACAGGAAACCCAGAAAAATCAGACCCTGGGGAACTCTTCAGGGGGCTCTAATTTTTAAAAGATTGTGTAGAGAAAATAGGAGATTCAAAATCGCAGTTGACTGGGCGCCGCAAGAGCAGAGCTAAGAAGATGAGTAAGAAGGGGCCTGTGATTGGGGCCGATGGCATTTGTATGAGATGCCCAAGAGAAAGCATGGCGCCTTAGCTTCCATTCTGCAGCTCGCCTCTGCGCCCTCGAGAATAATGCTTGATTTGAAGGAAAGAGAAGGAAATTAACATTTATGAAATAACTGTTATGTTCCCGCACTAAACTGCTCCACACATTACAGGCATTATTTAATCTTCAAAACAATCCTGAAGGAGCTATTGGTATTTGCATTTTACAGATGAGAAAACTGAGGTTTTAAGCAATTTGCCCAAGATTGCACACTTAATAAGCAGCAGAGGTTGGATTCAAATCCGTGTATGTCTTTCTCCCAAGTGAGTTTCTGCCATGCCCACTGCCTCCTCTCTGTAAATCTTAGAGGTCATGACATGGACCGCTGCCCTGGGCATTACCACCTTGTGCCAGCTGTGCCTGAGCTCACTGGGTTGAAGTGAGCTTGAAGTGCAGGAAGGAATAAATAGTCACCCTAGGAGACACCGATTGTGGGCCAGTAAGCACTTCCTAGGCATTTCCCACAACTATCCCATTCATTCCTCACAACAAGCTGATAGGGAAGTTTATTTTAAATTATTGTCCCTATTTTAAAGATGAGAAAACTGAAGTGCAGAGGCATCAGGGTAAGTCACCAGCTTATAACTGGCAAGATTAGGTTTTGAAAGCAGGCATTCAGTCTTTTCTGGCTGTTTACTAAAAATGGAGGTGAAGAGAGTGCCTGACTACTCCCAGGGAACTCCAGCTTCCTGGCCGAGAAGACCACAACTCAGGGCCCTGAGATCCATTAGAGACAATATCACTGAACTAATATACAGAAGGAAGGGGTTGCAAAACCAGATGGACACTTGGGATTTCAACCCAAGAAAAGGGAAAGGATTGGTCACATTGCAGGCAATTGGATTTAATACCAAAGCACAGGTAAGATTTACTTTTTAAGAGAGGAAGAAAGATGTTCCAGGCACATAAAACCAGCATGTGTACATATCCTGAAAATGGAAGGAGTATGGTGCTTAAGATTGGCTGAAGCGCCCGCAGCCAGGGCAGAGGGTGCCAGGGTGGAGGGGGTGAGAAGGAGTGAGAGGGAGGGAGGGGCAGACCCTGTACTTCATGTTTAAGAGGTTCGTCTTGATCCAAAGAGCAAGGAGCAAGATTGGAAAAGGGTGGGTTTTGAGTACCTACCTCATAAAACGGTGATTCCTAGGACCCAGCACAGGTTTATCAGAACAAAACACTAAATGGAACACATTTCTTTCCATTAAGGCTTGTTAGTGCCTCAGGTCAGGGAAATTCAGGGAAACGTAAATAGTAATAATAATAATAATAATAAATAATAATGACTACAAACAGTAACAATACAAAATTCTGAAAGTTAGTGTAGTACAATGGTTACATGGACACATCTGTGCATCCATACTGTTTCCCCACTTACTAGTGTGTGAACATGGGCTATATTTGTTCCACCTCACTGGACATGTGGTCTAAGGTGTAAAATGGAAATAATAATAAAAACTAACCTTACAGAGCTGTTGTGAGGTTAAAGAGTTAATGCACGTAAAGCTTTTAGAAGAGTGCCTGGCAGGTATTCAACACTTAGTGTTACCTATTATTACTACTGTTAGTAACTTATTGAGCACTTATTATGCATTAACTACATAGTGCTAAAGATTTTACATGCATTATCCAATTTAAGGATTGTGGTGGTATTAAAATATGTCCACACATGGAAGCAACCTAAGTGTCCATCGACAGATGAATGGATAAAAAAGATGTGGCACATGTATACAATGGAATATTACTCAGCCATAAAAAGAAATGAAATTGAGTTATTTGTAGTGAGGTGGATGGACCTAGAGACTGTCATACAGAGTGAAGTAAGTCAGAAAGAGAAAAACAAATACCGTATGCTAACACATATATATGGAATCTAAAAAAAAAAACAGAAAAGCTTCTGAAGAACCCAGGGGCAGGACAGGAATAAAGACACAGACAGAGAATGGACTTGAGGACACGGGGAGGGGGAAGGGTAAGCTGGGACGAAGTGAGAGAGTGGCATGGATATATATACACTACCAAATGTAAAATAGATAGCTAGTGGGAAGTAGCCGCATAGCACAGGGAGATCTGCTCTTTGCTTTGTGTCCACCTAGAGGAGTGGGATAGGGAGGGTGGGAGGGAGACGCAAGAGGGAGGAGATACGGGGACGTATGTGTATGTATAGCTGATTCACTTTGTCATACAGCAGAAACTGACACACCACTGTAAAGCAATTATACTCCAATAAAGATGTTAAAAAAAATAAGTAAAATATGTCCACAAAGTCTTTGATATTTCTCTTTTCAAGAAATGGAAATTGATTCCTTTCCCCTGAGTGTGGGCTGGACTCAGTAACCTGCTCCTAATGAATAGAATACGGCAGAAGTGGAAGTGTGTCACTTCAGAGCCTAAGTCATGAGAAACATCGCAGCTTGGTCACTGTCTCTTGGATCACTCCTTCTGGGGGAAGCCAGCTGGCATGGCATGAAGAAAGATCCATGCAGGCCCTCCAGCCACAGTCAAGCCTGCAGATGACTGCAGCCCCAGCCAACACCTTGCCTATGGCCTCATGATTCAGAACCACCCAGCTAAGACACGCCGGGGTTCCTGACCCTCAAAGATTGTGTGTGATAATAAATGTTTGTAGTTTTAACCTGTGAAGATTGGGGTAATTTGTCACGTAGAAATAGATAACTAATACAGTGATAATTTAAATACAATAGATAACTAATACAACGTCTCCCTTCCTATCCTTTGGAAAGGTTGTAAACTCAAAACATAAATGAGTAAAGTAATCAGGGAAGGTAGCAAACCAGAGACTACATGTCTTGTCTAACAAAGGCACTTGCTACCCAATTCCAGCTGACTATTATCAATACTAAGTATTTTTCAAGAGAAGCCGGAAATCTGGATATCTTGGTGAGAAATCTCCTGATTTTTAATATGAGTTCAAAGTTTTTCAATGCTGTGCAGACCAAACAAAACATTTGCCAGAAAGCCACCACTGTGAAACATCCGGACTGGATGCTTGAAAAATTTGGCCTGGATGTTTATATAATCAAGTGAAATAGTCACTAATTGAATAACTATGTCTAAAGGGATTGATTTATGGCTCGACATCAACATGAAAGGGGTTTCAAGCAGCAGGTGAAAAGCTCTGTCTTTAGCTCCATCCCAGATATATATATATTTTCTTGAGAGCTTAGATAGAGAAGGTGTACACATCAAAATTTGTGAGTGATAAGAGGGTGGGGGGAATTGTGATAGATCCAAAAAAAAAAAACCCAAAAAAACAAAAAAACCTTTAACAAGAAGGAATGGGTCAAATCTAACAAGGGGACATTTTACAGACATAAAATTGGAAGCTGTGTACCTGTGCTCTCAACTCAGGTGCACAAGACAGGACGTGAGAGCCAAAATATCCTGTTGGCCCTGTAGCAGCTCCTGTGGGAAGGGATGGAAGTTGAAGTGAGAAATGCCCATTGGCCTTGGATGGGTGGGAAGGTCCCAGAAGCAGAGAGGAGGAAGAAGGTGGACCAGGCATATGTAGTCTCAGGGGAGCCTGGCAGCAGCTGAAGGGCAAAGGTCCCAGCTTGTTGTCAGTGTCAGGAAGGCACAGCTGAGGTCTGCAGCTGGTACCTAGGGCAGGTATGGCATGAATCCCATCCTAGGAAGCTGACAGCCAACAACAGTTGAAAACTCAAATAGAAGACTCTCCAGCAGAGAACACAGCTTATCTACCTGGACCAGGGGTCAGGGGCTTGGTCACACAGGAAAAGCAAGAACCCAGTTATAAAGGCCAGCGTCCAAAAAAACAAGTTGGAATCACTTGCTGCTGTCATCGTCCAATTTATTCCGGAGGCTTGCTTCATTCAGGTGCATGGGAGGGGGGAAAGAGAAAGAGTCCAGATGAGACCCATGATGATGAGTACCTGGGGATTCACTGTATTTGGTACCTGGGTAGAGTCCCCAGACTTCAGCTTTTGGATCCCATTTCCATTATTTTTTTTTTTTAATTTTTTTTGGAGTATTGTTGATTTACAGTTTTATGTTAGTTTTAGGTATACAGCAAAGTGAATCAGTTATACATAAACATATATCCACTCTTTTTTAGATTCTTTTCTCATATAGGTCATAACAGAGTACTGAGTAGAGTTCCCTGTGCTATACAGCAGTTTATTATTAGTTATCTATTTTCTATATAGTAGTGTGTATATGTCAATACCAATCTCCCAATTTATCCCTCCCCCCCTTACCCCCGGTAACCGTAAGTTTGTTTTCTACATCTGTGACTCTATTTCTGTTTTGTGAATAAGTTCATTTGTACCCTTTTTTAAGATTCCACATACCCATTTCCATTCTTAAATATGCTTCTCACTCCTGGCTTTGATGTCACTAGGAAAATCTGTGCTGTCACCAGGCTAATCGTGCCTTGACTCAAATTGGCTGAATGGTCATGAAATAGGCTTGGAATAGGTCATGTCCAGCTCTGGTTCTATCTATTGCCAGTCCCCCTCTATTGGAATCATGTCATGAGTTTACACCACTGAGTTATGGATCTAAAGAGCTATAAACGTCTCTGAATTCGTGCGAGGAGTGGGGATAAGTGCCCCACTCTTTAATGGCTAAAGGTAGGCTGGGGCAGGAGCCCAGATGGGTTTCGGATACAGGACACAGGAAGGCAGTAGTGAGCAGAGGGGGCAGATAGCGTCCGGTTACGGAAGATGCAAGCCGTGAGGCTGCTGCCTGGATTTAAGCCGTCATGTAACAGGGAGCCGCGGGACAGTCCTGAACAGCAGCGTAATGTCCTCAGAGCTTTCCTGTGGCAAGATCCTTCCATTAGGTAGCGAGTATTCTGAGAGATGGGAAAACACAGACTGGAAGCGAACAGGAGAGGCGAGTAAGAAGGTGGCTACACTCGTCTCAGAGATGACCAGTAGGGCCCCAGAAGCCCACAAACCAAAGCTTTCAGGCCACTTAAAGCTTTCACAGTACACTTAAGCTCCTTCTTCACTTTTGCTTGTTTGATGCCTAATTTCAAGTCTCAGAAAGTTCTCCCTTTGGGGGCTCAGCCATGCTATGAAGCCTTGCTGATCCCCCAAAGACTAGGTTGCATGCCTTCCCCTCAGACTACAGTGTTTCCTAGTCTGTCTCACCGACTAGACCATAAGCTCCTTGAGGGCTGTGCCCACAGCTTGCTCAGTTATAGCTCTGGTGCCTAGTACTGAACTTGGCCTAGAGAACGTGATCCAGAAAAGATTTTTGAAAAGAAGAAGTTGTGCTTCTCTCCTGTCTCTGGGAGGGGACTGCATGAAGCTCACCCACATCACACGAATTCTTTCTATCGTTTCTATCAAAACACTCAAGGGACCATTTGCAGGACTGGAGAGCTGTCCACATTCCTCCATGAAGCTAGTTTAAAACACACCCAGACATACTCAGACACACACCCACACCCACCCACAAACCCACACACACACACACACACACACACACACACCCTTAAATTGCTGAAATTAAGTTTGTGGGATGTAAACAGTAGGGCAGACAAGTCCAGCTCTCTGAAAGGATCTCTATCTGACCTACTGCAGGTCTCCAAACCCCTTACAGTCAGGGGGAAGGGTGTTTTTGGATCCTTTGCAATCCTGAAGAGAATTGGGAAATCATGATGTGTTTGACCTCAGAAATTCCAGGCCTGGGAGTCCACAGTACAGAGAAAACAACTCTTTTCCTAAATGAGAAATGAACAAATAAACACACAAACCCAGATCAGCCTCCTGAATGTGGCAAATAAATGCTTTGGCAGGGAGGCAAAGTGTGGATTCAGGCTACCTGAATCCACAGGTAGTGTGAGCTCCCTGCAGGGTTTGGTGCTGGGCAGCAAGGTCAAGCTGGCTGTTCCTGGCTCTCTGTTCTAAAGGCTCAGGCCCCAGTCCTAACTGTGCTGCCTCTTGTGAGGCTTGAGGAGGCTGAGTAGGGACCACTCCAGGTTCCCCTTTGACATTCTGGACATAAAACACATCTTCTAGGAACAAGAATACTAGGGTCCCTCTACTAGCGAATAGTCTTTTCTGTTATTTTGATCAAACATTTCACTTTGATGTGTTTAATATCCCCATTTAAAGTAGTAAACAAGAAAGGGGGCGGGTTGCTTTGCATATAGTAGAAAAAGCACTTTAAGCAAACTTTTATTGAGAACCTCTTATATGCCAGGCACTAAGCACTGAAGAGACACAGTCCCTGGTCTTGAGGAGTTCCTAGCCCAATGGGAGACAGATAGGACAAGAGACAAAAAAACTCCATTCTAAATGGTGAGTGCAATAGAGGCGAGGACACACAGCTCAGGGGACTCCCAACAACTTAGTCTTGGTGAGAGTAAAGGAGGGCTTTACAGGAGAGGTGGCATCTCATTTGGGCTTTGAGGGATGAAGAGAAGTTTGCCAGGTGGACAAAGGTGAGACTATCCTTCTAGTTAGAATAATAGCATGGACCAAAGCCAGAAGGTGTGACATAGGCTTACATATTGAGTAAATCAAAAGTCATCACATGTGGCTGGCACGGAATTCTCCATGCAAAGAAGAATCAGGCTGGAGAGCTGGAAAGCAAATAGTAAGGCAATAGAAGAATCACGCAAGCATGATTTATTTTTTATCACCTTGGGAACGCTACTCTTCAGTGTGTTTCTAGAACGTAGATTGCCTTTAAATGATCCAGACCGGTGGAATTAGATTTCTTTCCCTCTTGCCTGTGAAATGTAAGCAATGTACTCAATATTCTCAGGAAAAATAACTATCGTCCTCGGGGGTGTAGACATGTTTTAATCCACGATGACAGTTTGTCTTGAATCATAAACTGCTTTTATCTTACGGAGCCAGGCTTTGATGGCGGGTGGCTTCCTCTGACTGGCTGCCATGCCGAGCAGAACTTCAAAGCAACTGAAAGCAAGATAACGAGCTCCTTCTGTCACGGTGCCCGCGGGCCTCTGAGTGGCACGTGGAGTCATGTGAGATGCAGGTCATCAGCCACAGTGCTCGCCGGGAAGGACCTCACAGGGTATCATCCCGGGGCCTAAGTCCTCCTCTTCACGGATAGTGCCAGCATCCCAAAAAATCCTTGGGGAACTCGAAGTCTTTGTCCTTTTCCAAGCCTGAAGTGCGACATTGTGATGCACCTGCCTTGCAGCTGCAGGCAGGAACGGAGACTGCAGGAGGGAAACGGGAAGATATGAAGGCCTCTGGTAGTGTGGCTGGCATCTGAAAAGGAGCCTCAGGTGTCCCCGTGGGCCCCGGGGATGGTGTGATGCTTGATTTTCTTTGGAGTTAGCACAACTCTGGAAGGTGGGCACTTCTCTTTTCCCTGCCCCAGGCATTCCCCTGAAGAAAGTGAGCCTTGGAACCAGGAAAGAACGGTGGTCATTTAGAAAGAATCACGCTCTCCTTAGGGCAGAAGCAATGGTAAAGCTCAAACGTGGTGTGGAGGACATGATAGGACGTAGGGCTAGAAGCAGGGACCTGGACAGTGGAGGGGGATGCAGAAAGCCAAGGCGTACCTGTAATCAAGCACTTGACCTTGACCTTGAGACATCCTTCCCAGAGCATCTTACAGGAAGGGCCTTCAACAGTCTGTTTATCCAATCCTTCACTGCTGTGTGAATCCCCCACACCATATTTCTGATAAGGAGTTCCTGCTTTGTTTGCTGTGTGAATCCCCCACACCATATTTCTGATAAGGAGTTCCTGCTTTGTTTGATTATCTCCTGTCCCGGAGAACTCAGTACCTCACAGAGCAGCTCATTCTTCTATTCAGTGGCTCTGGCTGAGAGAAAATGCTTCTGTTGCTGACTCCCAGCACCTGTTCCCAGGGAATGGCGTGCCACGTGCAGGATCCAGGAAACGACACTGAGTCCCTTCCAGGCAGCCTCCCTATTTCGAGGAACATGTGCCCAGGGATGCCAGGCAGATGATAAGCTAATGCTGGGCCGCTTGCCTGGCAGCAAGAGGAGAGCGCTCCCATTTCGCACGGGCTCCCTGTGAGATGGGGTTTTTCTTCTGCAAAGGAGGGAGTGTCCAGAGGAGTGCATGCATGCACAACACGGAGCCAATTATCTCTGCTCCAGGAAATGGGGATGGCATCGATCACTGGATTCCCTGGGGAACCTGGGCTTCAGTGCCCACACCTCCGCCCATACCATCTATCTGCAGATGGGCCAGGCAAGCGGCTAGATCAGCTGGATTCAACTCAGCTGCTTTTATTCTTGTGCCCTCCCTAGGGGAAAAGCGATGCGCATGAAATACGGGAAGACAGGGGAACAGGGACAAGGGCTAAAACACTCAAAGGTTGGCATGAGCCTGGGCCCTGAAGGAGTTAAGGGGCAAACAGCACCCAAGGGCGTGGGCTGAACACTCAATGCTAGAGATTTAAGGAGAGTCTGACTTTATGGAAACACGGCTCCACCCAAACCTAACCCAGCTCTCAAACTCTATGCTCATGACCATATCCTCATTCAAGTGTGACTTTGCCTTATCTCAGCTCTAATTACAACCTAACTCTGACTTCACCTTGGCCTTGATCTCCTGTTGACCCCAACCATCACCCCCCTCCAGACCCTGACCCCACCCTGGTGACTTCACCATCACCCTGGCCTCACCTTGAACACGCCCCAGACACACCTAACCCAGCCCTCAGTGGACCTTGACTCTACTCGCAGGCCTAGGTCTGTTTCAGAGGGCAGAGGATGGCAGGGTCCTGCCTGCACCTGGGGAATAGATTCTCAGCCACAGAACTGCTTTGCTGTGCTGTGTGTCTCCTTTCCACCCCCATCTCCTCACACTAGTACACTTCATGTGGTCCAGACACCTTCTTCTTCAGAGAAGTTTGAACAAGAAAAAGCCTGACTTGGTTACCTGTCGCTTCTGCGCCCTGAGTCGGGGGACTTGGCTGCAGGCACTGGCTGTCACTCGTATTTCCCGCCTGCTCCGTGCTGGGTAACGGGAGGAGGTGTGTGGGGTTCGGGTGGTCGGTCAGGCAGGATGGATATAGGATATCTCTTCTTCCCTTCCCTTCCTTTGTTTTAGTTTTCTAGGTTATGAAGGAGACATGGGAGGAAATCACTGCATCATTGTTTAAAAATCATTTGATTTTGTTCCAATTGTATTTAAATCATTCTTAAGACAAAACGAAGACTGTGGTTATGTCCTCAGCAGCGACCAGTTAGATAAATCCTTTTCAAAGTGAATTTGAAATGGCTAGACTTTGGAAGAAATTCGGTGGAAGTGGAGAGGGTAAGTCTCACTGCCCAGGATTGGGGGTTGAGTGGGGGTGATCGGGGTGGGGAGGGCTTGTGCACGTGATACCTTGGCTTGGGGTTTCTTCCTCCTCCAGCCACATGGCATGACTTTTTAGGATTTAGAGCAAAGAGAACCACATGGAAGAAAGAGGGCTCTTTGTTGGGAGTCCAATTTCCAAGATCCGCAGAACAGGAAGGGACAATATTTTCTCCTTAGAAAAATCGGAGAGAAGCAATGAATGCAGACCACAAGTGGAAGCCCTCTGAGGGCCTCTTTTATCCAATCTATGAGCTAGGAAATGTCTTTCAGTGCCCAGGAGCTATCAGAGCAGGGGGAGAAAGTTAACGTTTCCCAAGAGTGAAAAAATGTCAAGATTAATAAAGTAGTGAAGGATAAGAGTTCTATTTGGCAAGGAAGAAATATGACTTTCACCTAAGTGGGGTCGTGTCTCTTTTATCCTATGGCTTGGACTCCTGCACTTCTGTCTTTCTCTGTGCAGGCAGCTTTACTGATACACTAGTCCTAACCCAATTTTTAGCTCCTTCTATGTGGTGCTTTACTATGGGCAGAGCATCAGCAGTCCTGCCAGACCAGAAGCCTAGTATCTCATCCCATAGAGATTTCTATTAGAGAGACCTGAAAGTCCCAATGAGTCACAAGTGGATAAACTTTTCTTTATAGTATGTCTCCCTATTGTGACTTTCTTATTGTGAATCACTGTGTAACTTACTTTGTCATTTTAATAAACATCACATCTATTAGAGAAATATGTAGGTCACTGAATCTTAAAATAATAGTCACTATTTATTGAGTACCTACTATGGGCCAAGCATCTAGCCTGGATTAGCAGCTTCTGGGTTTATTGTAAAAAAACTTCCTTCATTAAGTAAGAGGATAATCCTCATGATGTCTGCAGCTCTCACAACATAAGAGTCTATCATAATGACCGGGCCCAGTGATTTATTGTACCTTTGCTGATTTTTCATGCTGGCATCTGGGGACAACTACCAAATTGCAGGTGAATGTTGAAATATTCCATCTCCATAGGGCTAACATTTTATACAAAGTTCACTAAGAACTGGTAAACATCACGAAACACTGGTATTTCCAGCCCCATTTCTATCTCCAAAGTCAGAAATGGTCCAATATCTGTAAGCTATTCTAGCCACGTTGCAAGGAGGGGATGGTTCCAGGTACCACTGTGGTGCAATAAAGGCAAAATTGAACACGAGGGGTCATAGGATTAAAATGTCATAAAAGTTGGGGTTCAGAACATGGCCAAAGCTATATTCTATAGTGACAGCCATCAAAACTAATATGAAAATCAGAATTTATGGAGGATGCCCAAGATAAAAGGCAGCAGAAAAGAAAGGACATGAAAGTTCTTACACACAGTCCAGGGTCATCTCTTTGGACAGTGGGTGTTCCCATCTTTTCCTTTTGGAAAGCCCAGAGCCTTGTCCCCATGGGTGCAAATCTTCAGATCCTTCCCAAGAGAGTGAATCCAGAAGGAGTATTATCCATGGGGGATATGTGCAGAGGTGCGGGTCCTGGGGCCAGGTCGGACCAGGAGGCAGACTTACCTAGGACAGCCTCCAGCAGGATCACTGGAGAAAGACTCCTAATCAGAGTCAAGGAGAGGAGCAAGCTCAATGTCAAGGTGCTGAGCCTACGTGGATGTGAGCCAACAGATTCCCAAACCTGGGAGCTGGGAACAGGTTGGGATTCTACACATGCAACTGGCTGAGGCAAGCTGCTCAGGCCAAGGCTGTGTAGGGAATGAGTGCTGGAGAACAGCAGTGTGTGGGACTGGCTGTGGACTACAGGGGATGGCTTTAAGGGCTGGCATCCAGCCAGCAGTCATCTCCCTTTGTAATCATGTGGCTTTCCGACAGACCAGGCAAAGCGCTGGAGCTGAATAGCTGAAAGCATCCTCCACTCACATCAGCAAATTGTCCCTTGAGGAAAAAGACCAGGCGATGCCTGCAAAGGAGAGGCAGTTAGGGAAGCTGCCTCCCACCACGAGAATGGCCACCCCGGAGATATAACCTGCACCCCTTGAGGACACACAGCTCTGCTCTGCAGAACCAGCGGAAAAGAGCAAAGGCCACTGGGCTTCAGTTCCATTTATTATTATTCAGAAATAGTACTGCAGAGCTTTCCCGAAGTCAGCGGCATGATGTAGCCAGCCAATGCTGCAAGATGATTTATGGGACAGGAGAGGAGATATTCCCCATGACCGCTATTATCCAGACACGGTCAGAGAACACTGCCTGACAAGGGAAACACAGAGCTTTATTTGGCCACTGAACTTTAATAAACCTAAGAGGAGGGCAAAGTGGAAGAAGGAACATGTCCAGACAAAGGTTTACTAGGCTAAAGGAAAAGGGACCATCCCCCAGGAATGAACGTGAGCAGCCTGAGTGAAAAGCTGGAAGCCGTGGTTGGCTCAAAAGAGAGAGAGAAGGAGGCCTGGTGAGAACTCTCAGTTGTTCCCATTCGATGCGCTGAGTGGAAGCCCCACCTCCAACATTCACAACTTGAACAAACGTGTCCTGGACATCCCCTTGGAGACACGGTGTCTAAGATATGACCCTCTTCCTGAGGAGTTTACAATCTAGTAGTTCAGAGAAAATGTATGAAAAAGTACACAGAGAACCAGACAAATAACTAAAAAGTATATGTGTGTGTATGTGTGTGTGTGTGTGTATCTGCCATGTGGCCTAGAGGAATGTTCCCCTCAATGGACAGATCACAGAGCACCCAAGACCGATGTCCTATGTGGAAGGAGGTGCTCCAGACAGAAAGAAGCACATGTACACTGTCAGACTCTCCTGAGGGTCGTCATCTCTTTGGGGTCACCCACTGTGATTCCCATTCTCCCAGTTAACAAAATGTTTCTTGAATAAATGAAGAGCCCACCCCCTCACACTCCATGTAGATGGCTAGCGAGGCACTCAGGCCCACATCCTAGGCATGAGGGAGGATGTGCTGTGTTCTAGCACTGACCTAATGTGCTAAGAGTCCCTAACAGGCCAAAGCTGGTTTCCATGGCTTCTCGAGCCCCCATCCTCATCCACTGACCACGAGCTCTCTGAGGACAGGGGTATATGTGTAACCAAGAAAGTGGCGCAGTGCCTGGCTTAGAGCAGAGTTCTATGAAGGAACCATCTGATTTTGGTCAGTTACAAGCTGGATTCCTAGATTCTTCACAAGGCAGACACACAAACCCAGACAAGCTGGCTTCAGATGGGCAAAACAGCGATGTCCCACAAAGAGATGTACATCCTAATCACCAAGTCTGCCATTTTGGACCTGGTGGTGAGGCACTGAGATGTCCATATGGATTTTTAGGGGTAAGATATCTTTAATTAAAAACAGCCCTGGTACCACAGGTTGAAGGTGATACCAGCATTTTCTTCTAAATGCTATGACAGTCCTCACTCCCTTGTTGAGGCACAAGCAACAGGGCCACAGCTCTCTGGCTCCTGCCCACCCACCCGCAGCTGTTGGCTTGTGGAGGACGCAAGAATGCTCTTCTCATAGGCTCCCAACTCAGGGCCAGCAGCCTCTCCTGAGAAAGAAGTCTAGTCAACCCTCAGGTTCCTGGAGCTCGGTCTCCCCAAGGGTGGTCTGTAACCCTTCCCCCACACCAGGGCAGGCTCAGTGGGCTGCAGGGCCTTTCCTCATAGTCTAGTCTGGCTCAAAGGGAAGGCCTAGAAAAAGCTCAGGGCACCACCTGGACACAGTCCTGGGCCTCATCAGCCTTCCATCTCCACCTTGGCCTGGCCTTTATGTGCTGACAAGGGGCTCTGGGGGACCCCAGGTCCCTCTTTGCCCATGCCCACACCAGCTCTGCACTCATTCCACCACATCCTGCATTTTATTCAGCAATGACCTGGATTGTAGCTTTGTCCCTAAATCACTGTGTGACCTTGAACAAGGCACTTCCCCTATCTGGGCCTCAGTTCCTTATCTGAAAAATAAAGGCACTGGACTAAGCAGGTCCCCCTACTCTTAGTGTCTGGGGCCTGACTCCTGACGAGCCTCTAGTCTTTGTCTGAGGTCCTCTCCATCCCTCCTGCAAACAGAAATTCACACACTGACAAGTGCACAACTAACCCTTAAACTCCATCCAAGCAATTAGAAGTTAAACTTTAAGCCAACCTGCATCATGAGGGTTAAGTCCTGAGACACTGTGAGCTGGGACAAATATGCAGGGGCCCAGCATCTTCTATCCACTCCCCACCCTCCCTGGGTCCTCTCTGTGCTCCAGGGGCTGACCTGTGGGGAGATCAGAGGGAAGGGGGTTATTCCCCCAGTATCTCCCTGTGGGGTACCCTCTTGGGCCTGCATTGGGAGGGACCACTGCTGTTTCCAGCCCCAAGGTCTTGCGCTGTCCCTTGTGGCTTCCCTACCCCCTGTTCACATTGTGTAAATAATCTCTATTATTAACTCTCCTCAGATTCTCCAGTGTGAGAGTGCCACCTGCTTCCTGCCAGGACCATGCAGTTAGGGGACTGCAGATCTGATCCTGTAGTCAAGGGACAGAGGTCCATATGGAAAACAGGAGGATGGAGAAGAGAGTTCAGAAATGAACATTCAAAAGCCCTAACTCACGTTTTTACCTTCATTATACTCAAATAATAAAGACTGCAGATGAAAGAAAGAAAACGTCAGTGGAATTTTTACATATCTTAAATGAATAATCACTGGCACTGTATAATTAATTTCCATTTACCAACATTTGTTCACTAAAACTTTTCCCAGATTTCTCTCCCCTGCAGTTTTCAATGACACGCATGAAAAGTTTGTTTGGCTTTGTTGCAGAGAATATGCACATGGAGTGGCACTTTCCCCTGTGCCTGGAGTTCCAGTTAAGTGATCACTATCTGTCTAATTTTATGGCTCAGAGCTGGTGACTCCGGCCTCCTGTATTACCATCGCTCCAGAAATGCAGCAGCACTTGATGTTTTAGTTGAAAAGGCCTGAGCAACCCTTATTTAACCCGGGCTGCTGGCCACACTGAAATGCTGTCTCTCAAGCCCTTCTCCGTGTACACAGGGGTTACGCAGGTGGCACCCTCCATGACAGCTTCCCGCCAAGGTGGGGCGTGTTAGGAGTGGCAAGGCGCTCCTCCCAGGAAGAGGCTGAGTGTGATTAAGGGCCTGGGCATTTTTTTTGGCCTCAGTTTCCTTCATCTCTCCCCAAGGTCATGTTGTCAAAACCTCTTCACCCTCTCTGCCTTTTGCCTTATCTCCCTTTTCCTTGTCCCAACTTCCAGTTTCCTTTTTTTTTCTTCCCTTTTTCTGATATCTACCCACAGGGAGTGACTTGAATATACAAGAAGTGAAATCCCCACAACAGAGGGAAAGGCTTGTAGAAGTAAACCCTCACTTAGTTGAATTTCACGGAAGACACGTTTTTGTGTTTTCTTTTAGCCCCCATTGAGTCTAATACAGCTCTGGGCTCACGAAGGGAACTCACTTCACTCTATAGATCAACTGAGACACTGATCCATAGGGCGAACAACCATCCTGGTTGGTCAGAAGGATCCGGTTTAGCATGGAAAGTCCCAGGCACCCTGGGAGGGTGGGTCACCCTTCTCTAGCAGACCTCGTGCCCACCCGGCCTGGTACTGCTGCCACAGCTCACACCTCTGGAAGTCTTAGACGAGGTTCTCTAAAAGCAGAGCCTGAGATGGGGATCCTAGAGTAGGTGCCGGCTCTGTTCCCGTAAGGGAGTGAGGGAACTAGGTTAGGGCAGGGGAAGAAGCTGGGCAAAGATCTGCATTCGGCGGCAGGCCAGGCTCAGTCTGCTCTCTCAGGGAGCGCTGCAGCGTGATGGCACCTCAGAGTTATCCCCCCTTGAGGTGAGGGGTGGGTTTCTAGACACCCATATCAATCAGGCACTAGTTCTGGGCCATCCCCGGAGGACGGGTATCATCTCCTAGGTACTTCTGGGTGAGGCAGCTCTCAACAGAGAAGGCAATTTCCAGGAGAAGGGTGCAGGCTCTGAGCTGCCAGCTGCCAACGCTCACAGCATCTGGGGGGTAGGTAGACTGGCCGGTAAAGGGGATCTGGGTGGGGCACCCATAGCATCCACGACACCAACCGCAGCTTCAGCCTGGTCTCTGGGGTGCCGAGGGAGAACCCTCAATACCTGGTGCCAGTTCAGCTGCAGCTTCCTTCCCGCTTCCCCCAAGCACACACAGACCTTACAAGTGTGGTTCTACCTCAGTTTTCTGGTTTGTACTCTTGGAACTGACCTGACTCTTCTTGGCTAGGGCCTGACCCCTACTAGAATTTGCCAAAGTTTTTCCCAGAAACTGCACCCGATCCTTGTTCTCCCAGACCTGGCTGGGACTGTGCTTCAAAACTGCTGAAGGTGGGGATCTCGGATCCCTACCCCAGCCCGAGTTAGTCTCTATAACCCCAAGTCACAGCTTCCTGCAGGTGCTCTGTCCATCAGATGGACCCGCTAGGCAGAGACACAAAATGAAAGGGAGACCAGGTCTCGAGGCACTGTGGGCTCCGCCTATGGGCAGCAGGTCCACCTCAGAGGGCAGGAGATGGTCTAACCCTGGTCTTGCTTGTCCTGGGCGATGGCTTCAACCTGCTGCAGACGTCCCAGCATGCCTTGCAGCTTGGTGAGTTAGGATTGGGACAGAATCAATATCACAAGCTTTTAGAACTGCAGTTTTTAAAAGTATCAAAACGTATGCATCATGGCCCTTGTGGCAGACGCTGTGGATGCCCCACCCGTATCCTTAGAGACTCATCCTTTTCAAGTGCTCCTCTGACCCTCACATCTAAGTGCCAGAATGTTTACCCCAGGGATTTACTCAAAGCCGCAGAAGACTGCTCTGCCCCAGCACACGGAGGGCTGAAGAGCTATAAACTAACAGCCCCTGAGAGTAGCCCTGAACCAACGACGAAAGGGAGCTGGCTTATAAATACCCCAGCTCCCTCACCTCTCAGGGTTGATCACTCCCAGGCATGTGCTTTACACAGTTTCCCGGAGTTTCCCCGGAGGTTTAAGCTCCACCCGCCTACAGTGGTGCTTGACTTGATAACATACTCTTACTAGTAGCTTCCCTTCCCTTTCTTAACTCCTCACCCTACTGGTATATCTTGAACTTCCTCAATAAACTACTTCATATTGAAACCGTGTCTCAGGGTCTGATCCTGGGGGAACAGCCCCTCCAAGGCAAAGCTGGAGAAGTTGGGGCCAAACCTGCCACACGTGACTTAGGCCCTCTGTAGGTTGCTGCTACATCCCTGAGCCCAGTGGTCAGATCCCTGTGGGACCTCTTTCCACACCAGCCCCTCCTGCACCGAGCAGCCCTGAAGAAGGAAGCGGCAGCCCAGCCAAACATCCTCCGAGAATTGCGGATGCCCCACTAGGATTCAGAGGCGTTCCCCACTTTCTCTAGAGGCCATTGATCCTGGGAGGTGATTTTAATCAGGGATTTGATCATCTTACAGATGATCCCTTGTTCACTCTTCCCGGGCTCCCTCAGGCCTCTTAACAACATTAGACTGCAGTTTTAGGTTTACATAATTTGGTGCTTAATGCGCCTTACTACTAGCCAAGAACAACTGAAGTAACTTGTGAAATGTCAGCTTCACACCAGAGCCACCCCTTCCCAGAATGTCCCACTCTGGGCGTGTGGCTGCACCCAGGGCTTGGCATGGGAGCAGGGGGGTCCAGGAAGGAAGACTGCTCCAGCGGCCTGAGCCCTGGGTCTTTGAAGCCTTGCTGTGTAGACCTGGGTATTCTGCCACTCTTCAAGGAAGTGAGCACGGAGCCGGCTCTGCCACCAGGCCAGGTCAGCTGGTCCTGGCCTCCTGGAGCCTGGATATTGGCCCTGCTCAGCAGTGCCTCTCCGTCCAAATGACTACCTAAGATCTTCCCTCAAATGTCTCAAAGGCATCTCACATTCAGCATAGCCAAACCTTAACCCTTGGTCTTCCTCCCCAAACCTGTTCTTCTCCCCTCTCCTGCCCTCCCATCTCAGTAAGTGGCACCATCATTCACCCCATCACTCAAGCCAGAAACCTGGACTTCCTCTTTGGTCCTCTCCTCTCCTTCACTCCCTACATCCAATCACCAGCAAATCCAAATATTGGGCTGGCCAAAATGTTTGTTTGGGTTTTTCCATAAGATCTTATGGAAAAACCCAAACAAACATTTTGGCCAGCTCAATATATCTCAAATCCATCCTCTCCTCACTCTCTCCAGTCACCATAGTCCAAATCATCATTATTTCTGGTCTGAAGTAGTGCCAGAGCCTCCCAAATGATTTCCCTGCTTCCATTCATACCTATATCCAAACACTTCACTACAGACTAGTCAGAGAGATCTTCCAAAAATATCAGCCAGATCATACCTCTCCCCCATTTAAAACTCACCAGTGTGGCCCACTGCACTGAGGGCAATAGTCTACAAGGTCTTATGTGACCAGGCCCCTGACTAATTCTTCAACACCATCTCAAGCCATCCTCCCCGTTCCTTAGCACCCTCCAGGCACATCTGCCTCCTTCTGACTCTGAGAACATGTCAGGCTCTCTCCCACCTCAGGGTCTTTGCATGTGCTGTTCCCTCTGCCTGGAACACTTTCCATGGCTCTTCATGTGGCTGACTCCTTCTCATCCTTTAATGCTCAGCTCAGAGGGGCCATCTCTCATCATCTAACCTGAAACATGACCCCTCCTACATTGATTTACTTCATAACATCCTGTTTACATATTTCATGGCATTTATATGCTCTGTAATCATTTGATTTGTTTCTTGTCTATCTCCCACCACAGATGTGAGCTCCATGAGGGCAGAAATCAAGCCAGTCTCACATTCCCTGCGGTTAGCACACTGGCCGGCACGTTGTAGGTGACTGTGTTAGTCTTCTGTTGCTACATAATGAAGTACCACAAAATAGCAGCTTAAAACAACACAAATTTATGATCTCACAGTTTCTGTGGGTCATAAGTTCATGTGTGGTGTGGCTGGATTCTCTGCTCAGGGTTTCACTGCTTTGAAATCAAGGTGTTGGCCAGCACTGTAGCGCTCATCTGGGCCTCAGGGTTTTCCTCCAACCTTACTGGCTGTTGTCACAATTCATTTCCCTGTAGTTGTAGGACTGAAGTCCCTGTCCTGCTAGCTGCCAGCCAGGGCCACTCTCAGCAATGAGAAGCCACCTGCAGTTCCCTCCCACATGGCCCCCACAGGCAGTGCACAGCACAGATGTTCGTTTCCTTTCAGGCCTCCAAAGGGCATCTCTGTGACCCTCCTTTCTGCAACCAGCCACAGGGAACTCTGCGTTTGTTTTTTTTTTTTTTTTTTTTAAAGAAATTCACGTTCTTTTATTTATTTATTTTTGACTGTGTTGGGTCTTCGTTTCTGTGCGAGGGCTTTCTCTAGTTGTGGCAAGTGGGGACGACTCTTCATCGCGCTGCGCAGGCCTCTCACCATCGCGGCCTCTCTTGTTGCGGAGCACAGGCTCCAGACGCGCAGGCTCAGTAATTGTGGCTCACGGGCCCAGTTGCTCCGTGGCAAGTGGGATCTTCCCAGACCAGGGCTCGAACCCGTGTCCCCTGCATTGGCAGGCAGATTCTCAACCACTGCGCCACCAGGGAAGCCCGGGAACTCTGCTTTTAAAGAGCTCACATAATTAGGTCAGGCCCACCCAACTGGTTGGGGACCTTAATTACATCAGCAAAATTCCTTCACAGCAGTACCCAGATGAGTGTTCGATAGAATAACTAGAAGAAGTGAGTGCGCACCAGGGGCCAGGAGTCTTGGGGCTCCATCTTGGAACTCTGCCTACACAGTGATCAATAATATTCGCTGAATAAAAAAAAAAAAGAATCTCCTTCTGGCCACCTGTTTGTATAAGCAGTTGGTCCAAGCCCACGTGGGTCCATCTCTAGGTACAAGGCAGGCAGTTAAAAGAAAAAAAAAAAAAAGCCTAGTGGGCAACACGGGAAAAGAGAAGAGGGACACATGGAACTTGGAGCTGAGAAATGTGGGCTCAAGCCCCAGTCCTGCCACCATCTTGCAGTGAGAACTTTGGTGATTCACTATGTCCTCTGACCCTCAATTCCTTCATCTCTAAAATGGGCATAAAATACCTATGCCATAAAATGGAAAAGATTAATTCTATCCATCCATCCATCCGTCCAACCATCCATCCATCCATCCACCTTCCACTCACCCACCTCTGCATCCACCCACCACCCATTCATCAATTCATCTACCCAACAACCCCACCTCTCTCTCTTCTCTCCCCGCCCCCCTTTCCCTCCCTCCCTCCCTCCCTCCCCCATGGGTGTATCTGGCATAATATAGGAGCCCAATAACTGGGAAGTGGGAGGGTGGGATTGATTTTTCCTGCCCTGCAGAATTCAGGAATTCAGGGAGCCGCAACCTCACCCACTGCTGGCCTGATGGATCGTAGGTAGGAACATGGAGCGTGCAGGTACAGAGGACAGCAACTGGGCCCCTAAGATCATGGGAACTCACTCCACGAAGATTAAACAACAACCGTGAATGTTCTTTTCAGAGAAAATGCCATCACTTCAGGCAATGCCTCAGCCTCATGCCTGAGCAGCCCGGGTCAGGAACACTCAGCAAAAAATCTTGTTTTCTTTGATTCTCTGCATTAGTTCTCATGTTTAAGCCAAATGAAATTTGACAACACAGACAAGCTTGCAGACATACTCGGTCCACAGGACTTAGCCAGAAACCTCTTTCAAAGTGGGGACAGTGTTCCTTTCTTCGGCATCTAAGCACCTTAGGGCAGATGTGGGTTGCAATGGCTCCACTGGGCGGCCTGGCATTAATTCCGCCCTGCGATGCTGGCATTTTCTGTCGCATCTGTGAGCATCAGTTGGTGACAAGTTAACTCCTTCCCACTGTCTGGGTAGAGAACTCTCTCTGGACCTCCTGATCTCATCCACAGGATCCTTCGATCAATCCCCTCTGAGACCCAGGTCAGGACACTCTGCCCAGGCAGGAAGCTTGCCTTCACCATTAACCCTGCTGGACATACGCTTTTTAATCTCCATTTGGTTCAGAACCCATGGAAATGCTGACCCCTGATCTAACTTCTAATTCATTTCTGTCGCTCTTCAAATTCACTGGGTCAGGAAGAGTTTAAAGATTTGGGTTTGTAAAGTTCCAATTCACACTTCTTTCCCCAGATGAGAGAAACATGAGGCGTAGGTTTTTTTCCCTGGGTCTCATTCAGCTTTGAAATGCCGTGGTTATTCACTCCCAGATGGCAACCACAAGAGCATCAAGCACAGGACCACAAACACGCTCCACGACAGTCTCTCAGGGTTGCAGGTCACAGGCAGTGAAAGAAATGGAGGTGATGCGGCGGAAGAGAATTAGGCGAGCCGGTGAGTGCTCGTGAGCCATGGCACATCCAAATCACAGCTATCGATGCCCAAGTTGGCCCATGGGAAGGCCTGAGCTCCTGCCTCCCTCCCCAGTTCCCTCCCCCACTTCCTGCCCCTGAGAGAGTCCTGCTGGGACGAGCCTGATCAGACCGACACACTCTCCAAGTGACTGTCACACTGTCTGTCTCCTCTGCAGCCTGGTCAGCTTCCCGGGTGCTGGTCACTCCCCTCTCTCACTACTGGCCTGGCCCAGGGTACCTGATACAAGTTGCTTCCAACATCTCAAGATGCAAGGATGTCACCAAGAATGGCATCCGAGTCCACAACCTAGGAACAAAATCTACACCTTGATTGCATGACTATGTGCTTTTCCAAAAGGATCCATCAGCCCAAAAGGGGCCTCCCTGAATCAATGAAACTAAACCATGTGGCCTGTGCATTGTGAATGTCTCAACTTGTGCCCACAGTGAAGGGAAGCTGCACAAAGCCTATCTGGACTGGCGGCTTTCTGAGATGTGGGCACCAGCAAGCACAAGAGGGAGAGAGTGTGAGATGGAGAAGTATTCACCAAGGATGTCTGAGATAAACAGCATCTCCAGAGAAGCTTCTGTTTTGCACGCTGGGAGTCAATCTGATAGAGGTTGCAGACAGGCAGACCATGACCATATCTGGCCTGCCCATGTGGCTTATTCAGCCCACCAAACATAAAAGTGTGATTTCCAACTTGAAAAAGGTCAGCAGGTCTTGCAGGCTAGGAATAGGCTGGAGCCAGCATTGGCTGCCCCTCTGGGATGAACTTGGGCTCATTCTCTTGTTCACCGCAGTCCCCACCAGTCCTCATTAACTCACCTCCGCCATTCACATTATCTATCTAGCCCTGGTAGGTAACTGAGTTTAGACCCCTGAATATAGTGAAAAGGTTAAGTGTTCAGGCTCTACAGCCAGATCCAACTTGGGTTCAAATGTTGGTTCTGCCTTTCTCAGCTGTGTAACCTGTAGCTTTTCCAAGCCTCAGTGCTCTCATCTGTGAAATGAACATGATAATAATAATACCTACCTCATACAGATGTTCTTAAGAGTTAAGCAAAGCAACACATCAAAGATGCTTAGAAACAAATGGTAGCTCTTGTTAGTATTTGCCTAGGCTAAGAATCTACCAGCCTGGGGGTGGGGTGTATATATGCAGGGGGAAGAAATTTATTCTGATGATAGAAATCCTAAATAGCTCTGTGCTTAGCCCCATGTTGTCCAAGGAAGGGGGGTGCTGCCTTCCCTATGGCTTTGCAAACTCTCTACCCTCATCTCTCTGTCTCCATTTTCATTCAGTCATCAGAGTCACTGATGAGTCATCAGAGTCCTGGTGGGGCACAAGTCACCGGGTGAAGCCTTGTGGGAAAGAGAGAAGAAGGAATCAAAGGAGAAGCCTCTATTCAGGGCTAAATAACTGCTGAGTCTCAGTTTCCTCATCTATAAAATGGGGAGAAATATTGGAAAAATTAAAGACGACAGTGTGTACAAATGCCTAGCACAGTGCCTGGAACGCAACAGGTGCCCCACACATGATCATGCTGACACCTTCCCTAAAGTCCAATTAGAAAGACACAAAAACGGAGGCAGCTTCTTTTCTCCACCCTCATATCCATATCCCAATCCCATTCAATCCCCAAGGCCCAGCTCAAAAGCCAGCTCTTCCAGGAAGCCCTCCCAGAATGACTAAGACCTCTCCCTGGGTTTCCCCAGCACTGTGGCTGATGGCACTTATCCTTTTACGTTGTGTGTAATGGCTATTTGTCTATAGTTTATCAGCTGCGCTAGGCTGCGAGCTCTCTGGGAGTAGAAACTGTTTCTCCATCCTTGGATCGTTGATGCTGAGTGTTATGCCTCACACTCTGTGAACATTTGTTGAATGAACGAGTGAGTACGGTTAGCAAAGCACTGGAGCAGGGTCGCTCTCTAGCTCTGCCATTAATCAGATGTGTGACGTTGGGAAATTCATTTAACCTCTTTGGATCTCAGTTTTCCCTCCAGGAAAATGAGGAGCTTGGACTACATTTTAGGGCTACCTTTACATTACAGCCTGCTTCAAGCTGCCCACTGCCCCATAAGGGAAGCTCATCTAGGTGCGAGGGACCTGCAAAGTGAATCAGGGCACCCACCCCCAATAGTAGGTCAGGTGCTCAGAGGAGACGCACCTAAGCCAGGGGAAGCCACTGGAAGTTGCAGTACAGGGGCCAGGGAGGAACAAACCAACGGAGCCACATATGCTGGTACCCAGGCGACGCCCTCCTTGGTTAGATGAAAATCAAGCCCCCACTCCAGCAGTACAGGTGGGGTCGAGAGGCAACCTTGGGCTGCCTAGTTAAAACCAGCCTTCCATTAGTGGCTGCTCGACATAGCTTTCTTGCTCACTGATGTGACATCCCCCTGGTTTCTTTCTGTTCAAGAGCCTCTTTCCCTAAAATTCTACTTACATCTTGAGCTCCTGAGATACGGGCTTTTAAAAACAACTAGAGTTGAGGCATCTCATTTTTGCATCTGTGCCAAAGGAGAGCCATAGAGTCTGTCCACTGCCTGCCGCTGTCCTCGGTCTAAATCTTATCTGAGGCAGGAACCACATCTGGTTCACCACTGCCTCCCCTGGGCCAAGCTTAGAACCTGGTGCTTGGTTTGTTGAATGAATGCATGTGAATGACTTTAGGAGCAGAAGAGGCATAAGTCCCTGTGGGCCGGAGCAAACAAGCAAGGCAGTCTCTAAAAAAACAGAAAAATGGAGTGGTTGCCCAATTTATAGCCCGAGAGCAGATTAGGGCCCTGGCAATTAAAAACAAACAACCCTGCCCCTCCCCCCACTGCAGTGAGTCCACACCTGCTGTTGAACTCTCAGGTCCCAGTCAATTATACTGGCTCCCCACCCCCCGCAACGTTATCTCCAGCACAACCTCCCACCGCAACATCCAACCAGGGGGGTGCTAGTCTCCCATGAGCTCTGGAGGCTAATTTGCAGGACAGATCTGGGCAGCAGGCAGCTGGAGTGGCCGCAGGTGCCAACTCTTGTCCACATGCCCCTCTTCTTGCTGAGCACGCAGGCCCTGGAGCTGCTGGAGGACACCTGGGTCGCTGCGTGGTTTGGGGTAGCCTTTCAAGAAATCAGTCCCACCAGAAGGCATCCCATACTCCAAAGATTTGATATCAGTAGGAATTATATGATTTGTTGGGTTTTGAGCACTTTTCGGTATTGGGGAAGCAGAGGGGGATGTCAGCTTACAGCACTTCCCGGCAGTCAGCTCTGCTTCCATCGTCAGGACCAGTTTGTATTTTCAAGCTGCTCCAGCTCTGCTTCCACCGTCAGGACCAGTTTGTCTTTTCAAGCTGCTGAGCAAGATAAGCTGAGGGCCAAGGGTGGACAAGGAGACCTCTCCTGCTGGTTGCACTGGGGCTGGGCCAGTATGTCTCTGGCCTTTGCCACGGGCAGCTTGACCCCCAGCTGCTGGCAGCAAGGTCCCTGACCCGAGGGCAGGAGACACCTCTCCTGGATCCTCCCACACTGCTTAACGCTCCAGCTCCAGGAATTTCCCCATCAACAGATGGTCCCACAGCTGACCAGAGGAAGAGGGCCTTTTGGTATTTGGTTCCTGCTGGCTTTGTTAACCAAATACTGGTCACCTTGGCTAGTCTGTAAAGCAAAATGGTCCAAAGCTCCCTTGCTGTAGACTGCTTCCAGGGGGCTCATGAGCTCCGGAAAAGGCAGGCCCTTTGCCCTCCTGGGGTTGTTCTCCGTTGGCAGGGAAGTATGTTGAGGAGTTCCTGGTTCCTGAAGTCAGTTTCCTTTATTGGTAAAGGAACACAAAAGGGTGATGAACCACCCACACCATTGCCAGACTCAGGCAGGCTCGGTTGTGGGACGTGCCAGGACCTCAACAGAGTGGCTGGTGAGGACAGAGAGGAGACTGGCATCACACAGGTTAGAGCTGGAGAAACTGTGCTCTGGGGCAGGCCCACAAAGAGGCAGTGTCCCCAGGGGCCGGGCACACCTAGGCATCACTGACTAAGGATGCTTTTTTCACGGGGAGGGGCCTATCAGTGGGAGGTCCCAGCCCCCAGATGCAGGAAGGCAGGCGGATCAAACCAGGGGAGCAGGACGCCAGCCTGGTAGTACAGGGAGCAGGGCCCAGCCTCTCAAGGAGGAGGGTCAGCCAGGACTAGATGCGGAGCCAGGGGTCTAAGAGTATCAGAACAAGGCTCCATCCCAGCAGGGAACGACTGCCTCTTCAGCTGGGGACCCTGGTGAAGGGCGTAACCTGCAGAACCATGTGGGGTTTGTTCAGAAACTGACATGATGGCATCTGTCAGAGATACTCATCTGATTCCCTTCTCCCCCCACAGTCACTGGGCAAAGCAGGCTCAGACCTAGGGTCAGGGCTTGAGTGGACAGGGAGAGGTGGGCAGTTGCTGCCCAGAGCAGCCAGGAGCTCGAGTCACGCAAGGCAGGTCCTCGGGAGAGTGCTGCCGGACAACATGCGAGGACACGAATCTGTGGCCACGGCAAGAGTACCTCTCAGGATGGTGATGAACAATGAATCTGTCAGTGAGAGGCAGCCCCAGGCAGCACGGAGCAAAAGTGAGAGCCTCCAGGACTCCTGCAGAGTTCAGGACCGGTTGCCTCTGTCTCGAGGTTGCTGGGTACCCTCTCCCGGGCATGTGGGTGGGCCCCAGAAGTCACACTGGTCAAAGGCACAGGGGTGGGTGGTGGTGATAGGAAGCCTTCTGCTGAGCAGGCTGACAGCCCACGTGCCTGGCTGTATAAACACCTTTAAGCTGCCTGAGTCTTAGTGGTAATTAGATTAGCTATATGGGATTCTTTAAGCTCCATAAAGCACAATACTGTCAGACCATTCTTTTTCTCTGCTTTTCTTATTTTTGCAGTTATTCCAGCTGCATGCAAGGCTGTTGGTATTTTTACAGCCTGGAATGAGTATCTCCTGTGTAGGACAGCATCTTTGAAACATCAAACAATGATTAGGCAGGCTCTGGGCCAAGGGACGATGGGGGCTTTGCAAGGAGTGGAGGGGGACCCGGCAGCTGGTGGCAAGCAAGCCAGGAGCTTGGATTCTATTTCGTCACTACACTGTGATTTTCTTACCAACAATTAAAAATAACGATTCACAGTTGTGTGGTTACTTGTCATTCAGCAGGATTGTGAAGGTGCTCCAGGTAGTGGTGGAAGGGGCTGAACCACAGTTAGTGGGGACTTGCACACCACGGCTCACACAAGCACACACAAGCCCAGTGTTATGGACTGAATGTGTGTGCCCCCAAATTCATACATTCAAGTCCTAATCCCCAAAGTGATGGTATTTGAAGGTGGGGCCTTTGGAAGGTAACTAGGTTTAGATGAGGTCATGGGGGTGGAGCCCCCATGATGGGATTAGTGCCCTTGTAAAAGGAGGAGGAGACACTGGAGCTCACTCTCTCTCCAAACCCAGGCACCGAGGAAAGGCCATGTGAGGACACAGAGAGAAGGCAGCTGTCTATGAGCCAGGAAGCAGTCTCTCATCGGACACTGAATTTGCTAGCACCTTGATCTTGGACTTCCCAGCCTCCAGAACGTGAGAAGTAAACCTCTATTGTTTAAGCTACCTAGTCAATGGTATTTTGTTACAGCAGCCTGAATGGACTAAGACACCAGGTGCATACATGCTTGTTCACAGGGCTTACACATGCTCACGCGCATAAGTGTACACTCACAGGTTCATATATCCACTCACCCACGTGTTCACATGCACACACGTGTGCACACACACAAGCATATCAACTTCCCCCTATTTCAAAGGAAATAGGAAGCTGTCCCCCTCTCACAAGGGGATCTAAAGCATGGTTGCCAATTGTACGATTTCCACTCAACTCCGAGCCCAGAAGCCTCTGTGCAATGCATCCCTCCTTCTTACCAAGCCCCGGGCAGAGCTCCAGCTGAGGAGACAGCCACATTTTTCTCTTCAGTGCATTCTTTGCCCCTTCCTTCTCTGGCCCTGCTGCCCAACATCTCTCTCCGTTGAGTGCACAGAGGTAAGAGAACGAGGACAAAATTCAAGTAAATCTTTTGGAGTCAGAGACCCATGGTGCACCAGCGGCAGCCTTGTTTAATAGTCAAGGGTGTAGGCTCTGAAGCCAGACAGCCTAGGTTCAAATCCCACCTCTGTGTTTGGACAAGTTCCTTTCTCCTCTGTGCCTATTTCCTTGTTATATAAGATGGCATTAATCATGGTTCTTACCGTTGCCACAGAGAGCTGATTAATTTATATAAAGTACTTAGAATAATCTCTGGCACATATGTGATCCAGCCAGCGGGGGGAGTAGTGCAGAGTGACTCAAGACTTTTTCTGGTCCTGAGCGGACCCTGAAGCTTGGAGCTGGGCAAAGGGGCTGGAGGTGTGGGACGAGTGTCATTCCCAGAAGACAGCTAAGCAGGGCAAATGTCCCAGAGTCACCACAAGCAAACCTGAGGGGCCTGGCTGCAGGCTACCACGTGGACATACGGTGCAGACAATAGGAAGACTGGCCACTGGACCAAGCAGGGCCACAGCATGGAGTGGAGAGGGGCGAGCCTTGGCGGGAGTCAGGAGACCTGAGGTCCCACCCTGGCTCTGTCGCTCACAGACTGCGGGGCCCTGGCAAGTCTCTGCCCGATGTGGGTGCTCAGTCCCCCACCGGAGAGCCACCTGGGGCTTGACTGGCAGTCTGTCTGCCTCCCAACACCGTGGTGGTGGAGGGACAGCTCCATTTGGCCTGTCTCTCAAGGCCTGCTTACTTCTAAGCCTCCTCCTGCCAAAAGACATGGAAGGCTTTGAGCAAACGTGGCCAGTGAGAAGGCTGGATCCCTGGGGGAAGGATATCCACTGCCCAGGAGAGAGACGGTTCAATCCCAGCTTGAAGCGTGCGAGGCGCTGGGAACTGGCCATTCTCTTGTTGGAAGGCAACAGAAGAGGACAAGCATCAGGCTGGTGTAGGCTGGGCAAGTCACTACCAACCAAGCGTTGATCAAAATCTCCAGGGAATGAGATGCTTAAAAGAATATTTGATATCACCATTGCTTTGATGTGCTTTTAGTCACCAAATTCAGGTTCATTTTTGAAATTTCAAGTAGTGTGAAAGAAGAGTGCATGATTTTTTCAAGGTTATCAAAAGAGGACATGAGTTAAGAAAGGAAACAGAGAAACTGAATACAGCAAAGGAAGTGGGGGTGGCTGGATTGTGGGATGGGGTGACTCTGGGACAGCTAGTGAGGGAGCCTGAAAGGGCTCATGTTCATTGAGCACCTGCTCTGGGCCAGGTACTGGAATACCTGAGTCATATGAGTGTATTCACAATATGGGTGGAGTCGGCGAGGCAAGTGTTTAGCTGTGAGCTAAAGTAGGTGGCACAAAGTATGTGGCCATTAAAAACCCATTGAGGGAATGAATGAATGAATGAATAAGTAAGTGAATGCCAAGAATCAAAGGCAGAGATGACTCTATCAGCTGCAAATCCTGGTGCTTCCCTCCCTCTGGAGGTCCATAAAGGTTGAATCACTCAGTCCCAGCTAAAGACACTGGCCCACTGGGATTCACCAAAAAGCAAGGTAATTAAAACCAGGAGGCTCTGAGCCGTGGTCCCACCATTGCCTTGAGATAACAAGGAAGAGGAGGCAGGGAGGGGAGACTTTGTCTCGGAGTGGCAGAGCAGGCAGCCTGACTGCCATTGTCAGGAGCGCCTGCAGAAGCCGGGTAACATAGAAGGGAGGGGGCTCGGGTTGGTCATCTGACTCCACGCATAGGACCTGAGTTCAGGCCACGCTGGGGTAACCCTAAGAGAAGCTCCCCTCCTGCTCTGCTTTCCTTCCCCTTTCATGCCATCTCCCTGGGATACAGCAGAGAGGTCCCAAGGGCCCCACCCCAGGAAGAAACACTCCACCCAGCAGTGCCTGCTGCCGAGGCCAGCCCTGAGGGCGCTTAAGTGCCTGCTGTCCCGGGCTCCTCAGCTGCAGCACGCTGGACAATGGGGGACAACAATTAGAACCGTGATTCCCAGAGATTGTCCCGTTGCACCAGAATGCTCTGGGAAGCTTATTAAAGTGCTGATTCCAAGCCTTATCCCAGACCTACAGAATCAACATGAATTCTTTCATTGAATCAATATTTATTGAACAACTACAAGAACCAGGCACTATTCTAGGTGCTGGAGATACAGCAATGAACAAAACAAATGTCCCTGTCTTCATGGAACTTACACACTGGTAGAGGGAAAATGTACAAATAAATAAGGGAGAGTAACCAAGTGAGTACAGTATATCAGAAGGCGACAGATACCGTTGAGGAAAAGATGCAGGGAAGGGATGAGGAGTGACGGGGTCAGGGCTGCCATTTTAACAAGGTGCCATTTGCAACATTTGAACAAAGGCTTGAAGAGGCAAAGGAACAGATATCAGAGGGTAAGAGCATTCCAAGAGGCGGGGGAAGCAAGTGCAAATGTCCTGAGGCAAGAATGTACCTGGTATGACTCTCCTTATTTTTAAGCAAGATCAAACATGAGAGTTTGAGACCACTTTAGCAGAGTGACAGCATCCTACACAGGCGCCAGCCCCTGAAAGAGTGGAGCTTGTTTAGGAAATTGCTAAGAAGGCAAAGGACCGAGACTCAGAGAGTCCTACACAAGGACCATCTGCAGAGTCTTCAGTCCTTGGCTTCTGAGACGGAGATAAAGGTCTCGAGCAGCTTGGATGAAGAAAGCAGTGATTAACTGCCCCTTTTTTGTGTTTGTGAAAACACAGGCCTGATCCCTAAGCAAAGGTGCCCACAGTCGGGGGGATTTGGGGAACACGAGGCACCAGCGCACACAGAAGCTGTGACAGACACCTGGAAGACAGCCTGAAAGCTCTGTTCTCAGGCTTCATTTAGAGTTTTAAACACCAGCGTCCCTTCCATCATGCGTTATCTCATTCAAGCCTCCAAACAATCCCAGAGGTAAGAATTATACATCCCAATTCTATAGATAAGGAAAATAGGGTTCACAGAGGTTAAGAACACACAGCTGGCAAGAAGCTAGAAAGAGCTGGAACTGAATAGATGGCCTAATGCCAATTCTGTGCTCTTCCCACCACAGCGCACTGTTTTAGGGAGGCAAGAAAAGCCAGGGCTGCCTTTAGGGGCTGCACGGCAGCTGTTATTACTATTGTTGTTGCTATTGTTTTTATTTCTCTCATTTTAACTCACCCTTAGGGCACCCTTCCAACCTTGCTGCGTACGGCACATTCACCACCATTACCTCGTGTATCTTCAGAGACCGCGGGGCAGACAGGGCATGGCAAGGCCTGATGTCCCCACAGGGCACGAAAGAAAACCGAAGTGAAAGACCCATGGCCGGGAGGTGGCAGAACTGAGGCCGGAAACCGAGTCCTATTATAATAGTTTCATCCCATTTTGCATTTTTTCCGCATGACTCCCTGATGGCAGGGGCTGGATCTGAGCCGTCACTCCCTCCACACCCTTGGCCCAGGCTGGGCACCCTAGGAATGTTTGTTAGCTGAGCTGAGTGGGCCTGACGTGAAATGAATGAAAGTCCTGTGCTGAGCGGGCTGATGCCCCAGAGGGAGCCTGTCAAGGACACGGCCGGAGCTGCCTTCCCGGCCAGGCTGGGCCCTCAGGCAGCCCTCGGCTAAGGCTAGAGATGGCTCACTTCCTCCAAGAGCTGCAGTCTCAGTGTCTCTGCCACCCCTCTTGAGAGCTCAATACAGGCTGGTCTCGGAGATGCCCATTCCTGGTCGCCTCCCCAGCCCATCCACACAGGGGCCAACCCCCCTTTGCCTCCAGCGACCTCCCTACTCCCCCATCTGCTCCTCCCCAGTGGGAGAAAGACCGGACCTTTCTTCCCTGGTTTCTGTGCCCTGGGTCCCATCCTCTCCTCCCTCCTCAGAAGCCCTGTCCCCACCATGGACTCAGAGAACTCAGGCACCCCCTCCCCAGACCAATTAAATGACCAGAGCTAAGGCACGACCCTCCTCGCTTTCTTAAAAGCGGTCCAAGCGATTCAGTGTGCAGTCAGAGTCTTGACAACAACCTGCCCTTCAAAACAGAGAGAACTACAACACAACACAGCACAATACAACAGAACAAAATAGAACCGAATAACATAGACCAATCTATAATAGAACATATCAGAGCGCTCTGCACATTATAAGAATAACTATTGTTTCTTAAAAGTTTTGTTTCAATTGCGCGTGTGTGTGTATGGGTGTGAGTGGTGTGTCATCCTGGGTCATGACTGGAGACTCTGGTTAATTGGTAGAAAACACTGCTCCAGCTCCTGCCTTAGCTCCCGATTCTCCTTCACAGTCAAAATCCCTGATGGAAACATCTACCTCCCAGCCGCTCTTCATCTTTATCTGGCTTCTGCGGCCCCATCCCCAACCCTGCCCACCAAGGTTTCTGTGATCTGCACCTTCCAAATCTAATGGCTTCTTCCCAGACTGCATGTCCTTCCACCTGTCTGTGGGCTCATTCAAACAGATGACTCGTTCCTGAAATTCTCTTTGTCCGAGGAGACTGTGTCGCCCTCCAGATTCTCCCGGCTCTTCCCTCTCTGTCTCTCACCAGCTAACCTTCTTCCTCCTAACTCCTAAACTTCTTACGTCAGTATCCTCTCAGGCTTCTTTTTTTTTTTGTTCTCCCCTCTTCTCTTTGCTACCCTCTCCTCCCAGCCAATGGCTTCGGCTGCTCTGTGTACAAGACTCCAAATCCACATCCCCGTGTTTACCTCTCAAGCGCCGGCTGTGCAGTTGGCCAGCTGTGAGGCAGGCTCCCAGGACTGGAGCTGGGGCTGGGGAGGGGTACTGCTGACAGCACTCAACTCACAGTCACACACTTGACCGTGTCAGGCAGGTGAGGCAAGCTAGGAAGGATTACCATCCCCCTTTACAGAGGAAGAAACTAAGACTCTGAGGGTTGAGGGATGTCTCCCTGGTCACTCATCCACAGTGAGAGGATCCCAGAACCCATGACTTCAGACTTCAGAGTTCTTTCCCTTCACACCATGCACTGGAACTCAACGTGTGCAAAAGCGATGCCGCATACTATTCATTAAACCAGAGGTTCCCAACCAGAGCTGTGCAACAGAATCATCAAGGATGCTCTTAAAAGGAGAGACGGCCAGATCCCACCTCAAACCTACTGGGTTAGAATCTTCTGGGAAAGGCTTTTGTTTGTTTTAGCTTTATATTTTGAAGTCATTACAGATTCACAGGAAAGTACACAGAAATACACAAGGAGGTCCCATGCACCCTTCATCCAGCCTCTCCCAACATTAGCATCTTACACAACCGTAGTACGATATCAAAACGACGACACTGACGTTGCCACAATGGAAAAGCTTCTCCAGGTCTCTCCAGTAATGTAGGCACTCACTTGGGTGTGTGCATGTAGTTCTGTGCAATTTTGTCATGTGCAGCCTTGTGTAACCACCACCACAGTCAAGATGCTGCAATACCTCCCAGAGCTTCGGGTCTGAAAGCTCCCCATCCCTGATGA
Source organism: Balaenoptera ricei (assembly GCF_028023285.1). NCBI lineage: Eukaryota > Metazoa > Chordata > Mammalia > Artiodactyla > Balaenopteridae > Balaenoptera > Balaenoptera ricei. The sequence continues at coordinate 68,877,023 of NC_082646.1, forward strand.
AGAACACTGCACCCATCCCACTGCTCCTCTTGCCCCCCATCCAGGGAATGACCATCATCCTCTGAGTCACCCTGGCTTGAGGCTGAATCATCGTTCACCAGCCCTCTTTTGGCCCATCTGACCACAGCCTGTTAGTCAAGAGACCCAGTAGATGCTTCCTTTATGGCATCTCTCAGGCTCATGCCTCGGCCTCAACCCCACATCCACCACTGCTCCAGAGCCCTTGATTTCTTGCCTGTACTGCTGCAACTGCCATCTCATCCAGTTCCCTTCATCGGGACACCCCTTTCCCCCAATAGTAATGAAAACCGCAGCCAAAGCTCTTCATTGCCCAGCCCTGACCGCATCACTCCTCTTACCAAAAACTTTCACGGTTGTCGCCATTTACAAAATAAAGTCCAAACCGTTTAAATTCGAATACGAAATCCTCTATATCTGGCTCACTTTCCTTACCTAAATTTCTCAAAATCAGTCTCAGTTTTCCCCTTCTTTCCCACATGAATGAACGACAAAACGGCCTCCTTCGGGCCATGATAAAGTTCTCACCATGGGGCAGAAATGAAAGGCTTCAAGATTTCCTTCTTCCTGATGCTTCGTTCTTTCTTTTGCGATGTGAGGAGGTGCAGTGGGATGGCGCCTGGGGATGCCTGTTGCTTGGGGGATATGCCATCACCCTCGGAAGGATGGCTCTTCCATCCCCGGCCTCCTTACAGTGGAGGAGGTGGGGGGCCAGCCGGCCCGGGTAGAGCAAGGTAGGGTACCCAGGCAGCCTAGTCAAGCTGTTGTGGCGTTATCCCCTGGGGAATGGGAGCTTTCTCCACTCCTTGGACCCAAGCAAGGTGATGGGAGGTAGCTGCTCGAGGTCTCCCTCACAATAGACCATCACCTTTAAAACTACACTGCCTCTTTGCTGCCACCCTTAGGTGCCTCTTCCTTCCTTCACGTCCATGGAACAATGAGAGTTAAATGATTCATAAGCACTGCCCTTCAGAAAGCTCTAAAATCCCCTTCACAGCATCGCTTCTACACTCGCTTCTACATGATAGTAAAATGAAAAAGAAAATTTGCTTATTAAGATGAAAAATATTTCAGTTATCTGATACGTTTCAGCTTTAATTGATAACAAAACACAAATTGCTCATCTGAACTTGTCATTACAGCAAGGGATTCACTGGGAAATTTACTACCTGACATCAGAGAAAACGTTAAAGATAACACAAGCCCAGTGACTCTGTGATCCTGTGACCCAGCGGTCTATTTTTTAAAGTCATGCATTATTCATAGCACATTCATATTAATGGTCCTATCAAGAGCACTGGTTCTTTTTTTTTTTTAATTAATTAATTAATTTTATTTATTTATTTCTGGCTGCGGTGGGTCTTCGTTGCTGCTCACAGGCTTTCTCTAGTTGTGGCGAGTGGGGGCTGCTCTTCGTTGTGGTGTGCAGGCTTCTCATTGCGGTGGCTTCTCTTGTTGCAGAGCATGGGCTCTAGGCACGCGGGCTTCAGTAGTTGTGGCTCGCGGGCTCAGTAGTTGTGGCTCTTGGGCTCTAGAGCGCAAGCTCAGTAGTTGTGGCTCACGGGCTTAGTTGCTCCGCGGCATGTGGGATCTACCCGGACCAGGGCTCAAACCCGTGTCCCCTGCATTGGCAGGTGGATTCTTAACCACTGCGCCACCAGGGAAGCCCAAGATCACTGGTTCTTAAACTGTCTCAGTATATGGTCTTTAAGTTTGGAGAATATTATGGGGATGGTATATGTGGGAGGAATCAGAAGCCATGGAATATGCACCAAGGGAAAGAGGTAGCTGGTAGCAGCTGGAGAGGGCGAGATGTGACATGAGGGCTTCAACAAGGGCTTGCTGGCCACCTGGGGCTTTGCTCGGGCCAGATGGAACGAGGAACAGGGCATCCAGAAAAGAGGCTAGACTTTCAACAGCTCTGTTGCTGTCGTTGCATTGTACGTCTTCTACCATCCCCACCATCAACACCACTACGGCCACCACCACCGGCACCATCAACACCTCCACCATCATCACCACCAACACCAATGGACAAGCTTCCAGGCAAAGGCCAAGGCATGCAGCAAAATGAAATGATGTTTCACAGAAAAGAGTCACTGGAAATGTTCACTGTGTACGTGGAGGGGGTGGAGGTCACGGCTATCTATCTTAACATACTGCACTAGGATGTTGGGGGAGAGAGTTGACAGCCAGTGAGGAAAAGCCTGGGGACCAGGCCCCTCTGGAGTGTGGAGAGGGTGCAACTGTGGAGTGAACCTTCCAGAGCGATGACCATCATGAATCTCTCCTCTCTGAGGCAACCTCCCAAGAGAAGGGAGAGCCGTGGAGAGCCTCAAGAAAACGAGAACCCCGAACAGAGGCTGGCCCCTCCGCTCAGATGTCCGCACGGGGCAGGGGGCCGGGCACTCACCGTTACTGCTGTTGTCGTCCACCAGGATGATCTCCTTGAGCAGGTGCGGAGGTGTGCGCTCCATGGCCGAGCGGATGGAGCGCAGCAGCACGGAGAGTGCTTCGTTGACGAAGATGAACACGACGCTCACCTCTGGGAGGCTGCTGGGGAAAGAGAGGTTGCGGCACCTGGAAAGCAGAGCAGCCGGGCGCTTAGATCTGTCACTGACTTGGCTGGGGTCACCCCCGGGTGCCGGCCCGCCCATGTCTTGGCTCCAGCTTTGCTGGAGGACTCGGGAGTCCAGATCCTTCCCAGGGTCTTTTTCTTGATATACTTAAGATAAGCCCTAAGTGTACAGCAGACAGGCCCTCAACCACTGAAACCGGTTTGCCCCACTACAGAGTCTGAATTTGTCAGTGACTCCCCCAACTGAACAGTTGTACCGTTAGCGCAGGGCCCGGAACCCGGCAGGCAGTCACTGAGTGTTTACTGGAAGAATGACTCCATATTTCTAAATCCAGTAGGATGGGAAATGCAACCAAAAGAAAGTCTTAGTTTTTCCAAAATGGCAGCCAGTGCCTAAGTGAGGCCAGACCTTAGATGACCTGCCACAGGAGAAAAATATGTCTCCTTCCAGAGACTCCTACTGCCAGAATCCACTCTGCCTCATTCCAGAAGTCACACTGCCTGGGGCCTCTCTCACCTCTCACTTATCCCAGAGATTTAGCCTCCAGAAAAGGTTGAAGCCAGAGTCAGAGGCTCAACACACTAGAGGACGGGAAGGACAAGTCCAACCTCATTTCACAGGTGCAGACACTGAGGCTTGGATAGGCTAGGTCCCCGCCATGTGTCAGCTGTCAAGATGGAATCTCAGCTCTGGTCTTCTTACATCTACGCCAGGGTGCTTCCTTCAGGGAGAAGTGGTCAGGGGAGAAACTGCCTCTAACTGTCCATTTCCCCCCTAGCTCCATTGAAACCCTAAAGCCATCTGGAGGTCTCTTATCCAAAGGACAGGAGGCAAAATCATAAAAGTCTGCGTGCCATTCTCCATGGGAAGAGGAACAGGCAACCCTAAAATCAGATCCCATCAAGAGGCCAGACCATAAGAAGTGCCATGGTTCCCAAGGGCATGTCAATTCCTTCCGTTGCAAGCATTGCCTTTATGGGTAGGAAATCATTGCTGGTGCCCTTCTCTGGCTGAAACTAAATACTGTTCCAGAAGGCACTGAGCTCCCATCTTCAGGACACTTGAATGAAAGGAGAGAGCAGCAATTGTAGCCCTGTCCCAGGTCCTGGGCTCAGAAAAGAGGCTGCCTGCTCCCAGGGAGAGGTTTGATCAGGCCACTGATGGTTCCAGGGGTTCAAGGCTGGTGACCATATTGCATTGCTCCAAAGTGGGAGGTGCAGCCAGGTGAGAACATGCAATAATGAGCATAACAGTGCAGGGCTTCTGCTCGTCAGTAATTAAAGTGCTGCAGGATAGGAACGGGTCCGCTCTTCCTTAATGAGGAAGGCTGCAGGATAACCAGCACTGAGCAATTTTAGAGAAATCACAGTGGGGCCCCAGCCTGCTTAAGAGCAGGAGATTAATAAACTAAAATCACTGTCTCTATGGTTACCAGAAATTTACAGAAACTTCTCCCATTCTATTTCCAGCTCTCCTTTTCTCTCACCAAAGATAGGTGGGGGAAGTGAAAGAATCAAGCCTTTATCCAAATCTGCTTCACACTTAGAATTTGAGTAAAGCCATCAGGTTAACAGATTGGTGTAGAATTCATTCATTGTTGTATTTAATGGAATAGATATTTATTGAGTTTCTTCCATGGGATAGGTACTGCATTGAGGGTACAGCAGGACGTGGACAAAGTGCCTTTCCTCATGGAGCTTATGCTTTGATGAGGCAAGCAGGCGAACATGGAAGCAAACAAATGATACAACTTTATATAAGTGCTGAGATGAAAAGTAATGCGGTGTCAGCAGATAGCGTGGTGCCCTGGCAGCTGTTCTAGAAGGAGTGGTTAGGGAAGGGCTCTGTGAGGGGAGAGGTCTGATCAGAAACTCACATGGCACACCACAGTGAGCTGTGCAAAGGCCCAGTGGGGCGAAGGGAACACAGTGCTGTGACTAGAGAGGAGGTGATGGAGGGAACCAGCTCATGGAACTGCAGCAAAGGGCAGAAGGAGATGAGGAGGTGGAGGGAGGGACTTAAATGAAGGAGAAAGACTGGAATGACTCCTTAAGCTCAACAGACCCTTTCCAAAAACTTTTTTGTTGTTGTGAATAGTACTGTTATAACAGAAATTAAAAGGTTGCTGGTTAACAGTCAAATAATTCTCCTGGTTAGTGCTTATTTATGGTTATCAAGACCAGCAGCTGGCCTTTCCTTAAGCATGGAGACTGACAGAAGTATTAACATACAACCTACTTGCTAACTGCAGTTTAAAAATAATCCTTTATATGGTCAGACTACTAGCACATGATCTTTATTTTTCTTTTATGAAAGTATAATGAACAGCTCCTAATAAGGTCAATATATCAGTACACTGTCAGTTCACTGTCCGCCCCACCAACTCCACCAGCATGAAGACTGGGACCCTACGTCTGTCCCCACTTCTCCAGGGGTTTCCTCTGAGTTCTCAGAGCCTCACTATCTGAAGCTTCAGGTGGTTCTCAAGTCTTTTCCAGAGTTAGGGGTGAACTGCCTTCTCCTCCTCTCTTCCCTTCTTAATTCTCAGCCTAACCACTCCATTTCCGCCTTCCAAGGAGACCAAGTTGAATGTCTCCCAGTAACGGCCACGGCCGTCCTGATGGCTTGAGCAGCTGCTGTGTCTAGGATCTGCCTCCTGATGATCTTTCTGCAAGCAGAGTGGAAATGTTACATTTGTTTTACAAGCTAAACTCTGCTGATCACTATGTTCGCATGAAAGACTCTTTCGAACAAGGTCGTTACTTAACAGCCCTTTAGAACAGAACACCTAGGAGAGTGCATCACATTTGTGTGTGTTTATTGCCCATCTCCCTCTACTATAATGACCCTCCCTGAGAGCAGGGACTTTATTTTGCTACTGTGCTAGCTCCCAACCTTAAGCCAGGGTGTGGCATATAGTAGGTTTTTGGAATTGAACAAAACTAACAGGTTTATTTAGTTTATCCATGCATACTTCGGAGATATTGCGGGTTCGGTTCCAGACCACTGAAATAAGGCAAATGTTGCAATACAGTGAGTCACATAAATGTTTTGGTTTCCCAGTGCATTTAAAATTATGTTTCTACTACACTGTAGTGTATTAAGTGTACAATAGCATTATGTCCAAAAAAACCCAATGTACACGCCTTAATTAAAAATATTTTATTGCTAAAAAATGCTAACCATCATATGACAACACAAACCTTCAATGTGTAGAAAATGCAGTATCTGCGAAGTGCAGTAAAGTGAAATACAATAAGACAAGATATGCCTGCATAAGGCCTAAATTTCACATGCGTGCCACTGATCTCAGCACGCTCCTTTCATACAAGCCTCCTCCCTCTGAAGGAGAGTCAGGTCCTCTCCCACCAGCAGGCCCCTCCTCTTCCACCCTCCCTCCCCTGGATATGTGGCCCCAATTGCTCACTTTCAGTCTCCAGCAGGCTCTCAGTTCCTTTGCACTGTAATTATGTGATCCCTCCAGGCCAAACGTCCTGACCTCCTTAAATCCTTCCTTCTTCCCCTTCTGCCCTGGGAGCCACTCAGGGCCCTCCCAGGAACAGCCACGGTGTTTTTTCTCCACACCTCATGGCATCTAACCTAAACCTGGGTCTGCGTGAGCAGGCAGGTGAAGGGTAGGCAGGTTAAGAAAGACGAGGCGGGATAGTTTATAGGAAGAGAACATTGCAGGGGAGGGGTCACCCAGATGCTGACCCAGCTGTGCCCCGACTTGCTGCGTAATCCTGGGCAAGCCACTTCCCTGCTCTCCATATCTTGTCACAGATTAAGGGAGGTAGAAGCAATGATCAGAGGTGTCTTCTCTGTACAGTTCAGGATCTTCTATCTCACATGTGGTGAATGGAAGATGTCTCACTAAAGAAACAGTTTGCAAACTTCCCTCCTAGCCAGTGCCTGGTCGTCACCAAATGCCACAAGACGCATACATCCCCTTACCACTGTTGTGACTAGGCACGGTGACCAACTCATCCTGGTCTGCCCTCTCCCAGTTTCAACACTGAGAGTCCCAAGCACACTGGGATGGGCTGGTCATCCTATGACTAGACCACAGCTTCCTGATGGTAGGGGCAGATCTTGCTCATGACTGCATGTCCTCTGCCCGGCACTGTTCCTGGCCATCAGCAGGCATTCTGCCTGCATCTCTTGAATAAACTGATAGCATCCTTTTCAAAGTCCCCAACACACACACATTCACACAGTATGATTGCTACCTTTGTTTCAACATCAAAGCAGAACTTACATGGCTGAGAGGAGAGGCCAAAAGAGGGAAGAAGAACAGCACGTCAGGTGAGATGTCTGCATACCTGCCGGTCACACTCACCATCATCACTGCCGGATACTGAACTCAGGACAGAAGCCTGCCTGCAGCGGGGCAGCCCAAGGCCTTCCAAAGAAACACATGTCCAAGAGGGCTGTTCCAGACCCGAGCCCAGCAATTCTGTTCCCGAGTCCGGCCACTTCACCCACAAACCAGCACCAGCCTCTGCCCGAGGGCTGTGCCTCTCATATTCACACACTGAGATGTTCTCCCCCAGCACCTGCATCCTCCTGGGTCTGGCCAGCACAGCCTTTGCTCCCAGAGCCTGCCGTCCGCACCTGCTCTGGTGTCTGCCTCTGTCCTCCCCTTCTCCGCTCGCCTCTCCAGAGAAGGGCCAGGGGATGTGAGAATCAGAGGAGCCACCAGGTGTAACTGGCCCTTCCTTATTTGTGCTCCTTGAGAAAGCCTGACTGTACCAGACCGGTCCCTTACACATTTTGAGAAGAGGTACACTCTCTTGTAAAATTAACCATAAAAGTTCCCTTTTTATTTTATTCTTGTTCAAAGTTGAGCCATTTTCCACTAGAGATAAAATCAAGGCATTTCTGAGAGGGGAGTACCATGGCTGTCTAATAAGCCGGGACTGATGGTCATGACAAAGTCAACTACATCCATCTCTGCACACAGAGGTGGTGTGGGTATGGAAGCGGCTATGTAGGGAGCCTCCCAGCAGAGCTCCCTGACATGGTTTGGAGCTGTTGATGAGGCAAGTTTATATCAAAATCCTTAGCGCTGCCACTACCTGCGAGAGGCAGGGAAGCAGTGGCAGACTAAGGAAGGCCGAGCCAGGCGCCCTGCCACTGGGTACCGCCCAGGGCAGTAGCCAGACACCCCCATATTGGACCGATGGATTCTCCCCTCCCTGTGAGTTCAGCAAATCTACGAGCTCCCGGTCCATCAGAGCATGACTCATGGAGGCTGCTTGACCTCTTCCGGAGCGCAGATCAAAGTAGAATGTGAGCTGTGGTCTGCCGGCCAATGTGTACAGGGAACCAGGTGCAACTATGCCTGGATTCTGGGAGTGGAGGAGGGACTGGCCTGGACCAAACAGAGAGAAGATGACACTCCCAGGTACCCACTCCCCTGAGTGCCTGAAGCCCCTCTTTCTTCCCAGGTTTCTCCTAGAGAGGCTCTACCCTGTACCCATGGTCAGCACACAAGGGTTCAGCTGCACCATTAACCACCTAGAGCATAAACCCTGGGATCAGCAGTGCTTTCTTGTCCTTTACGGCTATCTGTGTCCTCACTCCAGCCTCCACCCTTCTACCTGTACCCACAGGACTTGCTTGATCCCCCTCTGGCCTCACTTGGGTACACTTCTGGCTTCTTCCAGAACTTTCCAGATTAGATAGGCTCCCAGCCTGCCAGCGACCCGTCTGTTGGGCTTAATGAGAGCCGAGGATGAGGGCAATATGGGGGTTCTCACTGGGCATGAGTGCAGTCAAGATTGCCACTCCCTGTGCCTGGCATCTCTATCACCACAACCTCTGGAGCTCAGAGACTGCACGGTATACCTACCCCTACTGCCCAGGGACTCCTCACAGAATATCTGGAAGTAACAATAGTACTAATTTCCGTTTACTGAGTGCTTATGATTTGCCATAAACCATGCTAAGAGATATACGGATGTTTTTAGTCTTTTTTGCCCCCTCTGAACTTTATTCCTTCCTACAGTCTTATATAGTAAACATTTTATCCCCATTTTACAGATGAGGGAAATAGGGCTGAGGCAGTAAGTTATCTTCCAGGGCTTACACCTGGGCTCATTTGCCTCCAAAGCCAGTACTCATAGTTCCTGTTAAACTAGGGTCTGTACCTTCTTTCCACACCCACCCAGAGATTCATCTGTCCAGACACTGGTGTTGTTGTGATAACCCAAAGACCTGGTGGAGGGAGGGGCAAAATGGAAGTCACTCCAGGTCAACTCTGATGAAAGATGGGGCAGATGTAGTGTGTCTAGTAGGATGATGTGGACTAACATGATAAAATACTACTGGGCATGCGAAGCCTAAAATTGTCTTCCTGTCCCATTGCTCCCATTGAGATAAACCCTCCCCATATATACTCCTTGTATGAAGCTGTCTGTGTCCTCTGCCAGGTGGCCTCACCATTCCGCCCACAACTCATGGGACCAGAGACTGCTTCCTGAGCCCCAAGTAGCTATCGATGGGCTGGCGGTCAGTGTACAGAGCAGTCTAGCCCAGGAGCTCTTATAGCCGGATCTCATAATATTGAAGAAGGACCAGCAACCCTATCAAGCCCTTTCTCATGGGGAGGTTGAACATGAGGTACCCTAAGAAGACAGAAGCAGAAATGATGGGGGAGGAAACAGAACACTGTCACTGAGTGAGCTGCAGATGTGGACAGTCACTGTTAGAGACACGGCACTCTAAGAGATGAACAGAGAGGATGCAGACTCGAGCCTGTCCAGGATGTCCTGAGCCACGCTGCCCTCCTCCAGAGCCTGGATACGTGGCTTCCGCTGGTGTGATTATGTGACTGTGTAGACACTGGCCTGCAAAGAATCCCAGCCATCTGTGGTCATCTGAGTGAGTTCAGTGCCTTCCTCCATGAGAGCACACCTACCCCAGCAAAGAAAGACCCACTGCACTTCCTGGATTGGGATCGGATCCCCCTGTTAGACTCTCACAGCCTCCTTCGTTTTTCTTATATGCTATGGCAATGTGTTTTTACGTGGTTATTTAACAGACGTCAGTGTCTCCACTCGACCATAAGCTGCATGAGGTCAAGATCATATCTGCTTTGCTCACCAGGTCCCCTTTGTGCCTCACACAGTGTCCAGCACAGAGTACAAACTCAGAAAGCACCGGGTATCTGGATGAACGAACAAATGAATAAATGCTCGAATAGCAAACAGTGGAATGAATGCAGGCCCGGGAAAGCGTTGTGGGTGGGAATCCCACTGCGGCCTGACAGAATGGGAATCATGGAGTTGAACACATACTCCCTGCCTGACCACAGCAATAAGCCCAGATCATCCAATAAGCCAGAGGGTGTGCATGGAGCTAGTGGCGCTACCTAGTGTAGTCAGGGGCTTCGGGGGCCTGGCAGGAGGCCACGTCTGGCTCAGATGTGGAGGAGACAATGGACACCTGAGAACAGGAGTTTTAACAGTCTGCAAGGCAAAAGAAATGGGCCACAGCCTGATCCTGGAAGAGCATCTGACACCGGAATCACTACAGGTAAACTTCTAAGTAGATGTGATCATCAAAATGTCCAGCTTTCATCCAGAGGCAGAAGTTCTACTAACATCCTTTCAGGGGACTCTGTTGATTTAGTGAAAGGATCTTCTATGTCAAATGTAGATTGTAAGTGGAACAAGAGGGAAATGAATCAATTAAAATGTAAACAGCCAACGGGAAGCAGGTTGACCATTTGTTCCTAAAACATCTTATTAGAAATCCAGGGAAAATGGGGTCCCTGGGACTACATGGACAGCCCCCCAGGGAATAAAAGTCAGCTGGCTCTGGTGGAAAAATCACACAAGGGACCGAGCATCTCCTTGTGGGAAGTTTGTGGGTGAGCAGGCCAGGCCAGTGGCAAGGAGAGCTGAGGAACGTGGGGTAGGGGAAGGCAGGCCCGACAGGTGGGAAAAAGGAGGATGGGGCATCTTTGCTCTCCAGCAGAGCCTTGCTCCGGCCTCTGATGCCCAGCACTCTGGGGCTGGGGAGAAATCACTCTGCCCTACACTGCCTACCTGGCCCCCCTCACCCAGTGCCAGGGTGGAAGGCCTGTCCCGTGTGGCTCCTTGTCTACTTTGTGGTCCTTCTGGTACTTAAAGTCATGACCATGTCCCCCAGGCCATCTCTTTTACAAATCAGAGACCCAGATAAAAAGTAGCAAAAAGTTAAATAGCAGTTACTATGATGTCAGGCAATGTTCTAAGAGCTCTATGTATAGTACACATTCAATCTTTGTATTACCATCTCTAATTTACAGATAGGAAAACCAAGACACAGAGAGGCTAGGTAACTTGCTGGAGGTCAACCAGCTTTGTAAGTGACAGACCTGGCCTTGGATCCCAGGGAATTGGGTTCTACATATCACTCTGTAATCTAGCAAAAACTTCAGCAGTTTGTCAGGTTACTCAGTTTTTCTCCTGAGTCGTTCTCCTCTAAACATATGCCACTTTCTCTATATCCCATAAAATCCAATTCTGCAGTTGTGATCCGAGTAAAACAAAACTATTGCCTCCTCATTTTAAGACGTTAATACAGCTCAAGATTACATCAGCTTTAAGAACAACTATGTGATACTATTGGCCCATAATGTGTTTCATTAACTAGGATCCAGAAGCATTTTCCCAGATTGCTCCAGTTAAGAAGTATTTCTCCCTGTGTTTGTGTAGTCAGCATTTTTGATGCAACAGCAGAACCATTACCCAGGGTGTTGATTTTATCCCCTTTGTCCTGAGGCTGCCCTCATGGAAGTCTCATCTTTCAAAGACTTCTGGGTCATCTCCACAGAGCCAAAATCCCAAACTAGAAAAGCTCCCCTAGGCAGGGCGGGGCAAGGGGCCTGAGTAGTGTCCTGGAGACACAGACCCAGGTAAAAATACTGGCTCTGCCACATGCCACTGCTGGGAGCTTGACCAAGTTTCTTAACCTTGCAAATATTCAGTATTCTCCTATATAAAATGGAAATAATAATAACTACCCCAGAGAGACGAGAGGATAAAGTTAAAGGACAACATAGACATTAAGCAGTTTGCACAGTGCCTGCCACATAAGTGAGCAAGTGGTGGCTCTTGGTGTAAATCCTTAGCCCCAGCGTAGCAACCCCCAGATGATCCAGCAATCATGTCCCAGCTCCTCACCTGAAACCACCCCCCTTCCCTGCCAGGACCAGATATATAACTTGTGGGGCTCAGTGCAAAAGGAAAATATGGTGGCCCCTGTTGAAAAATTATTAAGAATTTTACCACAGCAACAGCAGATCATTAAACCAAGTGCAGAGCCCTTCTAGCCTTCTCAGGATCCTGTGCAAAAGGGGCCACTGTATAGTGTCCTGATACTAATACTGCCGCTGTAAACAAGTTCTGCAAACTTGGTGACTTCAAATGACACAAATTTGTTATCTTCTGGTTCTGGAGGCCAGAAGTTTGGCAAAGGTCTCACTGGGCTAAAATCAAAGTATCAGCAGAACTGCATTCCTTTCTGTAGGTTCTAGGTGATAATCTGTGAGATACTGTTCTTGCCTTTTCCAGTATCTAAAGGCTGCCCACATTCATGGCTCTTTTCCATCTTCAAAGACAGCAATGGCTGGTTGAGTCCTTCTCACATAGCCATCTCTCTGGCTTATTCTTCCACTTTCAAGTGCCCTGTGATTACATTGGGTCCAACCAGATAATTCAGGATGATCTCCTTATTTTACTCAGCTGATTAGCAACCTTAATTCCACCTGCAACCTTTATTCTCCTTTGCCATGTAACATTCCATATTCACAGGTTCCAGAGATTAGGACGTGGACACCCTTGGAAGGCCATTATCCTGCCTGCCATACACACTCACGAAGCCAGCACTGTTGACACCCAAAGTCCAGAGATCTCAGATGCCTGTCTAGAGGCTGCACCATGAAGACCCCATGGCCCCCCGATCCATACACACAAACCTGGTGACCATCCTCATAGTGGTGGCAGCAAATACCCACAGCCACCTTGGATGGACCCTAACCTGCTCCTAGGGGGACCCAGAGCCCTGGCTCCAGGCTGCATTCTTTCTCTTCTATAATCTCATCCTGCTTCTTTCCACTTGGATGTTCACACAGGGTCTCTCCAGCTCAGGACCCAGGGCTCCTTTGTGGGTGGGTATGTGTGGATCTGCCCCAGTTGCTCCCACCTGGGGCTGCAGAAAATAGTCCAATCCCCTTTACCAGCCCCTTGTGCCTCAGCCCCAGGCCTTAACCTACCAGTCAACCCAAGAGCCAGTCCACCCTCACTCCTGGGAGGGATGTGGACCTCAGGGGATGCTGGCAAGAAAGGCAACATCATTACTGATGGCTCAGGGGCCTCTGAGGATCTGCCAGCAAGAGGCAGGAAGCAATACCTGCTGGAGGCTCTGCCCTGAGCTACCTTAGAGGTAGGCCATAGAGTTGCCATGGCAATGTGACAGCCCTGAAGCCGGAGCCCACGAGCCCCTCCTTTTCCTACCCATACCCAATGCCCACTAGATTAGTGGCCCCTGTATGGAAATAATACCCACTGCCTGCAGGAAAGAATAAGGCAGGCACCGGCTGCTGCGGAGCTGGTGAGTACCAATATGCTAACTACCCCACCCGCCATCACTGGCGTGGGAGGCCCACCCTTACCTTCCTGTCCTGATCTGGCAAGCTTGCTTTAGCCCTCCACGATCCTCCTTCCCCACAATCACAACCCATTTTCTCAGTGACCTCCCTAAAGATGTCACCTCCATCCTCCCTCTCCATCCCACAGGCAAAGGACTTCCTTGATCTCTTTCTCACACCATAATTTTTCAAAAAGTTGATGTTTAATTTATATGCAGTGAAATGCACAGATCTTAAGTGTGTAGTTCGATGCGTTTTGACAAATATGTAGTCCACACCCCAATCAAGACTTGTCTTTCCCTTCTTCTCTTTTTGCCTCTGGGAGGTTATTTTGGAGGCTACAGATAGGAAGGAGCAGGTGGGACACTGGGAGGCAGGAGGAGGGACATAGAGAAAGCCATGGGGATGTTTGGAGCTTGTATCTGGGGACATGAGGGATGGAGTAAAGTCCAGCCAGACTGAGATGCAGACTTTCTCCCCTTCGATCCTGAGGCCCCGGTGTCTTTCACCCCAGGAAGCAAGAAGGCAAACCCCTGTCCAGATGTGGCAAAAGGCTTCACGTGGGGTGAGGTCTAGGAGGCTCACCAGAAGAGGCAACCACTGTCCTGTCTCCCCTGGGTCTTCCCACCTGGATGGCCAAGGGGCCTGCTCTGTTCTCTTATTACAATAATGCAGGAAGAATGAATGGCACTTTGACTTCCCCGAAAGCCAAGTGTCCTGGTGCCCGGAGGAAATACGTCCTCTCTCTGCATGGATCAAAGACCCCAGATGAGGCTAATGAAACTGTGGCATTTCCAGTTCCCATGTCCTTCTGAGGCAGGAGATAGATGGGCCTCAGGCTGAGCCGCTGGAGCTTGTTCCCTGTGGACAGATACTCCAAAATAGCCAGAGCCAGAGAGGAGCTGAGCCCTGCCCAGATAAAAGATAGAGACCACATATTTCTCATTCTTGAGGTCAAGGAGACCTTCCCGACTACACATGCGCAGAAAAGATCCTTGAAGGTCAAAAAGGGAGTGATGTCAACCTATCCATAGGCTTCTTCGCTAGAATCCATCTTGGCTAAGAGATGGGCGCGTGCACATGGGACGACCCTCACGTAAACCAAATAAGGACTCAGAACCAGGCAAAGCAAGATCACTGCCGAAGGAAACCCAGAAGAAATGCCCCATATAAGTGATTCAAACTACCACGAGGGTGCTACCCTCTCTCTGAGTCCACCCATGTGTGCCAATCACACGTACTCTTTTTTTCCTCCTAATAAACACTTACTTGTTTCACTACTTTCCGTCTCTTTGTAGAAGTTTATTTCTACAAAGCTGATGGGCCAGAGCTTTGTCACTGGCCACTGGTCCCTGGTGGTCTAATGGCTAGGATTCAGCGCTCTCACTGCCGCGGCCAAACTTCAGCCTCTGGCTGGAGAACCGAAATCCTGCTTCAAGCCAAGGCCACCTGAGATGACTTCCATTTCCAGGGGAGGGTGGCCAAAACTGGTAAAGGGAGGCTCCTTGCAGACATCAACCTCCAGGTGCTGCTTCCCTGAGCAGAGGCCCCAGGAGGACTGGGCTTCCGTGGGTGTCAAGTGCAGTCCCTGACTTACTAGAAACTTGCATGGATGACTCCTTCCCAAGGAGGCAGGAGATCCTCTGCAAGTTTTCTGGTCACTTGCCTTCTGATACCATCACCTTCCACTCTGGATCCCACTACAGTGTAAGCTCCTTGAGGTTTCCCTGTCTGACGCTTTACTGGGTATCTGGCACACACTTGGTGCTCAATAAATATTTATTGGGTGAATAAACTAATGAAGACTACCTAGCAACCAGTTGGATGGATTTTTTTTTCCTTCTAGTTACCTCTTGTCCTGTGTATAAGGCACTGAGCACACTTTGGCCCTCTCTCAGCCAGAAGACAAGGTGGTCAGATTACCAAGAAAGGAGACAAAATAAGGGCCCAGCCAGAGGTGATGGAAGGGAGGGTGGGGCAGAATTTGGGACACCCACTTTCTGGTCCAGGAATGAAGCCAAGGAGCATAGCATCAGGGTTAGAACTTGGCAAAGTCAAGAATACAGAGAGCAGAGTGCAGAATCCAAGGATGCCTCCAGGGGCAGAAATCCCCAAGGGCAAACAGGAAGTAAAAGGAGGAAAGTCACAGGAGCTGGGACTGAAGCAAGGTACACCTGGTGTGATTCTTCTAGAGACCGTCCTCAGCATGGGGCTTCCTCTCCAGATGCTCCCTGTACCCCTACCCACCTTGCTCTAAAACCCAACATTTGCCATAGCTGAGGTTTCACTCTATGCCCTGGTAACAGGTTTGAGGTTCACTAAAACAATTTTTCCACTTCCTGAACCAGATAGGCCAATCAGCTCCATGCTATACATTGTTAAAGCAGGCCCCATCCCCACTAGAATGACACAAATGGGCACCTCAAGGCAGTGAAACACAGTGACGGTTACAAGCGCAAATTCTATTGCCAGACGGCCTGAGTTCAAATCCCACTTCTGCCACTAGTGACCTTGGGCAGATTACATAATCTCTCTGCGCCTCAGTTTCCTCTTCTGTAAAATGGAGACTAATAATAATACTATGAAATAGTAAGAAATACATATATTGATCTCTGCCCCCAGTTCCTGACAATATTTATTATTAGTCTTAGACTAATAATAATACTGTGAAATAGTAAGAAATACATACATTGTTCTCTGCCTCCAGTTCCTGACAATATTTATTTAGTCTTTGACCCATAGCCCCTAAATCCTTTGTAATTTACTGAGTGAAAGGAGTGTCTGACACAGAGGTCCCAAATCCTTTGGAATTTCCTGGGTGATCGGAGTATCTCTTTTTTTCTCAAAACAGATAACTTTTTATTGAATTATAGTTGATTTACAATGTTGTGTTAGTTTCAGGTGTACAGTAAAGTGATTTAATTATACATATATGTATATATCTATTCTTTTTCAGATTCTTTTCCATTATAGGTTATTATAAAATATTGAATATAGTTCCCTGTGCTATACAGTAGGCCCTTGTTGTTTATCTATTTTATATATAGTAGTGTGTATCTGTTAATCCTAAACTCCTAATTTATCCCTCCCCCCTCTTTCCCCTTTGGTAACCATACATTTGTTTTCTATGTCTGTGAATCTATTTCTGTTTTATAAATAACTTCATTTGTATTTTTTTTTAGATTTCACATATAAGTGATATCATATGATATCTGTCTTTCTCTGACTTATTTCACTTAGTATGATAATCTCTAGGTCCATCCATGTTGCTGCAAATGGCATTACTTCATTCATATATATATGTGTGTGTAGATATATATATAGACACACCACATCTTTTTATCCATTCATCTGTCGATGGACGTTTAGATTGCTTCCATTACTTGACTACCATAAATAGTGCTGCTATGAACATCAGGATGCATGTATCTTTTTGAATTAGAGTTTTCATCTTTTCCAGATGTATGCCCAGGGGTGGGATTGCTGGGTCATATGGTAGTTCTATTTTTAGTTTTTTAAGGAACCTCCATACTGTTCTCCATAGTGGCTGCACCAATTTACATTCCCACCAACAGTGTAGGAGGGTTCCCTTTTCTCCACACCCTCTCCAGCATTCATTATTTATAGACTTTTTGATGATGGCCATTCTGACTGGTGTGAGGTGATACCTCATTTTAGTTTTGATTTGCATTTCTCTAATGATTAGCTATGTTGAGCATCTGTCCTGTGCCTGTTGGCCATCTGTATGTCTTCTTCGGAGAAATGTCTATTTAGGTCTTCTGCCCAGGTCAGAGTATCTTTTGATCTAATGAGGAAGATTCTTGGCAGGCTCCTGAATGAGGGTTGGTCACCAGAAAGACCAAGCCATGATTAGAAGTTTGGGACTTTCAGTCCTACCCCCCATTCTCTGGAGAGAGGGGAGAGGCTGGAAAATAAGTTAATAATCAATCATGCCTACGTAATGATGCCTCCATAAAAATCCCTAAAATATGGAATTCAGAGAGCATCCAGGTTGGTGAGCACATCCACATGTTGGGAGGGTGCTGCACCCCCAACTCCACAGGGACAGAAGCTCCTGAGGTTGGGACCCTTCCAGACCTCACTCTATGTCTCTCTCCATGTGGCTCTCTTCCCATGGAGCCCGACACAGGGTAAAAGTCACATACCTTGCAACAGTTAACAGAGCCCTTCTCTGCAATTCTTAACCTGGGCTGTGCATGGGAATCACCTGAGAACTCTAAACAACATGGGCACTGAGTTCCACCTCTGGAAACTCTTGCCCAATTGGTCTAGGGTAGAGCCTGGTATCAGGATTATTTTAAAGCTCCCAGAGGAGTTGAATGTGTAGGCAAGTTTGAGAACTACCAACCCCCCACCCCGACTTGATCTGCTTCCTGTTGCCCCTCTGATCTCATCTCCAACTACTGCCTTCTAGCTTGCTCTGTTCCAGCCACAAGGACCTCCTTCCTTTTCTTCAAACATGCCAGGCACATGTTGACCTCAGGAACTTTGCACATGCTGGTCCCTCTGCCCAGAAAGTTTTTCCCCTGAGTATCCACATGGCTCACTTCCTCATCTCCTCTAGGTCTTTGCTCAAATGTCACCTTCTTAGTGAGGCCTTCTCTGACCATCTCATTAAAAATTCAACCCCTCCTCCTATTCCAGGCTGTTCCGATCTCCCTCTTCCACCTTACATTTCCCCACAGTACTTACTACTATCTAACCTGCTACATAGGTGACTTTGCTTTGTTTATTATCTGTCCTCACCTAACTAGAATAGAACACAAGCTCCCCGAGGGTAAGGATTCCTGTTTTGTTCACTGCTCTATCTCTGGGTCTAGACTATTCTGTCACATAATAAGTGCTCAATAAATATCCTTTAAATGAACATATACTCTTCTCTCCCCTTGTAGATCCTCAGCTGCTCTTTCATCCCTAGAGCCCAGCCAAGTTCTCCTGGGCCAAGAAAAACCACACCCAACTAAATGGCATACATCAGGTACTCAATAAATGTCTATGAAACTGAACTGAACTCTCCTTCCCAAAGAATATAGCCCCCAAGCCCAGCAGCAAGATCTTTTCTGAAAACTCCAGATATAAGCTCACTGTGGTTTGCAGCTTTAAGAAAATTTTAAAAATAAGGGGAAAGTGGGGAAAAGAAGGCGTTGGTGGGGAGCTCACAAAAGTTAATGAGATTTTCTCAGCTACGGTACATGCCCACATTTTTAATAATTAGGAGTAATAAAAATTCTAACTGAACCTTAAAGGAACATCTTCTGTAACGAAGAGAGAAGTCAAGACAGACTTCTCTGTTGGGTGTAATGACTTGTTAGCCTCAGAAGATGGATGTACTTTAAAAAACTAATTTACAGAAAAAAAATAGTTGTTCATAAAAATGCAACTGATTGGGTTAAAATGACTTATTAACAGGAATGCCAGATGATTCTCGTTCCCTTAAGGATTAAATTAGGTTGTTAATCCTCCAAATTTCTAATGGGAGAAAGCCTTCCCCCTGCTTAGCAGATGGAGAAAGTGAGGCTGGGGGAGTAGGGAGAGAGTGACTTGCCTGATGCAGGCCAAGGGGGCAGACCCTGACTGAAGCCGGGAAGAGACCCAGGAGTCCAGACACCAAGTCCTAGCTCTGCCCCCAGCACTGTGGTGACCCCACCTCCCCACTTGCAGGTCAACAAGGGCCCGGCCACTAACTCTGCTCACCCACTGGGTCTGAGGTCAGGCAGGGGCCGGTCGAGGGGTAGGCGGTCACTGAGGTAGGCATTGTAGCCGTAGTACTGGAACTGCTTCAGGGCCACACGCCGGCCTTCGGGGCTGAGCTCCTGGCCCCAGTGTGCAAACAGAGAGGAGTCTGTGAAGGGCTCAGCCTCTGCCTCCTCAGGTTTGGCGGGGGCCTCTGGAGAAAGAAGGGATAAGGAGACAGTGGGTCAGAGTGCACCCCTGCATATACCATGACAACCCCTTTCCCTTCCTCACCATTGCCTTGGGTAAAACAATCTTAGCCCCAACTTTGGGGGTGGGGGAAGGGAGACTAGAATCTTCATGCTTCCGCAAACTCATTTATCCATCCATTCATCCATTCACCCACCCAACAACCACTAGCGCAACGGATATAGAAATATACCCAACAGGGTCTGCTGGCAAGCCAATGGGTGTGATCCTGATGCCCCATGGCTTTTCAGTTAGAACCTTCTCCTTTCCCAGTCTGCCTTCTCATCAGAGATGCCGGTCCCAGCCCGCGAATGGGACTTCTGCTTCTCTTTCCCCAGATCGCACCCCCATTCCCTGCCAGCTCTGAACCTGTCCCACACCCAGGTCCCCGAGCTGGGCATCTGCTCCCCTGCCCAGTTCTTGCCAGTCCACATCTGTCTCCACTGTCTGGTCCTGCTGTGAGTTTCCTGGTCCCACCGTATGACATTCACCTGACTGCAAGGACCCTCGGCCAGACTGCCTCCTGCTGCTTCAGGCTCTGCTCACCAGGATAGGGAATCGTTGGCACAGGGGACAGCCATACCACCCCCAAACCTCCACGCGCTCTGGACCCCTGGTAGACTTTGTGGGGGGCAGTGCTCACACCAGGTCAAGAAGAGCTCATCGTTTTCCTGGAAGCTTCCAAGAAAAATGGAAGAGGCATTATTACCTATAAGAGCAGAGGCTTGGATTCAAATAAATCCCTGCTCCACCGTTCACTGGCTACATGACCACAAGCAAACACTCAACCTCTCGACGCCTTGATTTCCCCACCTGTAATGTGGGAATAATAATACCCACCCACCACGCCCAAGATCTGTGAGGATTACCTACAATCATGTATATAAAACACTTGTCTCAGAATAAGTGCAAAACCAATGGTAATCAGGGTTGCTATAGCAAGAGGAGCCTGGAGGGTCATTTAAGTCCTTCTTCTATGGTGATAATGGGTAGGTCTTGCCAGGACATAGGCTGACAGGTCAAGACTATGGAATTCGTTCCCAGGGACAGGTAGTCAGGCCCACCATTCAAGGTCAGCAATCAGAAAAACTGGACAGAGATGCCAAGGTCACTGGACGGCGCCTTCCATGCTCATAAACATGATGTAAGAGACAGAGTCAGGAGCCTGGAATGAGACAGGGACCAGGAGGAAGCAGAAGGGGGGTTAGGAACAGGAGAGGCAGGCTTGGGACACTTGCCAAAGTCCCCTTAGCTGTCTGTATGGAGCCAGTAGGTGCATGCACACCTATGCCAGGTAACTTAAAGGTACAGGCCGAGACAGGCCAGGGGCTATAGGGTTCCATGGTCTTCAAGGTTGGAGAGCTCAGAGCTGCAGATCACAGCTCTTACCACCACTTCCTCCTGACGGACTCTTGGAAGAGCCAGTCTGGGAAGGGGAGGAGGCCTAGGAGTAAGAGGGGGACCCTTCCAGCACCTAGGAAGGGGTGCTGCAGGGGGAGGAAGCCCCCATCACTGGAGGTGCACAGAGGGTGTCATGGACAGAAGGGAGCTGTTGTAGCTCCCTGCAAATTAGAGAGCCGGAGATTCTGAAAGCAGAGCGAGCATGCCGATGCCAGAGACCTTAGTCGGAGAGATGCCAAAACGTGTGTAAATGGAGCTGGGACTCAAAGGCGCTGGGTGAACATGTGTATGCACCTCTCCTCTTCGGGGGCCATGTCCTTGGGACATACCCCACACTGGAGATCCGTGTAACTCCTGGGATAACTATCACAGCTAGCACTTGCTGAGTGTTTACCATGAGTCAGGCTCTGCCATAAGCATTTTTTACATATCGACTCAACTCACCCTACCAGGTGGGAAGTGCTACTGTCTCCATTTTACAGATAATGAAGGTGAGGCACAGAGAGGATGGGAAACTTGCCCCGGTTCACTCAGAAGGAAGTGCAGTAGCTGAGGTGCAATCTCAGGATGTCTGTCCCCCGAGGCAGTAGTCCTAACCACTAAGCCGCACTGCCTCTACAGAGCAAAGGGCTGGATAGAGGTGAATTCCAAAGACAAACATGACCTATCATCTCAGTTACCAATTTTCCTTAAAGATACAGAAGGAAACTCAGGTATGTTAAACATATTAGGACATATTAAAGAGTAAAATGCAAACTACATGTGCATTTCTATGACAAAGCCAGAGCTTTCAGGACCGTGGTGCTGCTCAAAGCTCCAATCCAGAACTCAGGCTGCCTTTGGCCCCCCAACTAGGTACGCTTGAAGGGAAACACGGGGCTCGCTTGATCTTGAAGGTCCTTGTTATCTCTCAAAAGATGGATGACTCACTCATTTGGAATGGGGGGTAGTAAAAATCTAAATCAGTGAATCAACTGAATCATATAATATTTAACAGAAATGGAGTTTTACTGCTCTCACATACCTAAATGGATATCACCAAGTAAAATGAGATCAGTTAATGAAAAAATTGTAATTCACAATTAGGCCAGTGTTTCATAAAAATGGATTATAACATATTAAAGTCCTGGGTTCCACCACATGCTCCTGCCTTTTTACTCAGTGTGGGTACAAATGACAAGAAACTTGAAAGCAGTGGGTCCTGAATAATGAGTCAGGGGCGTGACAATGGGAAGAGGTATATTTGTTGAATTTCTGCCTGAGCCAAGCACGGTGCTAGCTGATGTCCTTACCCAAGGTTATCTCTGTCATGCTCATGGGTGTGGACTCCATGAGAACAGGATGACCTCTGTCTTGTTCCCTGCTGTATCTTTGGCTCCCAGCACGGTACGTGGCTCTTACAAGGGGCTCAGTGCATCATTTTAAAACAAATCAGTTAATAAGTACCCCGTAGTGGTTATTTATTAGACATGAGGAAACCAAAGATGATGATGTTAAATGCCTAATCTGAGGTCACCCAGTTTGTCAAGGGCATTGAAGCTTTCCTCTGCATCATGAGTGGCAAACTATGGTCTGAGGACCAAATCTGGCCCACCATCTGTTATGTAAATAAAGCTTTATTGGAACACATCACATTCACTTGCTTACATATTAGCTATAGCTGCTTTAGAGCTACAAAGGCAGAGTGGGTATGACAGAGACCATATGGCTTGCAAAGTGGAAAATATGTACTTTCTGGCCCTTTAAGAAAAAGCATGAACCCCTGCTCTACACCTTACATTTGACATCTCTTAGGTAAGGAGGCTTTGCCTCTGCTAATCCATTCATTTTGTTTCCTTAAGAGCACTGGCTGTAGAGACAGAATCCATACTCCAGCTCGACCATTTACCAGTTCAGTCTAGCTTATCTGCACTTTAGTTCCTCATCTGGAAAGTGGAATGGATACTAAAAGTACCTTCTTCATAGGCTGTTGGAGTGTATTCAATGAGATGGTCCATGTAAGGAGCTTAGCACAGTGCCCGGCACATAATAAATGTTAGCTCAGTGAGCATCAGAGGCTAAGGACCCACACAGCCTCACAGCCCACCGGGGTGGCTCTTCCACTGACACTTCTTGAGTTCAGATCACAAAGAGGAATGGCCTTGCCCTGAGGTCCCAGCTCTGGAAGATGCTGCCACTGTGTAGCCCCCAGATGAAGGGTCTCCATGTCTACAGAGAGTGGCCTCCCCTTAACCAGTCCTAGACCCAACTCCCCTCACTCTCCACTAAGAAAGCAGACCTACAAGGAGGACCATGTCTGACGCAGCTGGAGCGGTAAAGAGGCCCCAGGCAAGAGCATCGGCTGGGTCCTCCGCAGGGGGCCAGGGGTGTCTGGACACATCTGGTGAGGGGCTAGACCCACGGATGTCTCTCACCCAGGGATGAGACCCGCCCCTACCCCCAGGAGGAGATGCAGGCTGTGGCCCCTGCTGGGGTTCAGACCTACTCAGCCATGCCTGACAAACTGAGGGGGTGACCAGAGAGAGGTGTCTATGCCGGGGGCTGAGGGCCCCCAAGGGAAGAGGTCATTCATAGCACAGTGAACTCAGTCTGGCGGCCGAGCCAGAGTGTTTGGAGGGTCCTTAGTACAGCACAGAGGCTGTGGTCCCAGCCCATTCCTCACCCGGCCCTGGCGCTTGTCTGTGTCCTACGGAGAAGAGGCTGAGAGGGAACGCTGAAGGGCCATTTCACCAGACGGCCACACACGGGGCTCAAGCGGCGCCTGTGTAACGCCCAGGCAGGGGAGCTATTCCTCTGCCTTCCCTGACTCACCACGAACAACCACGTGGTGTGGGCAGGAAGGGAGCCCCAGTGGGGCCTGAGGAAACCCATCGGCTGGGGAGACACTGCCATGCTATGCCCCTCTCTGCTCGGGACCTCCCATGGCCAACTGTCTCCCTCAGCCTCTGGACAGATGGCTCTACAGAGCAGAAACTGGAGAACAAGAACCAGAGCTGTCAGGGTCCCAGCAGGCCTGGGACGGCCAGTGGATGGGGAAGGAAGAACAACAGTTCTTACACTGCACTTACAGTGCAGACTGTAAGTTTGAAAGGCCCCGGATTGGCCATATGATTTGGAAATAGTTTATGAACCTACAAGCACGTATGCCAAAGTGCCACGTACTAACCATCACCAAAGGTGCTGTCCAAAGTGGCAAAGTGCCACTCAAAAATGATTTGAGGTCCACTGAGGAGGGGACTACAGACTAATCTTGGGTGTTTGCTGCAAAACCTTTGCCCCTGGAGCTGATCCCCTCATACACTGTATCCCAATTCCATTGCACTGGCCCTGCCAGGTGGTGAGGCCAGGCCATCGTAGTGGCCCTGTGATATAGGTTCTATCATTCACATCATAGATGAGAGGAAACTGCAGGTCAGAGATGTAAAAGAACTTGACGCTGAAACCATACTCCTGATGGTGGCCCTGCCTCCACATCGTGGGCTAGATACACGGTCTGGCTTGAGGACTGGAGAAACTTCAGGTCCCGGGACGCTGCTCAGTTGGTCTGCAATGGTTCACAGCAGTTGTTAAACCACAGAGATACCTTCACAGCGCTGGCAAACAGCTGCTTCCCAGAGTCCCTCCGGGCGGCCCTCTAACCCCAGCTGCTCTGGCCCTTTTCTCGGAATGATCCAGATCTTTCCACCAGCCAGCAACTGAAAGGTGTATGACCGGCCCGCCCAGGAGCCCCGGGATACTGCTCCACGCTGTGACCAGCATTCATGCACATTGGTTAGCGTCTGTGCCTGGCTGGTTAAGTACAATTTGACTATTACTTGCTCGAGCCCTTCCTGTGGAGGCCCCTGTGAGAAAGAATTATGGGTTTCTGGAGACCTTTCACTCAGCTCATCCGTTCCCCATGTTAGTGCCTGGGCGCCACTGTGCATGACCTGTTTTCCAGAAAGTTCTGCCAGTGATCACAGAGGGCATCCAGGAAATGCCACAATATGGTCTCAGAGATATGCCCACAGTGCTTGACATGCAGCCCACTAATGAGAGCAGAGAATTACAGATTCAGGTCCTGACAGCTTCCATGCTAATTCACTGAGACAGGAGGGAAGTGGGGCAGGAAAGCAGCTTGCGAAGCTTTGAGCAATTAATGCACCCAAGGCCGCAGGGCTGAGCACTGAGCCCAGGCTCACCAGGCAGGCACGATGAGCACGTCTGGAGACCCAGCCAAGCCTGTGAGGCTCCTGAAGCCGCTGTGCTGAAAGCAGGAGGAGTACCTGCGTGAGGGCAGCTGTTTCAGGGAGCAGCCCGAACGAGGGCTCGCCCAGCTGCTTTTGCTCCAGAGTCTGGGCGGTGCTGAGACTGCACAATGGAGTGGAAAGAAAATGGGTTTGGGAGTGAAACAAGACATTGTGATGCTGCCCAGTCCCACCCACTTCTGACCCCCTGTCCCCTCTAGGACCACGTTCCTGGAGATCCCCACCTTTTGAAGCTGAGCCATTTTGTCAGCTCCTGTCATGCACTTCAGTGGAAACTCTGAGGTGCTGGTGACTTTTTTTTGGAGGAGCTGCAGGAGAGGCTGTAGCCCAGATCCCTCCCAAAGCAAAAACCCAGCACCTGGCTCTGCCCTTGGATTTTAGGGTGAATCCTAAAATAGCAACAGAAGGGGTTCCATTGCATGATTGTTGCTGGAGGTCAAAGTGATTTGGGGCTGGACAGCAGGACTGGCCAAGCTCTACCGAGGGGACAGACAGAGCCACCTAGGACGTGGCTCACACGGCTGAGGACCCTTAGCCCGCTGCCCACGCTGGACTGTGTGCTCATTGGAAGTGGCAGCTCTGCTTCTGGTCCCTCTGTATGGGCGCCTTTAGGACTATTACCCCAGGAAAGCAGTGGAGCCCTCTTGTTTCTTATGGTTTTTCTCGGTTTCCTGTATGCCCCTCTTTCAGGCAGAGCTAAGAAGGCTTTGAGGGTGGCTGGGGAGGGGGCCTCCCTCCGCCCTGCAGCCAGCGTTGCAGCCAGTGCTATTTTGGTTTCTGAAGCTTTGGTGTTTGGTGGTGAGATCCAGAGCCCAGGAGCAGGGAGGTGGGAGGAAGCAGGACAGCCAGGCCGGTGTCCCCGGTAAACTGCCTGCCACGTGCACTGGGGCCTTAGGTCTAAGTCCATCCGGGGGACAGGCACAGACTGTCCTGTCTCCTGGTCCTCCTCCAGGAGTGTCCTGGGGACCTCCTCTCACCCCACAACTGGGTCTGCTCTTCACGCTTTCTGGACAAGCTCCACAGCCCAGCCCTGCGAGTCTCCATTTCCTTCACTGTGAAACAGGAACAGACCGCCAGGCTTCTGGGGAGAACCACTGTGAAGTCAGCTTTTGGAAGGATGAAGGCTAAGCGTTAAATAATAGAGCCAGCAGTGCTGAATAGCCCAGATAAGAATTCTTAAAAGCTGTTGCCTTTCCTTCCATTCCTTTTATTTTTTTAATAGCTTTATTGGGGTGCAATTTACATACCATAAAATTCACCCTTTTCAAAAGTACAATTCAATGATTTTCAGAAAAGTTTTCTCCCGTTCTTGAGATGTCTTGTTGCATGCTTTATTTGGGGTTAAAAAGAAAAGGGCTAATTGAATATCCAGAAAGGTACGTTTGCATCACCTGCCTGCTGGCTTCCCGCTGATGATGAGGGACCATTGTTCTCACTAAAGAGCCTGATGCCTGGGCCCCGCCAGCCCCAGAAGCCTAGGCAGCAGCGTCTGCAGAGCATCAAAGCCCGTTCACCGGAGCAGTGCTCACGAGGCAGGATTCACACCACCACACAGGGGGTGGTTCACCCCAGCACAGCAGCGGCTAGTCCCGGCTGCCTTCCGCTTGCCGTCGGTCGGCCGTGCCGCTTCCACGGCCCGGGATGCGTGTCCACCTCCCTTCTCTTCCAACACCCAGACCCCGGCCCAAAGTGGGGCCCCTCGGCCTGTCCCAGCCAGAGTGAGGCACCCGGAGCCTGTGGGAAGCAGGTGGTCCTGAGAGGCAGGAGGCCTCAGTCGACCCTCACCTCCAACACTGGGCAAATCCCCGTTTCCCAGTCTGTGAGAGAGACCCAGTGTCTGTGTTCCATTAGAGAGAAAAAGGAGGACTTGAGCACGTCATCGTGATGCTTTTCTTATACCTCGAAAAGCAAGACATTACGCCTCCCCTTGTACTTGGGCTCCTAAGGGGAAATTTTCAGATGTTTTATGTGCTAAGAGCCCTACTAGTAAAGAAGCGAAGTATTCTGTTGAGATGAGGGTCTTCCCCCCTCTCCACTTCTAGGCGTGCATTAGGACACGAGCTGAAGGTCTTTTGCCAGCAGCCCCTACAATTGGGCTTTCTCTTCCAGAAGGAGAAAACTAAGAGAACTGCTAAGAGAAAGAAGTGGGATCTGGCAGGAAAGGGCTTGGAGATAATCGGAAGAAAGGAGCTCTGACAGCCTCAGGTCCCACGCCATTCAAATCCTCTGCGTA
This sequence comes from Balaenoptera ricei, assembly GCF_028023285.1. NCBI lineage: Eukaryota > Metazoa > Chordata > Mammalia > Artiodactyla > Balaenopteridae > Balaenoptera > Balaenoptera ricei. The sequence continues at coordinate 68,904,083 of NC_082646.1, forward strand.
ACAACTTCATTCATCATGGCAAAGCCAAATCCGGAAGACCTTCCTCTGGCACCTGAAGAGCGCTGCGGGGAAGAAGAGCAGCTTCCTCAGAATGCCTCTCTACCAGGCAGGGTCAGGTCTGTGCGGCGATGGCGAAAGGGCAGCCTCCTGCAGGGGGTCTGAAGTCAGCTCTGCCCTTGACCGGCTACGTGACCTTTGTCAATCTCTCTGACCCTCAGCTGGCTCATCTATTTGATGAGGATAATAATACTTCTCACTCACCGCAAAGATTAGGTGAGTTGGTGGCATCAGTAAAGTGCTTAGCAAACCGTCAGACTCCTGGTAAGTGGAATAGTTTCCCGTTGCTGCCGTAACAAATGACCACAAATTTAGTGACTTAAAGCACTACAAATTTATTACCTTGCAGCTCTGGAGGTCAAGGGTCTGACAGGGTCTCTCTGAGATAAAATCAAGGTATTGGCAGGTCTGTGTTCCTTTCTGGATGTTCTAGTGGAGAACTCTTGACTCCTTGAATCCTCCTTTCCAGCTTCTAGAGGCCACCTGCTCTCCTTGGCCCACGACCCTCTTACTTCACGGTCAGTGCCAACAACAGTGGGTTAAGTCCTTCTCATGTGGCATCCATCTGACCTCTTCTGATCTCCTCTGCCACTTTTAAGGACCCCATGATTACAATGGGCCCACCTGGATAATCCTGAACACTCTCCCTATTTTAAGGTCAACGGATTAACACCCATAATTCCATCTGCAACCTTAACTCCCCATTGCTATGTCAGGAAACATATTCACAGGTTCCAGAGATTAGGATGTACAGATCTTTGTGAGGGGCACATTATTCTGCCTACCCCAGTAAGAGTTCCATCATTGTGGGTTTTGCTATTTATAAAGGCGCAATTCTAATACTCTGCTCTCAGGGCTGGAAGCCTGAGAGGGAAAGGAACAACAGCTCACATTTGTTGAGAGCTGACCATTTGCCAGCTCTCAGCACAGCGGCTCTCTCCTCCCTGACACTGCACTGGGACTGCACGAGGGGATACACCCAGGCAATCAGGGCAGGGCTGCCAGCCAGGTTCTACAAAGGAGCAGGTGCACATGAGGACAGCAGGTGGCCGTGAGCTGTGGAGGGGTCTCGTCCCTGACCTTGAAGCCACCTTGGCCCTGCGTCCCTCATGCACCAGCTAATGAACAATGAATGAGAGCCTGGATGGAGTGAGGCAGGTACTGCGGCAATCACCCTCCGGCCTCTCTGCTTCTTTCCCACCAGCTCTGACTGAACTATCCCCATCTCACCACCGGCCCTGCCTCTGCTGCTGTGATTTGAACTGGTGTTGGCATTTGGTTGCCCAAAACTCTGGCTTTCCAGTTCTATTGTCTTGGGGGGTTTCTCATCTGAGAATCTGAAACATTGCCCACTGGTACATACATAAAACAATCTGCATTCAATTTCATGGGAGTCATGAGAAGCAGTATGATATACAGCAGAGATGGGCAAACCTTTTCTGTAAAGGACCAGCAGTGAATATTTTAGGTTTGCAGGTCTCAGGGTCTTGGTTGTAACTACTCAACTCTGCCATGTCTCTGGAAAGCAGCCCTAGATGATATGTAGATGAGTGGGTGTGGCTTTGTTCCAAGAACAGTATTTCTACAGCAGGCAGCAGGTCAGATTTGGCCCCTGGGCTGCAGTTTGCTGACCTCTGGTGTAGGGGTAGCACATGCTGTGGCTCCTGGTTACTGCATCTACTCGACGGCCAGGTCATAACCGCTCTGTGCCTCAGTTTCCTCACTAGTAAATAGGATAACAATACCTGCCTTGTTGGGTAGCAGTGAGGAACGGAGGAGTGAACCCGTGTCCAGCACTCAGAACAGTGCCTGGCACCTTGTAAGCTGGGTGAAAGTGTTAGCTAGGATCTGCCTGCTGGTCAATAGCACCTGCCTCCAGGACACTGGCTCTGAATCACCTCTCTGCCTCGTTCCATGAGAGCCCACTCTGACTCCCCAGGTACTGGCCTCATGGGACACAACCCTAGCCCACCTAATCCAGCCCCAGCCGGAAAGGACAAAGGTAGTTACAATCCTGGATGTTCAAGTCACTGAGAACAGGACCCTGGGCATGGCCGGGACAGAGGACAGAGGAATCAGGCACCCTGGCAGGGGCTGGCAAGGACGAGAGAAGGCTAGGGCTCAGGAAGGGTGGCAGGTCCTAGCAAGAAACTAGAGAAGGAGTCAGGGGTCTAGGGAGAAGCACAGTCATTCCATTCTGGGCCGACATGGCAGGCAAGGAACAGGAATTCGTCCGACTCTGTGAGCTCACTGAAGATACTACGTGATGGCCTCTCGCAGCCAGTCAAATCTCACACCTGCTCCCTTGCCAGCCTGGGACTACTGTGCCCTCTCCCGCCCCCACACAGGCTGGGTTCTGGGCCTGGGTGTGGCTGAGCTCACAGCTGAGACAGCTGGGCAGGTAGGGATAGCCAGAGCTCAGCGTGTGCACACACACACTCATGGAAACGGAAATGGACTTGATTAAAAATTATGCAGAATGAAAGCTGCTAGTAAAGGTCCAAGTTTTTATGCTCTGAGCCAACCACATAAAGAACATGTGAAAAACTCATTTTAGGGAGTGACAAATGTACGTACCTCAGGAACCGGGATTTATAGGTGCCATTATGTGCTACTTTAAAACAACCCTTTAAACCTAGATTTCTGCCTAGGAGATATAATGAACTCTGAAGCACATACCATCATTTTTTTTTTTTTCCCCTGAGAGCTGACAGCCTGGAGCTGAGCACCCGGACTTCTAAATATACACTTCACCATTCACACATAAAACACAGTGTTTCCACACATCAATTTCTTGGAATGAACTAGCTGGTGACCCTGTTGATGTTAAAGTGGCATGCTTCTCCTGGCACAGATGCACAGATGGGAACAGCTGGGCTCGACAGTGAGAAAGAAATGCAGTCCTTTGCAGCAGGACAGCCGGCAACCCAGACCAACTTCAGACGCCTGCAACAGCTGTAGCTCTTAGGTGCTGGGACAGGCTACAGGAGAGTCCTTGCTTTGGGAAATCCACAGCCTGAGGTCAGCGGGGAAGAGTGTGTCCCTTCCTCTGTCATATTACTCTACCCTTTTCCCTCCAGTCTCAGCCTCTCCAGGGAAGCCTGCCGGTTTCCAGTGTCTTTCTTCTGGTCTTAAAGGGACAGCCACGTGCTGTCTTGCAGTGGTTCCCAAACTTTTAACAAGCATCAGACTTACCCAGAGGGCTTGTTCAATCAATGATCATGCTGGGCCCCACTCCCAGAGTTTCTGATTCAGCAGGAAGTCTAGGGTGGGGCCTGAGAATGTGCATTTCTAACAAATTCCCAGGGGACGCTGAGGCTACTGGAGGGGCCTCACTCTGAGAACCAGGCTGTAGAGGTGACTGGAATCACAGACCTCCTTCTAGCCCTGGCTCTGCAGCTCATTCACTCTGTGAACGGGCAAGTCGCTCCCTCTCTTCAGGCCTCAGTTTTCTCCTGGGTAAACATAAGAGGGTGGGATGAAATGCTCTATAACAGCGGTCCCCAACCTTTTCGGCACCAGGGACCAGTTCCGTGGAAGACAATTTTTCCACGGACAGTGGAGGGGGTGGGGAGGTGTTGGTTCAGGAGGTAACGCGAGTGATGGGGAGCGATGGGGAACGGCAGATGAAGCTTCACTCGCTGGCCCACCCGCCACTCCCCTCCTGCTGTACGGCCCGGTTCCTAACAGGCAGCAGACCGCTGCCAGTCCGCAGCCCAGGGGTTGGGGACCCCTGCTCTATAAGACCCTTTCATGTCCTCAAATGTGATTCTAAGCTGGTTCAGCTCACACAGGAGCTGGTGGCTTCCACTTAGGAGGAGAATGTTCAATGGTACCCCTAGGCCTCTAGTTCAAATTTTTTATTTTTTAAATCAACAAACCAAGGTCCAGAGAGGTTAAATGACTCGCCCAAGGTCACACAGCTCGGTAGCTGCTGATTCTCGGACCAGAAAACTAGACCAAGCCCCTGAATGCCCTCATTCCCTGCTCAGTGCCTTCTCCACCACCCATGAGGATTTCTGCAGAGCGGCTCTGGGGACAGACAACCTGCTTGACCACCAAGTCTTTCCAGTACCTCTGAGGAAGCCAAACCCCAGAGCCCGAGCCTTGGACAAACCAGCAAATCCTCCCTCAGACACCCCTCGCCAAGGCTGGTGCCCAGGTCTAGATCGGCAGATGCACCTGCAACCTACATGTCAGGCTGGCGGGGAGGTGAGAGGTGCTCTGCAGGTGTGGAGGGAGAGGATATTAATCACCAGATCCTGGGACTATTAACCAGGCTCCCAGAGGAGAGGAGAGTTCCTGTTTTGCTCAGTTATCACCAGCAGCACGCTCACACACACACAGTCACTGCAGCCCACAAAGGCTTGTCCGGAAAACAGATTGTTCTAGTCTCAAGGGGCTGCTCACCGCATGGAGGCAGACCATTAAAAATGTGTCATTTCAAAGATGAGAGAAGAACACTTGTAAAAACTCCACTCGGGTTCAACAGCCACATCTGAATCTTTAAGTGCACTTTACAGTGGAGAAGGAGTAGTAGCAGCCAGGGCCTGGGTGGGTCTGCACACAGGCTCCCAGGTACCCGGGCTGTGGGCACCCCAGGACCGAGCGCCACCACTCCCGGGAGCTGCTGGCTCCCTGGACATCTTTTCATTGCCGTCCTCCGTCGTAACTCTCCCAGCCCAGGCAGCCACGGCTGTATTTCAGTAAGGAAAAACGGATTTGTCCTTCGGAAAAAGTTAACAAACAGGCCCTCCCAACCCCAGGCTCCTGCAGGACCAGGAAAGGCTTTGAATCCACGTCAAAGAAGCCATCAAAGGAAACAGGCCATTTCAAACAAAATCCATTTCTCGGGCGTGACGGTAAAAATATTTATCACATGAAAGATGTGAAAACCTTTATGATGTCTTAACGCTCTGTATTATGGAGGCAGCATGTGTCCAGCGGAATGTGTGCAAAAAAACCCGTCGTGCCTGTGACTTTGAAAGAGGGAAAAATTAGTCCTTTCCATCTGGCAAATTCTTAATTTACCAACCCAGTCGTGCTGCATGGGCACCTGAGGCAAAGGAAGGAGGCGGGCCCGGCATTCAGCCAGACAAAATAAGCAAGGACTTCAGACAAAGAAAGTCTACATGTCCGGGACACAGTGAATAGGGGGTCCCACACTTATCTATCTCTGTCAGCCAGGGACCTTGAAAAGCATCCATCCTCACGTCTCATGTACAAGGTCAGACAAGGCCACTTCAGTGTGTCTCAGGATTATCCACAGGGTCTGAACTTTCTTCAGGCACCTCCATAATCATGAGCATTTGCTGTTCAAATGGATTTTCAAAGTGCATGATAAAGCCTGTTCCTACTCCCGGAAAGGATCACGAGGGGGCAAGCCAGACTTCCTGGGAGGCCCGAGTTTCTCAGGCTCAGATCTGAGGATGAAAGCTCTGCTCAGAGACCCTAGGGCATTGAGGTTCTACCTCCAAGCCATGCCTCAAGGTTGGTGGGTGACCAGAGAGGGCATTGGATTGCACAGCCTCTCATGGATCCATTAGCATGTCCTTCTCTTCGGGAAGGAGATGCACCCAGTTCTAATGCCCTTTCCTCCGGATGGGAGGCTTAGAAAGAAGCTCCCTTGTGGGCCCTGGCACACTGAAAAAGACACATGGGCTTGCCCTACCTTTCTGGGCACATGGAGAGGTGGAAATTAAACCCTATGCATTTGGAGTTATAAATGAAAGTTAATTCACGTACTCAACAAATTGCATCGAGATGCAGCTGTGCAGAGGTAGCCTAGTCTGGAAGTGAAGTATCAGACCTCTGAGACACACTGCTGGGAGTCTGGAACTTGGCTTCACTCCTCGCTAGCTGTGTGACCTGGCACAAGTCACTTAACCTCTCTGTGCCTCAGTTTTCTAATGTGGAAAAGTGGGGATAATCATAATACCTGCTTCCTTGTGGGGACTGAATAAATTAATGTGGGGCTCTCACATTCCATGTGCTATATAATCACTGGCAATTGTTGCTGTAGTTATGGGCAGGTACTATGCTGGGTGCTGGGATAGAATTATGAGCAAACAGTGGGGAGTTTATGAGGTGGTTACTCATCGCTTTCTCATCTTCCCCACCAGAGTCAGGTACACAGAGTAACTTAGAACACAAGTCTCCTCTATTCTCCCTAACAGGACGAGAGGACCCAGAGCCCGCTGGTACCCTGGGGTGGGGTGCCTTGGGATGCCCGAGGAAGGTCGGCCTCGGCTTCCTGCTCCTCACCCCATTCCTGCTAAGGTCAGGAGAGGAAGGGAAGTCGGGGAAGCCACACGGGAGTGGGGGAGACCAGTGCCACAGTGTGAGGGCCTCTGCATCAAGACGGATCTGCCTGGCTGGGGAGTTGGGTGGGAGGTGGTGACTTTTCCTTCTGGGTCAGTCTGTCACACTGTGCAGCCTTGGGCTAGGACACAGGGATTCCACCCCTATGCGGCTGTCACTCTGCAGGAATCCCCAAGGATTCCTCATAGCATGGGTGCTGATCTCTCCAGGTTGCCCTCTGCTCATGACCCCGTGGGATGGCACCTTAGCAGTAAAAACCAAGGCAGTCTGGAGGGTGAGGCTGAGAGGTAGAGCTTGGGCAGGGTCCCGAGGGCGGCCTCTATGAACCAGAGAGAGGTGACAAGCCCCTCCACTGTTGGGGATCATGAAGGGAAGGTCCCCAGACCCCTCACACACCCACACCACTCGCCTTCTACAAGACACACCACAGTCAGCATCCTAGACCACGGACTTGGGCAAGGTCAGCCCCATGTTAACCTCTCCTCCTGCCAGGCCCCAGGAGGAGGAATGGAATTGATGGACAGTGTGTGGGCTCTCCTGTGGGGAGGGGCTCACCCTGCCCAGATGTCCTGCCTCCTGAGCTCTTGTCTCCCTGCATTCCTCACCAGTACACTGCTGAGCACGGTGGGTCAGAAAGTTCCCAGATGCAGACATGAGGCAAAATCAGAGCCCAAAGGACCCGCAGGAACCATTCATCCAGACCAGTGCTCTTGGCCTTTTTTTGATTATAACCTACAGTAAGAACTATATTTACGTCTAGTACACGCATGCAAACATACATAAGGGAAACCACAATTTACAAAACAGTCTTTAGCCTTACCATATGTGACTAACTCTGGTATATTCTATTTTATGCTACAATATTTTGTTAAGAACGAATGCTGGTTGTGACCTAGGAAATTGATTCTATGACCTACTAATGGGTTGTGACCAGCATTTTGCAAAACAATGATCTAGATCAATGGATTGCTACCTTTTATAAATCAATGCCTCCTTTTCATAAATGTTAAAAATCCCTACCCTCCTGTCATATTCTTTGAAATTTGAAAATAAATTAACTATCACAACTGAAAACAAATAAAAATAATGGCCATTTTGGAGTATGTTTCTTCAAAGTATGTGTGCCACCTAACCCTACTTTCCAAAGACTTTGATATGGACATCCCATAGGAGAGAAGATGCCCCCCCCAGTTGAAAATAACCTAGCTAAGAGTGGTTTTCAAGAGCTTCTATGGAGGCCCCTTGGGGAAAATGGACCCTGTGTTGGGGGAAGGGGAGGGCTGTGGTCCCTCTTTCCGCCTCTACCATAGCTGCTTTGATTGAGTCTGTTTATATGTTAGGGTTTTGTATAGGAAACCCTTTAAAGAAAGGGTCATTGGCTAAAGAAAATGGTTTGAACCCCAGAGGCTAGTGAGTTCATCTGTCTCATTTCCCTGGGGAGAGAAAAAGGCCAAGTCATTCATTCCATCAGAAAGATTCAGGGACTTGCTGAAGATGACACAGAGAGGCAAGGTTAGGGCAGAAGTGAGACGGAGACAGGACAGAAGGTGAGACCTGGTCTATGGCCACACCACCCTGAACGTGCCCCAGCTCATCTAATCTCGGAAGTGGGACCTGGGCAGGGTATTCTTAGGTCTTCCAACTGTTTCAAAAAGACCCAACGATAAGGACATGCACAACGAAGGGACCCAATTCCTTGGCTTTGAGTTCGATTTCTAGAAGACTCAGCATGGAAAAATACTAAGTCAGAAGCCCTGCTTAACAGCTACGTGTGGCTTTGATAAATAAAAGCGGGAAAATGAATTGATCATCTCTGAACAGGGCCAGTGTGTCTGGAGGAGAGCATCTTCTTAACCTGGGGTCCAGGAGGAGGGGAGCTCTTGATGGAGAGAAGATAGAAGAGGGTGTGTGTGCATGTGCTCAGAGAGGGAGGACGGCGGGGGGAGGTGAAGAGGGTTCTGCTGGCTTTTCCACTAATACACAGAAGCCGATGCCAAGTGTCAAGCCCATGGCTCTGCGGCACCCACTACATCGGCTGCTGCTGCCCCAGGCTAAGTCATCCACCATTTGATAATCAGAACACCCCCAGGACTGGCTGGTTCCAGCTGCAGCTGTGACCCTCTGCTCCTTCAGAGGGGCTTTTCTGACCCAGAGCCAGGAGAGGCAATGTGATAGAGGCTCTTCTCTGGACTCCAGCAAAATCCTCTGAACACAGCAGAGGCTGTCATGCCTATCTGATGGCCAGCCAGAGGCATCAAAGGGAACCACTCGGTGTTCTGGAGTGAGCCCAGGTCCAGGCCATATATGTCTCTGAGGGTTGGAATCAGCCCAGAAGACACACACACACACACACACACACACACACGCATGCACCCACAGAGCACAGACAGGCACTGTCCCTGAGGCTGTGGCTTACCCGAGTTCCCAACCCTGACTGCACATCAGTGCTAACTGGGGAGCAAAACAACAACAAAACTACAAATGCCCAGGCCTACGCCAGACTGACCGATTCAAAATCTCTGCAGGTAGGGTCCAGGCATCTTTTTTGTTTGTTTCATTTTTTAACCTCTCCAGGTGATTCCAATACACAGCCAAGATTTAGAACCACTGGGCTGGGGAATAGTTTCCAAACTGCAGTGCGTACACAGAAGTCCACTTGGAAAGTCTGGGGAAAATACAGATTCACCCCAAGATGGGCCATCCCCCAAGATTCTGGAGCAGAAGGTCTACAGGGTAATTATTAACAAGTCCTAAGAAATGAGCTCCTCCCTATCAACAGAACTTCATGTCAATTCAAACCATCGCACATCTCAAGTAACAAAGCAACCCTTAGTGTTTTATCCCCTGAACAAGTCCTGTAATCCTTTTACATACCGTTAAGTGTTTTATTGGACAAACACTATGCCTTCTCTCAGATGTAGCAATATGGTATCATTACCCTCTTTCAAACAGCCTTTTGGAAATTTAATAACTGATGATGCCAAGGTCTATTTTCCTCATCTGAGCATCATGATGTCTCATTTTCCCGACCTGAGCATCAGAAGATTCCCCCTCCCCGGGGCAAACTGTGGAAGGCACTTGGATATACTCAGGTATAGAAAAGAAAGCCACTCAAGGCCCAGAGTCGTGATGGTCCCAGACCCGCTGGTGAGCTCCATCTTCCCTCCTGCCATGAAGTTCTCATAAACGGCTGAGTCTTGTTTTGAGATGCTGAGTCTTTTCTCTATTTATGACGCAGTGTTCCCCAGCACGCACGTTGAGAAACAGAGCCGCTGAGCCTGGGCTGCAGGGAGGTTGCCAGAGAGTAAAAGAGGCCAGGTTGGGGGTGGGAGGATCTCACAGGCTCTTCGTTGAACCCCCGCTTCCCTTTGTTTCCTGTTGGCAGGATTCTTGGAACTGGGGGCTTTTTCAAACAGCACCCCTAGAAATCAAAGTGCCCCCCTCCACTTAGAGAACACCGGCTTAGCCAGCAGTCACTGCAGAGGGGCTGCAGCAGATTCTGCAGGTGTTGGTGCTGGGAAAGGTTGGGAACCATGGCAGGAGGGATGCAAAGATGAGGCAGCCTCCCTGCCTCCAGTGACCTCACACGTAGGTATGAGATGGGCAGGTAAACAGGTGTTCTGCCTGTGTACCGCCATTCCACAAGGGGCGGGAGGGATGGCTGGCTGGACAGATGGACGGTCATACCGACAGAGGGTCATTCAGACCTACTGCTGCCGCCAGGGTTTGGTAGGGAGAGTGTGTCGGGCGCAACTGCTGCCTCTGGAGATGGGGCCGGCAGAATGCAGCACTCTACGTCACTGCCAATAAGCCAGCTCTGAGGAGACTAGTCTTTGGATCCCGGGAGCCAGGAAAGGCAGTCTGAGCTGTATAAACACAAAGGAGCCAGTCTGTTTTCTTGCCTCTGTGACCGTCGCAGATGGTGCAGCACTAACGAAGGCCCCAAACCACAGGCCCAGACTGTTCCCGGGGACTTCACAGAGGGAGTGGATGAAAGGCATCTGGGCAGCTCTGCAAACCTGCCCCGCATTATAAGTGCTCCTGATACCTCATGGCACCACGTGGGCCTCACTGTTCCCATCTGCAGCGTCCCCTTCAGCGGCAGCCCAGGCTTTTCCTCAGGAGCCCAGAGAGGCCCTCGGAGGCTGGCGAGGCAGCAGGGGCATCGGGGAACAGGCAGTCCTTCCCCGCAGCATCCTCAGAGCCCTGACCCCACAGGCCACTCAGCCTCCCTTAGCATCCACTTCGTGTGTGAGCACATCAAGCGCCGAATCTAGCAGACCAGGGTTTGACTCCCGGCTCTGCCACTCATACCCTCTGTGACCTCGAGCAAGTGCCTGAATCTCTCTCAGCCCCTCAGTTCACTCGGCTGTGGAAAAGGGATGAAAAGAAAACCGACCTTCCTCAGAGTTGGGAAGGGTACCCGAAACATTTCACAGAAAGCATTTACCATGCCTGGGACCTGGTAAGCACCCAGTCAATGTCAGCGAGCCGTAGTATTACTAAGGTCATTGTTGCCACGTGGAGCGGTGACAGTACAGGATACAGAAAAAAACCGAGGGCTGAGAAGCCAGATTCCCAAGCACAGGCCTCTGCCCTCTACCAGCCACACGAGACCTTGCACTCCGAACCTTTTAAACCTCAGCTTGGACCAGACAACAACTACCAGCCAGACAACCAGAAATACTGTCTTTCCAATCTGCTTTTGTCTCTCAGGTTACCTTGGCCAACTGACAGGGACACCTGGAAGGGGATAATTTTGAAGTTGTGCCCAAGGTGTTTCCCTGCCTTGGGAGGGCTCAGAGCCAGCCCTTATTCCACACTTGGCCCCAGCTGTCACTCTTATTGTGTCCCTGAGGCTATAGACCCTGGACCTCCAGGCTCAGGACCAAGTCTTCAGCCCCTGGTCCCCAGAGTTGAGACCCTGGGCACTAAGGTACACCCACGGTCCATCTCTCTGCATGTTCCTATTGCTGGCGCAGAGGAAGTTATACTCTGTTGTACCCCACTTTTCTGGCCTGGCCCATAGATGGGAACTTTCACCTTCTCAGAAGATGGGAAGAAGCCTCCTACCCTTCTCCATGCATCTCACTTTCTCCTTAACATTAGGGTATGAGTTGGCTGGGTAAGTGACCACGCTGTAGACCCCATTATTCCTTGGGTATAGCCTTGAGAACAGTGATAGGATAATTAGTCACTGGCAAAATTTTGATCTTTTGCTCTCTATATGACTCCTTTCTACTCCAGGGCTAGTTGAGATATGGGCAGAGACAAGGCATTGACTGAAAGCTTGGTTAAGACCGCACTAGCTGGGTCCCTTGGCAGATTCTCAGACCCCTTCCTTCTTCCAGAGAGTGTCTTCCTACCACTGTGAGCCCTCTGGTTGGCCTGTAGCAGCATCTCCCCAAGGCCTGTCCCCACACCCGAAGACCAGGAAGGACTGCCAGGACCTGCGGCTGCCATGGTGTGTCCATGGCACATCCTCAGTCCCCAACCACCTGTGGCTTTAGGACACATTCCCTGTGTCCCAAGGACACTTTCCCCCTCCATATCCCCATCCTAAAAACCTTTGCCTGGGAATCAAATGTCCCTCCCAATAACTTCTTGATTCCTCCCCATGCACACTCAGAAGCCCCTGCACATCAGTCATCACTCTCTCCTCTGCATCTTCATCCCCTACCTTTCCTCTGGATCATTCTCCTGACATCATCCACGTGCCCCAGCCCCCCTCATCTAATAAAACCCTTCCTGGATCCCCTCACCCTATCCTGTCATTTCCCCCTTTTCTTCAATTCCAGTCTTCTTGTAAGAGAAGTCTACACAGACTGCCTCCTCCTCGTCCATCCCTAGACTTGGTTCTGGACTCCTCTCATGGTTGCAGGGGTTCCCCGAGTGCAGGACTGTGTCCTCAAAACATGCCTTCATCCCTGGACATGGCACAGGGCTTAGCACATGACAGATGAACAACAGATGTTTGATGAATGAATGAACGAACAAATGAACACCACTCGCATAAGCCATACCATCCTGTGGGCTTCATTTTCTCATCTGTAAAGCAGCGAGGCAGGTAGGACTGGTCCGGCTCTGACATGGCATTGCTCTGGGACTTCCCTCTCCATGCCATCACAACAGACAGGCGGTGACTGGCTGCTTATGATGGTGTCAGTGTCTGGGGTGGCAACATTAATCCCAGGCAAGCTTTATTTTGCTCTGATTCCCTGGCTCTCTTTCAATACATCCCCTTTCCTTTCACTTTGTTGAGCACACCAGCCAGCTCTGCCACGAGATTTTGAGTTTACCTGAGATGATATTTATAACATCCACAGCACAGGACTTGGCACATGAAAGTAGAATCCTTGTGGAACCATACTAAGCAAGAAAACTGGGGCTCAGAGAAGTTCAGTAACCTACGTGGGGATACCCAGCAAGAAAATGAGGTAGGCAGCTTCCAGACATGCTGGTCTCATTTTAGTTCTTTGGACCGCCCCCAAACAAGATACTCTCAACCCACCTCTGAGACACAAAGGCCCAGAAAAATCCCTGGAACCATACAGGACATTATTGAATAAAATTAAATAGAACTCAATATTAAATAGAACTCAATACTGTCACTTATTTGACTATCTCAGAACAAAATGCTCTGAGGCAAGAGCTTGCACGAGTGAAAATGTTATTTATTGAGCAATCAAACGAAAGCGCTCTGGGCCCAGAATATGCTCTCGTATAGAACTTACTTTATAAATACAAACCCAGTCTTATTCCAAGGTTTGAAATGAAAGATTTGCCTTTCAATGGAGAATCTGCATTTCAACATAAAGGTGTCTTAGTTATTCACCAGAGATGCAAGATCCGATTAATGCTGTATATTCAGCATTTAGAAAGCCCAAGGAGTCCAGAAGGCTCATTTCAGGCCTAAAGGCGGCAGCATGCACAAAAGGTGCCTAGTGAAATATGTGAGTGTCACTTGCAGCATCTTGGGTACCAGCTCTAAAGGAAGTCTCCAGGGACAGCAGCATCAGGGTCATCCTTCTGCAAGGCTGAAGTGTGCAAGTGTGTAGTGAGAGAGAGGGACAGGTTCACTCCCAGGCGCTTAACTTTGTTATGCTAATTGAACACCTATTACCTGTCAAGTGCCAGGTGCTATGGCTGCAACAGTGAACTTGTCAGGCAAGTCTGCCTCAAGGACCCTATATTCTTTTTTTTTTTTTTAACATCTTTATTGGAGTATAATTGCTTTACAATGGTGTGTTAGTTTCTGCTTTATAACAAAGTGAATCACTTATACATATACATATATCCCCAAATCTCTTCCTTCTTGCATCTCCTTCCCTCCCACCCTCCCTATCCCACCCCTCTAGGTGGTCACAAAGCACCGAGCTGATCTCCCTGTGCTATACGGCTGCTTCCCACTAGCTATCTATTTTACATTTGGTAGTGTATATATGTCCATGCCACTCTCTCACTTTGTCACAGCTTACCCTTCCCCCTCCCCGTGTCCTCAAGTCCATTCTCTAGTAGGTCTGCATCTTTATTCCCGTCTTGCCCCTAGGTTCTTCATGACCTTTTTTTTTTTTTTTTTTTTAGATTCCATATATATGTGTTAGCATACAGTATTTGTTTTTCTCTTTCTGACTTCACTCTGTATGGCAGACTCAAAGTCCATCCACCTCACTACAAATAACTCAATTTCACTTCTTTTTATGGCTGAGTAATATTCCATTGTATATATGTGCCACATCTTCTTTATCCATTCATTTGTCGATGGACACTTAGGTTGCTTCCATGTGCTGGCTATTGTAAATAGAGCTGCAATGAACATTGTGGTACATGACTCTTTTTGAATTATGGTTTTCTCAGGGTATATGCCCAGTAGTGGGATTGCTGGGTCATATGGTAGTTCTATTTTTAGTTTTTTAAGGAACCGCCATACTGTTCTCCATAGTGGCTGTATCAATTTACATTCCCACCAACAGTGCAAGAGGGTTCCCTTTTCTCCACACCCTCTCCAGCATTTATTGTTTGTAGATTTTTTGATGATGGCCATTATGACCGGTGTGAGATGATATCCTATATTCTATTGATGGAGATACATTAAGTAAAATAAAAGCAGGTCACTGCAGACCATGACAGTTGTAATGAAGGAAATAGACCTAGTGGCATAATAAAGAGAAAGCTGGAGGGGAGGTGCTGCTTTAGGTAGAGTAGTCAGAACAGGTCAAGCTGAAGATGCATTTGAGCAGGTATCTGAAGGATGAGAAAAATGAGCCACAGGGCAACGGAGACAGCAAGCACGAGAGTCTTGTGGCTCAGGGGGTCCAAAGAACTAAAATGAGACCAGCGTGACCAGAACCTGGAGAAAGAGCTCACAGGACTCTGTAAGCTGTGGTAAGGAGTGTGGGCCTTGTTCTAACAGCAAAGGAAAGACTTTGAAGGGTTTAAGCAAAAGAGAAACATGAGCTGATGAACATATTAAAAAGTTGATTCTGGGGCTTCCCTGGTGGCGCAGTGGTTGAGAGTCTGCCTGCCAATGCAGGGGACATGGGTTCGAGCCCTGGTCTGGGAGGATACCACATGCCGCGGAGCAACTAGGCCCGTGAGCCACAATTACTGAGCCTGCGCGTCTGGAGCCTGTGCTCCGCAACGAGAGGCCACGATAGTGAGAGGCCTGCGCACCGTGATGAAGAGTGGCCCCCGCTTGCCGCAACTAGAGAAAGCCCTCGCACAGAAACGAAGACCCAACACAGCCAAAAATAAATAAATAAATAAATAAAATTTAAAAAAAAAGTTCATTCTGGGCAGAGAATGTGGGAGGAAGCCAGTTAGAAGTTATTGAGCAGTCCAGGTAAGAAGTGCCTCAGATGAGGCTAGTAGTTGGAGATGCAGATAGGTAACCAGATTTAAGTTACCTTTTAGAAGTAGAAACATCAGGCTTTAAAGTTAAGTAAAGGTGGATTCATTCATTCATTCAACAAACATTGAGGATCAATAAATGGGAGACTCCCAACCGTGGAAGAGTTGCTGGAGCAGAGGTAAGGCTTTGGAGGCCCTAAATTCACCATAGATTTTATATCTATAAATATATATAGCTATATCTATCTATCTATCTATCTATCTATCTATCTATCTATCTATAGTGATGCACCTTTCAGGAAAAGGTATTGCATTCATTCAACAAACAAATAGAGAAGGACTACTAAATACCAAGAAAATTTCAACAAGTAGATTTCAACTTTCTCTCACTTCAATTTTATCACAACAAAGAGCATAACCAAAGATCTCCTTATTCTTTTTCTTATATTTCTACTTTATGTCATTTCTCTGGATGCTTTATACCTGCAAAATACATCTTGTTATCATATTACAGTCACTGCATCTCAAATAGCTGATAATTATATTTCTAGAGCCTGTTAACATTTACTTTCTACAGTGATATCCTTCTAAATATCCATGTGAGTCATTTGTTTCCTTTTTTTCTAAAAATCACAGGTAGGTGCTCAGTGGAAAAACAATCATTAGCCTCATTAAAACAGCAGGGTGAAAAGCTGAGAGCATGGCTCCTGACATCCTAAGAGTTTAGACCTGGAGCCCCTGAGACCCCAAGTTGAGTTTTGTTCCTTTTAGTGATAATGAATGTTAAAATCCAAAGCATACTTTAAAACAAAATCTTTGAAACTTGGCCAGAAGCTGCCGGCTTCTATTGCTTAGGCTCAACATGGGACTTAACAATACTGCTAGCCAGCCCTGAAAGGAGCCATGCGGACTGTGGTGGTACCTGCCCAATATTTACTTCTTGTATGTTCAGAAGATGCTCAGCTTCAGGCACAGAGACATTAGAAAACTAGAAAAGAGCCAGTTTGAATCTCCCAGCCGCGGCAGCCCTCCTACAGGGAGCCTCAAACGAAACAAGTCCCCCGTGGCCTCTGGATGGCCACTGTCATGGTCCACACTCATCTGCTACACACACATCTTGACTCCATAGAAATCCAAACCATGCAGACCCTGAATCCACTGTCTACACCAGAGGAAGCAACAGGTGCCAAATCTAGGAACAGAGCTGGGGAGCCATGGTCTTCATGGCCCCTCTCCTTCTCTAAACTCAAGACTTCCTGTATGCGGACATGGCTCATGATGACGGAAATACAGACATGGAGAAGCCAGAAGTGTCTTCTCTGTTCAGCCTCCCCTTCTTGTCCTCTGGAGGCTGTGATCTCTCAACATATTTGTTCAAGAATCATATTTCCCCTTCATATCTGCTATCCAGGTCCATAGCAGAAATCAGAAATCAGAAATCAGTTTAGTTCAGGCCTCCACCCAAACCAGCTGATAACTCTAGCTCAGTGTCAAGGCTCTTATGAATAGCAATGGAATTGGGGGTCATCTAGACACCAATGACAGCGTAGAAATGGGATCCTTCAAAGTTGGGTGCCCCTGGAATCCCAGGCTCTTACCCTTGCAATAGCTGACTTACTGGGGCCTGGAACTCTTTTTTTTTTTTAATTTATTTATGGCTGTGTTGGGTCTTCGTTTCTGTGCGAGGGCTTTCTCTAGTTGCAGCAAGTGGGGGCCACTCTTCATCGCGGTGCACGGGCCTCTCACTGTCGTGGCCTCTCTTGTTGCGGAGCACAGGCTCCAGACGCGCAGGCTCAGTAATTGTGGCTCACGGGCCTAGTTGCTCCGCGGCATGTGGGATCTTCCCAGACCAGGGCTCGAACCCGTGTTCCCTGCATTGGCAGGCAGATTCTCAACCACTGCGCCACCAGGGAAGCCCGGGGCCTGGAACTCTTTTCACCAGGGATATATATTTCTGTTCTCCTTCTGTGTTTTCTCCTGTGGTTATTCAGGAATACTCAGAGCCAGGGAACGTGATTCCTCTTGGGTGAACAGAGCTAATTGGACACATTTAGAAGGAAGAAATTTCTCCCATAGGCTATAAAATTAACAGCAATAAATAAGCAAATAAAACGTGCTTCCTATCAGTCTGGAGGTGCTGTGGCATCCTCCTTTATTGGCTCATAAAGCATCGCCTGGCAGTCTTGCTCTGCTATTGACACCTCCAGTGACAAGGCTAAGCTATCAACTCACTAATTGGAATGTCCTTTTTTCAGGAAACTTTCTGAAGGAATCAAATTTCCAGCCCTTGGGGCTTCCCTGGTGGCGCAGTGGTTGAGAATCTGCCTGCCAATGCAGGGAACACGGGTTCGAGCCCTGGTCTGGGAAGATCCCACATGCCGCGGAGCAACTAGGCCCGTGAGCCACAACTACTGAGCATGCGCGTCTGGAGCCTGTGCTCCGCAACAAGAGAGGCCGCGATAGTGAGAGGCCCGCGCACCGCGATGAGGAGTGGCCCCCGCTTGCCGCAACTGGAGAAAGCCCTCGCACAGAAACGAAGACCCAACACAGCCAAAAATAAATTAAAAAAAAAAAAAATCCAGCCCCCAGTGTCTCTTTCAGAAGCCATTACTCAGATGTGCTTAGATACTTGCAATGCTATTTCATAGCAACTTTCAGATGGTATGACAAGTGTGCAAGGGGGAGGCAGATTCTTGAAGATGCCTGTGTAACAGGAAATGCTAAGCTGGGAATTTTCACTACGGCACCAAGATGCAATGGATACTAGATGCCCAAGTTGAGCTCCTAGACAAACCAGCATGATACTCAAGTAGGTGATTGGAAAGGACTGGGTTGTTAGAGATTAAAGAGAGGCTCTGTGAAGAGCTTTTCTGAGTTGGGGGTCTCTGTCAAGTGGAAAGGCTGGATGACCTACCTCCACACCAACCTTAATGTGAGAGGCTTCAGTGGAACCATCTACAGAATTGACATGTGTTCTCCAGATGTGGGGCACACGGGAGTCTCGTAACTGATGCCTCATGCCTGAGAAAGCTAAGGCAACCACTAAACAGCCCCCACAAATGCCGGACAATGGTGCACAAACATGGAACCCAAGGTGGGAGTGTCAGCCTGCTGTCATTTTAATAGGTCTGCTATCCAAGAAGGCAGCTTGCCAAAGTAAGGGATCTTTCAGTAAGCCACCGTGAGGATCAGAAACTATGGGAGGACTGGGAGTAGCCAGTTAAAGCTGAAGCATGGCCTCTGTCAAGGAAGTTGTAGTTACCTGGCCCAGCGGGGGAATCTCCAGAGAACTCATGAAAATTATAACAACAGAGTCAGCCTTCATCTCTGCCAGGCGCACAAGGCATAAAGCCGTCTTCGGACAGTATCAGCCGAGTAAGAGCGATCCTGCGCCTCCCACCCCTACACTTTTCCTCCCTCCTCCTTTCTAGAATGGTGGGAGAGCACAGCTAGCAAATAAGGAAGGAGGCATGAAGAAAGAGAGAAGCAGGACCACACTGCTCCTCCTTGGACTGCAGAGCCTTTGGAGAAGAATCAGCATCAAACCAAGTTTGAAGTTTTGCTGATTATATGGCACTGTACCCTCTTAAGGACGGAATTGAGACTGTTTTGGTTTAAATTAATCATATGACTTATTCTTGCCCATTAATTAAAAGAAAGTCCTGGTCCTGTCTGAATTTCTACCCCCTTGCGGTGGAAGACTTAACTCCTATTGAGGATGTTTGAAAGGCAGTGGTATCAAAAATAAAGCTGCTTCTATAATTATACCTCAGGGGTCCTGTTTATTCAAAGTACCAGATTCACCGAGTTAGAGCAGAAAGGGAAGGCTTCATTTCATCGTCCATGGTTGATGGCTAATTCTCCCCGGAAGCCCTACAATTAGGAGCTGATCCCTTTGGGACCTCATGCTCGATCTAAGATGAGAGCTTAAATCCCGTTGGGACTTGATATTTTCCTCACTGTGGAGGAAAGCCTCACTGAGGCTTTATGCTCTCAGCAAGACAAGTCTATACTTGGGGCTGTTTGTCTCGATTTGTCCCCAAAGATAATTTGGGGATGTATAGAAGATACTAAAACCTTCCACAGAGGAAAAAGAAAAAACAAAACAGGTCATATATAAAGGAGCAAAACAATTGGATGGCACCAGATCTCCAAAGCAATACTGGCATTTAGAAGTCAGTGAATCAGCACCTTCAAAATTCCAAGGAAAATTTTGTTTTCAACTTGGAGGTCTAAAGCCAGATAACCTGTCAATCAAATGTGAATGTAGACTAAAGATATTTTCAGACATGCAAGGGCAAAATATTTATTTCCCATGGCCTCTGTCTTGGGAAGCTGTTGGAAGACAAGCCTCTATAAAAAGGGAGTAAACCAAGAAAGAGGAAGCCATGGGATTAACCCAGGGGATTCAGCCCAGGAGCAAGGATGAGGGATTCCCCCCAAGATGAAGTTGCCCTGAAGCCTCACACAGCAGCACCGAGGCAGGCCTGGAGCAAACCACCCGACTGGAACAGAAGGATCAGGCACTCCAGGAAACAAAACGAAACTGATGAATTATATGAGATATTCAAATATTTGGAAAGTAATGCCAAAGGTGTAAAACAGATACGATAGAGCACACAGGAAAAACAAATCAATGCTAAATACTAATGTAATTTTTTTTTTATAAAAAGGGCAAATATTAATATTAGTGTGTTTAGTATTTGCTTGTTTGCCCTCATATCCATTCCTGGCTCTTCTCTGACCTGTTCTGTACCATGGGAGTTAGAGAGGGCAGAAGAGGGGTTGACTCTGGCCGGCTGTGCTTCTCAATTGGCTTCTATCTGCATTTGGCCAATGAGAGGCACTGAAGGGAGATGGAGGGCGGGAGGAAGGGAGAAGCCAGGGTATTTCTCCCCCTCATTCTCTGCTTCATGTGGTGTCTCGCACAGAGGTGGCACCTCCTCCATGTCTTTGACTCCTCTTGGACAAGTCCATTTTGATTCCACCTTCTGCCAGGTAGCTGTGCATCCTGGGCTCTGGAAAGACTGCCCACACCCTTGGCTCTCCAGCCTTAGACATGGTAGCAGCTTCCTGCTATTGCTAATTTCTATTTGCCTCAACTTCTCCCGTTTGGCTTCCCAGCTCTTCCATTACCTGTACAACCATTTCCTTAAATCATTCCCTTCCTGTTAAAATGCTTAGTGTTTTCTGTTTTCCTAACTGGACATTGATTCAACCAGGAAAAACAAAAGTTTACATCATGGAAGCTGAACTTAATAGTGGGCAATACTTTCACAGTATGTAATGTAAACACTGCCTATTGTTTTTATACAAAGTGTGAGGACTGGGGGAGAGGAGACATGGTTTTGAGGAGGTGGAAAGTAGAAAAAAAAAACAAAGCCTCATCTGCTATATCAGGAGATCAATGTATAATGCCTAATACTGCTGAGTCAGTGGCATAAACATATTATTTAGAAATATGGTGGCAAATATGAGAAGAAACGGCTAAAAGGGTTAAACAGAGCTCCTTTGAGGGTCAAGGCTGGGAAGATGACTCTGGTGAAGCAGAGAACTATCGTATTTTATTACAGGTACTATTTGAGGTTTTTAAGTGCGTAAAGAATTACTTTGATAAAATTCAAAAATAATTTTTTAAAAAATGATTCCTTCTAGTGGTTTGCTAAGGGATGACATTAAACTCACTAACCCATAGTTTGCAAAGCTGACCTTTTTGTCCCTTTTGTGACAAAGTCAGGACACTTATTTATTTTGATGTCTGGCCCCAGTCCCACTCCCCATGACACCATGAAGCCCCTGGCTGCTGGATCAATGTTTTCTTCTGTAAACTTACCTTCTGTGAAGCTTCACCTGGTGAAGCTCAGGTCAGAAAGGTGAACTCACTTAAAACAGCTGTGTTTCATATCACTGTTTCTAAACTCCAGCTGCACTGCGGATAGGTAAGTTACCTGGATGCTTGCCTCCCTGATCCAGGAGTGAGGGAGAGGAAGGGAGAGGGTGAGGAGAGGGGAGCAAAGCTGCAACCCCACCCCATCCCCACCAGGAGACGAGAGAAGGGAGACGGGAGACAGCAAAAGGGACCTCTCGAGTTTTCAGATCCAGGTGGGGAAACACTGCTCTTTGTCAACTTCCCTACTTGGGCTGCAACTTCCTTTTATTCAGTGACCTCATCTGAAATGTAATCTCCTAGAATAAGTCAGGAATGGTGGCCATAAAATAAGTCAAGAACAGAGCTGTCTCTCTCAATCAAATGCCTCCGTCACTGTTACTTGTTCTCTTTGCTCATCTCATTCCAGGTTTTAGTTTACCCCTCTGATAATGGTCCGGGGTATTCTCTGTTCATTCTTAGGTGTGTGTCCATCTTTCACTGGCCTAATGGTATGAATTAGTTCCAGTTGGTGGCTTCTCCCATCTCTCAGGCTGTCTTCTGAGCTGCCCCTAATGTGCTATGAAGCACATTATGAATTTGTTGGATGCTCTGCTTCTCGTCTCCGGCAGAAAGAGGCTCTGGGTGTCTCTGGCTACTACACGGTCTTAGGGCTGGTTCTGTGATCTGATTGTGGAATGCAGCGGTGCCATTTCTGCCAGGGCTCACTGACAGCAAAAGAGTGACAGTGGCAGGCTGGTTTCAGCCCTCTGGAGGCTTCCCTGACTCTCTGGATAAATCCTCCCATCCCATATCAGCACTTTCCACAGCGAGCTCTGCAGAACCTTCCTTCTGTGCAGAGTTAGTACTGTTGTGAGATACAAGGTTCCACGTCAACTGACTATGGAAAATGCTGGCTAATTCTGGTTAAGCGAAAAAGAATTGTGACTCAGGACTTCTCAGGCCTCTGACGTACACTGGGAACCTCTAAGAATGAAGCGTAATTGCAGCACTGGGCGGCCTCGGTAACCAGGGAGCTGTCTTTTGAGAGGCACAACCCAGGACTGATGTTCCACGGAACCTGCTTTGGGAAATGCTTTCATCAATAATCTTCTCCAAGTTCCTTAGCACTGACCGCCCAACGGGACCACAGAGCAGGCTCTCCATGGGTCTGGGCAGCTACACGTAGGAGTTGGGTGAGTGAGCTCAGGGCCGAGAGGGTGGTGGAGCCACCCAAAGCATCCCCCTTAGCTCTGCAAGGTGAGTCCCCCCCAAGTTCCCATGAGAGGAGATGGCCTGTGCCACAGCTCACCTCAGCTACAGCACAGCACCCACAGTTCCCTGCATACCACATGCATCCACACCTCTGTGCTTTCCCTCACGCTGTTGCCCCTTCCAAAACATGGATCCCTCCATC
Organism: Balaenoptera ricei; assembly: GCF_028023285.1. Lineage (NCBI taxonomy): Eukaryota > Metazoa > Chordata > Mammalia > Artiodactyla > Balaenopteridae > Balaenoptera > Balaenoptera ricei. Next base: position 68,926,594 of record NC_082646.1, read on the forward strand.
TCTACTGTCTTAGTGTAGGTTCGCCCAAAAGCCAACTCTGGGACAAGCGTTTGATTTCGAGTAGGAGGTAAAGAAAATCCTGAAGTGAGAAAAGTGAGACAAAGAAGGGAAGGCAGCCAACAAAGGGTACTTTTTCCCACCAGGACTGTGGGTGACTGGGGCAGCATCGTGCTGGGGAAACTCAGTGTAGAACCCACACCTCAGAGTTGTCTTCCCCAGGGGCCAGGGACCTGGGGTATTTATACTCCATCTCCTGTCAGTCATTGGTCGATGGTTGTGAGGAGCAGCAGCATTAACTCCCCAGCACTCTGGCCCGGGCCCCACCCCCGACCAGCAGAGTGGATACTAGTGGGAAGAGAAAACACCCAAACAAAGAAATTTAGGTGCTGGTGGTTGGAAGTTGGGCCCATGTACCCCGAAGGAGCCAGGCGAGGGGATGTGGGCCAGGCCCGGACAGCACCTCCTGCACCTGCCCAGGACATGCTCACCGTCCCCACACGCACACTGGTAGGCCCTCCAAGGCATGGGCCTTGTTGGTGTTATCCCAGTGCCTAGCTCAATGCACGGATTTGCTGAATGAATATGCTCCACTCTACAGAATCAATCACCCCCTACCTAGGTCCCTATAGTCGCCATGCTCCCCTCGAACCACACTGAATGACAACTGTCAATGTCCTTGTCTGTTTTCCTACTGAACTGTGACATCTTGAGAAAAGGACCCTTGTTTCCCCAGAGCCCGGGCCCATGGTGGGTGCTTAACATGCAGTTTCTGAACCGGACTGAATGGAACCGACATTCCACTAGGGCCTTTCGTATGGAGAACCTGGGGTGAGAAAGGACAGTGTGTCGTGGAGGCTGGGGGCACTTATCACCAGCCTGGTTGCTGAGAAGCCCATGTGAGCCAGACTGTGCCTGAGGGCCAGACGGAGCCCCTGCCACCCTCGCCCAGCTACGCTGCTACCCGTGCGATCAGCACACCTGGGCTGGACCCTCAGCCCCACCTTGGATCTGTGCCTCCGCACTGTTCTCCATCACGGCCCACAGCCCCCCAGAGCCAGTGGGCAAGGGAACGAGAGGACTCTGGGCAGAAGGTCTGTCTTGGACTGCCCTGCAGTGAGGGGAAACGCACGGAGGCTGGGAGGGGAGAAGGTCCATCTGGAGTCACTGAGGAGGGGGCCATCCTCCCTCATGGGCGAGGCCCCAGCCCTTTACGCTCACACGGAAGCCATGGGGACCATCACACCAGCCTGGATTCCCACAGACAGGACAGTCTGTCTTCCTCTCAGAAGTCCTTGCCTTGTCTGAGTGGGAATTCAGAAACAGGGTTACTGAGGCAAACATCATTAAAAAGAGAATAAAAGCAAACCAGTATCCCAGTCATACTAAGGCGATGGGCCTGTGCATTGGCCCAAACACCAGTCCCTTGGCTGCTTCATGGAATTAGCTAAAGCCAAACTCCCATTCACCGTTCATGCACAGTCACAGGAAACGAGGAATAAGAGCCTGCAAGGTCAGACACACAGGGCTTGTCCTGCCTGCTTCAGGTCTCTCCATTGCTACTCAAAGTGTGGTCCATGGACCAGCAGTATGAGCTTCACCTAGGAACTCGTTAGAAATGCAGACTCTTAGACCCCAGCCCAGACCTACCTAAGCATAATCTGAATTTCACAAGCCCCCAGGTGACTCACATGCACATTAAAATCTGAGACACCTTTGCTCAGACTCACTCCATTGGCTCAATGTTTTCTTCTTTAAACCCTGAGAAGCTCACGGGTTTGCCCGTCCAAAATCGTGACTCCCTCCCCATCGGTCCAGTCTGCTGCCTGCCTTTGTGCTGAGAGAGAATCCCACACCCCTTTGCCTCTGCTCTCGCTACTCCCTTTGCCCAGAGTTCTCTCCTTTCCCCAGCTCCCTGCTTAGCCTGGTTAAATTATTCTCCTAAATTCAGCTTCTGGGAAGCTGCCGCTGACTCTCCAGGCTGTGAGACGCCCTCCTCTGGTCTCCCATGGCACTCAGCCCTCAGTCCTGGCTTACCCTTCAGCAGACAGGACAGCTCTGCAAACTTTTCTGTCTCCCCCGCCATCACACTGGGAGCCGTGTGGTCACCTTTATATAACCAACTGCTAGTAATGACACTTAAAACATCTTGGTTGAGGGACTTCCCTGGTGGTGCAGTGGTTAAGAATCCGCCTGCCAACACAAGGGACACGGGTTCAAGCCCTACTCCGGGAAGATCCCACATGCCGCAGAGCAACTAAGCCCGTGTGTCACAACTACTGAGCCTGCGCTCTAGAGCCCACGAGCCACAACTACTGAGCCCACATGCCGCAACTACTGAAGCCTGCGCGCCTAGAGCCCATGCTCTGCAACAAGAGAAGCCACCACAATGAGAAGCCCTCACACCGCAACGAAGAGTAGCCCCCGCTCGCTGCAACTAGAGAAGCCTGTGCAGCAACGGAGACCCAACGCAGCCAAAAATAAATAAATTAAAAAAATAATTTATAAAAAAAATGGTAAACTAATTTAAAAAAAAAAAAAAGAACTTCCAGGATTCTGTAGCCATTGAAAGCTGCTGCCCTCATAATCTTCTTTGGGAAGGCCTACTGTGTGTGTGAGCCCTTCCTCTGTGAATTCCCTGTGAACTCACCGACAGCACAGTAAGCACATCACGGAGGTGATCCATGGCAAGACAGGAACCCAGGAGGCAGGGGCAGCCTTGAGGCCCTGGAGTGAGCAGGAATCTATAAGGGCTATACCCCCAGGGCTGTGGAATTATCCACAATGATGTGTAGATCTTTGAGGGGCGAGTGGGCAAAGCTGACACCTGGCCACATTTGTCAGATGCCATGACCGTCCCAGGGGCCTCGCACCTCTTGTCCTTCTTGCCTTCTTTTTCTCCTGCATTCATTTCCTGAAAGTTCTCCTGCCTGTCACAAGAGCCTCTGAAGGTCAGAAATCCATTTTCCATCAAGCCTGTCCTCATCACAGGAAAGACAGCAAAAGGAATATTGGGATCTTCTAATGAGATGAAAGTGTGTGCAAATTCCAAGGTCCCTGGGTACCACAGGATACTGGTGCTCCTGTCAAGAAGGGACAGAGCTAAGGAGTAGATCTGAAAGTTAAATAACTCCAAGTGGGGTTTCTTCAACATCTTCTTTTTTTAATAATTCATAGTACCAGACAGGTTGACAACTTATTGAAAATGGTTCCTCACCTGGAAAGTGCTTATTACTTACAGTGTACCATCTTTATTACATCGATACTGACATTTAACACTCAATAAATCTCCACTTCCTCCATGGAGATGTGCCTGACAACCAACAGGAGCCCCTGCCTTTTCTCTGCAGTCCGGTGGGGTTTTGGTTTCAGGGACTGTGCTCTGCTACCAGGTCCCTCAAATCCAAGGCAAATCTGAGTGGGAAAGGGCAGCCCTGGGATACCTTTGTCCAAGTTGATGGCCCCCCCCTGCAACCTAGCCAAGCCCCACCCTGGTCTGCTAACCGTGATTGATACATATATGTAAAGGGAGCCGGATAAGAGCTAAATGAACGAGGGAAGGAAGGAATGTTCCTGCCACGTCCCACCACATGAGCTGCTATGACAACCAAAGCCCCTCCCAGTCTAGCCTTCCTCCACCCCCCACTCCCCGCTCTCCTCCCCCTGGGAATGACCAGCCAACATCTCCCAATAAGCCAATGTGCCCCCCAACTTCTGGGCCTTTGCTTATGCGGTTCCTTCTGTCCCAAATGGCTGCTCCCCCCTCAAGTCCAAGTCCAACGCATCCTCCTCTGTGCAAGCCCACCCAGCCTCCCACAGACGAACTCGCAGTTTTCCAGCCTGTGCCCCTGCAGAAGCAGGCACAGACTGAGCACTGTTCCACTCGGCACAACTGTCTGTCACTTCCTGAGATTCTCCAGGGGAGGGGCTGGTCCTTCTCATTTTGCTGTCTGACCTACCAAAGGCCCAGAGTTAAACCATTTACAGGTACCCCCCACTTTTCGAAAGTTCGCTTTATGCCACTTCATTTTTGTGAAAGACCTAGTCGGTACCTGTTTTCGCTAACTGAAAGAAATCCAAAGAGGATTTCTTGCTTTTACAAAAAAAGGTGAAAAGCAAAAATAGTGTTCAGCATTTGTTTTGCAGCAAGGCAAACAATGTTTTGCCTCTATGAGAGGCAGCGCACACCCCAAACAGAGAGAGTGGCACCGCCAAGCTCCTTCCTTGGCAATTGCACTCAGCATCGTAGCCTCAAGCCGCCATAGCTTTGAACTGTGTCTGTGAGCAACTGTGCTTTATCTCAGTTTATTTTGTGCATCCATTAGCAAGATGTGTCTTAAGGTAATTCCTTCTTGGCTTTCCACCATTTTGGTTTATGAAACGTTCAATAGGAACGCTCTACTTTTGGGGAAACATGTAGCATGAATGAATGAATGAATGAATGGGCGTGTCGCCTTCTTCCCTACCCTCTCCCCCTTCTTCCCACTCTCTCCTTACTTCCTCTACCTCTATCTGGCAATTTCACAGGCTCTGCTTTCTTTGGGTTTGCTAAGTCCCTGAAATGGATTATGGTAGCTAATATTTTGGGCTCCTAAGTCAGACGAATCTATCATTATGGCCCTGCCTTGAAGCTTGCCAATTATGTGATCTCCTAAACCCTTTGAGCCTTAACTTCCTTATCTATAAAATGGGGATAATACTATATATCCCATTAGGTGTTTGGAAGGATCAATGAGGCCATGCGTGTAAAGTGCTTGCATAGGCTATGCTGCCTGGGCACATGGGAGCCATTCTTATTCGTGATTCCCTGCCCTGGGAGGACAGGAGGGTCCCCAGTCCTGCCTGGCTCAGGTGGTACAGATCTAAGCAGGCCTGATGCCCCAGTGGCCTGGGGTATAGGAATACCAGAGCAAAGCCAGTCTGGACTGGCAGAAAGCCAGTACAGTAGCATATTCGTAGAGAATTCAAGAATATCTCTTCCAAGGACATGCAGTCAGATGAATGTGAAAATTGGGTGTTAGTCTCCAATTTGTAATTAGAAGATCATGCAGATGGGTTCTGCTCTAAAGCCTAAAAACATTTCTTTACAGGGTTTCAAATTTCTCCTTGCTGCTAGGAGTAGCTTATGTTGATCACTGGCTCAGCTAATATCATTGGCCTCTTGGGCTGTGCAAAGACAACAGAGAGCCAGGCCCTGGGGGCTATCACTCCAGCCCTCCTGCTGCATGTTGGGGTGGCAATGCCAGGAGCCTGCAGGTCCCTGGACCACAGAACAGTGGGCTGGCCAGACTGCAGGTGGATGTGGCCACCAAACTCTGCTGCAGGAGCTCATTGGTGACTGGTGACTGGGCAGCTGTCCTGGGGCAGGACACCCATGAGTAATACATGAGTATTACATGAGTTACTTAACCTCTCTAAACTTCAGGACCCTCATCTTAAACAGAGATAATAACTCTACCTACTTTTAGGGTGTATTCTGGGGTGCCCAGTTTCTGGCTTGTGCACTGAGTGACTCGGGGCCTGACCTTGGCATCCAAGGGGGCCCTGAAGGCCTCAGGAGCATGGATCAACTCTATGCTGCCTTGAATCAAGACACTCACCCACTCGACTTCTGAAAGAAGGCCACTGTGTTTTCCCAAGGGCAGTGAGAAGAACCAGGAAAATACATAACAATAAAATGAGGAAAAGATGTAATTAGTATACACAAACCCACATATGCACTCACAGTCCTTTAAGCATCAGAAGGGCTCTGAGTGATGACCTGGTCCATTCCTGCTCTCAAAGCAACAATCCCCTCCAAAGGCCCTGAGAAGACAGCCTTGGCCTTCATTTCTACTACTGACAAGAAGCTCCTGCCTCCCTTCTTTGGCCATGGCCAATTGTTAGAAGCTCTTTCCTTACCATGAGGCCAAAGTGCCTCCCTGTTAATATTACACCCTTGGTCCCACTTCTGCCCTCTAGACCAGCACTGTCTGATAGAAATAGAATGCAAGCCACATGTGTCATTGTAAATTTTTGTAGCCACATCAAAAAGAGTAAAGAGAAAAAGGTGAAATTCATTTTAGTAACCTATCTTGTTTAAACCAACACATCTAAAATATTATCATTCCAATGTGTAATCAACATAAACATGATTAATGAGGTAGTTTACATTCTTGTTTTCATCAGAAGTCTTTGAGTCGGTTGTCTGTTTCATGCTTAGAGCACACCTCAGTTTGCACCAGCCGCATTTCAGGTGCTCAGGAGCCATATGTGGCCACGGGCCACTGGATTGGATGGTGAGGCTTGAGACAGCGTGTCAGCAGCTCTCCTGCCCTTCCTCACCCCCGTCTGCGCACCCCAGCTCACACATCCCCAGTTCTTTCCATTTTTCTTTTGACCTTCTTTGCTTCCTTAATATACTTCAACCTTTTATGCTTCCTTAAGATACTCTAGGTTATGATTGTATTCACACTTATACTCATTTGTCGAGTATAAGTATAATCAGTGCTCTTAACCTTCTCCACCTTTTTTTTTTAACCATTCCCCCTACTTCTTCCTATGAAAGGTTCTCTTCACATTATTGTAAAAACAGTTTTCTAATTACATCAAGATTATTTAGCTTCAGGAAATGCTAATACAACTTATATCCAGTGAGTATCTAAGTGTTTAGATCCATTGAAAATACTCATTCATCCATTCATCCTTTCAAGCGTTTTGGCTACAAATCAAAATAATTTTTCTTTCCCCTCAGGTGAGCCCCTGCATAGTTCTTCCTCAGAAGCTGTGCTTGAAGGTCTCCACACACTGACTGCAGAGTGATAAGGGCAGAGTGAACCCAGATCATCATCCAGAAACCCTATCACACAGCATCTGACATAAGGCCACACAAGACTTGCAGTTATGACCAGAGCCAGCCGGTCCAACCAGCACCTCTGCAAGCCAGGCCTCCGCCCTCCTTGCTACCACACACTGGGATCATGTTTCCGATGGAAAGAGACAGAGGTAGCCAAGAGCCGAATCCCAACTTCCCTGCACACCTCCTGCCCCCAGTGCAAATTCCTGCAGGAAAAATGCATGAAGAATAAGATGATGGAAATGATCATGGTCTATACAATAGCTGGGGTTGGAGAGTCAGATAACATGGTGGGTATGAGCCCAGGCTCCAATCAAACAGCTGGGTACAGGTCCTAGCTCCAAGCTTTCTTATGTGCAACAATGCATGAGTTACTTAACCTCCCTAAACTTCAGGACCCTCATCTTAAACAGAGATAATAACTCTATCTACTTTTAGGGTGTATTAGTTTCTTATTGCTGCTGTAACAAATTATCGCAAACTCAGTGATGAAAAATGACAGTCATGTATTATCTTATGGCTCTGGAGGTCAAAAATCTGAAATGGGTCTCAGTGGGCTAACATCAAGGTGTCAGCAGGGCTGCCTTCCTCCAGAGGCTCTGGAGAGAATCCGTTTTCCTGTCTTTTTCAACTTCTATCAATTGTCCGTGCTCCTTGACTCATGATCCTCTTCCTCCATCCTCAGAGTCAGCAAGCGTAGTTGAGTCCTTCTCACATTAAATCACTCTGACTCTCCTGCCTCTCTTTCACTTGAAAAGACCTTTGTGTTTATGTTGGGCCCTTCCAGATAATCCAGGATAAATTCCCCATCTCAAGGTCAGCTGATTAGCAAATTTAATTGCCCTTTCCCATATAATAGACCATATTCACAAGATTCTACGGATTAGGATGTGGACATCTCTGGGGGCCTTTATTCCTCCTACCACACAGGGTTATTTGGAGGATCCAGTGAGCAATACCTGGCACATTATAAATGCTCTATTACTGTCAAAAATGTTTGTATTTGGTCCCAAATCCTTATGGGAACCTGTGGCCCTGGGCAACAAAGTGGAGCTAGTCTGGGTCATTGGATCCAGGCTTCCTTTCTCTTGGACACAACTGAGGTCCTTCTAAGGGCAAGAGGGTCACTTCCATGTGGGAGATAACTCTGAGCCCAGCTCACCACATGGATTCCAAAAAGGCCATACCCCCCAAAGAGAAGTTGAAGAATAAGAGCCAAAGACAGCCCACCCTAAGTGCAAAAATTTTAACCTCTTTGCTGTTCATAAGGAAAGCTCCTCTGCAGGACCCAAGGCCCAAACATACCCTTGCCCTCGACCCACACTGGTGTTTCTCCTGGGGATGTAATGGAGGGCAAGAAGGGGCTTGGTCTGCCCTAGAAATCAAGGAGCAAAAAAGAACCCACTGCTGCAGAGAATTATCTAGGCAAAGGGAAGTATGCTCCAAACTTGGAAGGAAGGTGACTTAGTAATAATAATCATAATAGCTAAAGTTTACTGAGCACTTACTCTGTGCTGGGCCCTGAGACAAAAGCTTTATAGAGTTTATCTTATGTAACCCCCACATTAGTATAAACATGGGAGCTATTATGAGAGTGAAATGAGCAGGCATTCACACCTGGGTGCAAAGAGGCTGCTGTGAGCAAACAGATGAGCAGGAGATGTGGGACCCCGGAAGCTCACCCTTTGACTTGGGTGGGGTCTCAAGGATGTGTTGCTGGAAGGGGATTTGAATGCAGAAAGTCAAAACCTATTCATCTCATCTGAACCTCACTGAGATAACTGTGGCGCAGAGATGTGGGACAAGAGTCCTTCCCGAGGAAGACAATGTCTATTTGTCTCCCCCGCTGTCCTTGCCAGTTGCGTGAATATGGAATCCCCACAAAGGTCTCTCCCTAGAGGGAAGATGTGATCACTTCCATCCAGGTCTGAATGGTGGAGCTTGGGAATCAGACGTGGTCCTAATGCCAGCTCTGCCACGTAAACATTGATGATTTCCCTGTGCTTCAGACTTCTCATTTGTATGACGATAGTAACAACAGCAAACACTTATATAGGTGTTTACCAAGTGCCGAGCTCTGTTCAACAAGCATTATATGTGTTAACTTATTCCTTGTAATGACCCATTGAGGTAGATATTATTGTTATCCTATTTTACAGATAGGAAACTAAAGCCCAGAAATTTTATATTAAGCAACGTGCCCAACATCACAGAGCCAATGGTGAGCAGAGCTGGGAATTGAATACACATAGTCTGGCTCCACCCTCAGGGGTCCTATACTGCCTCACAACATGGCTCACTTCATAGGGCTGTTAGGAATTAAATAAGATATCTATGTAACATGTATTTATAATGCTCATACATAATAAAAGTACATAATAAATGCCTCATATAATAAATATTAAACATTCACTGACATGAATGAATGAACAAATGGATGTAGGTTCAGCGATGGAGCATTTCTGCATAGTCCAGGGGCCAGCAGGTACTATTGTTTCCAAAATGGGTGATGGTATGACGAGAGTTACAAGAGAATGCAGGTCCTCTGTGGAACAGTCTCTGACTTGTGTGTCAGGGACAGCCCTGACCAGAAGGTCCTTCCCAGCAGAGGCAGCCAAGAAACTCTGCAATGCCTCTGTCCTATGGTCTCTCCAAATCATGCTGTGTTGGGGCTGGTTCTCCTCAAGGAAACTGAGAGAGCTGAGCATGGACCGTTGGAGGGTCTGTCAGGTGGATCCAAAATTGGATAAGGAAACCAGCAGCCCTAACACTCTGGCACAGCTACACTCATCAGACCTGAAAGCCCAGTCCCTAAAGGTGGGCTCTGGCAGATACTGGGCGGGCATAGGTGGCAAGGGGGCAGAGGTAGGGAGTCTACTGAGGCAGGGAGAAGCACCCACAGAGGCCAGATTTGGGACCCCAGCAAGTATCTTTGGTCCATCTCACTTGTCTCCTTGGCCCACATGGGGCCATTATCAACAGGGAGGTCAGAAGCCAGGCCTGTGATGCTCGGTGGCTCTCCATCAGAGGTCCTGGCCATATAAGGGTACCTCGCCTCTCTTACATCCCAGGAGCTCTGTGGGAGCTGCTCAGATATAAGACATATCCTAGGAAACATTTGCAAGAGTCAGATGGCAGAAGAGACTCACTATCATCAAACAGCCACGAGCAGTGACATTTACAGGCATGAACACCTTCCAGGCCTCCTTCACCGAATGCAAAGAACAATTAGTCCTGCCAGATGGGGGAATGTATCGAAAACCCTCTCCCAGAGCATAACCAATTAAAGCCTGGGTTTTAAAAAGCCGATTGATTCGCTCAAAGGAGCAAAGTACAGTCTGCAGGGGCTCTTCCTGCTGAGCCGTTTCTCGGTGTTTTCCAAAGCAGATCTAAAACCTCCCGGTGGATTTGGTTTTCATATGGCTATGCACAGAGTCCGCTGATAATCTCTACGCTTCAAAGCACTTGCCAGGCATTTTCTGATGCATATTCATTTAATCACGCGACACAATTTCACTTTACCCTCTCACCCCGGCATCTGAGCCCGGGGAAGGCTGACGGCAGAGTGTTAGGGCGGCAGATCGCACCGACCAAGCTGTTTTGGCTGGTGCGGTCTACACCACAGTCACAGAAGCAAGCAAGGAAGGGGACCTCTAAGGCATTCACTCCCCTCCACAAGCAAGACAGTCTCACGTGGCACCCTTAGCCACGCTGAGCCTGAGGAACAAAGTCTGCCCGTTACAGGCAATTCAAATCGATGGAATCGGTAATGAAAAGCTCATCCCTCATAGAAGGAAAGAGTACCTGTGATCCATTTAGCATTGACTCGAAATTTGATTTTTAAATTCTAAAATGAATAACGTGTGATGAGTTTTACTGGCTCAACCAGAATTAATGAGTTAATGAAAAAAAAAATTCCTTCAGGGCAGGTGAAAAGTCACTCCAGATTATATCCTGGTGTTTAAGTAACACCAGGCATCCTGGTGTCAGACAAGGACAGAGCATTTTATCCAACGTATCTGCACTGATGTCCTGCCAGTGTAGTGTCCGGCAGTGGGCACACAGAAACGAGTGGGCACCAGCTCACTTTCCTACTCACAGCTTCACAAGGGGCATCTTTCGTACCTGGCAGCTGCCGGTTTAACACCAGGGACACCTGCACCCCAGAAGCCAAGAATGCTGTGAACAGAAGGAAGAAGTGACCACGCCAGCAGCAGACAGAAGCACAGGGCTGGTAATGAATCTGTGTTTTCAAGTTCCTGAGGCGAAGCCCAGGCCCATGACTTTCGTTTTTTCTTTTAATTTTTATTGGAGTATAGTTGCTTTACAATATTGTGTTAGTTTATAATGTACAGCAAAGTGAATCAGATACACGTCTACATACATCATTTGCAGAGACGTGGATGGACCTAGAGACTGTCATACAGAGTGAAGTAAGTCAGAAAGAGAAAAACAATATAACTTTCAATCTTGGGCCTCAGCAGGGCAGCTTTCCCTCAACTGGATGGATATTTTTATCTGGCTTCTCTCCTTAGCCTAAGGCCGAGACCGCTCAAGAAACAGCAACCCTCATTCATTAAAATCCCTCAGTTTTATAAACAGCTCAACCTTGCTGCACAAACTTGACAAGTAGCTTAACCTCAGGCAGCCTTAGCTTTCTCGTCTGTAAGGGGATGATATTAGCCACCTTGAACAACTGTCAGAAGCATGAGGGATAAGGTTGGAAGTTTCTAGTGCTGTCCCTAGCACACAGTGGTGCTCAGCTAATGGTTATTGGTTACAAAGTGGAAATGATGATATCTACATCTCAAGAGTTTTTTGAAAGAAAGCACCTGAGGAACACCCACCACTGGGCCTCCCAGTTGGTAAGCTCAAGGTGAATAGGAATTTCCACCCTTTTCTTCTGCAACCTGCTCACTCCCCAGCATGTGGCAGCAGACCAGAGGCCAGGGCATAATGGTTCAGACTGCCTAGGTTCAGATCCCAGGGGAGACAAGTTACTTAGCCTCCCTGTGCCTCTGTTTTCTCATCTATAAAATGGGGTTAAAAAAATAGCTCAGAGGGCTGCTGTGAGGACTTAATGAGGCCATGCATATAACAACCAGGCACAGTACCTGGCACCCAGTAAATGCTTAATACATGTTTACAATGAGTGTGTTTTTCTTCCACACCACCAAGCAATTCTCCAACACCAGCTGGGTGGCTTACAATTCAACTCAAATCTAACATTATCTACCTAGAGATAGCATCAGATCCCACAGATTAAGGGCTCGATCCTACAGGACTACCCTACCCCCACCCCACTTCAGATGCCAATCTCAAGTCCACATTGTCACCTGGGCTTCAGACTGACCAGCTATAGATTGGAGGTTCTAATGACCCCCCTCTGTGGGTCTGAGTAATTTGCTAGAGCAACTCACAGAATTCAAAGAAACATCTTACTTACCAGATTACTGGTTTATTACAAAAGGACATAACTCAGGAACAGCCAGATGGAAGAGATGCTTAAGGCAAGGTATGCGGAAAGGGCACAGAGCTTCCAGGCTCTGTGAGCACATCACTCTCCCCACATCTCCACATGTTCACCAACCTGGAAGCCCTCCAAACCCTGGCCTTGGGGGTTTTTTATGGAGGCTTCATTACATAGGTATGATTGATTAAATCATTGGCCATTGATCTTTAACTCAACCTTCAGCCCCTCTCCCTTCCCTGGAGGTCGGGGTAAGACTGAAAGTTCCGACACTCTAATCACATGGCCGGCTCCACTGGTGACCAGCCCCCATCCTTAGGTGATCTAGGGGCTTCCCAAACCTCATTAACAAAACAAAAGACACCTTTATAGCTCCCATCACTTAGGAAATTCCAAGGGTTTTAGGAGCTCTGTGCCAGGAATAGGGGTGAAGACCAAATATATATTTCTTATTATAAGTCACAATATCACGATGTTAAATGTCATCATTATCATCATCATCAGGAATAAGAGGAGGAGAAAAGGAATAGAAATTGAACACAGGAAGATGATATTCAAGTTCCCAGCAGAAAATGTACCATGTTAAGGGGAAGCATAAACAAGTCAGGCACTTGAACCTAGGAAGTAGGGTCCCTTCCCCACCACCTCCAGTCTAGGGTCCCATGTGACCAGAGAGTCTGTTTCCCCCAGTCTGTATTGGTCATTGGCCACCTTGTCTGAGGGCAAGGACTGACTCTAAGAGGCCATGCCCAGGGCCACCACGTCCAAGATGATTGGAACCACCTTTGTGTCCTGCAAAGCTCAGCTCAAACTCACCGTCTCCCACACAGCACTAACCAGCCCTGGGTCGTGACTCGGCCACGCAGAGGCACCGTGCCACGTGAGCTGAAGGCAGAGCCAGGCCTCCCCATTTGTCAATTTCCCTTCCTTCCTCTGGCATCCGCCACACACATATTTCTACCCAGCCTTGGCCTTTCTTGTTTTCGACTCTGCAGAGGATCAGGATGGATTTGATAGCAATTTCTCTTGCATTCTGTCAGTACCCACACTCCTCATCTTAGGGCTTCCCACAGTGGCCAAGTCAGAGAGATGAATCCAGCCCATCGTGCCACTATTCAAAGCTTGCCTAAGACAAATGTTCTCACTGAAAGGGAAGTATTTTAATCTCCCAACCCCAACCGTGACCATCTGGGAGTGCCACAAATCAGCTGCCTGATTCCACCACCGAAAAATGCAATAACATGGAGTGAGAAGCCAATCATGTACCCTGTGGTCTGAGCATATGTATGTAGAAGCCCAATATGAATCTTCAAGAGCACCTTGGTTTTGACCAGGGAAGGGAGAGGATGAGGAATGTCTCAGTAAACTCTGAAATTACATCTTAAATAACAAATCGGATCCAGCCCAAGAGAGGTGAATGGAAAGGTATTAGAAATCAGATCAGCAATTTTGTTAGCAATTTGAATTTCTGAGCTGAGGGCTTGGACTTGGGGTTTGGAGGCTTAGGTTTCCAATTTTGACTTCTAAAGTCCACCCAACAAAATAAGAGGAAGAACAGTGTTTTCCAAAGTGTGAACAGGAATGACAGGTTAAACAAACAGAAACGTGTTTTATTACTGAAGGAAGTACTTCTCAGAACCTTGACTAGGCTGATGATGAATGTAAATCTCTAACAGGGGATCTGGTATGCAAACTTCTCCCAGATGAATTTAACATTTGGACAGGGATGACTTGTGGGACTGGGGTCCCACACACCCGGAACCATCAAGCAGAGGAACCAAGGAACATACAAAAGCAGGACTGTCAGCCCTTCAGGGGAAACCAGCAGCCATATTCATTTGTTTACTAAAAGCAAAGGTACATAAGCAGAATCTAAGATGAACTATAGTTATACGGAAAGTCAAGTACAACTGCCCCCATCAGAGTGGACACACATAGTAGTGGCACCTAGGTACAAAGGGCTAAGTGCACAGAAGCACCAAGGCAGGGACTAAATAGAAAAATGTGGAGACCTACAAATAATGAGCCTTAAAGTTCCTGTGAATCCCTGAGTCAGGGCAATCGTGATTATATAAGACATATTAGAGGCTCCCAGATGTCCCTTAGTGCCAGAAACTTCTGCTAAGAACATGCCAGAACAGAAAGGGTAGCATCATAACAGGCTGTAACCAACCAAGAAACGGGCATGTGCTTCTCCCAAACCAGCCTTCCTTCACCTTCTCACAGACTCCCACCTTGACTATGGGCCAGACACTGTGCAAAGTTACAGCCATTCTTTCACTACATCTTCGTAATCCTAAGAGGTGTGTGTTATTAGTTATCCTTGTCTCACAGCTGAGGCTCAGGAAGGTCCAGTTACTTGTCTAAGGGTACACAGCAAAGAATAAAAGCCAGGAGCTCATTGTAAGTCTGTTGGAACGAATGAACAAACGTGGAGAAAGGATCTTTGCAAGCATTTTGCCACATCATTTTAAAGGGTTGGTTTAGAATATAGCAATAGACTTTTGATGACCTACTGACCTCATTTGATTACTGGAAAGTTATCCTCTACTTTGAAAATGGCAGCGCCCTCCCCTGTGATTCACGGATCACCAAGAAGCCTGGGATCATCCCACCCACCAGCAACACTCCAGAGGGCATCATACTGCAAACTGGGTCCCATTACAGAGAGATTCCGTGCTTGCCTGATTCAGATGAGCCCAACCTACAGCAGCTCCTGGTTTAGCCACAAGCCCAAACTTACCCAGCAGTAGATTGCTATCCACTTCAATGTATGGCCTGCCAGGAAAATAGAACAAGAGATGGTCCTTATGCAGGAAGAGATTTCCTCGTCATCAATTACACTTTTCTAAAAACCAGGCAGCTCACTATCTCTTGGTGGGTTCTGATAGGCACTGCAGAGGAGCAGATGGAGGGTTATTACAAGAGGTGGGAAGAAGGAAACACTGCACCAGGAGGGAAGGACAGACCCTACAGAATAGCCTGGGGGAGACACTGAGTTTCCTCATGCAGACGGCACGCTCTTCTGACTTTTTCTACCGCTCTGCCTCTGCTGTTCCCACTGTAGCGGTCTACACCCTCACCATTGCTGGCCTGGCTCTCTGCAGTGCCTCTGAGCTAGTCTAACCACTTCGACACCTGTCCCCAGCCCCCTGCAATCCAGCAGCAGCCGCAGCCAGAGCAAACTTTTAAAAACGTAAATCAGATCACATCACTCTCACTTAAAACTCAACAATAGTTTCCCTTCTCACTTCGTACAATATCCAAAGTCTTCACGCTGGTCTACAGGGGCCTCACTGCTCCTGCTCACCCCACCCTTCCTCTCACTCTCCATGCTCCAGCCACACTGGCCTTCCTCCTTCCAGGCTCATTTGACCTCAGGACCTTTGCACTGGCTGTGACCCCAGGCCAGACCCTTCTTATCGTTCAAAGTCTCAGCTCGCTTGTTGCCTGTCACAGAGGGGCCTTCCCCAGCCCCGAGTATCAGCACCCTCACCACTCCCTCGCCAGGCACTCCATCACAACTTTGTGTTTTGTTTTCTTTATAGAACTTACCATTACTTAAAATTATCTGGTTTATCACTGATGTTCTGCCTTCTCTCCCCCAACATATACACACACTAGAATAAAGCTCCATGAGTTCAGCTCCTCGCCTGCGTCCACCCACACCTCCAGCGCCTGAAACAATGTTCAACACGAGTAGCTGATTAATAAATGTTTGCTGGATGAAAGAATACCCCAAAGGGTTCTAGCATGAATGTAATGAAATAATGATAGATTAAGAGTTCTGCAGAGGGCTTGGCACATCATATGTACACAAAACACAGTATTCAAGTAACAACTCCTTATCTGACATGATCAGAACAAAATCAGTTAATCAAAAGAGTTGGATGAATCAGGGATCACTAAAATTATGCATATATGTTATACAAACCTGAAACACTATTTCAACTTGAAACATTTCTTGATAATCGTTTGATGTAGAGCAAAGGCTGCTACTTGAGCTGGGTCTCCAGGTTGGAGTTTTATACCTAACTTTTTCCTCTTTTAATAACTCATACCCTTTAGATATCATCTGTGATTTCCAGATTTGGCTTTAAAATGGAGAAAGAACTTAAACTGACATATGAAACAATCTGAGTGCAACATTCTTCTAGGATTATGTACGATTTCTTCTAATTTTGCCAGTGGCTCTGCTCACAACTAATCTGACAGCCTTCATTGCTAGCAATTGATTTTTAGCAAGTTGTTCAATGCACACCACTTGGCTTTCCTAAAAAACAACATCTCTTTTCACTCGTATTTCACTGGGTCACTTAGTATTTAATTAAATTATGTTGTTACAATAAGTTCAAGCAGCATAAGAAGGACTGGGCATGAACGCAACTCTCTCACCCTTGGTGAGCATGCACCCCGATGGTGGGGGCAGAGGCCCATAGGGATCCCAGGGGTCGCCTGTGAGCTGTGAGTACCCAGCAGGACGTCACCCTCAGTCAATAGATTCTACAGAAGGAAGAGAATGGAAAACATGCATGAATTCATGAGTTGGTCAAGTAGAGACGGGTTAAGAGAGATTCTATTGTAGTAGTAGCATTTATTATTAGCAGTAATTGTACTTATGGTCAAAGAAGATTAAATGGAAATTTGCCAGAATGTTTTCTCTGGTAGATGGTTAACGTTCCTCTTACCAATTTCCCTTATCTTTCAAATTTTTTTAAAATGTTTATTTATTTATTTATTTATTTATGGCTGTGTTGGGTCTTCGTTTCTGTGCGAGGGCTTTCTCCAGTTGCGGCGAGCGGGGACCACTCTTCATCGCAGTGCGCGGGCCTCTCACTATCGCGGCCTCTCTTGTTGCAGAGCATAGGCTCCAGACGCGCAGGCTCAGTAGTTGTGGCTCACGGGCCTAGTTGCTCCGCGGCATGTGGGATCTTCCCAGACTAGGGCTCGAACCCGTGTCCCCTGCATTAGCAGGCAGATTCTCAACCACTGCGCCACCAGGGAAGCCCTCTTTCAAATTTTTGACACGGCATAAATAATACTTCACAAAAACAAAGAGTAAATTGTGCTCTTGGTCGACTCAATGAATACTGCTGACAAGTTACCATTTCAGGCGCTCCCACGCTATGCCAGCAATTTTCACATGACCCCTCGTCCTCATGGTCACTCTGCCAGGCAGGTGATGCCCAGCTTTAGGACCGTATGATTGTGTTCACTTATGAGGCCCAAAATCCAGGCCCAGGTCTCTGTCCCAACACCGCATTCCCTCCCCTGGCCCATAAAGTCCCCAAAGGCAGTCGGAGCTTCTCCATGAGCTGCCAGGGCGTCAAGTCCACAGCTATCAGCATGAACACATCCTCACTTAGGCCACTGTCCCGCCCTGTGCTTGGCAAGTTAATTAGAAATAAAGCCTTTCCTCATCAGTTCTGGCCTCCCCCACGGCCCTCTCTCCTGTGGCTGTAGCCTGTTCCCTACCTCCTCACTGTGGGCTCGAGATCCTCACCCTGGGACAGATGCAGCCCCATCGCATGTCCCTTCCAAGGCTGTGTCTGGATCACTCTATCCCACCTCCCTTCTAGAGGCTCCTTTCCTGGACTGTGGACTCCTTCTCGTTCTGCCATCTGCTGTCTGCCTTCCATCTGCCCCCCCTTAGCCCACCTGGGTTTCTGCACCATTCCAGCCTTGACCTCCAGGAGCTCCAGTTTTGCCCTGCAAGAAGTACAATCCACCCCTTGGCCTATCCTCTGTTCACCCGTGCTCTGCATGGTTCCCACAAGCATGCCTTATGTCTTGGTGACCCAAGTTCTCTTCTGACCCAGAGCCCCAACTGTGACCCCGAGAAAGACCCAAGTCTCTGCTGTCCCGATTTAGTACTGACACAGCTCATGCCATTGTTGGGGTAGAGGGTTCACAGGGAGCGGATAATGTGTACGGGAAGACTCTTCTCCGATAGGTACTAATAATCCTGGTGGCAGCTTCAGCCAGGTGCAGCCCTCCCAGTGATGGCAGTGGTTAGCTCCCAACAGCCCCAAACCCAGAGGATTCAATCGCGCCAATTATCAAAGAGATTAAGACTCAGACCTAGAGAGACAGAGACAGAAAAAAGATCAAAAGAAAGGGTGCAAAAGCCAAAAGAAAGGTCAAGCATTATTGAAACTTGGCATCTTTACCACATTTGTTCTCACCTCATTCTCTTCTACAGAAAGGCTTCATTGGAGACCACAAATAGGATCTCAAAGCAAATTAGAAGGAAATTGCAGGTCTACAGGAAGAAAAGTCGCAGTGCAGGATTCTAGAGACCTGGAAATCTGGACAGATGGCATTCACGACAAAGAACTGGCAAGAGGCTGGCCCCTCAGGAGTCCCTGACACTGGTGTACAGACATGGGTTTCAAATCCCAGCATCATCACTCCCCGCTCGTGTGGCTTTAGGCATGTGTCTTAACTTCTCTAAGCTTCCATTTCATCCCGTGTAAAACACAGACAGTAACACCTGCCTCACGACGGTTGAGGCTTCAATGAGTTAGTACAGGCCCAGTACCTAGACCAGTGGCAATGGCTGGAGACATTTTTGCTTTTCACACATGGCGGGGGCGGAGAGAGGCACACGACTGGCATCAGTGGGTAGGAGCCGGAAGCCAGGGATGCTGGTTAACACTGGTAATCATCCCACAATGAACAGGACAGCTCCCACGACACAGAACAATCCAGTCCAAAGTGTCAATAGTGCCGAAGTTGAGAAGCTTTTCAAAACTCAGCACAGAGCAGAGGTCAGCAATTATTAGTTCTCAACCCCATCCTTGAGCCACCCCACCCCGCCCTTCTCTTTCTGGACAGTGCATTTCATCAGGTAAGGACCAGAGACCTCCTTTTCTTATATTTTCCCTACAAATGGAGAAAGTCGAGTGCCGAGCACATCATCTGGCTTCCCCGATATCTGATAGTTCCTTTCCTTTCTGCTCTTTCCCCAGAGCTGGGCCCACCTGGCAACCAGGCCCACAGCGGGGAAGCACAAGACAGATTTGCTAGCTGACTGGCACAGAGGCCTCTGTGCGACCCTGCCCTCAGCCTGCAGACTGGACAGAAACACAGCTTGAAGGAGGCTGAGCTCACAGAGAAAGGCTGGGCCTACGTGACATCTCTGAGAAGCACCCCTCTCCCATATCCACTCCCAGAGACCAAAAAATGACCATCTGACTTTTCCCAGACTTGACAACAATCCTGTATTCAGAAGGTAAAAGCCAGAATTCACCCCTTCACTCAATTATTCAACAAACATTGGTCTCGTACCCTGGTATGCACAGCACTAATGGTCTATGTTAGAAAAAATTCAGCGTTATTATTTTTAGAAAAAAATTCAGTGTTATTATTTTCCCAGCTCTGTAACTGTTTAACCAAGACATCGATGGGAATGAATAAGTAATAGAGGGAAGGAGATGTTTAAATCTCATAGAGCTTTGCATCTGACCAGCCTCATTTTTAAATGGTGAAAATACCCACTTGATAAAGTGGTAAAAACGAATATTATTCTATTACTCTCTCTTGGTTCATTGAGTTTCTGAAGCATAGTAATTTTTTAAAATGTAACTCTTTTATGAAAAAACTATTCTAAGACACAGTCTTCCTGTGTCTTACATAATAATGTATCTTCCACAGAGATGGCCCAAAGTGAAGCCACTTATTCTTCATTCCTCAATTCAGTAAGTCCTGTTTTTATGTTGCCTGAGTGTGTGAAAGAACACAGGGGAAAGAGCCTTGAGAACCAGAAGGCCTGGTACAAATGTTGGCCCCTCTGATCAATATTAGCCATCATAACTTCCAGATTCCTAAGGGAAGGGACAAGTGAGGTTTTGCTTTTCTGGATCCTTGACGCCAAGTGGCTAAGACGCCTAACCTTTTTTTCCACTTACTGACTCTCCAGTCTGGGAAGCATAGAAGCAAATGAAGCCTAGGAAGGCCTTTGGTCTCTCTCCCAAGATCTTGTTCCCATGCCCATGGCCTTGCTCCTCCCATACGCTATAGATTCTTGTCAGATCCTCTGTAGGAGCCTCAAACCACGAGGCTCTCAGCTGGAAGGAGTCAAGAAGAACCTTGCGTGTTGCCAAATGCCCATCTGGCCCAAAGCAGGAAGTCTGCAAGAACACACCCACAGTTCTGAGTGTAGAGCCTGTCCGAGGATAAAGTGCCCTCCCCTGAGCTCAGCTCAGCACTTCATAAAGCCAGGCTCAGACTGCATAAATAAGATGTCTCTCTAAGGCGAGGTGAGGCCTGCAGGATTTATGTGCTCTGAGGCCCCTTGCAAACAAGCTTAAACCAACAGGACCTGAGTCTCCTCCCTTCTGTGAACTACCTGACTTGGCTCCAAAGGCTAGGGTAAAAGGGCCACTGTGTCTGCCTGAGGTTTCCCCCTGCCATCCCACTGGACGGGCAGGCAGGCAGGAACATGTACGGCCTTTGAGAGGTCTGGGTCCCTGAGCCCTTCTGGGGAAGGACGGCCCAGGAGCAGAGACAAGAGGCCTCTGACATGCTCTGCTGGCTCCTGTGTAAAGGAAACAGGTAGAGAGAGCCAGGAAGGGAAAGAGGAAGGAAAGTCATTTACAGAAATGGCCTGAGCAGAGAAACCAAATGTGGGCTGCTGTCAGCAGCATGAATGGCCCGCTGCATAATTCACCCATTGTGGTTCTGTTTATGTGTCTGTTTTTCAGGTTAATCATCTGTTGGTTTGATGGAGGCCTCCTCCTCTGATCGCTTCTGTTAGCACGTGAACACGATGCTTGGTATGAAATGCAAACCTCCTCATTTGGCAGACGCCGAGTTTGCTAAACTATCCTTCCAGCTGCAGATAAGTTGTGACATTTGTAATAAGTTGCCAGTCATGAGGGGCGCAGCGTATCCTCAGAGAAATTCACAGCTGAATTTCTCACCAGCTTCAGTTCTTAACTCTCTCTGAAAGAGAAAGGAAGTATTCCTTCTAGCCCAAGGAGGAAAACATTTGAGATGGAAGCCTAGTTGCTCACCCTTGGGGCTTTGGTCTAACCCATGAGCTCCCACTAGCCCAGACTCATCCTCACTGAAATGTTTGCAATACACAGGCCAGGCAAGCACGTTATGGGAGTAGAGGGCTGACCCCACACAACGAAAGTCTTACCTCGGCTTTCCCAATAGTCACCTCTAAGGACGTAGCAGATTCTAGCACTGTGGAATGCCAGGACTGGGACCAGACACGGAAGGTATTGGAGGTGATATGCCGTAGGAGGAAGAGCGAGGCTTTGGGGTAAGAGAAGCCTCATTTTGAATGCCAGCTTTGTCCCATTATGAGCTGAGCGGCCTTGGATAAATTAGTTCACCTCTCTGAGCCTCAGTTTCTTTCAGGTTAAGTGGAGATACTAGGAAGCGTAGGAAGGACATGCGTGAAGGACCCGACACACTGTAGCTTCTTGATAAATAATAGCTATTCCTATCATCATTACTGAAGTGAATCCAATCAGGTGCCCACCTCCATCCGCTGCGATTTCCGGTCAAACCTCTACTTGAAGACTTGCAATGCTATTGGCTGCAGGCATCATCTATCCCACCATTTCACAAAGACGTGACGTTGGCCGGCTCAGGCCAGGCCCTGTGCTGGGCACCGTGGGTTCAATGACCAATAAAATTAAGCCGCTGGCCCCCTCCCAACCCAAAGCTGAGATCATCTGTGGGTGATTTTGACTGTTAGAAAGGATTCTCTAATTATTTTTTTGGAAATTTTTTTTTATTGAAGTATAATTGATTTACAAGATTGTGTTAGTTTTAGGTGCACGGCAAAATGATTCAGGACTCCCTAATTTTGAGTCGAAAGTATTACAATGCAACAGTATTCCCTGTAGGTGAGGAGGATTATGAGGAAACTTCACTACCTTCTATGATGGTTCCAGCTTTATTTCCAGGCATGGTCTTTTTTCTTGTTTTTTTGTTGGTGTGTAATGTACATACAGAAAAGTGCATCTAACACGAGAGTACAGTCTGGTGAAATTTCACAAGCTGAGCGCCTCCATACAACCACCACTCAGAGCCAGGATCACCACCAGCACCTCAGACACCCCATGTAACCACAAGGCTGAATTCTAGTTGTACACATTCCTTTTGCCTGTTTTATTATTTCGACATTGTCTTTGAAAAATTATTTGTGCTGGGTTTTTGTCTTTCCTGGACTATTTTCACCTAGGTTGGGCATATGAAGACAAATGAAAAGGTTTCCTTTTACATCATGAAGTTCCACCTTTTCAGTTTTCCTTTCTGATGAGCCCCTGAGGGCTGGGGCGTGTGCGCCTGACCATCTAATAGGTGCTCAGTAAGTTGAGTGAATGAATGATAACATCAGATCACTCAACAGTCAACACACCTGAGCAAAAGGAGGGTCATGGACAACAGGTGCAGGGCAGGGAGTATATGGTGATGGGGTCTTAAAAGGAACTGTAGAGCAGAGGTCTCTTTTCTGCTCATGTGGACTGGACAGCCCTGGGCCCAATCCTGATCCACTAATGTTCTGTTGAGTACCGGGCATTTTTGTGCTACCTTTAAACATATTCACATTTCCTTATTAAAAGTAAATAAATAAATAAAGAAGATGTGGCACATATATACAATGGAATATTACTCAGCCATAAAAAGAAACGAAATTGAGTTATTTGTAGTGAGGTGGATGGACCTAGAGTCTGTCATACAGAGTGAAGTAAGTCAGAAAGAGAAAAACAAATACCGTATGCTAACATATATATATGGAATCTAAGGAAAAAAAAAAAAAAAGGTCATGAAGAACCTAATGGTAAGACGGGAATAAAGACACAGACCTACTAGAGAATGGACTTGAGGATATGGGGAGGGGGAAGGGTAAGCTGTGACAAAGTGAGAGAGTGGCATGGACATATATACACTACCAAACAGATAGCTAGTGGGAAGCAACCACATAGCACAGGGAGATCAGCTCCGTGCTTTGTGACCACCTAGAGGGGTGGGATAGGGAGGGTGGGAGGGAGGGAGACGCAAGAGGGAAGAGATATGGGAACATATGTATATGTATAACTGATTCACTTTGTTATAAAGCAGAAACTAACACACCATTGTAAAGCAATTATACTCCAATAAAGATGTTAAAAAAAAAAAACTGACCACAAACAAATCAGGGCATCAAACATTTAATGAATGCCTACACTATGCTAGGTAAGAGCGACAATTTACTGAGTACCAATTATGTACCAGGCATTCTGCTTACCTCTGATGACTCAGAGATGAATCAGGCACCCCTGCTGTCTATAAGCAGCGTCCAGGCTAAAGGAAGATAAAGGCACGTAAACAAACAACTGCAATATTAAGTGTAGTAAGTGCCATAATCCAGATATGTACCAAGTGTCATGGCACATAGAAAAAGGAGCAAAGTTTACAGGAAATGTCACATTGAGAAGATGCCATTTGAAGAGGGTTTGAAGAATGAGTGGCGTTCACTAGATCAAGACAGGGAAAGGACACTACTGGTTGAGCAAACAACAGGAGTAACTGTAGCGTAACAGTAGGGCTATTTGGTAGTAAGCGCCCCTATGGGCACACTGGTTGTTTATAGCCTGTGAATGCTGGGGTTAGTCATGGGCTGGTTGTGAGATATCATGAGTATCAACCCTAAGTACAAACAGGAAGACGAGAAAGGACAGGCCATGCTGAGGGAATGGTGGCGAGTTAGTAGCTCCCTGAACATCTAACCTCTGCTACGGATGGCATGGAGGTGTGATGCATGCCAACACTGACCACTCCTAAGCCCACATCAGACGTTAGTAATCAGTAACAGCACTCCTACTTGATTTACCCAGAAACAACCTCATAATCCTGCTCCACAAAGGGCCCTAGGCAGCACTACAAATAATAGGAGTTGGCATCATCCTGGGTTGCACATTATGGCTTCCGTTGCCTCACTGTCTCCTCCCTCATAAATGCCATAGAGTCTGGCTTCAGTCCCTGACATTCCACTGGAACTGTTCTTTCAAAAATTTCCATTAACTTCCTTCTCACCAAATTCAGAAGTCCTTCCTCTGATTTGGTACCATGCTCGCTCCCTACTGGAAACCCTTGCTTCCTCCTCTATGAATCCAGTGTACTGCTCTCTCTCTCCTTCATCCAATGTCTTCAGATTCTGTCTACACTTCCTTCCCACTGTTTCAGATCCGGCCTTTCTCCATGGTAAGCACCCTAGTCCAGGCCTTACTGATGGAACCTCAGAGTCGGAGAAGTTGGCCATCCATCCTCACACACCCTGAAAGGGAGTCACCCTCCCACTACGGCTTCCTTATCAGTGCAGGTTGGCAGTGTTTAAAGCCTGGCTCATCTTTAGGGGACAAAACTGTGGATTATTGAGGCCTCCTCCAACCACCCTGCAGCAGCTTGTAATGCCCATAACCATCTCGCTGATTTAGTCCTTGGGAGCCTCTGTGATGAAAGACCCAGCTGAGCGAGAGGGTAGAAGCTACCAGCTGAAATAAAGTTTAGGGCTTATCTATGGATTTCAAATGATCTATGTCCCCAGAGCTCCAGCACACAGCACTTCTAGCAAGCGAATATAAAAAATGTACAAGCAACACACACACACACGTACCATAAAATCTCATATGGATTTGCTACAGACTCCTGAATCTAAGCCATTCATCCATTTTGCAAAAGAAAAGCCACCACAAAATATCTAATATGGGTTCAATACACATGTGGGTTTTTTCCTGCACTGGGATGATTTCAGATCCAGAATGGTCAGGCATAATGTCTAAATCTTGTCCAGATGACTGACTATTTCCCCAAATAGCTACAACGAGACCCTGGAAAAGCAGTGATGATTATCAGCCAACCAGTGATTCAGGTGTTGGGAGTAGGAGGTGATTCCAGAGTGCTTACATTGAAGGTATTCCTGTCCCAGCCTCAGGCTTCCTGGAGGAGGGCTGACGATGCATCAGCTGGCACTATTGATTCGTGTTTTTTTCTGGTAGAAAGTGGGGCATTTGTCTTAGATGAATTGAAAATGAACTAGGAGAAAAGAACTGTGTTAGAAAAGTGAAGGCATGTGAAGAAATTCTCAAGACCATGCTGCTTCCAGATACCAAGTGGACAAAACTTCTAGTCAATGGGCAAGAAAATGCTCAGAAGACCCGTGGCTGGCCAGGCTGGTACGCCGGCAGATATGCCCTGGTGTCCTTGGGGACTTACAGGTACAGAAAAGCATGGAGAACTGCGCATGTAAAATGGGCTGCTGGTCCTCTCTCAGGCAGTCAGACAATCCCACACTCCTTCCTAGACCACACTTTTGTTCCTGTATCTTCCACACTAGGTGCCCCAGACAAGGAAAAGTACAGGGCAAAACCCTCCAGGGATGCTTCCCATAGAAGGAGCATCTCTCTGTGAGAGAGCCTCTCCCTCGCAGAGGCTGTTCCCCACACACTGGGAACCCGAAAACATAAACAAACAGAGGCAAAAGTGACCTGTGACTCAGGGCTGGCTGTCTTGGCTTTGTTAGTCATGACCATCATATGGACACTAGGGTTTGACAGATAATGAGTAGATGAATTAATTTTTCCATTATTGAGAATTTCCACTTTTTTAAAGTCGTGCATTCATTCAAAACAAAAGAAGAAATTATTGAAATAAACATTTATTAAAGACTTACTTTATATCAGGAACATTCAAGTTTCATAAAAACCCATGAAAGACACATTTCCCCCATCTTATAAATGAGAAAGCTGAGTCTCAGAGCAAAACCCTGAACTGAGTCCGTCTCCCAACCACCAGCCCCAATGCACTTTCCTTTTTATTTTTTCTCCTCTTTCTTTTCCTCTTCTTCCTCCTCCTTCTCTTCCTCTTCTTCTTCCTCCTCCTTCTCTTCCTCTGCTTCAACTACTTTCTACCCACCCCTACTTTTTAGTGTCTTATATTGATACAAGCTTTATATGCACAAAGATTAAAGGATCAACTACTTCTACAAACCTTATAAGAAGTGTCCTGTTCCACCTCCACCCCTGGCTCCCAACATTTCCCACTCTCCCAAGGCAACTGCTTTCAATTCTTCTGGCTTTTTCTCTTAGTATATACTACCTATCTTTATATAACATGCTTATATTACTTCTAATTTTTTTTCAGGTTTAAGCATTATCTATTGACTTTCCCTAGTATAAGATAAAGGTTTAACTCTCACGAATATACTCTGCCTCCCTTCCCACCCATCTCCAGCTGTGCATGTCTGAAAATGACTTTATTCCATACCCACACTTAATAGTTTATGTGGGTATAGAATTCCAAGTTGAAAAGCATTCCCCCTCAGAACGTTAAAGGCATTGTTCTATTTTCTTTTAGTTTCCAACATTGTTTTTGAGTAATCTGAAGCCATTATGATTCTTACTCCTTTGTCTTTTCTGTACAGGAGTTCACAGGAGCTTCACCTTGTCCCCAGTGTTCTGAAAATTCACCTTTATATGCCTTGATATGAGTCTATTTTCATTCATTATGAGAAGCAGTCAGTAGGCCCTTTCAATCCTGACATGTGCCTCAGTTATGAAAAATCTTCTTCAGTAATTTCTTTGATGCTTTCTCCTTTCTTGTTCATTCTTTCTACCTGGAACACCTATTTTTTGGCTCTTGGACCTCCAGGACTGATGTCCTACCTGACTTTTCTCTCCTACTTTCCATCTCTTTGTCTTTTATCTTATTTCCATGTTCTGAAATTAATTCCAATTTTAGCTTCCAACATACCTGCTGAGTGTTTCATTTTTGTTAGGATGTTGGTAATTCCCAAGAGCTCTGGTTGTGATCTTACTTTTGTGAAAGCATCTTCTTCCTGAACACAATTTCTACTCATCTCTCTGAAGATACTTACCAAGTTTTAAAACTTCATTTCCCTGAATTGTCTGTTTCCTTTAGGTTGCTTTTTCTCATTTGTTTGTTTCATGTCTCTTGCATATTGTTTCTTGCCATTCTTTTTTGGTGTCTGGGGATCCTCAACCATCTCCTCTTATTTAATCTAAAAGATTAATTGGAACCTCTGGGGAGGGGAAACTTTGTGACTATGAGCCTTACAGTGGAGTAATCTGGGTGGACCATTTTTAGGGGAAACACACATAGTTAATATCTTAGTGCTCTTTTTGAAAGGCTGATCAGGTTTCCCAGAGAAAGCTCTTCTTATCACATGATTAGAGGGTAAAAATCTGGCTGTCCCTGTTCTGGGAACAAGTGGAAGATGATGGCTGGGGAGGTCTCCATATCCAGTGTAATACAGGCTTTCACTTAATCTTGCTGTTTTCAGTGTGGCACCCTGCTCTGTGCTGTATGTCCCTCAGCCCCAAACCCTGTTTTACTCTCCTGAAAGTAAACCTTCAGTCTTCTGTTAAAGTTGGTGCTGGGGTGGGAGCATTTATTTACCTGACTCCATGGAGTGAAAGAGGAGACTGGAGGGTCTAACTGCTTCTCAAATGGACTTTCAACCAGTCCTCCTGATTCCTGTTCTGGTCATATCCACACTTTCAGCAGTAGCTGCCAGTAATGCACGTGTGGAGGAGGTGGAGGTTACAAGGATACTTCTAGAGTATCATCTGTTGGGAAGGGGGTAGGAATGAGATCATGATGGGACTGATGGATGAAAGAATAACAAAGGTGTGTTTGAGGGACCTCAGATTCAAAGGGGGGGTTCAGTGTTTGTAGCCTAGTGAGAACTTTGGAGGGCAAGAATATTTGTGAACCGAGAGAACAGATTTGGAGCTTGAGATATTAAACAAGAATCGGAACCAAATGATGAGGAAGTTCCAGTGAGAGGAACCGAAGAAGAACTTCTCCAGGTACTACCACCCCCTGATCCCCAGGAGACTCATCTCCTCTCCTTAGCTCTCAGGTCACATATGGACAGAATCCCCTGAGGATGGTTAAGAATGGCTAGAGCCATTTAAAAAATAAATAAATAAATTTATTTATTTATGGCTGCATTGGGTCTTCGTTGCTGAGCATGGGCTTTTCTCTAGTTGTGGCGAGCAGGGGCTACTCTTTGTTGCGGTGCGTGGGCTTCTCATTGAGGTGGTTTCTCTTGTTGCGGACTATGGGCTCTAGGTCCGCGGGCTTCAGTAGTTGTGGCATGTGGGCTCAGGAGTTGTGGCTCGCAGGCTCTAGAGTGCAGGCTCGAACCCGTGCCCCCTGCATTGGCAGGCGGATTCTCAACCACTGCGCCACCGGGGAAGCCTGGCCAGAGCTTTTAGAAAGGGAAAACGGCACTGAATACACAAAGCACAAATGCAACTGGTGCTCAGGGCACAGAGTTCTGATCTTTCCCCAAGCAAGTTCCGAGCCTCCAGGCTCCCTTTCCTAAGTGCTTCCAGCTTTCACACCCTGACCCCCATCCCCATTTATTACCTGCATAATCAAGGAGCTAACCACTTCAGGGGCTGTCCCAAAATGTGTCCTCTATCTGCTAGGACTGCCTAAACTTCCTTTAGTAGGAGAAAAAGCTCTTCCAAACCACACAGGGGTCACTGAAGTTTGAAAAGAGCCCAGGCTTTACAGTCGGGTTTTAAATCTTGGTTCTACATTTGCCTCGGACTGTGTGACAGTAGCAAGTTAACTTAGCCTCTCTGAGCCTCAGTTTCTACACTTTTACTGTAAAGAACCATATTCATCTCACAGGATTTTTCTGAGGGCTACACATATAGGTGTAAAGTACCTCGTACGGTTATCTGGCATGCAGGGCACAGTACATAGCAGCAAAAGTAGCAGCAACTCGGAGTAGTAGCAATAGTAAGTAATGATGCTGCCGTTGCTGACACACAAAAGAACCAAAACCATCAAAAGCACCTTCCTGAGTCTACCAGCTTCTCTATGTGGGACTCTACCTCTGTCTGTAGGTAAGACACTGTGGGTAAAAGGAATGCATGTTCCTACACAGCAGCCATTCGCATCCCCTGGTGTTACCTATGGGTGCAATGTAAACTAACTGCAGTTTCTCTAAAAGTATTCTTTGATTTAAATAAGCATCTTAATTGAATTTTAGTTCACAGAATTGATAAGGTAATTTACTGATACGTTTTCTAGATTCTGATGCCGCAGACAGAAAATTTTAAAGCTGTGGATCAGTAACACCTACTGGCAAAGTGTAGCATGGCAACCGAGCTCCATTAGACACTGTGAGAGGGAACAAATGCCAGAAATAATCTCCCGAAGGGTGTAAGTAAATGGGGGGTGGTAGATTAGAGACCCCAAGCATGGCAGAACACATTATCTTAGCAAGAGTAAAGTGAATAAAACACTAAGGGGAGCAAAGATGTAATCAAGAAAATTTCTACAGAGCCTTGAAACACTCACACAAACACTCTGGGCTGCCATAGAATAGCACTTCATACAAACCTTTCTTGTAGCAAACATTTTCACCTCAATTATTCTCCATTTTTGCAATGGAAATCAATAAACAGTACATATATGTATAACTGAATCACTTAGCTGTATACTTGAAACTAATGCAACATTGTAAATTTACTATACTTCAATTAAAAAAAAATAGGATCAACCACAAAAATTTACTTTGCAGTCAGCTTATAGCACACATTTCTTATTAAGCAAGAGACAATATGTACATTTGGTCTGGAGTAGCTTTACAACATGTAAAATTAACTTCATGCCAATTTGAGATCACAGCTCTAAGAACAGATGTTGTCCTACATTGCTATACAAGGAGTTGCTGTTGCTTTGTTTCAAGATTTTAATTTGAAAAATTTCATAGCTATAGAAAAGTTGAAGGAGTAGCACAATGAGTATCAGTATAGCCATCACCTAGATTTATCAGTTGTTAACATCTTACCACATTATTCATGCCCTCTCTCTCTCTCTGTTACTCCACCTCTAAATACAGCATCAATTATCCTAAGTACCAGGCATTCTTGAACATTAATATAATACCATTGTCATACATTCCATATTAACATTGATGGAATAAACTATTATCTAATATACATTCTGTATTCAAGTTTTCCCTATTATCCCAATAATGTCCTTTATAACTCTTGTTCGTTTTCCCAGGTCATGATCCAATCAGAGATCAAGCATTACATTTGGTTGTCATATCTTTTTGGTCTCCTTTTAGTCTAATACAGACCCTCTGAACACACACACACATCCTTTTTTTTTTCTTTCAAAACATTTATAGTTTTAGAGTCTATGCTACTTGATTTGGAGGCCATCTTACAATGTGAATGTGTCTGATTAATTTCTCTTTATTACATTCAGGTCAATTTTTGGCAAGAATACTATGTAAGTGATGTTCCGTCCTTCCCATTGCACTCCATCTAAAGCCACATTTGTCCCATTATTGGTAATGCTAAGTGTGATCACTTGATGGAGGTGGTGTCTGCCATATCTCTCCACTGTAAAATTACTTTGTCCCTTTGTAATTAATAAGTAATGTGTGGGGTGTTACTTTGAGGCCACGCAGCTATCTGCTTCCCCAAATTGTTGTTTTTTAATCACTGCAGTTATTGTGATCTCTCCCTAACAGATGTGAGCAGTAATGGGAGAACAAAGGCATGGTCTTCATTCACTCACTCTCTCTGTAAATCCCATTTGGCACTGGTTAATGATAATGAAGACTTTGGTACTTTTTTCCTATAGATGCACTTACAGGATAAAACTCCATTTAAAAAATGCATTACACCAAAGCACAGTGAAAGCAATTACCAATATTCAATTACTCTGGCATCACTTCATCACTGTAGATACTCTTAAATGCAATGCAAGGGTGGTTTTGAACAGCCTGAAGGTGAAAATTGGTCTATAACCGCAGAGGCTCAGAAACCTTCAGTGGCTCCCACGAACTACCCAGTACAACCCAAACTCCTAATCCGGGCATTCAAGACCCTACAGGATCTGGTCACACCATTCATCCTCTCTCCCATGACTCCCTTTCACATCCCCATCAAATGGAACTTTCCTCTTCTTCTTATATACCCTCTCATGCTCTTCCTTTGCTCATTTGGATTCCTTTGTCTTGAATGTTCTGATCTCCATCAGAGAATTTACAAACCTTACTTAGCTTTGAAGGCCAAGGTCAAATTTTTGTTCTTCCACAAGCATTTGTTACAAAAGTAACCTCCTCCTTATCTGAGTTCTCTTAGTCGGAGAAATGAGGGCCCTTGGTACATGCTATTGTTCTGTGTGTGTCTTATCTCCCCATAAGGCTGAAATCAGGGCTGTGGTTTCCAAACAGTACCCTGAGAATGTGTTCAGAACATCAATGATGTTCAAGTACCAAAATATTTTTGAGAAAATTTGATACCTAAAAAAAAATTTAAGCATTTAAGTAGTTATCATGAGAAAAATTAGAACTGGCTGGTAGTCCTCATAAATATTTATAATTTAATATATTTTTATTTTGAATTACATACGGGGGAGAAGGGAAGGGACCACTATCATTCTTAGGACCCCACGTATCTTAATCTAGCCCTGGCTGAAAACTCCAAGAACAGAATTCACGTTATTTCTTCCCTAGCCCCAGGCCCAGCACAATGTGCTATGCATGGTAACTGCTCAATAAGTACCTACTGAATGACTGAGAGGAAACTGGGAGTCACAATTGTTTTGCTCCTTTGAAGATGGGATGACTTTCCCTTGTTCTACTATGCCCCTCGCCCTAGGCACAGCTCACCCGAAGAGGCCCTCTGTGGCTAACCAAGTCAGAGCAAAGAATGGCCATGGACCTGCATCCTCAGGTTTGCATATGTGAATTCAAGACCTTCCTTGGCCTGTGGTTAGCACAAGGGCAGCTCCATCCTCTGTGAAAAACGGAACGTCCTGTTCATGATGACAATGGGAGGGCAAGCTCACTTCTCTGGCTATGCTTGGGCCACTCTCACACCACTCAGAAGGTATATTCATATAAGACACAGCCCAGGTGGTCGTGTCCTCTGGGAAGCTTCCTGGGGACAGGGCCTATTAGCACATCCCTCGGTTCTTTATTATAGCATCTGAACCCTCCACACCCCTTGCTGTGGCCTGTGAGTACCAATAAAGTGCCTACTCTCTGCCAGCCATGGCACTGGAAATTCAACATGAGGGCAGATCCAACTCCTGCCCCAAAGGAGTGTTACCACCACGTCACAGAGAAAATACCGAAGTACCTGGAGCACTCAAGAATAAACAAGGCAATGTGGAATGAGGAACTATGGAAATTCCCACACTGGAAAAATTACTTTTAAGGGAAGCCAGCGTTTTGCCCAGCACTAAAGTGCACAAAGCACTTTAACATCTCTTGTCTCAGTATGCTCTCCCAGAAGCCTTCTGGGATGGGCTGGTAAGGAGCATTAAATATGAAACAGGGTAATAATGAAAGCTCCCTGCTCTGTGTCTCCTCTTCAGTGAAGTCTCTCCAGGTTCCTACCTCTATTTGGGTTGCTCTGTGAGTATATCTAATCATCAGGCCTTACACCAGGCCCTCAGGACCCAGAAGGACCCTTTGCGCACTAACTATATGCAAGGAATCTGTCCATTTAGTGACACATTTTCTGAGTCTGACTCTGGGCTCAGTGTAAGAAATACATAGATGAAAGTGCCTGCTCGTGGGGACTTCTCCAGCTATTGTCCACTTTTCACACCATCTAGTAGCACCTGCTGGCCCATCTGTCTCTTTGTCCAGGCTGTGATCTTTTCCAGAAAAGAGGCATCTCTCTGGCCCCATGGCAAATCTCAGGGTTGAGTATACTGCAACATCATTTCAAAGACAGGCTTCTGTGATGGTAGATGGTCCTGGGGCCCCAACTTGCTCATGTGTCCACGGAGCTTCCCCCTTAGGGGAAGAGTATCCGTCAGGTTGCAGGTGACTGCCCCCGGTGACTGTCTGCAGCCTCTATACAACCCTCTATCGCTCCATCGGTGTGGACAGTGCCCGGGCAGCCCAGGGCAGTTCCTGGAGACACAGCCAGCATGCTTTCCTCTCGGGAGGGTGTGCAGCTGGCATCAACTTCCACATGACCCCTGCCAAAGGCATGGGGTCTGCCAGGTGTTGCAGAGGAAGGACAGGCTGCATCTTCTCTCCTGGGGATTCTGTAAACACGCTGCCCTTACCTTGGACTGAAGGAGGTTTCCCGCTGGCAGTGCGGTGCTAAAGTGTCCAAGGACCACATTCAGGGACCAAATCCCGATATCCCAGCCAAGGAATCGGCTGAAGATGGAGGGACCAGCTGTCCAGCTTCACACAGGAGGGCTCCTCAAAGCTCCTTACCTCCCCTGCAACCAGGCCCTGGTCTCAAACCTTACAAACTGGTCTGCACAAGCTCCATCCTGAGGTTGCTCTGTCCGCCACAGCTACTAATGAAACACAGCTGAGCCAGTCCCCTGTGGCAGACAGAGCAGAGCCCACACATGTGATCCCCAGAGCAGCCTCACCCCCATCCTAAGGAGACCCTGCTGGGCCTCCAGTTATGCTGATGCAATGGTTCTTCTGTTCTTCTGGGTCACACACCCCTTGGAAAATCTGAGAAAAGAGTTGGATGATCTGCCCCCAAAATGCATCCACACACATACATACACACACACACACACACCCCTACATATATATACACACATATATACATATATGTATGCATATATATACATATATATATCTACCCAGAATTATTTCTATAATTTTTGCATGTTTACCTATTCTCTAAAGCCCATTCATGAAGTCCCGGTTAAGAATTCTTATTTTTAAATCTTCCCAGTAACCTAGCAACCCTGGGTTCTTAGCAAACTTCCTCCTTAAAGTCACCAAAGTAGAAGCCAATTTTACCATCTGAAACTTCCTGTCCCTGTGGGGTCAGGGCTGAGCTCCGTCTCCTGGGCAGGAGTAAAGAGTTAATACAACCCTAGGGCCAAGTGGCATGTGACCTCACACACAGCGTGGAGGACGGCCGGTCTCGTGGCCGGGCACGCTTGACCCCTGTCACAGCTGTCAGACTCTGCCTCACCCAGATCTGCCAGCAGGACAGACTGCCATCTTTGTGGGAGTAGCTCATGGAGCTTTGTCACTCAGGCATTCTCTCTGGTTTGCACTGAGAGATGGAGGGAAGCATCCGAGTGCCATGGAAATCCCCCATTCCGACTGGGACCAGGAATTTGGGATGAGAGGTGTGGAGCGGCGAGTCTCTGCCAGGGGACGTGTGTGGAAACACACACAGACACACGCGGGTTCTTTCTGAGCCCAGAGCCGTGACAGCAAATTAGCCATTTCCTCAGGATGGCTCCGCCCAGCTCAGACCTTATGTAACATAATTTAAGTGACAGAGTCTTCATCCCAGTTGGCAGTTGTGCAGGGACTGTGTGTCTAGAAGGTGCTGTGGAGAGTTTGGCAGCCCCTGAGGTCTGGGCTCATTATGTGCCTTAACCCAGTGGTATTATCCACGCCTGGCTACTCTCTTAGCCCATCTATCAAAGCAACCAGGCCACAGGTGCGCTGGCTAGAAAAAGAATGCCTCTCGACAAAATTCCAGAATGAAGGTAACTCCTCTCATCAATCAGGTGGCCCCTGTGTGTGATGGGGGCGGGGCCCTGTGCAGTGTGTGTTATGTGTGTGCACGTGTGTTTACGCATCCCAGGAAAGGCAATGGATATTCACGTACATTTCCCAGAACGATAGGCAGCCCTCCCCTCTGGACCATCGAAATACACTGGAGAAGAAAAGGGCTGCTTGATTGGAGAGAAGAGCACGTACTTTAGAACCACAGACACTTGGACCGGGTTCAGGTCCAGACTCCCTCGCTTACTCCCTGTGTGACCTTAGGGAAGGCACTTCACGTCTCTAAGCCTCAGTTTTCTCTTCTGTAAGAGAGGAATCAGAACCTCCTTCTGAGGTTTGGGAGCAATAAATGTGAGGATTGAAGGCAAGGAGTCAGCACCGTGCCTGGCCCATTGCAGAATGTCGATACCCATCTGTTGCTTTTCTGTCCCTTGCTCTAGTCTATGCAACTCCTGATGGAATCATCTGAGTAAAAAATCAGACTCTGGCTTTTTAAACTCTCCATTGGCCACAGAGTCTACCTCTTTTGTGCTCCCACATCTTACGAGAGGCCGGTGGCTTGCGCCTCTCAGAGAGGACTTGGATGATAAAACTGATGACACTGAGTTTCCCCAAATGTAAAGCCACCTCCCCTTCTGCGTTACCAGCATGCTTCGTTTTCTCTGCCAGGCCTCAAGCGCCTGCTTCTTAAACAATCTAATCTATTTTGTTCAAGACAAGAGACAAGAGGGCTTTAAGAAATGGGAAGTTAGTTTTCCTGGGACATTCACATAGGTCACAGTAAAACAGTTTATGTCTCCAATGGCTTTTCTTCTGGGACTGCTCATAGGGAACATAATTTATTTTTTGTAGAGCTTCAAAGGTTGTTGTTCTTTTGTTGTAAATGGGACTGAAAATGTGTTTCTAGGTAGTTACAGGATCCCGTTTGACTGATTCTGATGGGACTTCTAGAAAGAAAGCATCAAGCTTGAATGGGTCCCAGATGGAAAATGGGGCAAACAGCAAGTAGGAAGCTCAGACCCTGAGCGTTGGACCCGCCGTGGGCTAAGGGGGGACCACTGAGAGTGAAAGGGATCCCCTCCCTGTGAGAGACCCCTTGTGATCACAGAGGAGGGGGTCAGAACAGGAAGGGGACTTTTCTAGAACGCCCTCGCTAAAAGGGAATCCTGGACTCAAACCCACCCGGTGATTCCCACATTACAGATGGGAAAACTGAGTCTCAGAGATGTGAAGTCACTTGTCCAAGGTTATGCAGGAAGTAAATGCTGCAGCCTGGGTTCCAGTGCTCACACCTGCGGCTGCCTGCGCCCCACTGACGTGTCAGGGAAGTCACCTCTGACCTGTAGGCCAAGGCTCCTCTCACGGAATGACCAAGACTCAGTCCTTTACTCAGCAGCATCCTGAAACCGTGCCAGGAAGGAGCTTCCCTGGACACTGCTTTTGCAGTGACGGTGGGTGGCAGGCCTCCCTAGTGGCCCAAGAGTCACCAATCCTGGCACTTCCGAGTGTGGATAAGGAGAAGAGCAATCACACAGAGAATCTCTTTTCTGAGTGTGAAATTTCCCATTTCCCATTGCTTGTCACTGATCTGACTGGCCACAAGCCACTTCTCCAATGTCTAGGGAGGTTGGGATATATCCGAGGTCACACACCTATAAGTGGCAGAGGCAAGTGTGGAACCTCCGTCTCTGACCCCAAGGCTCCTGCTCGTTCCATAGGTGACCTACCTCTCAGACGCAGTGAATAAGCCTACACAGCCCTGCCGTCACACAGCTGATATTCTAGAGGGCAGAGAGACACCAAACACATAAACAAACAGAAGACGTCTCAAATGGAGATGAATGCTACTGAGAACGATGAAGCAGAGTAAGGGAGACGAGATGACAGGCCAGCGGCTATTTGATGAAGGTGATCAGGGAGGGCCTCTTCAACAAGGCACAACGTGAGCAAAGACCTGAGGGAAGTGAGGGAGGAGGGGGGGAGCCACCTGGCTATGGGGCAGAAAGGGCATTCCAGCCGGCGGAACAGCAGGTGCAGAGACCCCAGGGGAGCGGGGGAGAGGGCTTGGTGTGGTGCAGGAACAGTGAAAGGCCCAGTGGCTGCAGCTCAGGAGAGCGGGGGCAGAGCTGGATCCCGAAGGTGGGAGAGGAGACCGTCCGCAAGGTGCCCTGACAGAGTGGAGGGCCAGAGTTCCTCTCCAAGCCCAGGGCTCCGACCAGGTGTACTGGTGCGGGGACAGAGACACAGAGGGGCTGTGGTCTCTGGGAGGAACGGCGACAGTGGGCAGGTGCTTCAGGACACAGTCACCAGGAGGATGAGGATAGGGCGAGACCCCTAAGATCTGGGCAGACCAGGGAAGGAATCCAGGTAGGACTGGGACCTGGGTCCGAGCAGGGATGGCGATAAGACGGACCCTCACCACAGCCTCCTTCTAGCCTCCGCTCTGCTCCCGGGTGGCCACAGAGCTGCTACACGGACCCAGTTGCAAGGGAAGAAAGTGTAGAGACAGGGAACCAGGCCATCCTGTACCAAGTAAGACACCGAAAAGCAAAAGTCTTGCACCCTGAAAAGTCAAGCGGAACTTCCTCCAAGTAGCCCCATCCTTGGACTGTTAAAGAAAAGGAGGCCTGGACTTAAATTCTCAGCTCTGCATAAGTGGCCTTAGAAAAGTCACCTGACCCCTCCGAGTCTCCATTTCCTAGCGGTAATAAGCCCCCCCTTGC
This sequence comes from Balaenoptera ricei, assembly GCF_028023285.1. NCBI lineage: Eukaryota > Metazoa > Chordata > Mammalia > Artiodactyla > Balaenopteridae > Balaenoptera > Balaenoptera ricei. The sequence continues at coordinate 68,964,141 of NC_082646.1, forward strand.
CTCTGTGGGGGGGAGTCATGGGGGCTACACGTGATTGAGCACCCAGCACACACCGGCACACAGTAGGCCCTCAGTAAACAGTGGCTGTCCCTGCTACCACTGCAGCATGTGGATGGGCTAAAGCTAAGAGAGACACCAAGGCCTTGACTGATGTTAGCTGACCCAGCTACAACGTGTCCGGACAAGGTCAGCTCTGTGAAACAGACTGTGTGGTGATCACTACGGCTTAGGGGCAACAAGACAGCCCAACAGAGAGCAGAGACGAGGCTCCACCCAGCCAAACCTTTTGGGATTCTCAGCCCTGTTCAGCACTACCATCATTCCATTGCTGTGCTGAGAATGCTCTTTCCCACCCTGGAAGAAATAAAGAGGGGAAAGAGAAGGTCTATACAAATATATACACCCATATGTGCACACATATGGATTTATTGTAAGCAATTAAAGTAAATATTTGTGGTGTTTTAGTTATCCTTAGATAACTAAAGGCCAAGGGGACCTTCATATACAGCCCTGGCATCCCTGGTCTGGCCACGCCTAAACAACATTTACAAACAAGCAATCACTCCCTTCTCTACCCCTTTGAGAGACACTAGCTACCTGGATGAGGTTGGCAGCAACAGAGCTCCTGCCACAATCCTCAGTCCCAGTGGCCTGCCCTGCTGAGCCACCCAGGGTCCCCTCTTCTCGTCCCCTGTGATTCCTGCTCCCAGGCCCTGAGCTTCAAAACCTGCTCAGAAGAAAGCTTGACAAACTATACTAACCAAGGTGAGAACACTGATAATCTTGCAAAATGAGCCTCCTAGGAAAAGGATCTGCGCTTTCTCAATCTTACCAGCTTTAGGTAAAGGGGTGATACAGTAATGGGGGGACATTAGGCATCCTGGGAGAAGCAGGCTTCCCCATGGCCAGTGCCTACTCTGGCCTGGTTTAATAGCTCTGCTCTGTGCTCCAGCAATCCCCAAGGGACAGAGCCCTGAAGATGCCAGTAGAAGGATGTCATCCTCAGATACAATGCCGGGCTCCAGAGAACTTCTCAGGAGCCATGGGATGCCAAGTTCTTTGAGCTTGGTTGCCCAAGACCCTGCCTATCCCCAAGCTGGGACCCTTCTCACCAACCAGCCAAAAGCCCTTTCTGTGCCATTAGCCCAATACAGACGCCAACTGCATTTCATGGCTGAAAAAGCCAGTGATGGGATAAGTAGTGTTTGCTATCTAACTAAATTGTAGAGGAAATGATGTGTGAATGAGAAAATTCTAACACAACCGTGGATCACTTCTGACAGCTTCGATTATGGCTTTGTTTAGTTAAGCACTTGTGCATTCTAACGAACTGTCTTATGGAATTATTAACTGGATCTGGGATTTCCAGGGCTTTTCCACTGCTCTAACTCCCAGCGGAGATGATATGTCTTTGGGTATCTTGATTACAAAGGTTGGCTTTCCACTTAAAAATCCTGAGGCTAAAGGCCAGAATAAACCAGATTCAGACACCTAAGCTGAAACAGGCAGAGTAGCTTTTGGTCTTTCCACGAAGTTGAGGACACGGAGAAACAACTTCTTGAAATTACAGGGATATAGAGTAAGACTGATTCAGGGGCACTGTGATCTGTGGCTTTTCATTAGTAAAGGAGTCCAGTTGAGAAATAAGTCAGAACCAGTAGATCAATTGTCCAGGAGCTGAGAGCTAGTCATCTAGGATAGGGAGGGAGCCCTGGACCCACCAGCTCCTCTAAACACAGACCAGGAAAAACTGGTAGAAGCCCCAGCTCACTTCCCTCAGAACATTCCAGTGCCTGCTCTCCCAGCTTTGGCTGCACCAGCACTGCAAGGCCGCTTCTGTCCCATTCCCTCCCCAAGGACACTGCTGTGACAGCTGAAAGATCCTACCAGCTTCCTTGATGAAACCAAATCCAGATCTTCTACTACCGGCAATGGAGGGGATGCGCCGCACAGGGAATAAAGAAGTTCCCTGGAGCCCACAGGGCACTGCCATATGCAGTTGGACAGACAGTGCCCTGCACGTGGGCCCCTGCAATTCAGCCCACACCTGCTTGCCAGCCAGAGGGTTATGCATCAGTCAGGGCCCCACAGGAAACTAGCCAAGAGAGTTTAATAAGGAACCATTTACAAAGGTGGGCAGGGTTGAGGAAAGTCAACAAGCGCTAGGGCAGCCTGGGCTAGCAAGAAGGGGGCTATTACAGACTCAGGCTGCAGACGGTTAGGGGAGCAAGTCCTTAGAGAAAGGAGCAAGAGCTGTGGCTGCAGGGAGAGGGGACGAACACAGCCACTGCACTCCCAGCAGGAGGAGGCTTGGAGAGAAAATGGCCCAGTCTTGGCCTAGCTCTCCAGCTGGTGCCACCCACTGGCTACACCCACCTGGGAGCCAGGGGCATGGAAGCCTGTTTGATGCAATCCACAGAGGTCAGCCTCCTGCGACCCAGGGCATCATCAAGAAAAGTGGGGAGTGGATGTGGAAGGGCAAAGGGGACCCTCCCAGGCCAGGAACCCATTCTCTGATTCCCACGAAGGGCCACGTGGAATGAGCCTGATTCGCATCTTCTTTTCACTCCCCACGACTGCGTTTCATCTTCCCCTTGTGGGGGGGGGGGGTTCTCTCACAGATGGTCCCACCACCAGCAGCACATTCCATGCACTTTCCCATTTCTATGAGTCTCAGCCCCATCCCTGTGTGCGGGATAAACCGTAGGAAGAATGGGTGGTAACCCATCCATCAAACTGCAATCAGGAAAATCTGGAGGCCAGGTCTCCTTGGGATCATTGGCAGCCTGGGAACCGACTGCTCTCTCTCCTGGGAGCATGCAGAGTTTGTGGATAAGGATGGACCCTGCCCACTGTGCAAGGGCCAGCAACAGTCCCCAGTGCCTGCCAGGGATGGGCTTTTATATTCTAGAAGAGAACCTGGGACAGGGCTGCCAGCCAAGCCCCCGACAGGAGCCACCAAACGAGGCCTCCAAGGCCAAGGGGTAGCAAGGACTGTGAGAAACCACCGACCAGTCCTTCCTCCCCAAGAAGTGGGCCTCCTGGAGAGAGCCCCAGGTCAGTGCTCTTAAGTGATATTTTAACAAACACTCCTAAATCGCTCACTACGTGCCCAGCAGGCACTGTTTGTTTTAAAAGCTTTATAAAGATATTCCCATTTATTCCTCACAAGAGACTATGAGGGAGGGATGATTATCGTCTCCATTTTACAGATGAGAAAAGTGAGGCACAGAGGGGTTAATTAACCTGCCTCAGATCACACAGGGAGCAAATGGTAGAGCAAGATTCAGACTCAGGCAATCTGGCACCTAGGTGTGTTCTCTTAGCTTCTGAGCTAGTGGGAGCACACCCACTCCCACCCCTGCCAGCCACAGACATGAACCGCCACCCGGACAAATGGCCTGCTTCCCACTCTTCCCAGACTGGACATTTAAGGCATCTCTGAAAAGACCTCTGCTACTCACCAAGCAAAAGTGAACCATCTCAGAAATGACCCAGGGATCTCTGGCTTAAAAGGAGAAGTCATGGGCTGAGTTCCTGAGAGGCGGCCTCTGAGATGGAGATGAGCATGGGGGTGGGGGGGGTTCGAGAGGGAGAGCTCTTAGGATGCACACTTCCGCGAGGGAGGGGAGAAGCAGGATTGGGCAGAGCAAGAAGCCAAGCTGGAATATGGTCTCAGCAGAAGCCAGAGCTGACCCCGAGGGGAGTGTTAGAGATGGGGCCATCTCACAGAGCTGTCATGAGTTGGGGTGAAGGCGCCCTATGTCAGCAGTCATTTCATGCAGAACCGCACAAGGAGGCACCATGGCCTGGGGCAAGGCAGCCCTCTCAGCCAAAGCGCCCCCTAGACAGTGGGGCTTTCTGCCAGCAGCGCTCCCAGCAGATGGGGAAACAAGAACTTTTTTCCTGGAGGGGATCTGGGAAACACATCTCTGCGCCTATCATAAGTTGTAAATAAGAAACTGCTGCCAGCCCTCCGGCACCCAGGAAGTCTCTCCATATGTCCTTGTGTCCTGGTTACTTGGCTGCATCAACCAGGATGCGACTCCGGAGGCTTCAGGAAGCCCAGATTCCTTTACCCTAAACACAAGGCCTACCACTTCCTGGCTCTCTTCTGTGCCCCATAATGGGTCCCACATGGGCTGACACCCCACTCCCAAGCTAGAAGTTTTCTAAGGGTCTTGAAAGATCACAATTTTCTGGATACTCACAGGGATAACAACTAGCCAATGTTAGATATTACCAGAAACGTGAAAACAGAAGGAACATCTGTCCGGAGCTCTGATGACCTGCAGGTCCAGCTCTGCCCTCTGGCCACTGAATGGACCATTCCCTGGCTCTTAGGTCCATGCCCTGGGCTCCCCCAATCCCTTCAGGCTGAGCTGTTCTCCAGTTCTTATGGACTCTGCAGGTCTCACCAGAAAGGCAAAAGGGATGCCCTGAGAGGCCAAGGGGAGTTCTGCTTGCATCTCAGAAGAAATGCCAGGCAGGACAGCCACTTTTCTGAGCTCCTACTTTACCCCTGGACTGTCTAGGCCTCATTCATAATCAGAAAATGTCAGAGAAAATCCCCATGGAGAGAACCCAAAGAAATATTCAAAGCCACCTTCATCTAACATAATTTACACCATAACTATAGTGGCTTCCGATAGCACCTTAAATGAAGGGAACTGATTACTGGCTCAGACAAGCCCTCTGGGAGGACCAACCAGCACCCCTCAGCTGGGGAAGCCCAGACACTTCTCCATAGGGTCCCAGGGCAGCCTGAGCCACCCAGGCAGCTGCAACTGTTCCTGTGGTACTGATGCCCTGATGGCGACTTCTCCACCACAACCCCTGTTATAGGAGGCCCAAGATCAGCTGACTCAAGAGTCCACCATCAAGAACACTTTCTTGAGGTCCTAGAAAAGGGAAGAACCAAAGAACAGGGACACAGGTGGTTGAAAAGTGGGGAAAACCCTAGAGCCACATCAGCCACCCCCAGGAGAGATGGCTTCTCACCCTCCTGACCTGAGAAGGGAGGTTCCAGGACTCTTTTGTTACAAGAATCCTCCTTCTGAGGTGCTCCCCTCCTCATTCCAAAGAATAATCAGCAGATCAGACACACATCATCCCTGCCCTGCAAACTCTATGCCCACTGCTGCACCCTCAAGAGAGGGCTGCCCATCTCTGAAGCCTCACAGTTGACCTACGTCCCTACCACTCTTTCAACACAACTTCCAGTGGCCAGTCGGGGCATCTGGATAAAGACAGAGATGAAGCCAGACTGGAGGGTCCTCCCATCAGAGGGGAGTAGGGGATGAGAGTCTTTGCTGATTTTTTGCAGTTGTTTTTGACCCACGGTCCCAGCTCATGGCACAGACAAGAGGCATATCCACAGAAACACACAGTCCACTGCCAGGCTCAAAAAGCAAACAGAAGACCTCCCAATTGGTCCATGCCACATGCTAAGCTCCTCAGGACGGCTGCAGGAAAGCTCAGAGCTGCTAGGATCCTGACACAAGCCACTGGGGCTGCATTCTTTTCGGGATGTTGAAAAACAAAACCAAAATAGACAGCCCACAGCACCCATGGAACTCAGGTCTCTAACAGTCTCAGAGTGACGGCTCCTCTACTGAAAAGGACACTTGGCCATTGGCACACAGCTAGCAGTGTACCATCTGAACCTCGCGTCTGGGAATCCTAGAGCACGCATTTGCCACGCAGACAGCACGGGTTAGACTCACTTCCTTCCAAATCTAGGTTCTGCAGCCTCCCCACACTCACGCTGAAATATCGACAGAGCTGTCAAATCCTAAACTTCTTTCCTCATCCTCAGATTAGGCAGATGAGATTAGAGTAAGAGACCATGCTCAATGCCATCCACCAAGAGTTCAGACAAAAGTCCTCCTTTATAAACTGCTTGCCGGGCTTCCCTGGTGGCGCAGTGGTTGAGAATCTGCCTGCCAATGCAGGAGACACGGGTTCGTGCCCTGGTCTGGGAAGATCCCACATGCCGCAGAGCAACTGGGCCCGTGAGCCGCAATTACTGAGCCTGCGCGTCTGGAGCCTGTGCTCCGCAACAAGAGAGGCCGCGATAGTGAGAGGCCCGCGCACCGCGAGGAAGAGTGGCCCCCGCTTGCCACAACTAGAGAAAGCCCTTGCACAGAAACGAAGACCCAACACAGCCATAAATAAATTAAAAAAAAAAAAAAATTATAAACTGCTTGCCAAGAGAGTAGCAATTTATGTGCACTTTCTTACACAAGCCCTGTCATTATGTCCACAAGGTAAATTCCATCTGAGTGAAGGTCCACGAGCACTGCTTCTGGAGCCAGGAGTCCTGCCTTCTGTACTCAGTTTTACCACCAACATATTCTATGAACCTGAGAAAGTCATTTCACTTTCTTGTGAATAACAATCATCAGAATAGGTACTCGACTCCCTCCATATATACTATCGCCTTTAATACAACAACCCTGTAAGGCAGGTCTTATTATCACCCCCATTTCACAGATAAGGAAACTGAGGCTTATGGAAGTTAAGTAGCTTGCCCCAAGTACAGAAGAAGCTGGAGGTCTTCAAAGCCAAAAAGTCTGGTTTCAAAGCTGACAGTGTTAACTACCTTAAACACTGCCTGCCTGGGAAAGTTAGTGGGTGAGTCAGGATGCATGGCTGTAAGCAATAGCAACAGCACTGGCTGATTCAAGCAGAAGAGGAATTAATAAAAGGACATTGGGCGACTCATGGAATTGCCAGGAGAGCTAGAGGACCAGGTTCTCGGTAATGCCAGCAAGTACATCACCCCAAGTCTTGCTTCAGAAGAGGACCACCCGCCAGCACTGCCCACACTGCTGACACTGGGTGCTGCTACCCACACTGCAGCCTCCAAGGCCCTGAGAACTTGAAGCTCCTGGCACTCCAGCCATTGCCAGCCAGCCACCAGCTCTTGACTCAAAGCCTGGGAAGGCACATCTTATTGATGTAAGCCAAGCCGTGGGCCTGGGCCTAGGTCAAGGGAGGCCAGGAAATCACTTCTCTTGTAGGAGGCTGCCCTGATCGGTCTCTGTTCCCACCAAGGCCGAAAAGTAGGGAATTCCTCAAACATTCAAAGTGAGTTCAGAAGCTGGGTAGTCCAAAATGACAAAATGTCCAACATATGAGGAAATTGGACAATGAATTCTGTAAGGTTCTTTTCAGTAGCTTGGGTCCATTTAATTTGACAAGCACATTGCAGTGGAGAGTATTATAATTCCCATTTATTAGCCCATCGTCTGTATAAAAATATTAAACATTGTTATTCATTGCCTTTGCCTTGCAGTGCCTCTTCCATCCTATGGGAGAATACTTCTCCACTGACACTGGGTTTGAGCAGTAACTGGCTTTGACCAACGGGATAGGATATAAACTCTGCCCTAGCAGAAGCTCTGGGAGCCATCGCATGGAAGACTCTTGCTTTTTTTTCTCTTCCAGGAAAATGGCATGTCCCAAATGGAGGTTGTTTCTCCAGCCTATGCCTCAGAATGGGAAGAAGTTAGCAGAGCCCTATAGCCACCACAGTTGACCCACGCAGCCTCCAACATTAATAAGAGCAAGAAATAAATGTTACTTGTTATAAGTCATTGATTGGGGTGGGGGGTTGTTCGTTATAACAAAGCAGTCTGATACATGTATACTGAGAATCATCCACACCATTGCCTACTAAACAAAGGGAATACAAAAATAAATAGGGCCCAGTCCCTGCCTTCATGGCACTTCTCCGTGACATGCTCAAGTCATAGCTGGCACAGAGAGTGGAAATGTTTCAAAGGAGGCATAAACACAGTCCCCAGGGAGCACTAGGAAAGGAGACAGAGATTCTGCCTGGGGCTTCCAAGAAGGCTTCCTAAGGGATGTGAAACTTGAACTGGATCTTGAAGGTTAAGGCCAATGTTAGCAGAGTACAGAGGAGGGAATTCCATGGAAGTAGGAAAATTCAGAGATACAAGAAAAAATATATATGTATGCAAGAATAAATTCTGGTGTTGCCGGCGTATAGGCAGTTGAGGAGGAGGAGTGGTGGGAAAAAGAGCCAAACAGAGAAGCAGATTTCAAATGCCCTAGAATGCCATGCCAACAGGTTTCAACCTCATACTCAAGACAACGGGAATGATCAAAAGTTTACGGCAAATCTATATTTTAGAAATATCACCCTAGAACTGGCAGAGTGGAGGATGAGCGAGAAGCAGAGAACACAGCGAATAAGAAGACGGTTAGATCAAAACCAGTTCCTGAACTGGAACAGGGATGATGAGAACAAAGAAGTTCACAGAGCATTTCCGAGTTCATCAGTAAGACTTGGTTGGATGAGAGATGAGGCAGGAAAGATCGAGAGATGGCACAGAATGTGATGGCACGGATTTAATCACTGAATGCAGGGTGGAGTTATTCATGGATACGGGAGAAGCAGAAAGGGGACCAGGCATGGGAAAAGCTGATGATTTGGCATTGAACACAGCACATGTGAGCTGTCCCTGGGACAAACCCATGGAGGGATCCGGTTGGTAGCTGGAAGAGATGGAAGAAATTCCCACCTGCTTGGAGTCGGGGAAGAGTTGGAAAAAGCTCCAGAGATAGTGTTGACATTTGCACTAAGGCCACTAGGTGTTCACTAAACCAACAGATTGTTGGAAGAGGGGAAGAGAATAGCATTCCAGGGCTAAGACTAAGGATGGAACCCCTAGACTAAGGATGGAAGAAGAAGCATCTGCTTCTGCTTCCACTATGGCTTTTCTCTGCACAAAGAAAAAGAAAACCTAGCACAGAACCTGTATTTCACTCTCTGGGGCATTTTCAGATCAAATGTCCCTCACTGGTCTGCTGCTGGGCTGGCGGGGGGCAGGGGTTTCTTGCTATGCCTGCAGATAATTTGTTTGCCTTGCAAATCTCTAGTCTGATGTAGTCAAGCCATTCCAGGACGAAAAAGGGACAATAATTATTATTCTTATGTGGTTCTGCAATTAACAGATTTTTCCTAAGTAAATGTCCACATGAGTGTCATTCAATGGAACTGTAAACAGAAGCCCACAAGCACTGCCACCACTACCGCAGTTTACCAATGAGAGGTACCAGGCCATCAGCAATGAAATATTTAAACTCCTTCAAGATTTTATATATATATATACACATATTTTTTTTAAACTTAAGTCTAAATGTATTTATAAAACCAGGTTTCATTTTCTCTGTTTTGCTTTCTCAAACAGAGTTTTCTGGGCCTAACAAATCCCCCCCCCTACCGCCAATCTTGCATGACCCCATCAAGCCAGGCATCTGTAATAGGCTGTCTCCTATTTACTGCCTGATGGACACTAATTACTATCTATTTGCTTTAACTGTGAGTGGTAAAAGCCTGTCAAACTCAGGCACCCTGGCCGAAGACAGACAGAAGAGTCCCTATAGTTGCCCCTGCCCAAAACACTGACATCTCTAGATGCCAGGCAGGCAGGTGGCTGAGTATTTCTTGGGCACTTTGTACATGCTGGACATTGTGCTAAGCACTTTATCTGGGTTATCTCATTTAATCCTCATGACAACCCCATCAGGTAGATCCTATGATTACCCCCATTTTACAGAGGAGGAAACTGAGACTTAGAGAATGTTATGGAAAGCCTATAAAGAGTAGGTGCCATATGAATAGAGTGTTACAGGATAATTAGCGACTAGCCAGGGGTTCAAAGAGAGGAAGGCCACCCAAGCAAACTGAACAACATGGATGAAGCCATGGAAATGAGGAAGACTACAGCTGGCCCTTGAACAATGAGAGTTTGAACTGTGCAGGTCCACTTATACCTGGATAGTTTTCCATAGTAAATGCTACAGTACTACACGATCCATAGTTGGTTGAATCTGTGGATGTGACAGAACCACAGATAGAAGGGCTATCTATAAATTACAGGTAGATTAACCTGTTGTTCAAGGGTCAACTATACTGTGCGTTTGGGGAAAGGTACAGAACAGGACGGCTAAGGCACATGGTACTTAGGTAGGATTGCCTAAAAATAAATCTGGGAAGGTTAGCCAAGGCCAAACTGTGAAGGGACTCAAATTTCATGCTCAAGCGTTGGGGCCTCTGACTCCAGGGACTGGACAAGTAACAAAGGAGGAAAGTGGGCAGGTGTGAGACAATAAGGAGTGGTGAGGACGGTGGCAAACTGGAAGGTACACACCCTTCAGTATGTAAAAGTATTCAAATTCTTTTTTTTTTTTTTTTTTGGTAAGTGTGAGCTGAATTTGGCTCTTAGAATATCAGCTTACAAACACAAATAGTGAGAAGTTGATAAGATGATTAACGAGGGAATGATGTGGTTGGATCTCTTATTTTAGAGAGCTCCTCTGGCAACAGTGTGGATGACAGGCTCTGTGGGACAAGACTGAGGGCAAGAAAACCACTGGGGAAGAAGATGCAGGAAGAAGATGCAGGAAAGCAGCAAGAGATGATGCCAGGTAGGGCCCGGGTGACGGCAGTGAGGGGAAAAAATAATGGATCTGAGAAGGAAACATTGAGAAAGAAACTGGCAGGACTTGAAAGCAATCAGGATGTAGGGGAGGATCAGTATGGGGGTTTCAAATATAATACCCAGGTTTGTGGTACAGACCACAGGGCAAAGATTTTTGTTAAACCCAGGGGGTAAGGGAGAAGAAGATAATGAGAGTTATTTTAGACAAGCTCATGGGCAAAGCTTTGACATTTCTGCTACCAAGAGAGGCCCACAGGGCTGATGTGGGTCTTGGTCAAGACGCCTTGCTATCTCCATGGCTGAATAGCTGATGGGCCCACCGAAGATGTGCTCTTCAGCTACTGCAGAGGACAACCTCTGCTGTATTACAGGGGTGACCAAAACCTCCTGGAGGTCCAAAGGCTGGTGCCTATCCCCAGGCTGTGCCAGGACACCCACTGATGCATGAGGTCACCAGATACTAGGTGTGATGGTAAATTTCGCGGGGCCATGACTGGGCCATAGAGTGTCCAGATATTTGGTCAAACATTATTCTGGGTGTGTCTGTGAGAGTGTTTCTGGATGAGATTAATATGGAATTTGGCAAACTGAGTAAAGTGGATTGTCCTCTTCTATGTGGGTGGGCCTCATCCAATCAGTTGAAGGCCTGAATAGAACAAAAAAGCTGACTCTCCCCAAGTTATAGGAAACTCCTCCTGCATTACTGTTTGAGCTGGGATATCAGCCTTTTCCTGCTTTCAGACTGGGACTGAAACATTGGCTCTTCTTGGGACAGGAGCCTGCTGGCTTTGGAACTGGAACTACACCAGCAGCTCTCCAGCTTGCTGACTATAGATTTAGGGATTTCTCAGCCTCCATAATCACGTGAGCCAATTCCTTATGATACATCTCTTTATTACACACACACACACACCCCCCCCCTGTGGTTCTGGTTTTCTGACTGATAAACCATGTCAAAAAGGAGCAGGCCAGAACACTGGTCCCTTGTCATCAGAGCTGGCTGGGCCAGCACGGGCTGCATGGAGAGTTACCTGAGTCTGAATGGGTCTAGTTCTCTCATGTAGGTTGGCCAGGAGAATATGAAACAAAGACAGAAGATGGGAGCTCCCCATTTACTGAGCACCTATTGTATGCTGGTCACACTGCTGGTGGCTTTTCATAGATAAGTTATTTAAGCCTCACAGCAGGCCTAAGAGTTGGGCTCAAATATCCTCACTTTGTAGACAGAGGAACAAGGTTCAGGGCTTTAGCCAGTCACACAGCTGGCCTAGATGCAAATATGATTCCATCTTACTAAAGAGCTGTGTTCTCAGCACCCTCTACACTGCCCCCCTAGCAAAGTGCCTCCTCTAGGGATGGAAGAACAGCCAGGAGTGGAGAGAGGATGAATTCGACCATAGCGTGCAAACTCCAGCTTGCGTAGTCCCGTCCCAAAGTCCACAGGTGCCAGCCCTTCAGGGGACGAGATTGGCCAGGTATGGGCTCATGGAGGGGTGCGATTTGATGTGTGGGACATGCATCCCACCCAGGCACTAATGAGTCATGCCAGCCTGGGATTCCTGGGGGAACTTGCAACTCTGGAAGGAGTTCAGCCCTGCCCTCTCTCTTCGTATCTCTGTGATCCAGGGGGCCCTGGCACCAGGATGTGGTGCCTCCTGTCCCAGAACTGGCTGGGTACCCATGGCACAGAGTCACCAGCTCTGTCTCTACTCTGTGCTGAGCAAATCAATCTAATTTATCCAGAAAGGGATTAAGCTGGGTGCTACAGATGCGGTCAGCAATCTCCTCTAACAGGTTTACCTGTTCTGACCAAACACCAACTGCACGTGTCTGTAAGCGTGGGTATGTATGAGAGACTGTTTATAGGTGTGTGCCTGTGTATGAGTGTGTATGCCTGTGTAGCTCTCCTTGCTTTTCACACTCAGTATGGCTTTTTCTACAGAAATATGCCTGCATCTTCCAGAAGGTCCTCTGAGTCCAGTCCCTGGCACTGCAGGACTCTTGGGCAGGGCAGCTGGGAGATGGCTCTGGTACCAGAGATCTACTTAAATCCCACATGAGCAGCTTTTCCTGGAGCCCAGGCCTTCCTCATTTGTCAGGCACTCCCCCCTCCTCCCGGGGGCAGACTCATTCACATGCAAAGCCCCTCACAGAAAGGCCAGGCCAGCCAGAGGGGAACGTTACTGAGTCCAAGCTCGCTCTGCTTGCACGCACCACAGGCCAATAAATCGAAGACAAGGTGCTGAGGCAAGGGATACGACTTTATTTGGAAAGCCGGCAGACCGAGAAGATGGCAGACTAAAGTCTCAAAATAACCATCTTATCGGGGTTTGCATGCCAGTTTCTTTTATAGCACAGAGAGGGGGAGGAAATGAGGAAGTAAAGTAAAAAGGCCATAAGTTTTGCAAATATCCCCTGGAATGGCCAGCCTGGGGGAGGGGATGTGTTAATTTCTTCTGTCTTGGCAGCCATCCACAGGTGGACAGGGTCTGGATGTTTCCCGGATCAAAGGCATTTTGGTTTAATCAGGCAGGGGGCAGGGTTCCCCGAGGGAGGCCATTATGTATAGACAGTATCCTTTTAGTGAACAAAAGCAATGGGGAGCAAAGGTTAAAGTAAAAGAAACAGATCCAACATGTAGTCAGATTTGGCTCTTCCTTGTTACAGGAGAAGCCTGGAGAGGGCAAATTCCAGCCCTAAAATGGGCAGGGCCGGGAACTAGCTCCCTGCCATCTTAACATCTGCTCAGTAACTTAAGGCAATTTTTAAATAAAGTGGACAAACACCCTCCCTCCGCAGGTAACAGGAAGATAGACCCTTTCTCTCGGCTGCTGCTGCCAGAGCGGCCCTATTTCTGCCACCAGGAGATGCCTTCAAGGTGTGAACTCTCTCAGCAATATCAGGGCCGTATTAACTGAACCCAAAACCAAATAGCACTCTGAACAGACATACTCAATGTGCAAATGGGCAAGACAGGCCCATAAGCTTTGCTATCCGGGGTGCCTTTTGCAGTTTACCCTTCTGGAAGCCAACCTGCTCAAACAAATTGTGCTGCAGGCGTCTTATTGAGGAAAAGGAGTGGCAGACCATTGACCATTTAGTTGTGGAGCTCTCCCAGGCCGCACGAAGCTAGGATTTGAGACAGAGGTCCCGACCACCGTTCTCTGCTGCCCACCACCTGGACTAAATCACCTGTGGGGTCTTTCAGAGTTCACAACCCAAGGCCACACTGGTCAGTTGTGGCAGCCTGCAGAGAGCACGCACGCTCTTGTCAATCAACACTGCAAACAACGTTGCAATCAACATGGCACCACCCAGCATTGCTGGGTGCTGACTGGAAGCTCAGCCTGGAGCTGCCAACTCCCAGTTCCTGCGAAAGCCCTGATGAGATGAAGCAGTGTTGGAGGGGGCAGAGCCGGGGATGTGAAGCCAAGGGGCAGGAGCCTAAGAGTGCCTCTGGGGCCTCGAGGAGGTGAGGGTGTGGCCAAGTCACTCACGGAGGACGGCACATGATGCCCACGTCCACTCCGAGCTGGGCACGCTCTGAGGACGTGACTCCAGCCAGCTGCAGTCCTTGCCCGGGGCCATCGCTGTACCTCTCACGCCTCCTGAACACAGGCACTGGGGCAGAAAGAGAAAACACTACACATAGATTTATCTCACATGCGTACAAACCCACTGCTGCCTTCAGCAAAGACTAGGGAGGCTGGAAGCCAATCGTGGTTTCTAATAAACAACTGAGGCATTACAGTGTATGGGCTTTGAGAAGAGCCTGCAGAAAGCCCCATCCAGAGGCCTCTCAGAGCCCTTCCCAGCAACATGTGGGAGGGGCTTGGGAGTCATCCAGCTGCACCATGCCTGCCCAGCCCCCCTCCTGCCCCCTCACCCCTCCTGCCCTGCAGGAAGAAGCCCTGGCTGGCCTATGCGTGCCTGTACAGGAGCATTCACCCTGCATGCATATCCCTGCTGCTCACTCTCCATTTGCACCCTCTCGAGAGTCCACTCTTCGCTCTTCCCTGCCAGGCTCTGTTCCCTGGAAGGAGGCTCCTGCCTATAGCATCACCCAGGCTCCCTTGGTAGGGCTCAGCCAATGGGCGGCATAGCAGAAAATCAGAGCATAAGAGGAGAATGGTGGGGGGACACATCTCTGGCAGTAGCCATGTCCTTCTGTGACTATCACTCCTGCCAGGCTGCATCACTTCCAAGACTCAGGCTCTTTCCTACCTTGGTAACACTACTTCTTCCCTTGTTCCATCAGCCCTAGGTGTGGCAGAGCTTCCTCGCATTGTGAGTCTCTGGACACCTCACCATTCTTGACCTTGAACTCCTTCCTTACCTCTTCTTCGTTAAGGCCTCTTTATGTGAAACAATGGGGTAAGTCCTGATTTGTGCCAGTTCCCTTCTGATAGGTATGAATGTACATGTCTATATGATGCACGTGTGTGTGTGAGTGTGGGTACAGGCAGGCTATATACACGTTCAGCCCTGTGCGTGCATCCCCGACACACGCACATGACTCAGCTTTTCCCTGAACTTCCAAGGCTGACAGAAGGAAACCATCTGTGGGCGTCCATCTCTGTATCCCAGAATTCCCTGTACCTACTCCCATCCTGATGCCGTTTTGAGATGTTTAGTCTAGGTCTCTTCCTGACCCTACTCGATGGTGAACTCCTTGAGCGCAAGGAAAGAAGGGGGAGTGGGAGACAGTAGGAAGGAGGAAGGGAGACGAAAGGAGAGAGGAGCAGGAGAACAAGCTGAAAGTCATTCACTGAATACCTGCTATGGAGTCCTTTCTCTATTCTAAAGACCATGCAGATAATCAGTCTCATTTTACAAGTGGGAAGCCAGGGCTCAAAGGTCAGGGGTAACAATTCAAAAACCACACAGCTAATGAGCAGCGGAGAAGCATTCAACCGTAGGTGAGTGCAGGCCCTGCCCCATCCCAGGCCACCGTGCTGTTTTGTTGTCCCCCCACCAGGACCACAGTTACAGCCAAATAGTAGGTGCTCGATCAATGCTTGTAAAACTGAACTGAATCTGAGAAGGAAATCCAATGGCATGCTTAAGTCCAAAGAGAAAGTTCACAGTCCTGAAGAGGGCCAAACTGCTCAAGGCCTGAGCTCAGGTCATCTTGAACCACACACAGATGGTGTCGGTGGCTGCAGTCCTACAGAAAACACCAGGGCTTCCCCGGAGCTGCTTCGAGGCTGGTCCTTAGTCAAAGCCAGGGTGTTGGTAAGTTGCCAGACAAGGGCTTTCTGATGGTCAGATACATGGTTGAGAATCCGAGCATCAGGAGAATTGAGCTGCTAACACATCCCTCAGCCTACCCTCTCAGCAAGGCTGGGGCGGGAACTCAACGGCAGATAACTTGCAGACAGTCTATGTCACTGATAGAAACGGAAATGCCAGGTAACTAAGTAGACAGCAATGAGGATGTTTAATAATAATAATAATAATAATAATAATAATAATAATAATAATAGTGATAACTAGACATCCTTTGAAGGTCAGATGGCTCAAAGTTTGGGATCTGTTCAGGGGCCAAAGTGGGGCCTGGGCACACCTGCTCCATCATAGTGACCAGATGTCATCCTGGTCCCTTGTCTACCCCTGCTACTCCCCAGCCATTAGTTAATTTCTAGGCCCCTAAAAATCTTGCGGTTGTCTGGACTCAGAAGTACCTGCCCATCTTGCCAAAACTAGCAAGAGCTGCTGCTGAGCTGCCCGCAGGAAGAAGCTCCATCTTCACAGCAACCCTAAAGTGTGATATATATGGTGAATAGAGGAAAAACTGAGGCTAGGCCAATTTGCCAACAGTCACACAGCTGGCAAGTGATGGAATGGGATTCAAATCCAGGTCTGCCCTGTTCCAAATCCTGCCATCTTTGCCACACCCAATGATGCCAATGACTTCCAATCCCATTCAAATGCCACAGTGCTCCTTATCCCCAAAGTAGAAGCATGTAGGTCTCCCTAAGGAGCCACTGGGAGCGAGGTGACAGTGGCTCAGAGACAGATGCAAAACATCTCCAGATGGGCAGAGCCGGCCCCCACGGAACTGAGTCAGGGCTCACTGTGGGCACCCTGATCTCTCCACGATGCCGGCTCTCCACAACAGCTATTTATAAACCTAATTTGTACAAACAGGACAGCATATTCTGGCTTTTTTTCCTGCACTTTAAATAACTAAGTTATGGATGACGGAAACAGAATGGAAATGTTATCCAATCCCAGGCTTGCCCTGGCGCACGTCTATACATTCGATAGCTTCTCCTGCTGCCACTTCTAATAGACTCCTCTCCTCTCTGCCTCATTATCTCCTGCTCTCCTTTGTGCTCCTAAACAAAGGCAAGGTGGGCGCACAGCCAGGACTTGCTTACCCCCCACCTGGCAGAGGGAGCAGGAAGGGACCAGCCACGCTCCCAGGCCCCTCAGGAAATGACAGTACAAAGACCTAACATGGATTGAGCCCTTGCTAGATGCCAGCACTGTACGTTGTCTCATTCAATCCTCATCATTCCCCATGCTATGACCTCTATTTTACAGATAAGGAAACAGGCTTAGAGAGGTCAAGCAGCTTGCCCAAGGTCACACAGCTGGAAAGTGATAAAGCCAAGACTCAAACTGGGGCAACCTGACCCTGGCATCCAGGCCTTTGACTATAGCCAGTTGGTTCAGGCCCCTGGCCACAGCTAGTCAGCCCTAACAAACTCCAGTGGTGATCCCTAACACCAAAGTAATGGCTCCCAAGGGAGGCCAATATTCAAAGAGGCAGAGGATGACCATGGGATCTCCCAGGGCCCTCTGCAAGCCAAATCTGGAGGCACTGAGCCCATGGCAGGTGTAATATGAAAGGAGAGCTCTGACCAGCCATTGGGTCTCACCCTTACCCTTAGTAATGGTTTTCAATCATTCATTTAGTCAATCATTCAACAAACATTTGCGGAAGATCTACTCCATGCCAGACCCGGTGCTGGGTGCTGCTGGTGCAAAGGTAAAGATGACACAGTGTTGTCCTCAAGATGCTCAGCCAGTCAGGAAGACAGATGAGAACATGGTGGCCGAGTCAAAGGCACCCACACGCCCAGTGAGGTGCAGAACTATCCCTGCCCAAGACGTGCGATTGCCATCCTACTGCCATTCCGCATGACTTGAAAACTTCCATCTTTTCCCCAATCCATCTTCCTTTCCCCTGGCATTTCCCTTGTTTTAATTAGTAGACAAACAGAACCTGTGCAATCCTTGCCGGTTTCTGGATGAGTTCTCCACGCTGTGCTTACAAATGCAACTGCAGACAAATTGTTCCTGCCACCTGTCCAGGGAGATATGCTGGTGGCCTTTAAATGTTTGATTCTGTTGATGTTCCTTATGCAGCAGGGTCACACAATGAGTCTGCCCGAATCTTCTTCAGTGTGGGAGGAAAACAGCTCAATGCAGTGGAGACAACATGGGGTGGGGAGCCAGCAGGCCTGGTTCGGGTCCTGGCTTTGCCATTGTTTTCTGAGTGACCCCAGGCAAGGCTGTTAACTTCTCTGAACCTCCATTTCCTTATCTTTCAATAGCGGAGATTGGATGAGGCACTCTGCCAGGTCCCTTCCAAAGTCCCAGGAGCATCACTGTGGCTCTCAGCCCACAGCCCGGTGCTTTCTACGTAACACAAAAGAATGTGTGAAGAATTCTGTTGGTGAGGCAGACCCTGGCCCCACCAGCTGGAGACTTGGGCACTCTGGTACCTGGGTAAAAGCGTGAGATTCTGAGCAGGCGGACCTGGGCATTCCTGGTTCTGCCACAGAGCAGCTCTGGAACACTGGGCAAGTCAGTGAACGTAAAGGAGCCTCAGTTTACTCATCGGTAATATGATGACAACAATACTTTCTCCGTTGGGTTGATGTGAAAATTCGTTTGAAATAATGTGATTGTTGGCATATGGCAAAGCTCTGGGTGCAGTCTCCTGAGTCATTTTTTTCTGTGTTGCCTCTGTTGTCCTACGGGGCCAAGTTCCGATGTCCTAGGGCTGACCCCTTGTTCCCCTGGGCTCCAATTTCCAGGGCTGGGCCCTGAGCTGGTGCCACCCCTGCTCTGCCCCAGCTGGATGGCTAGGCCCAGCTGCCATTGGCCGGACCTTCTGAGCTCCCACAGAAGGTCCTGCTAGGTCCGCCTGACCAACTGGTATGCAGTAACTTCCTCCTTGGAAGTGCGAGTGCTGCCTACTGGCAGATGTGTTCCAGACCTCCTCTGCCACCTCGGTGACCCAGGCCCACCCAACCTGACCCATGAGTGCATTTCCTGCCTGGCCCACTTCTTCACTCTGTTTCTACCCTGGGGACCATGTACCATGCTGGGCTCTGCCCTGCTCCCTGGGCCTCACTCAGAAACATGCGTTTCTGCCCATTCCCTCACTTCCTGCAACTGCTTCTGGAGTGCCCAGAAGAGTCACATGAAATCACCAGGAGGGCCTTTACCATGTGGAGAGTAGTCCCTCCCCAAGGAGCTCCAAGCCCCTCACCCATATCCTGTCCAAACACATACACAGTAACTCATGGGTTGGTCCAAGCAAGCTGGTCTTTCAATCTCCATTCCCTCTCCAACTATTCTGGACTATTCTTTGAAGGAGTCTGTATAGGGAAAGACCTGAATTATCAAGACCTTGGGCTAGACTGGGCCCATGGAAAAGACCACCCAGCAATAAGAATAAGAAAAGGTTTCATTTATGGAGTTCCAGGCACTTTATATATATTACCTTGTTGAACTTGACCCAACAACTCAGTGACACAGGTACTGCTCTCACCTTTATTTTACAGAAGAGGATCAGACCTGTTAGCAAAGTTCCCAAGATCATAACACTACTAGGTACCAGGCCAGGCTGTCCAGCTGGGTCTGCCCCAAGACCCCAGTGCTAAGCCACGTTGCTGTCCCACCTCCCAAGGGAGGCAAGGCAGGCTAACCTGGCAGGGCAGGGAGAAGAGGAAAGGGAGCAGAGCTTCCCTTCCTTTGTCTTCCATCATCACTCAAGACCTGATTGGACACTGCTGTTCTGGTCTCTGCTAATTCCTGCCTTCCCTACATCAGGTTCTTCCTCTATAGCTCTTTAGTCGAGAAAACCAGCCAAGACCTTCAGCAATTCCAAACCTTGGAAAGGAAGATTGAGACAAAGGGAAAAGTCCCCCGGTCCCTGCATGCCACTTAGATAGATCGCAGCTAGAGAGATTCTCCAAAGACAAGGCTTTACAGGGTTTGCTAATGGGGTTCAGCAAAACGATGTTTTGCTTCATACATGGTGGTCACACATAGGGCTTCTTTCACCACCACTGTGGCTTGTTCAACTCCTTCAAGGCAGAACTGTGTGTCAGGAAAGAACAGGGCTTGGCTAAAGCCAGTCAGCATCATTACCTAAACTTCTTTACTTTCCTGGAATGCATGCGACGCCCACGCTCCCTGGATCTCCCAGGTCGTCTCATGCGGTTACATTTCACTCTCTACAATGAAGGCTCGCTATGGGTCAGGCATTGTTGTAAGTGCTTTATCAATATTAACTCAGCCAATCCTTCTAATGACCCTGGGAGATAGGTGCTACTATTAGTCCTATTCCAAAAATAAGGAAACTGAGGACAGAGAGGTTGCATAACTTGCCCAAGGTCACACAGCTAGTAAGGGGCAGAGCTGTGACTCAAACCCAGACAGTCCAGTGCCACAGTCTGTATGTTTAACCACTGTGCTACCCCAGTCTGCATTTGCTAGGGATCATTCCATATACAATCAAAGGCAGATATATCATTATACCTTTATAAAACTTTTAAAATGGATTGCCAAGTCAGAAAAAAAAAAAAAAAAAATCCCTTCTCTAACCATGTTTCTTAGGAGAGAGTTTAGAAATTGTGGTCACCCAAAGACGGGTGATCACGTTTTTAAGGGGAAAACATATTGGAGGTCTGCGTGGTGTCTAGACAGAAAGCTGAGGAGAAAGGATTTGTCCATGTGCGTCTCCAGGGCTGCCCAGGGAAGAGGAGCATGATTTGAGGTGACAGCTCCTAGCGATTAGTCAGAAATAGCCCAGCCGTGGAGGAGAGCCAGCCAGGAGGCTGGCCAGGCCTGGAAGAAAGAGCTTTTAAAGCAATGCTGCCCAAAACCGAGTCCTTGGACTTCCTGCAACAGGGTCACCTGAGGATTTTGTTACAAACACAGATTCAAAACCTTACCCCAGACCCATGAATGGGAATCTCTGGGGAGGGAGGGAGGAAGGAATGGGAGGGGTTATAACCCCCAACCCTGAATCTATAACAAGACCCCCGGGGGTTCTGATGACAGGGAAGTTTGGAATCCTCTGCTGTAAAGCCTGACGTCTCTGTTTGCCGTTAAGTGTCTGTGCCCCATGCATCCTTGGGAACTACAACTCGGCCACCAGAATAAACCATGCCCTACAGCCCAGCCCCAGATACACGGCGGAGTATGATCTGATGCTGATATAATATATTAACATCAATCATGAGCGCTACTGGTTATTAGCATTTACTGCACGCCAGACACTGCTAGTGCTTTCCCGATCTTATTTGTGCATATTCTCATCACAGCCTTGTGCTGTAGTTGTGGTCAACCTTGATTTGCTGATGATGAAATTAAGGCTTAGAGAGTCTGGGTGACTAGCTCAGGGCTACACAAAAAGCAAGCAGCCGAGATGGAATTCAAACCCGTTCTGTCACTTTGACTGTTCCGGCTCTGAACACAAGGTCAGTGCTGCAAGCAGGCCACCCTCTGCCATCATCCCCAGGGCCACACTGGGGCTGGGAAGGCCACCGGGTGAGGAAGCTGCTCTTCCAGATGCACATCCATTTCAGCCGATCCCCCAGGGGCATCTGTCCCCCTATTCTGACACCAGCCAACGTGCTGGGCCAATACCAGCTCCATTAGGCCCGAGTCTGCAGGATGGGAGAGGCCAGGGGGTCATCACCTGAGGCAAACACTTTGACGCTGGAAAAAACAAGCCTGAGGCCCCAGAGCCTGAGGGGCTCCTCTGGGGAGGAGCTTGCCTTCTGCTTATGGAATGGTGTCCGCTGACCCGAGGGGGAATCCTCACTTCCGAGATTTGTCCCTCAGGAAGGCTGCTCACCCTTTCCGCAAATCTATAAATGGTGACAATGACCACGGCCTCACTGGGTGTCTGGGAGGATTAAAGTTGATGCCATATGGAAAAGGTGCTTTCCTGGCCCCCGGCCTACACACTGTAGGTACTCAGACCTCCCCCGCTTTCTCCTCCTGTTGCCTTCTTTAATTTCTTGGTATCATCCCCATCTGGACAGCGCTGCCAGATCTCCTACCCCAGCCCTCAGGATAGAAATTCCAAGAACCTGGGGGCTCCTTTGCTGGCAAGGTGTATCCCGCATCCGCCCACCCTCCCACCGTCAGAGCTCTGGAGGCCCTCAGCCTCCCTGTTTACTCAGCCCAGGATGCAGGCTTCCCAGCGGCAGGGCCGTAACTGTCTTGCTCTGTGCTCTTTCCCTGGGCTAGAAGAGTGCCCGGCAGGGAGCAGGTGCTCAGTTCATGCTGAATGAATGAATTCGATCATCTGACAAAAGGGAACTGTGCATCGGCTCTGCGCAGGGCCCAGTGCTGACAACAAACCCATCTGGAGCTTGTGCTTCTGCCCTCACATCTGACACCCAGGCTCCCTCTCAAGGGCTGCAGACTGAGGGAAGAAGGCACCTTCCTACCCACCGTGCTCCTCTCGCCCCGAAGTGCGGCTAAGTCAGCAATGGAGCCTTACTCTTCTTCTCCCTTCACTTTCGTCCTGGGGACAAAGCTCCCCGAGAGAGATGCTCAGACCATGGCCTCCTGGAACTTGCCATGTAGGCCCAGAGTTGGAGCTAAACCTGAGGAGGAAGCAAGTAGCCGTCTCTTGGTCTGGCCACCCCCCCAGAGAGCTGTCCTGACACATTCTTAATGCTCACATCCTCCTGCAGGAAAATCCACTTTCAAGACAGGAAGAGACACAGGCCTGAACCACAGAAGCCTCACGCTCAGCTCTCAGAAGGCCCCAGGGGGACCCAGCTCCAACCGCGGAAACACCAAGCAGCCGTGAGGTTGGATTGCTAGGAGCACAGAGGGAAGCTGTCCACAGGGGAGGCTGAGAAGGGTTCCAGGCCCCCTGGTTCCCCACCAATGAACTAATGGATCCATCTCAACTACTTCAGTTTATTTGCTCATCATTAAAGACTCTCCTCAAAAGCTGGAAGAAGAAAAAATTTCACGCCAAGCTGGTGGGTGATCCCCGTGTTGGTGTGACGTGCTAGCTCGGAAGTGTTTTCTGCTGCTGTCGTGGTTCGTCCGCTAAACTGCATTGATGCTGTGTCCCAGAACACGGGCATAGGCAAGAACGGGGACCTGCCCTGGCCCCGGCTCAGGAAAGAATGCAGGTATTTCCAAAGAATGACCACAACCTCTTCAGTAGAAGGTAAACAGAATTTGGTGATTATGCGCAGGAAAACCTGGTTCTCCGTTCCAGAGAAGAATCGAACTTTAAAGGACAGAATTAATATAGTTCTCAGTAGAGAACTCAAGGAACCTCCACAGGGAGCTCATTTTCTTGCCAAAAGTCTGGATGATGCCTTAAAACTTATTGAGCAACCAGAATTAACAAATAAAGTGGACATGGTTTGGATAGTGGGAGGCAGTTCTGTTTATACGGAAGCCATGAGCAGGCCAGGCCATCTTAGACTATTTGTGACAAGCATCATGCAGGGATTTGAAAGTGACACATTTTTTCCAGAAATTAATTTGGAAAAATACAAACTTCTCCCAGAATATCCACGTGTTCCTTCTGATGTCCAGCGGGAGAAAGGCATTAAGTACAAACTTGAAGTATATGAAAAGAACAATTAATGTGAAAGTGTTTTCTGATCTATTTCAAGCCTCCTCCTGCCCCCCAAAAATTATGTATTTTTTATTGTAGAGACTTTTGTTGACTTTAGATCTATGGATAATTATTTCTAAGCAAAGTACTTTTATTCCCCATTAATCTTAACTAGACTGTATCAGATACCATTTGTGAAACATTTCTTTGCTGTAACTGCCTGAACGCCCATCAAGAGTCAAGAATAGGTGACCAGCACCTGCCTAGGGTAGAACATCTACCAAGACAGCCCAAAGTGGGAGAGTGCCCTGGTAGAATGAGCTGGAACCAGAGCCTATAGAGCTAGGAGCTAGGCAGATGGGTCCAAAGGTCAGAAATGGATTATAAACAGAAGAGCTAGCATTCAGTTATTAAAATTAGATCAAAAGAGGGACTGTGGATTACTTTATATCACACTTCTTAAAAAAATTCTGTTCACTCAGACCAGGAGTCAACAAGTTGAAAACTCCAGGATATTCCACAGGGATAGTAAAGAGACAGGTACGAGACTACCTTTTCAGTGGTTAAAGGAGAAGGTCTGAGACCTTAAAAAACTTTGTTTCTGATCTTCAGTGAGATTGCATGGGATGTTACAATGATAGAACAAGAACTGGCCGCTCTTTACAAAAAAGAATAATCTAATATCAAGCATAATGGCTAAAATTAAAACTTCAAAGAGGTAATAAATTGAGAATGAATATTGCTAGAAACCAAAATTAGTAAGTTAGAAACTAAACTTCACAGAATTAAAAAATGAAAATTAAAACATGTTTTGCCCACCACGTTAGGGAAGATTTAGATTAAGTATCCCAAAAAAAGAAAAATAGCATTTTCTGCCTTATAAATTGGTACAACCTTTTTAGAGTGTAAGTTAGCAATATCAATTAAAATTCAAAATATTCTGGGTTTGGACCCAGAACTTCCACTTCTAGAAATTAATCCTGAACAAAGAAATGGACCCAAGAGTATCTGTTGCAACTTTTTTTTTCAAACTTGGAAACAGTCCAAATGTTGATTAATAAGAAATACCAACCAATATGTCTATAAAATGTAACATGTGCAGCAGCTAAAAAGAATGAAGTGCTGACAGAAAAATGCCCAAAACTGCTAAGCAAAAGAAGCAAATTGTGTATAATACTTAAAATGTTTAAAAAATGTTCATGTGTGGGAAAAAGCATGCTGCAAACTGTTAAAAAAAAAAAAAAAGAAAGAAAGAAAAGCCGGAAGAAAAGCTATGTCTGGATCTTAGGGAGCAAAACAAAACAGAACAAAACCAGAGCACCAAAGTGTTAGCAGGTGCTGCCAAAAGAGGGGTCAGAAATAAAGGCGACGGCGTCTCAGGCTACCAAGGAAGTCGATGGTGCACCAGAATTTTCTTTACACAAACGTGATGTATGGCTTTGAGACACAGCACCTGGCAGAGACGAGGGGCACCTCTATTCCCAGTACCAACCCCAGGGAGGGTAGAAAAGGGCACTGGGCCAGGGACCAGAAAGCCATGGTGGCACTGCAGCCCAGCCCTTCCCAAGCTGGGCAACCTTGGATGAGGGGCTTAACCTCTCTGGGTCTCTTGTTTCCTTCTCTGAAAACTGAAGGAGTTGGACTAGATTATCCTAAACATATTTTGTGGTGCCATAAACTCTTTTTCACTTCCGTGTCAACATTTTAGACAGAGATAGTCAGTTCTGTCATCTTCTCCAGCGCTGTGACGGTGTCCTTGTAACCTTGGCAAAGGGCCCTGGAAGGTGCGTGATAATTGTTTCTCTGCCTCGTTGCTATGGAAACTTGCAACTCTTGCATCCCTGGTGCTAGGACAATAGCCTGCCTGGAACTCCTGGGTGGTTTGGGTTTGTTTTGTCCACATGCATTGTAGGCACACTGAAGTGTTCTCAGAGCTGAAGGTGGTGGCTTGCTGATATGAGTCACTGACGCTCCCCCTTTAATTACCAAGTTTCACTAGAAAGCTTGGGATCGCGACAATCGCATTAGCAGCACTGATGCTGCACCGAGGGGCTCCCACAATCAGCGCACGCCTAGGCCCTGAAAACTGATCCCTGATCTGCCTTCTGCAGGCTTCCCTTGGCTTGCTCTGCGACTTTGGGGTGACCCTTTATTACTTTCCTGCCACCTCTAATGAGACATACACTTCAAAAAGTTGCCCTCAACAAGCACTGAAAGATACAGCAGCCCCTCTGTGTGACTCTCTCTGATCATGAAAACACATCAACTCAGCAGACACGTGTGTCAGAAAGCAGGTCTTCTAGTGCCCAAACAGAAACGTGTAATTGGCAGAAAGGCTGCTGATGGTGGTGCTGTATACTCAAATTCTGTTTTGTCAGAGAGGGAGAACGGGTTAGAAAATCCTCCCCGTCTATAGTAACCCTATAAAATGCATCAGATTTGCTCCAAGGATTGTGCAATGTTACAACTCTCTTTTCAATAGTGGTAGTGAATTTGGAAACCAGAAATGTGATCATTGAGGCATGCCGCCTGGCTCCTGATGAAACAGAGCAAGCAACAGGCTTCCTGGCTTGCCCACATCCAGTCCTGAGGCCGCAGCGTTCCCCACTGGCTGAGATTAATGGGATGACACTGTGGCTGCCAACATTTCTCACTGTCACACTCTGCACCTACAAGCTCTTTCACCCTCCCTCCCCAAACAGGGCAACCTGCCACCGCCTGAATAATTGCCTGCATTTCCACGCATGCTTCACACGCAGAATCAACCCCAACTCCTCTCTCTCTCTCACCTTCCCATACCTGATTGGTCACCAAGTCTTCCTCAAACTCCACCTCTATTTCCTCCACTACTGTGCTAGTTCCCACCCACGGCCTTTCTCACCTGCACTCATCCAGTCATCTCCCAGTTGGACTCCTTGCCTTCAGCCTTACCCTCTCCAAGCCATCCTCCACCAGAGTGGTCTTTCTAAACCACAGATCTCATCATGCCACGCTATTTACTGTTCTTCCGTGGCTCTCCAAGGCTTGCACCATCAAGTCGTAATCCATGAGTCAGACATATAAGGCCCTTCCTGCACTGGCCCCACCCACAGGCCACCACTATGGGAACAGTTCTTCATCTAGCCCAACCCCCCTCCTCTTAAAACCTTCCCTCACCCTCTCTACCCTACCGGATAGAGCAAGTCATAGCCACCTCTGTGCTACCATAGCAACCTGGGCTTCCTCCCCTTAGCTCTCCTAGTTCCACGACATCTGCATGTTTCTTTAGACATCTGTCTCCCCTCCAGACCATGAGCTCTTTGTGGGCAGGGACCCCAACTTAGTCATTCTTGCAAAGAGCACGGTGCTGGCACACACTTAACAATTTTTCAATGAATGAATGAATGAATACATGAATGAAGAACTTGCCATATGCTACTTGCTTTTCACATGCAAGTATAACTTTTCACATGTAGAATAACTCTTTCCACACCCTAGTTACAGAAAGCAAACAAGCCAAGCTTAAAGAGGAAGAACCTGGGTATTGAGAAGAGAATGTGGAGTGAAGAGGTGAAGAGTTAAGCTGCTTGGGTTCAAATCCTACCTCTACCATTTTCTAGCTGTGTGACTTCAGTCAACTTTCTTCATTTCTCTGAGCATCCGGAGGAAGAGTAAATAATCTGACCTTCCTCATAGGTTGTTGTAAGCATTAAATGTTACATAAAGTACATGTGAAGGGTCTGGTGCAAGGCAAGTGCTCAATCAATGTTAGTTACTATTATTAGGGAGGCACCGGTTTCCCAGGTATTTCTGCCATTTAGAGAACAATGAGCTCTGCCCGAATGGCTGCCGTGTCTTAGATGTTTCTAGAGCCTCCATTTCAGGAAGTTGTTGAGTTAATTCCAGCCTTGCTGATCTGTGAAAAGTGTGGGTCCTCAGGGGCAGAACCCAAGGAAGGGTCTGTGGGAAGATGGCATCTCTGGCATAGCTGTCCACCATTGGAGCTTCATCCCCATCTCCTAATTGGGCCACCTCAGCCCCCAGTCCTGTGCCCACTCCCCTGGCTGGCTGAAATGACAGGGGCTTGGTGCAGGGTAAAGGGGGCTCAGTGGGGACTCTGGGAACCCTGCAGTCAGGAGTTTGTCATGCCTTCAATTTCAGGGGGGTGATGTCCCTTCTCTGCTACGGTCTTAGTCTGTTCAAGCTGCTAGATCAAAATACCTGCGTGGCTTAGAAACAACAGAAAGTTATTTCTGACAGTTATGGAGACAGGAAGTCCAAGATCAAGATGCCAGCCAGCATGGCCGTGTTTTGGTGAGGGCCCTCTTCCTGGTTCATAGCCGGCACCTTCTCTCTGTGTCCACACAAGATGGAAGGGGCTGGGGATCTCTCTGGAGCCTCTTTCGTAAGGGCACTAATCCCATTCCCGAGGGCTCCACCCCATAACCTAATCTCCTCCCAAAGGCCTCAACTACTAAGACCATCATGTGGGGGGTTAGGATTTCAACATATGAATCTGGGGGGGACTCAAACGTTCAGACCATAGCAGCTACCCTGTCCCCGTCGTCGGCACCACCTCTGCACAGAGTGGTCACTCACAAGTGCTGCTGGAGCCTTTTCCACGCTGGGGGAATGGGGTGAGGCAGGCCAGGGGTGTGGGGAAGGGGACAGGGAAGAGTGGCACGGGGAAGGGCCTGGCTTTAGCATTCAGCACACCGGCCCCGAGGCTCAGCTTCGCCCCAGCCACCCACTGACCTGCACAAATTCCATCTCTCCCAAAGTCCCAGGCTTGTTCATCTGTAAAGTGAAGGGCCCTGGGTTAGAGCACCGTCTCCTGCATCCTGTGGCTCAGGGACGTGACCTGGGCTTCAAATGTGTTGCAGGGTGGTGGGGGGACGGGAGAGGGTGCAGCGTTGTTTCCCATTTCCTTCCCCCTACCTCCCATGCTGGTGCTTTGGGCTCTGGTGGCTTCCGGAAACACCCATTCTTCTTCAGACAGGAAAAGCCTTTTCTAAATCATTTTTCCTCTCTCTAGGTCCAAGCCAAGAAACCTGGAACAATAAAAATCCAGCCCAGTCTTCTGTCATGATTGTCTGCAAACCTAATAAAAATGGATACCCTGGGCTCTGGAATGGTGAACACGGGTCTTCCTCATCAGCCCGGAAGGTCCTCAGGCTTCAGTATCCCCTCCAAAGACAAGAAGCCAATGGCCAGTGGGCCCAACCAGGACACCAAGACCCCATGGATGTGGGTGGCCCAGCCTCCTCTGGCTCTCAATTGTTAGCCTCAGAGAAACCAGGCACGTTGTAATGGAAATGGAGGGGACCCAACCTTCCGTACATGTGGGGAGGGGGTGACTGTGTTCTGTGTGCCAGGAGTGCTGGGTCCTGCTGATTTATTTACAGAGACATACCTTCCCTGTTATTAACAATGAAACACTTGGATATCTACAGAGGTCTTGCTCTGTGTCAGGCACTACACTAAGTGCTCTGGCTGCATCAAGTCATAAAGTCATTTGGTTATTCAACCAAAAACTTAGTGAGCACTCAGCGTGTGCCCGAAGCTGTGCTAGGCACTGGGGCACAATGTGAAGCCATGGTTCCCTCACTCAGGGAGCTAACAGTCTAGGATTATGGCTCTCAAACTTATGTGCGCATCCAATGAGAATCACCTGGCGTGTAACTCTGGGCCACACCCCCAAACAGGAATCTTCACTTTTCTCAAGCACCTTATCTCTAATCCACACTTTATGAAACACTGGTCTGGTACTATGGGAGAAATCTATTACCATGCTCATGTTACAGATGAAGGAACTGAGGTTCAGAGAGGCTGAGTAACTTGCAGTACATCACACAGCTCATAAGGGGCAAACCTGAATAGGGACACTGCTCTATCTGATTTCAGAGACAATGTTCTTAATTACTACTCTACCCTGCCTTCCCAAACCTTACCCAAAGAATTATAGCCTTATCAAATCATTTCACTGCTGTGTAATCCTTATGACTACCTAACCATATGAGGTAGAAAGTGTTACTAACATTCCCATTTTACAAATATAAAAATGGGGCTCAGAGGTAGAGCAACTTGCTCAAGGTCACATGACTAGCAGGTCCCAGAGCCAAGCTTCAAAGTCAGGTCTGTCCCACTGCAAGGCTTATGCTCTTTCCGAGACTAAACTTCTTCTTTTTTTTTTTTTTTTTTTAATTGGAGTATAGTTGCTTTACACTGCTGTGTCAGTTTCTGCTGTACAGCAAAGTGAATCAGCCATACATATACATATATTCCCTCCTTTTTGGATTTTCTTCCCATTTAGGTCACCACAGAGCACCAAGTAGAGTGCCCTGTGATATATAGTAGGTTCTCATTAGTTACCTAAATATTTTATACATAGTAGTGTATATATAAGACTCTACTTCTGAAAATTCTTTTGTAAAAATAAGGAGCAATCAAATGCAAAAGCAACAACGAAAACCAGCCATGGACAAAAGGGAAGGACAAAAATGCAGGTATTGTTAGCAGGTTAGACTTGGAGGGG
This sequence comes from Balaenoptera ricei, assembly GCF_028023285.1. Taxonomy (NCBI): domain Eukaryota; kingdom Metazoa; phylum Chordata; class Mammalia; order Artiodactyla; family Balaenopteridae; genus Balaenoptera; species Balaenoptera ricei. Next base: position 68,993,977 of record NC_082646.1, read on the forward strand.
AGGAGCTCTTTCTCCCACGGTCTCTGGGGATGTTCACGGGCACAGAACCCCTGAATCACCTGTGCCCCGTGGAGCTCAACCCATGGACTGAGAAATTCCAACCTGCATGCACATGCACAGCCATGAGGATATGCACTTGCCACCATACGTGTGACATGTGCGGCCACATTCGGATATTCATGTGCACACGCTGTATCCACGCCACACTCCTTGAAATCCCAGCCCCTCCGGAACACCCCACGAGAAGGTCACCTTGTGGCAGGTGGCCCTCCACTGGCCCAAACGGCCATCACCACAGGATTAAACAGCCTCTGCTGAAAAGTGTTTTCTAGTCAAAAGAGGTTTTAGCAGCTAGAGTGCATGTATAAAGGTCAGTTCCCCACTCAGGGGACAGCCAAGCCCGGGGAAGGGACAGAAGGCTGGGGAGGGACTGCCTAGGGGATGACATTTGGAATTATGCATTTCCCTAAGCTGCCTGCAGAGCTGCTGTGCTCAAGGGAAGGCCTGGATCCCAGGGGACTTGGTCTTTTTACATTTACATGACAAGCCCCTCTGCACAAAGCAAGCATCAACTAACCTGCAAGGAAGGGGGGATGCACGTCACAGCACCCCAGGAAAGCACAGAGCTAACTCCTCCAAGAGCTAGGACACCTTGGGGAAGGCACCAACTGCTGGGCCCCTCTCCCCAGCCTCTCGGCCAGACAGCCAGTGCGGATTCCCTTCCTTCTTTGACTCACACTGAGCCCTGACATTCCTGAGGAGGCTTACAAGCCCAAAGAGACCTTGCTGCCTAGCTACCCCTGGACCACAGCATATTTGCAAGATGGAGTGCACCGGGAGGAGGCCCGGCACACCCGTCTACTTGGTGAACACCAGTTCCACACGACCCTGTCAATCCAGCCAGGACCCTCGGACCACTCAGACTCCCCCTCTCCCACACCCTCAAGCACCCGGTCCTGCTGCTTCCGCCTTTTTATTCTTTCCTCTTCTCTCTGTCCCAACTGACAAAGAGTCCTTGGCCAGACTTTAGTCAGGCTCCTCAGAATCCACTTTCCAATTATACCTGGACTTTCGAGCTCCCGCGTTCATCTCTGGATCATCCAGTTTTAGCACGAATCCTGCTAAATCAGTTTAGCCAGATCCCCCCAACCCCAACCCTCAGGATCTGATCACGCTCAGTATCTGATTGGTTTCCTCATCCTCCACCATCCCCCAGGTGATGTCTGATCACCTCGACCTGCCTTCAGCAAGAATCCGGGTCAGTTTAGCCAAAATCCCCCCTCTTACCCCTGATGCTTCCTCTCAGTACTTTTCCATCCACTGACCCCACCCTACTCCTTGGCTATAAATTCCCACTTGTCCTGTTGTATTTGGAACTGAGCCCAGTTCTACAGAGAGGTCTCTTCCCCTACTGCACCAGTCCTGAATAAAATCTGCTTGTTCCACTTTAGCTACTGTCCAGCTCTGTTTTTTGTTTTTCACAACCACACCCAGCCCTGCTGCCATAGGCCCTGCAGCATCACCTCTTGCATGTCCTGCGCATGAGGATCTCCCAGCGTTCATCATCTCGGAACATACTTTCTCTAGAGTTGTCCAACACAACTCAAATCCTGGCACCGCGACGTTTTAAGACGTAGCATGACTCCAACTGCCCGCTGGATAAACCGTAAATATTGACTTGGCCGTCAAGGTCCTTCACAACCTAGGACCAGCCAACCTGCCTGACAGTATCTATGGCCCAACCTTTCCAAATACTCTGACCTCTAGACATGTAAACACATGTGCTCCCCCAAACAGCCCATGGTATCTACTGCAGTAGGTATCCTGAATGTTACTGATTTCTTCTCAGGTCTTCATCCCTCTGTCTTATAACCTCCTAGAGGGCTTGGCACAGAGCAGGCACAGAGTGAAATTTTAGATCAGACAGGTGGGTGAGTAGATGGTGGATGGACAGACAGACGGATGGATGAGGAGTCTTGTATTGGCTTTTGTCATTTTCATCTGATGCCTCCCTGGGAAGCAAGCAGCCTGATCAGACATTTTCAAACAGAAAGGTTGCTTGGCCTCTACTTTTAAACTGATGAATATGAAAGATGAGAATAATAATATCTACACTGTAGAGCTGTTGTGAGGATTAAATGCGAAAACATACAGAAAGTATTTAGCCCTGTGCCCGACACACAGTAGGTGCACAATATACAGCAGCCACTGCTGGAACCAGCTCCTATGTGTTAAGTCCCTTTGCCTTCCAATGGGCAGGACGCAGGTGCTCCAGCCTCTCCTAATTCTGGTGGAGACAGATCTTTCCCGCAGGCTGGAGTGAAGGTGGAGGGAAGCCACAGAGGAGCTCCCGGCCTACTTTGTGTAATTTTAGGCTCAGGCAAGGCTCCAGACAGTAAGTGATGCAAAGAGCACGCATAGCCAGCTGCAGATAATGAGGCCCGGGGGACAGGGCGCTCGGGGTGGCTCCGTCCAATAGGGGCTGCTCCACCTGAAGGCGCAGGGCTCTTACCCAGCCTCCGGCGGTGCCCATGGCTCAGGCTTCTGCAAAGCTGCCTTCTGCCAGGCATGCCTCCTGTTCCACAAAAAGAAAAACAAAAGAAAAAAAGGAAGGCAGCCTCTGACATCCCAGGCTATAGAGAAGCTCCTCTCCCGTACCCATTTGGAAAGGCAGGGGAAGTTGAGACAAAGCTTCTCCATGTAACACAAAGGCCTGCATGTCCAAGCTGGTCCTTTAGCCCCTGCTACCATGATTCTTAGGTTTCTCACAGGTCTCTCCGCATCCATACACTCCCCACTAGCCCATCTTCCACACAGCACCCAGGGTGAGCAGTATACACATAGATTCCATCCTCACCAGCCTACAGTCCATTCAATGGAGGCTCCCTATTGTCTTCCAGAGAAAGTCCAAATTCCTTGGCATGGCGTTCAAGGCCCTTCACAGCCCTTCCAGCATCTCACCCTGCCCACATGCTGGGATACACTTACAGGCATCTGCATGTGCTCTTCCCTCTGCCTGAAACACCCCAGAGTTGCTCGGCAAGGAGGTGACAGAGCCAGGACTCCGGGCCTTCTCTTCTGTCTCTGAGTGCCACACTCCTTGGGTGGGAAGGGCTTGGGGATTCCAGAGCAGCCCGGTCCCATGCTGCTGAGATGCCAGGACAGACCTTTCCCGTTTCTTACATCCCGAATTCTCTGAATTTGCCCTCGTTACACATCACTGTGTGACTCTGTGAGCACCTAGTCGATGGTTACCCAAATAAAGTCAGCACAGGCTGCAATCTGCATCTCCAAGGGTCTGAATGGCTCAGCTGCAAAAGGGAACACCAGCTGACATTTCCAATTAACCTTGATCTTACCCTCAGTCACTGTGCACCTCGTGGCACACCCTCATGGGACTGCAGAGGCCAGAGTCCAGGGAGCGAAGGCAGACCCTGACATCCGAAGCAGCAAGGAAGCACCTCTCCAACACCCATTCGGGAAGGCACTGAGAGCTAAGGCAAAAACAACACTATCCAACACAAAGACTCACGTCCCAGCTAACCCTCCGGTCCCTGCCGTTCTGCTCACAGGAACCTCTCTGTAGCCTCAGCTCCCTCTGACATCCGGACCTCCTGGGGCCCCTGGGCTAGGGAGCTCCCCATTTCTCAGGAGGAGGGCCTCTGAAGGCCTCCTGGCCATGTGCTCAATATCACCGCTCCCCTCCATCACTAATGACTCTACACATCCAAACACGTGGCCATGCAACTATATTCTGGACAAAAGGATGTAGGAGGAAGTGCTATGTGTAACTTCCAGGAATTGTCCTTAAAGGAAAAGGATGTGCACTTCTCCTCCTTCCTTCTTCCTGCTGGGTGGAAGGCACATATAATTGCTGGAGCTGGAACAGCCATTTTGGACCATATGTTGGAAGGCTCATATTGAAGATGATAACAAGCTAAAAGGAGCCCAAGCCCCTGACACTGGACTAGCCAGACCAGCCCCAGACTGCTTAACTCCAGGCTTTTTGAATGTAAGAGAGAAATGCACTTCTATCCTGCCTAATCCACTGTTTTACTGAGTTTTCTGTCAACTCATTGCTAAACCTAATTCTAATTGATATGGCAGGTGACCTAAAAAAGGCTTGGTTTATTTTTCGAGGCATTTTTCTCTGCATCAGTGCCAAACGCTGCAGATGGGACCACTCTGTCCCACATGCTTGGGCTTCTCTAAGGGGCTGCTTCAATCTAAATGGAATATGTGACCCCAGACCTTAGCCTGAACTTGTCACTGGCAAAGGCTCTCTTGATTCTTGTGGTTTCTTCTCCACTCTTCTACCTGCCCTGACCTTCCAGTTTGATATCCACTGGCCAGCTTTTCTGGCCTACCTCTATCCTGTTATTCCCAGTTTCTTCTCCATGTTGCATACAGATAGTGTTTATTTCACATGGTGGTTTCCGAGTGACTAGCTTCTTGGGACTGTTCTGGGTACAAAACTAGTGGCTGGGCTGGGACCCTAACCATTGCCCCTCCCCTGCCCTCACCCTCTAGGAGAAGCTAGCCCACACAAGTATATCCTTGTGGACTCACCTCCTTCAGTCTACCCTGAAGCATGATGGGGAAACAGAGTCAAGGGCCTGTCCTGGCTGATTTTACCTTCTCAAAAAGCCCAGCTGCCAGTCAGGCCTAATCTGGACACAGGAGTTAGCCGGGAGAGAGGAAGCCTCGCATAACGCTGGGACAGAGGCCACTGAAAAGGCAGGCTTGGCCTCCAAGACAGGACTCTGGTGGCAGCCCCAGAGAGCAAGGAATCAGCCAGCATTACAGAGTTGCAAACCAAAGCATCCCGCAGGAAAGACCCAGAAGCAGGGAGTGCTTAGCTCTCAGCCCCTCAGGGGAGTAGACTCAGATGACCCCAGCCCAGGTGGGACCCAGGGTAGAGTGTCTAGATCTCCTTGGGCTCCAGTCTCCTAGATGAGCAGGTTGATGGGCCTATATGCTTGGGACCTCTCAGAGGAGGAGCTCAAGGCAGGCCCTTCTCATGGCTTTCCAATGGGACACGTTGATTTTTGGCACCCTGCCGTTGGGGGACCTTGACCAACCCTTGTGCCATGTGGAGCCCAGAGCTCAGCAATCCCAAGCCCCTCCCCTGTCTCACCCCTACACGGCTCTTCTGAAAGCCCTCCTACTCTTTTCCTCTCTTTGCTTTCCTCTCCCCACCACCTGGCCTGCACTCCTCTATTCATCCATAACTTAGAAATAAGGCGTTTCACAAGTTTCACTAGATCCTCAGATTCCAGGCGCACAGGATACTTCATGACACGAGAGAGAAAGACCGTGGGAGTCCTGTGTACTCTGGGTGTCAATGGTCTAGAGCAACGCTGTCCAATAGAACTTCCTGTGGCAGAAATGCTCTATTCCGACACCGTGCAAGATAGCAGCCTCCAGCCACGTGTGGCTTTTGAGCACTTGAAATGCAGCTAGTGCAACTGAGAAGCTGAATTTTTAATTTCACTTAATTTCACTTAATTTAAATTTAAATAGCCACATGTGGCTAGTGGCTGCTATCTTGAACACTGACAATCTGGAGGAGTCAAATAAGCAAATAGTTGTTCAAACATGGAGATAATTGTTATTAATTGCGATAAGCACCATGGAGGGAATGAACAAGCATGTAGTGAGAATGTATGATGGGGGAATTTATCCTTTCCTGGGGGGTAAGGGAACACTTCTCTGAAGCAGTCACATTTTAGTGGGTGACCCAACTGTAGACAGAAAAACAAAACGCCATACAGGAAAAAAAAAAAAGCCCCAAAGGAAAGATACCAAAAATATTTTTCAAATGCTTTATAACAAATTCATTTTCTTTATATGAGGAAGAATAAACTATTTTTTTTTAAAGTGGGTCAGCTCAACACTATATATTCATTCCTCTCTGAGGAAAAGTAAACTAAATAAAGTTGCTGTCTATTTATACGTGGGCCAAACTTGATTTTTTCTTTTCCTTATGCAACAGAGTCTGTCAGAGAACCAAGTGTTCCCTAGCCCATCCCGGGGAAAAGAGGACAAGACAGCTTCAGGACCACTGCCTTCGCCGTACGCCTCATCTTCCATCATTAGAGCGGGCAGGGCCTGAGATCATCAGTGAGGCCTTGCCGCACCCACATGCCTCATGCCCGGAAATTTCTAACACTTTTGACCTCTTTAGCTTCCTTAGAATAAAGGTGCAGCGGCCTTGCCTGGGAGGCCATTACAGCTTATCCCCCCTGGTGAGGACAGAGCAGGTTGAAGCTTTGGAAAAGCTGGTGTATATAGTTGCCTGGAGAGCTGCCCAGGTGACTGCTCATTTCCTGGACTGGAATAAAAGCCTTTATAAAGGGAAGTGACATGTTACAAATGTATTCACCAAAGAGAAGGGAAAGGAGAAAGCAGCCAGGGGCACTGGGAGCCTCCTGTCTTCTCCCAGGAGGCAGGAAGTCAAGCCTCTGCCCTCTGGTCAGGGGTTTCTGGGCAGTGAGCTGTGTCATTCTGAGGCACTTGCCTCACTCACCTGCCAGGGCCAAACTGTGGCAAGGAGCCTAGGACCCTGAGAAAGTCATCCTCCCATTGGCCCCCGTAACTCTTGGTTCAGACATTCACAGTAGCTGTTGTCATGCTGTATTCACGTATGTTCATGCTTCCATCACCTCAGAGAGGCCAGAAGCTTCTAGAGGGCAGGCTCTAATTCATCCATTCCAGCATCCTTGTGCCCAGCTCCGGGCCTGGTGGAGAGTAGGTGTGCATAAATGACTACTGAACCGAGAAAAACAGCATATGGGCAGCGCGGTGTTCAAATCCCAGCCAGCCTCCGAATGTCTGTGAGGCCAGTTACATAACCTCAAAGAGCCTCGAAGTTTGGATTAAATGTGAGGAAGCATTTTAGGCCCAGCCTGGATCCCAGTAAGGGTTCAATAGGCAGGGGCTTACTGTGGACAGCGCAGGAGGGAGTTGAGACCCCGCTAAGCACAGAGTAATTTGCAGAGACCCCTCGCCCTGGCTTGAAGAACTTGCCTTTGGTCAGTCCAGCTTCCACACAATGCTGCTGGCTTTCCTCAGGGAAGATAAGGGCCTCCTCCTTGATTAAATAACCAAGTACCAGCCTCACCTCATCTCCAGGCCTCTGCCCCCACGCCCAGTCTCTGACGCCTCACCACCCCCATTCCTGAGCCACTCCGGACTGAGATCAGCTGTTTTCCAGGAGCCATAGCTTCCCATGCAACGGGCAGACATCATGAGCACTCCCAAAGCCCTGGACAGTTCTAGGTACCTGGGTTTACCCCACCCCCGGTCACAGCTCTTCTAGCTCTAGTTTAGTCTGGACCAGCAGTTCTCAAAGTGTTGACTCAGGACCATCAGCATCCGTATCACCTGGGAACCTGCTGGATATGCAAATTCTGGGGCCCGGCCCCACTCTGCACCCACTGAATCACAGACTCTAGGGGGTGGGGCTCAGACATCCACATTTTAACAAGCCCTCTAAAGATTCTGATAGATTCTTAAATTTGCGAACCACCCTGAAGTTCTGACCGGTTCCCCTTTCTTTATCGTACCTCTTCCCATCCCCAGATTGGCGTCTTCCTCCTGTGCCCCAGCCAGGGTTGGTACTAAGGCCCTGAGCAGACTTTCCTGCCTGCTGCCTGAATCTCAGGGTGGCCCCATCTGTGTATATTTTGCCTTCCTGACCCAGAACCCAGAGCCAGCCTCCAGTGGAATCAAGACACTGCTCAGCCAGCACAGCTGCCCCTCTAAAGTCCATCTCCACAGCCCCAGGGCATGGATGGAGCGAGAGCTGCCACCATGCCCTCCCAACCCCACAGACCGGAGGGAATCCACAGAGAAGACAGGAGGGAAAGCTCAGCGATGGGAAATGCCTTTGACATTCATTGTGAGGAGAACTGAGAGAGAGCCATCGAAGACCCTAAGCAGAAGGGAGACATGTGGACAGGACTGAGGGGCACCAAGCTCCCCCCGCGGTCCCCAGGCTTCCCCAGGCACTGCTAACAAGTTGGCCCCTCCTGAGCCCTGCAAAGCAGTCCTCCTTTTAAGTTTAACTTTCTGCTGAGCAGCAATTGCTCACTGCTGGGTGCCAAGGTCACCTGCCACGCCCCTGGTTGCAAGTCGGCAAGTGTGGCCCAGAAATCCACTTAACTCCTAGAAAACGCATGGGCACAGCCCGAAGGGAACACTGGAGAATGTGCAGCACAACACACAGACACTTCCCGGCCCCGCCTTGCCTGATCCTTTTGTAATTATACATTTATTACCTCTCTCCCTCTGCACAGTTGGCCACTGTTCAGCACTTCACAACCATGAATGGGTCTGCCCGTTAAGGGCCAGGGGACGCATCCTCCGGGTCACCACCCCTCGGCTGATACCGACACTGCTCCCGTCAGCTCAGGTTCATCTCTCTGCCCCAGGGCGGTACCCCAACTGGAAGTCCTACAAACTCACTGTGACAACAATGGCTCTAGAGTAGCTCCCCTTCCTGCCCCACACCCTGCCCTGGATATCTCCCCAGTCGTCTTGCTCCCCTCTGCCGCAACCCACCCCCAAACGCCATCCCGATGCCCCCTCAGCCCTGTCTCTTTTCCAAGAGCAGCTGGGTTCTGGAGGAAGCACGATCACTGTGAGGACAGGAGGCCACAGAGATGCTGGGGTCCATGCTGAGGGAGGCGCACGGTTAGACTCGGGGTGCCTCGGTCTGAAATATCTCAGGCAATATCTATAATTTGTGTCTCTAGTGTTTTCCAACATGCCTTCTGTGAAAGACATAATCTGCAGCTGTTAGCAGGTGTTATGTGAAAAAAGGGGTGGGGGGAGACTTCTGTGATGAAATGCATTTGGGACACCCTAGAAGTGAACCAGGCTTTCTTACTACAAGGTGTCATAGAGCCTTGAGTGTGGTTATATATTTAGATCACTCATAAAGAAAGATTTTCAAATGTATTTAGCCCCAGCATTCTACTGCATGGACCTGGCACGGAACTAGTGCTCCACGGGACACACTTTGGGAAGAGGAGCGCTCTCAGCAGTTGGGCTGTGAGAGTGTGTCTGGTTCCCTCCCGTGGCTCATACAGGTCCATCTCTCCCGCACATACCCTGTACGTGGAAGGTGTTCATGGAGAGGCAAGAGTAGCCAGACTGGAGGCCTGTAGGGCCCTGTTGCTGACAGTGTTCGTCTGAGCCCACCGTCCCCCCAGCAGCGGGGTGAGGGGCCTGGAAGGAGCGAGCAGGGAGTGGGGAGCAACAGGAGCTGGTCCTGAGCAGCCTGGAAGTCAGGAAGCTGTAATCCTTGAACCTACTCTTGCAGGCACCTTCCTAAGCACTTTGAAATCACGGTCCCATTAAATCCTACCAACAACCCAGTGAAGTATGTATCATTATTCCCATTTTACAGATGTGGAAACTGAGACTCAAAGATGCTAAGAAACTAGCAGGATTTAAACTAAGATTCCCAATGATGAGTCCTGAAGGGAGCCCTGGCTGCCCGGGAAAGGGCAAAGGGCAAGGTCAGAGCCCACTGACTGACGACATCCTGTCCACGCACTGCCCACCACCACCAACCACACCAGTGAAGATGCCAAGGACCTGCCCTTTCTGGCAGCCCGAAGGCTTCAGGGGCCTCTTTTATCAGCTCTAACTTGTGAGCATTTTCCTTACATGGTGTAAACATTTGCCAGGAACAGGGTTCTTATCTTCCCCAACCCCAGCTTAATCCACGCTCCAGCGCTCAGAAGAGTCAGACCTTGACAGCGTGGCACCAGGAGTGGGCATGTGTCAGCGTGTGGATACACAGGTCTGGTGAGCATCCCCTGTAACAAAACTCACCTGAGGTCTGGTTTCTCACTTAAACCACCCTGTTTGTTTGGGGGAAATCCAATTATTCTCTGTGAAGTAATTCCCTGCACCCCATCATTTCCAACAGATTTAGTCCCATGCATGGACGGCAAAGATATTCAGGGGCAGCTTCTGCACCTCTGGACGCATTCAAGCAGACCTTTCCCAACCTCCCAGAAACCCATACTCCTACAAAGAAGAGGGGGCGCAGGGGAGAGACACTTTTGGTGCCAGAGGGAGGAGAGGTGCCAGAGTCTCCAGACCCTCTGGAGACTCCAAAGACAAGCAGCCTTTTGCCTCATTTGCCCCATCCATCCACTAATTTTATTCACCCACTTAGAGCACCCACTCTGTGCACTGAAAGATTTCAGAAGCTTTCCTGGTCAATAACATGTGCCTGTCTCATGGGGTCTTTATTAACAAGTGAATGGAATTTGAGCTAATATTTGTGGGCATCAGCTACAGGACAGTTTTACTTCACTGAATCTTTACTATCGTGCTCTAAGATGGGAACAGTATCCCCATTTTCTAGAGGGGAGACTGAAGCTCAGGGAAGTTAAATTACTTGTAAAAGGTCACATAAGCCCTGCTGATCTGTCACCAGGAGCCAACCTCTTTCCTCCTTACCATGCTGCCTTCCTGCCTCATCTACGATAACTCCCATTGTCAGAGTCATGTTCAGAACAGGTCCTGCCTTAGCACCAGCTAATGATCGTGGCATCTGGGACAGAGTGGAGGCCCTAGCCAGCTGTCAGGAGGCCAGGGTTCCCCGGAGTACGGGTACAGGTTTGGCTGCCCCACAGGTGAGCCTGGAGCTGGGAGCGACTGGATTGGGAAACCCATGGTCCTGACTGTAATCCGCTGCTAAGCATTGAACAATCACAGGGAAGGGAAAGACTTCCCTCCCTCCCCTATCTGAAACACAATTGTCCTCCCTCCCATGACTCTTTCCTTTTCACAAGGCTTATCACTGCTTCATTACATATCTATATGTCTACTTATTTAGAGTCCTTGACCATCAGGGAAACAACAATTTAATTGTCACTCCAGTTCACACAGTATCTACAGGACTAGCACAAGCCTGACACACAGAAAGCTCTCAATAACTATTTGCTGAATGAATAAGTAAACAGAAACCCAAGGTGGTCCAAGAAGATGCAAGATGGCACTTGACTACCTAAACAAGGCACATCTCCTGCCTTGGATGAATTCAGGGCACTAAGGGAACTTGCCAGTGAATGACTAGACCCATTTTCATGGTCTTTAATGAGTTCTGGAGAATAGGAGAAAAGTCAAGAGTACCATGCATCCTATAGCTCCAGTTTCTAAAGTGAGAAAGGAAGTAAATTCTAGACTACAGACATGTGGAGGCACCCATGAAAGATTCTAAGAGAATGACACCAGGGATGATTTGGGCAGTAGGAGCCCAGATGGCCTGCTACAGTGGACTGAATAATGCGCCCCATCCCCCAAATTCACGTCCATCCAGAACCTCAGAATGTGACCTTATTTGGAAATAGCATCTTTGTAGATATAATTAGTTAAGATGAGGTCATGCTGGATTAGGGTGGGCCTGAATCAAATGACTACCATCTTTTTGAGAAGAGAAAACAGAGATGCAGAGACACACAGGGAAGAAGGTCACGTGAAGATGGAGGCAGAGACTGCACTGATGCATCTACAGGCCAAGGAGCACCAAGGATCGCCTGCAACCACTAGAAGCTAGGAAGGAGCAAGGGCGGCTTCTCCCCTAGATCCTTCAGAGGGGGCATGGCTTTATAGAACACCTTGATTTTGGACTTCTAGCCTCCAGCACTATAAGAGAATAATTTTCTGTTAAGTCACCCGCTCTGTGGTACTTTGTTACAACCCCCCCTAGGAAACTAATGTACCCACAGAGGACACATCCTGTCAGATTGACCTCATTTCCTTAACAGAATGACCAGAGCAGCAAGGCAATGGTGAAGGCTTCCTGCAAGGCTTCCTTGGCTAGATACTCCTCAGATCTAGGGAGAGACCCCATGGTCAGATGGCATAGCCTGGTTAGGGAGCACGTCTCCTGGACCAAGTGGACTCTTTCTCAAAGAGATGACCTCTTCTCCAAAGAATTCCACCACCTGCTCTCATGCAGTTGGGGTAAATGTAAGAAGCAAAGGTGAAACTCTGTCGTGTGGTTATGAAGTCAACTGCCAGGGCCAAGCAGTGTACATGCAGGTGGTAAAACCCTAGGGGACGCCATTCACACTGTCATTTGCACCTAGAGTTGTGTCGTACACACCCTGCACCCCATACAGGACAGCCCTGACAGCTGCCTGAACTGGCACCTATAGGGATTGCAAAAATGTCACTGGAGTACATCAGCAGTATGGCACCAGTTAACTCAGGCTTCCATGGGCAATTATGGAATAGACAGAGCTGGCGAAAAGTTGAGTCAGTCTCACTTCTATGCAAGATAGTGTCCTTGAGAAAAAAAAATTAATATCAAAATAAGACTTTTCACTGGCCCAGCTCCTTGCCTCTGTTGAGTATTTTTACTTTGCGTGTGGCAGTTGCACGATACATGTGGCAGTTGCACCACGCAAATGCAGACCACACCACCAACTCCCGTGGTGCCAGCAGCCAGCAGCTTGAACTTGGCAAAACAGTCAACTGACACTCTGAAAGGAGTAAAGCACTGTTTGCAGGGAGCAAACACTTTATGATGTGTCAGTGTAAGCTACCATTATCTTTAGCGGATATTAGTGACTAACACTATCTAGTTATGAGTGACAGGAAAATGTGCAGTAATCTACAGTCCCAAATAAGTTTAAATGTTATTTTCAGTGCATGTTATAGCCTAAAGAACAGAAAGAAAAAGGTATACAGATTTTATTACTAGGAAATCCATTTCTCCATGGTCCCAACAAATACATGTTGAAAAAATATTTCAAGAATATTACATAAAAGATGTGCCACACCATTAGCCTGCCCAGGAAGCCAACAGGTCTCTTGTGTCTTTCCCTGATAATCTCAGGACGCTGCCACTGGATGGCCCTTGGAAACTGTCTAGTCTAGCTGTTTTCATGCTGTTTCAAGGAGCCCAGGATGCCACAGAAGTTCCCCCAGGTCCCTGCAAACAAGAGAGACTCTGAGCCTTACTCTTCTCTAACCAGAAAGACTGTCATCTTATCTGTTTTAGTTTTGGACCTCTATGTAGGTTTCATTTTTAAAAGGGTCATGTTGGCTTTTTAAAATGCAATAATTGTTGATCTAACCCAGTACCTTCGTTGTTAATAGCATGGACCCTTTAACCAGGAAGTTTGGGTTCAACTCTTATCTTTGCCATTTAACTAGCTGTGTGACTTTGGGAAAATTACTTAACTGCCCTGTGCCTCCATTTTCTCATCTGAAAAATGGAGAGAGTAACAGTATCAACCTCACAGGGTTGTTGTGAGGGTTAAATGACTAGTACTCATAAGACGCATAGAATAATGCATGGCGTGTTTTAAGCACCTCCTAACCGTTAGCTGCCATAATTATTGTCTTGCATCCTCACTATACAGAAGGGGAATCTAGGACCCAGAGAGGCAAAGCAATGCATCTGAAGTTGCCAGCTTTAGACCCAGGGCAAGCTGATCTCACACCACATGGCCAGCTCCAATTACCACCCAACTTCCAGGAAGATGGGTCAAGGTTCCCGGGGATCATCATTGCTGGACCCTGCGAACCCACTGAGTTCTACGCTTCCCAGCTCAAAGTGGGAGCTGATTATTTGCCAAACTCAATTAAAGAATGAATTCAGCTGTGAGTGTTTTTGAGCTACTTGAAAGGTCCTCAAAGTGGGCCTGGATGACTGGAGATGAAGGCAGCAGAGGCAGGGCTGGCTGGATGTGGGTCTCTACCACCCTGCCCTGGCCAGTGCCAGCCAGTGCCATCCCCCACCCCCTGTTGGACAACCTCACCATGCAGGTGCCCTCACTTGACCACAATATGTTTAGAAAACACTATATTCCCTGTATTCTAAGATGTTCATTTCTTTTTTACATTTCAATGTTTCTGAAATGGTGATGAATCGTACAATCAATGTGTACTTTAATGCCATAGTGTTTCTTCTTTTTCCTCTGAAAAACTATCATTAAATCAATGATCTGTCTTACGATTGGTGGCATGCTAAAATAAAGAAAAGACCATACCTTGTAACAGATGCAGTGGGTCCCTGGATTTTGTCTAGGAAAAGACAAGGGAGGAAAGAATGCCTAAGTCCTACTGTTAAGTGCTTGCAAATGCCCCAGCTCGTGTGCTTCAGTGAGGCTGGGCCCTGGGCGAAGGGAGAATTTGTCTCTGTGGGTAGAGCCTTGGGTGTACCCCAGGCCTGGGGCAAGTAGCGGCAAGAATGACCACGCATCACGCCTGGGCCTTGCAGCATTTCCCACCTTCTCTGAAAACATCAGAGATGAAAGGCTCAGAGTTTCCTGGCCTGGAGTCCCAGCAGCTGAGAAGCTGCTGAATTTACCCAGCTTCCCTGGCAGGAAAGCAAGGGGAGGTGGCGGAAAGGTGGCAACGATTCCTGCTGCTCCTCCGTGGCCAAGAAGGCGGACAGTTTGGCTCGAGGAGACTTACTTCATGGAGAAAATAATACAGTATCTGCACTGTAGGAGGAGGGGTTCCTGGAGCCCCCGCCTATAGTCCCCATGATCAAGGACAGCGCCAGTTCTCACCTCTGTGTCTGGAATGTCCTCCCTGCCTTGCCAGAGTGGCCGTGAGGCACGGTGATTAAAGCCACAGCCTGCCTGGCTTTGAACCCTGGCTCTACCACCTACTAAACTATCACTTTGTGCCTCCGCTTCCTCGTTTGAAAACCGGAGGTGATAAGAGCACCTCCCTCACAGGCTGTTACGAGAAGTAAATGAGTTAAAATATATAAAATGCCAGGAATGTGACCTAGCACCTAGCAAGTTCTATTTAAGCGCTAGTTTAGAGACTTGCTGTTTGCCTAGTAAGCCCCCATTCACCTTTTGAAAATTCAACCCAATAATCACCTTCAAGGAGCCTTCCCTGACTACCCTCCCCCCACTTTCTTTTCCCCTGCCTCTGTTTCTGGGATATTTATGGGTGAGGTGACTTCGTCCCGGGGCAGGGGGCGGCCAGTCTCTCCCTCTATCATCTGTGTCACACTAGAATTGTCTGCTTATTTCCCTTGTTAGAGGGGGAGCTTCATAAAGGCAGGGGCTGCATCTTGATCAACTCTGCGCCGTCATACTTAGAACAGAACCTGGAACTGAGTACAACTTGTGACTGTTTAAAGCATGGAGAGCGATGGCATGGGATGGGATGGGATGGAATGGGAGGGGATGGGAGAGAATGGAATGCAATGGAACCATGGAACAGAACAGAATAGTTGTAACCAGATCTTTTCAAATCACAACAGAGACACTTGCTCAAGGTAGATTCAGGAAAATAAATAGACTTAATCTTTCTGGAAGGCAATTCACCAATTGGTGCCAACATCTTTAAGGCCTGGAACAAGCAGGTATCCCGAGGGACACTGGATCAGGGCAAGCCCTTTGAGTCCCGCCCATGGGAGAAACTTCCTTCGGAGTCAGCAGGAGCTCTGCTGGAAAGGGCTCTGCCCCACAACCCAGCTCCTGACCCTCCCTCAGGTTTCAGGCTCCATGTCGGGTGTGGCGGTCCAGGAAATGGAGACCAGCTCACTACGTGGCACGTGCTGATGAGGACCATTGTCTTGGGCCCTCAGGCCCGATTAGGTCTCCAGGGAGCAGAGCTACTGAAATTCCTGCCAGGCCTTTCTTGGGGAACCCCTCATTGGCATAACACGCCACAACTCTGCCACCAGGGAGCCGACAAAGTTTACAGCTCAGCCACCCGAGGGTCCTGTCCTGCAGAGGCCCCTCGGTTGACACTTCTGCCATGGAAAACCCATTTTATTTAACCTTTCTTTCTGTTATGGCATTTTAAGGAAAAAGCCACTTAAGACCTGCAGTGGAAAATACATTTTACTAGAACGATGCATAACCCAAGTACCGTTTGTCTTTTCTTATCAATGCTTGGTTCATTCATCATCTTTCTTAAAAATTCATGAAGAAACAGCAGACTTGAAACTGCTGGGTGCCTTTTTCCGGGAGTTGAGGAGGGAAAGGAAGGAAAAGTAAAGGGGATCTGGACTCCTTGTGAGCGTAGCCACATTCTCTTCATGGCAACCCTGGAAAGGGCCTTTCTCACCCTCCACCTGCAACCCTACCCAGGTAACTTCATATCTGGGACCAAAAAATCAACCCTTCTGCGAATGAAGCTCTACGTTACAGGGAGAGGAAGCGTACAGTTCTGGATTCAAATCCCCGCACTGCCATTTCTAAGTCAGTCAGTTACATAAGCTTCCTGACATTCAGTTCCCCAGTCTGCAAAATGGGTATAGCAATACCTACTCCACAAGATGGTGGTAAGGATTAAATGAGAAAGCAGATGAGAACATGTCTAGCAGAATCAGGCAAAAACCAGATGTCCAGTAGAGGATGGTTCCTTCATAAATTCAACCCCAAAGTATACAGTTTTCTGAAGGAATGCTTTCTGGTCCAGCTTGGCAGTAGGGGTGGAGGAGGTGATAAACCTTACTGCGGAACTGAGCCCAAGAATCTTCCCCAAAGTCCACACGGTGGGCAGGGCTCTGACCAGGCCACCTGAGTGCCCTCACTCTTAACCTCTTCTCTTTAATAAAGGTCTTCCAGGAGGCAGAGCCGGGGCCTCAGGAGTTGTTCTGGAAACACCCAACATCACCACCATCCCTGCCAAGCTGGCCTCCATCCCCCAGGGCACACAGCACGATTTCAAAGCTCCATGTAAGGCTCCACGTGGATTTCTGCAAGTAGCAAAATAAGTCGGTAGATAAGAAAATGATGTACTATGTATTCTGAAATTCCATGAGGAAAAGGAATCAATCACATATTAAGTTTATCCAAATACTAAGTGGTGTACCTTTAATCCCCCCCTTTTTTTTTTTTAAATAATTATTTATTTATTTATTTATTTATGGCTGTGTTGGGTCTTCGTTTCTGTGCAAGGGCTTTCTCCAGTTGCGGCGAGCGGGGGCCACTCTTCATCGCGGTGCACGGGCCTCTCACTATCGTGAGCCTCTCTTGTTGCGGAGCACAGGCTCCAGACGCGCAGGCTCAGCAATTGTGGCTCACAGGCCCAGTTGCTCCGCGGCACGTGGGATCTTCCCAGACCCGGGCTCGAACCCGTGTCCCCTGCATTGGCAGGCGGATTCTCAACCACTGCGCCACCAGGGAAGCCCTTTAATCTCCCTTTTAATGATGGGTACCTCGAGGCTGAGGGAGGCTGTTTAACCTGGGTCACAGGGAGGAAAGCGGCAAAACACCGTTGAACTCAGGTCTGTCTAGCCTGCGGCCCAGGTCCTCCCTCCAACCAGCCTGCCTGAGGCTTCATTCCGTCCCCTGTAGTCCTCAGGTTCACAGATGGAGATGCAAGAACTGCCCTGTTTCTTCTGCATGCTGTGCTCTCCCTGCCTTCTACAATTTGCCATCTTTTCCTGATGTTTTCTGCTCAGCATCCCCCCGCAAACGAGAACTGGGGCCCCCAGCCCACCAGCTGCCTCCTGGACCCCCGTCCCCCCCGGCAGGAGTGCTCTCAGGAACCCCTCAGTTCGCAGGGGTGTGTCCAAATCCATCCTGGGGTCAGCATGTGGCTAAAGGCCTCGTGCCTCTGGGGTCTGGGGACTTGGCTCTTTCTGACTTTGCTCCCACAGTGCAAATTTAGCTCAGCCTGTGGCTTGTTCTTTCTAGTAGCTTGGTTTCAACAGTCTAAATAGGGGCCCTTGGTAGAGGACAAGGCAGGAGCTGGGAAGACAGTTCTGCTGCCTTTCACCGCATAACTGGACAGCTTCCAGCTGAGAGCCCCACCACGAAGGGCCCCCAAGTAGCTGCCTACTTGTGAGTTTGAACATTGAAGCTGACAAAGGACTTAAGGGCTCAGATTCAACTGACACAGTGTCTTGTATGTGCAGGCAGTGAACTGGGCACACCCATGTGTATTATCTCATTTGACTGTCACTCCATCCTCATTTCCCACGTGAGGAAGCTGAGGCTCAGAATATTTTCATGGCTTATGGTTGAGGGTAAGGGTCACAGGGCTAGCAAGTGGGACTCAGACCCAGGCTCTGAGGCCAAGCCCAACACCCCCGCAGCCCTGTCTCCCCAACATCACGCTTCTGTGGAAACTATTCTGAGAAATCGAAGCAACTCCTTTCTCTCCAGAGCTATAAATATCCGGAGACAGGGAGATGAGATGAGAAAACAGACATCCTTTCCCAGGATCTGGGAGCAATTTCTTGCAAAGCTCCCAAAAGTATTTTCAGTTCTGAAAGCAAAAAACTGCCAGTGCAGATGAAAGAAAGAAAGAAAGGGCAGAGGGCAGAACATAAAAGGCTGTGCTGATCTGACATTGGGCGCATCACGGCCGTACTAACACCCTAAAACCAGCAAGGACCTGCTGGATGCTGACGACGAGCGAGGCACGGGCTCAACGTGGGTTGGCTTGTTTAACCCTTACAACTGGCCCATCAATTAGGTACCGACATTAACTCCATTTTACATTTGGGGAAACTTGGGCACAGAGAGGTGAAGTAACTTGCTCAAGGTCACAGAGCTTGTAAGCTTTAACCCCAGGGTGCGTGGCCCCAAAGCCCAGGTTTGTAACCACTGTGTAGACAGCCACT
Source organism: Balaenoptera ricei (assembly GCF_028023285.1). Taxonomy (NCBI): domain Eukaryota; kingdom Metazoa; phylum Chordata; class Mammalia; order Artiodactyla; family Balaenopteridae; genus Balaenoptera; species Balaenoptera ricei. Next base: position 69,012,560 of record NC_082646.1, read on the forward strand.
AGCTGAACAGTCCAGCTTAAGACACAGTACACCTGACTCTCTGCCAGGACCCCATTCTAGGTCCTAAACGAACAGGCAGTAATAATACTGTCCTTTTAGGACCTAGAGTGGGACTCTACTCAATGTTCTGTGGTGACCTAAATGGGAAGGGAATCTAAGAAAAAGAGTGAATTTATGTGTATGTATAACCGATTCACTTTGCTGTACAGCAGAAACTAACACAACTTCGTACAGCAACTATACTCCAATAAAATTAATTTTAGGAAAAGGACAGGCATATTCTTGGGAGTCTACACTCTGCCGTACCCAAATCAGCTGGGAACCCAAATCCAGCCCTGCATCCCCAAATCCCCAGAAGGATGCCAGGCGAGCACTTGGAGGGGCGGAACTAGAATAAATATATAACCGTTCCACCACTCTGGTCCCTAGGGTCTTCTCTTCCACGTCTCCTTTCTTATCTTCCCCATGACCCCATGCATTTCCTCTGCCTTGTTTCAGGGTTGGAAGATTCATTTGCTTCAGATACAAACCTGAAAACTGTCTCTGCTCATCAGAGTGATGGCAGGGCTGGCAGTCCCCCATTCCAGAACAAATTGGTTGCTAATCGAGTTGTTTGGAATTTAATGCCAATTTTTCTATGAAAACCATGCTAACCCAAGGAAAAGTCTCCAGCCAGCCAACCCACACAGCATATTTACCCAGAATGTACTTGGCCAACATTTACCCTAGTCTCTACCGTCCAATACGGTAGGTACTAGCCACAAATGGCTATTTAAATTTTAAATATGTTAATTAAAATTAAACAAGTCACACTAGCCAAATTTCAAGTGTTCAAAAGTGGCAGCAGGATATACAATGAGCTATAAACTAATGATCTGTACATTTTTCTGTATACATGTTGTAGTGGTGTGCTAAAGCTGGTTCATCCTAGTTCATGAGGGCCAATTGTTAAACAGGAATTTGTGAGTCAAGTGTCAAACTGTTGGTAGCTTAAAATTAACCATTAAGAGAGTATTTACATCATTAATTTAACAAAAATTACAAATGAGCAATTTTGCTTTTCCCAAACTGCAAGTATTTCTGTTATACTGCAATAAAAAAAGTTAAAAAAAAAGAACATATATAAATGTCAAATAAAAATGTGAAAAGATAAAAAAAAAAAAAAAGTGGCAGCAGACTACTGGATACCATATTGAACAGAGCAGATCTAGAACATTTCCATCATCACAGAAAGTTCTACTGAACAGCCTGATCTAGGTTCTAGCCCCAAATCCCAACACTGCCTAAGATGATAAATTCCTTCAGAGGTTAAACCACACCACCCCTCCCAAGGGAAATCATGGTAAATGGCAGGTGATGGAGAGAGGGGCTTTGGAATCACACAGCTCCCAGTCTTTCCCAGCTCTGACACTTCCTAGCCACGTCATTAGCTTCTCTGTGCCTCAGTTTCCTCACCTGGAGCACGGAGACAATGCCCTCTGCCCAGGTATCTATGAGGACCGAGTGAGACGGTGCTCAGCACACTTGGAGCTCCCTCTGTTCGCTGCTAATTCTATCAGCCACACAGCAGTGCCTGGGAACACCAACTCTAAGCTATCACCAGTGACTGCGCAGTCTGGGCCAGAGGCGGTGATGGGCTGAAATGGGACTCCTGGCTGCAGAGGTTGGTGGCCTCGGTGGTCTGTCCTGCTCTCCTCTCCCCATCTCTTGTCATTTCAGTCCCTGCATTGGAATGATCTAAGGCCACTTGTAAATCAGCCACCATAAGGGTGAGTACCCCGATCACACAAGCGCTGGGAGAGGAAGGGCAGGAGGAAGAGAAGCCCGGAAATCCCCCAAGGTGGCCCTGGGAATAAGAGAGAAGCCCTCGAGCGATGGAAGGATCTTTTCATTCATTCAATAAACAATTATTGAGCATGTTAGGTCTTTATATTAGGCACCGAGGAGACAAAGATGAATAAGACATAATCCCTGTCCTCAAGGCCTCCACAAACAAGAGGGTAGAACAACAGAAAATGAATCAGTGTATGAGTGTGGAAAGTGCTGTGATCATGGAAAATCCAGTGGGCCTCAGGAGCTTAGACAGCCAGATGGTGGGTAAAGGGATCTTGGGAATGGGAAATAAGAAAGGTCTGGGAGGCTTCCAAGAGGTGGCGTTTGCACTAAATCTCCAAAGACGAAGTGTAGAGAGACGTCCCAGGCAGAGGAAACTGCAGGAACAAAGATATATGGGGCATGAATACCTCATGTCACTACATCAAACAGTTCCATGGAGTCAGGGGCTTAGACAGGGACATGATGGGAACTGAGGATGGAGGGAGCAGGTCATGAAGTCTTAAGGTGACAGGCCATGGTTCTGCCCCATGTACTTTCTCATTCCAAGACATGCCCGTTTCATTGTGGCTCAGGAGAGCAAGGGGCTGAGCCAAACTGCAGAGTCACATTTAAAACTACTGTTCTGGGGCTTCCTTGGTGGCGCAGTGGTTGAGAATCTGCCTGCCAATGCAGGGGACACGGGTTCGAGCCCTGGTCTGGGAAGATTCCACATGCCGCGGAGCAACTGGGCCCGTGAGCCACAATTACTGAGCCTGCGCATCTGGAGCCTGTGCTCCGCAACAGGAGAGGCCGCGATAGTGAGAGGCCCGCGCACCGCGATGAAGAGTGGCCCCCGCTCGCCCCAACTAGAGAAAGCCCTTGCACAGAAACGAAGACCCAACACAGCCATAAATAAAAACAAAAAAACAAAAAACTACTGTTCTGAGCTGGCATACTCCATGTCTGCTCACATTCCAAAAGAGAGCCTGTTGTCATTACGTGTAAAGAATGTTCATAAGTTAGGGATCATTTATACATTTTTTAAAAATTAAAAATGTATGCAAAGTACGAGCCTTGATTGGATCCTGGATGATACCAATGCTAATGATGCACGAGTTAGCACCCTTTTTCTTAAAGGGTCACATGGTAAAATACTTCAGGCTTTGTGGGACATACAGTCTCTGTCACGACCGCTCAATTATGCCGCGGTAGCACAAAAGCAGCCATAAACAATACGTACAAGACTGAGTGTCTCTGTGTTCCAAGAAAACCTTCATTTACGAAAACAGGCAGCAGGCAGGATTTGGCCCCTATAGCGGACAGCTGCTATAAAGAACATCCTTCTGCCCAGAAGGGAAATATGAACAAGGATTGTAGATAATGGTATTGTATTGACGTTAATTTTCCTGAGTGTGATAAGTATACTGTGGTTCTGCAGGAAAATGTCTTTGTTCTTAGGAGAAACATGCTGAAGTATTTAGAGGGCATAAAGCCTATAATTAATTCTCAAGTGGATCAGGGAGATAATAAGTATATGAAGAAAGAGAGAGAAGGCTAACGTGGCAAAACATTAAGAATAGTGAGGCCAGGTGAAAAGTATATGGATGTTCCTTGTACTAATCTTGCAACTTCTTTATAAGTTTGAAATCTTTCAAAATAAAACATTTGGAGGAAAACTAGAAACTTGAGCAGCTTCAGAGGAACCAAAGGTCTTCATGAACAGACTACTCTGGACTCCCGCATCCTTCAGAGCTCTCTGACCTGACCTAGGACAGGCTCGTCCTCCTGCAGAGTGGACGCGGCACACTTTGGATCATGCATCTAGTTTTTCTTGATTAGTTCTGCAGTACCAGGGAAGGTCATTTGAATGCAAAAATGGGTACAGGTTCCTGGCTCCTTCGCAGGCCCCCTTTTGTCTGAATTCTTGTCTTCCTCACCCAACAGCCTGGAGACCAGTTTGCTTTTGACACTGAGCTTCAAAGGCTGTGGAAGAAGCAGCAGCTCTGAGAGACATAAGCACTCCCAGTCGTGGGATTTTCTGCAGAAGGCAGGCTCAGGAGCAGCCGCTGTGGGAAGGAAGCCTTTAGCGTTCTCTGTCTGATCAAAGGCCACCTGGACCCCGTAGGTGCTTGGTGTGATGTTTCTGCTGAGCCAGGAGCTGCTGACACTGTTAAAAAGGTTGGCAGCAGCACTTTCCCAAGTAACCCAGATCCCAATCTCCAGTGATCCCACTGCAGAGTGATTTCCTAATCTTCAACTTACTAGTAATCAATACCATGAAAAACACTAACCCTTCCATTAAAGTAGCCATCCATTGATTTCCATTGGGAAGGTGTTTTTGGAGGCCCAGAATCTCAAAGAGCTTCAGGTTTGATTTTTCATCTGCCAAAGCAATACCATAAAGTACAAAGTACACAATTCCTGGAAAGGGTTGAGGGGAACATAGTGGGAATGACCATTCAGCCCTCCCACCCTCCCACTCTCCTGCCAAGCATGGCCTTGGAGCAATGCCAGTCAGTGGAGTTCTCTGGGCCTCCTTGGGCACCAAACCTGGCCAGCACCAACAGGGGATGCCCATCACTGCCTCTGCAAGCCAGTTCAGGCCCACATCCTCTTCTGGGAAAGGAAAAGGAAAACAGAAGTCCTCCACTAATGATAGATGACATCGCTTGGGAACCAGGGCTCTGAGAGACTCAGCATACACTTCTTAGTGTCCTCAGGATCTGGGGTCCAGAGATCTTAAAGGGTCTTTCTATCTCCAAAGACTACATCCTATGAAGATAAGCACCCTGTATATCTTCCACCACCACTTCTCCCAACACCTGCTGTGGTAGGCCACACTCATTTGCAATTACTCACTACCCTCACCCTTGTCTGTAAGAGAATTATACAACCTCCCTCCCCTTGCCTTGTGACTTACAAAGGCCCCGCCCCACTATCAGGCTCTGCCATGTGACTTGTTCTGGCCAATGGAATGTGAGAAGACATGAAGTATGCCCCATGTGAGCAGAAGTTTTAAATGTGACTATGCAAATGTGACTAAAGAGCCTCTTGCTCTTCTCAGCTAAAATAAAATGGGCATGTCACAGAATGAGAAAGTATATGGAGCAGAACCACAGTCAATGCACAGTCCAAATGCAACACAAGGAAAACCTTTATAAGCCACTGAGACTGGGGGCTGTTTGTTATGCAGCCAAACTTAGCAACAACTGACTCATCACCCTCAAATACAGGAGTAGCACGTAGGCTGCAGGGAGTCTGATGGCTCTTTACACCTTTATCCTATGGCTCCTATCCACCACCGAACAAAGCCCAGACCTGGTTCCATCTTCACTGAGACTCATTTTCCATCTGTTTACACCCGAGGCTCCTTAAGGAGTGAGTCTTTCCAGCAGCATCCTTAGTTCATGACTCATTCCTGCCAGTGATTCCAGTTGGGGGAAGGAAAAGCAGGTCTAATGTTTCAGTAACACTACTGGGGATCTCAGAGTGAATACTCCCCCTTTCCGTCTCCTGGAGAGGCTCCATACCAGGGGCCGATGGACACTCACTGTTTGAGACAGGGAGCTCGATTACAGGAGAGGGCACTGAGCTAGGAGTCTGGAGTGCTGGACCCCAGTTCAGGGGAAGTCACTTGGCCATGTTACCCCTTAAGCCATGAGTCCCCAAGGGCCTTGGTCAGTTGGGAAAGTCACTCCCCTGTCTGAACTGATCAGTGGTTTCCAAGCCCAGCTCTGCGTTCCTCAGATGTCTCAGCAAACTGCTGAGGTAAGAAGAAGCCTGTGGCCAGTAGGCCCTCACCCCGTTTCAGTCAAATCAGCTCTGCTTTATTCTTTTGAACATATTGGGTTTTTAAGTAACATTCTGCTTGGCCAGGAATTCTATGATTAAATGCATTCAAAAACCACTGACCAGGGACTTCCCTGGCAGTCCAGTGGTTAAGACTCCATGCTTCCATTGCAGGGGGCACGGGTTCGATGCCTGGTGGTGGAACTAAGATCCGCAAGCCGCATGACACGGCCAAAAAAAAAAAAAAAAAAAACCACTGACCAGGTGATCTCTAGCACCTTTCCAGCTCTGACGCATTGTGAGCCTCTCTGATGCCCAACTTCTTGTGCATTCTGCTGCCCCCTGACTCCTTGTCACTGTAGTCAAGGATTTATTAATACCCAGAGGGCAGCCAGTGATGACTGACTGACTGACAAGCAAGAATGTAATGAGGTAGATTCTAAACAACTCAACCAAGAGTCATAAAACAGCTGCCTCTAAGTTCTGCAAGGCGATTGGACTTTGGAAGACTAAAGATAAAAGAAAAAATTCAGTTCAAGATGCCACCATGGAAGTGAGCTCAGAGTTTTAGATTTTTGCTCGAAGTTTATCTTCTGCTTGAAGGTCTGCGTAAGACCACCACCTGCCCCGACCACTACATCCCAACTGGAAAAGGGTCCTTTGAAGTGAGATTCGTACTTTCAGATCACATTATATTGCCAACATGTTCTGGAAACTATCTCAGGGTGTGGAACTTTATAGGGGGATTTATTGATCAGAATTCTCTGATCCTCATTCAGTACCACCACCACCCCCTTTTTTTCTGTCTCTCTCACATCCTCTTTGAATTCTTTTTTTTTTTATTTTTTTTTTTATTTTTTGGCTGTGTTGGGTCTTCGTTTCTGCGCAAGGGCTTTCTCTAGTTGCGGCAAGCGGGGGACACTCTTCAACGCAGTGCGCGGGCCTCTCACTATCGCGAACTCTCTTGTTGGGAGCACAGGCTCCAGACGCGCAGGCTCAGTAGTTGTGGCGCACGGGCTTAGTTGCTCTGCAGCATGTGGGATCTTCCCAGACCAGAGCTCGAACCCGTGTCCCCTGCACTGGCAGGCAGATTCTCAACCACTGCACCACCAGGGAAGCCCCTCTTTGAATTCTTTTAAGAAACTGTGGTCTCAGGGAGCTCATAGGCCATGGGGCATCCACCCGAAGGATAGAGAGTCACCTGGTTTCCCAAAGCCCCGGTGGGTGGACCAACGCTCTGAGCCCAAGGCAAGGGGGCGGAGTCTTAATAGTCAGGACTTCACTACACCAAGGGCCACTTCCCATCTGCCCAGGCAAACTGTGCCTCCTGAAACAACTGAACAGTGCCCCCGTGACAAAAATCCATTCTTCCACCCAGCACCGACCATGGGACAAAGAGCGGGCTGACACCAGGACAGAACCCGGAGTGACTGTGACCTACATTCAAGTTGCTGATAAGTAGGCAAGCAGGGCAAAGATGAGAAGTGGGGACCAGAAAACAGGGCGTGAGGTTGCTGGAGCAGCCAGAGGAGAGAAACTGAAGCAGAGACGAGCTGGCCCGTGGAGATAGGAAATGTTCCGGGAAAGAGAGAAACTCCGGTTCAGGGAGATTTACATAAGAGGGATGTGAGCAGAGCAGAACACTCAGGAAGTAAGGGGCTGCTTGATGGGAAATGCAGCTTGGACTTTTCCTGGCTGGGGAAACACAAAGAAAGGGCCTAGATTCCTCTGCAAGCAGAGGAGATGTGAGCTCAGACGGGCTGGGAGTCAGAGGAAGAGTGAGCCCAGGAGTGTGACCGGAAGACAGAACCCCATCGCCTGGATCAGTATTAGCCCCAAAGAGCTCAGCACCGGGCTGAGCACGTCGTGTGAGACTTAGTGCGTTAGACCGAGTCTACCAGGGGCCTCTCCAGTAGCCTCCCTGCTGCATTCTCAGCCGCAGCCCCTCTATTCTCCACCCCGCAGTCAGAGCAGCCTTTCACCACGGCCCATCTGCAGGTCTCCTCCCTTCCCACATGCCCTGGCTGGCCTGCCATGGCCCCATCCTCCTGCCTCTCCGGCAGCTCAGCCCTGCCAGCCTTGCGAGACCTGCCCCTGCCCACAACTCCAGCCCTGTCTGCCCTCCTTCCCCTCACTCCCTAGGTTTCTCCAACACACCAAGGTCTGTTCCTCCTTGGGGCACTCTGCCCTCTGCCTAGAAAGCTTTTTTCCCAAGATTCAACTAAACAGCAACTTCTTTGCCGTCAGATCTCAGCTTAACAGTCTCAAAGCCACCCCTGGCCACCCAAGGTCGGGAAGGATCTCCCCACCAACACCTTGCTCCTCTCACCGTCTTCCGTTTTCCACCTTGTTTGCACTTCTTGCAATACGTGTTGACCCACATTTAACATCAGGCTCCAGACTGAGGTGTGCCCTGTGGGAAAGGGATTGTCTAGTTCTCCAACACAGCCTTTGGGCCAGCCTTATGCATCCGGACCTCAATAAATTGTCACTGAAAAAATTGAATAATGCATCACTTACTTGCCTGTAGAGAGTTAGTCTCCAAATTGCCCCCCACTACTTCCCTCTAACCATATTAAACCCATGCCGTACCAAAGACATGCAGTAATAGTGATAGTTAACATTCACTCAGTGCTTTTCATGTGACTCAGTCTTTCCTGGGTCGCCTCACTGAACCCTCACAGCAACCTAAGGAGATAAGTCTTATTTCCATTTTACAGATGAGAAAATCAAGGCTTAAAATAAATGTAATTTCTTACCCAAGAGCACATGGCTAGTGAATACCACGGTCCGGATTCAAACCCAGGCAGACCGATCCTTGGCCCACATGCTTAGCCACCACCAGGATGGCAACTCTAGGACACCAAAGGGAAGGTCCCAAGGGTGTGTCTTTGGAGAATCAACTCCTGACTCTGTGTGATGGAAGGAGGAAACCAATGAGCCAGAATATGTGTTTCCTTAGCATTCCAGGAAACGAGGTTACTTGCTGAGAAGCATAGCTCTTCAAAATTAGTGCCACCCTCTGAGTCTGGGCCCCTGTGTTTCCAGAAGCCCCCAGTGTTCCAGTCCTCTCAATGACTAGGTCAGATCAAAGTCAGAGAAAGTACGGGGTGAATGCCGTGTCCCTCTGGGAAGAGGCACCTCTCCCCTCGCAGGGAGAATGGGCTGTGGAGGGCGGGGTGCTGGGCAATTTTCGGATCAGGGGCCCTTTGCAAGGGACCATGCTGGCTTTGGTAACCTCGTGTCAATTAGCCGTGTCCAGGCCAAACATAATATCTTGACAAAGAATGCTTCAATTCAGTGCAAATAGACTTTCTCCACAGAGCCCGTAATAAGTAAAGAGGTTATTTCATCTAGAAAGAAATCCAATGACCTGGAAAAAATCTGGTGTGCATTAAAGCAACCATTTCCTTCACCCACATCTCAGTAAGCTCCTACTTAACGTGCGGACAGCCTTGTCCGTCTGGGCTGCTGACTGTGAAGTTGTTTATTTCTGGAGTTCCTTCCCTGGCCCCCTGTCCTAGAATGACACAGTGAGCTGTGTGCCCGGTGATGGAGATGGTGACCCCAGCAGTGGGCATCGGAATTCCTTAAGAGGCACTTTATGAATACAGATTTCCAGGCTCCGCCCCTGGGGATTCTGATTCAGTAGACCTGAGGCGGGGCCCAGGAATCTGTATTTTCCCATGCAGGCAGGCCTGTGGAGCAGTGTTCGTACATGATCAAGCAGTGGTGCAGACACTGTTGCCATGTAGTGTCTTGCAGGGATCCAGGCTCAGCCACTCCTTCCTGTGGGTTCCTTGACCATGAAACATTCAACCTCGATTTCCTTATCTAGAGAAGGAATACACAATATATGGCCTGTTTGCCCCTTGGGCGGCTCATGGGGATCAAGGGAGATGATATGAGTAACATAAGAAAAGAGCTAACATTTATTAACTACTGACCACGTGCCAGGCACCAGATGAAGCACTTTGCCTGCATAACTCCATCTTCATAAAAAAAATCGTATGAGGGAGTTACTCTCATCTCTGTTACCTCTGTTTTAAAGATGAATAAACTGAGGCACAGAGAGCTTAGGCAACTTGCCCAAAATCACAGAGCTAGGATGTGAGCTTGGGCCCAGGCTCCTCTCCAGTCCCACCGGTGAAACCTGGTAAGTGCTGGGCACGTGTAAGACAGAGGTTCTGGATCCAGCTGTCCTGCCCCATCCCTCACTGACAGCATCAGGGTGTGAGGTCTAAGCCCAAGGGACCCGACAAAAGGAGCCTTGAACATGAAACATGGCCGGCCAGTGCCCTTCTGCAGGAGGACAAGGAACAATGGCCCTCACGTGACCCACCCACCCACCCCTGCCAGCCGTCACGGGTGTGGAAGCATGCACCAGTTTCTGCCGATGGGAAAGAAGGAAAACACAATGACAGTAACAACTCCAGCTGGGGCACAGGCTGCCATCTTGAATTGCCAAGGCCACAAGCCAAAAATATTGAGGAGAATTCTTTTTTTTTTTTAAATTAATTAATTTATTTATTTATGGCTGCGTTGGGTTTTTGTTTCTGTGCGAGGGCTTTCTCTAGTTGTGGCAAGCGGGGGCCACGCTTCATCGCGGTGCGCGGGCCTCTCACTATCGCGGCCTCTCTTGTTGCAGAGCACAGGCTCCAGACGCGCAGGCTCAGTAATTGTGGCTCACGGGCCTAGTTGCTCCGCGGCATGTGGGATCTTCCCAGACCAGGGCTCGAACCCGTGTCCCCTGCATTGGCAGGCAGATTCTCAACCACTGCGCCACCAGGGAAGCCCGAGGAGAATTCTTAAAACAACAGCTCTTTATGCTTGTACATTTGACAAGGACAAGAGGATGCTACCATTTATTGAGCACCAACTCTATGTGAAACCCTTTCAAGCTGTCATTTCTTTTAACCCTCACAGAACCCCTGTGAAGCGAGGCTTTTTCTGAGCCGTCCTACAGGTGAGAAACCTGGGTCTCAGAAATGCTGATTAAGGTGTCCCAGGGCCAGAAAGCAGCAGACAGGGGATCTGATTTGGATGGGCCTAGCTCCAAAGCCCTACCCTTCCTGTGCCACAGCAACTGCCACGGGGCACTTCACCACCATCACAGTGACCGGCTTTGACAAGGCTCACACCTTACAACCCTGTCCTGGAAACTCCCCACATACACCTTTAGATCCTAAAGATGGAGCTCCCTGTCCTGTGGGGGAGAGGGTGGAGTGGGGCAGAGCATCCTGGAGCACGTGGGAAAACTAAGAAGCCTGAGTTAGAAGGGGTTTCAGCCTTATGCTAAGGGATGAGCCCACCTCAATTATCAGTCAGGCCAAGATGAAAAGTCACAGTTAACCAAGCACTACTTAGTACCAGGAACTTGCTCATAGATGATATGATTATCTAGTTTCACCACCACCATGCCAGGCTGGGTTTTAGCACCCTGTTTTACAGATGTAGAACCTGAAGGTCAGTGAAGGGGAAGGGAAAGAGGGGGGCAGGAGCGCTATTTGACCCTGTCCTCCCCCAGCAACCTGGGCCAGCCTGGGAACACGTGCTCGGCTGGGTCGGCTAAAGGCTGCCAGGAACAAGGAGCAGCTGTGAGCAAATCCACACACTCCGAAGGGAAAGCTTTGGATGTTGCGAGGACAGACAGGTTTTCTCTCCAACAAGGGCTCTGTGTGACTGAAGAGGATGTCCTGTTTCCCATCTTGTATCCTCGTCATTGTCCCAGTAAACCCATTTGGAGGACGCCCAGGCCTGAGCGTGGACGGTAACTTTCTGAGGCTGACCTCCATCCTTCACACTCCAGGAGCCTAGTGCATTGACCCCACCATGTTCGAGGCGCTGTTCTGGGGCTTTCTGTACATGTTTCATCTGGTGCTCATGGCAACATGAAGGGTTGGTGCATTCTATCAAGATTCTCATTTTAGAAGATATTGCTCAGGGAAATTAGGCCAGCTCCCCGAGTCCCCCAGCTAGACCCAGGTAGGGTTGGAATTCAAACGCAGGCCCCTGAGCCTGAGCTCTCCATGTGACACCAGAGGGTTTTTCAACAGCTGATGAGAATCTAAGCAAATCAATTATTCAGGGTGTGGCTCCCCACCCCCCCATGGGAGAGGGCGTTCACTATCACATGACAAGCTCCACCAGCACAAGTGACAAGGAGTCCACCTTTCCCAGTGGTTGCCTATGGCATCAGCTGAGGAAATGGCCTCCCCATAGGACAACTGCCAGGTGGGTCAGACAAAAACAAAACAACACAAAAAACCTGGCTCCCTATTTTACAGAAAGGGCCAGAGAAGACAAATGGCTTCTGAAGGCTACAAGTGAACCCCTGGCCCTCTAGGACCAGAAAGCAGTTACATCTGCTCCCTCAGACGGGAAGAGTAGAGAGAGCCTGCAGGCTAGGTACACAGTGGATGTGCCTTCCCTTTAGTCTGGACGTAAAGGCCTGATTGGGATAGATAGTCCTGAACTTCTGTATAATCATGCATTGCCTTAAAACTCTCAAAACACAAGATCCTCCCTCAATTCCTAACCACACCAAATTCTGACTAGACTGCATGATATCACACGCTCCAGAAGAAGGCATCAGACCTGGCTTCTGGCTTGGCCTTTCACCCGCTTAAAGGAATCAACAGCATCATGGCCACCAGGATGCCACGTGGGGTTTACTTAGGGTCAAAACCTGTTTCATGTCATGAAAAGTCCACCCACCAGCACCGACCGCTTTCCGAGATGGCTCAAAGGAAGCCAAAGACACTCTGAGTGCAGGCAGGAGCCGGTGTCAAGGGGGAAGCCCTTCTGTAGGCTGACCAGGAGAGCCACACGAAACAGATGGAGCCAATTCACGGGCTCTCCCAGCAGAGGACTCATTTTAGAGAGGCAAGGACAAGCAGAAGCATTGGTATAAATTACTCTGAGTGTTCATAGAGGCTCACCACTCACCATTCCCGGGAGGCTAAAGAATTGTTTGCTCCAGCCTGGTAGACCCAAAGCATGCAAATTAATAGTCATGATTTATCATGGGGTGTTTTTCACTAGCATTCTTGGACCAGATTTCTTTAAGTATTTGGGTTCATCTATCTAGCATGTGCCCAGTTGAGTTACTGTTATATAAAACGCATCATAAATCCACCATTTAAGAGAGGTTTATATAAGCCAGCCTGGTGTCCAGGGTCCAAGCTCATTATCATGAATACAATTAAGTCCTGGCAGGGCATCAGCTGGTGGAAGCCAGTTCCCTGCATCTGTGAGCCCCTGAATGGTCACGCACAGTCACTGAGGGGGGACCCCTCAAGGCACCTCTCCCCAGCTCCAGAGCCACTTGCCTGCCCTGGATCAGCCTCTGCCTTTAGGATGCCACACCTCTGCCTTTAGGATGCCACACCTCTGCTCAAGCTGTTCCTTCCCCCTGGCATGCCCTCCCTATCCCCACACCTTTGCCTTCCAAAATTCTAAACAACTTTCAAGGCCCAGTTCAAGGGTTTGCTCCACTCAAGCTTTTCCTGATCATCTGAGGCAACACCCTCCCTCTTGCCTCTCCAACCTAAGGTAGGTGAAGAGGCTAGATGAGAGATGGTAGACCCTAGGCCCAGTCCCTTCTCCTTCCAGGGACCCAGCCTCATTTGATAAAATGACCTCAAAATTCCTCTCAGGAGAAAATTGAATGTAGTTCTCATGCCTTGGAATTCATGCCCTGTGTTATCTTCTATATAGGTCAGAAGTTCCTCATGTCTTCCCCAGCACCCAGCACGGTGTGTCCCACAAACAGCAGATGCTATGAGACTATGGAAGGGAGGAAGGGAAGGGGAAGGGAGAGAAGGGAAGAAGGGAGGAAGGGAAGATGAGCCTCTCAGCGAAGTAAGGGTCCATGTGTAAGTCATCAACTGTTCTCGAGAAAACAAGTTATCAGCATGGTCACTCCTTTGAGGACGGAATGTGGTATAGGCCTCAAATATTGAAAACAATATCAATTCATTGAGAACAACACTGGGAGGGTTGACCTGACCCCCATTTCATAGAAGAGGACACTGGATCAGAGTGGTGTAGCAACTAACCCAGCGTCACCCAGAAGGAGATAGAGTCAGGATTTCAGGCTCTTCTGTTCAACCACCTGGCTATCTATTTTCTATTTGTTTCTGGAAGCTCAAGCCTCCTGGCATGTATGAGAGCCTGGGTAGGTGAGAGTACATGCTGCCCTTCTCTAACCAGCACAATCCTCTTGCTGTGACTACATGTGACCTGGTTCCAGGGCACTGATTCTGGGGAGGGGTCTTTGGTCGGGTCCCCCATCACTGCTCACCAGGCTGTGGCTCCAGGCAGAGCCTCATCCTGGCTTCACTGGCCCGGGTTTGGAATAAATAAGAGAAAAATCTAAATGACAGAGCATCATATTATTCCAATGAATTTCCCCAAAGAGATCAACCACAAGATGTTGTTGCTTTAACCAGATGTAGTTAGGGGACAGGACAGTGGGGGAAGGAGGAAGTATTAACATTCATTGACATGTTCACCTACTCTGTGTAGGCACATGCTCTGTCACACCAAGCATCTACACATGAGAACTTCGTTTAAGCTTCACAATAACCATATCAGGAGAGATTATTATCCCATTTTACAGATCAAGAAATTGAGGCTTTGAGGGTTAAATATTTCACCTAGGGTCACACAGTGGAGCTAGGATTCAACCCCAGGCCCACCCAACTCTGAAGCTCAAGCTGGTGTCTGGCTTGTTCCCTTAGCTGGGTTAGCACCTGGTACTAATGAGGTCAGGGCTCTGGGTGTAGGGCCCACATTATCTGAGAATGAGAATGTGCTGAAACCTAGATGCTCCTTTTTTTTTTTTTTTTTTTTTTATTGTTTTTGCTTTTGCACAGAGCAAATTTCTCTCCTTTGGCTGTGGCCTGAGCCCCAGCTATCACGTTGTGAATGAACTCCCTTAGTCCAGAGATGGAACAAGGTGGGGATGCTGGCTGAGGGCAGGCCTTCACCACTCCTCCACGGCAAGCCCCTGGCCCTGGCCCACCACTACTGGGTGTTAGGGGTGTGCCTTCTGTAGACAGAGACCGAAACTCAGGCTTCAGCCACGGTCAAACTATCTTTTCTGCCTTTTGGACTGTCAGGCTGTCATCTTGATGCAAGACCACTTATGGGCAGCACTGACTGGCTGTGTGGTCTGGACTCAGTTTCCTCATCTGTAAAATGGGGATGATCATACTTATCTCACAGGTTGGTGGTGGGGATTAAATGAAATAATGTATGTGCTGCGCTCAGTAAGTACCTGGCCATACCAAGGGCCCAGTAATGTTAGCCATTACTCTGATAATTATCATCACCTTTCAAGCTCACACCCACCAGGCCCTATTGGACTCAGAAGATAGCTGGAGAGGACCACTGTGGAGTCACTGAACCATCTATCGCTCTAGGCCACGGAATGGAGCCGAGCCCTGGCTGGGGCAGCCCTGCTTATCCAGCCCTCCTCTGGGTAGGTATCCTCGGAAGATTTCCCTCCGAAAACTGTCTAGCTAATTGGCAGCAGAGTGACCACTGAATGACAGAAAAAGAGGCCATCCACACACCCCCAAAGACTCAGCCCTTTATGGCTTCTGTTTCCCTAGAGACAGTGTCACTGGTTAGGGGTCTATGTTCGCTCTCTCCCCTCCAATTCAGGGAGCCTCACTGAAGCCCACAGAATCCTGGACTCCAAACACAGAAGCCAGCAATGCCGGATGATTCAGGGGCAGGCCCTAGGAAAGATGGACCCTGTCATCTTAGTGGAAAGGGGAGATGGCAGGCAAGCTTCGGGCCGGCCTCTTTGTCAGGAAGCTTCTTGGTTTGGGAGGTACTTAAATACAAGCAAAAGACAGGGCCGGGTGGTGTTGGTAATAGTCAAGTCTCCCAAGAAGTGAGAAACTATGCTGTATAATGAGGAGAAAGACTGTAGCAATGTGGGAGAAGGAGCAAAAAGGCCTTGACCTCAAGACAGGACCTTCCCCATGACCTTCTAGCCCTCCCTAAAATGAAGGTGCTGTGAATGCCTCACGTGAGGCTGCTTGTGGGAATGGTTTTCTGCTCAGCGCTGACTTGAGGCAAAGCGGAGACCACAGGTGCACAGACCACAGCCTGACACAGAGGAGACTCCAAGATGTGCCCTGGGATGTGTCGAAATCCTGCAGAGGCTGACGACACCCCTGGGCCATGGAATCAGGGACTGGGAGGAGGTGAGCCAAGAAAACTGGCAGGTTTGTACAAGGATCCAGGGCAGAGCATCCTGCAGGCCACTGGCTTTGAAAAGACAGATACTCATGAGAAGAAACGGAAAAGAGTAACAATGAATAATATCAACTTCAGAAGCCAAATGCTCTCCTTGCTTTCCCTGGTAACTGCTCCCCAAAACTCCCTTTTCCAGGGACAGAACACGTGGCCCAGTGCTCAGCTTTCCTGTAGGTAGAAAGAACTTTAATTAAAAAGTAGGGCTTCCCTGGTGGCGCAGTGGTTGAGAATCTGCCTGCCAATGCAGGGGACACGGGTTCGAGCCCTGGTCTGAGAAGGTCCCACATGCCGCGGAGCAACTGGGCCCGTGAGCCACAACTGCTGAGCCTGCGCGTCTGGAGCCTGTGCTCCGCAACGAGAGAGGCCACGATAGTGAGAGGCCCGCGCACCACGATGAAGAGTGGCCCCCACTTGCCGCAACTAGAGAAAGCCCTAGCACAGAAACGAAGACCCAACATAACAATCAATCAATCAATCAATCAATCTTTAAAAAAAAAAATTCCTTTCATGTTCAAATTCTCAGGAGCATAGCAACAATATTAAAAAAAAAAAAAAAAAGTTAATTGCAGCTTGAGTGTACCTGGTAATGTGTGCGATGGCCTTGAGCCAATTAAGAAGAGGTTTCCCTTTTATCCTTTCCTTTGCCAGGAGGGATTGATTGCTTGGTTTTTAAAGAAAAGAGAAAAAGCAACAAGACGTCTCAGGAAGAGACCCCACCTCCCAGAGTCAGGAGGTGAGGGGAGCCAGGGTCACACGTGGCAGGCAGGCCTGGGCCTCCATGTGCAGGACAAATGGGCACTGCAGTCTCCTTGCCGGCCGCCACCTCCCTCGGGGACACCTACTGCACAAGCAAAGGCAGTGATTGGGAGAAGAAAGGAACGCACAATCCCAGCCCACATTTCCCTACCAGCTACTTCTCCAAATCAGCATCGGATGCTATGTGCCTTCTTAAGAAATGGAAAGGGCTACATCAACAGCAAAGAACTTGAGGCTTGAACCAGCTGGCTCCCTGGAGATCCAAAAGGGATGGAGTGGCCTCTTTGCCCCGGGCCTCAGGAAGGAAGGAGGTGAGGGCAGCGCCTTTGGACAGCTGGGAAAAGGACAAGCCACATCCAGAGCTGTACCCAGCTTGAGTTTCCTGGCCAGCGGCACCCCAGCAGACACGCAGGGCTGGCTAACAACTGGCTATGGGCAGACAGGATCCCAGTGGGGAAAATGTGAGTCTGGGAATTTGTTGGGCCAAGTGGTGGTGATGACAGAGAAGCATCCTGCCCTGCTGCCATGGCATGGGGCCACCCTGATCAACCCACAGCTGGCTCTAGTGAGTGCCAAGGCGAGGTCCAGCTGCCACCAGCTCTTCAGGCTTGACCAGGGCTTGGAGGTGACAGACAGCAGGCTACTTGGCCAGGCTGTATGGCTTGCTCACTCCAAACAGTGATTTCCAAACCTGTATAGTCATGTGATGTGTGTCCAAAGAAACTCCTATGTGAACCCTAGTCTATAACACAGATAGAGCAGAGCTGCTCTGGAAGTGGCGATAGAGATCTGGCCTAAGCCCCTGGATCACCATCCAGGTACCCCATGGGCATAATCAGAAACCAGGAAGATTAGATGAGGGCTTTGGAACTGACACTCAGAACTCCAGTGTGGGAAGGAGTAGTGAAAGAGGTGTGATTAAGATTAATTGATAATCTGTCCCTTTCTAAATAAACTATTAAACCCATTCCTGTATGCTCTGAGGCCATGCCAACAGACAATTTTATAAATCAATGCACTAAGCCCTGAAATGCTCAAGAGCTAATTTCCACATTTTAGCCTGGTTGCAGTTAGGAAAGAGTCCTAGGGGCGGGAGGCTGTCAGGATGCAGCTGTAACACACTGGATCTATAACCAGCCCATGGCTGAGCTGTGACTCAGTAACTGCACATGCACATGGCTTCACAGGACCTAAGAACTCAACAAAAGATGCTCCCCAAACCTCAGAGTGGTGGGCTTCCTATGGCAATGAGAGGAGGGCCAGAATGGAGGGAGTTTAGAAGATGGAAAGTTCTGCATCAGTCAACTTTGGACAAGAAAGCGGAAGGGAGATTAAGTGGATTAGTGAGATGGGGAGACAGAGAATGGATGGATGGATGGATGGATGGATGGATGGATGGATGGATTGATGGATGGATAGACAGACGATGTCTCTGTGAAACAGAGCCCTCTATTCAACAACCAGATAAACTCTGGCTTCACCACTAAATCACCTGTGACCTTCGGCACATCACATTCTGTGCTGGGCCCAGGTTTTCCAGTCTGTTCCCAGACCCCTTTGTGAAAGCACCTTGGCAGGCCCAGGGCAAACCTCATCTGTTACTGATCTTAGAGACTGATGAGGAGGGTGCCACCCTATTCCTTCTCTACCTTGAGGCCTAACTCTGGGTTCTCCTTCCCAAAGGTTTTACAAAAGAATCCCCAAGATGTTAACCCCTAAATATTACCGGCTGTCTCCTGCCTCTGGGCCTTTGCCTAGACTGTTCCCTCAACTTGGATTCCCTCCCTTCACCATTCGGCCACTGAACTCTTACTCATTTTTCAAATTCAAATGTCTGCAGTGCTATGCCTGGGCAGTCCAGCCACTGAAGGTTACAGATTCATGAGACTTCCACACAGGAGTAATATTTGAAATATTTATTAACTGGAATAGGATGGGCACTGCCCAAGCAGAACACCCAGCTAATCCAAACAGATACTTGTCAAGACAGCCCAGATGGCCACACAAGCATGTCTAGTGACCGTCCACCCTTCCTCCACCTACCATCACGCTACATCAGGGCTGTCTCTCCCCCTGGCCTAACGTGGACCTAACCCACTCCTGGCTCAGTAGGGCTGAAGGCAGAGGGCGAGCGACTCTATACCTGCTGATAAGCATCTCTAAGCTGCAGGATCTTCTTTCCACTCCGCCCTGGCCAGGGCAACTGCAATGGGGTTTCTGTGACCTTTACCCTCCTCCAGCACAAGGGCATCCTAGTAAAAGGACACCAAGGATTATGTCCTCCTCCACAGTGCCACCCTGAAGCCTGCTTTGTGGCTCCCTACGGCCCTTGAAAAGAGGAAGACAGTGTGTTTGTTGACAAGAAATATTTATGTGTTGCGTGAGTTTTGTCTTAACTGCTGGTGTCCCAGGAGAAGCAGGCTTGCTGAGGCCCAGCTGTGGCAGCCAGAAAAGCCTCATCTTTCCTAAGTTGTTCAAAGACACAGGATAGAAGTGCCTTGAGAGGTGAGGCAGAGGTGGGGGATGGGGGACAGGTGGCACAGTCCACACTGGTACTGGGTAGACTTGGCACAGGGCAGAGGGGGAGGCCAGAGCAAGAGGCAGGACCCAGGTGGCCCTAGTTTCCTGGCTGTTCCCTGGATTCAGAGAATTGCTGAGTCCCACTAGCTCTGACTGATGTGACAAATTCATTTTTCGTCCAGCTACAAATGGGCTCTAAACGGAGCCAGGTGCTGATGGTGTGTAATTCCTGCCTTCCGGGGATGCCTGCCAGGATTTTCTGCTTTTCTCACCCACCTGTAATAACTGCTGACCTCCCTACTACTTTGGATCTGAACACGAATCCAAGCAGAGCCATGAGCAGCTGAGACCCCAGTTGACCTCCTGCCCACCCAGCTGACCCCTCCCCCTGTACACACTCCTAACCCCACCGCAAGCCCAGGTCACCTACTCCAGCACCCAGAACAGGGCTACAGAAGGGTGCAGCTCCTTGGTAACTCAAGAGGGGCTGTTCACTGGGTGCTTGGTAATGCCAGTGGGCTCCAGCTGCCCACCCTGGCTAGACTTGCAGGTGAAGGTGGCGGTCTCCATACAGGGGCCTATAAAGAAAGCATGTGTCTGTTTCATGCTCAGCAGGACAGAAGCATCCAGGCTGGTCGGAGACTTGTGCTTATTCCCAAAGGGGCTGCCACCCCCCATATGCTGGGAGCCTCTCTGCTTTGGGACTGATTGTTCTACAGGTGAGCAGTCATTCATTCAACAAGCGTTTACTGAAAGCTCACCAAGTGTCAGGCATCCAGGTATGCGAGATGCTGAGAACAGGACCAAGTCCCTGCCTTCAGGACAGCTGTAGTCTCCAGGAGGAGAAAGACAACCAATAGATATACCAAGTCATCTCAAGTGGGTGCACAAAAGAAAACAAAGCAGAAACAACGGGAAAGAGAAGCAAGCCTCTATGAGGAGAGGAGATGTGGGCAAAGGGCCCAATGAAGCGATGAGGGGCCGTGCAAGGAGCCGGGCATTCTGGGTAGACACCCTGAGGCAGGAACGAAGCGGGGTGTTTGAGAAGCACAAGGCTAATGGGACCAGAGCAGAAGGGCAGGGAGGCGGGCAGGGCCGGATGGCCTTTGTGGAGGTTGTGCTATCATCCCCAATTATTTGCTGCCCTCCTGTGAGAGGTTTATACACGCCCATCCGCCACCCTGCGACTGACGGTGCTTTCAGGTGGGGGAACTGGATAGCGAGTGGCTATCTCACTTGCTTGGGCCAGTGGAACGTGCGCGGAAGTGACGTATGCCACTTGGAGGTGAAGCTTTGAGAGCCGTTATGAGGTTCAACTACTGCTGTTCCCTCAGCCTGGGTCCTGGAATGAAGAGGTCCTGTGTGGCAGGGCTGACATTCAATGTGAATGAGAAATACACCTTAGGGGTTGAAGGCATTTGATGTTACTATGGCAAAACCTAGCAGAAACACTGATACAGCCTTGCAGGTGCCATTAAAGGAGGTGGAATTTATTCTTCATCTAATAAATAGCCATTACAGAGCTTTGAGAAAAGTGCCATGAACTGATTTCACTTTTAAAAGACCACCCTGGCTGCTGAATGGAGAACAGACCCCCTCTCAGCCATTCCCCTCCCAGCTGTTCCCCTCACCCCAATCACACAGCATGTCCACTGCCACACACCCCATGAGGATGTGGCCACCAGGGGCCTGTGGGAGGGAAGGGTCCAAGATACCCCTGAGCCATCCTATCCTATCCCCCATGTTATTCTATATCCCAGACTGAAAGGCACTGACCTCTCTTTAAATCCTGCCAACAAACACTTTGGAAAAAAATGTTCATGTGCTCTACTGAGGAAGCCATGAGGGCCGGCAAAGACGTGGTGTCTGCCAGCTCTTTACTGAGAAGTTGCATTCCGTTTGTCACTATATTCGGGGATTTTTCCAAAGTATGACAGATCTAGGCTTGAGATATTGGTCTCCCCCTCAGTTACTCATCAGGGAAGATAAAGCCAGTTCTTCCCCTGTTCCTCCATTCTTTGCAGGACCATCTCTTGGGTTCTTTCTCCTGGCACCTGGTCCTTCTGGATGCTTATTCTGTGTGCACACCTCATATCTCCTAATATTTGATGACCTACTCGATGCCTCTGTATCCTCCGGAGCAGCTCACACAGTGCTCAACTAGCATATTTTAAATGAATGAATAAATGCGTGTTATCGAAATCCATAGGTGAAAACAAAATCCAGAAGGTAAAAAGGTTGCTAGCTCTGTTTCTGGTTGAAAAGTACATGAAATCTGGGTTTAATCAATAAATGAAAACGGTTGTAGCTACTAAATTTCTTTTCACCTGGCACCAGCAAAGGACACATTTACATCTCATTCCCCAAAGGTAGAACATCAAAAGACGAGAGGTCTTATGAGATATCACTCATTCAAATGAAGACCTTCAGAAGGGCACACATCAAGACAGTTTCAATGTCCTGATCACATATGTGGCCAGAGAAAATGCTGAAAACTTCTGCTCTGCTCCTTTAGTAAAGCAAAAACCAAACTGGCAATTAACACTCTCTCAGCCAGTGGTTGAATCCTCACAATGTGCCTGGCATTAGCTGGACTGGGAGGGAGAGATAAAGTTGTCCAAGGTACAGCCCTGTCTGCAAGAAGCATATAATCTCAACGCCGATATAAGACCCAAATAAGTGAATTTTGATCTTGGGCAAGTCAACAGCTCTCCACAAAATGAAAGCACAAGGTCACACTCAATGAAATAGAGATGAACGAAGTTCTTATAAGGACATAAGAATTCAGAAAGAAATGGCATCATGAGCTGGCTGGCTAGAGACACTTTAAGCTTTGAAGAATGCAGCCAGGCAGAGAGGAAAAGAAAAGAGGACACACAGAGAGAAGCAAAAAGGGGAAGTAGGAGAAGAAGTGCCTCCTGGATTCCAGGGACTTGGTTCCAAAAGGCAGGACAAGTGGCCAGAGGCAATAAAATTAAAGCAAATTGTCCTGCCAACAGCTGGGGACAGGATGCTCAAGGATAGACACTGTGCTGTGCCAGGAAAGGCCCAGAAGTTATGTCCAGGAAACACACACACACACACACACACACATGAGGACAGCTTGCACTTTACAGTCTTAAAAAGGGAAATCAAAGTAAACAGGAACCTGGGAGACATCAGATTATCAACGGATGGAAAGCTGATGGGAAATGCTACGAGAGAGACTGGTTCCTGTTCTCCAGGGCATTTCAACTGGTCACATTCTCACCATTGAGTGAGGAGGGCAGAGCTTAGAGGAGCACTTCCGAACATGTAAGGACAGAAGAGAAAGACTTTAGTAAAACACCCAGAGAGCCATTTGCATCTTGACATTCCTGCGGAGGTGGAGTACAAAACCAATGAGCCATAGTGTAAATTATTCCTATTATCCAGAAATATTTATAAGCATAGAAACACATAAAGCACTTCTGCTGCAGACTGAAGACGAAGGTGGCCTCCAGAAAAAGTGCTTGTATGTTTGTTTGAGTTGTGAGCTGAACTAGCCACTTTTGTTTTTATTCATGGAACACTGTTTCTACTTGGAAGAACAACTAACAGATCATAATTATTCAAAGTTGGGAATCTGGCACTCTTCTCAAAAAAGGAAAGAAGTGAGCTAGTCAATTCATGGAAAATAACTGATAGTATTTTTCCCAATGATAAAATTTAAGCTACTAAGCCAAAAGAAAAAAATAGAATTTTGGAAAACTTGCTTCCACCACCATGAGCTTGACAGCTTCCCAAAACGTAAAAGCTTCTGATGCTATCAATGGTAACATTAATAAAAGTAATTTTTGTTACTGTAAAATAAAGTATTTCAACATTTAGAAGATCTGCATAACTCAGTGAACCTATTTCTTTCCCAAATGAACAGTGCAAAGTATTACAGAATCACGCTTGGGTAAAAGATACAAGCATAAAAGTTCAAGACAGATCACTGGATTTTAATGTAACGTGGTACAAAAAGTTTACTTACATGGTTTCAGATTCCACATTGCAACTGGCCTCTAAAAACCTACCACTTGTCCAGGTTGGCTGTAGTATCAAAAAAGAATATCCATAATTATCTGAAAAAGCTATTAATATACTCCTCCCTTTTCCATCTACATATCCATGTGAGGAAGAATGTTTTTCACAGACTCCAACCAAAGCAATATATTTGCAACAGACCGAATGCAGAAGCAGTTATGAGAATCCAGCTTTCTTTTATCAAACCAGATATTAAAGAGATTTGTGAAAATATAAAACAATTCCACACTTCCCAATAAAGTATCTTTTGTTTTGGAAACTGCAGTTATTTTTAATTTAAAATAATGTTATTTATGTTGACATTTAATTGGGTTTACTATTGTCATTGGTAAATAAATCGATAAATAACTTCTGAAATTTTCTCAGTTTAAATTTCTTAACATGGTAAATATTGATAGATGTAATCTACATGAACAAAAGCTCTTTGGGGTCCTTAATAATTTTTAAGAGCATAAAGGAATCCTATGAGCAAAACATTTGAAAACACAGATTTAAACTACTGTTAGATGATAGGAAATTCTACTTGTTCAGGGTCCAGCATCCACAAGACCCAGGCCCAGCCTCCTCCAAATCCCAAACAATGAGATCATTTTTATTGACAAGCAGATGCCAACAGAGACTTTTTGCTTGGGCTGTAAACAGTCAGGGCAAGGTTGATAAAATAATTTGTTTCAGGGTTGATATTTAGCTGGTACGTACTGGCCCCACCATATCAGTTATTAAAATACTGAAATAACTTTTTACTATTTGGTAAAAAGCCACCGTCCACCACCACCTAAGACATAGCCCCCACTCCCCACTATCCAGACCCCTCCCCCAGTACTCCAACCTCCGTCAAGAATCAGCAACTAAACAGTTACTGCCTGGCACAGTGCGGGGGTCTCCAGCACCCTGCTCTAGCGCTATGGTCAGGGTCTGTTCCGATCGGACACTGCCCAATGCCACATCAGTTGTTCATACTTTTGAATATCAACCTTTCTCAGCTCCTCCCTCAAGGATGAGAAAACTTGAGGCAACTGAGACTTTAAGGGGACAGCATTCCAGAGGGATGAACACCGGCTGGAAATACCGTGATGGCCAAGTCACTATGTCACGGAGACGGACCCTGTCAACAAAGCAGGCTTGCCTCTGAAGAATGAGTTACACACCAAATCAGTGAGAGCTACCAAAGGTGGCTATGGGACTCCCAGCTTGTCTACAAGGTAGGAATGAGCAGCGACCATATCTATAGAATGGAGCTCCCTGTAGCTCATCGCAGTCTTTGAATAGGAGCTCCAGACTCAGCTTTGCAGGACCACCCAGAGTCAAGCAGGGGAAATATCCTAAAGTGGGAAAAGCTGAGACTGATGCTTAAAATCTAATGTCCTCACGAATTCTGTTTCAGAAGTTACATCCCTGTGGAGTAAAACCAGTCATCAACATCCAAGTCAACCTGTAACAAGGGAAATTAATGGGAATTTTTTTTCCCTTTGACTTCCCCTGGTAGGTACTCGAAGCGAAAGAGGAGGGAAAGGCCATGGCTGGTGAAGGCAAGGTAGAGCCTCACCCTCACTCTAGCCCCCAACACTCCCATTCAAAGACTTCAGCAAGAAGACCTCTTCATGACCCCAAAGATTCATATTAATCCAAAATGCAGAAATCTGAGGGGAAAAACAGGGAGAGAAGGAGAAAGAAAGCGTTCCTCTAATTCATTGGCATATCTCGCCACTAATTAATTACAGTTCAGGTGTCTCACAAATCTACATTTTCTTTTCTAACTTCCACACCTTTATACATGCAGGTCCTTGAGGCTCCTAACCCTTTCCCCAACCTTTTGCAGTTGAAATCCAATCCATCTTTCAGTGATCAGTTCAAATACCTCCTTCTCCATGAAAACTTCCCCAAGCATATGCACACACCTGCTCAGCTAGAAGTGAGTCCCTCCTCTGCAGACCTTCCACCACACATGCTTGTCAGTATTTTCTTATGGCACTTATCACATTCTACTATGGGGATTGATTACCTCTGTCCATGTCTTCACCCCCATACTGGACTATGAACTTGTAGGCAGGGACTACATCTCACCCTTTGCATCCCTCTGGGCATCTTGCATAGAATCTGGCATTGTCTCTTGATTAAATCAATGAATGCATGGATGAATAGATGGAAGGAAGGAACAATGGTGTAATGTTATACCTTGATTCCTGCCCGGTGAGTCAATTCTTACCTCTGCATACTGGTTATGAATTCTCTCCCTGGATCAGGCAGATGCTAGGTTTGACAATATCCCTTTTTCCTTATCATTTAACGTCCTGACCAACCCCATCTTCTTCCCCCAAATCTGGTGGTTGAAGACTCAGGGATACCTTGAAGCATGAAGAGATTCATCTGGGTCATTTCTGGGCTCTGGGGAAATTTTTAGTTCTGTTTTCTCTATCCAAAGAGGAATACTGCAAACACCCTGTGCACACAGGTAAGCAGACTCTAGATCTCAAACCCCAGCTCTGGGATTTATTGAGAGTGACTTGTGATTTGTATTTCACCACTCCCCCTTTTGATGAGAACAGATGTTATTTGTCTCTAACTCCCAGACACCTGGAACTAGGCAAATTCCCAGCGCCCACTTAATTACCATTGAACAAGCAGTGCCCATTAGAACTCTTTACCTACAGGGCATGTTTCTGCCCAAGCCTGAGGAAGCAGGATCATATACCAGTAAGCATAGTAACTACAGTCAAACCTGGCATGGTCCCCTTTATCTTGAGGAGGACTGCATGGATGGAATCCTCATGCATGGAATCACCTTCCCAACTGATAGCAGAAAATGAAGGGACTCTGAAGCCCTGAATTAAGGGATGAAGTGTTTGAACCTTGCTGTTTAGCCATGTATGCCTCCCCTGAGGGTCCTCATAGGGGTGGGGGCAGAGGCTTGGAGGGAGAGAGGGCCTGTAGTCACTTTGCAACTTGAGTCTCCTGTCATGAACCAGTGAGGAAGTGGGGCAAGAGGTGGTTTAATCCAACGTTTCTTCCAGAAGAGAAGCACATTTATGAAACCAATAGATCCTTCTTGCTTCTCTGAATAAACAAGATCTGGAGCTCTAAAAAAGAGTAAGCAATGCCCTTTGCCAGAGATAGCAAATACCCACATTCCAAGAGCATCTTCACATTTAGCCACATTGCTAAAAACGACACCCAAATATGCCCCAAAGGGAAAACACTATACCATGGCTGCCCTTTTGCTGTTCAAGGAGCGTGGGAAACTGTTAGTTCCACACTTATAAGAGCTTCAACCAAGAGAGGCTTTCAGCAGTTTTTTTAAAAGGCCCTAAACAGCTGATTTGTACAAGACTCACAGCCCTGCTGAATGCTAATGACAGTTTGAGCCTGGCTGGGAAGGGTGACACAGTTTGTCCAACGTCCATCACTCCCAGCACAGCTGCTGAGTGCCACATATGCCAGGACCTTCAAAGGCTTGATCCTGGGTCAGCTGCTCACAAAGATTCCCAGCAACCTATTCTCAGATCCACAGCCCAGAGTCCATGGCAGGACACAGGGAGGGCATCCATATGTTGCACAGAACTAATGCGGCCCAGGAATGCAGAGACCACATGGTCACCTGGAGCACCCACTGCATCCAGAGCTGCAGAACTTGATCCAGACATTAGAGAAGAATGAGAGAGAATGCAAAGAATCCAGACGTAGGGTTCCACAGACCTGGGTCCTGCTCCTGGCTCTGCCACTTGCTGCCTTTGTGACCTTACCTAGGGTGACACTCAAATATATAACAACCAGAACAGTAAGGTTATGTGGCAGAGAGTGCTATGTGTTCACTAAACCCATTTCCTTTTTCTCCTGGGCAACCAGCTAGACTACATTTCCCAGGTTCCCTTGTTGTTAGGAGGCACCACATGACTGAGTTCCTGCCAATAAAATATGGCAGAAATTATGTGCTCCACTTCTAATCCAGGCCCATGAGGCCCTCCATGTTCTCTCTCTTCCCATGTCTGCCAGATGCATGCAGAGGGTCCCGTAGAAGGCTGCAAGTCCCGAGCCTGCATCCTTGGGTGGAAGGAAAACTGCCAGCTCACCAGGAACTTCCACATTGGTCACTGGATAAGTGAGGAATACACTTTTATTGGTTAAAGCCACTGAGGTTTGGAAGTTGGTACTGCAGTTAACTTTCCTTACTCTAAACAAAAGAGGCACCAACGAATCAGAAGGACTCTATTATGCTGCACCAACACACCTAGTATATACCAGAGGGATATTACCACCCAACTTACTTCTGAAACCTCCATTTCCTCATTGGTGAGATAGGAATGTCATTGTCTGCTCAATAAGGTTATTATAAGGATTGACTGAGATCATGTATGTATAGCATCTAAGTACAGTACTTCACCCATGGTTGACTGAATTGCATGGATTTCACTGAGTTCCTTCTCATTTGTGGTTCTCAGGTTCCTCATTTGTACACTGCAAATTACTCCATACACTCCCTTCCTCTTTTTTTTTTTTATAATTATTTCTTTAAATATCTCCTGCTTTAACCATGAACTCTTTTTTTTTAATTAATTAATTAATTTTTGGCTGTGTTGGGTCTTCGTTTCTGTGCTAGAGCTTTCTCTAGTTGTGGCAAGCGGGGGCCACTCTTCATCGCGGTGCACAGGCCTCTCACTATCGCGGCCTCTCTTGTTGCAGAGCACAGGCTCCAGACGTGCAGGCTCAGTAGTTGTGGCTCACGGGTCTAGTTGCTCCACGGCATGTGGGATCTTCCCAGACCAGGGCTCGAACCCGTGTCCCCTGCATTGGCAGGCAGATTCTCAACCACTGCGCCACCAGGGAAGCCCCCTTCCTCTTTTATAGGCAAGTGACAGCCTGAATTTTCTCTTTCTCCCTTATATTTTCAACCACAGTCATCCTGTCTACAAGGAAAGCAGCCCCTCAGTGAGCACTGCTGTCATTTTTAAACAATTTTATGAAAATTGCTCCCTTCTGGGTGATTGTGAGAGTCAGAGGAGGCCAGGCGGTGATGGAAGTGCATCTTCTTTGGGGCCAGGTGGAAATGAGCCCAGCCATATAGATGGGCCCCATACTCTTCGAAGGGACCAAAATACACCAGTTACAAGGTTTGAGACCCTGAGAACACACCTATAATCCTGAAAGCCAACACCAACTGTGATTAAATGCTACAAGGACTTAAGGGTTCTGGTTTTGATGTAACACAGTCATCAAGGATTCAGACTCTGTTGTCAAACCACATGCAGTCAATCCCTTTCTCACAGCTTGCTAACAGTGTGACCGTGGATACATTATTTAATGTTTGTGTGCCTCAATTTTATCAGAACAGGGGGATAATAAAAGTACCTATCTTGGACTGTTGCTGTGAAAATAAAGTGAGATAATTCATATATAGCACTTGGCTTGGTACCTGGCATGTAATAAATACTCAATAAACATTAGCTACACGTCTGTTCAGCACACATCAGAACAAACTTTTCAAGCAGTTAAAGAGACTCCTATTTCTCTAAGCAAGAACCTAGAAACACTGTCAATTGTCTCCAGCAGACATTTTTCTATTTAATGGCTCTAAAGAGACAGAAAAGCTTTAATCAATTCCCAGAAGTAAAATGCTAAGAAATTATATGCAGTTACGAAAACAAAATAAAAAATGTTTCCCACACATTGTTCAGCAGACAAAAACATATTGACATGCTGTTCCTGCAAGGAAGTGGGATGAATTTTCTAGATAATCCTAAGCCATTCATCTTTCCCCCTACTGTGTCTGCTCTAGGGCCAAAATGTACCTCCAGCCAAACAAGCGGCTCCCTCCCCCAAAGTTCCTACTATGGTTCCCTGGAGGAACCATGTTCCTCTATTCTTCCTTTAATGCTTTTTTTGTTCATTAAGTGAGTATTTTCTTGTACAACATTTTAATTTCCTTAATAATTTTTAACTATATTTCTTGAGCTATTTTCTTAGTGGTTGATCTGGCACTTACATTACACATTTTAATCCATCCAAGCCCATTAACTTAATTCTAGTGAAATATAGAAACTATACTCCTATATAGCTCTAGTCCCTCCTTTCCATTTTTGTGCCTCTTCTGTGCTTATCGTCAAACATATTACATTTCCATATGTTAATAGGCCTAGCAATACAATTATATAACGTATTTGGTTTATGCAATTTCTTTTAAAATCAGTTAAGAGAAAAAGGAAGAAGAAATATGGAATTATACTGTATTTTACAATTGCCTATATAATTACATTTAGTGGCACTTTTTAGTTTTTTGAGTGAATTCAGATTACTGTGTGGTGTCATTTGCACTCAGCCTGAAGAAAATCCTTTAGTATTTCTTGCAAGGTGGATCTGATGGCAATGAATTCTCTCAGTTTTGTTTACCTGGGAATGTCCTTATTTTGCCTTCGTTTTTGTCTTTTTGTTTGTTTGTTTGTTTTGGTTTGGTTTGGTTTTTTGGCCACACAGTGCAGTATACGAGAACTCAGTTCCCCGACCAGCGATCGAACCCATGTCCCCTGCATTGGGAGCATGGAGTCTTAACCACTGGACCACCAAGGAAGTCTCTACTTTGCCTTCAAGGATAGTTTTGAAGGATAGTTTTGCTATATATAAGATTCTTAGCCACCATTGTTTCTGATGAAAAATCACCTGTTAATCTTATTAGGGTTCTCTTATAGGTGACGAGTAGTTTTGTTCTGTTCTGTTACTGCTTTCAAGATTTTTTTCATTGTCTATCACTAAATATGCCATTGGTGTACTTAATGGTGTTCCACATTTCTCTGTCTCTGCTCATTTTTCTTCATTCTTTTTTTCTCTTTTCTTCAGATTTAATAATCTCTATTGATCTGTCTTCAAGTTTGCTGATACTTTCTTTCGCCAACTCAAATCTAATTGTAAAAGCCTCTAGTGAAATTTTCATTTCACTTTTCATATTTTTCAAGTCCAGAATTTCCACTTTCTTCCTTTTTATAATTTTTCTCTTTATTGATATTCCCTATTGATAAGACATTGTCATCATATTTTCCTTTAATTCTTTCAGCAAAGTTTTCTTTAGTTCTTTGGATAAATTTATAATAGCTACTTTGAGGTCTGTGTCTAGTAAGTCCAACAGCCAGGTCCCCGCAAAGATAATCTCTGTTGTCTGCTTTTTTCCTCTTTATGGCTTACATGCTCTCCTGTCTTTGATGTCTTTTAAATTTCTGTTGAAAACCAGACATTTTAGATAATATATTTTAGCCACTCTGAATACTGGTCACTACTCCTGCCCTCCCCTGCCCCAGGACTTGTTTTTGTTTACGTATTTGCTTGTTTATTTGTTTAGTGACATAAATGGACTAGTTCAGTGACATCTTTTCCCTGCACAGTGTGCAGTCTCTGATGTGATTCCTTGGAGGGTATAGCCTTGGCCCTGTGCACTCCCCCTATTCAATCCCCTGGGACGACAGTGACTTTAGCAGGTCTTTTTTTTTTTCCCCCCATCTCTTTCACTTATCTCCCTGTTAAACTTCTGGAAGGACTGCCTTGTTGGTATCACACCCAGCTGTTAGCCTCCACTAATTGCTACCTGATTGCTCTATTATTTTCAACAGTGCTTTGAGGCATAAACTGCTCCACACTGTGATCCACTTAAGTTCAGGCTTCTTTGCAAGGGCAGTCTTTGAGGCCAGTCTTTAAAGCTTGCTTTGACCCCAAGAAGGTTCTTCTCAGATATCTCCTTCTCTGGTTCTGTTAAATGTTTAGCTGGTGTAGCTGGCCTGCTGTCTCTCATGTTGCTATTATGACACTACTAGCATCCTCTTAAATACTCACCAATTGATTTTAGGCTTGAGATTTCTCACACTTTGTTCCAAATAAAGTGGAGAGCTACAGAACTCTTGTGTTCTCACAGCCCACCTCTCCCCCTAGGCAGGATCTCTGTACCACTACTCTGGAGCTAAGAGTGGGAATGGCAGTCCACTTCTCTCAGTGACATACCTGCTCTATGAGTGGGGTATTGGGTAGGGATGGCAGCCACTAGTCTTCTTGGATTGCCTCTCCTGGCATGGAAACTTCACCCTATGCGTGGGTTGGGGTGTGGACAATTAGGGCCCAGTATTCTTGGCCAAGGATAGAACTTTCTTGCTACAAATGGGGGCTGGATGGCAGAAAGTCCCAGACCTCTTGGCCATGCTTGCATGGAATAAAGCTTCTGCAACACAAAGTTGGGAGAGATAAGAAATAAAGTGTCCTGACCCTCCTGGGGAGAAACTGTAGCCTTAGAATAGGAGCTGGAGGGGAAAGGGAGCCCCGTCTTCCTATCCATATCTGCCCAGAGAAGAGCTTCTGTCTCATTGTGCTCGTGTTCAAGGAGAGAGTAGGTCATGGCTCAAATACCACAGATTGTTGCTATTCTTACCGAGATGTAGTAGATTTTCTTGAATTAGTGTTTCTCCATTTGATGTATGCCCTTAGAACAACTTTCAGAGACTTTAAATGGCTGGGATTTTTAAAATAATTTTCCCCAGTTATGTTTGTTTCACTGGGGAGGCTCCACAGAGATCCTCACACTGCCATTCCTGAAGTGCTTCTCCTAACCCCATGTGATTTGCACTAAAAAATAATCATTAGGGAACAGCTGGCTCCATTTACCAATGTTGTTTACTTCACTGTGACCATATTTTCTAAATTAAAAATAAGGGGCAGGACTTCCCTGGTGGTTAAGAATCCGCCTGCCAATGCAGGGCACACAGGTTCGGGCCCTGGTGCGGAAAGATCCCACATGCCGCAGAGCAACTAAGCCCGTGTGCCACAACTACTGAGCCTGTGCTCTAGAGCCCGTGAGCCACAACTACTGAGCCCTTGTGCTGCAACTAGTGAAGCCCACGTGCCTAGAACCCATGCTCTGCAACGAGAAGCCACCGCAATGAGAAGCCCGCACACTGCAACAAAGAGTAGCCCCTGCTCGTCGCAACTAGAGAAAGCCTGCACGCAGCAACAAACACCCAACCCAGCCAAAAATAAATAGATAAATAAAATATTTTTAAAAAAAGAAAAGAAAAAATAAGGGGCATATGGTCTGGCAAGGGCTTTGTACTGCTTCCAGGTAGGGGAGTTGATATGGGTAGGTAATCTTTGGAAATAGTAGAATTTACAATTCATTTAGATGGTTTCTGGGGACAATAGATAGAATATTTGAAATTCAGCCGTCCCAGAAAACGTAGGGATATACTGCTGCTAAAACTCTTGTTCTCCTTAAAAGTTTGAAGGAATTCATGGCTGATACAAAGTCTCCTTTGAAAGGGGATACTTCCAAGTTGTATCTTCCCATCAACGATCTCAATTTGTGTTTGGTGCTTCTCCACACACAACCAAATAATCCTAATGGGAATTCAGCATGGAGAGAACTGGATTCTAAACAAATAACACCCAACAGCCAAGACTAAGTCTTGCCACACAACACCCATCCGCCAAGGCTAGAAACAGGCTGCTTCGCTTCAACTCTGAATCAGCCACCACCCCAGCATGCAGAATCTAGAGAGTTTTCTGTCTCCCAGGACTTGGGAATTTCTCAGTTGAAGCCTAGGAATATGGAAGTAGGTAAAGGAATGTGGCCTGGCAAAGGGAGGGAAAAAAATAGGATTGTCTCTGAGACTTCATTCTCCAATTTTCCTAAGATCAGACTGAAGTCACCAGGGAAAGCTGGTTTTGAAATGATAGACAGCCACAATCCCCTCAGCCATCAGGGTAACACACCCTCCCTGGACATATGCACCTGCCTAACTGCTTGACATTGTGTACAAACTGAATATGCACGATCTTCATGTTATCACAAAGGCTATACTTTTAAATGTTTCTACCCAATATTTAAAACCCTTTTTCTGTCCTTAAAAAGACCCATAGATTTTACTGGATCGACTGCTATTTGAGACGTCTGGCTAGCCAGGGACTGCACAGACTATGGACTACAGATTTCCAGATCAGGGGAAAGAGGGACAGAAAGTACTGGAGTCAGAGTGATGACAGTATACAGCCAGTTTATTATCTAAAGAGTGAATAAGTATGTCTTACATATGTACAACCATTTTTCAATAACATGTATGGGTTTGATTAATAAGTTAAAAATCCATTTAAAACCATTACTGAATTTCTGATTATCCTTTGTCGCGTGTGGTCTCCACTGACAGGTGGTGACCATGCCAGGTACCTGGCTAGGTTTCAGTTTCAGGACCAGCAAAGTAAGCCAGGCTTACCATTCAGGTGACCCATCGTTGAGCCCACGTTGCTAGGGAGAGGGGAGGGACAGAGCAGACAAGCAGTCTGTTTCCAGTCCTAGATACTCTGGGTAGCCTCTGGCGACATCACGCCAACGACTGGCCATACCAGAATTTGAGCCGAATCTGTCTGACTTCAAAATTCAGCACCTTGTCTGAGCTGGAAGAGGCAGGGCTGCTGCGTATCAGAAAGCCACTTCTGGGACCAGAAGCCAGAGTGCCATTTCAGAGCTTCGAGAAGCTTCCTGGATTTTGCTCTTGTTTTCTCAAACTGGCAAAGACCAAACGGCCTCCACTCGCAAGGCAAAGAGAAAGTGATAAGGAATTTGGGAAGCTTTTCTGCCCCAGGGAAGAATCAGGCTCAATGACAGTTTGGTATTAACTAGCTCAGCCATGCAGGGAGGCATAATTAGTTTCCCAGACCAGAGCTTCATTCCACTGGTCCCCCACAACCCAAGGGCTACACAATCTGTTTGAAATGAGAAGAAAAATAAAATCATCGCTCTCCTCAGCTCACCCGTCGGGCTATTGCTCAAAGCCACGAGCAAAAGGTGAGGCAGCCATCTGTCTGCTGAGGTGTAAGAGAGAATGGAATAGTCATTTTTAAATGACATTTTCAATTTTTCCCCTATGTCTACTATGCCCTCTTCCACCCTGCTGCTTAAATGACTCTTTTCAAATCGAAAATATCAGGGAATAATAGGAAAAGAAAAATTGTAGTAATCCGCGGCTCCTGCTAACAGGCTGCTCTGTCCTGGTGGGCAGAGTCCCAGGAGAAACTTCTTCCTGCCCATGTCCTGGGTGTACAGACCGGAGAGGGTGGGAAAAGCTGTGCTGGGCCTCTGTGAAGACCTACACCCATGGGTGGGTGATTCCCTAGGCAGCCCCCGGCGGACCAAGGGGTCTGGGCTGCCCGATTTCCAGCCCTGCTTCTGCCCATGATGCCCAAGGAATTTCAGCAGTGCAGGAAGGAAAAACCCTCTCCTGGCTCTGGAGTTGTCCTCTGAGAGTCCTCTTCCCCCCTGCACACTGTTCCTGCCACCTCTCTCCTGAGTGTGAAAGAACAAGTCCCAACTCACCACCATCACCCTGGAGACACCCTGAGATGGCGGGATCCATTCTGAGGTTCTCACAGGCCTCAGGGCAGGGAGGAGGCCAAGTCCAGGTGGGAAGCCAAAAGCCAACTTTCCCTTAGCTCCGAGCCCAGAGGAGCTCTTTATCCTTTCCTGGAAATTAAGCTATACTTTCTCCTTCCAATTGACTCTCCACATATCCATTTAAATGACCTCAACTTTGTCCCTCCTCTTGAAACACAGACACCCTGTTCAGCTGTATCTTTTCTGGAATTATTCTCTGCTTTTGGTGCAGGTTTATTTTTTCCCTTCTGTGCCCACAAGATTGCTTTCAGTTGAAAGTGACCACAAGTGACAGCTTTATTACAATAAAGACATTGAGGGTCCCCTGAAGGCTCCAGGCTTTTCTCACCAGCTGATTCCTGGGAGATCTCAGGGCAGGAAAGCACACTTTACACACACACACACACACACACCACTGAACCACAGCTTCCCTTTATACCATGAAACAGCAGTGTAAGCTATGAGGGGCCAGGAGAGAAACCCCAGGAGTGCGTATTTTCCTGTCCCTGACCAAGAAGGAGGACAAAGCATGAGACAGCCTCACAGAAGTCACCCCCGAGCCTGGAGGGATGAGAACCAGCTCTTCGGGCACCTGGCTTCCCTTCCAGACAACTTTGAAGCCAGAGACCGGGATGTGAATTTTCTTACTGAGTGGTTTTAGTCAGGCCTGCTTATTTTTTCATTTAGTCACTCAACAAATTCCTAATTAACCCAACTATTGTACATGCCCCACTGGCATGTAGTTTCCAGTGAAACACTGGAAAATGGAAAAAATAGGATCCTGTCTCCACTCGCAAGGAACTCACAGTCCAATGGGAAAGCAGATCAATAGTTACAGTACAGTACAAATTTCTCACCTGTAAAATGGAGCTAAGGATCTCACAGGCTTATTTTAAGGATTAGATAATACGAAGAGGATTAAACAGTACCAAACATCTAGTCAGTGCCTGATAAATGTCAGTTTTTTTTCTCTTTTCCTCTCCTTGACACAAAATCTCTGCCCCTCTTCCATCTGCACCACTGCGTGGGTTTGAAAAGCTGGGAAGAAGCCTGCTCCCGATACAGAGACTGCATCACCAGGAGCTACCATGTGCTGCTGGACCTGAAGACAGGTCCTGCTCAACAGTGCTGTGTCCCCAGTCCTGAAGATGATCCCAGGTGGCGGGGTGCAGGCCCCAAGGACCCAGACAGACCAGGCAGAGGGGACTGGGCCTCCAGCCTCACCACATCTAAAGGGATCTGCCCGGCCTTTGTCCCTTTAGCACCTGGCTTCGTCTGAGGATATACAACTAAGGATTACTTCCCACTGCAGAAATTTCTTCTGAGGTTGAGGGGAGTAACTGGATGCAAAGGGAAACTTTCTAGACCTGATTCAGGACCCTTACATCCCCATCCCAGAGTCTCCAGCACGTGGGGCAGGGCCTTCAGGGCGGTCACCAAGTTGCTCTGGGCCTTGGATCTCTCGACACAACGTTAGAAGGTGAGGATACTCTTGTTCCTTCCGGGTCTGGCGTGCTCTGATTCTCAGTAAAGATCCTCTGGACGAGAGCCTTCACAGTTGCCATCTGACTCGAGAACTGCCGAAGTTGGAAGGCTCAACCTGTTTTGCTAATTGATGAGGAAAGAGGTGAGGACTGCATTGAGCTGCGCAACACAATACTGTTTCCTGATATTGACCAGGGTGAAATAAGACATTTAATTTTTGATTTACAAACATCAATGCATACTTTCTGTACTTCTAAAGTAATTACAAACTCAAAACTACTTACGCCTGTTTGGCTAAAAAAACAACTAGCTGTTGCTGAAAAACATTCAAAATTCACAATTGTATAGTTTTAGGTATATAAAAGAATCATTTTAATTGTTTTGTTAAGGCAATTATCATCTCCCTACTCATAAGGGACCAAAATAACTCCCACTAATCAAGAAATGGTTTATTGCCCAGGAAGTTTAATAATGATTTAGTACGATTCTCTCTAGTAAAAAAGCAAAACCGGGGCTTCCCTGGTGGTGCAGTGGTTGAGAATCTGCCTGCCAGTGCAGGGGACACAGGTTCGAGCCCTGGTCTGGGAAGATCCCACATGCCGCGGAGCAACTGGGCCCGTGAGCCACAATTACTGAGCCTGTGCATCTGGAGCCTGTGCTCCGCAACGGGAGAGGCCGCGACAGTGAGAGGCCCGTGCACCGCGATGAAGAGTGGTCCCCACTTGCCACAGCTAGAGAAAAGCCCTTGCACAGAAACGAAGACCCAACACAACCAAAAAATGATAATAATAATAATAAATAAATAAATAAAATTTATAAAAAAAAAAAAAAAAAAAAAAAAAAAAAAAAAAAAGCAAAACCATCCCTCAGTTTTCTGTCACTGGTAAGGGATATTTTTCAAAAAAGACTTTAAATAGATAAGTACTAAAAAAAAAAATGTAGTGTGTACCTTCCCAATATGAAACTACATCTATTTCTGAGTTGTAAAGAATGTATATTAAAATTATATCATGCAACAAAACGCACATTTTGTAGGGGGGAAAGAAAGAAAAGATTAAATTGAACCTTCCTGACAACTGGCTTAAATCACACCTTCCTGCCTGTCATTGAAATTATAAGTCACATTGCTTTGTGTTAAATCAAATTCACCCCAGCAGGAAGACAGGCTGCCTGCCGCGGCTCCAGTTCTACTGGGAGGTGGGTGGAGATGGAGGAAAACATTCCTCTCCTGTAGGAGGCTCTTCTTCCACCAGGGATTTGGGGAAATGAGACTCTCTGGCCAGGTAACTGGACACCTTGCATAACTCTCCCACCAGCCAAGGTTTCTACAAATAGTGCATTCCTGACATTGTCCCCTGCCCACTGCAATGCCAAGTGGGTTTTACAAAACAAATATTTCTCTACAAATGAGTGCAGGTCCCCAGGCCAGCAGGCTTAGAATTTCAGAGCAATAGTCAAATCAAACTGAGACACTCCAGATGTCTCAGCTGAGAAGCTGTCACCAGCGTGAGGCTGGGCTTCCCTCTAACCTCACGTCTGACCATCTCAGGCTCGTCTTAACCGGAGAAGTCCTTACACGCACATCCTGTCTAAATGAACTGAAACAGGGTTCAAGGCTGACAGTCTAGGTGTTACAACCAGAAAATATACTCCTGACCGTATTTTCTATGCCAGCTCCAAGAGGGAAATGTGGTGGGAAAGAAGGAAAGAGGGAAAGCAGGAAGACTGAAGAAAAGAACGTGTTCCCCGCCCCCATGCCCACCATGTGATAGGCAGGGTGAGGTGCTGTCCTGTACCTCATTTAATCAGCACCTCATTTAATTTAATTTCACCTCATTTAATCAGCACAACAATCCTACAGGGTTTAAGGAGCAGTCGTCCTCATTTCTGTGGTTGGGGAAACTGAGGCACAGGGGAAGTGAAGAGACTTGCCCAAGGTCACCCAACCTGTAAACGGCAGCACAGATTCCAACCACTCTACATTTCTTTTCGTACTTCGCCACGCTCAACAAGACTCAGGTCTCCCACTTCCAGGTAACTGTTGGTTTTACTTACTGCCTGAACTTGCTCTCTCCTAATCTTCCCTACTGCACTCCTCTAAATCCTCCTCATTCTTCAAAGATGTGTCATAAGTCCCAGTTCCTCGGTGAAGTCTGTTCTACCGGCGCACTCTTCCAGAATTCAACATTAACCCTCATTACATTAGTTAGTTTGCGAAAGATCCTCAACTGTTTCTTGTGTTGTCTTCCTAGCCTGATGATGAGCTTTTCAAAGCAAAGGACTCTGTCCTACATATTTTGTCATTTCCTGACACAGCTGGCACAGTGTCAAGCCCACAAGAGGTGCCTGGAAGCAGCCACAGAACAGCCTGGATTGGTGCCTTTAAAAGCTGGGCTCCTCTGCTCATCCCTTCCAGGGGCTCCCCTTTTCTCCCAGAGCATTTCTCCCACAGTGGCCTCCAAGGCCTGTACAACCTGCTCCCCACCTGGCCCCTCTCTGGCCTCACCCCCCCACCCCTTTCTCCCACAGTCACTCTGCCCTGGCCACACTGTTCCCAATACACATACACCAGGTACATTCCTGCCTCAGGGCCTTTGCGCTGGTTGTTTCCTCCACATGCAACTCTTCCCCTAGACAGAGCTCACACCTAATTTTCTTCAAGTCTTTCCTTATCAGAGAGCACCTGACTACCTCATTTAATTGCAAATCTTTCATGTTTTTGTCTTTGTTCCACTGACATACCCCCAGCACTTACCAGGTACTCAATAAATGCTAATTGGATAAAGGAAGGGAAGAATCTGAGCATGTGACCAACAGAAGGTAGGAGTACCTCCCAGGTCACTGTCAAACTCCAAGCCACAAGAGAGGGGAACAGGAACTTGAAAGCAGGTCTGCAGTTTCTCCAAACCATCCCAAGCCTCCACCCCAGGCCCCAGTAAACAATGCCAGACTTGGGATCCATCTCCAACATCTGCCCACAGAACTAGCGGCCCAACATTATATACACTTGAGCCCAGATATTCCACTTTCTCGATTAAATGGGAATTCCTGGCAAACCTGGACATGTCTGCTGTTTCCTCTGTGTGCACCTCTCCCCTCTATGGCCCCTGAGCCTGGAAGACCACCCAGTGAAGCTTTGTCCTGAATGAGCAGAGGAGGTGGTCTTGTTCACGCTAAGTCTTCTGGAAACTGATACTGCTGGCTGCAAAAAGCCAGGCCTGGAGCCTCTCTCAGCCTTCCACAGCGCTCCGCCTTATCAGCTCCTGGCACGGGCGACCTCCTGCATCTCCAAGAAAGGACACTGACAAAACAGTCGCTTGGTAACCCACCTCAGGGCCCTGCTACTCTCATGAATCCTTCTTCCAGTCTCATCTACAACCTTCCTGCTAAGAGAAAGGGAGGATCCTGTTTTCGCTTAATTAGCATCACTGGAGCAGGAGGAACAAGAGGGTCCCTAGCCCCTCACTAAGGGGCTTGAGAAAGGTAACTTACTAACTGCATCATGTTAATTACAGTCACTGAGACTTGATTTCCTCATCTGTAAAATGGGGGTCATGACATCATCCCACAGGGTTGCTTACAAAGTTAAAATGAAGTATCACATGTAAAGTATTTAGCACATAATAGGTGCTCAACAAATATTAATTCTCTTTCTCTTCCAGTCTCTCCTCCAGACAAGTTCAGACCTATTTCTACAACCCTTCCTCCCTCATTCTTTTTTCTAAGTTTTGAATCATTGATAAAATTCTCTTTCAGCATTTTCCACTGGGTTCCCCTTCTAATATAAATCCTCAGCTTCTAATAAGTTTTTTTAAAGCCTGGCCCAATTATAGACTTGGAGAGTCTACGTCATAATTCCTGCATGTTATACTTTCCTCCATATACTCTTTTAGAAAACAAAGCAAATCAGAGGATCAGTTTATTATTAAACTGAGATTTAGAAGTGGAAGAAACCAAAATGTTAAAAGACTCTTCTCCAAGCCCCGTGAACTTAGAGGCAGGTCTAAAGCCTCACCCACACCCCTCCCATTCCTCCGTGGCTCCTTCTCTTGAATCAGAGAAATATGATGATGACTAATTAGACAAAGTCTGTCGTACTCGTCGAGATCCTTTGAGGCAGGAACCACATAAACACAAGCATCATAACTCCAATAAAGAGAAACCAGAAAACCCCTCTGCTCTGGGACCCTACCCATCCAGAGCTAAATAAATCTGAAACAGAAGATCAAAAAGGATCTTCCACATGGATAATAGAAAATGTCACCAGCATAAACAGGAAGAGAGATTAGTTCAATAAAGGAATAAAGTCACATCTGTGGGTCTCAAGTAAGATTTTTGCTTACTTTTAACTTCCCAGCATATAACTCACAAGGTTATTAATACGGACTCCTACTGTTTTGGGCAAATAAACAGCTGCTGATGTTTTGTGCCCAAACCACTTTATTCGAGCTTTCCTTTACAGCAATTGTTTTTTTCCTTTCCAAATCCTGAGAGGCTCAGACAGCTGAAAAAAACAGGGAGTACTAAGGCAGAACGAATAACAAGGAGGCAGCCTGTGTGGGCAGGGAAAACGGGGCAGGGGCTGCTGGGACCCTCACAGTCCTCTTTACGACTCTTGGACAAAGTCACCGTTCAAGAGCAGAGAACAGAAAACACAGATGTGGTGCAATCAGAAGGGTTGTTTTTGCCACGATGCTAGGAGTTACCATTAAACAGAATTTACCAGTGTGAGAAGATGAGGATGACCAACCACCCAGGTTTGCCCAGGGTTGAGGGGCCTCCTTGGACCCAAGAATTTCAGTTTTAAAAGAGTGAAAGTCCTGAGCAAACAGGACAAGTTGGTCACCCCAGGAGCCACATGACTGTGCCAGCCAGTACACAGGAAAGCACTCAGCACTGGGCCTGGCATATTGTAAGTGCCCGAAAGTCACATGTGGAATCTGAATGAGCTCTGGCCTGCAGCTCACACAGTCTGCTTTTCCTACGAGACCAAGTTCCTGGGGGGGGCCACAATCATCCAAGAGAAAGGGCTTTCCAGAGCCTCCGTGCTGGCACCTCACTGCCCCTTCCAAACAAGGCCTTCTCCCTCTGGCACCCCAACCCCAAGGTTCCTCACTTACACAAGGACAGACCAAGCCGCCTGCCTGGATCCCTTTTCCATCAGTCTCCTGCTTGAACACAATCGTTGATAAAATGATCTCCCAGTTCCTTCTCTGTGAGACTGTCATCTTCTTTTCACTTCTGGGGAGAGCACAGATGCTGAAGACAGTTTCCCTTCTTGGCTCCACCACCTATCAGCTTTGTGACCTGGGGCAAACTAATTCGCTACGTCTCAGTGTTCTCACCTCTAAAACTCTCCCTCACCATGCGGTGAAGATAAAAAGCAATCACGCATGGACCGCACCTAGCCCAGTCCCTGACACACAAGAATAGTTCTCTTCCTCCGTTCCTTCTGATACACTCCAGCTTCAATTCGTTACATACCTGTTGCTCTTAAAATAAATCAAGGGTTTGGCTAAGATTCTCATTTGGCATTTCTGTAGCTTTAAATCTCTCCTTAGCTTTCTAACTCTTACAATCATTGGCCCAAGCAATTTTGTACTGTTCTCCTAAGTCCTCATATGCCACTAGCATGACACTTATAAGCCCAAGTTTCAAACCCTGTCCTGCCCAGGTCCCTGAATTGCCTTCCCCCTCCTCCAGGATCTCAGCTGCCTTTCACTCTAAGTCCCCAGGGGACACAGATGGGTGAGCAAGTCAGACCAGTGAAGCCAAACAAGGTACCAGAACTTAAGATGTAGCACCCAACCATCTCAAACAGGTGCTCCACTCAGAATCTGAAACTCTGGACATTGGTGGAATGAGCCCATTCATGCCAAAGAGCTAAGCCTAAGCCTCCTCTTCGGGCATCATTTTCCGTTGTTCTCATCTGTCCTGAGGAGATGGGTACTGATGCCACTTCTCTGGATCTCTCCAAACCTTATTTTTGTCTTATAAAGGACAGTGGTAACAAACATAGCCCAACAAGGTATGTCTGCCAGCTCCAGTACCATTTTAGCAATGCCATCATAGAGGAAGTCTGTCACTATCTCACTGGGGCTGGACACTTAAGGCTTTCCACTGGCATCGTTAAGGGCAGCTTCATCTCCCAAAAGCACACCTTCACAAAACTGAAACTGAATGTTGGGCAGTGAAAGAGAACTACATCTCAGAAATGCATA
Organism: Balaenoptera ricei; assembly: GCF_028023285.1. Classification (NCBI taxonomy): domain Eukaryota; kingdom Metazoa; phylum Chordata; class Mammalia; order Artiodactyla; family Balaenopteridae; genus Balaenoptera; species Balaenoptera ricei. Next base: position 69,054,857 of record NC_082646.1, read on the forward strand.
CCCACTGACTGGGAGGATCTGTCCTAGCAACATATTTTCATCTATAATTGTGTAGCCAGAAAAAACTACCAAAGCATTAGTGTTCATATAATCAGGAATCCTCTTGCTTAAAGCTCCAGTTGGCTGCATTCAGCTGGGTCCCTAAAGAGTACATAGACCCACACAGAAGATTCCAGAACAGCAGCTGTTCCCAGTTGCTGTCACAACAAATTGTATGTTGGAACATTTGTATGGTAATTTGTTATTAACAATAATTTAAGCACCAAAGCGTATGAATGATTAAGGTTAACTATAAATTGAAGGAATTTCAAGGTTATCAGATTCTCTTGCATATTAATATGCTTTCTTAAGTGGGAGAAAAAGGGATGGAGTGCGAATGAACACAACATGTTAGGACACGCATCGTCCTGGCCCTGCCCTGGGGCATGTGCCCTGCATGTTGAAGGCATGCGTGTGAGGAGGGGGAAAATACTGAAAATGCCTGTGCTCAAGCATTGCGTTGTGGAATGGCACTAACTCTGACCCCGAAGGCAAGGTGAGATTTGATAAGATGACAACTGTAGGCACAATGGAATAATCAAATCTCTGCAGAATTCGAGACGCTCCAGCCCTAGGGAGACTTTCAAGGCCAGCATAAAAAGTGCAACCCACCATTCATAGAATCTAGACCATCAACCAGGAGACCTAACCCACTCTGCCCCTTGCTTTCTACCACAGTGTCCATCCCACATTTATAGACTTCTGCCCCTCCAACTTCATGCATAATCCTCTCTCTCCCAAAATTCCACCTTGGTGCCTTCTGGCTACATTCATCACTCATATTCAGCTTGGTGTTTCCCCAAAGGACTTTCTGTGCAATATCACCTCCATCTGGACTGCCCTCCTACATGCTTCTCACAGGGCAGCCTATCTGTCCTAGTCTCCAGAATTGAACCCAAGCAACGAAAAAGGGCAACAATCCTAAAGAGACCCCCAAGCCCCAAATCAAAGCAATAGCCCATTCAGCTTTCCAAGTTAAGTCAGAAATCCTATAGGATGGTAATGAAGATGTTCCAGTAACCCTGTATGTGGCTCGGGATCCCATAAGCATCTTTGCAAAAACACAGACCAGCCAAACCCAAGTAACTGAAGCTGAACTTCAAGGCCCTCACAAACCAGAAAACCAGACTGTGGCTCTCCGACATTTCATTCTGAATTCTCCTTGAGATTCTACATCAACCTACTTATCAAGGGCAAATAACAATTTACGTCAAGTGAGTGGGAAAGAATGTGGAATTCATTTATTTTACAGCCTACACACTTCTGGATAAAAATGAAAATTCTTTGGCCGTGCGAAAAAGTTGTATTCTTTGGCAAGGCTTTTCTACTCCATGTAGATGTGGTCCTGGGCTATTAATAAAGATAATTGGGCTCAATCTCTAAATTTTGCTATTGAACGCTCTCAAAATATCAATCTCTGTTACTAATATATACATAATATAATATATAATCCATTATAAAATACATAATCTCTGTTACTAATATAATTTTACATGCCACAGTTCATTCTGAAGGACAAATAGGTTTACTCTTTAAATGACACCCTTTCCTCAAATAATCTCCAAGCATTTAGCAAACATCACATCCTCTTCTTTACAACCCTGCCAAGTTAGGAATCAGATGAGAAGGAAACCAGCCAATTCTTAGTGATATCCAAAAGCCATAGAGGACAGAAAACAAAAAAAATCTCCCAACATCCAGGCCTTGGATATTTTCTGATTTTTAGGAACCATATATGCGTTTGTAATCTTGGTGAGCAACCTACTGTTACTGGCCTGATGTACATTAATATGCACATAACATGCCTAATACAATTTTAGGAAACAAAAGCAGTTAATAATCCATTTCTCCCATTGTTGGAATGATCTTGACTCAATGAAGTAAGATAATGGATTTAGAAATTAGTTATATAATGTAATACACTATTAATCATGGTATTCAGAAGGGTAAATAGATGTTACAAGAACACCACCCAGGAATTCAATTTCCTTTTAGATTTGTTTACTCTCTTGAATTCTTTATGCTACCATCATCCCTCACAAAAATCTAACACCCTGATGTTTCCTTTTCTCCCAAAACAGTGATTTTCAACCCTTTCTTTAAAAAGAAAGCATAGCTCTTTTAAAAATGAAATATTTTACAGAATTCCAAATATAAGACAGATGAAACAGGAACAACATTGGCTGCATGGAGGGGAGAGAATGGGTACCGGCGGGGTCCAAGAGACCTCACTTGACCCTTTTATTTCTTTTTTTATTTTTTAATTTATTTATTTTATTTAGTTATTTTTGGCTGCGTTGGGTCTACGTTGCTGTGCGCGGGCTTTCTCTAGTTGCGGCGAGTAGGGGCTACTCTTTGTTGTGGTGCACGGGCTTCTCACTGTGGTGGCTTCTCTTGCTGCGGAGCACAGGCTCTAGGTGCACAGGCTTCAGTACCTGTGGCACCCCGGCTCAGTAGTTGTGGCTCGCGGGCTCTAGAGCGCAGGCTCAGTAGTTGTGGCGCACACACTTAGTTGCTCCGCGGCATGTGGGATCTTCCCGGACCACGGCTCGAGCCTGTGTCCCCTGCATTGGCAGGTTGATTCTTAACCACTGCGCTACCAGGGAAGCCCGACCCTTTTATTTCTTAAGTCCCAGAACAAACCTCCCAGAAGCTTGGGGCTCCTGGGGACAGAGTTTGAAAATCACTACCCTAAGGCATATGTGTAAAGCAAAAATTATGTATATAAAATAGAACACAGGCATAATACAGATTTCATTAATTAATTAATGATATCTGGAAATAAAACATATATATAAAATACACAAATCGTAAACACTGATATCCCAAGAGGAAAAACTGGCAAAGGACACCAATACGAGGTTAAAACAAATATAGGGCTGGGGGGAAGATACTAAGTTCTACAGTAATCAAAGGAGTACAAAGCAAAAGAATAGAACATTTGACAGTGGTTACATCTGCCCAGAAAAAGTTGAAGGATAGCACCCAATGCTGGCCAGCCTCCGTGAAACAGGTACGATAATACACTGCTATTGGTTGTATAGAAAGACTTTCCTTTTCAAAAACAATCTTTCACAAAAATGTTCATATTCTTTGAATCAGTAGTAATCCCACTTCTGGAAATACATCATTAAAATCGTTCAGAAGAAGAACACAGTGAAGTGAAGATGTTTATTTCTGTGTTAATTATAATAGAAAAGCAAATGTTCAGTAACAGGCAAGTGGTTAAATCGATAATGGTATATTGATGGTGGAATATTATGCAGTCACTAAAAATACAGTAAAATTTCTCTTTAAATATCCTCCACTTAATCGCCTCTCCAGATTAAGCATGCTTTCATTCTCTCCACGAAAAACAAAACAAAACCAGGATGCCTTTGTCCCTCTGTGTCAGCTTCTCTCTCCCACCCCATTCACATCTCCTGCTAACAACTGAGTAATACTCCTACCAAGAGTCCACTGGGTTTGTTTCCAAATGTGTTTAGACTCTTGGTATTTGTCACTGTAACAGCATAATTTAATTACATATTATATAAACCAATGGAATATCATTGCTAAAAAGATGAGAGCTGTTTCTAAGAAGATTAATTTAAAGCCTTGGAAAGACTTTATAAAGTCAGTCACATAAATAGCAATCAAATTACTCGTGAACAAAATCACTGCAAAAGACCAGACAAAAGTCATAAAAATTTAGGCTACTACACTGCTTCATAAGCATCTTCAAGTTCTCAATGAATGTTAAAGAAAACAGAACTAGAAATCAGACTTTGTAAACAGCACCTTATGGGAGTGGTTCATTCAAGGAAGTTGATCAGAAAGGCAATGGGCAGGCCCAGCCCAAAGACAAAGCCTTGGCCTTACATCAAAAGGCTGACAAATAAATGCACATTTTGAATACTATTAAAACAAAATATTTAATGCATGTACGTAATATTTTGTTTTATTCTCCTCTTTAACCAGTTTCTCAATAAACTGACTAACTTAAACCCCAACTGTGTTGAATAAGAGGGATTCTATCGTCCTTTAAAAACGAGTTCACTACAACAGGGACCAGGAGTGTCTTGATTCACCACTGTATCCAATTTCACCTCCCCAGTGTGTTGCCTGGCACATACTAGGCCTCCAATAAATAAGGACTAAATCGATAAACTATGTAGCAAATATGGAAAAAAATGCTTCTAACAAAAAGCAAACTGAGGAAAGCAGAATATTAAATTACATGTAAACCACGACTACACCTTCATTTTTAAATACAGAGGCAGATGGACAAAACTAGAAGGCAATGCTCAAAATACAAAACAGTTGTTTTAGATTAGAATGAATTAGAGGCAATTTTATACATTTTAAAATATTTTCTTCAATATTGGCACATTCTTTTACAGATTCAAAAAGATACTCATCAAAAAAAAAAAGAAAAGCTGTTTTGGTTTCTACTGGACTTCCACATTAAGAAGTGAATCCACATTTCCATTTCCTAAGCTCTCCAACACTTCAGCCTCCTTCAGCACTTTCTACTTAACCCACTGCACCGCCTCCAGCAATCCCATCTTTCTCCTCCTAAGACCAAACGTGTACTGACACTTATTTTGTGTTTCCAATCTATCAGGATGCTATTTTTAAAATCTGGAGTTATCCATCCTCTCATTTACCATCTATCTGCTTAGAAAAAAATTATCAAAACTGCAATTTACATTCCCAAGAGATTCCCAAACACCATCTAATTAAATCATTCAATCAGAAAACAAATTAAAATGAAATACCACTGCAACCCCCAAGAGGAAAATAAACTTTTCAGTCATGACTGGAATGTAGGTCTAGGGTGACGCTCCAAAGCCTCTTCTAATTGCAAGTCCTATGGAACATCCAGCAGAACATTTTGTGACGTTTGCAGCTTCCGAGACAACTTTCCTTCCAAAGCAAAGAGGAGCCTATGCAAGGCTCCGAAGCAAAACATAGTCGTTTGAGAATAGAAATGCTTTTATTATTGACTAACTAGTGCACTGGGGACCCTCACTGTGTACCCATTCATTCATCCACTCGTCCATCCAACACGTACTCTCTGAGGAGTGTGCCAGGAACTGTCCTGGGTGTTCCACGAACACTTTTTAAGTGAATGTAACCTCTGCCTTTTGGCATGAAACAAAACAAAACCCAGAGATTCCTGAGTTTAACTATGGAAGAGTCTCCAAGTGGAAAGGCTATGACTCCATCATCCCTCAGCCACCCTCTGAAGTCTCTAAGTCTGACACCCACTCCCACCATCAAGTGACTCCAGGAGAGCACTGCTGCCCTGTGACCCTCTGGCCCTCTTAAGAGACAGTATAGTATGTGGTTAAGAACACAGATCCTGAAGCGACATTAGCTGGGTTTAAATCCCTGCACCTTAGGCAAATCATATAACCTCTCCTTCTGTAAAATGGAGCTAATATACCTACCTCATAGCGTGAGGAGGATTAAATAAGCCAGTATATGTAAAGCACTTAAAATAATGCCTGGCACATAGCAGCTGCTATATAATTTTTAGCTACTATTATTATTATCCCTATTCCCTCTCAGCTCAGTAGAGTAAACTGGATGGCTCAAAATGCTCTACTAACTAAAGGAAACTTGACAGTGGAATACACACAATCAGCCCGTATCATCAAGGACAAGCCTTTGAGCTTTTCCTTTCCCACCCTCTGCCTTCAGAGAGCTGCACTTGGCCAGTCCCAAACATAGTAGGCCCCTTACTTAAGGAGGTAAATCCCTAAATTTAAATTCCCCAAATGCTAGCTCAGGGGTGGCTCCAGCACCACTGGGGGAGCTGTCACTAGTCATGGCTACGCCATCATGGCACAACCAGCCAAGCACCCTCTGCCCTCCCCCTGCTTCATGGCTAGTCTTTCCCAAATCATTGACCCTTCCCCAAGCCGCTAGGGGTTGTGGCTTCTGCCTTTCCGCCTGAGAATCTGGTCATTTCTGAATATCTACGGGACTCATAACACAGTCATTGCACATACACAAGAGAACTGGAGCAGCACATGTTTTAAGAATCCTGCTCCCTCTTATTTTCCCGTCTCTCTCAATTTTTTCAGGTATATATTTGAACGTTCCGAACAAGGCATAGCTATAAGATTTCTTGGGAGCAAAAGCACAAAGCCTCCTTTCAACTTCCACATTGCACTCATTTTCATGTACAGCCTTATAAATCATGTGACACGGTCCACGTTCTACATGATAGGGGTGCACTCTGGGATGAGCTCATGGGTTAATAATGTCTCCTCACTGCTTCCCAAAGTAGTACCTTGCTCACCTCCTCCCTGACCAGATCAGAAAGCACAAGAGAATCATTTTCCAGGAACATAAACACACACACACACACACACACACATACACACACACAGAATCTGTGAATGAAAATCTCTTAAAATCTGTGGGCAAACTGGAAATGTAAAAGTAAGGTATGGCCTGTGTCTCCCTGGGAACATTCTGAATCACCCTGGAGCAAACACTGTACTTCTATTGCTGACTAATTGTCAATCTGGACCCATGGGATGGAAAAGGACAAGAAACACAGCAACAGGCACCATCAGATAGATAAACTGGTCTGCCACGCCAGCCCAGTGGCAGGCTGAGAGGCAGAGGCAGGTATGAAGGAGAGCCGTGAACGGTGTCCATTTCTGTGGAAGTGTCAGAGCCATGAACTTGTTTTGTAGGCATCAGTCAGTCAGGAAGCACCATGGATACGCATACCTCTCCTGCACTCACCTGAACCTCCCCCTGGGAAGGAACTATTGTGTACACGTGGGGAAACAAACCAAATGTAGAGAGAGCAGCTGTCCCCACGACGGCAGGGGCAGCAGATGCAAGGGTTGGATCCTGACACCCATGTGTAAACAAAAGAGAGTGCTCCTGGGGGAGAAATATTCAACCAGATAACGGTGCCAAGTTCTGCCGGGTGCTGAAGCCAGAGCCTAGCAGGCCTGCCAGGTTTACAGGTGAACGAGGCTCAGCTGGCCCTGCCCTGCCCTTAAAAAGCTGACATGCCTGGTAGAAAACAGGTGGAGCAGCGGCGAAGAAACAGAAATGTGAACGTGAGACACGGGCATGTGTGTGCACACATTGCCGGCAGCGCCCAGAGCGCTCTATCCGCTGCCTCCGACAGCTCATCGGACACGGTCGCCTGGGAAGAGCGCTCCGTACCCCATCCTCCCCTTGGTCCCAGCCCTGGCCTCGAGCGCAGTCACCCGGCTCAGCCTTAGACTCCAGACCTACCCCGCGCGGGTCTGTCTGCTCTGCCCCAGCCGCTCCCTGGGCCTGGAAGTGGAGCTACCGGAGGGAATGGCCTTCACGGCAGCCCGGGGCGGGTTCTCGCGGTCCTGGCCGGAGGCAGCACCGCAGTGGACAGAGCTCCAAGCTCCCAGGCTTTTTCCCCGCGCCAACACCTGCTCCTGGAGAGGGTCTTGGACCCGCGGGCAGTGGTGGGAGTGGGGACCGCTAAGGTTCAGACAGCACTCCTAACCACAGAGCCCCCTGCACTTCCAACAGCCTACAGGCTGCTCACGGCGTGGCTGGAACTGCGTAGTCTACCTAGCTCCGGCTCGTCCCGCAGCCTGTGGGTCCTAAATGGCAACGGCTGGGGCCGCTCGGGCATCTCGCCGTAGGCCCTACGGCAGCCAGATGAGCTCGATTGCCCGCGCGCGCTCCCTTGTACACCCACCAACATTCACACGTACGCACACCTTGAACTGGACCTGCGTGCAACCCCTCGAGCAACCAGCCGGTAGTCACACGCACACTGAGACTCGTGCGCAGCGCGCCACCACGCCGCCAGCGAGCTGCACACACCCGCGCGTGGAGCCCCGCGCACACACGTGTGCCCTGGAGAAGTGCGCAGGGCCGCAGACACTGAGGGTCCCGCCCTCAGGCAAGAGCGTACACGCAGCCCCCCAAGCGTCTGCGGACTCAAGAGCCCCGCAGTCGCTCGAGAGATGCCTTCCAGCCCCAGCTCACCCCGCACCGCTCTGGGCACTCCCTGGCCCCGTGGGCGGCCCAAGTTTCCCGGGGCGTCCGTACCTTGGATATGCTGCTTGATGACATTCTCCAGGTGGTCCAGCCGTTCAATAATCTTCAGGGTGTCCCCGTTGTCTTCCTCCAGCTTCTTGTCGGGTGCCGGCTCCTGTCCCCGCACATACACGCTGGCGATGTAGTTGGTGACCCAGCCCACGTAGAGCAGACAAATGATGTTGGTCATGCCGCTCAGGATCACGCAAGTGGACACCAAAGTTTTGGTCTTCCTGGTGCACACCATTCTGGGCTCCCTCCTCCATATAGAGCTCCCGGGGGCCCCTCCTCTTTGCGCACCCCGGACTCCCCTGTGCTGCGCTCACACCCCCTAGCACGCCTCCGGCCGCCGGGCGCCCAAGCACCTGAGTCCCGACGTTCTCCAAAGCCCGGACCGCTGGCGGTGGAGCCGCGGTGCCCAAGTTTGGAGCTCCCGCCGCTGGAAGCCCGGAGAGAGGGCTTGACAAAGGAAATGAGGTGGATTTTTTCTTCCAAATTAAAAATCTCCGAGCCCTTCTCGGAGCAGTCGCGGGTGGTCTGCAGCCGCGCGCCCTGATACGCACGTCTGGGAAACTTTACCACAGCCTAGGTCCGCGGCCGCGCCGCTTCCCATCGCCGGGCGCCGACTGCCTTGGCGGTCCGACCTGCCCGCGCTGCTAGAAGGACGGCGGCGGCGGCAGCGGCGGCAGGGAGAGCCGCGGACACAGCGGCCCGGCCCCCTCCGAGCGACAAGCGCCGCCACCAATCGCGCTCCGGCTCGGGAGAGGGGCCGGGGCTGGGCGGTCGCGGACCAACGGGGAGGGCGCGGGGGGCGGAGTCCGGCCCCCCGGCCCCACCTGCTGGCCGCCCTTGGCCCCCGCCCTCCAGGGACGCTCCTGAGCCTCCGCCCGCGCCCGCGCTGGCTGCCCCAGACCCGAGGCTCGCGGGGAGGGCGCGCCGCCAGTCCCAGCCCTAGGTCGGCAGATTCCATCTCTAGGGGGATTCCACCTCTTGCTCTTGCGCAGGAACCTCCAGTCTTCCGGAGGTCGCTCGGTTCAGCGCTCCTCACTCCACCCGGCCGCCGGGCTTCTCGCGCTGATCCCACCGGCCGGCTCCTCGACCCTTTTTGTGGTTGCCAGGACGCAGAGAGGCCAGGGAAGCGTGGGCCGGATCGCCTGTCCTGTCTTGCCCTTGATCAGACCCCGTGGGCATCCACGTCTTCCTTGGCCTCACTTCGACCTCCACCCTGTCAGCCGGCTTCCTGGATATCTCCAGACTCGGCAGCTGTCAAAGGAGCCAACCGTGTTAGGACTGTCTTAAAAAGATTCTGGACCACCACCACTACCATCCCCCTCAAAGATTTTGGCCCCTGGCTAGATTTTTTAAAGTCTGTGAGGCTCCCAGGACAAACTGTGTCTTGTAACCCCAGTTGTCATTTATGTGGGACCAGGCTCATCCCAGTACATATAGAGATCCTGCACAGAAATATCCCTGGGGGGATTAAGCTCTCTGTGAACTGTTAAGTCCCTGTACGTGCTGTTTGTGATAGATGTTAGGGAGGAGAGAACTGTGCCTGACAGTAGAGGGGCATGGCTGGACTCCAGTGACTGACACTACTTTGTTTGTTATTAGAGCAAATATTTATTCCTGTTATCCCCTTCTGCTGAACACTCACTTCTTCTCAGAACCTGCATAAAATCCCTTCAAACAAAGGACTTTTAAAAACACAGATTTCTATCCTCTTCTCCATCTGTGGAGTGCATCTTCCTGTCCTGAAGCATGTCGCTTTGTGTGCCAGCACTCCAACCAGCCGTGGTCCTGGTACCCAAGGTGGTTCCCTCATGTGATGTCTTCTGGATTCAGATAACTGCCCTGGTAAAAGACAGGAGGCACAAAACCAATGAAGGGGCACTTTATGGCCATCAGCCAGGAGCCCTTTAACCAGTGCTTTGCTTACAATGACGCCCAAAAGATGCTGTGAAAACAGACACCAACTAGAGATCTTGGAAGATTTCTCTTTACCCATAGCTGGGAAAGAGAACAATAGATGTGTGTCGGATAGAGAGTAGAGGAGGATAGTATGTATGAGTCGATATGTATGCGAAAAGAAAGTACAAACTACTTCCGAAAAAAGGTCAAGGTACAGAAATCTGCATCCATGAGGGAATAAAACTTGTCTCTCCCTTTCTTTTCCTCTGGAAGTATAATCAGGTCACAAATGGAGGATCTGGACTCTCTTCTGATCGGATGAATTTACAAGCAATGGCCTTGAGTACAGTTAATGGCAAGGGTCTAATTATTCCTTCTGTTCCATACTCTCTCCCAGGAGGAGGCCTGCAAGTTCAGCTCTTCCCAGGATCTTCCTAAACCACCACACACAGGGCTGGACAGAGAGGAGCAATACTCATTTTTCCCATTCTTAATGGAAAAAAAAAAAAGTTTAAAAATAAGTTTCAAGGAGAAAAAGTGGATTGTGTGACCTGATATTTTGGTCCAGCTGGTCCCGTCATATATTTATAATTGTGGAGGGGCTGAATGCAACAAAAGAAGAATGAGGAAGAGGCTCTTCTCTCTGAACGGTCACAAGGTGGAGTTGAGCAATTCAAAGAATATTCACTGGAGGTGCAGCCAGTCTCCACGACTCTAATCCCACAAACACCACTTATTAGTTATGTGAGCTTGGATGAGTTTCAAAACACCAGTGGGGCTCAGTCTCCCCTTATGTCAAATGTAAACAATACTTGCTGAAGAACTGGTTGTGAAGATTAAAAGAGAGAATGCACCAGAAAGGGTTTCATTAGTGCAAGATGCATAGTGGGTGCTCAGGCATGTGAGGTTTCCTTCCAGGATTTGGTGAGCTCTGTGGGGTTCCATGAACTCCATTTGCTGTTTAGCAATACTTTGTTTCCCCACCGACCAATATCAGTTGTCTCTCCCCTAATGGAAGTTAAAAGGAACTAAAACTTTAGGCAGCAAGGTGCTTGTCTTGCCTAGCTGAGCTCCAGTACATTGACTTTCTGTTTATAATGTCTGTCTTCACCATCAGCAGGGCAGTGATCTGCATAGGTTGATAGGATGTTCAAATGGACAGCTGGTTTCAGGGACTTTTGCCCCCAGGACCCCCTAATTCCCACTCAAGACCCCTAATTCCTTGTTTTTAAACAAGTGAATTGGATGGGAACACAAAGACTTAGAAAGATTACACAGTCACAAGGACAGAAAAGAGTTAGCCTCTATGGAAGCCCTCCTATAAACAATGCCTGGGTAAAGATTCATCTCTTTGACCCTCATTTCAATCACATCCAATCCAATAAGTAACTATTGAGCCCCTGAGGTTTTGTCTGAATGACCAGTTGCCCTGGGCCCTGCCCAGTTTACTGCAAACATGTGGATATAAACTAAGTCTCACAGTCTCAAGATGGCCCTCTTTTCTGAGCCTGGAGAGCTGCTAAAAATGATCAGGGGATCACTGTGAAGTTAATCAGATAATGGATGTGAATGGGCCTAGCAGAGACTCTAGTACAATATATTTCTTTAAACTTATGCCTCGAATTTGAACCTAGGGTCTCCTTCTACTGCTGCAAGAGGAAAGTGAGTACCTTGAAGAATCTACACAAGCGGCTAGAGATCCTTGATAGGGTCTTTGCAGCACAACCTTTGGATTTTACCCATCTTTTACACTGGGTAGGCAGCTGCCCTCTTGAGGTGATTTGGGGGGGCAGGCAAGTAGGACTTCTTACCCATAAGTATAGCCACTCTATCATCCCACCAATACTGGCTACATTCAGAATATCTCTGATACCAGGGTTGGAAAAGCCAGTCATTCATGGAATTTAACTACTAGTTGATTACATTCTGAGTGGGGTACCCTGACTTGAGGGCTAAAGAGGAGCAGGGGACCAATCTTGGCCAGTGGCAAGTCATTCATCAGAGAGTGGTGTCAGTGGTCAACTATACCCACCAGATGGCAGCACTATGCAAAGCCTTGGGGCCAGAGGTGCCAACTGGGATTTGGGGGCTACAGGGGAAAAATGAGCCTTGACAGTGGAAAGTCTCAGCCCCTGGGCTGGCTGCATGGGAAGTGGGTTTTCCAGATCCCTAGGAGAACAGGGAGTACTAGCAGGGCTTCCAGGAGGGAGGGATGAAAGTTTCAGAGACAAAGGTTGCAGAGAAACAATAGGTCCAAGACTGGATTCTGCCAAGCCACAGGAGTGAGATGCTATTGACAGAAAAGGCACACTTCTGAGGGCGGGATGGTGAACAAAGTGAGGAATGTTTGTTTAGTACTCACATTGTGTCAGGCCTAGCATTTTTCACATGTTGTCTCTTGAGCACAGACTAAGGAATCCAGAGAGCTGGATTCATATTCCAGGTCTGCCATGTACTAGTGTGATCTTGGGCAAATTACTTAACCACTCTGTGCCTTGGTCTCTTCATCTGTAAAATGGGAATAATAATAATAATACCTACCTCCTCCTAACATGGATGTTGTGAGCATTAGATGGACTCACGTATATAAAGCACATTGAAGGCACTATATAAGTATTGGCTATTGTTATTTTTACCATCTCTGAGCACCAAAGTATTTGAAAGGTCAACAAAAAGAGAGACAAGCCACCCAGAGAGAACTTTCCTCTAACTAGGAGCAAAAGGTCCTAGAAACTGACTCTTGGCTCCTCCTCTTTCACCATGTTGAAGGACCCAAAGCAACTCCTAGCTGAATCACAGGGCAGACACTTACTGGAATCTAACCATCTGTCTACTTATTCATCCACTAAGTATTTCTGAGTGCCTGTTCTGTGCTAGACCCAGTGCTGGCTGCTGGTAACACAGAGATGACTTACAGACCTGCACCCGTTCCCTCAAGGAGATCATTGTTTAGTGGAGGAGGCCAATAAACAACCGTAACACAGTCTGATAAGCTCTTAACTGATATACTATATTAATATGAAAGAGAAAGGCACAAGCAGTTGATAGACACACCAAATTCCTCCCAAATAAGTGATTAGGCAACTTCCGAACAGCTCTGCTTCCATTCAATCACTGGACAGCTCTGCTGGGTGGAATTTGTTCTTTAGACCTAGAAGGGAATATTTGCAAGATAGTTAGTAGACCGAGGATTGATATCCAGAATATATAAAGATTCATATAAACCAACAAAATAAAGAGGCAAAAATATCCAAATGGAAAATGGGTCAAAAATATGAACAAGGAATTAACTAAAGAGAAAGTATAAATGTCCAGTACACATGTGAAAGGATGCTTAAATTTGTTAAAAATCAGGAAATACAAACACAACAATGTAAAACAATTATACTCCAATAAAGATGTTAAAAAAAATCAGGAAATACATTTTAAAAATACAGGCACCATATCTCACCTATCAGATCGACAAATTTAAGGAGATGATTTTCAAGTATTAGAGAGAGAGTATAAGAGAAATAAGTACTCATATATCCTGTTGATGAAAGTGTAACTGGTTCAATCACTTTGGAATGCAGTTTGGCAGTAATGATGAAATTTAAAATGCACATGCCCTATGACCTTGTACTCAAAGTGTGGTCCATGGACCAGTTGGGTGCTTATTAGAAATGCAGAGTATTAGGCCCATCCCACATCTACTGAATCAGAATCTGCATTGTAAAAAAATCCTCAGATGAGGTCACACAGACAATAAAATCTGAGAAGAAATCCACATGAAACTATTAACCATAGGCTTTCTTTGGGAAAAGAAGCATGATTAAGGGTAGTGATCAACTGCTGAACTTCTTACCCAGTTCATCTGTAACATCTGAATTTTTATAATGAATACTTCTTAATGTTATACTTCTGAAATTCGAATTATTATTATTTTTTAATTTAAAAAATGATTCCTTTTGTTGCGCTAAAAAATCTGCTTCGCACTGGTTGCCATCCTGCTTTGTGACCTGAGCTAGTCTTGTAAGTACTCTAAGCCCATTTCCCAATCTGTAAAAGAGGGATAATAATTACACCTCAGCCCAGCCTTACACTGGTAGGCTTTGAGCACAGCATACCAAACATAACTCAACCTTTAACATTCATGATGACGATTCTTCATCATCAGAAAAATGGCCGTCTTTTATGGTTTATGGCCATAGGGAAGAGAGCAATACCGTAGGAGGAAGATTTTCCCTGAATGGAACAAATATAAAAACATGCACACATACACACACACACACACACACACACACACACACACACACACACTTCTTGAGCTACATATACTAGTTGTAGGTGTTTCCTACTGAACAAAAATGAAAGGAATCATCAAGGTACAGGACTACTTTCACCATGTAGTGAAAGCAGGAATGTTATCAACCATCACCTCTTTCTTTTGCTCACTCAGAGCCATTTCTTAGTTTTGTGTATTTTACATAAATAACATTATGTTGCCTGCGAGTGGAGATGCAGTAAAACGTTTGGCTTCCTGTTCTTTAAAAGGATGCTCAGTAGGAGATACGTTGATTAGGGAAGCAATAGAGCATGATGCTTATACACAGGCAACCAGACAGGCTTGGGTTTCAATTCTAGAGCTGCCATTTACTAGTTTTGTGAATTGGGGCAAGTTGCTTAAGTTTCTATATCTCAATAACCTCATCGGTAAAATGTAATATCTACCTCATAGGGTTGTTGTGAAGATTAAATGAAATACTATTTGTAAAGCTTGGTACTGAGTCTGTGGTAAGCATTCAACAAATGTTAGTTTTCATAGTACTTAACACTTTTATTTAGATAATAAATTATGGTATTTCATTTCCAGTTCATAACTATACATATTTTATAGCATATATTGAGGAGCCTAACTCTTCAGTAGCCCAAGGACTAAATATACATTTTTAATGTTTTATTACTTAAAGGGATAAGTATCAGTTTTGTATACAATTTATATAAGTAACCAAGTAAAACTATGCAGAATAGCGATGTGTCTTGTTTGATCACCTAGACTTCTAAGGCAGGTAGGGTATACTAGTACTGTTCAATCCACAGAGCACTGTTCACACATATCTTGTCTTAATCTTCACAACCACCCCATAAGGTAAGTTATTATCATGCCCATTTTCCAGATGAGGAAACTGTATTTAAGGCAAACATTAATGAGTAAAAGTGTTAGAGGGCTTCTGACTCCAAGTCCAGTACTCTTTCCATATACCACATCCCTCCCGGGTATCTGTTAAGGAACATCTATCTTCAGTGAAGGAATAACTGGCTGATTAAGACCTCAATAAAAAAAGGGAAAAAAAGAAAAATCCAAAGTGAGAGACCTCTTGGAAGTATCTGCATCTCAAAGAGGACTGCTAAAAACAGAAACACTGTCAAACCCTAATTGGATGTTGTCCCCTGAGCAAGGGAAAGAGCTACTAAATCCCCCCTTTCCAAAGGAGAGAATCTGGCTGGTGAAGTGGGGGAAAGGGAAGTCACATTTATTGAGCCCCTACTGATAGCAGAAGTACAGTCACAGATTTCCTCAAACCCATGAAAGGTGCTTTCCTGCTAACTCACGTGGGCTTCAGGAAGGCAGAAGAAATGGGATGGCGAAATGCCCCTCCTCTTAGAAAATGCCTGGAGGCTCCCCTCATGCCTGGGTCAAAAGATAGAAACCTCCTTGAGCTGCTTCACAGCGCAGAGCCCTCCTTCCCAAAGCCTCAAAGGAATAGCACAGGACCTGTGTGAGGGATTGCTGGTGCCAGCCAGGCATGAGGAGAAGCCAGTGACCTTTTCAGGACTGGTATACGATGGCCTCGAGCATTACTGGCCCATAAGCATGTTCTGTGCTTTGCTGCCAGCCAGATGGTAAATAAAACATTCAGCAGACACACAACCTCCTCACCACAGTGAGGTGACTGGCTTGTTCAGAACAGAGTGATTTTGGTAGAAAGCACAAATTGCAAGTGGCAAGAAGCAGCTGGGAGAGAGTCAACAATTTGCTTCTTGTGACAGAGCCAGAGACCAGAGCTGGGGACAGCTTGCATTTGCAGCAGACCCAGAGGCCCTCCTCAGAGAACTGTGGAATCTGTCATCACAAGACTTCTATAAACTTGGTTCCAAGACAAATGCAGATGCACAAAAGTACAAAGTACTCAGATGGATGATTCCAGGTAAAACAGCCTCAGCAGGTGCCAATGGATAGGCTGATGTGGCAGGACGTATTTGCAGATACCAATATAATCACTCTTCTGACAGAGTCCAAATCCAAAGTGCATCTAGGTATTTACTAGTCATTCTCCACTGTGCATGGAATCCCTTATCCAGGCACTTGCAAGCATGATGAGGGAGCTGACAGACTCCAGAATACAGTGCTTATTCTGTGTTCCCAAGTAGTTTGACAGAACTACCATACAGTCCAGAAATTCCATTTCTGGGTATTCTTCCAAAGACAACATAAACAAATTCAAAAAGATATATGTTCATTGCAGCATTACTTACAATAGCAAAGATATGGAAGCAACCTAAGCGTCAATTGATAGACGAATGGATAAAGAAGATGTGATATATAAATAAAATGGAATATTACTCAGCCATAAAAAAGAATGAAATCTTGCCACTTGCAACAACATGGATGGACCTAGAGGGTATTATGCTAAGTGAAATAAGTCAGAGAAAGATAAATACCACATAATTTCACTTATATGTGGAATCTAAAAAACAAAACAAACAAACAAAAATAACAGAAAAGACCCATAGACACAGAAAACAAACTGTTGGCTGCCAGAGGGGAGGGGAGGAGACAGATGGGTGAAATAGGTGAGGGAGATTAAGAGGTACAAAATTCCAGTTACAAATGGAACAAATCCCATTACACGCCGATGTAATGTGCAGCATAGGGAATATAGTCAGTAATATTGTAAGAACTTTGTATGGTGACAGATGGTAACTAGACTTATCCTGGTGAAGATTTTGTAATTTATAAAAATATCAAATCACTATGTTGTACACTTGAAACTAATATAATTGTGTAAGTCAATTATACTTCAATTAAAAAGAAATGAATAGATAAACAAATAAATAAGGTAATTGAACAAGTTCTTGGATATATGATCAACAAACAAAAACCAATTGCTTTTCAGCACTTCAAATTTGCTGAAACTTTGAAAACAATGAAAAAATTATATTTATCATAACAACAAAAAAAACCCCTAAAACTCAAGCTAGCAAAAGTTCTGCAAGAGACATCAGTGTTCCAACAGTCACACTTCCAATGGTCATAGTTCTTACTCAGAATGTCATAACTGTGTAAAAGGCTGAGGTCCAGAGCTGGCCTCTCAGACCTACCCAACTATCTTCTGCTGAAGATTTTTTTTCTAATGGTCCCCCAGATGGAGTCCAAAGGTCTCCAGTAAAGTGGAGGCCAGGAGTCCAGAATAATTGGAAGAGGCACTAGGGGATGTAAGTCCTTATAGAATTGAGACCCAAGGGACCTCCCCATTCTTCAGACAGTATTTTTTCATACTTCAGCCTCCCAGATCTCAACCAAATAATGGAATTTTTTTTTTTAGTCTATTAATTATACTAACAACAACAAAAGAAGGCGCCTGAACTAGAAGAAGTCCTGCACGAGTCTTCCATCATCCCAGTTCCCTGGCCATACTTCTAACCACTCAAGCAAGATAACAAGTAAGTCAAGGCACCCTGGGGCTGGCATCTGACATGGCCAACTGTGAAAGGTTATGTATCACCACCTCGGGGATGACGTCTGAGTACAGGGTGCTGGAGGGCATCAGTCCAAGACTGGAGAAGAGCCGATCTACAACCTTACGTAACAGAAGGCATCCCATACTCGTTGCGGGCCGGGGCCCATGATGGCGGAGCGAGGGGGCCTAGTGAGGGGCCGGAGCCATGTCCTCGCTCATGTAAAACCCTGGAGTCCAGGTGCTGAGGGATCTGTTATACCCTGTGCTTCTCTGAGTAAGTTCCCTAGCAGCTGAGACCTCTTCCAAATCCCTAAAAGGCTGCGGCAGTCTAGAAAATGTTCCCGCTGAACTTCTGAAGGCGGAGGCCCATGGCTGCCATAGCCACTGTCACTTCGCCTCAGCTCATGTTCCAGGTTCCCTGATGAGTCCAGAGGCTTTGACCAAGCTCCAGACCCTCTATTCCAGCAACCCTCGGATGGCCACCCTCAGACGGGGAGACACAGCGCTGGCCTTGGACGCTGGAGCGGGACATTAAACCCCAGGCTTCGCTGCCATCTTGAGATCGGCTCACCGACAACTCGCAAGGGCTGCTAGGAATGTGGAGTCCTCCTGTTTTTTTCCTGACTTTTTAAAGAGAGGTTACTTCTTAACAACACCCTGTGTTGTTGACTCAAATTAATCACTAAAGTTACCAAGTACTGACTTCACAGTGGGAGGATGGCGTCGAGGTAGGGTTCTCTGCCTTTCCATAGGCTAATCCCAACCTGCGGAGCAATTTAAATTTTATTAATATTTTTAATGTGTGTCTTTCCTTACAGTCAAGCTGCCACTTCTCACAGCTGCCAGTGTTCCCCCTGCACCATGGCACTCTCAAATTCTTTCTTAAATGGTTACTCTTAATCTGCTACAAATTGGGAAAACAAACAGCTGAATTATTAGAATTGGACGTAAATGAGGGAAGAAAGGCTTTTTTCTTTTTTTTTTAAGGCTTTAAGCAAGGGACTGAGGGACTCTTCCATGAATAACGTATCCAAGGGTCTGACACATTTATTGGTTCACTTATTTCCCGGTTCTCAACTTTCTCACTGTTCCAGTAGCTTGCACTCCTGGCTCCACCCACCAATTCCCCACAAAGCAGCAAGAGCGGTCTCCTAAAAATGCAAAATAAATTCTCTCACACACGTACTCTCCATGCCTCTGGTCTTAGAATCCTTTAGCAGCTTCTCATTACCCTCGGAATGAAGTCTGGCCTTCCTGTGGCCTTTGATAAGCACTGAGCCCTGCCAGATCTGGCTTCTCCTCCCTTCCTCCTTCATCACCTCCAGGCCCTTGTATAGGTCACTCTTACCTCACCACATGCCCCCAGCTCATCTTACAGGTTTCATCTTAACCCCTTCCTCTAGAGCCTCCTTAACCCCCTGAACAAAATCATGCATCCAACATTGGCCCACGGCTTCATCTACTTCCCCATCCAAACATTTAGCCCCAAATCAGAACTACACAATAGCATTGCAGATTTGTAGCTCCACCATTTACGAGCTAGGTTGCCTTAGGTGAATTACTTAACCTCTCTCAGCCTCAGTTTCTTTATCTATAAAATGGAGATAATTATGTCACCTGCCTCTTAACCCCACAGTGAGGGTTGACATGGCGCAGAGAGAGCACTTAGCATGATAAATGTGATTACTATTTTTTTGATTATCTCTTTTCCTCACCAAAATGTAATTCCCGTGAGGTGAGGAGCCATGCCTGGCTTGTACTTACCATGGCATGCAGAGTACTGAGCACGGAATCTGGAACATAGCTACTCAATTATTGCTGAAGATTTGCTGAATTACTAAATACATGTCAGTGTCCTGCCTAAGAATCTGAAGGGGCTCCCATTTGAAACTTGAGCACATTTCCATTCTTCCACATGGTGTTCTTCAACCAGCCTCTTCACCTTTTCTCTGCTGCACCTTGTCTGATGAAACTTGTCTGATGAAATTCCCTTCACATCCTTTCCCTTCATCAAATCCTCCCTTTCAGAGCTGGGTCTTCCCTCCTCCAGGAAGCCTTCCTATGCCCACTGCTCAGGTCTTCTTGGATCTCCTACTTCACATCACTCATTTTTTTTCTCGATCATTCCCCAGCTCTTCTCTGCCCTCACCTCTCTGCCAGTTAATATGCAGTGGCCTTGAAGGCAGCCTCTGCTCTACCTCTCCTTTTGTGCCCCATCCCCATCCCAGCCTTGGTGGGAGTCAGCCCGCCCTCAGCCAGGGTCTCTCTGCCTCCCGCTCCTTCCAAAGGGCCATTCCTTTTGATACCATTCTCTCAAAATTTACATCCTTGCCGTATTCACCTCCGAGTTTCCGAGCTTCACCACGCCTCACTTAAGGTATTGACTTTTCAATTCGTGATAAATTATTCAGAGCTCATTTTCAGCCAGACTCCTCTTTCCTTCGGGGCCTTCTCCCCTAGCCACAATCTCGGGGCAGCCTTTAAGTCTAATGACGTGTTTACAGTTCATGCTCTGCCAGACATTAAAGCATCACGGGGCATTCAGGGATGATGCGGCGCTACTTGGGATTCTCAGCAGAGGGAAGCGCCCAATAAGAGTGCTGCCCTGTTGTTCATAGAGAACAAAGATTTCTGTCTCCGTTGCAAAGGATCCGCATGCAGACGGGCGGCAGAGGGATTCTGGTTCAAAGGCAGGGCTTTCGCTGGAACTTTCCAAGCGTCCCTGAAGAGTAGTCCAGCAGCTGACAGGGACAGCCGGTCCAGACTCCAGTCAACTTTAGGCTTAAGGATTTTCACTCTCTGTGCCAGTGGGTTGAATGTTGGGGGAGAAAAGGGAAAAGAAATAAAGAAAAGAAACCATAAAATCTTTCACTATTGGGGCATATGAGAAAGCAAGCAAATAAGAAGCAGCACGGAATGCTTACCCTTAGGATTGAGGTTTTAAGGTGGAGGCTTATCATCCTGCTCAAAGGACCACTACCAGCCCCTGTCCCAGCCCTTCCTGTCTAAAGGTCTTGCAGCCCAGCACAAGCTCCCTTCCTGCTGGATGTTCCTGCCCCTGGCACTCCAGTTCCTTGGCTCTTGGCCTCCCGGGCTCCTAGGTGGAGACCTTGCTCCCTCCTGACAGCCTCCTTAGCTGACTGTGTCTCAGATCACAGGTCATGACTATAGATTCAGGGCCATCGGACGTATTAAGGTGTAATTTACATGGTCAGTAATGGGGGAAGAGGGGTGACGGGACTCTACCATTGAGAGTCACAGGAAGGGAAGGAGACTTCCTGTTGTCTTAGATGTTGCTGACATCTGTAACCTCACTTTCTTCATAATTACTTGATTAATTAATCTCCAGCCTGGGGTTTATGCTAATGACCCCCTTCAAGGGATTGACCCAGAGAATACCAGAATTGAGAGGCAGGTGACAGGACTTCTTTGGATCCCATCAAAACTGGGGTTTCTGGTGGCAACACAGACGGGGTTGAAAACAAACAAAAATAATAACAACACAAATAAAAAACAAGGAAGGAAGCATGTGCCATACCCAGAGGAAGAAAATAAAATTAGATAGCATTATGGCCACTTTTGCTCTGCCACGAAATCCCATCTCTCCCTCCTTGTTCCTCTCTCTTCCACTGAACACTAAAAGGATACAAAACCTGAGAGGATAAGACATTGTATCAGAGACACCCACACTCTCTTCTTAGAGAAACCCTCAGCCCTGGCAGGTGCATCCTGCCACCCTGCTTCTCCCAGCACCCTCAGCCCCACTTCTGGCAAAGTTGATTGAACAAGGGATGGGTACCTCTTGGCTGGAAGTTAGCCCAATCAGATTCTCTCTCCCAAGAATCTGTGATTGAGACACAAAAGACTGAATCAGTGGTGGGGAGTAAAGGAGGGTAGTGTTATGTAGTCAGGAGATAAGACCACCATTCTTGGACAGGCCATGTGGAAGCAGATGAAATAGAGAATATAGTTGAACAGAGAAGAATGAAGGAGAAAGAGAGAGAGAGAGCTTCTACAATTGCATTTCATGAGATTCCCCTGAATCCCAGTCAAGCTTCAGTCAATGGGTGTCCTTGCCACCCAAAGATGCCTGACTTACACTGACCTTGTATCCCTACCTCCAAGTTACTCACAAGCTTATAAAGAAATAATTCACCTCGCAATGCAAGTGGAAATAACTAACATTTAATGAGCACCTACTAAGTGCCAGAGCTATGGTTTACCAGTTCTAATTGAAACAGTCCAATGAGATTGATCGATTGATGCGTGATTTACCACCACTCTACAGCTAAGGGGACTGATGCTTACACAGTTTAGGTAACCAGTACAAGATCCTGTAACCAGAATGTAGCAAAGCCTGGATGGGAACCCGTTGGGGCTGATGGCAAACCCATGTTACTCCAGTCCCCACATTCTTCTCCATTGTGTAAGGATGTGAGGTCCTCTGCTCTGGCACCGTCAAGAAACTGTCAGGTTCGCATCAATGAGGTTTCCAAGAAAATGAAACAAACCCTTCAAGGAAAATTTTTTGTCTTTTTCAAACATGTTAGTTGGAAATCCTAAAGCATATGTGACATTTTCCTACCTGTTTAAACTAATCACTTCCTGAGCACAATGTAACATTTTCCTGATTGACTCATTCAGAAATATATGGAGGACCTCCTATTTGCCTGGCACCAGGATAAGAACTAAGAATATAAAGTTGCATAAAACAAGAGACCTTCCCCCAAGGAGTTCAAAGTCTGTAGAGGAAATATACAAATAATACTCATAATCATAACCATGATTGTGGTAGCTAACATCTTTGATTAGCCAGTATTTTCCTTGCATTATCTTTTTTTAAAACATATTTATTGGAGTATAATTGCTTTACATCTTAATCCTCAGAATAAATCTAAGCAGGAGATACTATGACTATTATTATTCTCATTTTACAGAAGCAGAAACTGAGATTCAGAGAGTCGAAGTAATTTGCCGCTGCTAAATAGTGAAGCAGGACAAATTCATATAATCTACCTAGAACCTCAGCTAGTAGCACTACTCTCTACAGTTTCCTCCAAGTAAACAAATAATTGCAAGCAGTATGATCAGGATAAACTAAAGCCAGGTACTGACTCATGATCACAAGGAAAGAGTGAGTGGGAGCAGGATTTCACCAGGAGGACAAGGGAGACTGTCCAGACAAAGAGAATAGCATATTCAAAAGCACAGAGATGGGAAATAGCATCAGGCACCAAGAGAGCTGTGAGTCAACTCATGCATTTGGATCATAGGTGTGGGAAATGAAGGGCAAAGGAGAAAGTGGAGAGAAATGAGAGTAGAAACACAGGAAGGGCCCAGATTTGGGACAACCTCATGCCATACCTAACTTTCCCAGAGGAAATTAGTAGGCAATGAGGGAGTCAGGTGGGGAGTGGATGGGATAATATTTGTATGTTTAGAGAGATAAAGATTATTCAGGCTGCAGTGTGGAGTGTGAGAGTGAAATGCTACATATCCTGCTGTAGATGGGATCAATCTGCCCAATGAATTGTCCTGTCCCAAATGCCCAATGAGAAACCCTAGAAAAAGGGAAACTTGAAGTCATTCTACATGTTCCTTTCCTTCACCCTCCCCTACCCCCCCACCCAACACACACATATTAATTGTCTAAAAGTCCTGTATCTTCTGCTACTTCTCTGCATCTAAGTGCAGGTCTCACCATTTCTTCTTTTGACTGTGTGCTATTTGTCTTTTGATTCCTGACACTTAACGCTGTGATGGGAACAGAGTGGATAATGGCTGATGTTTGTTGAACCCAATGGAACTGCTTAATCTTGTGGGATAAATGTTCCCTGTACAATGCCCTTGACTTGAGTGAAATCGACTGATGCCCTCCTCACTTGTGAGCTTGACATGAGTATTTCTCCCAGGTCTCAGCAAAGTTGGTGATTTCTGCTTGGTTTCCTCACTACATTAGAAATACCACGTTTCATCATCAGTTGCTGTTCTCTTCAAAAACTCTTCATATTGACCAGCATCCCCTGGGTAATCAGAGCAAATATAATGTTTTTACCGCATATATTTGTCATTTGAAATGCATGGCAAGCCTTCAAGGAAAATTTCTTCAAGTTCACATTTCCTTTCAGAATGAGTCTTTATCTACATTTAACTCTTGAATCACCATTTTCTCTCCCTCTCTCTCTCTCTCTCTCTCTGTCACACACACACACACACACACACATACACACCATCTTCTGATCTTAAATGGGAATAGTCTTCAATTGAGAGCCAAGAGACCTCCACTCTGGCCCAGGTTTTTTTTTTGTTTGTTTTGTTTTGTTTTAATTAATTAATTTTATTTTTGGCTGTGTTGGGTCTTCGTTTCTGTCCGAGGGCTTTCTCTAGTTGCGGCAAGCGGGGGCCACTCTTCATCGCGGTGCGTGGGCCTCTCACTGTCGCAGCCTCTTGTTGTGGAGCACAGGCTCCAGATGCGCAGGCTCAGTAGTTGTGGCGCACGGGCCTATTTGCTCCGTGGCATGTGGGATCTTCCCAGGCCAGGGCTCGAACCCGTGTCCCCTGCATTGGCAGGCAGATTCTCAACCGCTGCGCCACCAGGGAAGCCCCTGGCCCAGGTTTTGATACTACTTGACCTTAACTAAGCAAAGTGACCTCGATTTCCTCATTCATAAAATAAGGGATCTGACTCAAATGTTTATCAAATGACTTTTCATGGAGTCTAGGAGTTCCTTGGAGGTAACTAAAGATAACATTGGAGATGAGGGAGAGCACACACACAAACACACACACACACACACACACACACGTGCTCACTCACTGTGATAATCAATGGTGGTTTGTTTGTTTGTTTTTAACTAGGAAATGCCTTCTGTGCATATGGGAAGATTGCACTTCTGTGCCTCTTTGTGGTGGGGTAGGATCACAGGGCTGGTTTTGATCCATGTGACTTGAGTAGAAGTGCTGTGGGTCGCTGTCAAATCAGAGCATTTAATTACCAATGCAATACTCTTCAGAGCTGTTTCTTTTCTTCTGCCATGGCAACCAGCAGCGTTGGAGATGGTGGCCACGCTGTCCACTGGAGTCCTGGAGTGAGGAGCTGTGATCTGAGCCCAAGCCCCTCTATGTCAGACATACAACAGGAACAAGAAAAGCCTTTTGTAACAGCTGATACATTTAGGAGGTCATTTTTCACTACACATAACCTAGCCTATCCTGACTAATACACACACACACACACACACTCATACACAAATTCTACATAAGATTTTGTTTGACAAATGGGTCCAAAGGCTAAAAAAAAATTGAAAATTTCATTTCTGAGGACCCTTCCAATCAGAAGTCTATGATTCTGCACAGATTCTTCCAACACTCCAGCTATCTTCCCTACCCTCTTTACATATTTTGACTTTACTTCATTTTCATGAGCTTCTCTTAGTTTGATGGGTACCCCTCCCATAGAGATTTACTTTCACATAAAATTTTATGTCAATTTTGGGATCTCAAAATGGTGACCCACTTTTTCTTTCCCATGCGTACTTTCACTTACCACAGTCATCAGAACAGACTTATTTGCCAAAGTTGACAGCTGCACTCTGACAAGGTGAGACTTGTCACAAGCTGTCCCTAACTGTCTCTATTTCCCTGAGACACAAATGAAAATATGTGTCCTCACTTTAGAGTCACTGCTTGCCTGACTGTTATAGCCAACTAGTACCCCTACTGCGCCTGGAAAGAGTTCTGTGCAAAGATGTTTCCCAGTAAACTTACTGATGGTTTTTGTTATAATAGTGGATACATGTAGCATCACTGTTTCTTTCATAGTCTGATGCCTTATGGAACCTCCCTCTTTCAAGGTCAACCTAGACCAGAAGGGTCTTTTGACTGCTAAAGATGGCTTAAATGGGATACCAACGGGAATCTGGGAGATAAATTCAATCAGTAATTTATCAAATTTTGTTGTGCCTAATCATTATTCTAATAATCTCCCTCAATTCAGTGGGTCTGGGGTAATGGTTTAGAATCCATACTGTTAATA
The DNA here is from genome assembly GCF_028023285.1 of Balaenoptera ricei. Lineage (NCBI taxonomy): Eukaryota > Metazoa > Chordata > Mammalia > Artiodactyla > Balaenopteridae > Balaenoptera > Balaenoptera ricei. The sequence goes on from NC_082646.1 coordinate 69,080,603, forward strand.
AGGTAACTCTGATGCAGGTTGTTACAGAACCACAATTTGAGAAATTCTAGACTTGATCTTTAAGCTTTTTTTACCCCTAGGAATCTGGCTAATTTCAAATTCCATATATGCAAGAGATCCAAAATGTTCAGCTAAAGGGGCCACAGGAAAAGCACTGGTCTAAACATTCCCCCGTTGGTGGTTAGGCCAAGGCATGGGGATGAAGGAGCTGGGATTTTGCACCATCAGGAAGGGCTGTAGGAGACTGGAGGGAGGGTCTCTTACCTAATGGTACCAGAGCAGAACACAGAGTTTACAAGGAACTATGGTGGGTAAACCAAGGATTCAAAACAGTTGCCAAACCAAGGTGAGGAAGGGACCCAAAGCAGGTTCTGAAAGTGAAGCATAAGGCCAGGGAAGTGAGATGGTGGACATACAAGTGACAGATCCAGGCAGGTATTTGGAGGAGAGATCTGAGTGAATCCTAGGGATGTACAGAGTGGTCTGGATGTCAAATTACCCCTTGTAGGGGTCTAAGGCAAGCCAACAAGGATGAGCCCAGCAGAGCGATTCCTAGACTAAGGATAAAATATTTCTTGGAACTAGGTCCAATAAAAATTGGGTTGGACTTTAATCCAAAGTGGCCAGAAGTGGGAAAAGTCAGAGGATGAGTATAATTCATGACTCAGGGAGAACCAAGAGTTGAACCCAATAAATCTGGTTGTTGAGTTAAAGCATTGACTCATTGGGGTTAGAAATAGGAGGTAGTGCTAAAAATTTGGGGAGCTAGTAGAAATCAGAATGGAGTAGAGAGTAGAACACCAGCGCAGGAGTGAAGAAAGAGGTCGAGGGCAATTTCCCTGCTTGCAGTTGTGAGACTGGTATCTCAGTTTTGTTGGCTCCATGTGGGGTGGGCTGGGCGGCCTGGTTTGAAGGCAAATGAGGCAGGCACTGACTTGTCCCCACTGGATCACAGAGAGGATGGGGCCCTTGTATCCAAGGCCTTATTTTATAGCCAGAAGTCAGCCAAGGTCTAATCATCTAACTTGGCAACAAAACAGAGCTGAGCTATCGGATACCAAACGCAGCACCGAGGAATTAGGGTAGATAGTGGGATTGCTTGGGCTCTGCGACTTCCTAGGTTCATGTTTGACAAACAAGCACAGCTTAATGGGGAGACAAAAGATTTTCAGAACAAGAAAGGGCAGCATTCTCTTCTTCCTCATCTTCTTCCTCCCATTACAGAAGGCCTTTGCTGAAACAGTTGCCCATGGCCCAGTAATTCTGCTGAGGCTTTGTTAATTGTTTCTCATCACAAATTTGGGCACATCCTTCCCCAATTAAAAATTCTTTTTGCTCAAGGAAAAAATAATGTAGGGCTCATTAGAGCTTTGTTTTCTAATCAGTTAATAGAGTGTGGTAGATAATGGAGGGAGAAGGCAGAAATGGGCTGGAAGACTGGAAAATTGATTCTATTCCCAGTTCTGACATTTACTAGCCATGTGACCTTAGGCAAATCACTTCATCTCTTTAGGCTTTTGTTCCCTTGTTTGTAACAAGAAGGTCATCAAACTTGATGGTTTCTAAATGTCCTTCCAACTCAGACATTCTCTGGTGCCCATGATTCAACAAGCCTGATTGCATTTCTTTCCCACCTAATAAGGAGGCTTAGGAAAATGGCATTGGCTCAGCTTGCAAAAATGGGCACGTAATTGTTGGATGAATAGACGGAGGGATTAATGAATGAGTTACATCCAATGACACATATTTCTGGACATCTCCAATGGAAGGGTTGCCATACCAAGGTAAGGAGGAGACCTAATGCAGATGATGAAAATAAATCATAAAGTTAGGGAAATGGGGAAGTAGACATATGAGTGGTAGATCCAGATCCACCTTTGACCTCCACTGATGAATCCTAGAATCATGAATACAGACTCTCAGAACTCAAAGGCTTACCATGTCAAATCAACCCATTTGACAGGTGGGGAAACTAAGACTAGAAAAAGTGACTCGCCTACAGTCCCAGAGCTAGCTAGCAACAGAAAGTCAGAACCGGCTCTTCTGCCTCTCCCTAGTGTGTTTTTCCCTGCGCTGTGCTGTTTCACATTTCCCAAAAGAGCAGCTAAAACTGGAGCTGAAGCTTTAGGCAAAAGCCCAGAGCTGATGACCCAATGTTGCTTGAATGGCAAACCAATACTGAAACAAAGGACTTCCCAAAATGTTCTAAGACAAGCTCTATACCCCTTATCCCAACCTGTGCTCCAGAACCACTGCCCCCCACACACTAATTACAGCTGAAAAGCAGCATGGAACAGTGGGCTCTGAAAAATGCACATCCCGTAAGAGAAGATGATTAGGAGCAAAGAGCTAATTCTAGGGATTTTCTGGGAATAATTCCAAAGAGATTTTGGCTTACTGAGAACACTCATGGGCAGTGGCAAAGGTTAGAACCTCCTCCTCTCCCCAGAACCATGAAAAACCCCCTTCCCATCTGGCCAGAAACTTTGCCAACAAATTTTCTTCTAAGGCATTCAAACTCTCTGGACCTCAGGTTTCTCTTCTATAAAATAGTGGAGGACAAAGCCTGTAATAATCAAATGAGGCCCATGCACATCCAAGCACCATATTCATCCACTCAAAACTCTGTCTTCATCATTAGGTTATCTCTGCTTGAGAATCTTTTGTGGTTCCCTGTGTTCATTCTTATGTCCGAGACATTGCTTGTTCAGTTTTCTTGCCTAATATGAAGAGTTCTTTGATCACTCAAGCCCAGAGGAGGGCTTTCCTCCTGCTCTCTTCATTTATGATCTCTAATACTCATTTGGCACCATACCTAATGCCTGGAATTACAATGTTATTGTTATTCCAGGAAAAGATCTCTTACCAGCTGCAGTAGGCAGAATAATAGGTCCCCCAAGATGTCTACATTTTAATACCCAGAACCTGTGAATATATTATGTTATATGGCAAGGGAGAATTAAGGTTACAGACGGAATTAAGGTTACTAATATGCTGACCTTAAGATAAGGAGAGTATCCTGGGTTACCCAGGTGAGCCCACTATAATCACAGGCATCCTTAAATAAGGAGGGGGGTGGGCAGAAGAGCGAGAACAAGAGATGGCATTGTGAGAATGACTCCACCAGCAATTACTAGGTTTGAAGATGGATGAGACCACAAGCCAAGGAATACAAGAGGCCTCTAGAAGCTGGGAAAGGGGAGGAAATGGATTCTTGTCTAGAGCCTCCAGAAGGAACACAGCCTTGCCAAGAACTTGATCTTGACCCAGTGAAACTCATTTCAAAATTCTGACCTCCAGAACAGTAAGATAAAATTTTGTATTGTTTTAAGTCACTATGTTTGTGGTAGTTTGTTATAGTAGCAGTAGGAAATTTGTATAATACTTATTACACCCTACAGTTTATGCTGAACTATTGGATGTTGTGGACTATAGTCAATATATTTCTTCTAGCTACCAAATAGTACTAAACACAAAGTAAACAACCAATGGTTATTTTTTAAGTGAGTGAATTAATGAACTAGCTGGTGTAAAAACAATTTGGAAATTAATCAATCAAATGATAGATAGACCTAGGTTATAAAAACCCTGAAAGCAGACTCAGGTGTCTGGGTATAGTATAATATGATTTCATGGACATTTATTATGCTACTATTATTTTTCCAAGGCCACATCATACACTGGAAATTACCTTGGACTTGAAGTCAGAAGACCTAAGACAGAGTCTTGTTGCTGACACACATTAGTGTCTGACCTTGGACAAATTATATAACTTACCTACACCTCACTTACCTCATCTATAAAAGAAATATACTATTTACTATCTTGAGAACTTCCCAGGGTTGTTCTGGGGATCCGATGAACCAATGCACAGAAAAGGGCTGTGAAAACTGTAAAATGCTGTGCAAATGGGAGGGGCTGTCATTTACTACCCTTTCTTTGGACTAATTTTTAACTAAGAAGCATTTTCTTGGTGCCTCTACTGTGCTCACATTACTATATGAGGCCTTGGTTGGGGGGGCGGAATGTAAGACATAAAAGTTTCGCAAGAGTTCATAATCCAAAGTAGGGACTAGGGTGGAATGAGTCAAGTCATTCAGTTCTTACTCTGGTCTGGTAGCCTAGGACCACCTGTCGCTGGTTTGGCCAAAGGCACTGAGGGACCAGGTACTGATAAGAATGGGCTAGGAACCTCCTGCTACAGTTCAGTGAGCAGACGCCCAGAGCCTGGGGTTAACCAATGAACAAGAGGGATCTCTCAGTTGGAGGAAGTCTTGTGAGGTAGCTGGACCCACCCCATACACAGAGCACTTGTGGAGCAGCTCCTAACTGCTGGGCGAGACTTGCAAGCTCTGTCTTCATTCTCTGGGATCTCCACAGACACATGGCCCAGTGGGGGTGGGGTCTGGGAGAAGCAGAGGCCTTGGGCACACCTCGGCACAATCACTGGAAGATGTCTGGCCTTCAGGGCTAATGTCTTGGGCTTCTCAGTAGTGCTTTGATTTTCTTGTGGAGTTAAGTCTTCTAGACTGCCAACTGGCCTGCCCCACACCAAGAACTGAAGTTGGAGAGACTGCCCTTCTATAGCTCCTTACTTCTCAAAGGAAAGTGCTCTAGACTCCTCGACTTCATTAAAGAGCCCAAAACATTCACAGTCCTGTTACTCTACAGATGAACTCATTAAAAAAAAAAACAAAAAAGTTGAAAACGTATGATACAGAACCCTTTATCTCTCTTTCCATTAACCTCAAATTCTCTCTACAGCTCTTCTGATCTTCAGAAAAGTGGGATAAAGCATCCCTCTAACTATTTAAATCTAATTTCTTATTTGTGCTTTTGATCCTATACTATTCCATAAATGCAATAGGAGAAAAAAAATGCTATAGGCACAAAAAATGTTTTCATTATTGCAATATGAACAAAAATTATAATAGCTAGAATCCTGGTTAAAAATGGCACTTTGCTAGCCATTTATTGTGGCTAGCATATGTTTGTGTTTATTTCTTCTTTATTCTGTGCTTCCACTAATGTAATAGAAAGAAACAATCTTAAAACTCACATAGAGAATGGGAAAGGGGACATCAGTATATGAGAGATTGCAATAAATTTTTAGAAGACTGAAAATTGTTGGAGGAATAGTTACTGGTTTGGCAGGATAAAGGAAACCATAGGAGAGGCATGAAAAATAAGCAATTTGCTCCATAAAACCCTGGAAAGGCTAAGAATTCAGAGGACCTAGAACACCTAGATCAAGGCATCTGGTACCCAACCCACTCACTTCTTCCCCAGGTAAAAGATATGAGTTTTCTTCTCTGGTAAAATTTAATAGAAGTTCAGGGTTCAGAGGTACCTAGGAGGTGAAGGGCAGGATTAACAACAAAGAGATTAATTGAAAGTCTGTAAAATGAAGTGATGGGTCCAAGTCTTCTTTTGTCCCCACCATCCAGATCCCAGGCAGAATGCTTGTAGATCTCTTCTCTGGCATTTGGGGAGCACCAGTAAAATGACCATCTTGTCCAACTATCTTGAAGTGAAGCCAATCAGCTGAAAATCACCACCACCACCCACTCCCACACACATTTTTACTCAGACACATATACACACACATTTTTTTGTGTCTTACTCTTAAATATGAACAACCAAGGCTCACCAAATAATTGAGAACCACCTCTAACATGAAAGTGAAAAATCAAAACAAACATGGAAAAAACACTTTATCTAACAGAGATAATGCAAAGCAGAAGAAAAGATTTGCTCCAAATTATTATTCTCAGTCAGATATGAAAAAAAAACACATACATGAAACAGTAAGAAACTAAGACAGAAAACACTCAGAGACTAAGAGCTCTTGGAAATTAACATAAGTGATTGCCAAAATAAAAAACTTGAATAGAATGCCTAGAAAATAAAGTCCAAAAAATCTGAAGGAAAATAAAACAAAAAGACAAAGAGATGACCAATGGGGAAGAAAAAAAATTTAAATAGAAGATAAATCCAAGAACTCTATCATACAAATTATAGGAGCTAGAGAAAGAAAGAACAGAGAAAATTAGGGGAAAGGAGTAGAAGGAGGGTACTAGACATGTCTCCAGGTTGAAAGAACCCACAGTCTATCTAGCACAATAAATGAAAAAAAAGAGCCACATTACAAGTTCATGAACAGAAGATGGTTCTTGGAGACACTAGACTGCCATCTTCTTGGTCAGCCGGCTTTCCAAATAAAGTCGTATTCCTTGCCTCAAAAAAAAAAAGTTCATGGACACACAGTTTCAGGGACCAGGGGACAGAGAGAAAATTACAATATTCTCAAATGAAAATAAATTGCAAAGAAGAAATAAGAATTATGATGACTTCAGAGTTTTTTTTAGCAACACTGGTTGCCAGAAAACTGTGTCAAGGCCATCCAAACTTGAGTGAAAACGTTTTTAACTTAAAAATTTATACATAGTCAAACTAGCCACCAAAATTTAACAGTGGAACAAAGCTATTACAGGCATTTAATGAACCCAAAGTGACCTCCATTTACTAGGAAGCTACTTAGAATATAAATACTTCAGCAAGAAAGAGGGAGTAAACCAAGAAAGATAATGACATAGAAAACAGGAAGCAATGGATACAACTTAAGAAAATGGTGTTGGGGGACTCAGGGTAAGAGATGTGTAACATCCTGGCATCACAGAGAACCCTAGGAGGGTCACCTGCCAAAAAAAAAAAGAGAGGGAGAACTCCATATAGTATCATAAAAAGTGGAGCATTTGGAAAAGATTAAGAACACATAAATGGCAAAATGTACATACATTTTTAAATTAAGCATTATAAATTTGAAGAATAGTAAAAAACTGAAGTAGAAATAAAATAGAAATATAGTAATAAGTTAGGGTCTGAAATAAGCAATATTTGCATAGTCATAATGATATAAAACTGATTATTATATAAAAATTGTGATACAATTTTATTGGGAAGGTGGAAGATGAGGAATTGAGATGTGGTATAAAAAAGCTAAATCTTTCCCACCATAATAGGAAGTCAATAGATAACATGAGAAATAGCAGTAGAGGTATATTATTTAAAAATATGGATATATTCTTAGAAATATGGAATTAGCTATAATAAGAAAACCTAATTAATTAAAGAAGAGGTTATTTCTAAATAGTGGGGCTGAGATGGGTTGGCACAGGACAGGGAAATGTTGTCTTTTACTATAAGTCTTTCAGCTATATTTAATGTTTTAAGACATACACATATATAGCTTACTAGAAGATGTTTCTAATTAAAAATAATTACTTGGGGCATTCACTTTAGGGCATGATGGAGTACCAGGGATTGGATTTACCATTTTGCCTTACACAATTAGAATATATCATACCTGAATATAGCTAGAAAAACTTTTTTAAAGAAATAGATTTTGGGGCTTCCCTGGTGGCGCAGTGGTTGAGAATCTGCCTGCCAGTGCAGGGGACACGGGTTCGGGCCCTGGTCTGGGAAGATCCCACATGCCGCGGAGCAACTAGGCCCGTGAGCCACAATTACTGAGCCTGCGCATCTGAAGCCTGTGCTCCGCAACAAGAGAGGCTGCGATAGTAAGAGGCCCGCGCACCGCGATGAAGAGTGGCCCCCGCTTACCACAACTAGAGAAAGCCCTCGCACAGAAACGAAGACCCAATACAGCCATAAATACACAAATAAATAAATAAATAATTAAAAAAAAAAAGAAATAGATTTTGTTAATGATAAAACATCACTACAGTAATAAAATTAAAAATAAAAACTATAAACTCACAGATCCAAAAATAGCTCAATGACTCCAAGGAGATTAAACATTTAAAAAATGCAACAGACCAAATTACTGATTTGACTAATAATCAAATTACTGAAAACAATGGATAAAAAGAAATTCTTGCCAGAGGAAAAAAATACATTATGTATAGAGAAATAAAAATAAGAATGATGGAAGATTTTGTCAGAAACTGTGCAAACCAGAAGACAATAAAGCTGTCAACTAGAGTTTTATGCCCAGCAAAAGTATCTTTCAAAAATAAAACTGAACTAAACAATTTTTCAGACAAACAACATCTGAGAAAATTCATTACCAGCATAACTGCACTATAAGGTATACTAAAGGAAATTCTTCAAGCATAAGGAACATAATACTATATGGAAATTTGGATCTACCCAAAGGAATCAAGAGGAATGTGTGGACTAATATAAAAGACATTTTCTATCGTTTAATCTCTTTAAAATAAAATTGGCTATTGAAAACAAAAATAATACCAGCATCCCATGGGGTTTATAACATATATAGAAGTAAAACACAACAACAATAGTACAAAAGATGAGAGAAGGTTCTTACCCTGCACACGAAGTGGTATAATATTATCTGAAAGTAGACTGTGATAAGTTAAAGATGTATATTGTAACCTTTAGAGAAACCAATAGCAAGACAAGGTAGAGGTATAGCTAATAAGCCAACAAAGAGATCAAGTGGAATCATAAAAATAATGTAGAAAAAGAGAAAAAGAATGAATGAAAAAGATAGAAAACAAATAGCAAATATGGTAGATTTAAACCCAGACATATCAATAATTACATTAATTGTAAGCAATCTAAACACTGCAATTAAAAGCAGAGATTGTTAGATTAGGTAAAAAAGCAAGAACCAATTTTGTGCTATCTATAAGAACCCACTTTAAAACTCTAGGCACAAGTAAGTTAAAAGTAAAAAAATGCAATAAGATATACTATGAAAGCACTAATCAAAAGAAATATATAAAGAGGTACATTTCTAATAATAAATTGATTAATCCATCAAGAGGAGAGAACAGACCTAAATGTGTATACACTTAATAACAGAACCTCAAAAAAATGAAGTAAAAACTGATAGAACTGAAAGGAGAATTAGACAAATCCACAATTGTAGTTGAATGTTTCAACACCTTTTTAAGTAATTTAACAACTTGATGAAGATCACTAAGAATATAGAAAACATGATTTCCTGGCTGTCCAGTGGTTAGGACTCCACACTTCCACTGCAGGGGGCCCCGGTTTGAGAGCTAAGATCCCACAAGCCGCATGGCGTGGCCAAAAAACAAAACAAAACAAAACAAAACAAAACAAAACATGAATGAACTAAACCAAACAGACACATGTAGGACACACCAATCAACAACGGCAGAATACACATTCTTTTCAAGTACACATGTAACATTTACCAAGAATGACTATATTCTGGACCATAAAAAAGCCTACAACTTAAAAAGGATTAAAACTATATAACATATGTCTTCTGATCACAGTGAAATTAATTGAATCATTAACATAAAGATATATGGAAAACCCCGAATGTTTGGAAATTGACAACATGCTTACAAATAATTCATTTGACAAAGAAGAAATCGAAAGGAAAATTAGACAATATTTACAACTAAATAAAAATAAAACCACAAAATATCAAAATTTCTGGGATAGATGTAAAGATTAGAAGCGCTTAGAGGAAATTTCACAGATTAAAGGAACAGAGGGAAGATGTGGTGAGTACCATGGGTAAAACACGATACTGTTTTGAGTCAAAAGCAGAGGGAGGGGATGTTTGGCAAAAGCAATAAATGCGCACTATACCTTCTCTCTGTCCTACCACCTCATCAAGCTTCCAGTCCATCTCTCCCCTTCTCCTCTCAGCTAGACGTTTCTAAAGCATGGATATAATAGGGCTGTCTCCAACAACATCAGTTATGCATTCTCTTTGACTCATTGTAATTGTATTACTGTAAAAGAAACATTTTTTTTCTGCCCTACCTATAGCTTCACATATACATCCCCTCCTGTCCAACCCCCCCCCCCCCACACACACACACACATAGAATGCACACACACAGCTAGGGCTGAACTGAACTAGTGATGACCAACCTGACCCCAAATTAGCCAACATGTTAGTTGCCTAGAAATCTGACTTTGTGTGACCTTGCACCAAGAGATGAGTGGGGCTGAACAGATTCTATCTTGGAAACTTGATATAAGACACAAGATTGCTGAGAGTTGGTGGTGACGAGGTCCCGTAAATTGAAAGTAATGGCAACCGTTTGCAAGTTGATGAGTAAAAGGGGGAAGCTGTTCTGCAGAGAAAGGAAAATGGAGCTGACAAGAAACAAAGAGGAGAGAAGAGCCCGTGGCCCAGGAGAGGGAAATGGAGGTAGTAGACAGCTGCCCCTGTTCCTCTCAGTCTCAGCTGCACTTGATTTCATGTCCTTTGATTCTGTCAGAGCTCTGTTTCCTTGCAATAAACACTGTTCTTTACTTGAGTAACTTTGAATGAGTTTTGTTTTCTTGCAACCAAAGGAGCCATAACTTGAACAATTTCGTGTGTCTTTTTAATTGTCTCCCAACATTGCACAGTAACTTCCTTAAGGGTAATCAGTGTGTTTTATTTCATTTGTATAACACAGCTCATAGTCACATGACTGAATTATATAAATGCTGTTAAGGTTCATAATGAACGAATTCATTAACCTGGTTACTGACACCTCGACCACCACCAGAATCGTGAATTGCTTGTTTTGTCAGCCCTACCGAGTCCCCTGTGTAACATTTTTTTCTCTACTCCCTCTAGCTCTGGTGGGACTAAGAATCTCAGGCTCCCACCCCCTACCCACTGAAGCAGGCATATGGCCCATCAGGCTCTCCCATGCAGGATTTGGAATCTAAGTCATTGGATAGTAGTTCCCTAAAGAAAGGCTGATCAGTTTCTGCATTTGAGAACCCTGGAGCTTCCCTGATTCCTGGCCTTTCGGGGGTCTGATTGTTCAGCTTTTTCTTCAGTCCTAGGGCTGTTCACTATCCTTCCAAAGCCCCCTTTTCTTATTTAAGTATTCAGAGTCCATTTCTATTGCTTTCAGCCTGACTCCTCATACTTGGTTCCCAAAGAGGCCAGTTTCTTCCCTGGCCCATACAGAATAACTGGAAGAAATTCTTCTTTTGGGAAAGAGCAGCTAACTTTGAAGCGTGCTATTTTTGAAACAAATAAAATATTTCTTTATTGATCAGTTGTTCCACTGCTGTCTTCTTTTTTTTTTTTTTTTTTTTTTATATATAGAATTTCATAGTCAGTTGAATCTACTGATTTTTTTTTTTTTAATTTTATAGCTACTTTATTTATTTATTTATTTATTTTTTTGGCTGTGTTGGGTCTTCGGTTCGTGCGAGGGCTTTCTCTAGTTGCGGCGAGCGGGGGCCACTCTTCATCGCGGTGCGGGGACCGCTCTTCATCGCAGTGCGCGGGCCTTTCACTATCGCGGCCCCTCCCGTTGCGGGGCACAGGCTCCAGACGCGCAAGCTCAGTAGTTGTGGCTCACGGGCCCAGCTGCTCCGTGGCATGTGGGATCTTCCCAGACCAGGGCTCGAACCCGTGTTCCCTGCATTAGCAGGCAGATTCTCAACCACTGCGCAAGCCCCACTGCTGTCTTCTTTTGTATGTCTCTGATCCAACCTCTGGGCTGCCTTTTCTGCAAGAGGCGTCATTAGTTCTGCCTCAGTTGTTTATATTCAACCTCATCCTCATCTTCTAAGGCTGTCTATGAGTGACTGAGTCATCAACATGAATCTTTAAAGGAGTCATATGTATTTGGGAACCCAGGCAACAGAGGCTAACTTCACTTAGCCAAGTTAACACTTTTTCTACAGCAATATAAAGCAGACTTCATTCTTTGAGTTTGAAGGATCTGTACTCAACCTAAGAAGCCATCTCCCAGGCTTGAGTCTGGTGTCCCAGTTTCTGATGATGGACCCACTCTGGCCCTTTGGATCAGCATCCCTCCTTAGAGACAGGCCACGCTTAGGGTGTTGGCTCTGATTCTTCCAAGACCTCAAGTTCCAAGGCAGTTTGTCTCCTCTCAGCACTCTGACTCATTATCCTATTTTACTCAAGTACTTAGAATGAGAGCTTTTGGGAAGTGCTCTGTGCAATTATATAAATGAATAGGCACATTTATTTGAAATGTTTTCAGATTTCCTAGAAAGAAATTTTGTGTTCTTTCCCTGACACTAATTTCTGAAACTGGGTAACAGTCCTGGGGGTATCCTTGCCCTGCCCAGGGACTTGCATTTCCAAGGCAATCTAAAACCCAGTCAGTAGGTATTCATTCATTTTGCAAATCATTGTTGAGCACCTACTGCATTCCAGGCACTGTACTGAGAGCTGGGTATACAATGGAGAAGAAAACAGATATAGTCCTGCCTTCAAGAGGACACAGTCCAGTGAAGGAGAGAGAAAAAAATAAGCAAATAAATTTAAAAATAATCATACATGAGTAAATAGTGCTATGAAAAAATTAACAAGAAATAGCATTAGGAGGGGATCTTAGATGGGAGAGGGCAGAAGAATCTCCCTGAGACCTGAAGGATAAGAAGTGAGGAGAACTGGAATCAAATAGATGAAATAGCATATACAAGGCCTGGAGCTAGGAAAGAGCTTCATGTGTCTGAGAAACTAAGTGGAGCTCTGTTTTGGACATTTAGACTGAGATGCTTATGACATATCCAAGTAGAAAACTCAAGTAGATAGTTGGATATGTAGTTCTGGAGTTCAAATGAGAGATTGAGATGAAGATACAAATTTGGTCATCATCAGCATGTAGACAATATCTTAGGCCACAAAAATAGATCATTTAGGAAGAGAGTGTAGAGAGAGAAAAAGCCCTGGGAAAATACCTATATTTAGACATTGGAAGAGGAAGAGGGTCTATAACAGAGATTGAGAAGAAATTGTCAGAGACATCAGAGGTAGGAAGAAAATCAATGGTACAAGGTCAAATAAAGGAGTGGTCATCTGGGTCTAAGGCAACTGAGAGGGTGAGTAAGATGAGAAAACAAATTGTCCATTGAACTTGGCAACATGGAGATTATGGTGACCTTGACACAAGAAGTTTTGGTGAAATGGTAAGGAAAGAGACCCAATTTGAGAGTTTTGAAGAGTGATCAAAAGTCAAACAGTGGAGATAAGTATGTAAACAACTATCTTGAGACATTAAGCTGCGAATGGATGCAGAGAAGTGGGCAGTAATTGGAGAGGGATGAAGGAACCAAAGAAGGACTTTTAGGCATAAAGGAGACTCAATCATGTTTGTGAGCTGAAGAGAATAGCCCCATTGAAAAAGGGGAGGATTGAAAATCAGGAGGATAGGATATAATTGGAGGAGTAAAACTTGAGAAAGTGAGAGAGGATGGCAACCAGAGCCCATTAAGGATCCAGCTCCAGGAGATGCTGAGCTGTGAGAGAAGCAACACACTTTCTCCTTTGTTTCAGGAGGAAAGACAGGGAAGATGCCAAGGAATGTAGATGTAGAATAGGGGAGTTCTTGTCTGTTGGTTCTACTTTTTCACTTGGATACAATCAATGCAGGATAATTAGATCAGAGAGAGGATTGCTGGGATGAAGTAGGAGATTTGAGAAGAGATGTGAAGGTATGAAATATCATCTAAAGGGTGGAATAGCAAGTTTATTAGATATATAGAGAGAATGCTGCACAAGACATTAAAATTATGAATTTAAAGGGAAGTTTCTAAGTTTGATTGCGTGATTTTCTCCACCAATATTCTGTTTCTTAAATTCATGCAGGTGGATGTCTAAGTTCATCCAGGCTCAGAGTTTTCCCAAGTGAGTATGATGGCTGCAGAGAGACACACAAGGACTAAAAAAGTGGTGAAAACTATAGATCGTGCGATGGATGCTCAACAGACGGGACACGTTGACAAGGAAGGTCAGGTTCTGTCTCAGTTTCTAGTTTCTATATCTGTGCTTCCCTTTCCAACCATCTCCCCACAACCACCACACTTTGCATTTGGAACCATTCTTGTGTCTTGATTCTGACTGGAGGCTAGAAGAGAGATCTAACCAGCTTGCAGCCCCACTTCTGGGGTTCAGCCTTTGTCTCCCCTGATTTTCCACATTCAGATTCATTACACACATACTGAACTCCTACATACCCATCATGTGCCCAGATTGAGTTTTCATGTGTTACCCCAGTTCACAGAACTGGGCTATCTACCACCTAGAACCCCTTTCCCAAATCCATGCGCCAGTAAGATGGAGCCCTTCAGACTAGTGGCTAGAGGCCTGCTGACTACTCTCCAGCTGCCTCATGCCAATCCTTCCCACCATAGGTCTTTCTCTGCCTCTTGCATTACTCGCTCTTCCTAAGGGAGAAGATATTGTAACCTGATTCATTAGAACCTGAAAAATCAATGTACCATATTTTTCTAATGGCACTAGAGTCCGGGTGCTTGCTCAGTTATTTTTTTTTTTATTTATTTTTTTTTTCACACACACACACACTGTATTTTATTTTTACAAGAGATAAATCGACTGACACCAAGCATTGTACATGGATGACCACAACAAAAGCAACAATGATTGCAATTACCAAACATGAAACACACTCATACTATGTCATAGTATTGACATTCAGTCCAGTAATCCTCCACTGTAACAGCTCCTTTACTTTGCAGTGAAAATTGATTTGTATATTCTTTGCCTCTGAGTCCTTGTGGAATTTTTTTTTTTTTTTTTAAATTCAGACAGAAAGTCACAAAAATTATACTCATCCTCATCAGTTCACTCAGTCCCATGTAATTAATTTTTTTTTTTATCTTGATCTTTTGTTAGCACTTTTATGAGTTCATCAGTTTTTCATTAGAGTTCTGAAAATGCTTATTCATTCAGTTCAGCAGTACAGTCCGTTACCAGAAACCTGTACTTGTCAGAGTCTTTTCCATGTATTTCTTGAAGATGAAACCCTTTTATAGGAACATATTTGCAAAATCATCAGAGTACACCCAGAACTGTCTGTAAATGACAAAAGACTTAAAAATGACCACGGTTAAAGATTTGATGACAGTTCATAATAATGCAGTTGACAAGAAAATTAGTTATTTCTGAGATATACATTTTAAAGTAATAACTAGGATTATTACTTATAACATTATACCAGAACATATAAGATTTTTAGAAATTTCATGTAATGTCTGAAACATTTATATTAACATATTTCCATACATATTTCCATACAAGTACAAATATAAGATTTTTAGAAATTTCATGTAATGTCTGAAACATTTATATTAACATATTTCCATACATATTTCCATACAAATACAAATATGATTTTTAGAAATTTCATGTAATGTCTGAAACAGTTATATTAACATATTTCCATACATATTTCCATACAAATACAAATATAAGATTTTTAGAAATTTCATGTAATGTCTGAAACATTTATATTAACATGTTTCCATACAAATAACCCAATGAAAGTTTAGTATTAGTTGTTTTGTTTGTTTTTTTATACTGCAGGTTCTTATTAGGCATCAGTTTTATACACATCAGTGTATACATGTCAATCCCAATCGCCCAATTCAGCACACCACCATCCCCACCCCACCGCAGTTTTCCCCCCTTGGTGTCCATATGTCCATTCTCTACATCTGTGTCTCAACTTCTGCCCTGCAAACTGGCTCATCTGTACCATTTTTCTAGGTTCCGCATACATGCATTAATATACGATATTTGTTTTTCTCTTTCTGACTTACTTCACTCTGTATGACAGTCTCTAGATCCATCCACGTCTCAACAAATGACTCAATTTCGTTCCTTTTTATGGCTGAGTAATATTCCATTGTATATATGTACCACTTCTTCTTTATCCATTCGTCTGTTGATGGGCATTTAGGTTGCTTCCATGACCTGGCTATTGTAAATAGTGCTGCAATGAACATTCGGGTGCATGTGTCTTTTTGAATTACGGTTTTCTCTGGGTATATGCCCAGTAGTGGGATTGCTGGGTCATATGGTAATTCTATTTTTAGTTTTTTAAGGAACCTCCATATTGTTCTCCATAGTGGCTGTATCAATTTACATTCCCACCAACAGTGCAAGAGGGTTCCCTTTTCACCACACCCTCTCCAGCATTTGTTGTTTGTAGATTTTCTGATGATGCCCATTCTAACAGGAGTGAGGTGATACCTCATTGTAGTTTTGATTTGCATTTCTCTAATAATTAGTGATGTTGAGCATCTTTTCATGTGCTTCGTGGCCATCTGTATGTCTTCTTTGGAGAAATGTCTATTTAGGTCTTCTGCCCATTTTTGGATTGGGGTGTTTGTTTCTTTGATATTGAGCTGAATGAGCTGTTTATATATTTTGGAGATTAATCCTTTGTCCGTTGATTCATTTGCAAATATTTTCTCCCATTCTGAGGGTTGTCTTTTCGTCTTGTTTATGGTTTCCTTTGCTGTGCAAAAGCTTTGAAGTTTCATTAGGTCCCATTTGTTTATTTTTGTTTTTATTTCCATTACTCTAGGAGGTGGATCAAAAAAGATCTTGCTGTGATTTATGTCAAAGAGTGTTCTTCCTATGTTTTCCTCTAAGAGTTTTATAGTGTCCAGTCTTGTATTTAGGTCTCTAATCCATTTTGAGTTTATTTTTGTGTATGGTGTTAGGGAGTATTCTAATTTCATTCTTTTACATGTAGCTGTCCAGTTTTCCCAGCACCACTTATTGAAGAGACTGTCTTTTCTCCATTGTATATCTTTGCCTCCTTTGTCATAGATTAGTTGACCATAGGTGCGTGGGTTAATCTCTGGGCTTTCTATCTTGTTCCATTGATCTATGTTTCTGTTTTTGTGCCAGTACCATATTGTCTTGATTACTGTAGCTTTGTAGTATAGTCTGAAGTCAGGGAGTCTGATTCCTCCAGCTCCATTTTTTTGCCTCAAGACTGCTTTGCCTATTCGGGGTCTTTTGTGTCTCCATACAAATTTTAAGATGATTTGTTCTAGCTCCGTAAAAAATGCCATTGGTAATTTGATAGGGATTGCATTGAATCTGTAGATTGCTTTGGGTAGTATAGTCATTTTCACAATGTTGATTCTTCCAATCCAAGAACATGGTATATCTCTCCATCTGTTGGTATCATCTTTAATTTCTTTCATCAGTGTCTTATAGTTTTCTGCATACAGGTCTTTTGTCTCCCTAGGTAGGTTTATTCCTAGGTATTTTATTCTTTTTGTTGCAATGGTAAATGGGAGTGTTTCCATAATTTCTCTTTCAGATTTTTCATCATTAGTGTATAGGAATGCAAGAGATTTCTGTGCATTAATTTTGTATCCTGCAACTTTACCATATTCATTAATTAGCTCTAGCAGTTTTCTGGTGGCAGTTTTAGGATTCTCTATGTATAGTATCATGTCATCCGCAAACAGTGACAGTTTTACTTCTTCTTTTCCAATTTGTATTCCTTTTATTTCTTTTTCTTCTCTGATTGCCGTGGCTAGGACTTCCAAAACTATGTTGAATAATAGTGGTGAGAGTGGACATCCTTGTCTCGTTCCTGATCTTAGAGGAAATGCTTTCAGTTTTTCACCATTGAGAATGATGTTTGCTGTGGGTTTGTCATATATGGCCTTTATTATGTTGAGGTAGGTTCCCTCTATGCCCACTTTCTGGAGAGTTTTTATCAGAAATGGGTGTTGAATTTTGTCAAAAGCTTTTTCTGCATCTATTGAGATGATCATATGGTTTTTATTCTTCAATTTGTTAATATGGTGTATCACATTGATTGATTTGCGTATATTGAAGAATCCTTGCATCCCTGGGATAAATCCCACTTGATCGGGGTGTATGATCCTTTTAATGTGTTGTTGGATTCTGTTTGCTAGTATTTTGTTGAGGATTTTTGCATCTATATTCATCAGTGATATTGGTCTGTAATTTTCTTTTTTTGTAGTGTCTTTGTCTGGTTTTGGTATCAGGGTGATGGTGGCCTCATAGAATGAGTTTGGGAGTGTTCCTTCCTCTGCAATTTTTTGGAACAGTTTGAGAAGGATGGGTGTTAGCTCTTCTCTAAATGTTTGATAGAATTCACCTGTGAAGCCATCTGGTCCTGGACTTTTGTTTGTTGGAAGATTTTTAATCACAGTTTCAATTTCATTACTTGCGATTGGTCTGTTCATATTTTCTATTTCTTCCTGGTTCAGTCTTGGAAGGTTATACCTTTCTAAGAATTTGTCCATTTCTTCCAGGTTGTCCATTTTATTGGCATAAAGTTGCTTGTAGTAGTCTCTTAGGATGCTTTGTATTTCTGCAGTGTCTGTTGTAACTTCTCCTTTTTCATTTCTGATTTTATTGATTTGAGTCCTCTCCCTCTTTTTCTTGATGAGTCTGGCTAATGGCTTATCAATTTTGTTTATCTTCTCAAAGAACCAACTTTTAGTTTTATTGATCTTTGCTATTGTTTTCTTTGTTTCTATTTCATTTATTTCTGCTCTGATCTTCATGATTTCTTTCCTTCTGCTAACTTTGGGTTTTGTTTGTTCTTCTTTCTCTAGTTTCTTTAAGTGTAAGGTTAGATTGTTTACTTGAGCTTTTTCTTGTTTCTTTAGGTAGGCTTGTATAGCTATAAACTTCCCTCTTAGAACTGCTTTTGCTGCATCCCATAGATTTTGGGTCGTCGTGTTTTCATTGTCATTTGTCTCTAGGTATTTTTTGATTTCCTCTTTGATTTCTTCAGTGATCTCTTGGTTATTTAGTAACGTATTGTTTAGCCTCCATGTGTTTGTCCTTTTTACGTTTTTTTCCCTGTAATTCATTTCTAATCTCATAGCGTTGTGGTCAGAAAAGATGCTTGATATGATTTCAATTTTCTTAAATTTACTGAGGCTTGATTTGTGACCCAAGATGTGATCTATCTTGGAGAATGTTCCGTGCGCACTTGAGAAGAAAGTGTAATCTGCTGTTTTTGGATGGAATGTCCGATATATATCAATTAAATCTATCTGGTCTATTGTATCATTTAAAGCTTCTGTTTCCTTATTTATTTTCATTTTGGATGATCTGTCCATTGGTGTAAGTGAGGTGTTAAAGTCCCCCACTATTATTGTGTTACTGTCGATTTCCTCTTTTATAGCTGTTAGCAGTTGCCTTATGTATTGAGGTGCTCCTATGTTGGGTGCGTATATATTTATAATTGTTATATCTTCTTCTTGGATTGATCCCTTGATCATTATGTAGTGTCCTTCCTTGTCTCTTGTAACATTCTTTAATTTAAAGTCTATTTTATCTGATATGAGTATAGCTACTCCAGCTTTCTTTTGATTTCCATTTGCATGGAATATCTTTTTCCATCCCATCACTTTCAGTCTGTATGTGTCTCTAGGTCTAAAGTGGGTCTCTTGTAGACAGCATATATATGGGTCTTGTTTTTGTATCCATTCAGCCAGTCTATGTCTTTTGGTTGGGGCATTTAATCCATTCACGTTTAAGGTAATTATCGATATGTATGTTCCTATGACCATTTTCTTAATTGTTTTGTGTTTGTTTTTGTAGGTCCTTTTCTTCTCTTGTGTTTCCCACTTAGAGAAGTTCCTTTAGCATTTGTTGTAGAGCTGGTTTGGTGGTGCTGAATTCTCTTAGCTTTTGCTTGTCTGTAAAGCTTTTGATTTCTCCATCAAATCTAAATGAGATCCTTGCCGGGTAGAGTAATCTTGGTTGTAGGTTCTTCCCTTTCATCACTTTAAGTATATCATGCCACTCCCTTCTGGCTTGCAGAGTTTCTGCTGAGAAATCAGCTGTTAACCTTATGGGAGTTCCCTTGTATGTTATTTGTCGTTTTTCCCTTGCTGCTTTCAATAATTTTTCTTTGTCTTTAATTTTTGCCACTTTGATTACTATGTGTCTCGGCGTGTTTCTCCTTGGGTTTATCCTGTATGGGACTCTCTGCGCTTCCTGGACTTGGGTGGCTATTTCCTTTCCCATGTTAGGGAAGTTTTCGACTATAATCTCTTCAAATATTTTCTCTGGTCCTTTCTCTCTCTCTTCTCCTTCTGGGACCCCTATAATGCGAATGTTGTTGTGTTTAATGTTGTCCCAGAGGTCTCTTAGGCTGTCTTCATTTCTTTTCATTCTTTTTTCTTTAGTCTGTTCCGCAGCAGTGAATTCCATCATTCTGTCTTCCAGGTCACTTATCCGTTCTTCTGCCTCAGTTATTCTGCTATTGATTCCTTCTAGTGTAGTTTTCATTTCAGTTATTGTATTGGTCATCTCTGTTTGTTTGTTCTTTAATTCTTCTAGGTCTTTGTTAATCATTTCTTGCATCTTCTCAATCTTTGCCTCCATTCTTATTCCAAGGTCCTGGATCATCTTCACTATCATTATTCTGAATTCTTTTTCTGGAAGGTTGCCTATCTCCACTTCATTTAGTTGTTTTTCTGGGGTTTTTTCTTGTTCCTTCATCTGGTACATAGCCCTCTGCCTTTTCATCTTCTCTATCTTTCTGTAACTGTGGTTTTTGGTCCACAGGCTGCAGGATTATAGTTTTTCTTGCTTCTGTTGTCTGCCCTCTGGTGGTTGAGGCTATCTAAGAGGCTTGATGGGAGGCTCTGGTGGTGGGTAGAGCTGACTGTTGCTGTGGCGGTCAGAGCTCAGTAAAACCTTAATCCACTTGACTGTTGATGGGTGGGGCTGGGTTCCCTCCCTGTTGCTGTGGCGGTCAGAGCTCAGTAAAACCTTAATCCACTTGACTGTTGATGGGTGGGGCTGGGTTCCCTCCCTGTTGACTGTTTTGCCTGAGGCAACCCAACACTGGAGCCTACCCAGTGCTCTTTGGTGGGGTTAATGGCAGACTCTGGGAGGGCTCACGCCAAGGAGAACTTCCCAGAACCTCTGCTGCCAGTGTCCTTATCCCCACGGTGAAACAGAGCCACCACTCGCCTCTGCAGGAGACCCCCCAACACCAGCAGGTAGGTCTGGTTCAGTCTCCCCCAGGCTCACTGCTCCTTCCCCTGGGTCCTGATGCACACATTACTTTGTGTGTGCCCTCCAAGAGTGGGGTCTCTGTTTCCCCCAGTCCCGTCAAAGTCCTGCAATCCAATTCCCACTAGGCTTCAAAGTCTGATTCTCTAGGAATTCCTCCTCCCGTTGCCTGACCCCCAGGTTGGGAAGCCTGACGTGGGGCTCAGAACCTTTACTCCAGTGGGTGGACTTCTGTGGTATAAGTGTTCGCCAGTCTGTGAGTCACCCACCCAGCAGTTACGGGGTTTGATTTTACTCTGCTTGTGCCCCTCCTACCGTCTCACTGTGGCTTCTCCTCTGTCCTTGGACGTGGGGTATCCTCCTTGGTGAAGTCCAGGGTCTTCCTGTCAATGATGGTCCAGCAGTCAGTTGTTATTCTGGTGCTCTCGCAAGAGGGAGTGACAGCACGTCCTTCTACTCTGCCATCTTGGTTCACCTATCGCTTGCTCAGTTTTTAAGGATGATGTTTTACTTCTCATTTGGCCAGTGTTCCTTGTGGGTACCTCGCTTGGTTAAGGGTCTATTGGGAAGAAGGGTCAGCATCCAGGCGTTCCTGTATCCCTGGCCATAATGTCATCACAATAGAATCCAAACCTCACTTTTACCCTTAAGTCATCTAACAACCTATCAAGATTCCTGATTAATAATGTTCATCCTAAATTCTCCACTAATTAGTCCCACCCACTTAATGAAATCCCCAGACTTTTGTTCTGACACCCGCTGCAACATTACTGTTATAGATTGAATTGTGCCTCCCCAAAAGATATGTTGAAGTCCTAACCCCAGTACCCAGAATGTGACCTTATTTAAAATTAGGGTCACTAGAGATCTTAACTAATTAAGATGAAGTCATACTGGAGTAGGGTAGGCCCTTAATCCAATGTGACTGGTGTCATTATAATTAGAGGAGAAGAGACACAGACACGTGAAGGAAGAACGCCACGTGATGACAGAGGCAGGGATTGAAGTACAGCAGCTGCAAGCCAAGGAATACCAAGGATTGCTGGCAAACCATCAGAAGCTAGGAAGAGGCCAGGAAGAATTCTGCCCTACAGGTTTCAGAAGGAGGATTGCCCTGCCGACACATTGATTTAGGACTTCTGGCCTCCAGGACTATGAGACAATAAATTTGTTGTTTTAAGGCATCCAGGTTGTGGTACTTTGTTATGGCAGCCCTAGAAACAAATTCAGCTATTACCATCACTGTGGTCCCCACAGACACCTGCTTTCCTGCCAGACTGAAACTTGTCTCAGTGACAGAAGCTAAGTCTGCCTGGAGTTTCTGCTCCCTTTCTGGTGGATGAGCTTTATTCAAAGTCCTAGGTCTCTCCTCTCCTGCCTTCGAAAACGAGGCAGGACTAGGCTCCATGCTAAGTCAGCCAGCCAAGCACAGATTTGCCTTGGTTTGACAGAGGGTCAACATACCCCAGCCTTAGCCCCAGGAGGGTCTGTTTGGCATGGTGAGCATGGCAACCTTCCGGCTGAGGAAACACTGAGCGCTCCTTCCTTACTAGTAATGCAAGGAAAAGTTCTGAAAGGGACCAGGAAGGATTCACGCTGAGCCTTCTGCACAGCGACCCAGGGAAGATAGGGTCCTTATGTGCTGGGGTGTTTGCATGAGCTGATGGTGGCACAGGATGAGGAAAGCAGGGATCAGCCAATAGCATGAGGAAGAGTGAGTGATACCATCTTGGGTGGAGGCGGAGGGAGGGGCTGTACTAGCCAAAGTGTTTATGGGGTTTAAATACGGTCCACACTGGAGTGAGGGACAGAAATGGGAGTATAGGGATCACTGCCCAATCTAACATGAAGAAGAAGACAGAAGAGCCCCCGTAGAACAGGCAGCTGTTCTGTATCATGTACAGTGCCATGTCATGGTGCCAGAGATCTGTCTGTTCAGGTTGGATCCAGGCAGTGCTGGGAGAAACAAGATTCAGGGTCTGATCTCCCAAGAAGAGGGCTGCGAAGGCTAGGCATAGGGTCAAGGCTCCAGTCAAGTGGGCTGGGATTTGGGTAAGACCCCTAATCTGAAAGAAAGTGTGTGAAAGGAGGCAGGGAGCCGTGAGAGGACCCCCAACAGTGGATGGAGTCCACATAATGAGAAACAGAAAAGCAGGGAATTCTTCAACTTGGATGCTGCACAGATATCCAAGGTTTGCCTGGGCTCATCAAGTCCTGGGTCTTGTTCATTCGACAGATATTTACTGAACCTTTACTATGTTAAAATCTACTTCATGCTAGGAATACAAAGGGAACACAGTACAGATTCTTCCCTAGAGAAGCCTGGTCTAGCCAGGAAAACAGACCCGTCACAAATAGTTACCACACAGCATGATAAATGGTATTTTGAGATATGAACAAAGTGCCATGGGAATGCAGAGGGGAGGGACACAGCTCTGCCCAGAGGACTCAGGGGAGCAGAAAATATATTGCCTTAGTTTTATGGACCTAGATAAATTATGAAGTAAAAGGAAAACAAAATATTTTTTACAACCTCATACTCTACATCCTCAACCCCATAGTCCGGACTTTATTGCATTCTTGCTGTTTCCTGTCCCCTTTGAATTACTGAGTTCAAACTAAGAACAGTCACATACGGGAATTATTCACCACTGTATCATTAAAACATTAATGCTTCATCAAAGTTCGGTGGATTTCTAGATATAAAACCTCCACACTTAAAAGTTTGGTAGTGTTACCTAACCAAACTTGGGTCTGCTTGCCCCACATGCAGCAAAGCCAATCTACTGACACCGGGTTGTGGTGAGGAAAGTACAGCATTTATTGTGGGGCCAAACAAGGAGAAAAGGCAGCTCATGCTCAAAAGACTTGAACTCCCCAATGGCTTTCAGGGAAGGGTTTTGTTTTGTTTTGTTTTTAACATCTTTATTGGAGTATAATTGCTTAACAATGGTGTGTTAGTTTCTGCTTTATAACTAAGTGAATCAGTTATACATATACATATGTTCCCATATCTCTTCCCTCTTGCATCTCCCTCCCACCCACCCTCCCCATCCCACCCCTCCAGGTGGTCAAGGCAAGGTGAGGGAGAGGATGGCAGGGTGTGTGATCAGCTCGTGTACATCATTTTGATTGGTTGGTGGTGAGGTAACAGAGTGGTGTTTCAGGAATCTCATTATAAATTTTCTGGCTCCAGTCTGGGGTCTATGTGCTAGTGATCAGCATGCAGTCAACTTCTTCCTTCTGGTGGGGATTTTAGTATCTGCCAAACAACTCAAGAATATGGCTTAGGATCTTTTCTATAGGCCTTGAGAAGGAACTAAAGGTCCCTGACTTTGTTTTATGGCTAAACTATTATTATTTTGCCTTGCTTGACTCTTTTCCTGTTTCTGCATTTTCTCACTTCTCTGATTAAATTTGGTCTTTGGAACTTGGGGAAGGCCTAGGAGGCCAAAGCTATTCTACAAACAAGAGGCAGGGGACATTAAGAGTCTGTCCCCAGGAAGGTCCCACAGGGTCCTGCTCTGTATCAATAGTCTTTATCCCATGGAGTCAGATGACAGACCCAGCTGGTGACCAGATGCCACGGGAGGTTGTCACATGGTGACACTTCTCAGGTTATCATGGAGCACTTGGTGAAACTTCTTCTACCTTTCATCAAAATACCAAGATGTAACACAATAAAGCCATGGAAACCATAACAGTCCCTTTCCCTGCCTTGCCATCTTCACTCCCAAGAGATTTCTCCCGTGTCCTCTACTGACTGGACACTGGGCTTGTGGCACCACACCCTGGCTAGAGCTGATTGGTCCACTGACAAACCCCTGACACAAATTGACCAATCTGATTCTTACTTCCTAGACTTTAAAGTTGCAATACACACACACACAAAAAAGGACTTCCCTGGCGGTCCAGTGGTTAAGACACCATGTTTCCATTGCAGGGGGCACGGGTTCGATCCCTGGTCGGTTAACTAAGATCCTGCATGCTGCAAGGCGCAGCCAAAAAAAAAAAAAATTGCAATACAGGAGCCCTATTCGAGAGCACTTCATCTGGGGAGGTGTGTAAAACTGGCAGCCTGTGTTTGTGTCAAGTTTAAGTGGGACAGAGGAAGGTACATTGCAAAAATGTCGGAATGGAGAGGTTCACTGAGAGAATCAGAGAGGAGAAACCAGGGGAAGGAGAGGGGCCAGGAAGAGAAGAAGACTGCCTTTGGGGCTGATGACATCCACTTCCTATTCAGGTTATTCTAGAGTGGCCCATATGAGTTCATAATCTTTTTTCCTTTGGTGAAGAACAAAGAGTTAACATTCACCCTGGTCTGCCCTTGAGGACCTCTCTTATTTTTATAGATGTAAAGCAGGCAGCCCCAGCCACGGAGAAAAGACACAATGGGACCCTTTTTCTTGTTTATAGTGTGGGAGCTCTGATGAGAAAGTGGGGAAATTTGTAACATGGACAGTTTCCAGGAGGGAACAAATCCATGCCTTTAACCCATGCCCTCCAAGACTTAAATGGAGGGGTATCTGTGGGGTAGACTTAGATGCCCAGTGACAGTGACAGACAAAGGAATCCCACAAATAAGTTGCCATAGGAGTAAAGACAGGTAGAACTTATGGGTTGTCCTGCCACCCTATTAGGAAAGGGAACAGAGATTGTGGGTCAGTAGGCGCTAAAGCCAGGCTGCATCCAGCCTTTTAGGCACTGACTTGAGCCCTATTCTGAGGCCAGGAATTGTACTGAAAAAACCAATTACTGAGTGCTCTAACTTATAGGCTTAAAGCATGGAGGCTTCCCAACTAAAACCCTGAAGAATCACAGCAATTGAAGAGGGTTCCACACCAGCATCTACAGTAGAGGTTCAAGTGGGGATAACCTGGGAGATGGTTATGCTCCGTGAATTATTTCCCACAGTAGAAAGCAGGGCTTTACTGCATTTTCCTAACAACCTAAAAGGAGGGGGACATTGTGCTGACAGGGCCACCCAAGGCGCAGGCTCCACACATTATGGTAGAGGCTGGGTGATATGCTCAATTTGCTGGGGGGCCCTTTCATCGGGCAGTGGTCTCCTGAAATGTGTGATGGCTGGGGCAGGATGGAGCCGAGGTCCTTACCACAGCGACCGGCTTCAGAGCTGGCCCACGGAGGTCTGCTTTACCTCAACGGCCAGCACAATTCCACCACAGTCTGCACCACAATGGGATAAGTGGGGTCTCCAAGCTGCAAGTATAAGCATTGCACGTATAAAGGGGCAGGCAATTTGCGGCCTAGGAAGGGTAAACTGGATTTCTGATTTTCCTACTGCGCCCAGCGTGGGTGGCACAGCATTCTTCCCTGACACTTGGCCAAGGCTTGCTCATCACATCCCACAGTATAAGTCAGAGCACTCTGACTACCCAGTCCCTCATGCAGCTGGGAACTTTACTTCCCAGCCTCGGGTTTTGGAGAAACTCTTGTGTCCTTCCGATTAACTCTACTTTTTCCTTAAATTAGCTTGCATGGTCCTGTCACTTGCACCTAATAATCCTTGAATAAAGCAGAAACTAAGGTTAAGAGAAGATCACTGCCAGAATGGGGTTGGAAATTTCTCTAATTTATAGAGCTAATTTAAAGAGCAAACATTTGGTATGTTCCTGTTAAGGTCAGATTGAGCTACGTGGTTAATAACTAAATACGCTGCCCTCTGAACCCAAGGCAAGGAACAGGGGAAAAAGCAGTAGAAAGCTTTGTATGATGTTCTCCATCCCCCACCATCTTCCCCTGGCTTGTGAGTATCTACCAAAAATAAGAGAGCTACCAACTGTACTGTTCAATATTTATTTTCTGAGGCAGTCAAATTCATGCTAATTTATTTGCTCCCTTCCCACCAGCCCCCACCATATTCTCTAGAACTGTTCAGAAACTAAAAGTCCAAGAGTACAATAGTGTTGAGAGTAGAGGGTGCTGCATCCTAGAAACCTGTAAGTGGGGACCGAGACAGACCCCTAGAAGCTCAGTATTCCAGAGCTTAGAGCTTTCCATGTGCTGCATGCAGACAAAAAGCAACTGGACTCAGGCTCACGCTTAGACAGAGCCAGGACCTCGGAACAGGAGACCTTCCTCTGCCCAAAGGCAGATGCCCGAAGGACTATGGGAAACTGAGGCTGGAGCAGAGGCTGTGCTCCTCAGACCACACAGCAGGTCGGGATATGCACGGGGCTGGGAGGTGGGGGTGATGCCAGGACCCTGGAGGAAAGGGCAATCTGTTGGCAAAATGAAAGAAAGTCTAGTTTAATTTCTTCTCACAAATGAACAAACACAACCAGAAAATCCAATATGAAACACAATGAAGAAATAGACAAAATTATATCTTTGAAAAATTATTTACCACAAGAGACAAAATAAATTGGTAGAAACCTGCTTGATGTTTCAATACCACGACAGAAGACCTGGGCACTGCAAGGCAGACCAAAAGAACCACAAAGGGAAACCGAGCTAAGATGAAACCTGGGCTGCAAAGGGAACTGGATGAAATTTTTAAAGATGTAACAGAACCCCAAATAAAACAGCAAAAAATTTTAAATCCCCCTAAATGGCAAAATTGACCCACAAAAAAACCTCTAATCTGTGATGTGGAGGACAAACTCGGGAAAATGTCCAAGATTAGAGGTAAAGGGAAAAGGAGATGAGAATAATGAGAGGGAGGTGATAACCATGGAAACAGATTGAGCATTGAATCACAGAATAGTTAGTACCCACAGCAAGAAGCTGATCTTGAGCTAGCACCTCTGGGACCATTCCAATATACAGGACCACTCTTAGACAAGAGGGGTCTCTGCCCTGGTCCCCACATTTTATACAGTTCTGCCTTGGCCCTACTTCTGACCACACACCTCCCCATGAAGCAGAGTCCACAGGGCCAAGAGGATGAGCCCACCCTCAGCGGGTCCCCCGCTCTGCACCCAGACTGTGCTCTGGGTGTCCTGAATTAAAATCTTTGCCCAGACAGCCTGAGTCTGCTTCCCAGATCTGAGCAGCCCTCCCCCATGGGCACATCCTCCAAAAGTTAGACCCCTCCAATAGTGTGTATGTCCCTAGGCTTGAGTGGTGGCTGAGAGGAACTGAGGAACTGCTTGCAGGGCTTACAGACAGAGCTTAGACATGCACGCTGGGACGTCTACTGTGTGCCCACAATGGCCCTTGCAGCGGGGTGGGGGAGGTCAGAGTCAGGAACGGGAAGAGAAAGAGAGGGGTCTGGAGGCTGGGAGCCATGTGTCAGCTCTCCCTGCAACACCGTATTCTCAGAACTCAGGGATGGCTGAGGATT
This sequence comes from Balaenoptera ricei, assembly GCF_028023285.1. Classification (NCBI taxonomy): domain Eukaryota; kingdom Metazoa; phylum Chordata; class Mammalia; order Artiodactyla; family Balaenopteridae; genus Balaenoptera; species Balaenoptera ricei. The sequence goes on from NC_082646.1 coordinate 69,108,706, forward strand.
CTAAACTCAAACTGGCCTTCCAGGTGCTTAGGAAGCTATTGCTGTTCAGGTAGGAGGGTAGAACGTATTGTATTTAACAGTATTTAACTTTTAAATATGTAAGCATACGGTATGTGGTCCTCCATTAGTGCTCTTACTCTTGCCCCCCGACAGTTTGGGGGGTCGGGGAGGAAGGGCTTGCCAGTCCTTGATGATCAGCTCCTTCGGGTCCCCTCTACCAAGAAATGTAACCCTGTAGGACTGCCTGTGCAGAAAGCAGCAGCCAGCTTCTTTCACGGAAGAAGGGGGAAAAGGCTTTCTGGTAGGGTCCCTGGCTGCAATTAGAACCGGGAGCTGGATCACTGAAACCCAGCAGTGCTCTCTCTCTTTCCCTTTGGGGTGAAGTTATGAGGGCAGGAGGGCCCCAGAGCCAAACGCCACACCATGAATCGCCGCCTGAGGGGCAGCCAGAGCAGAGGATCACCTCCACTGCTGTGCTCTGAACATCACCTTCAGCGTAGCTGACCTGCTTCTGCTTTCTCTGCTGAGACTCAGTAGCCGAATCCCTAAATGTCCTGGTGCCCAGCCCGTGGCATTTTGCTTCTAGCGTCACAGGTCTGCCATAGCAAAATCTACCTCCTTCTGCCTGGGAATTTGAAAAGCTGAGCACCATCCCCTGAGCATAGTGTTGGGGAGATCTGCTGCTGCTGTTTATGGTGACATCTGCGTGTGGCCACTGTAGGAGCGTCTGTGCAAGACCACCCTTGATCCATCACAAGGAGCTACGAGGGGCACGGACTGGACTTTTGGACTTGCGTCTATTATTCACAGATGGGTACTTGCGATGGTTCGCTTTATGTGTCAACTTGGCTAGGCTATGATACTCAGCTCTTTGGTCAAACACCAGGCTAGATGTTGCTGTGAAGATACTTTTTAGATGTGATTAACATTTAAATCCATAGACTTTGAGTAAATCAGATTATCCTCCACACAGTGGGTGGGCCTCATTCAACCAGTTGAAGGCCTTGAGCAAAGACTGAGGTTTCCCAAAGAGGAAGGAATTCTCCTCAAAACTGCAACATAGAAATCCTGCCCTACAGATTTCAGATTTGTCGGCCCCTACAGTTGGTGAGCCAGTTCCTTAAAATAAATACTCCCCTCTCTCTCTATATGTATATATATGTTCATATACGTGTGTGTGTGTATATATATACACATGTGAGTGTGTATAAAATTGGTTCTGTTTCTCTGTAGAGCCCCAACTAATATAGAACTCAATCATTGCATTCTGACAATGTGCCGGGGGTACTGTTTGTCCCCCAACCTGTATAGTAGGGCACCTTACTTCACCAAGATACACTCAAGTCAGATCAAAGGCCAAGAGTCAATACCATTCTCCAGGCCCACTAAGCCCTGTGACGTAAGAACTAAATTGAAACTGGTGTCCTGGCATAAGGCCAGGGAGGCAAGGAGGTCAGGGAGGGAGGCTGCAGCTTGATGCTCCCGCAGCCACCTCCCGCTCAGCTCACTCCTTCTAGACAACCTGTCACAGGGCATGGGGCAGCAGGCCAACTCCAGAATTCACTCTCCGATACAGAGGTAATTTCCACTGTGCCACACCAGGCTCCCATTGGCTGCGGGCCTGGGCAGGGCTGAGCCTGACAATGGCTCGTTACGAAAGTCGAAAGTCGGTAGCTGGGGAGGCCTGGAGACAGTGAGCCAGCAGGGCTGGATGGGGAGTTGGGTGGGCTTCCACATCTGATGGGTTGAGCCCAGAGTCAGCTTAACCCAGAGTCACTGCTCTGTGGTGACGACAAGGAGAACTGTGGCTGGAATCCTGGTGTCACTTGTGACGATTCTGTCTCTGAGACTTGGCTTCCTCATCTGGAAATTGGGGCTAGTAAAATCTCAGAGCTGTCGATTCAAATTTAAAAGGGTAACAATTGTGTGGAAGCACCAGGCACAGAGCTCGTGCCCAGTGTCCTTCCTCTTCACCCAGGGAGGATGGGACAACATGGCCATGAAGGGTGACGTGAGTGGGTTCTGGAGCCCTTTGTGAACCCCAGGCCTGCATCTTCCTCTGTAAAATGAGATTCTCTCTCTCCATAGGATGATTGCAAAGACTGGATGAGATTGCCCACATAGAGCGCTTCGCAAAGGATGCCTTCAGTAAATGCTAGAAAAAGGAAGCCCTGGGACACTCCTGCTCCTCAGGAGGAAACAGAAACAACTGGGGTGTGTTTAATTTGCTCCTGTAACACCTCAGAACAAAGGAGAAGCAAACAGCAGCAGTATGATTTTCAAGGTGGTGTCAGCTCTGCTGAGAGCTGGGTCTGGTCAGCGTGAGTGCTGGCCTCTGGCTGAAAACTTCAGCCTGTAATATTGCTTCGCCACCTGGCGCCCAGGCTCGTTAGTCCAAGGCAGCGAGTAGATCTGCCTAGTGACAGACACAGCCCTGTGTGCAGACTGCCAGGGCCTGAGGCTGCATCCAAAAACAATGTCCGTCCAGAGGATGGAGCCAGCCTGGCTAGTCCATTCTCCAGGCTGGAAAGGGAGGCCTGCAGCTCCAGACAGACGGCTCTGACCTTTCGTCTTGCTCAGCTCAGGAGGAAGCGTCTTCCTGTGCGTGGAGCACATTCTCTTGCCCTTCGTCAACACACAGGTTGAGAAATCCTCCTGGTTTGGAATATGTAGTGGAAAAGGGGGGCCAATTTATAAACACATCTGCCACCTGAGGAAGGTGGGTTCTGTTCGGTGACAGTCCCTTTAGATATGCAAGGTGGCTGGGGGCTGAATTGGAAAGGAGGGATTAGTCATTAGAGAAAGCCAAGAAGAGAGAGAGAAAGAGTGGGAGGCAATGCTCCCAGCTAAGGGAATGGCTAAGGAACGTTCCAGGAACAGGAACATCTAATATCCAATTTTAATTTATGAACCTCTTTTTATCCAAATGTTCAGTAAAGTCTGGTAGACACACAACTCTCCTATGTGAGTTCACGTGTGTGTAAATTTAGAAGAGGGAAGAGTTCCACCTCTGAGTAAACGTGGTACAGACCCGAGGCCACAGGGGATCACAGAAATCTTAGAGAGGAATTGACTTTCCATGGTCATGGAATGGGGATTCACATCTATCTCCAGGGCTTACAGGCCAGGGAGATCCCAGCCAGCATGTCATGATCATCTCACAGAGCCCCGTTCTTGCAAATCTGCTCAATCTATTATTGGGATGAACTTTGAAGCAGCCGCTTCCTTTGCTCAGCCTTGCCTTATTCTGCTTTTGCTTGCCAAGGCAAACAGCCGTGTCTAGAAATGAAGGCATTTATCCTGAGTGTCCTGAACCCTGTATTTGCAGGTGGAAATCAGACCGTCCCCTGACATACTCCTGGGATTCCCAGGACAGCGTGCCTGGCGTTGATCTCACTGGGCTTCCTGTACTCTCCAGCTGCCTTCTTTCTGACAACAAAAAACATCACGTGGAACTGATCTAGACTCCTAGCGCCTTGCAAAGGAACTAGCAGCCCCAAATGTCCTTTAGATTATCTCCGTCCCTCTGCTTGCTTCTCTATCCAATCCTCTCATACATCACACTCCAGTCTGCTGTGGTGCAGAGAGCTGAGCCTCCTCAGGGGAAATCATGTCTCACTTCCTTCAAATTAACCGCATTATGAAAATCCCAAAGCCTGCACAGTTGATAATAATAACAGTGAACAGATATTGACTACCCAGTGTATGAAAGGCACTGGGCTCTTCGCACAGATTATCTCACTTCATTCTATCAGACCCCCCGCCTGCAGGCGCTATGATTATTATTCCCATTTTCACAGATAAGACAACTGATGAAATTCAGATTCTACTAATATATCTTGATTGCACACTTGGCATCAGACTATGTGCTTTACTTAGTCATTCTTTTTTTTTCCAAAATCACTTACTGAATGCCTACTCTGTGTGCCAATATGCTATTGTTATCGCTATGATAAAACCAAGCTGTAGGTAGTGAATTAAAATCATTCAAGGTGACTCAGCCTATGGTGGATCCTCAGGATTGTCCCTAAGGACTTGATCTATGAGGAGCTCTGAGTTACAAGCCGGTCCATTTTCATTAGGATTTCAATCCTAGAAAAGATTTCTGGAATGTGACACTAACAACACTGGCAAGAGGAGAGAGGTAGAAATAGTCCAGGCAGCAAGAAAGCGAGGGGCCTCCCAAGTCCAGCACATTCAGTTCAAGAGAATAAAGGAATCATTCCATTTCAAGGTGTAATTAAGTTTCTTTTTTTAGAGGATCATTATCACATACCAAACCCTAGGCCAGACTTCACCCTACCTGTCACCAATCACCTGCAGGCCCAGTCAATGCTTGCATTTGTAATCTTTCCCCCATGACAGCAGATCAAGGGCCCAGTGGAGCTGATGGGCTTATGCTGCCCAGTCCAGTTGGGAGGGGAGGAAGCAGTGGCCAACCAAGATGGAACTAGGGATCTCACTCTGCCACTGAGGCTGACCCCAAAAGGTGGCAGAATGAGCTAGAATAGTGTCTCAAAGAGTACAGCTCTCTGAAGCTCTGCAGTGCATTCCAGATGCAAGAGACAGCCATTTCTGGGGCGATGCATGGCTAAGTGTTAGATCCATCACAATGTCTGGGCAGGAGGTTGTGGCATAACCATCCTTCCGTCTCCATGTCCGGGAGGGGGACAGTCACCATCTCACACACTTCAGGACCACTTCAAGGTGCTGAAGGATTCGTGGTGGTGTAAAACCAGAGGCTGTAGGGCTGATCGTTTCGCTGTAGTCTCCCTCTTTTGTGTGTCAGCCAACAGAAAGCTGAGCTCAGAAGTCCTAAAACAGCCCTAATGACTCAGCTTGTACATAGCAGGCCCTGTGCCACGTGCTTCACACACATTCTCTCATTAAACCCTACCATGGCCCAAAGAGGACGGTGTCACTGGTCTCATTTTGTAGATGAGACAATAGGAATCCGGAGGCTCCAAGCTTCATGCCCAAGGTCACAGACCTTGTAAGTGGTAGAGCCAGGATTGGAACCAGGGCCTATCTGCCTACAAATATTGACCTATAGGTGGTTTAACCTCTTTCTGATCTTTGTTTCCACACTGCTACCTTCTAAATCACCCTAAAAACAGGAAAGTCTCCCCTCCCTTACCACCTTAATTTTGGTTCCAGAAAGTCCCACTGTTGGGACTGGGGACAAAGAGAAAGTCTTCATGCTGCACAAATAATGCTGCTGACATTTTTGCCCTAAACCAGTGAAGAACTATTACTTTTTTTTTTTTTTGCACAGACTAATGGAGGCTGTATGTTTACGAACAGCATTTTTCCCATTCAAAACAAAACTAGCTTTCTTGCATCCCATTCAGAAGAACATGTATATTCTCATTATTATGCAGAAATATGTTAGTGGGAGAACTGTGCTTTTAACCGTTAGAAAAATGTGATACCTGGGCATATTCGAAAAGGAACAACGGACACTGTCTTGGAGATTTTCTTGCCTTAGAATTGTTTAGGGCTTCAGAGTTTACAAGGTGTACTCACTGCGCTTCCTCCTCAAAATGAACTCTGCCAGATGGCTGCTACTCTCACACCCACTTGGTGGGTGGGGGAACCGTGCTCAAAGAGGTGGTACAGCGTAACCAGGGTCACCCAGAGAACAGGCGGCACAGCTGGAGCACAATTATTTCATTCCACCCACTACTGCAGTGCAGCGCTTCCAAGGGTCCATCGTGCGTCCAGGTTTGGGCCAAACAATAGGAACAGAGATGAAAAAAGGACACTCACCCTTCCCTTGCCTCTTACCTCCCACTCTCACCTCCCAAACTCGGTATCTCTCTCCCATGTCTAAAGGATCTCCTCTTCTATGCTTGTACCTGGTAGGACGGGGGAAGCCATACAATCTGGAATTTCATTAAAGTGAAGCATTTCCAAGGAGGTCCATTTGCAGGGCCCCATGTAACCCTCCCCTCCAGCTATGTGCTTCCAGTGGCTCCAGGCCCAGCCCAGACCCAGCAGGACTGGCGGCCCTCCCTATCCCACCAGGTAAGCCCCTCTGGCAAGGTCCTCCCTTCCTCCATCTTATTGGCTCTCTTTCTCTTCTGGGAGTTTCTCCATAATTCCACTATTTTGAGGAAATAATAACGAATAATAAGAGCAATATTTATTGAGCAGTGGGAGTGGTAGAAAAAGGATGAGAAAAACGATTTTGGAAATAGATCCCAATCCATATAGAAAAGCAGGCAAGCATCCCCCCATCCCGCCCCCGCCCCTCATTCCATCAGCCAGCAGTTTCTGGATCATTACATTCTAGAGCATATTAGATGAGAAAAGCATTTCAGACATTTAGAAGTAAAAGCCATGGGCCTGATGGGTCCAGCACAGGGTGAATTAACCACACTTCCTCACCACATCTTGGGTGATCCGGTCTCTGAATGACATAGTTAAAGTTCGCAACACTGGAGGCTACACTTCAAGAGATCTGTCTCTATTTACATCCACACTGAACGGTTATGTCACAGTGAATCCACTGGAGACCCTCTTTCATGGGGTTAAGAGTAGGGAGTCTGGAGTCATCCAGAACTAGGTTTTCACCCAGACTCCATTTATTAGTTGTGTGACTCTGAGCAAGTTATTCAGCTTAATTTCTCTGTGTCTTGGTTTCTGTGTGATGGAAAAGAAAAAAAAATAGTACTGGTAAGTTTGAAATTGTGAAGGGTCTGAGATTTTGCACTAACAATTTAGCCTGCTTTGCATTTTACTTAAAGAAAAATCCAAACTCCCCAGGGTTGCCAACAAAGCTCTGTGTGATCAACTTAGCTCTACTCTCTAGCCACACTGGCCTCCTTTCAGTTCTAGAACATGTCTGATTTTTTCCTACATTGAAACCTTTGCTCACATTGTTCCTTACCTGGAATAACTCAGATTTTAAGCATAAAAGTCATGCTCTCTGAAAGCCGTTCTTGGCCACTCTGTCTAAGCACTCTCATCCCCTTACCAACCCTACATTTTAATTTCCTTTCTAGTGTTTTACAGGCCAATGGAATAGCCATCCTCAGGGACCTGCAGAGCCTAGGGAAGGATCAAGATTAAAGATTGTACTTTGAGGGCTAACAAGGAGATGACACTCTTTTTAAAATGCAAGCAGTGCTGAGAAGGTACAAATTAACAAGTTCAACAAGATCCTCTCAGATCCCGTAGATGAAGCTTCTGGCCTTAAGCATGGAGGGAAGGAAGAGTATGAACAAATGATAGCAAAATCCTGCCTCTGACAATGAATTTGAATTTTTGAGCTCCACCCCCACTCCTATCCCACCCCTAGTCATTGAACTGCAAATATGGGGTCCAAGCATTTTTAAATGGTGGTAGGCTTTAACCTGCACATGTATATTGGTGATGCCCATGTATTCATTTTCTTTGCTGTAACAGATTACTACAAACTGGGTGCCTTAAAAACACAGATAATTTTTTTGGTAAACAGTGTATATTTACAACTTCATTTTTTTCTTCTTCTTTATTGAAGTATAGTTGCTGTACAATATTATATATGTTACACGTGTACAATATAATGATTCACAATTTTCATGAGGTTATACTCCTTTTATAGTTATTATAAAATATTGGCCATATTCCCTGTGCTGTACAATATATCCTTGTAGCTTATTTTATACACAGTGGTTTGTACCTCTTAATCCCCTATCCCTATCTTGCCCCTCCCCCCTTTCCTCTCCCCACTGGTAACCACTAATTTGTTCTCTATATCTGTGAATCTGTTTCTTTTTTGTTATATTCAGTAGTCTGTTGTATTTTTCAGATTCCACATATAAGTGATATCACACAGAATTTGTCTTTCTCTATCTGAGTTATTTCACTTAGCATAATGCTCTCCAAGTCCATCCATGTTGCTGCAAATGGCAAAATTTCACTCTTTTTATGGCTGAGTAGTATTCCATTGTATATATATACCACATCTTCTTTATCCATTCATCTGTAGATGAACATTTAGGTTGCTTCCATATCTTGACAGTTGTAAATAATGCTGCTATGAACATTGGGGTGCATTTATCTTTTCAAATTAGTGTTTGTTTAGGGGTTGGATATATACCCATAAAAACACAGAAATTTATTCTCTTAGGTTTCTGAAAGTTAGAAGTTCGAAGTCAGTATCATTAGGCCAAAATCAAAGGGTTGGTAGGGCCATGCTGGCTCCACAGGGTCTAAGAAAGAATCCTTTCTGTGCTTCTTCCTGCTTCTGGTGGCTGCTGGCATTCCTTGACTTGGGGCCACATCACTGCAATCTTCAAGGTCAGCGTCTTTTAATCTCTCTGTTTCATCTTCACATTGCCTTCTCCTCTTCTCAGTCTTTGACACCAGATGGTGTCCAATATCCCCCTGCCTCTCTGTTATAAGATACATGTGATTTCGTTTAGTGTCCCCCAGGATAATCTGGGCTAATTTCCCCATCTCAAAATTCTTAACTTAATCACATCTGCAAAGACCTCTTTTTGCCATATAAGGTAGCATTCACAGGTTCCAGGGATTAGGATGTGGGTATCTCTTAGGGGGTCATTCTTTACCCAACCACACCCCAACTAGTTGTGGTGAAAAACTGAAAAAGGAACAAAGACCCCTCTTCTACCCAGGTTATGGCAAGAAAGGAAGGAAGGGAGGAAGAGAAATTGGGAAGCAAGAGGTGTGCCGGCAATACAGTCAGAGGAAGACCCATGGGCTGGAAAGCAGGAGATCTGGGTCCAGGTCCATGCACAGGGGGGAGATGGACATCCTTACCTTCCCAGGTGTTCTCACCAGGGCCTGGCCTCTGAGAGCCCACGTGGGAACCAGGAGGTGGATTTGGGGGAGTTTGAATTCTTGGGGCTGGAGAAGTTTGCGGAGAACCCTTATGGAGAAGAGGGTCAATGACAACCATGCAATCAGTGGATGGGCCTGGGACACAAACGGGCCTCTTCTAGAGGCCAGAAAATGGGTCCAGTGGGGACAGCTTATCTTGGATGGAAGATAAACTTGGAATAATTATACTTGATCTTTCTGTGCATTTGAAATTGGTCATCCTCCTTCCTGAAACTCTCCCTTCCGGTTCTCTTCCTGCCTCTCTGACAGCTCTCTCAGAGCCCTTTGTTTTAGCCCCAGGTGTCCACATAGTCCCCTGCTCCTGATGTACCTGTTATGGGCTCTTCCCATCCCTGATTCACTTTGTGCAAAGTAAGTAGCGTGAGATAGAAAGTGTTAAAAACACTGTGTCTGAAGTCCCACTGCCTGGCTTTCAAACCTGGCTGTACCGACTCCCAGGTGTGGTCTCAGACAAGTGACATACAGGTCCTATAGCTGAGCTTTAGAATCTTCTTGGGTAAAATGGGGACAATCGGGTTGTTTGAAGAACTGAGATACAGCACACAGTCAGCCAGCAGCTCACAGCCGATGTTAGCTGTTGTTGCCTGTGGCTGCTGCCTGTCTGTGTCCGTTGTCCAGGGTGTCTTCTCTTGTGCACCTGAACCCAGTGGAGGGTGCTGGATGGCGGTGGTCAGTGTGGAGGGGCAGAGCCGGAAGGGAGAGGAAAGGGAGAGAAGCTGGGAACCGAGGCTGTCCCTTGGTGGAAAAAACATCTTTCTCCTTTTCCCTGGGAGCAGCAAGGAGAGAAGCCGAGGCTGTGCACTCGAGACCCAGGGGCAACAGAAAGTGTCGTGGGACATCCCCCCACCCACCCAGCTGCCCTTTGTCCTTATCCCTCAGCCAGCAGCGGCCCCTGAGCCCAGGATGACCCCTCGGCTTCCTAGGTTCCGGGTCGCTGGGGGAAGACGGAGGGGGTCTAAACAGTGCTGCACAGAATGGAGAAACGACCCGTGGAGAAAAAGGTGAAAGGGGTAGGAATGATTTAGTTAGATGGGAGGCAGCCGAGGGGAGATTTAATAACATTCTTTGAGGATCTGAAGGGTTATTATACAGAGATTGGTGACCAGCTGGTCCCTCTCTGCTCAGAGCACGGGCCCGAAGGAAATGAGTTAACACGCCACAGAAGGAGATGCTCAGATTAGGTAAAAAGAAGTCTCCCTGTCCGGGTAGAAACAGACCATAACAGGAACTGGAGTAGATGCGTCAGGTGGAGCCACATGGCGCCCAGAGAATCAGCCTCCTGAGCTCGCAGGGATGTCTCTGTCCAGACGGGGCTCCAGGGGGCAGACAGGCTCCCCTTTCCTGGGATGCCAGGCGTCTTTCCCAGTGGATTCGGCGATGGTCCCCTCTCCCCCACTCCCAACCCCATCCCACCTCCTCCCCCAGAATAAAATTGCCAGGAACTGTGTGGAGAAAAATAGGTCATCCTACTGGGGGTGGGATGGTGGTGAGCCATGTAGGTGTCCCCCTTTTCTGATAATACAAAGCAGAGCCCCTGGAGGACCTTCAAGACGGAGGAGGAATAAGACATGGAGATCACCTTCCTCCCCACAAATACATCAGAAATACATCTACACGTGGAACAACTCCTACAGAACACCTACTGAATGCTGGCAGAAGACATCAGACCTTCCAAAAGGCAAGAAACTCCCCACGTACCTGGGTAGGGCAAAGGAAAAAAGAAAAAACAGAGACAAAAGAATAGGGACGGGACCTGCACCTCTGGGAGGGAGCTGTGAAGGAGGAAAGCTTTCCACACACTAGGAAGCCCCTTCACTGGCGGAGATGGGGGGTGGGGGGGGGGGGAAGCTTCGGAGCCACAGAGGAGAGCGGAGCAACAGGGGTGCAGAGGGCAAAGCAGAGAGATTCCCGCACAGAGGATTGGTGCCGACCAGCACTCACCAGCCCGAGAGGCTTGTCTGCTCACCCGCCAGGGACGGGCGGGGGCTGGGAGCTGAGGCTCCGGCTTCGGAGATCAGACCCCAGGGAGAGGACTGGGGTTGGCTGTGTGAACTCAGCCTGAAGGGGGCTAGTGTGCCACAGCTAGCCGGGAGAGAGTCCAGGAAAATGTCTGGACCTACCTAAGAGGCAAGAGACCACTGTTTCGGGGTGCACGAGGAGAGGGGGTTCAGAGCACCGCCTAAACGAGCTCCAGAGACAGGCGTGAGCCGTGGCTATCAGCGCAGACCCCAGAGATGGGTATGAGACGCTAAGGCTGCTGCTGCCGCCACCAAGAAGCCTGTGTGCAAGCACAGGTCACTATCCACAACTCCCCTCCTGGGAGCCTGTGCAGCCCGCCACTGCCAGCGTCCCGTGATCCAGGGACAACTTCCCCAGGAGAACACACGGCACACCTCAGGCTGGGGCAATGTCACGCCGGCCTCTGCCACTGCAGTCTTGCCCCGCATTCTGTACCCCTCCCTGCCCCTGGCCCGAGTGAGCCAGAGCCCCCTAATCAGCTGCTCCTTTAACTCCGTCCTGTCTGGGCAAAGAACAAATGCCAGAGGGCGACCTACATGCAGAGGCGAGGCCAAAACCAAAGCTGAACCCCAGGAGCTGTGCAAACAAAGAAGAGAAAGGGAAATTTCTCCCAGCAGCCTAAGGAGCAGTGGATTAAATCTCCACAATCAACTTGATGTACCCTGCATCTGTGGACTACCTGAATAGACAGTGAATCATCCCAAAATTGAGGCAGTGGACTTTGGGAGCAACTGTAGACTTGGGGTTTGCTGTATGTGACTGACCAGTTTCTGATTTTTATGTTTATCTTAGTTTAGTTTTAAGCACTTGTTATCATTGGTGGATTTTTTTATTGGTTTGATTGCTCTCTTCTTTTCTTTTTTACTTTTTTTTATTCCTTTTTTCTTTTAATAATATCTTTCAAATTTTTATTTTAATAACTTTCTTTCATTCTTTCTTTCGTTCTTTCTTTCTTTCATTCTTTCTTTCTTTTTTCTTTCTTTTCTTTCTCCCTTTTCTTCTGAGCCATGTGGCTGACAGGGTCTTGGTGCTCCGGCTGGATGTCAGGCCTGAGCCTCTGATGTGGGAGAGCTGAGTTCAGGACATTGGACCACAAGAGACCTCCCAGCCCCAAGTAATATTGATCAGCAAAAGCTCTCCCAAAGATCACCATCTCAATGCTAAGATGCAGCTCCACTCAACGACCAGCAAGCTACAGTGCTGGACACCCCATGCCAAACAACGAGCAAGACAGGAACACAACTCCACCCATTAGCAGAGAGGCTGCCTAAAATCATAATAAGTTCAAAGACACCCCAAAACACACCACCAGATGCGACACTTCTCACCAGAAACACAAGATCCAGCCTCATCTACCAGAACATAGGCAACATTCCCCTCCACCAGGAAGCCTACAGAACCCACTGAACCTACCTTAGCCACTGGGGGCAGACACCAAAAACAATGGGAACTACGAACCTGCAGCCTGCGAAAAGGAGACGCCAAACACAGTAAGTCAAGCAAAATGAGAAGACAGAGAAATACACAGCAGATGAAGGAGCAAGGTAAAAACCCACCAGACCAAACAAATAATGAGAAAATAGGCAGTCTACATGAAAAAGAATTCAGAGTAATGATAGTAAAGATGATCCAAAATCTTGGAAATAGAATGGAGAAAATACAAGAAATGTTTAACAAGGACCTAGAAGAACTTAAGAGCAAACAATGAAGAACAACACAATACATGAAATTAAAAATTCTCTATAAGGAATCAATAGTGGAATAACTGAAGCAGAAGAACGGATAAGTGACCTGGAAGATAAAATAGTGGAAATAACTACTGCAGAGCAGAATAAAGAAAAAAGAATGAAAAGAATTGAGGACAGTCTCAGAGGCCTCTGGGACAATATTAAATGGACCAATATTTGAATTATAGGGGTGCCGGAAGAAGAAGAGAAAAAGAAAGGGACTGAGAAAATATTTCAAGAGATTATAGTTGAAAACTTCCCTAATATGGGAAAGGAAATAGTCAATCAGGTCCAGGAAGCACAGGGAGTCCCATACAGGATAAATCCAAGGAGAAACACACCAAGACACATATTAATCAAACTATCAAAAATTAAATACAAAGAAAAAATATTAAAAGCAGCAAGGGAAAAGCAAGAAATAATATACAAGGGAATCCCCATAAGGTTAACAGCTGATCTTACAGCAGAAACTCTACAAGCCAGAAGGGAGTGGCAGGACATATTTAAAGTGATGAAAGGGAAAAACCTACAACAAACATTACTCTACCCAACAAGGACCTCATTCAGATTAGAGAGAGAAATTAAAACCTTTACACACAAGCAAAAGCTAAGAGAATTCAGTACCACCAAACCAGCTTTACAACAAATGCTACAGGAACTTCTCTAAGCAGGAAACACAAGAGAAGGAAAACACCTACAATAACAAACCCAAAACAATTAAGAAAATGGTAATAGGAACATACATATCTATAATTACCTTAAATGTAAATGGATTAAATGCTCCAACCAAAAGACATAGACTGGCTGAATGGATACAAAAACAAGACCCATATATATGCTGTCTACAAGAGACCAACTTCAGACCTAGTGACACATACGTACTGAAAGTGAGGGGATGGAAAAAGATATTCCAAGAAAATGGAAGTCACAAGAAAGTTGGAGTAGCAATACTCAGACAAAATTGACCCTAAAATAAAGACTATTACAAGAGACAGAGAAGGACACTACATAATGATCAAGATATCAATCCAAGAAGATGATAAAATAATTGTAAATATTTATGCACCCAACATAGGAGCTCCTCAATACATAAGGCAAATGCTAACACCCATAAAAGGGGAAATTGACAGTAACACAATAATAGTAGGGGACTTTAACACCACACTTTCAACAATGGACAGATCAACCAAAATGAAAATAAATAAGGAAACACAAGCTTAAAATGATACATTAAACAAGATGGATTTCATTGCCATTTATAGGACATTCCATCCAAAAACAACGGAATACACTTTCTTCTCAAGTGCTCATGGAACTTTCTCCAGGATAGATCATATCTTGGGTCACAAATCAAGCCTTGGTAAATTTAAGAAAATTGAAATCATATCAAGTATGTTTTCTGACCACAATGCTATGATCAATTACAGGAAAAAGTCTGTAAAAAATACAAATGCATGGAGGCTAAACAATGCATTACTAAATATGGAAGAGATCACTGAAGAAATCAAAGAGGAAATCAAAAAATACCTAAAAACAAATGACAATGAAACCACGATGACCCAAAACCTACGAGATGCACCAAGAGCAGTTCTAAGAGGGAAGTTTATAGCAATACAATCCTACCTCAAGAAACAAGAAAAATCTCAGATAAACACCTAACGTTACACTTAAAGCAATTAGAGGAAGAAGAACAAAAAAAAAAAAAAACCCCAAAGTTAACAGAAGGAAAGAAATCATAAAGATCAGATCAGAAATAAGTGAAAAAGAAATGAAGGAAACGATAGCAAAGATCAATAAAACTAAAAGCTGGTTCTTTGAGAAGATAAACAAAATTGATAAACTATTAGCCAGGCTTAACAAGAAAAAAGGGAGAAGACCCAAATCAACAGATTTAGAAATGAAAAAGAAGTAACAACTGACACTGCAGAAATACAAAGGATCATGAGAGACTACTACAAGCAACTATATGCCAATAAAATGGACAACCTGGAAGAAATGGACAAATTCTTAGAAAACTACAGCCTTCCAAGACTGAACCAGGAAGAAATAGAAAATATGAAGAGACCGATCACAAGCACTGAAACTGAAACTGTGATTAAAAATCTTCCAACAAACAAAAGCCTGGGACCTGATGGCTTCACAGGCAAATTCTATCAAACATTTAGAGAAGAGCTAACACCTATCCTTCTCAAACTCTTCCAAAATATAGCAGAGGGAGGAACACTCCCAAATTCATTCTACAAGGCCACCATCACCCTGATACCAAAACCAGACAAAGATACTACAAAAAAAGGAAACTACAGGCCAATATCACTGATGAACATAGATGCAGAAACCTTCAACAAAATACTAGCAAACAGAATCCAACAGCACATTAAAAGGATCATACACCATGATCAAGTGGGGTTTATCCCTGAAATGCAAGAATTCTTCAGTATATGCAAATCAATCAATGTGATACAGCATATCAACAAAGTGAAGGATAAAAACCATATGATAATCTCAATAGATGCAGAAAAAGCTTTCGACAAAATTCAATACCCATTTATGATAAAAACTCTCCAGGAAGTGGGCATAGAGGGAATCTACCTCAACATAATAAAGGCCATATATGACAAACCCACAGCCAACATCATTCTCAATGGTGAAAAACCGAAACCATTTCCTCTAAGATCAGGAACAAGACAAGGTTGCCCACTCTCACCACTATTATTCAACATACTTTTGGATGTTTTAGCCATAGCAATCAGGGAAGAAAAAGAAATAAAAGGAATACAAATTGGAAAAGAAGAAGTAAAACTGCCACTGTTTGCAGATGACATGATACTATCCATAGAGAATTCTAAAGATACTAACAGAAAACTACTAGAGCTAATCAATGAATTTGGTAAAGTAGCAGGATATAAAATTAATGCACAGAAATCTCTTGCATTCCTATACACTAATGATGAAAAATCTGAAAGAGAAATTAAGGAAACAATCCCATTTACCATTGCAACAAAAAATAAAATACCTAGGAATAAACCTACCTAAGGAGTCAAAAGACCTGTATGCAGAAAACTATAAGACACTGGTGAAAGAAATTAAAGATGATACAAACAGATGGAGAGATATACCATGTTCTTGGATTTGAAGAATCAACACTGTGAAAATGACTATACTACCCAAAGCAATCCACAGATTCAGTGCAATCCCTTTCAAACTACCAATGGCATTTTTCACAGAACTAGAACAAAAATTTCACAATTTGTACGGAAACACAAAAGACCCCGAATAGCCAAAACAATTTTGAGAAAGAAAAACAGAGCTGGAGGAATCAGGCTCCCTGACTTCAGACTATGCTACAAAGCTACAGTAATCAAGACAGTATGGTACTGGCACAAAAACAGAAATATAGATCAATGGAACAGGATAGAAAGCCCAGAGATAAACCCATGCACATATGGTCACCTTATCTTTGATAAAGGAGGCAAGAATATACAATGGAGAAAAGACAGCCTCTTCAATAAGTGTTGCTGGGAAAACTGGACAGCTACATGTAAAAGAATGAAATTAGAACACTCCCTAACACCATACACAAAAATAAACTCAAAATGGATTAAAGACCTAAATGTAAGGGCTTCCCTGGTGGCGCAGTGGATGAGAATCCACCTGCCAATTCAGGGGACATGGGTTCGAGCTCTGGTCTGGGAAGATCCCACATGCCATGGAGCAACTAAGCCCGTGCGCCACAACTACTGAGTCTGCGCTCTAGAGCCTGTGAGCCACAACTGCTGAAACTTGTGTGCCTGGAGCCCATGCTCTGCAACAGGAGAAGCCACTGCAATGAGAGGCCCATGAACTGCAATGAAGAGTAGGCTCTGATCACCGCAACTAGAGAAAGCCTGCACAGCAACGAAGACCAGCACAGCCAAAAATAAATAAATAAAATAAATAAATTTATAAAAAAAAAAAAAGAACTAAATGTAATACCAGACACTATAAAACTCTTAGAGGAAAACATAGGAAGAATACTCTATGACATAAATCACAGCAAGATCCTTTTTGACCCACCTCCTAGAGAAATTGAAATAAAAACAAAAATAAGCAAATGGGACCTAATGAAACTTAAAAGCTTTTGCACAGCAAAGGAAACCATAAACAAGACGAAAAGACAAACCTCAGAATGGGAGAAAGTATTTGCAAACGAAGCAACTGACAAAAGATTAATCTCCAAAATATACAGCAGCTCACACAGCTCAATATCAGAAAAACAAACAACCCAATCCAAAAATGGGCAGAAGACCTAAATCGACATTTCTCCAAAGAAGATATACAGATTGCCAACAAACACATGAAAGGATGCTCAACATCACTAATCATTAGAGAAATGCAAATCAAAACTACAATGAGGTATCACCTGACACCGGTCAGAATGGTCATCATCAAAAAATATACAAACAATAAATGCTGGAGAGGGTGTGGAGAAAAGGGAACCCTCTTGCACAGTTGGTGGGAATGTAAATTGATACAGCCACTATGGAGAACAGAATGGAGGTTCCTTAAAAAAGTAAAAATTGAACTACCATATGACCCAGCAATTCCACTACTGGGCATATACCCTGTGAAAACCGTGACTCAAAAAAAGTCATGTACCACAACGTTCACTGCAGCACTATTTACAATAGCCAGGATGTGGAAGCAACCTAAGTGTCCATCGACAGATGAATGGATAAAGATGTAGCACATATATACAATGGAATATTACTCGGCCATAAAAAGGAACGAAATTGAGTTATTTGTAGTGAGGTGGATGGGCCTAGAGTCTGTCATACAGAGTGAAGTAAGTCAGAAAGAGAAAAACAAATACCGTATGCTAACACATATATATGGAATCTAAAAAAAAAAAAAAAAAGGTTCTGAAGAACTTAGGGGCAGGACAGGAATAAAGACGCAGATGTAGAGAATGGACTTGAGGACACGGGGAGGGGGAAGGGTAAGCTGGGAAGAAGTGAGAGAGTGGCATGGACATATATACACTACCAAATGTAAAATAGCTAGCTAGTGGGAAGCAGCCGCAGAGCACAGGAAGATCAGCTCGGTGCTTTGTGTCCACCTAGAGGGGTGGGATAGGGAGGGTGGGAGGGAGACCTAAGAGGGAGGGGATGTGGGGATATACGTATAGGTATAGGTGATTCACTTTGTTATACAGCAGAAACTAACACAACAATGTAAAGCAATTATACTCCAATAAAGATGTTAAAAAAAAAAAAAAGCAGAGCCCCTAACATCACACAACCGCACCAGAGGCTCAGAAGCAGCCCCTACACCTTCCCTCAAGGACAAGCTTTCTGTGTCTAAGGAAATGGCCTGTCTGTTCTGGAATATGTGATGACAAAGTCAGCTCCAGGGGACTTATGACCCCATGGCTCGTTCACTCAGCTGACATCATGGAGCGCCAGACGGCAGCTTGGTGAACCAGAGCAGTTATACTGGGCGGAGAAAAATCAAAGAGAACCCAGATTCTAATCCAGCTCGGGATTGTCTCTTCTCACAAATGGAGGATGTTGGCAGCAAAGAGCCAGCGTCTTTCTCAGAGCTGTAGTCACCCACATTCCCTAATATTTAGCCCTTACCCTCTGCCAAGCCAAGCACTTGCACACATAGTATCTCATTTAATCTTCATGAGGGCACACTGAGGTCACTGTTATTAACTCCCTGGCAACATAATAATAGTATCAACCTCACAGGGTGGTTGCAACTTAAACAAGTTAATACAGTAAATCACGCCTGGCTCCTAGCAAGTGCCCTGTAAGTGTGAGTCATTATCATTGCTGCTGCTGCCACTACTGTCTTCTGGTTGTTAAGGAGACTAAATGGTCTGTCCAAGTTCACACAGCTTGTCAGGCAAAGCCAGGCCCATCTGACACCAAAGTCCATGACTTTCTGTCCACTCACCACACATGGAGGCACCACACATAGCAGCCAACAGCACAGGCGCTGGGGCTTAGAAAGGCAGATCTGGGTGTGAATTCCAGCTCTGCCGGTTACTTAGCTGGGCATTGCCTGGTCAGATCGGACGCTGACCATAAACATCCAGCCCAGGCCTAGGAGGGAACCTTCACAGTCAAATCGCTTCCAGTGTGATTTTCTGGTTGTTCAGTGCATGCGTATTATCTTCCCCTACCACCCCCAGCAGAGCTTTTAAAGAACCTTGTCATAAGAGATGATATTTTAAACATTTATCTCAAAAAAGTAACAATTAGTCTCGTTGACTGATGGCTTGGTTAATGAGCTAGGAGAACTAGCTGGAGGGTGCTACGTGACTCATCGTCTCCACTCACCCGCTGCCCCCGAACATGAGCAGGAGAGTCTGCGAGGGAGGAGGACGAGAATTAGGCCTCCGAGCACCAGCTCTGAGCCAGACCCATTGTCCATTAATCAGCCCAATTGATCTGCATGACACCCTTGAGGAGGAGGAGCTATTGCAGTTAGAAGGGAGAAGGCGGAGCTCAGATGTTCCCAGAGAGGCCTTCTTGGGGTGCTTGGGTCACCCTGGCCAGTTCACCATGCCTCAGGTCCGGGCATCCTTGGCCTTGCGGCCTCAGAAAACTCACCAGGTCAGAACAAAGAGCGGGGCCCATTTCTTGGAGACAGACTCACGGGAACCAAGTTCAAGAGCGGATACTAACACAGCCATGGCAATGAGAAATGCCCCCATCACAAGGACCTGAACAGCGCATTGTCTGTCTATGGATACTGGAAGCCAAATGAGTTACAAACGGCCACGTGGTGAGTGTGGAATCAGAAGGGGGTGACCAATGGGGGGAATCCGCAGCGGTGCTTAGAGAACTCTAATTCTAGTTTGTCTACTGAGCCTCTCAGCTCAGGTGTCACCTTCTGCAGGAAGTCTCCCTGTCCCCACCCCCATCCCCACACCAAGACTGGGCCTGGGACGCCCCCTCCATGCTCCCAGAACACAGCCCCACCGCGGCACAGACCGCACTGCACTGCCCCACATCTTCACAATCACACTGATCAGCCTGCCTGCCCTGCTACATCCTCTGAGGCACAGAGGGTGCCTTACTCCTAAGGTGTCCCCTTTGCCTGCCGTACAGAGGGGGCTCAGGAAAGGTTTACCCAAGGTGTAAAAAATATAACTCTTTTGGCCAGGACTCCCTCCTCACTGGGGAGGGCCTGCACGAGTCTGTCAGCTTCCGGTTCTTTCTTTTCCAAGCTACGGGCTGGGGACACCCTTCTGCTTGTTCTCCAAAGAGGATATATGCTGCTGTGAGTTTGCGTCCTACCAGCAAAATTATAATCACACACCAGTCTCATCTTCCCAAGATTACAGCTACCTCGCAGCTACCTCGCCTGAAGGTTTGTGTAACCCTGGTCACGCGGTCAGTCCCACGGGATCTCCTGGGTCCCTCCACCCATGACTCCTGTTGTGTGTGCTGAGTTTAGTGTTTAGCTCTCAGAGGGCAATGAAAGTGTCTGCTGATAAGGGCGTAGTTAGATAAACCATACCTCCTTACAATTGAGTATTGTGCAGCTAACACAATGATGTTTACAAAGAAGTTTTAATAAACCAGAGGAATGCTGATCCTATGATATTAAAGGAAAAAGAAGTAGGTTAAAAATTTGTGTACATAATATGGTTTTAGTTATGTGAATAAAGGGCAAAGATAAAACACTGGAAAAGATACAGTAAACTGTTAAAAGTAGCTACTTCTGCATGGTGGGCTAATCGGTCACTTACCCCGTTTTTCTTTATGCTTTTCTGTGCTTCCCAATCTATATATAATAAGTAGGTTGCTGTTAAGGTTAAGTAATACGATGAACTTTAAGGAAAAAATTCATGAGTAGAACATTTCTCTAAAAATATATTGCTATTTAATTATGTATTCTCTGATCAATTTTTTTTTATAGGTCATAGAGAAACTGGATTTTTAAAAGTCTCCTCCCTCCCATATCCCAGGCAGAAGAGGTGGCCCAGTGTGTCTTGAACTAGAGGCTAACTCCCTGTCTGGGCACTTCTCCCTTCCCCACCACTCTCTTCTACCCCAGATGCTCTCCCGGGATACGACTGGTTAACACACGCTGCCACCCTGTCATTGTGGGAATGCGCTGTCCCCTGGGGATGTGTAAAGATGGGGAAATACATATGCTGCTTCCACTGAAGGACTAAGTAGCTTCTGTCACGACTTCAAACCCTTTCCAATAATTATACGATGCTTTAACCAAATCTCTCCTGTATAATGTTTTAAAAATTTGACCTCATTTTATTGACCTTATTTTATTGAGGTGAGATTTACATAACATAAAGCTAACCATTTGAACGTGAACAAATCAGTGGCATTTAGTATATGTACAATGTTGTATAACCACCACCTCTATCTAGTTCTAAAACATTTTCATCACGCCAACAGGAAACCCCATACCCATAAAGCAGTTTCTCCCCATTCCCCCCTCCTCCCAGTCCCAGGCAACCACCAGTCTACATGTGTCTCTATGAATTTACTGCTCTGGCTATATCATATAAATGGGATCATACAATATGTGACCTTTTGGGTCTGACTTCTTACACTTAGTATAACCTTTTCAGGGTTCATCCACATTGTAGATGTATCAATACTTCATTCCTTTTTATGGCCAAATAATATTCGAAAATATGGATCTACCACATTTTTGTTTATCCATTCATCCATTGATGGGCATTATTTCCACCTTTTGGCTATTGTGAATAGGCCTTCTATGAACGTGCGTGAACATGTATTTGACTCCCATATAATATTAACGAAATTATATTTTAGGGCAAATATCTGTGCTTACCATCTCAAGGCTTCCATCTGGGGACACCCACATTCAGGAGCCCACCTCTCTGTGCTCCAAACAAGGACAAAGTCCTAGCAAGTCAGCAAGATGAAAAGGGTCATAGATTCAGAAATCGCCAATCAGGACAGGCCTTGGATCGTAGGTGGATTCCAGGATCAAATTAGTGGGAGAAAACAGGGAAATGACAGCAAAGGAGTAATTACTACTACACATCCCTGGTAATATCAGTTAATTAAGCAAAATGTAAAATGATGGCAATAGAATTAGCTACATCCTACTTCCTCATGTTATTCATTATTTATGCCTGAGAGGCGGATCCATTCGTGTCTCTCTAGCATCTCATGGTGCAGCTCTGGCTGGGCCCCCAGACATATTCAGGGACTAGCGCCACACCGCTCAACTGACCACTGGCTCCCAGATGGCTAGGGCTCACCAGCTAGCTTCTCCAAACCCTCAGAAAATGGCTTTGCCTAAGCAGAAAGGGTGAACAGGACATCACCCAAATTCAGTGACCCACCCCTACTTGTGTCTCCTGGCCACGGTGGGCAGCCAGGTACAAATCAGGGAAAATAGCTCAGAGAGGGAGTTGAGTCTAATTGTTAGGAGCCCAGACTCTGGAGCTAGAGAGCTGCCAGCCTGTGGTTGAACTCTGGCTCCACTTCTTACTAGCTGTGTGACTTTGTGCAGGTCGCAACCGCTCTGGGCCTCAGTTTCCCAAATGTCAAACTGGGGATAGTAAAAAGTACCAACCTCATCCAGTTGCTATGTAAATTAAAAAGAGAAAGTAAGACACTTGAGCAAAAGAGCTCAATAAATGTTAGCTAGGGTGGTACTGGTAACAAAGAATAGTTCCAGGATTATAGCCCCTGTCAGGCAAACTGCAAGAACCCCAGGCCCCTGTCCCAGGAAAACCCCAAGTGGCCAATCTAAGTCTCCTAGTCTCCCTGAGGCAACCACTTCCGCAGCCTTGGTCATGCACAAGCCCCAAAGCCCCCGACCCCCAGCTTAGGTTGATGCTACGAAATCCATGGAAATTCATGAAACCATTCATTCTTCAAGGGGCACAGATTGTCTCAGGCTCCACATGGTCACCTGCAGCATCTGAAATGCAGTCCTCACACATCAGCGGGCACAGAGGCCAACATCAGGATAGCTCCACAGGGAGATGGTGCAAGGAGGCCACCTGTTCTTTTGGCTCTTTCTTTTCTTTTTTAAGGAATGTATTTCACAGTGTGTGTGCGTGTGTGTGCGTGTGTGTGTGTGTGTGTGTGTGTGTGTGTATGTGTGTGTTTTAGTTTTAATGAGTACATGTAAAGATATTGAGCTTATAATAGGTAATACACTAATATAGCAAAAATGAATACAGGAATGAGTGAACTCTGGGAAACATTGATTCTAGGCTGAGGAACCTTCTGGGCCTGTGACTGTGATTTACACAATGACCCCTGAATGTCATTGGATTTCTTTAACTCAATGCCATATTCACCAAACAGCTTTTTCCTTACTTTCCTTACTTATACTCACCCTGTGCCACGTGCTATGTTAAGTACTGAGAGATACAAAGGTGAAGAAGAAATGATCTCTGTCCTCACACCCAATGGGGGCGGGGGGGGGGCGCAGGCATGTCCACCAATAGCACAAGAGAAGGAGTGGCCAGAGGGAATTCCTTTAGATGTCTATGTCAGTGGTGTTTCTGGGCTGGGCTTAAGGGCCCCTGAAACATCTGGGCTCTCAGCTGATGGGACCCTGTCAAGGAAGTTGGCCAAAATGAATGCTATGAGGCCAGGGCTTTGCAGCATGCTGGCGTATTATCAGAGCATTGCAATATCATGATATACATGTGATGCTATCATAGGAGGTGCAGCGGGGTTATCAGGTTGCCACATTATATAATCTTAGCCTTACAGCGTGGTGGTGTGCAGTGCAGAGCCCCATCATAACCACACAGTGCGGGGGTGTGTTGGTGCCAAGTCCCACTTGGTAGTTGATGTGCAGTGTGTCAGTGTCACAGTCTTGTGATGCCAGCTTGCCAGGATGTCACAGGCCATGGTGACTTTGCTGTGTCCTGGCTTCGTGATCTTGCAACGTGAAGTGGGGTGAGATGTGTCTGTAAGTGCCTTTCTCGCTAGAGGGATTCCCAATCAGTTTGAGATACCAGAAATTCTTTTCATTTCGGTGCCGAGACACTGTTTGTTACCTTGCCCTGGTTCATTTCCTCCCGAAACCCCAGAGAGGGCTCCAAACGTGCCATACACGTTTCTCCTCAGGTATAAGAGCATGTAGTGACAACTACCCTGGAGACCTAATAACTATGATCTGGGCTTTGTGTCAGGTGTCCGCCAGGTGCCCCTGAAGCTTGCCACATAAGAGCCAGCTGTCAGTCTACTACAGAGGAGGCGGCTGGGAGCAAAGGCACAGCTCCACCCCTTGCCAGGATTAACCTCTGCCTGGCATCAGCCAGAAGGAGTGCCTCCAAATTCACCAAGGGCAGCAGTCAGGGGCCTGGCTTCCGCACTTGTGAATGGGGGCCCACGGCCCTCCCCCCGCTACTGCAAAGAGACACCCACCTCCCAGGCGGACACTTCCCAATTCCCATGTCCTCCCTGCATCTTGTCAAGAAAAGCATAGACCCATATGAAAGTGTAATTCAGAGCTTAAAACATTTCTGTTCCAGCTCCAAGGAAGAAGACCTTTGCTCGTTTCCCTAAGCCTCACTTCTCCGGGCCACATAGGCTAGGAGAGTCCAAGTGAGACAAGACAGCTGATTCTCATCCTTCACTGTAGTTACGTTCTGTAAAGCTGTCATGGATACAGAGCCATTGCTGCTAGGGGAAATCAGGGTTGGGCTCCTGTGAGCCTCTGGTCATAACATTTTCAACAACCAATCAATACATAACCTTGTTTTCTGTGTGTTTCTGTGTAAAGACACCTTATTTCATATATATTGTTGACTTGTTAACATTGAGTCACAGCCAAAGCACTATAACTCATGCCTGAACGAAGTTTATCTGATGCACATATTTTCTCTGTAAGGATCATCACAGCTTTCTTGTGCTTAGGACCAGTTGACAGCACTTCAGCACTAGGCTTGGGGGGCATTTTAGACAGTGAAGTCACCAACAAAAATGCAAAAGAAAATGTGGTACTGAAAAGACCACAAAAAGAACACTTGTGTACAGTCTGAGAGCTGAAACAAGAAGGCAGGGCATTGCCTTATACAGCCTCAGCTAGGAATATGCACATTGGACAATGTAAACTTTTCGCCACTCTGCACACGTCCACAAATGACCACGAAAGCACTGTGAGTATTGATGTTGGGGTTACTAGTAAATTTTAGCCAGTAGTCAAATTTGCAAATAGAGAATAATGCAGATGGATTGTAATTGGAAGGAACATATTTAAGATTTTTAGGGCACAAGGAATCATTCTAAAGTGCTTTACAGGTATTGATGCATTTAATGCCACCAGCAACACAATGAAGCAGGTATTACTATTGTCCCCATTTTACAGCTCAGGGAATAGAGGCAAAAAAGAACTAAAGTAACTTGCTAAATGCCCCACAGCCAGGAATTGACAAAGCCAGGATATGAACCCAGGTATCTTGCTCTAGAGCCCCCATGTTTAATCCATATTGCCTCTGGGTAGCAATCTGATCAATGGCCTTAGTTTCTCCAGAGAATCACTTGGGAGCCAAAGACCTGAACCCTCTACCTTCTCTTCAACATGGCAAGCTGGCTCATACTTTCTCATCCAGATCAGCTGAAGCGTTCCAGATGTTTCCACCGGGCTGGTCTCCCATCTGTCATTTGGTGACCTCCACTGAACTTCTACTGCTGGCCTTGCCATTATCGACACACCCACCTTGGCTGCTCTGCCTGATTGAGGCAGGCCCTCTCTTTCTGCCATTGGACTATTGAGTTGCAGTTTCTTACAGTATTCCTTCAAAAGTTTTCTTTTTGCAGGGGAAAGGAGGGTGGGCCTTGTATCCTCAAGACAAGTCATTAAGGCTAGGCATGTGGTGCCCTTCCCACAAGTCAAGCAAGAGTTTAGACACCTACTTGACAGTGATTCCCTACATGAGGGTAATCCCCTGACACTCTGAGCTCCATTCCCCACTGGTGTATATACACAAATAGGAGGGAGGTGGTATGGTAGAAGGGCTACGAGCACCACCTTTGAAGTCTGGGAGATATGTGTGACTGTGGAAAAGTTACAAACCACTCTATGTCTCATTTTCAACGCTGTAAAGTAGGGGTGATACTATCTGCCTTATGATAATACATAGTGACAAAAGTGATAAAGTAGGGGTGCTAATAGTACCTGCCTTATAAGGTGGTTTAGAGACTTAATTAAGAAAATTCATGTAAAAGACTTCACACAACACCTGGTACCAAGAAGAACTCAACAAGAAGCTTCTTATTTTTCTTCCCACTTTTATTTCACAAGTATTAATTTTAGTGTTCTGGGCTTGCCACCATCAATTCTAAAGGTCTTTTGCAGTTTCTCACAAGAGTTGTACCATTTTCAAAATCAAATAGGACTCTTGGTGACTTGTACATATTGTTTAAGCTCCCAGGGGGGCATATAATTGGATATCTTCACCCCCACCTCCACCATGAAATTTCCAGAGACATTCAGGGATTCTAGGAAGGTGGTAGCAATGGTGTTATAATTTTTTTATCTTTTTGAATCACCCCACACAACAGACAGAGAGACTAAGATAGCAAAATCAAAATTCTGCAGACAATACAGCAAAACAAGAACCTACACCAGCCCTAAAATATGAACAGTTGAGGGAAAACCACGAATACCACCAAGACCATGTGGCATCAGCAAGT
The DNA here is from genome assembly GCF_028023285.1 of Balaenoptera ricei. Lineage (NCBI taxonomy): Eukaryota > Metazoa > Chordata > Mammalia > Artiodactyla > Balaenopteridae > Balaenoptera > Balaenoptera ricei. The sequence continues at coordinate 69,134,957 of NC_082646.1, forward strand.
GTGCAGGGGGAGGCAAAGGAGAGACAAAGGGATTTATATTGAACTTGAGATTCAGAGAACCCAAAATTATCAGTGGATACCCCCAAGGGAAGGGGAACACAATCTGGGGGAAACAGCCATAATGGCAGGTGCCTTGCAGGTTTCAGGTTATGAGCATGAGATCAGAGAGAATGGTGGAACAGTCTAGGTTCTATGAACTCTTAGAACTAACAAGAGCTCCCTTCCAAGACAAAGGTCAACACTGAGTAGAAATTACTGGGAGTAGAATCTAATGTATCTAGGACAAAGCATTAAGGGAAAAGGAAAGAAAAGTTCCTGATAAAGCTGGGGGACTGTGACTGAGCCAACAGGTTTTAGAATATATAAGGCCACATATTTGAACACTTGGAAATAACAACAGCATAGTGAACTCGAGAGCTATGAAGCTAGGAAAATGATCCTGGCCCACCCTCCCCTCCAAAGTGAATAGGAGAACTCATGCCCTTTAAGCATGAACAACAAAAAAGGATTGTGTTTGAATCCCACACAAAGTTATTTTAAGATAAAAAGAGAATAGTGAGCAGAATAATGTCCCCACAGACAATAAAGTATGCCAGAAATAAAGACTAAAAATGCAGAAAAGAAAACAAAGACAACCCCAGGCACAGCTGGCTGCCCTGGTGAATTCTATCCAAACATTTAAAAGAAATAATGCCAATCTTACAAAATGCTTTTAGAAAAATAGAGGAGGAAAGAACTCTTCCAAAGTAATTTTATGAGATCAGAATAATTTTGGTACCAAAACCTTAGGAAGACACTAGACATTACAGATCAATATCTCCCATGAATATAGATATAAAACCCTTGAAAATATTGCAACTAAGATTCAACAATATGTAAGAAGGATAAAACTTCATGACCAGCTAGTGTTTACCTCAGGAATGCAAGGTTGGCTTAACTTTTAAAAAGCAATCAGTGTAACAGAAAAAAAAAATCATATGATCATTTTAGTAAATGCAGAAAAATCTTTTCACAAAATTCAATACATATTCATGACTAAAGGAAAAAAAGACACCTCTCAGCAAACTAGGAATAGAAGAGGAATTCCTCAGCCTTTGTGTAAGTATGGGTCCTCTGAGAAGCAGACACCAAGATAGGATTAGACATGCAAAAGATTTATTAGAGGAAATGAGGAGGCCTGGAAGAGGATGAGAGACTTGTCAGATCATGATATGAATCCAAGCTCAGGTGAAGGAGGAAGGAAGAAGGCAGATGGTGCAGAAGTATCTGAAACTCCAGTGCAGTTTTGAGAGAGTTGGGTAAAGCCATCCTGGAGTCCTCAAGCCAATGTCTCCCACCAGAGGAACCCCACATCTCCTAGGCATTGGCTGGGAGAAGGCTTTGGGAAGTGTGGCATCTGCACAAAGCTATGGGTTTCAGAATGCAGCTGCTGGGGCTGTCAGTCTTTAAGCTTCCCACACTTGGAAATTTGAAAGATATACTTTCATAACCACTGAGGATGTTATAGGATATCTATGAAAAATCTAAAATTAACCACACACTTATTGGCAAAACATGGAACACTTTTCCTCTAAGATCAGGAATAAGTCAAAGATGTCTACTATAATAAGGGAATTTAACAAGATTTCAGGATACATGGTCGATATACAAAAAGTAATTGCATTTCTATATACTAATCACAAACGACTGAAAAAACATTTAAATATCACTTACAATAGCAACAAAAAAACCAGAAAATTTTAGGGGTAAGTTTAATAAAATATATGCAAGCCCTCTACACTGAAACCTCTAAGATATCTCTAGGAAATTAAAGAAGACTAAGATATATGGAGAGATAGAACATGTTCTTGGATTGGAAAACTCAATATTGTGAAGATGTCAATTGTTTCAAAATTGATATATAGATCCAATACAATCTTGTTATGAGCTGAATTGTGTCCCACCCAAAATTCATATGTCGAAGCCCTAACCATCAGTACCTCAGAAGGTGACTGTATCTGGAGATGGGGCCGTTTAAGAGGTGATTAGGTAAGAATAAAGTCCTTAGAGTGAGCCCTAATCTAATCTGACTGGTGTCCTTATACAAAGAGGAAATTTGGACACACAAAGAGACACCAGGGATACTCATGCACAGAGGAAAGACCATATGAAGACACAGCGTGAAGGCGGCCATCTGCAAGCCAAGGAGAGAGTAAACCTGCTGACTCTCTGATCTTGGATCTCCAGCCTTCAGAAGTGTGAGAATATAAATTTCTGTAGTTTAAGCCACCCAGTCTGTGGTATTTTATTATGGCAGCCCTATCAAGCTAACACAACCCACCCCCCAAAAAATCTCAGAAAGCTTTTTTATAGAAATTGACAAACTGATTCTAAGATTTAAATGGAAATGCAAATGATATGGAATAACCACAACAGTCTTGTTAACTTTTTTTTTTTTAAAGTCATAGGACTGGGACTTCCCTGGTGGCACAGTGATTAAGAATCCGCCTGCCAATGCAGGGGACATGGGTTCGACCCCCGGTCCAGGAAGATCCCACATGCCACGGAGCAACTAAGCCCATGCACCGCAACTACTAAGCTTGAACTCTAGACCCCGAGAGCCACAACTACTGAGCTCATGTGCCACAACTACTGAAGCCCGCGTGCCTAGAGCCCATGCTTCACAACAAGAGAAGCCACTGCAATGAGAAGCCGGGGTACCACAATGAAGAGTAGCCCCAACTCGCTGCAACTAGAGAAAGCCCACACGCAGCAATGAAGACCCAGCGCAGCCAAAAATAAATAAATAAATAAAATTATTAAATAAATAAATAAAGTCATAGGACTTTCATTGCCTGGTTTCAAAACTTACTTTAAAGTTAAAGTAATCAAGGTGGTATAGTACTGGTGTAAGGATAAACAAACAGTTCAGTGGAGCAGACTAGAGAAAATGGAAATAGACCCATGCATGTATAGACAACTGATCTTCAAAAAAGATGCTAAGGCAGTCCAATGGGGAAAGAAAAGCCCTTCCAAGGAATAAAACAACTGGATATGCATGCTGAAAAAGCAAAAACAAACACCTCCACCATATACAACAATTAATTCAAGATAGAAAATAGACTTAAATGTAAATACTGAAACAACAAAACTAGAAGAATACATAGGAGAATATTCTTACGAACTTGGGGTAGGGGAAAATTTTTCTAGAGAGGACACAAAATGCATTATATATAAAAGAAAAAATAAATTGGGCTTCACCAAAATTAATAACATCTGCTCATCAAAAAATAGAATTAAGGAAAAGGTAAGTCACAGACTAAGAGAAAATATTTGTAAAACATATATCTGACAAAGAAATTGTATCCAAATATATAAAGAACTCTTATAAATCAATAATAAAAAGACCAAAAACTCAATAAAAAGGGCAAATGCTTCAAAAGCACTTCACAAAAGAAGATATATAAATGGCTAATGAGCACCATGAAAAGATGCTCAACATTAGTGATCAAAGAAATTAAAAACAAAACCATAATGAGATATCACTCCACACCCACTAGAATGGCTAAAATTTAAAAGACCAATAATACTAGTCGTTGGTGAGGATTTAGAGCAACTGGAACATTCATATGTTGGTGGATTGTTAATGGTACAACACTTTGGAAAAATAATTGCCTGCTTCCTTTCTAAAAAAAAATTTTTTTTTAGCTTCCTCATATTTTTCCTTGCAGTATAATTGACATATAACATTATATTAGTTTCTAGTGTACAACATAAAGACTTGGTATTTGTGTATATTGCTAAATGATCACCACAATAAATCTAGTTAACATATGTCACCATAGTTACAAATCTTTTTTTCTTGTGATGAGAACTTTCAAGATGTACTCTGTTAGCAACTTTCAAGTAAACAATACAGTATTATTAACTATGGTCACTATGCTGCATATTACATTCCCAGGACTTAGTTATTTTATAACTGGAAGTTTGTACTTTTCGCCCAACCCAAACCCTTCCCCCCACCAATCTGTTCTCTGTATCTCTGAGTTCAGTTTTTTGTTTTGTTTTGTTTTTAGACTCCACATATATGTGAGATCATACAGAATTTGTCTTTCTCTGACTTATTTCACTTAGCATAATGCCCTCAAGGTCCATTCATGTTGTCACAAATGGCAAGATTTCCTTCTTTTTATGGATAAATAATATTTCATTGTATATATATATAGATATACATATTACATTTTCTTTATCCATTCATTCATTGGTGGACACTTAGGTTGCTTCCATGTCTTGGCTATTGTAAATAATGCTGTAATGAACATGGGGGTGCAGATATCTTTTTGAGTTAATGTTTTCATTTCCTTAGGATAAATAGCCAGAAGCGGAATAACCTGTTTTTTATACGGTCTAGCATACACCTACCTTATGAGCCAACTATTCTACTTCTAGGTATTCAGCCAAGAAAAATGAAACCATGTGTCCACAAAAAGACTTGTGCAAAAATATTTACAGCAGCTTTTCTTTATAGCCCAAACTGGAACAAACCAAAATCATCAACACACAGATGCATGAACTGTGCTATAAAAAATGTGGAATGCTACTTAGAAATTTTTTTAAAACATATTACTGATACACTCAAGAATGTATGTCTCAAAAATATATTAAGTATAACAAGTCAGACACAAAATAGTACATACTGTATGATCCCATGTAAGATGTTTGAGAACTTGCAAAACTAAACTATAGTGATAAATATTAGAAAATTGTTGGAGCTTCCCTGGTGGTCCAGTGGCTAAGACTCCATGCTCCCAATTCAGGGGGCCTGGGTTTGACCCCTGGTCAGGGAACTAGATCCCACACGCCGCAACTAAGTGTTGGCATGCTGCAACTAAAAGATCCCGCATGCCTCAATGAAGATCCCGCACACGGCAACAAAGATCCCACGTGCCACAACTAAGACCCATTGCAGCCAAATAAAAATAAATAAATATAATTTTAAAAAAGAATATTTTTATCTCTGGGGTGGCATAGAAAGTTGTCCGGAAAGGAGAAAGAAGAAACTTTCTAGTGTGATGGCATTGTTTTCTATCTTGTTTGGTGTTTTGTTGTCTTGGTGTATAAATTGGTCAGAATCATCAAATTGTACCCATAATACATTTTACAGTAAGTAAATTATATCCCAAAACAGATGTGAGTTACTAATTCGAAAAGGTACATGCACCCCAATGTTCACTGCAGCACGATTTACAATAGCCAAGACATGGAAACCACCTAAATGTCCATTGACAGATGAATGGATAAAGAAAATGTGGTACATATATACAATGGAATATTACTCAGCCATAAAAAAATGAAATAGCGTCATTTGCAGCAACATGGATGGACCTAGAGATTATCATACTAAGTGAAGTAAGTCACAAAGAGAAAGACAAATACCATATGATATCACTTATATGTGGAACTGAAAATATGATACAAATGAACTTACAAAACAGAAACAGACTGACAGACATAGAGAACACACTTTTGGTTGCGAAGGAGGGGGTGTTGGGGGGATGGACTGGGAGTTTGGGGTTAGTAGATGCAAACTATTACATTTAGAATGGATAAACAACAAGGTCCTATGGTATAGCACAGGGAACTATATTTAAAATCTTGTAATTAACCATAATGGAAAAGAAATAAAAGATACGAGTTAGAAACAGAAAAACATAGAACAAATAAATACATCCAAAAGTTAATTATTTGAAAAAAGAGCGTAATAAAAGAACCCATTAGCTAATATAATTGTGGGAAGAAAGGCAGGGGTGGGGGGTGTACCATATACATAAAATTAGAAATGACAAGGAGGAAATAACCATCAAAACTGCACACTTTTTAAAAAAATGATAAGAATCTACTTTATGTAATTCTTTGCAAATAAATTTGGAAAAGTAGATGAAGCGGATAATTTTCTAGACAAACACAACTTGTCAAAAGCAACCCCAGTGGAGACAGAAAGCCTAAACATATAAAATACCACAGAAGAAATAGAGGAAGTATGAAAGGAGCTTTGCCACAAAAATGTACCCAGTCCAGATTGTTTCTCAGGGAAATTCTATTTCTAAGTTATTTTATGAAGTGAGTACAACTTCAATCTCGATCTGAAAAGATTGCATCAACAAAAGGAAACTATAGACCAATATCACTTCTAAATATCAATAAATATATTAAATAATTAACAAACAGATTCCAACAGCACATCAAAATATTCGTCATGACCAAGTAGAGTGGATTCAATACTCTAAAATCCATTTGTATTATCCATCATATTACAAGAGCTAAGAATTATATAAGTACGCATCTAGAAAACCCAAAGGAACCCATAGAAAATGACTACAAACAAAAAAATTTAGTGAAATAGGTTATAAAATCAATCTACAAAAATCAAGTTTTCATATATATAAACAAAAATCAGTTTACATTAAAAAAGAAAACCCTCTCTGTGAAAGCCAAATAAAATTAAATGTGACGGCATAAATTTAACAAGAAATGCCCAAAACCTCTATGAAGAAAAACTATAAAACAATTCAAAAATACACAAAAATAACCTTGCATGAATAGAAAGATATACCATATTCTTGGATAAGAAGACTCAATATCAAAGATTTCAGGTCTCCCTAAGCTAATTCATAAAATTTAATTTAATATAACTCATAAATTTAATATAATCCAATAAAAATATGACTAAATTTCTTTCTGGAGCTAGATAAGTTTATTATAAAATTCATTTGGAAGAACAGATAAGCAAGAATAGCCAAGAGGGGAAAATCCTGAAAAATTTTTTTTAAAAAACAGCTGGAAAAAAAAGAGAGAAGTAAGAAAGGGATAGCCTCATCAGACTTTAAAACATATTATAATGTTGCTAACTGAAAGAGTGTGGTGGTGTTACATGCATAGACCAATAAAACAAAATAGAAAATCCAGAAATAGATCTAATTGTATTTGGAAATTTAGTATACCGTGAAGGCAGAATCTCAAATTAGTGGGGGAAATGATGTTCTTTTTAATCAAAGGTATGGGCTAACTGAATAGCCACGTGTAAAAAGATAAAATTGTATTCATTCCCCACATGGTATACCAAGATAAATTCCAAGCGGATGAGAAAGTTAAACGTATTAAATGAATCCATACAAGTATAGAAAAAACAAGTCTGAATTATTCTACAATCCAGGTGTGAGGGGGAACTTTCCTACCTCTGACTCAATATCTAGGAGCCATAAAGGAAAAGATTAATGAATTTTATTACATGAAAATAAGAAAAAAAAATTGCTTACTTACATAGTAAGAAAACACCATAAGGAAAGGAAAGAGACAAATAACAAACTGGGGGAAATTTTTCAACTTTTATCATAGATAAAGAGTTAATATTTCCAATATATAAAGAATTTTAAAAAGAATGAGAGACCAATAATCCTATAGAGAGAAAAAAAAAGACTGGAGATATGCACAGACAAATCACAGAAAACTAAATACAAATGCCTCCTATTTATATGAAAAGATCTTGATTGTGCACATAATAAAAGGCAAGCTTAAAGTATACTAATATACCATTTTTCACCTATCAGAGTGGCAAAAATCCAAAAGATTGATAAATTCTCTTTTGTTCCAGCTTTGAGAAAATAGGCACTCCCATCATTGCTGAAAGGAATGAAAAAAGGTACAAACACTATGAAGGGGAATTAGTAATATCTAGCAAAATAACACAGGCACTCTGACCCAGGAAGCCTATTTGTAGGAATCTCTCCAAAAGAAACACTGACAGAAACACAAAAACATGACCACATTTTTTTTGTAACAGCAAAAACCCAAATGTCCATCAATAGGGGCCTAGTTGAATAAACTATAACACATTCAGATAGTGAAGTACCACGCAACTATAGAAAGGAATGTGGAATATCTATACATTGTTATGCCATGATCTCCAGAATGTAATGCTAAGTGGGGGAAAAAGAAAAAGGTGGACTAAAGTGTATATAATAAGCTACCATCTATCTAAGAGAGTATATATGTATTCATGTGTGGTTTTGCTTATGTAAACAATTATGGAAGGATAAACCATAAAGTAAATAAAATTGTTGTCTAAAGGGAAAGGAGAAAAAAGAGAGGTGAGTTTGGGATAGAAGCTGGACTTCTCTGAATAATACCTTGTTTTTTAGATTCAACTTTAGAACCATGAAAATGTTAAATCAGAATGAAAAAGGCAATTCCTAAAATCAAGGGCAAAATAAAATAAAGGACCCTAGTTGCACATTGAGTTGATAGCTTAATCATGCAGAGGTGTGTTATTTTAAATGGTTTGAAAATACAGTAATTCAACTATATGTCTCTAGTAGGATATACCTAAGAACTGCAATAATAATAATATTTTCTCTAACCATATATTTGATATTGTTTGATATAATAATATTTTCACTAATCATATATTTGATATTGATTTTATATGAATCTATGTGTGTGTTAAAAATGGGGTAAAGCAAATAAGCAATAATGCTGTTGTCATTAAGAATCAAGATTCTTAGCATAAAAGGAAAAGATTCAAAATAAAATCACAGAAGTTAAGCAAAGCCCTGTAATCCTAAAGTTTAATTGAAAATATCAGTATAAACTTACAGCATATTTTCTCTTTAAGAAATATTTTCATTTCCAAGGTTGGACATCTTTTCTTCCCAAAAAGCAAGGAATCTGTCAACGGCAACTGAAGTCATGGTTGTGTCAGAACTTAGGAAGCAACTCGGGAAAGAAGATCCTACTCACTGACCAGAAACGGCAAAACCTTAGCATCCAAGAAAACAATAACTGCAATGGTTGAAACACATGGAGTATGTTTAAATTCATGAGCCCCTATAAAACGAAAAGCCTCATTGGTCAGCACTGGAGGATATAAGGAAACCAACCCACTAATTCTGAACACTGGTAAGTGTAGGGGAAGAATCAATCATTTAACCTGTTTTTTCCTGATTAAACTATATCATAAGTTAACCACATAGTTGATAAGGAAACAGTTCTTTATAGAAATAGCTCACGTAATAAATGAGGAAAAATGATAGAGTTAGAATGCCACCATTTCGCAAACCCCCAAATGAAATCATGGTTCTGGGTAATGATTACCAATGGCTGTTATAACACAAAGGAGACAACCAGACATTAAGTGCTGGCTGGTGGAAGCACACAACAATGTAGCCTTGAAAATAAACAAATAAATCTGAATCAGACCAAGTCAGTAGATCTAGCTGCCATTTTATAGGAAATATAAGGGACACAGGAGCAAGGTAGGTGACACCACAGTGGTGCAGTCCTGTCTGGAAAGTAGAAAATGACCTAGTCTCTTCAATCAACTAATTGCAAGGGAATGAAGAGAGGGCAGGGAAATCTATAAATCAAAGAGACCAAAAGAAATATCAACCACTTGCAATGTGTGAATCTTATTTAGATCCTAATTCAACTGGAAAAAAAATAGGAGACAATTGTGGAAATTTGAGCACTAACTGGATATTTGATGATACTAAGAATTTTCTAATTTTTTCCTTGTAATAATGATATTAAGATTGTTCTTTTTAAAACTTCTTATCTTTTAGAAAGACATACATAAATATTTACAGGTGAAATGAAATGATTTGGGGGATGTGTTTTAAGTACTCTGGCAGAGAGAGTATAAATGAAACTAAAGTGGCCACGAGTTTATTTTGTGACTGGGTGATAGGTACCCAAGGGTTCCTTGTAGTATTATGTCCAATTTTGTAAATTTTTGAATTTCTAATAAAGACTTTTTAATGCAAGAAGTTCATAGAGTGGGTAATCATTATATCTCAGTGAAGGTAGGTCATTTGAAAGGAGAGAACAGAGTAGGAAAATCCATTAACTGCACGTAACTCATCCAAAATGTATCTCTTTTTCTTTTTTCTTTTTTTTTTTTTTGTCATTTTAGGCAGCCTCACTTTTGCTGGGACTGGATTACCTGTGAAACAAATGCTCCACTCAAAGTGTGGCATGCCAACAAAACTCTCCATCTGGAGAGGCTGCCAAGCCTTAACACAGGACACTGGCAGCCCAGGCCTCCTTCCCAGGCTAAAACAGCCTTTCTTAAAAGCTGGTCTAAGGCATTCTGCCAACCCACAATCAGGTGGTGGGTACCCTGCTGGCATGTCCAATAACATACCTCAGATACTCAGGTAGCTCAGTCACCTCTTCTGCAAAGAATTCCCCTCTGACCTGCCTTGTCTGTGGCGATCTCTCCTCCTCTAGGTTTTAATAGTTACTTTTTCACCAGAAATTCCCTGCCTGTACTGCCTACACTGCCTCTGTTTCTTCAGGCTTGTTTCTTTCAAATCACACACACACACACACACACACACACACACACACACACACGGTAGTGTCTTATAAGAATAGGCACCAGTGCTCACTTAGCAGCACATAGACTAAAATTGGAACAATACAGACAGGATTAGCATGACCCCTGTGCAAAGATGACATGCAAATTTGTGAAGCATTCCATATTTTTTAATGTTTTAAAAGAACAGGCACCACATACATATCACCTGCTGTGTCAGGCACTGCTCAGCCCTTTTGCACTCAAACCTCACAATGACCCTGAGTGGAGATGTTATTATCCCATTTTATAGATGAGGAAATGGAGACAGAAACTGTAAGTAACTTAACCAAAGCCACACAGTTTGTAAATGGCAGAGCTGGGACTTAAATCCAGGTCTATCTGCTTGCAAATCATGTTTATTTAACCACTGTGTTGAATTGCCTTCTTTAGCAGCAAAGTGGCTACTCAGTCAGTGATCGCTGGGAGATACATGAATCTAGCTGAGGAATTCAGGCATGCTGCCCCTTGCTTGTCTCTCCTTCCACATCTTCATTAAGTCCCAATGCCAGGCATCCCCTCTGCTCCGTGTAATGGAGGGGTGGAAGGATGCATTCCCCTGGGCCTTGAGGAATATAAACACATCTGGAAGGAGGCCACTGCTGAGCAAACCAAACTCCCCTCAGAGTGTGGACAGGAGGGGGTGTCTATAAATAATCATAAGAGTGTGAAGAGATTCTTTCCCCTAGGGCTCCCTTTGCGAAAGGTTGACGGTAATTGATGAGGCTACGGGGACGTGCCAGTCCTTCTGTCTTAGAACCAGGTGTGGTTATTTACAAAAATGTCACTTTCCCATCCCTTCCTCCCCATCTCTGCCAGAGGCTTGGAGATCAACAAATATCAATTTACTGCTGCCCCGGGGCACACAGCAATGAGCCACCTGTACACCCCACTGACTACAAACAAGACTTAGGCTCCTTCTCTGGCTGAGGGTTGCTTCCTCTTTGGAAATTTGGTAAGAGAGAGAGAATCACAGATTTCCTCCTTTCCAGGCGGAGAGAGGTCACCTGACCTCCCTTGACCCATATCACAAACCACCCAGTCAATAAAATCTGGAGTTCCCCACATTGCCCAGCTCATGGTGGGGAAATAAATAGACCGCTGGACCAGAAGTCAGAAGTGTGGATACTGACCCCAGATGGGCCATCTGTTAGCAATCAGTGTCTGAGTTCCAGCCCCTACATCTGTAAAATGGAGGTGAGTCTTCTGTCACATGCCACATACAAAGGTTTCTGAAAAGGATAAATTAAGCAATGCTGTTAAATAATTTGCACTGTGAGAGATCATCATTAGTATAGTCATTATCACAATGCAGTCCTGTGAGCCACCGTTAAGAGTGCCCAAGATAGGTTCCAGAAAATACCTTAAAACTGTACTGCCAGCACTCCCGTGGCCTTGCTGGTCAGTGACCAGCCCAGATTGCCTTGAAAATCATAAAAACCAAACATATGAATAAAATCTAGAGAATAAACAACAGTTTGCCCATGTGTAGACTAGATTTGCGGATTCTTTTACGTGGATTGTCAAAGGGCACTGTGCAGGATGGGAGGTTGAGTTTTGAAAGCGTACAGAAGGAAAATTTCATTTTAACAGTATCCCTTCCATTTTAAATAGAAAAATATGTCCGAGACAGAAACTCTGTAGGTCTTCTACTGTGCACTACAACAAATGCAATAACAATTCCATCTACTGCACCAGGAAGCCAAGGTATCATGGAGTTCACCAAGGATAGTATGGTACCCAGGCCTGACTTCCTGGAAAAGGATGCTCATCATGGAGCCCATGACTCCTTGGGGTAGGAGCCCGAATCCCAGGATGGAAAATAGAGAATCTTACGAGAATCTTACGTCAACCAGCAGTCCTTACCACTATAGCCACGTTATTGAATTCTCTGTCCGTGGTGCTGGCTAAAGAAGTAAAGCCATTTTAGTTGCTATTCTAGCTGTGCTGTCCCATCCTAAACCCTCCCTCCACACTGTCTCAATATCTCTAACTCCTCTCCATCCCCAAACCACTGACCAAGTTTAAGCATCATCTCTCACCTGGACCAGGACAATAGCTTCCTAACTGCTTTCATTCATTCATCAAATATCTATTGAGCACTAGACATGTGCTAGGCACTGTCCTAGACCCTGGAGAAAAGCAGTGAACAAAAGAAACAAAATGGCTGGCTCTCAGGGAGCTAACATTTCTAGGAACCCCAGTGTCTAGTTATCATTCTTTTACAGCCCATCCTCCACGTTAGCCAACAGAGAAATCTTTCAAAATCACAGATCTGACCATGGCCCTCCCAGGCTGGAAATCCTTCCCTGGTTCCTCATTCCTAAGTTTGAAGTTCAAGCTTCATGGCCCACAAGACCCTTCCAAACTTAGCCCCACCAAACCATGCAGCCTCATCTTCACCTTTTCCCTGCCACAGCATCCCTTTTATGGTGGAAAGAGCTTGGAACAAATAGCAGCAAGCATCAGTTGGCGCACCCGGAACTTGTGGGCAGAGGGTCAGCAGGTGTGCCCAGCCCCGTCCTCTTGGCATTCTGTGGAGAAGGATGTTTAGGCTGCAGCACAGCTGTGTATACAGTGGGTCATCAGAGGGCTCTACCCCTTGTTGTTCTCCACTTGTAAGGAGGAAATGTGACAGTGTCTTTGCCCCAGGAAGGGGACAAAGGATAAGCATTTGGGACTCAGGCACCAAGAGATGCAGGCTGAAGTGCCAGGTGTGTGGAGGACTGCTGCACCTGGAGACACTGGGAGCCCCCATTCCATGGGAAACTGAATTCAGGCACAGCTAACTCTGACCGAGGAGAGAGTAGAGCCTATCCAGGTCCCACGGGACTTGCAGCCTCTTCTGGGATTAGAGAATCATCCATCCTAGGTAACCCCAATGCCAGGCAACCCAGAGAGTCCCTAGTATCATTCATTTATCAGTTTCACCTGTTTCCAGCCACACCCGCATCACATCATATTGCCTCGCCTGAAGCCCCAGATACACAAACTCTTCATTCCCCAAGCGTGCCAAACACTGATGCCTCCATGCCTTTACACGTGTGCTTCCTGGTACCTGTGGCACTTTGTCCCCTATCAACCTGGAAAATTCTTCCCACAGATGTCAAAATGAGCATCTGACAAAAGACGTGGTTTATGTCATCATTCAAAGCCTTAATTCTCCCATCTGAGACCTCTGATCACCCCCATACATATATACCACTTTGTACATTGGGCAGAATTAAATTTCTCCCCCAGGAGTCCTGCTAAACTTTGCTTCTTGCAATCTATTTCTCGACACACTGAATTATAAACTCCTCAATGTATGGAACTTGCCTGCCATCTCTATATTCTACCTGCCACAGAGTAGGTAATAAGAGAATGTTTGTGGTAGATGTAGAATTGGAGTAGACACACCAAGCGTTCTACTGTCATAGAGCCTTAGCACATGCTGATCCCTCAGCTTGGGAATGCTCTTCCAATCATTTCAAATGACTGGCTCCTTCCTATCCTGTAGGTCTCAGCTTCAATTTCACTTCCCTATAAATCAATATAAAATAAGTTATTTTCCACATGGCACCCTGCTTTCTTCTCCATGGAATTTTCATAATTTATAATGTTCATTGTCTATCTCTTCTACTTGACTATAGGCTCCATGATGCATAGAACTGTGTCTATTTTATTCACCACTGTAGGGGAGAGGAAGGAGAAAAGTAGCTTAATCTTTAACTCTTTTTATGAAGGAAGCACATCTGGCCCAGAAAAAAGCCAGGTTAATGAGTTTCTTTCTTCTGACCCAGCCCTGTACCACTCCCACTCCTACAGCAGTGCTTCTCCATCTTGCCACATATTGGAATTACCTGGAGAATTTTAAACATTACTGACACCTGGGTCCCACCACCAGGCATTCTGATTCAATTATTAGGGGTATTGCCTGAATACCGTGAGGTTCGGATGCTACCCAGGTGCTTCTAATGTACAGCCAGGACTGGGAGTCACTGCCTTGTAGTGGGGTTTGCTCTCCTAGGTTTTTAAAGGCCTCCTGGGGTCATGACTGACAGCTTTGTCACCTGAGATCATTGTTGTCACCTGAGATCATTGTTGTCACCTGACAGGGAGAAGAAGCCCACAGCACCTCTGACCACCTGAGCACCATCACCTGAGCTCCTTAGAGGAGATAACACGTGAGACATAATAGGTTCTGATGCTCCACCAAGAGGTTGCCAGGGATCAGATGGGATTGAGTAGACAGAGCTGGCTTGTCACAGAGAGGAGCTAAGGCAATTGATCCTTTGGGATGTGGCTACCAAAGCAGGATGGTCACCCAGCTGGGCCTTTGCTTCTCCTTCCTTCTGATTTCTGCTCTCCCTCTGGCTAATCTGTCTTAGGTCACCTGGGTTAAACAGGTCTCCAGCCAGGTTCTTCCTGGTCTTGCAAGGGAGAAGCTGGCTGAAAGTCTTGTGTTTTATCCTGCATATAGTCCTCATTGTTTCAGAATAAACATCATTGAGTAGAGAAAAGTTGTCATCAGATCTATGCTTACAAAGAAAGCTCTGACAGTTGGATTTTTATTAGTAGTTTAATATCTTCCAGTCCACAAACTTTTACTGCATTTCTCCTAAATACCAATCACAGAGCTAGTGGCAGAACATTTTTTAAATGAATAAGATGCAACCCCTTCTCTCCATGAGCTAGTGGGGGAAATAGGTTGGTAAAGGGATCACTGTAGACAAAGGTGAAATGTGAAGCCAAGGATGACCCCAAGGCATCATGGGAGGTAGGGAGGTGATTCCTGAACTCAGCCATTGGGGATGGCCAGGAGTTGGTCAGGTGCAGGTGACGAGTACTTCCGAGGCAGAGGGGTCAATGTGAACAAAGGCTAGTTTAACAAAGATGAGGGAACAAAGATGACTGAGAAAGGAAACTGCATTAAGAAGGGCAAGCCATTTTCAGTCCTGCTCAGAAGACACCCTCCTCTCTAGAAGGACTCATTATATCAGTGATAAACCTTTCCACACCCTCCTGCAGCTTTGGAGACCTTCAAGATGGTGGAGGAGTAAGACGTGGAGATCACCTTCCTCCCCATAAATACATCAAAAATACATCTACACGTGGAACAACTCCTACAGAACACCTACTGAACGCTGGCAGAAGACCTCAGACTTCCCAAAAGGCAAGAAAATCCCTATGTACCTGGGTAAGGCAAAAGAAAAAAGAAAAAACAGAGACAAAAGAATAGGGACAGAACCTGCACCTCTGGGAGGGAGCTGTGAAGGAGGAAAAGTTTCCACACACTAGGAAACCACTTCACTGGCGGAGACGGGGGGTGAGCGGGGTGGAAGCTTTGGAGCCATGGAGGAGAGCGCAGCAACAGGGGTGCAGAGGGCAAAGCGGAGAGATTTCCACACAGAGGATCGGTGCCGACCAGCACTCACCAACCTGAGAGGCTTGTCTGCTTGCCCACTGGGGTGGGTTAAGGCTGGGAGCTGAGGCTCGGGTTTCAGAGGTCAAACCCCAGGGAGAGGACTGGCTGCATGAAGACAGCCTGAAGGGGGCTAGTGCACCACAGCTAGCCAGGAGGGAGTCCAGGAAAAAGTCTGGACCTGCCAGAGAGGCAAGAGACCTTTGTTTCGGGATGCTCAAGGAAAGGGGATTCCTTCCCAGTGTGCCCACAGAAGGCAGAGCACTGCCTAAACTAGCTCCAGGGATGGGCATGAGCCATGGCTATCAGCTCGGACCCCAGAGTTGGGCATGAACCGCTAATGCTGCTGCTGCTGCCACCAAGAATCCTGTGTGCAAGCGCAGGTCACTATCCACACCCCGCCAGGAGCCTGTGCAGCACTCCACTGCCAGGGTCTCATGATCCAGGGACAACTTCCCTGGGAGAGCACACGGCGTGCCTCAGGCTGTTGCAACATCACACTGGCCTCTGCTGCCTCAGGTTCGCCCCACATTCCAATTATGACTACTGTACCCCTCCCTCCCCCCAGCCTGAGTAAGCAAGAGAGCCCTACTCAGCCGCTGCTTTAACCCCCTCCTCTCTGGGGGGTGGAATAGACTCCTGAGGGTGGCCTACACACAGAGGCAGGGCCAAAACCAAAGCTGAACCCGAGGAGCTGTGTGAACAAAGAAGAGAAAAGGAAATTTCTCCATGCAGGCTCAGGAGCAGCAGATTAAATCCCCCCAATCAACTTGATAAACCCTGCATCTGAAGAATACCTGAATAGACAACGAATGTTCCCAATATTGAGGCGGTGGACTTTGGGAGCAACTGTAGACTTGAGGTTTGCTTTCTGCATCTAATTTTTTTCTGGTTTTATGTTTATCTTAACTTAGTATTTAGTGCTTATTATCACTGGTGGATCTGTTTATTGGTTTGGTTGCTCTCTTCCTTTTTTTAAATATATATATATTTTTTCTTCTCCTTTTTCTTTTTTTGTGAGTGTGTACATGTATGCTTCTTTGTGTGACTTTGTCTGTATAGGTTTGCTTTTACCCTTTGTCCTAGGGTTCTGTCTGTTTTGTTTTTGTTTTTGTTTTTTTTCTTTCTTCCTTTTCTTCTGAGCCATGTGGCTGTCAGGGTCTTGGTGCTCTGGCTGGATGTCAGGCGTGAGCCTCCGAGGTCCAGGACATTGGACCACCAGAAACCTCCCAACCTCACATAATATCAATTGACAAGAGCTCTCCCAGAGATCTTTGTCTCAACACTAAGACACAGCTCCACCCCACAGCCAGCAAGCTCCAGTGCTGGACGCCGTATGCCAAACAACTAGCAAGACAGGAACACAAACTCACCCATTAGCAGAGAGGCTGCCTAAAGTCATACTAAGTTCACAGACACTCCAAAACACACCACTGGACACAGCCCCGCCCATCAGAAGGACAAGATACAACCCTACCCGCCAGAACACAGACACCAGTCCCCTCCATTGGTAAGCCTACACAAGCGACTGAACCAACCTCACCCATTGGGGGCAGACACCAAAAATAATGTGAACTATGAACCTGCAACCTGTGAAAAGGAGACCCCAAACACAGTAAGATAAACAAAATGAGAAAACAGAGAAATATGCAGCAGATGAAGCAGCAAGGTGAAAATCCACCAGACCAAACAAATGAAGAGGAAATAGGCAATCTACCTGAAAAAGAATTCAGAGTAATGATAGCAAAGATGATCAAAAATCTTGGAACTAGAATGGAGAAAATATAAGAAATGTTTAACAAGTACCAGGAAGAACTAAAGAGCAAATAAACAATGATGAACAACACAATAAATGAAATTAAAAATTCTCTAGAAGGAATCAATAGCAGAATAACTGAGGCAGAAGAGCAGATAAGTGACCTGGAAGATAAAATAGTGGAAATAACTATCGCAGAGCAGAATAAAGAAAAAAGAATGAAAAGAATTGAGGACAGTCTCAGAGATCTCTGGGACATATATTAAACGCACCAACATTCAAATTATAGGGGTGCCAGAAGAAGAAGAGAAAAAGAAAGGGTCTGAGAAAATATTTGAAGAGATTATAGTTGAAAACTTCGCTAATATGGGAAAGGAAATAGTCAATCAAGTCTAGGAAGCACAGAGAGTCCCATGCAGGATAAATCCAAGGAGAAACATGCCAAGACACATATTAATCAAACTATCAAAAATTAACTTCAAAGAAAAAATATTAAAAGCAACAAGGAAAAAGCAACAAATAACATACAAGGGAATCCCCATAAGGTTAACAGCTGATCTTTCAGCAGAAACTCTGCAAGCCAGAAGGGAGTGGCAGGACATATTTAAAGTGATGAAAGGGAAAAGCCTACAACCAAGATTACTCTACACAGAAAGGATCTCATTCAGATTTGACAGAGAAATTAAAATCTTTAGAGACAAGCAAAAGTTAAGAGAATTCAGCACCACCAGACCAGCTTTACAACAAATGCTAAAGGAACTTCTTGAGGCAGGAAACATGAGAGAAGGAAAAGACCTACAATAACAAACCCCAAACAATTAAGAAACTGGTAATAAGAACATGCATATCAATAATTACCTTAAATGTAAATGGATTAGATGCTCCAACCAAAAGACATAGACTGGCTGAATGGATACAAAACCAAGGCCCGTATATATACTGTCTACAGGACACCCAGTTCAGACCTAGGGACACATACAGACTGAAAGTGAAGGGATGGAAAAAGATATTCCATGCAAATGGAAATCACAAGAAAGCTGGAGTAGCAATATTCATATCAGATAAAATAGACTTTCAAGACACAAAGAAGGACACTACATAATGATCAAGGGATCAATCCAAGAAGAAGATATAACAATTGTAAATATTTATGCACCCAACATAGGAGCACCTCAATACATAAGGCAAATGCTAACACCCATAAAAGGCGAAATTGACAGTAACACAATAATAGTAGGGGACTTTAACACCCCACTTTCACCAATACATAGATCATCCAAAATGAAAATAAATAAGGAAACACAAGCTTTAAAAGACACATTAGACCAGATAGATTTAATTGATATTTATAGAACATTCCATCCAAAACAACAGAATACACTTTCTTCTCAAGTGCTCATGGAACATTCTCCAGGATTGATCATATCTTGGGTCACAAATCAAGCCTTGGTAAATTTAAGAAAACTGAAATTGTATCAAGTATCTTTTATTACCACAAAGCTATGAGAATAGATATCAATTACAGGAAAAAATCTGTAAAAAATACAAACACATGGAGGCTAAACATTGCACTACTAAATAACGAAGAGATCACTGAAGAAATCAAACAGGAAATCAAAAAATAGCTAGAAATAAATGACAATGAAAACATGACAACCCAAAACCTATGGGATGCAGCAAAAGCAGTTCTAAGAGGGAAGTTTATAGCAATACAAGCCTACCTCAAGAAACAAGAAACATCTCAAATAAACAACTTAACCTTACACCTAAATCAATTAGAGAAAGAAGAACAACAACAACAACAAAAAAAAAACCCCAAAGCTAGCAGAAGGAAAGAAATCATAAAGATCAGATCAGAAATAAATGAAAAAGAAATGAAGGAGACAATAGCAAAGATCAGTAAAACTAAAAGCTGGTTCTTTGAGAAGATAAACAAAATTGATAAACCATTAGCCAGGCTTATCAAGAAAAAAAAGGGAGAAGACTCAAATCAACAGAATTAGAAATGAAAAAGGAGAAGTAACAATTGACACTGCAGAAATACAAAGGATCATGAGAGACTACTACAAGCAACTATATGCCAATAAAATGGACAACCTGGAAGAAATGGACAAATTCTTAGAAAACTACAACCTTCCAAGACTGAACCAGGAAGAAATAGAAAATATGAACAGACCAATCACAAGCACTGAAATTGAAACTGTGATTAAAAATCTTCCAACAAACAAAAGCCCAGGACCAGATGGCTTCACAGGTGAATTCTATCAAACATTTAGAGAAGAGCTAACGCCTATCCTTCTCAAACTCTTCCAAAATATAGCAGAGGGAGGAACACTCCCAAACTCATTCTACAAGGCCACCATCACCCTGAGACCAAAACCAGACAAAGATGTCACAAAAAAAGAAAACTACAGGCCAATATCACTGATGAACATAGATGCAAAAATCCTCAACAAAATACTAGCACACAGACTCCAACAGCACATTAAAAGGATCACATACCAAGATCAAGCAGGGTTAATCCCAAGAATGCAAGGATTCTTCAATATACACAAATCAATCAATGTAATACACCATATTAACAAACTGAAGGATAAAAACCATAAGATAATCTCAATAGATGCAGAAAAAGCTTTCAACAAAATTTAACAACGATTTATGATAAAATCTCTCCAGGAAGTGGGCATAGAGGGAATCTACCTCAACATAATAAAGGCCATATATGACAAACCCACAGCCAACATCGGTCTCAATGGTGAAGAACTGAAACCATTTCCACTAAGATCAGGAACAAGACAAGGTTGCCCATTCTCACCGCTGTTATTCAACATAGTTTTGGAAGTTTTAGCCACAGCAATCAGAGAAGAAAAAGAAATAAAAGGAATCCAAATTGGAAAAGAAGAAGTAAAACTGCCACTGTTTGCAGATGACATGATACTATACATAGAGAATCCTAAAGATGCTACCAGAAAACTCCTAGAGCTAATCAATGAATTTGGTAAAGTAGCAGGATACAAAATTAATGCACAGAAATCTCTTGCATTCTTATACACTAATGACGAAAAATCTGAAAGAGAAATTAAGGAAACAATCCCATTTACCATTGCAACAAAAAGAATAAAATACCTAGGAATAAACCTTCCTAAGGAGACAAAAGCCCTGTATGCAGAAAACTATAAGACACTGATGAAAGAAATTAAAGATGACACAAACAGATGGAGAGATATACCATGTTCTCAAATTGGAAGAATCAACACTGCGAAAATGACTATACTACCCAAAGCAATCTACGGATTCAATGCAATCCCTATCAAGCTACCAATGGCATTTTTCACAGAACTAGAACAAAAAATTTTGCAATTTGTATGGAAATACAAAAGACCTCAAATAGCCAAAGCAATCTGAGAAAGAAAAACAGAGCTGGAGGGATCAGGCTCCCTGTCTTCAGATTATACTACAAAGCTACAGTAATCAAGACAGTATGGTACTGGCACAAAAACAGAAATATAGATCAATGGAGCAGGATAGAAAACCCAGAGATAAACCCAGGCACATATGGTCACCTTATCTTTGATAAAGGAGGCAAGAATATACAATGGAGAAAAGACAGTCTCTTCAATAAGTGGTGCAGGGAAAACTGGACAGTTACATGTAAAAGAATGAAATTAGAATACTCCCTTATACCATACACAAAAATAAACTCAAAATGGATTAAAGACCTAAATGTAAGGCCAGACAGTATAAAGCTCTTAGAGGAAAGCATAGGCAGTACACTCTATGACATAAATCACAGCAAGATCCTTTTTGATCCACCTCCTAGAGAAATGGAAATAAAAACAAAAATAAACAAATGGGACCTAATGAAACTTAAAAGCTTTTGCACAGCAAAGGAAACCATAAACAAGACAGAAAGACAACCCTCAGAATGGGAGAAAATATTTGCAAACGAAGCAACTGACAAAGGATTAATCTCCAAAATATACAAGCAGCTCATGCAGCTCAATATCTAAAAAACAAGCAACCCAACAGAAAAATGGGCGGAAGACCTAAATAGACATTTCTACAAAGAAGATATACAGATTGCCAACAAACACATGAAAGGATGTTCTACATCACTTATCATTAGAGAAATGCAAATCAAAACCACAATGAGGTTATCACCTCACACTGGTCAGAATGGCCATCATCAAAAAAATCTACAAACAATAAATGCTGGAGAGAGTGTGGAGAAAAGGGAACCCTCTTGCGCTGTTGGTGGGAATGTAAATTGATACAGCCACTATGGAGAACAGTATGGAGGTTTCTTAAAAAACTAAAAACAGAACTACCATATGACCCAGTAATCCCACTACTGGGCATATACCCTGAGAAAACCATAATTCAAAAAGATTCATGTACCACAATGTTCATTGCAGCTCTATTTACAGTAGCCATGACATGAAAGCAACCTAAGTGTCCCTCGACAGTTGAATGCATAAAGAAGATGTGGCACATATATACAATGGAATATTACTCAGCCATAAAAAGGAATGAAATTTAGTTATTTGTAGCGAGGTGGATGGACCTAGAGACTGTCATACAGAGTGAAGCAAGTCAGAAAGAGAAAAACAAGTACCGTATGCTAACACATATATATGGAATCTAAAAAAAAAAAAAAGGTTCTGAAGAAGCTAGGGGCAGGACAGGAATAAAGACGCAGATGTAGAGAATGGACTTGAGGACACGGGGAGGGGAAGGGTAAGCTGGGACGAAATGAAAGAGTAGCACTGACATATATACACTACTAAATGTAAAATAGATAGCTAGTGGGAAGCAGCTGCATATCACAGGGAGATCAGCTCTGTGCTCTGTAACCACCTAGACCGGTGGGATAGGGAGGGTGGGAGGGAGATGCAAGAGGGAGGGGATATGGGGATATATGTATACGTATAGCTGATTCACTTTGTTATACAGCAGAAACTAACACAACAATGTAAAGCAATTATACTCCAATAAAGATGTTAAAAAACGAAGAAGGGCAAACCGTAAGGTGTTGTAGGGCATAGCGTATGTGAAAGGAGTCACAATAGCAAATGCTTACACAGTGCTTACTGTGTGGCTTGCACTATTCTCTGTGTGCGTACATTTATTTTATTTTTACTTTATTTTATTTTTTTTATTTACTCACTTGATTCTCATAGCAACCTAATGAGATAAGATGATCATCCCCATTTTACAGATGAGAAAATCAAGTCACAGGCAGTATAAGCAACTGCCGCAAATCACACAGCAAGTGACAGAGCCAGGATTTGTACCAAGACAGGCTAGCTCTGGAGCATACACTCTTAACTGCCATGCTCCACTACCTTTGTGATAGATTATTGCAACAAGCCATGCTTAAGGAGATTCGATGTTATCATGGAGGGCAAAGGGAGCCACTGAAGAATTTTATACAGAGAGAGGGACCACCACACACAGAGTAAAGGGGGCAGATTTGAGGGTAGGAGTAGCCCTTAGAAGATTGATAGTAGAACGAGAGAAAGAAAAGTCTGAACCAGGGTCATTGTACTAAGGGTGGAAAGGAGAAGATGAACTTGAGGAAAATTCTGGCATTTGAATTAACAGGACTTTGTGATTGATCAGAATTGGGCATATGGGGTGGAGTCAAGAATGTCACCCAGGGCTTCCCTGGTGGCGCAGTGGTTGAGAATCTGCCTGCTAATGCAGGGGACACGGGTTCGAGCCCTGGTCTGGGAAGATCCCACATGCCGCGGAGCAACTAGGCCCGTGAGCCACAACTACTGAGCCTGCGCGTCTGGAGCCTGTGCTCCGCAACAAGAGAGGCCGCGATAGTGAAGAGGCCCGCGCACCGCGATGAAGAGTGGCCCCCGCTTGACGCAACTAGAGGAAGCCCTCGCACAGAAACCAAGACCCAACACAGCCAAAAATAAATATAAAATAAATAAATTAATTAATTAAAAAAAAAAAAAAGAATGTCACCCAGAGTTCTAATTTGGATGGAAAACAGAGTTAAGGGGGAGGGATGATAGTCAGTTTTGGACAGGCTGAGTTTGGGGTGTCTGTGGGCACCAGCGGGGATGGAGGGCAGGCAGCCGGACGTGTGGACACTTCTACAGTGGCAGTGTGGTCAACAGCTTTGTGTGAGTGGAATGGAGGAGGGGGTGAGGATAAATGCTGCAGCAAGTCCCATAGCCTATGCATCCCCCTACCTCTGAGTACCTCTCCACAAAATGGGTTGTCAGCGTCTATCACTTGTCAGCCTCTCCAAGGTACTGACACATTCATTTTTAGCCGACATTCAGCTATTTCTCTACAAGCAGGCAAAGTTAGATTTTCACTTATCAAACTCTATTCATTATTCTAATTTAACTTCTCTGCAACCAGAGTTAGAAGCTGTTTTTAAGTGGAAGGTTATGCTGATCTGAAAGACACAATTGCTTCATACCAGCATGACAGGTCAATTTAAGAATGCAAGAGGCTGATAGCATAATTTCCAGGCTCATTTCTGAGAGCTCAAACTCATTCCAGTGGTTTGGGGCCTCTCAGGCAGTTTGCTTAAGAAGCAAAACTCCTTTGACTGCTGTTGCAGATTTAGGTCAGGGCATCTTAGCCAAAGAAATGGCTCCCAAATACTGAGTACCTCCTGGTGTTCTCTATAGCTTTCCCCATTTCAGTGGAAGACAGGAAAAGTGGCTTCTCTGCAGTAGACAGGGCTGTCATGTGCTCCATCCCCAAAGCCAATCCCAGGAAGCCACTTCCTTCTGAGTCGGCCTCCAATCAGCTCAGCCACTCCATCTCATCTCCGTCTGTCACCCTTTTAGTCCCCATTCATCACACCAGGAAAACAAATCAACATTAATCCTGCCACTGAAAACCATGGTATCTCATCTTGTACCACAAAACTCTGTCATTGGTTCAGCCTGACCGCTCCCTCACCCATCTTTATTTTTAAACAGATGTAGGAACACTCAAGGTGGTGGGAAGAAGGTAACATTCTATCAGGTGTATTGTTACAATGATTGCTAGTTTTCTATACAATAAGCACTCTCCCTTCCTGTTCTGCAGGGGGCAGCAAAACGCCCAGCTAGCAGACTGGAGGGGTCTCAACAAGAGGTAAGTGGCCACGGTTTCTTACTCAGCTGATAGTAAATACCTTTTGTCCCCTCATCCTTTCTCTTCTTCCTGCTGGCATATTGAGGTGACAGCTGGAGCTCCCCAGCCCTAGCTGCTGACCTCCAGACTTCTTTTACAAGTCAGAAAACAACCTGATAATGTGTTTAAGCCAGTGTATTTGAGTTTCGGTTCCTAGCAGCTCTGCTACTATGAGTCCCTCTGAGACCATGGAAAATAAGGAGACCTAGAATGGCCTTCCCCAGCCTTGGCAGATGTTTCTTTGAGAACAGCCACTAGAGCACTGCATTGTCATTACCATTATGTGTGCTTGTCTTCCACCCTAAATAGTGAGTTCCTTGAAGGCAAACACTTATTCACAATTACGTAGCAGCACCTTGCAAGGTGAGAAGTCTGCAAATGTATGTTGAATGAACAAGTGGAAACTGCACTGGGGTCTTGTATTGATGACTGAGTCCCGGGAATTGGCTAATTGATGACGCTATGCACCGTCAGCCTTGTATGCAGGATGCTGCCATTGTTACCAAAATGCAAAAGCCACCAGGCCCATTATCTCCACGCAGTGGTTGTTGAATCAATACATCCTTGGGATGAGAAGAAACCCGTCTTAGGCATTCAAATATTCTGCCATGGTTAGTCAACTCAACAAAAATGCATTATATATCTTTGCAGACTAGTCCACTTCTTTCATTAAATTTTTATGGAGGATCTTCCAGCACATGACAATTAAGCTTAACATCTGCTTTGTGAGTTAAATGTCCTCATTGCCCCCATTTTACTGATGAGAAGCCTGAGATCCAGAGGTTGAAATGACTCGCCCAAGGTCATGTGCCATTCCAGGTAAGGCAGGGATCTGAACCCAGCTCTGCCTACACTATTCCTAGTTACCTTGCTGCCTTTCTACTTCATAGCCGTTTTAGATCCGAGGCTGAGATGGTCTCAGTTCCAAAAGGGAAAACATGGGGCACAGAAGGAGACCTTTGCTTCTGGCCCTGTGATCTCTAGGCTCTTCCGGCTCCAAGTGGAGAAACAGGAGTGGGGAAGGAGAAAGGCCATGAGCCACTGGCAGTCCAAGGCCTCAGAGTCCCTCCTAAGACCTGAAAATGTGTGCAATTACCCAAATTAAAATCAATATGCTGCTTGGCTGGAAGGCTGCACAATTGTTTTTGAAGCTGGGTATATTATGTTCTAAATGTTTAACCTGGCAGAGGCCATAAACGACGAGTTCCAGGCCATTCGGAGCTTATATTGCCAACAAGACGGTCTAGGAGGCAGCTAAAGCCAAAAAAAATGACAGCAATCCCAACAGAGTGGCACAGACAAATTGATCTGGTTCAGACATGGATGTTAGACAGCAATTTGGGGTGAAAGAGACTCCTTCTTTGACAGGAGAAAGGCAGCGATAAAAGCAAAATTGTCGGCCGTCAGATCTCGCTTCCTGATGCTTGGGGAGGCTTCCCTGAGATGGCAAGAAAACTCATTATAGCCAAGGCAGACATGTTGATTTGTGGCACCAGACAATGAAGAAAGGCAATCCTACCCTCCAGATATTAAGAGATGACCATTTAGCTTATGTAAGTCTGATGCACTGCATGCCCCAGAGGGCACATCCTCCCAACCCGAAGCCTGCAGCTGAAATAAACACATATATATTCCCTGCCAGGGATTCTCCTCTCAAGGGGGAATGTATAGTATGGTGGCTAAATGCTCAGGCCTAAGTGTCAGAGAGATGTGGATTCAAATCCCAGCTTTCCTACCTACTGAGCACATGCCTCTTTGTACTCTGTCTAGGCCTCTGTTTCCTCATCTAGTCTATTCCTCTGAGGAACAGAAGGAGTACTGGTCTACCAGCACTGCGGTGAGAATTAAATCAATAATTGGCACCGTCGATGGTATAGAGTAAGTGTTGAATAAATGGGAGCTGTTCATATTGTTTCTCAGTGTGCCACAGAGCACGGACCAGGCATAACAATATTTAAATGCCAGGCAAGGTCACAACGCAGCTTCTCCTTTCTGTACTGCAGGAATTAGGCACATTCTTGGCAACGGACTGTGTCTGGCATCTCTCAGTTACTATTATGCCAAGGGTGTGGCCTGAGGGCTTCAGAGCAGGGCGGAACTTGAGCTTGAAACAAGCTCACTGAAATGTATCAGATTTAAACCAGATGTATCTGGTTTATCAGATTGAACCCTGCTTCCGGAAATATCCTCAGGGGATGAAGACCATCACAGACTGTACCCTCATTACATGCCAGACACTATATCAAGCACTTCACAGCTATTTACACTGATTTCTCACAGCACTGTGAACTAACTGAGGCACAGAGAGGGTAGGAAATTTGCCCACGGTCACACAGCAGCCTTGGAAGGAGGCAGAAACCACGAGTTTTCCAAATTTGGATTTCTAAATCCAGTATTCTTTCTACCACATCACAGCTGTGCCTTTATTTATAGAAGCATAAATAAGACTGCAAAGGAAATGTTTAGCTTGCTTAAGAAAGCCAACAGTTTTTGAATCTAAAAATTAATTTAACCCATCTGTCTACAGAAACTTACTGCATTAATTACAAATGTTCTTACCTGTTCAGTTAAAAAAGAACAAATATGTAAAATTGCTACTTGTAATGAGATATTATGTCAATAGTGCACATCACCTAGTTATTTTCACTGAGAGACATCACTGTGTAGTAGAAAATATGGGAGCTTTGAAGTCTGAGAAATGGGTTCAAATCCTGGCTCTACCACACACCAGTTCTGTGGTTTTGGACAAGCTCCTTAACGTCACAAAACCTCAATTTCCTCATATGTAAAAGGCAGTTATTAATACCAATTTCAGTGTTGCTTGGAGGATTAAATGAGATAGTATACCTAATTAAATAAGGCACCTAATACAATGCCTGGTACCTAGCTGATTCTAAATAATGGGAAGATATCATTATTCCTAAGAAATAACAATACTTCTGTAAAATATCCTCCAATTCAGACATAGTACTAGCTCAAATAAGCAAGTTTCACTAAAAGCAACCTTCTGATAAGCCAGAAATTCCAGTTCCAAGAATCCAGTCAAAGGAAATGCTCACATCTGCAGAGAAAGATATGTGTGTGATGATATTAATTACACATGGTTTATAATAGTGGGAAAATGGGAAACAACCTATTTATGTATCAAAAGAGGAATGGTTAAACAAATTTTGATTTATCTATATCAGAGCAAACTTTTCCTATAAAGAGCCATAAACAATTTTAGCCTTTGTGGGCCATATAGCCTATGTCACAACTACTCAGCTCTGTTGTAGCACTAATCACTCATAGCAAATGCGTGAAAGAATGGACATGGCCATGTCTTTTTAAAAAAAAACCCACTTTATTTACAAAACGTAATGGAAGGCCAGATTTGACTTCAGTGTTTTCTGGCCTCTGATGTGTATGATTGAATACTATGCACCATTAAAAAATAAATAAAGTAGACCTGCATATATTTAGACAGAAAGATATTCACAAGGACTCCTACAAATCATAATCATAAGAAAAAGGTAAAAATGCAATAAAAATTGGGGGAAGAATATGGACAGGTAATTCATAAAGGAGAAAATTCTCAAGTAGCCAGGTTGAAAAGTTGTTCAACCATCTAATTGATTAACTTTTCCAAATGCAAAGTAAAACAAGAAGATTCGATTTTTCACTCATCAGATCTGCAAGAATTAAAACACTGACAAAATCAAGTGTTGATGATACTGTAGAGAAAAGAGTACTCTCATACACCACTGGGAGAAATATAAAGAGGACAATCACTTTGGATAGTTCCTTGACAGTCTATTAAAACTGCAAATGTGTATATCCCATGATCCAGCATTTCCTCTTCCTGGGTCTCTACCCACACGAAACCAGTTTCACATGTATGCAAGAAGATTGGATAAGAAAACTAAATGAAACATTATAATAGCAAGAAATTGAAAGTGACATAAAGGTCCACCAGTAATGGAATGGATAAATATGCAATACACTCATGTGACAGAATGCAATTCAGCAGTTAAAAGGGATAAACCAAACCTATGTTCATGAATGTAGCTAGATCTCAGAAATAGAATACCAAGTTTCAGAACAGTCCTTGCAATATGACACAAATTGTGTAAGCACTTGGACACAAGCAACAAACAACACTGCACATTTACCATGGGTACATGTGCATGTGTGCAAATGTGTTTAAAATCTGGAAAGATACACACTAACTCACGCAGTGGTTATCTCAAGCCATAGAGAAGATCAGGATTAAAAGTGGTGGTCAAAGGAGACTTTAGCTTTACCTATAATGTTCAAACTTCTTGAAAAGAATGTATCTATGTATTATTCTATAACTAAAATAAATTTAACAAAAAAGTTGTTCATGATATATTACATGAATAGCAAGTTACAAAACCATATATATTTTATGATGGCATTTTATTTTTAAAAGTATTATGAATTGTGTTTGTGTGTATGTGTCTGTTTGTCTGTCTGTCTGGAAGGGTATATACCAAATAGGTAACAGGTCGTATGGTTGTGGAATGGGAACTGGGGTCTGGGGAAGGAAAATATATTAGTCGTTTTGCTCAGGCTGCTATAACAAAACACCACAGATTGAGTAGCTTAAACAACAGAGATTTATTTCTCACAGTTCTGGAAGCTGGAAGTCCAAGATCTAGGTGCCAGCAAATGCGGTTTCTGGTGACGGTTCTCTTCCTGGCGGGTAGGTGGCTGTCTTCTTGCTATGTTCTCACATGGCCTTTTCCTCATTGCGTGCTCCCAGCAGAGTGAGGGGTGAAACAGGCAGAAGGATGGAGCTCTGAGGACATTAATCCTATCTGATTAGGGGCCCACCCTTATGACCTCATTTTAACCTTAATTAACCTTGGAGGCCCATCTCCAAATACAGCTATGCTAAGGATTGGGGCTCCAACATATGGATTTTTGAGGGAACACATTCAGTCCATAATAGATACTTTCCCTCTATTGATGAGAGTACAGTGTGGAAACCTACTGCAGCTGGATTGGCTAGGACCTAACCCCAGCTGTGCCACTTCAAAGCTGCATGGCCATGGGAAAGTCAACCTCAGTTTCTTCATCTGAAAAATCAGGATAATAACATTATCTAATTTGGTGCTTACTATGTGCCAGGTACTCGTGTATATATGTATTACCTCATTTAACCCTCACTTTAACCCTATGAGGTGGGATCGTATCCCCATTTTAGAGATGAGGAAACTGAAGTTCAGTGACTTACCCAAGTCACAACGCTAGAGCATGGCAGAGACCACAATCTTGAGTCATAATCAGTACTCTAAGTGTAAGTTATTGCTATTTTCACTTTATATAATATATACAAACATGTATAAATTTTCTAATCCTTGAATTTTATAACTTACAAGATATGTGTATACTGTGTATGTATACATATATATATGGAGTATTAGTTTCCTATTGCTGCTGTAACAAATTGCCACAAACTTAGTGCTTAAAACAATAAAAATTTATTTTCTACAGTTATGAAGGTCAGAAGGTCACCACCGAGGTGGTGACATCACTGTTTTCCTTCTGGGGACTTTAGAGGAGAATCCGTTTCTTTGCCCCTTCCAGCTTCTAGAGGACACCTACATTGCTGACGCATGGTCTCTTTCTCCATCTTCAAAGCGCATCACTCCACCCTCTGGCTCCATCACCACATCTCCTTTTTCTGACTCTGACTCCTCCTGAATCCCTCTTGTAAGGACTTTACCATTACATTGGGCCTACCTGGATAGTCCAAGATCATCTCCCTACCTTGAGATCCTTAAATTAAACATCTACAAAGTCCTTTTTGCCATGTAAGGTTACATGTTCACAGATTCCAGGGATTAGGAAGTGATCATCTTTGGGGGCCATTATACTGTCTAATATTTCTCTATATATACATATATACACATACATATATATATACAATTTAATGGAGGAAATCTGACATATAATTCACATTATATAATATATACTGATTAACAGCACATATGCCTTCACAGCACATTAGACATAAACTATATTTCCATATATATACTTTTTTAATGGACGAAGTCTGAGTTCAAGAAAAGAGAATCTGGCTGAACCTCCTGCCCAGGAGATAGGGGGGCCCAAGGAGCTCAGGTCTCATGTCTGCCCGTGTGGTTCGGAATCACTGATCCAACCCAACACAGCAAGTCAGAAGAAAGCGGTGACTCACTGGACACACAAGTCCCCTGGCCCCAAAGCACTGCAGATGTTTGATTTGGGACAATAGGAGTCCACTTTCACCAGTGGGTCCGGCAAGCAGATGCAGATAGAGTCCAAGGGCGGCTTGTCCAGACTGGTCCCAGGGCTGGATCTGCATCAATTCTGACACAGCTCTCCGACACCTCGCTGCTCAGGCTTTGGCAATGTCTCCTAACATAGCTTCACTCTAACCAACCTAAGCACTAAACCTTCTGCTCCAGAACAGAAGAGAGCCTTGCAGTTTCCTTGAAAAATCCTTGCATCTGGTGTTCGGCTGTAAGAGACTCAATGCTGTCCCTTAGTCGATTCTATTTCTTCCTGAAAACACTCCCCATGCAATCCCATGCATTTTAATTTCCAATCAGCAATGCTTTGTCAAGGTAACCGTGGTGCTGTTGAGTGACAAGTCTCAGCGGCTGCTGTACAGACCCTCAATTACCTCCCAGCTGAGTCTGTTTCAAGAGACCGTCTACAGTTCTGAGTTATACACGCCCTGCCCCTCCACCCCATGCTGTGTTACCTGGACTGACCCAGCTCCCTCCATGCGTGAGCCCCACCAGGATATTCCTCTGCTTTGACTTTCAGTCTCTGCCAGACCCTTTTCCAGTAGTTGAAGAGATAAATATGGTAGATCGGTAAACATGGTCAATTCACAATCTGTCACTCTAGCTGCACTGGGCAGATGAAGCCAGGCCACAGCAGGAGGGCAGAGGGGGAAGGTCAGAAGCCAGAGAAGCCAATCTTCATGCATGCCCTGCTGCTGCCAACTGGTCAAGAGAGAGGCAGGTGACACCCAAGTGCCATCTGGGGCATGAGCCTTGAGCAGACTGAGACAATGTCCGTGTCACTAACCCTGTCACCACACCTTGAGCAAGCCACTCCTATTTACTGAGTCTGAGTTTCCTTATTAGATCAGTTTATGGGGCAATTAACATCCTGTGTAACAGCCCATGGCACTGTCACTTGCATTTATTACAGATCATCATTAAGATTTCTTCCAGCTCAAAGAATCTACAACATTTTATTGAGGTAGCTCTAAATTATGCATGGAAAAAAAAAAAAGAACCTAGACCATGATTTTTTTAATCAAAATTGTTCAAAATGAAAAGTTTGCACCACTGACAATTTTCAGTGTTGGTCAAGAATGTGATTGTTTAAACATGTTTTCCATTCCTTCATTTCTTACACAAATCTTTTAAAGGAAATGGGTGTTGAAAACTGACAAACAGTATATTCTATCTGAAGTCAACTTGGAATTCCTGTCTTGTAAGACATAACACACCTCTGGATACTATAAGCCATGTGACTGAGGGTTTTTCTTCCTTATTTTAAATATGATTTGGATCTATCAAATGTAACAGTTTTTCACAGGGCCCAAGACATAGCAGCATAGAAAAGAGAAGGAAGGGCCATGCATTAAGAAAAGGGAAATGGCTACTGAAGGGGTCCCCAGCCCTTGGGCTGGGGACCAATACTCATTCGCGGCCTGTTAGGAACCAGGCCGCACAGCAGGAGGTGAGCAGCAGGTGAGTGAGCTGCTCCCCATCGCTCCCCATCACTCGCATTACCACCTGAACCATCCCCCCAACCCCGTCCGTGGAAAAATTGTCTTCCACGAAACCGGTCCCTGGTGCCAAAAAGGTTGGGGACCGCTGGTCTACTGAACACCTATTGTGTGTCAGGTGCTATACCAGACACTTCCTATGAGACAGATGTTACCCTTAAATCCCAAATGATGAAATACACTCAGAGATATTATTAAGTGGCCCAGGTCACACAGCTAATTATGCAGATGTGGGATTCATAATCTATCTCTAAATTCCATGCTATTCTTTTTATATCATGCTGTCTCTCCAGCATGTTAAAGCAGGATAAGTTTTCAAACAACCACAGAGAAGAGGATGTTGGACGTGACCATAAAATCTGCAAGTGAGCAATATATTATGACAAAGATTATGACAGATAGAGTTAGTTAATCATAAAACTGAACTTCAGTTCTCTCTGCATTTAACTGAACATTTATATTACCCAAGGGAGAGAGTCCAAGCTTGTAAGCCTATTCTTGGAATTGGGCTGTGGGAATGAGGTCAAAATTCAATTTTTTTTCCCCAAAATACCCAGAGGTTTTTAATGCCTCCCATAAGTCTGTTTCTCCACCTCCATCTTCTTCCCCCAAACGGCACAGGCTCAGCCTATACCTTTCAGAGTGTTGACAGCTGAAGAGCCGGACGTATCACAGGGGACAGTGAGAAGGAGCTTGGCAATGACTTGCGACTGAGTAGCATCACCTCCAAGAAGGTGCCAAGAGGTGGAAGAAGCAGGGTTTGTGTGGATCCTCGGTCACGGCTCCATTTCACTGCATCATCCACACTTGCACTGCTGCCTTCCCAGGGCTTACAGGACTACAAAGAACTCAGCATTGCAAAGAATGGCCCTACTCTCTTTTCCATACTACTGTGTCTTAGATCCCGTCAAAAAAATTGTCACGTTTGATGAATACAGAACATATTTTACATGAGGAAGCAAAAAAACTCATTCAAGTATCTTATGGTATCAAAAGGGATGCTACCTCTCACAAGACAGGAATTGACTCTAGACTGAGGTGTATTAACCTTGTGATTCGTGACATTTTAAGCCAGATAATTCTTTGTGAGAATTACAAAGTGGAGTGGTCTGTATCCCTCAATCCCAACCCCCTTTCCCCTGGTTAACTCCTACTCATCCTTTAAGTTTCTGCTTAAATATCACTTCCTCTGGGCGGTCTTCCCAGCCTTCCCAGACCCAATCCCAACCCCCTTTCCCCTGGTTAACTCCTACTCATCCTTTAAGTTTCTGCTTAAATATCACTTCCTCTGGGCGGTCTTCCCAGCCTTTCTGAAGTTTGGATGACATATCCTTCCAATGTGCTCCCAAAACACCCTGAACTTCCCCCACATGTTGTAATGGTCTGTTTACTTAGATGATACCGCAGAGAATTTATATAATGTTCTGATCCATGGCTGTCTGTTTTTCACTTTCCCAATCGAATTCCTCATTCATTGGTTTTGTCCCCCTGTAGCATCTTTGCCAAATTGTCATCAAGCCTCTACCTTCATACCTTTGATGATGGAGAACCCACTACTTTTCAAGACCTCCATCTTATGCTGAAGAGTTAAAAGTGTGTCCTTATAGTAACCCCCAGTCTTTCTTTTTTCATCTCTTCTTGACCCTAGCTTTACCCCTAGGGGCCACCACTTTCAGAATGACAGGTAGATGTAGGCAACTCAGAATTGCTTAGTATTCTCAACTCAAGCTGGCCTCTGCCAACCATCCAATCTCTTTTGAGCTCATATCTCCTTGGCCAGTCAGCTGTGCTTATTCAGGGAATACAGACTCTTGCTTTCTGAATGAGATGTGCAATGAGAAAGGCAAACTCCAGAGGGATGAATAAATGTCTTCCAGGCCCAGCCTCGGAGGTTGGATCTGGGTCTGCGTCCCTGACCCCACTTAGCAGGGAGCAGAGTATCAACTATGCAACATCTGGAATCAGAAGCCCCTGTGCCCCTGCCTGAGTTTTATGAATGCTCTCGAGATACCAAGTAGAAGCAAACTCTGCATATACCGTTGGGAAATCCAAAGGTGTGTACCAAACCTCAAATCTGGTCACTTGCTCAGTGCAGGTGAATGTTTTTATCCCCTCCTCAAATTCATATGTTGAATCGCTAACCCCCAGCATGATGGGGGTTTTTGTAAATGGGGCCTTTAGGAGGTAATTAGGGTTAGAGTAGTTCATGAAGATGGAGCCCTCATGATGCGAAAAGTGGCCTCATAGGAAGAGGAAGAGGAGAGAGATCTCCACACGCACTGAGGAAAGGCGACATGAGGACATTGTGAGAAGGAGGGCATCTGCAAGCCAGGAAGAGAACTCTCACCGAGAATCAAATTGGCTGGAACCCTGATCATGGACTTCCCAGCCTCCAGAATGGTGAGAAATAAATTTCTGTTGTTTAAGTCACTCAGACTATTGCATTTGTTCTGGCAGCCTGAGCAGACCAATACAGGGAACCCAGAAAGAGGTTCATGCATATAAAATAGCAAAATCATTGAGTCAGCTTTCTCACCTCAAGGCTCACCCCACTCGGGTCACCATCAGCCCACCTTCATACACACAGGCTGCTCAAGTAAACAGATTTCTCTCTCCAAATGACAGGTCCCCTGGTACAGTGTGAGGCTCTTTGCTTCCCCTGAAGCCAACTTCAGACCTTCCAGCACCCTGCACCCCAGAGATCCCCACCATTTCTCAGAACAGAGCAGTTAGATGTGCATCTAGCCGGCAGCACCCGTATTACTTTAGATGCAATTTCAGGGTTTCGTGGAAGAAAACCTTTTCTTCCCCAGGGGGCTCCTGTCTTCATTCGTCCTCTAAATTATTCTCCACACTGCTGCCAAAGGGGTCTTTCTAGAACACAAATCTGATCTTGCTACTGCCCTGCTTAAAGCCCTTTGAATGACTGCCCACTACATTTAGGGTAAAATACAGACTTCATTATCAAATCCCTTTGTACTCTCCCTGCCCTCTTCCTGGGGGGTCACAGCTGACCACTCACCATGTGTACCCTATATTACACGTCTCACCCATCTGGAAATTCCCTAAAGGTACATGCTCTCTAGTACTGTTGTACCCTTGTCTGTGCCAGTCCCCCTGTCTGGGATGACACCCTCCCCGCATCCTCATCATCTGGAAGAATCCTTACTGGTCCTTTAAGAATCAGCTCCACTTCTCTGGGAAGTATTCTGCGACCTGCCCACCCCACTTCCTACCCACCAGGCTGAATTTGTTGCCTCTCCTCTATATTCCCACAGCTCGTATGCTTCCCCTAATATAAAAACACGTCACAAACTTCTGTATGTCTTTTAATCTGCTCATTTCTCCACCTCACCTTCAAACCCGGACAATGATTAGTCTTTATTTATAGCCCTCATGTTCAGTGCAGAGCCTGGAACATAGTAGGTGCTCAATATATAGGTTTTGAATGAATGAATGATGACTGAGATAATGAATAGTCTCACCATTATGATAATTCCTGCACCCAGACCGCAATCTGGTTAACACTATATTAACATCTCTTGTATATCCCCTTCCAACTGAATTATGCCCCTCTACCCAAAGGGGGTGGACACTCATCATCACCATCATTATCATAATGATAATCACTAACACTTAGGTAGCATTACTATATACCAGCCACTGCTCTAAGCCATAAGCCGTATACATATGACTCATTAATCAATTACTTGACAAATATGACAGCATTTCCCAGTGACCTAACACTAGTATTTCTGTTCCAGAATTAGGGTACCTTGGAAACCTGCTTTAGAAGTCCAGAGGTTGCTTGGGGGGCACTGACTGCTGTAGTGGACATCCATGGGGTATCCAGTACTCCCACATCACCTTATCCAATTTACATAGTTCCTACGGCAGCTGCTGAGCTCTTGCATTTACACACCATGCTCGCTTTCTCCTCAGGACTTTATTTTTTTTTTCTTTTTAAATTAATTTTTATTGGACTACAGTTGATTTACAATGCTGTGTTAGTTTCAGGTGTACAGCAAAGTGATTCAGTTATACATATACATGTATCCCCTCTTTTGTAGATTCCTTTCCCTATAGGTCATTACAGAGTGTTGAGTAGAGTTCCCTGTGCTACACAGCTCCTCAGGACTTTCTTGAACAACCCTCTGATTTTCTGCTCAACTGAATGGTCAATGATGGAAGGGGCTGTGTCTGTTTTCTTCACTTCTTTATTCCCAGGGACTAGCAAAGTGTATGCCATACAGTTGGTGCCCAATAAATATTTATGGAATGAATTCATGAGTCAGCACATCAACAGAAATGGTAGAGTTCTGAAGAACTTCCCACCCAACCACTGTGAGCCTCTGCAAAACACTCCAGCCTCCAACAGAAGGGCTTCTCTAGGGCAAGAATACTCTGTCTGCCTGGTTTTCAGACCCTCTTCCTCTGACGATGCTGGGCACTCAGTGACAAATCTGGTCATAAGGGGCTCCCCGCTGCAAGCTCATTGCAGATCAGCTTTCCCTATTAGCAAGATCCAGCTGCCATTAGGTTTCAGCTGCAGCCAAGCTAATGCACATAAGGATGTGAGATTCTCCAGCTTGACTGAGGCTTGATAGACTTGATACTCCGAAACTCCTCTTTACTGGCTGCCTTGTACTAGGCATTTAGTAAAATGCCCATTTTATGAACTCTCAGGACATTTCTAGAGAGTGTAGGTCTCATTCCATGACATTTTTATTCTTAATTCCACTCATAGAAGGTAATCTTGACTTAAAGGTCTAAGGTTTCCGTGCCTGTACTCACTCATCATTGGAATCCCCA
The DNA here is from genome assembly GCF_028023285.1 of Balaenoptera ricei. Lineage (NCBI taxonomy): Eukaryota > Metazoa > Chordata > Mammalia > Artiodactyla > Balaenopteridae > Balaenoptera > Balaenoptera ricei. The sequence goes on from NC_082646.1 coordinate 69,172,269, forward strand.
TAATTGAAATAACTACACCAGCAGCAGCAGTGGAGGCGGCCACAGCCCCAGTGATGGGGTCAAGACCATCAGTAGCCCTTCTTCCACAGTGGCAGTAGCAAAAGCAAACTCAAGATAGGGTGGAAAATAACAGTTCGTTGAGATCTTTTTGTCTTTATCATTTAAATCCATGCAGACTTCTTTTATCTACCCTCCTCCTCTTTGTCCCCTGCCCTGCCCTCTCTTCACTTTCCTGTGCTCTCAAGGTCACTGCTAAGGTGGCATTGGAGGCTGTTGGGGATCAGAGGAGAGGAAGGAGAGGTCACAGGGAAAGTGCTCGAATCTCTCCTCCTCTCTCCTGCACTCAAGTGTTCTCTTTCCCCAGGTCTCACTACTCCCCTGCCCCCACTCGCCCCCCATCCCAACCCTCCTTCAGCAAGTTGGCACATGGCTTCTGGCTCCCCTGGCTCCAGCCCAACTTCCAATGTCCTGCTTTGATGCCAGATTCCTGAGCTTTGCAGCTGACAGTTTGGAGCCCTTGGCTGGCAGCCAGGGTGCTCCATTTCTCATTACTTTCCTCACTGCAATTCATTTCCTTGTGATTGGAGACAATTAGGATGCCAGCAAACGGCTGGCCCAGCCCTGGTTGGCAGTTACATAACCACAAACATGTGTGCCCTGCCCCATCGGAAGCAGGGGAGTTGCTAAAGAGGAGGGTTAATTACAAAGTGTGGGTCACCCCAGCACAGCCCCTCACTGCATTTCACACAATGTTGGAGAGAGGCCAGGCACTGAAGCCTTGGCTGCAAGGACCAAAATAACTGAACAGTGGTCCTTTTGAGGAGAGAATTGCCGAGTCCTGTTTATGGGGGCAGAAATGGGTGGGGAGGGGCACAGCTCTCTAACATGCCCTGTCCCTGAGAACCCTGTGGCATAATCCCCCAAGGTTACCCCAACAGCTGTAGAATCACAGGCTTTGGACCTCTTGGCCTGCTTGCTATACTCTTCCTCCTTAGGTTCCCCTGAATGACTCATGGCTTTGAGTCCCTACTCTTGTTTCCTGCTTCAAGATACTGAAATACATCCTAGAGTGTCTTTGATGTTGTTCAATTCTCCCACACCTCTTAGTGGACTGTGCCCTAATGAATCACTAGCCAGCCATACTGAGTGTCCTGAAAAAGCAATGTAAGGGCATCTCCATTCAACACCATCTGTGGACTCCTAGCCAGATCTTTTCCAGCCAGCCATATCTGTGCTTAAAGTTTTCCCTTTGACACCTTTCTATAAAAACCTAAACAAGAGCAGCTTCTTTGATTCCTTACTTTCTCCCGCTCCAAGCTGCCACAAGTTGTGTCAACCATCACTTCTGACATCAAAAATGGAAGACATGTCCCAACGTCAGAAGTTGAAAGAATTAGGGGAATTCCCTGGTCGTCCCATGGTTAGGACTCCATGCTTCCACTGCCAGGGGGCCCGGGTTCAATCTCTGATTGGGGAGCCAAGATCTTGCAAGCCATGCAGTGCAAAGAAAGGAAGGAAGGGGGCTTCCCTGGTGGCGCAGTGGTTGAGAATCTGCCTGCCAATGCAGGGGACACGGGTTCAAGCCCTGGTCTGGGAGGATCCCACATGCCACGGAGCAACTGGGCCGGTGAGCCACAACTACTGAGCCTGCGCGTCTGGAGCCTGTGCTCCGCAACAAGAGAGGCCGCGATAGTGAGAGGCCTGCGCATCGCGATGAAGAGTGGCCCCCGCTTGCCGCAACTAGAGAAAGCCCTCGCACAGAAACGAAGACCCAACACAGCCATAAATAAATAAATAAATAAATAAACTTGAAAAAATAAACTTTAAAAAAAAAAAAAAAAAGAAAGGAAGGAAGGGAGGAAGGAAGGAAGGAAGGAAGGAAGGGAGGGAGGGAGGGAGGGAGAGAGGGAGAGAGAGAGAGAGAAAGAAAGAAAGGAAGGAAGGAAGGAAGGAAGGAAAGAGAGAGAGAAAGAAAGAAAAAGAAAGAAAGAAAGAAAGAAAAGAAAGAAAGAGAAAGAAAGGAAGGAAGGAAGGAAAGAGAGAGAGAAAGAAAGAAAGTAAGAAAGAAAGAAAGAAAGAAAGAGAAAGAAAGAAAGAATTAGCAGAAAATCTTTGTTCTGAGCATGAGATGAATTGGGCATGTGGCTCAGAGTTAAGGCCGTAAACAATGTGAATCGACTGGAAGCCCACTTTGTAATGGGGAGCAATTCTGATGGCCGCAGGAATCTACCAGACCTTGGTTCCTACTTGCATCACTTGAGAGTTTTCGTATGATAGCAAAAATCTTCTCCAGTTCATTTTTGTCCATTCCCCCCTCACACATGGACAAGATGAGACTAATCCCTCCACGACTTCTTTCTTAGCCTCCAAAACTATCCCATTTTCCAATGTGTTTGCTGTACTTTTGATTGACTAATAATGTACCAGTAAACATTTTCAGATTTATTATCATGACTGTGTCTATTTTTATCAAATGCTAAGAAATATACTTTTCTAAAATACTATAAATGCTATCTATTAGCAGGAATCTGATGGCCCCACCATATTCCCTTTGGCTCTTCATTTTCCGTTTACAGTATGGACTTGGTTCCTTCTCCCACAAGGATATGACCTCTGGCCTTGTAAGAAAAGTATTTATATATTTCAGTTATCTATGACTCAAATGCTTCTAATGGGGAAGTTAAATCAGTTTTAAAGGTAAGGACCAGATCGTATACTGTGAAAGGCAGGGAGTGGCAGAGAATGAGCTTGATGGAGTAAGTGGAGGCCAAATGATGATGGCTAAAAAATGTGCACCCTATCTTGTAGACAAGTAGAATGCTTAACATCTTTTTTCTGTAGACAAATGATGACACTGTTCAGATGCACAATGCCAAAGGCATACCCAGATTTACACACGATTCCCCAACTACTAGCTATAAATCCCCCCTTCCGCTCCCCATCAAGGAGCACCTCACTGCCCAAGTGATTTAGCCTGAAGTTATTGTAGAAATAAACATGTATCCACTATAATAATCAAACAGATAAATCATTCACAATCTTCAGGACTTTAACTCTTATTACTAACAAGTTTCTGACAACATGCAGAGATTTCTGTCTATTTTGTTTATTGATGTACTCCCCAAATACCTACAACAGTAACTGACACATAGTAGATGCTCAATAAATATTTGTTAGATAGATGGATAAGTCTGCCTTACAACTGATGTGACAAACCGGTGTGTTATGACACCAGAGGCTGAGAACACTGCCACTGAAGGCTTTTAAGTAAAGGGTTGACAGGATCATATGCATGTTTTCGAAAAATCACTCTGCCTGCTGTGTAGAGGAAGAGCCCAGCAGCAGGAAAACCCATTAGGAGGTGATGCAGTGATGCATGTAGAAAATGATGAATTCCTGAACCATGACAGTGGTGATGGGGCTGGAGAAGAAGGAATGGATTCAAGAAATATTTAATAAAACTGAACAGAACTTAATCAAAGAATCTCTTTCCCACCGTGTCTTTGAACAGGACCAATTATGTAGTCCAGAGCCAAGCACCAGTAATGCTCATCATACTGAAATCATAATGACAAAGTCCAAAAACCATTATGTGTAGATAGAGTAGGAAGTCACCTCTATATTAGAATATCAGGAGCGCATGGAGGAGCCACAATCCAAAAATATCTATTCCACCCACTGCCTGAAATTACACCATGAAAGCTGCATTCCTTGGTTTTAATCCTTACCTCTGTAGATGACTTTAAAACATGTTAATATACTTGAGAAGGGAGAAAAGGAAAGTTTATTGAGTACAAACAATATGCAAGGCACTCTGCATACTTTTAGTGAATCCTCACAAGGATCTTGTGATTTTAATATTGTTAAGGGGAGACTGAAGCTCAGAGATACACAGGTAGTAAGCGATGAAGCTGAGATTTGAACCCATGTCTTTGTAGTTTCTTTTCTTGGCTGAATCCTAACCAATACCATCATTATTATTAATTAACTATTTTGATTTTGTTCCTTTTACAAATATGAGAGTAAAGGGCCTAAGAGAAGAGGAAGTGGTAGAGGCTCTGAGAGGTGTGTATGATGCAGACGAGATAGAATCAGTTCGTACATAACAAACTTGTTCAACTTCACAACTTTCCCTAAGACTACGCTTGGGTGCAGGCCTGGATTGGGAAGTATCCAGAAACAATCAGAGCCAGACAGACTGGTGTGGTCTGGGATCCTGAGCACACTCATTCTCATGAGCTACAAGCTAGCAAATCACAGCAAAATCTCTCAGTTGAAGATTCCCGTGATCTTGAAATAATATAATTAATCATCAATAATAATAATAAACCCAGACCAGGGAGCTGAAAATGGAGACAAAGAAGAGTAATTTCCTCCATTTTTACCAGAATAACGGAAGGAAACTAGCTGGCTCTGACCCTAAGTGGGATACTCCCCACATTTAGAAATTTACTTTTCTTTTGCAGATCTTCTCATTTTATTAATTCTACCTTACTTCTCTCCTCCAGAACTCAGTATTCTTCTACGTCTGAGCAGTCCTCCAGTCCCACTTCAAAGCTCCCAGAATTTTGCTTTTTTCTTATTTTTTCACCTGGACACCTATAACATCTAAAAGAGTTGGACTGTAATATCACACTTCATCAGTAGGAGCTGCCAACTATGCTGACATAAGGTTGTCCGCAGTGTCATCAAACCTAAAATAAATTAATTTCAGTTTATTGACACGAAGATGTACCCTTAATGGTTCTTAAGTTTGAAATCTGTGCATTGAGTTTACTACGTCAAGGCACAGAATGAGAAAAAGGGAGATGGGACATTAAGCTGAGAGGGAGGAAGGGCCAAGGTCAGAAAGTGGAGAGAAAGTAGGCAGGACCAGCTGAGTATCCTGAGTGAGAGCAGAGTGAGAGCTGGGTCAGAGTCAAACAATGGACTGAGGGTCAGTGAGAGACCAAGGTGCATCAGACACTCAGCTGGTTAAATCTGTCAGCTCTTGCAGAACTGATCAGGTTCAAGAGCTCTAATTCATGCCAACCAAACTTATGAGACATTGATTGATAAACCAAGTGCTACGCCATTAATTTTCAGAGAAAAATGTAAGTGATAATTGGTCTGGAACCCAGGACCTCCTCTGGACAGTGCTAGAGATAAGCTGACAGTATCTTGATCTTTGGCGCTCAATTCTTCTAGATCCTTTAAAACTCTTTCCCACTGTGAGCAATACTAAACAGACGCTGCATGCTGGTATGGCTGGCAAGGTTATGCCCTTTCTAGCCAACACATTCTAGAAAAACCTTCCTGAGACTAACCTGAGTTCTCATAGCAGTTACATCCATCCTTTCTTTCTTTCATTCAGTTAAAACTTATCAATGACTGCTATATGCCCAGCAATGCGCTAGCAGCAGGGGATATAACTGGTAAATGAGAGGTGTGGCCACAGTTCTTGTGAAACTTGCATGAGTTTCAAGAAGACAGACTACCACAGGGAAACAAAATCACCACGAAGTGTGTGAGGGGTATGAAGGCATAAGATATTGCAGAAAAGGATAATGGAGGGCCTCCTTAGATAGGATGTAAACGTAAATTTTAACTGGAGACCTGAAGAAGCCAATTTTACAAAGAAAGACAGAGAACATGGGGTAGGGGCCAGGATTCCAGGCAGGGATAAGATATGTGCAAAGCCTCTGAGCTGGGGAAGAACTTGGTGTGAAAGATGATCAGTGTTACTGGAATATCACGAGCAAGGGGGGGAGAGTCGCATGAGATGAAGTTGGAGAGAAAGTTGGGGACGGATCATTCAGAGCCTCGTGTGCTCTGATAAGGAGTTTGGAATTTATCTGAAGTGAAATGGAAGTCATGGAAGAATTTTAAGAAGTAGGGTGATGTGATGTGAGTTGAATATTTAAAAGATCACCCTGGCTGCTCCACGGAGAATGCATTTTGCCTTAGGTGAGTGTGGTGTCAGTCTAGATGGAGGGAGGTAAATTGAACTGAGAGACTGTTGGGAAGGAGAATTGACAGACTTATGCATGGATTGGATGCAGAGGAGGAAGAAAAGATAAAAATGACTCTTAGGTTTCTAGTAGGTGGTGGGACCTAAGAGAAAGACAAATTATTTTCTAGGAAATGTTTCTTCTACTAAGGTCAATGCTTTATGCTCTCAAAATTCTGGAGGCAAGCCTCTGTGTACTACTAGAGATTCTCCCTAAAGAATCTCTGGATCTGTTAAAATCAACTTAAAGAGGCTGTAGCTAGTAGGTGGCGACCGTGATCTTCCTAAAGAAACATCAGCTCGAACAACAATGTTGGGGACGAACTCATTCCTATTTTTACCTCTTAAGTATGATGGAGCAATGCAGCACATTTTTAATTTACCGTCTCAATTAAATCATAATATTAAGGTCACTCTTTAGACACTCAGACACATTATTAAATCCTATCCACTTATCATTATTATTGTTGCTGTTATTAAAACTTTATAGATGTCTCTGGAGACCTTTGAATGAACAGCAAATTCAGACGAAATTAAATCTTATTTTTATGAAAATAAATTTTGCTATTCAAGAACTAGAATCGGATAAATTAACCATAAAGAATAATTTTCAATAGTTTTCTTTACTTATCCACCATTTACTGATTTCCTACTGTGTTCCAAGCACTACTAGGCCTTTACAATTCCTCCCTGAAGTATCATTGTTCTTACTTGAAGCTTGAGAAAATTGAGGCCCACAGAGGACATGCCTGGGCCAAAGTCACGAGCAGCGATTGCACTAGGGCACCTTGGACACAATAGCCATGCTCTTTTTTCGCTATGCTCTTCTAAACGTACTTCTATTTATGATTTCCTCAGGATTATCAGCAACCTCATGCATAAATGACATCATTATAAGTATCAGGAAGAACGAAGCCATATGCCAGGGATAGCAAAGTCAAGTGCCTACTGGACTCAGGCAGATGCTATTAATTAGTGAACAGGCCTGATGATAGAAGGAAACACTGGGAGTCACAGGGACTGTGGCAAACTGGGCAGTAAAAACCCCTTCCAAGGAAGGCAGCCCCTTCCCATCCCCACACGACGGCCTCTGCTGGGAATGTGGCCCATGCAGCCAGACCTTCTGCCTTATCAAGGAAGCAAGAAATCCAGATTTCCATGTGAGCTCTCTCAAGTTGTAAAAGTTTGCAACAAAACTCAAATATTCTTAAAAATACTGGTGTGCCAACACCAAACAAGCCTAATCAAATGGGTATGTGGGCAGAATCCAGTCTACAGGCTGCCAATTTCTGACCTCTACTGTACAGATTATTGGAGCACTATTTGTGATCTGGAAGAATTTTAAACAATCTTAATGTCCAGTGATGTGAGTTGGCTCAGGTATCTGTGATACAGCCATCTGATTGAATTTTTAAAGCCTTTAATAGTCAGCAGTATGAAGACCATATAGCATACTAAAAAAATTCTTAGGATAAACAGCAGGGTAGCATGATTCTGATATGACATTAAATTTAAAAAGCTAACTAAAAAATGCTACCCAGTCAAGTGTTTTATATTTTGAACTGGGATGTGGTTACAAAAGTGAACACATGGAAAATCATCAAGCTATACAGTTATGGGCACTTCACAGCATGGATATGTCATACCTCAATAAAAAAATTAATGATGCCTGAGTTATGATTACCCTTCAGTACATTTTTGCATGAATATGAACAAGAATTTCTAGGAAGCATGGGCAAAGAAAACAATTTGATTGTGTTGTTTCCGGGATAATGGAACACTCTTTTTGCTCTTTCCTACATGTTGATTTCTATCTCTATTACTGTAATACAGTATTTCTTTGGTTGGGGGAGGTGGATCCTCAAAATATATTATTTAAGAAGAGTAAGAGTAGAACATAAACTGATTAAAAATAAAGAAGTCAGTAAGTAAACTTTCCCATTTCAATGTAAGTTCAAAGCCCAAAAGAGAAATTCACTGTTTACTGTTTGATATGGGTCATTCTCCATCCTTTCCCAACTAGACATACTGAGGGCCCCACCTGCTGCCTCAGCTGCATCCCTGAGCAGGTCAGAAGGTAAAACTGGAGCCCCAGCCCTACAAAGTAACTAAGGGACATGATGTTACCTGCCCACAGGCCCTTTTACTGGAAAGCCTCCAGCAAGTCAGAGGCACCTCTATACCCACTGAGCATCCACTATATCCCCTGTATCATTAAGGATGATATCTGCTGCAAGTAATAGAAAATGCAACCAAATGGCTTAAATATTGGAAAAAGTTCATTATTTCATGTACTCAGAATTCCAGGTAGGGTACAACCCAGAGAACCACAACGAACAACTCAATGATGTCAGCAAGCACTCAGGTTCTTTCCATGTCTCTGTATTCTCATGGCTGTCCCCTCCAATCTCACAGCAGTAGTATTCAGACATACAAATAGTCTGAAAAACAGCAGCCAAAGAACAAGTTCTTTGTTCACATCCAGCCAAAGGAGTGATGTTTCCCTCTGTGGTCCTCTATTTAAGAGGGAATTGGGGGTTTCCCTGGTGGTGCAGTGGTTGAGAACCTGCCTGCCAATGCAGGGGACATGGGTTCGAGCCCTGGTCCGGGAAGATCCCACATGCTGTGGAGCAGCTGGGCCCCTGTGCCACAGCTGCTGAGCCTGAGCTCTGGAGCCCATGAGCCACAACTACTGAGTCCACGTGCTACAATTACTGAAGCCTGCATGCCTAGAGTCCGTGCTCCACAACAAGAGAAGCCACCCAATGAGAGGCCTGCCCACCGCAACGAAGAGTAGCCCCCGCTTGCCATCACTAAAGAAAGCCTGTGGGCAGCAACGAAGACCCAATGCAGCCAAAATAATAAATAAAATAAATAAATTTATTTTTTATAAAAAGAGGGGGGGCTTCCCTGGTGGCGCAGTGGTTGAGAATCTGCCTGCCAATGCAGGGGACACAGGTTCGAGCCCTGGTCTGGGAAGACCCCACATGCCGCGGAGCAACTGGGCCCGTGAGCCACAACTACTGAGCCTGCGCGTCTGGAGCCTGTGCTCCGCAACAAGAGAGGCCGCGATAGTGAGAGGCCCGCGCACCGCGATGAAGAGTGGCCCCCGCTTGCCACAACTAGAGGAAGCCCTCGCACAGAAATGAAGACCCAACACAGCCAAAAATAAATAAATAAATTTATTAAAAAAAAAAAAAAAGAGGGAATTGGGATTGGTTCAAGATGGCAGAGTAGAAGGATGTGCGCTCACTCCCTCTTGCGAGAGCGCTGGAATCACAACTAACTGCTGAACAACCATTGACAGGAAGACACTGGAACTCACCAAAAAAGATACCCCACATCCAAAGACAAAGGAGAAGCCACAATGAGATGGTAGAAGGGGTGCAATCACAATAAAATCAAATCCCATAACTGCTGGGTGGGTGACTCACAACTGCAACTATTGAAGCCCGCACACCTAGAGCCCATACTCCGCAACAAGAGAAGCCACCGCGATGAGAAGCCCACGCACCACAACAAAGAGTAGCCCCGGCTCACTGCAAATAGAGAAAGCCCGTGCACAGCAATGAAGAGCCAATGCAGCCAAAAACAAATAAAATAAATAAAAATTTTTAAAAAATCTTAGTATAATAGGTCCCAATCATTTGGCAATCAATAGCATCTATTTCTAATAAAAATATAATTCCTTAATAAACTTAAAAAAAAAAGAGACGGAATTAACATTTTCCCCCAAATCTCCCACTGGACTTCTCCTCATTCTCAGAATCAAAAAGGATTGTCACATGACCATTTAAAAATGCATCCCCAGAAAATAGGATGATGAAATTTCCATGAATATCTTGCAATAATCATCTAGATTGGGGCTGATGTGGGATATCAATCCCAATGCGCTTGATACCCCTTATCAGTTTACCTCCTAAAAATATCTTAAATATGTCCATCGCATTGGTTTCCAAGTTACCGTAATCTCTTACCTGGACTATATCAAGAGCCTCCTAAATAATCAACCCATCCTCATGGGAGGGACTGTCATTGTACACCCAGCTCAATCAATCTGCCTAATAAAACACAGGAAGTGGAGGATCAGGGCAGAGATAGAAAATGAACTGGAAATGGGAGAAAACTTTATTTTACTGTTGAGTCCTGCTTCTCTGCATGTGACACTGCACCGAGATTAGGCTGTGGGGTACCTTGGCTCATATATAGGTTATAATGTGATTCTCAGGACTAAATGTACTTAGCAATCAGCAAGTGTCTCCTGGAAGTGCCAAGTTTAAGTTCAGAAAGAACCCCAAGGCAGAAAAAAAAAAAAAACCAAAAAAACAAGAAGGATATTCATTCATCCAATATACTTTTGAGGACTTATTCTACCCGAGGCGCAGTGCTCGACACTGTTGATACAAAGGTGAATAAGACTGATACAGTCTGCTCTCTCAGGGATAACAGTATAGCGGGAAAGGAAGTCATTAAACAAATAATTACAGACTAATTATTTAATTGCAGTTTTGACAAATGATATTAATAGAAAAATATAGGACACTGATATCGTATAATGGTTTGAGGTGGGAGGCGTATAATCAGAAAATGCATCCCCCAAGGAACTGACATTTAAACCGATTGAAATTTAGCCCAGAGAAAAGGCAAGGGACATGTATGCAAGGCAGAGGAAATTGTGTGTACAAACACCCTGGGTCAGAATGAGATAGGGTAGGACTAAAAGTCAGTGTGTCTAGAATATAGAGAATAAAGAGAAGACAGGTACACACTGAGCTGGGGGAGGCAGGGGTGGAGGGGATTGTAAGCAGGAAAAGACCAAAAGGATCTTTTGCACTAGAGGTTTAAGTGAGCGATATGATCAAAAGCCAGAAGGTGACACCACAAGCAATTGAAAAGAGACCATCGGAAACAGAAGATAAACAAGTTGTTCCCAGAATTCTGGGAGAAAGAGGGCTCTCTGGTCGGTCGATGGAGCTCTGATTAATCTAGCTTGTTTGTGTCTAATTCACTCTCCTAGCCAGCTGTCACACCACAGTCACTAGAAAGCCACAGATCTCAGTGAAAGACAGGGTGTTCCCTTTCCAATGCCCTTAGGGCTAATGTGGCCCAAGGGCAGGCTGGAGATATTCCTAGAAACCTAGGACAGGGGTCTCCCCCTTGCCCTGGCCCTATAGCCAGCCTCCTTCTTACGCCAAGATTTTGCATTCTGAACAGGAGCCTATTCCTCCAGCCTGGGCTGTGCAGAGGGGTTAATTTGCCAGTTAATTTTCCATGTGAAGTAATATGTACGATGAAGCACAAACGAGAAGCAGGACATCAACACCGTCTCCAGCTGAGAAATCGATTCATACTTTAAATTACTCTTGGTAACCCCACTCACCACTGGGTTCCTATCTTCATCTATCCTGACTTGTAGAAAGTTGTCCTCCTGGAGCGTGCAGCCCCCTAGAGTGCCCTGGGAGGTTTTGGGCTGCACCCCAGTGGCACGCTAATGGCCCAGTGAGGGCACAAAGATTGACAGCAGAGCGTCCCCAGGGCAGGCAGGCAGCACACACTCCACAGCTCAGTGACAAGGCCTGCTGGGCCTGTGCCACTGCTCTGAGTCAGAAGCAGCATGCGCAAGCCTGAGGTCTGGCAGGCAGATACCTGGAATTCAGAGGCTACTCCCCTCTCCTCAACACCTGATATCTCAGCTGATTAACTACCTGGACCATTCATCCATTTCCTAAACATATACGTGAGTGTCAGATACTCTGCTTTGTTCAGAGGAGAAAGATGAGAAAGATCCCCGTGTATTTTAACACTGGAGATTAGAAGAAAAAAACAAAAAGCAACCTGGGTGTAAGTCCCAGCTCTTCCATTTGATATATATATGACCTTAGGCCAGCTATATAACCTCTAAAGCATCAACCATGATGCTTTAGGTTCCTCACCTATGAAACAGAGACTATGTCTATTTCCTGAGTGGTCATAAAGGTACACGTATAATAGAATTAAGTTTCCATGCACTTGCTTGTCACTGCATGACATAAAATAGGCAGCATGGCTCGTCACCAGATATGGAGATTGTAACTGGCATGGTCTCACATAAAATATAAGCCATGTGAGAAGACCACATACTGTATGATTCCATTTATATGAAATATCCAGACTAGGCAAATCCATAGATACAGAAAGCATATTAGTGGTTGCCAGGAGCTGGTGGGAAGGATGAATGAGAAGTAACTGGAATGGGTACAGGGTTTCTTTGGGGGGTGATAAAAATGCTTTGGAGTTAGATCATGATGATGGTTGTACAACTCTCTGAATATACTAAAAATCACAGAATTGTATACGTACTTTATTTTTTTTAATTTTTACTTTATATTGGAGTGTAGTTGATTTACAATGTTGTGTTAGTTTCAGGTGTACAGCAAAGTGATTCAGTTATACATATACATATATCTATCCTTTTACAGATTCTTTTCCCATATAGGTTATTAGAATTGTATACATATTTTAAAGAGATGAAGTTAATGGTATACAAATTATATCTCAATAAATCTATTATTTTTTTAAAAATGGGTGTGGGCGTGTGTGCACGCCATGTGGCTTATATAAAATTCACTTTGGAGATATCTCAGGAGGAGATACATGCAATATGAATCAAGATGATGTAGATGGAAGAAACAAACAGTGGATTTGAACATGAGCTAGAGCAAAAGTTTCGAGAACAAGCAATAGTGCTCACAGGTGTTAACAGACAACCATGATGCTTCTCGCATAGGCAGCCCATCTCAGATTGGACGGCCTGCATTTCAAGTCTCGGTAGCCACCTGTGGCTAATGGCCATCATATTGGACAGCACAGATTAAGAAGGAAGACTGAAGAGAAAAGAAGAAGGAAAGACACACACACTAATCCAAACCATGTTCTCCAGTTCTACCTCTTCCGCCTCACCAAGCCCAGCCAGGTTAATGGCACAAACTCCATTTTGATATTCGAGCAGCTGAGGCTTAAAGAAGTTAAGCAAGCTTAAGGAAAAGGGAGTTTTATTTTTAAGTTGAGAAGAAGGTACCTGAAGAGAGGGGACAACTAAAGTAAAAAAAAAGAGGGGAAAGATGATGGGCAGAGGAAAGTCCCAGAGGATGTATGTGGAAGGTCACTTAAGAAGGACAAAATCCCACAGGACAGATGTATCTTACACATCATGGCGGAAGGCGTGGAGTTAGTTTCACGCTGCAGAATTCCCCCATGCCAGAAGCATAAGGGCAGGTGGAGAGCTGATCCATCATCAGCTGGGGCCGACTTGAACAGGAGCATCAACCTGTCTCCACTCAGCAGAAACTGAGATCCCAGCTGCAAGGCTTTGTCCCTGATCACAGGAAGCAGCCCACACCGTTCACTTGGCATCTCCTGTCTGCCTTCTCCCCCTGACCTTACCAACCCCCCAGAGATGTGGCACCATGGTTACAGAGTGCTGACTGTAAAGTTATAGGCAGATTTTCAACTGCATGGAGGGTCGGCGCCTCTAACCCCTACATTGTTCAAGGGTCGACTGTATAGCCATCCCCACTCTGTCTTTTGGTTAACATCTCTGCAGATGGTAACCAAAACATCTTTTTCCATCCCTCCACTTTCAGCCTCTGTGTGTCCCTAAATCTAAAGCAAATCTCTTATAGACAGCATATATTAGTATATTGGTTTTTTATCCATTCAGCCACTCTATATCTTTTGATTGGTGAGTTTAATCTGTTTATATTTATAGTAACTTTTCATAGGTAAAGACTTACTATTACCACTTTGTTAATTGTTTTCTGTTTTGTAGTTCTTTATTCCAGTTTTATTGAGAAATAATTAACATACATCACTGTATAAGTTTAAGGTATAAATCATGATGGTTTCATATACATATATTGTGAAATGATGACCACAATAGGTTTAGTTAACAGCTATCATCTCATATAGATAAAACAAAAAGAAATGAAAAAAATTTCTCCTTGTGATAAGAATTCTTAGGATCTACTCTCTTACAATTTTCCTATACATCATATAGCAGTGTTAACTATAGTCACCATGTGGTACATTACATTTCTAGTACTTATTTATCTTATAACTGGAAGTTTGTACATTTTGTTCACCTTACTCCAATTCCCCTTCCCCCTGCCTCTGGTAACCACAAATCTAATTTCTTTTTCTGTGAGTTTGGTGTTTGTTTTATACTTCTTTTTTTCCTCTCTTCCTCTCTTTCTGTCTTCTTCTGTGATTTTATATATTTATAGGTAGATAGATAGACAGATATAAATATTAAATATATATATTTGATGTCATTTGATGTTTGATATATATATATATAGTGATATACTTTGATTCTTTTCTATTCATCTTTTTTGTATCTACTGTAGGTTTTTTCTTTGTGATTACCATGAGATTTGCATAAAACTTCTTATAGTTATGTCTATTTTAAACTGATCACAACTTAACTTCAATCATATACAAAAACTCTACACTTTTACTACCCACACAGACACATACTTTGTTATTAATCTCAGAATTTACTTCTTTTATATTGTGTAACCATTAACAAATTTTTATGGTTATAGTTATTTTTAATACTTTTGCTTTTTAATTTTTATCCTGGGGTTCAAAGTGATTTATGCACCACCATTACAGTATTACATTATTCTGCATTTGTCTATACATTTGCCTTTATCATTGAGATTTATACTTTCATCTGTTTTCCTGTTGCTGTTTAGCATATTTTCATTTCAACTTGAAGAACTTCTTTTAGCACTTCTTGGAAGGCAGGTCTACTGGTGATGAACTCCCTCAGTTTTTGTTTCTCTGGAAAAAACTTTATTTCTTCTTCATTTTTTTTTTTTTTTTTTTTTTTTATCATTTTACATTTTATTTATTTATTTATTTATGGCTGTGTTGAGTCTTCGTTTCTGTGCGAGGGCTTTCTCCAGTTGCGGCAAGCGGGGGCCACTCTTCATCGCCGTGCGCGGGCCTTTCACTGTCGCGGCCTCTCTTGTTGCAGAGCACAGGCTCCAGACGCGCAGGCTCAGTAATTGTGGCTCACGGGCCTAGTTGCTCCGCGGCATGTGGGATCTTCCCAGACCAGGGCTCGAACCCGTGTCCCCTGCATTGGCAGGCAGATTCTCAACAACTGCGCCACCAGGGAAGCCCTCTTCTTCATTTTTAAAGGACAGTTTTGTGAGTATAATATTCTGAGTTGGCAGGGGTTTTTTCTTTTTTTTTTATGATTTTCTAAACACATTAAAGTTAAAAATCTCTGATTTAAAGCATTTTAAGGACAGTAAGATTAATTTAACAGATAAAACAATACCTCACTGAAGTTTTTATTTTTTATTATTATTTTTTAATATTTATTTATTTATTTATTTTCCTTATTAGTCATCCATTTTATACACATCAGTGTATACATGTCAATCCCAATCTCTCAATTCATCCCACCACAACCCCCACCTCTGGCCACTTTACCCCCCTTGGTATCCATACGTTTGTTCTCTACATCTGTGTCTCAATTTCTGCTCTGCAAACCGGTTCATGTGTACCATTTTCCAGGTTCCAGATATATGTGTTAAGATACGATATTTGTTTTTCTCTTTCTGACTTACTTCACTCTCTATGATAGTCTCTAGATGCATCCATGTCTCTACAAATGATCCAATTTTGTTCCTTTTTATGGCTGAGTAATATTCCATTGTATATATGTACCACAGCTTCTTTATCCATTCATCTGTCGATGGGCATTTAGGTTGCTTCCATGACCTGGCTATTGTAAATAGTGCTGCAATGAACACTGGGGTGCATGTGTCTTTTTGAATTATGGTTTTCTCTGGGTATATGCCCAGTAGTGGGATTGCTGGGTCATATGGTAATTCTATTTTTAGTTCTTTAAGGAACCTCCATACTGTTCTCCCTAGTGGCTGTATCAATTTACATTCCCACCAACAGTTCAAGAGGGTTCCCTTTTCTCCACACCCTCTCCAGCATTTGTTGTTTGTAGATTTTCTGATGATGCCCATTCTAACTGGTATGAGGTGATACCTCATTGTAGGTTTGATTTGCATTTCTCTAATAATTAGTGATGTTGAGCAGCTTTTCATGTGCTTCTTGGACATCTGTACATCTTCTTTGGAGAAATGTCTACTTAGGTCTTCTGCCCATTTTTGGATTGGGTTGTTTGCTTTTTTAATATTGAGCTGCATGGGCTGTTTATATATTTTGGAGATTAATCCTTTGTCTGTTGATTTGTTTGCAAATATTTTCTCCCATTCTGAGAGCTATCTTTTCATCTTGTTTATGGTTTCCTTGGCTGTGCAAAAGCTTTTAAGTTTCATTAGGTCCCATTTATTTATTTTTGTTTTTATTTCCATTTCTCTAGGAGGTGGATCAAAAAAGATCTTGCTGTGATTTATGTCAAAGAGTGTTCTTCCTATGTTTTCCTCTAAGAGTTTTATAGTGCCTGGTCTTATATTTAGGTTTCTAATCCATTTTGAGTTTATTTTTGTGTATGGTGTTAGAGAGTGTTCTAATTTCATTCTTTTACATGTAGCTGTCCAGTTTTCCCAGCACCACTTATTGAAGAGACTGTCTTTTCTCCATTGTATATCCTTGCCTCCTTTGTCATAGATTAGTTGATCATAGGTGCGTGGGTTTACCTCTGGGCTATCTATCCTGTTCCATTGATCTAAATTTCTGTTTTTGTGCCAGTACCATATTGTCTTGATTACTGTAACTTTGTAGTATAGTCTGAAGTCAGGGAGTCTGATTCCTCCAGCTCCGTTTTTTCCCCTCAAGACTGCTTTGGCTATTCGGGGTCTTTTCTGTCTCCATACAAATTTTAAGATTTTTTGTTCTAGTTCTGTAAAAAATGCCACTGATAATTTGATAGGGATTGCATTGAATCTGTAGATTGCTTTGGGTAGTATAGTCATCATCACAATATTGATTCTTCCAATCCAAGAACATGGTATATCTCTCCATCTGTTTGTGTCATCTTTGATTTCTTTCATCAGTGTCTTATAGTTTTCTGAGTACAGGTCTTTTACCTCCTTAGGTAGGTTTATTCCTAGGTATTTTATTCTTTTTGTTACAGTGGTACATGGGATTGTTTCCTTTCTTTCTCTTTCTGATTTTTGTTGTTAGTGTATAGGAATGCAAGAGATTTCTGTGCATTAGTTTTGTATCCTGCAACTTTACCAAATTCATTGATTAGCTCTAGTGGTTTTCTGGTGACATCTTTAGGATTCTCTATGTATAGTATCATGTCATCTGCAAACAGTGACGGTTTACTTCTTCTTTTCCAATTTGTATTCCTTTTATTTCTTTTTCTTCTCTAATTGCCATGGCTAGGACTTCCAAAACTATGTTGAATAATAGTGGTGAGAGTGGACATCCTTGTCTTGTTCCTGATCTTAGAGGAAATGCTTTCAGTTTTTCACCATTGAGAATGATGTTTGCTGTGGGTTTGTCATATATGGCATTTATGATGTTCAGGTAGGTTCCCTGTGTGCACACTGTCTGGGGAGATTTCATCATAAATGTGTGTTGAATTTTGTCAAAAGCTTTTTCTGCATCTATTGAGATGATCATATGGTTTTTATTCTTCAATTTGTTCATATGATGTATCACATTGATTGATTTGCATATATTGAAGAATCCTTGCATCCCTGGGATAAATCCCACTTGATCATGGTGTATGATCCTTTTAATGTGCTGTTGGATTCTGTTTGCTAGTATTTTGTTGAGGATTTTTGCATCTATATTCATCAGTGATTTTGGTCTGTAATTTTCTTTTTTTGTAGCATCTTTGTCTGGTTTTGGTATCAGGGTGATGGTGGCCTCATAGAATGAGTCTGGGAGTGTTCCTTCCTCTGCTATATTTTGGAAGAGTTTGAGAAGGATGGGTGTTAGCTCTTCTCTAAATGTTTGATAGAATTCACCTGTGAAGCCATCTGGTCCTGGACTTTTGTTTGTTGGAAGATTTTTAATCACAGTTTCAATTTCATTGCTTGTGATTGGTCTGTTCATATTTTCTGTTTCTTCCTGGTTCAGTCTTGGAAGGTTATAGCTTTCTAAGAATTTGTCCATTTCTTCCAGGTTGTCCACTTTATTGGCATAGAGTTGCTTGTAGTAGTTTCTTAGGATGCTTTGTATCTCTGCGGTGTCTGTTGTAACTTCTCCTTTTTCATTTCTAATTTTATTGATTTGAGTCTTCTCCCTCTTTTTCTTGATGAGCCTGTCTAATGGTTTATCAATTTTGTTTATCTTCTCAAAGAACAAGCTTTTAGTTGTATTCATCTTTGCTATTGTTTTCTTTGTTTCTATTTCATTTATTTCTGCTCTGATCTTTATGATTTCTTTCCTTCTGCTAACTTTGGGTTTGGTTTGTTCTTCTTTCTCTAGTTCCTTTAGTTGTAATGTTAGATTGTTTATTTGAGATTTTTCTTTTTTCTTGAGGTAGGCTTGTATAGCTATAAGCTTCCCTCTTAGAACTGCTTTTGCTTCATCCCCTAGGTTTTGGATCGTCGTGTTTTCATTGTCATTTGTCTCTAGGTATTTTTTGATTTCTGCTTTGATTTCTTCAGTGATCTCTTGGTTATTTAGTAACGTATTGTTCAGCCTCCATGTGTTTATGTTTTTTACATTTTTTTCCCTGTAATTGATTTCTAACCTCATAGCATTGTAGTCGGAAAAGATGCTTGATATGATTTCAATTTTCTTAAATTTACTGAGGCTTGATTTGTGACCCATGAAGTGATCTATCCTGGAGAATGTTCTGTGTGCACTTGAGAAGAAAGTGTAATCTGCTCTTTTTGGATGGAATGTTCTATAAATATCAATTAAATCTATCTGGTCTATTGTGTCATTTAAAGCTTGTGTTTCCTTATTAATTTTCTGTTTGGATGATCTGTCCATTGGTGTTAGTGAGGTGTTAAAGTCCCCCACTATTATTGTGTTACTGTCGATTTCCTCTTTTATAGCTGTTAGCAGTTGCCTTATGTACTGAGGTGCTCCTATGTTGGATGCATATATCTTTATAATTGCTATATCTTCTTCTTGGACTGATCCCTTGATCATTATGTAGTGTCTTTCCTTGTCTCTTGTAACATTCTTTATTTTAAAGTCTATTTTATCATATATGAGGATTGCTACTCCAGCTTTCTTTTGATTTCCATTTGCATGGAATATCTTTTTCCATCCCCTCACTTTCAGTCTGTATGTGTCCCTAGGTCTGAAGTGGGTCTCTTGTAGACAACATATATATAGGTCTTGTTTTTGTATCCATTCAGCGAGCCTGTGTCTTTTGGTTGGAGCATTTAATCCATTCACGTTTAAGGTAATTATTGAGAGGTATGTTCCTATTACCATTTTCTTTATTGCTTTGGGTTTGTTTTTGTAGGTCCTTTTCTTCTCTTGTCTTGCCCACTTAGAGAAGTTCCTTCAGCATTTGTTGTAGAGCTGGTTTGGTGGTGCTGAATTCTCTTAGCTTTTGCTTGTCTGTAAAGCTTTTGATTTCTCCCTCAAATCTGAATGAGATCCTTGCTGGGTAGAGTAATCTTGGTTGTAGGTTCTTCCCTGATATACTTTAAGTATATCATGCCTCTCCCTTTTGGCTTGTAGAGTTTCTGCTGAGAAATCAGCTGTTAACCTTATGGGAGTTGCCTTGTATGTTATTTGTCATTTTTCCCTTGTTACTTTCAGTAATTTTTCTTTGTTTTTAATTTTTGCCAATTTGATTACTATGTGTCTCGGTGTGTTTCTCCTTGGGTTTCTCCTATATGGGACTCTCTGCACTTCCTGGACCTGGGTGGCTATTTCCTTTCCCATGTTAGGGAAGTTTTCGACTATAATCTCTTCAAATATTTTCTCTGGTCCTTTCTCTCTCTCTTCTCCTTCTGGGACCCCTATAATGCAAACATTGTTGCGTTTAATGTTGTCCCAGAGGTGTCTTAGGCTGTCTTCATTTCTTTTCATTCCTTTTTCTTTATTCTGTTCTGTGGCAGTGAATTCCACCATTCTGTCTTCCAGGTCACTTATTCGTTCTTCTGCCTCAGTTATTCTGCTACTGATTCCTTCTAGTGTATTTTTCATTTCAGTTATTGTATTGTTCATCTCTGTTTGTTTGTTCTTTAATTCTTCTAGGTGTTTGTTCTTTAATTCTTTTTGGTCTTTGTTAAACATTTCTTGCATCTTATCAGTCTTTGCCTCCATTTTTTTCCCGAAGTCCTGGATCATCTTCACTATCATTATTCTGAATTCTTTTTCTGGAAGATTGCCTATTTCCATTTCATTTAGTTGTTTTTCTCGGGTTTCACCTTGTTCCTTCATCTGGTACATAGCCCTCTGCCTTTTCGTCTTGTCTATCTTTCTGTGAATGTGGTTTTTGTTCCACATGCTGCAGGATTGTAGTTCTTCTTGCTTCTGCTGTCTGCCCTCTGGTGGATGAGGCTATCCAGTTTTTTTCTTTCAGCACTTTAAATGTATCTTTCCACTCTTTTCCTGGTCTGCAAGATTTCTGCTGAGAAATCCACCAATAGCCTTGTGAGGGTTCCTTTGTATATGATGAGTCAGTTTACTTTTGCTTTTTTCGATATTTTTTCTTTGTCTTTGTTTTTGACAATTTCACTACAATGTGTCTCCATGTAGGCCTCTTTAGTTCAATCTATTTGGGGTTCTTTGTGCTTCATGAATCTGGATGTCCATTTCTGGGAATTTTTCAGCCATATTTCTTTAAATAAATTTTCTGCTCCTTTCTATTTCTCTTTTACTCCTGGGACTCCTATAGTGCATGTATTTCTTTAGTTGATGGCAGCCCATGAGTCCTGTAGGCTTTCTTCATTCTTTTTCATTCTTTAATCTTTATGTTCCTTTGACTGAATAATTGTGAATGACCTGTCTTCTAGTTCACTGATTACTTTTTCAGCTTGATTGAGTTTGTCATTGACAGTCTCCATTGAATTTTTGAGTTCAGTCATTGTCTTCTTCAGTTTCAGAATTTCTGTATGATTCCTTTCAATGGTTTCTATCTTTTTGTTAAACTTCTCATTTTATTCATGTATTGTTTTCCTAATTTCATTTAGTTTTCTCTCTGTGTGCTCTTATAGCTCACTGAGTGAGTTCCTTTAAGGTGATTATTTTGAATTCTTTGTCAGGCAGTTCATAGATCTCCATTTCTTTCAGGTAGGAGTTTTATTTTGTTTCTTTTTCTGTTTTTTGTTTTTTTGTTCATTTGTTTTGTTTTATTTTTTTCCTTTTGGTCCTAGTTTGTGGTGTCATGTTTTCCTGATTCTTCACGACCTTTGTAGCCTTGCATTTGTGTCTGCACATTTGAAGAAGCAGTCACATCCTCCAGTCTTTACAGACTGGCTTTGGCAGTGAACACCCTCCACCATTCAGCCTCGCCAGAGATTCTAGGAGGGCCAGGTGCCAGGATCCACTGCAGGAAGGTCTACCAGGGGCTGCAGGCTGACAACTGAGATCCATACCTACTGGTTGTTGAAAATCCCCACCCCTTTTCTTTGTTCTGATTCCTTCCATGTTCTGAGTGAGGCATGCCAGAGGTGGGACTCTTGGGTGGTACCTCAAAGGCCTGAAAAAGTTGGACATTCACTTTGCTCTCCATCTTTCCCTCTTGGAAGAACTTATGGACTGAAGGGATTTCTCTCAATGCTGCACCGTGCTAGCTTGGGGGAGCTGTGACATAGGTCAGAAGTCCCCAACCTTTTTGGCACCAGGGACCAGTTTTGTGGAAGACAAGTTTTCCACAGACCAGGGGTGGGGGGATGGTTCAGGCGGTAATACAAGCGAAAGCGGGGGATGGTTCAGGCAGTAATTCAAGCAACGGGGAGCGATGGGGAGCAGGAGATGAAGCTTTGCTAGCTCACCTGACGCTCACCTCCTGCTGTGCGGCCCGGTTCCTAACAGGTCGCAGACTCATACCAGTCCATGGCCCAGTGGTTGGGGACCCCTGATGTAGGTAAAGTAAAACTGTTCTTCTTACCCTTTTCATTATGTTTTTTCTCATTTTTGTGCTCCCCTGGGGTGCTGTAACCTCTCACCTGGGTTCTGAATTTCTTGTGAAGGTATTTTTGACTGTGGATGGTTGTTAAATTGGTGTTTCTGTGGGGACATAAGGGCTGAAATCACATTACTCCCATTCTTATTCAACACAGTACTAAGTTCTATCCAGCACAATAAGGTAAGAAAAGTAGATAAAAAGGAAAAATAAATAAAAGTATACAGATTGGAAAGGATAAAATAAGTGTCCCTATTTTCAGATGTAATGATTATTTGTATAGAAAATCTCAAAGAATCTACAAAGAAAATCCTTTAATAAGTGAGTTCAGCAAGGTCACAAGATACAAGATGAACATACAAAAATCAGTTGTATTTCTATATATTAGATATAAAAACGTTGAACATAAACTTTTACATAAAGTATCATTTGCAATGATTAAAAAGTAAAATAAAATACTTCCGTATAAAACACATATAGGACTTATATGCTAAAGACTACAAAAAGGAGATCTAAATAAATGGAGAGAGATATTGTGCTCACAGGTTTAAAAACTCAACAAAAGACATCAATTCTCCACAAAATAACATACATAGGTTTAATGCAGTTCTTATCAAAATCCCAGCAAGGTTTTTGAGAACATAGACAAGCTCATTCTAAAATTTATATGGAAGGGCAAAGGAACTAGAATGACTAAAAAAGATTTTGGAAAAGATGAATAAAGAGGAAGGAATCACTCTACCCAATTTTAATACCTATTAGGTAGCGACAGTAATCAAGACTATGTGGTATTGGTAGAGGAAAAGACACAAAGATCAATGGGACAGAACAAAGAACCCAGATATAAACCCACAGAAATATACCCAATTGATTTTCAACAAAGGTAAAAAGCAACTCAATGGAGGATTTATCTTTTCAACAAATCATGATGGAGCAACTAGATATTCACAGGCAAAAAAATAAAAACAAACAAAACAACAACAACAAAACCCTCCACCTAAACCTCACACCTTATACAGAAAATAATTCAAAATGGATCACAAATTTAAAAGTAAAATGTAAAACTATAACACTTTTAGAATAAAACACAGGAGAAAATCTTCAGGACCTATGTTTTCCTAAAAGTTTATTAGTTTTATATTTGATCGAATAACTGGGAGAATTTAGCTGGAAGAATACTACGAAATGGACATTGCCTCCCATCTGTGCTCCAATTTTCATGAGACAATGTCCTTTGTAGCCTGCCCTAGCTGGAAACATATCAGAAAAGGAACTCTGGAAAATTATATTTCAGGCTAGCCAAATTAACACATCAAAAGCCATCACAGATAATATATATATGGAAAAACTTATGGTGACACCATACAATACATTACCACACCACACACAATACCAAAAAATCAATTCTGAATGTATTATATATCTAAATATTAAAGGCACAGCAATAAATCTTCTAGAAGAGAACATAGATAAATATCTTCATGACCCTGAGGTTGCCAAATATTTCTTAAACAGGGCACAAAAATTACTAATCACAAAGGAAATGACTGACAATTTAACTACATTAAAATTTGGAAGTTCCACGTGTGGAAAGACAAGACACAGACTGGGGGATTAAGCGTATGAAAGCAAGCCTCAGGCTAGTAAAATATATTTGCAAGATGTATATATAACCTACAAAGAACTGTATCAATAGTAGATAAAAAGAATGTCTAAAAAACTGAGAAAAAGGCAGAAAAGTAGAAAAAGAGGATTTCCAAATCACCAATAAACATATGAAAAGATGTTCTTCAAAGAAATGCCAATTAATATATCCAGAGAAAACCATAATTCAAAAAGATACATGCACCCCAATGTTCATTGCAACACTATTTATAATAGCCAGGACATGGAAGCAACCTAAATGTCCATCAACAGAGGAACAGATAAAGAAGACGTGGTACATATATACAATGGAATATTAGCCATAAAAAAGAACGAAATAATGCCATTTGCAGCAACATGGATGGACCTAGAGATTGTCACACTGAGTGAAGTAAGTCAGACAGAGAAAGACAAGTATCATATGATATCACTTATACGTGGAACCTAAAAAAAGGGTACAAATAAACTAATCTAAAAAACAGAAATAAAGTTACAGATGTAGAAAATAAACTTATGGTTACCAGGGGGTAAGGGGGAGGGAGGGATAAAGTGGAAGATTGGGACTGACATATACACACTACTATATATAAAATAGATAACTAATAAGGACCTACTGTATAGCACAGGCAACTCTACTCAATACTCTGTAATGGCCTATATGGGAAAAGATTCTAAAAAAGAGTGGATATATGTATATGTATAACAGATTCACTTTACTGTACAGCAGAAACTAACACAACATTGTAAATCAACTATACTCCAATAAAAATTTTAGAAAAGAAGAAATGCCAATTAAAGCCACAATTAAATATCAAGTTCCGCCCAACAGAATGGCTAAATTTTAAAAAGCAATATCAAATGTTGTCAAGGAAATGGAGTAACTAGAACTTTCAGGTCCTACTGTAGGAGGTGTAAATTTGTACAACGAGTATAGAAAACTGTTTGGCAATGTCTACAAAAGTTAACTGCATTTATAACCCATGATTTAGCAATTTCCTCAAAAGATAGAAACAATCCAAATGCCACTAATAATAATAATAATGCCACTAATAGAATGGATAAATTGCAGTCCTTCATACAATAGAACACAGCAATGAAAATGAGTGACCTCTTGCTATATGTAACATCGCTGTTGAATCTCACAACAGAAAATTGAATGAAAGAAGCAAGGCACAAAGAATATTGGGTGATTCTATTTATACAGTAATAGAGTTCAAAATAAGTTTAAAATCTATGATGTTAAATTCAAAGTAGTATTTATCTTTAAGAAGGAGAGTGGGAATAACGACTGAAAGGTAGCATTGGGTGTCTTCAGGGATATTGTTAATGTTCTATTTCTTGACCAGGTTAGTGGTTACAAGAGTGTGTTCCTTTTATAAAAATTCACTGAACTCACTTAAAATTTATCTACTTTCTTTTTAAATGTTACCTTTCAACAAAAATGTTATTAAAAAGTTAAATTTGAAATGGTGATGATCAACAAATACTAACACAAAAGGGGCAGAAGCTTTTAGATATAGATTGCCCTGGAGAGGATACCAGGATATACCAACCATGCAGGGAACCAGATGCCTGGAAATGAGGAACTTATCAGGAATGAGTGCCAGGAACCAAGAGCAGGTGAAGCCAGGAAAGATAAGCCAAGATACCAGACCTGGAAGAGATGAAACTAGAAGATTCCTGAATTACAGTAGCTGAAATACGAGATCAAAAGCTGAGGGCTTCCCTGGTGGCACAGTGGTTAAGAATCTGCCTGCCCATGCAGGGGACATGGGTTCGAGCCCTGGTCCGGGAAGTTCCCACATGCCGTGGAGCAACTAAGCCCATGTGCCACAACTACTGAAGCCTGTGTGCCCTAGAGCCAGCACTGCGCAACAAGAGAAGCCACCGCAATGAGAAGCCTGCACACCGTGACGAAAAATAGCCCCCAATTGCCGCAACTAGAGAAAGCCCGCGCACAGCAACAAAGACCCAACACAGCCAAAGATAAGTAAATAAATTTATATATATAAAAAAAAAAAGCTGAAAAAATCTTCACCTTTAAAGGTGAAGGAAGTGGTGCCCCAGTGAGCATTCAAATAATGCCAGCTCAGGCATTACTAAGCAATGAGATCATCTGAAATAGTGACCTGTTTAACCTTTTATCCTAATTATTTTTTAGTCTTACTGTCTTGGTTCCCAACTGACACAGGTCACCTTGCAATCTTAGATTATAGAACTTAATTTCTATTTGACAATACTCAAAGGATTTCAGTGGAGGAGAGGAAGGGAGTTCTCACTATGATATATACTAAATATTCAGAACCACCCTTTCTCTGTCTCTCCTTGGTCTTTGAAAAACCAAGAATGTTTATAATACAATAATGAAATAAAAATAAAGTCATTCATCAAGGACCCTGTGTTTATTTTCTTTATGTCTGAAGGTTGTTAAATCCTAATTATCCTGAACTATTTTCATACTGCTAAGCAGTCTCCACTTATGAAGTCAGTAATTAATATTCAATTTGCCTAGAGCTTTCAGATTTGCATGTTAATTATTGATTTCTTAATCACCATGATGGGTATTTGAGAGCTTTAGAGAACACTGACATTTCAGTAAATGTTACAGAGTGATCATCTCTGTAGATTGGGGTTTTTAAGAAAATATTTTGCAATCTTTTATTTTCAGATTTCCTCTCCACCTGCAGCTCTGATTCTTTTCCTGAGGCATCTGCGTAAGCTTTGCACTGGTGTTATTGATAGAATTATGAGTATGAATCTGGAAAGGGGCAATGTTATCCTTTATGGTCTCAGCCTGACCATCCTTCTACTACTGTCCTCTCTCTAGCAGGCGCAGATTTGGGA
Source organism: Balaenoptera ricei (assembly GCF_028023285.1). Classification (NCBI taxonomy): domain Eukaryota; kingdom Metazoa; phylum Chordata; class Mammalia; order Artiodactyla; family Balaenopteridae; genus Balaenoptera; species Balaenoptera ricei. Next base: position 69,198,773 of record NC_082646.1, read on the forward strand.
AAGTAAATTATAGCTAGTAGCTTTTAAATTACCTACATGAATCCACTTTTTAAGCAACTTTATACAACATTTTAAACTTATTTATTTATTTATTTTTGGCTGCATTTGGTCTTTGCTGCGCGCAGGCTTTCTCTAGTTGCAGCGAGCGGGGGCTACTCTTGGTTGCGTTGTGCGTGCTTCTCATTGTGTTGACTTCTCTTGTTGCGGAGCACGGGCTCTAGGCATGTGGGCTTCAGTAGTTGTGGCACACGGGCTTAGCTGCTCCGCAGCATGTGGGATCCTCCCGGACCAGGGATCGAACCTGTGCCCCCTGCATTGGCAGGCAGATTCTTAACCACTGCGTCACCAGGGAAGTCCCTAAACATTTTAAACTGAGGGCATCATGCCTGCAGTTTTCCCAACTCAAGAGGAAGCCAGATGCTTGACCATGTGTACCTCCATTACCAGCTTTATATTCTACTCCATCCTTTTCCTGAAACATTTCTGCCCCATACTGGGATCTAAGCCTGACTTTGAAGTGGTGCAGCATAAGCTTGATAGAGCAGCCGCTTTTAAATGGCTCACCCAGTGCTCAATCCTGACCCTCTTCTCACTTTCCTGCTGTGGGAGATTGTATCGATAGCTCCAATTCTTCATCCTCCCTGGATCTGTTCCCTTTCTTTGTGATGTTTCAATCTCTCCTATGAAAAAGGTAAATGATATTCCTGTGCCCACTCCCACTCTGCCCCCAGCTTGGGTTCTGTCATGTGACTCACTTTATCAAAGTGAACGTGAATGGGCCTGAGTGAACAAATATTTGAAAAGTGCTTTTTCTGCACTTGGCTAAGAGGCACCGTCTGGATCTTCTGAATCTCTGACATGCCCTCAGCTAACTCCCACCTCCATCTAAGGAATATAAAAAAATTCAAGTTCTTATCCCTCTTGGGGCAGCAGGAATTCAGTAGGGTTTTCTATGGTCTTCTCTGCCCTGATACCCATATTTTATTTTCCTGCTTCCATACCATGGCAGCAGGGGAATAACTGAAAAGCTGCCATCCTCTAGGACTCCCTTGACTCTCAGATGCCTCATATTTTCTAGAGGTTACAGCCCCTTCACAAACAGTTTGGCGCTAACACTGGTGTCAGCTGAAAAAAATGCACAACCTAAAAGTTGAGAGTTATGTTTTATTCAGCAGACAAAACTGAGGACTTAAGCCCAGGACTCAGCATCTCAGATAACTCTGAGGGACTGTTCCAAAGAGGCAGGGGAGGAACCAGGATATATAGGAGTTTTTGCCACAAAGACCAGGTAGTTGGAACATCAAAAGATTACTATTAATTAAAGAAAACCAGATATCTCAAGGTAAGGAACTTAGCACTTTTCTATGTACAGGAAGATGCAAAGTCTGGGCTCATTGAATTCATTCCTTTGATGGGCACCTCAGCTATCTGGGGCCAGTATCCTGTGCTTCTCACCCTGAGTCTCTTCCGAGTGCACCATCTGGGGTGGGTGCAGTGGGTGACTGCTAGATGGGGGGCAAATCCTGCCTCCATCCTGAGTTCCTTCAGGGCTCACCACCAGGACAGCTGTAATGTGATGGCTTGATGGCTGCCACATCCTTTGTTTACTGATATGGCAGGTGGCATTTTTAGTTCACACTGGGGACCCCTTTCTCAATGACCCTCACCTGCATACACTCTCATCCTTCATTCCCAACTCTTTTCTCTCTTCAAGTACAGAAATTTCTCTTTTCCTCTAACAGTAGAAATACAGAGAAAAGGGAATTGGCTAGCCAAGTATACTTCCAAACCAATTTCTTATGTCAAGATAATTCATTTTGCTTTTGTTTTCTTTCCATGCTATGACCTCCCTTCCCTGAAGGCCAAGGTCTAGTTTCAGTGATGGGAAGGACAATAGAACAAACAAGGGAACTGAGGCAGCAACAGCAACAGCAACAGCAGAAATCAATTACTACCCCATTTGTTCATTTGTATATCAGACAAATAAGTGCCAACTCACAGACAGGTGTGATCCAGGTGAATTGGCATGTCACCTGAAGTATCAAGCCCAAAACAGGAGCTCAAAAAGAGTATCAAGAAGTGGACATCAAAGTAGAAGAAAGATACTGGTAGAAACCCCAAGCCACAGAGACATCAAAAGATAGAGTCAAGTGGGCTTCCCTGGTGGCACAGTGGTTGAGAATCTGCCTGCTAGTGCGGGGGACACGGGTTCGAGCCCTGGTCTGGGAGGATCCCACATGCCGTGGAGCAACTGGGCCCGTGAGCCACAGCTGCTGAGCCTGCGCGTCTGGAGCCTGTGCTCTGCAACAAGAGAGGCCGCGATAGTGAGAGGCCTGTGCACCGCGATGAAGAGTGGCCCCCGCACCACGATGAAGAGTGGCCCCCGCTTGCCGCAACTAGAGAAAGCCCTCGCGCGAAACGAAGACCCAACACAGCTAAGGATAAATAAATAAATAAATAAATAAATAAATAAATAGAGTAGCTATTAATTAAAAAAAAAAAAAGAAAGAAAGAAAGAGTCAAGTAAGAGAAGATAAAATAGAAAGATCCATGCTGTGGCAGGGGTGTAGGATTCAGGAGGAGGCAAATTGAGGCTGTGGTTATACTGTGCATATGCAAGGGCGGGCCAGAGAGATACCGTCATGGCCACAGCTTGCTATTTCAACACGCTCATGCCTCAACTGTGCTGAGACCACAGTTTCTCCTTCCTAATGCAGCTGTGTTCATAAGTCACTGTCTAACAATCTTGAGGAGTCTGGAAAGGATCTGTTTTGGTCCTCCAAATGGAATATGAACCAGCACTCATGGCTTTTTTGAGTTTTGCCACATTCACGTGTCTTAGGGATGCTTTGGTCATATAATTATAGGTACAAATATTTCTATCCCACCACTCTCACCTGTTATGAGTCCTCTCCCTTTAACAGAACCACCCTGATATTTTGAGGGTTTCAATGATTAGAAACAAGCATTTCTTTTTTTTTTTTTTTTTTTTTTTAATTTATTTATTTATTTTTGGCTGTGTTGGGTCTTCGTTTCTGTGCGAGGGCTTTCTCCAGTTGCGGCGAGCGGGGGCCACTCTTCATCACGGTGCGCGGGCCCCTCACTATCACGGCCTCTCTTGTTGGGGAGCACAGGCTCCAGACGCACAGGCTCAGTAGTTGTGGCTCACGGGCCCAGTTGCTCCGCGGCATGTGGGATCCCCCCAGACCAGGGCTCGAACCCGTGTCCCCCGCACCGGCAGGCAGATTCTCAACCACTGCGCCACCAGGGAAGCCCAGCATTTCTGATATTAATATATTTATCACTTCTACATCAATATAATAAAAGATGGAAGCAAAGCCATATCCAAGCTTACAAGGTCCAACATATAAAAGGATAAAATAAGATCCCCTTCCCCTTCCAAGCCAGTCTCCTGTAAGTAGTTGAGGTTTTTCCTTCTTTTCCTTTTCTCCCCAAATTAGTCCTTAAATCCTTGTCCACTTTTCCTAACTTGGATCTCAGGACCACTCCCAAGCTGGGTCAGATGCCTCTTCCTTCCCTGTGCCCCATGATACATCATGCATCTTTCTGTCACTCTACTTCCAATTTTTTTAAAACTCACTGTTTATAAGCCTCACTGGACTGTGAACTCCTGCAATGAGGGACTATGGCTTTTCGTTCCTTCTCTATCTCATTCATCCCTGTAATCCCAGGACCAACCTAGCACAGGGCCTGGCATAGATTAGATTTTAGGAATATATAGTGGTGGTCAAAACACACTTGAAGTAATTGCAGTGTCTCTGATCTTTGTCCAAAAATCTGGATCAGGGGACTTACCTGGCAGTCCAGTGGTTAAGATCATGCTCCCACTGCAGGGTGTGGGGGGTTCGATCCCTGGTTGGGGAACTAAGATCCCGCATGCTGCGTGGCATGGCTAAAATTTTTTTAAAAAGGAGAAAAGGCAATAATCAGGCCCATGACTTTGGTTGGGGACCTCCTTGGTACAGCTGTAAGAATCTCTTAGTGATTTCCTGCTGTTGGCCTTTCCCCATTACCCTGACCATAAACTGAAGCTCCCATGTACTCACATGGTTCTAGTATTGACCTGGACTAGCTCTACTCAGCCATGAGTCTCAAAACCCTAGAAGAAATATCTGGAGAAGAGGAAAAGGGAAGTATTCGAGTAAGTACAGCCTGAATACCAGTCAGAGACAAGCTGTGGAAGAATAAACATCTTCCATCTAAAAAATGATGTGCAAGCACTTTGTGCTGCCTCAGCTGTGAGGCAAGTGCAAGGTGCTGTCTGGGTCAAGGATAATCATTATTTCTGCTGTCTGGCCCACTGGAGACAGGATCCATGACCCCAGTGCATCTTTTCCATCTTTGACATATATTATTCTATGAATTTTTGATGTTTCAATCTGTGTACTTTAGGGAGAATAGTGGTAATTACAAAAGAGTACTTTCCATTCTCTTGGGCGTGTAATAGATGGCTGGTTTCCAAGCATGTTTCCCTGCAGTAGGGGGACACCGAGGGGGCATTACGCTAGCTGTGAGCAGTTCTTACAGCCACCACTTTTGAAAGACAGACTAAATCCTTTCAAGATAGAAAGGTGTGGGTCTGCCTCTTCCCCATCTTGGCAATTATCCTTTGGCTGCTCCATTTCATACAGTTATGGCGTGGTTATTTGCGATTAAAGGAGCAATTGAATCTGTATCAGAAATAAGTTTGAGATTCCTCACCTCCCTGACAAACGTGTTATTACTGCCTGCGCAAAGGGGCATTTACCTGTCTGTCAGAAATACACTGTGTTTTCATTTTGTGTGAAATTCTCTTTTACCTCTGAAAATGCATCTGTGAAATAAAATGAAGGCTTCCAGCAGATATTTCCCAAGGGGAAGCACAAGGCTTCACCCTGCTCACGTGGGTCCTGGCCTCTGGGTAGCACCATTTGCTAATGAAATGCAGTCTTGGCCCACGTGCTTTACAAATAGAACCCCATGGATTGCCTTCATTTCCAAGGTCCCCACTGCTGCCCTCATTCACACGCTATTTAAGAGATTCCTTTCCTGAATGTTCTCCCTAGTTTTTCTGGAAATAAGTACTTTGCATTTAAAGGGGGGAAGCGTGGTAGCTCTGTGACTACCCTACCTAACTAAGACCCCGGGGCGTGGGTGCTCTCTTGTTTCTGAAATGTGTTCAGAGTTAGCAGCGCACCATCCTCTGGGTGAGTCATCCAGTTTTCAGGCTATCATCTCTCATGCTTCATGAAAACCTTGAAAGTGTGTGGTCAAGAGCCAGCTCCAGTATGAGTGGTAATACCTACACCTAGAGCTTTCGATTTGCAGACTGCTTTCACATCCACTCCCTCTTTTGAGCCTTTTAACAATCTCAGGAGGGTGGGAGGGAGGGAGATGCAAGAGGGAAGAGAAATGGGAACATATTGTATATGTATAACTGATTCACTTTGTTATAAAGCAGAAGCTAACACACTATTGTAAGGCAATTATACTTCAATAAAGATGTTTAAAAAAAAAAAAAAAAAAACAATCTCAGGAGGTGATGTTTTCCCACTTTCCAGATAAGAAAATGAAGGCTTGGTGAGGATAGGGGTCTTGCCAAAGTAAAGAACACTATGGATGGCCTAACCCAGCTCTCCTGAGTTGATAGCCCAGGCTTCTTCCACTGCCAAAGCAAAACCATTACTAATTAGACAAAAGTTATGGGACTGGGGCCTGGACCCAGGTAGGTGTTGGGCATGCCCACAGTTTCCTGGGGGTTCTAACATGACAGGGCTGAGACCAACTGCATTCCCCCATACATCCCTCCTCCAGACTCAGCCCTGGGCTCAGGGATCACAGTGGAAGTAATCACTTTTCACGTCAGAAGAGGCTGAGGCTTTGTGTATGCGGGTGGGTGGGTGGGTGTGTTGGGGGAGGGGATAGGAGGGGGGTCTAATCTGCATATGTACCATAGGCACTCTGAGAAGTCAGAGAAATGGGGTCCCTCTTCCTTAAGTATCTTATGCTCACTGAGAGAAACAGTGAAGGGGTTTTGGAGAAAGGTGATCAGATTATAACAACAAATTTGACTGTCTTTGCATATTGTACATTGATTTTATGTCAGAGTTTCTCAGCCTCTGCGCCATCGACATTTGAGAACAGATAAGTCTTTACTGTGGTGGCTGTGCTGTGTATTTTAGGATGTTTGGCTGCATCCCTAGTTTCAACCCATTAATGCCAGAAGCAGCCCCCTCTTCCCCAGTTGTGACAGCCAAAACTGTCTCCAGATATTCCCAGATGTCTCCAGGGGAACAAAACCATCCTTCCTTGTTGACAACTACTGTTTTATTTCATTGTTAAATGTACACATATCTGTCTCCCCCTAACTGTGGGCCACTTGAAGTCGGGGGCTGTGCTGTCTGCACTCGCCTCTCTAATCCCCCAACCTGGCAGCATACGGTAGAGACCTTTCAATTCACAGTGGCCACTTAAATTAACCTGTTGTTCCCAGGGTTTGTACTTCACAGCCCTGGTCCCTTGGCCGTAGTTTATTAGAGAAAAGGTGATGCCTAATTCAAACTCAACCGTCAGATTCTCCCTCCTGTTGGAACTGAGACTGATGGACTCTGTGTCAGCATGGGCTGGTCTTTTGCACAGATGAGTTGGGAGCTGGGAGCAGCCTCTTGCACTATCACATGAACTGAGACACAGAGAAAGCCAATCTTCCAAGACATAAGAATTAAACCTATTCAAGCAGAGGCTAGGGACTAGATGGAGTACCCCTGGGTCCCTGATGGTTTTTCAGACACTGGCTGCATTCCTGTCCTTGGGTCCTAGGAAACATCCCTCCATCTTTATGACAAACTCCCTTTTTGTAAGTAAAATAGCTTGACTTGGATTTTGATACTTGCAATCAAAGAAACCTTACTAATACATGGGATCTGGCACTGCGTAGATAGCCAACAGATTTTGTTTAATTAATTGGTGAATGAATCAATGGGCCAGCAGCCAAAAACAAGAGGTAGTGAGAGCAGCAAGGCTTTCTCAGTAGCAATAGCACCGCTGGTCACCAGCGGTCCACTGGGACGGAGAAATGGCTCTTCCCTCTAGACGTTGCCTGGCCCTGCCTGGAAGCAGAGGCAGATCCAGACACTGGGAGGGGAGGAGTTCCATGGTAGAGTGAGATGTGCAGTAATATAACCTGATAGGGTGTCGACAAGAATCCAGTCCTCTGGGATTCTAATTCAAACCACTGAGTCTTTCCAAGCTGGGCTCAGCCTGGGGTAATGGGGTTCCAACTGGCCTACGAAGAATCTAATCATTTACTCAGCCACAGCTGCGGCTCCTAAAGCATTTCAGGGAAACTCCCATTTCTTAGTCACCCACACCGCAATGCAACTTTGTTCCCAGAGCCCTAAGAGTCTCCCAGGATGAGCTGAGATTCCTTCTGGATGTGAGTCTGCCACAGACTGGGATCCGAGGAAAGCTCTCCCAGCCTCCCGTGGGCACACCAGGATAGCATTCAGCTCTAAAAGGTAAAGGGCACCCAGTGAGGGGACCAAGCTGAGGTCCTGTGTGACACTGAGGGCAAGCAAACACACCCCTGCATGAGGCCAGGCAGGAGAGACACAGAAGGCCCCTGGCCTGCTGAAAGATCAGCATATGAGTCTAAGTGGTGGGATTGATTTCAGTGGTAACCAGCAAGGCTCCACATTATTAAGTAACAGTGGCTACTGACTGTGGCATCAAATAAGTGAAGTCAAAACCACGATGGCTATTATTCAGAATCGCCAAAAGATGGAAACAACCCAACTGTCTATCAGCAGATGAATTGATAAACAAGTGTGACATACACACACAATGGTGTATGTATAGAGTATTCCCCCTTAAAAAGGGATGAAATTCTGGTACATACTACAATATGAATGAACCTCAAGGACATCATGGTCAGCGAAATAAATCAGTCACAAAGAGAAAAAGTTTTATGGTTCCTCTTAAGCACAGTACCTAGAGTAGTCAAATTCATAGAAACAGAAAGTAAATGGTGGTTGCCAGGGGCTGAGAGGAGTGGGCAATGGAGAGTTGTTGTTTAATGGATATAGTTTCTGTTCGGCAGGATAAAAAGAGTTCTGGAGATTGGTTGCACAACAATGTGAATGTACTCAACGCTGCTGAAATGGTTAAGTGGTAAATTTTATGTTATGTGTATTTTACCACAATTTTTAAAAAACAACCATAGTGGCCAGGAGTGTCACCAACATGCCAAGGCTGGAGAAACTAGACAACTAACATCTGCTCACTGAACAGATAGCTCTTTGTGAAAGGCTCTTAGCATAAGGCAAACAACTGCCAGCTGAGTTTCAGGAAAGGGACTTCTCTGCCTGGGTAGTTTCACTTGGACAACGTTTCCCTGTAAAACCTCCAAGGCATTTGCACGGCATGTTTCTGAGTCCATTCTTGCTGATCTGTTGTACCATCTGAGGCTGTCTCGGGAAGCTGTGACTCAAAGGCAACCCAAAGAGGGTATGTAATCCTCTCCATTAGCCTTGTAGGCATGGGCTATCTCTGTCACCAGAGGATCCTAGGAGTTGGGGGTCACAGAGCAGAGAGAGACAGATAAGTGAACTTTGACAATGAAAGTGCTGGATACCACTGAGATCCCAGGGTATCAAGGTAGATGTTACCGTTTCTGTATATTGAGGAGATAAATTTTGGTTGTGAAAGCAACCTTTGGTAGCTTGAAAGAGTAACCCATAGGAAAGTGGATGGTCAGGAAGAAAACACCTCCTTGGTAAGGACTACCATCCAGAACCATGACGGTGGGCAGCCAGTGGGATAAACAGTCTCCCACAGCCCCACTGAAGCCTAGGCAGGAGGATCCCTCTAGGAATTCCTCCTCTACTCAGCCTTCCTGGGACACCCCCAGAAGAGTGAGCCACTCCTTCCCAGGGACCCCAGCACTTCCAAATTCAACAGCATCTGGCTTGTTCCACAGGAGGGCTTCCCAGACGCAGGGATGACAGGCACGAGATCTATACACGTTTGTTGCAGGAATGAACCACTGAGGAACACAGGTCCTGACAGCGAGGGACACGTCTTGGGGGGGTCTTTGTCCCCTGCCCCAGCTCCCACAGGGGATTACTCCAGCTGACCACAGAGAAAGCCTGAAGGCCTACAATGCAATTTTGACATAAGCATTTCTAATGTGGCAAGTGATCTATACAATGTGGCATCTCTGCCCCAGCATCAAAGCTAAGGGAACCAACCATTGAGCCAAGCATGGCACAGGAAGTCCCCAACATCATTACACAGAGTGTTCACAAACCCCTTCAGGTCTTGGACTCATAAAACTGAACCTGAGCACCGTGCCCTTTTATAAAGAGGGTTATAGCAGCACCATGCTCTACATATCGAGGGTTCCTGGTAATGAAGACTCTACATTCTCTCCCAAGGGCCTGTCTTTCCAATACAGCATCCTAGGAGCCTGCCCTAGGGAGGAAAGTTGAGTCTCCCATCCTGGTCCACAAAGAAGCTGGTCTTTTAGAAGAACAATCACAATAAGGTTGTGTGCCGCATTAACTCAAAGCAATGGCTTTTAGAGTGAGACAGCTTGATTCCACCACTTACTGACTCTATGAACTTGATCCTCTCTGTGTCTCAGTTTCCCCATGTGTAAAATGAAGATAATAATCCCAACTTCCCAGAATTTCTAAGTACATTGAAAGAGGGGTTGCACTAAGCCTGGCATATAAGACTCAGCAAATTTCAGGTTCCCCCTCCTCCTCTGGGCTGACTCTCCCTCCTCCCACCCCCTGATGTGGACCCCATATGGTCCTCTAGAGCACCTGACACAGGCTTTGTTCCCCTACCAGGATAGTACTTGTTTCACCGAAACTCCAATTTCCCCAGTTTCTGTCAACAGATAACCATCAGGACCTGAGGCATCCTTGGGACCACAGGTCTGTGAGTCCTCAGTGCTTACCTGTAGACCCCGCACATAAAGAGAAATAGCCCAGAGGAGGATGCAGGGGGTGTGGAATTCTGATAAGGGAATATTGGGGATAAGGAGACATTCAGAAACTGCCGGGAACAGTCTCCCATCCCATAAGCACAACAGGACAGCCCTTCAGCAGTGAATCCACAGCTGAAAACCCTTCCACTGACAGGCTAAAGTGATCAGTTTTTCCTGAGTTCCCCCTCTCCCATCCTCCTTCTTCCAAGACAGCACTCGAGGGTGGAGGAGTTGCCTATTTGCACGGTAGCGCCTCCCAGTTTTATTGCAAATTAAACATGCGCACATTGTAAACAAACAATAGATGCTTCTAGAGCAAATATACAGCTTTCGGACCCTTCATAAATTCTTCAAGAGGAGCTCTTTGCAGTTTATAGCCTCAATACAATTTTGAGTGAGTTACAGCCCTGTGGGGATATCAGGAAGGAGACTGCTCACTTAGGGGGCGCTGAGAGTGAGATTCTCCACTCTCCCGTCTTGCTGCCAACTTGTTCAGGGTTGGAGTGTGGTGAAGGTCCAGTCTCACCCTGGCCCACACTCACTTTTTCTCCATGCCTTTTGATTTCTTATAAGATTCTCTTCCTCTAGCAAGCTCAGAATTCACCCCTGCTCCCCAAATACCAGGAATCTGGGACTAGGAAAATTGTATCCACTCACCTACTGTTACTGCTTTGAAGTCTCACGTAGGGAGACCAAGGCCCAGAGAGGTTAAGAAACTTACCAACAAGCGGCAGAGCCAAGACCAGAACACAGATCTTCTGACTCCCAGCTCAGTCCTCTTCCTCACACATTGGGGATCCAGGAATCTGACGTAAATGAAGGGGCTTTTAAATACTTGAAATACTCAAAACTCTGGATAATCGTGTGCTGTAAAGGGCAGGAAATCAGAGCAAGAAGCTGAAGCCTAGCTGTGGCAGATAGAGTTAGGATGCCGAAACAAAACTCAGCAGCTAATTGGAGGGAATAGAACAGGATGGGGTGTGGCCAGGTTCTCATTCCTGAAGGAGGACATAGGAAACACGTGCAGGACCAGCTGCAAGCAGGGCGATGGATAGGAAGCGCAGGGCGATGGATTCCCAGCGCTGAATCCAGGAACGAGTTTACACTTAGAGCATCCCTCACTTCCATGGACTGAGTTTAGTGTCCTTGTAGAATCTGTACGTCACACCAACAATTTGCTCTGCGTCTTAAAGCAAGTCAACAGAAGCACCATACAAGCAGGTCCTAAGCTCAAGTGGGTGATTCCCAACTCAGGACACTCTGGGAGATTGCCCCATGCCACACAGAGAATGGCATCTCGAGGTCTCTTGGGGGCCTCATGTGACCCTGGCAGGGGCAGGCTCCAGCAGAGGTTAGGTAGGTGCTTGGATAGTAGCTCTTGCCCTACCTTGTTCAGATGAGGAAACCAAGACTCAGAGAGGCCGGCTTGCTGAAAATAACGCAGGTGGGAACCAGAAGACTCCTTATTTAACTCTGGCCTTCAGACTCCCATTCCAGTGCTCCTCCACCCCACCAAGCTTCTCCTGAACTACCTCCATGGCCTTGCTGCCTTCCTAAACTACATGTTGTAGGTGACAATGTTTTTTTAATTAATTCAGCTTTATTTTTTGAGGATGTTGTCAGTGTCACAATACCCCTTGAGAACACTGCCAAAACTCTAGAAGTCGTCTCTCTCTAACCCTCATGTGCATAGAGTCTGTGGAGAGGTGAGAGAAAACAGGCAGTGGTAGAGAGCGGAGGTCAAGGTGAGTGAGTGACTTTCCATGCATTGTGGTTGCCTAGCCTTTCCCCTGCTTCTTGTGGGACTACCTCTTGTGGAAGGTAGGAAGCAGCATGGAGATAGTTCCTTTGTCTATTCTTGTCCCCTCCCTGGGTATCCCCATTTGACTCTAGACAGCTAAGACTATCTTTCCATAAGGAAATAATCTGTAATAGTGAAAAAAGCAAAAAGAAAGAAAGGATTCTAAATGACCAAGAGTCAAGAAAAGCATATTATTTTATTAGCTAGGATAATATGTAGCTATTATAAGTGGCATTTATCAAGTTTATAACGTGGGAAAATACAGTCTGCAAAGCCTTCAGTAGAGAATGTAACAAATACATGAGAACTAGAAACAGAACTCTGCATAGGGAAAAGGCTGGGTTAGAAGTGTAACTAAGTATTAACCATGGATTGTCTGAGTAGTAAGACTATAAGACATTGTCACGGACAGAATGTTTGTGTGTCCCTCCCCCCTGCCCCCTGCAAATTCATATGTTGAGACCCTCATGTGACGCTAGTAGGAGGTGAAGCCTTTGGGAGGTGATTAGGTCATGAGAGTGGAGCCTTCAGGAATGAGATTAGTGCCCTTATAAAAGAGACCCCAGAGACTTTTGTCACCCCTTCCTTCATGTGAGAACACAGCAAGAAGATAGGCATCTATGAACCAGAAAGCAGGCTCTTACCACATGCCGTATCAGTGGATACCTTGATCTTTGACCTTCCTGCCTCCAGAACTGTGAGAAATAAATGTTTCTTGTTTGAGCTACTCAGTTTATGATGTTTCTGTTATAGCAGCCTTGTCATATTTTTTCTCTACTTTCTGTTTCTCTAGTTTTCAACTTTCTATAATGAATATAAATTTTATAACAAAAAAATTGACTTTATTTTTTAAAATTGTCTTTCCAAATGGTGCCAAAATTTTAGAGAACATAGAGTATAGTGATTAAGACTCGGCTCAGATAGACTTGTTTGACTCCCAGGGTTAATTGCTTGTTGTTTATCCCTCTGTGCCTCCATTTTCTCTTTCATACAGTTCGGATAAAAATAATGCCTGCCTTATGTTTTCATCATGAGGATTAAATGGGATAAAGTATGAAAAGCACCCTTCCCAACACCTGGCACGTAATAGGTTCTTCATAAGTGTGTAGCAACTATTACTGTTGTCGTTGTTATTGTGCTAAGGCCAGTGCACGAGCTGGTGGTCAAGAGCACACAAAGGGTCAAGAACAGCCTGGGTCCCCCCTCTCGGTGGACTAGACCCCGAGGATAGTAAGTGAAGATGGCAGTGCTAGAGCAAGCTTTGAGCTTTTCAATTCCTAAAGAGCTACCAGCTGGTCTGCAGTGAGAAGTTCCTGTGCAAAGGACATTGGCCAGTTAGCAGAGTCACCATTCCACTTCACTGTGAGTTTCGTGACTCTAGATCTTCTCAGGACAGAATTACACTTTCTGGGTGGTTTAACTGTATATAAAATTTCCCAAGGAGGACGACCCCCCCCCAAGTTGTTTTCAAGACACGTACGTGTTCTTTTGATTGGAACCTAAATTCTTACATTATAAGGACTGTTCCTGCAGCCAGAAGCATTCACCAATAAATGATGAGAGACTGGACAGGATAACAATAGAATTCCAAATAACAATTGCGTTTCTCTGAAGAACATGACGATTCCACGTCCAAGAAGTTCCATTAGCTCTTGGCATTGAGGATATGTGACTTGGAAAATATCAGTCATTTTTTCCAAAGTGACAGATTTCCTTAAAATAAATGAATGGATTCCCTTTATCCAGGTCCTGAAAATCCTATCTGAGCAGATTCTAGACCATCACCTCTCTGGTCTGATGACTGTATTATTCATTTACAGACAGTCTTGGATTATTCGATGCATAGAAGGTCCTCCATGGGGGCAGACCTTCCTTGCTGCTTATAGACCTTAAGTATAAAACTGGTATCTAGAGTCAAGATAAAAATCAGAGGATTTATATCGATAAAGCACCTGAGCAAGGCCTGTGGAGACCTATGGGACAGAAAGTTACTGTTCGCAAGATATGTTGATGACATGCTGTTGGTTTAAAATAACTATGAGTCCACTGAGCCCAGTGCTTTCTGCCATTTTTTAAGCTTAATGGTGAGGGGATCCTCCAAATGAGTCTGCATTCCTTCAGAGGTATCCAGGACACTTCGTGCATATGTCAATCAGTGGTGCTCCAACCCATTATTAGGCTGATCCGTCCCTGTGGGAAACTGAGGGAGCAAAGTACCAGAGACTGAGGACTGCACATGTCACCTCCTTGTCTTGTTTCCAGGTGGCAGCATCTCTGGATACATAACCTCCACTCTTTCTCCCATTTCCAGTGCTGATGGAATAAATGTTTATGAAGAGTAGAATCCATTTTATGGAGTGCAGGTTTTAATGAATACAGCAGTGTGTTTACCCCCAATTTATCCTCTGGTTTTTGGCAATAAAATTTGAATGCATCTGAAGGAGATTTTCATAGTTCTATAAAGAAAGGCAGCTTATGGCATAAAAAGCTTACAGCTTTTCAGAGAAAAAAGAAAAATTGAAGCTGGGAGTGGTTTAAAATATTTTCTTATATCTCCTAGAAGACATGAACTATCCTATCCATGCCCAGGGTCTTTGAGGTCTGTAGCAGGAAATCCTCCTACTATTTGACGATCCCATTTCCACAGTGACTGGCAGTTTCAGAAGCAAAGTGATTGCTTTTCTTCTAGATTTCTTTCCAGCATTATCGTTATTATTGCCACCACTGCTAGATTAGGCACTAGTTTTACCTAAAGCAACAAATCATCAAAAATGCATAGACTTCAAGGCTCTCCCTAAGTTACCAGTATACCTATAATGAATTTTATATTATCATTGTTGCATTTTTCTTTCTATCAGACCAGGACTCTCCAGGGATCTGAAAAACTCCCTCCACCTTTGTGAGCAGAAAAGCATTTCAAGGTTCCATAGATTTCTCCCAGAAAAATGAAAATAGTATTACCTGGAGAATTCAGACCCCAGTGTTGGTTTTGCCTGAACTAACAAGAAGATTTCATTCTACATTGCCTTTAATCCTCCTCCCGGCTATGAGAAGTTCTACCATACTGGAATGGAGACCTAGATGCGATGTACAGTGGGCCCTCAGTAATGTGGGTCAACCAGCAGAGGGACAAGTCCTGTTGTGGGCAATACTGTGAGCTTGTGGAGGTAGGGACCCAGACTCACTTGTTCTCCATCCTCCAGCACCTAGTAGAGGATCCTTGAATGCTTGTTGAAACTCAGCAAGCTCAGTTAAAGAGGCTGGTTCTGGTAAGAGCAACTAGATAGTCCAGGACTCAGGGTCTGACAGGTAGAGTTTGTTTTGCACTGACTTAGGCAAGGCCAGGCCATGATGGAGTGTGATGTAACAGGACAGGGCGTGATGAGTACCGAAGTGGAAGAGCTTGGTATTGGGGGAGACGCATACAGAGAGGTGATGGCAATTCTAATGATCCCTCTACTCCTAGCAGGACTTCAGCCGGTAATTTGGAAGAAAGGAGATTTCAGCACCTCTCCACCAGCACCCCTAGCTGAGAGGGGAGAAATGAACTGGGTGTTAAGTTCCAGCCACAGAGAGTTTAAGTCGGGCCCCAGTCATGGAGAGAGATTATAATACAGGGCATGACAGCCAAGCAACTACATCCGATACTGAATCAGGCAGTGCCAGGACTGGTGGCCTCTCAAACAAGCAGAGTTCATTCTTGGCCCTCAAATGTCAAGTCTGGAAGTGTGACTTAACTCCAAGCCCCCCAGGGATGGACGTCAGGCTACTAATGTAAGCTGTGTCCTGGTCAGGAATGGCTGAGGATTTATGAGGTCTTGGAACTGCAGGTAGGAGGAGCTGAATGAGGCCAAGACACAGCAGAGAACAACTTGCTGTTCCTCCCAGTTTCTACCAAGGGTTCAGAGGCATGATAGTTTAGGCTCAAATTGAACCAAAACAGTACATTCTGGCAGAATGATTATTAAAAGATGACCTTGGCCTGATTTCTTTTCTTTGTTATTTGAAGGAAAAGAGCAGGTTGTACAGTATCTTTTTCTAGGTAGCAGATCTAAGGTCTTGATTCCTTAAGTGTCTAACACAAGGCTGAGGGAGGTTGGTGAGTAGGTTGGATGTGTCTTGCTTTGGGGAATCTTGCCCAGTGTTGGCTGTGCCCCCTCAGTGTAACCAGGCAACCAGATGATTTTATCAAGACGGCAAAGGCAGGAAAACTGGTCAAGTACCACATACGAGTGCTCTGGGGAAAGGTATGCTGGTGGCTTCCAGGAGTAGATGAGGAGAGGAAGGAGGAAAGAAACCACTCACAATGACCATGGCACAGAGAGTAGGAGAAAGAGAGGGCAGAGGTCATGATGGAAAGAGGAAAGGAGACTTTCTCATTCAAGATCCCAGGTGTCCAGGGATTAATGATGTATATGCCTCTTGCAGCCAACTGAAGTCTAAAAAAGGAATCTTTATCCTTCTCTCCTCCCATCATCATCCAACTCTGAGTTTTTAAAGATGATATTCTACACCCATTGTATCAGTTGGGGTTTAATCAGAAAAAGAGAGTCCTCCCGGTTTTCCAAATAGGGAAGTTTTTAACATAGGGAATTAGACACATACACAAACAGGAGCAAAGATTGGGGTAGCAGCTGCCAGAGTTCATGAAATCAAAAAGTGGTCAAAGCGGGAAAGTAGCTTCAGACAACCTCTGCTGTCCACAGCTCAAAGCAAGTGACATAGGAGATTTCCCAGGGGTGCTGCTAACTTCAGGAATTACAGAGAAGCCTCAGTCTCAGCTACCTGCAGCAGGTGGGTGACAAGAACTCACTTGGAAGTTTCTATAAATCTCGTTTTTGCCCCCTTCCCATCTGTCCATGACTGTGCCAGAGAATAATGGTTTCTCCTGCTCTGCTGTCCTCCAACTGTCACATGAATTTACAGAATCTAACCCAGACCATTCCAGAAAGGAATTCCAGGAAATGTACTTGCAGACTTCTCTGTAATGATGATGTAATGATGAAGATAATGTAGAAGCAGACAGAGAAGATGCAGAGTTAACAGCAGACAATCTGGCACACCCACTGAGGATGGGGATTTTGCCAGTTTCTTTATCCTTGGCGTGTAACTTGTAGATTTGAAATTTATTGATTCCGTTTTGAGTCTATCTCCTTCCACACTGGGTGCTTGAAAAAGTGTTAGAGATGACTAGCTTATTTATTCACTCATTCCCTGAATATTTTCTGGACCCTTACTCTGTGCCAGGTGCTGGCCCTGCCCTCAGAGGCTTATACTCTAATTAAAGAGTACGTGACCATAATAAACACACTGAACAAGGTAATTTCTTTTCTCACAGCTCTACTGAGATATATTTTACGTATCATAAAGTTCACCCGTTTTAAGCGGGCAATTCAATGACTTTTAGTAGATTTACTGAGTGGTACAACAATCACCATAAATCAGTCTTAGAACATTTTCATCCCCATAATAAGATCTCTCATGCCCATTTACAGTTAATCCCAGTTCCCACTCCCAGCCCCAGGCCACCAAGAATCTATTTTCTGTCTGTATAAATTTGCCTTTTCTTAACATTTCATATAAATGGAATCATATTGACCATTTCAATTTGAGATAAATATGTGATTTAAATGAACCGGAGAGATGTGATAGAGTAGCTGGGCAGTAGAGAGGTGCACCTTCATTTTGGATGGTGGGAGAAGGCCTCCTTGAGAAAGACCAACATTTGAGTTGAGATATACCTTTTCAGATACACCAGGCATATATTATCAAGAGCATGAGGTAGAGGCTATGTTAATTGGTATAAACTATACTAAATACATTCAAAAACACCAATACACTAAAATCATGGTTCGGAGATGATGTGAGGTTACGTGGCAACACTTATGCCCAAGGAGGGTGTGGAGGGCACATACTGGTGGAGAGAACTCAGGAAGAGGTTGAGCGACTCAGAAGAAAAGGGACAGAGGGCTCTATTTTCTTTATAAATGACAAGGTCCTTAGATTCCATTGACAAATGTGGCCCAACACCTACTAGAATATTCAGACATAAAAAGAGAGGGAACCAAACAAAAGCGTCTCCCTCAACTCCTCCTTTGCCCCAGGGGCTAAGCCAGGAACAGCAAACTTTCAGCCCTCAGAGCAGCATGGGGGAGGCAGGGGTTAAGACTTTGGAAGTAGAAGTTTTTCCAATCTCAGTTCCTACACTTCCTTGCAATGTCATTTGAGTTGTTGTCTCCTCATCTGCAATATGGGAATAAAAACTCATCTTGTTGGAACTTCGGGGGGATTAAATATGATAATATAGGCAAGTGATCAGCCCAATGCCTACACATCATAAGGCCTCAATAAATGATATGATTTGTTATTTTGAAGGGAGGGGCTGCAGGCTCAAGATCCAGGTAGGTAGGGGCTTCCCTGGTGGCGCAGTGGTTGAGAATCTGCCTGCCAATGCAGGGGACACGGGTTCGAGCCCTGGTCTGGGAAGATCCCACATGCCGCGGAGCAACTGGGCCCGTGAGCCACAACTACTGAGCCTGAGCGTCTGGAGCCTCTGCTCCACAACAAGAGAGGCCGCGATAGTGAGAGGCCCGCGCACCGCGATGAAGAGTGGCCCCCACTCGCCGCAACTGGAGAAAGCCCTCACACAGAAACGAAGACCCAACACAGCCAAAAATAAACATAATAAATAAATAATAAATAAAAATTAAAAAAAAAAAGATCCAGGTAGGTAAAAGGCGATGTGAGGTTATACATTACTTGGTAGATCAATTTTGTTTTAACTACTTTAGCCACCACATTTACATAAAAAGACAGATACTAGTGCTGCTACCAGGCAGAACTTAGTAAAAAGACTTGTCTCTTGGAAGCAGCCAGGGACAGGTGAGACTGAACATAATTCTGCAAACATATGAGCTTAGAATACAAGGTGACCATGAGCTTGAGAAACCCCAACCCACCCAGGGAATGGAGGTCTACTGGGTATCTACTGAGATGGGATGGGGGCTGCAGCCAATCTTATCTTAAGGGTAAGAGACCCAACAGATGTCAGGGTTAAAGCACTTGTTGTTGTTGTTTTTGTTATTATTATTATTACTACTCATTATTTTCATTCCCCCACCCCAGCTCAATTTGGCAGATGAGAAAACTAACTGATAAAAGCTAGGCAGACAAGGAGATTGAAGGTTCAGGAAGCTTCAGACTATGAAAAGCTAAGAAATGAGGCAGGGGGAGGGGGGCAAAAACCAAAAGGCCCCAAAACCTGGGGAGTCTTGGGCATAGTCATCACAACATTCATCACCATTTCCCCAAATTCCCTTCCAGGACTTTTTCTGAAAACAGAGATAAAAACCCTGAAAGGATTGTCCTCAGCTAGTAAAACCCAGTAACAGGATGAAAATAGTACCTACAGTTTCTGCAGTGGGTCATTGCTTGCATAGAGTCTTATCTCAGAATTCTACTCAGCAAACAATTCAAAAGAAATAAATACAAGGAAATATCCATCACTTAGCCCCAAGGGTTTCCAAAGCTGATATTAATTAGTACTGGCAAAGAAAAACCAGCCTAAGAATCTGCCTGCCAATGCAGAGGACATGGGTTCGAGCCCTGGTTTGGGAAGATCCCACATGCTGCAGAGCAACTAAGGCTGTGTGCCACAGCTACTGAGCCTGCGCTCTAGAGCCCGTGAGCCACAACTACTGAGCCCGCATGCCACAACGACTGAAGCCCGCGCACCTAGAGCCCGTGCTCCATAACAAGAGAAGCCACCGCAGTGAGAAGCCGGCTCACCACGACACTCGCCGCAACTAGAGAAAAGCTCGCACGGAGCAATGAAGACCCAACGCAGCCAAAAATAAAGAAAGAAAGAAAGAAAGGAAAACCAGCCACCAACTATCTTTCTGCTCCATTTTCCAAGGGGACTGTTTTCATTTCTTTTCCAAGTCTGGAGAAAAGACTTGGAAGGACTCTTCTGAGGATGCCTGCCATGTAAGATTGTACCCAACTGAGCCTAGCTCTAAAGGAAGATAGCACTGGCCTCCTCTGAGAGGGGAGATAATTGGAAGAAGTTCCATGAATAGTAGACACAGAAGAGCGTGTTATCCACTTTCAAGAGCAAAGCCTCCACAGGCATCAGAACCAGGTTTAAATCCTGGCTCTGCCACTTAATCAAGTGACTTAATTTCTCTGTGCCTCATTTTCCTTCTCTGTGAAGTGGGACAAATAACAGTTCCTGAATTATAGGGTTGTAATGAGAATTAAAAGAGATGATTTATGGAGAGGTGTAGCCAAGATGGCAGCGTAGGAAGACACTGAGCTCACCTCCTCCCACAGGCGCACGAAAATCACAACTATTTACAGAGCAACTGTCAATGAGAATGACCTGACGACTAGCAGGAAAGATTTTCCACAGCTAAAGATGTAAAGAAGGAACCACAACAAGACTTGTAGGGGGTCAGAGATGCAGTATAGTCCAGACCCACATCCCTGGGAAGGCGACCCACAAATGGGAGGATAATCACAATTGCAGAGGTTCTCACCAACAATCAAGGGGCTCAGGCCCCACATCAGGCTCCCCAAACCAGGAGTCCTGTACTTGGAAGACGAGCCCTCAGAAAGGCTGACTTTGAAAGCCAGTGGGGCTTGCATACGGGAGAGCCAGAGGGCTGTAGGAAACAGGAAGTTCGCTCTTAAACGCACACACAAAATCTCACGTGCTCTGAGGCCCAGTGCAGAGGCAATAATTTGAAAGGAGCCTGGGTCAGACTCACTTGCTCATCTTGCAGAGCCTCCCAGAGAGGCAAGAGTCAACTGGGACTCCCCCTGGGAATATAGACACTGGCAGCAGCCAATCTGGGGAGCTCATTCTACCATGAGGACACTGGTGCTGGTAAGTGCCATTTTGGAGTCCTGTTAGCACTTACCCACCCATCAGCGGGTTGGCACCAGCCTTGGGCCCCCCAGACCCCACAGCAGCTGCTCTGGCACCCAGCGTCATCTACCAGTGGGCTGGCACCAGCCCTGGGAGCCCACAGGCCATGCAGCCAGCCATGTCAGGACCAAGCCCGCCCCCCGCATCAGCAGGTTGACAGTCACTGCATGAGGTGGGCCCTGGCAGCCAACTGGGCTGAGACCCAGCCCCACCTACCAGTGTACCCACAGCCCCCATCACAACAGAAGAGCCCACTCATCCCACATAGGTGGCACTCACTCCTACAACATACAGCTCTGGCAACCAGAGGTGAGTGAGCTCCTGGGCCCCATAGGACATCTCCTTCATAAGACCACTTTTCCAACATCAGGAAATGTAACAAACCTACCTAATACATAGAAATAAACACAGAGAATTAGGCAAAATGAGGAGACAGAGGAATATGTTCCAAATGAAGGAACAAGACAAAACCCCAGAAGAAGAACTAAGCAAAGTGGAGATAAGCAATCTACTCAGTAAAGAGTTCAAGGTAATGATCTAAAGGTGCTCAGCCGACTCAGGAGCCAAATGGATGAACACAGTGAGAAGTTTCACAAAGACTCAGAAAATATAAAGAAGATCAAACAGAGCTAAAGAATACAATAATGGGGATGGGGGAAGAGTTTGCCGGTGGTCGAGGGAGGGAAAGGAATGATCCGTGCAAAGCTATGGAGACAGGAAATGGCAAGAAGTTGGGGTTGGCTAAAACCTGGTAAGGTAGGAAAGTGGGGGGAGAAGAGATTGGAGAAGCAGGACAGGAAAAGATGATAAAGGTCCAAACTAGAGCAGTGGTGCTGAAGGTAAGGAGGAAGAAAAGAAGGCGGGAGACATTTCTGAGGTTGCATCATCAGTTCTTAGCAACCAAAAGACTCGTTAGCAACCAAAAGGCATTGGTTAGCAACCAAAAAAAGGGATGAGGAGGAGCATCAAAGAGGGCTCTCTGTAATCAGCCTGGAGGACTGAGTAGGTGGTGACTCCATTGACGGAGATGAAGTCCTAGTAGGAAGAGCAGGTGGGGACCTAAATTTTCAGCTTAATCTGGCATGTGTTGAATCTGAGATGCATGTGTTGAATCTGAGATGCATGTGTTGAATCTGAGATGCATGTGGGGACATTTCCAAGCCACGGTAGGTTCCCAGACAAAGATATGTCTAATATGTAACTCTATTGGAGCTCTGGGACCATGCTGGCTAAGGTTTACATCCTTCTTTCTGATAAGTGACCATGTCCAGTAGCCAATAGACCTGCAGATGTGTCTGGGCTGGACAGAGGGTTTGAGCAATCATCTTCAAAATGCAGTCCCTAAAGTCATAGGGTGGAAAAGGCACTCCTTGTACCCCATAGCTCCCAGCCAAGCGAAGAGCTTGATGAATCACAGCTACTGGGTTGACTGTCCTGGCACTGCTCTCCTCCCTACCCACCTCATCTTTTCTATCATGTTCATATCTTTCTTCCTTTCATCTCCTCCTGCTTCTCCTTTGCAGCTCCCAGTGAATGCTTGATGAATCCTGGCTTAGCGAATAAACTAAACCCTCCACTTAGAAAACAAGCCTTAGCTTTTATCTTCCTCTGTGGGTCTGGGTTTGCTAGAATCAAAGTAACATTAGCATGATTTGTTTGGATTAGCATGAAGACTCCTAATCCGCTCCTTTGCAATATTCCATATTTTAATAACTTTAGTAATTACTCCTTCCTTTTTTTAATTAAGAGCTTAGAGACAGAGCCCTTGGAGAGGGACCAAAACAGTGGAGTTTAGTATTGTGGAGAATAGGAAGAAACATTTGCATAGCAGAATCAATATTCAGAGCCTGCTAAGAAGCATTTGGATTTTATTTAATTCTGTGAGCATTACTGTGGACAAAGCCCCAAATACTAGAGATACAGATGTAGCAGGAGATTCTTTCATCCTGTTTGGGGTCCAACTAGGATGCCCCAGGTTGCACTCTGACAACAGTAGCATAAATTCCATAACCATATCCTCCTGGCAATGTTCCTAGCAGTCTTTAGAGCTTAGGAGAAGCCCAGACCATCCTGGCCTACCTTATCATTCCAGCTTCAGGGAGGGGCACTAGTGGCTGAGCCGAAGTTCCTGTTGGGGAGTTGCTTCCACCCACAAAAGTGGCTTCAAGTCCTCAGCTCCAGTAGCAGCCATGTGTTTTAAGGTATGTCTTCTCCACTGGACGCTAACTTAAAGGGCCTAGCTGAACCCTCAGGACCCTCAGGCTAACCTTTTCCCATTTCCCGTTTCCCAGCTCTGCAGAGGTGTGGAAGCCATAACAAAGGAAAGCTCTAGCTTCTGGGCACGGGGCGGGGGTGGCGGTGGGACCCGGAGGCTTCGCAGAGGAGAGCCTTCAGAGGGGCACAGGGCTGTGCCTGCTGGCACAGGGCTCTCTCTGGAAGCCAGATTAGAGCTCAGAGGTGGAGGTGGGCTTTCTGCTTCTGCTTCTTCTCCTGCTTCAGCCCAGCACAGACACAGTCCTTACGCAGCATGTCTTTCTGTTTGCAGCCCTGATCAGGAATAAGCTGCTCTGGGATTGCTTCTGGGGTTGCCCGCCTCTTGGACCCAGAATCACTTTCCTCTTCCCTCCTGGGACCTGTCTTCAAGAATTGAGCAGCTTTGGTTGAGAATCTGCCTGCCAGTGCAGGGGACACGGGTTCGAGCCCTGGTCTGGGAAGATCCCACATGCCACAGAGCAGCTGGGCCCATGAGCCACAACTATTGAGCCTGCGCGTCTGGAGCCTGTGCTCCGCAACAAGAGAGGCCGCGATAGTGAGAGGTCCGCGTACCGTGATGAAGAGTGGCCCCCGCTTGCCGCAACTAGAGAAAGCCCTCGCACAGAAACGAAGACCCAACATAGCCAAAAAATAAATAATTAATTAATTTAAAAAAAAAAAAAGAATTGAGCAGCTTTTATTTTGAACTCTCACGCTCAGAGTTTTGTTAAGCCCTTTTCCCTCAATCATACTATACCTACTCTTTAAACAAAATCTATCTTGAGTGACTCCAGGGGCCTTTGCCTTTCTCAGAGAGACCCTTCAAAGGATTCCACTGCCACCCTGCTAAGGAATGCTAGCCTCAGAGAGTCAGAGGTGGCTTTCTGCATCACTCCCACTGAAGAAGAGAAAAAAAATGCACAAATTCAATCTCTAGTGAGGTGTATCCCTGGCAGGCATTCCAAACCCCAGAGATAAATCTGATGCACCTCTGTCTCAAAAAATCATGATCTTTTGAGGAATCTGACATGGGCAATAACACATTTATAAGGTAAGCTGACTAAGTACTAAATATAGGTTCAAAAAGTCCTCATTAATTCTAACTTGTTGAATTGGGGAGAGTTTCACAGAGGAAGTATTTGGCCTGGTTCTTTGAGGATAAGAAGGATTTAATAGATAGATAATAAGGGAAGTGGCATTCTAGGACGGGGGTGCAGAATGAGCCAGCCAGGGAAGCTTGAAAATATAAGCTTTACTTAGGGAACAATGAAGGGTTCAGTGTTGATAAAGAGCAGGGTTCATAGCAGGCAGGACAGGAAAAGAAGATGAAGTGTCTAACGACACAGGGCCTTCAGTGCTGTGGGAAGGGGTTGGGTCTTTATTCTGGAGGGGCTGGAAAAGCTCCATGGCAGGTTTCTCCAGAGAGGACTGATCTGATCCTTCCTCAGATGAAGGAGCTTTAGGAGGATCAAAGCTCATCCATGGGAAGGATGGAGAAATTAACAACAGGCCACCACCTTGAAAGCTATTGCTACTGGCTCTGAAATGAGAGACAAAACCAAGATAAGAGCAGACACACAAAATTCTGCATATCATTTTGGGAGAATTTAAAGGCTCCCTTGAAGCCCAGCTAAGGTCACCAAGCTAAGACTTCTACTATAACAAGAGCCACCTGTGTTCAACACTAAGGCCACAAAGATGAATAAGACATGGTTCCTGCCTTCAAGGGGTTTGCAGTCTGGTGAGGGGGATCAAACATATATTCAGATAGTGATACCTCAGCTAGTCAGTTACAGGACCTACTGTACCATCTCTCCTATATCCTCAAAAGGCCCTGTGACCCCCCCCCAAAAATGATTAAAAACACACACTCTAGAAATGTGTCGCCTTCATCAATGTTTCTGACTCTCGGTTTCTGTTTTTATTCTTTCTCTAAGTATTAACTTCCTATTAAAACAAAAAACAAAAAAAACAGGGTCCACAACATTAAATGGGTGCTGTGAACATCATTACATTTTATTTGTAGTAAAAACCCAACATATGAATTCAGCTCTGGGTCTAAGTTATGCTGAAACTCTGAAAGACATTTTCCCTGCCAATACCTGACCTCATTCTCTGGTAACGCACACCATTTCAGAACCTATTCTCTAATAGCTGGTGCTTCTGTGAGGATGTGAATCAATTTTAATTTGGACTTTAGCTTCTACAGCAAATGTCTTTGAGGAAGCACCTTCCTGAGAATGCCAGCTTGTACCTTTCAATTATGGTCAGATAATTAGGATGGAGGCTCGCCTGCCGCCCATTCCATTTCTATGTGGGTGGTGGCGGACAGATGTGGTATTTCTGAGCAACTGACACGTTCAACAAACATTGAAAGGGATCACCACCTGAAACTAGTATAATTTTATATATCAGTTATATCTCAATTTTTAAAAAAGGATTATATTGTCCAAACCGTGGCTGAAGAAGATTATGCCACTTCTCCGTGGAAGACATGGCTTGGAAGCCAAACTGGATTTTCTATGATACCCCAGTATTTATGGAGTCTACATAACAGAGTATTTAAAGGTGGGATTGGCCTGGAAAATCTAGAACATGTGTTTGCTAGAAGAAGAAAACAGTCTTCTATTTCAAGAAAATATGCAGTCTGGTTGGGGGCATAAAATACGCATATAGGAGAAAAAGAATCTACTTGACAAAGGGACAAGGACGTGTGTGTTCAAAGCAAAGTAAATTATTTAGATTAGGGGAAGGGAGGTCATAGGAATTCTGAGAAAAGAGCTGCCACTGTGTAAGGTGGAGCATAAAAAAGGGGTCAAAGGAAAGAAATGGCATGCTATGTACCACATACACTCACATTTAATGTAATTTCCTTTCTTCTAACAATTAGGGAGTGTGCCAGATATGAGACCAGGTCATTTCATATATATTTTCTGTTAATCCTCACAACTGTAATTCAGGTAGGGATTATTATTCTCATTTCATGAATGAGGATGACTGAAGCTCAGGAAGAGTAAATAACCTTCCCAGAACACACAGCTATGAAGTAGCTGAGCCAGAACGAAAGCCCAGGTCTGCCTGACTCCAAACACTAAATTCTTTTCACTTCACACAGTGTCCTTACAAGCTATTAGGACAATGCAAATGAACCCCAAAATTATTATGCTAAGTAAAAGAAGCCAGGCACAAAATGTCACATAGTGTATGACTCCATTTATATGAAACATCCAGAACAAGTAAATCTATTGACACAGAAAACTAGCAGTTAGTTGCCAGGTGCTGCGGGAGAAGGGAATGGGGGGTAATTGCTTAATGGATACGGGGTTTCCTTTGGGGGTGATGAAAATGTCTTGGAACTAGATAGAAATGATGGTGGCACAGCTAGTGAATGTACTAAGTGCCACTGAATTTACACTTTAAAATGGGGAATCATTCATTTTATGTTATGTGAATTTTACCTCCATTTTTAAAAGCTACTGGGAAAGAGAATTCAAGGAGACAAAACTAAGGAAATGAAAACCCACTCAGCATATCTGGGGAATAGTGAGCTGCCTGAGCCAAGTGGAACAGCATGATGGACCAGAATTTTCTTCTCAATTCAAGTTAAGGATTTGGATAAAGGTGTGAGTCTCCTTAGTTCAGAGTTAAGAGTTTCCAAGCACAGACACCTGTGTTTCTCAATCCCGGTAGACAGAGGTGCCCAAGACGGTTCAAAATGACCCGGAGAGCATTTTGGTGTTATGAGGGGTAAAGGCCACCCCTATTGTCGGTGCCCTGAATTCAGAAGACGCAATATTCTGTTTGATCATTCTCAAGTGACCCCACAGGTCCATGAAATATGGTCATTTCTAGGTTGCTTAGGAGAAACTGAGTTTCTGTGAATCTGAACTATATGGAATAATCTCTTAGCTAATGACATAGCCAGTCACCCAACCTCCCACCTCAACTGGCCTTGTTCTTGGCATTGAGGGTATAGAAACTCTCATGAAGGGCCTAAGGGGTCACTTGAGATTTTGATTTGGATTTACTGCCTTTTATGTGGGAAGTGATAGGCACTAAGGCAACCCATGAAAATGGGGGCTTAGACACACCCCCAGGCAAGGGTCGCCATCTAAGCAGCAGTGAGCCTGGATGCAGGACCTGTCTCAGAGGTTCATTGTCCTTTCAGGCACTTTGGGAAAGGCACTTTGGGCACTTCACATCACATTACCCTCAGAAGTCTTTGTGCTATTGACAGTGCCTTCTGTTGATCTAGAGTTTCACAGAGAAAAATGACCCTTTCAAACCCTTGCAACCTTTCCAGGAGCAAGAAGATGGTGAGTGTGAGTGGGCACTACAGTTCCCCTGCCCATCCTTCCTCACTGCTACAGTCAGCTCAGGGAGCCCTGCAGGAAAAGACATGTTTACCCTGGTAGACTTGTAGCTGAGTCTCCTCCATAGCACAGGCTCTCTTCCTCAAAGGGCCATTGAGAGGGTCTGGATGCAAGAATTAAACTCCTCAGCTGCCCATTTCTACCCATTATTGGGGTCATGAAAGCGCTCAGAAAGGTGCTCTTCCTAAGGATCAGCTCAGAGTTGTGCAGGGTGCCAACTATGCCACTGAAAGTCACATTCTGTGTGCAATGTGGTGGCGCACAAAGGATTCCATCTAGAGCCTCATGCATTACCTAGTCACGTGCTCCATGCAGTAACTGCCCTGAGCCCAATGAGGTATAATGTGTTGCAGCCTGGGGAATGCCTGAGAGGACCTCAGCCATCCCTGGTCCTCGTAATACCTGCTCAAGTGTTCTATGCCATGCTCAGCAAAACTCCCCCTGAAGTGCTCTGAGCAGCACCCAGTGAGAGGTCCACCACGGTGCTAAGTATAATGTCTAGTGCCCAGCAAGTGGTGCCCAATGAAAGGCCTTCAAACTCCAGAGGAAGCCTCTCTCCTGCCCACAGCACCCCAGGCAGTCCCCTAGGACCGCCCCGCTGGCCTCCTGACGACTCCAACCTCACTGCGGCCTCTCCGTAGCATCCTGGGGTCCTTAAAAAGCCACATAATATCATTTGATCAAAGCAAGCAACTTGTTCCAAACCTGAAGACAGCCAAGAATATGTAAAACCCCAGATACTAATGTAACAGACTTCTGTTTTATTTTGAGATTCTTTTTTACATTGTTTTAAAAATAGCATGCAATAAATACTCATTGTAAAACAAAACAATACAAGCACAGAGTACAGAAATCAAGTATAAAGTGAAATTCCCTGTTTCCTTTCCTCTCCCTCCCATCTCCCATCAAACCTTTCTAGAATTAGCCACTGTTCATTTGGTTTGTGTCCTTTCAGATATGTTCCATGCATTGTTCAAACATATATATTATATGTATATAATTCTCTCTTTTTTTTTAACACTTATTGGATAATACAGATTCATTCTTCTGAAACATGCTTTTTTTAAATTTAATATAATGTGGTCACCTTTCCACATCTCTGCATAAGTATTTGCTTCATCATTTTTGATTAATGCATATTATTCCATAGTAGAGAGGTACTATTATTTATTAACCAGTCCTCTGTTGATGGCATTTAGAGCATCTCCACTTTTTCACTGCACAAACAACACTGAAATGAACGTCCTTTAAATTTTGACAATACCCTCCAAAAAGATTACAACAATTTACACTTGACACAATTGACAAAAGCGATGCAAATCTTTCCATTGCTCCTGGAAAACCATCAGTCAGCTCCACCTTAGAAGTTCTAGGAGGCAGGAGGCTCACAATGCAAGTTTCAGGCTGAGAGTGGAGGTGTCCGTTCTCGTTCTCATTGGGACTGGCTGTCGCTTTCATGTCTTGCAACATGTAAGCTGGAGTCCAGTTCTTGGCACTTTCCCTCAGCCTGGGTGTCCGACCCCCTCCTAGCTGCCGGCAATGAAGGACCTGCCCTCAGTGCACGGGAAGCAGGCTTGGCGCACTCGGCCATCAGGATTTGCAGGGCTTCTGCTGCCACTAGCCCTGTCTCAGGAGATCCTGTGAGTGATGGGGCCTCCTTAAGCGAGCACAGAGCCAGAGCCATCTCCAGTTCCCACAGACCAGTCTTTCTGTCTGTCTAACAAGCTTCTGTCCTGGTCCCTGGCTTTCTCTTCAGTTCCCACTGGGAAGGGAGCTCAGCTGGCCACGGCTCTCCTTCTTCTCCTTGCTCTTCCCAGCCCTGCTTCCTGTCAGCCCAGCCTTAGCGCCAGCATCTTCACCACCAATGGTCACGCTGAGATTCCTGAGATGCCCACTCCTCTACCTGCTGTCTTGGATGGATCAGAATTCACCTCATCTCTAGAACTGAGGATTTGGACAACTGACTGCTCTGCCTTTTATCACAGCTGCCCAGGCATCCCTCAGCCCAGACATCCCTCTGTGCTCCCCTCCCTCCTGCAATGCCAAGGCCTCACCTCACATTTCATTCATTCATTAAACAAATATGTATTATGTGCCATGCACATTTTCTACCAAATTGCAAAATTCCTAAAATAAGTTACATACACATCAAGCTCTGTATTTCTATTGCAATATGGATTTCAGGTTATTGAAATTTTATAAATGTATTATTATAGACTAGATATGATCAGTCCTTTTTCTGGAATAGATGCACTCCTAGGCAGTTACAATTATATGTATATGTATATTTTATAAATGTATTACTATAGACTAGATATAATCAGTCCTTTTTCTGGAATAGATGCACTCCTAGGCAGTTACAATTATATGTATATGTATATTTTATAAATGTATTACTATAGACTAGATATAATCAGTCCTTTTTCTGGAATAGATGCACTCCTAGGCAGTTACAATTATATGTATATGTATATTTTATAAATGTATTACTATAGACTAGATATAATCAGTCCTTTTTCTGGAATAGATGCACTCCTAGGCAGTTACTATTATATGTATATGTATATTCCCAGTTACAACGGGAATTACATCCCATTCCATTGATATTGTATAATAATAGCCAAGATGTGTTAAGTGCTCAGTTTGTGTTGGTCTAAGATGTGTGCATGTGTTAATAATCCTCACCACAAAAACCCTGCGAGATAAGTACTATTGTCATCCCCATTTTATAGGTGAAGATCTGAGGCTAAATGAATCACCTAAGTTTACCCAGGCTGTAATTAACAGAGCCACTGTCGAAACCCAGGCGTTTGACACCAGAGCCTGCACTCTTAACCGCTATGTCATACTGCCTCTCCGTAGCAGTTTTCTACATCAGATCCTTGGGCAAAAGTCCAAAAAGTTCATCAATGGCAGCTTTGGGGAAGCCTGAAAGATGAAGGGTCCAGGGCCTAAAATGAGAGCAACAGCCCTGGGCTCTGGCCAACGGAACCCCTTAGCAGTTTGGTGATCTACAGGCAGTGGGCACCAGTGTGTCTAGCATGTTCCAATGATGTGATGAGAGAGATACTCAGAGGCTGATGCTGAGGACACAGAGCTCTCTGTGGTGTCCTTCTTCCAGGGGTCCTGCTGATGAAAGGTGGCTGTTCAGACTTATTTCAAGCCTTGTCATCTTCAAGCTTCACTGCATGGTGGTTAAGGGCACACATAAAATTTAAGGGCAAAGACTCTGGGGTCAGAGTGTCTTGGTCCATCCAAATCCTGGCTCTACGACTTTATAGATGTGTGACCTTGGGATAAGTTACTAAACGTATCTATGCCTCAATTTCCGGTGTGCAAAATGGTGGAAATAATATCTTCCTCAGAGAGTTGTTGTGAGGGTTTAGGTGATGGAATTCATATAAAGTACCAATAAATGTGAACTATTTCAATATCATCGCAAAGACTGGTTGACCACTTTGGAGCAGCTGAGGCAGTCAACATAAAGCCACAACAAAAAGATTTGGTCTTATATAAGTGTGAGACAAAGTGCATTCAGCACGGGGGAATATGGCAGTAGAATGGCAATTTGAGTGAAAATAACTGTATTAGTCTGCTAGAGCTGCTTAATGAAGCACCACAGACTGAGTGGCTTAAAGAGCAGAAATTTATTGGCTCTTATTTCTGGAGGCTGGAAGTCCAAGATCAAGGTGTCAGCAGGGTTTGTTTCTTCTGAGGGCTGTGAGGGAAGGGTCAGTTCCAGGTCTCTCTCCTAGGCATAGATGTGTCTATGTATATCATCTCTCCTCTATGTATGTTTCCATGTCTAAATTCTCCCTTTTTATAAGGATACCAATCATATTGGATTAGGGTCCACCTTAGTGACCTGAATTTTAACTTGATTACCTCTGAAAAGACCGTATCTCCAAATAAGGTCACATTCCGAAGTCCTGAGAGCTAGTATTTCAACATATGAATTTTCAGGTGATATAATTTAACCTACAACATTGACTAGTGAAAATAGTTATCATTTATTGGGTGACTGCCATGTCACATTATAAACTCTGACTCATTTAAAATCCACAGCAATACAAACAGCTCATGCAGCTCAATATCAAAAAAACAAACAATCCAATCAAAAAATGGGTGGAAGATCTAAATAGACATTTCTCCAAAGAAGACATTCAGATGGCCAAAAAGCACATGAAAAGATGCTCAACATCACTCATTATTAGAGAAATACAATTCAAAAGTACAATGAGGTATCACCTCACACCAGCCAGAATGGTCATCATCAAAAAGTCTACAGGGCTTCCCTGGTGGCGCAGTGGTTAAGAATCCACCTGCCAATGCAGGGGACACGAATTTGAGCCCTGGTCCAGGAAGATCCCACATGCCGCGGAGCAACTAAGCCCGTGCGCCACAACTACTGAGCCTGCGCTCTGGAGCCCGCGAGCCACAACTACTGAGTCTGTGTGCCACAGTTACTGAAGCCCGTGAGCCTAGAGCCCGTGCTCCACAACAAAAGAAGCCACCACAATGAAAAGCCCACGCACCACAATGAAGAGTAGCCCCTGCTCTCCGCAATGAGAGAAAAAGCCGGCATGCAGCAATGAAGACCCAACACAGCCAAAACTAAAGTAAATAAATTTAAAAAAAAGATCTAAAAGAAAAGTCTACAAACAACAAATGTTGGACAGGGTGTGGATAAAAGGGAACCCTCCTAAACTGTTGGTGGGAATGTAAATTGGTACAACCATTATGGAGAACAGTATGGAGGTTCCTTAAAAAACTAAATATAGAACTATCACATGATCCAGCAATCCCACTTCTGGGCATATATCCAGAGAAGACCATAGTTCAAAAAGATACATGCACCCCAATGTTCATTGCAGCACTATTTACAATAGCCAGGTCATGGAAGCAACCTAAATGCCCATCGACAGATGAATGGATAAAGAAGTTGTGGTACATATATACAATGGAATATTACTCAGCCATAAAAAGGAACGAAATTGGGTCATTTGTTGAGACGTGGATGGATCTAGAGACTGTCATACAGAGTGAAATAAGTCAGAAAGAGAAAAACAAATATCGTATATTAACGCATGTATGTGGAACCTAGAAAAATAGTACAGATGAACCGGTTTGCAGGGCAGAAGTTGAGACACAGATGTAGAGAACAAACGTATGGACACCAAGGGGGGACAGCTGCGGGGGTGTGGCGATGGTGGTGTGATGAATTGGGCGATTGGGATTGACATGTATACAGTGATGTGTATAAAACTGATGACTAATAAGAACCTGCTGTATAAAAATATATATATATATTATTCAAGTCAAAAAAAAAAAGATACATGCACCCCAATGTTCATTGCAGCACTATTTACAATAGCCAAGACATGGAAGCAACCTAAATATCCATCAACAGAGGAGTGAGTAAAGAAGATGTGGTACATATGGAATATTACTCAGCCATAAAAAAGAATGAAATAATGCCATTTGCAGCAAGACGGATGGACCTAGAGCTTGTCATACTGAGTGAAGTAAGTCAGAGAAAGACAAATATCATATGATATCACTTATATGTGGAATCTAAAAAAAAAATGGTACAAATGAACTTATTTACAAAACAGAAATAGAGGACTTCCCTGGTGGTGCAGTGGTTGCGAATCTGCCTGCCAGTGCAGGGGACATGGGTTTCAGCCCTGGTCTGGGAAGATCCCATATGCCACAGAGCAACTGAGCCTGTGAGCCACAACTACTGAGCCTGCATGCCACAACTACTGAGCCCACGTGCCTAGAGCCCATGCTCCGCAACAAGAGAAGCCACCGCAATGAGAAGCCCACGCACCGTGACGAAGAGTAGCCCCCACTCACCGCAACTAGAGAAAAGCCAGCACACAGCAACAAAGACCCAACGCAGCCATAAATAAATAGATAAATAAATAAATAAATAAATAAATAAATTTATTTTTAAAAAAAACAGAAATAGAGTAACAGATGTAGAAAACAAACTTATGGCTACCAGGGGGGAAGGGAGGAAGTGATAAATTGGGAGATTGGGATTGATATATACACACTACTATATATAAAATAGATAACTAATAAGGGCTTACTGTATAGCACATGGAGCTCTACTCAATACTCTGTAATGACCTATATGGGAAAAGAATCTAAAAAAAGAGTGGATATATGTATACGTATAATTGTTTCACTTTGCGGTACACCTGAAACAAACATTGTAACTATACTATACTATACTCCAATAAAAATTATAAAAAAATAAAAAAGAAATAAAACTCACAGCAAATCTTTAGCTATCTACTAAGAAAAGAGAGATTCAGATTTTGCCCAAGATTAACCAGTGGAACCAGGATCTGGATCAGAACTGTCTGATTTCAAGTTCATGCTCTTTAAATGCCATATAATAGTGTTCTTTTTCATTGGTTCCTAACTGGCCAGTGACTTGGGATCATTCCTGTGAAGGTGGAAGGGCTTATGTAATCCCTGTGCCCACCTCTGCAGCTCCTTTGCATGGAAGGGGGCTTAGATATGTTCCCATACAGATCCATGGGGACTCCAGAAAGTGATAGACTGCAGAGCAGGAAGAAGCCTGTGATGTCATTCAATCCATCCCCTGCTTTATCAATGAAGAATGAGTTACTTGCACAAGGTCACACAGGAAGAGGGGAACAGTACTGAATCTGTTCTCTACCCAACACTGCCTCAAGCCAGAAAAAAATCTGAAATTTGCTAGTTGATCTAATTTATTTAGCAAATTCTTTAACAGACTTAAGCCATTTATACAAAATCAGGAGATTGATCTTTTTAAATCAAACACAGTCTGACACTGTACGAAATAGCCGAGGGTAGGTCTGTCATGCAAACATCCTCCAACTTTAATTACCAAATGGCTGGAATGATGGCCAGCTCCTCGCATTTATCACAAGAAATATTAAACTTCTTAGATAACCTATTTTCTATGCCAATGTTTTGAACAATAAGAAGAAAGGGAAAAGGTAATCTGTTCTTGTCACAGGAATTTTTACTTAAAAAAAGGAGAAACACATCAAATTTCTACATCCATCCTCCAGACCGTAAATGCAGTGTTTCTCCATAATAGCATCCACCTTCTCTCAATCACCAGCTCTGGGGCATAACCACCTAGCTGGCATCTAGCGCAAATGTACTCTGCCATGCTGGCTTTCTCTGTCCCAGAACACAGTCTGAGTTTCTTAAAAGCATCAATCAGGCAAAACGTCAACAGAATTGAGACAGCAACACAACTACAAGGCTGGTAGTGACAGGTGTGATTTCATGAAAAGAGTCAAAGATCTAGTTCCAGACCCAACTCTGCCTCTTAGAAACAGTACAACCTTGGGTAGATTCCTTTAGCCTTCTAAAACTCAATTTCCCCATCTTTAAATTTATTTATTTTTATTTATTTATGGCTGTGTTGGGTCTTCGTTTCTGTGCCAGGGCTTTCTCTCGTTGTGGCAAGCGGGGGCCACTCTTCATCGCGGTGCGCGGGCCTCTCACCATCGCGGCCTCTCTTGTTGCGGAGCACAGGCTCCAGACGCGCAGGCTCAGTAATCGTGGCTCACGGGCCCAGTTGCTCCGCGGCATGTGGGATCTTCCCAGACCAGGGCTCGAACCCGTGTTCCCTGCATTAGCAGGCAGATTCTCAACCACTGCGCCACCAGGGAAGCCCCCCCATCTTTAAAACAGGAGAAATAATTGCCTGCATGACAGGCTGTGAGGCTTAAACAAGATGACTGTTGAGAAAATGCACAGCCCAGAGGCTGGCATATAGTAGGGGCTTAAATCTTTTTTTTAAATTGAAAGTGTATGGCAAATAATTTTCTTCCCTCTAAAATTGATCTGGGGTAATCTATTCCTTCCCTTATTCATATACAAATAAGGAAGGAATTGAGAATATCATGGGTTCTAACATAGCCAATCTTTGTTCTAATGCTGCCACCTGCTGCTGGACAGCCAACATCCCCTGCTACTATTTCAAGGGGGTGCCCTGAAATACATGGGGGAGTCTACAGGGTGCAACTAGACAAATCCCTCCCCAGCACACTTCCCTTCATCTCTATCCTTCAGATCTGGACCAAGGTCACACCTGACTTATCTGACCCTGGGGTTACAGCCAAATTTCCTTGGCAGGAGGGACTTTGCAGACAGAGGATGACATTTTCCTAATAGATCACATTTTCCAAACTGGGAACATGAGGACAGCCCTGGGCTGAGCCGCACTGAAGTCAAAAACTAGTATGCATAGCATGGGGAGATCACCTCGGTGCTTTGTGACCACCTAGAGGGGTGGGATAGGGAGGGTGGGAGGGAGGCTCAAGAGGGAGGGGATAGGGGGATATATGTATACATACAGCTGATTCACTTTGTTATAAAGCAGAAACTAACACAACATTGTAAAGCAATTATACTCCAATGAAGATGTTAAAAAAAAAAAGTAGTATGCAGCCTGCAGACGTGTTTCACTGAAACTACATAATGTTGGCCCATTATACGTTTCATAATATTCAAATTATCCACCAATGCTTAAATATCAGATTTCACCTGAAAATGTGAACTTTCAGATTGTTAAAAAAATCTAAGGATATGGCAACACGGGACCCACAGTTAGCGGGAGCTGAGTAGCAAACATCCCTTTAGCCTGGAGCGTTACCTCCGGGTCCCACTGCATCTCCTGCTTGGCCTGCCTCACTTAGTAAGGGTACCTTGCTGACTCCTGGCCCGCCTCTGCACGAACTGTCGTCTCCCTAATCTCAACCACAAACCCTGTAGAGAGTAGGGTGGCTAAATAGAGTAGGATTGATTTACACTTTCAAGTAATAATAATTAGTAATTACCAAGCATTTAGTCTACATCAGGCACAAAGAAAAGCATTTTGACCCTAACTTTCGACCTCAAAGATATTTTCATCCCATTGTGCACTTAGGTCTGACATCCTTGCTCTATGTATTTGCTTTGTGCTCTGGGCCAAGAAATGTAAAGTCACTAACACATCCAATTCATAATAAATATTACTTGCAGAAATAATCTATCCAAAACAAAAATTGCAATGGCAAAAGCTTCAAACAAGAAAATCTATTATTGATTTTTTTCTTTTTTATTTTTTTATTATTGATTTTTAAATGACTAAAAGAATCACATCTTTTAGGTATTACTGAAAACAGTAAAATTTGAACTCAAAACTTTGATCTGATAATTTGATCCAGGGGAATCATGCTTATGAAAAGTAATGGCCTTGGGAATTCCCTGGCAGTCCAGTGGTTAAGACTCAGAGCTTGGACTTCCCTGGTGGCCCAGTGGTTAAGAACCCACCTGCCAATGCAGAGGACACAGGTTCGAGCCCTGGTCCGGGAAGATCCCACATGCTGCAGAGCAACTAAGCCCATGCGCCACAACTACTGAGGCTGCACTCTAAAGCCTGTGAGTCACAACTACTGAGTCTGCATGCCACAACTACTGAAGCCTGTATGCCTAGAGCCCGTGCTCTGCAACAAGGGAAGCCCCTACAATGAGAAGCCAGTGCACCACAATGAAAAGCAGCCCCCGCTCACCACAATTAGAGAAAGCCCAGGCGCAGCAACAAAGACCCAAAGCAGACATAAATAAATAAATAAATAAATTTAGAAAAAAAAAAGACTCAGCACTTTCACTGCTGGGGGCCCTGGTTCCATCCCTGGTGGGGGAACTAAGATCCCACAAGCCCTGCAGTGCAGCCAAAAAAAAAGAAAAACAAACAAACAAACAAAAAGTTATGGCCAAAAAGAAAACTCACAGTAGCAAAAGTTATAACCAGTCAAGCTAGGTAGGAAAAAAATTGCTAATTAGTTGAGTCTTTGTCAAAAAATATATATGAAAAAAAATTGACCTTCATACAAATAATTTCAGTAAAATAAACATTTTAATTGGAAAAAGAAGTAAATATATTGCACAGAAAATTGTTGATGACATTATATTTGGTTTACTAACTTCCCCTCTCTATGCAATACCACAGAAAACTCATGTCAGTAACCTAGCATGAATCTGTCCATGTATTTCTCCATATTTATATAATTTCACACCTTCATATTCAGAGTGGGGGAAGCTTTTCATTGTTTCTCTTATGAAAATTGAATCATATTATCTTTTTTTGACTTTTTTTAATCGTTATTATTTATTTTTTGGCTGCATGGGGTCTTTTTTTTTTTTTAAGATTTTTAGAAATTTCATGTAATGTCTGAAACATTTATATTAACATATTTCCATACAAATAACCCAAAGAAAGTTTAGTATTAGTTGGTTTTTCTTGTTTGTTTGTTTATACTGCAGGTTCTTATTAGTCATCAGTTTCATACACATCAGTGTATACATGTCAATCCCAATCGCCCAATTCAGCACACCACCATCCCCGCCCCATCGCGGTTTTCCCCCCTTGGTGCATGGGGGTCTTTGTTGTGGCACGCGGGATCTTTCGCTGCGGCACGCGGGCTCCAGAGCACGCGGGCTCAGTAGTTGCACCCGAGGCATGTGGGATCTTAGTTCTCCGACCAGGGACCAAACCAGCGTCCCCTGCATTGCAAGGCGGATTCTTAACCACTGGACCTCCATGGAAGTTTTCTCATAAAAATTGAATCATATTATCTACATATCCTGGCACCCTGTTTTTCTCACTTAACAATATCTTAGTCTTGCAGTGCACTCGGCAGTGCCCCCGGCTCTGTCTCTTGCTTCCACGGTGTTTGGCCAGAACAGACCCAGCAACGCCCCTTCCTCCAGCCTCCAACCACCCTCCAACCTTTTTTCCAGTCGCAACCTCGGGAACCAGCCACTCAGCTATCCTCGGCCTCCGGGACCAGCTAACGCCATTTTCTGAGCTTCGCTCCTTATTACCCGTTAACTATGAGCTCCCAAATTCGTCAGAATTTTTCCCCTGGGGTGGAGGCCGCTATCCATCGCCTGGCCAACGTGCCCCTGCGGGCCTTCTACACTTACCTCTCTCTGGGCTTCTATTTTGACCGCGACAATGTGGCTCTGGAGAGCATGGGCCACTTTTTCCATGGATTGACACAGGAGAAGCACGAGGGCGCCGAGCGTCTCTTGAATATGCAAAACCAGTGCGGCTGCCACGCCCTTTTCCAGGACGGGCAGAAGCCATAGCAAGATGAGTGGGGTAAAACCCAGGACGCTGTGGAAGCCGCCGTTCTCAGGGAGAAGAACCTGAACCTGAACCAGGCCCTTCTGGATCTGCACGCCGTCTGCCCGCGCAGACCCCCACCTCTGTGACTTCCTGGAGAGCCACTTCCTAGATGAGCAGGTAAAAGCCGTCAAGAAGCTGAGCGATCACGTGACCAACCTCCGCAGGCAGGCTGGTCCCCAGGCTGGGCTGGACGAGCATGTCTTTGACAGGCTTACCCTCAGTCATGACTAGGAGCCTTTGGAGCTCAGTGGCCTTTGAGGAGCCCCTCTGGTGTCAGGGCTTCTACCTGAAGCCCCTCTCTGCAGCTTCTCACAGCTTTTTAACCACCCTGGAGCCCTCTCCCAAACCTTGGACCAAATGGGAAAAATAAAGCTTTCTGCAGCCAAGAAGAAAGAGAGAGAGAGAGAACAAAAAAACACAGTATCTTACAGAAATCCTTTCAAATCAGGATGGGTTCATTTGTATAAAAGAAAGTCTTCAAGAGGGAATGCTAGGTTGAAGAAAAGATATATTTTTATTTTTAGAAGAAGTTGCCAGATCTCTTTCCAAAAGGACTGAAATAATTCATATTTCCTTTGGCAAAGTATGCAAGTACCTTTTTCTCTACGTCCCACCACCAGTAGTTGGCACTACTGTTTCTAACAATCAGGTAGAGGTAATGAATAACCTCATTATTACTTTAATTTGCATTTCTCTAACTACTAATGAATTTGAGCATGTTTACTGGCAACTGAATTTTCTGTTCCACAGAATGCCTATTTATATGACTGGGCCATTTTTTATTAGATAGTTCATCTTTTGCTTACCTTGTGTAACAGTTCTTGGTATATTTTCATAACAAATCTTCTACCTGTCACTTGCATTACAATTATTTTTTCCAAATTCGTCATTTGTCTATTGACTTTGCCCATGATATCTTCGCCATACAAGAGTGTGAATTTTTATATAGTTAAATATGATTAAGCTTCTGCTTAAAACGGTCTTTCCTCATCACTAGCAATTCTCATAAAATCCAGGAATGTAGTCTCCCAGAATATCTTGCAAGATATTATAGTTTAATTTTTTTTATATTTAGTTTTTACGTCTATCTTATATTTAGTTTTTACATCTATCTTTAATTATCTATTAAAGATAGATATTAAAACTATTTATTTATTTATTTTACTTATTTTATGTTATTTTATTTTTTATCCAAAATGTGTTTATTGGGATGGTTTCCCATTCATCTTGATTCTGGGGGCTTTTAGTGCTGCTTCATACATAAGATAGGGGTCCAAGTTTTTCTTCCAAATGGATAGCCAGCTTTGCCAGGATCATTCATCA
Organism: Balaenoptera ricei; assembly: GCF_028023285.1. Classification (NCBI taxonomy): domain Eukaryota; kingdom Metazoa; phylum Chordata; class Mammalia; order Artiodactyla; family Balaenopteridae; genus Balaenoptera; species Balaenoptera ricei. The sequence goes on from NC_082646.1 coordinate 69,238,640, forward strand.
TAAAATGTATCCTTTTTCCCACAGAAAACTATCCATTTTCTAATACAGAAGATGCTTATACATTGCAGGATCTATTTCCAGATTATTTATTTTATTCTACTGATCTAGTTACCTATTCCTATGCCAATACAACATTTAATTTATGGTATGTTCTGACATCTTGTAAATCCTCTCTCACTAGTCTTTTTTTTTTTTGGCTGTGTTGGGTCTTCATTGCTGCGCACAGGCTCTCTCTAGCTGCAGTGCGCGGGCTTCTCATTGCGGTGGCTTCTCTTGTTGCGGAGCACGGGCTCTAGGCCCACGGGCTTCAGTAGTTGCGGCTCGCAGGCTCAGTAGTTGCGGCACACGGGCTTAGCTGCTCTGAGGCATGTGGGATCTTCCTGGACCAGGGATCGAACCCATGTCCCCTGCATTGGCAGGCAGATTCTTAACCACTGAGCCACCAGGGTAGTCCTCTCACTAGTCTTTTTATCGTATTTTTCTGCACCATCTTTGGGCATTTATTTTTCTATATAAACTTTAATATTATTTTATTGAATCCTCCTCACTCCAAAGCCACTGGAATCCTAATTGCATAAAAAAAAATTGCATTAAATTCATATATTAATTTTGGAAGAATTAGCCATTTTAATATTGTCTTCCCATCCAAAAACATGGTATTTCTATTTGTTTATATCTTGTTTTATGTCCCTCTATATGACACACAACTTCTAATGAATTATTTGCTTGATATAAGTCCTATACCTTTCCTGTTAAATTTCTTTTTATTTTATACCTTTGTTGTTTTTATTTTTTTAACATTTCCATTTGTAGCTGTTTATTTTTATAATAGATAAAAATTGCTGATTTTTATATATCTTGCAGCTAGACAGCTAGCCAAATTATCTTATTAATTCTAAGAAATTTTTTACTACAGCTTCCTGGATTTTCCATGTATATAATCATATGGTCAGAAAAAGAGATTGTTCTCCTCTTTCCCCGTATTTTTACCGATTATTTTATCTATTTATTATATTTGCAAGAACCTCCAAGACAATGTTAAATAATAATGGGGAGAGTAGGCACTCCTGTCTAGTTCTTGGTTTGAACTGAAATGGTTTTACTACTTTACCATTTAGGATAAAATTTGCTGTTCATTTCTGGTAAATAATCTTTATTTTACTCAGAATATTTTTTAGGAATAGTTGCTAAATTTTCAAATGTCTTTTCAATTGATAAGTTGATTTTTTTTCTTTAGCTTGTTGATTAATGGATTATGCTGATAGATTTCCAGTACTGAACTATATTTGCATTCTTGGAATAAACTGTACTTGTTTCACTACTCTTAGATACATTAATAGAGTCTATTTGATAATGTTTTAGAAATTTTGCATCTACATTCATATGTGATCATTGTCTATGACCTAGACTAGTTTATAAAACATTTGAACTATGTACTCTTTTAAAATAAGGAAAAAAACTCGACTGTGAATCTGTCTGGTCCTGTTGCCTTCTTCAGTCTTAGCTTTTTAGGATTTCCCTGGTGGTGCGGTGGTTAAGAATCCACCTGCCAATGCAGGGGACACAGGTTCGAGCCCTGGTCCCGGAAGATCCCACATGCCACAGAGCAACTAAACCTGTGCACCACAACTACTGAGCCTGCACTCTAGAGCCCACGAGCCACAACTACTGAGCCTGAGAGCCACAACTACTGAAGCCCATGCGCCTAGAGCCCATGCTCTGCAACAAAAGAAGCCACCGCAATGAGAAGCTTGTGAACCGCAACAAAACAGTAGCCCCCACTCACCACAACTAGAGAAAGCCCGCGCACAGCAACGAAGACCCAACACAGCCAAAAATAAATTAATTAAATAAATAATTTTTTTTAAAAAAATGATGACCAAAATACTTTAAAAAAAAAAAATCTTAGCTTTTTAATCACTTTTCCAACATCATGTTTGGTAATTGGTACATTTATATTTTTCACTTCAGTTTATCCCTTTGGGGAATTTATATGTACAGTTATTTTAATCTCCATCATTTCCAATTTTAGATACTTTTTCCTCTCTTTTTTCTTTAATCTTAGAACCAGGGTTTGACCTCAAGTCTTTCTGCTTCCAGCCTGAGTTCTCATGCCACGGCTCCATACTGTGCCCTTAGAGGTTAATTAAGGCTGAATCCATAAATGTAAATTACTTTGACTTGTTTGATTAAAACAATCAGTCAATTGTAAAAGTTAGATTTATACAAAATTTAAATTATTCTAATTTTTACTTAAGATAGCTATCTTGGCATAAGTAGAATCATCAATAACATGGTCATGCTTGGCAAGATCTCAGGGAATTTGAATTGCCTTCATTTAGCAAGAAAGCTCCTTGTTTCCTTCATCCTAAAACTAGTTTTTGACCAGCACCAATAATTTCCATAGAAGAAAGTGAAACCCACTTTATCTGAGACTATGGTTACTATTTAATTCTTGAAAATGATGTTCAAACTAACGTGAAATTTCATTCACTTTAATAAAATACTACCTAATTAGGAAGAAGCTTTACTGTTATCTCTAGGGATATATTAATACCATTAAAAAGAACATACAGTTGAGAAAGTTGCATGTACATTTATAATTTTGTTCCCTTCTGAATATAAAAGACTATTTAATTAAGATTATTACTATCTTTAAAGCTTTTTCTCAAAGGAAATGTTCTTCATTCTAAGCTACATATCTTCTTTGGGGGAAAAAAAAAGGAATTTTAAAAGAAATCCTGAAATTCTCTGAGTGCATATGCTCTGTTTATACCCAAAGGAGGACTTCGTTTCTCCTTCCCTCATTATATTTCTGTAGTATAATATAAATCAGGGTTGCTTGCATATGCTTGCTTTCTTTCTCTCTCAGTGACAATTTTTTTCATGAGAAAACTGGAGAGATAAACCAATTCTTCATATAATCCAGGCAAAAACAAAAGAAAAGAGAGGGACCAGGCAGGAGGGTACAGAAAAGTCCACCCTCTGGACTTGGACATGGACACATGTTATTGCTCAGACATCCGTTTTGCTTTGTCCTCAATATAAACATTTTCTCTGCCCTCACGGTCAATCTACTTCAATTTGTCCCATGCTCTTCTGTTACCCTTCCACCACAGAGTTCCACTTCCTGACTTCTATTGTCCTATGTATAATCTGGTCTCTGCTGAAACTGTTCTTCCAAAGGCCACCTTCCCTGTGGCAAGTGGAACTGTGCCCCACCCCCCCAGAAAAATTCATATGTTGCATTTCTAACCCCCAGTATCTCAGTATGTGACCTTATTTGGAAATAGGGTTGTTGTAGATATAATTAGTTAAGGTGAGGTCATCCTGGAGTAGGGTGGGCCCTAATCTAATATGACTGGTGTCCTGATAAAAAGGGGGAATTTGGACACAGGCATGCACACAGAGAGAACGCCATCTGATGACAAAAGCAGAGATTGGGGTGTTGTGTCTGCAAGCCAAGGAATGGCAAGATTGCCAGCAAATCACCAGAAGCTAAGGGAGAGGCATGTAACAGATTCTTTCTCATACCCTCAGAAGGAACCAACCCTGCCAACACCTTGATCTTGGCCTTCTAGCCACCAGAACTGTGATTCTATACATTTCTGTTGTTTAAGTCACCTAGTTTGTAGTACTGTCATAGAAGCCCTAGCAAACTAATGCTTTCTTCTTCCAAATTTAATGGTGTTGGGCTTCCCTGGTGGCCCAGTGGTTTAGAATCCGCCTGCCAATGCAGGGGACACAGGTTCAAGCTCTGGTCCGGGAAGATCCCCCATGCCTCAGAGCAACTAAGCCCATGTGCCACAACTACTGAGTCTGTGCTCTAGAGCCCACGAGCCACAACTACTGAGCCCACGTGCCACAACCACTGAAGGCCACGCACCTAGAGCCCATGCTCCTCAACAAGAGAAGCCACCACAATGAGAAGCCCGCTCACTGCAATGAGGAGTAACCCCCGCTCGCCGCAGCTAGAGAAAGCCCACACTCAGCGACAAAGACCCAACACAGCCAAAAATAAATAAATAAAATTAAAAAAAAATTTAATGGTGTTTTCTCTTTACTCATCTACATTAACTTCTCATTTCAATTGATAACAGTGAAACTCTCTCCTTATGAAACCAAGTCCTTGTGAAACTCTCTCCTTATGTTACAAAATCATTATCCATTGATCTTCCATTGTTTCTTCCTACCTTCTTCTCTGACTTCTCTCCCCCCACCCCCCCAAAAATGTCAGTGCCCCCAAGTGTCTGTCCACAATCATTCCCATTATTAGTGGTAATAAATTTTTTGAAATATCTAGCTTTTATTGAACATATGCCAGGTACCATTCTAAATATTTTACATATATCATCTTATTTAATCCTCACATCTCCTCCAAGGAAAATGCTGTTTTCTATCCCATCTTACAGATGAGTAGACTGAGGCTTAGAGAGGTTAAGTAGCTTGCCCAAGGTCACACAAAAAGTATGTGGCAGAGCTAGGGTTCAAACTCAGGTCTCTCTGACCCCAGAGTACAGAGTTGTTTTCACACTGGTTCTCATTCTTTCTCCACAAAGAATAGACCTCCCTCCTTCCTCTGAAATCTTATGAAATTCTACTGCTTTGTCTTCTATTAAATACAGACAATCTTGTATTCTACATCTCCAGAGCCATTTCCCTCCCATACTGTAAAGTCTGAATTTCCACCTCAAACTCCTCTTGTCCAAAACTGAACTCCTCCCATTTCCTTCCAAATATGCTTTGCCTTCTGTACCCGCTATTGGTTCCACTATCTCCTCAGCCACCCATGCTTGGAAACTTCATAGTATTTTTTTTATATTTATTTATTTATTTATTTGGCTGCACCGGGTCTTAGTTGTGGCACTCAGGATGTTTAGTTGAGGCATGCAGGATCTAGTTCCCTGACCAGGGATCAAACCCGGGACCCCTGCATTGGGAGGGTGGAGTCTTAACCGCTGGACCACCAGGGAAGTCCCCATAGTATTTTTGATTCATGTCTGTCCCATGTTTCTTTTTATAATCAGTTGCAAAGTTGTGCTAATTCTACCCAAAACTTCTGTCCAGGTTGCCCGCTCCTCTCCATCCCACCAGCCTGAACTAACCTAACAACTGCATAATGTCCTCCACATCCCATCCTTTCCATCCTCCTGTCCTAGAGTCTACATCCAGCTCCTCTTAAAACGCTCATCCCATCAGGTTGCACTGCTGCTGCACTGCTCACTGCCTGCAGAATAAGGTCCAAACTTCTTACACAGACCATAACGACCCCTACGATCTAGTTTCCATCTATCTTTCCAATCTCTTTTGTGCACCAAACAAAACTTGTGGCAGTTCTATACACACCCAGGCTTTTCTGCCACAGTTGCACCTGGCATGCCCTCTGCATCTCTAATCCTTTAAGTTTAGTGCAAATTTCTTGCTCTAAAATTCAGCTCCAGATCTTTCACTGGCTGTTGAATAGTTCTCCCTCCTCTGAACTTGCTTTACAGTTTATTTATATTTATCTTGAATCATTATCACTTTCCACCCTCTACTTCAGTTATTGATCTAGAGGTCTGATATCCCCCACCAGACTATGAGTTCCTAAAGGGCAGGGACCGTGATTAATCTTAGAATTTTCCACAGCACTTAACTCAGTATTTAGCATATGGTAGGTATTCGGTAGGTAATCACTGGCTTAGTTTTTAAAGTCTCTATGTAAATGAATATATTAACCAAACTGACTATTAGACTGTTTGAAATTCACAGAGCTCAGAGCAGCTAAAGCCTGAAAGTATATTAAAATCACCTGGTCCCCTTCCAATCCAGTCTGCTCACCTGGGTCCCCTTCCGATCCAGTCTGCTTTGTGTTCCTGTGGAACACTCCAGGCTAAACCATGTCACTGGCCCCAAAGCCCTTTCCTCACCATTCCCACCACACCCTGGAAGTTCATAACATGTCATTATCCTTCTTCATGTCTCAAAGTCTACAAGATGCTAGGTAGATGCCTAAACCCCTTTGCAGTGATAGGAAGACAACTGGTGTCAAAGTGCTTTGAACTCAGCAGGACCCATTTAGCCTGTTGTTACGAGCATCCCTCTGCCAAGAGGCCGCCTCTTGGAGGCTTCTGCAAGTCGCTGAAGCCTGGTTGTTTAGCAAGTCCATGGGAAAGATCGCAGAAAAACTTCAAAGTTTTCATTTCCAATCCCAAGACATGGGAAAGCTGGGTAATCTCAACTGACCATTCACCTGGGTGTACAGCCAGGGAGAGTCCCAAGGGCCCGATGAGAAACAAGAGCTTATCTTGTCTCTGCAGATTTGAGAATCATGGGGTGAGAGTTATGTGAATGGCAAAGTTTCCAGGCAGGACAGAGAAAGAGCTAAATCGGAGGATCAGAGAATCAGAGCTGGTAGTTTGAATTTTTAACCGGATCTGGTTACTTTCCCTGAGGCAAGCGGTCAAGAAACTATCAGAAATCCTATACTAGCTCCACAATATTATTATATAGTGTCGTTGTTAATATTCACATGGCTAATAAAAAAACGTAGTTTGTTGAGCACATGCTGTATACCGGGCATGTACTTTATTCTCTATATTTTATACCAATTGGCCCTCATTCTGCCCCTGTGAAGAATTATGACTATTAGGAAACTAAGGTTCAGAAAAATAAGTAATGTCCCAAGGTCACACAGCTTCTAAGGGACAGACATTCCAAGGCAGAGTGGAAAGCAAGAGCAAAGACACAGAGATGAGGAAAAGCAGAGTATTCACAGAGACCTGCAAGTAGTTGGGTGTTCCTGGAGAATAAAGCATGAGAAGACCATGGAGAGAGGAGTTGCCCTTGTATTCTATGTTAGGTAAATGACTATCTTGCAGATAATTGGGAGCCTTTGAAGAGTTTCAAGCAGGAGAGTAACACATGAGACTTGTGATTTGAAAACTGAGGTGGAGAATGGATTGGAGGGGACAGCTGGAAGGCAGGGAGATCAGCTGGAAAACTGTGCAAGTAATCCTGGAAAGAGGTGATGACACCTTTGCGCCTTCTCCATCTCTTGGATGATGGAGGGAAAGCGGTGGAACAGAGAAATACTTGGAAGATAAATCAGTAGTCTTGGGAAAGTATTGCATAAGGTTTCAGCTGATAACATCTCCCACCTCTTCAACTGCACCTCAGACTCTCATATCCAATGTCCTGTGGATGATTCGTGAGTATTATGTCAAATTATGTAGGGGACACAAGAATGAACAAAACAAGGTTTCTGATCACTTTCTAGTTGGGACATAAAATGCCAATCAACACAAAATTATCTGGTAGATAAAAGTGTTATGCAGACAATTTAAAAAAGGTGATATGATAGGGTTTGGGTACCTTTAGAATGAGTGGTCAGGGAAACCTTTATGAATAGATGCCCTTTAGGTTTGCTAATGAAACAGGAGGGAAGGGGGCAGGGCACAACCTTTAAAAGAATGACATGGCCATAGGACATGACAAAAACTCTTTAGAACCAACTAGGTCCAAGATGGCAGAAGATTCAACTTCCAGTGGACCTTGAGCCTCATTATACACTCATTGTAATACATTAGCATGCTAAATGACACACCCACCAGTGCCATGACAGTTCTGAGGCTGACCATCAAAGTCCAAAAAGTGGGCAGTGGCCCAATTCCTGGAAATCCCCGGCCTTTCTCCGAAATAATTAGAATAATCCTCCCACTCATTAGCCTATGAAATTACCCAGACCATAAAAACTAACCACACCATATTTCAAAGCTCTCTCGCCTTCTGAGAGGCCCACACTCTGCCTGTGGAATGTGTTTCTCTCTAAATAAATCCATGTCTTACCTGTCACTTCATCTCCGAATTCTCTCCTAATGAAGCAAGAACCTTAAATTCACCGGGAACACTAAGGCCACATGAAAACTCAAGGGAAAGAAGTGGCTTACTAGGTTGGAAGAATCCAAAGCAGGCCAGTGCAGCTGGAACAGAATGGTCGAAGAAGAAAAGGGAACAAAACTATATCAGAGATGTAGACAGTGTCCAGGTCATGTAGGACTTTCAAAGTAAGGTTAAGGAATTTAGATTTTATTTGAAGTATCATGGGAAGCTGGTGGAAGGTTTTAATCAAGGGACTGTTTTTACCTAATTTAAGTTGCTAAGTGATTACTCTGGCTTCTTGTGGAAAATATAGGCAGGGCAGATGTGAAAGCAGGCAAATTTTGTAGTTGTTCATTGAGAAATGGTGGTGGCTTGGAGAAAAGAGAATGGATCAAGGATCTGTTTTGATAGATTAAACGTGGAAGGTAAGAAAGAAAGAATCAAAAGTGACTCAGGGATGCAGAAGACTGTGAAGGAGCAGTTTGGCAAGAAATCAACAGCTGGGTTTTCGACATGTTGAGTCTGAGATTTCTTATAGAGATCCAAATACTAAGTAGGCAGTTGGAAATACACGTCTGGAATTCAAGAGAGAATCTGAGGATAGAAATGTACATTTCAGAATGATCAGCCTACAGATGGTATTTAAAGCCAAAGGACTGAATGAGATGTCTTAGTGAATAAGAAAGAACAAAGAGGCCGAAACAGAGCCTGGAGACATTCAAACATTTAGAAGTCAGAAAAAAAGAGGAGCGACAGAAGGGGGACATTGAGACGGAGCAGCCAGTAAGTGGCAAGAAGCCAAAAAAGACTGTGATGTTGAAACTGAGCAGGACCCTGTGGGGTCCTCCCAGGGTACAAATCCTTTCTGTGTCTCCCATTTCTTGTAGGAAATAGGCTTCCTTCAGCTTCCTTGACCCTACCTGAGTTCCAAAGGGTAGATTCAAACAGTTGCTTATCAGTGAAGGGAGGGAATGCAGAAACAAAGGAGGAGCAGACTTGAAACTAGAGTGCAGCCTTGGGGCAGGCTCCTGGTTCCTCCTCAAGGAATATTCATATCAATATCTTTGAGTTTTTCTGCAGAACTAAGTCCCCCACCCAGGTGGAGGATGGCAACTTCAGGCTGAGAGCAAGATTCCTGGAGCACCTCCCTGTTACCTCAGCATCAACCAATCAGAAGACAGTCACACACTCTGCAGCCCTCACCCCAAATTTTCCCTGTAAAAACTTCTCTCTGAAAACCACCTGGGAGTTCAGGTTTTTTAGCACTAGCCATCCTTTTTCCTTGCTTGGCCCTGAAATAAACCTTTCTCTGCTAAAAAAAAAGAAAAGAAAAAGTGAGAGGAAGCATTATTTTCTCTGCATATCTTTTTATATGATTTGAATTTTTATCATGTGCCTGCATGACTTCCATTAAGTGAGATCCAAGGAAATACTCTGCTAAAAGGCTGTACAAGTAGAGGCCCCTGTGGCACTGCCATCTCCCCAGCACAGAGGAGGGCCATCTCACACAGAGGGGTCCTCTCGGCAGCCATGGAAGAGGACAGGGGGTAGTTCTCTTGTGACTTCCACATCCTCTCTCTACATCTCTCCCACCTCTGCTCCTTCCCCGAACAGTCTTAGACCATCAAAGGCTGCAGATTATGACCTTCCTAAACTGCCTCTGACACAGAGCTCATGAGCTGCAGGATGTTCTGCACTGAAACTTTCCTTTGACCAAACTGAGTAAAAGTAAGACTGCTTCCTAGGGATCAACTTTTCTTCTCAAACGAAAAGACAAAAAGCAATCGCCGGGAGAGGACCTTACTTTTTATTCAGATACATGGCACATTCTTCTTGCTTTCTTTTTTTTTTTAGACATCTTTTTTACAGTATAATTGCTTTACAATGGTGTGTTAGTTTCTGCTGTATAACAAAGTGAATCAGCTGTACATATACATATATCCCCCAATCTCGTCCCTTTTGCGTCTCCCTCCCACCCTCCCTATCCCACCGGTCTAGGTGGTCACAAAGCAGAGAGCTGATCTCCCTGTGCTACGAGGCTGCTTCCCACTAGCTACCTATTTTACATTTGGTAGTGTATATACGTCCATGCCACTCTCTCACTTCGACCCAGCTTACCCTTCCCCTTCCCCTTGTCCTCAAGTTCATTCTCTACGTCTACGTCTTTATTCCTGTCTTTTCCCTAGGTTCTTCAGAACCTTTTTCTTTTTTCTTTTTAGATTCCATATATATGTGTTAGCATATGGTATTTGTTTTTCTCTTTCTGACTTGCTTCACTCTGTATGACAGTATCTAGGTCCATCCACCTCACTACAAATAACTCAGTTTCGTTTCTTTTTATGCCTGAGTAATAATCCATTGTATATATGTGCCACATCTTCTTTATGCATTCAACTGTCGATGGACACTTAGGTTGCTTTCATGTCATGGCTACTGTAAATAGAGCTGCAATGAACATTGTGGTACATGACTCTTTTTGAATTATGGTTTTCTCAGGGTATATGCCCAGTAGGGGGATTGCTGAATCATATGGAAGTTCTGTTTTTAGTTTTTTAAGGAACCTCCATACTGTCCTCCATAGTGGCTGTATCAATTTACATTCCCACCAACAGTGCAAGAGGGTTCCCTTTTCTCCACACTCTCTCCAGCATTTACTGTTTGTAGATTTTCTGATGGTGCCCATTCTAACTGGTGTGAGGTGATACCTCATTGTAGTTTTGATTTGCATTTCTCTAATGATTAGTGATGTTGAGCATCCTTTCATGTGTTTGTTGGCAATCTGTATATCTACTTTGGAGAAATGTCTGTTTAGGTCTTCTGCCCATTTTTGGATTGGGTTGTTTGTTTTTTTTGATATTGAGCTGCATGAGCTGCTTGTGTATTTTGCAGATTAATCCTTTGTCAGTTGCTTCATTTGCAAATATTTTCTCCCATTCTGAGGGTTGTCTTTTCGTCTTATTTATGGTTTCTTCGCTGTGCAAAAGCTTTTAACTTTCATTACGTCCCATTTGTTTATTTTTGTTTTTATTTCCATTTCTCTAGGAAGTGGGTCAAAAAGGATCTTGCTGTGATTTATGTCATAGAGTGTTCTGCCTATGTTTTCCTCTAAGAGTTTTATAGTGCCTGGCCTTACATTTAGGTCTCTAATCCATTTTGAGTTTATTTTTGTGTGTGGTGTTAGGGAGTGTTCTAACTTCATTCTTTGACATGGAGATGTCCAGTTTTCCCAGCACCACTTATTGAAGAGGCTGTCTTTTCTCCATTGTATATTCCTGCCTTTTCTATCAAAAATAAGGTGACCATATGTGCATGGGTTTATCTCTGGGCTTTCTATCCTGTTCCATTGATCTATATTTCTGTTTTTGTGCCAGTACCATACTGTCTTGATGACTGTAGCTTTGTAGCATAGTCTGAAGTCAAGGAGCCTGATTCCTCCAGCTCCGTTTTACTTTCTCAAGATTGCTTTGGCTATTCGGGGTCTTTTGTGTTTCCATACAAATTGTGAAATTTTTTGTTCTAGTTCTATGAAAAATGCCATTGGTAGTTTGAAAGGGATTGCACTGAATCTGTATATTGCTTTGGGTAGTAGAATCGTTTTCACAATGTTGATTCTTCCAATCCAAGAACATGGTATATCTCTCCATCTGTATCATCTTTAATTTCTTTCATCAGTGTCTTATAGTTTTCTGCATAGAGGTCTTTTGTCTCCTTAGGTAGGTTTAGTCCTAGGTATTTTATTCTTTTTGTTGCAGTGGTAAATGGGAGTGTTTCCTTAATTTCTCTTTCAGATTTTTCATCATTAGTGTATAAGAATGCAAGAGATTTCTGTGCATTAATGCTGTATCCTGCTACTTTACCAAATTCATTGATTAGCTCTAGGAGTTTTCTGGTAGTATATTTAGGATTCTCTATGTATAGTAACATGTCATCTGCAAACAGTGACAGCTTTACTTCTTCTTTTCTGATTTGGATTCCTTTGATTTCTTTTTCTTCTCTGATTGCTGTAGCTAAAACTTCCAAAACTATGTTGAATAATAGTGGTGAGAGTGGACAACCTTGTCTTGTTCCTGATCTTAGTGGAAATTGTTTCAGCTTTTCACCATTGAGACCAATGTTGGCTGTGCGTTTGTCATATATGGCCTTTATTATGCTGAGGTAAGTTCCCTCTATGCCTACTTTCTGGAGGGTTTTTATCATAAATGGGTGTTGAATTTTGTCAAAAGTTTTTCTGCATCTATTGAGATGATCATATGGTTTTTCTCCTTCAATTTTTTAATGTGGTTTATCACATTGACTGATTTGTGTATATTGAAGAATCCTTGCCTTCCTGGGATGAACCCCACTTGATCATGGTGTGTGGTCCTTTTAATGTGCTGTTGGATTCTGTTTGCTCGTATTTTGTTGAGGATTTTTGCATCTATGTTCATTAGTGATATTGTCCTGTAGTTTTCTTTCTTTGTGACATCTTTGTCTGGTTTTGGTCTCAGGGTGATGGTGGCCTTGTAGAATGAGTTTGGGAGTGTTCCTCCCTCTGCTATATTTTGGAAGAGTTTGAGAAGGATAGGTGTTAGTTCTTCTATAAATGTTTAATAGAATTCGCCTGTGAAGCCATATGGTCCTGGGCTTTTGTTTGTTGGAAGATTTTTAACCACAGTCTCAATTTCAGTGCCTGTGATTGGTCTGTTTATATTTTTTATTTCTTCCTGGTTCAGTCTCAGAAGTTTGTGCTTGTCTAAGAATTGTCCATTCTTTCCAGGTTGTCCATTTTATTGGCATAGAGTTGCTTGTAGTAATCTCTCATGATCCTTTGTATTTCTGCAGTGTCACTTGTTACTTCTCCTTTTTCATTTCTAATTCTATTGCTTTGAGTGTTCTCCCTTTTTTTCTTGATAAGTCTGGCAAATGGTTTATCAATTTTGTTTATCTTCTCAAAGAACAAGCTTTTAGTTTTATTTATCTTTGCTATTGTTTTCTTTGTTTCTATTTCATTTATTTCTGCTCTGGTCTTTATGATTTCTTTCCTTCTGCTAACTTTGGGATTTTTTTGTTCTTCTTTCTCTAATTGCTTTAGGTGTAAGGTTAGGTTGTTTATTTGAGATGTTTCTTGTTTCTTGAGGTAGGCTTGTATTACTATAAACTTCCCTCTTAGAACTGCTTTTTCTGCATCCCATAGGTTTTGGGTCATTGTGTTTTCATTGCCATTTGTTTCTAGGTATTTTTGATTTCTTCGGTGATCTCTTGGTTATTTAGTAGCATATTGTTTAGCCTCCATGTGTTTGTATTTTTTACAGATTTTTTCCTGTAATTGATATCTAGTCTCATAGCTTTGTGGTCATAAAAGATACTTGATACAATTTCAGTTTTCTTAAATTTACCAAGGCTTGATTTTTGACCCAAGATATGATCTATCCTGGAGAATGTTCCATGAGCACTTGAGAAGAAAGTGTATTCTGTTGTTTTTGGATGGAATGTTCTATAAATATCAATTAAGTCTATCTGGTCTAATTTGTCTTTTAAAGCTTGTGTTTCCTTATTTATTTTCATTTTGGATGAACTGTCCATTGGTGAAAGTGGGGTATTAAAGTCTCCTACTATTATTGTGTTACTGTCAATTTCCCTTTTATGGCTGTTAGCCTTTGCCTTATGTATTGAGGTGCTCCTATGTTGGGTGCATAAATATTTACAATTGTTATATTTTCTTCTTGGATTGATCCCTTGATCATTATCTAGTGTCCTTCTTTGTCTCTTCTAATAGCCTTACTTTTAAAGTCTATTTTGTCTGATATGAGTATTGCTACTCCAGCTTTCTTGTGATTTCCATTTGCATGAAATATCTTTTTCCATCCCCTCACTTTCGGTCTGTATCTGTCCCTATGTCTGAAGTGGGTCTCCTGTAGACAGGCTATATACGGATCTTGTTTTTGTATCCATTCAGCCAGTCTATGTCTTTTGGTTGGAGCATTTAATCCATTTACATTTAAGGTAGTTATAGATATGTATGTTCCTATTACCATTTTCTTAATTGTTTTGTGTTTGTTATTGTAGGTCTTTTCCTTCTCTTGTGTTTCCTGCCTAGAGAAGTTCCTTTAGCATTTGTTGTAAAGCTGGTTTGGTGATGCTGAATTCTCTTAGCTTTTGCTTGTCTGTAAAGGTTTTAATTTCTCTGTCAAACCTGAATGAGATCCTTGCTGGGTAGAGTAATCTTGGTTGTAGGTTTTTCCCTTTCATCACTTTAAATATGTCCTGTCACTCCCTTCTGGCTTGCAGAGTTTCTGCTGTAAGATCAGCTGTTAACCTTATGGGGATTCCCTTGTATGTTATTTGTTGCTTTTCCCTTGCTGCTTTCAATATTTTTCTTTGAAGCTAATTTTTGATAGTTTGATTAATATGTGTCTTGGCATGTTTCTCCTTGGATTTATCCTTTATAGGACTTTCTGAGCTTCCTAGACTTGATTGACTATTTCCTTTCCCATGTTAGGGAAGTTTTCAACTATAATCTCTTCAAATATTTTCTCAGACCCTTTCTTTTTCTCTTCTTCTTCTGACACCCCTATAATTCGAATATTGGTGCATTTAATGTTGTCCCAGAGGTCTCTGAGACTGTCTTCAATTCTTTTCATTCTTTTTTCTTTATTCTGCTCTGTGGTAGTTATTTCCACTATTTTATCTTCCAGGTCACTTATCCGTTTTTCTGCCTCAGTTATTCTGCTATTGATTCCTTCTAGAGAATTTTTAATTTCATTTTTTGTGTTCATCATTGTTTGTTTGCTCTTTAGTTCTTCTAGGTCCTTATTAAACGTTTGTTGTATTTTTTCCATTCTATTTTCAAGATTTTGGATCATCTTTACTATCATTACTCTGAATTCTTTTTCAGGTAGAATGCCTATTTCCTCTTCATTTGTGTGGTCTGGAGGGTTTTTACCTTGCTCCTTCATCTGCTGCGTGTTTCTCTCTCTTCTCATTTTGCTTAACTTACTGTGTTTGGGGCAAACTTTTCCCAGCCTGCAGGTTCATAGTTCCCGTTGTTTTTGGTGTCTGCCCCCAGTAGGTAAGTTTGGTTCAGTGGGTTGTTTAGGCTTCCTGGTGGAGGGGACTGGTGCCTGTATTCTGGTGAATGAGGCTGGATCTTGTCTTTTTGGTGAGCAGGATCACCTCCGGTGGTATGTTTTGGGGTGTCTGTGAACTTATGATTTAGGCAGTACATGGCACATTCTACGCCTATTAGCTTCACACCTTTTTTGCCCCATGCTTCTCTGGTTTTTTCTACTGTGGTTCTGTGATGATGCTGATCCTGGGGGCAATTTATAGGGGATGATACAGCTTTGTCAGAAGGAAAAGATATCCTCCTCTCCAAATGCTATTTAGCAAGCCTTTGCTGGCAAAATAAACAGGAGGAATAAGACCTGTCTGACACAGGGAAGAGGGGCTTCTGAGTGTGTAGCATTGTTCTTGTTTTTGGCTGACACATTGGCCTATCATCCATGCAGCATAGAAGGAGAGTGTGGGTGCCACTGTTCAGTGTTTACAGCACATGCACACATAACCAAGTATGCACACTTAAAGAATTCTTCGCTGATTGTAGCTTTTCACTTTTCACATATACCAAGGGACTCAATGGCTATGTGGACAAGGGGAAATCCAGGCAGAGTAAGCATTTCTACCTTGGAATGACTGTAGAGGAAAAGAAAAGGAAGAGGAAAGACCCACAACTTTATCTCTTTCACAAGCTTTACTTCAAATGAGGTTTGACAACTAAAGTCATTATTAAAATTTTGGAAATTAGTGTTTATCATAATCAGAGAGTTGTTTCTAAATTGTATGAAGAGCCAAAAAAATCTGACAAGTAATACATTCTACAAATTGAAAGTGCTTTAGTCAGTTTTCCAGTGAGCTCACAAAAGGAACATTTGTGCCCACCTCTAAAGTGTGGGAAGATCCCATATGCCGTGGAGCAACTAAGCCTGTGTGCCACAACTACTGAAGCCCGTGTGCCTAGAGCCTGTGCTCCACAGCAAGAGAAGCTACCGCAATGAGAAGCCCACACACTACAGCGAAGAGTAGCCCCCATTCACCACAACTAGAGAAAGCCTGTGCACAGCAACGAAGACCCAATGCAGCCATAATAAATAAATAAATTTATTTTTTAAAAACCCTATATTTAAAAAAATAATAACTTTCCAAAAATAGTTAAGACTATATGTGATGATATATCTACTCACACATTTGTCAAGGTAGCTGTAAAATATTGTTCATTATAACACATGAATAATGTACATAAAATATTTAAGATTCCACATTCCCAAACAGTGAGCTTTGAATCTTTAAAGAAATATTTGGAGTAACATAAATTTTACTGCTTAAACAGCAGCAAAAAAAAGCCTAGGCAATGTAATCAGCAATTTAAGCAACCGTCTATTTGTCTAAAAGTGCTCATATTTCTAAACTGCATAATGTTTTCAAATAAGCACATTATTTAATTTGATAGCTAAGGATCAAACTCTGAGTTTTGTTTGAATAAGTATTTCTCATATGGTAAAGAAACCTAAACCCAGGCTGTCTACAAGACACCAAAATTTTTAGAAAAATATTAAATACGTTGATTTTTATAAAAATCCCTCTTTGTAAATCAACAATGAACAAATTTTTTTACTATTCACTTAATTGTTTCCTAGAGATAAACATTCACACTGAGGATTATTACTTAAAAAAAAAACACACAACTTTTTTTTCTGGAACAGTAGACAACTAACATTACTATTTTCTATTCTTACTGAAGATGGAGTTCAGTTGACGTTGCCTTATCTAGATTTAATGATAACTCAATGTTAACATCCCAAGAAATTGTTGTTTCCCTAGTTCTCCAACCCATTTTCTTCCAATTAAAACAATAACAACAAAAACCATGCTAAAATTCAAAATTATATATGTATGTACTTGCATGTGTGTATATCATGCTAGGAATTTTTTGTTTTCATAGCACAAATATCACAAATATAAAAGCTGAAAAACTCTGCTTTGTATTTTGGATTAGCTCATATTCCTGAGTAATTTCTGGATTTAAACATTTCTCTTTGTCTCTGTTTTTATTCTCACTAAAGGCTCTTCAGGAATAAAAATGCTCACTTTTCTTTTTTTTTTTTTAATTTATTTTTGGCTGCATTGGGTCTTCGTTGCTGCACGCGGGCTCTCTCTAGTTGAGGCGACTGGGGGCTACTTTTCATTGCTGTGCGCAGGCTTCTTATTATGGTGTCTTCTTTTGCTGCCGAGCACGGGCTCTAGGTGCGCGGGCTTCAATAGTTGTGGCTTGCGGGCTCTAGAGTGCAGGCTCAGTAGTGGCGCACAGGCTTAGTTGCTCCATGGCATGTGGGATCTTCCTGGACCAGGCCTCGAACCTGTGTCCCCTGCATTGGCAGGCGGGTTCTTAACCACTGCGCCACCAGGGAAGTCCAAAAATTGCTCACTTTTTAAGAAAGAGAATGAATTCAATTTTGTCTGAATATATTTTATCTCACCTGTTTTTTGCAACTTGTTGCAAACACATTTTCCCATCTGGCTATATTCGCTAAGGACTTTAATCATTATACCTAAGTCTTCATTATTGTCTTCTTTAAGGCTCACAGTCTCCAGAACATTTTTAGGAGTCATATGAACTCCATCGTTAGCATCTAGCATATTACAAAATACACTCCCAGGTCCTTTTAGCCAAGACTTGTTTCTTCTAGTCAAACTCAAATCCAGAGGCTATCTATCTAAACCTACTTTCTCTCTTTCTGAAGAGCAAGGAGATAACTCTGGCTGCAGAACTAAAGAAATCTTCGGTCTGACTGGTCTTCTCTTGGGTGCCCACATGGCTTCTGATTCTCTTAGAGGACCTTAGGTTCCTCTGGCTCTGGTAGCTGTACTCTTGAACTGTTTCTCCATGTAAAGATCTCTGCCCAATTTCTATAGAGTCACAAAATGCTGACCCCCTTCCCCACTTTTTTCTCTGACATGCTTAGGAGTTGTTAAGGACAAATAACTACAGTGACTACTGGGGACAAGTCCAAAATTTTTTTTTAAGTCTTTTGAGTTAGAAAAATCTCTTGACTGTGATCAAAACTGCTGCCTATTTTTTCAGGGTTTGAGAAGCCTTCTTATCTTTCAAGGTCCCCACCCAAAATACATCTTCTGAGTTACATGTTTTCAATTCCAGCACAGATGGATTGGGTGACAAAGGAAGCTCTATGTTATGAGGACAGCTGTTTATTTCAGGGATGGCAACTCCTAATACAAGGCCAACAATGATTTCCTTGTGTGCCTTTTCTGCTTTTTGGAACCTGCTAGGATCCCATCATCAAAACAGTATGAAGTAGTTTTAAGATCTTCACTGCAAGTATCTCTAGAAGTACTGGCTACCTGGTGGTTACTGTCTTCCTCTGGACAGGCAAACATATAAACATTTACACAGTTCTTTTGGCCTTACCTTGATTTCACTTTTTGGGGGAGAGATGAGGTTTCTATGAAAGCTTTTACTAGTTATGTCTGACAATGGGTCTTGGCTAAGACTTTTAAAATGTGTTTTCTTCTTCTTTCTTTTCTTATCAACAACAGATAAGACTGAAGATGAAAGAGAAAAGGTTGGATGCTGATAAATATAATCTTTTATTGGTTTGATATTGCCTAGACCCTTTTTGGCATATTTAGAATGTTTGTTTTTAGGAGTTTTACTTTTTTTACAAGACAAGGCATTGGAAATGTTAGAGATGTTTTTCAAAAAATTCAGATTTCCTGAATATAGCATCATATCTTCATTTTCCTTACACAGCTGAAGCTTATTTTGATGATTCATGGGATTCTTCCATGTCTTATTTGATTTTCTAGCTGTATCTTTTCTGTAATGATGACTTGTTCTGAATTTTGCCTTATAGTCACCGGTTATCACACTGGTGCTCACCTAGTTACAATTGACGGGACTTAAGATAGACAACACTAAGCTCCATTCATGCATGTAATAAACATTTAAGTGGTCACTGTATGCACACAGACCTACACTAGGTATTATCTATGGTCATACCTCAAGGAGGTTTGTTAGAGAAGGGGAGATATAACTCCTGAAAAGGAAAAACTCAGTACTAAATGAGCAAATACATAATAGGTGGTAAGACCAAAGAGTGTTACATCTAAAAGTAAATCATAAGTATTCTCTTAGTGATATTATACATAGTACACATTACAATAATTTCATTGCAATATAAATAGTATTAGATATGTCTAGCAAAACTGTAAGATGACTCAGCTGTAAGGGGTAGTGACTTGATGTACTTTAGGTAGAAATGGTTACTTTCCCAAGCACGTGCTCTAAAGTGCAGGGAAAAGAAGGTTTCCATTGTCAATTTGCCAATTTAGTGAAGTTTAAAGAAGGGAATGTTTCTGTTTGATAAAATGTATCAAAGTGGTATGTGATGTTTTGATTAAGAAAGCAAAGGATCAATGATGAAACTTCATCTGCATCTAGGAGGAAAGTCATTTTAAAGCTACAGACATATCAAGTCACCAAAACATAAAGGTGCCAATTTACAGTAACAAGCTGTATCCACCTAACACTGTATCATAAAACCAAAAAAGCTATGTTCTGCTGCTAAGGTACTAGTAAGTATCTACATAAACTTCCCCTAAGAACTGCGTATTATCCATAATAGTAATTTACTCTTGTATAGTGTGTTTCTGCTTTCAAAATGCTTTCACATCCCATAGCAATAAATGAGAAAGGATGCTATGCAATGTGCCAGATGTAACATAAGTTGAGGGAGGAAATGTCTGGACCATTAGGCAGTGGTTGCAGGCAGAATAGCTTTGTCTTAAGCACACTGTATTATGTGAAGATAAACCCCAGACTATGAAGCTGGGCTCCAATCAAAACAAAATCCAATAAGGCTGACAAAACAACTAAAGGACAAGGCAAGAGAAGCATGCTGGGTATGTGAATCAAACCTCTCCCCATTGACCTACACAATAACAGAGAAGGAATAAAAATAGAACACGAGTCTAGATTCCACTGGTTAATTTAAACTGCTTGTCATCTCATCTTTAAACCTACCCCTCCAACTCATGGGGTTGGCAACACATAAATAGAGTGTGGTTTACAGAAAGGGCCTAAGCCACATGGCACCTCTCCATAAACAGAACTGATTTCAGAACAAAATAAACAAAACCCCATGAAATGGGCTAAGCAACCTCTTTCTTGGGCTCTTTCTCACCCTGTCTATTACCCTCCTATTTATAGTTCTCTGGTCTCCCCACCTGAACCCCAACTGTTCAGACTTCCCAACCCCCAACTCCTGCGGCTTAGAAACAGGAACAGATGTTCAGTGAATCAACTGAGATCAGATATTCTTCACCAGAACTTAACACATACAATCAGATGTCTGGAAGTCACCTTAGAAGTCTTTTTCCTCTAATTTTTCATCCTTTGCATCTATTCTCCTATAATAATCCCCACACATGGACTCCAGCCTCTGAATAAACACCTCTCTTGATTGTAAATCAAGGCCACCTGGGGCATCTCATTCCATTTCTGGACTGTTCTAGTCATTAAAAGGTTCTCAGTCATGTTAGCCAGAATTAGCCCCCTACAGTTTCTCCTCACTTGAGGAATATAAAACAGTCCTTCTCCTCCTGCCAGCCTTTCACTTCTTTTGAAGGCAGCTGTCACCTCCTCACTGAGTGCTATGTCCCTGCAGTTCGCATATGCCCAAGTGCTCCTCATAGGGCATGATTTATAGGCTTCTAATCATCTTGCTTCTAATCATCATTCTCTCTTGGACGTGTTGCAGCTCTCAATAAAATCCCTCTTCAAAAGTGTTGCCCAGAATGGAACTCAGTATTGCAGGAATGGCCTAAAAAAGGAATGAGAGCCTTTGTTATGTTAAAAGAACTACAGTCGCCAAGGTTCATATGAACAAAAGAAGGGTTTCTGTTGTTTTTATCAGAGTTTGGTTTTTTTTTGTTTTGTTTTGGGTGTTTGTTTGTTTGTTTGGAGAGGGGTGTTTGTGAGGAAGGTGGGGAAGAGTTCACCATGCTTTTTATTCTGTGATTCTGGAATTAAATTTAAAAATACAAATGAGAAAAAAAAAATACAAATGAGAATCAACTATGTGCAAAGCTCTCTACTAGGGACTTTTGGAGAAACAAATGAATAAGATCCAGCCCTCAAAGAGTCCACATATTATGTCCCGCCCCTTGTCCCCTTCCCTTCAGGCAAATCACAGTTACACAGGGCTTTTTGATAAGGTGGGCTTGTATTAGTCATCCATGTTAGAACACCTGGTTGGGGATAGGTGCTTGACCTGACCTCCGAACAGCTGTTGATGTCTGTTCCCTGGAACCGCAGAAATATGTCATACGCTTGCATCATTGGTCCCACTGACACCCCTACCACACCAGCCTGGCTCTTGCACCCTCTGTCCCCTCGTCGCAGTCTGAGAGCCTTCCCTGCTTCTCAAAACACAGCCTCCTCCTTCTTCTACTAAGATCCCAGGACGCCACACATCTGGTATCCATTCTCCCGGACCCTGAGGTCAGGAAGGAAAGGCGGGCTTCTCCAGTCCCTGCAGATGGGAGCTCCTGAGCGCAGGGGGCTTCTTGCCGCGGCACCTTGAGCACCTCCAGCTCTCTTTGTCATAGCAACTGTTCACTGCCGAAGGGATGGGAGGTTTGCAGCCATTCCATGTGATTACGGGTGTACAAACTGAGGCTATTCAGCTCTACCAGGCTGCCTTTTATAGAATCACAGGACTGAAAAGTCTTGGAGATCATCCATTCTACAGTTGACACAATGAGGGAAGCCCAGAAAGTTAACTGACTCATTTGAGGTAACAGAAGGACCCTAGTTATGAGAGTATGGACTACCCTGATTCCCAACTCAGCACCCCTCCCACTGAAGGGTGTTTTTGAAATCTAAATACTTTCTGTGTATTTGAAGAAGGGACCTAGGAGTGGATGTGACCCTATCTCTTCCTCTTAATATTTTAATAAAGACGTTTCCTAAAAACTAAATGCCCACCACACTTAGTGTAGAAGATATTTCCCTTCTTTGTTGTGTATCAAAAAGCTGTGACAGAGCACTGGTCTCTCACGTCTTCCTCGGGCAGAGGGCAAGGAATCGTAGCACAGAACTTGATTGTCTTCGATTTTCTGCTCATCAGGACCATCCAACGGCCTGGGCTCCCTAGCCCTAAAACCAGGGAAAAGAGGCAGAGGGGCAAAGTTGGGTCCCACAACCTGAGGCCACGCCCCTCTCTCACTTACCCTGCCGGCCTTTCCAGGAAGAAAGGAGCTCACTAGGTTGGGAATGACCCTGGGGATCTGACTCCACCCTGGGTAAGGGGAAGAGGCTGAGCCAAAGCACCTGGGGCCAAAGGCCCCCTGCCGTGCCCACCCCAGGCCCCACCCTCTGACCCCGAGCGGCTCTCCCCATTCCCCTACACACCCTGCTGTCCTGCTCTTCCACCCATTCCTGCCCCATCTTTCCTCCCCCCAGCCTGCAGTACTCTTCTCTCCCAGAGCTGCACCACACTCCCCAGATACTCCCTGGCCTCCCCTTCTGCCTCCAGCCCCAACAGGAAGGTGTAGAGTCCCACCATTGGTACTATACTGACAAATAGGAAGTCAAACTCTGCCCTGGAAGTTCTTGGTTTGAGCCCCTTATGGTAAAACACTTGTACCACCCATGAGTAGATAATTAAATATAATAATATGAGCTAACAGAGAACTTAATATGTGCCAGACTCTGTTCTAAGTAAGTTACCATTATTGTACCCACTTTACAAATTGGGAGACTGAGGAACAGCACGGGTTAAAAGTTTAAGACCTATGGATATACAGATGGCCAAGAGGCACATGAAAAGGTGCTCAACATCACTAATTATTAGAGAAATGCAAATCAAAACTACAATGAGGTATCACCTCACACCAGTTAAAATGGCCATCATCAAAAACTCTACAAACAATTAATGCTGGAGAGGGTGTGGAGAAGAGGGAACCCTCTTGCACTGTTGGTGGGAATGCAAATTGATACAGCCACTATGGAGAACAGTATGGAGGTTCCTTAAAAAACTAAAAATAGAATTACCATATGATCCAGCAATCCCACAACTGGGCATATACCCAGAGAAAACCATAACTCAAAAAGACACATGCACCCCAATGTTCATTGCAGCACTATTTACAATAGCCAGGTCATGGAAGCAACCTAAATGCCCATCGACAGACGAATGGATAAAGATGTTGTACATATACACAATGGAATATTACTCAGGCATAAAAAGGAACGAAATTGGGTCATTTGTAGGGATGTGTATGGACCTAGAGACTGTCATACAGAGTGAAGTCAGAAAGAGAAAAACAAATATTGTATATTAACACATATACGTGGAATCTAGAAAAAAATGGTACAGATGAACCAGTTTGCAAGGCAGAAACAGAGACACAGATGTAGAGAACAAATGTATGGACACCAAGGAGGGCTGGGATGAATTGGGAGATTGGGATTAACATATATACACTAATACGTATGAAATAGATAACTAATGAGAACATGCTGTATAGCACAGGGAACTTCACTTCACTGTACAGTAGAAACTAACACAACATTGTAAAACAACTATACCCCAATTAAAAAAAAAAAAGAGATCTATGGATAAAACAGAAAGTGGTAAATCCATACAATGGAATACTACTGAGCAATAAAAAGGAATAAACTACTGATACACTCAGTAATGTGGATGAATCTCCAAAACATCAGCTAAGTGAAAGAAACCAGACCCAAAAGAGAACATATTCAATAATTCCATTTTTTATGAAATTCTAGAAAAGGCAAAACAATAGCAACAAGAAGCAGATGAGTGGTTTTGGAACTAGAGATAGGGCAGGAAGGAACTTTGTGGAGTGATGGAACTGTTCCAAAACTTTATGGTGATGGTGGTTGCACAACTGTGTACATTTACCCCAACTCATCAAACTGTACACTTAAAATGGGTGATTCTTGTGGTATGTTAAGTGTACCTCAAAACACTGCCAAAAAAGAAAAAAGAAAAATCAAGAGGGAAGAAGAAGGACAAACAAGAATCCTGGACAACACCAAGGATGAAAAGACAGAGAGGAAACAGGGAAGGAAAAGAGGAGCCGTCAAAAAGCTGAAAGATGGGGCTTTCCTGGTGGCGCAGTTGTTGAGAATCCACCTGCCAATGCAGGGGACATGGGTTCGAGCCCTGGTCTAGGAAGATCCCACATGCCACAGAGCAACCGGGCCCGTGAGCCACAACTACTGAGCCTGCGCGTTTGGAGCCTGTGCTCCGCAACAAGAGAGGCCGCGACAGTGAGAGGCCCGCGCACCGCGATGAAGAGTGGCCCCCGCTCACCGCAACTAGAGAAAGCCCTCGCACAGAAACGAAGACGCAACACAACCAAAAATAAATAAATAAATTAATTAATTAAAAAAAAAAAAAGCTGAAAGATGGCCCAGAAGCCAAATGAAAAGACTAGTGACTGGTGTCTTGTAGGTGCCGAATGAATTCTTGTTGAATGAAAGAACAGCAGTGTCCAGAGGGAAGATGTGGTCAACAGGCCACAGGGAGGTCATGAAAGATAAACTCTCTAAAGAGGCCCGTGAGGGTTGAGCTGGAATTAGGGGGAGCAGCCTCAAGAGGAAAAGTGTCCTGGTTTTCTCAGCTTTAGTGTTCTGAGACCTTCCAGAAAGAGAGATGTAGGAACTTGGTGTGCTATCAGCAGATAACCCGCCCTAGAGTTCAGCTCATCGTAATAGAGTTGTAAGAAAAACAATGAACTATTTGGCTCATTTATGATTTTCCTGTTTACAAAATCCATCATGGTTTTAAAATTATTTAAAACATTTATTTAATAGGGTTTAATTATATGAAACAGTTTGAAATGTTTTTAATACTGCTTGACCAATGGCTTGAAGAGGGAGTTAATGATGATGGGTCCCACATTCTGATCTTTTGTGATACAGGCTCAAGGCCTTTGAAGAGTGACAATCATAGAACATATGGCCTCTGCGGTATGAAGTTCCTGACACTGATTTACATTGGTAGGAGAGCAGTGGGCCGTGGTATTCAGCAAAGCCAGCCAGCAGGGTAGGCTTTCCAAACCCCATGCTCTGGCTTGCAGGACCTGAGTCACAATGACTGATGGAAGAGGGTGTTGCCCGAAAGTTAAGGGCTGGTAGGCTGATTAATGGTCTCAGCATGAAGCTGTGAGCCTCTAACCCTGACAGATCATTAGCTCCCAGAAAATGTCCAGCCTCTGGAGGTCATGGTTATTATTACAAACTAATAAATACATGAAAACATGAAACAGAGCAAACGGCCTTTTTATGTGCTGGGGATATTTAAAACCTAAGCTGCATGTTTCCATGCATATAGATTGCTGTTGGTAGCATAAATCCAACCTTAGCTTTCACAAAGCGGGAGCAGCGACCATTAGAAGAGCCATACTTCACTGTTAATGTTGCATTAAATTTTAACCACTGCAGTCACGGTTAAGGAGATATTTTCATTATAATCTGGTATATTCAGGACTTTACAACTTAATTTAGTTCAACACTCTCTTTTGGCAAATTGATTACATTCATGTTGGTTTCTTACTCAAAGGATATAATGTCTTAACTTCGATAAAACAGTCAGTTCTTAAGGTTACTTAAATGACAGAAAAGATAAAAATCCTCAGACACAGAGTAATATATATTATATGGGGAAAATATTAAGCTCCTGTAGGAAGGAAACATTGTTTAGTCACTGTTTCCTTGTTATTAAGTATAATATGTTCCAGTGGAAAAATACAAATAGTACCACTATAAACTGATGGTATGTAAAAAAGGAAGCCAAAAGCTAGTGATGGGAATCATTGTCTATTTCTTTAATTTATACTTTATATCTTCCCAGAAAAGAAGTATGAACTGGCTAACAAAAAGAGACAAATTGAGTAATGAGGAAAACGATCAAGGAAAAAAAAAGGGCAGACTGCGACTATTCCAGTAACAGGGGCCACTTCAGCTATTGAGATGGGGTCAGGGATCGAGACTCTCTGGTACTAAGGTCCAGAGGGAAACTAGATAACCTGAGGAACTGTCATCAGAAAGGAGAAAATTAAATTTTAGAAACCTGTGAAACGTGAATCATGTCCCATTCTCTTTGACCATTAAACTGTACTGCCTTAGTGACACTTTGCTATGAACTGAATTGTGTACTTCCCTGCAAATTAATATTCTGAAGCCCTAACCTCCAATGTGACTCTATCTGGGTAGAGTCTGGAAAAGGTAGTTAAGGTTAAATGATGTAATAAGGGTGGGGTCTAATCCCAAAAGACTATGGCCTTATAAGAAAAGAAAGAGAGAGACTTCCCCCTCTCTCTCTCTCCACCATGTAGGACACAGCAAGAAGGCAGCTGTCTGCACGCCAGGAAGAGAGTTCTCACCAGAACCTGACCATGCTGGCACCCTGATCTCATACTTCCAGCCTCCAGAACTATGAAAAAATACATTTCTGTAATTTGAGCCACCCAGTCTATGGTATTTTTGTTATGGCAGCCCAAGCTAACTAATACACACTTTGGCATAACCCATACTATCACCCTTAAGACATGAGAACACAGCATGCAATCAGGTGTCTGGAAAACTGGGTCTGATCCTGGCTCTGTATCTCCTTCCATGACTTGTCAATGTAGAAGACAGCAGGATCGAATTAGGTATTTTTGTCTGTCCTATAAACTGCAAAATAATAATAATTGATAAATAAATAAATTTGACTCTTCCTCAATGTCATGAAGTAAAGTTATAGGTTTTCTTTAACAAACTATATGGTAAGTCTATTCGTGTCAGTCTGTTTTTAATAAGTTCAAAAAAAAAGCAGGGAATCTACATAGATGTTCAAAAATAGGAGACTGGTGAATTAAATTATGGTGCTTTGACTACATAACTATGAACTCTTGTTTTAGGAAATTTTGAAAAATATTTATGATGTAATACTAAGTAAAAAATTTAAATAAGACGTACTCTGATGACAACGACATTTTAAAAACTATAAAGGTAATGTAAAAATGAGAATAGTAATAGGTAATTGAAATATGAGTCACTTTTGCCTAATTTTATTTTCTGAAATGTTGCTAGACGTTCTTTTTTTATCATTTACAATTTAAAAAATAATTTGAAAGCACCTATGGGTATCTTCTGTGGAGAACTGTCTTTTATTACCAAATTGACTGTGACTTTTGTTAGTTATTGAAGATTCCAATTGTGATTAAAGTTTCATTTGATTGATAGGAGTACTGTTATTTTAAATACACAGTCAGAATGACTAAATAGAAACAACCAAATGTTTTGGTTTTAATGAGCTCTGAAAGCTCTAATTTAGCTAAACACTTTCAAAAGACAAGGTCAAGATGAATGTTGTGGTGATTAGATATATTCATCTCACTATAAATATCAAAACTGTCCAGTGTTTCAAGATGAAACTGAGACGGTATTCTTAAAAGTATGAAAGCAATCAAACCCCACAAAAGCTGGATCCTGTTCACTAAGCATGAGTGAATAACAAAGTTCTCTTATGATTTATTCATTCATTTAGTCAATTAACATGTACTAATCACTTATAGAGTAGTGATTTAAGGCATGGGCTTCAGAGCCAGACTGCCTGGGTTTAAATCAGGGGTCCCCAACCCCCCGGGCCGAGGACCAGTACTGGTCCGCGGCCTGTTAGGAACCGGGCCGCACAGCAGGAGGTGAGCAACGAGCAAGCGAAGATTCATCTGCCGCTCTCCATCGCTCACATTACTGCCTGAACCAGACCCCAAGCCCCAGCCGTGGAAAAATTGTCTTCCATGAAACTGGTCCCTGGTGCCCAAAAGGCTGGGAACCGCTGGTTTAAATCTTCAATCCATCACCTGCTAGAGTTCTAATCCTGTGTATTAGTCAAGATAAGGTAGGTTTGTTATGATGTTTGAGTCTGTTTGGGCTGCTATAACAAAAGTACCATAGACTGGGTGGCTTATAAATAAAAACTTATCTCTCACAGCTCTGGAGGCTGGGAAGTCCAAGATCAAGGCACTGGCAGATTCAGTGTCAGGTGAGAGCCTGCCTCCTAGTTCATAGACAGCTATCTTCTTGCAGCATCCTCACATGGCAGAAGGGGTGAGAGAGCTCACTGGGGTCTCTTTTCTAAGGGCACTAATGCTATTCATGAGGGTTTTGCCCTCATGACCTAATCACCTCCTAAAGGCCCTACCTTCAAATACCATCACATTGGGGATTAAGTTTCAATATATGAATTGGGGAGGTGGGGGGCTACCAATATCAGTCTATAGCAAATGGTAACAGATCGAAACCAAAATCTCAGTGACTTAAATCATCAGGGTTTATTTCTCACTCATACTACATTTCCACTGTTAGGGAGAGGGAGATGTACTCACATAACCACTCAGAGATCCAGAGTGATGGGGACTATGGGGTCTTGCAGCTGTGTACGCACTTCAGCTTTTTGAGCACCGGAGGGTCTCATACCAGCAATTAAATGCTTTAGCAGGGAAGTCACCCATAGCACAGAAGTGATGCATATCAACTCTATTCGTAGCTTATTGACCCTTCTTAATCACAAGGCCATCTAACTGCAAGAGGGTAGGAAAATGATCCTCCCACATGCCTAGAAAGATGACACCGGGGAAAGTGAGCACTAAAAGACTCTTGACATCTTGGGCAAACTACTTCATCTCTTTGTGGCTCCATTTCTTCCTCTATAAAATGAAGATAATAACAGTGTCTTGCTTATAAAGTTGTGAGGATTAAGATAATATACATAAAGCACATTTAACACCTAATATTCCATGAATGCTATTATTATTATGTACTAGTCATCGTGCTAAGCAATAGGGACAAAAAGATGATTAGACAGCTGTCTCCGCCCTGGGAGTTCACACATTAGCAGAGACATATAAGTAATAATTCCACAGGAAATCTGATTAATATAACTCGGGAAAATTATCTTGGTTCTGATTACTCAGGAATGCAGAAAGGCAGAGCAGCATGGGAAAGTGGAACGTAGGCTGTGGAATCAGGCTTTTCTTGGTTTGACTCTTGGCTTGGCCACTTACTGGACGTGACTTAGACAAGTGACTTGACCTCAGTATCCTTCCTGTAAAACAGTGAACTCAAAAACATTCACCTGCGGTTAGTTACAGGATTAAATGTGAAGCAGGTAGCATAATGGGTAATATGTAGTTTGATTAACAGGAACTACGATCTAGAATATATTCTTCAACATTCTAGACAGAAACTGTTTCCACCGTTCTATTAATTTCAAGTCAATAAAAATGCACAGAGTGCCTATGTGCCTATCCAGACTCACTGGGGAAAATTAATTTAGCTAGCTTGTCTTTTTCAGGTCACATCTGTTTAAAGCAAAAAATGGAAAATAAAAATAAAACAAAACTCTACATGATCCAGAGCAATATATTTCTTGATCTAACCCTCCCCCTTTTCCTGTACCTATTCTCTCCAAAGTCCAGCCCCACCCAGATTCTTCCCAAGTATTTTGCAATACCCCCACAGGGCATCTTGTGGTTTCCCCCAAAACTAGTCCTCTTTCCTTCCTCTCCTTCATCTTCCTGCATTGAGCCACTAGAGAGGGCTCTCCAGCTCTCACCAGCTCCATGGCCCACTCGCAGAAATGCATAAGATGGTCCATAGAGAGGAACATGGGATACTCTGCTGTAAATCAGCGGTTGTGTACATCCTTTAATTATTAACTTGTAAAAAATAAGTTCTCAAGCCCTACACCATATTACTATGAACACCTATCTCTTGTCAAGAATCTTCACTATAAACAATCTTTTCTTTTGCATAGTAGTTCAGCTTTTAGCACAATCAGGATGAGCATTCACTGTTAACCAAAAGTTAAGTTACAAATCTGCCCAACCTGATGACCCCACTTCTATCATAGGTTTAAAGAGATAGCTTCAAGCACCATAAAAAGATAGACAGTTGGTATTTTCCTTAAATGTGAATTCCTAATAAATAATTATCTAGGGGCTTCCCTGGTGGCACAGTGGTTAAGAATCCACCTGCCAATGCAGGGGACACGGATTTGAGCCCTGGTCCGGGAAGATCCCACATGCCGTGGAGCAACTAAGCCCGTGAGCCACAACTACTGAGCCTGTGCTCTAGAGCCCACGAGCCACAACTACTGAGCCTATGTGCCACAACTACTGAAGCCCGCGCGCCTAGAGCCCGTGCTCTAGGCGCCACCGCAATGAGAAGTCCACACACCACACTGAAGAGTAGCCCCCGCTCGCCACAACTAGAGAAAGCCCGCGCACAGCAATGAAGACCCAACACAGCCAAAAATAAATAAATAAAATAAATAAATTTATTTAAAAAATTATTATCTATATATTTTTCTACTGTATAATCCCTAATATCCTATAGACAGTCAATAAATAACTAGCGATAGCTTGTATATAGTGATGGCTGAGGGAGGGGTGTTCATATTCTCCCCTTACACTACCCCTGGGCACTGATAGCCACCAAAGACCCCGCATGTTGCTTTTGCCTGATGCCCTTGTCCGCCTCCTCCACAGCACAGTACTGCTCTGGGGCAGAATCCTAGGCCTTTGGTTGAGTCTCAGCTTCCCCACCTTTGTGTTTAATCTGGAGAGAACCTCAGGTTCCCCTGGTCCCAGAAACCTGGTATGTCCCAGGATGGCTTTTCTGCCTCTCTGGCCCTTCAGTGTCAGCCAAGTTCACAGTCCCTCTCCTCTTGTCCCTGAGAAGCATAATGGAGGGCCCCCAGAGGAGGGGAGCCCCAGTGTCCCTGGCTAGTATGAGGCTGTTGTCTCTCTCAGTTGGTTGGTGACCAGGCCCTCAGCTACTCAGTCATCTGATCTAAGATATTTTCTGCTTCCTTCCTAGAAAGATTTATCTCATTGAACCTGCAAATGTTTTCCCTTCATCCTTTTTTTTGTGAGAGATACAGAACATGTGTGCAAGTGTATGTGTCTGTGTGCATGTGTTTTAATTTAGGGCAGTGTCTAGTTCTGTTTCTCAGTCTCTATTTATATTATGTTCACTTAAGAAATGTGAACTCATTTCCATGATTGAATTTTCCCTTTTGTAACACACACCTTTGATTTTTAAAATTATTCTTATTTATCCACTCAACAGATATTTATTCCTGCCAATATGGTGACAGTGATGGGTAAAATAGCTCTTACAGAACTTATATTCTATTGGGATTGATAAATATTAAACAACTAATAACATAATTATTTAATTATAGTTACGTTAAATACAGAAAAGGAAGAAAATGAATTGCTAAGAGAGAATATGACACAGCACCTAACTTCATCCAAAGGGGGAGAAAGTCTTCCTTGAGGGTGTGCTGATTGAGCTGAACTCTGAGGGGTAAGCAGAAAATAACTGGGCAAAAGAAGTGTGTGGCGTGGGGGAAAGTGCAGTAGCAGAGAGCATCCCAGGAAGTTGAAACAGCATGTGCAAAGGCCCTGGGGAAGGGAAAAGATAACTCCTCTCAGAAACTGAAAGAATGTGGCTGAAATGCAAACAGTGCCCAAGAGGAAGCTGGTGAGCTGGCAGGCACCAGATCATGAGGGGCTTGTTGGCCACACTAAGGACTCTGGTCTTTACCTTATGGGCTGTGGGAAGTATTAAAAGATTGTAAGCAAAAAAGTGACATGATTCTTTTTAAAAAAGATTATTCTGACAACTGGGTAGGAAAGGTATTGCAGGGAGGGAGTAGAATTAAGAAGCTATTTCACTAGTCCTCACAGAGATGATAGCTTGTGGCAGTGGAGATGGAGAAAACTGGGCAGTTTTGAGATATATTTAGGAGGTAGAACTTGCAAACAACTAAGGCCTGAAAATTCAAAGCAGTAGATACTGAAGTTTAAATTTAAGTGTAAAGTTTAAAAAGGGAAAAAACAAGTTTCAGGGAAGTCCTTATTTAGAAAGGGTGGCATGTATTACTTCAAGACAGTAACATTTATGCAGAGACTGAAGGGTACAGTGGTAAGGTCAGATTTTATAAATATAAATTTTATTTTATATAAAATGTTATTGTAAATTACACATTCATTTCCTATATCTTCATATAGATATGAATATATATTCATATTATATCTATGAGAATATGTCTATTCAAATGTGCCCTTAAGAACAATGAGGAACTCTGAGATGTTCAGGTCATAATCCTGTAGAACACTGGGCTACACGGAACAGACTACTCAGCCCAGTTGGTTTGCTTGAGAAATAATGGATGAAGGTAGAGAATGCGTTTATATTACATAATTTAAATTGTACCTACAGACTTAATGCTACTCTCCTTCTTCTTCATTCCTGAGAGAAGAAGGACTTACAACCATTGAAACCACTGGTTTCCTGGGAAGGTGGGCACACACAAAGCAGCTGGAGAGAAAAATCTCTAGCTGTCTTCATTTCCTTCAGCCTTCTGGAATCCGAATCCTTCCTGGCTCTTGAGAAGGCATGAATAGTGAAAGAGGAGTTTTGGTCATCTGGTACTTCGGGGAAAGTGCCATCGGATCGTGAAGAAAGCTCTGGGCTAGGAGTTAGGAAATAAGAGTTGTAATTCCAGTTCTAGACGTGGTCCTGGAGTGCCTTGAGTAAATTACTTGGCCTCTCTGGGCCTTGGTTTCTCAGCTGCAGGATTTGGCCTAGTTTATGTCTGGGGTCCCCATAGTTCTCTTTCTATGATTCAAAGAGAGAGCATGAAGCCACCTACATAACATTTCACAGACACGGTTTCTCTAATCATTCCTTAATTCATTTGACAAATGAGAACCCACTATGTGCCAGTATTATTGCAAGCATCAGGGAACAAAAACAAACATCCTCAGGGAACAAACATCCTCATGGAATTTAGATTCTAGTGTCTGTAGTGGCTTTTATACAAATCCTGGGTCATCAGCAATAGCATCTTTAATAAACAGCTCAAAGAAGTTTCTTGTTTGTTTTTGTTTTTTAACATTAATGAAGGAAAGTTTGTTCTTTCAATACTTATCTCAGACTCCACCTCCTTCCTCCAGGAAGCCTTTCCTCTGAAGACTCAAGTGGGGCTGAGTAGTTTCTTCTTCTGTAAGTCATAGCATTTTGTGCTGTGCAATATATACATAACTTGTATGTGTATTCAAGTATTTATAGACATAACTCATTCCTATTGAAATTCTACATTGGTGTTGGTCATCTCACTCAGACTCTAAACCCCTTGCAGAAGTGACCACTTACCTTCAGGCTCGCAGCACGGTGCTGGGCCCCTGTAGGTGCTAGGTGTGCACCGTTGGCTCTGAGCTGCGGGAATACATGGGGGCTGAAACTCGGTGGCCTCACTGACTTGCTCAGCGAGAGTCTTCAGAGCAGGATTATGCCTCCAGCTCAAATCTGACTCCTAGGCTGTTGCCAGGTTTCCTCGTTCTGCCTGACCTTTCCCGCCATCCCAAGGCTCAGCCTTGCTCGGGTCCTGCTTCCACAGCAGGTGGTGCATCTATTCCTGGCGGCGCAGCTCCCAGCACCGGGACCACCAAGGTGGGTGGATACATTCCACGGAATACCCTAGAAAACGCCCTGAGGTGTGAGAAGAAAATATTAGAACACACACACACACACACACACACACATCCCTACCTATTTACTTTTTATCCAAAAAATAAGAAAAATTAAGATTTATTGACATGTTATACGTGAGTGACATCTGCCCTTCCACTTGGCGTGCGCGTCTGATGGCCTCTCCGCACGTACTTGGAGGTCCCCGGGTCACTTGGAGGAGGTGGAAGGGGACCTTCCACAGCAAAGAGAGGGGTCACTGAGGGTTCAGTGAGGTAGATTTATACATTACGTTATGTGGCTTTAACTCACCTGCCCTCACAAAATAGAAAAGTGGCTTCAAAAGATTCCTACAAAAAAACGACCGTTGGAATATAATGCCAAAGATATTACATACTTCCGTGGCATTTACTACACACCAGGCACTGTCCTAAGTGCTTTATTAATTCATTTAACCCTCACAAAAACCCTGGGAGGAAGGGACGGTTTTTATTCCCATTTTAAATTTGAAAAAAAAAAAAAATACTGGGTCATAGAGAGTTTAAATAAGTTGCTAGTCAATGGCAGAGTCTCAAGTCACCCCAGGCAATCTGTCTCTAGTCCGTGTTTTAATGTGATGCTCCTTGAAAGCACGAGGAAAGAAGAGCATGGCAGAGGAAACACTCTTCCTCTTCTTGGTACAATACCTCAGACATCTTAGGAAGCTAAAAGTCTGACCAGTGTGACTGTCAAAGGTATTTGAAATACAGATTTGCGTTCACTATCGTTAGTGATCAACTTTGCCTTAAGCTGTTTATTATGTCTGAGGATATTAGCCAATAATAGTAAGAAAGTAAGTATACAAATAGATAGATAAATAAATAATAAATAAATATCAACACATATTAGCGCTTTATTAAATAAGCACCTGGTCAAAAAAAATTTGGAGACCACTGCCCTAGAGACTAACAAATAGCTAAACAACTTTCTGTGAAGGTCCGGAAGCTTACACTCCAAATCGTTTATTGTGGTTACTTTCTTTTTTTTTTTTTTTTTTTTTTTTTTGTTTTTTGTTTTTTAGTTGTTTTGTTTGTTTTTTTATACTGCAGGTTCTTATTAGGCATCAGTTTTATACACATCAGTGTATACATGTCAATCCCAATATTGTGGTTACTTTCTAAGAAATGAGATTGTATACACAAAATAGTTTGTT
Organism: Balaenoptera ricei; assembly: GCF_028023285.1. Classification (NCBI taxonomy): domain Eukaryota; kingdom Metazoa; phylum Chordata; class Mammalia; order Artiodactyla; family Balaenopteridae; genus Balaenoptera; species Balaenoptera ricei. The sequence goes on from NC_082646.1 coordinate 69,273,307, forward strand.
TTTTTTTTTTTAATTTTTATTTATTTATTTTTTATTTATGGCTGTGTTGGGTCTTCGTTTCTGTGCGAGGGCTTTCTCTAGTTGTGGCAAGCAGGGGCCACTCTTCATCACAGTGCGCGGGCCTCTCACTATCGCGGCCTCTCGTTGCGGGGCACAGGCTCCAGACGCGAAGGCTCAGTAATTGTGGCTCACGGGCCCAGCCGCTCCGTGGCATGTGGGATCTTCCCAGACCAGGGCTCGAACCCGCATCCCCTGCATTGGCAGGCGGATTCTCAACCACTGTGCCACCAGGGAAGCCCCACAAAATAGTTTTAAGATAAAATTTCTGCTTATTACCTCTAGACTTAATAATGTTGGAATTTCCCAAACTACCATCAAACATTTTATAAGGAAAAGTTAAAGAACAGAATTTATTTCTATATCTCTACCAATAACCCCAAAGTGCCTAACTTCTTAGTGTGGCACTTTAGATCTTCCATGACGTTTGTGACCTTCTTCTCCAACTCCAAGTGCCCTCTGTTGGTTTTGCCTCCCAGGAATCTCTTCTCCCTGGGGCCTCTAATGGGCTCTCAGCACTCGGTTCCTGCTTTGGCCATTGCATTAGGCATGTGACCCAGTCTGGGCCAATCATAGATAAAGGGGCTCCTTTTTCTCACTGTGACACATCCTACCAGTCATCTGAGGCTCCAATGCCATGACCTGACAGAATCTATTTCCCTACACACTCAGGACTTTACACAAAATCTATTATATCTTTTTAACATATCTGTTTTAATTATGAACAGGGCTGCCACATGCAATTGTGCAAGTTGTGCACTGTACACAGATGCCCAACTAAGGGTGAATGGAGGCTGAAGCCTGGCCCAAGCACTGCTCACCAAGCTGTGAGCCCCAGAGAAAGCTCGCCAAGAGTAGAGAACATTCTTGTTCATCTCTGGCACAGCTCCTGGCAACATGCCTTGTCAGAAGACTCTCAATAAATATCTGTTGAATTGAATTTCAGAGTACATTTTCAGACATAAAACTCTTACATGCCCCATCATTTTTAATCTTCTTTATTCAGTTATGCAGGAAATCAGTCACCACACGGACTGTATGCTCTCTTAAGCATCTATCATAATATCAAACACCTTAGGGATATTTAGTGGGGATTAATTTATTATGATAAATGACCCTTGCTCATTTTCTGTTCTTTTCATTATGTTTTTTTATCTATTTTATGATCCACTTTCTAAGTGTTATTTATTATATTTTATCTTCCAAAGAGCCTTGTATGACTGTAGTGCTCACACACATGATAAATTTTAAAGTTTTTGTAGTTAAATCAAATGAGACATTGAGTCTGGTTAAGAATTTTTGGTTGCTCATAAACAGCAGTGCCATATACACTGCATGAACGCAATAAATGTTGATTATTGACAAAAACTGTGATGATTATTGAAGTTAAAAATTACACTCTGCTTCAGATAAGTAAATGAGATAATAGTTGAAGTTTCTGAATTTTTTTTTAAGTTGAAAACATGGCCTAATCCGTGCATGTAAAGAATTCTATGAACAACTAACATCCAAGTGTCAATTTCAATTTTTCCTACTAAGGGACTCATGTAAGCCAATGAGAAAATATTCCTTTACTCACTTGTACTGGTCTGTGAAAGGTTTGAATAGACAAGTTTTGATGAAAAACTGCGTGCTTTATAAAAAGAGAGAAGAGGAAAAGTAGGAAAGGAATAACAACTGTTATTTACTGTTTATTTATTTATTTATTTTTGATGGAAGCATGGAGTCCTAACCACTGGACAGCTAAGGAATTCCCTGCTATTTATCTTTTTAAAGAAAAGGTTCACTTTTAGGGTTTGTAAAAAGACATTGATAATCTTCCAGAAAAGAGCAACTATAAAGATTAAATAACTAAATCTTTAAAAATGATTAGAAAGTGAAATCAGTTAGTCTAGTGAAAATCATCAAATAATTGAAAGACCAGTTTCAACATTTAAAATGTGAAAGATGAAGCAACAAAGATCATTTGCTGAAAATTTAAAAGAAAGGCCCAGAGACTTTGAATCACCAACTTAGTTAAAAATTAAAAGTTGGTGGGGGGGGGTGGGATGAATTGGGAGATTGGGATTGACATATATACACTACTATGTGTAAAATAGATAACTAATGAGAACGTACTGCCTAGCACAGGGAGCTTTACTCAATGCTCTGTGGTGACCTAAATGGGAAGGAAATCTAAAAAAGAGGGGATATATGTATACATATAGATGATTCACTTTGCTGCACAGCAGAAATTAACACAACATTGTAAAGCAACTATACTCCAATAAAAATTAATTAAAAAAAGAAAGAAAAATAATACCAAATAGAAATTTGTATATACACAATTGAATGAGGAATGCATTAAACTGCAAATATGTGGATCTATATTTTAAAAAAAATTACAAGTTGGTGATTCATTGCTTTGTTCCACTGAAGATAAATTATATTTAACCATCAACAAAGAAAATACATTCTATTGAAATATTTCTATGTGTTAAAATCTATTCTATAGTGTCTATAGAAGCAAACAAGGCTTTACCTATGATAAAAGACTTGGAGTCAGACTTCTTGGATTGGAATCCTAGCTCCACCATTTATTAGCCTTGTGACCTTGGCAAATTACTTCATTTCTAGATTTTTGTTTCCTTGTCTGTATAATGCGGATGATAATTGTACCCAACTCAGCAGGTTGTTGTGGGGAGTAATGAGACACTATGTTTTCACATATTTAATACAAGCCCTGGACCATGGTAAATACTCAATAACAATTTGTGATTGTTATTAGAGGTATAATAAAGGACTTATGAACCAAAGCAGACAATAAAAGACCATGAAAGTTGTCAAGTATTGAGCATCTACAGTGTTTCAGTCACCATGTTAGTCAATTTCCATACCTTATTTTTAGATTAGTTGTTTTAAAATTATATAAGACAAACATGCCCCCGGTAAAATAATTAAAGGAACACAGTGTGATTTAATGTGACAGTGAAAAAGAAAAGATCCCAGCTAACCTTGACATTGACACTGACAACCTCTATTCCAAGAACTCAGAGATAACCAGTATAAATTTTCTTTTTGGTGGGGTAGTATCATATGCCACTAGAGATTTCATGCCCACATCAACAGAAAACACCTTGGCAAACATCAATGGTGGAGACATAAATATTAGAGCTTACAACAACCAAAGACAAATTAGCCATGATACATCCAAGCTTTCTCTAGGGTTTTGCAAATGCTCAAATTTCAAGGTCAAAGAATAAGGAAGAATCTAATAAAATAAAGCTGGAGCCGTGGCATTAATCTTTTGAAATGATTCCATAAGATCTTTGCAATAGAGTAGTATTTATAAATTCGGTGGTTGGATAGATCTCAGTATCCCTTGAGAATCTCAGGGGTTTGTTGTAGTAATTACTTTATAGAATTACAAGAATTAGGAATAATGTACACAAAGGTGAATTTTATTTTATTTTTTAAAATATTTATTTATTTATTTTATTTTTGGCTGCATCAGGTCTTAGCTGTGGCATGAGGGATCTTTCACTGCTGCGTGTGGGCTTCTCTCTAGTTGTGGCTGCAGGCTTCTCTCTAACTGTGGCACGGGATCCAGAGCACACGGGCTCTGTAGGTGTGGCACATGGGCTCAGTAGTTGTGGCACATGGCCTCTCTAGTTGTGGCGCGCGGGCTTAGTTGCCCCACAGCATGTGGGATCTTAGTTCCCTGACCTGGGATCAAACCCACATTCCCTGCACTGGAAGGCGGATTCTTAACCACTGGACCACCAGGAAGTCCCAAAGGTGAATATTTTATAATAGTATTGTCATGAAACAACAACTAAACTCAGAGATGCAAAGGAAAAGATAGTCATTAAAAATTTTTAACTTGTGCATAGCAAAATATAAATATAAATAAAGTTAAAAGACAAAATATCAGCTGGAAGAATATTTGCAACAAATATGACAAATGGCTAATTTCCTTAATATAAAAGAGCTCTTATAAATCAATAAGTAAAAAATGAACAATCCAACAGAAGAATGTTTAAAGATTGGCACTTCATAAAAAATGAATTACAAATTGCCAGTAAACGTCCGAAAAGATGTTCTACTTTACGCATCACTAAAGAACTGCAAATGTAAGAAACTGCCATCTTTACTCTCAGATTAGCAAGACTTATAGGGAAATAAGAACTCATTTAAATTTTGTAGAATATGAATTAATGTAAACTTCTTTGAAGGCAATAGGGCAATATATATCAAAATTACACACGGAGTGCTACATAACATGAGCTGTTCTGGTCAAAACTGCAAATTTTAAGTTGGTAAATGCCAGGAGTCTACTTTATTACTCTCAGTTTCTAGTTGAGAGCAAAGAGGTTCAGAGAGGTCTTACATGGAGAAAGTGACAGAGCTTGGATCTCAAAACAGGTCAGTCTGGCTCCAAAGTCACATCACAGTAACTAAAGATCTTCTTTTTAACTCCATTAAAACATAGTCATGGTGAAAACCTCCATTCACATTTACAAAATACATTTAACATTATTACTAATAGTTCCAGTTATAATGGTGAACATTATCACTAGCTCTTAAATTGTATCATATGACTTTGACTATAGGGCTTTATTTATTTATTTAATTGGAGTATAATTGCTTTACATTGTTGTATTAGTTTCTGCTGCAGAACAAAGTGAATCAGCTGTATGTAAACATGTATCCCCATATCCCCTACCTCCTGATCCTCCGTCCCACCCCCCCATCCCACCCCTCTAGGTCACCACAGAGCACCGAGCTGAGCTCCCTGTGCTATACAGCACCTTCCCACTAGCTATCTATTTTACACATGGTACTGTATTTATGTCAACGCTACTCTCTCAGTTGACTATAGGGCTTTTTAAAAGTCACTTAAAACATAGAAATGTTTCACAAAGTGTCTTAAAATGTAAAAGAGGAAAGAAATACTTTAAGTGTTACCATGAACATTTTAAAATACACTTTTTACCTTGGAATAATTTTAGATTTGCAGAAAAGTTGCTAACACAGAGCAGAGAGTACACATATACCCCTTCCAGCTTCCCCCATGATTAACATCTTACATTACCATTGTACGTTTGTCAAAACTAAGAAACTGACATTGGAACATTAGTAATCAAACTAGAGACTATATTTGGATTTCACCAGGTTTTCCATTAATGTTCTCTTTCTGTTTCAGGATCCCATAGAGGGTACCACATTGTATTTAGTTGTGATGTCTCCCCAGTCTCCTCTTGTCTGTGGCAGTTTCTCAGTCTTTCATTGTTTTTCTCGAGCTTAACTGTCTTGAGAAATACTAGCCACATATCCTGTAGAGTGTTCCCCAATCTGGGTTTTTCTGATGTTTTAGTCATGTTTTGACTGGGGTTATATTATGAATATTTTAAAGTGAAAGGAAAAAGAAAAATAATCCAAAAAAAAGTTATAAAGAAAACAGTCCTAGCATTTTTTTTTACATGACTCTCATGTAAAAAATGTCATTAGTTCAACAAAAATTTATTAAGCACCTACTATGTGCCAGGCACTGTTCTAGGCACAGAAGATACATTAAGGAAATTAGTCTAGAGTGAATGGTCATGAAAGGCCTCTTTGAGGAACTGACATTTGAGAGGCCCAAATAACAAGATGGAACTAGATAAGGGCAAAGATTTGGGGGAAGAACATTTCAGGGAAAGGGAATAACAAGCCAAAGTCTCTGTAGCAGAGGTAAACCTGATGTATATTAAAAGCTTCAATAAAAGCAGAGTGGCTGGGTCATTGGTGTAAGACGAAGAGGGTAGGTGAGATGAACAAGGCGGACAGGGCTGGATTACATTGGGTTTTATAGGCCATGGCAAGGAATATGGATTTTATGCTGAGTGAGATGGGAATTCTTTGAAAGTTTCAACTAAGAGAAAGACATAATCTGATATATTTTTAAAAGATCATTCTGGATGCTGTGTGGAGTAGAAATTGTTGGGGGATAAAGTAGAAATTAGGAGCCAGGAGTTAGGAGACAAATGCAGTAGTCCAGGCAAGAAAAGATGCTGATTGGAATGAGATGGGCAGCAGTAGATATAAAGAGAAGTGGTTGGATTGGGATATATTTCAGAGGAGGAAGCAATAGCACATAGTAATGAATTGAATGTAAGATGGAGATTCTCAGGTTTTTGCCTTGATAGACTGAGGATGGTGTAATCTGTTGAGGTGGGGAGAACTGACAGAGCAAATGTTGCAGGAGGTATAGGTGGGAGAGACTTGGAAATCAAATGTTTTATTTAGGTCAAGTTAAATCTGAGATATTTTGAGTTATCGAAAAGGTAGATGGATATATGAGTTTGGAGCCCATGGGAGAAGTCAGGGCTGGAGACATAAAATCTATACATAAAATAAACAAACATAAATATGTAACATCAGTAACTTTATTTACTAGGAAGAGTAGCCATACATCCCTGTTTGTTCATTTATTTATTAATCAATTCATGCATTCATATACTTATTCCACAAATGTTTATTGTATACCTACCAACATATCAGGCTCTAGTACAGTCATGCCAATGGCATCTAAAGAGAAGAGTGTGCAGCCAGAGAAGGTGGGTCATGGGAAGAAAATACTAAAACTTTTTAAAATATTGATTTTTATCTAAAAACAGAAAAAAGTCTTTCAAATATTTAATATATAGATCGACACTGCCATCTCACTACTAATGAGTGAAAAGTGTGAGTTAGGCATCGTGGAGAATAATTTGGAGATTTCTTCATTTTCTTTGTTTTAATATATTGTGATTTCTTCCAGTTTATGTGTGCTGGGTTAAGTAGATTTACCAATTACATTATTATTTCATTAAATTAACCCCCACGAAAATGGAAGTTGCTAAAAAAGATTTCTGGAAAGAAAACATGAGTTGGAGATAATAAAGCAGGCCTAAGCAAAAAGATGACGATAGAGATGACACATCTGCTGCTAGCATGAGCTCTACAGAAGCTATCTTATTAACTAGTGGGCATGACATTTTGAAATCAGAGATTTGGAAATATTTCCATTATGTGATTTTGATGCAAAATGACATATGTGTGCTAACCAAGGCTGGGACTACAGTGAGGCAAGTGAGGCATTCACCTCGTGCACGAAATTTAAGGGGATGCCCCAAACTCAGCAATCAAGATAAATATCTAAATGCAATATTTTAAAAAGTCAAAATTAATGCAAAAATCTATGATAAAAAATACCAAATTTTAAATAAAGACAAGATCAGTACTCTAAAAAAAACCTTATATACGTACACTAAAACTTGAAGACAGAATTTTGCAACTTGTTAAAAGAAATCTTCCAGGCAATGCATTCCAAAGAGTTTTGAAAATATATAACAATGCAACTTCTTCTGGCTGACATCAGGAAAGATAGAAAGTTACTAGCTGAATTTCAACAAAAACTTTTCATGGTTGGTGGACGGAGGTGATAAAAATGGATACTTGCATTAGAAGAGCAGCCAAAGATGTACTTCTTCCATTAGGATCTAAATATCTTTGTGAGTTATCTTTTTCAGCTTATGACAGCCGTTAAAACAAAGTACAGAAATAACCTGAACGTTGAATCACACATTTTAATAACCGTTTCATAAAGTATTACAGATTTTTAAAACCACTGAAACCTAGTCAATCATATTGCTTTCACTAAATATTTTTAGCAAGAATAACAAGGATTTTTAAAAAGACAATTAATATAGAAAATAACTCTTACAGTTACTTTAAATGTTTATTTCATCTTCATCCTTTTTACGCTTTAAAAATCCTTTATGTCATACACAACAGGACGTGTATATAACTTCCATCAGTATACAGACTTTTTTTTTTGTAATAGGGAAGTGCAATCAAAAAAAGTTTGGAGAGCACAGGTACAGGTAGTTAATGCCGTGGGTGTTAGGAACGTGGCAGGATTATATTATCTCAGCGTGCTGTAGAATCGCTGTACCACAGAAGTCTTCATGGAGGACACCGCACCAGGTTTTCATAAACGGAGGTTTGAGGAATGAGCAGGATTTGGAAAAATAACTATTGCAAAATTTGTTGCCTATAAAACAGAGCACAGTGCTTACTGCCAGAGGAGATTAAAGTACTCTAAAAACACTTTTAAAGAAGATCCTAGGTCCAAACTGCAGCCCTGCTCTCTGAAGCTATCTCAGCCCCAGACTTGAACCTGTCGGAGAAGGAAGTTCCCCGAAATGGCCCAGGAGAGTGCAGCTCTGAAGGAGGGGGACTGGAGGGAGAGTGATACCACTTTTCCGAGCCATGGACTGTCCCCTCCCCTAGCAGGAGGCCAGCCGTGAGGTCCCTTGAGCCGTGCCCTCGGGAGGGTGGGGAGAGGGGAAAAGAAAACGCAGTCCTTTCTGGCTGGGACTGTGTCTGAGTGCAGAGGCCGGGGGAGGGTCTGTGAAGAGGAGATGAGTTCAGGTGCTTTTCTAACGGGGAGGGAGAGCAGTGTTGGTAGTAGGGCCAGAGGAGCGGCTTTAGGCTCGAGTCTCTTCCTGGTGGGCAGGGAGTCCGAAGAGCCCAGGACGGCATGGAGGACCCTTAGGCCTGGTCCTTTCCCTGACGGCAGAGGGAGTTCCGAGATGGACAGTCCAGAAACCCCCTCCGAAAAGCATTTGCTTGGCCGCTCAACTAATTTTATACATCCCGAGGCTAAGAGCTTAGGTAATTAGATGCGAGCGACAGCTGTCTCGGCACCTTGGGCGCCAGGCACCTGGCTTGGAGCCCGACGGGCCGAATTCTCGCGAGAACGGCAGCCGCCATTTTTCCATTGATTGCAGCGGGCTGGGGGAGGGGCCGACGACGAAGGCGACGGCGGCGGCGGCGACGGCGGCGGCGACGACGACGGCGGATCCTTGGGTCGGTGTCTGCGCGCTGGTGTCTGAGGCCCAGGCTGAGGCCTCTTCGGTAGCCGGAGCGCAGGCGGTGGAGAGGATGACGGCCGCTGCCGTTTTCTCCTGAGCTAGAGCCGCCGCTACCCTCCCCCTCCCCCGGCAGGGCGGAGAGGAGCGGCCGGAGTCTGAACGATGGTGCCCGGCGAGGAGAACCAACTGGTCCCGAAGGAGGTGAGGGGCCAGCGGAGGAGGCTAGGCCCGAGGCCTGCGGCCGCTCTAGACAGCGCAGGCCGGGGCGAGGGGCCGGCTGCGGGCCCAGCTCGTGGGCCGGCCCGCCTGTGGGGGAAGGAGGTGTTGGGGGTGCATGGTGGGTGCGGCGAGCAATTGGGAGACCGGACTGGGTCTAGGGGACCGGGGAGCGGAGACCTCTCCCCTTGGGTTTGTGGGGCTGGACAAATAAAGGAGCGGACTGGAAGGAATCGGGTCCTGCTTTGGGGGAGAAGGTGGCTTCTCAAGTAGTTATTTAACACGTTGAGCCAAGGTAGAGAGGTGATTTCAAAGAAAACATTCTGCAACACTGGCTGACCGGCACGATAGAGTGACGGTGCTGCTTCTGGTTTTGACAGTGGCAGTGTATATAGCTTTCAGGGCTTGTGAAATCTACACCCAACTTGAGCTTTGTGGGAGGGCAGTTAACTGCTACTTTTTTGAACAACTGTTTCTTACTTGGTAGTACGATGGGCCTGCCTAAATGGGGCCTCCCAATGATCGGTGAAAAGTAGTAAATGTGACTTTCACGTAAAGGTAAGAGATAGCGAAGCATTACCATATGGAGAGCTGAACTACTTTTTGTAGTTGGGTTGTGTACGCCAGTTTGGGTGACTTCTTAAATTCTTAAAAGCAATGATATGAGAAGGCTTGACTTCTGGCTTCTGTTGAATAGTAGGAGAGGATTAATGGTAGAATCCAGCACTGGCCAGGGAATTTCAATATATTAATAGTATCTTTGTTGGCTTTATAAATATCTTCAGGGTATCCAAACGTGTATTTTTAACTGGTTGATCATCAGGCGAATGCTTTGGATTTTTAGTTCTCATATACCTTAAATAGAGGCAAGTGTCTGTTGAAGTTAGCTATGTTGGATCTTGATATTTTTGAGTGATGTTCTTAAAAATTCTTAATTCTTTTTTTTTTTTTTTTTTGCCTTTTTTGGTTGCTTTGTAGCAATTTGTTGCTACTTGACCAAGCTCCAACACTGCAAAAGTATTATTGGAGTTGTGTATGTATGATATGAATATTTTCCCAACATTTTCAGATGATTGTTTTGCAAGGACGTTTTTTTTTAAACTAAGTTATCATGTGTCAGTATTTATTCATCAAGCACCACCAACTCTGCAAAGCAGATGAACAGATGAATTAATCAGAATTCTTGCCGTGGGAGCTTTTAAGGCTACTAAGGAAGGTAACACTAGTATTCATTGAACTCCAAGTAGGGACTAGGTACTTTTCTACAAAAGTAACTCTCATGCAGGGATGGAAGTGATAGGTGCTATGAGAGATATAAAAATGAATTTTCTTTTAGAGCTACATAGTGCTGGTTTTCATTCCTATGAAAAGCAAAGTTAGTCCTTTCTTAATTTAATTTAATTTATTTAAATTAATTAATTAATTAATTTATGGCTACATTGGGTCTTCATTGCTGCGTGCAGGCTTTCTCTAGTTGTGGTGAGCGGGGGCTACTCTTCCTTGCGGTGCGCGGGCTTCTCATTGTGGTGGCTTCTCGTTGCAGAGCATGGGCTCTAGGCGCTCGGGCTTAGTAGTTGTGGCTCGCGGGCTCTAGAGCTCAGGCTCAGTAGTTGCGGCGCACGGGTTTAGTTGCTCCGCGGCATGTGGGATCTTCCCAGACCAGGGCTCGAACCCATGTCCCCTGCATTGGCAGGCGGATTCTTAACCACTGTGCCACTAGGGAAGTCCCCTTTCTTAATTTTTTGACCATTAGAAAATATAATATAGGTGGAACTTTGCTTTAAGAAAGCCCAATATTAGGTTTATTTCCCTAATAATTTGATTTATAGAAAACATGATATAAATAAACACTTTCACAGGAACATACCTGCAATGCTGCTTTTTCCTTTTGGATTTTAAAGATTAAACGCCTCTCCTTTAAGACTAACTCCCTTACCTGAGGCTTCAAACTCATCCCGACTTCCAACATTTTTTTTTTCCCTACTCTTTCTGGACCACATGCCTTTATTTTCTGTTCCCTAGACTCATCTTCAGTCTTTTCTTTTTCCCTGACTCCTTTTTTGATTCCTGGAAACATGCACAGTACTCTCAAATCTCAAAAGTCTGTCACTTTTTTAGCTAGCTAAGTAATTCATTCTTTTTTGATGGCCATACTCCTCTTCTTGAATTCTTCTTGCCTGCTTCTCTTCCTTGAATTTTCTTTTGCATTTGATACTTAAAAAAATTTCCTTGATTTTAGTAATACTGTAATTATGGGCCTTTTTCCCCTGCCTGTTTGTCCTGTCTGACCACTCATTTAGTCAATGTCTTTCTCTTTCTTCCTGTGTCCTTAATTATCACTTTCGTCTCATCTTTGTCATCCCCTGTCTGGTCTTTTTAAGTAGGAGTAGAATTATATAGTGCTAAAGCTGAGAGAACACATAGTGATCATTTAGTAACTTATACCCCTTCACTTCTATAAGATAAGGAAATGAGGGCCAGAAGATTGAAAGTGACTTGTTCAGGGTCACATAATGAGTAAATAAATGACAGAGCTAGGACTAGAACTCACATCCCCTTGATTATACTCTATTTTACACATCCCTTCATGGAACCTAGAGGCTCCGTAAAAATAGTTTGTAACTCTCTAAGTCCATTTACTATGTGAAAATAAATTACAGAATTTTTAAATGTCTTACTTCTGTTCTAATGGCTTATTACCAACAATTTGGTGGGCTTTTTTTTAGAGAACCTCTGACACTTACTAGATTTAGATATTGGTTAAATGTGTGCATCCATATGTGTGCAGTTGTTGAACGAATAATATGTTATTCTGGTCCCTGAAGCTCAAGGACAAATGTACCTTAGAGGACTGCTGAAGAAGGCAGCTTAGTGTCATGCAGGGCTTGGCAAACTAGTCCCTGGGCCAAATTCAGCCCACAGCCTGTTTTGTTTGGCCCATGAGTTAAGAATGATTTTTACATTTTCAAATTGTTGAAAAAAAATCAAAATAATAAAAATAATCTGTGACACATGGAAGTATATGAAATTTAGATTTCAGTATGCATAAGTAAAGCTTTATTGGAACACAGCGATGCCCATTTATTTACTATTATCTATGGCTGTAGCAGAGTTGAGTAGTTGATACAGATGCTGTATGCAGGATAAATCTGGAACTATTTAGCTTGCTGTTCAATGCCTAGTACACTTTGATTCTGGCCACACTCTGCCCTTTCAGCTTATCTCTTCTTCCTCAAAACAAGTTTTCAATGCAGCCAAACAGGTTTTTCTCTAACTTGCTTTTTTTTTTTTTTTTTTTTTTTTTATTTATGGCTGTGTTGGGTCTTCGTTTCTGTGCGAGGGCTTTCTCTAGTTGTGGCAAGTGGGGGCCACTCTTCATCGCGGTGCGCGGGCCTCTCACTATTGCGGCCTCTCTTGCTGCGGAGCACAGGTTCCAGACGCGCAGGCTCAGCAATTGTGGCTCACAGGCCTAGCTGCTCTGCGGCATGTGGGATCTTCCCAGACCAGGGCTCGAACCCGTGTCCCCTGCATTGGCAGGCAGATTCTCAACCACTGCGCCACCAGGGAAGCCCTCTAACTTGCTTTTCACTTCTATTTGTACTACCTCTTCTTTCCTATTTCTGCCCACTGATTCAGAACATTCATACACATCTTTCCCTCAGTACCTCATATCTCATTTATTCTAAAAAGCCTTTTCTAACCGTTTAACCTTAAGGATTTCTCCTTCTTAGCAGACTTTTATATATGAATAGAATTCATTTGGCAATTAATAAATAGTGCTTTGTGACATCTATTATGGTCTCAAACTGTATTTTATTGTTATTCATTATGGATTTCTTGACAGCAGAGATCTTTGTGTGTTTCTGTCTCTTTCTCTCTCTCCCTCTCTCTTTTTTTTTTTTTTTTTTTGGTATGTATTATACGTCTAAGACAGTGTCCTTTCTGAAGGACACTGATCTTCAGTAATATTCATTGATGTGGTTACAGGGTTGCAAGGAAACTTAGAGTTCTAACCAATTTCCCCTGCTTGGATATTTTCCACAACATCCTTGGCAAGGTGTTTTCCAGCCTTTGCTTGAATACCTTCATGACATCTCTGGTAACATCTTTGTCTTAGAAGAGATCTGTTGTTTTAAGTTTTTGAGTTGAGAGAAATCTAGATCTCTATAGCTGCCATCTTTTTTTGATAGTTGCCTCTGAACAACAGAGACATCTTAAATCATTTTGCATAGGACAGCTTTTTCTCATTGTTGAAGAGGGGGGAGGGGAGCAGGACTGAGCATCCTCAGTTCTTTGTTTCTCAGTTACTTTCTTTTAGACATAATCCAGTGTTTTTAATATTTCGCCTAATTGTTGTACCCAGAGGAGAGCAAAGTGAGTGTGGGCTGTTCTTTGTGGTAAACAACAAAGCATTTCACCTCACTTTTTCACTCTACTATATGTCTTTGAATTGTTTTATATTGATGTTGAGTTTGAGATCTCTTTTAATGTCCTTCCACTTTTATTTATTGCATCATTGTTTTTATTATTCTGTTTCCTTATAAGGATTTGTGACATTAATATTTGTTGTGTACTCACTGTACATTACTGTACACTGCCATATAGGGAATATTTAGAAAAAGTTATTTTTTCCTCAAGTATTTTATAGTATAATTAAGGATAAAAGGTACATATTACTAATAGTTTTAAAATAATACTTTCACTGCAATACTTAAAGTGGCGTCCAAGGAGTATATAAATGTAGAAAGGATAGAAAAATGAAAGAAAAAGAATATGTAGTTCCATATCTCAGTGGATTTTTTTCTGCCTTTCTTTTCCATATGATAAATACTACTTCTATCTGGAACTAATGATGATAGTAATAACCAAAATTTATTGAGCACTTATTATATGTCACATACTGTTGTATGTGCTTTGTGTGTATTAACTCATTTGAACTTCACAATGACCTCATAACTATATCAGGGCCGTTGATATTGAGAGCCCTCAAAACATTAAAACAACTTGTTTTTCATCTCTATTGTCTGTTTTAAAAAAAAATAAATTCCATTAATAAATATTATGGAACATGTCAAATGAGTATTCTTTTAATTTGTATGGCTTCAACCTTTGATTGTAATTTACACATTTATATCTACAGCCCTGACCTCTCTTCTAGTTTCAGATTTCCGCCTGCGTACTGGATATCTCTTCTTGGTTGTACTCTAGGACCTACAGATTAAGTATGTGTAATATCAACCTCATTTCTCTTTCCTCTCTTCTCATGTCCTCCTCCCAGCATAGTTCTTTCTTTGTATTCTCTTGTTCAGTTAGTGTCATCATCATCTGTTTATTTGCTTAAGTTGGAACATTTTTTGACTCCTCCTTTTTCCTTTTTTTCATATATAGTTAAATCATCACTTGGAAAATATCTCTTGTATCCTTACCTTTCTCTTCGTGGCTCTGCCTCTATTTTCTCATTCAAATGTAGCCCTTTTAAATGGTCTGTGTTCTTCTAGGCTCTTTTCTTTCATAACTGTCCTCACCACAACAGCCATTACTTTCTAAAACACATGACATTATGACTTACCTGTTTTAACGTTTATAATTATTACCCTATGATTGCAAATTGAATACTAGGTAATATTAATAAACACTATGCACCAGACACTGTGCTAAACAATTTACACACTTACTTAATATCTATAAAGCCCTTTAAGGCATCTCTTATCTTTCATTATGTGTTTTATAGATAGATAGAAAGAAAGTAAGGCTTAAAGGGTAAGTAACTTGGGCTTCCCTGGTGGCGCAGTGGTTAAGAATCCGCCTGCCAATGCAGGGGACACGGGTTCGAGCCCTGGTCCGGGAGGATCCCACATGCCGCGGAGCAACTAAGCCCGTGCGTCACAGCTACTGAGCCTGCACTCTAGAGCCCGCATGCCACAACTACTGAGCCCACGTGCCACAACTATTGAAGCCCGCGTGCCTGGAGCCCGTGCTCCACAACAAGAGAAGCCACCACAATGAGAAGCCCGTGCACCGCAACGAAGAGTAGCCCCTGCTCGCCACAACTAGAGAAAGCCCATACACAGCAGTAAAGACCCAACACAGCCAAAAAAAAAAAAAAAAGAGTAAGTAACTTTTTCAAAGTTGTATAGCTGTTTGTTTCTAAGTCATTGTGGCCTTAACCAGTAGGAAAGTCCTTCATAATGTAGCCTCAATTGATTTTTAAAATTAATTTTTGTCAAAGTTATACATGCACATATTGAAAAGAGTTGAATAACTCTGCTCTGCAGATTTCTCCCTCCCCTTCATTTTGGGCTCTCTGGAGGCAGCCACTTGCTACTCATTCTTTTGATATTTATCTCCATATTTCAAAATAGTATGCCTGTAGTTTTCCCTCGTGATTTTTTTCAGTTGAACGGGTTGTCTACGGACTTCCCGCAATGGAAGATTCAGTTTAGCACTATCCTCAAACACAGACACACTTCTCAATTCTGCCCAATCCTTCCAATATTGTCATATTGCAAGTTGTTTGGATACATCCAGTTTCAAAGTTTATATCAATGTGACTGTATTCATAGTTGAGCCATGTAGTTTATTGTGATGATTTTCCCTTCTGTACAGCATTTTGTTTTCCATGAGTTAATATTTTCTAAAAATTTGCTTTTGCTTTGTTTTCTATGTATTTATCATTAATTTAACCAAGTGGTTCTCAATTGGGGGCAACCCAGAGGATATTGGCTATGTTGGGCAGGTGAGGGAGGACAGGAGTGCGCTACTGATATCTAGCGAGCGGAAGCCAGCTATGCTGCCAAGCATCGTCCTACACTGCACTGGACCGCCTCCCACAGCAAAGAATTATGTGGTCCAAAATGTCAATAAAAGCTCTGATTTAGTCCAAACTCTCAAGTGTATGAGTCTTCTCCTTATTATGTTCAAACTACCAATTTTTTGATGAATTTCCTTGAATTGCAGCTGCTGTCTTAGATTTGCCTTTACAATCATCTTAGTAGTTTCCGTCAGGTCTCTCTTGTATTAGAGCTCCTGGTTCTATATCTGATGTCTTCATCTTTCTTTGTGTTCTCATTTTGGAGGACCACTTTCAATAGCTTTCTGGATGGGCTATAATTTTTTCAAGACTTCACATGTCTGAAAATGTTTCTGCCCTCTTGCTTTATAGATAGTTTGGCTGGGCAGAGAATTCTCGGTCAGAAATAATTTTCTCTCAGAATTTTGAATACATTGCTCCATTGCCATATTGTTTTTTGTGTTGCTGTTGAAACGTCAGATGCCTAGAAGATTTTTTTTTTAATTAATTAATTTATTTTTGGCTGTTCTGGGTCTTCGTTGCTGTGCGCGGGCTTTCTCTGGTTGCCGCGAGCAGGGCCTGCTCTTTGTTGCGGTGCGCGGGCTTGTCATTGCCATGGCTTCTCTCTGCCATGGCTTCTCTCATTGCGGAACACGGGGTCTAGGTGCGTGGGTTTCAGTAGTTGCAGCACGCGGGCTCAGTAGTTGTGGCACACAGGCTTAGTTGCTCTGCGGCATGTGGGATCTTCCCGGACCAGGGATCGAACTCGTGTCCCCTGCATTGGCAGGCGGATTCTTAATCACTGCACCACCAGGGAAGTCCCTGCCTAGAAGATTTGGAATCTTATTTTTCCTCTCTGGAAGCTTGGAGAACCTTTTCCCCTAGAGTTCTGAAATTGCTGTATTATGTGTACAGGTCTGTTTTTCTCCACTTCTGCTGGGTTCAGGGTAGTCTTATTCAATCTGAAATTTGTCTCATCAGTTCTGGGAAATTTCCTTAAGTCATTTCTTTTGTTTCTTTACCTTCGTTTTCTCTGTTCTCTCTCTTGAATTCCTATTATTTAGGTAATGGGTCTACTGTCTTGGTGTCTCTAATTTTCTTCTGTGTTTACATCTATTTTCCATTTCTTTTCCTTTTTCCTCTGCTTTCTGGGAGATTTTTCTCAAATTTATCTTCTAATTCTTCTACTAAGGTTTTATTTCTGTTATCATGTTTATAATTTCCAAGTACTCTTTTTTTTTTCTCTGAAAAAGTTTCAATATATCCTGTTTTTGATATCCTGTTTTTGTTTTATGGATGCAGTGTCTTATCTCTCTTAGGGAATTTTTGATACTTTTCTCCTCTGCATATTCTCTCTTTTCTCTAAATTTCCTTTTTCTGTTTGTTTGCTTTGGGCTTTGTCTTTCATATTAGATGCTTTTTTTGGGTGTCTGGTATTCCTTGGAACTCAATGCTTATTTAGAAGAGGGGCCTTAAAAAGCTGAATGGAAGCTCTGCCAGTGGGTAATTATGGTTTTCCTTGTACTTTGGATATGTGTGGATAATTTCCTTGTAGACTCCCAGTGACATGTTTTTCTCTAGTGCTGAATTGATTTCCCAGAAAAGATTTCTGATCTTTTGCTTGGAGAGAACAAGCTTGGGAGCTGAGTAGGAAACGGGGATGTGGGTTTCATCATAAAGTACATGAATACCCTTTCATTTAATTCTCCAGTTTTCAATGTGGCAGCCCTCAAATTTGATTGCACCTGGCATCCTCTAGTCCAGAGATACCTTGTTTTATGCTCTCCTGAGATTGCTTCGTCTTTTCAGGAAGGGTCAAAGAGTAAAAGAGAGAGGATCTGGGAGTTCTGACTGCTTCTTAAGCAGACTTAAATCTCTTATTCTAGCTTGGACTTCACTCTTGCTCCCAGAGTATCTGAAACTGCTAGTTCCTGAGCCTTTTTGGGTTTTTTTCTCTTTTTTCTTTTTAATTTTTTATAGAAAGCTTGAGAAAAGAATACACAGAGTTCCCATATACCTGTCACTAAGCTTCTCCTCATGGTAACATCTTTTATAACCATAGAACACTTATCAAAAGTAAGAAATTAACTTTAGTACAATACTATTAACTATACTACAGAATTTATTCAGACTTGACCAGTTTTCCGCTAATGTTTCTTTGTATTCCAAGATCCAAATTCAGAGTCCCACAATGAATTTTGTTGTCATGTCTCCTTAGTTTCCTCTTATCTGTGACAATTTCTCAGACTTTTCTTCTCTTTCATGACCTTGACATTTTGAACAGCACTAGTCATTTTTGCAGAATCGCCCCCAATTTGGGTGTGTCTGATATTTTCTCATGATTAGATTGAGGTTATTAAAGAGAAGGCTATCACAGAAGTGATAAGTCCTCTGCGCATCATTTGGTGGGGTGGGGGACAAGATGCTGATGTGTCCTACTGTGATGTTAACCTTTGATCACTTGGTTCAGGTGATTCTGCTACGTTTCTCCATTGTAAAGTTACTATTTTCCTCTTTAATAATTACTAACTACTTTGAGACCATGCAGATATCCTGTTTCTGCTTAAACTTCTGCCCACTAGTTTTAGCATCCATTTATAGATCTTGTTACTGTTGCATTCTAATAGTGATTTTCTGTTTCCCTCATTATTTCTATATTTATTAATTGGAATTCTTTTGTGAGGAAAAGTTGTCCCTTCTCCCACATTTATTTACTTAATTATTTATTTATGTCAGTATAGACTTAAGATATTTATTTTATTCTTTCGATTATAACCCCAAAACTATTGTTATTTATTTTGTTGCTCAAATTGTTCCAGTCTTGGCCAGGGGGAGCTCTTTCTGGTTGGCATCTGTGCTTATCCTTGCCTTTTGAGCACTTCTGTACTTTGTGGCACCACATAATGCTTCAACCCATCTTATACTTGCCCTGCCCCAACCCTGCAATCAACCACTTCTCCAGAGAGTTTATGTGCTATAAGCCAGGTGTCTTTGTTTTTCATCTAGGCTAATGTAGGTTTCAACCTTCTCAGGTGTAATAGTCACTACCACTTGTTCTGCTTTCTAGCTCCTAAAATTGTCTTTGTTTTTCATCTAGGCTAATGTAGGTTTCAACCTTCTCAGGTGTAACAGTCACTACCACTTGTTTTGCTTTCTAGCTTCTAAAATTGTGTTTTGGTTTCCTATGGATTTATGCTCTTTAAAAAATTTCTTTATTCTTGTTTCAGAGACATTTTGGGAAGCTTTTGAGCTAAATGCTTGTATTCAATCTGTCCTCTTTGACCAGAAATTCTTAATGTTTTTGTTATCTCCTGCCCCAAGCCAATTTTGTTTTAGCCACATTCAGCCACATTAGTTGCTGTTCCCTGATGTGCTGTATGCTTTCGTGTATCACTTGCCCTGAGTGAATAATATGAAATATCTGCTTTTTAGGGAGTTTTAAATGGGTGAACTTTGATTTTACATGAAAACTATTTAAGTACTTTCTTAAGTACATTTTTAGGATTCTTGCCTCTTATTTTACATTTTTTGGATTAGTCACATAAATGTTTTGTGTCTTAGTGCCAAATATTATAATTTTTTTGCCAAAATGGAGGGGAGAGGCTTAGTGCATTTCCAGAGTACTAACATACCATCACCATTATAGCCCAAGTTGAAAGAAAAGATTGTATTGAAAATAGGGGGTTGTGTAGAACAGGGAACTCTGCCCAATATCATGTAACAACCTAAATTGGAAAAGAATTTGAAAAAGAATAGATACGTGTATATGTATAACTGAATCACTTTGCTGTACACCTGAAACTATCACAACATTGTTAATCAACTGTACTCCAATATAAAATAAAAAGTTTTAAAAAATGAAAAGTCATTGCCAAAAAAAAAGAAAAAATAGGGGGTTGTGAAAAACATAGTGTTAAATATACATTCAAATACCTATTGTAAATTTAGGTTCCAGAAGACATCGACTTTAAAAACTTGATTCATTGGTATTCAGGACCTTATTCAGTTCAGGCAACATGGTAGGTGTCATGATATGCAGAGGCATATTCTTTTATGAGGCTTATTACACGGATTTTAAAGTGTTCTGTCCAGGTATTGCTGCTTAGAATCTAATTTTGTACAGACATTCTCCACTGTAAAAAACTCTTTGGCAAAATAATTGTGACTAGCAGCGATGGCAAATGATTGGCAAAAATGATGTGCTCTTTCACATCAAGATTCTTAAAGAATGTATATTTTTCCTGAGCCTGCTTTTCTGTCAGTATGATGGAAGAAGGGATGGATATAGGTGTAGTGTAAGTGAACAGATGTCTCCTCTCTGCTCTACTGAATACTTCTGTTTACTTTGTCTCAAGGTGTGGGAGCAATAGTAATTGCCCTATTCTTCTGTTTAATGGAACTAAACTGAACCAAGCATACCTAAAGTAGCCACGGACAGGAACATTTTCATTGACATAAAACTGTTGCTGCAATCCACTGTCGAGAGTGTTGAGAGTTTACTGTTTTTATGAAACTTACTGAGATATATGTCTTGAATTTGTTTTTTGTTGTTGTTTGTTTTGTTTGTTTTTGGCCATGCTGTGCCGATTGCAGGATCTTAGTTCCCCCACCAGGGATCGAAAGCAGGCCCTGGCAGTGGGAGCGCTAAGTCTTAACCACTGGACTGCCAGGGAAATCTGTTTATTTATTTATTTGTTTGTTTGTTTGTTTTGGCCATGCCATGCAGCTGTATTGAATTTTTTATGTTTTTAAAAAGCAAGCTTTTAAAATCCTACCCAACCAGCAAAATCTAGCCCTTCTTATTACTATAAGAAGCCTTTCCTGATTTTCCTCTTTCAACCTGATAGCATTTTTCTAACCCTGAAATCCCATAACACTGTAGCTTTTGACATTTGAAAAATTATAAGTTAATACCTTTATTATTTGTGTTAATACCTTTATTAGAAGCTCTTCAAAGTCAGGACACAACAGTCAGAATGCTTGGGTTCAAGTACCGGTTTTGTGACCTTGGGCAAGTTATTTAACCTACCATTACCTAAGTTAAATGAGGATACTAGTAACTACCTCCTAGGGTTGTTGGGAACAGTTAATGAGTTAATACATACAAAGTGTCTTCCACTTAATAAGCACTCTTATAAATGTTATCTGTCATAATAAGTGTTACTACCTTCATTACTGTTATTACCTTCATCCTGTATTCTCCCTAGGGGCCAGCATAATGTACTGTACATTGTTGTTGTCCAATATGTATTGATTAAGTAAAAATGAAGTCATATTTTAGTTATTAAATATGCTTAGTTGTTTGAAGTCAGGGATCTGATATGACCTGTCAGCATAAATCCTAAATGATTGTTAGATTTGACAGGTTCTTTTATATTATCAAGTAAGACCTGTTTTTACTACTTTTTGATAGTTGAAACATGTGACAAAGTACAAATGAAACTTCTTAGTCTAATGAGATCCTAAGAAAAATCACTTTAGTATATATAGATATTTGTTGAAATAACTTACTAGATTAACAAGTTATTTGTTTATAAGTTTCAGTGTGAAATGTTATTTTAAAGCAGCATCCATGTTAAGAATAGTTTGTTTCCGGGAGAACTTTATGTGTTTGATAATTCTGATTTTCGAAAACTCTAGAGTATAACCAGTTGACATGGACAGAATAACCAATTAACCTGTCTATTTTTGTCAGTTGTATTACTGATTGTGCTTTAGATTTGATGCTGTGTAATTGACTGCTACAAGACTTGCAGAGTCATTCAAATATTAGCAGAAATATAGTGGCTTTCCAGTAGAGAAAAATTAAGGGCTAAGTGACATAATTAAGAAAAAAGGTCTGGAATTTAAATCTTTCTGTATACAGTGAGTTCAGTACTTTTTTTTTTTTTAATTTATTTATTTTTATTTATTTTTGGGTGTGTTGGGTCTTCGTTTATGTGCGAGGGCTTTCTCTAGTTGCGGCGAGTGGGGGCCCCTCTTCATCGCGGTGCGCGGGCCTCTCACTGTCGTGGCCTCTCTTGTTGTGGAGCACAGACTCCAGACACGCAGGCTCAGTAGCTGTGGCTCACGGGCCTAGTTGCTCCGTGGCATGTGGGATCTTCCCAGACCAGGGCTCGAACCCGTGTCCCCTGCATTGGCAGGCAGATTCTCAACCACTGCGCCACCAGGGAAGCCCGAGTCCAGTACTTTTGGTTTAGCTTTAGGAAAACAATGAACGTCATTTATCACCTAAGTGAAATTTTCTAGTATAACCAAAGCATTGTAGTTTGACTATAAATACCTTTCTTGTTTCAAATGATATTACCTATTTTTATTTCATCATAAATACGCTTTAATTTTTCTTAATGTAGATTTCCATAGCTCTGGATGCTGTCGAATTCATTCAGTTAAGCATTGAGTTAGTAGCTGCCAAGAACCAGAGAATCAAAGATGAATAAGGAATGTGACCTAGTTCTAGATGCTAGTCTAGTCTGGGAGACGAAAATTTGTAATGAGGCAAATGCATAATATGGAAATAAAGTGGGACCATAGAGGAGGGAGCTACCAGCTTTATCTAGGGGATCCTGTGAGAATGTAACACTTAAATTAGGTCACAAAGGATGACTTGACTGCCAAGTAAAGAAGGAAGTAAGAGCTTTTAGTTAGGAGAAATAGCATTTAAAACACACAAGTCTGTAATGCATTTTAAAAGTGGCAGAAAGTTTGGGGTAAATGCATGGGGTGCCTGGGGTTGAGTGAGAGAAGATAGTTCTGGCAGATTGTGTTTTAAAATTCTGAAGGCTTTGTATACCTAAAAGGAATTTAGGTTTTTATTGTGCAGACATTAGTGGGCAGGAAATGGTTTTTTGGCAGAAAAAGTTAACAGATTTGTTTATAATTGTTACAAACAAATTCAGTGAAACTTGTTCGCTGAAACATTGTTTACTTGCATGAATGTTTTATATCGCTGCATTAATATTAAACATTTAGACACAAACGAAAATGGGGCAAGGCGGAATTTGCTATAATACCGATTCTCTCACCTGCTTTTTTTTTTTTTCATTTGCAGTCATATTAGGTACTTTCTTTTGTTCTTTTAAGAATAAAATGTTTCCCTTCATAATGCATCTTAAGTGCATTCTCCACATTTGAGTCATCCTGGCAGGATATCCTTTGGCATAATTGTTACATATTTGATATGGATAACACACAGGTAGGTATCTTCAAATAGACTAACTAGATAGGCCTGATTTGCCTCCAGAAATGTGCCAGTAGCTGCACTTTGGTAGTGTAGATCTGGTTTGAAGTCCTGAACACTTGCAA
This sequence comes from Balaenoptera ricei, assembly GCF_028023285.1. Lineage (NCBI taxonomy): Eukaryota > Metazoa > Chordata > Mammalia > Artiodactyla > Balaenopteridae > Balaenoptera > Balaenoptera ricei. The sequence goes on from NC_082646.1 coordinate 69,296,554, forward strand.
GTGAGAAGTTCAGTGTACTTCAGGGACAGCCGCAGTATGAGGCTTGTAAAAATGTGGTTTCTTCACCTTTTCAGTATAAGACATATTCTTGGGAGTGACTTTTGTAGCTGGTTGCTTTCTTGAGTGCTTTACCACTGGCTGTTTACAGGCATTTGTCTTGGTAGGAGCCATAGTATAGAGAACTCCCTGTTTATACCCCCCTTCTTTTCGGCAGCTCAACAGGCTAGAAGCGGCACTGGTGCTAGAGTGATGGCTGGTGGCGGCTGCAGCAGCGGCAGCAGCAACTGAGAACACCACAAGGAGTGTTAATAGGGGATTAATGAAATCTTCCCAAGGATTTCCCCGGTGCTCCAAATTCAGTTGACTTTAATATTTTACTGAGAGGAGCTCTTGATTACAACCCCAGTTCCGGGTCGCATTAGAAAGTAGAATTTTTGTATGACTTATACCTGGTAAAAGATACGTGTTGCTTTAGTAAATATATCAATACATAAACTATCTATGAATTCATATACATTTCTTCCATTTTATAGATATAAAATGTCTATCTTTTTATGTGTTTAGGTATTTTAATTTTGTTGCCTTTAATTTTACGTATACCAAGTTGTATAATTTATTACTTTGTTTATAGCACTTTGTAGTAATGAAAGGGAATTGGTGAAAAATAAGATACCTAACAATGAAGTCTCTTATTAAAAGACATCTAAGGGATTTCCCTGGCGGCCCAGAGGTTAAGACTTTGCCTTCCAGTGCAGGGGGTGCTGGTTCGAGCCTTGGTCGGGAGCTAAGATCGCAGATGCCTCGTGGCCAAAAAACCAAAGCATAAAAACAGAAACAATATTGTAACAAATTCAGTAAAGACTTTAAAAATGGTCCATATCAAAAGAAAAAAGACATCTAAGAAATATTGCTGCTTTAATTTTGACATCTTAAATTCACGTCTTGAAATATTTATTTACTATTACATTATTTACCATTAACATAACACAAATATGATTTTTAAAATTCTAAGAAAAATAGACAGTGATGCAGAAAATATTTCTACAGTTCAGTGATATGATTTAACACTGGAAGGGAGGTAGTAGTTAGGTATTACAGCTCCTTCATTTATAGGGGAGGAAAACATGAAGGCTGTAAAAACCCCATAACTTAATGTCTCAGGTAGTGGAAGAGCTAGAATGAGACTTTTTTGAAAAAGTCAAGTTTACTTAGGTATAATTTATATACAGTAAAATTTGCTCCTTTAAGGCATACAGTTTTATGAATTTTGACAAACTTATACAGTTGTATAACCACCACCACAGTCAAGATACAAAACATCTCCATCACCTTAAAAAAGTTTTCTCATGCCTCTTATAATCAGCCCACCTCCCATCTCTAGGCTCTGCAACCACTGATCTGTTTTCTCCCCTCATGTTTTGCCTTTTCCTCATATAACTGGAATTCAAATAGTATGTAGCATTTTGAGTCTGACTTTTCATCTAGCATAAAACTACGGTTTATCTATGTTATCTCTTGTATCACTAGGCTTCCTTTTTATTGTCCAGTGTCACAATTTGTTTATCCATTTATTAACTGATGGACATTTGGGTTATTTCCAGGTTTTGGTGATTCTGAATAAGCTGCTACAAATATCTGTGTACAGCTTTTTCTTTTGGTAGACATATGTCTTCATATGGTAAGTGCGTGTTTAACTTCGTAAGAAACTGCCAAACTCTTTTCTGAAATGGCTGTACCATTTTGCATTCCATTCAGCAATGTATGCACATTCCAATTGCTCTGCTTCCGTGTTGGTACTTGGTAATGTCAATATTTTTCAGTTTAGTTTTTTAATCATTCTAGTTAGTGTGTAGGGATATCTCTGTGGTTTGAATTTGCATTTCTTAATGACAGTGAGGTAGTGTATCTTTTCATGTACTTGAAGTTTTTTATTAAGCCTGATTGTAAAAAATCATATTTTATTTAAATATTACATATTTAAAGTTTTGCTAGTACTGATAGGAGAGAGAGAAGTAAAAAGAGTACCTGTTCTCAAGGAGTTGATGATTTACATAGAGAAAACTGGTAATTGTGTTAAAGAGTATGGCTATAATTTTGACAGGCTTCTTGAGAAAGGGGTTCATATATTAGCTATCTGGTGGAGAGAATAATGGTTTGGGAATCAGAAAACGCATTGGTTTGACTTTGCGTTGCTTATCCTTTCTGGGCCTTTCTTTTTTTTCTTCTTTCTTCATCTCTGAAATGAGGGAGTTGGACTAGATAAGGTATAAGATTTGTCTCTAAATTATAAATCTACATAAACTTTTTGGTAGTAGTTTTTTGCTTCTTTTTCAGTAGTAGGTTTTTTTTTTTCCCCCAATAAATTTATTTATTTATTTATTTTTGTCTGCACTGGGTCTTTGTCGCTGCGCGTGGGCTTTCTCTAGTTGCGGCGAGCGGGGGCTACTCTTCATTGCAGTGTGTGGGCTTCTCATTGCAGTGGCTTCTCTTGTTGCAGAGCATGGGCTCTAGGCGCACGGGCTTCAGTAGTTGTGGCACTTAGGGTCAGTAGTTGTGGCTCGCGGGCTCTAGAGCGCAGGCTCAGTAGTTGTGGCGCACGGGCTTAGTTGCTCCGTGGTACGTGGGATCTTCCTGGAACAGAGCTCGAACCTGTGTCCCCTGCATTGGCAGACGGATTCCTCCTAACCACTGTGTCAACCAGGGAAGTCCCTCAGTAGTAGGTTTTTAAATTTTGTAAGAAGGCTGTGCGATCAGAAAACAAAGATTTTTGCAGATCTTTCCTGTCTGATGAAATTTCTATTACCCAAAAAAGATCATCTTCTGAAATTTTAAATAATATAAATTATAATATAAATATTATAGTTGAGAATTATATATTTCTTTTTTTAACACTTTTTTAAACAATTAATTAATTTATTTATTTTTGGCTGCATTGGGTATTCGTTGCTGCACACGGGCTTTCTCTAGTTGTGGTGAGCGGGGGCTACTCTTCGTTGAGGCGTGCGGGCTTCAGTAGCTGTGTCTCTTGGGCTCTAGAGCGCAGGCTCAGTAGTTGTGGCTCACAGGCCTAGCTGCTCCGCAGCATGTGGGATCTTTCCGAACCAGGGCTTGAACCCATGTCTCCTGCATTGGCAGGAAGATTCTTAACCACTGCACCACCAGGGAAGTCTGAGAATTGTATATTTCTTAAGTCTATTATAAGGATGGTAGCTGACAGTTCTATGATAATACATTTTGTATGATACTATATTATTATTATTATCATTTATGGAGCATTTTTAAGATGTTCACTCTTGATCTTCAGAAAAACTCTTTGTGGACCATGAGAGTCAGAGATAAGTGACTTGCATAAGATTACACTGCTAAAAGAAAAGTAGCCACCTTGACCTAAGGGTTCCAGCCTAGATCCTTTGCCTCTGCACTACATTGCTCTTTGCACTGTAGACCATTCCAATAGGAAATAAAATCTTTAAATTGTTTTAAATAACCTTAACATTTTTTTTCAGTTGTATAATTTCATGTTCAGAGTATTATCCATGCTTCTAAATAAAAAGCATGGTAACAGATAATATAAAAATCTACTTTGATTTAGTAGTAATGCAGTAGAACATTCAAGACTTGTAAACAAGTCAGTTGTATCACAAGCTGAGTCACTGCTTGTCAAGAACAGCCTACTCACAGAAGAAAACTTAGCTGTAATCAAAAATAAAAGATAACATGAATAGTAAAGGACATATTATATACCCTCCTGAGAGTAGTTTGTTTAGTTCCTAAGTATAGATGCCTAAACAGTGGGTTACCCATTAACAGTAGTAGAACAACTGTTAAAAAGAGTATGGCAAAAGTGGGAATGGTGTTAGGATAGAAGTGAGAGGAAAAATACTATTATCATAATTTTAATGACACAAATATTTTCAACATTATGAAGTCATCAGAAAGCTTGAATTTCTTAGGAGATCTGTGTTCATATGTGACCTTAGGGAAGTCACTTCAGGTTTCTTAATTTGTTGTTCATCTGTAAAATAAGGAGCTTGATCTGATGTCCAAAGGTTCATCCATCTTTAAATATATGTATTATAGGTCTGTGTCGTGTGTGATGAGTCATCTGATTGATTGCTTCTTAACTATCAAATGAAATATGTTGATCATAGTTAAATAGATTGTAAACTACTCTTTTAAAGTGCTGAAACTTTACATTGTTACTTTTCTACTAATCAATGGAAAGAGTACTTGATGTAATCTGTTACAAGAAAAAATGTTACAGAGTTTTCAGAGTTTTATATGTTTAGTTTTCTAATTATATTGTGGGGGTTCTGGGAGCTTGATTTATGGGTATTTTAGAAGGAAGTGGAATGCAGGAGTCTGAGGGACACCCGAATACTAGAGCACAAAGGCAGGTATGAAACGACGTATTTTAAAATTTTAAAAACAAGTGTTATATGTTGACAGGCAGTTGATGTTATCATGTTCTATATTAGTTTAAGTTCAGAAAATCCATTCCATGATATATTAAATAAGTACCTGTTAATATTGCAAGTTAGTTTATCACAGAATTTGTATTTAGCTAAAATAGTAAAGTAGAATGTACTTACAATTTTTTTATGCCTTGAACTAAGCTTTTAGAATAGGTACAAAGTCATCTTTTAGAAAATTCCTATATGAAGATTTGAATTTGAAAAAACTCAATATATATGAAGAAAGCAGGTTAAAGCAGGGAGTGATTATTATCAAACTTCCTTTAAATAGTAAAAGCCCTTGCAGTAAAAAAAATTTCAAAATTTAAAATCATTTTGGAAACTTTTCAGAGTTTCCAAAATCAATTCAATTTTTAAAAATTTACTTAGAAGTTTTAAGAGCACACTATGCTTCCAAAAGCATCAGCTATAACATATTATGAATTATTTTCCTGAATGAATATATTTTGTTTAGAGAATTCCCTAAAGGACCTTAGACTTTCTGCTTCTGTGGTTTGTTTTTGGTAGTTAAGATTTTAAAGTACCCGTTTTTATTTCTTGGCTAAGTAGAATCACACATAAGAATCTGCTTATGTTTCTTCCTACACAGTTGTTGTGGTCTTTATTCACGTTCATATTGTATCTTTATGATTTTCTGAAGTATTTACGTACTCCTGACTAATCTCCTCAATTCCTTGGACATATTTGTTTGTTTGTTTTGAGTATATTAAGAAGAAGAGATAAATTCTGTTTTTTAAAAAACTGATACAAACCTTAGATATGTGAAAGAATTTTTTTTTTTTAAACATCTTTATTGAAGTATAATTGCCTTACAATGGTGTGTTAGCTTCTGCTTTATAACAAAGTTAATCAGTTATACATATACAATATGTTCCCATATCTCTTCCCTCTTGCATCTCCCTCCCTCCCACCCTCCCCATCCCACCCCTCTAGGTGGTCACAAAGCACCGAGCTGATCTCCCTGTGCTATGCGGCTGCTTCCCACTAGCTATCTGTTTTACATTTGGTAGTGTATATATGTCCATGACACTCTCTCACCCTGTCACATCTCACCCCACCCCCTCCCCATATCCTCAAGTCCATTCTTTAGTAGGTCTGTGTCTTTATTCCCGTCTTGCCACTAGGTTCTTCATGGCCTTTCTTTTTTTTTTTTCCCTTAGATTCCATATATATGTGTTAGCATACTGTATTTGTTTTTCTCTTTCTGACTTACTTCACTCTGTATGACAGACTCTAACTCCATCCACCTCACTACAAATAACTCCATTTCGTTTCTTTTTATGGCTGAGTAATATTCCATTGTATAAATATGCCACATCTTCTTTATCCATTCATCCGATGATGGACACTTAGGTTGCTTCCATGTCCTGGCTATTGTAAATAGAGCTGCAATGAACATTTTGGTACATGACTCTTTTTGAATTATGGTTTTCTCAGGGTATATGCCCAGTAGTGGGATTGCTGGGTCGTATGGTACTTCTATTTTTAGTTTTTTAAGGAACCTCCATACTGTTCTCCATAGTGGCTGTATCAATTTACATTCCCACCAACAGTGCAAGAGTGTTCCCTTTTCTCCACACCCTCTCCAGCATTTATTGTTTGCAGATTTTCTGATGATGGCCATTCTGACCGGTGTGAGGTGATACCTCAATGTAGTTTTGATTTGCATTTCTCTAATGATTAGTGATGTTGAGCATTCTTTCATGTGTTTGTTGGCAATCTGTATATCTTCTTTGGAGAAATGTCTATTTAGGTCTTCTGCCCATTTTTGGATTGGGTTGTTTGTTTTTTGTTATTGAGCTGCATGAGCTGCTTGTAAATTTTGGAGATTAATCCTTTGTCAGTTGCTTCATTTGCAAATATTTTCTCCCATTCTGAGGGTTGTCTTTTTGTCTTGTTTATGGTTTCCTTTGCTGTGCAAAAGCCTTTAATTTTCATTACGTCCCATCTGTTTATTTTTGTTTTTATTTCCATTTCTTTAGGAGCTGGGTCAAAAAGGATCTTGCTGTGATTTATGTCATAGAGTGTTCTGCCTATGTTTTCCTCTAAGAGTTTGATAGTGTCTGGCCTTACATTTAGGACTTTAATCCATTTTGAGTTTATTTTTGTGTATGGTGTTAGGGAGTGTTCTAATTTCATACTTTTACATGTACCTGTTTAGTTTTCCCAGCACCACTTATTGAAGAGGCTGTCTTTTCTCCACTGTGTATGCTTGCCTCCTTTATCAAAGATAAGGTGACCATATGTGCATGGGTTTATGTCTGGGCTTTCTATCCTGTTCCATTGATCTATATTTCTGTTTTTGTGCCAGTACCATACTGTCTTGATCACTGTAGCTTTGTAGTATAGTCTGAAGTCAGGGAGCCTGATTCTTCCAGCTCCATTTTTCGTTCTCAAGATTGCTTTGGCTCTTCGGGGTCTTTTGTGTTTCCATACAGATTGTGAAATTTTTTTTTCTAGTTCTGTGAAAAATGCCAGTGGTAGTTTGATAGGGATTGCATTGAATCTGTAGATTGCTTTGGGAAGTAGAGTCATTTTCACAATGTTGATTCTTCCAATCCAAGAACATGGTATATATCTCTCCACCTATTTGTATCATCTTTAATTTCTTTCATCAGTGTCTTATAATTTTCTGCATACAGGTCTTTTGTCTCCTTAGGTAGGTTTATTCCTGGATATTTTATTCTTTTTGTTGCAGTGGTAAATGGGAGTGTTTTCTTAATTTCAGATTAAGATTTTTCAGATTTTTCATCATTAGTGTATAGGAATGCAAGATATTTCTGCACATTAATTTTGTATCCTGCTACTTTACCAAATTCATTGATTAGCTCTAGTAGTTTTTTGATAGCATCTTTAGGATTCTCTATGTATAGTATCATGTCATCTGCAAACAGTGACAGCTTTACTTCTTCTTTTCCGATTTGGATTCCTTTTATTTCTTTTTCTTCTCTCATTGCTGTGGCTAAAACTTCTAAAACTATGTTGAATAATAGTGGTGAGAGTGGGCAACCTTGTCTGGTTACTGATCTTAGTGGAAATGGTTTCAGTTTTTCACCATTGAGGACAATGTTGGCTGTGGGTTTGTCATATATGGTCTTTATTATGTTGAGGAAAGTTCCCTCTGTGCCTACTTTCTGGAGGGTTTTTATCATAAATGGGTGTTGAATTTTGTCGAAAGCTTTCTCTGCATCTATGGAGATGATCATATGGTTTTTCTCCTTTAATTTGTTAATATGGTGTATCACGTTGATTGATTTGCGTATATTGAAGAATCCTTGCATTCCTGGAATAAACCCCACTTGATCATGGTGTATGATCCTTTTAATGTGCTGTTGGATTCTGTTTGCTAGTATTTTGTTGAGGATTTTTGCATCTGTGTTCATCAGTGATATTGACCTGTAGTTTTCTTTCTTTGTGACATCTTTGTCTGGTTTTGGTATCAGGGTGATGGTGGCCTTGTAGAATGAGTTTGGGAGTGTTCCTCCCTCTGCAATATTTTGGAAGAGTTTGAGAAGGATAGGTGTTAGCTCTTCTCTAAATGTTTGATAGAATTTGGGTCATTCTTAAAGGACATTTTTCTGGTTATAGGCTCTTGGGTTAACAGTTATTTTCTGTGAGCACCTGAAAAATATTGTGCAACTTCCTTCTGGCCTCCTTGGTTTCTAATAAGAAAGTTGTCCCACTTTTCTGTTCTCTGTGTGTGTGTATGATTTTTTCCTCTCTTTGTCTCATTTATGATAGCTTCTATTGCTGGGTCTTCAAGTGGTTTATAGTCTTTTGTTCAGTGGTACCTAATCTGTTAATCCCATGCATTCTATGTTTCATCTCAGATATTGTACTTTTTATCTTTAGAAATTTGAGTTGGATCTTTTTTTAAATTTCCTTTTTCTATAATTGAGTTTATTAATCTTTTCTTTCATAGTGTTTAGTGTCCAAGTCATGCTTTTTTATAACTGAATTTTTATTTTGGGTATAGTTGATTTACAGTGTTATGTTAGTTTCAGGTGTACAGCAGAGTGGTTCAGTTATACATATACATATATCCATTCTTTTTCAGATTCTTTTCCCATATAGGTTATTACAGAACATTGAGTAGAGTTCCCTGTGCTATACAGTAGGTCCTTGTTGATTACCTATTTTATATATGGTAGTGTGTATATGTTAAGCCCAGACTCCTAATTTATCTCTCCCCACCCCCTTTCCCCTTTGGTAAACTTAAATTTATCTTCCAAGTCTGTGAGTCTATTTTGTAAATAAGTTCATTTGTATCATTTTTGTAGATTCCAGCTATAAGTGATATCATATGATATTTGTCTTTCTCTGTCTGACTTACTTCAATTAGTATGATAATCTCTAGATCCATCCATGTTGCTGCAAATGGCATTATTTCATTCTTTTTTAAGGCTGAGTAATATTCCATTGTGTGTATATACCACATCTTCTTTATCCATTCATCGATGGACATTTACGTTGCTTCCGTGTCTTGGCTGGTGTAAATAGTGCTACAGTGAACATTGGGGAGCATGTATTTTTTCGAATTATGGTTTTCTCCAGATAGATGCCCAGGAGTGGGATTGCTGCATTATATGGTAGTTCTGTTTTCAATTTTTTAAGGAACCTCCATACTGTTCTCCATAGTGGTTGTACCAATTTACATTCCCACCAACAGTGTAGGAGGATTCCTTTTTCTCCACATCCTCTCCAGCATTTATTGTTTGTAGACTTTTTGATGATGACCATTCTGACCAGTGTGAGGTGATACCTCATTGTAGTTTTGATTTGCATTTCTCTAATAATTAGCGATGATCATCTTGTCATGTGCTTTTTGGCCATCTGTATGTCTTCTTTAGAGAAATGTCTATTTAGATCTTATGCCTATTTTTTGATTGGGTTGTTTGTTTTTTGATATTGAGCTGCATGAGCTGTTTGTATGTTTTGGAGATTAATCCCTTGTCAGTCACACCATTTGCAAATATTTTCTCCCATTCTGTGGGTTGTCTTTTCATTTTGTTTATGGTTTCCTTTGATGTGCAAAAGCTTTTCAGGTTAATTAGGTCCCATTTGTTTTTGTTTTTATTTCCATTCCTCTAGGAGGTGAATTGAAAAAGATCTTGCTGCAATTTATGTCAAAGAGTGTTTTGCCTATGTTTTCCTCTAAGAGTTTTATAGAATCTGGTCTTACATTTAGGTCTTTAATACATTTTGAGTTTATTTTTGTGTATGGTGTTGGAGAATGTTCTAACTTCATTCTTTTACGTGTAGCTGTCCAGTTTTCCCAGTACTACTTATTGAAGAGACTGTGTTTTCTCCATTGTATATTCTTGCCTCCTTTGTCATAGTTTAATGGACCATAGGTGTGTGGGTTTATTTCTGGGCTTTCTATCCTGTTCCATTAATCTACATTTCTGTTTTTGTGCCAGTGCCATACTGTTTTGATTACTGTAGCTTTGTAGTATAGTCTGAAGTCAGGGAGCCTGATTCCTCCGGCTCCATTTGTCTTTCTCAGGATTACTTTGGCTATTCAGGGTCTTTTGTGTTTCTATACAAATTAAAAATTTTTTTGTTCTAGTTCTGTGAAAAATGCCATTGGTAATTTGATAAGAATTACATTGCGTCTGTAGATTGCCTTGGGTAGTATAGTCATTTTGATTGATTCTTCCAATCCAGGAACATGATATATCTCTCCATCTGTTTGTGTCATCTTCAATTTTTTTTCTTCAGCATCTTATAGTTTTCAGAGTTCAGGTCTTTTGTCTCCTTAGGTAGGTTTATTCCTAGGTATTTTATTCTTTGCAATGGCAAATGAGATTGTTTCCTTAGTTTCTCTTTCTGATCTTTCATTGTTAGTGTATAGAAATGCAAGAGAGATCTACGTATTAATTTTTTATCCTGCAACTTTCTGAATTGATTGATGAGCTCTAGTAGTTTTCTGTTAACATCTTTAGGATTTTCTATGTATAGTATCATGTCATCTGGAAACAGTGACAATTTAACTTCTTTTTTTCCAATTTAGATTCCTTTATTTCTTTTTCTTCTTTGATTGCCATGGCTAGGACTTCCAAAACTATGTTGAATAAAAGTGACGAGAGTGGACATCCTTGTCTTATTCCTGACCTTAGAGGAAATGCTTTCAGCTTTTCACCGTTGCGTCTGATGTTAGCTGTGGGTTTGTCATATATGGCCTTTATTATGTTGAGGTAGGTTCCCTCCATGCCCACTGCCTGGAGAGTTTTTATCATAAATGGGTGTTGAATTTTGTCAAAGCCTTTTCTGCATCTATTGAGATGATCATATGGTTTTTATTCTTCAATTTGTTAATGTGGTGTATTATACCGATTGCTTTGTGGATAATGAAAGATCCTTGCATCACTGGGATAAATCTCACTTGATCATGGTGTATGATCCTTTGAAGGTGTTGTCGGAATCAGTTTGCTAGTATTTTGTTGAGGATTTTTGCATCTATAGTCATCAGTGTTATTGGCTCATGATTTTCTTTTTTTTGTGCTATCTTTGTTTTTAGTATCAGGGTGATGGTGGCCTCATAGAATGAGCTTGGGAGTGTTCCTTCCTCTGCAAGTTTTTGGAAGAGTTTCAGAAGGATAGGTGTTAAGTCTTCCCTAAATGTTCAATAGAATTCCCTTGTGAAGCTATCTGGTCCTGGACTTTTGTTTGTTGGAAGTTCTTTAATCACAATTTCAGTTTCAGTTGTTGTGATCAGTCTGTTCATATTTTCTATTTCTTCCTAGTTCAGGTTTGGAAGGTTGTACCTTTCTAAGAATTTGTCCATTTCTTCCAGGTTGTCCATTTTATTGGCATATATTTGCTTGTAGTAGTCTCTTATGATCCTTTGTATTTCTGTGGTGTCAGTTGGAACTTCTTTTTTCATTTCTAATGTTATTGATTTGAGCCCTATCCATTTTTTTCTTGATGAGTCTGGCTAACAGTTTATCAATTTTCTTTATCTTTTCAAAGAATCAGCTTTTAGTTTCATTGATCTTTTCTATTGTTTTCTTCGTCACTATTTCATTTATTTCTGAGCTGATCTTTATGACTTCTTTCTTTCTATTAACTTTGGATTTTGTTTGTTCTTCTTTCTCTAGTTGCTTTAGGTGTAAGTTTAGGCTGCTTATTTGGGATTTTTCTTGTTTCCTGAGGTAAGACTGTAGTGCTGTACACTTCCCTCTTAAAACTACTTTTGCTGTGTCCCAGAGCTTTCAGATTGTTGTGATTTCATTTTCATTTGTGTCTAGGTATTTTTTGGTTTCTTCTTTGATTTCTTCACTGATCCATTAGTTGTTTAGTAATATATTGTTTAGCCTCCACGTGTTTGTGTGTTTTTACAGGTTTTTTCTTGTAGTTGATTTCTAATCTGTTAGCATTGTGGTCTGAAAAGGTGCTTGATATTATTTCATTTTTCTTAAATTTACCGACGTTTGCTTTGTGGCCCACCATGTGACCTATCCTGGAGAATATTCCATGTGCACTTGAGAAGAATGTGTATTCTCCTGCTTTTGGATGCCGTGTTCTATAAATATCAGTTAAGTCCATCTGGTCTAATGTGTCATTTAAGGCCTGTGTTTCCATATTGATTTTCTGTCTGGATGATCTGTCCATTGATGTACGTAGCAGTGTTATAGTCTCCCGCTATTATTGTGTTACTGTCAATTTCTCCTTTTATGGTTGTTAACATTTGCCTTATACATTGAGGTGCTCCTATGTTGAGAGCATAGATACTTATGATTGTTATATCTTCTTGGGTTGATCCCTGATTATTATGTAGTGTTCTTTTTGTCTTGTAACTGTCTTTATTTTATTTCATTTTTTAAATTTCATTTTTATTTTTAAATTTTTGAATTATTTTTTTGTACACATTTAGTTTTTTGTTTGTTTGTTTGTTTTAAAATTTATTTATTTATTATTTTTATTTATGGCTGTATTGGGTCTTCGTTTCTGTGCGAGGGCTTTCTCTAGTTGTGGCAGGCGGGGGCCACTCTTCATCGCGGTGCGCGGGCCTCTCACCATCGCGGACTTTCTTGTTGTGGAGCGCAGGCTCAGTAATTGTGGCTCACGGGCCCAGTTGCTCCGTGGCATGTGGGATCTTCCCAGACCAGGGCTTGAACCCGTGTCCCCTGCATTGGCAGGCAGATTCTCAACCACTGCGCCACCAGGGAAGCCCCACATTTAGTTTTATTGTAACAATTTTTTTTTTTTTTTTTAGTTTTTATTTTGGCTGTGTTGGGTCTTTGTTTCTGTGCGTGGGCTTTCTCTAGTTGTGGCGAGCGGGGGCTACTCTTCATCACGGTGCATAGGCTTCTCGTTGCGGTGGCTTCTCTTGTTGCAGAGCATGGGCTCTAGGCACACAGGCTTCAGTAGTTGCAGCACATGGGCTCAGTTGCGACGCACGGGCTCTAGGGCAACGAGCTTCAGTTGTTGTGGTGCACGGGCTTAGTAGTTGTGGCTTGTGGGCTCTAGAGCACAGGCTCAGTAGTTTTGGTGCATATGCTTAGTTGCTCCACAGCATGTGGGATCTTCCCAGACCAGGAATTGAACCCATGTCCCCTGCATTGGCAGGCAGATTCTTAACCACTGTGTCACCAGGGAAGTCCCGTAACAGTCTTTATTTTAGAGTCTGTTTTGTCTGATATGAATATTGGTACTCCAGCTTTCTTTTGATTTCCATTTGCATAGGATACCTTTTTCCGTTCCTTCACTTTCATTCTGTATGTGTCCCTAGATCTGAAGTGAGTCTCTTGTAGACAGCATATATGTGGGTCTTGTTTTTGTATCCATTCAGCCAGTCTGTGTCTTTTGGTTCGAGCATTTAATCCATTTACATTTAAGGTAGTTATCAATATGTATGTTCTTTTTGCCATTTAAAAAAAATTATTTAGGATTTGTTTTTGTAGCCCTTTCTTTTTCATTCCTTTGTTGTTCACTTGTGATTTGTTGACTATCTTTAGAGTTCTGTTTGGATTACTTTTTCTTTTCGTGTGTGTATCTATTGTAGATTTTTGGTTTGCAGTTACCATCAGGTTTTGATATAGCAGTCTATATATATATATACAAGATTGTTTTAAGTTGCTGGTCGCTTAATTTCAAATGCATTTCCAATATCCTGCATTTGTATTCTCCTCATGATTGCTGATTTTTATATAATATTTTTGTGTGGACGGCTTTCTATTTTTACTGTATGTTTGCCTTTACTGGTGAGCTTTCCCATTTGTAATTATCGTTTTTCTAGTCGTGGCCTTTTCTTTTCCACCTAGAGAAGTTCCTTTAACATTTGTTGTAAAGCTGGTTTGGTGGTGCTGAATTCTCTTAGCTTTTGCTTGCCTGATTTTTCCATTAAATCTGAACGAGGGCTTTGCTGGATAGAGTATTCTTGGTTGTGGGTTTTTCCCTTTCATCATTTTAAATATATCATGCCACTCCCTTCTGGCCTGCAGAGTTTTTGCTGAAAAATCATCTGATAACTGTATGGGGATTCCTTTGTATGTTATTTGTTGCTTTTCCCTTGTTGCTTTTAATGTTTTTTTCTCTGTCTTTGATTTTTGTCAACTTGATTAGTATGTGTCTTGGCATGTTCCTCCTCGGGTTTATTCTGTATGGGACTGTCTGCACTTCTTGGAGTTGAGTGAATGGTTCCTTTCCCACGGTAGGGAAGTTTTTGACTATTATCTCTTCAAATATTTTTTCAGGCCCTTTCTCTCTCTTCCTCTTTTGGGACCCCTATAATGTGAATGTTGATGCATTTAATGTCATCCCAGATGTCTCTTAGACTGTCCTCATTTCTTTTCAATCTTTTTTTTTCTTTATTCTTGTTTCTTTATTCACACCACAGCTGTGATTTCCACCAGTCTCTCTTCCAGGTCACTTATTCATTCTTCTGTCTCATTTATTCTGCTATTGATTCCTTCTTGTTTATTTTTCATTTCAGTTGTTGTACTGTTCATCTTTGTTTGTTCTTTAAATCTTCTAGCTCTTTGTTAAAAATTTATTGTATCTTCTTGGTCTGTGCCTCCATTTTTTTCCCGAGATGTTGAATCATCTTTACTATCATTACTCTAAATTCTTTTTCAGGCTGATTGCCTACCTCCACTTCACTTAGTTTTTCTTCTGGGGTTTTATCTTGTTCCTTCACCTGTAACATATTTCTCTGCTGTCTTATTTTGTCTAACTTTCCTTTCTGTGTTTGTGATCTCTGTTTCTCAGGCTGCAGGTTTGTAGTTGCACTTGCTTCTGGTGTCTGCCCCTTGGTGGGTGAGGTTGGTCCAGGGGCTTGTGCAGGCTTCCTGTGGGATGGACTCTAGCTGCCCCCTGGTGAGTGGAGCTGGTTCTTGTCCCTCTGGTGGGCAGGACATGTCAGGGGGGGTGTTTAGAGGCGGCTGTGCACTCAGGACAGATGTTAGGCAGCCTGTCTGCTGATGGTGGGGCTGTGTTCCCACCGTCTTGGTTGTTTGGCCTGAGGCGTCACAGCACTGGAGACTGCAGGCTGTTTGGAGGGGCCAGGTCTCAGTGCCAAAATGACCACCTCCAGAAGAGCTCACGCAGATGTGTATTCTCTGGGGCCTCTGCCAGCAGTGTCCTTGCCCCCACAGTGAGCCACAGCTGAACCCCGCCTCCCCAGGAGACCCTCTAAGGCCTGCAGGTAGGTCTAGCCCAGGCTCCTATGGAGTCACTGCTTTGCCCTGAGTCCCAGTGCATGTGAAACCTTGTGTGTGCCCTCCAAGAGTGGAGTCTCTGTTTCCCCCAGTCCTGTGCAGCTCCTGTGCAGCTCAAGCCCCCCTGGCCTTCAAAGCCAAATGCTCTCGAGGCTCCTCCTCCTGATGCCAGACCCCCAGGCTGGGGAGCCTGACGCTGGGCTCAGAACTCTCACTCCTAGGAGAACCTCTGCGATATAATTATTTTTCAGTTTGTGGGTCGCCCACCTGGTGGGTATGGGATTTGATTATATCGCAAAAGCCCTCCTCATACTGCCTCATTATGGCTTCTTGTCTTTGGATGTAAAATATCTTTTTTGGTAGGTTCCATTCTTTTTTGTCAGTGGTTGTTCAGCAGTTAGTTGTGATTTTGGTGTTTTTGTGAGAGGAGGTGAGCTCAAGTCCTTCAACTCTGCCACCTTGTCTCCTCTTGAGTTGAATCTTTAATATATCTTTCATTTATTTCCTTTGCATTCTTTCCTATACCTTCTTAAAATGTAGAATATAGTTATAAACTTTTTATATTTTTGTCTATTAATTATATCATCTGTATTATATCTGGGTAGGTTTTCATTGATTGATTTTTCTCCTCATTATGGGTCATCATTTCCTACTTTCATTCATGCCTGTTTATTTTGGATTGGATGCCAAACACTGAATTTTATGTTGATGGGTGCTGGGTATTTTTTATTTCCATAGATATTCTTGAGCTTTGTTCTCTGACAGTGCTAATTTACTTGTAAACATTTTGATCCTTTTGAGACTTGCTTTTAAAAAGTGTTGTAAGTTTGATCCAGAATAGCCTTTAGGTTAGGCCTAATTTGGTCCCACTACTGAGACAATACTCTTCTGAGCCCCGTGTATTATGAAATTTTTTTCACTCTGGCTGGTGGGAACTAAAGTGAGCTCCAGGGATTCTTTCCTGTGGTTCTTCCCCCTGCCTCAGGTAGTTTCTTCACATGCATATGCTGATGAGTACTCAGGGAGGACCACTACATGTCTCTGGAGCATGCTATTTGCACATCTTTCTTCTCTTCAGTATTCTGCTCTGTAAATTCTAGCTGAATTGACCCACTTGAACTTCTAACCTTATCTTTTCAGCTCAGGAAGATTGCTGAACTTTAACTGGGTTCTCTCTCCCCGCACTGCAGCCTGGAAGGTAGCTTACCTTTTTTGTTTGTGTTTTCACAGGGATCACTGTCCTGTGTTACCTGTTATTTAATAATATTTGAAAACTATTGTTTCATATATTTCATCTCTTCTTTTTAGTTGTTTAAGGTGGAGAGGGTAAATCCAGTCTGCTATTTCATCTTGGCTCATAATGGAAGTTTTTTGGAGTTAACAATAAACAAGTAAAATACAAACAAATGTATCAGGTGGCTATAAGTATACTATGGAGAAACCTGAAGGAAGGGAGAGGAGGAGGATTGCAATTTTAAATAGAATGGTGAGAAGAGGACCAGTTTGAGAAACTAGCTGTTTTGATTATTTTTTGCTTTATAATAGCCTACCCCCACACTTAATGACTTTTGCTCATGGACGTGCAATTTGGGCCAAGCTGAAGAGAGACAGCTTGTTCTGCTCTGCTAGGCGTCAGTTGGAGCATCTGAAAGGCTGGGGTCTGGAATCATCTGAATACTTGCTCACATGTATGGTTGTTGATGCTGGTTGCCAGATGGGATCTCAGTTGGGTTGTGGCTAGAACATCTACACATGACCTTTCCGTGTGGCTGCTTGGCTCCTATACAGCATAATGGCCAGGTTCCAAGGGTGAGCATCTGAGAGAGAGCCAGGAAGAAGCTGTGTTGCCTTCTCTATTTTCTAGCCCAGCCTTGAAAGTAATGTTATGTATCACAGGAAGTCACTAATGCTGGCCCATATTAAAAGGGACTGGAATTAGATTCCTAATCTCGCTGGGAGGCATGTCAAAGAATTTGTGGACACATTTTAAAGCCATCACAATGATACTTGAGAAAAGAAGGTAAGGATATCTAAAGGAAGAGCATCCCAGGTACAGTGTACAGAAATGCAAAGACTCTGAGGCTGGTGGATACCTGATGGTTTAGATTTGTTTATTTTGAATTTCCCCTGTACAGTGTCATCTCCTTGAGGGCAAGGACTTTTGTTCACTGCTATTTTCTCAGCACCTAAAACAGTGTTTGACAGATAGTTGTAGTTTAATTCTTATTTGTGGAAGAGATAGCGTATTGGCAGCAGGTATCAAAAAAATCCTAAAAATGAGTACATAACCTTTGATCTAGAATTCTTTCTTTAGGAAATAAACTTTAGGGAAAAAAATTGTACAAATAAGCAAAGCTGTAGTGAAAATTTGGAGGTTTCTAAATGCCTATTAATAGATTAGTTAAATAAATTATGGTTTGCCTATATAATGGAACACTGCAATTTTTAAACTAAATGTTTTGACCCAGAAAGATGAGTGAGTGTTGAGGGAAAAGGAGCAGAATTCAAACGACGGTGTTCGGAATGATCTTTTTTGGTTAATAATCTTTATATAATATATGCATAAAATGGAGAGGGATCTAATAGGATGTATATCAAATTTTTAATAATTGCTATAGGAGTTATTTTAGACTTGCTTGTCAAAAAAATATGTATTACTATTATAATAGAAATACATTTCTATTATAAAAGCAAATGAGGTAAAATTTTTTAACTGATGTAGAATAGTATCTAAGCTACTGTGAGTGATAAAAAGCACCTTTCAAAACAATATGTAGGGTTCTTTTTATTAATTAAAGAAGGTGGAGGAAAACGAAATTTGTACAGAAAAAGTGTGGGATGTAAAACCAAGATTTTTCAAGAGATTATCTCTTGATTATAGGTTATCCTTATTTCCTTTTATATATTTCTATATTTTCTTGATTTGCTAAAATAAGCTTCTTTTAAAATAAGGAAGAGATATTAAAAGAAAATAGCTGTAGGGGGTAATGTTAAGCAGCTTTACTTTAATAGTATTTATAATATGAAAAATCTATAAGGTAGCAAAATCGGGGATCTTTTGGTTTTCTTGCAGAGTTCCTTTGATGGTCTCAAAATAGTGACTTAGAGAAAGACAAATACTGTATGATTTACTTATATGTGGAATCTGAAAAACTGAACTCTTATCAACAGAGAACAGATGGGTGGTTGCCAGAGATGGGGGATGGGAGTTGTGTAAATAGGTGGAGGTGGTCAAAAGGTACAAACTTCCAGTTATAAGATAAATAAGTTCTGATTGTAATATACAGCGTGATGACTATAGTTAACAATACTGTATTGTATGTCCGAAAATTGCTAAGGGAATAGAACTTAAAAGTTCTTATTACAAGGACAAAAAATTTGTAACTATGTGAGATGATGGATGTTAACTAAACTTATTGTAGTAATTAATCATTTTGCAGTATATACGTATATCAAATCATTATGTTGTACATCTTAAAACTATTACAGAGTTATATGTTAATTATATCTCAATAAAACTAGGAAAATATGACTTAGAACATTTGATTTATACACAATTCTGAAGCTACTACTCTTTGTTAAAATGTGGTGGTTTTCCATGTTAATATTTTTTATCACCATAATGTAGGTTTTCAGTAACCTTACAAGAGTAATTGAGGGGCTTCCCTGGTGGCGCAGTGGTTAAGAATCTGCCTGCCAATGCAGGGGATACGGGTTCAGCCCTGGTCTGGGAAGATCCCACATGCCACGGAGCAACTAAGCCCATGTGCCACAACTACTGAGCCTGTGTTCTAGAGCCTGCGAACCACAACTACTGAGCCCGTGTGCCACAACTGAAGCCTGTGTGCCTAGAGCCCGTGCTCTGCAACAAGAGAAGCCACCACAATGAGAAGCCCATACACCGCAACAAAGAGTAGCCCCCACTCGCCACAACTAGAGAAAGCCCGCGTGCAGCAACGAAGACCCAACGCAGTCAAAAATAAATAAATAAAATAAATTAATTAATTTTTTTAAAAAAGGAGTAATTGAGGCCTAAGATTAAAACTACAAATATAATTTATGAATGAAATCTTAGATGATATAATAATACTTTAATTCATACATATTTTGTTGTAAAAATGTTTTTAGGTTAATTGTTCTCATTTCACTGTCTTACCTCTTTATTTTAAAGAAATAATTTGTAATTCATTTTGTTCTTACACACCATAGGATGTGTTTTGGAGATGCAGACAAAATATCTTTGATGAAATGAAGAAGAAATTTTTACAGGTAGACTGCTGATGTAATTGCTTTAGTGTGATAATCAGCAGAGCAAGTAACAGCATGTTAGTATTTTTATTTAATAACAAGGCATGTCTTAAGTTTTATGCTTGTTTGGCTATTTTATTTCTACCTGATTTTATTTATTTTTCATTTTGTTTATTTATTTATTTTACCTGATTTTAATAATAAGAAAGTCACCTTAAATGAATATATGTCTGATAGTACCTCGTGTTTAACAAGTGAATGAGGTGGAAAACTGATATAAAAACTATAGAACCTTTAGTTTTGACTTTTGGGTATAATAGTTGTCTATTTTTTACAGATGTATTTATTTTCTGAAATATTAATAGTGCTGGGACTAAGTTATTTAATAATTTACAGAGTCAAAACCCAGACATCTTATTTGAAGAATTAAATAGAACTGTTACCTTCCCGACAACGTGTACGCACTACAAACCTAAACATTCCTGTGATGTAGCATCCTATTCTAACCTTTACTTAATACCTCACTTTCCTCAGGTCCCTTTAGCTCTAAGTTCAAGGTTCTTTATTTAATCTCTTCTGTCCTCTTCAGGTGATCTCTGGCAAGAGGCCACGTAGAAAAATATCATGTAACATTTTAGAGTTTGCTGGGGGAGTTGGAGTGGAGTGGAGGGAGGATCTTCAAAATAAAATAATCTTTTTCTCATGTAAGTTAAGACTCCCAGCACTACCCCAGGAATTGTTACTTGTTAAGGTAAAAATGCACAGTCTCAATGAGGCTGATAAATTTAATAAACTTCAGTGAGCAAAAATATTTATACCATCAATTTTTTTTTTTAGCCTGTGGCAGTATATTAGCCGTGAACTGTGGCTACCCGGAAGGGTAATGCTCTAAGGCTTAATTTCTTAGCTCATAGCAGTTTCTTTATCAAGTAGTAGATAAAGTGGACTCTGTGTGTGTGTGTGTGTGTGTGTGTGTGTGTGTGTGCATTTTTAAGTTTGCAACCATAGTATTATCATTTGTAATAACACTGAAAGGAAGAAAGTCTTGAGAGAAAATGGGTTGACTATTAAATTTAGAGGTAAAGAGGTCCCTTTGTAATGTTTTAAAATTATTCATATTAATTTTTTTCTTAGAAAAATCTTAATCTTGATAACTTTGAATTGTGTTTGATGTTGTTTTCTGCATGCTAATGCCATTCTAAATGTATGCATTAATTATACACCTTGTTTTGTGTTTTTTAATAAGAAACACCTACGAAGTATTTTTTTATGAAAC
The DNA here is from genome assembly GCF_028023285.1 of Balaenoptera ricei. Taxonomy (NCBI): domain Eukaryota; kingdom Metazoa; phylum Chordata; class Mammalia; order Artiodactyla; family Balaenopteridae; genus Balaenoptera; species Balaenoptera ricei. Next base: position 69,317,214 of record NC_082646.1, read on the forward strand.
AAAAATTATGATGTTAACTTCAGAGAACTCAGATTTGAACTTAGAACTGTTCGGAATGCCAAGAATAGGAGACAGGATGACTTGAGAGGCTCTGAGACTCCTTAGACAGAACCATCTGTGTTGACCACTTCTAGAGGTTCCTTTAGTGACCGTATCTTTGGAAGAAATATATGTTTTCAGTGTTTTTATCCCAGTATGTTTTATCTTTTGTAAATAAGACTGTCATTTTTGTTTGTTTTGTTTTTTCAAGGATTCTTTTTTCAGACTTTGCTGGGAAATCTGGCTTTGTTTCTGCATAGAGCACAAAGACAGAACACTCTCTTAGCATATAGTGTTAATGTAACTACTGTTGACTTTCCCCTTTTTCTCACAAGTGTAATATTGCTATGAGTTGCCCACCAAGTAAGTAGTTTTAATTTTATACTTTGTACCTTTTTTGTAATTGGCCAGATTTTCTGTGTAGGGAACTTTGTGCCCCTCTAATAGCTCACCTAATATAGATGAAATGTTTTCCCAAGTGGGACATGCTTTAGGCTTTTCTAAAACTTTGCATTTGTTTTTACTTACCTGTTTTCTCCTATTCATTATAGAACTTTTACTGACTCAAAAATTGTGCTCCCTTCCCTGAATTAGGATGCTTCAGATGCTTTACCTTAATGTTGGGTGTAGTGCTTAAATGGAACCCCCGCCACCAACCACCATCACTAATACCACCATCACCACATTCTTCCCAACTAGCACTTGCATGTGCTTAAATTTATTTAGGTGTGTTTCTGTTATCTATTACTGTGCAACAGCCTACCCCAAAACTTAGTGGCTTAAAACAACTAGTTTATTTGCTCACAATTCTGTGGGATGGGATTTGGGCAAAGGCTTAGCCAGTCAGTTTTTCTGCTTCACATGGCATCATCTGGGATCATTACTTGGCTGCATTTGGCTGGTGACTGGCTTTGGGTGGAATGTCCAAGAAGGCTTTTCTTACTTATCAGGCACCCCAGTGCTCCACTAAGTGGCCACTTTCTCTCTGGGTGGATTGTTAGGGTTTTAACACAGCATGGTGGTCCCAGGATAAATGGATTTCTTTTGCCTGGCTGGCTTATAAGAGGAACATTCCAAGAGGTGCAAAAGCAGAAGTTTCCTGCTTTAAATCACACAGTATCACTTCTATCACATTCTGTTGGTCCTAGTTGGCCACAAGGCCAGCCCAGATTCATGGGAAGAGCAAAAAGAAAAAGAGTGGCAAAGAATTTTTAGCCATCTTTAATTTACCTCAAGATGGTGATGTTTTTTGCTTTGGGCATAAGTAGGACCAATCAGGGGTAGAACTCCAAAGAAATTAAGAAGAAAGAGGACACTCCTATTTTCCCAATTCTAAGAAATACTTTTTTACATTTAAGTATTGTGGACATCTGTATGTTTAGTATAATATTGTAGAATTTTTTTTCTCTTGAAAAGCTATAATAAAAAGATTGGTACAACCTTATTGATGAAATCTTAAAATTGGAAAAAAATTTTTTTTTCTTATTAGTTCCCAAATTGGGAGGCAGGGGGAGGAAAGAGATTTTGCCTCAGTGTAATTAGTGTGGGCAATCACGATAACAAAAATTCAGATGTAATCTATGGATGATGGCTATGTAGTAGATTAAATTAGGACTGAAAAATGGGCCAGGAGGTTGAGTATAAAGTAATAAGATTTACACGTGGCTAGCTTAGAACTTTAAAGGTCAGAGTTTTTCGTTTGTTTAAATTATCCTAGAATTGAATTCAAGAGTAATATGTGATTGGCCCAGAAATTCTTATAGGAATCTTAAGAAGAAACAGACAAGTGCACAAAGTTTTATATAGGTATTCATCACAAAATTATTTCTAAAGTGTAATAAAGTCTAGCTTAGGAGTCAGTAAAATTAAATTGATGGAACAAATTATTATTAATCCATGTAATAAAATATTATTCAATTGTTAAAATGATGAGTTAGAAAAAGTTTGACAAGGAAAGGTTACATGATATATTTATGAGTAAAGAAAGAGGTTTCAAAACAGCATGTATATCTAACTGAATGTTTGTGTTTAAAAAGTGTGCATGTGTTTGCGTAGGAAAAATATTTGGAATAATATAGACCAAAATGTAATAGTTATCTCTGTGTTATGAATTACAAATAATTTCCACTTTTTCCTTTATACTCTTCCTATTTTGTTTTTTTTTGGCTGCGCTGCGCGGCATGTGGGGTCTTAGTTCCCTGACCAGGGATTGAACCCACAGCCCTGCATTGGAAGCACAGAGTCTTAACCACTGGACCGCCAGGGAAGTCTCTATACTCTTGCTATTTCAAAAAAAGGAACAAAATTACTTATGTGCAATGCACAGAAAAGAAAGCTATTGTCATTAAAAAGAATAAAAGGCATACATAAGATTAAATTTTGTGTTTACAATAGTACATTTAGCCTTCAGATGAGATTCCATTGGGGATAATATTACCCACATCTGGGTGTGGAAGGAGAGGAGGCTGGAGTGCCTGTACCTTGCACTTACTTATTTAAGGAAAGAACCAGGAACTGCTGATGGCCATATGTTACCCTATCATCATTCTTATGTATACTGTTATGTCAGCACTTCTGATTTCTGAATTCTTAGGTAGAGTTCTCTTGCTTGGACCGTCAACTTCAACTTATCTGAAGCTTTAAAATCTGGCAGCTGTAGTGCTTTTCACCTGGAAAACTTGAGTCTACCTCTGAAGTATACTGTTGAAAGTGTAAAAGCAGATCTTTTGTAGTTGAAATTGATTTAGAGTTTCTCGTTTCTTTATTGTGAACCAGAGTTAAAAAGGGTCCACTTTATGTTTCTCAGTTTGAGATTAAAATGTGTAAAACCATCTGTTACAAGTGTTAATATAACACCTTAAGCTTATAGCTGAAGGCTTTTTTGTTCTTTGTTATCCTGTTTATTTTATAAGAAATGTATTTTTCTTTATTTTGTTCTTAAATGGGTTATTATTGGTAATTAAATATTTTGACTTGTCTGAAATATAGTGCTAGCCAGTCTTAAACATTATACTTCTGTTATGGCAACGTATTTCTGTTTTAAACTAATTGGATTAACCTTAGTTTAGGTAATCTCTTACAAACCCAAAATTATATATGGCAGAAACAAATTATAATTGTATTACCCTGCCAAACAAACAAAAATACCTTGTGATGGTCCTGTCTTCAATACAAGTCAATGATAATAACTATTCTTATTTAAAAATGGATAATATAGAAGTAACAAAAGATTGAGGTTAATATTATTGTGTTTTTTAAAAAAAAGGTGAGAAATACATTCTTGTGTACAATACCAGTTTGTACAGTTCATATTTGTACAAAGCCTTTTATGGGGATAGCGAGAGTTCCCTCAGATAATGACTGCTGCCCTAGACTTTGAGGGAAAGCAAGAGATTTACATGATCAGATTTGCATTTTAAAATACTATTCTGGATTGAAGGAAGATGAGATTGGAAGAAGCTATTGCCATGATCTTAAGGTAAGATTCTGAGTGCTGCAGGCAGGATTAAAGAGAAAAGGAATAGTTCAAGAGATATTCAGATGATAGAAATGATAGAATTTGGTGATTATGTGAGTTGAAGAAGAGGGAAGAAATGAAGAAGGTGCTCCTCTCTGGTTTCAGCAGCTGGTAGATGATGGTACCATTAATTGAGTTGGGCATTACAGGAGGAGGGAAAGAACTTCTTTCACCAAAGTGCCTGATGTAGCCTACTACTGCTGTGTAAAACAGGGAAAAGAGTCGTGTCCTTCAACAGCTTGAGGGAAGGCATAGCTTCTTTGAGAAAGTCTCCTTTAAAATTTTTTTCTCTGATTTATGTACTAGATAAAAAAGAATGAAAAAATTTGTGACCCTAAGTCCCTTCTACATTGGTAATTGAAAAGTATTTTTTCCTTGCTTTCCTTTACCCCTCTGCTGGCTGATCTATTTGGGTAAGGTTGTCAGCTCCTAACACACTGATAAATAGGGCTTTTGGACTTTTGGTCTGTGGGTACAACAAAGTAAAGGTCAGGATGCCTGATTGCTTTTATCCTTTAGTTATGGATTTTGCAATCTTAGACAATCCTCATTGCATTTCTACACAGTTCTCTTTCTCTTTCATCAGGAAACCCAGAAATGCTTGATTTGACTGTGCTAGCATAGTAGTGACACATTTTTAAGGATCAGATTTTGTTATTTTCAACTGAAAATTGCTCAAGTAAACTTGTCTTCATGGGCTTGTTGATCATTGATTTACAGCCTTAAAAGGTGAAAGCAGATATCCACAAAAGCAATGGTTGATTCTTAAATATGCCCCAGTTTTTCCAAAACAAACATGTATGGTGCTTTATGTGTTTGACATATCCATTAGAGTATATTTCAGCCATAAAACAGTAGTATTCACACAGAGAAAATAGTATTTTGTGGGGGTTTTTTCATTTAATCATAGAAAACATTAATAATTCTATTTTTTCTTTAAAGATAAATAGTATATTTTTTTAAATTTCAGGTAGAAAATGCTGCTGAAGAACCAAGAGTCTTATGTATAATACAAGATACTACTAATTCAAAGACAGTGAACGAGCGGATCACTTTAAATTTACCAGCTTCTACTCCTCTCAGAAAGCTCTTTGAAGATGTGGCCAACAAAGTAGGCTACATAAATGGAACGTTTGATTTGGTGTGGGGGAATGGAATCAATTCTGCTGATATGGTAAAACTCTAAACTGAAAGCATCTTCTCTTAAGCTGCTAATAATATTATAGTCATTATTGTTGTTGTTTTTAATAGTATACTAAATCCTGGAATCCTTCGTAATATTGTAAGCAGGACTATAGAGTCTGTGTGCAACTTGATATTTGGATCCCTCTTCATCATTTTCATTCTAGATTCAGTATTTGATTACCTTACAGTTTGCACAATGTCATTTCATTAGTTGTTTTATTCATGTAAGATGATTATCATAATATTGTGTCATCTATGGAAATTTTTCCAGCATTTACTGAATGGGATATTCATTTTAAATATTTAAGTGAAAAAAGCAGGATATAAAATCATATGTATTTTATAATCTAATTTTTGGAAAAGAAGAAAAAATGTATATAGAAAGAAAAAAGTAATAGAAGGACTTACACTCCAATATTAACAGAGATTATGCACCAGATAGAGTGGTAAACACCTGATCAGGAAGGTTGGTGGTATCATGACTTCAGCTTCAAAGACCTCACAGTAAAGTCATAGAGATAGGTATATCAAAAAATAATTACACTAACATGTTTTAAGTATTATTAAGTATGATTTATGAGTTTACTGTAAGTGCAAAGAGGAGGCACTGACCAGTTTTGCATGGGAGAGTGGCAAAGGGGACTGTTGAGTTGGATCTCATCTGTATTTTAGAATAGTATTCTAAATAGTCTTTTTTCTTTCCTCTCAGTCCAAATTCACCCTGCATACGATTGCTAGAATTATCTTCAGTCATCTTAAATCATAGTACTCCTGTCACCTTCCAGTTTAGAAATCTTTAATGACTGCTCACTGCCCTGATTAAAAGTCATATTCCCTAAGTTAGCATTCAAGACAATTGGTCCTTTAAATCTAATCTTAGCTCACAGATATTGGACTAATTTATTTTCTTAACACAAAATTTCATACTTCTCCATCTCTATGTTTTTGCTTATGTTAACCTCTTCCTGTCCTATACCATTGCTGCTCTTAAGTTTTCCAGGAAAATACCTTTAAAGGCAAATGAATTGAATGTGTATCCTGATCATATTTGGAGGGCATAGTTTTAATTGGCTCTGCAGAAGAATAAAAGGTGTTGGGTATTGCTTGATTTGCCTTTAAAATTGATGATATTTTGCCTTCTATTCCATAATATATTTATGATTTTTAAAAATGTAGAACTAGTGTTTTTAAATGGGAAAAGAATCTGAAAAAGAATAGCTCTATGTACAACATATGTATAATCGAATCACTTTGCTGTACATCTGAAACTAACCAACATTGTAAATCAACTATAATATAAAATAAAAAATTTTTTTAAAGTGTACTTACAAAAAAAAACCCAACCCTAGTGTTTTAAATTAGCCAACTTTCCCCCTCTGAAATTGGTCAGTAAAATTGGTAGTCCAACAAGTTATACAAAGAGAAATGATATTTAATCTGAAACTTTGAATACTCTCTTTTACATTACTGTGTAACTTCTAGTGTTGCCTCTTTTTCGATTTAAAGGATAGTTCTATACTGTCTGCCCAAGTCCTGTTTATCTCTTACTTTTAAGAAGACTTACTTGATGTTTCTTCATGCCACTTTAAAAGTAATCTTTCTCTTTGTCCTCCTATTGCACTTTTTCTTCTGCTATGCCACTTATAGTCTTTTTATTATAGTTGTTATTCATTTGTGTCTTTCCACTTGATAGGATGTATTTTGATGTCTAGGACCTCATAGTATTCGTTTTGTATCCTCCAAAGATACTATCCCTAGGCACTCAAAAAGTGTTTGTTAAATTAACATCTGCTGTAGCACTATGCCAGGATTAACTATTTTTCTTTCTTCAGCTGTGACTGTTCTTAAGTACTTAATTTTTGTGTCTTAATATGCCTACTGTACATTTCTATGAGTATACTCTTACCTGCTTACTGTACAATGCTGCAAGTATGCTTCTTTGAAAACCTAATTCATTTATCTACTCTGCATCTCATACACACAGACAGACATTTATTGAGGTAAAACCCCTATGTGTTCTAGCTGTATCATCTGATCTTTTATGCCTGAGAGATGCTGAAAGATCTGGTTCCTGCCAGAGAATATAAGGGACCCAAAGATACCTTTCTTCCTTTCAAGTGGCTTCTCTTAGCTTCTGGTTCTCTGTCCTGTTTTTCTCATGGATTTCTAGATGTGATCCAAAGTGAGATTATATAAGTTCATTTTATTAACACTTACTTTGTGCTTACTCTCTCTGTACCTAGTATTGTTCTGATACTAGATTTTATACAAATATAACCTCATTTAATCCTTTTAACCACACTATGAGGTAAGTGCTATCACAGCCTCATAGGTGAGGAAACTGAGTCATGGGGAAGTGAAGTAACTTGTACAGAGTCACACAAATAGCAAGTGGCAGAATCTCTTACAGTTAATTTTTTCGTCCTTAATACCTATGCTTTTATATAATGTTCATTTTGTAAGAAATAAAGGCATCTCCATAAAATAAGTCCTTCTAAGGAGATATTCCTCATGTCTTTGAAACATTAAAAACATTTAATGAACAAAATAGTTTTAAAACAAAAGAGTAGGGCATTCATCACATCCCTCATTTTTCTCAACAGTGGACTGGAGTGTTGGGTGAGTATGGCTTGGAGCATGCAGAGCTCTGTCTCTCATCCACCAACTAGAGTGTATCATCAGAATGACAGCCAGGGTTTAAATTGCCTACCAGGTAAAAGAGTTAGGTGAAGGCTAAACATGTTAGATGTTTAGTTTTCAAAGGAGTGATCACTTCTATCACCCTGGGATCCTCTGAATCCTGGCAGTGGACTTGAAATAGGTATCATTTACTAGGACAGGCTTTTCCTTCTGAAGGAAGGTCTTTCTGAAGGTGCCCATTTTTTAATGTTACATGATTATTTGGGTTGGGTTGCTTAGTGTGTTTCCTTATGTGGGAATTCTCATTATATTCCTATATCAAAACATGTTTTTACAGTTTTTAGTGATATAAAATAATCTTTAGTTAATTTTCATGAAAACCCATTGAATACTATATTGCATACATTTTAGAGAACATCGAAACAAATGTTTACAATTCTTTTTTTTGTGTAGTACTTCAGTTTTTTAGATGTTGGGAAATGTGAACAGCTGGGATACCTGTCAGTATATGCCCTGTCACTGGGCTTAGCCATCCCAGTTCCTGAATAGATGAGTTAATTCCAAGCCTAGATTAATAGAATTTATTAGAATCTTCATTAAAAAAAAAATACTGTTTAAGCCCAATAATTGTAGATATGTGTCTATTTACATATTACTTGTTTTATTTTATTATTATAATTAATGTTTCTTATAATCTGAGATATCTTATTTTATGCTTGTAGGCTCCACTGGATCATACCAGTGACAAGTCTCTTCTTGATGCTAATTTTGAGCCAGGAAAGAAGAACTTTCTGCATTTGACAGATAAAGATGGTGAACAGCCTCAAATACTGCTGGTAAACTCTTTAGAAAGCCCTGTAGTCATAATTTTTGTGCACTGTCACCTACTACTTGGGAAGCAATTTTCCAAAGGAAGGAGGAGAGATGTGTTTTGCAATTTATGTATAATAAATTATTTTTCTGTTTTCTGTTGGCTTGTTATAGGTATGTATGTTAACATGGTTACACTGGGCGTCCATAGCACTTTGTTTGTGTATATAGTCTCTTGCCACACTGAGAATCACCACTAGAACAGGGATGGGGATGGGTCTAGGATCTCCTACTGTGTTTCAGTGGCCTTTTGTTTGGTTAAGCATTTGCTTGGTTGGTGTAAATCTTCAGCAGTTTTGCCCAGGTTTTCTGGTATTTTGGTAGGGGAACAGACCCCCAGAATTATCTACTCTGCTGTTTTTGCTCCCACTCCCCATCCCCCACCCCCCATTTTTTTGGAATGACTAGTTTGTAAATTCTTTGCTTTATTTCTGTTCTTTTAGTGTTTGCTGCAGTTCATATTTCAATAGCCTTTCCTGTCTGGTTCAGTGGCTTTAGTGATTGTCAAATCTAGTAACTCCCAATTTGAGAGAGATTCATTGAAAAAACCCGGTCTGATTTACCTTGCTGCTTTACAGACTGAGGAAACTCACAGAGTTTATGGACTTTTTCAGAACGCTTCTCTTTAATGAAACTTTTCTCAGGAAAAGTTCTTCTATTTGATGCTTTTCATTTAGAAGTCTATTGTGAATTAGAATGCCTCTCTGGACAGTAGACAGTAATTAAACACAGGACATCCATACAGAAGCAATGCCAGAATATGTTCTGACTTTCCTTAATCTCATTGTTTATTTTTATGACATTGTGAGAAGATTTTGATTAGTTTGAGTGACATTGAAACTAAATTAGCTATTAATTTGGGGATTCATGTTTTAAAATGCTTAGTAATTAGTCTTCAGCTCTTACTTGCTTGTGCTGATTTTATATCCCTTACTCCTTTTGGACATCTTCCTCATTAATAGGAAGTTTCTTATTGGAGACAATAGGAGACTATCCATTTCATTCAATACTTATTGAGTGTCCCTTACCTTTCAGGCCTACTTAGCAAGGATAATGTAAAAATAAATGATAAACTCTGTCATCAAGGAGTTCACAATTGTACTCTGATTAATTAGTACCAGAAATCTCTTCTCTCATGTAAACAAAATTTGAAAAAGAATTAAATAAAATTGAGAAAGTAAGAACTTTGGAAGGAGACCTAAGCATTTTTTCCAAAGTGTGTTATATTGGGCATCTTTCAAACCTTCCTACAGGAAATAATGAGGGTATATACTTTGAATGTCTTGGTGGTACCAGTAATGCCTTGTCTCTTTTTCATTGCCTCAGGAATTAGTATGCCTTTTTTCATTGTTTTAGCAATATTTACCACTCAGTAAATATTGGTTATGCTGCATTTTAGGAGGATTCCAGTGCTGGGGATGACAGTGTTCATGACAAATTTATAGGTCCACTTCCAAGAGAAGGTTCTGTGGGCTCTACCAGTGATTATGTCAGCCAAAGCTACTCCTATTCATCTATTTTGAATAAATCAGAAACTGGTAAGATATATTATTGTTGTCATTGTTGTATTTTCATAAAATCATAGGGCATTAATCCAGAGTAATCTTAGCGATCTCAAGCCTAATCTTCTCATTTTATGGATTAGAGAAAACAGACCCAGAGCAAGATCGCTAGTTAGCAGAAGCAAAGTTAGAACAAGAATGTGGTTTCCCTTTCCCTCAACCCATTGTTATTTTTACTGTATTGTTACTGCCATTATTTAGTAAAAAATATTAAATATTGGATTTTGAAGGAAGACTTTTCTGTTTGATAATTTTCTATCTTGAATTTAATCTTAAATTTTTGAAGTTGACTTCCTCTGGAAAGGAATGTATCTCCGTGTGCATTGGAATAGACTATGGCAGATACTTTCATGTGGAAACAGATGGGCCAGGCTTATTTTATCAGAAATACTGTGTTATCTTCTAGTTTAATCTAATCACATGTTTGAAATTAATCAGGTAATTTAAAAATTCCTGTTAGCTTTTTTCTGAATATGTTTAAACCTATATTTTTGAATTTTTTTCAATTTATTGAGCTAATGGAATTGCTTTATGTATGCAGTTTTATATTTATTTATATATAAGACTGGTTAATTGCCTGAAAATATAATCTGGATACTTTCACATATCATTTTATCTTAAAACAAACATTTTCAGTAGGTAGTATTCATGTTAAAAGAAATGGAAACAGGCTTAGAGAAGCCTTTGATTATATAGCTAGTTAATGGTATTTCATGTTAGGTATGGCTTCAGAGTATTTACTCTTAGAACTTTAAAACAGAGATGACTGTAAATATTAGACACAAATATCTAGTATAAAAAGAAAACTGTAGAGTAATATTGTAGATTTTGTTTTAATGTGTTCTGTAATCTTCCACTTACTATATTTTGTAATTGAAATGTAGAATAATTTCCTCATAGCTAATCTTTTGTACAGGCTTAATGGTGTATTTGTTCTGAAAATGGTAAAAGCTGGTCGTGTTTGGTATTTAGGATCATTTATATCAATAGAACTTTTTGCAGCAAACTACCAAGAATAAAAGAGAATGACAAAGTATCTTTCTAATTATACTGTCTAGAGTGTAGTGATTCTCAAATTTTTATTTCTTTAAAAATCATTTTGAGATACTTGTTAAAAATGTAGGTTCTGGGGCTTCCCTGGTGGCGCAGTGGTTGAGAATCTGCCTGCTAATGCAGGGGACACGGGTTCGAGCCCTGGTCTGGGAAGATCCCACATGCCACGGAGCAACTAGGCCCGTGAGCCACAACTACTGAGCCTGCGCGTCTGGAGCCTGTGCTTCGCAACAAGAGAGGCCACGACAGTGAGAGGCCCGCGCACCGCGATGAAGAGTGGCCCCCGCTTGCCACAACTGGAGAAAGTCCTAGCACAGAAACGAAGACCCAACATAGTGACCAATCAATCAATCAATAAAAAAATAAATAAATCTTAAAAGCAGAAACCTACCATTTAAAAAAAAAAAAAAAAAAAATGTAGGTTCTGAGGCATTACTCCTCCAAATACTAAGTTAGTTGCTCTGCAGTAGACTGGATAAATTGCGTTTTTTAAAAATAGATACCCTAGATTATTATGAGATAGTTGGAATACTTAGAGAAAGTTCCAGATTTAACAAGTCAGGATTCTTGAAATTTTTCTGTGTATTCTGACAACCAACTCAGTCCTTATGCAAGAAGTATTTACAGAACTCCTACTTTGTGCTGAGTACTGTATGGCTCTCTGATGCCTGTAAATTCCTAGAGACTAAAGCATACTTTAAAAAAAAAGTTCTCCTATTATACGAATGTAATACATGTTCATTGTCGTATTGTAAAATGAAAAAAGTGGAAATCACTGACAGTACTATTAACAGAAACTGCTTTAATGATTTTGCTTATTTTTATCTTATCTTTCCTTCATCTGAATGCTTTTAAGAAAATGGGGAAATCATGTTGCGAGCAGACTTTTAATATATATTTTTTCGTGTAATACTATATGAGGAGCATTTTTCAATGTTATTAAATAGTATTTTAATATGGGTTTTAAGTGACTGAAGAATAGTGTTTCATTATATGATTTAGATAGTTAAACTGTAATTATTACCTATGTTATGATGAACATACTTATACATAAGTTTTTATTTTCATCTGTGATTATTTCCTTAGAGTAAGTTCCTAGAAATTGAATTACTAAGTTGAAATTTATTAAAAATATTTTTAGAGGACTTTGATATACATTGCCATGTAATCATAGTCTTCATTCCCAACTATTGTTCCTCATACAGCTCTTTTCCCTACCAGTACATTTTCCTCCGGTGTTCTGGGGTACTGCCTTTCTGAATTAAAATAATCTGTACACATCCAAAGGAGCTGGGGGTTCAAAAAGTGTTCTTTTTTAAAAATATTTGTTTATTTATTTGTTTATTTGACTGCACCAGTTCTTAGTTGTGGCACACAGATCTTTGTTGCTGCATGCGGGATCTTCATTGTGGCACGCAGGATCTTTAGTTGTAGCATGTGGGATCTTTTTAGTTGCGGCATGCGGGATTTAGTTCCCTTAGTTCCCTGACCAGGGATCGAACTTGGGCCCCCTGCATTGGAAGTGTGGAGTCTTAACCACTGGACCACCAGGGAAGTCCCAAAAAGTGTTTTGTTACTGACTATTGAATTTGCGTTTTCCTTAAGAAATTATTGTAAATGTACAAAATGTTTTTATTGAAAAATGCTCTCATGATTTCAACTCAGGGCTGTAAGAAAACATTTCTCCATAATGCCGTGAGGCTGAGGACTTAACATTTTCTTTCCTGTGTCCCTTGCCTACCAACTGCTCTGGTAGCCAGCCACTGTTGATAGGAGATGGTTGGGGGTCGGGGGAACTTTAAAGAATAAGGAGTGGATTGAAGGCTGATGTGGACTCTCAGGTGATTAGAAACCACATGACTGAGGTATTTCATCATTTAAAACCGAGATATCTTTCCTTGGGCAGTTTCTTTCACAATTCTTTTCGTTTTATTTTATCTACTTTAGGAGTTGGCCAGTTTCATTCTACTTCATTTGGCCTGTTCGAGTTCTCGTTCATTTCTTGTTGGTTCTGTTCAGGATTTCTTTCTGCATTTGCCATCTGCAGAATGGCATATGTTCTTATGTTCTTCTCCCTTAACTAGCTTGAACTTACAATATTGACTCATAACTATTTCAGATAGAGGACCCACTTGATAACAGTTATCATTTGAAATTACAGTATTGACTCATAACTATTTCAGATAAAGGACCCACTTGATAACAGTTATCATTTGAAATTTGCTGATTTAGACAATGCATAATGATAAAAGATTTCTATTCAGTACCATTTTATCTTACTAATCTCACTAAAACCTTCATACTTTTGGAAAATAGTAGTACATTTATTTGAGACACTGTTCATTCTGTTTAAATGTGGTGCTGAGTCAGGTACAAAAGACCATAGGTTTCTATATGATTCTTATTGCTAGTGGTAAAGTAAACAGCAGTGGCAAAAATTATTACTCCGTCCTTCCCTTAAGCCCCTCCCCCACCACCTTTTTTTAAGCCCAGGGAAGGGAAACAAAGTCACAAATAAATGATACATGATTGGTCTTAAGGTACACAAAGAACAATAGTAGTATTCATTTACCTTTTAAGGCTACAGGTAGAGTGGTTGTCCCTGACTGTTGAGGAACTGGGGGAAGGAGATGGAGAAGAAGGGAAATCCCAGGCAGCCTCAGCTGAGAAGAAGGAGCAGAACAACCTGGTCTCCTTGCTTGAGTGCTGTCGTTTGTGGGGAAGAGTCCGCTTATATAACCTGAGAATGAAGTAATGCTTTTTACTATTAATAATCAGTCCAGATATCGTACAGATTTGTATTACTTGTAAGTCATATGCACTTCTCCCTCATGTGCACCTGCTGCTATGCTAAGTAGTAGGATAGATAGAGAAATAAGATTTGACCCCTCCGCTCACAGTCTGTTGGGGAAGCCATACAGGTAAATAAACAATTATAGAACAGAGTAGGACAGGGTGTTGTGAGAACAACTCAGGTGGGGCATGCTGGTTAGGAATTGAAGCAGTTTATAAATATATAACAATGTAGAGTAAATATAAGTATTCTTAAAGATGGAAGGCACTAGAAATCAAAGCTCGAACCTTAGTCCAGGGTGAAAGATAGGTAGCTACTTGGTCTCTTCTTAGAATTGTACAAGCGCAGATAGCATGGAATCTATTCCTCTTTTCCACAGCTGACCAAGGTTCATTGTGCATTTGTTGGTCCTTTCATCACCTTCATTAGCAATATAGTTTATCCACAGTGTTTACCATTTCTTAAGATATTTTTGTTAATTGGGAAATTGAAAAAGTATTTCACAAAGCTTCAGTGAACGCCTTTGGCATGTATTGAGAAAAGATTTAAGTTTTTTTGAGATAACCAAGTTTTTCAATATTAAGTGGGAGTAAATAAGTTTAATTATTAAGCAATGTGTTTACCACATTTTACTAAAATAATGAGGTATAATAAAATGATGAGGCTGGTTTGTGTGCATGTGTACCTCATAAACTGGGCCTGAATCTACTTCAAAGGAGAAGTTCCGAAAATGTTCTCAACAGTGGCAGCCATTTCCAATTAGGTATATAAAGCTAAGTACTTAAATAGTTCACTTGACTTTTGAATGCATGTAAGTTTCTCCTTTCCTTCTCCCCCTCCCTCGGTTCCCCCCTACCTCCGTCTCTGAGTTCTCTTCTTACTTTAATAGTCACTCTTTGCATAGCCTGCTGATCTGTGGGATTTCATACTTCATGGATGTGTTAAAACAGTGGAAGTCACTCTGAGTTTGTATACAGTGAATTTATCTCATGTTGTTAATTCTTGGTAGAAATTGGTTTATGGGGCCTGATGACTGGGATAACTGGTTCGGTACTGTCTTCGTTTGTTGGGTATATATGATGTTTAAAGTGAATATGTTTATACTTTTCCATTTTAATACACAACTTTTAGATTTGGTGAACAAAGATTATTTTTGTCAAAAAATACTATATTAAACATAACCCTCTTAAAGTTTTATTAAATGCTATGTAATATCCATGTGTATCTCTGGACATATAGCAAGATGTCCAAAGATCCTGACTTTTTCTGAGAAATAAGGTTTACATAGTGCACATATTAGCAAAAAGGTCTTTCTTAGGTGCTATTGAAACAATTGAAATAATTTCCAACTGTAACCTTAACCTCTCAATTTTTACTGAGTAGTAAATTCTTATTAAGTTTTCTTTTCATTAATTTTTTGATGTAAATGCTAATTTATGTATATTTGTGTGTGCTTTTTTTTAAAGGATATGTGGGATTAGTAAACCAAGCAATGACTTGCTACTTGAATAGCCTTTTGCAAACACTTTTTATGACTCCTGAATTTAGGAATGCATTATATAAGTGAGTATTCAAAAATATTCTTAAATAAAATTGATTTAAGAATGAAAATATAGTTTTTAACTAATTAAGTCTATCTACCTTCTTGCACTTATTTGTTAAGTTTGGGGCATTTCTCACTTCTTAAAACATACCTTGAATACTAACTAAAAGGATCTTATGAGAGACGAGCATATGAAAAATTTGTGGGGAGAGAGAATCAGACATGCATAGACAGCAAAAGGATAAAGTTGATAAGATTTATGTTTAAGATAAATTATTGTATTTAAGCTTCCTCACTTTTAGCTTTAATGCCTTTGTGAAGAAATAAGTTATCTGCTTTTGGAGATAGTCTGGATGTGTATACCATATGCTTTTTTTCGTCCACCTCTCAATTTAAGAAACAAAGTTGTCTTTTTAAACTTGCAGATTTTGTTTTTAATTAAAATACAGTGCAGCTGTTCTGGTGTTTGTGTATGTGTGTGTGTGTGTGTGTGTGTGTGTGTGTGTGTGAGAGAGAGAGAGAGAGAATGTATTTTTAAAAGAATGTATGTATATCAGATACTTTAAAATGCTCTATGGAGGAAGTCCATATTTAAATAAACCCTAAAGTCAGACATTTATTTTTATGAGTATCCTATTATAATATATTTAATACACTCTCACTTTGTGTATTTCTTTACAGCATACGTAACTTATTTTTTAAGACATTTTAAAAGTACAAATAAACTGATTTTTTTTCTCATTTTTGTGTTACTTTTGAGTAACGTCTCTAATTACTTTTATTACTGTAAATATTAAACTATTTTTGGAACTTTTGATATTACAAACAACATTATATTACCATTGCATTCATCTGTAAGCTCATCATCTGAATTTACTTGTAAAAATTGGCCTGTTTTTCATTCAGCAAGTATTTGTTACCTAGTGTTTATGTGCTAGGCACTTGGTAGAGAGAGATGAAGTTAGAAATAAGATCTTTGTTTTTAAGTAATTTACAGATCTCTTCACAGTAGCAATATATGTATGTATAAAATAGTTTAAATAACATTTAAGGATGGCTAAATACCATGAGAGTTTAGAGAGAAGGGAGATTAATGAAACTTGGAGAAGTGGCTTAGAAGAGCAAGTAGAACTTGAGGTAGGTCATGAAGATGGTATGGTTTGGCCAGGTAGAGATGAAAAGGAGGGTCTTGTAGACAGGAGGACTTTCAAGAGCAAAACTGAGTAATAGTAAGTGCTACCTAAATGTTTGTTATTGTTAGTTTGTATCAGGTACTGTTCTGAGCACTTTACATATAGACTCATTTAATTCTCATGGTAACTGTATGAATTATTGAATACATGCTGTTATCCACATTTTACAAAGGAGGTAACTGAAGACACAGAGAGGTTAAATAGTTTGCCAGAGGCCACACTGCTAGAAGTAGCAACCCACTAGATGCCAGAATTTCCATTACCCTATTCGACCTGTATTGTAGTTGATGCCACTAAGTACAACATATTGCAGGGGCCTCTGGGAGATCTGCTTAAATGGAGTTTTTGTCAGAGTACTGGAAGATGAGGTTAATAGATGAAATCTAGAGCTTGTCCTCAAAACTAGAACAAACTCAGTAGTCCATGATAATGTGCCTGCTCTGGGGAGTGTTGCTTAGGAACAGGGATCCCAGGAGCTTAACCATGAGTTCCACCCTGGAAGAGGTCTGTAAACATATAGCTCTGTGGAGAAGAGTAAGAGCATAGCCAGATTGATTGATTCAGCAAACATATGTTGCGCACTTATTGTGTGCCAAGCACTCTTTTAGGCACAGAGATTACAGTGGTGAATAAGACAGAGTCCCTCCCTTAGACCTTCTGTAGGTCAGCCAATAGAATGAGCTCATTTCACAGTCATGTATGCCATGAAGAAAATCAGGGCAGTATGGAAAGAATAACTATCGAGACATAGGGTGAGTAGTTAGGGAGGGCCCCTCTGAGGAAATACCATAGAATAGACTTGACAGGAGTCAGTCCTGTGAAGATACGGGAGAAGAACATTCAAGGCAGAAGAAACCGTAAGTGCAAAAGCCTTTGAGGAACAAAAATCCATCGTGACTGGAGCCCAGTGAGTGGAGGGGGAGTGAGAGAGAAGATTAAAGAGGATGCCTTAGAGACTGTGAAAAGAGAATGAAGCTTTTTGCAGGTGGGGAAACAAACCCCAAGAGCCTGATGATGTTTCATAATGTAGAATTAAGGAAGGAATGGCTCCTTTAAAAAGCTGGACCTCGCTGGACTACAGATAGGGTAGCACTGGCATGAAGGATAGAGTTCTGTTTGTTTATTTTTTTCACTTGCTACATAACAGCCAGAGAGAACCTACCACTTTAGGTGTGTAGGCATGAATTATGGAAAATTTCAAAATATTAAAAAATAGTGAAATAGTATAATGAATCCCTCTGTACCCATCACCCAGCTTTGGATATTATCAACTCATTATCAATCTTTCTTGTCTATAATCCTCCATTCTGATTATTTGGAAGCACATACCCAATCATATCATCTGTAAATTACAACTCAGGTCACTGCTAAGATTTCCCTGATTGCTTCATAATATCTTTTTTAAACATTCTGTTCAAATCATGATCTAAACAAGATCTGTGCATTGAAATTGATTGATAAGACTCTTAACCTAGAAATGCAAACCAAAACTACAATGAGGTATCACCTCACACTGGTCAGAATGGCCATCATCAAAAAAAATCTACAAACAATAAATGCTGGAGAGGGTATAGAGAAAAGGGAACCCTCTTGCACTGTTGGTGGTGGTGTAAATTGATACAGCCACTATGGAGAACAATATGGAGGTTCCTTAAAAACCTAAAAATAGAACTACCATACGACCCAGCAATCCCACTACTGGGCATATACCCTGAGAAAACCATAATTCAAAAAGAGTCATGTACCACAGTGTACATTGCAGCACTATTTACAATAACCAGGACATGGAAGCAGCCTAAGTGTCCATCGACAGATGAATGGATAAAGAAGATGTGGCACATATATACAATGGAATATTACTCAGCCATAAAAAGAAACGAAATTGAGTTATTTTTAGTGAGGTGGATGGACCTAGACTCTGTCATACAGAGTGAAGTAAGTCAGAAAGAGAAAAACAAATATCATATGCTAACATATATATGGAATCTAAAAAAAAAAAAAAGTTCTGAAGAATCTAGGGACAGGACAGGAATAAAGACACAGACGTACAGAATGGGCTTGAGGACATGGGTAGGGGGAAGGGTAAGCTGGGACAAAGTGAACGAGTGGCACTGACATATATACACTACCAAATGTAAAAGAGAGAGCTAGTGGGAAGCAGCCACATAGTACAGGGAGATCAGCTCAGTGCTTTGTGACCACCTAGAGGGGTGGGATAGGGAGGGTGGGAGGGAGACGCAAGAGGGAGGGGATATGGGGATATATGTATACGTATAGCTGACTCACTTTGTTATACGGCAGAAAGTAACATAACACTGTAAAGCAATTATACTCCAATAAAGATGTTAAAAAAAAAAGAAGACTCAACCTATTGACTTTTAATCCCCTTTGATCTTTTTTCCACATTGCAGTTTATTCCTTGAAAATATATATATATATATCAGAAACTGATGGCATTTGTCCTATAGTTTTTCACAGTTTGGATTTTGATGGTTGAGTGCCATAGTGTCATTTAATATTCTGTTCCCTGTATTTTTGTTAGTTAATAATTAGGACAAGAATCTTGACCAGATTCAAGTTCATCAATTACTTTCAAATGACCTTTGCCTTTTATTCATGTTGCCTTCTTATGCCTTTTCTTGTGAAAGTCTAAATTTTTTCTAAATTTATGAATTAGAGAAAGACTAATGTTTCATTAAATATTAATAGCTTCAGTTAATATCCGAAGCCCCCAGAGTTAAGATCTTAACATTTGTTATGATAATATTAATTATGCTTTAAAGAATAAAGATATTTTATAGGTAATTTTCAAACATTTCATTTCAATAGGTGGGAATTTGAAGAATCTGAAGAAGATCCAGTGACGAGTATACCATACCAACTTCAAAGGCTTTTTGTTTTGTTACAAACCAGCAAAAAGAGAGCAATTGAAACCACAGATGTTACCAGGAGCTTTGGATGGGATAGTAGTGAGGGTACTAATTCTCTTATAATGATAAGTATTTGTAATAGTCAAAGGAATTCTGAGAGACCATATTATAAACAAATGACACATATTAACATCTTAATTAACTTTACCTTAAACCTTTTGATTGCTTTTTGCTGGCATTTAAAAATAACTTATTTTTAAAATTTAAGCTCTGAGGCATAAATTTTTGATCAATTAAAATTTTCTTGTAAAGTAAGTTTGGTTATACTCTATGTACTTAAGCTAAAATTTTAAAGGTGTGTTGGCTTAGATTTTTATTAACATATTTCTTGACTCTACAGTGAAAAATAACAAAAATAGCAAATATTGTAGCACTATAGAGCATATGCTATTTATAAAGTGATGAGCTCTCGTGATTCTTTTCCTTGTGATTGCCTTTTTATGACTATAATATATATTTTGTGTTCTTCTGAAATTTAGCATTATTTTATGTAGACTTTTCCATATTTCTGACAATTTGCTTTTAAACAACAAATTAATGCTTCATTACACTAAGTTAATAGCTCTTTTTAATTAAATTTTATCTTAAAATAGCTTGGCAGCAGCATGATGTACAGGAACTGTGCAGAGTCATGTTTGATGCTTTGGAACAGAAATGGAAACAAACAGAACAGGTAATTTATCTCTCAGGTTGAGGGGAGTGTTTTCTAATAAATTATTCATTACCTTAAAGTGACTTTATTCTATTGGAATGTTTTAAAACTTGGGCATTAGTCCAGCTGTCAAAGTACTGACAGTTTCCTCATCTTTAAAATAAGTTGGGCCCTGTGATCTAGATGATCTCTTTTTAGCTAAGAACTAGGTAATTCATACGTGTGTGTGTGTTTTGGGGATGATTTTTGGACAGTATTTTCAGATATTTGCCAAGTAAATTAGATGTTTTATCTGTAACACATTGTAAAGTATATTCATCTAGCATTACCTTCTTTTTTTTTTTAATTAATTAATTTATTTATTTATTTTTGGCTGTGTTGGGTCTTTGTTTCTGTGCGAGGGCTTTCTCTAGTTGCGGCAAGCGGGGGCCACTCTTCATTGCGATGTGCGGGCCTCTCACTATCGCGGCCTCTCTTGTTGTGGAGCACAGGCTCCAGACGCGCAGGCTCAGTAGTTGTGGCTCACGGGCCTAGTTGCTCCGCCGCATGTGGGA
The DNA here is from genome assembly GCF_028023285.1 of Balaenoptera ricei. NCBI lineage: Eukaryota > Metazoa > Chordata > Mammalia > Artiodactyla > Balaenopteridae > Balaenoptera > Balaenoptera ricei. The sequence continues at coordinate 69,337,746 of NC_082646.1, forward strand.
TCTTCCCAGACCAGGGCTCGAACCCGTGTCCCCTGCATTGGCAGGCAGATTCTCAACCACTGCACCACCAGGGAAGCCCGCATTACCTTCTTTTTGACCAGTGAGGTATAGTCATGCTTTTGACACTTAGGATCCTTGTTAATCTGATCCTATTCTTCTTATCCAGTGGAAGGAGGAACGGGTTAGAAGTGGGAGAATATTAGATATATCATTGAGGTGAGACATAAGGCTGAACTGGATGGGGCTCAGGACTCAGTACAGAGGAGGGTTTATGCTAGGTGTAGTGATAGAAGATCACTAGGGGTAAAAAAGGGGAAGAATCTGGAAGGTAGCCTGGAGGATCTACTGTCTGATTGGAACTATTATGATGGCTTGGACTAAAGTTTTTCAAACTAGATTGTGATCCATTCATTTATGAAATAGATTTAGTGAATCAAGACCAGCACTTTAAAAAAAAAGGAATAAAATAGAAAAGTATAAGAGAAGCATCACATAAGTAAGGGTAAGTATTGTTTTATGCAACTTTTGTTACAGTTATATGTACTGGGTTGCAGTGTAAATTATTTTCTTGCTGTGGGTTGCTATCAAAAGTGTTTGAAAAACACTGGATTGAAACACGTATAAATGCCCTCTCAGGTAGAGAAGACATAATCAAATATAACTGGGGCAGGTGAATGAAAAAAGCTTCATTAAATAAATAGTATTAGAGTAGACAGTTATGGTGGATCCTAATTTGAAGGCTTATGAATCCTAGATACTTGAAGAGGTATAAATTTATGAAAGAGGTAAACTGTAATATGCTTTCCCTCTTATCTAGTCTTAAGAGATATTGGAAAAAATTTTAAGTTCATTTAATGATCTAGTTTCTCTGCATTATCTATAGGATTGTATTTTCATAACTTTATGTAGATAGTATTGGGGGGTGTTTCTTTTTCATAGGTCTGAAGGTACCCTTCCTCCTCTTTACATCCCTGTGTGGGTCAACACTTCTATTAAGACCAGCTAGGGCATTCCTTCTGAGTTCCCAAGTTTGGGTACAAGAATCTTGAGGCAAGACATTCACATGGAGGGTCCTTACTTAAGGAGTTACCTGCCTCCTTTGAGCCAGAATAGCCCCAGTTGGCTAAGTTTGGGGAGTAGGTGAGATCCATTCTTTTAGGTGAGGATATTTTGAGGGAGATGGAGTTTAAGATTTTTTTTTCAATTTCTGTACATTTTAAAAATTACAGTATAATTTTCCTTAAAGTTATTTTATGTATATTACTGAAAGTTAAAAAGTTTTATTTGTACCTTGAGATAGAGGATATGATTTTAGAAATCAAAATATATTATTGCAAAAGTGGTGGTCATATATGTTAAGCTATAAAAGTAGCCAGTTGTTTATCTGTGTGATTATCAGTATGCCTAAAATGATCAGTTATGATGTATTCTCATCCTAATGAAAAGATAATATGGGGCTTAGTAGTAAAATAAGTTGATAACTGATTTCAACAAAACACATTTTAATAGTGGGATTTTTAGTAATGTGAGAATTGAAATAACTTTTGCACATTCTTAATTTATTTTGTTTTTGTTAAAACCTTGATTTTTTTCTATAGAATTTTAGACTAGATAAATCTTAAAGCTTTCTAAAACTTCAACAGTAAGAATCAATATCCTTTTGAAAATCATTCTAAAAGGCATAAAATATTGGTAACTTACTTTTAAGGAACGCTTTAAAAAATATAAATGTTCTTATTTTTTAGGCTGATCTTATAAATGAACTGTATCAAGGCAAGCTGAAGGACTACGTGAGATGTCTGGAATGTGGTTATGAGGGCTGGAGAATCGACACATATCTTGATATTCCATTGGTCATCCGACCTTATGGGTCCAGCCAAGCATTTGCTAGTGTGGTGTGTACCTTTCAGCTGACTGCTTGTGTATCCATACACAGAATACATAATAGCACAGTGGTATAATATATCCTAAGGTAAGTATCATCCTAGATACACCTTCTTGGGTTGTTAGACATTCCTGCATTTAAACTAGCAAGATCTAGAAGATTTTTGACCCTCCAGTGAGTCCTAATAGTGCATGTATAAGAGGGGAAGTATATGCAAATATACTGCCTCATGGCTCAATCTTTTATTCTTTCTTAGAGGTGACTAGATTATTTCACTTTATCTTTTTTTTTAAAGCTCTAAACAATCTATTTTATGAATGGTACTTTTTTTTTTTTTTTGGCCTTGCCGTGTGGCTTGTGGGATCTTGGTTCCCTGACCAGGGATTGAACCTGGGCCCTTGGCAGTGAGAGCATGGAGTCCTAACCACTGGACTGCCAGGGAATTCCCTGTAAGTCTACTTCTGTGATTTTTTTTGTTTTGAGGGTATTGTTTTGTTCCATTGGAAAAATAACCTCTGGTTTTTATGACAAACAGAGGCTACATTTTTTAAAGGAGCATCCCTATTCTAAAATTTAATTTTAAAATGACCCAGGTATTATATAAACAGAGATAATTTGAAGACTCAGAACTATATATAATTAACTTAGTTACTTATATATTGAGTATCAAATTGGACGATTAAGATTTTCTCATTCCTCCTTTTGTTATCTATTTTTAACTGCTTTTTGATAATTTTATTATTGCATTTTATTCTTATGTTTGTGTATTGAATTGCTTATACAAAGGGAGAGTCATGGAAGGAATTAGAGTTCAGAAATATTTATTTGAACCTGTAATGAGCCAGGGGAAACTTTCAAAGCTAACTAAGATATCTGAAAAAGTAGTATTTCATCATGATGTTGCTTTGGATCTTACTTATGCTGCAGTCAAGCCGATGGTGGCTTCACCTAAAATCAGTGTTCTTAAAGCTAGTCCATACTTTAGCCTCTAAAATAGTGCTACAAGTATGGTTTAGTACTCTGGCCTCTAGGACAATTGATGCCCTTTCTTTTTTTCTCCTATTTTTATGTGACTTACAGGAAATAATCAGCAAGAAGTTATGGAATCAGTCAGTGGGAATCCAAAGTAAAAGACCTTTTCTGGAGAGTGGAAGATCAGGCCTCCTTTGCTCCACTGTTTTTCAGTCAGCTTCCTGAATAGATTTGAAAAATTTTATTAAGTGCTTAATAGTACCCTTTGTAAACTGCCACTCTGGGTATATGAGATGGGCATTGCTTTGAGTGGCTAGTTTTATTTTTCATTTTTGTTTTGTTTTCACTTTATTTATTTTGACAGTTTAAGGTAGAAGTGACATACTGAAAAATCATTAACATATGTCTTTCAGTGACTTATCTCCTAGCTCATTTTAAAATATTGGCATTTCTTTAACAAAATATACTAGGGAAATAGTAGTCCCAGGTGATGTACACTATTTTTTCTACTTTATTTATGAAAGTATTTTTTATGTAAGATTTTTCACATATATGTTCAGTTTAGTTTTTCTTTTTTTTACATATTTATTGAATGTTGAGAAAGCTAGTTTTATTTGTGTTATGTTGGAATCTAATATTTGAGTTCAGCAAATATAATTGCATAGCTAAATCTATATGTTGTAATTTATTCACCTGCTGAATCGTCACCACTCTCTTCAGTACATTATAGACATAGCAGTGGAATGATTTGGGGATATTTTTGGAGAAGTGAAGAAAGTCACATTTCTAAATGAAATTCTCCAAATTCTCTCCTACACTGATACATGGATGACGGTGGTGGTGGTGGTGGAGATTATTCAGTGGGAATTGGAAGTTACAGCTATGAAGCAGTATGTGAGCAGGTTTATAACACACATGCGCTAATAGGGCTTGCAGAAGGGAACCTAAACCTTCCTAGACTTTGCTGGAATCTCTTGAGGGAAATTACAGCAGGTGAAACTACCCAAGATAGGGGTTCTAAGGAGGATACTACCTTCAGAGAACTTTAGTTAGAGGTAAGTGGTTTCCCTTTATTTTCTGAATTCAAATTTATAACCTACACTTGTTAAACTGCAGAAATCATCATATAGCATCTAAATTTAGTGTTATATCACTGCTTGCCATTGTGTATTTTGTTAGTTCTATGTGTTTTAAAAAGAATTTGGTATAAATGTGGATTGTAAATATCTAGTTAAAAGAAACATTATAAAATCTCATTCAAACTATTATAATATTTGGCCTTAATTTGAGTTAAACTCTTAAAATTTATTTTTCTACTTTTATTAAGGGTCTCTGGTATGTTTGCCTTATTGGCTGTGTATACATATATACATAAACATACTTGAATACATACACACATATATACACACATGTACTTACGTACACATACAACATTGATGGTTATATGTTCTGCTTATTATATATTGTTTAGTGAGCCACAATACTATATTTATGTGTGTTCAATGAGGTTAACACCTGGCGTTTAATTTCAGATAATTAAGTGTGAAGTTCTGTTAAAAATGAAAGTTGTTTTTTTTTAACTTCATCTGAAACATCCAATTTCTGGAGTTGTTTTATCTCCATGTTTAAGTAAACTTGAGAATAATATTTAAGATTAAATTAGAATGGAGTTGCCGCTTAGTTAATTTATCATTATAACATCTGTAATCAACTTTCATGGTTATTTTTCAGCATGATTGATAGCGGACTAGTTTTTTAATAAGTGCTAGGAATCGTGTATAGTTTTTTAAAAAGCTTTTCATCCTAATATTTTCTTTGTTGAATCATTTCTTAGTTATTATAACTATAATATTTGTTAAATTTCTGGTCTTCATTCTACCTGGCCAAGTAGTGAAAAGGGTTCTTCTGCCATTCTGTCTCTCAGATTGAGTTCTGTTCAACACTAGTCTCCAAAGGGATTTAATAGTTGTTTGGGAGAAGGCTTCTGATTAAATAAATTTGGGAAACTGTGTAACTGTAATTCTCTTTGGGAAGTTTACAGTGCATATTTAATTTTAAATGCCCTGAGTGTTCCTATAGTAGAGAAATTTGTTTAACTGGGTTTAACCAACCTTATCTTTTCTCTGTGGGACATGTCAGTATTTCAAGAGACACTAGGATTCTAAGGAACATATTTTGTGAAGCTCTGCATTAGATTAAGGTGATTTAAGGAAGTCTCTACTTTGTTACATTAACATTTATATCCTTGGGACCTTGGAGGGGAGTGAGAATACTAAAATATGTTATAATTTCCTGTTGTTTTACATAGTTTGTTATTAATGTTGAAAAATTAATATCAGCTGAAAGATTGTATTAATCTTTTAAAAAACTTGATTCTCAGTGATTTATTAGGTAATTACAACCTTTTATTTTCACTGATTAGAGCTGTCTGCATAAAACCATTCTCTCTGAACTTTATAATCAAAGAAACCTTGAATCTGCTCATTGCCAAGCATATTTGAGAATGTCTTATTATAAGAAGATACTCCTAAATACATTCTAATGATACATAAAAATTGGAAATATAATTTTTATTGGTTAATTATGAAAACATTTCATAAATTAAACAAAAATGATATAGCCTCATATGTTTGACATTAACTAGGGAAGCTTTTCTACTTAATAGTAAATTTTATTTATTTTAAAATTTTTTTAATAGTAACTTTTAAACACTATCTTGTTATAGATACCCTTTGTCATGTATTTATTGAGTTGCTTGTTCTGTGGCAGGCACTGTTCTAGACCATTTATTTTAGGGTAGTTTTATTTTCTTTTGGGGTAAGTACATTTAAGTATCTGTTTATTATGACAAAATGTCTGAAATTGGATTTAGCTGTATAGTTCAAAAGTCTGAAATTGGATTTAGCTGTATAGTTCCATATAGTGTCCTTGGAAAGATCAGATCATGTACTTGTTCCCTAAGTAAACACAATTTAACAATCATTTTAAAGTTTTGAATAGAAAATGGTTAAATTCATAAGTATTTACGAAATCATAAGTGTTCCATGTATTTAGTGTACACAAGTTTATATCATAAGTGCTACCCTGATTTAACAGGTAATTTGGACATTCTTATATGCCTGGCTTAACCACATAATTCATTTGGATGGTAGAGTAGTCCAAATTTGTCCAAATATGTAAGCATCACATAAAGAAAACTCTCTTCCACAGACTGTATCCTCATTTTTCTAGGAATTTGTGTGGTTGGACATAGTGGGAACCAGTTTAAAAAGTGGGGACTTCTGCTTTCAGGATGATGGAGTAGATGTACATTGCCCTATTCCTCCCGCTAAAACAACTGAAAATCTTGAACATTATATATAAAATAAACATAAGAAGACTGAAAGGTGGAGAAAAGGCATAAAGACTAGGGACCTCAGGATTCAAGGAATGACATGGGGTGAGTTCCCTGGGTTTTCTTTTTGCCTAATATATCCCAAGCTTGAAGATGATGGCAGGCTGGAAATAGCAACCAGCACAGACTAATAAGCCTGCTCTCTCCAGCCAAAAGACTGGGAAAGACAGAAAAGGTAGCCAGTAACTGCTATGCTCTAGCCAAACACTGCAGAAAGACTGTGGCCCCAACCCTAACCCATGCCAGCCAAGGCTGAGTAGGGAGCCTAGACTTCCACCCTTATGAAGTTGTAACAAGGCTGTCCAACCCCCTGCTGGGGTGATTTCAGAGAAGATTGAGTAGGGAGGCAGGAGTTTCTTCCCTGCTCGACAGTACTGAACCTCCCCACTGCCATTCTCCCTTTGCCCTGGTTAACTGTCATTAGACACCATGTGGGGAGCCTGGCCTTACACTCCCACCTAAACAGTAAGGAGGTGCTCCTTTTCCTTCCCACTGGAATAATGTTAGAGGAGGCCTAGGTGGGAGTCAGGACTTTCACCGCTTCCCAGGAGTAAGGAGGCTCTCCCTCTCCTACCTGTGGTGTTGGTGGAGGCCACAAAGGGAGCAGTAATGAGATACTCCTGCCTCTCACAGCCCAGGTGGTGTCAGCGGAGGCCTACTGAGTAGCCAGAATCCCTACCCTTGCCAGCAGTAGTGAGCAACCCCTCCCCACCACCAGTTTCAACATTGGCCAAGTGAAATTGGACTTCTACTCCCACCTGGCAGTAATTGGGCAGGAACTTTTCCCCAGCTGGAACAGTGTCAGAGGAAGCCAGTTAAACCGGAAGATTTAAAATAGGGTCCAGAATATCATAATACCCCACATGTTCAGATTTCAATTAAAAAAAAATCATTCTATATTCTGAGAACCAGGAAAATTTCATTTTCAATGAAAGAAGAGAATCAATAGACAAAAAACACCAAAATAACAGATGTTAGAATTATCTGACAAATATTTTAAAGCAGGCATCATAGAAATACTTAAGTGAGAGTTCCTAAACCCACTTGAAACAAATGAGAAAATAGAGAGTCCTGGGGAAGAAATAGCAGGTATAAAGAAAAATGAAATGGGAATTTAGAACTGAGAAATGCAAGAACCAAACTCAAAAAGTTAGTGGATAGGCTCAACAGCTGAATGGAAGAGACAGTGTATAATCAGTGAACTTGAAGATAGAACAATAGAAGTTACCCAATCTAAATAACAGAGAAAATAGACTGGAGAGGGGATAAAGATCCTCAGGGACCCATGGGACTATAACAAAAGGTCTAACATTTGTGTCACTGGAGTCCTGGAAGGAAAGGAAAAAGAAGGCAGGGCTAGAAAAATGAAGAAATAATGACTGAAGACTTCCCAAATTTGGCAAAAGGCATAAAGCCACAGGTCCAAGAAACTGAGCAGACCACAAACAAGATAAGCCAAAAGAACTCTATGTCAAGTTCAATTATAGCTAAACTTCTGAAAACTAAAGACAAAATATCTTGAAAGCAGTGAGTGAGAAAAGGTACTGTTTCTACAGGAGAAAAGCACTCTGATATCTCAGAAGCAGATTTTTCATCAGAAACTATGGAGGCCTGAAGGCAGTGGCATATTTTTGAAGTGTTGAAAGAAAAGACCTGTCAACTAGAGTTTTATACCCAGTGAAAATATTCAGGAATGAAGGGAAAATCAAGACATTCTTAGATGAGGGAACACTAGGAGAACTTGTCACTAGCAGACCTACCTTAAAAAAATGGCTAAAGAAATTTCTCTAAATAGAAAGGAAATGATAAAAGGAAGGTATATTGGAATATTAGGAATGAAGAAAGAACATGGTAAGCAAAAATTTGGGTAAATACAGTGGGCTTTCCTTGTCCTCCTGAGTTTTCTAAATTATGTTTGATAGTTGAACCAAAATTGTAACACTGTTTGATGTGGTTCTAAATGTATGTAGAGGAACTATTTAAGACAATTATATTATAAATGGGAGAAGGTAAAAAGACATAGAGGTAAGCTTTCTATACTTCACTTGAACTGGTAAAAGGATGGGACCAACAGACAGATAAGTTTTGTGTATGTAAGTAATACCCAGAGCAACCACTGAAAAAGAGATAAACTCAAAAGCACTATAGATAAATCAAAGTAAAATTAAAAAAATTTTTTTCAGTCATCCACAGGAAGGCAGAAAAAATAAAACAAACCAAAAATTTTAAATAGCATACTTAGTTACATGTAAATGGTCTAACTATACCAAGTAAAAGGCAGAGATCAGCATATTAGATTAAAAAAAAGTGACCCAACAGTATGCTAGCTACAAAAACTCCCTACAGTATATTGGTATAGGCAGGTTGATAGTAAAAGGATTGAAAATGATATACCATGTAAACATTAATCAAGATAAATGAGGAATGGCTATATTAATATCAGGTAAAGTAGACTTTGAAGCAAAATTACTAGAGACAGAGAAGGGCATTAACTAATGATAAAAAGGTCAATCCATCAAGAAGACAGCAATCCTAAATGTGTATGTACCAAGTAACAGAGCTGCAAAATACATGAGGTGAAAGCTGTCCTACCTGAAAGGAGAAATTGACAAATCTGCAATTATAGTTGGAGACTTCAGTGCCCTTCTCAATAATTGATAGGTAGAATCTCTAGACAGAAAATTAGCAAAGGTATGGAACTTAACAATACCATCAACCAACAAGATCTAACAGACATTTATAAAATGGTCTGCTCAACAACAGCAGAGTATAACATTCAAGTGCCTGTGGACTACATACTAGGGTAGACCATATCCTGGGCCATAACACAAACCTCAATTTAAAAGAATTAAAATCATAGAGTATATGTTTTTCAGCCACACTGGAATCAAATTGGAAATCAATAACAGAAAGATAAGTGGAAAATCACCAAACATTTGAAAAATAAACAACACACTTAAATCCATGAGTCAAAGAGAAAGTCTCAAGGGAAATGTTTTTAAAAATACTTTGAACTGAATGGAAATGAAAATATAACATGTCAGAAATTTTGAGACACAGCTGAAGCAATACTACTGATAGGGAAACTTAGAACATTAAATGCTGCCCTTTAGCAAAAATTCTTACATTAGAAAAAAGAGGAATTGTTTTGAATCAATAATCTAAGCTTCCACCTAACCTGGAAAAAGAGCAAAAGAAACCCAAAGCCAGCAGAAGGAAGGACATAATAAAGAAAAGGACAGAAATCAGTGAAATTGAAAACAGAAAATTAATAAATGAGAGCTATTATTTGAAAACCAATCTGATTGATGACAAACATGTAGCAAGACTGACAGAAGGGGAAAAAAGATAAGAAAAAATTTTCCAGTATTAAGAATGAAATTAGTACCACTACAAACCTTGTAGATATCAAAACGATAGTAAGGGACAACTCTGCAAACATAAATTTGATAACTTAGATGAAATGAGCCAATGCCTTGAAAAGCACAAAGTACAACTCATCTAATATGACTTGAATAGCCCTATAACTGTTAAGATGTTAAATTCATAATTTAAAATCTCTTAGAAAGAAAATCTGTACGTTGGAATGGTTTCACTGGAGACTTGTACCAGACATTTTAGCACAGTGAACACCAGTTCTACACAACCCCTTCCAAAAAACAGAAAGGAAAGAACCCTTCTCAGTGTATTTTATGAAGCTAGTCTTATCCTCATACTAAACCAGACAAAGACAGTTAAAACTACAACAGTAACAACAACAAAAAACAAAACAAAACACCAAAAAACTATGACCAAGCCACTATTCTTTATAATACACACACACACACACACACACACACACACACACACACACACACCTATATCTTTATTGGAGTATAATTGATTTACAATGTTGTGTTAGTTTTTGCTGTACAACAAAGTGAATCATCTATATGTATACATATATCCTCATATCCCCTCCCTCTTGCATCTCCCTCCCACCCTCCCTATCCCACCCCTCTAGGTGGTCACAGCACAGAGCTGATCTCCCTGTGCTATGCGGCTGCTTCCCACTAGCCATCTGTTTTACATTTAGTACTGTATATATGTCAGTGCCACTCGTTCACTTTGTCCCAGCTTACCCTTCCCCCTACCCATGTCCTCAAGCCCATTCTGTACGTCTGTGTCTTTATTCCTGTCCTGCCCCTAGATTCTTCAGAACTATTTTTGTTTTTTTAGATTCCATATATATGTTAGCATATGATATTTGTTTTTCTCTTTCTGACTTACTTCACTCTGTATGACAGACTCTAGGTCCATCCACCTCACTAAAAATAACTCAATTTCGTTTCTTTTTATGGCTGAGTAATATTCCATTGTATATATGTGCCACATCTTCTTTATCCATTCATCTGTCGATGGACACTTAGGTTGCTTCCATGTCCTGGTTATTGTAAATAGTGCTGCAGTGAACACTGGGGCACGTGTATCCTTTTGAATTATGGTTTTCTCAGGGTATATGCCCAGTAGTGGGATTGCTGGGTCGTATGGTAGTTCTATTTTTAGGTTTTTAAGGAACCTCCATACTGTTCTCCATAGTGGCTATATCAATTTACATTCCCACCAACAGTGGAAGAGGGTTCCCTTTTCTCCACACCCTCTCCAGCATTATTGTTTCTGTATTTTTTGATGATGGCCATTCTGACCGGTGTGAGGTGATACCTCGTTGTGGTTTTGATTTGCATTTCTCTAATGATTAGTGATGTTGAGCATCCTCTCATTTGCTTGTTGGCAATCTATATGTCTACTTAGGAGAAATGTCTATTGATGTCTTCTGCCCATTTTTGGATTGGGTTGTTTGTTTTTCTGATATTGAGCTGTATAAGCTGCTTTTATATTTCAGAGGATAATCCTTTGTCAGTTGCTTCGTTTGGAAGTATTTTCTCCCATTCTGAGGGTTGTCTTTTCGTCTTGTTTATGGTTTCCTTTGCTGTGCAAAACGTTTTAAGTTTCATTAGCTCCCATTTGTTTATTTTTAATTTTATTTCCATTTCTCTAGGTGGTGGGTCAAAATGGGTCTTGCTGTGATTTATGTCATAGAGCATTCTGCCTATATTTTCCTCTAAGAGTTTTATAGTGCCTTGCCTTACATTTAGGTCTTTAATCCATTTTGAGGGTTTTTTTGTATGGTGTTAGGAAGTGTTCTAATTTCGTTCTTTTACATGTAGCTATCCAGTTTTCTCAGCACCACTTATTGAAGAGGCTGTCTTTTCTCCATTGTATATTCTTGCCTCCTTTGTCAAAGATAATGTGACCATATATGCATGGGTTTATCTCTGGCAAGCCAGTATTCTTAATGCATATAGATGGGAAAATCCTTGTCAAATTATTAGCAAGTAGAATTAAGCAATATATAAGGAGAATTATATACCATGTCGAAGTAGAGTTCATTCCAGGGATTCAAGCCTGTCAGTATGTAAAAAATCAGTGACTGTAATCTACCATATTAACAGAAAAGAAGAAAATTCACATGATCATATCAATTGACTTAGAAAAAGTACTTGACAAACCTCAATATCCGCTTATGATAAAAAAAAACTCTCTGAAAACTAGTAATAGAGGATAATTTTCTCAACCTGGTAAAGAACATATTCAGAAACCTAGAGCTACCATCATATTTCATGGTGAAAGACAGAATGTTTTCTCCCTAAAACATCAAGGTTATCTAGGCAAGGATGTCTGCTGTCACTCTTACTCAGTTCAGTACTGGAAGTCATAGCCAGTACAGTAAGGCAAGAAGAGGAAATAAAAGGCATACCAATGAAAGGAAGAAATAACATTGTTTCCCCTCCTTTTTATTTATTTTTATTTTTATTTTTGAATTTTATTTTATTTATTTACTTTTTATACAGCAGGTTGTTATCAGTTATCTATTTTATATATATTAAGAGTATATAGCTCAATCCCAATCTCCCAGTTCATCCCACCATCACCACCACCATCCCCCCGAGCCTGCTTTACCCCCTTGGTGTCCATACGTTTGTTCTCTACATCTGTGCCTCTATTTCTGCCTTGCAAACCGGTTCATCTGTACCATTTTTCTAGATTCCACATATATGCATTCATATACGATATTTGTTTTTCTCTTTTTGATTTACTTCAGTCTGTATGACAGTCTCTACAAATGACCAAATTTCATTCCTTTTTATGGGTGAGTAATATTCCATTGTATATACATACCACATCTTCTTTATCCATTTGTCTGTCGATGGGCATTTAGGTTGCTTCCATGACCTGGCTATTGAACATTGGGGTGCATGTGTCTTTTTGAATTATGGTTTTCTCTGGGTATATGCCCAGTAGTGGGATTGCTGCATCATTTGGTAATTCTATTTTTAGTTTTTTAAGGAACCTCCCTACTGTTCTTCACAGTGGCTGTATCAATTTACATTCCCACCAACTGTGCACGAGGGTGCCCTTTTCTCCACACCCTCTCCAGCATTTGTTGTTTGCAGATTTTCTGATGATGCCCATTCTAACTAGTGTGAGGTGATAACTCATTGTAGTTTTGACATGCATTTCTCTAATAATTTTAGTGATGTTGAGGAGCTTTTCGTGTGCCTTGTGGCCATCTGTATGTCTTCTTTGGAGAAATGTCTACTTAGGTCTTCTGCCCATTTTTGGATTGGGTTGTTTGTTTTTTTGATATTGAGCTGCATGAGCTATTTATATATTTTGGAGGTTAATCCTTTGTCCATTGATTCATTTGCAAATATTTTCTCCCATTCTGAGGGTTGTCTTTTCATCTTGTTTATAGTTTCCTTTGCTGTGCAAAAACTTTTAAGTTTCATTAGGTCCCATTTGTTTATTTTTGTTTTTGCTTCCATTATTCTAGGAGATGGGTCAAAAAAGATCTTGCTGTGATTTACGTCAAAGAGTGTTCTTCCTATGTTTTCCTCTAAGAGTTTTATAGTATCCAGTCTTACATTTAGGTCTTTAATCTATTTTGAGTTTATTTTTGTGTATGGTGTCAGGGAGTGTTCTAATTTCATTCCTTTACATGTAGCTGTCCAGTTTTCCCAGCACCATTTACTGAAGACACTGTGTTTTTTCCATTGTATATCCTTGCCTCCTGTGTCATAGATTAGTTGACCATAGTTGTGTGGGTTTATCTCTGGGCTTTCTAGCCTGTTCCATTGATCTATATTTCTGGTTTTGTACCAGTACCATATTGTCTTGATTTCTGTAGCTTTGTAGTATAGTCTGAAGTCAGGGAGTCTGATTCCTCCAGCTCCGTTTTTTTCCCTCAAGATTGCTTTTCGGGGTCTATTGCGTCTTCAGACAAACTTTAAGATTTTTTGTTCTAGTTCTGTAAAAAATGCCATTGGTAATTTGATAGGGATTGCATTGAATCTGTAGATTGCTTTGGGTAGTATAGTCGTTTTCACAGTATTGATTCTTCCAATCCAAGAATATGGTATATCTCTCCATCTGTTTGTGTCATCTTTGATTTCTTTCATCAGCGTCTTATAGTTTTCTGAGTACAGGGCTTTTACCTCCCTTGGTAGGTTTATTCCTAGGTATTTTATTCTTTCTGTTACAGTGGTACATGGGATTGTTTCCTTTATTTCTCTTTCTGATTTTTCATTGTTGGTGTATAGGAATGCCAGCGATTTCTGTGCATTAATTTTGTATCCTGCAACCTTACCAAATTCATTGATTAGTTCTGGTAGTTTTCCGGTGGCATCTTTAGGATTTTCTATATATAGTATCATGTCATCTGCAAACAGTGACAGTTTTACTTCTTCTTTTCCAATTTGTATTCCTTTTATTTCTTTTTCTTCCCTGATTGCCGTGGCTAGGACTTCTAAAGCTATGTTGAATAATAATGGTGAGAGTGGACATCCTTATTTTGTTCCTGATCTTAGAGGAAATGCTTTCAGTTTCTCACCATTGAGAATGATGTTTGCTGTGGGTTTGTCATATATGGCCTTTATGATGTTGAGGTAGGTTCCCTCTATGCCCACTTTCTGGAGAGTTTTTATCATCAATGGGTGTTGAATTTTGTCAAAAGCTTTTTCTGCATCTATTGAGATGATCATCTGGTTTTTATTCTTCTATTTGTTCATATGGTATATCACATTGATTGATTTGTATATACTGAAGAATCCTTGCATCCCTGGGATAAATCCCACTTGATCATGGTCTATGATCCTTTTAATGTGCTGTTGGATTCTGTTTGCTAGTATTTTGTTGAGGATTTTTGCATCTATATTCATCAGTGATATTGGTCTGTAATTTTCTTTTTTTGTAGTATCTTTGTCTGGTTTTGGTATCATGGTGATGGTGGCCTCATAGAATGAGTCTGGGAGTGTTTCTTCCTCTGTGATATTTTGGAAGAGTTTGAGAAGGATGGGTGTTAGCTCTTCTCTAAATGTTTGATAGAATTCACCCGTGAAGCCATCTGGTCCTGGACTTTTGTTTGTTGGAAGATTTTTAATCACAGTGTCAATTTAATTCCTTGTGATTGGTCTGTTCAAATTTTTTTTCTTCCTGGTTCTTTCTTGGAAAGTTATACCTTTCTAAGAATTTGTCCATTTTATTGGCATAGAGTTGCTTATAGTAGTCTCTTAGGATGCTTTGTATTTCTGCGGTGTCTGTTGTAACTTCCCCTTTCTCATTTCTAATTTTATTGATTTCAGTCCTCTCCCTCCTTTTCTTGATGAGTGTGGCTAAAGGTTTATCAATTTTGTTTATCTTCTCAAATTACCAGCTTTTAGTTTTATTGATCTTTGCTATTGATTTTTTGGTTTCTATTTCATTTATTTCTGCTTTGATCTTTATGATTTCTTTCCTTCTACTGACGTTGGGTTTTGTTTGTTCTTCTTTCTCTACTTCGATTAGGTGTAAGGTTAGATTGTTTATTTGAGATTTTTCTTGTTTCTTGAGGTAGGATTATATTGCTCTGAAATTCCCTCTTAGAACTGCTTTTGCTGCAACCCATAGATTTTGGATCATCGTGTTTTCATTGTCATTTGTCTCTAGGTATTTTTTGATTTCCTCTTTGATGTCTTCAGTGATTTCTTGGTTATTTAGAAACGTATTGTTTAGCCTCCGTGTGTTTGTGTTTTTAACGTTCTTTTCCCTGTAATTGATTTCTAATCTTATAGCGTAGTGGTCAGAAAAGATGCTTGATATGATTTCAATTTTATTTTTTTTAAATTTTATTTATTTATTTATTTATTATTTATTTTTGGCTGCATTGGGTCTTTGTTGCTGTGCACGGGCTTTCTCTATTTGCAGTGAGCGGGGGCTACTCTTCGTTGCAGTGTGCAGGCCTCTCACTGCAGTTGCTTCTTTTGCTGCGGAGCATGGGCTCTAGGCATGCAAGCTTCAGTAGCTGTGGCACGCAGTCTCGGTAGTTGTGGCTCGTTGGCTCTACAGCGCAGGCTCAGTAGTTGTGGCACACGGGCTTAGATGCTCCGCGGCATGTGGGATCTTCCCGGACCAGGGCTCGAACCTGTGTTCCCGGCATTGGCAGGTGGATTCTTAACCACTGCACCACCAGAGAAGCCCGAGTTCAATTTTCTTAAATTTACCAAGGCTTGATTTGTGACCCAAGATGTGATCTATCCTGGAGAATGTTTCATGTGCACTTGAGAAGAAAGTGTAAGCTGCTGTTATTGGATGGAATGTCCTATAAATATCAAATCTATCTGGTCTATTGTGTCATTTAAAACTTGTGTTTCCTTATTAATTTTCTGTCTGGATGATCTGTCCATTGGTGTAAGTGAGGTGTTAAAGTCCCCCACTATTATTGTGTTACTGTCGATTTCCTCTTTTAGAGCTGTTAGCAGTTGCCTTATGTATTGAGGTGCTGCTATATTGGGTTCATATATATTTATAATTGTTATATATTCTTCTTGGACTGATCCCTTGATCATTATGTAGTGTCTTTCCTTGTCTCTTGTAACATTCTTTATTTTAAAGTCTATTTTATCATATATGAGGATTGCTACTCCAGGTTTCTTTTGATTTCCATTTGCACGGAATATCTTTTTTCCATCCCCTCACTTTCAGTCTGTATATGTCCCTAGGTCTGAAGTGGGTCTCTTGTAGACAGCATATATATGGGTCTTGTTTTTGTATCCATTCAGCGAGCCTGTGTCTTCTGGTTGGGGCATTTAATCCATTCACGTTTAAGGTAATTATCGATATGTATGTTCCTGTGACCATTTTCTTAATTTTTATGGGTTTGTGTTTGTAGGTCCTTTTCTTCTCTTGTGTTTCCCACTTAGAGAAGTTCCTTTAGCATTTGTTGTAGAGCTAGTTTGGTGGTGCTGAATTCTCTTAGCTTTTGCTTGTCTGTAAAGCTTTTGATTTCTCCATCAAATCTGAATGAGATCCTTGCTGGGTAGAGTAATCTTGGTTGTAGGTTCTTCCCTTTCATCACTTTAAACATATTGTGCCACTCCCTTCTGGCTTGTAGAGTTTCTGCTGAGAAATCAGCTGTTAACCTTATGGGAGTTCCCTTGTATGTTATTTGTCGTTTTTCCCTTGCTACTTTCAATAATTTTTCTCTGTGTTTAATTTTTGCCAATTTGATTACTGTGTGTCTCCGTGTGTTTCTCCTTGGGTTTATCCTGTATGGGAGTCTCTGCGCTTCCTGGACTTGGGTGGCTATTTCCTTTCCCATGTTAGGGAAGTTTTCAACTATAATCTCTTCAAATATTTTCTTGGGTCCTTTCTCTCTCTCTTCTCCTTCTGGGACCCCTATAATGCGAATGTTTTTGCATTTAATGTTGTCCCAGGGGTCTCTTAGGCTCTCTTCATTTCTTTTCATTCTTTTTTCTTTATTCTGTTCCATGGCAGTGAATTCCACCATTGTGTCTTCCAGGTCACTTATCCGTTCTTCTGCCTCTGTTATTCTGCTATTGATTCCTTGTAGTGTATTTTTCATTTCAGTTCTTGTATTGTTCATCTCTGTTTGTTTGTTCTTTAATTCTTCTAGGTGTTTGTTCTTTAATTCTTCTACGTCTTTGTTAACCATTTCTTGCACCTTCTCGATCTTTGCCTACATTCTTTTTCCATGGTCCTGCATCATCTTCACTATCATTATTCTGAATTCTTTTTCTGGAAGGTTGCCTATCTCCGCTTCTTTTAGTTGTTTTTCTGGGGTTTTATCTTGTTCTTTCATCTGGTGCGTAGCCTCTGCCTTTTCATCTTGTCTATCTGTGAATGTGGTTTTCATTCCAGTGGCTGCAGGATTGCAGTTCTTCTTGCTTCTGCTGTTTGCCCTCTGGTTGATGAGGCTATCTAAGATGCTTGTGCAAGCTTCCTGATGGGAGGGTCTGTTGGTGGGTATAGCTGGGTGTTGTTCTGGTGGGCAGAGCTCAGTAAAACTTTAATCTGCTTGTCTGCTGATGGGTGGGACTGAGTTCCCTCCCTCCTGTTGGTTGTTGGGCCTGAGGTGACCCAGCACTGGAGCCTACAGGCTCATTGGTGGGGCTAATGGTGGACTCCATGAGGACTCATGCTAAGGAGTACTTCCCAGAACTTCTTCTGCCAGTGTCCTTGTCCCCGCAGTGAGCCAGAGCCACCCCGCCTGCCTCTGCAGGAGACCCTCCAACACTAGCAGGTAGGTCTGATTCAGTCTCCTATGGGGTCACTGTTCCTTCCCCCGGGTCCTGATGTGCACACTATGTGTGTGCTCTCCAAGTGTGGAGTCTCTTTTACCCCCAGTCTTGTCGAAGTCCTGCAATCAAATCCCCCTAGCCTTCAAAGTCTTATTCTCTGGGAATTCCTCCTCCCACTGCCAGACCCCCAGGTTGGGATGCCTGATGTGGGGCTCAGCACCTTCATTCCAGTGGGTGGACTTTTGTGGTATAATTGTTCTCCAGTTTGTGAGTCACTCACCCGTGGTTATGGGATATGATTTGATTATGATTGCGCCCTTACTACTGTCTCATTGCAGGTTCGCCTCTGTCTTTGCTTGTGGGGTATCTTTTTTTTTGTGAGTTCCAGTATCTTCCTGTCAATGAATGTCTAGCAGTTATTTGTGATTCCAGTGCTCTCTCAAGAGGGAGTGAGCACACATCCTTCTACTCTGCCATCCTGAACCAATCTACCTGCTCCCCCACCTTTTTTAAACAACATAATTTTTTTGTATAGAAAACCTGAAGACATTTACCAAAACAAAACCCTAGAACTAATAAGTGAGTTTAATAGGTAGCAGGATATAAGATAAACATACAAAAATAAATTGTATTTCAAAAATACTAGCAAAGAAATGTGGAAAGTGAAATTAGAAATACAATACCATTTATAGTTGTGGGGCAAAAAAACCCTTAGGTGTAAATCTAACAAAATATGTACTGGACCTATGTGCTGCAAACTATAAATTCTGAAAAGAATATTTAAATAAAGGGAGAGGCATACTGTCCTCATTGATTGGAATATTCACATGGTAAAGATGTGGATTCTCCCCCAAATTGTATAATTTTAATGAAATTCCTTTCAAAATCTGAGAAGATTTTTCAAGCTCATTCTAAAAAAAATAGCTAGAATAGCTAAGGGAATTTTGGAAAAAGAATAAAGTAGGAGAAATCAGTCTACTTGATCTCAAGATTTATTATATAGCTACAGTAATCAAGGCTGTATGGTATTGGAGGAATAGACAAATGGATCAGTGGAACATAATAGAAAACCCAGAACTAGATCCACATAAACATGCCCAGCTGATTTTTTTAGAATTGCACAGTGCAATTCAATTCAGCAAGGATGGTCTTTTAAACAAATGATGTTAAAACCATTAGGAATTCATATATACAAAAATGAACCTTTTCTTAAACCTCACAGCTTGTAAAAATAATTAACTCAAAATGGATCATAGACTTAAACAAAATGTAAAGTTACAAACTTTTAGAAAAAAAACACAGGAAAAAATCCTCTAGAAAAAGGGTTAAGCAATGAATTCTTAGAATTGATACCAAAAAGTAAAATCCACAAAGGGAAAAATTGACAAGTTGTATCTCAACAAAATTTTAAAAACATTTGCTCTTTGAAAGCCCATGTGATGAAGGTAAGAGAAGCTACAGACTGGGAGAACATATTTGGAAACCCCATATCTGACAGAGGACTAGTATCTAGAATACATAAAGATGTCTCAAAACACTATAGTGAAAAATGATAACAGTCCATTTAGACAGTTGGCAAAAGACATAAACAACATTTCATATAAGAGGATATGCAGATATCAAATAAATACAGGAACAGATGTTCAACATCACTAGGGAAATGCAAATTCAAACCATAATGAAGATAACACTCTCTACCAACAGAATGGCTAGAATAAAAACTAATGGCAGCACCAAAAGCTGACAGCAGTGTGGAGGAACTGGATCACTCATGTTTTTGGTGGGAATGTGAAAAGTTACAGGCAGTTTCTCATAAAACTAAACATGAAATTATCGTAACCTCCAGCAATTGTACTCTTGGTTATTTATCCCAGAGAAATGAAAAGTTACCAAATATTCATAATGTCTTTATTTTTAATATTCTATAACTGGAATCAGCCCAGATGTCCTTCAACAAGTAAATGGTTTAACAAACTGTGGTACAAACAAACCATAGAATACTACTTAGCAGTAAAAAGGGACAAACTACCGATACACACAGAAACTTGCATGAATCTCCAGGGAATTATGCTGAGTGACAAAAACCAATCTCAAAAGGTTACATATGGTTCCATTTATATAACATTCTTGGTAAAACAAAATTTTAGAACTGAGAGATGGATTAATTATTGCCAGAGCTTGTAGATTAGTTGGCGCCAGGGGAAGGATGGGTAGCTGGTTACTATAAAAGGACAACATGAGGGATCCTTGTGGTGTAGGAACTGTTCAGTCTCTTAACTATGGTGGTGGATATATAAGCCTATACAGGTAATAAAATTGTAAAGAACTTAATACACACACATAGACAAATGAGTACACTGAAACTGAGAAAATTGGAATAAGATTGGTGGGTTATATCAATGTCAGTATCCTGATTGTGATATTATACTATAGTTTTGCAAAATGTTATCAAATGGAGGAATGGCAAAGTGTACAGGAGGCTCTGTATTATTTCTTATAATTGTATGTGAATCTTCAGTTATCACAAAAATTGCAATTAAAAGTAGATGGCTTAAGTAAAAGTAGAGTTCCTAGTTTAAAAGAGAAAACTATATATTCTGGGGAAGATAGTTGACTATCTGTAAGGAAGACATGTAACTATTTCAATAGCACAGAATTGCTAAGTATGTCAAAATCAGTTAGAAAATAGTTATCAGTAGTGGTTCTAATTTATCTTCAGTAGTTCAGTCTGAAAAATAAAGTATTATATTTTAGCAACCATTTCTTCATTCAAGATGAAGTAGACGTTGAATGATGGAGAAAGAATTTTATATATAAGTTAAGAGTAAAAATAAGTGAGAGGATTTATATACCATTCCTTGGTTCTATCTTTTGATTGCACTGTACCTAGATTTTCTGTATTTCTTATTCAGAGAACTAAGGATGTAAGAATTCTCTATGTTCTATTCTGAATGCTGGAAATCAGGGTCTAAAAAACTCTGCACAATTACACTTTGTATAATATATAAGGAGGTGTAAGCTCTAGAAAATAAAACTATTATTTTCACTCTGGAATGATGAAAAACAATCACAGTCAACCCAAAGCTAGTTTGGAAACATGACACAAGAATAACATACTCAAGAGGACAGCTCATGGTAAGCAGTATAGTTTTTTTGTGTGTATTAATAATGGCATAATGTTTATAATATTTTCCATTTTTATGATCCATAACTTATTTTTTGGTATCTAAAATACAGTTTGGCACGATTTTTAGTTATCTTGTACATCACATTAAGTGAAGACAAATGTATATAACCACATTAGCCCATGATTTACATAATTTATTTGTTGAATGAATGGATGAATTGAAGCTAATTTTTATGACTGAATAATTTTATTTATAATTATTCTGGGGTCAACTTTTTAAAAAATGAATAAGGAGCTAAAGAAAATTATTAATATAGCTTTAACTGGTTTCTAAATCTAAAGGAAAATGGTGGCTACTTCAATCTCCATATCTCCACATATCCTCCCAAAACCATAGGCTAGAAGGAACACAAATGAAACCCAACTAACCCATACTTTCTGGATTGCTAGGAGACAATAACATGAACTTCAAATTACCTGAAAGTAGCAAAATTATCAAGTGCCAGCGGAGCTTCCACTGCTGCTGCAAGTCCGTATATGTGGAGAGTATGAAGTGGGATGCTTTAGAGACTATGAAACAGAAGAGAGGGGACTGAAAAACTTAAACAAAATGAAGACAGAATCACCCTCAAAAAGAGAAAGTACAACAGTATGTGCCAAAATAGTGAACACAGACTGGGACTTGGTAGTTTATAGTACCAGCTACCAGGAAGGAGTTTTAGAGTGTGTAGGATTAGGAAGCGGCAGCCTTGGAGGAATTTTGCTTCTAGAGAAGGAGATAAGCAGAGAAGGGGTGATGCCACTGAGTCCTAGCAGTGAGGAGAAAACAAGAAGAAAAAGAAAAATAAAGGGTTCTGCAAAATGAAAGAGGACATCAACCTCTTTTTCCCCATTACCCATTCAAGAAATTACACTTCACTAAGTTGACAGAAGGTACTCACAAACTAAAGAATGCTGTCCACAAAATGAGTAGGGGAAAAATCAAACTTACGCAGCACCACTGTTGGAAGAAAACAGAAAATATGTATTAAATCATTTCAGCTGATGAAAATCTATACACACACAACCTCAAAACCTTAGAAAAATAACCACAAAGTAGCATACTGTAACACAGTACTCTAGACTAAATTAAGTATTCTCAAGCAAGCAAAACAGAACTTGGTATCCAAAAATTTAAGGAGACAAATGGATTAAAGAAAAAACCAAACAAACAAGAAATGCAGTGCAAGCTGATCAAAGGAAGGAGATTAAAGAAAAGACAAGACTACGTTAGATATGAAGAATTAATTATAAAATGCTCAAGAGAAAATAGAATGGAATGAAAATCTAAGGAAGAACATAGAATGAAAATGAGATAAAGAAGTAAAAATTAGGATCTCAGAGCAAATGATGGAAAGGAAAGGCTGGCAAAGGAGGTCCAACATAATTGGAATCTGTGAAGAATAAAAATAACTCAGTAGAACAAAACTTATAAACTATAATCCAGGAAAACTTTCTGGGAATAGGGGAAATTTAAATCTACCTTTTGAAGGACCCACCACTGTACCTGGAAAAATGGACCTGGAATGATCAACTGAGACATATTTTAGTAAACTGCTAAACTTGAAAGACAAATTGGGCTGGCATCATACTTTTGAAGAGCAACATGCAAATCATGGCAATAGAATGGCAATTTCAGGAAAATCAAGGAAAAGTACAGGCCAAGGATTTGCCATCCAGCCAAGTTTTTCTTCAATTATTATGGCAATAGAAAATCAACTTTTGAATATTGAGGAACTCATTGACCATTGTATCCATAAGCCTTCTTGAGGAGTTTGTTGGAGGATGATCTCCATCCACCCAAGAGACCACTGGGGAAGCTTTAGCAAAAGGACCGTGAGCATTTAATATACTAAATTGTAGAATTAAGGACTAAATAAAACAAGGGTGGGGACATGGAAAGAAGAAAGTATGAAATGTTACATGTTAAACAACGTACAGAGAATACCATTCTTAAAAAAGGAAAAGAGAGTGAGAAGGGAAAGTAGAATGAGATCATAGACTGTTAAATAGGTGGGAGACCAAGGATACCATTTAAAATCGGCCAACCAGACACTAAAAGCTTAAGTAAGGAAAAGGAAGGATTAAGGGCACTAACAAAAGTACGTATAAATGCACTAGAAAAAAATTACTAACCTTCCTAAATACCAAAAGAAAATGTAAAAAGTAGCAAAGAAAAACACACCATGTAGAAAAAGAAACAGTATTACTTAATAGAGTAATTAAAATATACAGTAGTGACTGACATGAAACAAAACATCAGTCATATTAAATATGGATGGGCTTAAATTGCCTATTAAAGGTAAAAGATTTTCAAGTTGGCTTATGAAACAAACATACTAAAATTTGGTTTAAACAAGAATCCAATAGTGGATGCTAAACTAAGGTGGAAAGTTCTTTAAGGCATAGTATTTTTGTATGGTCTCCAAGTGTCTCCTTACAAATTGCTTATTAGCTGCAAGAGGAAAAAAATAATAATCACATAGTGAAAAAACTGGGCAACACCTTGACCAGGTGATTGAAGTTAATATCACCAGTAAGGATGTTAGGGATATCTTGCCCTTTGACTGTGATACCCTTAGAAGAACACATCATTACTTACTTACATTAGTCTAGTAAGGAATGCATAACCTGAATCTAACTGTAAGGAACATCAGACAAACCCAAATTGCAGAACATTTTTATAAAATAACTGGCCTCTTCAAAATTGTTAATGTTATGAAAGAAAGGCTTTGAAACTGTACCCGACAAAATGAATCTGAAGAGGCAGACAGCCAAATGCAATCTGTTTTCCTGGATTTGATTCTGTACTGGATGGGGAGAAATACTATAAAGGACATTATTAGGATAATTGACAGAATTGGAATATGGACTGACAAAGTACTTTACCAATACCAATATTAAATTTTCCTGAGTTTGATAACTCTTCTGTTTATGTAAGAATATGTTTTTTCTTAAAAAGTCACATTGAAGTATTAAGAGGAAAAGCACGTATGAACCTACTCTCAAGTGGTTCGGAAAAACACATAATGTGCGTGTGGGTGGGAGAATGATAAAGCAAGGTAGCAAAATGTTAAAAGTTGGTGAGTCTAAGTAAAACGTTTAAGGGAATTTTCTTTAAACTTTTCTCTGGGTTTAAAAGAAGAAAAAAAAAAAGGTAGCTCTGGCTGTGAACTATAAGCCAGAGATCAATACATACATATAGCTTAGTTTAGTAAAGTAGAATTTGAGTTACATAATGTTCTCACTCTCTCCCTTTACCCTCCCCCTGCTTTTTTAAGATATTGTTTTAACAGTTCAGTAATCCATTTGGAAAGCTCAGCTGATTTGGTATCAGTCTGTGTTAAGCTATAGATGTGATTGCTCTTAAAGCTTTTACCTCTCTTATGTTTTTAAAGAATTTGCCTTTTTCGTACTTAAAATATGGGGAAAAAAATCCAAAAAAAATCGTTTTCTAAATGTGTCCTTTCCTGTGACCTCCTGTAAAACGCTTGATTATGTGGAGAAAAACCAGCTACTTGGTCCCCCTCCCCCACCCCATTGGTTCTTCTTGTGTTCTGAGGACCAAATAGGGGATGGATGAAGTTAGAAGCATTTTGTATATTTTTTCATATTTTTTATCTTATTCCAAAATGAGCTATACCAAGCAATATGTGGATAGTAGTTTTTATATGCTTTGCTAGCTGTTTTACAGCTAAGTCCATTTTGCTAGATCAAGCTCCCTTATCTTTTGAGGAACAACTTGTTCTGTATCAAAAATTTTTTGAAGATATTTTATCTTAATGATTCCACTTCTTTTTCTTTATATGTAATAAATATTGTCAGTAGTTCTACTTAGACCATGTCTGAGGAAAAGAGATGACATCAAATGAAATTGTGCAATCCAATCTTATATGTTGTATTAACTAAAATTTCTTAATTGTGAAAAATCAATGATGAAAAATTAAAATAAAAATTTTATGCCTACTGATTCTTCAACAATATTCATACTAGTTTCTTACTTCTGTCTTAAAGCTGTATGGAGAAAAGAGAACCACATGGTTCCACTAGGTGAACAATCCAGCATCTCTCATACATTTTCAAATGGAGCAGTAGCTGACAAGCAGTGAGAAGGTTGCACAGTGGTTTTCAGTCTTCATAATTAATGCAGTGGTAGCTTACTGACTGACCCTAAATGTAGGGGTTAAGGATAATTATTAGATTTTTTAATGTACAGATAGTGTAAATTCTTCAGAGTGCTGGGTTATTAACTGTGCAGTTTAAAATTGTCTCCTTTTACAAGAAGGATGCAGTGACACATGCAACTGCTTTTCTAAGAAGTGTGGAATTACTTTTTAATCTAAAGACTGAGGATTTCTATTAGATTATTTAACCAAAAATCACAACGTAAAGTCTATGAAAATTAGGTAGAAATGACTAACTGATGTGCAACACTAGGAAACGCAGAGCTCATACAGAATGAAATAAAGTAATTTTTTGCTCAGTTTTTATAATGATAACATCATTTTGCTGTTGATACTTTTTTTTACCCCTTTTTGCATTTTGAATTCCTAATTTTCTTGCTGTTCTACAAATAAGTATTTTGGTAATTGCAATGTTTTTATATTCAGGGCTTTGTCATTAACATTATAATATTTTACAATAATTATAAAACAATTTTTTTTCTAACTAGGAGGAAGCATTGCATGCATTTATTCAGCCAGAGATCCTGGATGGCCCAAATCAATATTTTTGTGAACGTTGTAAGAAGAAGTGTGATGCACGAAAGGTAGATGCCATTTAGAAATTAATACTTAATTATCTGAGATAATATTCAATATTCAATAGATTCCCCCCACTTTTTTTTTTAGGGTCTTCGGTTTTTGCATTTCCCTTATCTGCTGACCTTACAACTGAAAAGGTTTGATTTTGATTATACAACCATGCACAGGATTAAATTGAATGATCGGATGACATTTCCCGAGGAACTAGACATGAGTACATTTATTGATGTTGAAGATGAGGTAAATACTTATAAATTATACTTCAGATATTCTTCTTTGATCAGAGTAACTTGTGATATTCTTTGAAAAGACAAAAAGGATATTAAATTCTGGAATTATTTCTTTAATTTGAGTGATAATCTTATGTTTCATAACTTTCTTAGTTATTGAAACGTACCAGTCTAGAGATGGGCTGCACTTGTGTTTCTGGCACATGATAAACACAGAACAGATATATTGAATGAACGAGCAAACTGGGTAGTATGGCCATAATTTCTTGTTTTGTCTTAGTGTCTTTTTCAAGCATTAAGGTTGCTGGGTTATTCTCCCTTAAGGTTTACCAGCTCTTAAATTGTCTAGGTTAGAAAGCTAGGTAATAAAGATATTTTTCTGTGTTTCTTTTTTAATTAAAACTTTTAAAATAAAAAATTTAAAACTATTTAAATATAGTTTGAGAATGGAACTTTGAGGGCACACATAAAGCTCATTAATTTCTTCCACTCATTGACCTCCCCCAATTCTCTGGTTCCTCTATCCTTATCCAGTAAAAGATTCATAATGTCCCACTCTGTTCTCTTGGAAACTCTTCTGATTTAATTATTGGCAATATTTACAATCACTTAACATAGTTGTTACAGAGTGATAAATCTTTCTTATTCTCAAAACTGCCATGAAGTATTTTTTTCTGATTGGAATTCATCACAATAGTTAAAAATGCCTTTTCCCAGAGGCTTAAAAATAATTTTAAACATTCTCAAGTTTTATTTATGCTCTTAAGTACTAAGTGGCAAATGTTTTCTGAGCCTTACTTTCCTTGTCTGTAAAGTAAGGATGATAATTGCTTTTCATAGCTTTCATAAGATGAGATTGCCTTAGATAAAGTAAATGTTCATTGAATGGTACCTGTGACCAGGTAACAGTCTCTGAAAGGTTTAATTTGAAATAATATCTCAAACACTTGTGCTTAAGCTAGGAAGTCTGTCCAAAGTATACCAAACTTTCAAAGGAGATTCCTACTCAGAGATGAGTATTAGATGGGTCTTCTGTATATTCCTAATGTATTTCTTGTAAAGGGAAGTCTTTTCCAAGGGAAGAAAAGTGAGATACAAAGTTTGACCAGAACTTTTAGGAAGTTCTAGGTCCATTTCTTGGAAGAAGAGAAGATGTTCTGGCTTAGTTAAAAGGAGTTTCAGGGATGATCTCTTTGGACTTTGTGTAGAATTCTCAAGTTGCTTTTCACCTCCATTTTTCCTTGAACCATACTTTCTTGAGGGATGAAGACTATGTGTTAGGTGCAGTTCTTACAGCAAAGTTCTTGGCAAGAAGTTGGTACTTACTACATATTGCTTGGTTAATTCAAGAACTTCTAGGCAATGCCTTAAACATATCAAGTGCCTACATCTTAGAGAAGAATTTTCAAACTATGTATTTAAAATATTAAAGGAGGGGCTTCCCTGGTGGCGCAGTGGTTAAGAATCTGCCTGCCAATGCAGGGGACACAGGTTCAAGCCCTGATCTGGGAAGATTGATCCCACATGCCACGGAGCAACTAAGCCTGTGCGCCACGTGCCACAACTACTGAAGCCCACAGGCCTAGAGCCCATGCTCTGCAACAAGAGAGAAGCCTGCGCACCTCAACGAAAAGTAGCCCCCGCTCGCCGCAACTAGAGAAAGCCTGCACGCAGCAATGAAGACCCAACACAGTCAAAAATAAATAAAGTAAATAAATTTTAAAAATAAAATAAAATATTAAAGGAAAAGGGAGGAAAGAGTTGTTTGAGGATTTCTAGGAAGAATTCTTTAAATTAAATTTGTCTGAAAGAGACTTAAAAATCATAAAAGCATGGAAAAGTATTATTTATTGTTGTTACATTTCCACCTCCTTAACTGGAGTGTAAAGTTCTTGAGGATAGATACAGTGTCTTGTTTTTCTTTCTAATTGTCTGTAATACCTAGCATAGTGATAAACTGAATTGAACTTTTTGTTCAAGAACGGAGATGATACTCTTTTTTTTTTAAATATTTATTTATTTATTTATTTATTTATGGCTGTGTTGGGTCTTCGTTTCTGTGCGAGGGCTTTCTCTAGTTGCGGCAAGTGGGGGCCACTCTTCATCGTGGTGCGCGGGCCTTCTCACTATCGCGGCCTCTCTTGTTGTGGAGCACAGGCTCCAGACGCACAGGCTCAGCAATTGTGGCTCATGGGCCTAGTCGCTTCGCAGCATGTGGGATCCTCTCAGACCAGGGCTCGAACCCATGTCCCCTGCATTGGCAGGCAGACTCTCTACCACTGCGCCACCAGGGAAGCCGGGAGATGATATTCTTTTGGGATTTGAGAACAACAGAAGCTCGTTTTGGAGCTTAAGTTCTCTGCTTTTATGGTTTTTGATGAAAGAAATGGTAATTTCATATTGTTACTTTGCAGCTGTAAACATAAATGGGGTTTAATACAATTCTGAATCACTAATTTGTTGTATTAGAATTTTAAGGTTGTTAATAGAAATGCTTTTAAAATACACTTTTGTTTAATTTTATTTAAGGTCTCACTTTTTAAGAGAAAATAAATTTGCTTAAAGTAGAATAAGTATTTTTATTAACAATAGCATCGTAAATAATGTGGGAAAAGCAGCATATAGATTGAAAGGTTTATATTTTCCCTTAATTTAGCTTATAATTTTAAGATAATTATGTTTTATTAAGAAATCTCCTCAGACTGAAAGTTGCACTGACAGTGGAGCAGAAAATGAAGGCAGTTGTCACAGTGATCAAATGAGTAATGATTTCTCCAATGATGATGGTGTTGATGAAGGGATCTGCCTTGAAAGCAATAGTGGAACTGAAAAGATTCCAAAACCTGGGCTTGAAAAGGTACTTTTTGTAATTTGTGGTTTTTAGTTGAAAGAGAGAGTAAGGTAATCTCTGAGCTGCTATATAATTCTCTTTAAAAGAAGTTTAATTGCTACTATTTTTATGCATACATGTGGTCATAATTAAACTTCAGAAAAAACTACTCACAGGTGGGAGCATTAATTTCTGAGAGGCTGAACTGTACCTCTGAAGCAAGCTGAGTGGTGGTGTGGAAAGGGTGCCTAGTAGTGAGGAAACACTTCATTTTGCCTTTAAAGTAGCAGCAAGCCTCTAATATCAGAGTTTTCTCATATAGCAGAATGAAAGCATTAGACTAGATCTGTTAATTTAAAAAGTTATGGCTATGGGACCCTTTCTGAAACAATAAGAGAACTAATCTTTTTTAGGTAGGGGACCCCTCAGTTTTCCTCCCCTCCCCTATGACAGCCCTTAAGGGACTTCAAAAAATGATACAATTCCATGGATTATCATTTGGAAACTACAAGACTGGATAGAATTTTTTTGTTACTAGGTCAGTGATTTTTAAGATTTTATCAAACCATTTCTTTCACATTTGTATAATTTGCTTTATTGAGGGGAGAATTACAGATCAGATGTCTTGAACATGGTGTGAATAATTAATCACCAGTGTGAAGACTGATCACTAGCTCAAGTCTTACAGAGTCGTATTAAATATAGGGTTTTTTTTAGGCAGTATTTAAGAATGGAGTTTCACTTGCATAAATCTGTTTTTAGATCAAGACCATTATTCTCACCACCATTACCACTACCCTTTACCTTTTAAAATTATCTGTTTCTTTCAGGGCAGACACATGAGGTGTGGATTGCTATGTGATGAATAATGTAGTGGATACATTATAACTTAGTGTAAAGAACATTGCCTTCAAACAAGAGTTGGAAAACTGTGGCCCAAGACCTAAATCCAACCCCCAACCTGTTTTTCTACATAGACAATTATGTCTATCTTTTTTTTTGTTTTCCTTATCTTATTCCAGTGGATAGGATTTCCCATACAATGTTGAATAGGAGTGGTGAGAGAGGACGCTCTTGCCTTATTCCCAATCTCAGGAGGAAAGTATTCGGTCTCTTGCCATTAAGTATGGTATTGGGTCTAGGTTTTTTATAGATGTTCTTTATCAATTTGAGGAGGTTCCTCTCTTCCTAGTTTGTTGAGAGTCTTTATCATGAATGGGTTTGGATTTTGTCAAATGTTGTTTCTGGGTTCAATTGGTAAGATGATGTAACTTTTCTTCTTTAGCCTGGTTTACATAGGTTGATTTTTCTAATGTTGAACCAGCTTTGCATACCTGAGAGATATCAAATCAATAGATCGCTATATCACAGATATTACATAAATACATTAGAAGATGTTCAAAATAATTATATACCTTAGCTCTTTTTATAAAGGAAGTGGAATCTTATTTGGATTTTAAAAAATGTTATTTGGGATTTATTGATTTTGATGTGCATATCAGAATGGTCTCATGTTTAACACCTCCTAAAATTTCAGACTATTATTTTCTTTTTACATAAATATATAAATTTGTATTTCAGTTATGCATTGTTCTAGAGGTTATAGCATAATTAAAATGTGAAGGAATACACTGAATGAAACTTGTGGTTTCATATATATAAAATATATATGTATGTAAAATTATGTGGTGAATTACCATTTTAATGATCTTAGAGAAAAGTTGACTTGCCATAAATACATAGGACAACTAACATGTTATTTTGCTGTGTTTTAGTAGAGAATAGGAAATATACAAATTAGGGTTTTGTGTTTTTCCTCTGTGCTGAGTTACTTTTATTCTTTTCTTTAGAATTCTTTGATCTATGAGCTCTTCTCGGTTATGGTTCATTCAGGGAGTGCTGCTGGTGGTCATTACTATGCTTGTATAAAGTCATTCAATGATGAGCAGTGGTACAGCTTCAATGATCAACATGTCAGCAGGGTAAGGAGGGATTTTTTTTTAAGATTATTATTCTGAAAGACAGGAGTAGGGATGTTTCTCATCAACAGCAGGGTTTATTAAAAATGTGAGACTCAGTCTCTCCAGTGAAGCATACCAAATCATTAACACATACCAGATGTCATTCTTTTGTTTTTGTTTTCAGTAAATTTCCTTTGTTTCTTTGTTTTGTTTTATTTTGGGCTTGCTGAGTGTTTGCAGAGCTAGACTCCCAGTTTTCTTCTTGCCCTGAGCCTTCACACCGGCTATCTATTTAAGAGCACTAGAAAAGATTGGCCTTTAGTAGCCACTGATTATGATTACATTTTGTGAACTGGTATCTGTGTGGTCCATTTAACTCTGAGGTTAAAACTTGGGTTACATATTGACATAAAGATAATGGTGTTATAGATCTTACCAAAAAAGTAAGTAATGTAACAACTTTTTAGATAACACAAGAGGACATTAAGAAAACACATGGTGGATCTTCAGGAAGCAGAGGATATTACTCCAGTGCTTTTGCAAGGTAAATAACTTCCTAATTTTTACTGTTTATAAATTAGAATTAATTACAGCTTTTCAACATTTTTTTATCACTAAAAGGATTTAACCCAAGGGTCAACAAACTATAACCTATGGGCCAAATTCAGCCTGCCTTCAATTTTTGGAAATAAAGTTTTATTGGAACACCATCATACTCATTTGTTTAAATATTGTATGTTGATCTTTTCCCACACAACAGCAGAGTTAAGTAATTTTAGCACACACAGAATAGCTCACAAAGCCTATGGCTTTTACTATCTGGCCCTTTTCCAGAAAAAATTTGCTGACTCCTGACTTACCTGTAGTACTCATTCTAGGACAAAGGTTTTTTGAAGATTTTACTACATTACCAAGAAAAGATATGGGATTTTCTCATACATATGTCAGTAAAAGCAAAGTAGTCTCCTTTTTTTTCAAGAATGTTTAAATCTGAACCTGTACAAGAACAGCTACATGATTTTCTAATTGTTTGAAACAACAAAATACTACTATTTAAAATAAATATTTGATGCTAGAAATGCAATCTTTACAATCTACTTTTTGTCCCTATTAATCTTTTTTATATTTTACTAGCTCCACAAATGCATATATGCTGATATATAGACTGAAGGACCCAGCAAGAAATGCAAGTATGTTGACATATAGTTACTTGATTTTAGTCTGTGTTATAAACCAGTTTTTTTGCAAGTTTTATAAACCCAAATAACTACTTTTAAATGATAGGACAATTAAATTTTTTTATTGTGGAAGAATTAATCATAAAGACTGTTATGAGATAATACCAACTGGTAAAAGCACTTGGAAAAAAGTTGAACTGTTTTTTAATACACTAAGAGACAAAACTTACTCTGTGTTGTGTACGTTGGATATTTATTTGCAGTAACATTGTATTATATGTAGTTTGGTGCAGTGATGATAGTCTCCAGATCTGTGTAGCAGGCATAACTCACCATCTGCCTGTCCCAGAACAAGTTATTTAACTTTTCTAAGACTTACTTTCCACACATGTAAAATGGGAATAATTATCGTATTTTATAGGATTATTATAAAAAATTAAATGAGATAAAATTTTAAGCATTTAGTATCGTACTAGAGTTAAACATCTTTGCTTATTTGCTTTAAAAGCAAGTAAAGTTTTATGAGTCGAGTATGCATCCTTTATTAGATTTTAATTTTATTAAGAATCCTAAAAATAATCCTGTATACAAAGCGTGTGGATTTGCCTTTCTTTTTTCCTTTCGTAACTGCTACTTCAAAAAATTACAGTTCCTGTGTTTTCTTGCTAACTCTGATTGTGACAGAGACAGTATTTGCACATAGGTGTGTAAAGCGTGTGTATGTGTGTGTGTACATACGATATATACACAGGTGATGTGTTTGCTCATATTCTTTTCACAATTAATATAATCATTGTCTTTGATTTCAATATATTTCCTTTGTTTAGAAACTACTATACTATGAGTAAATCTATTTAAAGCAGTCAAATGTTTTTGTTTACATTTTCGTAAACTCTCATCAGACTGTGAATTCAGTTGGTGCAAGGCTTAGGACTTATTTATCTTTTCACCAATGATATAATCCAGGGTCTGTCATATAGAGGCTGTTCAATAATTTACTGTGTAATTATAGGAAAGAAAAAAGGAAATTATAATAAGTCATTTCAGAACAGAGATTTCAAAGTAGAAGTATTCATTCTTACTTTACACATAATGAAACTATACCCTAAAGAGTAATTTGTCCAAGGTCATAGCTACCTGGAGGCAGAGCCAGGTTTATAGTTTGTGTATCCTCTGTGGCACCCAGCATTCCAGATATTTCATGTAGTGCAGTAACTCAGCTTTCTTTTATCCGTTCCCCGTTTTATCCCCGTTTTATCTTTATCCTCTAGTTTTGTGATGAAGCACCAGGGGGCACTGTATATATGATATGGAATATTTTTAAAATTAGAGCTCATTTCTGTAAACAGTGGATTTTTACCTTCCACAGAGGCATGATTTTTTTTAAATGTAAATTGTTCTCCTTGTTTAATGCCTAACAATCATTGGCTTTATTAAGCAGTGTTATAGTCTCATACTGTCACTTCGAATACTTTGAGTTACATATGAAGTTCTTTGATTAGAAGGCAGCTAAAAGACTACTTTGAGAACAAAGGAAAGATAATCATATTAGTGAATAATAATAAACAAATAAATACCATTTGTAGTAGTAGAGCATCAACAGTATTTATTACATTTCCTTATATCCCAGGTAATAACTCTATGTGGTAAGGTGCTGTTAATAAGCTGAAGAAACCAAGGTCTGGAGAAGTAAACTTGCCCAGGGTTACACAATTTGATGGTGATAGCACTATTTGAAATCAGAAGTGCTTTTATTTTCAAGTTTAAGGGAGGCTTTTTCATTCTAAAAATCTTAATTTACATACCAGAGTTGTCTGGAGCCAAGAGGTATACAGATAAAGATATGGCTTTTTTGAGACCTAACCATGTGTCATTATCAACTACCTCTTCACCCTTGCCTGGAAGAAGCTCATGTTGCAAGTTGAAAGATTGATGTAATTGAGATATATTTTGATAACAGCTATAGTAGAAGTGTATACTCTGGGAACATAGTAGAACAAAATTAAATAAAGGAAGCTCAATCTCAGTGGCACTGTTTTACCCTGTTTTTACTATTAATAGAATTTCTAGAAGTAGATGAATATCCAGAACATATTAAAAATTTGGTGCAGAGAGAGAGAGAATTGGAAGAACAAGAAAAGAGGCAACGAGAAATTGAGCGCAATACATGCAAGGTTAGATTTCCTAATTTTACTTTTAATTAAAAAGTGCTATTGAACTTTGCTTAACTGCAGTTCTCATCACTGACTCATTGAGTTGATTCTGTAGATAGTTATGCCATCATGATCATTAAACAGTGTAACCAACTATATTACTGAGGTAAAGTGATTTCATTTTATGCATAAAAAACCAGTAGCATGGGCTTCCCTGATGGCGCAGTGGTTGGGGGTCTGCCTGCCAATGCAGGGGACGCGGGTTTGATCCCTGGTCCGGGGGGATCCCACATGCTGCGGAGCAGCTGGGCCCGTGCACCACGGCTGCTGGGCCTGTGCTCTGGAGCCGGTGAGCCACAACTGCTGAGCCCGTGTGCCACAGCTGCTGGGGCCCGCGTGCCTAGGGCCCGTGCTCTGCAGCGGGAGAGACCACCGCAGTGAGAAGCCCACATTCAGCAGCGAAGACCCAATGCAGCCAAAAATAAATGAATAAATTTATTTTAAAAAAACCAAAAGCCAGTAACGTAGTGATAATGCTCAGTGCTGGTGAGGTTACAATGAGATGAACATTGTAACATTCTGCTACAAGTATAAACTGATAAAACCTTTCTGCCTAGAATTTGAGTAGGATTTATCAAGAGCCTTAAGCAAATTCATATTCTTTTATATAATTATCTCAAGAAAATATTACCTAATGAGATAATGACAGATGCAGTAAAAATTTTGACCACGAAGACATTCTCCACAGTATTTTCCAAATTAGGGAAAAATTGGAAACAACTTGAATATATATCAGTAGGAGAGTGATTACGTAAATTGTGATACATGCTTATAAAGAAACATACAGTTGTTAAAATTAATGATTTTGAATTTTTTTATAACATGAGACAGTATCAATTATTAAGTGAGATAAATAGACAGGGAGAATGATCCCAATATGTTTTTTTTTAATTATAATATTTTGACTATTAGGAAAAAATACTGTCTACGAAAGAAGTAAGTTTGACTTATGACCTGTTGAGTTAATGATGATATTTTACATTTACATTTTCTAGATAAAATTATTCTGTTTACATCCTGTGAAACAAGTGATGATGGAAAATAAATTGGAGGTTCATAAGGATAAGACATTAAAGGAAGCAGTAGAAATGGCTTATAAGGTATGTTTAATTGCACTGTTGGCATTTAATTATTGATATTTTACGTAACAGTATTAACATTTTCCCAAGTTTTTATTATAGTCAGTAGTAATATAAGCACTTGCAGTAGCTTTGATAGCCCACTTAAATCCTATGTCTCTTAAAGAGTATAGTTTACACCTCTTCTCTGGAATGTGGTCCATTGCTTTTGAGAACTTTCTCACTCCGAAAGCCAGTTAAAGCTTTCTAAAACTCAGAAATAGAATTAGAAACAAAAATATTTATTTATTCTTTATATTCATTTAGCAGATATTTATTGAGTGTCTACTATATGATGCATTAGAGAACTTGAGTGAACAAGACCACATGAGGTGTTAGAGGTACCAGAGTGAGCAAAACAGGCTCACTGCCTTCTTGGAGTTTACAATCCCACTGGGGAAAAAAACAGACAAAAAATATTTAAACACCACAGTTTGCAAATATCTTATTAGATGCTATAAAGTAATTCAGTAGTATATTAAGGTTATTTAATCTGAGACTTAAACCGTGAGGAGACAGCTGTGCAAGAAGCTGGGGAAGAGTATTTTAAGTAGAGGTAACAGCATGTGTAAAAACTGAGGTGAGGAAGTACATGATCAAGAAGCTGAAAAAAGGAGCATTGTGTTTAGATCATCTTGAATGAGAATAGAGTCACATAAAATGAAATTAAAGGCTGTGTAAGAATAGAAGTTTGCATTTGATTCTAAGAATAATGCAAATTTCTAAGTGGGTTTTGAAAGGCAAATAGAAAAAGAAGCATTTTTTAACCAGATTATTCTAAATGTCATCTGTTATACTTGACAAAATATTTTGCCCTTTCCATGTAAACATTAACATCATTTGACTAAAGTTAAACAGTCATTACCTAGAGAAAAAATTGCATACTACATCATTTCATTTATAATTATATGTAGAACCAATGAAAGAAGTAAAAATAACTCACAAGATAGCCGGCATTGTTTCTCAAAGTGTGATCCAGCACAACCTGCACCAGAATCACATTCCTATTAAAAAACTAATTCCTGCAAATGAATCTGAACTTATGTTTTGACACCTGGGATTATGCATTTTAAACAGGTACCTCAAGTGGTTTTTAGACACACACAGTTTGAGAACTTGTATTGCGTACCTGGTCTTTCATAGCACTTTATCAGTATTGAAAATTTACATTTGTGTGACTATTTTAATTAATTAATGTCCCTCACTAAACCGTAAGCACTTACAAGGGTGAAGAGTGTTCTGGTTTTGTTCACAGTTGCATTTCCACTACTTTTGCCTGATAAACAGGAGAGTCAAAATTGGATGGGTATGTGAATGAATAAATGAATGAACAAATAATAAAATGGATGAATGGCTCTGGGTTCACCTGATGAAAGTAAAAATCCTTTAAACATATCGGTGGACTGCAAGCAAAACAATAGTGAAACCAAATTAAACTAAAATGGAGAAAATGTCTTAACAGTTTTACACAGTAAGGTCAATCAGTGATAGCACTAAGGGTAGTTTATATTCCATCAGTTTTTAATGTAGGAAGAAAATATCTTGTCTTAAAAAATAGAAAGTTTAAGTTCACAAATGTAAAGAGTGAAATAGAAAAGAGAAATAAATCGATCTTATGTAAGAAAAATAAAGCTCCATTTGTGGGAAGTGAGGGATGGAGGAGTAGAGGGCAATGCGGACATACCAAGGCTTACAGTAATGCTTTCTTTAAAGTTGTAATCACAAACCTCAGATGAGTATTGAATACTTCTAAGCAATCCTACTATGTTTCTCCAGGAGGTTCAGCTCCCACTTAAAGTGATGTTGCATCCAGGGTATGCCATCTACTAGTGACTTGTACTAGAGGGAAAATTTTTGATAGAAATTCCTGTGCTCAATTTGTTGGTGTTCCGGAGGCTAAGATTGAAGGGGATGGTTCAGAGAGGAGTCGGGTAGCACTTGGGAGACATAGAAGCTATGGCCTTTGTGGTGGCTCTACAAGGCATGCTGTCCTCCTGTGCTAAGGAAGATCGTTACTAGATGCATTAATTACCAGTTTTTCTCCAAATTGGATTAAGATAACAAAAGATGCATGTTCTGGTTGGTTGTTTTCCCCTTATGTTTCCAGCTTAGTGGTTATAAAGCAATAGCTTACAGTGCATTAATTTTGAGTACATCTAAAGTTTAGAATGTTAACTTTTGTAAAAACAAAAAAGTCTTTAAAATATGTTAGTGCATAGGTCGTATAATTTGAGGGATAATGAACTATGGTTATTTTAAAATACCCTTTAAGTCGTGCCTTTGAGCTTTGATGCAGATCATAAATATATGGATTTTATTGTTTGTTAGGACCTATTGTTAGTACAGTTACACATCAGACTAAAATATCAATACTATATATATTTTTTTCTTTTTCCTCGGGTGTTATATTCTTTTAGATGATGGATTTAGAAGAGGTAATACCTATGGATTGCTGTCGTCTTGTTAAATATGATGAGTTTCATGATTATCTTGAACGATCATATGAAGGAGAAGAAGATACGCCAATGGGACTTTTACTGGGTGGAGTCAAGTCAACATACATGTTTGATCTGCTGTTGGAGACAAGAAGACCCGATCAGGTTTTCCAGTCTTACAAACCCGGAGGTAAGGAATTTCATGGTATTTTGAGTTGTAAAGGACTTAAAATTTTCCTAAGAAAGTTTTTTGTTTGTAGAAATTATTTTTAAATTTTTTACATGTTCTTAAAATGTAGAATAATTCTGATAGGTTGGGAAGTAGTCAGCAACAAACCTGGAATTAAGTTCTAGATTACTTTCCAAAAAGCTATACACAAAATTTAAGAAACAAACAACAAAACTTCTGGCTTATAATCTTCAGTGGGATTTTTCTTCTCCAGTACTAAATCATCCTCCCTCCCTACCTCTGCGCCTGCCCCAGCCTCTACCTCTACCTCTCTCTTTTTATAGAGAAGACCCTGGTATATTCCCATAAAGACTCAGAAGTAGAGTCTCTTTTTCAGGGTCTCCTTGAAGACATGGTTTCATAACTCAAATTCTGTTCTTCTGTGGATCTTATACACCTCCTTTTTATGAAGGCTCTTCTTTCCAAAGTAGATTAAGTGTGGTATTCTTTCAAGAGCTCCTTTAGTCAGACTCCGCTCTATCTGTAAAGAGTCCCTTTGGAGCATCTTCTTGCAGATTTTTTGTTTTTGTTTTTTTGCCTGCGTTGGGTCTTCGTTGCTGCGCGCAGGCTCTCTAGTTGCGGCGAGCAAGGGCTACTCTTCATTGCGGTGCATGGGCTTCTTATTGCAGTGGCTTCCCTTGTTGCAGAGCACAGGCTCTAGGCACGCGAGCTTCAGTAGTTGTGGCACATGGGCTCAGTAGTTGTGGCTTGTGGGCTCTAGAGCGCAGGCTCAGTTGTGGCGCACAGGCTTAGTTGCTCTGCGGCATGTGGGATCTTCCTGGACCAGGGATCGAACCCATGTCCCCTGCAATGGCAGGCGTATTCTTAACCTCTGCGCCACCAGGGAAGTTCCTGCAGATTATTTTTGGACTAGACTGTAAAAATTATGATAAAAATATAACATGGGTCAGCAAAAAACCCACTTTTTAAAAAGAGAATTCTAAATGTCATTGTGGATTGTAAACCTTATAAAGTAATCTCCTTTATTCATTAATCATCAAGACTTTAGCAGAATATTTATTCAGATTTAGATTAGCAACATTTGGGGGAAATGGAGTATTGACATATACTACATATAAGAGATTAAAACAGTTAAGCTGGAGAATAACTATCTACTAAATCTGGTGTTTGAAGATCATTTATTTTTCTGGTGACTAAAAGTTAAGTTATATAATGATCTCCTGAAAATAGGAGAGGAGAAGGTGGCTTTAAATTGTAACGTGGGGACTTCCCTGGTGGCACGGTGGTTAAGAATCTGCCTGCAAATGCAGGGGACACAGGTTTGATCCCTGGTGCAGGAAGACCCCACATGCCGTGGAGCAACTAAGCCCATGCGCCACAACTACTGAGCCTGCGCTCTAGAGCCCGCAAGCCACAACTACTGAGCCCGCACGCTGCAACTGCTGAAGCCCGCACGCCTAGAGCCCATACTCCGCAACAAGAGAAGCCACTGCAATGAGAAGCCCACGCACAGCAACAAAGAGTAGCCCCCTGCTCACCACAACTAGAGAAAAGCCAGCGAGCAGCAGCGAAGACCCAATGCAGCCAAAAAAAATAAATGAAATAAAATAATAAATAAATAAATTGTAACATGAAGAATTTAAGTCAGAAAACAAACATGTAATCCAAAAGGTTTTCTGTTGAAATTTCCATAGGATATAGAGAATATTATTTTGAGGAGAAGAAGTCTTTGATTATGAACAAGGTCTTGAATTGTTTAATGAAGGTTGTCAAAAGCAAGTAGGGCTGCTATGTCCCCTTTAGTATTTGTTGTGCATTCTCTAGTTATTTACATTTATTTAGTGTTGTGGTTTTGGTCTGTATTTTGGAACTTTGGGTACGTATTTTTAATATGCTTGATAAATTTGACAGTGGTGTTAATGTTTTATGAGGAAACAAAGCATGTATTTTTAAAAGTCACATTTTGACTTTTGTCATTTTTTAAAGAGATCTATAAGAACTTTTTTATTAACTTCATTTTTTATTTCTTTATATATGTTTGTAATGTGATAAATTGTGAAAGTTTTAACATGTATAACATATACATCTACCATCTTGATAATTAGAAAAATATTTTCTTTGCCATCTATTAGAAACACATTTAGAATGCATTGCTCATGTGAAATACCTTTTAAAAAATAACCTCCAATTGGGTTTTTATGTTTTTCCAATGGGACAGAAGTGATGGTGAAGGTTCATGTTGTTGATCTAAAGGCAGAATCTGTAGCTGCTCCTATCACTGTTCGAGCTTACTTAAATCAAACAGTTACAGAGTTCAAACAGCTTATTTCAAAGGTAAGTTTTAAAATTGGTCAATGAATATTTTTAAGTACCTGCTGTGTACAAAGCACTATGTGATAGTTACAAGATGTAGGAACCAATATTTACCTCAAGGAGCCAATATTTATAGCTAGGAGACAACTGTGGTTAGGAGAGAACAATGCTTCATATGGAAGAAACAGATTGACCCAAGTGTGGAGGTAAGGAGTGTGAAGCAAGTGCACATAGCAATGATATGTGTGCTTGGCTGGATCATTGTAAAGTACGTGCCTGGAAAACAAGTTCACTTTATCTCATGGAGGGTTTTTAAATGTAAACTCAAAAGTTTGGGCCCTGTTTAACGTAAACAGTAGGAAGTAGGTTGGTTGGTTGGTTGTTTTTCTAAGTACAGCAGTGGTATGATGAGAGCTCTGCTATAGTGTGGTAATTCTGGCAACACTAGACTAGTGTTCCCAGTGGACTGAGGGAGGACTCAGGAACATAGATGAGGAGGTTGTTGAAATTATTCAGGTGAAGGCATTATGACCAGAAATGAGAGAAGTGGCGATTGTAAGAATGAATAGAATTGGCAGCACTTGTGATTGGTAAACATTGGAGCAAGGCAGGAGCACAGAAGACCTGAGGAGTTTCACACTTGGGTAACCAGAAAGACAGTGATAGATGAATAGAAGTGGAAGAGAAAGGTGATGAATCAAATATTAGCCACATTATGTGAGTTAGTGGTAAATAGCATAGGCTCATTCAGAATTTTTGAACTGGAAAAATATGATGATGAAACATTCAGATTTCCTTGGACAAAAAAACGATTCTACTCCAGAGAAATGGTTATTATCCTTTCAGGGGTCTTGTACGCTATAGAACATTGAGCACACAAACAAAGGCAAAATTAACCCCAGGTTAAGATTCCCTTGGTGTGGTGGAAATTGTTCAGAAATCGCAAGTCAAGGAACTTCCAGTTTCCATTCATTATCTCATCTGGGGTTTTTTAATGCCTGTTTTAACAGGGTTGTTGTGAACATGAACAAAACAAATAAATGCTCTTTTTGTGGGAAAAAAAATTGTAAAGTATTATATAGAAGTTAGTTTTTAATTATTTTTATGTTTAAAAAAAATGACTTCCAACAATTTGCCAAAGTAATAATTGGAGGAAACAAATCATACTGTGAAGTCATAGTTTATGATTAAATTACTCATAAAAAGACAACATTAGTGTAACTGCTCTGTATTACAGTTTAATCTAGAATATGAGCACTGAGGTAGTACAAAAGAAACACATGCATTTCCTTCCCTCAAGAAGCTGATAATTTTGTTGGGGAAAAATATGTCTAAGAATAAAGACAGTCAGAAAACAGGATGCCAAGAAATATAGTGTTTAATGTATAACGAGGATGCCTAAGAATTAGTTATCATTAGCTGTAAAACAAATCATGTTTTATAAAATGTAAATTATTTTTATCTGCTCATTTCATGAGAAATTTATAAAATAACACCAAAAATTAAGGACATGGAATTTTAGAAAACTTTAAAACTTACCTACTAATTTAATCTCATTTTACACAGAAGAAAATTGATTTAGTAAAAGTATTAACAACTATTCACAGAATACAGAAGAACTCATCAAAAGTCAAGAAGTTAAACAGGTGTTGGTTTGACATCAGTTCTCAAAGTCAGTTACTCAGTTTCTTTGAAATCAAATCACCTCATTTACTTCATGAGTTTGAGAGAAATAGAACTTTTAGTGAAAGATTGTTACTTTTAAAATAGTTTCAGAGCATACATTTATAAGTGATACTCTGTTTTCCTAATTTACATCATAGTTTAATGGATGGGACCAATAATTTTTCCC
The DNA here is from genome assembly GCF_028023285.1 of Balaenoptera ricei. Classification (NCBI taxonomy): domain Eukaryota; kingdom Metazoa; phylum Chordata; class Mammalia; order Artiodactyla; family Balaenopteridae; genus Balaenoptera; species Balaenoptera ricei. Next base: position 69,379,861 of record NC_082646.1, read on the forward strand.
ATAGATTCTTTAAAAATTTGTAAACCTCTACTAAGATTATTTTTCTCTTAATTTTCTTTCTGCTATTTTTAAGAAGAACTCAGCAGTGTCTCATTTTCCCATATTTCCAAATCAAGCAGAATTATTCTTGAAAGAGCACTTTTTAATTAAATTACTTTCATTATAGGCCATCTATTTACCTGCTGAAACAATGAGAATAGTGCTGGAACGCTGCTACAATGATTTGCGTCTTCTCACTGTGCCCAGTAAAACCCTGAAAGCTGAAGGGTTTTTTAGAAGTAACAAGGTATGTCTTTTATTTTTTCATGACTATTTTCTATGCTGCCATTCAGCATCTGTCTGAAATTTACTTTTTAAATTCTCACATCCTCCCAATAATTACCTTCCTTTATAGTCAGGTCAGATCTTGCTTCTTTGTCTTCTCAGTCAGTCTTGCTGGGTCTCCTCTCTGCCTTGTTCATGCGCCGCCCCACCTGGAGTGTTTCCCCCTCTTCCTACATTTTGTTTCAAGCCCCAGGTTAGTCCTGCTTCTTTGGTGGAGCCTTCATGACTAGTTCTGGTCGCAATGATTATGTTCTCTGAATTTTCTTCATTCTTGAGCTTCTCCCATAAAGCAGTACTTCACGGTGAAAGTCTGAAGCATGCCTAGCGTGGAGAAAATTATTATCTTGGGTTCACCCCACATTATTCCCTTTTCCTACTCATTTATCTCTGTAAGAAAAGAGAAAGTTCATGTTGATCTCTTTGTTTTATCTCTTGATATCATTATGTGTTCCATCATTTATCATTTTTCCTATGTTTTTATTCCTAATGCCATTGGTTTACTCTGGATAAATTGTATCAAATTTTCCTCATTTGCTGTCTTTTTTATTTATCACCATTTCCAGTCTCATTCATCTTAGGGCAGTTTGGTCTTCTATCATATTTAGCCTTTTTTTTTTTTTTTTTTTTTTTTTTCAGTATTGTTTTATTAATTCTGATGTGTAATTTTTATTCACCCCTAGTTTCTTCCAGTACTTCTGTGTGGTGTTTGTGTGTAACATTAAAATCGCTAATCCACCCTAATACTGTTTTAGGGTAAGGAGTGGGAGGGATCTAACTTTATTTTTTTCTTTAAATGGTTAGCTGATAGTCCTGATTTATAACATTTATTGAATAATAATCTTTTTATGCAAAATTCAAAATACTAATAATTGCCTGATTATGTATATGCATTTCATTTTTTAAGTTTATTGTGGAAAATTTCAAACATATGCAGAAGTGCATGGATAGTGTAATGAACCCTTATGTACTTATCACCCAGCTTCTATAATTATCAAGTCTTGTTCATGTATTTAACTAACTACTTCCCCCAGATTATTTGAAAAACATTCCCAGCATATCATTTCATCTATAAGCAATATGATTTTATATTTCTAAAAGATGAGAACTCTTTTTAAAAACATAACCACAATTACATTATTACACCTAAAAAATTAATAGAAATGCCTTAATATCAACCAATACCTAGTCAATATTCAAATTTCCCTGATTATCTTAAAAAAAAATTTTTTCAATAAGATTTGTTTGTTCAAATCAGGATCTAAATAAAGTCCATAATATCTCTCAAGTTTATTTTAATCTAAAGATTTCCTTAATGTTTGTTTCTTTGCAATTAATTTGCTGTAGAGTCAAGTCATTTGTCCATTAAATTTTTTATATAACCTGGATTTTGGTGTTGCATTCCCAAGATGTTTTCATACATTTTCCAATAAACCGGATATTTGTTTAGCAGTTTTATGGCTAATTACAAAGACATATGAACATAATATTTATTTTATTTAGTCTCCAAAAACAGTGGGCGTGTCCTTTAGAAACATTATCATCTCAAATTTTATAATTTATTGTGCACTGTCTTATATTGATGCGATATTATTCGTATAAATGTCACCAAAATTAATGATGTAATATAACTCTTTGACTTACTGTTCAGGTGTTCGTTGAAAGTTCTGAGACTTTGGATTACCAGATGGCCTTTACAGACTCTCATTTATGGAAACTGCTGGATCGGCATGCAAATACAATCAGATTATTTGTTTTGTTACCTGAACAATCTCCAGGATCTTATTCCAAAAGGACAGCATACCAGAAAGCTGGGGGTGACTCTGGTAATGTGGATGATGACTGTGAAAGAGTCAAAGGACCTGCAGGGGGTCTAAAGTCTGTGGAAGCTATTCTAGAAGAAAGCACTGAAAAACTCAAAAGCTTGTCACTGCAACAGCAGCAGGAGGGAGATAATGGGGACAGCAGCAAAAGTACTGAGACAAGTGACTTTGAAAACATTGAATCACCTCTCAATGAGAGGGACTCTTCAGCCTCAGTGGATAATAGAGAACTTGAACAGCATATTCAGACTTCCGATCCTGAAAATTTTCAGTCTGAAGAACGATCAGATTCAGATGTGAATAATGACAGGAGTACAAGTTCAGTGGACAGTGATATCCTTAGCTCAAGTCATAGCAGTGATACTTTGTGCAATGCAGATAATGCTCAAATCCCTTTGGCTAATGGACTTGACTCTCATAGCATCACGAGTAGTAGAAGAACTAAAGCGAATGAAGGGAAAAAGGAGACATGGGATACAGCAGAAGAAGACTCCGGAACGGACAGTGAATATGATGAGAGTGGCAAGAGTAGGGGAGAAATACAGTACATGTATTTCAAAGCAGAACCCTATGCTGCAGATGAAAGTTCTGGGGAAGGACATAAATGTATGTACTTAAAAAGAAAAAGGCTCCTTGAAACACTCCTCAATTTTTTTTATCAGTTTATTTAAATTTTTAGTTAAGAATCAGCTAAGAGATGATTTGTCCTAAGATTACCTGTGGCTTCCTGGGTTATAAGATTATCCTCTCTCTCCTTTGCTTTCAGTTTTGATGCAGTTATAGGAAACGGTGTCCTTAGACCTGTGCATTAGGCCTGTGATGGTAATGATGTCAGAACTTTTGTTGAGATGATTTTAAAAAAAAGGAAAGAAGGAAAAGAATTAAGTTTTTTTTAAAGGAAAGAAGTATGATAACAGTACTAAGTAAAAAAAAAAAAAAAAAAAAAAAAAAAGAATTAGTTTAAATAGTAAATAATATACCAAAAAAAGGCCAGACACTTTAGAAAATTTTATAGTCAGTACCTAGAAAAATTTTTAATCTGTGCATTCCTTCCCTTTCCTCCATCACCTAATCCAAACTGCACCCTTCCCACACCCCCTAAAAAGTACATAACTAACCGGAAAAGTCAGAGAAAGAAAAGGGCCTGCTTTTGGTTTTTTTTTTAAGTTTCTTTGAAGGAAGCTTCAGGCAAGATATAAACTAGAAATTCTGAATTATATAATCTCAGAAGGATGGAAGAGATCTGTCAGTTTGGGCATTTAGACAAACAGCAACAACAAAAACATATCAACATTGGTGAGATTTAAAATAGTAAAAGAATTCATAAAATATCAGACTAAAACCAGCCAGAGAATTAGCAGGACAAGCAGGTTCAAGATACAAAATCTTTCTTCAAGTATAAAAGGGAAATAGCTGAAAACCTAAATACTTTGCATTAGTCTGAAAGGCAAATATTAATATTACCCCTTATATTTTTATATTTTAGTTTTCAAAACACTTTTTCTCACTTGAAGCTTTTCTGAAATTAATAAAGCAAACAATGATATCCTCATTTGACTGATAAAAAAACAAACTGGTAGAGGGTGAATGACTTTCCCAAAAATACATACATATCTAGTAAGTAGTGGAACCATTACTAGAGGTTAAGGCTTCTAATTGAATGCATTTGCTCGTATTACTTTTGGAAGAGAGTCCCATTCATCAATCCATTTATACACCGACACAATTATTATTTCCTGAATACATGCTAGGTGGCGGGCCATATGTATTTGTTAGAAGTGAGGATGACTAAGATGCAGCCTTATGCTTCATCTTGTGGAGAGAAGGTGCACAAACAACCACTGTATTAGTTAAATGCTATGATACTTGTAGTCTCAAAATTAGATCTTTTAAAAGAAAGTGGTAGAAATCATGAAATCAGTAGTAAAAATACGTAAATTTGTGTTTTTAATTAATTAGGTCCAAATAACAATGTAATTATTTGACATCCATACCTGTATCTTGCAGAAACTCAAGTGGGAAAATGTGGATTAGTGAGTTAAAATGGAGATAGAGAAGCTCTATTATAGTAATGCTTTATTTAAATTTCTATGGAGTTTTTTTCTTATAACTCTTATGAACATGTTATCGCATTTAGTTCTCAACAGCTGTGTGAAATTGATATTGTTAGACACTTTTCACTGATGAAGAAACTGGCTCAAACAAGTTAAATAATTTGCCTGAGGTCACACAGTTAGTTGGTCACACTGCTGGGATCAGATTCAGGTATTCTGATTATAAGCCTAGTACTCATTCCTCCACCTCCTCACTGCTACCACTGTTACTTACTTACCTCACAACATAGTACAGGAGAAATAGCTAGTACCTACTCTGCTTTCTGACCATCCTCAACCCTTCAAGGGCACTGCAGAAATTAAAAGTAGCTTCTCTTTGGAAAAAGGTTAGAAATTTCTTTCAAGGAGTTTGTTTTTGAAGGATGTGCTGAAAATTAGACTGCATGAAAGTTTCAACGGTAGGAAGGATTCAGTGGGAATATTTAGAATCATAGTCTAAAGGGTCCCATTTCCGTCTTAGAATGCTTAATGAAATCTTTACAAAGGAGATTGCTGGCCATTTTAACCTTTTTAGAAATCCATTGTGGGCTAATTTACTAGCATTCATTGAAATAGTAAACATGATGAAGAGAAACCATTTTCTACAAATTATTTAGGCTTTCAGAAGCCATACAGAAGGTTTGTTTGAAAAGAAAAAGTGAAAACCCTGGAAAATGCCTTTTCATGTTTAAAAAACTGGCCTAGGGAAAAGGGAGTGGGGATGATAGCCAGCAGCCAGGTGTGTCAGGAGTCTCTAGTAAGACGGCTTCGTCACGGTTCTGCAGGGATCTGAAAGTAGGTGCCTGGGAAACATGGACGATACGTAATAATGCAAGTTCTTCAGAGTGATGAAAGGGCAAGGTAGAATAGGTAAACAAAGAATTTGATATCTGAAGAGTGGTATACCATGCACCTTATGGACAACTCATTTAGATAATTACCAAACAGCACTTAACGTGATGGTCTTTAAGCGATTCATTATAATCCAGAAATTGTTTCAGGGAGTATAGAACCTGTCTTTGAAAATACTGTCCCAGTGTGACCTAGTTGTAGTCTTCAAGCACTGGGGTATAAACAGGAAGGCCAAAGTAATAAAAATGGTAGTGTATTTGCACTGAAATTTCTTTGTACAGTTTTGGCTACCACCTCTTTCAAGAAATACATAAAAGACAAGAGAGAAAAAAGGAAAGCCTTTGAGGCTATTTTGAGGTTGCACTGTGAAGAGACTGAACTTTTCTGTATGAAGGGGTAGATAGGAAAAATGATATGATGGTATTCTGTAAAACTACAAAATAATTATAGCTCATCAATTAAGCTAACACTTTGTCAGTGCTATGTTAAGCATTTTACATGTATTGACCCAAAAACACATTATGAGATATAAATACTGTTATCTTCATTTTGTAATAGAGGTAATTGAAGTACAGAGAACTTAGGTCAAAGTCACAAATCTAATATGTGAGGAGGAACCAAGACTTCATTCCAGCCAGGCCATGTAACTCCAGAACACTTGGTCCTGATCACCATGTAGGACTATATCAATAACCAACAAACATTCATGTCTTCCTATGATACAACATTACTAGGAGTTATGAGAGAAACCAAAATGGCAGTGATAGCTTTTATTTGAGTAATGCCTTAGAATTTACTATATTTGTCGAACAACAATCAATGAGACTGGCATAATAATCCCATGAGAAAACGGAGGCTCAGAAAGATTGGATGACCTACCTACAGCCATTTATCAGACTGAAGTGGCAAAACTGAAATCCAGCCATAGGCTTCTCATTTCTAATCAAGAAATTTTTTCATTACATCCTTCTCTCAAGAAATTTAGTCCCTCTCTGGATAATAGAGTCTTGTTTGCCAAAAGCTAGATTTTAACATTTAGGGGCATTCCTTAAAGCTTAGAAACAGACATTTTAAACAAATTAAAAGAAATGCTGCCTCAAAAGGTATATACAGTAAATATAGTTCCTCACCCTGTCTATGTTTTCTGCTAATTCATACTTGTCACATTTTCTCTACTGAACCAGTATTTTATAACCAGGAAAATAGTAAATAGACATTATTTGAAAAATCCATTTAGAAAAATTCATCAGCCTGAGTTGGGATGACCTGAGAATGGAAATCAGGAGTGTTTTAGGGTTTTATCCTTAACCTTTCATATAGATTTCACAGAAAACTGAGGTCTGCCCTAGAGGGAGCCTTAGGGCTGCAAAGAGACCATGGGCCTGAGGCTGCATGGCAGCTCTTGCATTCTGTACTGCTTTATTACAAGAGAAAGATAAATGAGTGAAGTTTTTGCTCTTTACTAGAATATGAAGACCAGAGTAAACAGAAATATATTCCAGAAGTATCCTCATGAGTGGCTTATAAAATAAAGGACAAAAGATTAAAATAATAAGCATTAGAAAAAAATAAAGCCCATCAAAGATAATACTATTATAATGCCAACAGAGCTTAAACCGAAGCTTGGAGGAGGTGGGAGTTTCTGATCCATTTAGATACTATTCCTGTTGCAGTCCAACCAACCACATGATAAAACAGACATCTTCATCTGCTAGTCTTGACATTTTTCTCTAGTAGAAATCCCAGAACTAGATTTACTAACAATTTTTGAGGCGATATATATATATATATATAACTATTCTATAAACATATTACCTCATTGAATTTACAGTGAGATACTATGAGGTAGGTACTGTTATTAGCTCCATTTTTCAAATGACAAAATGCAGGTAGGGAGGCTGGTGGCTTGCTCTGTGTCTCACAGCTAGTAAGGAAGCAGAAGAGGTAGGGGTGGGACCCAGCCAGAGCCCACACTACTGCTGTGTAGATCTAGAAATGTATGTGTTTGAAGAGAATGCCTATAAGTTTGGTTTTTAATTCAGCAGCCAAAATAAATAAGCAAATAAACACTTAAATATCTCAGAACATTTAAAGCTGTCAGATTATCCCTAGCATTTGCTCAGTGTCCACGTTTTTGTCCATTCAATGTAGTATATTAGCTAAAAGTCAAATAACTGAAAAGGGGTACTTTTTCCTGCTTACTGTATAATAAAAAGTATATGATCTGCTTTATTTATACTCTAAGAGGTTTCTTTTACATTTTTTTTCTGGTTTTTTTTTTGTGTGTGTGCTTAGGGTTGATGGTGCATGTTGATAAAAGAATTACTCTGGCTGCTTTCAAACAACATTTAGAGCCCTTTGTTGGAGTTTTGTCCTCTCACTTCAAGGTCTTTCGTGTGTACGCCAGCAATCAAGAGTTTGAGAGCGTCCGGCTGAATGAGACACTTTCATCATTTTCAGATGACAATAAGGTTGATCAAAATAATTCTGAATAATTAGAGTCTGTTTTAAATGATAGATTTGAGAACATCTTGCACTACTTCCAAGTAAGGTGAAATGGATACCCTAAAAGGATAATTTGTCCCTGAGGCTTAGTGGTTGTTTGGCTTTTTTGTTGTTGTTTTCTCCATTCATCTAACAAACATTTGTTAAATGTTAACTGTGTGCCAGTTAGTATTCTAGGCACTGGGGAATCGGAGGTAAAAGATATACCTGTTTTCAAACAGCCCAGAATCTAGAGAATTGGGAGAAAAATACTAAACAGTTGGGATGAAAATGGGTAGTTTATTTTAATGAGACCATACATCTTAAAAGAAAACTGTTTTTAATTTGTAGATTACAATTAGACTGGGGAGAGCACTTAAAAAAGGAGAATACAGAGTTAAAGTGTACCAGCTTCTAGTCAATGAACAAGAGGTAAGTAATATACTTACAAGCAATGTAAGGTAACTTTTGATAGTTATTAAAAACATACAGTGCACAGATTTGATTACTAGACATTTCTTTTTATCTCTCTAAAGAAGGGGATGGCAAACTTTTTTTTAGGAAATATTTCAGTTGTGCAGGCCATACTGCCTCTGTTGCAACTTCTCAGTTCTGCCAATGTAGTACAGAAGCAGACACAGACAATACATAAGCCAGTGGGGATGGCTGTGTTCCAGTAAAATTTCACTTACAAAAACAGGCACCAGATGAATGTGGCCCTCAGGCCATTTTTGTCATCCCCCTGGTCTAAAGTATTGCTACAAATGCTGGAGGGGCAAACATTTTCTGCTTTTAAAAGGGGATTTCTTTGTGCTTCTGGGAATGATCGTATAATGCTACAGAAGGATGGCAGTTGACTACTTTTTGTGTTCAGAGAATCATTTTTAGTATTTAACTAGCATTATATATAGTGTCTCTTTGTGCTCTAAGTGCTTACAAATATTAACCCTTTTAATCCTCATCAATTAACTCTATTATAAAAGTACTATTATTCCCATTTTATAGATTAAGAAACCGAGGCACAGAGAAGTAACTTGCCCAAGGTCATATAACTTGTAAATGGTGGATTAAGGATCTAAACCAGCTATGTTTTTCGGAGAGTAATAAAATATCTTAGTTCTTGTGATATATAAGATTGTGGTGAATACCCAGAAGAATAAGGCAAAGACACTATTTTTAAGACATTTATAACATCTCAGTGAAGACCTAGACAAATGTGAAAAACAGCAAATAAGGGGATAATGTTTTCATAAAATGCCTTCATTTGTTCAACAAATATTTTATTAGGCATCAGTCATATCTCTTATATGTGATCCATTACACTCATTTTGACTTACATCTTCTGAATTTGGGGTTTGTGAATACTATATCTCTTTTGAGACAGTCAGTGAATGTATTTGGAGAATTAGTATTCATTTCTCTCATTTTACTCTATAAAGGTGATTCTTTTTACTTTCAAAATTATGGTCATTGTATTACAAAAAGAGAAATATGAATGTATTATCATATTTAATCTCCACAATGACTCTGTGAGGAAGACATTGGCTCCGGTTTACAGATGAGAAAACTGAGGCACAGAAATGTTAAGTAAGCTTGCTCAAGATAGCAGAGTTATTTAGTAAGTAATGGAGCCAAGATTTAAACCTAGGAAGATAGACTCCTAAACCCAGTCCAGTAATTGTCACACTATAAAGTGCAAATAAAACGTCTTGTTGATCCTTATTTTAATGTGTAATTAAGGGTCTAATTGTTTATGTTTATATTCCTAGCCGTGCAAGTTTCTGCTAGATGCTGTGTTTGCTAAAGGAATGACTGTACGGCAATCAAAAGAGGAGTTAATTCCTCAGCTCAGGGAGCAATGTGGTTTAGAGCTCAGTATTGACAGGTAAAGTAAAATTACAGTGTCATCAGCAACTTGAAGAAGGGCAGTGTGGTCAATTGATATGGATTGGTATAATTTTCTAAAACTAGAAGAATTTTAAATTCCTGTACCATTCAGAATTTTAGTACTGCAGATTAATAGAACTAAGCAAAAGTATTAGCATTTGTTTGAACTTCCTCTGTAGGATACTAAATTTGATGTCTTGAGAGCTTTTCATTATATTTTCCCAGAATTTTAATGAATAACCATTTGACTTTTGTGTTTGAACATAGTTCATTTTTCTTTGATGTGTCAGATTCATGTCATTTTTTTCAAGTTAAGAATTTCGAAGTATAGTAGTTTAAAATGTCTTATCACATTTGTAGGTTTCGTCTAAGGAAAAAAACATGGAAGAATCCTGGCACTGTCTTTTTGGATTATCATATTTATGAAGAAGATATTAATATTTCCAGCAACTGGGAGGTTTTCCTTGAAGTTCTTGATGGTATTATCAATATTTTTGTGGAGAAATACCAGGAATTCTCTAGAAATAATAGAAGTTATCATTTTTTCAAATAATGAGTTTCTTCTGTCTCTTCTCTGGGCACCATTTGCCTTTTAAATATTTCTTCTTTTCTCTAATTTTAAGAATATGAATTCCTCCTTTCAGGGAAGTTGCAATTTCAAAGTTGTATTTTTAGTACTTTTTACAGAAAGTAAAAGTTTCTTAGCCATGTTTGTTATTTAGTCTCTTTTTTCATTATAGCTTGTTTTGAGGCTGTGGTATTAATAATTTTTCAGAGATTTTGAGAACAGTGACAATATTAGTTTTCTAGGCTGGTACAAAGTACTACAAACTGGGTGGCTCAAACAACAGAAATTTATTTCCTCACAGTTTCGGAGGCTAGAAGTCTGAGATCAAGGTGTTGTCAGGGTTGGTTCCTTCTGTGGGCTGTGAGGGAGAATTTGCTCCATGCCTCTCTCCTAGCTTCTGGTGGTTTGTTGGCAGTCTTTGGTGTTCCTTGGCTTATAGATGCATCCTCCTGATCTCTGCCTTCGTCTTCACATCATGTTCTCCGTGTGGGCTTTCCTATCTGTGTCCTGATTTCCCATATTATAAGGACCCTAGTCATATTGGATTAGTACCCACTTTAATGACCTCATTTTAACTTGATTACCATTGTAACGACCCTATTTCCAAATAAGGTCACATTCTGAGGTACTGAAGTTCAGGACTGCAACATGTCTTTTGGTGGGGGACATAATTCAACCCATAACAGTGTAACAGTGACCTAGAAGAGCAGTTCTGTTTGTCACACCTCCTGGTTTTAATTATCAGCATTGGTACGTTTTAATCTAATGTTTTTTGGAAGAGTTAGTGGGGGAAAAGTTGGCTTTGGGGAGATATCAAGGGAAACAACTAGTTCTATATTCTTTTGTGACTTTGCTGTTGCTTAGAAAGTTTTTGATTTTCCTTTTCTTTTTCCATAGAAATTAAAATATCATAAGTTCTGGATATTTTTATGTAAGATTATGATAGCTTTCAGAGTGTTCAATAATACTAACACCTCACCTATTTCAGGCTATTTCAGGTCTAATTTGGTTTAAATTTCAATGTTTGAATTCTGATTAATTGACAAGTTAACTGGGGAGACAAGGAATAACCAGGACGCCATCTACCATGATTTGTAGGCAAGTGCTCCAGATTGTAATTCCTTCTCTGAGTATCTGGGGCCTGAGAGAGTAATCACTGTGTCTGGGTAGGCCAAGAAGAGATGAAGGACATAGACGTCACCCTTGTTAGGACGGAGTATATATTAGCAGAGATGGATTAGCCAGAACATGTCTCTGGATAGTAGGTCCTTGCATCAGTATCATTTCAGTATATATTTTAGCATCGAAATACTTGATTAAGATATGTCATGTGATTAAATCTAAGAAACATTTATTGACCTGTAATTTGCCAGACATTGCTGATCCTTGGTGCTACAAAAATGAATAAAGACCAGTGATTGCCCCCCAGATGCACAGTGTATGGGAGAGCCAGAACTACAAACCTGTAATTCCAAAATGATAGGTGTTAAGGACCAAATCAGTACAGTTGGCTCTTGTGTACATCAAAGAGAAAGGTGGCAGTTGAGCTGGGCTTTGAAGAATCAGTAAGTTTGGGAGTAAATGAAAAGAGAAAGATTAATGATAGCTTGAGTGAAAAACGAAGATAAACTGAAAGCTATTTGATTATGATTTTAGATTGTGGGGTAGAAGCCAACAGAGGAGCAAAGATCATAGATCCAAAGAAGAGAGTAATTGGTAGAGCAGTGTCCAGCAGGAGTCACAAGGGAGTGGAATTAGGAGTACTGGTGGAAGGAGAGCTTGCAGGGGTTAGCGATTATCTTCTGAGACTTGGGGGAAGAGAATAAATATTTTATTCTCAAAAACTACTTGGGATAATTGGTTTCTTTTATGCCCACTCTTTCTTTTTTATATTTATTTATTTATTTGGCTCCGCCGGGTCTTAGTTGCAGCGTGCGGGATCTTTAGTTGTGGCATGTGGGATCTAGTTCCCTGACCAGGGATTGAACCCGGGTCCCCTTCTTTGGGAGCACAGAGTCTCAACCGCAGGACCACCAGGGAGGTCCCCATGCCCACTTTTTAAGAATAACACTTGAAGTAAATCTTTTTGTTTAGTCAGGCAGTACAAGAAAAGGCAAATTATGAATCATTAGAGTAAATAGAATGACGGCCTAATCTTGCATATTAGGGGCAGAGAAGATGAAATCCATGTCACAACTTGCAGTTTTGTCAAGACGGTGGAGGCCTTCAGAGATGAAGTTGGATCCCTTCCAGGAGGTTGTGTTGGAAAGCAGTAGTGTTGATGAGTTGCGAGAGAAGGTAAGTTCAATTTAAAGAAAATGAACTAACATACATTTTTCTCTGTGGTGCATAAGAGACACCCTAGGAAGTGAGTGCCAGACACTGACGCAGCAACCTCTCTTTCTTTGTCCCTGTCACACCTTGTGCCACACTATTCTTGTTTCTTAGGGCTGCTGATGCTTTGAAAAATTACCTTGGCTTCTGGCCATCCAGAAGTGAACCGCCACCTTCTGTTACTTGGACCAACTTTGCCTTAAGTAGTTAGGATTAGTTAGAGGCACTAGAGTAAATTGCTGTATGTGCTTAAAACCCAAATGAGGTAGAATCGAATAGAGAACCCAGATGAAGATCTCTTCTGCATTTTGCATTTTAAAGGTGGGAATTCTAAGGATCCCTGGAGAAAGGGTGAATTATTCATAAGTGGTACTAGGACAGTTGGCAGTTTGGGGAAAAATTTATTTCCATATTTCACACCAAACACAAAAATAAATTCTAAATAAGTTAAATTTATATTTTAAAATATAATAAAATGATAAATGTTCTAGGTGAAAATATTGAGAATATTTTTATAATCCCAGAGAGGGAAAAATATTTGTAAGTATAATACCAAAAGCCAAAAAAGAAAAGATAGACAACATAAAAGTTTAAATCTTCTGCACAGTACCCACCCCCCACCGCCACTGCCAAAAAAAATTTTTTAAAGCAACCCATAAACAAAACTAAAAAACAAGGGAAAAATATTCGAAACATATGTGAAACATGATGTCCAAATTTAAAAGGAGCTACAAATTAATAATCTGGACAATCTAATTTTAAAATAAGCAAAGAACATGAATAGGCAATTCATAGAAGAAGAAATACAAGTTAAAATAATAACAGCACTTTTTACCTCTTAAATTGGTGAAGATTTAGAATATAAAAAAATACCTAGAGTCATCATGGTTTGGGGAAAACGCAATATCATACACCTTTGATAAGTGGTTAAATTGTTACATTTTTTTCAGGGTTCAGCTTGGCATTGTTTATCAACATTTCAGATGTGCAATTCTACATCTAAGAAATATTTGCAGAAATATGCAAAGAGATATTTATGGAGATGCATATTATAGCACTGTAACTGGGAAAACCTAAAAACATGCTCAGTGTCCCTCGGTAGGAAATAAAATGGTATATTTTTCAACTATTGAAGAGAATGAGGTTACTCGGTATCCTATTCTTATATATGACTATATAAAGTTATTATATAGATATATAAAACTGTATTTATGAAATATATTTATAAATGTGTGTATGTAGTTTATATATGCATAGGAAAGGTCTGGAAGGAATATACTAAATTGATATTTCTGAGACATGGTGTTTGCAGGTGGACAGAGGAGAGAATTCCACTTCCTGCTTTTTAAAAAATTTTTATATCAAACATTTTACTTCTTTGAACAAAAAATCAAGCTACGTCTGTGTTTATGAGGTTAAAGGAAAATAACTTCTCAGCAAATTTACTTTTTAGATGAACTCATGTAAAATGTTTCCCTTTACAGCTTTGTGAAATCAGTGGAATTCCTTTAGAAGATATTGAATTTGCCAAGGTAAGACCCTGAGAATGTTTAAATCTGGGTACTAGGGGCTCAGTAAACATGGCTAATGGCATCATTTATTCATTCATTCTTTTCTCCTTAGGGTAGAGGAACTTTTCCCTGTGATATTTCTGTCCTTGATATTCATCAGGATTTGGACTGGAATCCTAAAGTTTCTACCCTGAATGTCTGGCCTCTTTATATCTGTGATGATGGTGCAGTCATATTTTATAGGTAACATTCACAATGTTTTGGTTATTTCTAGTGATGCCACATTTTTGTTGTGCATCTTGTTTTTCATAAATAGCTTTACAATTGTTATGATATAGAGCAGCCCTGACCAGTGCAAGCCATATATTACATTCTGCAATTTCTAGTAGCCACATTTTAAAAAGTAGAACAGTGAAACTATTTTAATAAAGTATTTCTAACCCAGTACATCCAAAATATTATCATTACAACATGTAAACAATATAAAAATCATTTACAAGATATTTTACATTATTTTTCATAGAGTAAGTCTTGGAAATATTGTGTATTTATTACACTTGCCGCCCATGTCAATTTGGAGCGGACATATCTCAATAGGCACACATGGCTAGTGGCTACCGGATCAGACATAACAGATATAGAAGGAAAAGAATAGTCATTGGAGGCTGGCAGATATGTGTTCAGATTTAGCGTTATTATTTACCTAGGTCCTCATCTGTAAAATGGCAACAGTGATGTCAACCTTGCAGGGTTTTATGAGAATTAGGAACTATTGCATTTTTAAAAACTGGCCTAGTGCCTGTTATAAATAAATGTTCGATAAATGATAGCCATTATTATACTAATAGTAACATGGAAATTATTCTATGCCATTTTTCAAAGTGAGTGCCATGTTAATATAGTAAACACATTAGAAATCTAGGATATCTTAATATATGAGGTATTTAACTTCAGTGGTGATAATCAGATTTCATTTTCTCACTGAGGAGCATTAGAGCATTTAAGCATAAATTAAAAGAGACAGATGGCTCTACTGGTCTAATATGTCATTAATATTTTAAACGTAGGGATAAAACAGAAGAATTAATGGAGTTGACAGACGAGCAAAGAAACGAACTGATGAAAAAAGAAAGCAGTCGACTCCAGAAGACAGGACATCGTGTAACGTACTCACCTCGGAAAGAAAAAGCACTAAAAATATATCTGGATGGAGCACCAAATAAAGATCTGACTCAAGACTGACTCTGCTAGTGTAGCATTTTCCCTGGGGGATTTTGGTTTTAATTAGACGGTTCACTGCTACTGTGTAGTGTGCCATTATAGCCGGACGTGGTTAGGGGTAACCCAGTGATACCAGCACTGATTGGACTGCCCTTCACCAATCAGAAGCTCAGTGCCCAATGGGCCACTGTTTTGACTTGGAATCATGTTGTGCACTATAGTCAAATGTACTGTAAAGTGAAAAGGGATGTGCAAAACAATAAAAACAAAAAGCAAAACCTACTAGAAAAGGGGAAAGGGGAATGAGTAAACTTCTTTTCTTGCGGACAGATGTGCACATAGCCGCTAGTCAAACCAGCCTCAAACAGGATGCTCATAGCTTAATAATAAAAGCTGTGCAAAGGCCATGAATGAATGAATTTTCTGTTTATTTCACTGATACACACATTACCTCATTGACAATTCGGAAGTAAATGCAACGTGTGTTGACTCTTGGAAAGCAGCAAAAATAGCAGAAGAAAGAAATTCTTAGAACCAGCCGTAACCCAGTAAAGAAAGAATCGTGAAGTTGTGTTTTTGTTTCCTTTTTTTTCAAAGTATTAAGAACATTATTCTAGATCATCAAAACGTTTCCCTTAGACCACTCCCAGCAGGTGGCAGCTCAAAATTGCTGCAATACTGTAATTATAACTGTACGTAAGTTATGGATGTAGAGAATTCATTTCACTCGTTCATTCAGCATGTAAATAAAATTGATCCTATTGAGTTATCATAATTGCAGTTCAGCTATTTCCCATGGTTATTCCTTTCACATATCATTCATGGTGTACATTTGTGTACATTGAGAAGTACAGCAGTTTATGTAAATGTAACCCTCAGTGGGGTTCCTCAGTGCTGGGTCCCATACGATTGTATTTTCCCTTGTTAATGAGGTTTTTCTGTTCAGCGGCTTCAATTTTTTCCTTTTTTACATTTATTTTTGAAGATTTACTTCAAGTTTGAATCTTCTAAAACCCTTTTAAGTCCCACTTTAATTTTTGGAGTTGATACATAGTTACATGTAGTTTAACTTTGGGGAAACATCTTAACATCGTGTTGAATAAACTTGCTAGTAAGTCAGGTCATGACACAGGCTAATGCAGTCAACATGATTTCATTGCAAAGTCTATTAGAATCGGCAAGTGTTTGCTGTGCTAAATACAACTATTCAATGAACACAATTCTACGTAAATTTTGAAAATGCCATCTAATTTATTAAAAAATCAATAAAAAGGTTTTGGTAAAACTTTTTCATGCCAGATGCTGTTTACAACAATGAACATGCCAATAAAACATTTGTTCATTCTGTTGTGTTATTTTGGTCATTAAACTTTTGTGGATGAAGAATCCGGGTTCAGAAGAGATTTGTTTTCTTTAAATACCACATTTTGTAACGTATATTGAATAATTATTTCAGTGGTAACGTATGTTTACAGTAAAGTTCTCATAAGAGAGATGGAAAGATGTTAATATTTAACTTTGGAGGATCCTGTCAATATTTCAAAATCAAAATTTTACCCTTTTTTTCCTTTTAAGAAAGAATTAGAAAATAGTGTTAGCAAATGTTGGTTGCAGTTTGAATATAATGATTGAGAATTCCATAATATCTTAAAAGTCCCCACAAGGGGGAAAAAAATCTAATTTTTATTCCATATAAACTCTGTAGCATTCTGCTAAATTTGATGGCGGTACTGTTCTGGGTTTGCATTAGTGGAATTGGTGGTGTTCTCAGAGGAAAACTTGAAGCATTTGTGATGAAGATTTGTCTTTTCAGATCATTTGATTTTCTGATGTAACATGACAGCTATTTGGTTCTGATGCAGGCCAGCTTCCTTGGGATACAGGGGTCAGTAAATGTGCTTTCTGCTTTCAAGGACTGACTCTGTGGAGCAGAGGCGGCCGATTTGTAAGTAGAATGGGTTTGGGGCCTTGTTTGCTTCGGTTTAGTGTCCCTATAAGAGGAAATGGTGGAATCTTCATACCTGCTCCTCATTCTGTGCCTTCTGCCGTTTTTACTGTTTGTTTCGTGTTTGCTGTTTCTAACTGCAGGCGTATTACAAATACCAAGGGTAAAGAAAATACGTATTTCATTATAGAAAAGAAAAAGTTAAAGCTTCTTGCTCTTCAGTGCCTGATAGAAAACACAATGTTGCACTTGAATAATTTCAGTAAAGGAGGTGGTGATTTCAAAATGGATTTGTGACAGTGGGAACAGTAATTTGCGGGAAAGAGATTAATGTGTTAACCTCCCCCAGACTCAGAGAATCAAGTGAGCACCTGTAAGCCAAGGGGCACATTAACTGTGTGTTCCCAGGCCTGGGGCAGTGGAACCTGGTGATTACTCATCTGCTGAATCTTCTGAGGCTGAGGCAGGCCATATGCAATAAAGGGTGACCCTGCTCCCCATGGGTCATGCCAAGGTTTTGAAGCGTTTTTTCTGTGGGGCAGATGAGTTTGTGTCAGCCAGGGACACCCTGTGAGGACCAAGTACCTACATAGCTAAGGCAGGTGCTGAAGGTCAGGGGTCCATTCTGGCCGAAGAAGCCAGAGCTATGGTTTCAGGACTCTGCCTTGTTTATTTAGCTGGTCTGTACAGAGGTTTGCTAGATGAATGTCTACTTCTCAAACGAAGTGTAAGTGATAGTAGTCATGACCAGATAAAAAGTGAGGGGAAGTGCCCTATACTACACAGTGTTTGGTAATCTCTTTCGTAATGAAATGGAAAGTACTTTAAAACTCTTGAGAAAACGGGAAGTACTTTAAAATTCTGAGAAAACGGGGGTGAACTATGCTACATCTAGAAAACAATCAAGTAGGCAGGCTACACTGTTAGGAATGGTATCTAGGCGGAGAGAGGAGACAGCTATAAACTTCCAACATGGTCCGAGCTAGAGTGCACAGCATCAGAGCACTGCAGTGTTATTGCTAAATCTGGAAGTGACCTGTGAATGTATGGAAAACAATAAAATCTTTTATTCTGATTCATTCGCTAGTATTTCCTTTTCAATTGGCTATTTTCCTTCTGAATTTTGTCCCTTTGTTCAGCATCAAGTCTCTAACCAGCTCTTGTACTTGTGACTTGCAAATTGTAGTCTAGAGTATATGGAATAGAAGATAATCTGAATTAGCAAGTTTTTTGTTTGCTAAATAAAAGTATGCCATCTAAACAATTCTGTGTAATTTTTGCAAAACAAATCAATATTTTGGTCACTAGCAGTCAAAGCCTTCTAGGGCCACAAATCCTTAAATCCAATGCAAAATTGTGTGTATGTGTAGTTTTCTAGGGATCTAGTAAATGCTTTTTTAATCAGGTTTGCAAAGGAGTTCACGGTCCAAATAAAGCTTGTAGCCACGTAGGCTTGGTGTACATGAAGCTGGTGTACAGAAGATGCTCCTTCAATGTCGTTCATATGGGGAAAGGGGTACTGTGATCATTAGGTTAGATATATTGTTAATTTTCAAAACGTGGCTTTCAGAAACGATGCTTGACAAAATCAAGAGTGTGTTAAATCATGTGTGACTGTTTAGAGAAGAATGCGACAATCACTAGGGGCCAAGCTAGGAGGGCAAAAAAGTGTGAGGGAGGGATGTGCTCCCCCTTCCCCGTGATAGCACCACCACCTACCTCCCCCTCACCAGTTAACCTGCACAGGAGAAGCTGGTCTTTTGACTGGTCAGAGCCTGAGGATTTACCAGGCCAGGGGATTATTAGTGGACCCGAGAGCCCTGCCTTAAAGGTGAGTACCATGCTCCCCCTCTGCTTCCTTTGCTCCCAACCTGCCCCTTCCCCTGGTATAGAGGGCACAGTTCATGTTCAGCCTTACAATGCTTAAGCAACCCACTGAATTAGAAGGTATCATCTTGTTGAGATACAAATAATGCAGTGGTTCTGTTTTTCCAGTAACTGTGCCAACTGTTTTGTAGAATGCAGTTTTGCACTGGAAGCAGATTTGGGGCAACCCTATAACTTTTAAGTCACTTTGCATTATTCAAACAATCTGACCTTGTTGAAGTTTTTTAGTCATTTGATTTAAAGCGCCTCCCCCCACCACACGCACAGTGGCTGCTGGATGTGCCACTCTCTGCTTGGAGAGGGAAGGAGGCTACGGTCAGAGCCCTCCCTCCCCACTGGCTCTTTTCCGCACCAGCTCTGTGGATGGTGGAAGAGGGAAAAGAGCAGCCTCCTGTGGGTGGTGGTGAGGTTACTGTCCCCTTTTACCTGGTCACCACGAACTCTCGTAGGAGGTAGACGCCCTACGGGTCCTACCAGCCAAGGATTCAACTCCAAACAACACTGGTGGTTCCTTATGAAACTTGACTATCTTTTGCCGACTTCCTGCTGGCAAGGGACATTCCTCTGAAATGCGTACCACGTTATCCCATGATGCCCTGGTCCCCACCAAGTCTTCAACCCTTAATTGCATGTTTCTTCCATGGCCCTGTCTCTCGGGCTGTGGGTGCAGTAGGAATCTATCTTCTTTGCATCTGCCCTCCTCCACCTCACTGCTCCATCCAGCCATCTCTCCCTGATGCTCCTCCTTCCACGGTACTAGTGGCAAGTCAACGTGTCCACCTTCTACACAACCATCCCCCTTTGAGATGTCAATGGCTCCCATATAAATTTTATTTTTTTATTGAAGTATAGTTGATTTATATTGTGTTCATTACTGCTGTACAGCAAAGTGACTCAGTTATACAAATATATATACATTCTTTTTTCATATTCTTTTCCATTATGGTTTGTCACAGGATATTGAATATAGTTCCCTGTGCTATACAGTAGGACTTTTGTTGTTTATCCAGTCTATATGTACCAGTTTACATCTGCTAACCCCAAACTCCCAATCCATCCTTCCCCACCTCCCTCCCCCTTGGTAACCACGAGTCTATTCTCTTATGTCTGTGATTCTGTTTCTGTTTCATAGATAGGTTCATTTGTGTCATATTTTAGATTCCACATATAAGTGATATGGTATTTGTCTTTCTCTTTCTGACTTACTTCACTTAGTATGATAATCTCTAGTTGCATCCATGTTGCTGCAAATGGCATTATTCTTTTTTATGGCTGAGTAGTTTTCCATATGTACCACATCTTCTTTATCCATTCATCTGTCAATGGACATTTAGGTTGCTTCCATGTCTTGGCTATTGTAAATAGTGCTGCTATGAACATAGGGGTGCATGTATCTTTTTGAATTATAGTTTTGTCTGCATATATGCCCAGGAGTGGGATTGCTGGATCATACGGTAATTCTATTTTTAGTTTTCTGAGGAACCATCATACTGTTTTCCACAGTGGCTGCACCAACTTAACATTCCCACCAACAGTGTAGGAGGGTTCCCTTTTTTCCACACCCTCTCCAGCATTTGTTATTTGTAAACTTTTTAATGATGGCCATTCTGACCGGTGGTACCTCACTGTAGTTTTGATTTGCATTTCTCTAATAATTAGCAATGTTGAGCATCTTTTCATGTGCCTATTGGCCATCTGTATTTCTTCTTTGGAGAAATGTCTCTTCAGGTCTTCTGCCCATTTTTTGATTGGGTTGGTTGGTTTTTTGTTGTTGAGTTGTCCCATCCAAACTTTATGAGTGTTTATCTGAAAGTTCCTCCCATAGGTTTTAGCCAAAGGAATAAGTCTAATTTCCCCTGCCTCACAGGAGGTCAGACAGGGAAATAACCTGTTTTCCAAACACTGCCATCTCCCAAAAGGGGCTTTCTTACCACCTCTCTCGTCATCTTTATATAGGGCAATTGAGTTGCTGCTGCTGCAGCGGCACCTCTCAGCAGCCCCTGTTATGAGGTGCCTAGCTCCACAGCTGTCGGCCCTCTGACTTTGGAAACCCAATCTGGCTATCAAAACATAATCTCTAATCTAGTTGCATTTCTTGACTCTCTGGAGGGGATGCACAGACTACAGGAATACTTAACTGCCCTTTATCCCACGCTTCCCTCCCACCACAGCAGGCTCCTGGCTTTTCTCTTCAGCTCTCATCCTTCTGCCCTGCACCCGTTTCTCCTGATCGTGTCAAAAGCGCAAAGAACCAGGCTAGGGAGGCTAGAAAAGCCAGACCCTGGGAGGAGTAAAGAGGGAGCAGGAACAAAACATGAAGAGGGGAAGCTGGGAAGAGTCAGCAGCAATCATTGTTGTTCCATCACAGTCCTCTTCCAGTTTAGTCTAAGGCCATGTGGGTGGACAAGCCAGCCACTCCTCTGGGCGGAAGGTGGGGCTCAGACTTGGAGCCTGCACCACACCCAAACACTTCATTTTCTAATCATCTTGCTTTCCCACTGAGGGTGGGAAAGCGGGTGGGTTGGGATTCATAAAGCTGCACATTGTTCCCCTTTTAGTTGTTTCTGGTTTCAAACAACAAAGACTAACAGCAACTTTATCTGTCATATTGCTGGTTTACTTTAGAAGGAGTCCAGAAATAGTTGACAGAAGGGCTGCTTTCCTCCTCAACGTCATCAAGGACTCAGACGTTTATCCTTCTGAGGTAAGTAGAATAACGGCCGACAAAAGATGTCCATATCCCAAACCCCAGACCCTCTGAATATTTACCTTACATGGCAAAAGGGACAGCAGATATAATAAAGATTAAGGACTTTGCCATGGGAAGATTATTCTGGATTATATATGAGTCACTGGAAGTGAAAAACCTTTCCCAGCTGCAGAGATGGCACCAAAAGACCCAACCTGTTACTGCTGGCTTTGAAGATGAAGGGGGCCATGACCCACAGAATGAGAGCAACCTTTAGAGGCTAAAAAGGGCAAGGACATGGTTTCTTCTCCAAAGCCTCCAAGAAGGCAGCCCTGCTGATGGCCTTGATCTTGATCACATGATCCCAAGATGGCTGCTGCAGCTCCAAATGTCACATCCTAAACACCTGTGCTCAAAGACAGGCAACCAGGGAAGGGGGTGGAGGGTGGGGACATACTTCCTGTAGGCCTCTTTCCTTTTGTCACTCAGGTAAAAAAACCCTTCCCAGAAACTCTTTGGCAGCCTTCTCATTTCCAGGGCCAGAACTGGGTCATGTGGCCATCTCTAGCTGCAAGTGGGGGCTGGGAAAGCAAGTGTCCAGCTTTTTCAGCCTCTGTGATGGTGGGAGAAGCGCAAGAGGGCTGGGATTAGCTGTCACGTAATTGAAATGACAGCATCTACCGTGGCTTCCTTGGCAGGAACTCCGGATCTCGGGAAGGGCAGGCAGGAAGATGCAAGTACCAAGCTCCACCTAACCTTTAACACTTTCCACTTAGAATCGTGAGTAGAGGAGATACACCAGCGTGTTTATATGTGAATTTCAGCCAAGAATTTTGCCAAGCGTCTCATGTTCTTAACATTTTTGTGGCTATGATGACAAAGTGGAACAAGATAATATACCTGCATATAAGCTCCATGAGAAAGTGACCTAGTTTTTAATCTCATGTGCCACTGTCTCCCTGGCACCTAACATAGGGCCTGACATTTAGTAAGTGCTCAATAAATTTTTGGATGAAATAATTTTCAGCCTCTTCTCCAAACGCTCAAATTTACCTTGCCTTCCAGCCACTGTGAATTACTTGCAGTTCCCCCTATATACCATCCCTCCTCCTTGCCTCCCTCCCTCTGCCTGTAGCCCAGAATGCCCTCTCCTATTCCTTCTGTCCTCCTGATATACTATCATCTTTGAAAGCCAGTTTCCATGCCAGCTCTCCCAAGCCACGTGCTCCTTTGAGGATCCCGTAACGCTCTGTTCAGATATCGGGTTGACTGCTTTCATTTTGTCAGTGCTGAGTTTAGTGTATCTCCTTCATTAGGCTGTGATGCCTTCAGGGTAGTACCCTATCTGGATCAACTTGGTACCCCTAGTGCATATCACAGCACCTGGTTCTGAGTAAATATCTGTTGAGTAATAAAGATGTAGAGTGGTCCTGATGATTCTGGACATTGAAGAGAAAACAGCTAATTTTAAGAGATAAACTTGTCAGTATATCCTGGGCATACTGTACTAGATATTGTTTTGACTTCTAGCTCTATCACTTAATCTTTTTGAGTCTCCATTTCTCCATCTGTTAAATGAAGAAAATACTCATGGGTTCAAATATTGAATTAATATGGGTAGACTGTCTAATCTGGTGTCTATCAATCAATCACCCAGGTGACCTTCATATATAGTAGTTTATTATTATGGATTATTATGCTCACTGAAGATCTTACTGTGTTTGGCCCAGAACTGCATTTGATTAAAGAAGCCTCCCCAGAAAAGAGGCATACACATTCCATTTACTCTCTTTCAGAGACAATGAAGCACTGACACTCTTAAGGACTAATTCCCATCCCAAAATGGTTAACATTTCTAACATATTTTGATGCTAAAAGAGGTATGATTCCATTGTCTGGAAAATTTGCTTTATGGAAGAACTTTTTTTTTTCTTTTTGGACAATGCAGGTCATTTCTATTTTATTTTTTCTGGCTGAAAGGGCTTTATATTTATTCAAAGTCAAAAGGAAAAAGAAGTCCAAGAGCTACAAAAGAGTAGTTTAAGTGATTTATGCTTGATTTCTAAATGCAACATGTGTTTATACATAATTTAAAACTTGAAGAAAGCATGCTTATACAATTGTGTGTGACTTTAACATTTAATAACTCTGAATACATGATGGAAACAGTCCATGACACTTGAAAATATTTATAGAACAGCATACAATTCAGTGCTCTTAGCTTGGATATTACAACCATATTTCACAGTCTTGCTTGGCTTGATTTTCTCCATGCAGTCAATAATAGTCTTCAGTTGCTGGTAAGTGATTTTGCAAATTTCATTTATAATCCTGGCCTTAAGATTACCTAAGTACTGTTTCTGGCACGTTAACTTACATATTATGCTCCGGTCATGTGTACCTTCAAAGTTACTGATATAACTGACTGCCACAGGGGACAGTGTCAATACCTCTGTCTCCACTGGAGTGATGGCCACCCACACTGGGGAGAACGCTGGGGAGAATGCTGTTTTTCTAACAGCAGAACTTTAATCTTACAGGGATGTGTGAACTAGTTTGACCTTAGTTCCAGATGTGCCTCAAAAAAAAAAAAAAGGAAAAATCTCATTCTTTATCCTCGTAGGGGGTACTTTTGGTGGCACTGAGGCTGGTGGGGAGAGCACTGGGCTTGGAATCACACCTGGGTGACATCCTGCTCTGGTCTTCACTAGCTGTGTCACTTGGCAAGCCACTTGACATCTCTGAGCCTCCGAGATCCTGACAGACGGGGAGACCAACGCCCCCTTCACCAGGCTGTGGTGAGAGGACATGACACCGCTGCCCTGGCACAGAGGTAGGAGCTGAGTAACTGCTGAGAGGATGAATGCAGGCAACGCGGAGTGAGAACGTTTCACCTGCAGCAGCTGAGGGCAGCGCTTGCCTGTGCCCATGGGGAGAATGGCATGAAAGATTCACTTGTTGCATTTTCGCAGGTTTACGTTTGCAAAGCAGGGCATTCTTCTCCACGTGTTTGAGAGTCAACATTTCCCCAAAACCCATCGTGGGGAAATTCTGCATTCTTTTCCATCCCCTCCCCTCCAACTATTCTCGAGGCAATGTCATACAAAACGAAACGTGCCGTCTGCCAACCAGCAGAGGCGAAGCAGCCAATACTTTGGACCAGTGTAGCAGCCCTATTCTACCTTCAGCCTCCCACACCCTGGTCTTCCCCGGACACCAGAATTGTGATGCATGGGGGAGGGGGGTGGGTGCTGGGCAAGGGTGCAGCCCCTCATGTTGTTTCAAGCCAGAGGGGAAAATGTACTGGGAAGAGGGCACGGAAAAAAAGCCTGGTGAGCCCACACCTAGGGACACAGCTGGGGAAATAAATTAACTACTTCTGTTGCATGTCTACCCATAGAACAGTGGGTCTAAATCTCCTCTCCCTCCAGCAGCTCCGAGGCGGCCCCGAGCTCCCTGAGAGCCATTTCCACTGACAGGCTCCTCTCCAGGTTCTCCAGCTCCCGGCGCACCTCCTCGATGAAGCCGCCGTCTTCGTACTCGTCCGGGACGTCTCTGGGCACCAGGTTCGCTCCGTCATCATCGCGGCCCCCGACGAAGGTGGGCTTGCACATGTACACCAGGCTGTGGCTGCGGAGGGAGGGACGGGGGCGAGGCCCAGGCCCCCAAACTGAGGCCCCACCCTCTGCACAAGCCCAGCTCACTTTCACGGCACCTCCTCTAACATCCTGCCTTAAAGCAGATGCCGAGGGAGGGTCACCTTTGGAGAATGTGCTCCAAGGTGAGCTCCCCCACGTCTAGCCACAGGTCTGTCCTCCTGTAACGGACCCTCTCTGGCAGCCCTGAGGACTCCGGGGTCTGAGAGTTTACAGCCCCCTGCCCACCCGGGCCCCCAGGCAGCAGCAGCCCCTGCTGCACCTGTGGGGAGCCCTGGGCCTTGTGGGCCGGGGCCAGGGTTCTGTCTGTCTCCCCAGCCACCCTGGATTCTGCTGGGAGAGAAGGCGGAGCAGCGGCTGCTGAGTGAGATGCGCACGGAGAACTTAGCCTCTGAGCAGGCCTGGTGCTTCACGTCTCTCCACGGCCTCTACTCTGCTGGCCACTCTCCCGGCTCCCCTCCTACCTCTCTGACTGCACCTTCTGTCTCCTCTGCTCTTTCATTGTGATGGGCCTGGGCTCCCTCCACACGCAATCTTTTTTAAGGTCATCTACTGAGGAGGCTTCAACCCTCACACAGATGAGCCCAAATCTGTACCCCTGGCCACACCTCCTGAGCCCTAGTCCTATAGATCCGCTATTGGACCCTCCATCTGGAAGACCCAAGGACACCTCCAACTAAACCTACCTTAAATTAAATCCACATCTTCCCCCCACCCTGCTCCTGCTCCTGGGTCCCCACTGGGTGGCACCTCATTTGCTCTCAGCCCCCGACAGAAAGGGCAGGTGAGACCTCACCTCTGAGGCTGGCAGAGGAGGCCACTGGCACATGGGCATCGGTCCAAAGCTCCATCAGGCTCCAGCTCCCAGGTGATGAGATCCAGAAGCCGGCTGGCAGGGTCGTGGCAGAGCTCACCCTCCACGGGCAGGGGTGTGCACACAGGAAACAACAGACCTGGAACCAGCTGAGGGTTACCCCTGTACCAGGCAGGCAGGCACCAAAGGAAGGAGCAGAGAAATGGGGTGCAGCACCCCAGCTTCCACCCTGAACCCCAAAGTGGAGGTAGGGATTGAAGAGGTGGAATGGTAGGAAACCAGAATGACGGCATGGGCTCAGGAGGGAACAAGCTGGGAGGGCTGGAGCAGTTAGGGAGGACTGGCTGGAAGAGGTGGTCTTGTGCTGGGTTTTGAGGCCAGAGGTATGGAGAAATTAAGAGTGGAAAAAGGCACTGAAGTTTTTATTGGAGGGGCAGGAATTATTGTAACAAAATATGTGTTCAAAGAAAAAAAAATCTGGAAGGATATAGATAAGACCTTTGCTTATCTGTATCTTCCAGTTTTCCTACATTGAAAATGTATTATTTGTATAATTAAAAAAATGAAAGTAACTATGTTTATATATATATATATAGAAAAATAGAAAAAAAAGGCTGGAGCACAGAACCAACAAAGGCCTGGGGTTGGGCTGGTGAGAAAGGTTGGGACAGCGAGATTCCCAGATGGGCCAAGGAGTAGAGAGAAAAGGAGGACAGGTAAGCTGGACCCGGCCGAGGTCTTGGAAGGCCAACTGAGGAGTGGAATTGAAGTGACAGGACAGGAGCAACCGCAGCTCCCAGAGGAACGATACCCAGGGAGCCGTGTCCTTGAGGCGAACTGCTGGGGCAGCAGGTACCAGGTGGACGAGGGGTTGAAGGAGGGGGTTAAGGGACGGTTTCACAAACACCCGTGGATGGGGAGAGCACCTGAGCAGACCTCACCTGGGAGGGGCAGTGAGAATGGGAGACGGGAGTAGAAGGGGGCCACTCGCAGGAAAGCGGACCAGGGCCAGGTGCTACCCTGAGGCCTGGGGAATGGGTGGAATGGGATGGGGAGGGGGTGCCCTCATCCCACCCATCTGGGGGTATTCCTCCCTTCTTGGGCTCATGCATCCTGAAGGAATTTAATTTCTAGGCATCACAGGGGGAAAAAGAAAAAGAGAGACAGAGAGCTGGTCTTCAGCCCCGGGCAGAAGTTGTGGCGCTGGGACACATACCAATGAGCACTGGGGACCCTGCCTAGGAGAAGGTCCCTGAAAAGGTGTGGTTGGCATGGATGGGGCCCCAGGAGGCCCAGTGTGCTGGAGCTTGGGACAGGGCTTGTCCTGCCCCCAGAGGGGAGCCCACCCACCTCTCTGGAAGGCACAGCACAGCCCCGGCAGGCAGTCCCTCTGGTTGTCACAGATGGTCCCGTTGCCGCCTTTGGTGGCCGTTTTGGTGCAGTGACCCCAGACGCACAGCTGGTCTTCACAACACTCGCTGTCCCGGGTGCAGAGCTGCAGCGGGGAGGGAAAACACAGGCGGCTCACGGACCTGAGGGAGCCCAGCTTGTCCCTGCCCCCAATCCAGAAGCCTGGAGACAGCACAGGTCGGCTAACCCACATCCTCCTACTATAGACAGGAGGAAACCGAGCTCCTTGGTCTGGGGGTGTCTTAGGGAAGTCAAGGGGGGTGGAGGTGGGAGCTGGGCAGGAAACATGACACCTGGGGGAGTCCTATGCAG
Source organism: Balaenoptera ricei (assembly GCF_028023285.1). NCBI lineage: Eukaryota > Metazoa > Chordata > Mammalia > Artiodactyla > Balaenopteridae > Balaenoptera > Balaenoptera ricei. The sequence continues at coordinate 69,407,668 of NC_082646.1, forward strand.
CTTGAGATTTTATAAAGGATGGTTGCATCTTTTCGGTTCCCCCCCAGACTTGGCCTTGCCTCCTTTTCATTAGGTCCCTAATTAACAGTCAGGAAGGAAGATGGCTTATGGCCCACAGACGCAGGCAGCAGCGTGAATCTGAGCAGCTGATTAAATTAGGGCCCAAGCCTGGGCAGCCACATGGACGGGAGGGCACTGGGTGCCTTGGACCTGGGGTCGCACATGTGGAGTGGTGGCACCGAGCAGGCCAGGAGCTGCCTAACCACAGGTGGGGCCAGGCGGGGCAGCAAGAAGCCCTCTATTTTCCAAACTTGTTATTGTGCTGTGTTATTGCCTTAATAACGAAAAGGACCAGAAAAGCCCATATATGGCTTTGTCCAAAACATCTGTTGGGCGGAGGGAGTGTCACTCTTCCCCGGCTTCCCGCTTCTCTCTGGAACCTCCACCTGGAACATGCTCTGGCTTCTTCCTGGGCCTCCTTCTGCCCTCTCTGAGCAGACTGGGAGAAAGATCTGGGGCGTGGGTTGCCCCTTCCCTGCCCAAGGGCTGCCGTGGTGTTGCTGGCTGCGTCTACTGGGATGGTCTTCCCCAGGGAAGGGGCAGGGTGGGGCCTCCTCTGTCCTCCCTCCCCATCTCTGGTATCTATGAGGCGGGCAGGGTGACAGCAGGTCTGCAGACAGCTTTCTGGTCACCCCAGGAGTCAGCCGCACTGGGCACCATGGACTGGCTATTCCAAGCGTGGACACGGTGGGGCCCCATAGGAGGCTTCCAGGAAGCCCAGCTGAGAACCGGGGGACACTGGCCTTCTCCCCCGGGTCCCCTTTTCTGGGCCCCCATGGCCCTGGCGCTGCAGCTCTGGGGGCCTCTGGGCACACTCACTGTCTGCTGGTCCCGGCACGGCTGGCAGGAGTACTCGAAGCTGGAAAACTGGCAGTACCTGCCAGGCCCACAGTCCTCATCAATGATGCACTCCTGGGAGGGAGGGAGGGAGGGGAGGAGAGGAGGGAGCAGCTTCATCAGTGAAAGGCAGATCAGCTGACCCGTGGTGCCCTGGAAGGGCCAAGCCCCACTTTATCCCGCAGTCTTAGCCCACAGGAATGAGAGAGCCCGCCTGGCTCTCTCACTTCAGCATCCACTCCCTCCAGGCCAGCGGGGCCCTCAGCCACCCCGCACGCCTGGGCTTCTGCCCTGCAGGATGCCACACCCAGTGCACGCAATCGAGTTTGCGTGCAGCCCTCCCCCTCACACACCCGGGATGGGAGCACAGAGACTCAGAGCCATTCTTCAACGAGGAGCAGATGGCTTTAATAAGAAGAGCGAATGAGTTCCAGGCCCAGGTGGCTGCACAGGAAGGGCTGGGGTCCCGGCCCAGCAGGGCCCTGCTGACAGTGAAGGGAAGTGCTGGCAGAGGCTGGGCGGCTGGGCGGCTGCCGGGGGGCCTCCTGAGGCTCCTGGTCTGGGGTCCAGGGCTGCCCGGCAAAGGCAGCTGCCAGCTTTGAAACCCGAGGAGGGTGCAGCTGGCACTCAGCCCTCCAGCCCAGGTGCCTCCTCATGGCTGCCAGCCCTGCTCGGCTGGACAAATGGGGGAGAAAGGGAGAGAAGGGATCTGTCCACCCCGAGGCCCGAGGCCCAGGAGAGGGAGGCCACCAGAGAGGCCACTGCGGCCCGGCCACGGTCGCCAGTCACGGGCAGGAGCAGGGCTGCTTTAGCTCCGGGCCTGCTGTCAGGCTCAGGCCCGGGGCTGGCAGCTTCAGAGGCAGGGAAGGGCGGGAGAGGCGAGAGGCATAAGATCCACCACTGCCAGCCCGTCACGGTGCAGCCCCGGCGGGCTCAGCGTCCCCGATCCACCTCGTGGCTTCCCCAGCAAGCAGCAGGGAGGCCTTACTTGCCCCATGCTATCAACCTGGAAACTGAGGCTCAGAGAGGCCCCCCAAGGGGGCCCCCCAAGACAGAACAGCTATCCAGGGCAGGTGGACCCTCTCCACCACCAGCCCTTGGCTGAGGAGGCCTAGGGCTCCAGATGTGGCCGTCAGGGACCCACGGATGAGGAACTCTCCTGAGGCGGGTGTTCTGGGGCCCCAGCAAACCTTATGGAAGGGTCTGGGGGACGGAGGGACCTGCCTCTCCGCTCTGACCTGGGCATGCTCCATGCTGAGAGCAAGTGTGGAGCCTGACCCGGAAAGGCCTGGATGGGCAAGCCTTGGCCTAAGTGGCCTGGGCTGGTCCCTACCTCTGCTCTGTGAGCTGAGGCACCAGTGCTAATGGGTATGGACAGGAGACTGTGAACAGGGTCTTCTAGGGACCCCCAGGGCCAGAGCATGTGTGTAGGCCTGGGGGTCAGCAGGGAGGCTCTGGCCAGGCAGCCTAGGGAATGAAGCTTTGTCCCTGGGAAGTGACAGGTGTCCCCAGGCCAACACTGCAGGCCTGAGAAGATGGGTATTTGGTTCAGGGCACCTGCAGGCTTGGCCTCTGCATAGGAGTGTTGCAACTCCAGCCTGGCACTGACCCCCAGCCTGGCATACCTCAGAGCATGCGGTCATGCTCTGTTCACCAAGCAAGGCTCACCCAGCCAGGAAGACCATCAGTCCCACTGGACACCATCTTCCCACAGCCCCCTCTGAGGGATGACGGGGAAGAGGCCAACCTGGAGACGTGGTACAAGTCACCCCCATGTGCCAGGCTCTGTGCTCATCAGGGGCTCCAGAAGGGACCAGGGCTGACACCCAGAATAAGTGAAAAGTAATTTAAATCTCTACTGTAACTTCTCAAAAAGTGACAAGGGTAACCAAGCAGGACCCAATGGGGCCTTCCTGGGACAGACCCTCACCCCCACCCCATGTCCTCCACCTGCCTCTTGTTTGTAGAAAAACTTTAACCTCCTAGGCCTTCCCTGAGTTCCAAAGAAAAAATTTAATCAGAAAAGTGAGAAAATGCAGAACCAAAGGAAAACAGTCAAGCAAGACAAAATGGTGATAGTTTAGCCATTAAACATGTCCTTGAGCTGTTTTGCAGATACTGAAACCCCCAGCAGGTGGAAGAAGTTAACTGTATGCTGATCACAAGCCCACAGACCCCAGGCAATTGGAACCACAAGACTGATGATGTTGACTCCCAGTTACCTTCCCACCCATCAGAAGAAAGTCCGCAAGCTCATCATGCACATGTGCAACTCTCTCCCTCAACCTGTCTTTACAAACCCTTCCCTGAAAGCCATCGGGGAGTTGGGATCTTCTGAGCTTTACTGCTTGCTTGGCCTTGCAACAAACGCTGCACTTTCCTCACCACAACCCGGCATCAGTAGATTGGCTTTACTGTGTGCAAGCAAGTGGGCCCAAGTTTGATTCAGTAACAAAAGGAGAGCACAGGGCTTCCCTGGTGGCGCAGTGGTTGAGAATCTGCCTGCCAATGCAGGGGACACGGGTTCGAGCCCTGGTCTGGGAAGATCCCACATGCCGTGGAGCAACTAAGCCCCTGAGCCACAACTACTGAGCCTGCGCGTCTGGAGCTTGTGCTCCGCAATAAGAGAGGCCGCGACAGTGAGAGGCCCGCGCACAGCGATGAAGAGTGGCCCCCGCTCGCCGCAACTAGAGAAAGCCCTCACGCAGAAACGAAGACCCAACACAGCCAAAAATAAATAAATAAATAAAAAGAAGCTTTAAAAAAAAAGGAGAGCACACTGCCCAGCACCCTGCAAGATGACCTAAAATTGCTCTTCTCTGTGTCTCCCCAGCGTCCCACTCATCTTGGCCCACGAGCCCCCTCCCACGGCTCTGCCCGAAGTTTCCGTCACCACGGCAGTGCAGCAGCTCAGCAAGTAGGGTCTGCCCTCCCAAAAGGAATCGATCTTGTCCCTGTTCCCAACCCAGCAACCCTAAAAGGTCAGCTGTTTTTACTGGTGAGAAAACTGAGTCTCAGAGGGGCAGAAGGGCTGCCCAAATCAGGGGCTGAGCTGGGGGCAGGGCACTCCATCTGTGTGACCCCAGAGTCCATAATAGCCTGAGAAGCCGACAGGTTTGTAAGTAAAGCACTCAGCCACTGCGCCTTCCTCGACACAGACTCAACTCAGCCAGTTAAGCCAGAAGCATCCTGACATTTCTTCCAAAACAGAATAGCAAGAGCATGGGGTGGGGGGGGGGGGGGGGAGGAGGGAGGGAGGGGTAGAGGGCCCACAGGTATCAAGGCCCTTCTCTGAACCCGGCCACATTTTGAAGCATTGGGATGCAAACGTGAATAGGAGAAGGCCTTTGCCCTCAAAGAATTTATCATTCAATTAAAAAAAAAAAAAGGCAACCCAGCAGAAAAGGAGAGAAGGGTATGAACAGACAACTTACAGCCAGTGAAACTGCTTTGTCTCTTCACGCAGAAAAGATGTTTGATTTCACCAATAATCAAGGAAATGCAACTTGAAAGAGGAGAATACCATGTTTTCACTTAGAACAGAAACAAGAAGTTTGATACTATCTGCGGTAGGCAGAATACTGCCCCCCCGCCAATGTCCACACCCTCATCCCTGGAAGCTGTGGACATGTCATGTTACATGGCAAGGGGACATTAAAGTCACAGGTGGAATTAAGGGTGTTAATCAGCTGACCTGACATAAGGAAAGAAGCCTGGATTATCCAGGTGCGCCCAGTGTAACGGTAAGGGGCTTTGCACATGGCAAGGAGCAGCAGGGTCAGTGTCAGAGCAATGCCACATGCAAAGACCCTCATCCCCAGTTATCCAGACCTAACTGGCTTTGACTATGGAAGGGCCATGGGCCAAGGATCAGTATTTCTCCTACACCTTCCAGAAGGAGCACAGCCCTGCCAATACTTTGATTTCGGTCCAGTGAGACTCCTGTTGGACTTCTGATTTACGGAACTGTAAGATAATAAATTCCTGTTTTTAAACCACTAAACATATGGTAAGCTGTTACAGCAGCAATAGGAAACTAATACATTGCATAATATCCCATGTTGGTAGGGATTTGAGAAACTGAGCATTGCCAGATGGCAATTTGGGGGTAATTAAAATTGAAGTAGATGTTCTTTGCAGGCAATTCATCAGCATCTATCAAAAATGTAATTGCATAGATCCTTTGACCCAGTAATTCCCCTTCCAGGTGGCTATCCTCAGAAACACTCATCCATATGTGCAAATATCCAAGCACAGGGATGTTTAAGGCTATACATCAGTATAATATTTGTAATCCAGAAATAATGGAAATGCCCAATAAGAGGGGACTGATTAAATTATTGTACAATCATTTCGTGGGAAAATGGCACCAGGCAGACATTAAAAAGAATGAGGTAGTTCTTTGCACTGTGATGTTTACAATCCATCAGTAAGTAAAACAAGCAAGTGAAAGAAGCATGTAACCTCACTCCTGTAAAGCAGAATAACAATACGTGTGACACGCGCCTGGACCCAGCACAGCGCCTGGCATGCGGGGGCACCTGATGGATACACGCTGAGTGGATGAAACCACTTGTATGTTACTGGGGCAAACAGGCTAACAAAATGCTGCCCGTTAGCACTGATCTGGGAACCAAAGCAAGAAAATATGCACATTCCATTAACTTGGCTTCTCATTCCCCAAGAATCCTGTAGACTTGGAATTTTTACTACATACTTCCCCTTCCAGATCTTTAATTTAAAAGATATGAGCTGTGGGGGCAGGGGTGGACTTCCCTGGTGGTCCAGGGGCTAAAAGCCCGCGATCCCAGTGCGGGGGGCCTGGGTTCGATCCCTGGTCAGGGAACTAGATCCCACACGCCGCAGCTAAGAGTTCGCATGCCACAACTAAAAGATCCTGCATGCCGCAATGAAGATCCCACGTGCCGCAACTAAGACCCGGGGCAGCCAAATAAATTAAATTAAAGAAAAAAAAAAAAGATATGAGCTAAGAGCCCCTGCTGTTCACAATTCTCCATCAAGCAAAGAACAGGTTCATCCTCAGGAATATCTTCCTTTCCCTAAACTGACTCCTACGCAGAACAAAGCATTCCCTACAAAGTCACAGTGAAGCAATTAATTTTTTTCTAGGTATGGAAAAATTTTTGGCATGGAACCTTGCCAAACACTTTTGAAAAATCCAGATACACTAAAGCAATGGTTTCCTTTGCAGACATGTTTCTGCTACCTGCCAGGGGCTCTGGCAGGTTAGTTCAGCATGACTGACCCCCAAGAAAGCTCGGTGCTTCTGTGTTAACGGTCTGCTGGCTCGCTTATTGTGGATGTGCATTCCCAGCAGCTAGAAATGCTAGAGATGCTCTTTGAGAATTGTGATCATACTGGAAACCGTGGAACTTCCAAGTGTAAAGAACCCCTAGAGGCCAAAAGAGCAGAAACTGAATTCTGGTTTTGCCACTTCATAGCTGTGACCTATCTCACGGGGCTGTGAGAATGCCAAAAAATTTTTTAAAAACGAAAGAAAGAAAAGAAAAGAAAAGAATGAAGGGGTCATGTGAGCACCACGGAGCAGGTGGGATGAGGTGCTGGGGTGAGATGACAAGCTGAGCCTACACCAGCTGCCCACGGCGTTCTGGCACCAGGCCCAGGCACGGCCGGGTCACTGCTGCCGCCACTCAGCACCAGTTCTCCTGAATCCCCCCAGCGCGGGCCTTAGTACCCACACTTCCCAGATGTGGAAACTGAGCTTTAAGGTGAAGCATCTGTCCAGAGTCACCCAGCCCAGACGTGGCGTTGCGAGTCCAAGCCAGTGGGTCTGACCCTGAAGACAGGATCCTTCCATCTCCCCTCCTGGGAGGATCACCTCTCTCCCTTCAGCACCAACCAGTCTCCTGTGCCTCAGTCCCAGCTTAGCAGAGCCCGCCTGGGACAGGGCCCCAGGCCCCACACATCCCCGGAGACTCAGGGCCAAGGCCACGGCCCGTGGGCGTCTGGGCCTCAAAGCTGGGTCACTTAGAACCAGCTTCTTCAGAGGCTCCTCCAGTCCTGGCCACTCGCTGTCTGTCCCCGCTCCTCCCTCCCATCCTGGTGGGGAAGGCTGACAAACAGCCTAGAGGCCTGCCGTCAGGGCCCAAGCCGTTCAGAGGACGGGTCTTTGTTGTTCTGAGGACGGAGCTATGTTTAGAAGGCGCTCCGCACAGCGCTCTGCTCAGAGGCCGGCGGGGAGGCGGGGCTGGCAGAGAACACGCTGGAGATTTGGCAGGATGCTAGGCCGGGAAACGGCCCTGGCACTTCAACACTACCATGAAATACTGGAAAATGGCAAAGGAGCCATTCTGCGTCTTTGATTTTCCATTTCAGAGTTTATCAGGGGAGGCAAAGGAAGGGGGAGAAAACAGCACAGGAACCCCACGAGGCCTTCCTCGGCTTCTGTGTGGCGAGCGGTGGGGGAGCTCAGCTTCTCTGTGGCCCTCCTGCTGCCACACTTCGCTTCTCACACTGGCTGGGACATGTTGTCCATGGTCCCCGGGAATCCAGACATTCTTATATCGAGAGGCCTAAAGGAGGAGGCCACCAGGGGGGCCCCTGCCAGGGCACATGAAATGAAGGCCCAGGGGACCTCCACCAGCTGAAACTCGCTGGCCCTTGGAGCTACACCCCCTGCAGCAGGGAAGGTGCAGAGAGCGCCTGCTGCGTGCCAGCACCTGCTTGGGCTTCCATGGCTCTCTCTATCCTCACAGCCCCGTGAGGTCACTTCACATCCCCCAGCATGTGCCTGGCGCAGAGTTGCCATTCAGTTAAAAATACATAGATGAACCAAAGAACAATCTCCACTTTGCAGATGAGTAAACTGAGGCTCAGAGCCCAAGGTCATCGATGGAGTTGGAAACACTAAGATGTAAACCCAAGTCCATCAGACCCCCAAGCTGAGGCTCACTGACCTTCCACCACACCCTGTTGCCTCTGAATACCCAGGTACAGGTTGAATTATGCTCCCCCCAAATTCATATGTTGAAGCCCTGATTCCTAGTACCTGTGAATGAAAAATGTTGACTGCCATATCAGTAAACAAAGGATGTTGCACCCATCAAGCCATCACATTACAGCTGCCCCGAACCATGAGCCCTGAGGGAACTCAGGACGGAGACAAACCAAAGGGGCTGCCCACTGCCAAGCCCTCAGCCGTTGCAGTCACCCCCAACTGTGCACCCCGGGGGAATTCAGAATGGAGAAAAGCAGGGTACTGGCCCCAGACAGCTGAAGTGAACATCAAAGGAATGATTTCAGTGAGCCCAGACTCTTGCATCTTCCCATACATAGAAAAGAGCTAACTTCCTTAACTTGAGATATCTGGTTTTCTTTTATTAATAGTAATCTTTTGATGTCCTGACTACCTGGCCTTTGTTACAAAAACTCCTATATATCCTGGCTCCCCACCCTTGCCTCTTCGGAACGGTCCCTCAGAGTGATCTGAGAGTCCTCTCTTCCGGGCTTGAAGTCCTCAGAATGTCCACCGAATAAAACATAACTCTCAACTTGCAGGTTGTGCTTTTTTTTTTTTTTCAGTCGACATACCTCAGAATGTGACCGTATTTAGAAATAGGGCCATTGCAGATATAATTACTTAAGATGAGGTGATTAGGGTGGGCCCTAGACTGATACACCTGTTGTCTTTATGAAAAGGGGAAATTTGGACACAGAGACAGACACAGCTGGAAGGAAGACGTTGTGAAGAACAGAGAGAAGATCTACAAGCTGTTCCCTCAGAGCCCTCAGAGGACCCACCTCGGCCAACAGCTCGACTTCAGACCTCCAGCCTCCAGAGCTGTGAGACAACACATTTCTGTTGAGTCACCACCTTGTCACCTAGCTTGCGGTACTTTATTCTGGCAGCCCTAGGAATCTTACACCCGCCACTCCCAACAAGCCTGTGGCCAAATCTCCTCTGTTTCGGACCTTCCACACACATCCCGCCTCTGTTGCTGAGCTTCAAATCTCCCTCGGGGTGGGGGCCGGAGGTATGACAGAGGGGATGGGGGTCGGTGGCAGGGGAAGAAGACACGGCACATTCTGAAGGATTTTTACCCCAGGGACCAGAACAAGGTTTCTGCGCTGAGCCCAGAAACTTTCAACCAGCAAGTGTTTGGCCCCAGGCCCATGCTCTGGTTACAGAGTTTGGATGGATGGTCTTCTCCTGGCCCCAGGTGTGCAGTGGTGGTGCCGGGCCCTGAATGCTCCTGGGATGCGGGGATGGTACAGTCTGAGATAAACAAGTGTCCCTCCCAGACGTGGGGCTGTTCTCTGAGCCCCGGCCCTCCTGAGCAGACTGTGGGCACCAACCGTCCTCATCTGCCCAGAACTGGGGGGCTTCCTGCAGTGCCTGCGGGCCCTGCAGTGCCAACACTGGGAAAGTCCCGGGCACTCTGGGAGCACACACCCTCACACCTCCCTCTCTGGGCCCTGTCGCTGCACTCAACGCACTCTGGTTACTCCATGTCCTCCAGCCCCTCAAGGCCACGTGGCACCAGTGTACCTGGGGTTGGCATGAGGGTGAGCTGCAGGCTTTGGGGCCCAAGCCGGGAATTGAATACAGGTTCACTTACAAGCTGGGTGACCTTGGGCAAATTACTGAGCCTCTCTGTGCCTCGATTTGTCTGTAAAATGAGAAACCTCAAGAGGCTGTTGGACAGATGAAAAGAGATAAAATGTGCATGCTCTTGGAACAGTGCCGGGGCCCCCAGGACTCAACCCCCAGGGCGCACCTCTGTCTGCGCTCTTAACTCACTGCAGGAGCTCAAAAGGTGACCGTGGGAAGCCTTGAGTAAGCTTCTGAGCTTAAGTTCAGGCCAGTAGATCTCATTCTATAGTGAATACCTGTCCTACTGAAAAGACCCAGAATGTCAGGTCTAGCCAGGGCTCTCCATCCATCACCACAAGACAACCTCCTGCTTCACCCTGGAGCCCTCTGCTGTGGGGAGACAGGAGGAAGGAGGACAGGTGCACAGAAGCACAAGGGGGGCCCAGGGATGCCCAATTACAAGAGGGCATGCAAGCGGCCAGGAGACACACGATTCAATCACCCTGGGTGCTAGGCACTTGGCAACCCTCATCTCATCTCATCGTCTTCCAAAGTGAGCAAGAGAAGCCCAACTTTACAGACCAAGGCAGTGAGGTCACTTGCCAAGGTCATGGGTAAGAAGTGGTAGGGCGGGGCACTCAGCCCAAGAGTTCCATCTGACCCTGACCCAGTGCTCTAGGGAGAAAAGGGCAGACCCCAGGGAGCAGGCAGGCTGGGGGCCCAGGCCAGGGGGCAGGAGGGAGAAGTGTGGGGCAGGAGGCCTCTGGGGGAGCCTGGGAGCTGCCAGCTCTGCCGGCAAGGCAGGGCAGGGCAGGGTCTCCAAGGCTGGGCCCTGGTGCACATGCCCAGAGGGCTGGGAGCGGTGCTGAGAGCAGCGGCAGGCGGCCTCCCCTTCCTTCTACGGGATCTGCTGGGAGCGGTGCTGAGAGCAGGCGGCCTCCCCTTCCTTCTACGGGATCTGCTGGGAGCGGTGCTGAGAGCAGGCGGCCTCCCCTTCCTTCTACGGGATCTGCTGGGAGCGGTGCTGAGAGCAGCGGCCTCCCCTTCCTTCTACGGGATCTGCTGGGAGCGGTGCTGAGAGCAGCGGCCTCCCCTTCCTTCTACGGGATCTGCTGGGAGCGGTGCTGAGAGCAGCGGCAGGCGGCCTCCCCTTCCTTCTACGGGATCTGCTGGGAGCGGTGCTGAGAGCAGGCGGCCTCCCCTTCCTTCTACGGGATCTGCTGGGAGCGGTGCTGAGAGCAGGCGGCCTCCCCTTCCTTCTACGGGATCTGCTGGGAGCGGTGCTGAGAGCAGCGGCAGGCGGCCTCCCCTTCCTTCTACGGGATCTGCTGGGAGCGGTGCTGAGAGCAGGCGGCCTCCCCTTCCTTCTACGGGATCTGCTGGGAGCGGTGCTGAGAGCAGGCGGCCTCCCCTTCCTTCTACGGGATCTGCTGGGAGCGGTGCTGAGAGCAGCGGCCTCCCCTTCCTTCTACGGGATCTGCTGGGAGCGGTGCTGAGAGCAGCGGCCTCCCCTTCCTTCTACGGGATCTGCTGGGAGCGGTGCTGAGAGCAGCGGCAGGCGGCCTCCCCTTCCTTCTACGGGATCTGCTGGGAGCGGTGCTGAGAGCAGGCGGCCTCCCCTTCCTTCTACGGGATCTGCTGGGAGCGGTGCTGAGAGCAGGCGGCCTCCCCTTCCTTCTACGGGATCTGCTGGGAGCGGTGCTGAGAGCAGCGGCAGGCGGCCTCCCCTTCCTTCTACGGGATCTGCTGGGAGCGGTGCTGAGAGCAGGCGGCCTCCCCTTCCTTCTACGGGATCTGCTGGGAGCGGTGCTGAGAGCAGGCGGCCTCCCCTTCCTTCTACGGGATCTGCTGGGAGCGGTGCTGAGAGCAGCGGCCTCCCCTTCCTTCTACGGGATCTGCTGGGAGCGGTGCTGAGAGCAGGCGGCCTCCCCTTCCTTCTACGGGATCTGCTGGGAGCGGTGCTGAGAGCAGGCGGCCTCCCCTTCCTTCTACGGGATCTGCTGGGAGCGGTGCTGAGAGCAGGCGGCCTCCCCTTCCTTCTACGGGATCTGCTGGGAGCGGTGCTGAGAGCAGCGGCAGGCGGCCTCCCCTTCCTTCTACGGGATCTGCTGGGAGCGGTGCTGAGAGCAGGCGGCCTCCCCTTCCTTCTACGGGATCTGCTGGGAGCGGTGCTGAGAGCAGCGGCAGGCGGCCTCCCCTTCCTTCTACGGGATCTGCTGGGAGCGGTGCTGAGAGCAGCGGCAGGTGGCCTCCCCTTCCTTCTACGGGATCTCCAAGTCAGCTTTCCCTGTTCCTCAGAGTCCTTTTTTGACCTTAAGACCAGGCCAATCGCAGGAGCTGTGACACTCACGCACATTTGTCTCGAACACAGCAGGGTGCCCCCAGCCTCTCCTAGAGGCTGCCCTGGAAACTCTCAGCCTGAGCTGCAAACCTCACCCAGGGTTGTGGCCTGACCCACGCTGCAGGGATCGCCCGACGGAAAAACCCAGGCCAGAGCCAGGAGCCGACGCCAACTATCGTTACCCTAAAGTCCCAACATCTGCAAAGGCCTGGGGCTCCGGGGCTGTTCCCACCAATATCTCTTCCCCAGTCACAAAGCCCGTGAAAGAGGAAAATGCGGCCCCAGTTGGGCTCAGCACACCAGGTGTGGAGAACCATACCCCCGAGCCTTCGGTGCCCACATCACTCAGGACACGGTCCTGGAGTTCTCCTCTCCTCCTGCCCCCCCAGAGGTCTGGGCCCCCCCAGACCTCGGGCCCTCTGGGGAGACCGTCACACCCACAGGTCCTCAAGGATGGAGAGGGGTCTTCCAGACTAAAGCCTGTCCCACAGACAGGCCACAGAGACAGGCAGCCCCACACTCACGGAACTTCCCAGCACATTCTTTTAGCCTGAGCCATGTTGCCTCTGGGGAATTTATACCCATATTTAATTCCAAAAAAAACTTATTCACGTGCCCAATCTGTGTCTAACCAATTGAGTGTTGTCACCGCCTGGGTTAGAAGCAGTGGAATGAGCCCTCCACCCTCTCCCCATCCACGTTTCTGAGGCTCTGAGTCTGCACGGCCCCCACCTCCCATTCCAAAGGCCGACTTTGAAGGTCTGACCTTCACCAAATACACACGGGACACAGTTGGTGCAGAAGATACCTGCTGCCCAAGTCATCAGGAGCCTAACCAGAATTGTTCTGAAAGCTGCTCCAGCAGAGGGGCCCTGGAGGAAGCTGAGGCTGGACTAATTCAATCATTGCCAAATTGGAGGAGACAGGCAGCCCTCCAGGCCCAGGGAATGGCCAGACTGCATCTGTGATGGTGGCATAATAACAAAGTGTGACAAGGGGAGAAGTGAATAAAAAACAGGTATGCCCCCCTGTGACCTGAGAGACGGGGGCCTGAGGTTCCGGCACGGGGAGCTCTCTGCCTGCACCAGGCAGCACCTGGAACCGTGAACTGCCCCCTTGGCTGGAATTCTCACTCCCCCAGCAACCCTCAGACAACCAACCTGGCTCCTCAAGACCCTGACACCAGATGGGGGGTGTCCTGGATGGGGCGCCAACGTTCCTGCCACTGGAAAGAGATGTTCCTCACCCGTGCAAACTAATAACCTACACATCAGTGAGGTCTGAGTTCAGTTCACAAGAGGGCCAAGGATGTCCAGTGTCTGGATCCGCAGGGCTCAAGGGTCCTAGCAAATTCACCCAGGTTGTGAGTCCCGGTGAGACCTTCACCCTGAGGACACTCCATCTTGTAACTCACTGTCTTCCCACCTTCTCTGCCTACAATGACCCGAGTCCAATCTCTGCACGGCACACAGAGCCCTTCACGGTCAGTTCCCAACCTGCTTTCCAGTCCAATTTCCTGACCTCCCCAAGACCCAATTTTGGTCACTGCTTCTAGAATGCCCTCACTTCCCTGCTCTGCCAATTCATCGTTAAGGAGCAACACAATGTGTCCTCCTCAGACACATCCCTGACCCTCCCCACTGGGCAGCGGGGGCCTGTCTCCTGGGTGCCCCTGGCCCTCAGTATCCACCCCAGTGAAAGCCGGGTGAAGAGAAGAATACGTTTGGGCTACAAAGACCAACAGGCATTTATAAGACTTGCCAAGACTGACACTGGGAGAGCCAAGATTCAAGCTGTGGAGGCTTCAAGTGTCTGTAATTGGTTTTTCTCTCTGAGGAGTGACCCCGTCCAGCAGCAGCCAAGGTGACCGGTGGCTGGCTGGTCATTTGTGTCTCTAGGCAACCCAAGGCGGGACGTGCCTCAATTCCCAAAGCCCTCTGAGACCTTCACTTGAGTCACTGGCCTGGTCTCACCAGAGCACTTATAGCATCTATGGATTGTTTTTTGAAATAGGTAGTTGGGGGGACTGAAAGGGCAGTCCCTCAACTACCCCATCCAACCTAGGAGAGCACCTAGGCTCACTTTTTTTTTAGTTAATTAATTTATTTATTTTATTTTTGGCTGCGTTGGGTCTTCATTGCTGTGCGCAGGCTTTCTCTAGTTGCGGCAAGCGGGGGCTACTCTTTGTTGCAGTGCACAGGCTTCTCATTGCGGTGGCTTCTCTTGTTGTGGAGCACGGGATCTAGGCGCACGGGCTTCAGTAGTTGTGGCTTGCGGGCTCTAGAGTGCAGGCTCAGTAGTTGTGGCGCACGGGCTTAGTTGCTCCACAGCATGTGGGATCTTCCCAGACCGGGGATCGAATCCATGTCCCCTGCATTGGCGGGCAGATTCTCAACCACTGCACCACCAGGGAAGTCCCTAGGCTCACTTTTAATGAATCTGATACAGTGATGCTGCATGACTTTCAAGGCTAGGTCATGAGAGGCAACACAGCTTCTGCTTGGCTCTTTCCCTCTTCAGATGCTTGCCCTCTGACCCAAGGCTCCATGCTGGGAGGAAGCCCAGGCTGTGGAGAGGCCGCAGCACCAGCTAATGTCCCAGGTGACAGCCAGAAGCATGAGTATGAAGAGCTTCTAGATGATTCCAGCCTTAGCCACTGAGTCACCCTGGCTTCAAGTCAGAGCTGTCAGACTCTGGAGCAGATATGAACCATCTCACTGAACCTTGTCCAAATTCCTAGCCCCTAATCCACGAGCGTAACAAATGATTGTTTTATACCATGGAGACTGGGGTAACAGATCACCCAAGCACAGTACATCCCAAACTTGCCCTTTGCCTTGCCAATCTTCCCGCCTGGCACCCTGGTGATGACCTCACGTCTCAGTGGGTAATGCCGGTGTCTATACAAGGCTCACTCCCCTGCTGGTAGGCAGACAGGAAGCATGGCAGGCCGTGTCCTCAGCAGTCTCGGGCAGTTGTTTAGAGCAAGGAGGCCAACTCCATATCCCTCTGCTTGGTCACCTGCTTGGTGGCTGATTTTGTGAACTCTTTCGTCTCCACTCTGACCCTCTCTGGCCTCGGCCAGGCTATGGCCTCCTCGGTCTTCTTGGCTGCTCTCCAAGCCAGGCAGGTTTGATGTCATTTTCCTTGGCTGGACATCTCCGCTCACTGTTCAAGAGTCCAGCAGAGCTAGAATTCCTATGAATCCACATGGTTTTTCATAAAATATCAACCCTTGTTGGTGGTGAGTCTCCAAAGTAGCTGCTGACAGCTCCCTGTGGTCCTGGTTGGTCTCTGAGGCAGAGGCCACCCCCACATCCCAGCCTGGACCCCGTGGTACTGGCAGGGAAGTCCACGGCAAGGGTCTTATACCTTCTCTCTTTTAACATAAACATTCTGAGCAATGAATGGCCACTGGAAGCAACATCTGGGACGTGATGGTGGGTCCTCCAAGGCTGTGCTGTGTCCCAGGAGACAGGAGCGCCCCTGGACTCCACTGCGTCGGGGGCCTCGAAGGAGACACAGGAGGAGACGCCTTCGGGGAACCGTGAGCAGCCCCCCCTGCAGCAGAGGATGGGCTCTCCCGGAGAGAGGGATCTGGGTGTCATGGAAGGTCTCCCAGGAGCCAGCTCCCGGGAGTCATGACAGGAGTGTCTGTGGGAAGGCACGTCTCGGTCCTCGTTTCCACCAGCTTCTTGGCACTGGTCCACAGCACAGCCGCTGCTGTCCCCTCAGCCACAGACTCAGCCACCTCGGGCAAATCTCCATCACCTTCCTCTTCCTCCTTTCCTGGTTCAGGGCTGAAATTGCTGTGTGGCTCACGTCTTCATGCACATTCTGTATCCCCTCGGCTCCAGTCCTGCTGGGGCCTTGGCCACTTTTTGGGACACTTGCAACCAAATCAGAGGTCCCCTCGGTGCTGGCATCTGCCCCAGACAAATAACGTTCCGCCATGGAGGGCAGTGAGCCGTTGCCATGGCAGAGGTGTTCTGGGCCTTCGTGCGTCTGTGACTAGGGGAGGCCAAGGCCAGTGCCAGTCACAGGCGAGAAGGATGCTCGCAGGTGGCTGCAGTGGGCGGGATCCACTCAGGGCCTGTGGGGACCAGAGATCTGTGTCCCCACCCTCACACAACTCCTCATACAGGCCCTAGTGAAATCACCTCGCTTTCAAACAAAGCAATTACCAGGATGAAACTTAAATCACATTCATATTTACCTGCACCCAGCTAAGCCCGGTATGGTTCACACGATCGTGTGATTCCTTCATTCATTCACAGGAAAGGATAATGCAGGAGACGAAGTAGGAACAGAGTAGGTTTCAGGGGCAGGGTATGAGTGACTGCTTAGGCTTTCCAGTAAGTAAGCTAGTAGGTTCTGAGAGTGTTTTTACTGCTCAGTTACATTTTGATTCTATTTAAGACCCTCCCTCCATCACTGGGGATAGGTGGAGTCTCTCCATATTTACTCACTTGGTTTCTTTTTACTCTTTTCGCATGAGTTAGTGAGCTGACTCGGCCTAACCCAACCCCTTCAAATTGTTTTTCCTTTGCCTTGGGAAGAAAGTCATGAATGTGTCATGTCCCAAAACATGCTTAGCCCTTGGAGAGGGTGCCTACGTAAGATCCAGTTTCTCAGAGTAAAGCATTCTGAGGCTCGGGCCCGAGGTGCGCGTGCTGGAGAGAACTGGGGGTGGTGAAGACCAGCTCATCTTCCTTCTCTTCTTTGTCCATCCCAGTGGCTCGGGGCTGAGTCTGCAGGACAGCGGTTCAAGTCTTCTCCAAGGAAGAACAGACTACAAGGGGGTGTATGATCCCTCCCCAAAACATCAAAAATCTCCAATGGGACGTCCTGTCTGTGTCCTCAAGCTGATCCACTGGTGAAAAAGGCCTCAGAGGGAGGCGGAAGTCTGGAGATACGTCAGGAGGTGGCTCAGGCTGCCAAGCCCCAGCCAGGGCCTCGGGCCTTCCCAGAGGAAGACTCGCCTCCACCGGAGCCCTAAGCTGCAGGGGTCTGCAGGCTTCCCACCTGGCCCACCTGGTGTCAAATGGCAGATCTGGGACCACCTGCACATTCCAACTCTGAGATGGACCCTGACCCTGCATTTTCAAGAGCCCCGCAAAGCCGGTGATCAGAATTTTTTCAAACTTCAGTTTCCTGCGAACAGGTCTGCAGAGCCCTTAGGCTTCAAATACCTGAACGGAGGCTGGCATTACTGGGGCCTGGAGGTCACGTCCCATCCACAATGGGGGCAATCCCACTCCAGGGAATGCAACGGACAGATCCCCTTCAACAACCTTCCCTCTGCCAGGGAGGCCACATCTAACTCTGAACGACTAAGAGGCCCCAGTGTGGGCACTGGCCCCTGGCCTTTTTAAAAACAGGGGATCTTAACATTTTTCACGCCATGGACTCCTATGACAGCTTAACAAAGCCTACAGATCCCTTCTCAGAATAATGCATTAGGTAAATAAAGGAAAACACACAAGACTACAAAGGAAAATGATTGCACTGAGATACAGTTATCAAAATATTTTGAGGGCTTCCCTGGTGGCGCAGTGGTTGAGAATCTGCCTGCCAATGCAGGGGACACGGGTTCGAGCCCTGGTCTGGGAAGGTCCCACATGCCGCGGAGCAACTAGGCCCGTGAGCCACAACTACTGAGCCTGCGCGTCTGGAGCCTATGCTCCGCAACAAGAGAGGCCGCGATAGTGAGAGGCCCGCGCACTGCGATGAAGAGTGGCCCCCGCTCGCCGCAACTAGAGGAAGCCCTCGCACAGAAACGAAGACCCAACACAGCCATAAATAAATAAATAAATAAAATTAAAAAAAAAAATATATATATATATATATATTTTGAGATACAGTGTTTATGGGCTTCTTCATTAACACACTGAGCAGTAAGACCTACTGGCTGGTCTGACAATAACCTTAATTTCTAAGTAGTGATGAGCGTAAATGCTGTTTCAAGTCATCTGCAACAGTGGCGAGAGAGCACAAAAATATGCCTGACTGCCACCGGTAACGAGGGAACTGCTAATGATACTGTGGTTTGTTGCCTACTTTCAAGATTGAAGGAAGTGCCACTTTAATTTAAAAGTTGGTGAAAATCAAAGTGCGCTTCTTTTCCATGAGTTCTATCCAGGTTAAGAAGGTGTTTCTAATGCATGTCCAAGGTTAAGGGCTACTCCTTTAGTGCCTCCCATCTAGCACCCTCTTTAAAAGATACATCTCAAAGGATTCCTTCAAGTTCTTTAAAAAAAAAAAAAAAAAGATGAAGAAAATGTAAGGTAACAGAAAACAAAGTTGTCCCCTCCATGCAGAAAAAGTCACTTCCCCAGGCAACTGCCAGGCCTTTGGATGGGAAAGCAGCCTGGCATCCCCCCTGGGCCTCAAATGGGTTTCTAAAGCCCTTGGTCCTGGCCTCTTTCCTGCTGTCAGCAATTATGCTTTCCCTCCCCCCAACAATTACCACAAAGTTCACCACAGTGAGGACTGAAAAAGGGGCTTGTGGAATTGTTAAACCCTCCAAGTTGAACCATTTGTGCTAATGAGCTTGGAAAAAGTCTTAATATGTTTCCATCGTGGAAAAACACATGCTCTGACCTCGTTCTGCTCACAAGTGGCCGCATCTTATTTTGCTTCATCTTCATGCAATGGCAGGGGACACAGAAAGCTACAGCTCTAAGGGGGAGGCCGTGGGCCGTGGTCTAGGGAGAGTGGTCTGGGCACACCTAGGTTTTCTGCCCCAGACACCCTGGAGCCACCCATCATCATGATGGCCCCAGCGCTGCCTGCCGAGGTGCCGGTGCCGAGGAATCTACCCCCATCACCGGGTCTGCTCCAGCTCTCCAAGCCGAGACCCTGGCCACGGGCTATAAAAGGGACACACTACCCCTACGGTAAGCCCCCAGGTCCGCTTCCTTCTCAACACTCCTTGCTGGGTAAGTCATTTAACATCACTGGGCTGCAGTTTCCTCATCTGAAAAATGGGAATGACAAACCCGAACCAATTATGTTGCTAGGAAGATTAACGGCGATACGTGTGTCCACATATCATGGCCTGGACCAGACCTTCAGTTACTATTAGTGACCTTCCCATCTGCCCCTTTTGTAAAGTAGTGTATGGTAGAAGAAGGCTAGGCTTTGGAGTAAGACAGACCTATTTCCAGATCCTAACTCTGCCACTTACTAGCTGTACAACCTTGGCAAGTCACTCTGTGCTTCCTCATCTTTAAAGCGGGGCTGGTACCCCCTGTTTTAGGTGGGTTTGGTTAAAAGTTAAAGAAAATCACTTCTATGAAATGGTCCACAGTACCTGGCACATAGTAGATGCTCGATGAATATTAGTTCTCTTCCCTTTCTCTCACCCTCCAAATCCTAGCAAAGTTGTCGGGGAGGGGAACAGTTCCGCCAAGGCAGGCACCGAGCATGACTTTGATTTAGCCTTTCTGCAGGGCGTGTGTTCTCCCTGGGGAAGGAGGTCCTTGCAGACATCATGGGGAAAAAACAGGACCCAAAAGCAATGGGAAAAGCAAAAGGCTACTGGGAGGGGGGGTGGGAGGCTGACCCTATGGCCTGCTTCTTGCAGGGCCTGAGAGGGATGGGGTCTGTTGGCCCCTGGCCACTTTGAGCCACCAGGGACCCACTGGCCTGGGGAGCAGGCCTCCTCAGTCTGCGAGGCAAGATGTTTTTCCACCCTGACTGCTACTCACCAGGCAGTGGGCTCTCTCTGCTTTTTGTACCTGCTTCCTCTTCTGGGAGGCCATGAATTATGAGACTGTGGAAAATTCAGACTGTGGCTGTATTTTCCACATCACATCATTGAAATGTGTCAGTGGCCAAACTTCAAATACAGGTGCCTGCCACCCACTTAAAATGCTCCTCCTCGGTGGTTTAGAATGTTCCCCTTCAGGGGCACGGGTCTCATACC
Organism: Balaenoptera ricei; assembly: GCF_028023285.1. Lineage (NCBI taxonomy): Eukaryota > Metazoa > Chordata > Mammalia > Artiodactyla > Balaenopteridae > Balaenoptera > Balaenoptera ricei. The sequence goes on from NC_082646.1 coordinate 69,427,411, forward strand.
CGACCAGTGGCGAGAGCAGAAGAAATCGGGTGAGAGATTCTACAGTTTCCTAACCCTGATAGCCTCTCCCAGTGACCCCCAAGGGGCTCTGCCATTCTTGGGAGGGAAAGAGCCCTGTGTTTATGGCCATGCAGTGGTCCTTTTGTGATTCTGATTCTTCATTTTGAACATTTGGTGGGGGGGGTGTTCAATGACTCTTGATATAAATGACAGGAATGGAACTAGGTGGTGGAAGGTGCGTGATAACCTCTTCAAAACCACCCCAAATTATGGCTGCAAGCTTCCATGACTTTTTCTATCAGAAATGTATCTTTTTATTGAAAAGGCCAGTTTATATCTGGTTTCAGAGGAATAGGAACCCATTTTACCATTCAACCATCTACCATGACTTTGGGAATTTAACTTCTCTAAACTCCAGTGTCCTCATCTGTAAAACAATACCTACTTCCAGGACATCCCTGGTGGCGCAGTGGTTAAGAATCCACCTGCCAGTGAACTGATGAGGATGAGTATAATTTTTGTGACTTTCTGTCTGAATTAAAAAAAAAAAAATCCAACAAGGACTCAGAGGCAAAGAATATACAAATCAATTTTCACTGCAAAGTAAAGGAGCTGTTACAGTGGAGGATTACTGGACTGAATGTCAATATTATGACATAGTATGAGTGTGTTTCATGTTTGGTAATTGCAATCATTGTTGCTTTTGTTGTGGTCATCCATGTACAATACTTGGTGTCAGTCTATTTATCTCTTGTAAAATTAAATACAGTGTGTGTGTGTGGAAAAAAAAAAAAAAAAAAAGAATCCACCTGCCAATGCAGGGGCTGCGGGCTCGATCCTTGGTCCAGGAAGATCCCACATGCCATGGAGCAACTAAGCCCATGTGCCACGACTACTAAGCCTGTGCTCTAGAGCCCGCGAGCCACAACTACTGAGCCCGCGTGCTGCAACTACTGAAGCCCATGCGCCCTAGAGCCCACATGCCACAACTACTGAGCCCATGCACTGCAACTACTGAAGCCCGCACACTCTAGGACTTGCGTGCCACAACTACTGAGCCTGTGTGCTTCAACAAAGACCCAACGCAGCCAAAAAAAAAAAAAAAAAAACCTACTTCTCAGTATTATAAAAATTAGAAAATAAAAGATGTAAAGATACCTGGTGTACAGCCCAGCAAACAGTAGGTGCTCAATAACGTAGATGAACGAATGAAGGCAAGAAAAACACAAAGAGGACCATTTTTTCAAGCAAATAAAACTCATCTACGTATTTGTAGCTCTTTGCTGGATCTTATCTTCAAGGACTGCTGCTTCTGTTTATAGTACCCAGCTTACTCCTTGGTCATACAGCTTTCATCTGTTAAATCTGTTCATTCAACTACTAAGTGCCGATCCCGTGTTAAACAGGACGAAGCCCCTGCCTTCCCAGGGCTCACAGTCTTCTAGATACTCTCCTGGCCACCACTTCATCAACTTCTGATGCTGCTCCTGAACCTGGGAAGCTCCTTCCGCAGCAGTCATCACCACCTTCTCAGCATTAGGCAGGCCATCTCCCCGGTTACTAATCTTATTAGATATCACAAAAAACGGTGACACCAACGCCCTGCTTCCCCAACAGGAAACTCCATTATCAATGGCTGCTTGAAGTGCTGTGTTATCTCAAATTCTGAAGCTCTAGCTGGGCTCATTAGGAAATAACTGCAATTGATTAGCCGTGTCTGCTATGGGTGCGGCAGTGGGGAGGATGGCAGTGTATGTGCCCCATGTTTTCAACCCTGGTCTACAGGAACTCAAAGGACCCTGTGAATCCTGCCATTTATAATCCTGTGACTCAGTGAAATCTTGCTTTACTTACCTTTGGCACAAGGCCTGTCTTCACACAACAGCTTTTTCATCTGTTTGGTCTAGCACCTTAGCCAGTATCACCTGAGAAAGTTTCTCAGTTACTGGGTTTCAAGGGACAGCAAACTTACAACAAAATAAATACAGGTACTAATGTATCACCCTCATATTTGGTAAATCACTGCTCCTAGAGGCCCAGGAAATGAGCTCAGAAAGGAGAATCTATTTGTATTGAGCATCTATTAAGTGCCAGATACTTGCCATACACTGTCTCTTCCTTCTGAAACACCTTTAGGGCAGTCGCTAACTCCTCCTCTCATGGGACAGGAACCAGTGCTCAGAGCAGTAGGGGAAGCTGCCCAGGTAGCAGGGATCCCAACCCGTGGCGCTTCAGACTCCAAACCTCACTGCTCTGTGCTCCCAGAAAACGTACCCACATGTCTTGTTTATTCTTCCTCTTCCAGGAGGTGGAGGTGAAAAATGAAACTGACAGTGGGTCTAGACAGAGCGATGAGATCTGGGCAAACGTTTAGATGACTCAATCCTCATCCATCATTTTTCCTACAGTCTGCTGGGCATAGGACCAAGAGAAGACATTCCTGCCTGATTTGGGAGACCAGCTCAGCTCACCAGGTTTGGGGCATACTGTGAATTTTCTGAGAGCATTAAATACATACCTCTGCATCCCAAACTTTCATCCTGACCCAGTTCCCTTCCACTGGCTCTGCCTCTGACCCCAGAGCCCCTGTCCTCTGGTCCTCCTCCCAGGAAGCCCTCCCGACCAGCACAAAACCCTCTCCCTGGAGGCCCGAGCCCCTGCCAGAGCCCCCAGGAGTCTGCAGTGCCCTGACAGGAAAGTGGGAGCTCCCCGAAGCCTCAGGGATTCTTTCAGGAGACATGGTGCGGGATCTCACCAAGGAGGGTGTGGATGGGCAGGAGATTCCTAACGATCAGGAAAACCACATCTTTGGATCCTAGAAATGAATTTACGAGGATGCAGCCTGAGCCTGCCTACACCCAGCCGGGGACAGGGGGAAGTTTTCAGCATGTTGGCTAGAGGGGGGCATGAGTTAGTGTTTACTTACACCTCTGGTTAGTGGTGTCAGGTACCCCTCAAAGACACCCCGTGAGACGATGGCTGCCATACTGCAGAGGCTACTGGTGGGACCAGTGTTGGGAAGGCACTGCCTTGACCTAGGGCAGCAGAGCCCAGGGATTTTTGTACAGCCCTTCAGCTTACATTGGGCCCTTGGGTTCCCTCGTGCCTACAGTCATGGAAACCAAGAGGTAGCAAAACATCCCCGTCTCATGCTCCACTGGTGGGAATGTACAAGGGAGTAGCTGCTGTGTAAGAGTATGGCAGTGCCTCGAAAAATTAAAAATAGAATTACAATATGATCCAGCAATTCCATTCTGGGTATATACCCCAAAGAATTGAAATCAGGGATTCAAAGAGAGATTTTTACACCCATGTTCATCGCAGTATGATTCACAGCAGCCAAGAGATGGAAGCAACCCAAGTGTCTACTGACAGACGAATGAAAATATACACACAATGGAATACTGTTCAGCAAAAAGGAAGGAAATTCTGACACATGCTACCATATGAATGAACCTTGAGGACATTATGCTAAGTGAAATAAGCCAATCACAAGAGGACAAATACACTATGATTCCATTCATGTGAAGTATGTAGAATAGTCGGATTCATAGAGACAGAAAGTAGAAGGTTGGTTGCCAGGGAGAGGGAGGAACGGGGAGTTATCATTTAATGCATACAGTGTCTTAGTTCTGCAAGATGAAAAGAGTTCCGGAGATCGGCTGCACAACAATGTGAATACACTTACTACTGAACTACATGCATAAAAATGATTGGGATGGTAAATTTTATGTTATTTATTTTTTACCACAATTTTTTAAATGTTCCATTAAGAACATGGGTTTGAAAGGTTTGGCAATGGATAAGACCTAAGTAATTTGTTTGTTTTTTCTCTTAGTACTGGCTTTCCACCCAGCTCTGCTGTTTAACTTCTCTGAGCCTCAGTTACTTCATCTATAAAATAGGATCAAGAGTTTATGTGCCCTGCATGGTTGTTGTGTGGCGTATGTGAAGGGAAGCTGGCCAGATCCCAAGCACAGTGCCTGGCACACAGCAGGGGCCCCATCAATGGCAGCTCTTATGTTCATCATCGTCTATTACTGTTATTGTCATTATGATCAGTAATTATTACTGAGTCCTGGATGACATCACCGCACTGATGAGCTGGTCTGATCGGTTACCAGGATTTACCCTGAAAAGGAGAAATACGTGGCTTTGGAGAGAGGATGGCTAATCTGATCACTTTCTGAGTCTCAGTGACCAAACGAGGGAATGCTGTGTTCCTTGATGTTATTTTTAAAATAAAATGATATGGACTCACAGGCTCTGTGAGTTTCTCAGAACTACGCCAAAGATCAAGGACGGGCAGAGCTGCAGACCTTACAGTCAGGCTGGTCTAGAAGGATCCCCAGGCCCTAATAGCCAGGGACAGCCACCCACCTGCACAGGGAGCTCTTCAGCCCCTGACGTGCTCGGGCTACTCAGAAGCCACAGAAATAGGCTTGCCTTGCAGCGTCAGCCTAATGAGATTTCAAGTTCAATCACTGTCGTTTATTTGACCTGCCTACTGGCACCAAGCAAAAGCAGCGTGTTTCATTTCTAAGTAACAGTTTCCAGACTCCAAGCCCTGAAGCCAGGCTTTTTTGCAGGGCACAGACGACTCAGTCTCGAGTTTCAGCAGGATTAAGCAAAATCCTGTCCCCAGCAACATCTCTGTCGTCCAAACCACGACTTCCTGGCTCTTTATCCTGGGGATTGCGTGGGGCCTCCCTATACTATACCGAAGCAGGGTATGTTCCTAACTCAGCATGTATTTCCAACTAGGAGTTGGCTGGGCTCTTGAAACCCTTCCTGATCTAATTCCTGCCTCTCCCCAGCCTCATCTGCTACTCCCCCAAGCACACCTCCACCTCTGGCATTCTAAACTATGTAGTGTTCCTCAGACATGTTCCAGCTCCACCTGCCTCCTTGACTGTGAACAAAGAATGCTTCTGCAAGGAATGCCCTTCCTCCTCACAACTGAGAATTCCTCGACACCGTTCGAAACACAGCTCAACTGCCACCTCTTCCAGGAAGCCTGCCAAAATGTGTGAAGGGTCTGAGACTTTACTTGCAAGGGGACAAGTGAGCCTTCCACAGTTTCTTGGTTGCCAGCAGAGAAGTCAGACTCCTGGGTCAGAGACAAAGGGCTTCATTGCTGACCGCACAGAAGCAGCATGAGCTTCATGTCTGTGACAGCTCCCCTCACCCCCAAGTCCCAGGGGGCAACATGGAGGGGCCCAGGTGGATCCAGTGTGTGCAGTAGGTGTGCATCACAGCTGACCAATGTCAGGCTTAGAGCACCCAAGTCTCATATAATGGACTGCAGCAAACCTTCCCTCTGCCAAGGAGGGAGCGCTGTCTCTGTCTTCCAAGACTGCTTGCTGTACAAACATCCTGGAAAAGACATTCTGAAACCAAAGGGCAATTAGTCCCTCTGCTTATAAAATGTGCAGAAACTCCAGAAACCAAGAAGGATGGTTTCCTGACAAAACCTTCCCTGGCTACCTCATCCAGCACTCACACAATGCTCCCACCATGCTCTGTCCACCACTGCCTTAGGAAACACGTATGAATCCATGTTGTAATGACCTGTTTACTTTGCTGTTCCACCGCTAGCCTGGGTCCTCTCTGCTGTTAGGGACCATCTTTTACATTTATCTGCCAGACACACATTAAGTGCTCAATGAATGTGCAAATAAATGGATGAGTTGAATAATTAACACGGGGAATTTTGACAGCCATGGTTTGGGGGTAATCAGATAATGATAACAACAAACAGCTGACATTTACTGACTGCTTATGCTCGCGTTCTAGGCGCTGTCTGGTATTTTTTTTACCTGGATTGTTTTATTTTATCCTCATGAAACACTATATGGAAGGTACTCTGATGAATCCACTTTACATGTGGGGAAACTAAGGCTCAGAGCAGTTAAGGGATTTCACCAGTCACACAGCTAATAGCAGTAGAGTTGCACTCTGAGCCAGCTCTCCTTGGGCCCAAGCCTTACCCATCCCGCTAAAGTGCTTCTCCTCTCAGAGGGCATCTAAGCTTTGGGGTGTTTGTGAAAGTGGCCAAAGAAGGGAGGAGGGAGTGCCTGCCTTTTTGTGTTTACAGGTGTGGCAGCAGCAGCCTGCATGTCACCATCACCTACTCCCCGGTGTGACTTGCAGCCCCTCAGCCATCACGGTGGACACGGAACGCACAGATAGTTCCTGCTGGAACCTCACACCTTCCTAATCTGTCCCACACTGGGCCAGATGGTATTTGGCCTTGGGAACAGCCTGGAATGCAAAACTGACCCTTCTCCCTGAAGAAGAGAGGAAGGGATGAGATAAATTTGTGGACCATGCTCTTGTTTGCTACAGCTTACAATTCTCAAACAGCCATTCCCCTTGACCTTACTAATAATCAAAGAAATAGAAACAAAAAGAAAATATAGGTGGTCACCCACTATAACACCCACTGTAGGTGAGGGAGGGTTGGTGAAATTATCTCAGAAATTGCTGCTAGGAGCAAAAATAGTACAACCTTCAGGAGGAAAATTGGGCAACATCTCTCAAAATCTTAGATAGGCACACCCTTTGACACAGCAATTTAATTTCCAGGTTTTACACAAAGAAACACTGGCAATGTTGTTCAAAAATATAGATAGATGTCTATAGCAAAATTGTAAATAGTTCAAACACTCTTCTTAAAACACTCAAAACATATAGAGTTCTACCAAGGAGAAGTCTCTGCAAAGTTCAGTTCTTCCAGAGATATCTACTAGTAATGATTTTGTGTACATTTTGCCAAGCTTTTTAAAGCATACTTTTTTTTTCTAAAAATGAGATATTTTATAAAGTATATCTTAAATATATAGTAAATATACCGCTTTACAATTGCTTTTTCTTCACTTAACATTTTATTGAAGACATCCTTTTATACCAACTTGTATGAAACTGGTTTATCAACTTCACAGTATTTTGATTTTGCATGTGGAATCACGAATTCCTTCTTGAAGGATATTTAGGTTGAGGAGAGTACAATTTAATATAGCCAGGTTATAGCTCAAAAAAAAAAAACAAACAAAAAAAACGCCTACTCCTTAAAAACTGCTCACCCACAACAACTTTATTTTTTTGGGGATTGCTTATCCACTTCTCAGAATGATCCAGAGCTCTTCAATTGTTTGTATTATGTTTTCCTACTGGATTAAGGCATGAGGGCCTTATACTCGGCCAGAAATTACAAAACCAATGCAAAATATAAATCTAGAAACACAAATGGACCCAAGTGTCTGGTTATAGGACTGTGGAACTGTACATTCACACGAGACTCTGCCATCACTCTTAGAACCACAAGTGTGTTGTTTTCTATAGAAACCAAGATACATCCTGCCAACCTGGCCCCATCCTGGAACTTGTCAGCACCTGACCATCACCTATGCTTCTTATCATTCATTAGGCCCATCCTTCCTTCTATTTGTATCCCCAACACCCAAATCAGACATTTATGACTCATGACGACAAGAAGTGCAGGGTGAGTCAGGCTTGAGGCAGGGAGCACAGAGTTTCTAGCAAAATGCATTACTCAAGAGGGCGAGGCAGAGCTCTAGAGAACTTAGCCCAAGGCCACAAACATCAATGGGAAGAGGCCCGTGGAGTCCTGAAACACAGCCTCAGCCTCCAGGGAAATTCCACTCTTTTTTTGCAGTAGGTTGATGGGAACCAGCAGAGAAGCCAGTTAGAACCCAGTGTTAATTACTTGACAATAATAATGAGCCTTATACAAAGAGCTTTTATAAACCTTGCCTTACAAGACTCTCACCCAATTTTGTGAACCGGGGATTATTAGCGTCACTGAATAAAGAAAGAAACTGAATCACAGAGAGCTTGTGAGGGTCAGGACAGCTTTGAACCCAGGTGGGCCTCACATCTTGTTCAGACCTCATTCTGCCCCCAGACTGACCGATAGGGAAGGGCTGCATTTCCTGGGACTTGGCCACACACCCCTGCCCGCTACCACACCCCCAGCAGGACTCTCCAGGAGGCTGGGCCTTTGGGAACTGACTGACGTTCTCTAAGGAACCCATGCCCTCCGCCAATGCACTTCTGTTAAACTAAACCCCAGTGACTCCTCAGCATGGTGCCCTCTGCAAGTCCATGAAATTGACAAGGGTGACTCCAGCCTCAGAAATCAGGGCAGAGGGAGCAGACGAAGCTGACACCCCACCTGCGTTTACTCTGTGATGAATGAACAAGCTGGGGACAAGGAGAACCCGAGGACTAACAGGGGAAGAGGCCATTCAACTCGCTTTCTCTGCCCACTCTCTTACTGTGTCTCTCTGGGCTTTGAAGTAACAGGATGTTTGCTGTTCAATGCAAAACAAACAAACAAATCTTGGAGAAGTTCAGCCACAGCTTACCATCCCTCTTCCCCCAGACTTGAACACAAACAACACAAAGCATCCTCGCAGCAGAGAAGACACTGAGTTCATACTGGTGGAGAATTCCATTGTCATTGCCCACAGTCTGCTGTCTGCCCTGACCATTCTCTTGGACAAGGAAGTCACGGGGTTACTCAAATCACGACTATCTGGGTGTTTTGGGTAGTGAAATTTGTCTACCTAGGCCCTCAGAAGTCTCCAGCAATATCTTGGAGTTGGTTGTATGTGATTGAACCTGTAGGTTCAAATAAGGTATGTTCGGCTGGAGAAACAAACAGACCTGCTCTTTTATATCATATTCTAATGTAAAAAGAGAAAAGACAACAAATGCACAACGTGCTAAGCTCTGTTGCTCTGAGCTGTATTTTAATGAGAGGACGCATCCCTTCAGAATGGTGCCTTGGCTAATTGGGCCAGATCCTTCATATTTGGGGACATGGTTAGAAACAAAAGCCTTGCATGTGTGCATAATGGCTTGTCTGCTCTCTAGCTTCCAACAAGCCACTTTCCTCCTAACCCCTTGCGCGAAAGTAGCACAGCACCGGTCAGCCCACCCAGTGGCCCACGAAGGGGAGAGGCAGAGGGCTTCACACAAAAGCCTCACAGAAAGACGTCAGACCACATCACCATCGCCGGGGCGCTCAGGTGAAATAAGACAGCATGTCCTTTTCCCCTTTCGCACGTGAGAGCAAAAACAGACCCATGCCTTGCACGTACTGTGTTAGGTTTTCTAGACGGGTCTATAGTGTTACTGTCTGTGACATCCCGTGGGCCTCCTCGGGTTACCATACATATGAATACACATCCCAGCATTTGAAGAAAGGAAAATATGGGGTGCTTGGTGAATATTTTTAATTGAATTCATCTGGGAGTTTTAAATCCTGAAAATTTAGCTCCTATTTATAGTAGCTTAAGGTTGGAACAGCATATGATTTTTGTCTTTTTGAGTGGCAAGCCTCCTTTTTGCATTTAAGAGAATGTCTCATTGGCACATAACGCATTTTCCAGAGCCAACTGTAAAAAAATCATTAAATTGCCAAACTGTGGAATGGGACGGTGGGTGATGACGTTCGGTTGTTCTCATGCCTTTGAAGGCAATCTAGTCTTTACGGCTTCCCACTCAGAAAAAGGAGCTCCACGTCTCTTTATGCTTGAGTCCCAGCTCAGTTGTGTCGGGACAATGGTAACCCAGGAACCAAAGAGGATTCGAATGGAAGGATTCTGTGGGCATCTGAAACCAGACCTTGCTTCTCTGACTGCTGGCAAGGCGTTTGACAACAAGCAAGGCTCTGTAGTGAGGTAACACACCACCGTTCCTGCCATATGACCTCCCTTTTACAAGTGCCTTGCAAAGTCTCCAGGCTGTTCTCTAAAGACCCACGGGATTCACCAGGCACTGGCTAGGCAAGCATCAGATGCCCCGGGTCACCCTTCCAGCCAATCAAATTGGAGCTCATTCTCATAGAGAAACTTGCTGAGTTAAGATTCCAAGGGCCTGAGCAGGAATCTGGAAAAACTCAGTGAGGCTCTACCTTCTGGATTTCTTAGATATGTCTCTCCCTGTCACTCTCCTGCATTCTCAGGACCATTGTACACAGGGGTTCATGATCAACATATGAACCTACATCTGCAGGCATGGGGATTCTGGGCCTCCCAGCTGAGCCTGGAACATGGACACACAGGCCGTGCAGACTCAGGAAAACTGGCACAAACTCAGAGGCGGCAGCACACAAGTGCAGGCAGCTGCTCCCTGAGCCGCGCACGCTCTTGGCATCTTTGAGGTGTGGTCTCTCAGTCACCCACCACTCTCAGAGCCTTGGTTCTCCCCGCCACAGGGCTCAAAGCCTGACACAGCTGCCTCACTCGGAGGGCAGAGCGGGGAGCGTGGGATGTGCACCTGGGTCTCCAGCAGGTACAGAGGTGCTCATAGCAGTGCTGTTGCCCTCTGGGCTCTGGGAAGCTCTCCAGAGCAAAACTATACTATCATGCAATCATACACCTTTTTTTTCTTGAACACAAAAGCTTTCTTTTTGTAGTTCACAGCCCTGAGAGTTGTGTTTCCGCTGCCCTTTCACAAAGACTTAAATCTGGAATATTCTAAAGCTTTTCCCTCTTGGTACCATCTGTCTGTCTGGGTTTTTTTTCTGTTTTTATGTTTTTTTTCTTCTCTCTCTCTCTCTCTCTCCCCACCTTCAAAAGCTGGTCTCTCCTCCCTCCTGACCTTGGTCAATCCTATCTTTGTGTCACAGGCTTCTGTACTTTCAGAGTTGGGAGAGATGGTGAAAATCATTGCCTCATTTAAAGATGAGGGAAGTGAGGTGACCTAGTTTATATGTGACAAACTCATGCTTCCAGCCTCTGCCACTAAGTCTCTCTTCATTTCACCACACGGCTTACCCTCCATCAGCTCCCAGGTCCCTTGAATGGGGGGTCATCACCACCACACAAAGCTGACTGGACTCCCCCAGCCTGCAGTAAATGTCTGAGCACTGTGCCAAAACAAGCAAAAAGAACCCATCCAGTCAGCAGAGGGAAGGAAATAATAAAGACCAGAGAGGAAATAAATAAAATAGAGATTAAAAAAACAATAGAAAAAAAATCAATTAAACCAAGAGCTGGTTCTTTGAAAGGGTAAACAAAATCGACAAACCTGGGCTTCCCTGGTGGCGCAGTGGTTGAGAATCTGCCTGCCAATGCAGGCGACACGGGTTCGAGCCCTGGTCTGGGAGGATCCCACATGCCGCGGAGCAACTGGGCCCGTGAGCCACAACTACTGAGCCTGCGCGTCTGGAGCCTGTGCTCCGCAACAAGAGAGGCCGCGATAGTGAGAGGCCCGCGCACCGCGATGAAGAGTGGCCCCCGCTTGCCGCAACTAGAGAAAGCCCTTGCACAGAAACGAAGACCCGACACAGCCATAAATAAATAAAATTAAAAAACAAATCGACAAACTTCTGGCAGGCTCGCTAAGAAGAGAAAAGAGAGGACCCAAATAAACAAAATAAGAAATGAAAGAGGAGACATAACAACAAATGCCACAGAAAAACAAAAAGCCATAAGAGAATACTATGAACAGTCATATGCCAACAAATTCGACAATCTAGAAGAAATGGACAAGTTTCCAGAAACATACAGCCCACCAAAACTGAATCAAGAAATAGATAATTTGAATAGACCAATCACTAGAGATGAAATAGAATCGGTAATTTAAAAACTTCCTACAAACAAAAGTCCCAGACCAGATGGCTTCACAGGCGAATTCTACCAAATATACAGAAAAGAATTTCTACCAATCTTTCTCAAACTCTTCCAAAAAACTGAAGAGGAGGGAACACTCCCAAAGACATTCTATGAAGCCACCATCACCCTGATACCAAAACCAGACAAAGACATCACCAAAAAAGAAAATTACAGGCCAATATCTTTGATGAATATAGACGCAAAAATGCTCAACAGAATATTAGCAAACCAAATCAAACAACACATAAAAAAGATCATAGACCATGACCAAGTGGATTCATCCTAAGCTCACAAGGATGGTTCAACATACGCAAATCAGCACCACATAAACAAAAGAAAAGACAAAACCACATGATCATCTCAATAGATGCAGAAAAAGCATTTGACAAAATTCAACGTCCATTCGTAATAAAAACTCTTACTAACATGGGCATAGAGGGAACACATCTCAACATTATAAACGCTATTTATGACAAACCCACAGCCAATATAATACTTAATGGTGAAAAGCTGAAAGCCTTCCTGCTAAAATCTGGAACAAGACAAGGATGCCCACTCTTACCTCTTCTATTCAACATAGTATTGGAAGTCCTAGCCAGCCACAGCAATCAGATGAGAAAAAGAAATAAAAGATATCCAAATTGGAAGGGAAGAGGTAAAACTGTCATTTTATGTGGATCACATGATTCTATATATTGAAAACCCTAAAGACTCCACACAAAAACTACTAGAACTGATAAACGAATTCAGCGAGATAGCAGGATACAAGATTAACATACAGAAATCGGTTGCATTTCTTTACACTAACAATGAAATATCAGAAAGAGAAAGTAAAAAAAAAGTCCCTTTTAAAATTGCATCAAAAAAATAAAATACTTAGGAATAAACCTGACCAAGGAGGTGAAAGACTTATATGCTGAGAACTATAAAACACTGATAAAGGAAATTAAAGATGGTTCAAAGAAATGGAAAGCTATCCCATGTTCTTGGATTGGAAGAATTAATATTGTTAAAATGGCCATACTACCCAAAGCAATCTACAGAGTTAATGCAATCCCTATCAAATTACCCATGACATTTTTCACAGAACTAGAACAAATAATCCTAAAATTTATATGGAACCATAAAAGACCCAGAATTGCCAAAGCAATCCTGAGGAAAAAGAACAAAGCTGGAGGCATAACTCTCTCAGACTTCAGACAATACTACAAAGCTACACTAATCAAAACAGCATGGTATTGGCACAAAAACAGACATATGGATCAATGGAATGGAATAGAGAGCCCAGAAATAAACCCATACACCTATGGTCAATTAATCTTCAACAAAGGAGGCAAGAATATACAATGGGAAAAAGACAGTCTATTCAGCAAGTGGTGTTGGGAAAGTTGGAGAGCCGCATGTAAATCAATGAAGTTAGAACACACTCTCTCACCATACTCAAAAATAAACTCGAAATGGCTTAAAGACTTAAATATAAGACATGACACCATAAAACTCCTAGAAGAGAACACAGGCAAAACATTCTCTGACATAAATCATACCAATGTTTTCTTAGGTCAGTCTCCCAAGGCAATAGAAATAAAAGCAAAAATAAACAAATGGGACCTAATCAAACTCATAAGCTTTTGCACAGCAAAGGAAACCATACACAAAATGAAAAGACAACCTACAGACTGGGAGAAAATATCTGCAAAAGATTCAACCAACAAGGGCTTAATTTCCAAAATATACAAACAGCTCATATAACTCAATAACAAAAAAACAACCCAATTAAAAAATGCACAGAAGACCTAAATAGAAGACCTATGTCTCCAAAGAAGACATACAGATGGCCAAGAGGTACATGAAAAGATGCTCAACATTGCTAATTATTAGAGAAATGCAAATCAAAACTACAATGAGGTACCTACCACCTCACACCAGTCAGGACGACCATCATTAAAAAGTCTACAAATAACAAATGCTGGAGAGGGTGTGGAGAAAAGGGGACCTTCTTACACTGTTGGTGGGAATGTAAATTGGTACAGCCACTATGGAGAACAGTATGGAGGTTTCTTAAAAAACTAAAAATAGAACTACCATATGACCCAGCAATCCCACTCCTGGGCATATATCTGGAGAAAACTATAATTTGAAAAGATGCATGCACCTCAATGTTCATAGGAGCATTATTTACAATAACCAAGACATGGAAGCAACCTAAATGCCCATCGACAGATGAATGGATAAAGAAGGTGTGGTACATATACATTACGGAATACTACTCAGCCATAAAAAAGAATTAAATAATGCCATTTGCAGCAACATAGATGCAACTAGAGATTATCACACTAAGTGAAGTAAGTCAGAAAGAGAAAGACAAATACCATATGATATCACTTACATGTGGAATCTAAAATATGACACAAACGAACCTATTTACGAAACACACTCACAGACATAGAAAGCAAACTTATGGTTACCAGGGGGGAAAGGGGTGGGAGAGGAATAAATTAGGAGTTTGGGGTTAGCAGATACAAACTAATATATATATAAAATAGATAAACAACAAGGTCCTACTATATAGCACAGGGAACTACATTCAATATCCTGTAATAAACCATAATGAAAAGAATATGAAAAAGAATATATATATGTATACATATAACTGAATCATGTTGCTGTACAACAGAAACTAACACAACATTGTAAATCAACTATACTTCAATAAAAATAAATGAGTAAATAAATATTAAAAAAAAAAAAAAAGGACCCATCGACTACCAACCACAGCAACACCACCTAACAATTATGGGTACACTGCTTCTTTTCCTGTGATAAGGCCACAAGGGGTGAGGGAATATCCTGGATCCCCTCAGAAGGCTGGGGATGCATTCTACACCTCAGAGAGGAAGAACGTGCAGTGGGAAGTTTGCATAAGGTGCCTGGGCACAGAGAGGCTGGCCCTTGCAGGCCCCATAGAGCAGGCACTTTTTACAATGGACCATGTCACATGGCAGTTGCCTTGTCCACTCCTCACCAGGCCTCTGCATCTGAAACCAGCCACCTCTTTGCAAAGATAAGGTGCAGCTGAGTCACCTCTCATCTGGGAATCTGGACACCAGTGACTCGGCCTCGGTCATCCCCCAACCTATGCCAGGCCTTTCTTCTGTGAAATGATGTCTCTCTCAATGTTCAGAATCTATAATTCTCTAAAAAACAGCCCACTTTTGGACTGCACAACAGGCCACCAAGTAGCCGGTGCAATCACAAGGGGCCCAGCGTGAAGCCTGGAGCAGGAGGACACCTTTCCAATGGGCCACTGGGTTCCACTTAAGGTTTTCTTGCTCTCAAACTGCCAGACCAGGGCTGGGATCCTAAATGACGTGGGTCACGCCAGAGGTTCTAGGGTATTTTCAGGTCGGATGCACCACGTCTTGTCACCAGGGACCCTGACCAATGCACCCGATACTTCAGTGTTCCCCTTCCAAGGCTGAGCCTCAGCCATGCAAATGACAACTGAATTGAATGTGTCCTGCCATTTCTGAGGCAAAGTGCATATGGAGGTAGAGCCTGTTACCAGACTGCAGCTGTCTGGCCAGAAATGCAGGCACTGGGGAATCTTGGCAGAAACGACACAGGAGAGGTGCGGGGAGCCGGCTCCCTCCCGCACCCACTCTGAAGTCTGGGTCAGCTCTGGCAGGCTCAGCAAAGGAGTGTGTGCCTCGGGTGCGAGCACGGGGAAGATGACCACTCACGTGGCTCCTTTTGCCTTCTTCATCGCCCACTGACGTAATGACCGTCTCTGAAAAGACCATCTGTCCAGTCTGGTTGTTGGTGATCTATAGGAGAACAAGTACAGTGAATGTGAAATAGCAGGAATTCTGGACAAATCCCACAGGTTGTTTTTTTGTTTTGTTGTTTGCTATTTTCTGAAGCAGGAGCACCTGTCAAAGTAGACAGAATGCCCACTCCCTCCCCCTCTTCTTAAATGCATTTTATTTTTTTAATATTTATTTTCTTTATTTTTTTGGCTGCCTCGGGTCTTAGTTGCAGCATGCGGGATCTTTCGTTGCGGCACGCGGGCTTCTCTCTAGTTGTGGCGTGTGGGTTTTCTCTCTAGTTGTGGCACGCGTGGGCTCTGTAGTTTGCAGCACGCGGGCTCTCTCATTGAGGCGCGTGAGCTCAGTAGTTGTAGCACGCGGGCTTAGTTGCCCCGCTGCATGTGGGATCTTAGTTCCCCAATCAGGGATCGAACCCACGTCCCCTGCATTGGAAGGCAGATTCTTTACCACTGGACCACCAGGGGAGTCTTGTCCCCCTTTCTTTCTGAGCTCCACCAGCAGCGTCAGATGGTGCAGCGATAGGAGATGTAACAGAGCCTACAGCATGGGGCTGCTAGGAGGAGGGCCAAGGAGGTCTGTGTAAAGCACACAGCCCGTCACCTCGCAAATATTCAGCGCTAGCTATTTTTATCATTCTCGGGGCTCATTTACTTGAAATTCAGTGTCAGCTTTCTTTTCAACTACAGGTCTGGGTATTGAAGGAAGCAGGTTTTAGCTACAGCTGCCCCCCTTCCTGATTCTGGGGAACTGTCTTGTTTCATCAAAAAAGTGCTTAAGTACAATGGGAGGCCCGGCCCTGTATTCCCCTATCTGTTGTCTGCCTTCTGTAAACAGGAGCAGGCACCTCAAAGCCGAGCCTTAGAAACCTGACGTGGAACCCAGGCTATTCCCACCCCATCCAAGGCCATGTCAAACCTCTGTGTTGGTAATAAAAAGACAGAAAGAAGCCCAGGAGCTAGGAGACCTGTGTTCTTTGAGCCCTGCCTCAGACATCAATGACCGTCTAGTATGTAACCTGGAACAAATCATTTCTATTCTCTGATTCACAGTTTTCTCATTTCTAGGTCATCTTTAAAGTTCCTGCCAGCTCTAATGTCACAGGCATCTGCAGCCAAAACGAAGTGGAAACTCTTAGGCTAATGCGCAATAGTGGATCAAATTCTAGTTCTAATTCCAGTTCTGAGGAGATAAGGATCATGTCTTTATCAACATACTTTATTTTTATCTAAATAATTCCTCTCTCTGGCAAAGAGATGATGTCTTCTTCCTTTATGCCCGATTTTTACAGGATTAACCAATGTTGTATTTTTTTAAATTGTACAGTCCTATATGTATAGGTTGCAGGACTTCTCAGAGCCTTTATTATACTAAGGTGC
Source organism: Balaenoptera ricei (assembly GCF_028023285.1). Taxonomy (NCBI): domain Eukaryota; kingdom Metazoa; phylum Chordata; class Mammalia; order Artiodactyla; family Balaenopteridae; genus Balaenoptera; species Balaenoptera ricei. The sequence goes on from NC_082646.1 coordinate 69,444,262, forward strand.
ATTTTTGTATCTCTAGGAAGAGAAATATGTACAATGTTTTCCAAACATGTTTCACCACTGAGCCCTTCTTTTATAAAGCATCACACAGGACAGGAGCTCCATGGAACCCACTCGAGAACTACCACACCGTGCGGATACCGTAACTTTACCGTAAGAACAAGAAGAAGAAGAAGAATTTGCCGCTGGATAGCACTTCATAGTTTACCATGACTCTCACATACTTTAAGTTATTGGACCCCCATAATACCGTCATGTAGATGTTGATATCCCTATTTGCTAAACGCAGTTAGTGAGGGTCATGAAATTGACGTAATTTTTTCAAAATCACACTAGTTACTGGTAGGACTCACGTTTGGGTGTTCTGATATCTACAAGGAGAAAATTTAAGAAGCAGCTGAAACCACTGGCTGATTATTCTCAGAAAGGATGACTTAATATAGGTTTTGACAAGAATAAAACAATCCCTTTTGGAAACATTCTCCAGTCTTCAGACGAGCAATGCGAGAGGATTCTGTTTGGCAGGTGGCTCATTTATTTATGCGGGGGGTACAGTCTGGAGCTGGGCCATCAGTATGTAGCAGAAGAGCCACACAGAGGCTACTTTATAGTCAAGGCAATAGCCCATGAAAATTGACCCCTTTATCCTCTATAGCACAGAAGTGCTATTGTTTCAACCCATTACCTGGGCACTTGAACAAAAGCAGGGCTCTTTTGTGAGAGCTGTCATGGCCTTGCATGTAGGCACTGAGATGAGATCAGAGGTCAAGCTCCTTGATGTTCACAACAGAAGGTCAACTCTACAGCCTCTAACAACGACGCTGAACATCTGCACACCAGACTCTCTTCAACAGAACACAGGCCACGTGGTTTGCTCCCAAGGTCCTGCCAAACTCATATCGGAGACATCTCACACTAGGGGCAAGCTATTGTCACATTCCTCTAGGTTTGCAACATTTTCTTCCTCAAGTCAGATTGAGAACAAACCTGCTTGCTCTTCGTGCAAGATATTGGACCAAGAGACACTTAAGATGTGTGGTAGGTTAGGAAACACTCCGCTGTAGAATTTTGAATGGATAACCAGCAAACAAAAGAATATTTCATCTCCTGGCAATAGAGGCTTCTTCTTCTGAAGACTGAGTATATCACATTTGCACTCCTCCTAAGGAAATGGTGAAGATCTGTTCACTACAGCATGAACTCTATTTCAACTCACCACTGAAACACAGATAAAAACCTGTGAAATAAATTCCTCAAATTCGATACTAGGAAAGTATCTCTCTAAACACTTGTTTGCTTCCTTTTCCCAAATGATAAAAATCCCTGAACATTCATTCCTTTGCAATTGGACTGGCAGGAAGAGTAGAGTTAAATTTACTGCTTAAATACAAAAGCAATTTATGTTTTTGATACATATCTTTCCCCTTTAAATAGCTCCCTCAATCCCTCTGGTTTTTAACATGTATTTTACCATCCTCATTTGTATTTTTTGGCTTGTATATCAAATATGTAAACAAGACCCTAGTCCTCTGATGGGACCGGGTGATGAGGAAAGGAGGAAGTGCCGGCCACGACCGCCCTTACCTTGTGAATTTCTCGGTGGACGTGGATGGTGTTATTTCCAACCTTCGTTTCCGTGTTGGTCTCATTGTGATAGCTGGGAGGTAAGCGTGCCAGGTTCACTTCTGAGGACGTTTTAGCAGCAGCCTCTTCTGCCTCCATCTAATTAAGTCAATGGATTTAATGAGCAATATTGTTTTCTCTTGATACAAATCACAGTCCATTAGAAAAAAAGAACCACTTCTCTTTTCCTCTTCTGCAATGACAGTGGTGCTGATGATAGTAGGTACCAGTAATTGAGTACCCAGTAGAACAAGACGTTGTTCTAAATGTTTACGTATATCATTGCCTTACATCTCACAACCTCCCTGTGAGATGGGTGTTAATGGCCCCCACTTTACAAGTGGGGCAACCGAGGCTCAGGAAGACTAGATAACTTCCCAAGACTCTCAGTGGAGGGCAGAGTCGGGATTTGAGAATGCCTCTGTTGAACAGTCTTGACCCCTGTATAGATGCTCTCGGGGCCACGCCCATCTCCCCGTGGCCTAATCGGGAGGTCACCCACATTCGTTCCCTTATGTGCCAACAACCACCTCTGTCTCTCTTCAAGAGCATTCTCTGGCTGCGGAAGTGTGCTCAGTCTGCACAGGCCCCACGTGTTAGGGAGTGAGCACTCCAGAGACAACCCTTAACCAGTGAAGGACAGGCTACGGGGGTAAGTACCCCAGTGCCCTCTCCCCTCAGTGGGACGGCCTCTCTCCAAGGACCCCAGGGGGATTAAGCCCTAGTTGTCCCTAGCAGTAACCTGCTCATGAGCACAGCCTTTGTTGCCTCTCTTCTTTTCCATCTCACTTTCCCACTTCTTCCTCGTGTTTCTGGGATCACATCACAAATGAATTATTTGCTCCCAAATCCTTGTTGCAGGGCCGGGTTGGGGTGAGGACCCAACCTAGGACAGCCCCTTCCCCACTGCAGGTGGCTCCACAGCTACGTATCTTCCCCACCCACCCCCTGAGTACAAGAGGGACCCCTGTAGAGGGTCAGGTGACTAGCTCCCGGGGTGCACCCTCCTTCTGGCTCTTCTTGCACAAGTGTCTTTTTCTGATGCCACGTTTCTCAGGCCACTGTCCACAAATCATAAGCTTCCATGACATCTATACCAGACATGTCAGTCAATTTAAATCTGTACCCAATTCCAGCCCCAGTCCTGATGACTGGGCAGGTGACAGTGTGACCAGTCACAGTTGATTGGACTCAGAGGTCATGTCATCAACTAATTGAGCCAACCTGACACTCTCTCTAGGAATTTAAAATGAGAGACACAGAGAGAAGGTGTAGCTGGTGCTTGGCAATTTTCCAACAGTGCAATCTTTGACTCTGGGCTATTTTTATTCCTTTAAACGAATCCTCAAAAAAGATTCTCCTATTTTAAAAATCACTGACCTCCATTCCCTTACATACTACATGAGGCCCCCTCTTTTCCTTTCTCTCCCATCCAGATTTGCTGAGCTGGGTATACATGGAGAAAGAATTCCCATGTCTCAGTATAGCACAAAGACACTGCACCAGAAGTGTGAAGAAAGTCTGGTCAGCATAAAGGACCGGATAACCAACCAAGGACTTGGTCAGCAACCGCCGTGTTTGACCCTGAGACAACTCGTCACATGTCTGAAACCTGGTCACTGGCTCCGTCATCACCATCAGTCGTCGTCATCATCACCTCCATGCTTGGGCAGCAGCTATGTCTGAGCCATTGCACCAGCCCCTTCCATATCTCCTTAAATATTCACAGCAACCGTAAGAGGAAGTGTTATTACCCTCATTTTGCAGATGAAAAGAATGAGGTTGACAAAAGGGAAGGAATCTGCCTAAGGTTATCACATTCTTAGTAAGTGGCAAAACTCGGATTAGAACTCGGGTCAGTCTGACTCCAAATTATGTGCCTTTCCTAGTATATGCTTCTGCATATACTTTTGCTGGGGACATAGGAGAGCCCCACACAAGCCAGTTTGAGGATGATTATGACAGTCTGTAGAAGCGAGTCAGGGGTTCAAAGAAGAGAGAAAAAAGGCTTCCAGGTGGAAGAGGAGGCATGATTGGGTTGGTCTCACAGGACAGATACGATTTGGATAGAGAGGAGCATAGAGGAGGCGAAACTGGCAGCCTGGATGAGAACGGTGTGTCATGGGCTAGGGCAGAGGGTCCATGCTGGACCCTAAATGGATAAAATAATGGATAATGAAGTAGAGACAAATTGACAGTGAATCCAGGGGCAGTTCTAATGCAGACGATGTTAGCCTGGTTCTCAACCGAGAGGCATCTCAGAGTCATGCCCAAACTTTAAAAAAATATATACATATCTGGATCCCTTCCAGACCTGCCGAATTAGAATTTCTGGAGGGGGGACCCCACATACCAATGAGCTTCCCAGATGATTCTGAGATATTCCCTCCCCTCTACTCACCCTCAGGTAAGAACCTTTGCACCGAGCAATGGGGAGCTGCAGCAAGTTCTGAAGACTATTTGGGAGATAATACAGAGTCCAGAGAAGAAAAAGAACGGAGTCAGGGGACTAGCTAGAAGCAGGCTGAGTCTCAGAAGTTTTAACTGGGGAGGGGCCTTCTAGGTGGTAAAGGCTCCAAATAAATCTAGAAGGACCAAGCCACTGAGAGCTGGCCATTAGATTAGGCAAGAAGTTACCCGCAGTATCGTCAGAAGGCAGCACAGTAGAAAAGTGCCCGGGTTCTGGAGTCAGGTAATGGGGGGCAGGGGCAAGTCCCAGCTCGGCCACAAAGCAGCCACGTGACCTGGGGCAAGATACCAAATATCTCTAAACCTCAGCTTTCTTGTTTGTAAAATGGGGATGATTCTACTTTGCTGAGCAGATGTAATGATTAAGGATCATGAAATCTGAGTGCTTGGTACAGTATCTGTCACCCTGCAAAGGTGTAATACTTGCATAATATAGTCGTCTAAGAAAGCAGTTTTAGAAGAAGCTAGTTTGCCGGGGGATGTCTGGGTAGGAGTGGAAAGAGCAGGTAATAAATAACATGTGTTCCAAGGGTTTGCTAATAAAACGGAGTAGAAAAGGATGAAGCTGAGATAGGAGATTTAAGACTAAGAAAAAGGCTTTTTAAATTTAAGTGAGAGAGCCTGAGATGTTTAGGGATAGAAAAGATACAGCTGGGAAAGAATGGGAGTCTGGAGATGCTAGAGGGACTAAAGCCAGAAGGAGAATGGAATGTTTTAATGCTTTTAAAATTTCTATAGGAATGGTAATCCTCCAGTTTGGCTTGCAAATAATTGACAAGTTACCAAATTTAGAATTTGCTCTGGGCTGAACAGATAGTCTTTATATAAAACCTTCTCCCCCTCAACCAGTGGTTATTTCAACAGAATGAGCTAAAGCTCTTTCATCCCACCACAAGCTAAAAGTACAGCTTACAGTGGAAATTTCAACCACAACTATTACTGCCACTAGCACGAGAAACTTAAGCCTGAAGCAACAGGACTTGTTTCACAGAGGAGGCACCTACAATTAAAATGGCACCTACAATTGGCTGAATCTGTGTGTCTGTTAAAGGAGCAGAGTAAGAAAAACTGGAGAGAGAAATTCAGGCTTGGTATTGGGGTTCTTCCTAGGAATAGGTGAGGTGATAAGAACATTCTAAAATATGCCAGTTACAGATGTGGCAATGGAGGGGCGGGGAATGGTTTTATCCTCACAATACTTTTATCAGTAACATACAGAATAATTAAACAGGAAAACAGGAGCAGCCCAGACTGAACCATTGGAAGATTCGCTTCCCCTCAATAATGATCCTACAAGCAGAGTTAACTATTTTCCCTTAAGAGAAATCAGCAGCTCGAGTCAGCTGGAATATTTTAAATGTCAGGGAGTTACTTGAAAGCAGATTCATGATGCAACTATGTAAACAATTAATGCATCTGGCCGCGGGTTCTTTTTGGCTCTTCTCTGGGACAGTAAATAAATAGTAACTATCTTGTGTTTATGAGATTTAAGGGGTTTTCTGGCAGTCTCTTTTAAAAAATTAATACTAATAGCCGTAATCTTTTGTGAATCTATCATATATCAGACACTGGTGGTTCTTTTGTTATCATTCATACTAGTGTTATTAATATGATGATAATGAGAGCCATTATTTATTGAGAACCAACAATTTCCCATAGTCCTGACAACCACACGAGGGGGCAACTTATATTGCATCAATTTTACTTAACCACATTTTATCTTATTTTATTTTTTGGCTGTGCTGCGCAGCTCGCGGGACCTTAGTTCCTCGACCAGGGATAGAACCCGGGGCCACGGGCCCATGGACCACAGCAGTGAAAGCACCAAATCCTAACCACCGGACTACCAGGGAAGTCCCTACTTAACGCATTTTAGACGACCAGAAAACTTGCTTTACTTACATCTTCTCATTTAATTCTCCCCATTACCCCCAGGGGAAATGGACATTTCCTCCATTTCAGAGCCTGGATCCCATCACTCGTAAGTGGCAGAGCTGGGATGAGAGAAGGAAGGTTGGTTCCCACTGAGTGGGGTGGAGGTGCCAGCCCATGTCTCCCTTGGTGGCAAACTGCAGAAGTCAGGCAGAGCCATGTCTGGAGGAGGAAGGCCGGGGCCCAGGCAGAGGCAACGTGGCCAGCTCCCTCAGAGTGAGCACCAACACAACGTCCCGCTGGCCGCAAACTGCTCTCATCAGTGAAGAGACTGAAGGGGCCCTGCCGCTCCCTCATCCCCCCTCACCAGGGGCTGCCAGCAGAGGACCATGCTGCATGGGCAAGTTCACACTGAATGAAAACACGCAGGTGACCTGGTCAGGCTCAGTGGGAATCCATGGGCAGGAGGGAAGCAAATGACCTGCTCTGGAACCAGAAGGATCGTGTGAGCTCAGTTCAATTTGAAGGTGCAGAGTGAAAAGACACTGGGGCCTCTGATGCCCCGGCCCCTTTCATTGTTCCATGTCATGATTCTTTTGCTTTCTCAGGAAACAGGAAGTCCACAGGTTTTAGAATCTGGCCTGTCCAGTGGATGTTCAGGTACAGCTGCCCATGCAACCGCCTCCCAATCCAGTGTCCCCCCTTCACCAGTGTCCAGGGTCCACCAGGTTGACTGTTGTGGGCAGGAAGGGAAACTAACCCAAACCACACAGGGGTGGGAGGAGAAAGCCACCTCTCCTGGTAGACCAGAGCCAGCTTTGGAGGCTTTGTCCAAATGCAGTGCAGAGAAGCAGGGATGTGGAGGCACCTGACCTTCCAGCCTAGACATGTGGTCTCTCACTGACTCCTTCACTGTATGGCTGGCTTCTCTCCAAAGACAGGCTGCAGCAGAGGCAGGCCCAAGAGGGGCCATGCCCACCCATCCCAGGCAGCAGGGCCACCTGGCTGGGAGAGGTGGGCCAGCTGCACCTCCTGTCCAGGCAACCCTGGCGATGCTTGCATGCCCACCATAGAGGATGCCATCCATAGTGTTTGGACCTGGGAGGCAATGGAAGGAAGAAGCCAAGCAAAGTTTTCCCAAGGTATCTGGTAACTGATAACTGTCAGCTGCTATATATTGCGCATCTATTATACGCCAGGTGCTACACATATCGTGGATTTAATTCTCATGGGACACTGAGGTACAGGATGTTAAGGGATCTGCCCAATGCCACCTGCTAGTGAATGGCAGAAGAGGACCCTGAGCCCCGGACTGACTCCAAAGCGCTCTTGGGGTGGGGTGGGAGGTTGCCTTTCACACTGCTCCTCCTCTCACCCACCACCTCTGACAACTGACACTGCTGGGATTTAGGATTCCCAGTTTCCTTCTCTGCCCCACATGGCACTGGGGAAGCCCAGAGAGGTTACCAGCAAAGCTCAGGGCTCTTTGTCCCCGCATGGCACCCTGTCTCTTGGGAAGATGGCACAAGCTCAAAGCCCAGCAGACAAGCTGGGACTTGAGATGCCTGGAGCTTCCTCAGCAAAACCACAGCGCTGGAATACCAGGGGCCTTGCAAGCCTCCGCTGAGAACAGGATGAGGCCAACTGCACACCTGAAGATGATTGCAGGGTGATGGCCGGCAGCCTGCAGGCAGGTGGTGACCCCCGCTGCCCATGGGCAGGTCCAGCCGGAGTCTCTGGGTGGACAGACTCAGATCCAGAGCTTTTGGCAGGAAGGCAGAACGAGGCGGGAGTTGGGATCACCCCGCACTGCCTTCAGATAACTCGGAATCTGCTGCCGGCCCTGCCCAGCCCTTCAGCGGACCTGAGGACCCTGGCCAGCGCTCGCAGCACGGCTTCCCCAGCCCCCGCTGTCGCCAGCGTCGCGCTTCCCCGGAGCGCGGGCCCTTCGGGCGCACCCACCTCCTCCACCGCGCTGCGCAGTTTGTGCTGCGTGTCTTCCATCAGTTCCTCAACCTCGCGGAACATCTCGTTGAGGGTGGCCTCCTCCTGCGGGTAGCTGAGAGCCGGGCCGGGCTCGAACGAAGCCGGGGTCACTGTCGGAGCTGGCGCGGGGGCCGTGGGGACCGCCGCCGCCAGCAGCAGGCACAGCAGGGTGCCCCCCAGCCATCTCATCTCGGCTCAGCGCCCTCCGCCGCCGCGCCGCCGCCTGCGCGTGCCAGAACGCTGTCAGAGGCGCGCCGACCACCCTCTGGCCCGCGCCGCCCACCCCGCCGCCTCCGGCACTACGAGCGGGGCCCGCCCCCGGCGCCCAGCTTCTCCGCACCCACCCCCAGATGGGAGGAGGCCGAGTCCCCTCCGGACGCAGCTACCCCGCACAGGGAAGACCCCCACCCGCTCCAGCCCCGCGCCCGAATCCCCTGCGTAACCCCTGGCGCATCCTCCGGCACAGGCTGCGCTCTGCCCCCGCCCCCAGTGATAGCCCCCTCCCGCGAGCAACAGAACCCGGGCGCCCCCAAGCTTACAACCCTCTCCCCTCACCGCCCTCCCCACCGGCCCCCCACCCCGGCTTGGTCCCGGGTTTGAGCCCTGTTCCCTCCTCGACCAAGTCAGAGCACAGCTCTGGTGCCGCGACCCTACTCCCACCCCAGCCCTACCCGAGCCCCCATCTTGGGTGGTCAGAGAACAGCTTATCACCGCCCCCCTCCCGATCCCCGGGGTCGGAACCGAGTCCAGCGCCCAGTTCCTCCCCCACCCAGGAGCTACCGAGATGAGCCACCTCCCTTCCCCGCCGCCGCCCTTCACCCACCCCGACTGGACCGAGCTGTGCTCCGGGGTGGACCTGCCAGGCCTCGCCAGGGGCTGCCTCAGGGCTGCGGAGCGGGAGCGGCGCGCTGCGCGGGCCGCGGGTGCGGGGAGCTCGGCGGGGATGCTGCAGCGTTGCTACCCGGGCGAGCCCGCAGCGCTCGCCCCGCCCGCCCCGCCCCGCCCCGCCCCGCGGGAGGGGCCGCGGCCCAGCCCGCCGCCAATGGCCGGCCCGGGCGCCGGCGACCTCCCGCCCCAGGCTGGCCTCCTCTGCCGCCGGCGCCCGGCTCTACCGGAAGCTGTCGCCGTCTCCGCATCCCGTTGCCCCGCGGCATCCCAGTCCATTGTCATCTCTGGCCCAGATTCTTGCCACAGTTTACGGGAGGCGAGGGGAAGGTGTTCTTTCTGGGTCCCACCTTGCCCTTTCCTAAGCCATCCTCTACCCAGCAGGCAAGATAAAATCCAAGCCCCTTAGCCTGGCATTCAAGGCCCATCACAAGCTGGCCTTAATCTGTCTGCCGTGGTTGTTTCAGTACTCCAGCCAAGAAAGCCCACTCCTAGCTCCCGCAATAGGTCCCGAGAACGTCAGCAAGCTCCTTAAGGGCGGCATAGCGGAGTGGTTAAGACCAGACACTGCAGCCGGACTGGCTGGTGTCAGTCCCAGCTCTGCTACTTAGAAGTTTACCAATCTGGCCAAGTTAGCAGATTCGTCTGCTCTCCATTTAGCCCAAATGTAAAATGGAGGTTATAGTAGGACAGCTAAAAAAAGTTGCTTGCCATCTGGTTCTACAAGAACGAAGGCACTAGCCACTGCAGTCGCAGACCTTCAACACCCCCTGAAAGGAGTTCAGGGCAGAGATCAGGAATGAGGCACTGTGTGCTCTGGGGAAATTGGCAGAACAGGCCTTCAGAGAGATCTTTTCAGGAGAAAGTTGTATGAACCCAAACTCTTGTATCATCCCATACTTAGAAAAGCACTAAAACTGTTCATCAACACATCCGTTCCTCATGACTAGCAGCAGCTATCTATTGAGATGTGTGCTTGGTTGCATGTACCCCCTTTGCCAAAATCACAGATATACTGACCTCCCCCCTTACCTCTTTGGAACAGTTCCACAGAGCTTTCTGAGAGGCTGTCTCACGGGCTTCAGTCCTCACTAAGTCCCCAAAGAAAACTGAAACTCACAGCTCTCGTGTTGTCTGTTTTTAATTCAGTTGACAAGTAGTAAGGTACCTCGTAGGTAACAAGTATAATGCACGCAGGTAGGTGTGGGGCAGGCGATAAGTGGGGTATAAATGTCAGCTCTCATAGAGCAGAATTTTATCTATTCACAGCAGTCTCCCTAGTACCTAGAACAGGGAGCACTCACGTAATTTTTGAATAAACCTGTGTTTTATTTGTCAAAACTCCTCCTATTTTTTCCTGTTACTCTTTCTGTCTGGACAGCCCTCCCTCCTCCCCTTGGCCAGGCTAACTCCACCCCGTCTTTCAAGACTCAGTGTCTCCCGTTACCTGTCCCTGCTCCATCCCATTTCTCCTCTAGGACCCCCCAGCACCATGTGCTTCCCCATGGCAGCCCTGACTTGCCACGGTCTCTCTAGTCACCGGCCCATTTCCCCCAGAGACCTCGAACTCCTAGGAGGCGGGGACTGACTTGCTCACCGTTGTGTCACCAGGGCCTCAGTTATAAGACACACTTGGTCCCTGAGACATGGATGGGCTGGTCATTATATCAATTGCTAATGATATATCAATATAGCAGTAACATTATGAGAACTCACAATGTGCCGGGAACAAGTATTAACTCATTTAATTCTCAAACAACCACTGAGGTTGGTACTACTACTTTTATTCCCATCTCACAAGTAAGGAAACTTCCCTAAGACCACATAGCTCGTAAGTGGTTGAACTGGGATTTGAACCCAGGAATCTGGCTCCAGAGCCTTCACCCTTCACTGCCAAACGCCTCTGCTATAAACCTGGCCAGGAAGTATGAGATGACTTGGGAGCATCTGATGAGCAATTTCTGCAGGTGACCACTTGGAAAACATGTGTTTGGGGGAGGGAGTTCAGGACATGCCATCCCAAAATATGCCACTTTGGCATATTGATTATTTTGAACTGAAGGCACTTGAGAAACAGCAGATGTAGGAAGGGCTCTCTGACCTGCCCTTTTCTACCTACAAAAAGGCCATAAAATTTTTCATGAGAGAGGTGCCCTCCCTGTACCAGGAAGAGAACATCCTTATCACCAGAGAGGAAGTCAATGCCAAAACGGATCTGTACAAACACACACTTACTAAAATAACCCTTATCTTAGTTTTTTCACCATACCACTCCCCGTCACTTCCCCACAATTCACTGTCCCTAGCCCAACCCCCTTTGCCTTGTCATTTCTTCACAAATCTATCATTTCTTTGTCTAAAAGGTATATAAGCTTTCTGCTCTGGGTCACCTCCTCGAGTCTTCATTTACCTGTGAAGTCTCCCATGTACACATAAAATTTTAATAAAATGTGGATGCTTTTCTTCTGTTACTGTCTTATGTCAGTTTAATTCTTAGGCCCAGCCGGGGACTCTAAGAGGGTTGGGGAGACATTCTTCCTCCCCTACAGGGACCATGGCCTCTTTGTCATGTCCATCCAGCTGAGTCCACAGCAGAGTGTCAGTCGGGAAGAAAGGATGTTGGGGGCCTTCTTGGCATCGGGCACTGTGCACACCCCAAATCTATAGTGAGTTGCCTGGAGACTCAGAGAAGTTATCCCCTCTGCCCAGACAGCAAGTGAACGGTTGGTCTGGAACTAGACTCCACGTGCGGCTGACTCTAAAACCAGTGCTCGCAGCTTTCCTTCTCATGACTGCCTTTCTTTGCAGACGTCTTCAAATCACTGTTTATCACCAAGATGTGGCTTCTAGCCATGTTCTCTTAAATTTCTGGGCCTCCGGGTTAAGCCCTCCTAAAAATCCAGGGAAAGCCCCCTGACCCCCCAGCATCCCCTGTTCTGCAGCCCTGGCTGCAGGAAGCTATTCATTAGCTTCCTGAGGGTGGCCGATCCTGTGCAAAGAGCCTGGAACTGAATCTCCAGATTCCCCACCAGGCGCACACACTAGGAAGAAACTAGAGCAGAATGGAGACCCCAGCCAGAGGGCACACTTTGGGGCCAAGAAAAGAGTTGCAGTGGTGCAGATTTACAGAACAAATCATGGTCTTCCATTCCTCCCCGTTGCTGGCTTAAGAGACTGGGAATTTCCCTGAATAAGACTTGTCTTCTATCTTATATCTTTTGCCCTGCAGTCTGGAGTTCTTGACTTTCAGAATGAACTTTAAAAAAATAGAAAAATTTGAGCTGCTCCCAAGTGACAGGTGAAAGGCTGTGTGTTTTCTCCTAGGGGGTCTAAATTTTGTACTCTGAAAGGTAGGAATGTATCCATAGTGCCATTATTAAGTGAAACTAGCAAAAAAGAAAGAGATAAAAGGGAAAAGAGACAGGAAAGGTAAGAAAATCTACAGTCCTCAAATATAAGGGCTCCCCCTGCCCAGCTTCATACAATCCCATCACCACCTTGAGGCAGGAAAAGCACTGAGGCAGCTGCAGAGATGGGCCCCAGCCAGACCGCACATGTTCTGGGCTCCTAGCAGCTTAGGGGCAGGAGTGGACGAGCCCTGTGCGTTTGGGGCCTGACTTGAGAAAGGGTAGCCTCCTGGATGGCCATTGTGAGCGGACGGGCCTAGGGGCACACAGAGCAGGCAGAGTTGTCGAAGGCTGTCCAGATCAATCACCTTTAGGGTAAGGAACTATCTAAAATGCCACAATTTCCATTATATCACTGGTCTAAGCTCTATGTCCATCAGGGACATTGTTTTTTTCTTTCAGGGTGTTTGGAAACACTTCTTGGAATTATTTAAAAATTCTAAGTCCTCACATTTTCTCTACTGGAGTCTGATTTCAGGGTTGAGGAAGTGGCAACAGAGAGGTTGTCACCTGCTGGAAATTACCTACAAAGTCAGCACCCACACAGCGATTTCAGGTCTAGCTGTCCACCCCACAGACGCTCATGGCCATGTGCTTGAAAACACTTTTTAGTGTCTTCAGCAGAAGAATGGACGAACAGGTTTCTACAAACAATAGAATACAACAGTTAAAGGAATGGACCAATATTTCTAGGCAACAACGTGGATAAATTTCAAAAGACAAATGTGGCAATTTGCAAAATGAGGTGCACAGAATGCTATTTGTGCTTATTTTAAAAACACAAAACAACTATCTATTGTTTATGGATGTTATAAATATAGTAAAAAAAAAAAAAATTACAGAAATAGGCAGGCTGCCTCTGAGGTAAAAGGTGGGGGAAGAGATGGAGAAGGTCTTCAGTCACATTTGTAACATTTTATTTCTTTAAGAAAGAGAATGTAGCAGCGTGGAGGAGTTCTGAAGCAAAAGTGTCCAAAGATTCACCTCAGTTTAATCGCTGCAGTTGATTAACTACACGTGGGCATATGGGTGTGTCTGTTGTATTATTTTCTGTCTATTTGAAATAGTTTGTGAATAAATTGAAACAAAAGAAAAAAGCAAAAGGCAAGCCCCTCCCAATCCCTATCCTGCACCCCCCAAAAACCAAACCAAAACAAAACACCTCAAAGAGCCAAACAGACTTTTCTTAGATCTGTTCTTGGCGGAAATGCTCTCTTCCCCAAGGCCCAACAGTGGCCCCCATTGCTGTGAGGTGAGGGGGAGGAGTGGAGGGTCCACACCAGACCCAAATGGAGGGGCATTTCTCTTCATAAAATGCCCTTCTGTGTACTCCAATGGTTGGGAGCTTTCCTCCTGGGGTGGGTGGAAGGGTGGGGGAACTGGAGTCAGGTAAGGACCCTGGGTGGTGGGTGGGGCTTATCTATCAACCCCTCCCCCAACTCACCGCCACCACCAGGATAGGGAACAGTTTGCAAACAAGGAAACCTCAGACACCCACAACTTAGAGGCACTCAATCTGGGTAGGTGACTATTGTGTACCGATTTTTTAAAGTTTAACCATTCAGAATAATTAATTAGACCAAGGAAGGATTGATTACACATTTCTCTTTTTTTCCATCTCAGATAGACTGAACACAATTTGGAAACAAATGTGAAGAGTTGGCTCAGACATCATGTATCTGCATGGCTATTTAATATCTATTTAGTATTTAGTAGCTGTTTTCCCTGCTGGAATGCAGGCCCCGTGAGATTGCCCAGGATGCCAGGCCCTGCAACCGTCTCCTGTCCTGTCCTGCTGATGGTCTGCAGGGAGTTCACACTCAATAAGGAAATCCTGAATGAATGCGGGCCTGATAGGGGCTGGGCTCCCTGCCCACAGGAATCTACAGTGAACAAAGAAACAGCAGTAAGCAGGTAATGCCAGGACAGTATGACAGGAAAAGACAAGCTGATTCTTTTCAGAACGTCCATAGTGGGATAGGGCTGTTCATCGCTGGTCCAATCATCTCTGTGGGAGTGGGAGATCCTGTGGTGTCCTCATGGATGACCCACCTCTCCCACCCTTTTGATTGGACCAGGATGGACACCTGTCTGAAGCTTGACCCATCAGATTCTTTCCTGGATTTTGAGGTTGCAGACACCATTGTTCAGCCGCTTGAGGACAAAAGCCAACATAGAGAAAGTCAGAGAGAGAGAGAGAATGAGGGAGAGACACATTTAGAGAAATGAGATCCTATGAGCTTGAGAGAGAGGGTGATGGGAAGAGAGGGGCTGCCTCACCCCATGATGTCATTCTGGTTCTGGGTTTTTGTCTTTCATGAGTTTGAAAGCCAGCAGCTGCCCCATCTGCCCTTAGACTCTGTGAGATGTTTTGGGATTCTTCTCATATACTTCCCTTTTTGTTCCAGCTAGGTTTCACAACTTTCTGTGGCTGGCTACCAAGCTGCCTTAAATGTCTGGGGTGGGGCTGCCTATATTTTAACAAGGCAATCCTCATCAAGGAAGGTTTGCATTAGAGGAGACGCATGAATTAGAAATAGAGGGCCACCAGGCCCGACAGGACAGGGAAATGTCAGCCAGGGGCCTCCTCCCCTTTGTTAGCCGCTCTGACCCACAGTGCCAGCCACCAATTACATTGAGGCTTCTCAGCTCCTGCCTGGAAGTTGTCATTGTTCTGAAGAAATTGGTGCCAAGATTTTTCTGAATGGAAACTCCATCTGACCTTGGAAAGAGTGTTCACATGGATTCAGATTTTCCATGAGTAACAGCCACTGAATATCCAAAACATACATTTAATTTGCCAGGTTTCTGTGGGTGGGTGAACAAAAGACACCCAGAGGACCATATTCCTGGCCATCACCCTTGGAACGCAGCACCGGAGGGATGAGCCCCGAGCCTGGCTGTCTTGCTTTGCTGTTTAGCAGGTGGATTCATGTGCTCTGTATATTCTTACATGTGTATCTGAAGTGGGTGATGACTAAGGAACAAGAGAATTTTGGTGGAGCCAGCACCAAAAGAGGAAGACAGAGGAATTGATCTTATTAGGCAACCATAGAGGAAGACTATCTAGAAATGTGTTTCTACCCAATTCTCTCCATTGCTTCAGGTCAAAATGGTGTGTTTATTTCTTCCCTGGAGCAATTTTCAATGCTGGCTCTATAATAGAATCAGCTGGGAAGCTTACTAAACAATACAGATGCCTGAGTACCCTTTAGAGATGCTGATTCAGACATATGAGGGAGGGCTCCTCAGGGTACATTCTAGAAACGTCCTTGCTGAGGATTCACTTTTCATCAAGCCTCACCCAAAAGCTCTCCTCTCATGCCATCAGCTTCTCCCCTGACCTGGGCAATGGCCAGTAGCACTTGCTTCCCTCTGGATGTGGTTGGAAGCTGCTGGAGAGTGGAAAGAAGCCTGGACTTGGAGCTGGATAGTCCTGAGTTTGGGTTCTGGCTCTGATCCTAACTGCCATGACCTGAATATCCCCGGATTCTCTAGTTTATGGGCACATTAGTGCCCAAACCACAGGGCTATTAGCCCACACCTGCTGTCACTAAGATAATCTGGGACGCCCCCAAGAGATGTGTTTGTGCATCTGTGATTCAGTTCTGGTTTCCAGTTGCCTCCACTACCACCGTCTCCAAAATAGTTGTACCATCTTGAAGATAATGAGTTAAAACTTAATAGGTGAAGAGCTCAATAGCATAGCTGGGTGTTTCCAGTGGGCTGGCTGCTGTTGGGTTTTGCTACATTAATATCCTTGCTGGTCAGCAGTAAAAAGGAGTGAACTACTTATACGCACAACACAAACGCATCTCGAATGCATTATACCAAGTGAAAGAAGCCAGACTCAAAAGGCTATACACTGATTCCATTTATATGATATTCTAGAAGAAAGCAGAACCATAGGAACTACAAACAGATCGTTGGTTGCCAGAGGCTGGGATGCGGGGAGGGGTTGACTGTAAAGGGGCACAGGGACCTTTGGGGGATTCTATACCTTGATAATGGTGGTAGACACACAATGCCGTTATACATTTGTCAAAACTGGTAGAACTGTCCACTAAAAGCTCTGAATTTAATGTATGCAAATTACACCTAAATTAAAAGAAAATGGGGCAAAAAAACAGATAAAGTAACTTGCCCAAGGTCCGAGCCAGGGATTCAAGCTGGTGTGTGGAACTCCTGGATCTGGACTTTGAAGTGCTCTGCAGCGTGTGCTCAGGCAACTTGCAGGGGAGGGGGCACCTCTCAGGAAACACGCTGTCCTTGGTCAGGAATATCAGACAAAGAAGCCTGCAGTCGGGGCATCATGATGTGGGGAAAGGAACTGTGTTCCAGTCATGGTTTTGCTACCTTCTAGATTTATAATCTTGGATGATCTAATTTCTCTCTCTAAACTCTAGTTTTCTCAGCTTTAAACTACTTTCTCTTTTGAAGGCATTGCTGTGTCATCGTAAAGGGCAGGGGCCCAGGAACAGCCCCAGTTCTGCGTTACTCTCCACAGGTGACTGGGACAAGTCTCTCCACGTCTCTGAGCCCCACTTTCCTCATCTCTAAAAGGAGGACAGGAAATGCATCTACCTCATGGGACTGATGTTAGCCTGACAGGCACTCAGCAAAGCGCCTGGCACTTAGCAAGCATCAGTGAATGTGAGCTATTATGATATGATCACCAGCCAACAAAGCTCTTGCAAAGCGAGCAGGGAACAGAGCTTCCTTTGTGTGCGCTCAGCTGGGGCTCTAGGGAAGGCTGGGTGAGGGGAGTGTCCATGGAAATTTTGCTCAGACCACGAAGGGTTATGGAGGGTCTCGTGCAGACAGCTCTTCTCTGTTTACGCAGGCAAACCTTTCGTCTGCCTCGGTGCACAGTGCCGCCAGCATGGCTGGGTCAGAAGTTCACATAATAAACACGATCTGTACCCAGAACACGCTCCCATCCACGTTTAGGTCCTGCAGCTGAGGCTCTTACATTTTAAACTCTTTTTTTTTTTTTCTCCCTCACGGTCTGCACATCCCTTCCTGCAATATGACTTCCATCCAGCTCCCTGATGATATGTGAGCAAGAGTCAAATGAAGGGACTTGTCCAAAGTCCCACTGTTAGCAAGGGAAATTGGAGCAATTTGGCTAGCTACTGCTAAAATTGTGTCTTCTCATTTTTATCCCTCTGTCGCTGTCACTCTCTCTGTGTTCCTTCTTGATCTAAAGCAGACACTTGGAATGGGTCTATTTGCTTAATATCTCTGCAAGACAATAGCCCCTTGCCAGTTTGATTGTGCTATTTTGGAAATTCACCGCGCTGGCCCTGAGGCTGACCAAGCCTGCCAGCCAGCACATGCTAGCACCCATCATCTTTTTGGCTGGTGTTCTTAAACTTTATCAAGCATCAGAATTGCCTGGGGTCACGGGGAGTGGGTCTTAAACACAGACTCCTGGATGGCACCCTGAACTCTGCATCTCTAACAATTTCCTGGGTGATCCTATTACTATCTGCCCAGGGACCAAACCTTTAGAATGTCTATTCATCACTGCTGAGGGAGATACTAAGCCTCACTTAGTATCAGAGAGATCAGAAGACGGTGGTAGCATTGCTGGTAGCACCCCAGCCCAAGTAAAAGAGAGAGCATGACTGGAGATAAAATCAAAAGGAAAATTGAAGTGTTTCCCAAGTTTTTTGTTCTACTTTCTGCCAGCAGCTATCACTAAACATTCCTGATGGGGTTCAAATTAAGAACCAGGAGAGGAGGAACTGGTGAAAGATCTGCTCAATAAAATGGACCATTGAAACCCAGAAATGCAGAGGGACAAAGAAAGATGTTTATAGAACATAACTGATAGTCAAAGAGCCGAGCTGAAAAGAACAGTGCTGAGTGTCACAGACAAGGTAAGGTGAGGTCAGAAACAGGGAGAAAATAAAAAGGGAGCAGATTAGAAACAGGTTTGGATATGGTACCTGCCACAGGTTAGGGCAAGCAATGCAGGCTCAAGTCTGTAAAGGGTACATGGGGGCTAGAGAGCAGCCTGCTTTTATGAGCTGATGGCTATGTAAATCCTAGAATAGACAGCTGATGGTTTAAGGGACCAGACAGGACTGAACAATTCTCTTAAAACTTAAGTGTTAGATGAACAGAGACATTATGTTTTAAGAATCACATTTGGTAAAACTACAATGAGATACTGTTTTTACCTTTCAAAAGAATGAGGCAGCTCTATCTATTCTCATTCATTCATTCATCCATTTATTCAACAAATATTTTGTTGGGTGCTTCCATGTGCTAGGCTCTGTTCTAGGAGCTGGGAATTGAGATGAATGAAGCAGCAAAGCATCTGTTTTTACAGAGTTTACATTCCAGAGAATAGAGAGAGACCTTCAAACCTACAGATACACACACCACACACACACACCACACAGAGAGAGAGAGAGAGAGGGAGATAATAGTTTATATTTTAGGAGGTGATAAATGCTATGAAGAAAATAAAGCTGAGGACAGAGAAGAATGAGGAGAGTTGCTATTTTAGATGTGCTTTTGAGAGACCTCTGATAAGGTGACATTTGAGCAGACACAAAGAAAGTGAAGGATGCTGACTACAGATTCAATGCAATCCCTATCAAACTACCAATGGCATTTTTCACAGAACTAGAGCAAAAAATTTCACAATTTGTATGGAAACACAAAAGACGCCAAATAGCCAAAGCAATCTTGAGAAAGAAAAACGGAGCTGGAGGAATCAGGCTCCCTGACTTCAGACTATACTACAAAGCTACAGTAGTCAAGACAGTATGGTACTAGCACAAAAACAGAAATATAGATCAATGGAACAGGATAGAAAGCCCAGAGATAAACCCATGCACATACGGTCACCTTATCTTTGATAAAGGAGGCAAGAATATACAATGTATATTGAATGTGTATTGAAGAATATACACCTCTTCAATAAGTGGTGCTGGGAAAACCGGACAGCTACGTGTAAAACAATGAAATTAGAATACTCCCTAACACTATACACAAAAATAAACTCAAAATGGATTAAAGAACTAAATATAAGGCCAGACACTATAAAACTCTTAGAGGAAAACATAGGCAGAACACTCTATGACATAAATCACAGCAAGATCCTTTTTGACCCACTTCCTAGAGAAATGGAAATAAAAACAAAAATAAACAAATGGGACCTAATGAAACTTCAAAGCTTTTGCACAGCAAAGGAAACCATAAACAAGACAAAAAGACAACCCTCAGAATGGGAGAAAATATTTGCAAACAAAGCAACTGACAAAGGATTAATCTCCAAAATATAAAAGCAGCTCATGCAGCTCAATATCAAAAAAACAAACAACCCAATCCAAAAATGGGAGGAAGACCTAAATAGACATTTCTCCAAAGAAGATATACAGATTGCCAACAAACACATGAAAGGATGCTCAACATCACTAATCATTAGAGAAATGCAAATCAAAACCACAGTGAGGTATCACCTCACACTGGTCAGAATGGCCATCATCAAAAAAATCTACAAACAATAAATGCTGGAGAGAGTGTGGAAAAAAGGGAACCCTCTTGCACTGTTGGTGGGAATGTAAATTGATACAGCCACTATGGAGAACAGTATGGAGGTTCCTTAAAAAACTAAAAATAGAACTACCATATGACCCAGCAATCCCCCTACCGGGCATATACCCTGAGAAAACCATAATTCAAAAACAGTCATGTACCGCAATGTTCATTGCAGCTCTATTTACAATAACCAGGACATGGAAGGAACCTAAGTGTCCATCAACAGATGAATGGATAAAGAAGATGTGGCACATATATACAATGGAATATTACTCAGCCATAAAAAGAAATGAAATGGAGTTATTTGTAGTGAGGTGGATGGACCTAGAGTCTGTCATACAGAGTGAAGTAAGTCAGAAAGAGAAAAACAAATACTGTATGCTAACACATATATATGGAATCTTAAAAAAAAAAAAAAAAGGTTCTGAAGAACCTAGGGGCAGGACAGGAATAAAGACGCAGACATAGAGAATGGACTTGAGGACACGGGGAGGGGGAACGGTAAACTGAGACAAAGTGAAAGAGTAGCATGGACATATATACACTACCAAATGTAAAATAGATAGCTAGTGGGAAGCAGCCACATATCACAGGGAGATCAGCTCGGTGCTTTGTGACCAACTAGAGGGGTGGGATAGGGAAGGTGGGAGGGAGACGCAAGAGGGAGGGGATATTGGGATATATGTATATGTATAGCTGATTCACTTTGTTATACAGCAGCAACTAACACAACAACGTAAAGCAATTATACCTCAATAAAGATGTTAAGAAAAAAAAGGAATGAGGTACTGATGCATACTGCAACATGGGTAAACCTTCAGAATATTATGCTAGGTGAAAGAAGCTAAACACCAAAGCTCACATATTGTATGATCCTACTTATACGAATATCCACAATAGATAAATCCATCAGGACAGAATGTAGACCATGGTCACCTGGGGCTGGAAGGGAGGTGAATGGGCAGAAACTGCTTGATGGGTAAGGGGTCTAACTTTGGAGTGATGGAAATTCTTTGGAAATAGATAGAGGTTGTGGTTGCACAACATTGTGAATGTACTAAATGCCACAGAGTTATTCAGTTTAAAACGGTTGACCTATGTTTTGTGAATTTCACCTCAATAAATTATCAGGGGAAAAGATGTACAGAATAGCATGATCTCCAAGATAAACTGCTAAGTCAAAAAAGTGTAAAACAGTGTGTGTATGTTCCTGTGTATCTAGCAGCATGGAATACCCTCATTCACCTTTCTGTACCTGATGAAATTTACAAATTGTATGTGTATTCTCTACGCAAAAAATTAAAAGTAAATAAATGAATTGTTTTTAAACACAGTGCTGACTTCAGAGTCAGACTGGGTTTGAAATCCCAGCTTTGACAGGCATCAGCTGTCAGCCTGTGTTACTCTCAGCCCCAGGTTTCATATCTGTAATGTGGGTACAATAACCGTACCTACTGCCCTGGGGTTGTCAGGTACATTAATGAGATAGTGCAGGTAAAGGGGCCAGTGCTTGGGATACTGTGACACTGAATGAACAGTGGGAGTGGTTCCTACTCATAACACTCCTGACAGCAAATGTGTGGGTTTTTCCCACACCAACCACCAGTTCTGCAACACCCTGGACGCTGACTGGGTGTCTTACGGCTCAGTTCAATCCTGACGCTATTCGCCCACGGTTAGTGCAGACCCTCAGGTTAAAGGCTCAGTTCCATAAGACTGTCCCCACTTCTTTTTGTCTTTCTTTTTTTTCGGGATCTTAGTTCCCCCACAGGGGACTGAACCTGGGCCCATGGCAGTGAAAGTGCAGAGTCCTAACCACTGGACCGCCAGGGAATTCCCTGTCCCCACTTCTGATGCCAGTCACAAGTCCCAGGTCATCACCTGTACTTCTGACCAACTAGCTCTAAATTGGGGGTTCCCATGCCCCCCCTCCTTCAGGCTTGATAGTCTGCCAGAAGAGCTCACAGATCTCAGAAAAGAGCTTTCCTTGCTGTTACTGGTTTATTTTACAGGATACAACACAGGAACAGCCAAATGGAAGAGATATGGCAACGTATGTCGGAGGGGGTATGAAGCATCTTTGCCTTCTCTGGGCATGCCACCCTCCCAACACCTTGAAGCTCTCCAAACCAACCCAGAAGCTCTCCGAACTTTGTCTTTTGAGGGTTTTAATGGATGTTGCATTACGGAGGCGTGATTGATTGACTCAACGGTCGGTCGTTGGTGATGAACTCAATCCAAGCTCCTCCCCTCCCCAAAGGTCAGGGGGTGGGGCTGAAAGTTCCAACCCTCCAATCAAGCCCTGGTCTTTCTGGTGACCAGCTCTTATCCTGAGGCTCTCTAGGGTCCCCTAGCCACCAGTCATCTCAGTAGCATACAAAACACACTCATCACTCCAGAGATTCTGAGAGTTTTTGGAGCTGTGTGTCAGGAACTGTCGGCAAAGACCAAATCTATTTCTGCCATGGTATCGCAGGATATAAAGCAGATCCTTACAGAAGAAAGCAAGAGCAAGAAAAACATTCTTTAAACCCTGCTCCCCAAATCTAAGCATGCTTTCTCACTTTTGCTAGGTGCACTGGTGGAAGAGCCCTGGAGATTTCTCACACTGTGAAGAGGAGGTCACGCATCAGAGACACTGCTGTGATGCACTCCGAGGCTGGATGCGGTAGCCACAGCTGGCATCCTGAGCCGCCAGGGCACACTGGAGTAATACCAAACCGTGGCCAGGTGGACATGGAGTTACTTTAAAAAGGGACTGAGAAAGCCAGCTGACACTGCTCTAAAGTCAACTTGAGTTTATGGGGCGTGCCCTTCTTTGTTGCCCAGCCTGGCTGTACTCCTGAAGCCTGAGGTGGGGCACAGGACCAGCCTCGCGGTGCAGCGAGAAATTCCTGCAGCTGCGGCTGCTGAACACAGGCCCATCCTCTGCTTCCCACCCACCAGTAGCCAGGGAACCAGCGTGAGATTCTTCCCCAGCCACCTGGACTTACTGCTGTGCTGCTAAATCAGTTTCCTGGGAGTCACCCGAAACACAGGTGTGCTTACTCAGCAGCTCACGGGAGGAGTGGAGAGGGTCAGAAAGGATGCACCAGATGCAGCCTTGGGTGACCCAGGTGGCTCCTGAGAGAGCAGGTCTGTAGCTCCTGCTTGGCCTCTGGTGTGTCAGGCTCTTACTTCAAGCAAGAATGGTCATTCCCTCTTCAATTCCTGTTGCGAAGCTTGGCTTTTGGCTCTTGGTTTGAAACTTTTCTATCATCCTCACTGGACCACGAGCATCCTGGGGGCAGGCGCCTCATCTTATCATCATTTAGTCCATTGTGCAAGAGGGTAAGGCTTCCCCACGGCCATCAGTGTCATTCCTGAGGGGCAAGAATTGGTTCTTGGGGGAGAAAAATATTCTTATGTTTATACATAAAGCACAAATGTACATACAGTATATAAACAGATATACAGTGTATCTGTGGCACTAAAATTTATGGGGGAAGACAGTTAGAAAACATTGCTAAAAAGGTTTGTAGGGGAGAGATTAAAAAAAAAAAAAAAAGCCTGAAAAACCCTGGAGTAGATAAAGAAGTCAGAATCTCCATCTCTCAAGATGGAGATCTTAATTCCTTTTCCTTGTCCTGTTGCGAGGGTTAAATGAGATAACGGGAGATGCAGCACACAGCAGACACACAACAAATGTAAGATCTGTTCACTCCAGTGGCCGCCTGAGAGTGCCACTCTTCCAGAACCTGTTCTTTCCCAGTCTCTTTGGCTGCTCTATCAGCTACCTACCTGTGCCCCTGCCCATAGGGTGCTGTAGGCACAGGTAGAGATGCTTGTCATTTGGGTTTAGCAGGCCCCCGTAATTCACAGGTGAGGCAGGTCCACACCGAGCTAGGAAGTGCAGCCCTGGGCCCCCCTCCACCACTGACAACAGTCCCTTTCCAGGGCCACCTCTCCCCTTGCTGGCTGGCAGTCCCTCCTCTGCCTCCAGCCTCACAGAAGGCAGGAGAAAAATCTCTGACGAGAGCACTCTCAAAAGGGCTCCTGTGATCAAAACGACAGATAACAACAAGTGATGGAGAGGATGGGGAGAGATTGTAACCCTCACACACTGTTGATGGGAATGTAACATGGTGCAGGTGCTTTGGAAAAGTGTCTCAGTTCCTCAGATGGTTCAACATAGTGTTAGCATATTGTCCTGCAATTCCACTCCTGGGTATAAAAATACCCAAGAGAAATGAAGACATGTGTCCCCACAAAAACTTGTGCATGAATGTTCATGATAGTATTACTCATAACAGGCCAAATGTAGAAACAACCCAAATGCCCATCAACTGATGAATGGATAAACAAAGTGTAGTATATCCATACAATGGAATGTTATTTGGCAATAAAAAGAAATGAAGTCTTGATAACATGTTACAACAGAGGTAAACATGACACTAAGTGGTTATTTATGTGCTTGTCTTGTCCCATCTATCTGAAGAGCTCCAGTGACTTGCCTTCCTCATCCCTGTTTCTCCACTTACCCAGCACTTGCTCTGGGGCATGTCAGAGTTTAGAAAATTTTTACTAGATTAAATTGCTAATTATCACTTCCCCTGTTCCCACCTATACTGTGAGTCAGCACTTATTCAAGATCACAGAGCTAACTCCCTTTAAATGTTCTCATTCTAAATCTAAGTCCTGATATATTATACTATTAAGTATGCTCTCCGACTTGTCTATTTCATATGCCTCAGGACCTAATGCACATCGATCCTTAGCAGGTGGGTAGAAGATATTAGCTGAATGGATAATGTAAACAATAAAAATGCTGCAGGAGTCCTGCACTGTTCAAAGCCTGCCTTTTCCCAGAGGGTTACTGTTCAGAGTGACAGGAGAGAAAGATAAACAAATCCTTGTGTTCCGTGAGCTTTCCTCCTCTCGAGACATCTGTGCAGGGTTTCTGTCTATGTGGATTTGGGAAATGATATTAACATTTGCAGAATCTGACTTACTTGTCTCAGGAACCAAGTGGGTCTACTTATATGTCTATGTCGTATTTATTTTTTCATTCAATAAATAGTTAGAGACTTACCAGCTATGATGCCTGGCTCTGAATATATAAAAATGAAGAAGTCAGGGTCCCATTCTCAAGGAACAGAGACTTGTTTCAATTTTTCTTTTCATCAGCTTGAGAACCAATACCTAACAGCTTCTTCCTTTATTTTTTTAATGTTTCCTACCAAGTCTGGAATAAACTCAGCTCTAACTATTTTGTAGAATTGTCGCAGGAGTCCTGAGGGCTTGTCTTTTACTTTATTTGTTTATTTTTTTATCTGACACGTGCTCATTCTGTGCTCAAGCGTAAGTCAGGTGGCCTCTCTGGGCCTCAGTCTGTTCTCAGATCCATGGGGTATCCTCTTACCTTTCCCGACTCTCAGGGACAGTGTGAGGGCCGTGCAGAACCACGGATGCTGAAAGGGCTTGCAGTGAACAGAGCTGGATGGGCGTGTCGTGCATAACTGTCATTCTGCCCTGGGCCATCATCACAGTTTGAAGAGAATCTG
Source organism: Balaenoptera ricei (assembly GCF_028023285.1). Lineage (NCBI taxonomy): Eukaryota > Metazoa > Chordata > Mammalia > Artiodactyla > Balaenopteridae > Balaenoptera > Balaenoptera ricei. The sequence goes on from NC_082646.1 coordinate 69,469,601, forward strand.
GACAGAAGTCAGAGAAAAGAGAGACCGTTTTTATTTCTCAGTGGAAACACCTGCCTTTTGGGACAGAGATTTTAAATGAAAACATTTAAAAGCATGCATGATCTTAAACAAGTCATTTCTCCTTCCTGAGTCTCAGCTCCCTCATCTATGAAATAAGGCTGTGGGACTAGATTGACAGGTTTCAAACTATGCTCCAGAGAAATTCTCACTGGGAAGAGACTCTTCTAACTCCACATCTGCAACTGCAGAAATATTTTTTCAAAAATTTCCCCTCATTTTACATATTTGGCTTCAATGTAGGTTTTCTGTTCTTTTCTTTCTATTTTTTTTTTTTCAACAAAAAAATCCTGGAGCTAAAACAAAAAGGAAAATAAACCCTACTGCTAAATAATCTGTAACGAATATCCTCTGGCTCTGGCCATCCTGCTCACACACACATGGACCCATGTGCTACTGCTTAGCCTGTGTGCATTCCTCTTGTATGTGTTAGGTGTGAAGGAGGGCCTCTGGGTACTGAATTCCTTTGTAGAGGAGAACTGGCGTTGATCTGCAGCCTGCAATGCACTCAGAGATGGCCATTTTTCATAGCAGCATTCCTGAGTCTGAATAACCTTTGGCAGCTGAAGGCGGAGAAAGAAATTCAACAACAAGTCCGGGGAAAACCTCTTCTTCCCAATGCTGGAATATGTTTTAGTTGCAGGTGATGGGTTGCTGGGGAGTGGAGGGTTATGGGAACAGCGCCACCTTGTGGTCCTGTGGTCACTTTCCCGAGCAAGGCCAGGCTGGTCTCTGTTAAAGGATGGCTCCTGGAGGGATGGGCTCCTGGAGGGATGTACTCCTGGAACCTGGGATTCTGAATTTGCTGGGAAGGGGCTTTCTGAGACCACAGCCTGGGTCGCACCCAGGTCCCTTCCAGGCAGCAGGCCCAGGTGCCTGACTCTGGAGCCCTTCTCTGGAAGCCACCACGCTGCTGAGGCCTGTGAAGGCTACGGGGTAGATGCGTGATTGCTGGGGGAAATGTGCTGTTGCTGGTGGGACAGCATCTGAATCTGGAAGACAAGGGCAAAGCCTGAGAGGCGATGGGACAATTTTCACAACTGACACGGCTGAGGCCAAGTTGGGAAGATGGTCCACCAGGAAGTACAGAGAGGGAGGGTAGGAGGTGGTATCTCCCTGTCCAGAAAGAAATTCAGGATTCATGCAAGGAAGAGAGGACTATATCCATCACCTTGACCCCAGCCCGGGACCCTGAATGAGCCCTCTTGCCCTGCCCCTCTCTCCCTGCTGGGAAGATAAAATGAAATGTAAGAGTTTAGCCCAGTGCCTGGCACATGGAAATTCCTCAAAGGTTCCCTTGTCTGTCCCTACCCTTGCCCACCCTTGGACTAGACCTCAGGGTGACAGCAATGAACCCAGCACAGACAGTATGGGAACTCACAGCCTGGTGCAGCGCTGACTGGTACAAATATAACAGGAGCCACAGGTGCCAACCGCTTATTTATTTTAAATTTTCTTGTAGCCACATTAGAACAAGGAAGAAGAAACAGGTGAAATTACTTTTTAATTATATATTTTATTTAACCCAATATCTTGTCATGTCAACATGTAATTAAAATAAAAATCAGTAATGAGATATTTCACACCCCCTTTTTTTTTTTTCCTGCACTAAGTCTTAAAATTCTGTGTGCATTTTACACTTGCAGCATGCCTCTCTCTGCCTCTCAGTATTAAGAGGCTGCTGGGACCTTCAGGACCCACCCCTAAGGAGCTACTTCTCTGTCACTCGGTCACCAATGTGTCCTTTGGCGCAGGGCATGTCACCCCCTAATGTGGGGTTTGATGTCCTTTTCTATGAAATATGGGGCTGGACTGCTGACCTCTGACGTTCTCCCCTGAGGGAAGTGATGCCATCATAAAACGAGGCCTAGGCCTAACCCTAACCCTAGCCCTGCCCTGCCACCCTCAGATAAGAGGCTCGGCTGTGTTTTCCAGTGAGAGGGATGGCAGTCGTTCGTGCCCGCTCGCTGGTGGCCCTGTCTCCCCGTCCCAGCTTTCTGAGGATTGCCAGAGCCGTTCTGACTCCAGCACTAAAGATGCTTCTGACTCTGTAGCTCCCAGAGAAGGACTCCCCAGCGCTCCTCTGGGGGCTTCTTACCTCTTTCCCGGGCTCAGGAATCTCTTGGGAAGAAACCTGCAGTGGACTCCTCAGACTTCTGGAGCTAGACAGAGCCCCAGGCTCCCCCCAGCACCCTGACAGAAGAACCCCTTTTGTGGAGGTCGTGGAGAAACTGTGTGAGGCTGAATTCTGAACAAGAGACCCCTCCCCTCTAAGCCTCTGAGCCTCCGCCAGGTGCTTGAACCTCCATGAGGGCCCGTTCCCCCAGCTCCCCGACTGAGGGAAGCCGTGACTCAGTGGGCTTAAGAAGCCCCACTCAGCATCTACGCATAACCGGGGCGAGGCTGCTCAGCTCACCCACAGCCCCCCCTGGGCAGGGGACGTTTCCCAGAGCACAGCTGTCTCCACTCCTCCCTCCCCGTACTTTGGGACTCAGACTGATTAAGCCAGAGGTGATGGAGACCATCGGTCAACTCCTTTCTGATTAACTGCAGCCCAGAGAGGAGGAGAGTGGCCAGGTCACAGGGCTGGTCAGCGGCAGAGCCTCCTGTCTCCCAGCCTGGGGCTCCCCCCTCACCTCCCCGCAGCCCACCACCCCCCATCTCCAAACCATACAGCCCATCGGCTGCCTTTTCTGGCTGCTTCAGATCTGTCAAGGGTAGCCTTGGATAAAACCACTCAAACTCGGAGGCCCCTGGGTGAGCTGGACCCTGCCGCCCCTCAGCCTCACCCCAGCTACTTCGGCTCCAGCCCACTTCCCTACACACAGTCTACGTTTTCTGGCCACCGCAAGCCACTTCACTTCCCCAGAGGGCCTCCCTCCTTCTCACCTCCAGGCCTGGCCCCCAGGCGGCTCCCTCTGCCACAAATTCATTCCCTTTCCCCTTTCTGTGTGCAGCCAACCCTTCTCATCCTCAGGGACAGGCCCAGACATCACACCCCGCGGTCACCCGGTTACAGCCACCTCCAAGATTGTGTCTGGTTTCTCCCCGTATACCCAGGGCCTGGTACAGTTTAATGAGGAAGGTGTGAACGAGGTCCTGGATTCTGTAATGTTCCCATCCCCCCTTCCTCAGTACTGATGGTCTCGCCCTCCCTTCCATCCCAAGGCGTTCTCTCCCCGCAGGAAGGGAGTTGACCTTGTTGCTGTGCCTCGGCCCGTGACCAGGTGGGGCCTGGGGGGGTCTCTGATAGCCCCCCGTTTGTCAGCAGGGCCCTGTCCTCGTTTCCTCCTGGCGAGCTGGCACTCTGCAGGTTGACCAGGAGGTGGCGCCAAAGGGCTGCCAGTAATAGCCTGACGAGAGCCTGGATCCCCGTCTCCAGGCACCTGGGGTCCCATCCACAGGGCCAGAGCCCACATTGGGTTCTGTTGCCGTGACCAGGGTCCTGCTCTCCGACGACCATGGGGCCACAGCCTCCTTGACCGTGAGGGTCAGGAAGTCTCCGTTCATCACTGCTGCCCTGTGCTCAGTGAGGCTGGGCTCTGAGTCACCCTTTGTACCACAGCTCTACCCAGGGCCTGGCACCGACTGTGCGGAATGGAGGGACAGAGGCCATGCAAGGACTGACAAGGTCCCGTGCACATTCTATGCTGGGTTTCTCATCATCACAATGACTTCAGTGTCCTAGGCTTGGAGGCTGGAGCTGACAGGGAACTTCGCCATCATTAAGAGCCGGTGGGCCTGGAATGGGTTACGCGTTTACTGTGACATTGACCCTCAGGGGCATAACCTTGGGGGTGGCTGGGTGGGACCGGGAGGGCAGGACTCCTTGAGCCAGTTGCCCCCAGTAACAAGCAGCCTCACTCATTGTACAATTATTATTATTTTCTACATTTGCTCAGCATGAACATGGTTGGGAAGTAGTGATCTAGGGCTACACTGTCCAATATGGTAGCCACTAGCCACAGGTGACTATTTACATTTCAATGAATTAAAATCAAATAAAATTTTAAATCCGGTTCCTTAGTCACACTTGCCACATTTCAGATCCTCAGTAGCCACACATGGCTAGTGGCTACCCTACCGGACAGCAATAGAAATGAACATTTCCATCACTGTAGAAAGTTCTACTGGACAGCACTAGTCTAGTGCTTGCTCTAGACTCTTTTCTGGATAGGGTGTTCTTTAGAATCTCAGAAAGTTCTCCACTCTCTAGCACTGTCTTTACTGTCTTCCACTGGTATAGTTGTTGCAACCAAGAGAAATAGAGTCAGAGAGACCTAGGACTAAATTCTGACTTTGCCACTTGCTGGTTCGTGGCCTTGGAGGAGTCACGTAGCCTCCCTCAGCCTCTGTTTTGTCATCTGTGAGACGGGGATAATATTACCCAGCTCCCACGGTTATTGGGAGGATTAAATGAGGCAGAGCAGGTGAGTCACTGGACGCAGTGCCTGGCGTGCAGTTGTCTGGCCTGATCACCCCCCCTCCACCCTGACTTCATCTACTTATATCCACTCACCCACAAGCCCTTATCACTGGTCTATACTGTGTCCAGACCTGTGTCAGTTTCCACAGCCTATTCACAGGGAACACAGGGCTTGATTCTAGAGGGAGATTGTAATTTAGGTGGGAGGGCAAGATAAGTGCCGTGAAGCAACCTGAAAACAGTTCTTAGGCAATCCACAGGGCAGTGTGTCATCCAGTGATACAGGGCCGGGTGGGAAAGGCACTGCGGGAGGTTTATCTGAGAAGGCCTTGTAGGGGGAGGTGGGAGTCGAGCTGGTCTGGAAGGCGGGCGCATGGTGTGGGCTGGCAGAGCCGATAGCAGAGAAGTGACAGGAGAAAGGCGTTGTGGCAGCGGAATGGCAGGAGCAAAGACAGGCTCAGAGGTGGGTCAGGGAGGGCCTGAGCTAACACATAGCGAGGTAGCCCCGCTGGGGTTGTCCTGGAGAAACCAGGAGGGTTTGCTAAGACAATCACTCAGCTCTCAGAAGCCAGGCTGAGTTGCTTGGCTTTGATGAAGCCGGTGTTTCCCAGGCAGGCAGGGACTTGAGCTGAGAAATGGGCAGAATTTGGGGAAGATTGTGCTGAAAGCGCAGTAAGAGGGTCTGTGAGGGAGATCTTGAAGGCAGGGTGAGCGCAGCAAGGTGTGACACCAGAGGCCTTCCTGGGGCAGCACGAGGCACCATTTACCAAGAGCTGTTAACATGCTGTGACCTCAGATTGCTGGGTCCCAACATGGCCAGCAGAAACGGCACTCAGTAGCCCTGTACAAGAAGTCCACATCTAACTGGGAGTGACGGGGGGGTGGACATCGAGAGGAAACAGGATGGAGGAAATGCATTTACAGCATAGCAGAGAGGAGCCCCAGCTCCTCACCCAGGTGAGAAAAAGAACAGGATGGGGGCTGATGGTAGCAGTAAGGAGAGAGCAAAGTGTCTAGAGAGAGGCCTGGATGTCTGAGGAGTAAGGCTGGGCGCAAAAGCATCAGGCAGAAACATACAGACACACGCCCGTGCACATGCCTGTATATGCACACACAAGTCCACATGTATAACCCCCCAATTTACATATGCATTCTAATCATACCCAAAGACCCTTAAGGAAACATGCCTACGCACATCGGTGCAAATACACGTGCATGCACACGTACAGGCACCCATTGACACACATGTGTATATACACATGTTCTCCTCCATCCTGGCCTATCCTTCCAGGGCTGAGCTGGTGCTGTTGTTGGGTTTACAGCAACCAGGCCAGGAAGTATCTGTCCTGGGCACTGAGTGTGTTTCTGATGGAGGCTTCTCTAGGCTTTGCTTGTAAACACTATTTATTTTGGAAAGCCACTTCTCTATTTGCAAATGAAAAGTTGGGACATGCAGTATTGGATTTCCCTGATCTGACATTGACCTAGAAAAATGTGCTAGCAGGAACAGAAAGTGCCATGCCCCACTGTGCTGGCAGGCACAAGTGAGTTTCACTCTTCTTGGCTTTGATCACAAAGGTTAAGATGCAAGTGAGGGGGGCAGGGCCGCCTCCCTGCCCCAGTGGCTCTCTCGCTGCAGACCTGGGGGGAGTGGATGCAGTGACTGGGGGCTTCCCGCAGGCCTGTGTGCTCATGGCCTTGAAGAGCAGTCTGGCAGGGGGAATCAGAGCAGCTGGGGAGTGGGTGTCATAGGGGCCAGTGACAGGGGCCAGCATGCAGAGAGCTCTGGCACATGCAAAACATGGATGGGTCCCAGTTATGGGGGTCCCCAGAGTTGTCATCAAGGAAACAGGCGATACAACTTCAGCTCTGGGTGCGGTTTGAAATGGGTTCCTGTTGTTGGAGAAGGACAGGCTTCTAGGAGGCAGAGCTGCTAGGCCCAGCTGCAGGTGAAGATCATGGTCTGCTGCAGACCTGTGGGGGGTCTGGTTACTGGTTGCATAGAGTAGAAGCAGAACCTGAGAGGACCGTCCAAGGCAGGAGCCCTGCATCATGGTGGGAACATGAGCCCCCAGGGTCTCCTTGGGGGCACTGGCTCCTTGTCTGATTGGCATCTAAGTAGACCCAAGAAGCAAGATGCAATCCATTGCCTCAACCAAGCCACAGAATCCTTCTGAGTCCCTCAGCTGGGCCGGTGACTTAATTCTGGGCCTGTTAAGACCAGGGTTCACATTCCACCCATCTTCCTCATGGCCAATCATGAGGATGAAGTGACATCAGAAATGTCATGGGCCCAGCCAGGGCCAGCGATAAAATAAGTGTTTAATAAATTTGAGATCAAATCCCGGCTTCACCACTCACTAGCTGTGTAGCCTGGGACAGCTTCATTTCCTCATCCGTAGAATGCAGACAATAATAAAATGCACCTCACAGCACTGTTGGGGATTAAATGAGTTAATATACATAAATCACTTTTGAACAGTGCCTGACCCTTTAATAAGCACAATTACCATCTACTATGATATTAAATATTATTCTTAATAATTTATTCGTGTATTTATTCACTTATTCATTCAACGAGTGTCAGATACTGTTCAGGCCCTGGGAATACAGCAGTGAAAAAGAGGCAACAAGCCCTGGGGTGGGTAGAATGAGGGCCCCCCAAAGACGGCCATGTCCTAATCCCCAGAACCGGTAAACATGTTATGTTATCTAGCAAGGGGAATGAAGGTTGCTCATCAGCTGACCAGAAGATAGGGAGATATCTTGGATCACCCGGGTGGCCCTACATAATCATGAGGGTCCCTGAAAGAAGAAGAGGGAGACAGGAGAGAGGCAGAGGCAGGGAGGACATGTATTGAAGCAGAGGTCGAAGTGGAGGATGGAAGAGGGTCACGGGCCAACGAGTGTGGGCCACCTCTAAAAGCTGGAAAAGGCAAGGAAACGGATTCTCCCCTGGAGCCTCCAGAAAAGAACGAAGTTCTGCCCATGATGTTAGCCCAGTGAGCCTTCTGACCTCTAGAACTGCAGGATAATAAATCTGTGTGGTTTTAAGTCGCTACGTTTGTGGGAATTTTTTGTGGCAGCAATAGGATTATTAACACAAACCATCCGTCATGGGGCTTACATTCTTATAGGGGGAGAGAGACAATAGGAAATAAATAAATACGTGGTGTGTGGGACAGGCGTGTCCTCTCCTGCCCGGGTTGGGGGGGGGGGGGCGGTGAGCCAGGCCGCTGAGCACAGACTAGCGGAGGGGGCAGGGGGCAGGGCAGGCTGGACGGGGCATGTCAGCCTGCACCCCACCCCCATCCCAGCCAGGAAGGGCAGGGCGGCTCTGGCCCAGTGCTTCTAGGTTCTGGTCCTGGGCTGCGGAGGGGGCTCACGTGCAATGTCGGGTCCAGCACTGGTGGGGCCTGCTGCCAGGAGCCCGGAGCCATTAGTGTGTTCTTCAGATGCCTGCTGGTGGGGAGATGAGGACATGTGATTTGTCAAAGTGAGTCAGGAGTGAAAGCCAAGGCCAGGTGGCCACCTCAGTAAGAATCTCTCTGGGTTTCTGTAATTACAAGCTCTTGCTTGAGCATGATAAAGAGCACCAAGAAGCCCCTCATTAGGAGGCCGTAAAACACCACTTGGGCTTGGCTTTCATCTTGCCCGGCTGCTTACGAAGCTTTCCTCTTTCATCTCCAAGGCCTTTAATTGGCAGCCTGAGCCCAGAGAATTACCTCAGTAGATGGCTGAGGCCTGGGTTGGATTCTGCCTCCTCAGCCCCTCCCTACTCAAGTCCCTGAAGTCTCTGCTGCATCCTTGAGCTTACGCTGAGCAGGGCCGGGAGGTCTTGAGGAGTCCAGCCCACCACCAGGTGGGGTACGGCTCATAGACCTTGAACGCATGGTGCCTTGCGGCCTATGTTCGGGAATTCAGGTTGTGCACTGCTCAAGGGCACTGTATCTAAGGGGCATCACCCACATGGTAGACGCATGCTAATTTATGTGGGAGCACACTGATGGCACAGAGACTCTAGGTCTCCAGATAGGTAGCAGGGGGGAACCACCTTTGACCTGAAGTCACAGTGGCACTTGGGCCGTGCACAAACTCTCAACACAGACTTGTGGGGTCTGTGCCACGTGCACTGCAGCTGCCTGTGCAGTCTTACCACCTGATGCCCTTTCATGCCTGATTCCCAGGCCCCTGAGCCTTTGAACCTGACGCTGTTGCCTCACCTGGTGGGGGCAGAGAAGGTCGGGGTGGAAGAGGGGCACTCAGAGTGTGTGTGCTGCTGGCCATGAGTGTGCCCCCGTAGTGTGTGTGAACATGGAGCTAGGGGTGCTACCCACCAGGCAGAGCCATTCAGGTCATGCGGAAATATACTAACTCCATCTTTCGTTTGTATCCTGAAGAAGGGACATCTCTTCCTACTTTGCCCGCAGGTGCCACCTGGGTCTGCCAGGTCCTTCCCTAGCTCACGGGGACACAACCTCTAGCGCCACCACCCATGTGGTGAAGACTCACCCTCCGTGCCCCTGGGTACAGTGTCAGCTCTCTAGTAGCTACAGCTCTGCTCCCAGGATCAGCCTTGACCTGGACCCTGACTCACACTCATCTTAGTCTCTTAACCTTGGGGCTAGACCCAGACCTGTGGCCCTGCCTGGTGTCCACTGTGTCCGAGCCCCTTGCCTGCAGCCTGCAGCCAACTGCCCTTCAGAGTGCTCAGCCAGGGGCAAAGGCAGTGTCCGCCCAGCCACGGCAAGCAGAGAATTGAGTTAAGAAAACACTTCTGAAACCAGACCTAGGGAAGGGGTGGGGTACAACTGGAGAGCAATTTGCAATATGGCATCCTTTGCCACTGTGGTCCCACTCCAGGAAATTTGTGCTTAAGAGAAAATCAAGGATGTGTGCACAGATTTTGCCAGAAAGATGTGAGTTGAAGCATTGTTTGTTCTAGCAATAGCTGGAAATAAACCAAATGACCATCACGGGAAGGAGTGACAGATCACAGGCAGCCCTCTGCTTTCATACACAGTGAGTGTTCCCAGAAATTTATCCAAATGTCAAATGTTTGAAGGTTGGACACCTGTTTATTTTTAAAAACCAACAGTAGCTTTTAAACTTATGAGAGGTGTTTATATTCCCTACCGGCCCCCAAATTAAAAACATTATCAAATCACTAAACATGCCTAACCCTTTAGACACAATCTTTAACGATATGTGTCTTAGTTTGGGTTTCCCCAAAAGTAACACCTGAGACAAAAAATTGAATGCAGTGCGGGTAGATTATTGGGGAAGTGACCCCAGGAAATGCTGATTTTGGGTGGGGGGGGGTAGGGGAATGAAAAAGGGAAGGAGAGAAAGCCGAGAAAGGGTGATTTTTCCAGCAAGTTACCACTGTGGGCAACTGGAACTTACCTCCACCAGGGGCTCTGGGAAACCATGCAGAACATTCCTCTCCCCAGGGGTGGGGGAGTTGGGGTATTTATCCACCACCGCCCATCAGTCATTGGCTGCAGCTGCTCCTGAGGGTGTGGGCTTCCTAGCACCAGCCAGAGAAAGCCCTGCAGCAGAGTCCCAGGGGCTGGGACGAGAAGCCATGTTGCAGTGCCCAGAAATGGGAAATGCTGAGCGGGGTCTGTTACAGTATGTGCCTAGATTCTCTGTGGTTTTCTTTAATCTGTTCTTTTCTTTAACAATTCAACCTACAGGTGGCAAAGAAATTCAGAGGGTATTCATTTGAGAATGAAAATTTCCTGCTTGATTTCCCATCTTTGTCACAGTTTAATAATGACTAGCATCAACATTTCTACGTTTCTATTTCCCACTGGTTTTTATAAAATAGTACGTCCCAAATGCAATCTCCAATTAAGTGCATAAAGAATAACAACAGTAGCTAACACATATAAACACATACTGTGGGCTAGATTTACTTCATCCTTGCAGCAATGCTATGGGGTAGATATTATCACCGTTATTGTTGCTTTACAGATAAAGAAATGGGGGCTCAGGGGAGTTAAGTAATTTGCTCAAGGACATTATGGGCAAAGCCTGGCAATCTTGCTCCGGAGTGCCTGCTCTGTCTGTGTGACTGCTAGAAATGGTCCCCCAGCTGATTGATGAAAGCCTGAGCGTGGCACATGACAGGGAGTTGAGGGGTGTCAGTATTAATGTATATAAATGTAGATTTTTTCATACTTGGATATAGCAACACCATCATGGCACAAAATAGTTGATGGTTGTAGCAGGTCCAAATTTAAATCTGTTAACTCAGTTGGGCTTGAAACATTGTTTCATCATTTCCACAGCCTGAAATGAGTATTATTTTAAGACACATTTCACCAAATAAGGGAAATTCATCTCAGTCAGCTGGGGGGCTGCCTTGACCCTTTCCCAAGGGATGTGCAGGTGTTTAGCGTCAGACATTAGGGTGGGGGGCTGCTTTGCCATTTGTTAGTGGGCCCCTTGTGCACACCATCTCCACCATCCTGCCCCAGAATCCTCCTTGGTGGGGGGGGGGGGCTGGCTCTGTAGCCGTACTTCCATGCCCCTCAAAGTCAGAAGCACCACTGCCACTGTCCCAGCCACACTTGAAGACCAGTTTCCCTCTACTTTCTGATATCAATGCCTGCATATATGTGAGACCACTGTCATGCCCCCCCCCCCCCCCCGCCAAAACACCCCACGCGCTCCCGCCTCCCCTGCCCACCTCCACACGCAGGGACTCTGCCTGGAAGAGGGAGGGGAGGGAGGGGGGAACTAGTGCAGTAACCCCTCCTTAGGAAACCAACAGCAGCTCAGCTATTGTCCTAGCCCCTTTGTTTCTCCTTTTCTCCCATCGAGGAAGTCTTTCTCTTTCTTTCTTTCTTTCTTCCTCCCTCCCTCCATCCCCTCCTACCTTCCTTTTTTTCTTTCAAGACTAAGAACAACAGCTCTGCCTAGTGACTGTAGACCTCCAAATCCAGTGTATTATATAAGAGAAAGATTCCTTTCTCTTCCCACTGTTCCAGTTATCTATTGCTGCATGACGAACCACTTCCAAAACAGCCATATAAAACATACATTTTCTTTTGGTCTAGGGTTGCCAGATAAAGTACTACAGATATTTTACCTGTAAGTACTGTACCTATTTAAAGTTAAAAACATTAAAATTTATCTTTAAATACTACATGGATAAAAATTTAATCCCAGTTAAATTTGAATTTTAGATCAGCAATATATAATTTTTTAGTCTAAGTATGTCCCATGCATATTTGAGACACACTTAGACTAAAAAACTACTCATTGTTGATCTGAAATTCAAATTTAACGGAAAGTCTTATATTTTTGTGGGGTTTTTTGTTTTTGTTTTTGCTTTTGTTTGAAATCCAGCAACGCTGTTTTGGTCACAGTTTTGTGGGTCAGGAAATTGGGTGGGGTTTGGGGCGGTTGAAGGGTGCCCTACCGCGGTGGTTCTTCATGCACGTGTCTGGAGCCTGGGCGGTCCATGGCCTCACACTCTTCCTTCAGGTGAAGTCTCATCCTCCAGGGCTCTCCATGCAATTAAGGACTCTCACAGAAGGGCAGGCTCAGGTAGTCAGACTTCGTACCCGGAGGCTCTGAGACCTGGCTCTGAGAACAGGGAATGGAAGCTGCCAGTCTCCTAAATCTTGGGCCTGTCAATCGGTGCACCATCACTTCCTCCTTATTCTATTGGTCAAGCAGTCACAAAACCCACCTGGCTTCCACAGCAGGGGACATAGACCTCACCTCTTAAGGGGAGCAGCGGCAAAGAATTTGCAGTCATCTTTAATCTATTGCACCCACTGAGAAGGAATAGATTTTCGGCCACCCCAAAGCTTGACTATTGTGTGCGTTTCTCTCTTTCAGCATCCCTTTCCTAAGGCAATGAGAGCAGCTCAGTTCAGCTTCTGTCTGGTTGGGAGAAGGGTCCTAGGAAAAGAGGATATTCAGAAGGGTAGGGGAATTTCAGTTAGTGTTTCAATGTATGATTCCTCCATGTAACAAAAAAATTCACAGGGTTGAATAATATATAACAATTCAGAAAGATATGAATAAAATGTTAAGTGTAAAAATCAGGTGACAAAAATGTGTTTACAGTATAAAGTTTTAAAAAAATGTTACAATATAAATGTTGGAGAGCTATATGCAAAAATACTAGCTGTAGTTTATCTGTAAAAGGTGTGATTCTGGCACATTTTATTCTTTCTGCTTGTACATGTTTTTGATATTTTATAAAATGAATATGTATCACTTTTATTTTAGAAAAAAAAGAGGTTATCATAAAGTAAAACAACGATGAATCCACCGTCCTCCTAATTATTAACCAGTTCATTCTTTGTACAAATTCTACTGGGTATCTAGCATGTACCAGTTTCTATTCTAGGCACTGGGGATTCTGCCGTGAACAAGCCAGACAAGGTCTTCTCCAGAGCCTCTGGGGAGAGCAGGCCCTGCCAACACTTTGATTTTGGACTTCTAGCCTCCAGAACTTGAGAGAATTTTCTGTTTTTTTTTCAGTCACCCAGGCTGTGATAATTTGTTGCAGCAGCCCTGGGGAACTAACACAAGCCCGTTATTCCTTGCATCTTACTAACCAATGATATAGATTACCATTTGGAAGTAGGTAATCTAATTGTCCCCACTTTACAGATGGGGAAACTGAGATTCTGTGAAGATCAGTAGTTTGTCCCAGACCACACAGAGCATGGCTTCCACACAGCAGGGCCAGGACTCAAACCCCAGTTTCTCGTCCCCAGTATTTAGGCTGTCTCCATGATGCCACAGCTTGTAGACCTGGGTTTCCAGCAGTTTCTATTAAGTCTCATGCAACTGTTTCTAAGGTCACCACTCCCTGTCCTGCCTATCACCCTGCAGTGACAAAGAAACCAGCCCTGGGGGACTCTCCATGACAGGAGTACCTCCTCCTCTTGGCTAATGAGGAGGAAATTGTTCTTGCATCAGGCCCTGCCCTGTTCCTGCATCTCTAACTGGCTGCTGAGTCCACGCTGGGATGAATGGGACTCAGACAGCTGTTTCCAGGTGTGCTCCCTGCCATTTATCAGCAGCTGCTGATAAGCCCTCTACATCATTTTGTTTAGGCCAGGGTGTACCTCTCACTCAGGAAACCTCAGCCTCTCCTCTGACAGGCAAGGAGCGACTGCCATTGTTTTCTTTTCTTTAAACAACTTTTTCTCCAGATTTTAAAATAAATACATGCTTTTTGAAAAAACAAAAAACAAAAGATAATGAAGGACAGAAGAAAATAGAAATGACTTATAGGCACCAGCAGTTCCTATTTATAAACGTGCAGAAGGAAAAAAAACTATATTCAGATATGCATCTGGTTATGCTGCACATATAGACACATTCACAGAACAAATTCAGCTATGTTTAAAAACGAACAATTTTTACGTAGACTCTTTTTCCTTTTGGAGAAATCTGGCCATAAGAAACATTTTTGTACTCTATCCTAAGCATTTCCCCAAGGTTGTTAAAAATTCTTTGTAAATACCATTTTTAATGGCTGCACACTATTCTATCAAGTGGATCACCACTTACTAATCATTTATTATCTATTACTAAGCACTCAGATTTTTTTCTAGTTTTTCATTAACTTAAAAAAAACACTGTTCATTGGGATTGACATATATACACTAATAGGTATAAAATAGGTAACTAATAAGAACCTGCTGTATAAAAAAATAAATAAAATAAAATTCAAAAAAAACCCCACTGTTATGGACATACTCGACATAAGACTTTATGTACCTTTCTGATTATGCCTGAAATTATTGGGTTCACGGCTACAAACATAACATTTCTACAGCTTTATTGAGGTACAATTTAGAAAACATAAAACTCACCCATTGTAAGTGAATAATTCAATGCTTTTTAATAAAGTTATACAGTCATGCAGTCACCTCCGCAATCCAGTTTTAGAGCATACTTGTCACCATAAAACATTTCCTCAAGTTCTTTTACTGTCAAACTCACTCCCACTCCAGCCCCAAACAGTCACTGATCTACTTGATATATAGATTTGCCCTTTCTGGACATTTCATATAAACAGAATCATACAATATGTACTCTTTTTCTACATGACTGCTTTTACTTAGCATACTGTTTTTGTGATCCAGTGATATAGCATGAATTAGGACTTTATTCCTTTTTATTGCTGAGAAGTATCTCATTGTATGGATACACCACATTTTGTTCATCTATTTATCTGTTGGTAGAAATTTGGATTGTTTCCAGTTTTCGCCTATTAAGAATAACATAGCTATGAATATTCACCTACAAGTCTCTGTGTGGACATGTTTTTACCCATTTCTCTTGAGTAGATACCTAGGAGTGGGTCATATGGTAAGTTTTTATTAAATTTTTGTAAGAAATCACCAAACTATTTTCCAAAGTAGCTGCATCATTTTACCTTCTCACTAGCAATGTATCAGGTTTACACTTGTTTCACGTCCTCACCAACACTTGTCATTTTGATTATTGCCATTCTGATAGGTATGCATTAGTATCTCTTTGTGGCTTGAATTCACATTTTCTTAATGACTAATGATGTTGAACATCGTTTCATGTGCTTCTTAGCCATTTGTATATCTTCTTTGGAGAAATGTCTATTTGAATCTTTTGCTCATTTTTTAATTGAGTTGTTTGTCTTTTGTTGTTCTTTATACATTCTGGAAACAAATCCTTTATCGGATATATAATTTACAAATCTTTTCTCCCAATCTTTGGCTTGTCTATCATATTTTTAAATGATGTTTGTTGAAGAGCAAAAGTTTTTAATTTTGATAAAGTCCAATTTATGTTTTTTGGCTTAGCCTTTTTTGTGACTTGTCTAAGAAAGCTTTGCCTTACATAAAGTTGCAAAGATTTTTTTTCTCCAATGTTTTCCTCTAGAAGTTTTACTGAACATAATTTGAAAATGAGTTTTGTTTTTTCATTTTGAATACAATCCATGGTAATTTTTAAAAATTAGAAAATACAGATGAACAAAAGGAAGAAAATACAGGTCACTCATAATCGCACTACCAGAGATAAGCCACCATGAATGTTTTGTTGCATAAGTGTGTTTTGGTTATCTATTGCTGTCTAACAAATTACCCCCAAAACATATTTATTATCTCAAAGTTTCTGTGGATCAGGAACCTGGGAGCACTTTTGTGGGTGCCTTTGTCTCAGGATCACTCACAAGGCTGCAATCAAGTTGTCAGTGGGACAGCAGTCATCTCAAGGCTCGATAGGGAGAGAACGCGTCTCCGAACTCACTCATGTGGCTGTCGGCAGCCCTCAAGTCCTCGCTGGCTGTTGGTTGGGGACGTCAACTCCTTGCCTCATGCGTCTCCCCGTAGGCAACTCGCAACATGGCAGCTAGCTTCCCTGAGAGGAAGAGAAGGAGGTAGGGCGCCCATCAGAAGCCATAGTCCTTTTGTAACCTAGCCTTGGAAGTGACAGTCCATCATTTTGCTCCCTGTTCTATTCATAGAAGTGAGTCACTAGGTCCAGCCCACTCACAAGGGGAGTGGATTACACAAGTGTATGAGTCCTAGGAGGTGGGGATCACGGGACCATTTTAGAAGGCTGTCACATGTCCTTGTTCGTTTTCTCATGAATTAGGTGGCACATGTTTACCTGTGAAACATACAGATGCAGGGGCCCCTTTCTAGATTCTAGATTCTAGATTCTACGGGGTCAGAATCTCCCTGGGAAATGCCTCTTTCTGTAAGCTTATCTTTTAAAAACTCTACAGGTCACTCTAATAGGAGCCAGGGTTGAGAGTCACTGGCAAATATAAATGTAAGTGGATGTTTCCCCACATGGATTACAACGGTGCATATTGCTTAGAAGTGTGTTTTCCCCCTCAAATAGGCTTGAAGATAAATGTGCCTCAGTTCCCAGTGTGAGGCTGCCATATCCTCTGCTTCCCAGGAGCTGTGTCCAAGGGGCCGTGCGTAGCAGTCATGACCTTCACTTCTAGGGGCTTCAGGGGAGCTAAGGGGGTGGCGGAGGCTGCCTGCCTCAGTGTTTGGCTCCAGAGCAGCTCTGACATCAATTCGTCAGTCCAGAGGACACTTTTAGATGCACGTCTGCTGGTGGGAGGACTTTATGAGAACAGGAATCCCTGGCTGTGAAATTACTGGCATTTCATGATGTGAGAGAAGATTTACAAGCTGCATGCTGTGCTGTGCTGTAAAACCAAGCCCAGCAGTTATGCAATCAAGCCTGCAAGGCAGGCAAAATGCAGGGAGGTGGCAGCTGGAAATAAGGGAACCCACCACCCCACTGTGCCTGGGATCCCCCGGCCCTGATCATGCACACACGGGGGGCTCAGGTCAAGTTTCCCTCAGCCATATCCGCCTTCTGGGGAGGCTCACCTGGTAGTCACTAGGGAACAAATGTGCAGGTAGTATTATGTGAGATCATGGACTCAGAATGGAAGGGATTTCAAAGGTCCCTGGGAACCTGATGTTCCCTTAACACCTTCCTTGCTAAGAGGCCATTCTGCTTCTGCTTGATATTCACCCCTATGACCCAGTCCAAAGGAGACACCCAGAATGTACTCTCCCATGACCCTATTTAATTTTTTTGTATAATTAAAAAATTTTTTGTGTCTTCCCC
Organism: Balaenoptera ricei; assembly: GCF_028023285.1. Taxonomy (NCBI): domain Eukaryota; kingdom Metazoa; phylum Chordata; class Mammalia; order Artiodactyla; family Balaenopteridae; genus Balaenoptera; species Balaenoptera ricei. The sequence goes on from NC_082646.1 coordinate 69,486,705, forward strand.
ACTAAAACATAAGCTCCCTGACAGCAGGAACCTTGCCTGTCTGGCGCTCAAAGTATTGCTGGACCACAGTACATATGTGTTGACAGAGTAAATGAAAGAATGGATATTTGGATACTTCCAGGGGTGGGGAACTCACCACCTTACAGGCCAGCCTGTCCTATGTCTGGATGGCTCTTGGCTCTTCCTCAGCTGGCTGCCATCCACCTCCATGTGGCCTTCCTTCATTGTCCTCATCTGTAGGGCCCCCTCTGAACAAGCCCCCTCCTCTTCCCCATTGGAGCCGTCCAGGGATTTGCAAACAGTGGCCACCTTTGCAAGCCAGCATGCTTTTCAAGATGAATGTCACCATTTCTTTCAGCTGTCTCTCAGGTATCAGTGCCATCCTAGCCATCCTCCTCCAAAGGGCTCTAATGGGTCACTGTCCCTCAGTAAGTTAGGTTAACTCTTTTGAGACCCTTAGTAAATCTTGGCAGTTTGCAGATTTTGAGACCCTTCTCCCCCAGCAAACATTTAGATCATTTCTTCATGCTCAGAGTTTTTAGGTAGAAAAAGAGTCAGTGGATTTAACTGAGGATCGATACCAAAAACTAAAAAAAAAAAAAAGAATCTTGAGATAAGGAGATTTTACTGGATAATCTGGGTGGCGGCAGTGGCGGGGACGATGTAATCACAAGGGTTGTCAGAAGTGGAAGAGGGAGGCAGGAGAGGCAGAGAGAGATTTGAAGATGCTACACTGGAGGCTTTGAACACAGAAGAAGGGGCTACGAGGCAAGGTATGCAGGCAGCCTCTAGAAGCTGCAGAGGCAAGGGAGTGGCTTCTCCCCTAGAACCTCCAGAAGAAATGCAGCCTTGAAGACTCCTTGATTTTAGTCCAATAAAAGCCATTTTAGGCTTTTGATCCCCAGGACTGTAAGGTAGTAAATTTATGTTGTTTTGAGCACTAAATTTGTGGCAATTTGCCACAGAGCCATAGGAAATGAATGCAGAGCTCATTCTACTTTTCCTCTCTGCTGTGTGCCTGACCCACAGTAGGTACACATAGTAGGTGCGTTTTTCAGACGGGGTTCAATGGGGAGCAAAGCAAACCTGTACAGCAGGAACTGAAATCCTCAAGGAAGGTGGGGCTGCATCCTAAAGGTTGGGAGAGTGTTGTCATGGAGCCCAGGCAAGGTAGGGGACTGAACTTTCAGAAAGGAGGAGCATTGGGAGGTGGTGGCCTGGCAGCAGCTGAGTAAGAAGCACGCACCCCCAGCACATGGTGGGGGGCGGGGAGAGTGGTTTTTCATGATGACGTGGTGGTGTCAGGGGAACCAAGCTTCCATGCTGGGAGGGAAGTTGGGGAGCATGGGAGCAAAAGGCTGTCTGAGGGGAAGCTGGCAACTTGGGCTCTGGGGTCAGAATTCCAGGGTCAAAGTCTGACCTCACGTCCCTTCTTGTTATCTAGCTGTGCAACCTTAGGTGTTTCACTACTATTGCATAACGATCCACCCCAAGACTTAGCGGTGTACAGCAAGCATTGTAGCATGCTCACGCATTCTGTGTGTCGGACAGGGCACGGTGGGGACAGCTTAGCTCTGATGTACGATTCCTGGGCCTCCGGGGAGAAGAGTCCAAGCCTGGGGATGACTCAACAGCTGGGGGCCAGAATCCTCTGGTGTTTGCTACTGGCTGGCTGTCCGCTGAAATACCCACATGTGGTCTCTCTGTGTGTCCTAGGAGTCCTCGTAACGTGGCGACCTTACTTGGAAGCTCAGGGCTTCAAAGACAAGTGTTCCAGCTCATAAAGCAGAACCTGTAGCTTCTTTTTATGATTTAGCCTTAGAAGTCACGTAGCATCCCTTCTGCATTTTATTAGTTTACAATCAAATCACAAGCTCACCCAGATTCAAGAGGGGAACTAGATTCTGCCTCTTGATGGGGAGTGTCAAGGTTCTAGTAGAATGTATCAGACAGCAGATATTGTGGCAACCATCTTTGGAAAATATAATCTGCCACATTTGGTAATTTCCTTACTTTCTTTTTTAAAATTTTATTTATTTATTTATTTATTTGGCTGCATTGGGTCTTTGTTGCTGCGTGCGGGCTTTCTCTAGTTGTGGAGAGCAGGGGCTACTTTTCGTTGTGGTGCGTGGGCTTCTCATTGCGGTGGCTTCTCTTGTTGCGGAGCATGGGCTCTAGGCACACGGGCTTCAGTAGTTGTGGCATGTGGGCTCAGTAGCTGTGGCACACAGGCTTTGTTGCTCCGTGGCATGTGGGATCTTCCCGGACCAGGGATCGAACCCGTGTCCCCTGCGTTGGCAGGTGGATTCTTAACCACTGCGCCACCACGGAAGTTCCTTTTCTTACTTTTTGAGATTTGGTTTCCTCAGTAGGAAGATAAGGGTGACAACTGTAAACCTCTCATCTGGGTTAACATATCTAAAGCTTTTGGCACAGTGCCTGGCACATAATAATATCCCAAGTTCTCCCAAGAGACCAGAGAGCAGGTCTGTTGTTTCTCATGATTGTATCCACAGTGCCTGGCACAGTGCCTGGCATGTGGATGAGTCTGAGGGAATTGTGCCAGACTGGGGATTGTCTGTCAGTGTGTCAGCTAGATATTGCTGTATGACAAACTACCCCAAAACTTAGTCACTTAAAACAGCAGCCATTTTATTTGCTTGTGGTTCTGTGAATCAGCAATTCAGGCTGGATTCAGCTCAGTGGATCTTCTGCTGCTCTCACCTGGGGTCGCTCATGTGGCTGCAGTTATGGGCAGTTGACTAATGTTGAATGATCCAAGATCCATCACACACATCTCATACATCTGACAGTTAGTGCTGGCTGTCAGCTGGAGTGCCTCAGTTCTCCTCCATGTGGCCTTACCAGCAGGCTAGCACAGGCCCATTTACATCATGGTCCCAGGGTTCCAACTGCAGCCAAAAGATAAGCCCTAATTCACAAGTGCTTCTGAAGCCTCTGCTTGTGTCTCATTTACTAATTTCCCATTGGCCAGGGCAGCTCACATGGCCAAGCCTGGATTTAAGGGATGGAGAAATAAACCCCACCTCTTGATGGGAGGGGCAGCAAAGCTGCATTGCAAACTACAGGATAAGAGGGATTATTGCAGCTATCTTTGCAAATCACCCACCACAGTTAATACTGAGATGTAAGATAGAGGTTGGGAGGGGGCTGGAGGCTCATTGCATGAGGGAGGTGGCAGGGAGAAGTGCAGAGCACATGTGACAGTCAATCCACAAGGGCCACATGTGGAGGACACTGGTGTCAGTGAGGAGACTTTACTTCACCTTCTGCCTTAAACCACAGGGAATCGTATCATCGCATCTGACAGAACTGCAGAGGCTGGGCTCGCTCTAGCTTGGCTGAAGGAGCAACTCAACAAGGTCACCTGCCCCAGATCCTTACCATCCAACCTCTGCCCTCCTCCGTGAGGGCTTTGCCCTTTCGGCTTACAGTATGATGACTGCAGCAAGTCCCAGAGTCACAGCCAGGCACCTGGCTGAGAAACTGTTCTCAGACTCTAGCCCAGCAGCCTTCCCCTTAAATATAGCTCTTTGGTCATAATTGGGCCAAGAGGGTGGGATTACCATGGTTGCTTACATTAGTTTCCTGGGGCTGCCATAGTAAAATACCATATGTTGGATGGCTTAGAGCCACAGAAATGTATTGTCTCACAGTTCTGGAGGCTAGAAGTCCTAGATCAATGTGTTGGCAGTGCCATGCTCCCTCTGAAACCTGAATGAAAATCTTGGCTTGCCTCTTCCTAGCTTTTGGTGGTTTGCCCCAAATCCTTGACATTCCTTGGCCCGTAGATGATCACTCCAATCCTCCGTCTTCTCATGGCCTTCTCCCTGTGTCCTCACATCATCTTCCCTCTGTGCATGTGTGTCTCTGTGTCCAAATTTCCCCTTTTAATAAGAACACCCCAGTCATATTGGATTAAGGCCCACCTTAATGACCTTATTTTAACTTGATTACCTCTGTTAAGAGCCTATTTCCAAAAGAGGTCACATTCTGAGGTGGTAGGGGTTAGGACTACCACTCATACTGTTGGCTTCAAAGGCTAATTATCTGAAGTGGAATTGATGTTGGGAGTGAACCACAATGACCCCTACAGCCCTCGAATGACTGAATGAGTGAATGAATGAACATAGTACTTGGAGGCTCACATGGAGTCAGGTAATAGCTTCCTGGTGAGGTTTGCAGGGTAATTTTTTTTTTTTTTTTTTTTTTTTTTAATTTATGGCTGTGCTGGGTCTTCGTTTCTGTGCGAGGGTTTTCTCTAGTTACGGCAAGTGGGGGCCACTCTTCATCGCAGTGCGCGGGCCTCTCACTATCGCGGCCTCTCTTGTTGCGGAGCACAGGCTCCAGACGTGCAGGCTCAGTAGTTGTGGCTCACGGGCCTAGTCGCTCCGTGGCACGTGGGATCCTCCCAGACCAGGGCTCGAACCCGTGTCCCCCGCATTGGCAGGGAGACTCTCGACCACTGCGCCACCAGGGAAGCCCTGTAGGGTAATTTTAGCCCTAGAACTCATTGAGGATATTTGGGCACTTGTGCCTTCTGTTTATGACAGATTGTTGATCACAGTTATGAATTATCTCTGGCTGCATCTTTTTTTTTTTTTTTTTTTTATATATATATTTTTAATTTTATTTATTCATTTATTTATTTATTTCTTGGCTGTGTTGGGTCTTCATTTCTGTGTGAGGGCTTCCTCCAGCAGCGGCAAGCGGGGACCCCTCCTCATCGCGGTGCGCGGGCCTCTCACCATCGTGGCCTCTCCTGTTGCGGAGCACAGGCTCCAGACGCGCAGGCTCAGTAGTTGTGGCGCACGGGCTTAGTTGCTCCGCGGCATGTGGGATCTTCCCAGACCAGGGCTCGAACCCATGTCCCCTGCATTGGCAGGCAGATTCTCAACCACTGCGCCACCAGGGAAGCCCTCTGGCTGCATCTTTAGTCAGGAATACAACCCCTCAAGGAGACCCAATGCTGTTCCTCTGAGAAATTTTGACAAATCACATTATGACATGGTTTCCAGGAATGCGTCATGGTGAAAAAAGTCCAGCCTGCTTACACGGACGCTCAGCGAGTACCCATGAGCACCCGCCTTGTGCACACAAACTGGCGTCACCAGGGCAACGCAGGACAGCAGCCGACTGCCTAGCAACACCACCTCCCTTGCTCCCACCTCCCACTACCCCTCTCCTGTGTTGGGGGCGGCCTTCTGGGGCTCTCTCCCCTTCAAGGCAGCTGTCCATGGGCAGGACGATTGGATTTCACTGTGTTGGGGGTAGAGGGGACTCTGGATACGCTACTCACAAAACTTAACCAAAGTTGCCTTGTTGTTTTGGAATATATTTAGGTCTACCCAATCCCAAACATATCACACACTTCTTAGAAGCCAAACTTAAAATCTGCTCCCACCATTGAAAAGCCCTGAGTAATACATAATGCCAGGTTAGGGGCTGCCATCCTGTGGAGGAGACACTGCATCACTTACCTTGCTCTTCTGAGGTGGTGGGACCGGGTGGAGTTGGGGTTTCAGAGTGCCCCTGGGAGCGTCCAGGGTTAGAAGTAAAAATCTCTCTCTCATAGCCTATTAAGTATAAATTCATCAGAGTAGATCCTTTAAAAATGTGCATCTACCTCCTCAGAGAGCTAGCAGTCAGCCACTTTTTATTGTAATTGTTTTTCCCATTAAAAAGGACTGGGTTTTGACCAGTAGAAAGGGGAGAGCAGTGAAGTCAGGGAAATCAGTTTGCAGCCTGGACACTTTGAGAAGGTCAGACCCCTGTGAAAGTAGGTGTTTGGGGCCTTCTAAGTGGTAGAGAAAAAGGGTACAGAATGGAAGAAGAAGGATGCCAGAAGCCATTGTAATTCTGACCAGAGCAGGAAGCAGAGGGGTGCTTTTGCTCACAGTTGCCTTTGCCGCTGGAAAAGAGTGATTCTCCTCCAGTAGCAGCACCTGCCCTTGGACTTGAACCCTCTCTTAGGTAATGGTGTCACCACCCACCCAAGTACCCAGGCTACTCTAGATGCCCCCCTTGTCCTTATTCAACAAGTCTTGCCTAGTCCACTTCCTCAGTATCACTTAATCTTTCCCTTCCTCCCCATCTCCGCGACCCATGTTAGTTCAGAGCCTTGTACTCTCTTCCTGTCCCCATCCCCCCGCCTGTGCTCATCCTCCATCCCGCCCAAGATGGTCTTGTGGAATTGTTCATCTCATCACACCACTGCTAGGCAGGACATCTTCCGTCTGCCCCTGCAAATCCACTCTATCCCACTCTTGGTCCTGGGGACTAACCTGTATGGACCACAACAATGGCCTCCCTTGGCTTCTAGCTTCTGGTTGGATTTGGTCTATGGGGAGTACCAGCTGGAGGTCAAAGGGGGAGGAGGGGGAGGTTGGGGTCTTTACACCTCCTCACTGTGGAGTCACCTTAAACAGAGGCCACAGCTCCTCTCAAGGTGACCTTCGCGTGACTCTCTCAGTAACTGCTCCTTCCCCTCACCCCTTCCTACCAACAGCCCTCATGTTCCTTGCTTCAAGTATGGCATTAGACTTACCCAAACCTTAGTAAATAGCCTTTCTGTTTAACGCTCCTCAAATTTTCCTCATCTGAGTGTGCCATCTCTTTCTGTTGCATCCCCGAATGATTCAGTTCTCCTACTCAAAACCACAGAGGTTCCCACAGCCTTTAAAATAAAGTCCAAGTTGATGATCTTGGGGATCAAGGGTCTCCATCACCCCATTTACTTTTCCAGCCTAGTTCTTGTCACCGGCCTTCACTTACTCCAAAATCTAATTATAAGGAGTCATTCATATTTACCCTCAGATATTTGCACCTCTGAGCATGCTCTCCCTACGCCTGAGCTGTCTCTCTCTCTTTCTCGGCCTGAAGGTCTAGCACAGTGTCTAGTACAGAGTAAACTCTCAGTAATTATACAGTGCATGAATAAATGAGAATTTTTGAGAACCTCACTTCCAGGCCCAATGTCATGCAAAGGCATATTTATGGGTACATATGACTCAACTCTTAAGGCAACGTATTTCATGCTAATGTAAACCCAGGCGCTATACACTCTCCTTCCCTAAATTTTGCGGACAAGTGGCAAGGGGAAAGTGCGGAGGCTTCTAAACACAGATCAGCACAAGGTTGCATAACCCCGATCAAAGCTTGGGAAGAACAGTGGCATCTTCCCCAAGCAGGCTGTCTCTGATGATCCCTGGATGAATCACTGTGGAAAAAATAGAGAGAAGATGTTCCAGAGAGCCAGACATGTAATCAAGTAGGAAGATCTTTCCCTTCAGGGTGTTCTCATTTAGTAAATATTCCCCTGCTGTGAGCTTTCTTAGGACGGGATGCCCTGGTGAAAGGTAGGGGTGGAGCGGGAGAGGGGTGGGGGGGAGGAGTGGGACTGGAGGGGAGGCAGAGGGGAGAAGGGTCAGTGTAGCTCAGCCCACAGGGGAGGTTTCCTGGAGCCAGGGAGCTGAGTCCATCACCTAGATCCAGGTAGCTGAGTCCATGATCTGGAATGAGGGTATCGAGGCCCATTAGACAGGAGGCCAGAGGGCCTGTAATGCTTTGGGTCTCCCTTCATTTAGGTGGGACAGCTAACAGAGCAATTCACCAATCCTTCTTACTCTGGGTTTGACTGTTGAAGAAACAATTTTCTGAAAATCGCATAAGGAATTCTGACTTGTGGGTCCCAGTGGGAAGGAGAGGCTAAGGAAGAGGATTTCGCGTTTCCATTTTATACCGTTCTATACAAATAGCGTGCAGAGGTGTTATTTTTGAAAAATGCCAGAGAGGTTATCAGTGGAATTTTGGACCAATTGGTTTTTATACTTTATTTCTGTATTTAAAAAAATAATAATAAATGTTATTGAAAATCAGTGCTGCTACTGTACCTCTAAGATTTCCAAGACAGCCCTGAGTTCAAATATTCTGTCCCTTTGGTCTCACACAACATAGAAATGTCCCAGAAATTCCAATAGCGTGTTAGAATCTAAATCTCCTCACCTACCTGAAAGTTGTGCTGAATCTCAAATCACACCTAGGTTCCTAATGTCTAAGATAGAAAATATATTCAAATTTTTCATGTCTAGTAAGAACATTCACTTTTTCTTTCCTCTCTGAGAGTACCCTCCCAGCAGCTCAGACTGGTAATACATTAATTTTTTTCAAGAATCTGAGGGTGCAAACATGCTTCTATAGGGTTGTGTGATGGCTGGGGTCCCACTACCCCTTGGAATAACCTTCAGAGGACAACTGCCTTCCATGTCCTGACTAGATTAGTCTGGGAACCACAGTGAAATGAGTCTGAGGTCAGGGGAGTAATGGGCGCAGCTATGGGGAGCTGTCACAACAGAGGCTGGGACAGTGAGTCAGGGGTTGACGGGCCCCATAAGTGAGACATGGAAAGAAACAAAGGCGCACACATATTGCTTTCTCAGTAGAAGTTCTCCTTCCTGGAGCATCTCTTGGGACCAGCAATTCTGGACCTGTGGCTTCCTTCCCTCAGCACAGCTGCTACAATTGTGCAACAGAGAGAGGGCAAGAGGCAGGCAACCACTTGGAAAACCACTTGTTAGTGTATCTAGTAAAGGTGAAGACATGCATATTCTTTGACCCAGCAATTCCACATTTAGGTATAAACCCTGGGGAAATACATGCACATGGCACCAGGATATACATACTAAGAATGCCCACTACACCACTGTCATAACAGTCAAAACCTGAAAACAACTCAAATGCTCACCAACAGTAGTATGGATAAATATATTTGATATACCCACGTAGCAGAATACTATACGGCTATGAAAATTAGGGCACTACAGCTGCATACAACAATATAGATGACTCCCATAAACACAACCGAGCAAAAGAAGCCAGACACAGAAACCGCAACGTGATTCTATTCATGTAAAGCTCAAAACAGGCAAAACAAAACTGTTTTTTTAGGACTGCAAACTTAAGTGGTAAAACTAAAAGAAAAGGAAGTAAATGCCATAAAAATCTAAGGGAGAGGGAGAGTGTGATCAAATAGAGATATGCAAAGGGCTTCAGAGTGCTGGCAATGTTTCATTTCTTGATGTTAGTGGTGAGTATGTGGGCATTTGCGTTACAGTTATTTATTAGAATGTATAAGGTTCTATGCACTTTTCTGTATGTATGTTAATTTTCAGAATTTAAAAAATGAAAGAGTGAGAGGGCTTTGTTTTAAGAAGAACTTGGGTAAGGGTCTCACCCTCCAATGCTCTCTGCTTCAGAATCCACCATCATGGTCCTAGAGGAGGGACATCCCTGCCTGGTCCTTGCATCCCCGCCCTGCCCCGAGAATCAGTCCCAAGGCCACCAGCCCTGGCAGAAGAAATCTCATCCTTGACTAAGCCTGACTCAGCCGCCCCTGATTGGTCTCCTGGGCTCTTGCATCGTAAGGATGTAATTGAGTGTGCTCTGTGGGAGACAGTCTGTAATGAATTTCCTAGGATGGAAACCGAACAGAAATCAAAAGAGTTGTGCCAGATTGCCGGTGTGCAGCACAGCTGAGGAGCAGCCCTGATATGCCGGCCCAGGCTGGCGCCTGGTATGCATGTCTCATGTCTGGTTTCCTCCTCCTCCACTTCCTCCGCTCAGGGGGCTGGTGTGCATGCCAGCTCTCTGAGTGAGCCAGGAGGGTCGCGTTTAGCTCAGGCACCTTCTCACCAAGACCCTTTCTGAGCATTCAGAGTGTTTCTCTCCACAGAACTCAGCATAAATAGAGTTAATAATAATAATAATAATAATAATAAATCATCCTGGCATAAATAAAGCAGGTGCCCGTGTCCGGCTGGTAGTAGGTGACACATTGCTGCTCTGAGATGGGCAATGCTGAGGCTGGGACTGAGAAGGCCACTGCCCCCGAGGAGAGAGCCTAGATTGAGTCACCTGTGAAGCCCAGGAGCTTTGTTCAAGGCACTCGGGTCCCCTTGTTTGGGGCTTGGGGAGTGGTGAGGCAAAAGTTGAAGAGACCCTAGTCTCTGGGGTGCTGTCACCTGATGACTTGCTATGCAAATGGAATCAGATTTTCCTCCACATTTTCCTCCTTTGTCCCCAGCAAGGCAGGGTCAGAAACCCTGTACTCAACTCCTTCGCTAGGGATTTGTGGAGGTATATCTTTGGTGCTGCCCCCTTTGCCCACTCCCTTGCCTGAAGTCACCTCTGCCTCCCCTTGGCCTCAGAGGTCACTGCTGCCTGGGCCTGTGGATACAAAAGCTCAGCTCAGATCAGGGGCCCTCCCCTCAGAGGCAGCTAGTAAGTTCCTGGGACCAAACACACTTGGCGAGACCTGAGCTTGGAGGAAGCTCGGAGCAGCCTAGGTAGGCTACAGTAAAAAAGAGGGATGTAGGGACAGGCAGGCGAAGTCAGAAAGGAGCCTCTATCACTGACTACAAATAGAAACGTCAGTTTGTGGTGCAATGAAATCACCATATATGGCTTGGGAGGAAATTCTCTGCAAGGAGCTGCATGCAAATAGGTCATCAAGTAATGGCAAAAATATGCAGCCAAATGGAGGTGCCTCTGCAGGGCTTCTGTGTCTCTAAGGGCTAAGTAAACTCCAGGAAGACATAAGGACCCAGAGCTTCATGCCACAGAGGGGGGCCAGGAGATGCTCCCTCTGTTTCCTTGCCCAGCCTCCTGCCTCCTTCTTGCCCCCTCCCCACCGGGACCACTCTGAATCTGAGTAGCATCCTTGTTCCCTGTTGCTGAGAGCAGGCAGGGACTCAGAGATTGCCTGAGACACTTTCTGGTGACTAATGCAGTACTTGAACAGGAAACAGACTGGAAAGGGCTTAGGAGGAGCTATAAATAGCTCATGTCCTAAAAAAAATCTAACTTAGGGAGAAATGGAATTAACACACTGGAAGGAGAACAAGGAGATCACCGGCTCCAAGCGAGACCAAGACTTCTCCTGGGAAATGAGCTTTTCTCCCAGATGGAGCTCTATCTGCCTTGCACGAGTCAACTCCATCAAGTGTGCACTGCTCAGCCTTGAGGTTGACCAGCCAGCCCTGCCTGCCTGCCAAATGATGCCCTGAATTGTCTGTGGTTCTGGGGATCAAGCCTTGTAGGGATCACGTAAGGGCGTGTGTGTGTGTGTGTGTGTGTGTGTGTGTGTGTGTAATGGGGGTCATTGAGGCTCGCAGCTCAAGGACTGTGAATGGTCTCACTTGCTGGGGAAGTAAAGAATTGAAAAAGTGTCAGGAATATCCCTTCTGCTTGCCTCAGTTTCCCTTCTATCCGTTAGGCTACAGCAATCCCTTTCCATCTTGAACCCAGTGAAGAGAGGGGAGAAAAAGCTAGGAGATCTAGCATTAGAATGAACGGTGGGTCAGAAGACTGGGGTTCTAATACCAGCCAAGACACTCATTTGCTGAGTAACTTGGAGTAGATACTCAACTTCACTAAGACTGTTTGCTTTTCTATAAGATGGAGAGGTTGGTCTAGTTCAGTGAACTTCAAATCTTTGTCTTTTATTTTTTCAAAGCTGCATAACATTTCTCCAAAGAAAATCACAAGTCAGAGCAGAGCAGCCCTGGTTAAGGTGGGGACCTCACACATACACACATTTATTCCCTTCGTGGTAGCTGCTGAGAAGCCACCAAGAAACCCAGGGCTTCACAGAGCACCAGCTGAAAACCACAAAGCTAGAGCACTTGACGAGGGTGACCGGCCACCCCAAAGCCACTCCTCACTGTCCCTTTTCTCTTTACCTCAATGTAGAGGCTGGAAAATTAAAAGAATGAAAAGTAATACTGAGTGATAGAGATTTAACTAAAGATATCAATCAAAACAAAGGAGGGATTTATATCTCACAACCCCCAGCAAACTTCTTAATATCCTCATTGGATATGGGGATAGACCGACTGCAAAACAGCCACAATCTCCACCCACCCAGTATCCACACCCTCTGCAATGCAACTTTGTAATTCCTCCCATAAAGAAATAGAATTGATTTCCACACCCTTTGAATATGTGCTTTTGAGAGTTGCTTTGAAAAATATTTAGTGGAAGTGATAGCATGCCAGCTTCAAGTTTAGGTCTTAAGAATCCTTGTATCTTCTCCTCTGTCTGTTAGACCCCTGCTACTGCCCTGAGACCCGCCTGGGTTAGTCTGCTGGGGAATGAGAGGTCACATGGAGCAGAGCTGACTCATCCCAGCTGAGCCCACGACAGAGCAGCCGGCCCCCAGCCGACTGCCTGAAGCCACATGAGCAAAGAGACTCATGAGAAATAACAAATGGTGGTTGTTTTACAGCATACATTTTAGGGTAGTCTATTTCTGTTCCAGCTATCTATTGCTGAGTAACAAAGCATCCCAAAACTCAGTGGCTTAAAACAATTTAGCACATACTAATTTATTATGATCTCCATGGTTCTGTGCCTTGACTAGTCTCAGCTGGGTTATTCCCACTTGGGGTCTTTCACACGATTATAGTCAGAGGTCAGCTGGGGCCACAGCCACCTAGCCATATAGGTTCGACTAGACTGGGTGTCTGAGATGGCTCATGTGGACGCCTGGCACTTGATGCTGGCTGTCACCTAGGGGCTCAGCTGCGGCTTTTGACTGTGTGTGACATCTCCATGTGGTGTGGGCTTCTCACAACATGGCCACTGGGTTCGAAAGGGTTGTAAGAGGAAGCTGCCAGGCCAGCTAAGGGCCATGCCAGCTCTGGCATGGCATCACTTCCTCCATATTTTACTGGTCAAAGCAGTTATAGGGTCCCCTCAGATTCAAGAGGGTAAAGAAATAGATGTTATCTCTTGATGGGGAAATGGCAAGATCACATTTCAAAAGAGAATGTAGGATGAGAGATACTGTTGGAACCATCTTTTTTTTTTTAACCTTTTTTTCCTTTATTTATTTATTTATGGCTGCGTTGGGTCTTAGCTGCTGCACACAGGATCTTTTGTTGCGGCGTGTGGGCTTCTCTCTAGTTGCGGGGCACAGGCTCCAGAGCGCGTGGGCTCCAGGGGGCATGGGCTCTGTAATTGTGGCGCGCAGGCTTAGTCGCTCCGCAGCATGTGGGATCTTAGTTCCCCGACCAGGGATCAAACCCGTGTCCCCTGCATTGGAAGGCGGATTCTTAACTACTGGACCACCAGGGAAGTCCCAGGACCATCTTTGGGAAATAAAATCTGCTATAGCTGAAGAGCATTATCGTGGCAAAGGATAAAAGGACAGATTTGTTTTACATGCTTCCTTCTTCCCTACAGCACTGCTTTCTGTCCATCCTCTCACATAACCCCACAGAGACTGGCAAGCACTGAGCAACTGGAGAGGAAGACCAGCAGAGCCCCTCTGAGCATTATCAACTTCTCTGGGCTCAGCAGGAAAGAATGCAGAGACTGAACAATGATCTCTGCCTGCCAAGAGCCAAGAGGGGACGAGGGGGCCCAACTGGGAGGTATTAGCTGGTCCCCTTTACCCCTCTGTACCTGGGTTTTCTCTTTTTCATTTTTCTAAGTGCTATTCAGCATGGGAATGAGGAAATGTAATGGTCTAATTTAAAAAGTGAATTAATAGAGTCAATGCTAGTTAAGTGCTTTGTCAATACCCGGTGCCGTGGAGGGGAAAATCAGACGATTAACAGGTTCAAGTTGAGCTTCTCACCTTGTTACCCATACAGTGAGGCTGAAGATGTCAGTCTCTGCTTGCCTGAGCCAGGCCCACCTGCAGAGGCTGGAGATCTTCAACTGCCCTCTTTACCTTCTCCCAGGACCATCACCCAGTGAATAAGATCCCCATCTGTGCAATGGGAGAGGGAAGATTGATATCTGTGTTCGTGACCCAAGTGGTCCTGAGGAAGCCCCTACGTAGGGACTCCACCTGTCTTCTCAGCTCCAGCCTTTCCCCAGCTCAATCTGAGCGACCTGGCGTTTGCTCCAAGTCTCACAGGTTTCCCAGTGACTGGGGAGTCCCCTGGGCCCCACTTAGCTGGGACTTTAAGCTCTCGCTCACGTCTCTCATCTTTCCCCTTGTAGGCAGGATCCTGCTCCTGAATCCAAAACCACTTCCTGTTTCAAAAGTCCCCTCAGAATTGAGACGCTGCTGCCCACCTAATGACAAAGGCCAGAGACTCTTCCTGCCAGAGCCCCTGCCAGGTCTACAGCCAGCCGTCACCTCCCCGGAGGGCCCTGCCCTGCTACCCCTGTCCCGAGTGCTGGTAGCTGAGCCCAGCAGGTCACGACAGGAAGCTCGCAGCTGCCTCCCACGCTGACTTGGGCTTTGGCACCAACATCCTGTCTGCCCTATTTCCTAATGATGGGTAAACTGGACTGGTTTTTTAATTAAGCCCATACCCCGGAGGACCCAGGGGAAGAGACAGCCTCATAGAACTTCAGCAGCTATCAGAGCAGGGCGGAGTGCTGGGGAGCTGGGAGCAGGAAAGAGGAAGGTGAAAGTGAAGTCCGAAGTCCAGAGTGGTTCCTTCCCGGCTGAGGTAATGCGCCTTTTGTAATGAGTAGCTCACCTGCCCTCTGTGCTCACAGAGAAATCAGCCACTCCCGGCAGCCGCCACAGCTACACCCACTGCACATACACACCCATCCCATCCATCCATCCGTCCACTGAGCAGTGGGGAGCGTCTCTGAACAACACCCCGCAAATCAAGCAAAATAAAAGGAATTATATCCGCTGTAATATGTACATATAATAGAATATCTGAACAGAGGAAAGAAAATTTCAGGAGTTCCATGCTTAGAGATAATTAATTTCTATATTCTGGAAGAGGTTTTTGTTTGGGGTTCTTTTTCTTAAAATAATGTTTAACCAAATTATACTCTTCAGATCATCTCTCTGGTGCTCCCTTTGGTCTTTAGCTGAGCCCTTCTCCCAGGCTACAGAGGTCATGGGGGCGACATGGCTTTTCTGTCCCCATCTTAAAGGGCAGGGCTACCTTGGTTATTGGGCTCAGGATTCTCCCCTTCACCCTACACCCCCTAGGCCTCAAAGAACCATGCCTCCCCCTTCAGAGAGGATCCTCAGCTGTGAAAGTCTGCCCTCCTTCTCCTCTCCTTCCTCCCAGGGTAAACAAGAGCACTCTGGCAAGACAGCTGCAATGGGGCTTCTAGACTCCCAGGATCCCAGGATGCAGACTCTAGGAAAGGGAGAAGGAGGGCAGGCCTGGATCCTCCAACTCTACCCGCCTCCCTCCCTCTGCTCTCCCTTGTCTTTCTCTCTCGGCTTCCTCCTTCCCTCCTCTTCCTGCTGCCCTCCCTCCTCTCCTCCCTTCCATAACAGGCAGAAGTGGGTATATGGCACTGGACTTGGATACCACAGTCACAGGTAGATAGAGGTCGGCTCACAATTCCATCATAGACTGTCTGTGTGACCTTGATTGGATGAGTCACTTTAGCTCCCTGAGCCTTTATGGAGATGATAATGCCACTGAGGTGAGGACTAAATGGGTTCAGATCTTAAGTATTTAACCCAGGGCCTGACACAGGATACGTTCTTCATGAATGTTCACCAACCTAATGTGCATCAGGTAAGCACCTATTGTGCGCCAGATACCAAGGGCCCAGAAGGGAGCAGGGAGAAGTCTTTTAAAAAGTCTTTGTTTTAATCTCTTTATAATATATTGTAATGATCATTTTTATAAAAGGTGTAAGGAAACTAAGTAGCTTCCACTGCCCGGCACTCAGGGACCAGATTTCAAGGGCTTCTGCACACTTAACAACACAGAGTAGACTGGTGGCTGGAATGAAGTCAAAACCAGATCCTGCAGCAAATTATATCTCCATTCAGGCTACAGAGCTAATTGGTTTGCATAAAATCTACCATTTCTCCAGGAGGCGGCGATCTCTAAAACAGGAGGAGATCACAAGTCTGATGGCCTGCACTTCTGTCTTGGAAGACAGCAAGCTCAGAGCCCTGTGCAGGCCTGCAGAGCCACCGGTGTTGGGCTGTTCAAGGGTCCCGGGAAATGCCTCCTCCAGAGAGGTTAGGCTAGTTTCGCTCGCCGTGCCGGCTCTGACTAATGTGGGAGCTGCCTAAAGGGCCAGGTTGGGAAGGAAGCCGAGAGCCCCAGGCTCGGAGGTCCTGCTTTGTCGGACCAGCACTACCTGCCCCTGTGGGATTAGGAAGTGGGAGCTTGTTTACCATCCCTGGGTTAGCCAAACCTCAGCAATCGGTTTGAAGAGCTTACTTTCATTTCCTGCTATTCGACTCTGCTCACACCCAGTGATCACTTTCTAGATGCTCTTTACTCTTCCACTGGGGATTTCTTTGGGAATGACGCTCTGCGGTTCATCGCCACATCCCACACAAAAGGAAACCTGAATCAATGGAGAGCTCTACCCGACCCATGGATTGGATGATCCAGTACCATAAATATGAGGATGTCTCCCAAATTAATATACGCATCTAATGAAATGCCCATCAAAATCTCAGTAAGGATTATCCTAGACCTTCACAAGCTGGATCTAAAATTCATATGGAAGAGAAAAGGCCAAAGAATGGCCAAAATGATTTTGAAGAAGAACAAGGAGGAGAGACCAACTCTGCCAGTTATTAAGACCTATTACAAAGCCATTCACATAAAGGAATTAGTGCAGGAATGGACAAATAGACCAATGGAATAGAACAGAGGGCCCAGAAATATACTCACATGTATCTGAATACCTGATACATGACAGAGGTGACATTAATAAGGAAAGGACAGACCATTCAATAAACAATGTTGGGTAATTGGTTATCCACATGGAAAAGTCAAAATTCAAGATGGAATGCAATTGAGATTGACATATATACACTACTATATATAAAATAGATAACTAATAAGAACCTACTGTATAGCACAGGGAACTCTACTCAATACTCCATAATGACTTAAATGGAAAAGAATCTAAAAAAGAGTGGATATATGTATATGTATAACTGATTTACTCTGCTGTACAGCAGAAACACAACATTGTAAATCAACTATACTCCGATAAAAATTAATTACAAAAAAAACAGAAAACAAAAAGTGGAATGCAAAATAAAAACAATTTTTTTTAAAGTAGTATGTAAAACTTTTTGGAAGAGACTGTAAACATAAGAGAATAGATTTATGACATTGGGATAAGGTAATGTTTTTTAAAATAGAGACTAGCAAACCCACAAGCCATAAAGGAAACAATAAATTTGCGTAAGTTAGGATTACAACTATTGTTCAAGAAAAGACACAATAAACCAAGTAAAAAGACTCCTCACAAACTCTATCCAGAATATATCAAGAACTCCCACAATCAGTAAGGAAAAGGCCACCCAGGAGGATAATCAACAAAGGGTATGAATTAGAAATTTACAAATAAATGACACCAGGTGTCCAATAAACATAAGAAGCTTCACCTTCACAGTAATTGGGGAAATGCACATTCAAATCACAATGAGGTATCATTTCATCCCCATCAGACTGGCAAGACCTTTAAAGTGTGGGCAGCAGTGGTTCATGCTGGATAGAACGGCCAAGATGAGAGTAAATGGTACAACCACTTTGGAGAGCAATGTGTTACTAGTGAATAAAGTTGAGAAGGAATATTCCTTATGATCCAGAAATACCAATTCTAGATTTACAGGACAACTCTTATACATGTACACAAAGAGACATATGTAAGAATGTTTTGCAATATCAATTATAGAAGCAAAAAAAATCTATCAACAGGGGAATGAGCAAATAAAGCATGGTGTATTCACTCAGTGGTGTGCTACTCAACAGTCGAAACAAATTAGCATATCCTCATGAGTAAATCTCAAATATCAACATGGATAAATTTCAAAAACATAATGTTAAGAGAAAAAACAAACTGTCATTTCATATAGTATGAATCTATATCAAGTTAACATGTTTAAAAATGTGAAAAACAGCACAAAACATTGTTTAGAAATACATGCTTATGTAGGAAAAGTATAAAAACATATTAGAATGACAAACATTAAATTCATGAGGAAATAGATGCCTTTAACAGCACGTATTAACTATAATATTTATGTTTTTAAAAAGAAAAAATTCATCTGAAGCAAGTATGGCAAAATAAGATTCATTAAAGCTGTATGGTGGGGCTTCCCTGGTGGCGCAGTGGTTGAGAATCTGCCTGCCAATGCAGGGGACACGGGTTCGAGCCCTGGTCTGGGAAGATCCCACATGCCACGGAGCAACTGGGCCCGTGAGCCACAATTACTGAGCCTGCGTGTCTGGAGCCTGTGCTCTGCAACAAGAGAGGCCGCGATGGTGAGAGGCCCGCGCACTGCGATGAAGAGTGGTCCCCACTTGCCGCAACTAGAGAAAGCCCTCACGCAGAAACGAAGACTCAACACAGTCATAAATAAATAAATAAAAGAACGTGAATTTCTTTAAAAAAAAAAAAAAAAAAAAAGCTGTATGGTGGGTACATGAGTGCTTGGTGTGTTATACTTTATTTTCTTATGTTTGAAATATTAGGGGGAAAGCCCTCAGGTCCCTGGTCTCTGAGTTCCCCAAAATGCATGGTTATGGTTTGGGAAAGCAAAAGGCAGAAATGTTTTTTGCCCTTGTATTATATCCAGTAGTGTTCCTAGAGATTGTGCATCTCCTTAACGCACTTCTCACCTACAATGTTCAATGACTTCGAAATCACCAGTGCAGCACCAGCTCAGTGCCATGCACTGAGGAAACAAAAATTAAGAGCGGTCCCTCTTCTATGTAGGAGCTTGTAGGCTATTAGAGGAGACAGGCAGGTGAAGGATCTTACTGTGATAAATGCTAAAACTGAGGTGTGCTTAAATGTTTATGGTTTTATTATTTTTTTAAAAAAAGTGTGGGATACCACAGTAGGAGGGAGTGATTCATAATTCATTCTGCCAAGGGGGTGGGTACAGAAAAAGCGAGGAGCTGGGCTTTGAAAATTGAGTAGGAGTTTGCAAGACAAAGAGGATTAGGAGAGTATAGAATGAGAAAAGCAAACAAGGCTTGGAGTGCCTGTTGTGTTACAGGGCTGGAGGGCAGCATCCTGATTGGACTTGTGCTTCAGAAAGAACCTTCTGGCAGTGGTAGAGGATGGAAAACCCGAATGAAGGCAGGGAGGTTGGTTAGGAAGCCATTGAAAAACTGTTTCAATGGGAGGTGGTGAAAACCTTAACTACGACACAGTGATTTTGGTTATAGTTTCCCTGCAAAACTACAAATTAACTGAAGGTGGGGCAATGGCTTAATCAGCTTTTGTTTATCTGTGTGTACCCCACCGCTCCTACAGTTGTACCCTGCATATGATAGGAGCTCAATGAATACAAGTTGGTGGAAGGGAGGGGGGCAGGAAGCAGGCAGCCTGTCCTTTGCCCCCTCCTTTGACAGATAAGAAGGCTGACAGTAGGAGAGTAGGAGTGATGTTTTCAAGGACATCCTTAGCTAGAAGCTTACTGTCTCCCCCTAAAACAGCAAAGAGCCCTGCAACCACTCTGCTAACAAATTAACAAGCACGTAGGTTTTTTTTTTGTTTTTTTATAAACTATCATCGTGGAGATAGTTTTTTTTTTTTTTAATTGTATTTATTTATTGATTGATTTTTGGCTGCGTTGGGTCTTCATTGCTTTGTGTGGGCTTTCTCTAGTTGCGGTGAGCGGGGGCTATTCCTCGTTGCGGTGCGCGGGCTTCTCATTGTTGTGGCTTCTCTTGTTGCAGAGCACAGGCTCTAGGCACCTGGGCTTCAGTAGTTGCGGCACGTGAGCTCAGTAGTTGTGGCTCTCAGGCTCTAGAGCACAGGCTCAGTAGTTGTGGCGCATGGGCTTAGTTGCTCCGAGGCATGTGCGATCTTCCCGGGCCAGGGCTCGAACCTGTGTCCCCTGCATTGGCAGGCGGATTCTTAATCACTGCGCCACCAGGGAAGTCCCCAAGCACGTAGGTTTTTAAAGACAAAGCCTAGACAGGTAAATTTCCATTACAACCAATAAATCTGTGTTCTTCATGAGGAAGTGTTTTCTTTTCCCCTTAGGCAGAAAAAGAGTTCCTTTAAAACAGGCTAAATTCCCTGAGAAGAATAATACAAAACAATAGCCCTTTACCTGGCCTGAATCCAAATAACAGGCTCTATTCAGGTGACTCTGAAAACACCTGATTGTGTGCCGTTGGCACTGTGAGCAGGGCGGGCCCAGCAGTAATGAGAACTTTACAAGTCTTTTGTTCTGCCACCGAGCAGTAATTGGCTCTGCACCCCAACGTAGCAAACTTCCAGCCACCTGAACAAAATTAACCTGCATTAACAGGCTGCATGCAAAGCAAAACCACCTCCACAGAGCACACAGGTATGAAGATCTCCGCACCCATCCTCTCCGTGATTCCTCTGGCCTGGAGGGAGACCCAGTTCTCTGGTAGGAATAAATGAATGAATGAAGGTAGAGGCTGACACTTATTGCGTGCTTGCTGTGTACCAAGCAATGTGCTGAGAATTTTACCTGTATTAACCCTGAACTCCCGACAACATCACTGTGATGTAAGCGCTATCGTTATTAACATTTTATAGATGAGGAAAGAAGGCCCAGAGCAGTTGAATACCTACCCTGGGTCCCATCGAATCAGGATTTGGACAAAGGCACTCTGGTTCCAGAGCCTGAACTTTCTTATACTTTGTACTCAGTACAAGGTGCCTTGAAGGAAAAAAATATGTATGATGATGGTATGAACCTGTCCCATTCATTCATCCATTTGTTCATTATTTAATACTTACTGAGGGCTTACCGTGTGCAAGGCAGAGGGGATAAAAAACATGAATCTTGCCATTAAGATGCTCTGAGCCCAAAGACAGAGCCAGGCCAGGAATATGGCGGCATGAAGAACTCTGGTAAATTGGAAGGTGCGGAGCTGGGGAAGTAAAGATGAAGCAGCTTGCTTTGCTTAAAGTGGTTCCCATGCTTCACTCTGCACTGAAATCACCTGAGATCTTTAAAAATGACTGAAGCCTGGCTCCCACCCCCAGTCGTTAGGATTTAATTGGCACTGGGAGTTTGAAAAAGCTCCCCAGGTGATTCTAATGTTCAGCAAAATTTGGGAAACACTGGCTTAAAGGGTCATAAATTGGTTTGCAAGTAACACAAAACCTAACTCGAACTATCTTAAGCAAAAAAAGAAAAGAAAAGGAGGGGCACGTGGCTGAATGTATTGGCTTACATTTAAAAAAGGGACAAAGGCAAAAGGTACAAACTTCCAGTTATAACATAAATGAGTCATGGAGACGTAATGTACAGCATGGTGACTACAATTAATGATACTGTATTATGTATTTGAAAGTTGCTGAGAGATTAGATCTTAAAAGCCCTTATCACAAGAAAAAAAAATTTTTTGTAACTATATATGGTGACAAATGTTAACTAGACCATCATTTCACAATATATAAATATCTAATCATTATGTTGTACACCCAAAACTAATATAATGTTATATGTCAATTATACCTCAATTTTTAAAAAAAGGAGAGAGACAAAGGGTATATGGTTTTGAGGGTTTGATCCAAGCCTCAAAAGATGTCACCAGAGTGAGATTTTCCTCTTTCCCCAGTGATGGCTGTATTCACAGGCTCCCCTTGGTTGCAAGATGTAGCAGTTCTGTTCTCTGTACCTTGTTTCTTCATGTCTATTGCAAAGAAGAGGTTTGATTTCCTCTTAGCTCAAATAAAGCCTAGAATTGCATTTCATTGACTGACTGGGGCTTGAACCAATTACTGGGGCCCGAGAGATGGAGACTGCTGATTGGCTCAGGCTGGGTCATGTGTCCCATCTCTGGGGCCAGAAATTAGAGGCAGCTTCACCTAGAAGCCCATGGTGCAGAGTGGAGGATTTGCAGCACATCCTGGCATATTCTGGGAGCTGAGGGTCAGGAGGTAGTCAGGGCCAGAAAGGATGTGGGTGTATTTTCTAAGGAGGCAGAGACGTTTACAGAGGAGAACGAAATGATCACTTTTGTATTTTAAGAATATAACTTCCCTGGTGGTCCAGTGGTTAAGACTCTGCCCTTCCAATGCAGGGGGCACAGGTTCGATCCCTGGTCGGGGAAGTTCCACATGCTGCGTGGTGTGGCCACCAAAAAAAAAAAAAAAAAAAAAAAAGACTACAACTCTGACAGTTATGGAAAGGATATATGTGACTAAACAGGTTATTGTAGTTGTTGAGAGAAGAGAGGTTGGCGACCTGAACTAAGTGGCCATAAGCGTGGATAGGTGGGGGTGGACTCAGGAGATGTCTCTGAACTATATTAACGGAATTTGTTATCCAGTTGGAAAAAAAATTTAGAAAAAGGGAGAAATCGCAGATGACTGAAAATTCTGGTTTGAGAAATTGGGTTGTTGGAATACCATTAGTGAAGTTAGGAATATAGATCATTAAGTGGGTTTTGGACAATTTTTGGACGTGTTGAATTTGAGATGTGTCGAGGAAGCAGGGGCAATGGATGCAATCACCCAAGGAGAGAGATGGAGGCAGAAGAGTGGGAAGAACACTTGCCAGCACGGGGGTGGGGGGGGCCAGAGAGAGGGACGGGGGTGTTTTAGGAACAAAGGAAAGAGGATTTGAAGAAGGATGCTAATCCACAGCATCATGTGGTACCACAATATCGGTATTAAGGAGGGTGAAGGCTGGAAATAGAACACGGATTTGACAACCAGGAGGCCCTGGTCACCCAACAAGAGCCTGGGTACAGGGTGTAGGGTGAGGGAGCCCGGAGGATGCAGACAGACCAAGCATGGATGGATCACTCTTCAAGTCCGATGATGAGACCGTGAGAGCCGTGACGAAAGGAGCTGTGTCAAATCATTTTCATGTTTGTTTTGTAGTTTTCTGTTGTTATTAGATTTGTTTCCTTTTTCTAAGTTTGATTTGGTCTGTTTGATGAGAGAGGTGTGACCAAGCTGTCAGGAAAAAAATTAAAAGAGAGAGAAAGGCTGACGAGAAAGTGAGACTGAAAGCAGATAAGTGGTTACCAGGGGCTGGAGAGAGGGAGAGGGAGAGGGATGGCTTAATGGGTGTGAGGTTTCCTTTTGAGGTGATAAAAATGTTCTGGAACTGGATAGTGGTGATAGTTGTACAACAGTGTAAATTTACTAAATCCACTGAGTTTTACACTTTGAAATGGTTGAAATGGTGAATTTTTTGTTATGTGTATTTTAAATGTCCCATTCCCCAGACACACACAGACATACACACGCACACACACATAGTGATTTTATATACCTTGCTTAGTGGGTTTTAGGTGGATCATTTCATTTAATCCTAACAACAAAAATTAATACAAACAAAATTAATACAACGTTGTAACTACTTGATTATTCCCATTTTACACAAGAGAAAACTGAGGTTCAGAGAGATTGATTATTTTATCCAAGATCACACAGCTAGATTAGAGATTCCAAGCCAAGCTGATTTAACTACAAAGCCCAAATTCTTAAACCCTCTCTCATACTGCCTCTATAGCTACACGATTTCATAGCTGTATATATTGATAATATGAATGGATCCATATTCAAGGTGTTGATGATCCAAATCTCTGAGTGATAAGATTATATAGTTTATATTATTCTTTTTGATTGGGCACAGTTTTTGTTTAAAAAAAGATAAAGACTCTTTTTATTTTTATTTTATTTTATTATTATTATTTTTTTCCCTTTCATCACTTTAAATATATCTTGCCACTCTCTTCTGGCCTTCAGAGTTTCTGCTGAAAAATCAGCTGATAACATTATGGGGATTCCCTCATCAAGGGTTGTTAGGTGTACTTAACAGGAAGAATAGGGGAAAAATTCACACACTCCATCTTCCCAGAAAAAGCCTATTTTTAATATAAGGAAGAAAAAGGTTCTAGAGATACAGCACTTCTCTGGAGGAGACATTAAGGAAACAACTAGAGAGATGTAAAACTTCACAGGGACACAGGTGAGTCTATTTGCAGAATGTGGAAGGAGCATGAACCAAGGCAACAAGGAAGAAGGGGGTGACCCAGGGCACAGTCTACAAGGGAGTGACTGTCATTTGTGGGTGGAAAGGAAGAAAGGGAACAGCAGGCATGAAGCCCTGAGGCCAGGAGTGGGAGGGTCTGGATCCAATCGGGCCATGTTTCATGGCATCTCTTTCCCAGGCCTCCGTCTGCCCCCCTCCCAGGTCCTCCTTCTCCTACTGAGTGAACGACGCATCATAAATTTGCTTTACTCCTTGCTGTCCACAGGCAGCCACAGCCTTGTTCTGAGATGCTTTCCTCAGTCCTCAGGGGAATAGAAAACCTCGAGGGCTGGCCTCCCAGGCATTCTTAGAAGGCCACTGCGGCCATGCCTTCCTGCTTTGTCCTGGGATCCTGTGACTCGGGCACAAAGCCAGAGCAGTCCTCACTCAATCACTTCTTTGATTTTCACCCAGTTGGACTGTCAGGGCTTGTTGGCCAGTGGGAGGGTGCTGAGTGGTGAACTGCGCAGAGAAACAACGATTGCATTTCTTTGGGCAAAAAGTCAAATTTCTTTTCTGACATGCCTATGCAGAGAGGGATCAGACCCCTTCAGATGAGACCAGTTTGCCTAACGAACACCTTGCCTGATGACCAGCAGGTCTACAACTTATGCCCTCTTGACAGTGTTTTTACATCTTTGGGGCTGCACCCATCCCTTTTTTCTTTCGCCATGTGTTTGGCATGTTAAACATTTTAAACTAGCATGTCTAAGAGTCTTTCCTATTTCTTTTTTTTTTTTTTTTTTTTTTTTTGGCCTCACGGCATGGCTTGTGGGATCTTTGTTCCCTGACCAGGGACTGAATCCGGGCCACCCCAGTGAAAGTGCCAAGTCCTAACCACTGGACTGCCAGAGAATTCCCTTCCTTTTTCTAACAAGAATATATCACACTGACAGTAATTTTATAATTAATGAGATACGTGCTTCCGATAAGTTTCAGAGTGACCAAGTGGTCAGAGCTTAGGCTCAGGAGCTGGACAGACCGGAGTTTAAATCCTAGTTCTGCCAGATACTAGGACACGGTATTTAACCTTCTTGATCTTTGGTTTCTCCAAGTGTGATGGTTAATTTTATGTGTCAACTTGACGGGTCACAGGGTACTCAGATATTTGGTTAAATATTATTTCTAGGTGTGTCTGTGAGTGTGTTTTTGGATGCGATCAGCATTTTAATCCGTAGACTGAGTGAAGCAGAGGGACTTTCTCAATGTGGGTGGGCATCATCCAGTCCTTTGAAGGCCTGGATGGAACAAAAGAGGGAAGAAGGGAGAAGTCACTCTGTTAGCCTGACTGTTGAGCTGGAATGTTGGTCTTCTGCCCTTGGACTGGAACTCACACCATTGGCTCCCCTGGTTATCAGGCCTTCACACTTGGTATGAAACTACACCACCTGCTTTCCTGGGGCTCCAGCTTGCTGACAGCAGATCATGGACTTCTCAGCCTCCATAATCAAATGAGCGAATGTCTCACGATAACTCTATCTCTATCTTTATATCTAATCTCTTATTGGTTCTGCTTCTCTGGAGAACCCTGACTAATACACCAAGTATAAAATTGGGTTAATAATCTCAGTCCCTAATCCTAAGAAGTAATCCTGTACGGATGATGTGAAGCTATATAAGGTAATTATGGGCCCACTGTAGGCCCATGAGAAGTGGCGGTTTTATTTACCTATTGTATCAGTTAGGGTTTGATCAGGGAAGCAGGGTCATACTGTGATATGGAGTAACGGATGATTATAGGGAGTAGAGTTCACACAGCTGTGGCGGCTGGTGAAGAGGTCTGGGAATGCTGATGCCTTGGTGCCTGCTCGGGGCCTGAAGTTGTGTTGGTCAGCAGGGTTGGCAGGTGAGAAGAAAACGCAGATACGAAGCAGGAGAAATCAAGAGCAAATGGAACATAGACAACCCTTGAGAGGAAGCCGGAATTCGTGTCTATTTCTCACCACCTCCTCCTCTGACTACCCGATGACCCCAAGAGGGCTCTGGGAAACCCAGTTCTAGCTTTGTAAGTTGCTAAAGTATAAAACCACCACACTTACAAATAGGAGGGAAAACAACTAACATTTAGTCAGAGCTAGTAATACACCTTCATGTATGTCACCTCATTTGATCTATACTCTGTTCTTACCAAATAAAGCTTATTATCTTCATCATCTGGATTGTTCAAAGTCACACTGGTAGGCAGAGCAGAGGGTGGAACCCAGGTCGTTGGAACCTGAGCACTTTCCACCAGAATTTGACATGTGAAGCTGGATTGGGCCTTTCAACTTGGGGGTTCCAGCTCCATCACAGTCATCCTGAGTGCCCCTGAAGACCCCACTCATCTGACAAGGGGAAGAATCACCCCTCTGAATCAATCAGAGGTTGGGCTGCACTGGGTAATCTCTGGTCACCTAAGCTACATCTAGGAGAAAGATTTGAATAGAAGAGTGACTGTGCAGGAATTTAATTTTAATTAAAATGTATTTATCCGCTACAAAATGCAAGAAAAGCTTCATGGGAGGTGGTATGTGGGGAGTGGACGATACAAGAGGAGGTCAGGATGATGTACTTTCTGAGAGGTAAAAAGCACAAATTCCTTCTGAGCATTCATATGGGCCCAAGTCTATGGCTGTGGTCCAGACCCATGGGAGAAACAGTGGGTGGGTGGTACGAACACCTTGTTTGTATATTGCTTTTAAATAGCTTCCTCTTTTATTCCTTCAAAAAACATTTACTGACACCTCCCATGTGCTGGGTGCTGTTTAAGCAACACACACGGTGTGTACAGCATTGAATAACACACTGTTGCTCATCTCGAGGAGTTTAAGGTTGGGGCTCAGATCAGCTGACCCTACTGTCTTAGGATGGGCTCCCCCAGAAGTGGACCCTGAGAAGGGAATGTGAGTACAAGTAGTTTATTTGGGAAGTAATCCTGGGAAGCACCAGTAAAGAACTGAGGAAGTGATGGTAGGGAGGCAATAGAGGACATGTTAACAAGCAATTACCTGGGCTCAGTCCTGCTGGAGATCTCTGGGACAGAGACAGAGATAGAGCACACACCTCCAAGATATCCCACCTGAGGGCGAGACATTTGGGGTATGTATCCGCCAACTCTTGCTCACTCTTGTTTGAAGGTTGCTCCAGTGGTGTTAAATCTCATACTTTGGACTGCCCTCTGCATTGGCTAAGCTTACTGCAGAAGCCAGAGGAAACCCACGGGTATGGAGTCACAGGTGCTTGCAATAGAAAGCCACTGGTGTATACGGAAACTAGAAGCATCTGCTCTATCCACCCAACATATAACAATCGATCCCTTCTTCTCCCTTCCTAACCATACTCAGTTTTCATTCAGGTGTCCACCTCTGTCCCATGCAGCCTGTGTGTCTCAGGGGAAGCTGAGCCCACCCCAGGTCCAGTCAGGGGCCCTGACTGGCATGGCCAATCAGCACATTCCAGACCTCTGGCTATGGCACGGGTTCAAGTGGGCATGTGACCCAATCCAATCAGAGTGGATCTCAGGACTCCTGCTTGGAATGCTGGGTCAGAAATGTTCTTTTTTGGATAAGGTAGCTTCTGGCACTGAGAGCTGTTTTGGCACTGGCTACAGTAAGGAAAACCAGCCTGAAGACAAAACCAACACAGAGGAAGGTGAAGTCAAGAGAATTGCAAAGAATAGCTGGAGCTTTACTTCTTCAGTCAGAGGAGTCTCTTTCTTTCCTATTGTAGTCAGATCTCCTCCACTGCATGTGGGACTACTGGTAGCCCTGACTTCCAGGGACAGAGAGCTTCTCTCATGCTACCTATACACTGGTCCTGAAGAAGAAATCTGCTTGGACAATATACATGTCTGTTGGACCAGTCACCCCTGGGGCTATGTGGTTGGCCGGGCCTGGGTGCTGTGTCCAGTCTTGTAACCAGGAGTAGGGTGTCAGCCAGTTAGATTCACCTTGTCATATGCCAGCTCCTGGGAGACTGGGCGAGTGACTTCACTTCTCCAAGATTCCATTTTTTCATCTCTAAGGTGTGGATGACAATTATCCACCTTAAAATGTGGCTGAGAGATACACACACGGTGTCGTACTGGGCGTGGCCATGTCCCTGATCTGGAGTTGCTCATAAAGGTGCCTCTTAGAGGCTCTAGTTCTCTACCCCCTTCTTGATACTAGACCCCAAATTATTTTAATCAAAACCCATGTATATCATTTACTATGTATATGTGTTCGAAGCACACATCTCTCTTTGCTATTACTATTCCCCATTACAGGCGAGGAACCCACTGTACAGAGAGGTTAAGTATTGCCCAAGGTCACCCAGTTAATAAGTGGCAGAGCTGGGATTCAAACTCAGGCATCTTGACTTCAGAGTTTGTGCTCCTAACTGCTCGGCTATGATGCCTCT
This sequence comes from Balaenoptera ricei, assembly GCF_028023285.1. Taxonomy (NCBI): domain Eukaryota; kingdom Metazoa; phylum Chordata; class Mammalia; order Artiodactyla; family Balaenopteridae; genus Balaenoptera; species Balaenoptera ricei. The sequence continues at coordinate 69,515,071 of NC_082646.1, forward strand.
TAGAATAACTGCATTGTATATGTTTGTGGGGTGGATGTATGTTGGATGGATAGACAGTTGAACCTGAGTCCCCTCCATGGGCTAGAACAGAAAAGAGTGTCCCTGTCCTTGCCCCTACCCTGTGGAGGTTTTGGGCACTTCATTCAATAACAGCAGTGTGTCCTAGAATGGGCTTTAGGTTTGCATGAACAAGAGTCTGCCTGGGCAGCAGGTATGGCCCAGCCTGCCATGAGGGTGTAGTGGGTTTTGTGTTATTGGTTAGACTTCTGCGTCTCTAGAGACCAGAACTGTGCCCTCAGGTTTCACAGTTGGCTTTGAGTATGTGTGTAGGTACCTCTGCCTCTCCCCAGACTGTTTGGAGCCGGGGCCAGACTACTTTCATGACCCTGTGTCTCTTCCCCTCTCCTCCGCACACCCGCTCTCTATTTGCTCTGGTTGCTACATCACCTCCTGCCTGTGGCTTCATCTCTCCAGCACTGACCTTCCCATCATTGCAGCCAAATACACATATCCCCCAAAGTGCTGCAGTGGTTCTGAGGGCATTACTGATTTTGACATGTGCTAGTTTTTCTCCAAACTGTCTCTGGAAAGTGCACTGAATGTGTGGTAGGCTTGATGAGTTCCTAGAGACCTTGAAAACTTTTATATGTCTTATCCATGAAAAATAGTGCATTTTGAGGCCTATTGGGATGATAAGGGGCTGGAACAAGGCCCCAGTGACCTTGCTTCTCGCACACTCCTGAGCCTGTTTGAGGGAGGTAGAAATGTTTCCACTTCCTTAGAAAACCCTTCTCCAAAGATAGCTCCCAAGGTGGACTGGGGCCAATCAGCCTTTTCTCATCATCTAACGAGGTCACCAGACTGTATAGATATCGGCCTTCCTCTTCCTTCTGAAAGACCGAAGCCCTTTGATAGCGGCTTGGGGAGAAAGCTGGTGAGACCACACTCACTGTTTTACCCCTTCCTGGAACATATGCATGTGAGGAAGGGGTCCGAGGGCACAAATCCTTTTTCATTTGGAGGAGGAGGCACAGGTGGTCACTCCTTCCCCTGCCATTCCAACGCGGTGAGACCCACTTGGACTCCTCTGCAGGAAATCTCTGCATTGGGAATCCACTTAGTTCAACTCTGACCTTTCTTCAAGCCAACTGTTCGGCTGGAAATAAAAAGAAGCCAGGCCTGACACACTACCCGTCCAGCCCCTGCAGGATGCCATCAGGTGGATAAACAATGATGATGGAGATCACCAGCTGGAGTTCTTTCCGGGGAGGCATGCGTGGTGCTGCTGAGACCCATTGCTTCCAGTCTGAGATGTAGATATTTTTAGGGACGAATCTGGGCCTTCCTTCTCTCCCTCCCTCTGATGCTAATGTGGCCATCTGCATCTCCCAGACAACCTTCACAAACACACATTCGCCATCCCAGAAGAGTGGGCTGGGAAGAGATTGTTATTAAATATAGAATACTGAGCCACGGCGCAAGGAGGTTGAGTTTGCCTGGCGTGCTCAGAGTGAAGCAGAGGCGTCGGAGACCTGGAACCCACTTTCATGCTCTGTGACTCTCGTGGTGCCTTCCCTTCCCCATTAATTTTTAAATTTCTTTAATCTGTTCAGTGAAGGGCTTAGATAATATTTCTTTCAAGTCCACTCTAACATTGCACGATCTTTTCTTTGAAGATCTTAGTTGTATAAACTCCCAGGCACAGTCAGGGTCCGGCAGGATAGCGCATGGCTCCTGCTTTGTCCAGAGAAGGGACAATTGTGATCTTCTGTCCCCATTCCTGTCCACCCCCCAAGGAGATGGCCAGCAAGGGTGGCTTGTATGTGGTGGCAAGGGACTCTGACCACTGATTCAAGAGGTCTCAAGGCTTATCTCCCTTCCTGCAGTCAGCCTCCATCAGCCCCCAGCTTGCCCTACATCCAAGGAAAATTCACTCTTCAGCCTTCAGACCCAAGATTCTTTTTCACCTGAGCCCGCCAAGTTAAAAAGGTTGGGAAGAGAGGAGGCAGAGGTCCCAGGAACACATTGATAAATTTTAGTTTTTGAGCTAATAGAATGTCTATGCTGAGCAGTAGTATCTCACTGTGGTGGGCCCACAGTGTTCCTGAAGGAGTGTTAAATTTGTTTAATTTGGAGAACACGTGCTATAGATAAGGTGATGCGAATGATAAAAAATGTAAGTGATAAAGAATACAGCTCCCATAGCACTGTGTACTTCTGATTATTTATCAGCTGAATAAGTTGCATGAATGCAAGAACCATACCTAGCTCACAGCAGCATCTGTGAGATGAATGAATGGTTCTGTCTCCATCTCCATCCTTAGCATGGGTGTCTCAGGCCCAGGCCAGAAGCAAGAGGCCTGTGTCCAGTGAGGATTTGGGCTGGGGGCAGAGGGAATGCTGTTTCCTCTATCAGTCACTCTGTAAACAAGGCAGGGCCATGCTGACCTCATCTCCTGTCCCCAACAGTGCCCAGGCCTGACCTCAACAGAACGTTTGGATGGACTGGGGGCAGGTCAGGCCCCAGAGCAGTTCCTTCAGGGATAGGCCTGGCCTGTCCAGCACTCCAGAAGTACGGGCAGGATGGCAGAGGCCCCATTGCATAGTGGTTAGGCATGTAGATTCTGGAATCCAGAATCAATCTAGGCTCTGAAACTTATTAACCATGTGACCTTGATAAGCTACGTTACCTCTTTGAGTCTCAGTTTTCCCATCTGCAAAAGGGAATGATAATAAAAATGCATACCATGCAGAGCCACTGTCACCATACCATTTCATTCATTATCTCAGAATTAAATGAGATAATGTGCGTAGAGGATACCTCGTCAACTGGCATCACAGGCAGAGTTCCATCAGAGGGGAGAGCTGCCCCTCTGAGAATCAGTGCTGACTGAGTCTTGCAAACTGAACAGGGAAGGCTTTTGCTGAAAGTTCATGTTCAGGAAGTCGACTGAACTCTGAAGATGCTAAGAGAGCAACCAAGGAGGACAATCCCTGGGAAAACCCAAAAGGCCTCGCGTAGGATCACATGGTAAGGAGTATGGAAAAAAAATAAGCCCCAGGTTTGATGGGGGCAAACTGCTCTATTTGCACTTGCCTGGCAAGGGAATGTAGTTTCTCCAGAGGGTGGTCTGATGCTGTGGAAATTCCAGCAGGCTGGAGCCACAATACTGTTTTCTCACTGCCCAAGCCTGCCTGTTCTCCTCCCCCTGGGTCAGCTCTGTTGCAAGAACATTTATATTGGGCCAAGCCCATGTTAGGCCCCTGGGCCCCAGAGGTGAGTAAGACACAGCTCCTGCCCGTGGGATCCCTGTTTCATGATCACTGCTACCAGGGCAGTCTGCCCAAGGTGTTTGCAGAATTTGCAGTTCACAAAGCGGCTTCACACCCTCACACTGTTCACACTGTGAACGGCGCTCTCTGGAGCTGTGGGCAGCCAGTGAGGGTGGGCAGAGCAGAGATTAAGGTAGTCATTTGACAGCCAAGAAAAGAGGGTGCTTGGGTGATGTGACGAAGGTAAAGGGTGGTCTGCACCACTGCCCTTCTTCCCACCAGTTTTATTCTAGGCAAGGCCAGTCCAGGTGAGGGGAAGGGTCTATCCGCTAGCAGGGGTTTGCTGAAGCCCAGGGTGGTCAAGGAGCAAAGCAAGAAGGGAGGTCCACAGCCGGTAAGGGAAGTGCTATGCTGCTCCCCCAAGTCCAAAAGGGGACGCTGAGGCTTGCTTTCCAGCTGCCTAGGCCAAGAAGCGTGAAGCCCAGCCCTCGCCTCTACCTTGACATTTGGATACCAGCACCGGGGTTTTCATCTAGCAGCAACACCAAGCCTCGTCCCCATCGGCCCTCTGCTGGTCTCAGACCTGCACTGGTCTGGGTAGGAGCGCAAGGTTGCTCCCTACGCTCGGGCTGGGCTACAGCCCACGTGCGCCCGCTGCAGCCGCGGTGACAGCTGGCCCCAAAGGGGCGGGGCGGGCGGGGAGCGTGGGTGGCTCCGCGCTGCGCTGCCATTGGCTATGGGCCTCAGGCTGGGGGCGGGGCTGCGCCCCCTGGTTGACCTGTCATTGGCCGCGCCGCCGATGGGGGTGGCTCCCCGTCCCCTTGGCGGCGCGGCGCAGAACCGCAGGCGCTCGCCCGGCTAAGCCTGTGCGGGGCCGCCTAGGTAGCTGCCAGATCCGCAGGCGGCCTCCTGGTGCAGACCGCTGCGCACACGGCCCTAGGCAAAGACAAGGGCTCACCCGAGGCTCGGCGGCCGGCGCGGCTCTCGGTAAGACCGGGGGAAGGGTAAGGGGAGCGCGGGGCTCTGAGGAGGGCGGGCGGGGACCGTGGCGGCCGAGCCTGGACTCTGTGCCCTGGCCCGCGCCGGAGAGGGTCAGGTGCGCCGCAGCATCTCCCGCCTCAGACCCACCCCACGGGGCGCCCAGCGAGCAGGTGGCACTGCCCAGGGAGGCCGGGGTACCCCTATCGCTCTCCGAATCCATTAGAACCCAGTACCTCGAATTACCTCTTACTCCGCCCCCCAACACCCAAATTCTTCAATTCTAAGCCTAGAAGATACCCAAACGTCGACATGGAGTGGGCGCGACGCGCCATCAGTACCGCCTGCCGCCGGGGCAGAAAATCATCCCTAAACTTATCTTCCCACGATTTGGGCTCCTCGCCGGTCACGTTCTTTCCCGGCTTTTCACTGGGCGCCCCCCCCCACCCCCCCGCCTATCAACCCCCGCCCGGTTCCCCTCCCTCCTTAACAACAGGAAGTTAAGTTGGGCCAAATGTCGGTGGCCTGGCCGCCTGCGGGCGGAGACTGGGTCTGGGACGGTGGCGGTGGCCTGAGGGGCCGTGGCGCTGTCTTTTCTGAGCCTCGCGCCCCCAGCAGCCTGCGCTCTCCCCAGGCCCGGGAGCACCCCCGCCGGGGCGTCCCAGGCTCCCGCCTTGCCTTTGCCGACTGGCCCTGGGCAGAAGCGCCGCTGACTTGGCTTCCAGGCCGGGGCAGGTGGGGTTAACTTTATCCTAGACCAGCCTCTGGCAGAACTGGGAATGGCCTTTACTGGATGAGGAGGAGGCTGTTGAAACCAGAGTAAACTTGTGTCTCTTTCCACATTGTTTTATTCTAAAGCCTGGGTTCTTAAAGTCCAAAGAGCTTTTATCTGGAGGCGCATTGGGCCCTGCTGGGACCTTAAGCAGTGTGGGGACCTCTTGCTGTCAGTCTTGCCTGCTCACTGCAGCCCTCAGTGGTTTCGGTGAAGGATGAAGCCACTAACCAGCCCCCTTCTGGGCAGGCCCCGTGGGAAAAAAAGCCAGCAGCCGGTTGGCCCTCAGACATTTGCTTGCCTGGGTGCCCTGGCACTGGGGTCCCCTGGGCCCCCAGGCCAGCTCTGTTCCTGTCCCTTTTCCAGGGGAAGTGGATCCAAGGCGGGGGGGGGGGGGGGGGGCTCAGTTCTCTAGGGCAGTCCCACCTGATGTTCTGGAAGCTCTTATTGCAGTTAAGAACAGGCCTTCAGGCAGAGTGAAGACAGATGTATTAAGTGCCTATTGAGGGACAGGTCCTGCCCTGAGGCACTTTTTGAGAATTTCACAGTAACTCTCAAAAAACTGTGAGAGTTATGCCCTCCTTATTTTAGAGATGGGGAAACAGACTCAGGTAGGGTAAGTGCCCAAGGTCACATAGAAAGCAGCTGAGCTGGGATTTGAACCAGACTCTGCCAGAGCTCAGTCCAGTGCCCTTCCTGCTGCCCCATGGCTGTGGAGAGTGGTGTGCTGTGTTGCAGGCTCCTGGCCTCTGAAATGATTCCATCCAAAGATCCTGTGGGTGCTTCTTTAGCAATGCACTTGAACTGACCCAGGTTAGCCCAGGTTGTTCAACCTACAGACCCCTTGCCCACCCTGTCCTCCATCAGGGGTGATGGCGGTGTTGGTCTTGCTGTGATGGGGAAGGACTGACTGTTGGTGTTTGGGTGCTATTTGAGGGGGAAGTCTGCCTCTGCCATTGACTTGGCCCTGCGCCTGAGAGTTGGCTTGTGGGATGGTTTAGAAAGACTGTTATATGTGTTGTGTTTTTTTGTTTAATATTTATTTTATTTATCTGGCTGTGCCGGGTCTTAGTTGCGGCACACAGGATCTTCGTCGCGGCATGCGGGATCTTTTAGTTGCTGCATGTGGGATCTAGTTCCCTGCCCCGGGCCCCCAGCATTGGGAGCGCAGAGTTTTAGCCACTGGGCCATCAGGGAAGTCCCAGGAGGACTGTTATTTGAAATAACCTCTACCTTAGGACCAATTCTAGTTTTATTTTGTGTTTTGGGGGAAGGGCAGGTGTTGAGGTATACTAATTGTGATTGTAAGGTGATTGAAATCCATAGTTCGAGCTTATGTTTATAAAAAATGAAATCACTGCCTCCTTCCTTCTTCAGGCCCAGGGCTGCCTTTCTGCTCATCCTTCTCTTCTGAAAGAAAATCGTGATTAGCCTACTACCAATCAGTTACACTTTAGTATAAATCAGCTTAAGGACTAAGGCTGGTTGTAGCTTGGTCATTGGAGGCCTATTCCCAGGAACTGTAATGAGCAGAGGAGCATTGAGTAATCCCTCTCTGCCTGTGATTGGGATGTGTCTCTATTCTCTCCACCCATGTCCACACCCCCATCTGGGTGTGCCTCCCAGTCATGGGCCTGTTCCTTTCACTCTCTACTAAGGGGGGTGGGGGTGGGGTGGGTAGGTCCTGCCTTCTTGAGGGAGAGCCTTGACCCTGGTGGGAGGGCTGGGGTATGGGTGCAAGATTTGGGCTGAACATTGCCAATCTTTGAGGCCCTCCCAGGGCTAGAGGGTCTCTGTTGCTTAAAGAGCCAAGAAAGGAAACACTGTATATCATGCTGGGGTTTTTCATACTTTGTATCACTTGATCCCCACTTTAGCCCTCTGAAGAAGTAGGTGGGATTATTCCCATTTTATAGAAGAGGAAACTGAGGCTCAGGAACTTTCCCCCAATCACACAGCTAGTGAGTGACCAAGCTAGGGGTCTGGCCTCTTTCTGCATGAGTGAGGTCTGTGTGGGGAATTAAACACTAAGGGAAACAGGAAAAAACCGCGTGGCCATCCTCTGAACCCTGGAGGCTTGGTGTGTGCAGCCGCCTGCTGTGCTTATGATTCCCCATCTTATATTGTAATTATTTGTGAACACGTCTTCCTACCCCACTATGAAATGGTATTTAAAACACTCATAAACTTGACAGATTTATTTTCTGGTTCTCACAAATCCTCCTTGCTCTTTGCTCTATATCCCCTTTGCCTTTTATTTTATTTTATTTTTTTAAAGATTTAATTTAATTTTTATTTTTTTGGCTGCATTGGGTATTTGTTGCTGCTTGTGGGCTTTCTCTAGTTGTGGCGAGTGGGGGCTACTCTTGCGGTGGCTTTCTGTTGTTGCGGAGCATGGGCTCTAGACGCGCGGGCTTCAGTAATTGTGGCGCGCAGGCTCTAGAGCGCAGGCTCAGTAGTTGTGGCATATGGGCTTCGTTGCTCCGTGGCATGTGGGATCTTCCTGGACCAGGGATCGAACCTGTGTCCCCTGCATTGGCAGGCAGGTTCTTATCCACTGCACCACCAGGGAGGTCCCCCTTTGCCTTTTATACCAGTCTTCATTAGGATATCTACCATGATGTGTTGCAGTCCTCTGTTTAAAAATATCATGAACATTTTCAGGGAATTCCCTGGTGGTCCAATTAGGACTCAGTGCTTTCACTGCGAGGGGCTGGGTTCGATCCTTGGTTGGAGAACCAAGATTCTGCAAGCCGCACAGCCAAAAAAAAAAAAAGAACATTTTCAAACACAAAAAGAGAGACAATAGTATAATGAGCCCCAAATACTCATTATCCGGCTTCAACAACCAAGATCATGCCAGGCTGGCTTCATCTCTCTCTCTCTCTCTTTTTCTTCCCTTCTATTTTTTATTCCTGACATATTTTAAAGGAAATCTCTGATATCATGTCATTTTGCCCCTATATAATCCAGCATATATCTATTTTGAAAAGAATGTTCTTTCATGACCACATGGCTGTTATTGCATGTAGCAGAATTAACAGTAATTTTCTGGTCGCATCTGTGCATATTCAGATTTCCTTCATTGTCTCAGAAGTGACCTTCATCACTGGTTTGTTTAAATCAGGATCCAAACAAAGTCTGTATGCTGTATTTGGTTGGTAGTCCTTTTAAGCCTACTTTAATCTGGAGCACCACCCCCTCTGCCCCACTCCCACTTTTAACCAGCTGTTACCCTCCGTTTTAAATCTCCCAGTGGACGGCGAACGCTTTGATGCTGGAGTCTACTTCTGTGCTCTGTTGGGGATCCCCAGTGCCCTGTCTGGGACAGGGCAGAGGCGTGGTGAGTGTCTGCCCAGTGGTGTCCTAGCCACTCAGGAAATGCATTTTGAATGAATTAATCCAGTGGTGGGTTTCTGTGACTGCCCATGCCTGTGTTTAGATAAGAGGTTTTAAAAAAAAGATGACTTGCTCACGTGTGGACATTTCCTCAGAAGCGTCAGCCTGTAAACATCCTGAAATAATAGAACTATTTGCCGTGCTCCCTTGCGTGCTCTGGTTTGTGGTGTGGGGAGCCCAGACAGCCGCTGTGGTGCCCTGATCAGCAGCTGGCCTCCCCAGATCACATGTGGGACTGATAGGGACTGAGGTCATTTCTGCCTGAGCTCTGAATCCTGACCTATTCAGCCGCAGGGATTACCACGTTAAAAGCTAGGCACTTGGCTTTGCTGCCCAGAGAATGCCGCCCGCCTCTCTCTGGGCAGTGCAAGAGTCTGCCTTGTACCTTCAGGAGCCTTCTCTATCTGGCCTCACACCTGGGGGAGGTGTGGGTTTTTCTCAAGGTATTATCCATCTGCAACTGACGGGTTGTGACAGAAAACAAACACTTACGACCTTTCACTGTCTGGTCTGAATTTATGGTGAAGAGATAGTGTCACCATTTGCACCTTTGTGGGTGTCCTAATAAAGGAGACCAGAGGCTCAGGAGGGAAGGAAAAGGTGTGCTTGCTCCCCTGGATAACAGGCTTCACATCTAGATTCCTTGTCAGATCTCCCCAAGGTGCTGGGCACTCTTTTTGTTTGTTTGTTTGTTTCTTTTTGGCCACACCTCGCGGCGTGTGGGATCTTAGTTCCCAGACCAGGGATCGAACCTGCGCCCCCTGCATTGGAAGGCAGTCTTAACCACTGGACCACTGGGGAAGTCCCTGTGCTAGGCACTCTGATAGCCATCTTCTGACCCACCCAGAAAAGACCTTTCTCTGCACACAGGCCCCAAATTAAGAGGCTTTTTTCTTTTCCTCCTCCTCCTCCTCTTTCTTCTTAAACGTAAACAGTCTTTTCCACTAGGCATTAAGTATAAGAAAATGTTGTCTTTCTCTCTGCATGGCAGGGATAAAGTTAATTTTTTCCTTTATCATTTATTTCTCAGTATTTTTCTTAAATTTTTATAATAAAAATATTTTATTTTTCTAATGGAAAATCCAAATATTTGGGGGTTTTTTCCTCTTAAAAAAGAGAGCTTCCTTCAACCAATTTGGATGGGTAGACAAAATTATACATGCATTTGGTACAGTTTTATGTGTGGATAGGTCACAGAGCCATTGGGATTTTGATATTTGCTTATTTTATGGCATTATTTTAAAGAACATACCTGTACTTTAAAATAATTAAAAAAAATTTTTTTTGGCCATGAGGTGCAGCTTGCAGGATCTTAGTTCCCTGACCAAGGATCAAACCCCAGCCCCCGTAGTGAAAACACAGAGTCCTAACCTCTGGACCACCAGGGAATTCCCATACCTGTACTTTTTAAAAGTTAGAAAGCAAAGAAAGCCGGAGCTTAGGAGATGGGAAGCTATGAAATCCATATAGCCTCACCCTCCCTCCCAGTCTACCACTTCCCTTTCATTCCTGAGAATTTCATTTTGGTTTCCCCAGAATGAAATCATTCTAATGTTAGGCTCTTGATTTTGATTTTTTGTTCAGAGAGTTTGCGATATCAGAGGAAGACAGAATAACATAGTGGGTTAAGAAGAAGCAGGCAGGGCAAAGCTTCAGGCTCAGACAGCCTGTCTTCTCCTCCTGGGAAAGTGCCTGATGGCCAAACGCCCCACTGACCTCACTTTGGGGGGCCTTGACCCCTCCCTCCACCGTTTTCTGTTTTCCTCCCTGCCACCTCCTGAGAGGTAGAAAGCATGGCTGGTCTGCGCTGATAAGGCTCCTCCTTTCTCAAGCCCTGATCATCTGGTCTCAGAACTCAGCGTTGGTGGGGGTGATGGGGACTTCGGCCCTCTGGTCACAAACAAACCTTCATCGCAGGGTTAGGTCACGGTGGAGTCTGATTTTTGCGATGCTTCCCTTCACTGTTAGCCGTTGAGGAAGTGTCCATCCCTGTGTCCCAGATGAAGAGCCATTTGTGAGTACCAGGTATGGTGTCGTTTCTCAAATGCAATTGCTCTGTACCCATCCATGCATCTAAATATTACTACAGTTCCTCCCAGGAAAGCCTGTCTGTCTCCCGCGTGGCTGGCAGTGAGTGCTGTGTGGGGGATGGTGCCGATGTTCTTAGGGTTGGGATTTTTAGTGTGTTCCGTACTCGCACTGGTGTTTCTCTCCCCTGAGGGTCAGGGTAATCTCCCTGCCGGTCCCCACCCTCACCCGCCTTCTCCCATTGGTGTCCAGAGACCTTGCCACTCTTGTATTCCTTTCAAGGCTCGGTCAGCTTTCTTTCTGGGGAATACAGAGATCAACGCAAGCCTGAGAACAGGGACTTGTTTCCTGCTGGTTTGGGGCTCAGGTTTTCCCCTTCCCTTGCAGTGGAGGATGTCCAGTGCCCATGTCCTTTCTGCTGGCAGCAAGACAGAATGGCAGGGAGTCGGCCGGTGGCCCCTGGTCCCTGAGCTGCCGCGACAGCAAGTTTTTGGGATGTTTGCAGGCCCGAGCTCCTGACACACCCAGTGCAGAAGCCCAGCCAGGCCAGAGATGGGAGTGGGAGTCTAAGAACATTTCGTCCTGCACCGTAGTGTCAATGTGTTAAGATGCGGAAACTGCTTCTTGGCTCTGGTGACTCTGAGTGGCTGGCCTTGGCCACTGATCTGAGTACTGACTGAATCTGGTGAAGATTTGCAGGATCTCAGGGTTTAACTTGTGCCAGGGCCAGGAGAATGAGGTGGAGGGGAGGATGAAGGAGTGCCTGGGCAATAGTCACTTGGACTTTTTGATCACCAAGGAAAGCTGTTCCTTGGAGGAGGGTGGGTCCAGGGTCTGCTGGGAAGCCACCAGGATGGGAAGCGATAGGACCCACAGGGCTGCCGAGACTCAGCAGTTATCTGAATTAGGCACGCATGGCTTAACTCCTGCCTCTCTACTCTGCTTTGCTGCCTCTCCCCTTTAGGACTCTCCTTGTGTTAGATTTGTGGGTGTAGAGAGTCTGGGCACTGAGAATAAACCTCAGGGGCATGTTCTAGGTGCAGGTGATATAGGCAAAGACAAACAAATGTGCTAAGACAGAACCTGGGTTTGAATCCTAGGCATGTGGCCTTGGGCGTCAATGAACCCTAGTAGTTTTGTCTGTAAGAAGGTGGTAATCACACCAATCTTGGGGAATTGATGTAGAGGTAAAATTAAAATATTTGTGAAGTGCCCCGCTTAGGTAGGCACTCAAAAATGTCAGTTTTTTTTTTTCCAATTTTAAGGAGTGACCCATTTTCAGAATGAATGACACTGGCATGGAATCCTCTGGAAATTTTCTTGGTAGGTCCCTGAGCTTTTATTTCCCTGCAGAAGGCAGCCAGTTCTCCATTTTCTGCCAAGTTGGGCTCTCCTGCACCAACTCTTCCTGCTGCATCCTCCCCAGCCTCTGAACACCACCTCCTTCTCTGTCCCTCCATCCCCTAAGCCCTCCCCTGCCATTGGTGAACAGGATGCTGTGGGTACCTGGAGAGAGCTCTGGGCTGTTTATGACTGCTCTCTGGGGTGTTTTTGCTGTAATCTCTTCAGAAGCTCCAGCAGATGTCTGTTTATTGCTGAAACTTCATCTTTATCTTCAGCACGAGAGAAGAGAGGCTATTTTTAAAGACCTTTAATTGACAGGGCTGCACACCCCGGCCTAGATTGCCTCCAAGTTTCATTCTTCATCACACTTACTCTCTACCCATTTTGAAACCCTTCAGATCCACGCTGAGAGACCTTATATGTCCTGATTTTAGGGCAGCACTTAAATTTGGCAGGCAGTTGTAATCTCTTAAAAAGGTAGGTCAGGGAAGCAAAGGCAATCAGCCAACTGTCTTTTTCCGGGCTGGGACAAATTGGGAAAGTGAGAGTAGCATTTCTGTGTCCACAGAAACCAACATCTGCCCCTTCCTTTTCCCTGTGCTGGGAGAGGCCTGCCCCCTGCATGCTGCCTGCTGATTGGCTGGGAGATCTTTAGGCTTAGCTTTCCCTTTGGACTCAGGTGGGGCTCAAGGTAAGGAGGGAGTGGAAGTAGGGTAGTTTCAAATGATACCTCCCAGGAGGGAGGAAGAGGCGGAGGCCGTGAGTCACAGAACCTTGGGATGTCAGATTGGAAGGGCCCTCTGGGATCATCTAATTCTCACTCCTGCCTCCTTGTTTTTTACCTATGGGGAAACTGAGGCTCAGAGGCTTCTTGATACTGAGCGGAGGCCAGGAGGTGTGGTTCCTGGCTCAAGGGCACCTAACCAGGTCAGAGTCGAGTCTGTTCTCCATCCTCCATTTCTGGCAGGCTGTGAGCCCGTGACCAGCCTCGGGCAGCCTTACTTGCCGGTGGCCTTTCCTTTTGTATCACCAAGCGACACCCCGCTTTCTAGCAGCTCTCCCATGCTTTGAATTTAGGATATATACCCTGGTAACACTGGCTTGCACAGTGGTTTGGTGCAAGATCTTTCCTTATCAAAAACACCTCCCCCAGAGCTCTGGGGCCTATAATTCCCACCATTGTCTTCAGCCCTTGTCTCCAGAGGGCCTTTGTTAAAAATATAGAATTTAATTGGGAAGGATACCATGTTGCTTAGTTTATCTCCAGTTAGCTGTCCTCTGAGAGCTAAACCTTGATAGAATGGGGGATGAGTCAGCTGGAAGTAGGTGGAGGAGGGAATCAGAAAGGACTGTAAATAGGGTGCTGTCAGGGCCGGCATGGAGCACTGTGACCTAGGCTTCTTAGCTCACGGTGCACAGCTGCCGTGCCGGGGGGTGCTGTGCTGAATGACAGGAGCAGAGCCTTCATCTAACTCATGGAGAGAGGTACCTTAGATAAGTTCATTCATGCCCACACATCAAGATAAGAGTTTGGAATGTGCTTTAGACAGTCGCACAGTGTGGGGCAGTCAGAGGAGACTTCCTGGAGGAGGTGGCACTTGGTCCCTGAGATAGGCCTTGGAAGATAGGATTTCCATAGGCAGAGATGGGGAGAGGTAGAGCACAAAGAGATGTAGAAACATGAGGGTATGTTCAGGGTGTCACGTGGTGGAAACCTGGGGGCTGCCTGGGGGAACTGTGGAAGCCGAGGCTGGAATCAGGCTAGCCCTGAGTGCTGGGGAAGGGGTGGGTATGGCCCTAATCCTGCAGGTAGTGACAGCCATTGGAGAGGGATGGTCAGAGCGTTCCTTCAGGCGGATCAGACTGTGCAGGATAAGCTTGTGTGGGAGTCGGGGGTGGGGGATCTGTTAGGAGGCCTGCACTGCCCTCCGTGTGTTGGACGGGTAAACTGACCAGACTGTAGCCGTCGGTCTGGACCAAGGAGTGCCCCGGGGGGTGGGGAACAGGGAGGTGGGGGGCACTTAAGGCTGGGCCCAAATAAGGCCTTGTCTGCGCTTTTGCCCCACCACCTTCCCTGTGAAGGGGGTCAGCTTGGGCAGCCCCTATCTTTCAGTTGATCAGGAGGGCAGCCCATTTGGAACCCCTCAGGTAGGGTCTTAGAATATGGGACATCTGTCACTTTCTGTGCCACCAAGTGCGCCTGTCCCGTGCTTTGGCAGCTCTGTCTTCTGCAGAAAAACGGTAACTGCCCCTGCTTTTCACCACCTCACTACAGGAGGTCATTCCCCTCCCTCAAGGTCAGCCTGAGGGGGATGGATTTGGGGGTCGTGGGTGCTGAGCCCCTGGGGGTGGGTACCCATAGATCAGGAGCAGGCGTTACCTGCCTACACTTGGCTGAGGCAGCAAAGCTGGGCTGGGGCAGGGACCTAGGTGAGCCCCTCCTCCTTCATTAGAATAGTTTCTGCAGGCGTCACCTACTCACAGGGCGTTGTGGGCCATCATCGGAAATGACCGATTCTCCCCCTTCTGTGATCTCATAAGCACCTGAATATCCCCTTCAGGTGGGTGCTGCCCTTGGTATCTGGTGACCACTTTGACCTCCCCAGTGAAGCAGGAAGCCTGTGTGGCCTGGGGCTGGAGTGGATGTCTCCAGGCGGCTGGAACACATTGTGGGGGCAGTTGGCTGACTCCCCAGCCTTTCCCCAGCCCTCTGGACATCCTGGCCCTGGGAGGGGACAAATGCTGAGCTCAGCTTCTGCCTACTCCAGTGTTAACCTGGCAGGTGGGAGGCACGGCAACCTGGTGTGCTTTGACATTTGAGCAGGGCAGCTGGCACCTGTTCTCTGCCATAGACGTCTCAGAAACACCCTTGCTTTATGTGGTGGAATACATTGCTTCTGCAGGGAGCAAATGGCATGAGCTTCGTGCCCGTGGGAGCTATTGATAGGGGGTGGGACACTAAAATGGCTTTCCTCTTTCTTTCTTCTCCTAGCATCTGCGCTACCAATGTGAGACCACGTTGGTCCATTCATTGATTGCTCAGTTGAGCGCTCAATTCATTCATTTTGCCAATCAAGACTTCTGGACCACCCTCTATTTGAAGCAGGTTGCCACAGACCGACCATGGCTTTGAGTGGCAGTAACACCTTGGACAAGCCTCTGAATTTCTCTGAGCATCAGGTTTCTCTTCTGTAAGATGGGGGTGATAGCGCTTGCCTCACAGGGGCTGTGAGGATTAACTGGGGCAGTGTGTGTAGCACACCTGTCACGTGCCTGGCACATAGTAGGCATGTAGGTGGTCCCCAGCTGGCCCACAGGAGTCTGAGAGCACAGGTGTGGGTGGCATTCCTCTTTGCCTCAGGTCTCCCATTCAGTACTGTTCCCTAAATGGCTTTTATCCTTACGTGGTGACTTTTTGAGAGAATAACTCAGTCTAAGCACATAGGTGGGTAACGAAGAAAGATGGGCCACCTTTCTCTTTGTGGTGAGGTTTTCTCAATCAGACCTTGGGATCACAGGGCTGCCACATTGGTGCTTGATTTTCCCACTGTGTTCCAGCCTGGGCTTCACATCCGAGGTGACCCATTCCATCTTTGGACGGCTCCTCCTGTCACTTCCATGCTGGCTCCCTATAGCTTCTGGCATTTGGTCCTAGTTCTTCCTCCTTGAAGCCATAGAGAAGGAAAGTCTAGTCTCTCCTCCATGTGACAGCTCTTCAGATACTGTTTTTTTTAAAATCAAATCTCTGATACCATAGATTGTAAGATATACCATTATTTTATGAACCTTCAAGAAAGAAAAACTGCTTCCAGTTACACTGTGGAGCAATACTGTGTTATCACTTAAAATGTTTATATTTACTGAAAGAATTCTTAGACTTTAGACATAAGTTTTTCTTCCATATCGTTCCTGCATGTACATCAAAAGGAAAATAAATTATTAACAGCATTTCTAAAACTTATTCACTTTCAGAATCCAAATCTTTCAAATCACTTTTTGACTCAGAGTTATCAATATGTTTGGGTTCTTTTTTTTTTTGACATATTATATTCTGGTAAAGTGGTGATGTATTTCTTAATCTCTGTTGTCTTTGGAATTCTTTTTTCCAGGACTCACATTTCTTCCTCAAATGGTCCTTAAATGTTCTGGCTCTTGAAATGTTGAGGGTTGCAGTCGTCCAGATGTGTCACCAGGAATAATAGTCAGATTTCCATATGACAGTGACAATGGGGCAATGACAACTATGCCCCAGCTGCATTCTGGCCTAGAGAGATTGTTAGATGTTAGGGGATTATAAGATAATTCTGCTTTCAGACATTTTATAACTGAAAAAAAATGCACATCTCCTAACTAGTGCAATATGATACTTAAAGACAGCCCTCTTGTCCTCTCTCTTTTTTTTTTAAAATTAATTAATTAATTAATTTATGGCTGTATTGGGTCTTCGTTTCTGTGCGAGGGCTTTCCCTAGTTGCGGCGAGTGGGGGCCACTCTTCATCGCGGTGCGCGGGCCTCTCACTATCGCGGCCTCTCTTGTTGCGGAGCACAGGCTCCAGACGCGCAGGCTCAGTAGTTGTGGCTCACGGGCCTAGCTGCTCCGCGGCATGTGGGATCCTCCCAGACCAGGGCTCGAACCCGTGTCCCCTGCATTGGCAGGCAGACTCTCAACCACTGCGCCACCAGGGAAGCCCTTGTCCTCTCTTGAGTCTTCTTCTAGATTTACAACCCATGACGTGGGTTCAGGTGTTTTCCCGTGGTTCTCCTTTGAACAAACTCCATTTTGTCCATATCCTTCTAATATATCGAGGCTAGTGCCCAGACCCATCTACCATGTTCATGGTGTGGTGCGACCACAGCAGAGGAAGGCAGCTATCACCTCCCTAGTTCAGGCCATTCTACTCCTTTTAATGCAGCCCAAGATTGCATCAGCTTTTCTGGCAGCTACTTCACATTATTGACTCACTGACATTACTCCTGACCAGATCTTTTTTTTTTTTTTGGCCGCGCCATGCAGCTTGCGGGATCTTAGTTACACAATCCGTGATTGAACCCATACCCCCTGCGATGGAAGCGCAGAGTCCTAACCACTGGACCGCCAGGGAATTCCCCTGACCAGATCTTTCTAACGGGGTGTTGCTAAGCTGCTTCTCCCCTGTCCTCAGTGTGTGTGGCTTTAGAATTGAAGTGCAGAGCCTCCTATTTTCTTTCCATCTGATTCAGAACAAGCATTTCTGTTAAATTTCAATGGGTTAAATTCTGTGCAACCCTGTTACCTTGCGCTCTTTCAGGATCCTGTTTAATTAGCATGCCTTCCCTAGCATCACCCAAGTCACGGATAAAATGCTTATCAGGAGAGAGCCCTCTGCCAGAGTCCTCCCCTCGTAACGTCCTCTTTCATGGGCTTGCTTGGGGAAGGTAGTCCAAGCTGCTCCTGCTTAAGTCTCTGCCTTTTTGCTCTCCTGACCTCTGACCAGATGCCTTCTTGAGTCTAGTTATGCCACATCTATTGAAATTCTCCATCAACCATTAAGCATCCTATCACAGAAAGGCATGAACGCTCCTTGACATCATGTGTTCTCCGTTCCCACAGGGCTCTGGGACTGCCCCACACAGATGCAGTTCAGCGGTCTCATCTGCCAGAGTTCCCAGTGTTCTGGGCCAGCCAGGGGGCTTGATGTCATTGAAACTATCTAAATATCCTTTTCTAAAAATCCAAGCTTCCCCCGACCCCCCTTCCCAGCCCCCTTTCTCATCTCAGTGTTGGATCTTTATGTGTCAGTCTAAGGATAGCTCTCTTTGACGGAGGCCATCGTGTGTCCAGAGTGGGAGCCGAGGTCCAGTTTCCCAGGGTCCCTTTACGCCTCTGGACCTCTTGGCTCAAGACGACCCCCACCCCTTCCTGCCATCTAGGCATGTTGTGCAGCCGCAGTTCATCCTGGGCTGGCCTCCTCCGGCTGATGCTCTGAGGGAGGCCCTGCCTCACTGTCTCAGGGGCTTCTTTGGTTACGCATCCTTCTCCCAGTGATGGGACCTGCGCTTTTCAACAACTGACCTTGTCAAGGCTTCCTGTACAACCACGTGGCTCTATTCTCTAACACTCACATGGCAGCTGTGGTGAGCCCGGCACCATGTGAGGGCTCTGTAAACACTAACTCACTTCATTCTTGTTCCAGCCCCATGAGGTAGATACTCTCATTATCCCCACTTACCAATGAGGAAATTAAAGTGCATAGGGGTTAACTGACTTGCTCCAGATTTCACAGCTAGGAAGGGGAGGGGCGGAATTAGCATCGAGTCAGTTTGCCCCTAAGTCCAGCTCTGAACCATAATGGTGAGCTGCCTGCTTCCTAAAAGGCCCCATCTTCCCTCCTCCTCCTCCTCCTCTTCCTCCTGCCTCTCCCTCTGTCCCCCTGCCGCCCCACCTCCATCCTCAACTGCACAGCTAGAACTGCATTTCAGAGTGTCTGAATCATTTACTTCCTCATTCTTGGGTCCTAGAGCCCTTCTATTCTTTTAGCAATTTGAAGTCTGTTTCCTTAGAGTCTCAGGCACCAACTTCCCCTTCTTGGTCCCTCCCAAGTTCCAGAGGAAATGATTGCTTTTCCTCCGCAGTTCCTTCCTGTGTGGCCCTAGTCACTACCCATTCGGTTATTGCTGTGGGAATTAGCTTAGTCCCCTTCTTACAGACGCTTCCTCTCTCTTCTGGAAGATGAAGTGCTCGGCGAGGCTGGTCAGAGCTTTTAGCCGGTGGGGCTTTAGTGCCATCAGGGTGGTTGATCCCCTGCCTGCCCCCCCGGCCTTCAGGGCTCTCCTCTGGCTGACCTGGGATCCGGGTCAGCCACAGACCAGTGGTACCCACGGTGACTGGACCATTACACCTCAGTCTCCTCACACTCATGTCCTCCAGAGTGCTCCCTCAGCCTTCTCTCCTCACATGCATGTTCTCCAGAATATCTCTGTCTCTTTGTTTCATGGGCCTTTCGCACAGACCCACCTCTCTTTTTTTCTATAGAGATATTCTGCCTCCCTGCCCTAGTCCAAGTCCATTCCTTTAAAAGAGAAAAGCTGGGCACAGAGAAACATGTATGGTCTGCTGTCCGTAATGGAAGGAAGACAGATTTCCATTTGCATGTATGTACATCAACACCTTCACGACACACACGAGCGACTAATAACCGTGGTTACCTGTTTCGGAGCGGGGACAGAATGGGTCGATGGGACAGGAGTAGGAGGGGCACATTTCCTGGATACACCTGTGCTTTTTGATTTCTGAACCCAGTGATACGTTTGCTATTCAAAATTTTCAAAAGCATAGATAATCTGGGAGTCCTGACAGGCGAGTTGTGGAAAGACGATGACTCACCTGGTCAAGTCGGCACTCTGCCTCCTGCTGCCATGTGGGCCCAGTTCCTCAGGTGTGAACAGGCTGGTCACAGACCACTTACCTCACAGTGAGGATGCTGGGAGACCCTCCCCTGGAGCTGGCATGGGCCCAGCGCATAGAGGGTCTGCAGCACACAGGGCCACCTCCCTCCTCCCTGACTCTCATCTCTCCAAGCTCAGAAGTAACTTGAGATTTTGCTGCCTTTTGTTCGAAGCTCAGTTTACTTAGAGCTGGTGCTCAGCAGGCATACCTGGGCCTCAAGTGTTGGTTTTCTGTGGTAAATCACCTAAAACTTAACACCGTGGGTTTTTTTTTTTAATTAAGTTTTTATTTTTGTTTTTTTCACCGTTTTTTTTGTTTTTGTGTTTTCTCCTCTGTTAAACTCCCATATTTGAGGAAATGGAAACACTCTGAATGTCTGGGTTTGCCGGGAACAACTATGTCCTTTCCTTTTCCAGACCTGTGGGACTTTACGTATCATTTCTTTCCTAGTCATCCTCATCTGCTCAGCACAGGGGGGCATGATTAGAACGGGTCTGACACCCTCTGAAAACACAAGCCCATGACTGGGTTTGCAGACAACCAAGGTCAGAGCAGGCCCTGAAAAAAAAATTCAGGGCACTGGGAGAAACCAGTCCAGGTACCTATAATTGAGGAAGTGACCTGATTGGAAAGGTGACTTGCTTATGTTGGGCAGTTAATTAAGAAGCATACATTTAGCACCTACTGTGTGCCCCAGGCCCTGTGCCATGGGGATGACAATATGGTTAAGACCCAGCCTCTCCTCCCAAAACATTCACAGTATTCTTGAAAAAACAAGATACACGTGTTAAAAAAAAAATTAAGTAACAGGAGATTTTGGTAACAGTTCAGCTCATTCATAGAAGGCAAGTCACAAAGTAGTTCATGACTAATTTGCATGTGACTGGTGGAAACAGAAGTGGGTGTGGGGAGTGTTTTCTAGAGGCTGGAGAGGGCCTGGAAGGCTTCCTGGAGGAGGTGGAGGCGGAGGTGGCTACATTTAATCTGTATCTTGAAGAGTAGGTGAAGTGCAGATGGATAAGTGGGAGGAAGATGAGAGCACCTCTAGTGGTGTTCAGGCCAGGAGAAGTGGGAAATGGCCTGGTTTGAAGGTGGGTCTCAGAGGGAGATGAGGCTGGGCAGAGGAGTTTAGGACAGATGCAGACTGCCTTCAATGTGATAGATTGTGTGTGTGTGTGTGTGTGTGCGCGTGTGCATGTGTGTGTGTATGTGTGTGTGAACGTTCAGAACAGGGATGGGAGGATGAGGACCCAGGGTCTTATAGGGAACTCTGGTAAATCCTAGGAAGGCTTTGACCTCTAGACATTTTAATCTAGGCCTGTCCTCCAGAAATGTTCTCAGGAGCAGAGAGGAGGCCCAGAAGCATGCTAGCCATACCCCCACCATTGTTCTGTTTGGACACTTGCTTCTTAGGCATTTTAAATGTGTATTCATTCATTCATTCATTCAGCAGGTACTTATGAGTTCTTACTCTGTGCCAGAAACTGTTCTAGGTGCTGCAGTTACAGCAGGAAAAAAACAGGGTAAAATCCCTTGCCATGTGGAACTTCTATTCTAGGAGGGAGAGAGAGACAATAAAGACTTAAGTTAATGTGTGAGGCCAGGTGATGAGAGGTGGCTGCAGAACACTAGAGCAGGGAGGAAGCTAGAGTGTGCTGGGCGCAGGTGGAAGGAAGCGGTGGCGGGGAGGGCTGTAAGTTTAAATA
Source organism: Balaenoptera ricei (assembly GCF_028023285.1). Taxonomy (NCBI): domain Eukaryota; kingdom Metazoa; phylum Chordata; class Mammalia; order Artiodactyla; family Balaenopteridae; genus Balaenoptera; species Balaenoptera ricei. Next base: position 69,535,997 of record NC_082646.1, read on the forward strand.
GGGTGGTCAGGAAAGGCCTCACTGACTCGCCCTGTGCTGGGACTTATAAACCAGCAAGTGAGAAGTCTGGGGCCCAAGGGAAAGATGCCAGGCCAGACAGATCCTGTGGGGATCTTGAGTCCTTCATTGATCCTCTTCAACCCATTGGGGTCTTCAGCTCTAGGCAGCAGGGACCCTTAGAGTGTTCTTGAGCAGAGGAGTGCCACATATGGGAAGATGTCCCTAGTGGCTTTGTAGAGGATGGGATATAGGGGGCTGAGGCAGAGAAGCTGAGATACCAGGAGGAGAGGACCAGGGCCTAACAAAGCCCCTTAGTTTGACATTTCCTACCTGGGAGCAGTGGGGCAGAGCTAGGGAGCAAGAGCAGTGGGACAGGGGTGAGGGTGAGAGTGGAACTGGCAGAAGGGGGTGATGGCAGGGCTTAGGTGGGGAGGGGGGCGACAAGCAATCCCCGAAGTTCTTAGAATGTGGGGCTTAAACATTCTTGCTGTGGCTTTTCTTTCATTATTTTAGTATTCTTTCATTATTCTGGGTTTGAATCCTGGCTGAGTGACCTTGGGCAAGTTATTTAACCTCTCTTTGCCTCAAGCTCCATATCTGTAAAATGAGGGCAAAATAGTACTTACCTTATAGGCACATTTTAAAGAGGGTGAAATAGGTTATTGAATGTAGAATGCTTAGAACAGTACCGGGCATATAGTAAGTTTGTATATTATAGTATATCAGCTTGTTTGACAGTCTTGTTTCTCTCTCCCTATATGTGTATGTATGAGTAAAATTAATGTGTTGGACATATTCTTTCTGTTATCTTAAAGCTACATCAAATGAAGAAAATGATGCTTTTAAGGATTAAATGAAGTAAAGCATGTAATGGATTTAGCTTAGCGGCAGATGAATACTAATTAAAAGGACTACTATTACCACCAAATATTATTGTGAAGAAAATAATTTTCCAGTGGAAACCCTTTGTAAAGTCATGTGATTCAACCATAATGTGTTAAGTTTATGGTGTGCCAGGTGCTGCACTAGACATATTATCTCATTTCACCTTTGTAACGACTGCCTGAGATAAACACTATTAACCACATCTTACTGATGAAGAAGCTGAGGCTCAGAGAGGCTAAGATTTGCCTGAGGTCACACAGCAGAGTAAGTGGCAGAGCCGGAATTTGCGAATTTTTTTCCCTCTGATATTGACTACCTTTTATAATAAGAAGTTACTTCATAAGTGATCTGTTATATAAATGTACATTGACATATAGGTTCTTACATCAGCCTCCCTTGGTATTTGGTGCCCACATGGAGCCTTGGGGAGTGCAGAGGTGTGGCCAACTTCCAGGACAGACCAGGGGCAGTGTCAGAGTGGAAACCCTGGCCCAGCAGTCAGAGCTGCCCAGGAGCAGGAGAGGCCATGAGTGAGTGAGTCAGCGCCCTCCCTCAGTGACTCATCCCTGCAGGCCTTATCAGAGCCTTTCAGCTGCCTAGAGAGTCTGAGATCTGTCTTGGCTGACCACGCCCCAGAGCCTGATGGATTCAAATTCCAGTTCCACCATTTACCAGCTCTGTGAGGCCAAGAGAGGAGTGAATTTCTCTGTGCCTCAGTTTTGTCATCTGTGAACCCATTCACAGGCTTTTTATGAGAATTAAATGAGATGGGCCATGCAAATACTTAGAACTGCCATACATAGCAAGCACTCACAAAGACTTAATATTATGCTAATAATTATTATGTTATAATATTATTACAAAAGTCTCCCTGACCTCTGAGGCCAGAATAAAATGTCCTATCCTCTCCACACTCTCCTTCCAGTAACACATTTTTATTTTGCCTTATGGTGCAAATGTGGGTGTAGCTTTCCCCTCACCAGACAGTGAGTGCTTGAGACTGGGCAATAGGTCTCGATCAATGTTTTTGCAATCCCTGGAGACTTGTGCCTTGTCGTAGAAGGTTTGCCGACTAGGATGGGTTCCCAGTTTCCCATTTCCCTTGCAGCCGAATATTCTGACCTGAAGCCCCCCACCTCCCAAGACTGTGGGAAACGTCTGCCGTTTCTAAGGGCACTTTACAGTTTGCCAAGCACGTTCACATTCACATTTCACTCAGTCTTCACAGTCATCCTGTGTGGTCATTGGTTATTATCTCCATTTAATAGGTAAGGAGATTGAGGCTTGGCAGAGTTAAGTAATATGCCCATGACTCGTGGGTGGAAGGTAATGACCCAGGCGCCCATGCCCGTCCCAGGCAGCCTCCGTCTGGAGGCTCAGGTTGACCATCCCTGCAAAGCCCTTCATCATTTCCCCTTTGCTCTTCTCCTGAGGAGGGTGGGGAGGAGACCATGTGACCACCAGACTTTTCTGCAGTTCTACTTTTATCCTCTCCCTCCTCCAGGTCCTGTTACTTCCAAAAAAGCACATGATGGTGGGCTTGAGCTGAGCCAATGATCAGAGTTGCTTAAATCATCTCAACCCCATTCTCCCTTCTCCGTGGGTCCAAGGCCTAGGTTGGGCTTGGTGGGGAGCTGAGGCAGTGGGAGGGCGTTGTAGCTTTTGGCGTTTTGGAGCAGACGTGCCGGGGGCGGGGGTGTGGGGTCTGCTGGGTGAGGGGGGAACCTGCACTCAGAGGTGGAGGAGGCCGGCATCCCCAGCTTCACCCAGGGGGAGGAGCAGGCACTAGGTTCAGGGCTCAGAACCACATCCAGGGTGCAAGGGGCTGCTGGGGGCCAAAGCAGAGACTGCTGGGGTGGGGGCACTTCCTCTTCAGGAGACAAACAGGCAAATGGTCCTTCCAGCTAAGGTGGGACTAGACCCAGGGCTCCAGGATGGACTGTAATCCAGACTTATCAAACTCTAGGGTTGTTCCTTAAGTGGAAGAATTTTCCACTTGGTTCAGGTTATTGAAAAAGTACCTGCAACGTCCCGGGAATATGAAGTCCAGTGAGACAGGGACTCTGCCGTGAGGAGCTTATGCACCACAGCCTCCTTTTGACCTGTGCGCTCTTCTCCCTCCTGGGAACCTTGAACGCCAGGGGGGCAGTGGTGATACTTCAGTGCGTATGGCAGTGTTCAGATTCCCAGCGTCCTGGAGCCTGGGCTAGAATCTGGGTCTGGCAGGTCGGCGCAGCAGCACAGGCTGGGAGTTGGCAAAAATGTCTGCTCCTGCAGTTGGGTTCTAAGCCTGCCGTGGGGAGGGAGGGGTTATTGGGCCTTTATAATCATGTTTTTTGATTCTCCCTGTGATTATCGTGTGACCAAAGGAGCAGTCAGAGGAGCCTCTCTGGAGTGTGGGTGAGAAAGACCCCAGGTAGAACGGCCACCAAGATAACAGCTCAGGTGCCCATAACCCTTTCTCTCTTCCTCCAGCCTGGCCAATCTCTGCTGCCTCTCTCTGCCTGCCTGCCTGGGTCATCCCTGCCTTCAGCTCTTTGCTTTGTTTCTCCCAGTCTCTCGTGCTTTCCTTTCCTCCTTGGCCTGTCTCCATCCTCACCCTCCAAGGCTGAGATTCAGCCCTGCCTACTTCAGAAAGGTTTCCTAAACCCTCTCAGCCAAAACTCCCCCTCTTTTCTCCATATGCCTCCTGGGTGGAGAGCCAGCAGCCCCCAGTTCAGCATTTACATGTTACATAATGTGTTTTGAGCACCTGTCAGACAGCAGGCAGCAGAGCAGAGACTAGGACTTTGAAGTCTGATGGGCCTGGGTGTGTGTTCTAGTGCTGGTTCTTATGAGCTGTGTGACTTTGGGTAGGTGCATTGATTTCTCTGAGTCTCAGTTTCCTCATCTGAACTGGAGGATATGGTGCCTGTTTCACAGGGAAGTTGTAAGGATCTGGTGAAATAATCCACACAAAGCACTTAGCACACAGTTCCTGGCTCATAGTAAATGGCTAACATGTGGCAGCCTTTGTTACTCTTTGACACGTATTATCTTATTTAATCCACACTCTAGTTTTATAAGGTAGACATCATCCCCCCAAGGTCTTAGTACGCACAAACAGTGAGGCTGGCATTCAAGCCCAAGTGCTGGCTGGCCCTGAGGCACTGCTTCTCCTTCTGCTGCCTCTGCTTCCCAAGTTCAGACCCCTAGTCCCTATGCTTTTTGGTATTCTTCACAGTTTTAGCCACGAAACTCAGCACATGTTTATTGAATGGTTTTTCCTGGCTGATTTGATGGGAACCAGGAGGAGCAGGAAACGGGACCCCCTTGAGCATTCCATCCCCTTTCAGACGTCTAGCTGATCAGCTTGCCCACGGGTCCCTGCCAGTATACTGCACACCATTCCAGCGCCAGGCACTGCCGAGCAGCATGGTGCATCATTGCGCCCAGCTAGGGAGGAGGGAAACCAAATCGTACCCTGAGGGCAAACCAGCCAGTTCCTTTTAATGTATTTATTTTTAAACCGCAGAGAATAAAGCTATGAAAAGAATAAGAAAAGTAAGGGAAATACTTGCCTGGGTAATCCCCCACGACTGCCCCAGTCGCTGCCTGAACCCAGCTGCCAGAAAGCAAACAAAAACCCTTAGCTGGCAGGGAGGCTCTGGGGAGCGTGTGGCATTGTAAAGTGTGTGTCCTGTGAGGGTCAGTGGGGGAGGCTCCTCTGGAATGGCTTACTGAACTGTCCCACACCCACGGGTGCAGCCGGGGCCCTGACAAGGCTGCTCTTCTTAACATTACTGTAGTCAGGATGCTTTTCACATCATCTCAGATCATGGTTTCCAGTTTTTCTCCAGAAAACGTTGGAAGCTGCCGCTTCCTTCTCCAGCTGACTCTGGTACCAGCCGATGTCTGTGTCTGCACAGTCCTCACCCCCACTGGTTTATGTCTGTGCAGACCTTGGCATTGAGCTCCCGGGGCCTGTGGAAGAAGACAGCTGTGTGTGCTGGTTGGCGTGCTCAACCCACAGCTGGAGGCGAGGAGGAGGGGGAGGTGGCCAGTGCGGTTTTTTAAAATTTATTTATTTTATTTTATTTTTGGCTGCGTTGGGTCATTGTTGCTACGCGCGGGCTTTCTCTAGTTGCAGCGAGCGGGGGCTACTCTTCGTTGCTGTGCGCTGGCTTCTCATTGCAGTGGCTTCTCTTGTTGCAGAGCACTGGCTCTAGGTGCGCGGACTTCAGTAGCTGTGGCTCGCGGGCCTAGCTGCTCCGCGGCACGTGGGATCTTCGCGGACCAGGTCTCGAACCCGTGTCCCCTGCATCGGCAGGTGGGTTCTTAACCACTGCGCCACCAGGGAAGCCCGGCCAGTGTGTTTTGATTCTTTGTTTTTGCTACCAGGCCAGGGTTTGGGTTTTTGCTTTGGTTTTTCTAAATCTCTTTAAAACACCTCTGAAGGTGGAGCTTCTTTCCCCGGAGGGAACTAAGAGGGTGCCGTTAGAATGCCTGGAGGAACAGGAAGAGATTCTCTCTGGGTGCTGGCCCAAGAGGTGGCAAGAACATGATACAAAGTAAAGATAATATTGTTCAGCCCATGCTGTGTGTCAGCACTGTAGTTGTACCTGCTGAGTCAGAATCTCTTGAGAAAAGTGACTGAGAAAAAAACAAAAACACCCCCCGCCCCCCCCAAACCCCCAAATAAAGAAACTCTCCATGGGATTCTGACAGGCATATCCTGTGTAAAACCCACGGATACATGCCGTCTTGTTAACATCACGCCGGAGCTCTTGGAGACTGAAATAACTCATGTTCAGAGAAGGAAACATCAAGATGCTGCCTGTCCTGTCAGTGCCTGGGAGGCTGTCTCTGGGTGGGGTGGGGGCCGGTTGTGGATGAGGGGCTGCGGCACATCCCACCTCCCTTGAGTGGGTCTGAACACAGGTGTGAGTGGCAGCAGTTGTGCCTGGGCGTAGAGGAGGCCTCAGGCTCAGGGATCAGAGTGTGCTGGGGAGGCGGCATGACAGGTGCACCAGGCAGCAGGCACTAGCAGCGTGACCTCAGCCAGTTAGTTGCTGAGCTCTCTGAGCCTCAGTCTCCTCACCTGGAAAGTGGGTTGGATAAGCATCCAGCTCCTAGGGCTGTGCTGAAGGTTAGATGACATCGTACCAGTGAAAGGGTCATTTAAGGGCTCAGACAAGCTAATTCCTCTTCCCTCACCCGCCCTCTAAATAGAGTTGTTTCAAGGAGCTTCCCAGATGTTTTCCTGTATCACCGTGAAGCAGTGGAAATCAACTGTCTTCTTCTTTCTCTCCTTGCCTTTTCCTATTGCTCATGGCCAGGGGGGCCCATATCTGAGGCTGGGTTCCCAGCCCAGGCCCGCAGGACTGGGCTATGTACTTTTTTTCGTTCCAGCATCTTCCTCTCCCAGGAAGGGCATTGGTTCAAGGGCTATGGGCGGCTCCTCTCACCTCAGTTTGTGGAGACGCCCTGCTGCCCGTGTTTGCTTTTCCCTGGCTTCCTGGGTCTCACTGAGAGTGTGCAGTGGGCTTTTCTTCCTGGGCGGGATTTAGTGATGATAAAGCAGCCAATTGTTGACTGCTGCTGTTAGTGGGGACTCTTTGGGTTTCAAGTGATAGGAACCCAACTTGAATGAGCTTAAGCAAAAATGGGATACCTTGGAAGGTTCTAGGGGAGGTACAGACTCAAAGGAGGCACTGCAGAATCCAGCCCCAGAAAGAGAACACCCAGAAAGGTGACCTCCAGCATCCCTGGACCAGCATCCCCTACCTAGTCCATGGATACAGGCAGCTCCCAGCTGACCCCACACAGCCCTGTACCTGACCCAGGAGGATCAGGCCTTCCCCAGGGGTTTTCTGATTGGAACTTGGACCAGCTTGGAGCACATGCACACCCTTTGTACCTAAGAATGTGGCCGAGGAGGAAGGATACTCTGATGAACCTATCTTGAGTCCCATGCCTGCCTTTTAGGCTGGTGAGTGAGGGATGGGGTGGAATCTGATATTGGAACAAAGGGAGAAGGATGCTAGTAATGTTAATAATTAAGCAGAAGGTGAATATTTTTAATTTAAAAAAATGGAATTTTATTTATTTTTTGGCTGCATTGGGTCTTTCTTGCTGCACGTGGGCTTTCTCTGGTTGCGGTGAGCAGGGGCTACTCTTTGTTGCAGTGCGCGGGCTTCTCATTGCTGTGGCTTCTCTTGTTGCAGAGCGTGGACTCTAGGCACGCGGGCTCAGTAGTTGTGGCTCGCGGGCTTTAGAGCGCAGGCTCAGTAGTTGTGGTGCATGGGCTTAGTTGCTCCGTGGCATGTGGGATCTTCCCGGACCAGGCTCGAACCCATGTCCCCTGCATTGGCAGGTGGATTCTTAACCACTGTGCCACCAGGGAAGTCCTCTGGAGATGAATTTTTATTGAGTGCTTACTTTGAAGTAAAAATTATTCTAAGCTCTTTACTTACAGGCCTCATTTAATCTTTACAATCAATCCTATTTTATACACCAGGAAGCTGTGGCACAGACAGTTTAAGCAATTTGCCTAAGGTCACATAGCTAGCTAGTAGGAGAGCAGGGATTGAACCCAAGCAGATTACTCCCAATGTGCACCTAACCACCCACTCTGATGCAGACGATACAGCAGATGCCATCTCCAAGCACTTACTCTAAACACCGGGCTGTCCTTTACAGCATTATCTCATTTCATCTTCAGAACAGCCCTGTGGACTAACATTATCCCCATTTTTAGATAAGAAACAGGCTCACAGAGGTTATGTGACTTGCCTGGGGCCACCTGACTAATTTAAAGTGACAGAGCCGAGACAGGAACCCAGGTTTGCCTGATTCTCGGGCCTGAGCTGGTGACCACTTTGCTGGGTGGCCTTTGTATTCAGACATTCCTCTTGCTCTCTCAGGTGCTCCCCTGGCAATTGGGATGAAGAGCAGTCCTGGCTCAGCATCTGAGCCTTCATCCTCTGTGCCGAGGGCTGGGCGTGGAGAGCTCTGCTTGGCGCACACTGCTGAGGGGCTGGCTTTGTGGTTCTGAGCTGGTTTTGGTGTGTCTCACACTAACTCATGCCTAACGGTTCTTGAACAAGCCCTCAGTGCATCTAAGCTCTGGATTTCTTCATTCCACCATTCAGCAAATACTGATGGAGTGCCTAGCGGGTGCCAGACCCTGTTCCAAGTGCTTGGGGTTCCTCAGTGAGTCTCTGACTCTATGGAAGTAGGAAGGTCCCCAGAGTTCCTCTCACATCCCTCGGGATCCATGAGGTCACTCAAGCTCACAGGAAACCTTTCCTGCACCACCTAAGTCAGGCCCACAGGGACCTGGAGACCTCATACGTCTTTGCTTGGGATTGGCATGATGGCAAATCTGAAAGCAAAGATTGTTTCCTCTTTCCGATTGACCACAAAGGGCAACGTGTCAGGGAGCAAGCGTGGGCATGGGCTCCGGCCAGCTCCGCCGTTGAGTCCCAGGCTGCTGTGGTCAGTATGGATTGGGGCTGGGCCGTGCCTCAGTTCTGCCCTCTGTGACGTGGCTGTACTACCTGCCTCACTGGGTTGCTGGGAGGATTATCTCAGATAGCACATGCTAACCACCTGTCGTGATGCCTGCATGCGGGTTAATCTCTCCCCCTCCTTTTAACAATAGGCTAGCTTCGTAGGTGTCTCTAAAAGTCAGGGCCTGTGGATGGGGGCAGTTAGAAGGGGTCCTTGGTGAGGATATCACCAATTAGTTCAAGCTCCTCATTTTGCAGTTGAGGAAACTGAGGCCCCTCGAGGGGAAGGAAGGTGCTTGGCCTTAGGACCTTCTGGTTTAGTGGAGTTAAAGGGAGCTTGAAGCATGTTTGGCTGTTGGTCAGATGGAGGGTACAAGTTGGCCCTTGGAGTGGCTGGATCGCAACGTGTGCCCAGGCCTATGTGGGCATCTGACTGGTGGTTAGCCCTTGTAGACTGGTCCCGAAATGCCCACCTCCATCCAACTATGCGACAGCCCAGGCAGAACCTCAGAGAGCCCCCGTTCCCTGCTGTTGGTCTCAGTAACATCCCAGGGTTGGTAGGGGCTTCCGTTCCTGACATCTCGGGAGCAGGGGCGGCCCCTGGTTCTCATACCCGGCTAGACTGATAGCGGAATTCTGCACCAGGATGTCCAGCTCCCCCACCCACTGCACCCAGAAACGTCCCTTGAAAAGCAGGGGGGCAGATGGGTGGAGACCTCCTGAGTCTCTGACTTCTGGCTCAAGGCAGCAGCACAGAGCCTGTAGCTCAGGCTGATAGAATGTGGCCGAGGCAGGCCAGCCTGCTGGTCAGCTGCCACGGGCTGGCGAGGTGTGGCTTGATAATGATGATGGGGATGGGGATGAGGATGATGCAGCTTCCGCTCAGGTGGCTGCCGTGGGGCGTGCGGGCCCATCGCAGCGGTGCTGGGACACCTCTCACCTCAGCGTGGTGGGAGAGACTGTGAGCACTGGGTCAGCCAGGCCCGGGCTTGAGTCCTGCCACTCCCTGGGGCCTTGACAAGTGCCTTCTGCCCTCTAAGCCCCTATTCCTGTCTGTGAGGAGCCACTGAGACAAAGCATGTCTGGTCGCTAACAGTGCTTGTTCCGTGCATGGCCAGTGCTCAGTAAATAGTTGCTTTTCTCCCATTAATAGTCTGAGGATTCTGAACAGTGAGTCCCAACTCTTAGGCTCTAAATGCAGCCTTCTGTGTACTAGAGAGAATATGTACGTGTTTCTGTGGGCAAGTAGCCCTACCACCTTGCCCAGCAAAGTGAGCGTATGTCCAGAGTATGGCGATTGCCTCTTGGCGGTCTCAAATCTTACATGTCTTTTTCTTTTTTTTTTTTTTTCTTACATGTCTTAAGTTTTGTCCTTTTGAGGCCACCTTTTAGAAAATTGGGATTGTGAAAGTAAATCCTTAGAATTTTTGTAACTCCAGGCTCCATTTTTCCAAACAGGTGTAGAAGCATTTTCTGCAGAAGAAGTGGGATGTAACCAAATCACTAAGGTGGTCATTGGAAGCCAAAATCATAATTTGTTTAGGAAACTCAGCCATGATCAGATAGTCCACGCTTATGACTTCCTAGTTTATTCAGCATTTTGGACCTTTCCACCTTGGAAATATGACAAATTTTACATTGGTGACTTGTTACCAAGTTTTTACACCAGCTTGATTTTACTTCCCTCATGTCCTAAGCTTAGAAATTCTGGCATTTTTTATTTTTACTGAAGCAACTAATGAAGCGTTCTTTTCCAGATCCATCTTACTTTCTCTGCAAGCCTTTGTGTAGAGGTGTAATAAGCCTTAGGGTACCCAGCCAGTGGCAGACAAAGGAATGTGTTTAACCGTCTCATAATTCCTTTCTTCACGTGAAGAACTTGGAGCACGAAGAGACATTCTCTGTCCATTTCCTCTTGTTGGGTAAAGTGTTACTACGGGACAAAGTGCACAGCATGTGGAACCTCTTGGTGGGGAGAAGAGAGGAGGCAGTAATGTAAGATAATCTACTTGACATTCCTTGTTGGGCTCTTGTTTTTAAAGGAATATGGCAACCTGTGCATGGCTTGTCCTGGGAGGAGCTGACTTCAGTCATCGTGATGCCTAAGAATCAAGTAAGTAAGTCACAGTGGTGGATCTCTTTTCTGCCACTGAGTCGCTCCTGCGGAGCTGGCTTCAGGCTTTGGAAAGAATAGGGGTGCTTGCACTCTTCCTTCGAGCCCAAGTGAATGTGACCCCTATGAAGAAACAATGGCTGGTGAAAGCCCTCTGTCTTTGCCTACCACCTCCAAGGCCGCACAGCCCTCCCACGCTGTCAGAGAAGGGAGTGTGGCAGGGATTGAGACTGAGATGTGTTTGGGGACATGAAAGACCTGTGTGACTCAGTGGGCTTTGAGTGGAATCTCTGTCCCTCTTCCCCTAAGTAAGACCAGCAGCTCAGCTGTCCTGACTCCACTCCCAGCTCTGATGCTGTTTCCGTCTCCTGCTGGCCCAGGTCTGTGCCAAGACAGGAATCTGGCTGGGTAGCTTCTGCAGGGAGTGACTTCCAAGCATGGTAGACCATTTGTCCAAGAGTTGCAAATATGATCACAGCATCTTCCTCTGCTTGGGTTCCATTGTCAGGAGAGCAAACCTGTTCGTATCTTTCCATAAATTCAGCAGGTGCATGGAGGCGTAGGGTCTGGAAGACTCCGTGTAAGTGAAAAATCAATGACTTGTTTGGCATCATCACTTTCATGAACTATGTAAGAGCCTTCCCACTGCTCTCCTGGCCCTACTCTGTCCCCTTGCTCTGTCCTCTTCAATGCTGCCAGAGACCTTCCTCAAAGACACGTCTGCCTGTCACTCTCCCACTGGCCTTCAAGGGCCCCTCCAGTGACTTTCCAGACCATTTGTCCAAGAGTTGAAAATTTCCTCTCCTTTCCTCCCAGCTCCACTGGGGAGCTCCAGTCCCACAACTCCCGGAACAGATCTCCACATCCAGGACACGTGTTCCCTCTGAGAAGCTTCCCTCACTCTCCCAGCAAAGTTGGGACCTCCTCCTCTCCACTCCCCTAGCGCTTTGTTCAGATCTCAGGTGTGTCACTGGCTGAGTCGAGTTTTGTCCACTCGTCCGTCTCCCCCACCAGCTGTAGAAGCCTGGAAGGCAAGGACCCGTCTTCCAACCTTCCTGTCTGAGCCGGGCAGCGCCAGGCTCCTCCCATGGCAGGGGAGCAACAATGTTTGTTGGCTCAAGGAGTTCAGGCCCTGAGGTTTCTTCAGGGCTTTATGGCTCACGAAGTCCTGTCTTCTGTCTCGTGGGGGCCTCGTACCTGGGGAGGGGTAGTCAAGTCATCCCCATTTGTTTTATAGACATGGAGGCTGAGGTCTGAGCTCTCAGACTATGGGCTGTTAAGGTCCAAGACCCACATTTCCTGTGAACCAGGCTAGTCTGGTTTCTATAACCAAATTTTAAAATTAGAACCCAAAAGGTTATTTAGAGCAAACCCCTCATTACCTGATAGGGAAACTGAGGCCTGGCCTGAGGATTATTTTCTCAAGGTTGCATGACCCACTGCTGTCCAGCGGAGATTTGGAAGGCAGGTCCTAGATTTCCAGTCTAACTTTCTTTCCACGCCCCTTCTCTCCTCCTCCGCCTCCCTTCTGTATACAGCCATCAGAGAACATTTGGGGACCATCTGTCTGCATTTACAGGAGGGTGAAGAACTTACAGAATGCCCTGAGTCAGAGGGAAGGTAGACATGAATAAAACTGACCCTGCCTCAGGAGCTTCCCTGGAGGTGTGAGACCAGGGGTGGCTGGTGTCTGGGGGCTGCAGAGCCCAGTGGAGGGGGGGAAGGAGGGGAGGGTGAGGCTGGGGCAGGGTACAGGCCCCAGAGGAAGGGCAGCCGGCAGGCATGGCTGGGGATTCAGAGGCTGGCCTCGTGGGCACTGAGGATCCACGGTGGAGGGGGCTGGGGAGGATGAGGAGTCCGTGTTGAGATCCTGAGCAGCAGCGTGAGAAGGGGTTGGCAGGACCTAGGGGAAAGCTGCTTTAGTGGTTCTGGTTCTTAGTGTCTGGCCAAAGAGGTCCTGATCAGCCAGCCTGCTGTGGCCTGAGAATCCCTCCCGTTTCCTGGAGAAACACAGAAAGTGGAGTGTGTGCATAGAGGAGGGTTGAACGATAGACAGTTCCATCATTGTCTGAAATGTGTATGGGGAGGGAAGTGTGTGCATTTCTGGCCGGCTCACCTCTATTGTGCTCAAATGAATTTTGTTTTATTTCTGATTGACCACCCTTCCAGTTGGTCTTTTCCCCCATCTCAATCTTAGGGCTCTCCTGAAACACTCATTCCGTCCAGATGTGATACAGGCCCAGGTTGGTCCTGCTCTTTCCAGTTTCACCCTGCCCCTTCTTGCAACTTCCTGGACACACAGACTGGGAGCCTGGTACCGACTGCAGGCTCCGTCTCCACTGGCAGGTTGAAACATACACTTTGCCCAAATTACAGAGAATGTGATGTTTGCCAAATAGGTACCTTGACCTTGAGTTGTTTTCCAAAACACGACCAGGCTATAAACTTCTGCAGGGAAAGTGTGCAGTAGCACATCATTATTGTTTACACCTTTGGCTTACATTACACTCTACATTTCATCAAGATCAGTTCATTAGTCTTCACTAATTCACCTCAGTCTGGGCTAGGTGTCTATTCTTTATGCAACCAGGATGCTTTCTACTCTGAAAACACTTGTTTACCTGTTTCTCTCTTTTGGTGTGTATGTCTGTCACCTGCAACATATGTGGTCTGTAACTGTTTGCTGGATGATTGAATTAACTTATCCAATTAGGAAGTTTATACATCCCACACTGAAGTAAACCTTACATGTTCTAGTATGAAGGCAGGAAAAGACAGAAGAAAGTGGAGATGGTGGAAGAAAAGTGTTACAATTTAAAATTAATGAGAGAAACACTACTAAGGGAAAAACATTTGTTTACATAAAAATTGAAAAACAAAGGGAAAAACGGGACAACCAATTAGAAAAAAAAATACAGCAAATATGACAGATAAATGGCTAATGTCATTACTATAAAATAGCTCATGGAACTTAAGAAAAGTCATCTCATAGAAAATTGGTAAAATAAATGAATTAAAACTTCTTCATGGAAAAAAATAAAATAAAATAAAAAAGATCAGTTCATCTTCATAATAAGTAAATGTTCATTTACTCCCATTTCACAGATGAAGAATTTGACTTAGGCTGTGACCTGCCCAGGGTTAATGTAGCTGTCTATGGGCTGAGCTGGGCCACAGCCCAGGCCTCCTGTTTATAAATTCCCTCATCCTTATACCCTACTAAGCTTCACCCATATGCAAATTTCTGAGGGGCCAAGGATATAAGAGGAACTCAATAAATATTTGTTGAATGAGTGAACTTTGGCTATTTTTTTCCTTTTTTTGGGGGGCGGGGTGTGGGGTCACTCTTACCCATAAATGGATCCTCTTTGGCAGCAAAGGGAACACTACCCTGTGAAGTATTTGAATTTCTTTCCACGATAAGGAACTAGTGAGGTCTCTTCTCACCCAACCTCACCTCCGGGAACTGGGTCACGCACACTGAATAATTAATTCCTTGAGTCTTTAACTCCTCCTGATGCTGAGATGATCTGACCAACATTGGTCTTGAAAGGTCCCTGGCAGAGACAGAGCCTGTTGTTTGTCATCATACACCTTCAGATGACCCATCTAATTGCTCACGGGGAATACTCTTGGCCTCATCAGGTCAGACTTCCAGCAGCTTGATTCGATTCCCTCCCGCCACTCATCCCCATCAATCTCCCCTAGACCAAAGGAGAGAGATCTTTGTGGGTTATCTTAGGTATTTAGGGTTCTGTAGGGACAGGAAGGCCCACGTCTCCTTTCTCACTCCCCCTCTGAACTCCTTAAGATTTTGTGGCAAGGGCTGGAGAAAGAGCAGAGGACCATGTCAGGTTGGGAAGGAATGCATGGGGCTAGGGAGGCAGTTATCAAAATATCTGCTGGGCCTGCTCTTTCCCTGAGTGACACTTGGGTCATGTTGCTCAGAGTCTGCAGGGGATCCAGCTGGCCTCATTAGAGCAACCTAATTAGATCTCGAGTTCAGCAGAGTAGAGTGGAAAAAAGAGTGGGCTGAGGTCAAAAGACCCACGATCTGGTGTTGGTTGTTCACAGCTCATCAGCATGGCCATGGGCCAGTTGCAGAACTTCACCTGCCCTCAGATTTCTTATTAAGGAAGTGAGGGAGGCACAGAGGGATGTGGCATCTTAAAGGAGCCTCCTGGACTCCCAGTGCCCACTCTGCCTGTCCTCGTGATCAGCACCGTCTTCTCCTCCAAGTCGCCACCTCCTCTGCTTGCTTCTGTAGGCATTTTCTCCTGGACTTTGTAGTGTTGCCTCTCCCCTGCCCCACCCCGAGATATGCCAGAGTGCAGATAAAAACTGCCTGTTGCTGCCCTAGTCTCCTGCCAAGCAGCCTGGAAAAAAATGTCTAATGATTTGAAAGTGCATTGGGGACCTAGGAGGTACAGGTTGGTATAGGAGGGGAGTGGGATTAACCCGTGAGTGGAAAGAAACCAGCCCAGGTTATTAGGGGTTGTTGGGATATCCAAGATCTTCATGTCCCGAGGTGCCTGGACTCTGTCCAGTTGTTTGACCAAAGGATACTAGATATGTTCTTAAACACATGGCCCCAAGTTTATCATCTTCTTCCCTGGCCAGGCTCTGTGGTCAGGGGTGACCAGACACTCTGGAGCAATAATGGTTGTGGTGTTGGTGGAAAGCTGCTAAGGGGGAGCTAAGAGATGTCTCAGACAAACAACTAACACACAAAGGGCAAGGGTTGAGGAGGGTGGATCTGTCTCTAAGACTGATGATCTTTGGGCGTGAAAGCTGGAAAGAACCTACAGGTCATCTGATCTATCTCTCCAATTTTATGGGTAAAGAAACCAAAGCCCAGAGATGTGACTTAACCAGACCCATAAAGCAAGCTAGAGGTGGAACCGAGATGCAAGCCAGGTCTCCTGATTCCCAGCCTTGGAATCACAAACCTGATACAAAGTGGCTATTTCCCCAGTGCCATGTTGCCTCCTCTCGTTGGTTCAGCCACTGCCCTTTCCACTCCTCTCCTTGACCCTGGGCTTGATTGTCCAAGGTGTTATCAGGGCCCACAATAACCTCCTTGTTTATCGAGGCCTAATAAAACCTGGGTGTGACATCACCTCGAGGTTGAGGCTTCTCTCACATGTGGGCTGTTTGACTTGTACTCAGGGATTTAACACTGTTGGGTCAGCAGTATTCTGTTTTATGGTGTGGCTTGGGGTGAAAGATTAATGCAAGACAGGAAATGAAGGATATGACGGCCCAGCCTCAGCAATAGTGGACTCTCGTGGGTTTATCATTCAGGTAGAAATCAGCTTTGTTGCTAATCATGCCTCTTTCTGAGACTCTGGAGCTGAGGGCATGAATCAAGTGCAGCCTGCTCCATCCCTTGCTCTGAGAGGGGGCGCTTTGGGTTAGAGGCTGTCCGCCCCATCGCTGTGTTGCTGGCACGTAAACCAGAACGGAAGCCATTCACTTCTTTCTAGAGGGCTCCATTTGGCTCAGCACTTCCTGCTGAGCTCAAGGAAATGTATCGTGAGCTCTTTCCATTGAGCAGGCGCTGGTTTTACATATTTTACCTTGTTTTTCCTCACTGCAGCCCTCTGAGAGGTGAGCATGGCTCTTTGTTGTATCGAGGAGAAAACAGGCAGATACAGGTTAAATAACTAGCCCACGTCCCACAGGGGCCAGGGCTCAGACGCAGGGGGTCTGGTCTTAAAGCCTTTCCTCGCTCCGCATATCACACGGCCTCTCTTTGCATGGAGAAGGGAGAGCTGGGCCAAGTGGGCCGGGCATTGATTGAGGCATCAAGCATTTATGATGGGACTTCTGAGTGCCAGGCTTTGGGCTTGGTTTTGGGGATGCAAAGGTGAGTAAGACCTGGTTCCTTTATTCCCAGGAGTTCATGGCCTGACCTGGTGGCAGGACAGATGTGTATAGAGTCACAGCCACTGCTCTAAGCAGTGTCATAATGAGTCACACACCAAGTGCTCTGAAAGCACTGAGAAGAGAGCAACGCACAGGGAAACTGGCACCAAGCATGTGCTCTGGGACTTGGCTATTGAGGGGTAAGTAGGGGATTGCCAGGCAGAGAAGGAGGCAGAGAGTTTTCCAAGTGAAAGATGTGGCGGTATGAAGGCTTGATTCGGTACTTGGAAGTGAGGAGGAGTCATGGGCATATTTTCTCAGCTGACGTAGAAGGAGTGGAACTTTCAGTTGGGAGATAAGCTGGGGGAGGAGGGGTTTGGGACCAGACCGTTAAGGGCTTTGTAAAACACTTGCTAATTATGTGAGAGTCGTTGAAAGAAACATCAGACCAGCAGAGATTCTCCAGATATGAATTCTCCAGGCGTCTGAAGTACCTTTCCCTGTAGAAATGTTTGTGGGACTTGCGTTCAGACAGTTTGTGTCCATTTTCTACATTTTGTGTCTCACGAACCAGTGGAGGTGTTTATTGATGGCGCTAGGGCATCGGGGTGGGGTGGGCCACACTGACAGTTCATATTTAAAATGTCTCAGATTCCTCTTGCCAAATAAGCTGATAGCAGACACCCTTGTGAGTTCATGTGCAGCCTGTCTCTCCAGGGATTGTTTTGCATTCCAGACAAAGCCACACAATAATTCTGTAGCGGCTGGGGGTGTGGAGTGAGAAGGCTACTTAAAGATCAACGAGAATATATTGCTGTTTTTAAGGACAATATTTACAAGGCAGAAGTATCTAGGAAGTGGGTCATTTGCCCTGAGGGTGAGCCAGAATCTTTTAAAAATCCCAGCCCTTTAGAGTGGGAAGGGTCTTGGGGAAGAGAGAGAGCCCTTCCGGAACTCGTGCCTCTCTCCTCTCTAATGAGCTCCTTGCTGAGGTCTGCCCCAGGAAACCTATTCTGGAAGCAGAACTTTGAGCCTGACGTACCCTTCATGGAGGGGAGGGGAGCAAAAACCCGGAGAGCGATCTGGAGTCCAGGTCTTCCTGCTCTCGTATCACAGTCCATCTTTTGTGGCCCCCTGGGTTTCGTTTCTTTACACGGAAAGAGAAAATCCTTTCTGGGATGGTGGCTGCTTTAGTGGATGTGTTTTTCAGAACATAAGCCCAAACACCTAGAGAAGAGTCCAGCGCCTTCATTCAGCCAACCCAAATGTCTTACATCGGGATGGCAGGAGACTGTCTCCCGAACCTTGACAGAAAATTCCCCGGCTCGGTCACATCTTCTGTGGTCCTCCCTGGGGCTGCTCTCTGTCGGGGTGTGGGTCAGGGAGGGGCGTTTTGACCCATCGGGTGAGGAATGGCCAAGGCAGTCGCTGGTCCTGGAGTGCTTGTCTCAGCATCTCTGAGCTCACAGGAACGTGGCCTTTGAGTGTCACCTGGAGAGCCGGGTGTCCCTCCCCTCAGAGCTCTGCGGCCCCCCTCACACAGGCTCACATCACCCTCCAGGTCAGCCTCACGGCCGTTACCAACAACAAAGCACAACCTGTCAAGCTAATCATCTCCTCAGAAGTGGGGTCAGCAGCTGAGTGTATTTTAGGGACTGGTTCTGCCCTAATCAGAGAGGCCTTTCTGTATTTACTGTCTGAAACCTTGCATGGTTTTAAAGAGCTTTTGTGAAAATAGTTCATAGGAGACTTCAGTTCCTCTGCATAGTAAGGATGTGGCCCAAACAGTCTTTCTCTCTCCCTTCTGCTCAGGCACCTGAACCGGCCCACTGGTAACGGCACATTTGATGTGGGCACAGAGCCCCTTGGGCGGGTCCAGTGAAGGGAAGACAGCATTGCTCAGGGCTGTCTCGCCCTGTCAGTCTCTGGCCTGCTCACCCCCCAGAGGCTGCATCTGAAAGCCATTAAGCTGTGTTCACTTAGCACATTGCCCGGCACAAGGTAATTGGTATCTGTGGGATGAATATAGGAACAAATACATTACCAACAAGTAAACCCTTCCGTTTTCCAGCAGAGGCAAAAAGGACTGCATATCTCTCAGGCTGAGTTGCCCGAGTGCTGTCCACGATCCAGCACGCACTCCAGGAAAGATCCCTCTGGTCCTGGGCACAAAGGGAATTACAGAATCTCCTATCTCCTGGTTTGGGCCTGGAGGGAGGGCCAGAAGAACTTTCATCCACATCCAGAAATTCCCCCACTCAAGACTATGAGTCCTATTTTCAAGGCTTAAAACAAGCCTAACATACAAACAAAGAACAGTAACAGCAACAAAGCATGGGAATGTGGGCCCCAGCGAAAGCAAGGTAGAGTCCATCCTGCTGGCTACCCCAGCTTGCCCAGCCCGTCCCCGCTTGGCTGAGCAATCCCGTGCTTGGACATGTCTCCCAAGAGCCTCCCCATGCGCATCCTTGTTTTGTCAGACTGCTTTTCTGCAGCACAGGGCTTTTCACATTTAAATCACAGATCCCAGCTTCCCAAGTGTGTTGACATGTCAGTAGGTTTCGAACAGCCCATTAGGCTTTTCTGACTCAGGCAGGGCTCACCTGCCTGTGCATGTGCACACACCTGCTCGTAAAGGTTGAATGCAGTTGACAGGCCGTTGTGTGGAGACTGGGGTAATGGGTGTGGCCAGCTGAACTGCCGGCTGGGTGGACACCTCACTGGAAGAAACAGGCAAACATCTCCCCTTCCCCTGCCCCGGGCACACCTGCACAGAGGCCAGCTGACCTCCGAGATCCAGGGAGGTATTATTTACGATGCTAATAACATTAATGATAATATAAACAACAAAGCATGTATAATTGCATATCAGGAAGTTAATCCTGAAATTAAAGGTCTATAATTCAAATGAAAAATGTCGGAAGTCTTTTAAGTGAACTCTAAAGGTGGTACAGTGAGAGCTGTTCCATTCCTCCTGAAATAAATTTTTACTGGTAAATGTTCATTCATTCAACAAACATGTACTTATTACCTACTAGGAGCAGACACCACACTGGCACCAAAATTACAAAGATAAAAATCAGTAGATAATTCGTTAATGGGTGAATTAGTCCAAAGGGACATAATACAAGAAGTTGAATTATTTGATTAAATATTGATTGAATGCCAACTGCATACTTAGAACTGAGCTGAATATTCTGGGAAGTAGAAAAGAAACAAAAGACACTGGCCTTTTCCTTAAGAAGTTTATACATTATATTGTCCAGAAAAGCATAATGCACAAAACTGTGTTGGGTTCAAGGCTAAATGAAGTGCCAAATGGCCGGTTCTGTGTCTCATATGACCCCATGTGTGTTATAACTGTCTGTCTCTAGGAATTACTAGATGCTAATTTCTCAGAAGCTGGGGAGACAGAGCTTGTTCCCCTGGTATCCAGAGTGCCTAGCAGTTTCCCCCTTGGACCTCAGGCTGCAGAGATTCTGTGTGGGAGTAGGCCCAGGAAGCTGTATTTTTGGATACTTCCTAGTGAATCGTGGTGTAGAACCAGGTTTGGTGACCTCTGGCACAGACTCTGAGAGTAAGAAGAATGCATGTGAAAGAAGGGTCAGTACGGGATGGGGAAGCTTTTGTGCCTGAAAACTCCAGCTCATCCCTTAAGATCCAGCTCTGGCGCCGCTTCTTCTGTGAGCCTCTCTCCAGGCTGTGGGTCACTCCGTCTCCCATCTCTGTGTCCACACGTCTTGGTACCCACCTCTATTGTAGCTCTTACCTGTAATTATTTAAAATTGATTCCCTGAATAGACTGTGATGCCAGCACATAGTAGGTCTTCAATTAGTACTCCAGGGCCTGACTTTGCTTCAGAGCTTGGGTAAGATTTGAGCAGGGATGGGAGGAGGAAAGCAGAGACCAGATGTGGAGCATTAAATGGGCCAGTCTGTCTGATGCAGCCACAGGGGAGCCCTAAGACCTTTGGGAATTGAGCCTAACAAGGAAATGGGGGCTGCATGGAGGGGGCTGACGAGCCCATCATGGGAGTTGGGACTTACACAGTGGTGCTTAGGGAGCCCTGAGGGCTTTATGAACGGGGTGGGGTGGTGCAGACAAGACGGGGAGGGGAAGACGTGAACTGGAGACTAGTTAGGAGTTTCCCGTGGTAATTCTGGTGGTGGTCAGAGAGAAAGGGCGGTCACAGTTCACGCCACCACACAGCCTAAATTTTGTGGCTGCTCTTGATTGGATTTTACCAACAAGCAGTGGTTATTGAACATCTGCCATTGCCAGAGGCACAGGTGCCAGGCCCTGGATATGCAACATCTGGCATCAGAGAGCTCACGGTCCAGTGAGGCAGGCAGACCCAAAAGTAGTTCATGCGATAGTCTGTATGCAACCATCACTGGAACATCCACGGAGTACAGTGTGGGAGAAGGGGGTGTGGGGAGACCAAGGTAAGACTTCCAAGAACAGTTGCAGCCAAGGATACTGCCTAGCCTGGCGTCACTGAGTTTCATCCTCATGTAACCCAGTGGGGTCAGGACTGTTATTATCTCCATTTTATGGATGAGGAAACTGAGGTTCAAAGAAGTTAGGTGACTCATCTAGGCTCACACACCTAGTAAGTGGTGGGTCAGGTTTGTAACAAGTCTGCCTGACTCCAGAGCCCACACTGGGACCCCTGACACTCTGCTGCCTTTAATGTTTCAGCCCTAAAGCCGACTGGGTTTTTACCAAGTAAACGGAGTCTGGATGGGCCTTCTTGATGGAGGGACCAGCATAAGCAAAGGCACAGGGAGGGAGGCCTGGAAGAGTCCAGTTTGTTAGGGAGCTACAGATGCAGATGGCTCAGTAGGTCTAGACTTGGGGTCAGGGAAATGGTGAGGTGGCAGGCTGGAGAGCAGGCAAGGGGCGAATCAGGAAGGTGGTTGTTGTCTTGCTCTGCTGAGATGTTTGGCTCTCACCCTGAAGATGCTCAGGGAGCTGCTGAAGGATTTGAAACAGGAACAGAACCTGACCAAGTGTGCATGTCTGGTGGAGAGATCTCTCTGGCAGCAGCTCGAGAGAGAGGCTGGTGGACCGGAGGGGGCAAGCAGGAAGGGCATTTATGCGGAGGTTTTGAGAGTTAAGTGAGAGGGGAGGCCGGACGGGAGGCAGTGACTGGGGCTGTTGCGGAGGCAGTGCTCGGTGACTGGCTGGCTCCTCGAGGTGAGGGAAAGGGGGCAGAGAAGGTGACCCCAGGGGTTTGGCGTGAGAGTCTGGGTACAGATGGTGCTGTTCACTGAGGCTGGGGATGCCAGGGAGGTGAAGGCGGAAGGTAAACTGACCACCTGTGAGGTCTCTGCAAGACGGTCAGGGGAAGAGTGTAACTGGCAGTTGAATACAGGTCTGGAAAGCAGCTGGGGGTTCAGACAGAGGGATAGCTTGATGGGTCATTGGGATGTAGATATTGGTTGATCTGTGGGCGTGTTGAGGTCCTTGAAAACAGGAGGAGTGTGAAGATCAGAATCTCAGGAAATTTCAGGGGCATTCAGACAGAGATGTGTCTGCACAGACTGAAGATGGGAGAGACCATGGGCAAGATAAGGTCCAATAAGTGGCAGTTAGATGTAGCCACAGAGTTGGTGGTGGCCTTGGGCATGATGCCTAGGTGGGCTATGTGTGGGAGGGGGAATGAGATTGTGGTAGATTAGAGGGTGAGTGGCAGTGAGGAAGTGGACATTGCCAGGCTAGACTTTTCTACTGGGAACCTAGACTGTGAAGGGAAGGAGGGAGGGTGCCATTTTTTAAGAGCAAATACAGATCTAACTGTGGTTGAATTTGTGCACATTTTTGAGACTGATTTCACATCGTTAAATTCACACATCCAAAAAAGAACAAAAAACACTTTTGTTAGGCAATGAGTTCTTTTTTTTTTGGTTTGAAAAAATGTAGTTACTTGGCACAATTCTTCAAAATGGGGGAGCCTTTGGAGGACAGACTCCATGAGACACGGCTGGGCTGTGAACTTCTGGGGCGGGGACTGCTCTGCGGTTGTCCTGGGCTCCTGGGTATGGTGCGTGTGTAGAGCGAGCAGGCGTTGTTGAGAAATCCTTTTCAAGTTCACTCTTCCACGATGCCTCCTGCCCAGCATCCTTCTCTATCCTCCAGACTCATTACTAGGGTTGCAGTCCCTGAGGCCTGCGCTCAGCCATCCGGACACAAAGGCTCACCTGGGGGGTGACTTTAAGGGTGTGCTGGGCAAAGCCTCAGTGGAAAATATGCTTTAACTGTCCCATCTCAGCTTAAGGTAGATAAGGGGAGATGATCACCCTTACCATCTATGTGAAAATGCCCCGATTTCTGCTGTGGTTTGGCTTGGGCTACCTCGGGTGGTGGGTGTTATCCCCAGGGCAGTGGGCTGGAACGATGCTGGAAAAGCACATCCTGAGCCCACCCCATGAGAGGCACCTTCATCTAATTTTCTCAGGGACTCTGTGTTGTTTGTGACTTGCTCAAGGGAATGCTGGGGGACTTGGAAGTCCACATTCTTTCCACCACACCACATAGGCTTCCAGGGACTCGGGACCTGAGGGCTCAGGGGGTTATTGAAACCAAGGAAACGACTAGCCTATCTGTCCCATTCTCTTGTCTTATTATAGGGAAGGGATGTGGATTTTCACCGTAGGGTATATATGTGTGAGGGGAGGTTCCTTAGTGAGGGGTGGTCAGGCATATTTCTGGGGGTTAACCCCCAATGACAAATCTGGCATTCCTACCATGCTATGGTTTACCTACTGGATTAATTGATATTTCCTGCCTAACAGATAAACCCTTGATTCTCAGTGTCTTCACATACTTCAGGTTTATTTCTCACATATGTGAAGTCCAAATGTTCCTGGTCATAGACGGCTTTCCTCCAAGTGGGCATCAGGGAGCCCAGCTCCTTCCTTCTCATGGCTTTGCCATCTTGCACATGTGATTTCCACTGCTGCTATGCTCTGGCAGAAGTGGAAAGAGCCTGGAGGATTGCCACGGGAGGTTCTCATGGGTTGCTCCTAGAAGTTACGTGCGTCACTTCTGCTCACGTTCCATTCCCTGGAACTGGTCACGTGGGCTCACACAGCTGCAAGGAAGGGCCCAGGAGGAAGGAGCAATGTGTCTGGTGATCAGCTGGCCTGCCTCTGCCATACCCACCCTGGCTAGAAAGTCACCCACCCCTCAACTGACTTTTTATTGGTATATTCACCACAGTTATCCACTATTGCATCGAGATCTCATTATTCCAGATCCCGGCATTTTGGAGTTTGATGAAAGAAGGGGAGTATCATGAACCAAAGGGTCTAGACCAGAGACCATGTCCCTGATGTGGTGTACGAGGCAGCACTTGGATCCCTCCATCCACTTTGTGTGGGAGCTGTACGGGATGGTGGTTACAGATGTGGGCTTTGAACTCTGGCTCCGGGATGTCAAGTCACAAGTTCATTACTTCTGGCCATGTGTCCTTGCCAAGTTGCTAACTTTTCTAATTCTTTGAAAAGTGGAGATACTATAATCATTAGATAACAGTATCTAATGATGCCTTGGTTTGTTACAATGATTAACTTCTTTAATACATAGAAAGCTTTTTACCTTGCTGCTCAAGACTTCATAGATGCTCGTTAAATGTCAAGGATTATTATGTTCCCAAGGTCTGAGCATTCATTCATTCATTCAGCACATACTGTTTAGAGAGGGCCTTGTGCTAGGAACTGGGAGTAAGGAAGTGAAAAATTAATTTCAGCACAGGACTTACTGTAACTGAGGTAAGTACAGATACTGTGGGAGAGATCCAACCCGTTTTGGAAAGGGGTTGGCGATAGGGAGGTGGAGAGTGTCTAGAGAAGAAGAGCTTTGAAGGAAGACTAGGAGTTAGTGGGGTAAGGATTTGTTCACATCCATGTGCTGTGCTTAAGAACAGTAAGTATGGTATACGATATGTCAGACTTACTGATTTTTCAAACGGGCAAGCTTCTTTGCCTCGCAGCAGGATTCTCCTAACATGAACAGGATTCATACCCAGTGTCCCTGAAATTGACGTTAGTCAATGAAAAATATGCAAAGTTCTGATTTTGAGAGACAGAAGTCTTATCTAATTACATGGCCATTGTTTCTCCTCGTTCGAGTCTGATGGCATGTCCAACAGTCTGGGCTGATCTGGACCTGCCCTTGGGGAGTTTTTAGGGAATCTGTACACTGCAGGGAAGAATGCTCCCTGCTTTCAAGGAACTGCAGTCTGCTGGCTGCACTGTCTAGGGACTGTCAGAACACAGGAGTGTTCTCCCCAGGCAAGGGATGGTAGGCGCTGAAAGCTGAGACCAGGGAGCACCTACCCAACCTTCCCTGTGACGTTGAAGCAGATTTTACAGGTGCTGAGTGAGGGAGGGGCAGCATTGGTGGTGGTGGCCTGGGGAAGGCAGAATAAGAGATAAAAATTGGAATTTGGCAGGGCTGAGCTTCCAAAGGCTTCCTGGAGTCAAATGAGATTTGGAAGGAAGACTGAGAGAAGCCCAGAAGACTTACAAAAAAAACAAAAACAAAAACAAAAACCAAGGAATTATGCCATTGAGCCAAATAAAAAAACAGCAGGATTCTTTCACTATTTATTTTATTACATTTTAACTCTAAAGTATTTTAGATAATTTGCTTCACTGTTAATTAGGCCACAAATTCTGTACTCTGGCCTTGGACAGCTCCTACTGTAAGGTGGCGATGGTTTGTTTTTTTAGTGCATTTTATTTTGTTTTTTTTTATTGTGGGAAAATATGCATGACAAAATTTACTATTATGGCCGTTTTTAAATGTTCGAATTCAGTGGCATTAAGTATATTCATATGGTTGTGCAACCATCACCACCATCTATCTCCAGAACTTTTTCATCATCCCAAATTGAAAATCTGTACCCATTAAACAATAACTCCCATTTCCCTCTTCCCCCAGCCCCTGGTAACCACCCTTCTACTTTCTGTCTCTATGAATTTGCTTATTCTAGGTATTTCCCCCATTAGTTTTGAGATAGGGTGGCCTCCTGGAAATTGGAATTTGGAGTTCACAGTACTCCCAGGCAGCCAGTGGGTCATGAAGGTGATTTAGGGCATATGCAGAATGGGCTGCTGAATTTTTAGTGGTGAGATGGGCTTGGTGTCCTGAGATGTATGTTATTTTGTCAGGTCCTGGCCTATAACCAGGTAGGCAGGTGTCTTTCTTGTGCGGTTGACTGGCAAGGGGTCTGTGGGCATAGCTGAGATCGTGTCAGAGGTATTATCTTCCCCCTTCCCCAGCATGGCTCTTGGGAAAGGGGCCTGCCTCACTGGACTTGAAGGTCTGTGGTCTAGCGAGCAGAGGTGTGGCAGGAATGCAGCCTTGGGGACCTCGTCCCTCACCTGTTGGAATGTAAGCCCGTTCATTAGATTAGCAGTGTCAGGGCTTCTTACAGGATGGCCCCTTCTTTTCTGGAGAAGAATGGCATTGCTAGTGTGGCTGGAGCCGTACAGGCCTGAGGAAGAGAAGATACATGAGACCAAGATAGTCTAGTCAGGGAGAGAAGACTCCGGGACTTGGAATGCATATAGAGGAGGGAGTTATAAAAGCTGTGTGTGCTTCCAGTAGAAAATCTGGAAATAAAGAAAAATATAAAGCTAAACATAAATCATCTGAAATACCATCACACACACGACCACTGTTCACGTTTGGCTTGTTTCCTTTCTCCTTTAGATATTACTCTAAGGAGTTGGAATCATATCGAGTACTTGAATTTGTATCCTGCTCTTTTCACCCTGATTTAGGGCATAAGCATTTTCCTGAAGGATTAAATGTCCTTATAAATATTATTTTTAAAGGACTGCCTAATACTTTATTGTTTGGTTGCACCATAACTTATGAAGCCACACCCCGTTGTTGACGTTTGCAGGCTCTCGGAGCCTGAAAGAACTTCAGGGACTACAGAACGTAACCCATTTAATTGACACGGCGGCTTCAGAAAAAGCAGGTCGTATTATTTCCGTCTCCATGACTCATATCAATCAGTGACGAAGAGCATGGATTTTGAAGTGAGGTGGACCTGGGCTCATGTTACAGCATGTCCACTCGGTACCTTGGCATGTGGAGGGGGTTACTTGCCCCTCTGAATCTGCCTTCTCTTCAGTCAAATAAGGATGGTTGAATGAGATCATGGCTGTAAAGGACCTGGGACAGGGTCTGGCACCCATGAGCGAGCAGTGTGGTGGTCGCTGTTCTGATGAGGCTCAGTCTCCTCATGCCCAGGCCCGAGTTCTGCCCACCTCAAAGGCTTTGCTTCTCCTAGAAGGTTCTTAAAGACAGGCTTAGCAGTACAAGCAGAGATGTGGGACACTGGCCAGAAATCATATGGAAAAAATTTAAAATTTGTACATGTGTGTTTGTGTACACACATGCATACAAGCATCCACGTATACATGCACATATGCAATACATATACACACATATACATACATTTATACACATACTCATATATATGCATACATGGACGTGAACACACGCACACACACATAGCAGCCGCACATGGCAAATTTATACTTGCATAAGGAAAGTGAGATGAGCAAGTTCTGGAATTACCCCCTACCCCCAAAGTCCTTGCTTCTTACAGAGTAGAAAGAGAGAGAGAGAGAATCACCCTACCCCACAGACTTCTTGTGAGGTCTCCATAGGATAATGTGAAAGAGCCTGGCTGCCGTGGGCCCCTGGTGATGTTGGCCTCCTTCCTGGCACTGTGACTGCTCAGCATATGGCTCTCTGACTCATGGGTTCGGGGTGGGGGGGTCGATCTCAGGTCATCCTGGGATCTGTTACTGTGAGTGATTCCACAAGCAAATGGACTGAGGTGAGGAAGTGGGAATGCATGAGGTCATTTCAAACCAGAGCAGTGGAGTCAAGTCACTATTGAAATAGAGTGAGGGGAGGGCTGGGGATGGAAGGGCAAGACCACATGGCCTTGGCCTCTCAGAGGAGGAGCAGCGCAGAAGGCCAGGGCCTGCAGTGCCCCTGGAGTCTCTTTCCTGAGCTCCCCACCCTGGGCCAGTGTAGACAGAGGGCAGTGTCCAGGCCCTGCTGCAGGCTGGGCGCTTGGGTGGGCTTTCACAGTACGTCTCTTGGGTGTGTTTTCATTAGCCGTTCCAGTCGGTGCTCCAGATGGCACGTGTAAGTAGACTGCATGTGTGAGTTCAGCCTGCATGGAAGGGGCTTTGACATCCTGTGGGTGATCTCAAGGGCTAAAACCAGGAGCGGGGAGGAGCTATTGGAGAGACAGCATTGATCTCCCAGGAGAGCAGCTAACAGGAATCATCTCACCGAGGCTCTCTTCCAGCCAGTGGAGGCAAGGGTGGGGCAGGCTGCCCCAGAAAGTGGTGCGTGCTCCACTCGGGGAGTTGACCGAGGGAAGGCTGGGACCCCTGGCTGGAAGGAGATTACAAGTGGCCCTTTCAGTCCCTTCCCAACCCTGGGAGTTGCCCCTTTAGGTTCAAGTTGGTGTCATGTGCCCTGGTAGGTGGAAAGCCAGGCCTCCCTGGGCCAGGTGAGAGGGTGATGTCTGCAGACATCACCTGTAAACCAGGTGTTCTGCCCATGCCGGGCTCTGCAGAGAGGCAGTGTGGGAGGCGTTTCCCACTGCCTTGGCCCTGGCTGCCTCCTGCCTCATCTCAGATGTCAGATCCAAGTAGCCATGACCCAGGGTCTTCCGAGTGCGAGGCACAGAGCCGGGGGCTTTTAGTCTTTCCAACCACCTGCGGGTGCACAGGGGTGAAGACCCCCATTTCACTGCCGTGGAAACTGGGCCCTGCCCCATGGCCCTTTGGGGAGGTTAACCTGGGAGATGGTAAGTTTGAATGGGGGGCTTGGCAGTGGAAGCAGAGGAGAGGGTTTGGTTTTTAGATTGCATTTACCTTGAAACATGTCTGTGAGCCTTCAGGGTAGGGTTGAGGGCTATGCTTACCTCATGCTGCTTTGAGGGAAGGTTCTGCCCAGTGTCCCTCCCAGCCCTCCTTAAGTTTTTATAGAACTCCGTTTTATCCACTGCCTGGTCACACTCTTTGCTCCCATTTGGCAGGTGATGAGGCCCAGGAAAGGCAGAGGTGTGGGAGTCCCACATGTGAGTCCACTGGCAGCTCTTGGGCCAAGGAGGCTCATCTCTCATTTTGAGAGCTGCTCAGGGCCTCTGCATAAACCTTGAACTTGTCTCCCAGTTGTCATGGGCTAAGAGCCCATTACCAGTGCTGGGATCTGAGGCCCTGAGTTCTAATTTGTAACAGCCAGAGGCAGGGAAAGGGAATTGCTTTGTGACTCATAAAGTCACATAGGCAGAACCACAAATAAGGGACTCCAGTTGGCAAAGACCAAATTGCTTCAAGGCTATTCTTAGAAACTAAAGCATCACGTCTTGTTTCTTCCTGGAAAATGCAGAAACCTTTCATATTTCTGAGTAGTTGGCTTTATTTATATTTCATATCCAACTCCAAAAAGGCAACAGCTGGGTCGTGATTGACAAGGAAGGCTAACGAGAGCTATTACCCAGGATCCTCTGATTTAACTAATCCTTGACTTTCTTCTTTTAGGGAAAGAGAGGGGTATCCAGCAAAATACTACACTCCAGTTTCTGGAAGCTGGGACTCAGACTCAGAGGAGTCCTTCTAAATCAGCCTTTCTAGTTCACTCACAAAACTACCTTGTACCATGGATGTTTTCAGTTCATTACCCAAATTTCCTCATATGAGGTTCCCCACTTTTCATATGAGAAACTTAAAACTTGGAAGTGGAGTTGTCCAAGGCTACACAGTTAGGAAGTGGATTTGAAACCAGATCTTCTGTATAGAAAGCCCATGGCCTCTAATTGTAAAGTATACATAATTGCTTGACCCGGGAAGCTAGTACCAGTGGTCATAATTATGTTCCTTCTTCTCTTCCTTTTGGTCTGATGACGTTTGAGCCATCTGACAAATAGTCATGAGTGCTGGTCATCATGGAGTCACTAGGTGCTAAATACATTACCCACATAATTGAATTTACCCCCCTCTGACTCGAGTATTGGTATCCCCACTGATCAGATGAGAAGACAGGCTGAGATAGACTAGATAACGTGCTGAGGGTCACACGGCTAGCGAGTGCCTGAGACCAGACTCACACCCAGGTTTGCCAGACTCTGAATATCTGGATGCTTTTCTGTGAGGAAACCTACTCCACATGGGTGTCAGAGTTATTTCTAAGGTCTCTGACTTCAATTGGAAAGCGGTTTTAAAGGTTGAGACTAAACCCTTTAGATGGCATGGAGGCAGGGCTGAGCCTGGCACGGGCTGCAGCGGGCACAGTCCCAGGCAGGGCTTATCTTCTTCTGTCCAGCCATCTCCCTCCACCTTCCCATATCTCACTCCAGATAAGAGCTAGTTCCTGGAGCTCTCACACCCACCCAGGGCCCTCAGCACCACTTTGTCTCTTTCCCTTGGGGCCCTAAAATTAAGTTGTTCATTTTTCTTTTGGGGGAGGAGGGGAGGCGGCTGGGGGGTTGGGAAGAGTCAGGTTCTTCCAGTTTATAAATTATTCTCTGGGAGTCGAGTCTGGCTTGATGACTCAAAACAGTTCACCATTTTAGACAAGGAGGAGTTGGCGACTTGGAGAATTGATTTACAAAACTCTTTTTTCAAACTAGTGCCTTCCCCAGCTTCAAATCTGCCCCAGGTGATGGCTTCAGCATACATCACATCACCCTGGTGCTCCTAGGGCCAGGCTCTGCTATCACTCACGAATCTCTCACTCCACGGCAACTCTGCAAGCTCTCATGCAAAAGACGCAGCTGAGGCTCAGAGCTTACATGGCTTGTGTGAAGCCAGGTGGGCAGCGAGGGGCCAAGCTGAGCTTTGGACCCAGGTTTCAAGAGCCCCAAAGCCTGTGGTTTTTCTCTGCACCACCTGCCCATCATCAGAAAGGACTGGAGGATTCCAGTGCAACTCAAGTAGCTTTGCAGTTGTCAAGTGGTTCCAAAGATAGATAAAGACAGAGGATGTTAATATGCTCTGAAAAGCGAACGAGTCTTGTTCTCTGTTTATGCTCTCTGGGTGGTGAGTCTTGCACATGGAGAAAGTTGAGACTTTCTCCGTGTGCAAGAGGCAAAGTTTATGTGAGTGATGCCAACGTGAGCACTGCAGACGTTAAAGGAGCTGACTGATCATGCTGCAGGGAATCCGTGTCTTTTGGTGCCAGCTTTCCAAGTGGGTTGAATTTGTTGAGTTGAGGGGACTAGAGGACGGAGTCCTGTCTGCAGAGTGGAGCTTGGCTGGGCCTGGAGCAGGGAACGTACTGTTCTCCCTTCGGCCGAGCCTGGTGCCAGGCCCGTTGGAAGCTCTTGGGGGAAGAGAGATGGGAGGGAAGGGTCCTATGCTGTAGCCCGTGCCGCCGCACCCATCAGTATCTGGCTGCCTGGAGAGCTTGTCGGCCCCCAGCAGGCGGCCCCTCACAGGTGGTGCCCAGCCAGGCTGCCACATGACACGCACGTGTGTGCTTTTCTTTCCCCTGCTCTCCCAGCTTCTTTCCTCATCGTGCTGGGTAGCTGAGGAGCTGCCTCCTTCCCCAGTCCACCCCGGCAATCTCATCTTCCCAAAGGCTTGTCTCACCCCGCTGCTGTGTCTCCTGAGCCCCACGGCCCTCTGGAGAAGCCAGGCCCCCTCTACGGTCTGCCCCAGACACCCCACCGCACCTGGTCACCAGTCCTGAACTCCCGACACCTTGAACTTGCTGTCATTCTGCAGCTGTGCTGGCTCTTTCCAGACTCATGCCTTCATATGGTCCATTCCCGTCTTCTAGTGAAAACCACCTCGTTCCTAAAATTGTAGCATTTTGGCATTTCCCTCTTGTGGCTCCTCTGGACTCCTCCAGGCTCTGTTTAACACCTTCTTTGGACTTCTATGTGCTGTGTTCATTTTTTACAAGCACTGGCCTGGTTGTCTTGTAATCAACTATTTACGGGCCTGCCTTCCTCACCAGGCTCCGTCTCTGTATCCCCAACATCTAGGGTGACACGTGGCCCTTGCTAAGGCACCAGTAGTTATTGCTGAATGAATGAGTAAAAGATTAAGGAAGAAGATAAACACCATTCTCTGCTTTCAGTTTTATAAAGCCAGCCTGCAATCCAAATGCACCCACAATGGCATTTCGGTCTGGAGAGTGGGAAGCTGCCCAGCCCGAGGGCTTTGTCTCTGTTTGCTGACCTCCCCCTGCCAGGCCTCTGTCTGGGGGAGCTTGGTATGCGTTTACAGACCCCCTCCAGCCCTCCTGACAGCTGGGCCAGCCCCAGCTCCTTCACACTTATCTTCTTGCACTAGCTTTGGATTCTGGAAAAATAGCTAGTGCTTTGGAAAACCAGCTGTAATTTATTTTTGTTCCTTTGAAACTTAAATGACTTTCCTAAGAAAATGCCTGAGGTTAGAGTGGTGCAGAGAAGAAAGGACGATGGCCAAAACCCAGGCAAGCTATTTTTGTAACGTGAATGAACCTCCATCGCGTTTTTCCTTCCTTCAGCCTAAGCACTTGTTCCAAATAGCTCCCAGCTTGGGCTTACAAAGCACAGGCTCCTTTTGTGCATCAGGAGGAGACCCACGTGTCTCTCTCTCTTTCTGTATGTCTGACTGTGGGGGATGCTGTGCTTCTAGCAGATACTAGGAATGGAGAGAAAGTTTGAGAAGTTGCCGTTTGCTGTCTGTAGAAGGGGAAGACCCGCCTTCTGGTAACTAACGAAGGAAGGCTTAAAAGTGTGGTGTCTAAGGATAGGTGGGATGGTGGTCATGAAATCAGGCGGCATGTGCTTTGCTTTTTGGGGGCTGTGCACTCATGTGATTAGGTTACGTTAACATTAGTCAACCAATTTATGGCACCAAGAATTATAGGTTTTCAACAGTGCTGAATCTAGTGTGCCTTTCTGGCTTTTGTTTGTTTTCCTTTTGCTAGTTACTACTTCCAGAACCACTGCTCATAGCAAGATTGACCAGGTACTATTGACATCAGCCAGGATATATCTTTGGCAATGTGTAGTTCTTTTCAGCCAGCCAGGGGAATGGAGTGTTGGGGAGAGAGATTGCCAGCAAGGCAGCATTGCCAGGTTAGAAGGTATGATTATACCTCTCCTATGGATTATGTATGTTTAGTATTAAGTGTTATGTTTAGTATGTTAGTATCTTAAAGGAATTGTATTTTTACCTCTCCGCACCTTCTCCCCACTCTACCCTCATCCACGAAGCTCACCTCTGCCTCTGCCTACCTTTGCAGGTGTGACGTTTCTCCAGGTACTTCATGGTGTTCTCCTCCATCCTCTCCACACCACTGCTCTACGTGGCTCCTGAAACATGGGGGAAAACGAGGACGAGAAGCAGGCCCAGGCCGGGCAGGTTTTCGAGAACTTTGTCCAGGCTTCCACGTGCAAAGGCACCCTCCAGGCCTTCAGCATCCTCACACGGCACCTGGACCTAGACCCTCTGGACCACAGAAACTTTTATTCCAAGCTCAAGTCCAAGGTGACCACCTGGAAGGCCAAGGCCCTGTGGTACAAACTGGACAAGCGTGGGTCCCACAAAGAGTATAAGCGAGGGAAGTCTTGTATGAACACCAAGGTAAGGGAAACTCCAGCATGGACGCTTCTTACCCTGTGGGGCATGTGGGTTGGCTTGTTGGGAGGTTAGGAAACTGTTGCCATTTTGCCATTATAAGGTTCTTAGTGGGTGTGGATGTGTTTTATTGTTTGGCTCAGCTGAAGGTTGCCTTTGTCTGTATATGAACAGCTTATCCTGGTTGGGGGCTTCTATCTTATCATGGTGGCCTCACAGCTCTTCTTGTGTCCTTCCCAAGACTGAGAAAATGAAGGCATGCTTGATGTTATCCTGTTTCTACTATTAAGTACTACCACTACTTCTTCTAGTAGCTACTATTTACCAGGTAGTGTCTTTGGGCCAGGCGCATTCTGTACGTGGTCTTATTGAACAGCACAGTAGTCCTTTGGATCATTTAAGAGATTTGAAATCTGAGAAGTCAGTTGCCTTGCCCAAAGTTACATAATAAGAAGGCAACCTTGGTCTCTCTGATTCTAGGGCTTAGGCCCTAAATTCCCTAGAGAGGCATAATTAGAGTTGTGTCGCCCTGGGAGCAAACATTTTAGAAAGCTCCCTGACTTTAGTTGGCTAAGAAGTAGGTCTTTGGTCTTTACTGTCTTTTCCTCCCTCTCTGTCTCTTCCTCTTCACATCTCCGCATTCTCCCCCTCCCCACCCCCTTCCTCTGCTCAGGGTCCCACTCACAGTTAACCCTCCACAAGCTGGTCGCTTTCCCCATTGAGTGGCCGTAGGCGACATCGGTGAACGTGGGGCTGCCCAGCGCATCACATCTCTGATAGCTCTGCATCACCCATCCCCAAATGGGCAGCCAGAAGTCAAGACTTCCCTGGGGGCTGTCAGCCCTGGGCACTGGTCCAGGCTGTATGTTTAGGTTAAAAGCGAGCGAGCTGTATTTAGACCTCACAGGAGGTAGCTCAGCCAGAGCCCTTGGAATTCTAGTCAGTGCCAATCCTAGACAAGAGGATTGAACTCTCCATAGAGATCAGGACTGTTGTGTTTTTGTTTTGGTGATGTGGAGCCGTTGAGTCCACCGTGGGATACGCCGCTTTCCCTTGCCCCCGGGGAGACAGCTGCCAGGCTCCTCCGAGCCTGGGACGCACAGACCGTTTGGAGCACAGGCAAGCATTCCATCAGGCTGAAACAGCCCAGTCGCCTTAGCCCAGAGCATATTAGCCATCCAGGAAGGGCCTGCCCATAACCTGCCAAACTTTGGCCTTACACAGAGGAGAGGGAAACGTTAAAGAAAAAAGGGGGGTGGGAGGTGGGGCCAGTATCCTAAGTGCCACCCCTGCCCAGTACCTCTTTTCCTAGTTGTTGTAACTTCATGGTTCATGGTTCACTGGGCAGCTCTTCAGAGTTCCAGGAGGGGGAAGCTTTTAACTTTCAAAGCTTCACCCTTTTCAGTAATTGTATATGGTGGTTTTCTTTTAAAATGACCCATAGAAGTCAGGTGGCTGGGGTGCAATATGTTTTCTCAAGGAAGATTTTCAGAGCTCTTATTGTATCAGCAAATGCATTGCCCCATACGCCCAACAGTTTCTAGCTGCTGAGGGACTCTCTTGGTGATCTGAAGACAGACCTTCAGAGGGAGTCGGCCAGCGGAGGGATGGAATGGAGGGTTGACCACCATGAAGATGTCCTTTCAGAAATCACTAGCCGGTTGCCTGGTCTGTCTGGCCAGCCCCTATTTTATAAGCTTTGATGGCTTGAAGTGGAAGAGTCCTTAACATCCTGTGGTTGGCAGGTCATCGTTGATGCCTAAGATACAAAGGAAAAGGACTGTCTTTAGTTAGTGATGCTGGGTAAGAGTGGTTCTTGCCCAGGAATTTATACACCTTTCTCAGGAGGAGGAACAAAGACATTTGAAATGTGGTAACCCATCCCATAAAAACTACTTGGATCCTAACGTGCAGAAGATACATTTGAAAATGCACTCTACGGATGGTTGTGACTGTGTTAGGCTACTTTATCCTCATGTTTCAGAAACTCAGACTAACCTAAACAAAACAGGGAAATGAGGGAAGTGATTAACTCGTATAAACAGGAAGGTCCAGACACTCAAAGTCTTTCCCATCCTCTCTCCTTCCATCTCTCTTAGATGTTTTGCCCTGTTTTGACTTCATTCTTCCCTCCTGCAGACAGATTTTCTTCATGATACTAGCCTCTCGTTCATATCTTTGTAGCTCTGTGACCCAAAAGACCAGGATCTTTCTCTTCCTGCTCGGTATGGAAAAAAATCTCAGGGAAGGATTTCAACTGGCTCACCTCTGGGCCAGTTATTGTGGCCAAAGCCAGAGGAGCTGACCACTGCCTTTGGCAGCCCTTTTAAACATCACATGATTGACCTGAGGGAGGAACAGGTCCCCAGGGATGTGGAGGTGGGCGATAGACAAACAGCAGGTGTCCTCTACCTGATGGGTGACTGCTTGTTTGCTTTCTGGTTATGGAACAGGCCTCTCCATGTTGGAGTCACGTGGTTGGCCGGTGCTCGCTCTGAGAGCCTGGCGCTCCTGGTTGTGAGTCAAGCAAAACAGAACATTGTCCTTGCTCTTTTCCGACATGAACAGACACTGTCTTGCTCACACACCTCGCTTAGGTTTATCCTTTGGTGTACTAGTTTACGTCGTCAAGCATTAGCCAAACAAGAAGTGCTGGGCGTTACTGTGTACGTGGTTCATCATTAACACTAAGCCGTGTAACACAGGCGTGTCAGGTACCAGGCATATAGCCAAGCTCCTGCTTAGCCGCAGGTAAAGTGGGAATGAATGAAATGCAGCCAGAGCTCCCACCTTTGCACGGATGTGGATGCATCTCGGCACCATCTGGAGTGGATCTGGGCCTCAGAGATTCACAAGCATTAATCAGCCCCTTCCAGGCGCTATGAGCCCTGTCTGCTCCCTCATGCCAGCAGGACTGTGTGTGTGTGTGTGTTAGTGGTGATGGCAGGGGGAGATTGGTGACCAGGAACTGTTTGGAGAAGATGACCTCTGGTACAGCTGCCAGGGGACAGGGAGGAGGACCTGCAAGGTCCCTAGAGCAGTGGCCTAGGTGCCAGCTGCATAATCTAACTTGGGATCAGTGTTCATTATTGATTATTATTTATGAGGGTTTTGCCAGGCACTTAATAATTCTTTCCCTGGGTGTGATCTGTTTGGATAAGAAAGGAGTGAACCAAGGAGTAAGCCAAAGAAACTCTTTCAGGACTGATATTGGCTCTGAATTAGGGTAGTACCCGGATCAAATGCCACATCCAATTGTGTAATGTTACTGGGGAAAACGGCCCTGAAGAAAATGCAGTACACAGTTTGGCCTGGGAATTACCATCGTCACAAAGTCATGGAGTCTGCTCATTTATTTTATATGTACCTTTAATGCTAGGAGGAACTTGAAAGAATGTTGTGTACAATCTCTGCATTTGACAGATGACAACCAGGGGGCCCAGGAACCTGAAGCTATTTGGTTGAAGCTAGCGGGAAGCATTGCCAAGATTTGGATTCTGTTTATTGGTTTCCTCATATAGTGTTTCGTTCATTCATTCATTAGGTATTTCCAATACCCTATACATTAGTAGGTATTTGACAGAGGAAATGGTTTGAAAGCTTAATAAGAAGTGGTTCTCACTTGAGCTTTCTATAGAGAGGACAGAAGTGTCATCATTTCTGTATTTATTCACTTAATCATTTATGAGGTGAATGATTATTGAGCAGCTACTATGTGCCAGGCACTTGTCTAGGCACAGGACAGCCACTTAATAGCTCTGCGGCCTTGGGCAGGTTACCGAAATCCCTGATCCTCAGTAGCCATCTCTGTAAAATGAGGATAATAATGGTACTTCCTTCATGGAGTTACTGTGAGGATTAAATAAGGTAATCTTTGTAAAGTGTTTAGAATGCTGCCTAGTACATAATAAGTGATCAGTAAATGTTTAACCATTATTATCATTAATATCCTAAGTGCTATGAGAGAGTTGTATACACTGTTCTGCAGGAGTACAGAAGAGCGACTGGGGTAGTCTGGGAATGCTTCCTGCAAGAGGAGGTATGATTTGGGGCTTGACAGACGAGTAGGAGTTTGCCTTGCTTTACTGAAGGAACAGCTAGAGGGAACATAAGGCAGAGAAACATATTCTGGTAAGAGTACATTACTCATGGAATGGGGATGAAGGTACCCGTGGAGAGAGGGAAGCAGGGAGAGCATGAGAGCCAGGGAGAACAGAGTGGATGAATGACAGGAGACCAGAAAGGCCTCCTGGGGCCAGACTGTGAAGAGAGGGTCCCTCGGTCAAACAGAGGACATGGAGGGTCGTTGAGGATGAGCCCCCGATTCTCAATCCAGGGTTCTTTCTCCCACCCTCCAGGGGGTAGCTCAGTAATCACAGGTAACCAGTTCAGACCAGGAGGCATTTGTACATCATTGCCATAAAAACCTGCTTGCAGGAAATGACTCATGGGCTCCTGTCACCAGCAGCCATGGGGCCAGCCTATATAATGAAAACTCTTGGGTTATCCTGTGAGAAGGAAATGTCTGTGTTTTGTGAACATCCAGCAGGGTCACGCCACACCTTCTACACTTGAATGTGACCTTTGCCTGTCTTTGTGTCTGTACTGGCTCCCCAGTGGTGGGTAACCCAGGCCCCATAATGCTTGCAGCCCAACTCATTATGTGGTTCCCGAGCTTCATGAGCAGAGCACAGCAGGAGCAAGGAGGGAGGGAGGGGTGAAGCTGGGAGGGAAGGCCGCTATCTCCCAGTCTAGATAAACCTATCTGACATTCCCCACCTCTGAAATCACCCACCAGGGCCCTCAAAGCCAGGCTGTGCTGCACTGGCTGGGAAATGTCTAGCACCGCTTTGCCTAATACGGACAGTTGCAGGCATAACCGACAGAGTAGAGGATGGTCCCTGTGGTGTGACCTTCAGTACTAGTTGAACAAAAAGCTGCCATAGGACTTCCCTGGTGGCGCAGTGGAGCAACTAAGCCCGTGCACCACAACTTCTGAGCCTGCGCTCTAGAGCCCGTGAGCCACAACTACCGAAGCCCGCGTGCCGCAACTACTGAAGCCCACGTGCCTAGAGCCCGTGCTCTGCAACAAGAGAAGCCACCTCAATGAGAGGCCCGTGCAGCGCAACGAAGAGTAGCCCCTGCTCGCCGCAACTAGAGAAAGCCCACGCGCAGCAACAAAGACCCAATGCAGCGAAAAATAAATAAATAAAATAAATAAGTTTCTAAAAAAAAAAAAAGCTGCCATAAACTCTGGATCTGTCCGCTTACCTGACAGTGGACTCGGGTGCTGTTTCACTAGGCACATCTGCAAGCCTAGATTACCAATTGGGTTGTGTGAATCACTACACTTGTCACCACAGCTCCACATGAAGTGTGTGGGGTTTGCGTGAGTGCGTGCACTGAACATGCCATGTGAGCTTGAGGAAATCAATTCCCAACAATATTAAACCGAGATGAAAAAATTCTTTTTTGGCTGTCTTCGTAGGACGTGGTTAATCTGGGTTCACTGTGGTTCATTTTACAAGTACATTTATAAATAAAGACTTCTTTGTCTTTTTAAGAACAAACTAATTTGTTTTCTTTAATTAAAAAAGAAATGCATGCTCATGATAAAAAAAATGATTCAAGCAGGAGAAGAAAATATACTGTGAAAGGAAGTGCCTTTCCCCAGGCCACCAAGTCTCCTCCCTAGAGACATCCACTGTGCCATTTCCCGTGCACCCTTCCTGAAAGTCTTTACACGTGTGTGCATGCGTGTGTGTGCATATGTGCATGCAAGCATATGAATGTGTGCATCCCCCTTTCTCTTATTTAATGGGAAAAATTTTTACATATTTGTTGTGCACCTTTTTTTCACTCAAAAATATATATTGGAGATTGTTTTATATCAGTACGTGGGGAATCTGACCCTTTTATTATTTTCATGGCTTTTTAAGGCTTGATATTTTATGGTTCCATCACAATTTATTTAACTGCTTAGGTTGTTTCCAGTCTATTGCTGTCTTAAACAGTACTGCAGTACACTTCCTCATACACACTTTGTATGCACATGAAAACATGTCTACGGGATAGATTGTGAACATTTCGGAGTCCAAGGGTGTGT
The DNA here is from genome assembly GCF_028023285.1 of Balaenoptera ricei. Classification (NCBI taxonomy): domain Eukaryota; kingdom Metazoa; phylum Chordata; class Mammalia; order Artiodactyla; family Balaenopteridae; genus Balaenoptera; species Balaenoptera ricei. The sequence continues at coordinate 69,575,088 of NC_082646.1, forward strand.
GCATTGCATTGACAATGTTATAGGCATTGTCAAGTTCTCGTTCGTGGAGGTTCTTGCAGTAGACACTCCCAAAAATAGTGCAGGAGAGTGATAAGAAGAGCCCTGGGATGTTGCCTTCTTGGATTTCCTTAGCTTGGCTGAGTGGGCTTTGGGATGGACACCCTCCGAGTCCTGGAGTCTGGGCTGGGTGGCCTGGAATGGGACCACTGAGTAAAGAGCAGTTTGGTCGCCATATGGTAGGGACCGCTGCCGCCCCTGTAACAATCACAATCACAACTATTTCATTACTGTTACTGCCCAACATTTGCATAGTGCTTTATAGTTTCACATACGTGGTTTCATTGAGAAGTTTGCTTTCTCTGTACAAGGTGAATGCTCTTTAAAAGAAGAACAAATACAAGTGTATGCTTTCCTCTTCAAAACTTCATCTAATAGTGGGAGCTTTTAGAGCCCTGGTCCACGGAGGATCTGTACTCTTTGTGCTGAACAGGGGTACCTTCCTGACCCAGCTAACTTGTTCTCTTATGATTCAATTTAAACTAGTATCACCTCCTCCAGGGAGCCTGCCCTGACAGCCTTTCTACATCCCCCTTCTCTTATTTCATCCCCAGTTGGGTTTGGTGCCCCCATGGGCTCCCAGACTCTGGTCCTACCACTACCTTGCTGATCGGTATCCCTCATTGACTGCTTTTTTGGCCACTTTCCCACTCATCGTGAACTCCCTGAGGACAGGGACCATGTCTGGCTCACCTTTGGGTCTGAAGCACCCAGCACAGGGCTTGACACAGGGAGGGTGTTCAGGGACTAAATGAATGAACTGTGTAGCTCAAGAGGCTTCTTTCTGGAGCAATACAAATAGCATACTGTTAACATATGTAGTTTTTTCTGGAGCTGTACGAGGTGAGTCCTGGTATTTCCAAGCCCTGATAGTGGGGTTACAGAAGCCGGGACCAGCCAGCCCCTTATTTCCTTATTCAAACGTCTGTGCGGATTTGCATCTGACCATTGCTCGTGAGCATCCTCTCCCTGTGGTGTGGGATGAGGACCACAGCCTTGTCTGCGCCTTGACTAGCATCTGGCTGTTCATGGAGCTTTCAGGGGGGAAAGGGAAACCGGCCTGTAGGCCTGTGAGGCTGAAGGGCTGGGTCTCCTTTTTCTTGGCGAAGAAAGAAAAACCTCTCACAGTTCCTGGCCCACCCAGGGTTGCAGAAGGCCTTAGGGAATCTCTGGCCAGGATTATGCAAATTAATGTGTACCACTGGGCAGGGCAAGAGGAAACCATGAAGCAGTTTCATGCTCTGCTTCCCAGACTGGAAGGTCTCTTGGCTTCCCTCCTTCCTGCTCATTGGAGGCTCTTGCTGGGCTTTGCTTGTTTTTCATAATAAAAAATATCTTGGAGATCAGTATATTCCATGGCAGGGGATTTTTCCACTTAGTGTGAATGTATCTATCTCCTATCAACCAGGTGGGGTACCAGGCTGAGTTCGGCCTTCCTGCCACAGGGAAGCTCCTGGGCAATTCACTGGGCCCAGCACTTAGTTTGTTCTCCCCTCTGAATCAGAAAGGATTGCACTCAGCTGCAGGTAACTGAAAACTCAACTGCAGAGACGTAAACAAATAGGGGCTCATTTTTTAACCAGATGTCAGGAGAAAGGTGGTGACTGGAAATTCAATGGCTATGTTCCCTGTGATTCTCTGGGCCAGTGCTGTCCAATAGAAATATAAGGTGAGCTACATATGTAATTAAAAATTTTCTAGTACCCACATTTTAAAAAGTACAAAGAAATGGTGAAATTGATTTTAATAATATTTTTCATTTAACATAATATATCCACAATATTATTATTTCAGCAGGTAGTCAATATATAAAATTATTACTGAGCTATTTTACAATCTTCTTTTTTTGGTATTAAGTCTCCGAAATTCTATGTGTTTTACAGCTCAGCTCAATTCAGATTAGCCACATTTGAAATCCTCAGTAGTCTCATTTGACTAATGGCTGTTGAATTGGATAGTGCAGCTCTAGGCTTTTCCTCATACTTGTCACCTTGTAGTCACAAGATGGCTGCTGCAGCTCCAGCCATCATGTCTGGTTTTGAGGCAGGAAGAATGTAGAAGGGGCTGCTTTAGCTTCATTCATTGCTTTATCACATACACAAAAGTGTTTCCAGAAACCCCATTAAAATATAAGCTCCTTGGGGGCAGGAGTTTTTGTCTTTATAGTCTCTGCTGATTTTCCAGCCCCTAGAATAGTAACTAACTAACGAATAGGACATATTTGTCACAGGTTGAGTTCTTCAGAAGCAGATGCTTAGAAGGTGTTTGGGGTGCAAGATGTTCATTAGTAATCAATACCTGTGAAAGGAATGGGGGAGGGAAGCAGGATTGGGCAGAAGAAGTCAAACTGTGTACAAGAGAACCAGATGCCTGTGGGTTCAAGCAGCTGAGTCTTTTCCTGCTTGGCCTTTCAGCCAGTGAGTTTTGCAAGAGACAGAGGTGGGAGGCCACACAGACCTCAGTTGATATAGGATGATCAGCTATGAGCTACCAGCTCTCTCTATAACATGTTTAACATATACACCAATGCAAATAGTGTATTGTAGAACATGTATAGTTATAGACGTGTATATTTAAGGGGAGTAAGTTGTAAATTTAATAGTATATACACGAATTCTTTTATGTATTATAAAATTATCTTACATAAAAAACTATTTACCTTAAACTTCTATGCAGCTTCTTGGGAAGAAAACCTGAACGTGTTTTAACTTCAGAGCCTTCAGCTGTATGGAACGTATTTCACTGCCACCTGGCATATCCCACATCTCCTCTTATGCGTCATGGTCTTAAGAGATACAGGGTAGCGAGCTATCACCAAAGGTTCATCAATGGGAATTCAGCAGTGGGAAGATTTTTATTCTCAGATCCTTTCTTCAGAGAGAGCTGTCTAAATCTAAGGAACATACCTGGGAAAATTCTTTTATGTACAAATCTGCAGAAGTCCAGGGAAGTTCCTTTACCCCTTCTAGTTAGCATGCCGATGTTTATCATGCAGCTGTGCATTGTTCTCTCTGCTTTAAGAAAGCGATCTTTTCCATTTTCTCCCTCTCTCTCCCTCTCTCTCCCTCTCTCTTTTTCTCTCTCTCTGCCTCTGTCTCTGTTTCTCTCTTTGGTATTCCTAATGTTTCCCTTTTTTTACTGTGGTAAAATATGTATGACATAAAATTTGCCATTTTAACCATTTTAAAGTATATAAATCAGTGGCATTAATTACATTCTCAATGTTATACAACCGTCACCATTTTCTATTTCCAAAATTTTTCACTGCCGCAGTTAGAACCTCTGTACCCAAAGTAATAACTCTCCAATCCCCGCCCCCTTCTCCCTAGCCCCTGGTAACCTCTGATCTCCTTTCTGTCTCTATAAATTTTCCTATTCTAGATATTTCATGTAAGTGGGATCATATTTGTCTTTTTGTATCTGGTTTATTTCACTTAGCATAGTGTTTTCAAGGTTCATCCAAGTGGTAGCAAGTACCAGAACTTTTATTCCTTTCTTTTTTCCAATTTTAGTAATATGTTTTATTTAACTCAATTTATCAAAATATTTTGATATGTAATCACTATAAAAGTTATTAATAGGATATTTTAGATTTTTGTACTAAGACTTCGAAATCTGGTGTATATTTACCCTGTTAGTACATCTCAATTTGGATGCTAAACTTTAATCAGAAGTACTTAATCTGTATTTAGATTTCAAAATATTTACAGTTAAAAAAGTAGATTTACGTGTCCAACTTATTTCAGTCATACTTAGTTTTCCACTAACTGAATTGAGTCTGGGTTTATTTTTTAATTGTGGTAAAATATATAACATTAAATTTACCATTTTAACCATTTTTCAGTATCCAGTTCAGTGTACATTTACACTGTTGTGCAGCCAACACACCATCCACCTCCCAGACTTTTTTCATCATCCAAACTGAAACTCTACCCATTAAACAATAATTTCCTACTCTCTCCTCCCCCCAGCCCCTGTCAAGCACCATTCTACTTTCTGTCTCTGTGAATTTGGCTACTCTAGGTACCTTATATAAGTGGAATCATACGTATTTGTCCTTTTGTGACTGGCTTATTTGACTTAGCATAATGTCGTCAAGGTTCATCCATGTTGTAGCATGTGTCAGAATTTCCTTCCTTTTCAAGGCTGAAAAATATTTTGCTGTATGTACATACCACATTTTGTTTATCCATTCATCCCTCTCTGGACACTTGGGTTGTTTCCTCCTTTTGGCTATTGTGAATAATGCTGCCATGAACCTTGGTATACAGTATCAGCTCAAGTTCCTGTTTTCAGTTCTTCGGGGCATATACCTAGGAGTGGAATTGCTAAGTTATATGGTAATTCTGTGTTTAACTTTTTGAGGAACCACCAAACTGTTTCCACTTACTCTTATTTTTAAAATTGCCATCCCTGAGTTAAATTGTTCACAGTTATTAATTCATTCAAAAAATCATTTGGAATGTCTACTACATGCCAGGCACCAGGGATACAGCAGTAAAGAGAGCAGATAAAATTCCTGCCTTCTTGGAGTTTACATTCTTAGTGAGAGACGACAAATAAATATACGTGGCCTGAGTGTGCATACCTCTGTGTGTGTGTATGTGTGTGTGTGTGTTGGTGGTAAACTGCTAGGGAGAAAAAACAAGGTGAGGGCAACGTGGGTGCCCCGACCAGAGGTGGGTTACTGTTTTATATCGGATGCCCTAGAAAGGCTTCTGTGAGACGGTGACATTTGAGCAGAGACCTTAAGGAAGTGAGGCATGAGCATGTGGCTCTTAGAGGGAGGAGAATTCTAGACCAAGGGAACAGCAACAGGCGTAGAGATACTGACAAGAGAACGTGCTCAGTATATTCTCCAGACATCAGGGAGACCCATGCACCTAGAAGGAGCCAGGCCGGGGTGGTAAGACATGCGTCCAGGAAGGGAGTGGATCCAGATCGCATGGGCCTTGGAACAACTGGAAAAACTTTGTCTTTTACTCTGAATGAGATGTCGGGCCACTGGAGGTGGTTAAGCAGAGCCACATGATCTGACTTCCTCACGGAAGGACTTGCAAAACCTTGGAGATGAAGAAAGGAAAGGTCGACTAGAGTCTCTCCCTCTGTGAATAACAGCTCTCTCAGGCCTAAGGAATTTATTGCATCCTCTGCTCATCCTGTCTTAGAAGAGCTGCTTGCTCTTTCACCACAGGCCAGCAGATTAGGGACAGGCTGAGACCAGCCTTGCTGCCCAAACAGGGTTATTCCCATTGGTAGTCTTCCTGGAAGGGAAAAAATCCTCCCGAATATCCGCAGCACCTAACACTATGCGAGAAGGAGTAGATTCCTTAATTTACTCTTTTCTCACTGATTTAGTGACTGCTATCCAAGTGCCAGTCCTCTGGGCACCAGAGGAGGATGACAGCAGAGAAGGCCCCTGCACGTGTGGGGCTTTCCCTCTGGTCCAGGGAGAACAGAAACAGACAAAGATAATTTTATCATGTCATCCCAAAAAGGTCATAAATAGGGTATTATGATAGAAAGAACCAGGGGAGGGGAGTTGATTCTAGACAGAGTGGCTGGGAGGTGACATTTAAGCTGAGATCTCTGAGTAAGAAGCAGCCAGCTGGTAAAGAGCATGTGCAGCGAGGACAGCAAGTGCAAAGGCCCTGAGGTGAGAAAGCTCTCGGCCAGCTGGAAGAGGCAGCAAGGCAGCCAAGAGGGGCCTGGACGGGAGTGAGCAGGGCGGACCATGGTAGGAGGTAAGGTTGAGGGGTAGGGAGACAGGAGGCAGATCACTGAAAGGCCTTTCATGTAGTCCATTCTAACAAGTTTAGGTTTTATTCTCTCTTTGAATACCAGCTCCACTGCTTGCTAAGTAGTATGACCTTGCCTCTTGGAGCCTCTGTTTGTTCATCTGTGAAATGGGAATAATAATAATTATAGGGCTGGAATGAAGGTTATACGCCAAATGCACATAAAGCATTTAAAGTGCCTGGTAGCTGTTAATTACCTCCTCTCCTATTGGATTTGTGACACAAATTTTTGGACACATTTTTTAAAGTCATCTTCATGTTCTTTCTCCTTTTTCGCTGTACATACTCAGTGTCCTCCAAGGGCTTGTCTTTGACTCCTTTTGCTTCTGCTGGGTGTGCTTTCTGGGGGAAATCTCAGCAACACTCAGCTGTCCCCGCTCCCCCCGGCCATGAAGACGACTCTCTACTTTTGTATCTGTGGCCCTTACCTGTCTCTTGAGCCCCATGACCCCAGTGAGGTCCCTTAAGACATCTTCAGGATGCCTGTTAGACACCTTTAAACCACATTCACCATCTTCTTTCTGAAACCTGCTTCTCTTCCTCTGTTTCTCTAAATCCTGAAAGCTCCAAATCCTACAAACATCGTGGACTGCCATCTGCTTTCTTCCCCCAGTTGCTGCACCTTCCTTTGCAATTTTATTCATATCCATCCCCTTCTCTCCATTGCCACTGCCTGCACTTCAGTGGAAGCAGCAATCTCTTACCCAGGTGATGGCCGAACACATCTCTGAAGTTTCTTTTGCCTTTTCCTCCCGTCCAGTCCAGCTGCTGACCCCCACAGAGTTGTCCTTCCGAAGCACGGATCTGATTGTGGCTCTTTGCTCACATTCATGGCTCCCCGGTGCCTTGCATTGCAGTTCCTCCTCCAGGCTGGCCTGGTGTTCTGTCTGATCAACCCATCTCCTACCTTGGGTTGCAGACCCCCCTTCTCACATGCCCCATGCTGGCCACATTCCCTCCTTGCTCTCAGCCTCCTGTGCGCCCTGCCTCTGGCCAGCATTCCACCACTGCAGTCCGGCCACCGAGCACCCCCTTCTCAGAGGCCTCGGCCTCTGCGCCTCTAGCAACTTCCACCTCCCACCTTCAGCTCGGCGACCCATCCCCAGGGTCACAGCTCGGAGTCTGCCACCACCTGGGACTGCTCCACCTAAATCCTCCTTTGAAATGCTCCTCTCTAACCACAGCTCTGAACTGCTGCTTCTCTCGCTGTGTCCCTCTCACAAAACCTGTTGCCAACCTGAGTTTCCATCCTCAGTCAACTCCTCCCTTTTCTGTCCACCTGTCAGCCTAGCCTCCCCTGGCCTTCACTTTCTTGCCCATCCTGGCACCTGTGTTCTGTCTTTGTAGCCGTGTTCAGCAGCTTCTCAAAGGCCCGACTTCAGGTCAGCCCAGCCTTAGGAGATCTGACATTCACTCTGCCCCCATCCTCAAGGCTGCCGGACTCTGCTAAAGTAGCAGAGCCCGAGACGGGAGGGTCTTGGTACCAAGTTGTGAGAACTCAGTGCTGAGCATCTTAGTGCTGTCAGGACAGCCTTTTAAGAAAGTCTAGCCAGTTTTCTGTCTCAGTTGTCCCCAGCCTTTATCTCCCTCTCTCCCTTTCAGCCCCTTCCCTTTAAGCAGCTGTCCTACTTCACAGGAAAACCACTGTCATCAGCTCTGTTTCTTCTTTCCTTCTTCTCAACCAAATTCATGAGCAAGATAATCTCTGTACTCCTTGCTCCCTGGCTTCGCCTCCCTCTCACTCCCAACCCTCTGTGGCTTCATTCCACTGTGCCGGTAGAAATGCTTTTTTCGGGGTCACCAGGGGCCTAAGGGTTAGCCAAGACTATGGCTGCTTTTGCATCCTTGTCTACTTGACCTCTTCCGGACACTGGACATGGTAGATCACTATCTCCCTGAAACTCTTCTCCTTAGAGAGGCGCCTAGGTGTAGCCCATGACCCCTGGTCCTTGAGGGAGGGGAGAATGTAGGTTATGTTCCTTTGCAAGGAATTGTAAACCTGAGTATTGACAGGTCCAAACTCTGCCTGTTTTTTTCATATTTTCTTGGCAGGAAGCTTTTCCATAAAGAGCACATCATTGACCTTTTTTCTGCTGCTGAACTCAGCGACAGGTATGGTGGCATGGATTTATGCTGCCTTCTTGTGCTGTAGGAGCCTCTTGTCTTTTTCCCTAATAGATTTACTCTGGGGCTCCAGATCATATCAAATGACATCGTTCATTAGAATTTAGCTGTGCATCACAATGCTACAAAGCTCGTCTGCTTGCAAAGCAATTTTACATCCAGTATCTCATTGGATTCTCACAGTAACTCTGTGGGGTAATACGGGCTGGCATGATCATCCCTACTTTCCAGAGGAGGAAACTGATGCTTAATTGGAATAAAGGACTTGCCTGGAATTTCACAGCGATAAATGGAAGAATGCAAGAATGTTCAAAACCAGCAGTCCCATATGTTGTTGCCAGTTGTTTGACCTTTGCTTGAGGACTTCAATACAGACAGACAGTGACCCTCAGAAAGATGTAAAATCCATTATGTCTCCAACCACATCATTTCTTCAACACTTAGTATTGGGTGTTAAGGATACAGAGATGGCTCAGACATTATTCTTACCTTTATTTTCAAAAGAAATTTTACCTGAAATATTTAAGATAGACAACAGCATTACTTAGTATTTTTGAACTGATGATTTTAGAACTTCACATTTGAAGGTTTGCTTATTAGAGGGTCTCAGTTAATATGCTGATACCATGAAGCTCTTTTGATGGATGTAATAGTTTGAAATTTTGGATTAAGGATGGCACTTGCAGCCTTATATCAGATTTAGTATCTAATTTATTTTGTTTTCCTTACACAGATTCAAAATAGGGTTTCAAGTAAAATAGCTTTTAACAGCCTGCTTTGCAATCTCTCCAATTATAATAATCCAGAAACTTGACATGTAGTAGGTAGATGTGTCCAATTTACTTTAAGATTCAACTTTGAAACCAAAATTTCTAATCTGTAGAATGAAGGTAATATTTACCCTGTTCAGAGAGTTGTTAAGTAGGAAATGGGTCATAGTAGCAGGGGGCCTGTAACATTGTAAACCTTCAGCAAATGGTCACTGTTACTATTCTGGCCTACAGCTTTAAGGAAAGGGTTGACAACTGTCCCCCATGCTAAGGATTCTGGCAGTGCTGGTGTGATATGGGTTTTGTTTGTTTTTTGTGGTTGCATCCTTTTTTTTCCTTTATTTTCTTAGAGCAGGTTTTGTTTCACAGCAAAATTGAGGGAAAGGTATAGAAATTTCCCATATATTCCCCCATCCCCACACATGCATAGCCTCCCCACTATCAACATCCTGCACCAGAGTGGATCATTGTTACAGTTGATGACCCTATGATGTGATGACACATCAAAATCACCCAAAGTCCGTAGTTTGCCTTAGGGTTCACTCTCAGTGTTATACACTCTATGGGTTTGGGCAAATGTATAGTGTCATGTATCTTTTTACTGCCCTAAAACTCCCCTGTGCTCCATCTATTCATCCTGCCTTTTCACCCCACTCCATCCTACTCCCCTGGCAACCACTAATCTTTTTTACTGTCTTCATAGTTTTTTGACATTTCTTTTCCAAAAGGTCATATAGTTGGAATCACACAGTAGGTAGCCTTCTCACACTGGCTTCTTTCACTTAGTGATAATGCATTTAAGGTGCCTACATGCCTTTTCATGGCTGGATAGCTCACTTCTTTTTAGTGCTGAATAATATTCCACTGTCTGGGTGTACCACAGTTTATCCATTCCCCTGTGATGGACATCTTGCTTGCTTCCAAGTTTTTCAATTATGAATAAAGCTGCTATGAACATTCATGTGCAGGTTTTTGGACATAAGTTTTCTTCTTCTTTGGGTAAATACCAAGGAGCTTGATTGCTGGACTGTATGGTAAGAGTGTGTTTGGTTTTGTAAGAAACTGCTAACCTATCTTCCAAAGTGGCTGTACCCTTTTGCATTCCTATCAGCAGTGAATGAGAGTTCCTGTTGCTCCACATCCTCACCAGCATTTGGTGTTGTCAGTGTTATGGATTGTGGCCATTCTAATAGATATGTAGTGGTATCTCCTTGTTTTAATTTGCATTTCCATGATGACATATGATGTGGAACATCTTTTCATATGCTTATTTTCCATCTGTAGTGTTACAAGTTTTTGGGTTTTTTTTTTTAATAAATTTATTTATTTGTTTTATTTTTGGCTGTGTTGGGTCTTCGTTGCTGTGCGTGGGCTTTCTGTAGTTGCAGCGAGCGGGGGCTACTCTCTGTTGTGGTGCACAGGCTTCTCATTGCAGTGGCTTTTCTTTTTGCAGAGCACGGGCTCTAGGCACACGGGCTCAGTAGTTGTGGCACATGGGCTCAGTAGTTGTGGCACGCGGGCTCTAGAGCGCAGGCTCAGTAGTTGCGGCGCACGGGCTTAGTTGCTCCGCAGCATGTGGGATCTTCCCCGGGCCAGGGATCGAACCCGTGTGCCCGGCATTGGCAGGCGGATTCTTAACCACTGAGCCACCAGGAAGCCCGATACAAGGTTTTTTAATCTTTAAGAGTCTGTGAACTTGGATGGGGGGCAAAATCTTTATTTTCACTAACCTCTAACTGAAATGTAGCATTTCCCCCAGTCATGAATGTGGCAGCAAATCTACGTTAGGAGTGCCTGTGATTTGTCACCAATAGAAATCACAGATATTTTCACTTACCCTTGCAGTTGTAGATATCTCAGTCTCTGGTTTACACTTATTACTATTTGGAAATTGTTAGGCCTTAGACCTGCAGCTAGATCTCATCATTTAATATATTATTAGATATGTTAAATGTGTTAACATTTTATCTTATGCACTTAAAGATATTATTCTGAGAAAGTGTCCATAAGCTTCCCTGGGTTGCCATAGTGACCCAGAGCATAGAAATGGTCAAGGACCCCTGGTCTGATGTCACAGACTTGGGAACTAGGGACCCAAGAGCTGTGTAGGGCCTGCCTGTGTGCAGCAGGGGGTGGGGGGATGCTGGGAAGAGCCTGGGAGGGACCTGGGTCAAAGCTCTGCTCCTTCACTTATTAGTTTACAACCCTGGGCCAATTACTTGAGTGGTTTGAGTCCCAAATTCCTTATCTGTAAAGCAGCAATATTAAAACATACCTTACCGGCTTTGACGCACATATAAAGAATCATTTCTAGCGCATAGGAAGTCTTCAGAAACATAAATTCCCCTCTCCCTTCCTCTCTGCTCTGTTTCCTCCTGTGTGACGTGAGAAGTCTTAGTAGAAGGCCTCTCTAAGGTCTCTCTTAAATTTGTTGTGATCCTGCATCTTTCTTGTTATCAAGGCCAAACCAGATAGTCCATTGCTGTGGAGTCAGAGCTGGTGTCTTCATGCCCCGTGGCATTGCTAGTCTCCTTTCCTGGAGCAGCAGGGAGAACCAGTGTCCTCAGATCTTTCCCGGCCCTTCCGCTGTCCACCTTGGCTTTCCCTGTCTCCCCTCCAGGCTGAGCTCATGGGTTAGGAATGCATAGGCCGAGCTGCCCCCTGAGCGCCTGAGAGAGGGCCGATGGTGGAACACGTTCTAAGAGCATTCTCTCCACTTCATGTCTGGGACCGGTGATGGCAGACCTGGGAAACCCATTAATCATCATCCTCGGTGGCTCAGCAGACCCACGACCGCTCTCCCTACTTCTCCATCTGTTGTTTCAAGCTGACTGTTCTTAGATGGAAAAAATGTAGCCTATTGTTGTCTTGGTGAGAAGGTGCTAAGGTGACAAAATGCTTCTCTGTACAGGAAGTCAGGAGTATGGGGCGAAGGTGGCGCAATGCCATCATGGAACCGTATCCTGCTCCTTTTTTTGTTTCTTAATTAGGCTCTGAATCAAAAAAGGCTTCATGGTCACTGGGTTCAGATGACACGTATTGTGGTTTTGTTTTTCGATTGTTGAACTGTCCTGGGCCTTGGAACCATGTTCTAATCAGACTCAGTTTTCAGAGTAGGTGAAAATGTATGGTGTGCCCAGCTGAGCGCTGCGCAATTCGTTAGAATGACTGCTAGCTGGGCACCGATGGGCACCCTTTTGGAGCACAGCAGGGGAGGACCATCATCCATACTCTGCATGTCCTCCTCCCTGTCCCAGACCAGATGTGGAACCTCCACTCCAGCTCAGGGCCCAGAACTAACCACCTCTGCTCGGCATAGGCCTGCAGGAGAGTTGAGTGTGACGGAGTTTCTGAGACTGAACTGAGCCAGGAGGGGCTGATGGTGTGTCTTGTCTCTTAAATATCACTAGGAAGATGCTGGCTGGGGACTGTTGAGGTGAGAGGGGCCTTCCTGCCCTAGCACGTAGGAGAGTTAGGTACACCAGGGGCTCCACTGAGATAGATGGCCCTCTAGGCTCTCACTTCTTCATGCCAAGAAGTGAGAGAGTGGTGTGGGTGTGGTGCTGTGCCTGAGAGCATGGTCTTTGGGTTCAGACCAACCTGGGTTTGCATCTCATTTTTAGCTGTGTGACCTTTGGCATCTTATTTAACCTCTCTGGGCCTCCATTTCCTCACTTGTAAACTGGGGATAATAGTACTCAGCTCACAGGGTGATTGTGAGACCTACATAAATTAATATATGTAGAGCACTTAGAACAGTGTCAGACACAGAGTAAGTTATTGCCTTGGTGATTATTACTGTTTGTCAGGGTGAACGGGATCTGAACAGTGAGGATTTTTATCCCTGGCTGCCTCCCTTCTTGGGAGCTGTTCCTTGTTCTCCTTTCCCCCAGGGGTTAAGTATGGGTGTCTGTTTCCCAGAGGAGGGAAGGCTCCACTATGGACCCTAACTACTGGGCTTACTGCCCATGGAGGCTGCAGAGTTGGTGCTCCCGGCTTCTCTGAAACTCCAGCCCAGGAGGGGTGAACTGGGGACAGCGCCAGCCTCCAGTCTGTCGGCAGGGCACCTAACTCCTGAGTGTCCTGCCCTGTTATCTGTCCCAGAGAATGTCTGACATTTGGGTTTTGTGATGAAATTGTCTGGCCTCCCTGAGAGGTTTCACAAATAGATTCCAGACGTTGTGGAAAACCAAGCCTTTCTGTATTTTTACTAACACAAGAATGAGCTTGGGGCAGTGATTTCTGGGATCCCTCTCTTCAGTCTGCTAGGGGAGGGGGATTGGGGGGGGTTCACTTTGATGGTTAATAGCAACAGTGGTAACTAACCGTTAGTGGGCCCTGTTGTTTTTAGTTCCGCCTTCAGGCCTCAGGGACTGATGAGGTTATCTCCATCTCTCAGCCTCTAGGTGCTCAGAATCTCTCCAGTTAGCTGAGTCTCCTGAATTTTCCTGCCTTAGGAGTTTGCAGAGCTGGAGGGGAGGAAGCGAGGCTTCACGTGGCCTAGAAAGTCATCAAAAAGCTGATGGCCACAGGAGGGGCTCCTCACCTACCACCCCCAAGATTCATCCTATTTATTTGAGGTGCTGGGCTCACAGCAATGATTAGCTTCAGTTCAACACATACATATATTTTGTGTCATGATGGCAGTGTTCTAGAGGCTGGGGATAAAGCAGTGAGCACTCCAGAAATGATTGCCGCTAGAATAAAAACCATTGCTATTATCTAGTGCTGGAGGGCATAGAGAAGAAATGTGCCTCACTTCCCCGGTTCTAGAGCCCTTTTCCACACAGAAGACCCTCCTTGCCCGCATCCTTTCCTCTTGTTCTAAGCCTCTCATGCTTCCTTTCAGTCCAGATGACAGTCTGGCCATCTCCGAGCCTCCCTCTGCTGTGGTGGCGGAGATGTGGGTGGTGGAGGGTGGAGTCTGAGCCTCCCGGCAGCTCTCTGACATGTGCAGATGTCATAGGTACCAACTCTATGGATGAGCACATTGAGGCCAGAGGAGACCAGGGCCCCCAAGTGCAGGAGCACTGCCAGTCTCAGTGCCAGTTCTTAGTGTTCCTTGACTGCATGGCCATGCTCAGCTCTCCACGGGGAGGCTACGAGGATGGCCCAGCCCATATGAAGTGTGAAAGGAGAAGCCGTAAGACCTCTGGAAGAAGCCTGGGTGAAACTGGGGTGACACCCCTGTACCCTGGCAGGCTTCCTCTAAACTGCTTCACATTGAAGCCCAACGCCGCCTGCGGTCACATTTCCAAACCACCACCAAAGACTTGGAAATTCTGTACCTCCTTCAGCCTAACCCGGATGCCTGCCAGGCACATAGTGGGTGCTTAGCACAGCTGCCCTGGAACTAGAAGGTGGGCCCAGTGGCTCTGACTGGGGCCACAGTTCCTGGCGCCGTTTGGGGTTTCCTTTCTTCTTTACTTGGGAGGGAGGTGGAGGCCCCCTAGCCAGCGGCAGGGGGAGGCTCTCCTTTATGGGATTAACTGGGACCTGTACTTTTGCTGGAAACTGTGGGAAGCGTGAAGAGCTCTCAAGTGCTTACAAAGTGGGTTTTGAAAAACAAACCTTGCCTACACAGGGATGAAGCAGAGGTTAGACATGGCTTTTTGGGGGGTGGGATGGGGGTGGGGTGGTGCTTAGCTGAATAACAGACTAGAAGGAACTCTGTAAGTAGGTCCATAAGCTTGTCTAGAGAACAATATGCACTCTGTATTGAGTAAATTTATGGTAACAACTATCATTTGTAAAAACGCTTTATAATTTATAAAGCCCTTTTTACATGCACTGTATGTGTGTGTAAATACTACATGTAACCTTCCCATTTAAGGTTATTGAAAACACACACACACACACACACACACACACACACACACACCCCTCTTCATTCTGTCTGTCACATAGTGGAAAGAACCCGGGCTGGCTTGCAGCTTCTGGGCCTCAGTTTACCCATCTGCAAAATGAGACGACTGGGGGAGCCCTGACTGGGAGAGATGGTACAGGGATGTGCCTCTCGCTGGCTCGGTGCCTCGTAGGAGTGTGGAAAGCAGGAGCTGATTGGCTCTGAGAGTGCTGGGCAGTTCAGGGGTGCCCGCTGCAGGTGATGCGAACCCCGGGCATCAGCTAAGGGGAGGTTCACTCCTGGAACCACCGACTCAGAAGTGGGGGGGGATTTGCCTTTTCTTGGAGGCGGGCAGGAGAGGCTTAGGCCCCAAGGCCCGTGGGCACTGTACCCGGGCTGCCCTCTTAACCTGTCCTCAAGGTGATCTGATGGGGTCACTGGTCCACCACCATGCTAATCCTCATCAGGTAGAGCCTCTGAGGGATGAGTAGTGTTTCTCCTCAGAGAATGTGAGAGAGCAGTGATGACTTATGCAGAACCCAGACTCAGAGAGCACAGGTGGACGGCGCTTTCCTGCTCTCCGCCCAAGGCTGGGGCAGGAGCGTCAGCTCTGCCGTCCCCCTTCGCTCTCCTCCGCTGGGGGGATCCAGGTCCTCTTGTTCCTTTGTTTGTTTTCCTCTTGTCTTATTCCTGTTCCATTTATCTTCTTCCTTCCTCTCTTTAATCCCATGGAGCTGTTTTCTTTTTAATTGTAAAGGGTTTTCTGTTTCTTGTTCCCTGTATAAAACATTGATGAGTTAACTGATTTCATATTCAGGGGGGGACCATCTCTAAATTTTATTTTTGAATTATGTGCTTCATGTTTTTTTTTTTCTTTAAATAATTAGTGACACATCCTGGCCCTGGCCCCTCTCCAGCAGTGTGGTCCTGTGTCTCCATCTGTACAGTGGGGACAGTCGTGCCCCTCAGAGGGTAGTAGTGGCCTCCTGAGTGAATAGATGAAGTCCAGACAGTGGCAAGCCCCCAGCCCTTCCGTTTGAATTACCCCAAAGATGTGTTGATCGCTACTGAGTGGTCCCAGGAGAGGGCCTTGGTTTTTCTGTATCTGACTCAAGATTGACTCAGATGCTGTGGTTTTGAGGGCTTTGTTTCAGCGGTTACTTGGGCTGGAATCAGCCCTATGTCAGCAGCTGCTGGTAGAGGTGACTAGGTGTTTCCCGATTGTGGATGAGTCTGTCTCTGTCTTGCTGCTCCGGTGGCTGCCTCCCTCAAAGCCTCAGTGATTCCCATTGTCCGCGTGGGTGGGCTTCCCAAGGCCCCCTCCCCTGGCCTCTCTCTGGTTTCCCTCCATCTCTCTTTACCAGGTACCTGCCTCCACTCCCCACTTGCCCCACCCCATCCCATGGGGTAGATGGGTTGCTGGTGGGCAGGGACTGTTCTCGAAAGGGAAAGGAAAAGCTTGAGCCGCCAGCATCCCCAGAAGTTGTCTTTTCTGCCCTCTGACCGTTGTTCAGTGTTGCCTTTTGTCCCTCTGTCTCCACCGTTCATAAATGTGGGTGAGTGAGCCCCTTCTTCTTTCCTCTAGATCTGTGCTGTCCAATATGGGTGCCACTAGCCACATGGCTCGGACATTTGACATGTGACAAGTCCAAACTGAGCTGTGCTGTAAGTGTAAAATACACACCTGATTTCAAAGACTTAGTATGAAAAAAAGGTTGCATAATAATAGCTTATTAGTACTTTTCATATGGATTACATGTTGAAATAATATTTTAGGTATATTGAACTAAATAAATTACATTATTAAAATTAATTTTACTGTGGCTACCTGATAATTTAAAATTACATGTGTGGCTCACATTATATTTCTGTTGCAGTGGTTCTTAACTGGTGGCGATTTTGCCTCCCCAGGGACATTTGGCAATATTTAGAGGCAGTTTTGATTGCCATGCTCGGGGGAGAAGGTGATCTAGTTGGGAGAGGCCAGGGTTGCTGCTAAGCGTCCTGCAATTCACAGGACAGTCCCCACCCCCAACTATAAAAAATGATGCAGCCCCAAATGTCCATCGTGCCAAAGTTGAGAAACCCGGTTCTATTGGACACTCTTACTTTGGATGATGTAGTCTTGTCTTATGGGCAATGACTCCAAAATCAGAGGCCCTACAGCATAGTAGAAAGAGCATAAATGGCCAGAGTCAGATACCTGCAACCATGGGCAGGTTAGTTAACATTTCAGAGCCTCCATTTCTTCATCTGTAAAATGGGCATAATGATAATACCCACTTTACAGGTTTCCAGCTAGGATTAAATGAGATTGACATGTACCATACCTGTTACATAGTAAACCTCCACTAAATAGAAGTTACTTTTATTAAAAAACCTGTATCTTTTACTCTCTGGATCAACTACTGGGATTTCTCCATGCCTCCTGGATTTTTCTATGATACCTGACACTCAACAACTTGGAAACTAAATTCATAATTTCACTCTTCCTCTTCGCTCCCACTCCCTAAATGTATTCTTCCTTCTGACTTTCAGTCTTAGTCACACTGGTACCACCCTCCCAGTCTTAGAATCTGAGTCAGTTTCACTTCCTCCTTCTACCCCCTCAAACCCGAATTTATAATTTGTTAACCTCTCTGGGGTAGGTATGTCTCCTCCACCCCACCTCTCCGTTCCCACCTAGCAGAACCTCTTCACCCAGCCTGAGAGCGGCTGCCTTCCAGGTCCTGCCTCTGGTCTTTCCTCTTCCCTCTGTGTGTGTGGTTAGTGAACTCCATCTTGCTCAGAAACCCTCAGTGGTTTGTTGTTTTGTTTTGTTTTTGCTGACGTGGGAGTACCTGTGGGCAGGAAATGTGACATGCCCATCTCCTAGCCCATTTCCTTAGTACCCAACGTGATGCCTAAGAAAAGGTGTTCCTTGAGTGTTTTCTGAATGAATGAATGACCAGATGCATGATAGATATCCTTTTCTCCTTGGTTCATCCTTGATAGGATCAGGTACTACAGGGAGCTGGGAGAGTGGTTTCCAAATGCCTTATTTTCCTTTTAATAGTTCAGCAGAGCGTAACCCATGACCTCATCTACCTCTTTGCTCCCCCTCTACCCCAACCACCCCCCCGCCCCCGCAGTGTTTAAGCTGGGGAAGCACTTTGTTTGTTCTGCCTGGGAGGGTTACAGCCATGACGCAGTACACCCAGATCCCGGAAATCCCACCTTCCATATGTGGACTTCCTCAGCCAGCCTGAGGGGTGATGCCACAGTCCTTCCACTGGTCCAGGCCTGCCTCCAGAGAGCAGGTGCCCTAGATGCCCAGGCATGCCTTCCTTTTGGTGGCAGAAAGAATTCCCAAGCAGTTCCCAGCAGGCTGAGAGGAGAGGCTTTCCAGAAACATGTCCTTAAAGATGCTCTGATAAAGAAAACATAGTGTGTTCTTTGGCAGGTTGTAGACATGGGTGGGCAGGATGGTTTAAGTAACATTGGAGTCTCCCAATGTCTAGACACTGTGATCTATTCACAGTTTTGAAAACACTTTAATTACAAGCCACTTTATACTGTAAAAGTGATCCACTTGGAAGCTGTCAAGAGCCTCTGAGTAAGTTTGCTCACTTCTTTTGTAGCAGTTGCAAGGGGAGTCAAAACTGTACTACACTGGTGAGAAGGGGTTCCCTGCACTGGAAGGCGTGTGAGATGCTATAGCCTTCTAAACGTACATACACTAGGGTTTGTCTCCTGGCACTGGTGATCCACACTGGGATATGGGACTTTTCTGTATAGCCGTCTTCTGTGGGTTGGGTACCAGATGTATATCCACCCCCAGGAGGTGGATCAAGGTGCAACTGACCAGATGGATTTTCCCTTGGGAAATGTTAAGATTTGCTGTCACCTCTAGCTTTGTCACATCTGAAGTTGTTTCCTCTATCTGAGCCTAGCTATTTCATTGGTAAATATGAGAAAAGCCCCATATATTGCATATATTAGATAATATTGTCTTCCCTCCACTTTTGACAAGTCGAAAGACACTTCACTGCCCATTAGCATGTCTAATCAGCTGCAGACAATCTGTGTACATACTAACTTGATATAATCCCAGGTAAAATAAGCAACAGTGGTAGTTAATAGTTTGGGCCCCAGATTTGAAATTTGGGCCCCTTGGTTTGAAATTTAGCTTTGCCTCTTACCAGATACATGCCTTTGAGCAGTGGGACCTTAGCTTCATCAGAAATGGGGAGAGAAAATAGTTCCTATCTCATAAGTTAGTTTCTGACTCATTTAATAAGATAATATATGTAAAGCCCCTAAGACAATGTCTCAGTAAATATTGGCTATGACACTTCAGTTAGCCTCTGTGTGCATCCTGATTTGGGGTAAAGGCATGATTTGATTTTATGCATTTCTTCATTTGGCAAATATTTCATGGCACCACCTATGGGTCAGGGACTATTCTGGCCCCTGGGGATACAGCATGAGTAAGGGAGAAAAGGCCCCTGCTTTGGTGGAGCTTACATTCCAGAGGGAGAGACACACAGTGAACTAGTTAATAAATAAAAAAGAGCTTTAGGGTTGTGATAAGCACTGTGCAGAAAATAAACAGGGAGATGTGTTGGATTAAATGGGGTGGGGCTGGGGAGGTATCACCGAGGAATGTGATGTTAGGGCTGAGACCTGAACGCAGAGATCTGCGGGAGGGCGTCCCAGGCAGCAGGAGCGGCAAGGGGAACCCATCTGAAAATGGCCTCTGGGGTCCCATGAATATTTTCTTGGGCCCCCTAAGGGGAAGGCAACGGTGGGGAAGGAAGTGTCAGACAGGATGATCTAAGCCAGTGGTTGACAAAAATGTCTAAAATATTTACTATCTGGCTCTTGACAGAAAAAGCGCACTGACTTGTGATCTAAAGTCCCTTCGAGGTCAGACGGTGCACGTACCTGTGAGCTCAGGGGGCACAGGGCAACTCGCCAGTGCAGGGGACAGCAGCCCGGCTGCCTCTTGGGTGCCCAGGCTACAAGTGAGGTTCATCCACTTGCTGAAGATGCCCTGATAAAGGCAGTATGCCTGCCCCAAGGGATGCAAACCACTCCCAGCCTTTGAACTGGTGGGATCACAGCATCCGTATCCCTGGATGGACTGGACCACATCTCTTAGGGATCCAAATGCTGATTTCATTCTAGGACTGCTCCTCAGGAAGAAGGGAGGGAGGAAAGGAGCTGTCAGCCGTTGCTACTGTTTATTGACTGCTTATCCTGTGCTAGGCTAGGCTCTTTTGTGAACAATTCTACGGTTTACTAATTCCATCCCCGTAGCAACTGTAGTTGGTAGGCAATACCCTTATTCCTCTTTTAGGGTTGAGGAAACTGAGGTCAAGAGAAAGGAGTGTAATAAGCTGCTGTGCTCAAAGGCACACAGCTGGCAAATGGCCTGCCAGCTTCAGAACCTGTCCCTTACTTCGCCACCATATGTGCTGTTTCTCGGTGACGTTCCATCCAAGGGCTGGTAAGTCTTTACCTGTTTGCATGCCTGAACTTAGGCATGCTTAGACCCCTCAGCCATATTCATTCAGCACCTACCTATGGGGCTAGAGACCCTACAAAAGGAGAGTATGAAGGAGGCCAGCACATCCTTACAGTATATTCATAGGTGTATTCTTACCTACTGCCTCCTGCTTGGGGAATATGCCAGGGCTCTTGGAGGGGTGGTTAGCTGGTCCCGATATGGCTGTAAAGTGGCAGGGGTGGCCTTGTGCTCCTTGGGCTCTCAGCCCAGCTCTGAGCTGGCTGCAGAAACAGCTGCTGGGCTCAGGTAAACAGTCTCTCCTTTGCTGACCTCAGAGCAATAGGAGTCGGTGAACGTGGAACGAACGCCTGGCCTCTTCTCATGCAGATCGATTACCAGGCCCACAGTGACCTTTCTGCAGAGGCCAGCCTGGGACAAGGCTGCTGCCCCCTGATAGGGTCAGCCTTGCCTGTGGCCGTGAGTGCTCATAGGATGAGGTGGCACCAGTGGAGGAGTCTCACCAGGGAGAGAAAAGGGGCCAGAAAGGGACAGCGGGCCCTAACTCTTGGGAGAAAAGTAGCAGCGAGGGCAATGTAAAAGAAAGAGCCAGCTGCCAGAGTCACAAGGATCTGGTGGTGACTCCTGGCTCTGCCTTTTATTAGCCGTGAGATCTTAGGCAAGTGTAACATTGTGGATCTGAGTTTGTGCTCTGGAGCGAGAAGCCTGGGTCTGAATGCCAGTTCCTCCTTCCTCACTGCGACGTGACCTTGGGCACTCCAGTTAACCATTATGTGCCTCGGTTTCTTCATCTTGGGTTGTTGTGAGGTTTGAATAAGATAATACATCTGAAGCACTTAGGTCAGTACTTGATACAGAGTTAGGCTTCAACAAATGCCAGCTTTATTCAGTCACATCCTCTCTGAGTTTCAGTTTCTTAACTATATACCGGGAAAAGCAATGCCACTTTCACAACGGAAATGAGCTGGTTGACTTAAATCATCTGCTGCAGGTCTGGCATACGTGAGATACTCGGGAGATGCTTCTCCTGACCTTAAGTGGCCCCCAGTCTTGGCACTTGTTGAGTGGAAATGTTTGACGTTGGATGGATTTTGACAGTTGCTGGTCGCAGCCCTGGCTGAGTTCTCTGGGCTGGGAAAGTATAGGTGGGTACTCAGCCTGTGTTCTCCTTTCTCGTTGGATTGAGTTACCCATGACAGTGGCCCCTTGCAGAAGTCACTAAGTCCTGGATGGGAAAGGGCGTCTTGCCATTGCTGTAGTTTTCCTACTGGATCCTGCCACTGCCTGCTGCTCTCACTGCCACCACACCAGACTGGTCCACCCAGGGCCTTGCTGAGCACTCTCACCTCTCTTTTTGCTAATCATCACTGAACACTTAACGTGGGTCAGGCTCGTTGCTTGGGATGCAAAAGTGAGCCAGACATACCTCTTACTTTTGAAGAGGTCACAGGAGGTCAGATAGACACACTTGAAAAAGAATTAAAAATCACTAAGAATTGGAGCAATGGAGGGTGTGGGGATTCCTCACCTGCCACCTCCCTCTCCCTAACTCCCTGCAATGGTCTCTAGAGCAGTGGTTAAAGGCAGGATTCCTGGAGCCAGGCACCTGGGTTTGAATCCTGGCTCCAGCACTTAAAAGTTACAGCTGTGAACTTGGCAGGATGGGTGTGGGTTGTTGAGAATAAAGGACTCTGAGTGCTGGCTATTATCATTGTAATGTTTAAAAGCAAACGCTCACTAAGTAACTAAAAAGAAAGAGAGAAAGTGATAAATATGAACTTGTGTATCTATTTCTGGAGGCTAGATTGTTCGTGTATCTTAGCTCTACTTTTTTCCCCACATATGGATTATAACTGGCCCTAGAGTTTTTAGCTTTGAATATATCTAGACTCAGCCCGTCTCAGAAGGCTCTTTCCCTTATTTCTCCTAAAGGAATGTGAGATTCCTCCACACCCTTTTTTTGGGGGGGGGGGGGTCTTAGAAGGGCCTGTGGCTACTGCTCTCCCAAAGGGAGGAAAGGGAGTCAAGGCAGCTGGCTGGTCAAGCCCTCCCCTGTGACTAGAAGCTCCTTGCTGATAACAGTGTACACCAAGATGTCAGCACCAGAGCCCAGGGACAAGAACTCACCAGGTCCACTGAAGAAAGACCATTGATGGGGAGAAAACTGATGCTATAAGAAGCAACACGTATTGTAAATTGTCACAGCAAATGGTATGTTTAGATGTGTACATTTTTTGTATGTAAATTTTACCTGAAAAGAAAAAACTTGAATAATGTATTCTTTTTTTATTTTTTATTGAAGTATAGTTGATTTACAATGTTGTGTTAATCACTGCTGTACAGCAAAGTGACTCAGTTATACATATATATATATTGGGTTGGCCCAAAAGTTCGTTTGGGTTTTGCTATAACATCTTATGGAAAAACCCGAATGAACTTTTGGGCCAACCCAGTACATTCTTTTTCATATTCTTTTCCATTATGGTTTATCACAAGATATTGAATATAGTTCCCTGTGCTGTACAGTAGGACCTTGTTGTTTATCCATTCTATATATACCAGTTTGCATCTGCCAATCTCAAACTCCCAATCCATCCCTCTCCCCTTGGCAACCACCAGACTATTCTCTATGTCCCTGATTCTGTTTCTGTTTCATAGATAGGTTTGTGTCATATTTTAGATTCCACATATAAGTGATATCATATGGTATTTGTCTTTCTCTTTCTGACTTACTTCACTTAGTATGATAATCTCTAGTTGCATCCATGTTGCTACAAATGGTATTATTTCATTCTTTTTTATGGCTGAGTAGTATTCCATTGTATATATGTACCACATCTTCTTTATCCATTCATCTGTCAGTGGACATTTAGGTCGTTTCTATGTCTTGGCTATCGTGAATAGTGCTGCTGTGGACATAGGGGTGCATGTATCTTTTTGAATTATAGTTTGGTCTGCATATATGCCCAGGAGTGGGACTGCTGGATCATATGGTAGCTCTATTTTTAGTTTTTTGGGGAACCTCCATACTGTTTTCCATAATGAATGCACCAATTTACATTCTCACCAACAGTGTAGGAGGGTTGCCTTTTCTCCACACCTTCTCCAGCATTTGTTATTTGTAGACTTTTTAATGATGGCCATTCTGACCAGCGTGAGGTGGTAGCTCACTGTAGTTTTGATTTTCATTTCTCTAATAATTAGTGAAGTTGAGCATTTTTTCATGTGCCCATTGACCATCTGTATGTCTTCTTTGGAGAAGTGTCTCTTTAGATCTTCTGCCCATTTCTCAGTTGGGTTGTTTTGTTGTTGTTGAGTTGCGTGAACTATTTTGTATATCTTGGAAATTAAGCCCTTGTCAGTTGCATCATTTGCAAATATTTTTTCCCATTCTGTAGGTTGTCTTTTTGTTTTGTTTATGGTTTCCTTTGCTGTGCAAAAGCTTGTAAGTTTGATTAGGTCCCATTTGTTTATTTTCATTTTCATTTCTATTTTCTTGGGAGACTGACCTATGAAAACATTGGTATGATTTATGTCAGAGAATGTTTTGCCAATGTTCTCTTTTAGGAGTTTTATGGTGCCATGTTTTATGTTTAAGTCTTTAAACCATTCTGAGTGTATTTTTGTGTATGTTGAGAGGGTTTGAAGAACTTTAATAATTATTGAACTCTAGTTAATTAGATTTGTATCCTGAAGTATTTGGAAAGGAATGTACTGATTCAGCAATTTCATTGAAATGCACCAAAAAATAAGCTAAAGTGATGAATGGGTAGAGAGGTGGATTGATGAATAGATATATGATAAAGCAAGGAGACTAAAATCTAATCATAGAATCTAGGTGGTGGGTATTTGGGTGTGCACTAAAATGCTTTCAACTTTTCTATTTATTTGAAAATTTTTATAATAAGATATTGCAAAAAATATTGTAAAGCTACTTGATTGAAAACAGGAAAAAAAAAATCCATCATGGAAAAATATACAAGTAGATTCTGGGAATATTTATAAACGTTTAAAATGCTGGAGGGGCTTCCCTGGTGGCGCAGTGGTTGAGAATCTGCCTGCCAATGCAGGGGACACGGGTTCGAGCCCTGGTCTGGGAGGATCCCACATGCCGCGGAGCAGCTGGGCCCGTGAGCCACAATTACTGAGCCTGCGCGTCTGGAGCCTGTGCTACGCAGCAGGAGGGGCCGCGATGGTGGGAGGCCTGTGCACCGCGATGAGGAGTGGCCCCCGCTTGCCACAACTAGAGAAAGCCCTCGCACAGAAACGAAGACCCAACACAGCCATAAATAAATAAAATAAATAAATTTTAAAATGCTGGAAAGCTGGATGTTAATATGAAGAAAAATAAAACTAGTCCTATATATTTTCTGCAATATATTCCCTTTTTTGTATTATAAAATAGCCATATATATATATGAATGCAAAACAAGCGAAAAGACCCTGTGTGTGCTTAGGGAGACTGTTAGGCTGGAGTGCAGAGAGGGAAGGGGGTGGGTAGGAGCTGAAGACAGAAGGGGAATTGGAGGGCAATGTCATGTAGGGTCTTTTTTTTAAAAAAAATAAATTATTTTATTTTTGGCTGCGTTGGGTCTTCGTTGCTGCACGCGGGCTTTTCTCTGGTTGCGGCGAGCGGGGGCTACTCTTCGTTGTGGTGCGCGGGCTTCTCATTGCGGTGGGTTCTCTCATAGGCTGTGTCCTGGAGGTACCCTTTCTTGACCAAATCTGTCCCTTCCACAAATGTCTCCAGTAGCCACAGGTGGTCCCAAACCATCTAGCATTCTTGGTCTCTGTTTCCCTTTCTCTAGTTCCCAACCAGACAGCCTCCTGAGGTTTGGGAACAGGAACCTTCTCTTGCATTCTCTGCCATCCCACAGAGCGGTCTCAATGGTCTTACCTATCTCGTTGAGGAGGGAACATGCTAACACTACCACACAAGGCCCAAGGTAACCTGGAAGAATTTATATAGGGTCGTGATTTCAAGTACAAACTCTGGTATCCGAGGTTAGTTGTCAACCTAGTCCTGTGACCACGGTTAAGTCATTTAACCTTCCTAAACTCCAATTTTCTCATCTGCCAAATGGCGACAAATATGCCCGGTTCAGGGTTATTGTAGGAAAGAAATGAGGTGCCTGTATTACAAAGTGCTTAGCACAGTTCTTGCACAGTAGAAGCAGGCAGTAAGTGGGAGCTCTGATTTTTATTACTGCTATTATCAATACTGTCACTACTCTTGCTCTTCCCAATATGGGATGGACAGGCATGTGCAAAGGTGGGACAGAGTTGGCACTGTTGATGACGTACTTTGGCATCTGAAATGAAAGGAGTCGTGGGCTGCTGATCTCTTCTGTTGGTGGGGGCCTGGGGGAAGTTCAGGGAACTCATGCCTTAGATGGGGGGAGATACAGGAGGTATGAACAGCACCCAGAGGCAGGAAGCACAGCCTTGATAATTGTACTTCTGACTCCGAAACAGGGGGTCCAATCTGAGTGTACTTACTTACAAGGCCCAGGGACAGGATGTTTGCAAATGAAACTGTCCCTGAAAATCCAGACCCCATGGTCACTGGTTACAGTTGCTCATACAAGGGTTAGAGGACCGGCTCAGGCTGACAGGGAGGGACAGAGAGGAATGGAATGTTTCTCAGAGCAATTCATATTATTTTTCTGAGAGCAGGCAGGGAGGACAGGATATCTTTCTTCATTTCCTCTCTGTAAATTTCTGAGGTTAGTAAGTGATGGTAATTGTTACCCAGAAATAACTGGGTGTGACCCAGATACCGGAGAGTCAGACCAGGGCAGGGGCAGGACCGTGTCAAGTCAGATGAGCGTTCGCTCCTCACCAGAGTGGCCCTTGAAGTTGCTGTGAAGAGCCCGGTCTGTTCCCCCCCCCCCCCCCCCCCACAGAGATTTCTCCATCCTCAGCTCGAACCATAAGTGGCTGCATCTCTCATAAGCCCTCCTTACTTACCACCGTGAGGCTGTGAGGCCAGGCCCCCCGGACTAGCATGTGGAAGGCACCTAGGATCTGATGACTCTCTGTCCTGCGATTCTGAATGAGCTGTTTTTACTTGTGGTAACCCAGTAACAGTCAGGGCCTTCCTGCCTGGGTTTAGATAAGTGGCCTGCCCTAAGAGCTGGTGAGCCTGGGAAGCCACACCGGGAAACGTGAGGGCACGTCCCTGGAACCAGAGCACTGCCCGGGGAGCTGGCCTGCGGGTCAGCATGCCGGGAGGGCTGCCACTACCAGGGAGACGGCACCACACGTGACCTTGTGTCACTCAGCTCGCTGCCAGGTCTCCGGAGGCACTAGAGAGGCTGCCACTGTCCATGCCCAAACCGCCACTGCCGTGGCACCTGCCTGAGTGGCTTCCCAGGACTTGCAGGGGCTCTAGCTTCGTCCAGCCTGTAAATTTCCATCCCAGGGAAGCTCAGCTCAGACACAGGCTCAGGCCTTCTGTGCAGAGGCCTTGTGCACTCAGGCTGAACACAGCTCCGTTCAGGAGGCCCACGTGTGCTGGGTGCAGGGAAGGAGCGAAAACTGGCCTCCCTTCATCCTGACCACACCCCCTGCGGTCCATCCTCACGGTCAGACAAGCAGTTCAGAGCACAGGCTTTGGACCCACCCTGCCTGGGTTCGTGTCCAAACTTGACCACTTCCTCATTAGGTGACCCACCTTGGAGCAATTTCTGACCCTCTTTTGCCTCCATTTCTTAGCTCAAATATGGGGGTACTAACAGTACCTGGAGCAAGTTGCTTAACTTTTTGATGCCTCAGTATCCTCACGTACAAAGTGGAGATGGTGATGACAGTTATCTCATAGCTAGGGCAGTTGGAAGGATGAAATACATGAAATGATTAGGACAGTGCCTCGCAAGTAGAAAGTGCTGAGCGTGATACAGTTTAGATCCTATAATCATCCTTTTCAGTGAGGCGCAGAGCCTGGGTGAGTGAGCTTGTGAATGGCAGACCCTGGTCTGCCTGCTGCCTGCAAGTGCTGGCTTTCTCTGCCCCACCCCACTGGGCTGTCTGCACACGGAGCCCCCAAGGAAACTGGAGGCAGAATTCAGAAGTGGAAATCAAGCCTCCAGACGGCTAACCCTGGCTTAGCCCCTGCTCCGCTCAGCGGCTCCCTCCAGGGACCAATCCTTCTAGCATTCCTGGCACCAGTCCCAGAACACCTACCCACTTAGGGGTTGGAAGATGCACCATGTCACCAAGAAGTGGGTAGTGCTTGTGGGGCTCCCCTGGGAGGGCACAGGGGGTCCTGTGTGAGCTGGGGCTGCCCCAGCCCTGTGCCTTGACAGTGGGTGAGGCCCCTCATCCCCTCTTCCCACCCTTTGATAAATAAAGAGATGATCTTTCCATGTGGTGTTTGTCTCTCTCCACGAATGTGGAGGTCTAAGCACTGCCAAGCTTATCTATACAGTGGACTTCCTGCTGGTGTTGGATCTGCCCTGCTCCCCACTGCGTAATAAATTTGTGTCGCCTGAGCACACAGATCTGCTGACATCCGTGATCCTGGTGGCCTTGGCAGACTCCAGCTCCCCCAGCCTGGGTGGGAAATGCAGGCATAAACCCTAGCTGACGTGAACCGAACATCCTGGTTACAGACGGACAGCAAGAACTGGGTGGGCCGTGAGGGTGTGGGAAGTTCCTTCATCCATCAGTTCTTTATTGAGGCCTCCTGTGTGCCAGGCCCTGTACTGGACACGGGGACAGCTTTTGAGGAGCTTTTACACTGGCCTGGGAATCAGATGCAGATAATTATAACACGTGGAGCTTAGTTCTGGGGTAGCACTAAGGACAGAGCCTGTGGGAGGAATGTATAATCTAATTTGGGGCTCGGCCTCAGGGCTGAGTTTTAATGAAAAAATTTTGTTCCTTGGCACCGAGTCCTTAGCAGTGAAGCCCGGCTGCGTCTGGGAAAGGTGGAGAGTTCCTTTGGGTTGACTTATCACAGCGCTTTGCGTTCGTGGTCTGTTTGCACTATGCTCGCCATCCAGAGCGTCAGCTATGGGCAGGCCAGGGGAGCCCTCTTCTCGCCCGCTCCTCTGCCCAGGCACGTAGCAGCCGCGGTTTTCGGCTTCTTGTCAGAACTCCGAGTTCCCATGTTAATCATAACAAGTGTGCTCCTAGAGGAACGGGCCTGGCCTTGGCCAACAAGCCTTCTCTCCTGTCTTGATAACATCTGTACCGAATTTTCTCCCTTTATGTAATTAGGCCCATTGGTATTTGCTTTGGGTATGACTGACGTCTCTGAAATTTCAGGCCCGAAGTATGAGCTGGCGCCCAGGGTGGTGGGAAAACTGAGCTTTCATCAGTGGGATTTCAGGTTTAGCCTGGAGGGTCAGAAATGGTACGCCAGCTACTGTTTGCATGAGAAATGTACAGCAGTCCCCCAACTGGTGGGAATGGGATCCCCTGCCTTGCCCCGGGAGCGGTGCCGGGTCAGGCCTGGTGGATGATAGAAGGATGCAGGAGGGCTCCCCTCCTGCCCTTCCTGCCCTTCCTCACCCCACATCCTCCCACCCCACTCCATCCCTGGCCCGGGAGTGACAGAACTCAGCAAACAGGAAAAGATGCGCTAACTGCAAAGAAATGCAGTGAATCTAGACTTAACCCCGAAGCCAACCTCAGAGTGTCGGGGTTTGGAGCCTTGCTTTGAAATGCCCGTCATGGTCTGGCTATGTCTGAGCCAGAGGAGCTCTTTGGGGTGTGAGATAAAGAGGGAAGCTGGGCTTGGGGGAGCTGGTTCTCTGCAGTCAGCTCCAACCAGAAAGGAAGCAAAAGGATTTGCATACCCGCTCCCTGTCTCTGGAGTGAATTGTATCTCAGCGGTGACTTCATTTCCCCTAACAGAGTTTCCACCAACTCTCTGGGAGGTTCCAACGAGTAAGCCACACTGATTGTGGTGTGGGAGCTTCTGATATGCTTATTTGCAGTTCCCCTTTGGGAGTCTGGAGGCCCCAGATGAGTGATAACTGGATGATGGAATATAGCAAGGGGAAGGGGCATGCATTTTTTAAGATAAGTTTTGATCCCAAGCAGAAGGGATGTTTCCAGATGCCTGTGCAATGTCAAGCAGTGGGGTGTGGGTGCAGATCTCCTTCCCTGTGACTTTGCTGGGGTATCCCCAGTTAGTTAGACCCCCCAGTTGAACTCCTGCCTCTTGAAGGTGGTTCAGGAATTGCTTGGGAGTAGGGCAGGCGGCTGCGCGGGGTTGTCTCTCAGCCAGAATATCACCATTTTCCCGTTTTTATTGGATTGGTGCTGCACATAAGATTTTATTTGAATGGAAGGACTTTTGCCCAGTGTAACTAGTTCGGTAGGTCATTATGTGTCTTCCCTTCTTTCCTAAGTGGCTGTAGCTTCCTTGGGGAAGGACCCTTGTCTTGTTCAACGTGACAGGGTCCATTGAGACCTAGCATGGGACTTGAACAGAATCCTGTTTTGTCACCTCTGCCCACATGGCCCCAGTGCCTACAGGACCAAGACCATACTCCTTCGCTTGACATTTCAGACTCTCAGCGTCTAGTTCCAGACTAATCCTTGTCTCTTTTCTCTCCTTTCCCCCAAAGTATCCTCCTCTCCATCCACCTTGAACTAAGAGGTTAAATGCCAGAGCTGGGATTTAAGCCCAGTTCAGTTTAACTCTGAACCTCACGTGTATCTTACTGTGCCTCCCCCAAATCCTTTTACCTCTGTGTCCCTCACGGGGTTTGGCACAGTGCCTGGTGTGTGGTAGGCCCACAGGTAATGTACATTGGATGGATGAATGGCGGGTCTTAACAGGTGCTCGGTTTGCACTCACTGGTTGATTTGGGTGGATGGGGGTTTGCTCCCCAGTTACACTGCTGACTAGGGGCTTGTGTCTACAAGGCTAGAGGTTGCTGAGTGTCTCTCTCCTCTCTCCCCTCTGCAGTGTCTCATCATTGGGGGAGGACCGTGTGGTTTGCGCACTGCCATTGAACTTGCCTACCTGGGGGCCAAAGTGGTCGTGGTGGAGAAGAGGGACACCTTCTCCCGGAACAACGTGCTGCACCTCTGGCCTTTCACCATCCATGACCTGCGAGGCCTGGGAGCCAAGAAGTTCTATGGGAAGTTCTGTGCCGGCTCCATCGACCATATCAGTGAGTGGAGGCACTGGTGACACCCCATGTGGGGAGGGGGCTGACCCTGGGTGGAGTATATCTCCACATTGTGGAGACCCCAGGATATTTCATCTTGCAGGTCTCTGGGGGCTCCACACATCCAACTGGCAGACATTTAATTCCAGGCCCTGTGCTGTGCCCCACTGGGCTGGAAGCACCATGAGGCCAGGGACCATGGTATGTCTCATTCACCAGAGTATCTCCAGGGCATAAAAGAGTACTTGACACATAGTAGATGCTCAATAGACTTCTGTTGAATGAATGAATGAAATATGGGAAACAGAGGCAGAGATAAGTAACAGAGTCTGCACCCTCAGAAAACTCACTGAGATTTTGTCAATAATAAAGTGTGCTTTAATAGAGCAGTCAGACTTGCTAAAGGAGCTCAGAAGAGGGAGCCACATAAAACCATTCAATGGGCCAGGTTGTCAGGGACCTCTTAGGTAAAGGAGTTGGGACACCGTGTTGCCTGTTTGGGGAACCAGGGCAGGTTTTAGAACAGAGGAATGCCACCATTGACAGATCCTGTACCAGGTTTCCCTGAACTTTAAAAAGAGAGAGGCCATCGTGATGAGGGTTCATCCAGAAAAGAAAAGGAATTGGGAACGTGGATTTCAGGTCCCGGGCCATCCCTGAATGCTTAGGTGGGGCAAGGTGAGCACTGAGGCCTCCAGCTCTGACGTTACTTAGGCCTGGGCCTCTCAAGGCAAGATCTGTGCAGACAGGCTTTGGAAGAGCAGCCTCCCTCCTCATGCTTTGCAGGGAGGAGGTTTTGAGCCATTTTATATACAGCAATCATGACTCATAAAAGGGAAGTTAATACTGTGGGGAGAGTTCAAGCATTTGAACAGATTTGGGTCCAAAATCTGTCTTGTCCATTTTCTGTGTGACTTGGCTCAGATTCTTTATCTTCTTCCAGCCCCAGTTTTGTCTCCCCTAAATATGATTGATGCCTGCCTACCAGGAGGGCCGAGAGGATTAAATGAGGTCACGTGTGAAATGTGCTATCTCTGTGCCTGGCAGGTCGTAGGTGCTCAGGAAGTGCTTTGCATTCAGTGGGGTACAGTGAGCAAGAAGCAGCCGGGATCCCCAAACCAGAATTAATTCAGAGCTGCAGTCTCTCAACCAGTGAGTGGAAGGAGAACCCTGAGAGCCATGTTCTTATGAGGACAGGCACTGATGGGAAAAGGGTGTAGGGTTAGGGCGGGAACAACTGGAGAGAATTATCAGCCAGACGGTGTAATTCAGTCAGATACGGAGAACTTACCAGCAGTGGCCCAGGGTTTGTTCCCACTCCGGGATGAGAAAATTCCAAGAGTCCATTGGAAAGAAATTTGGATTTGCCCAGAAAGCTGCAGTGTCAGCTTTCCAGATATTCCTCACCACCCACAGAAGAATGTATATTGGTACCAATTTAGAATGACAACATTATGCACCATTTTCCCATCGAGCCTTGCTGAGAGGCAGAGCCGGGCATCAGGAGGTCTCGGGAGGTCCCAGGCTGCCAGGCTGCCTTGACGGCCGGGAGCCCCTCACTGCCTCATTAATGGGGCCCCCATTTAACCCCTAGTCCTTGGAAATATGCCAGCATGCAGAAGCACTGGCAGGGCTCTGGAATGGAGATTCGAACGTTCAGAGTGATCATTGTCAAGGGCAGCTCTAATACCCGCGAGGAGAGAGGCAGGGAGAATTTACTGAGCACCTACTGGGTGCCAAAACCAGACAGACTAAGAACGTTGAAACTTTGAGGAGAGGCCAGGCCTCCCCCACGGCCTGTTTCCAGGCAGGAGGTGGGCTGGGTTCTTTAAGCCCCAGCTGATGGGCTTCCTTTCAGCCTGACCATGGTCTCCAGCCCCAGCTGTGACCTGGTCCTCCGCCCTGCTCCGCACTTCTCCACTCGTCCTGTGTCAGCATCCTCCTCCAGTTCCCAGTGCTGATGGGCACTCCCCATCCCAGCCCCCTCTCCTTCCTCCTACCCTCGCCTCTCCCCGAGTACCCATTCCTTCCTCTCACCCCGAGGCCAGAGGCCGAGCTGGCCACTTCCTCTCCAACTCTAGGCCCTCTTGCTTTCCTTCCCTCTTTTCACCTGCCCTTACCTCACACTGCCCTCCAGTCCTCTGATAGAGCCCATTACTTTTCTTCATCTCAAAGTGTTTATTCTAGAAAGAGGCGACATAGACTTTGCCTGTACTTTCTACTCATGCCACCTTCCATTGTGGTCTGATTTCTTCTTGCCACTGTGCTAAAGAAATTCTCTCCAGAAGCTTCCCAACCTCCCGTGCCCTGGCCTCCTGTAGTCTTCATTTTCTTAATCTCTCCATGGGATCTGGTATCTTGGTCCCTCCTCCCTTGGCTTTCAGGACTGCCGCTCAGGGCCTGTTCTGCAACCCACCTTGCCCCCAGCCCCCAAGCCCTGCCCCATTCTGTTTACTCATGTTTCCTCTGTTAGACAGTGTTCCATGTCTCCTGGGCCTAGCATGGCACCTGGCACATGGTAGCTGTTCAATAAATGTTAAATGAGCGAAGCCCACAAAATACAGAGGGACCCACAGATAATTTGAAACTTCATGCTCTCACAAATGTATTTGAAGCCATGCCCATTTGTGCTCAGTGGCAGGAACAAAATAGAGAAACAAGGAGCCACTCCTTGGGGGAGTTTAGGAGAGTGGGTAGGAGGTGGGAAACCATGAGCCCAGCTTTGTGGGGAGGAGTCACCACCCCACCCCTTACCCTGGATGGCTGAGAGCTTAGGTAGAATCCCCCACAGGGTGAGCCGTTTGCTCTCTGACTTTACGTATTGGCTCTTTGCTGTCTCTCTGTTTACGCCTCTTTCCCTCTTCATTTTATCAAACCCACAGCCCCGTTCAGGAAGGAGGCAGGAAAGAGAGAGCCACCATCATTATAGGATTACCTAACAGCTAGAGCACAGTCTCGGAAACAGATCTGGGTCCACATTCCAGTTTTGTTCCTGTGTGAGCTTGAGCAAGTCACTTAGGCTTGTTGAGCCTTAATTTCTCATCTCTAGAATGAGAATAGAGAATTCCCTGGCGACCAGTGGTTAGGACTCCACATTTTCACTGCTAAGGGCCCTGGTTCAATCCCTGGTTGGGGAACTAAGATCCAGCAAGCCAAAAAAAAAAAAAAAAAAAAGAAAGAAATTTTTTTTCATTAGAAAAAAAATAAAATGAGAATGATTACCCTGAAGGACCACTGTAAGGGTTAAATGAGAGAACACAGAGTGCTTAGCACATAATTAGTGCTCAGTAATGATCGTTATTGGTACAGGCATACCTTGGAGAAATTGCAGGTTCAGTCTAGACCATCGCAGTAAAGCAAATATCCCAATAAAGCGAGTTACATGAATTACAGTGCATATAAAAGTGATATTTACACTATACTATAGTCTTTTCAGTGTATACGCATAACAGAATTATGTCTAAAAAACAATGTAAATACCTTAATTTTAAAATGCTTTATTGCCAAAAAATGCTAACCATTATCTGAGCCTTCAGTGAGTTGTAATCTTCTTGTAATAGTAACATCAAAGATCACTGAAAACAGATCACCATAACAAACATAATAATAATGAAAAAGTTTGAAATATTGCTAGAATTGCCAAAATGTGACACAGAGATACAAAATGAGCAAATGCTGTTGGAAAAATGACACTGGGCGTACTTGCTTTGATGCAGGGTTGCCATAAACCTTCAATTTGTAAAAAATGTAATACCTGGGAAGTGCAATAAAGCAAAGTGCAGTAAAATGAGGCATGCCTCTATATTGCTATGCTCAGAAATCATTGAGCAGTGATAACACAGTGTTCTGTATACAGGAGACACTCAGACATTGCTCCTGACAGTTCATTTCTTCCCCTCAGGTATTCGTCAGTTGCAGCTCATCCTGTTCAAGGTGGCCTTGATATTGGGGGTTGAAATCCATGTGAATGTGGAGTTCGTGAAGGTTCTAGAGCCTCCTGAAGATCAAGAAAATCAAAGTACAGTATAATTTTCCTTTCGGTCTAGAAATCCGATATTGCAAAACGGAAATCATATTTGCAGCTCCTAGAGGATGTTCCTGTTAAGGTTATTCTTATTGAGAGCTGTTTGGCATAATTTCATCAGCGGATATTTTACCTTTGTGGACCATTGCTGTCACTTGAGCTTTGCTCTTCAGCTCCCAGGGGATTTGTTATTAAGTATTTAACATATAATTTGGTTACCCTGTCACTACGAGGCAGCAGTTTGACAGATGAAGTCTAAGTAGTAAGTAGGAAAAAGACATAGATTCGGTTGTCTGATAAAGTTCATTCACATACTCTTCAAGCTGTGTGTATACACACATAGATATGTGGATACACTTATTATACCCACATGATATTTTAAAATCCAGTAAAGAAAGTGAAGTTTCTAGAGCAAATATGAAATAAATGTTCAAAATATTATTTAGTATATAATATTTTTAAGCTTTACTGAAGAATAATTTACAAACCACAGAATTCACCCATTGTGGGTATGTCTTATTTAGTAATTCATCTCTTGTTCCTATTAGTATATTTATATAAATTCTGATCTTTTATATACATCGTGGTCAGAGAGCTTGTTCATGATGCCTCTGCATCTTACTTACTATCAAACTCTTCTGCTGCTGGGCCGGGCCTTCAGTTTTTGGTCCAGCTTCATGTCAGAGACCTCATAGTTTCACATGCAGGTTACAACTCTGATTTCTCCCATCCTCTGTCCAGAATATTGAGAATTTAGGGGAGATGTTAGTTGGCTTTTGCGGCAGGACAGCAGCTGTAATTTAACTTTGAGACCTGTGTGCTCTTAACCTTTCGCAGACCCCTAGTGGGTGTTAAATCCTAATTATGGGTAACCAGCAAGATTGCACCTGAAAATGGTTTCATAAAAGACCAACAAGAACGTTTTGCCCAACGTATTGCCCAACAAGAACGTTTGAGCATAATAAAGTAGTAATTCACGCTGGTTTCATTATACCCTGCACAAGCTTTTAGTTCTGTTTAGCAATGGGAGGGGACCAAGGAATGGGGGGATACAGAGAGAACGTGGTAGAATCTGTTGAGATAAATAAGGTGCAAGTGAGACTGGTGTGAGGATCGTTAGGATAGACTCCCACCCTTTATAGAAACCAGTAAAACCAGGCGTGGAGTTAGCACTGCTGGTTTACCTTGTCCTGGATTGAACTGAAACTAAAGCCAGAAGGACTCCAAATTCAAGTGTGAATCTGGACAGCTTGGGTCTTTCCGCTGGAGCCTCTGTCTGGGGTGCCCATACCTGTGGCATTATCCATTTCTCACGACCAACACAGAGGGCGTGTAATCACTCTGTCCTGCCATCTCTCACTGCCAACTCATCTCACTTTTCTGTCCTGGCAGAAATTGGCTGGCGGGCAGAATTTCTCCCTGCAGACCACTCTCTGTCAGAGTTTGAGTTTGATGTCATCATTGGAGCCGATGGCCGCAGGAACACGCTGGAAGGTGAAGACTCTTCTTCTTCTTGGGGCTGAGGATGGAGGGATGGGAGTGGGAAAGGGTGTATCAGGAAGGGTGTGGAGAAGGGGGGCAAGATGGCAGGTGCCAAAGCTGGATGGGGGTCTTGATAGAAGGCCAGACTGCCCTGCTGTGCCTGAGGCTGAGTGTTTAGAGAACAGCCATTTAATTCTTTCTGAACCTCTGTTTTCCCAACTATAAAATATGGATAATAATAGAACCTCTCAGAACATTGCTATAAGGGCTGGGAAAATGTAAAAATGTTTTATAAAAGAAAGACACCATGGAAATTAAAAGAAAAAATCAACATACATTTACTGAGCATCTGCCAGTGTGAAAGCCATGGTGCTAAGCGCTTTCATACTTACTTCTTCCAACTAAGAGAACCATTTTCCTACTCTTCATGGTACAGGTTTACCGTGAAGTATAATACCCCAGAAGGAGGACCCCATCTCTTCTCATAACTTTAAAGCACGCTCACCGCTGGGCAGTAAGATAAGTTTTGCCCAAACTGTCAAAGAACAAAACAGTGCCTCTCTACTTCTAAATTTGGAAGCGTTAACATGTTTTTAGGGAAGAATCTAGTCAGGTTGAGAGAGGAAGAAACGCCATTGCCGAGAAATGCCTTCAATCACCTCCACTCCAGCCCCAAGGTTAACTGGTGCACAGGTTATACTAATTTGCGCCAGCTGTACTAATTTAAGACCCTGGGTTGAGGACAGAGTGGTCCCATATGGCGTCTCTTGGGCTGGGGACAGGTCTGCTTTCTGAGCTTGCCCTGCTCAAGGGCTGCAGGCTGCAGATGTCTGCTGGGGAGGGCACCTTCTCTGAGGACAGAACACCCTCCCTAAACTAGGGCTGATCTCACAGAACTCAGGATGTGTAGTCTGCCTAGCTGAGGCACTTCCCACCTGCTATAGACCCGCTGCTCCTTTCCTCTTTCTTCACTTCCATACCCGCTCCCCCGACCCAAGCATTCAATAACGGATATCAAACAAAAAAAAATTTAAGCTGCCAACCTGAATGCTGTACTGTTAGAATTTTTGAGCCCATTCTGATGGTTTGAGAAAACTGTAAGTGTGAATATAAAAATCCAGGATCCATGCTCAGCTTTGAGGGATGGTTTGATACGTTGTGAACATGAAAAGCAGGGCAGGAAGGGGGCGAACCACTTGAGCAACTGAGGACCAGGTAAGCAGACTAGAGCAGGGTTCCCAATGGGCACTATTGGCAATTGGGGGCCAGTTTTTGTGGTGGGGACTGTCCTGTGCGTTGTAGGATGCTTAGCGGCACCCTCAGTTGTGGCCACCAGAAGCGTCTCCACACTTGGCCAAAGGCCCCAGGGGGGCAAAATCACCCCAGTTAGATACTAGAGACTAGTGGCCATTTTGACCATTTCCACAAAGGTCTAATGAAGAATCAAAATGAGGGAGTAATGAATAGAAACCCAAGGTTATTTTTCTTTGTATCTATTTATTTCATTTATTTTATTTTTGGCTGCGTTGGGTCTTCGTTGCTGCGTGTGGGCTTTCTCTAGTCATGGCGAGCGGGGGCTACTCTCCTTGTGGTGCGCGGGCTTCTCATCGCAGTGGCTTCTCTTGTTGCGGAGCACGGGCTCTAGGTGCGTGGGCTTCAGTAGTTGTGGTATGCGGGCTCTGTAGTTGTGGCTCGTGGGCTCTAGAAGGCAGGCTCAGTAGTTGTGGTACACGGGCTTAGTGGCTCCGCAGCATGTGGGATCTTCCCGGACCAGGGCTCGAACCCGTGTCCCCTACATTGGCAGACGGATTCTTAACCACTGCGCCACCAGGGAATCCCAACCCAAGGTTTTTAGTCAAAGGGATTTTTGACAAAGAAGTTTGGGAATCGCCATGAGGCTTCAGTGTATGGTAAGCAAATGTGAGGGGAATTCCCACAGGTGCTGAAGACAATGGTTCTGTCTGCTAGCAAGACAAATGCCTTGCATTAAGCAAAGTAAACAGCAGTACCTGGGGTGGAGGGGAAGTTCAGGACTACAGGAAAAGACAGATGCTAAAAAGAAAGCTGATTAGAAGGAGGTGGTCCACTGAAACGGGACCACCTGCTTGTGATCCTCTGTGTAACTGCCTGTGATATTGTGGTTTATAATAAGGCAATTATATTTGGTCTTTGTCCCCTTTCTGGCACAGCTACCCAAACCCTTGGAATTTCCTGAGCGATAAGGGCAAATAGGAGCATTTTTTGTTATGATATTTGGCCTCTTGTCCGTGGTTCCTGAAATCAATTCAGAGCCATACGGGTGAAATGGGTGTCTTGTTATTCATAACAAGCTCCTTTTCACACCGAGTTTATGTTAATGAAGAGAGTTTTGGAAAGCACCTAAGGAAGGGAGGGGACTGGTTGCCAGGGGAGCCAAACAAGTGATTAGAGGGTTGGAACTTTCAGTCCCACCCTCTGACCTCCTGGGCGGGGAGAGGGGCTGGAGATTGAGTTCAGTCACCAATGGCCAGTGATTTAATCAATCAAGCTTCTGTAATGAAGCCTCCACAAAAACCCAAAGGGTACAGTTTCCGGGTTGGTGAACACGTTGTTTGGAGAGGGCGTGAAAGCTCCATGCCCTTTCCCCATAACTTGTTCTAAGCATCTCTTCCAACTGGCTGCTCCTGAGTTGTTTAGGAAGTAAGATGTTCTCTGAGTTCTGAGAGCCACTCTAGAAAATTAATCAAATCCAAGGAGGGAGTCCTTGAACCTACAATCTATAGCTGGTTAGTCAGAAGCACAGGTGACAACATGGGCTTATAATTGGCTTCTGAAGTGGAGGGCAATCTGGTGGGACTGAGCCCTTAACCTGTGGGATCTGATGCCATCTCTGAGTAGATCGTGTCAGAATTGAGTTGAAGTGTAGGACACCCAGCTGCTGTCCTGGAATTGCCTGTCGGCGTGGGAGGAAAAAATAACCCATATTGTAATTGGGTGCAGAATTCTTATGGCCATTAAAAAGCGATTTCAATGTATACCATTGAAAACTGTAAGAACCTCGATTAATCACTGAACTAAAATAATTGCAAGTTAGAATTCCATCTATTCATTATACATTTATTGAGTGTGTACCAAGTGCCAGTCACTATGGACTGGAGGTAGAAAGAAAATTTGTTAAAATCTCTGTTGCACAGGAATTCAGTCTCATAATTCTACTGTTCAAAGGGGGGGGGGGAAACATGAGAAATGCTGACAACGTAGTTTTAATTGTATAAGTTTAAAGTGCAGATGGGTCTTTCATGAGACTACCTTGCAGCAATGCCTAACACATCCTCTAAAGGATGAGCCCTGTGATTGCCCATTGGAGAAGCACAGTTTAGCCTTTTGTTTGTGGAAGCCTAACAGGGATAATTGGTCCTATTAATTTTAGAAAAGGAAAAAATCCCACTGACTTTGAAAGGCCTCCAGCGGGTTTTCTCCTCGGGGACAAACCTCAGCATTTCTGCCTGTCCCCTGTTCTCTAGATCCAAAGTTCTGGTTTCACTGGCCTGTGGGCCATCTGAGAATAGCTTTCTCAGTAATCTTTTCCAGTTTTCACACCAAATCCAGAAGAAAGACCCACTTTTCCTCTTTTCCTCCCACAGGGTTCAGAAGAAAAGAATTCCGTGGGAAGCTGGCTATTGCGATCACCGCCAACTTCATAAACAGAAACAGCACAGCTGAGGCCAAGGTGGAAGAGATTAGCGGCGTGGCTTTCATCTTCAATCAGAAATTTTTTCAGGATCTTAAAGAAGAAACAGGTGGGACCCTCACCTTTCTCCAAACCAGGCCATTGTCCGTGCTTCTCTGTAGCGTACAGGGGTTGGGGGAGGAGGGCACTCAGCTTTCCCAGCTCTTGGGGACAGGAGACTCACGCTGATAAAGTGGAAGCAGGGATCTCTCTTTAGGATTAATAATGGGCAGGATTCCTTCGGGGACAAGAGGGATGCTTGAGGGAAAGTTCTAGATGTTGTACATGAAAATAGATAAACATTTATTTACTCAGGAGACATTTACTGAGTGCCCATTGAATGCCCGCACTCAATGTCATGGGATACAAAGTTGAGGTTGACACGGTACCCTCCCAATAGTGGTTCCTTGTCTAGGGAGGGACAGCTACGGAAACCATCCTAATGCAGGCTGGTGAATCTAGGCCCGACGCCAATATGGAGATCCCAGAGCGCTCTGAGGGGGAGCCAGTAACCTGTGGGTGGTCCCTGAAGAAGCATAGGTGCTTTTGTCAGTGCGCCCGCTGCCCTTTCCCTCAGGAACAGTCAGGGATGCCGGCGGAGGCGGGGCACGACACTCACCCAGGGGCATCAGTTGTCCCCAAACCATAGGACTTGAAGAAAGAAGGGATTCATTCATTTACTCAACAAATATTTATTGAACACCTACTATGTACCAAATGCTGTTCAAGGGCGTGAGATAGAGCAGTGGGCAAAACAAGCAAACCACCCCCTCGGAGCTTATATTCTATGGGTTGCGGAGGGACCATCAATAATCAAATAACATGTCAGGTGGTCTACAAGGATAGTGGAGAAAAAAATAAAGCAGGGTGAGGGCGAAGAGGGATGAAATTCCTGCTCCCAATTAAGTAAATTTCAGATATTTTCCCTTTTTGACCTGATTTGGAAATATATATATTTCTCCGTGGAAAGGCAGTGTAACGATGTTACATAGAAGTTTTGTACTAAAAATAAATCATTAACACCCAGCACCACCTAGCACAGGAACAGTCCTCATTTTCATGTAGTCCTTTTCGGTAATTTTCCAGCTGCATCCTTTTTACATGGCTAGAGCTTTTGCCATAGAGTCAATCCTGTTATTCTCCTTTTCTCATTCAGCATCACATGTTAAATACTGTCCACTGTGCCCAGTCCTACTGATGGTCAGGTTTGTCGGAATAGCTCTTGAAGTGGATATATTGTCACCCACTGCTGAAGCATTTAAACCAGGGGTTGGCAAACCTACCATGTGTTTTTGTATTGCCTTCAAGTTAAGAATGGTTTTTCATATATTTTGAATGGCTGCAGAAAAATCAAAAGAAGAAATTTTGGGGACAAATTGAAAATTTATGAAATTCAAGTTTTACAGTCCATAAATAGAGGTTTATTAGAATGCAGCCAGGCCGCTTTGTTTACCTTGGTGCCATGAGGGCTTTCGACACAGACCGGATGGTCCACAAAGCCCAAAATATTTACTCTCTGGCCCTTCACGGAAAAAGTTTGCACACTTCTGATTTAAACCTTTCAGTTATTTACTGTTACCAATAAAACTACTTCTTTTGGATTATTTCCGTAAGATAGCTTTCTAGGAATGGGATTAGTTATTGAGCCAGACTCTGCTTCTTACTGGCCACAGCAATGTGTGTCCACTGCATGACCCTCTGAGTGTCACTATGGTGGCATTATTTTATTAAAAAAAAAAAGTATTTCCTTCCAGCATATTATGTCCTTTTGAATGATTTAAGAATTCTCCAGCCCTCTCTTCCCCTCAAAAACCAAGAAAATAAATGCTTAAATAAACCACCAAATATAAATTATGACAGGACATCAAGTTTGTTTTTCCAAATGTTTCAATGAGCTTCCTTTGCACTTTGCAAAGGTCATCACCTTTGGCCATTGTTCGACAACAATGCCCCTCACAGAATGAGAGCGATGAATTTCCTCAGATCCTCTGGGGGGCCCTGTGCATTGATGGCTGTTTCCTATTTAACAGTAATAAAGGGGTTTCCATGGTTACCCAGCACGCCTCTGTGATAACTGCTGATAAGTTGCCTTGCCTCTGTTCCTTTCTCTCCCTTCAAAGAAACCAAACCAGTGGTTCTCAAACTTGAGTGTGAACAGAATCACCTGTAAGGCCTGTTCAAGCACAGATTGCTGGCCAGACCCCCAGAGTTTCCCATTCTGTAGGCCTGGGGTCGGGCTCCAGTTATTTGCGTTTCTAATAAGTCCTCAGGTGATGCTGCTGCTGCTGCTGGCTAGGGATCCTACTTTGAGAAACACTGAGCTACGCTGTCATCTTACGGCATTGTTTTAAGGCAGAAACCTAGTCTATAAAGTCTTTTGCAATTGGTGGAAAGCACAGAAAGATACAACCCAGTCCTCTGATTGAGTTTTTCTACCAGGGCACCTGGGTTTTCACACATAACAGGGGGATGGTGGAAATGTCCCTTAGCAGTCTTCGGAGAATTCACACAGCTCTTTGCATCTCTGGTCACATGGAGGAAACGGTGGATGGGACTTGGAATCAGACAGGCTGGGGTTCAAATCCTGGTTCTGTTGCCACTTAGCTGCCATGCCACAGACAGCACTGTGCCTTCCTACAGCACATACTCAGCTGTGACTTGGAAATACTGGTCTACAGCCCCAAAGGGCTTTATGAGTTTTAAAAGAAACAGTGGCTAGGGGACTTCCCTGGTGGCGAGGTGGTTAAGAATCCGCCTGCCAATGCAGTGGACACAGGTTCGGGCCCTGGTCCGGGAAGATCCCACGTGCTGCAGAGCAACTAAATCCGTGTGCTGCAACTACTGAGCCGGTGCCCTAGAGTCCATGAACCACAACTGCTGAAGCCCGCGTGCCTAGAGCCTGTGCTCCGCAACAAGAGAAGCCACCGCAATGAGAAGCCTGCACACAAGACCCAGTGCAGCCAAAAATAAATAAATAAATTTATTAAGAAAAAGAAAAAGAAACAGTGGCTTAATCATATTGCAATATATAGCGCAGTGGTTAAGAATCCGCCTGCCAATGCAGGTGACACGGGTTCGAGCCCTGGCCCGGGAAGATCCCACATGCTGCGGAGCAACGAAGCCCATGCGCCACAACTACTGAGCCCACGTGCCTAGAGCCCGTGCTCTGAAACAGGAGAAGCCACCACAATGAGAAGCCTGCGCACAGCAACAAAGAGCAGCCCCCGCTCACCGCAACTAGAGAAAGCCTGCTCATAGCAATGAAGACCCAACGCAGCCAAAAATAAATAAATAAATAATAAAAAAAAAACATAATTAGTATAAAAAAATTTTTTTAAATGTATCAAATCAACATGTACACCTTAAACTTACACTATGTTATATCTCAATTTAAAAAGAAAAGAAGTAGTATCTTTGTGGAACTGTGAAAGCTAGCTGTGGTGACTAGGGTAAATTCTGGCACTTGATCTTATCTTTGCTCGCCTTGTATGTCTTAGAAACTTGTCTAACACCAATATTCTGCAGGTAAATAGTGAGACCTGTAATGAGGCAAAGCAGGGCTCCTGACACACAGTAGGCGCTGAGGAAATAATACTGAGCCCATGAACCTTCTCTTTTCAGGGATTGACCTTGAGAACATTGTTTACTACAAGGACTGCACCCACTATTTTGTCATGACTGCCAAGAAGCAGAGCTTGCTTGACAAGGGTGTCATCATTAACGTACGTATCGCTTGGCTATGATGTCCTGTCTTTCCCTTTGTGACCTGGGCTGGCAGCATCAGCGAGTGTGGGAGCAGATGTCATCCTGCCAGAAACTGAGTAATGGGGGGAAGAGGGAAGGGACCACCATCCACCACGCCCTTCTCCTTGGTGGTGCGTGAGTGTTGGATGGAGGAGCCCACACGAACAATAGAGGCAGAGGTGTTTCTGCAGAGAGCTGGGCTGGTGCGGGAGGGGGAAAATGCTGAAATTCTTACCCAGGTGTTAGTGTGGGTTCTTAACCACTGAGAGATCAGCTGAGTCTTTTCCTTTCAAGTGTCTCATTTATCCCTGCCTCCTTTTCTGGGAGGTCACACACATACTTTGGAGGCAGATGGGGGCTCCTTGTCCTAGCGGGATCCAGGCAGTTTCACTTGTGAATTTCACGCTGCAGCCCCCTTGTCATGGTGTGGGGGAAAGCCCTATTGCAGTCAAGAAGGCTCAAGTTGAATCTTCGCTCTGCCACGTATTAACTCAGGACTGTGACTAAGCTGTTTGCCTTCTCTGAACCTCAGTCTTCTTGTCTGCAGAATAGGAATAATAGTTTCTAACTAAAAGGATTGTTCAGAGGAATAAATTTTAAAACGTATACAGAGCGCTTGGCATGTAGCAAGTTGGTAGATTCCCTCCATAACTTCTCTGCCTGGTTTGGACACTTGCTTTTTTGTCCTGCTGGCTTCCTGGCCTCTGCTTCCTGCCTTTGCACCTTCATGCTTACACAGAGAGCAGGGCTGCAAGGAGGAAGCACGTGGAGCGGCCAGCCCCAGGCTGGCACCTTCTTTGGTCAGGTTTCAACCCCTCCAGAGACCCTGTTCCTGCAGCTGCCGCTGCTGCTCTATGTACCCTTAAGATAAGGATCATGCAGTCCAAGGTCAGCCTGCTCTTGGGATGTCGGCCTGTA
The DNA here is from genome assembly GCF_028023285.1 of Balaenoptera ricei. Lineage (NCBI taxonomy): Eukaryota > Metazoa > Chordata > Mammalia > Artiodactyla > Balaenopteridae > Balaenoptera > Balaenoptera ricei. Next base: position 69,619,198 of record NC_082646.1, read on the forward strand.
GCCCAGGCAGCACGGTGACCATTCATTGCTGCTTGTCAGAGAAGAATGTGCCTATCCTCACGCCAGCTTGTGCTGGCAGCTGGCTGGGCAGCTTTAGTAACCCAGCCCTCCCCTGGGCCTCCTCTACATCAGCTCAGGGCTTTGCTGAGAGCCCGAGTTGCTGGACAGAAGGCTGGGAATTGGCGGGGAGGGCGGGGGTGGGGTTGAATGAAGCCTACTTAGCACAGTCAGCAGATGTGCGAGCAGTGGTTTTCAGTATCTGGTGCCCCACTGCTGACCCGGTCTGGGGGAGGTGAGGCCATGTCCCCATTTTCCCTCTGTTCCACAGGTGTCCCTCCCAAAGTTACCTCCCCTATTGGGATGCCTGTGTCAGATAGGGAAGGACTATTTGGGGTCCAGGGTGCAGGCGCAGAGGGTACCTTTGCAGAGGAGGGTCTAGGGAGGCTCTTGTTATCCCACCCCTGGAAAGTCAGGCCAAGTTTGACTTGGGGTTCCTATTTCACTGGCTGAGTACTCTGGCCTGCTGAGATGCTAAGGTTCCCCCAGGTCATCCCAGGGTGTTTGTCCTGGCCACAACATGTTGCTCATGGTGACTTGATTTTTTGGCAGTTGTCAAAGCCCCTCCATGCTCCCCTCTCAGGCTGTGTGTCATGGCACAAGTGGGTGGGAGCTCCTCGCTCTGGTCCCATAATTACTGCAGGAGCTGGGAGCAGATCCCAGGCCCACAGTTGTCCTCATCAAGGCCTCCCTTCTCCCTCAGAGAATCCAGGAGTATCAGCTGAGCTGGTGCAGAGGGCCCTCTAGGTATAAGACATGAACTCTAGAAACTGGAGGCCATGGCTGGACATGGGAGAACTGGACACCATTTGGTTCAGGAGCCCTGGCTTGAGTCTCCAGGTGTCCAGCCAAGCTCTGTAGCATTTGCATAAGCTGGGAGCTGACCCCTCTACCCCTCTACCCCTCTACCCCGAGCTACTTAAATTACCATTTTTCTCTCGCTCCCAGAGGAATGGCAAGTCCTCTGTTTTCCTGTCCCTGTATGGGTCAGTGTCTTCCTCGAGACGCAGAAGGTGCCGAGTGAATGTTTGTTGAATGACTGACTGACCTGCTTCCCCATCTATTCCTGCTGATCTCTGGGCCTCTTTCTATGACTACTGAAGGGAGAGTAAAGTTTCTCCTCAGGAAACCCTGCCTCTGGGCTCCCAGCTGTGTCCGTCCTTCCTGGCCCCTGCCTCTGCTGGTCCATGCACACACAGGCTTGGTCTCACCTCAGTAGGAGGGAGCTTGGTTGCCAGATGTGTGAGGTGGATGGAAACACGTCACAGCTGGTCTCTCAATGCCGAGTCCACCCTCATTTGAAGCAGTGAACAGACATTGTCTGACCTTCTCTTCTGGTCTACAGCTTCTTTCCAGCTTTTCACTTGGGGTGACTAGTCTTCCTGTTGGATTCCCCACCCTTCTCTCATGTTTACTGCTTCCCTCTCTCCCTCCCCACCTCCGTCTAGGACCCAGCCTCTCTTCAGTTCCCTGGGCCTGTGCAAAATGAGGTCCAAATTCGCCCCCTGCCTTTATCTTCATTTAGCACTCCCTTCCTCAGCTCTGCCCACTTTATTACAGCCCTGTTCCCACTTTTTCTCTCTCATCCTTGTTCTCATCTGTTCCCTACAAGTCTGTTCTGCCATCCGCCCACTCACCTGGGACCTCCTGCCCTGCAAGGCCCTTTGACTTCTCCCAGCAGCCCTGGGCCAGGTGGCTGTCATCCCGGCACAGCCGGGGGGTCTGCCCCTTGGCCAGGTCTCCACAGTCCTGCGTGTGGCTTCAGCACCAGCTGCCACCTTCATCATACAGTGTCCACATTCATCCACCACCCGGTCCTCCGCGGGGGTTCTTGTGGCATGTTTTGAAGGGGGGGTATTTTTGAGATTTCTCCATTCACTCTTCCACACCTTCAAGAAGGAGAGTGATTATGTGATGTAAGAATAGATATGAGAAAGGAAAGCGAATAATACGAGCTCCAGCCTGGACTCCATGACCTGACAAAGGGCTCTTGGGCCAACACTGGGTTCCATTTAGTTGATGTGGCTTGAATGTGGAAATATTAGAATTTCTGGGAAATCATGGCTGTTGGGAAAATTGCCACAGTAGGTCACTGTTTGTAGTTGAGGCTGTGCCTTCTTAGACCTTTCTAAATGCCCTTGCTGGTGCCCTCGGTGGGTCTGGGATCACTTCACCATATGGTGTGGTTTGTGCCATCATGATTTATTAGGGACAGGAATTCCCAACCATTGAGAACTTCCCAATTCCTAGGCTTTGGGCTAGGGAGTCATGTCCACGGTCTCATTCAGTCCTCACGTGGTCCTATATAGGGAGTAGATTTTGTTAGTCTCATTTTACAAATTCAAATTTTACAAGTGAGATTACGGAGAGTCAGAAAAGTTCAATAACTTGCCCAAATTTATGCAGTCAGTAAACAGAGATGGAATTTGACCTGTTGATCTCACTGACCCAAGGCCTGTGTTGGTCTTATACACTAGTCCCTGCCCCCTGCCCCAAGGATTTGCATTTTCTGTGTCTCCTTTTGGGAAAGATAGTCTTTTAGTTTCTATAGCCACACAATGAGCAGATTGGACTCTGGGAGACATCCTATAGTTCATTGCCAGTGTCCCTCCAGGGTGGATATCCTAGTCCTCTAAGCTCAGGATTCTCTACCTCCCAGCAGGGAAGTGTAACAGTTAACACTGTAAGAGCAAAGCAGAGCCCCGAGGAGCCCTCAGCCTGTTGAGAAAAGGGTAACTGATCGTGGAGAGGAAGTTTGAGAGTTATGCCAATTACCCATTTCTTTTTCGGACTTGTTTGACCACTAGCCGCAGCATTTCTGGACCACATTAGCTTAGCTTAGTCTGTTATAAAATCAGTCTTACTCATTTGCTCTTTTGTCTTTTAGTTTCACTGAAAGTTATCACAAGAAGCAGCCACATGAAATATGCTTCTATATTTGCTGCAGGATCATTACTGAGTACACGGTTCATGACTACACAATGTTCTCTGTCAAAATTCCTATGTCAGACAGTTCTTTTAGAATTTAGTGCCAGGAAAAAATATCCTCCCCTAGGAATTTCTATGCTTCCTTCTTTCTGATAAAGAAAGCCCTGTATATATCACATTTCCCTTTTGCCTTGGATGCCAGGAAGCTCAAAGCCAAATTTTTTTTAAAAATTTATTTAATTTATTTATTTTTGGACGCGTTGGGTCTTCTTTGCGGTGCGCGGGCTTCTCATTGTGGTGGCTTCTCTTGTTGCAGAGCCCAGGCTCTAAGCCCAAGGGCTTCAGTAGTTGTGGCTCGCGAGCTCTGAAGTGCAGGCTCAGTGGTTGTGGTACATGGGCTTAGCTGCCCCGCGGCATGTGGGATCTTCCCGGACCAGGGATCGAACCCATGTCCTCTGCATTGGCAGGCAGATTCTTAACCATTGCGCCACCAGGGAAGCCCAAAGCCAAATTTGATGCTTAATCATAACTCTGTTAACGTTCACAGATGGCTGATTTGGTTCCTCTTTATTCCCTTGGCCCCGATTTTCTATTTGTTTTGATTAGCCTCTCTGCAAGTCCATTCCATGTCCTTTTACAAAGAAGTAGGTATGACTCCTTGCCCTTTTGAGGGGCAGGTTGCTATACTGTGCTCTTGTTCTTTCCCCCAGGACTATATCGACACAGAGATGCTGCTGTGTGCAGAGAACGTGAACCAGGACAACCTGCTTTCCTATGCACGCGAAGCTGCAGACTTCGCCACCAATTACCAGCTGCCGTCTTTAGACTTTGCCATGAACCATTACGGACAACCCGACGTGGCCATGTTCGATTTCACCTCTATGTACGCCTCCGAGAATGCAGCCCTGGTGCGCGAGCGACAGTCACACCAGCTGCTCGTGGCCCTGGTGGGCGACAGCTTGCTTGAGGTACCGCCTGCTTTTGGAGCCCCCTAATTCCTGCTGGAAGACAGATCCCCACATTGCTATTCTAACTGGCAGCATCTGCTGTCCTGCAGCCCAAGAGAAGGACAGGCTCTCAGCCAACTGGCAGGACTCTGCCGAGCCCGTCCTGGCCTCAGAGCCTGACCTTTGATGAAATTTAGAGGGGTCGGTTCTGCCTGTATACAGGCAGGAACACTTCCTCTTGCCCCTCTGGGTTTTTCTGGGCTGACTTCTCGGTTGAAGTACAAAATTAAGCGGCCCAGGTCAGGCCATCCTTCCCAGAGCGTGCAGATCTGCAGCTGGTTGGAGACTTCTTCCTCCTCTGGGTGGATTTCTGTGGCCTTTTCAGCATCGAGTTTGAATAGGAACAAGAAAAGAGTGTGGGCCCCAAAGTCCATGGCCTCCCTGCTCAAAATTCTTCCCAGAAAATCTGCAGATGCTAGGATTCTTACATTAAATGAATGATTTCAGAAAGGGTAAATTTTTATCTTAATGTAAGCACTGACCAAAAAATGTTGATGTATTTATCTGAAGTTAGCATCAAATTTCAAACCACGCTTTGGGTGCACACGGAACAGTTTAGTTAGAACTTAGCTTGGTGAATCAATGCTTGGTCACCACTGTGTGCGGACTCGAACCTAAGCTCCTTGCTTAAGCACTCAGCACCCCCTCTGCTTCTGTCCCAATCCTCCCTCCCAGCTTTCTCTCTCCTGGTACTCCCCACCCGTGCTCTCTGCTGCACCCAAACCAGACGGGCTGTTTTTCCATCCGGCTCCGTCATTTTCCCGCCACCAAGCCTTTGCCCACACTGTTCCGAACGGATCAAGATCAGAATCCTATTCATTCTTTAAAATCAGCACGAATGCAACTCTTCCCTGAAGCATTCCTTGATTTCTGTCTCCCCCGCCCAGGGTGGTTTTGCCTCTGCCTTTTTGAGCCCCCAAAGCAATTTTGCTATTCCCGTGTCATAGCACCCTTGCATATGACTTTGTGCTACAGCTATTGGTGTTTGTGGTGAGTCCCAGTGGGCTGCCTGTCACCTCTCTGTCCCCCCAGTGCCTCGCACAGGCCTGGCAAACACCAAGTGCTGTATAGAATGGGATGGCAGGCTGGGGATCACTGGAATCAACTAGAACTTTGCATGTGTCCTTTGCAGCCGTTCTGGCCGATGGGCACCGGCTGTGCCCGCGGCTTCCTGGCAGCCTTTGACACGGCGTGGATGGTGAAGAGCTGGGACCAGGGCACTCCTCACCTGGAGCTGCTGGCTGAAAGGTGAGTATTGACAGCAGGACCCTCAGCTGGAGGCAGGGCCGGGTCAAAACTCAGGCAGGAGAGGGAGTGAGGCTGGATGAACCTGGAGCCTCTGCCCCCTCTCATCTGCCTTCCCACATGTGGCCTGATTTCATCATTGGGGTCCCCAAGGAAACGTTCTCTGTCATGATCTACCTCCCCCAGTGACTTTCCGTGGGGGCCAGGCCCTTAAGCCCTGGATGCCAAAGAGAAATCTTCATCCAGGGCGGCCCTGAAGTTGGGGTTCTTGGCACTGCTGAGACACTGAGGAGCCAGAATGGGTTTAGGGGAAGCTTCCATTGCAGCACTGAGTCCCACTCTGTTGGGGGCTGGGTGCTCTGACCTCCCAGGCCTCTTCTGCTGCTGAGATCCTGGGCTTCCTCCCAGACCCCTGCTGCTGGCCACGTGGCTGTGACAGCTGGTGGACCAGGATAAGTCAGGGCTGGCGGGTGGGGACGGGCCCCTGCTGGTCTTGGGTGTGGAGACCTGTGGTCATGGGGGACCAGCCACAGGAGGCAGCGTGGCTGAGTGGCAGTTATAGCAAAACCACAGGTCTCTGGGCTGCCAGCTCCGAGTCCCTGCCCTCTGCTCCGGGGAGGAGGCCAGCCTCACCACCTCCCAGGGTCCCTCCTGCTTCCCCTTGACCGTGTTGACCCTCCCCCGCTTTGCAGATCTCGAGAACCAGGAGGGCCAGGCATTGCTGGGAAGGGTTACGCAAACACAGATCTAAGAAGCTCTTGGGAGCAGGGGAAGGCGGGTGGAGGGGAGGAGTGGAGAGAAGGCCGGAGGCTGCAAGAGCAATCCTTGACCCCTCTGCTCTGCCTTCCTCCAGAGAAAGTCTTTACCGGCTGTTACCTCAAACGACCCCAGAGAACATCAACAAGAACTTTGAGCAGTACACGCTGGACCCGGGGACGCGGTACCCAAACCTCAACTCAAACTGCGTCAGGCCCCATCAGGTAAGGCCTTGCCTGGAGTCCTGTGTGGGTCACCAGGCGCTGAGCGGTGAGAAGTGGGGGGTCACCTAAAATCTTGGCACATCTTTGGGACCCAGGCCACCATTGCCTCTTGGCCCAAAGGTGAGGCCAATTCCTCTCTCTGGGAAAGCCATAGAGTAAAGCAGAGTCAGCATCTCTCTAGCCAACAGGAGAGAACTAGAACACATGTAAGTGTGTGTCCACATATGTACATGTATTTACGTGTGTTTATTTGTCACTGAGCATATGCATTGCTGAGCATACCTCTCTCAAATAATCTACTTGATCAAATATCAAGTTCTTTCCATCCGAGGTCCTAGAGTCTATTTTTTCTCCCATTGACTTAGAGTCACACAAGTGTGCAGTCAATAGCACAAAGAATGGTGTGAATTTTAAAAATCAGCCAATTACATATATTCACACTCGAGTTCCCCCACATTTGGGTGGATGACAGATCCGCAGCTCTGTTTCAAGTTGCTGGTTCCCTTGCTGAAGGTCATGTCCTTCGGTGAGAGAGGAAAAGGGCAGCCAGTGTTGATGAGTGGGTGGGGTGGGTTCAGTGACCCTGCAACGACTAGGGTTTGGGGAAAAACTAGCAGACAGCTGTGTGTCCTCTCTCGCTCCTAGGTGAAGCATTTGTACATCACTAAAGAGTTGCACCAGTGCCCTCTCGAGAGGCTGGGCTCAGTGAGGAGATCCGTCGGCCTCTCCAGGCGGGGTAAGTGGCCCTCCTGGGACCCCAGCTTTGCAGGGAGGAGGCCTGCTAGGTGACCACTGGGGCACAGGCCCTGCAGCCAGCCTGGCTCTGATCCAGTGACCTGCATGACCTTGGCCAGGTGCCTCTGCTCTCTGCACTTCACTTTCCTCATCTGTAAAACCGGGACAAGGACAATACCAACCATAAGATCATTGTGTGGGTTAGAGGCGAGCGCTTGGCACATTAAAGTGAACCGGAATGACTTCCCTGGGACTTGCTTTTCTTTTCCTGTTGTTGCCAGTATGAGGAGTCTTGTCTCCCAGCTAGATAACAAGCTCCGTGCGCTTCACTCTTTTCCTGGTCTTCCAGGGCCTGGCACAGTGCTGGGCACAAGGCTGGTGCTCAGTGCGGAGGGAAGGGATGATTAAATGACCAGCTTCCCAGCGTCCACCCGGCTGTGCTCAGGTCACCATCCTGCTTAAAGACACACCTGGCTTCCACTGCCTGCCCAGACCTTGCATCCTGCCCGCCACTGGGCAAACTCAGCCTCACCAGCCACTCCTCCCTGCCTTCCACACCCACACGCCCTGCTGCTGCCGGCCTTTAATAAACCATTTCACATAACATGGCAGGCTTCTCTAGATTCTTTGCCATGGCACAGTCGTTTTTGTTTTCCTGGAGATCTCCTTCTGTCCTAGACACTCTTCTAGAAGCAGTCAAATGCACCTCCTCCATGACCCTTTCTTTGGCGAGTTCCCCTGCCCTGGTAGACTCTGGCAGACCCGCTCATGTGCTCCCCTGGCATTGGGTTTCTCTGTTATTGTCACCCACCGCTGCGTCTGTCTTCCCCACAGGATAAGCATGTTGTTGGCAGAGTCCATGTCATCCTCGCCTCTATGTTCCTAGCCTCTAACCAGGACCTGGCCAGAGGGGGTCTCAGGAACTCTTTCCTGCAGGAGAGCATGCTTCCTGTCCCAGCATCCTGCCCTCCTGCATGCTCTTGACAGGACCCCCTCATGGGGCTGCAACTGTGCCCACAGCCCCTTGCCTCAGTGCTCTTCCTCCCGGTCCCCACCCGTGGTGGCCGACAGAGCGGGTCCCCAGGGGAACTGCTGAGATTTTCGTAGAGCGCTTCACCACTGTCCGTCTCCTCTTGCTGCAGAGTCAGACATCCGGCCCAGCAAGCTCTTAACCTGGTGCCAGCAGCAGACCAAGGGCTACCAGCATGTCAACGTCACAGACCTGACCACATCCTGGCGGAGTGGCCTGGCCCTGTGTGCCATCATCCACCGCTTCCGGCCTGAGCTGATGTGAGTCTGGGGCCCAGCTGGACCTGGCGAGCCCCGCATGGCCCAAGGGGACCCTGGAGACAAGGGAGACCAGGGCTGTTCTAGATGTAGAATCTTCAGGACGTAGATCAGTATTTCTCTTTGCGTACTTTCAATTTGAATTTTTTCTTCAGTTTGTTCTTTTCCCTTTGCACCGATTATTCTGCCAGCAACTTGTTTGATCTGCGTTCCTTCTATGTAAGGAGCAGAATGACTCAGGCTCAGTGATTGATTGCACTCACACACCAAACCCCCTTCATTTGGGAAATTTGAGTGTTCACAGCTTGGAGCTCTACCCTCAAGAGAGGACTTGTGGGCAAGATCTAATTCTGGGGACCAGCTTGAGGGTTTTACAGCCAAAAGAATTAGATTTGTGACCCAGATCCGTTAGCTGTATAATGTTGGGCAAGCCCCTTATCTTCTCTGAGTTTGCCGTCTTCATCTATAAATCAGGAATAATGGCAGGGTCATTAGGAAGATTGGATTATGTTTGTGGAAATGCTTTGTGATGTTGAAAGCACAATACATCTATCATGTTGTGTTTAAATCAACTGCAGTGTAACCTCACACCCATGAGCAAATTCATCCAGAAGGCTGGATGGAAACCTAGTAAAGTTTATCAATTGGTACCTTTAGGAAATGAGGTTGCCTTGGGAAGGGGATGAGCCTCTCACCTCTTACTTTATATAACTTGATCCTTTTATTTACAAGAAGCCCATATCACTTTTGTAATTAACAGGAAAAGAACGTATGGGAACTATTGAAAAGTAAAGTAGTTCATAAGTTTTCCAGTCGTTTTCTGATTTTTTCATCCCAGGTAGCAAATGACATTTTCGTGGCCCAGATCTGATTGGTTCCACCCTGAGTGAGGACAGGGTTAGCGCCTTCTGGCTGAGCCCCCCTGAGGGGTGGGGGGTCGTGGTGGGGGGATTGGAGCAAGGGCCTTGTCACTTGCAGTGCTCCTTATGGCTGAGTTTGCTCAGCTCTGCACCCCTCTGCATCCTCTCCGAAAACTTCACCTTGTTCTGATTCCCCAGCAACTTCGACTCTTTGAATGAAGATGACACTGTGGAGAACAACCAGCTGGCATTTGACGTGGCCGAGCGTGAGTTTGGCATCCCCCCAGTGACCACGGGCAAAGAGATGGCCTCAGCCCCGCAGCCCGACAAGCTCAGCATGGTCATGTACCTCTCCAAGTTCTATGAGCTCTTCCGGGGCACCCCGCTGAGGCCTGTGGGTAAGGACCTGCTTTCAGGATGAGGCTTTGCCAGCCCCTGAGCCTTCTCTGCCCTGTGCCCGCATCTGGCTGCTCTTCACACTGATGTCCTCTGTTCTGGGGCTGACCCCTGCCCTCCCTTTGCCTTTGAGCCCAAACAAGGGTGGACCCCACACACCCAGACCCATGTATGTAAGTGGGTCCTGTGTGGCAGGTGCCACATGGGGCTGGCCTGCATCTGCCCTTGTCACCGGAAGATCACTGACAGAGCGGCACCAGCCCTCTCTGCAGGCCACTGACAGCTTCAGTTGCGGGTGAGGGAATTATTTTGGAGGGACCTTGTCTCAGTGACACCCTGTGAGCTCTGGGGGAGCAGTGGATGGATCTGGATCTCAGTCTTACTTTTATTTCCTAACAGATTCTTGGCGCAAAAACTACGGAGAGAATGCTGACCTCGGCATGGGCAAATCATCCATTTCTCATAACTATCTCAACCTCACGTTTCCAAGGAAGAGAACTCCACGTGTAAGTTTCGGCCTGGGTTTGTTTTGTTTCTTCTTACACGTGGATGGGTGAGGGGAAGGGAGATGCCACGTGCTGGGTCTGTTTACGCTGATAAATTACCCAAATCGAGTGCTCACGAAGACATGAGTCGAACTCAGTCAAGTTCCCCTGCACCATGTAGCCAGCTTCAGTGCCTTCAATGTGGTTATAGGAAGGGCAGGGTAGAGAGCAAAGAGGACATGCTGGTGAGTATTTTTAAAAGTAAATCAGATTAGCTCTGCCTCCTAAGCAGGGAGATGGACACGATATCTCACTTTGTTAAGCAATTTAGATCAAGAACACGATGGCCATTTAGTAGCAGAAGTGGATGATGAGGCTACATTTACACATTCTGTTCCATTCATTTTTTTTATTCATTCATTCAACAATGTTTACTGGGCCCTGTTCATGCCAACTTTAAGGCTGAATGTTTTGTTTGTTTTTGATGAGGGGAGCAAATATACAGAGGTGAGTAATATATGGACCTTGCCTTTGAGGAGCTCAGAACCTAATAAAGAGATTCCCAAATTTTCCCAACTTATGGCACCTTTAGTGTCTTAGTAATTTTTTTTCACACTGCCCCCAGATCAAAAGCAATGCCTAAAATTTTCGTTTGTTAAGTAGTTATATCCAAATAACTTGGTAGGGGAATTTTGCAAGGTGTGTGACAGGCATCACCGTGCTTCCCTAGAAAATCTAAAATACCCTGCGGCTCCTCTCTGAGTTCACTCTGGTGCCACAGGGTGCCTTGGTACGCAGTTTGGAAACCATAGGCCTTATGCGAAATTACAGGGTAATATGAATGACGGCATCTCCATGGAAGGTATAATACAAGTTGCCTTGCATGATGTGCTCATTTTACAGATAAAAAGTGGAGGCCCAGAGATGTTAGGCTGCAGGGGCTCGCACAGAGCTTGCCTTCCCTCCACTGACTCGGCAGGGGGCTGCAGGCCTCTGCGTGCGTCTCAGTGTCTCTGGGTTGCCAACAGGCTCTTAACCGCTGGCCAGTCATGCCTTGTCCTGCCAACCCCTCCGCCCAGGGTGGGGCTGGGGCCCCATGGCCTCCTTTCTTTCCCTGGGCTATGTGATCAGTGGTCACTTTTTCCCCTGAGGGCTGTGCTCCCTGGAAGGCAGCAGCGGTTTTGCTGACTCTAGGAACTGGGTACTTAGTGCTCTACATGCCCTGTCTCTAGGAAGGGACAGGCTCGGGGGCTGGCGAGGGCGGGTGTGCGGGTCGGCTCGGGTGTAAGCAGAGCAGCTGAAAGGCTGAGCTGCACCCCACTGCCCTGCGCCCCTCTGCTCCCCGAGCTGCCCCACTCAGAGGCTCTGTGGGACACGCCATGACCCACCGTAGGTCACACTGAGCGAAAGCTGTCTTCCGGAGCCCAGTCATCGGCTTGCCCCACCTCAGCCCAGCTGCTTTTCCTTGATGACTGAGGACCCCTGCTTTGGGCTACTCCATCCCAGGCAAGCCAGTGCAGCCTTTCTGGAAACTCTCTGAGCCAAACATTTATCACTTTTCTCCGTTCACCCGCTTTCCTTCCACCACTTAGCCCACAGCTGGGAACTGGAGAGGCATGTTTAAACCTTTCACTCACCACACCTCTGTTTACAGAATGACCGAATTGAAACAGCCTGGCCAGCTCTGGCTCAGGAGGTGGGAATGGTCAAAAGTCAGCCATCAGCCAGGCCCTCCAGGCCCTCTGAGGGCGCCGGAGCGGCACTCCACTTCGCCCTGGCTCTGCTAGCAAATGCAGCGGGGATGCGTGGGCTCTGCCCGGCCCAGCCCTGGCTGATTTTGGCCCATGTCCAGTCTCCTCCAGGGTGTGCTCCTTGGCTGCCCATCTTGAGAGCGGTTAAAATCCACAGATCTGATTCCCTCGCATGGCCCCATTTAACGTCTAAAGTTTGCCCTGCTTCTCGGATAGGTAGAGAGGTTAGGTCATTGAAGTAAGTGCCTGTTGTGGGCATTAGTTGTCCCACACTTTTTCCTCAAACTGGTGGGTTGGTGGGTGTGCAAGGCCACTGGGTCATATTCTGCCCTGGCACTAAAACACCCCAGCATATACTGTCCACCACTCAACGCCAGTGCAATGGTCCGACCACGTGCAAAGTACCTTCTCCCCTTTCTATCATGTGTCTTCTTCTTATATCTGGATCTTTTTTTGGTCTGGAGAAATCTGTTTGCAGTGCTCTTTGGTCTTAACATGTCTCATGACCAAAGAGTACTGAGTCCACTCCAGGTTGCCCCTGGACACGCACAGAGGAGGTCTGCACAGGAGACTGAAAACTGCACACGTACACGGGGCTCCCCCGCAGTTACACAAGAAGATGTCAATGCAATTAGACATGCAGTTTTCACTGCCCTGGTTCACGTGCCCCTACGGACTGGAGATGCAGGCTAGGCTGCGCTTGCATGATTTTGTACACCAGAGCTCAGTCACATGATCTGTATGTACCGGTGCATCTGTATTTGGCCTCGCCCCCTCCCCTCGTCCCTCCATTCCCCTCTCTCCCCCCTCACTGACTTCAGAGGACGATCTTGATACGGGGATTGAGCAGCCCACCTTTGTTCACATGTGGGGTCTTAATCTGAAGAGGGCTCATTGTTTCTCTCCTGAGCCAGTCTTAATGGTCTCTCTCCCTCCTGGAATTTTTTTTTCTTTTTTTTAATTTAATTAATTAATTTATTTATTTTTGGCTGTGTTGGGTCTCTGTTTCTGTGCGAGGGCTTTCTCTAGTTGTGGCAAGCGGGGGCCACTCTTCATCGCGGTGCGCGGGCCTCTCACTATCTTGGCCTCTCTTGTTGCGGAGCACAGGCTCCAGACGCGCAGGCTCAGTAATTGTGGCTCACGGGCCTAGTTGCTCCGCGGCATGTGGGATCCTCCCAGACCAGGGCCCGAACCCGTGTCCCCTGCATTAGCAGGCAGATTCTCAACCACTGCACCACCAGGGAAGCCCTCCCTCCTGGTTTTTGATGTTGGTGTTAAATTCTTCTTTCCTCCCTAATCTTATTTTCCTAATAACATCCAAACTCCAGCAAAAGAGAACAACTTTGGGCAAAATTGAAGGCTCTTCCTCCATCCAGAAACTTGTTTATTTTAGAGAGAATGACTTTCCCATTCCACACCAAGAGGGTTGTGCCTCTGGTGAGTGGTAACCTACTGGGGTTGGTTATCTCTGAAGACTGGATGGCCCACGCCTGGGGAGGAGGAGAAGAGCTTAGGGATTCTGTTTTCCTCTTAAAGAAAAGCCCTTGGTCTGCTGCAGATCTGCCTCTGTCCCAGTCAGCAGCTAGAAGCCTCGTAGCATGGGACAGTTCCTGGAGACTCCAGAGCTCTTGTCACCAGGCTCACAGGTGACATCTGAACACACATATGTGGTCTCCGTCTCCTGTGTGTGCCTGTGAGTGCATACACACACACACACACACACACACACACACACACACACACTGCCTGTCTGCGCTCTCCTCGTCTTACCACACATGGGTAATGCCTGGATTTATGTCCACTTCAGTTATGACGCATCGTATATTACATACATAGTCGAGGTACCTGATCTTTGTTTTCCCCATTCTGGGCCCATTCCTTGAGGGACAACACAACACAGAAGTTGTTATTTGTCCCTGGAAAGTCCATCCTAGAAGCCAGTTGGGTGGCCCCAGGATTTATGCTGCTCAGCTGGCTGATTCCGACCCAGGTCCTCCTCTAGCGCTGGCCCTGGTGGAGTGGGGTTCACAAAGCATGACTCAGATCAGTGTCTGGTCTGAGCTGGAAGGTCCCCCTCCCAGCTCTTCTCCTTGACCCTCCTGCACAGACACTTTCCAAAGATCCAGGGGCGGTTATGTAAGAAAGTGCTTCCTCCATTCACCCAATCATTCAACACAGATTTACTGAGTCCCCGTATTATGCTGAGTTCTCAGTGCTGGGGGCACAGCAGTGAACAAAGAGGGCCAAGGTCTCTGCTGGAGGGAGCTGACTTTCCAGTGTGACTTCCTAAGTTCCTCTCACTCCCCTTCTCCAGCTCTTTTCACAGAACCACCCACCCAGCAGCCACAACTCCCACTAGGGTTCTCGTACTTCTCAGTACGAGTCTTCAGAGACTTGAAGACGGCTTAGGGAGTCAACCCAGGTACTGATGCTGCCCAGGTCAGTTAGCACAGGGCTTAAGCAACGTGCCCGCCCCCATCCCACCCTGGGCACCTGTGGTCTGCTGGTCACTGCTGAGTGTGATCGCTCTCCTGTCCTCTGTGTAACCGCAGCCTGGGATTCGGCGCTGATTTATAGAATGGGGATGCAAGCTGAAGCCCAATCGACAAATACGTATTTGGGTCTGGTGGGGATTCAGCACGTGTTCAAACCTCTCAAAGTTCCTTTGCTTGTCTGCAAAATATCGTAATAACATAAACATTGCATTGCTGCGAAGACAACGTTGAACAAGTGTGAGCTGCAGGTCTGAGCTCCTTCTCTGGCACATGGAAGGGGCTCTGTAAGTGATGGTCCCCATCCCATACTGACTAAATGAAGATGCTCGTTTTCTGAAAACGGTGAAACTAGTTGGGTTGACCACTGGCTTCCGTACTGCAATCATGACGGATCCAGCATTTTACAGTGTCATAGCGTATTTGCTCCTCTTGTTACATTTTGAGGAAGGCAGGGGACATGTTCTCATCCCAGTTTTAGAGATGGGGAAACTTGGTCTTAGGGAGATTATAATGCAGTGCCATATAGGTGGTAAATGTCAAAGCCAGAACTAGAATTCAGATTTTCTAATTCTGTGAATAGCACTAACCTAACTTAAAATGTCTAACACTTATATAGCACTTCAGAGGAGAAGAAGTATCTTATATACATGAATTTGTTCATCTTTACAATAACTTACTTATGAGCTAGATAGTGTAGTATCTTAAAAGTGAGGAAACTAAAGTCAGAAAAGTTGGGTGATTTTCCTAAGGTCACTTAGCCGGGAAGTAATTCATGTCAGAACTCGAACCCATGGCTCCATACTGCTCTGCCATTGAAGGGAAGAGCTCTCTTGCCAGTGTCACTGACCATCTTTCTAAATATCATGGTGGCCACTATACTCTCAGGACACTGCCTACAATGGCCAACCTTCTCTTCCTATGACCTAGGTCTGAATTTCTCCACCAGCTAACTAAATATAAAGTTGGGGCTAAAATCACCTTAAGCCAGGCACTATGGGAACGTGATTATCTTGTGCTGATCAAATAAATGATGAGATTGGTAGACATATGTCTTTGATTTTTTTTTAATGGAGAACACCAAGTAGTTTAATAAATGCCTTTTGGTATATAGAATCTTTCAAATCATTGGGAAATAATGATAAGAAAGTATCTTAGGGTGAAAGGGCAGGAAAAATTAATAAGAAAAGAAAGTGAGTTATTTGTTTATTCTCATACTCTCTCGGGGCACAACAAGTATTTTCTTCCCCCTTGTACCCCAATTCTCTATAGTGCTAAGCAGAGTCCAAGGAGAGGGCGTTACGGAGGCATTTTTGGCTCCCCAATAGTGATATACAGATAAGAAAAAAATTAGATAAATCTCTAGATTTGTGTTTTCTCAAGCTTTTTGTGTTAACCTAGCTCTTCTTCATAGCTGAGAATCAGTGCTTCCATGATAAATCTATAAGGAAGAACAGAGGCCCTTTGGGTTTGTATGTTGCTAACCATATAGACTGCATTTTATTGTCCCAGGGGTCAGGCTGAATCACAGGAGCTGATGTTGCCCCACCCACTTCCTTTCACCCCTCCCCCCCCAAGGATTTGGGGGTCTTTTTAGGTGCTGCTGCTGGGTACACTCCCCCCAGGAGGGTTTTCTGTGAGCCTGCGGCTAACACACTGGGTTTGGATCCACGCAGGCTCAGCTGGACCAGTCACAGCAAGGGCTGCTGAATGCAAGAGAGTAAGATGTGTTGCTCTTTGAGGGAGAAGCCAGGTCCTCATTTAAGGTGGAAACAAGGAGAACAACAGAAACCCCTGAGACGATGCATGACGTGTTCTTGTTGGGAGGAAACCCTGTACTTTCACAGGCTCGTCTCCGGGCCAGTGCAGGGCTCACAGGCCGTGGAACCAAGCACCAGACAGCCTGGGCCTCTAGGACCCGATGCTGTACATAAGGTCATCTGTTTCTCTTGGTGTTTGCCCAAACATTTGGGTTGAAATCATTTCCATTCACAGAATAATGATTTATTAGAAGCTGAGGAAAATGTTGAAGGGAAGGCGAGGCCCTTTCATCTCTTGTTTTCTGCTGCCTGAGCAAGGGAAGGGTCACATTTTTGAACAAGTATCAATGACTAAACTGTAGTTAATTCTGTCTTAAAAATTTTTTTTAAGGCGCTGGTAAATAGGAGGAGGGGCGGGATGATGGTGAGTGCAGGGGAGCAGGTGCTTGCCTGTGGAAGTAAGTTGAGTACACACTAGACTGCGTGCTGGGGGCTTTGATCATTACCGTTGATTTAGAACAACCAGGAGGTAAAGGATCCTCTGTGATGGGGCGAGGTGAGAATGTGTGGGGCTGACTGGGCAGCGTGCCTGGGTTTGAGAGGAGAGGGTGGCCAGCAGCCCTTTCAGCTGCATCCAGTGTGGAACAGAGGCTGGGAGTCAATCTGGCCCTGCTGTGGAGGGCCCCGCTGAGGGTGTCGGAGGCTCCCCCAGGGAGGGACGCATAGTCGGTGGGGACGGCTCCACGGTCCTCAGTGGGCTGGCCGTTTGGGGAAGGTCCCGGCTCGAGGTCTAACCCCAGTGTCAAGGAGCGGCTAACCCAGCAGGGTGCATGGCGAGGCACTAAATCCAGCCTGCAGCCCCATCCCAGCTCGTAACATCAGCTCAACCTGTGCAGTCCCCCTCCTTCCCTTGAGGAGATAAGTCAGACCGCAAGTGCGCCCTTGGGTGGCCTTTGCAAGGGTCATGCAATGGGCTTAGGTGGGGCAGGGTTCTCTGGATTTAAATGTCCAGATTTTGGAAGAAGAAAGTAGGCTGTAAGGGGTTATCAATGGGACAACCATGCAATTTATTGTCTAAACCAGGATAGTTTTGAAAATGAAAGGGGGCACTATTCATAATTATGCTGGGGGGAAAAGCAATACATCAAACTGTCCTGGGCAAACTGGGCTGTATGGTCACCATAGTTTTCAGGCCATATCTGATGCTACTTTGAAGTTAACATAATATCATTTACCAGTAGCTGCAACGGTGGCTGAATGGCAGGCGTAATTTGCCATCAAATTCCTGGACAGCTGATCTAAGTCCCGAGAATCCCTGCCCGTGAGGGGAGCCAGTGGCACCTCTTCGTAGGAGGTGATCTCCACGGGGCAGCATCAGCAGGCCCGGCTGTGACCACTCTGAGTCCAGGGTCATTCATTGACAGGGAGACAATCCCTGCCCATGTGACAGGGATTCTTTGTGCTTTGGAACGTTTTGACATGATTTTGGGGGCTGTGTTCCCACCCGCTTCTGACAGAACCCCTGGCTCCCGAGGTTGGGGAAGGCTCCCTCCTCTGCGCCTGAACAGAGCCGAGAGCATTTGTCACGGTGCAGGGTAATTGCTGCCCGTCTGTTTCCTGGGCTGGCAGCGGTGGCGGGCAGGGCCTGATCCCCAGTGCTGGCATCGCAGCCCTTGACAGCCCTGAGCTCACCATGCTTTCTTGGCCATCACAGGTGGACAGCCGAACCGAAGAGAATGACATGAGCAAGCGGAGGCGGAAAGGCTTCAACAACCTGGACGAGGTTCGTGTGCTCAGTGTCGGTTTACACAAAGCCCGTTTCCTGACAGCCAGTGGCCACAGCCCGCCCGCCTGACCGTGGCAGTCGCCCTGCCCTTCTTTCTTTCCTCTCTCATGAACCACTGGGTTCCAGGCTTGGCTTGATGGGAAAGAGTTGGGTCTGGTCACTAGCTATGTCACCCTCCCAGGGTATGGCTCATATCTGTAAAACACAGATGATGCATTTGCAATGGATGACATTTTGCAGAATTTTTAAAGATTAAGTAAGAGGACGGTATAACATGCCAATCATGGTCTTTGGCACCTAGGGTAATCAAGATATAATCACTATTAATAGTAAGTAGTAAAGAGGCACCAGCAGTCCCACTTTTCTCCCAGTCCTAGTTTCTACCTTTTGTGTTTTCTGTAAAGCAAATGTCCCAGCACCCACAAATGCCACCTTCTGGTGAGAGAAGAAAGTTACAGGCTACTTTGTCAAAGCCAAGCCTGAGTCTCTCTCCTGCTACTAAAAAATTGATCAGAAAAAGAGTATCAGTTCTTGCTTCCCCAGGCAGCTCTGTAAAGATACCTGAGATATATAGCTCATTCCAAAAAGCAAGCTTAGATACTGTCTGTGAACTGTAGGATATCAGCTTTAGCTAGCCTACTGGCTGATACCAAAATGATGACACAGTAGCAAGGGGGATAATTTGTAGGATACATTCATACTTCATTTATAGGACTTAGAAAAAAACTTCTTTTATCTTATATGGTTGAAGAACTGCTGCTCTTGGCTCTGGCATGAGCAAGAAGCCAGTGAACAGGGAGACAGTTGAGAGGATGAAGCCGTGGCTGATGAACTGGGCTGGAGAAGCATCCCATTCCCCAGTTACGGGTGTTGGCTCTGCCTTAAGTGCCTGTGATTCGCTCCCGCCTCCTCCCAAGAAGCTTCCCTTGGATACATTTTATCCCCGGGGGGAAGTCTTCTCCTGCCTTTCATCTGTGGCTTATTTGAGGGGGTGTCTGTGCTGTTTCTGTGGTTGGCAGCACAAGATGTAGAGTGTGGGAAGAAATCTGGTTGCACCTGCCCCTTCTGAAATGGCTCTAGTTTTCTGGGCCAGCTGTTTTGCTTAAGTCAGATTTAACCAAGCAATGATTCTCTCTAAATTCTTGCTACTCAAAGTGTGGGCCAAGAACGAGGGCACCAGTATCACCTGGCAGCTGGTTAGAAATGCAGACTCTCAGGGCCCACCCCAGACCTCTTGAATCCAAATCTGGTCTGAAGGAGACCCCCAGTGATTCATGTGCACATGAATGTCTGCAAAGGGCCGGTCTGCACGACCCACTGTCCTGGCCTACTTTGGCCTGTGCAAACAGTGACCAGCCTAGTAAACTTGCCCTCTTCACACTCAAGCCTGGATTGCTATGCAGTTACATTTCCCACTCTGAAGTAGGGAGTGACTCTTTGGCTTGTGTGTGTCCAACTCTTCAGAGTGGCTGTGCATACAAGGTTTCCCATGGGGCTGCTACTCTTAGGGAATCTTAAAAAAAAACCCAAAAAACAATTGACTATAGCTTGCCTCTTCCCATGAATTTCTTCTAAGTGAACATATCTTTGTTTTGAGAACATCTGTTCCTGGGAGGGAAATTCATTGTCTCCTCAGGAAAACTGACTACCCTCTTGACGTGACAATGCCATTTGCATTTCTGAGGTTGATGGGAGCAGATCTATGGTACCGGGGAACAGACATTCACCGGACACCCATCAGTTTTAAAGTTTTATTTTAGCAGATGAGCTAAGAAAATCTTACATAGAATTGCATTTCATAAAACAGCATAACCAACTGGTCACGGTCAACATCTAAGCAGTCACAAGTCGTGCTGATATCACGTGTCCCGAAACAAAGCAATGAGAAGGGCCCTTCACCTCCGTTACATCCGGCCCGATCTGAATCAAGTCTATAGTTCTGTTAATGGTATTGTGCCGGTGTTAATTTCTTAGTTTTGATAACAGTGCCATAATTATTCCAGATGTTAACGTTAGGTGCAGCTGGGTCTACGGTACGCAGGAACTATCTGTGCTGTCTTTGTAAGTTTTTTGTCAATCTAAAATTATTTCAAAATTAAATGTTTTTTTTTTTAAAGATAGCAACAACAGAGCAGGACTCGTTGCCATTGGGAGTGGGGCGCAGAGGAGAGAAGGGAAGCCCAGAGCCTGTGCCTTGCCTCACTGACACCCTCTCTTGCTTCCTTCACCCCCCAATTCTTCACCCTTTGTCAGCCACATGATATGTTTTGAAAACTATTCTGCTTATCATTTCATTATTATATTTGACTTTTTCAACAGTCACGTGAAGGTGGGTTACTGCTCGCATTTTACAGATTAGGAAACTTCAGAGAAGTTAAGTAAATTGCCAAGGTCCCTGGGCTGGGAGGTGAAAGAGTCAGAATTCAAACACTAAGTTTCTGGCTCCCAAGCCTAGCTGTGCCCGTCTTTGAGAAGATTCGTCCCACTTGTGAGCATTGTCTCCAGAGTGGGCATTGCTTCCTGCTTTTGCCTCATTTCCTCAGACCACAGAGGGTGTCCTTCTTCAGGAACTGTCCTTGTCCTGAGCCCCCAGGCCCCCTCCTTGATATCTGTGTTCCAGAACCAACAACCAATGCATTGATTTGGCCTTTGCAGCCTTCAGCCTTTCCTAGCCAGAGCTTGGGCTCCAATCAAGAGGGCTGTAAAGAAGGTGGAAATCAGAACAAAGTCAAGTCCATGGCAAGTCAGCTGCTGGCCAAGTTCGAGGAGAACTCTCGGAACCCCTCACTCCTGAGGCAGGTGAGTCCTGTCAAATGTTCACTGACCCTGCCTTCCTGGTGACCAGAACCCTCTGAGAAGCCAGCAGAAATGTCAGGCCAGCACTGGATTTCAGGTGTGCCAGCCAGACCTGGCTCAAAAGGAGTCTCAAGCTTCTTCTAGATCTGGAGTCAGACTTTTCTAAAAGGGGCTGGATAGCAAATATTTTAAACTTTGGGGACCATCCAGTCTCTCTTGCAATGACTCAATTCTGCCATTGTAGCATGAAAGCAGCCATGGACAATCTGTAAACAAATGCACGTGGCCATGTGCCAATAAAACCTTATTTACAAAAACAGGCAGCGGGCCTGATTTGGCCCGAGGACCGTAGTTTGCTGATGCCTATTCTGCACTGGGGAAGAAATCCTTTCCCTGATTTTGCTTTGCTTTGCAACCATGACTTGTTTTGCAGCCATCTTTGAGATGGTGGAGCTTTAGAGATGCTGATTGCCCAGTCCCTGGTGAGAACACCCATCCAAACCAGGGTCTTAGCTCCATGTGGGCCCATAGGAATGGGGACCAACCTCGAGAGTGTCCCCTGGTGCCCCCCTCTCCTTGTTCCCTTGGGTCAGGCTGGCAGAGCTGTTGCGTCTGACCAGGGTCCATGTGAGGCTGAAGGAGGTGGGATGCTGTGGGTCAGGCTGCAGACCCAGCTGACTTCTCTTGGCCTCTGACTTGGAGTCTGCACTTGGATGTTTCCATTTGCTCCCCCGAATTCCTCTGGGGCACCACTGTCACATTACAAAAGCTTGGGACAAGGGGTTCAGTTTTTCTTTGGAGAACATCTGTCACATGACAGAATTAGGCTCCTCTCAGGAGAAAGGCAAACAATTGGTTAATTCTGTTTAGAGACAATTATAGACATCTTCCTAGTCTTGATGTAGACCATGCCCCTCCTGTACAAACCGACCTTCCCCAGGAAGCCAGGTTTTATTATAAGAGGGCCATGTTCCTAAGACTTGTAACTGTCTGAATTGTTTTCTCAACTGTCCCTCCTGGAGGCTTGGCCCCTTGCAGCCCCCAGGTATTGATGAGGGCTCTCTTCCTTCAGAAGGACTGTAGCATCCCTTTCATCTAGTGGGCAGGAAGGACTTTGGGACTCGCCACCCTGGCCTGGTATGTGCCTGCCCAGTGCCGCGGGTCTGAGCCAAAAGCACTGCCTCCTGGGGATTCACACGTTGTCCAAGAGAAGGGGACCATGGGACTTGCTGTTCACACGGACAGAGGGCCGGGGTTCAAGTTTCCCAGCTGGGCCCAGCTTGTCAGAGCTCAGGCCAGGGCTCGCTCAGCATCTTCAAACTCTCTCTCCCTGACTCTCCTCCTCTCCTCCCTCCAAGTGTCTGTCTGACTCGCCTTTTCCTTCCTATTTCCTGCGGCTGCTTTTTCGGACTCACCTTCCTCCTCCCAGGAGCACCGTGTCTCAGGGATAGGTAAGCCCATACTGCGCTCTTCCTCTGACTCTCCTGTTAACTCTCGCCGTCCCAAGCCAGAGGAGCCCACACCCAGCCCATCACCAACTCTGAAAAGGCAGGTAGGGCTCTTTCCAGTGGATGCTGTCTTGGTGAAACCAGAGGGAACTTTGATCCAGAGGGGTGGGGTCCGTGGCTGTCTCTGCACCCCACATAGGGCTGACTGTAGATTCTCTGGGAAGGCAAACACAATTTGAGGTTACGACCCTTATACGTAGGAATAACCAAGTATGCAGCATCTTAAAATACATGCCAGTCAGGGGTATCGACTGACCAACTACCATGCTCTTGGTGCTTTATTTGCTTGGGGAAAAACAGACCACACCACACAGGGTATTTTGCGTGATGCCCCTGGGACACTTAGCTTATTTGTACACCTCTTGAGTAGGCTGATTTCTAAATCAATGGAGAAGTGACAGTGATGGTGGAATGGGCTCAGGTGGCCAGCTGGCCGCATGCCATTGAAGGGGTAAGACTGGGATGTGGTTAGACCTCCCCTGGTGTCTGAGCAGATGAGGACCTACCCAGTGGGCAGGGAGGCAGCCAGGAGCCATGGGCTGAGGCTTTTTCCAGCTAATATCTCTGGGTTTGGAATTTGAACAGAATCACTATTATTGACCGCAGCACTCAAAAGTGCCCGGTCAGCATTAGGAATTTTGTGTTGCTTCTCGGGGAGTGGAGGTCAAAGGAGGTCAGTGTGGACATATTGCAGTGATTCTATGTGTGTGTAAGAATCATCTAGAGAGCTTTATTAAAAATATCAATCTCTGGTACCCACCCCCTGACCAATTAAACCTGAATATCTGGGTGTTGGGCCCAGACTTTGGGAACCAGGGTGGTACAGGCTCTGATTCAGTGGGTCTGGAGTGTTGTTAATAACAAGACGGTATTGTTAAGGAGGATGTCAGGTGATTCTGATGCAGGTGGTGGAAAGTCAGCACCCAAGGTTAGTTCGGAATCTGACTCAAGGTGGCATCTGGCGTGCCCTTGTCCCTGGTCCTCGTGGGGATTCCTCACGGTGGCGGGGCATCCACGGGAGGGCGGCCACAGTTGGGAAGGAAGCTTGACTTTCCTTCTCCCCCAGTTCCCCTTGGTGGTTGTGACGGGGCATGTGCTCCGAGAGCTAAAGCAAGTGTCTGCTGGCGGCGAGTGCCCGAGCAGGCCCTGGAGAGCCCGAGCCAAGTCTGACCTGCAGCTGGGCGGGCCTGAAAATCCCGCCAGCCTGCCTGCCACCTGCCAGGGAGCGCTGGCCCTCTCCGGGGTGCTGCGGCGGCTGCAGCAAGTGGAAGAAAAGGTTCTCCAGGTGAAAGCCTCGCTCTTTGCCCTGTCTCTGCCCTGCCTGTGTCTAGGCTGCCTTCCTTTCCTCCCCTCCCTCCTCCTGTCCAGGGCGGGTGCCGTCTCCGACTCCTCCTCCCCATCACCCATCCTGCCGCATGTGCTGAGGGCCGCAAGCCCACCTGGCTGCCTCCCCGCCTCTCCCCTCACAGTGTCTGTCTCTTTCTCTTTTTTCTCTCTCCTTTCTCACCTTGGCTGCAGAAAAGGGCTGAGAATTTGGCCAACAGGGAATTTCACAAAAAGAACATTAAGGAGAAGGCGGCTCACCTTGCCTCTATGTTTGGACACGGGGATTTCCCGCAGGTAAATGCGGGGCTTTCAGAGCCCCCAGGAACCCAGGTGTTGGACATCCAGGGAGGTTACTTGTATCAGTCTCTGGCGATTCATTTCTTCCTTCCTCCTCCCTCTGTAGCCTGAAAAGCTATTCACTTTTTAAGTCACCAAAGGATTTGGACTGGCGTCTAAAAAAGCTCCAAATGAGAAGATTCAAAATAATTAGACAAATCATGACAAAGGGAAAACCAAGGCAGAAAAGCGGGCTCAGGTCATAGGAAAACATTACTGAACAGAAACATGTGTGCTGTCAGATCTTAGACAGCTTCTGAGTAGGCTGAGCTTCCTAGGGGTCAACACAAAGAGGGAAAGCTGGTCAATTGCAGGAATCACATCACAGTGCCTTTAAGGTGAAAGCAAACCAGTTGCTCATGAAGTCTGGGGACAGGATGGAGAGATGCCCCCGTGGTCATGATCGGGGAGACCGTGAATGTCGAGGTCAGCCACGTGCTGTAACCTGTGCTCTGCTTTCGCGAAAGGCAGCACCAGCCAGAAGAATGGCCTTGCCTCAGGATAGAAAGCACAGCCCCCGCCCCCGGCCAGGCACTTATTTAGAAACTTGCTGAGAAGAAGAGGGTGTGCTCACAAGGAGATGACAGAGTTGAGGATGAGGCCCCGCTGCGCTTGTACGTGTAAGGTGCTCCCTTGCCTGCAACAAGCCTGGTCTCTAGAACATACCGCCTCTGCTGCTTTCACCCGGCCTCCTCCAGACCTGTGTCCTCTGCTACTTGGCAGAGTCATAGACATGGGAAAGATACTTTGCCTTTAGTGCATTTTTAGGGTTCCATGTGGCTGCAGAGGTCCCTGCTGGAGCATCTACCCCAGAGTAGCCTGGCCTTGTCCTTTCCTAAGCTTGCAACTACTACTTCATACCAAGCTCCAGAGTGAGGCCTTCAGGAGTCAGTGCTGGTGTCAGCAGCAGACGTAGGCAGGAGCAGGATGGCTCTGCTCCAGCTATTTTGATGTGACGAAGGAGCCAGAAAAGTTGTAGCAGAGTGAAGTGTAACCAGCGGTCAGATGGTCCTGCTGGGCTCCAAAGACACAGGCTACCTTTCTGTCCCGAGACGTGGGCCTGGATGTCCTTTCCCTTCCTTGGATGTGTGGGCTTGGGGGCTGCATCGTCGAGGCGAGCATCACTGTGCGTTTCCCTGGGGATAATCATAGTTTCCTCTGTTTCTGTTCTGTGCAGAATAAACTACTCTCTAAAAGCCTGTCTCACACTCATCCTCCGTCTCCTCCCTCCTGCCTTCCATCTCCTGATTCAGCTGCTACTTCCTCTCCATCGACTGTTGACTCTGTTTCTCCAGCCAGAAAGGTAGTTGTCCTGAACAATTAGCTTCCCCCACTCCCTGCATGTTCTGAGATATTCTCCTGCTGTGCTCCACCTACACAGACAACCATCTGAATCTTGGCTTGGCCGGGAGGAAAATTTGTAAGATACTTTACATCGGTCCTGGGTTTGGTTTTGGTTTTGTGCTGGAGCAAGAAACAAAGCAGAAGAGGCAGCACACAAAACCTTATCAAATGGTGCTTGCTTGTTCAGCATGCCCTCGCTGGGCACCCACCGTATGCCAACCACCGTGCCAGATGCTGAGAAAACAAAGAGGAGGGAGGTACAGTTCTCTTATACAGTGTAGACGGCAAGCAGCACCTCAGCATAGAAATGTGTCACATTTTACCACATGATGTTGCCAAATTTGGCTGGTTTTGGCCTAACAAAATGGCGGTCTCACGTGGTGAACCTCAGACAGTACTATTCATTCATTCTATGAGAGGTTTAAGAGGCAAGATTCTAGGAACCCAGAAGGGAGAAGCCTGGGAAGGCTTCACAGCAGAGGTAATATGGGAGCCAAGTGTTAAAGATTATATGGAGGGATTTTGCTAGAAAGAAGTGTAGGGGAAGGGCATTTTCGAAAGGATCTGGCATGTGGTAAGGAAGGCAGATAGGACTTGCATGAATCAAAAGACATTTCTGGTGCAACTCGATTTTCAGATAAAGGTATTTATGGGAGTGCAGAGAATGAGGTGAGAGTCAGCCTGCTCTTTTTGCGTTAAAGGAATTCATTCTGCCCTCTTGTAAAGAGGCACGGAAGGATCTGCTCTGAGTTCTGGAAGGATAACGCAGGTAGCAGTGTAGAGGGTGGAGAGTTGGTGGGGAGCTAACGTTGGTTGAGTAGATAATGAAATGCGTCCGTGAGCAATGATTAAGTTTGGGTTCTGGAGCACTTTTCATGTTTTTTTACTTGTCTTGCTGTTACCTAATATGCCAAGAACACTACCAGGCTGGCGTGGGAGGCGGGCAGTCTCCGGAGAAGCTTAGCCCCTGGAATGGATGAGCCTAAAAATGGACGTGAAGCCCACCTGGTTAGCTGTTGCTCATGGGAGTAGGTTGGAGCCTCTTTCTGGAAGACTGTGTTTCCCTGAACACCTCCGTTCCGTCTGTTCCCACCTGGGCCCGTCTCCACGTGCGGTGCTGAGTGTGCCCCTGTCAGAGTTACTGCTCGTTCATTTCCACCCCGTTAGACCGAAGCACAAACCAGCCACCTGCTGGTGCATTAGGGAGAAGTCAGGAGCTGCCTCCTGGGAGTCCCACCCCCACTGACCTCCACTGCTGTGGGGAGAGGAGTGCAGGCAGGGTCCCCAAGAAAGGAGCAAGGAATATTAGGAGCCCCACCCGCTCCAGGGTCCCCAGTGTGGATGAGAAGCATCGCTGGAAGGGCAGCAGGAGGCGATGCGGGGAAGCACAAGCACTTCCCGTCTTCAGCTCCGCCGAACCACAGCCACGGCTGACATGCCTGGCATCTTGTTCCAGGTCAGCTTTGCTTAGCCCTTTGACCTTCAACATTGACGTCAGGAGACTTGTCTGGGCCTCCATTTTCTCATCAACAAGAGAGTGATTCTTGGCTCACGTGATAGTGAGCTCTGTGGGTGAAGACTGGCACATTTGTCATCGCCATCACCAAGGCTTCAGAGTAGCCTTTGTGCCCAGCTTGGGAGAAGAGCCTTCCCTGGGGGGGGTACTTCCTGCTGTGGAAAAAGGTCACTGGCACCCTTGACAGGCTGATGGGAGGGGCAAGGGCACCTGGGCACAGGCAGGCAGTGGCTGGCGCGCCTGGCCGGGCAGCCGGGCCCACACCTTGCTTCCCTCTGGCCCAGCCCCTTTCCGGCTAGCCCCGGGCATGCCCTCTCTCGCCTCTGCTTTTCTTTTGTCCTTAGGAAGTCCTGACTTGGTCACTGCCCTCTAGAGTTGAGAGCAGAGGTGGGACAAGAGAAGCCACCACACGTCCCAAGTCCCCTGACTTGGTTTCCAATAGGTATTAGTTGTCTAGGTGATGGCAAGAGGCAGCCTGCCCAGGTCCACGTGGAGCTGCCGGGGCCTGGCAGAGACGCTTCTCATGGTGAGACTATCCTGTCACATCATCATCACATTCCACTGCAGCCCTTGGCTGCTTCTCCACTGGGCTCTTCAAGCAGCTTTAAACCAATGTCACTCATTAAGCCATTGAGTGAGCGTTCATTCATCCAACAAATATTTATTGAATGACAGCTGGTGTCAGGCACTTCACTCTTGGGATACACATCAATGATCAGTAGTTACCTTCCTGCCCTGATGAGGCTTGCATTCTAATAGAGGGAGGTAAATAATCAGCAATCATATAATATATAGGTAAATTGCATGGCGTATCAGAAGGCAATTTTTCCCATGGAAAAATTAGAGCAGGTAGCAGGGACCTGGCATGCTGGGAAAGGGTAGCAATTTCCAATGGGGTAGCAGGAGGGCTCTTCCTGGGAAAGAGAATTGAGCAGAAGCAGAGCCTCAGAGAGGAAAACAAAGGTCCAGGGAGGAGACTAGTTCCCAGGGCTCCTGGCTCCAGCCCATGTTCTCTCCTCTGTGCCACAGCAGCCAAGTATGAATGGAGGCCTCGTCAGAGGGACCAGCCCAGAGGTTATGTGTGTGTAGAGCCTCAAGCCCAGGCTCAAGGAGGGCTGCAGATGGGGTGGGTGGGCTTCGGGATGGCCAATCCCAGGTCCTCTGGTCCCCACCTCTGCAGGTTTGTTCTTTGTTTCTCCCAGGTTGGGGTAGAACAATTGCTCCCTGTTTTGTTTTGTTTTTTTATATCCCATCTCCCAAGCCAGCCTTGGCCATCAGGTGATGGTGTAATTGGGCTATCTTAATAGCTTCTGACTTACTAATTACAGGCTGATGAGCTTTTCACTGTGTGGCTGGGAATGATTGGGGAGCTCTCAGAAAAGGCCACCCTAGGACACTTACTCTGTCTGTGCCTTTGTTTCTCCATTTGTAAAAAGGACCCAGCTTGGACCTGACACCCCCAGACCCCTCCAGATCGCACCATGAAGCCACTGTAGGCAGTTAAGCACAGAGTGGTGAATTTCCAGCTTCAAGCAGTTTTGGAAAGGATATTGCCAGTTGCACTGCTCCCCTGCCCCACCTGCAACTTTCCTCCCTCTCCCGGACCCCACCCCAGCATTGATTCCACACTGGGCTTTGCACGTGCAGAATCTGAGAGAGTGATGGCCTCCTCTGAGGAGAGAATTAGCTGCCCCTTAAAGTAGGTGACAACCTGGTGACAAACAATTTCATTCAGTCCTGGTGGAGCTCTGAGAGCCTCTCCCCTGGAGAGAGCCTGGGGCCTTAATGCTTCTTCCCAGCAGATTATGGGCTGCTCTGATTGCCCAGTGACTCAAGTTTGCCTTGATTCAGGGCAGCCAGAGGAAGGAGAATGCACTTGGAAACTGATGCTTAGTTCTTAGCAACCTCCTGGCAGGCAGTGTGTTTCTCTTCCTGCCCTGGAGCCCTACACCTTAATTCTGAGGATCCAGGGATAATCACCTCCTCAGAGGAACAGACTTAGTCAAACTTGTCATGAGGATCTCGTGCTACTCACAGGGATGCAGACTTGGGTTACCAATTCCAGGAGATGTAGCCAGGGCTCTGCCTTCATTCAGACTACACTTGCCTACCCTCTCAGATTGGCATGTCGCCTTACATTTCAGAGTGATGCAGCTGGGGTTTTGGCCTGAATAGTCACAGGGAGTCTTGAGGCCCTCTCGTTTGGGACCCAAATTCTTACCGGAGTCTTATCTTTTAAGACCGTGGGCTATGGGATCATGCCCAGTCTGATCATCCCATCAAACCAGCCCTCCCGGTAGCTCTGTCAGCTCCTATCAACCCTTAGCTAACTTCTTTCTTCAAAGCAGGAGACCACTGACAATTCAGCCTTTAGCATGGCTGCTAGCCATTTACCAAGGCTGGTGAGCTCTTGCAAGATCAAGATGGCAGTCGAGTGTTTGCACAGCTGAGCCAGAGGGAGGGCCTCACGGGGCTGGGTGCTGTGGTTAAGTCCTCCTGGGTCAGAAGAGCAATGTGCATTGCAAAAGGAGCTTTCTCTACCGCTGGGGGTGTTTGTTTTAAAACTGGATTTGCAGGGTTTACTCTAGAGATTTGCATATTAGAGAGAAGCTAGGTGAGTCTTGGCTGGGCAATCTGCCAGTGTTTCATCTGATACAAGGGTAGATCTCGAGGCTGCTCCAAACTCATTGTTCTCTCTGTTCTGGGGATAGAGCTAGGCAGCGCTTTGGAGGTAACCTGTGTGCATCCCAGCCTGGGGGATTTTAATTGGCAGAATGCTGGTGTGTCAGGGAAGCAGGGTGCAATAGTGAGAAGGGTATAGGCTTGGAGTCACGCTTGGGTTCAGAGCACCGATTACTTGATTACTCTCTGTGTGTCCTTGCATGAGTTAGTGGACCTCTCAGCACCTCAGTATCCTAACCTATGAAATGGAGGTGGCAGCAGCTACTCCTGAGGGTGACTGGAATAATGCAAACACCTAGCATATATCGAATGCCTCAAGTATCCAGCAAATGTGCTTTCTCCCCAGTGGAGGAGAATTCTAGAAGAAAGCTCACTTACCTAAAAGGCATGTTGAATCCTCTCTTTCTAAAGGCAAAGAAGTCACCTTCAGGCTTCCATTTCCATCCCAGCCACTTAGGAGCGCTGTGGCCCAGGTGAGTTAGAGCCTCCCTGAACCTCAGCTGCCCTGGCCTCGAAGGGGGATTATCAGACCCACCTCGCAAGGCTGTGAGGGTTCAACACAGCTCAGCGCCTGGCACCAGGGGACGTAGGTGCAGACATGGCCGTCCACTGGGAGGTCATAGCCCCAAAGACTTGCCTGCATCGCAGCTCTGAGGGTATCATTTCCAGAGCCCCTCAAATAAGGCAGTTTCAATCCTTGCCCTGAGCATATATGGCTGAGGACTCAGGCCCACCAGCCTGTCCTCTAATGTTTCTCATCCAGGGACTCCTCAGTGAGGAATATATTAGCTCAAGTGGGCCCAGGAGACGACTTCCTCTGGCCCTACGTGTCGAAACTTCCCCTTCCCTCGAGCCCTCAGCCCCGAGGCCCTGGAAGCTCTGCTCCCAGCCCTGCCTGACCTGTGTAGGCTTTCTTATCCCCACAGCAGGCCAGGTGGCCACAGGAGGCCCAGTTCTGTGAGGAAGCACAGGCCAGACACCTGGTATTCCTGGCTGAGTTCCAGGCCCAAGGAGGGATGTCACCATTGTTTGGACACAAGCAGGCCCAAGAGCCTGCTTCCTCCTTCATTCAGGGGAGCATCTGCCCTGCGCTGGGAGCGTAGCCATGAGAAAGACACAGTCATGACATGACTGTGCAAACCGGAGGGGAGATGACCCATCTCCCAGCGTGGAGCAGGGTGAGAAAGGCTCCAACATCCAGATGGGGACCATGCTTGGCGATGGTGCTCACGACGACAGCTAATGTCACCACTTGTGAATCTCAGTTGACTCGGGGGCGAGAAGCCAGTGCCTTCATCTGTGTGGGCCACGTTATCCTTACTCACACAGAGGAGGGACCCCAAGCAACTGCAAGTCCCCCCGAGTGAAGGCCGCCGAGGAGAGGAGAAAAGAAGTTCCAGAAAATGGAAATTTGAAGCTGCACCAATTGTGGTGCTTTGAACTCATTAACCATCTGCCAGGCGATTCTTGGGAGCCCAGCACCATGTGAGGTGCAGCCCAGATTCTTTGATGACTCTTTCACAGCCCTGTGAGGATGCCAGTGGTCTTCCCATTTTATGAGGAAGCTGAGGCTCACAGAAGGGAAATGGTATATGTGAGGTTAATCTAATGTAATGTTAGATGATGGCCCACCTGAAGTCTCCAACCGTTCCAGCTTGTTCTAATTAACTAGCTGAGAATAACTAGAATTCAAAGGGGAAAGAGGTAGTGAAAAATACACCAGTTCTTCAAAAATTACATAAATATTGAAAGATACATAAAGGGTTGCAAAAGCAGTCCCATGGCCCTCCAAAACTACCAATTCTCAAAACACTAGTGACTGCGACCAGTATATTTCTGGCCAGATCATCAGATTGCCCAACTTTGCATTTGGACAAATGATTCCCAGCCAAATTGTAAGCTCTCCTCTTGACCAGCACCCCAGGAGCATACGTGCTTTTGCCTTTCAGTGCAGTAATCTCCTTGTTGAGAACCTCTGGCTCTTACTCTGAGGTCAAACCAGGATGAGTTTTCTGGAGGTTTCTACATGA
Organism: Balaenoptera ricei; assembly: GCF_028023285.1. Classification (NCBI taxonomy): domain Eukaryota; kingdom Metazoa; phylum Chordata; class Mammalia; order Artiodactyla; family Balaenopteridae; genus Balaenoptera; species Balaenoptera ricei. Next base: position 69,650,505 of record NC_082646.1, read on the forward strand.
GCAGAGTTTCCTTTCTTCCTCAGGATGCCGAGGTGTGGTCCACGGGCAGGAATTGGTTTGTGACCCAAGGAGCACAGCAAGTGAGAGTAAGCATTAGACACTTGTAGAGCAATTTGACATTGCCACACATCCAAGCGGGTGATCGTATTTCTAGTAATTCATTTTCATTGAATCCAGAAGTATGAGGCCACAGTGGATTCGAGATTTAAAAAGAAAAAGCAGAACCTGGTCATTCACCACCGATAGTTTGAGTTAGCAATCCATCTGGTCATGCCCTCACTGTCTTGGAGCCAATGAGACATCCTGCTGTCAGGAAAGAGGAGATAACCCAAGACCCCAGGGCAACGTCCACCTTCACACCAGTCTTTGGGGTGGGCTTCAAAGGCCCCCTCTCACCCCTTGAGACAAGCTCTTCATCACCTGGTCTCCTTGTGACCATTCACAAGTCCTGGTCTACCTCTTGGTCTTGGTGATGATCCTGGGCATGGTTTCCATTCGGTTGGGAAGGCATATGGGAGCACCAGTGCCACTTTCCGTAAGGGTGCCTTCATTTCATTATTCCTAAGAAAGCCTCTGTCACAGGTGGCAATGTGGATGCAGCTGGGAGAGAGGAGCCTTATGTGAATAAGGGCCCATAATGCGAGGAAGGACCAGGCTTGGATCCCCGGACCAGGCCCTGTGCTGATAGAACAACCGAGCCGGCCCGAGACTGCACCCCCAGCAACCTCAGGGCCCTCTGCTTGCTTCTTCTGTAACTGCTCCCGAAGTCAGGATTGCACAGAAGCTCAGCGGCACAAAGTGCTTATTAGCTAAGTGGTTACTAAGGTCTCATTAGGGACTTGTATTTAAAGCCCCACAAAGTACAGTCTTAATCTCTGCTCGCTCAGGGGAGGCAATGATTGCGCGAGGGTATGTGACATCACGTGGTGCCTTCCTGGGAGAGCGCCTCGGAGCCAGTTCACACACTGGGTCAGGGGAGACGGCCACACAAGGGGAGTGTGGGCAGGGAGGTGAATCTGACCTCCCCTCTTCATTTTGCTGTGAACCCAGGAAGGACTTGGTATTCTACAGCTCCTATCCGAGGGGCCTGTGTCGGGGGCCCCAGCAGGGGATGGAACATCAGGCAAATAATGGCATATTGTCCTGAGCCAGTGCACCTGAACCTCTCTTAGAAGCAGGAGCCAAGTTTCTTGGCATTTGTGAAATCCTGAAAATGGCAGAATGTATGCTTGGAAGCAGAATCCTAATCTCTCCCAGGTGGGGCCAGCGTTGGGGGGGGGTGGGGTGGGTAACTGGCCTGGCAGCTGCTGCCACTGAGAAGGAGGGAGCTTTGTCAGGTCTGAGGAGGTCCTGTCTGTCTGAGTCCTGGGATCAGACACCCCAGCAGGCCCCCGGCCACATTTTCCATAGTCCCCCAGAGCCCTGCATGTGGTCTGGCGCGACTGATCCAGAGTAGCTGCTGGTGTTGGGACTTCCTCAGTGAGAAAGGGGGCAGGCGTCTCCTGGGTCTTGTCTTTCTCCCCAGCCTGCTCGGCGTCCCTTCCGTCTGCGTCCTCTTTTAGTGCCTGTGCTTTTGCGGGCACCTGATGTGTTAGCCTCAGGTTCTGAGGGTGGGCCCTGCTCCCAGGAGTCGGGGGCTGTGGGCGCCGGCTGCCATTTGCTTTGCTGTCCCCTGAACTTCCTGCTTGATACTTGAGGCTTTCACAGCAGGTTCGACATGGCCTTCCAGGAGCGGTCTTGGGTTTAGATTGAGGGCCTTCCTTCGCCCCCGCACGTGTCACTGTTACTCGCCATCAAGATGGCTATCAACCTGTGTCCAAGGGCCTTCAGCCTAAATTGTTGCTCTCCGTGGCCACACCTCCCAGAAGCTGGATTCAGAGGCTGGGGGAGCGTCTGGAGCCTCCCTCCCTCCAGGGTCTTGGGATCAGGAACAGTGTTTATAGATATAATCTCATATTGTGCATTTTTGTCTCCCTGCAGGGGAGACTGCAGTATTCCCAGGCTGGCCTTTCAGAGCTGGTATGGAAAGAGGGAGCAAGTCGGGGTTTGCCCAGGGGTATATGTGTGATTGTGCTATGTCTGCTCGGGCTGTCAGCTCCCACCCCTTCCCCAGCTCCATGACACGCCGGTGGGGTTCCACGCATTCATGGGTAGGCATGGACCATCATGCCCTTGGGAGCACAGACACCCACAACCTGTCAGGCTGTGATCCCCGGAGCCAGCGTGGAGCTGACTAGCCCAGCACCATCTCTGGGGCCCTGGGCACTGCCGCCTGGAGCTCCCCATCTTTCTCCCTGTACCTGCCCAGTAGGGACCAACATTCACTCCCATTCCGGTCTCTGTTTTTGTCGGCAAGGTGGTCTGCGTCCTGACCTGACAGGACTCAGGTTAGACGTAGCCGTAGCTCCCTAGGGGACATGGGAGCTGCAAGGCAGGATGAGGCTGCCGAATTCAGAGGGAGAAGGGAGGGAGGAGTCAAGTTCATCTTGGTCCAGCCCTGCCAAGTGCCAGGCACTCACACACACGCTCTCTCACTCAGTTCCTGCCACAGCTCCGTGAGGCAGGCACTGTTTATCCCCATTTCACTAAATGAGGACACTGAGCTCAGAAGCTGAGGACTTTGCGCCCCATCTCAGAACTGGTTAGTGGTGGAGCAGATCTGGGAGTGGAGGGTCGGGGGCAGTTCTCATTAAACAGTAGCTCCTGGCCCTCCAGAGAGGAGGGGTCTTGGGGAGGGCGGCCGCAATGCAGCTGGCTTGTTTTCTTAGTGTGAAGGCCTCCCGGGCTTGGGCTCAGGAGACCTTAGCAGAGTCCTGGCTCTTCTTGCATTTATTTCTAAGTGGGCTTGGACAGATCCCTTCCTCTGGTATTTATTCCCCCTATCTGTGAACCAAGCAACTCAAACTCCTGAAGACCATGTACCCTGCAGGCCTCCATTTCTCTCTTTTCTCCATCTGCAGAGTGCCCACTGCCCGCTCTGGGCTGGTTAGGCCTCTCCCGGGACGTTGGGTGCCGTTTGCATGTGGGTGTGGAGCCCTCTCCCACCTCCAGCTTGTTCGTGTCTTCCTTCTCGGTGCTAACTGGCCTCTACCTTTGTCTCTGTCTGCTCTATCTCTGTTCTTGGGTAGCTGACAGTAGGGAAAGTGTCCAGCGGAATAGGGGCTGCAGCTGAAGTTCTGGTCAATCTGTACATGAATGATCACAGACCTAAGACTCAGGCCATCTCTCCAGACCTGGTAAGGATGTACACCCCACAGCCTTCACCCACAGACACTGGCTCTGGCCTCCCAGGGAGGGTGCATGGGACGCAGAGAGGATTGCCTGGCCCCTCTTCTCAGGGGGCGAGAGGGGCTGAGACCGGGCTGGATCAGAGCAGAGGTTAGCGGGAGGCTGTTCTTCCTTGTAGACAAACCTCACTCAGCCCCCTTGTGGGTCATTTCACAAAGCAGAGCATCTTCCCTGCTGGCTGGGGCTCTGGAGAACTCAGTGCAAAGGCCAGGAGGGGCCATCCGCGGAGGTGGACAACACTTACTGCCAATGTTTAGCATCCGATCTGGATTGGATTGAGAATTAAGTAATGGAGAAAACACCCCTTTCCTCTGAATTCTCCCCTTCTCCAATGACTCTGCTCATTGTCATCACCAGCAATTTGAGTTGACAGCTCTTTTGGTTTCCTTTTGGTACATTCCCCTGGAATCACCCAGGTGTGCCCCTTCTGCCCTGGGCCCTTGCCCTCTCCTCTCCCCCCTTGCATTTAGGAAGTTGACTGGCAGCCAACTTCAACACACAGAAAAGGGCTGCCCCTTCTCTGCAGTTCTCTTGAACAGTTTTATTACCATGAGCTTTCCCTGCCTGACCTATGTCACTGCAGGGGGACAAGGATGTGTAAAACATTCTTTCAGTGACCTCACTCTAGACGCAGGCAGTACTTAACTCCTGGGTCGGATTCCTGGAGACAGCATCCCTGGGCAGCATGTTTGTGAGGGACGCCCGCTCCATCAGACCAGGAGATGTCACTCTCACCCTGAAACCAGAATGGCCAGCCTGCCTGGGAGTACAGTTAACAGCTGCCCCTGCAGGGCTGGGGTCTGCGTGTCCTCCCCCGCCTCTTTCTTTGCTGAAGTGCCTGCAGTGCCTGCAGTGAGAAAAGCAACACACAGCCTGTGAGGCCCCACGACGCAGGCCGGCATCTCTACAAGGCCAGCCTCACATTTGAAGATGCGGTGTACGCCCTAACACACTGCTCTTCTCTCCCGATGCCCTGTGTCCCCCAGGAGTCCATACGGAAGGCGTTTCCCCTGAACCTGGGTGGCAGCGACACCTGTTATTTCTGCAAGAAGCGCGTGTACGTGATGGAGAGGCTGAGTGCGGAGGGCCACTTCTTTCACCGGGAGTGTTTCCGCTGCAGCGTCTGTGCCACCACCTTGCGCCTGGCCGCCTATGCCTTCGACAGTGACGAAGGTAACCCCCGGGGGCCGGGGCAGCACTCTTCTCTGGCCTGGGCTTCTGTCCCTTTGGGGGCTCTGGGACAGCCAGCACTTCCCAGGGAGTTTTGGTGTCATCAGGAAAGCTCCTCACGGAGCAGGGATCGCCTGCTAAAGAGAGAGGCCGCCTGTGGTGAGCAGGGGTCCTGAGGGAAGGGGAGCTGTCAGCACCAGGGGTGCATCAGCGTGGGGGGCACCTACCAGGCGACGAGTGCCTTATGGATGTTTTCTTACTCAGTCTCACCACTTTCAATTGCCCCTGTGTGGCTGAGAAAATCAAACCTGATAACCTATGTCACGTGCTCGACACCACACCTGACATGTAATAGAGGTTCAGTAAATGATGGCATATTCGTGTTATTATGTATAAAGTATGCATTGTAAAAATGGCAGTAACCGTAACATGCCCTCTGATAAGTGGCCTACCGGAGTCATCAATGAAAGAATTGCACTCATTGGAATGAGGGATTATTTTCTAATTTGCAGCACTTGATGTTTGCACGGTCATATAATGACAGTGCTTGTGATTCCATACCCTCAAACTAACTGCCTGGGTTCAAATCCAGACTATGCCACTTCTAGCCATATAACCTTGGGCCTGTTACCTAACCTCTTGGTCCCTCAGTTTCCTTATTTATAAAATGAGGATGATACTACTTAGCTCATAAGGTCATTATGAGGGTTGCTGGGTTAATTCCCGGGAAGGATTTAGGATAGTGTCGGGTATATTGAGTCCTACACAAGATTTGTCTACTGTTATCATTATTCCCATCACTATTGTCACTATTGTAACAGTGAGCAGAGAAGGCTTTTCTGGAAGGCACCCAGTAGTCCCGGGCAGTGGCCAGTGGCCCAGTGTGTGCCTCACTGGGTTTTTCTCTCCAACACTGCCACAGCCTGTTCTGCTCCTTTCCCACCCCCAGGGGTCCCAGAAGCAAGAGGAACTAGAAACAGAGTTGCTATTCTGGGCGGTCCATTTTGCGGCCTGGCAGCTTGCCTTGGGAAGGGACTTGGCCTGGGGGATTATCTGAGGGTTTCAGCCCCATCACTGAAAGCCCCCCACTGTTGCTGCAGCCTGCCCCGTGTCTGTGCCATTTCCTTAAGGCAGGTGATGGAAACCATTTCCCAAGTTTGCGCCTTCCTGGCCTTGTTTTCAGTAGCGGCGTTGTCTGACCTAGATGGTGGCAGGCACTTGGCTCATGTCCTGCTGTGTGGTTCTGCTTTACAGGAGAAAAACCTCTGTGTGTGTGTGTGTCTGTGTGTCTGTGTGTCTGTGTGTCTCTCTTTACAGGCAAGTTTTTCTGCAAGCCTCATTTCATTCACTGTAAAACCAACAGTCAGCAACGGAAGAGACGGGCAGAGTTGAAGCAACAAAGAGAAGTACGTTTTGTCTTGAAAGTGGTGGTGAAACAGGGAAGGCCCCTGATAGGAGAAGGTTTTCAAGGGTTCCTGCAAGTTAAGCCAATGTTTCTGGCTTTGGAGGGATTGAAAGTCAGGTGAAGAGGGCTCTACTCCCCGGCATGGAGGGTCCCTCTGCCTCAGTCTGTTCAGCCGGCCTCTGGGCTACGACCTCTCCTAGGGGAATGACTGCTACTTCTCATGAGAAGCCCAGAAGAGCTTTCCCACGTGCCAAGGATGGGGCTATATGCTTAGCCATGCAAAAGCCATGTAGCCCCCAGTGCCTGGGGCCCCCGTGACCACAGGGGCACTGTGAGCAGGGATGCCTGGTATAGAGCCAGCCCTCTGTGGTTTCCAAGTCCTTTCGCCAGGCTCTTGGATGTCAGCAAAGTGACTGGCCCGCTGAATTTGTGGATGGCTTATGATAGGGCCCCCTCGTACCTTCTCTGTGGCTTGATTAATCACCCACCTCCAGCAAGACCCACAACTTCAGCTTTTTTTCTGATTATACAAGTAATATAGGCTCAATATAGAAAAACGGGTAAATATAATCAACAAAAGTGTATAAAGAAGGAAAGTGAAATCACCCATCCTCACTCTATCCTGAGAAAATCCTAATTAACATTTTGGAACATTTCCTTGCAGACTTTTTTCCTATATGAATACAGTTGACCCTTGAACAGTGTGGAGGTCAGGGGCTCTGACTCTCCACAGGGTCGAAAATCCACATATAACTGATAGTCAGCCCTCCGTATTGGCAGTTCCTCCACGTCCGTAGATTCAACCAACCGTGGATTGGGTGGAACTGTAGTATTTACTATTGAAAAAAATCTGCATTTAAGTGGACCCATGCAGTTCACACCTGCATTGTTCAAGGGTCAACTGCTTGTTCTAACCCAGTGGGAATCCCATGTCTACAGTTTCATAGTCATCTTTTTTCACTAACACTATATTAAGAACAGTTTCCCATGACATTAAAAATGCTTTTGGAGCCTAACTTTTGATGCCTGTAAAAGATGGTTGATAATTTATTTGTGTCCTATATTGTTGGACATTTATGTTGTTTACTATTTTTACCTTATAAATATTTTTACGGTGAATGTCTTTGTACCCACATCTTTCTCCATATTTCAAATAGTTTACTTAGGATCAGTCATGAGAAATGGGATTGCTGAGTCAAAGGGCTTGTATGTTTTGAAGGCTCCAAGCAAAACTGACCCCTGTGATCAGTTTGCCGCCGCCCAGGAAAGTCATGCCCATGTTCAGCCTGCCCTTCAGCAGTGCAGGGGGCTGAGATTTGGGGGAGGGGGGCTGGTTGCAAATTGCAGGGTCTGCCACGTTCTCTATGTACTGGCTCTCTTCCTCTGCTTCATTGGAGGCGTCCTCTCTAAGCGTCACGGACTAAATGCCGTCACCTTGATGTCTTTCTCAGGAGGAGGGGATGTGGAAAGAGCAAGAAGCCTCTAGGCGAGACCCTCCTGCGGAAAGTTCTTGCGCTGCCGCCGCCATCGGCACACCGGAAGGCAGCCCCCCAGGTATCCCCAATTCCTTCTTTAGGAAGGTGCTAAGCTGGCCCCTCAGGCTGCCGTGGGGCCTGCTTCACCTTCCCCGGAGGCTGCTTAACTGGATTCAGGGACTCCTGCGTGCCGCCAGTCTGCATATCAGGGACAATGCTTACAACTACTGCTACACGTATGAGCTCCTGAGCCTCGGGCTGCCCCTGCTCTGGGTGTTCTCCGAGGTCCTGGCTTCCATGTACCGGGAGACCGAGGAGTCCCTCGAGGGCATCCGCGACTGGCTGCTCAGATGCTTACCGGCCAAGCTGCACTGAAGCCCAGCCCCAGAGTGCCGTAACATTTCCCGTGTAGATGGCAGCGTGTGCAGCCAGCTCAGGCACTGGCCAGGGAGCCCCACGCCCTTTAACCAGTTAGTTCAAAGCCAAAGAGTTTCCCGTCGGCCACCTGCACCTGGCCTGGTCGCGGTGCACGTCTGCTCCCGGTGCACAGGCCAGCACAACATGAAGGATATTTTTTTATACCTTTGTACTTTTATACCAAAGCGAGCCATATTTCTAGGTTTACATTTCAATTTTTAACTTTTAATAAGCCAAGAGAAAGCATCTTTTTCTATGAGCGTCGGTTTTTCTAGACACGGGTTTGACGTGTATAACTGGTATTACAAACCCTTTCCACGTTGTGGTCAGTTGTAATAGCTGCTGCCTGCAACATGAATGATTTGGGCTTCTATGTAAACCAAAACCAGTGCCTTTTGATTTATGTTCCTGGATACCACTTTTCAACAAGGGACAATTGTTTGCAACATGAAAGCATAATACTTTAGAAGAAAAAAATAGAAAGGACAGAAGAGGATTAAACCTACAGAAGCACATGGCAGTGTGTAGTCGCCTGTTATCTGTCCTCCCAGAGGGCGGAGGACTGTTTTGCTCACTTGTTTTGATGTAAAATAGTAGCGTAAAGGTTCCTTGCTCAATACCAAATCACAGCCAAATGATGTAGAACCACAGGGTTTCAAGCAGATTGCTACAAATATACATTTCCCTTCCCACTAATGAGCACGGCAGCGAAAGCCCATTGGCCCCTGACCACGTGGAGCTCCATCAAACTGATGCAGTGTTGAAGAGTTACGTCAGCTGGTGGCATTTTAAGCCCTCCTTATGAGGTCCCCAGCCCAGGCTGCAGTCTGAGCCAAGGCCACTCAGGGTCCACAACCATGAGGCTGAGGGAAGAAACTGCCCTTTCACATAATGTCCTTTGAGACTGAGGGCATTTGTTAGCACCTCAAGGTATTATTTCTGGGAAGTGTGGCCTGCCCCGTGAGCATGGCTTGCAGATGTCCTGGCTTCTTAGCCGCTCGGCTGCCATGCATATTTGGTCAAACAGTCAGAAACCATTTATTTTCACGCTGTCCTAGCAAAGGAATGCGTCTGACCTCCAGGGGGAAGCTCCCCTGTGTCTTGACTGTCAGGGGAGGCTGGGAGTGGACGCTATGACTGACTCATGCAAAAGAAATACACCCTATTAAGGGCAAAACAGGCCTTGGGCCCACCTGCATTCTTCTCTCTGGGCATCTGGAAGAGGCCTCAGCTCTCCCGACTCCACTTGCCTGGACATGCACGGCTGCTGAGGCTGGCTGAACAGTGGAGATGGCTGATAGAGAAAGGCCTTCTGCAGTGTTCAGTGTATCTAGAGTGGCTGGGCCAGAGACGGCTCTCTGCGTGTTATCCTAGAAAGATCCTCTAGGTTAAATAAGGATGGAGCCCGGTAGGTTAGGAGCCAGAGCTCTTGAGGCCTTTGAGATGCCAAGTTCTCTAGGGTGGGAAGAAGTGGGGAGGCATTTCTATAAACACTTCCCTAAGTCCTTGGGCAAATCAGGGGCATGGCTGCGGCCAAGTTCGTGGGAACTGGCGCCTCTGTCCTTGTTGGAACTGTTCTCGTCCTATGACTCGCATTGTGTTTTTCCAAATTTCTGCTGGTATTTTAATGTTCCGCATGGTGGGAGGAGCCCTTGATTCATTTTATGTTTGATTCTGAAAGTCACGACATAAACACATGCACAGCTGTGTCATTGTTATTCCCATCAGCTCAGGGCAGGGTGACATGCTTTGTGGGATGCTCCGTGAAGCCAGAGTTAGGATCTCTGAGAATGTCACTTTTGGCCATAAGGAGACTGGTTTGAATTACTCTGGCGAGACAGGGCGTGCCTGTCAGAAGCCTGAGATGTTTGTATGTTCTGAGACTTTGAACCTTTCTGGTGGGGCAGCACCAAAACACAAAGGTGGGTCCTGGGGGCGGATGTCTCTAAGCCTCCACAACATATTCAAGAATGAACATGGGGCTCGAGAGTAAAATTGGGGTAGAGGATGTGCAGGGCTGTGGAGGACGGGAGCATCGGCCAATCGCACGGATTCACTCTTGCAGATAAGTTGCTGCTCACTGCCAGAAAGGTTCATCTGTCCTAAGCAAGCCGTAACTTGTTTGGGGAAGTTTCTCTTTTTTTTAATGGTTGCCTCGTTTTCAATAACCGTGCCTTCTCGTGTTGCCTTGTTCCCCGCAACTAAATTCTCTTTTCTGTCTCTCTCTTTCCAACCTTGCACTGTGGCCGTCAGTTCATTTCAGCCTTCCGGTGCTACACCCACTTCTTGGCTGACACAATTCTGCTCTGAGGTGACTGGTTTTCTTGCCAATTTTCAGAGAGTGGTACTAACCCCTGACCCGCTTCCGTACCCCATGCCCCGCCGTGGCCTTGGTTGTGCTAACTGCGAGTGTCTTGCATACTAATGGGCTCATTCAGTGGCATGGTTGGTGAACAGCATGGAGTGGTGTTCAGCTCGAAAGCCGTTTCTGATTCCATCCCTCTGAGCCGGCTGCCCGGTCCACCCCAAGTGCCTGCCCCGCCTCCCCTCTGCGCCCTGCGGCCTGCGTGCATGGTTTTCTGGTTTGCGCTTACAAAGCCCCTCACCTTCCTGGGAGGGTTAACCCTGAATGTGAGACAGTACCATAGAGAGGGCGCTTCACCTTTGAAAAGAACTCTTTCATCTCTCAGCCTCTGAAAAAGCACATGCATACCAGCATCTTCTTCAGTTGGTTCTAATATAAAGGTTATCGATGAAAACCATAGGTGACTCTTTTCGGAAGGATTTAAAAAAAAAAAAATACTCCCAGGCTTCCTCACAAGCTTGACCCAGACTCTGTATTTTGGACACACAATCACAGTTTTCCTAGCAAATCCTTTCTCCACTGCAGCCTATACTTTACCTCCAAGGGCTTTGCTGTGGCTCTTCTGATCGCTCTGGGCTCATAAAGCCCTGGATGATACAGAAGCTTCAAGATGATACAGAGCAGTCATTGTCACAGACCAGGGATGCCTTTGAGAGATGACTCAGTTCGGCCCCAGGTCTGGAGCAGCGCATTTCAGTGCCCCCACGACTCTTTAGCTGGGGCGGCAGGACACTCAGAGTGCTTTGAAAGAGAAACGCGCCACGCCAAGTACAGTGGGGCTGCTGAAGGCCAGGCCTCGCAGTCTCGGGCTGCAGGTGGTGTGCGTCCCGCATGCGGCCCAGGGCCATGCTGACCCTCGCCTGTCTGCACAGCCCCGCATGCCGCATGGCTTCCTCGTAGGTGCAGATCCTAGCCAGGACCAAGTCACCGTTCTTGTCTTATCTTCTCTTGCAGAGTCTCCCCCCTTTTTAGAATGTCAACCAAAGAGTGCCCTCCTCCCTCCAGCCTCCTCCTTAGCTAGCCTCCCCACCTCATCACCATGCATGTTTGTGACCTTTGGTAGTCATTACAGTGCCACATGGAACCCTGTATTTTGCACACGGTGGACAATGTTTAGCTTTATTTATGGTATTTGATGCTGTAAATGAAAATAAATATGGTTCTTTATAAAGCTCATTGTTTCCTCTCTTCTTTGCCATGGAAGCTGCTCAAACCTCAAACACAGGGGTTGGTTGAAGGGGTCAGCCTTCCCTAAACTGGCGGGCCTTCACTTGTGGTGACATGGGACTCTCTGGGGCTGTGCTGGGTACTCTGAGAGGAAATATTACCCAGGGGTAATATTTGGAAAATATCACCCATGCTCCGGGGCCAGGCTTTGAGGGCTCTTCCTTGAAAACTCATGGTGCTTTTCTGCTATAGGTGCTGGGCATAGCTGGCTGAAGGTCAGAGTCACCTCAGCTGTCAGGAACAGGCTGTATTAACAGCTGCTTGCACCCATTTCCCACACACATCCAAGCAGTGGACCCGCAGGAGAGCTTTACTTGGGAACCTTACTGTAACTTAGATTCCCATGTGATAGAAGTTGGTCTTGAAAGTTTTGTGCTGGTCTAGCTGAGTGATGGGTGAAAGGTAAGGAGGAAGGACTGGACATTGGTTTCAGGATGGCAGTGAACATGGCAGGTGTGCTCATCCAGATGCAGAGCCATTTGTGATGCTAAGAGACCCGCCTTGCCCCCAAAGGCTCAGGTCACTCAGTGTCTTAGGCTGCAAGGCTCTGCCCACAGGGCCAGTCTGAGGACAGCACCATGGCAGGCTCTGGCCCAATTCCATTTGTCTTTAAGGGAAGGATTTGAAGTTTCACTCAACTAGTCTGGACAGTGTCAAAGAAATCTGGTCCTCAACCTCCCTAGGGTGGGATACCTCGCGTTGCCATGCTGGATGTGGCTGGGCTTCTGATGGTGGCATGAAAACTCATCTGTGAACTTCATGAGGGCCCTTGTATCTCTAAAGGGGCACTTCTGAGGCCCTGGGCCTCTGAGCCCTGTTGCTGGTGCCTGGAACTGCCTCCAGAGCTGCCTGTGGTCATGACCAAGTGTCTGTACTCTTACCCAAGTGAGATACTCTTGCCCTTCCCTAAAAGGAAGGGTGTTAGGGACTGAAGTCAGGAGCTGGGTTAGACAAGTGACTCATTCCTTTATTCATTCATCTATTCAAGTGTTTGTTGAATACCTACCATGCCCTAGGCATATTCTAGGTCCTAGAGGTACAGCAGTGAACCACACAAAATTCCTGCCCCTCCCTGCATCTTGGACTACATGTATCTCGGCGTTGTACTAGACTTGATTTGTTTTGTTTAGTTGTGCATGCACTTATTTGTTTATTTGTTCATGCACACATTTGTTTGCTCAGCTAATATGTACTGAGCATCTACTGTATGTTGGGAATATAGCAGGGAGTGAAACAGACAAAAATCCTCATTCTCGTGGAGCTTATAGTTTGGTTTTGATTTTTGATGTGAAGTTGGGTTAAAACAACATTTTCCAAAGTGTGACAATGGAACACTAGCTTCAAGAGGTGCTTTGTGAAAAAAGGGTTCCATGGTCACAGAGTCTGAGAAACGTTTTATACTAATCATGGCAGTCCTCCCAATTCTTGGCGATCCACAAGATTCATTAGCATATTGAAGTCTGAGGAGTCCTCCAGTAAAGAAGCCTAATTAACTTTGTTCAAGTGGGCTTTCCCGTACCTCTTTGAAGTGAGTTTTTTGTTTGTTTGGGGGGAGTTTTTGTTTTGCATATTACATTCTACATAAGTGTTTGGTAGAATATTCTTTATCCAAAAACACTGGATGGAAGAATTAAAATAAAAAATGTAAATAATAGAATTAAGTATTAAATAGAATTAAGTACTGGTGAAATAATGGAGTGGTAACTTTCTAAACTTTAAAACCTCTGATGGAAAAAAATTACAGAGGAAAAACATGGCACAAATCTGACTTACAAACATTTTAAAAACTTAACATAAAAATAAAAATGAAAATATTCAACGGGCAGTCAGACTGGGGAAAAATCTGAATTCAATGTGATGACAAAGATGTTCATTGCTGTGGCATTTAGAAAGTTCCCGCAAAGCGATGGTCTCAGGTGCCTTGCACATGATATTTGTTGATTAAAGACCCAATAATAAATGGGCAAAGGCTGTGCATGGACAGTTCACACTCAAGCAAATTTTAAAAGAAAACACTAAAACAACAAGCATTTCCAAAAATGTTCTAACTTGGCTTTCAAAGGAATGTAAATTAATTATGCTGCACCCACTGAATAAGTAAAGGAATAGTGAAGTAGATCGTAAGAAAAAATATGAACTTAATCACTAGTATTAAGTGTAAAGTTAAATGGGAACCATCTTTTCTGGAAAGCAATATGGCAACAAGTATTATGACCCATAAAAGGGATCCTGACCTCTTGGCCCAGTAATCACACCCCAGGAACTGATCCTAAAGAAATAATCCAGCCAAAGAAAGAAAATCCCTGCAACCTGAATATTGAGTAGAGTAAGGGGGTCAAGCAAAGCGGGTGGGGGTGAGCCATTCTCCTCTATTTCTGAGAACTCATTCACTTTCAGAGCTTTTTCTTTCATCCCTTAAATAAGTGAAAGAAGCGACTGCCACTTTCACTGCCCCAAGGCCACTGTTTCCACAGGGCCAAAGACTTTCTGTGCGGTCCCTCATTAGCTCGTCACCTCCTGGTGGCAGCCTTGAGTTGGCACTGACATTACAGTTCACTGATGCTAGAGGTGACCTAGAGCAGCATCTTCAACTGTTGAGGAGCCCAGGCCAGGAATCAGGTGCTGCTCTCATGAGAGCCTTGGCACAGGGGAAGGCCCTGGCCTTGGCCGAAGACCGGCTTTGGCCCCAGGACTTCGTATTGACTCAGAGGCACCGGGCGAACCCCTTCTGTGAACGGGGCTAACCATGCCTCTGGCAGAGGGTTTGGGGAAGGCAGAGTCAGTGAGCTGAGCGTGCCCAGCAAGAGTTCTTGCTGAGTTCTAGGGAGCACTTTCCTGGGTTCGTGCAGCAGCAAGTGCCCTGAGGGAGGCATTCTAGGTCAGCTGGGGCTCAGAGTCTGACGGGACATCTTCTGGTTGGGGACTAAACGGGTCTCAATTCACATGGAGTGGCAACATCTGTTGTTCTCTAGTTTTCTGGTCCCCCAGCTCTCTTGAAGGTGACTGGTTATCTCCCTTTAGGCACGCTGGCCCCAGCTTGAGCCCCTTCTCTCCTGCCACCTGCTGGCAGCACTTCAGTTTTGCTGTAGTGAGTGCCTGAGTCTCAGCACGGGAGCCTCCTCCAGCTCTGGCTCGGGCTGCCTGCTCACCATCTCCACTTAGCCGTCTACTGAAAGTCTCCAACTTGGACGTCCACCCCCAACTCCTGATCTTCCCCTGAGACAGACGCTACCCTTGGCATTTGCTGTCTCTGGACACGGCACTTCCATTCTTCTTGTTGCTCAGCTCAGAGCCTTGGCTGGAGTCATTCTTGGCTCTTCTTTTCTTGGCCCCGTGTCCAGTCCATCTGTGAATTCTAAGTACAGCCAGAGTCTGTTCACGTCTCACCACCTCCATGCTACCGCCTGGCCCCAACCACTGTCATCTCTTCCTGTGTTATTCCGGTGACCTTCTCTAAGCTCTCCTTCTAGAGAGCTCTCCTTACTCCATTCAACCTGTTTTCAACACAACAGCTATAGAGGAATCTTGTTAGAACTTAAGTCTGATCTCTCCTCTGCTCCAAACTCCAGCAGCTCCCCAGCTCACTTAGCGTGAAAGCCAAAGGCATACAGTGGGGACACCTGGTAAGTGCAGCCGGGCAGGACAGCCATGCCCCAGTATGGCAGGTGGGCCTGAGGCCCAGGGCTACCTATCAATTTACTCATCACCTGAAGACCCCCTAGAAACTGGCATTCCCAGTAGTACACTCTCAGAAGCCCCGGGATGGCAACTGTGCTGTCTTTAGGCACCTGTGCTTTTATCTTTTAAAGGGACATGCACTGCAAAGGACCTTGGTACTGGATAGACACATGTCCCTCCTAGAGCAATTAGGTGGAGGGAACACCTGACACAGACCCCTTCCGAGGTCCCTCCTCCATCCTGCTGAGGGCTTGTCAGTGTCCCTTCACTCATCACAGCCCACCTTGAAGGAGGGCAAGGAGACTCCACTATGCTTAGTTTACTGGACATCTGCCTATTTGCTCTCAGATACGCTCCCTGCCCTTCCCCTGCTCTGCTCTGTATTAGAGAGGTGTAACCCTTGCAAAAGACATTTCCCAAGCTCCCTTGCGAACTGGTTTCCTACTAAGTTTGACCGTTAGGACGCGCGAGTGGGAGAGTGGAGGGCGGAATCGAGGGAGAAGCCAGGGTGTTCCTCCTGTCCCTCTGCATCCTGGGCAGTGCTGTGTCTTTTTTGTGGTACCCGCCTCCTACTGCATGGCCCTGGCCTCTGGACTCATAGCACCAGCTCCTTCCGGTGTCCCCCTAGCCAGTGGCTTCCTGCCATTACTCATCTCTGGGTTGCCTCACGTTCCCCATTTGGCTTTCCAGCTCATCCAATACCATCGTTATTAGTCTCCTATATTAACTTTACTCTGTTGAACTCCCTGGCTTGGGGTCTATTTTCCTGACTGATAAACTTAGTTCCATTGCTCTTGTTAAACTTTTTTCTTCCAAGAGAACTGTGGGCAAGACAGCAGAGGGAGCTTTTCCAAGCCCAGAGGCAAAAGTGGCTCTGGCAGTTAGGAGCTGTGTGACCTCGGACAAGTGAGATAACACCTCTGAGCTTCCGGTTTCCTAATCTGTAAAATGGGCTTAATAACTGTATATAGGAGAACATGTTGTTTTGTTGTCTCCCTGGGTTCTGGGGGAGAGTGGAAGGGTCTCCAGACTTGGGGAGAAAACAGGAACAAGTTCACCAGCAGAAATGGGGCAAGGGTCCTCACGCTGACACTGCAGCAGTGGCCTGGCCATGAAAGAGCCTTGGCACTTGGCTGCTGGGGGTGGTGTGCGAGGACAGACATTTCCCTGGACACTGCCTGGCTCTGCCTGTGGAGTCTCGTCTTTTACCAGGGAGCAGGCATCTGGCCGGAGCAACGGGAGGAGACTGAGATGCTCAGCTCTAAGCAGACCTCCTTCCCTCCAGGAGGCCAGGGCAGCTGCCCTGGGAGGCGCTGGATCATTCTCACCCCCGCCGCCATGCACCTCCTCCCCAGGCAGCCCCCAGCCCCACTGAATTCTCCCTACGAGCACAGATGACTTCAGGCAAAGTCAGGACAAAGAGCAGCCGGGCCTGGGCGAGGCGGCACAGGTGAGCACGCCCAGGCCTCTTACCTGCGGCTGCCCATAGACACACTGCTCTGTGTCCAGGGGTGGCCGATCCGGCTCACTCTCGGAGCGGCCCTGGCTGAGTTACTGTCTGACACCACGTCCTCTCACTCACACAATGAAGACGATCATACTGTCCTTTCAGGATGGGGGGATGTTAGAGAAGATGAGTGCAAACTGATAAAGAGACATGTGGGCCCTGGATGACGAGTTGGGGCTGCTTGTGTTACTGCCTTTAGATTACTTCCGTTACTAGTACTAGTACCACTAGAACTACCACTACGGGTCTGTGCATGTGGCCAGGGATCCTCAGGGGAAGGCAGTGTCTGGAGGTAGAAGTTTGAGTGGAGAAATTTCCTCCTGGGGGGCAGCAGTGGACCTGAGACCCAGCAGTAGCCCGTGCCCTGGGCCTTGCGGGGGCAGAAGGAGGGGAGGAACATGTGCTCCTTGGGGGCTTTTTGCCTGGGCGAGGTGGTGACCGGAGGAAGCACCAGCTTCTTTTCCACAAAGTCTACACCTCCAGGTGCCCCTCGCCCCTCCACTGATATCCAGGCTGCACTGTCAGAGGCGCTGGCCCTGACCCTGCTGCACTGAGGGATCATCATGCAGCCACATCCCCACCCCTCCAGAAGCCCAGGGAGCCAGCTGAGCCCTTACCCTGGTCCGTCCCTCAGCCCTGCTGGCAAAGTCAAAACTCTCTAGGAGAGAGGGGGAAGGAGGAAAGCAGACCTGGGGTGTTCCTTGCAGGTTTGGGCTGGTCCCTGAGGTACAGGGGCCGTGGGTCTGTGACCAGCTGCAGGTAAGGGCTCCGGGCGTGCTCACCTGTGCCGCCTCCCCCAGGCCCGGCTGCTCTTTGTCCTAGACTTTGCCTGAAGTTATCTGTGCTCTTAAGGAGAATTCGGTGGAGCTGCACAGCTCACCTCCACTGCCTGCAGCTGCCCGTCCGGCCAGGCTGCCCTCCGCTCCCTCTCCCCTCTTCTCCACTGCGCGTGCTCAGCTGATAGGTCTCTTCCCGTTATCACAGCTGCCTCCTCACGGTCGCCCTCTCTCCTCCTTGTGGGCCCTCCCGTCTGCCTTCCACTCTGCAACCAGGGCCGTCTTTCTGAGAGGCAAATCTGATAATGCCAACCCCCAGCTTCCAGCCCTTCACTGGTCGCTCCCAGAGCAAAACCTACCCTCCATTTCGCCATTCAAGGCCCTTCCTGGTTTGATGTCAAAGCAATCATTTCCCACTGGTTTGGCCAGTTTCCCACTGGTTTTCCGCTTTCTGTACCCTTTTGCCCTCCAGTCGCATGGACTTATTTTCCATTCCCATGCAGTTGGCAGTGCTTTCCCACTTTGCTCTTGTGCCCAGGGGTCTGCCACCTCTCCCTTCAAATCCTACTCATCCTCAAACCCCATTAAAACGGTGCCTTCTACCCAAAGTCTTTATTGCATAGAAGTCAGATCTCCCTCCCCTCCCACCTCGTCTTGGCCTCACTCTTTGTGGTCTACCTTCTAATGCAGATATTTGTGAACAGACCTTCTTTCCCCTGTGGGGCAGAAAGAGACCCTTGAGGGCAGAAGGAGACCCATGGCTGATTTATCTCCAAATCCCCAGCACAAGCCTGGATCAGAGGAGGGCACAGTAGCTTCTGTTGACCCTATAAGTATCTGTGCACAGAGCTCACAGGCACGTACACCTATACTCAGATATAAACCAGGTATAGAGCCGGGTCTCTGCTACAGCAATTCTGTGTAACAAGCCTCCCAAATCTTAGTAGCTTGTAACATCATTTTTCTTGCTCATGGTGTCTATGGGTTGGCCGAGTGGCTCTGCTTCGGGCTGCAGGTGTAAGGGTGACCTGGGCTCTCATGGGATCGGCTAGACCGTAGGTTGGCTCCAGATCTGTTCCATGTGCCCACAGTCGGGGACCTAGGCCGCTGAAGGGGCAGCAGCCATCTGGGACGAGCTCTTCTCATGGCCAACGAGCAGGAGTGTGAGTGGACTAGCCAAACAGCAAGGCCATTGAAAGCCACTGCTCATGTCACACCCACTGATTTCCACTGGTCAAAGCAAGTCTCACGGCCAAGCCTCTTGTCAACTGAGCAGGGAAGCTCACCCCATCTACTCCAGTGGGAAGGAATGCAAGGTCATAGGACAAACCACAACTCTGTTATGGGGAGGAAGTGAAGAACTGGGGACGTATTCCAGTCCAAACTCCCAGAAGAATGGCCAGATGCATTGCTGTCCGTTTGTGGCTTTGTTGTGCTCACAGACATACAGATTGGTCCCCGTCCTTTGATGAAATGTCCGACCGAGTGCTGGTGTCTTAACCTCTCTGTTCACCTGTTTTCTCCGCAGCAAAATGGGGATAATACTACTTTTCTTAGAAGCTCGTGTGAAATTCAATAGACTTATTACATGTTAAACACTTAAACAATCCTTGATAAAAGTACTCAATAAAAGGAAGCTGCTGCTATTATTATAACTACACAGTCAAGCATCCAATTATAATACCTGCTCCCCAGATGCTCCTCCTCTGTCCACAGCCACACCAATGCAAAAGGGTGCATACATGTCCTCACAGCAAGCAGGCACTGTACCAGGGCTTGCAAACTGGCAAACCACTGGCTGCATCTGGTTGTAGACGTGTTTCGTTGGACCTGTACAGTATTTTAAAATGTGAGGCATTGCACATAAAAATCAAAATTTCTTGAGATGATAAATAAAGAGTAGATAACATCTCCCAGAAAGAGTGTGTGAGGTGAAAAAAGTGAGAGGGCCCAGGTAGAAGCATGAAGAACCCAGGACTTAAGGGTTGGCTAGAAGTCGGGATGGCTGAGATGGAACGGCCAGCTAGGCAGGGAGAGAAAGTGTCCCTGGGAGCAGGGAGGGCTCAGAGGGCAAGAGCTGCAGGAGGACCCCAAAGCCTTGTGAATTGGATTTAGCAACAACAAGGAGGGCACTAGGGACTTTGTGGGGGGCAGTTCGGGTAGTGGAGGCATAGGCAGGATTATAGGGGATTGAGGAGTGAGTGGTGGGAGGTGAGGAAGTGGAGAAATTGAGTGCAGCAAACTCTTCCCAGAAGATTGGCTGGGAAGGAGGAAGAAGAGTTGGCTGGGGAGTGGGGGGAGGTGGGAACTGGGATTAAAAATGGTCTTCTTAAAACCGGAGAGGTTTCAGCATATGTTAATACTGATGGAAAAGGTCCAGTAGACAAAGAATTAATGACACAGGGAAGAGGAGATAATGGTCCTTAGTGGGGGGGGGGGGCAGTGTAGGAGGAACCAAGTTCAAGTGCAATGTCAGCCTTAGAGAGGAGAAAGGACTCCTACCCCACTGTGACCAGAGAGGGGGTCGCGGAGCCAGTTAGTGGCCAAGAGGGATCTGGGACTTGGGCTGCCTGTCTTGCTGATTTATTCATTCATTGATTCATTGATTCATTTAACAGGTATTTATTATTGAGCATCTACTCTTCACCAGGCACCATTCTAGCAAGAAATGAAAGAGGCGAAAATCACTGCTTTTATTCTAGGCATGGGAGAGAAATAACAAACAAAATAAATGGGAAAAGTGTATAGTTTATTAGAAGGTGCGATGTGCTATGAATAATAAAGAGGAAAGGAAAGCGCTGAGGGTGTGGGTTGCAGTTTGAGGAGGATGGTCAGGGTCACCTCCTTGAGAAGGCAACAGTTGGCCAAAGGTTTGAAGCAGGTGGGTGAGCGAGCCCTGCTCTCTGGGGGCAGCGTCCCCAAGGAAGAGGCAAGAGCCTCTGAGCCGGGGCTGAGATGGGGTGCGTGCTGAGTGCGGAGGGACAGCACAGGGGTCACGTGGTCGGAGCAGAGAGCCGGGGGCAGCACTGGGAGATGAGGTCACAGGGGCCCTGGAGGATTGTGACAGGGGGTGGCGTGATCTGACTTCCATGTTAACAGACACTCGGCAGCTGTGTTGAGAATAGACTGAGGGGTGGGGCATGGCCAGAGGGAAAGCAGGGAGACCAGTAGAGGCCGTGTCTGTAACCCAGACAAGAGATGATGGTGGCTGGGGCCAGGGTGACAGCAGAGGAGGTGGTGACAGGTGCCTGGATTCCTGACGTATTTTCAAGGTAGAGCCAACTGGATTTGCTGATAGCTTGAGTGAAGAGTGAAAGAACAAAAGGAGTCAAGGATAACACTGAAGTGTTGCCTGGAGCAACCTGAAGGCCCAAGTTGCCATTTACCAAGATGGGAAGGCCATGCGGGAGGCAGGCTTGGGGAGAGGCAGAGATGGAGAATTCCATGGGCATGAGTGTGATGTGTCTACGGGACATCCACCTGGAGATGCCAAGTAAGCAGTGGCGTATACGCATCTAGATTCAGGGGAATGTCCAGGCTGGAGAGAGACATGTGTGAGTCATTGTTGTCTAGGGTTATTTAAGGCTGAAACCAGATGAGATCATCAAGGACGTGAGTGTAGATGAGAAGAGAAGAGGTTCAAAGACAGTCCTGGGACCATCCAGTGCTGAGAGGTCACGGCGTGGGGCGGGGGCAACCAGTGAAAGAAACAAAGAGAGAAGGAGGTAGCCAGTGGGGAGGAGGGAGCCAGGCTGTGCTGTCCTGGAAGCTGAGAGAAGAGCTGTTTCTAGAAGGAAGGAGTGATCAGCGGGGTCAGAGGCTGCTGGTGTGTCAAGTAAGATGAGAAATGAGAAGTTACCACTGGGTTTAGCAACACATTGGACATTGTGATTCTGATAACAGCAATGCAGAGGCTGGTGGACCTGGGATGGGACCTATGGACATTTCAGACCCTCCTCTACTCTTAAGTCGGACAGTGTGTACGTTTGTGCCCTGCACACAAGTCATGTGCTCTAAATGCTGGGGTGTCTGGTGGGCTAAGTGGTGGGGATCCAGTGATGGCACGGTGGATGAGGTCCATCTTAGAGTGTCCACC
The DNA here is from genome assembly GCF_028023285.1 of Balaenoptera ricei. Taxonomy (NCBI): domain Eukaryota; kingdom Metazoa; phylum Chordata; class Mammalia; order Artiodactyla; family Balaenopteridae; genus Balaenoptera; species Balaenoptera ricei. The sequence continues at coordinate 69,671,909 of NC_082646.1, forward strand.
CAAGCCTCTGGAGGAAGGGCAGGCGCCCTATGGGGCGGTCCATTCCCACCATCTCTCTAGACCCTCTTCTCCTCTCAACAGATGAGCCAACCTCCCCCAAGAAGCCCAAGAGTGTCCCGGAGCTCGAACATGGGGATATGGCTGGTGGAGCCGCCTCCCGCCTGCCCTCTGAGTGGACCTCAGTGAGGATCAGCCCTGGGGAGGAAGTGGTTGGGCAGGACGTGCTGGCTGTGCGTGTCCTGGTCACCAGTGACAACAGCAGGTACGTTCGTGCTGCTGCAGGATGGGGGCAGGATGGGTTGGGCAACGGGACAGCATTCGGGAGCTGGTCTTATCCCCACTCACTTGCAGTATGACCTCTCTGTGCCTCCATTTCCCCATCTGTAAGATGGGATAATCCATAGGGAGTTGTCAGGATCGAAGAATTAACATGTCAAGGGTGTAGAACAACCCAAAGAAGCTTAAGTAACAAAGGCGAATATGTTGGATTTACAGCCATCCACGGAGAGGCCCGTATGTGGAACTCTTGGCTGCTGGGGGCCTCAGCCTACATCCATAGATTCATGTCTGCATATCAAGATTTCAAGGTTGGGCTCCAACTGGTACTACTCACATTGCATTGGGGCTAATCGATGAACTGGACCGGGCTGCTGTTGTGACCGGCAGGCTTGGGCAGGCCGATGGACAGATGGTTCACCAAAGCCCACAGATGGACAAGGGGCAGTGCCCTCACACAAAGAAGCATGCTGGACAGAGAGAGAGAAAGAGAGAGAGAGAAAAAATATATATATATTCATGAAAATGTCACTAGCCAATAGGTTTTGTGCTTCCCCACCCCAGGACTGTGCTGTGCTGTCCCCACTACCTAGGACACCCTGCTTCCACTCCCACACCACCTGAATTCCTGATGGTTATTTATCCCCCCACCCATTCTTTTCTGTAGTCTTTTCCATTCCCTCATCTATTCCCAAGGGAAGCAAGCAGTATTTAAATGCCTGACGTTTTAGGCCCAGGTCCTAATGATGAGCTCATTTTACCCCAGAGAGCTTAGGAGTCCTGCTCAGGGACGGTGAAGATGAGAGCACCAGCCTTCACATGAATACTTCATTGTACATCTCTGGGCCTCTTTCACCTGCTCTGATCTGAACTTGCCTGCATTCACGTGCTAGGGCTGCCATGAAGAACCACAGATGGGTGGCTTAAACAACAGAGATTTATTTTCTCACAGTTCTGGAAGTTCAAGATCAAGGTGTCAGCAGGGTTGGTTCCTTCTGAGGACCATGAGGGAAGATTCTGTTCCAGGCCCCTCTCCTCAGCTTGTAGATGGCGGTCTTCCCGTTTATGTGGCATTTTCCTTTTACGTATGCCTGTGTCTAAATTTCCTTGTAAGGAAAATTGTAAGGACACCAGTCAGAATGGATTAGCGCCCACCCTAATGACCTTATTTTAATCTAATTACCTCTTTAAAGACCCTCTTTCTCAAAGCAGTCACATTCTGAGGTACTAGGCATTAGGACTTCATGTGAATTGGTGGTGGGGGAGACACAGGTCAGCCCATAACAAAGCCAGAGGCTGGGTGCCAGGCATAGAGGTAACTAACCCACGGCCCTTGCCCTAGAACCCCTTTGCCTGCTGGAGGGCAGCGACGGGCAGGGCACGGTGCGGCCGGGATGGCAGGCCTCCTCGCTCACCTGCCTTTTCCTTCCTCCTTCCAGCTCGGACGAAGAGGCGGACTGTGGTGGCAGTGAGGCCTCCAGGGCAGAGCCCTGGGACGAAAGACCCCAGCGACTGAAGTCCCGACCCTCACCCCTCCTGAAGCCCCTTGCCCAGCACAGCTCCCTGAGGGAGGCCCTGCCCAGAGCAATCTCTCCACGTGGCCCCGAGGAGCCTGAAGCTGTGCATGGTGAGCAGAGGGCCTGCCTGGGCGAGACAGACAGACAGGCTTGCGTGATCCTGGGACACGGGGATGGAAGGGGGGAGGGGGGACAGGGACCCCCATGGACGGTTTTTCCTCATGGAGGACCACGTGACAGCAGGCCTGGCCCTCAGACTCAGAGGCAGTGGAGCTGGGAACTTCGGGGGCCGGGGTACAAGTGGGGGTGAGGGGACTGGACCCAGGCCCAGCCTCCCTCTCCATGGGCAGCTTTGGAATCTCAAGTGGGAAGGAGGCAGAGGGGGCTGGCTGGCTATGTGTCACAGGCAGAGATAAGGGGGCCCCAGGACCCTCTTTCCTGGAGCAGCGTCCTCTGTGAATATCCCCTGAGGGCCCCTCTGGCATTCCATAGCCCGTGAGGGAAAAGGAGGTGGGCTCAGCTGCTGTTGGACCACACACGTCTCTGAGCAGCACAGTTTCTCTGGGGCCACCAGGGGGCAGCACGGGGCCACTACCAGTGCTTGAGGCTTGTGGAATGCGCTATAACAAATGCCCTATCACTGAGTACCTGTATTGGCCAGGGCTTTCCCTGTACGTGGCTCCATTTCATCCTCAGGATGACCATGTGAGGTAAGTAGCATGAAGCGCATTTTACAGGTGTTCAAATGGACTGAGTGTTTTCCCAAGGACTCACACAGCTTAGTAAGTGGTGTGGCCCAGTGCTGGGTGCTCCACACCCAAATAAGTCGTTGTCTTTAGCATTCCAGCTTGTTTTAATAAAGGGCCTTGAGCTGAATGTTTTGATTTAGGCAAAGGCAACTAGTGACCTGTGGGTGGGAAGAAACAGGCTAATAGCAACTTGCCATCATCAGGACCAATGGCCTTAGCTGCCTGGGGAAAGCCACAGCTCTACTTGTCCTGTGCTTCCCTCTGGTGGCCGAGAGCAGAACTTCCACATGAACCTAGAAATGTTCTTACGAGTGATGGTTTCACAGGAAGACCAGGGCTGGGGCCAGAATCCTGTAAACTCTGGATTTACCCACTCATGTGAGCTGTTTTTAAAAAGGACAAATTGTCATTACAACACATTTGCTAAGTACCATTTGTGGTGCTGTCCAGAAAGACTTAGCACAGGCAGTGGACAGAGTCTTGGGGACTGCTGGCCTCTCCATCACCCTGGGCTCCAGCCTCCTCATTTATAGATACGAAGACTGCCCACCTTTCATCCCTTCCCTCCATTTCTCCTTTCTCCTCAATTGTCAGAGGATTTTAGGCAACTTACAAGAAAGACATAAAACAAAATTGTGTGTCTATATATATAAAAGATAATGCCTCAAGATAAAGCCTAAAGATATATACATGAAAGGGAAAACCAGTTTAGGAGGTATAGACCTCAGAGAGGCAGACCATGATCCTAAACAGTTGCTCTAGTGGAATCATAAATTTGATTCTGAGTTTTCTGGCAGCCAGAGTTCAAACGGAAACAGACAATTACTTCTGACTGTTCACAAGGAAAAAAATACATTGGTTTGCAGCAGGTCTCAGAGCCGGTACCACTTTTCCTAATGCTTCACCCTATGGAAATTTTCCAGCTCATGTCAAATAGATGATATTGAGAGATGTGTTTGATCGTGTCTTGAACAATGGGGTCTGCAGAAAATGCAGCCATAGTTTTCCCAAGGCTGTTTCGTGCAGCATCCTTTGCTGGCAGGTGAGAGCATGACAGCAAAACATGACTCAGCTAGAGCACTTCTCCCAGGAGGATGGGGTTAGGGGGAGAGATCAAGGCAGTGTGGCCACAGCATTTTGTTTGACAGTCCAGTTTAATTCCAGAATAAGAAACATAGTAGACAGAGAAGTGAATAGACCGCACGACTTTCAAGCAATCTTCTGTTGGTTTTGTCTTTATCCATCACGATTTCCATCACTGCCAAGCAGACCACACTGTAAGGTTACAATCGCTGGCATAGTCTAAGCTCTGTGTTTCGTGTTGCTGGTTGTGGTGAGTCCCATCACTTTACCAGGTAATGTAGGGTTGACATCATGTTGTGGGTGTCATGGAGCTTTGTTAATCACTATTTTCACCTGGATAAATGTCTCGGAGGTTAGCTGAGGGCATGCCGAAAAAGACCAGGATGTTGCTTTAAAAAGATTCCTGGTTTGTACACCATGCTCATAACAGCATTTTTCACAATTGCCGAAAGGAAAAATGACCCAAATGTCCATCAACAGGTGAATGGATAAACAAATTGTGCTATATCCACACAATGGAATGTTATTCAGCATTAAAAAGGAATGAAGTTGTGACACATGCTACAACATGGATGAAACTTGAAGTTATTATGCTAAGTGAACTTAAGCCAGGACAAGTATTGTATGATCCCACTTCTATGAGGCACCCAGAATAGTCAAAGTCACAGAAGCAGAAAGTATAGAAAAGTGGTAACTAGGGGCTGGGGGAAGAGGGTGGATGGGGATTATTGTTTAATGGGGACAGAGTTTCAGTGGGATGAAGAAAAAGTTCCGGAGATGGATGGAATTAATGTTTGCACAACAACGTGAATGTACTTAATGCCATTCTACTCTATACTTAAAGGTGGTTAAAATGGTGATTTTTATATTATATATGTTTTACCACCTTTGAAAAGACTCTGGGACTGCCGCAGCTCATCAAGGATCCTATCCCCTCCTCAAAGTTCTTTAGCATAGAGCATGCCCACCATGATGGTTTAAAACAGAAACTGAGCCCTGTGTAATAGAGGCCATAGAAAATGCTCAGTAATGCTCCCCTAAAACACCTAGTTTAGTGGTTCCTAAAAATCCTGCTTAAGAGGCAGATTCCTAGGTTCCCTCCTTCAGAGATTCAGATGCCTTGGGTCCAGAGTGGGGACCAGTATCTGCGTTTATGGAAGCATCCCAGATGCCTCCAGGCAGGAGGGCCACGTCCTGCGCTTTGGGAATCGCAGAAGAGCAGCTTCCTAGAGGCCTGCTTGGATGCATTAGTCATAAAATGCACGCCTAAACAACTGAACGAATTGGTCTCGTGCACTGGGTTCTTGGACATAAACCAGTTACAGTTAGGAGAGAAATCTGCCCTCAGATTATTCTGATTTAGAAAAATCGGTATTTATCCATTTTTTTCTGGCAATAATTTGATAACAGGATGGTCCAATGGCCTACGGAGGACATTTATTGTTAGTGTGTGACAATAAAATGATGTCATCAGCACCCTATGTCACAATACTTACCCTCTTACTCCTTTTGCAGAGGGTCATACACTAAGATCTCCAAAAGTAGTCCCTTAAAATAAATATAAACACATTAAATAAATATACTATAAGCTAAAAAGAAGGGAACAGCCCTGCTTTACTCTGCTCAAAATTACTGGATCAAATCATGACTACCCACTCTATTCCTATTGTGGTAAAAATGTGTGCTTGGATGCCCTATAAACACCAGTGATGGAAAACCTCTCATGAATTTTAACCATTTCTAATAAGTCCCATTCCACAAAGTTAAGAGCCAAGGAGAAGCAATAAGAGCTTTTGGCACTCTTCTGTGTTTCTTGAGTAATTTCTCCATTAGGTGATGAAGAGGTTAACTCTGGTCTGCAGGAATCAGCTGTGCTTGTTCCTTATGTAAAACATCCATGACGTGCACTTGGCAGGGGGAAGTGGCCCTACATTGTACATAGACTGTTCATTCTGCAGTGGGGAGACAGGGAGATGGCACCCTCACCTATCCACATAGGCTTCTCCCCCTCAAACCCATGAGCTTGATTATGACAGCAGACCTGTGGGACGGGGAACCGCCAGACCAGACACAGCAGGAGCAAAGCTCTCCAAATTGACAAGGGAGGGAGGGGAGCCAAGGAGCTATGGAGATGAAAGATCTCCTGCTGAGGAAAGGAAGCCCCCAGGTCGGGTAGAGGCCTGTGCTCCACAGCCTGGCTGGTGAGAGCTGACAGCAGCTATGAGCCCTGGCGGGGAGTGGAATCTAGGACTTCCTGCAGACAGAGGGCGGGCTGGGCCAGCTGTGTTCAAAGCTTCCCCACCCACTCTCCACGCCCACATCAGTCCTGCGGGCTTCCTTTCCTTCCACACCTCCTGGTCCCACGTGTGGGAGCCATTCAGGTGTGCCTTGCCCCGTCTTTCTCTCCGGCCGTGATGGAACCACCACAGAGACCTGGAGCCTGAGGCCAAGTCTGAGGGCCCAGTGTGGGAATGGGGTACATTTACATCCCACTGCCCACTCGTAGGCCCCAAATGGCTAAGACCCATTTCTTCTGCCTGTGATGTTCATTTTGCTCAGCTGATTCTCAAGGCCCAGCTGGGCAAAGGGTCTTCATAACGCAGCCCACGGCATCCTGCAAATGTGTTTCCATCGGAAGCAGGCCAAGAGGAGGGGTTGTGGCCATGGAGTGTCCAGGGGTTCAGTTAAAACTGGTTCCCAAAGGGTTTTGGGAGCTCTGGGGGTAAGGTAGAGAGAAGGTGGCGCTTTCTGCAGCTTCCAGGCTTCAGTGAGAGCAGCTCTGGTTCATCTATGACACATTTGGGGCGGTGATGTGAGACTTCAGCTCCAAAGAGCTGCTCTGCTTAAAATAAACGTGTCATATATGCTTGTGTATATACGGACATATGTATATACATGTATGCATATAAACATGTATGCACACATGCTTATTAACAATGGGTGAGTTAGAATGATGGCTCATAATTTGAGATATTTTCTGAAAGAGTGCAGTACCTGGCCCACAGCAGGGTCTCAAAACAATTTGATGAGTGAATGAATGAGAAGTTGGAAGTGTGTGTTATAGGGACAGGGAGTTTCCGTCTGAGGAGAGGAAGGGGCTCAGTCAATTATGACCATTAGTCTACTAACTTTTGGTAACTGGGCCATAAGAAAAAACTCCCTGTTTATCCTACCCGTTTAACAGACTCTTCCTCCCTCCCCATCTTCTCTCCCTCTTTCTTTTTCCCACCACAGTTCTGCAGAGGGCCAACAGCTTCCAGTTTCCAACTCCCAGCAAATGCCAGAGCGGGAGAAGAAAATTCCAGTCGAGTGAGTCATGAGCTCCCTGGGGGGTGGGAGGGGGCAGGAGCTGTCTGGTTAATTCCCAGGGGCAGCTGTTCTCACTCCTCACATGTCCTCTCTGAACTGGCCTCCTGGATGTGAGGGGCAAGGAAAGAAATGTACTGTTTGACGATTTCCGCTGCTCTCTAGAGGAAGCACTTTCCAAGGGATTTGCTACGTTTTCTTCCGCCTCCCCAGCTCCTCACTCTGGAGTCACAGGGCCTTAGAACTCTACAATTCCACTTGAAAGGGACCTGAGCAGCCATCCGCTCCAATCTTCTTGAAACACAGATGAGGAAACTGAGGCCTGAGGGCTCTATACGTTTTGATTCAGTACACTGGAGTTGGCCTGGGGGCATCAGCTTGACTTCGTGCAGTCGTGGGCAAAGCAGTGAAGGAATCCAAAGACACACACACACACGCACACACGCACATACACAAACGCACAAATACACACTGCCCTGCTCCTTTTTCTTAGCAGGTTGTGGTCCCGCATCCCAGGGAAGAGCAGGTGGGTGAGGACCAGGGCCCACGGCGGGTGCCAAGGCAGTGGGATCCCACTAGGGGGCGCAGTGACCGCGTGCCCGGTTGCGCAGCGTCCCAGGGCCAGCGCGTTCCTGGCGCTGCCCCAGTTACAGAGCAGAGATTCCCTCTCCAATCCTGAGAGGGGGCAGGGGCTCTGCATCTGATCCCAAGTCCATCGCTGCCTTCCACCTCCTCCTGCCCCCATGCTCCCTCTCCGGACCTTGCTGTAGGAGAGGTGGACCCAGGAAAACCTGGGGTTAGATGAAGGCTTCTTAAAAGAAACACTGGAGATGGAATAGCATGCTAATTTAGTTGACTCCTGCCTTCTGAGTCAACGCTGACTCGTGGCCAGTGAGTCATTCTCTGCAACCCATAGACCTGCGGCCCCTTTGACTCGGGCCAGGCTGGGACGATGGGCACTTCTGGAACAGGACCAGGGCACACCTGAGTTGGCCACTGCACCTGGGGACAACCTAAAATGACTCTTGAACCATTTTGGGGTCCCAGGCAGCGAAGGCGAGGGGAAGGAGGGAATCACCGTTTACCGAAGGCCTGGGGCAGGCCTTTCCCACGCGTCTCATTTACTCCCCACCTCGGCCCCTCCCCAGTCACGGGAATTCTGCTTCTATGGATGGGTCCATTCGGGTGCAGATTCCATCCAGCGCTTCCAGCCGACTTTACTGAGTGCCACCAGTGCGAGGGGCCCGGCCCCACGCTCAAGAAGTTCCTGATCTGGGGTGAGAGCAGGGAGTCTGGCGGGGGACCCTCACAGCAGGGTGTGGGTGCTGGAGGAGGCACAGGAGAGAGGCGACTGCTAACCAGCGGCGTGGTTTCTCAGCTGTGTCTTTAGTTATCCCAGGAGTATCAGGCGTGGGTTCTCAAGTGCATGTAAAAGCTGGTTTGAGGGCAGGCCTTGAGTTTGAATCATTTCTATGGGCTTAGTGCCTAGCATGGGCCTGGTGCAGAAGAGGCACCCAATCCTTGCTTGCTTGCTTTCAGAATGAATGAATAAGTGGATGAATGAATGAATGAACGAACGAACGAATGAACGAACTAAAGGACCAGGGACCAAGCCGGCTGAACCGAGTTGAACTCAGTGCAGGAACAAATAGAGAACATGGGTTAGGCCTGAGCAGGCTGCAGCCCCTAGAGGGCGTTCCAAGACTTTGGGAGGATTTGAGTATTGCCTAAGCTCCAAATTCTGGGGAGCTGCACCCTGGAATCCCAGTCTTTGTGAAAATCCTCAGAGCCATCTTTTTGGTCATCTTCATTTTGCCCAAAAGGAAACCCACTGGGCAAGGCTGGTCCTGTGGGAGGGAGCAGCGCTTGGGGCACACCATCTCCTCTATTCCTTCACTGCCCTGTTAAGGCTGGCTCTGGCCCCAGCCCCAGGCAAGAGGATGGAGGGGGCTTCGTGCCTGCCCTTAGCGCCCTCACCCAGCTGACCGTACTCACCAGAACGACCTCTAGGATCAAGGGAAAGGCCTCCATTGCCAGAGGGCCCAGAGAAGAGGCAGCTGACCCAGGAGGGATATGGGAGGAGCTGAGCTCCAGACCCTGATCTGTTCATCAACCTCCCTTGCACAATGGGACTGGAAGGGCCGGTGGCACCCAGGACTGAGGCTCCTGCAGAGGGCAGGGCAGACCTGGCTGGGCCATGCTGAGGTTTCAAGCAAAACAAGAAAAAGGGCGAGAAGGACCTGAGTTGGTCAATGAGAACCAAGCCTCTGGGCCGTGAGTTAGAGAAATCCTGGCCAGGATGGATGTGCAGCCCCTCCTACCCCCCCCCCCCCCCCCCGGAGCAGGTCAGAGGTTCAGCAGCAGTGCCTTAATTGGACACCACTCATGTGCATGGGAGGAAGGGAGGGGGATGGAATTAATATTTAGCTAGCATGTGGCGTTTACTTTGTGCTTTGCACTGGGCACCTCTTTTTATCCCGTTTTATTCCTTTAGCTTCCCCATGAAACAGCACTAGGGTTCCCATTTTTCACATGAGGAAACTGAGGGGTTACGTAACGCACTGTGTCAGGCGGCTGGTGTGGGTGGGAAAGGGGTGGGGTCCCAGGCTCCCCTTTACCATCCTCTGAGGGAAACCGAAGGCCTCAGGTGGGTGAGATTTCCCATCGCCTGTCAGCTGGGCTCCGGCCTCCCCTTCCGTTCCTAGGCACTGCCCACCTCCCAGGCAGTGGCTTGAATGGCAGGTGTTTTGCTTCCCCCATCTCCTCAAGCCCCCTGCCCCCAATTTCTATCCTGAAGACAGTCTTGAGGATCATGTGTGGAGAGAGATCCCACTTGCTGGGTGGGGTTGGGGAGTAGACACAGAAGAGGGGGGCAGGTCCCAGGTCATGACCTTGAGAACCCCAAGGCTTTCCTATCAGCTTGGCTCCCAAGGTGTCCTGGCTCTGTGTCGGAGGGTTCCCGGGTCGCTCCTCGGGGGAACAAAAAGGCAGTCTGTGGAGCTGAGGGGACTTTGGGACAAGTTCAGGAGTTTGATTCAGGAGGTGGCAGAGAGAGGAGAATGAGGGGGCGAGGAAGAGGAGGAGAAGGAATTCAGCAGGAATTTGGCAAGCTGAGGACAGGAAGCAAGGCAACAACTGACTCACAACTTTTGCCTTTTTAGGCTCGAACCATCTAATTGGGGGCTGAGAAGGGGGTTCGGGTGACAGGCAGGCCGGCCAGCCGCCCCCCATCCCCCCACCCAGTGTCAGCTCCTGGCAGCCAGTGGCCTTTGTCCCCAGCAGCTCCTTCCTGCCGCCCTCAGATCTGTTCCCCCAAGTTACCTTTTCGCCTGGAGCACTTGCCTTGGGGAGCTTGCTGATGGTGTGTGTGGCCAGCATTTCAGAGCCCAGGCCTGGGATGCACGCTCTAACGTGCTTGCATTTGTAAGAGGAAAGCAGGACGGAGTACTGACAACCCCCTGTGTGGCTCCGCTGTGCACACGGGTCTGGAAGGAACTCCTCTTGGAGTGAGGCCTGGGCTTAGCCTGGCCTGGGTGGGTCCCAGAGGAGGAACCTCTCAGCCAAAGCTTTGGGGAAACTGAGGCCAGGGGATTATGTTTAGAAACAAGCTGAAATCTGAAGGCTGGACACCTTGGAGGGAAATGGAAATGGGTCAGCTGAGCAGCCAGAAGCAGGAAGTCTGACAGGAGTGGGTAGTTAGAGACAGTGGTCCTGGGAAGTCTCTGTGGAACAGCCTTTATGTGCCGGGAGGGCTAACAGGAGAGCTGGCTGGGCTGAAGGGTCAGACATTGAGTGGGCAAATTTGGAAGTAAGGATGGTGTCTCCTGAAGCCCTTTAAGGACCTATTATTGAAATGGTCCAAGAGGGAAACAAAATGCTCAGGAGTTTAGATTAAGGTTACTAGGGGGTCTGTGTGCGCACATGTGTGTGTGCACTCATGAGAGAGGGAATGAGATTGATCTTATAGGCGACATCTGTCGGAATTCTGCTGTAACTAGACTAATTGGGTTCAGCTCCCACAGCTCAGAATGAGGCTCATCCTCAGCCCCGGCCACACTCCTTTCTCCTGTCGAGAAGGACAGCACATGCACTGGCTCTCAATTGTTCCCTGACCAACAGGAGCTTGGCACAAACCCCACTCCATATGCTTCAAATGATCTGATACTCATTATAACCTCCCTCCCTTGTGTTCTCTTAAAATCTCAAACTAACCATCTCGTCTGAGAGCCCCGTGATACACATGTGGGAGGAAGAACCCGTTTCCTTGGCAGTGACTGCCTCTCCTGTCTGTGCCCATGGCGAATGGTCCAGCATGCATCTTACGGGAAGAGGCCTCAGGTGGTTTATTGACTAAGTGATTTAATGCAGCCCCAGCTCCCCACCGCGATGGCTCTAGGGCAAACCTTAGAGGTAGATGTCCGTTTCCCAGGAACACCCTGGAGACCCGTGTTCCAACTCTCGGGGACATTCTCACGTGTGTGTGAGACACAGTGGTTCTTGGACTTTTTGTCCTGTGACCTACTTCCCCCGCAGGAGCCTGACATTCCTACGCCTGTTCTTCCAAGTCCCAAGCAGTGGGCTCCAGGGCCTCTGCATTTGTCTCTGGCATCTTCCTCCCTCTGACTCTACAGAGAGGAGCTTCTCTGAAAACCTCGTCTTTTCATGATAAGGAAACTAGAACTCTGTAACGGAGAGCATGTTCTTTCCTCGGTAGATATGACACCAGTGAACAACAGAAGACCTATGTCGCCTCCAAAGGAAGCTTCTCCTTTGCCTTCTCTGCCATCTTCTTCTTCAGCTGGTGTCCCGCACGCTCTGGATAGTTCCTCCCCGCCTCCGGTAAGCGCCCTCAGGGCCCTGCACAGGTGTGAGGACGACGAGCTGCCTATGCTCCTCCCACTTCCACACTGAGCTCTGGATTCCTAGCACCCCTAGGTCACCCCAAGTGCACAGCCAGGGCCAGAGGGATGCTCTGTCAAGAGTCCACCCCACGCCTCTTCCCTTGTCCTTTTCACGAAAGTGCACCCTGCTCCTTCTCAGCCACTGAGGGCACAGCCACCTGCTCACTCGGCAGACTTTATAGGGCATGGAATCTGAGCTGGGCTGTGGGATGCAGAGGTGCTAGGGCTTGTGCTCTGCCCTTGAGGGCCTCACAGAGGGTGTTGAGGAGCTGGCAGCTGTAGGATGGCAGGCACAGAACGCAGGGTGCCTTTGGTAGCAGCTGAGAGCCTTGGAAGCAACGTCCCCCTTGAATAGAAAATGGCATCACCGAGACAGTCATGGTTGGACTCTTTCCTTCAATATGGGTTTATCAAGCCTCTATTACCTGCCAGACCTTGTTCTAGGCTCTGGGAAGTAGAATATCTAAGACAGAAAAGTACATACTCTTGTGAAGCTCCCATGACCAGAGCTCTTGGCAGGGCACAGTCACTTCTTCTCAAGTCTGCTATATTCTCCCTTTGCCAAGGGCCAAGCTCCTGCATGCTAGAAATGGCTGCTTTCTCAGTGGTGAGAGGCATGAATCAGGTTTTGAAGGGTCATTGGAAGATCCTAAAGGCTATCCTGCCACCACAGCTCCAAGCCAGAAGGGTAGCTGTCTCTTCTTTCCTTAATGGTCTCCAAAGAGGAAGCCTTGGTTTCTTGGTTGTTGGAGGAACATACCTATGGGTGGAATGTGCCCTTTAGTAGGGACCATGGCTGAGCTTCCTTACGTGCCTGGCCACCCACAGGGACCAGGCCAGCCCTCCCCTCACTGGCCCAGGAGCTTGTCAGTGACTTTGCTTTCCTTTCTGGCTTCCTACTCACCTAATCTAAGGCCCAGGAAAGACTTTGGTCAGTGATATGGGGGCTCTGGGCCCATTCCAGCCCATCCCAAGGCAGCCACTTAGAAGGAAGAGTGGCCCTCTGAAATCATCCTAGGCAGAATTCTTTTTGATTTTGGGTATCTGAGATCTGGAGAGAGGAAGGGAGGGGGCTATAGACTGAGATGTGCGTTCCTCATATAAATAAATGCTGGGAACTTCTAAAAATCACCGCTATTTTTTGCCCATCCCTTCCAGGTGACAGTTTGCAACCCTCCTTCGCAGGTCTCGAGAGGTCATTTCAGTCCTTCCACCCCAATCTTTCTGAGGCAAGCCAGAACCCAAGGACCACCCAAGGAAATCCCCCTGCATATCCCTCATGGCCAGGTGCTGGAGCGGACAGAATACTGTCTGGTGAGGCCTGGTGGAGACGGCCTCGAAAGCTTGAGCCCATCTGGCCCTGCAGAGATGGCTTCTGATGGGAGTCAGGAAGCAGAGACCCCTCCTGTGGGTACCAGAAGCATCCACAGAGGCCCACACCCCATTGGAGGGAAGGACAGGTGCTCGCCAGACCAACAGCTGTCTCCCAGGGCTGGAGAGGACCCTGGAGAAGGGAGTACCAGACCCAGGAGGGGAGAGGAGGGGAGGTCAGAGCTGGCAGAGGAGAAGAAGTCGGGCTTAAAAAAGCTGGTTCTCACTCGGGAGCAGAAGACTAGGTTGCTAGATTGGAATGACTACAACCCTGAGAGCTCGCGCCTGGAAGCCAGGGTGCGACTTTCCCAGAAAAGCACCGAGAATGGCCGAGGAGGAGGTGTGCTGAAACCAGTCCGCCCCTTGCTGCTCCCTCAGGCAGTGAGAGAGACCTTACCAGCCCAGAGAGAGGCTCAGGAGAAGATGGGGACCCCAGCTGAACGGACTCCCAGGGAGCAAAGCGTGGCCCCACCCAAGTCCCCGCTGCGGCTCATAGCCAACGCCATCCGGAGGTCCCTGGAGCCGCTCCTCCCCAATTCCGACAGTGGGAGAAAGGCATGGGCCAAGCCAGAGTCAAAGACTTTGCCCACCAGCCCACCTCACGCTTGCACTCGCTCATTCAGCCTTCGGAAAAGCAGCTCCAGTAAAGACTGGGACCAGCCGTCCCCCAAGAGAGACATAGCGAGCAGGGCCGCAGCCTTTTTCTCCCTGGGCCCCCCAGCCGCCAAGGCTGCCCAGCCGTCAGCCCCGAGCCCTCCTGACCCTGCCCTCCGCACCCACAGTTTGCCCAACCAGTCATCCAAGACGTTTCCTGCACTCGTGTCCCCACCCTGCAGCAAGATCGAAGATGTCCCCACCCTCCTGGAGAAAGTGAGTTTGCAAGAGACCGTCCCAGATGCTTCCAGGGATCCCAAGAAAAAGACCTCACTCTTTTCCTCCCTCAGACTCAAAGACAAATCTTTTGAGAGTTTCCTCCAAGAATCCAGACCAAGAAAGGACCTGCAAGACCTCTTCAGCAGCCCCAAGGGGAAGGTGCCACCCATGGGCAATGCCCAGGCCCCAGAGAAGCTGGTGCAGCTGGTCAAGAGCACCTGTCTGGGGCAGGGGGTCCCTCCTCCTTCTCCAGAGAAAGATGCAAGTAAGTGGCTCTTTCCTAACAAAAGTCTACCGTTCATGCTGGGCAATTAGTTATTGGATTAACAAGCAGGCATCTTTCATCTCTTTTTGCTTCTCAAATTAAATTCTGACAAAAGTAGGAAAAACTTGAATTTAGAAAATTTGAAAATAATCTGAAAAAATTAAATTTTTTTTTTAAATTAATTTATTTATTTATTTATTTTTGGCTGCGTTGGGTCTTCCTTTCTGCGCGAGGGCTTTCCCCAGTTGCGGCAAGCGGGGGCCACTCTTCATCGCGGTGCGTGGGCCTCTCACTGTCGCGGCCTCTCCCGTTGCAGAGCACAGGCTCCAGACGCACAGGCTCAGTAATTGTGGCTCACGGGCTTAGTTGCTCCGTGGCATGTGGGATCCTCCCAGACCAGGGCTCGAACCCGCGTCCCCTGCATTGGCAGGCAGATTCTCAACCACTGCGCCACCAGGGAAGCCCCAAAAAATTAAATTTGAAATTACGTTCTAGAAAGTTTTGGAAGAGACAAAGAATCAACCATAATTCCGCTGCTTTCCCACTCATTGACCATATGAATATTTTTCACTATTATACATAAAAGTTTATATCTTTTAAATCAACATTATAGCATAGGTATTAAGGCAATTACCTCATAGTCTACATAAATGTGATATAATGGCTGTAGAATATTCTGTCTAGTGTTTATGTTATTATTTAATGAACTATTTTCTTATCGTTTAACACATATATATGAATATATTTATATTTTATATATGGTATTGAATGAACATTTTTATGCATATAGCTTTTTCTCTCCTTTGAATTATATTTTTTTAGGATAGGTTCTAAGAAATGGAATTACTAGTTGAAAAGTGTGAGTTTTTTAAGATTCTTAACTGATACTGACAAATTGTTTTTTTTTTTTTTTTAAAGGAATTCCTTTATTTTTATTTTTTATTTATTTATTTTTGGCTGTGTTGGGTCTTCGTTTCTGTGCGAGGGCTTTCTCTAGTTGCGGCAAGCGGGGGCCACTCTTCATCGCGGTGCGCAGGCCTCTCACTATCGTGGCCTCTCCTGTTGCAGAGCACAAGCTCCAGACGCGCAGGCTCAGTAGTTGTGGCTCACGGGCCTAGTTGCTCCGCGGCACGTGGGATCTTCCCAGACCAGGGCTCGAACCCATGTCCCCTGCACTGGCAGGCAGACTCCCAACCACTGCGCCACCAGGGAAGCCCGACAAATTGTTTTTTAAAAGAGAATTGTACAGGTAAAGACTATATAGGTTCTTTCTGTGTTATTTCTTACAACTGTGTGTTGTAAATTTCAATTAAAACAAGGGGAAGGTACCAGTTTATATTTCACCATTAACGAGAGTACCCTTTTCACCACACTGTCACCTGCATTAAGTACCATATTTTTTCAGTGTTGCTATTTTACTAGTCAGGAAAATGGTGTCTCTCTTAAACTTGTATTTTTTTATTACTAGCTTAAACACATTTATGTATATTTGGCTACCAGTGGGACCTAAGGCTTTTTGATATTTAAATCTGATTATAATTTTTCAAATTATAAAATTAATTAATATATCAACAGATCAGAATAATTCAACAATAAGGAAATTTTTTTTTAATTTATTTATTTATTTATTTTTGGTTAGGTTGGGTTTTTGTTGCTGCGTGCGGGCTTTCTCTAGTTGTGGTGCGTGGGCTTCTCATTGCAGTGGCTTCTCTTGCTGCAGAGCACGGCTTCTAGGCACACCGGCTTCAGTGGTTGTGGCTTGTGGGCTCAGTAGCTGTGGCACACGGGCTTAGTTGCTCCGCGGCATGTGGGATCTTCCCAGACCAGGGCTCAAACCCGTGTCCCCTGCATTGGCAGGTGGATTCTTAACCACTGACCCACCAGGGAAGTCCCAGGAAATATTTTTAAAAAGTCATGTAATCTCTCATATCCTTGGAGACAGTGTAAACACTTACATAATTTCTTTTTTGTTGTTGCTATTTGTTTGATTGCTTTAAACAAACTGATTCTACCATCCCTATTGTTGAGAACTTTTTCTTTAAACTTTAAAAAAATTTAACTTTTATTTTGGAACTTCAGTTTTCCAGCAAAAAATTATTTCTCTCTTTTGGTGCTTTAATCAAAAAGCTACACAGATTAACAAGAGACTTTATTTTCAGCCAATTAAGGATAAGCATGAACAGGCTGAAGTATAACTACACCCTTTTTATTACATCATAAAGTTTAATGGTGCTGTGCGTTTTTTGATAGATAATACATTCACATGGCTCAAAATAAAAGGGTACAAAAGGCACAAAATGAATAGTCGTATCTCCCATCCCTGTCCCTGTCTGTCCCTGAGCCGTCCAGGTCCTATCCCTGATGACAGATACTATTATCAGGTTCTTGGGCATTCTTCCAGACAAAATTTATGAATATATGAGAAAATTTACATATCATATTCTTTCTTTTTTGAACAAATAATAGCATGCTAGCGTATTGTACATACTTTTTTTGAACTTTTGATTTTATTTTGGAGATCATTCTGTATTAGTACATACAGAACTTTCTCCCTCATTTCATAGCTCCATGGTATTCCATCGTGTAGATGTGCCATAATTTATGTAGCCGGTCAGTCCGCCGTGATGGAAAGCTTAAGTATTTCAAAATGTTGTTATTGCAAACAGTGCTACAATAATGAAGAACTCGGGCCATTTGGCATATGTGTGAATTTACCTCTAAGATAAATTCCTAGAAGTGGAAATGCTGGAACAAAGTCCATGTGAATTGAGAATTTTGATAGGTATTGCCAAATTGTCGTCCATCAAAGTGGTGCTGGTTCACCCTCCCCAGCAGCAAAGTAGGAGAGTGCTATTTCTACACTTGCAGTGCGCTACCCAACTTTTAAAAAAAATCTTTACCAGCCTTATTAGAGATTGAGCATCTTTTCATCCATTGAAGAGTCATTTGTATTTCCTTTTCTGTGTACTGTTGTTTCTGTCTTTATCTAGTTTTCTGTTGGGTTGTTGGTATTTTTCTTGATAATATGTAGGGACTCTGTAAAAGGGAAACTTAGCTTTTTTCTTGTGATATAAATTACAAATACTTTTTCCAGCTTCTTGTTTGTGTTTAACTTTGTTTACGGTGATTTTTGCCACATAAAATTTTAATTTTATATAATAGTTGTAGCAATTTTCCATTTTATGGCTTCTGGGCTTTGTACAATATAATTCAGAAAGAACTTTTTCTAAGTTTATGGACAAATTTCTTATTTTTTTACATTTATATGTTTATATCAAGAAATGACCCTAGTATAAAATGTGAGCTATGGATCCAACCTTCTTTTTTTAGATGTCTCTTTGGTTATCCTAAAATTATTTAGTGAATATTCATCGTTTCTTCTCTTATGTGAGATGACATCTTTATCATATATCAGATTCCTGTACTTGGACTGATTTCCACACCATCTATTATATTCTATTGAGTTGTCTGTTATGTATCAGTTCCACACTGTTTTGATTATTTTCTTTATATATTTATATACTTTAAAAATTCTGTATTTTACCATCTGGTAGGAAGAGTATTTCATTATTGATCTTCTCTTTCAAAACTTTCCTGGCTCTTCTTGCTTCTTTGATATTCTATGTGGACTGAGCATTAGCTTGCCTATGTACCCCCAAAATCCTGTGAGTACTTTTATGGGATTAAGTTTACAAACTAACTTGGTGAGAATTTACAACCTTATGATATGAATTGCCTTTCCATTTGCCCATATCTTTTTTTGTGACCCTCTGGACTATTCTAAACTTTACATCATATAGATCTTGCATATTTATTGTTAAGTTTATTACTAGATATGTTCATTTTTGTTGCTGTTATAAACATTTTCCATTTTATCCTCCTACTATTGTGTATATGAAATTTATTGATTTCTGTATAGTAATTTTTGACCCATCCATTTTTACTGAATTCTCTTTGCTTGTAAATGCTTTTCAGTGACTTCTCCTAGGTCCTCCCCAAATATACAGTCATAACATCTACAAATAATGATAATTTTACCTCTTGTTTTTAAGTTGTGTAGCACTAACTTATTTTGTTTCCTAATTTCTTTGGTTTCCACAATCTCCAGAACAATATTAAGGTAGTGATAATGGTTTCTATATTATATTCTGAACATTAATGAGAATGCATCTCATTAAATGTTTTCCCATTTAAGCATGGTGCTGGCTTCTGGGTTGACCCAGATATATTTTGAGAAAATAGCCATCTAGTCCTATTTTATTAAAAGTATTTTAAATCATGAATGGATGTTGAATTTTATTAAATGTCAGCACAATTTGAGATGACTGCATGATTTTTGCTCCATAGTTTAATTAATAGTATGAATTATGTAGTGGATTCACTGATACTGAACCATCCTTGTATTGCTGAAATAAATACCACTCAGTCATGGTGTCTTATTATTTAATATACTTTTCTATTCTGTTTGCTGATATTTTATTTAAGATTTTTGCATCAAATTCATAGTGAGATTAGCCTTTAGTTTACTTACATCATATTTATATGACTTCTGTATGTGCTGATTAGAATAAGTTGGAGTAAATGTGTTTTCCTGATTTATTTTTCATGGAGGGCTGCATTCATTTATATTCATTAGGAAATGGTGTGACTTCCTTAGCTTGGAACAGAATGGGAGTGCAGAATGGAGTTAGGTTAAAGCTGACCAGCTCTGAAAATAGTGCCTGGACCCATCGCATAGAAGAGCTTTGTGTTTCTGAGGTGTTCTTAAGTCAGTATCCTAAGAATGTAAAGATTTTACCTACCCTATCAGATCAGGCCCATTAGTTTCCTTGTATTTCCCTGCCCTTGCCCAGCCTACCAATCACAAATACACACACACACACACACACACACAGAGCTCACTTTACACTTAACTTGCTGCACACTTCCATGCAGTGGAGAGAGAAAACAGTATTGAAACGGAGAGTGAGAAACTTTCAAAATTTATTCAAATGGAAATACCTCAGATTTATGATCACGTGAATAAAGAGCCAGCTGAAATTTAATTTTTCTCATTTTTACAACACACCTTGCCAGGTAGATTATTGATAAACATAAACTTCTCAGAGTCTCTTACTTGGGGGCATAAACTGACTTCAAGCACTTATCAGTGCCAATTTTATACCAACAATTTTAATGCTAATTATTGCTCCTCTATGTAATTAAACAAAGCACCCTGAGAACCTCTCTTTTAAAATTTTTGTGTAAATTATTTATTGCAGTATAAAATACATACACAAATATTAAGTACAAAACTGATGAATTTTTGCAAAGTGCACATTTGTGTAATCACCTTGGAGATCAAGATATAGAACACTACCAGCATTCAGAAGCCTCCCTCATGCTTCTTCCCAAATATATGTGTCACCCAACAAAAGTGCTTACCATCTGACTTCTGTCATCTTAGAATACTTTTGCAATTTTTTGACTTTATAAATTTGAATCATTCAGTCTTGTGGTAGGCAAAATTCTGAGAGGACCCCATGCTGCCTGCCTCCCATGTTCTTGCCCTGTGTACTCTCATCCTCTTGAGTATGGTGGAATGTGAATATGGTGGATCTCACTCCTGTGCTTAGGGTATGGGGTTTTGCAAATGTAATTAAGTTCCAAGACAATTGAGTTTGAGTTCATCAAAAGGGAAAGGGATAGGCCTGACGTAATCGGGTGAGCCCTTAGCAAGGACAGGGCCCTTCCCGAAGTCAGAAATTCAAAGCATGAGAAAGACATGGTCCTGCTGGCCTCGAAGGAGTAACCTGTCATGCAGTGAGAGAACTTATGAGCAGGAGGCCTCCAGGAGCTACAACCAGCTGACAGCCAGCAAGAAAACGGACCCCGTGTCCTACAACCACTAAGAACTAAATTCTGCCAACAATCTGAATGAGCTGGAAGAGAACCCTTAGCTGCAAATGAGACCCCAACCCAGTGGACACCTTGACTACAGCTTTGGGAGACACTGAGCAGAGGACCCAGTGGAGCCAGGCCTGCACTTCTGACCTACATGACTATGAGATAATCAGTAGGTGCTATTGTAAGCTGCTACGGTGTTCACTGCTCCCACAACAATAGAAAACTAATACAAATATGTGCTCTTTTGTGCCTGGCTTCTTTCATTAAACGTTAAGGGGGGTGGATCCATGTCCATATGCGTAGCAGTGGTTTCCTCTTTTCCACCACCTCATTTTATTCGCTTGTATGAATATGACACTCTTTATTGGTGCATTCTGATGCTGGGCACTTAGGTTGTTTTCAGTTGTTTTTATTGTGAAGAATGCTGCTTTCAGCACCCTTATACATAGTGTTTCTGTTGGGTATTGTCAAAGATAAACAAAGCCAGATACTAGTTAAAGTGGTAAGGACAGAGTTTAATTAGTAATTTATTGTTACAGTAGGGAAGAGAGTTCAGTATGAACTGAACTCAGCTTTGATTTTGCCAGAGGTGGCTGGGTGTTTGACAGGGAGAATGAGGGAATAGGGAGAGGGGTGAGTGGTGTCTCAGTAGAGTCAGGGAAGTGAAAAGTTCTATACGGTTGGTTAGTGTAAATGCTGGTTAGGTCAGCTGGGTCTGTTAGCTGGCAGTGATTGAAGTTAGGATTCTATCCTCCCCCAGGAACTGGGAGACAGAGGCCCTATCCTTCCTGATGATTGCATTTGAAAGGACTGGCTTTCTGGTCCTCCTGAGTGATAGGAGATACATATACATCTCAAAGGGACAGAAGAAGGATTGACAGTTGTAAGCCCTTTTTAGTAAAGGCTCTAAGAAAGTGTGGTCAGGAGCCTATAGACAGGTGTTGGCTAAAACAAACAGTAAATTCATTTGTCAGTCTTGAGTTTTCTCAGGAAGGTACTTTAAGGGGGACTGGGTCATCCTAGGGATGTGGCCTTGAACTGTTAGAAACTGCCAGTGTTTAAGTCTTTCAGTGTAGGAAGAAGTGGGTGGGCTAAACTATTTGTGTTGAGAGCCTAGTTGCTACAGGCCAAGGTTGAGGTCTAGTCGAGGGGGCTCAGGTGAGCTTGGCTAGAGTATGGGGGAAGAGAGAATCTCTGTCAGTACATACCTGGGAGTGAATTGCTAGGTCCTGGGGTTAGGCGTGATTGGTTTGCTTTAGTAGGTACTGTCAGATGGTTTTCCAATGTGGCTGTGCCAATGTATATACCCTCCAGCAGGAACTGAGAACTCCCCTTGACCCACATCCTTGCCAACACTCCATAGTCTCAGTTTTGTTTTGTTTTGTTGATGTCGCCATTTTTATGGGAGTGTGGTGGTATCTCATGGTTTTAATTGGCATTTACCTGATAATGATGTTGCACTACTGTTCACATGCTTATGTAGATATTTTCTTGTATGATATCTCTATTCAAGTCTTTTGTCCATGCTTTCATTATGTAGTCAGCCCTTTCCTTATTGGTTTGTAATCTGTGTAGATTCTGGATATAAGTCCTTTGTCAGATATAGATATATATATATATATATATATAGATATATAGATATATAGATATAGATATAGATATAGATATATAAAAAATATCTTCTCCCACTCTTCCGCTCACTTTTTCACTCTCTAAAGGTGTTTTTGATAAACAAAGACACTTATTTTAATAAAGCCAAATTTATCAATATTTTCCCCTATTGTTGATTTTTGCATCCTGTTTATGAGATCTTTCCCTATCCTGAGGTCACAAAGATACTGTTGTGTGTTACCTTCTGGAATTGCACTGTCCAATAGGGTAGCCACTATTTCACACTTGAGATAGGGCTAGTGTGAGTAAGGAATTGAATTTTTAATTTTATTTATGTTAATGGATTTAAATTTTAAAACTGAAGCTGTATAAAATATTTTTCTATTCAACTCAATGTTTCTCTTTTGATAGGATTACATTTCACTTTAA
Organism: Balaenoptera ricei; assembly: GCF_028023285.1. Lineage (NCBI taxonomy): Eukaryota > Metazoa > Chordata > Mammalia > Artiodactyla > Balaenopteridae > Balaenoptera > Balaenoptera ricei. Next base: position 69,694,176 of record NC_082646.1, read on the forward strand.
TTATTGAAAATGTATTGTCTAAACCAAGATGTGCTCATTCCAAGAAGCTCTCATTGTCTGGTTCACAAAATGCCCCTGGCCAGATGCTCAGCATCAAAGACATAAGGGCCTTGAAAGTTCTAACAAGCCAGAAAATGGTTGATGTTCCCCTCCGTGGAAAATAGCACTGGCCTTCAACAGCACAGACATTCCCGATTGGTTAAGCCACAGCTTACTCTTGGGCTGGGAGTCCTTGTGGGGGACAGTTGTAGATGTTTACAAATTCAAGCCCATGTTTAAAACCATTCAAGGGCTTCCCTGGTGGCACAGTGGTTAAGAATCCACCTGCTAATGCAGGGGACACGGGTTTGAGCCCTGGTCCAGGAAGATCCCACATGCTGCGAAGCAGCTAAGCCCGTGCACCACAACTACTAAGGCTGTGCTCTACAGCCCGTGGTCCGTAACAAGAAAAGCCACCGCAATGAGAAGCCCGCGCACCACAGCGAAGAGTAGCCCCCACTCACTGCAACTAGAGAAAGCCTGCGCACAGCAACGAAGACCCAACGCAGCCAAAAATAAATAAATAAATAAATATTTTAAAAATTTAAAAAACCCTTCAAATACTTCCAAAAATTAAAGTTATATCTGAAAACCATTTGTATGGTTCTTTCCATAAATTTCAAAGGTCAGTAACTATTATTTTGGTGCATATAGCAGGCTGTACCAAGTAATATCTCCCCTTGAGCATCCTGGCAAATCATCCCAGGTAAACTGGTTATTACTTCAGTCACTTATTTATCACCAGTGATGAGTTTCATTTTGGTAGCCATGTAATTTTTATAAAATTTACCTTGTTTTCCACAAATCTTTTCTACAAATAAAGGAGCTATATATGAAAAAAAAACCCCAAGAAACAAGATGTGCTGTAAGTATAAAATATGCACCAGATTCTGAAGACTTAGTTTGAATGAAATAATGTAAAAGATCTCATTAATATTTTTATATTTGATTACACATTGAAATGATAATATTTTTGAAATTTGAGCTAAACATATGATTAAGACTAATTTCATCTGTTTTTACATTTTTTAATGTGGCTACTAGAAAATTTTAAATGACATACATGGCTCATGTTGGATTTCTATTGTACAACACTGTTATAGAAGCTTTATTATTTTATCTTTCATAATTAAGTCTATGACCAATGTAGGATAGATTTTTGTATATTCTGTGAGGTAGGGTGAGGGTTTATTTTTTTTCCGTGTTGTTATCCAGTTGATTCAGCAGCATTTATTAAAAAAGCCATCTTTTTCCCCCACTTCATTGCAGTAACACTTTTGTCATTAATGAGGCAGGTTCATTTTTGAACCTTCTATTCATTTCCACTGGTTTGTCTGTCCTTGCACCTGAATCACTCTGTTTTCGTTATGTGGTTTTATAATAAATCTTCATAGTCTGAAGTAAGTTCTCCACTTTGTTCTTCAAGATTGTTTGATATTCTTGGCCTTTTGCATTTCCATATGACTTAAAGAATCAACTCATCAATTTCCACAAAAATATTTTCTGGGCATATGACTAGTATTGCATTGACTCCAGAGATAAATTTGGAGAAAATTAACATCTTTATAATAGTAAGTCTTCAAATCCCTGGACATGATACATTCCTAAAGACTTCTGCAATTTCTGTCAGTGTTTTGTAGTTGTAGTGATCTTGCACAATTTTCATTACATATATTCCCTGGTATTCAATTTTTGTGTGTACAGTTATAAATGATACAGTTTTAAATTGATTAATTTAGAGACATTTGATAGCTTTAGAATATTGTGTCTTCTGATCTGAGAACACACTATAACCCTCTATTTAGTCAGAGTTCATAAAAATTCAGGTTATAAGTCCTTTATCAGATATGTGTTTACAAATATTTTCTCCCAGCTAGTGGATTGTCTTTGCATTTTCATCATCCAAAGAACAGCAGTTTTTAATTCGATGAAGTCAAATTAATTAATTTTTTAATAATTTGAATTAGATTTAAGAAATCTTTCTAAACCCAAAGTTACTAAGGCTTTCTCCTATGTTTTCTCTCAGAAGTTTTACAGTTTTTAGCTTTTGGGCTTAAGTCTATAATCCAATTCTAATTAATTTCTTATAGTAAATAAAAGTCAAAGTTTTTTGCCCATAGATATCCAATTGTTAAAGCACCACTTGTTAAAAAGTCTCTTCTTCCCCCATTGTATTACAATGTCATCTTTACAGATAATTAGTTGACTGTATACGTGTGGGTTTACCTCTGTACTCTCTACTCTGTTCCATTGATCTGTATATTTATCCTTATACTCTTGATTACTAGAGATTTAGAGTAGATCTTGCAAACAGGTAGTGGGAGTCCTCAAATTTTGTTCTTAAAAGTTATTTTGGCTGTTCTAGGTCTTTTGTGTTTCCATAAAAATTTTAAATTTAGCTAGTCAATTTCTACCAAATAAGCCTGCTGGAATTTTGATTGGGATTGTTTTTAGTCTCTAAATAATTTGGGAAAAATTGATACCTACTGAGTCTTTCAGTCCATGGAGATGGAATATCTCTTAATTTATTTAGGTTTTCTTAGTTTTCAGTGTGTAGTTCCTGTGCATATTTTGTTAAATGTATCCCTTAAGAATTTCACAGTTTGTTGTTGTTACTGCTGTAAATGGAGTGGCTTTCTTAATTTTGATTTTCAGTTGCTCATTGTTAATATGTAGAAACGCAATTGACTTTTTCTGTTGTCCTTGCTAAAATCACTTATTATTCTAGTAGCTTTTTTGTGAGATTTTCTACACAGATAATCATGTTGTCTGAAAATAAAGACAGTTTGACATCTTCCTTTCCAGTTTGTATACCTTTTATTTAATTTTCTTGTACTGCCTGGGACCGCCTATACAGTGCTAAATAGAAGTGGTAATAAATAGATCATTATCTTTTTAGCCCAATATCAGAAGACTTATCTTTCTATTTGCTGTAGATTATTTTTATAGGTACTCTTTTTATTGGTTATAACATTATGTGCTTAACATGTACAGCATTATATTTTGACTCCTATATACACTACTGTGTGCTCACAACCAAAGTTTTAGTTCCCATCCATCACCATACAGTTGACCCTCTTTACCCATTTTTCCCTCTGGTACCCTCTTCCCTCTGGTAACCATTACTCTGTTCTCTGTATCCACATGTTTGTTTTTATTTGGTTTGATTTGATTTGTTCATTAATTCATTTATTTTTGTATTCCACATATAAGTGAACTCATATATATTTGTCTTTCTCCATCTTATTTCACTTAGCATAAAATCCTCAAGGTCCATCCATGTTGTCACAAGTGGCAAGATGTCATCCTTTTTTATGGCTGAGTAGTATTCTCTCCTATACCACATCTCTATGAATGTAGCATAGTGATGAACATAGCATAGTGTGTATATCTGTGATGAACATAGCATAGTGATGAATGCAGCATAGTGTGTATATCTTTTGAAATTAGTGTTTTGTGCTCTTTGGATAAATACCCAGAAGTGGAATAACTGGATCATATGGTAGATCTATTCTTAATTTTTTGAGGAACCTTCACACTGTTTTCTACTGTGGCTGCACCAATTTATATTCCCACCAGCAGTATATGAGGGTTCCTTTTGTTAGATATGTAACTACTCAGATTTTCTATTTCTTCTTTTGTCAGTTTTGTAAGTCGTGTTTTTCAATAAATTTGTCCATTTAATCTAAATTTTCAAATTTATTGTCATAAAATGGTTTATGGTTACTGACTTCCTTTAGTACTCTGTAGGACTTTTTATCCCCAGTATTGGTAGGTGTGTTTTCTGTCTCTTTTTTCTCAGTCATTCTTCGTGGAGGTTATCAATTTTGTTCATCTTTTTAAAGAAGAAAATTTTTGCTTTGTTAATTTTCTATTTTATTTCTGCTTTGTCTTTATTGTCTTTCATAATCTGTTCTTATCTTGAGTATTTTCTTCCTTTTTGGTTTCCTTAGGTTCATTTGGTGGTTCTTTTTCTAGTTTCTTGAAGTAGATCTTAGAGCATCAATTCTCAACTTTTCTCTTTTGCATAATGTATACATTTAAAGCTCTAAATTCCCCTCTAATCATCGCTTTAGCTGCATTCTAGTCATTTTGTTATACCATATTTTTTATCATCAGTTAATTTAAATTTATTTTTATTTCTTCTTTGATCTGTAGGTTGTTAGAAAGTATTGCTTAAGTTCTAATCATTTTGAAGTGTTCTACTTATATTTTTTATTAATTGATTTCTAGCTTAACCTCACTGTTGTCAGAAGACATACTATGTATGACTTCAGTCTTTTGAAATTTGTTGATACTTGCTTTATGGCTTGGCATATCACCAATTTAGTGAATGTTCCATGTGGTCTGAAAAAAATTTATATTCTCTAGTTATTGGGGATGTTGTTTTATATCAGTCAATTAGGTCAAATGTATTAGTAGTGTTTGCTCAAATCTTCTGTATCCTTACAGGTTGTCACCTGTACTTCTGACCGACTGGTTATAAGTAGAGGTTCCCCCAGTTCCTTCCTTGGGTTCAATAATTTGCTAGTCTGGTGTAGAACTCAGGGAAACACTTACTTATACTTATTAGTTTATTATAATGGATATGATAAAGGATACAGATGAATAGCCTGATGAACAAATACATAAGATGAAGTCTGGAAGGGTCCCAAGCACAGGAGCTTCTGTCCCCATGGAGCTGGGGTGCAGCACCCTCCCAGCACATGGATGTGTTCACCAATCTGGGAGCTCTCTAAACCCTGTACTTCAGGGATTTTTATGGAGGCTTCATCACATAGGTGTGATCGATTATTAACTCATTTTCCAGCCCCTCTCCCCTCTTCAGAAGATGGAGGGGTAGGGATGATAGTTCCAAGCTTCTAATCATGGCTTGGTCTTTCTAGTGACCAGTCCCCATCCACAAGCCCACCAAGAGCCACTTCATTAAAACAAAAGATACTCCTATCACCTAGGAAATTCCAAGGGTTTTAGGACCTTTTTGTCAGGAATTGGGGTCAAAGATCAAATATTAGCAGAAGCCAGGGGCAGAGACCAATACAGAAAGTCCCTGATTTACACTGGTTCAATTTGCAATTTTTTGACTTTATGGTAATGCAAAAGCAATATGCATTCATTAGAAACCATACTTCACGTTTTGAATTTTGATCTTTTCCCAGGCAAGCAATATGTGGTACCATACTCTCCAGAGAGCCACAGCTCGCAGTCAGCCAGGAGACCTGGCTGGTAAATAACCGATACACTTACAGCCTGTACTCTGTACTCAAACAACCATTCTGTTTTTCACTTTCAGTGTAGTATTCAATAATCTATCAATACATGAGCTAGTCTACCCTTTGTTATAAATTAGGCTTTGTTTTAGATGATTTTTTCCAACTGTAGGCAATGTAAGTGTTCTGAGCACATTTAGGTATGCTAGGCTAAGTTACAACATTTAGTAAGTTAGGTGTATTAAATGAGTTTTCAACTTACAATATTTTCAACTTTGGATGGGTTTATCGGGATGTAACCCCATTGTAAGCAGAGGAAGATCTGTAGGTATATTTCTTATTATTTCACACTATCTTACATTAAACAGTCAATTGTCTTTTAAAGAAATTAAGAACCACAAAGAAAAATTATTTTATATTTACCATTTCTGAACCTCTTCATTCCATCTGGTATATTCCTTCTGCTACAGAACTTTTTAAAACTTTTTGATATCCATGTCAGCTAACAACAAATTATCCTAACTTCTTTCTCCTAAAAAAAGCAAAAAAACAACAAAAAAAACCCCTTTCTTTTTGCTTCATTTTTTTTTAAAAAAACAAGGAAGGTAAGGAGAATTTTTTTTTGATATTTGTTTATTTATTTATTATTTTATTTATTTATTTTGTCTGTGCCGGGTCTTAGCTGCTGCACACGGGATCTTCATTGAGGCATGCAGACTTCTTAGTTGTGGCCTTCGAACTCTTAGTTGCAGTGTGCATGCGGGATCTAGTTCCCCAAGCAGGGATCAAACCTGGGTCCCCTGCATTGGGAGTGTGGAGTCTTACCCACTGGACCACCAGGGAAGCCCCTTTTGCTTCATTTTGAATGGGTCGTTTCACTGGACATAGAATCATAAGTTGACAGATTTTTTTTGTTCTTTCAGCATTTTAATGATGTTCTATTGTCTCTTGGCATATTTAGGTTCTGACAAGATGTCCATGGACATTCTTATCTTTGTTTCTCTGTATGAAATGTATCATTTTTCTCTGTCTTCTTTTGAGATTTTATCTGTATCTCTGGTTTTTGGCAATTTCATTATCATGAGGCTTGCTATGATTTTCTTTGTGTTTACCCTGCTTGTGGGTTTTTGAGCTTCTTGAAGCTGTGGATTTACAATTTTCATTAAATTTGCATGATTTTCAGCAATATTACGTCAACTATGTTTTCTGTTCCTGTCATTCTCCCTCTGTCTCCTGGCACTCCAATCATATGTATTTTAGACCACTTGATATTGTCCCATGGGTCATTGAGGTTCTATTCATTTTTTCAGTCTCTTTTTCTCTGTGCTTCATTTTAGATAGTTTTTATTTTATTGCTATTATTTAATTTCACTGAATATTTTCCTCTGCAGTATTTAGTCTGTTGTTAAACTGATCCAGTGAAATTTTCATTTCAGATTTTGTAGTTTTCATCTTCATAGGTTCCATTTGGTTCTTTTAAAAATATTTATTGTTTCTGTCCTTATTCTGTTCATGTTTTCTTTTTAAATTCTTGAGCACATTTAGAATAACTCTTTTTAAATCTTTCTCTGCTAATTTCATCATTTCTGAGTCTGCTTTTATTGATTGATTTTTCTCTTGATTATCAGACTCATTGTCCTGCTTTTTTGTGTATCTAGTACCTGCTTACTGGCTGTTAGATTTTGTAAATATTACATTTTAGAGTGTCTAGATTTTGTTTCCTCATTTAAAGAATGTTATATAAGCATTAAAAAATGTTTGACAGGCAGTAGAGTAACTTGCAGATCAATTTGTTTCTTACAAGGCTGGTTTTTAAGCTTAATTAGTTATGTCTATAATGACCTTTACTCTAGAGGTAATTTATCCCTGTTACTCAAGTGCGACTCTTCTGTCGTCTCCACTCTAATGCCCCCAACATTTGCTCTACCCTATTTGGGTAAAACTTGAACATTTTCCAGTCTTGTGAAAGCTTTAGAGATTATTTACCCTGTAACTCTTCAGCAGTTGTCGGCCCAACCTCATGCAATTTCTCTCTATGCATCTATAGTTTATCATTAAGCAATAGACTCAAGTTGACTTTTATGCTTATTTCTGAAGTCTGTTTTCTGCATAGCTCCTTCCTCTCAGTACTCTTCCCCACATATTCCAACTGCCTCAGCCCACTCAAACGGTGACCTTTGTCTTCTCAACTCAATGAATCTGCTATGCTCTGTTTAGGTTCCTCCTACCTGCACTGTGTTCTGGAAAGTGCCTGTAGGCAGAAAGCTACTGTGATTGTAGGGCTTACCTCATGTAAGCTCTGTTCCCGCCTTTATCACAGTTCTGTACTGCCTCTTGTCCAGTGTCTGGAAACAGCTGCTTCATATATTTCATCCTGACTTCTAGTGCTTTGTGGTGGGAGATCAGTCCCAGAATCAGTCACTCCATTATAGCCAGAGTAGAACAATGCTGCAAATTTTTTAAGCTTGCAAATGAAAAGTAAACTAGAATGAATGGTTCTATGATGGAAGAGAGTAAAGGGGAAGAGATTCAAGGGTAACTATTTAACTTTATATAACTTTGCCAGAAGTTTAAGAAATGCATTATATCTGGGAACGTTTTCTCCTCAATTTCAAAATAAAATTCAGTGGAAATATTAAATTTATTTTTGACAGTTAGAAAAAGTTTTAAATTTAGGTTATTATACTTCCTCCATAAAATGACGGTAGATTAGGCAGTTTTAGTAATATTGCAGTATTGTTCGTTGGGATCAATGATGATGATGAAGCAATGGCTGCTGCTTCATCTTCTGGGAGAGGCAGCAGATGATGATGATGACATTTATTTAAGCACCTGCAATGAACCAGGCACTGTGTTAGGCTCTTTATATTGATTATGTTTACTCTTCTACAACAGTTCTGCAAGTTAGATGTCATGATCCCCAGAAACTCAGGAGGTGAAGTTAGTTCCTCAAGCTCACACACTAAGAGGGGAATACTCAGTGACTAAAGTACTCAGTGGTGATTTAGTGGCTGGGGCTGGGAAACAGTCTCAGCTCCCCACTAACGATGCCTCCACCGTTATTATGCGGCTCCTGATTTTCTCTTCACCTGAGCGTTCCCATCTGGCAAATTAAAGTGGAAAACAGTTAACTCTCTCCCCAGAGAGGCTGTGTTATTATATAGATGTTTTGCATTATTTTGCTTTGAATAACAGCATATGTAAATGTGTTCCTGGAGGTTAAAATTACCCTTAGTTTTTAAAACTTGGCCTCTCCCACTGGGGTGAATAGTTGAAAATTACAGGGAAGAAAAGGCAGGCTGGAGAGAATGTTAGTCAGCTTGGAATTGCCTCTCCTTCTCCCTCCCCACCCAACACATATTTCTCTTTAGATAGAAGCTGACGCGGCAGAGTAAAGATTAGTAAATCTCCTATCATGGAGTCCTAGCTGGTTCTGATATCCAGTGTTCAAGGTGCGTTAATCCAGATATTAATCATTAACTCTGCATCAGGTTGATGTGTAGGGGCAGATGTTCTAGCTGAGAAGAATAAAAATCTCCTGTGGCACCTGGAACACTTTATCACACGTGATCCCCAGTCAGATCACAAAGAGATCTGAGCGAACACAGGCACTTTCCTGCCTCTAACCATCTACCTCTTTTTCAGGGGTTGGCATCTCCCCTCGACTTCAGCTCTCCCGTGGGCCCTGAATTGTTGAGCCCTCCCTATCTTAAACCGCCTTTCCTGGCATTTGAATCATCACTTCGATGATGTGATAATATCTGCAAGTTGGGAAAATAAAATTGGCATTTGTTTAGCCATAATTAATGAAATATTTATGTTGCATGAGACTATGTGATAAAACCTTAGGCTTAGAGTCCTTTTGCTTCTGATTACATTTGGGATTTTTTTTTTTTCTATGACCAGACATTCTGACGCCAGCCCTTTTACACTGAGCAGATGTCATGTAGTAAAAATGGGTGCCAGATGCTGTGAGCCGCAGAAGGGCGATTTGTTTAAGAGCTGGCTCCGACTTTTTTGCATTCAATTACTCTGCAGAACGAACCTTACACAAGCATTTAGGTAACTCAGCTAACTTCAGACATGAATTTTAATAATAGATTTCATCTCTGAATGCATTCCTAGCAACACACCATATAAATGGTGTTTAAGGAATTAATTGATTTCTGCATAATACCTTTTTATTTTTCACATGAAAAGAGAGCTGCAAAGCTCTTGGCAGGGACCCAGAAATGTAATTAACGTAGAGGGCCAAATTTTCAGTTGCCCTTAGGTGCTGCCGCCTCACGCTCATGGCAGGTGCAGTGAGGGGAGGGCAGGGAGGAAGAGAATGGGGGTAGCAGGGAGGAGGGAGAGGTGGCTTTGGGTCATGATGCAGGAGAAGAAGCTAGGAGTTCAGTGAGTTCTTCTGTTCCCATTTCAGGTCCCAAGCACGTCCCCGTCAGAACGCAGGTGACAGGGACTGCCTCTTCCACCTCTTCCACCACCACCTCCTCTGCAGATGAAGAATTCGATCCTCAGCCTTTCTTGCGGTCAAAGGTAACAACACTTGGCAAACCAAAGGGGGCCTTGGCTTGCGGGGGCCGTTTACCATCCAGATTTCAGACCCAATGTGGGCTCCAGCTGCAGCAGTTTCATTAGGAGAATCACGTTTCATTGCATCTGACAGCAGCCGCTCTTTTTACCTGGAACCCCCTAAGAATTACCTTTATATATATTTTTTTTAACTTTTAGAAACTTGCCTTTCTCAGAGATGTCAAAGTGGGAAGGGGGAAAAAACAGACATATTTACTTGAAACCATTTGGTGACTGCAGCTCTTAAAGTGGTGATCCAACAAGCAAACCATCGAAAAAATTAAAACAAGCAGATGTGTATTTCCCTCGGGGTAGCACAGCTTCATTTAAGAAGCACTAGAGGCAGATTGCATGGAAAACGTTATGTTTATTCTAATCAGAAATACGAAATGTACCATGCAGTTGCATCTAGACTCTGAGGATCCCCACTGACTAGCCGTGTGCCGGCGGGGGAATGGCAGTTCTTCTCTTTGCTTAATGAACATTAATTTCTGGAGAACCCTTTAAATAACTCCCATGCCCATGGATTAAAAAACACAAACGTCATTGTATGTCTTTAAATGTGTCTGTATGTTACATACACGGAGACACGCATCCCATGAGCAAATCCCACCATTGTTTTCTTTATCCTCTGGGGCTGGAAGAGCTGAATGGCTGGACATCATATGCTTCCTGGGCAGACAGAAGCAGTTCACTGCTCTGGCAGTGTTTATTTTTTGGAGCAGTAAGGATCTGTGGAGAAAGAGAGAGAACCAAATTTATTTACTTAAACTCAACTTTTCCATATCTAGCGCTAGGAGCTTTGGCATCATCTCAAGTCATTCAGGGGTTCCAGCTCCCCACGGCCCACCTTGGAGCAAGTCAGGAGAGAGCTGGGACGTGGTGGGGAGAGAGAGAATGAGAAGAAGAGAATACGTAGAGATTTCTGATTTCTAACCGTGGGTGTCCATGATTAGTTAGACACTCAGTACCAATGAATTCTATGTGTCGTGTTGATTTCTGGGATTTCCTTACAGACCCTCTCACCCCCTTGAGTGACCCTGAGTTAATTCTGTATTCAAATGAGGCAGAAGCCCCAGCATCAGCCATTCTGCCACTCATGGGGACCAAAAGAATGGAGTGGCTGAAAGCCATCGAAATGGCAAGACCATGATACCTAGGGCAAGCACTGCAAATAGCTCCTGTCCTCCTGCTGGACCAGAACAGAGCCAGTCATCACATAAGCCTGCAGTGTGGTAAACCTTGCCCGCTTCACCTGGCTTCCAACACGGCCCACTCTTCAGGCAGGGAAGCTGGCAAAAAGGTTCCTTCTTTATGACTTCCCAAGGGCTCACACTGAAGGAACAAGGGAAGTGCTTTCCCTTCTAGTTTCTTTATCTCTTCTGCCCCATATAGGTGTGTCCCCAGCCACATGGCACAGAGCCCACGTCAGCTCAAGTGAACCTTTGCAAAGGAAACTGGAGACAGGATATGCAGCCTCGCCTCTTTGCTCTGCCCCCTCCCCTCAGGTTAATGCCTGGATCTGAGAGAGAGGGGGACAGGCAGCTTGTTTTCAGTCCTGCCAGATTTCTCCCTTTCTCTGTCCTTCATCTTTTTCTTCCTTAGCCCTTAGACGTTTGCCTTTCTTCTCTGTATCGTCATCACCATTATTGAAGATGTGAGAACCGTGCCTGGTGCAATGTAAGGCTATATGAGCGTTTGTTAATAAATCATCCTTCTTTTTTTCTATGTCCACATCTTTTAATAAAAGGCAGTAAAGGACTTTCTTTCCCTGTCTAGGTTCTGCTTTGCTGACTCTTGATAAAGCAGTTGGGGTTTGGCAGCTTTGCTGCTGGGAAGTGCTAAGACAGCGCGATGCTGTCAAGGCATCCCTCGCTGAAATTGTTTGAATGGTCTTAATTTAGGGGGGAAGTTTGATATTTCTATAAAGCAGAGGTCCTTGATGCATCTGCACCGAATTTGGCACAGGAAAGGCAGAATAAACTCGATAGAAATGTGGACACTGGATTCAGGTTACCTGCGCTTAGCTCCTGGCTCTACCAATTCCGGATTGTGTCATCTTGGGCAAGTTATTTAACTTCTCTGAGTTTTGATTTCCTTATCTGTGAAATAAGGTAATTTGTGGAATAAATAAAATGATGCATGTGAAGTAATCAGTACAGTGTCTGGCACATAGCACACAAAAAATGCTGGCAATTATTATGTAGATTAGTATAGTGGAAGCTCAAGAGATATTTGTTAAATAACACCACACCCCTCCCCACCCAGCCTTCCCAGAAAGGTCCTGGCTGCTTAAAGGAGAGGTTCCCTCACCCAAATGGCCTGGAACCTCTGCAGTGGTTGACAGTCAATCTGGAAGTTGTCCTCTAGCAATAGAGATGTGATATAGAATAAGTCTGAGTTCTGAGAGCCAAAATTTCCTTCCAAGGATGAAAGAAAGGATGAAGATCTTTAGGATTCTACATCCTACAGAGAATTTTAGAAAAACCAAGTTTCGTCATTGAGCTAAATGTTTTCACCAATGATCCGTAAACATTCTGAACCCTGAAAGCTGGATGCTCTCCTAAGGAGAGTGATGGAATGGGTGGCCGAATGACAAGGATCCAGAAAGCCCTGGAAAGGCACTTGCTTTTAAGGTAAAATCTCTGACCTCTATTATGGACCTGGGGTCAGGCCTGTTAGGTCTATTCCCCACTTGTGGATTTATAGTCCTTTTAATGGGCAAATATTCAGCTCAGCCAGAGCTACTGAATGCCCAGGCACCAGGCTAGATGTAACAAGTTTTTAATTCCATATTTATTTCTGCCAGCATAGAAAAAAGTCTCTCGTATGTTCTCATTCTCATCCTAATATAGAAAATTGATGTGTATGCTCCGAGAAGGCAAACATAATAAAACTGGCCCAAGTTGGACATTTATTTTGTATATGTAAGATGTATACATACATACATTATACATACTACATACATACACACACATATATGAAAAATAGTAGATTTTAGTAAGAAATTATAATCATGCTAATTTGTATAATAATAATATAATAATCATACTGGTAACAGTAAAAATCATAGTATTTACTGAATATCTATCCCATATCTTTTTTAAGTATTCTGCAAAGGACTTGACCCACCTTACCCCATTTAGTCCTTATCCCATCCCTACAAGGTAGGCATTAAATCATTCTCATCGCTCTGAAGAGGACGCTGAAGTTCAGAAAGTTGTATGACATCCCGAAGCTCACACAGCTCAGCTGGGGTTTGAATGCCAGCTTTGCATGGCTCCTGGGCCCAGTGCTCAAACATTATTCTCTGCTGCCTCTCCAATCAGAAGAGTCTCCTGAAACTTCCCGTATGTGGAGCTGGTCACACCACTACTTCTCCTTTCTCTGCTGTCTAAAACCTGGAAGAGACACCGTCAGGATCTGGACAGCTATTTTAAATGCCTCAATTTTGAACGTTCTGTATTCTACTAGCCCAGGCACACAGAGAACCCAGTGGTATTAATGACATATTTGTACAAGCAAAGTGAAGTAGGGAAGGCAATCTTATGCCTAGATACAGAACATTTCCATCACTGCAGAAAGTTCTGTTGACATTGTTGTTCTAGAAGCTAAGCAGTGGTTTGGTTGGAGAGGGCAGAGTGTGTGACAGTATTTTGTAAATTTCAGCTTCATTTTTCAAGACATATTTTTTTCTTCTTGGTTTTTGTAGGAGAGGAAGACACTAAGAAGAAGAAGGAAGCTAGAAAAAGCAACAAAACAATTGGTTAAGCAAGAAGAATTGAAAAGACTTCATAAAGCTCAGGTCAGAAAACAAACTTGAGCTGAGTGAGTGGGTCTGGGATCCTGGGGATCTGGATCTGGAAGCCTTTGGAAATCTGTATTGCACTGGGGAAAGATAGGTCTCTCTTCTCTGAGCAACTGGGCTTGTGGCTATTCTAAAGGCTCTGACTCAATCCCTGGTGGGACTCTGGGGCCTGGAGGGCCCAGGTGTTGAGTTGACCCACTCCCAGCTGCCTTTCCATCTGCAGACGCGTGTCCTGCAAAGTGAGCTGGAACAGCAGCCAACACACAGCCTTGGGAACAATCCCAGGCCCTTAGTGCCACACACCAGTGGCCTTAGTTTTGTCCTCTGTGAGGACACAACCTTCCCCTGACCTTCTGACAGTGTCTTTGCTGAGCTGACAACTACTGGGGCTGTCTCTATTCCAAGGTTAGTTGAACACTCAAGCATCTAGCATTCTGCTACAGATTTCCTGGGCTGATTGTTTACTCCAAACATTTCTGCCCAAGTTGATCTGCCCACCTGCAAAATGAAGCAGAAAGTCAAGGCACACCCCCTCTCCCTGAGGACCCCAAACCTAGCCTTGAGGGACAGTTGGGTTTTAGGACAGAAGGACTTAAAATGACCACTCATGTTAATGCAGCATACCCTACATCCCTTCTTCCAGTTGTTCGCTTTATCAGGCCGGGTAGTCCTGTAATTTGTTTCTGACAAAAACAGGAAGTCACTTACTCCAGCCTCCTTTACTCTTCTCAGTGACTGACTTGGGAGCCACTCCCTTCACCTAGTGGCTGGGAAAACTTCCCATAAATTCCCTCTGTCCATTCTCAACTTCTGAAACAGGCTTTCTTGAAACATTTCAACTTTTCCTTCTGAGAACATCAGAAGTCTTTATGAAATGGATTGGCAAACTCAGCAATTTCCCCTCCTTCTATTTTTACTCCAGACAGTAGGCAGTGATAACAGAAGAATTACAATGGCCTTTTGAGGCCTAATCTGCTAGCACCCATACCAGTCCTGTATAATCTTTGAGATTTTCATCCTTAGTTTCTAAAGAATGACCACCATATCAATCAGCTTGAGCTGCCATAATGACATACCACAGACTGGGTGGCTTAAACCACAGAAATTTATTCTTTCACAGTCCTGGAGGCTGGAAGTCCAAGATCAAGGTGCCTGCAGGATTGGTTTCTGGTGAGGACTCTCTTCCTGGCTTGTAGACAGCTGCCTTCTTGCTGTGTCTTCACATGACCTTTTTTTCTGTGTGCATTCAGAGAAAGAGAGAGAGAGAATTTTGGTATCTTTTCCTTTTCTTATAAGGACACTAGTCCTGTTGGATTAGGGCCCACTGGTATGACCTCACTTAACCTTATTTACCTCCTTAAGGGCCCTATCTCCAAACACAGTCTCTTTAGGGATTAGGACATCAACATATGAATTTGGCGGGGTGGCAGGGGTGGGGATGGAGGGGGCACTACTCAGTCCATAACAATTATAGGGCCATAATTGCAAAGTAATCAGTAATAAAGTCATTTAAATGTTTCCCTTCCTTTAGCAATTCTACACCGTGCCAGCAAGAGACAGATCTATAAAGATATAATTGTCTTTAAAAGAGAGACAGAGAGGAAGAGGGCATAAAATTACAAGTAGTTTTAGATAGAATTCCCATCTATTTCAGATTTTATGTTCGGGGCTTAAACACTCTCAGCTGAGACAGGAAGCCAGGTGGCTGCTCCGTCCCCACCCCTCCCACCGCCACCCTTGCTTGGGCCTCTTCACGGGTTGCAGATGCCTCAGCGATTGTACTTTGAATCCAGGGGAGACTTAGAACGATGTGGAGTTAAGGAGGAAGAGGAGTGAGACAGAGCTAGAGGAAGGTAGGAAAGGAAGAACACACACGTTCTACCTGCCCAGACAGCTGCCACTTCCTTGAACACACCTGGTCTGCCAGGTGCAAAGTCTGTTCTGTCAAGAGATGTGCCTTTTGGCAGCGTGTGTTTGAAAGCAGACAAAATGGACGGGGATGAACAGAATGTACAGAGGAAAGGTTTTCCCTTCATTTTCCTTCCTCATATACAAGCGAGAAGTAGCTGGTAAGGAAAATAAACATGTAAAGGCAAACGCAGTCATGATCCCAAGCCTCGCTAGGTGCCTTGATGGTTAGGTTAAGGTTATGGAGGGGGTGCCTTAACGGGATAAACATTTCTGTCTTGTCTTAATAAACTGCTAGTAATAAGCCACAGTGCACTTCCACAGGCAATCAAGAGCCCCCGTGGTGCAGTGAAAGGATAGGTTGCCCATTTTTAGCTGAGGACAGGAGCAGGACAAACCAAGAGAGGGACACCCAGCCCCAGGAGTTGGCCCACGTCTCCTGCTCCAGAACAACTTCTTGGGAGGTATCTGCCGGTTCTTCTTGGGAAAAGAAACGTGCCCTGTGTTTGCCCCCGGAGATCCTGTCCTACTCTGGGTAGGGACTGTAGCTCTGATGGCTATGCCGTCACCGTGGTCAGAGGCCGAGGCTCCGCGGAGTCCAGGAACTACGAGGACCACCCACCCAGCCCAGCAGCCTCTGCCTGAGAGCATGTCTGTGTGACTGGCCTGGTCAAAGGGGAGTGTTTTAATGTCTCCTTGGGGGCAAATTGAGCTTACACACAGACTCCTTGCTTTATGTTTTCATACTTAAAGAAAGGAAATGTCAAGTTCTAGTTGTTTTGGGAATTCATAGGTTCTTACCCAGTTAATCAAGGAGGTGGCATCACGAGGGAAAGGGCTTCTTCCTCTTGGAAAGTAGGCGGCAGAAGTGGCGCCCTTGCATGACTCTGCGCGTTGAAAGTACCTGCGTGACATATGATCCTGGCATTGCAGGCCATCCAGAGGCAGCTGGAAGAGGTGGAGGAGTGGCAGAGGGCTTCCGAGATCCAGGGCGTGAGGCTAGAGAAGACGCTGAGAGGAGAAGCAGGTAGGCATCCCTGCGGGCGGATCTGGAACAGCGGGCTGGGGCCCGTGTCTGTGGTCTGAAAACAGTGCCGGTCTAACCATCCGGGCAAAACAGTGAGACCTTGTCACCTGCTATGGAACTGTCAACACGGACCTGCGGTGCTCAATCCACAACTGCTTCCCACTTTCAGAATCAAACTGGTTGTCCTGTTTGAAATTCCCAGGGCATCAGTCAGCCTGTGGGCCTTGGATTTCTGGTCTGTCCAGTCTCTCTTCTGCTAGTGTGAATGTTCTTTGCAATTCAGGGATTAAGATAAATTCAGGAGAAACAGTTGGGTGTTGAAGCAATGTTGGTAGTGATTCAAAGCCTGGACTTGGAGTCAAAGTCCTGGTTTCTCCCTTTACCACCTGTAGCTCCCTTTATCAGCTGTAGGGCCTTGGGCCAGTCACGTTCTAAACCTTTATGAACTTTCGTTTTCTCCTCTAAAATTTGGATAATAGTGGTTTCCTATCTTATAGAGCTGAAATAACGATTAAAGGAGATATATATATATACATGATGAAATATATATATGATGAAATTAAATCAGCACATTACCTGGCACAAGGTAAAGCAATGAATAGTAACTGTTCTACTGGTAGCTTCAGATTCTTAGATGCAAACAGAATTCATCTGGTGAAGGCCTGCTTTGTACTGGACATTAAGACAGTAGGTCTGTAATGATAAGTATGACATTTCCTGCCTTTGAGAAGTTTATGGTCCATTGAGGGACACAGACATGTGAATAAACCACAATACAGGGGGACGAGGGCTGTGATGGGAACAAGCATTAGGGTGGAATGAGGACAGAATCACGAGGTTCCTAACTGATCTCGATGGGGAAGGGTGGTGGTCAGCCTAATCACCTGGAAGGGGTGATCTGTTAAGACAAGAACTGGAGAAGGAACAGGAGGTTACCAGGGAGGTGAGGAGACTATTCTGGCAGAGGGAACAGTACCTGCAAAGACCAAAAGTAAAAAGACGTGACATGCCATAACACATAAGGAACCAGCAGAGAGTTTTGAGTGAGGAATGAAACTGAAAGAAATCTATGTGTTTGTGGAAACCATCCAGCAGTGGTGTAGCTAGTGAATTGGGGTCAATGGGGGGTATTGTCTCTTTTTTAAAATTGAAGCACAGTTGATTTACAATATTGTGTTAGTTTCAGGTATACAGCAAAGCGATTCAGTGATATATATATGTGTGTATATTAGGGGTATTGTCTCTTTAATTTCTGATGTGATGTCTTTAGCCTTCTGTATTTGGGATATAAAATGTGAGAAAGCAGACACTGAAAACACATATCTCTGTGTGTGATCATGTAAACAACATAGGGAAAGGTTAGGGCTTCAGTTCTCTTAAAAGTTCAGTTATTCGAGAATAATGGTACCAGCAGGGGCAGACCCAGATTTTGTGAGGCCTGAAGCTCATACAAAGTCATGCAGGCAAACCTGTGGGGCTGCTCCCAGAGCCCTGCAAGGGCCGGTCCACGTGAGAGGCCCTGTGGTTTCAGCTTCTGTAGCTGTGTGGTTATTGTCTCTCTGGAAATGTTGGAGTCTGACTTTACCCCTCTGTGCCTCAGCTTCTGTGTTTCTGAAGTGGGAGTGAAAATTATACTTGTTCCTTGGATTTGTGGTGAGGATTGGCTAAAACAATGTATGTGGGAACTCTAGCACAGTGCCTGGCATGGGAGAGATGGTTAATAAATATTTGCTCCTTTTCTTACAATACTCTGTGCATTTCCTTGCAAAGAGAACCCAAATCCACCCATCAGAAGTAGGGTTCTTGACAAAAATGGTAACTGTTTCTCACTGCTTGGAGTCCCTGCCTACCTCTACAGCCATTGTCAGGGCTTTCGATACAATGAAATGTTTGGTCATATTCCCGATCAAGAAGGCTTGGCACTTGTCTTTAGGAATCCGCTGACTTCAGTGAGAGCCTTAGAAGTGAAAAGGATAAACCAGCAAAGCTAGGACATGTTTCATTTTGCTGGGGAGGCAGTATGGCGTGGTGGGGTAAGTAAAACTGTAAGCGTCAAGGAGCCCTGTGTTCAAATTCTGTTCCACTGCATTTAGGCTGTGTGGTTTTGGGAGAATCACTTAACCTCTCTGCTCTCAGATTCCTTATGTGAAAAATGGAGCTAATAATCCTCACATTACCAGGTCATTTTGAGAATTAAGTGTATTGGTGGACCAAGAGTCTCCCAAGAGTGCCTACCACATTGTAGGCATTTAATAAATGGCTACTGATATTATTTTACAAAATGTTAAATATCCATTCACACTTTTTAAAGAATTGACTCTCTGATCTTTATTGCTTGAAATTTAAAGTCTGGAAACCAAATTTTTAAAGCTTCTGAAAATCTCCCTCACCCTCAATATAAAAAAAGGCTATTTGCAGTTATCAGCTAAAGAAACTCGGCCAACTTATGGTGTTTTCAAAGGTGTATTTGCCTGGCCAGAAGATGGATTTTGTTCATTCCCTCTATATCCTTGGTAATTTAATTCCCCTGTTAAGTTTATGGGCCTTTTTCTCCTTAATTGTCCTTATGTGGGTGACAGATGCAGATTAACAAGGGGTAGGAGACTGAAAGAGTCAAGTCACAGAGAGCGGCCCCAAAGGAAACCAAACAGAAGATTTGCAAACCAGGCATTGAAATTAATACACTCGAACTTGTAATAACATTTGTGCAATAATAATATTCCTTTGCAGTTTAATATTCTACTCAGCCCCTTTAAGAGCTTGCCCTGGTGCTTAATGAATGACCGATGTTTATTAGGTTAAGTTGTATTTGAGCTGGCCTGGGCTGCTCTGGTTCAAGTGATTTAATGGGAATTATTTAATAAGCATTATTAGGATAATTAGAAAATGATCACAGTTAGGCAATAATATTGAACTATAAAGGTTGTGAATAACCAGATTTAGAGACAGGCCTGAAAACATGAGTCGTCTGCAACAGTTATGCAAGTCTCCTCTGATAATGATGTGCGCCAGCCTGAAAGGGTCTTTTGTTCCTAGGAGTTATTCATTAGGCGAGCATTGAATTAGAGGAACACGCGGGGGTGCAGGACGGAGGGCAGTGATGGCTGATGAGCAAAATGAGGCTTTGATGAGCTCCCAATTGTCGTGACAACAATTCCTGCTTTCTCTTTTTCCAACAGTCAGAAACAAGCTCTCCCACCCCCAGGAAGGGTTTTTCCCCGTTTTGTCAAGGCAAGGGAAACAAAGAAAAACAAAAGTCCAACAATCCACCCCAGATGACAAGTCATTATGTTCTGTAGGGTGTGTGTGTGTGTGTGTGTGTGCGTGTGTGTGTGTGTGTGTGTGTGTGTGTGTGTGTAAGTGTGAGAGATGGACGTCCTTGACAAAGGAAATGGATTCTCCTGATGGTCCTAGCTGCCCAGAGTAAAGGACCATGATATACAGCGGCCTGATTGCTCTGAGCCTTACCGTCTATGAAGAGGTCAAGTCGAGCTTTGCAGCCACTTAGACTCTTCTTGGTTACCTTCTGGTTTTGTTGGTTGTCAGTGTAGTGGTCAGTGTTATGTGCGATGGAACACCACAGTTTAGCAAGAGACCACCATTCAAATTTAGTAGATAACAGAATCTGTGCTTTCTTTCAATACCTGGGGACAGGTAAAATCTGGTGAAAACTGAGATCAGCTTTGAGGGAGAAAAGATTAGTCCCCAGGGGAATGTAACGGAATATTCCTCCCTTATAGCTTTACCAACTTTGAGGATGGCTTACGAGTTGATTGCCTGCATCCCTGCGTTGAGCTTCTTGCTTTTTTGTTTTAGAGCCTGATGGCTTTTCCTTCACACAGATAAGGGGTTTACAAAGAAATAGCAGGATGTCTGAGGCTGCCAGCAGGTGGCAGCAGGAGCACACATTATGACAAGAGAAATTGCAATGAACCCTAGGCAGGAAGAGGGAAGTAGTTTGGCTTACACTCTGTGGTTTTTATCTTGACTGCTGCTGAGGAACAGAAGAAACAATAATTTCCTGGATGATAAAGCAACGAGGTGCCCTGAAAATAACACAGATATTAGAATCCGACACTCCTGAGTTTGAATCCTGATGCCATTCATAGACAAAGACTCTGAAGTTGGTAGCTAAGCAACCAAGGAATTTGGATGGATTTGCTACACTCTATGTGCTGAAAGTAAACAGTGATATTCAGTGCATCAGAGCAAGGGAGCTTTTACTCACAACACAGCAAACAGCAGGAGCAGCAGTGTGGTACAAGTTGCCCTGTATCTAAGTGCCAGGGTGTAGCCTGATAGGCCCTGATGGCAGCTGTGCACACAGTGGATTGTGCCACAGTAGAGGAACTCAGCAGCTTTTATGGCAAGCAGTAAATAAGCCAACGCCCTTTCCCAGGAAGCAAGTAGTCTACTTGGCTGGCTGCAAGAGTGGCTCAGGGACACAGGATGGTTAGGCCTTGCTCTTTGGCACACTCAGCAAAGACATGCAGGGATGCTGGTTTATGACAGATTGCCTCACTCAACAAATGTCAGTAATCCATTTATTACGTATTTACCTCTGTTTTTAGCCTCAGTAGCCACCTGGTCGAGCAGTGGCCTTATAACAGAGATGGGCCCAGTGAGGGCGAGACTAAGATTCTCTTCCTGAAGAAGCCTTGGGTCCTCTCTCCATTGCATGGATTCTAGGGTCATTGAGGCTTCAAAGCTGTGTGCCCTAGACAATTGCTTTACACAAAAAAATTCCCATGACAGCAGCAAGAAATATGTTTTATATCACAAGTTAGTACATATAAATATATAACTGAATAAAATGTTTCAAGAGATAATATTGAATTTTGCTACATATAAAAGACTACTACTTTCTATTCTGTCTCATTTTTAGTGCTTGTTGTGACCCATAAAATTAATTTTGCAACCCTCGGTTTTAAAAAACACTGTCGTGATAATTTTATCTGAAAAAAATATTTTAAACTAAATACGAAACTGGCCACCTCATCCAAGGATACAGAATGTGGTTCCTAAGAAGTGTGGAGCAGTGGAATGGTGGACTAAATACTATAAAAGCCCATTCACTGCAACAAGATACTTTTGAAATCATTGCTAGGCTCTTAAGTAAGTGAGAGAAATCTCTCAGGGCCAAAAAAGAGAGAAAAGAAGGTATGCTGAAGCCTACATGTTCCAGGAAGGAAGCAAACACAAAAACAGAAATCCAGGGTTGTCTTGGGTCTAACAAAAAGTAGGGGAGCTAACCTTGAGATTCCCATATTAAGCCAGGTCTCTAGCACTCCAAAACCAATTATAGATCCTATATGGAAGAAACCATGCCTCAGTTTAGGCTCTCAGGATTCAGACAAAGTTCAGTAAACCATGAGCTTATAATAATAATTTAAAAAATCACCCAAAACACAAGGAAGTGAGCCACTAAGAATGAGGTTCAAGCAAAATCAACAAATTTAAATGGCCAAGAACTTCAACTATAATTATCAAATACAGAATATACTATGTATCTGTGGGAAACATTTAAAGAAATAGAAGATTACATACAAAAATTAGCAAGCAGAAAAATAAAAGTGAACAGGAAACACCACCTTAACCTTAACTAATCATAACCATAATCAAACTAACATCATGAGCTTCCTGCTGTGATGTACTAAGAAAGATACATGTTCACTTATGCAGCGCCTCAGCCAGAAACGCTTACCTTGAATTTAACCATAAAAATACAATCAGGCAAATTCAAATTGAGAGACAATCTGCAAAATAAGTGAGAAAAGTCAGTGTCATTTAAAAAAAGGGGAAGGAGGAATTTAGGGAACTGTTCTAGATGAAAAGAGACTAAAGAAACAACTAAATATAATGCTTAATCCTTTAGGTTTAAATTTTTTCAAATAAAAACTAATGATAGGAGATTTAAAAAAAAATCAAATAAATAGAGAGTTTAGAACTGAAAACTATATTCATTAAAGCTATAACTTCAGCGAATACACTAAACAGTAGCTTAGACACAACAGAAGAGAGAATTAGTGAATTGGACAATGTATCTCAAGAAATCAACCAGAAAGCAGCACATGAATAGAAGGAGATGGAAAGAAGGAAAGAGTAGCTTATAGACGTAGAGGATAGAATGAGAAGGTCTGGTATATGTTTAATTGAAGTCTCAGAAGGAGAGAATAGAGAAAATTAAGTTTGAGTATTATTAGAAGAGATAATGGTTGAGATAATGGCTGAGGTACTGAGAAAATTAGATTTATTAGCAAATTACATTTAGAACGGGGTCTGGCACCAAATGCATGGTTTATAAGGGCTAGCTTTATTTTTTCCAAAGTGGATGAAAGGCATAAATCTACAGATACATGGAGCCCGAGATAAAGAAATCAGGATAAATTTAAAATAATCCACACTTACCTAGGCACAATGATGTGAAAATGTAGGATACCAAAGACAGATATTAAAATGGATAAAGAGAAAAAATAATTCACTTAAGAAAGGAACTAAATTTTTACTAACAGCCCTCTTAACAGCAATAATGGATGTTAGAAGACAGTGGAATAATAATTTCAAAAGGCTGAAAAAAAAAAACCCCTTCAAGCTAGAACAGTATACCCAGAAAAACTATATTTCAAGAGCAGGTGCACAATAAAGAAACATTCAGTTTAAAAAAAAGATTTAACTATCTACAAACAAAATTCTAGCAAATATGCTTGAAGGGAAAAAAAATAGATAAACCTAGGAGGACAATCTGAAATAGTCAAGAAGAAATGGTGAATGCAAAATATTATAAACATGTAGGTAAAACAAATAAACATTGTCAGTATAAAATAATATGGATTTTTTTCAAAGATAGAACTAAAATACCAGACTAAAATGGACATACGTCGGGAGTTGAATGATTAGAAATGAAGTGTTCCAGGGTCCTTATGTTGTCTAAAAGGACTCTAAAATACTGATTAAGTTTAGACTTTGTTAGGGTATTAAAAATTACCTATTTAAAATTTAAGTGTAATTATGAAAAGAATAGAAAAAAATATATAACTTCAAATCAGCTAGGGAAAACAAAGGGAGAAAAAATAAGAAAAAATAATCAACCAAACAAAACCCCCCACTGAATTCTAAATAGAAATTTAAAAGCATTTTTAAAAAGATAAAAAGCACAAAGAAAGATGGTAGAAACAAATCGAAATATCTCAATAATAGTAGTGAAAGTTAACAAACAACAATACCCAATTATATGCTATTTAGCAGGCACATATAAAACATAAATAAATAAAAGGTTTAAAGTAAAAAAAAAATTGGCAAGTATATACTAGTAAAATAAAGCTAGGGTAATTATATTAAAAGCAGATACCTTTAATACTTGCTTTAATACCAAAACCATGATTAGCAATAAACAGGGTCACTACATAATTTTAAAATGATCAACTCACCAAGATGATATGACAGTTTTAAATGTTGTATGTACTAACTGTAACAGGCTCAAAATATATAAAACAAAAAAATGATAAAACTTCAGGGAGAAATTTCTACTATCATGGCAGGAGGTTTTAGTACATCTCTCAATGAGAGTCAAACAAAACATTACTATAAATTTGAACATTGCACTTAATAAGTTTAATTTAATGGACATGCACCCCCAAATTAGAGAATGTATATTTTTTTCAAGTTTACATGATGATTTACAAAAATTGACCATATTAGTTCATAAAGTAAATCCCAGAGAAGCCGTATTATACAGGCCACATTCTATACTACAATGTAATTAACTTAGAAATCAGTACCCAATATGTATTTTTTAAAACTATGCATTTGGAAAGTAAAAATATACATTTCTCATGGATCAAAAAAAAAAATCAAATTGATATTTTTAAAAATACTTGGAAATTTAAAATGTACTAAATATGAAAAAGAAAACCACAGATCAAAACTCATGAGATGCAGTGAAAATGGTGCTTAGAGGTATCGCCTTAAATACTGTTATTAGAAAAGAAGAAAGGCTTAAAATTAATGAGCTAAGTGTCTAACTTCATTTAGAAAATGAAAAACAAAATAAACCTAAAGAAAGATAATAAATATATGAGCAGTTATAAATAAAATAGAGAATAAAGATAAAACAGAGAGGATCAAGCAAGCCAAATGTTGGTTCACTGGAAAAGTTAATAAAAGACTAAAGGCAATCCTCTTAAATTGGTTTTTTAAGGTAAGAGAGAAGAAATAAATTAGGAATGAAAAGGGCAGACACAACCACAGATAAACAAAGATTCAAAAAGATAAAAGAATATAATGAACATTTAATCCAATTAATTTTAAAATTTGGCAATCTAAGGGTGACTTAACAATCATCATATTAACAAACTAAAAGGGAAAACCATATGGGCTTTTCAATAGAAGAAGAAAATATCATTTGACAAAATTCAACACTCATTTAGGATAAAAACTCTTAGCAAAAAAAGAACTTTTTATTTTGCCTTCTTGAAGCTTAATTTTTTTTTATTATATAAGTTTTGGTGTACAGCATTATAATTTGACATCTATATACACTATAGAGTTGTTACCACCACAAGTCTAGTTACCAGCCATCACCATACAGTTGATCCCCTTCACCCATTTCACCCACCCCCTAACCCCTTCCTCTCAGGAAATGCTACTCTGATCTCTGTATCTATGACCTTGTTTTTGTTTTATTTTGTTTGTTCTTTTTTTTTTTTTTAATTCCACATATGAGTGAAATCATATGGTATTTATCCTTCTCTGTGTGACTTATTTCACTTAGCATAATACCTTCAAGGTCTATCCATGTTGTCACAAACAGCAGGATTTCATATTCAAGTAATATTCCATTGTGTATATATACCACATTTTCTTTATGCGTTCATCTATTAGTGGACACTTAGGTTGTTTCCATATCTTGTCTATTGTAAATAATGTGGCAATGAACATAAGGCTGTATATATCTTTTCAAATTGGTGTTTTTGTGTTCTTAGGATAAACACCCAGAAGTAAAATTGCTGGGTCAGAACTTTCTTAATTTGAAGGATATCTTCCAAAACCCTGTAGCAAACACCATTGTTTAATGGTAAAATATTAGAAGCATTTCTTTTAAAATCTGTGAAAAAAGAGGATGCGTGCCATCACCTCTTCTATTCAATATTGCACAGGAGACCCTACCCAGTACAGTAAGACAAGTATAAAATGGCACAAGGTTTGGAAAGGAAGAAACAAACTTTTGTCATTTCCAGATGATAGAATTAACCACATGCAAACCCAAAGGAATGTACAGATAATTTTTAAAAATAATAAGAGCCTATATCATATAATTGGAAATAAGATCAAAGTAGAAAAATCAATTGCATTTCCATATCTCAGCATTGGTTTCTAAAAAATGAGATAACAAAGAAGATATTGCTTACATTAGCATAAAGACATGAGGTGCCTAGGAATAAATCTAACAAAAAAAATGTGCACAACCTTTATGGAGCCAACTTTAATACTTTACTGAAAGCCACCAAAACACCCAAACATGAGACTCCCCTTGTGGTCCAGTGGTTGGGACTCCACACTTCCACTGCAGGGGGCGTGGGTTCGATCCCTGGTCAGGGAACTAAGGTCCAGCATGCTGCATGGCGTGACCAAAACGTTAAAAAACAAACAAACAAACAAACAAAAACCCAAACATAATCTTACATATATGAAAACTTGATATAAGCCAGCAGTATCACTGCAGTTCACAGGAAGTAAGTGATTCTGGGACAACTGGTTTTCCATATAGGAAAAAAATGAAATTGAACCTTATCTTTAACCATATAATTTGGAAAATATATTTGCAACAAATGTAATCAATGTCATAAAAATTAAAGACTTTAATATGAAAATGACACTTGAAAAGTTAGGAATCTTTTTGACCTCAATTTGGTAGTCTATAGACACCATAAAGGAAAGGAAAAGATAAGCCACTAATTTGGAAAATACATTTGCAACAAATATAACCAAAAAAGAAAAGCCACTAATTTGGAAAATATATTTGTAACAAATATAACAAGTTTTCAGTATTCCAGAATATGTAAAGAACTCTTAAAGATCAGTAAGAGACAGGCAAATAACTCCATATAAAAATAGACAAATGGCATAAATATACATTTCACAGAAGAATACTCATTAGTGATTAGGAAAATGCAAATTAAGACTACAGTGAGAAACTATTTTAAACTATTAAATTACCAAAACTTATAAAATCTAATACTAAGTATTTGGCAAGGGCGAGGAACAAAGGGAGCTCTTATTCAACGTTAGTGGGAGTGTAAACAGCCACAACTCTTTGGAAAACAATTTGGCTTTATGCTGTAAAGCTGAACATTCGCATACCCTACTACTCAAGAATTTCATTCCTAAGTATATATTCCAGAGAAACTCTTGCCCACATGGATCAGAAGACATATACAAGAATGTTCATAGCAGCATCATTCATAGTAGCAAACCGCTAAGAACAACCTAGAGATCCATTAACAGGAAAATGGATAAATTGTAGAACAGTTAACTGTGGCACATACAACTGAATATTACGTATACAGCAGTGAAAATGAATGAGCAGCATAGAGGCATTTTAGAAACATATAGAAAGAATTTAAAACGAGCAAGTTGCAGAGACCACATATAGTATGATATCATTTCAATAAAATTCAAAAGCAAGAGAAACTTTATGATGAATAGATGTGTAGCTAAAAGCAAAACAAAACAAAAAGCCGTTTAATAAAGGAAGGACTAGAATTTTTGTTTTTCAGCTGCAGCCTCTGACTCCCAGAATGGGGTCATGAGCTACCTTCCAGCATCCTGGCTTTGCCAAGACTGAATCAGGCCAGACCCCCAGTGCAGCTTTCTAGATTATCACCATCACGTGTAAGGAGCCTGCGGGAAGTCAATGTACCCAGAGCACTGGGTACAGAAGGCCTGGCTACAGACTTAAATGAAATAGGCCTGTGGATGAGCACAGGAGCTAAGAGCCGACCAGAGACCAGAGAACAAGAGGCAGGGGCTGAAACCCAGCCAATCTGAGGGAGATGCTTGCACACGGCTACTGAGGATTCTGGCTGTAATCACTCTACTGCCGGCTCATGCTCCAGAACATCACTGAGGGTGTTGAGGGCGTTGAGAGAATTGCAGCAAAAGCCAAATTAGGACTTCTCACAGATTCTAAGGGGGCAGGAAATCATGTCTAAAGAATTAGATAGTTCTGAACCAGAGAGCAAAACAAGACCCAACATGGAAAAACCACACACCAATACACAGAGAAGCATTCAGCGTTACCGACAAAAGGAAATGGTTAAAAAGCCACGACTTTAAAGAACAGATTGTTCATTTAGTCTGTTATTCTCCATTGAGAAAAAAGTTATGGACCATTAAGTGCCAGTCCCTCTAATGTAAGCAGGGACTAAGTGCTGTCAGGCTAGGTGATTTGAACTTGATTATGGGGGGTTATAGAAGAATTTCAGTAGGGAGTGACAAAGTTTGCTTTGCTTTTTTGAGAGCTCACTTAGGGACAAGTGGGTTGATTTATATGACTCCATTAATAACAAGTTGTTTTGTGTTGAGTTTTGACTACTTTATTTCACTTAAGCAAGTGGAATCCTTGCATTTTGTCTAGGAAAGAGCATGATGTGAGGGCCCAGGAGCAAAGGAAGAACCAGTCGACTGTGGTCACAAGCAGGGGTGGCAGTGAGGGTTAGGTAACTGGGCTATTCTATTCACAGCCAGAGGCTGCTCGCCTTCCGGCCATGCCATTCTAGCTGCATCCTGGTTCCCAGATGTAGCAGTCACATCCCTGCCCTGGAAGGGCTTGCAGTTCACCAGCAGCCATGGGACCAGCTGGAGACATGGTTGAGTACACAGTCTGTATAGGCACAGAGTCTCTAGTCTTCTTCCCAAGCAAGTGCTGACGATCCAGCCAGCCATATGACCCTTCCGTTTACATGGAGACAAAAAATATATATAATTATTTAAGAGCTTTTATTAATCTCAAGTGAAGTTACCAGATAAAGTTAAGCCATATGTAATCAAGTCAGGGATTACACTCTAGTTGAGGTTTAAAGATATACAGCAAATACTCCACATGGAACTATAGAACTAGACACTGGAAGAAACAACAGCGTGGTAATGACAATGGTACAGTTTACTGAATGTTTACTATGTACCAGGCACCATGCTCAGCATTTTGCATGCATCATCTCATTTAATCTTCATAACTGATTTCGGAGGCAGAGACTATGATCACTCCCATTTTTCAAGAGAGGAGACTGAGGCAGAGAGATGTGAGGTTACTTGATCAAGGTCACACAGTTGTAAGTGGGAGAGAAGGTCTGATCGATCTCAAAGCCCATGCCCTCTGCCACTACACTCTACTGCATCTACGGTGAGGGGCAATGCTGCTTGAGACTTCATTAGGACCTGCAAGGAAGCTCTCTGGTGGGTAGCAGTGAGGTGATGGAAATCTCAGTACATTGCTGAGGTTGAGAGCAAGGCAAGCCTGGGCTAGGCACAATCTGCCTGCACCCAATGCTTTGGGAAAGCAGATTCCGTAGAAATCTGCACTTGATTCCATGTTCAAAGATCCCCAAAAGTGATTTTGACTACTGAGGAAAGGAAGAGTCTAAAAAATAAACTGTAGGCTATAAAGTTGAAAATTATTCCACTCAAAAAAGTAAATTAAATTGATTGATTCAGTTCAACCTGTGTTTGTTGAGTACAGCATCAGTACAAATCAATGAGGCTGCACAGGGAACTCTCTGAGGGACCAGATTTTAGAAGGACACACAAGAAAGATTGAAGAAGGGACATGGAAGGCAGGAGAAAAGTCTGGCTTGAACCTGTAGGTATAATGTAGCAAAGAGGCTGAATCTGAAAGGCAACAACAAAAAATACTCTAAAGACAGCAAAACAGTGCTGTTTCTTTTGGATTAAAAACAGGGCAAGGATAGACCCAGCACTGAAGCAGATGGTATAATGTTACATGACTGGGGAGAGGCAGGGTTTTCTACTCTCCGCTTTTGTTTTCTTAACCAAGGAAAATGGTCCTCAATCTAGAAATGTTAAGCAAATATCTAGATGAGGAAATTGAATCTGAATAGGTGAGAAAAATGGGAGAGCAATGAATTCAGGTTTCTAAGCCCGGGTGAAAGATGATACGTACATACAGAGAGTGGTGTCTTTGATGTGGCATTACGAAATCAGAATTTGTTGATTGACTGAGTTAACCCCCTGGTGTTGAAATAAGTTGCAGATATATACCTCAGTCTTTGAAGACTCAGGAAGAATTCCAGGACCAAAAAACTAGAGATGAGTACATTTTCTACTTTTCACATGAGAAAGAAACATGAGTTCTGATCCTTGTCAAAATTCTAGAAAGGATGGTTAAAGAAATTGTGAATATTGAGAAAGAAATTTAGAGATTACTAAGGAATCACTGGTGTTTACTTAGAAGCTTTGGAAAACAAATGTCATTTCCTTTTCTGGGTGGTGTTGTGAGGTTTGTCATGCCAATGGACAAAGCAGGCTTTGTGAAGCTTGGTTTCAGGAAATTATTTTGTTATTAAAGTTTCTTATGAGAGCCTAGTGGACAAGATACAGAAATGTGGACTGGTTGGTACCGGTTGGGTGCCATGCATTTAAAGTTTATAGAATAGTCTCACCCAAAGGTCTCTAATGGGCTAGATGGCTCTGTTCTTGGTCTAGTCCTATCTGATGTTTTATTTTTCAATATAGCGTAAAGGTACAGGATGCCCTTTTTTATCGATTCCACAGAAATCCCAAATCTAGGAGAAATGTGTCAGATGGAGAAAATAGCCCAAAGATTTCCCCTTGATGGAACAAAACAAACAAGATGATAATTAACAAGACACAAATAAAGTCTTGAATTAGGTCTAGAAAAAGATCAGTTGCACAAGTAGAACATAAAGTCATCAGACTTCACCACCCCTGATGTGGAAAGACCAGATTCGATTGCAAGTTAGGAAGAGCCAGGTGAAGACACTGCTGCTAAAAGGACTTCTGCAATCCCAGGGCACAGGGTGAAGGTGAAAGGGTGTCTCTCCGCTCTGGGTTGTTTGATTCCGGACTCTCCTTAAGATGTGTCCTGGGAAATTAGAGGGCAAACAGAGGTGAATAGCTCTTTTATGACAAAATGATAAATGACCTGGAGGTACTGACTCTGAAATAAGAACACTTCAGTGTATCATGAGACCTGCCTTCAAATATCTGAATGTCTTTCATGAAAATATAGAGTTACCGTTCTCTATTTTCCTTGAGAGGACACAACTGGACTCATTGGCTTGCAGCCAACCCATCAAAGAGCAATAGAAGGAAGTTTTCAATACTTAAGAGTACACAGCCCTGCAGTGGGCTTCTTGGACAGCAGGGAATTCTACCATCCTTGGAGAATTATAGTAGAATCTGGGGTGGGAGGGAGGTAGAGGGAATTCCTATGTGCCTCCATGGCTGGGAGAGATGACCCCTAAGTGTTCTCCCATCATGTATATGATTTGAATAATGACCGTTACCATTTATTGAGCTTATACTAAGTGGCAGGGCTGGGCTAAGGTCTTTGTGTGCATGATCCCACTGCATCTTTATAACAAATGAGGAGACTGAGGCTCAGGGAGGCTATTAAGAGCTTAAACCCACACAGTGATGAGTCAAAGAATGGAAGTTTGATCCCAAGCCTGAGTTTAAAGTATACGCTCTTAATTTCTATGTTATATATGATCTCCAGTCTATATACTTCATTCTTTCATTCAGCAACTATGCCCTGGAATGCCTTGTTCTTCACCTCCTCCTGCCTCTCACTCATCCACTTAAGCTGAGCTCACCTACTGCCTCCTCTCTGAGGTTTCCCCACTTCCTCCACACAAGATGAATTGCTTCCCTCCTGTGTTGCATGGCAGGGGGCACATTGTATCCTATTTGCCTGTGCAGTGTTGGTTTTCCTACTGGACTGCAAGCTCCCAGTTTCCTGAACAGCTGGAACCAGTACTTATTCATCCCTGTCCCTCAGCACCACAAACAATGCTCAGAAGATGTTGGTACTCAACAGGTTTATAAGTTAGTCCATTCATCCATCCATTCATTCATTCAAGAAACCTAAGAAAGAATAACATCTTATTTATTTCTTTTTTTTATTGGAGTATAATTGCTTTACAATGTTGTGTTAGTTTCTGCTGTACAATGAAGTGAATCAGCTATATGTATACATATATCCCCTCCCTCTTGGACCTCCCTCCCACCCCCCACCCCCATCCCACCCATCTAGATCATCACAGAGCACCAAGCTGAGCTTCCTGTGCTTTATAGCTTATTCCTGCTAGCTATCTATAAGGAGGCAAGAACTTACAATGGAGAAAAGGCAGCCTCTTTAATAAGTGGTGCTGGGAAAACTGGATGGCTACATGTAAAAGAATGAAATTAGAACACTTCCTAACACCATACACAAAAATAGACTCAAAATGGATTAAAGACCTAAATGTAAGACCGGACACTATAAAACTCTTAGAGGAAAACATAGGAAAAACACTCTTTGACATAAACCACAGCAAGACCTTTTTTGACCCACCTCGTAGAAAAATGAAAATAAAAACAAAAATGAACAAATGGGACCTAATGAAACTTAAAAGCTTTTGCACAGCAAAGGAAACCATAAACAAGATGAAAAGACAACCTTCAGAATGGGAGAAAATATTTGCAAATGAAGCAACGGACAAAGGACTAATCTCCAAAATATACAAATGGCTCATGGAGTTCAACATTAAAAAAACAAACAACCCAATTTAAAAATGGGCAGAAGACCTAAATAGACATTTCACCAAAGAAGACATACAGATGGCCAAGAGGCACATGAAAAGATGCTCAACATCACTAATTATTAGAGAAATGCAAATCAAAACTACAATGAGGTATCACCTCACACCAGTCAGAATGGCCATCATCAAAAAATCTACACACAATAAATGCTGGAGAGGGTATGGAGAGAAGGGAACCTTTTTGCACTGTTGGTGGGAGTGTAGATTGATACAGCCACCGTGGAGAACAGTATGGAGGTTCCTTAAAAAACTAAAAATAGAACTACCATATGACCCAACAATCCCACTACTGGGCATATACCCTGAGAAAACCATAATTCAAAAGGATACACGTGCCCCAGTGTTCATTGCAGCACTATTTACAGTAGCCGGGACATGGAAACAACCTGAATGTCCAACAACAGATGAATGGATGAAGAAGATGTGGTAAATATATACAATGGAATGTTACTCAGCCATAAAAAAGAATGAAATTGGGTCATTTGTAGAGATGTGGATGGACCTAGAGTCTGTCATACAGAGTTAAGTAAGCCAGAAAGAGAAAAACAAATATCGTATATTAATGCATATATGTGGAATTTAGAAAAATGGTACAGATGAACCTATTTGCATGACAGGACTAGAGACGTAGATGGTAGAGAATGGACATGTGGACACAGAGGGGGAAGGGGAGGGTGGGACGAACTGGGAGATCAGGTTGGACATATATACACTACCATTCGTAAAATAGATAGCTAGTGGGAACAAGCTATAAAGCACAGGAAGCTCAACTTGGTGCTCTGTAACATCTTATTTATTTCTCTCCCCCTTTTAATCCTTCCTGCATGAAACTCCAGGTATCATTCTCCTACTCAACCACCTTCAGTGTCCCTTTGTATCTACAGCATTAAGTACAAGAGCCTTAGCATGGCTAAGGGGCCTCTATTATATGTAGATTTTCATACACTCCAAGGTCTCATCGTCCTCCCCTCCGTGTCCCCTTAGCCCTTCCCGATCTCTGTCTCCACCATCTTCTATCCTATCCCCTAGTCTTTGCTCATATTGTTCCCTCTTCTTGGAATATCCTCTCCCACCCTCATTATTTCCTCTCAAAGTATTATCCATTCTTCAACGTCCCAGTTCAGACATCACCTCCTCCCAGGAAGCCCACCCTCACACCCTGACCAGGAAAAGCCTCCCTTCTCTGTATTCCCAGTCCTTTTTTGATACTTTGTTGTGGTGACAGTTTTCTAATATTCTACTTTATTTTAGCTTTTTGGTCCATCTGATCCAAAAGATTATCTAACAAAACCCTTTTCAGCAGGCACTATGCCTTACTATCTCCAAAATTCTTGTGATATGTAGCATTATCTATCACTGTATCCCCAGTACCTAAGGCAATACCTGACACCTATTCCATAAATAGGTGTTATTGAATGAGTGAATGAATGGATGAATGAATTCATCAGAAGTTCTGCATTGTAGCATCAGTTTGCACATTAACTAAATATATAATTTGGGACGTTTCATATCAATTGCTCTGGACCCCAGTTTCCATATCAATAAAAGGGTGTTCAAGGAGACAGGGAGAAAGGGTACTCATTTTTATGGATGACTTTGCTGTGTGCAAGGCAATGTGCTAGGGATGTTATTTACCTTACAGGCCTAAGGGAGGGAGGGAGGGATGAGGATGGGGGAGGGGTATACAAGCAGTGAGGAGTATGGGCTTAGGATAAGGCTTCCTTGAACTCAAGCCCTAGCTCTGCTACTTACTAAATGTGAGCTTGGGCAAGTTATTCTAATCTTTTAAACCTCTGTTTCTTCAGCCATCAAGTGGTGATAATAAGAGAACCTACTGGCGAGTTTGTTGTGAGGACTCAATGAGGTATTGAATATAAGGTACTTAGCCCATCGACTGGCACGTAACCCTGAATTATAAACAGCAGCTCATTATTATTATTCTATTACTTGTGTGTCTTCTTGTTCAGTTTACCCCATGAAGAAGCAGAGGTTCTGAGAGGTTAAACTACTTGCCCAAGGTCACATCTTCTGTCTGCCCTGTTTTCCTCTCCACCTACGGGACCCTTCAGGATAAATCCTTCGAGAATGGCCATGAGCTTTGCAACACAGCCTGTGTTCCCATTTCAGGGTGAAATACTAGAAAGCCGCCCCACGTTGCTGCTTCTCAAACATGCCCAGATTTTAGCATTTTATTATCTAAACATTTAGCATCTAACACTGAATATCTAAAAGCAGGGTCAATTTTCTCATGGTTATTCTTCTATTTAATAAAGGAAGAAAGGTCATAATCTAAGTTATAAGAGTGAACGGATATAACTTTTTCCCTACGAGATTCAAAGCTAATACCTTTTTCTCCCCCATCATTTGGCTTTGTGCAAAAAATCAAAATGCCAATTACTGCTCCTCTGTGACTAAATGAAGTGTGAGCTTCCCTGCCCCATAAAGGGAGCCACACCCCACCTGGACACTCAGTAGGCATTTGATTCAGAAGAAGAGAAGGAGAATAGTAACCATCAGGGTTACTAGGGTTTTCTTCGATGGAGGATGTGATGCACAAATGTATAGAAGTTTTCTTTTTTTTAATAAATTTATTTATTTTATTATTTTATTTTATTTATATATTGTTTCTGGCTACATTGGGTCTTCGTTGCTGCACACGGACTTTCTCTAGTTGTGGTGAGCGGGGGCTATTCTTCGTTGCGGTGAGCGGGTTTCTCATTGTGGTGGCTTCTCTTGTTGCGGAGCACGGGCTCTAGGCGCACGGCCTTCAGTAGTTGTGGCACGTGGGCTCAGTAGTGGTGGCTCGTGGGCTCTAGAGCACAGGCTCAGTAGTTGTGGCTCACGGGCTTAGCTGCTCTGCGGCATGTGGGATCTTCCCGGACCAGAGATCAAACCCGTGTCCCCTGCACTGGCAGGCAGATTCTCAACCACTGCACCACCAGGAAAGCCCTGTATAGAAGTTTTATGGAGGACATACAAATAGGCAGGAGAGGGATCATTAGTGGTAGGCCATTGTCAAGGGTATATGGCCCATGGAGCTGAAGTATTCATGCCCTAAATGTCCAGGAGGACCTCCCCCAGAGCATGCACAGGTAGGTTTTATTTGTCACGCCCATGATCTCGAGGCATCAACAGACCGTCAGGGGGCTGCGCCTGCAGAGCCCTTTTTGCTACAAACATGGCCCCCTAAAGTAGCTCCAAAGCAGTTTGATCATGGGAAGAGAAATGCCAATCTAACCCATTTGCCGTTGATTTCTTAAGCAGATTCAGGCACACAGGATGAAGCACAGCTTTTGCAGGAATGGTTTAAGCTGGTTCTGGAGAAGAATAAATTAATGCGATATGAGTCGGAGTTACTGATCATGTAAGTAAGGCAACACAGATAACAGTGAGGCCTAAAAGCAAAGGGGCGGGAGTGGGGTGGCCCACCCTCCTAGGTTGAAGTCTCAGGATTTTTTATTCTTGTGCATACAGAATTGTGATTGAGACAAATTGACATTTGATGTCTTGCATATCATGCTGGCATTAGTGCAGAGAATCTTCAATTGTCTGTTCTCTGCTGTGGAGTCCTATGGCTAAAATGATTTCAGGTAATGGGTCTGGAGCTGGAGGGCATTTGGATAAGACACTTTCAATCCATCCCTGTCCCCCACACCAGGGGGGACCCACTTGCAGTCACACATCTGCAATGGGGAAGCATGTGTCTGGCTTCTGTGTGTGAATCATGGAAAGGGCTTGCTGAAATCGCCTGACCACTTCCTTGTGGCTTTAATGGATTGAAGGTGGAGATCGGTCTGGCTGTCCTCTGAATGAGAGGTTGCAGTCTGGCTGGGAGATCGGAAAGTAGAGATGGATCTTACTCTGAAAATGTTGAAGGTCGTTCTACCTGTCACCATTCTGGAGGGAAAGGAAGTAACATTTAATATAAACTGACTAAGCACCACAAGTTGTACTGGGTGCTTTCACTTATGCTGTCTTATTTCATTTTCACCCCAACCCTGAGAGTTAATTTTGGGCGTCTTTGAAGGGGTCTAATAAAATTCTTTTCTCTGCCTGGGTTCTGAGCCGGGTGAGAAATAAGACAATTGGGTCAATAGTTGACCCAGAATATCAAAATATAGTGTTTATTACTGATTATGGCTAGCTCGGCTAAATATGAGAGCCCAGGTGGGCTTGCTAACTATATTCATTTCCTACGGCTGGACTAATATATTATCACAAACAGGGTGGCTTACAATAAGAGAGATGTATTCTCTCTCAGTTCTGGAAGACAGTCTGCAATCGAGGTGTTAGGAAGGCCATGCTCCCTTCACGGCCTCTGGGGGAGAATTCTTCCTTGCCTCTTCCAGCTTCACGTGCCTCCAGGCATCCCTTGGCTTGTGACTGCATCACTCCAATCTCTCCCTCTGTCTTCATGCAGCCTTCTCTGTGTGTCCATGTCTTCTCTTCTGTGTCTTGTAAGGACACTTGTCACTGGGTTTAGAGCCCACTGGCATAATCCAGAATATTCTTATCTCAAGGTTCTTAACTTAATTACATCCACAAAGACCCTTTTTCAAATAAGGTCACATTCAAAGGTTCCAGGGGTTAGGATGTGGACATATCTTTTGGGAGTTCACCATGCAACCTACTATACTACCCAACCCCAGAATTAGACACACTCAGTTACCTAGTCACAAAAGGTAGTGAATCACTTGCTTCTTAGGGGTAAGGCTTTTACCCTAGACCAGTGGGTCTCACCTGGGGACAATTTCCATCTCACTTCCTCCTTCCAGGGATATTTGGCAATGTCTGAAGACATTTTTGTCTATAGCAACTGGGAGGTGCTAGTGATATCTAGTGCGGAGAGGCCAAGGGTGCTACTGAACATTCTACAATGCACAGGGCACCCCACTTCCTTCACCAACAAAGAATTACCCAGCCCAAAATGTCAATAGTGTCAAGATTGAGAAATCTTGCCCTAGACCCATAGCAAGGCTCAGAGTAACAGAGAACACATGTTTGCTGCAGGCAGGCTGATCCCCAGGGAGAAAGGGTGTGAGCTGAGTTCCCCTAGTCTGTTCTTCCCAAATTTACCTCCCCTGGGGTGAGAGTGAGTATAAGCGTGAAAGTGGAGAGAAGAAGCCAGGAATTATACTCCTTGAGCTCCACTGACATGAAGGAAATGCCAGGAATGGGGAAGAAGGGCTCATCTGTAGCAATTACTTTTATTATTACTATTTTTTTAAATTGATGTACATGCTGAGACTCAAAACAACTAAGTAATTTGTCCATCTCCGCCTGACTACAAAGCCCTTTTTATACAACCGTATCGTCTGCCTTTGGTCCAGGTCTGAATTGTAAAGTTCATTAACAAAAAAGTATCAAGCGCATTCCATGTGCTAGGAAATGTGCTGGGTACTGTGGAAGTAGAGATGAATCAGGCCATAGTCCCTATCTTCGAAGATCTCATGGTTTCAGGGGAGACAGACACGCAAGCACACAGCATGAGAGGAATGAGAAAACATAGCAAGCGCTCCACGGAGGTTTGTAGGAGGAACAGCCAGTGCACAGGCCCTCCCGGCGAAGGGCAGGTGTGTAGTGACCGCTCAGTGACTGTGGCTTCCCTCGTTGGTACACTGTCGGAGGGAACTTTCTCCTCCAACCGAGGCCAAGGAGGAGAACTCGGACGTGTGAGCTAGACAAAGGCAGGTGGGAGCTCTGGTAAAGGATAGGTTTTAGTTTGGAGAACGACCTGGCTGAACCAGGAGAAACGTCTTACACGGGTGTGTCATTTGGGGTCCCTTGGGAAAGCAGATGCCAAGACAGAATTAGAAGTATGAGAGATGTACTGGGAGAAAGGAGAAAGGGAGTGGGAGTGAGAGGGAAGTCTTCAGACCCCATACAGTCCTGACACCTGTAAAAGGAGAGGGGAGGGAATGAGGATGGGCAGGAGGAGCCACAGACTGCAGTGCAGCCCTGAGAAGCTCTGAGCCGGGCGAAGGGAGCCCCAGAGCAAAGACTGCCCATCCGAGGGGTCCGACGCGGGGCGGAAATGGCCCAGCTCCAGCACCGCCACTGTGCTCGCTCACTGGCTGGAGCTGCTCAGGGACAGTGTGGCCTCGGCACGACAGTGAAGCGGATTCTGCTACAGCAGTCAGCTCACTACACGCTGCACTCCTTCCAGAGTTCTCTCTTAAAGGAAGATCTGAGAGGTGCGTTTCCATTGGCTACCCGAGTGGGCCAAGGGAAGCTGAGTGTCAATAACAAAAGGGAGAGTATTGAACAAAGCGTGGACCTTGGCCCACGTAATAGCAGAAGTAGTAAAAATAACGACAGGGACAACAGGGTGTAGTAAAGTGACCCAAAGCTCTAGCAGATACACATGCAGCCTGCAGGTGCGGCTGGAAGGGAAGGCCCCCCTCCACGTCAAACCCAGGGACCTAGACTCAGCCCTCACCCTCTTCAGTGTCTCTGTAGCACTGGACACCCTTGATCTCTCTCTCTTCTCTCCTAAAACTTTCCTCTCTTGGCTTCTGTGATGCTGCGTTTCTTGTTTACCCTTCCAGCCTTTTGCTTGCTTCTTCCCTGGCTCTACCTCTTTGGTTTGGCTTCTAAATGTAGGTGTTCCCAAGGTCCTGTCTTCAAACCTTTTTGTCCTCTGTAGCAGGGGTCCCCAACCCCCCGGGCTGTGGACCGGTACTGGTCCGTGGCCTGTTAGGAACCGGGCTGCACTGCAGGCAGGAGGTGAGCGGTGGGCGAGCGAGCGAAGCTTCATCTGCCGCTTCTCATCGCTCCCCATCACTCACATTACCGCCTGAACCTTCCCCCCCTCCCCCGGCCCCCACTCCTGTCCGTGGAAAACTTGTCTTCCACGAAACTGGTCCCTGGTGCCAAAAAGGTTGGGGACCGCTGCTCTATAGCCTCCGTTTTAGAGATTACGTGACTTCACCTATCACCTCTGACCCCTGCCTCATCCATTTGTGGTCCTCGTTTCTCCTGAGAACGCCAGACCTGCACTCCCAAAGGTTTGCGGAACCTCCATATTACCACACGGCCCAGCGTGTGGGAAGCTTACACACATACTCTGACATACATGGGCTGTCCCCAGGCGTGGAAAGGTCATGAAGTTCTGTCTGAGCTTCACCGAAAGCTAACTTCACTTCTTGACTTTGCTGTTCTGTTGGTGGACACACTTGAGTCCCCAGCACTCCAGCTTGACTCCTCCAAAACGTCGCTGATTCTTCTTCCCACATCACTTACAACCAGATGGATAGTTGTCTGAGTATTCTGCCTCCACCCGGACAAAATGTCTCACTCCCGTTTCCTCCTTGTTTTCTTGTTTACCACAGTCAGAGATCTGGGAGTTGTTAGAGGTGATACTTGAAGTCACGTTGCCCCTAAAAGAGAGAAGAGTTTCAGATTGTCATTGCTTCTACTGTTCGAGTCATTTCTTCACGATCCAGTCCTGGGTGGCCTTCCAAAAGCTTGCTGAGGGCACATTACAACCTTCAGCTGCTCCCCATCGTCTCTTGGGTTCAGCATATCTCAGCAGCAGTAGCAGCAGCAAAACTTTCAGTTTAGAGATATTCCAAGACCCCAGTCTTAATAAGGAAAAAAGAACGCAGTCGCTATGGTCAATGGGTTTGTTAGTCACTATTTCTACACAGATCTCCAGTATTTACAAAGTTTGAACATTCTCTCATCCCCAGGGCCCGAGAACTAGAATTAGAAGATCATCAAAGCAGACTGGAGCAGAAATTAAGAGAAAAAATGCTCAAGGAGGGTGAGTATGGTGATATGTTTGGGGCCTTTGTTAAAGACATTTTCCCCCATGAAGACACTTGACCAGAACATGCTGCACATTGCAGAGTGGAGCGCTCTTCCTGCCTGGTGTCACCAGCCTGGAAGTCAGAGGGGGCACAAAGCCAGCCTTCCTCTGCCCCCACCAGAGCACAGCAAGTCCGTCTTAGCTTCATTCGCTGGGGCCGTGAGAGCAGCGTTTAGCTCCATCCCATGTGCTAATAGGAACAAAGTCATTTAGTCATGCATTCATTCACTTATCCATCCATTCATTTAACAAATATTTGTTGAGAATCTAGAGTGGGCCTGGCAGATGGAGAAGAGCAGCCCTGCCCTGTGGCCTCACTCGGGAGACTGACGCCCAGACCAGTAGTTATGACACAGTGAGATGAGGGTCATGACTTACGTGCTTTGGGAGCACAGAGGAAGGCAGGCCTGGTTCTGCCAGGCACTGGGGAACGTAAAGGAATGAAGGAAGCATCCTTCCCACCATGGGCTGGGCCAGGGCATCACACATGAGAAAATTATTTCCACCATGAAGGAGGGAGAGTTGAGATAAACTTAATCGACACCATACACTGATATATGCATTCATAGGCTCCAGCCTGCGAGGCATATTCACTCTGTTCTGTGCCTGTGTGTTTGTGGGGCCAGATCCGTGCATGGCTTTCCTACATTTAGACCTAAGTCTGAAAGAGCAAGTTAAATCATTTCTGTATACCTCATGGACTGAGCATTGCACCTACCTCTGGGTTACCTGCTTCAGAGCAAGCCCTTAGTAAATATGAGACATTATCATCATGATCATTCTTATTTAGGTATTTTATCGCCATTTTACAGATTAGAAAACTGAGTCTCTGAGAACTTAAAAAGCATGCTCAACGTAAATGATGGGTCTAACACTTGGGAACAGATCATCACAGACTCGGGGTCTCCTGTTCTTTCTTTGTAGATTGTTTCTTTACAGCAGTAGAAAACTGTTTCTAACAAAATCCTTAGAGAACTGCTCTCTACAGAATGGATAAAAGTGGCATACATCATCTTTTATTCGTCAGAAGGGGCTCAGATGGTTCCATCATTGACAAACCAAAACTGAGAGAGGAATTTCAATTTTTCTGTGTTGATAATCAAATAAGGGGCATGAATACTGAAGTGTACCTAAATTAACAAACCATACTATATAACTAATATCTCACTTATACATCTCATAAAAATTTTAATTTGCTCCATTTCAGGGTGGTAAAATACATACCACCAAAGACTCATTAGTCACTTTTGAATCTTTTTTTTTTTTTTTTTTTTAATTCTTCCTAAGGAATGATGGTCATACATCTTCTCACTCTTCTGGGGTGTACAAAAAAATATAGCTTCTTCATTTTGCCTTGTCATCTCGTGCGAAACCTTCATACCACTAGTTATCAAGAAGAAAAGGAAGGGAGGAAGGAAGGAAGGAAGGGAGGAAGGGAGGAAGGGAGGAAGGGAGGAAGGAAGGAAGGAAGGGAGGAAGGGAGGGAGGGAGGGAGGGAGGAAAGGGAACTTTTTTTATCCCTCTCTGGTAAACTTAGTCTGATGCAATAATTTAGGCTGATGCAGTCCCTCTAGGAAATGCTCAGTCTTTTGGGGATGAAATGTTCAGTCTTGCAGATTGCCACCCCTTCCATCTGCTTGATTCTTAAGGTGACCTCCAGGTAATGGCGAGAGGCAGGTTTGTGTGACTTCACAGCACTGGAAATCTGTGTGGGTTTCTCTGACTCATTGACCCCCACATAGCTATCTCCTGTCATCAGGCTGCCACTGTCTCTGCTGGCATTTGCAGCCGAGGTGTGTGGCTGGCCTGACCCATGGCCTGGCCATTCTCTCAGCGTGCCTGGAGCCTCACACCTGGCCTCGCTCAGCCTCACCTCAGCACACCCTCCGCTCAGCCCGGCCAGACAGTCTCCACTGTAGGGCCGCTCCATCCCTCATCATGGGGAGACCCGTGGCAGGCCCAGTGGCCGGCTCCCTTTGCATCTCTGGGGCAAGTGGACTTTTCTAGGCTCTACCAATGTGTGCCACACACAGCAGATCAAGATCTGGGGAGCCACACCCAGACCCCTCTTCTCTGCTCAACCGTGAAGTTCTACCTGTCCCATGTTTATACACAGGGCGCCTTTCCAGCTGGCCTCTTCCCATAGTTCCAAGCAACGGGCAGGGCAAGAGTCCCTCAGCCCCCCAGTGCTCCCATCAAATGATGTGACATTCCCTGCCTCTTTGGGGGCTTCCAAGGCCCAGAATGGAGAGACTGGAGCCCAGGGCTCTCACCTTTAGCTTCTCCTGCCTCTCTGTCCTCCCTCCCATCAAACATGAGCTGCAAAGAGAATGGTGCCTCTTTATTTCCCTTTTGTCATATGTACCTTATTCCTGACACTGTTCTCAGAGCTCAGCCTGATGCAAGAGACAGTGGTACCATCTCTGCTCTGGTATCTGGCCCACCGCCTAGTCCCAGTGTGGTAAATAGGAAGGGCTAACAGAATTTATAGAGTCTTCTCCCAAGGCAATAATCTGGTTGACAAGACTTAAAATCTGCCTTTAAAATCCTATTTTGAGTGTCAGAAAGTCATTACTACCTGTTTCTTACTCTTTTCCTTCCTTTCATAAAAATCTTGTCTCCCTGAGGCAATCGAATGTCTCAGGCCAATTAGGAAGAAGGTCATGTACTCAGGGAGAAACACAGTCACAGTCTGGAAACATCCTCCTAGTGGCCAGCCATAACCTCACTTGGCTGCCGCCTGGTCTCTATTCAAAGGGCTGCAATTTGTCATTAACTACAAATGAAAAAAGGATTCTCATCATTGAAATACCTTCCACTGATGCAGATGGTTTACTTAGAAACTTTTCTCACAGATCGCTTTGCTCAGACATGTTTAGGGGAAACTGCCTTTGTGTTGTCTTGTTGGTTTCTTTTTTGTGAGGGGAGGGCAGGTTGGAGGGCTTGGCAGGACTTGGCTGGTATTAACTCCTTTTTCTCACAAAGGGGTTTTCCCTGTCACTTTATATAAAGTCTCAAGATGAAAACTGAGCTGACAGCAGCACAAAGCACCCACCTTTCTAATCTGTGACTTGGAGGGCAGGTCCCTGGTGTTAAATTCATTTCCTTGTTTTCTCCATGGGAATTAGAAGGCAGAACAAGTCCAGAACAATCAAGAATGCCCATGCCAAAAGTTCTCCTGGGGTCAAGTCTTACCTGAAGTCCAATGTGGGTGTTTTTGTTTGTTTTTATTTATTTTTGTTTGTTTGTTTTTTTCTGTAGAGAGCCAGAAAGATGAGAATGATCCGAATGAGGAACAAGAAATACTCACCGAGATGATGCAAGTAATTGAGCAAAGGGACAAACTGGTGGATTCCTTAGAGGAACAACGCATAAGAGAAAAGGCTGAAGACCAGCACTTTGAAAGCTTCGTATTCTCCAGGGGCTGTCAGCTGAGCAGGACATGAGGAAGCCCCACGGCGAGCAAGCCGAGGACCAGATCAGGCCAAACACCCTTCACTCACTCCTTCTTCCTTTCACAGGATATGTCAGACCTGGAACGTAACTTATACCATGCTGCAATATTTTTAAAAGAATTTAAGGTTCTCTCATATGTACTCCAGCTGCCCAAGATCCTTCCAGAGATTATAATGAAGAAAATACAAAGACTCTTTTGAAATTGGCAGTCAACTTCAGTGGGTCTCTTAAATTGGAGGTGACCGTGGCAGATGATCAGCATTGTTTTCCGTAGAAAGTGACACAGAGATCGATTTTCCTGCTGCTTTCATCATTTTTCTCTTCCCAAATTCATTGAGTTACACATCTAAAGGTTTTTAAGAAGCTGCCTTTTCATTAATATATCCATATTTGCCTTTTTTTGCATGGATGACCGGTTTCCAAATGTCAGAAAGAAGCAGCCGCAGTTTAAAGATTAGGTTAATATTTAAATTGTGTTTCCAGAGAAAGAGAAGAAACCTTGAGATTACTGATTACATAAAGCAAATAATTCATATAGCAGGTGTTAATTCAATCCAGGGTGAATTTAATTTACCAGGTGTAGTTATAAGCCTTAATATAATATACATAAGCAACGAGAGTTTAATAGAACATTTGAGCCTTAATTTTATTTTTTTTAAAAAAAAGA
The DNA here is from genome assembly GCF_028023285.1 of Balaenoptera ricei. NCBI lineage: Eukaryota > Metazoa > Chordata > Mammalia > Artiodactyla > Balaenopteridae > Balaenoptera > Balaenoptera ricei. The sequence continues at coordinate 69,738,515 of NC_082646.1, forward strand.
AGGAAAAAAGGAAATAAAACTTTGACTTCATACCAGCAGGATTGTTAGTTAATACCAAATGCTGTTGGCTTAGAAAAGCTTTTTTTTTTTTCCCCAGAGCACTCTCCTTATTGCCGCTGGAACATAGTGAAAAACGTTTCTAGAAAATGAATAATTTTGAAGCACTTTTTTGTAACTATTGGTAATGGCAGAAAGTATTATAAAACTCTTTCATTTGTTGATAAAATATTGGTGAGGTTGATGCTGCTACTAAAAACGAACATTCTAGTGAACCAGGTGAGAGATGCTTCTCAGTGGTGGTCTTCGGTCTAAACAGAGAAACGTCTCTGACACTGTGTCCAGGGGTTGCCCAGAAAATCCACGACAGGACAAGGCCACTTCTGCCTTCAAGGTGGAGTGGGGAGCAGTGGTCCCATTTACCAAATCCCAAACTGGGTAATGGATTTTTTGATGACATTTTCAATGTGAAAAGAAAGCTGGGAGATGGAGTTTGTGCACTGACATGATTCCTGGGACATTTTGACTGTTCATAGGGGAACCAAAGAAAAGATTTTAAATGGTGATTTGTTGTCATAAAGTATTTGATTGTTTTCCCTCAGTGGGATTCTTTGAGGAGTCAGTCCATCATTGACATGAGACAGACTGAAGAACTCTGTTTTATGTTTGGCCTGTCATTTCTGCAAGTGTTTAAATGTATCGTTGGACAAATGGTGCTTCCCAACTGCCTGGAGAGCTAACTTACCTCAATATAAGTTAACCCATAAACCACTTTTGTCTGAGGTGCTGTCCGCGCACACAAATCTGGTCAGCTGAGAAGCCGGAAATTAGAAGTGTGCTTGGATTTCCCGAGTCAGCCAACATTTTGGGTGGTATTAAAACGCAACCTTTCCATGGATATACCAAGCTCCAAAGGTTGTAGTTCTTTTTCTTTCTTCTCTCCTTCCTTTTTCTTTTTATTTTCTTTTTTCTTTTAATAATCAGGTCTTCTAGTGCCTGAATTCTATTATTAGGAAATAAATACAAGCATCTATTTCTCTCTTTCTCTCTGTCTCTCTCTCTCTGAAAACTGTGCCACTTAGGGCTATTTATCTATTTTTATTTATTTGTTTTTTTGGTGGAAATGGCTAATATGATTTCCTCATTATTCTGGTTTTCCTGTGTTATAATTTGGAGAAGACCTATTAGCACTAAGCTATTGGTATATAAGCTATTTAATAGGCAAATAACCCAGAGGTTTGGGGCAATAAGTTGTATAGTATTAAAGATTTATGGAGATAGTCAAGATAATATTTTCTGCCATCAGGCATTCAGAGGTAAGACTACAGATGCGTAGGAATGTTAATTCATTTTAAGAAAGATACATAACTTCAGTTTTCCTTCTAGAATGGGTAGAATTATTCAAGCCCAGTCACCATTTGATGCTTGCATACGTTTAACAGATGATGCTCAAATGTGTAGTGTCTGAGTTGTTTTTGTGCAAAAGGATTAATTGCCACTTATTTTAATTCTATTTTGGTTTAAAAGAAAGATTCTCCCAAGAGGGCCAAGAAAGAAGGTGGTTCTTGGCCCCAGTATTCTGTTGATAGATGAGAGAAGCAATTTGTTCACTCTCTCTTCCAAAGATTATGTCCTGTGGTTTAAGGCTGAGTCTTATCTGGCCAAGTTAAAACATAAACCTCATATTTAACAGCCTTCTACTTACACTGGCTTTCAGTTTTCCCAGTACTTAAAAACCATTTTAATGATCATTTCCAAAAGGATACAAATATTGTGGCTGTTGAACTATGTTAAATGATTGCAATAGAGAAAGTTCTAAGACCCTCAAAAGGTAAAATATTGTACCATTTGAAGACAGTTTCTGTGTATACAGTATGGGTAGGATTATGATGAAAACAGACGGAGCCTTCACTTTCCCATAAAATAACACTTGTGATCAAGGCTGAGCCATTTAGGACTCTGAATGAGACAGAAAGCCCCAGCCTCAGGTCACATTTCATAGTTTCACACAGCTTCTAAGTTAAACCAAAAGGCTCACAATTAAAACTTAAGAATTTTACGTAAGCTGGACCAAGAGGACCGTTCTTAAGCTTGCTCTCCCAAACCATTCATTTATTTATTTGTTTAATAAACGTCTTCCAAATACCTGTGGGATTCAGCAGCCCTGTGCTAGATGTAAGGATACAGAAAACATTATTCCTCCACCCGCAAGTAAATACAAAGATAAACGAGTACAACTCCCAAATAAATAAGCAAAAAATAAAGAACGATTTTTATTATAATCATCAACCTATTCTTCTCACATTTATCTCAAGCACAAAGACTTATCTCCCCAACTATTTGTAGTGCTTCTTTGGCAATAAAAACACAAGTAAGTTCATGTTTCTAAAACTGCGAAAAATAATATCAGGTTATACTGTTTCATTTAAACCTGGACTTTGGCAGTGTTAGGCTGCTTGGAATCAGTGGATGTAGAGATGCAGCATATTAATTGCAACTGAGAAAGGAAGTGGCAGGTGTTTCCAGCTCTGATGAGCTGCAATGAAATTGATGTTTTCTGCATTCTGGAGGCAGATGACAATTCAGCAATGTCTGTCTTCCCAGGAAGCAGATTTACAGGCTTTTCCTTCCAAACTGAAAATGGCAGCATGTCTCACCCAGGCAGTTGATCAGAGAACTCCCTCAGCAGGGCAGAGGTGGCAGGGGGCAGCTGGGGCTGCCACATGAACGGAGAGAGTGGCAGTCATTGGATGTAGTGAGCTCAAATGTAGGAGTTTATTGTAATAAGAAGGTCCATGTACAGAGGAGCGTGTACTATTTCACCTACTGTTTGTCTTCTAACCTCACTGCTGAGTGGCTTGTGAAAGATTAATTTGCTCCAACGATTGGGAACTATTCACGTGGATTGAAATGTGTTACATGTGCACTGCTATAAATACTGAAATGAACCAAAAATAAATGGTTTTCTGTAGAAAGAATCCAAACATGCGGGTTTGGTCTGGCACCTCTGAGGGCAGCGTCCGTTTCATTTCTTTATTCCAGTGAAAGGACGTGAGCAAAGCTTTGATTTCATGTAGGAGTCTGTGAATTATCATTGGATGCTTTATTCCCACTGGGGCACCTGGCAGGACTTACCTGGATGTGAGTGGGAGGAGGAGTGAAGAAGGCTTGCCTCAGGTGTATTCTCTCAACAAAGAAAGCTGTTCTCAGAGCTGGGGAGGGGGAGAGAGGGGGCCTCTCCTGTCCCAGCTCCCATTTCTCTTACCCGATACAACCCGGTTTTGTATTTCATTCACGCAACAGGAATACTCCCCTTTGCACGGAGCTGGCCCCTTCCTTCAACTCACACTCTTTCAGGACTGAAGTTTTTGGTTTATTTGTTTGTTTCTGTTCTGAATCCCAGCATTGCAAATTCATGAAATGTGAGCACATGATTCACCAGAATTGCTGCATCAGGTGAATCAAGTGTCTGGTCCCCATCATTTCACACTGAGTTCCCCCATTGTTTGGAAGCTTTTGTCTGCTGGTGGAATATTTGAAATGATTCATTTTTTACATTGACTGTCAACAGAAAGTAAACATAACTGCAGATGAGAGCTCCTGTTTCACAAGCGCTAACATGCCAAGGGAAAGACCAGCCACCTTCCATGGCATTCTGCAAGTTTTCCTTGTGCCCATGCTGGGGCTCATTTGCCCACAGAGCCACCCTTGAGCTGACCTGGTGGGAAGCTGACTCTCACCACCCCTCAGCCTTCAGGGCAGGATTGATAATTTGACACTCACTCCCTCTCCCAGCTCCTTTCTAGAGACAAAAAAAGCAAGACCTATGCTGTCATAGCTCCCCTGAGGAGCCCTCTGACCCTGATAATGGTAATAGATCCTGTGAATGCAGCTCACTTCACCCGCCAGGTGCTGTAATAAGCTCTGTAGGTGCATTATTCCATTTAATCCTGAAAACAAAATCCTTAAGATAAACATTGCCCCATTTTGAGATGATGAGACGGAGACACAGAGGCCCAGGAGCTCACCTGGTAGTCCAGGTACAAAGTGGTGAAACTGGGGCTGGACCCAGATGTCGGCCTCTAGAGCCCAGGCCCTTGACGCCAGGCTGTATGACCTCTCTCTGTGTCCCCACCCAGACTTGTGCCTTGTGCTTACCTGTTCCTTCCCTTCCTTTCCTAGATCTGTTCTCATTGCCACCCTCTCCCAACACACCAGTGCCCAGCACTGCTCAGGGAAATCTGGCATTAAAAGCCCAAGCTGCCACTTTGAAGTGTTTTTTTTCCCCTTCTGTTCTACATCTATATATACTCAAACACAAAAACAATCGTTTAAACAGTTAAATTACCTAACCTCCACCACTGCTCACAAAAATCTTACAGTAACCATGATACCCTAGGAACAGGCACCTTGTTTATCCTGGGGGATCAGGTACTGCTGACGCACTGCCGTGGACCCACCCCTCCAGGGGACTTTTTGCCTGAAATTGCACTATACAATCCAATCCCCAGTCCCAAGGGTAGGGAGCCAAGAGCACAAGGCCAAGGGGATGGGAGAGGAAGGACCAGGGAGTGTGTTGGGAACCAGCTGAGAGTGAGGTGGCTCCTGCAGGTCCTTACGGAGAGTGTGCAGAGGTGGGGAGGAGGAGCAGGGAGGGTGTGGAGCAATACAGGGGTCACTGGGAAGCAGCACTCGTGGGCCTGTGTGACACTGAAATAACCTGATACAGGGCAGCAGTTCCCAATACACTAGAGGCACGAGAATTCAGCCCCCTGCCTATCCCCAGAATAACAGAAAATGGTTCCCTAAGAATTTGAGGGAAATGTGTGTGTGTGTGTGTGTGTGTGTGTGTGTGTGTGTGTGTGTGTGGTAGTCCCAAAATCGTAAGTGTGTGATTTGAAAACAAATCAATAGCTCAAGAAAAAATCAACAAGTATAATTATTCTAAACATGGTAAGCTGAGCATGAGTCACTAACTCAGGGCTCAAATTCCAGCTCTGCCACTGCTCACTGGATGATATTGAACAACTCAATTGTGCCTCAGTGTCTTCATCTGTGAAATGCGGCTGATCCTCTCTCCTCCCTTCCTCTCTCCCTGCCTCCCTCCCTCCCCTCCTCCCTACCTTGCAGGTTCCTTACAAGGGTGAGTCTGCCCTATATAGGCTCCAATTTTTAAATGGAAATGGCTAGCCTATAACTTTATAGTCGGGATGGCCATGGTGAATCTCAAACTGTTCAAATCCCAACAGCAGAAACAGAAAACAACACCTCAGATCTCAGCAGAACAGAAAAGAATGGGCAGTTTCCACAAGAGGAGATGTAAGCAGTAAACAAGACCAAGAAATGCACTTCTCAGAGCATTGTCTCCTACCTTTTGGGACTCTCTCTCTGAGTTGGCCTCTGCTGACCAAATACCCAGCCTCTTACAGATCTTTTTGGCCAATGATTCTTCAAGTACACCTTGAAGACACTCTCTGGCCCTGGTGATTCGGTTGCATCTCACCATCAGATGTAATACTTCTAACCTTCCTCCCTAAAAGGAAACATTTAAGTATGAAAAGCCTTAATATCTTCCCCAGCAACGATGAAAGCAGAGACTCTTGCTCCTGCAGACCACACAAGCCTTGAGGTGGGTGTGGGAAGGAGGTGGGTGTGGGAAGAAGGTGGATTACAACAGATTACATCCGTGACAAAGAAGGCCTTGCTCCCCCGATTACCTGCCCTGGGAGGGGTAGGGGAGACCTTGGGAATAATCTCGGCGGCCTGTGACACAGACCACACCAACAGAATCACTGGAACCCCAGGTATTCTTGCCTGGCTGAGTCTGGAGCGGCTGACAACTGCCCCTTTCTATCCTTAAAGTCTTCACCCCTGCTGCTGATTCTCTGGAGGGTTCTCCAGTCCTCTGCTAAATAACTCAAGTAGGAGCCACTGATTTTAGTGGCTTCAACTCTACATGTAGGTGACGCTCAGCTATCATGCTCAGGTGAGGAAATCCCCCTACTAATGTTTACACTTTATTCCTAGGCACCTGAAGAATAGGTAAGCAGGTCACCTGTCTCTAGGAACTTGGGACACATTCCGCCATGGCTGGATCAGAGGCCATTTGAATAGCATCATCTGTGAGATCCTCAAAAACATTCCCACCCTCAGTCCAGCAGGTCACAGACCAAGGCTGAGGTCCGCCAACTTTCCCCTGGCCCAATGCCTTCCCTGCTCACCTAGAGAAGCCCTTGCCCACCCCTGCCCTCAACAAGTAGGACCCCTGAAGCACATGCCCACTGGCAGCCTGGTCTTCGAAGGCCACTGCTAATATCCCAGAGTTCCTGAGGGAGATGTGCAAAAAGAATTCTCACTTAAGGCTCTGAGTCCAGAACCATTTCATTTCACACATTCTTTTCATCCCGTGAGCATACCTTGCTTTCAGTGATTAAAGAGGTCTCCAAGAGGCTCTGTCTAGCTTCTCTCCACATCCCCTGATCCCGCTGCTTTGATGTGGTCAGACGACCTCCAATGACTGATTGGGATCCAGAGCCTTTGTAAAACCCTCTTCATGATCTGCAGGCGCCTCCCATATTGTCCCTTAGATGGTATATCAGTTTCCTAGGGCTGCTGTAACAAAGCACCACAAACTGGGTGGCTTAAAACAACAGAAATTTATTCTCTCACAGTTCTGGAGGCCAGAAGTCCAAAATGAAGGTGACTTCCAAGCAATGCTTCCTCTCAAGCCCCTAGGGGAGGGTATTTTCTGGTCTCTTCCAGCTTTTGGTGGCCCCAGGCATTCCTTGGCTGTGACAGCACAATTCCAGTGGGCCTCTTCCTCCCATGTGTCTTCACATCATCTTTCCTCTGTGCATGTCAGGGTCTAAATTCCATCCTCTCCTAATGACACTGGTCTTACTGGATTAGGTGCCCACCTAGTATGACCTAACATGCTATTTTAACATAACTACTTACATCTGCAGTGACTCCACTTCCAAATAATGTCATATTCTAAGGTTCTAGGGGTTAGGACTTCAACCTGTCTTTTTTAGGGGACACAATTCAACCCATAACATATGGTATTCACGGTTGCGGAATGTGAAGCTTTCCCCAGTGAAAGCCTCTTCCAGTTTGAATTTTACCTTAATTTGATTTGCGATGCTTAGTTTACCTCTATCCTGGGTTTTTAACCTACACAACAAAAAAGGAACACAGCAAAATAAAACAGAATGCAAAAGATAAGTTGCCTTAAATATGATAGATATAAACACAATTTAGGAAATCTGTCTGAATGGAACACAGGGACTCCAATTATCTCTCCATTATCTTAGTAGTTACTCTTTTACTATTCTTTTAATGGTTACCCTAGAGGTTGCAACATGATTCCTTGATGTATCAAAGTCCAGTATAAATTGTTACTTTTACTTCTTCACATATAATGCCTGGATCTTAGAACTAACTTCATTTACTCACTTCCCAATTTAAATGCTTTTGCTTTTGTGCATTTTAATTTGATTTATATATTTTTAAACACTGTAAGACATTATTATTGTCATTTTATGTAGTTAATATTCTTTTAGTTGCACCTGTATATTTACCCTTTTATTTGTTCTTTCTTCTTCCATCTGGAACAATTTTCCTTCTGCCATCCACTTTAGTATTTCCTTTTGTTTGGATCTGCTATTTATTAATAATTTTTCTCAGTTGTGTTTTTTTTTTTACCTGAAAATGCCTTTCTTTTCTCTTTGTCTACTAGAGTGAAATCTTTTGGAGTCCCAAACCAAAGCGAGGGGGCCTTACTAGAGGCCCCCGGTTTGGTGCCACCTGAACTTTTGTCTGTCTACCCTTGTGAGGTTGGCAACTGCCCTGCTCAACCTCTTCAGCTGCTGCCTCTGAAACTGGCAGGTGCCGCTAGGCGGAAAGTAGTCCCAAGTGACCGGCTCACCTCTCTGGGTTTCCTCCTTCTCCTAGATCTTGGCCCTGTAAGTTCCGTCAGCTTTCCAGTGCTCTCAAACAGATTTAGTTTACATTTTGTCCAGCTTTTCCAGCTGTTCTCAGTGGGAGGCTTGGCCTGTATCGCATAGTATGATGGTCTGAGAAGCTGAACATCCAATTCCCATCTACTGTTAGGAGGACTCCTAGAAGCTGTCATGTAACACTTCTGCTTATATCTCATTCGTCGAAATTTAGTCATGTGCTCACACCTAGCAGGGAAATATAGTCTTTATTCTGAAGGACTATAATCCTAGCTGAAAACTGTAGATTATACGACTCTTTGGCAGAACAGATTCTAAAGGCTATAGTATTATCCTCTCGGTTATTTGCTATGTGATCTGAAGCAAGTTTAAACTCTCCAAATTTCAAGTTATTCATCTGTGTAATGGAGGTAACGATAATATCATATGAGTCTCAAATGAGATACTAGTAACGAATATTTATTTATTTATTTATTTATTTTTTAATTATTAGCACCTTTAATTATTATTTATTTATTTATTTATTTATTTGGCTGTGTTGGGTCCTCGTTTCTGTGCGAGGGCTTCCTCCAGTTGCGGCAAGCGGGGGCCACCCTTCATCGCGGTGCGCGGGCCTCTCATTATCGCGGCCTCTCTTGTTGCGGAGCACAGGCTCCAGACACGCAGGCTCAGTAGTTGTGGCTCACGGGCCTAGTTGCTCCGCGGCATGTGGGATCCTCCCAGACCAGGGCTCGAACCCGCGTCCCCTGCATTAACAGGCAGACTCTCAACCACTGCTTCCACCAGGGAAGCCCACGAATATTTATTGAACTAAGACTTGTTATCTGCTGGGCACTGAGCTGAGTAGTTTATTTATACTAACTCTCTTGATCGTCCCAATAACCTTACGAGGAGAGAACTCATTTTGATGAGAAAACTGAGGCACAGAGAGGTTAAATTATACAGATATTTGGCTGCTGAATGGCAATTTGAACCCCAGACCTTCACCATGACATGGCCCTGCCTTGTAAAGCACAAAGCCCTACCTGTTGAAATTGCTGAGGGGACCAGAATAGGAACAATGCTGGGTGACTGAGGGCTGCACGTGCTTAGCTAGAAAAATGGTCCTCTAAGGGAAGGTCTGGGGACAGAACTGCCCTAGTTTGAGTGGATTTTTGAGTGATGTGGGCCACTGGTCATCGGTTTCATCTTACTCAGGGGTTAGATGATCAGAACAGCTCATAAGTTAAACATGGGAGTTGGAGAAAGAGACCATAAAGGGGACCCTACAGAGCATGCAATCCCATGGCTTCATTTTAAAAAATCAGTCATTTTTGTGATAAGTGTGTAAATTTTTATTGAAGTACAATATACTTACAGAAAATTGCTCAAATTATCAAGTAAACACTCCATGAATTTTCAAAGTAAATACACCCATGTAACCAGCACCCAGATCAAGAAACAGGGCATCACCAGCTCCAGCAGCCTCTCTCATACCTTCCCCCCTCCCTGTTCTGCTCACCACCCCTCCCAAGCCTAATCATTACCATGACTCTAACATCAGAGACTAGTTTTGCCTGTTTTTTGAACTTCATATGAATAGGATGATACAGCATATGCTCTTTTGTGTCTGAATTTTTTTTCACTCAACATTATATTGTGAAGGACATTCCTATTGCTTCTGTAGTTGCAAACTGTTCATTCTCATTGCTGTATAACATTACATTGTGTGACCATTCCAATTTACCTATCAATTCAACTGTTAACAGGCATTTGAATGGTGCTGCTATGAATCTTCTAGAACATGTATACGGGTACACAAATGTACTCATTCTGTTGGGTATAACCTAGATTGAAACTGTCGATCATAAGATAAGTGGGATGTTCAGTTAGTTGGAACTACCTTGGTTTCACTTTATTGATGATGGAAATGAAAGTACGGAAAGGGCAGATATTTGTCCAAGGTCATCTAGCCACTGAGCTAGGACTGGAATCTGAGTTATTCTCTCCCAGGACAGTTTGCTTAGGTATACATTTCGAAGAGAGACTGGCCTAGAGAGTCAGCAGAGTCTCACAGCAATACACATGTAACTCATGAGGCTGTCCTTATCATGTAACACCTGGGTAAGATGAAACCAATGACCGAGCATGAGAGGGGCAGCTGGTCAGTGGGGCCATGATTGTAAATCTCAATTTAGATTAGAGGGAGCTGGTGCAGGTTCTTCTTTGCATCTTATCAATGAACAGCCTGTGGTGTGTGTCCCTGATTAAGCTAGATTTAGATTCTCTCTTCTTCAGTGCCAGGCCCCAGGCAATGTGCTTTCCAATATATTATGTCATTTAACCTTTGAACAAACACCCAATCAATTCATATCCATAAGGACTATAAAAGCATACTATCAAAAGAGAGTATATAAATATCTGTAAGCAAACCAGAGCAAGTTAGAACAGTGCTTTTCAAACCATCTATGGTGAAGGTGCAATCCATCGCAGATCAATATTTTTGTAAAATACAATAAAAAAGAATAAATATAAAATTGCACTGTTAAATTGTATAAAAGTTTCTAAACACTCTAGTTTCTATATTTAGATCATCAAGGACTAACAGCAGTTTGCAGACAATACTGGTTTTCAGACTACACTTTGAATAGCACTGATTTATAACTCACCATCCATTCCACTTGGCCTTTCAAGAGAGATTGATAATTATCTAAGAGGCAGAAAAGTTTGAATAACAAGACATCTGCATAATTCTGAGACCTTAGAATCCACTCATACCCATATAGGTAACTGTCACCTTAACGGGAATTTACCAGTCCCCTGTCTTTATCAACATAACTTCAACTATTCAAAAAAACTCTTGCATAGAAAGACGAAAGTTACAAGTAACTTTATTGTTCAAGAACTTCCCCCAAAATCTCATTGAAATGAACATAAAACACTTAAACTTTTCAATAGATAACACTAAAGACTATTTACCCTCCAAGACTCTTTGAAAATCTTGCCTTGTGTCCACCAATCCTAACCTAGTATATTACAATCCTTAGCCAAAGTTAATCAAGCACTACCCCCACTGAAAGACCTGCCTTAAACCAGATTCCAAAACCTTATAAATATCCCTGCTGTGCTCTCCCCTAGTCCAAGATGCTGCTAAGACTCTGCCAAGGCAGGACTCTCCTTACCATGGTGTACAATAAACTCAGCTTTGCCTTCTCTACACCTTATTTTGCTGGTAGTTCCTGGGAGCTAGCATCCAACAGTCAAGCCTTTGTTTGTTCCTCCATTTAGTCTTGCTCAGTCATTTTCAAACTTCAGTATGCATAAAAATTACCAAAGAGGATTGTAGATGCAAAAGCATGCGTGAGCAGTTTAAGAGATCTCCATGTATAAATTTGACCATGTCATATTTAGAACCTAAGCCCTGCATACAGAGATCAGCAATTGGTGAAGAATAGAGAACCACAGAACGTTAGAGCTGGAAGTGGTTCTAGGTGCCCGAACATCAGTGCATGAATCAGCTACATCAAAATCACCTGATGTAATTAATTCCTGTTAAAAAATACCTATCCCTTGATTTCACTTCAGATGTACTGAATCAGAATTTCTAGAGATGGGCCCACGAATGTAACAAACTCCCTAAGGGATTGTGAAGCACAATCAGGTTTGAGAACCATTATGCTCTCCCACCACTTCATTCTGTAGATGAAGAAACAAGAGACTCAGAAATGGGAGTGAACTTGTCCAAGTTCACACAGCTCAATCACACAGCTATTGAGCTGTGTGTCTCATGATTCCCCGATAAGAGTTCTGAGGGTGGAGATCAGATTTTGGACATATCCTTATGTATAAAATACCCTGAACAAGAATTATGAATGATGTAATCAAAACAAGATTCTACTTTGACATTTCAACATGTCTTTAAGGTTTATCAGGGTGGTGGTGTGGGAGCAGGTGGTTATTGTAATCTCCCGCGTGAAAATTCTAGCAGTCATTGTGAGTTCTCTGCTTTCTACTAGGCAAGAGGAAACAGCTAAAGCATAACTTTCAAAAAAGGTAAAATTACCACTCTTAAGCAAAGACAAGATGAACACACATCTGCTGAGAATCTATTGACCACCTTGTTAAATTTATGTTCTCAGAAATCGTTGCTTGTTAGTTGGCTGACTGGCTCAAGTAAAGGTGGATGGGTCATTACAAGGCTTTAGGAAGGTGTCCTAGGAAGGAAGCACAGCTGGCCCTCCTGAGAACTACAGGTAGGCCCTCAGAAGAGTTTCTAGGTCCAGGCAGCTACTCCCACGGCTTTTCATTACTCAGACCACAAGGCTTCTTGAGCACACTTCGTTGCTCCACTGTTTTGTTTCTCTACTCATCGGCAGGCCTGTGGCTAAAAATGGACGCCCCCAGTCTTGAGTCTGCATTATCATCACTAAGTGCCGGACCTCTGACAACTGTCTCTAGCTTAGATTCTTTATGGAGACTATCTGATTGGCTGCTCTCCAGTCAAGCATTAGGGCCCTTTGGGTCAGGTGATCACTCAGGGTCAATCAGCTGTAGCTACTTGGAGGAAACAGTTGCCAAGGGGTTGTGTGAGTGTGAGTGTGTGTGTGTGTGTGTGTGTGTGAGAAAAAGAGAGAGACCCGGAGACAGCCAGGGGAGCCCAAGTGAGAACCTCAAGTGGCCAAGCACAGTAAAACGTGCCTTTTAATCATTTCCAGCATGAGTCCTTGAAATGGTGGCTTTTGTGCCCCTCCCCTGTAATCCCCAATGAGTCTGGTTGTCACTCTGTTGCTTTTATTTAGGCAAGATAAGTTGGGGGCGGGGGAGGGGTGGGGAGGCAGTTCTCACAGGAGCCGATGTACCTTCCCATTCATGTTTCCACCTACATTTGGGATCCTCCTTTGTACAAGCCATTGAGCTGCTAGAAACACATGTCTCTAGGTGTTGGCCTGTGCTCATGAACTTCAAACTTCTCACTCTTGGATGGGGGTGAAGAGGAGGTTGACAGCCATGGATAAGTGCAGGAACAGCTGGATGTGTCCAGCTGGCGGGGCCCGAACACATTTTGGTTCCCTCTATTTCTTCCTGAGCAGGCTCACTCTCTTTCATGGGCACAAGACACGGGCCTAATAACTACACTTAGAAATGCAGGGGAGGAGCGAGCTCCTCACCCAGCAGCCGGGCCAAATCAGCGGGAGACAGAGTAGCAGGTGGGTTCAGTTCAGCAATCACTGAACCCCGGGTTGGAGCGAGGAGCTCTGCTGAGTGCGGAGCCGGGGCAAGTGCGGCCTCCAGGCTCCAGGGCTCCCAGGCTGAGAGGGTCACACACATCGAAACAGGTAAGGCCGCACGTCCTGCAAGGGGCAGATCTGGGGCATCCTCCCTGCTCCGGGCAGCGGCGGGGCGCGGGCCCCGAGCGCGCAGCTCCTTTCAGGGCGGAGGGCGGCGCGAGGGAGGGAGAGAGGGAAGGGAAAGGCGAGCGTGAGCTGCCTCAAATGCTTGGAATAATTCCGCTTCCGTTTGGAAAGCCGCAGCCTCAGTCCCGCCGCGCCCGCCGCGTCCGCCCGGCGCCCGCTCTGCGTCCCGACCGGCCCGCGGCTGCCCGCTTCGTCGCCATGGCCACCTCCCCGCAGAAGTCGCCGTCTGTCCCCAAGTCCCCCACTCCCAAGTCGCCCCCGTCCCGGAAGAAAGATGACTCCTTCTTGGGGAAACTCGGAGGAACTCTGGCCCGGCGGAAGAAAGCCAAGGAGGGTGAGTGCGGCCCGGGCCGGCGAGCGGCCGGGCGGGGGGCCGAGGGGCCGGGGCTCCTCGGGCAGGGCGGGAGCGCGCCGCGGGTGCCCGGCGCCGGGGAGGGGGGCGCGCGGCGGTGCGGGCGCGCGCTGCCCGGGAATGTCTCACGGGGCCGGGCCTCGTCGCAGCCCAGCTCTGGGTCGCCCGGGCGCTGCCCTCCTGGGCCCCGCGGCGATCGGGTGTGGCGACTCGGGCCTGGAATCAGGCGACGCCCGCGCTGGGCCGAGGGCCGAGGAGGCGGCCGGGCCCGCCAGCCCGGAGGCGGCGTCCTCCCCTGGGTCCCGAGTCCCCGCCTTCTCCGCGCCGAAGGCTGGCAGTTTCCAAGTTTCTTCTGAAACTTTTCTGGGCGCCGTCACTCTCGCTCTTTGCCTTCATTGGTCTTTGAAATCAGATCATTTCCTAGACCTGCTGAAGTGTACGGTAGCAGCCTTGGCCTCTGGATCTCTCGTCCGTTCCCAGGGCCCAGCAGGGCTCTATTAATGTGTAGACGGACACCAAATGTTTGTCGAACGAATGAGTGGAGAGGTGGCTGTCCTAGCGGTCCCGCCTTGTGATAAATGATAAACTCGCACCCAAGGAGGAAACCTCGATTAGACACACACACTTGTAGCGTCCTGGGCTCTGACCCTTCTGTGAACTCAAGAGTTAAGGGCTCTCACAAAAACCATTTCCTTTTCCTCACCAGGGTGAATTGAGGTGATCTTATTTTTTTCCAGGACAGTTTACATGTAAAATATTTTGTCCCATGGGCAGATTTTGCATCCTTTTTTTTTTTTTAATTGAAGTATAGTTGATTTACAATATTGTGTTTGTTTCAGGTGTACTGCATAGCGATTCAGTATTTTTTGCAGATTATTACAAGATAATGGGTATAATTCCCTGTGCTATACAGTATATCCTTGTTGCTTATCTACTTTATATATAATAGTTTGTATCTGTAATCTCACACCCCTAACTTGTTCCTCCCTGCTTCTCTCTTTCCTTTGATAACCACAAGTTTGTTTTCTATATCTGTGAGTCTGTTTCTGTTTTGCATATACATTCATTTGTATTATTTTTTAGATTCCACATATAAGTGATATCATATAGTATTTGCCTTTGTCTGGCTTAATTCACTAAGCCTAATATTCTCTAGGTCCATCCATGTTGCTGCAAATGACAGTGTTTCATTCTTTTTTATGGCTGAGTAACATTCCACTGTATATGTATATATACACCACATCTTCTTCTGGTTTTTTTTTAAACATCTTTATTGGAGTATAGTTGCTTTACAGTGTTGTGTTAGTTTCTGCTCTATAACAAAGTGAATCGGTTGTATGTATACATATATCCCCATATCTCCTCCCTCTTGCATCTCCCTCCCACCCTCCCTATCTCACCCCTCTAGGTGGTCACAAAGCACGGAGCTGATCTCCCTGTGCTATATAGCTACTTCCCACTAGCTATCTGTTTTACATTTGGTAGTGTATATATGTCATTGCTACTCTCTCACTTTGTCCCAGCTTACCCTTCCCCCTCCCCGTGTCCTCAGGTCCATTCTCTACGTCTGCATCTTTATTCCTGTCCTGCCCCTAGGTTCATCAGAACCATTTTTTTTTTTTAGATTCCATATATATGTGTTAGCATACGGTATTTGTTTTTCTCTTACACCACATCTTATTAATCCCGTCATCTATTGATAGGCACTTGGGTTGCTTCCATATCTTCTTGGCTATTGTAAATAGTGCTGCTATGAACATTGGGGTACATGTATCTTTTTGAATTAGAGTTTTCATCTTTTCCAGATATATACTCAGGAGTGGGATTGCTGGGTCATATGTAGCTCTATTTTTAGTTTTTTAAGGAACCTCCATACTGTTTTCCAAAGTGGCTGCACCAATTTACATTCCTACCAACAGTAGACAAGGGTTCCCTTTTCTTCACAACCTCTCCACCATTTATTTGTAGCATCCTGATTTTTATTTTGAATAATGAGGTGACAGTTCGGAAAAAGGGCTAGTGACTGGTGTATAGGTAGAAGATGCTTAGTTAAAAAAAATTTTATTTTCATAGACTTCAGTGGTTTGGGAATAAACATTTTTAAGTTTGTGATGATGATATGTAAAATAAGTTTCATGTTCCTGAGTTATCTTAAAGCATGAAAAAGAACTCAGTGTTGAGAATTATCAAACTTGATACAAAGAATTAGACTTCTATTCTCTATATTGAATTGAGAAGTAGCAAAACATATCCCCCAAAATGTCCCCGCCCTCCCCCCAGTGTGCTTATTTCGGAAAACCGTTGTGTGAGTAGTGTGTAGTTGGTAACAAATCGTGAAACCCTGGATTGGAGAGTCTTTTCCTAGGTATCCCTGTAACTTTTTCCTATAGTGTTCCCGATATGGGCTCTCCAGCTTGAGACTGGGCAACTCAGAATTACTGAAGCTCATGACCTACCAGAAGTGCTCACCCCACTTTGCCAACTCTTTAGAAAAGTTTACTTTATATTGAGCTCAAAGGTGGTCTCTCTGTATGTACTACTATTCTGTTCATACAGCCAGGAGAACGAATGGGACGGTAGCTCTTCACTTTCTCCAAGTGGACCAGCCTGTTTTGTGGAGTCCCTTGATCAGTCCAAACATCCTCTGTTCCTGTAGCTGGTCCTCACAGATGAGCTTCATGGCCCCCTGGTATCCTATCTTTTCAGTTTCAGTCAGGGTCCCTGCAAGAAACAGAAGGACACATTAGTTGGGATTTTAAAAATAATGTGGTGAAGGGACTATTTACAGAGGTGTGGGCAGGGTGAAGAGAACCCAGAAGGATGCTGAGACACCTAGGAGCTACCACCAAGGGGAAGCCATTACCACCCCTAGGTCTGAAGGGCAAGGGGAGCAAACCGCAACCCACTGAGAGCTGGAGCTATGGAAGGGGGGCTGCCGGATAGGAACTGTAGCTGTAGAGGGACACAGCCACTGTCGGAAATGTGGAGATGGAGCAGGGAGACAGTGGCGCAAGAGATACTTGCACATTCTCTCTCTTCTGGCCCTTGAACCTCTTGCTGGTGCTTCCCATTGGCCAGACCCAGGGGGAAGTCACCAGGGCAAGGGAATCTGGGTGATGCAATAAGTCGGGGTCAGCTCCCTTAGGGTGCAGAGCAGTGCAGAGAGTAGATCATAGTGGGAGTGTTGAGAAACGGAGAATAACTAGCAGACTCAAAGTGAGCTGCCCAGAAATCAACATAGTATGGTGGCAGTCCGGTCCATTAGGACAGGGCTGTCACCTCCTTTGTTCTAGCATAGATACCACATTCTATTAATGCAGCTGAGGCTGCTTTTCTTTATTCTGCCAGCAACATCACAGCTATCTCTGAGCTTGTTACCAGGTTACTCAAAGACATTTTAATGTTTTTTGCTCCTAAATCATTCCCTTCCCTATCTTGGATTGGCTCAGTTGGGTTTTTGAAACCAAGTGCAAGATCTTATTTTTATCCTTGTTATAGTACTTAACTGTTAAGTCCTGATTCTGTTATTCAGTCTATTAGCTAATCCAGGGGATGTAAGGGGGTGAATGGAAGAGCATGTGCTTCTTCTGAAGGGATGCCGTCACCCAGCTATAGCCGCTTGCTGCTACACGGGGTGGTCCTGCAAAGTCAAAGAAGGCAGTGGGGTTGGTCTGAAATGACCTGCTCTTGGCGAGCACGTGCCGGATCTCAGTGATCGTTGCTTTCCCTGTCAAGGGCCCACTAACCATCTCTTCAGTAAAGTAAGGCTAGGTCTTGCTCTGGATCCTGCATAAACTCACAGCTCTGTGCTTTGCAGAGACGGCCTTCTTCCATGTTCCCCCTAGTCTTCTGGAACCTCCCATTCTTCATGATTCCTCAAGATCATGGACGTTGGTCTATCCACAAATTACCCCAGTGCTTTGGTGTAGAATTCTCCTGGGCCCAAGGGCTCCCATTCATTCACTTGAAACCTGTTGTGTCTCACAGTCGGATACATGTTAGAATATTTAGGTCAATAATTTCATATTAAAAGTATGTTTTCCTAAGAATACCTACTAACATATATCATAGAATGACTGGAAGTCTCATAAGAATATAGTAAAACTAATGGTCACTCCTGTGTTTCATAAGAAAAAATAGCACGAGGGAGGCAAGAGAGAATAGAGGCTAAAAGCATGGTCTCTGGGACCAGACATATTTGGGTTTGATTTCTGGTCTGGCTCTTTATTTATTGCTATGACTTAGGACAAGTTCCTCAATGCTTCGAAACCTCTGTTTTTTCATCCATAAAATGGGAATAAAAATTCCTTCCTTACATGGAGGTTGTGAGGCTTAAATGAGACAAAGCGTGGCACAAATAATGGAAGCTATTAAAATTGACAGCTCAGTTTTAAGTAGTCTTTAAAATTTGAAATAGTCTTTTCATTATGGACTGCAAGAAGTTTCCACAGGTTCTGCAAAAAGCCTCACACGACGGTATGAAGCCTGTGTAGCACTATTTTGGTCCCTTCAGAAATTAGGGATCTTTCTTTGCAAGTCAGATCATCCTGTTTCCCAAGATGTCACATTTCAGCATTTAAAAATATCTGGTCCCAAAAAAAAAAAAAAAAAAAAAAAAATATCTGGTCCCATTCTCATGAGTTGCAGCTAGGTAGCTTTTGTTTCTCCTCTGTGGATCTTCTCGTTTTGGGTTTCCAGTCCCCATTTATGCTGTGTAGTTCTTAGACTAGCCTTTCAGAGTCTACTTGCCAAAGGGCCACTTTTCACCTGACTTCCTCCAAATCTGTCCTCACGACTTGCTCTTTCCAGGAATGCCATCTTGAATTGTATCTCCCAGCTGAAGGTACCCTAAATTAGGCCTGCAGCAATGGTTATTCCTATATTTTAACCACTTATTTATTATCCCTCAGAGTTTTTACATTTTGTCTGGTGCCCAAAGTGTACCACTTTGGTTATCGTTGGCTGTCCAGTGTAACTGGGGGAAACCCCCAAATTCTGCAATAGATTTATGGTTTCTAGAGTGAGCAGATGCCTCAGCATTGCTGAGCAATCCTTCTCTCCTAATCAGCTTGCATCTTCATTTTCCAAAGTGCCGTGTTGAAACCCTTGTCACTCAAGCTCTTCCCCAGACCTTGAGATAGAAAATTAAGTGCCAGGTGTGAACTTGTTCAAATTTTCTTCACCACCCCCCCCCACCCGCCAGTCCCATCTGTATCTACACCTGTCCTTTCCTGTTCCCTCCCTC
The DNA here is from genome assembly GCF_028023285.1 of Balaenoptera ricei. Taxonomy (NCBI): domain Eukaryota; kingdom Metazoa; phylum Chordata; class Mammalia; order Artiodactyla; family Balaenopteridae; genus Balaenoptera; species Balaenoptera ricei. The sequence goes on from NC_082646.1 coordinate 69,757,460, forward strand.
TCTTAGTCCCCTCCGAGGAGGTCCTTTCTTCCCTTGCTCATGAGGCCCTTCACTTCCACTTCTTCCCAGACTTGGCATAGCCATATCCTTTTTCTCATATCCCCAGTCTTTTTCATGCTGCTCTAGCCCCTTAACATCTGCAAATATGCTTGACTCTTTGCCGTTTGTAGACACTCCCGATGCTGGTTTCCTCTTAAGTTGCTCACCAGAGGCCTTGGGAAAGTTGTCTGCACTGGCTTCCCCTTTCTGAGCTCCTTGTCACTTGCTGATCCGCTATTCCGTTCTTTCACCAATTATTTATTGAGTTGCCTGCCATGTGCCAGGCACCGTGTTAGGTGCTGGGATATGGCAGGGAAAAAACAGACAAAAATCCCTGCCTTCATGAGCTTGCCTTCTAGTAGAAAAGACAGATCACAAACAAGATAAATTGGTAAAACATACATATTGTATTAGAGCAGTGATAAGTGCTCTAGAGAGAAATAAAGCAGGGAAAGGGGAAATGGAGTGTTGTGGAGTGAGGGAGGAGGGATGGTTGGCAGTTTTAAATAGGGTGTCTAGAGAAGGCCTCACCGAGAAGGGTTTACTTGGGTAAGGTCCTGAGGAAGTGAGGGAGCACAGTATGTGTATCTTGGAGAAGAACACTGCAGGCAGAGGGAATGGCAGATTCAAAGACCCTGAGGCGGGAGTGGGCCTGGTGTCTTGAGGACAACTGTGGAAGGTGGTGAGATCTCAGGGGTAATTAGAGTGAGGGGACAGCTGTGTAGTGTTCTGGAGGCCATCGTAAGCCTGGGGCCTTTACTCAGAGTGACACGGGAAGTTTTGTGCCGAGGAATAATATGATCATGCTTGCTCTGCTGGTGGTAAGTGGCTGAGGCGGGCAGGGGTGGAAGCAGGGAGGTGAGTTAGGAGGCCACTGTAATGATCCAGGTGAGAGACAGAGGTGGTCTGGTACTGAGTGGTAGCAGTGGAGGGGTGAGCGTTCAGTTCTGGATATAGTTTGAAGATATAGTGGATAGTATCTATTGAAAGATCGGATGGAAGGTGAGAGAGTAGAATCAAGATGACTCCAGGGTTTGGGTTTGAACAAACCCAAAGATGGAATTGACGTTAACTGAGTTGGAGAATTCTACAGGAAGAGCTGATTTGGTGAGAAAGAGCAGGGCTCTCTTTTGGACCTGTTTAGTTAGAGGTGCCTCCTGGGCTTCCCAGGGGCCATATTGAGCTCGCAGTTGGTTCTAGGAGTCTAGCTCAGGGGAGGGTTCTGGGCTGGAGACACCTCTGTATGTAGGTGTATTTAAAGCCATGAGACTGAATGAGATCATCAAGGAAGGAGTATAGGACGTAGAAGAGGTCCATGGACTTTCCAACATTTAGAAGTTGGGAGATGAGGAGGAACCAGCGAGAGAGGCTGGAAAGGAGTGACCAGTGTGATAGGAGGGGAACTGGGAGAGGACTCCTGGAAGTCGATTGAAGAATTTATTCTGTTCCCAAGATTTACCCTTCACTGGCCGAAGTCTCCAGAATCCAGTCTCCTTTTCAATCCTCACTCCACTTGGGCTCTTGGTGGCGTTCATATTATTCAACTTTTTCTTTTTATAAATAAATAAATAGATAAATTTATTTATCTATTTATTTATTTATTTTTGGCTGTGTTGCGTCTTTATTGCTGTGCGTGGGCTTTCTCTAGTTGTGGCAAGCGGGGGCTACTCTTCGTTGTGGTGCACGGGCTTCTCATTGCGGTGGCTTCTCTTTGCTGCGGAGCACGGGCTGTAGGCGTGCGGGCTCAGTACTTGTGGCTCAAGGGCTCTAGAGCGCAGGCTCAGTAGTTGTGATGCACGGGCTTAGTTGCTCCGTGGCATGTGGGATCTTCCCAGACCAGGGATCGAACCCATGTTCCCTGCATTGGAAGGCGGATTCTTAACCACTGTGCCACCAGGGAAGTCCCTCAACTTTTTCTTTTCCTTAAAATTCTCTTCTCCCTTGATCTTATCCACACTGAATTGTTCCCTGTGTCTTTATTTTTTTCGGACTCCTTCTCGAGCTTCTATTATTTGTTTACCTCTCAGTAGCATTTCCCGGGGTCCTGACTTCACCTGCTTTGCCCTCTCATTCTGTTTTCCTCTCCATGGATTATCTCACTTACTCCCATGGCTTCAAGGGCCACCTGCCCATTTGTGGTTCCCCAATCCACATCTCAAATCCAGATCTTGTATTCAGACACATCTTTCCACTGTCTCCTGGATGTGTCACGGGATCCTCAGATTCAGCATGCCTGTAATGGAATTATTATTTGTCCCACTTGCCCAAATCTGCTTCTCCTCTTCCACCATCCCACCAGCTGCCTAAGGTGGAAATGTTGCAGTCGTCCTCTGTTTCAGAGGTCAGCAACTTTTTTCGAAGAGGCAGATAGTAAATATTTTAGACTTTGCTGGCCCTCTGGCCTCTACACAGCTCCGCCCTTGAGGCCACAGATGATAGGTAGATGAACCAGTGTGGCTGTGTTCCAATAAAACTGTACTTATGGACACTGAAGTTTGAATTTCACATAATTTTAATATGTCACAAAATATTCTTTTCCTTTTGTTCTTTTTCAGTCACTTGTAAAATATGAAAACCGTTCCTAGTAGTACTGGGGCTGTGCAAAAATGGATGGAGGCTGGATATGGCCGTGGGCAGTAGTTCGCCCACCCCTGCTCTGTTTCACCCCCACAGCCAATCATCTCTCATGAAGTCCTGCTAATTCTGCCATCTAAATATTGCTGCCTTAATTCCGGCCTCATGAGTGCTCTTTCTCTTCTTCGGAATTGCTTATTTTATTAAACTTTAGCATCTTTATTTTCCACCTGAAGTATTGCCGTATCCACCCCACTAGTCTCCCTAGCTCTGGTCCTTTTTTGTTCAACCCACCCTTCATCCTTTTGCCGATATGTGGTTTTTTTAAGCACCAAGATAACATCGCCCCAACAAACTTCTTAGCGTGGTGTTAAGTCCGTGGTCTGCCCTTTTGGTCTAGTCTCCGTTATATCCCTTCAAGAAGCCTCCATTTTAGCTATACGAAACTGCTCTTCATTCCCCAAACACATCATGTTCTTTCACGTGTTTTCACCTTTACACGTGTGGTTCCATGTTTCTGGAATGACCTTCTTCCCTTCTCTATGCAACAAACTCCTGTTCAATCATTGAGACCCAACTCAGATATCCCATCCTGCTTGATGCCTTCTATAGCTCCCCTAGGAAGAGTGAGACGCTTCCCTTTGTGGGAAGACGCTTCCCTTTGTGCTGCCCTTTGTGGCTGTGCATGTCACATTATGATGAGAGTTCTCCTCCTGTGCCCCTCCTGCCTGGCATAGTATTTAACACATAATGATATTGCAATTTCTATGGAATGAATTTCCCCGTATTTACCTTGGTGAAAACAGCCCACCACTAACTGGTTGTGTAATCTTAGACAAGTCTCTTCCCCTTTCCCCATTTCTAACATCAGGGGATTAGGCTAAGTAACCTTTCAGGGCCCTTGCAGCTCTGGTATTCTATGACTTCTGAGCTCTCATTTCGCCAGGCTTCTCTCAAATTCAGTTTTATTGTCTGTGTAGGGTGGTCTGGGAGTGACATCATCACAAAGACCTCTTTCTTTCCTCCACTAATGAAGGCACCTCTGTGTCGGGAGGAGGAGATGGAAACCAGGATAAGTGGGCCGTGGCCCAAGGACACCTCCATATTAGGAATCGGTCTCCTTGTCTCATGGAATATCTCCATTTGGTTAACAAGCGCAGTTCATAATTATGTTTTAGCCATTAGTACAGGAGGAGAGACGAAATCCTTATGTAAACATGTGTAAGCATCTAAAATCTTCACTTACTGCCATGGGAAAAAGAACAGTTGGGAAAAGCGCTACAACAATTTTAATAATAAAAGGCTTTAAAAATACTTTCAAAAATAAAAATAAAATACTTAAAAAAAAGATGTAAATATTCTGTTCCATATTCAATATGTTCTGTAGCCTGCAGTCAGTAGGAAATCCAAACGAGGGCTTTGCCTGAGGACCAGAGCCCCCGGGACAAGATGGCCTCATCCTTTCGTTTCCATCTTCCCTGTAGACTCCAGAGGACAGAAGTTGTGTTTGTTCTGCTCACATTGTATCCCAGGTGCCTAGTACAGCATCGGTGCTTAACAGGTACTCTGCAAAGCAGTATTTAACTGCCGGAAACGTCAGTGGGGATAAGATGCCCAGGTTACTTCAAACTCTGTTCTAAGCTTCGATGACTCTTCTGGGGCCCTGATTCCATCCAGGCCTCACTTCTGGCCGTGTGTGTGTGTGTGTGTGTGTGTGTGTGTTTGTGTGTGTGTGTGTGTGTGTGTGTGGCTTAGAAAACTGCCTCCCCCCTCCCCTCAGGAATCTCTTTACCCTTTGTGGGAAGACATTATCACTTAGCTCTGTTATTTGACAAACACACAAATGCCCCCGAGACCAGAGGTGTGGGTCCTAGAATCCGTGGGCGCGGATTGGGCAGCGGCAGCAGTGCGCCTGAGAGGAAGCCCACTGGCCAAGGGTGGGGCAAGACCAGCATTCTTTGCTTTCATTTGTGGAAATGGCATTGCACACGTTCACATTAAAGTGCTTCAGTGAAGAAGGACCGAGGTGGAGTAGCCTAATTGCAAGATTTGGGGGAGACAAGAGAAACGTGCAGACGGAAACTCTACAAGAGAGATTCAGAATCCCTTTCGTTCCTCCAAGTTGGCCCTGTTCCCCCGCCGTGTTTATCCCTTCTTGCCTCTCTCAGCTTCATTTACTCACAAAGTGCAGAACTAAGGAAATCTGAAAATCGGCCAGAGCCCGGCCACGATCGTTACTTCCCAGCGAGGAAGCTCCATCACTACAACTCTCCCCACTCCAGCCCACCAGGAAAAAGAACCTCCCAAAGCAGAGGGTGGCTGATGCCAGGCCCCCCTGAGCTCTGCCTCGCTCCCGTTCATGGTCGCTGCCCCTTTGTCAGGGCCGGGAAGAACGTCTGCGCGGGGTGGGAGCGCTCTAGCACTCGCTTAAAATCTGGTTCTCCTGGCATTTACTAAGTGATCATTCTGTTTGCTCTGAACATACCCACCTGCCGCAGCCTTAGAAAAACCAACTTTGTGACTAGTGTCATTGGCTTCCCTTCAAACCAGCCTTAGGGAAATGTTAGGCCATGGATGGAAGGAGCAGTGAACTTCATCAGTTTGAACAGAAATATTCTTAACTACCACACACTCTCTTGGGGGAAGGAAGAATGAACCAAATCACTTAGCTCCTGACTTTTTAAATAAAAGTTTTTTCTTCCCCATTATAAAATTAACCCATACTTATGGGATTTATGGGAAAATAGAAAGAGAAAACAATCATGCAATGTTCCAATTCCCAAAGGCAATCACTCTTAGGATTTAGGGTTTTTTTTTTTCTCTTTTTTCCTTCTTTATAACTTTTCTTTTTTTATAATTGTAATTATACCATGTATATTATATAGATAAAAATTCTGTATCTTAATTTTCATTTATTATTATAATGTAAATAGTTTTCATGTTATTATAGTTTTTAATTAAACATACTTATTGGTGCATAATATTCCACTGAGTGAATGTCCAATTGTTTACTTAACCATTTCTTTTGGTGCTTTTTAAATTTTTCTAGAAATAATGCCTAAAGTGTTTTTTTTTTTTTTTTTAATATTCAGAGTAATTTTTTTTTGACTGGAGCTCCAGATGTACAATTACAGGGTCAAAAGGTAACAGCTGGATTGCTTACTATCAATATTTTATAATTGATAACCAGGAGACATGACTGCTTTTGGGTCCGGGTGGTCTTCCTGGTAGGTTGTTTGAAAGTAAAACCAACATTGTTAGGCTGAAAGTTTCTGTTCCTGGCAGGACCAGGTCACCTGTGGGGTGGGGTAGGATGGGAAATGAATGGGTCAGGAGAGCACAGATTTCCATGCTGGCCACTGATATGTGCAAAGTAAGCTCTAGTACAGGCAGGTCTTTATTTCAGAACATCCTCTCATGGCCATTCTTCACCCTTCAACGGCCTGGTCTATAACAGGACCCAAGGTGTGGCCGCCTTGGGAATAATCATCCTTGAAGTCACAGCTGCCACCCTCTGTCACTCTGAGTTCTCACCAGGCGCATGTAAGACCCAGTGGAGGTTTGTTCAAGAAGTCCCTCCTTCCTTTGATCACTTCCTCCCGTCTCCTAATCTCTGAATTCTTGGACTTGCCCCACAAGTTGGTAACCACAGACAAATGGGAGGTAATCGCAAGACAGGGGGCTGAGTGCCACAGCAGACAAATTTGGATCTCAGGGGTGAAGGACCCCTTAGGCGATGTGGTGCTTTCAAGCTGGGTCTTGAAGCCAGAGGAGGAACCCCACAGGCTGACAAGAGAAGGGACGGGATTTGGGAGCCTTCTGAGTTTCAGGTCGGATTTTGACAGAGTGGGCAGGGCTGATGCTTCTGGGGCTCAGTTTCCTCAACCTGCTTAGGAGGCGGTAGTCAGGTGTCCCATTTCACCTCCTGAGAATGGATCAGAGCCAGCTGGAGCATGTAATTATCACACCCAGCACCCCAGGGAGTATTTCTGGGGAATCACTTGTGGAGGCAGATCCCCTCCCTAGGAGTGATGTGTTGCGGGCATTTATTTCTTCGCTGAGTCATATCCCATTTCTCTTCACTCACTCCCTTATCTCTTTTAAAATCCAGAGGCAACTCCCCTCTTCTGTGCTGTGAAAAACACAGCCTGACACTGAGGAGCTGGGGATGATGCAGCAGATCTCCTGGGGCTGACGATGTTGGACGGCCGATGGGCAAGGCTGCCGGCCTGTGTCTGCTCCCTCAGTGATGTAAACCCAAGGTCGCAGGGCTCCCGACTACACCACAGGGCTCGGTGGAGCCAGGCTCTGCACTTGTTTCTTTCCAGGAAATGTTCATCGGTAGAATGATCTGCCAATTGCAGTATTACATTGACTTTTCAATTCAAAACAATTCTTCCTAAAGCAGTTTTTGTCTTGGCCAGCATGGCTTTGGCTATGGGGCCTGCTGGGAGGGAAAATGCATCCTGTGGGGCAGGGAAGTGAGAGAGGAGTTCAGGAAGAGGGTCTGCGACACCAGTCACCCAGTGTCGGGGGCAAGGGCACTCCTGGTCTGTGGCCGTGGGCACCGAGATGGCAGGGTGCAGGGATTCCTGGCACCTTTTGGGTGTCTGAGTCCTGAATCAGGGAGGCTCATCCAAGTGCAGGTGGGGTCTGAGATTCAGGGTCCTGGGGACAGAAGCTGGCAGAACTTAGCAGGCAAGTCAGGACCCTAGCTGAGGAGGTAAGGAGGAGGCGCAGGCTTAGGCTCAGTGTGGACTCAGGATTCCCTGGCCCCCCAGAGTGGAGGTAGGAGGCGAGGCTGCCAAGGCTCATGGGAAGCCTGGGTCTTGCCTCGCTCAGCCTCCCCTACACTTCAGGCTTGGAAATAAACTTTCCTGTCAGTGGAGAGGGGTTCTTCTGGTTTATCGAAAGGCGGAGCTATCCAGGGCTCCCAGCCCTGGGGGACAGACCTGCAGATGACAGGCGGTTAATGATGACAGTTGGGAGAAACAGGGGCAGTAGGAACCGACAGTTTTGATGCTGTCTGCAAAACACAGAAGAAGGGTAACACAATTCCATTTTAAAGCAACTCAGGATACAGGCAAGCCCCGAAATAGCCCCTTGCGAGGAGCAGCAACTGCCTCTTGGCTGAGGGTTACAGGGCTCAGTAGCCCCTCCAGCACATGTCCAAGTGCCTGGAGAACAGAACCTGCTTTTCCTTCACCTGCTTTTCACCTTCTTTTCTTCCATGCCTGTCATTACGGTAAATTACAAGGCTCCCATGATGACTAGGCAGAGGCAGGTTGATTTGTTCCTTCTGACTGTCGCTGTGCCGAACTTGGCCGGGGTGAGGGGCACCCAGATGTCACACCTTGTAATGGCCCTGCCAGGGGTGGATGTTAGCACAACGGGGACCTGACACTTCAGTAAATCTGAGACATTCTGCCTCGGAGATCAAAGTTCAGAATTGCTTAAATTGGTGTTGGAGCAGGTGGGAAACAGGAGTCCAGGACCATGAATTAGATAGATAGCAATTGTCATTCAGTTTGTAAGGCTTGAATGTCACTTTTCAAATGATATGACATCAATTTAAGTAATTTGGGCTCCCAGCTACCTAGCCCTTTCTTTATTTCTGGTTCTGGGACATGTGGTTCATGGTCTAGCTTATGCTCTTATGTGGACAAAAAAAAAGAAAACGAAAACCAAAAAACACCTTGCTTGTATCGCTGGGGTTGGACAGTTATGTTGGGTTATCAGTTTTCATGGGAGTGTGGATGACAATTTCATCTCCTACCTGGACGTGCTGGTAACTCCCCAAGCTACACTTCCAGCCATGACCTCTCACCTGCGCTTCAGACTCATTAGCATATGTGGGTCATGGCATTGTCACTTGTGCACAGGGACAGACCTGGATTGTAACACAGGGCACATAATTCTCAAAGGCTTCTGATGAGTTGGGAACGTGCTCTGATTTCTGATGGCAGCTGGAGTCCAGAGGAGAGGTGGTCTGATCCGTATAGAGGAGTGGGTACTTTTTAAAAAAATATTGCCGCTTCCTTGAGATACAATTCAGCCGTTTGAGCAGTAAAATTCAGTGTTTTTTAATATATTCAAAGTTGTACAACCCTTGACACGACCAACTTTAGAATGTTCTCACCACCCCAAAGAGAAAGCCTGTACCCTCCCCTCCCCATTCCCTTACCTCCAAGTAACCATAAAATCTGTCTCTCTAGATTTGCCTATTCTGGACATTTCATATAAATGGAATCCTGTGATATGTGGTCTTTTGTGACTGAATTTTTTCACTTAGCGTAGTATTTTCAAAGTCCATCCATGTTGTAGCTTGTATCAGTACTTAATTCCTTTTTATGGCTGACCAATGTTCAATATCTATTACATAGATATACCACATTTTGTTTATCCTTTCCTCAGTTGATGGACATTTGAATGGTTTGTACTTTTTGGCTATTATGAATAATGTGGCTATCAATTTTCACGTACAAGTTTTTGTGTGGACTTGTGTTTTCATTTCTCTAGGGTATATACCTAGGAGTGTGGCATTGCTGGCTCATAGGCCAACTCTATGCTTAACACGTTGAAGAACTAACTGCCAGGCTGCGCTATTTTACCTTCCCACCAGCAGTGTATGTGGGATCCAGTGTCTCTACATCCTCACCAACATTGGTTATTATCTGACTTTTTGATTATAACCCTTCCAGTGGGTGTGAAGAGTACCTCATTGTGGTTTTCATTTGCATCTCCCCAATGGCTAATGATGTTGAGCCTCTTTCCGTGTGCTTTTTGACCATTTGTAGGTCTTCTTGGGCACTTAGGCTTTTTAAATTCCATAGAGTTCAGTGCACGTCTCCTCCATCCTGAGCATGGTGAGCGCCCTGCCTGCCACCCAGAAAGGTGCACCCCGGGGAAGTCTCATCCTCCCATTTTTTAAATGTTGGCTGGGAGCACTGGAGACATGCTGCATCTTGTACTAGGTGCATCTTCATCTTGCAGAATGACTGTATTCCTGAAATATTTCCTGTGAAGCAAATTGTCATCATCCTGTTATACCACTGACTTGCGTTATTAGAAATTGTTTGGCTGGAATACAGTTTTAACCCCAAATTGTTAAAGAAAAATTATACCAGGAAACTAGCAAAGATTTAAAACGTGTATATTTAAGTGAAATGTGGAAATTCTTGGTGATATACCATTGCTTTTCAAATAATAATATTAACACAACAGTGACAATAATTACATAAGTGCATTGTGCAGTTATGGGCCAGGCAATGCAGTAGATGCTTTACATATATTAACTTATTTGATCTTCCTAATAACCCCATGAAATAAATATTATTAGCATCTCTGCCCCTTTACAGATGTGGAAAGTGAGGGAGAGAGAGTCCAGGTAACTTGCCCAAGGTCAGGGCTGGTGTCCTGCTTAAGGTAACACTAGCTGCTGTACGGATAAGCCCCCAATTCTCAGAAACTTAACAACATAAAAGTATATTTCTTGCTTATAGCAGAACCCGATGGCATCGTTATTGATTGGATTGCCTTCCATGTTTTCATTCAGGGATACAGGCCCCTTACCCCTTATGGCTCTGCCTTCCTTCAGGTTCTTTGAGTCCTCGCCAATCAGCCAGCTAGTGAGAAAGAGAACAAGACTGCAGTGGGAAGTTTTTATGGGTCAGGTATAGACGTCATATCACTTCTGCCCACTTAGCACTGGTCAGAGCTCAGTTATGGGGCCATACCTACATGTACGAGAGACCAAGAATCATAGTTGAGTTGTCTGCCCAGAGGGAAAGGAAAGGAGCTTTGGCAAGTGCATGCGTCATTTTGCTATTGCTAGCAAGTGGAAGACATGGGATTTGAACACTGGCAGTTTGGCTCCAGAGACTAATTCTAAACTAGCACATTCTGCCTCCTCACTGTGAACAGTGGCTCAAAGTCAGAAAAATGTAGAAGGTCACATCAGTTTTTGCTCAGTTTTCTTCCCACCTGTAACTGTATTTGGTTGCTTGGATGCTCTGCTTGGGAATTCTGTCAAAGTTGCTGTCTTTCAGAAAATAATAACAATGAGAACTAATATTAATTGAGTGTTTGCGCACTTTACATGTTCTGCTTCTTTTAATCTTCACAATTACCCCCAGGAGATAGGGAGTTATAATTATTCCCATTTTCCAGGCGAGGAAGCTGAAGAGAGAGCTTGGTTATGTGTCCAAGGCCATATAAGTGTATGGTGTCTCTGGGCTTCAAAAGCCCTCACACAGGACCACTGTGCAAGGTAGGGGTTGAAGGCAAGAGAAGGTGAGAAAGCCAAATACACCATAGGTACCATTCAAAACGCAGCCAGAACCTTGTTTGGATCCTGCTCCAAACAAAGCAACTTCTCTAAGTCATTTACGAGACAATTAGGAAAACGTAAACATTCGCGGGAGATTTGATGACATGAAGAAGTCATTGTTAATTTGTCAGGTGGGAGGATGGTTACGTTAAAAGAGAAAAAAGTCCTTATCTTTTCGAGATACATACTGAAATGTTTATGGATGACGGGATCAAATGTCTAGGATTTGCTTGAAATCATGCAGTGTCGGTGGAGAAGAGTGGCCGCGAGTTGTCAGTTATTGTAGAATGATGATGGGTACATGGAGGGTTGTGGTACTAGTCTCTCACTTTGGGGTCTATTTGAAATTTTCCATAATAATTACAATAAAGGAGACTTTGATGAATCAGACTATAGCGAATGGACTTCCTCTAGCCCCCTGGATGGTAAATGAAGTTCTGGAGGTGGGCTCAGATCACTGAATGCACTTGCTGGAGAACAGCTGAGCAGCCTGGGGTGTTTTGTAAAGCAGGTCTTCTGGGACTCCGGAAGCCATGGTTTTGAATTGAGATTCAGTGCCCAGAGACTTGAGCTCCTGAAAATGAGCCCCGGAGCCTCCAAAAGGCAGAAGCACAGGCTTCCTGGGCGAGGAGAGATTGGGCCAAAGTTGGGCTCTGCCCTGGCCAAACGGCCTCAGCACAGGCTCCTTGTGCAACCCATGACGAACATCTTGCTGAAAGGTACGGCTCAGCCCCAGGCCCCAGCTGCACTTTAATCAAACAGTGAAAATCCATCAAAGACGTGGCCTCCTCAGACAGCCAGTTCGCCGGAGTCCCAGGTGAAGCCAGCTCTTGGCTGGCTGTGGGCCAGGAGGAAGGTGGGCTGCAGGCCCTCCCAAGCCCCTGCCTAAAATCAACAGCCACCGCTCAGCAGCCCGGCTTCCAACCCAAAGCAAATTAAGCCTGGCATTTGGAGATGGTATTAAATGTCCTAAATCAATATTCTAGAGGCAGGATCAGAACAATTAAAAACTCTGATTTCCTCCTCAGATCGTTGGAGTATATATGCATATAAGTTGTTCAGTTCATTTTTAAAACTCAGCAGGTTGAAAATGATGGGGGTCTGCTTGGTAATGCTGTGAACATAGTTCATTCCATTCTCAGTAGCTTTTCCTATTTTTACACGTATCCAGTGAATGTCAAGCACAGAGGTGCTTTCATATATGATGTCACATTTAATTCTTAACAGTAACCGTGGGAGGTCCTGTCATGTCCATTTTACAGATGAGGAAACTGAGGCTCAGAGAGGTGAAGTGACTTGCCCAAGGTCTCTCAGCCACTAAGTGGTAGAGCAGGGATGGGAATCTGTTTCTTCATACTCAAATCTAATGCTTTGGCCACCTGGCTTTTCTGAATAGTGTTTATTTTTCATTCGCCAATAATAATAACTAACAATGATGAATAAAACAGTAACAATAGTAACTGTTTATTTATTTACAGTTTCTCTGGCTTTAAAGGTGTTGGCTGCTTTTCTAGTTTGTCCATTTCATCAACAAACGTTTATTGAGAGGCAGCCTGGTAGGGAGGTTTCTAGCTCCGGAGCCCCCCCAGCCTGCCTGGTCCCACCACACACCGGCTGAGTGACCTGGGATTTCTCTCTGAGCCCCAGCTTCCTCATCTGCAAAATGGGATATTACTAGTACCCACCTCACAGGGTTGTCATGAGGACTAAAGGAATTGGTACTTGCAAAGTGTTTAAACTAGAGCCTGACCCTCAGGGGGAGTTCCATATATATGAGTCCCTGGCAGACACTGTCAAGGCCCTAGAGAAAGCTGTGTCTTGACTCTCATGGAATTTACCTCTTATGTTTAGCCAGATGATATTATTGCTTTTATTTTTATTAAACTAGCTAAATATGTTTATGGTAAAAAAAAAAAAAAAAAATTCAAAGAGCCCAGAAATACAAACTGGAAGGTAAGGGCCCCTTTACTTTCCGACTCTCAGGCTTTCAAGATGATAGTGTATCCGATGATGACGATCATAATAGTGTAGTGTCAGATATTCTCTCTTTTGTAAGCATATATACTCTTTCTGTTCTTATAGATCTGGAATAACATTGTAAAGAGTGTTCAGCGGTTTATACTTTTCACATGCCCATTTATCTTGAGTATCTTTCACATATGGATTTACCTCATTTTTTAATAAACACTTTTATGCACTGCCTGGATGTGCCATTGTTAAATTTAACCAGTTCCCCATCAATGGACATTGAAGTTTTTTTGTAGTATTTTGCTACTCCAAACAGTGCTGCATTGTATAGGCTTGCAAACAAAAACATTCTATACCTGTTTATCTGTACAATAAATTCCTAGAGGTGAAATTGCTGAGTCAAAAATTTGTTACGTTTGAATTTTGTTGGATGTTACCAGATTGCTCACTAAAAAGGAAATGCTAGGGAAGAAAAACGCCTACCCAAACTTTAAAACTCTTGTTTCTCCTTAAGAATTCACACTTGAAAAGAGAGGGTAGAAACGAAAAGTTATCCTGAACTGTAATTTTATTGGAAATGCTTTTCCTTGGCCACACATTTTTAGGCATCAAATTCTCAGACTTCTGGTAGAGATAGAGCGTTCTGGATTTCAAGGCAAAATTCTGTGTGTTCTTAACTGTCTCACCACTCCCAGGCCCGCTGTCCCCGTTCTCTGAGGGAAGGATTTTTGTTTTTTCCCTTCAACTTTCGGGATGAATATTTAGAGATTTCACACTCTTCTGGAATGGATGCCCTTTGCTGCAGAGGGCCCAGATTTCTCACTGGTGGAGAAAATCACAGAAGAGCATCTCCAAGCAGATGGCTGAAGCCAGGGTCTTGCTAAGTGTCCCACAAGCCTCTCTGCCTCCTTGAATCCCTCCAGGCCCGGAAACAGCTGGGTGCTGCCAGCGTCCTTCCTTCTGTCTCCAGCCCCTTTGGCAGGGAGAGATGGGACTTGTTAACAGACTGATTTCCTTTTAGGGATGACTGCCCCACCAATCCCCAGCCATCCCAGTGACGAAGGTAATAAATTGCATCCAGGACCACAGCAAGGAGGGGAGCAGAATGACTCATGAGCCCCTGCATCCTCCAGTTGCATTCCAAGAGCTGCCTTCCTCAGGGCTTAGATCACTCCCTAAGAGCACGCCCCGACCAGGCTACGGAGGAGGGCCAGCTGCTGTTTGCTGACCTGGCTGAGGAGGACCCAGTGAGGGCCCTGGCTGGAAACAAGTCCTGGATTTTTCTTGTGGCCTTGTCTTTGAATAGGCTGCTGACCCTGGCTCCCCCTGGGAACAAGACAGTGCATTTCTGCTCTCAAGGGTCTCACAGTCTAGCCTCTAGGGACCCCTGTCCTCCTGTGTATAGCTAAGTGCCCTGGAGGAAGACACACCTAAGAGCTTGGTGACCCTGGGCAAGTCACTTGATTTCTCTGAACCTCAGTTTTCCCCTCTGCAGAAAGGATGAAAAGAACTTATTATCTATCTCTAGTGTTTTTAATAATGAATAAACTAATTCATGTCAAGTGCTTGGCTTGGAACCTGGCATACAAGCGCTTAATATTAACTGCTGTTATTACTACTATTTCTACCGTTCCTCTTGACCCATTTTGCAAATAAAAAATTGGGAAATGTGGTTGGCTGTAGCTCTCATCCCTGCCTATGATATGTAATAGTAAGAGTGAACATTTATGTAGAGCTTATTGTGTTCCAAGGCCTTATGTATGTTGACTCATTTAATTCTGCCAAACCCAATGAGTCACTATGAGACAGGTTCTATTATTATCCCCGTTTTATGCATGAATAAACTGAGGCCCAGGGAGGTTGAGCAACTAGCCCATAGCTGGTAAATGGTGGAACAGTGGAGCCAGGGTTGAAACCCAGATTATCAGCTCTAGAATCTATCTTCCTAACCACTATGTCTTCCTGCCTCTCAGTATATGTTTGTCTATTTCTATAGGAAAGTTTTCCAAAGATATAACAGTTCAGTGACATTTATTTTCCTCTTTTTGCTTGCATTTAAAAAAACAAACAAACATGTTTTTTCTTATAATAGCAATAGAGCGTTATAAAAAAATTTGAAAAATATAGAAGAGGAAGATGAAAGTATCTACAGTGTTACCACCTAGACCAGTGGTCCACATGAAGGGCCAGTTCTTTTTTATTTCCAATCCTTTGTGCACTGTGATGTCGCACTGTGTGTGACTGCTCTGCAGCTCGTGTAACCCGGAATTCTCCATCCCAGGTTGACAGCACTCAAGCTGGTCTGCACCCTCTTCAGCTCTCAATTCCATAGGACATGCTTTTGGATGTCGCAGCAATATCAAATTGCTAAAAGTTTCCAAATGCATACTGTAAAATTATTTTCTTTATAAACAGTTAACACAGTTCTCAGACTGCTGCTGGTCTGTGAATCACACTCTTAGTTGCATTGACATTGACAGACAATGTTTCCATTTTAGCATGTTTATTTTCAGTATTTTTCTATTTTTTTTGGTTTATTTTTAGTCCCTACACATTTCTTTTTCTCACTACATTTCCTGTTACAATGTTACTGTAAACAATTCTTGAGTATAATCTTTAATGCTATGATCTAATAATAATAATATTCCATCTGAAAGATGTACCATAGATTACCAATCTAGTCCCTCTATCATGGAGTTTAGTATGTTCCCAGTTATTTGCCATGATAAAAATATGATGTTGAACTGTTTTAGTATATTTACTTTTCCATATTTAGTATTTCCATAGGGTAGTTTTCCTAGAATGGAATTACTGGATCAAACAATATGAAGCCTTTTAAATTTCTTGATAGTTATTACCAAGTTACTTTCTAAAAGAGATATGCCAATATATGCTCCCAGCAGTAGTCTATGAGAGTGTCTGCTTAACGACATCCTTTTCTGCATTCCTTATTATAATTTAATTAATGGGAACAACCTTAATCGTTTTTAATTTTTTTGATTACTAGTGAGGTTGAACATTTTCCATGCATGTAGCCATTTATATTTCCTCTTTTGCTTTATACTCAGTTGGGCACTAGAATAAAATGTTATTGCTTTGAACAGATTTCAAACTACTTTAGATTGGAAGGCAAGTAAATCCGTACATAACGTCTGTACTTATTGATGTATGGTATCTCCATTTTTCAGGTCCTTCCTTTCTCTGCTGCCAGAATTGGGGGATGCCTTTATATGGCCTTGATGGTCCCCATCTTTAGAATAACCCATCTGAATTCATACCAAATATTATGCATCAATGTATTGATGCATAATATACGAAGCAAGTTTATGGGACTGTTTGTTTTGTTTGGTTTCGTTTGGTTTTTTTTTGGCTGTGCCATGCAGCTCGTGGGATCTTGGTTCCCCAACCAGGGATTGAACCTGGGCCCCCTGCAGTGAAAGTGAGGAGTCCTAACCAGTGGGCTGCCAGGGAATTCCCTATATGAGACTGTTATGATCTGAATGATTTTGTCCCCCCAAATTCATATGTTGAAATCCTAACCCCCAAGTGGTGGTGTTAGGAGGTGGGGCCTTTGGGATGTGCTTTGAGGGAGGTTAGTGCCTTTATAACAGAGGCTCCAGAGAGAGCCCTTGCTCCCTTCCACCATGCAAGGACACAGTGAGAAGGTGCCAGCTATGAATCAGGAGGTAGGCCCTCACCGGACACAACCATGCTGGTGCCTTGATCTTAGACTTCTAACCTTTAAGAACTGTGAGAAATAAACTTCTGTTGTTTATAAGACACCACATTGATGGTATTTTGTTACAGCAGCCCAACAGACTAAGACAGGGACGTTTCTCAAGTATTTCCAATTATTTCCTTAGAAATATTTTTTCTCTCATTTTTTCCTTTTCTTTTCCTTTGTCTGTGTGTGTGTGTGTGTGTGTGTGTGTGTGTGTGTGTATGTGATTTGTGCCTCTTTTGTAAGTATCGCAAGCCAGCTTGAATGAATCAATTTTGAAACTACTGATCCACTGGAATTTCTGACATATTTTTGTTAATGATGGGGAAAGTAGGAAGAATTTTTGAAATCTGGATGATTTTAGGGAAGTCTAGATGCCTGAACACAAATATTTAACTGTATTGCTGTGTGCTGTACTAGCAGTGTAGGCAACGTGAGGCCTGGGGAGCAGTCTGGAGTCTGGCAATAAATGTTGACCTGTATTTCCCTTAAAGGGATTTGTTGAGACCCGTTTGTCCTCATGATATGAGAAATATAATGAGCTAATACATGTCAGACACATAGAGCAGTGCCTGGCACATAGTAAGCTCTCAATAAACATGAAGCCATGAGCTGTTGCCCTTCCTTACAGTTTCAAAGGGATGTCAATGTGTATATTCTGCTTCGTTGCAGGTAACATGCACAAATGTACATAAGAAAGAGCTTGTTTTCCTCCTGGGTCTGGCCCTCCATATGAAAGTTTAATACCTTCCTGAGTTTGTGATTCAGTTGTTGAGTCTCCATGCTGGACCTCAACTTGGTCCCAGAAACCGGAATACATTTTCTAATGCTGATGGTAACTTTTCTGTAATGTACCTGGCACAGTGAAGAAGGTATTTCTCAATCCCACTCTATAAGCCATGGTTAGCTCTGCCCATTAAATCTTTGTGTAAAGCCCACGCCATCAACCCCACTGGCACATGTCTTGACTGCCTCCCTCCCTCCTCACAGAGGCCGGTGAGGTGGGGGGCAGCTCTAACATCCTATCCACTTTTCTCAGTTTCCTCTTCTCTCTGTCTTTCCAAGACTTCTTTATGAAACCCCTACTCCACGCTGCCTTCTCCTTTATTCTCCTCCCTCTCCCTCCCCTACCTTTTCTATTAATTGTAAGAGCGTAGGGAGAGAGGAATCTCTTGCTTTTCCAGTTTTGCCATGAGCAGTCCGAGTCTTTGGTTTTGAGGTCACCTGGATGAGGAGCAGGTGCCCTGATTTGTCCCCTAGTGGGCGATGGGACACTGCACAGCCCTCAGGGGGAGCTGATTGTCAGAGGCTGATCGGAGCGCCCTCGCCTTCCCAGTGCCCGGCCAGTGCTCTGAGCGTTTCACCTATGGCCTGAGGGGTTCTGATGTGAGATCCAGACAATATCAGGCCAAATACTTGAAGTATGTATTCAACATTTATATAGTGGGGATGGGGGGAAGCTGGTATTTATATAAATAAAGCTAGCAAGCCTGTTTCTTTGTCTTCAAAATAAGGGATTACACGTGTTTGTTTTGCGTGATTTTCTGAACCAAGCAACATCTTGGAAAATATTAAAACGGAGTTTCAGTTGAGTTACTCAAATACGTCACTTATTCCCACTAAATAGGTCTAATGGCTAGGGTTAGTTTGGTTTCTAAATTTCAGCAGACCTGGACCTGCTGACTTCAGGCTCCTGTCAGCTGGCTGGTTTGGGGGTTGGAGATGTGGCCTCTAGTTATACCTTGCAACTTGCACATTTGGCAGTGCAAACATCTTCATCCAAGATAGCTTTCCAAGAGGACTATGCCTTTTCCCCTCCCTCCCACCAAGTGCATTATCTTCTTTGACAGAAGGGGGACGAATTATACTTTATCAGTATGGAAGGGGTGGAAACCCGAGTTAACTGGTACCATATTTCCAATTTATTCCAGGGATGTTTTAACATTTCTTATAAACTTGCACCCCAAGCAGCCATCTAGCTGGCTCACCATTTAATATGGCCCTTTTTTTTTTTTTTTTTTTTTAAATCATTGGGAAATGCTTAGATAGGAGGCTGGCCAGAACCTCAGTTACAGCCTGTGCGTAGTATGTTTATTCATTTGTTTAGCAAACACTGAGTACTATCCCAGCCTGGATTACCTTTGGGTCTTAGGGTTGTGGGTGACAGCAGGATACTCTGGGGCTCTAGTGCTTGGAGGTAAAGGGCTCATGATTTGGGAAGATCAGCCCATTTGTTGCAGGGATGCTGGTACATCCACACCCTGTTCCCTGGGAATGCCAAGGAGGGTGTCAGGGTCCCAGGAAAGGGTCCAGTCCTAAAGGGATTCAAGAGTACACTCAGTCTCAGCAGGCCCAGGATGAGGGAAGAGGGAAAGCCCTTCGTATTAGAGCCCAATCCAAGAACTTGATGCTGCCGGCAGTTGGAATTGCTTTTGTATCCTAAGTCTTCTGCACTGGAGCCGTCCTTCATGGGCACAGGATGGCAGCTGGCCAGGGCCTTGTGCCAATCATTAGGTGGGGACTGGAAAGAAAGCACTGAATTTGGCCCCATTTGGGGCAGTACGGGTGGCCCTGCTTGTTTCCAGCTGTGGAGCTTGAGTCATCAGAGGCCCTGGCCAGGGTGTTTGGACATGTGGCCAAACCCATAGCCTTTTTGGTCCTGGCACCTGACCCTGGCCATCCACATCTTTTCTGGAGCTTAATGAGCCATTGTCTGAAGTCACTGAGGAAGGCTGTGGAAGGCCGGGGAGAAGACCTCATAATGTAATTGACATGGTTCTCACACGGTACATATGGGAACAGTAATGAAAATCACTCACATGTGCCTGGTTTTCCAGTTTACAAAGGAAGGAATTTGGGCTGTGTTAATTACCAGCTGGGTATCTATGTACAAACCACTTAAACCCTTTTAGCCTCAGTTTCCTCATTTATAAAACGAGGATAATAAAAGTCACTGCCTTGCCCATCTAATGGGTTTTTTATTTGAGATTGAAGGACAGGGCAGGAGGCTGAATGGGGCACCAAAAAAGGGGCTGGGACAGGTCTGGAGGAAATGCCAAGAATGCAGTTTTTGACTCGAGAAGCAGGTGAAATGGTAAAGAAGGGTATTCTGCTCTTCAGGTTGCCTAAAATTGCATGGTATACCTCTCAGCAGAAACTGAAATCCATTGTTCAATTCAAATCATATTGTAACTATGATTTCCCTGATTACAAAAGTAATATATGAGTATAAGAAAGCATTTAGAAAAAATATTAAGTATCAAGACAAACATTAAAATAAACCACAGTCTTTTTACTGTTAATATTTGGATGTTTTCCTCTCTCTCGTTCATATATCTAATATTTTAACAATAAAATAAGAATCATACTATATATTCAGTTATGGAACTCAAGCTTTTTCAATGTAATTTGTACACATAAATGTTTTTAGCTTTGTTTTTATAAAATTAGAATCATGCTGTGTATCAGTCAGGGTTCTCCAGAGAAACAGAACCAATGGGAGATATATGTGTGTATGTGTGTGTGTGCATACATATATATATATATACACACACACATACACATAACATACAGACACACATACACATACGTATTAACAGATACACACACACGCACATATATATATGAAGAGATTTATTTCAAGGGCTTGGTTTACATGACTGTGGGATTGGCAAGTCTGAAATCTGTAGGGCAGGCCAGCAAGCTGGATACTCAGGCAGGAGTTAATGCTGCAGTCTCGAGGCAGAATCTCTTCTTCTTTGGGAAATCTCAGTTTTTGTTTGTAAGGCCTTGAACAGACGAGATCTGCCCACATTACAGAGGGTAATCTTCTTCACTTAAAGTCAACTGATGGTAGATGTTAACCCCATCTGCAAAATACCTTCACAGCAAATCTAGTGTCTGATTAAGTAACCGTGTACTATGGCCTAGCCAAGTTGACGCGTAAAACTGACCATCACATATGATATACCCCAACTTTGTATTTTGATCTTTTTGCTTCCCATGTCATGAACATTTTTTCACAGCAGCATCAAACATTTTATAAGAACTTGATATGACTCTATTGTTTTTTTCACCAAATGGCTTTACCGTCATTTGTTTATAAATTTCCCTGTTGTCAGATAGTTAGGTTGTATCCAGTTTCTACTGTAGATGTAACATTGTGATAAACATCAATGGGTACATCTTCTTCTTATGTATTCCTTATTAGTCCCTAAGATATATCATTGGCAGAGAATTACTGAGTCAAAAGTTATAAAGATTTTAAGGCTTCTGATACACATTGCCAAATTTTCTCTAGGCCTTTCAAGGTGTGATCCTTGCACCAATACCATTGGTATAACTGGGTGGCTTGTGAGAAAGGCAGATTCTTGGGTCTCGCCCAGACCTACTGAATCAGAATCTGCATCGTAGCTAGATCCCCATGTGACTTGTATGTACATTGCAGTGTGAGAGGCACTGCCCAAGAAAATTTGTTCTGATTTATAGACCATGCTATGGTCTGAATGTTTGTGTTCCCCCGAAATGCATCTGTTGAACTCCTAATGCCTGGTGTTATGGTGTTAGTAGGTGGGGCCTTTGGGAGGTGCTTAAGTCATGAGGGTGGAGCCCTCATGAGTGGGATTAATGCCTTATAAAAGAGGCTCCAGAAAGATCTCTAGCCTCTTCCACTATAAAAGGACACAGCGAGAAGGGGCCGGTTATGAACCAGGAAGAGGGTCCTCACTGGAGAACTTGACATGCTGGTGCCTTGACTTTGGACTTCGGCCTCCAGACTATGAGAAATACATTTGTGTTGTTTATAAGCCACCCAGACTGTGGTATTTTATTATAGCAGCCCGAATGGACTAAGACGTACCAGAAGTATATAGAGATGCTTGTTTTACTTCACCCTCGTCAAAACTGGGCATTATTTTGTCTTTTACCTTTTTAACCTGCTGGGCGAAAAATGATATTCTGTTGTTCTTTTGATTTTTATTCTATAACAAATTTATCGCGTCGGCTGACTTCTGCGGGAGTTCAATCAGGAAAGAGCTTCCCCCACAACCCTGCGAAGCACTGCCTTAAAACATGCTCTGTGACATCTTAGGTGGATTGCACGTCCAGCTTTGAGGACATTTAGGGAATTACGACTCATCGGTAGGTATGAAGGTCTAGTCCGGTCTGAAAGCAGAACTTCAGCTTCCCATCCAGTTCCGTGCTCTTCCCCTCCTGCCGGCCCAACCTGCCCCAGGAGTCGGGCACGGGCAGTGGGTGGTGGGCCGGTCATGGTCTCTCACTCTCTTTCCACGCCCTCTTCCTGTTTCCCTTGTCTACAGCTGGGCCAGGAAGGAATATGATGAGCAGGGACAAAAGTCTGCCAATAGTGGTGCCATCGTTATCATGCTCTCCTGATGGTTGCTGTCTTGCTGGCTCATTGCTGACGTGTTTGGTTCTTCAGAGGCCCGGCAAGGAATTTTAAAAGAGTTCTTCAGTGTACTTAGCTTGGTTGGGATTTCAGTCTCTGGAATCTGTGATGCAGCGGCCTTCCCATCACACATTAAAATAGTGGCATGCCAGGGCTGCTGTTGCTGTCACCCATAGAAAAACATGATGACATCTGTTTAAGTTCCCCCAAAACGACAGCAACGTGGAATGAAAATTCTAATGTTTAAAAAGCATGTATCTGATTACTAGAATATGGAAAAATCAATTCCTTTGGAGGTTGGAACCATCTTTTTCTTTTTTAAGGTTTATTTCTGAAGCCTCCATTCTACCTTGGATGTCTTTAGAAAAAAGTAGTGTATAAGTATAGTTTTTTACTGTAGGTATTGTAGATGAACTGGTGCTAGGGAAGGGCCACAGAAATATAGATTTATTCTTTGGAGTTGAAGCATCGAGAAGATAAAACATGAAAGGATATTTTAAAATATTTCATTGAAAACATGCTCAGTGAATCAAGAGTTCTTTCCAGCCAACTTTTCAATTTGTTTTCTGAAATCGGAAAAAAAAAAACAAAACTGGAAATATTCACTCTAGGGGTTGGGAGAAGAGGGATTGCTTAGGCTTCAGTTACAGGTCATAATTTTTTTTTTTTCTCCTCTTTCTTCTTACACCCTTCCATCCATTCCCAGCTGCCCAAATGATCCCCACCACAGAGGAAAGCACTTTGACACACTCATGACCTGGAGATGTTGGATTCTCCCTGCATCATCACTTTCTTGAAGGGCGTTAGCATGAGGGCAGTGCTTAACCCAAGGGAATTGAGCGCCAACAGTTGGCTTTGCGCTATGGAGGGTTTTTTGCTTTTGTTTTTGTTTTTTACTTTTATTGGAGTATAGTTGATTTACAGTGCTGTGTTAGTTTCAGGTGTACAGCAAAGTGATTCAGTTATACATATACATATATTCATTCTTTTTTAGATTCTTTTCTCATATAGATCATCACAGAATATTGAGTAGAGTTCCCTGTGCTATACAGTAGGTCCTTGTTGGCTATCCATCTTATATATAGTAGTGTGTGTATGTTCATCCCAAGCTCCTGATTTATCCCTCCCCCCCTATGTTTCCCCTTTGGTAACCATAAGTTTGTTTTCGATATCTGCAAGTCTGTTTCTGTTTTGTGAATACGTTCATTTGATCATGTTTTAAATTAGATTCCATACATGAGTGAGATCATATGATATTTGTCTTTGACTTACTTCACTTAGTATGGTAATGTCTAGGTCCATCCATGTTGCTGCAAATAGCATTATTTCATTCTTTTCTATGGCTGAGTAATATTACTATGGAGGTGTTTTGTGATTGGAGGTCTTTTTGGCATCTACTCTGCCTAGTAGAGAACAGGTCTTCCTGCCGTCCAATCCATGCTGCTTCCATTGCTAAAATAAGTCTTCCTAAAACACGGGCTTTTCTCCTGCTCAGGAACCTGCCAGGACTCTCCATCCTTTGAAAGGATAAAGCATAGATCCTCAGTTCAGCTTTTAAGGCCCCCAGAGTGAGGTTCTAACTTGACTTTATTTTCCCCTGCTTCCTAATATGCTGATTGCCTTCTACTGATTGTCTTCCACACATGCCAATACTAGGAGCTACGCCTTTGCTTGTGCATTCCCCTATCCACCACCTCACCTCACCCCACCCCACCCGCCCCAGCCCTGCTAGGTAAGCCCGAGTACTGTTGCGCCCGTTGTGCTCTCACGTCTGGTCCTGCAGCCCTTCCTGTCAGAGCAGTGAACCCTGGATCACACGCCTCCCGGTGCATCTGATGGTTTCAGGTTTTGGACTGGTTTCCCCCACTTGATTCGGAATTCTCGGTTTGCCATGACCATGTCCTCTCCTGGTCTCGTAGCCCTCCCAGCCAAGCGTGCACACCATACTCAGTCATGCTGGCTGATTGGTTGGGATGTGGTACCTGGTCAGCAGAATGTGTCACTCTTTCACAGCCCTCCAGCGAGCAGGGGACTGCTCAAGAGCTCGACCTAGTGTTTTCATCCCCACGACTCCCAGCTGGACCAGGGGTCTCTGATGGGGAGCTCGGGGCCGGCTCCTTGAGAGGCGGGGGTGTAGACTTCTCTCTGAGTCGGAATCCTGGCTGACTAGCTCTATGAACTTGGCCATATCATCTCATTTCCTCACTGATATAATTCAGATTAGTTCATTTTTAAATATGTATTGTGTGCCTACTATGTGCTAAGCCCTATTTTAGGAGTTGGGGATGTGGCAGTGAATAGGCTAGAGATCTGAATAATGACGGAGGGCTGGCTATGTGAAGATCATGAGGATGAATGTTCCAGAAAGAGGGGTCAGCAGGTGCAGCCACAGAAGTTCAAGGACCTGAAAGGAGGCTCCCGTGGTTGAAGCATGGTGGTCAAGGGAAGGCTGGTGGGAGACAGGGCTGGGAATCAAGCCGAGGCTAGATTCCATGGGCCCCATAGGGCCATCACAAGACTGAGTTTTTCCCCAAAACATATGGGACACCATTAGAGGATTTTAGCAAGTGAATAACACGATCTGGTTTATTACAGTGCCTGCTTCTTTGAACATTAGCTGCAATTAAATAAGATAATATATGCAAGGTACCTAGTGATATGCCTGGTACACAGTAGGTGCTTGATAAGTGGTCATTAATATTTTCATGTTTTGGACAAAAACTGGTTGTCTCCTATAGTTTGACCTTAAAAGATGAAGTTTGTGGTAGGCTGAATAATGGCATCCCCCAAATGTCCCATGTCTTAATCCTTGGAACTTGTAACTATGTCACCTTACATGGCAAAGGAGAATTAAGGTGCAAATGGAATTAACGTTGTTAATTAGCTGACCTTAAAATAGGGAGAGTGTCCTGGATTATCCAGGTGGGTCCAGTGTAATCACAAGCATCCTTAAAAGAGGAAGAGGGAGGCAGAAGGGAGTCAGAGGAGACATGACCATGGAGGAAGGTCAGAGAGATGCAGTGTTACTGGCTTTGAAGATGGGGTGGTGGCCACAAACCAAGGAATGCAGGTGGCCACAGAGCTGGAAAAGGCAAGGAAATGGGTTCTCCCTTAGAGCCTCCAGAAGGGAAGGCAGCCCTGCCAACATCTTGATTTGAGCCCAGTGAAAACCCATTTGGACTTCTGACCACCAGAATTGTGAGATAATGAATTTGTGTTGTTTTAAGGCACTAAGTATGTGGTAAGGATTTTGTACTAAATATTCCAAGCTCCAATTTAGTGCACTCCAGTATGACCTATGACCCGTGAATTTTTAAATCTGTTTAGTTCACCGTCTATTGATTGGTGCCTGTGACGTGCCAGGCTAGGTAAGATAGCATCTGTGCTTTTGGGGGGTTGACCATCTAGGAGACTTGCTGGTGTTTTCCTTAACCTCTAGGGATACCAAACTCCATATGTACCTCTGGGTGGCACATAATAGCCTCTCAGGTACATGGATGAAATGAGGCCTGCTTTTCATCGATCTGGGAGGGCAGGAGAAGCTACAGAGCTCATGGTAAGAGGTTGGGCTCTCAGCTCCAGTACCCTTGGGCTGGGTGACCCAGGCACACGGACTGCAGGGAGGGGTGGGATTGCCCTATGCTGGCCCTGGGCCCTGCCTGAAGTCTCTCCATCTGCCCTTCTCAGCCTGCAGGCCTCCTCCCTGAAGCACCCCAGCCTAACCCAGCCCACAGGAAGTACTCCCTCCCAGACCCGGCCCCTCCCCTGGCGGGGCTCCAGGCCAACCTGCTGCATCGCTTGGGCTGCACTTATTTTCCCTTTACTAACCATTGGGTCCTATCTGTGAAGACGACAGCCAGGGGCTCCCAGAGGCAGGCCCAGCCGGACGCAAGTTAGAGGCTCAGCAACGCCCGTGGTTTGATTGGTTGGGGCTGGATATGAAGGGTTCCTGTGCAAGGGCTTTTGCTGTATCCTTTTAGGGAAGTTCATTCTCTCTGGTTGCCTCTCCTGCTCCTTTTGGAGACGTTGCTAAAAAATCTCTGCAACGGGGGCCCAGCCTGTACCAGTCCATCCTTCACACTGCAGCTGCCAGAACAACGTTCACTCCAACACCAGCCATCCTCCTCCCCTGGAAAACTCCCTCCCTCTACTCAACCCATGTATAGCTGTGGTTTCAAACGTTAAGAAGAAAAATAAACTCAGTACAGTTCTTTTTCAATGAAATAGCAGTATGTAAAACTGAAAGTCAGGAGGCAGTATAGAAACATCATTAAGTATCTGGACTCTAGCATCAGACAGACCTGGGTTCAAATCCAGACTCTGCCACTTATATAACCTCAGGCAAGTTGTCTAACTGCTCCATCCTCCGTTTCCTCATCTGTAAAACGGGAATGTTGGTAGTTCTTAGTTCAGGGGGCTGTTTTGGAGATCAAACGTGATGAGGTATGTAAAGTACTTAGTAGAGTGCCTGGCCCGGCATAGGTACTCAATAAATGTTGGCTATTGTTACTAGAATATGAATTAATTTTCTAAGTCTCATGTACAACATTTAATTATCATTTAATTATATAATTGTATAATTAACATTTAATTATACAGCCCACTGGGGACAATAGTTTAGCTGTTTGGATGAACAGAGAACTTTTTTTTTTTTTTTTTTTTAATTAATTTATTTATTTATCTATTTATTTTTGGCTGTGTTGGGTCTCCGTTTCTGTGCGAGGGCTTCCTCTAGCTGCGGCAAGCGGGGGCCACTCTTCATCGCGGTGCGTGGGCCTCTCACTATCGCGGCCTCTCCTGTTGGGAGCACAGGCCCCAGACGCGCAGGCTCAGCAGTTGCGGCTCACGGGCCTAGCCGCTCCGCGGCATGTGGGATCCTCCCAGACCAGGGCTCGAACCCATGTCCCCTGCATTGGCAGGCAGATTCCCAACCACTGCGCCATCAGGGAAGCCCCAGAGAACTTTTTAAAAATAAATTATATTTTTTTGAACAGTTTCAGATTTACCGAAAATTGTGAGGAGAGTACAGAGAATTCCCACTTACCTCGCATCTAGTTTCCCCTATTGTTAGCATCTTACATTAGTGTGGCACGTTTGTTACAATTAATGAACCAATATCGATATAGAATCATTAACTAGGGTCTGCACTTTATTGCCTTAGTTTTTTTTTTTTTTAAAACATCTTTATTGAAGTATAATTGCCTTACAATGGTGTGTTAGCTTCTGCTTTATAACAAAGTTAATCAGTTATACATATACAATATGTTCCCATATCTCTTCCCTCTTGCATCTCCCTCCCTCCCACCCTCCCCATCCCACCCCTCTAGGTGGTCACAAAGCACCGAGCTGATCTCCCTGTGCTATGCGGCTGCTTCCCACCAGCTATCCATCTTACATTTGGTAGTGTATATATGTCCATGACACTCTCTCACCCTGTCACATCTCACCCCACCCCCTCCCCATATCCTCAAGTCCATTCTCTAGTAGGTCTGTGTCTTTATTCCCGTCTTGCCACTAGGTTCTTCATGGCTTTTTTTTCCCTTAGATTCCGTATATATGTGTTAGCATACTGTATTTGTTTTTCTCTTTCCGACTCACCTCACTCCGTATGACAGACTCTAACTCCATCCACCTCACTACAAATACCTCCATTTCATTTCTTTTTATGGCTGAGTAATATTCCATTGTATATATGTGCCACATCTTCTTTATCCATTCATCTGTCGATGGACATTTAGGTTGCTTCCATGTCCTGGCTATTGTAAATAGAGCTGCAATGAACATTTTGGTACATGACTCTTTTTGACCTATGGTTTTCTCAGGGTATATGCCCAGTAGTGGGATTGCTGGGTCGTATGGTAGTTCTATTTGTAGTTTTTTAAGGAACCTCCATACTGTTCTCCATAGTGGCTGTATCAATTTACATTCCCACCAACAGTGCAAGAGAGTTCCCTTTCCTCCACACCCTCTCCAGCATTTATTGTTTCTAGATTTTTTGATGATGGCCATTCTGACCGGTGTGAGATGATATCTCATTGTAGTTTTGATTTGCATTTCTCTAATGATTAATGATGTTGAGCATTCTTTCATGTGTCTGTTGGCCATCTGTATATCTTCTTTGGAGAAATGTCTATTTAGGTCTTCTGCCCATTTTTGGATTGGGTTGTTCGTTTTTTTGTTATTGAGCTGCATGAGCTGCTTGTAAATCTTGGAGATTAATCCTTTGTCAGTTGCTTCATTTGCAAATATTTTCTCCCATTCTGATGGTTGTCTTTTGGTCTTGTTTATGGTTTCCTTTGCTGTGCAAAAGCTTTTAAGTTTCATTAGGTCCCATTTGTTTATTTGTGTTCTTATTTCCATTTCTCTGGGAGCTGGGTCAAAAAGAATCTTGCTGTGATGTATGTCATAGAGTGTTCTGCCTATGTTTTCCTCTAAGAGTTCGATAGTGTCTGGTCTTACACTTAGGTCTTTAATCCATTTTGAGTTTATTTTTGTGCATGGTGTCAGGGAGTGTTCTAATTTCATACTTTTACATGTACCTGTCCAATTTTCCCAGCACCACTTATTGAAGAGGCTGTCTTTTCTCCACTGTATATGCTTGCCTCCTTTATCAAAGATAAGGTGACCATATGTGCGTGGGTTTATCTCTGGGCTTTCTATCCTGTTCCATTGATCTATATTTCTGTTTTTGTGCCAGTACCAAACTGTCTTGATTACTGTAGCTTTGTAATATAGTCTGAAGTGAGGGAGCCTGATTCCCCCAGCTCCATTTTTCGTTCTCAAGATTGCTTTGGCTATTCGGGGTCTTTTGTGTTTCCATACAAATTGTGAAATTTTTTGTTCTAGTTCTGTGAAAAATGCCAGTGGTAGTTTGATAGGGATTGCATTGAATATGTAGATTGCTTTGGGTAGTAGAGTCATTTTCACAATGTTGATTCTTCCAATCCAGGAACATGGTATATCTCTCCATCTATTTGTATCATCTTTAATTTCTTTCATCAGTGTCTTATAATTTTCTGCATACAGGTCTTTTGTCTCCTTAGGTAGGTTTATTCCTAGATATTTTATTCTTTTTGTTGCAATGGTAAACGGGAGTGCTTTCTTAATTTCACTTTCAGATTTTTCGTCATTAGTGTATAGAAATGCAAGAGATTTCTGTGCATTAATTTTGTATCCTGCTACTTTACCAAATTCATTGATTAGCTCTAGGAGTTTTCTGGTAGCATCTTTAGGATTCTCTATGTATAGTATCATGTCATCTGCAAACAGTGACAGCTTTACTTCTTCTTTTCCGATTTGGATTCCTTTTATTTCTTTGTCTTCTCTGATTGCTGTGGCTAACACTTCCAAAACTATGTTGAATAATAGTGGTGAGAGTGGGCAACCTTGTCTTGTTCCTGATCTTAGTGGAAATGGTTTCAGTTTTTCACCATTGAGGACAATGTTGGCTGTGGGTTTGTCATATATGGCCTTTATTATGTTGAGGAAAGTTCCCTCTATGCCTACTTTCTGCAGGGCTTTTATTATACATGGGTGTTGAATTTTGTCGAAAGCTTTCTCTGCATCTATTGAGATGATCATATGGTTTTTCTCCTTCAATTTGTTAATATGGTGTATCACATTGATTGATTTGCGTATATTGAAGAATCCTTGCATTCCTGGGATAAACCCCACTTGATCATGGTGTATGATCCTTTTAATGTGCTGTTGGATTCTGTTTGCGAGTATTTTGTTGAGGATTTTTGCATCTACGTTCATCAGTGATATTGGCCTGTAGTTTTCTTTCTTTGTGACATCTTTGTCTGGTTTTGGTATCAGGGTGATGGTGGCCTCGTAGAATGAGTTTGGGAGTGTTCCTCCCTCTGCAATATTTTGGAAGAGTTTGAGAAGGATAGGTGTTAGCTCTTCTCTAAATGTTTGATAGAATTCACCTGTGAAGCCATCTGGTCCTGGGCTTTTGTTTGTTGGAAGGTTTTTAATCACAGTTTCAATTTCAGTGCTTGTGATTGGTCTGTTCATATTTTCTATTTCTTCCTGGTTCAGTCTCGGCAGTTTGTGCATTTCTAAGAATCTGTCCATTTCTTCCAGGTTGTCCATTTTATTGGCATAGAGTTGCTTGTAGTAATCTCTCATGATCTTTTGTATTTCTGCAGTGTCAGTGGTTACTTCTCCTTTTTCATTTCTAATTCTATTGATTTGAGTCTTCTCCCTTTTTCTCTTGATGAGTCTGGCTAATGGTTTATCAATTTTGTTTATCTTCTCAAAGAACCAGCTTTTAGTTTTATTGATTTTTGCTATTGTTTCCTTCATTTCTTTTTCATTTATTTCTGACCTGATCTTTATGATTTCTTTCCTTCTGCTAGCTTTAGGGTTTTTTTGTTCTTCTTTCTCTAATTGCTTTAGGTGCAAGGTTAGGTTGTTTATTCGAGATGTTTCCTGTTTCTTGAGGTAGGCTTGTATTGCTATAAACTTCCCTCTTAGCACTGCTTTTGCTGCGTCCCATAGGTTTTGGGTCGTCGTATCTCCATTGTCATTTGTTTCTAGGTATTTTTTGATTTCCCCTTTGATTTCTTCAGTGATCACTTCGTTATTAAGTAGTGTATTGTGTAGCCTCCATGTGTTTGTATTTTTGACACATCTTTTCCTGTAATTGATATCTAGTCTCATAGCGTTGTGGTCGGAAAAGATACTTGATACGATTTCAATTTTCTTAAATTTACCAAGGCTTGATTTGTGACCCAAGATATGATCTATCCTGGAGAATGTTCCATGCGCACTTGAGAAAAATGTGTATTCTGTTGTTTTTGGGTGGAATGTCCTATAAATATCAATTAAGTCCATCTTGTTTAATGTATCATTTAAAGCTTGTGTTTCCTTATTTATTTTCATTTTGGATGATCTGTCCATTGGTGAAAGTGGGGTGTTAAAGTCCCCTACTATGATTGTGTTGCTGTCGATTTCCCCTTTTATGGCTGTTAGTATTTGCCTTATGTATTGAGGTGCTCCTATGTTGGGTGCATAAATATTTACAATTGTTATACCTTCCTCTTGGATCGATCCCTTGATCATTATATAGTGTCCTTCTTTGTCTCTTATAATATTCTTTATTTTAAAGTCTATTTTGTCTGATATGAGAATTGCTACTCCAGCTTTCTTTTGATTTCCATTTGCATGGAATATCTTTTTCCATCCCCTCACTTTCAGTCTGTATGTGTCTCTAGGTCTGAAGTGGGTCTCTTGTAGACAGCATATATATGGGTCTTGTTTTTGTATCCATTCAGCCAGTCTGTGTCTTTTGGTGGGAGCATTTAATCCATTTACATTCAAGGTAATTATCGATATGTATGTTCCTATTCCCATTTTCTTAAATGTTTTGGGTTTGTTATTGTAGGTGTTTTCCTTCTCTTGTGTTTCTTGCCTAGAGAAGTTCCTTTAGCATTTGTTGTAAAGCTGGTTTGGTGGTGCTGAACTCTCTCAGCTTTTGCTTGTCTGTAAAGGTTTTAATTTCTCCATCACATCTGAATGAGATCCTTGCTGGGTAGAGTAATCTTGGTTGTAGGTTTTTCTCCTTCATCACTTTAAGTATATCCTGCCACTCCCTTCTGGCTTGCAGAGTTTCTGCTGAAAGATCATCTGTTAACCTTATGGGGATTCCCTTGTGTGTTATTTGTTGTTTTTCCCTTGCTGCCTTTAATATGTTTTCCTTATATTTAATTTTTGACAGTTTGATTAATATGTGTCTTGGCGTGTTTCTCCTTGGGTTTATCCTGTATGGGACTCTCTGTGCTTCCAGGACTTGATTAACTATTTCCTTTCCCATGTTAGGGAAGTTTTCAACTATAATCTCTTCAAATATTTTCTCAGTCCCTTTCTTTTTCTCTTCTTCTTCTGGGACCCCTATAATTCGAATGTTGGTGCGTTTAATGTTGTCCCAGAGGTCTCTGAGACTGTCCTCAGTTCTTTTCATTCTTTTTTCTTTATCCTGCTCTGCAGTAGTTATTTCCACCATTTTATCTTCCAGGTCACTTATCCTTTCTTCTGCCTCAGTTATTCTGCTATTGATCCCATCTAGAGTATTTTTAATTTCATTTATTGTGTTTTTCATCGTTGCTTGGTTCCTCTTTAGTTCTTCTATGTCCTTGTTAAATGTTTCTTGCATTTTGTCTATTCTATTTCCAAGATTTTGGATCATCCTTACTATCATTATTCTGAATTCTTTTTCAGGTAGACTACCTATTTCCTCTTCATTTGTTAGGTCTCGTGTGTTTTGACCCTGCTCCTTCATCTGCTGTGTGTTTTTCTGTCGTCTCATTTTGCTTATCTTACTGTGTTTGGGGTCTCCTTTTTACAGGTTGCAGGTTCGTAGTTCCCGTTGTTTTTGGTATCTGTCCCCAGTGGGTAAGGTTGGTTCAGTGGGTTGTGTAGGCTTCCTGGTGGAGGGGACTATTGCCTGTGTTCTGGTGGATGAGGTTGAATCTTGTCTTTCTGGTGGGCACATCCACATCTGGTAGTGTGTTTTGGGGTGTCTGTGGCCGTATGATTTTAGGCAGCCTCCCTGCTAATGGATGGGGCTGTGTTCCTGTCTTGCTAGTTGTTTGGCATAGGGTGTCCAGCACTGTAGCTTGCTGGTCGTTGAGTGAAGCTGGTTCTTGATGTTGAGATGGAGATCTCTGAGAGATTTTTGCCGTTTGGTATTACGTGGAGCTCGGAGGTCTCTTGTGGACCAGTGTCCTGAGGTTGGCTCTCCCACCTCAGAGGCACAGCCCTGATGCCTGGCTGGAGCACCAAGAGCCTTTCATCCACACAGCTCAGAATATAAGGGAGAAAAAAATAGAAAGAAAGAAAGAGGATAAAATAAAATAAAGCTATTATAATAAAAAATAAGAAAAAAAATTATTAAGAGTAAATGTATTCAGAAAAAAAATTTTTTTAATTTTTAAAAATAGATTTATTAATTTTTTACAGTAAAAAATAAGAAAAAATTTTTAAGAAAAAAAATTTTAATTTTTTAAAATAAAAAATATGAAAAAACTTATTAAAAATTTTTTTAATTTCTAAAAATAGAAAATACAGAAAAAATTATTAAGAAAACATATATTAGAAAAAAAAATTTTTTTAAGTAAAAAAAAAAAAAAAATGGACGGACCTAACCCTAGGACTAATGGTGAAAGCAAAGCTATACAGACAAAATCTCACCCAGAAGCATACACATATACACTCACAAAAAAAGGAAAACGGGAAATTAATATATCCTGCTCCTAAAGTCCACCTTTTGAATTTGGGATGATTCGTTGTCTATTCAGGTATTCAACAGATGCAGGCACATCAAGTTGTTTGTGGAGCTTTAATCCGCTGCTTCTGAGGCTGCTGGTAGAGATTTCCCTTTCTCTTCTTTGTTCGTACAGCTCCCAGCGTTCAGCTTTGGATTTGGACCCGCCTCTGCATGTACGTCGCCTGAGGGCGTCCGTTCCCCGCCCAGACAGAACAGGGTTAAAGGAGCAGCTGCTTCGGGGGCTCTGGCTCACTCAGGCCGGGGGAGGGAGCAGTACGGAGGAGGCGGGGCGAGCCTGTGGCGTCAGAGGCGTCGTGACATTGCAGCAGCCTGAGGCGCACCGTGTGTTCTCCCGGGGAAGTTGTCCCCGGATCACGGGAGCCTGGCAGTGGCGAGCTGCACCGGCTCCCGGGAGGGGCGGTGTGGAGAGTGACCTGTGCTCGCACACAGGCTTCTTGGTGGCTGCAGCAGCAGCCTTAGCGTCTCCTACTAGTCTCTGGGGTCCGCGCTGATGGCCGCGGCTCGCGCCCGTCTCTGGGGTCCGCGCTGTTAGCCGCGGCTCGCGCCCGCCTCTGGAGTTCGTCTAGGCGGCGCTCTGAATCCCCTCTCCTTGCGCGCTTTCGGGAGGTCTGACGTCTTCTGCCAGCGTTCAGTGGGTGTTCTGTAGGAGCAGTTCCACGTGTAGATGTATTTCTACTGTATCTGTGGGAAGGAAGGTGATCT
The DNA here is from genome assembly GCF_028023285.1 of Balaenoptera ricei. Classification (NCBI taxonomy): domain Eukaryota; kingdom Metazoa; phylum Chordata; class Mammalia; order Artiodactyla; family Balaenopteridae; genus Balaenoptera; species Balaenoptera ricei. The sequence continues at coordinate 69,791,493 of NC_082646.1, forward strand.
CCGCGTCTTACTCTTCCGCCATCTTGCCCCTCCTCCATTGCCTTAGTTTTTACCTAAGAACGTCACTTTTCTGTTCCGGGATTCCATCCAGGATAGCATATTACATTTAATTGTCACACTTCCGTAGGCTCCTCTTGCCTGTGACAAGTCCTCAGACTTCCCTTGTTTTTGATGGCAATTTTCAGGAGTACTGGTATTTTGTAGGATGCCCTGCTATTGGAATTTGTCTGATGTTTCTTTCCTGGTTAGCCTGCAGTTGAACACAGAAATCTGCAGTCAGTGGATCCACGATCCACAATCCACTGACTGCAAATTTCTGTGTTCCCTTAGCTTCAGCACTACAGTGTTCTCTTAGCTTCAACATGCATGAAATTAGAATCAAATGTCTGCAGGAAGCCTCAAGCACAGTTTGGAGAATCACAGATGGAGAAGTGGAGTCCAGGTTCCTTGGTGTGGCCTACAAGACCCTTCTCAGTCTGCCCTGCCCACTTCACCAGCCTCCTCTCCCTGCTGGGACCATCCCAGCTTCACCGAAGTCCCCCAGTAGGTCTGGGCTTTGAGGCATATTGATTCTTCTACCTGGAATGCCTACCTTCCTTTCTCTGCCTGCCTATTCCTGGCCTCTAAGATCCAGTTTAACTTTTCCCCCTCCCTGATGTCCTTCCCTCTTTCCCTAAGGAGGCTGTCACTGTCCCCGGGGTTCCCTCAAAACTTGTCACATCTCTCTGTATTGTTCTTCTTGGTTCACAGGTCCACCTCTCCCTCTAGGCTGGAAGCTTCTTGAGAGCAGGGACTGAGTCATAATCCTCTCTGTATTCCTCATGCCCAGTGTGAGGCCTGGCACACAGTAGGTGCTCAAGAGATGCTTAGTGAATGACTCTGACATTAGAGAAAGGTGCTGTGTCCGTACCAGCCTTAACACAGCACGTTGACTTGATCCTAGGAATGTGGCGTGCCCCAATGGATGCGGGATGCCAATAACCAACCCTTGGGTGGTTCTTTTAAAGCTGCTTTCTCCCTGCCCCAGAGGGGTGTGAGTACATGGTGTGAACATGGAAAGGGCCACCAGGGGGCTCCAGGGAGCAGTTCACTGGCCCAGCCAGAGAAGAAGGTTCAGTGGTGGCTTCAGCAGCAAGCCTCGAGTCCTGCAGAATCTACAAAGAAAGTGTGTCAAAAGAGAGGTCTGTTTTGCTACTGATGTGCCAGGCTCTGTAGCAAGGACAGGATGTACCAGTCTGTTCTGAAAACATGTGTGGGCCCCGGACAGTCTTTTTTCCCCAGAGGTCTCTGCCTGCAGAAATCGGCACAAAAGATACCAATAGCCAAGAAATAATATTTGCAGGAGCAAATGATCTCATTATAGCTGCCAGCAGACCTTCACTTCATTCAGATTTCCCAATTTCTGCTTCCACTCCAGCGTTAATAGTTCCCCCTGGATCGGAAACTCTTCATGGATATTCCTAAAGCCAAGATTATCACTGAGAAGTTGGAGCCAGAATCTCAGGGCTCTTTTTGAATTCTATGAGGAGGGGAAAAAAACAGCTGAGTTAATTTGAGAGGATGAAGCTTGAATTAGAAATTGGTCTCTGGGGTCAGTAACATCTATTATTTTGTTCTTGCGGCTGATATTACTAACAGTAATAAGAATAAAATAGCCCTTGTGTATTGGGTGCCTACTCCATGCTAGACTTTGGGATGGAGATTCTGCCCATGCCAGGCACTTGCCCTTGGCCATCCAGAGGGAATTAGAGCAGCGTAATCCCTGCCCGTTCTGCTACAAAGATATGAGCTCCACCTCATAGATGAGGAAACTGAGGGTCAACCACATTAAGTGGTTTGTCAAGGCTAGAAATCAGATTCTCTCTGACTTCAAGACCTGAAGGCTTGTCAATCACCCAAACACACCCCAAAAGGCTCCTTTTAAGATGCCAATCATGAAACATGTCTGTGCTCCAGGGGATGAGAAGGGATTATTACAGGAGACAGAAATGTATAGATATTACAAGTAAACCCATCATTAATAATAATGATAAAAAGGATGATAATATCTTACAGTTCTGGGGCCATGAGCTTCTTGGCAGTCATGATGGACAAATACAGAGGGATATCTGCTAGAATTTAATGCTATTTGTACTCAGAAGACTTTTATCGTTTACTTCAAGAGCAAAGTTAAGATGGAACCTCTGAACTCGCACGTGTTAAGAGGAGGACTCCTCCTCCTAAGGGTTTTGACCCCGCTGCTCAGGATCCTCCCACACCCATCTTCTGTTTGGCTTCCCAAATGCGATTGCGGTCAGGTGAGGTGCCCATCGGACAGGCTCCAGGAAACTGGCACTGGTGGCTCCCTGTCCCGAAGGCTCTCTCACCAGGATTTCTGAGAATGAGATTCTAAACGGTAGAGCCCAGAACCAAACTTGGAGAACACTCCAGTCCCAGCTGAAAGGCATTAATTGTCCATCCACAGCTTTCTTAAATAGGAGAGCATTTGTAACTGGAGAGCAAAGCAGTTTCTACACAGAACCATAACTAAAGTAGGATGTGCAAAAGCCTCTTGGACTTTCGTCCCACACGATAGCCTAAGTCCCTTTAGAAACCGCCAAGTTTCTCAGGACCAGGTGTGTACTGTGCCCTTGGCCAGGCATCATGCGGCCGTGCCTGGCACATCCTCGGCAAGTTCACTTCGCCGCGCTCTGGGACTCACCCCGGGTCATCATGAAACTTTTCATTATTTTTTGTTGTCAAACCTTTGTCAGCATCTTCATCCCCAAAGAAGTGGTTTGTATTCCCTTTGACGGTATTTGTGACTCTAGTAAGTAAGAGATAATTACACTCCGGTTTTAAAATTAAAACACACAAAAAACTAACAATGCCAGTGAGGAGTTACATACATTTTACGGCAGCCTACTTCCCTCGAGTCAACAGACTGAGTTTGCTGTGTTTCATGCAGGCTCTGAGGCGTTTGAAGATACATTTTTATTTTAAGAAGCCTGAAACTCCTTCTCTCTTGCTTCCAGTTAGTATGAAATAATGCTTCAAATTCTTTTGTATTTTAGCACCTCTGGAGGAATTTAAGGCTCTAAAACTGCGATTAAAATGTGAGCATTGAGTTGGAAGATTAAATGAGAGAATGTATCAGAAAGCATTTGGAGATGTTTTTATTGCATCATGTTCTCTCTATGTGCATAATGCTTGGATTTGGCAGGAAAGGAAAAAGGCGTTCTTGTCTTGTGGCTGCCGAGAATTTTTTTTTTTTCTTTCTTTCTTTCTTTCTTTTTTTTTTTGTCCCCTGGTTTGTGCTTGGAAAGTGAAAATATATTCAAGCGAGTCCTTACAAACATTTGATGTTGTTTTCATAAGAAGTGAGAGGAACTGTGAAAAGTGATTTAAAAAGTGGAATTAGATTCTTAACGTCGTTTGGCCAGTGACCCCGTCTGCGGGGTGGGAGAGGAGTTCTGTGGGGTGTGGCTGGCCCTCGATGCCTGTCCACGAACCTCTCATTAGTGGGCTTAGTGGAAGTTGGTCAAGTTTTCCTCTATGGAGGTTTTGGGAGGAGAAGACATCTTCCCATTGTGTCAGAGGAACGAATGCCACAGATTGAGGGGCCGTGCTCTTTTCAGAATGTAAGCCTGGCTGCAGGAACCCACCTGGACACGGGCGGGCTGGCTTAGCTCTTTGCTTTTCACCCACGTCCTCCACTCCCACTGCCTTGACGAGTGATGTGCGGAGGCCAGTAGGGCAGCACCGAGGACTTCAGGACTTGGGGAGAGAGTTTCTCTCTGGCAAGTGAGCCTTTGGCTGTACTTACACAGATGGGCATTTGGGCACTGGACAGCTGTGAACACCCCCAAAAGACATTGTAGGGCCCATGGGAGCAAAGATGGAGTGAGAAACTTGAAACTAGGATTCCAGTATGACAGAGAGGAAAGAGTTAAGTTTTGTGTGCTATATGCTAAACTTTCTCATAGGGCTTTCATTTCTGTAAATTATAGGAGAAAGCCCTATTTTGACAACCCTGCGTTTAAGACATATCCACCACTTTGACTATTAAGTGGCGTTATCTTGCCCTCCCCGCTCCCACCCCCAGATGTGCTTTGATAACCAGGCAGCACTCCCTGATGTCATCAATACTTAAATTTATTTGGAGGGATGAGGAGAGTTTTAGCCCTTGAGAAACAATGGCCAGTGTTTACTCTCCAGGGGAATCAGCTTTTACATCATCTGAACCTAAGACATTTTCTGGACTGCAATATATATTATCACAGATCTTAATTTGAGGCGTAGATGTTAGAATAATTTCGTTTTGAAATATGGTGGTAGTAAAAGTCAGCATTAACATGAGCAGTCAATAATTCAAACTTTTATTTGCTCTTATATCAAAGGAATATCTTCCTGCTCCCACCAGCCGGGGAGGTGGGGAGTCTGGGGGCAGGGGGGGAGGGGAGAAGATTTAGTGTTTTGCTGATAATTGTATTTTTCAGCCCAATTTGATTTTTTTTCTTAAAGAAGAACTGATTTTTATCTTTGTAACTGATTTGTTTAATTTCTGAAGTCCACAAGAGTCCCGCATAGCTCCCTGGATCTTTGTGAAAAGGCACATGACCTTTCCCACTAAGCTGCTGGCACCAATCTATGCATGCCTTATTAGGGGCAGAAAGTTTAAAAACTTATGAGAACTGTTTATAATCTCCATTTGTTTCCCCCTTTTAACATCTTAATGCTTTGGTGAACTGCCTGTTTTGGCAAAGAGGTCTCAAGTGGAATGATTGAGGGGGAATTTTCCCCCTTGGTGGAACTGATTGACTAGCCTATGTGAGCAGCTTTAGAAAACTTTTCATCTGTAGAATAATTTTGGCTATTATGAACATAAATGGCTTTGTCACCCTTTAGCAGGCAGATGGAGCATGCGTTTCACATTATTAACTCGAGGCGGCATTGGGGCTGGTTGAAGCAACTTTCAAGAAAGCAGAGTCTATACGTGCCCATCTTGCTTCCAGTTCCACTGCAAAAGGCAGTGTTCACACTGCCCAGGGTTGTGGAACAGCCCCTTCTGATGGGAATGCTGTGTGACATGGACCTTGCCAAAAACTAATGGATCATTTACAGGAAATAAGAAGTTAAGGAGGAGGATGAGTCAGTAGACTTCAAAGCAAACCCATTGCCACAGAACTTAAATAATGAATACCAAGAACTGAGGATTTCATAGACAGCTTCTACAGCTCTCTGTGCAGCTGGAAACTTTGTGCAACTCCAGCACGGTCTGCTCTGATGAAGGGTCCCTACTGCTTCAGGGAGGAAGAGGAGATAAGGAAGAAGGAAGGAAAGAAAGGGAGAAAGAGAAGGGCGGGGATGGAAAAGAAAGAAGGGGAGCGATTTGAAAAGAAAGGGAGAGGAAGAAGGATGGATGGGTGGGTGGATGGATAGATGGAGGGAGGAAGAGAGGGAGGGATGAAGGAGAAGAGAGGAAGAACAGAGAGATGGAGGGGCAGAGGATGGGGGTGGTCTGAAGGTGGGAAGTTAGTCTAACTTTGCACAAATATGTTTTGCGTGGCAAGTATCCTGGTACATCTGTCACGTGGGTCTCTGTTTAGCGGATTACTAAAGTCAAAATAAAATTGTGTATCTTTTAAATGCCACTGAGTCATTTATGAGCCCATAGACAAGGGGTTTAAGGAGTTTTCTTTTGGAACTACTTATAATGGAGAACTGTGTTTGAGAAAATTGAGGGCTGGTTCAGATTATAAACACAGTGCAGAGGTCCCTCACTTAAGAAAACTTGTATATCAATGAAATAGATGGATTCGGGAGATTCATGCATATTACAAAAACGTTTTGATCCAGCGATTCCACCTTCAGGAGTTTATTCTTAAGAAATAATTAGACAAGGGTGTGAACCCTGTGTGGATAACAGCATTGTCCATACTTGTGAAAACCTTGAAATAAACTATATGTCTAATAAGAGACATTAAATAAATCATGGCATATGTATATTACATGTATAATATACCATAATATCATTAAAACTACGGTGCAGTTCTATATTATTGACATGGAATGATTTTCACAGTATATTAATTAAAATCTTTTTGGAAAGTATTTATATATTTATATATGTATATACATTTATATTTGCATTGAACAAAGTCTGGAGGTACGTACCTAAAGTGTTAACAATGGTTGAAACTGGGAAGGTAGGGTTTGGAGTGATTTTAGTTTTCTTGTCTGCATTTTCTCATTTATTTTCTACAATGAATATGTATTACTTGCCTAATATAAAAAACAATTGGTAGGAGAGGGGGATTTTTCAATCTGAGAGAGGATTTATTCAAGCTCTTTTCCCACAGAGAAGGGCCCAAGTTAAGTTTGTGTTTACAGAGTCCCTCCCAATGTTGGAAGGGGAAAAACAACTTCCCCAAATGTCAAAGTCCTATTTCTGGATCCTTTTTGCTTCAATGGCCCTCTGGTGCCAAGCCTTCCCTCTTGCTCGTAGCCTGAGCTGAGTCCTCTCAGGCGGCTGGATGCCCTTCCAACCGGGCAGCACTGGAGGGAAAGTCAGCAAGGCACCTCTGGCTGGTGGTGCCCTTTCCTCTGGGTTGGAGACCCACCACGACCAGATTCTAATGGGAGGTGACCAGAGGCCACCCAAGGCCAGCTTGGGTATTTTAAAAGACTCGGGTGAGGAGGAAAAAAATCACTTCTTAGAAAGAAAAAAGAACCCCAAAACTGCCAGTCATTGGAAGGTTCTTGCTGGCATACCCGTCTGGGTCCTGAGGAAAACCAGGAACAGAACTCCTGCCTCATTCTCAGAAATTCTCCAAGGAAATCAGCGTGGGCCCATTGAGAGTCTGAGATGGGTGTGCGGGCCCCCTCCCTGGCTTTTGTTCTCCATGATAGATGCTCCCAGTCTCTGGGTGACATGGGTTTTATTCCCTCCTTGTGGGATTGGTGAGGGTGCCCTGGCAGGCCCTGACCACAGGCCTCTGAGGTGGCCCCCTGGATCTTGCTCTTCCATCTGCTTGAGGGCCGTGGTGAACTCTGGGACCACTTCCCACTCTTGTCTTGGTTTCTCTTTGTTGGATCCAGCTGGTCTCATCCCTGGGGCAGGATGGGTGTGGGAGGAGGATGAAGACAGTTGGGATTCTTTAGCTGGTGGGTTGCTGGCCTGGAGCAGAGCCCAGATTCTCAGCCGTCCCTACCACAGCCTCCCCTGCCCCTAGTTCATGGTTGAGATGTAAATTCAGTTCTGACTTGATCGGGAGCCAGCACGATGACTGCTTACTTCTCTGTAAGGCATCTGGACCTCACTGGAGCCAAACTTAATCTTTATCCACCACCCACTGGCTCTGTGATCCAGGCAGATCACTTAACATCTCTGAGCCTCTGTTTCCTCATCTGTAAAATTTCAGCTTTATTGGGGGTGGAGGTTGTGGGTAGGGGTGGAGAAGACTGAGTGCCCTAACATAGGGAAGTACTTCGAATAATACCTTGCACACTATAATAATAATTATTATTACTACTGTGATAACTGATATTTATTGAACAATACTTTGTGTCAGGTACTTTTATAAACACTTTGCATGTAGAAATTTACTTAATCCTCACAATGGCCTCTGAAGTAGGTACTAACTAATCCCATTTACAGATGAGAAAATTGAACCATGGAGAAATTGAATAACTTGCCGTTAAGTGAATTAGTGAAATAACCAGGCTGTGACCAAGAAGTTCTTCTTTTTTTTTTTTTTAATTGTAAAATACACATAACATAAAATGTACCGTCTTACCAATGTTCAAGTTCACAGTTCAGTGGTGTTCAGTACATTCACACTGCTGTGCAGCTGATCTACAGAACTCTTTTCATCTTGCAAAACTGAAACTCTATACCCATTAAACAGCAACTCCCCATTTCCCCCTCCCCCCAGACCCTGGAAACCACCATTCTACTTTCTGTCCCTATGAATTTGACTATATACCTCATATAAGTAGAATCATTCAGTATTTGTCTTTTTGTGACTGGCTTATTTCAGTTCGCATAGTGTTCTTAAGGTTTATTTATGTAGTTGCATGTGTCAGAATTTCCTTCCTTTTTGAGGCTGAATAATATTCCATTGCATAACTGACAAAGGATTAATCTCCAAAATTTACAAGTAGCTCATGTAGCTCAATATCAAAAAAACAAACAACCCAATCCAAAAATGGGCAGAAGACCTAAGTAGACATTTCTCCAAAGAAGATATACAGATTGCCAACAAACATATGAAAGGATGCTCAACATCACTAATCATTAGAGAAATGCAAATCAAAACTACAACGAGGTATCACCTCACACCAGTCAGAATGGCCATCATCAAAAAATCTACAAACAATAAATGCTGGAGAGGGTGTGGAGAAAAGGGAACCCTTTTACACTGTTGGTGGGAATGTAAATTGATACAGCCACTATGGAGAACAGTATGGAGGTTCCTTAAAAAACTAAAAATAGAACTATCATACGACCCAGCAATCCCCCTACTGGGCATATACCCTGAGAAAACCATAATTTAAAGAGTCATGTACCACAATGTTCATTGCAGCTCTGTTTACAATAGCCAGCACATGGAAGCAACCTAAGTGTCCATTGACAGATGAATGGATAAAGAAGATGTGGCACATATATACAATGGAATATTACTCAGCCATAAAAAGAAACGAAATTGGGTCATTTGTAGAGATGTGGATGCACCTAGAGACTGTCATACAGAGTGAAGTAAGTCAGAAAGAGAAAAACAAATACCGTATGCTAACACATATATATGGAATCTAAAAAAAAAAAAAGAAAATGGTTCTGAAGAACCCAGGGGCAGGGCAGGAATAAAGATGCAGACATAGAAAATGGACTTGAGGACACGGGGAGGGGGAAGTGTAAGCTGGAAGGAAGTGAGAGAGTGGCATGGACATATATACACTACCAAATGTAAAATAGCTAGCTAGTGGGAAGCAGCCACATAGCACAGGGAGATCAGCTCAGTGCTTTGTGACCACCTAGAGGGGTGGGATAGGGAGGGTGGGAGGGAGACGCTAGAGGGAGGAGATATGGGGATATATGTATATGTATAGCTGATTCACTTTGTTATAAAGCAGAAACCAGCACACCATTGTAAAGCAATTATACTCCAATAAAGATGTAAATAAATAAATTAATTAAAATATGCCTAGAAAAAAATATTCCATTGCGTATATATACCACATTTTGCTTATCCATTCATCTGTCCCTGGACATTTGGCTATTGTGAATAATGCTGTTGTGAACATAGATATATGTGTTTGAGTTCCCGCTTTCAATTCTTTTGGACATACACCCAGAAGTGGAATTGCTGGATAATACGGTAAGTCTATTTCTGATTTCTTGAGGAACCACCATACTGTTTTCCATAGTGGTTGTACAATTTTATGTTCCCACCAGTAGTGCACAAGGATTCCAATATTTCCACATCCTCCCCAACACATGCTGTTTCTTGTTTTTTTCATAGTAGGCATCCTAGTGGGTGTGAGGTTTATCTATGTAGTTGCTTGTGGTTTTGATGTGCACTTCCCTCATGTTAAGAGACGTGAGCTTCCTTTCATGTGCTTATTGGCCATTTGTGTATCTTTGGAGATATGTCTATCAAGTTCTTTGCCCATTTTTTAATCACTTTTTTTTGTCGTTGTTAAGTTATAGGAGTTTTTAATATATTCTGGACATTAACCCCCTATCAGATACATGATTTACAAATATTTTCTTCCATTCTGTAGGCTGCCACTTCACTCTGTTGATTCTGTCCTTTGATGCACAGAAGTATTAAATTCGATGTAGTTCAATTTATCTTTTTTTTTTTTTTTAACTTTTGTTGCCTTCGCTTTTGGTGCCTTAGCAAAACAAGGAATTCTTTTGGGTGACCTATAGTTGAGGCAAGATGAGGGAAGAAGCAAATTCTACCCATTTTGTTTGGAAAAGTAAGGCATGAAGACAGAAGCCAGCACCCTGCGTGGTGTTGAGTGGTGCGGAGAGACTTAATAACAAAAAAAAAAGTAGGAAACTATAACTAAGGGAAGGCAGTTTGGGATTGGTTCCCAGCCCCAAATGGAGAGAAAAAGAGCCTAAGAATACTGTATAAGCAGACACTATTTGAGGCAGAAAAAAGAAAGGGTCCTCAAGGGCTGAGAGCCAGAAAGTCCAAATAAGAATGAAAAATTAGGAGAAGATGGGGAACTGATGGGCCTTTGACAATCTAAAGGGGGAAAAAGGTGGTGTGCATTAGGGAAGGAATTATTGGGTTGAAATTTGAGCAGGGAAGTTGAAAAATTCTTCCGGCTGGGGAAAAGGGAGATTCTACTGACTTGGGGGGAAATGGATTTTACAACAGTAGAGGAGAAAAAGCAGGACAGAGAGGAAGTGAGGCTGCTAATTAAGAGAGAGGGAGGGCTTTTCAGAGACCCAAGGAAATGACTGCAGAGCTAAATTCTTAGTCCCTTTCAGCCTTCCCTGTAAGGGGTTCCAGTAACAATGAGTTGGGCACAGCCAGAGTAGGCGAGGGAACAGTAGGCATGGGAGCACTGAAGAGTGTGCAGAGAAATATCTGAAGCCCATGCACACCCTTTGGTTTCTGTTATTTATTTTAAAAATGGCAAGAACTGTACCGCGGTAGGAAAAACCCTGGCCACTATTGCTGCTGCAGACCCCTGAAAGGTGGGGGAAGCCTTCAGTGTCTGAGGCAAGCAAACTTCAAACAGCAGCAGCCTGGCCGGAAGACAACTCCACAAGCCAGGAGAGGGTTCAGCTGGAAAGAGCACTGTGCTGGGAGTTGAGAGGCCTGGTGCAGCCTGGCTTGGCCGAGAATTCACTCTGCTTCGTTGATTCCTCACATCTTCATCTAGAAAACAAAGGCCACGGCTAGCTGATCGTAGTTTCAGAGAGGCAAAGAGTCTTATTCAGATGGTCTCAAGTGAATGATCTCAAGTGATGGGGGGTTTAGTTTAAGGATGTACGTGGACAAGAAGTCTGAAAAAATAGACAAGGCAGACCAGAGGCTGAGCAGACACCACAGGAGAGCTGGACCTTAAGGAGGAGGAACATGAAGGGTGCTCAGAAACTAAGGCAGCAGGAGAGGCCTCACTGGTAGAAGTTTCTGGACTGTCAGTCTGGTGTCCTGCCACTAACATGACTCTGTTCTGTTCTCTTGCTACCGGATGGCTTCCTGACTCTCCTCTCTGGATCTTTTCTCTCCTTCTTTGCTTCTGCTTGAAGTAAGGATTGTTCTGTGGGCTCTGATCCTGAGCCCAAGACTTGTTCTTAGTGGATGAAGAAGATGATGAAGATGATAATAGCAGCTAACATTTATTGAGTGCCTACTCTGTGCCAGGCACTGTTCTAAGCACATTATAGGTCTTAAATCACTTCATCTTCTTACCAATCTTATGGGGCAAGAACCATCATTATCCCCAGTTGGAAAAAGCTGAGGCCCAGTGAAGCAGTTTCCCATGGTCACACAGCTAGTAAGTGTCATAACCAGCGTTCGGATCCAGGCAGTAAACTCCAGAGCCTGTGCTCTGCATACCACCCCACCGCTCCCAGCAAGGATGGAAGGAGTGAGCTGCTAGAGGTCTTCAAGTCCTGTTTCCCTCAATGGTCACCCAAACAGCGGTCAACTGTCTATTCTTATCCACCTGTTTAGGACTTTTTTGGGGGGTATTTTTCAATCTGTACCAGCTCTGAGGGGTGGTCCTATCCTGAATTTACTGTGTGTTACATCTTGATGGACTCAGGTGTTTCCCGTTATGAATTGCTTGACATGGGATGGTCAGGGAGGTGGGCTGGCAAGAGAGGTGACTGAGGATCTGATTCACTACACAGAATGGCACAGACAAAGGCATTCAAGCATGGTAACAGAAGGATTAGGAACGTCTCAGCTCTATTAGGAGATCTAGGCAAAGATGTGGGACTAGAATTGAGGATGAGGGTGGTGGTGGTGGCCATTAAGCCACAAGAATGAATGAACTTTCCTAAGGAGAGTGTACAACGTGGTGACTTGGACTACATTTATCAGATTCTTGCTCTGCAAGTCTAAATACCAGATGAATCCCAACAATAGATTTTTTTTTTAATTTGCCTTATTTTTTCTATTTTTGTAATGATTGCAGAATAGTTTTGCTGAAATGGACTTCATATGGTCTTAGGATATCCACCAGGGCATATCTCACTGCCCACCTCTTAATACCTAACTGCCCAGGCCATGCTTTATAGACAGGCTGGTGACGATTGCAAGGGCAGTTAGAAATCAAGCGCTTGTTGGCAGTGATCTAGGTGTAGGGCTTTTAGTCAGTTACGTATTTCGGTGGAAAAAAATGGCTCAAGTTCTTTAACTGGAATTGTACAAATATAGTTTGTACACTCCATTCCTTAATCCACAAAATAAAAGGACAAGCCAGAAGGATGCATTCCAAAAGTATTGGGGCTGATCAGATCTTTTTCTGATTATGTTCTTTTGGAGTTTAACTATCTAAGCTCTAGAAATATGGGAACAGGTCAGGCCTGGAGCATTCTGCATTGAGTAGTTCAAGATCCACTGATAGAATTCAAAGTCTTACCAGGGGCCTGTGCAAGCCAGATGCTCTGCTTTAACTTGACCTTTCCCTGCATTTGGAGAGTGCCCCAGCCAGGTAAGGGCTTCCACTCACAGTCATCATCTTCTGTGTATAATTTGAAATGTTTGACACTGTGCTCCCATTTAGGATTCTTACACTTTTTTTTAACTTAAAAATTGTTCCATATTTACACTTATATCCATAGATCTGTTTACATGATCACTTATAGTTTTTAATAACTTCATGGAATCCTGTTGGATCGCTATACTGAATTTACTTAATGTTCCCCTGGATTGGACATTTAAGCCGATTCGATTTTGGTTTTTATTAATATGCTGTTCGAAACTTTGTTCATGTTGTTTACTTTCTTCCCTTCTCTCTCTCTTTTCCTTCTGAGTATTTCCTTGGGAATATAGTCCCAAAGAAGGATTAAGGATCAGAGGTTTTATAGCTCTTGTTCCATAGCGTCAGACAGCCTGCAGAAACACTGGAGTCATTCACAGTGCCCCCAGCGATGGTTGAGCACACTTGTTCCCAACAGCTCTGCCAGTATTGTTCTATCATTGTCTCCTATGCTGTTTTTAAGTACGTATACAGTTATTTTGATTCATATTTCTTAAATTATTAGTGAGGTGGAACATTTTCCCATGGCTTCGTTTATCAGGTACATTTCCAGGGAACAGAATGCGTATATAAAGTGGCTGGCACAGGTTACCGCTTAATAATGTTCTTTCTCTCTCCCTCTTTTCCCTTTCCCTCATTAGTCATTGGTCAAATAGGGTGTCATTACTGATGACAGTATGTTTATATCACAATATAAGATTTCATTCCTATTTTGGATCATAAATATTTATCCATTATATCTATCATAATTTAAAACTTTCTTTTGCTCCCTTTATATTTGTTTTGTTAGTTTTTATTAAGGAGACTTTTTTTTTATTATTTTTTTATAGAAGTATAGTTGATTTACAATGTTGTGTTAATTACCGCTGTACAGCAAAGTGATTCTCTTATACATATATATATATATATATATATATATATATATATATATATTCTTTTTTTATATTCTTTTCCATTATGGTTTTCATAGGATATTGAATATAGTTCTCTGTGCTGTACAGTAGGACCTTGTTGTTTATCCATTCTATACATAAAAGCTTACATCTGCTAACCCCAGCCTCCCACTCCATCCTTCTCCCAACCCCCTCCCCCTTGGCAACCACCAGTCTGTTCTCTATGTCTGTGATTCTGTTTCTGTTTCATAGATAGGTTCATTTGTGTCATATTTTAGGTTCCACATATAAGTGGTATCATGTGGCATTTGTCTTTCTCTTTCTTACTTCACTTAGTGTGATAATCTCTAACTGAATCCATGTTGCTGCAAATGGCATTATTTTGTTCTTTTTTATGGCTGAGTAGTATTCCAGTGTATATATGTACCGCATCTTCTTTATCCATTCATCTGTCAATGGACATTTAGGTTGTTTCCATGTCTTGGCTATTGTGAATAGTGCTGCTATGAACATAGGGGTGCATGTATCTTCTTTAATTATAGTTTTATCCAGATATATGCCCAGGATTGGGATTACTGGATCATATGGTAATTCTGTTTTCAGTTCCCTGAGGAACCTCCATACTGTTTTCCACAGTGGCTGCACCAACTTACATTCCCACCAACAGTGTAGGAGGGTTCCCTTTTCTCCACACCCTCTCCAGCATTTATTGTTTGTAGATTCTTTGATGATGGCCATTCTGACTGGCGTGAGGTGGTACCTCATTGTAGTTTTGATTTGCATTTCTCTAATTATTAGCGATGTTGAGCATCCTTTTGTGTGCCTATTGGCCATCTGTATGTCTTCTTTGGAGAAATGTCTAGGTCTTCTGCCCATTTTTGGATAGGGTTGTTTGTTTTTTTGTTGTTGAGTTGTATGAGCTGTTTGTATATTTTGGAAATTAAGCCCTTGTCGGTCGCATCATTTGCAAATATTTTCTGCCACTCTGCCACCATTTTGTTTATGGTTTCCTTTGCTGTGCAAAAGCTTGTAAGTCTGATTAAGTCCCATTTGTTTATTTTTGTTTTTATTTCTATTGCCTTGGGAGACTGACCTAAGAAAACATTGGTTTGATTTATGTTAGAGAACGTTTTGCCTATGTTCTCTTCTAGGAGTTTTATGGTGTTATGTCTTATGTTCAAGTCTTTAAGCCATTTTGAGTTTATTTTTGTATATGGTGAGAGGGTGTGTTCTAACTTCATTGATTTACATGCAGCTGTCCAACTTTCCCAACACCACTTGCTGAAGAGACTGTCTTTTTCCCATTGTATATTCTTGCCTCCTTTGTTGAAGATTAATTGACCATAGGTGTGTGGGTTTATTTCTGGGCTTTCTATTCTGTTCCACTGATCCATATGTCTGTTTTTGTTCCAATACCACACTGTTTTGATTACTGTAGCTTTGTAGTATTGTCTGAAGTCTGGGAGAGTTATGCCTCCTGCTTTGTTCTTTTTCCTCAGGATTGCTTTAGCAATTCTGGGTCTTTTATGGTACTGTATAAATTTTAGGATTATTTGTTCTAGTTCTGTGAAAAATTTCATGGGTAATTTGATAGGGATTGCATTAAATCTGTAGATTGCTTTGGGTAGTATGACCATTTTAACAACGTTGATTCTTCCAATCCAAGAGCATGGGATATCTTTCCATTTCCTTTATTAATGTTTTATAGTTCTCAGAATACAAGTCTTTCACCTCCTTTGTCAGGTTTATTCCTATGTATTTTATTTTTGGGGGTGTGATTTTAAAAGGTTTTTTTTTTTTTAACTTTCCCTTTCTGATACTTCATTGTTGGTGTAAAGAAATGCAACCAATTTCTGTATGTTAATCTTGTATCCTGCTACTTTGCTGAATCCATTTATCAGTTCTAGTAGTTTTTGTGTGGAGTTTTTAGGGTTTTCTATATATAGTATCATATCATCTGCATATAATGACAATTTTACCTCTTCCCTTCCAATTTGGATATATTTTATTTCTTTTTCTTGTCTAATTGCCATGGCTAGGACTTCCAATATTGTGTTGAATAGAAGAGGTGAGAGTGGGCGTCCTTGTCTTGTTCCAGATTTTAGCGGGAAAGCTTTCAGCTTTTCCCCATTGAGTACTATATTAGCTGTGGGTTTGTCATAAATAGCTTTTATTATCTTGAGATATGTTCCCTTTATACCCACTTTGGTAAGAGTTTTTATCATGAATAAAATGGATGTTGAATTTTGTCACATGCTTTTTCTGCATCTATTGAGATGATCCATGTGGTTTTTGTCTCTTCTTTTGTTTATGTGGTGTATCACATTGACTGATTTGTATATGTTGAACCATCCATGTGAACTTGGGATGAATCCCACTTGGTTGTGGTGTATGATCTTTTTTATGTGTTGTTGGATTCAGTCTGCTAATATTTTGTTGAGAATTTTTAGGAGACTTTAAATAGACTTCAAAATATTTGAATCTACCTCCCTCCTGCCTTATAATACTATTTAGTCTGTCAATAGTCATGAAGTCATCTCTCAGCTATAGCTGGGATAAATACCCTTTTTTTAAAATGACCAATTTGGAAAGTATTATCATGTTTGGTAAGTTATGGATATAATCTACTTTCTTTCTTATTGATACCAGATTGTTCCACCAGCATTTATTAAATGGTGATTCTGTCATCCATTTATTGTGATTCTTAGTTTTTTGTTTGTTTGTTTGTTTGCTGTATCCTAAGAACTTATATGTGCTTAATTCATCTCTGGAATCACTATTTTATTGGAGTCCTTGTCCTGGCTTTGATCCAACAAAATTCAGTTTTGATGAAGATCACTTTATAATATATCCTTAAATTTGATTATTACATCCTCCAATCTTCTTTGGTATTATTGTGTATTTAGTTTTCCTTATTAATTTTGCTAGTGATTTATCACATACTAGAGCAGGCTTGCAGGAATTTAATTGTTCTTATGTTAATCTGTTTTTTGTTTTATAGACTAATGTTAGTGATATTACTCTAAATTTTCTAAATCAGGAGCAATGGCTGTAACTTTGTTTATTTAGGTATTTCTTTATTTTTCTTCCCATTATGGTTTTATCACTTTTACTTCACTACGATATCTTATTCATGTAGATTTGTAGATTCTCAAGTATTTTATTTTTTTTCAGTATTGGGGATAGTACCATTTTTCATTGCCTTTTCTAGCTCTACATCATTGGTGTGCATTGGATTGTTCTTGCATTTTCTATTTACACTATTGTATCATCTGCAAAAAAGTGGTATTTCTATTTCTGCCTTTCCTATATTTATTCTCTATTTCTTGTTCATCTTGTCCTGCAATCTTTTTTACTATGACCTCCAATAGAGGTGCTGAGAGGAGCGTCTTAGACCTCTGCCTGTGTTTGCAAAGTAAAGCCCCCAGGACTGCGCTATCCACTACAGTTAGCACCTCCTAGCCACTGGTGGATATTTAAATTCAAATAAACTAAAAATTAAGTAAAATTTAAACATCAGTTTTTCAGTCACATTAGCCACATTTAAGTGTGCGATATGGCACATGTGACTAGTTACTGCTATACCGGACAGTGTAGGAATAAAGGTTTCCATCATTGCAACAAACGTGAATGGACAGCTGTCATCTAGGATCTCCACACTAAAAATAATATTGAAACTCCGATTTAAATCTCCAATCTTTTTTATCTCAAGGAATACACCCCCTCTTCCTATTTCAAAGGGTTCTTATAAAGAGTTAATGTTGAATGTTAATGATGCTCTGCTCAGCATCCACCAAAATAATTCTTAGATTTAAAAATAATTTTTTTCTATCAAAGTGTTGAACTATCCTAATAATTTCCCCATGTAGTGCTAATTCTATATTCGTAGGATAGCTCATATTGTTTGTTTTTGAAACATTTCCCCTTTCTGTCTGTAGGATATTATTTGTGATTTATTAAACTACATTCTTGAGTAAGACAGTCCTATAATTCCAGAACACCCCCGCCGCCCACAGTGTCATCCTCATTAGTGTTCAGTCAAGATCTTATTTACTTCTTAATATGAGTTGTATAACATATCTTGCCTATATTTTGAACTAGTTTATGTAACTGGTATGTGAAAATTTAGTGATGTTCTCCTGAGAATCCATTAGGGGCTTCTTTTAGAAATGTATGGCAGGAACAAAATTTTCCCTAACAGTTCCTCTGATATGAGTCTCTTCATGTTTGTAATTTTTATTCAACATAATTAGTTCAGCAAGCACCGTTGAATCTAAACTTCTGGTAAAACACTAGGCAAAGTGCTGGATGACAACATGATTGTGACACTGGCCATCAAAAAGAAGGAGGATTTTCACGTTCCCTCTCCACTGGATTCTTCAAGGCTTCCCCCTACCCTTCAACCCCCCCGCCCCACTGGACTGCCCAACATGAGTCACCAGGTCAGTCTCCTCATCTCCCCACCCCCATCCCTTGACCTCATTACCTCTTCCCAACTCCGAGTTTCTTGTGCAGAGAATGCCCTTTTCCTCTTCACCTCTCATTCACCCTGAGGACCCACCCAAAGTTCCTGTCTTTGCGATTTTCCCTGAGTGATTTCTCTCTGCTCTCATCTTAATGTATTCCTTGAGTGTGTCATTCTTTTTGGCAAATAACTATTCACAGCCTTGTCATATTATCTAATTATCTTCTGTGTCATTATGTACATGTCATATGTCTAATATCCCTGTAAGGGTGGGCGTGGAGGGAGATTTCAGGTCTTCTATTTCTTTTGTTTAGCAAACAGAGCCCAGGATATAGAGCTGAGTATGTGGCAGGTATTAAGAGATATTTGTTGAATAAGTATTTTGATAAATTAAGGAATCTCACTTCGTTACCAGGCAAAGCCAGTAAAATCTGTGGCCAAGGGCAGGTTTTATTAGCTTTAGTAAACTAATATAATCTATTAGGAGAAAAAGGCAAAGGAGATTCCATAAAGGACTGTACTCATCTTCCAAGTTTGTTAATTCAGCCACTGTTTCCCCTTCACTCAACAGGTAACTTTTGAGTACCTCCTATGTGCTAGATGTGGGAGATACAGGGTTGAACAAAATCAACATGGTCCCTGGCTTCATGGTATTCACAGTCTAGCAGGGGAGATTGGTATTAAACCAGGAAACCAACAAATACATAATTCCAAATTGTACTAAGTGCTATAAAGGAAAGAGAAGGATATGGACAATTAATGTTAACCTGGGTGGTCTATCAGGGCCTCAGTCAGATTAGGAAGTGACATTTAAGCTGAGAGCTGAAGGACTGGTCATTAGCCAAGTGAAGTCAAGTAAAGAAGCTAGACAGAGGGAACAGCATGTTCAAAGGCTCTGAAGCATGAAAGAGCTTAGTGGGTTTGAGACACAGTCAAAGGCCAGTGTGTGACTGGAGCATGGTGAACAAAGGGGAAATTGACATGGTTGAGGCAGATCCAGATCCAAAAGTACTTGGGTTTTAGGCCATCTGATGTACATGTCAGAGATTTTTCTAAGCCAATATATGTGCCCACTACTGCTCCAAGCAATATACATATATTATCTTATTTAGTACTGAGAACATCCATAATATGTAGGTACTTTTATTATGCCCATTTTCCAATTGAGGAAAACAAAGCTCAGAGATGTTAAGCAACTAGCCTAGGGGTCACACAGAATGTTGGTGAAGGGGTCAATATATAACCAGGTTGTCTTGAGCCTACAGAGCCCAAGTTCTGACCGCTGGGTGGCCTTGCCACAAGGTCACTTGACCACTGTGTAGCTGATGGAGTTGGGCAGTGTAGGAGCAGGCAGATAAATTAGGGAGCTCTTTCAGCAGTCCAGGTGAGAGGTCAGAGCTTGGACCAGGGGATGCTGTGTAATTGGGGGAGAAATCAGTATTTTGGAGTCAGGGCAAGAGGAGAGAAAGGGAAATATGATATAAGGGAATAAATATATATGCTTTACTTAGACTTTTTAAAAAGGCTTTGAAATCTCGTTTTAAAGAATTTAGAATTTAGAAAAGAAACAAACTAACCAGCAAAAGCATAGCATGAAAATTAGGATCAGAAATGCAGTACAAATCGGACTAATAAAGAAAGTTTTTTTTTTTTTTTTTTAAATTGGTACAGTGGAAAAGAAGAAAATAAGTGAAAAAGGAAATATAATTATTATGAAAGAAGTGGGCCATTTGTATGGAATATCATTTATAACTCCTTGCTAAATTAGCTAACCAAGCTGAAAAGATAACGTAAGTCGAGTGAGATAATGAAATTGGTCAACAGTTTATTGTCATGAGATCTGATATGAGATCTGTGCCCTCCGTGGGGCCCATTCTTTTTCTTTTTGCCCCTCTTCTTTCCCTGTCTGTTGAAGTCTGACCAGTCTTCATGATCCTGTTCAAATCCCTTCCTAAAATAGAAAAATGAAACCATCAACGTGTGTACATGATTATTTTAGCCCAAATCAACAATTACCATCAGTAGAGACAGCCTTGCCGTAGTACAAGCAAAGGTTACGTTATGTTCAGCCCTTTCTGTTGAAGAGAGCAAAGATGGGTTTCATCTGCTTTAGAAATGCTTTCTACCACAACAGACATATTTTTTAAAAAAGCAAGTTTTGTACCATAAAAATTATCTAGAGACGTTTATCATATGGATTACCAAGTGGGCTGAATAGAATTAGAAGGAAGCATCTAAGGGCGAATTTAGGTTATAAACGTTTAGGTAAAAATGTCAAGTTATAGCTGCTGTGCTACTCACTTTTATTCTCTTGAGAAAAGGTGAATGACAATGGTAAGAAGTAAATTACCATCAGGTTCTCCAACTGAGATGTGTGGAAACCTGTTTCCAGTTTCCTGCGAGCAGGACTGTGTCTATCTGGGTGTGTGCCCAGAAGCTCCTCTACTGACAGGGCAGGAGAGGGGGGAAGAACCCCTGGGAGTGGCTGCCGGGTCCCACCTCATGTCCGTCTACTCCAAAGCTTCCTCCTCCTGGGGGAAGTCTCCCCAGCTGTGGGAAACTTCACACCTGGGACAGGGCTCACTACCAGCCTGTGGGACCTCCCTTAGAGAGCCAGCAGCTCTTCTCCATGGACCAATTGCTCTCTATGAGGGGGGGTTGGGAAACTTGCAGAACAATGGCGGAAGATGAATAGAGAAGTTGGGCATAAGTGGAGTCTCAAGCCGTGTGCATTAAGCATTGCCAGATTACGATGTCTGCATCGTAATCGAAAGCAGTTTCGCTTTCATATATCAAGTTCAGGCCACTCGAGTTTCCTTTTCCATATAGAGTCCCTCATGCGAAAGGAAGGAAGGAAAGTAAGGTAAGCAGAGGGAAGAAGGGAAGCAGCAGAGAGGATGGATAACTAGATGCTAACACTAGGCCGTTCAGTTATTCATTCATGCACTCTTGCGTGCATTCGACATTACTAAGCCAGGGCAGAGTGGGCTCCTGAGATGACCAAGGTACCACCTTGAGGTATCTCCTTTGGATGGTCAGCCACATGTTCACAGATACTGGTATGTCTAGATGTTATATGCGAAGTCCCTGGCATAGCATCTGGCACGTATTTGGTACTTGGCAAACCCTGACTGTCATCACATCGCCATCGCTATCATCGTTACAAAGCTTGAGATCCTAGAGGACAAGACAGGTTGTTCTTAAATCTTGGAACTTCTGGGTTGGCAAAGTGTCTAGTGCAGAGATCAGACTCCGTGAACATTACATTGACCTATTGACCAACTGAATGAAGACATTTTGGAGCATCTACTCCACGCTGGCACCTTTAAAAGGCATGGAGAAAGCTTCTGAGACTGATCTTTGTCCTAAAACGAGATGGGGCATAAATTTAAAATGTTGTAAATTGAAAAGTCAATAGACGGGTAGCATTTGCAAGTGCCAAGTGAACAGAAACAGAAGGAGCTTCAGGAATTTGGGGGAGGACTAAATTCTGTGGATTGGTAGGGAGAGTGTGACATGTCTTAATCCAGAATTTAATCAAGTTCAGAGTCTTGTTTTTTTATTTTTTTTAATTTGGTTGCACCAGGTCTTAGTTATGGCAGGTGGGCTCCTTAGTTATGGCTCGCCGGCTCCTTAGTTGTGGCATGCAGATTCTTAGTTGTGGCATGCGTGTGGGATCTACTTCCCTGACCAGGGATCTAGAAACCTGGGCCCCCTGCATTGGGAGCTCGGAGTCTTAACCACTGTGCCACCAGGGAAGTCCCAGGTTCAGAGACTTAAAAGAAGTGCTGACCCTTTAACTCTTCGGCAGTGGGAATGGGGAAGAAAAAACTCTCCCCCACGGCATGAGATTACAGACCCTCTCATTCTGTTGTGTGCTGATAAATATTTAACAACCAGTTCTTCAGGAAAAAAAAGTATGTGTATGAATGCATAAGTACATATAAGTCTTATTGATATGAAGGATCTGTAGCACACAATTCATAAGTAATAATAAAATGTCTAATCCTCTTTCTTGTAAATTCCACGAGCCAGCTGATCCTCACTGAATGTTTTTGTTGATTTTTGTGTCGTGTTATCCATAGCTGACCTATGGTTGCAGTTCAACCATGATTTGACTAGTGGAATTTCATCCCAGTCCACTAACTCCCAATGCATTTACCGTCATTAAATCTGATATGTGATCTGCTAAACTATTTCTCACTCTTGTGCAGTGGTTCGGCTTACGATTTTTCAACTTTACAATGGTGAGAAAGCTATATACATTCAATAGAAGCTGTACTTCGATTTTTGAATTTTGATCTTTACCCGGGCTGGCGATGGGCGGTATGATACTCCCTCGTGATTCTGGGCAGCGGCAGTAGCCACAGCTCCCAGTCAGCCACACCACTATGAAGATAAACAACCGATACACTTACAACCATTCTGTGCTCATACAACCAGTCTGTTTTTCACTTTCAATACAGCATTCAATCAATTGCATGAGACATCCCACATTTCCTTATATAAAATAGGCTTTGTGTGAGATGAGTTTGCCCAACTGTAGGTTAATGTAAGTGTTCTGAGCACGCGTAAGGTAGGCTAGGCTAAGCTATGATGTTTGGCAGCTTAAGTGTATTAAATGCATTTTCGACATCCGCTATTTTAGACTTAACAGTGGGTTTATCGGGAGGTAACTTCATCAAAAGTCAAGGATGATCTGTGTTATATTCATTCAACTGAAACCTCTTTCAGCTTCAGCATTACATTTCTCAGAGCTTACTCACTCACCACCAACCTCAACACCTTCTTTGCCGAATCAGATAATCGTTTTGAAATACTGGGAGAGTATTTTCCTCTTTTTTTTTTTTTTAATACTATTCACAATGTAATGACTACAGACATGACTCACATTTTTTTTTTTTCTTGGATTGAAAAGATTTATTTTGTATTCTTCAAGCCTCAGCGAACACTAACCTGCAGTTATTCACGGTCTAGTTACCCAATTCTGGGCTGTCTGAGCTCCATGATTCTGCTTTCCTCTTCACAGGCCCAATTTTGGGTGGAGCGTTTTCTTGTTGTTTTTTTTTTAAACATCTTTATTGGAGTATAATTACTTCACAATGGTGTGTTAGTTTCTGCTTTGTAACAAAGTGAGTCAACCATACATACACATATATCCCCATATCTCCTCCCTCTTTCGTCTCCCTCCCACCCTCCCTATCCCACCCCTCTAGGTGGACATGACTCACTTTTAAGTTTAATCTGCATTATTGACATTTCTTCCATCACTTCCTTAACTCTAGATAATCAACAGAGCAAGAAACCAAGCTCTGACTTGCAGTGTTTGCTATTTATATACTTGTGTGTATAAATACCACCCCTGTCGTGGCCAATTTTGTGATATCCTTGAACGTGGCCTTGGGAAGAGATACACGATATAACACATCATTATGTAGTATTTCTACCACATAGATCCTATAAATGTACATAATCCCAAGAGCATAGATAACAAAATAAGTGATGAGTTTTGAGTATTTATTACCCTTGTCTTTCAGCATAATTTATTTAATTAGAAGTGTATGATTTAAATTTTAATAATGGCTGTTTTTAACAACCGGCTCCATGAGTTCCTGAAAACATAATACCCGAGAGCGGGTCGGAGCTGCTCCAACACCCCAACTGACCCCACTCCTGATGAGCGGGGAGGTCTCCTCCTCTGGGGAGGAACTCTACTTCTCTTCACCTTCCCCCTCCCAGACATACAGGTGGTAGTTGCTCACGCTGCCTCTAGCAGGAAAACTCACACAGAGGCTCATTTCTTTCCAGAATTCGATACCAAGCGTGCTGTGGGGGGTCTGACGTGGGTCTTGCCCAAGCCCATTACTCACCCTGATCTTGACGTTTGATGCAGTCCCTAACAACTTCACAGTTCACACTTGTTTCCATGATCTCTTTCTTTATCGATAAACGCGAGGAAGAAGGATCTCAGAGGATGGTGATAAACAGAGCAGTGGGGCAAGCCGTCCAGTTAGTTGCCCTGCGGTGTCCTTCACAACCCCCTCCTGCCTTGCTTCCCGAAAGAGACCCAAACCTGCCTGATGGGTTAGGGAAGTTTTCTACCGTTTTTTCTGCCACAAGAACAAAAAGACACGATTCCTAACATTAAAGGCACAAATTTTTATCAGCAAAGCAAATTTTTAGTGAGAAATTTGACCAAAACAAGCTCCCCTGGCTCCACCCTTGGCCATATTTTCCTTTCTTAAGCAATATCCCTTTCACACAGATGTGAAAAACCTGCCAAGTGGGGTGTGGGAATAACCTGCCTGCCCCTCTCCCCAGGCTGACTCATGGCAGTTTATTTTTGCATTGGTCGGTAAATAGCTGCTCCCCCATTTCCACCAGTACCCCCACCCTCCGAGGGCAAGCTTGCCCCTCTCTCGGCCCGGCCGGCCCCTCCCACAGTCCGACACCAGCAGGCACCCCTACATCTTCCCACAGTGACGGGACAGTGCCCGGATGTTGCCCGTTGTTCAGTATTTTGACCATCACCCGTCCTGCATCCTCTCAATCCCAGGTTTTGGGGCACAAAATACCCTGTGTGCTCAGCCCTCACCTCCAGATCCAAGCCAAAAGGCTCAGGCCCGTCTCGTGGCTGTGCCATCCCATCTTGGTTTTAATAGAGAGCTCAGCAGCTGAGAATCAGGAAAGGGTCTTCAGAGTCCAGGCCCCTTCTCTGATGTGTCTGCCCTGCCTGTCCCATCCTTGGCTGGTTCCCAAGTGGCTTCACTCATTTATCCCCAACATCTTAGCTCCTTTAAAACCCTCTGAGCTCTCACCTGCCTGACAGCCCCACCCCCATTCCACGCTAGAGCCTTACCATCTACTATTAGACCTTCCAAATGCAGACCCTCTGCCCATCGGGCTGGGCTTTATCAGCTTGTGTCCAGAGGACCCTGAGGCTGATGCCACCTGGAGCCTCACCTCACTCTCCACCAACTTCCCTGCCTCTTGTTACTCTCCTTGTGCCGTCAACACTTAGTCACAGTGCCTCACTTGCCCTTAGGGACTTTTTCCTCATCTTCTGCTGTGGGTCCAAACCTGACCGCTAATCCGAACCCAGCAGCTGTGGGAAATTCCCAGCTTTCCCTGTTTTGACTACAGCTCTGGTCTTCATAGAGATAAGCGTTCTAGGTTACATTGGGGTCTCCTGTCCATTTGACCAAAACCAAAAAAGAGATGGAACCTACTTCTCCAGAGGGAAAGGGCTTTTCAAAAGGAGCTGTAATGCGATTGATGTCCAGTCATAGAATCATAGTAAACTCATTTTTTCAATTAACATGAACTTTTTCCTATTATGCTTTGAATTGTGAAATTACTACTACGATTGAGGAATGATTAAGTCATGGGGTTTTCTTTCTTTCCTGTTGCTTGAAAAACATTGTTCACAGATGTTTAAGAACATATATTAAAAGTGAATTCCGGTAAAAGCCTATTAATTACATTATTTAGCCTGGTTCAGTAACTCTTTTTAAAAATAACATGCGTGTTTAGGACAGGAGTGTTTTCCAGTTGTCATTTCATGAGATAAATGTGTTGGGAAATGAAGAGAGTATAAATAGATGTGAAAGTCACTTTATCTAATTGAAGATGAATGCTGAGCTTTGGGAGCTGTAGCAGAATAGAGTCCTGGTTCAAACTTGCCTTGAAAGAGATTTATGATCATGGGATATGAAGCTTCATCTCCCAGGGGCTCTCCTGGGACCATTAACTCCTTCAACTCAGTACTCCTTCAACTCAGTACTCCTTCAACTCAGTACTCCATCTTTGCGCAGCCAGCAGAGGCAACTCGCAAGATGGATGTGGGGAGAAGGAAGGATGCAGCAGTTCGTTTGTCAGGTCGACAGAGCTAAACAACAACAACAACAAAGCCACTGCTTCATCTGGGCCTGTGGAATTTAAAGTGCTTTGACAAACTGAGAGCCACATTCTGTCATGTGTGTATGATGCCAAGTGGCCTTCCCTTGGGTTTTGATGTCTTCTGTTTATGTCATCGAGATTTTCCAGAATGCTTTTAAAAGGGGGAATTAGTAGTAGCTCTAGCACTGTTGGTTTTAGACATTATTGTTGAAGCCTGGCAGAGCCATAGTATTTGAGCTCGTTTTCTGCCTTGACCTCGGAAAACCTTTTTCCAGAAAACTGACTGCTTAGGTCTAATCTGTGGTTACACACAAAGGAGATCTTGGCTAGAAATGAGGGTTCTGTTGCGGCCTTGATACTGGAAGATGCTTCCCTGATGGAATACTGCAATACCACATGGCTTAAAATATTAAAAGGTGTATTAAATTGAATTGTTTTGATGGTTCAAATACCCTTAGAGGTTGCTGGGGAAAAGCTAGAGTTCTTAATGACTGACTGGAAGAATAAAATGCACTTGGACCTCTAGGTCAAATGCTGAATTCCTCCTGCAGGTGGAAATACTGCACCTTACAGGGAAGGCCAACTCTCATTTTTACAGTGGCCTTACCCATTTGAAACTTTCCCGGAATCCCTTATCATCAGCTCCCCACCCAAAGGATGAAAAACACCATCTGAAAAACACCATTTTCCCATCTCTTATTGGAGTTTGCAACTTTCTTGACTAACAGATGGCCAGAAAATGTGTAAGCCCAAATAAAAGCAAAGCACGGTCTTCATTGTGTCTTCACGAGTGTCAGTTGCTTTTTCAAATTAAAATTATGTAAATGATCCCTTGGCTTGAAGCAGGAGAATCAGCTATGAAGGAAACAACTCCAGCACTTGAGTATTTTAGTTTGGGTTGTGCGTAGGGCTCTTTTTTTTTTTTTTTTTTGCTTTGCTTTGCTTTTTTTTTAAGCTTTTAATGTTTCCTTTTAAAGAGAAAGAAGAGAAGAGTCATTTGGTAGAAGCATTTTGCGAGTTGCTCATTCACAAAACTCGCCGAGTTTCACCAGCAGCCAGCCTAGAATATTAGGGCTGGCAGAGACCTTAGAGGTCCTTGTTTTAATGAACTTGAGGAGGGAGGGAAAGATTCTGGAGTAAAAGACCAAAGGAGGGCCCGGCCTCTCTGGGTTTGGCATCTTTCTTACCTCAAGGAGTTAAAAGTCTGGGGCTGAGCGTGATCAACCAGATGGTCTTTAACAGTAACATGGTTCATATTGTTTAGATTATCCTCTTGCAAGTACCGTGCCTCGTTTACCTTTTATGGAATAAAGTGTGGAAAATTGACCACAGATGTAAGTAACCAAGAATGACGGGGAAGCTGTTGTTACCAGGCCTCCTCTTTTCTCTCCAACACGCCTGATTCCGAAGATAAAAATAAAGAGAGAAATGGGAGGCAGGCAGAGCCATAACTTGCCTTACCTCGTGGCTCGGGTCTGAGCCGCCGTTGGCCCTTTGCTGGACATTTCCATAAATCCACGGTTGGCCTCAAGACTCCTGTGCAGGCTACCCTCACATTCTGAGTCTCCAAGTGCCCTCCAGTTAAAATATCATACCACGTAAGCAGTTTTTCCATCCTGTTTGGAAAGGCAGGGGGGCAAGTCTAACATACTGACGGGGAGCGGTTTTGGAGCCCTCTGTTCCCCGAAGGAGAGCAATGAGTGGCATTTTGCAGCCTTCTACGCGGGTCAATTCTGCATTCCCATTGCTTTGATTGCTATCTCGGCTGCAAGCTGGGCCCAATTAATTAGAACTAGGCCCTCATTATTCCTGAGAATGTATTTCTGAGCCTGACAGAAGAGTTGACTACCCAGAACGGGCCCAGCTAGGAAGGAGCTTGTTGAGACAGGCCTGTGCTTTCCTTTACGGCATGCTTTTTAGGATTAGAAAGGCATTTATGCCTTTTTAAACCCTCAGAGGAATATTCTCCCACCAAAGTCATCAACTAGGTTTTATGAAGTCCCTTTGTTTTCTCCATCTTCCTCCGTCCGGCACTCCATTGCCAAGGCCACGCTGGCTTTCACCTCTCATCCTTCTCTGTGCCACTCGCTGCCTCTGCCTGTGGCTATGACCACCGTCGGGTGATGGGACTTCTGCTTGCAGGTCAGCTCGAGGCAGGGAGGGCCAAGAGGGTCCCCCCACTCGGGGGACCGCCACCTGCTCCGGGCCTCTGTAAGATGATCGCTGCTCCTCAGAGTAGAAGACTGGGTTGCCCTCCCTTTATGAGGGGCCAACACGAGGTGGGGCCCCACTCCTCTGCTCACTTGTATTCTGTGTCTTCTCATTCCCATCCAGGTCAGCTCCCCTTTCTCCTACCAGGCTGCCCCAGCCACTCCTTCCACCAGGCTCTCTGTCTGGAGTCCTGGCTCTGCTGTCAAGAAACTCCCCAACATCAGACATCCTGAACCCGTTCCTCGTGCACTTTCCCGGAAACCTGGGCCTGTCTCTGGGACACGGCTTTCTTCCCACGCTTCCCTGGTTTTCCGTGCACACTTGTAGCTCACTGTGCTCCGTGACTCCTTTGAAACCTCCCCTCCTTTTAGGCTGATTAGCCCACTCCCATCTGTTACGAGCCCCCGGAAGCTTCTTGCTCACCGAGGACTTTAGCTCTCGGGGTTGTCACACACGCCCTGCCTCCCCATGAACGCAGCAGCCTCCTTACTGACCTGTCCACCAGCCGTGTACCTCCTCTGTCCTCTCTGCGTCCACGGCTGCTCCATCCACCCCACCGCATGATTTCGCTCCCACGTCTGGACTCCCGAACACTTGCCCTCTGAGCGTCCCCTCCCTACCCACAACCTTCCACGTCACCATCTCTTAATTCCCAGGAAGACGTGCTCGCCGGCCTCTAGCTCCTGACTCTCTATTCACCCAGACCCTCAGCCCCCCACACCCCAGCCTGGTCAACTGCAGATTATTTCAGCCACATTCTCCAGCATCCTCAGTTTTCCCCACCTCCACCCCAACTCCTTTTGTTCTTTCACTGTTCCGGCTGTGCAATCCGCAGCCTGAATCCGCTCCCAAGGCCTTTTTTGCTGAGCCTGCCACAGGCCTGCTAAGAGCTGCTGGAGATAATCACATAATCTGCGTAAATGACTTGGGACAAACCCCTGACTCTAACATTACCCCAGCCTTCAGTGCCACCCCAATCCTTTCTCCTCAATCAGCTCCTTTTTCCCCCTTATTCAGCAAATGTCTTGAAAATCCATCTACAGCACTGTGTTTTCGCAGTTTCTAATCATGTATCAAACTGCAGTCTGGCTTCTGCTCCCATTGAAATCGTTCCAGCAAAGGGTACCCGTGACCTCCCAACTTCCAAATTTTCTCTCTTCGTTTCACATGATCTCTCTTCAGCTGTCAGGCTCTTGGAGTGCTTCTCTTCCTCATCTGTGACAGGCATCTCTCAGGGTTCCCCCTTCTCCGAACACTTCATCCGTTTTCCCCACGGACTCTCCCTTTTCCTTGTTTCTTAAAAATTATTATTCCCTGAGTTCCCATCCTCTGCCCCCTCTCTCCTCACTTCTAGCCATGACCCTGATCCCACAACATGGGAAAAAACAAACAGGGTTGATCTTATCAAAGGCCACTTCTGAAAACATCCTTCCCATTCAACACGGATGGGAAGGGAAACATGCTAGGTGACCAGTGGTGCTTAACGGTCTGCTTCTAAGATGACGGCATGGGTCTCAGGGCTGGAAAGTATTCGTTTTGGTGGCGATAGCAAGTGCCGGTGCCTGTGGGCTCTGGATGGGCAAGCCCATGGCAACCGCGTAGGGTTTGCACTACCATGTTGGGTATGAAATTCTCATAGGCCATCAGGGACGATGAATGGGCAGTTCCTAGAACCTGGAGAAGAGCTGCCATTTAAAAGCTGGTGTGTACAGTGGAAATCGTACTAGGTTTAGAGTTAGACATTATATTTCAAATCCTTTTTTCCTCTTACCAGTTGTGTGACCTTGGGCAACTGACTTCTCTCCTGGCTGTATCTCAGTGTTTTCATTTGCAAAATAGATAGCATTATCTTCTACCCAGGATTAGGGATAAAGCACATCTTAGGAAGATGTTATGATTTGCTAGCCTTAATTCAGTAGGATGATTGAACTGATATAGTGGTGTTCTCTTAGGTCACTATTAAGCTGACAACTCACCCCAAATTACTTAATATCCTCCTTTATGGCACTAGCATCAAGAGTCGAGGAGAGAGTGAGCAGAACTGGTCCCTGTTCTCAGACTGGTTGAAACCATGCACAACGCCGTTAGAGCCATTTCAGTAATAATCTCTGATCCAGGTTTCATTGAGGTTGGGTAGCAGGAGTTCTGGAAATAGAGAGATCAGTGTGGGATAGAGTAGATGGGACAAGTGGCCTGGGAGAACCTTTGACTGCCTGGAATAGAATGTCCTGTTAGTATAAAGCAAGTAATGAGTGATAGTCATAGGCTTCTGTTAAAGTTAGGTGAGGGAATTAAAATTGATGCCAAAGGCCCCAGGGAGTCACTAAATATTTTTGAGTGAGAACATGAAAACTATGTTTTAGGAAGATTAGTTTAGCTTCCTCATGTATAAGACATTTTTGATGGGGAGGATGGGACCAGGGAGGACATTAGACAGATGGGTGCAGAGCCAGACCCTGATCTGAGGAAGTACAGGCTTAGGTTGGGAAGGAAAGGATGGGAGTGCAAACTATTTCAAAAAAAAAAAAAAAAAAACTATGAAAAGCATTAGTGACAGTTTTCATATTGGTGATTCCAATGTGTGTTTTCCAACACTGTCAAGCAATAATCCAATTCTCAGTGGCCACTGACCACATGGATGTCCTACAATTTAACTCTATTCTAATACTGTCTACCTGGAGGTAGCCTCACAGGTTAAGGGCTAAGTTTTACAAGACTGTCCTCCCTCCCCCACCCTCACTTTAGATGCCAATTTCAAGTCCAGGTTGTTACCTGTGTCTCTGACCCAATATAGACTGAAGGCTCCCACGAACCCCTCCTCAGGTTCAATTAATTTGCTAGAGTGACTCACAGCACTCAGGAAAACAGTTTACTTACTGGATTACCCATTTATTAAGAGTACAGCCCAGGGACAGCCAGATGGAAGACATGCTTAGGGCAAGGCGTGTGAGAAGGGGTGCAGAGCGTCCGTGCCCTCACTGGGTATTCCACTCTCCCAGTACCTGCACATGTTTACAGATTGGAAGCTCTCTGAACCCCATCCTTTTTCAGGTTTTTATGGAGGCTTCATTACATAAGCTTGATTGATTAAATCACTGGCCATTGGTGACTGAACTTAATCCCCAGCCCCTCTCCCCTCCCATGAGGTCAGGGGGTAGGGATAAATTCCAACCCTCTAATCTAGTGGTCAGTTCCCCTGACAACCAGCCCCTATCCTCATTAACATAAATTCACCCCATTAGCATAAATTCAGTTGTGATCGAAAGAGGCTTGTTATGAATATAAAACCTGTATTGCTTTTATCAGTTAGGAAATTCCAAGGGTTTTAAGAGCTCTGTACCGGAAATGGGGATGAAGACCAAATATATATTTCTTATTGTAAATCATAGTGTCACAGAGATGGAAGTACAAAATGACTTAAAAAAAGTAACTTCAACTTTTCCAAAACTCCTATAGGGGGTATTATGAAAATGAAGGAGAAACTTTTGTATATGGTAAAATATACATAACAGAAATTTTAACCATTTTAACCATTTTTAAAGTGCACAGTTCAGTGGCATTAAGAACATTCACACTGTTGTGCTACCATCACCACAAGAGGAGAAACTTTTACAGCAATTTGATATCCATGCACCATCTGAGCATGTGATCACTGTGCTTGCATTTTGTATGTTCTGTTATTTCAACATTTTCTAGTAATTTATTTTATCATATATTGCAAAGTATCAGTCTGCAATGATTTGAAAATTAAAAATAAAGAAACTGTTGCTTTTCTTCAGATTTCTTGAGAAACACTCTCCTAAAGGAACGATAAACGTGTTTGTTGGGGGGGGGTAGGGGGGGATAAACTGGGAGATTGGGATTGACATATACACACTATGATATATAGAATAGATAACTAATAAGGACCTACTGTAGAGCATAGGAAACTCTACTTAACACTCTGTAATGACCTATATGGGAATAGAATCTAAAAAAGAGTGGGTATCTGTATATGTATAACTGATTCACTTTGCTGTACAGCAGAAACTAACACAACATTGTAAATCAACTATACTCCATAAAAATTAATTTAAAAAAAAAGGTATAGAGTCCCTGGGAAGGAGGAGGTGAGCTATAGGAAGCTCTCCCCTCTTCTGCCGGGCAAGGTCCTATTCATTCTCGAAGTTCAACTCCTGGGTCCCTTCCTCTGAGAAACCTTCTCTTCCCAACCTCCCCACAAACTCCCAGACCTCACCAGAGGGTAATCAGCCCGCACGTTGCTGCTGTCCCGTGGACTGGCCATCTTGGTGGTCGTCCTGCTAGAATATGAGCTCTGCACGGAGACCATGGTCTTTTCATCTCTATGTCCACATCGCCCTGCACACAGTAGGTGCTCAGTGAAGGTTTGTTCACCAGAATTAAATTAAATTGAATTTAGAGAGCAGACCTGGAGGGTGGATATAGAGATGATGACATGTGGGGTGAAAAAGAAAGAGCATCAAGACCGACCTTGGTACCAAGTCTCCTTTGAGAAGGAGGAGGCCATTCATCTGAAGAAGACGTGTGGGGAAGACACCGAAGCTGAAGCACAGAACTGGAGTTGGGCAGCCTGTGTGGGGAATATGCTGGGGAGGCAGAGAGAGGAAGAGGAAAAGACGGCAGCACAGTCTCTTCTTCCCATTCACACTTTGACCTTGTACTTCTGCTGAAGATTCATCACAGTTTCATCAATATCCAATCATCAGATATACTTCAACCCTTGTCACTCATTTATTCATTTATTCAATAAACACCCACCAAGGGCCTACTTTGTGTCCAACTTTGTGCTACAAACTTTGCTTAATAACCCTAACCCCTAAACACCCTTTCAAGGTAGATTTTATTGTCTCCATGTCACAGGAGAAGCTCAGGAGGTTGAGTTACTTGCCCAAATCAAGGCAGCTAATCAGTGACAGATCAGATTTTAAACCCAGGGCTTTAATCCCTCCGCCTTGCATAAGGTCATGAGGCTGGTGCTCAATAAGTGTTTGTTGGATCAATTCCAGAAAACTTTGGACCAAAATGGGAAGAAAGAGGAAAGAAGAGGCAGTTCAGGGTTAGGGATTGGCTCATCCAGTTTAGGGGAAGATTGAGAAAGAATGGGGTTAGGGTAGGCACCATGGAGCCTAGAATGACTGACAACCCAGGAAAAGAGAGGCTATGTAAGTAAGACTGTGTTTAGGATGGAGAGTGGACAGGTTTGGGGATGTGGCGGAGGAGACTCTGCTAGTGCTGACCCTGGGGCACTTAATGAACAGTAACTCTTCTGAAGCCCCTCTCCTGATTTCTGACCTGAATGTGTCCTCATGCCCTCTTCTCTCTCAAGACATGAGGATGAATGGGGAATGCAACCATTTCTTGGCCAATGATTCTGCTGATTCTTCTCCAAAACCACATGGCATGAATGGAAGGAGGCCCAGCTGTCTCTGTAGGGAGGAGCCTTTGGTACAGACCCTCACTGCATTTACCAATGACCCATTCCTGCTTACAGACTTTACTCTTCTGATTTAGTCCTCAGGCTTCTCCTCTAAGAGGTGGTAGAAACGTGATTGAATTAACCAACTTTGGTTCTTGCTATAATGGGGACACGAAGTAGGTGTCTAGTCTAACTCACCCATCCCCCTTCTTTGGAAATGACAGCACCGGAGGCCCAGCTGAAGGGGCAGGCCTGTGAGGCCGTATTTTAGACCTTGTTTGGATCTCTGACCTAAGACCAGCCAATCCATGTCAGTGCCTTGCAGTCAACTCTAATTTTTTTCTGAAGTCCATACCGTGGCCTGTCCTCTCTACTTGTGTTGGCCCAGGCTACAACTCCCACCTCATTTCCTGGCATCCTCCCCTTGCTTTCTCTGCTCCAGCTCCACAGGCTTCCTTGTTCCCTTTATAGGATAAGTAAATTTCCATCCCAAAGCCTTTTAACTTTCTGTTTCCTCTTCCTGAATGTTCCTCCTGCCATGTGTTTGTATATCCGGCTCCTTCACTGTCACTCAAATCTCTGTTAAAATGCTCCCCTACCCCCCAGGGCCATGACCACCGATTTAAAAATAGCACTTCCTGTCTCCCTTTATCCCATTGCCCTGCTCTGTGCTCCCTTACAACCTATCTTTGCTGCCCTAACATATATGCTTGCCTTTTCCTTGTCTCTCCCCTTCATAGAACTTAAACCCCCTTGAGCAGGAGTTTGTCTTGTTCATTGCTGTGTCCTCACAGCACCTAGAAACCTAGAACAATTCTTAACACATTGAATGTGCTCAATTAATATTTGCCAGATGAATGAAAGTGACCAGCTTCTCTCTCAGGATCTGAACTGACACAGTGACTTTCTTGGTTGGAGAGAGGTTCTGGCCCCGTGGGTCGGTCAGGCTTGGGCTGACAGCCATGTTCGTCACATGTAAGCCTGGGAAGTTGGTCAAGATCAAAAGAGAAGCTAAGGAGAGAGAGAGTCCAGGTGTCAGAGAAGGTTTCACTGCCTGGGGGATTCTCTTTCCCATTGTGGCCTGACTGTATTTGTATTGGGGTTTGTGTTTGTTTCATCCAATGGACTTATCTGGGTATCTGTATTAGTCTTCTCTGACTGCATAATGAATTATCAAAAAGTTAGCAGCTTAAAGCAGCACCCATTTATTATCTCACAGTTCTATAGGTCAGAAGTCTGGGTGGGCTGGCTTTTTTGCTCAGGGTCTCAGACTGAAATCAAGGAATTGGCAGGACTGGCCCCTTATCTGGAGGCCGGGGGAAGATTTCACTTCCAAGCTCATTCAACTTGTTGGCAATCTTCAATTCCTTGCAGTTGTAGGACTGAGTTACTGAGTTGTATTTCCTTGCTGGCTTTTGGCAGGGACTGCTCTTAGCTCCCAGAAGCCACTCTCAGTTCCTTGCCATGTGACCTCTCCATGTCAGCAACAGAGAGCCTCCCACATGCTCTCTGAATTCCTCTTCTGCTACCAGCAGGAGAAAACTCTGCTTTTAAAGCACTCGTGTGATTAGATGAGGCTCACCCACATCATCTATTGATTAACTCAAAATCAACTAACCAGTACCCTTAATTACATCTGCAAAATCCCTTTGCCTTGTAACCTGAGATTATCAGGGCATGATGTCTCATCCTATTCACAGTCCTAGCTTTAGGATAGAACATCTTGAGGGCCCATTTTAGGATTCCGACTACCACAGTATTTATTTTATTAATTTTCTTTAATTCGTTAGCTTGAGGGAATGGTGGAAGAGGGGTCTGTTTCTTGCAACTAAAGAACAATGGCCATAATCCAAATGGCCTAGCCTTTTGTGGGCAGGGGGGTGGTTTGCAGTTATAAACTTTGTCTTCTTAACCTCTGCTAAATTGTGGTTCTTTATTTTTCCTCTGGAATAGAGTTCAGTGTAGAGATGTGAAAGATTAGACCATCTGCCATACTTCAGATGCCAAAAATAATGAAAATAGCCCCTTGCCTCTAAACTCTGGGGTAGAAAACTTTTTTTTTTTTTTTTAACGCTTTTCCTTGAGGATCGCTCTCTAAGTGAGATCATTGGTGATCCTGAGCTTTTTCCCATGACTTAATTGATGAGGAGAGGACCGTCCAGCTATAGCTTACAGAATACATTGGGGGTAATTGGCTTAAAGCCTACAGGCTCTTGTGGAAATGAGTGGTTTTGATTAAAGCACACCATGAAGCCGAAAAGTATTATGTACATATATTTTCTTTTTTTTAATAAATCTATTTATTTATTTTTGGCTGTGTTGGGTCTTCGTTGCTGTGCATGGGCTTTCTCTAGTTGCGGCGAGCAGGGGCTACTCTTCGTTGCAGTGCGTGGGCTTCTCATTGCGGTGGCCGCAACTCTTTGTTGCGGAGCATGGGCTCTAGGCATGCGGGCTTCAGTAGTTGTGGCACATAGGCTCAGTAGTTGTGGCTTGCGGCCTCTAGAGCGGAGGCTCAGTAGTTGTGGTGCATGGGCTTAGTTGCTCCGCGACGTGTGGAATCTTCCTGGACCAGGGATCGAACCTGTGTCCCCTGCATTGGCAGGCAGATTCTTAACCACTGTGCCACCAGAGAAGTCCTGTACGTACATTTTCGTCTTGAGGTATTATCAAGAAATTCCACAGAGAAGGGAATAAACTATGGTTTGGTAATGAAAAAAAATTTTTTTAAGAAAAATGCAAGACGTAAACTCTGTTTCCTGCAAATGTAAATCAGAGCAAGTTTTAAAGCCTTTCGTGACTCAGAGAGAGGTCACCGACCAAATCTGCTGAGGGAGGCAGGCTAAAACAAAAACGGCTACATTTTTATGATTTCTTTTCTCCCTGCTGCTGTTAGCTCTTCATTTACCCAATGTAACACAATTTTCCAGGAAGTCGGAGATATGGAATTGCTATCCAGTTCACTGCCTCGCTTCAAAAAAAATGTATCGTCAGAGTTGAGTGTCAAGACATAGTAAATTGGGGGGATTTGAGAGAGAAAGCATACTTTGTGGCAAATTGCTGGCAGGTTGAACGATCGTGAGATTATAGAATCAGAGAGGCTCAGAGTCAGAAGAATCCTCACCCCTCATAGCCTAGTCCAAGCCTTCTTTGATGCATGGACCAACTCAGCAGCGTGGAGACAGGAGGTCATCAGCTCTGCTGGATCCTACTGACGTGGGTCTGTAGAAAGAGGAGTCATAGCAAGGAGGGAGAAGAGAAAAGGAGGCAGCAGCTATGAATGAAGATAAGGAATCCTAGATCTTGGGTAGTGCCTGCTGCTGCTGCTGGGGGACCTGGCACTTTTGAGCCTCAGTGTCAATTAGAGATCATGATGCCTAGTTAGCAGGATTGTTACAGAATCAAATAAGATGCACGTGTCAGCTTTGTAAAGCATTAAGCAAATATAAGTGATTGTATGATAGGAGCACTATTAATAGGCAGACATTGAGGTTCCCACCTCGGATGGTGGATGACCTAAAGAAGAGGAACATGGAGCCCAAGACAGGTATAGGAAATGCAGGGAGAGGCACTGTGTTTTCAAGGCCAATAAATCTAACACTAGGAGCTTGAAGCTGCTTTAAAAAGGGAGGAAGGGACAACCACTGTGCAGGACAGAAGCCTCAGGCCCTAGACAGAAACCCAGGTTGAGCTCTCGGGAGTACATCCTAAGAGCAGAGCCCTAACAAGCTACCCACCAGGCTCCTTGAGAAACCAGATGGCAAGCTTGAGTCTGAGAACCTGAGGGGACAAGAGCCTACCCCAAAGCTTCATGAGGTAGAAGGCAGAGGGCTGCCACAGCCCCTGAATGAAATAAAGGCAGTTTCCATAGCCATTGGGTAATTATCCAGGTGTTTCGTGATTCTTGTTGACTTACCTTCTTAAAAGCATCCATCACAAACTGTTTTTTCTCTTGGGTGATGCTTTCCCCCTGCAGATGTAGGATTCAAAGATAGAAAGCTGAACTCTTGGCTTTTGGCAATAACAGGGTCAAGTATATTCATTAATTTCTTTATTCAACAAGCATTTATGATGCCTGCTCTTGTTCAACCCTGTTCCAGACCTGGGGAATCAGAGATGCAGCCTAGTGGGTATCAGATAGGAGCACATAGGTACTTGGATGGAAGCAGGTGTGGCATAATTTTTGATTCCCCTCCCTGTGCCCTCAGCCAACAGTGATTTCATATAGGGACCATTGCTGCTGACTTCTGTCCCTAAGACCCTGCTTCCGGACTTTCTTCCCCTCCTCTACCTTCAAGCTCTAGCTTGAGCCCTGCTTCTCCCCCAAAGCACTGCCAGATCTTCTCCAGCATGTGGATCACCAGTTGCTTGTTGTCTGTACCCCAAGTTTCCTGTCACGTGATCTCATTCCTGCTTGCCTCCTCCTTTCAGCGTGGTTTGATAGTCCTGAGCCTGGCTTGGCGGGGGCTTGTTGAACACCCCACCACCCCCCACGCCGAGCCTAGAGGTTGTCCCTTCCGGCACTGTGTGTTTTGAATTTCCTGCCCCCGACTTCTCTCCGCTCATGGTTTCCCCACAGAGTGGGGCATGTCGTTGTTGCCCCCAAGTGGTATGAACTTGGCAGAAGTGGAATCCACATTGTCAATGGGAACAGCTGTGGGTGAGACGTGGAGTCATAGCAGGGTCCTCCAGACAGCACCATGAGCCAAAGTTCCAGGGCCAAGAAGAGATGGGCCCCCACTAACAAAGGTGCGGGGGACCAGGAACCGGCAGCTCAGATGATTATCACCCTGTGCTTGCAATGACTCAACCAATTTTTATGTATAATGGCACTGGCCCATTGTGTCTTAAAGGTATTTTACAGTCTCTGGCTTTCTGGTTGAAGAAAGAAGCCACTGGCTGTTGCCACCTAGGTGAACCTTGAGGCATTCTGAGCCGCTAGCCCTGGCCTGGGAGAAGAGAAAGCAGCTGGGATGAGGTAGAAGCAGGACGGGAAGTTCAGGATTTCAAGATCACGTGAGTGACCGGATAGTAGTGCCTGGTGGCCTGTCTAGGATGGAGCAGTCCTGCCGTGTGAGTGGAGGTGAGAGGTCCTGTCCTCCAAGGAAGGGGCTGGCAGAGTGGTCAAGTAGGCTGTGGGCTAAGGGAGGGCCGTGCTTCAAGAAGGGAACTAAACATTGTGGTGGTTTAACTTAGTGATGGGGTCTGGGGAAAACTTACTGCAGTTGCATGTGCTTATTCACCGAGGCACCCTGGATACTCGGTGTCTCAGTTAATGTCCCTGCACACTCAAATTGTGTAACTCAAGTACAGTTTAATAAAACGTTTATCTAAAAGAAGTGAGCTAAGTATACTCCATCCTGGGGCTAGTAACCATAG
Source organism: Balaenoptera ricei (assembly GCF_028023285.1). Classification (NCBI taxonomy): domain Eukaryota; kingdom Metazoa; phylum Chordata; class Mammalia; order Artiodactyla; family Balaenopteridae; genus Balaenoptera; species Balaenoptera ricei. Next base: position 69,830,491 of record NC_082646.1, read on the forward strand.
GGAGCTGTTACCACTCCTGGGCCTGAGTGATTACCGAATTTCAGAGATAGAAAGAATGGTGCGAGGAGGGCCACCCAACAGACAGGCAATGGTGACTCCACAGCAAGGGAATCAGGAAATAAACGACCCAAGCTCCGCTCTCTCTCCTGGCATTCCTGGGCCACTTCCCATTGGTCTAACTTAAGCTGAAGGCAGAAGGCAAGTGTGCCCACTAATGCAGCCATTCCTGGGCAGGGAGAGGGTGGGGAACGATGGATCTGGAGGGGCCAACAGTAGGCTTTTGCAGCATAACCAGTTCTGGATCCTTCCTTCTGAGGGAACTGGCACTACCAATATCCTATCTGCCCTAGTAAAGCGAGGCTCAGGATTCGGGCGAGGTAAGCCTCAGGCTATAAAAACCTCTGTTGTTGAGAGTTGACAGGAGCTGAGAAAAGAGGGTCTGGCACTATACCTTTAAAATAACAGCTTGCTCCATACATACGGGGGCCATATGTCCTCAATTTTCCAAGACAGTCTCAATTTCAAATATTCTGTCCCATTTTGCCCAAAAGAATACTGGCACTTGTCAGATCGCATGTTCCAATTTTTGATTCAGAAAATATGGTCACTGTATCCCTATACCACAACAAATGCCAGATGGCTTAAAGAGCTAATTTTTTTAATGGTATACTTATCCCAATTGTTGAGAAAAGACAATTTTCTGACTGTTGAAGCAATTGAAGAAATTATCAGTGACAAGTTTGATGGCTTCAATTACATTTTAAAAAAATCACCTTTTTTTTCTTTTTTTGTACAAAGAAAATCAACAAAACTAAAAGGTAAAAAGAGAAGCAACAGATTGGGGAAGTAGTCACAATAAACATAACAGCTAAAACTTACCATCCAGACACTTTGGGGAGTTTTATATAAATCTTAAAGGGCACAATCAAGACTTCATTGGACAGATGGTCAAAGGATATGAGTAGATAATTCACACAAGAGAAACATTCACTGTAAACAAATCCCAGGGAGGTCATTTAACATATTCAAGTTAAAACAACTACGAGTTACCATATCACACCTATTTACATTATCAAAAATAAATAACAGCTATAAAATGTAACATGAACAGGGCTTTGTGGGAACATATACTTTGCAGAAGGCATTAAAAATTATCTTTTCTTTTCCTCTTCCTAGAGAACAGTATGATGATATGTAAAATAGATCACAAAAGCAATCCTTGACTCTGACTCAACAATTCCACCTTTGGAAATATATCCCAAGGAAATAACATTAGAAAAAAAAAGTATACTATATATATACCCTTGAACAACATGGGTTTGAACTGCATGGGTTCACTCATATGCAGATTTTTTTCAATAAATATGTACTGCAGAACTACATGCAGTAAGTCGAATCCACAGATGCAAAACTACAAATACCAAGGGCTGACTGTAAAGTTATATTCAATTTTTGACTAAGCAGAAGGTGGATACCTCTAATTGCCATGTTGTTCAAGGGTCAACTGTATATCTACACACACACACACACACACACACACACACACACACACACACACGTATATAGTTTTACCTACACTGAGACAACCTAATTTACCAACAATTTTGTGATGATTTAAATATAATAGTCTAGGATAAATAAGTATTATACTATTAAAATATCAAATATGTTCACTTTGTAAACATGAGGGAAGGTGTATTTAAAAATGATAAGCTTCAAAGAAGTACAACGAAACTCTGGCAGTAATGATGTAGTCATGTGAAAGCTAGTTTTGTCCAATTGTAAGGATCAGATAGGAGTCTAAAATGTGCAGTTCATCAGTTTTCTAAGGTAAAAGTGTATTCTGTGGTTTCTGGCTCATTGTTCATTATTGCTGGTTTTAGACATTCTAAATGTAGCCCGGTTTACCATAAAAATAATGAGAAAAGTAAGAACACGGTCTTACTCCTATAGGTTTGTAGATTAAGTGTCAGGGGTGATGCTGGTTGCTTCTTTAAATGGATCTCCGTACAGGAGGGGTAGCTGCTTCCTATTTAGCGTTGTATTCCTCGGCTGTGGAACCCTCTGTTCTCCGTCTCTTTTCTCTCCCTCCTGAATATGACCCATGAATACCCACACACCTGGTTCTGACAGGTGATGAGATTCCTTCTATGTGGTACTCAAATCCTCAAACATAACCATTTAAACTCAACCATGAAGTCGCTTCAGGTTTATCCATATAAAGATCAATCTAGTTACTACCCCCCACTGCAGGAAGAAAAGCAAGTCAATCTCTAGTGTATATTTCTGTGGTATTTTTAAAGCCTTAAATGCTAATCTGTTAAAAATAAGGGAGCGGGTAGAGACACAGATGTAGAGAATAAACGTATGGACACCAAGGGGGGAAAGTGGCAGGGGGGTTGTGGGTGGGATGAATTGGGAGATTGGGGTTGACATATATACACTAATATGTATAAAATGGATAACTAATAAGAACCTGCTGTATAAAAAAAGAAATAAAATAAAATTCAAAAAAAAAAAAAAGGGAGCAGGGTAGGGAGTTCATTGTGCAAATGTGAAACTTACAAATGCCAATCCCCACGTTCCTCCTGTAAACCTGCAGCTAATGTGTAGCCGACTCCTTGATCTCTGGCAACAGGGAGAGAGGGACCAAGGCACACTGCTGAACCCCGAGCCCTGTAGGTGGTGTCCCAGTCTGCTTGGGTGAATTGACTTCCTCTGGCAAACCCAGATCCCACTGGTACCTTGCTCACTGGGATAGTGGCTCCCATAAAGGTGTAATAAGTTCTTGTACGCAGACCCCTTGAGAGTGTTCATGGAAATTCCACATTTCATTTTCTGTGTAACCTCGAGGAAAGCACTTGCAACCTGAATTCTCATAGCAGAAAAAACCTGAGAGAGGAGGCCAAGGACAGTTTGTGTGAGTGCTATGAGTTCAGTCACTAATCCCGAAAGTAGATGCCATATATATTATGAAAATTCATAAAAGGCAAAAAAAAAAAAAAAAAAAAAAGAAAGAAAGGATAGAAACCCCATAGGGTTTCAGTTACCCATCAAAAAGACCACTCCTGGTTGTCAAGGAATGAGCATAAGTTTTGAAGTCAGCTGGACCACTGTTCTGATCCTAACTGATGCCTCGTTGCCTCTCTTCCTGATACAGAAACTGTTAATGATGGTCTCTACCTCTTGGAGTGGCTGTGAGTTAAAATTAAATAACCTTGTAAAGCATGTAAATGAATGTATGGTACAGAATACACCTTCAATAAGCATTAGTTCTCTTCCCCTTCTCTCACCCGATAGGGTATCTTGCATACAGGAGGTACTTGGTTTATCATGTATATACATTGTAATTGAGTCACATGTACAGAGCAACAGCCTGATTCACTTACCACACAACAGAGATAACCAAACACAGAGAATGTGATCTCCCTTGGTCATATTGGGGCATGGCCAGGTACCAACAAAAGAAGGAGGAAGGCAGAAAGGGCTGGGACTTGGATCTGACTCTTCCTCGGGGAAAGGATTGCACTCAGATTACTGGTCCACATGCTAACAGTGAAGACGCAGTCTGTCCAGCATGGGATACAGTAATCTCTGGTCACCGTCCCCCAAAATCAACAGCAACAAAGAAGTGTCCAAAACGAAGTAGTAGGATGTCCCAATGGGTAGACGGAGCACAGCAACAGGAACTTGGGGGAACAATGCTCAGATGTGTAGAAAAGCAGATGGTAGCCTTGGGACACTTTTAGCCCCAGACACTGGGTAGGGGTACTTGGGCAGGGCTCTGGGATGGGGTGCCAGGCAGATTCTTGGACAGGGATTCATCAACAGGGACCAAGGCAGAAGGTCAATAATAAGAACTTTGATAATGGTCTAGGTAACAAACTCCATCTGGTACTGGAATGAAGCACTGTTTTGGAGTCAGATGATAATGCTGTTGAGCCCAGGACAGTCTCAGGTCAAGTTGGAATCCTAGGAACTGGGGCAAGACTGAGTTACAGATGAGGGTCAGCTGGTCTGAGTCATGGGGTTGGGATGGTATGCAGCAGCTGGGAGCCAGTGTGGGCCAAACACTATTCTTCTTGAAAGCGGACTCACTTGCTGCCTCTTGGTTAAACTTTGGGCTCATCTCCACAGATGTCAGTGGACATTGCTCCCGAGTTCTCCAGGGGTGACCTAGAAGGTTCCCTTTCCCTGTTTCTTTCCCTTTTTTTCTCTCCCCAGCTTATCTAAATCCGTGTGGGTAACATTTAGCCAAGAAGCTCTATCAGGATTTTGGCGAGAGGAGGGAACTGTAGGTAATGGAAAATTATCTTCAGTATATTATAGTTGCTGTAATTTGGGTTTAGTCATGATGTTTAATTCGTTTTGAAATCTGAAATCTCGCTAAAGCAAATTTTATGTTTAGCAAAAGGGACACAGATTCAAGATGGCCATGAAGCGCCGTTTACAGCCCCCTCTTGGAAGCAGCCCTCCCTGACTTTCTGTTGAAGGGCTCCCTCGTGGACTTACCCTTGCTCTTTTCCTCATGACCACAGATGCTAGCTCTGCATTGTCTCCCTTCCTCTCGGTGCATTATACTTTCCAGCTAGACCAGTGGTTTTTTTTATGGGGCGATTTTTCCTCCCAGAGGACATTAGGCAATGTCTGGAGACATTTTTGGTTGTCAGGACTGGGGGCGGGGGGGGGGGGGCGGGCAGATGCTCTTGGCATCCTGGGTAGATTACGGCCAAGATTCTACGGAGCACCCTACAAAGCACAGGCCAGCCCCACAACAAAGACTTATCCAGTCCGAAACATCAATAGTGCCTCTGGTGAGAAACCCTGGGCTAGATTGTAAGCATGTTATGAGCTGACGTGGTGTCTTCGATTCTGGCAAAATAATAATCACCACTAGCAGCTAACATTTATCAGTTTCTTACTGTGTACCAGGCATTGTTCCAAACACTTTCTACATATTAGCTCATTTAATCTTTTTTGTTAGGAATTATTGTTATCCCGTTTTACAAATGGGAGACCTGAAACATGAGAAAATTAAGTAACTTACCCAAGGTCACACAGCTAGTAGCTGGTGAAGCCACTCACTAGTAGTAAGAATAGTAATCCTAGTAGCAGTAGAATTTTTATTAATTTTTATTAAGCCAAGGGCTTTGTATATTTTATTTCATCTTTGCCAGGACCTCATGGAATAGAAGTCTTATAAGACGCATTTCAGATTTGCAGAAACTGTCTCGGTGGAACTTGCCTTGTTTTTATGAATGTGTATGTTTTTAAAATTAGTGTTCATCTCCCCCACTATACTATAATCCTAAGAATGCAAGCATCTTACTTCTCCCTTGCTCCCCGAGTGGTTCCACTGTTCAGCTTTAGGTCTGGCAATAGTGCGCACTCCGAAAGAGATTAAGGGACAAGGGAATGAAGTGGCAGAGTGTTCGATGCCCATAGATGGACCTGTTGAGACCTAGCTGTGGCTTGGCAACTGTGCCATGTTTTCTCTTCCCTGGAGCTTTCCCATGATTCTTTCCCTCCACTGGACCTCAAAGCTGCCCTGTGAAAGGATCTGGTCCTTATCACCATATAGAGTCCAAAAAGTGTTGGGGATGGGCTGAGAGTATCCGCTGTCTGGCCTCTCCTGAGCCTTGTCAAAACAAACAGGAGCGTCTGATTGTTTATAGGAGCTAAAAAAAAAAAAAAAAAAAAAATCGTGACTGTGTTAAACCCAAGATTTTCAGGCACCTTTGGAAGTTTTTACAACCTGCTCTCAGAGGAGAGATGGGCTTTCTTGTGGCTAGATATTCATGTCCCTACCTAATGAAATTTGATGACACATGACGCTAGGTAGAGATACTTCTTTTTCCTTCTGATATCTGGATATTTTCAGAACTTAGATAATTTTATCCTATTTACATCAAACATGCAGGTAACTCTAGACTTTTATATCTGTATTATTTCGTGGAGGTATAATATGATTATGAATGACAGTAATGGACATTACATGGTTTAATTAAATTTCCTTTGCTGTGAATCAAAACCTTTTAGTCTAGTCCTGCAGTGCTATTTCTGGACTTCTCTTTTACATATTCTGATGCGTTAGGCATCAGGTATGACATAAATTCACTTTTATGAATTCTGCATCCCATAGATTAAATGAGATAATGCGTGCACGGTTGACTTAATGCCAGCCACATAGTAATTATTAATCAAAAAATGTTAGTCAAATTTGCATACTTTGTGCCTTTTAGGTGTTAGCTATTTGAAGAATATGGTCCTTCTTGGATGATAAGCATAAAGCTGATGTTTATGAAAAGGCTCCGTTTTCAAATGATCGTGGGTAGCATAGTAATTACATCCCAGGATTTCTCCTTCCGGGGTTTTTAGGTGGTCAGTTGGACCTTAGAGTATTACCCTTTTCCAAAAGGAAAAAGTACCCCAGATAGCCTCCTGCCACCTCACCCCCCAAAACAACAACAACAGCAGCGAACTCATTCGTCACCTGGAGCTGCCGGCCTGCTAGAGAGGACTAAAAAGGAGGGTCTGGATCAGTTTCTGGGGCCTACCCCACCCCACCCCCCCGCTTCATTTGGGTGCACAAAGCATGTTGCCCTGGAAAATGCACCTGTAGCCATTTCCAGGTGTCTGATGCTCCTGGGCTTTGGAGCATCCTTGGACACCTCTGCAGCCCTGTCTCCCAGCACAATCCACTCCTTTGTCTTTGGGGGTCAGATAGAACAGGAAGAATCCCCTGCTTAATTGGCCATGGTCCCTCCTTCCAGCCCAGAGATTTTCCGCAGGACTGACTCTCAGTGAAGCCATCTTTGTCCCCTCGCTAAGTCTGTCCCCACCCCTGGGGCAGGACGATTTGGGCACAGAGTTCTGGATGACTGATTACAGCACTGGGCATCCCTGCTGATGCCCCACGCTCTGGCATTTTGGGAACCAGTCCTGAGTCTCTCAGTACTCCACCAGGGCACAGATGAACTGGTCCCAGCCTCTGAGGAGGTGCCAGTGCTGGGTCACCTCCCTGCTTCATTCATGAGTGCAACAGGTGCACAGTACCAGGGCTTCCCCGCCGCTCCCCACCAGGGCTTTGCCTTCAACCAACCAGCCAACAAACCCAATGGGCCGTGGTGACAAATATTCAAATACAAGAACGTTTTCTTCTTGGCCTTGACAGATGCCTAAGCTGGTAAGTTCATGCCTGGAAATGTATATGTAGATAACTTCCCATTTTATTACCTAACTGTGGGTTTAGGTTATCTTTCCTGAAAGGACGGGTTCCCTCACCACAGCTGAGACAAGGCTTGAAGGCACAGCATGGCCCTCAGGCTGTGTCCAGGGCTGCTTGGGGTCACCCAGCTGTACTCACATCTTGCCTCTGCTTATGACTTATGACTTTGAGTCTGTGGCAGAGGAAGAAATTTCAGATCCGCCAGATGAGACTCACTTCTCAGCAGCCCCAGCATCAACCCCTTGAAAACACCCTGCCCATCTCTGTCTGAGGTGTATACCCAGCCTGAACAGAAACAAGCAGCCACTCCAGATTTCCAGTTGCCAAGAGGCAAGCGCTAGAATCCTGTTTGCTTTGCAGCAGGTCTGCGAGTCCCATGTGGCATCATATTAAATTATATAGGCAGCCACTTGTTCTCAACCGATGTGCTGAGCTGAGAGTTGTGTTGAGCAGGCAGCCTTCTCCTCGGGAAACGGTTGAAAAGATCCTATAGCTCCGTAGACCTCCGGACCTCTGAAAATTGGCCTGAAATCAGAGGGTTGTGGGCTACCGCAGGGAGGGCTCAGCTCTGGGCAGAAGATACCATGATCGTGGCTGAAACCCTAGACCATGGGCTGCGGGGCATTTTGCCCTAAAGGTGGGTCAGAGCCTGGACGAAGTTGGACGTGCTGTGGTAGGGGAGGTTCTCTGTTGGGGGTGCCCTGGCCAGTTCCTGGTGCATCTCCCATGTTTGGGCTTCTGAGATGGTAGGTGCCCCTCCTCTTGCCTCTGAAGGTTTTTAGTGTCAACCTGGCCTGCATTAGCCTAGCTCTGTTGTTAGAGATAGCTCTGGAGGGATGGGTGTGTGTGTGTGTGTGTGGCGTGTGCACGTGTGTGTGTGTGTGTGTGCGTGTGTAAGATGTTTAGGGGTTGGGGGGGAGGAGATGAGGATGAACACAGAAATACAGGAGTAAAGGACTTTTGAAAGAAAAGATCGACCTCATTTTACTGCTTGCTGTTCTCTGCTCCTAGGTAAAGGTAAACCTAAGCATGCGTTCTGAAAGTGTAGCGAGAAGCTTTTGGCTTCCGTGAGCTATTAGCCTGCTGAATGCTTTTCCTGAGACCTAACAGGCAGCTCTGCTCCATAGCTGGAGCAGAGAGGGTGTTGTAATTCTCATTAGTGACAGTAATAGGAACTGGACAAATTTCTTACTTTAAGAGCTCATAATCAGTAATGCCTAATGGGCCTTTGCAATTCCCCCCCAATAGTTTGGAATAGGTAGATAAAGGTAAGAACTGAAATGGGTTTGATTGATGTGCATGCGAGTTCTCGGCAAGACTTTCCACTCGGTTTCCACCCAGATTAAACATGGCTTGAAAATTCACGTTTGGGTTTATGTCTGGGCTGAAATGCCACCCCATAGCTTTTGACAGGTTAAAGGTTACATCAATTTGGGCTCTTTGATCCAGCTTCTGAGAAGACCGCAACTAATAAAGGAGTAAAAAGGGTGGCTGTGAGCAACTTTTAGTCACGCGGGAGGCTGAGGGATGGCTGTGGTGAGTCAGTTTCCTTGGCTCCCCTGAAGATGTGTAGGGAGGACCTGGCTTCTTCCCGGGGCCCACGGTGCTTGTATCACAGGTTCACAGCTGATTGATGAGTCAGTGAACCCCAAAGTCACTCATTTGCACCCTCCGGGAAAGTACTTGTGTTAAAGGTCCCAGCCAGCAACTCTTGAGGGGAAAGAAGGAGACTGAGGGATTCTGAAGTTTCAGCTGACCCGGGGATGCTCCAGGGCAGAGCTGGTGTTTCCCTTTGATGAACTGGGGCAGTGGGTGGAGCAGACAAGGGGGGAAGGACGAGATGGAGAGAGAAGGTCCAGGACGACGCTGAGAGGCATTTCATTGTTGTTTCACTTACTTGCGTAGACCAATGAAGAGGAATATTTTCCCCTATACTTACTAGATAATTATATATTTTTTTCTTTATATAAATTGCCATGAGATGTATTTTATTAAATTTCCGTAGGGGCTTTGATAGACTGTTTTTATGGATTTTTATAATGAAGTCGTTACACATTAAGAATGTTAATTTATGCTTGCCATATTAGTTCCATTTTTTGTTTCCAGATTGACCTTATTCTTAGTTGCTTGCCCTGATCTGCCTCCTTATTTTATGAAACAAGCCTGTGGTTTCCTTCTACTTCTTAAGTACCATAAGGAAAAAAAAAAAAAAAAAGGAAAACAAGAACTTCTCACTATAGAAAACTTCTAACATATATATAAGTAGAAAGAATAGTGTGGTACACCCCCATGAACCCATCACCCACTTCAACAAGGGTTAATCCACAGCCGATCTTGTTTCATGTATACCTCCCATCTGACCCTCAGCCCCTGCCGGAAGATAATCCCAGATATATCATTTCAGTATATATATTTCAGTTATCGCTCTTCAAGAGAAGGATTTTAAAGAAACAACGATAATTATATTACATGTAGATTAAAATGCAATAATTCCTTAATATCTTCAGCTATTCAGTCTCATAATTTCGATCATTTCATTTATTATTTTTACAGTTTGTTGGAATCAAGATGAAAATAAGCCCCATGCATTGCAGTTGATGGATATGATCCCAGATCTCTTTTATTCCTTGAAAAAAATTTGTTGAAGAAACTGATTGAGTTCCCACAGTCTAGATTTTGCTAATTGTATCTTGATGGTGTCAGCTAACATGTTCCTCTGTCCCCTGCATCTCCTGAAAATTGGGAGGTAGATCTAGAACTGATGGTGGTGTGTCTCTTTGCGGGTGGGGGCAAGGAGAGGCATTACATCTGGTTGTCACTCATTTGTCAGGAGCCATTGGTGATCATACCTAGAAACCTTCATTCATTAGGGGTTTCCAAATAGTTATGTTCTAATTCATTTATTCCATCATCATCTATTAGCTGAAATGCTTTATAAACATTGCCTCATTAAGTATTTGATTGACACAGGTACAGTTTGCTTTAGAAACATAGGATAAACGTCAGATATTTTCACTGTATTTACCAGTTTTTAAAATGAATGGGTTTCCTAGCATCCTCCAGAGGTGGCTAGAGAGGTGTTTTGTTTTGTTTTTCTGTATCATTATTAACTCATGGATTTCACTATACTTGATGCATTTGAACCCATTGCAATTTTTATCTTTATTGATGCTCAAATTTTTCCGCCTTTGGCCAGTGGAAGCCTCTTTGATGTGATCCTAATCTAGTAGAAATTCATACCTAACTGGTTTCTAGCAATAAGATGTTCCAGGCTCATCTTATATGTTTTCTGCCTCAGAGCTAGAATCGGCCATTTCTCCAAGGCACCCTGATTCATTTTATAGGTAATGGCATTATTATTTAGAGGCCACAATCCAGGTGCTTTAGGTGTTGAACACCATTTTTTTTCCACCTCTGAAAATCCATCCAAACCACAGTCACCACTACCAGCAACACCACCACTCGTTAAAACCACAACGGCTGTCACCCCCTCTGCCATCTCCATCCGGCCTTCACCTTGCCTCCAGGCCACCTCCCAGGCTCTATAACACCCACAAAATATTCCTTCTCTAACCTGCCTGGGTGCTCTCACCATGCCACTTGACCCGAAACATCCCTCTGCATTGTGAAGCATTTTGTGGGCCTTTTTCTACTGCCTCTTTCACAATCCTGTCTCTCTTTATCAGCCCAAGACAAGGGGATAGATCATAATTTCTTAAAAGTCTCCTCCAACTTTGTTCTTGAGCTCTGCTGGCTTGCCAAAGTCATGCTTATTTCACGAGATCATCTCTGAGCAGTCCCTCTCTCTCCCAGGGCTTATACATGTCACTAGGCACACACTGGGAAAGGTGGGGAAGGGTGGGCTAACGGTTACTGAATGCTCACTGAGGCATGTCCTACTATGCTGGGCATTTCATATGTTATGTCATCTAAGCTTCATTCCAAACCCGTGAGCTAAGAATTATGATTCCCATTTCAGAGGGGAAGAAAAGTTAAATAAGAGGCAGAGCTGGGATTTACTCAAGGTCTACCTTTCTCCAGAGCCCAGGCCAGCTCAGATTGCCTTGTCATGGTGGTATATCCCAGGAGAACTTCTACTTGGACGGATCCACTAAGGAATCTTTCCCGAGCCCTTCTGCAAACTTGCAAAACTCTGCTTTGCTTATCCTACAGTGGTTCCCCATTGCTTTCAGGAACAAATTCACACTTTGTATGTTCTGGCTCTTGGATTAAATCTCTAACACCTCGCAGACTCATTCCTCTCCAGCAGTCTTCCTGAAAATGTGCCTGTCCTCATGTCTCCAGCTGTTTTACATGTCTTGCTCCCTTTGCACCTGGTGAACTCCTACTTCTCGTTTAAGAAACAATTGAAGCATCTCCTTTGAGAAGCCCTCCCTGACTTCCACCTCCAGATGAGTTCAGTGATGCTGCTTTGGCTCCCCTAAGGGACTGTGCCGGACTCTGGGTCTGGGTCTTATTCATCCCTTTGACCCCAGACCCAGCACAGTGCCTGACCCAGGAAAGTTGCTCAGCAATACTGTTCAATGTATACTTAAACAAATGAATGAGTGTGTGGTACCAGCTATCCTGTGCTTGCTCACGTGGATAAAATGTTATCTTCTCTGAAATGGTCTGTGCAGTTTCTTGTGGCCTCTGTCACTCTCTGCTTCCGTTGAACATGTTTATTTTTGTCCATAAGTTAAATTATGCTCTGGGCCTGGAAGTTGCAACGGGCATGAGGCTCCCAATGCATCGCCTTGCACGTAGTCAAGACTCAATAATTATCCGTGGAATTGAATCAAATGGAAGGTTGTACAAAAGGAAGTTACAGTGGAAGTGTCGGGCAGGCAATCACAACACCAGACAGAGAGTTTAAGCATCTCTGATTTACTATAATTTCTTTTAATAGGTTCTCTATACAGAATTGCTGTCAACATGGATTGTTGGTTTAGAAAAAAAAAAAAAACGGGGAGCTGCAATAACTCTTGTGATGCACAGCTACCCACAGCATTTTGCCACTGCTTCCAGGGCAATGGTCACAGATGTCTGCTCTGGGATAGGACTTAGTCATAATGCTGAGGAGGCCTAGATGATAAGCAAAAATGCTTCTACCTGAAGGTCTCGGACCCGCTGGCCTTCTTTGCTCCCTCGTTTGCTGCCTCCAGTTCCTTATCCTTCTCTTCTTAAAGCCCAGACCCACCCAAGATTCCTGTCTGGCTGTGACGTAGAAAGTGGAGCTGTCATTTGGCTGTGGGACTCTGCTGGAAGGGGGCACTGCTCGGGGCCCAGCATGGCCGCACTGTGCATTCACTCCAGAAATATGCGTGAAGCACCCATGGTGTGGCAGGTGCTGGCCGTGCAGTGGTGGGCAAGGCTTAGTCCTCTTGGCATATTCAAAATAGTGGAGGACACCGGGGTTCTTCAGATACGCGCACAGATGGATAATTATAAACCGTGCTAAGTGAGATGGAGAGAAGAGCAGAGATCTGTCCATGGAAGGGTCTGGTGCCGCCTTCTCCATGAAGCCGTCCCTGGTCCCTTCTGGCAGTGCAAGACTAGCCTGGTCTCCCTCATCGCCCAGAGCCATGCCTGTGTTGGCCCTCAGCCCACGAAGACTCCGGTGTTCGTGACTGCACGCTCCTAGGGCAAGGGTTCGTTCTTCTCTAGAATAGCGTGTGGCATACAGCAGGTGCTCAATCAGTACTTAAGACTGGGAGGAAGGGCGTGAGCACATTTTACAGGGCCCCATTGCATCAGATGAAAGAGTCATAGACTTCCCTCAGCACCATGATCATAATGGTGTGGCGATGAACTAGTTCCAAAACTTCAGCTCCGTCCCGAAAAGAGGGCATCTCTCCTCCGGAAAGGGTGGAGAGGATGAATAATGAATGGAAACCTTCAGCACATGGCCTGGCCTGTGCAGCATTTCAGCACAGGGTACATCCTTTCCCCTGCCCCCTAGAAGTTTCCTCGGGATGGCCTCGTACCCTGATGGAAGCAACCTGCCCAGCCGCGGTACCGGCCTCCTCTCAGGGCAGACCTGAGCCGGGTCAGGGGCAGAGCTCGCTTCCTGCTCAGCTCTGAATCTCCAGCGTGGGCATGTCACAGTCGGGACTCAGGGAGTGTTTATTTTGAATGGCACTGGTCTAGTGTCATAATAAGAAGAACGGAATTCTGCAGCACATCCATTCTGGTTTGCTTCTTCCTTGGAGAACAAGAGTATGTTCCCCTCCCAGATATGTTGCCAAAAATGTACCCTCTTAACTCCTTCCCAGTCTCCTGAGAATTGTCTCCTAGGGGAAGGGGTAGCAGATCCTGGTCCCCAAATCCCTGGGTGAGCATGGCAGATGCTTTTGCACTGAACACAGAACCCCCAGTCACCTCCTGTTTCATCCCGGCTTGGTAGACGGTTTGGTGCACACAGAGGGCTCCCCCCTTAATCTGACACCTCCACTTTTCTGTCCCAGGGCTCTGGCTTCAGAAGCCCCCTCAGTCCACACCCAGCGTGGCCTGGAAGTGTGGAGAGTAGCACCCGGGGGTCACCTCAGTAATGGGGAAGTCTCCTGGGGACACTGGGTCACTTGCCCACAGGTCACAGGCTCAGTAACGTGTGCCCCCCTCACTGGCTCCTCTACATCTCTGCATCTCTCTCCTCACCCCTCCTTTCCCTGGGATTTCTTCCCGCTTGCAAATGACTTCAAACTAAGACACTGGGGAAAGGAGATGGCTAACCGGTAGAATCTTCTTCTAGGGAACTGCTCAGGGAAGTCTCCTAAACTTTCTGAACTTTAGCTTCCTCATCCATGAAAGAGAGCAAATAGCCTGTGGCCTGACCCTCGCGTTGGGCTGTCATCTGGTTCCCCAGAGACCCCACATTCTGCACTTGCCGGTCCCGGTGCCTGAGCGCCCCTCCCCCTCCCCCCGCAAAGCTGGCGAATGACTCAACCCTCCGGACTCAGCTGCCTCCCCCCAGGACTGGAAACCACCTAAATGTCCAACAGTTATGGAATGGTTAAGTAAACGTATGTGCGTACCTTCAGCAGAGGTTGAGAGAGCCAGTTAAAGGGATATTTTTGATGGCACGAGGAAATATAATGAGATTATCTGATACTATAAAAGCAGGCCATAGAACTATGTACCCAATATGTGTGTGTATGTGTGTATGTAAAACATAGAAAAGCTTAAGAAAATATAACATTATCTCTAAGCAGTAGGATTATTTTCTCAGTTTTTTAATATTTTCAAAGTTCTCTTAAATGAGCAGGTTTTTCTTTTCTAGCCAGAAATAAGTCAGCCTGTTATTTAAAACAAGAATACTCCTGAAATGTCACTTCCCTTTTAAACTGTCCTCATAGAAACTGAGCCTCCACAGAGTGACCAGACAACCTGTAGGGCTCAGCATACACAAGATTACTCCCCATGGAACTTTCTCCTGGTTTTACATGGGAATGTAGAAGTGACCATGTTTTAGATGTTTTCGTATTAAAAAAAAACCATTGTTACATAAAACTGGGACAACATACAGTGTAGTGTTAAGGATATGAACTCTGGAGCCAGCTGGCCTAGTATCAAATCTGGGTTCCACTTTCTAGCTGTGTGGCCTTGCTCAGGTTACATAACCTCTCTGGGCCTCATTTTCCTCATCTGTAAAATGGGGATAATCATAGTACCTACTCACTGGATTGTTGGGAAGATTAAATGAGTTGATATATGTTTTTTAAAAAAGGAGCCACATCTGCATGCGTGGTACAAAGGAAGTGCAGCGCAAGTATGTGTTCTCTCACGGGCATCATCATCGTCGTCCATTCAAGAGAGAGTTTCCACCAACAGTGCTCCTTCAGGATAAACCACTGACTGACCTTCAGACAAATCCAGAATTAGCCCACCAGTGAACTGATCCAAACAAAACACAACAATGCCATGGTCACTCACTGACCACACCCCTACCCAGAGCCCTTGTTTCAGCGGAGGCCACCACTTGGGAATTCCACTGGACTGGTACTCGATGTGCACTTATTAAGCAGCCTTGGGCCACTGCAAAAATAAAGGACTGGCTTGTTCAGGATTAATAAATAAGAAGGATATAGATATGAAGGTCAAAGAGCCACAGAGAAAGAAATGAAGAAACTTGACTCCAGCGATACACAGAGATAAGAGCAAGTGAGGTGCAGAGGCTGCCCTGGGTGCCTGGAGCCCTACTGGCCTTCCCATGGCCTCTGCTTATCCCATGTGTTCCTCTGTTGCTCCCTCCACCTTAGAAGGATGCTCTGCTCTCAGGACTTGGTTCAGGACTGCGTGGAGGACCTTATCATATTGCATTGCAGTTTGTGTGTACATCTTCCCCCTCCTCCCCCAACTAAAGCATCCTCTGAGCACTTACTGAGTGTGTAGCAGGTGCCTGGCCCTGTACTGGTCTCTCGTGGCCACCACAGGTAGCTGCTCTTCAGGGATCTACTGACCCCAGAAGGGAAGTACTTGTTTGTCATTGTATTCACAACTCCTGGCCCAGCCCCTGGCACCAGAGATGCCCACACATGCTTATGAAAGAAAGAGATAAGCAGTGCCGGTTCCACCCTGGCTGTCCTGGGTCGCTCATTGTACCCACACTTCACATGTAATTAGCCAACATACCAGGTCAATTTCTGTAGTCTCCCCAAGGCTGTTACCAGCGCTTAGGGTACATGGATGCACACAGATGCACACGCATGCACAACAGCTTGGTGTTTTCCATTATAAACTCCCAGGATGGCATACCCACACCACTTTCTGCTTAAGTAAGAACAGACCTTTAAAATCAAGAAAATGGTTCTGGTTCTAGATCTAAAGAGAGAACGGACATGGCTTTGGCAAAAGAGAAAGAATGGTGATGTATTTGATGCTGGGCCCTCTGTGCCTGTGCACTGTTTTCAATTCCCATGACTTACTTGAGACCTCACCAATGTTTCAGTTCAGACAGTTTCAACTCCCCAAAGCTAGCCAATAGTTCATCCATCTCCCTCCGTGCTTACTTGCAGTTGGAGGGCAACTGAATCATTGGTGGCTGAACAATGAATTAATGTCCAGGGGCCATTTGCCTGGCAGCCTTCCAGCTCTGCAGAGATTATAAAACTGACCAAAACCAAGATGCTGGTGGGAACTTTAAGACTCAGGACTATAGATCCCCCTGTCAGCTCCCATCACAACACCAGCCTCTAAGTTCCCTTTTCTGGCTGTACTCCAAGGCCGGAGGTCAGACTCTGGTGACTAAAGAGCTGTGTCAAGTAGCGGGGAGCGTGGGGAGACCCTGACAGTCTGCTGAGGCCACTACGAGCTGGCTCCCATGTTTACCTGATGCTTTATGTTAAGGCTGCTGAAATAAGTATCCTTTTAGTTAAACGTAGTAAAACTCCTCTGGTTTAAGGGCTGGGATGGTGGGGGTTGGGATTTTGCATTTCCTTTTGACAGTCTCACCCAGAAGAAAAGTGAACCCACATGTGGTAGGCAGGGGTGAGTATTGAGAACAGAACCCCTTAACCAAGGGTCCCCTTAACCCAGAAACCTGTTATAGGCAGGATAATGGCCTCCCAAAGAAATCCATATCCCAATCCCTGGAATCTGTGAATATGTTAGCTTACATGGCAAAGGGAAATTAAGGTTGCAGATAGAATTATGGCTGCTCATCAGCTGACTCTAAAATAGGGAGGTTGTCCTGGATCATCCAAGTGGCCCAGTGTAGTCATAGGGTACTTAAAAGTGGAAGAGGAAGGCAGAAGAGGAGGTCAGAGTAATGCAATGTGAAAAGGATTTTCACCCCCCATTGCTGGCTTTGAAGATGGAGGAAGGGGGCCACAAGCCAAGGAATGCAGGTGGCCGCCAGAAGCCAGAAAAGGCAAGAAAATGGATTCTCCCCCAGAGCCTCCAGAAAAGAACATGCCCTGCCAATGCCTTGATTTTAGCCCAGTGAGACCCATGTTGGACTTCTAACCTACCAAACCATAAGGATAATAAATCTGTGTTGTTTTCAGCCACCAAGTGTGTGGTGCTTTGTTACTACAGCAATAGAAAACTAATACCAAAGCCCATGATGTAAAGGCCCCATCAGGGACAATGGATAGATAGAGTTTCCAGAGCAGTTCCGGAGAAAGCATTAAAGACACCTTCAGTGACGGTTATGCTAGTGGGACAGACCTCTTCTTGGGAAAGCAGAAATGACCTTGCCCAGCATACTTAAGTTATGAGGAAGCTCTGTCTTCTCATCTCAGCCCTGGAAACAAACCAAAACACCAGGCAGTTTCTTCCTGGAAACAAGTTCCACTTGGGAATGAGTACAGCTTGCACTTGTAGGGCTTTGAAATGGTCTTTGTGCTTTGCCTCCTGTGCAAATGCTTCTATAGGGCTCAGCTAATGTTGGACAAATTACCACTCTCTCCTTGGTGATGGGAAGAAACATATGTCTCTTAAAATCATGGATTTCCCCCCAGTGAACACTCTATTTGGTTAGAAAAATAGCAAATTTGGGTTGATTTTTTTAATAGACTGTTTTTATAATACTTTTGGATTTACAGGAAAAATGCAAAGGTAGTACAGAGAGTTCCCATATGCCTATGCCCAGTTTCCCCTCTTATTAACATCTTACATTAGTAGGGTACATTTATTATAATTCATGAACCTATATTGATATATTATTATTAACTAAAGTCCATAGTTTATTCAGATTTCTTCAGTTTTTACCTAATGTCCTTTTTCTGTTCCAGGATCCCATGCAGGATACCGTATCACCCTTAGCCATCACATCTTCTTAGGCTTCTCTTGGCTGTTACATTTTCGCAGAATTTCCTTGTTTTTAATGACCTTTTCACAAAATTCAACTCAAAATGATCACAGACCTAAGTATAGAACATAATGTATAAAATTTACAGAAGAAAACATAGCAAATCTATGTGATTTAGGGGTTTGGCAGTGAGTTTTTACATATAACACCAAAAGGACAATCCATGAAAGAAAAGTTGATGTTGGACTTCATTAAAATTTCTACTCTGTGACAGATATTGTTAAGAAAATGAAAAATGTATGGTCTGTATCTAGATTAACTTTTGCAGATGGACGTCCAGTTCTAGCACCATTTGTTGGTACAACTATGCTTTCTGCATTGAATGGCCTTTGCTCCTTTGTCAAAGATCAGTTGACTGTATTTGTGTGGGTTTGTTTCTGGGTTCTTTATTCTGTTCCATTGATCTGTGTGTCTACTCTTTTGCCAGTATCATGCTATCTTGATGACTGTAGCTTCATGGTAAGTCTTGAAGTCTGGTAGTGTCAGTCCTCCAACTTTGTTCTTCTTTAATATTGTGTTGTCCACTCTGGGTCTTTGCCTTTCTGTGTAAACTTTAGAATCGGTTTGTCGATATCCACAAAATAGCTTGCTGTGACTTTGACTAGGATTACCTTGAATCTATAGGTGAACTTGGAAAGAATTGACATCTTAATACTATGTCTTATAATCCATGAACACTGACTATCTCTCCATTTATCTAGATCTTCTTTGATTTCTTTCATCAGAGTTTTGTAATTTTCTGTATATCAACCCTGTGTACATTCTGTTAGATTTATATCTTAGTGTTGCATTTTTGGGTGCTACTATAAATGATATTGTGTTTTTAACTTCTAATTTTAATCATTTATTGCCAGTGTATAGGAAAATAATTGACTTGTGTATATTAACCTTCTATCCTGCCACCTTGTCATAATTACTAATTGGTTCTAAGAGTATGGATTTTTTCTGTTTCGTTTTGTTTTGGTCAATTCTTTGGGATTTTCTACATAGTTAATCATGTTATCTACAAACAAAGATGGTTTTATTTCTTCCTTCCCAATTTGTATACCTTTTATTTCCGTCTCCTGTATTATTGTAGTAGCTAGAATTTTTAGTATGATTTTGAATAGGTGTGGCGAGAGGAGACATCTTTGCCTTGTTCCCAATCTTAGGGTATAAGTATTCCAGTTTCTCACCACGAAGTATGTTAGCTGTAGTTTTTTGGTAGATGTTCTTTCAGGTTGATTTTTCATATAGAGAAAAATTGTTGGGATTTGCCGACCAGACAGTGTAGTTGTCTCTAGCTGCAAGAACTTCTGGCGGGGGGCCCTTGAGCCATTTAGAAATTAAGGGAGCTTGAGTATCTTTTACGAGGGCCAGAAATTAATCATTGGAGTCCTGATAAGGATCTGGAGCAGCCTACGTATCTCACTGGGGCCCACTTGCACTGAAAGAGAAAACATCTTGCTTATCTTCTTGCCCTCCCTCAGTATGTTGTTTGGGTTTTTCATCTGTAGACACAGGGAGCATGGTCCAGGGCGTGCTGGGGAACAGATGAATTCGCAGCCCTTGACACTCTGGACCCCACCTACTTATTTGCCCCTTGTTCTTCCCCGCATCTCCCCTGTGTGCACCCTGCATTCCCGGTGCTCAGACATAATCACGACTCTCTCAACACCTGCCCTGTTGGTCCACACTTTGCTGTTTATACACAAGATGTGCTTTTTGTGGGGCACCTGTGTCAGATGAAAATTTAAGTTTTTCAAAATCCAGTTCACCTGTCCCCCTTTCTGGGAATCCTTCCCAGTCTTCCACATCCAAAGTTATCCTTGTTCCCCCCGAGCTCCCACAGCCTCTAGTTACACGTCTCTCACCCCTGAGTGCAACATACTGCCCATTGTGTTTTTCTGTGCCTGCCCCTCCAACCACCTGTGAACAGATTGAGGCAAACTCATGTCAGATCCCCAAACCCTTATCCCCAGTGCTGACCCAAGGTCTGCTTCAGAGGAGGTGCCTGGTAATGTTTATTGGTTGAAGGAATGAAATTACTGGCCTTGCATAAATAGACCCTTTTGTACTCTTAGAAACCTCTCTCCATTCTTCTCACCATAGTTGTTTTCTACCTGGTGTTCACTGAGCACCTGTATATATATTCTGGAGTGTAAGAGATGCCTGCAGCTATTCAGTTTCTCATGGAAAAAAAGGAAAAGGAAATTACTATTCATCGCATCCGTCAACTTTATAATCCTGGTGTTTCATGTACTAGTTAGGTACCTAGAGGCACAGGAGGCAGAGTGTATACTGGAACAAAATGAGGGTTCTTTCAGCAGAGAAAAAAACAAAATCAATATTGGAGAGGAACTCAATAGTGTCAACTATACCCTTGGGTTTTTTTGTTTGTTTGTTTGTTTTTTGTTTTGTTTTAGTTGTTTTTTTTTTTTTTTGATGTGGACCATTTTTAAAGTCTTTATTGAATTTGTTACAATATTGTTTCTGGGTTTTTTTTTTGTTTTTTTTTTGTTTTTTTTATGTTTTGGTTTTTTTGGCCACAAGGCCTGTGGGATCTTAGCTCCCCGACCAGGGATCAAACCCACACCCCCTGCATTGGAAGGTGAAGTCTTAACCACTGGACCGCCAGGGAAGTCCCTATACTCTTGTTTTATACAGAATTGTTTTATACCGAACTTCAGAGAGGTTAAGTCACTAACATAAGGTCCCGTGGCTGATAAAAATAGAAGTAGGATTCAAATCTAGCTCTTTCAGACTCCAAAGCCCATCCGTGTACTTTTTCTGCTGCGCAGCTGGGTGCAGAGTCAGACTGTGTTTCCCAGAAAAGCCAAGCCCCCTCTCTCATGGTGAGCACTTCAGGAGTTGAAGCAATCGCCCTGCTCTCCCAAGCCCGACCTTCAGCTGGGCATTTAATCTGTTCATTAAGTTATGACTAATGGCGCCACGAGACACCGAGGGCTGCACATTCAGACCTAGTTTTAGATTGTTAGAGGCGGTTCGAGGGATAAACATCATATTCATATTCTATGCCGAGAAAATTCAATTGCAGCTCTTTCTCTTTCAGAGCATAAGGATGGCGAGGGGCTTCTGCTGGGTCCTGCTTTGGTTTAATAGAAATGAAACGTCCAAAGCATGCGGGCTGTTTTGGGAATGTGGCCACTAATGCAGCCCCACGGGGCGGGGGCCAGGCCTGAACTGGGCAGTTTGCATATTCACTTTTACAAACAGTTGGCTCCGAGTCAGCAGTTAATGGGATGGGAATGATGTTCCTGTACCAAATCATTTCCTGAAAAAAAAAAAAAACATTTCCAATTGCAAACATATCTCAGCCTTTCTTCTCGGGTTTGTTTTGTCTCTGTGAGTGAATTAAAGAGGCAGGGCAGAGGGGAGTGTTTCTTACTGGGGATTTTTCATCTGAAAACATTTTTAACAACAATCTACACAGAAAAAGAGATCCCGTTCAGACCCACCTTTATATTTGGCTGCAAATATTGCATTTCTAGTCACGCGTTAGAGGTGTAAATATCTCTATATTCACAAATTGGCTCTGGCTGTACAACAGTCTTCGGACAGAGGCAGCTTTTTTCTCTTTACAAAATGTATGCTGGAAATGCTGCCCTAGAAATGTGCCCACACACGCACACACAGGGTCAGGCCAAAATACAGTCTTTTCCCCTAAGGACAGGCTGAAATCCTTCTTTACATCCTATACACTGCTTTGCTAAATTGTGCTTCAGCTTACAACCTGTGCAGTGGAAGGGTGGTCTTAACTGTTTTTTTCATTTATTCAACAAATTGTTCTTGAGTGCTTACCATTTTAAGTAATAATAGCAAATAATTACATAGCTCTTACTAGTACCAGACACTCTCTAAGTGCTTTACATATATTAACTCATTTAATCTTCTCAACAACCCTAGGAGGTAGGCAATATTATTATCGTCCCCATTTGCAGATAAGGAAACTGAGGTATAAGAGGTTGATGAACTTGCCCAAGGTCACATAGCTAGTAAGTGATAGAGCCTGGATTTGACTCTAGGCAATCTGGCTCCTCTTTGGAGACTAAGAGCAAACAAAAGAGAAAAAGTGCCAGTCTTCCCACGGCTTACATTCTGTTAAGGGGGGATAGCTAACAAACGTAGAAATAATAGTTATTTCAGATCGTGATGAGTGCTATGGAGAAAATACAATACAAGAGGGAGGCAGGGGGCTAATCAGAGGGTCCTGTAGGAAGGAGTTGGGGTTTTATTCTGAGTATGATGGGAAGCCACAGGAAGGCTTAAAGCAGGAGAATGTATGATCCTGTTTATATCTTTATAGATCATTCTGACTGTGCTATAGGAAGTAGACGGGGGCGGGGAAAATGCATCAGAAAGCAGTGGGCTGGTTAGAAGGGGGTTCTGGTTATTTAGATGAAAGATAATGGGGACCTGAACCAGGATGATGGTGGTGGAGCTGGTGAGAAGTGGTTGGAATAGGGTCTAGGGTCCTGTTTTGGAGGTGGAGCCCACAAAACTTGCCGATGTATTGGCTGCAAATGGTGAGGAAAAGAAGTGAAGGGTGATTCCTCAGATTTTGGCTTGAACCCTTATGCAAATGGTAGTGCCATTTACTGAGGAGGATAAGAGTAGGGGATGAACAGGTCTTGATATAGTGTTGCTATGGTGAGGGTGAGGGTGCTGAAAATCACGAGTTCTGTTTTGGATGTGTACATTTGAGATCTCCACTAATAGACATAAGAGGAGACATTGAGTCTAGAGCTCAGGGTCAGGCCTAGGCTGGAGATTTTGTTTGTTTTTGTTTGTTTGTTTCTGGGTCTTGTTTTAATAATGGCTTGACTTCTGTTTTCACAACCCAGTGATGCTGGGTAAAATAAAACCAATAGAGAATAAATTAGGTCAAACTTGGTGGCTTTTGTACATGAAAAATATCTAGGAAGAGGCTTCATTTTTATCCTATCCCTGATTCTGTTGCCTTGAATTCACTTTTAGATAATTAAATCTTATTAATTTTAAAAATATATAATAAAGCATACATCAGGCTGGAGATTTAAACATGGGCATCATTTGGATCTATGGGATTACCTAGGACGGCGCCATCCAACTGAATCTCCTGTGAGGAAGTCTACATTCTCACTGTCCAATGTGGTACCACTTGCCCCTTGTGGGCCACTGAGCACTTGAAATGTGACAGGCGCAACTAAGAAACTGAATTTTTAATTCATTTAAATGTCAGTAGCCACATGTGGTTAATGGCTACTGTATTGGACAGCACAGACATGGCCGGGGGTGGTGGCGGGGAGCGGACACGGGAAGGAGAAATAGATGGCAGCGAGAGCTAGTCTCTTCAGTGGCCAGTAAACCCAGTCTCACACCCACACTGAAACGTGACTTTATTTCCATTGCCCGTTGCTTGCGTAGCAGTGCTTGTTAAGTAGTGGAAATCTTGCTTCTTTGTAAGAAACAGCCTGGAAAAGAAAGCAAACTGCTAGTCCTAGGAGGAGTGCTAGAAGACATTATAGAGTCTAACAGGAAGCAGTTGTTCTTCGCTGGAAAGCAAATGCAGTCCTATACCTGTAGAATCATTTAAACCTTGAAGGTGTCACTTACGTTTTTCAGTTATGTTTTATGGGGGTGGGGGGAATTATATAGAGTGGTGGGTGTCTGTGGATTTGGAGATTCAAGATGGTGACTGGCTGATATCCCATATGAATGTCAAGATCCCACAGCAACAGGACTAAATACCAGCTTCATAATGCGAGTTGTGTCCTTTAGGGCAGAGTGGGTTTCACTCCCTTTCTTAGGCAATCTTGTTCCCTGTCCAGCTGCAACAATCAGTGAGTTTGCTAATATGAAAGAACTCTTTGTAAGCAACTGCCTTGTGCTTAAGAGTTCTTGCAAGTATATGCTGGCAATCGGTGAGGCCATAGTCCATAAAAATAAATAAAATGGAAAGATGGGACATTGCTTTTACTAAAGGTTGATTGCAGCTGCCATATCAGCCCTTTAAGAACCCTTTGGTGATCAGTGCTTTCAGAGAAAATGGTCATTCTGTGCTTAACTGGTGCAAAGTAATTACTCAAACTGGAATTGAGTAGAGGTGAGGAGATTTGAGCCACTGCTTTTAGGAGAGGTAAAAATCCAAGGTAAGTGCTCAGCAAGGGTCCATCACACAACTGGTTTTGTGGTAGGGATTTTTATTTTTCACTAAGGCTTCATGTGAGGGTTCAGTGCATGGAGGGAGCAGGCTGGAAGTCTTTAGTGGTCATGGACCTCTTGTTATTTTTCTTGAGGACAGTGGAGTCATAGATTTCTAAGATTTGGGGAGTAAGAAAGAACTTACTGGTCATCCTGCCCAGCTCTTCATGTTCAGCTGAGGGAACGGGCCTGGAGAGGTGAGGTGCCTGGCCACAGGGCCCATGACTCCTTACAGCTGAAGGGACAGGTCCAGAGCCCAGGGAGAGGCCAGAATGAGGTACTCTCAAGCAGCAGCTGGGGCCAGGTAAAGGAGGGAGGCGGGATAATCAGAAAAATACTCAGGGAAGCCGAATCAGGAGAGAAGTCAGAGGAGGGTTGAACTGAGGATGGAAATGATCTACAACATACATGTAGCCTCAACGTGGGGACCTCGTTCATCCAGTCAACAAAGAGTTGTCAGGCACACGCTGCACCAGATGGCAAGCCCTGGAAGGAGGGACAGGCAGGAGGCAAGGGCAGAGACTTAAGAGAAACTGCAGGGCCCACCTCACTTCTGTTTATCCCGAGATCATTTCCGAAAGGAGGCAGATTTCTGTGCCCTATTTCTCCAGGAAAACGAGTGAGGTGACGGTCAGAAGAGGTGAGATGAAGGGGACAGTTTGGTCCTTTTTAGCAAGGAGAGGCAGGAATCAGATGCAGGCTGAGCCACAGCTATAGGCTAACCTTGGTGCTTTTATTTCTCAATCCACATTGATACGGAACACGACTGTTACGAGCCCCACCCCTTGTTGTCTGTGGGCTACAGTGTGACTCTGTGCTTCCTTCTTGCAGTGTCAGAGCTTCAGGAGGAGGGCATGAACGCCATCAACCTGCCCCTCAGCCCCATCCCCTTTGAGCTGGACCCTGAGGACACAATGCTGGGTAACGGGGTCTCTTGTTCTCTGGGTTAGCCTAATGCCTTCAGGTGGGACCACCCCACTGACTGTCTTTTCTTTTTAAAGAGGAGAACGAAGTGCGAACAATGGTGGATCCCAACTCACGCAGCGACCCCAAACTTCAAGAACTGATCAAGGTAAGAGGAAGTTAGAAGGGGCTTCAGGTGCCTCCCAGACTCAACAGGTGTCTCTAGACCACGCACCCTGTGCAGGCACCACACGAGCCACTGCGGAGAGAATAGAAAGGCATGGCAGTCCCTGCCCACAGGCAGCTCGCGGTCCAGTAGGTGGACATCGACAAGTTAACAGAAGTGGGACATGACAAGTGCCCAACGAATGGCGTTGACCATAAGCACCGGAGAAGTTAGCGCAAATAAGTTCCCATTTGCCAGGATCCTAGAGCTCACACAGTCCTTTCACCACTTTTCTCAAGGACCCTGTGAAGTAAGATCTAGTATCATCCCCATTTTACATATGAGGAAACTGAGACTCAGAAAAGCCAGATGGTTTGTTTATGGTCACAGCTGAGTGGAGGAGATGGGGTTCAAACAGAAACGAATGAGATGAAATGAAATACTGTGCATAATGTACTTGGCACAGTGGCTGACAAATGGTCACCCTCAAAAAATGTTCATTTCATCCCCCTTCTGATTCCTTGTCCTGTGTCCTTCTTCTTCAGCTTCTTCAAGCTGCACTTAGAACAAAAAGGTACTGGGTGCCAGAGTGATTCGTTCAAAATGCAAATCTGAATATATCATTTTCCTGTTCAAAACCTGTATGTAGTTTCCTCTAAGAACTGCAGGTTGAAGCCCACAGTCCTGGGGGTGGTGTTTGAAGCCTCCATGCTCTGGCTGCCTCTTTAACCTCAGATAATCCCTGCCTGGCAACACAAGGACACCGGATCTGTTCGCCTTGGCTTCCCGTACACGCCTGCGCACCGTGCTTGCTTCGGCCCTGCCACCACCAGGCCTTTGGTCATGCAGTCCCTGTGCCCAGGGGCTCTACCTGCTCTTCCCCTGAAGCCAAAGTTGGGTCACATCCTCCAGGAAGCTTTCTCTAAACCCCAGGGCTGTCACTCAGCCCCTCTGTGTGCTGCTGTGGTTCATGCATTTAGTTCTGTCACTGTAGTCACCACATGGCATTACAACTATTCATGTACTTCTCTGTCTCCTTCGCTAAATGGTGAGCTGCTTGGGGTTAAAGATTCTCTCTTTTTTTCATCATTGTACGCCCAGGATCCAGCACAGAGTATGACATACAGCAGGTATTAATAAATGCTGGGTGGGTAGATGTTGGATGTATGGATGCACGCATGGTTGGATGGATAGATGGATGGATGGTTGAGGGAGAGAGGGAGGGAGTGGGAAGGAAGGTAGGGGAAGGGGAAGAGAGGGGAGGGAAGGCGAGGGGAAGGAAGGAGGGAGGAAGGGAGCAAGGAAGCCCCTGCCTTAGGGCAGTAGAACAATGTGCTTTGAAGGCACAGGGCTCCAGCCAGGGATGGAAACCTAGCCCAGCTCCCACCTGTGTTGTAAAGGCAATTACTTCTGCCAAGTCAAAGAAGTCAAACACAAAAGATGATGTTCCACATAAGTGAAATTGTCAAAAAGGCAAAACTGTAGTGGTTGCCTGAGGCCTGTGATCAGGGCAGGGGACAGAGCACAAAGAAACCAAAGGAACCTTCTTAGGGCTAGGGAACTGTTCTGTGTCTTGATTGTGGTGGTGGTTACACAACCGTGTACAGTGACCAAAACTCATCAAACTATGTACTTAAAATTAGTTAATTTTATTTTATATAAATAATATCTTCATAAGCAAAACAAGAGGTTAAAATTAAAAAGGCAATGGCCTTGTGCAAACTTCAGTTTCCTTACCTGATGCTACCTGCCTCTCGGGTGTTGTGTGGATTACTTGGGTGAGGCATCACCTGGAATGCCTCTGCTGGATGCCTGGTGCACGGAGGACTCTCAGGGAATGACGGGGGCCAAGATACAGACCAGGTAGGAGACTGCACAGCCCCGCTGAGAGGGAGCCTGGTGCGGGGAAGAGAGCGTGTGCTTTGGAGCGAGGTGGACAAGAGCCCGATTCCTGTCTCCGCTCACAGTTAGCTCTGTCCTTGGGCAGATACGTTTACTTCTGTGTTTGATTTCCCCTCCTGAACACAGTAACCACCTGGTCAGATGTCACAACGGGAGAGTGCTTTATTTATGAATAAAATCTGCCCTTACTGACCGTTTGGTTCTTGCCGCACGTAATTTTTTTTTTTTTTTTTTTTTGGCTACTCTGCACGGCATGCGGGATCTTAGTTCCCTGACCAGGGATCGAACCCGTGCCCCCTGTAGTGGAAGCGCGGAGTCCTAACCAGTGGAAGCGCGGAGACCACCAGGGAATTCCTGTAATTCTTTTCTACCACCTAGTGTGGGAGGTATCTTCAACCTCAGTTATAGAGGTGGGGAATCAGAGGCTCAGAGCAGATAGCTAGCTTGCCTTAGATTCATAGGTCACAGAGGTACACACACAGAGGTCCATGGATGACAGAGGTACACACACACACACACACACACACAGATGTCCATAGATCCCAGAGATGCGCAAATTAATTAGTAGGTAAAGTGGGGTTTTCAACCTCAGTTTGCATAACTCCAAAGCCCATACTCTTGCCGGTACAAAACCACACAGCCAAGCACTGTGCGAACGTTGCTTGCCATTCGGGAAAGGAATGGTAGCGGCCAGAGGTATTAGCAGAGACACGGGTGCCATCAGCACTAGAAGAGCTCATACCTGAAAGTTAACAGGGCCACTGGGGCTCCCACTCACAGCTTGTCCACATACTGGGTCATTTGGATAGTTCTGTTCCTTTCAAAATATGAAGTTCATTTAAATTTTAACTGTCCAGGATGAGAAAGCTGGTCTGTAAGAAAATACCCCATGACTCTTCTCTTATTCTCTCTCTCTCTGTGTAGGTATTAATTGACTGGATTAATGATGTTTTGGTTGGAGAAAGAATCATTGTGAAAGACCTGGCTGAAGATTTATACGATGGTCAAGTCCTGCAGAAGCTTTTTGGTAAGAGGAGAGTTGAATATTGCAGTGGGTGTCTTTAATCTCCTACTTTAGAGTTGTTCTCCGTCCACAGCAGTCCACCTGGAATGGAATAGGAATGGGTCCTGCGTGGGATAACAGATCAGTTAGATGTCCTCTTGGGATGTTTTACATGAACGCATTGCAAAGGGAGTCTTTGTGACCAGATGGGGCTACTCCCCCTCACAGCCGAGGGTCATCAGCATGGAAAGACCCCACCGTACACTGGAATACATGCCTCACCCTCTCCAGAAAATTGTGCTCCTGTGACCTCTGTAGGTCTATTTACATGTGTGTGGAGATGCATGTATGTGTTTGTGTACCGCTCTCCTATGGACCAGTGTGTATGTATGTGTGTTTGTGTGTGTATGTGTACCTCTGTGATCTATGGCCCCGTGTGTTTGTGTGTGTGTGTGTGTGTTCCTCTGCGTATCTCTCTCTAGGTTGGTGCAAGTATGCGCTTTGTGATGCTTGGCCCCTGTGCGTCTCCAGGTAACTTGCATCTGGAAGGGTATGTGTCCCTGTATCCATTCATAGCTGTTGTGTGAAAGTGTGGAGGAGGCGGGGACGGGAGACTTCAGGGTGAGCTTGGTGATGACAGATTCAACTTGACTGGATTTGGACTTCCCCTCTCTGCGCCCCACTTTCTCTCATCCTAACCACTGCCCCAAGTTCTAGACTTTCATTCTTAGCTGCCCACTCCACTCGGCACCTCCACCTGCGTGCACCTCACGCTGAGCTCATCCACTTTCCTGAAGATGTTCCTGCCCCTCTGAGTGACTAGAACCCCTTCCCTCTTCCTTGCCCCCCCATGGCTGTGGGGCGGGGCAGGGGGGTCTCCAAGGCCCGTTTCTTGCTCAGAATTCTCTCCCGCATCCCTCCTCCCTGCAATTTTCACTTGTCTGAACTGTTGAAACAATTTCCCAACTCACCTCTTTGCTTCCCATCTCACCTCCTCCAACCTGTTCCCCACACAGCTAGCTGAGGAATCTTTTTCAATTGCAAGTCTCATCTTGCCAGTACTCACTCTCCCCTACCTGTGGGACAAAGTCCAGGCCTATTAGTACAACATTCAAAACATTTCATCATCCGATCCCCAGCTGTCTTGTCAGCCTCACCTCTGACCACTCACACACGTGGCTCATGCATGTAAAGTGCTTAGAACAGCACCTGATGCGCAGTGAGTGCCCAGTCAGTGTCTTTCGTCATTTCCTTGGTGGTTTTGTTATGTTTATGAACACCATCACCACATTATGACATACGCCGGGCATATCCTCACCTCTCTACTTTTGCACTTGCTATTCCTTCTGCCTTTAGGGCCCTTCTTCCTCCTTTACCCACCGAGGCAAACCATTATTGCTCATCCTTCCAATATCTACAGTCAACTGAACGTGCCTCCCTCTCATGCCCCTCACAACCCAGTCACATCTGGAAGAGAGAGTCATGCTGTCGTCTGTGTTCCCTCAGAAATAGATACACACACATGTATACATAACATGCATGTCTTTATTACATGGATACACATGCATGTACATAACATACATGCCTTTATTATATAGATACACATAGACATATACATAACATACATGCCTTTGTTATGTAGATACACAGACGTATACATAACAATGCTTTATTATATAGACACACACAGACATGTATACATAATATACGTGGCTTTATTATTATAGGATATTCCATGTTGTTTGTAGCTGTTTACGTAAGTGTATGTGGGCTTCTCAAGGAAAGGAACCTCTTTGCATTTATTTATCCAGTCTTCTCCAGTACTAACATGTTGCCCAGCACTTAATCAATGTATATTGAATGAATGAATGAATAATATAAAATCTAGTAATTTCTAGGAAGCTAAGCCGATTCGGTACTCAAACGTCAGTATTAATGAGTGTTCATATCTAAAGGCTTGTAAATGCAACTGAACACGGAGAGGAATGAAACATCTTTGGCACATGCAGATGTGAAAAAGCCGTGAGCCTCACTGAGTATCTCTCCTAGTGACTATAGCTTTTAACCCCGCCAGCAAATTTCTAGTCGGGATCTGAAACTGTCTGGAAGTGTTCTACGCTGGGCTTTGAAAGCAGGGGTGGAACATGGCTGTGCAGTGATGGAACGTGGTCATGAGCAATCTCACCTCCGGGAATGGTTACAAAACTGTCCAGCATCATCCGTGCCGCCCCAAGTCAGGCATCAAGTACAGTCAGGTTAGATCATCTCAGATCTCAATGTTCATGTTGAAAATGTGATTCACAGCGGAGATGATGCCTCTTTTGTCAACTTAAGTGTAGAACCGTTGTAGGTCTAAGGCTAGACATACACATTCAAAAGCTACAGGCAGAGTACCCAGTGGAGAGAACTAGTTTGCAGTTGAAAATATGTGTCAGGAACTCCTGGGAGGAATCAGTCTGGAGATGGAGTTTTGGATGACCCCTGTGACCTTGAGTTCCCCTCTGGCTATTTTTCTTTCCTCTTTCCCAACCACGTTTCTCAAAATAATGTTTGGCACTCCCTGTTCTGCTTTCCCACCACTGAGCGTTCACTCCTTAGGTACAGGCTGGGTGCCACCGCCTTCCCATCAACTTTTCCTTCCCAGGTCACCAGTGTCAATTGAGAGCTCTTCTTACGCAGTGGCATTTGACACTACTGAACATCTCACCCCCCCTACCCCAGCCTGACGGTTTCTGTGACCTCATGCTCCTCGGGTCCTCTTCCACCTCTGACACCCACTTCTCAGTCCTCCTCGTCTGTTCTTCTTTCTGTAATGGTTGGGGTTCCTCCACCTTCCATCCTTGGCCCCCTTCTCTTTTTCTTTCATACCCTCTTCCTGGGTGATTTCATCCACACCTATAGTTTCAACCATCAGCTATATGATCATCATTCTCAGGTCTCTATCTCTGGAATGGCTTTCTCTTTGAAGCTGTAAGTAAGGTTATCTTTCACCTGCCCACCTGGCTGTCACACAGGCACCTATAACCAGCCTGCCCCAAACTGAGCTTATCTTCCTCCTCCCCAAGCCCAATCTGTTTTCCACCTTGAGGAATGCTATTATGACCACAGACTACAAACCTGGGGGTCATCGTGGGTAGCTCCTTCTTCTTCCCTCATCTTCTGTTACTCACAGTTCTGACAACTGTGTTCCCATATATGTGTGTGTGTGTGTCAAACCGTCCCATTTGTTTTTTATTTTTTTTGATAAATTTATTTATTTATTTTTGGCTGTGTTGGGTCTTCGTCTCTGTGCGAGGGCTTTCTCTAGTTGCGGAGAGCGGGGGCCACTCTTCATCACGGTGCGCGGGCCTCTCACTATCGCGGCCTCTCTTGTTGCGGAGCACAGGCTCCAGACGCGCAGGCTCAGTAGTTGTGACTCACGGGCCCAGCTGCTCCGTGGCATGTGGGATCTTCCCAGACCAGGGCTTGAACCCGTGTCCCCTGCATTGGCAGGCAGATTCTCAACCACTGTGCCACCAGGGAAGCCCCAAACCGTCCCATTTCTTAATCAGTTAGTACACGTGCAGCACTTGGAGAAGTGCCTGGCTCACTGTGTGCTAGGTCAGGGGTGGCTTTCAACAATATTTTCCAGCCCCACTGCTTCCTCCTTAGCTCAGAACCTCATCATTTGTCTTAACTTCTCTGGCTCCAAAATCCTTTTCTCACATTAAGCTGTTTCCTGCCTTGGTAGCACTCTGAAGTTCTCCCAGATCTTCTTTATATTTCACTATTTGTCTTAACACTTAAACCCATAGCCCATTTGTCAGTGTTTCTTTAAAACTTTTTTATTTTGAACTAATTTTATTTATTTATTTATTTATTTATTTATTTAATGTTATTTATTTTTGGCTGCGTTGGGTCTTCTTTGCTGTGTGTGGGCTTTCTCTAGTACCTGCGAGCAGGGGCTACTCTTCGTTGCAGTGCGCGGGCTTCTCATCACGGTGGCTTCTCTTGTTGCGGAACGCGGGCTCTAGGCACGCGGGCTTCAGTAGTTGCGGCACATGGGCTCGATAGTTGTGGCTCGTGATCTCTAGAGGGCAGGCTCAGTAGTTGTGGCACACGGGCTTAGCTGCTCTGCGGCATGTGGGATCTTCCCGGGCCAGGGCTCGAACCCGTGTCCGCTGTATTGGCAGGCAGATTCTTAACCACTGCGCCACCAGGGAAGCCCCTTGAACTAATTTTAGACTTATAGTAGAGCTGCAGAGACAGTCCAGAGAGTTCCCGCCTCCCCTTACTCAGCTTCCTCTAATGTTAGCATCTTACCAACCACAGGGCAAGCATCAAAACTAAGAAATTAACCTCGGGCTTCCCTGGTGGGACAGTGGTTAAGAATCCACCTGCCAATGCAGGGGACACGGGTTTGAGCCCTAGTCCGGGAAGATCCCACATGCTGCGGAGCAGCTAAGCCCGTGCGCCACAACTACTGAGCCCACGCGCCACAACTACTGAAGCCTGCGTGCCTGGAGCCCGTGTTCCACAACAAGAGAAGCCACCGCAATGAGAAGCCCGCGCACCTCAACAAAGAGGAGACCCTGCTCGCTGCAACTAGAGAAAGCACGCACGCAGCAACGAAGACCCAATGCAGCCAAAAACAAATAAATAAAAGTGAATAAATTTTTTAAAAAAAGAAATTAACCTCAGGACAATGCTTAATTGAATCACAGGATTTATTTGGATTTCACCAGTTTTTACATTCATGTCCTTTCTCAGTTCTAGGAGGTAACCCAAGATGGCCCATTACATTCAGTTGTCACATCTCCTGTGTCCCTTCCTGTTTGGGATAGTCTTTCCTGTCTTTCATGACCTTGGCGCTTTTGAAGCGGACTGGTTAGTTATGTTGCAGAATCTCCCCCAATTTGGGTCTGTCTGATGTATTCTCACGATTAGAGTAAGGTGATATGTTTTGGGGAAGGACACCATGGAGTTGATGTGTCCTCAGGGCATCATATCAGGGCAGACACAATGTTAACATGTCTTATCACTGCTGATGTTAACATTGACCACTCGGTTAAGGTGGTGTCTGCCAGATTCCTTCACTGTTAAGTTGCTATTTTTCTCTTTGTTATTAATTTATTTGTGAGGAGATACTTTAAGACTCTGCAAATATCTTGCTTCTCCTTACACTCCTCCCACTAATTGTAATTGGTGGAGCATGTCTGCCGGTTATTACTGTGGTGGCCTAGTGGAGGTTTTCTATTTTCCTATTCCTTCCACATTTATTAATTGGAAGTCTTCTGTAAGGAAGAGTTGTCCCTTGTCCCCCATTTACTTATTTATTTACATCAGTATGGATACAAAGATACTTATTTTATACTTTAGGTTATCATCAATATTATCATTATTCATGTTTTGCTCATATACTTCCCACTTTGACCACTAGGAGCTCTTTCAGGTTGGCTCCTGGGCACTTCCTGGGCATGCTGCCCCATATTTTTTTTTCTTAGCACTTCTTTACTTTCTCATATTATAAGATGCTCCAGGCTCATCTTATATTTCACTTTTACTCTGGCCCTAGAATCAACTACTTCTCCAAGGAGCCCCAGTTTCTTTTATTAGAGAATGGTGTTTAGAAATCAGTATCTGGGCACATTACTTGGTGTTTTTAACTGGCTACCTGTCACACAAATAAACATCCATGTATAGGTACGGTACTATTACCCGGTGGTACTAAGATGAAGCAGGCATGATCATCTCCAGAAATTCAGCTTCAAATTGTACTGGGGCTGGGCATGGAGAGTAGGAGGGGGCTGAGTTTGGGATTAGTAAACTAACTATGAAATACTGGCATTTAGAAAAAAATAAAAATGGCATAGCGACCTTCAGGAGTCCAGATATGCCGAGTCACATCTCGGGAGCAGGATATGGACCTGGAATCCAGGAAACCATGCTGATGACATCATGGAGCAAGGACTCAACCCAGAAATGAGCAAGATGCCAAGGCAGGGACCTCTGGGCCAGAGGTGCGTGTGTGTTATTGTTAGGGTGAAGTTCTGAAGAGTTGAGCATCCCTGAGATGACAGGTAGACTGTCTGGCGGGGTGCTCTCTGATCATGAGCTCTGAGAGGGCGGCATCAAACCTGCTGCTCCTCTGTGTGGCCAGATGCTACTTGCTCAGCATCAGTGCCCGGTCTACTTGCCCTTCTTTTTTTTTTTTTAATTTTATTTTTTAAAATTTATTTATTTTATTTATTATTTATTTTTGGCCGCGTTGGGTCTTCACTGCTGTGTGCGGGCTTTCTCTAGTTGTGGTGAGCGGGGGCTAATCTTCGTTGTGGTGCGTGGGCTTCAGTAGTTGTGGCTTGCAGGCTCCAGAGCGCAGGCTCAGTAGTTGTGGCACACGGGCTTAGTTGCTCTGCGGCATGTGGGATCTTCCCAGACCAGGGCACGAACCTGTGTCCCCTGCATTGGCAGGCGGATTCTTAACCACTGCACCACCAGGGAAGTCCCTACTTGCCCTTCTGAGTCCCTAGGCAAGTCTGGGAAATTCTTCTGGTGCAGCCTCCCCCAGGTCCTTCTTTCTGAGCTGCCTAGCCCAGCTGCCCACTGCTGCCTCTGTTCTCTGCGTCTTCCCTCTTGCCCTGGCAGCATATCTGAGTTGAGGTTTTCCTGAAAGCAGATGCTGAAACAAGGACTTGAGTGGAGGAAGTTTATGTGAGGGGTGATCTTAGAAAGTACAAGTGATCAAGTGGGGAATGTAAGAGAGGAAGAGAAACACCATTCAGGGTGCATTGATAAGGATGACAGCTCTGTTTGCAACCAGGGCTCAGGGCTGCGGGGGTCCCTCTGAGAAACAAGGTGACACCACCCCTCAATCACCCTACTCAGGACAGGGAGCAGGGACATTTGCCCTATGGCTCCCATCACTGTGTGGTTGAGGATTGTGTAGGAATTAAGAACCCCTGGATTGTACTCCTGGTAGAGAAGGCGAGCGCTTCGGGGCCGGAGATAGGAAACGTCAGCTTGCTGAGAGCTGCCTGCCGCGGCAGGTGAATGCAGGGAACTCAGGGAAGGGGTATCAGCATCATCCAGGAAGACCAGAGGGTGCAACTTCTACTTTAAGGACTGCTCCTCCCGACACTGGCCATTTCTCTGTACCATTGGTGTCGCCACCTGGGAAAAGTCAGATGCTGGCCACTTTGGCCTGCCTCTTTATGGTGCCCACCCCCATCCTCTCATGACAATGGCTCCAGCCCTTTCCAAACCTCAGAACAAAAACTTCCCACCCCCAAGAATGAAGAGGAAGTTTCTCCCTAGCCCCTGACGGAAATTCACCTCATCTTTTATCCCAGGATTAGCCTCTTCTCAGGGCGACTGATAGATGCAATATCCTCAGTTCCCCCGGGTATTCTTTTACCCCAGTGCACCAATAACAAAGTCCCAGAATGGTTTGAAGTTGGGACACATTTCCCAGCGTCTCAGCATGCAGGTGCATCCATGGTCACCTTGCTATATTTGCATCCCCAACATCACATCCCCTAGGCGGTAGATGTGACTGAGTGAGAAAGGCGGGAGGCAAAGGATTCTAGGGAAATGCCTATCCCAGGTCATCATTTCATTTGACCATGGACTGCTGCCTGTTTCCTATTGAGGTTTCCTGACTTGGGACAGCTCTGCAATTTGCCTTATGGCATGTTAGATTCCCCTGATCCTAATCTTTGAACATGTGCGTGTAACTGGGAACAGAAAAGGCCTTTTCTGAGGGATGGAAGTCATAAGGCTCTCCCTTCTGGTTTTCGCAATAACATATGACTGAAACAGGGTATGTTCTTCGGGCATGAGACCAGGAAGGGTCCCTTGGACATAAAGGCTCTGCAGGAGGGTTTTTTGTTTTGTGTTGGGTATGTGTGTGTCGTTCATTTTCCCTGGTAGACCCTAAAGAGTACATCTTACACTGACCTTAATCTAGTCAATTAATATTCGTCAAGCAATAGCCATTTAATTTGCTATGTCCTACTGCTGAGTTTAGGGATATGGATGTAAATACATCACAGCACCGCCTTTAGGTAGCTCACAGCCTGGTACTATGAAGGGCTGTGGGCTGTCAAGTTGAAGATTTGGAAAGGCATCATGAAAGAGGTGGCATTTTGAATCAGGCCTTCTGGAAGGAGCAGAGTTTCAGCCAGATGAAGGAAGACAAGAACATTCTAGTAAAAAATGTTGCTGGTAAGCACCTGTGGATTTCAGTGTGAGTGGAGAGAGAGTGTTATAGAGACAGGAGCACATGGGTAGGTGATCATCAGCATTGGTTGAGTGGGGTGTGGGGCTAACAAAGAAGATGGGAACCAGCACCCAGACCTTGGTTTCTAACACCGGTCTCCAATAATAGAAACCAGGGCTTCTGGAGTATCAGCAGACTCTAGGACTGGAGCAGGGCATACAGATGAGCCTGGAGCATCTTGCAGTGCCAAAGAGAGGCACTAAGGGAAAAAAAATATATCTATGGGGCAGCATGTTGAAAGTGTTCAGGGCCCATCTGAGAGAGCTCCCAATGGCTAAAGGTGGAAATTTGAGCAAGAAGATGAGTAACAATAATATTGGATTATAACCCAAAGTCTAAAATAAATATCCTTAAGTCCATATTGATATCAATAAATAGCTGAATAAATAAATGAGGGAGAAGAGACAAATCTTCTTTACAGAGTAATTTCAAATAAGTTATTAATTTATAACTCCTTCAAGGAAGTAGAAGTTAACTCCCCATCCCTGAAGTGGACTGGATTTAGTGACTGGCTTCCAATGATTAGTGTATGGAGTGGAGGAACCTCGTACAGACACTACTTTGGCCAAATCAAAGTTAGCGTCACCATTGATAAGTCACGTTGATAGCATGTGCCCTTGATAGGATGCGATGAAAAGGGCACTTCACCTCTGTGGTCTTCCTCTCCAAAATCCCCAGTCTAACCATGAGAAAAATATAGGAAAAACCCAGTACTCTTCAAAACTGTCAAGGTCTTGAAAAACCAGGCATCTCTGAAAAAATGATCCTAGAACAGAAGACATGAGGTAGGTAATGACGAATAGGTGTGAATGGAAAAAGGATGTTAAGGAAAAACTAGTGAAACCCAAATAAATATGGAGTTTAGTTAATAGTCATGTACTAATGTCAGTTCATTAGTTGTGACAGATGTACTGTAGTAATGTAAGAGGTTAACAATAGGTGAACCTGGATTTAGGATATGTAGGAACTATCTGAACTGCCATTTCAGCTTTTCTATAAATCTAAAAACTATTCTAAAATGAGAAATTTGTTTAAAGAAAGATGAGCTTGCATTATAGAGGACCTTGCAATAAAAATTTTAGACTATATTCAGTGCCCAGTGGTAACTGCTGATGGCTTGTGAGCAAAACACCATGATCAGAAATAGGAGCAGCAGGAGGGTTGCTCAGAGGCAGTAGAGGAAATGCCAGCAAGGCATCCTTTTATAAGATAGTAATGGTGTCGAACTAGAGGAGTGGCAGTATAGATGGGGAAAAGCTTTAAGAGAACCTAGTGATGTAGGGAATGAGCAGCTGAAGTAAACCAGGCTGACCCTAAGTGATGGATGTTAAATAGGGATGATTCCATGAGTCCCTGGAAGAGCAGCATCTTGAAGGGTTTGGTCGTATTGGTTTTGAGAGTCGCTTCCCTACACCCAAAAAAGTACTTAGGCTGAAGTAGCAGCTATGCTAAAATTGAAAGAGGAATGAAGAGAAAGAAAGGAGATCTGAGTTCCAATCCTGGTTCTGCCACTAAAACATTTCTCTGCAGCTCAGGTCACTCTTCTGTAAAACCAGGAAGATGGCCTGTGCAACTGTACAGCTGAGCTGTTCAATACAGTACCCACTAACCACATATAGCTATTAAAAGTAATTAAAATTAAAAATTCCTTTACTTAGTCACACCAGCTACATTTCAAATGCTCCCTAGCCAAATGTGTCTAGTGGCCACCATATT
Organism: Balaenoptera ricei; assembly: GCF_028023285.1. NCBI lineage: Eukaryota > Metazoa > Chordata > Mammalia > Artiodactyla > Balaenopteridae > Balaenoptera > Balaenoptera ricei. The sequence goes on from NC_082646.1 coordinate 69,868,659, forward strand.
GAATAGTGCAGAAATGAGCATTTCCATCATAGCAGAAAGTTCTTTTGGACAGCACTGCCCTAGGTATTGCTATGATAGTCAGTGATTCTAAGATAATTGAAGATAATGTATACTGGTATTCTTAAGCTGGACGAGATATTTTCTGGTCTCTGAAAAACTCAAAAGCTGCATGAAAGTCTTTTTATTCTTATTCTTTTGTTTATAAGTAGTAGAGAAGCTCCCTAGAGTGTGTTACTAAGTAAAAAAAGTATGGTGCAGTACTGTGTGTATATATATGTCACTGTGCGTGTGCATTAAGAGACACATCTAATGATTGAGTATGTAGAGAATATCTCTGGTAAGTCACAATAAACTCTCTATGGTGTGGAACTAGGGAACTTGGGACTGCAATAGGAAGAGGGGACTTAATTCTCACAGCTTGAAGTTTTTCCATGTTTGTATATTCTCAATTTTATAAAAAATGGTAGAGTACATATGTAAATTTCAGTAGCAAAACTGAATCTATCGGTGGATGTCAAATAATACTTCATACATTTCAACAGCTATCCCAAGTAAAATAGGAAGAAAAGGAAACCACCTAAATATGATAAAGACCATTTATACAAAACCTAACAGTGAACACATTACATAGTGAAATATCAAAGACATGGTATTAGGAACAAGTCAGAGATGATGGCTATCATCACAATTATAAGTGTTTTGGATATACAAGCTAATGTCGTAAGATAAGGAAATAGATTTTCAGGTTGAACATTATGGCTAACTAAATGTTCAAGCAAATCCTCTTGGTCTGCATAGTTTAAAAATCTGGATAAGCCTTTAAAAATATATTTTTGTATTGCATGGCTAAGCTGGAAGGGAAGGAAATCCTACTGATGCCAAAAACAACAAGGAAGTGTAAATCCAGTAAAATAAATGTTAATTTCTAATGGCCTAATTAGCCTGAGGTTTAATGGTTCACACTTACAGGGCCAAGACACAAAGCCTGAAGTCTGAAAGGAAGGGGAATTGAATCAGAGACCCCTGAATAGAGCCAGTGTCTCTGAAGGGTAGCACTTTCAGTGGGTAAAGTAAAACAATCTTGTCCCACAGAGAGGGGCAGTAAGGATAAATGTCTATCTCAGCCTTGGATATGAATGGAACAGGACAAAGAAGAAGTCTGCACTGATAATTCCTTATCATCAAATGTCTGTACTCACACAGATTTTAGGACTAGGATTCACAGTACTTATGTGGCTTTAAATGCCCCAAGCTGAAAATGTAGTTAAAAGTTGTTCCAAGTTATTAGTGTTCCCCAAGGCAGAAGGGAACATATGCCTCTTTAAAGGAATGAACTTTAAACCCAGGCCACAAAAAATTCCCAGAGATAAAATTCCAAGGCAAATGAGCTCAAAATCAGAAATCAACAAACACATGAAAGGAAGCCACCACGGGCAGCATCAACCAAAACAATAAACTGCAGGTTCATCCCACAAATGCTATGGATATTAGCAATTGATCAGTTATGGAATAGAAAATATATTTAATATGTCAAAATAAAAGTTTTAAGACTATTGAAAGGATGATAAAAGAACAAGTAACTATAAAAATTGGACAGGCAGATATGAGAGAACTAAATAGAACTTCTAGAAATGGGAAAAAATGGAATAATGAAATTAGAAACCTCAATGGATTAGATGCAGCTGAAGAAGAAATTGATGAGCTGGAAGATGGCATTGAAGAAATTACCCAGAATGCAGTATTAGAAAGACAATGGAGTGGAAAGTGAGAATTAAAAGACATAGAGATTAAGAAAATCCAACATATGGCTAATTGGAATTCTAGCAGGAGAAAAGAAAGAGAATGGAGTATAGTCAATATTTAAAGACATAATGAATTAAAAATTTTCAAAATTGGTGAAAGATATGAAGTCTCATATTCAGGAACCTCAGGGAATCCCAAACAGGATAATTAACAAGAGAACTTCATAATGATACCTAAGAACACTGAAGACAAAGAAAAGATTAAAAGCAGAGAGAAAAAAAGAGATTACCTATAAAGGGACAACAGACTGAAAGCTGTCTTTCCTCAGGAACAATCAAATCCCAAAGCTTTTGGAATGATATTTTCAAAGTGCAGAAAAAATATTGTTAACTTACAGGTTTATATCCAGGGGAAAAAAAAAAAAACCAAAAAACCTTTATTTTAAAAATGGGGAAAAAAGGCATTTTAAGCAAACATGAAGTGAGAGGGTTTACTACCAAAAGACCCTCACTAAAAGGAGTTTCTAAAGGGTGTTCTCCACAAAGAAGGAAAGTGACCCCCCCCAAAAAAAAGATCTGAAATGCAGCAAAAAATGAAGATAGAATCAGAATCCCAGACAACTAAGGCACTTAAGTCAGGAAGAGTGATTTGAGTTAGACTGTGCTGAGGTTCTTGTATTATTTAGTATGTGAATAAAGAGACTAATTAACTTAGGACTCTGTTAAGTTAAATACACATGATAAATTTTCTAGGGAAGCCACTAAGATAATAAAACAGTGTATAACCTCCCTACTTTTAATGGGGAGAAAATGAAATGAGAGGGAATAGAAACCTTAATCTAAGAAGCAACAAGGATGGAAGCAGGACATAAAGAATCAGAAAAGTAGAGTAGTAAAAAGTTTAAAATAAGTTGGTAGAAGTGAATCCAAGTATATTCGTAAAGGCAATCAATGTAAATTAGCTTTATACATTTAAAAGACAAAGATCGTCAGATTAGATAACAAAATAAAATCTTGCTGTATGCTCTTTACTAGAGATAGTCTTAGTACCATGAAGACACAGAAGGGTTGAAAGAAAAAGAATGGAAGTAATCATATACACTAGACTAATACTAATTAAAAGAAAGCTGTTGTAACTATTTTAATATCAAATGAAATAGACTAAGGCAAAAAGCATCACTTCAGCAAATCTCTACATATTAATGAGACTAAAATTACTAGGAAAATATGGACATTTTAAACCTAACACACTTTTGTGCATTAAATATATAAAAATTAAAAATGTCAGTCAGAATTACAAGAAGTTGACAAATCTGCCATTACATATTTCTCTTAATAACACATAAAGGAAAAAGTTCATAAGGCTAGAGAAGATGTGGACAATGTAATTAACCAGCAACACCCCCAAACTGGAATATTCTCATTCTTTTCAACTGTATGGAACACTTAACAAAATTTGCTTATGTCCATAAAGTAAGTCTCAACAAGTTATCATACAGACCAAATTCTTTGACCATGATGCAATAAAAAAAATGTTTTTTAAACTGACCATCTCCATGTTTCTGGAAACAAAAATATAATAACTTAGGATTTCTTTTTTTTTTTTTTTTTTTTTTTTTAAGATTTATTGATTGATTGATTGATTGATTGATTGCTATGTTGGTTCTTCGTTTCTGTGCGAGGGCTTTCTCTAGTTGCGGCGAGCGGGGGCCACTCTTCATCGCTGTGCGCGGGCCTCTCACTATCGTGGCCTCTCTTGTTGCGGAGCACAGGCTCCAGACGCGCAGGCTCAGTAGTTGTGGCTCACGGGCCTAGTTGCTCCGCGGCATGTGGGATCTTCCCAGACCAGGGCTCGAACCCGTGTTCCCTGCATTAGCAGGCAGACTCTCAACCACTGCGCCACCAGGGAAGCCCAACTTAGGATTTCTTATACTGGATGGAGTATTTTATGTATTCTAATTCTTTGAAGGGTAGTTACATTAATATAGTATGATATATATGACAACTCTGTTAGAACATCTCAGTCCTTCTATCATTCAGAATAATTGAGTTTATTCTGCCCTGTCTTGATACTTCAGAACTTTTTGAACACTGTTTCATTGTTTCAAAAGCATATTTGGATGCTAACTTCAAAAACAACTGAAAGATTCACAAAATAATCCTACCTGAGAAAATTTTCCAAATAGCATCCTATTTCAAAATCATGCCTAGTACTTTATAACAATTTAAATGATGAACAATTTGCAGAACTATAAAAACATGAGAGAAGCAATTTCCGAGAAGAATAAAAAAAAAATTTTATCAATAGAAAATTATCACAGAGCTAGCTGAAATTAGCTGAATAAAGAAAATGAGGAGACTACAGGTCCTTTGATGGGGCTAATGGCAGACTCTGGGAGGGATCACACCATGGAGTACTTCCCAGAAATTCTGCTGCCGGTGTCCTTGTCCCCATGGTGAGCCACAGCTTTCCCCCACCTCTGCAGGAGACACTCCATCACTAGCAGAAGCTCCATATGCATTGAATTGAAAATACCTTCTTTCAGAAGCAAGAACTACAATCCTGCAGCCTGTGGAACAAAAACCACATTCACAGAAAGATAGACAAGATGAAAAGGCAGAGGGCTATGTATCAGATGAAGGAACAAGATAAAACCCCAGAAAAGCAACTAAATGAAGTGGAGATAGGCAACCTTCCAAAAAAAGAATTCAGAATAATGATAGTGAAGATGATGCAGGACCTCGGAAAAAGAATGGAGGCAAAGATCAAGAAGATGCAAGAAATGTTTAACAAAGACCTGGAAGAATTAAAGAACAAACAAACAGAGATGAACAATACAATAACTGAAATGAAAAATACACTAGAAGGAATCAATAGCAGAATAACTGAGGCAGAAGAACGGATGAGTGACCTGGAAGACAGAATGGTGGAAATCACTGCTGTGGAACAGAATAAAGAAAAAAGAATGAAAAGAAATGAAGACAGCCAAGAGACCTCTGGGACAACATTAAAAGCAACAACATTCTCATTATATGGGTCCCAGAAGGAGAAGAGAGAGAGAAAGGACCAGAGAAAATATTTGAAGAGATTATAGTTGAAAACTTCCCTAACATGGAAAAGGAAATAGCCACCCAAGTCCAGGAAGTGCAGAGAGTCCCAGGCAGGATAAACCCAAGGAGAAACACGTCGAGACAAATAGTAATCAAACTGGCAAAAATTAAAGACAAAGAAAAATTATTGAAAGCAGCAAGGGAAAAATGACAAATAATATACAAGGGAACTCCCATAAGGTTAACAGCTGATTTCTCAGCAGAAACTTTACAAGCCAGAAGGGAGAGGCATGACATATTTAAAGTGATGAAAGGGAAGAACCTACAACCAAGATTACCCAGCAAGGATTTCATTCCTATGCAATGGAGAAATCAAAAGCTTTACAGACAAGCAAAAGCTAAGAGAATTCAGCACCACCAAACCAGCTCTACAACAAATGCTAAAGGAACTTCTCTAAGTGGGAAACACAAGAGAAGAAAAAGACCTGCAAAAACAAACCCAAAACAATTAAGAAAATGGTAATAGGAACATACATATCAATATTTACCTTAAACGTGAATGGATTAAATGCTCCCACCAAAAGACACAGGCTTGCCAAATGGATACAAAAGCAAGACCCGTATATATGCTGTCTACAAGAGACCCACTTCAGACCTAGGGACACATACAGACTGAAAGTGAGGGGATGGAAAAAGATATTCCACGCAAATGGAAATCAAAAGAAAGCTGGAGTAGCAATACTCATATCAGATAAAATAGACTTTAAAATAAAGACTATTACAAGAGACAAGAAGGACACTACATAATGATCAAGGGATCAATCCAAGAAGAAGATATAACACTTTTAAATATATATGCAGGGCTTCCCTGGTGGCACAGTGGTTGAGAATCTGCCTGCTAATGCAGAGGACACGGGTTCGAGCCCTGGTCTGGGAAGATCCCACATGCCACGGAGCAACTAGGCCCGTGAGCCACAACTACTGAGCCTGCGCGTCTGGAGCCTGTGCTCCGCAACAAGAGAGGCCGCGATAGTGAGAGGCCCGCGCACCGCGATGAAGAGTGGCCCCCGCTTGCCACAACTAGAGAAAGCCCTCGCACAGAAACGAAGACCCAACACAGCCAAAATTTAAAAAAAAAAAAAAAAAAAAAATATATATATATATATATATATATATGCACCCAACATAGGAGCACCTCAATACATAAGGCAACTGCTAACAGCCATAAAAGAGGAAATCGACAGTAACACAATAATAGTGGGGGGCTTTAACACCTCACTTACACCAATGGACAGATCATCCAAAATGAAAATAAATAAGGAAACAGAAGCTTTAAATGACACAATAGACCAGATAGATTTAATTGATATTTATAGGACATTCCATCCAAAAACAGCAAACTACACTTTCTTCTCGAGTGTGCATGCAACATTCTCCAGGATAGATCACATCTTGGGTCCCAAGTCAAGCCTCAGTAAATTTAGGAAAACTGAAATCATATCAAGCATCTTTTCTGAACACAACGCTATGAGATTAGAAATGAATTACAGGGAAAAAAAGGTAAAAAACACAAACACATGGCAGCTAAACAATACATTACTAAATAACCAAGAGATCACTGAAGAAATCAAAGAGGAAATCAAAAAATACCTAGAGACAAATGACAATGGAAACACGATGATCCAAAACCTGAGGGATGCAGCAAAAGCAGTTCTAAGAGGGATTTTTATAGCAATACAATCCTACCTCAAGAAACAACAAACATGTCAAATAAGCAATCTAACTTTACACCTAAAGGAACTACAGAAAAAAGAACAAACAAAACCCAAAGTTAGCAGAAGGAAAGAAATGATAAAGATCAGAGCTGAAAAAAATGAAATAGAAACAAAGAAAACAATAGCAAAGATCAATAAAACTAAAAGCTGGTTCTTTGAGAAGATAAACAAAATTGATAAACCATTAGCTAGACTCATCGAGAAAAAGAGGGAGAGGACTCAAATCAATAAAATTAGAAATGAAATTGGAGAAGTTACAACGGACACTGCAGAAATACAAAGCATCCTAAGAGACTACTACAAGCAACTCTATGCCAATAAAATGGACAACCTGGAAGAAATGGACCAATACTTAGAAAGGTATAACCTTCCAACACTGAACCAGGAAGAACTAGAAAATATGAACAGACCAATCACAAGTAATGAAATTGAAACCGTGATTAAAAATCTTCCAACAAACAAAAGTCCAGGACCAGATGGCTTCACAGGTGAATTCTATCAAATATTTAGAGAAGAGCTAACACCCATCCTTCTCAAACTCTTCCAAAAAATTGCAGAGGAAGGAACATTCCCAAACTCATTCTTTGAGGCCACCAACACCCTGGTACCAAAACCAGACAAAGGTACTACAATAAAAGAAAATTACAGACCAATATCACTCATGAATATAGATGCAAAAATCCTCAACAAAATACCAGCAAACAGAATCCAACAGGACATTAAAAGGATCATACACCATGATCAAGTGGGATTTATCCCAGGGATGCAAGGATTCTTCAATATACCGAAATCAATCAATGTGATACACCATATGAACAAATTGAAGAATAAAAACCATATGATCATCTCAATAGATGCAGAAAAAGCTTTTGACAAAATTCAACACCCATTTATGATAAAAACTCTCCAGAAAGTAGGCAAAGAGGGAACCTACCTCAACATAATAGAGGCCATATATGACAAACACACAGTAAACATCTTTCTCAATGGTGAAAAACTGAAAGCATTTCCTCTAAGATCAGGAACAAGACAAGGATGTCCACTCTCACCACTATTATTCAACATAGTTTTGGAAGTCCTAGCCATGGCAATCAGAGAAGAAAAATAAATAAAATGAATAGAAATTGGAAAAGAAGAAGTAAAACTGTCCCTGTTTGCAGATGACATGATACTATACATAGAGAATCCTAAAGATGCCACCAGAAAACTACTAGAGCTAATCAATGAATTTGGAAAAGTTGCAGGATACAAAATTAATGCACAGAAATCTCTTGCATTCCTATACACTAATGATGAAAAATCTGAACGAGAAATTAAGGAAACCCTCCCATTTACCATTGCAACAAAAAGAATAAAATACCTACGAATAAACCTACCTAGGGAGACAAAAGGCCTGTATGCAGAAAACTGTAAGACACTGATGAAAGAAATTAAAGATGATACAAACAGATGGAGAGATATACCATATTCTTGCATTGGAAGAATCAATATTGTGAAAATGACTATACTACCCAAAGCAATCTACAGATTCAATGCAATCCCTATCAAATTACCAATGACATTTTTTACAGAACTAGAACAAAAAATCTTAAAATTTGTATGGAGACACAAAAGACCCCAAAGAGCCAAAGCGGTCTTGAGGGAAAAAAACGGAGCTAGAGGAAGCAGACTCCCTGACTTCAGACTATACTACAAAGCTACAGTAATCAAGACAATATGGTACTGGCACAAAAACAGAAATATAGATCAATGGAACAGGATAGAAAGCCCAGAGATAAACCCACGCACCTATGGTCAACTAATCTATGACAAAGGAGGCAGAGATATACAGTGGAGAAGAGACAGTCTCTTCAATAAGTGGTGCTGGGAAAACTGGACAGCTACATGTAAAAGAATGAAATTAGAACACTCCCTAACACCATACACAAAAATAAACTCAAAATGGATTAGAGACCTAAATGTAAGACAGGACACTATAAAACTCTTAGAGGAAAACATAGGAAGAACACTCTTTGACATAAATCACAGCAAGATCTTTTTTGATCCACCTCCTAGATTAATGGAAATAAAACCAAAAATAAACAAATGGGACCTAATGAAACTTAAAAGGTTTTGCACAGCAAGGGAAACTACAAACAAGAAGAAAAGACAACCCTCAGAATGAGAGAAAATCTTTGCAAACGAATCAACAGACAAAGGATTAATCTCCAAAATATATAAACAGCTCATGAAGCTCAATATTAAAAAAACAAACAACCTAAACCAAAAATGGGCAGAAGACGTAAATAGACATTTCTCCAAGGAAGACATACAGATGGCCAAGAAGCACATGCAAAGATGCTCAACATCACTAATTATCAGAGAAATGCAAATCAAAACTACAATGAGGTATCACCTCACACCAGTTAGAATGGGCATCATCAGAAAATCTACAAACAAAAAATGCTGGAGAGGGTGTGGAGAAAAGGGAACCCTCTTGCACTGTTGGTGGGAATGTAAATTGATACAGCCACTATGGAGAACAGTATGGAGGTTCCTTAAAAAACTAAAAATAGAATTACCATATGATGCAGCAATCCCACTACTGGGCATACACCCAGAGAAAACCGTAATTCAAAAAGACACATGCACCCCAATGTTCATTGCAGCACTATTTACAGTAGCCAGGTCATGGAAGCAACCTAAATGCCCATCGACAGACCGAATGGATAAAGAAGATGTGGTACATATATACAATAGAATATTACTCAGCCATAAAAAGGAACGAAATTGGGTCATTTGTAGAGACGTGGATGGATCTAGAGACTGTCATACAGAGTGAAGTAAGTCAGAAAGAGAAAAACAAATATCGTCTATTAACGCATATATGTGGAACCTAGAAAAATGGTACAGATGAACTGGTTTGCAGGGCAGAAATTGCAATACAGATGAAGAGAACAAACGTATGGACACCAAGGGGGGAACGTGGTGGGGGTGCGGGGTGGTGGTGTGATGAATTGGGAGATTGGGATTGACATATATACAGTATTATGTATAAAATGGATAACTAATAAGAACCTGCTGTATAAAAAATAAATTCAAAAAAGAAAAAAGTAATGAGGAGACTTTAAAAATTAAATTATCTTTAAATTCTTAGCAACACTGAATGAAATTATTATTTAACTATGGAAATATTTGAGTAGATCTCTTAAATTTTGAGAGTTGAATGTTTAAAAAATAATGTGAAGGGTAGAAATAGCAGAAGAGGGTCTCAAATCTTCCACCTTAAAATGTCATAAAATCGAAATAAGTGATATAAGCTTACAAAATAGAGGCAACTGTGTCTTATGTTACTTGCATACCCAGAGAATGTTAAAAACTCAAACAATAATAAGGGGATTTGGTAAGATGACTATTTAAGAAGAAAATTTGTAAGGCAGCAGCATTTTTTTTTAACCAGTAATAATCAGTTGGTAATACGTACATAAATACACACACACAGGATGTTTACTGCAACTTTATTACAAATAGAGGAAAAGTGTAATATAACCTGACTGCATATCTACAGGGGAATGGTTGAATAAGTTCTATAATATATAATGCAGTTTTTTAAAAAAAGATTGAGTTATATCAATATGTATTGACATAGAAAGATACTCACGATATGTTTGAGTGAGACATATATTGAGACTAAAAAGTGAATAGAAAACATCAATGAAACTAATAGTTGGTTCTTGTAAAAGATAAACAAAATTGACAAACCTTTAGCTAGACTCATCAAGAAAAAGGGAGAACTCAAATAAAATCAGAAATGAAAGAGGAGACATTACAACTGATACCACAGAAATACAAAGGATCATAAGAGACTATTTTGAGTAATTATACACCAAAAACCTAGAAAACCTAGAAAAAAATGGATAAATTACTAAAAATTACAACCTACCAAGATTGAATCATGATAAAACAGAAAATCTGAACAGACTGATTACTTGTAGGAAGATTGAATCAGTAATCAAAAAACCCCCCAACAAACAAAAGCCCAGGACCAGATGGCTTCACTGGTGAATGCTACCAAACATTTAAAGAAGAATTAATGCCAATCCTTTGAAAAAAGAGGAGGGAACACTTCCAAACTCATTTTATGAGACCAGAATTATTCTGATACCAAAACCAGACAAGGACATCATAAGAAAAGAAGATTACAGGGCAATATCCTTGATGAACATAGATACAAGAACCCTTAATTTGCTAAAATATTAGCAAACTGAATTCTACAATACATTAAAAGGATCGTACACATGGTCAAGTGCGATGTATTTATGGATACAAGAATGGTTCAGCATCCACAAATCAATGTCATACACCACGATAACAAAACGAAGGATAAAAATCATAAGATATCTTAATAGATGTAAAAAAAAAAAAGCATTTGACAAAATTCAGCCTCCATTTATTATTAAAAACTCTCAAAGTGGGTATAGAGGGAACATACCTCAACATAATAAAGGCCATATATGACAAACCCACAGCTAACATCATACTCAGTAGTGAAAAGCTGAAAGCTTTTCCTCTAAGATCAGGAACAAGACAAGGATGCTCACTCTAGAGACTTTTATTCAACATAGTATTAGAAGTTCTAGTTTGAGCAGTTAGGCAAGAAAAAGAAATAAAAGGCATCCAAATCAGAAAGAAAAATGTAAAACTGTCACTGTTTGCAAATGACATGATATTATATATAGAAAACCCTAAAGACTCCACCAACAAACTGTTAGAACTAATAAATTAATTCAGTGAAGTTGCAGGATACAAAATCAATATACAAAAATCTGTTTTGTTTCTATACACTAATAACGAACTATCAGAAATAAATTAAGAAAACAATCCCAGGTAAAATTACATCAAAAAAGAATAAAATGCCTAGGAATAAATTTAACCAAGGAGGTAAAAGACCTGTATCCTGAAAACTATAAGATACTGATGAAAGAAATTGAAGAAGACACAAATAGATGGAAAGATATTCCATACTAATGGATTAGAAGAATAAATATTATTTAAAATATCCATTCTACCCAAAGCAGTCTACACATTCAATGCAATTCCTATCAAAATCCCAATAGCATTTTTCACAGGTATAGAACAAACAGTCCTAAAATTTTCATGGAACCACAAAAGACCCTTATAGGCAAAGCAATCTTGAGAAAGAAGAACAAAGCTGTAGGAATCACATTCTCTGATTTGAAACTATATGACAAAGCTATAGTAATCAAAATAGTATGGTTTCGGTGTTAAAAATAGACACATAGATCAATGGAACAGAATAGAGAGCCCAGAAATAAACTCACGGATAAATGGTCAATTAATTTACAACAAGGAGAAGAGAATATACAATCTCTTCAACAAATGGTGCTGGGAAAACTGGACAGCCACATGCAAAAGAATGAAACTGGACCACTATCTTACACCATACACAAAAATTAACACAAAATAGATTTAAGACTTGAATGTAAGACCTGAAACCATAAAACTCCTGGAAGAAAACATAGGCAGTTAATTACTTGACATAGGTCTTGGTGATGATTTTTTGGAGTTGACACCAGAAGCAAGACAACAAAAGCAAAAATAAATAAATGGGACTACATCAAACTAAAAAGCTCTGCACAACAAAGGAAAACATCAACAAAATGAAAAGGCAACCTGTGGAATGATAGAAAATAGTTACAAATCATATACCTGATAAGGGGTTAATATCCAAAATATATAAAGATCTCATACAACTCAATAACAAAAAAGCAAACAATCCAATTTTAAAATGTGCAGAGGAGCTGAATAGACATTTTTCCAAAGAAGACCTACAGATGACCAACGGGTACATAAAAAGGTGCTCAACATCATTAATTATAAGGACAATGGAAATCAAAACCACAACGAGGTATCACCTCACACCTGTTAGAATGGCTATTATCAGAAAGATAAGAAATAAGTGTTGGCAAGGATGTGGAAAAAGGGGAACAGTTGTGTACTGTTGGTGGGAATGTAAATTGGTTCAGCCACTGTGGAAAACAGTGTGGAGGTTCCTCGAAAAATTAAAAATAGAACTACCATATGATCCAGCAATTCTACTTCTAGGTATTTATCCAAAGGAAATGAAAACACTAACTTGAAAAGATACTGAAACTCGCATGTTCATTGCATCATGAGCCAATGGCTTGGCTTTACAGTAGCCAAGATACGGAAGCAACATAAGTGTCCAAAATGAATGAATGGACAAAGAAAATGTGAGATATATATATAAACACACAATGGAATATTATTTAACCATAAAAAGAAGGAAATCTTACCATTTGCAACAACACGATAGAACTCAAGGGCATTATGCTAAGTGAAATAAGTCAGACAGAGAAAGACAAATACCTTATGATCTCACTTATATGTTGAAGCTAAACAAAACAAAACCAAAAATGAGTTCATAGATACAGAGAACAGATTGGTGGTTGCCAGAGGATGGGGAGTGGTGGATAAAATGGGTGAAGGTTGTCCAAAAGTACCAACAACAACGAAAAGAATGAGGTATATCCATATATACTGACATGGAAAGATACTCACGATATATGTTTAAATGGGGGAAAAAAACAGTAGCAGAAAAATATACACACTGTAATCTCATTTTTATTAACAGAGAGAATGAGAGAGAGAGAACTCTCTATTCTTGTGTGTATTATGAACATGAAGAGATACACTTAAAACTGTTAGTGTTACTTTGAGATAGTCTTTTTACTCAAATCCACATAATACTAATATCAATGCCTAAAATAATGTACCCAGCAACAAAAATTAAATGCAAGAAGACAAATCCAAAGCATAATAACTAAAGTGGAAAAAGTAAAGCAGAATTACATTTTCTAAAATATTAGTAATGCAGATAAATAAAGCAAAGCCATAGAAACTCTTCTCCTGAATAAGAAATGCCACATGCTAAAAACAGATTTTTTTTTAATTTTAGGAAAAATGAATTATAATTTTACTATAATAAACTACTTAAAAATATTGATGGAAACAGAAAAACAATGAGTGTTGCATGTAATGTGTAAAATCCAATTTTTAAAAAACAACAAAATGGACAGTAGTGCAAGAAAAAGTTACTGACCTAGAAGACAGACTCAGAGAAGTACCCTATTCACTCTAAGTAGTCCAAAGTCAGAGGAGGTTATAAATATGAAAATTCATAGGCAATGATATAATACAGCAGGTCTAGCAAAAAAGTGGTTCTCATTGCTGCCACTCCTCCCCTCCCCACTTACCCAGCCCACTCCCAAGACAGTTGTCACTAATGTATCCCAGCAGTCTTTCCCTCTGAGCCAAGATAAGGCTTCAGAAGTTTCCTTAACTGAGTACCTTTGGCAGCCTCTACCAATGGCCAGCATACCTCTACTAAACGCTGGTAGTTGCAGTGTAATATGAAAACTTGTCATTTCTTCAATAGGAGAGAATCCAAGGTAATAATTCATGGCCTGAAAATGGAAAAGGCACACAGTTTCTTTCAAAGGTTTAACATTCAAGAGAAAGACATTTAGATATATGCTTGTTAAATCCCTGAACTTTAGAAATAAAGAATGATGGCATCAAGCAACTAAAGAAAAGAGAAAGATAACATTTCAGGCCATCACAGGTAAGAATAGCTTGAGATCATCCTATCAATACTACTGAAAAGAATTCTTAAATCCACAGAACCTACAGAAATTTTCCAGTGGGCGACCTTATCTTCAAAGAATTACTCAAGGGGCATTTGACTTGGATAAGCTAAAACTACTGAAAAATAAGATAATGTAAGCTATCAGGGAACCATTGATGTATGTTGAAGTTTAATTAGTTTGTATGTCAGCCCTTAAAAATGAGGAGAAAAGACATTCTAAACATGTTTCAGAGAGTCAGTTCTATCAATCCTCAAATGAGTTGTGGAGAGTGGATTAGGTGAATCCAATAGCAGACAACATATTTCTCATTAGGGAATCCAGACTTGTTCTTTAAGATTAAAATATAAATTTAGACTAAAAACTGATTAGACTTTTTTTTTTTTTGCCTTTTAATATTAAGGGCTTATGTCATTGCATACAAGAAGCATTGATTTTTTTTTAATTTTATTTTTTTTATACAGCAGGTTCTTATTAGTTATCTATTTTATACATGTTAGTGTATATATGTCAATCCCAATCTCCCAATTCATCGCACCACCATCACCCCCACCCCCGCTATCCCCCCTTGGTGTCCATACTTTTGTTTTCTACATCTGTGTCTCTATTTCTGCCTTGCAAACCGGTTCATCTGTACCATTTTTCTAGATTCCACATATATGCGTTAATAGACGATATTTGTTTTTCTCTTTCTGACTTACTTCACTCTGTATGACAGTCTCTAGGTGAATCCACGTCTCTACAAATGACACAATTTCATTCCTTTTTATGGCTGAGTAATATTCCATTGTATATATGTACCACATCTTTTTTATCCATTTGTCTGTCGATGGGCATTTAGGTTGCTTTCATGACCTGGCTATTGTAAATAGTGCTGCAATGAACATTGGGGTGCATGTGTCTTTTTGAATTATGGTTTTCTCTGGGTATATGCCCAGTAGTGGGATTGCTGCATCATATGGTAATTCTATTTTTAGTTTTTTAAAGCACCTCCACACTGTTCTCCATAGTGGCTGTATCAGTTTACATTCCCACCAACAGTGCAAGAGGGTTCCCTTTTCTCCACACCCTCTCCAGCATTTGTTGTTTGTAGATTTTCTGATGATGTCCATTCTAACTGGTGTGAGGTGATACCTCATTGTAGTTTTGATTTGCATTTCTCTGATAATTAGTGATGTTGAACAGCTTTTCATGTGCCTCTTGGCCATCTGTATGTCTTCCTGGAGAAATGTATACTTAGATCTTCTGCCCATTTTTTGATTGGGTTGTTTGTTTTTTTAATATTGAGCTGCATGAGCTGTTTATATATTTTGGAGATTAATCCTTTGTCCATTGATTCATTTGCAAAAATTTTCTCCCATTCTGAGGGTTGTAATTTCGTTTTGTTTGTAGTTTCCTTTGCTGTGCAAAAGCTTTTAAGTTTCATTAGGTCCCATTTGTTTATTTTTGTTTTTATTTTCATGACTCTAGGAGGTGGATCAAAAAAGATCTTGCTGTGATTTATGTCAAAGAGTGTTCTTCCTATGTTTCCCTCTAAGAGTTTTGTAGTGTCCTGTCTTACATTTAGGTCTTTAATCCATTTCGAGTTTATTTTTGTGTATGGTGTTAGGGAGTGTTCTAATTTCATTGTTTTACATGTAGCTATCCAGTTTTCCCAGCACCATTTATTGAAGAGACTTCTTTTCTCCATTGTATATCTTTGCCTCCTTTGTCATAGATTAGTCGACCATAGGTGCGTGGGTTTATCTCTGGGCTTTCTATCCTGTTCCATTGATCTATATTTCTGTTTTTGTGCCAGTACCATGTTGTCTTGATTACTGTAGCTTTGTAGTATAGTCTGAAGTCAGGGAGCCCGATTCCTCCAGCTCTGTTTTTTTCCCTCAAGACCGCTTTGGCTATTCAGGGTCTTTTGTGTCTCCATACAAATTTTAAGATTTTTTGTTCTAGTTCTGTAAAAAATGCCATTGGTAATTTGATAGGGATTGCATTGAATCTGTAGATTGCTTTGGGTAGTGTAGTTATTTTCACAATATTGATTCTTCCAATGCAAGAACATGGTATATTTCTCCATCTGTTTGTGTCGTCTTTGATTTCTTTCATCAGTGTCTTATAGTTTTCTGAGTACAGGTCTTTTACCTCCTTAGGTAGGTTTATTCCTAGGTATTTTGTTCTTTTTGTTGCCATGGTGAATGGGATTGTTTCCTTAATTTCTCCTTCTGATATTTTGTTGTTAGTGTATAGGAATGCAAGAGATTTCTGTGCATTAATTTCATATCCTGCAACTTTACCAGATTCATTGACTAGCTCTAGTAGTTTTCTGGTGGCATCTTTAGGATTCTCTATGTATAGTGTCATGTCATCAGCAAACAGTGACAGTTTTACTTCTTCTTTTCCAATTTGTATTCCTTTTATTTCTTTTTCTTCTCTGACTGCTGTGGCTAGGACTTTCAAAACTATGTTGAATAATAGTGGCTAGAGTGGACATCCTTCTCTTGTTCCTGTCTTGTTCCTGAAATGCTTTCAGTTTTTCACAATTGAGAATGATGTTTGCTGTGGGTTTGTCATATATGGGCTTTATTATGTTGAGGTAGGTTCCCTCTATGCCGACTTTCTGGAGAAAAGTGGACATAGAGATGCAGAAAAAGCTTTTGCTTTTGAGATGATCATATGGTTTTTATTCTTCAATTTGTTCATATGGTGTATCACATTGATTGATTTGCATATATTGAAGAATCCTTTCATCCCTGGGATAAATCCCACTTGATCATGGTGTATGATCCTTTTAATGTGCTGTTGGATTCTGTTTGCTGGTATTTTGTTGAGGATTCTTGCATCTATATTCATCAGTGATATTGGTTAGTAATTTTCTTCTTTTGTAGTATCTTTGTCTGGTTTTGGTACCAGGGTGTTGGTGGCCTCAAAGAATGAGCTTGGGAGTGTTCCTTCCTCTGCAATTTTTTGGAAGAGTTTGAGAAGGATGGGTGTTAGTTCTTCTCTAGCTGTTTGATAAAATTCACCTGTGAAGCCATTTGGTCCTGGACTTTTGTTTGTTGGAAGATTTTTAATCACAGTTTCAATTTCATTACTTGTGATTGGTCTGTTCATATTTTCTAGTTCTTCCTAGTTCAGTGTTGGAAGGTTATACCTCTCTAAGTATTGGTCCATTTCTTCCAGGTTGTCCATTTTATTGGCATAGAGTTGCTTGTGGTAGTCTCTTAGGATGCTTTGTATTTCTGCAGTGTCCGTTGTAACTTCTCCTTTTTCATTTCTAATTTTATTGATTTGAGTCCTCCCCCTCTTTTTCTTGATGAGTCTGGCTAAAGGTTTATCAATTTTGTTTATCTTCTCTAAGAACCAGCTTATAATTTTATTGCTCTTTGCTATTTTTTGTTTCCATTTCATTTATTTCTGCTCTGATCTTTATGATTTCTTTCCTTCTACTAACTTTGGGTTTTGTTTGTTCTTTATTCTCTAGTTCCTTTAGGTGTAAGTTTAGATTGTTTATTTGAAGTTTTTCTTGTTTCTTGAGATAGGATTGTATTGCTATAAACTTCCCTCTTAGAACTGCTTTTGCTACATCCCATAGGTTTTGGATCATCGTGTTTTCATTGTCATTTGTCTCTAGGTATTTTTTGATTTCCTCTTTGATTTCTCCAGTGATCTCTTGGTTATTTAGTAACATATTGTTTAGCCTCCATGTGTTTGTGTTTTTTTACATTTTTTTCACTGTAATTTATTTCTAATCTCATAGTGTTGTGGTCGGAAAAGATGCTTGATATGATTACAGTTTTCTTAAATTTACTGAGGCTTGATTTGTGACCCAAGATGTGATCTATCCTGGAGAATGTTAAATGTGCACTTGAGAAGAAAGTGTAATCTGCTGTTTTCAGATGGAATGTCCTATAAATATCAATTAAATCTAGCTGGTCTATTGTGTCATTTAAAGCTTGTGTTTCATTATTAATTTTCTGTCTGGGTGATCTGTCCATTGGTGTTAAAGCCCCCCACTATTATTGTGCTACTGTCAATTTCCTCTTTTATGGCTGTTAGCATTTGCCTTATGTATTGAGGTGCTCCTGTGTTGGGTGCATATATACTTATAATTGTTATATCTTCTTCTTGGATTGATCCCTTGATCATTATGTAGTGTCCTTCCTTGTCTCTTGTAACATTCCTTATTTTAAAGTCTATTTTATCTGATATGAGTATTGCTACTCCAGCTTTCTTTTGATTTCCATTTGCATGGAATATCTTTTTCCATCCCCTGACTTTCAGCCTGTATGCGTCCCTAGGTCTGAAGTGGGTCTCTTGTAGACAGCATATCTGCGGGTCTTGTTTTTGTATCCATTCAGCAAGCCTGTGTCTTTTGGTTGGAGTATTTAATCCATTCACATTTAATGTAATTATTGATATGTATGTTCCTATTACCATTTTCTTAATTGTTTTGAGTTTTTGTAGGTCTTTTTCTTCTCTTGTGTTTCCCACTTAGAGAACTTCCTTTAGCATTTGTTGTAGAGCTGGTTTGGTGATGCTGGATTCTTTTAGCTTTTGCTTGTGTGTAAAGCTTTTGATTTCTCCTTCGAATCTGAATGAGATCCTTGCCAGGTAGAGTAATCTTGGTTGTGGGTTCTTCCCTTTCATCACTTTAAATATATTGTGCCTCTCCCTTGTGGCTTGTAGAGTTTCTGCTAAGAAATCAGCTGTTAACCTTATGGGAGTTCCCTTCTATGTTATTTGTCATTTTTCCCTTGTTGCTTTTAATAATTTTTCTTTGTCTTTAATTTTTGCCAATTTGATTACTATGTGTCTTGGCGTGTTTCTCCTTGGGTTTATCCTGCCTGGTTCTCTGCACTTCCTGGACTTGAGTGGCTATTTCCTTTCCCATGTTAGGGAAATTTTCGACTATAATCTCTTCAAATATTTTCTCGGGTCTTTTCTCTCTCTCTTCTCCTTCTGACACCCCTATAATGTGAATGTTGGTGCATTGAATGTTGTCCCAGAGGTCTCTTAGACTGTCCTCATTCCTTTTCACTCTTTTTTCTTTATTCTGTTCCATGGCAGTGAATTCCACCATTCTTTCTTTCAGGTCACTTATCCATTCTTCTGCCTCAGTTATTCTGCTATTGATTCCTTCTAGTGTATTTTTCATTTCAGTTATTGTATTGGTCACCTCTGTTTGTTTGTTCTTTAATTATTCTAGGTGTTTGTTCTTCAGTTCTTCCAGGTCTTTGTTAAACATTTTTTGCATCTTCTCGATCTTTGCCTCCATTCTTTTTCCAAGGTCCTGGATCATCTTCACTATTATTATTTTGGATTCTTTTTTTGAAAGGTTGCCTATCGCCACTTCATTTAGTTGTTTTTATGGGGTTTTATCTTGTTCCTTCATCTGGTACATAGTCCTCTGCGTTTTCATTTTGTCTGTCTTTCTGCAAATGTGGTTTTCGTTCCACAGGCTGCAGGATTGTAGTTCTTCTTGCTTCTGCTGTCTGCCCTCTGCTCATGAGGCTATCTAAGAGGCTTGTGCAAGCTTCCTGATGGAAGGGACTGGTGGTGGGTAGAGCTGGGTGTCGCTCTGGTGGGCAGAGCTCAGTAAAACTTTAATCTGCTTTTTTGCTGATGGGTGGGGCTGAGTTCCCTCCCTGTTGGTTGTTTGGCCTGAGGCGACCCAGCACTAGAGCCTATAGGCTCTTCGGTGGGGCTAATGGCGGACCCCGGGCAGGCTAATGCCAAGGAGTACTTCCCAGAACTTCTGCTGCCAGTGTCCTTGTCCCCATGGTGAGCCACAGCCACCCCCTGCCTCTGCAGGAGACCCTCCAACACTAACAGGTAGGTCTGGTTCAGTCTCCTATGGAGTCACTGCTCCTTCCCCTGGGTCCTGATGCACACACTACTTTGTGTGTGCCCTCCAAGAGTGGAGTCTCTGTTTCCCCCAGTCTTGTCGAAGTCCTGCAATCAAATCCCACTAGCCTTCAAAGTCTGGTTCTCTGGGAATGCCTCCTCCCGTTGCTGGACCCCCAGGTTGGGAAGCTTGACGTGGGGCTCAGAACCTTCACTCCAGTGGGTGGACTTCTGTGGTATAAGTGTTCTCCAGTTTGTGAGTCACCCACCCAGCAGTTATGGGATTTGATTTTATTGTGATTGCACCCCTCCTACCATCTCACTGTGGCTTCTCCTTTGTCTTTGGATGTGGGTTATTTTTTTGGTGAGGTCCAGTGTTTTCCTGTCAATGATTTTTCAGTAGTTAGTTGTGATTCCAGTGCTCTCTCAAGGAGTGAGTGCATGTCCTTCTTCTCCGCCATCTTGAACCAATCCAGAACCATTGATTTTAAAACATACCAGTATAAGTACCACTCAAAGAGAAAAAAGTACTTCAATTAAACTATTACCCAATGCTTTCTTATTGCTTAGAATTTTTATGTTCTACTTTTTGAAATTGCTCTTATAGGCTCTTTTAAAATTTATTTTATTGAAGTATAGTTGATTTACAATGTTGTGTTAATTTCTGCTGTACAGGATCTTGTAGGCTTTTTGAGACATGGAATTGACCACACTATGAAGAGCTATGACCAAGTTCACACACATGGAAGCAGTGATAACTCTTATACCTTCCACCTGGCTCTTGGTAGTTGTAGGATGCCATCAATTTTAAGACACAGCCTGATTTCAGGGATGTTAAAATGTGAAAAGTTGTGTGCATTAGAATTAGTGAAATAGGACACATCAAATTAGTTACCTTCCAGGTGGGTTTAAAAGGAAAGAAGGTTCTTAAAACATAAATATGATTCAACAGGACACATATTGTACTACAGGAGTGTTCAAAACACCTTGGATAAGGACTTGACCACTGCCCAGACAAGCACGGAAGGCTTTCCAGTCAGGGCACAGGAATGTCTTTGGAGAAGAAGACAGAGGTGAAAAGAAGAGGGAAAACCTCAGAATGAGGAAAAAGAGCTCAAATATGACAAGCTGGGTTAAATGCCCTCCTTCTATGATCCTGGGATCTTATAATTTGGGGATTCAAGACACAATCACAAGGTTTTCACAATACATACTGGCACCACCAGTGCCACCACCAGACGAGGAGAGGAGAGCAGCGTCCCTCACATACTAAGTGCTCAATATGGTGAGTGAGTGAGTGAATGTGTGAGTGCGTGGGTTAGGTCTGTCTGTGGCAAAAGTAACAGCTGTTCTCTTTTCCCTTGTCACCCTAGAGAAACTTGAGAGTGAGAAGCTGAATGTCGCTGAGGTCACCCAGTCAGAGATTGCCCAGAAGCAAAAGCTGCAGACTGTCCTGGAGAAGATCAATGAAACCCTGAAACTTCCTCCCAGGAGCATCAAGTGGAATGTAGACAGTGAGTTTTGCAAAGGAAGATGGGACTGTTACATGACACCTGTGGTTCCTACCGTGGAGTTTCCCCAGGAAGCTGCATCATAAGCTGGGAGGCCCCGGATGGGTGCAAACTCATTTATCTCTGAGTGAGATATGCCTTTCCTTAGAAAGGAAGCTCATCATCCACATCTAAGGAAAGCTGAGAAAAATAGCAAAATGTCAAAATCTAGTGTGCCTTTTCTGTAAAAGGCTCTCTGTAGGAACCTCATGTGAGATTGGTGGGGAAGGAAGCTCCTATTCATTGAGCTGCTTCTGAGTCTCAGCACAACCTTTTGAAAAAGCTCCTGTCTCCAGCTTGTTGAAGCTCTGGGAAGTGGAGATGCCTAGTTCAGGCAGCTGAGAAGCGGGGAGCAAGGACTTGGGTCTGTTCCAGTGCCCACGCCCTTCCTCTCACCCCCTTACTGCCCAGAGGGAGCAAAGATATGGCTAAGAGCATAGGCAATGGGATAGGATTTTTAAATTCAGGTTTTCGTGCTAGTATAGCTCAAGAATCTCAGAAGGTATAAACTGTTCATTCTTTTGCTGCCTCAAGGGCCTGGCTAATATGGACTTAATTGAGTCCATATCAGAGTCAACATGAAATCAGCAGATTTGGGCGAATCCAGTAGCAACAACCTGTTTCCCATCGGGAGCCCAAAGTTGTTTTGTTCCTTGTAGTAGATAAAAATATGAATTTAGATTTATAAAATGACTGAGATTGTGTTTCCTGCCTTTAAGTATTAAGGGGTTGAGTATTATATCTTATTGCATCTGATGTATACAGCTTAAAATGGACATCTCCCCGCCCACCACCAAAAAAAAAAAAAAAAACACCTTTCAGACTTCGGAAAGAAAAGGGAATCTTCAGCTTTCCAAGTTAAGAGACCCAAGCAGCTGCCAATGGCAATCTCTTCAGCAGGTTCCTAACACCCGCCATCGGAGGCAAGACGCCAAGCACCTCCTTCAGCACAATGACACCTTTGCTTGCACAGCGTGAAAAGCTGCCTCTAGCAGCACGCTGGGAACAGGGCATCCTCTGTGGAGCAGAGGAGACACCTGAGGGCGGGAGGAGGGGAGGCCACGGCTCTGGGCCCTAGATGCTGCCCCGTGTCCCAGGAATGCTAATAGTGTTCAGTGGGGGAGGGAAAAGGGGGCTGATCACTAGTTTTGGAAATGTATCTGCATTCTGGAAGTCCATAATAGTAATAAGCATTAAAGTCCTCTGATGGTGACCTCTGCTTAGTTTTGTTTGATCCTATTTCCCACTCCCTTGAGTATGGACCATCTCTATATACCGCTCCAAAACAAAACCCCTTTTATCTTTCTTTTTTTTTAAATTGAAGTATAGTTGATTTACCATCTAATGTTCTGTTAATTTCTGCTGTACAGCAAAGTGATTCAGTTATACATATATACACATTCTTTTAAAAATTCTTTTCCATTATGGTTTATCATAGAATATTGAATATAGTTCCCTGTGCTATACAGTAAGACCTTGTTGTTTCAAAACACCTTTTCATTTATCATGGAACCCAATTTGGGAAATAGGAAGAAGGAATTGTTTTGTTTTGTTTGTTTTTAGACAACAGAAATTTATTTACTCCCAGTCCTGGAAGCCACAAGTCTGAAATGAAGGTGTTGGTAGGTTGGTTCCTTCTGAGGGCTGCACGGGAAGGATCTGTTACAGGCCTCTCTCCTTAGCTCTCAGAGGGCTAATGTCTTGCTGTATTTCTTCACATCATCTTCCTTCTATGCATGTCTCTGTGTCCAAATTTTCCCTTTTTTATAAGGACACTTGTCATATTGGATTAGGGGCCCACCCTACTCCAATATGACCTCATCTTAACTAATCACGTCTGCAATGATTTTACAAATAAGGTCACATTCAGAGGGACTGGAGGTTAGGACTTAACATATGAATTTGAGGCTGGGGGTCGCAAATCAACCCGTAACATCTGATCGGTCTCCCACCTACCTCTCCAGCCACACATATACTTCATGCTTTCTCAGCTTCTCTTCGTCATCCATACACTGGCCTCATTTAAATGGGCCACAATATTCCCACCTTTCTAGAACCGTTTCTGGAAGATATTTCCTTGATCTGAAACATTCCTCATCCCATCTTCCCCACCCCCAAACCATTTTGCCTGCCTTAAGAATGGAATTTTTTAAAGCCACATCAGAACAGTTGTCTTCAGTGGCTTTGAATGATTTGTTTTGGGTTTGCATTCACTTTCATTTCTTATGGGGAAATGTGTAGGAGTGAAATAATCACCCGTATTACCACTCTCATCTGGCTGTTTTTGTTTTTTTGCATTACCGTCCACATCAATGCATATTTTTTCTTATTTTTACTTGATGAAGGCATATACAAACTCACTTTGTCTTAAGATTACATCATACACATCTTCTATATTCACATGTGGTCTTTGTAGTTATAATTTTTGATAGCTGCTCTATTTCCTGGGGTAGATATTCCATAGTTAACTTAAACCCTATGCTGACATTGATTCTTTTAGGATGTTTTTCAGCTTATTGATAATATCAGACAGGGCCGAGTTAAATGTTATGTTGTGACTCTTTTTGCTTCTCTTGAATTACTCTCGTCAGATAGATTTTTAGAACTGAGAGGAATTACTAGGTCAGAGGGAATAATTATCTCAGTGGCCAGCTCCCCGCGATGTCTCAGGGCTTCAGGCAGCAGTGGTTTCTGTGATAAGGAGTGCAGCAGGCGTGACTCGAGGGCACGCTCCGACACCTCCTCTCTCGATTATCTTCCCTGGCTGTTTCTGGGGACATCGTGTCGTCTTTCCACTCAGGAAAAGGGTGGCAGAGACAGCTGCTGAGTTCCCAAGGTCCTTGATCCAGGGTTTTAGGGAGTTCTTCCTTTTCTATTTTTTTTTTTAATTAGCAACAATAATTTTCATTATTGAAAACTTAGAAAATACAGATGAATTAAAAGAGATTTAAATAACATCTAACGTATTTATGGTGCTTGTATGCCTTGTACTAATCTAAACATTTTACCTATTTTGATCCTTGCAATCCTCATTCAACCATCTGAGGTAAGAACTTTACTGTCCCCATTTTACAGATGGGAAAGTCAAGGCATAGGGAAATTAAGAAACAGTGAGTGTAAGCTTCCTGAGAGCAAGGATTTTTGTCTCTTTACTGCTAAATCCCTAAAACCTGGAATAGTGACTGGCAATATTAAGCACAATACTATTTGCTAAAGAAGTGTCATTGTCCAAGGTCACATGGGGTTGGGGGGAGGGGGGAGTGATGGAGCCAGGAATGAGACCCAGAGAGTCTGGCTGCAGAGCCTGTGTACCAAGCCCACACATACTACCCTCATGAGCTGCCCATCAGATACAGGCATTGTCAGCCTTATGGTGTGTTCCTTCAGGTCGTGTGTGTGTGTGTGTGTAAGAAATAATTATATCAGTAAATGAATAAAATGTGTGTATATACTTTATATATAAAATATATTTTCTTATTTTTATGGAGATGGTATCAACCTGTATATATTATTTAGAAGATGTATAGCTTTACAGATCATCCTTCTATATGTCACTTTTAATATTCTATGACATAGATTGGGTATATCATAATTTACTGAACTAACGAAAGATTTTAAGATTTTTTCCCATTTTTTCACTAATATCAATACAGCCTGATGAGTTCTTTCTGCTCATAGACATAATTACTTCTTAAGGATGAATACCTAGGAGTCGTAGTTTAGGGCCAAAAAATATGTACATTTTAAGGTCCTATCACATATTTTCAAATTGTCTACCCCAAAATTGTACCAGTTTCTGTTTCCACCACAATTCAAGTTTGGAGGACTGCTTCTAACTCAACAGCTCCTTTGAAATGGTCTCCCAGCACTGGAGTGACCCTCTTGGCACAGTGGCTGCAGGGCCCAGTTTATACAGCGGAGTCTTGACTTCTCACCCCTGCTGTCATTCTGCATGTTTTCATCCTGACTGGAGTGCAGGAGCACAGTGGCCCTGGATTCTGCCTGGCATCAGGGAGAAGACTCCCAGGAGATGTGCTGAGAGATGGCAATGATGAGAGTGCCCAGATACACAAAGGTAGTTAGAAGTTTTCTTAATTGAAAAGATAACATGTCTTTATTCGAAAGAAACATTTGAAACAGGAAAAAAAAAAAATCAACTATAGCATAACTATTTTCTTTTTTTTTTTTTTTAACTTTCCAAGTCTTGGCCACAAGTACATGTTTGTGTGTGTGTGTGTGTGTGTGTGTGTGTGTGCATATTTGTGTATGTATGTGCATGTGTATGTATATTTATATATATGTATATATGTGTATATATATACAAATATATGTGTATTTATATATGCATAAATCCATGAATGTATATATTTACATTATTCTAGTTCTCTTTAACATTATATTATTAATATTTATAGCTACATTGTCTTAATGATTTTCAGTGCATGCAAACTATTTCATTATGTGAATGTACCATAATTTATTAAAGCAGTGACTATTGAACCATGCTTGGCCCAACCTAGGGATTTTCAAGGAAAGACTCAGGCATCATTGAGGAGAAGAGAAGCAGCTGTGGGCGGGCTGTAGTTAGGACAAAGGGACCAGAGCAGTTGCACTGTTTTTTATCAGGTTTGCCTAATGGTTTTTAGAACAAAGGATTTCTCTGCTTAATTTTTAAAAATTTGAAAACCACTGGTCAACCATCGTCTTTCATTTGGATATACGTGTTTCAGATTTTTTTTTTAATTAATTAATTTATTTATTTATTTAATTTTGGCTGTGTTGGGTCTTCGTTTCTGTGCGAGGGCTTTCTCTAGTTGTGGCGAGCAGGAGCCACTTCATCGCGGTGCGCGGGCCTCTCACTGTCGCGCCCTCTCTTGTTGTGGAGCACAGGCTTCAGACACGCAGGCTCAGTAGTTGTGGTTCACGGGCCTAGTTGCTCCGCGGCATGTGGGATCTTCCCAGACCAGGGCTCGAACCCGTGTCCCCTGCATCGGCAGGCAGATTCTCAACCACTGCGCCACCAGAGAAGCCCCAGAGTTTTTTTTTAATGATAATATATTACACAATAATTAACATCTTTTTTTTTCTTTTCCATTATGGTTTATTACAGGATATCAAATATAGTTCCCTGTGCTATACAGTACAACTTTGTTGTTTATCCATTCTATATATAATAATTTGCATATGCTAATCCCAAACTCCCAATCAATCCCTCCCCTACCCACCCTCCCCCTTGGCAACCACAAGTCTGTGAGTCTGTTTCTGTTTCTTAGATAAGTTCATTTGTGTCATATTTTAGATACCACATATAAGTAATATCGTATGGTGTTCGTCTTTCTCTTTCTGACTTCACTTAGTATGACAATCTCTAGGTCCAGCCATGTTGCTGCAAATGGCATTATTTAATTCTTTTTTATGGATGAGTAGTATTCCATTGTGTGTGTGTGTGTGTGTGTGTGTATGTACACACACACACACACACACTATATCTTTTTTATCCATTCATCTATTGATATGCATTTAGGTTGTTTCCATGTCTTGACTATTGTAAATAGTGCTGCTATGAATATAGGGGTGTATGTATCTTTTCAAATTATAGTTTTGTCCGGATATATGCCCAGGAATGGGATTGCAGGATCATATGGCAACTCCATATTTAGGTTTTTGAGGAACCTCCATACTGTTCTCCATAGTGATGGCACCAGTTTACATTCCCACCAATGGTGTAGGAGGGTTCCCTTTTCTCTACACCCTCTCCAGCATTTATTAATTAACATCTTTTTATACACAGCATGTATGTCTGTGAGAGAGAGAGAGAGAAAGAAACTCTGTAATTATTTCTCTTGAAAAAATACCCAGGAGGACAGAGCACTCATTGAAAGAGTCTGACATCTGTATGGTGCCTACCACATAGCTCTACTTTGCTTACGAAGACAGTCAAGGTAACATACAATGTCACCAGTGTGTGAGAACAACCTTTCTGACCACTGCTTTTCCAGCATTATGTTTTGTCATTAAAGGGGAGAGGTAGCAACAATCCTTACAACCCTCAGTGACGGGACTGATGCAGGGGCAGTTCTGACCAGAAGAGCAAACCTGGTTTTTGCCTCTGTCCATCATGTCAGTGGGTCAGTCCACGCCAGGTGCCTTTTTTGAGGCTATAACTGTGGGTGACACTTAGTTGACAAAGCCCAAAAGCCCAGAAGTAGAAACTTCTTCTGGAAGGCTACGAGTTAGGAGCAGTTCATCTGCTATTTGATGGTGGTATTGAGCTGCTGTTCATGGTCAGTGGAAAACCTTCTCTGAAGCAGCAGTGATAACAGGAAACTCTAGAGGGTTCCCAAGGATTGTCTGAATCATTTCCTTTTCTTGGTGATTTCTCGAAGCTTCTGTTAGAGTGGATTCATTGATCCCAGGGCAGACAGAATGACACCCTAATAATGGGCCCAGTTCATGCTAACTACACAAAATGGACAATTTTTTGCTCTTTCCTTAAATGCCCCCTGTAATGAGAGCCATAACGCTGGTAGGACTGTGAAGGCAGGTAAAGTATGTGGGGACTCTTCCCTTTTATGAAAGAAAGGGGAGAAAGTTGACATGGTTTAATTGCCTAGATGCCAGGTACTTTCTCATAAGTGATAATAGAAAATATCAATCATGCCTAGGCATTGCTATGTACTAGGAGCTTTGCCAACATTATGTCTGGAAATTCTTACTACCCATATTTCTGCATGGGTACTGTTCTCCCCATGTGTGAGGTTGAGCAGGCTGAGGCTCAGGGACCTTAAGTGGCCTACCTAAGGTCATATACTCAGTAAATAAATGGTAGAGTTGTCAAGTCAGAACTCAAGCTCCCGTCGGCCAACACGTGTGTGCCTGTTACATCACAATCTTTTTCTCCTCTCATCTACTGAGAAAAGTACAACTCAGTAGTTGCCCAGACTTCTCCAGCATAAATGACCTAACATCCAGCACACAGCTCAGCTATAGAAGCCACGTGGGTCATGAACATCCCCTCCCAGCTATTGCCCAGAGGGCATTGCCTGCACTGATTATATATGGCACTCAAGAGAGCAACAGAGTCCTTTAGATGTCTCTCATGCCTTCCTCCAGGGGTCTTAAAGCCCTGAACAAAGGAGGGGATCCAGTGTCCTGACTCAGTATCCATTGATTGAGGGCCTGCTTTGTGTAGAGCCTTGGGACAAGGGTAGTGGTGATAACCTACAGAGTTCACAGTCAGATGGGAAGGGAGAGGGGGTTCAGCAGACATGCTAATGGTTATCAGCATAGAGTGAACAAGAACATGGGGGTGGCAGAGGGCTGACCTGAACTCAGAGTTCAGCTGTTGCCAGGGTCCCGATGGGAACCTTGGATTAGAGTGGAGAAGCACTGCTTTGCCGTCCAGCAATAACATGGTCTAAGAAGCAGATCCACGGGACCTGGCTGAGAACCGAGGGGTCCCAGGGTGAGGCCCGTGATGACCAAGAGTGTCCCCTGACCCACAGGGGTGGGATGAAAGGGGCACTGGGTGTGATACTGCTACACTCTGGATATTTGCTTATATCTGCCAAGAACCTAGAAGAAGATTCTCTAATTTATAAATCATCTTTTATTTCAGCTGTTCATGCCAAGAGCCTGGTAGCCATCTTGCATCTGCTGGTTGCTCTGTCCCAGTATTTCCGGGCACCAATCCGACTCCCAGATCATGTTTCCATCCAAGTGGTTGTGGTCCAGGTAAGTTAGAAACCACTAAAAACATCTGCGCCCTTAAAGGGGTGTGGGGACTAAGCTCCTGTGAGAGCTAAGGCACACTGGGTAGCTTGCTAGAAGGAACGCTGAATGAATGCTGAGTGTGTCTGGGTGTGCCGTATGCTGGGAGGCATGTGAGTGAGCTTTCTGATGCTTGTGGGCTTATCCCTGATATGTGTGCAAAGGGTGGAAGAGCGTGTGCTTCTGTCTGGGACAGGCTTGTGTGGGACGTGTGCCTGGGGTTTACATGCTTTCCTTGGGAGGGTGCCTGTGTAATGTATATTTGAGGGCGTGTGGTGTATATATTTGTGAGGTCTGTGTAGTAGGATCGGGAAGATGTATCCCTGTGTGTGTGTGTGTCCTGCCAGCCAGGGAGAATCTTTTTTTTAAAACTAATGCAGCCTCGTGCTCCAGTGTCTACAGTATGGAGCCCCAGAAGTGGGATCATGGGGTCATAGGCCTGTGGATTTTAAACGTTGGTAGAGTTGTCAATTGTTTGGGCTGCCTTACTTACTTACTTACTTACTTACTTACTTACTTACTTATTTATGGCTGCACTGGGTCTTCATTGCTGTGCGTGGGCTTTCTCTAGTTGCAGCGAGCGGGGGCTACTCTTCATTGCAGTGCGTGGGCTTCTCATTGCAGTGGCTTCTCTTGTGGAGCACGGGCTCTAGAGCGCAGGCTCAGTAGTTGTGGCGCACGGGCTTAGTTGCTCCATGGCATGTGGGATCTTCCCGGACCAGGACTTGAACCTGTGTCCCGTGCATTGGCAGGCGGATTCTTAACCACTGCGCCACCAGGGAAGCCCGAGAATCATTTTTTGGTTAAACAAACAATGCACAGTTATTGAGAAGAGGCAAGTATCTGTGCATGTGTATATGTGTGTGTTTGAGAGAGACCCTGACAGGCCGTGCCTGTGTTGAGGGCACTGCCGATTTTCACCTGCCCAGAGAAGCACAGCTGGGATCTCAAGTCATTTTTTCCAGATTGTTGGATGGAATTTCCATTCATACATGGCTGTGTGATTTCCACAATGAGGGGATGCTCTCTCCCTGTGACTATCTCATTCTGCTCCTAACCCCATTAGATACTCAAATTCAATTTTATTTTCCAACTTTATGCCCGTGAGCAAAAGGTCATCATTTTGTTAGCTTCTGTTCTTTTCCACATAAACATGCTGCAAGGGAGAGCGTCCCTTATGAGCAGCTCCCTGGCTATCCAAGGTTATCCAGGGTTCTGTCTGGCAACTCTGCCACCCCTTGGTGAGGAAGAGCCTGGAGGGCAGGTAGGCTTTGCCTGAGAGGCCAGGCCAGGCCAGCTTCCAGGACAGAAGGTCTTTGGGCTGAGCTTTCAGGGATCAGAGGTGAATGGGGGAGGGGAGGAGGACATGGGGGTGCTGCTCAGCCGTGCCCTAATGAAAAGGTATTTCTTCCAGCACCTTCTGGGTACTTAACTTGCTAAACGTCAAGGGGGTATAATAGAAAGATGACACCTTGGCCCTGCCTGCCCGGAGACAGGACTATACATAAGCAGCAGAGAGGGCTATCAGAAGCCCCTTGTCAATGCAAACACGTGTGGTTCCGACACTAAGTGCAGCTGACTGAAAGAGACTAATTGGCTGCATTTATTGGGCTGTCAGCCGTGTCAAGCATGGTGCTAAGCACTTTGTGAATATGTGGCCAGCCCAGAGCATCCTGGTACATGCATCTTCCTAGTGAAGCCAGGCCAGCTCTATTGTGTCACTTTTCACCAATCAATAAAGTGTGAATCCATTTCATTATATTTTTTAAAACTATGATTCAGGGTTTGCGAGGGTTGGGGGGGAAACAGTGGGCACTGCAAGCCCATGTCTCATGCCTTATTTTGAGCTCAATTATAGGCCATCAGAAGGCTGTTGCTGGTTTAATTTCTACTGCAGGCAGTTTTGTTCGTGTGAGGGAGAAAGGAGGAGGCATTACATAAAATGGCATCAAGGCATGTCAGGGTTTATGGGGTGTTTTGCTTTATCAAGTTAAACAGGCACAGAAGCAGGCCTCAGAATTGGCTGTAAGACACTGACTGAACTACAGAGAGAGTTCTTCAGGGAACAGTGGATCGAAGTGAATCAGGATGCTGTGTGAGGTGTCACTGAACCCAGATTTCTTTTCCATTCTGTGTACCAGCATTTAATTCTGCATGTAGTTGAAGATGAGGTTTGATGTCTGTAAACAGCCTCGTAAGACAAGGACACAGATTCCAGTAGCCCGGTGTGAAAATTTTACATATGTTGAAGCTGAATTTGGAAAAAGTCCTGGTTTATCCACACTAGATCTTTTTTAAATGGTATTTTAATGTTTTTCTTCCTTTTTTGCTTTGATAGTTCATTCTTCTTAATCTAATCCAGATACACTCATGGCCTTTATCCAGCTCTACCTTTCCTTCTGTAAAAGTATTTTGCAAGGACGCTAGTTTCTGTGGCTATTGGGAATGTGAAGAAAAGGTTGTGGAAGTTCGGGCAGGAGGGTCGAGAAGGCAGGTTTCAGCTGAAACACTAATGCTTGGAGGATCCCTCTTGACACATCTCAGTCTTTGTGGAAGATGGATTTGCTCTGACAGCCTCTTGCCCTGCCCAGACTGCCTTCCAAGTGTCTGGTAACTGATTGTGTAGGGACCTGATAAATGCATCTCCCTCCTCACCCCCATTAGAAGGTCTTCCTGAACGCCAGCACTCCTTCGTCGGTTCCCACGCCCACACAGTGAGGTTTAAACTCCAGACCAGCACTCAGTTGACCAAGGGCAGCCACTGTCGCTCCAAACGGCCTCCTGAACATGCCTGTGCTCTCCTACTCTGCCTTTTTGCTCCGGCCATTCCTCCCACTGAAGAGGTCTCTCCTCTGTGTCCAGCCAAATCCTAGCTGTCCTTTAAGTTCCAGCTCAAGAACCCCTCCCCCTGGAAGGTTTCCCTGACCCTCTCAGCTGAAAGTCCTTGTTCCTGTCCTGCACTCAGCACTTCCTCTCTGCAAGGGGCCACCATGTAATTAATTATCCATGACACATTTGAGAGGGAAAGGGGATCCTACTGTAATAATTGAGCTGGGACCTGAGGCATAAACCAGGAGGACTGTC
This sequence comes from Balaenoptera ricei, assembly GCF_028023285.1. Classification (NCBI taxonomy): domain Eukaryota; kingdom Metazoa; phylum Chordata; class Mammalia; order Artiodactyla; family Balaenopteridae; genus Balaenoptera; species Balaenoptera ricei. Next base: position 69,901,136 of record NC_082646.1, read on the forward strand.
TGGGGAAAACTGTTCTTGCATACCTGTTCATCTACCCCATTTTACTCTAAGTTCCTCAAGGTCCAAAACTATGTCATATGTTCCACAGTGTTTGCTAAGTCCAACACAGGGGCTGGTACATAGAAGGCACTGATTAATGAAACAGAGAAGAAGGAGAATGAATTGATGGGAAGGGGTAGACAGATGATGGATGGATGCATGGGTGGGTGGATGGATGGGCAGATGGGTGGGTGGGTGGATGGATGGACGGATGGATGGATGGGTGGGTGGGTGGATGGCAGTTTGGGTGGGCGGATGGGCGGGAGGATGGACCTCCAAAGTGCTTACCCTTTTCTCAGAGAGTAAGCTAGTCACCCAAGGACTGTACTACTTACTTAAAAGCTCCTCTAGTTAAACGTTTTTTGAAAACTCTCCCTCTGAATTCTCCAAGTTGACCTCAGTTCTTCCACCCCAGCCGCCCCAGTTAAATGTGTTTCTCCGCTTCCCTCCGTGGCCCCAGCTGGAGGGCAGACACACCCTGGCCCTCATTTCCATTTGGTTTACTGTGGATTTCTCCAGGAGGCAAACAGTGTGCTTCCAGCAGAATGTCTTCCAATAAAGAAAGAAAAGATTCACCATCCAAGAAACAGCCGACTTGTTTGGAATAAACACTAATTGCACTTAAGTATGAATGGTACAGTCCAGTCCCAGGAAATCAGGAGCCTCTTTTCACTTCTAGCAGTATCTCGTCTCTGGATTCATTTCTTAAACGCCAGTAACTTTCTCAGTATCAGGAATGCTAATCAGTTTTTTGTATTTTTCTAATGCATATTTTTCTCTCTTCCTCCCAACCCTCTCCCCACCCCCGTTTTCAGAAACGAGAAGGAATCCTCCAGTCTCGGCAAATCCAAGAGGAAATAACTGGTAACACAGAGTATGTCAACAGCATTGTTGCCAGCGATTCTGTAATGGAACACAGATGTTTCTCCGAAATTCATCCATTTGCTGATATTTAGTTTTCATTTATTGGGATTGCAAGAGGGATTAGACTTCAGCCAATGATTATAGTTTAGCCTTTTCCGTGCATTCAAAACATGCCTCTCAATGCTTAAGGTACAAACTTGGGTGGGGAAGTGGGGAGAGGGAATTAACCGTGATTGAAAAATTCTAATTTTGTGGCACTCCAGGAAAGAGTGTGCCCGAAAAAGCCAACCAGCATGAAATCATCATGCCATAAACATGGGGTTGAATTTAAATTGTTAACCTTCAAAAGGACATTTTTCTTCCTTTTCTGAATCTGATTTATATGGCCACATGCCATGACCCAGAAAGCCCCTCTCTACCTTAGGGTGGTGGATTGTTTGGGGGGTTTTTTTTTGTTGTTTTTTTTTTTTTTCATTTACATTAAGAAATTGGAATATCAGAACATGTAAGAGTTTTGTCATGGGAAAGAGAAGTTTTGTTCTCAAGCAGAAAGAGCAGGACGGTCGGTGTGCGTGGGTCTGAGATCCCTGGGCAGGCTTGAGCCCTGGCCGCACACAAAACCGGGCAAAATTCGTTTGTATCATCTCCTGCTTCCCCAACTCTCCTCTATATTCCTTTGAACAAGAAGAGCAAGTGGAAAGAGCAGGGGCACGTGAAGCAATGATTACACCTCCTAAAACCCCACACCCCAAAGGTGGAGGAGGAAACTGTCCTTGGTCTACCTGGCTTGAACTCCAAGTTCATCATTCTTCCCAGTACACTACCCGCAAGTCATTGCTTAATAGGTGACAGATGTATAGTTGGAATAAACCAACATAATAAGAACCAAAAACGTATTGAGAAAAAAATGTATTGAGCATTTAGTATATACTAGAAATTATGCTAAAATCTTTCTATATATTAAATCATTTAATGCTCACAACATCTGATTGAGTTGTTTACCATAGTATCCTCATTTTAAGGATAAGTGACCTGGAGCCCAGAGAGGTTCAGTAGCTTGCCCAAAGTCACACAGCGAGCAAATGGCTTTGTAAGATTTAAAACTAAGTAGTCTGACCCTAATGCTTGTGCTCTTAATACTTTGCTGCTTCACTGCTATGAGTATGGTTCCAGTTCCTGCCCTCTTTGAGAAAACCTATTCTAGGTCAATGGCAGGTGCAGCTTGGGTGGGTATCACAGGATGGACAGGAGAGAGCCCAACCTGACCTCCCCAAGCCGATACCCTCAGCAACTTGGGCAGTGAAATGCCACATTGGGATGGTACCTGAGCTCTGCTCCTAAAACATGGTTGGGAATCCTGAATCTCTGAGTCCAATATTCTTTCTCAACTGTAAGCAATAATGTGAGTTTATTTAAGGCAAGAAATAGTCTTTTATGCATCACTTACACCAGGCTTTATGCAAACACCAGTAAATCTATAAAGCAGAGGGGAAAAATAGGTGATAATGTGGTAAAGACCACCCATAGTTGGAGACTTAGTGCAGAATAAAATGCCAAGGAAGGAAGCTTTTGGGGATCTGCCACCAAGGGTGAGGAGAGAAGAGTCATACTGTTTTCTTTCTCCTTTTCCCGCAGGGCTCTTTCTGGAAGGCATGGTGAGTTGCATAAGAGTGTCCTCTGTTGCTGCTGACTGCCAATGGGGTCTAGTTAATTCTGCAGCAGCTGGGAAGAACAGGCACTCAGCTTGCTTCCTGCATGTGTGTCTGTGCCAACCTGGTGACAGGGCCGGTTGGTAGGGAGGGTCAGCGCACTGGTGGGAAGAGGAAAAGTAACCACAGCTGCAGTCCTCTTGCAAGTGACCAGACCATTGACCCTGCTGGGCTTCTGGATGGGTCCTGGGCACTTGCAGGGCAGTCTTGCTCTAAGCATATTGTGGAAGTAAAGCAAGAGGTGTACGTATGCGCTCGGGACTGTCCCCTCTCCCCACTCTGTCCAGCCCTTCTAGAAGGTGCCTTTTTCCTCATCACACCTCCTACCTCTCTGGTTTCCCAGAACTTTGGGTTTGTTTATAAGGTCTGTGAATGTCCAAGATCACAATCACCATTCTGGCCATCTCAGATTTACTCATCAAGAGTAGGAGAGGCAGCCCAGGACCACGAACCCTCCCAGCCCCGGTTCCTCTTGGAGATTTCTCATTCCCAGTCACAGATCCCTCCACTATTTCACCTCTCAGATCAGAGGACCAGGGGGGCTATAGCAAGGGAAATCCCTGCAGGGGGCATGGCTTCACTATTTTCTATGATTCTGTATTTACTGTGGATATTAAAATATTCCGATCATTCTAATAATAACTCAGATCAGCAGATACTTCAGAGTTTACAGAGCACGTACCTTCTTGTCTTTCATCCTCATAACCCACCTGGGGGAGGTTCATGTTCAGTGGGCCTTTTTTTTATTATTATTTTTGGCCGCGTCTTGGCATGCGGGATGCTAGTTCCCTGACCAGGAATCGAACCTGTGCCCTCCACAATGGAAGCGCGGGGTCTTAACCACTGGCCCGCCAGGGAAGTACCCAGTGAGCATTTTATGGAAGAGGAAAGTGAGGCTAAAAGGACTGAAGTGACTGGATCCCTCAAGAGGGGGAGCTCCCCTTCTGTCCTGGGGCTCTGTAGCTCCCAATCCGCTTATCTGCCCTCTGCCAGGAAGCATGTCTTGGGCATGTTGGTTTTGAAAATTAGGGAGTGATTTGATATTTGGATGACATTCTGCTTCCAAAAAGCTTCAGAAACACTTTAGAATCATGACTAAATCATGATATCAAAGAATACAAGTGGTAAAGAGAAATGACCAGTTCCAAGTCAGACTGCCTGCCAGAGCTCCTCAACCCCAGCTCAAAGAGGGCTGATGTAGAGGGTGGATACACACTTACATATACACACAGAGAGAGAAAAAGGCCCCTAAGATAAGAATCAACCCCAAATCTCTGCCCAAACCCAGTTTCCCAGCACAGTGTCATACCCCAAAGAATTCCCACCTGAAGCTGACCATGTGGCCTGTAGAGCCTCGTGGCTGGGACCTGGGGTGGCATCAGCTCTGGGCTCTACTTTACATCTTCCTCTTTTTTCAGAACGTGATGCCTTTGACACCTTGTTTGACCACGCACCAGACAAGCTGAACGTGGTGAAAAAGGTGGGAAAGAGGTGCCTGAGAGGGAGGGAGGGAGGGGGGGGAGCGAGATGTAGAAAAACATTAGGAAAACCCACCCCCTGCAGTTTGCAAGCTTCCCGAAACTGGTGTCATCACCAGATCACCACAAACACAGAGCTTTCCTGCTTGATGTCCGTTTTACCTGTCTTGTTTTCACTGGATGCCTTATCCAGTCCCTTTCTTCTCCCATTGGGATGACAGCATCTCTTGGGGGTTTCTGAGGCTGCAGTCCCGTGTCTCCACACCCACACTGAACCCCACCATCCCTGCTCCTCGCACAGACCTCCCTGTGTCTCCCTGGCACCGGTACCTGCACCTAGGGGGACTGGAAGGAGGGACCCAAGGGGGTCATTTCTCCTCTGGCCCCCTGAGCCTGGCTAGGACACTCCGCCTGTCACTCTGCCCTCTTAGCACGGCCTGCTCCTTGCACAGTTCTGGACCGGGCCATTGGAATCGCACAGTGTGTGGGACTGCCGGTCCTGGGGGCCAGCCTTCCCTGTGGACTCAAGGAGTTTCGCAAGAGCCTTACAGGCTGCTCAGCCTCACTCCGCTCGGCACAGTGATCCCGGGCCCAGCGCTCTTGGCTGGGTCTCGTCCTATGTCGTCATGGTTGAGTCACAGGGGCGGCCTCCATGGTGACAGTCTTCATCTCAATGTCTGGCTTGTGCTTTTCTTCTAGACGCTCATTACTTTCGTGAACAAGCACCTGAATAAATTGAACCTGGAGGTCACGGAACTGGAAACCCAGGTGGGTGACGGCCCCGTGTGCAGGGTGGGGGACAAGGCCCCGCTGGACAGCCACTGTTCCCAGTGCCCCAGCCACATTGCCAGGAGGGCTTTCCACCCTGATTCTGGAGCTTTTCCGGGGAAGGGAGAGGGGATTCTCTTCCACTCAGAGGGGTGAACTGCATGGAATTTCTCTGAATTCTTTCCAGTATTTTATTTTGAAAATTTGCAAGAATATTATCATAAATCCCCATGTACTCTTCACGCACATATACCAATTGTTAACATTTGGCCATATTTGGGGTTTTTTCTCTCTCGCCACCCCTAAATACCTCAGCATACATCTCTTAAGGACAAGTATATTCTCTTAGAGAATCACAATATAGTAATCAAATTCAGGCAGTTTTAACATCAATACAATATGTTAATCTATTTAGGTTAAACCATATGAAATCACTGATATTTGACTACTCTTGAATGTGTCACATGGTTCAAAGAAATACAGTTGTCCTCATATTCTCACCTGATGCATTTAGTTGTCATGTCTCTTTAGTTTCTTTTTAATAGAGAACAAATTCTCAGCCTCTCTTTGCATAACATCAACATTTTTGAAGAGTGTGGGCCATTTAGTTCATAGAATGCCTCTGTTTTTCTCCCTCATGATTAGAACCAGGTTATGCGTGTTCAGGAACAGTACCATGGAGGCAATGCTGTGTTCTTCTCAGGCAATTTTTTTTTTTTAATATATATATATTTTTGGCTGTGTTGGGTCTTCGTTGCGGTGCATGGGCTTCTCACTGCGGTGGCTTCTCTTGTTACGGAGCACAGGCTCTAGGTGCGTGGGCTTCAGTAGTTGTGGCTCGCGGGCTCTAGAGCGCAGACTCAGTAGTTGTGGTGCTCGGGCTTAGTTGCTCCGCGGCATGTAACATCTTCCCGGACCAGGGATCGAACCCATGTCCCCTGCACTGGCAGGTGGATTCTTAACCACTGTGCCACCAGGGAAGTCCCTTCTCAGGCACTTCTCTCCATCATTTCTGTTCCTGGTGGTGGTAACTTTGATCACTTGGCTAAGTGGGCATCCCCCAGATTTCCCTACTGTAAAGCTCCTCCCCCCACCCCCCGCTTTATAATTAATAACTAATCTTTATTAGGAGATACTTTTAAGACCGTGTAATGTATCCTGTTTCCCAACCTCTTTTCATTCGTGATGAACTTCTAAAGTGTGGTTTTCTTTTGAACACAGGGGCACCTCCTTTTATTTTTAAAGGCAATGCCCGGGTCTGTGACTGAGATCTGCCTGGGTGTGTCTGGACTCTGGAGGCAGCTTCATATGCTCTTCAGGAGACAGGGAACGCGCTGCAGAAGCAATGATTCCTGGAGAGGGCTGGAATGAGCTCTCCCTTCCCCATGGGCAGGGAAGGGGTCTCTGCCGAGCATATCTGGTGTCTATCTGCGAGTTTTACCACCAAGTCATTGGAACCAGCAGTCAGGGGTGGGAGCAGTCTAGGTCAGTGGTACTCACAGCTGTGAGTAACCCTGACCCTAACCCAGGGTGGTCCCCTGAGTTGACAGATTAGTTTCTTTCATTCTCAATCCATTCCAGCCACAGCCAGAATTAGGCCCAGTTAACTAGTTCCATGGGCAGGCCTTGATTTTGACACCGTTGCTGGGGTCTATTTCCCATTGTCCACCCTGTGGTGGCCTGGGATGAGTCATGCTCAGGCCCTACCAGCCAGATGGATGGAAACAGGGAGGAAGCTGCTTCTAGGTCAAGTTCGTGCTCCAGGTTGTTTGCCCATAACCAAGGTTGAGTCACAGGCCCACCAATCAGTCACCCAGCAGAGCTCAGACACTGGGCCCAGCCCAGACGGAATACTAATTCCGTCTAGTATTTTTAAAGTTTCCTAAGATGATTCCAAGAACTTTGGCCTCTTGTGAACTCTAGTAACTGTTGTTTATACAAATATTTGATGGCCCTGCCTCCTTTGCAAGGTTCTAGAATATCAGATATGCATCTGACCTCTGTAACTTTGCTCAGGCCATTCTCCATACCCAGAACACCTACTCCTTTCAAATTTCCCTCATCCCACAGGTGCCCACTGTCTCTGCAAAGCCTGCCTCAATTGCCCAGCGCACACATACCTTCCCCTCTCTTGAGCAGAAGACCTGCACCCCTCTGCTTGGCCTAGGCAGCTGTTGTTCCTCAGACCAGGTTCTCAGTTGATCTGGCCTCTACTGTCCTTGATGGAAGGAACCAGCTCTAAGCCTCTTGCCATGGTCCTGAGCACACAGTTGTGCTTTGTCAGCAAGAGCCAGTACATTGTATCCTGACTGCTTTGTTGTTTTCCCAGATAGAAATAGCAGTAGTTAGTATGTGTTAAGTGTTGCCTACATACCAAGCAGTGTTCTAGGCACCTTACACATATTTACTGGTTTAGGCCGCATGATAACCCTATGAATTAGATACTATACTATCATTGTCCCCATTTTACAGGTGAGAAAAATGAGGCACAGAGAAGCTCTGTAACTTGCTCAAGTCACTCAGTTAATAAGTGGTAGAGCTAGAGGCCAGCTCCAGAGCACATGTTCCTAACAGCTATACTATGCTGCCTCTCAAGCAGTAATAAGGCGAGGGTGAGAGGGGAGAATGCCCAGGCCGGTATGACACTAGATCTTTCTCTGTTCATAAAGCAGAAGTCGCCCTAGTAGCCTCATGCCGTTGGCCTTGGACATCCCCTTTCCCTCCTCCCTCTGCCCTCCCTAGCAAACTCCTGCTCATCCCTCACGTCTCCATCCAGGCAGCGCCTCCTCCAGAAGCCTTCCCTGTTGCCTTCAGCGGGATGAGTGACCTTTGTCAGTCTCATGCAGGCCAGCATGCTTCCCTCCATCAGAGCAGCGGCTGCATTTCCCCCACAACAGTCTCGCCACTGTACCATGAGTTCCTCCAGGGCAGGGGCCACACCTGACCCACCTCTGTGGTCCCTGTGCCAGATCAGGGCTTGGTACATAGTCGGTGCTCAATAAATACTGGACCAATTGAGATCAGGACCATGGGCTTGTGGCTTCTGTGCTGGACCAGCCAGACATGGGGCAGGCCTGCTGCAGAGCAGAACTTCCTGCCTTGGGCTACTGCCCCTCACCCGCTGCCAGCAGCCTGCCTGGGGATATACCCTTTGCGGGGGTCAACACGGAAGCTGATGTGCCCCTGGCAGGGCCTGGGCTGGGGTGCTCAGGGGCCCAGTGCCTTCACCTGTCTCTCTCCCTCCAGTTTGCAGATGGGGTGTACCTGGTGCTGCTCATGGGGCTCCTGGAGGGCTACTTCGTGCCCCTGCACAGCTTCTTCCTGACCCCGGACAGCTTTGAACAGAAGGTTAGGGGAGGTGACATCACGGGAGGCCCCAGCCCACATGCCCGACCCATCCTCCCACACCTCTGCTGGGGCCATCTGGGGAAAAGGCGGCGGCTTCCCATCTGCCCAGAGTCTTCAGTGGTTGGATGGGGGGCTCATTGTGATGCACAGCTGAGCTGGGACGCGGCTACCTACAGGCCACTGAGCACCCTGAACAGCTTTCCCTCTCCTGCACCTTGGTCCCCTAGCCGTATGCTCCTGCCTGGGGCCACAGCCCAGCCTCATCTCTCCCCAGAGGAGACAGGGAAGGTGGCTGCAAGGCTGGTCAGACCTGAGGCTGGCACTCAGCCGATTTCTGATGCCTCTCACAGGCTGCCCCAGCCCACCCGCTCAACAAGGGGCATTTGGTCCCAAGCAGAAACCCTTCTCTGCCTCTTGAACATGTCTTGCTGTCTGATCCTTTCAACTGTGGGCACTTATGTCCCTGAGTTTACAGTCCTGGCAGTGACACAAGAACACAGTAAGACAGGGAGAGGATTTTTAACTCCTCTGGGAGTGCTTCACCAACAGCAGGCCGGGCCTGGCTCACACTCTGCGTAGCCGGCCCAGTTTGGCAGCCTCATTTGTCCTTCAAAAAATGGCCTCATTTTAGCTCAGCCCCTGCCCCGCTGGCTACAGTGCTGGTTCCTTCACTTTCCAGGGACAGGTCACAGGGAGCCCCAAGGGTCCAGGAATGAGTGTGCAGCACCTCACGCACTGCCTTTCTCTCTCCAGGTCTTGAACGTCTCCTTTGCCTTCGAGCTCATGCAAGACGGAGGATTGGAAAAGCCAAAACCACGGCCAGAAGGTACTTTGCTCTTCCCTGGGTTGGTGACAATATGGCAAGACCCTCCCCTGCACACAAGTTTTCAGGGCACAGAGCAAGGCTCATGTTTGATACCAGAGGGAAGACTATCTTTTCTGAAGGCTTCTTTGCCATTTGCAGGGGAAGGTGAGACAGGGTGCAGCTGCTCAGTCCTGGGCATCCTTTGCGAGCTGCAGATCACACAGCCTCAGGGTAAAAAAAAAGAACCTGAAATCCCACACATGGGGTCATAGGGATAAGGGCCCATGCAGACGTGTCACAGAGCAGAGGTGCTGCTGCAAGAACTGTCCTGGCCTGGTTTCCAGGTTCTTCTGTGCCTGGACAGGGTGCTGACCTGCCCAAGAACTATTTCCCAGGTAGGCAGGGGTAAGATGCAGGGGTCATCACAGGCAGCTCTACTCTGAGAATAATTCCCTTTCCTGCCCTTTGCTCGCTCCAACTCTGCCCAAGGACAAGGTTTGATTTGTCAGGTTTAGGTTGCAAATGTTAAGGCTGAAAAAATACAAAAGGAGCAAAATGCTCCAGCAGCCCTCCCATGCTTGCGCTTGAAGCAATGTGTGCATTTGTAGGGGGAGATGGTAAGACTTGGGCTAAACTGGAAGGACCAGGTAGGGCTTTTGTATTTATTTTTCTTTTTTCTTTTATATTGGACTATAGTTGATTAACAATGTTGTGTTAGTTTCAGGTGTACAGCAAAGTGATTCTGTTATACATATACATGTATCTATTCTTTTTCAAATTCTTTTCCCATTTAGGTTATTACAGAATATTGAGCAGAGTTCCCTATGCTATACAGTAGGTCCTTGTTTGGTATCTATTTTAAATATAGCGGTGTATACATGTCAATCCCAAACTCCCAATCTATCCCTTCCCTCCACCCTTCCCCCTGGTAACCATAAGTTCATTCTCTAAGTCTGTGGGTCTGTTTCTGTTTTGTAAATAAGTTCATTTGTATAATTTTTTTTAGATTCCACATATAAGCGATATCATATGATATTTGTCTTTCTCTGTCTGACTTACTTCACTTAGTATAGTCTCCAGGTCCATCCATGTTGCTGCAAATGGCATTATTTCATTCTTTTTAGTGGCTGAGTAATATTCCATTGTATATATGTACCACATCTTCTTTATCCATTCCTCTGTCAAGGGACATTTAGGTTGCTTCCATGACCTGGCTATTGTAAATAGTGCTGCAGTGAACGTTGGGGTACATGTATACTTTCGAACCATGTTTTTCTCCAGATATATGCCCAGGAGTGGGACTGCTGGATCATGTAGTAGCTCTATTTTTAGTTTCTTAAGGAACCTCTGTTTCTTAAGGAACACTGTTCTCCACAGTGGCTGTACCAAGTTACATTCCCACCAACAGTGTAGAAGGGTTCCCTTTTCTCCACACCCTCTCCAGCATTTATTGTTTGTAGACTTTTTGATGATGGCCATTCTGACTGGTGTGAGGTGGTATCTCGTTGTAGTTTTGATTTGCATTTCTCTAATAATTAGCAATGTTGAGCATCTTTTCATGTGCCTCTTGGCCATCTGTACGTCTTCTTTGTAGAAATGTCTATTTAGGTCTTCTGCCCATGTTTTGATTGTGTTGTTTGTTTGTTTTTTGATATTGAACCACATGAGCTATTGTAAATTTTAGAGATTAATCCCTTGTCAGTCACATCATTTGCAAATGTTTTCTCCCATTCTTTGTCTTTTCTTTGTCTTTTCGTTTTGTTTATGGTTTCTGTTTCTATGCAAAAGCTTTTGAGTTTAATTAGGTCTCATTTGTTTATTTTTGTTTTTATTTCCATTACTCTAGGAGGCAGATCAAAAAAGATATTGCTGCGATTTATGTCAAAGAGTGTTCTGCCTATATTTTCCTCTAAGAGTTTTATAATATCCGGTCTTAAATTTAGATCTTTAGTCCATTTTGAGTTTATTTTTTGTGTATGGTGTTAAGGAATGTTCTAATTTCATTTTTTTACATGTGGCTGTCCAGTTTTCCCAGCATCATTTATTGAAGAGATTGTCTTTTCTCCATTGTATAGTCTTGCCTCCTTTGTCATAGATTAATTAACCATAGGTGCATGGGTTTATTTCTGGGCTTTCTATCCTGTTCCATTGATCTATATGTCTGTTTTTGTGCCAGTACCCCACTGTTTTGATGACTGTAGCTTTGTAGTATAGTCTGAAGTTAGGGAGCCTGATAAATACATCATGCCACTCCCTTCTGGCCTGCAGAGTTTCTGCTGAGAAATCAGCTGATAACCTTATGGGAGTTCCCTTGTACATTATTTGCTGCTTTTCCCTTATTGCTTTTAATATTTTTTCTTTGTCTTTAATTTTTGTCAGTTTGATTACTATGTGTCTCAGTGTGTTCCTCCTTGGGTTTATCCTGCCTGGGACTCTGTGTGCTTCCTGGACTTGGGTTACTGTTTCCTCTCCCACGTTAGGGAAGTTTTCAGCTATTATCTCTTCAAATATTTTCTCAGGCCCTTTCTCTCTGTCTCTTCTCCTTCTGAGACCCCCTATAATGTGAATGTTGCTGCATTTAATGTTGTCCCAGAGGTCTCTTAGGCTGTCCTCAGTCCTTTTCACTCTTTTTTCTTTATTCTGTTCCATGGCAGTGATTTCCACCATTCTGTCTTCCAGGTCACATATCTGTTCTTCTGCCTCAGTTATTCTGCTATTGATTCCTTCTAGTGTATTCTTTATTTCACTTACTGTATTGTTCAACTGTTTGTTTGTTCTTTAGTACTTCTAGATCTTTGTTAAACACTTCTTATATGGTCTTGATCTGTGCCACCATTCTTTTTCTGAGATCTTGGATCATCTTTACTATCATTACTCTGAATTCTTTTTCAGGTAGATTGTGTATCTCTACTTCACTAGTTATTCTTCTGGGGTTTTATCTTTTTCCTTCATCTGGGACATATTCCCCTGCCCTCTCATTTTGTCTAACTTTCTGTGATTGCGATTTCTGTTCTGCAGGATGCAGGGTTGTATTTCTTGCTTCTGCTGCCTGCCCCCTGATGAATGAGGCTGTCTAAGAGGCTTCTGCAGGCTTCCTGGTGGGAGGGACTGGTACCTGCCCACTGGTGGGTGGAGCTGGGTCTTGTCCCTCTGGTGGGGAGGGCCGTGTCAGGGGTGTGTTTATTGGGCAGCCGTCTACTCAGAAAGAAAGACTTTAAGCAGCCTGTCTGCTGATGGGTAGGGCTGTGTTCCCACCCTGTTGGTTGTTTGGCCTGAGTCGTCCCAGCACTGGAGCCTAGAGGCTGTTGGGTGGGGCCAGGTCTTGGTGAGAAAATGGTGTCCTCCAAGAGGGCTCACGCCAATGAGTACTCCCCAGAACTGCCGCCACTAGTGTCCTTGTCCCCGCAGTGAGCCACAGCCATCCCCTACCTCCGCAGGAGACCCTCCAATACTAGCAGGTAAGTCTGGCCCAGTCTCTTAATGTAGTCACTGCTTTTTACCCTGGGTCCTGGTGCACTCGAGACCCTGTGTGCACCCTCCAAGAGTGGAATTTCTGTTTCTCCAAGTCCTGTGGAATTCCTGTGATCAAACCCTGCTGGCCTTCAAAGCTAGAGTCCTTGGGGGCTCCTCCTCCTATTGCCAGACCCCCAGGCTGGGGAGCCTGATGTGAGGCTCAGAACTTTCACTCCTGTAGGAGAACCTCTGTTATATAATTATTTTCCAGTTTGTGGGTCACCCACCCAGCATGTATGGGATTTGTTTTTATCATGATTACGCCCCTCTTACCATCTCATTGTGGCTTCTTCTTTGTCTTTGGATGTAGGGTATCTTTTTTGGTACGTTCCAACATTTTTTTGTTGGTGGTTATTTAGCAGTTAGTTGTGATTTTGGTGTTTCCATAAGAGGAGGTGAGCTCATGTTCTTCTACTCCTCCATCTTGTCTCCTCTCCCCCAGGGCTTTTGTATTTAGACATTAGGATAGAGGAGTAAGCATCCCAGACAGGATGGCCATGTGAACAAATGTCCTGCCTGGGGAATGGGGAAGGGCTTAGCTTATGAGACAGCCAAGCATGTGGCTAAGCCATGACAGACCTTGGTCCAGTCCCTACCCCACCAGCCTTGGGCAACTTACTGGTCGTATTTTTCATGTCTATAAAAGTGGAAATCCTAGGGACATGCACATTATATGATTAAATGTGATGATGTCTGATGCACAGCAGCTGACACCTAATAATGAGTATATAACAGTTACCTATTTGGCTGGAATATTGAGTATGAATTGAATAATAGTTGATTACAGTGAAGCAAGTCCTGGAGGGACTTGATGCCAAGGCAGCAAGTTTGGACTTGATTCTGTAGGCAGTAGGAGTCATGGAAGTTTCTTGAGCAGGTGAGTGATGTGATCAGAGCTCTATTCCAGAGAGATGACTTGGAAGGCAGTGTGAAGAACAGATATTTAGATGCGGGGCACCATCAGCAGTACTGGGGAACCTAGGAGGAAAAACAAGCTTGGGAGGGGACATAAGAGTGTCAGCTTTGGAAACCTTGAGGTTGACACCTAGGCTTGACACAAGTGGAACTGGAGTTCAGGTAGAAGATCAGGGCTGTGGTTATATCACTGCAAGTCTTCCACTTGTTCCATTCTCTCTTGGTGTATAACAGGACAGCATGTAGAGAAAAGGGAAGGGTTAGGGACAATATCTTGTGGGAATGCCTTTACTTATGAAGCTGGAGAAGAAAGCAGGAAGACTGGAGGAGAGAGCTCAATTGTGAAGACATTGGTTGGTCCCTGTCTCATGACTCTTTCCAGACCTCAGTAACTATCAGCTCTGGTCAACAAAAGCCAATCCCTTAGTGTCATTTATCATCACCTTGTTCTAAGTACCTGGTCACTGCCAGAGGCAGACCTCTAGCAAGGCTGCTGTCCCTCATGGGGTTGTCTCCCTGCAAGGCTACTGTAGCCATCCTAATGCCTTTAGAAGTAGACCCTGAGTGTCCTGTGGCCAGCTGATAAGCACCCTGCTTCTGGGTAGGAGAGACATAGCAGGATAGTCCGGCCAGCATTTCCGTGTCTGTTTTCTTGAACTGCTTAATATGAAACTTCCTGGTTACAGATTGGAAGTACTCCTTCTGATACTTCAGTTTTCAAGGATTTATTTCCCTTAAGACAGTTTTCCCAATATCAATTAATTTATAGGGATATTTCAGTATATAGATGACATTTCTTGTATAAATATTAAACTGCTTAATATGAAATTTCCTGACCAATATGAATGGAAAAACACATCTGTTTTATTTGCTATTATACTGGGCACCATGCCCATGCTGAAAATTTCCAGTGTGTAAAAGAGAATTGAGATGTTATTTTGTGAGACCATACTTGGTGAGAGGTATACCCCAGCATTCATTTCTCTGCTTCTAACTGGGAGGTGAAATTCAGTAGTAAATGCTGCAGACTTTCAAAAGGGGCTAATCTGGGTAATTCTTTGAGGGTGTTTCAACATCAAACTGGATGTGGTAGAGGCATTTTTCATGGCAAATGTTTTTAAGGTCAGGAAAATGCATCCTCTGCCATGCTGTTTGACACTCAAAGCTCTGTTATACCTTGAAATCCCCTGGAAACTTTGGGTTTCCATCTCAGATGACTTTTGCTGCCTAGGCTTCATAACCTTTTAGTACCCCAATTAGTGTAAGCCAAGTGTTAGCAGCAAGTTCATGGCCAATGGAGCAGTTGACATATTGGCATGAAGCTGGTGGCTTTCTATTTAGGGTATCATACCATTTGTCTTCAAATGCACATGCCTACCCTGTTATCATCATTCAAGTAGACTCATCATTGAGTATCATTAAAACCCCAGCACAACAGACAGGTGGGGACTAGAAGAAGCTTACTATAAGGCAGGAATGAAGTCTGCATGTAAGACAGCCAGCAGGCTGATGGAATATCTAAAATACAAGGAGTCAAATAGCTGGGACCAAGCTACTTAAAACAATGCTGAAAATCCAGGCAGGTGAAGGCAGCTTAGTTGTAGATGATCAATACTATTTGTGGAATGATTTGGTCAGTGGCTGGAAATATGGGAAATGATTCAACTTCCCTTCCCCATTCCCTTAGGGATAGTGTACAGACCAGTGGCAAAAATTTTAAACACTGATAATATCAAGTATTAACAAACAAGGATGTACAAAAACTGCTGTTTCTGTTTGTCCTTATCAATACATTTAATATTTGTAATACCACTGTGGTATTAAATGCAGAATGATGGCCTCCCCCAAAATGTGCACATCCTAATCCCTGGAACCTGTTAATACCTTACATGGTAAAAGGGACTTTACAGATGTGATTAAGTTGAGGATCTTGAGCTAGAGAGATTACCTTGGATCATCTGGGTGGTTCCAGTGTAATCACAAGAAAAGAGGGAAGCAGAAGACTCATCAGAATGATATAGCATGAGAAAGATTCAACCAGCCATTGATGGCTTTGAAGATGAAAGGGGGCCATGAGCCAAAGAATGCTGGTAGCCCCTAGAAGCTAGGAAAAGCAAGAAAACAGATTCTCCCCTAGTGTCTCCAGAAGCGACCACAACCCTGCTGATACCTTGATTTTATCCCAGTGAGACCCATTTTGGACTTTGACGACATTTAGAACTGTAAGATAATACATTTGGATTGTTTTAAGCCACCAAATTTGTGGTAATATGTTAAAGCAACAATAGAAAACTAATATACCCTGTGACCAGCAATTCTACTCATAAGTATGCATGTCCATATACTAGGACCCTAGTCCAAAAATATCCATGATAAACTAAACTGGAGAGTGCATCCCCAGGGAACAAGCTAAATAAATTGGAGTATATTCATACCATGGATTATTACACAATGGCAACAATAAGAAAGAATGAACTGAGAAATCGCGTGAGAGACTTCTAGTTACTGTAGCATGAAGAGGTCAGTGATTATCCTCTGCAAAAAAAGCAAGTGTAAAACTGGACAAAATGATCAGAAACAGGCATTTCAAGGCACTGAATATTTACCAGACGTAGATAACAGATTGAGAAGCATTCTTGAAAAATGATAGAATATACTAGAATAATTATACCCCAATAAAACAATAAATTATACCTCAATGAAATTGTTTAAAGGATGAATCCTATAAACATAATTTTGAGTAAAAAAAAAAATCACAAAATAATATGCATAGTATGAGTATTTATATAAAGTGTAAAAATAGACAAAACTACAGTCTGCTGTTTAAAGGTGCATATGTTGCTGGTGGAACTATGAAGAAGAGCAAGGAAGTGATCACGATAAAAGTGAGGATTGTGGTTATCTTTGAAGGGTGAGAGAGGGTTGTGACCTGAATGCAGAGAGGAAGGGGGTGTTTCTAGGGTACTGACAATGTTCGTACCTGAGACATGGGTGGTGGTTACGTGAGGGTTCCCTTACAAGTATTTAAAACTGAACATATATATGTTGAATGTACTTTTCTGGATGCTTGTCATAGGAAAAAATTTTAATATGTAAAGAATATGGCAAAATCACCAGATAGGGTAGCAGGCCACCACGAAAATGACCAATAGCAAAGGATGGATTCTGTCTCAGTGGGGAATAGGGAGTAAACAGGAGAACAAGGCAGAGACTGAGGATGAGCTACATCCATTGGAGGTGGAATGGAGGCTGGAACATGATGGACATCTTGGGGGCTGGGCTTACCCTGAGTAGGCAGCCTGTGGCCACCCAACTTATTCCAGCCCCCACAAGCTGGTGGCCCTGAGCCACCAGGTTTCTTCCCACCTTGGTCAGGGAACTCAAAGATGGGGTTGGAGAGACTTCAGAGAAGGGAGGGGCCTCAGACTGGGATGAGACAGGCTGGGGTAGCCCAAATGGGTCCATGGAGGGCATGGCCACACAGGGCCATGTCCTCTTGTGTAAAGCCTGGGTTTCTGCATTAGCAGAGTTCCTCTTTCTCCTAGACTTCTGCACAAACTCATTTCGGATGGTCCTCTGATGGATGGGAATTGTCACCAATGCCACTGAGTGGGAGGAGCAAACCTAGAGCCCTTTCCCCTTGCCCAGAGGCCATTTTCTCCTCAGAGTGGTCTTGGGTCTGATTTGTCTCTTCCTTGGCCCCAGCCAGCCAGACAGCCTCTGCTCTCACTGTATATCCAGGTGCCCTACCATCCTGACTGCCTGCTCCCAGATAGGGACTCTGGGCCAGCACAGAGAAATGATCAGAGCAGTGCTAACTTGCTAATCACATAATTTATTAGCCCAGGGTTTTAAAGAGGCTCTATATTGCAGGGAGTCACAGATCATTCCCAGGAATCCAAAGCTCTTCTCCTAGCTGAGATGGCCTACCTACTGGCCTACCTGGAACTACCTGTGTGGCTATTGGTTTTCTTGAAAAGAACAGACAATAAGAGCAGTGTCTCTGACTGTAGTCCCCCCTCCACTTCACCAGGCCCACCTCATGGTGATCACCTGTAGGAAGAAGCAACTCAGATTTGCCAAGGAGCAGGGCTTAATCTTTGTGAATGGTACCCCCCTGGAGTTGTGCAGTGCATAGACTTAACAGCTATATATAACAGCTCTGCTACTAGGCAAAGATGGGAAAGTGGGAAGGAAACTACCATTTAGGGAGCCCTTCATATGTTCCAGGTGTTTTTTATAAAACCCAATTTTACCAGTGAGCAAACTGATTCGGAGACATTAAATGACTTTATGCCTTTAACCCATTGTAGTGAAGATGGACTTCAAACTTTAGTGGGCGTTAAAATTAAAACAGAGGAGACATATCAAGATGGCAGAGTAGAAGGATTCAGAGCTCACCTCCCCCCATGAACGCCAAAAATACATCTACATGTGGAGTAATTTTCACTGAAAATTAACTGGAGATTGGCAGAAAGACTCTTGCACAACCAACACTGTAAGAAAGATCCACACAGAATTGGGTAGGAAGGGAAGAGAAGCAATCAGGGACCTGTGCCCCTGGGAGGGGACTCAGAAGAGGAGGGGGATTAAATGGACAGAGATCTCCCTGGGGAGGGAGCAATTTGAGCCACATATTGGGCACGCCAGCCCTGAGGTCTAACACCAGGTAGACGAGTTCCCTTAGGTTTGACAATCAGTGGGACTAATAGGAGGGCTGTAAGAAACCTAGACTCTTCTCATGAAGAGCACACACACTTGCTAGCTCCCAAAACAAGCAGAGGAAGCAGATTGAAACTGCTTGGGACTCTGACCGGTTTCCCACAACTGCCCCAGCCTGAGCGGAGTACCCGCTCCAGCCCCACTTGCTCCATGATGCTGCTCCACACTAAGGCAAGGGCTGCTGTGGCCAAGGGGAGTGCTCAGTTGTGAGGGATGGAGCTGGCTCAGACATAGAACAGCATCTGAAAGGGGCGGGAGAACCCATTACTGGTGCTTATGGAGGCAGTGCATTAGAAGCAGTCTGAGACCCTAGCTAGGGCTGGGACTGCCATGGCCCACACACAGACCCACACTGAGTGCCCAATCCAGCACTGCTGTGCTCTGAGATGAGGGTGCCAGTGATGGGAGGGGGAGAGCACACACTTAGGGGGAACAGAGCCAGTTCAGACCCTACCCTCAGGGCTTCTGCTTCAGCAACTTGGGACCCAACCTTGCTTCAAATAGGGTGATATCAGCCACTGAGCAGAGCATAAGGCCCAGCTCACACCTAGCTCTGGATCTAGCCCCTTCATCTCCAGCCCCACCTCCTACCAATGTGATACCTGCCAGAACACCATGGGGGAAGATGTGACTCATGCTCATGTCAGATCCAGCTCTCCCACCAAAGCCACTGGGCAGATGCAGACTGTATAGGGTCACTCCCATACAAGGACACCCATTCAAGACCAGAGTAGGTAACTGTTTCACCCAATCTGTCTCATAGAGACAGAGAAAGTTAAGCAAAAGGAGAAGATAGAGGAATTTGTTTCAATTGAAAGAACAAGAGAAAACCCCTGAAAAACAACCAATGAAATGAAAATAAATAATTTATCAGATAAAAAGTTCAAAGCATTAGTAATAATAATGCTAACTGGATTACTGAAAAAAATAGATTAATACAGTGAGAATTTTAATAAAGAACTAGAAAATATAAAAAAGAACCAGTCAGAACTGAAGAATACAATAAATGAAATGAAAAACATGCTAGAAGGAATTAACAGCAGACTAGGTAATACAGAAGAACGTATAAGTGATCTACAAGATAGAATAATGGAAATCACCCAGTCATAACAGCAAGAATAAAAAGAAATTAAAAAAAATAAGAACACTTTAAGGGACCTCTGGGACATCAAGCATGAAAAAAAAAAAGAATCAGATTATGGGGGGTCCCAGATGGAGAAGAGGGAGAAAAGTGTCCAAAATGTATTTGATGAAATTATGGCTGAAAAATTCCTGAACCTGAAGAAGAAAACATATCCAGGTACAGGAAGCACAGAGGGTCCCAAACAAGATGAACCCAAACAGACCCACACCAAGACATATCATAATTAAAATGGCAAAAGTTAAAGAGAGAATTCTAAAGGCAGCAAGAAAGAAAACAGAGTCATATATATCAGGGAACACCCATAAGGCTATCAGCTGATTTTTCTGCAGAAACTTTGCAGGCCAAAAGGGAGTGGTATGCTATATTTAAAGTGCTGAAAGGGAAAAACCTGCAACCCAGGATACTCTACCCAGCAACATTATCATTTAGAATTGAAGGAGAGATACAGAACTTCTCAGGCAAGCAAAACTAAAGAGTTCATCAATACTAATATGATCCTAAAAGAAATGTTAAAGAGTCTTCTCTAAGTGGAAAATAGAAGGCTAATACAAGAAGTAAGTATAGGAAAGGAAAAATCCCACTAGTAAAGCAAGTATATAGTAAAGGATGAGGATCAATCAATTAAATAAGCTAACATGAAGATTAAGACAAAAAAAATTGTAAAATCAATTTTAACTGCAACAAACAGTGAAGGAATACACATGAAGATGTAAAATAGGACATCAAAAACACAAAATGTTGGGGAGGGGAGTAAAAAAATGTATATCTTTTAGAATGTGTTTGAACTTTGACTGTCAGTTACACAGTTATAGGTCAACATATATGAACCCCATAGTAACCACAAATCAAAAACCTACAATAGATACACAAAAGCTAGATAGAAAGGAACACAAGCATACCACTAAAGAAAATCATCAAACCAAAAGGGAAGAAACTAAAAGAAGAAAAGAACAGAGAAGAACTACAGAAACAGCCAGAAAACAAGTAACAAAATGGCAGTAAGTACATACCTATCAATAATCACTTTAAATGTCAATAGACTAAATGCTCCAATCAAGACATAGGGCAGGGCTTCCCTGGTGGTGCAGTGGTTAAGAATCCGCCTGCCAATGCAAGGGACACAGGTTCGAGCCCTGGTCTGGGAAGATCCCACATGCCGTGGAGCAACAAAGCCCATGCACCACAACTACTGAGTCTGCGCTCTAGAGCCCGCAAGCCACAACTACTGAGCCCATGTGCCACAACTACTGAAGCCCGCACGCCTAGAGCCTGTACTCTGCAACAAGAGAAGCCACTGCAGTGAGAAGCCTGTGCACCCCAGCGAAGAGTAGACCCCGCTCGCCACAGCTAGAGAAAGCCCACATGCAGCAACGAAGACCCAACGCAGCCATAAAGGAAGGAAGGAAGGAGGGAGGGAGGGAGGGAAAGGAAGGAAGGAAGGAAAGAGAGAGAGAGAGAAAGAAAGAAAGAAAGGAAAGAAAGAAAGACATAGAGCAGAAAGGAGCAATCAAGATGGTGGAGTAGTTGGATGTGAAGCTCACCTCTTGCCACAAATACATCAAAAGTACATCTACATGTGGAATGATTCTCACAGAATATCTACCAAATGCTGGCAGAAGACCTCTGACCTCTGAAAGGGCAAGAAAATCTCCATGTAACCGGGTAGAACAAAAGAAAAAAGCAAGAGAAAAAAGAAAGTGAGAAAGGAATCTGAATGGGACCTGCACCCCTGGGAGGGAGCTCTGAAAGAGGAAAGCTTCCTGCACCCTGGGAAGTCCCCTCACCAGTAGGGACATCAGCCAGGACAGAGCTTCAGAGCCTTGGAAGAGAACACAAGAACCAGTTTGCAGCAGAAAGAATGCAGAGAGACCTGCACAGATGGTCAGTGCCACTGCTCTCCTCTCCCCAGTGCATCTGCCAGGGCAAGCGTGGGCTGGGTGCAGAAGCTCGGGCTTTGGAGATCAGACCTGGGGAGAGGATTGGGATGGGCTGCATGGAAACAGCCTGAAGGGGCTGGAGTCTGGTGCAACCACACCTGAGTGTGTATGCAGAGGAAGCCTGGGCCATCTTAGAGGCAAGGAGCCATTGTGTGGGTGGCATGCAAGGGAAGGGGTGGGACCCACCATTACACTCTTTTTCCCTACATGTGCTCTCAGGTGGCAGGACACTGCCTACAGGAGCTCCAGGAGCAGTCACAAGCTGCCACTGCCGCTGCCCCATTTCAGGAGCAGTTGTGAACTGCTTCCATTCCCATCACATGCTCTGGGGACATGCATGAGCCACCACCACTGCTGAGAACCCCATGACTGGGCACCAGCTGCTGCATCTACACACTCCCTATTAAGGGGATAACGGCCAGCACACACTGAGGAAAGAGGTGACAGGCATCCATACTAAAAACAGCCCTTGCACCAAAAATACTAAACCCACACAAGCTACACAGGGGCACTTCCACATATAAATAGCCCTCCAAGACCTCAGTAGATAATTGTTTCTCCTAAACTCACGGAATGAGAGAAGTATAAGTAAAATAAGCAGAAGAAGCAGAGGAACCACTCCCAGTTAAAAGACCAAGAGAATTCCCCTGAAAGAACAAACAATGAAACAGATCCCTTCAGCCTAATAAACACCAATTTCGAAAAGGAGATAAAGAAAATACTGAAGGAATTAGGAAAGGCTATCAACAGAAATGCAAAGTACTGTAGAAAGGAACTAGAAACTGTAAAGAGGAACTAAGAAAAATTAGAAAATTCATTTGCCGAGACAAAAACTGGACTAAAGGCAATGAATAGCAGAATAAATAATGCAGAAGAACAAATAAGTGACCTGGAAGATAGAATAATGAAAATCACACAGGACAGCAGACAGAAAGACCAATTTTTAAAAAAATGAAAGCAATATAAGAGACCTATGGGATAATATAAAGTATGCCAATCTATGCATAATAGGGATTGTAGAAGGGGAAGAAAGAGAAAAGGGGATTGAAAATGTATTTGAGGATATTATAGCTGAAAACTTCCCAAATCTAAAGAAGGAAACATATCCAGGTACAGGAAGCACAGAGGGTCCCAAACAAGGTAAACCCAAACAGACCTACACTGAAGCATATTATAATAAAAATGGCAAAAGTTAAAGAGAGGGTTCTAAAGGCAGCAAGAAAAACACGGAGTTCGTTACAAGTGAACATAAGGCTATCAGCTGACTTCTCTACAGAAACGTTGCAGGCTAGAAGGGAGCGGAAAAAATATACTCAAAGTCCAGAAAGGGAAAAATCTGCAACCTAGGATACTCTACCCAGCAAAATTATCGTTTAGAATAGAAGGAGAGATAAAGAATTTCTCAGAAAAGCAAAAACTAAAAGAATACAGCAATACTAAACCTATCCTAAAGGAAATATTGAAAGGTCTCCTATAAATAGAAGAGAAGTAAGAATAATATATAGGAATGAGAAAATCACAGTTGGAAAACAAATCACCTAAATAAGCAAGTACACAGATTTTTTTAAAAATCAAAAAATTTCCGTGAAAGTGATGATAACCACAATGAACAGCAAAAGGATGAACATGAAGATGTAAGAGAGGCCATCAAAGTCATGAAATGTGGGGGAGGAGGAACATGTAGCTTTTTTTTTCATTTCCTAGAATGTGTTTGCACCTATATGACTACCAGTCTAAGGCGAGTAGATACAGGATGGGGTTAACATACTTGAAAAACAGGCTAACCACAAATCAAAAACATACAATAGACTCACAAAAAAAAAAAAAATCAAAAAAGAGAACATAAGTATAATACAAAAGAAAATCATCAAACCACAGAAAGAAAAGAAAGGGACAAAGAAGAAATATAAAATCAATGGGAAAAAAATGTTAAAATGGCAATAAATAGATATCTATCAATAATTACCTTAAATGTCAATGGACACAATGCTCCAATCAAAACACACAGAGTAGCAGAGTGGATTTTTTTTAAAAAGAGCCTACAATATGCTGCCTACAAGAGACCCACTTCAGGGCAAAGGATATATATAGATTGAAAGTGAGGGGATGGAAAAAGATATTTCAAGCAAACGGGAATGAAAAAACAGAGGTTACAATTCTCATATCAGACAAAATGACTTTAAAACATAGGCCATAAAGAAAGATAAAGGACACTGTATAATGATAAAAGGATCAATACAGGAAGAGGATTGTACACTTGTCAACATACATGCACCTAATATAGGAGCACCCAAATACATAAAACAAATACTAACAGACATAAAGAGAGAAAATGACAGTAATATAATAATAGTAGGAGACTTTAACACCCCACTCACATCAATGGACAGATCTTCTAGACAGAAAATTAATAAGGTAACAGAGATCTTAAATGATACAGTAGAACAGTTATACATAATTGATATTTTCAGGACAGTACATCCAAAAAATCAGAATACACATTCTTTTCAAGTGCACATAGAACATTCTCTAGGATTGACCACATACTAGGGTACAAAACAAGCCTCAGCAAATTTAAGAGTATAGAAATTATCTCAAACATCTTTTCTGACCACACCAGCATGAAACTAGAAATCAACCACAGAAAAAGAAATGAGAAAAAAGTGATTACATGGAGATTAAACAACATACTACTAAAAAACCACTGGATCAACGATGAAATCAAAAAGGAAATTTAAAAATACCTTGAGACAAATGACAGTGAAAACACACCATACAAAATCTTTGGGATGCAGCAAGAGCAGTTCTCAGAGGAAAGTTCATAGCGACACACGCCTTTCTCAGAAAACAAGAAAAATCAAGTAGAAACCTAACCTACACTTAAAAGAATTAGAAAAAGAAGAACAAACAAAACCTAAAGTCAGCAGAAGGAAGGAAATAATAAAGATCAGAGAGGAAATAAATAAAATAGAGATTAAAAAAACAATAGACATTCTCTGACATAAATCGCAGCAGGATTTTTTTTGATCCACCTCGTAGAGTAATGAAAATTAAAACAAAGATAAACAAATGGGACCTAATTAAACTTAAAAGGTTTTGCATAGCAAAGGAAACCATAAACACAAAAAGACAACCCACAGAATGGGAGAAAATATTTGCAAAGGAAGCAACTGACAAGGGATTAAGCTCCAAAATATACAAACAGCTCAAGCAGCTCAATATCCAAAAAAACCAAAAAACCCAATCAAAAAATGGGCAGAAGATCTAAATAGACGTTTCTCCAAAGAAGACATACAGATGGCCAAAAAGCACATGAAAAGATGCTCAACATCACTAATTATTAGAGAAATGCCCATCAAAACTACAATGAGGTATCACCTCACAGTGGTCAGAATGACCATCATCAAAAAAATCTACAGGGGCTTCCCTGGTGGCACAGTGGTTGAGAATCTGCCTGCTAATGCAGGGGACATGGGTTCGAGCCCTGGTCTGGGAAGATCCCACATGCCACGGAGCAACTAGGCCCGTGAGCCACAACTACTGAGCCTGCGCGTCTGGAGCCTGTGCTCCGCAACAAGAGAGGCCGCGATAGTGAGAGGCCCGCGCACCGCAATGAAGAGTGGCCCCCGCTTGCCACAACCAGAGAAAGCCCTCGCACAGAAACGAAGACCCAACACAGCCAAAAATAAATAAGTAAATAAATAAATAAATAAATGTGAGGTTTAAAAAAAAAACAAACTTAAAGTGGAATGGAAGCAAATACAAATAGTAAATGCTAGAGAGGATGTGGAGAAAAGGGAACCCTCCTACACTGTTGGTGGGAATGTAATTGGTACAACTATTATGGAGAACAGTATGGAGGTTCCTTAAAAAACTAAAAATAGAACTACCATATGATCCTGCAATCCCACTCCTGGACATATACCCAGATAAAACCATAATTCAAAAAGATACATGCACCCCTATGTTCATTGCAGCACAATTTACAATAGCCAGGACGTGGAAGCAACCTAAATGTCCATCGACAGAGGAATGGATAAAGAAGATGTGGTGTGTGTGTGTATATATGTATATATATACACACACATACATATATACAATGGAATATTACTCAGCCATAAAAAAGAATGAAAGAATGTCATTTGCAGCAACATGGATGGACCTAGAGATTCTCATACTGAGTGAAGTAAGTCAGACAGAGAAAAACAAATATCATATATTGCTTATATGTGGAATCTAAAAAAATGTTACAAATGAACCTATTTACAACACAGAAATAGAGTCACAGATGTAGAAGACAAATTTATGGTTACCGGGGGCGGGGGGAAAGGAGGGGAGGGATAAACTGGGAGATTGGAATTGACATATACACACTACTATATATAAAGTAGATAACTAAAAGACCTACTGTATAGCATGGGGAATTCTTCTCAATACTCTGTAATGACCTACATGGGAAAAGAATTTTAGAAAGAGTGGATATATTTATATGTATAACTGATTCACTTTGCTGTACAGCAGAAACTAACACAACATTGCAAATCAACTATACTCCAATAAAAATTAAATTTAAAAAACAATAGGAAAAAAAGCAATAAAACCAAGAGCTGGTTCTTTGAAAGGGTAAACAAGATTGACAAACCTCTAGCCAGGCTCACCAAGAAGAAAAGAGAGAGAACCAAAATAAACAAAATAAGAAATGAAAAAGGAGACACAGCAACCCATACCACAGAAATACAGAAAACCATAAGAGAATACTATGAACAATTATATGCCAACAAATTCGACAACCTAGAAGAAATGGACAATTTTCTAGAAACATACAGCCCACGAAAATTGAATCAAGAAGAAACAGATAATTTGAACAGACTGATCACTAGAGATGAAGTAGATGGCCAGATGGCTTCACAGGCGAATTCTACCAAACATACAAAGAAGAACTTTTACCGATCCTTCTCAAACTCCTCCAAAAAATTGAAGAGGAGGGAACACTCCCAAAGACATTCTATGAAGCCACCATCATCCTGATGCCAAAACCAGCAAAGTCCTAGCCAGCCACAGCAATCAGATGAGAAAAAGAAATAAAAGGTATCCAAATTGGAAGGGAAAAGGTAAAATTGTCATTATATGCAGATGTCATGATTCTGTATAGAGAAAACCCTAAAGACTCCACAAAAAAACTACTAGAACTGATAAATGAATTCAGCAATGTAGCAGGATACAAGATTAACAAGATTCTTTTTTTTAATATAGTTTCCTTTGCTGTGCAAAAGCTTGTAAGTTTGATTAGTTCCCATTTTATTTTTGTTTTGTACATATGTACAATGGAATACTATTCAGCCATAAAAAAAAGAATGAAATAATGCCATTTGCAGCAACATGGATACAACTTGAGATTATCATACTAAGTGAAGTAAGTCAGAAAGAGAAAGACAAATATCATATGATATCACTTATATGTGGAATCTAAAATATGACACAAATGAACCTATCTACAAAACATAAACAGACTCACAGACATAGAGAACAGACTTGTGCTTGCCAAGGGGGAGGGGGTTGGGGGAGGGATGGAATGGGAGGTTTGGGTTAGCAGAGATAAGCTATTATATATAGAATGGATAAACAATAAAGTCCTACTGTATATTCAGTATCCTATGATAAACCATAATGGAAAAGAATATATATATATATATATATATATATATATATATATATCTGAATCACTTTTCTGTACAGCAGAAATTAACACATTGTAAATCAACTATACTTCAATATAAATAAATAAATTGATAGATACATTTAAAAAAGAAAAGAAAAGAAGACACAGGGTGGCTGATTGGATAAAGAAAAAAATGCCCATCTAAATGCTGCTTACAAGAGACTAACTTCAGAACTAAAGATACACACAGACTGAAAGTGAGGGAAAGGAAGACTATTTCATGCAAATGGAAAGACCAAAGCAGGAGTAACAATACTCATATAAGACAAAATAGACTTTAAAACAAAGTCTATAGCAAAAGACAAGGGCATTAAATAATGATAAAGGGATCAATACAAGAAGAGGATAAAACACTTGCTCACATATATGCACTTAAATATATAAAGCAAACGTTGACATAACAGGAGAAATTGACAGTAATACAATAATAGTAGGGGACTTTTTTTAAATTTATTTTTTGGCTCTGTTGGGTCTTCGTTGCTGCACACGGGCTTTCTCTAGTTGCAGCAAGTAGTGGTTACTCTTTGTTGCAGTGCGTGGGCTTCTCATTGCAGTGGCTTCTCTTGTTGTGGAGCATGGGCTCTAGGCACACAGGCTTCAGTAGCTGTGGCACGGCATGTGGGATCTTCCCAGACCAGGGCTCGAGCCCATGTCCCCTGCGTTGGCAGGTGTATTCTTAACCACTGTGCCACCAGGGAAGTCCCAGTAGGGGACTTTAATACCCACTTACATCAATGAACAGATCAGCAGAAGAAAATCAGTAAGGAAACAGTGGTCTTAAATGACACATTAGATTAGTTGGACCTAATAGATACCTACATTCCACTCAGAAACAGCAGAATACACATTTTTTCAAGTGCACATGGAATGTTCTCCAGGATAGAGCACATGCTAGGCCACAAAACAAGTCTCAACAAATTTAAGAGGATAGAAATTATATCAAGCATTTTCCCAAACACAATGGTATGAAACTAGAAATCAGTTACAGGAAGAAAAATGGGAAAAGCATGAACACATGGAGACTAAACAATGTTCTACTTTAAAAAACCGGTGGGTCAATGAAAAAAATCAAAGAAGAAAGCAGAAAATACCTCGAGACAAACGAAAATGGAAACACAACTTTCCAAAATCTGTGGGATGCAGGAAAAGCTGTTCTAAGAGGGAACCTTATAGCAATAAGCGACTATTTAAAGAAATAAAAAAAAAAAACTCTAATAAACAATCTAACTGACCATCTAATGGAATTAGAGGAAGAAGAACAAACAAAGCCCAAAGTTAGCAGAAGGAAGGAAATAATAAAGATCAGAGAGTAAATAAATAAAATAGAGACCAAAAAAAAAAAACAACCCAGGGCTTCCCCGGTGGCACAGTGGTTGAGAATCCGCCTGCCAATGCAGAGGACACGGGTTCGATCCCTGGTCCGGGAAGATCCCACATGCCGTGGAGCAACTAAGCTTGTGTGCCACAACTACTGAGCCTGTGCTCTAGAGCCCATGAGCCACAACTACTGAGCCCGCGTGCCACAACTACTGAAGCCCATGCGCCTAGAGCCCGTGCTCCACAATGAGAGAAGCCACTGCAATGAGAAGCCCGTGCACCGCAACAAAGAATAGCCCCCGCTCGCCGCAACTAGAGAAAGCCTGCGTGCAGCAACGAAGACCCAACACAGCCAAAAATAAATTTTAAAAAATAAATAAATAATAATAATAATAAATTTTTTTAAAAACCCCAAATATCAATGAAACCAAAAGCTGGCGTTTTTTGAAAAGATAAACAAATTTGACAGATTTTTACCCAAGCTCATCAGGAAAAAAAAAAAACGAGAGGACCCCAAAAAACAAAATAAGAAATGAAAGAAGAGAAATAACAACCAATATCACAGAGACACAAAAAAAATCATAAGATAATACTATGAACAGTTATATGCCAAAAAATTGGACAACCTAGAAGAAATGGTCAAATTTCTAGAAACATACAACCTTCCAAGACTGAATCAGGAAGAAACAGTCTGAACAGAGTGATCACTAGTATTGAATTGAATTTGTAATTTTAAAAAACCAAACAAACAAACAAACAAAAAGAAAAAAACTCCCAGCATACAAAAGTCCAGAAACCTTCACAGGGAAATTCTACCAAACATATAAAGGAAGAACTGATATCATCCTTCTCAACTATTAAAAAAATTGAAGAGGAGAGAACATTTGTAAATTCATTCTACAAGGCCATCATTACCCTGATACCAAAATCAGGCAAAGACACTACAAAAAAAAAGAAAGAAAGAAAATTGCAGGCCAATATCTAAGATAAATATAAATAAAAATTCTCAACAAAATATTACCAAACCAAATTCAACAATATAAAAATCCCAAAATCAAGTGTGATTTATTCCAGGAATGCAAGGATGGTTCAATATCCCCAAATCAATATGATACATCACATTAACAAAAAGAAGGATAAAAATCACACGATTATCTCAATAGGCACAGAAAAGGCATTTGACAAAATTCAACATCCATTCATGACAAAAATTCTCATCAAAGTTGTTATAGAAGGAACATATCTCAATATAATAAAGACGATTTATGACAAACTCACAGCTAACACCATACTCAACAATGAAAAAGTAAAAGCTTTTTCTCTAGAACCAGGAACACGACAAGGATGCCCATTCTCATCACTTCTGGTTAACATAGTTTGGAAGTCCTAACCATAACAATCGGAAAAGAAATAGAAATAAAAGGCATCCAACCAGATGGGAAGAAGTAAAACTGTAACTATTTGTAGATGACATGATACTATGTATTGAAAACTCTAAAGTCTCCACCAGAAAACGATTAGAACTAATAAGTGAATTCAGTAAAGTTGCAGGATATAAGAATACCTAGGAATAAACTTAACTAAGGAGTTGAAAGTCCTATAATCTGAAAACCATAAAACACTTATGAAGGAAATTGAAGATGATACAGAGAAATAGAAAGATATCCCATGATCATGGATTGGAAGAATTAATATTGTTAAAATGTCCATACTACCCAAAGCAATCTACAGATTTAACACAATCCCTATCAAAATACCCATGACATTTTTCACAAAACTAGAACAAGTAATCCTAAAACGTATATGTAACCACAAAACACCCCAAATTGCAAAAGCAATCTCGAGAAAAAAGAACAAAGCTGGAGGAATCACTCGCCCTGACTTTAGACTATACTACAAAGCTACAGTAATCAAAATAGCATGGTACTGGCACAAAAACAGACACATAGATCAATGGCATAGAATAGAGAGCCCAGAAATAAACCCACACACTTGTGGTCAATTAATCTACAACAAAGGAGGTAAGAATATACAATGGAAAAAAGACAGTCTCTTCAATAAGTGGTACAAGGAAAACTGGACAGCTACATGTAAAAGAATGAAATTAGAACACTTGTTCATATCATATACAAAAATAAACTCAAAATGAATTAAAGACCTAAATTTAAGACTTGAAACCATAAAACTCCTAGAGGACAACATAGGCAGAACAGTCTTTGACATAAGTTGTAGCAATATTTTGGGGGATCGCTCTCCTAACACAAAAGAAATAAAAGCAAAAATAAATAAATGGGACCTAATTAAACTTAAAAACTTGCACAGCAAAAGAAATATTGACAAAATGAAAAGACAACCTACTGAATGGGAGAAAATGTTTGCAAATGATATTACCAGTAAGTGGTTAGTTTCCAAAATATATAAATAGTTCATACAACTCAATATCAAAAAGTCAAACAACCTGATTAAAAAATGGGCAGATGCACATCTGGAGCTTGTGCTCCACAACGGGAGAGGCTGCAGCAGTGAGAGGCCTGCACACCGCGATGAAGAATGGCCCCCACTTGCCGCAACTAGAGAAAGCCCTCGCACAGAAACGAAGACCCAACACAGCCAAAAATAAATAAATAAAGAAAGAAGCTTTCATTTAAAAAAAAAAAAAAGGGCAGAAAACCTGAATAGACATTTTTCCAAAGAACATGTACAGATGACCAACGGGCACATGAAAAGATGCTCAACATGACTAATCATCAGAGAAATGCAACTCAAAACAATAATGAGATATCACCTCACACCTGTCAGAATGGCTACCATCAAAAAGTCTGCAAATAATAAATGCTGAAGACGGTGTGGAGAAAAGAGAACCCTTCTACACTGTTGGTGGGAATGTAAACTGTTGCAACCACTATGGAAACAGTATGGAGCTTCCTCAAAAACTAAAAATAGAACTGCCATATGATCCAGCAATTCCACTACTGGGTATATATCTGGAAAAGATGAAAACTAATTCAAAAAGATACATGGCACCCTGATGTTCACAGCAGCACTATTTACAATAGCCAAGACATGGAAGCAACCCAAGTGCTCATCAACAGATGAATGGATTAAGATTAAGAAGATGATGTGGTATATATATAATATGGAATACTACTCAGCCATAAAAAAGAATGAAATAGTGCCATTTGCAGCAATGTGGATGGACCTAGAGAATATTATGCTTAGTGAAATAAGCCAGAGAAAGACAAATACTATATGATTTCACTTATATGTGGAATCTAAAAAATAAAACAGATGAATATAACAAAACAGAGACTCACAGACATGAGAACAAACTAGTGATTACCAGTGGGGAAAGGGAAGGAGGGAGAGGAAAGATAGTGGTAGGGGATTAACAAACTACTATGCCTAAAATAAATAAGCAACAAGGATATACTGTACAGCATAGGAAAATATAGCCATTGTTTTATAATAACTTTAAATGGAGTAAAATCTATAAAAATATTGAATCACTGTGTTGTATACCTGAAACTAATATAACACTGTAAATCAACTATACTGCAATAAAAGGAAAAAGAAATAAATTGGAGTAAATTAAATGGTCATTTTGAAACATTCTCCCATATTGGACATTTTCTTTCTCTAGTAATCTTAGAACTCCCCTGTCTTTAAAAGGGAACAACAAATCCTCCCGCCTCCATCCATAGCTCTCCTTCCTCAGGCTCCCAAGTTCATCCTTTGCACCCGTGCCCATTGCCTCCACCTCTCATCTGCCCATTCTGCTGTTAACACCTTGCCACCACCTGCACATGGCCTTGCTGTCTCCCAAGCCACCAGCAGGACCATGTCCCCTGGGAACTCTTGCCAGCCCTTACCCTCTTCACCCTCTTGGGAGCATGTGGCTCTATTGGTCATCCCCTCTTTCTGGAATTTTCTTTCTTGGCCTCCAGGACACTGGGAAATCATTCATGCATTTATTTATTAATATCTTTTGAGGTCTGTGCATGCCAGGTACTGGGCCGGCACTGGAGCAAAACAAGATCAACTCTCTGCAGTCACGTTGGTCACATTCTGAGCAGAGGCAGATTTCATCAGATAAGGATACAAACCACTGCTTGAGAACTGGAGTGAGTGCTCTGAAGGAAGAGTGCGGGGGGTTTGAGAACATAAGACAGGGTGCCCTCACCAAGGCCAGGTGTCAAGGCTTCACTCAGGAGGCAGTGCTTTGAGCTGAGGTCTGCAAGAGGATCAGGAGGCAGCTACTTGGGAAGAACAATCTAGATGTTGCAACAGCATGTGCAGAGGCCAAGATGATGGAGGATCACAGCCTATTGGGACGTTGTGAAAGGAAGCCCCTGTGACCAGTGCAGAGTGAATGAGGGGGAACGTGGCATGAAGTGAGACTGGAAGGGTGGGCCGGAGTCAGCTTTTGCCTTGTAAAACCATGGATTAGGATTCGGGACTTTATCTTATGTGAAATAGCTGTATGGGCATACAAGTTGTGACCTGCACAATCCCTGGGGCCAGAGTTATATTGTAGTCTGTGGTAATGATACCTTGGAAATATGAATGATGTGCCCTGGAGTTGTGCAGTGTGCATCTTGCACAACCATACCCAGAAGCCAAATAGTCTAGCTGCAGTGGGTAGAATGGACTGGAGAGGGCAAGAGGCTTTGAGGAGCTCAGTTAGGAGCCTGCTGCAGTGGCCCCAGTGTCAGCCTACCTTCCCCTTCACGCTCACTCCCTTAGTGAGCTCACCTTTGTCCCTGTCTGCCTTTCCAGCAGTTCCTTCTTAGGGTAACTTCCTAATCTTTGACTTGGGTGGAATTTAAGGAACACTCATCACCAAGCAGTCAGGGGAGGACAGGAATCAGCCCAGAGGGCATAGGACCCTACCTGACAGAGGGTGATTCAGCATGAGCAAGGCAAGGTAGCAGGGCTCAGCCACTGGGCAGGGTCCAAGCTGGACGCTCACATATGTTCACGAACCAACATGGGAGCAGAAAGGAAGCTGAGCTCCAGGCCTCACGGGTGGTCCCTGATCCCCTGGTCTATCGGCAAGAGAGCCTGGAGCAGAGTCTGAGCCCAGCAGGGGTGGAGTAGGGTTGGTCTACAACTGGGATAAGGCCTGGGAGGGGGCAGGCAGGATGGGGCCCAGGGGTTTGGGGAGCCCTAAGGAGATTCCCCAGCCCTGGGCCCTTGGCTTATGGCCCAGTAGGTGCTGATCTTTGTGGGGCCTAGGGCCTGGGCACACCTGACTGTGGCAGCTACAACTGCAAGAGTCCCAAGGCTAAGACCTGGAACCACAGCCCAGCCTGCCAGAGCCACCGGCCTCCCGCTCTGCTGGTCTTGGCTGATCCCTGTTCCTGTTGACCATGCCGCTGCTGGAGCCCTGACATTGTCCCCCAGTCCCTTCCCTCCCAGCGACTCAGCCTCCCACCTTTGAAACCCAGAGCATTTATTATTTTCTATTATTTTCTCTTACATCATTTACTTCATCAGACCTTCCGCACAGTTAGGGTTTTTTTCCAATAACTTTAGTGAAATATTATCCAACGAGCCACCATGTAACCAGCACCCAGCTCTAGGGATACAGCAATCCCAGCTCCCCAGACTTCCCTCCGCTTGCCCTTTTTGGACATAATCTTCAACCTCAACTTTCCTGACTTGTATAGTCATCAGGCTTTTGCCTTTTTCCTTCTTTTTTTTTAAAACTTTTCCTTCTATTACCTCAGTCTGCATCCCTAAGTAGTAGGCAGAGTTCCTTTCTTTATGTTTTCACTACGCCAGTTCCTCAGGGAAGGCGCTCCCACAGGGGTGTGAGTGCAGAGGGGCAAGCGCAGGGTGGGGTCTTGGGGGGGAGGAGAAGGCAGAGGAGTCCACAGAGGGTTAGAGGGGCAGCCAGAGGAGGTGACCAGTAAAGAGAAGGAAGAGAGGGAGGGGTCAGGGGAAGTGAGGGCGGAAGGAAATGGTTGTATAAAAGCTCAGGACAGGGGGCTTGCCTGGTGGCGCAGTGGTTGAGAATCTGCCTGCCAATGCAGGGGACACGGGTTCGAGCCCTGGTCTGGGAAGATCCCACATGCCGCAGAGCAACTCGGCCCGTGAGCCACAATTACTGAGCCTGCGCATCTGGAGCCTGTGCTCCGCAACAAGAGAGGCCGCGACAGTGAGAGGCCCGCGCACCGCGATGAAGAGTGGCCCCCGCTTGCCACAACTAGAGAAAGCCCTCGCACAGAAACGAAGACCCAACACAGCCATAAATAAATAAATAAATAAATAAAAATTAAAAAAAAAAAAAAAAAAAGCTCAGGACCCATGGTGGAACTCTCCTGAAAATATAATCCAGCTCCCAGCCTCAAACCCGGCCGCCTTGCTCTGTCCTTAATCTTTCGGATGACACATAATCTACTGAGTACTCCCTGCCGGGTGGGCTCCTCTGCCCTTTAAGGGCCCTCCCACCCGTCTTAAGGGAGAGGCAGCTTAGTCCTAACTCACCTCCTCGTCCCCCAGTGTAGCTGCAGGCCCTCCCCTCCTTGCCACCCATCACGGCTGGCTCTGTGGGGCAGGGTGAAGGCAGAGGGAGAGGGGCCCCGAGAGACAGGTGAGACCCAGGGCACAGAGTTGGGTCAGGGTCCTCTCGCCGGGGATTCTGTTTCCAGGGCAAAGACTACATGCTCTGGGGTCTGCTTTCTTTCAGTGAGAGATGAGACGCCCATGCCCCAGCACCTCTGCCCCTCGCTGCCCACTGCTCTGAATTCTTGCTGCACACACTGCCCATCCTTCAACACCCACCTGCCCCTGGTTGTCTCATGGGGATGCTCTTCTCTCCCAGCAGGACAGGGAGCTATCTCTGCAGGAGCACAGAATGATGTCCTGTGGGAGAGGGGAGGCACCCTCCCCAGGACCATGTGGTGGGGGGCAGAAGGAAGAGGACACCCGATGCCAGTTTGGGGCCATGTGGCACCACTGAAGCAATGTGTGTTTTTTTGTTTTCTATGCAGACATCGTCAACTGTGACCTGAAATCCACACTGCGAGTGTTGTACAACCTCTTCACCAAGTACCGGAACGTGGAGTGAGGGGCAGACTGGACCGTCCCCTGAACCGCCTTAACCTGCTTATTCCTGTCTCTTGCTCTGTGCTCTCTCCCAAGCCTGCCTGCTCTATTCCCAGAGATAGTGGTAACTGAGATTAGGAAGGAAATGATCAGTAACTCAGTGGGCTGACCCACACCTCCCAGGCTCTAAAGCTGACCCTGCAATGGCTTGTGAAGGTTGTCGCCATCCTGGTGCCAGGTCCAGATTTCCCTCAGTGTGATTTGGAACCAACTTAGGCACAAGAGCCCATCCACCCACCCACCCTCAGAAGATGAAAATAAAGATAATAGTTACCATTTAATCTGTATAACCTATGGGCTGGGCACCACACTAAGTGCTCTGAGCTACTCAAACTCACGAATACTCATGACTCCCACTGAAGCAGATGTTATCAGCCCCTTTTACAGATACGGAAACTGAGGCTCAGAGAGCTTACATGACTTGCCAGAAGCTGCCATTTGTTTTTCTTCTTTGAAGAACATATGTGTTAATAACCAGCCCGTTGCATTACAGTCTCTGCACATTCTATTCTTGTGTGTGTGTGTGTGTGTACGTGTGCACCTGTGCCCTCCAAGAAGACAGGAGCTCCCTGATCTCACTACCAGGCAGGCTAGGTCAGGGCTCAGTGATTCACACTGAAATTGGCAAATCAAATTTCACCCAATTAATAGTGTGTGTGTGGCAGGAGTCATGTCCCTCAACTCCTTCGCAAATGAAAATTACTCTTAATTCCTTCAGATTTGTAATAACCCCTTACTCTGGTTTCAGAGTGACATTTGGGGTAGATTCTGCTTAAAATTAATGGAGTGGCACATTTTGCAGCCTTCTTGCTTGATTGCATGTAATGGAAGTACCCTATATTTTCCTACAAAATAAGTCCTCAATTCACTATCGTTAGGCAAATGTACAATATACCCAGGCACCACAGAGAGCTGGGCGCGGGCCCATGCGAGCAGGGCTTGGGAAATAGGGCTCTTCAACAGGGACCCTTGAGCTTAAAGAAAGGAACTCCTTTTTGCCCTCTAATTGATCATTTAGACCATTTCTGGCTAAGTCTGCCCACATGCAATTACTGGCTAATTCAGGTGAGGAAAAATGTAAGTTATTTAGACCCAAGCTGAGTGGTTTCCTTGCGTGGGTTACCTGCAGGCTTGTGGTTACATGGACCCCTTCTACGTGAACCCAAATTTGGAATACAGGGCTCTAGTTGTCCCAGACTGCGGGGCCTGGAGGGGTAGGAAAGGGGATGAAGTGGGGGTGAGTAGGAGGACAAGAAGCGTGGGGCAAATACTTGCACACTTAGTATGCATGGGACCCCCTTAGACCGAAGGTTGCAGCTTGGGGTACTTAACACTCGTACTCATAAGTTGACCAAGCCCTTGGGATAATTAATAACTTGTACTGATATTATATCTTCATTATAGAATTTTCCTAAGTATGCTCAGTGGACACCAGTCTGTATCCCCACCGCCAGAAGTCTATGCCTGCTTTGTCACTACTTTAGGCCCAACTGCGCAAAGCCCATCCCTAGTTTGAGGAATTCACTGTGATCTCTGTCTACACTACCCAGAGGGAGGCCTCCCATCATGTCCAAAACATTCTTTCCAGCTTTTCATCACTTCTTACTCTATGGTCTAGCTGCAGTCACTCAGAACCCATACAATTTCGATATACTACCTATTTCTGGGGAGATTTTGCTCTAAGAAAGAAGTATTACTCAGCATAATGAGCATTAAGGATAGAAAGAAAATGTACTCTCTGTGTCAATTTGTGTAAAAGTATATAATTCTTTTTACATAATTAGTGAAATATTTCATTTGTCATTAGGAAGCACTAAATACTGTGATATTTGTTTGCTCTCTTTTAAATTCCTGATAGCAAATCAACATAAATAATTGCTTTGTCTCCTTGAGCAATACTAAGGCAGGATGAAATAAATAATGCATTCATTTAAACGTGCTTTGCTGTATGAATTTTGTCTCCTTTTTTGTGTTCTTTGCTTATATTCAAGCTGCAAATGGACAGTGGACAAGTGGCCTTATTAAGAGCACTCTTTTTTTATATTTTACAAATATACTGTATGAAGACACGTCAGAACACTCGGAAACTTTTTTAATAGCAGGTCTAATTTATCAGAAAATTGTGTTTCGAGACTGAGGTCTTCACCACAGTCCAGAATCCCAGGGCTTGGGCCTGGTTTTATAACGCTGCCATCTCATTTAGAGGTTTTTTGTTTAGATTCTGGAAACTTCTGCATAATACATGACTATGTTTTTGAAGGGGGGTAAAAGGCATCAGGAAACAAATAAGCCAAACTTAACCCTCATCTCTTTTAAAAGAAAAAAGAAAAGCTGAGGCAAGGATCAAGTCTCTATAGGCTCACTGGGTCCTTTTTTTCCATTTTTCCTCTTTTCTAAATTTAAATTCATTGATTTTTTAATACTTGATGTATAAATGGTACAACATTTAAAAAGTGTGAATAGGTATCTAGTGAAAAACCTACTTTATCTCCCTCCCCTCCCCCAGCAGCCAGTACCTGTCCCCAGAAGCAACTATTTTGTTCTGTTTCTTATATTCACTTCCAGAGATACCCCAACAATATAAAGCATATAATTATTTGTAAACATACATATAAAATCATTCTTTAAACATAAATAGCATATTACACATAGTATCATGCACATTGCTTTTTTCACTTAATGTTCTATCTTGGAGATTATTCTGCACTGAGTATTAAAACTTCTTACAGTTTAAAATGAGAATATGAGTACTTTATAAATACAAATGCACATCTCTGGTCTGCATGAGCTAGAAAACGAAAGCCCTACCAGAAGAAGGTAATGTTGCCTAGACAGTGATTTCAAAAAGACTGGTACCTACTGGGGTGGGGGGGTAGGGAGGGCATTACCAGAAACATTCTTCTGTGCCCTAAACTGAATTTATTTTTTTAAAGGCCTCCTTTGGATTATTATGGCGAATGATGTACAGTTTGATTAAGCTTTTATTTGTACATATTAGTAGGGCTACTAATTTGTAATTGACTTAGAAAGTGCTAAAGTTTACTGAGTACCCCACAGTATCCTGCTATAAGCCTGATGCCTGTGCACTGCCTGTCCACTCTATGGGAAGGTCCACTTTCACATGTGCAGGCACAGAGCTGACATTTCCAAAATGTGAGAGAAGGACTCTATCAGGATATCATCAATGTTGTCTTGAGTTGGTTGCTATTTGCAATTGCTGCTTTCAGTACTTTTTAATTATGAATTACAGTTAGCTTAGCTTTATCATTATCAGTTTATTTTGTTGTGGGTTGCTTGGTTAACCCTACAGAATATACTGAAGCTTATTTGCATCAACAGTATTCTGGGGCTGTAATTTTCCAATAACTTGACTCTCAGACATGTATACATTGTGGTTCAAATATGAATCATCCATACTCCAGTGCTAGAGCAAATGTATACATAATCCACTCCCCCTACATTATCACTAATTTATTTTTCCACTGGAAAATGAGACTAGATGGAGTCAGTAGGTCAAGCAGTTTTTCCCTGCCTAAGTAGGGGCTGATCAAAAATAATCTGATGTTTGCAGATGACATGATACTATACATAGAAAATCCTAAAGATGCCACCAGAAAACTACTAGAGCTAATTAATGAATTTGGTAAAGTAACAGGATACAAAATTAATGCACAGAAATCTCTTGCATTCCTATACAATAACAACGATAGAAAGAGAAATTAAGGAAACACTACCATTTACTATTGCAACAAAAAGAATAAAATACCTAGGAATAAACCTACCTAAGGAGACAAAAGACCTGTATGCAGAAAACTATAAGACACGGATGAAAGAAATCAAAGACAATACAAACAGATGGAAAGATATACCATGTTCTTGGATTGGAAGAATCAACATTGTGAAAATGACTATACTACCCAAAGCAATCTACAGATTCAGTGTGATCCCTATCAAATTACCAATGGCATTTTTCACAGGACTAGAGCAAAAAAGTTTACAATTTGTATGGAAACACAAAAGACCCCGAATAGCCAAAGCAATCTTGAGAAAGAAAAACGGAGCTGGAGGAATCAGGCTCCCTGACTTCAGACTATACTACAAAGCTACACTAATCAAGACAATGTGGTACCAGCACAAAAACAGAAACATAGATCAATGGAACAGGATAGGAAGCCCAGAGATAAACCCATGCACATATGGTTAATTAATCTATGACAAAGGAGGCAAGACTATACAATGGAGAAAAGACAATCTCTTCAATAAGTGATGCTGGGAAAACTGGACAGCTCCATGTAAAAGAATGAAATTAGAACACTTCCTAACACTATACACAAAAATAAACTCAGAATGGATTAAAGACCTAAATGTTAAGGCCAGACACTATAAAACTCTTAGAGGAAAACATAGGCAGAACACTCTATGACATAAATCACAGCAAGATCCTTTTTGACCCACCTCCTAGAGTAATGGAAATAAAATCAAAAATAAACAAATGGGACCTAACGAAACTTAAAAACTTTTGCACAGCAAAGGAAACCATAAACAAGACAAAAAGACAACCCTCAGAATGGGAGAAAATATTTGCAAATAAAGCAACTGACAAAGGATTAATCTCCAAAATATATAAGCAGGTCATGCAGCTCAATACAAGAAACAAACAACCCAATCAAAAAATGGGCAGAAGACCTAAATAGACACTTCTCCAAATTAGACATACAGATTGCCAACAAACACATGAAAAGATGTTCAACATCACTAATCATTAGAGAAATGCAAACCAAAACCACAACGAGCTGTCACCTCACACCAGTCAGAACGGCCATCATCAAAAAATCTAGAAACAATAAATGCTGGAGAGGGTGTGGAGAAAAGGGAACCCTCCTGCACTATTGGTGGGAATGTGAATTGATACAGCCACTATGGAGAACAGTATGGAGGTTCCTTAAAAAGCTAAAAATAGAACTACCATACTACCCAGCAATCCCACTACTGGGCGTATACCCAGAGAAAACCATAATTCAAAAAGATACATGAAAAAAAAAGATACATGTACACAATGTTCATTGCAGCACTATTTACAATAGCCAGGA
The DNA here is from genome assembly GCF_028023285.1 of Balaenoptera ricei. NCBI lineage: Eukaryota > Metazoa > Chordata > Mammalia > Artiodactyla > Balaenopteridae > Balaenoptera > Balaenoptera ricei. The sequence continues at coordinate 69,941,614 of NC_082646.1, forward strand.
CATGGAAGCAACCTAAATGTCCATCGACAGATGACTGGATAAAGAAGATGTGGCACATATATACAATGGAATATTACTCGGCCATAGAAGGGAACGAAATTGCGTTATTTGTAATGAGGTGGATGGACCTAGAGTCTGTCATACAGAGTGAAGTTAGTCAAAGAGGAAGACAAACACCGTATGCTAACGCACCTATATGGAATCTAAAACAAATGGTACCGATGAACCTAGTGGCAGGGCAGGAATAAAGACGCCGGAGGAGAAGCTGGGACGAAGTGAGAGAGTAGCATCGGAATGACTTCTGTGAAGAAGTACAAAAAACTCTGAAGGAGATCTCATTTAGATTTTGAGGTCTAGAGAGGTCTCTGGCAAAGTGATGTTTTAAAGTGACACCTGAACCATTGAGCTACTCGAGTAAAGAGCTGTTAAGGGAAGGGTCCCAGCTAGGAGAAGACTAGGTTCCCTGGAGGAGCTGGTAGAAAGCCAGGATGGCTAGACTACAAAGAGTGAGCCGGGAGAAGAGGTGTCAGATCAGAGGATTACAGATTTTATCATAGGAGAAATGGGACACAATGTGTGTTAAAAAGCCTTCTGGCCACTATGTGGGAAAACTCTGGAGAGAGCTACGTCAGCAATATGGAGGCCTGAGACTGCCCTTCCCATCTCCATACCGTGGTCATGGCTGGAGAGCAAAGGAGACCAGGAGAGGAGCTCCAGTTTCTTCCCCGCCCCACCAGCTAATCTGGCCTCAAGCATGTGCAGGAAGCCTGGGTGTGCTATCCAAAGGCAAGGCCTGCTGGGCGCTCCTAATACTCCACCTCCTGCTGGGAGGGCAGCTCTTAGGCCATCTCCATCCTCTCTACATTTGGGTCCTTTGAGAAGAGCTAAGGGAACCAGAAGGCTGGACGAGGCTGCATATGTAAAGCAAAGGAAAGGAGAGGACTACCAGCCAGAAAGCTGATCCCTGGGGACCAGGGCCTCCAACCTTCTCACCAGAGGACCTGTGCTATTTTATCCCTGTATGGATTCAATGCGGGGAGTGGGAATGCTGTCATCTAGCCTGGGGGCAGGGCAAGGTATAGGGTTCCTGAAGGTGGAATAATAATTTCATTTTCCCAATTCATATTAATCAGTGTGAACTACTATTGTTATATTACATAAAGCCTATCAAAAGTGGGTCACATACGCTTCACAGTTAGGGTCTTGTGAAATATCTTTCATAGGAAGGTAGTATATTATTTTATTTTCACTGGGAGTTTTGAAATACCAGAAATATCCCAGGAAACCCCTGCTTGGGAGCTCCTTGGTTGGAAACCAGTCCAGTGGGTGCCTGCCCCAGAAGGATGCAGATTCTCCTTGGCAGGCTCCCTCCCCGAGCAATCGGTATCCTTGCCTCGACTCCCCTAGGCCTTCTGCAAACACAAGGGCAATAGCCTTGATGCTGGCATTTCAAAGGGCACTTAGGAAATTCTGAGAAGCCCCAATGATTAAGATAAATGATGTTTTATCAGTGAAATGAACTTTTCATTTCTTGTTATCGATTTTCATGTTTTCACATCTTCAGATGTGATTTGTTCGCCCTGGGTGGCATTCCAAGACACACAAACATCATTAAGGCAACTGCTTTAAAGAGTGCCCTGTTTTATTGAGGTGGACAGGACAATAGAAAAATATTTAATCTGCTACACGTTTGCTCAGTCTGGGAGCCAGGGTTAGGACTGCACGACACTCAGGCTCTTGTATGTCTTCCTGGAAGCACTGACAATGGCCTCACCGCCTGCCCTTGGCAAACATTTGCCAGTGTCTCTGAAAAGCAGCTCCTGGAAGGCTTTTTTCACTCGAGCTTCAGAGGCTATCCCATCTTTCCTTATTTGCCATGGTATTGGAGAATACAAATTCTCATAGAACTGGGGACATTTGGCTTGAAATAATGGATAATAAGACGGTGACCAGTGAAAATGTGCTAAGCTAGGTTACTGAGGCCATGTACCCCTCACCTCCTCCACGTTGTGAGTCTCTAGATGATGCAGCACACTTGGGGGCAGGGGGTGGTTGCATCCTCTATACAGTACCTGAGCCTATACTTCCTGCATCGTTGGTTCTCCAGCTAATTCCCATAATGTCCTACTATCTGCATTGGAATTGCATGCAGTCCAGACCCATGACTAAGGTTGCCATCGCCTGTGAGAGACCAAGCTTACCAGCAACCGCTCTAATAGGGGACCTGCCAGATTATTTTAGTTTATAAAATTTACCTATTCACGTGTCTTCACTTATGGAATAAATGGCTTTCTGACCTGCATACCTTTGGTGTGATTTTCCAATAAGATACAGAGCTTTCTCTCCTGTTCTTTTCATGATAATTCCAATTCCTACATGAAGTGTTCCCACCCATGGCAGCACAGTCCTGCCCTAGCATTGATGACCTAAACACCGAACACCGTGGGACAAGAAGACTCCCAGTCAACTCCTTTGGCAAGGCCCCAAACTGCACATGATCAGAATGCAATCAAGTCAGGGAATATTTGTGGAATGCCTGTTCTGGGTCCAGGCCCATTCTATGCACAGAATGGGATCAGAAATTACAGGGTCCCTTCCCAAATGGAATCTTCCATCCTAATGGGGGTGACAGATGCAGTTCATTTGAAATAATTCAGTGACATGATGAGACAGGCCAGATACCTTTGAGGGTCCCTAGTTAGATTCTCCCAGAAAATACCCCAGCTCCAGCTGCCATGTAATCTTCAGTGGCATTTGCCCCCAGGATCAGCAATTTCATGTTCCATACAGATTTGGTGCTTCAAAAACCACACAACTCACCCTAAAGCCAAATGGAGACTTAGGAATAGTTTTTTAAAGTTCTTGCTTGTTGCTGGGAAATCACTGTCTTTGTTCCACAGATTCCAACTAGCCAGCAAGGACCTCAAAGTCCAGCCTGGGCTCCATTGCCAGATGTTTTGACTCTGTCATTGCACTCAAAGCTCCATTGCCTCTACAAATCTCCCTTCATTCAGCCCCACCGTTAGGCATCTCTAGTCTTATTCCCCAGCACAGAATTGCTGCAGAAAGTCACAGTGTGGACACCACCAGATGACCACTCGGTCATCTTGGGCACATCTTCAGTTGCCATTGGGTGCTCCCTGGCTTCTGCAAGTCCTCTCTCATTTCTCGTGAATTGCCTTCACCTTTACAAGCACCTGTGCCCTACATTTTCCCCATGCCACTTCTCCCACTTCCTCCCCATTTATGTCTTCAGCCCTTCCTTCACCAAAAAATCAAAGCTGTTTGCTTCCTGTTCTTTCCACAAAATCTCAGCTTCTCTTCTTGCTGCCTCTTGCTTCTTCCCACCTCGATCCCTGGGCTGTCCCTTCCTCCACCTGCCTCATCCAGGACCAGCTCCCTCCTCCTCCTCCAAACTCTAGCCTCCCTCCTCCTCCAGCATCTTGACTTTTACTCCAAACCATGCATATTTCTAGGATGACAAAAACTTGTATTGATATTTGAGCCACTCCTCCCTGCAATCCCATCTTTTTCCCTGTTGATCTTTTCCTTAAGACATTCTCCTGGAAGTACACAGATCCATACTGATTCCATTTCCTCCCTTTCTTTTATGAATCCCTAAAACCTACCACTAGTTTTCCAGAAGCTGAAATTGCTCTCTGAGTAGTCAGCTCTCCACCCACTGGGCTGAGCCAGCCCTTATTTCCCAGGCCGTGCAGCATCTGACCTTATTGTCCCTCGTTTCCTTCCAGGAACTCGGCAGCCAAGGTTTCAGAGGCACTGCATTCTTCTGCTTCCCTCCCAGCCTCCGGCTGCTGCTCTATTTGCTCCTAGGTACGCTCTTCCGTTCCCCAGCCCCCAAATGTGAATGCCGCCTGGGGGCGTGCTCCATACTTCTCTCCTTACATCTCTCCCTGGCATCTACTGCCGCCTGCTCTCCCCTGGCCCCAACGTCTCACCCGGCCAATTGGGCATTTCCAGCTTGACAATATCTCCTTTTGAATGGGGTACCCCAAGTCCAACTTGGCACACCCCAAACTGAATTTTTATCCTCCCTACACCGGCTTCTTCTTTAAACATCCCTTGTCTCTTCCAGAGGTGCTTTCTCCTTTCCAGGCATCCTCACTCTCAGATGCATGTGTCCTGAATTTTCTGCTCCCCACCCTACTGCAGCCAGTCAGTTCTACTGACTGCCTCTTCATGAACCACCTGTTTTGCATTGATTCCCTCCTCTTCAGGCACCCAATGATTTCCCTGACTTAGACCTCATCCTCTCATGCCTGGACACCACAATGGCCTCTGAACTAGTTTCCCTTTGGGCTAATCCATCCTTCACATGTTCCCTGCTTAAATGTCTTGAAGCACAGCTCAGATTATCTCACAACCCTATCAAATAACACTAACGGTGGTGCTTCTTGAGAACTTACAGTATGCACTTTACACATGTAAATCTCATTTAATCCTCTCAACAACCCTAGGAGGTAGGTACCACTATCATCCTTATTTTACAGAAGAAAAAATGAAGATGCAGAGAGAATTAGTGACTTGACACAGGTCATATGCCTTGTCAGTGACAGAGCTGGGCTTTGAGCCCGGGCAGCCTGGCCCCAGAGTTCAGGTTCTAACTTCATGAACTCAGAACCATTAGCGGCTCTCACCGTCCATAGACCAGAATCCCTTTGCCTACTCAAGGCCCCCAGAATCTGTTTCTTTGCCACCTGAGCAATCGCTAACTCTTTGCATCCAGACAGAACCATCTGTTGCCAGAGAACCTTTGTTTCCTGCCTGCAGCTGTTCTCCTTTGCCTTGTTTTTCAATGGAATTCCTGAAACAACCAGGCTCTGACTGATAAGGTTGTCGTTCATTCATTTACTCTTTGTTCAATAAATATTTAGACATTACCTATGCTGCCAGACACTGTTCTAGGCACAAAACACTACAGAGAACAAAACAGACATGCCTCGTCCCGATATGTATACGTTCCAGACCCCACGTGGAACTGGGCTGCGTCTCCCATGCTTCTGCTCAGTCTTGACCCCCTCCAGCTGCCATCTCTGCTAGGAACCTGCTAATCCCTTTATCTCTGGGACCAGACCCCCTTTGCTTGTGTCGTACATAACCTGTGCTTTGCCATAGCCAAGAGTGCTGCCAAGGGACAGATGCTCCCTCTTGGGAAGGCTCAGCTCCAAGCCACTTTCTGCTCAGGAGGCCATGATTCAGTGATGATTGCAGTGGTAAAGCAAAGACTTAACTAACTCTTGTTGGACTCCAACCATGTGCCAGGCACAGGGTTGGCTCCTACAGACATCTCAGCAACCTCTCAGGTAAGTGCTATTGTTATCCTTATTTTACAGAAGAGAAAACAGAGGTCCACAGAGGTTCACCAGCTGGGACTCAAACCCAGCTCTGTCGTACTCTGAAGTCTCCATTCTCTCCACAATTCCCTGCTGCCTCCATGTTCTTATAATCCTGGCCAACCCAGGGCACACGAGCTGGAGACGGGGGTCAAGAGCAATGCCAGTGGGGTTTGACTTTAACTGTGGGACAGTGTTCCTTTTAACGTCTTAAATGCTATGTTTCTTCTTGACTTTATTTTATGTATTTCGTTATTTGATTGGCAGAGGGGGAATGGTAGGGCTTTCCTTAACTGACTGCAAGAAACTCTGTAATTGGATGAAGAAAGGTTTAACAAAACTCCAAAGGTGTTCTTTCGAGGGTATGTTCCGTGTCTTTTCTGCCAAACACTTGGTTATTGGGACGCTCTGGGAAGGGGTGCAAGTATAAATGCCTGAAGGAGGCTTACTTCCTTTGCAGCAAAGACATGGCCTGTCACTTCCCTGGAGTGGGGATTCAGGGGGCTGTGCGACTTTGGGCAGAAAGCAGGAGACAGGCTGAGCACAAGGCACGTGGCTGGAGGGAGGGGAAGGGCCTGGGTCTGGGCAGGCTGGGGCAGCTGACCACTGCTGGGCCCAGGGCAACCAGCCAGACCTGCTGAGGTCCCACAGGGGAGGCTCACACAGGCTCCACCCAGTTCAGGCAGGTGTACGGGGAGGGAGTGATGGGGAAGAGGACTCCAGCAGGTAGGGCTGAGCCCAGGCAGCAAGCAAGGCTTGAGAACACAGAGGGGGGCTGACCAACCAGCCTTCTGAGCACCACTGGGGAATGGCGATGTAGGGCGGGGGTCAAGGCAGGAGCCTAAGCCCGTGAGGTGGACAAGAGAGCCAGGGAAGAGGGCGCTGCCATTACAGTGCCCAGGTGCTCTAACGAGACACGGGGTCTTTAACGACCAAACCTTTCCAGGGCTTGGTGAGCTGCTGCCTGCCTGCGAACCCTATCCACACCCTCTCCAATCTTCCTCCCCAAATTACCCCAGTCAGGGAGTTGGCTCCCGCATCTGGCTGGGCATATCAGTGGACCCAGGACCCAGCAGTGGGGAACTGAAGAAATGTGATGACAGCCGTCCTGGCTCACGGTCCAGGCCCAGCCCAGCCTCCCTGCCTAGAGCACACGGCTCTGCTGGCAGGGCCTGAGTCCATGTGTGAACGGCTCCACCGAAAGTCTCTGCTTCCTCCACTCACGACCCAGGATTACTCACACTGGTCTCCGCCCACATAAATGCAGTTCAGAAAGTTAAAGGTGCCACACAGATGCATATTTACAATAACTCTATGAGATCACATTTCAGAATGGATTTCTAGGGGACAAAGAAAGCCACACACAGCAGCCATCTTCTCCTCCTCTTAGATAGATTTTCCCGATGGGTCAGGGAGTCAACTTACACGAACCAGGACAAACCCAGGAGAGAGGGCACAAGCACTAGGTGCAGCCAGAACCCCTGAAAACTTCTGTTTAGAGCAAAGGACCTGGATTCAAGCCCTGCACTTGCTAGCTGTGTGTCACTGGGTAAGTCCCTTTACCTCTTTGAGCCTCTTTTTCTGCAGTGAGATGTAAAGGGGGGTTGTCACACATTGAGTATTGGGCTTGGTTCTGCTTGCCTGACTCAGAAGGTGTCTCCTTCTCACCTCACCCTCTTCAGGCCTCCCTTCTGAGGCTGTGTTTCAACTATGAGAGTAACCATCCCAGACCCAGCAGGACCATTCTATAACCCAGTGCTTGTCAGGACGACTGAATGAGTGTAGCTACGGACATTCGGTGAAGCCGAGAGCGCCAAGGTGGATGTGAAGTTCTTACTATTGTTATTCCTACAAGCAGAAGACCAGGGTAGGCCAAAAGCAGCATGCTCACTCTGCCCCTCACATACCTACGGCAGACATTACTAATCAATCCAGCACTCTTCCTCCTTAGATTGACCAGCGATGTCTGCAGTGGAGTGGGAGGGAGGTAGGAAAGGAAAGCTCTTTGCCATTGCAATGCTGCACAGAGTTTATAACTTGGATACCAACACAAGTCTCCAAATAGGTGCCTGAATGCTAATCACTGGCCCTGTTTAGCTCAGATACCTACTCCTGGGCCAATTAGCTGCAACTGGGAGTAGGGGCAGAAGGCAGAATCTATCAGAAGATAGTAACTACCATTCACACTTGAGAGAAGGAAACATCTACTAGAAGAAAGCACGTTGTTCTGCTCAGGTGGAACTATTGTTCTCCTCTGGAAAAGCCACTACCCCGGGTTCTGAGGGTAGCACCAAGCCACGTGGGAGATGAGCCAACAAACCCAGGGAGGTTAAGTGGTATGGATAAGATGACCCTTTAGAACCGTCTGCCCCCAGCTTCTGTGCTTTTTACCTCTGGGCAGGCAACAAGGTTTGCAAACACCCATGTGTTACCCAGCCAACCTTGCAGAGACCTGCAGACCCTGCAGCCAGAGGGCAGCCTGAAAAGTGAGACCCAGGGAGCCCTTGGCCAGGTTCTAAGAGCTGAGAAGCAACCACAATGAAATCCAGAAGGCTCTTTATAGAGAAGCCTGCAGTTTGGGAACAATCCCGCTAAGTCATAAATGCTTCAAATTCCTCAGCTTTTGCCTTCAGAATTTCTGGCAGCCCCGGGCAGAGGGCAAGTGTTCATGGACAGACACAGATTTTCCTCCGCTAGGGAAGGCCAGGCTTGAGACAAAGAAGCCAGCAGACCAAGTCTCTCCTCTAGAAAAGTCTGGAGGGGGACTTCCCTGGTGGTCCAGTGGTTGAGACTCCGCGCTCCCAGTGCAGGGGGCCCGGGCTCGATCCCTGGTCAGGGAACTAGATCCCTCATGCATGCCGCAACTAAGAGTTCGCATGCAGCAAGGAAGATCCCGCACAGGGCAATGAAGATCCTATGTGCCGCAACTAAGACCTGGCACAGCCAAATAAATATAATAAATATGTAAAAGGAAAGAAAAGTCTGGAGGTGGGAAGGGTTTCACTGTGGAGGCTAGGGTGCCCACCCAGATTCCCCTTAGGACCCAAGCTCTCATTCCCCCGTAACTCCTCCGTCCCCCTCCCGCCATAGCTGTCTCCCACACGCCAACGGCCTCAGCCAAGGAGGCGGCTGGGTCCAAGTCTACACGGCCTCCCCTGGAGACCCAATCACCGGTCCACGTGGGCACCAAGGCCAGTACCTTGTTTCTGTCCAGGACCTCTCTGCGCAGCCGGCCCGGCTTCGGAGCTCCTGGTGAGAGTTGCGGCTGCCTCAGCGTTCACCTTTCCTCCCGCCGGCTCCTGCCAACCCTCACGGCTGTTGGCCCTGTGATCAGTGCTCCCGACAGGTGGATCTTGTTCCCCACTCCCCTGTCTGCCTGGTGTTGGCAAACCTCCATCTCAGAGCCTGCTTCCCAGGAAGCTGAAATGTAGAGCCTGGAAAGGGAAGGAAGAGTCATGGGGTCTGGATGCTGGGAGCCCCGAGACATAATCTCACCAGCCCCACCATCCCACCCGTGGAAACAGCCTGCCCGAGGCTGCAGAGCTGACTGGTGGCAAAGCTGGCCCCAGGGGCATTTGACCCCATTGCCCTCCACCTTTGTGGGATGATACTAAAATTCCTGACATGTTTGATGTGGGGCTACACCCCACAGGCCTGCAAGGCTTGTAGTTGCCCAGCCGCAACACAATTAACTGGCCCAGAGACAGCGACAGAGCCATCAATGGTTTAACGGATAGGGAGATCTTACATATCTAAAGCAACACCCCACCATGTGCGCCAGATAGCGGGGAAGACGTAACAGCACTCTTCGCCACCCAGGGGAGATGGAGGCTACTGTTTATAGGGGGAATTAACATTGGGTTGGCTCATTGGCTACCAGGGAAACCAGCAGCAGGGGCACGCCCCTCACAGCCCCTCAGGTTAATGACCATCAGGAGAGCAGATGTTTTCCTTTAATAAACTCGCAGGTGCAGCTGTTCTGGCCAAAGGGGCAGGGAGCAAGCACGTTCATGTCAGTAGGGCGGAGGTGAAGCAAGGGTAGGTCAAGCAGGGGATGTACAAAGAGCAAGAGAACAGCCATCTTGAGCGGCCTGACCATACATTTGAATACCTACTCTGTATATAAGCATTTCCCCTAATCTTCACAGCACCCCTGTGAGGGACATGTCATCATCTTCACTTTTCACAGATGTTATAAATGAGTTGCCTGAGGTTGCATGGCTTGGAGATGGTGGAGCCAAATTCCAACCCAGGTCTGCACGACTCCCCAGCCCGGATTCTGTGCACGAGTCACAGTGCCGCTAGCTCTTTGGGAGAAAATGGGTTGTTTATGACACATACGAGACCCTCGTGGGTCCCGTCCCCTGCTGCCTCTGGGTGAGGATGGCCCGGGGAGGCGCTTTGTGGACGAGGCTGTGCTCCAGGCCTCGGCGGGTCCTGACCTGAATGTGGCCCACGTGTAGTCACTCCTTTTGCAGATCAAGTTCCCACTTACTCCTCAGGGCAGCCCTGTCAGGTTGGCCTTCCACCCCAGGAATGCCAGAGCTTGCAGAATCAGGAGTTAAGCCAAATCCCCTGCTGCTCCCCAGGGATGTCCCCAAAGGTGACAGAAATGTGTCACACTCGTGCTCTATACACTAGGCTGAGTCAGAATTGCTGTGACTCAGGACATGCCTCATTGAGGAGGCAGCAGGCTGTATGTCCAAGACGATGTACAACGGGGAAGGGGGGGAGGATAAAAGCCTCCTGACAAACCAGCCAGGAGAGAAAAGGGAAGGCTTACCTCTGCACAGGCAAGAAAGGGAAATGGCCAGAAAACCAGGGGCAGGCCCACCAGTTCCTGTGGGCGCCCCTGCACCGCTCCTGCATGTACACACACACCCCGACCCTGTGCACCTCAGGCCATGCGGCCTCTACCTGCAAGGTCAGTCTCCTTTCAGGCCCTGAGCCCACAGAGGGCCCCTCAGCGCCCCAGCGATGTTACCTTCCTCACGCCTATGAGCCTGAGTGGCTGAGGCCTAAGAGGCTGCGAGTCTGAGCAGCGGCCTCTCGCCGTTCCCCAACACACCTGCGTTTCTGCCCCAGTTTCCTTTCCTGGCTCTCGTATTTCCCAAAGAAAGTACTGCCGATCATGAGTCCAACCCGCTTGACTGAGGTCCTGACATCATGCCCAGCCTTGGCTCCCTTCCCCAGGGGTTAGGGGTAGGGATGTCAGTATCTGTGCCCCCAAATCTGGCCACTGGTTGTGGTCTCCTCAAAGGGATAGCATTCCCAGCACTCGGCCACCGATGGAGGGTGTTGGAGGCTGACGATGGAGGGTGGTCAGAGGAGGCGGCACTATACGGCTGCTGAAGCTCAGACAAGGTTCAGACAGGGTGGACCTGGGAAGGGCCAGCCCCACAGGCAGACGTGGTGTCCAATATCCAACATCAGGCAGAGGGCGGAGATTCTGGCCACCTACCCAGCTAGTGACCAGGAGCTTGGCAGACTGGGAGCTTCAGGGAAATCCCTGGAGTTCAGGGCCGAGCCCCAGGCCACACAAGGTCTCAGGGCTGGGCCCTGACCTCTAGGCCCAAGGACTGAACTGCATCTGGATCAGCAATGAGAGTGCTGGAGAGGTGGGGCCAGCCAGGGCAAGAAATAAGGGGTCCTGGACCCAGAGGTGCTCATGCACTCAGCAACGTTTGCCTGAGAAAAGCCAAGAGTAATCAGTCCCTGAAAAGTGACCCAGGGTAGGCAGGGGTGTACCCCAGGAATGCATACAAGACACGAGCTATAAAGGTGCTCAGCCTGGTACAGAAGCATTGGGGCTGCAGAGCAGGGCCAGTCCAGGTAACACGTGAGATGTGTCATCAGGCAAGGAGTCCTGAGACCCGTGTTCAAGAGCCAGCTCCACCCCTGAGATGCTGGGAGACCTTGGGCAAGTCGCGGCACCTCTGTCTCAGGTGAGTCCCTGCAGAAAATGCACGGGGCACTCAGCAGGAGTGAGAGTTTAATGAAGTCACTGTTTTCAAAGCTGGGGGCAGGGCTGAGGGAGCAAGGAGGGACAATGAAGTGCTGGAGACAGCAACACTGGGGACCTGGTACCACGCCAGGGGCAGGAGTAGGGGCCCTTACAGGGACCCAACAAAATCTATAGCTGCAAGAAAGGGCCGCCAGACAGGAGCCGTGGCTTTTGGTGGAGGAACCTACTCACTGCTGCCAAACCAAGACCAGGCAGGGAGGAGCAGGCAGCTGAACACCCCCACTTTCTCCTCTGGCCCTCGAGTCTCCTGCCGGAGGCCAGGGGAGCCCAGCTGTTGCAGTCTCCTGGGGGCACAGAGAAGCGTGAACAAAGCTTAGAAGCAGACCTGGAGGGGCAAACAGAGACGATCCAGCACATCCTCTCTGAAAACATTTCCTCATCCAAAAAAGGAGGAAACCATATCTGTCCTGCTAACCTCCAAGGAGGCTGTGAGGATCGGGCAGGTGGGGGACTGGGGCACTTCTGAAGTCCTGTTCAGCAGTCAGAGCCTAGGATTCTCAGCAAATAAAACCACTAGAAGGAAGGACTGAGAAGGGCACCTGGGACAGAAAAGTTTGTGGAAGCTCACAGAGCCAGTCTGGAGACCCAGAGTTCAAACTTGAGTTTAAATTTAAGTGGCCACCACAGTTGGCACCAACTTCCTCAGGAGACAATGGGTATATGTAAAAGGAGTAGTTAAAAGGCCCAGGTTCAAATTCTGGTTTTGCCACTTATTAGGTAAGGAACAGTACTAAAGAAAGACACTATCCTGAACTGTAAAAATGGGAATAAACTCTCACAGCCTTGTTATAAAGATTAAATTCAAAGAGATGATATGTCACAATGCCTGGCATACAGTTTGTTCTCATTAAATAGGAGCTCTTTACTTTCCTTTCTTAGGGACACAAGACATGGAAGAAAATGGCACAGACTTAGTGTGAAATGGTGAAAATAAAAGTGAAAAAGCAAGTGAGCTCGGCTTGTCTCAGGAAATGGGTTGCCTATGAAACCAGTCCCCCTAAAGGAGGGCTGGGGAAGGTCTGAAAGAACCCCAAAATGCTTTAAGACAGGTAATATGAGACCATAGAGTGACCCAACGTGAATGTCCAGAGATGATTCAGCCTCAGGGCAGAACGTGGTCCAAAGCACATACCAGCCAAAGCTCCAGGTCCTCTGGCAGCTGGCTCATCAAGTCTTGGTGAACACATACTCCCTTAAAGGGCATCCTGCGGCTTCCAGGTGCCCTGGGGGTTGGGATAGGCATTTAGGATAAACCCTTGGGCGTGTGCTCTCTCTGCGTGCGGGGCCAGCTCCTCGTTAGTTGCACGAGGGACGTGAATCGGGTACTGAGGAAGCACGCCTGGATGCAGCAGTTCTGGGGGCAATTCCTACTTTGCCACTAGTTGCGGCTTCTCCTTGAGTCTCTTTTTCTCAGAAACAGCAGAACAGGAGTGAGATAATCTCCACTTCACAGAGTTTCCATGATGACTCCGAAAGAGTGCATGGAATGTGGAAAAGTACTCACCCAAGGGTGCGGAAGATCAAGGGGGAGTGTCCCGAGTTCTCTGCTCTCCTCTAGGTGGAAGTGCCCAGCGGGGAAATGACTCTCCCGTCAAAGGCAGAGGGAGGGCTAACTCTTCCCTGCCTCAGGGCAGGAGGGAGTTTATGCTGATTGGTATGGAGAACAGACATCCAGGCCCCAGAACTCTGAGTACCAAGGTCATAGGGAGAGCAGTCATTTGGGGATTTGGGGTGATACTAGTAGGGCAAACCAATTAGACAGAAGTAACCTCCAAGATAGCTAATTCACCAAGACTGTGCTCACAGCCAACTGAACCACTGTAGATGATGAGAATTCCCTGCAGGTCCATGGAAGGGGCATCCAGTGAAACTCGGCAGTGAGCTCCCAGTCAGGGAATACAGAAGCTGGAATGAGAGGACTCCTGCCTGAGTCAGGGCAGAGATAACTCCCCCCGTAACTCTCAGACCTCCCCTGACCCATGGTGTACAAACTGGGTAAGGTTCTCATTGTAGAGTGTGGGATCAGTCATCCCCAGCAAACCCTTCTGTTATGCTCACAAGAGCTCCAGGTATCGGTGATGAGGGAAGCCAACCTAGGTAGACTCTGTCTATAAGCTTAGTGATCCTAGTTCTCAGGATAGGTCAACTGGAGAAGCTCCCCAATTCCCAGTCTTCGTTGGAAAAAAATGATCTCTTAGGCAGACTGGCTTCTCTCTGGACGTGCTTCCTGGGACACCAGCTCCCAGCACAATTCCTGGCCCCTCACCAGCACTCAGTGAATGATCATGCTTTCATTCCCCCGTGGGATGTACTGCCATCCAGACCCAAGAAAACAGCACTCATGGTCTAATATTTGTACCCAGCCTATTGGAGAAGGACTTCTGGAAGCAGTCTGCACCCAATGCCCCAGAAAGAACCGAGACCCCAGGCCCCAGCATATCTTAAAGGAGAGAAAGCCAAGCATCCCAGGCCCAGGATCTCCAGCTGCCTGGACCCAGTTAACAAGGCAGACAGCTTTTGCTGCAGTCCCTGAGCATCACAGCTCCTCCAGATGCTAGGCTGGGCTCTGGGGGTTCAGAAAGGCATAAGACACATCTTTGTCCTCAAAATGGCTATCCTCAGACTTGTAAATAGGTCTGAGTGATAGGGAACAGAAGGCACGGAGTAAGGGTAAGTGTTGAAAGAAGGACAGGGGTTGGGTCGTGAAAGACCTTGAATGTCAAGCTAAGGGACTGTCTTTGTCCCGTGTTCAGGAGAGAGAGAGGGTCTCCCAGTTTCTCTAAGCTCAGAAGTGATAAGATCAGGTGTGACCATGCAAGGAGAGGGAAAGAGGGGCCCTGCCTGTTCCCTGGGCTCACAGCCTGGCCACCAGAGCAGTGCTGATGGGCATGTCAGCTCCCCTGGCCCACAGAGTCCGGGTGCCAGGTGGCTTCGTCCCTGCTCTCTTGCTCACTTTACCCCCAGGCTCCTTATGCTTCTTGCCAGTATGATCAGAGGACTTGGATGGTCTTGTTGAAGGCCCAGAAGTCTTCAGACTTCACAGTGTAATATAAATGTTAGAGCACTGGCTTGGAGACAGGCAGGTTGGGTTCTAGAACCAAATTTCCTTTCTGAATGACTTTGAACGGGACATGACCACTCTCTGAGCTGGGTTCTGTTACTGGAGAACAGCTTTGCTCATTGCTGGGAGGGAGGGGGTGTGCAATGAGATCATGTGTGTCAAGGCAGCTTGTGTGCCCTGAGCACCCAGAATGAGGTCAATCAATGCTTGCCGAACATGAACCTAGCAGCTCAGGCTGGGAGCTTTTCAGGAGGAAGCCCAGCCAGGCCCAGCCCAGCAGGAAAAAGTTCCCTAGCTGGGAGAATTCCGGGGATCACCAGTATTCTAAGACCATATCAGGCAGTGCTCTGACCCCTCCACTGTCCCCAGGGTGGGAGAGGCTGGGGCTCTGCTCCAAGTGTTTATAGGCTATTAATAGTTCATAGCAGCAGGGCTGCAGGCCACTGTCCAAGGGACTTCTCTTTTCCCCGCTGCTCTCAGCTACTCTGCTCTTTAAACCACTTAGAAAGAGTTGTATTATTTGGGAAAGCTGGTGAGGGAGAGGGCATGAAATTCTTCCTAGAGAAGACCACCACTTTCCCCCAAATTTTTGTTTCCCAACAAATATCTATATATTTCATCTCTCTATATTTTTCTATATATTTCTAGTAAGGTAAATGAAAGTCTTCCTTTTCTGCTCTTTGAGGCTTTTTTTAGATTTTGTATAAAGAGGAGTTCACATTGTAAAGCACTTTGACATTTTTTCATTTAATCCTTATCCTGAGGTAGCGGCTCCTTATGTCCCCATTTTGTAGGTAAGAAAACTGAGGTTCTGAGAGCTTATGTGATTCAGCAAGAGTTGCAGAGCTGGCAATGGAATCTCCAGGATCAAGGTCAGGATTTCTTCCTCCAAGTCCTGCACTCTTTCTAGTGCCCCCGCCCACCCACCCCCCTTGTTTCCCTAAGGAACTCCCTCCAATGGCTTTTCAGAGTTTCTCTCTGAAGAGCACAGGAGCAAAGAATTCAGAGTTTGAAAGGACCTGCAGCATTTCCCACACAAGGCAGGAAGCCCTCCCACAATATTCCTGGCAGATGGACGTCCTGTTTCCGGGAAGGGGAAGGGAGGAGAACCAACATTAACAAACCCGTGAAGGAGTGTATCACATAGGTCGCCTGCAACTAGAGAAAGCATAAGTTCTGACCTGACTGGCCTAAATCAAAAGGAAACTTCATCTATTGTATGTAACAAGAATTCCAGGGCTGGTTAATTCGGTGGTTTTGTGATGTCATCAAGGACACAGGTTCTTTCTGGGGTTCAGTGCTGCCATCCTCAGGGGTCAGTGTTTCTCCACATGGGCCTGAGACGGCTGCCTCCGTTCCAGACCTCACAGGCAGACTCAAGAAAAGCCAGTGGAAACAGAACAGGATTTATTTCCCCCTATGTGTCTTCTTCTTCCTCTTTTTTAAAGCAAAAACACCTTTCCTGGCATCCCTTAGTGATGTTCCCGCATGTCTCCTCGGCCAGGACTGAGCCTCACGGCCACCCTTAAAACAATCTCAGGCAAAGGGGGTGAGATCACCAGAATGACTGGCCTGAAATCATGAATAATTTTTATGCCTCCCTGAGTCATGGAGAGGGAGCATGGAGCCCTGAATACAATCAGGATTCTGCCAGCAAGGAAAAAGGGGAGAATGGTTTGGGCGGAGCTGACCAACTATCTCTGGTGCTGGTAAATGCTATTTTCTCTGGCTTTAGGGGGAAAAAAAAAAATGACTTTGAGAAGAACTCAATGACTTGAATCCTTGTCTGTTGGATTTTACCCAGCCTCTCACTCACTTCTGTAACCCCAAGCGTATCCAGAACAATGCTTTTCAGATAGGTGGTGCTCAACAAACCAGCTGGATTTAATGCAACAGACATTTAGGGGTTGCCTACTATGTGCCAAGAAGTTTGTAGGGTGATGGGGGTACAGAGATGAACAAGGCAGAGTCTTTACCCTTGAGTTTACAATCTGGTACCTTTGGGTTATTATTATTTTTATTGTTGTTATTATTAACTAACATTTACTTAAACACACATAATGTGCTACAAGTTTTGGAAATATATAACATTCATGTCAAGATTCAGGGTATTTTTTTGTACCCCATTTAACAAATAATTGACACTGTGGGGCAGGAAGTAACTTGCCCAAAGTCTCAGGGTTCGTGGGCGTCAGACACAAGGACAAACTCGGGTCTGCCTAATTCAGAGACCACTCTCTTTCTGTCAGTCGTGTTCTCTGTGACCCTCGCCCTACTGATGTCCTACCTTACCAATTAAAAAATGTATAAAGTTAAACTAGCATGTGGGTATGTAGGTCTCAAAAGTTATTGTCATAAGGCCAATTTTTGCTTATCTCTCCTGGTCTTTTTTGATCTACTCAGTAGGGATTGCCCTTCCCCTTCCAAGAGTTGCAAAGTTGAGCAGTTTTGCCATTTTCTTCTGACTCTTAATGCCTCACATAAAGATTCCAGCAAAACAGTTCGAAGATTCAAATGTCTCCCCTCCCTCAGCTGGAGACATGTCAGGGAGAACCCACAGTCAGGGACGTGGGATGCTTCTTCTCTCTTTGCTCTTTAGACAACAGATTTTCCTCAGGTCAGAATCACTGGTGAGCCATTTCTGGAATCCAGCAGTTCCCCCACTTTTACCACCAGCCTCTGGTACCTCTGGGCCTTCTAGAACTGCCTCAGGATGATCCAGGGAACACGCTCTAAGATGCCACAGGAGAAAATGAAAGACATTTGTTGGCCAGCTTTGCTCAGAAGTGTCCTTCTTGACATGTCATGTGCTTCAGGATCCCACTGGGTCCGCTATGAACCCATGCTTCTCTCTTCACCAGCACACACTGCTGGATGTTACTGAGGTATACTCTGCCCAGAGTCCATCTCCCTCTCTGGATTGAGGATGCTTTGTGCCTTAAAACAGATCTGCTGCCATCCTCCTGGGAGACCAGAATCCCAGGAGTAGGCACTCAGCCACCCATCTGGCCCAGGAAGTCTGTTTGAAAGGGATTATAAGAAATTCCATAAACATTGCTCCCTAAACCCCAGTGAATCCCACTGCAGGTCTCTCAGTGCCCTGGGCCGTCGTGTCTGGAATCTGAACTCCTTAGAGCACAGACGTATTTCTATGTTGGATGCACCCAGGAAGCTTTCTCCTCTCCCTCGGGGGCAAATAGCAATGCGCTGCTTCTCAGAACACTTCAGGCTCCGTGCCAGTTGCTCAAAGTTCTTCTCCTTAAATAAGTGCTTTCTGGGGAAATTTGGTCAATAACCTCCCACTGGGCTCCCAGGGCTCACAAGGTCTTCAGAGGTTGGGCTCGGGGTGAATGTGGGCCTAGCCTCTGTCATTTTTATCACATACTCTACCCACCTACCTCTACCTTCTCTCACCTGAGTTCCAGTCTCCCCTCTTTTGTTCACCTCAGTTTTTCTTGTCTCAGTCTCTTTTCCTCGATGCTAAATAAGACCTTCTTGCTTATGGCCAGTGTTGTAACATAGTGAGAACAAGCAGAGGCCTGAGATTCAGGCTACAGCCAGGTTCCAATCCACATACTTCTACTTACCGCTCTGAGTTCTAAAGTAACTCTCCTGAGGCCCAATTTCCTCTTTTGTAAAATAGGGATAATAGTTCCTACTTCACAGTGCTGTTGGTGGATTAAATGAGATCTTTTGTGCAGGGGGACTGGTACATAGCCTGGCATATTGTCAGATACATAGCCCATGTCAGTCAGCATCACACCAGGTAGCCCACCTAAACAGACTCACTAGTGTTCCATATAGGTTTCTTGAACTAACCTGAAATAGACATTTTCCAGATTTCTGGGCTGCACTGGAAGGGTTTCCTCCACCATCCCTATCTCGGTTTTTTTTTTTTTTTTTAAATCAAAAGCTTGAAAGTTGAGGAGGGACTGGAGAGAGGGCAATGAAGTAAGCCGGATGCTAGAAGCCCAGACTGCCTTTGGCTCAGTCCAGATTTGAGGGAAACCTGGAATTACTGCGATTTCATCACAGCAGCTGGTCCAAGATAAACCTGCCAGAACTGCTCAGAGGCCAGATCTGGATTGCAGTGATAGCCGGGGCCTGCTGAGAAGCAAGGAGAAACTATTTATCTGACATTTCTTCAACCCCAACCAAGAATTGTCTTTGGCTCAAGATGCCGTTGGGACTGGTTTTCATTTGCATGGAGCTCATTTGAGCATCGCGCCTCTGACAGCAGAGACTTCTTAGAAAGACTTCCATTCCCCTGCCTCCCTTCCACGTGTGCCTTTCTCCTAATTCGGAAATAATGATTCATCCAGGAAGGCTAATCCCCTGGTCTTACTTGTGCTTGGATTGTGCCAGAACCTCACATTATAGGTTTTCTCTGATTCGGTTCCCCACCCAGCCTGTACAGGCCTGGGCAGCAGTGAAGATGGCCACCAAGGAATATTTGCCCTCCTTCCAAATTGGCAGGCTTCACCTAATCGAACCCACGTTAACCAATGTGGCACATTTTAATACACTTCACTGTTTCAAGCTGTGACAGAAAATTAGAGTGTGAATCTTCTTAACAGCTGCTTCTAGAGTGGCTGTCTGAAATCTCTGCATCTTTGACTCTTTGGTGCCAACCAAAGAAAGACTAGTCCATTTATTATATATGTTGGAGGGGTTTTAAGACAGTCATGTCTGGACGAAAATGCCACCATTCTTGTAATATTATTACGTAGATTCTACACTTTTCAAATAGGCAGATTTGGGGAGTGGTATGAATAATCCAGGAATAGAATAGTAAGGTATTTTTTGAGACAACAATCCAGAATGAATCCAATCAGATCAGCATTATCTGCTTCCAACTAGTCACCTTATTCCAAGGGCATTGCCCAGAGCTCCCGGAGCTGCCTTAGGGGCCTGTTGTATGTCTTTGGTTCATCATTTTTAGTCAAAGCCAAGTGCAAGAATGGTCTTTGCTGCACTGCCACGGCCAAAGGTCAGAAACAAATGTTCATCAAAAGGGGACTGGCTAGTGGAGCAACTAAGCCTGTGTGCCACAGCTACTGAGCCTGCACTCTAGAGCCCGTGAGCCACAACTACTGAGCCCGTGTGCCACAACTACTGAAGCCTACACGCCTAGAGCCCGTGCTCCACAACAAGAGAAGCCACCGCAATGAGAAGCTCACGCACCGCAACGAAGAGTAGCCCCCGCTCACCGCAACTAGAGAAAGCCCGCGTGCAGCAACGAAGACCCAACGCAGCCAAAAATAAATAAATAAATTTTAAATATATATATATATATATATATATATATATATATATAAAGGAGACTGTCTAAATTAATTATGATACATCCAGCCAATGGAATGCCAAATAATCATTAAAAAAAGAATGATGTAGCAAGAATAAACCAGTGTTGTTAGAGACACATATTGAAGAAATAGATCCTAGTCATAGCGATTATCTCTGGGGAGGAAAACTAGAGGCAGAGGGGCAAGGGAAAGCAAGAAGTTTTGTTTTCATCATCTAATTTTTATACATGTTGCATTTTGTACCTTGTATTACCCATGTACACAATAATAAAATAATTGATTTTTCCAAAATACGTTCAGAGTCCAGTCCAAAAAAAGATGGTTGAACTAGCTATATAATTCAAACAATTATAATCACTAGCATTCTCATCTGCTGAGCACTTAACCTGTATCAGCCTTTATATTAAAGCTACTTACTACACATTTATCTTATTTTCTCCTCAAAGCAATCTTATGAAGTAGATTTTACCATCTTTATTTTAGAAATGAGGACACTGTGACTCAAAGAGTTTTTAAAAGTTGCCTAAGGTTACACAATCCACACAAGGCAAAAGTGGGATTCAAACCTAGGTTGAGCTAACTTTTTCCATTGGCCCCTGGGGGCCTCCTACCATCACTCAATGAGACTGCATTTCCATCCTCACTCTATTCCCAGGGCCTGGCAGAGTACTTGGCACACAGGAGGTGTCTAATACATGCTGAATGAATGATAAACAGAAAGCAAAACAGTGAGAGCAAGACTCAGACAGAAATTCCCTAAAAGGAATGTTACACATGTTTGAGCATCTTAGAATTGCAGGATAACATCCCTCTGAGGTTACTTGGAAGACAGCAACCTTCATTTGGACGGCTATATTCTGCTGTGTTTGCTGAAAAAAAAATAGTCACGTTGTTTTTAGTCACACCTCACAAAGCCTCATTACTTCAAAATGCTTTCTGCTGGAAGAGGATTTCACAACAAGGAGAACCAGAGAATGTGGTTTTCATTAGGCTACCTTTAAAAATAACTGTCTTTCAGATGGGATCATATGAACAAATAAGTATTTCTCTTTTGTTTTATCTTCTGTTTTTCTTCATGATTGTTGGAAAATTCCAACAAGCTTAGCCATTCATTTCAGGGTGAATTTGGGACCCAAACAGTTAAATATCAGCCAATTTGGCTTCCTTGCTGCCTCCCAGCCAAGGAGATGAATGGAATGTTCATGAGGTCGCTTGGCAGGCATCCACATTCCTATGGGAACGTTGCAGCAGGGAGAGCTTTGGGACACTAAGAGGCAAATGTGTGGGAGTTATGGGGCAAACTGCAAATGATCCAAAGTCTCAGAAAAATGTGTGGAGTGCCACTGGCCCAAGGATGCTTTGCA
Source organism: Balaenoptera ricei (assembly GCF_028023285.1). Classification (NCBI taxonomy): domain Eukaryota; kingdom Metazoa; phylum Chordata; class Mammalia; order Artiodactyla; family Balaenopteridae; genus Balaenoptera; species Balaenoptera ricei. The sequence continues at coordinate 69,962,724 of NC_082646.1, forward strand.
GAGGACCAGCTAAGTCTCCACCCTTGCTCACATCCCTGACACAACAGGAATCACACTGTTCAGTACTTTCCTACAGCCTCCCAGGAGCAGAATGGTACGGGCCACTTCCCTCACCACTGCAGATGGAAGCTTATTAAAAGAATTTCATCAAAGAGTCTCCCACTTCTTCAGCTGATCTTTATATTCGTTCCTCTTTCTCTCATCCTCAAGAAAATGACTAGGGGAATGTGCCCAACCCCGTCTTCCCGACCCCCGAAGCTTTCTCTGTCCTTCCCCAAGAAAGGGACTCAAACCCAATGCATTTTCATTTTCCTGAAGTGCTTCCTTGTGTTGTTTAAAATGTACTCGAGAGACCAGGTGAGCTCACCAGATTTCCGCATTATGACCCCCTCCAGCTTTTAGAAAAGGCTACATTTAATGGAGGATGATGGTAGAAGTGGGATTTTCTGTCTAAAATTAGAAACTGTGATATTCATGTTCTCCCCCAAAGAGCAACTCATCAGAAATTTTCTTACCACCCCAGTAAAAAGGAAGCTTGAGCCTAGAGCTAGGCATCCAGAGACTTCTGTGTGTCTCCCAAACATCTCCTGTGCTGGTCATACTGAGAAATGCTCCCTGCTGGGAGCCCTGTGCTCTGATTCCCCTTCCCACTTGGTGGCATTGGTACCAAGGAGTGGTAAACACTTGAGAAGAGTTCTCTGTAGTAAGCTGGGCTGTTAAGACTTTTTTATCTTGGCACCATTAGGCTAGGACATGGATCATCTTAATCTCCAGTGTTTTCAAAAAGACACCTTTCCATTTCATCTCCAAAGGCTAAGAGATAAACTACTAGTAGGTCACTGGCTTTGTTGGTGAGGCCGTAACTAATTAATGTCCCTGAAGGCAAAACTATCAGTCTCTCCCAAGGCCAGCAAGCCAGGCTAAGATGACAAGGAAGGACTATCTGGGGGAGAAACAGTAGTTTCTAGGGAGGGAAACAGCATCCTGGCTTTGTTGGTACCATAGGGCACCAAAACCTTAGAAGCCTTCAGGACCAGAACAAAAAGCATAAAGGAATAAAATGGCATGGAAATTACTTTAGTATAATATAATATTAATATAATATAGTCATCTGCTCAGCCCATAATCAAGCTTCCAGAGAAGCTGCATTTCTTTGGCCACAAAAGTAGCCCTTGGCTACAGCATTATCTGAACATATGCCCTGTTCCCCACCCCCTGGCTAATTGATCACTGATGGACACCTGACCCAAACTGAACAAATCAGATTCTCTGTCCAGGAGTTTATATTTGGGATCCAAAGATGCTACATGTCCCAGTTAGCCATTTGAATTGAAGAGATGTATTTTAGCAGCAGTGCAGTAGCCATCTTTTGTCTTGTAGATAGAGAGGCCTAAAACCCCTTCTGTAGAAAAAGAAGAAGAAGAATGGACGGACCAGGTGAACAGAAGCAGAGAGAGACCATGTAGAGTCAGACAGCCCCTGAACGACCCTGACTCTGGCTCCTAAGGGTATCTTTCCTCAGGCCTGGTCACATCCTTGGATTCTACAAAATCCATCTATTCTTATAATAATCCCTCTCCCCCGATTTTCTTTGATTAAGCTTGTATGAGTGGGTTTCTGTTACTTATAACCTAAAGAACATTGGCTAAGGCAGAAGCCCAGAAAGGTCCACAGGCCAAGGTAGGAACAGAGAGCGTTTAGGTAACATTTGTAAGGTGAAGTGGTCGACCTGGGCGTCAGGATGGAACTGCAACTGTCCTCACCTCGTCTAGACTGCCCTCCTCCACAAACCCTGAAGAGTTTGTTGTTGTTGTTTTCTTACACAACTAAGATATATATACATATACACACACACACACACACACATATATATATATACTCTTAGTAAAGTTCCCAACAATATAAAAGTATATAGAATAAATACAGATGTCTCTCATCACTTACCTAATCATAGATCCTACCTCCAAGATTACCTTTGCTCCTATGTACCATATTTCATGCAAACTGAAATGCCATCAATTGTCAGATACATGCTCATTTCTGAGATGTTAAAAGATGAAAGGAGATACAGTAGTGTGTTGGGTATCTTTTCACATATTTTTCTCAGCATTCTACATATCCATAGATTTTTGTATGGTTATTAGTTTCTATCATTAATACATTCATTCCAAGCACATTGTTCTTCAACTGCCTTCTGAACATTTCTTGGAGCATCTTGCTTTTCAGTAGAAGATTTTGTTCTCTCCACAACTGTATCTTGAGTGCTATAACTGTCCCTGGAACATGGTAGGAACTCAAGAAAGAAAGAAAGTTTCAACTAATGAATGTCCAGCCTCTTTTGTTCTAATGTCTACATGGTCTTCAATAGTATTTACTCAACCTTTCCCCATTAAAGTAACCAGAATGGTTACTTTATTCAAAGAGATGGTTCCTTCCCATTTTTTTTTTACCTTTTACAAATAATACTACTTACAAATAATACCGAATATCCTGGCTCCACTGTGTTTATAGAACAGAAATGATCATCATCATTGAGTTACAGATGCTATTATAAGCACTGTACATGCATTAACTTATTTAATATTCTTGAAAGCCATCTGAGGTTGGTGCTATTATTATCATTTCCATTTTTCAGATGACAAAACTGAGAAAAAAAGAGGTTAAATGACTTGCCCCCAAAGTCAGCAGGGAATAAGTTAACAGGCAAGAATTTAGATCCCAGGCAACCTTGCTCCAAAGGCCAGGCTCATATCACTGTGCTCCTTTGTTTGGCTGGATATCTTGAAGTTGAATTGTTATGTCTGACGGAAAGAACATTTGAATCCAAAAATGCTGCATCATTTTAGTTCCCTCCCTCACTGTTTGAGAATAACTGCTTCCCACCACCCTGGCCAATAATGGATGCTATCCGTTTTTAAGTCATTTTAAAATATAGGTAAAAAATAGTATTTCAGTATTCATTTTATTTGTATTTCCAGATTTACTGTGACATTAAGCTTGATTTCCATTGATTATTGGCTATTTGTATTTTTCCTATGAATTGCCTGCTCATTTCCTTTGCCCACTTTTTCTATTTGGTTCTCTGTCTTTTAGTTATTGATTTTTAGGAACTCTGAGTATTATAATAAATGTGGCAAAAAGTTTCACCTAGGCCATTTCTTTGATATGATATAGTTTGTCACACAAAAGTTTTTAAAATCTAATGAATTAAATTCATCCGTTTCTTTCTACATATGGCTTCTGACTTTTGTGTCCTCTCCCACTCACAATGATAAAGGATTCTATTTTCTTCTTCTAACATTTTATTTTTAGGTTTAACTCTATATTCCATCTGGAACCTATTTGGGGATAAAACTTGGGCTCTAACTTTTTAAGTGAAGACCCAGTGTTCCTATCACTATTCTTTGCTCTGTTTATCATACATTAAATTTCCATAAATGCAAGAATCTGTTTCTAGACCTTCTGTTTCATTGTTTTAATGGTCTATTCCTGAGCCACAGTATGTATGTAAAGCACAGAGACACAGTCAGCACATAATTAATGTCAATTATCTCCTTCATCTCTTGTTATCCTTCCTATATTCTTTTTCTTTTCACAGTTCCAATCTATAAATTCATGCCTCTGTTATTTTTCTTATCTATTTAGAATCTTTCACCCTGAATTTTAGGGTACACATCTGACTACCCTCGTCTCTAATGAAATGAGATAATGTGGTCACTTAACCAAATCATTTTTGTGTAGCTTTAGAGCTGTAAATAACACAGCTCCCTCCCAGTCTTATTAAACCAACCAATCTCTCCTCATTGATCAGAATAAAAAACAGTTGAATTTCTTCAGGTCACTTCTTAGGGTTCCTGGAGATAAAATCATTCACAAGTCTGCTTGCCAATCATTCTGCTGTTAGCTGAACCTGAGGTTTTGGGAAAAGATCCAGAGAGACAACTCCCCATCATGGCTATAGTGCCATTTGTTTCCTTTCTGTTGTTGGTTCAGATGGGATCACTGGATGTCTCCCCATGGCCATGTGACCTGCCACAAAGTCCCACAGGTGTCCTCACCACCGCCAGGTTTATTGATTCTCACTCAAGTGACCCACGTTCCACCCCTGCCCCTTCTCATAGGGCTGTTTCTGTGAATGAAGGTGATTCTTCTGTCAGCATATTCCAGTCCAGCTCCAGCCTCCACAGAGTCAGTGACACTATGAGATCCCTCTCAAGTCATGAATAAAAATCTCACATTTATTCTTCAAGTTACCTATTTTCTACACATTGGTGTTTTAATATTTGGGGCCATAATAATCTAGTCCCTATTCACTGTTTCTCCGTATAATGCAGAACATCTGGTTAAGAGCATGGCCCCAGAAGCCAGTCGGCTCTGTCTGATCCCAGCTGCCCCCTCAACCAGCTGTGCAATTCAAGCCTCTGTCTACCTCAGTTTCCTCATTTGTAAAATGGGGGCGATGATGACAATAAACCCATCTTATAGAGTTGCTGTGAGGCTAAATAAATTAATAATTATACAGTACTTGGAACAGTGCCTGACACATAATAAAGCCCTGGAACTATTTGCTAAAATAAGTTAAATGAACCATAAAGCCTTTCCTACATTTTCATTAATCTCCCCATGTCATTCCTTCTACTCCACATAAAAATTGCTTTATTTACATTTCTCTCTCCTTAAATATTCATGTGAAAATATTCTTTAGCTATATCAGCTAGGCTTGGAACATATATGCTTTTTCCCATCCTCCATAGATGCCCTGCAGATTTCTGAGATTGATAAGCCCATAGAAATAACAGTAGTGAAAGTACAATAATAATAATAAAGAAGTTTGCAAGGCCTGTATGAAGAAAACTTTTAAACTCTCCTGAAGGAAATAAAGGATTTGCTTGAGTGAGTAGGAAGATTCAGTATCATTAAGATGTCAATTATCCTTGAGTTAATTTGTAAATTAACTCAATAAAAATACCGATAAGTTTTTCAGAACTAGGTAAGGTGATACTAAAAATTATGTGAAAGAGAAAAACAAACATATCCTGGAAAATTCTGAAAAAGAAGAGAAATGAGGAGGGAACTATACTTAGCAGATTTAAAAACTTTTTTATAGAGTCTCATGAGCTCTTGGTACATGAAGTCACAGACTGACCAGTAAAACAGAAGAAGAAATTAGCCTTTAGTGTACAATAAAGGAGACATCTCAAATCATGGGGAAAGATGAACTATCCAGTGATGGTGTGGGGGGCAGTTAGTAGCCGTCTTGAAAAATCATAGCAGTCAATTCTCATCAGCATTAGTTACATTGTATAAAAATACTGCCAACACTGAATTAGTGAACACTGAACCGCTTTTGCTAGGAGAAATACAGGGTTAGGGTTCTGCAAGCCTCTGGTCACAACAATTTCATCAGCTGATCAACAGATATCTTGTTTTATGTGTCTTTCTGTTTAACGACACCTTATTAATATACATTGTTGACTCAACATTTAACTCATGGCCAATAGCACTATAACCCATGCCTGAACAAAGCTCATCTAGCACCCATATTTCCCCTGTAAGGCACTATAATAATAAGCTTCTTGTGCTTGAGAACACTAGATAGCACTTCAGTGCTACACTTGGGGGCCATTTTAAACAGCGAAATTCCCAACAAACACAGCACGGAAACGCGAAATGTGGTGCTAAATAGACCACAGAAAGGACATTTGTTTCCAGTACTAGAGCTGAAACAAGAAGGCAGAGCATCATCTTGGTCAACCTCAGCTGGCAACATGCACATGACAGGCAACTCAAATTTCCGCCACTCCTTATATGTCCACAAGTGACAGCACAAGCACTGTGAGTATTGATTTTGGAGTTACAAATACATTTTAGCAAGTAGATGAATTTGTAAATGCAGAATCTGTGAATAATGAAGATAGATGTGGTTAGAACCATATCTCACATTACATACTAGGATAAATTCCAAAGCATCAAATCTTGAAGTGTTAAAAAAAGTAATCATAAAGTATTAGAAAAAATAATGGACATTTTTCTTTATAACCTTGGAATGGAGAAGAACTTTCTAATCAAAGCACAGAATCAAAAAGCCACAAATAAAAATTGTTAAATTTGACTGCAGTAAAAGAAACAAAAACAACTTTAAGACAAAAAAGAACTACTCTAACAGAAGTCAAACTTAACTTATTAAACAATCAAAATAACAAAAGATAAATGAAAAATTGGGAAAATATTTGCAATTCTTATAAGAACAGAAGGCTAACCTCCTTACAAAATAAAATGTCCTAGACATTGACAAGAAAAAAACTAAACTCCAATTTTAAAAAAACTGAAAAATGATATGAAAAATTCAAAGAAAAATTATATAGACAGTTCACAAATCATATGATAAGGTGCTCAACTTTCATAATAAAAGGAATGTAAACTAAAGGTATATTTAGATATTATTTCTCATCAGACTAGCAAAAACCCAAAAGATTTTAGAATGGTGTGATGACACTGCTTTGAAGAAACAAGCTTTTTATACATTTCCATTGGGGGTTTTAATGGTACAAACTGCAGTGAGGACAAGTTGTCAATAATTATCAGAATTCAAATGGATATAACCTTTGACCCAGAAATTCACTCTTAGGAATTTATCCTATACTTAGGCACATGCAAAATGACCAATGGACAGAGTTATTCATTGCAACATTGTTAGCATTAGCCAAAGATTAGAATGTCAATAAAATAAGGATTAAATACACTATGGTTATTTAAACAATGGAAGACTGCAGCTGTAAAAACATATGAAAAAGTTCTTTATGGATTAACACAAAAAGATCCTGGAGATATACTGTTAAGTGAAGAGCAAGATGCAGAAGAATATTCATGTTATCCTTTGTATAAAAAAGGAGAGAAGAAAAAATATTATGTGCACTGGCTTGCATATGCATAAAAATTCAATGAAAGGATTATTAAGAAACTAATAACAATGATTACCTATTCATAGTAATGGAAACTGAGCAAATATAGGAATAAAGTGGGAAGGAGCTTGTTTTAGAATTACCGATATTCAACCCTTGGAAATGTATACCATATTCAAAAAATTAAGTAGAAAATTTTATTTAAAAATGGAAGCTGGATAGATTGGATTATAAAATGAAGGCACATTATCCTTTTATTGACACAAAATCAGAAAGGCAATTAGAAACTCCAGGAAGGGGAATTCCCTGGCAGTCCAGTGGTTAGGCCTCACTGCTTTCACTGCTGAGGGCCCGGGTTCGATCCCTGCTTGAGGAACTAAGAATCCACGAGCCGCACGGCATGGCCAAAAAAACAACTCCCGGAAGAAAACAAACAAAAATACTATATACAAAAGTCCTGGTCCAAACTGCAAGCAAACTAAAATTCATCGTGATATCTGTAGATGATATGCTATATGCAAAGTGAATCCATTTAGCCTTGATGCTTAGGACAATGTTATTCAGGACCTATCCATTCTCTGGATCCCAGATTCTTGAGCAGTCAAATCAGGTCAGTGGGTACCGATTTAAATTCAGCCCCTCCTGTGACACAGTCAGTGAAACTAAGATCAATGACATTCAAAAGGGAAGTTGTCATGACTGGAGAGTCACTGTGTGGCCCAGCCACCTTGTGTTTTTGTAAAATTACTAAACTAACTGTTAAAATTAACACTAAATCTAACTGTAAACAAAAACACCTTTCTTTAAAACTCACACACTTCTCTAACAAGTAATAATCTAAAAACCCAACGTCGCTTTGGTCATTCTACCAGCCCCAGCAGGCTCTGGGAAGACAAGGATGATTCAAAGACACAATGGAATAATGTAACTATCTTTGTGAAAACTTCCTGGCCGTCACCAGCATAGTTTAGCTTCTCTTCACAGTCAGGCTGTGATAAGAAAAGAGTTGTGTGCCAGAGAGTTCCATCTCATTTTCTCTCCACTCTTGCTGGGGTTTCAAGAGTTGCCATCCAGACTTTCTCTACCTTATTCAGACAATCCCTGAGAGGTCCCTGAGTACAGCGGAAGCCTTAGTTTATGGATATATGTGTGTAATTACGGCATTTCATCGTGGAATAGACTCAAGAGCAGTGGTCAGCAAACTACAGCCCACAGACCAAATCTGGCCAGCTGCCTGTTTCTGTAAATAAAATTTAATTGCAACATGGCTACATCCATGCATTTACATATTGTTTATAGCTGCTTTCATACTACAATAGCAGAGTTGAGTAGTTGCAACAAGAGCACATACAGCTGGGGCTTCCCTGGTGGCGCAGTGATTGAGAATCTGCCTGTCAGTGCAGGGGACACAGGTTTGATCCCTGGTCCAGGAAGATCCCACATGCCGCAGAGCAACTAAGCCTGTGCACCACAACTACTGAGCCTGTGCTCTAGAGCCCGTGAGCCACAACTATTGAGCCCACGTGCCACAACTACTGAAGCCGCGTGCCTAGAGCCTGTGCTCCACAGTGAAAGAAGCCACAGAAGTGAGAAGCCCGTGCAGTGCAACGAAGACCCAACACAGCCTAAAATAAATAAATAAATTTTTTAAATAAAAGAGAACACACAGTCTGCAAGCCAAAAATATTTACTACCTAGGCTTTTACAGAAAAATTTCACTGAACCCTGTGCAAGAGTATCTAGGGCTGGCATCCAGCAGATTCCCACTGACAAAATCAGACAGACATGTAGCCTGAATTGCCACTACAAATCCTGCTTTGGAGGTATAGCTATAGATAAAATAATCATTATTATCATACATAGTAAGTATATATATGTATATGTCTGTGTGTGTATATGTATGACAGCACACTCTCACTACAAAATAACAGTAAGATCCGGAACAAGAGGTTCATTCAAAGGGATTGTAGTAATCTTATCCTCATTCTTCTTTCTCACAAGAATCCAGTGCGTTCTACACACCTAAGGGAGGCAGCATAGTGTAATGCAAATAGCAGACAGATCCAGTTGAAAGCAGCCCTCTCACATCCTGGTTCCCCGGCTCAAACAGTGAGACACCACATGTGAAGTGCACCACACGTTGTCAGCACCCAGTAAGTGGTGATTATTAGTTTTACCTCACCTATCCCCTTCTGCCTGGATCCCACTCTTCTTTTCTTGCTTTTTTCATTCCCTGGTCCCATTTCCCAATCACCATTTCCTTTAATTACTGCCAATATCTTTATTAAAACCCTTTCTCTTATCGGTATTTAGGTACTTAAAATTTATTTATTTGGCTGCGTCGGGTCTTAGTTGAGGCACGTGGGATCTTTTGTTGCGGTGTGCGGGCTTCTCTAGTTGTGGTGTACAGGCTTCTCTCTAGTTGTGGTGTGCAGGCTCCAGAGCAGGTGGGCTCAGTAATTATGGCACGCGGGCTCTCTAGTTGTGGCGCGTGGGCTCAGTAGTTGCAGCACGTAGGCTCTCTAGTTGTGGCGTGCAGGCTTATTTGTCCCGTGGCATGTGGGATCTTAGTTCCCCAGACAGGAATTGAACCCATGTCCCCTGCATTGGAAGGCAGATTCTTAACCACTGGACTACCAGGGAAGTCCCAGGTACTTATTTTTTAACTGCAAATTATTGAAGGCTGGAAGCTTCACTAAGTTGCCACTAACAGGCTTCCCTGGTGGTGCAGTGGTTAAGAATCTGCTTGCCAATGCAGGGGACATGGGTTCCATCCCTGATCCAGGAAGATCCCACACATTGCGGAGCAACTAAGCCCGTGCACCACAACTACTGGGCCTGCGCTCTAGAGCCTGTGAGCCACAACTACTGAGCCTGCGTGCCACAACTACTGAAGCCCATGCACCTAGAGCCCATGCTCTGCAACAGGAGAAGCCACCACAGTGAGAAGACCATGCACCACAACGAAGAGTAGCCCCCGCTCGCCACAACTAGAGAAAGCCCTTGTGCAGCAACGAAGACCCAACACAGCAACAAATTAATTAATTAATTAATTTAAAAAAGAAAAAACTTGACACTAACTAGTAATCAAAAAGAAGTCATGTAGTTATCTGGAAGAGATATATTTTATATATATATATATATACTTTTAATAGTTAATACCATGAGAAATAAAGAGAAATATCAACATCCTAGAAATGAAGAAGAAATTGAAAATCAGAACAATAAATATGAGAAGTGACTCTGTGAAGGTCCTTGAGGAAGGGAGGTGATGCTAGTTTCAGTAATCTAGGGATTTGGGTTTCAGCACCAACATAAGGACAGAAAAGCCTTCTGTAATGCTAGGAGTTAGAAATGAGATATCTACACAAGGAGAAGTTTTCTACACCTCCTAAGGGAGGGAGAAAACTATCTATTAGCATGTAAGGATCATAAGAAAGTTTGTCAGTCTTTTCTTAGGCTCTGGATTGAAAAAGAGGAAAAGTCTCTTTTGACAATTCAAAAATGAGAGCCCGCAATGTACATGGCTTTGGACTTTGAATTTATACTCTTCATGCGATCTGAGGACATCAAAGATGTCCAATGGCTGAACACAATTATTTTATATATTTTGTGAGCTTATCTTCTGTGGGTTTTTAATCTGTGGGAATACTGTACAGCTGAGAAATTAACATAATCCAGTATAAGGGAATACAAAACTACCCTGGAAGGACATGCCTTCAACACTGGCTACACAGGATTCCAAAAAAAAAGCCCACTAACAATGAGCTCATAATGAAAGATAACAATGTTAGATGTTTGAAAACATAACACCATGAGTAAACAGTATTCATCACATAAAACACAAGGTAATCATTTAAGTCTTAGATACAGTCTGCATCCTTAAAATAGACACTTTTAAAGTTATTAAAGATGAGAACTTCCACTTCTGGTCAATACGAAGTAACAGAGATGGGATATGCTTTTCATCTGAAACAATCCAAAAAAGGACACCATATATGAAACAATGGTTTTCAGATATTGGACATCAGGCAGTTCTGGACAGTGACACCTGAGAGAGAAGGAACATAGAAGATAAGTCCAACAATTGCCTCAGCTTACTGCTTGGAGGGAATTTCCTGGCCACAACACAGGAAGAGAGAAGGGAGGCAGAGGCTTGCAGTTTCCTTACACTGAGAAGAGAGAGCTAGAAGACAGGGAGGCTGAAGTGGCTAGAGCTCCCAGGACAGAGAACCAGAGAAGAGGAAGATCAGCCAAGAGAGAGCTCCAGAGATCATCAGTGCCTCTTGAGTCTTCAGCTGAATACAGACCAGAGCATGTTTGTGAGAAAACTACCCAAGGATGGGGAAATAATCAACCAAAAATAGCAGGGGGAAAACCCCCAAAGCTCACACCAAGCCAGAAATAGTTCATTTTCCTACCAACCAACATGAAAAACCTTCTAATTCATAGGCATTGAGTAGAATACTTAGAAGGATGCCACTTCATTAGTAATATCAAGATTTAAAACAAAAAAATACATAGTGATGGATAAAGAGAGACACAATAATAATAAAGACAACAATTCATCAAAAGGAAATAATCCTTGACTTGAGGAGATGTAACTGAGAGCCTGGGAGACCAAGGTGAATAATATGTGAAGGACAGAGTACAAGAGAAGACCAGGCATCACAAAAAGAGAGCTCTGGGGTCTGCAGGGAGTCTCCTTGAATATTCAGCTGAGTATGATAAGCACATGTGTGTGAGGAGACTAGACAAGGCTGGGGAAAGAACCATTTAAAAGATTTAGAAGTAACAATGCCCAGTGCTCTCACATAGCTAGGAATAGTTCCCACTAGCCAGGCTGGGAAACTTTATGATTCTCAGAGTGTGAGGTAGGATACACAGAAGACACTTGTACCAATAGTGGGGAATAATTAGTCCTCTACTGAACACTGCTTTAGCTTTGCCTAATAACTCTTAAAAGCAAATCCTGAAAGGCTTCAAGTAACTTAACTGTGTCCCAGATCAAAGGGTGAGAACAAAAATATCCAGCACCCATCAAGGAAAAAATCACAATGTCTGGGATCCAGTAAAAAATCCCCAGATACAAAAAAGGAGAAAAAGGTGACCTATAATGAGATAAAATAAATACATACATTAAAACCAAACCAGAACTGACACAGATATTAAAATTACCAAACATAGTCATTAAAACAGTTACAATGACTATATTCCACATGTTGAAAAATAGTTAAGTGGAGATATGTAAGATATTAAAAAAAGAACCAAATAAAACTTCTAGAGAAGAAAACTACAATGTGTGAGATGGAAAATACACTGGATAGGATTAATGGCAAATTAGATTTTGTAGAAGAAAAGGTTAATGAACCTGAAGATGGAACAATAGAAACTATACAAAAAAAAGAGAAACTAGAAAGACAAGAGAAATTTTCTTAAATGAGCATAGCATCAGTGAGCTATGGAAAGACTTCAAGGGACCTAATAATGTTTGTAATTGGAGTCCCTGAAGGAGAGGAAATGTAAGAGCAGAAAAAATATATCCAGAAATAATAACAATAATTTTTCAAAATTTGATGAAATCTATAAGCCCACAAATCCAAGAATCTCAGCAATCCACAAATGCAAAAAAAATTAAGAAAAATATACCAATGCCCATCATAAATTGTTCAAAACCAGTGATAAGAAAACTTAAAAGCAGCCAGATTTAAAAAAAACAAAAACAAAACAAAACAATATGTTGCATCACACGTTCTGATTTCAAACTATATTACAAAGCTATAGTCATCAAAACAGTATGGTACTAGCATAAAAACAGACACATAGATTGGTGGAACACAACAGAGAGTCTAGAAATAAACCCATGCATATATGGTCAATTAATTTACAACAAAGGAGCAAATAATATACAGGAAAGGACAGCTTCTTCAATAAGTGGTGCTGGGAAAACTGCACAGAGCCAAACACAAAAGAATGAAACTGGATCACTATCTGACACCATATACAAAGATAAACTCAAAATGGATTAAGGACTTGAACGTAAGACATGAAGCCATAAAACTCCTGGAAGAAAACATAGGGAGTAAGCTTCTTGACACTGGTCTTGGCAATGATTTTTTGGATTTGATACCAAAAGTGAAGGCAATAAAAGCAAAAGTAAATTAGTGAACTACATCAAACTAAAAAGCTCTGCACAGCAAAGGAAACCATCAACAAAAATGAAAAGGCAACCTACTGAATGAGAGAAAATATTTGCAAATCATATATTTGCTAAGGGGTTAATATCTAAAATATACAGAGATTCATAAAGCTCAATAGCAAAAAACAAATGAACAATCCAATTAAAAAACAGGCAGCAGAAGTGAACAGACATTTTTTTCTCACGAAGACATACAAATAGCCAACAGGTACATGAAAAGGCACCCAACATCATTAATCATCAGGAAAATGCAAATCAAAACCACAGTGATATTACCTCATACCTGTTAGAATAGCTATTATCAAAAAGACAAGAGATAACATGCATTGGCAAGGATCAGAGAAAAGGGGACCCTTGTGCACTGTTGATAGGAATGTAAATTGGTGCAGCCACTATGGAAAACAGTATGGAGTTTCCTCAAAAAATTAAAAATAGAACTACCATATGATCCAACAATCCCACTTCTATGTATATATCCAAAGGAAATGGAAACAGGGTATCAAAGAGATATTTGCACTCCCATGTTCATTGCAGCATTATTCATAATAGCCAAGACACAGAAACAACCTAAGTTTCTATCAATGGTGAATGGATAAAGAAATAGATAGATACACACATATATACATACATACATAGGCAGATATACATATACACATACATCAATACACACACAATGGAACATTATTCAGCCATGAGAAGGAAGGAAATCCTGCCATTTGCAACAACATAGATAGAACTTGAGGGCATTATGCTAAGTGAAACAAGCCAGAGAAAGACAAATACTGCATGGTATCACTTACATGTGTAATCTTAAAAAAAAAAAGTCAAACTGTTAGAAACAAAGAGTAGAAAAGTTGTTGCCAGGGCTGGGGGTGGGCGAAATAGGGAGAGGTTGGTAAAATGCTATAAATACTGACCTATAAAAAGAATAAAGTCTGAGGATCTAATGTAAAACATGGTGATTATAGTTGATAATACTGTATTTTATAATTGAAATTTTCTGAAAGTAGAATTTAATGTTCTCACCAAAAAAATGATAATATGTGAGGTAGTGAATGTGTTAATTAACCAGATGGTGGGAATCCCTTCACAATGTATATGTATATCAAATCATCACAATGTACACTGTAAATATCTTACAATTTATTTATCAACTATACCTCAATAAAGCTGAGAAAACCAATATGTAACATATGGGGAACAAAAATAACTTGCCAGAAACAATGCAGAGTAGAAGACATCAGACAACATCTTTAAAATGCTGAAAGAAAATAAACATCAGCCTAGAATTTGATACCCAGCAAAAACATCTTTCAAAAACAAAGATGAAACAGATTTTATTCAGATACTCAAAAGCTAAAAAAAAAATTACTACCAGCAGACCCACACTACAAGAAATAGTAAAAGAAATCCCTCAGGCAGAAGCAAAAAGAAACAAGATAAAAATATGGATCTGCACAAAGGAAGAACGAGCACTGCAAGTGGTAACTACATAGGTAAATACGTAAGATTTTTCTCTTATTATATAAATTACTGTAAAGGAAATGACTGTTTAAACAAAGGCAATAACTAGTTAATGTGGGTTTTATAACACATGTAAAAGTAAAACTTATGACAACAATAGCACAAAGTTTAGGAGGAAAGAGATGGAAGTATACTATTGAAAAGTTCTTATACTATATGTGAAGTGGTATAATATCACTAGAAGGTAGAATGTGATAAGTCAAAGATGTATATTATAAATGCTAGAGCAACTTCTAAAATAATAAAAATAATAATAAAAACTATAATTAATAATCTAACATGAGATAAAATGGAATCACAAAACATATTCAATTTATCCAAAAGAAGTTAGAAAGAGAGGGAAAAAGGGAACAAAGAAAAATGGGACAAATAGGGGGAAAAAAGGAAGATGATAGATTTAAACATAACTATATCAGTAATCATATTATGTTAAATGGTCTAATTGCCCTAATTAAAAGGCAAAAATTGTCAGATTGGTTAAAAGAAAATTGTGAGGCCCAATTATATGTTGCCTATAAGAAACTCATTTCAAGCATAAAGAGCAGAGGTTGCCTTCCCTGGTCTTCTTGCCAGAAGGAAAAGGTTTTCTCTGAGTTTTACTCTTCATATTACAGTTCTATAATTGGGGCCACCCTTGGGTTAAAGCTGGGATAAAAAGGAGGAAGCAAAACCAGGAAATTCAATCTCATATTGATTGCTCTGCAAGATCTGACTTCCCTCCTCAATCTGAATATTATTTCTTTTATTTTTCAGAGTCTTTAAGTAATTTTTAAAATTTCTATTCAGAGTTATTAGTTTGTAACCTGTGGAAAACATAGGCTGTAGTGGACTTAATCCATCTTGACCAACGCTGGAAGTTACGAATATCTTTTTAAGGCAGGCGAAGTTTATGAACATACTTTCAATAGTGGCAGAGAACAATAAACTGATAAACTCATGAAAAAATACTGACATTCATTTATAATAATGAAATGGCAGTTAATGTGATAAAATTTTTACACAGCAGTTTGGCAAATTTTTTTTATTATCTGATAACATCAAGAGTGGAAGAAGATATAAGGAAACAGGAACTCTTATATTTTAGGTGGAATTATAAATTGGTATAACCAATTTCTAACCAAAGACAAAATAGAGATTAAAAGAGCTAAGAGAATATCACATGCAAAATCCATAGGCACAAATTTGAAAATCTACAGAAAACAGATAATTTTCTAACAAAATAAAAATTGTCAGCATTAACTTGAGAAGAAACAAAGTCTGAATAGACCAATTATAAAAGTGGTTGAAAAATGACAAAAAATCTACCATTGAAAATGGCACTAAATCCAAATGGGTTTAGAACTGAGCTTCATCTAAGCTATAAGACAAATTATTATAATTCTATTTAAATTATTCCAAGCCACATAAAAATACAGAAAACTCTCCAACTCATTTTACTAGCAAATATTTTAACAACCAAATTGGTTACAGACAGTACAAAACAAAGATGATCGAGATCACCCATTTATTTAGAAAGAAAAGTTCTAAACAAAATATTAACAAATAAAATGCAGCCATGTACAGTAAAACCATATGACCAATTGGTATTTATTTTAGAGATTCAAGGATGGTACAATAGGAAAAGATTGATCAACATAATCCATTACATAAAGACATCAAAGGAGAAAAACTGTGTCATCATTGAGCTTCTATCAACATCTGTCAAGATGTTCAAGACTAATAATCATTAAGAAGCATAGCTGAGAGAGACAGAGCACCTAATTATCTTTTAAGTTGAATTCTGATCGTGTATGATCAGCACTTCGTTCATCCTTCTTGATTACATAAACCGATACATTTCTCTTTTAGTTAAATTTCTCTTAATTACAAAAACCAGTACTTCAGCTAGTTTGATTTGGAATGCTGTCACTTGAAATTGTGAGTACATATTAATAAAGCATCAACAGAAAAACCACTAAAAGAAAAGATTATTCAATAAGATAGTCACATACAAAATAAATATATTAAAATCAATAGAGAATCTTCACACATTGCTGGTGGGAATGTAAAATAGTGTAGCCACTCTGGAAAACAGTAGGGGAATTTCTCAAAAAGTTAAACATAAGATTACCATACAACCCAATCATTCCATTCTTACATATCTATCCAAGAGAAATAAAAACACACGTCCCTGGAAGCAACCTAAGTGTCCATCAACAGATGAATGGATAAAGAAGGTGTGGCACATATATACAATGGAATATTACTCAGCCATAAAAAGGAATGAAATTGGGTCACTTGCAGAGATGTGGATGGACATAGAGACTGTCATACAGAGTGAAGTAAGTCAGAAAGAGAAAAACAAATATCATATATTAATGCATAGATGTGGAATCTAAAAAAAAAATGGTCATGAAGAACATAGGGGCAAGACAGGAATAAAGACACAGACCTACTAGAGAATGGACTTAAGGATATGGGGTGGGGGAAGGGTAAGCTGGGACAAAGTGAGAGAGTGGCATTGACATATATACCCTACCAAATGTAAAATAGATAGCTAGTGGGAAGCAGCCGCATAGCACAGGGAGATCAGTTCAGTGCTTCGTGACCACCTAGAGGGGTGGGATAGGGAGGGTGGGAGGGAGGGAGACACAAGAGGGAAGAGATATGGGGACATATGTATATGTATAACTGATTCACTTTGTTATAAAGCAGAAACTAACACACCATTGTAAAGCAATTATACTCCAATAAAGATGTTTTAAAAAATAAATAAATAATAAATTAAGTAATTAATTTAAAAAAACAACACATGTCCCCACAAAGACTTCATGCAAATGTTCATAGTAGCATTATTTATAAATAGTCTGTAACTGAAAACAATCTAAATGTCCATCATTGGTGAAAAGATAGACAAAATGTGATATAAACATACAATGGAATACTATCTGGCAGTAATAAGAAACAAACTGCTAACATAGGCTACATCACAGATAAATCTCAAAAAACATTGTGCTAAATGAAAGACAGATACTTGAGACTACATATTGTATGATTTACTGATATGAATTGTTTAGAAAATTTATAGAGACAGAAAGTAGATTAGTGTTCACCTGGGGCTGGGGATGAGAACAGGGATGAACTGTAAACAGGCACGAACGATCTCACTAGAGGAAGGAAAATATTCTAAAAATAATTTATGGTGATTGTTGCACCACTCAGCAACATTACTAAAAATCATCAAAATGCATGCTTGAAATGGGTGAATTCTACCATACTGTAAAATTTATCTTAATAAAGCTACTAAAAAATTTAAAATAAAGCTAATAGATTTCTGATATACAAAAATAATCAAGTAAAATATATGACAGAAGAAAACATTCCATTCACAATCATAGAAAATCATAAATTATCTAGGAATGCTGTAACAAGAAATGTTTGGAACTTGTTGGAAGCTATAAAATTCTACTAAGAACATTAAATCTTGAATAAATGGAAAGAGATATCTTGTTTTTTAAAAGTAAATTTCACCATAATAAATTTTTCCTAACTTAAACTATAATTTCAGTGTATTCACAATCAAAATCCCAGAATTATTCTTTTAGAAGGAACTTGAAAACATGATTCTTAAATTTACCTAAAATCATAAACATGTGAGACAAGCCAGGAAAATTCTTAAAAGAACAAGAAATAAAAACATGTCATAAAATACATTATTATCATAAGGCTATCATCCTTAAACAGTAGAATAGAATTTAGAGATATATCAATGGAATGGAATAAAAGTTAGTAAATCAGCAAATAAATACGCAAATTTAATATATTATAAATCAAAGTTCAAAGCAAAGGGGAAAACATAGAATATTCAATACATGGTGTTTGGACTGGTGTCAAGACATTTGGAAAAACACAAAGTGTGATTCTGACCTCACTTCATATGCCAAAATAAAATCCAGATGGATGCTATTTCTATAATTGCTGAGTAGAGAAGACTTTTCTAAGCATTTCACAAAGATCATTGTCTATAACAAAAAGGTTGATACATTGGATTGCATTTTAGCTAATAGTATTTGACAGCTCACCCTGTACGATGCACTTTTCTAAGCTTTTAAAAACTAGTAACATGGACTTCCCTGGTGGTGCAGTGGTTAAGAATCCACCTGCCAATGCAGAGGACACAGGTTCGAGCCCTGGTCCAGGAAGGTCCCACATGCCGCAGAGCAACTAAGCCCGTGTGCCACAACTACTGAACTGGTGCTCTACAGCCCGTGAGCCACAACTACTGAGCCCGTGTGCCACAACTACTGAAGCCTGCGCACCTAGAGCCCGTGCTCTGCAACAAAAGAGGCCACTACAATGAGAAGCCCATGCACCGCAACGAAGAGTAGCCCCCGCTCACTGCAACTAGAGAAAGCCTGCGCGCAGGAACAAAGACCCAACACAGCCAAAAATAAATAAATAAATATTTTAAATAATAATGAAAAAAATAAAAACTAGTAGCGTATTTAATCCACACAACAACTCTATGATGTAGGTACTAGTAGTAGCCCTATAAATAATCCTATTTTGTGCACGTCCTCATAGTCTCTCAGCCTCACATCTCCTGCACTCTCAGCCATTTGCTCTGCTTTGCTCAACACCTCAGCCAAAGGACTTCTTGTAGGCCCTGTGGTCTTGATGCCTGAGGCTGGCCAACCACTTACCTGGAGTCTATGGCTCCTCCCACAACCTCCAGGCTCAGAGGAAATACCACTCCACAGGGTAAGGGATCCGGTTGCCCACAGTTGCCAAAAAGTCTGATGATGCAACAGAGAAGGAGGGAAACTTAATTCCCAGTGGGACAAATGTTGACCCCCAGGAAAAAACAGGAAGCTGGAGTATAGAATCCCTCCCCTTCCTCTTACCCACTGACTGTTCTGAGATTCAGGTTGTCATTCAGCCTATCTGGAGACATCTTGCATGGCTGACAGACTCACCAGCTAAGCCACTGCTTATGTCTTTGTAGCCCATCAAGAGACAGTGGCCAGGGTAGTGAGACATTACTTTGCATTGCTTCCCACACTGCCTGGCCTCACTTTCCTTTGCACTCATTCTTGCTATTCTGGGATTACACCTCCTTTATAAAGCATTAGCACTTAATCCTTGTCCCAGTCTCTGTTTATCAGAGAATCTAGAGTAAGACATCCATTTTTTTCTCATGAGAAAACTCACAGAGAGGTAAAATTACTTGCCAAAGATCATCCAGCTAGTTATTCACAAAGCTTGGCTTTGAACCCAAGGAAATTCATTAATCTTATGGACTATAACTCTAAAAAAGAAAAAAAAAACCAAGACCAAAAACAACAGTGAGCACCATCCTTACTGTTGAACTATGGAACACTATTTTGGGGACTGGGAACAAGACAAGACTGCCTTATTCTACTTATTACCACCTCTGTTCAGTATTACACTGGAAATCCTAAATCATTATGGCAAGCAAAAAAACAAAAGAAACAGCATTGATATTACTCACAGATGTTATGATTGTATATGTAAAACAAATTTTTAATCTATATGTAACTTATTAGAATTAATAAACTTGAATTAATAAAATATTATTGAATACAAGGTCAATATACAAACCTCAATTATAGTTTTATATATCAGCAACAAAACACAAATACTGCTTTCAATAGCATAAAAAATACCCAGGAATAAGTCTTACAAAAAATGTGCAAGGCACTCTCAAAACCATAGAACATTATCAAGAGAAATTAATAAGGACTACTCCAAAATGGAGATACATATCATACCAATGAATTATAAGACTCAATATTAAAATGATGTCATTTCTTCTCAAATTTATTCATAGATTCAAAGTTTTAGCAATTTTTTGTTTTGGAGGTATTTTGCGTGTGTGTGTAATAAATGGGTGCAAAGGATCAAGAATAATCAAAATGCCCTTGAAGCAAAACAAATGGAGAGGGACTTGTTCTAACAGAGGATAAGCTACAGGAAATTCAATACAGTATTGACACAAAGGTTGAAAATAATGGAAAAGAATAGAACCCTGACTCAAACTTATGCATAAGGAAATAGGCCATAATAAATAATACACTCTTGGACCCTTACTTCATACTATACCTAAAATGAATCCTAGGTAAAGATTAAATGAGAAAAGTAAAACTATACCACTTTCAGAAAATAATATATCTTCATTATTTCACAGTAGTAAAGGCTTTCTTAAGATGCAAAAAGGAAAAAAACACAGAGAAAAAAGTAGATATTCTAAAACATGACACAAATGAACCTATCTATGAAAAAGAAACAGATTCACAGATGTAGAGAACAGACTTGTGGTTGCCAAGGGGGAGGGGGGTGGGGGAGGGAAGTATTGGGAGTTTGGGATTAGCAGATGCAAACTATTATACACAGATGGATAAACAACAGGTCCTACTGTACAGCACAGGTAACTATATTCAATATCCTGAGATAAACCATAATGGAAAAGAATATAAAAAAGAATGTATATATATGTATAACTGAGTCACTTTGCTGTACAGCAGAAATGAAAACGACATTGTAAATCAACTATACTTCAATAAAAAATTTAAAACAAAAGAAAAGAGACCTCCAGAGGGCTTCCCCAGTGTTTTACTCCTGACCTTGATTGGTGGTTACATGGGTGTTTTTTTCTATTTGTTAAAATGTACAGTTGCACAACTCTGTGACTATACTAAACACCATTGAATTGTATACATTAAAGGGGTAAATTGTATAGTTGTAAATTATATCTTAAGCTGGGTTTTTAAAAGATATATGTTTATTAAAGTGAAAAGCTAGGCAGGGAGACCTTCAAGATGGCGGAGGAGTGAGACGTGGAGATCACCTTCCTCCCCACAAATACATCAGAAATACATTTATATGTGGAACAACTCCTACAGAACACTTACTGAATGCTGGCAGAAGACCTCAGACTTCTCAAAAGGCAAGAAACTCCCCGTGTACCTGGGTAGGGCAAAAGAAAAAAGAAAAAAGCAGAGACAAAAGAATAGGGACGGGACCTGCACCTCTGGGAGGGAGATGTGAAGGAGGAAAAGTTTCCAGACACTAGGAAGGCCCTTCACTGGCAGAGACAGGGGTGGCAGAGGGGAAGCTTCGGAGCCACGGAGGAGAGCACAGCAACAGGGGTGCAGAGGGCAGAGCAGAGAGATTCCTGCACAGAGGATCGGTGCCGACCAGCACTCACCAGCCCGAGAGGCTTGTCTGCTCACCCGCCGGGGCGGGCGGGGGCTGGGAGCTGAGGCTCCGGCTTCGGTTGGATCCCAGGGAGAGGACTGGGGTTGGCTGCGTGAACTCAGCCTGAAGGGGGCTAGTGCGCCACAGCTAGCCGGGAGGGAGTCCGGGAAAATGTCTGGACCTGCCTAAGAGGCAATAGACCATTGTTTCGGGGTGCACGAGGAGAGGGGGTTTAGAGCACCGCCTAAACGAGCTCCAGAGATGGGCGTAAGCAGCTGCTATCAGCTCAGACCCCAGAGACAGGCGTGAAATGCTAAGGCTGCTGCTGCCGCCACCAAGAAGCCTGTGTGCGAGCACAGGTCACTCTCCACATCGCCCCTCCTGGGAGCCTGTGCAGCCCGCCACTGCCAGGGTCCCGTGATTCAGGGACAACTTCCCCAGGAGAACACACGGCGCGCCTCAGGCTGCTGCAACGTCACGCAGGCCTCTGCCGCCACAGGCTCGCCCGGCATCCGTACCCCTCCCTCCCCCAGGCCTGAGTGAGCCAGAGCCCCCGAGGCAGCTGCTCCTTTAACCCCATCCTGTCTGAGCGAAGAACAGATGCCCTCAGGCGACCTACACGCAGAGGCGGGGCCAAATCCAAAGCTGAACCCCAGGAGCTGTGCAAACAAAGAAGAGAAAGGGAAATTTCTCTCAGCAGCCTGAGGAGCAGTGGATTAAATCTCCACAATCAACTTGATGTAGCCTGCATCTGTGGAATACCTGAATAGACAACAAATAATCCCAAAATTGAGGCGGTGGACTTTGGAAGCAACAATATATATATTTTTTCCTTTTTCTCTTTTTGTGAGTGTGTACGTGTATGCTTCTTTGTGTGATTTTGTCTGTATAGCTTTGCTTTTACCATTTGTCCTAGGGTTCTGTCTGTCTGGTTTTTTGGGGGGGAGGGGTTGGGGGTTTTTTTAGTATACTTTTTAGCACTTGTTATCATTGGTGGATATCTTTTTTGATTTGGTTGCTCTCTTCTTTCTTTTTTTTATTTTTTTATTTTTAATAATTATTTTTTATTTTAATAACTTTAATTTTATTTTATTATTATTTTTTCTTTCTTTCTTTCTTTTCTTCTCCCTTTTCTTCTGAGCTGTGTGGCTGACAGGGTCTTGGTGCTTGGGCCGGGTGTCAGGCCTGTGCCTCTGAGGTAGGAGAGCCGAGTTCAGGACATTGGTCCACCAGAGACCCCCCAGCTCCAGGTAATGTTAAACGGCAAAAGCTCTCCCAGATATCTCCATCTCAACTCTAAGACCCAGCTCTACTCAAGAACCAGCAAGCTACAGTGCTGGACACCTTATGCCAAACAACTAGCAAGACAGGAACACAACCCCACCCATTAGCAGAGAGGCTGCCTAAAATCATAATAAGGTCACAGACACCCCAAAACACACCACTGGACACGGTCCTGCCCATCAGAAAGAAAAGATCCAGCCTCATCCTCCAGAACACAGGCACCCGTCCCCTCCACCAGGAAGCCTACACAACCCACTGAACCAACCTTAGCCACTGGGGGCAGACACCAAAAACAATGGGAACTACGAACCTGCAGCCTGTGAAAAGGAAACCCCAGACACAGTAAGTTAAGCAAAATGAGAAGACAGAGAAACACACAGCAGATGTAGGAGCAAGGTAAAAACCCACCAGACGAAACAAATGAAGAGGAAATAGGCAGTCTACCTGAAAAAGAATTCAGAGTAATGATAGTAAAGATGATCCAAAATCTTGGAAATAGAATAGACAAAATGCAAGAAACATTTAACAAGGACCTAGAAGAACTAAAGAGCAAACAAACAATGATGAAAAACACAATAAATGAAATTAAAAATTCTCTAGAAGGAATCAATAGCAGAATAACTGAGGCAGAAGAAGGGATAAGTGACATGGAAGATAAAACAGTGGAAATAACTACTGCAGAGCAGAATAAAGAAAAAATAATGAAAAGAATTGAGGACAGTCTCAGAGACGCCTGGGACAACATTAAACTCACCAACATTCGAATTATAGGGGTCCCAGAAGAAGAAGAGAAAAAGAAAGAGACTGAGAAAATATTTGAAGAGATAATAGTTGAAAACTTCCCTAATATGGGAAAGGAAATAGTTAATCAAGTCCAGGAAGTGCAGAGAATCCCATACAGGATAAATCCAAGGAGAAACACACCAAGACACATATTAATCAAATTATCAAAAATTAAATACAAAGAAAAAATATTAAAAGCAACAAGGGAAAAACAACAAATAACATACAAGGGAATCCCCATAAGGTTAACAGCTTATCTTTCAGCAGAAACTCTGCAAGCCAGAAGGGAGTAGCAGGACATATTTAAAGTGATGAAGGGGAAAAACCTACAACCAAGATTACTCTACCCAGCAAGGATCTCATTCAGATTCGACAGAGAAATTAAAACATTTACAAACAAGCAAAAGCTAAGAGAATTCAGCACCACCAAACCAGCTTTACAACAAATGCTAAAGGAGCTTCTCTAAGTGGGAAACACAAGAGAAGAAAAAGACTTACAAAAACCCAAAACAATGGGCTTCCCTGGTGGCGCAGTGGTTGGGGCTCTGCCTGCCAATGCAGGGGACATGGGTTCAAGCCCTGGTCTGGGAAGATCCCGCATGCCACGGAGGTGCTGGGCCCATGAGCCACAATTGCTGAGCCTGCGTGTCTGAAGCCTGTGCTCCGCAACGGGAGAGGCCACGATAGTGGGAGGCCTGCACACCGCGATGAAGAGTGGCCCCCGCTTGCCACAACTGGAGAGGGCACTCGCACAGAAATGAAGACCCAACACAGCCATAAATAAAATAAATAAACAAACATAGAACAAAACCTGTAAAATAAATAAATAAGTAAATAAATCATTTTAAAATGTGGGGGGAAAAAACCCCTTGTTTAAAAAAAAAACCCAAAACAATTAAGAAAATGGTAATAGGAACATATGTATTGATAATTACCTTAAATGTAAATGGATTAAAGGCTCCAACCAAAAGACACAGGCTTCCTGAATGGATACAAAAACAAGACCCATATATATGCTGTCTACAAGAGACCCACTTCAGACCTAGGGACACATACAGGCTGAAAGTGAGGGGATGGAAAAAGATATTCCATGCAGATGGAAATCAGAAGAAAGCTGGAGTAGCAATTCTCATATCAGACAAAATAGAATTTAAAATAAAGACTATTACAAGAGACAAAGAAGGACACTACATAGTGATCAAGGGATCAATCCAAGAAGAAGATATAACAATTGTAAATATTTATGCACCTAACATAGGAGCACCTCAGTACATAAGGCAAATGCTAACAGCCATAAAAGGGGAAATCGACAGTAACACAATCATAGTAGGGGACTTTAACACCCCACTTTCACCAATGGACAGATCATCCAAAAGGAAAATAAATAAGGAAACACAAGCTTTAAATGACACATTAAACAAGATGGACTTTATTGATATTTTTAGGACATTCCATCCAAAAACAA
This sequence comes from Balaenoptera ricei, assembly GCF_028023285.1. Classification (NCBI taxonomy): domain Eukaryota; kingdom Metazoa; phylum Chordata; class Mammalia; order Artiodactyla; family Balaenopteridae; genus Balaenoptera; species Balaenoptera ricei. The sequence goes on from NC_082646.1 coordinate 69,988,078, forward strand.
AAAAATACACTTTCTTCTCAAGTGCTCATGGAACATTCTCCATGATAGATCATATCTTGGGTCACAAATCAAGCCTTGGTAAATTTAAGAAAATTGAAATCGTATCAAGTATCTTTTCTGACCGCAACACTGTGAGACTAGATATCAATTACAGGAAAAAATTTGTAAAAAATACAAATTCAAGGAGGCTAAACAATACACTACTTAATAACCAAGAGATCACTGAAGAAATCAAAGAGGAAATCAAGAAATACCTAGAAACAAATGACAATGAAAACATGACAACCCAAAACCTATGGGATGCAGCAAAAGCAGTTCTGAGAGGGAAGTTTATAGCAATACAATCCTACGTCAAGAAACAAGAAACATCTCAAATAAACAACCTAACTTTACACCCAAAGCAATTAGAGAAAGAAGAACAAAAATACCCCGAAGTTAGCAGAAGGAAAGAAATCATAAAGATCAGCTCAGAAATAAATGAAAAAGAAATGAAGGAAAAAATAGCAAAGATCAATAAAACTAAAAGTTGGTTCTTCGAGAAGATAAACAAAATTGATAAACCATTAGCCAGACTCATCAAGAGAAAAAGGGAGAAGACTCAGATCAATAGAATTAGAAATGAAAAAGAAGTAACAACTGACACTGCAGAAATACAAAGAATCCTGAGAGATTACTACAAGGAACTCTATGCCAATAAAATGGACAACCTGGAAGAAATGGATACATCCTTAGAAAAGCACAACCTTCCGAGACTGAACCAGGAAGAAATAGAAAATATAAACAGACCAATCACAAGCACTGAAATTGAAACTGTGATTAAAAATTTTCCAACAAACAAAAGCCCAGGACCAGATGGCTTCACAGGCAAATTCTATCAAACATTTAGAGAAGAGCTAACACCTATCCTTCTCAAACTCTTCCAAAATATAGCAGAAGGAGGAACACTCCCAAACTCATTCTACGAGGCCACCATCACCCTGATACCAAAACCAGACAAAGATGTCACAAAGAAAGAAAACTACAGGCCAATATCACTGATGAACATAGATGCAAAAATCCTCAACAAAATACTAGCAAACAGAATTCAACAGCACATTAAAAGGATCATACACCATGATCAAGTGGGGTGTATCCCAGGAATGCAAGGATTCTTCAATATATGCAAATCAATCAACGTGATACACCATATTAACAAATTGAAGGAGAAAAACCATACGATCATCTCAATAGATGCAGAGAAAGCTTTCAACAAAATTCAACACCCATTTATGATAAAAGCCCTGCAGAAAGTAGGCATAGAGGGAACTTTCCTCAACATAATAAAGGCCATATATGACAAACCCACAGCCAACATCATTCTCAATGGTGAAAAACTGAAACCATTTCCTCTAAGATCAGGAACAAGACAAGGTTGCCCACTCTCACCACTATTATTCAACATAGTTTTGGAAGTTTTAGCCACAGCAATCAGAGAAGAAAAAGAAATAAAAGGAATCCAAATTGGAAAAGAAGTAAAGCTGTCACTGTTTGCAGATGACATGATACTATATATAGAGATTCCTAAAGACACTACCAGAAAACTACTAGAGCTAATCAATGAATTTGGCAAAGTAGTAAGATACAAAATTAATGCACAGAAATCTCTTGCATTCCTATACACCAATGATGAAAAATCTGAAAGAGAAATTAAGGAAACACTCCCATTTACCATTGCAACAAAAAGAATAAAATACCTAGTAATAAGCCTACCTAAGGAGACAAAAGACCTGTATGCAGAAAACTATGACACTTATGAAAGAAATTAACGATGATACAAACAGATGGAGAGATATATCATGTTCTTGGATTGGAAGAATCAACATTGCAAAAATGACTATACTACCGAAAGCAATCTAAATATTCAATGCAATCCCTATCAAACTACCAATGGCATTTTTCACAGAACTAGAACAAAAAAGTTCACAATTTGTATGGAAACATAAAAGAACCCAAATAGCCAAAGCAATCTTGAGAAAGAAAAACGGAACTGGAGGAATCAGGCGCCTGGACTTCGGACTATACTACAAAGCTACGGTAATCAAGACAGTATGGTACTGGCACAAAAACAGAAATATAGATCAACAGAACAGGATAGAAAGCCCAGAGATAAACCCATGCACATATGGTCACCTTATCTTTGATAAAGGAGGCAAGAATATACAATGGAGAAAAGACAGCCTCTTCAATAAGTGGTACTGGGAAAACTGAACAGCTCCATGTAAAAGAATGAAATTAGAACACTCCCTAACACCATACACAAAAATAAACTCAAAATGGATTAAAGACCTAAATGTAAGGTCAGACACTATAAAACTCTTAGAGGAAAACATAGGCAGAACACTCTATGACATAAATCACAGCAAGTTCCTTTTTGACCCACCTCCTAGAGAAATGGAAATAAAAACAAAAATAAACAAATGGGACCTAATGAAACTTAAAAGCTCTTGCACAGCAAAGGAAACCATAAACAAGATGAAAAGACAACCCTCAGAATGGGAGAAAATATTTGCCAATGAAGCAACTGACAAAGGACTAATCTCCAAAATTTACAAGCAGCTCATGCAGCTTAATATCAAAAAAACAAACAACCTAATCCAAAAATGGGCAGAAGACCTAAAGAGACATTTCTCCAAAGAAGATATACAGACAGCCAACAGACACATGAAAGAATGCTCAACATCACTAATCATTAGAGAAATGCAAATCAAAACTACGATGAGGTATCATCTCACACCGATCAGAATGGCCATCATCAAAAAATCTACAAACAATAAATGCTGGAGAGGGTGTGGAGAAAAGGGAACCCTCCAACACTGTTGGTGGGAATGTAAATTGATACAGCCACTATGGAGAACAGTATGGAGGTTCCTTAAAAAACCAAAAATAGAACTACCATACGACCAGGCAATCCCACTACTGGGCATATACCCTGAGAAAACCATAATTCAAAAAGAGTCATGTACCACAATGTTCATTGCAGCTCTATTTACAATAGCCAGGACCTGGAAGCAACTTAAGTGTGCATCGACAGATGAATGGATAAAGAAGATGTGGCACATACATACAATGGAATATTACTCAGCCATAAAAAGAAACGAAACTGAGTTATTTGTAGTGAGGTAGATGGACCGAGAGTCTGTCAAACAAAGTGAAGTAAGTCAGAAAGAGAAAAACAAATACCATATGCTAACACATATATATGGAATCTAAAAAAAAAAAAAAAAAAGGTCATGAAGAACCTAGGGGCAGGACAGGAATAATGATGCAGATGTAGAGAATGGACTTGAGGACACGGGGAGGTAGAAGGTTAAGTTGGGACGAAGTGAGAGAGTGGCATGGACTAATATATACTACCAAATGTAAAATAGATAGCTAGTGGGAAGCAGCCGCATAGCACAGGGAGATCAGCTCGGAGCTTTGTGACCACTTATAGGGGTGGGTTAGGGAGGGTGGGAGGGAGACGCAAGAGGGAGGAGATATGGGGATATGTGTGTATGTATAGCTGATTCACTTTGTTATAAAGCAGAAACTAACACACAATTGTAAAGCAATTATACTCCAATAAAGATGTTAAAAAAAAAAAGACCCAACGGCAGCCAAAAATAAATAAGTTAATTAATTAAAAAATAAAAATAAAGTGAAAAGCTAAAAAAAAAAAAAAAACCCTGAAATTTCCAAACAATTATAGAGTTTAAGATCTGTTGGCATTTCTTCTTTATTTTTACACTGAAGGTAAAGTACTGTGCTCAAAATTACCTGGATTCATTTACTTTTTTTTCTCTGAAGTTATGTTTATTTGAAATACATCGAGGTTAATATGTTTCTCTTTATATTCAATTTTAGAGTTGTACCTACATCCTTATTGATATAATTCTAGTTTTGAATACTTAAAATTTTTATGTTTCCAGAATAAGAACTATACATATTATACTCAGAAAAAATGAATAAAATAAAATGTACATAGTGCTTTATGCACATTTCTGTATAAACGTCCTATTTTGAATAAATAAAAAATTTTTTCAAAAGTAGACAAGTTTGACTTCATTAAAACTTAGAACTTCAGTTAATCAAAGGAATCATAAAGAAAGGGAAAAACCAAGCCAAAAATTGGGAGAAGCTGTTTGCAGCACATAAAACTACCAAAGGTCTTGTACCTAGAATACCATATTTTTTGCTTTTAAAACATTTTCCCGGGACTTCCCTGGTGGTCCAGTGGGTAAGACTCCACGCTCCCAATGAAGGGGGCCTGGGTTCAATTCCTGGTTGGGGAACTAGATCCCACATGCATGCTGCAACTGAGTCCACATGCCGCAACGAAGAAGTCTGCATGCCGCAACAAATATCCCACGTGCCACAATTAAGACCCAGTGCAACCATAAATAAATAAATAAATAAAACATTTTCCACATTTTACCATCACAGAAATTGGGTACATATCATGGGCAATGGCAGGTTATAATTTAATTGATAATGTTCTCTTTTTTTTAATGTAACATAAAATAGCAGAGCATTTTTAATCAATGGCATCTTAGCTTTGATTAAAAACTACGTGTAATGAATACTTAAGAATCACTAAATAAAAGATAAACAACTCAAAAGAAAAATGGACAAATGACTTGAATTCTGTATAAAGAGACAACCAAAATGGTCATCAATTATGTGAAAAAAAAAACCCAGCATCATTAGGAACAAGGTAAATGCCAGTTAATACCATGATGAGATTCTACATATAGGCAAAAGGTTTTAAGTCTGGCAATACCAAGTGTTGACAAAGATGTGAAGAAATAGGACCTCTCATCCACTGCTGGTCAGAGAGTAAATTGGTAAAACTATTTTGGAATACAACTTGGGTTATCTAGTAAAGATAAACGTGTGCAAACCCTATGATCCAACAATCCCTCTCCTAAGTACATATCATAGGAAAACTTCTATACAGTTACACCAGGAGATATAAATAAATTACTTATAATAGTATTATTCATAATATTAAAAAACTGAAAACACAAATGTCCATCAACAGTTCAATGGATAAACAAATTGACATATCCAGGTAATGAAATATTATACATCAATGAAAATAAATGAACTACAGCTACATGAAACAACATGAATGAATCTCATTAACACTACTGAATGAAAGAAAGAAGTCACAGGAAAATGCATTCAGTGTTATTCCTTTTATTTAAAGTTCACAACAGTCAAAACTAAACAAAATATTATTTCGGGATACACAGATATATGATACAGGCATAAAGAAAATCAGGGCAATGATCGTCATAAAAATCAAGGTCATGATTTCCTGTGGAAGACTGAGAAGTACTTGTGATCATGAAGGGACACAGACAACTTCTAAGGTGCAGGATATTTTATATTTCTTAACTTGAGTAGACGTTGCACTGGTGTACACTTAATCATAATTCATTAAAACGTACACATCCATTTATATAATCATCTGTATGTATGATAACATATCACAAAATTTTAAAAAGAAAAAACAAAAAAGCAAATTACAGAGTAATATGATCTCATTTAATTTTCATACTTATATATGTTAAGTGCTAATGGATACAAGAACTCTGGAATACTACATAAACTGCTTCACTTATGGGGTCTGACCTCTGGTATCCTGGGTTGTGAGTTTCTAAGATATTCATAGTCTACGCTGTTTGAATTTTTACAATAAGCTTATATTACTTTGTAATTAATTACTTTGTAAGTAAAATTTTTAAACAACCAGGAAAATTATGCTAGGAAAAATGTCCCAGGTATTGAGGCTAGCCAACTTTCACCCAAATAAGTCAAATTGAAGATTTCCATAAATTTTCATATTCTTTACCATATTGCCTGGATTGCTAAGAATCTGATTTCAAAGGCCAAATAACGCCCTTACAGAAAACCTATTATATCAATACAAGCACAGCCAAAATTCTGGTGCTGACAATAACTCTAACTGCGGTCCCACCATCACATTGTATCACAGTAAGCTTTATCTGCTATAAATAATACTCAGCTACTTCAGACACATTCCAGAGCTTTTTCCAAATATAACAAGAGACAAAAACATTCCAAAATTTACACAAACATTTTGTAGCTTTCCAAAGACGTGGACAACAGGGCAGTAGCAAGACAGTGGCAGGATGCGGCAAGTGTAAAATTTGTAAACACAGATTAAACCTCATGCATCACCTCCAAGTTTAATCTGCTCTAAAATAAAATAAAAAAGAATCCCATCATCCCATCTATAGCTATTTAATGAGATTTTCTAGCCCCTAAAATTTTTTTCCAATTGAGTTTATATTAATAGTGTCTAATTTCTATTTCATAACTACATTCTCATCAGCGTTTTATTTTTTTCTTTTTTAACTAAAGAACACCCATACAAAACATTTTTATTTGTAAGATACCAAGCCCCCTTTTTTTAGCCCCCCTGAGTGTTAGCTATCCCAAATACAGAGGAGAGCAACCGCAGGCAACAGTAGTTTTAATCATTACTGTTCTTTTGACATTGTCTCTGAACCTTGCCCTTTTCCCAGGGATTAAATCAGTGGTGTCCTGATAAATGTTTAGCAACCAGCTTTTGGGAGAGTGGAGGTTGGTTGGTAGCATTTGCTGATTTCCATGTTGTAAATACTTCACAATGGACCATTTCAAGGTACTTATGTAATGTCACTGAACACAGAGTCAGAAAGAGATGCACAGTGGCACACCAGCCACTACATAGTATGTCCACCATTCAGTGTCAATAGATAGAAACAACTCAAAAGCATAGAAAACAGTAAAATGTAGTAAAATAATTAAGAAGTGATGAGTTTTGAGCTTGTAGTTTCTTTGTTCTTAGTATAATTTTTAATTATTATATGTTTATAAAACTTAATTTTTAATAATGGCTGCATCTAATAACCAGCTCACAAAATTCCTGAAAATTTAACAATCAGCTTTGTGAGCTGGCACATCACTGGAGTCAACCTTCCAATTTGAACTTAACTTCCCACAGAGATCTCTCTTGGCTCTTTGTGGTTAGGAGATGTACACTTTCCACACTGGACTCCTTGAGGGCTCTCACACCTCTGCATAGACAGGTCCCTGCTTTACTTACCTTTTGCCCAGGCAGGAAACTTCCCTGAAGACTTTTTGTTATTCACAGCTTAGGTCATTTCCCTCCCTTTGAGTTAGAAAAAGGGGCGAAATACCTACTACATTAAGCTTAAAACTAGTTATTTAGAAGTTATAAAAGTTAGTTATATTGTTGATAAAAAACAGAAAGACATTGGTCTTAATTCTTATTCTACTACGTATAAGCTGTAGGACATCATTCAACTTCTCTGAGTTTCAGTATCCTCATCAGTAAAATGGGAATTATAACAACCTCATAGGTGGTTATGAAGATTAAATGAAATAATGTCTACAAAACAGCACAGTGTCTGGCATTGACTAAGTGCTCAACACATGGTAACTGTTGATATTACCTGTTTTTAAAGGCCAATGTTATGCAGGTACCATATGATACAACTTATGAAAGTTTAGAATAATCTGAACTCCTGATTAACTAGCTCATTACCAAAGCAAAATGCCTTCCAAAAATCACATTATTTCAATATTCACACTCAAATATTAAAATCAGGAATATGTTCTTCAGCCACCAAAATACCCAACCTGCTTTTTCATACTAATGTGGTGGAGAGGCACATTCATTTATTCGTCCAGTTTTCCAGGCATGGGAAATACAGCATTTAACAAGGTTGATACACTTTTTGACAATCATGGAAATTAAAGGCCTGGTGGGGGACAGGGGAATGGAAGATAATCACATAAATATATAATTTCATACTGAAATTGAAGAGCAAGGAAAAGATGTTACAAGAAATTATTATAAACTGGAGTGTTAGGGGAGCTATCTGTTCAAAAGAGACATTTAAGCTAAGATCTAAATAATGAGTTGGAGTTAACCAGCTACAGATTAGGGGGAAAAGCATTTCATGGTAAGAGATCAGCCTTTGCTGAGGCCTTGAAGTGGGAGAGAGCTTGGTGTGTTCAATGCGCTGAAAGATGGGAGGTACATAGTGTAATAAGCAAACTAAGAAAATAAAGAAAAACTATGTCTGTTGTTAACATTAACTATTTGTTATTTCCCCATCACTCATTCCCCACCCTGCCTCTCCAGTTCTTTCTAAGAGAGTGGATCCTATACCTAGAGGGTTCTTTGTGATATGTTTGACTGCACCAGTTTGGAGGTAGAAACTGGAACCAAGTTGGGATCAAGCTTAACAGCTCAGCATATTAACAGAATGAGAAGTTTAAGAGCAACCTAGAAGGAGAAGCTGAGAGCCAGGGAGGCAGTATGCTATACTGAGGAAGGGAGTTTCAGCTGGTAGGAAAAGATCAGAGGCTAGAAGGAGGGCAGAAGCCCGGGGTATTGACTCCCTATCTCTCTGCCTCCAGCTGGGTCTCCAGCAGCAGTTGCATCTTTGCTGGTCACTTCAGACCCTGCCAGACAACCCCTTGGTCCCAGCTCCCTTCAGGAAGGCATGGCCATGTTGCTAGCTACCACCAAGGCACCGAGTTCTAGTCTTTGGTAACAACGTCTCCTCTTGGTATTCCTTCAACTCTGAGGAAAATTGTGGCTTCCTGCTATTAGTAATCTCTGGTTGACTCAACTTCCCCTATTTCCTTGCTATTCAAAATGTGGCTCATGAACCAGCAGCACTGACTTTATTCAGGAACTTCTTAAAAACACAGAATCTCATGCTCCACTCCAAACCTATTGAATCTGCATTTTAAAAAGACCCCAGGTGGGACTTCCCTGGTGGCACAGTGGTTAAGAATCCGCCTGCCAATGCAGGGGACATGGGTTTGATCCCTGGTCTGGGAAGATCCCACATGCCATGCAGCAACTAAGCCCATGCACCACAACTACTGAGCCTGTGCTCTAGAGCCCGCGAGCCACAACTACTGAGCCCGAGTGCCTAGAGCCCATGCTCTGCAACAAGATAAGCCAACACAATGAGAAGCCCGTGTACCACAACAAAGAGTAGCCCCCGCTCGCCGCAACTAGAGAAAACCCACATGCAGCAATGAAGACCCAACGTAGCCAAAAATAAATAAATTCATTCATTTTAAAAAAAAGACCCCAGGTGATTTGAACACATTAAAGTTTGAGAAGTAAGGCCCTATTTGTGTCTTCGGGAAGACCATCCCCTAAGTAACAAATAGCCTGTACTAAATTCCCTCTGTTTGAAATGCCTAGATGGTTTCTGGCAGGACCTAACTGACACAGTTAAGTTTTTATGTTCGCATGTTCACTTGTTTTCAATGCTTACTACCTATCCCTTTATACTACAATTTAATATTCTTGAATTATTTTAGACTCATCTCTCTCTTGGTTTCTCTGACCAATACTTGTTTCACATATTTTTCCTTCAAAACTACACAGACATTGCTGTATTGTTTTAAGTTATTCAGTGTTGCCAAAGAGAAGTCTGATTTTTGTTCCTTTGTAGATAATCTGGGTTGTTCTATTTTTGTTTTGGGCATGGATTCTTACAGAATCTTTTGTTTTCCTTAAAATTCAAAATAGGTCATTAGGAATATATATTAATATCACCTGGAACATACCAAATCATATTGTTCTCCAAACACTGCCCTTTTCTTCCAATAAAGAATAGTTTCTTCTAGTAAGACTTAGATTTTTATCCTTTTTTATTTGTTCTAATCTTTTCTTCAGGAACAGTTCAATTTTATAAAATCATGTCCAACATTGATATTATTATTATTAATCCTGCTTTTGAAGTTGACTTGCAAGCTTCCTTTTTATTTCAAACCATTGCTGATAAAGCTCACTTATCCTTCTTCAGAGAGAACATGACTGCCTACATCCTGCTGGAAAGAGCTAGCAAATGTCTTCCAAAAACTTTTCTGACTCCTCTAGTAGGTAATTTTTACTTTTTTTTTTTTTTTTTTTTACTATTTTGTTCCAGTTTTTGTGAGATATAATTGACGTACAGCACTGTACAAGTTTAAGGTGTACAACATAATGATTTGACTTACCTACATCATGAAATGATTACCACAATAGGCTTAGTGAACATCCATCATCTGATATAGATACATTAAAGAAATAGAAAAATATACATATTTTTTCCTTTTGATGAGAACTCTTAGGATTTACTCTCTTAACTTTAATTTATACCATACAGCTGTGTTAATTATCTTTATCACATTACATAGTAAGTAATTTCTAGAATAAAGATTTTCTTCTGAGCCTAGAGAATAATTTTCCATTTATTTTATGCTACAGTAATTTTTATAGGGCTCCTTTTTTTTTTTACTTTTGACTTATCTTTTAACAAGGCTCAACTTTTGCCAACACGTAGAGGTCATGGGATCTCCTTGGTTTCTCTCCCTGTGCACTTGGGTGCTGGAGCATACTTCTCTAAGATCCACACTTAGAGTAGGTATGATATACATGGTCCCTAGTCCTAGGCTGGGCGGGTAATTTGTCTCACTTGGCTAAGGAAGACTGTGGTAAGCTCTCCTCTCCCTCTGACTTTTGGGTCAGACACATTCGTTAGTTCTTTTGTCAGAGCATAAAAGACCACATCCTTTTTCCTGCCTCTGCCTTCATCACCACTAGCTTCTTTCTATGTGTGGAGTGGAATTTATGGAATTGAGAGGATAGGACCAGTTCTATCAAGTTCAAAAGATAAACCCCAGATGCAGAAGGGATGTAGCTGCACAAGGTTTGCTGATATTTGGGGTCACTTTAGACTCCTTCTCCAAAGGGGGCTCCATGCTTTCTAAAGGAGAATGTAATCTAGGATGTGTACCTTTATCAGCAGTATAGCTGGAAGGAATTCCCCCACAGACTTGGGCTTATGGTCTTCCCTTTAGCCTCCAGTGTTTGTCTTTTTGCATATCTTCGTGGATATTTTAATGGAAGGATATCAGACAATATACTGGGGCCTGGTAATCTGCTGCTATAACAACAACAACAATAAAGGCTAACATTGGTTGAGTGTTTACTATGTGCCAGGCACTGTGCTTAGTATTTTGTGTATATTACCTCATATTTCATCCTCACAAAAATACTTTGCTGTAGGTGTTGGAAGCAACCTCCCTTCCTCTGGCTTCATGTTTCCATGTGGAAGGATCTCCATTAGAATAAAACTCTTGGGGCTTCCCTGGTGGCGCAGTGGTTGAGAATCTGCCTGCCAATGCAGGGGAAACGGGTTCGAGCCCTGGTCTGGGAAGATCCCACATGCCACGGAGCAACTGGGCCCGTGAGCCACAATTACTGAGCCTGCGCGTCTGGAGCCTATGCTCCGCAACAAGAGAGGCCACAATAGTGAGAGGTCCGCGCACCGCGATGAAGAGTGGCCCCTGCTTGCCACAACTAGAGAAAGCCCTCGCACAGAAACAAAGACCTAACACAGCCAAAAATAAATAAATTAATTAAAAGAAAAAAAAAGAATAAAACCCTTGGCCTCTTGCTCACCTCTTCAGTCTCCCTGGGGAGAGTCACTCACCTCATTGGCTTGTTATGAAGAAGGAACTAGACACATCTGGCTCAGCTACATCCAGGACCACTCTTCGATCTGCCTGCCTAAAGAAAGGATGCGTTTTGTTCTGTTGCTAAGTCTCACGGTGAGCTGAGTGGAGTAGATCTGCCCCAGGAGAGAGGCCTGTATTTCAGTTTCTTCCTGTGCCTAGTGAGTGCGTTCGATGTTGAGATACAGGATTAGGAAACACATCATTTCTAAAACATCCAAGTTTTCAAACACAGTCCTATTAGTAGTAAAGCAACATTTTGATATCCATCCCTCCAATTTCTGCCCTTTCAATTATTCAAATTTATATGGGGAAGATGGGAAAGTATTTGTAGATCTTTTAAAATCCCCGAAGTAGGAATTATTAGCGTCTCTAGTTTAAGTTGTGAAACACAAGCACTGAGCCAACTTATCCAAGGTTCCACAGCTCATCAATGACAGAGCATGGATTCTTACTCAGTTCTGGCTAACTCTAGAGCAAACACTTGACAACCATGCCAAGCTAATCCCTGTAACTTCCCTGCTCCCCACGGCTGAACTTCACAGAATCTCATCACACCTTTAAGACTGAGTGTTGGCACCATCTGAGGAAAACCCAACCTATCCTTCAAGGATCTGCTGTGGAGCCTTTCCCAGTTCTCCCAGAGTTAGTGAGTCCATTCTCTGTGTTCTTTTTTTTTAATTTATTTTATTTATTTATTTATTTTTGGCTGTGTTGGGTCTTCGTTGCTGCGCGCAGACTTTCTCTAGTTGCGGCGAGCGGGGGCTACTCTTCGTTGCGGTGCGCGGGCTTCTCATTGCAGTGGCTTCTCTCATTCTGGAGCACGGGCTCTAGGCGCGTGGCCTTCAGTAGTTGCGGCACATGGGCTCAGTAGTTGTGGCTCACGGGCTCTAGAGCACAGGCTCAGTAGTTGTGGCACACGAGCTTAGTTGCTCTGCGGCATGTGGGATCTTCCCGGACCAGGGATTGAACCCGTGTCCCCTGCACTGGCAGGCGGATTCTCAACCACTGCGCCACCGGGGAAGCCCTCTCTGTGTTCTTTGTACAGCCTTCTGTTGGAGAGCAAAGATTAATTCAGTTACTGAATTATTTCATTTCTCTCTCTACCCTTAGCATCTAGCACAGAGTAGCTGCCAACTTGGTTTGTGTTAAATGATACTCATAGAAACAGATTAACTAATACCAAATTCTTCAAAGCAACGACTTTCAGCACAAGTTCTTACACAGATTCCAGGATGGACTCAGTTGCACTCTAGCAATATTTAAGTTACAGGGCCTCCCTCTGTTCCATTTAGTGTTGGGGGAGGGTTTTTTGTTTTTGTGTGTGTTTGTTTGTTTGTTTAAGTTCCTTCTAGTCTTGCCTTTAGAAGCTGTTGTGCTGGGAAGCAGTAAGCTGGCAGCATATCTGATGCCCATTAGCATTGTTTTACTGCACCTGATTTAATCTCACCCAGAATTACTACAAGAACCCGAAATAAGTGCAACATTTACAGAACATGAAAATAATAACTACCACTTATTTTTTTATAAGCTAATTTATTATTTTTTAAATTAATTTATTTATTTTGGGGGGCTGTGTTGGGTCTTCGTTGCTGCATGCGGGCTTTCTCTAGTTGCTGCGAGCAGGGGCTACTCTTCATTGTGGTGCGCGGGCTTCTCATTGCGGTGGCTTCTCTTGTTGAGGAGCACGGGCTCTAGGCATGCAGGCTTCTGTAGTTGTGGCTCGCGGGCTCTAGCGCGCAGGCTCAGTAGTTGTGGCGCATGGGCTTAGGTGATCCGTGGCATGTGAGATCTTCCCGGACCAGGGCTCAAACCTGTGTCCCCTGCATTGGCAAGCGGATTCTTAAAGTCCCATAACTACCACTTATCAAGTACCTATCATGTGCCAAACACCATGCCACATGGGTTATACCCATTAGCTCTAACCATCACAAGAAGGCTGTGAGGTAAGTATTATTACTCCCATTTTACAAATGAGAAAACTGAGGCTCAAGGAGATGAAGAGATTTGCCCACTGCCACACACCAGGAAGTGGCAGAGCAGAAATGGAATCAGTGCTGTCTGGCTCCAGAGCCGGATTTCTTTTCCTTTATTCAGTGCCCTCTGGAACATATAGCAGCTGTTGTGATGATTAGAAAAGATAATGGATAGGAAAGTGCTTGGAAAACTCCACAGAGAACCAAGCATGTAAGAGATTATGAAGACTTGTTGAGAGCTTTGGCAAGGGCACTGTGATAATAGCCCTGGGGAGGGGGAACAAATTGATCTGGCTGGAGTTTAGGGACATTTCCTATTATATAATTGCTCTGAATGCAGTATTTCTCAAGCAGTGGAGACGCAGACCCTCCTTTCTTTGTGAAACAGTCCTCGTCTCTGGGAACAAAGACGGGAGAGGTTAGTTTGGTTTAAACTAGTAATTCTCTTCCAGGACAAATGAAAGGGTGGGGGAGGATGGTGGTGTTGTCCACTTGCTGTTGGGTCCTAGGCGTTGATTGGTTCCGGACTCTGCTTTGAGTGAGAGCAGTTACTACAACACATGCTGAACGTTTTTCCATTTAAAATGCATTTCAAAAACACAATAGGCCTGTGTGTTTATTCTCTGAAATATAGCACAACAGAACACATGGTTGTTACATATGTTCTGAATGTTTCACCAGAATTCAGAGGCAGAGAAAGGCATTTTTGTTCTCTCATTCACACAACAAATATTTATTGAATGATTTCTGTATGTCAAGCATTGTACGAGGCACTGAGGAACAAGACAGGGGCCCTGTTGTCAAAAAAAATAAGACTAGAGTAGGAGAGATATACTTATAAACTAATTTTTTAAATATTATGATACAACATAAGTGTAACAATAGGAGTACACACAAGATAAAGAAAATTGAATGAGAGAGTGATGCTCTCCACCAATGGAGACTCTTTCCAAGAATAAATGATGTCTGAGCTGATTTTTGATGACCAAACTGGAATATTAAGCCCAATCCCTATAAAGTGCACTCTGCATATATATACGTCCGGTGCATGGAAACACACTAAAATATTATTTGTTATTTTAATAATTATTTATTAGGCACCTAGTACATGCACCTAGTACATACACTATGTTAATATTTGTGCAGGATGCAAAGAACAAGGTATTGTTCTATCTACCTGATCTATCAAAACAGATTATATTAGAATAGAGAAAACAAGACATGTTCCATAATAATAACAGAATAAACAATAATGGGGAAAATATTTGCCCAACACTGGCTATGAAAGATCAAGCAGACAAAATATAAACTCTGAATCAACAGAGAGGCAGAGAATGGGGTTAATGACTTAAGCATCCACCTTAAGAAGCTAGAAAAAGTAAATTAAACCCAAAATATGTAGAAGGAGAGAAACAGTAAAACCATTTCTGAAATGATCAGTAGAATTGAAAAAGACTCTAGCAAGAGTTCTCAAGAATAAAATAGAGTAGACACAAAGTGCCAGTTTAGGAATGAAAGAAGGAACATCACTTTAGATACTGTAGATACTAAAAGAATAATACTATGAACAACATAAGGTCTACAAATTTGACAACTTAGATGAAATGGACAAATTCCCTGAAAGAATACATCTTACCAAAACTGACTCAAGAAGAAATAGAAAATATGAATAGATCTATATTTTATTTAAAAATTGAATTTATACCTAAACACTGTTATGGATTAAATATTTGTGTCTTCCTAAAATTCATATATTGAAGCCTAATCCCAATGTGATGGTATTTGGAGGTGAGGCCTTTGGAGGGTGATTATCTCATAGGGGTAAAGCCCTCATGAATGAGATTAGTGCCCTTTAAGGGGCTGAAGAGACAAGAGTTCTCCCTTTCTGCCATGTGAGGACAAAATGTTGATAAGGATGTAAAACAACTGAAACCCAGCAGTGCTGGTGGGAGTGTAAACTGGTACCACTTCGAAAAACATTTTGTCAGTTTCATAAAAAGTTAAATACATTGCATGAAATCCAGAAATTCCATTCATAAGGATTTACTCAAGAGGAGTAAAAACTTATGTCAAACAAAGAAGTATACACAAATGTTCACAGCAGCATTTTTCATAATAGTTCAAAACTGGAAACCACACAAATGTCTATCAGGAGGAATGGTGGATAAATGAAGAAACTGTTGTATATTGACCCAGTGGAATACTACTCAGCAATAAAAAGAAACAAACTACTGATATATGTAACAACATGGATAAATGTTAAGCAAAAGAGCCCAAACCCCAAAGTGTTCATATTGCATGAGTCCATTTACATGAAGTTCTAGAGAAAGCAGGTTAGTGGTTACCTGGGGTGGAATTGACCCCTAAGGCAGGTGTCCCCAACCCCCTGGCTGCAGCCTGGGCCACACAGCAGGAGGTGAGAGGCAGGCAAATGAGCGAAGCTTCATCTGCCGGTCCCCCATTGCTGGCATTATCACCTGAACCATCCCCTCCACCCCCGTCCGTGGAAAAATTGTCTTCCATGAAACCGGTCCCTGGTGCCAAAAAGGGTGGGGATTTCTGCCCTAAGGGACACAAGGGAACTTTTGAGCACAATGGAAATATTTATATGTTTATTGTGGTGGTAATTACAAGGGTGTATACATGTGTCAAAACTCATCAAATTGTACATTCAAAATGAGGGCATTTTTTTTGAATTTTTGAATTTTATTTTATTTATTTTTTTATACAGCATGTTCTTATTAGTTATCCATTTTATACATATTAGTGTATACATGTCAATCCCAATTTCCCAATTCATCCCACCACCACCACCCACGCCACCACTTTCCCACCTTGGTGTCCGTACATTTGTTCTCTACATCTGTGTCTCTATTTCTGCAAAATGAGGGCATTTTATTGTAAGTTAATTAGATCTAACTAGAGTTGACTTAAAAAGGAAAAAAAAAACTAAACAACAAGGAAGTGTGATGCAGGAAATAGATTATAGACTGATATTCAGACCAACTGGGTTCAAATCTCAGCCCTTATATCCCAGAGACGTGACTTCGGACAGATTACTTTACCTCTCAGATTTTCAGTTTCCTCATCTATATAGTGAGTACTGACATCTATATCAAACAGTTGTGTTTGATAACACACAGTAAATATATACACAGAGAAGTAAGTACATATATATACACATATATACATATACACATATACATATAATACACTTATATACTTATAAATATTTATATGTATGTAAATTCAACATATAATACTATTAGTGTTCTAATAATATTCATTCTCTTGTATTTAACTTCCACCAAGGAGATGAAAGAACAGGAAGGCTGTGGTATTTCTTGGAGATGTTTAGCCAGCCTTTTGGACCCAAACAGTCCAGAAGTAATTATGGCCCCGAGTCACAAATCAGGCTGGCAGACACTACTTTCTTCCCTGGATAATAAAACACAGGAAATTGTGGCTTGGCAGTGGTTCTTAGATAAAAGGAAGGCTTGTAGGACAGACCATCCGGAGGGAGGAAGATGGGTAAGAAGCAGGGAAAGGAGATACAAGTCCAACTGTGGATAAGGAGGCTTTTCCTCTCTGCTGCGATTCCAAGTTTTTCTTCAGTTCTATGATTGATGGTGTCTGTAGGTAACAAATAATTACAGTGTCCAGTGCAGGGTAGCCTGGTAGAAAGAAAACAGCCTTTGAAGCAGCCTTGAGCTTGAATGCCAACTTTCCCATTCCATGGGTGTGTGATCCTTGGCAGGAGAGGTAGGGTCTCTGAATCACAGTCTCCTTGTCTCAAGACAAGGATAATAAAAGAATCTAGCTCCTAGGGTGTCCTGGGTATTAAATAGTACAGGCTTCCACCAAAATCTATTACAGACAGAGTTCTCAAAGACAGGAGTTCCCCTGCATGCAGACCAAGAATAGACACAGAGCTTCTGGAGGGGGTTCCCCAGAGGCAAGTCCAGATTGGACGAGAATGTTCCCTCAGCCAGTTGGCCAAACACCCCAGCCCGGAGGGTCTTGAGTGAGCTACTCAAGATTTCACTGGGTCATGAAAGTCTCTGTCCTCCTCACCCCGATTCTCACCCACATTCCTCCTGCAGGATCTCAGCTCCACCCCTTACCACTGTTGAGCCTCTTGGCCCTGGAACCCCCAGAGCAGAATGTAAGTGTACTTCCCGTGGGGAAGCACTGCATCACAGCTGGGTACGTTCTGTGAAGTGTTTGTCCTGCCTGCTCTTAGTAAATGACCCCTCTCCTCTGTGGGCCCAAGGCCTCCTGTCCCAGTTGGCGTGCGCACGTCCCGCAGCGGCCGCTAGGGGGAGCCTAGTCCAGGAGCTCTGGGAAGTTGGACCACTCTGCTGAGGTCATCATCACAGTAGGAAATCTTGCGGTGGCCCTATGTCTGTGCCTGAAAGGACCTCACTCTAAATAGACCAGTATTCGCAGAATATCTGAGAAAGGAAAACTGTCCAACGCTGAACGAAAAAAATCAGGAAACATCCTATTATCTCTACACTCTCCCTTCACCGGCTAAGATAGTCAGCATTTTCCCCATTCATCCTTTCAAAAGTCACTTCAGAAGCTGTGTAGCGTAGTGGAAAGAACAAGGGTCAGAACTCATGGATTCAAGACTGTTTTGAACTCTCCCTGGTTATGAGAACGTGGACGTGTCTCCACTTTTCTGAACCTTTGTTTATTAATAATGTCTATGACCATTCATTGGCTCTGTTCCCTGGGTTATGCTGCTAAAAATTACCTCATTTAATCCTCACAACAATTACATGAAGGAAGTGTTTGTTTTCCTCATTTTATAGACTAAGAAATGGAGACATAAGAAGCCACTTGCCCAAAGTTTTAGGCCAGTAGAGTTGTTGAGATCTTTCTGACTCCAGAGTTTATGCTGAAGCAGTTTTATCTCCAGTATACTCTCTTAACTTTTCAAATGTGCCTTAGTAGTAGTAATAATAATAATAATAACAATAATAATGTCTTCATCACATATTTTGTCTTCCAGACTTTAAAGTTATTCAAATGATTATTTATATTCAAGATTATGTTCAAGGTCACAGAAAGACCCTGCGTTTCAGAATGAGTCACCTCCACAGAGGGCTGTGCGTGAGCAGGAAGAGATCTGTGGAGAGAGCTGAAACCAAGACCGTGATCCAAGCACACATAATGGCAGCAGGCTTCTCCTTCTGCCTTCTCCCCTCACTTGGCACAGGTGCTGAGGCATGTGGAATAGCCTTGTTTCTTCCTGGCCACTCCTTTGCTCCTGGGCAGGGGTCTCCAATCCTCTCCTGAAGAGTCTGATGACACAGTCCCTTTTCCTTGGCACAGCTAGGCAGGCTGGCTTTATTCTTCTTTTGAAATCTACTGCATCTCCCTCAAAACATTCCTCCCAGACATTTATCCAAACTTTTCTTCCATTCTCCTCCTCTGCTGAGCCCCCAGGGTTGCATGGCTCATAATAGTTAAAATCTGGAGCAACTTAAATGTCCATCCATAGAGGACTGATTAAATACATGATGCTACCTCCTTACATTGTTCATTAGTCATCTAAATTTTAAGTGTAGTTGAAATAAACACAACTCAAACTCCCAGAGGCCAAAATGGGGGCTTACCAGCTGATGTAACTGAAAGACACAAGGATATATGGCTTCAGGTCCAGTGGGATCCAGGTATCCAAAGAATGTTGTCAGGAACCTGCTTCTTTTCATCTCTTGTCTCTGCTTTCTTTTTCTGCATACACTTCATGCTCAGGCAGTAGAGATAGCCAACAGAAGCTCAGGCTTTTATCCCACAAAATTCACTACCCCAAAATGTAAAGAGTATCTCATGTACTAGTTGGAGCTATGGCTGTCCATTTCTTGACCAATCTTTGCGATTCAGACCAGGCCAAGTCTTAATCAAGGGATAGATATTACATAAAGGGATAGATATAACATGAAACTTCTAGAAGAAACATGATAAAATCCTTACAGCTTTGGAATAGGCAAAGGTTTTCTTAAACACCAAAAAAGAACTAGTCATAAAAGGAAACAAATATATAAATTAGACTTAAGCAGGGCTTCCCTGGTGGCACAGTGGTTAAGAATCCACCTGCCAATGCAGGGGACGCAGTTTCGAGCCCTGGTCCAGGAAGATCCCACATGCCACGGAGCAACGAAGCCCGTGAGCCACAACTACTGAGCCTGTGCTCTAGAGCCCGCGAGCCACAACTACTGAGCCTGCATGACACAACTACTAAAGCCTGCACGACTAGAGCCCATGCTCTGCAACAAGAGAAGCCACCGCAATGAGAAGCCTGTGCACCACAACGAAGAGTAGCCCTCGCTTGCCGCAACTAGAGAAAGCCTGCTCATAGCAACAAAGACCCAATGCAGCCAAAAATAAATTAATTAAATAAATAAATTTTAAAAAATAATAATAAGGGGGAAGATCCCCCCTCCCTTTAAAAAAAAATTAGACTTAAGCAAAGTTAGAAGCTGTTGTTTGAATGGCACTATTGGAAATGAAAAGTCAAGACTCAGACTGAGAGAAAACAATAGATGCCCCTTAAATTGTAAAATAATTTTGTCACTGTTAAAAATAAGTGGCATGTATCTATATGAAAAGATCTTTGGGATAGGAATTTCTGTTTTGTTTACCACTACATCTCTATCACCTAAAATGGTGTACAATCAATATTTGTTGAGTGAATGAATGACCAAAATATATTACTAAGTTAAAAATAATGCTATGTGCAGATTGATCTCATTTATGTAAAAAAGTATTCTTATATATGTGTAAATGCATAGAAAAAGGATTAAAAGGGGGAAGAGAGAGGTGAGCTTTTACTTTTCACTTCTTATACTTATGTAGATGTTGGATTTTTTACTAAAATAAATAGAAAACATAAAAATCATCAGGCTATCTTATTTCAGGGCCTGGCCTTTGAGCCCTCAGGCCATGCCCTGCCTGGAGCAGAAGAGCCATACCTAGTGGTTCTGGGAATTACTCCAGACTCTGTCTTCCAAGCCTACTTCAAAATTTCACTCATGATTGATTTTTCAAGTTTTAGTCCAATTTGTACACAACTGAGCTTCTCATTTTTGACCCAGCTCCTTCAAATTGACAAATTGACTAACTTTTAATTTGCCTTTTCTACAAGATCCTGTCTCTCTAGTCATTCCCTCAGACCATCCATTTCCGCTCTTGAATGAATGATGCTCCAACTTGTCACTGGCCCAGGTTGCCTGGACACTGTATCCTGATGCAGGAAGGTCCTCTGCAGAACAGGATGAGGAATCAACATGGCTCTCTCTTGGGGGTGAAAACTTTGCAAGATGCCTTCAAGTCACTGGAACTATGTAAAACATAAGAGCGTAAGAAAAACTACCCTATTTTTAACATGTTTACTGTTTTCGCAGACCATGAGCATAACAAGGATTCTTTATTTTTCCCATTTTAAAGAAAGGGGGAAGCTGAAACTCCAAGTTTGAATAACATGCCCTAGCCACACAGCTAGAATGGCTCTGGCTCCAATGAAAGTCTCTTTACTGAAGTTTATTCTCTCGTGTTCAATTACACCAAGTTACTACCAGAGAATATGAGCAGATAGCAGGACCCTGCTCATCCCCAAGTCTCCTCATCTAAATTTGGAACTAACGGAATTCACCTAAAGAATGAAGGAAGTTTCTGCTATAATCTTATTATTGCCCCTGCATGTCCCATCAATGACATTGCTTTGAGAGAGCCCAGGTACTAACCATCATGAGTAGATGGACATCCCATCACCTGGAAGGTATCCCAGGTTATGAAAGATTACCCAAGAGAGCTTGATTATTTCCCACTCACCCAAACCAAGAGGTGTGGTTTCTCTGGAAATACAAAGATTTCAGAACTTTCAAAAGTGCTTCAAGGAAAGTGAGTCAAAATGTAAAAATGTGCCTTATAAAGAGTTTGCTCATAATGTCCTCCCATTCAATATCCTCTTGGAAAAATACCCTAACCTCAGTACAAAAGTGGCAGCTCTATACACTATGTGACCAAGTCCCTGATCACTGTTTACTGGGCCAGAAATGGACACCTAAAATGGAACTGGTCAGACCCTACCCCCTGGCTGAGGTGTTCTAAATCAGGGAACAACTCAAGGAAGTGGGGAAGCACTAGCCTGAATATTGAAGAAAGAAGTGAAAAATCATCAAACTGATTGGTGAGACGTCCCAGGACTTTCGAAGCTAGGAGTATACCCCTGCTCAAGAGAAAGGACTTACATATACTGACATTTTAATGTCCCCTCAAGGAAACGGCCAGGTTACCTTTAATCAGTGAAGTCTACTGCAGCCTTCCCCCTTCAACCTCTCTCTCTCTCTCTCACACACAAACACACACAATCTCCAAACAACATTTAGTGCCTTGTTTTTCAAATATATGTTTTTTAAAAACAAGTCTCCTAAGACATCTGGAGAAAGTTTGTATTTTAACATAACAGACTGATGCAAAATGAAGAAACAGGAGAAAGAAAAGAAGAAAGGAAGAAAGAGAAAAAGACTAATATAGGGAAATTAGAAACAATACAGGAAATTAATGAACTTTTAAAAATTGTAATATGCTCAAGAAAAAGGCAGGTGAGTTTATTGAGTAATGTGAAATTAGATAATATAACCACTCTTCTGCTGAACTGTTAAAAATTTTTTAATCTGCTCAGAGTCACTGAAGAACCCAAAAAGATAGTTAAAAATTGCTGGACCAAGATGCAGGCGAAAGCAGAAATTTGGAGGTATCAGGAACTTGGGGTCCCTTTAACCTAGAGGCACTTACCAACTCCAGAAGTGTGTTAAAACACCAAAAGCTAATTTTCTCGCAGTCTGGAGGCCAGAGGCCCAAAATCAGTTTCACTGGGACAAAATCAAGATGTCAGCAGGGTCACATCCCTCCGGAGGCTCTAGGAGAGAATCTGTTCCTGCCTCTTCTGCCTTCTGGAGGCTGTTGGCATTCTTGGACTAATGGTAACATCACTCCAATCTTCAAGACCAGCATCTTCAAATTTCTCTCTGCTCCATCTTCATATGACCTTCTCCCCTATGTGCCAATGTCAAATCTTCCCCTGCTTCTCATAAGGATGACCCACCCGTGGTGGCATTTTGGGCTTATCCAGGTAATCCAGGACAATCTTCTCACCTCAAAATCCTTAACCTAATTACATTTGCAAAACCTCATTTCCAAATAAGGTAACATTTACAGGTTTCAAGGATTAGGACTTGACATCATTAGGGGGCCATTTTTCAGCCTTCTAAAAGGAGCATCTAAAAACCTCAAGTATCCAGTAATAAATATAATGAAAGATATGCAAGACCTCTACACTGACAACCACATAATGTAATTGAAAGAAATAACAATAAATCTAAATAAGTGGAAGGATATACCATTTTATTGAATGGAAGATAATATTTTAAAGATACCAATACTCTCCAAGTTGATCTATAAATTGTGAGCACGCCTGATCAAAAAATAAGCCATGTTTTATTGGGAGAAATAGACAAGCTGTTTTTAAAATTTATATGAAAATGCAAAAGCTGAGAAGAGCCAAGACAAACTTGAAAAAAGAACAACATTGGAGGACTTGAACTACTAGATATCAATAAAAAGTTAAAATATAAATGAAGTTATATGACAATTGAATTCTAAAGCAGCATTTTGAAAACTTTAATGTATACAGGAGAACCAGGTAGGCATTATCACTTATATCTTTTCCACTCCCTGTCCCCCACTTTCCAGGATAAGCACATTCACTGCAGTGAGGGCTTTTGTTTACAATATGTGGAAGAAGTGGGTGTTCAGTAAATATTTGCTGAATTGACTTTCATAACCCAGTTCTCTCGGCAATTTTTTAAATAATAAATATCACATCAACAAAAGGACGAATACCTTCCCATACATGTCCATTAGTGGTCTGGGGAAATGATAAGTGATCTTATACTAAACTTGGATATTGGATATTGGATATTGGATGAGTCAGTTTTCTATGAAGGCTTTTTCCTGATATAATGAGCTACAGACCAAGAAGACAATGGGACCAGTTTTGTACTTCAGCTGATATCTAGGAAGCACAAGCCTTATTCAGTAATTCCCTCAGGTTAGGTGTGTATTTTACATCAGTACCTTTATCTATACAAAAGGCCCTGGGACCTCCGTCTATTGTGATTCAACAAACAGTACTAGCTAGTGATCTGAAATCAGCTGCCTATACCAATAATGGCTCCATTGGACCTTATCTTTCTATTGTTGCTCCTAAAATTAGTATTTCTTTCTGTTATAATGAAAAAATCAATCTCCATTGATTGCAAAGAGCAAACCTGATATTACAACGTGATTACTTTCAGAATAAATTGAATCCTGTATTGTCCAGTAATAATTATCATGTTAAAGAGATTTCAATTCACAAGATAAGAAGAAATCCCGTCAATTAGATTATAGCCAATAAACCAATAACCAAACTGTACCAGTACATTAAACATAATTAGCCTTAGGTTTTTAAAAAATAATTCAGAGGCAAAGTCAAGCCATTCCCTGGGAAGATGTTATGATTGCCAAGTGCAGCTACAAGTCACTCCTGTATCTGAGGCTGACAGAGGCTCAGAAGACAGCATGATGTTTAAGAACATGGTATGAGTAATGTTTTTAGGTTTATTGTTTTATTATTATATTTAATGCTTTATTGTCCTTTGTTCCCACTATAGTAAGCTAGTTTAGGCCCTTGTCACTCATTATACGTGTCTTAGTGCATTCAGGCTACTATGACAAAATACCTCAGACTGAATGGCTTATAAACAACAGAAATCTATTTCTCACAGTTCTGAAGGCTGGATGTTTTGATCAAGGTGTCCATATGGTCAGGTTCTGTGTCTGGTGAGGCCCTGCTTCCCAGTTCATACATGACCATCCTCTCACTGTGTCCTCACAGGATGGAAGGGGACTAGGGAGCTTTGTGCGGTCTCTTTTATAAGAGCACTAATCGCATTCATGATGGCTCCATCCTCATGACCTAATCATCTCCCAAAAGCCCCGCCTCCCAATACCATCACATTAGACATTAGGTTTCAACATATGAATTTGGTGGGGGTGGCGGGGCACAGATATCCAGTCTATAGCAATATGTTCCCATATCCAGGATGTGCCTCTCTCTACCCATGTCTGTTGAACACCACAATTATATTATCTAAAAAAACTAGAGTCATCCTTTGCCAACCTGATATTCTTTGCATCAGTTAGGGTTGGTTAGGTTATAGTAAGGCAGTGCACATCTCCACATCCTAGTGGCTTACTGTACCAAAAGTTTATTTCTTGCTTATACTGCATGTTCATTGATGGTTGGCAGTGGGGCTGTGCTCTTTGTAAACTCTCAGATCCGGGTAGAGGAAGGCTGTAATGGGTCATAATCCCCACAGCTGAAGGAAGGAAGAGAACATGGCAAATTATACACTGACACTTAACTCTTCTGCCTAGAAGTGACATCCATGGTGGCCACTCACATTTCTTTGTCCAAGGCAAGTCACATGACTATGCCTAACTTCAAAAGGGGCAGGGAAATGCTATCTTATTATGTGCTTACAGAGAGAAATGGAATATTATCAACAGCCCAAATAATTCATACTTTTATAATAGGAGAATTTAAATAAAAGAAACATGCAACCTTATGGGAAAAGTCAAGTGAGGACCACTGAAATTAAAACTTTCAACAAAGTAAATCAATTACCTCAGCACACCATTAGCATTAGTTTTTTAATACATATTAAATTAGCAATAAACATTCTCTACAATTAATTTCCTATTATCATTCTTTTCTCTCTGGAAAATTTAAAATTTCTCTCCTCAGTAGTTTCAGTACTAGCTGTATATTCATTTTGCTTGGTATGTATAATGTATGTAGAATACACAAATATACAAATTATATAAATATAAGGTATGCGAAAAGGCATTTTTCTATTTAATATTCCATTCAGGTGTTCTGTTTTGTTTTGTTTTTTTTAATAAATTTATTTATTTACTTTTGGCTGCCTTGGGTCTTTGTTGCTGCACACAGCTCTTCTCTAGTTGCAGCGATTGGGGGCTACTCTTTGTTGTGGTGCGTGGGCTTCTCATTGCGGTGGCTTCTCTTGTTGCAGAGAACGGGCGCTAGGTGCGCAGGCTTCAGTAGTTGTGGCATGAGGGCTCAATAGTTGTGGCTCGCAGGCTCTAGAGCACAGGCTCAGTACTTGTGGCGCACGGGCTTAGTTGCTCCGTGGCATGTGAGATCTTCCCAGACCAGGGCTCGAACCCGTGTCCCCTGCATTGGCAGGTGGATTCTTAACCACTGCGCCACCAGGGAAGCCCTCTGTTTTATTTTTAACTCCTCATAACAATTGAAAATTCACATATCCTCAGTCAGACATAGTCATAGTCTAGAATAATATACACAATTTTATCTTCCACAACTCAAATTTATAGGAAAGATATTTGAGATAGAAAAAAATATCTGGAGTGGCTTCTTGCTATTATTTTACCTCTCTGCTCAAAACCTTTAAAATTTTCCATTATCCATCTGTTCAAATACAAATACTAATGCTTGGTATTAAATCACTAAAAAAAAAAAAAAAGAAAGAAAGAAAGAAAGAAAAAAAAAAACTACACAATGAACATGGCTTTGTTCCCAAAAAACTTGATTTACAAAAAATTCTGATGCTTGGCTTTTGCAAAGATGGCTAGCTCTCCACAAAAAATTCAAAAAGTCCTCTTTCTCCTTTCAGAGTGTGGAGCTGTCACTGGGAAATGGCTGCCTAGCTCTCCTTACAGCCAGATACAGCTAGTGGAATGTAAGCAGGAGTTATTATTACTATAGTTGTTGCTATTATTTATAAAACACTTGTGAAGTGCATAATATGTGTCAGGTATAGATAAGTGTTTGACAAACATCAACTCACTTAATGCACATAACAATCCTATAAGGAAACTTCTATTACTGCCCCCATTTCACAGACAAAGAAACTGAGGGTCAGAGTAGTTGAATAATACAGAGGAGCACAGCTAATAAGTCACAGAGATGAAATTCCAGCTTACGACATCTAATTTGAGTCCATATTCTTAACCATTGCATTATGCTTCCTCTTGGGCCAGGGCCTTGAAAAAGCAAATGAGGCTTCTCTATCTACTCTGTGGCCCCAGTGGATGGCAGAGCCACACAACTGTAGGGTCCTGGGTTTCTGATTAGCCACAGGGAAGCAAGCTGCCCACTGACCACAAACTCCCACACTAGACTACCACATGAATGAAAAATAAACTTCTGTTGAGCCAAGGCACTGAAATTTTGGCTTTGTTTGTTACAGCATCTAGTGTTTGCCCTAACTGATACACATGGCAACCAAGACCCACCACAATTTGTCCAGAGTCAAAGACCTGTATTCTAGCCCCAGTACAGGCTCTGACTTAATGTGTGACCTTAAAGAAGCACTTCCCTCAAGGCTACATTGGAAAGGTAAGAGGATTAGATTGGATCAACATTTTACAATCTGTATTTCAATTTCTGTCTTGAATATGTTGCTTGAATCTTCTTCAAAATAGGACTCCATGGCCAAATAAGGCAGGAAAATTTTGGATACTACATTCCCCCATTAGAGTTACATAAATATTCACTGAATGAAGGCTTTGAGACATCCTACGGTAAGGACTTTAACAATATTCATTAGATGGAGCTGACCACAGAACCTCTTAATTTTTTATGCATTGGGAGAAATTTATTAATAGTTAGAGAGTAACTATAGTTAATTATACTGTATTGTATATTTGGAAGCTCCTAAGAGAGTAGATCTTAAAAGTTCTCATCACAACAAAATAAATCTGTAACTATGTATGGTGATAGATATTAACTAGACTTATTGTGGTGATCATTTTTCAAATGATACAAATACTGAATCATTACACTGTACATCTGAAACTAATATAATGTTATATGTCAATTATATCTCAATTAAAACAATACTTAGAGGAATACTAGTGTAGTAAGAAATGTAGTTTGGAGAATGGTGAAATAGAATCCTAAAGCTATTCAAAATTCTAAAAATGTTTTGCATGGTTCTCTACCTTACCAAATTTCCCATACACACCTCCAATCAGATTACCTCATTATTGCTACATATATGCAGCATATACCTCAACTGAGAGCTGGGAACATCGCACATTGTTTCCTGAAGCTGGAATGACCCTTCTGGCCTCTAAATCACTCCGAGTCTTTCTTACATTTCAAGGCTCAACTCAACTCTGTGCCTGGTCCATGAAGACTTCACAGTGTGATCTAGCCCACACCATACTTTTCTCTTACTCAACACACTTTAAACTGTGTGGACCTTCCATAGACATTTTAGGCTTGGACTCTCCTGAAAAGTTTCTTGAAGGAAAGTGTTTGTAGGGCAAGAGATAACTGGAAGGTGAGTTCCTTGAGCTATTTTGATATGCATTGCTTGAACAAAGACAAAATTAGACTGGAAACAGTCACAAACAAGAAATATGTGTATTTATTCCTTGGGGGAGAAATGGGAGAACAAACTTTGTGGTCCTTAGTCAAGAGAATCCATGAGGAGCAAATGAGGAGTGAGATGCAGTTCTCGTTGGAAATTCCAAAGATAGTCTGCAAACAGGAAGAGGTTGTGTGTTGGGATTGTCTTCTAAAGTAGGTTTATGTTTAGCCAGGCTGAACATGCATTGACTGCATGGGTGTGGCTATGTATTCAGTTTGCCTCCTCTACATTATGATGGCATCTCCTTTGGCATTTTGGGATATCTGATCTACCAGGATAAACACCTGGGTGCCAGTTACATTTCATGTATTGTCCTACCACAGCCCAAAATAAAGTTCTGTTTTTTTTTTTTTTTTTTTTTTTTTTTTTTTTTAATTTATTTATTTTTGGCTGTGTTGGGTCTTCGTTTCTGTGCAAGGGCTTTCTCTAGTTGTGGCAAGCGGGGTCCACTCTTCATCGCGGTGCGCGGGCCTCTCACTATCATGGCCTCTCTTATTGCAGAGCACAGGCTCCAGACGCGCAGGCTCAGTAATTGTGGCTCACGGGCCTAGTTGCTCCGCGGCATGTGGGATCCTCCCAGACCAGGGCTCGAACCCGTGTCCCCTGCATTGGCAGGCAGACTCTCAACCACTGCGCCACCAGGGAAGCCCTAAAGTTCTGTTTTTAATGAAGTACTGGCTGTCCAAAATACTGACATATTTGAAAGAAAAAAATAAATAATTGAAACATAATAGAAGAGGAATGAATACTTTCTAACTCACTCTTTGAGGCCAGAATTACCCTGATACCAAGGCCAGACAAAGAATTCACAAGAAAGAAACTACAGAAAACTATATCCCTTATGAACATGGATGCAAAAATCCTGAACAACATACTGGCAAACCAAATCTAGCAACATATAAAAAGGATTATACATCATGACAAAATGAAATTTATCCCAGGAATTCAAGGGTGATTCAACATATGAAAATTAAGCAATGTAATACACCAGATTGATAAAATAAAGGACAAAACCACATTATCATCTCAATAGATGCAGAGAAAGCATGGACAAAATCCAACACCCTCTCATGATAAGAATTTTTAACAAAGTAGGAATAGATGGGAACTTCCTCAACCTGATTAAAGGCATCTATGAAAAACTCACAGCTAACATCATAGTTAATGGGGAAAGACTGACAGATTTGTCTCTAAGGTCAGGACCAAGATCAGGATATTTGTCTCACCACTTCTAATCAGCATTGTAGTGAAGGAGCTAATCAAGGTACAAGGCAAGAAAAAGAAAAAAAAGTCATCAGATTGTTGAAACAAAATAGAGAGCCCAGAAATAAACCTTATGTGGTCAATTAACTTATGGCAATAATAGACAACAGGGAAAGAATAGCCTCCTCAATAAATGGTGTTGGGAAAACTGGACAGCCACATACAGGAGAATGAAACTGGACCATGATCTTACACTATGCACAAAAATTAACTTTCAATGAAGATTTGAATTTAAGACCTAAAACCATAAAACTCCCAGAAGAAAACATAGGCAGTAAGCTCCTTGACATAGGTCTTGCAACGATTTTTTGAGTCTGATACCAAAAGCAAAGGCAACAAAAGCAAAAATAAACAAATGAGACTAGATCAAACTAAAAAGCTTCCGCACAGCAAAGGAAACCATCAACAAAATGAAAAGGCAACCTATGGAATGGGAAAATATATTTGCAAATTATATATCTAATAAGGGGTTAATATCCAAAATATATAAAGAACTCATAAAGCTCAACAGCAAAAACCCAAACAATCCAATTAAAAAATGGATAGAAGATCTGAACAGATATTTTTCCAAAGAAAACATATAGTTTGTTAACAGGTACATGAAAAGATGCTCACCATCACTAATCATCAGGGAAATGCAAATCCAAACCACAATGAGACATCACCTCACATGTGTCAGAATGGCTACTATCAAAAAAACAAGAAATAACATGGGAATTCTCTGGTGGTGCAGTGGTTAGGGCTCTGCGCTTCCACTGCAGGGAGCATGGGTTCAATCCCTGGTCAGAGAACTAAGATTCCACATGCCGCATGGTGTGGCCAAAAAAAGAAAGAAAGAAAGAACAAGAGTCGGCAGGGGGTGGAGAAAAGGGAACTTTTGTGCCCTGTTGATGGGAATATAAATTGATGCAGCTACTATGGAAAACAATATGAGGGTCCCTCAAAAAATTAAAAATAGAACTACCATATGATCCAGCACTTCCACTGCTGAGTATTATCTGAAGAAAAGGAAAACCCTAATTTGAAAAGATAATGCATCTCATGTTCATTGCAGCATTTTTTACAATAATCAATACATGAAAACAATCACTGATGGATGGACGGATAAAGAAAATGTGATACACACACACACACACACACACACACACACACACACACACACACACACAGGAATATTATACAGCCATAAAAAATGATATCTTGCCATTTGCGACAACATGGATAGACCTTGAGGGCATTATGCTAAGTGAAATGAGTCAGGCAGAGAAAGACAAATACTGTATGATCTCACTTATATGTGGAATCTAAACAAACAAACAAACAAACAAAAACAAGCTCATAGATACAGAGATCAGATTGGTGGTTGCCAAAGGGGAGGGGTAGGAGATGGGAGAAATGGGTGAAGGGGGAAAAAAGGCACAACTTTCCAGTTACAAAATAAATAAATTATGGAGATGTAATGTACAGCATGATGATATTGGGTTGGCCAAAAACTTGTTTGGTTTTTTTTCCATAAGCTCTTACAGAAAACCCAAATGAACTTTTTGGCCAACCCAGTAGTTAATAATATTGTATTACAAATTTGAAAGTTGCCTAGAGAGTAAATCTTAAAAGTTCTTATGACAAGAAAAAAATGTTTTCTAACTATGCATGGTGACCGATGTTAACTAGACCTTGTGGTGATCATTTCACAATGTACACAAATATTGAATCACTATGTTGTACACCTGAAACTAATATAATATTATACGTCAATTATACCTCATAACAACAACAAAATAAGTTTTAAAAGTTTATTTAATATTGTTAAGATGACAATACTCCCCCAAATTGATCTACATATTCAACACAATCTCTTTGAAAATTCCAGCTGGTATAGTTTCGGAAGCTGATCCTAACATGCATATGAAAATGCAAACAATCTTGAAAAAGTAAAACACAGTAAGAAGAATCACACTTCCTTCAAAACTTACTAAAAATTTACAGTCATCAAAACAGTGTGGTACTGACATTATAATAGACATATAGATCAACATAATAGAATTTAAAGTCTAGAAATAAACCCATACATCTATGGCCAACTGATTTTTGACAAGGATGCCAAAACCATTTAACAAAGAAAGAATAATTTCTTCAACAAATGGTGTGGGACAACTTAACACCCACATGCAAAAGAATGAAGTTGGGTCCTTCCCTCACATCATACAAAAACTAACTCAAAATGGAGCAAAGACTTAAATATCAGAGCTAAAACTGTGACACTCTTTGAAGAAAACATAAGGGTAAAGTTTCATGATCTTGGACTTATCACTAGATTCTTAGGTATGACATCAAAAGCACAAGTAACAAAAGAAAAATAGATATATTCTACTTTGTCAAAATTAAAAGCTTTTAGGCATAAGAGGACACTATCAAGGAAATGAAAAGAGAAGCAGAACAGGAGAAAATATTTGCAAATCATATATCTGATAAGTGTCTAGTGTCTAGAATATATAAAAAACTCATATCTCAAAAAAAAAAAAACAAATAATCCAATTAAAAGGTGGCTGAAGACACTTCCCAAATATATATACACACGAAAGATCCAGAACTGCCAAAGCAATCCTGAGGGAAAAAAACAAAGTTGGAGGCACAACCCTTCCTGACTTCAGACAATACTACAAAGCTACAGTAATCAAAACAACATGGTACTGGCACAAAAACAGACAAATAGAGCAATGGAACAGAATAAAGAGACCAGAAATAAACCCACACACCTATGGTCAATTAATCTATGACAAAGGAGGCAAAAATATACAATGGAGAAAAAGGCAGTCTCCTTAGCAAGTGGTGTTGGGAAAGCTGGACAGTTACATGTAAATCAATGAAATTAGAACATTCCCTTATACCATATACAAAAATAAACTCAAAATGGTTTAGAGACCTAAATGAAAGACATGACACCATAAAACTCCTAGAAGAGAACATAAGCAAAACATTATTGGACATAAATCATAGCAATATTTTCTTAGGTCAGTCTCCCAAATCAAAAGAAATAAAAGCAAAAATAAACAAATGGGACCTAATCAAACTTAAAATACTTTGCACAGCAAAGAAAACCATAAACAAAACAAAAAACCTACAGAGTGGGAAAAAATATTTGCAAATGATACAACTGACAAGGGGTTAGTATCTAAAATATACAAACAATGCATAAAACTCAGTCAAAAAACCAAACAACCTAATCAAAAAATGGGCAGAAGACCTAAATAGACATTTCTCCAAAGAAGACATACAGATGGCCAATAGGCACATGAAAAGATGCTCATCATCACTATTAGAGAAATGCAAATCAAAACTACAATGAGGTATCACCTCACACCAGTCAGAATGGTTATCATCAAAAAGTTTGCAAATAATAAATGTGGGAGAGGGTGTGGAGAAAAGGGAACCCTCCAAAACAATTGGTGGAAATGTAAATTGGTGCAGCCACTATGGAAAACAGTGTGGAGAGTCCTTAAAAAACTAAAAATAGGCTACCATATGATCCAACAATCCCACTCTAGGCATATATCTGGAAAAGATGAAAACTCTAATATGAAAACATACATGCACTCCAATCTTCATAGCAGCACTATTTACAACAGCCAAGACATGGAAGCAACCCAAGCACTCATCAACAGATGATTAGTTTAAGAAGATGTGGGGTGTGTGTGTGTGTAATACACACACACACACACACACACACTGGAATATTAGTCACCCATAAAAAAAGAATGAAATATTGCCATTTGCAGCAACATGGATGGACCTAGAGAATATCACACTA
This sequence comes from Balaenoptera ricei, assembly GCF_028023285.1. Classification (NCBI taxonomy): domain Eukaryota; kingdom Metazoa; phylum Chordata; class Mammalia; order Artiodactyla; family Balaenopteridae; genus Balaenoptera; species Balaenoptera ricei. Next base: position 70,021,242 of record NC_082646.1, read on the forward strand.
AGTGAAGTCAGACAGAGAAAGACAAATACCATATGATATCACTTATTTGAGGAATCTAAAAAATAATACAAATGATTCTATATACAAAATAGAAATAGACTCACAAACATAGAAAACAAACTTATGGTTACCAAACCGGGAAGGGAGGGGAGAGGGATAAATTAGGAGTATGGGATTAACAGATACAAACTAATATACGTAAAATAGATAAGCAACAAGGACCTACTGTATAGCCCAGGGAACTATATTCAATATCTTGTAATAAACTATAATGGAAAATAATCTGAAATTTTAAAATATATATATATGTATAACTGAATCACTTTACTGTACACCTGAAACTAACACAATATTGTAAATCAACTATACTTCAGTAAAAACCAAGAAAAGTTAGAAAATATTTTGAAAAATATTGTTAAAAATTGTTAAACTTGTTAAAAATAAAAATCTAATATCAAAATTTATGGGATGCAGCTAAAGTAGGGATTAAAGGGATACTTTTAAACACCTATATCAGGAGACAATCAAGTTCTTAAAACCATTTGAATTGTATACTTACAGTTGGTGAATTTCGTGGTATGCAAATTATACCTCAGTAAAGCTGTTAAAATGTGAAAAAATATATATATACAAATCACCAACAATCAATCACATGAACAGACGTTCAACATCATTTGTCATTAGGGAAATGCAAATCAAATCCACAATGAGATACCACTTCACATCCACTAGGATGACTATCATCAAAAGACAGATAATAACTAATGTTGGCAAGTATGTGGAGAAACTGGATTTCTCATATATTGCTGTTGGGAATGTAAAATGGTGCAGCTGCTTTGGAAAAACTGTTTGGCAATTCCTCAAAAAGCTAACCGTAGATTTATCATATGACTCAGCAATTTTACTTCTAGGTATATACCCAAGAGAATTGAAAACATATATCCACACAGATGTACACAGATATTCATAGCAATTTTATTCAGCCAAAAAGTGGAAACCACCAAAACTTCCATCAACTGATGAATGGATAAACAAAATGTGGTCTAGCCATACAGTGGGTTATTACTGAGTCATAAAAAGAAATAAAATATTAATTTATGCTACAACATGAACGAACCTTGACACATAATGCTAAGTGAAAGAAGCCAGACACAGAAGGTCACATCCTGTATGATTCTATTTATATAAAATGTCCAGAAAAAGAAAACCCATAGAAATATAAAGCAAAGCACTGGTTGCCAGCATCCAAGGGAGGGAGGAATGGGGAGTAACTGTTAATGAGAATGGAGATTCTCTTTGGGGCAACGAAAATACTCTGGAATTAGATAGTTATACAGTGGTGATAGCTGCACTTCTTTGTGAATATAGTAAAACCCACTAAATTGTATACTTCTAAAGATGAATTTCACAGGATGCACATTCTGTCTCAAAAAAAAATCATAGAAGACATGTTCACTCCTTGGAAAGAATCCCAGCAACATGACTTGGGACAAGGCACCTAGATTTTAGGACATTATTTCTTCATTTGCCAGTTAGACACAATACCATCATCTCCACGAGCTTGTGGCTAAGTCAGTATATGTGATGTTCTGAGCCCTGTGCTCTTCATCCTGTTTGTTAGTACTCTCAGTTGAATCTGAATCCTTCTTCTTTTTTTAATGGTATTGCCCTCTGTCCAATCTAGCCTCATCTAAGCCACTAGATGTTTTTCAGGTTCTTTGGTTTGGTTTGGTTTTATATATGCCCTCTCCCTTTCTGAACGTCCTCTCCCTAGAGAAAGTAACATTCACTGAGGACCTATTATGTGCCAGACCCTCGTGTAAAATACCATAATTTAGGCCCCCAGACAATGACCTGGGTCAGCTGTATTTATTTCTACTTTAAAGAATAGACACTGAGGCCTGGCTTACAAAATTCTCTCTAAGTCACACCATTAAGAAGAGTAGGATGTTGGATTTAGATGGGCCTCAGTTCAAACCTGCCTCTCAACAAATTTGATATCTCCCATTAATTACCTAAGCCTCCTGATCTTTGGTTTCCTCATCTATAAAACAGGGACAATGGGAGAAACTTCGCTGTGGAGTGGCTTTGAAAATTTAATGATACAGAAGATGCACTTAGCACAGATCCTGAAATACAAGTTAACTATTGTTCCCTTACATTAATCTGACTGGTGGCTAAATTTGGATTAGAAGCTGTGGCATTCCAAAGCCTTCTCTCCCAATTCCCCATGTTGCCTCTTCTCTTTTCTGTACCTTCCAAGCAACTCGCCCTATCAGTTGACAAGCAGACTGTGTGTTGAAATGTGAGTCAGCAGGGAGGACTAAGAACAAATTATCAATAGGCATACACATCCAGTTTCCCCCAAACTTGTCACTTGTCAATCACAGAGCTTCTTTCATTCATGGATGCTCCCATGCTGCTCTCTCTCTCTCTCTCTCTCTCTCTCTCACACACACACACACACACACACACACACACAGAGTTTTCTTACTTTTTCTGAGTAACCAGCCTTAACAGCTTCCTGGAAAAAGGGATACAGCTTGAATCAGAGTTTCACTGGAATGTCCCCAGAAAGTCTCACTTCTTTGGCCTTTCACAAAAACTCCGAGCCACAATCAAAAAGCTTGCACAAGCCTCTCCACTCCCTCTGTGTCTTCTAGTAAACTGGTTTCTGGCCTCTCACAGCTACATCTGTTCGTAATGGAATGTGCTTATCAATCTTACTCCCGGGGAATGAGTCCAACAGCCTGGTGCCCTGGTGGCTGAGGAGGCTTATACAAGCTTGTGACATGTCACCAACAAGTGGGTTGACATGGGATTTCAATTTTTTATCTTCTGGTAACTTCCATAAGACTCAGAATTCCTCCCCACATGCACCCACACTTCCAGATTCATTCTCGTTTTCTGTCTCAATCCCACTTGCTTTCCCGATCAGTCTATTAGCATCAATTGAGCGTTAGCTCTCACTATGATCATTTTTGTGTTGCTATTGTAGCTTACAGCAATCACTGGTCCAGCTGGACTCCCTGGTAGCTCAACAAAAGGATTTACCATTCCCCAGAAGGTGCTATGGAGTGGCAGAGGGCTTTAGGGTTGGACACCTCTGGCTTTGAATCCAGCTTTCAATTCTGAGGGAACTTGAATATGGTTCTTCTCTTGAACCTGTATCCTCATTTGTAAAAGGCAGCTGTTAGTCCTCACATAGCCAGATTTTTGGTGGGAAATAAATGAAGTGATATAATAGGCTCCATGGCAATTATGGACATTGTCATTGCTGTTGTTGCTCTCAGGATTCCAAGAACCACCTGATAGGAACATACTTCAAAGCACGCTCTCAGCACAAACTGTTACATCAGTGTTAAAAAATTAACCAGGAGATGTCTAAACCTCAAGGGTATACAACGCTTTATATGCAGACACCCAACTCCTAGAACTTGAGTCTAAAGAAATAATCGTGGATATAGGGCAAAGATTTAGCTACAAGAATGATCATCACATTTTTTTTTTTTTGGCCGAGCTGCACAGCACAGAACTAGGATCTTAGTTCCCTGACCAGGGATCAAACCCATGCCCCCTGCAGTGGAAGCATGGAGTCCCAACCACTGGACCGCCAGGAAAGTCCTGATCACCACATATTATTGTTAATGACGCTGAAAAATTAGAAACAACTTAAACATGAAAAATGACTTCTTATATAGACTATGGAACTCCAATTCGGTAGACAACTAGCAACCCTTTAAATGTGGTAAAAGAATGCTAATGACATGGAAAGGTGTTGACTGTATATATGGTGGAAGTTGCAAAACACAGTTACAAAACAGAATCTAGAACATGGTCCTGATTTTATCTGAAGGAAGGGCTGAAGAGGACATTTGCGTGTATAGAGAAAAGGCCAAAAGGATAATGATTAAAATGTTTGAAGTGGGTATTCTCTTGCAATATTTATTTTTCTATTTTGTATTTTCTAAATTTTTGATAATGAAAATATTGAGGAAAAAATTAACTTTTGGGGTAAGTTTTACTGAAGCAAAACATACACATCGAAAAGTTGCACAAATTCTGGTACAACTTGATGAATTTTGATAAAGTAACATACCTGTGTAATTAGCATCAGCTCATGAAACATAACTTTAACCAGCACCCCATTCATTACTCGCCCCACACGGATAACCACTATTCTGATTTCTAACAGTCTAGACTAATTTAGTTTGATTTTAAGCACTTTACAAATGGATGCATCCCATATGCTTTGTACAGTCTGTCTTCTTTCATTAACATTGTCCGTGAGTGTCCACGTTGCTGTATGTAATAGTAGTTCATTCATCCTCAACCCTGTATTCTGTTATATGAACATACAAACACAATTTATCTACCTATTCTTCTCTCAGTGTACATTTGTGTTATTACTTGTTTTTGGTATCATAAATAATGCTGCTGGGAACATTCTAGTTCCCTCTTTTGTTGAACTTATGTATGCATGGAATTGCTGGTCAGAGGAAATGTGTATGTACAGTTTCATAGACACTGTCAAACTATTTTCCCAGATAGTTGTTCCAAAACACACGTCCACTAGCAGAGTGTAAAAGTTCTGTGTACTCGACTCCAGTCACATGTCAACACTTGGTACTGCCTGGTGTTTTCATTTTGGCCATTTCTAGTGGCATCACCTTAAGGCTTTAATTTACATTTCCCAAATAACTAGTGGAATTAATATCTCTTCAAATGTTTATTGCCATTGGATACTCTCTTTTGTGAAGTACTGTTCAACTCCTTTGCCTATTTTTCTATTAGGTTACCTGCTTTTTTCATATTGACTTGTAAGAATTCATATACTCTGTATACAAGTTATAACAGATGCATGTACTGCAAACATCTTTTCCCATTGTGTAGACTTGATTTTTTTCAATCTCTTAATGGCGTCTTTTGATGAAAGAGAGTCTTAGTATTAGTGCCCGGTAGTTCTGTAGGATCCTTGCTGTGTCCCCTGGCAAATGTGAGCCCCTGATCATTTTCCAGAGGCAAGAAAGGCAAACCCAGAATCAGAATGAGTCTCTATCCCTGTGAGGATGAACTATTAGTCCTCCCAGAAGGAAAGAAGCCAGTAGTATTATTACCCCACCCGCAGTACTACTTTTGTTATCTGAGTCCTTGAGAAAGTCATGCCAAGATGGGATTAAGTGTGTAAAGATTTTCATTTAAGAAAATGGAGACAGAGCTGCAAACAACTGGGAGAGCCATCAGACCACAAATGCAGGAGACCCCAAGTGTTGGAGTAAGGAAAGAAAGCTTGGGCAAAAGCATCCTAGACTGTCATGGAACATTTCGCAAGGCTGTCAGGGAGTCCTTGAGCTGAAGTCAGTTGTCAGACTTCAGAGTTATCCCACATCACTCAGAAATGGATCTGCCTCAGTATCCTGGCCACGCTTAGTCATTGCTGGCAGCAGCCCGTGGGAAGCATGGTCTCAGCCCAAACACAGTGAAGGATTTCAGAGCACAGTGGGCCCTTGGTCAGTTACACTCCCTGTAGTTCACATTCTGGTAGGTGCCCTCTCATAGCCACCACACCAAGGTAGGGAACAGGGGAGAAGAAGTAGCGGTAAATGGGGAAGGTGACTAATATGTTCATTTTTAAAATACTGAGTTTGATACAACTTTTCCTCTTAGCTATTCAGTAACCAGCAAAATATACATAATTCAGCAAGTGGGTCTGGGTTGCTCAAATAAGACATTAGGGAGTGACCCCTAGAAGAGCTTTGAGAGAAAAGGACCCTCAGGTATCTCCTTATAGGAGATATAATTGTACAAAGGGAACCCAGGGTTTTCAGTGACTTCCTGTTCTTTCTACCCAAAGCTCTTTCCGCTCAGTTGAGATGGTGGAGAGCAGAGCGGGAAGAAAGAGATAGAGGCCTTGTGTAGTAGATCATGGGGCCATGCCCAGACTTAGGGCCCCTCATTATTTAACACCTCCCCAAACATGAGAGCCCAAGATTGCTGACATGCTTCTGCTCTATTTGTTTCAGCAGAGCAAATTGGTTTTTCCCATCTTAAAACTGAATGTGACCAAAAGTAATTTGTATCACTATTTCAATAAGAATTTTAGAGGGAAGCCAATGTGCATTCATTATACATATGAGTGAGCTTGCACACATGCTTACACACACACACACACACACACACAGTACAAGGATATGAGCAGTCAAATGTGGTCAATCACAGAATCTATGCTCTGCAATCTGGAAGAGAGCGTGTGGGCCCACAAGTCAGGATTAAACACCATAGCGACCAAGTCACTGAAGCTTGCCGAGTCAGACAGCAATTTCTGCTTAATAGAGCCCTTAGGTCTCAATAATTGCTTTGAAATCCACACATCAGCATGCAGTTCTCATACTGGGGAAGCCAGAAATCCAAGCGTGAGGACAGAACAGACAACCTCTCCTATGCACATTCTACCTCCTTCTCAGCATCTGTAAATGTGCATCTGAGACTATCCTTTTAGTACTGTCCAGTCACACACACTCACCTTTTGAAGTTTCAAGGCAGATTGGGCTGGTTTGTGGACAAGAGCAAGAAGTGGCCCCTGAATTAAAATTCGGCTTTTGCTAACAGAGCTGCCACTGAACCATACAACCAACAAGAAAAGGGCACCTCGTTCTCAAGACACTTTTCTTCTTATGTCTGAAAATTGTCATAATATACTAACTTTGTTAAACAATTTAACAAAGCCACCTTTCAGAAAAAAACTGTTGTAATAAATATGCAAATTATTAATGTTTACTTTTTGAATGGAAAATGTGGCAGGATTCAACATAGACAACAGTACACGGCAGCCGTCTCATCTCAGCACCCAGGAATTGTCCTTCTTCTGCTCTTTGTTTTCACACTGTTGAATTTAACATACTACATTTACATGACTACTACTTGTTAGGAAAACAGCTATTCCAGCAGGCCAGGTTCTGTGCCAGGAATTGCACAGCTGTAGATGCTCATGGTCTATCTGGAATGACAAGCAGAGCCTGGGGGGATAGAGGAGGCAAAGACTTCCAGCATCAGAGATACTCAAGAAACCTCAACAAACGTGGAGAACAAGGGAGCCTAGAACACTGTGCCCCAGATGCTTGCAGCCTAGAAGCTGCTCTGTGCCTGGCTTTCTTCCTTGGCCTCTGTCTTTCTGGCTCTTTCCAACTTTCCCTACTCCACTTCTCCTCCCTCCCAGGGTCCCTCTGCAGCAGCAAATGTGGCTGCTTGAACAGAGAGGTCTTTGGTTGGGAAACAGTGGTAGCCAGCATTGAGAAAGAGAGTGCTCTCCCCTTCTCTCCTGGACCAGTGGTGGTCACCATGGGGCCGAGCCCAGCCTGGCCAGAGAGTGTCCAGGAACACATGCTTCTCACTCTGCAGGGCACTGCTCAGGAGCCTCAAGAAGAATTATGGAAACTCTGATCTAGAGTCCTGGATTAGAGTTTTAATAATCATTTTTTTTCCCCATATTTAAAATAATACAACACGGGAGAGTTCCCTGGTGGCCTAGTGGTTAGGATTCTAGGCTTTCACTGCCGTGGCCCAGGTTCAATCCCTGGTTGGGGAACTGAGATCCCACAAGCCATGCGGCATGGCCAAAAAAAGACCCAAACAAACAAACAACAAAAATTAAAAAAAATTATGGAAAAATAAGAAAAAGAATTAAGAAGATAAGTTTCCCTTAATCTCATTAACCAGAGATAAGTTGCCTATTTTTTGTTCTGATTACAGAAATAATACATGTAGTCATTATAGAGAAATCTGAAAAATAAACAGAAATATTAAGGAAAAAACTATTTTATGTATCATTCAGCATCATTTTAATTTGTTCTTTGTCTTTTTTCTGTGTACACCACTTTAAAAACAAATTAGTGGGCTTCCCTGGTGGCGCAGTGGTTGAGAATCTGCCTGCCAATGCAGGGGACACGGGTTCGAGCCCTGGTCTGGGAAGATCCCACATGCCGCGGAGCAACTGGGCCCATGAGCCACGACTACTGAGCCTGCACGTCTGGAGCCTGTGCTCCGCAACAAGAGAGGCCGCGATAGTGAGAGGCCCGCACACCGCAATGAAGAGTGGCCCCCGCTTGCCGCAACTAGAGAAAGCCCTCGCACAGAAACCAAGAACCAACACAGCTAAAAATAATAAATAAATAAATAAATAAATTTATAAAACAAAACAAAACAAAACAAATGAGGGACTTCCTCGGTGGCACAGTGGATAAGACTCCACAGTCCCAATGCAGGGGGCTCGGGTTTGATCCCTGGTCAGGGACTAGACCCCACGTGCATGCCGCAACTAAGAGTTCGCATGCCACAACTAAGGAGCTCCTTGCTGCAACTAAGGAGCCTGCCTCCTGCAACTAAGACCTGGTACAACCAAATAAATAAATAAATATTTAAAAAATAACCACCACAAAACAAATGGGATTATACCATATATATGGTTTACTGTGGGTTTCTTTTTTCATTTATTTTTATTCTATGAGCATTTTCCCAGTAATTTTAAAATTTATTTCTATTTCTTTTCTTTTTTAAAAATTTATTTATTTTTGTCTGCACTGGGTCTTTGTTGCTGGGTGCGGGCTTTCTCTAGTTGTGGCGAGCAGGGGCTACTCTTTGTTGAGGTGCGCAGTCTTCTCACTGTGGTGACTTCTCTTGCTGCGGAGCACGGGCTCTAGGCACATGCGCTTCAGTAGTTGTGGCATGCAGACTCAGTAGTTGTGGTTGCACGGGTACAACTGTGGTGCACAGTTGATCTGTGGCATGTGGGATCTTCCTGGACCAGGGCTCGAACCCGTGTCCCCTGCATTGGCAGGTGGATTCTTAACCATTGTGCCACCAGGGAAATCCTCTATTTCTTTTTTACTTTTAAATGTTATTCTTATTGTTTATTTATTGATTTTGGAATGGGTTATATATCTACATTGTACAAAATTTGAAAAATATGAAAGAACATAAAGTGAATAATATATTTTCCCTTCATTCCTATTCCCCAAAGGAGCCATTATCATTAACAGCTTTTTATGTCCTTCCTGAGATAGTCTATAAATTAACACACACACACACACACACACACATTAGTAGTGTATTAGTTTTTGTGCTGTACTTTTTTCATTTCTTATATTGAGTTTTATTTAATATACAAAGTTCCACAGTAGTCATGAGGTAAATGAAGTACCTCATTCTTTTTAACAGCTGCATAGTATGCTACTTTTTTTCTTTTTTCTTTTGGCCACGCCATACAGCATGTGGGATCTTAGGTTCCCCCCACTGCATTGGAAGTCTGGAGTCTTAACCACTGGACCGCTAGGGAAGTCCCTAGTATGCTACTTTTGATAGCTGTGCCATCTTGTATTTACCCAATGTTCTATTGGTAGACACTTAAGTTGTTTCCAGCTTTTGCCACTGAAACAATACTGTAATAACTCTCCTTGTACATATATCATGAGACACAAATGCAAATGTATCTGCAGGAAAAGTTCCTAAAAGTAGAAGTCTTGGGTCTCAAAGTTTGTGTATTTTAAAATTTGATAGAAATTGCCACTCATTGCAGCACTATTTACAGTAGTCAAGACATGGAAGCAACCTAAATGTCCATCGACAAATGAATAGATAAAGAAGAGGTGGTATATATATATATACAATGGAATATTACTTAGCCATAAAAAAGAATGAAATATTGCCATTTGTAGCAACATGGATGGACCTTGAGATTATCATACTAAGTGAAGAAAGCCAGACAAAGACAAATATCATATGATATAGCTTATATGTGGAATCCAAAAAAAAAAAAAAAAGATACAAACGAACTTTTTTGCAAAACAGAAATAGATCCAAAGGCACAGAAAACAAACTTATGATTATCAAAGGGGAAAGGGGGGCAGGGAAGGATAAATTAGGAGTTTGGGATTAACATGTACACAATATATATATAAAATAACCAACAATAGATAACCTACTGTAAAGCACAGGGAACTATACTCAATATTTTATAATAACCTATAAGGGAAAATAATCTGAAAAAGAATATATATATGTGTATGTATGTTTGTGTGTGTATGTACATGTATAACTGAATCACTGTGCTGTACACCTGAAACTAACACAACATTGTAAATCAACTACACTTCAATTAAAAAAAAAAATTACCAATCATCTTCCAAGAAGGGTGTGGAATTTATCTTTCTACTTGCGGAGTATGTGGGCCTCCTATATGGCCCTGATAATCCTCATCTGGTATTCATGTCCTTAAGTGTTCTCCGCCCACATTAAATCAGAGTTTTTACTGTATTTAAGAGAATTTATACCTACTTTCTTGTGAACCATATATTTTCTCTAAATACAGTGGACTCTCTGTATCCACAGAGAATTCGTTCCAGGATCCCTACAGATACCAAAATCCACAGATGCTCAAGTCCCATATATAAAGTGATGTAGTACTTCCATATAACCTACACACATCCTCCTGCATACTTTAAATCATTTCTAAATTATTTATTATACCTATACAATGTAAATGCTATGTAAATAGTTGTAAATACAACATAAATGCTGTATAAATAGTTACTGGTGCAAGACAAAGTCAAGTTTTGCTTTTTGGAATTTTCTGGAATTTTTTCAAATATTTTCCATCTGTGGTTAGTTCAATTACGGTATCTCCACAGATACGGAAGATTGACTATGAATCATTTTTCGTGGAGGCATGATATTCCACTATATAAGTTTAATGTTACTAATTTAATCATTCATCTATTATTAGACACTGAAGTAAATTTCCATTATTTTGGCATTAGCAATACTGGGATAAACATCACAAATCTGTGTTCGTATAGCTGATCATTTCCTGAAAGGAGGTTGTTATAAAGAAATTACTGGGCCAAAGTGCATTATGAGACAGATATGTAGAACAGAGCTGTCTAGAAATCTAATTTTTTAAGGCTCCTTATACGAAGTGGCAAACTCCTTTTCATAAAAGTTCTGTTAATGTATACTCCTACCCATCTCAACCTCATCCTTCACTGAAGCCAGTATTACCATTTAAAAAATAAAAAAACATGTTGCTAATCTAAAAGACAGAAAATGGCCTTGTGCTACCAGTACTGCTTTTGAAAAGCACCCTCGTGGAGAACCCTAACTGAAACTGGGGTTGCATCAAGGCATGATTAGCCAGTAGGGGTATCTCAGGGCCTCTGGCATCATCCCAAATTCCCACTGTCATCTGAATGTCACCTGACATGAACCTACCTTGGAAAATAGCAAAAGCAAAGGCAGCTGTTAGGGTTGTGAGGACCATAGAAGCTGGGACCCTACTGCTCAAAGCTTTGGCTACAACAGATGCCAGGTTTCTGGGGCAGCTCTGATTACACATATTCTGGTCATAATCCCCCAAGCACACGCATGTTTGTCAGACCTTGTGTCCCCAGATGGGGTGTGGAAAATGTGGATGCAAATCTCATTACCCATGCATCGCCTTGGCTCACACTCCCCAAGCCCGGAACAGCAGGGCAGGCATTTAGGACTATCAGGACATCCCTATGAATGGAGGGTGGTTGGAGCCTAGGGCCCTGTCAGCTAGCTAGGGGGCAAAAGCCTCCTGACAGAAGAGCCCAGGCCCCCAGGGCTGTGAATTTCCTCTTCATGGAGGTTTGGAACCCTCCAGGGCTCAGGAGGCTCTTTGAGAAAGATTCACACTAAGAGAGTCCATGTGGTAATATTTAGGCTGCAGGGCTCCCTTCCTGCCTAGTGCCAGTTCGTCCCACTGAGCACTAGGGATCCTGCCCTCTTATCTGACATGACCTCCCAATCCTGCCCTGAACATTCTCCCAGGCTCAGAGCCAGCCCTTGACTTGCTGGCCCTGCTTCCAGCATGTGACAGCACCCAGTTTCCCTGCCTGCTTTTCTCACTTGGAACAGGTGGATTGCAGGCCTTCCCCAGGAACTTGGGGTATTAACAGAAGTAGGAAACTATCAGCCTGCTTCCCACAGCTCAAGTTAATTTGGATACTTTGGGACGAGGCACACCAGAGACCCTTAGCAAAGGCTCGGCTTTCCTGAGACAGTGGCTATAAGTCACCCCTTCCAGTTCCTGTATGTGTAGTGACTTCATGGTCCAAACAAACCCAATCAAGACATCAGACAAAGTAGGGTTATCTCTCATTGTACTACTTCAGAAATTCTCTTAAAGGTAAGATATTATTAAGCAAATGGTTTTTAGGTAGGGGAAGATCACTTATAAATAGGATATAAGGTAAAAGTTCTCAAAATGTTAATCTCCATCTTTCTGGGAACTTCCTGACCTTTTTCATAATAAACAAAATCATCTATGTGGCCTTAAGAAGTAAAGGTATTGAGGGGGTGGGTTTGTAGAGCATTAAATATTAACCAATATAAGTGATGGGGCCAAGAGGTGGCTTCACTGTATCCTCCTCACTAATTGTGCAAACTCAGCTTCCAGACAAATTCCCAGCCCCACTTCCCAACAAGATTGCTTCCTCTCTACAAATCCCCTCACTTACCCCGAGGCAGCAGAGCAAGATTGTACTGTTTAGTGATTCTATTTCCAATGGGCCCAACATGCACATAGTAGGCCCTCTGTAGTGTTTGCTCTGCCTCATAAACTCATTGAATCTTCCAAAAAACAAAAAGACCTTCAAATATCTGGAGAAACTATCAAGTTTTATCTAAACTTTCCAAACCCTTCAACTACATCCAGGTGATATCATTTGTTTATTCATTCATTCATTTATCCAATCATCCATTCATTCATTTGATAATTGCCTACCCTGGGCTAAGCACTGTGACAATCAATTAACTAAGGAACTATGGAATGACAGAGAAACATGACTCAGTAAAATGGAGTTGACTTCTGTATTTCATTAAATAATTATTTTAATTTGTTCCGTTTTTTATCTACCACAAATTGAGGGAATCTAACCCAACCTTTTAAGCTAATGTTTATTTTCTTTTTCCCATTTTCCTAGGTTACCTAAGTAAGTGTTGTCATTATGAGTTCAAATTCTCAACTATAATATACTATAGGTAAAATTATAAATTACTGATCTATGCTCTGATTCCAGGGCATTCGTTAGCTGTAATGAAAAACAAAAAGATATGTTTATCTATATATATTTTTTCTTTTATTTTAAAGCTAATAATAGTTTTAAATGGAAATAGAACAAAAAGGTGAAGTAAAGAAAACCCAGAAAGCGCAAAGACATTACTCCTTTTTGGTGCTGAGTATAATATAGGTGGTTTTGCAATTCAGAGCCAGTTGCGCTCCAAAAGGGCACTTATAACTCAACAGCTCAGAATGCAGATCTTGTTTCCCATAGGCAGAAACAATTGCATGCATAGGGATTAAGCCCCTCCACCCCTGGAAAATCTAGTGAAGGGAGAAACACAAACTGAAGCCAACATGCTGTACATTTCCCACTGAATACTGTTAGGAGACATGCTACGGCTACACACAAAATAGGAAAGCAACAAAATTCAATAAGAAAATTCTTTTTACTTATTTTTCTAGTTCTTGATTATAAGCGGGTATTATTCATTCATTCATTCATTCAAAATACATTTATTGGGGTTTATTTAGAAAGAGATTTTAAAAACCATGTTGGCAAAATTTGCAGACATTCTTTTTTTTGGGGGGCCATGCCTTGTGGCTTATGGGATCTTAATTCCCTGACCAGGGATCAAATTCATGCCCCCTGCAATGGAAGCACGGAGTCCTAACCACTGGACTGCCAGGGAATTCCCTTGCAGAGATTCTAAAAGGGACTTCTGGGCACTGTCAAGGCACTTGGAGAGTTATGCTGCTTCTTTAATTATGAGTAATTTCATTTTTGAATGTATTGTTTTTCTTTTCCTTGATGTAGGTAAACTACCAACAATATTTATGCACTGACTGGCATGAGCATGGCCACTTTGGGGGTTGTCAGCCAAATGAAACCAAGGTTATTGTTGAGGAATTTTCCAGAGATAACTGGGCAAGAGCTAGAAAACAATGGAAGGAACTCTAAGATCTCACTGTTACGTAACTAAACTAAAACAATTACCTATGTACTGGAAAAGCAATGAAAAGAGGGATATATTAAGTGTCTACTTGTACCAATAAACAAGACAGACATGTTTTTATAATTCTACATGACACAAAAGAAAGAAGGGGATGGGAAGGAGACATGAGTCAGCATATTCCCTGTGTTGGCCTCCACAAGTTCTTCTCAGCCAGGGTGTGTCATTTGATTTCAGAGAGAGATCTGGGAAAAGGAGGGAAGAGGCAAGTTCTCTGTGTGGGAGGTACTAGAAGAAGCATCCTACTGCTGTTTCTTTGAATTAAGGGTGCTTGAACTCGTCATCCAAACTCCAAAAGCATCTATATGCCTTGACGAAAACATAATTGCCTTAGAACAATTGCATAAATTGTGAAGAGATGAAAAGTAAAAAATAAATATTAGTAACCATTGTATTGTTCCCCCACCTTATATTACAGGATAATTCAGCACTGTTCTCCATGTTAAAAGGCTCCACAGTAGATCAATCAGTCTATCAGTCAAGTCTTTGTTGAGCTCCTTGGGAAGGCACAATAGAAAAAAATCCCTCAGGGAGCTTACAGTCAAATAGAGAAGGAAACATTATTAAATAATAAATAACTCAAAATAATAAATATTACAGGTGTGGAAAGGGATGGTCTCTGTTCCAGTGAGGCGCTGGATCTCCCCACGTCAGGACACAATGAGAGGACTTTGCTGATGTGTGATGCTTAGGCTGAATTCTGAACCATAAGTAGAAATTAGCCAGGTAAAAAAAGAATGGCACAGCTTTCCAAGCACATGAAAGCTGTGTGGGTAGGTCCTGAGGCAGAAGACAGCTTAGCATGTTTGAGGAACTGGGAGGGATCTTGTGTGGCCAGTGGGAAAAGAGTAAGAAAGAAATTAGTTCAAACTGAGGCTAGAGAGTTAGGCTAGATTACGTAGGTTGGCCAAATTGAGAATTTCAGATTTTATTCTAAAAGTAATAGGGAATCATTAAATTCATTAAACTGCTTTAGGTTAGAGAGGAGGAATAGTTTCAGAGCAGGAAAATCATTTAGGTTTACATTTTTAAAAGATCATTTTGGGGGTGGGACTTCCAGAATGGTGGAGTAAGGAGCTCAGTGGGCCCTCTTCCCAGCAAAACGTCAGTGTTAACTGGAGAAAATTATTTTAAGAAAACAATTAAAAGTCTCTGGAAATTGTCTTAAAGACATACAGCAAACGGAGAAACATTCATTTAAGAAAATCTACTAAATCTTGGTAAGAATAGTGAGCTACCACTCCCTCCTTTATACACATGTTATGGAAACTCTACCCTAGGTATTCAACTCCAGGCAGAAAGAGCTGTCAAGAAGCGGCCAAGAAAGTGGGGACTACCTCTCCCCTCAACCCCCAATCTGGGGTTATAGGTTCAACCCAGAGGGGGAATGCTGCTGGGGCTTCTCATCCACCACCACCACACCACACCCCAACCTTGTATTGCAGAGGCTCTATTCTATTCCATTCAGCCCCACTCATAGAATAGAAATTCTACCCTAGGCATAGAAGGCTGAGAATACTAGGAGTCAAATCATCCCCCACCCTCACCCCCACCCCATGTACTCACAGAGCAGAGTCTCCATGCTAGGAAAGTCAAGCCACGAAGATAAGGGATTGCTACTTCCCTCCCCTCCACTCCCAGTCTCCTCTTGTACAGCAGGAGTATCACCAAAATAAAAGTTGGTCTCCACCCCCAGTTAGATGCAGTGGCACAGGGTTATGCCTGGGAGGAGAGGTAGGCCATGAGATGAAGAACTCTGCAGGTCTGCCTGAGGGGACTGACTGGAACAGAGTGGAGAACTCCTTCCCTAAGAAGGTTGTCAAAAACCAAGAAGACTAGGTGGAGAACAATGAAGAGGAGGCTAGCAGCTCCATTATACAAACCAAATAATAAAGCAGACACAAGTTTAATAGAGAGAACCAGGGAAAGAGATAGCCAAGAAGAAGCCTCCTGGGATCACAGTCAACTCTGGGGTCAGGAAGGCTGTGTGCATGTGCAAGGCTGCACCGATGCAGGAGCAGTCAGAGTAGGACATGGGGCAGACTTGAAAGCATTCCCTTAGCCACATATAGACCCATCAATACAAGGTGAAGCTTCAATAGAGTAAGGGGATTAAATACAGGCATACCTTGGAGATATTGCAGGTTCGGTTCCAGACCACCACAATAGAGTGAATACCACAAAAAAATGAGTCACACAGATTTTTTGGTTTCCCCGTACATATAAAAGTTATGTTTACATATACTGTACTCTAATGCTATGTCTAAAAAAACATTATGTCTAAAAAAACAACATGCACAATTTAATTTAAAACACTTTATTGTTAGAAAATGATAACCATCATCTGACAATGCAGGGTTGCCACAAACCTTCAATTTGTAAAAAAATGCAATATTTGCAAAGTGCAATAAAGCAGATGTCTGCCTGTACACATATGACCAAACACAGGAACAATAAGCTACTCTGCCGCAGAGACAATGCCTAAGAAGCCAATCTTAAAAATGAAATCACACCCATCACTGGCAATCTGGAAGAATGTGTGATGCACAAGACTGCACCCTCTCGGGAGTGATTAGAGAAGGAACATCCAAGTTACCAGTCCCTGGCTGAATGCGGTACAAAAATGAAAATATCTTGAATTGTGATAACAGACTGCAAAACACAACAGTAAAATGTAAAAAATCTAACTGGCTAAGGGAGCTTAAGCATGACCTTTGACCAATAAGTGACTTCTGCTGACCAAGGAGTGACTCTTAGGTATCCAGGCTAAAGGATAAAAACAAAGGGAGAAAACTTGAGTAGGTAAATTAGAGGCTCCATACTACAGGAGAAATAGACTTTGTACAAAATTAGTTCATACAAGTCACTAAAGGAATAAGCAAACAATCAAGCAAAGAAAATAAACAACAAAAACTTCCTGGGAATGAGGCAATAAGTATTCAAGCTGCCACAGTATAATATCTAAGATGTCAAGTTTTCAACAACAAAAAAAAAACTATAAGATATGGAAAGAAACAAGGAAGTGTGACCCCTATATAGGAAAAAATGCAGACATTAAAAACTGCCATTCAAAGGGGGCACAGATGGTGGAATTAGCTGACAAAACTTGAAAACAGTTATTACATATATGTTCAAAGAGCTAAAGGAAAAAAAACTTAAAGAAAAGTATGATGACAATGTCTCATCGATAGAGAATATCAATAAAGAGCTAGAAACTATTTAAAGGAATCAGTGGGATTCTGGACTTGAAAAGTACAATAACCAAAATGACAAATTCACTAGAGGAGCTCAGTAGTAGATTTGAGCTGGCAGAACAAAGAATCAACTAATTTGCAGATACATCAACAGAAATTATGCAAATGTTTTTGAAAACAGAGTCTCAGAAAAATGTGCGATATCATTAAGTGCACCATCACATATGTAATGAGTATCAGAGAGGAAGGAAAGAAAAGGACAGGAAAAAATCTGAAAAATTAATGGCTGAAAATTTCCAAAATTTGCTAATAAACTTTAACCTACACATCAAAGAAGCTCAACATGCTCCAAGTAAGATAAACACAAAGAGATACATATATGGACATATCATAACCAAAATGTTAAAAGAAAAAGAGAAATATCTTGAAAACAGGGAAAGAAAAACTACTTGCCATGTACTAGGCAACACCAATATGACTTTTCAAAAAACTTTTATTATTTTTTGGCCGCACCACGCAGCACGTGGGATCTTCATTCCCCTGACCAGGGATCAAACCCGCGCCCCCTGCAGTGGAAGTGCAGAGTCTTAACCACTGGACAGCCAGGGAAGTCCCACGAATAAGATTAATTGTTGACTTCTTATGATAAACAGTGGAGGCCACCAAACAATGGAATGACACATTCAGAGTGCTAAAATATTTTTTTAAGAAAAAAAGACCTGTTAACCAAAAATCTTTTTTTTTTTTTTTTTGTCAAGTCACATGGCTGGTAAATGGTGGATGTAGGATATGAGCCAGAACTGTTCTGATTTTTTTTTTTTTTTTGGCTGTGTTGGGTCTTCGTTTCTGTGCAAGGGCTTTCTCTAGTTGTGGCAAGTGGGGGCCACTCTTCATCGCGGCCTCTCCTGTTGCGGAGCACAGGCTCCAGACGCGCAGGCTCAGCAATTGTGGCCCACGGGCCCAGCCGCTCCACGGCATGTGGGATCTTCCCAGACCAGGGCTCGAACCCGAGTCCCCTGCATTGGCAGGCAGACTCTCAACCACTGCACCACCAGGGAAGCCCCAACCGAATATCTTATAATAAAAAACTATCTTTCAGAAATGAAGGTGAGGTAAGACATTCTTATATAAACAAAACCTAAGTTTTTTTTTTTATTGCTAGTAGATATGCCTTACAAGAAATACTAATGAGAAAGTAAAATTGAAGAAGACTGCCAAACAAGCTTGTTCCTGGCTTCAGCTCTTCTTAAAGGTGAGGCCAGCCCAGATCAGAGTGACTTCATGAAAAATGGTGAAGTAGGAATCTCCAAGAGTTGGTCCCTTCGCCAAAGCAAAGGCTGAGCTGGAAAGAGTTGCTTGAATTAACTATTTTGGAACTCTGAAACTCTGACTGGATACTTATAATAACCAGAAGAGTGCTTGTTTCAGTAGATAATTTTTTAAAAAACATAAGAGAATATAGTGAACAACTTTATGCTAATAAAATTAAATGAAATTAAAAATACAGCAAACTATATTACCAAGATTGACTCCAAAAGAAATAGAAAACCTAAACAGACTGTTGGCTCTTTAAGAAATTGAATTAGGGCTTCCCTGGTGGCGCAGTGGTTGGGAGTCTGCCTGCCAATGCAGGGGACACGGGTTCGAGCCCTGGTCTGGGAAGATCCCACATGCCGTGAGCCACAACTACTGAGCCTGCGCGTCTGGAGCTTGTGCTCCACAACAAGAGAGGCCACGACAGTGAAAGGCCCGCGCATCGTGATGAAGAGTGGCCCCCACTCGCTGCAACTAGAGAAAGCCCTCACACAGAAACGAAGACCCAACACAGCCAAAAATAAATAAATAAATAAATAAAAATTAAAAAAAAAAAAAAGAAATTGAATTAATAGTCAAATATCTCTCAAAAAGCACCATGTGTTATGAGTGAAGTTTCCCAAACTTTTAAAAAGGGAGATAACCTTCTTTTATATAAACTTTCAAAAGAAGAGAAAAAGATAAGACACTCAATTTGTTTTATGATTCTAATAAAACATCGATACATAAACTAGACAAGGATGGTAGAGGAAAAGAAAATTATGGACATATCTTGCCAAGAAATCTAGACTCCAAAGTCCTAAAAATAATTGGCAAGTTGAATACAGATGTTTATCAAAACTAACTTTCTTAACTTGGATTTATCCAAGAATGAATGATTTCACATTAAAATCCCTATCAATTAATTTACAGCATTAATAGATTTTATAAACCATGTTACTACCTTCCAGTTTAATGTGTGCTAAAAGCCTCTACCAAGAAAAGCTCAACTGTGTTGCAACAAATATATTAAACAATCCCTTTTTTTTTTTGGCATCCAGAGATTTTTACTCCCGTGCGGCTGTGCCGCACGGCACGTGGGATCCTAGTTCCCTGACCAGGGATTTAACCCCCACCCCCTGCATTTGAAGCACGGAGTCTTAACCACTGGACCTCCAGGGAAGTCCCCCAATACTTTTTTTTTTTTTTTTTTTAGGTAAGAAGTGGATTTATTTAGAGAGAAACACACTCTACAGACAGAATGTGGGCCATCTCAGAAGGTGAGAAAGGCACCAGGGTAAGGGGTTGTCAGTTTTTATAGGAGTGGGTAATTTCACAGGCTAATGAGTGGGAGGAGTATTCCAGCTATTTTAGGAAGGGATGGGGATTTCCAGGAATTGGGCCACCGCCCACTCTTTGATCCTTATGGTCAGTCTTGGAACTGTCATGGTGCCTGTGGGTGTGTCATTTAGCTTGCTGATGTGAGCTTGCTGATACTGAGGTTCAAGGTCTAGTGGAAAAAGTCGACTTGTCCGCCATCTTGGATCCATTTGGTTCTAATCAGTTTATGTCATGTCCTCTGGCTATGTCATTCTTTCAAAGGTTGTGCCCTGCCTCCTTCCCTCCTGTTTCACTCCCCCCTCAGAGATTTTACTCCCATATTCTTATGGGAAGCAGAAGGGCGATGGTCTGTCTTCTGTAACTGCTTCAAGGCTGAGTAGGGGTGTCAACCCTGCCTGTCAGGGAGTAAAAATCTCTGGATGCCTGATCTAGGGGCCCCAGGGGCAGGGAAGCTCCTTGTTAAGTCAGTATGGGCTGGAATCCTTGCAGAGCCATCATCTTGGTGTGGAACTGTTGTAATTGTTTCCATAGCCTTTCTATGAATCTCCTTGACGATGAAGCACTTTTTGTAACAGCATCAGAGTACAAAAATATCTATAAATGACAAAAGACTTAACAGGCATGGTTAAACATCTGATTACAGTGTAATCGATAAAGAAACTTGGTTACAATAACCAGAATTACGAATGATTACATTTAACTTAACATACCAAATAATCCCAGTTAAATATTTCTCTTTAAGATACCTCAGGGGACCTCTAAAGTACCCCAAAGTTAGCTGGAAATCAAAAGAAACTTAATTAAAATGTGATATTTGGGAAGTTCGTCAAAAAGTTTTAAAACACTTGGTCAAATAAGATCATAGGTCACTGTGAGACAATACTTATTCCTTAACCAAAGTTACAAAAGATCTTAAAAGCAAATACAAGTCACTTAAAGGCAAAGAAACTCACACAATCTGTTGTCAAAAGCAGCATTTCAAGAATACTTTGGAGGGAGAAAAAAAATCGTCTTGTTCTAGCTCATTCCTAACAAAATCCATTTACCCAACTAAATTCAATCCAGTCTTAGAAAATCCTGATCATGCAAACTCTTTTCAGTATTTTTCATTCTTCACACCTTCTTTTACTAAAAACACATATTTTACTTTTCTTAAAAGTTTTTCTCACATTGAGTTACTTTTCTTGTTGACAAATTTGTAACAGAATAAGGTCTTATTTGACCTCTAATAAATCTAGGTACAACAGAAGTATTATACTTGATATTGATGACTCTAACATGTCTATATTAATCAAATTAACAAGCTTAAAGCCACCTTCAATACCAGATATCAGTTTAGTACTGAATATTTTCCCGATGACATGAACCTGTAATTCATTTTGGCCAGATTGTTTTTTATTTCTGAGTATTTATATAAGCACTTAATTTTTTAAAAGCCAATTAAGTAGAGCTCTTTTATGAATTAATTTTTGGCAATACCATACACCTACAATGCACGTGTAGGTACATATGAACACACAAACAAACACAGAGGCCTCACAGTTCCCATTCCAAAATTTCAGCCCTGAGTCAGGTGCAACATAAAAGCCATCAGTTACGAGGGGTTGGATTCAAATTGGGCTTCTAGCAGATGGAACAAATCAAGGTCACCTGCCTAGATGGCTAAACCCTTTTTACTAGTGTTTACAGAAAAGACACTTAAGATTTCTATTTACCCTTGGCAAGTCAAATTCTAAATTACTTTACCCTCTTTTTATTTTTATTTTTTTTAAGGTTTTAAAAATAACATTTATTTCTTAAAAGTTAACATGTGCATAATAGGAAACCAAAGAACACAAGAAGCAAAAACAAAGTCATCCATCATCACAAGCAGTTTACCATTTGATGTGTCCTTCTAGGTCTCATTTGTGTATTTAAACATAACTAAGCATCCATTTATATGTAATTAAGATCAGACAGTTATGTATCATGCTTTTTCACACATCATGAATATTTACCATTTCAAAGTCCCAAAGCTATGAGTATTTTGATAACCAAAAATACACTACATCAACTCAATCTGGAAGGAAAAAAAAATGTAATCCTTTCTTGGCGACAAAAATTTCAGAAAAGACAAAAATGGCAACAGGCCTCTAGATAAAGATATTGGCAGAGTTATGATTAAAATACTACATTCCCTTAATGTTCAATTAAAAATGAGACAAAGGGACTTCCCTGGTGGTGCAGTGGTTAAGAATCTGTCTGCCAATGCAGGGGATACGGGTTCGAGCCCTGGTCCAGGAACATCCCACATGCCATGGAGCAACTAAGCCTGTGCGCCACAACTACTGAGCCTGCATTCTAGAGCCCACGAGCCACAACTACTGAGCCCACGTGCCACAACTACTGAAGCCCCCGTGCCTAGTGCCCGTGCTCCACAAGAGAAGCCACCGCAATGAGAAGCCCACGCACCGCAATGAAGAGTAGCCCCAGCTCACCACAACTAGAGAAGGCCTGCGTGCAGCAATGAAGACCCAACACCACCAAAAATAAATAAATAAATAAAATTGATTCTTTATAAAAAAAAAAAGAGAGACATAAAGCAACAGAGTACACAAAGTATAATGCTTTTAAGAGGATTCGTTATCCGATCTAAACTATTAAAGTATTAGGAAGGAGGTATGTATAAAAGGGAGGGAAGTATGTGGATATGTTCCTATTTATATTTTGATGATAACCATTGATGTGTGTGCATCTCTTGGCTGTACTATAGGAATACATTGTTAAGTAATTCAATGGAAACATACCCTCTTTTTAAAATTTGCATTTAAAAAGATGGCAGAGGGAAGCATTCCTGAGAAGACCAGATAGGACATTTGCATCTCAAAGGAACAGGTAAGTTCCTCCTAGGATGACTTTGTTTCCCCTTTGTTTAATATTTACAAGCCTCTTAAGATAAATAGGGAAGGTTTGGGGAGTGGTAAAAGGATTGGTGGGTTTTGGATTATTTTTGGAGCCACACCTCTGGTCCTGTAAAGACTACGTTTGTAAAACAAGGACAGTTTTGTTTTCTTTTTCAAAGAATTGGGTGGTTACCTCAATGATATTGAAGGACTGACATACCCATTCACCTATGTTGGAAAGTTTTACTTTTCCTCATGTAGTTTAGGGGAGAAGGCCTCTTCTAAAATTCCTATCAGACTCTGAATATCAGCTATGGTCAGTTTGGTCAGACCAGTGGCCTCCTATTTTGGTAATCTACTTACAAACATTTTTGAGGATCTTCCCTAGGTTTAAGAAATTTGTACCTTATATTTAGACACTATTTAACCCTTTTTACTTAATTATCACCGGCTGGATATCTTTGGCCAAGCCTGGAACCTCGATATTCCACATTCTAGGGTCTATTAAGGCTTCTGTTTTAGCTTCAGATTTTATCTGTTCCTTTTTGCTTTTTGTTAGAACCATTTGGTGATGAGGGTGTTCCCTTGCCCCTCGAGAAACAGAATGGCCCCTAACTTAGTTAATGAATCTCTTCCCATTAAAGGGATGGGACAGTCAGGCACAAACAGAAAGGAATGTAAAAACAGTTGGCCATTGATCTTGCACAAAAGGGGTTCCAGGAAAGTGTGCCCCTGTCTCTTCCCTGACAACCCCATTACATATTCTTTATGATTGCTAAGGTTTCCAATCCTTTGGGTTAAGACCGAGAAGGTTGCACCAGTGTCTATAAGAAATTTTATCAAGTAGCCCACCACATCAATGACCACCCGAGGCTAGACATTAGTTATGTAGATGGTATCTCTAGGCAGAGCCACTTTCGGCCTTGGGTCCCTTCAGTCTTCTGATTGCAAAACCATCGATGGCTGAGGGGGCCCCATCGCTCTCTGGCATCTGGGGCATTCCCTCTTCCAAAGCCCTGGTTGTTTGCAAAGGGCACATCAATCACAATCTTCCCCCCAGTGCCTTTTGTCCGCACAGGGTACACTGGCCTTGTATGGGTACCTGTGGCCTTGTGGTCTGCCAGGGCCAGATTAGCCCAGAAAAGCCAACTTCCCCTTTGGCAGTCTTTGAGCAGACAAAGCCACTGCAATATTTGGGTCTTTTGCATATTCCTCTGGGTGTATTCAGGCTTTTTGGCCATATCCCTATTACTGAAAGCCTAAAAAGCCAATTGGAACAAATCATTCATTGGAGTCTGAGGACCAGCAGTTGCTTTCTGAATTTTGTGCCTAATGTCTGGGACAGACTAGGTTATGAAATGCATAGTCAAAAGGGCCTGTACCTCGGAGGAGGAGGGATCCACTTTCGTTTGGGATCCATGGCCCTGTAGGGTGGGTCACTTAAAATGTGCTCTGTGTCCTTCCTAGAGTTATCCCTCCAAGCTACACACGCCTTAAATTCCTTTTGGGTTCCATTGCCTAGATACAAGGCCATGAAAATTTGAACATAGGGTACTTCACTCCATTTTAAATTTCCTAACTCATATTGTGGCCAAACCTGATTACCTAACCTACTAAGTTTTTTCCTTTTAATTCCTGTTGTCCAAATCTTTCCCAATCCTGGAGTATATGGCCCAGAGGGGTATTGGTTGGGATTGATACAGCCTGACCCATTTCAGACAAGCCTGAGGTGACGTCTCTAACTCCTGAGCTATCCAAAATTCCACCCTTAAGGCAAAATCCACCACACAATTTGGTCAAGGTTTGCACTTATGATTTTAGATGCTATCCCTTCCAAGGTAGTCTCCCAACCAGGTGTCAGTGCCCCAAAAGTCGCAAAAAAATGGCACAGAAGACGTCCTCAATGGTGTTGATGATGAGCGGGAGTTGGTGTAGCTATAAGTTGGGAATAAGGGGTCAGCACTTGTAAGGGTCAGAGGGAGGGGAGTAAAAGCAATAAAAAGTACACCTTGGTGGTCACACAGGTCTTCTGGGGTTAACAGAAGAGAGAAAGAAACAGAGCAGGAATGAATAAAAATGCAAGAATGTAGGAGAAAAACTTCAGAGTCAAGGAGAAGAGTATAGAGATTAACAATTCTGTCCTGGATCTGCTGTTGGATGTGCGTAAGCATACGGGGTTGACGTCTTGGTCAAAAATGAGCAGACGTGGGCAGAGTGTCCTCCCCAGTATGCCTGGCTTGTGGTGCCCCACGGGCCTCTTTAGAACCAAGACCTAACTCTCAACATTTTCTTACCTTATCACTGTCCCTTCGTGGTCGCCAGCTGAAACCATGCACCTCAGACTGGGACTTGAACCCATGTGCCGGGACTAGAACCGAGCCAAAACCCAGATTGAGACTCGAACTCATGTGGCTGGGACTTGAACCTGGCCAAAACCCTGATTGGGACTTGAACCCACACAGCTGGGACTAGAACCCGGCCAAAACCCACAGTCTTCCCAACTGAGATCACACACCTGGTTTCAGGACTTAATGAAGCTCAAGTTCTTGATGTCTTATCACAGAAAGAATTCAGTGAGAGACAAAGTGATAGGTAAGAAGTGGATTTATTTAGAGAGCAACACACTCCACAGACAGAGTGTGGGCCATCTCAGAAGGTAAGAAAGGCCAATACTTTTTTAAATTTTTTATTATTTTAATTGTTTTTAAACAATTTTTTATTTTTATTGTTTTATTATTTTAATTATTTTAATTGTTATTTTAATTATTTTTAATTTAATACTTTTTAAAAATTTTTTATTATTTTAATTGTAAAATACATTCAACATAAAATTTACCATCTTAACCATTTTGAATTATATAGTTCAATAGTGTTAAAAGCATTTATATTATTGTGCAATCTCCAGAACGCTTTTCATCTTGCAAAACTGAAAATCTACATCCATTAAACAACGTCTCCATTCCACACTCCTCCCTCCCCCAGTCCCTGGCAACCACCATTCTACTTTCTATCTCTATGAATTTGACTATTCTAAGTACTTCATATAAGTGGAATCACACAGTATTTGTCTTCTTGTAACTGGCTTATTTCACTTAGCATAATGCCATTAAAGTTTATCTATGTTGTATTTTTTTTAATGTTTATTTATTTATTTATTTATTTTTGGCTGTGACAGGTCTTTGTTGTGGCACATGGGATCTTTCATTGTGGCACACGGACTATTCGTTGCAGCATGCAGGCTTCTCTCTAGTTGTGGCATGCGGGCTTCTCTCTAGCTGTGGCACATGGGCTCAGTAGTTGAAGCATGCGGGCTCTCTAATTGTGGTGTGCGGGCTCCAGAGCACACAGGCTCAGTAGTTGCAGCACTAAGGCTCAGTAATTGTGGCACATGGACTTAGTTGCCCCCATGGCATGTGGGATCTTAGTTCCCCAACCAGGGATTGAACCTGTGTTCCTTGCATTGGAAGGCAGATTCTTAACCACTGGACCACCAGGGAAGTGCCTATCTATGTTGTATTGATAACATATACCAGAATTTCCTTCCTTTTTAAGGCTAAATAATATTCCATTGTATGCACATACCACATTTTGTTTTCCATTCATCTGTTGATGGACACTTGGGTTGCTTCAACCTTTTGGCTATTGTGAATAATGCAGCTATGAATATGGGTGTACAAGTATCTCTTTGAGACCTTGCTTTTAATTCTTTTGAGTTTATACTCATAAGTGAAATTGCTGGATCATATGGCAATTCTATGTTCAATTTTTAAACACCATACTGTTTTCCCCAGTAGCTATACAATTCTATATTCCCATCAACAGAGCACAAGGGTTCCAATTTCTCTACATCTTCATCAACATTTCTTATTTTCTGCTTTTTTAATTGTAGCTAACCTAATGCGTGTGAGATGGTATCTCATTGTAGTTTTTAATTGCAGTTTCCTAATGATTAGTTACATTTAGCATCTCTTCATGTGTTTGTTGACCATTTATAAATCTTTGGAAAAATGTCTATTCAAGTCCTTTGTCCACTTTCAATCAGGTTGTTTTGTGTTGTTGCTGAATTTTAGGAGTTATTTAAATATTCTGGATATTAACCTGTTATCAGACACATGATTCATAAATGTTTTTCCCATTAGGTTTCTTTTTCACTGTTGATTGTGTCCTTTGACGCACAGTTTTCAATTTTGAAGTAGTCCATTTAACTACTTTTATTTTTGTACCGGCACTTTTGGTGTCATATTAAATAATACTTTTAAAATGTGGATATCAGTTAGGCAATGTCAGTGGTGGGTGTAGGAGGTGAGGTCTCCTATCTGGGAGCTGCTACAGACAATAGAAAAAGATCCAGAGTAAATTAGATATTGGAGCTGTCAAACAAGCATTTTAAATAACCATACTAACGTGTAAAAAATAAAAAATTTTGACAGATAACTGACAACTATTTTTAAAAAGTCAAATGGGGGGATTCCCTGGTGGCGCAGTGGTTGAGAATCTGCCTGCCAATGCAGGGGACACGGGTTTGAGCCCTGGTCTGGGAAGATCTCACATGCCGTGGAGCGACTAGGCCCGTGAGCCACAATTGCTGAGCCTGCGCATCTGGAGCCTGTGCTCCACAACAAGAGAGGCCGCGACAGTGAGAGGCCCGTGCACCACGATGAAGAGTGGCCCCCACTTGCCGCAACTAGAGAAAGCCCTCACACAGAAACGAAGACCTAACCACGACAGTGAGAGGCCCGTGCACCACGATGAAGAGTGGCCCCCACTTGCCGCAGCTAGAGAAAGCCCTCGCACAGAAACGAAGACCTAACATAGCCATAAATAAATAAATAAATAAATAAAATTAAAAAAAAAAAAAAAGTCAAATGGAACTTCTAGAAGTATAAAATAAATTGTAACTGAAATTAAGAATTCAAGAGATGGGCTTAAGGGCAGATTACAACACAGCAAAAAACAGGATTAATAAACTGGAAGTGAAAATATACAGGTTGAAATTCAGAGTGGGAAAAACAATGAATATTATATAAAACAGTATAAGATAAGTATAGGATACAATGTGAAGATCTAACACGTATATAATTGGAATTCCAGAAGAAGAGGAGAAGAAATAGGAACAGAAGAATGTTTGAAGATATACTAACCCCCAGATTTCCAAACCTAATGAAATGTATCAAACCACAAATTCAAAGAGTTCTTCAAACTCCAAGTTGGATAAGTATAAAGAAAGCTGTATCTATAGTCAAACTGCTGAATTACAATTTCATTTGTAAATTATATCTCAATACATCTAAAATAAATAATAAAAACAAACTGCTTAAAGTCAAAGGCAAAGAGTAAAATATAAGCAAATAGAGGGCAAAAAGGCATGCTACCCTCAAAGTAAAACAATAAAACTCAGTTACCTTTTCAGCAGAAACTATGAAAGACAGAAGACAGTGAATGATATCTTTAAAATACTGAAATTTTAAAGAAATCTGCCAACTTGGAATTTCATCCTTCAAAATTAAGGTAAAATTCTTCAAACAAACAATTTTTCAAACAAAGTTTCTGATGAAAAACTTTGTCACCAGAAGACTTGCACTATAAGAAAGACTCAAGGGAATTCCTCAGACTGAATGAAAATGATCCCAGATTGAAGCATGAAACTGAAGGAAGAAATAAAGACCATGGGAAAGGATAAATATGTAGATAATATAAATGAATCTTTACTGATAATAAAAATAATAATAATGTCATGTGGATATTAAAATATAGGTAGTAATAAAATGTGTGACAACAATAACATAAAAGATAAGAAAGAGATATGGGAATTCCCTGGTGGTCCAATGGTTAGGACTCTGCACTTCCACTGCTGGGATCCCAGGTTCTATCTCTGGTTCGGGAACTAAGATCCCACAAGCCGTGCAGGGTGGGCAAAAAAAAGAAAAAAGAAAAAAAAGATGAGAAGGAGATAAATAGAATTAAACTGTTGTAAACTTCCTGCATTGTTCAGGAAGTGGCAAAAGTATTAATTTAAGTAGACTTTAACAAGTCAAGGGACATAGTGTCATTTATTTGGTAACCACTAAATGAATAATAAAAGAACATATGACTCAAAAGCTAATAGAGAAAAAAATTAAAAATAAAAAAATTTGGGACTTCCCTGGCAGTCCAGTGGTTAAGATTCCATACCTCCACTGCAGGGGGCACGGGTTCAATCCCTGGTCGGGGAACTAAGATCCTGCATTCTTCATGGCGTGACCAAAAAAATAAAATTAAATTTAAAAAAAAAATTTGTTAATCCAAAAGAGGGCAAGAAAGGAGCAATGAAGAAACAAAGAAATAGAATGGACAAACATAAAATAAATAAAAGGATGGTAGATTTAAACTCAGTTATATTACTAAGTATATACATTAAATATAAATGGATGAAAACTACGATTAAAAGATAAATACTAAAAGACTAGATGTTTTTAAAAGGCCAGTTATGTTTACATAAAAACACTTTTATGATTGTGGTTTTCATTCTGCAGGCTGCAGGACTGTAGTTCTTCTTGCTTCTGCTGTCTCAAAAAACTACTGTTAAATACAAAGTTAAGACAGATTGAGAGAAAAAGAAGGAAAAAGACATGAGATGCAAGTACTAATCCAAAAAAAAGCTACATATATAAAATATAGGCCTCTAAGGAATCTAGGTGTATAATATATAGAACTCGAAGGGAAAAAAATATTACTAAAGGTTAAAAAGGAAATTTCATATGATAAAAAGGTAAACAGGAAGATGAAAAAGCTCTAAACATGTATGAACCTAAGCACACATTTGAAAATATATAAACAAAAGTTAATAGAACTAAAAGAAGAAATACGCAAATCCACACACATAGTTGGAAATTTTAACAGACCTCTTTCAAGAACTAATAGAATAAGGAGACAAAAACTCAATGAGGATATAAAAGATTTGAAATGTATGATTAACCATCCTGACTTAATAAATATTTATAGAACAGCACACTGAACTACTGCATAATGTGAACTACTTCAAATGCAGGTGGAACACCAAAATAGACTATAAGATGAGTTGTAAAGCAAGCCTCAACACACTTCAAAGGATTGAAATAATATGGAGTAGTGCTTCTCAAACTTTAGTCAGCATAGATATCAACCAGGATCTTGACAAAATGTAGATTTTTAATTTCCAACAAGCCTACAAATGATACTGATGTTATTGGGCTCATGAATCACACTCTGAATACCAAGAATATAAAATATATTCTCTGAACACAGTTGATTTAAACTATAAATCAATTTTACAAAAGATTATTAGAAACTCTCCAGAGATTTGGAAGTTAAGCACTCACTTTTTAATAGCCCAGAAAATAAATAAAATAAATTACAGAAAATAAATCACAATGAATGTTAGAAAAATATTTTAAATTCAATAATAGCCAAAAAAATACTACATATACAAACGTGTAGGAAACACCTAAAGCAGTGCCTAGAGAGAAATTTTAAATGTTAAACGTATGTATTCCAAAAAAAGAGAAAGGTTGAAAATAAATTATGAAAGCTCCCAACTTTTGAGGCTAGAAAAAGAATAAGAAATCACCCTAAATAAAGTAGAAAGAAGGCAATAATAAAGATAAAAGTAGAGATCAATAAAACGGGAAATAAACATATAATAGAGAAATATAACAAAGTCTAAGTTTCTTTGCTGAGATTATTAAAATCAATAAATCCATAGAAAGATTGATGGAAAAAAGAGAGCACTAAGTATGAATATCAAGAATTCTACAAATCCTACAACATAAAGATAAGAGGATATTAGGAAAAACTTTATGGCAATGAATAAATAAAATGGATAAATTCCTGTACCAACAAAAGTTAACAAAACTGAAATAAGAAGAAAAAATTTTTGAATAGTTCCATATCTATAAAAGAAATTCTATTTGTAATTTTTAAACTTTCTCTAGAGAAAGCCTCAGATTTAAATGTATTCATTCCTGAATTCCTCTAAATATGTAATAAAGAAAAAGTACTAGTTTTTCCAAAAACTCTTTCAGGTCATAAAAATGTTAAGGGAACTTCCCAATTCATTTTATGAGTCAGCACAATTTTGATACCAAAAACTGAATAGGACATTACAAGATAGGAAAATTATAGACCATTATCTTTCATGAAACTAAACAATAATTCTATGTAAAATAATAGAAAATTGAATATAGGTTATGTAAAAGGGATAATCATGACCAACTGGACTTGTTCTAGGAATGCAAGTGTATTACTTTTCTATTACTGTATAATGAATTACCTCAGTATTTAATGATTGAAACAAAAAATATTTATTATCTCATAGTATGGATTGGGAGTTTGAGAGTTGCTCAGATAGCTCTCAGGGTCTCTCATGGAGTTGAAGTCAAGATATCACCTGAGGCTACAGTCATCTGGAGGTTTGATGGAGACCAGATAATCAGCTTTGAAGATGGCTTACTTACATGGTTGTTGGCAGGAGGCCTCAGTTCATTGCCATGTGGGAAAGGACACAAAAGGCCACATATTTTATGATTTCACTTATATAGAATTTCTAGAAATAACAAAATTACACAGACGGAAAGCATTTCAGAGGTTGCTTAGAGTCTGGAATAAGAATAGGAATGAACTGCAAGGGAGAGCAAGGAAACATTTTGGGTGATAGTTTGTTATAGTGGTTGTACAACAGTGTACGTTTCCTAAAACTCATCAAACTGTACATTTAAAATTGGTGATTTTTAAGGTATGTAAATTGTGCTTCAATAAATTTGTTAAAACATCAACCAATATAATTCACCACATTAATAAAATTAATGAGAAGAATTATATGTTTCTCAATAAATGCAGAAAAAGTATTTGATAAAATTTAACACCTATAAATGATACAGTCCCAGAGCAGATTAGGAATAGAGGAGAACCTCCTTAATCTGATGAAGAGGTTATTACAAAAAAGAAGGAGAAGGAGAAAGAAAAAGCTAAATTTAAAAAAGACTAACACCAAATGTTGTTGAGGATACAGAACATTTGGAACTCATATATTGCTAGTGGTAATGGAAAACAGCACTACCAGTATGATAAATTGTTTTGAAGCTTCTTATAAAGTTAAACATAGACTTAATCCATCATAATTCAACAGTTCCTGTCCTAGGTATTAACCCACCAGAAACTAAAATGTGGGTTCACAAAAGGACTTGTATGGAAATGTTTATAGTAGCTTTATTTATAACACCTTCAAACTAGAAATAGCTTAAATGTTCATTTATTTAAGAAATAGCTTAAATAAATAAAAATGTATGGTATTTATGGTACATTGAAAATATTTTGCTGAGCAAATAAGCCAAAACACAAAAGAATACATGCTCTACAATTCCATGTAAGTGAAATTTTAGAACAAACAAAACTAAAACCATGACAGAAATCAGAACAATGGTTGCCTATATGCTGTGTGTAGTGACTGAAAGGAGGCAAGACAAAATTCAAGGGGGAAATAAAAATGTTTTAAATCTTGATTATGGTACTGGATATATGAGTATATTATAATTCATTTAATTATATACATAATTATATACATGTGGATTTTTATCTATGAAAATTTTACTTTGATTTAAAATACTTAAAAAACTTGAAACGTGCTACATTCTCAATCATAATCAAAAGTAAATTATTTTACTTATTCTCTATTGGTTATTTTTTAAAATTGTCCTCTGAGTTTACAGTAGCAGGTCTTAATAATTTATATGGGGCTAAAGGACATTTTTTTTAATGGTTCTGAATTTCGAACATGGGGGAAAACCCCCCCAAAAATCTATCATTGAAATCCTACTCAAAGGTGAAATACTGAATATTTTCCCACTGATCTCATAAATAAATCAAGGATGTCCACTATCACATTTATTCAGTTTTGTACTGGAGATCCTAACTAGTGCAATAAATCAAGTAAAACAAAAATAAAGAGTAGAAAAGAAGAAAAAACTAAAATTGTCCTTATTCACAGAAATGTGATTAAGTACCTAGAAAATAAAAAAGAATCTACAGAAAAACTATTGTAATTATTAAGTAAATTTATCAAGTTGCTGGATACAAAATCAAAAATGTAAAAAAAATTATTTCTACATACCAATAACAAACATTTAGAAAATGAAATTAAAGAGGTAATACCATTTACAAACAAAAACATCAAATGCACAGGAATAAACCTAATAAAACATGTGTAAGATCTCTACCTTGACAACTATAACACTGCTGAGAGGAATTTAAAACATATGTAAACTGATTAAATATTCAAAAATCAATCAGTGTAACCACCATATCAACAGGCCAAAGAAGAAAAAACACATGATCATATCAGTTGGTGCAAAAACAAACATTTGACAAAATCTGTTTCCTGTTCGTGATAAAAACACCAAGCAAACTAGGAATAAAGGGGATCTTTCTCATCTCAATAAAGAGCATCTATATAAAAAACTGTCAGGTAATATTATACTTAATGTTGAAAGACTGAATGCTTTCTCCCTAAATTCAAGAACAAGACAAGGCTACTCACTCCTTTTTTTTCCCCCTGCGGCTTGCGGGATCTTAGTTCTGCGACCAGGGACCAAACCCATGCCTCCTGCAGTGGAAGTGCGGAGTCTTAACCACTGGACCACCAGGGAAGTCCCAAGGATGCTCACTCTGACCACTCTTGTTCAGCATAGTACTGGAAGGCCTAGCCAGCACAATAAGGCAATAAAAGAAAATAAAAGGCGCACGAATTGGAAAGGAGGAAATAAAACGGTCTCTATCTCCAGATAACATAATTATCTACATAGAAAATCCCAAGGAATCTAAAACAAACAAAACAAAAACAACCTCCTAAATTAATAAGTGAGCCCAGCAGCAAGGCCACAGGAAACAAGATCAACACACAAAAATCAATGTATTTCTAGACACTAGAAATTAACAAGTAGAAAATGAAATTAAAATACGGTATCAATTACAATCACTCAGAAGGAAAATATAATAAATTGAAGCTTAAATATTCCCTATCAAAACACAACATTGAGCAAGCAAAAATGCAAGCCAAGGGCATGGGAAAGATATTTGCAGTGCACATCTCTACCAAAGGAATCCTATACAGAATATATAATATGTTCTGGCAGTTCACTAAACAGAAGTTAGGTGATTTTCATAAAAATGAGCTAAAATTTAAACAAGCACAGCACAAAAGAGGATGGGCAAATCACTGATAAATGGATGAAAAACTGTACAGTATTATCAACAATCTGGGAAACACAAATTAAAACTGTAGTCAATACCACTACACCCCCATCCTAAAAGACAGTGAATACCAAGTGTTGATGTCAATGTGGAGCAACTGGTACGCTCATACACTTTTTAGGAAGTTTAAATTGTTATAGTCACTATGGAAAACTGAAAGTATCTTTTAAATCTGAATAAACTTATACTCTATGACCTAGCAATTCAATCTCTGAGTATGTTTCCAACATAAATAATTGCTTAGGGCTTCCCTGGTGGCACAGTGGTTGAGAATCTGCCTGCCAATGCAGGGGACACGGGTTCGAGCCCTGGTCTGGGAGGATCCCACATGCCGCGGAGCGGCTGGGCCTGTGGGCTACAATTACTGAGCCTGCGCATCTGGAGCCTGTGCTCCGCAACAAGAGAGGCCGCGATGGTGAGAGGCCCACGCACCGCGATGAAGAGTGGCTCCCACTTGCCACAACTAGAGAAAGCCCTCGCGCAGAAACGAAGACCCAACACAGCCATAAATAAATAAATAAATAAATAAATAATTTAAAAAATTTAAAAAAAAGACAAGTTTAAAAATAATAATAATAATTGCTTATATCCATCAAAAACACATCCAACAATATTCAAAGGATTATTCACAATATCCCCAAACTCGAAAGCATGCTAATGTATATCAACAGTAAAATAGATCAATAAACTGTGCTTTTTCATACAGTGGAATTCTACATAGCAATAAGAAAGTACTAAATGCAATGAAATGGATAAATCTTTGAGACATAATGTTGAGCAAACAAACAGAGACCCAAACAAAGAGAAAATCCTGTATGTGATGTCCATATATATGAGACTCAAAAACAGGCAAAAATGACTGGCATCAGTATAGCGGTTGCATTTCAAGGGTATTGACAGGGAAGGAGCATAAGATACTCTTATGGAGTACTGGAAATATTCCATATCCTAATCTGAGTGGTAGACAGGTTTATATATAGGTCAAACTTCATTTTAGCTATAAAACTAAGAATTGTGTATTTTATGGTATGTAAGTTACAATTCAATAGGAAAAAAACTCTCACACACAAATCTACATAAACCTTTAGAATTAAAATAATTGAGCATTTGTGTAGTAATACACAAATGGATCAGTGTCCTGTGATAAAGAACTCAGAAATAGATTCACAAGTATGAGAATTCATATTATGAAGTGATAATCACATATCAGTAGGTAAAACAAGAACTGTTTAGCTACGTGTTATTGGGACAACAAAGTGTCGGCAAAGGAT
The DNA here is from genome assembly GCF_028023285.1 of Balaenoptera ricei. Taxonomy (NCBI): domain Eukaryota; kingdom Metazoa; phylum Chordata; class Mammalia; order Artiodactyla; family Balaenopteridae; genus Balaenoptera; species Balaenoptera ricei. Next base: position 70,056,573 of record NC_082646.1, read on the forward strand.
ATGAACAATTTTAAGAAAAAGAAATACAGCTGGCTATAAAACATATCTTTTGCCTATTGTTCTATTGGGTTGGTGGATTTATATTCTGGTTAATTTGTAGGACCTTATTGTGTATTATGGAAATTAACCCTTTGTAACAGGAGTTGCAAATATATAAGAATTTTACTGATAATTCCAGTTGATACTGTCTTAGATGAAAAAATTGCCCAAACTGAAATTAACCAAAAAATTATCTAAGAACCTCAATGGCTGAAGAAAAGTTGTCAAATTTGGCATTATGACCAATAGAAGACAAAGTATGTGAAAATCTTGACTGTAACAAGATTATTAGTGATTTGCTGAAATGGAGGCAAGAAGAAAAAACTTTGTGGAAAATATATAATTATTCATAGATTATATATATTTTAGTTTAGTAATCATCTAAATATCACAAGTCCATCAGCAAACTCCCACACATACAGCAGAAACTAACAGAACAAGGTACAGCAATTATACTCCAATAAAGATGTTAAAAAAAATTAAATCATATTTGTTATTTACTTACTTTTTAGTTTCAAAAAAGTATAGCCTTATAATTTTTTGTCAGGAAAATTATTTGCTAGTGTAGGAGGGTAAAATATACTTTAACAGTTTGTTGTCCTGATTTAGATCTTAAATATTTAGACATAAAGTATGTGGGCCTCTATTTGTAATTTATCCGAGGCTATGAAAATGTAAGGAACTGACTAGAAGTAAATATGACAAAGTACGAGCAATTTTCAGTTCTGAGTGGTGGAAACACAACTATTTGTTACATTAATCTATTTGTTGTGTTTTACAAACAGTTTAAAATTTTTTAAAATAATTTTTGTTTTATGATATGATACTTATTTTCTTCTTTATATTTTTCTCAATTTTCTAAATTTTAATATAATTAACATTTCAGTTTTGAATCAAAAAAAGCATTCTAAAATTTTAAAAGAATATTTTGGAATGAAGATAATTTTAAGAACCCAATCCTTTTTTTACTTTTTGGCCACACCACATGGTTTGCAGAATTTTAGTTCCCTGACCAGGGATTGAACCCGGGTCCCGGCAGTGATAGTGCCGAGTCCTATCCACTGGACTGCCAGGGAATTCCCAAGAACCCAATCCTTGTATGAGCCTGTTTAAGCTTTTTAATATTTAAAGGAAAAACTGCTCCAACAGGCCTAGTCAGTCATTCACTGACATGCACCAGTAGCAACTAGGACAGGGTGTCAGAAGATAAAGATTAAAGGCAGGTCAAATCAAAGGACTTATTGGAAAACAAACTGCAGCACAATCCAATAGGGATGGGCAGTGGAAGTGATGAGTTGCCTGTAGGGAGACCAATCAAGGACCTTAGGACACATGAACTCATCCCCACTTTATATGACAGTGTTGTCTATTATTTTAATTCTAGCCTGTATTCTTCCACAAACTGGACATTTAAAAAATTTTTATACAATGTTTGCTTAGAGTTACTGAAATGTTTTTCAATATGTTCATCATTCCTTCATGCTCCTCAGATTTCCATATGCGTTCATTTTCCTTTTGGCTGAAGTACAGCCCTTAAAATTTTTTTTAGTGAAGGTCCGTGGGTGATGTAATCTCACATTTTTATCTGTCTGAAGTTTTTTTTATTTCTAACCCATTCTTGAAATATATAATATGTATATTATATATGGTTTGTATACGGTTTAGAATTGTAGTTTATTTTCTCTCAGCACATGAAGATGTTATCCTACTGTCTGCCAGCTTCCATCAGATCTTCTGCTGTTGAGAAGTCAGACAGCAATCAATATTGCTTCTCTGCAGGTGATGTGTCTTTTGTCTCTGGATGCTTTTTAAATCTTCTTTTTCTCTTTGGTGTTCTTTAGTTATCTGATGATGAGTCTAGATATGTGTTTTGTTTTTATTCATCCTGCTTGGGATTCATTGGATTTCCTGCATTTAAAGATGTGTTTTCAACTCTTCTGGAAAATTATCAGTTATTATGAATTTGAATATTGGCTCTTTTCTATTTATTACCTCTTTTTAAAACAGCTTTAATGATATGTAATTTATATACCATAAAGTTCACTTGTTTAAAGTGTATAGTTTTGGGACTTCCCTGGTGGCACAGTGGTTAAGAATCCGCCTGCCAATGCAGGGGACACGGGTTCGATCCCTGGTCCGGGAAGATCCTACATGTCGCGGAGCAACTAAGCCCAGGAGCCACAACTACTGACCCTGCGTGCTGCAACTACTGAAGCCCACTCACCTAGAGCCTGTGCTTCACAACAAGAGAAGACACCACAATGAGAAGCCTGCGCACTGCAACGAAGAGTAGCACCTGCTCACCACAACTAGAGAAAGCCCACGTGCAGCAATGAAGACCCAATGCAGCAAAAATAAATAAATAAATAAATCTTAAAAAAAAATAAAGTGTATAGTTTCCTGGTTTTCAGTATATTTAGTATATTTAGAGTTGTGTGCCATGACCATAATCTAATTTTAAAACACATTACACCCAAAAGAATTCTTGTAGCTGTTAGCAGTCACTCCCCATCCCTACCTCATCTGCTGCCTAGTCTTGGGAAACCACTAATCTGCTTTCTTTTCCTATTTCTCTGCTTACTCTGGAAATTTCATATAAATAGAATCCTACAGTATGTGACTATTTGTTAGTGGCTTGTTTCACTTACCATAATGTTTTTGAGATTCATTCATGTTGGAGTATTTATTTGTACTTCATTACTTTTTATTGACAAATAATATTGTTGTATGGATATATCACATTTGTTTGTCCATTCATCATTTGGGTTGTTTCTACTTTTTTGGCTATTGTGAATATGCTGCTATGAACATTTGTGTACTAGTTTTTTCTTTTTTTAAAAATATTTATTTATTTATTTGGTTGTGTCGGGTCTTAGTTGCAGCAGGCGGGCTCCTTAGTTGTGGCTCACTGGCTCCTTAGTTGTGGCATGCGAACTCTTAGTTGCGGCATGCATGTGGGATCTATTTCCCAGACAAGGGATCGAACCCGGGCCCCCTGCATTGGGAATGCAGAGTCTTAACCACTGTGCCACCAGGGAAGTCCCTGTATATAAGTTTTTGTGTGGCTGTATGTTTTCATTTCTCTTGTATAAATACCTAGTAGTGGAATTCCAGATCATACACTAACTCTGTATTTAAGATTTTTGAGGAATTATCAAACCATTTTCTAAAGGGGCTACAGCATTTTACATTCCCACCAGCAATGTATGAGGGTTCCAATCTTCCTATCCCCATTATCTTCTTTTGGAAATATGACTAGAGATATGCTAGACCTTCTCATTATATCCACCATATCTCATAACCTATCAGATATTCAATCTCTTTATATTCCATATAAATTCATCCAATTCTATCTTCAGTGGTAGAATCTACTTTCAGTGGTGGAACCCACTTTTCAAACAGGTGTTTTACTTTCCATTATTATAATTTTAATTTTGAGAATTTCTGTGGACTTTTCTCAGTTCTGTCAAATTATTCCATGCTCCTATTTTAAGCTTGTCTTATATTTATGTAAACATATTGTATTAGTCATCTTGGGCTGCCATAACAAAATACCATAGGATAGGTGGCTTAAACAACAGAATTTTATTTTCTCACAGCCTGGAGCCTGGACATCCAGAATCAGGATACCACCATGCTCAGGTTCCTGGTGAGAGCTCTCTTCCTGGCTTACAGATGGCACTTCTGACCGAGTTCTCAGATGGTGGAGAAAGAGAACAAGTTTTCTGTTGTCTTTTCTTATAAAGACACTAATCCTGTTGGGGCTCCACCCTCAGGACCTCATTTGACCTTAACTACTTCCTTACTCCAAATTCTTTCACACAGGGGGTTAGGACTTCAACATATACATTTTAGGGGGCTATGATTCAGTCCATAACACACATTAAACTTAGTTACTTCAAAGTCCATGTCTTTTAGTCTTGTATCTGAATACATAAAGGCTCTATTTCTGCCTTCTGTTTTTTCTGCTTGTTCTCACAGATGATACCTTGCTTTTTTTTTTTAATTCATTTATTTTATTTTTATTTATTTTTGGCTGTGCCAGATCATCATTGCTGCACGTGGGCTTTCTCTAGTTGCAGGGAGCAGGGGCTACTCTTTGTAGTGGTGCGTGGGCTTCTCATTGCGGTGGCTTCTCTTATTGCGGAGCATGGGCTCTAGGCGCACGTGCTTCAGTAGTTGTGGCACGTGGGCTCAGTAGTTGTGGCTCGCGGGCTCTAGAGCACAGGCTTGGTAGCTGTGGCGCATGGGCACAGTTGCTCCGCAGCATGTGGGATCCTCCCGGACCAGGGCTCGAACCCACATTGGCAGGCGGATTCTTAACCACTGTGCCACCAGGGAAGCCCTGGTACCTTGCTTCTTAGCATGTTTTGTGATCTTATTTTACAATGCATTTCTCATTTGTGTTGGAACTTCATCTGTAGGAATTCTTGGAGGCCTGGATTGAGTTTGAATTTTTCCAGTGAGCATTCACTTTTGCGCCTCTCAGTCAATGAAGGGCCTTACAACAGGGGACCACTTTGAATACCATCATCAGCTTGCATTTTCCTTTACAGAAAACTCTGTAAACCCATGTGATGGTCAGTTTTTGGTTACAAATTTTCAGATGATTCTTTTCCCCAACATCTAGCACCAAGGACAAGACATGCATGCAAGTTTTTCTTGCTGTCTCCTTTATTTCAGTAAGATTGTTTTTCTCATTCACCTTAGACTGAGGGTGGGGTCTGAACTTTATGTAAGGGTCTGATATTTGATTCCCTTCTTCTTGTAACCCTTAGCTTTGCCTTCTATTTCCCATGCACCATGTAACTATTAAGATAGGAGCTCAAGTTCTCCAGTGATGCAGAAAATCTCAGGGAAAAAGACAAATCTTGGAGTCTCTTGTCTCCCAAGTTTTCTGCTATTATTTTGATTAGAGATCTGAGATTTCTTATATTCTTTCCGGTTCAGAGAAACATTTAAAATAATGGTTAAAAAAAAATTTTTTTAACTGACATTGTAATCATTTAATTAGGAAAGTGTGCCAAATTGTTACACTAATGGCCAGTAATGAATTGTCTCCCTGTGCTCCTTTGCAATGTAACTTGCTGCTCCAGCTCCAGCCATCAAAAAGTGAGGGTCTGTTTCCCCACCCCTTGAATCTGGGCTGTCCTGTGACTTGCTTTGACTAATACAATGTAGTGTAAGTTATGTCGTATGACTTAAGAGGCCTTTCAGTTTTGCTTCCTGGAACACTTCAGAATCATGTAAAGAAGTCCTAGATGAAAGACCATATGAAGAGAGAGCTTGAGCCATCCCAGCCATCTCAGCTAAGACCTCAGAAATGTGAATGAGGACATCTATGAATGGCCATTCTCCACCCAACCCACTAACTGAATGCAGCCGCATGGGTGAGCTCAGGTGAGATAAGCAGAACCTCCCAGACAATCCACAGAATTGTGAGAAGTAATAAATTACTTTTGTTTTAAGCCACTAAGTTTTTGGGTGGTTTGTTGCACATCCATAGGAAACGTATACAAAGGGTCATTTGGGATATCTAATGCACCATATTGCTGGAATAGGATGTTCCCAGTGTGAAGTGCAGGAACCTAAGAAGGTGAAGACGGCATCCATGTCAGGGGAGGGGAGGCAGGAAGTGGTGAAGAGAAATTAGTTACAATAGGGGATTAATCAAATCATATATTAAGAATAATGGGAGCCAGTTTTCTCATTGTTGGAGAACAGAGTTACAAATGTGGAAAAGAAAACTAGAATGAATTCAAGAGTATTTGATTGGAATTGGAGGTACCATTATAAACTCATAGTTGCAAAAGATGATACCTAGCTAGCTAGCTAGCTAGATATAGATACAAGTATATATGTGAATGCATGCATATATTATCTAATTCTGTCTATAAAGATGCAATGAGAGAAGTAGTCCCCCAAGAGCAATGAGCATACCTAGCACCCAGATCCTGACTTCTAAAAACCATTCTCCACTAAAAGGAATCATGTCTCTTTGGTGAAATGGCTAATTTGAGAGCTGGCCAAGGAAAGTATCAGATGTGTTGGGAACACTTTGGGGCCAGAAAGTTGTAAAGTGCTCAAAAAACGATGGAGACATCTCAAAAGGACACAGAAGCCAGTTGAAGGGGTCCTGACTGGCTAAATATGATATGAGTTGATCATCAAAATAAACACAGATAGTAATATCTTATAACCATTGAATAAAATAGGAGTCCAGGGATCTATACAGATATAACAAAAATTGACGAATAAAGTGGAAGTTGTTTAAACACAGTACAGTTACATGGTATCAAAGTATCTCCCCACAAATTACTTACTAATTACACACACAAAAATATGCCTTTACAGTGGAGAAGCATGGCAGACACTACCTTAATCAAATGATCAAACCTAACCAATAAACTGAAATCATGCATAGAAATGACAGGTTGCAATGAGAATATAGCATTACCACTGCGGTATGCCTGCCATAGATGAATAGTTTGTATCTAATCATGAGGAAACAGACAAATCTGTATTCATTAGCTATTGTCGCGTAACAAATTATCTTTCAAAGTTTCTGTGGGTCAGGAATTTGGGAGCAACTTCGATGGGTGGCTCTCACTCAGGCTTGCCCCTGAGATGGCTGGAGAATCCACCCCCAAGGGGGCTTATTCCATGGCCAGCAGGTTAGTGTGGCTGCTGATTGGATGTTTTAGTTTATCTCCATGTGGGTTTCCCCACAGGACTGTTGGAGTGTCTTCAGGGTGCAATGACTGGCTTTCCCCAGAGCAAGCAATCCAAGAGGCAATCCAAGCAACCTGAGGCACAGTTTGCAATGTCTTTTACCACCTGGCCTCTAGGTACATGCTGTCACTTCTGCAGTATTCTTCTGGTCACACAGGTCACCCCAGTACAATGTGGGAGGGGACTCCACAGGCCATAAATACCAGGAGATGAGAATCACTGAAGACATTTTGGAGTCTGACTACCACAAACCCAAATTAAGGGACAAAATATTGATAGCTGACCGATAATCTTCAAAACCATTACAATCATGAAAGTTAAGAAAATGCTGAGTAACTAACTCAGATTAAAGGACCCTAAAGAGACATGACAATTAAATGCCACACATAATATGGGACAGGTTCCTTTGCTATAAAGGACTCTATTAGATAACTGAGGGAACCCAAATGCAGTTTGAGGCTTACAGGTCAGTGTTAATTTCCTAATTTAGATGACTGTATAAGGTTATGTATTGGAATGCTCTTGTTTGGAGGAAAGACACATTGAAGAATTTGGGGGTGCTGTGGTGTCATGTTGGTAGCTTCCAATCATCTTTTTGAATATTTGAGATTGTTGAAAGAAAAACACATATATCTTTCAATGCAGAGAAATGATTCAAACTTCTTAAAATATACATAATCAGGGGGTCTTATATTGCAATTCTTTAACTCAGATAATGTTTTTAGCAGACCTTCTTTATAAGAGTCACAGTGCTTTAAATTTGAAGAACACAGAAAATGTCAAAGAAAAAAAGAAAAAATCACCTATAATCTATAATATTTTGGCATGTAGCTTTCTGGTCCTTTTCTGTGCACACATATACTTTTGTTTTTAATCTGAAATTTTGTTTTGATTCTCTCATGCCTAATTTTTTAATAGATTAATTTTTAAATTTTTTATATAATTTTAAAGTTTACACTCCAGTTACAGTTATTACAAAATATTGGCTATATTCCCTGTGTTGTATAATACATCCTTGTAGCCTTTCACCCAATAGTTTGTACCTCCCACTCCACCACCCATATATTGCCCCCCCTTTCCCTTTCCCCACTGGTAACCACTGATTTGTTCTCTATACCTGTGAGTCTGCTTCTTTTTTGTTATATTCACTAGTTTGTTGTATTTTTTAGATTCCACCTAAATACTGTGATATAATACAGTATTTGTCTTTCTCTGACTTATTTTACTTAGCATAATGCCCTCCAAGTCCATCCATGTTGCTGCAAATTGCAAAATGTTTTTATTTTTTATGGCTGAGCCGTATTCCATTATATATATACCACATTTTCTCTATCCATTCATCTGCTAATGGACATTTAGGTTACTTCCTTATCTTGGCTATTGTAAATAATGCTGCTATGAACATTGGGGTGCATGCATATTTTCGAATTAGTGTTTTTGTTTTTTTCAGCTATATACCCAGGAGTGGAATTGCTGGGTCATATGGTAGTTCTATTTTTAGTTTCTTGAGAAACCTCCATACTGTTTTCCACAGTGGCTGCACAAATTTACATTCCCAGAAATAGTGTACAAGGGTTCCCTTTTCTCCACATCCTTGCCAACATTTGTTATTTGTGTTCTTTCTGATGATAACATTTATAAAAACAAATTATAAATGTGATATCATACTGTTCATGTTTTTTATCACAAACCTTTCCTTGGGCCAATAACATTCTTCTGCAATATAAAAAAAGATTACTTCTCACTTTTATACATCAATTCAGCAATGAGGCTGAGAGCCAAGCCAAGTTTGTCCTGCCTCCAAAGTCTATACTCTTTCTCCTTGCACTCCTCCCTCCCCTTGCCACCAAACAGTAAAATACAGCACAGATTTTTTTTCCTCACCCACCAAAATGTATCAACAATGGCAAAGATGCTTGCCAGCTGTGCAGCTCTTTGCAGTTCCCAGCCCCCTTTCACACCTGTTGTCTCAGGATCTACCAAAGAGGTATACTGTTATTTTTTTTAATTAAAAAAATTGTATTGAGGGACTTCCCTGGTGATCCAGTGGTTAAGACTCCATGCTCCCAGTGCATTCCTCAATCCCTGGTTGGGGAACTAAGATCCCACATACTGCAACTAAGCCCGCAAGCCATAATAACTACTGAGCCTGCATGGTCTCGAGTCCATGAGCTGCAACTAGAGAAGCCCACACACCACAATGAAGAGCTTGCACATCACAACAAAGACAGTGCAGCCAAAAGTGAATAAATTAATTAATTAATTAAAAAAGTAAACTAACTTAAAAAAACTGTGTTGAAGTATAATTGATATACAGTATGATATGTTACAGGTGTACAATATAGTGAGTCACAATTTTTAAAGGTTATACTCCATTTATAGTTATTGTAAAATATTGGCTATATTCCCTGTATTGTACAATATATCCTTATAGCTTATTTATTTTGTACACAGTAGTTTGTACCTCTTAATCCCCTACCCCTATATTGCCCCTCCCCCTTCCCTCTCCCCACTGGTAACCACTAGTTTGTTCTCTATATTTGTGAGTCTATTTCTTTTTTGTTATATTCACTAGTTTGTTGTATTTTTTAGATTCCATCTATGAGCGATATCATACAGTATTTGTCTTTCTGTCTGACATATTTCACTTAGCATAATAGAGGTGTACTATTTTTAACGCATCACCTTCATCCTCAGGGCATTTACATAGCTAATAGCTGTCAGTCTCCATTTCATAATATTCTTTTCAGGAGGTTTATTTAAAATAGTGCTTCGTGGTTTACCACTGGCCCCTTTTGAAGTGATGATAGAAGGTGTCAGTGTATGAGTCAATCAACCAATATTTGAATATCCATTATGCACAAGACTCTGCATCTCAAAACTCTTGGGAGTGAAAAGATGTGAATGCTAATTCCCTGACAGAATGCACACTGAAACTCAACTAGGGAGAGAAGATAAATATGCATACGACAATACACAGTAGCACCAGGCAGTTCTGTGCTCAGTGATGGGAGTCAGTGAAGCACTTGGGCTTTTATTATCAGAAAGACTTCATTGAGAAGGACGGACTTGGGCTCAGCCTCCAATGATGAAGGGGTATACATGGAGCAAGTATTTCTGGCGAGAGAGATAGTACTAATAAAGCTGCAGGGGCAGGAATGTTTTAGACATGTGTGGTGGATGGTGAAGAGATGAGCTTGCCTAAAAGGTGACAAAGAGAAAAATGGGTAAGAAAAATGGGCCAGGGACTGATTGGGGGGAGCCTTGAATGACATATCTTGAACAAATTTGATTAAATAGGAAGCAAATGAATTAGATGAAAGTTAGGCTCTAGGTAAGAAATGAAGATGTAGGCAGACAGCTCCCCAGAGCCAACTGGTAGGGAAAAGAAGGGGAAGATGGGACGGTGGCCTAAGGGTTAACTCAGGTTAACAACATTGGGTAAGCTGTGCCTACTAGGTGGAGAGGGAAAGATGAAGATGATGAAGAGAAATAGAATAATTAGTAAAGCAAGTTCTCCAGTGCGATGAAGGGCACAGAATCCAAAACACATCTGTTGATGGAGAAGTTGATGGAGGGACTATATCTAAGAAGGAGAGGAATTACATACTCTGAGACAGGAGGGGCAAAGATTGGCCTAAGTACAGAGATGAAATGGTTTTAAGGGTAAAGATGTGTTGTCTTGGCAGAGTAGCTGCCTAGAATAGGCCTAGGCTCAGTGGGTGCAGGGCGGCAGGTGTGGAGCAATCTGGTCTGGAGAGTGCTGGTGATTATTTAAAGTGAGATAGCTCAGAGGATAGATGGAGAAGAGAGAGAAAGCCTGGTGAGAGAGCACAGACCTGTAGAGGAAAATCCACACCCAGAGCCCCTCGATTAGGGACCATTTCCTTCAGGTGAGCTGGGGCTGTCTTTGCGATGGATAATTCCTCTAGCCCTTGGTTTCCTCTTCTTCCATGTCTTGGGAATTCTCTGGGGCTAGGATTACCTAGGTTCTCTGGCAGCACTGTTCAATAGAATATTTTTGTGATAATACAAATGTCCTACAATTTGCACTTTTCAATATGGTAGTCACTAGCCATGTGTGACTTTTGAGCACTTGAAATGTGGTTAGTGCAATTGAGAAACTGAATTTAAAATTTTTATTTAATTTCAATTAATTTAAAATACCACAAATGACTAATGGCCACCTCATTGGACAGAGCAGCTAATGAATGTCTCCCTTCTCCATAGTAAAGAAGGAGATAAGACTTTGCACAGGAGTGGAGGAATGCATGGGGTCAGATAGAAGAATCTGGTATTGAGAGCCACTAGTTCTCCCAGTGACCACTCTGAGTGACTCTCCCAAGAGTAGATTGGTAGTTTCAGAAACTCCACTTTCTCTTCTTTTCATAATAAGAAAACTCAAAAGGATCAATTACTTTGGAGAATCTTTTTTTATCCATGACTAGATTCTGAGTATTATCTCACTTTAGGAACAGTCCGTCCTTAAATCCTTACATCTGGGAAGCTGAATTAGCTATCACAAAGCTTCCTGATAAGAAAATGTAGAAACATAGGAGACAATTTCACTCAGACCAGAGTAACTTCTGTGCCTCTTTTGTGGTCATAGGGAGAAATTCTAGAGTCCTAAAAATAGTTCTGGCTTAGCATCAGAGGGATCTGGATTCAAACTTTGGTACTTGAACAAGTTAGCCAACAATTTTGACTCCACATCTATAAAATGGAAAGAATGATACCTACCTAAAAGTGGCGTTGCAGGTGTCATATATAATCTATAACTTATTCATATTTATTCCACACTAATTGCCAGATAGCGTGCTAGGTACTAGGAATCAGATGGAAAGAAAAGTAGATATGGTTCTTATCCTACTAGCTTATTCCACTAGCTTGTTTTAATGTGGGAAGATAGGCATTAATCAAATAGTCACAGAAGTATATACACAGACTGTGGCAAGTCCAGGAAGGGAGGGTATAGGTGAGGTGATTTTTAAAATATGTCTGCAGATTTCTGACATTTCCCCTCTAAACAGTAGAATCTAATTCCCCTCCCATTGGATATGGGCCAATCATCACGACTCACTTCTAACAAACAGAACATGGTAGAAGTGATACTATGTGGCTCCTGAGGTTAGTCATAAAAAGGATGCAGCTTTTTGCCTGCATGAGCTTTTTCTCTCTCTCTCTCTCTCCTTCCCCCCTTCCCTCCCTCTCTCTCTATCCACAACTCTCCCTTTCTCCCTCTCTCTCTGTCTCTTTCTCAAATCTTACCTTTGAATTCAAGCCACCATCTTGTGAGGAAGCCCAAGAAACATGCAGAGGTCCATGTAGCGAGAAAGTTAGTCCCCTTGCCAAGAGCAAATACCAACTTGGTAGCCACATGAGTGAACAGTCTTAAAGTGGAAACTCCAATCCCAGTCAAACCTTCAGATAGCTGCATCCCCAGCTGATATCTGACTACAATCTTAAGACAGACTGTAAGGTAGAACCACCTAGCCAAGACATTCCCAAATACTTGACCCATAGAAACCATGAAAGATAATAAATGATTATTACTGTTTTAAGGCATTACATTTTAGAGAGATTTGTTACCCAGCATTAGATAACTAATGTGATAAAGGCTGGAGAATCATGAAAGACCCTCTTGATGAAATAACATTTGAGCTAATAACAGGGGGAGAAGAATGAATTAGCTAAAGAAGAAGGAAAAGTACTCCAAGGAGCTGTACTAACACAAACAAGGACCCTGTGGGCAAATGATAAATTTGAGGAACTAAAAGTTTTCCAGTGTGCTAGGGACACGCAGTTGGGAGGGAGAGATGCAAGATACCTGAAAAGGTAGGGAGAGGTTGCATCATGAAGGGCTTTAGAATGACTTTTCCTAAATATATGATAGAACACTATTGAAGGGTATTCAGCAGGTAGGGATGTATCAAGCCCATCATCTGTGTGCTTTTCCCAGAGATAGGAAACACCTGACAAGGACCATATGCATAGTGGAAGATCACAATTCTGGACAGGTTGTCTGACATACTTTTGAGATACCCAGATGATGTTGTCAAGCAGGAAATTATATATATATAACTGAATCAGCTACACTGAATCATGAGGGCTAGAAGGACACCTGTTTTGATGGAATAAGTAATGGAGGCAGAAGCTCAATTGGACAGGGTCAAAGAATATTAAGAGGTAAAGAAATGGAGGTAATGGAGTGAGACAGTTCCTTTCAGATGTTTAGCTATGAAAGGAAGGAGAGAGGACATTAGGAGGGGATGAGGTTAGAGCAATAGAAGGTTGTTTTTTATTTTTGTTGTTTTTAAGATGGGAGGACTTGTGTATGTTTAAATGCTAATGGAAAGGATCCAATATACAGTGAAGTTGAAAATCTGGAAGAGAAAGAATGATGTATTCCAAAAGGATTATGGGAATGTGAGAAGGGATAGGATTCAGAACCAGGTCAAGCCCTGGGCACATGGGAGGCATTTGAATATTGGCAGGTCTCTTTAACATTTATTTTTAATGTTTAAATATTGTGAAATATGGTCACCAAGGTGGCGACATCGGTTGTCCCTGACTTGGTCCCCCTCACAAGAGGAACAACTAGCAACTATTCCAGAACAAGACACAAATGATAGAATCCTAGAACACAGGGGTAAGGCTGGAGCACCTCCTGTAGCACAGAGACCAAGACAGATGGCATTAGAAGGTAAGAGAAGTGGTTACATGTTAATAGCATTGTCCCCACTCCCAATCCTGGGCCAGTACAGCACCATGGGGAAAGGTCTCCCCTGAGCCTCCAGTTCTTCCAGTGGGAAAAGAGAACCCCGGCAGGAACAACCAGCATCTCCCAGCATTGTGGGTCACTTTGTGGGAGCCCCTGCCCTGATCTCGTTCCATGGAATTGCACGGAATCTGACTGACAGAGAAGAGGGTAGATGCTTGCAAAAATAATGGATCTTGGCAGATTGAGTTTACACCATGCAGTGCCCAAGTATTAATCCCAACCAGAGTTTTGCTCATCTGCAGAACCGAGCTGGGGGCACACTCTGACCAGGGAACTTGGCGGGGTGCAGATCTGTCAGATTCGGACTTCAAACAAGGAGTTTTGCTGGCCCTAGACCCTGGTTTACCCATGCCCGGGCAAGCAGCTGAATCATAGCCCTACCCCTGCTCTCCTTGCTGTGGAGAGTGTCTTGTGGCCCCATCTGACCAGAAGGGCTGGCAATAACTCCTGGAAGCAATGTGGCCCAGCAGTGCTCAAGCCAAGAGGTAGGCAGGCAGAGATGATTGCCCCCAGAGCAAAGCTAGTAGGGGACGGGGAATGATCCCGTGCTACACACAGGCAGGGGGGATTAACTCATGGCCAAGGTTGGTGGTAGCTCCCAGCCCTCCCAACCTGAGAGCCTGTTCAGGAAATTGAGAGTTACCTAGAGCAGCCCCTCTCCCTCCTGCTCAGGCAAGGAAGCTGCTACATAGCCCTGCCCACTGTAGAGAGTGCCTTCCAGCCTCATCTGACCACAAGGACTGGACAAAATTCCTGGAAGCTGTGTGGCCCAGCAGCACTTGAACTGGGAGGCTGGTGGGCAGAGTTGACAGTTTGCAGAACACAGCCAGTGGCCCTATTCAATCAGGGAACTTGAGGTGTGGGTTGGCTTGAGTTTATATAATAAACATAGAACTTTGCCAGCTTTAGGGCTGCTTCTCCCACTATCCCTGGGCAGGAAATCTAATTTGTAGCCCTGCTCATTACAGAATACAGTCTTCAGCCTGTCTGACCAGGGAACCTGACCAGGGAACCTGACCAGAGAACATGGGAAACATGTGCCCATTCAACAGTCCTACACACAGTGGCACTTGAACAGAGAGTGCCTGTGGCTTCCACCATTTGTGTGGTAAAATGGTGGCCTCACCTGACCAGGGAATTTAGTGCACATTCTGATTTGGGTCCCCAAACAGCAAACTGTACAGGCTAGGGTCCTGTCCTGCTGTCCTGCCAGGGCATGGAAGCTAATTCATAGTCCCATCTGCTATTGAATATAGTACCCAGTCCTGACCACCTAGTAAACCTGACCAGGGAATCCACACAACCATGGACCCCATCCTAGAGCCTCACTTGGGTAGGAAACAATGCCAGCAGTCCTATGCAACTGTTCTCAGTCAGTGGCACATGCCCTCCATCCATGTCCTCAGAGCTTGAACAGTTGCCTCCCCCCAAAATAGACCATAATAGCTGGTCCCACCTGCCCAAGGACATTACCAGCAGACATACCCAGAAATCCAACTAAGCTGACTGGTGAAGAACTGTTTCTGCCAAAGCAAACCTGTGAAGTCTGGAAGAGGAACCCCATTACTCAAATGCTCAGATACCAATGTAAAGAATCAAGGATCATGAAAATCAGGTAAATATGACACCACCAATGGAAACTTTATTAAGCTCCAAAAACTGACCCTGAAGAAATGGAGATCTATGAACTGTCAGACAAAGAATTCAGAATAATTCTTTTAAGGAAGCTTAGTGAAGTACAAGAAAACACAAACAGACAACTAAACAAAATTAGGAAACTAATGCATGAACAAAACAAGAAGTTTCACCAAAAAAAATAGCAACCATCAACTAACAAAAACAAGAATGAAACTACCAAACAGAAATCCCAGAGTTGAAAAATACAATAACTAAACTGAAGAATTCAACGGTTTCAAAAATAGGTTCAACCATGCATAAGAAAGAATCAGTGACCTGGAAGATAGGACATTGGAAATTACCCAGGAAGAGGAGCAAAAAGAAAGAAAGATTGAAAAATAGTGAAGAAACTCTATGGGAATTACGGGACACAGGAAAAGAAACAATATTTACATTGTGAGAATTCCAGAAGGAAAAGAAAAAGGGACAGAAAGTATATTTAAAGATATAATGGCTGAAAACTTCCTGAACCTGGGGAGAGAAATGGACATCCAGATCCATCGGGACCAAAGGACCCCAAATAGCTTGAATTCAAATAGGGCTACAATGAGACACATTATAATTAAATTGTCAAAAGCCAAAGACAAAGAAAGAATTTTAAGAGCAGCAAGAGAAAAAAGAGAAGTTACATGCAAGGGACTATAAGACTATCAGCAGATTTCTCAAAAACTTTTCAGGCCAGGAGAAAATGGGATGACATATTGAAAATATTGAAGGAAAATAACTGTCAAACAAGAATTTTACACTCAGCTAAGCTTTCCTTCAGAAACAAAGGAGGGTTACAGACTTGCCCGAACAAACAAAAGCTGAGGAAGTTCATTACCACCAGGCCTGCCTTACAAGAAATGTTATAGAGTTCTTTGAGTAGAAGTAAAAGAATGCTAACTAATATCATAAAAACATAAAAAGGTAGTATAAAACTCACTGGTAATGGTAAATATATAGTCATAGTTAGATTCTGCAATTTGGTAATAGTGGTGCATAATTCACTTACAACTCTAGTTTAAAAAATTTTTAAGTAGTAAAATAGACATAACTATGATAATCTGTTATTAGTTATATAATACTAAAAACATGTAAACTGTAACAGCAATAACCAAAAATATGTAAAAGTTTACAAATTCTATTGAAGCTAAGTTGTTATCAGTTTAAAATAGAGTGTTACAAATTTAAGATATTTTATGTAAGCCTCATGGTAACCACAAGGGAAAATCCTGTGGTAATTACACAAAAGAACATGATAAAGAAACCAAAGCACACTGATAAATAAAGACATCAAAACCCCCAGAAAGAGAGCAGGATAAGGAACAAAGAACAACAGATCTATAAAACAGCCAGAAAACAATGAACAAAATGGCAATAATAAGCCCTTATCAATAATTACTTTAAATATAAACAGATTAAATTCTTCAACTAAAAGACATAGAATGGATAAATGGATTTAAAAAAACCCAAAAAAACAAGATCCAACAATATGCTGCCTGTAAGAGACTCGTTTTAGCCTTAAAGATATACATAAACCAAGAGTGAAGGGATGGAAAAAGACATTTCAAACAAATGGTAACCAAAGAAAGCAGGGGTAGTTATACTTATATCAGACAAAATAGACTCAAAACTGAAAATGGTAAAAAGAGACAAAGAAGGTCATTATATAATGATAAAGGGGTCAATACATCAAGAAGATATAACAATTGTAATTATTTATGCACCCACTAAATATCAGGTTGGCCAAAAAGTTCATTCGGGTTTTTCTGTTAACATCTTATGGAAAAACCTGAACGAACTTTTTGGCCAGCCCAATATATAAAGCAAAAACTAACAGAGCTAAAAGGAGAAATAAACAGTAATACAATAATAGTTGGGGGCTTTAATATCCCACTCTCAACAATGGATAGATCATCCAGAGAATCAATAAGGAAACTATTTGGACAAAATGGACCTAACAGACATATACAGAATATTCTATAAAACAACAGCAGAATACACATTCTTCTCAAGCACACTTGGAATATTTTCTCAGATAGACCATATGGTAGCCCACAAAACAAGTCTTAGCAAATTCAAGAAGACTGAAATCATATCAAGTATCTTCTCGGACTACAATGGCATGAAACTAGAAGTCAATAACAAAGAGGAAAACTGGAAAATTTACAAACACACAGAAATTAAACACTCTCTGAACAACGAATGGATCAATGAAGAAATTGAAGGGGAAATAAAAAAGTTCCTTGAGACAAACAAAAACTGGAAAATCAAGATACCAGAACTTGTGAAATACAGCAAAAGCAGTTCTAAGAGGGAATTTCATAGTAATAGACACCTACATGGAAAAGCAAGAAAGATCCCAAATAAACAACTTAATTCTATGCCTTAAGGAACTAGAAAAAGAGGAACAAACTGAGTCCAAAGTTAGCAGAAGAAAGAAAATAGTAAAGATGAGAGCAGAAATAAATATAACAGAGAACAGAAAAAACAATAGAAAAGATTTTAATCAAACTAAGAGTTGGTTCTTTGAAAAGATACACAAAATTGACAAATCCTTAGCTAGACTAACCATGGAAAAAAGACAAAGGACTCAAATCGACAAAATTATAAATGAAAAAGAAGACATTACAACTGATACCACAGAAATTCAAAGGATCATAAGAGTCTACTATGAACAACTATACACCAACAAACTGGACAACCTAGAAAAAATGTAAAAAATTCTTAGAAACATACAACTCACTAAGGCAAATCAGGAAGAAATAGAAAATATGAATAGACCAATTACTAGAAAGGAGATTGAATGAGTAACCAAAAATCTCCAAAGAAAAGCCCAGGACCAGATGGCTTCAGTGGTGAATTTTACCAAAATTTTATTTTATTTTTTTCTTTATTTTATTTTATTTTGTTATTTGCTTTTTGGCCATGCCACACGGCTTGCGGGATCTTAGTTCTCTGACCAGGGATTGAACCCAGGCCCTCAGCAGTGAAAGCATGGAGTACTAACCAGTGGACTACCAGGGAATTCCCCTTTATCCAACATTTAAAGATGAATTGACACCAATTCTTCTCAAACTCTTCCAAAAATTCAAAGAGGAAGAAGCACTCTCAAACTCATTTTACTAGCCAGTATTATTCTGATATCAAAACCAGAAAAAGATACTATTAGAAAAGAAAACTACAGGCCAATATCCCTGGTGAACACTGATACAAAAAATTACAATAAAATAACAGCAAACTGAATTCAGCAGCGCATTAAAAGGATCATACACCATGATCAAATGGGATTCAAGCCATTTGAATGGATTCAAGCATCTGGGATGCAAGAATGGTTCAACATAGGCAAATCAATCAATGTGATACATCACATTAATAGAATAAAAGAATTATATGATCATCTCAATAGATTCAGGAAAAGCATCTGACAAATTTCAAGACCCATTTATGATAAACACTCTTAACAAATTAGGCATAGAAAGAATGTATCTCAACATAATAAGGGCCATATATGACAAGCCCACAGCTAACATCATTTTCAAAGGTTAAAGATTGAAAATTTTTCCTCTAAGATCAAGAACAAGACAGGGTACCCACTCTCACCACTCTTATTCAAAATAGTAATAGAAGTCCTAGCTAGAGCAATTAGGCAAGAAAAAGAAATAAATGGTATTAGAATTGGAAAGGAAGAAGGAAAATTGACTGTATTTGCAAATGACATGATTTTATATACAGAAAATCCTAAAGACTCAACCAAAAAGCTGTTAGATCTAACCAATAAATTCGGTAAAGTCAAGGATACAAAATTAACATACAGTAATAAGTAGTGTTTCTATACACTGACAGTGAATTTTCTGAAGAACAAATTGATCCCATTTATAACAGCATCAAAAGCAATTAAATATTTACGAATAAATTTAACCAAGGAAGTAAAAGATCTTTACTCTGAAAACTACAACATTTTGATCAAAGAAAGCAAAGAAGACACAAATAAATGGAATGATATCTTGTGTTCATGGATTGGAAGAATTAATTTTGTTAAAATGTTAATAATACTACCAAAAGTCATCTATAAATTCAATACAATTCCTACCAAGATTCCAGTGGCATTTTTTTTTTACAGAAGTAGAAAGACCACTCCTAAAATTTATATGAAACTACGAGAGACCACAAATAGCCAAAGAAATCCTGAGAAAGAAGAACAAAGCAGGAGGCATCATATTTCCTGATTTCAAGCTGTACTATACAGTTACAGGCTTCAAAACAATATGGTACTGGCATAAAAACAGACACATAGACCAACGGAACAGAACCTAGAGCCCAGAAATAAATTCAAGCATAATATTTGATAAGGGAGTCAAGAATACTCAATGGAGAAAAGAAAGTCTTTTCAATAATGGTGTTGGGATAATTATATATTCACATGTAAAGGAATAAAACTGAACCCATAACCTACACCACCCCCCAAAATTAACTCAAAATGGATTAAAGACCTAAATGTAAGACCTGAAAACATGAAACTCCTAGAAGAAAACATAGGAAGAGAGGTCCTTCACATGGTTCTTGGTATCGATTTTTTGGATATGACACCTAAAGCACAAGTGACAAAATTAAAAATAAACAAGTGGTACTACATCAAACTAAAAAGCTTCTACACAACAAAAGAAACCATTGACAAAGTGAAAAGACAACATATGGAATGGGAAAAAATATTTGCAAATCATATCTGATAAGGGGTTAATATCTAAAATATATAAAGAACACATACAACTCAATAGCAAGAAAACAAATAACCCAATTAAAAAATTGGCAAAGGACCTGAACAGACATTTCTCCAAAGAAGATATATGAAAGGCTAAAAGGTATATGAGAAGATCCTCAATGTCACTAGTCGTTAGGGAAATGCAAATTAAAAGCACAATGAGATATCACCTCATGTCTGTTAGAATGGGCACTATCAAAAAGACAAGAGATAACAAATACTGGCATGGATGTGGAGAATAGTGAACCCTTGTGTACTGTTGGTGGGATTGTAAATTGGTACAAACATTACGGAAAACAGTATGGAGGATCCTCAAAAAATTAAATATAGATTTAATTTTTAAACCAGCTTTTTTTTTTTTTAATTAATTATTTATTTTTGGCTGTGTTGGGTCTTCGCTTCTGTGCGAGGGCTTTCTCTAGTTGTGGCAAGTGGGGGCCACTCTTCATCGCGGTGCACAGGCCTCTCACTATCGCGGCCTCTCTTGTTGCGGAGCACAGGCTCCAGACGCGCAGGCTCAGTAGTTGTGGCTCACGGGCCCAGTCGCTCTGCGGCATGTGGGATCTTCCCAGACCAGGGCTCGAACCCGTGTCCCCTGCATTGGCAGGCGGATTCTCAACCACTGCACCACCAGGGAAGCCCTAGATTTAATTTTGATTCAGCAATTCCACTTCTGGGAGTATATCCCAAGGAAATGAAAACACTAACTCAAAAAGATAGCACCCGCATGTTCATAACAGCATTATTTACAATAGCCAAGACATGGAAACAACATAAGAGTCCACCAGTGGATGAACAGATAAAGAAGTTGTGATACACACACACTTACAGACACACAGGCACACAGACACAGACACACACACACACACACACTGGAATATTATTCAGCCATAAAAAATGTGGAGATTCTATCACTTGTGACAACATGGATGAACCTTGAAGGAATTATGCTAAGTG
Organism: Balaenoptera ricei; assembly: GCF_028023285.1. Lineage (NCBI taxonomy): Eukaryota > Metazoa > Chordata > Mammalia > Artiodactyla > Balaenopteridae > Balaenoptera > Balaenoptera ricei. The sequence goes on from NC_082646.1 coordinate 70,077,503, forward strand.
AAATAAGTCAGATAAAGACAAATACTATGCAATTTCACTTATATGTAGAATCTTAAACAAACAAACTCAATAGCAAAAAGCCATAGAAAAAGATCGGACTTGTGGTTACCAGAGGTGGAGGAAATTGGAGCAAGGCAGTCAAATGGTACAAACTTTCAGTTACAAGGTAAATAAGTACTAGGGATGTAATATATAACATGATGACTATAGCTAACACTACTCTATGATATAAAGGAAAGTTGTTAAGAGAGGAAATCCTATGAGTTCTCATCACAAGGAGAAAAAATTTTCCTTTTCTTTTTTCTTTCTTTTCTTTTTATTGTACCTATATGAGAAGATAGATGTTAGCTGAACCTACTGTGGTAATCATTTCACAATATATGTGAATCAAACCATCATGCTGTATGCCTTATACAGTGATGTATGTCAACTATTTCTCAATAAAACTTGAAACAAATTGTGAAATACAACAGATATGTAAAGAAGAATGCTTAAAACAAATACATAGCTTAATGAATCCTTAAAATAAACACCCATGAAACCAGACAAAAATATAACATTGCCAGCACTCCAGAAGCCCCCTCTCCCAGTTTTCCCCTCTTTGCCAGAACATCCTATCATTTGGGATAACCACTACCCCAGATTTATTGGTAATTACTTCATGTTCTTCTATCTAGTTTTTTTCCCCCTTCTTTCTAGTTTTGCACATAATTATATATCCCTAAACAATGCTGGTAAATTTTGCTTATTTTTGAACTTTGTATAAACACAATTATACTACATGGATTCTTTTATTTCATGCTTCTTTCACTCAATATTATATTTTTTAGCCTTTATCCATGTTGTTGCATGTAGCTGGACTTCATTCATTTTCAACCCTGTATAGTATTCCACTGTATGATTATATCAAAATTCAGGTATCCTTTCTACTGTTAGTGGACATTTGGGTTGTTTCTTGCTTGGGGTTACTACAAAAATGCCCCAATGAACATTCTTATACATGTGTCCTGGTGCATACATACCTGAGTTTCTCTTGGCTGTATTCCTAAGAACTTCTGGCTCACAAAGTATGCATAGCTTCAACTCCACTAGCTACTACCAAAATTTTCGTACGTGGTTGTACCAATTTTTACACTCCTATAAGAAAAGGGGATCAACTTCTTAGAAACGAGACAAACTGTATCATTATTATTAATCATACATCTTTGTCTTCCAAAGCAGTATCTTCCTGAGCCAAGTGCTTCCTTATGGTAAATTCTAACCCGCTGGCTCTCCTTTTTAGTTTCAGGTGGACTCAGAGTTTCTACCTCAGCATGACTTGTTACCATTAAGTGGATCACTATTTCTCTTATATGTTACAAATTAGGTTCTTCCTTGGTAAAACTTGAAGGTAACAAACTTTCTTTTATCATAGGTGATATGTATAATTGTTACATTTCAGGGTAGGTCAGCCCCTGCAGATGGTTGATCTTTCTTGTTCTGTATACTACTGAGCTTGGGCCTTTGAGTGGAAGGTTAAGAGCATGAAATCTGGAGCTGGACTGCCTGGGTTTGAATCCTCACTCTGTACTTTCTAACAGTATGATCTTGACCAAATAATTTCACCTCTCTGATTCTCAGTTTGCTCACTGATAAAATGAGAATAAATAAAATCACCTACCTCATAGGGTGACTGTAGGGATTAAATGAGGTAATATATGGGAAATACTTAGAACAGTGCCTGGCATTCTGTTGTTTTGTTATATATCCATTTCTGTTTTGTGGGCAGTAGAGGGGTTCTGAACATGGGCTGAAGTCAGAAGGAATTCAGGACCTGGCTCTGCTCTTTCCTGACTATGGGACCGTAGGCAAGTCATAGTACCTTCCTATACCTCAGTTCTTCACCTGTATAAACTGAGCTAACGAGTGCCACCTTGTACAGGTGCCATGAGGATGAACTGAGATGGCAAATGCAAAATGCCAAGGGCTAAGTATTAGCGCAGTACATGGTAGTTGCTGCCATCTTAGCAGGTGGCAGCTACTTTTCCTGCCCTCAGATGCTGGGAGTGAACAGCTCCTGGGTCCTAAACCCTTAGCTCCTCTGCACTGACCAATTGGTGGCTGAGGAGACTGAGAATGTGTGGAGGTTAGGGTGGAGAGACCATGAAAGTTACTCCCATTTATGGGTAGGTCTCTGGCAGTGTACACATAGCTGAATGAGACCCAGTACACTTTCTAGAGGCTCAGATCTGGGGCACCCCAGTATGCTGGTAACTAACAGAATACAAGTACTTTGTCTGGAGAAAGGAATTTTGAGGGTGCTAGGGAGGAAATATCTATGTGAGTAGTCTTGCTGGAAGAAAAGGTTTTTAAGATGAGTCTCAAAAAATACGCATGTAGATGGGAGAAGTTGGAGAAAATACTGGTCATGAAGAGCTTTGAATCCTAGGCCAAGGATTTTTTTCCTGAATTCAGTAAGGATTGGGAGACCTTGTATTGCCAGGTGGCTGTGAGATGGGACATAGTGTCTGAAAGGCACCCAGGTGTACTGGGCTAACCAACAGTGATTTAGAAACCCTACTGTCTGGCATTGCCATCGGACTCTATCTGGTGTATTTAGAAGATGATATTTGGAGAGAGATATGCCTAGTACAGTTGTAATGCCAAAGTCTGTGTTTCCCTAACAAATTTCCCAAAACCAGCGTTAAGGTGGCTAGTCATTATTGTGACCCTCATTGTATCACCTCATTATTGCATGCAAACTAGACAGAGATAAAATGCATCAGTACCTGACTGTGGTGGTGGATACCTACACAGGTGAGAAAATTGTATAGAAGGAAATACAGGCACACACAAATGAGTACAAGACTGGGGAAACGTGAATAAGATGTGGTGGATTGTATCAATGTCAACATCTCAATTGTGTTATTATAGTTAAGACATTACCACTGGTGAGAGAAATGGGGAAAATGAACAAAGGTTTTCTCTGTATTGTTATTTTTTACAACTGCATGTGAATATTCAATTCTCTCAACAAAAATTTCAATTAAAAATGCATTAGTAAAATCATGCTTTGTAGAAAATGTGCTATCTCCAGTCACATTCCTCCTCCCTCAGTTACCCATATTTAGGGGATTCCTGGGGGCACACAAAATAGGCGGCATTATGTATCCTGGGGGCCCCAACTGGAAAGGAGAGCAAAGTGCCCCCAGGAAAAGAAGTCAACAGAACAGGAATTGCTTTGCTACTTCGATCTAACTGAAACTGCCGGTTACAATTACCCCAAATTTTAGACAGTTCTGACACAGTGGGTCAGCTTTATCCAGCTGTTTTCTGATTTACCCACGGAGTCTACTATGTCACTTCAGCGTCACTACCTCCAAAGGTAGGGTAAAAGTTATTCTATGTGTACATGAAGTTTATTCCACCCCGCCCCCCCCAAAAAAAGAGTGGCGTGAAATTGCCGGATGTAGCATTTAAAAATTTAGGGAGTTTTTACCTGACCCATTGCTTTTGAAAATTACAACTCGCAGGGATGAGTGAACTCGATTTCTTGAGCGACCCGGAGGAGACCGTGTTAGCAGGGCAGCATTATTACGAACTCCGCAATTATCCTTTCTTTGCTATGCTAAAGGTTTCCCTTTCCAACAGTAGGGCTGACTTCGACTTGAATGAGAGCCCTGAACTTTTTATAAACTGAAAAAGAGGGGAAGACATGGCAGGCTGGGAATCCGGCCCCGGGAAGGCGTCCACCGCGCTTGTGAACAACTACGTGAATTTCCAGAAGAGAAACTTCTCTTCCCCACACTTGCAGACTTCCGCCGAGTCCAGGAGCGCTCCAAGCGGCCGCCCGAGCTTCCGCGTCCCGGGACAGGGAAACTGAGGCAGGGCAGGAGCGGCGCGCGCATCTCCGGCCTCGGCGCCCGCCCCAAGGCAGGAACCCAGGATTCCAGAGTTCTCCGCGCCGCGTAGGCTCCTCCGAGGCGCCCTCCCCCCGGTCCGCCCCGCCCAGCTAAGGACAAAGCCCGGAGCCCGCGCCGGGAAGGGGCAGGGCGGCTCCCGCGCGCTCCCCGCTCCCCCGTGGGCGCGAGACTCCGCCCCGCCGCCCCTCCTGAGGGAGCCCGCGCGCGCCCCAACGGCTAGGCGGCCGAGCCGGCCCCGCCCCGAATCCCCATGACGTCACCGGCGGCGGCAGGCCCCGCCCCCGGCCCCGGGCGGCCGGCCGCATGACGTCACCGAGGCCCCACCCCTCCGGAGCGAGTTCGGTCCTGGCGTTCATTTCATTCCTGTCCTCATTCCGAACATTCTTAGCATCGCTCGCGCCGTGCCGCGCCGCCCGAGCCGAGCCGAGCCTCTGCAGCCGCCGCCGCGGCCCCGCCGCCCGCCGCGGGCGCCCACCAAGCACTTTGCAGACTCGCTTCCACCCTGCGGGCCAGTCCGCGCGGCGGGGCCCGGGCTCGGGGCGGCCGCGTCCGGGGACAGGCCATGCAGTGAAGCCCCCCCACCCCGTCCACCTTTGCCCGGAGCCGCGGGCAGCAGCCCAGTACGTCCAGCCGGCCCCGGGGCAGGAGCGGTGCTAGGCGGGGGGGGGGGTGGCCCAGCCCGGGGACCGGGAGCCGGGCTCCGAGCTGAAGGCGGGGGAAGCGGCGCCGAAGTTTGCCTCGGACTCGCCGGGCGCTGCGGCAGCTCCCTTCGCCGAGGTAAGTTGGCGCGCGGGGCTGATGTTGGGTGCGGGGGGCGCGCGGGGCGCCGGGGGCTGGGGGCCCGCGGCGTCCGGCACGGGCCGCTCTCTCTCTCCGGACTCTGCTTTGTGTGCGGCGGGCGGGCGGGCACGCGGAGGGCCGGGGCCGGGCCCCTGCGCCCGCCTCCCCGCGCCCCTTCAAGGTGAGCGGCCGGGCGCCGCCGCGGGAGTTGCCGGGACGCCAAGTTGGGCCGCGCGCTGCGGAGCCCGCGCGGCAACAGGCGGCCCTGGAGGCGCCAGGCCGGCCGCGCCCCCCGCGCCCCCCTCTCGCGCCCGTCTGCCTGCCCGCGCGCACACGCACACACCCTCGGGCAGTTTCCACGTTTTTCCCGGGGAAGTCAGAAGTTAGGAGCGAGCGCGGGCGGGGAGAGCCGCCGGCGCCTCCAGGGAGCCCGAAGCCGGCCCGATCACCCCACCGCGCCTCCCCAGGCGCTTGGGCCCCCCGAGGCCGGCCTGGGGGCTGCGCCGACTTGTGCTGCTGGCGGGGTTTCGCTCCTTCTTCTCAAAGATGAAAGGAGGCACGGTCGTCTTTGCCGCTTCTCCAGGACTGTTGCTGCCGCCGCCGCTGCCTCATTGCACATTCAAGTGGAAAATTTTCAGGAGTCAGCAGAAACATTGTGTCCAAAAAAGACTGAGTCGCAGTTACCACCAAACCCTGGAGGAGACTCTCCCTGGAAAACTTCCCTTCGGTAGGAAATACTGGGGGATTCGTTTGTTTATTGGAAGAGAAATGATCCCCAGGAGGGGAGAAAATCAGGGTGCATTTCTGCTCTTTGTTCGTAGCAGCAACATTTGTTTTGTTCTAAAGTCCAGAGGCCCGCTTTAAAGAAAGTTCAACTTATATGAGTTTCCTTTTTTCTTTTTCTTTTAATGTGTTTTTTATTTTTTTTTTAAACCGAAGCAACATTTTAAATGAGTTGAAAACAATGGAGGGGCTCACACCTCCCTTCTTTTTCTCCCACGAAAATAAATAAAATCCAGATAATTTTCTTTGCTTTTTAATTGTCTTTTTAAAGATTTATTTAAAGTTGAATGTCACTGTATAAAAATATTTATGAAACAATGAAATACCAGCCACCAGCATTTCTCAGGAGGCTTGTTAACTTCTCAGAAGCAAGTGGCTGCCTGTGATTTGCAGAAATGAAAATTGACCTCAGTAAGCACTGGAAACTTAGAGACAGATGATGTTCCAGGAGCGGGTAATGTAAAAAGGCCGTGTTTTAAAAACAGTGCTTTGGAGGAAGCCCAGGTCCTGGCACAGAAAGGTCTGCAAAACGTATCAGATTTCAAAATATTATAGTTTAAAAAATATATGTATTAAAAATGCTACAGATATTGCAAATGAGTAGAACACTGTCAGTTCTGGACAACCACGTGTTTCTTCCTCCCTACCCTTTGCCTTGATTGTTTCTGGAAGTTTAGGTGGTCTGATGCTTGGGGTGTGCTGGGTGCCTGCAGGTGGTTACCTGAATAGACAGATCCCTTCAGGAGGAAGTGATCCTGCTGCGTTGTCCGAGCAGGGAGTGGGCTCTGTTCTCTAAAGCTTGCAGTGAATTTTGGCTGGTGTTTTATGCATGGGGGCTTGTCTGCCAGGGTACTGTGGGGTGGTTTGGGGAACAGACCTCAGGCTGTGCCAAGTGCTTCACCCTTTCACTATTGGGTTTGTGCCCTTCTGTAAATAGCAGGATCTTTGAGCCCCAAGTACATCTGAATGCTTGTAAGGGCCAGACTTAGATCCAACTTTGGTAAGAATCTTTCCTTTTTAGATGGAAATAGTAGAATCAATTACAAAGTGACTCAGGAAAGACAAATGGATTAGTTGAACCTTTGTCAACAGTGAGGTTTTGAATTGTTGATTGTTTTTTAGGGGAAAGGCTTATTTTTCTAATCTCACTATTCCCATAAATGGTCACAGATATTTTTGTTTAGTATTTCTTTCTATGTGCAATTCTGTGTTGGACTCTCAGGTTTCAGGTTTTAAACAGAGTTTACAGTTCTTTTATTTGTTGTTGGTGTAAAAGAATGAGCTGATAAGCTGCATCCATTACTGGTTCTTGCCGATGGTATAAAAATGCCCATGTAGACCATTTTATTTTTACGTTAATGATTAAGTATTATTTGATTTGTAGTTTTAGGAGAATATCAGACTACCTTTCCTTCCTTCCTTCCTTCCTCCCTTCTCTCTCTTTCCTTCTTTCTTTCTTTCTTTCTCTCTTTTCTTCCTCTTTCTCTCTCTCTTTTTACAAGTTTGAAATAAAACCAGTGCGACACTTTGCCTTGACAGTAAGAGTAAAAAACTATTAAAGGAAAGAATTTTTGTGTAGATTCCTCCTCTATGTGATGTTTTATAAAGTAACAAATAGAACTCCATCCAGGAAACATGCCTGAGAGAGATTATTGGAGGATTTTTTTCTTCTTCTTTTCCCAAAACATAAACCAGGACTCACCATGGCATATACTTAATGAAATTTAATTTAAAGAAGGAGGACACGCTAACTTAGTTTGAGCCAGACTGAACTGAATTTCTCACCAAGAGGTGCTTCCTGGCATTGTGGTGCAGTGTGTGCCTAGGCCCCAGCAGCAAATTAATTATATGTAAGGGCTGCTGGTGGTAGGGGGTTGGGGGGCAGTCTGGGGAAAGTCAGCTTCCTCCTTTCTTCTTCTCTGCCCCTCCCCCTCTTTTGCTTTCTATAGAAAGAATTCTATATTCACATACTCACTTTGGGCACTGGTACCCCCCACTTTTTTTTTGGAAAAAGGACAAGCAAGTCATACGGAAAAAAATATTCGGGTTTTTTGCTGCTTGAGTTTCAGTCATTTATAAACAATTTTGAATTTTGCTGGCTCTGACAATACAGGACAGCAAGTATAAGAGGGCATTTCTTAATGGGAAAATTTGGTGGAATATACTTGTGTTGACATGGGGATCTAGATCATATTTGTTGTCACATTTTCAGTAGAAAAATGTGTAACGGCGACAGTTCGAGAATGTAGATCCCAAACGTTAGATAGGCCTTTGGAGGAATGAGCTGTGCCGTTAACAATATTTTAAGGTTTCTTGCTTCTGAAATGGATTGACCTGTCATACATGGCGGTGGGACAAGAGTTTGTGCACCTGTGGGGTTACTCTTCTCTCTAATCTCTTGTGTTATTATGTGTTAATTGTGAGCATAATTATACTGCCTGCAAATGATAATTGTAGTGTCTTATCACTCAAAAGGTTGGTGCAAATAACTGTGTGTATGATCCCATGTATGTAAAATGACCGTGCTCACATACAGACAGTAGGTAGATAACACTTTTAAGCTTGTATTTTAGGCATTTTATCTTGTTTCCAATAAAGAGATTGCGAAAGGAGAGAAAAAATATTGTGGATTGAAAGCTGTGCTTAGAAGTTGGATCTGTTTAGTGATAAAACTTTTTGGGTTTTTTCCAAAGACAGAAGAATACTGGCCCGAGCAAGTGTCCAGCTTTCTCTGTAGAACTGCAAGGAAATCAGAGCCCACCTTTCTGTTGATAAATGCGGGCATTACAGCTTCCTCTTGCGAGTTCAGAGACTGGAACTGCAGAGCGCTAATGGCCTACTTCTGAACTCGGCAAGAAAAGTATATTGTAAGCTTTGACAGACTCAGGCTGTGCTGCTGGGCTATTGGGGACTGACCGATGACTGGAGTAATCTCTTACAGCTGCGTGGCGCTTTTTCTTATTTTATCTGTAGAAGCCACAGATTACACTGTGGTGTTTAAGTTAGATCCCAAGTCATGTTTGAACAGTATCAGTGATATATTTTATTTTCTTGTTCACGAAGGTGATAAAATCAAGTAATTCAGGTCCATCCTAAGCACTTGATGTTTCAGGGTTGGGCTTTTTGACAAATACAAATTTCAACCCCCTTGTATCGCAATTACTGAATACTGAAATCAGGGAAGTTTGGGGCCTTCCCTCTTCTGGGGTAGTTTGTGGGATGCTAGAATATTTGGATCTAAATACTTGGAGTGTTTTGTTTTGTTTTTGTTTTTATTTATTTTTTGGCTGTGTTGGGTCTTTGTTGCTGCGCGCGGGCTTTCTCTAGTTGCGGGGAGCGGGGCTACTCTCCGTTGCGGTGCGCGGGCTTCTCATTGCAGTGGCTACTCTTGTTGCGGAGCACGGGCTCCAGGCGCGCGGGCTCAGTAGTTGCAGCACGTGGGCTCAGTAGTTGTGGCTCATTGGCTCTAGAGCGCAGGCTCAGTAGTTTTGGCACACGGGCTTAGTTGCTCCACGGCACGTGGGATCTTCCTGGACCAGGGCTTGAACCCATGTCCCCTGCATTGTCCTGTGGATTCTTAACCACTGTGCCACCAGGGAAGCCCATTTGGAGTGTTCCTGCATGGGTTTTTATAATTTGTTTCAAAGCTGTGGGCAGTTGAGAGTTTTCAATGTGTAAGATTGTCATCATAAGCTTCCTCGACACTCTCCCTTGTTTGAACTCACAGTGGAAATCCAACCATTTCTTCAGATACATTCGGGCTTTGTAGTGGTGCAGCATAAGAGAATTTTGAAATGTGTATTTATTTTAGTCAAAGCAAATGGATTTTCAGGAGTGTTTCTTACTGGGTGGGTCGCTTTCAGCTCTTAAGTTCTCCTTTTGTCCACTGGCTTTTTGCATGGTTGGGAGGATTCTCTGAAAATACTTTCCATAGTCTGGGAGTCCTGCCTGGCTAACTGTGAAACCACTGGTCTCTCTTCTGATTGGATAAGGGGTGGGGGGAGTTCCTAAGAGGCCGTCTTGTCTACTTTTGTGGCAGGCCCAGGGAGGAAGGCTCTATCCTGGCTGTATTGCCACTAACCCCCCCCCCCCCCCCCCCCCCCCCGGTATTAACTATCCTGATGCAATGCTTCCTGCCCTTTTCACATTAGTTTTTAAGGCTGTGTCCTAGGATTTCATTAATGGTTTTAGTATGAGGAGCAGGGCCCAGCATTGGAAAAGGGGTTTAAAAGAAAAAGCCAGTTTATTGATGAACAAGTTAAGCACCACCATTGTCTCCATTGGGAAATTCTGGTTGCTTTGAGGCATCTGACAGGTTTAGATGTACGTGTAAAGTGACTGAAACATTATTGGCGGGGGTAGATACAACAATGGCGAGTGCTGTTGTTTTTACATATAAACTGAAAAACTGCTGTTAATGGTGGGAAATGTTAATTATGTGAGAACATATTGAACTTATATTCTCTGGCATGAACTTTTAAAAAAAATGCATGAACTGTGCTGCTTTTTTATAAGCACAGCTTTCTAATTATCATAATTCAGTTCAGCTCCGCTCTTGGATGGAGTTCAAGTGCAATCTCAATTTAACTTGAAAGGAGGTTTTTTTTTTTTTTTTTTATTTTAACTGAGAATGTTTAAGAAAATTTGAAAAGTTCATCCAAGAATGTTGTCTGCTTAGGTGTGGTTAATTGGGGGGATGAAATGAGTGGCTTTCTGTAATAGTTAATTAGATCTGAATATTAGGAAAGAGGCTTTTTTTTTTTGCTTTGTACTGTATCCAAACCTGCATCTTGTGCTTTTTTTCATAACCAGATGCTATGTGTTGTTGAGTTCTCTTTGAAAACCAGTGTCTTTTCCCTGATAGTAAACTAAATAGATATTCTGTTACCATCAATGATATAATCTCTGCAAAGATAGGAACCTGTTTTGAGAGAGTAGAAAGAAAGAAATGCAGAAATCTTATGAATTCATTTGCCAAAAATCACTGTTAATCTTTTATACCACCCAAGACTTCAGAAGGTGATATCCTTATGTGGTCATACTTAATGGCATTTTGTAAAGGGAGTCATCTTTGACAGCATTCATTCCAGTGTCCTTTACATTTTCTATGACCTTAGTGTTTTTTCAAAAAAAAAAAAGAAAAAGAAAAAGTTAATGAAGCCCAGGCGCCAAATCCTCTGTGGAATCAGTTTTAATTGGAAGAAAGAACATCTTCAGCTGGACCTTCCGACTTTCGTCCAGTCTGACTTCTGCTAAAATGCAGACTTCTGCCCGCGGAAACCAAATGACTTCATTTGCTCTGGCACTTAAGAGTCGAATTCACTTCCCTGGTGGTGAAATAAAAGGAGCCAAGTGTTTTAAATAGCCACTCCCCGAGGCCCGCCTGCCCGAGTGTTTTGAGAAAAGCGCATTGTCTGCTTGCAGCTCTAGCTGGGAGCTGGCCTGGCTCTCCCTCCCCCCCACCAGACAGCTCCGTTTCTGAAGTTGACATCTGGTTTTCTCTCTGTTCACCTGATGTATACCCACACACGTGCGCACATGTGGCGTGCTCGCATGTGTCCTGCAGGTAACACAGGTCTTTGACATTGAATGTGTGTGTGTTTCAAGTCACTCCTGGGATAGGGGGAGGCTCACAGCTAATAGCACAAAATAAAATGTAAACACAGTAGCCGCCCCACATGCCGCTGCTGCTGGGTTTCTGTCCGATGGTGCTTTCTGGGTAGGCGTGCCTATTGTTGTGGCAGCAACAGGCGGCAGAAGTTGGGGCACCATATGGCGGATGTGGGCCTCAGATAAGCTGTCTGGTAATTTAGCTCATCAATAGCATTTTGATATGCTTCATTTTCAGATCACCCATCACCGTGGCTGGGGGTATCTTGGGGGCTGATTCCGAAACCATTGAAACCTCTGTGAGCCTATGCTTCCTTTGGTGGAATCTCTTTCAGCCCTTTCTCCTTCGCTGCCTTTTCATTTCTAAGCTTTTGGGAGACAATGGTGGTTGGTAAGAGTTAGAAAGAGCTACATCAGCTGAGGGAACCTTCAACCCCGTCTTGAAATCTGGAATGCTTAGAAGACCTCATCAGGTATTTCCATTGACAGAAAAACAGAAAACAAGCTATTTAATAGCGTTTCATACTGGCAGAGCCAAGAAATTCCCATAATTCAAAATTTGCTTTTGTTCTAAATACTGGGAGGATAAGACCAATATGGTTCTTATTTTGACAAAATGTTTCTAGTTTTGTTGTGCATTAAAAATACCTCCCTAATTTTCTTCCACCTTTCATCAAGTGCAAAAATGATTAATATCTATGTAACTGAAAATCAGAGGAAGTATTATCTGTGATTCGGAGGCAAAAAGCAGCTTCCTTTATGACTAGGAATTCTTAAAGAGGGAAATGCTTCTAGAACATCTCTACTCAGATGTTCAGTGAAGCTGAAGCAAAACTAAAATCTCTGCCACTGGTGAATCGACCGGGGGACTCCTGCCTTGAGTTGCTAGGACCATTTCAGGGATTCTGCACATAGTAGGTGGATTAGTGGAAATTTCATGATGTGCATGCCCATGTGCTTATCAGCCATGTGAATCTCATTCAGCAAACATTTGTGTCCCTGATGTGTGCCAGGCACTGGGGAAGCCAGGGTAAGACTGTCTGTCCCTTTCCCCACCCAGCCTCTCTGCACACTCTCAGTCTCCTTTCCAGGCCTCCCACCTTTTGAGTTTGGGGTTTCTAATTCTTGCTGCACAGATCTGTTTACGTGGCTAGTGCAGGATGGTTCTGACTCAGACCCAGGGCAGCCTCTTTCCACGCCTGTCCTAGGGAGTCTCTGGCTCACCAGTGATTCCCGCCTGAGCGTGTGCATCACAGCCTCCATGGAGCTTTCCACAGACTGGGTATCAGCCCTGGAGCCTTAGGAGGGCTGGGATAGGTGCAGTGTTTCTGTATTTCTAAGAGACCCCAGAGTGGTGTCCACCTCTGATTGGGAATTATTACGCTAGGTATTCTAACTTTTATCCTCAGATGGAATCAGGCTAAATTTGCCTCCTAACTCTAAATGGGATTTTTCCTGTATCTGTGAGGTGATGTACCTAGGAGCATATACTGAATCTCTATGGAATTCACTAAGATCTTTTTGGTTGGTTTTAAAGATACGGCTACACAAAAATGCGCAGGAGAAGCAATACAATGAGCAGAACCGCCTTCTCCGTGCTCAGCACACATCTGTTTCCCCTTGGGAAGGTAGCAGTTGTTTCCAGATGTGATTATGGAGGTGAGCCTCAGGCTCCCTGGCAAGGGGTTTGAGGACTAATTCCTGCCTGGCTGTTTACAGAGATAGTTTTCATTTTTGAGTAGTGGGGATCTTCACAGAGGGTCTCATGTGGTGCACCTTGATATTGCAGAGTGAGGGCATAGGAAGGGTGATCGTGACAGCATCCCAGAGATGAGCATGGTTTTGCTGCTGATAAACCATACTCGGCTTTTTATTCTTTCCTTTCTTCTGTCTTCCTTCCACCTTAGGCACTTTGAAATCTAGGGGTTCCCAGTTTTGCATAGAACTGTTACATTGAAACATTTGCAGGGGTTCCTGTGTGCCAGGGATTTGGTGATCAGCCAAGGGTGGTCAATGAATGGCCATCAGTAAAACACCCCTGCAGAGTTTCCAATTTAGCAAGGGAAACAGGCGTGTGAAGAGATTAAAGAGATCATCACAATCCGGTGGGGAAGCTGTGTTTTTCATATTTCATGAGTTCCAAGGTGCAGTTTTTTTCCCCCACATTTGAACATTTCGAAATTAGGATGTGTCCTGCAATCATGGCTGGCCAGGTGGTGGTCATGACCCATGTTGCGGTTGCGTACACTCATCACAGCCTGCAGAACAAATGCAGTGGAGAGGAAGAAAATTCCAGAGTCAGTCGCCAAGCGTTCCTAAGAATGTATTTGATGTCGCCAGTGCTCTTATTGACACAGAGGGCAGTACTGTGTGGAAAAGCATGGATATTGATCTCTCTGAGAAGTTGTTTTAGTGTATCTTACCCAATTTTGTTTGCTTATATAGTTTCCTTTTTATATCTGCATAAGATTGCCATATGATAAAGTTTCAATATTTATAAAATACAGTTTCTAAGTGATAAGGCCGTGCTCTGGCAATGTGTTTCTCAACAGTATTTCTTAGAAATAAAATCCTACTGCATTTAACAATCACTGGTGTCTTAGAGTTGATGAAATGTTGATGAAACTTGTTTGCATCTCTTTCCAAAAGGATCTGGGAGATTATACATCATTGACGAGTTGCTTTGAGGGAGTGGATTGGGAAGGGGAGGGGCTTTCATTTTTACACATTTGTAGTTTTCAGGAACATACATTTTCTTAGGTAATATCAGAATAAAGGGAAAAAAAAAAATCCAGTGTGGTAGGTGCTCATGATATATCCAAAGAGTTGTGTTGCCCAGTGGTGGGGACTAAGGACACCTTTGTAGAGGAAGTGATGTTGGAATTGGGCCTTGAAGGGAAAGTGGTTTTTTTAAATTTTATTATTTTTGCCAGATGCCGTTTTGGGATTAGAGTGGGACTAAGTTGTTAAATAAACAAACATCTCCCCCATCCCCGAAATACTCTCCAGAGTAATGAACTCAACCCTAAAATACTAATAAAGAAGTTTCATTGCCAGTCGTGAGCCGGTATAGATCTAAAACTTGGCTATGAACAGTTAATGAAAGAAGCAAAAGGGAGGGAGGGGACTGGTTGTGGGGAGCTGGAAGCTTCCTGATTCTGGTTTGGAAAAAGGCAGGATAATAACGTAGGTTTAAAAGCACAGGTTTGGAGTCGGACACACCTCAGTGAGACTCTTGGCTCAGCCACACTTGTTCTGTACCCTTGGACAAATTACTTCCTCTCTGAGCCTCGGTGACCCCATCTGTACATTTTAATAGAATGCCTCCTGTGTGCCCGACACATAATACATGCTCAGCACACAGCAGCTTCATGTGCTGTCTTGTACACCAGGTCTCCCTGGATTTCCTGCCAGGTCAGCCTGGACGTTGACTCTCGAAGAACACCCGAGGCTGAAGCAGTTGCTAAGAAGAGCCAGACTTATGGTCTCAGGCAAATGATGAAATCCAGGAGAGGTGAGGCATCCCATAAAGTCCTAGACCATTTATCTCTTTGAACCACGCTTCCCTGATTCATAAAGTAGAGGAAATCCATCCGTAAATACGCAATATCTGAGGTCATTCCGTGCCAAATGGTAGTACCAGTTAAATGGGAATGCTTCCGAAGATGGGTAGCATGGTGCACCTATATCCTCTCGAAAGGAAATGTCTTCCTTAGGTTCTTGCTTGGAAGCCACTCTCCCAGCTTTGGGATTGGGTTCTGAAAGTTCTTTTCCAAGGTGGTTGTATGGAACTCATCTTTTCATAGAGAAGCTATGCTCAAGGCCCTGGACCTGTTGGTAAAGCCATTATTGAGGAATCCCTGCTGGAGTTCTGAGGGCATCAACTCTGGGTGTGAGAGAACAAGAGGCAGAGAGGTACCTCCCCCTACCTTTGCTGGCCTAATCGCACCTCTTAACCTGTTTAGAGGCAGGCTGCTTAACTTCTCTGTGCCCTTAGTTTCCTCATCTGGAAAATGGGCTGGTGTGTTACCCACTTTGAAGGGCTGTGATAATATGTAGATAAGAGCTAGCTCAGTAGGCTAGAGCTGCAGGTGTGACTGCTGTCAGACTTATCCTGTTCCTCCAAGTACTCCAAGCTCTGGAGTTAAATCTCTGCCCCTCTCATCAGATTCCTTTCTCTGGGCCTTAAATATAATTCACACTCAGTGTGAATGGCAGACCATCTCTCTGCCAGTGTATTTGCATATTTTAAGAGAATGTTTGTTAGTCCAAGATGAGTGTCTTAAGTTGGGTTAGTACTGAGGTACTTCCTGGGTAGATGAGCTGAATCCTTTCTGGAAGCTGGTGGGTAGAAACCTGTGTTTTCAAAGCCAGAGGCCCTAAGCTGGTCTTGCCCCACTTGACACCCAGGAACGCTTCAGGGTGTGTCCATGTCCCCGTGTTTTCAGAGCGGGGCCACTCCCAGTGACTGGTTTGAGCAGTTAAGACTGCTTTGTGTGAGCCTGGGCTGAGGAACACCTGCATTTTTGCTCACGTCTTCTTAACCAGGGTATATAGAACTGTGTGTTAATCTGGTTTCCTAGTTTAAATTAAAAATTGAGGTTAAAAATTGTTAAGAGAGGGGAGTAGACTAGTTGGGAAATAAAGGCTTTTAGAGGCAGGCAGACTGATAGTTGAAGAGGGGAGAAAGGTAGATTTAAAAAAAAATGGTTTACAACCTGTGAATCTACTAAAAGTCACTGAATTATACTTTTAAAAGGGTATGTGAATTATATCTCATAGAAAAAGATGAAGCACGGTACTCCCAGCACTCCTCACACGGTGAGTACATTTGTTTTGCTGGCCAAGTGATTTAAGATTGATATTCAGAGCAGTGACCTAGTAATAAGAGTTTACATCTCTGCTAGTTGACTGGTTTTAGTGCGGAGCCTAAAGGTATCCATTAGAAGTATCTACAGTGGAAGGTTTTTTACTTAAGAAAGAATAACTTCAGTAATGTGGGATGACTTTCTCCTTAATGATAAACGTTGACCATGTTAACTGCCCGTATGGCTTACAGTTTAAACAGCCTGTGAACTAAATCATAAAAGATAAATAAACTAGGAGATCACGAGGGAGAGAGACCTGGAAGGCACGTGAGGCCACAAGTTAAGTATCGAATCTGATTTAAGTTGATTTAAGATGGGGAAAAGTTGAACCCAGCATAGGTTAATTTATACCTCGAATTTCAGGTTCTACTCTGCCCATTTCCTTCTTTTTTCTTTTTTTTAAACATCTTTATTGGAGTATAATTGCTTCACAATGGTATGTTAGTTTCTGCTGTATAACAATGTGAATCAGCTATACATATACATATATCCCCATATCCCCTCCCTCTTGCGTCTCCCTCCCCCCTGCCCATTTTTTTCTTAATTTTAACTTTTAATTTATCGCTGGGTCCTCCTACCAGATGCGCACTGTCTTCCTCATAATAACTGTTTGTGGTAGTTTTTATCCACTTGTATTTCTAAAGGATTGTTCTCTACCATTCCTTGTGGCTGTGTAACTTCTGGCCTGGTGCAGTCCTGGTTTGGGCTGCTTGTGGCGCAGCCCTTAATCGCGCCGCGCCCTCTTTTACTGTCAAAATGTCCCAGTTTGCAAGATAAGTGATATGGTCATCCTACGAATAGGAACTGTTGAGGAAACTGGCTGACTCCTTTTAATTAAGCAGAATAGAGAGAAAAATCTCAAGCAGGAGACTTTTGAGGTGCCCTGATATTGAGCTCATAACAGTGTTATTCTTGGAGCGTCCCAGGCTGTTTCTGAGCTTCAATAGAGAGGAGTTTCAGAGAACAACTTTTCCTATAAACCTGTGCTAGTTTCAACCAAATTGTTTCAAACCCTCTGCTATTCTGTGGATCAGTTCATAACGAATTAAAAAAACAATGTCTCATCATTCATGGGAATGATTCAGCACTGGTTCATTTCCTTTGGGACTTGCAAAGTTCAATTTGGAAGTTTTTCCCAGTGGAATTCTGAAAGCTTTGTACTGTGTAAAATTTGGGGATTTCGGATTACAGATTTTAAAACCTGTAGTCTTGGCGCTCTTGACGTTCTTAGTTTCAAACTTGCTTATCTTTGTTGTTTGGGAGACTGTAATGATGTCCTGTGATGTGCGGAAATACATTGGACCAGGTATCCACAGGGGATTGGTTCCAGGACCTCTGCAGATACCAAAATCCTCGGATGCTCAAGTCCCTTATGTAAACGGTGTAGTATTTGTATGTAACCTACACACATCCTCCAGTATACTTTAAATTATCTGTATAGATTACTTATAATATCTAATACAATGTAAATGCCATGTGAATAGTTGTAAATATGGTGTAAACACTAAATGTAAATAGTTACCAGCTTGTGGCGTATTCAAGTTTTGTTTTTTTTGAACTTCCTGGGATTTTTTTTTTTTTTCTAAAATATTTTCGATTCGAGGTTGGTTGAATGCGGATTTGGAACCTGTGGATACAGAGGGAAAATGGAGTGGAATCTTAGAAATTTTTAAGAAATTGTAGTACTTTGCCTAAAACCAAAAATAATTGTAATGACACTGCTCAATTCCAGGTGATTCTTTTAACAACACTATTCATTTAGTTATTTTATCATGTGCTTTAGGCAGTAACCTGGGCAGGTGTTCAGTTTGAAAGAATGGCTTCTGGCCTTTGCTGTTGAGAATTGGGAGAACTGTTTCCTTGTTGGGGTGGTTCACTGGGAGAAGGCATTTGAGGGTCTTCCCAGGGCTGGGATCTTGGTCCCTCCACTTCCAGCTGTGTGGGTTGGATAGCCCTTGGTCTTGGCTCTCCCTGTGACCTTGGGCAAGTCACTTGAAAATCTTTGCTTTCCCTTTCTGGGAAGATGATCCAGGCTGCTTTTGAGCCGAGCTTTAGATTAAAGAGAGAAAATGTGAGAGCCTTAGGCCGAAAGGTCCTGGAGCAGTGTTGTAATCTGAGTCATCCCGTCCACAACCCCACACTCCCTTCCCAAAGCGGGTTTTATGGAGGAGGAGCAGTACTGCTGAGTCTATTCCATAACTCTTCTCTCAGTTGTGCTAATTCCCAGGCCACCCTGGGAGAATTTGGATAAGAAAGGAAGGCTGACAGGCCAGGTTCTGTCTTAAGCCCATTCTTCAGCATTACCTTAATTTAAACCTGAGAGCTTTATTTGTGGTTGAAGAAAGTGAATCTCAGAGAGGTTTAGTAACCTGCCCAAGGTCACACAGCCAGTGCAATGGGGACCAAAATTTGAAGCCAATTCCTAGATCTGTGTGACTTCACGGCTGCCAGGCTAAAAAAGACTGCATATTAAGTCACCTGTGGCATTTGAATGGTGTTTAGATTGTGACATTGAAACAAAGGTACACTTCCCCTCTTTTGGTGTATTTGTGCAGAAAAGGCAGACTACTTAACACTCTATTTTGTTTTGTGTTCTTGGTGGCCCATTTTACTCTATTTTCAAAACAAACCTGTGGCTAAGGTCCTAAGATGTTAGGTGTGACCCACTCAAGCCTTTCCTAGGGGAACTGCCCCACCCTAGTCGTTCATCTTCTTGAGAGGGGGGGGCAAGATTCACCTCTCCCCTTTGGTGTCAGTCTTCAAAGACTGTGGGGACCCAGAACGCCTCACCTCTCAGACTGGTTATATGAAAATGAGAGGCTCTCTGGGGGCTGGGTTGATCTAAACTGCTCTATAGGTGTGTTGGGGGCTCTGGCAAGAAGCTGATCTGGTTTGGAAGCCTGGAACTGGACCTGCCAGTTTATCTGGTTTTCCTTTGGAATGTGCTCTTGTTGGCCTGCAGGCAGAGTAAGTTAGCCCCCTCTACCACCCTGAAGGCCTGGATATGGAAATGCCTTCATGTTGGGGGTAGGGTTTTTAGGTAGATGACCTTTGGGAGTACTTGGGAACAAGGGAGATGGGGTGAATTTCTCCCCTCCCCACCCAGGTGACCAGCTGGAAAATATGTTTTAGGCAGTGATGTGTGATGGACAGTGGCAGGGGCAGAAGGGAAAAGAAAGTTAACTGCTTTCTTCAGAGCCCTTAATAATCAGGTCTCTGAAATAGACAGGCAGGGACTTTGAAATGGGATTGCTAATGGGGTTGCTACCCATCTTTGATGTCATGGTTGGTCTTTAGTGGAAGGTTGTGGGATAGTTGATACTGTCTTACTCTTGTTCACCTAATTCTGCTGACTCTGGGCCAAAAGGGGTTGGGGCACTGATGGCCAGTTTCTAGGACTTGTGCTCCTGTCTTCCCCTCCTTCCCTGTCCTGGTTTGCCCCCTTCTTAAGAGTTGTCATATATTTCCCAGTGCCTTTTGGGTACCTCTGCTGTTAGCCATTTTGGTGTTGCCCTAACGTTGTGTAGATCTCTCTCGTGCTATATATATTAAGCAAATATAAAAGCATGGCTTTGAACTCAGACCCAGGTTCCAGTCCCAGTTCTGCTTATTGGCTGAGAGGTCTTGGGGAAAATTATTTAATCTCTCTGGGCCTCTGTCTCCTTATCTGAAAAATGAAAATAAAAAGGATAAGTAAAATATGATGGAATATGGCGAATGGCCCACAGTGAGCTTCTCCATTGGTTGCCCCAACCCATTCTGAAGTCTCCTGCTTCCTCTGTCCTCCGGTTCTCTGTCCAAGATCCTGAGGGTTTTGTCCTAACCAGAATGGACCAGTCTGACAGGAGCTCATTTATTTGCTTTTCCATCTTCCTCCTTTGGGTTTAGTTTTAAGCTTTTTTCCAGCTTCCCTTCTTGCTGGATTTCCTGCTCTGTTGTTTTTCTCTCTTCAGGCAATTTCCCTTTTGCTTTCATATTTTCACACACACACAGCCACACAGACACACACACGTGCTGTCCGCTTTTTTCACCCTTTCTCCTCTGCTTTTATCACTTTGAGATCTTAAAGAGACTGCCCCTTCAGTTTCCTAGGTTTCACCAAAAATGGTCATCAGCAAAGCACCACTTCTTGGTTCTGCTGTCTTTCACATTGGAGAGCATCGGATCTCTTTACTTAGGGAGTTACCGGCACTTCCGGTAACTATTTTGAAAAGACATAACTCATCCTGATTCTCATTACATTTTTGAATTTGTGGAATTACATACATTTCTTCCACTTACCTGTTTGACCTTGGGCAACCTCTTTATTTTTTTTGAACCCCAGTTTCTCACCTGTAAAATGGACATAGTAGTGCCTTTCTCATGGGTTATAGTGAGGGTTAGCACGATGCCTGGCAGAGTATCTCATTAATGTTATCTGCCGATTATAATTACGGCTGTGATTACATCACCCAGTAGCCATGACTTAGAGTGCCAAGTATCTCTTCTCTTAGCATCTTTCTGTCTTTTTGAAGGAGGGGGACAGGAGCAGTGCCTTATTTTTATTTATTTTAGATTTTCAAAATTTTTATTATGAAAAGTTCAGTATAGTAGAGGGCAGTGAACGTCCCTGGACCATCATGACTTAGCAACAATCATCACCCCGTGGCCATTCTTGTTTCTTCTAAATCCCTGGTTCCTTTTCCACTAGATTATTTTGAAACAATCACAGATGTCATACCATTTTATCTGTAAAGGTTTAGTATGTATTTTAAAAATATAACTCTTTTTAAAAAACACCAACTAATATCATCACGCCAATATTTTAATAATAATTCCTTAATGTAAAATATCTAGTGGCTCTTTAGTTTTCCTTGATTGTCTCATCAGTGTTTTCCCATAGTTGGTTTGTTTAAATCAGGGTCCAAACAAGATCAAAGGTTATCTTTGGTTGTTCTGTTTCTTAAAGCTCTTTGAAGTTCTCTTCCCTCCTTTATTCCCCCTTGCGGGTGATGTGTTTATAAAAGCCTGTTTCTCTTGTCCAGTTTCGCTCATTCTGGATTTTGCAGTTGCATTCTCTTAGTGCTGTTTATCATGCGCCACTATCCTCTGTATCTCCTATAAATTGGAATTTAGACCTAGAAGCTTGGTCTGTTTGAGGTTTAATGTTTTTTGTTTTTTAAGGCAGGAATATTTCATAACTAGCAAGCCACCAGGAGGCACGTGGTGTCCAGTTGTCTCTTTCTTTGTGTGTTAGCCACCGATTTATGATCTCTGCCTGTATCTGTTGTTTCATATGGGCTTCGTAAACTGGTCATATTCCAGTCCTCTCGTTCCTACTTCATTTATTAGCCAAAATACTCTTATAGAAACTTTCTGGCATCAATTGTTTGGTTAACCTGGCATATAGTTGTACAGAAAAGGCAGGTATGTGGTTTCTTTTGTTTGTTTGAATATCATTATGCAATCGTGGATTTAAAATTGTTGGATGTTTTTGATTCCGTGTAGTTTCCTCTTCTTATTGATGCTCAAATTGTACAATCTTTGGGCAGTGGGAGTTTTGGCTCCTGTGTCCTTTTGATGTGACCCTTATTGATAGCAGCTTCCTTGCTATCCTGTGTCTTGTTTTGTATTCTTGGATTTAGAATGAACCATTTCTGCAGAGCTTGGTTTCTTTTAGTGGGAAATGCTATTTCAGAGCTACAACTTGGGTAGGGTCTCTGTCACACACCCCTCGCCCCCCTCAGAAATGGATCCCACCTATCATGTCAACTTTTTGGTCCATGATAAAAACTTTCCTTGCACACTTGTCTCATGTTTGGCCCCTTTGGCTCTCCTTCTGCCATGTCCACTCTTGTGCTTGTCGTCATGTCCTTTTCTCCCTTACGAAAAAGGCCAAACTGAAGAATTCCCCCAGGACAGTTCATGGCTTGACTCTCATCTTGAAGGCCAAAGCTCACATTAATTTAGGCTTCACAGAAGACTTTAATCATTGCTTTCAGTTCTGTCTCCCTGATGGTTTGTTCTGCGCCTTGTTTAAATAACCAGAAGGTGAGAGATTCCTTATCTTATTACCACTCTGAACCATTCAGACTGCAAGCTATATTTTGATGATATTGTTGGGGTCAATTTACACACATGTGTTTGAATAAATACTGGTTGAATTAAGTTTTGTACCTTTCTCTTCTAAAGTGTTTAAAATAGAATATATTTAATCTCTCACTCATTTAAAGAATTTATCACTAATACATTATTTTTATAAGCTAAAAAATTTTAAGGCTCTGTAGTTTTAGGCAGCTTTATGCACTGGAGTCCTAGATGGGACACAGCTATTCTGCTGTTGTGGGAATACAATAGTAAGCCTTTAAGTCTAAAATGAGTGTTTTTTGTTTAATGAGTCTCCTATTAGACTTATTTTTAGTAATTTCTGTCTTTGCTTTTTGGAAATTGTTTGATGCCCATGTTGGTGCATCACAGAATATGCACTTAGGCCAAAAGAAAATCTCATTTTAAATATATCTACAGTGCTCTCTTCAGAGGTTCCATTCAGGCCTGGAGTTTCAGTTTCAGTAATACTTTTTTGTTTTGTTGGTGAAACAAAGCCGTATGCGTTCACAGTCCAGCCAACACAGCCTCACAACAGAATGAGTGAGTAGTACTGAAATTATCATCATTCATGACATCCCTGAGAAATTAACCAGCATCCTGTCCTGTGAAACTTTGTATACTCATTTAATATCCGCACCACACCCCTTCCCACCGCCGCCCCCCCCCCCCTTTTTTTTTTTAAGGCAGTAAGCTTCATTTAATGGTTCCTCTGTGTTAAGGAAAGTACAGTAGAGTAGGGGTTTATTCCCTTCCCCTTCCTCCAGGGGCACAGAGAGAGGGTGAGGAGGCCTATAATTTACAGGCGGGCCTCTGTGCCCCGAGGTTAAACTCGTTTCACAACGGGAATTTTCTTTATGGTCCTGTGGCTACCTAACACAGGGGAGGCAAGTGGTAAAAGCTACCAAAGAAAAGCTGGACTGGAGCCACTGACGTCATGTCAGTAAATCTGTTGGAGGAGCCCAGCTGGGCAGCGCCTGTCAGGCAGCCCTTGCACCTTGGCCTTGCCTGGTCAACTGGTCTTACTGCTTCTTCCATCCCCCATGGCCCCCCTCCCCCCCCCCAACCCCCGCCATTTTTGTCTTCTTTTCCCCCTTCCCTCTGTGTGACTGGACTGGTGTTGAAACCTGTAAACGGTTTGAAAGCCACCCCTGAAACTGGTCCTGTTCTTAATGCCCCTAGGGGGAGGGGCAGGGAAAACCCAAGGATTGGTGGGCCAGGGAGGCTTGAAAACTTTTCGCTAGTGGGCTTTCTTGATGATGAATGAATCTGTGGGGCCGTCACGGAGCGCAGCTAGAGGTGCCAGCTTCTGACTCTACTTTTAGAGAGTTTTGCTTTTCAGGACTGATGTGCGTGTGTGTGTGTGTGTGTGTGTGTGTGTGTGTGTGTGTGTGTGTGTGGTGTGTGGAGGGGGGAAAGAGAAGACTGGTTAGAGGATGGGTGGAAATACTGAACTGCAGTCTTCCTGTAGAGGATGATTTAAGAGAGTGAGTTCCACCATGAGTCCTTTATTACCCATTACTCATTGGTCAGCTAACCCTGAACTCTCCCTGGTTTGCAACTGTAGCAGTTAAATTTAGAGCTACATGCTGCTTTCCATCTTGGGTATTTAGAGTCACAACCCCAGATGCGCCTGAATTAAAATATTGCTGTGCTAAATCTATTTTTACATCTAGGGGAATGATATCTAAAAATAAACCTCATCCCACCTGTTATTCACTTTTGGGAAGTTTGGATGCTATCAAGTCACAGCCCACAGATTAGGCTTTTGATCATGGCTTCAAATGTGGTGTCCACATTCTGCTTTTCCTGCCCTTGGTGTGATGTTTTCATCGTTTCATTAACCATTGTCCTCCTGTTTATTTTGCTGTGAATAGTCATTTGCAAATAAGAGTGAAGCATAGGTTCAGATTGGTTTTCAAGTTCCTGAGTCTTAGGGTCAGAAACGTATTAAAAGCAGTATCTTATCCATGAATCATTAGATGAGTCAGTTCCTGAAACCACTACAAGCCTCATAGTTCTTGGCTACAAGCAAAAGCAGGAAATCCAGGCTTCAATAACTTCCTTTCCCAGTCCTGGCTATAGTCGCATTGGTGGTTAGGTTCTGCTGCCTGCCTTTGTAAGTGGTAGAAAGATGTATGTCTGAGGAACAAAGACACTCAAGTCAATTTACTGAAACTGTTTATAATTTGTGGTCTTGCTCTGAATGTCAGGCTGCATTGGCATACCCTGCCCCGCGCAACTCAGCCAGAAAAGACAGCTGGCTGGGTCCGCTGAGGTGCCCCCAGAAATGCACAGGAAATGTTTCAGGGAGCTTTAGTTAAGCGTCCAGTGAATCCTAAAACTTGAGGGCATGCAAGCAGACATTAGGGGCAGAAAGCTCTGGAGTCCATATGCATAGCTGAAGTATCAACTTCTTTTGTTTTGCTCGCCTAGTCGGGATGTCAGAGGAGGGAGAGAGAGAAAGAAAGGGAAGGAGGGAGGGAGGGATGGAGGGAGGGAGAGGAAAACACACGAGTGCCAGCCCGCCCGAGCTCTGGCCTGGCTCTCTTGCTCTTGCTTTTTCTTGCAGTTTACTTCCTTATGTACAGGGTCTTTTTTTTTTTTTTAATTCCTTTTGCAGTGTTTCAGGCCAGTCTTACTGACTTCAAAATCAATTTGATAACTCTTTTATTAAATATTGTAAAGAGTGAGGGAGAAACGTGAAATGCTGCCTCCCAAAGTCATGGGTCTCCACACCCTGTATGTATTTATTCTCTTTTATGAGCAGCACCCCCCTTGTTTGCCTTCATAAGTGGGGGCAGACTCAGGCTGGTGTCTCTCTGCTGCTTTACGGTTTGCTGGTGAGTTTATGAACTTTTTCCATCTTAAAAAAAATTAAAATTGAGTGTGATACGTTTTCAGTTATTAACTCTAATGTTCTTCTCCGATGCTAATTGGTGTTGGCCAGCTGGGGGATTTGAGAAAGTGGGACTGAAACTAGACTTTTTTCCACTAGGTTTACATGGAGTCATTGGAAGTTCTGATAGGAGTCTAAAAATAGAGTGGGTAGACAAACCCTGTGAAAAAGATGAGGAAACAGAAGAGAAAAATGAACCGATGAGCAGTCACATATTGATGCCGTCTTTTAAACTGAGCTTGTTTCCAATTCATAGTTAGCGATGGCTCAGAAAGGTCAAATTCTATTTCAGCCTTTGTAAAGGATAAAGTAAAAGCAAATGAAAAAGTTTGCCTGCCTTCTTAATGAAGCCTGGCTGATTCAGGGCACAGCCAGGCTGGTGGGTGCCACTTTGTTCTTACTTGTTGTTTGTATTTTGTGTTTGGGTAACTCTCTATTCAACTTCAGTCTGAGCTGAGAGGTTCTGATGAGTTTTTGAGAAAATTGGGCTCATCTTCATTTCAGAGGTTGGACTAAGAGTCATAATATCTGACTTTGGTTTTCCAGATTTCAGGCTTGTCCAAAAAAACCCGTTAGTCCTAGGTGAGTTTATTAGGAAATCACTGAAAATATATTCCCCTTATTAATGTGTGAAGAGTAACTGTCTAAACTTGGAAGAGATTTTTTTCTTATGTTGTAAGAGATACAAACCCAATTATTTTTATTTGTCCTGCATTGATCTGAGAGTTAATTTCTTTTTAATGTAGCTTTCAGGCTGGGAGTGCAGATTGAATCTTGAATTGCTTACCCTCTCTGGACCAAGTTGTTCAGGCTCAGGGATTGATTCATTAATTAAAATCAATGTAAATGGATTTGTAAGCCTCCTGTAACAGATTATCTTATTAGCAACCACACAGAGCAGCCCATGATCTGGGAGGAATGTGATTGTTGCCCTAGGTGAAGTAGACCCCCCACTGATGGACTCTTTGGGTCTACTTTATGAAAAACCCAGACGCTTTTGTAAGGAAGGAAGGAGCCTTGCTTAACCTTTACACTGAACAGATTCTTCCTATGGAGAATTATTTTCAGTATGTCTGCCCCAGAGGGCTTTAGTTCTGTGTGTGTATTTCTCTACCATGACTGTGTCTCTCCCCTACCTCTGCATTCGTGATTCAAGGACATTTTTGTGTACTGGCTGGGTTCTGCCTGTTTCCAGGCAAGATTCCTGCCGAGAACCCTCCTGTAAAGAGGAAAGGAGGAACCAGAAATAAATTCCTATTTGATAACAATAAAGTGCTTTTTTTCTCCGACCCAAGCAACCAACAGGCAAACTACAAAGAAGACATTTATCTGTTATTTGAGGATCTGGCTGTACAGCTGTGCTTCCTTGGAGTGATGATAAGAAGACAAGATGGTACCTTTGGAAACCTTGTGGCTTTAAAAAAGGTCAGAGTTCATTAAGCTGTTGTCATTTATATTGTCATTTTTTGTAATTGTGCCAGTCAGGTAGATATCCTCTATAGTTAGACCAACTTACCCACCTTCTCTCTGATGTTTGGATCAAAGGGGGCTGTCTGATCCAAGCTGAGTTGAGCTCTCTCTCCTGAATCTTTTGGGATTGAGACAGCAATCCTAGTTGGTCTTTGATGGTCACCTAGTTGGTCACCCTACAGTTCAGGGAAAAGCTAACTGGGGAGTAGATGTTTGACCCATGGGTACACAGAAGCATAGAATTAAAACTGCTTTGCAGAGAGAAGAGAACAAAGCTGTTGTGCAGAGGAGGACATGAGAGACCTTGGGAATAGTCTCATTTCCGGATGGTTTTCCATTTCCTGGTTTCCATTTCCCATGAGGGCTGGCTGCAGTTCCTGATTCGGGGTCATCTGATAGACCCCTTGGCCTTATAATGAACCCACGTTCCCCTACCCTTTTTTTTTTCCTTAGGTTAGTGGGAGTGGGTTTCTGTTAATTGAAACCAGATGGTCTCTGGCCGACTAGTTTGCTGGGAAATAAGCCCTGTGTGGTGTTCTGGAGAGGCCCTACTCAGTGCGATAGCACACAGCTTCTGCTTGGTCTGCAAGGGCGGGGCTGCTGTCCTGGACCCAGTTCTCCAGTATGGATTCCGTCTGAGGGAACTAACCAGGTAGTAACAATAGGGTGACCCTCCTAACCTGTGTTTCAGACTGGAACATTTCCAGGCCTTATGTAGGCCTTTCTGCTGCCTGGTTTGCCATGTGGTTTAGGTTGTGCGGTGGCTTGGTTCAAATGTGGCAGGTGAGGAATTTTCCCAGTCATACCCTGGGGCACTGAGGAGTTCTGGTTGGCTGAGCACCTGGAAGGAGGCAGGCCAGGTGTGTCATTAGACCTGGGTGTCCTGCCTAGTGGCACCACCCTTCACTTCCTCCCCTGCCATCTCTGATCAGTGTGGAAAAGCATGCGCTCAGTGGCCTTTGGCAAATGCTTCCTGATGATAAATCCAGTGTGTATATTCTGCACGTGCTTCAAGCTTCCTCTGTCAGGGAACCTTCCAGGTTCATTTTATTAGCAAATGGATTAAATAGCAAACGCCTCTCTTGAGGAGACCTTATTATAAGATGTGTGTGTGTGCCCCTGGGGATGGTGTCAGAAACAAAAGGCCTGCTTCATCTGCAGTTCCCCAGATTGGAGGGCAGTGGGGGTGGCAGTATAAATGAGCAGGGAGGAAGATTTAGGTGACACTTAACATTTAGAAATAACAAAGTAGAAGTTGTTAAAGAGGATAGAATTTGTTTTGGAAAACCCTTACCGTGTACATTAGGAGACATATGCAGTATTTGTTGGCATCTTTTACAGATTGGAAGCCATTTTTAGTTTAGGCTTGATATAACACGTTCTACCTGCGGGTTTGTTTTTTTTTTTTAACTGAGAAAGTTTGGAAACTTTTCCTCCCTTTTTTTTTTAATTGACGTATAATTGATGTATAATATTATATAAGAAAGTGATTCACAGTTTTTAAAGTTTATACTCCATCTATAGTTATTATAAAATATTGGCTATATTCCCCATGTTGTGCAATATATCCTTGTAGCTTATTTTATACATAATAGTTTGTACCTCTTAATCCCCTACCCCTATACTGCCCTTGCCCCCTTCCCTCTCCCCACTGGTAACCACTAGTTTGTTCTCTATGTCTGTGAGTCTTTCTTTTCTGTTATAGTCACTAGTTTGTTGTATTTTTTAGATTTCACATATAAGTGAGATCATACAGTATTTGTCTTTCTCTGACTTATTTCACTTAGCGTAATGCCCTTCAAGTCCATCCATGTTGTTGCAAATGGCAAAATTTCATTCTTTTTTTTTTATGGCTGAGTAGTAGTATTCCATTGTGCACACATACCACATCTTCTTTATCCATTCATCTGTTGATGGATACTTAGGTTGCTTCCATGTCTTGGCAATTGCAAATAATGCTGTTATGAACATTGGGGTGCATGTATCTTTTCCAATTAGTGTTTTTCGGTTGTATGCCCAGGAGTGGAATTGCTGGGTCATATGGTAGTTCTGTTTTTAGTATTTATGTTCTGCCTGTTTTGCTTGTATATTTAGAAAGCGGAAACCTGGAGAGTTTTTTTTTTTTTTTCTTTAAATTGAGAAGGGATTGGAAAGGGGGACAATGTAGAAATTTGTTGGGACATGGACATGAGGGGTTCAGATTTAGACAAGTGTGTTCCCAATGTCACATCTAGTAAAAACATCTAATGTTTACATGATGTTTTACAATTTACACAGTTCTTTTAATAGATTCACTTATTTAAACCCTCACAACAACTTGGTTTGTATAAGTAAGGAAATACAGTCCAGGAGATTAGGAGGCTAACCCAGGATCACACAGCCAATAAGTGGTTAAACAGCAAGTGGGTAAACCATCACTGGGATGCCACTTAACCATGCTTGTGGGCCTCCTTTGCTCTGCTTCTGTACTTCTGTCAGCCTTTGTTGTGAGAGGAGAATATGTTAGGACAAGGCTGCAGGAAGGTGATGTGTGGGTAGGGGAGGGAGGTCTGGGGGTGGGAAAGAAGTGGTTTTAAACTACCAGTTCAAACATGTCTCTCTGTAGTATTCAGAGCACAGAAAAGAGCAGGAAGGGACTCAGACGCTCTTGTCCACTGGATTTAAAACCAGGCTGAATATCTTTGTCACCTGGAGAGTTAAAAAAAAAAAAAAAAAATACTGACTCCTCCTGTTCACCTTGGATCTTCTAAATCAGAATGTCCAATGGTGAAGTTTGGACCAAGGTTCTGAAACCTTCCCAAGTGATTCTTATGAGGTATCTGAGCCCCCCTCAGTTCTGGCCCCACGTCTCTTTAATTAGAAAAGTTCTGTAAAATTTAGCTACTTGGTATTCCCGGGAGCCTGTTAGAGATGCAGACTCTGAGACCCCCCACTCCAGGCCTGCCAAATTAGAATCTTGACTTTAACAAGATTCCAGGTGAAGAGTATGCACATTAAAATTTGAGAAGCACTGCTAATGTCCCAGCGAAACGTCAGGGGCCTGTGGGGTAGGGCAATTGCACATATTCTTTCTCAGTTTGTCATTTGCCTTTTTCACTTTCCCTGTTACATAACTTTCCATGAAGAAATTAATTTTACATCAAATTTATCAACTCTTCCTTTATGGTTTCTAGGTTTTTCATTTGCATGCAAAGGACTATCTTACCCTGAAATTATTGGAAAAATGTCTTCCACATAAAAAAAAAAGAAGTCATAATATACTTTACATAGTTGAATATGTCTAGATTTTGTTTGGTATGGTAGAAAGAGTGAGGTAGAGATCCAAACCTTTTAACTTAATGCTTGTCTTGTCCTAACACAATTCATTGACTCTTTTCTCTATAGATTGGTAAACTAAATTCACATGTGCTCCATTATCTACCTGGAGCTGTAATTACCATAGCTCTGTGAGGGGTTTTGCTGTATAATTCAGCTACTCACTTTTCATCACTTTCTTCTTTAAGATTTTTTTCCTGGCTTTCTTCACAGGTGTGTTTATCTGTCTGTTTACACTTTTAGACGCTTTTTTGTCTAGTCAAAAAATTTTTCAGAAACTATTTTTATTGGGGTTCTGTTAAGTTTATAGATTAGTTTAGCCTCATTCTATTTTTAAACATATTTTTGTCTTTTCTAAATCATATATACTAGTTATTCAGAAAATTTTTTTCGTAACAGTCACACCAACCTTTGTAACAGGTGTTTTGCAAGTTTTAAGAATGTATCTTCTGTAGGGTTTGTCTTCATAGACACTCTCTCTAACTAACCATCTTATCTGGTGGGTGCCCATCCCGTCTCTTCCCCAGCCCAGCTGCCTGTTATCCTGAATCATGTTCCTTTCCCTCAATAAAATTCATTTGTTGATGCTCTGACTGCTAGATTGTAAGCCCCACAAGGGAAGGTTCCAAGTCTGTTTTAGTTTCCAGTGGAATTGCTCAGTGCTTAGAAAATTCCTGGCAGTTGGTGCTCAATGAATATTTGTTAAATGAGTTGGAATGAGTGAAATCCCAGTAACCAGAGCTTCTGGCCCTCTAGTTGAAGATTAGCTTCATGTGGGATTGTGTGGACTTGGATTCCAGTTAGAATTCAGCCCATAGTTTGAGAAATTATTCAAATGGATTAAAGTGAATATATGGTTTTTGAGGGAAGCAGTAGTTATCTACCAATTGAATCAAGGACTGGCCTGGAGTGTTTTAATCTATGAAAGCTGACGAAGTGGTAGAAAGTCACAGTGAAGCGTGGAGATTGATGATGATCGATAGATAGCTAGTGCAGGTCTCGTCCCCGGCCAGTCCTTTGGTAAATAATGCTCCCGGTCACATCCCACCACTTTGGGTTTAGCAGCGTCTCTCTGATAGATCATTCTGGTTAGGTTAATTTTTTTTTTTCTTTAACTAGGGAAAATAAAATATTGCTGCAAAGAACTTTGGACCTTTTTTCTATTACTAAAAGTCCCTTACTGAAATTCATATCATCTATTTATTAAACCCTTTCATTTTGGGTACAGATACCCAACTTGTGAGCACCTTATGGGCAGGAACAGAATCTTAATTCATTTTTTTTTTTTTAAAACAAATTTATTTTATTTATTTATTTTTGGCTGTGTTGGGTCTTCATTGCTGTGCATGGGCTTTGTCTAGTCGCAGCGAGCGGGGCTACGCTTTGTTGCGGTGCGCGGGCTTCTCATTGCGGTAGCTTCCCTTGTTGCGGAGCACGGGCTCTAGGTGTGCGGGCTCAGTAGTTTGTGGCACACGGGCTCAGTAGTTGTGGTGCATGGGCTTAGTTGCTCCGCGGCATGTGGGATCTTCCCAGACCAGGGCTCGAACCCGTGTCCCCTGCATTGGCAGGTGGATTCTTAACCACTGTGCCACCAGGGAAGCCCCTTCATTCATTTTTATAACTCTTAACATC
This sequence comes from Balaenoptera ricei, assembly GCF_028023285.1. NCBI lineage: Eukaryota > Metazoa > Chordata > Mammalia > Artiodactyla > Balaenopteridae > Balaenoptera > Balaenoptera ricei. The sequence goes on from NC_082646.1 coordinate 70,108,846, forward strand.
CAGGTGCTTGACAAAACTCAAGTAGTGAGAGAAAAATCAAAACTGTAAACGTACCATGTGTTTTAAAATGGTTGGAAAAGTGACGTTTTATGTGCAGTGTGCAATGGAAATAACTTTTACATATGTTCTAGTTTCTGCTGGCTTTCTTAAAAGCCACACGGATCTTTAGACTTTCCCTCCTATAATGGAAGAATTTCTAGAAATTGTGTTTCTTGACTCATTTATTTTTCCCTCACTCTGAAACGAGAAGTGTGGGGTATTTCGATGGAGTTGGTCAGACATTTAAAACACTGCGGCTTTGGCTCTGTAGTTTGTGATTTCAGGTCTATATTTGGAATAAATTGAAACTCCAGTGCTATTGGAGGCTTTTAACACATTTGGTGCCAAGGGGCTTGGTTTTGCAGATTATAAGTAGTTCAGTTGATTGTTTCTTCAATAAAAATTATTTTGAAAACAATCACAGTAACTCCACCGCATGATTCTGTGGTCATCTCCTTGAGCGCCATTCGAGATACCTTGAGAAAGTCTGTCTCTGACACTTGCCTGCCTTGTGGTTCAGCTTTTGAGCGAAAAACCATGGCACTTCCCCACTGATGACCCTGTCCCACCCGCTTTGAATTTGTTTGCTTCTTCGTGTGGACAGTGTACACTGTTTGAAGAGTGTATGTAAGCCCGCTGTGTTTTCTTTAATAAAACTGCATTTATCCTTGTGTAGACAGATTGTGTTCTTTGAGTCTAAATTCTTAGAGAACTCTGGGAACTGTTTACTTAGATCTTTTTTTCTTTCTTTAAATAAAGCACTTCCTCTAGTTTATCAACTTTAAAACTGTTAAAAGTCAGCCGAAAAAGGTGGTTGAAGGGAGAAGGCCCTATTCTGGAGTGGTTTGAATTTGGTAACTGTATTTTGGAGTGATAAGGGCTTTTACTTCTCCACAACCTGTATCAAACAAATCAAAACTGTAAAATGAAACACAGGCTAAGGTCACAAACCTAAATTAGGCCTTTCCTTTGACCTCGGAAGTCAGGTTTTTGGAAAACCAAACAGGGAGGCTTGAAGACATGAGGTGCTGCTATATTAAAAGACTTTTGAGTAAGGGGCAAAGTTGAGTATTTGGAGCAGGTTGTGCCTGTGGGTTCTCACTGCTTTTGGATTCCAAAAGGTGGGGTGACATTTCAGTTCATTATATGCTAGGGTCTGTGTTGGGTGGTGGGGACTCAGAGAAGGATGAGAACTCTCGGCTAGTTCAGGGAACTTCAAGGAACTCCAGGGTAGTGGGAGGGAGAGAGTTGTGTTAAGGACACCGTCCCAGTCTTCTGTGGTGAAGGATGTGATAGGGAGGTGCAGGGTCTGCTGGAGAAGAGACTCGGGGCCGGGGATCCTGAGTTCCTCCCGAAGCTCAAATAAAGAGAACTTAGGTAGGGTATGCGAGCTGCTGCTCTTTATGGTCTCCTGGACTATGTAGACTACACTCAACATGAAAAAGATGAGTTTCTGTAAGAAATCCTATCCAGAAAGTGACAAGATGATGCAGGAAATGTAAACAAACACTTGGCTTTAATGGAAGGCAAACTGCTGGTGGCGGGTGCCGCCTGCTGCAGCCCTCAGGGGCTGGTTTTCTCGTCCCCATCCCTGGCTGGCTCCGGAACCCTTCTTTTGATCTGCTTACAGACTTTATAACTGGAGAGCTGGAGGAGGTAGAGCCAACTGGGTTTTCTATGGGCTTCTTTTATCCCCGTTGTGCGCTGGAATGGTGAATTCTGCTGTCAGCACTGGGGGTCTGCCCCTTGAACCTTTGTGTGTTCTACCGTCAGTGCCGTGGCAGCCTCAGGTGTCCCTGGTCCTGGGCTGGTACCAGCCTGCAGCTGTGCAGGGCGAGGATGTTGGAATTGACCCTCGGTCTTACTCTCTGGGAACATCATGGACAAGGTTGAGTAGAGTGCCTCTCTTTCCTTGGGCTCGTTCCCAACTAGTCCCTTGTCCCGACTCATGCCTCCCATCTGTACAGTGCGTTATGTCTTAACATCCTGTGGCCAAATCCACTGCCCTATTAGCTCCTCATGACAATGCTGAGAGTAGAAAGGGTAAGGATTGTTGGCTCCGTTTTCGAGATGGAAGATTTGAGGCTCTGAGGACTGCCCCTGGGTGTGTAAGGATTGAAGTCTAGCGAGGAGTCCTCTAAGTCTTTGCCAAGTGCTTTTATGGCTGAGCAGCCCCTCCAGCAGCACTGCTTTTCTCCCAGGCTGCAACCCTCTCCTCCCCTTTCGAGTTCTCTGTTCTCTCAGATCGTTTACTTCCTCTCTCCCCCCTCCCCCCGTCCCCCCTCCCGGTAGCTGCTACCATCCTTTCTCTTGTCTGGATTACTCTAGTCATCTCTGAGATAATATCCCAACTTCAGGGTGTCTCATCTGGTTAATTAAGGCTGCTTCATTGTCACCATCATTATCCCGTGACACTTCTATAGCAGTTTTTATGGGTGGCATTATTCTTATTGCTTTGCAAATTCATTTAGTGTCACAATTCTGTGAAGTAGGTAGTATTATCATCCCCATCTAATAGATGAGGAAGTGGAGGCACACAGAAGTTAAAGACCTTGTCCACAGTTACACACCTAGTAGGTGTCAGAGCTGGCTGGCTCCAGTGGCTCTTAGCCGCTATGCCTGATCCTGGACTCTTGTTTCTCCAAAGCTTCCTCTTCCCTACGTGCTTCATCACCCAGTCAACAAACACATTCTCCTAAGGCCAGGTAGATGAGGCCCCTGCTGTGTGGTTTCAGTGTATGTTTCCAGCCGGATGTCCTACAATGTGTCCTTCCAACATGTTGGATTCTTCTCATATCCCATACCGGCTGTACGCATGCCATTCCCTCTAGCAGAAAGGCTTTCTGTAGCAGAGAACGAGGGCTCTACCACCCATGATGTGTGTGACAATGTGCTCACCAGGATTTCCATGCCCAGTCCATGCGGTATCACCTGGCACACTGGTTTGTTGTGGGATTGAAGTGATGCATAGCAAGGGCTCAGAAAAGAGGAGCACCTTTTCCAACTGTTTTGTGTTGAAAACCTCCTCCATTTCTCTGCAGCTACCTCCTTTAGGAAGTCTCTTCCTTCTTGACCAGAAGGGACCTTTACTTCCTTTGGCCCATCAACGTCTTAATGGCACTTTCACCATCTACTGGCTTTTATTATTATTATTATTTGCTGCACCATGCAGCATGCGGGATCTTAGGTCCCCAACCAGGGATCACACCCGTGCCCCTTGTAGTGGAAGCGTGGAGTCTTAACCACTGGACTACCAGGAAAGTCCCTTTATTGGCTTTTGTAGGTGTCCTTCCTCCTAAGCTGTAAACCCTTTCAGGGCTCGGGCTGTGGCTTGCACACCTTTATGGTCTCCGTGGTACTTTGCATATAATAGGCATTCAGAATGTATCTGTGAAGTGAGTGAATTTGGGGCCAGTGGGATTTGGTTACTGCATCCCTTGGAGAGCTGGGTGAGCAGTGCCCAACGTGGGTTCACCTGCAAGAGCAGCTATCTATTGCATAGGCTCTGGGTTCTGCTCTTTATTAAAAGTCTTCCCTGTTATAGCTGAGATCCTCCCCTCCATTTCAAACCCAGGCTCGTGGGATAGTGCAAATTTGCACAGCCATCTTATAAGCAAATTGGCTAAAACCTCAAATCCCCTGGAAGCAGAGTGGCCTTGGGCGTGCTTTTAAAAAACTGCATGGATTTTAGAGCATGGAAAGACTTATGTTAGAGGAACTCGACTCCTGCCAAGTCAGAGACATGTATTATATTTATCTTCTACTATGGCTGAGTCGGCATTGTGGTTGGTTTGTATTGGGAGCTTCCCTCCATGTACCTAGACCAGAGGAAGATGATGTATGTATGGGCCAATCCTCCTGCCAAGCACAGGGAGAATGCAGTGTGACCACTCAGTTTGGTATGTGGAATTTGCTGGAGGAGCCACTCTTTCCACTTTACAGATGATTGAAGTGTTTGAGACCAGGCGACCTGAATCATATTAAGCCTGCTGATGAGAAAGTCTTAGTGCTCCCTCCCAGCCTCTTGGCCAGCCACTCCCACCCATTATTCCTCTATTTCAGCCACACTCAACTGTTTCTTCTGCCTCCGTGCCTTCTCTTCCTCCTGCATCTACCTGGGATATGTTCTTGCTTTTGTTCAGCTCTTGCTTCTCTCTAAAGAGAAGAATGTACATCATTTCACAGAAGCCTTCCCGGTTCCTTCAGGATAATGTAACTAAGCCTTCTTTCCTTTCCCCTAGTCCCCCATACTGTTACTCTGCCTTTGCATTTATCACATTGTCCTCTGTATCTTGGATTTACTCCATTCCCTCCCTCTGAGCCCCTTGAGGGCAGGAACTGGATCTTATCTGTGTATCCTGCCTGGCACACAGAAGCTGAAAGCACGCTTGTACAAGTCAAAGTATTTGGATGTGATAGTAATAGTTAACATTTGCCAAGTGCTGTACCTGTTTGGTTAACAGAAGTGAGTCCTGGTTCTCGTGATGGTCACTCATTTTGGGTATCTTCAGGTTACTTTTAAGGGTATTGAGGAACTCTCCAAAATAAAATATAATTAAATTTATGTGCATGGAAACATACACCATGCATATGCCTTGCGAAGTAGACATCCAGTGGTTGTCTGTGGGTTGACCAAATTAATGTGTGAGTGAGTGGATGAATGGAGTGAGCCTCCATCCTCTGGGAGGGAGGGAAGGGTGGAATGCACTGCACTTCTGCACCGCTCTTGAGGCTGCATTTGTTGCTTGGCTTGAGGGCTGAGGCAGGAGCTGAGCTGACAGCCGCTCTCGGGGAATCCATATTTTTTCTTTCTAGTCATTTCTGTTTTTGAGAACAGACAGCAGGTCTTGTGTATCTCCTCACATGTTCCTAGATCCCAAGGGTTTACCCTGTTCTTAAGAATCGTAGAATTGGGGCTTCCCTGGTGGCGCAGTGGTTGAGAATCTGCCTGCTAATGCAGGGGACACGGGTTCGAGCCCTAGTCTGGGAAGATCCCACATGCCGCGGAGCAACTAGGCCCGTGAGCCACAACTACTGAGCCTGCACATCTGGAGCCTGTGCTCCACAACAAGAGAGGCCACGATAGTGAGAGGCCCGCGCACCGTGATGAAGAGTGGCCCCCGCTTGCCGCAACTAGAGAAAGCCCTCGCACAGAAACGAAGATGCAACACAGCCATAAATAAATAAATAAATAAATTAAAAAAAAAAAAAAAAAAAAAGAATCGTAGAATTCCACCACCAAGTTTCAGCCTGACATGGAACATGCACTTGTAGCTTCACAGTGCTCTGTGAAGGTGTTTAGTGTCATTGTAGAGTGATGCATACAGAGAAGAACCAAATGCTCCCCATTTAATGAAAGTGCTGGGGCTGTATGACGAATGCTCTTACGATGTACCCCAGCGGAAGTGTGGGTGGTGCAGTTGTCAGCATTTTGCTTGCATTTGTATGTGTTTATCCAGGCAAACATGAGAAAGACCAGCTCTTTCAAGTACTTGACACATACAGAAGTGAAGAAAATTTCATCTTATATTGTGAGAACAATGGCAGCAAAAAGTGCCGAAGGGCTGGTTTGTATACCAGCTGTTACCAAAAGTTGTGTGTTGTATATACAAAACTCTGCTTATTCAGTAGGTAACCTTTTAGAGCGATGCTATGTGTGTAATATACAGTGTGGGCATTATTCTAAGATATTGTCTTTTTATTTTTATGAGTTATTTGTAATGACGTGGATAATAATTCTTAGGAGTTTACTTTTTCATACTAGAGTTTGTTGACCACTCAAGGAAAGGTTGAGCTCCAGATATTTCAAATGAGGCAATAAATCACTTTTTTACATTGGCTGACAAACTCCATTACCTAAATCTCTCAAATATAATTTGGTACCCTTGCTTGTATATATTGCTGAAACTTTTACAATAAATTGAATGAGTTCCATTAGGCAATATGGGCTTATGTTCTCACTGTGCATATTTACAAAGGCTGGTAGAATGTCAGTGATGAAATCGAAACTTAGTTTGAACTTAGTGTGTGAAACAAAATAAATTTGACTCTTGAATTTTGCATAAATATCTGTCAGAGCCTGGTACCAAGTATCTGGGGATTTTTAGAGCTGACCTCATTGAACATTGAATTGTGTTCCAAGATACATTTTAACAGTCCTTTCCTCCACACATAAAAGCTTAAACTGGCCAGTGAAACCATTCTTCACCTCCCTCCAAACTGAACATTTCCTAATAAGAAATGTAATCCAACTTGAAATAAAAATTTCCTAGGGGCTTCCCTGGTGGCACAGTGGTTGAGAATCCACCTGCCAATGCAGGGGACACGGGTTCGAGCCCTGGTCCGGGAAGATCCCACAGGCTGTGGAGCAGCTAAGCCTCTGCGCCACAACTACTGAGCCTGTGCTCTAGAGCCCGTAAACCACAACTACTGAGCCTGCATGCTGCAACTACTGAAGCCCATGTGCCTAGAGCCCGTGCTCTGCAAAAAGAGAAACCACCGCAATGAGAAGCCCACGCACCGCAACGAATAGTAGCCCCCGCTCACTGCAACTAGAGAGAGCCCGCGCGCAGCAACAAAGACCCAACGCAGCCAAAAAAAAAAAAAAATTCTTATTGTCCTAAGTTTAGGTTTCTGGTTAGTTTAATTGAATGGATTCCTGAGGCTGCAAGTAAAAGGCTAAATAGATACCATTTGCACTATTTGTGAATCAGGATTTTGTATTCCTGCTTTATATTTCTTTATATTTCTTATACTGTAGGAAAAATAAAAGGGAAATATATTAGATGTTTCATTTGTAATTTAATCTTATGTTCATGAGAGCAGCTTCGCTGTATTTATAATAAATAAATACTATAAATTAAATAATTAAGAAATTCAAATACCACTTTTTATCTGTTTTATATATTGGGGGCATATGTAAGGTTTCCTTTGACAGAGGGTGATTCTGCTGTTAAAAACCATTGCCAAGATATTTCTGAAGCTGACAGTGGAGCTTCTGGGCTGCAGCCTGCTGTGTGGAATTGGAAACTTGTCATTGAGCCCCTTTCCTACCTGGCTCCTTCTAGGACTGTCAAGATCCTCTGGTGGGGCTTCCCTGGTGGCGCAGTGGTTGAGAATCCGCCTGCCAATGCAGGGGACACGGGTTCAAGCCCTGGTCTGGGAAGATCCCACATGCCGCGGAGCAGCTGGGCCCGTGAGCCACAATTACTGAGACTGCGCATCTGGAGCCTGTGCTCCGCAATAAGAGAAGCCGCGATAGAGGCCCGCGCACTGCGATGAAGAGTGGCCCCCGCTTGACGCAACTAGAGAAAGCCCTCGCACAGAAACGAAGACCCAACACAGCCATAAATAAATAAATAAATAAATAAATAAATAAATAAATAAATAAAGGAAGAAACAACCCCTCTCTTAAAAAAAAAAAAAAAAAGAATTGTTACTTTAAAAAAAAAAAAAAAAAAGATCCTCTGGTGTGGCCGGACCAGACGTGGTGCTCCCCATGCACGTGTCCTGCAGTTCATGCAGGCTTGAGTGGGAGGGGCAGCCTAGCAGACTCCGGCAGAGTAGTGGTGGTCACAGCTGTATCTCCTCACACTCCCCACGACGGCCCTCTTTTCCCAGAGAAGAGCAGGTGTCATCCCCATTTTATGCTGATGGGAAAACTAAGCTGAGAAAGGGCATATGATTGGCCCAAGGTCATCTTTTGACCTTGACCCCAACACTGTTTTCACCAGGCCACGTGACACTTGTAGATCTCAGTGGCTGTGCCTAAGAGGAGAGTTGTGGTTTGTAAAACCCGTTGGCTCTAGATTGTTGGCTATTTGGAGATTTTCTAGAAAGCTTAAGTAAGGGAAAGGAATAACAACATTTGCGACACTTTTTTTTTGTTAGCAGTAGCATGCCAGCAGAAGACTTGTATACCTGCGGTGCTGTGCTTGTGTGCTTGGATGTTTCTCTCATTTTCTGTGGAGGAAAGCAGTTGATGTGTTCTTTCGAAAACACTGGACCCAAGACCTTAGGATCACCCTTCCACTCCTCCTCATGCTTTTTCCTTTGGCGGCCAACCAGCTCCCTGCCTCTATGTGTCAAAAACAACATCCCTCCCCCCAGGGATGTGATAGAACTATCTGCAAGACATTTTAAGGCACATATTCAATGTAATGATGGCTCTTGAATGAGTTTTCACAAAGTCTGTGCACCAGAACTTAACTGCTTCACTCACAGTGACCTCCCCAAGCTTAGCTACGTCACTCAGAGGTGATTTCTATGCTCTATCTGTTTGTTCTTAATGTATCTGTAATTCTAACCTACTTAATTACTGCTTCCCATAGCATAAATGACTGGAGGGGACCATTTATGGCTCTGAAGTAGAGAGGGGGCATCTGCTGGAGAGAGGGAAGCTGATAGCTGATAATATGGGAAGAGACAAACTCAATAGTAGACACATTTTAAAAGTATATTAAACTGGGGTTCTTCAGCCCCCATTGCCCTGTTGTTTTGAGTGGTCAACACCCCTGTGGGTGTTCATGGTATGACTGTGATCCTTAAGAAACATGCTTCTGTCTAGTGAACTCTGTTTAAGAAGGCAGGGAAGAATTGTAGAAATATTCTTCAAAAAAATAAAAAGTTTTGATGCTCCAAGTGTTGATCCATATTCATACTGAAAGTATATTAACGAAGAATGAAATTGCAGCTTGCCCCCCCCACCCCCGTCTCCTATTGCTGATGATCCTTCAGCTCTACCATCTCCCACCTCCTTTCCCTCCTCCAGTCAGTAACTCTCCTTGCCTGTTCACTCGATGTCAGCCCCTGTATGCCAGCTGTTGTATTGTACTACTGAACTTTTCAAGATACTGTACTGTAAGATTAAAATTGTTTTCTTTATTTTTTGTGTTCGTTTTTTATGTATTATTTGTGTGAAAAGTATTATAAACCTATTACAGTACAGTACTATACAGCCGATTGTGTTAGTTGGGTACCTAGGCTAACAGTTGGACTTATGAACAAATTGAACTTTCGAATGTGCTCTCGGAATGGAACTCGTTCATATGTAGGGGACTTACTGTATGTGCTCTTGGCTCTAGCTCTGCTGTGGCAGTTCCCAGAGTCCCTTAGAAGACAAGAATGATGAGCGGGGATATACATACTTGCTGCACGGCTGCTCCTTCATGAGGGCCTGTCTTGCAGAAGCTACAGGCTCTCTGTACACTGACAAGGGATCCTACCTGTGATCCCTTTGCTTTGTGGTCAGAGCCCGGAGCTAAGGACCTCTCTGTGAAATAGTGGTCTTCACTTGAGGTCTGTGCAGTTATGTGTGCCTCTAGTGCAGCCCAGAGTTAACCTTGGTAAGGCTCTTGAACCCTGGACCAGAATAGAATCATGCCTGCTTTTCTTGAAGAGGCAGAGTTGGTGAGGTGAATATGAATTGGTACCAAGGGTCAGAGATTTTATCCTGTTGAAGGTATTAACTCTGTTGATCAAAAACACCCTTCACTGAGGTGGGCTGGTGGTGAAGTTTTATATATTACTGGTCGGGGTCCACATAACTTTTCTGGAGGGAATTTTGACAACAGGGATTAAAAGGTCAAATGTGCATATTCTATGACCTGGCAGTTCTACTTAATATAATTTATCCTAAGGAAAGATTTGTATGAGTATGTTCCTCACCATACTGTTTAATATAGTGTCAAACTAGGACTTTATACTTCAATTTTTTAAAAAATGTAGAATAGTTTTTTGTTTTTTAATAACAATTTCCTTGCTTTTTATTTATTTATCTTTTATTTATTATTATTTATCATTATCATATCATATCATGTCATATCAAATAAAATTTCATTTATTTGTTTATTTGGCTGTGCTGCATCTTAGCTGTGGCATGCAGACTCTTAGTTGCAGCGTGCATATGGGATTTAGTTCCCTGACCAGAGATCGCACCTGGTCCCCCTGCATTGGGAGCATGGAGTCTTAACCACTGGACCACCAGGGAAGTCCCCCTTTTTTTAAAATTTTTAACATTTTGTTTGTTTTTTAAAATATTTATTTATTTATTTGGCTGCGCTAGGTCTTAGTTGCTGCATGCGGGATCTTAGTTGCTATGTGTGGAATCTCTGTTGCAGTATGTGGGATCTTTAGTTGTGGCATGCGAACTCTTAGCTGCGACATGCACATGGGATCTAGTTCCCTGACCAGGGATCAAACCTGGGCCCCCTGCATTGGGAGCACGAAGTCTTAACCACTGGACCACCAGGGAAGTCCTGTTTTATTTATTTATTTATTTAGCCATTTATTTATTTATTTATTTAGCCATGCAGCATGTGGGATCTTACTTCCCCCACCAGGGATCGAACCCACGACCCCTGCATTGGAAGCTTGGAGTCTTAATCACTAGACCACCAGGGAAGTCCCAAAATTCAAGTATAGTTAATTTACAATGTTGTGTTAATTACAGCTGTACAGCAAAGTGATTAAGTTGTATACATACATACATTCTTTTTTTTATATTCTTTTCCATTATGGTTTATCATAGGATATTGAATATATCAAAAGTTCTCTGCGCTATACAGTAGGACCTTGTTGTTTATCCATTCTATACATAAAAGCTTACATCTGCTAACCCCAGCCCCCCAGTCCATCCCTCCCCCATGCCCCTCCCCCTTGGCAACCACCAGTCTGTTCTCTATGTCTGTGATTCTGTTTCTGTTTCATAGATAGGTTCATTTGTGTCATATTTTAGATTCCACGTATAAGTGAGTTTGTGTAATATTTGTCTTTCTCTTTCTGACTTACTTCACTTAGTATGATAATCTCTAGTTGCATACATGTTGCTGCAAATGGCATTATTTTGTTCTTTTTTATGGCTGAGTAGTATTCCATTGTATATATGTATGACATCTTCTTTATCCATTCATCTGTCGATGGACATTTAGGTTGCTTCCATGTCTTGGCTATTGTAAGTAGTGCTGCTATGAACATAGTGGTGCATGTATCTTTTTGAATTAGAGTTTTGTCTGGATATATGCCCAGGATTGCTGGATTATATGGTAATTCTATTTTAGTCAAACTAGGACTTTAGAACATTCATTGATAAAGGAGTAGTTGAATAAACTCCAGTAAAACCATGTAGTAAATATTATAAAGCTTTTGAAAATCATGAGGTCATCTTATGTATTGTTATGGAAAGATGGCAAAGAACTTATCTGAGAAAGTTAGATTACAGATCAGTATGTATAATGTGATCCTATTTTTAATATATACATATGTGTGTGTGTATATGTATGAAATGAGTACATATTATATAATTTGATATGCATTAATTTTACGGGGGGGAGAAGAATATACATCACATGCTAATAGTGATCACTTATTTAGGATTTAGAATTATGTAAGGACTCTCATTTTCCACCTTATTCATTTTGTATTGTTTGAACTGTTTATTAAATGGAAAATCAAAAAGTTTTTATTACCTATTTATTTTTTAAATTGATGTATAGTTGATTTACACTGTTATATTATTGGTAGTGTCAGGTGTACAGCATAGTGATTGAATATTTTTATAGATTATACTCCATTTAGAGATAGTTACTTCTTAGAAAACCAGCATGGGCCTGTTTTTGAGGTCTTCTAATTTTTTGACTTGCTGGAAACTTTCTGGTTTGCCTTTTCAAAAGGGAGCTTTTTATACTTTTTAAAAGTCCAAAACTGCAACACATTTTTTTTTTTTCCTCTCCTAAGCTTGTATAACAGGAATGAGCAAAGACATATTAAATAAAAAGGAACGGAATTGTGGATGTGTCTTTTGTGAAAATAATGTGGCAGTCATCACTGGGTGTCCACTTTGTCAGGTGTGTGGGATGCAAGGGGTTCTTCGAAGAGTTTGCAGTGAAGAGACATGATTATTAACTGGTTGGCAGGTGCTAATGGAGCAGCACGGTGCACACAGGGCGAAGGCAGTGATTCTAACAATTCATTTATTCAGTAAAGACTGAGCCCCTTGTCTGGCCAGCTACTGTTGTAGGCACCGGGGACAGAGCACAGAGCAAGGCAGGTAAGATCCTGTGCTCACGGAGCTCCCGTGCAGCAAGAGAGGGAAACAGACATGTCATGAAGAGCATGGTCAGTGCGATGACAGAGAGTCAAGAAAAGGATAGGTGAGGCGGTTGTTGTGCCCCTTGAGCTAGGAAGTAACTTCGGGAGGAGTGCTGATGGTGAGCAGAGGAGAGGACTGGAGGAGAGGACTGGTGTTAGCCGCAAGGAAGGGTGTGGAAGAGATGGGATGGCATTCCAGGCAGGGGTTCTAGCGGGTGCAAAGGCACAGAGATAAGAAAGGCTTATATCTGGGGATCTGCACCTGTTGTGGATGGACCCCAAGTCTGGAACAGTGTTTCTGGGGCTCCACTGCGAACATGTTTCGGAGTCTGGATTGTATCTATTAGTGACCAGCTGGCCCGCAGAATTTGTGAACTGGGAAGAGATGTGAGTGGATTGGTGGTTTAGAAAGTTTTCTTTGACTTTGAGGCTGGATTGTAAGGGGAGGAGACAGGAGTCTCAGGATATGCTCACCAGGGAGGCCACTGCACTGGCTCGGGAGGAGGTGATGTAGTTGTGTCAGAGGGCCTCCTCCCATGAGGCCCGTTCACATTTCCGCATCCACCCAGCTTGGGTTGATGCTTATGCGTGGATGACTCTCACCACAGCTCTGCTCCTTACTTGCTGTGTGACCTCGAGCAAGTTACCTAAACTCTGTCTCACTGTCCTCTTTCGGTAAAATGGGAATGCTAATATACTTATCTCAAAGGTTGCTTTGAAGATGAAATTAAACAATCATGTAAAATACGTGGCACGTTGGCTACAATGTATAACGTGCTAAAACGTCACGACGACCACCACCACCACTACTACCATTAGTATTACTACTGTCACCACCATCCTTTCTTCCCTTGGGAAATATATCAGTCACGTGGGAGAATTGGGAAAACGTAAAATAAGAGACCAGGTTTATTTATTTGTTTGTTTGTTTGTTTGCCGCAGGAAGTCCCGAGAGACCAAGTTTTTATCTGGGTGAGAATAAATCAAATCCAGTGTGCTTGGTATTAATTACGCAAGCATCAGAGGGCAATTTTGAATTGACCACAATCGACGGGTACCATCTGGGAAGACTTCACTGGGGGACGTGAGTCTTAAATAGTTCTTGGACCTGAATTGACAAGGAGAAGCATAAAGTGTGGACCCCAACTGAATTGGAAAGGTCTTTGGTCTTCTGTATAGTCAGAGGGTTCTCAAGTTGGGGGCCAGATATTTTTTAGGGGCTGGGGGAAAGGGCTGTGCAGTTAGTGTGAGTGTCCTCAAACCCATATGCCCAGCCAAGAATTGTCTGCAGGCTCACTTAATTCTATGTGTGTTGTCTAAAATTATGCCTGAGTGTTTTTAGATTTCCTTAGATAGAATTAGTTGTCTACAATGCAAATTTACTTCAAAACATTACTGGAAGTCATAGTAGTTTATTGACTGTTAGATATTGGATACTGAAAGTAGGACTGCTATTAGATGGGTGTTGTGTAGAATGTTTTGACATTAAAAGGGGTTCCCAAACTTGAAAAAGTCAAGAACCACAGATTTTGCCTAATAAAACCAGAAAGTTGATACCGGTAGCATTCTGGCTCATGTAATGTAGCTGGAGGCTTTTGGCTGCAAGTAACAGACAAACCAACTCAAAATGGCTTTATAATAAGGAGAACTTTTATCTCATAGGACTAGAAGTCTGGAGGTAGGGTGATCTTAGAGTATGTTAGCTCAGCAGCTCAGTGACCTCATCAAGGACCTGCTTCTTTCCATTTTTCTCTCTGCCATCCTTTGCATGTCAGCTCCCTCCTCTTATGTCAGCAAATGACTGCAGCAGTTCCAGGCATCACATCACACTAATGCCCAGAAGTATTTGTTCCCAGACTCTCTCATGGTCAGCAAATGGCTGCAGCAGCTCCAGGCATCACATCACAACACCAATGCCCAGAAGTATTTGTTCCCAGACTCTATTCTTTGAGTAAGGATAGAAGTTACAGGGTGGTAGCCAGTAGAAAGCTCTCAAGCAGTCACATCTGAGGGCTGTTCTGCCAAGCGGCTAGCCCCGGAGAGCCCCAGGGAGCTAGGAGAAGTGGGAAGTTCTGTTTGGAGTGTGGGATGCTGATGGTAGAAATTGTACCCATATCCCTGTTCCCAGGAGCTTCAGCCTGGTCAGCCTCCAAATGGTGCTCTGGGGAGAGACTGGCTGCTGCTTTGGCCTTTTAAAATGAGAGTACACCGTGTATACTGGCACAAGCTTCAAAGATAAAATGGAGAATGAGACAGGCATGGACTCATCCCTCTTTCATTCATACATGTATTTGTTCATCCCTGTTAGTACTTCCGTAGGGCCGCCATAACAAAATACCATGGACTGAGTGGCTTCAAGATGAGGGTGTTGGTGGGTTTGGTTTCTTCTGAGGCCTCTCTCTTTGGCTTGCAGATGGCTGCCTTCTTGTTGTGTCCTCACTTGGTCTTTGCTCTGTCCGCGTGCACCCCTGGTGTCTCTCTGTGTGTCCAGATCTCCTCCTCTTCTTAGGACTCCAGTCCTACCGGATTAGGGCCCACCTTATGACCTCATTTTACTTTCATTATCTTCGTAAAGACCCCATCTCCAAATACATCACAGTCTGAGGTTCCGGGGGTTAGGGCTTCAATGTATGAATTTTGGAGAGACACAATTCAGCTAATAACAACCCCAGTTGTCTACTGTGTGCCAAAATGTGCCCTGCACTGTCCTAGGCACTAGGGCTATAGCTGTGAGTAAAAGAGACAAAGATTCCTGTCCGTATGCAGCTTGCCTTGGGATGGGGAATCGAGTAGTCCTCAGTCACCGATTCTGGCTTCTGTTTAGGACCATCTAACTTAGTATGATTTCAGCACTTCCCTCTCCCCCAGACTCCTTATTATTGTAAATTCCATGCCCTGGAGTCATTCCTTCTTCAGAGACACCGGTGGAAACACCTTTGACCTAGTGTAACCAGTAGAACAGGTGTGAGAGAGAGAGAAGACATCCTTTCTAGTTTAGAGGGGCTTCTTGAGGGGTCAGAGGATGGAACCCAGCCTGGAGGCTGGGGAGGAGGGGGGCGGGGAGAGGGTGTAGGTTGGGTCAGGTGGTTGGAAAGGGGGGGCAGGGGTAGCTGTGTCCCCTTCAGCTGGGTGCAGAGCACAGGCACCCTGCTCCTGCGGAAGCTTGTTTCTGGAAGTTGCAACAGACCAGCCACCGCACTGGGGGCTGGTCTACACGAAGCAGGATCCTCTACCAGCAAAAAGATTACGACCTGATGAAGCCTCAGATGATGGTTAGCATTTTTTAGCAATAAAGTACTTTGAAATTAAGGTATGTACATTGCTTTTAGGTATAACGCTATCACACACTTAATCAACGCCAATATAGTGTAAGCATAACTTTTATATGCACTGGGAAACCAAAAAATTTGTGTGACTCGCTTTATTGTGACATTGGCTTTATTGTGGTGGTCTGGACGGAACCCTCAATATCTTCGAGGTAAGCCTGTTGTTTATAGTGACCATAGGCTACAATATCAGGAGTAATTTGGGGCTAATAAATAAGTAAGCAGCAGAATTGAATGGGGAATAATTATATGTCTCTGTTATAATGCTCCCTTCTACATACAGCTGTGTGTGTTTGGTACTGTGTTTTTAAATGAAAAGATCAGATTAGGTTTGACTTTCTGTCACCAGATGGAGTCTAGCTGTACCTGAAACACGGATTAGGAGGCAGGGCCTTTCATTCCTGGGTATCCTGACTGATGGGGGTCTCGTGTTTTATGGATATAAGATGTGCTGGGTGAGGAGGACAATGGAATTACGCTTCCCACAGAAATCACTCCTGGACTGAGAATCGAGTTTGCACGTGTGCCCTGTAGCATTCATTCTTGCCGAATGCTGGGAGATGGGTGGTTATTAGGTTATGTCAAAGTGGTGTTTGCCTTAATACACGATCCTCCTGCGGTAACTCAATAATGGGAGGTGGAAGGAGGGAGGGAGGGAATGTGGTGACCTGCATATTTCTGAAACATGGTGCGTCTGGAAGTTGAGGAAGCTTGGTGTGGTGAAATCAGGGAGCTGTGAGGGTCCTGTACCCAGGCCCACGGCAGGTTTGAGTCCACTAACACTGGCACCTCTTGTGAGGCAGTATATAGCTTAGTGGTCAAAAGAACAGCATCTGGGCCCCAGACTGCCTGGCTCCTGGCTCCTGGCCCACCAGTTTCCAGCTTTTTGCCTTTGGGCAAATTACTTAACCTTGCTGTTTACTGAATAGTACAATAAGGGTATTAATAGGAGTTCCTACCTCATAGAGCTGTTGTAATAGTAAAATGAGCCAATGTACATGAAGCACTTAGAACCATGCCTGGCTCATGCATCTTTATTGAGATAAAGCAGGAAGAAGTGGCTTTCTTTCCCTTTAACCTCATACTGTGAGGTAGGGTACACAGAGCTCTGGTAGGAATGGCTCAAAACAGGCTCATGATTCCACCTCCTCCTCCCACCATCTCATACAAAGATGCATGGACATCCCTGGGAAAGATCCTGGGTGTTCTTTGTGAGTAGTGGTCCATGGATGATGCTTGGCCCTGACATGACCTGAGGCTCACCTGCTAGACCTGTCCCTTGCTGGCTGCGGGACCTTCAGCAGCTCCCTCCCCTCTCAGAGCATGAAACAGAGATAAGCGGGCATCCCCACAGCCCTCACAGGACTGTCTTGGGGGCATCAGAGAAGATAACGAAAGTGGAAGGGCTTTGTAAGCTGCAAAGTTCCTCTTCAGAGGGAAGGCATCATTGCTCTTATCATCTTCCTCACTATCCTCTTGCATCCCCTTGGCCTCCCTGCAGCTCCCCCCACCCCCAGCCCTTGTGGGACAGGGGCTTTGAAATCATGTTTATAGAATGATGTTCTTCTGTAAGGATTTTGATATCTCACACTTTTTTTTTTTTGGTGGAATTATTGACATAATTCAAGTTTGAAGTTGTGTGAGAATAACATTTTGATTTCGTGTAAGGGCATTTCTGAGTCCAGTTCCTTCCTTTCCTTTTCTCTTCACAAAATTACATTCTTGTTTTATCCCTGTAGGGTTCTCAAGCAGAGCGCAAGGCTAGTCTGTAGTCAGATAACTTTTCACATTCATTTTAGTGTGACCCAGGCTTTTTTTTTTTTTAAAGGAGAAATTCCATCAAGTTCCAATAACCTCCATCCTAATGTTACCTTAAGTATCTTCCTCTACCCTAATTTGGGCTGAGTAGTATAAATTTTAGTTCCATGTGCTCTACATGTATCATCATATTCAATTAAGGGCAGTTCTGTAACTTCTAAGAGCTGGAAAACTTTGCTCTGGGGTGTTCTTGGGGGGGCGTCCAAGAGTCTTTTGAGCAACCACTGTTGAATTGTGGTTGCTTTCTGGGATTGCCAGAGTTTGGGAGGCTATCTCTTAGACAGTGACATTTCCAGGAACCAGGAAAGGGCCCACTGTCCTGGTCTGGGTCACCCCAAGACCCCTCCTCAGGGTCTCTGCAGGGGCAGCAGCCCCTGTTTGCTCACCCCAAACAGAGTAGAATGAGAGCAGTTTGAGGAGGTGATAGAAGGTGCCTGGGGGTGGGTGAGGGACTGCGGTGGCATGCCGTAGCATGCTATGGAAGCATGTCCTTGTCCCAGAGTGAGAGAGGGAAGGAGCAGGTCCCCCACACATCACTCACGTGAACGAGGGTAGGATACTGTCCCATAGGCTCCCCAATACCTGAGAGGGCGATGCCGCCCGTGAGTCAGCCTCACGCCTTGCCGAGCCGCTGCACAGTCCCTGGCCACGCGGGGCACCGCTCAACCTCTGAGACTGTGTGCTGCGTGCCTGATTCCAGAGGGCTTCTCAGCACATCTCCGTCTCTTCCTCTCCTCCCCTTCCACTTTTTCGGTCAGAAGGCCAGGCTAGGGACAAGGATCGTTTTGCACTGAAAAGGACAAGCAGTGCTGAGGTAGATCTTGGCAGCCTTTTCAGAATTTGATCTGGGAGAAGCCCTGGGTTGGAGGTGGGGTAGGGGTAATGATTTAAACAGCAAAGAGCTTGACCAGATATACCAGCCTTGAGCTTTGAGTCCTGAGACTTGAAAATTATGCTTTGGGAAATAAATATTGGGGGCATGGCCTCCCAAAAGAGGGGAAGGCAGGGCGGGAGGAACATTTGCCCAGTAGCATTGCCCATAATGAAAATTCAAACCCTTCCACTTCACAAGCCAGGGTGTGTTGGTGGTGGAACAGGCTGTAGATTCCCTAATCTGCAACATCCTTAAAGCATGAATGAGTCTTTGAATCCCCAGAGCCTATTGCTCCATAAATAGTTACTGAAGTGATTTGAATTGTAGATTTCTTTTCTTTGGGAAGGATGTTTGAAATCTAACTTGTACATTTTGCGGGGGCCCAGAGAGGCTAGGTGACCTTCCAGATCCCAGCCAGTAATTGGTCGAGGTGGAGCTCCATTCCCAGCTTCTCCTCCTAGGGAGGGGCATTTCTCATCATATCATGTTGCTCTTCTAATTAAATCGTGGATAATGTCTATGGCATGTTTAATTTCTAATTAGATGACTTTATGGATCAATTTGCATTTAATGTTAAATCTAATGTGGAAATCATTAAAAAGTTAGATCCCTGGGGAGAGGAATAGGCACTTATTCCATGCCTATTAAAAATAACAAGTATATGCCCTGTGTTAATACATGAAGCTTTTTATGGGGAACAGGAAAAAATCAGTAGAGAATGCAGGACACATAGGTACTGTGTGTGCTTGTGAATTGGGGAAACGTCTAGTGTTCAGATTTTACAATGCTTGTAGTGACTGTTGTAGTAGGTACCATTTACTGCAACTTTATTGCATGCCAGTCCTGTGGTAAGTCCTTTAAGGGCATTGTTTTTTGTTTGTTTGTTTGTTTTGTTTTTTTAAAAATTTATTTATTTATGGCTGTGTTGGGTCTTCATGTCTGTGCGAGGGCTTTCTCTAGTTGTGGCAAGCGGGGGCCACTCTTCATCGCGGTGCGCGGGCCTTTCACTATCGCTGCCTCTCTTGTTGCGGAGCACAGGCTCCAGACGCGCAGGCTCAGTAATTGTGGCTCACGGGCCCAGTTGCTCCGCGGCATGTGGGATCTTCCCAGACCAGGGCTCGAACCCGTGTCCCCTGCATTGGCAGGCAGATTCTCAACCACTGCGCCACCAGGGAAGCCCAAGGGCATTGTTTTGCTGAACTCTCAAAACAGCTCTCTGAGGTGAGCATTATTATTATCTCCCTTTATAGATGAGGAGATCGAGTCTCAGGAGGTGAAGGTCTCGCAGTCAGCAAATGGTGAAGGCAGGATTTGAATCCAGGCCAGTTTGATTTCATAATGGATCTCAACTCTTCATTACATTGGGAAGTGCTCCTGTGGGTGCTCAATAATTATAGCCAATAGAATCCTGCACATGGTCTGGGTGTAAAGTCCATTGGATTCTGAAGTGTTTGCAGCCGATGGCAATTTGGGGGCAGCATCAGTGCTGCCATTACTTACTGCTTTCAAGGAGAGAGGTGGCTCCCTAGGTGAGCAGCTGAGGCTCTCTCACAGCGTCCACAGGCTAAAGGGACAGTTCCTAGCAAGGGCGACTCCCTGTCCACAGCTTGTGTAAGGTTGGCCCCAGTGCCTCTTCTTGGAAGCCTCTTTAAGTTAACTCCAAATCTTTGAACGTGTGTATACGGTGGGTTTCCTTTGGACAATGGATCCTCTATGGGATGTTCTTTTAGACTTATATATTTTTAAATTTTCTTATTTTTCTTGTTTGACTACCCTGTATTTAGTTAAGACTGCAGAGAAAGTGGTTTTGAGTCGAGAGTCTCTTTACTTACTGCCTGGGTCTTTGGACAGACCATTTAGTCCTAGTTGCTAGTCTACTTGATGTCATTGTGGTTTCCTTGAGGACAGGTGAGTGTGGGAGCGCCCAGCCCAGGGCATGGTGTGCACTTGGTAAAGAAGTTCCCCATTCCCTTCTCCTGTAGGAACAGTGTCCGTTTATGGATGAGATGACTGGATCCGGGAGCCCTCATATTTTTTCTGGCTCTTGCTGGTGCCTGTTGTTCATTCACTCAACCACTGTTCACAAATGCACAGCATCCCGAGCCCTGTTATAGCGTCTGGGGACACAGTGCCACTGTGCAGGACAGGAGGGATGCTCTACAGCCCACCCCCACGTCATGGGCCTTTCCCAGGGCTGCGGGCAGACACGCAAGCAAACAAAATAAACACTAAGTGTAGTTGGTTGGAAGATACTGCCACACTACCAGCTCAAGCAGTCATTCATTCCCCCATTTTTTCAGTAAGCGTTTTGAACACCAGTTATATTCCCAGCACTATGCTAAACATGGACATGTGAAACTGGATCATGTCTGGGAGCCCAGGAATTATTTCACCAGAAAAAGAAGTGTCTGAGGAACACAGATCACTCTCTTGTGTTCTTCCGTCTTAAACATTTTAACTCTTTGAGGTTAAATACTCATTTGAACAAGTACAAGCTTCTAAACCCCACCCCTCTCCCCAATCCAGGGAACTTTCTTGTGTGTGGGGAGATGGACATACGAGTTTGGGTGTTTGGATTTGGCAGATGTTTGCATGATTCTTAACTAGCGGTTCTCAAATATTCATGTGCATAAGAATTGCCTGGGTAGCTGGTTAAATTCAGATTCAGGTGCTACACTCCCAGATACAGATCTTCCTTGACGGGGTTACATCCTGTTATTCCTTAACTTTTACATTCTTTAATTGTAAACGTGAAATATGTTGGCTTTAAAAAAAAAAAAAATCAGACTACGTCTGCCATGTAAAGTAGAGAAAGTTCTATAATACAGATCTTCCTCCACTTAGGATGACTTTATGTCCCGATAAAACCCATCCTAAATTGAGAATATTGTAAGTCAAAATGCATTTGAGGGGCTTCCCTGGTGGCGCAGTGTTTGAGAGTCTGCCTGCCGATGCAGGGGACGCGGGTTCGAGCCCTGGTCCGGGAAGATCCCACATGCCGCGGAGCAATTGGGCCCGTGAGCCACAACTACTGAGCCTGCACGTCTGGAGCCTGTGCTCCGCAACAAGAGAGGCTGCGACAGTGAGAGGCCTGCGCACAGCGATGAAGAGTGGCCCCCGCTCGCCGCAACTGGAGAAAGCCCTCGCACAGAAACTAAAAAAAAAAAAAACCCAACACAGCCAAAAAAAAAAAACAAAAACAAAAAAATGCATTTGAAGCTTAGCCTAGCCTATCTTAAATGTGCTCAGAACACATGCCTTAGCCTACAGTTGGGTAAAATCATCTAACATAAACCTCTTTTATAATAAGTGTTGAACATCTCATGTAGTTGATTGAATAATGCACTGAAAGTGAGCAGCCGACTGGTTGTATGGGTGCAGGATGGTTGTGAGTGTGTCAGTTGTTTCCCCTTGTGATTGCTGTCCAGCCTCATGAGATAGTACGGTACCACTTATCACTAACCTAGGAAAAGATCAAAATTTTAAAATTCGAAGTACGGTTTCTAGTGAATGGGTATTACATTCAAACCTTGCAAATCTGAAAACTCCTTAAGTTGAACCATCCTCAAGTCTGGGATTGTCTGTACTCTGATTCACCAGGTCTGGTTTGGGGCCAACCGTCTGAGCTTTAACCTGACGCGCAGGTGAGTTGGATGCAGGTGGTCTATGAACCACATGTGATGGGTCCACACAGTGCTGGAAGAAAGTTGAATCTCTTCATTTTATTAAGGAGGAAAAACTGTTTCCCAGAGATGGAAGGGATCTTGGAAGTAGCGGCAAAAGTAGACAGGGCAGGCTGGGGCTTTGGAGCAGAATTGATGTGAAGTCTCATCCTGTCTCTGTCATTTGTAGCCACACACAGACTTGGGTAGGTCGTTCTGCTTCTCCGAGCATCCGATTGCTCATCAGCCTGCCTCACTGGCTGAGAGATGTGATTGGAGGGACCCATGCAAAGCATAGTATAGAGACTCGTGCTAGGTATTGCACATGCCCCGAATTAGCATATTGGTTTCTCAGATTCCTGATTCATCCTTTGAATGTGAGTTGAGCTGCTGCATATACACCCCGTGATTTCTCTTTATTTCACAAGATAAAATGCTATAACCACAATAAAGGAAATGAAACAAAAGGAAAATAGTTCACCCACAAGCGTGCTATTCTAACACAACTGTTTTCATTTTTCCTTTTAGCCCTTGTCTGTATGCAGACATATTTCTGTATAGCTGTAATCATATGTAGACTCAATTTTGTATTCTGCTCTTTTCAGTAAACCTTAAGCAAATGTTTTCCAAATGGTTACATAGTCTTCAAGATGATTTTTAATGGTCTTACAATCTGTCATCCCACAGGCTGAATTTATTTAACCATTCATCTATTATTGGACATTTAGATTTTTTTCCCTTACAGTTTTGTGCTATTATAAATAATACTTGGAGATATGGCTTCATCCTATTGCAGATTAGTTCCTTAGGGTGAATTCCCAAGAGCATGATTTCTGGGTTAAAGGGCACAAACATTTTCTTTTTTGGCTCTAGATGGATTGCTAAACTGCTTTCCAAAAGACTTGTGTCAGTTTACCATGCCACCAGCAGTGCAGTAAGGTACCAGTTTCAACATTTGGCCTGCATTAGATAAATGGTCATTTTTACAAAGATTTGGCCCAATGGTGCCTCATTGTTTACTTGGTATTTCTTCTATTATGATAAGGTTGAATATGGCTTTATTATTGTCTTTTCTGGGTTTAATTTTTTTGTTTTTGTTATAGGCAGGACCTAGCCATGTGAGGTCAGGTTTTCTGCTCAGAATTTTTTAGATTCTTGGATTTTACAGTTAAAAAAAAACAAACCAAACTACCAATACCCAAACCTAGAGCCCATCAGTATAATAAATACTTTGGACATATTTTACGGTTGGATTAGCTGTTTGTGATCTTAACATCCTTGCAGGTCACCGGTTAATAGGGTGATACTTGGAGAGGAGAGGGGCTCTTCCTCTTCTCCTTGGAGTCTGCTTTGTTCTTTCCTTCCACTGTCATTCCCCCATTTCCTGTCCCCCTCCTTCCCTGTAAGCACTGTTTTTGTCTCTTTGGAGATAAAACATGAAAGGATCAGCTTTTCAGTCATGCTCCTTCAACTTATAAAATGCAGGTTGCCTAAATTATGTAGTACGGAACCAGGTTAAAGAAAATCACAGCATTGTAGCAAATTGCCTTTAACTGCACTGCAAAAGCAAATGTCTCAGAATCGTAGAAAGGTGTGTTTGAGGGTGTAATCTTAGCTTGTGGTGAAGGGGAGTCTGACTTGTTTTTCAAGTCGGTCTTGAATAGCTTTGTTCTGGAATGCTCACCCTCCTCAGCACGACAGAGTTTGCTTGATGACAGACTCTTTCACTCTGCCGTGCATACCTGGGCCACAGAACTGGTTTGCTTATTTGCCTGGGGTAAATGATGGAAACACCTCCCTCTTGCAGCAGCGCCCAGCATGAGAGGGGTGACTCTTGTCCCCCAGGTGCCCTTACAGTGGCCCCTGTGGTCGTCACTTCCCCCCATCCCCCAAGGACCACGAAAGCGCTGAAGGAGACGCACTCCCTTGGGCAGGAGACACAGTTTCTTGGCCCATGGACGCCCTCTTTGGGTAGTGCTGCCCCAAGTGGGCGACAGTCTTATGTTGGCCGAATAACCAGGCGTCTGTACATAAGAGAGTGGTCACGGCTCTATTGCAGTTTAATTCGTTAATGTAACAAGACGGAGCGCATTTTCCCCTCCTGCACACCTCCCGGGCTGTTTGAGATGAGGCACAATTAATTTATTTGTACTGTCTGTGGAGGCGTATGCCAGCTAATGTAGTGCAAGAGCTTTTATCTTTCTGTTTGTAATGAAGAGGGGCAGGCTGCTGGCAAATTGACAAGGATTACTGATGACTCATTCTCGGACTGCAAAGTGCTTTCTTCTGAAATGATAAAATGCGTGTACACACACACGTAGATGCAAACCTAGTTCCTGTTTGAAATGGGCAGAACTGGTTTGGGAAAGTTCAGGTGCCCCTGAAACACTGCGGGAGAAAGAAAGAAAGAAAAAGCAGGTGAAGCTATTTCTCCAGCTCCTTGGCTTGGCCTGACTGAGGGCAGGACCCCTTGCTCAGTGGCGGCCCTGCCTCTCTGAGACAGAAACTCCCTGCCCAACCTCGAAAGGCTGGCTCTTTTGTCCGGTAGGCAGCCTTCCTCCACGGCCACCTCCCAGTGGCGCCAGGCAGACGCATGCCTGGTTTACCTGGGGGAGCCTGCCCTCTGGGCTGCTTCCTATCCAGGCAGCACCTAGGGGGCTTGGCTTTGTTAGGCTGTGAATTCTGGGCCTGTACAACATTAGCCCGGGAGTGGAGTGCGCTGGGTTCCTTCCGGCCTTTCTCTGAGTTCCCCAGGCCTGGGCCTTGGCCATGGCTGTGTTAGTTGTGAACTGCTCTGTCACCCACTTTGACATGCTTCGGAAGAAGCAGTTTCTATAGTAGCTTACATTTGCTTGGCCCTTTATGGTATATAAGGCATTCTGGCATTACAACAACTCTGTGAGTTGGTTATATTGTTACCCCGGTTTTATGGATAAGGACATTGAAGTACAGAGAGGTTAAATAACACACTGATGACCAAGGAACTAGCTGGTAAAAAGGCAGTCGTGATGAAAACCAGAACTTTGGAGTCTAAAACCTGACCTTGTGATCTTTTAATGACATTCATTCATTAAGGATACAATTAAACATTTTCTGTGTAAGAAGTATATAAATGATTGGCCAGGGAAGCTATTCAAGAATTACATGAGAGAATATAGGCATTTCTATAGTTCTGTGGAATAGCAGGAGGTTCATAGGATGCTTTCTGAAGACCTGAAAACAATCTGTTTTGCCCCATTTTGCACTGGTCCAGAGAAATAACCTCTCAAGTGCAATCTAAATGTTCCTTCCTGTGTCAGATGGCTGGTCAAGCTGGCTGTGCAATGTGGGCTCAGTATAAGCGCCCCCGTCAGTGCTGTGACCCAGGTGTAAGCAACGCAAGTCACTGCATGGCCTTCTTGACTTTCAGAGCTGGAAGGAGCCATGGAGATTTTACAGACGAGGAAACTATGGCCTAGAGAGTGAGAGATTTTGCGTTAGGAGGAATTCCATTCATTTATCCCACTATCCATCCGTGCGTCTGGCAAATGTTTATTGAGGCTGTTCTGGGCTGGGAGATAAAGCTTGGGCTATGAATGAAACAGAGTCTTGTTTCAAGGGACGTACAATAGTGGGTAACACAGCCGGGCAGGCACTCACAGTGTGGGGTTAGGGCTGTGGTGTCTGAAGTGGGAGGGCTCTGTTGGGGGGATGGTCAGTGGGGGCTTCCTTAAAGGAGTGGTGCCTACGGTGAGACTTGAAGGATGGAGCTGAAAGTCACTGAAACATGGAGAACCTATGTCGACTGAAAATTGGGGCCTTCCCGAACTCAAATACACCAGAAGTCGGTGCCACTGAAAAGGCTTTACGTGCTTGGAAACAACAGGTGTGAGGCTCTGAGAGATTCAAGCATGTGTAAGAAGTGCTCGCTCCGGGTCCGTGCCGTGCAGTCACATGTGCTGTTCAGCACTGAGAAGGTGGCCCCTCAATTGAGAAGCTCCATCAGTGTACAACGGCCGCTGGACTTCAAAGACTTAGTACGAAAAGAGAATGTAAAATACCTCATTGGCAGCTATTTTTATATTGATTACAGGTAGAAATAATATTTGGGTGTGTTGGGTTAATAGATGTTATTAGAATCAATTACATGTGTTTCTTTTTTCCTCTTTTAATGAGGCTACCAGGAAATGTGCGATGACACGTGTGGCTCGTGTTGCGTTTCTGTTACGTGGCAATGCTAGGTGGAGAGAAGCCTGGGAGAGGAAGCGGGTAGGTGATGAGAGCACGGGATTTAGAGTGAAGAGGTGTGAGTCGGGTCCCAGGGGCACAGCCTGTGGCAGGCCTGCGCATCACTGCACCTCTCTGCCCTCCTAACAGGGCACTAACAGCCTCACAGCTGGGGCTAAGAATGAAATCAGAATGCCTGTGAGAAGTACACCCCGTTATGAGGGGTGGCTCTCCTTGTAATAAAACAGTTTAGGGTGAAGACAGGATATACCATGCAGTATATACCGATATTTTAAAAGACAGATGAGAAATTTGGCCAATTGCAGAATAAGAGGCTGGTGTGTGGGAAATGCATTCAGTACACAGTGAATTACACACTGGGGGTGGATCTGTGTGAGATGCTGTGGATAAGAAAATTCCATTTCTGTTGCACTTGGCTTGCTCTGCTCCAGGAATTCCCTCACCCCTCACATCGGAGTTTGCATCCAGGCTTTCATAGTCCTTGTTCCTTGTTTTGTTTAGTCTCCATAGGCCAACAAGGGCTAACCATTTCTTTACTTCTTTTTTATCTTTGGGTATTTAGTATTGTAATCCTAAAACTCAGCACTCATTAAATGCTTGATGAACGAATTGCCATTCTTTCAGTATTTACTGAAGACCTGGATGTGTCAGGTATCTGCTGGGCTCCAGAGATGCTGCACTGAACAGAAAGCCACTCCGACCCCAAGATGCTCATTGTGGGGAAGGAGACAGTTAACAGGCTAAGGTGGAGAGGACTGCAGGAGATACAAAAGCGTTCCTAACTGCTAGATCTTGTGGCCCAAAGGATAACTTGATTAAAGATAGCAAAGGAGAGAGTTAAGAGACAGTTGTAGCTGACTGGAGTATACTTTCTTATAATTCCCTTTCAGACAGTGAAACCCAAGAGCTGAGTTTGCTTGGGATCTTACCAGCCCCCAACCCCCAGGGGTTTCCAGCACTGTGGCAATGTTTGATATTAATGTTACGTTTGTATATTAATTACACTTTCCATTGGCAGTTTACAGACCGCAAGGAGCAAAGATGTTGTAGAACTCGTGGAGCAAACTGATAGCCCTTCCCATCAGGAGTGACCTGGGCTAATTGGAAGGCTCTCACAGGACCGGTGGGGTAGAGGCAGTTTGGCAGGGCCAAGCAGGGGGTATTTGGGGGCATGAAGTAGCTGTGACCTGGCATAGGATGGCAGGCAGGCAGACAGTCATTTCAGCGGGAGAGAGCATCTGATACTCATCCCTTCGGGCTAGTCTTATAATAGTTGCAGATAAATAAGCTGCCTCCAGTATGTTCCCAGAATATCTCTGTCTGCAAAATGTCTTTGAGGGGATGTTTGACTTGCAAGCATGTGGTTGATAAAATAAATACATTTTGAAAATGTAAACCTCTGTATGAGAGGTTTTAGTCTCTTCTCTCCCCTGGGAAAAAATAAGGCCCTTCTTGAACCTCTTTTCTTCCCTCAGTGTAGAATTCCTGCCATGCTTTATAAGAAGAAATATTTTTGGAATGTAGCACCTGCAGAAATATAAAGGGGCTGTGCCCAAACCATTGGGCGGTGGCTATGGTGTGGATGGGTCCTTGGTGGTTTGTGAAGAGATAGCAGCCCTGACACCTGCAAAGCATTTGAGGTGCTGGGCCAGGGTTGGAGGAGCTGGAATTCAGAGGCACTTAAATTGCTTTTAGCTGGATTTTGTGGGCAGGCAGCTGGATTGAGCCATTCTCTCTAGTATTAGAGAATCCTCACCATTCAGTCACACCTGGCTAGAACAGGACTTGGCACCTAGAAAAGTGCCTGGCATGGTGTAGGAACTTAATATATGGTTGTTGAGTGAGTGAATGACTGAAAAAATGAGTGAGTGAACAAATGAGATGCTTTTCTGGGCTTTGGAGATCTCGTTGGATGAGCGTGCCCCTGGCCCTTGCTTCTTGAGGGTAGTCTGTAGACCACCAGCAGCCTCACTTTGTTAGCATAGGATTCATTCAAGGATCTTATTAAAATGCAGGCTCTGATTTAGCGGAGCTGGGAGTTGGCCCAAGAATCTGCATTTTAACACGTTTCCAGATGATGCCAATAGTGCCAGCCCATAGGCTGTACTTTAAGTAGGGGTTCTATTAAGGTTCAGTCAGATCATCAGTGAGTCTTTTGTGAGTGCCTAGCAGCACTAGCGATTGTGGATAAAGGTGGAGGTCTTGGTCCTTGTCTCAAGAAAATGTAGTTACAGTGAAAAATCAAGACTCATCCTTAGAAGTCAGAGAAAAAGCAATCATTGTTATATATTCTGTGGTGTGAGAAGTGGTCAGAAGAAAGCTGAAGGAGTAAAGGGCCTCTTAATGGAGGTGATGGTTGAGCCACAATGTAGAATCATACGATCTTGGAATTAAAGTTTTCTACTTCCGGTGGAATAAGATCCCTGTAATTGCCCATGCAACTTCTGCTTGAATGCTCTCACAACAGGAATGTATCATCTTTTGCTTGTATAACACTTTATTGTTTATAAAGCAGTCTCACAGGCTTTATCTTGAAATGTCAGTGGAACCTTGTGAGGTTGTATACATTTTACTGCCATTTTACAGATGTGGAAACTGAGGCCCCTAGAGATTGTGACTTGTCCAAGGCTGTATTCTTTCTGGTGATACTGCTGGGAACTGAACCTTTTGACTCCCAGTTGAATGTTCTTTTAACTGTACTCCATTTGGCTCTGATTTGGTGAGAGAGCAGAGAAGTAGATCCTAAAAGCTTGATTGAAGATTTGAACTTATAGAGAGCAAAATAGAGGTATTATGGATTCTGGAGCAGGGATGGCTTGAGCACTGTTGAAGGAATTGGAATACACAGATTTAGGAGAAGCTAACCCTGTACTGCATGGAGGCTTTTCCTACAGTGCATTCCCAAATAGTCTCAAAGCATTCTGGAGGCACAGCTCTTTTGATGGGGAGCTCACTACAACAAAGGGCTGTTTATTTCACTAACAGGCCATTCTCTTATATTGAACTCAGATAAGGTCTCCTGGAATCTTTACCCACTAATCCCAGTTCCTTTCCTGCTGAAGGCACAAGCCTAATTCCTCTTTTCATATGCTAGCCCATTTAGATATTTTCTTTTGAAAAATCTAAAGTAATTTTTCTTCCCAGGTTTGCAATATATGTCCATTATGAAACACTGAGAATATATGGGGAAGCAAAATATAGAGAAGCAGAAAGGAGAATTTAAAACTATCAGTAACTTCACCACTCATAGGTAATTAGTGTTGTGAGCTTCACACCATGTTGTCTTCCAGACCATTTTCAGTGCAGTTTTTTTTTTTATTTATTTTATTTATTTATTTTTGGCTGCATTGGGTCTTTGTTGCTGCTCGCAGGCTTCCTCTAGCCGTGGAGAGCGGGGTCTACTCTTCATCGTGGTGTGCGGGCAGGCTTCTCCTTGCGGTGGCTTCTCTTGAGCCTAGAGGACAGGCTCTAGGTGTGCGGGCTTCAGCAGCTGTGGCACGTGGGCTCAGTAGTTGTGGTGCGCAGGCTCTAGAGTGCAGGCTCAGTAGTTGTGGCGCACGGGCTTAGTTGCTCCGCGGCAAGTGGGATCCTCCCAGACCAGGGCTCGAACCCGTGTCCCCTGCGTTGGCAGGCAGATTCTTAACCACTGCGCCACCAGGGAAGCCCCTTCAGTGCAGTTTTCGATGTGTGTATATGTTGTTGTTTTTACAAAATGAAATTTGTCTGTAGTATTTGTCTATAGTATTTTGTAATTTTCTTTTTCTCATAAATAGAATTTTCTTTTTATAACTTTCATGTCAGTAACTATGATATTGCAGTTGGTAACATTATTTCATAATGAGATAGGTAATTTATTCTGTTTCATTTTGCCTGTTCCCTCTCAGTTTTTAAACCCCTGCTTTTGGGTTAATGTCAGTGCCTCTATGGTTTAGGTCAACTGTATCTCTGTTATCTATTCCTGGGAGTGGAATGGTAAAGCCCAAGACTAGTTTGAACATGACTGTCATGGCCCTGTGAATTGTTCATTCTCCAGCTTCATGATTCTCATTCCTATTAGGATGTGGCTTCACACTCCTGTCAGCGCTCTGAAACTCGCTCACTTTTGACCATTCATCCCTCTGTGGTTGCTGGGATCCAGATTTGAGACCTCACTTTTCTTACTGTGAATGCAGCAGTCTACTCAGGGCAGCCTGATACTGCATTAGCTTTTATAGGCACCTCATCACACTGAGTCATTGAGCTCTTGGGCAACCCAGTCCCTTAAGACTTTCTCATGTGATCTTCTCTACCCTATACTTGTGAGTGTGTGTGTGTGTGTGTGTGGTTTTTTTTTTTTTTTTTTTTTTTTAGCAAGGTGCGTAACTTGACATTTATCCTTATTAAATTTCCACCTTGTTAAAGTCAGCCGGCCATCATATCCTTTGAGATAGTATCAGGAGCAGACTCTGTCATCCTTCAGTCACTGTCCCTTCCAACTCCCAGTCACTGGCAGATTCCAGCGTCAAATGATTCAGCAAATCCCAGCAGTCAGTTACGTCTCCATCCTCCTCACTGGATTGTGAGTTGTTTGGGGCCAAGACCATACCATATTATTTCTCTTAAAAAACCCAATCCCTACTTCCATTTTTATTTTACATGACCTAGCGGATACCCAGAAAATATTGCCATGTGGATATTTGCTTTAACTCCAGGATTGAAGGCATGGTGGTAGTGGCAGTGTCATAGTGATGACAAATATAGAGAAGTCAAGGCTGGGTCTCTGGGTGAGGAACTTACAGTGGGGTTGGACAGAATAAAAACTGAGTATCAGTTGTAGTAAAGATAAGTACAGACTTCTGGTGTTGCCCAAGTGTTGCCTGTTTTGCTTGAGTTCATTGTTGAGAAGAATCATTGATGTCTTCCAGGGAGGCAGGCAGTGGAGGGATTCCTCAGGGCACAGTAGGTGAATGCCTGAGGCCGTGAAAACCTGAGTTGGGAGGATATCTATTGATGGCAGGGGATGTGTTGTATGCTGTGAGAGCTGATGACAGGAAACCACCCACCCAACCTTTGAGAATTGGGTTGAGTAATGATCACAGAGAGTGTTCCTATCTGACTGTCCTACGAGATACAGAACAAAAGTTGGCTTCTTTTTCTCTCTTTATTTATTTATTTATCCCCCCCCACCCCGCCCCGCCTTTTTTTTTCTTTTTGCCACACCTCGCAGCATGTGGGATCTTAGTTCCTTGACCAGGGATCGAACCTGTACCCCCCTGCAGTGGAAGGGCAGAGTCCTAACCACTGGACTGCCAGGGAACTCCCTCTTTTTATAGTCATTGAGCTTAAGGCTCACAAAGTTAAGACCTACTCACCATTGGTTACCCTTAGATGAGAGGCTGAACTGAGACCAGAACCCAGGAGCTCAGATTCTTCTCCCTTGGCCAAGTTGTCATGGTGTGAAGGTGGCCTGGTGGCTTCTCCATTTACCCACTTTGGTGTCTGCCTTCGGCCCCATCAGCTTTCCTGAACCTCAGACCCCTCACCTGTGAAAGGAGTAATATCACCCCCCTTGCCTTTGTGGTGGTTGTGAAACACACGAGACGGTGCTGTGAGAAGTGAGCCCTGAGCGCTGGGCTTTGGACACAGCTGCTTCTAAGTAAAGACCTGCTGAGGTGGATGACAGTGAACTTGGCAGCATTTCTTAACCTCAAGAGAGTTAAGGGGCAGCAGCCTGAGGGTTCCAGCTCCCCCGGTGTGGCTGTGGTCTTTTGCAGGCATGAAGGCAGCTCTGGAGTGCTTCCCACCCCCAGCAGTTTCAGCTCTCCTGGTTGGGACAAAGTCCCTTGTTTACTAAAAGGAAAGCTTTCTTCCAGGAAGAGGGAGAGGTTCTTTAGGGGCTGGGTCCAGTCACAGGGAGTTTGAGCACCTCCAGTCCTCCAGCCCTGGTCTTCTTGGAAACTTCAGGGCTTCTTCATTGCGTGGGACCTTAGTTTTTGGTGCAGGGTGAGGTTGCAGGATTCTGGGGTAGACACTCAACTTACCTCTCCTGCTGCCTCCGGGTATGGTAGATACAGGTACAGATGCTGGTATCTGTCACACTCCCCTCAACTACAAGAAGGCTGGTTTATATTTGTATATAGATGCATGCCTACTTAAATAACGCACATATATGTGTGCATGTACATATATATGTAAACAAATGTGCATTCACCACTAGATATGCAGAAATACACAAACGCCCATTTTTTTAAAAAAAGAAAATGCAAGCTCTAAAATTATATTTGAGCTTGGTTTAGTCTTTCTTTTGTGTTGATTAAATGTTAATGTGCTGCAATTAATTTAGTAAAGGAAGTTCAAACAGGGAGATGGGAAGAAAATAACTACAGCTAATTGGCAAGAATTCGAGGCTATCCAGAAAAGTAATCTAACCATTAGAAGTTGAAATGTTTTAGGTATCTGGTTCAGGAGTTTTTTTGTTTTTGTTTTTTATTTTTCCCTTTTCCAGTTTAGAACTACTGATGGCTTCCCTTCCAAAGGATGGCCATCTTCTCTTTTCTTTATTGTTAGCCAGGATTCTCTTTCCCATTCCCTTCCTCCCAGTTCCTTTTTGGTTCATTCACTCTGAGTCTTGCTGAGTCAGCATTGGGGAAAGGGGGTTTTGCAGGAAGGATTAGAAAAGGGAGAGGAAGAAGAAGTAGCAAAAAAAATCTTCTCCTCCCACAGTGGTTCTCTGCCACTCTGGTCTCTGCCCCAGACCTGGGGTAGCCATTGGGCAGAGATGGGGTTAACACGTTTGCCATTCCAGACATTTCCATGTATGTTAGCTCATCACTACCCTAGGAGAGAGCACATGAGGACACTGAGGCGTGGTGATGTTAAATGCATTGCCCTGGTACAGCGGCAGAGTGGTGGAGTGTGCATTCCAGCCCAGCCCTCCAAGTTAAGAGTCAGGCTCCCTGCTAAACTCTAGCTCCTCAGGCAGATCTTTGCCTGCCCTCCCTGGCTCCTAACCTGCTTTATATTTTTTGAGCACCTGCTACATGCTATGCACTGTTTTGGATGTCAGCTGATGTATCTGCCTCTCACTGAACTGTGAGATCTTTGAGGGTGGGGCGCGTGTTCATTACTCATCTTTATCTCTCCAGCACAGTGTCTGGCCCAAAGTTGGCCACATGCCTGTTTAAGGCTAATTGAACAAATGCTTGTATGTTTTTTCTGACAGCCATCTAAATTTTGAGCAATCCAGATACCCACCACTTCTGTGTCTCAGCCTTGCAGAAGTAGCATATAGTAGGCCATGCTTTATCTAGACATCTAGAGAAGGGGATAAGGCAGTCCCTCAAGCACTGCATCAGTATGTGTGAATTGTGAACAAAATCTCCTTTAAAATGTTAATATGATTATGGTATTTCTTTACTCTGGCAAAGTTCTTTCAGATTTCTGTCTGTGAATCTACACGTAATATCCTGAAATTCCAAACACATCCTTTTTCTTCCTCTCATTTACTATTTCTGTTCAAAACCGGAATATGTGAACATGTTTACAGCCTATTAAGACCAAAGAGATTTTTTTTTCCTAGACTTTTTGTTTGTTTGTTTGTTTTGGTGCCACTGCCCCACCTAGAACAAACTTTTCAGGAAGCACAGGTTTGCATGGAAGCAGTGTATCTCAAAATAAAAATGAATTCAATTTAAAGAAGGAATATGGAATTGAAAATTTTATTTGTATTTAGGATTCTGGATATTTTGTTGAATTCAACTAGTTGTAAAGTGGGATAGACATGATCACCTCTCTTCTTTTGAAGATAGAATTTATCAATGATTGTTCTTAAAACTAAAAAAACTCTGAAAATTCACTGTATTCTAAGTTTCAGATGAAGGTATAATCCTCAAAGCTTATTGAATGGTGCTTGAACATATTAATTAAATAGAGAATTTTTATCAAATTTGATGGTCACGTGGAATGTGATGGGCTCCAGCTGGAACCTTGGTTTTTGATTCTTACCCATTCACAAAGTAATATCATACGTAAAGTGGGGTGGGGAGGGAAGCAGGAAATGTTTCCTTGAGATAGACAGCCAGATGAAGCTTTTGCTTCTCTTTTATTTTATTTTTTGTTTTTTAATCTTTTGGCTGTGCCGTGCGGCCTGCGGGATCCCAGTTCCCCGACCAGGGATCGGACCCGCGCCCCCTGCATTGGCAGGGTGGAAGTCCCCTGCTTCTCTTTTAAATGAGCTGTTATGCATGAGAATGTATTTTCTTTTTAAAATTTACCCATAATTTTCTTATAAGATTTTTTTTAAAGCCTTTAAAAACAGTTGTACAAAATTATAAACACCATTTTTTATTATTTTGTGAGAAATAGTCTGCTTCTTCAGAAGCAAAAATGCTGTCAGAACATGTGTGTATATATATTGGGTTGGCCGAAAAGAAGTTCGTTCGGTTTTAAGTAAAAATAGACACACTTTTCATCTCCACCAAGAACTGTATTGAACAACGTATTCACTAACATATATATATATATGATGTGGTCAATAATATTTTAGGGGACTTTAAAAATATTTAAGTGTTGGACAATCCACCCGTGCCTGGGCCAGAAGCCTGCTTGTTCTGTAGACAGCTAAGTGGAGTAGAATTAGAATCTTACTTTTGAGAGCTACATAAAAGTCCTGTTTCAGCTCCCTTGTTTATAGATGAGGAAACTGAGGCCCAGGTTGGAAAAAAAAAAAAAAGAATTACCAAAGGTTACACTCTTGTTCTGTCTTATCTTACCCAGCAACAGTTAAGGGTCAGATTGTGTGCTGACACATCTCTGTCTCCATAATTCACATGTTTTATAATAAGTATGGTTTGACTAAATAAATGGAAGACTAAGCAAAGAAAAAAAGAAGTAGTAATCAAGATCTCCATATAAAAATGTCCTCTGAGTGTCAGCTCCTCTATTTTAGGTCCTCAAATATCCTTTACCTATGATTTTTTGTGAATGGGTAAGAACAAAACCTAAGGTTCGTGTGTGAACTTTGCTTACTGATTGAGGGTTTCCAGAAACCCACAGGCAGGTGTATCTCTTACCTTGATAATCTTTCCTTGTCATCTCAGCATGACCTGTTTGGATCTGTAACTCAAATGTGTGCGTGTGCCCTAAAGTCTACTCAAGTCATGCTGGAAGTCATTTGTACTCTTCAGTTGGGTCCTGTATGCTCTGCATGGTGGGGTTCCAGTGTGGATGACACTCGCTTGCCTCTCAGCATCACTCTTATAGTTTGCCCAGTAATTGGAGGAGGAGGGGGGAAGGAAACACACTTTGCCCAGTAGCAAATCCAAAAAT
This sequence comes from Balaenoptera ricei, assembly GCF_028023285.1. Taxonomy (NCBI): domain Eukaryota; kingdom Metazoa; phylum Chordata; class Mammalia; order Artiodactyla; family Balaenopteridae; genus Balaenoptera; species Balaenoptera ricei. The sequence continues at coordinate 70,144,185 of NC_082646.1, forward strand.
TTGTTCTCCTATGCAAAACACGCACCAAGAGTAGACTTGGAGGTGTATACAGCAGAACAGCTTTAGGGGTGATGAAGTAATTTATATGGCAGAAAAACGTACAAGAGGAAATTCAGTACAGGTACCAGCTGCCTTAAAGAACGGACTAGGCAAAGAACAGCAGTTACTGCCCCCGCCTTCTGAGCTGACCCCTCAGTATCGATAAAGATTTACCAGCCTTTAAAGAATGTTTTCTAATTTTAGCCCGAAGAACAGGTGCCTGACAAATTGATCAAACTGCAGTTTAAACTTTTGTTCCTGCAAAGAGGAAAATACTCCCTTGACTTCAAGAGAATTTGAAGAGGTGATGTGTTTAAGCCCCTGTGCTGCGCCTGGCACCTGGGTCTCTGCCTGGGTATTGGAAGGTGGGCGTGGAGCTCTAACTTTGGTGGGGAGGGGTGTAGATTCTGGAAATCAGCTGTTCACAAAGAACATCCCCTCTGTTTAATAGAGGAGGTAGAGGGGGCAGTGGGAACCTGTCTGGCAATCTTCTGTGGTTGGAGATCCCCCACCCTTTTTTTTTCAGTTTCAAGTTAGAAAATCTTTGGGTTTTCTGTGAGTTACAGTCGTCCATTGGTATCTGCAGGAGTTGGTTCCAGGAGCCCCCATAGATACCAGAATCTGTGGATGCTCAAGTCCCTTATGTAAAATGACTTAGTCCAGTCAGCCCTCCACATCAGTGGGTTCTATATCCGAGGGATATGGAGGGCCGATGTATTAGCTTGCCTTGTTAACCACTCCTTAAGACAACCCTACGTGTAAGCTTTGAAAATCAGAGCAGTAGTCTAGCCTCTCCTTTTCCCAGCAATTAATTAATTGACTCAGTACTTATTAAAGGTGATATTTGTTGAGTCAGGTCCTGTGGACGCATCCAAGCAAGATAAGGGTGCAGCCTTCCCGGAGCTTGACACCGGCTGGATAGACCTGTTGACGGGCTCTGGTACAAGGGCCTGGTACTATGGGAGCATGTGGCAGGCCCCCCAAGACTGGACTTGGGTATCCAAGAAGGCTCCCTGGAGGAAGTAATATCCTTGCTGAGAGGGGAAGAGTCTTGGAACGATACATGCAGCATCTCTGTGCAGTGGTGAGTGTTCCAGCACTGAGGGCTATGTTTGGATTGCACTCTAGGTATACTTTGACTTGGTCTGACTTCTTTGCTTTGTGGTCCTTTTTTATCTGTCTAATTATCTATCTACCTATTTATCTATAATTTTAATTATGGTAAAATGTACAGAACATAAATTTACTATTTTAACCATTTTTAAGTATAGAGTTCAGTGGCATTTAAGTACAGTCACATTATTTTGCTACCATTATCACTATCCATCTCCAGAACTGTCCTCATTTTGGAAAACAAACTCTGTGCCCATTAAACAATAACTCCCCATTCCTTTCTCCCCTCAGCCCCTGGCAACCACCATCCTGCTTTCTGTCTCAATGAGAATGATTATCCTAGGGACCTCATATACAATGAATCATACTGTATTTGTCCTTTTGTGACCCACTTATTTCACTTAGCATAATGTCCTCAAGGTTTATCCTTGTTGTGGTTTTCCTTCCTTTTTTGAGGACGCATACTTTTCAAGGCCCCATTTTATTTTAACCCCAAGCATGTGTGAAATATTCACCCACCAACACATGAATTAGTTCTCTAGTCCCTTTACTGAGGAGTCATTCATGCATTTGTCCGGCCACCCATCCATCCGTCTTCCCTCCCTCCTTCCTTGATTACATGTTACCTGCCAGACATTGGGCTAGTGACTAGAGATACAAAGAATACCTCTATCTACTCCCCACCCCAAACTTGTATTCTCTGAGGAAGAAAGACTCAAACAATTACTAAGCAGTATCAGTGAAACGGTAATTGTGTGTTTAAAGTTCCATGAGATAGAGGAAACACAGCAAATCTGCATGAGAGCCAGGGAAGGCTTTGCTGAAGAGGTAGCACTTGAGGTGGCCTCTGTGTGGCAGCCTTAGAGGTGGCTAAGGGGAGGAAGGACGTTTCAGAAAAGAGGACCAGCAGAGCAGTGGCTGGGAGACTTGGCTATACAGACAGGCAGTCTAGTTGGGTAATTATCAATTTAAACTCTGAGGTCAGACTGTTTAGATCTTGGCCTTGAGGATCCATGAGCCAGGTGGGAAATTTACTTTCTTTTTCGGTGTCTTAGTTTCCTTGTTTCTAAATGGGAATAATGATAGTACTTTTCTCATAGTGTTGTTATGAGAGTTAAATGCATTGACAGATAAAGTGCTTAGAATAGGGCCAGGTACAGAATATACACTCTGTAAGTATTAGCTGTTATTGTTACTGAAATGTTTAGAGGAACATTAAGTCCTTAGGTCTACCTAAAGTAGGCTATAATCTGTGCATTGTGTTTGCATTTGAAGGTTGCAGCTAGACCTTGGAGTTTGGTTGGGTGGATCCTAGTGGTAAAGAGGATTCAAGTATCCACAAATGTCTGACCTCTAAGCTTTCTTGTATTCAGATGCTTGAATACCTCAATTTGTACCTGAGTTTCCTTAAATTTTCTTAAAGAAAGTCGGAATAATTTCTTAAAAATTACAAAAACAATGGAACATAAAAAAGTGTAAAATAAAAACCTGTAATGTCACCCTCCTAACAGAGTAACTGTTTCCTTTTTATTTTCACTTTATTTCTGTAGAAATATGCATAAAACTAGAGTTGTAATTACATATATATATATACACGTAATTTTATATATATACACATATACACACAATTTTGTATTTTGCTATTTATTTATGTATCTCTCTGCCTGCCGGCCTATCTATCTATCTGCCAGTCTATCTACTTTTTTAGCCGTGCTGCACGGCATGCGGGATCTTAGTTCTCCCCAACCAGGGATCAAACCCGTGCCTCCTGCAGTGGAAGCGTGGAGTCCTAACCACTGGACCGCCAGGGAATTCCCCTGTATTTTGCTTTTTAAAATGAATATTCTTTGAGAAACTTTCCCTCATGGTTCAGTCTGTTTTTAAAAATTTTTCTTGTAAAAGAATGCACAGTTTCCTTTGTATTCATGTACTGTAGTTTTCATAGTCATTCTGCTATTCATGGTATTATACATGATTCTGCAATGTAGATATTTGTGCTCCTTATTTTTTTCTACCCTGGGATTTTCTCTTTTTGATAAATTTCTAGGGTTAAGGTTACTAGATCAAAGAATTTCACCCTTTTGAGGCGCTTCGTAAGTATAGCCATTTGGATCTTCACATCCCCAACATCACTAGCATAGTTCCTGTGTCATGTTCACTACAGATGTTCTTATTGTCTTTTAAGGTTTGCTGATTAGGAGATTTAAAATAACACCTTAAACTTGCTTGAATTTGCCATTCTTTCCCCCTCCTAGTGAAGATGCGTATTTTGTCATATGCTTATTCTCCCGTGTGACTTGTTCATTCATTTCCTTTTCTGGTTGTGTTCATGGTATTTTCCAGTACAAATGTGAATAGTTAATTCACTGTAAATATAAGCTTTGTGTTGAAAAAAAAATTCAGGTGCAGGAATCACAACTCTTTCCCTGCCCTGCAGTAGTGAGGCTTTCATCCGTGCCACTGCATTTCTGGAGAGGGAGAAAGAGACACCAGTGCTTGCCATGTGCCAGCTCTGCTGGGATCATGGTGGCCAAGAGTCTGGACTCTCCACTGGCCTTGCTTTTCAGCTGCTTTTTATTGTGAGCAGAAAAATAGAGCGGCTGTCCATTATCTCGGCTCTAACAGTGTGCTCACTTCATTTACAGGGTCTCTCCTACTCCTCGTGTCCCATACACACACACCTGGCACAGAGCCAGCATACAGTAGGCAATTTGTTTTCATGTGTCATAGATCAGGGGTTGGAATGGACCTTCCTTGACATCCTTCTGCCCACTCTAGTCCCCTGCACAGCATCCCTGCTCAACTGTTCCTTGATTACCTCCAGCGATGGGAGGTTCATTGTCTCACAAAGACAGACCTTGGGCTCAAGGTGAGATAGATCTGGGTTTGAATTTCTGTTTGACCAGTGGATAAAAGACTTACTGTTTCTAAACCTTATTTGCTTCATTATCTGAATAATGGATATTGTAATATTACATCTCTACCTAATATAGATGTGATGAGGATTAGAAAAATAATAAAAATCGAGTCTAGATCCCTGTTCCTCACACACAGCAGTGTTGAATAAATGTTAGCTGTGAATATTATCTCCACTTACTACTACAAGGCATTTCCTTAAACTTTTACCATTACATCTGATTTTAAGAATCAAAAATATTTTTTGTATCCGTTAATTAGAATTTTGCTGAATTGGCAAAGAAGCTGCAGCACCCACAGTGACTTGGAGTTTGGAGTATATTCTTCCGTCATGGAGGTGTTGGATAGGCATTGTCTTTGAGCTGATTCCAGCTTGGGCCATGATCCCAGCTGCTGGACTGGACAGTGCTGTAATGCATCCAGGTTGACCCCTTCTTGGTTTTCAGAGTCTGATTTTACAGACCCCTTGTTTGTCTTTCTTCCCTTTCCTGGCTGGTGTTCCTGCCCTGGCATCCCCAGTAGAGGATGGACAAAAACATTTAGAGGAAACGAAACTCTCTTCCACTTATTAGTTACCTGTTCTCTTCCGCAGAAAATAGCGTAGTAAAGGGAGGGCTACGGTAGAGGTCATGCTTCCAAGTGCATAGTCATATGCCCAGCCCCAAATGTTGCTTTGGTATTGTAGAGTGAGCCAGTACCAGGGTGGTCGGGGCATAAGTTAGGCTGTACTGACTCTTCTTTTTCCTAGACTTCAGCATTTCAGTATTCTTGCTTTAGCTTGCTGAGACTATCATTGACTATCTGAGAGCTCCTCAAAGTCTCATGTGATTTAAGCAGATAGCTTTTACCCTCGGGGAACCAATGTCACTGGTGTTCGTACTAGGTCCACGACTCTTAGGATTGTGATGTTCGTCTTTGTCTAACCCAGCTCACTGTGCCCTGTAGAGAATAACTTGGTGGGAACTGCCCCCCACCCCACCTCCACAGCCGGCGTCTCAGGAAGTTCTTCCCATTAAGTGTCCATTTCAATTTTAAAAATAAAATATTAGGGAATTTAATGAATTTCAGAAACAGCGCTTATGTGTTGGTGCTAATGATTTTAAGCAGTGGTCTCTGAGGAGTTGGTTGGAGGGGAGGATTAACAAAATTTAAAAAGCAAATCCCGGGTTATAGGTTATGTGCGGAGAGGGGTGATGTTTAAGGTATTTTAACAGACAGTACGGACTTGGACCCAATGGAAGACACTGGAGGGCCCCAGGTGTGCCAGGCACTTACATGCACTTGTTGGATACTGAGAAGATTGGGGGCACTGGAAGAGGGGTGGGAGCTAAGGGGGACAGGCATTCAGTGGGCTTGGGCCACTGACTCTTTCCAGTTCGTATGGAAGTATTTCAGTATTTGAAACAAGCAGAGTGGCTGTACAAGTGAGGCACTGATGGGGGGCTGGCAGTGTGAGGGGGTGGGAGCAGCATCTGAATCACCTTTGACAGGTGTTCAGAGGTGTTAGATCCATTCCTTACTTGCCTTCCTTTATCTCAGTGCTTAGGGGATCTTTGTGGTGCTGGCCCTGTTGACCTCTTGGTAGGCGCTCGGAACGTGTCACATTAGACTTTAGGGTTCTCTGTTTGGAAAGCACTGAGACACATTGCTTTAATTAGAAAACACTACACGTGGCAGGCACCGTCCCTGTCTTCATGGGGTTCCCAATCTTCACCAGTGGCTTCAAGTTCTTCCTGCGCCTGGACTCTAGGAATTTGTCTGTAGGAAATCATTACAAGGATGTTTGCCATACAGTGAAAAGCTAGGCAAAATCTAAATGTCCAGCCATGGGGAAATAGTCAAATAATGGTATATCCATGACATGGAATACTATACCTCTTAAAATTCATGAATACAAAGGACATTTCAGGACTCAGGAAAATGCTGAATGTAAAATGTTAGGTGGACAGTAAAAGAACCCCGAACTATAGGGAATAATAATAATAATGTTACTAGTACAAGGATATATATCAAAATGCATTGTTAGCACTGACTGTTGTTTGGTGGAGGACTGTGGGTAAAGGTAATTTTCTCCTATGTATGTTTCTGAATGTTCCACTGTTTTGGTCATCTGTGGGTATTAACTTTATAATTAGAAGCGTTCCATAAATATTATATTCCTTAAATCCAGTTTAGAGTTTAAAAATTTATTTGTATAATCAGCAACCTAGTATATTGAATGTAAACTTGGAGAAACACTTTTGGAGGTTGTGTTTATCGCCTGTAAAGGAAGCTGCTGACTTGGTGGAATAAAAATAAGAGCCTAGGTCAGCCTCCCGATGCGGGGGCCCCAGCTCCCCCGGCTTCCAGACTGCAAGGGTTCCAAGAGGCCCTAATGCGCTTGTTGAAAGGCTCTCCTTGGCTTCTTATTAATGTCCCTCGCTGAGCCGTGCTCTGCTCTGCTGGCTAACCTTGTCAGAAGGTTACCCGTGGCTCTCCAGGTCTCAGCTAATTTTAAACCCAGTGTGCCGGCCAGTGCAGTGGCGTGGCATTGCGCTGCGGGGAAACGAACACTCCCTGGAAGACATGGCTGGGGAAAGATGAGCCGAGTCCCTGGGTTTTTCTCCTCCTCCTGTAAGTGACCAGGCACGCTGAACAAGCAAAGAGAGCTGGGATAATAATGAGAGCTTTTATGGTAAAAATCAGGATTATTAAAGATCTTTTAGCAGTGGCAATCAATGCTGGTTGATAATTGCACGGTGTGATGTGTCCTGCATGAGCTGTGTGAATTCTGACCGCCCGAGCAGGAGCGAGCTGGATGAGGTCCTCTCTTCCCGGAACTAGACTCTGACTGTTTTTAAAGCAGAATGAAACTGCCTCTCATTTCACAATTTATTTGGTGTTCTTCTAAATTTGTAGAGCTCAAACTCTGCTGGTAGTACGTTCCTTTTCTGAAGTTTTTACTGATTTGATTGGGAGAGAGCTAGTATTTCTTAAAAGCTAAAAAATAAAACACACAGAATCTGCCTGTCTGCATGTCTATTAGCTGCTGTTGGCTGCCACTAAGATTGTCATTTTAAGTACCTCCTTTTTTTAAGCGTTTGCAATAGATAGAGTCCTGTTTAGATTACTGCTGTGCCATATAATACTTGTAACCCTGATATTTTAACATGAAACATAAATCAATAACTGCAAAATAACATGACATGGGGGAACCTTTCTCCATCAAAATTAACTTAAAAACAACCAACCAACCAACCAACCACAGAATCCTTTTTTTCCCCCCTTTTGGATTTTTTTTTTTTTTTTTTTTAATCTTCTTTCTCTTTTAACACCTTCAGGCTGGGAATCTAAGGTGCCTATTAGAGTTAGCTGTCTTCCCCTGCCAGGGCATTCACAGCGTCTCTCACATGTAAGAGATTACAACGGGAAACTTCACCCACCCGGTTCACTGCCTGGTCTGGGGTTTACCTGCCCAGCTGGAAGAAGGGCATCTTTCCTAATAGCTGGGTCTCTATCTACTCTCTTATAAAACAGTTGCGAGGAGCCAATTAAAAAGGCATAGTGTGTGGAGTAAACCAAGATGAAAGCACAATGGATGGAGATTCAATAACCTGCTAACTCCCTGTAGTGATTGAAGTTAACTTTGTTTGAAGTACCCAGGCTGGGTCAGACCACATCAAGCCAGCAGTGTTCCTGCAAGAGGATAGCACAGGAGTGAACTGTGATTTTATTTTAGGGAAAAAAAGTACATAAATGCTTTTTATTGGCCTTTTCTGTTTTGAAGGTCTGTCCCTCCTTCACTAGGCCTGATTAGCTCTGTCATGTTTGGATTTAATTTTGAGAAAATTACAGCTGAGTAATATCAGGAATTTGTTGAATGGGAATACTTGTTGAAATCTTCATTGACCCAAATCTGACTTTTATAAATAGTATTAAATAAGCAAACTTAAAAAAAACCCAAACAAACCCATCCCCCTCTTGCCTTAAAATAATGTTTTTAAAAGCACATTCAACATACTTAAATATAATATGTAAGCTACTCTGGATTGGATGCTAAATGAATGACTTATTCTAGGGGCTGTAGTGGTGATGTTAGGAGTATACTTACGAATTTAAAGTACATTTTGTAAAACCCAGTTCCTCTTCCACACAGACTCCAATGTCCGCTTTTCTTCTCCTGGTTTTCTCTTTCTCACCTTTCCCCTCCTGCACTTGGCCTGCACGCCTGCCTGGTGTAGGCCCGCTGTTATTTTTGTGGTAACCTGACACTTTGGCCAGCAATTGCAGCCCCCAGGTCCCTGGGGGGTGAACTTGCTGTGAGCTGAAAAGGCAGGCTCCCGATCTGATCTCCCAGGTAGAGCAGCTGCTGCAGCAGGGCTGGGGGATGCCACAGACTGGGGAGGAGGGGTGTGTGTCACCAGTTCAGCCCTCGGATTGTGGCTTGTCAGGCAACAGGCCCTACCTTGAGGTGGGGGGCCAGTAGAGGCCAGCTAGTCAGGGGTTTTGGAGACTGGAGGAAGGTTTTAAGCTACTGCCTTTTTTTCATTTCATTCTGTGGGTCTGGTCTAGAGTATGCCTGAGGCTGTCTTTGTGATTCCTTAAGCAAGGATGAGTTTCTTAATAGTCACGAAGATTGTATTAATATTTTATGTTAAACTAAAGCGAACAATTTTATCAAGCTGTGGTAGGGACGAGGTACAGAAATGAATGGGACAGAGCCCCTGTCTTCTGAAAATCTGCAGTATAGCAGGAATGACAGATATGTAAGCAGTAAGTATTAATTATAGTTGTGTACGTTCATTCAGCAATTATTTGAGGACCTGCAGTTGTGTCAGGCACAGTTCTAAGACGTGTGCACACATACCCACTGATCTGTAAGCATACAGATTAAGTAATGTATATAACGGCTGCCGAGGATTGAGACATCTGTACTCACATGGATCATCTCGTTTAATCTTTCAACAGGTATATAATGTTAATTCTCACTTTGCTTTGTACCTGCGCACGCACGCACACACACACAACACCCTGAGACACAGCTAACAAGTGGAGAACTCAATTAAAACCTCTGGGATTCTAAAATCTTACGTACTCTTTATATACACATATTTTTAACTGTTTGGCCATATAGACTCTCCAGATGCACAGTGTCCTCCCTGGAATTGTAGGGGTGCCCACAAAGGAAAGCATTTAGCAAACATTTTTGGAGTTCCAACAATTCATCTGATAGTGGGAGATGTTAAACACAGGAATGCCAAGGGACTTACCGATCAGCTGGAAACAGTATCTTAAGAGAAATTACAGTGAAGCCTACCAAGTATGGTGTTGGAAGTTTGCTTGAGGTGCTATGAGGACATGGAAGTGACTTCTCCTAGTGGAGGAATCTGCCAAGGCTTCCCAGAGGAGAGGTTGGTGGCTTTGGTCTTGAAAGGACCAGTAGACATTCGTTAGATGGAATTGCTGGTGAGAGAAGCAGCTGAGCAGAGGGGCCCAGGTGGCTGAGGGGGTGAAGTAGGCAGCCTGCTGTGCCTGGGCACCTTGGAGTGGTCTCTGGCTGGAATGTGGGGGACTACACAGGTGCCTGAGAAGCAGGCTGGGGGCAGGTGGTCAAGGCCATGGGTGTCCTGTTACGCAGTTAGGTCCTGGAGGGTGTGGGCCTCTGCTGAAAGATTTAAAGTGAGCATAGGATAAAAGTCATATTTGCATTTTGGGAAAACTCTGGCTGAAGAATAGCACAGGAGAAGCTGGCTAAAAATACATGAGCTGGGGATTCTGATTCAGTACCTCTGGCATCAGGGCTGAGATCTGTATTTTTAAGAAGCCATCTATGTACTTCCAGGGTCGGGAACCTGGCAGAACTAGGTTGTTGGTAGTGGTGGGGTGGTGTTTGGGGACATAGGGGACAGCCCAGCTCAGAAAGGTGTGAAGAGGTCCTGCCTGTGAGACGGGAGGAAAGTTAGTGGGGGTGGAGAGGAGTGGATGGGATGCAGTTGAGAGATGAGGGGCCGAGTGGACATTCTTGGTGACGAGTTGCGCGGGAAGGGATGGGAGAAGCCTGAGATGATGGCCCTCCTTTGGGTGCTGATTCAGCCAGGTTCTCTGAGGAGCAGAATCCCTCAGAGGGAGCTGAGGGATTGGGTTCCCTCACCCAGGGCCTGGAAAATCCTTTTTGCATTTTCTTGGGTGCTTTTAGAGACAGATCCTTAATACAGAAAAGTGACTTTGAAGGTGTCAGTGCCCGGTATGCCAGGTCTGTGTGTCTGTGAGGGTTTGGGTTTGTTTGCTTTGTCTTTGGGCCTTTTGGACTCTCAAGTCTCGCCCTGTAAGTAAAGTCCTCATTAGTCGTTTGGACTGAGCAGGCATCAACACCGTGAATGTCCGAGAGGGGGAGGGCTTTAGCGGCAGTTCATAGGTGTAATTGGAAATGGTGTAATTGTAATTGGAAATGCATTTTGATGAGAGAGAGGAGTTCCTTGTTCCTCTACCAGGGTTAGCAGAATCTGCAGGAGGAAGAGATCCTGGAAGGAAATACATATCTCTCCCCTTTATTATTTTTTTTTTCCTAAAGAGACTCCTCCTTTGTGCGTGTGTGCGTGCGCTGGGGAGGTGTAGAAATATTGATTGAATCAAGCTGTGGCCTTTTGCCTTTTTTGCTTGATACAACTGCCTCATTTGCTGGGGTGGGGCGTGTTGGGGATGAGGAGGGAGGAGTCCGGTGGTGGGTGTCATGGCCAGAGTCAGCTTTCCTTCAGAGCACCTTGGGCCTCGCAGAAGTGAAGCAGATGTTTCGCCTGAATTTCAGAATTGGGTGCCTCAGCTTTTCTGTCCATTCCTCTCTTTGCCTGGGGTTCTTTTTAATATAATTTAACTTTATTTTATTTTTGGCTGAGTTGGGTCTTCGTTGTTGCTCACGAGCTTTCTCTAGTTGCAGCGAGCGGGGGCTACAGTTCGTTGCGGTGCGCGGACTTCTCATTGTGGTGGCTTCTCTTTGTTGTGTAGCACGAGCTGTAGGCGCTCGGGCTTCAGTAGTTGTGGCACGTGGGCTCCATAGTTGTGGCTTGTGGGCTCTAGAGCACAGGCTCAGTAGTTGTGGTGCACGGGCTTAGTTGCTCCGCGGCATGTGGGATCTTCCCGGACCAGGGCTTGAACCCGTGTCCCCTGAATTGGCAGGCGGATTCTTAACCCCTGCGCCACCAGGGAAGGCCTGCCTGGGATTCTTGCCCCACTACATGCCCTGATGCGCTTATGTACTGCTTAGAGCTGGTGTTGTGCACACAGTAGGTGCTCAAGTAATATTTGTTAATTTGAATGACTGGTGTATTGTCTAAAGGAGAACAATACTTATTCTGCCTCAGCCAGTTTCCTGCCAGGATTCTTTCTCTGGCTGAAGTTGCAGTGGGTATAAAACAAGGACCAGTTTTCCATTTGGAGGGCAGGGATGGGGGCGAGGGTGAGGCTTTAATTGGCCCCTGAATTTGCATCCCTCTCAGTGTAAGACCAGTTTTGCAGCTGCTCCATCCCTGTATCATCATTAAATGGCAGATGTGTTTCTCATTGGAGAGGTGGGGACTCAGTTGTATCAGTGACCCTGGGAACGGGTAGACATTTGTGAACAAGCAGTGTCATACATTTTTGGTTTGTTGATACACTTGCTCACATTGCCATTTGCACGTTGGCCATGTGCACACATGTGTCACTGTGTAAGCATAGCAGTCTAGTCCCCACGTTGGGTTCAGGATGACCGCGCTATCAGCGAGGGACCAGGGAAATACGTGGAACCCTCCACGACCAAGTCTGAGAGCATTTATTGGAAGAGCTGAGTGACTGGGCACCAAGCGGAGTGAATCCTGTGGTTCTAGGCTGTTTAAACAAGCACACCTGTATAAACGGTCATTGTCTTTTCATGCATTAGAAGGCCTTTATAAATTTGGAACGATTAAGCGATGAGCCACATTGTAACACTTGAATTTATCTAGAGAACTCTTTTGGTCTTGGACCACACTGAAAATGCTTTTGATTAAACAATTTGGATTCCAAATTTATAAAATTGCCGGTTCTTCATCCTTTATCCCCCCAAATACACACATACACTAACACACACACCCCCCTTTAGGAGTTGCTTGCATACTCCTGATATTGCTGGCGTTTTCTTGTTGCCTTTGAATGAAACAACCCAAACTTTTTGTTGCTGTGTGTGTGGCCCCTTGTGGTCTGGCTCAGTTTACCTTTTGTTTTCTTGCTTTGTCTTTTCTTCACCACATCACCTCCACAGATACCCTTCTCTGCACAGGCCTCCCTGAGCTTTCTCATAATTGGCCCCGTAAGTCCTACTCAGACTTCAAGACCAGCTTAAGCATCACCTCCCATGAGGCCCTTGTTGACCTGAGAGACAGAATCAGCTCCTATTTCTGCACTCCAACGGCACTTAGTTCATTCCTCTTTTGACATATTATATTCATGCACTTGTTCATTCATTTATTCACCCGTGGGTTCATTATTTTAGGCACCCTTTGGGTCATTATTTTTGGGGAGCATTGACTGTGTGCCAGACCTTCATTAAATGCCAAGGACAGGAAAATGACTAAAGGCATGGACCTAAGCCTTAAAGCTCTCACAAACCCACAGGGTTGACAGCCACAGAGACAGATCATTCCTGTGCAGTGAGTGACAGGGTTCGTTTGTCCTGGGGAGCGAAGGTGCTTTCTGCAGGAACATGGCGGGAGTGGCTTCCCAGCGAGTGGCTTGAAGTCTTGAAGGATAATTAACCTACTTTTCTGTCTCCCTGCTGGAAGGGTGCTCCTTGAGGGCAGGGAGGGGAGCATGTTTATTTCCTCTCTCTAGTGCCTGGCACATGGGTGGGGAGACATGGGGTGGGGGGTTTCAATAAATCTTTTATCATATTGAATTGAAACAGATAATAAAAAGAAAACAGAAATCATTTCCCCTTCGTGATTCTGCCCTGTCCTGTTTCAGAATGAATTTAAGGCAGCTTGCAAGGCTGTAAAAGAGCACAAATTAAAAAGCAGGGAAAGAACGAAGAAAAAGAAGAGGATTGAGGTAGGGACCTAAAGTGGGTTTGGGAATGAAACCAAACTTGCCGACGATATAACCACCATGCTTTCTCCGAGGGGCCTGCCAGTGGGGCTTATAGTGCTCTTTGGCAGCGAGTGAGGAAGGCTAGTTGGGTGAACACGAGGTGAAAAACACGTGGTGTTTTGTTGGTTATCGAACTTTCCATTGGGACCTTTGTAAAGAGCAATCTGTGTAATGTGATGAAGGACATACTCAACTTCTTGGAGTACATCCAGTGACTAATTCATGGGATGTTTCTGGGTATGCTGATGGTATCACGTAAAAGCATAATTCAATAAAAGCAGTTTATCCAGAGCCCCTGGAATACACTTTCTCTAAGATAACTGTGGAATCACTCTGGGACTGGAACAGATATTTCTACCTGCTGTTCTGTCTGTCCCTCTTTTATCCAGTGTCCTAATGCTACATGCCACTGCCCTTGGTCCTAGAGGTCACATAAGCTCTGTTTCTGCTCCCAAGGAGTTTTATGATCATGTGTTGGGACTCAGAAAATACTCATGTATGATATGGGATCAGTATCTCTATGATCAGACGCATTAGAAATGGGTATTTAAAGTAAGATGGGCCAGACCAACACTCACACAAAAATGTAAACATATGGTTTTTGATGGTTGAGAGGATGGAAAGGAACAAAATTTGTCGTCGTGCATTGTGTTCTTGGTTACCCTAAGTTGGCAGGAAAGAGGAGTTTTTTCCTTCTGGGCATGTTGGAGCCTAAATTTTGGATTCTCTGATGGGGTGATGATGATAGTCACATGGATCCCTTGGGTCTTTAGAGAGCATTTGAATGCCACTGTACCCAGTTGAAGACCCTGAGCAGAGCTTGGACCTCACAGTTCAGCACTTTCAAATGCCATCTTGTTCCACTTTTCCTTGTCGATTGGCTTATGACCCAAGCAGAAGTCAGCTCTGGATTTACCTGTTGCTGCTTTCCCCCAGCATGCTGTGTAATAATCCAGGGTAGATGGAGGCATGGCCAGAATGGGAGAAGCATCCTAAATCGTAGAAACTGGAGAAGGCAGGCCAGGACCGTTTCTCTGTGTAGAGTGGAGAAGGCCACTCCTAATGCAGCAGAATTAGGATTCCACATCAGCCAAAGGAGCTGCATCCGGACAGGTCAGCTGCTGGGACTTGGAGTCAGTCCAGAGCCAACATATCATTAAGTTGGCCGGCAATGAGCTGTGTAACATTGAGTGAGTCTCCACCAGCTTTTGTAAGAAGGATGACGCCCCAGGCATGACCTACAGACTTGCCACCTAGGGAACAGCACCTTGATTGCATGAGGCCCATTTGTTTGGCATTCCTTCTGGCCTGGGGCTGAGATGGACTCTTTTGAAATGCTTGTCTTAGGGTCTGACCAAACGTAGCATATGTGTTTATCTGATGTGTTGGTAGCTTTTAAAATATGAACTGTCAGGATGTCCCTGGTGGTCCAGTAGTTAAGACTCCGCGCTTCTACTCTAGGGGGCACAGCTTTGATCCCTGGTCGGGGAACTAAGATCCCACGTGCCGCACGGTGTGGCCAAAAATAAAAAATAAAAAAAGTAAGTAAAACTGGGGCTTCCCTGGTGGCGCAGTGGTTAGGAATCTGCCTGCCAGTGCAGGGGACACGGGTTCAAGCCCTGGTCCGGGAGGATCCCACATGCCGCGGAGCAGCTAAGCCCGTGTGCCACAACTACTGAGCCTGCGCTCTAGAGCCCATGAGCCACAACTATGCGCCTGAGTGCCACAACTACTGAAGCCCGCGCGCCTAGAGCCCGTGCTCCGCAAAAAGAGAAGCCACCGCAATGAGAAGCCCGCGCACTGCAACGAAGAGTGGGCCCCGCTTGCCGCAACTGGGGAGAGCCTGCGCGCAGCAACGAAGACAGCCAAAAATAAATAAATTTTTTAAAAAGTAAAATAAAATATGAACTGTCTACTTTTGATTTTTAATTTGTACTCATTTAAAATGCTGAGGCATCATGATAGTCTGATGGTGAATCTCACCAACTAAGAAAGTAACATTACCCATGACTTAGTGACTAAGGAGTATTCTTTTCCTGGTATTTGTTTTCTTTGTTTAAGCATTAGGATTGGTGAGTCTACTTGAAATGTGTGTTCACTCTACAGACCTTTTGGAATGGAGGAGTTAGTTTGGGGGGTTTTCTTTGACTGTTATTCCTGGGAAAGGGCTTAGGAATTTTCCTTTTGAAATGCTACTTACTGCTAACTCTTGTGGCATTTTTTTCTTTTTTCCCTCTTAGAGCATTAAAGAAGCTTCTGTTTCTGGCTTTGAAACGTGTTTCCCAAGGTTAAACAACCCGCCTTCCAGGGATCCATGACTTGGGCTACAGGTCATGTCATCCAGCTCATGCTCCCCTTACAGGTGCACTGTCTTGATAGCAAGTCTTCTCTTGGAATGGTCAGATGGCATAGATTGCCTGGACCTGAGTGTATGGCCTTGTCTTTCTGAAGGAGCCCAGTGATGAAGGAGAGCAGTGATTAAGCTTGCCTGGTGGTGGTGAAGAGGAAAGGAAGAGACAGGAATTTCTGTTCTTAATGGCTAACACGTTCATTAAGGGGATGGGGAAGGTGATTCCCTCAAAGGCTGGTAATACAGAACCGCATAGCATGAAATCAGTCAAAGCCTTTCTCGAGCTGTCACCTGGGCAAGTACTTGGAGCTGATGGAGTGGAGAATTAATCAGGGAATCCCAGGAGGGTAATGCTAAGACCTCTGATGGGGTGCTCAGCATCGGGGTCTTGGTGAAGAGGTATTGGCTTGTTGATGGATCCTGTTGATATAGAAGTGATTTTCGAAAATGAGAAGGAGTAATTATCTGCTCCTTCCTGCTGAAATTAGAGGGAACCTATTGGCAATTGGAGCGTATGACACTAAGGCTCCCTGGCTGATACTGACTACACGGCAGACGTTCCATCTCTCTGGAGACTGCCTTCAAAATCGGGCTGCCGATCCTCACCTGTATTTCTCAGGCCACTTGTTAGCAAGTTTGGCTAGTGTCTGAAATGGTAGGAAAATAACAGCTCTCCCCATTTACATATGCAAAAGCGATGAACCGTCATTAGTGTCTGACATTCCTCCCAAGTACCCAGGGAGGTGAGTCAGTATCATAACTATTCATTAGGAATTAATTAGACTGTGCTGCATGGTGTCAGTTGTGGACAGAGCTGAGAATTCAGCACTGCCTACATTCTCTCCCTTTGGAATCCAGCCTCCAGCTCGCTGTCTAGTGAGGATGTAGTTTGAGTCCGGTATTCCCATGGAATGTGCATTCTATCTGGAGCAACGACTATTAAGCATATATGACTTCGGTCAACTTATTTAGGCCTCTGGACCTTATAAGGTAGGAATAATACCCAGTGCGGGCAGTGCAGTTATTAAATACGATCCTGTAGGTCAGCAGTCCCCAACCTTTTCGGCATCAGGGACTGGTTTCGCGGAAGACAGTTTTTGCACGGACCGGGGTGTGGGGCGGTGATGGTTCAGGCGGTAATGTGAGCGATGGGGAGCGGCAGATGAAGCTTTGTTCTCTTGCCTGCTGCTCACCTCCTGCTGTGCGGCCCGGTTCCTAACAGGCTGTGGACTGGTCCTGGTATGCGGCCCAGGGGTTGGGGACCCCTGTCCTAGAAGACCCAAACCATATTTGTCCCTTTAACACAAAGGGCTCTTGGTTGTCTGTAATCGTGATTAATAAGAAGTTGAATCAGACAGCTAACTCTTGGTTATCCAAACTGTGCTTGGCATAAGTCTGTCCTCTTAACATCTTCCTGATTTGCTGATTTCCTTTGGGGCTCTTATTATTCATTAGAACCTTGGCCAGAGTCAGGGTGAGGAATGGGAAAGGAGCTGAAACTCTGACCCTTCTCATGGAAAGCTTGGGTGATAAGTTCAGTCATCTTGTTATCAAAGAATGTTCAGTTCACATCATTTGGTTGTTGGTTCATTTTTTCTTTCTTTGAATATTTATTATGCCAAGTACTGTGCTAGCACAGGGGATACCTATGGTGACTGTAGTAGTCCTTGCCCTCGAGGACATTGGGATGTGGATGGAGGGAGTGATAACAAACCAACTTAGTCTAAGTTCTCTTATAGGTAGTCTTTGGAAACACAGGCGATGAATGATGAAGTTGGTTTCCTTCAGTGTTAACGGTGGAAACTGAGGCACATGGCGGATACTGTGTGGTCCAGGGTTACTCGGGTAGAGGCAGAGTCCTAACTTCCAGTCCGCCTCTTTTCTCGTTTCCTCACAGCGTATGAAGATATTGGCTAAAATAAACTTTATGGATTTTTTTTTTTAGATCCTCACGTTCAGTGACATTTCCCTAATCATGAGGGTTAGTTAAAACTAATCCTTTTATTTAAGAGCTCTTAAATCACCACTAAGTGGGTGAGATGCTTACATTGTGAGAGACCCACAGGAATTAAGATGAAGGGAGCAGCGCTTCCTGTGTCCTGTGTCTTACCCCTTGTGCATACGTCCCTTGGATAGAGTTGGTGTCAGAAGCACCTGCATTGATCATCTAACCTCCTTCTTCCCCTAGACTTTTAAATCAAAATATGTGCTGGTTGAATACTGTATGTATGTGTGTGTGTGTGTATGTGTGTGTGTGTGTATATACACACACACACACATACATATATGTATAATGTTCATCATATAAGATGTCATTCCAGTGTGCTCATGTTACCTGTCTTGAAATGTAAATGGGTAATCCTGAAAGAATGATTCATTTAGGGAGCTGGCTATTAGCAGGAATGTTTGGGTCACTGGTAACATTTCTTTTTGGAGTTTATTCCAGCGTGGCTGGGAAGAGTTTCAGGAAAAAAGGAGGTTTTAGAAAAGTGTTAATGATGGAAACTGAGGCACATGGGGGCTACATGATATATAGTACATTTTCAACCAACAACATTTTCCCTTCTCTCTTTTGTTTTAGGCATTCGTTTAGATTTAGGGTTATTCCCTTCAACGAAACTTCCCAGAAGAATATGAAAACTATTGATCGTGTGCATTAGAAGTGCAGGCGTTTGTTACCAATTTAAATTTTCCATTTAGACATCTGAAGACCTTAAGGAAGAGGATCCTTTAAACTTATTTCCCAATGGGAACCATTAGGGAAGCTCCTTCATTTCTTTACCATCCCATTATCAGTAGGTGTTTGGTCATCACAAGGTCCATACCACTGTCTAGAGATGATGGACTTGAAAACGTCATCTGTTCATGGTTTTTCAGATGATAGAGCACCTTCATTCATTATCTCACTAAATCTTTATGGAAACTCCATGGGGTAGAGTCCCTCCACTACTTAATGATTTTTCTGCACTGGGATTGCACTTAATTTATTATTTTCATTTTATAAATTAAAACCTGAGCCTCTAGAGATTACCTAATTTAGTCTGGGCTGCGTGGCTAATGGGTGAGACAGGTTTGGAATCCAGATCAGTTTGAATCTTAATACCATACCCGCCCCCCACCCCCACCACCCCCCTTGCCCCACAATACTACGTTCTTCATTTACTGAAGTAAGTAAAAGTTGGCTCCCTTGCTCAAAGGATGTATGAGGAGGTGAGGACATCAACTCTGCAGGCACAGATACTCTATGCGTATATCACTTGATTAGATCTTATTGTTGGTAATAAGCAGGTGCTTGTTATTGTACATTCAGAAGCCAGGTAGAATGGGTGGTAGTTAACTAATTCCACATGTTTTTAGGATGCTCCTAATGTGTGGCTGATTCTCTCAGAGCCACTAGATACAAGGACGGTTTCCAGGATGAGGTGGATTTTGAGCTGGGCTGGAAGGGAACTGAGGGATGGAATTTGGTATCCAGTACGGGGAGCTTTTCTCAGCCACTCCTAGTCTTGTGATTGGAAACTCTGCCCATACAGGGCCTCATCTTACAATTGGGTTGTAAGACCAAGGGCCTGTAGAAGTCTGTGGATTATGTATCTGGTAGCTTCTGGGGCTGTGTCCTGGCCCTTGTCCAGAGTAGGTAATGCCATCCTGCTGAGCTCCAGTTCACCCAATGCAAGAGCCTGGACATGGAGTTCTTCTTCCCTTTGCAATAAATGAATAAAAACATGTGAGCATTTAGAGCAGCGCCTGTGCTTCCTAAGTGGATGATGGATCAGTTGATGTTAGTTAATATTGCATTCCCCAACAACCAAGGAGTTGTGTGACCCTTAGCTTTAGAGGTAACTTGAAGGGGTTGTCTGTAATACTCTGCTGCCTGTCTTATAAGGCCATCTACCACTTGTTGAACTAACAGGAAATTTTTCCTTATGTTGAGCCATAATCTTCTTTGGAACTTCTACAAAACAGGTCTAACACCCTCCCTGTGTGTAACACCTTCAGAAGTTGTTTGGTGTCTGAGGACATTAAGCTTGGCAGTTATGATTCAGAAAGATCTTACCAGTTTTGAGCCACTGGCTAAGGCTAAAAATAATGGAATTTAATAGAATAGATATAAATTCCTGATTTTAGCTCTTAACCCAATTGATCAAGAGTCAGGATTCAGGAACAGCACTTGGAGGGTGGGAGCTTAGAAGTTTTATGGATCCTAAGTCCACCTCTGAGTGTCATTTATTGAAGGTTGTGGACAAACTGGGCTGGGCAAGAGGGATGATGTGAATTGTGTCTAGTCTGGAACACGGTCAGGAGACTGGGGGCTGCTCTGGTCATACCTAAATGGGTGTCTTGGTGGAGATTTGCTTCCCCAAGGCATGGATAGACCTCAAGGCTGAATGGTTAGAAGTTAACCAGGAGATGGGTTTTAGCCTAATAGATGGAAGAATTTCAACATGTTAGTACAAAGACGGTGATACTGGGAAGGTAGTGGGTTCTTTGTTGTTGTTATTGGTGATGTTCATGCAGAGACTGAATGACCAGTTAATGACATGTGTCAGAGGGGACCTCAGCTATTGAATTAGGGGTGTTGTGTTTTGGTCTGGAGACTCTGAGGCTTTCAGTTATATGGTAATGTTCTTTTTAGTCAAAGTTCCCCTGGTCCCCTGGATTCCATCCCTCTACCATAGTGGTTGAGCGCTGGACACAGTTTAATCTTAAAATGTGGCTCTCTGGAGTGAAGTCTTACTGCTGTGAGCTGCCTGGAGCTGAGAAATTGGCCTGTGTTTTTGTATGTGTCTGGTTTTGTTTGTTTTGTTTTGTTTAGTTTTGGGGTAAGGTGGAGAGGGAGAAGGTGAACGGGCTAGTCACTACTCAAAGAGTTCACACGTATTCTTATAATTTCTCTAATAAACCTCTTTGGAGCTAGACTCTAGGGTAGCGTGCAGTTCAGCTTGGATTTTATAAGACTCTTAGATCCCAACCAAGAAAAAAATGTAATAATTTGAGAATTCAAAGGCCCACACTGCAGGCATTGTAGAGTTCATCTGGGGGTCAGTCACAAAACCCTTTCTTGTGGCATAATTTATATCTTTAACATTTGGCAGTTTTAAAAGTCCTGTGTCAGTGTACATGTGTTGGTAAGAAGTAGTAAATATTTTGCTGACAAGTTCTTTGAAAGATGGATCAGTGGCAGCGTTCAAAGGCAGATAACCTGAGGGTTTCCTTTATCCAGGTGCTGCCAAATCTAAAAAGCTGTCAGGATACGAAGCCAAAAGCACCCGTTGGTTATACCATTTATTGTGTAATGTTCCTGTGCCTCAGACTTTCTGCACCTGGGATCTGTAGGTATACACAGTGGGGGAAGGCAGGGGAAAGGGGTTCAGTTGGGAGAGAGAAGGAAAGGGCTGGCTCTCAGAGGTGCTGGCTCTCAGAGGTGACTGCTCTGGGATACAGAGCAGTGCCTGGTACCTAGTAGGGCTGCCCGCATCTGCTTCCCTCCTGGCCGCCTCTGTTGTAATGTTGCATGGACTTGAGGCGGCGGAAGGGGGTGGAATGGTGGTCGCACTAAGCTCTCCCTACTCAGGCCCTGCGCCTCCCCTCTTCCGATCAGTCCCCAGGAGGAATTCTTATCCCCTTTTTGGGGAAGGCTTTGAATGAATGATCTGATGCCTTTTCAACAAAGGCATATTGATATGTTAGTGTGCAGACAGCAAGGGGTACTGGATTAGATCATTTTCACATTGGTGTTTGTGCCAGTTTGACATTTGTTTGGAATGCTTATCCCTTTATGACCATAGGTTACATGCATAATTTAAGGGGAATAAATCTTTGAGAAAGATTTCTTTTGGTTCTGTAATCTTCAGTGCTACAGAAAAATAAACGAAAACCTCCCCCACAGTTTTCCTGTGATCAGGAATTCCAAGGAGGCTACCAGATGAAGTGCCTCATGTGGGTGTGAAACATTTCTGCAGATGTGCTGGCCACTTGTAGTTGTTGCAGGGAAGGCAGGAATTGGGGACAACTTGGTTCCAGCTTCAGGGTTACAATCTAGAAGCTGAGAGTGGCCAAGTGACCTGACTCGTACAGTGTAAAAAGCCCTGTGGATAAATGTTATAGAATAGCAGGTCCAGGTCTGCTGGCATTGCTGTTTGTAGAATGAGTATTTGTGATAAAATAATCTCCCTCCTTCTGTCTGCCATTCTGCCGCCATCTTGCATCTTGGCGATCCCAGTGACAAATTCTGGGATGGTTTGACATTTTAGAGTTATCGTGCTAATTGCCAGTGAGGTAGACGCCTTTTGTTTTACTTTATTTTCTTTTAAACAACTTGTTCTGCTCTGGAGATTTGATTATCATCGAGCAAAGTGCTCTTGGTAGATAGTAGGTACTTAGCAAATTTTGCATGATTCATTGTGAACTTGCAATTCAGAGTGAGTACTATTCTCAGATGAAAATTTCCTGTCATCTGTGAAGATTATCCAGCTTCTGCCTGCTGTTTTATTTCTGTTCCTAACGTGATACATAGGAACAAAAGACACTTGGATCTCAAAATTCCATATTCTCTCCTAAGAGTTATTCTCCAAGCAAAGCTGGTGACTGAAAAGTATGCAGTAGAACCAGCAAGAGCAGTATGTTGATGGTTACCGTGTCCTTACCATACTATCTTTTGATTTCTCTCTTAGGTTTATTTTCTTGAAAAGACTCCAGGCTTCGGCTTGGAAAATCCAACCGCCAAAATTGAGCCCAGCAGCTGGAGCGGCAGTGAGAGCCCTGCCGAAAACATGGAAAGGATGAGTGACTCTGCAGATAAGCCCATTGACAATGATGCAGAAGGGGTCTGGAGCCCCGATATTGAGCAGAGCTTTCAGGAAGCCTTGGCTATCTATCCACCATGTGGGAGGAGGAAAATCATCTTATCAGATGAAGGCAAGATGTATGGTAAGTGATTTGAAATGCTCCTTTGAAATGCTGCAACCTGCTTTTGTGGTAAGGGGTCAACGTAGCTAGCCTTCTACTGAGATCCGTTCCTTGTATTGGGTTGAATGATCTTTGTACAATTTTAGTTGGCCATCCAAGGGACTGAATCTCAACTGAAGAGGAGAGTCAGTAAAGGACCACTGGGAAATCATTCCCTGGAGTTTCTTCTTCTTCTTCTTCTTCATATCAAAAGCTCTCGAGGACCAGATAGGAACAGAGGTAGTTGCAGTGGCATATGCAGACACCAAACGTGGGGACTAATTCTTCTGAATGCACGCCCCATCAAAAGGAAGTGCTACTGCTTAGCTCCAGATAACTGACTGGAGCTCCGTAGAAATGGGGCCTCGTGCTGCCAGATCTAGCAAGACAGATGTTTATATATGAAATGTACTCTTTTTTTTTTTTTTTTTTTTTTTTAAACACAACCCTGTATAGGCCATATAAAACATGCCCAGGGACTTGATCAGACCTTTGAACCACCAGTTTGCTGCATTGTTGCCAATTTGCAGTTGAATGGCCAGACAAGGCACTGACCCCCAGGCTACTCTGACCAGTCTCCCTTTCCACATGGGGACCCCTCACAGTGCATTCAAAACTCTAAGAGCACCCAAGAGGATGAGACCAGTTGACCAGATGGCTGGGGATGCCAAAGGTGGCAGCAAGCACCCATCCACTAGTCTGGGGCTTGCACACTGGGTTTGGACCTTCCCTGCACCTGCTGTAAAGGCTTCCAGCTGCTGACCTGTACTTTCTGCCTGCTTACCTTTTGGGAAGCAGATGGCAGGTGGTTGCACATACATTCTGCTTGTCTAATTGGGCACGTTAAGTTGACAGTTTGCACTGTGGCTGAGTCTAAAGAGATGCAAACAAATAACCTAAACTCAAAGAGAACCAGCTCAGCAGCCTACCGGAGGTTGTTAACTTATCATGGGAGTGATTTATTTCTAAATAATTTGAAAGCTTTTCCATAATAGGGTGTTGTACCTTTAATACCGCACCTCCTCTATCAGGAGCCGTAGGAGGCTGCAGCTCAAACTAGCACCCACTGCTGAGGAGAAAGCAGATGGTGGTGCAGCTGCCACCAGCTGTGCCCCCCACCCTGCCCTACCCCTCTCCAATTTGGATGATGTAATGGAAACAAGGAAAATTTTGCTTCCTGCAGCATTAGAGTCTCTCTCTCTTGGCCAGTCGGTGTCACACACACAGGAGAGAAAGAGAACGTAAACCTTCAGTATTTGTTTTATGTTCTCATGTGATCCTTTGTAGCCAAAGAAGCTTCTTCGTGTCTGGTGAAATGGACTCGGGATGAAACATCTCAGCTGCTGTGGGTAGAAAGTTTCAGGGCCTTCGATTTTCTGTGTGCTTGTATCTTTCCTGGGCTACCCTTCCTCAGCCTGGCTATTTGCTTTCAGGGTCTTGTTTTCATACCTAAAAATACAACTTCCCCATTTTAAAGGCAGAGAAAAGCACTTTAATCTTTGAGCCTTCTTTGAAGCTGATTTTACTAGGAGTGGTGAAGGTGGCTTCGAGCCATTCTACCTTGTACCAACACCCATTTGTTTACCCAGAAATTGTTTTAATCTAAAATACTGGCCTAGTGTTGGACATGCTGGTTGGGAAGAACTACTGCCTTTCATTTCTCACTGGGAATACTGGGAAAGGAGCTGTCCCTTTAGGAAGCAGGTTTTTGGGCTCGGAATAAGAACATAATTCAAAGCCAGAGTTATTCTTTTCAACTCCAGTTTTGTTTTGTTTTTTTCCATTGATTTTCCTTTTTAGGTGGCAGCCATGGTAGATTGAACTAATTTTTTTGTGAAAATAATTTGTGAAAGAACTCTTGTTGGTAATTGGGGGTCAAAGGCAGCAGACTAGGAAAAAGAATTGTGAGAAGCTTTGGATTTGAGCTGTCTACCCACAGTGAACTTGAACAATCCTACCCTTGGTCTGTGTCTGAGTTTTCTCCCCTGTACAAAATGAGGGTAAAGTAGATGATATCCGTGGTCCTTGGGGCGTGTATATTGTATGATGCTGGATTTTGTGACTTGTACTTCAGTAAGTGTGATCAGTCTGTTGACAAATGTGGCGCTAGTTGTGGAGCATGTCTTTAATACTGAAAGTAATCAGATTCTGAGTGCTTCCTGAGAGCGTGTGTTCTTGACGCATGGATTCTCTTTTTCCTGAAATCCACGTTAGTTACATTTATTGACTGTGTTGGTGACCAGCCTGATTTAAAATTGGGCAGTCATTTTGAGCGAGTAGCATTAGGAATTACAACTGCAAGGTCATGTGTCCTGGTTAGGGGTGCAAGAGATGGATTTGCTGCAGTGGCCCTGAAGCCACCCCCATGTCTAGGCCACTGCCTTGGGGAGAAAACATCCCCTTCAACTCCCTCTCTTTGGCCAGCGTGGAGGAGCTTTGCTTCTACTGTTGCTTTGGAAGGGAAACATGGTGGTTATCAGATCTATGGGAAATGGAGACTGGATCCCTTCAGAGAAGCTAGCCCAGGTGCCTGAGAGCTGCACGGGACCTGCCTGTAACTTTGAGGGCGAGAGAAGGTTGATTTGGGAGCCTCCACAGTGAGGCCCTAGCCACTCGGGAATTGAGTCATGTGAGCAGTGTGGGACCAGAGCTACTGTTCCTTGGCTTCCGGCCTGTTCCCCATCTTAGCACACGTGAATCAGGACACAAACCAGACCAGGAGTCGAGGTTTCTGAAGGTCCTAAGAGCATGCTTTTTCTCTTAAGCATTTTGGAAATGAAAACATTGAAAGCATTTTGGATTCCATGGAGTAAAATCAAAATAATTTAATGCCTTCTAGTGAAATACCAAGTGTTTTTGTCTTGAGGGGGTTATTCCGGTATTTCTGAGCATCTGTAGAGTATTGTGATGTCACTAATCCTGAGCCTTTGGAGAAGCAAGGTCAAGTGCAGTGCTGATTTATTTTGGTAATGAAATCTCCTCCGCGGTTGACAGTAGGGCAAATGCAATCTTACAGAGGGGGAAAATGGAAAGCTCTCTTTACGTTGAGGTTTGGGCCATTAGAAAAGATGGCTTAATTTTCCCTATGCTACCTGGGTCTGTGGAGAGGCGGAGCCTTTATATGGTTGGTCTCCACGTGGACAGATTATTTCTGCCTGCGGTACCCTATGGGTAAGCAGTTGTTCTTAGGGATTATTAGAAGGAGGGTGAGACTTCTTTGACTGTTCTTGAGAGGCTGCAAGCTCACTCCCTCTCTTCTCTGTGTTTTCTTTTTCCTTTCTTTTTCTTATTTTTACATAGCTGTGTGTCTCTTTCTCTGGTAGATAGTTGTGGAGTAGAGAGCAGGAGGACAAGATGGCAGAGATGTTCTTGATCAGCAGAGTTGTCTGGGATTGAATTTCACAGGAGCAGGTCACAGCTTAAAACAAGACAGAACAAAACAGTGAATCATGGGAATGTCTGGATGTGTTTTCTGTTGCACTTGAAAACCCTAGTCAGGCAGTGTGGTCAAACATCTCTCATAATCAAGTTAGGGACCGGAGCTAACATTCACTGGCTGCTTGCCTCAGAGACACGCAGTGTAGCACCTTAAATTTTGAACTTTGGAATTGATATGAAGCCTGGCCCTGCCTCTTCTAGACATCAGACCCCGGGCAAGTTGCTTTTCCTCTCTGTGCCTCCATTTCTTCAACTGCAAGAGAGATTTAGATAGATCTTCCTTCACAGGATCGTTTTAAGAATTAAATGAACTTGTTGTGGTTTGGGATCCCCCTACCACGTTTGAACAGTGTCTGGCATACAGTGAGAGTTAATCAGTGTTTCTGAAGTGAAAATAAAGAAGTGCTCTCTGCCCATAGCTGGGTTAAAGGCTTTGCATAAAACTTCCGTCTCATGCTCACAACAGCATTTTGAGGTGGGTATTGTGATTCCCACTTTATGGATGAGGAAGCTGAGTCTAAAAGGGATAAAGTGGCTTGTGCATGACCGGTATAAATGGTATAGCTGGATGCTTTCAAAACCAGCTCTGTCTAACTCCCAAACCCGGACTCTTTCCATTGTGCTTTCATTCCTTCCTTGCTGGAGGTCATTATAAGTGAATTCAACAAGTC
Source organism: Balaenoptera ricei (assembly GCF_028023285.1). Lineage (NCBI taxonomy): Eukaryota > Metazoa > Chordata > Mammalia > Artiodactyla > Balaenopteridae > Balaenoptera > Balaenoptera ricei. The sequence goes on from NC_082646.1 coordinate 70,170,738, forward strand.
AGCATTGAGAGTACCGCCTGTATTCCAGCCCCGTACTAGGGGTTGTCAGGGATACAGCAGCGAGCCAGACAGACAGTCCCTGCCCTCATGGAGCCATCACAAGTTCATTTGCAGGAAGCACTGACCTGAGGTTAGGGCTGTGTGCCAGAGCTTTCTGGGAAGTCTGAGACCCCTTTGAAGAGGTTCACCTTCCACTTAGCCTTTTGAAGCCTGTTCTTGGCCACCAATGTCCAGGGCACCTGGCCCAATGCTGGCAGGAAGAAAGCTTCTCGAATATCGCAGCGGGGATGATCCTAGATCATAAGGCTGGCCTTTGTAGTGGCCAGAAAGATGTCTGGAAGATTCTGGTGCCCTAGGATCCTACAGGCAGCTTGGGCAGAGCAATTGCTGGACAATTGCTTTCTCCTTTTATGAGCAGATATCTTCAGGGTCCTTGCTTAGGAGAGCTCCAGGGGTGCCCCCACTTTCTTGCTGGGTTACCAGGCCTACTGGTCAGCCCTAGAGAGCTGAGTTGTGAGGCATAGAAAAGATGAGGAGGAAGGTATCTTTGGGCCAGTCCTCCCTGGCTGGTCTTCCCCAGTTGCTGACCTGAGCCCTCCCAGCCAGGGGAGCACAGGAGTCGGACTTGCCTCTTTTGCTTACTTCATAGCAGTGCAAGACAGAAGAGAGAAGGGGCCGCTTCAGTGAGGTGGTGGCAGAACTGACAAGGGGACCTCAGAAGGAGTGCACAGAAGCAGGCACAAGTGTGCACCAGTTAGTCAGTGCAGGCAAAGAGGCTGACATCTGAGGTCCCCAGGCTCTTCCTGATCTGAAGAACTGGTCAAGGCAATGCAGAGTCGTCCCTTTGTAAGACAGGGTACTTTCACATCATTTCTATGGGGACCAGGAAGGTGGTCTACCTCTGTGGAGGCCCCAGAAGCCCTGATGTGGAAATGGCTGTAGAATCTGAGCCCTGTAGGATCTCCAGGCCTTGGGAGAGTGAGCCTTGGGGCCTGAGCTGAACTTGTTCTTCCTAGTTCTCTATCTGAATGCCATGTGGCATCTTTGATTTCCTCTTTCTGTCTTACCTGTGATTTGGGATATTATTTCAAGTGAATTTGCTAGAAATGTGAAGGACAAAGCGCCGTACCCTTAGAACAGGCTAGAAGCTCCGTAAGGCAGGGGCCCCACCCTGTCTTGCTGGACAGAGAAGGTATCAGTGATGGATGCTGAATATATGCATGTGTGAGTTATTATTTAAAATAAAGAAAGGTGAGTAAGTAAACCTCCGAGCCCCGAGAGGAGCTGACTAGAAAGGAAGGGAGAAAACAGAAAAAAAAAAGAGAGGGAAAGGTGTGTTTGTATATTTAATGGTCTTCCTAGACTAAGAAGGAAGAAATGCTGGTTTTTGCTCTGTGTGTTGGCAAATGTTAGTTCAAGACGTAGGAAGGATTTCTACCCACATAGGCACAGCAGCAGAACAAGGGTTAATTCTGGGATCCTCAGAACACATGAGTAATGGGGGATTTTGAAATAGTTTGGTTCCTGTGAGAATAGCAAAGCCAACGTCATCAGTGTTTGGACTGGGAAGTTTAACATAGTGGGGGTCTGACCTACAAAGGTTTATGCACAAGGTGTGAGCCCTCTTTGTGCAATCCAGGTAAAAAATAGCTAATTAGGATGGCTCAAGAATTGGTCATAAGGGAGAAAAAAAAATAAGAGAGAGAATGTTAAATTATTACCAAGTTGGAAACTTACGCTTTTCAACAGCTTTCTGTGGCAATGGATGAGCACTGGGGTTCGGGAAGACATGGACTCGTGAGTCATTCAGTGAGGGCCTGTACTGTGCTTCCACTGTGAGTGGGGACTACAGATGTGAAAGGGCCGGTACTGTGCTTCGCCTGTGAGTGGGGACTACAGATGTAAAATAATTAAGAAAGCTGACCTGTTTGACCACTTACTGTGTGCTAGGCGCTTTCTCATTGCTTTAGAATGCGTCGTCTTGTTTACTCCTCAGAACAACCCAATGATGTAGGTTACCCTGACGATCCCTGTTTTATAGCCTAGGAAGCTGAGGCCCACCAAGGTCAAGTGACTTGCTCAAGGCCACAGTAAATAAGTCGTTGAGTTGACATTTGAAAGTCAGCTTGATACAACAAGCCAGTTAAGACAACTAACTACAATATTGACATGGAAGGAAGTATATTCTGTACTAGAGATATATACGGCTCAGTGGTAGGGCAGTAGAAAGTATGATTGTTTATGATTGGGGAATGCGCATGTCTATATTTGAAAATGCAAAAGGCTGGAAGAGTCAGAGTCTGAGAGACAGACTTGGTGAACTAACTTTCAATGGGAAAAGGCCACTTAGTGTTTTTTGTTTTTTTTCATTAAAAAAAATTTTGTTTTTTGCTTTTAAACTTACTTTGGATTACAGACCCCCTTTGAGAATCTATAGAAAGTTGTGGATCTCTTCTCCAAAAAAATGCATGCTTGTGCACAGTTATAGAATTGTTGCATATTAACTTCAAGGGATTTCTGAAGCCTAGGTTCACATTTGCTACTGTGGGGAGAGAGAGAAGGGGAAAGGCATTCAGGCCTAAGGGAGCAGCATGATAAAGGCATAGAGTCCTGAAAGGACCCAGCTCTGGTGCTCTTAGAATTGAGGGTGTATCCTGGAGGGAGATGGCAGATGAACCTAGAAATGTGGCCTGGCACTGCATCGCGGAGGGCCTTAAGTGCCATGCCATGGTGTCCGGTGCTCATCCTGGGGACAAAGGGAAACCATGGCATGTTTTCAGGAGAGGTGATGTGACTCAGCCTGGGTGTGACAAAGCCAACTCTGAAGGCTTGAAGAGAAGTTAGATGACTATTGCAGTAGGCCAGTGGGAGAGGCTGAGCCTAAACTACGGTACTGACGGTGCTGGCAGAGAAGTTTCAGAGGTCGAACCAACAGGATTGGCTGACCAGATCTGATCTGTGAAAGAGAAGATAGAGTTGAAGATGATTCCAGGGTTCTGCTTCTGGGTGATGGGGAGGACAATGGGACTATCAAAAGGATGGGGAGTGGAGACAAGAGAAGCAGTTTGTAGAGAGGAGAGGAATGAGGAGTTGAATTTTGTTATGTGCTGGAGGTGTACTGGGTGGCCATCCAGATGAGGATGATCTGTGGTGTTTGGAAATTCCTGCTTGGAGCTCAGGCAGGTTGGAGTTGCAGGGGTAGTTTGGGGGCTCATCAGCAGAGAAGGGATGAGAATGGGGGATATGCGCAGGCTCACGTGTATTGTGGTGAAATGGGCATGGATTTTAAATGGAGTGTCTGTATTTGTGGGAGAGTAAAGAGATTGCCTTTTTAAGAAAAAGGGAGACCCATCAGTGGTTCCCAAGTCTGACCATCATCAGCAGAAGCACTTGAGAAGCTCAAAAAAAGAGACATAACAAAAACGGACTCAAACCAGTTGAATCAGAATCTCTGAGAGTGTGGTCTGGGAATCTGTGTTTTTAAAAGCTCCCTGAGTGATTTGGGTGATCAGCCAGGTTTGAGAGCCACTGGGCTAAGCTACAGCCTGGGTCCAAGAGGACAGGGCCACATTTTTAGAGGTGGTAAAAGAAACAAATGAGGAGGGAATGAGACTGACATTTGAAACAGTCCTTACAAAGTTTGGGTACAGGAAATGAGCTACATTATTCAGTTTATGCTCCCTGTGTACGGAGAGGGAACATTACCATGGCCCAGGTTTGCCATATACAGGAAGAGCCATGAGGTAGTATCTTGAAGGGCATAAAAAGTTAAAGGAAGACTTATTTTAGGACAGGGGAGAGACTTGGTCATTTGGTTAGTAGGGGAGAAAATATATGTAATTGAGGATGTATATGATGGAATAGAACCAGGAAGAGACTTTAAAAGGAGTAGGGCTTCTTTTACTCTGATGCATAATGGCAGGAGAAGGGTCCAGGTAGAGGGCCCAGGGAGGGCATAGTGATTCCTTTCTTCAGATGAGAAGTAAGGCCATGTGAGCTGAGGTGGCTTATGGGCTTTTGAAAAATAGAGCAAGCATAGTAGAGATACTGTGGGGGAATGGGATATGGACGGACAGGGGTGAGTAGAAGAATTGCTGAGCAGTGGAAGGAGGGCCTGAGAGAAGTTGGAGAACATTACTTTCTTCTTTTAATTGAAATTTTTATTGAGATAATTGTAGATTCACATGCCATTGTAAGAAAAAATACAAAGATCCTTTGTACACTTTGCCCATTTCCCCCCAGTGGTTACATTTTGCAAAACCGTAGTATAATATCATAATGAGGATATTAATGTTGATATAATCCACTGATCTTATTCAGATTTCCCCAGTTCTACTTGTACTCATTTGTGAATGTGTGTGTGTGTGTGTGTGTTTTATTAAGTTCTGTACAATGTTATCACCTGCGTAGGTTTGTGTATCCACACCGCAATGATACAGAACAGTTCCAACACCACAGGGATCCCCAGGATTGCCCTTTTATAACCATACCCAATGCTGTCCTGCTTCCCCTGACTTTATCCCTACCTCCTAGCAACCATTAGTTATTCTCTGTTTCTAAAATGTTGTCGTTTCAAACATGTTATCTAGTGAAATCATACTGTATGTAACCTTTTGGGATTGGCTTTTTCCCATTCATCGTAATTCCCTGGAGATTCATCCTGGTTGTGTGTGTATCAGTAGTTTGCTCCTTTGATTGTTGAGTGGTTCCCTAGTGTGTATGTACCACAGTGTATTTACCCATTCACCTGTTCAAGGGTATCTGGGTTGGTTCTAGTTTTTGGCTATTACACATAAAGCTGCTATGACCATTTATATACAGATTTTTGTGTGAACATAAGTTTTCATTTCAGTGGGATAAATGCATTGCTGGGTCAAATGGTAGTTGTGCCTTCAGTTGTTGTTTCTTTTTTTTTTTTAAACTGCTCAAGTGTTCTTCAGAGCAGCTGTACCATTTTACATTCTCACTTGCAATCTAGGTTCTCTGCATCCTCACCAGCATTTGGTGGTATCAGTAGTGTTTGTTTTAGCCATTCTGATAGATGTGTGGTGATATCCCATGTGGTTTTAAACTGCATTTCCCTAATGACTAATGATGTGGAACGTCTCTTCATGTGCTTATTTGCTATCAGTATATTCTCTTCAGTGAAATGTCTGTTCATGTCTTTTGTCCCTTTTTTAGTTGGATTATTTATATTTTTACTGTTGAGTTTTGGGAGTTCTTTATTTTAGATATGAGTCCCTTGTCAGATACATGGTTTGCAAATATGTTCTCCTTGTCTGTAGCCTATCTTTCCATCTTCTTCACATGGGCTTCCGCAGAGTAAAAGTTTTAAATGTTGATGAGATCCAATGGATTAATTTTCCTTTTTGTGCATTGTACTTCTAGTGTCAAGTCTTAAGAACTCATTGCCTAGCCCTGGATCCTGAAGATTTTCTTCTCTGTTTTGTTCTGAAAGGTTTCTGGTTTTATGTTTTACATTTAAGTCTATGATCTGTCTTGAGTTAATTTTTGTACAAGGTGGAGCACGTTACTTTTGGGGGAACCCACTGGCGTTATTATGTGATATATATATTTTTTTCTGCCAGGGGATTATTGGTTTATCCATATTTTGACAATGTCAAGGCTTGGGACCTGAGACACCAAGGTGCTAGTGAGTGCATGCTTGCACCAGCTTAGGTAGGGACAGGGACAAGGTGAAGCTGGAGAGGCCGACAGGTCGTGACATGTGCTACTCAGAGGCTGTGCACACGTAGGAGAGGTGGCGGGACAGGAGGCTGTGGTCATGCACAGGAGAGGAAGCATCTGAGGTTAGAGGTGGAGAGATTTCAAGTGACGAGTTTCAAGGTGTGGCCGCAAATGTGGTCAACTGATATGAACGTGGGTGATGGCCACTGGAGACAAGGAAGTAAGATGTGGTGAGGCTCATCAGCATTGATTGGATGATACGTTGATGTTGAAGTCCACAGTAGTGAACTGTGAATTTGCAAATAAACCTACCAAAGTAACCAGTTAGTGGGGGGATTTCTTTGAGGAGGACATGACCCCATGGATATGAATGGGAAGAGTTTGATACTGATATGAATGGCATGGGCCTAGTAAAGAGCAGGTGGCAGAACAATCTGGCAAAAGGAACATTGGGGTCACAAGAAATTGCTCACATTCTCTGCCTTCCTCCTCCCCAATTCTTTGGCTGCCCTAAAACTATACCTATTTGCGATGTATCTATGCCTTGTTGCCATCATCTGTAGAATGGGGCGAGGAAATCAACATATTTCTCCATACCTCTCAGCAATGTTGAGAGAAAATGCAATTATGTATGAGAAAGTATTTTGAACTGAATTCTAAAAATACTGCTTTTCTGAGGTTAAGCCCCCCTGTTCATGGCACACTAGAAAGGTAAGAAAGGATATTTTGGAGCAGTCACTCAGGATTAAGTTGCCTAGCCTAGGTAGAGGGGTGTTTGGTTAAGGGAGGTACTTTGGCAGAAACATTTCAGAGTTTCTGCCAAAGAAGGTACTGGAGAGGGGAGATCAGGGCAAACTTGACTGGGTCAGAGTCACAGCTGATGGAAGGGACCAGTGGGAGCCTGTTGCCGGCAGAGACTGGGCAGGCCCCATACCAGTAGCTTCCACTGGACTCACGGATGTGCACGTTTTTAGCTGCACGGCCCTGGGTTCCAACGCTGTCTCTCTCGTCTACCCCCGCTGACGTCCACCTAGGGCTAGAGCTTCAGTTCCTCTCTCTGTAGCATTTCACTAGAGAGTGTGTCTTAATTTCTTAATACCATTGTTATTTAAATGCATCCCATTCCTTTGGTAGTAAGTGTTTAAAGTGGTCATTTTACAAATTATTGTTATTATGATAGTGTTCTGCTGATCTCTGTAGTAGAGGGCCTATCCTAGAGAACACTCAACTCAGTAAATTAAAACATATAAGTGTGCTATGTGGTTAAGGTCATAGAAAAAAATCTGAAGGAATTTACAACATGAATAGCAGTTGCTGCAGGTGGATGGGTTTATGGGGAACTCTGTGTCTATTATATATTTCTGTAGTCATGGAGTTCTGTGAAATAGTGAACATATGTTACTTTTGGAATTAGAGGGAAAAATAATTATATAGTTTATTTTTTCCTCTGATTCTGAGTAAGAAATACTCATTAAAGAAAAATGTGGAAAATACCAAGAATGAGAAACAAGTCATATCGTCCAGGTCGACATTGGTGTGATGTTCAGCAGGGGTTAAGTTGGGGGGGCCACTGCAAGGTCCTGGTGGGCAGGAGAGTGGTGCTGGGAGAGGAGCTGGTGCCAACAAGCTGTCCCTTCCATGGGTTCGTGGCCGAGGCACCGATCTGGGGAGACAGGTGGTTAGAGAGTGGTGGTGCTGGGGCCAGGAAGCAGGGCAGGGTGTTCTTATTATACATTTTAGGACACTGGTCCAGGAGTTCGACAGGTGCCCAGTCAGTTGGACCTGTCAGTCAGCTGTCCAGACTAACAGTGGCATTATTCTGATGTTCACGTATTGTGGTAAAATGGTGATGGGAGAGAGAGAGGAAAACCTTTAAATCCATTCTTCCAGTGTCCACATGTTGACAGCAAGCTGCTACACCAGAATGAACAGGATCCACATCTTTGCCGAGCCAATATTAATCGTTTAACTTGTACTTTAGGGTGGACATGCTTTATTTCTGGAGGGTTGTGGGCCTGTCTTTTTAAAAATGTCGGTAGTCTTTTTGATGACCATGTTATTCTTTGTAACAGATTCCTGGCAGGTAATCTTGTACTTGCATTGCCTTTAGGCAGAGGTGGGTGGATTTTAGAGTATGAAAACACTCTGGAGACTTTACAGAGTGCTATAAATTCTCATTTGATTATAATCATGTGATTTAATCACGGGTATATTTCATTTACTTGATATTTTTACCTGCTATGCCTTCACTGCAGATTATTCCATCTGCCCACCTTTCTTCTCTCAAATGCTTCAATTCCAGGTAAATAATAAAATCAAATCGTTCTTCAAAGCCCATATGGATATTATTTCTTTAAAGCCTCTTCCTGTATCAGATATACGCCCTCTCCTTTCTACCCTTTTAGAATACAGTCTGAAAGGTGTGACAGTGAAATTTCCTGCCTGGGACATTTAATTTATTTTAAAAAATGTTATGTAGTGTTGCAGTGTTCCCCCTTTACAGGCAGTGAAATTGGTCATTAGCTGAAAAAAAATTTCCATAGACACTGTTCTTTTTACAATAGCTGGAGGAACTTTTTAGGCTACCTTAAAAGCAAGTGCTCTGGGGGAAATGTAATTGATCACCCCAAAGCTTTGCAGCATCCAGGGTAACTTTGAACATATGTTAATAAGCTGAGTCTCCCCCCCCCCCCCCCCCCCAGCCATTTACAAAAGTCCTAATTACTCACTCTGTGCCTGCCCTCTTCCCTGGGTCTGCCTCTGTGCACTGACTTGCTTGCTATTGTGTTGAGACGGGCTTTGGCAACTGTCTCTTAGATGAATGGTTCTATTACAAACACAGTAGCTTCCGTGACAGCTTAGAAGAGATTGTTGTTTATGACTGCTTTTATGGAGAGGGGTTTGGTGCACATTAATGTCCTGATAAAGACATTTGTACCTATAAAGTAGCCACAGCCTTAAACATACTTGATTGTGAATAAGGTATTGGGGCTGATGACATGCCAGATGTTAGGTATCGGATTGCATGTTTATTCAACTGTTGCTGCAGTCTCTGTACTCGGATGTGCCTTTGTGTTTGCTGTCTCACAGCAACACACAGACTGCAATGGCGATATGATCCTGATTATGGAAGATGCTGTTTGGGTTACTTGGATCCTAAGCCGTGTGTATTAGGAAGCATTCTCTCAGTCCCATGTGTCCTGAGACAGCAGTCATGAACAGTTGTTAGGTGAAGGGAATTGCCAGGTGGGATGACCACATGCATTGGGATAGGGGCCTTTTGAGATGGACAAATCTTAGTCAGACCTGGACTGACCAGAGCAGGCATTGTGACAGGGATTAATAATAATAATAATAACGGTATTTATCCAGTGCTTGCAGTGTGCCAGGTACTATTCTAAACAATTAACATCAACTCATTTAAGCCTCCTTACAAATCAATAGCTACTATAATTATTCCCATGTTACAGATGAGGAAACCAAGGCCTAAAAAGGTTCAGTAAGTTGCCCAGGATCATATAACTAAGAACTCCTGGAGCCAGGATGTGAATCCCCTTCAGTTTGGCTCCATTGCCTGAACTCTTCACCACCATCTTCTGCTGCCTCTGAGTTGTGACAGGATGGGAACCTGAGGTTCTCTGGACTGTGCCCCTACATTGCTGCCTTGCTGTGTGGAAGAGAGCTTTGGTTCCAAATAAACAATGAAAAAGGGAGAATGGGCTTTCCTGGTGTCTGGGACACTCTTCATCCTGTTTTCTGCCTGGTAAACTCCTACTGGTCCTTCAAGACCAGTAGGAATAGAAAATACTCCCCCCCCCCTCTCTGAAACCTTCCTTAGTCTCCACAAGCAGAGCTAGTTGCTCCCTCCTTTGTGTTTCCATAGCATGTTATATGACCACCTTTCAGAGCGCTTTTCAGACTCTGTTTTTTTTAACATCTTTATTGGAGTATAATTGCTTTACATTGTTGTGTTAGTTTCTGCTGTATAACAAAGTGAATCAGCTATACGTATACTTATATCCCCATATCCCCTCCCTCTGGTGTCTCCCTCCCACCCTCCCTATCCCATCCCTCTAGGTGGTCACAAAGCAGAGCTGGTCTCCCTGTGCTATGCAGCTGCTTCCCACTAGCTATCTATTTTACATTTGGTAGTGTATATATGTCCATGCCACTCTCTCACTTCGTCCCAGCTTACCCTTCCCCCTCCCCGTGTCCTTAAGCCCATTCTCTACCTCTGCGTCTTCATTCCTGTCCTGCCCCTAGGTTCTTCAGAACCATTTTTTTTTTTAAGATTCCATGTAAGTGTGTTAGCATATGGTATTTGTTTTTCTCTTTCTGACTTACTTCACTCTGTATGACAGATTCTAGGTCCATCCACCTCAGTACAAATAACTCAGTTTCATTTCTTTTTATGGCTGAGTAATATTCCATTGTATATATGTGCCACATCTTCTTTATCCATTCATCTCAGACTCATTTTTAATGTGTGTGTCTGTATCTCCAGCCCCTAGCGTAGTGCCTGGCCCACATTAGGCCTTCAGAAAATGTTTGAATTAGTGAAAGTTGCTGGTGATAATACTTTCATCTTTTTTCTCTATAAGGTGTTCTTTCCCGCATCCTTATTGTTATCACATTTACAACATTCTAAAGAAATAATGGAGGTGAGGATTATAATTTCATAGATAAGAAGCTGAGGCACAGAGCCCATGATGTTTTCCATTAGAGCATCTTATCTTGAGGAACCTCTTGGTGAAGCAGAACTTAGTGTAGAACCAGCAGCACCTCACTCCCATGTTTACGCCCTTCTGTTGTAACCGTATTGACCCTGTGCCTGAGGTGTTGTGAATGAGAACAGTTTATTTTAGTTTACATTTTATGTCAGTATCACAATGGTTTTGTCCAAATGGGACATTCAGTGGCTGTCTTTATTGCTGAGCTTGATTTGGTTATTGCAGTGACTGAATCTACCCATTTCCCACCCTGATTTGATTTTTACAAGTTAGAAATTCTATCCTTAGAAAGCTAGACTTTGACAATTATTTTTTCCTAGTATATACCTGACACAGTATGTTTGTACGCTTATCTGTCTCCGAATGGAGGGGGTGTGTGTGTGTGTGTGTGTGTGTGTACATGCGCACGTGTACGTAGCTTTTTTCAGGTTGACTCTGGGTTTAGTTTTAGTTGTCTGAACATTACTTCAACCACTGATTATTCTAAGATGACATTGTTGATCCTGAATGATTCACTTAAGTGGAACAATGAACCAAGTAAGCTATCACTGTGGAATTCAGAAGGATGTTAAGTTAGGGCGGGTTACTAGACCTTTGTGACCAGGTCACAAAATCGGGTAAGTGTAGATTTAACCTGCCACTAATCTAGTTAGTGTCTGGTTTGTATGGGGGCTTGTCAGTTAACTCAAAGGAGTAAGTTCTTCATGGTGATGAAGGGCATAGGGTCAGGAGTGAGGGCTGACTGGGTTTAAATCCTGTCTCTATTACGTCACTGGATGTGTAACCGTGGGCAGTTTAATATTCTTGGGCCTTCATTTCCTCATCTGATAAATGGGGCAAATACGAGTGCCCATCTTACAAGTTTGATGTGAAGGTTAAATAAGATAATGTGTGAAAACGTTTTGCATGCCCAACTCATTCTTTGAGAGCAATATTAACCCTGAAAACAAAACCGAAGACTTTATAAGAAAACTATAGACCAAATCTCTTATGAATATAGATGCAGAAATCCCCAACAAAATACTTGCAGACCGAATCCTGCAACATATATAAAGGATTACACACCATGCCCAAGTGGGATCTACCCCAGGAATGCAAGGTTAGTTTAAAATTTGAAATTAGTTAATGTATATAATACATCATATCAATAAAGAACAAAAATCACATTAACATCTCAGTAGATGCAGAAGAAGCATTTGACAAAATCCAATACCTCTTCGTGATATTAATACTCAACAAACTAGAAATAGAACTTCCTCACCTGATAAAGGGCATTTATGAAAAATCCACCGCTAACATCATACTTAAAAAGATATTCTATGTTCATGGATTGGAAGGCTTAATATTATTAAGGTGGCAGTAATCACCAAATTGATCTATAGATTCATTGTAATCCCTATGAAAACCCCAGCTAACTTCTTTGTAGAAATTGACAAGCTGATCCTAAAATTCATATGGAAATTCAGGGACCCAAAATAGTGAAAACAATCTTGAAAAAGAAGAAACTTCTTTTTCAAGATAACTTCTAAACTTATTACAGAGCTACGATCTTATGACGATGTGGTACTAGTATCAAGTTAGGCACACACGTCAGTGGAATAGAATCAAAAGTCCAGAAATAAACCCTCACACTTATGGTCAGTTGAGTTGCAACAAATGTATCAAGATGATTTTAAGAGGAAAACAGTAGTCTTTTCACCAGATGGTGCTGGGACTATTGGATATCCACATGCAAAGAATGAAGTGGACCCCTTTCTCATATCATACACTATAATAACTAAAAATCCATCATAGACATAAATGTAAGAACTGAAACTATAAAACTCCAGAAGAAGACGTGAGAATAAGTCTTTCTGACCTTGGATTAGCCTTCTTGGATATAACACCAAAAGCATAAGTAATAAAAGTAAAAATAGATAAACTGATACTTCGTAAAAATTACAAACTTTTTGTAAATTGTAAACTTTTTACAAAAACAATATTGTAAAGCAACTGTACTCCAAAAAAAAATTTTTTTTAAAGTATTAAAAAAAAAAAAGACAACCCAGAGAATAGGAGAAAAACTTTTTTCAGATTATAAATCTGATAAGGGACTTGTATCTAGAATGTATAAAGAACTCTTACAACTCTAATAAAAAGACAAATAACCCAATTAAAGAATGGGCAGATGATCTAAACAGACATTTCTTCAAGGAAGATATACAAATGGCTAATAAGCATATGCAAAGATGCTCAACATCATTAGGCATCAGAGAAATGCAAATAAAAACCACAATGAGATACCACTTCATATCCACTAGGATGGCTACAGTCAAAAAGACTGGCAATAAGTGTTGGCTTGGATGTGAAGAAATGGGGACTCATACATGACTGGTGGAAATATAAAATGATACCACCACTTTGGAAAACAGTCTGGCAGTTCTTCAGAAGGTTCATCATAGAATTGCCATATGACCCGGCAGTTCTACTCCTAGGTATATAACTAAGAGAAGTGAGAACAGATGTCCCTACAAAAACTTGTACACTAGTATTCATAGCAACATTATTCATTAATAGCCAAAAAGTACAAGCATCCCAAATATCCATCAACTGATGACTATGTAAATAAAATGTGGTATATCCATACAACAGATTATTTGGCAATAAAAAGTACTAATAAATACTATGATATGAACAACTCTTGAAAACATTACGCTAAGTGAAAGAAGACCGTCACAAGACTACATATTGTGTGATTCTGTTTGTGTGAAATGTCCAGAATAGGCAGTCTATAGACAGGAAGTAGATTAGTGGTTTTTTAGAACTGGAAGATTTGAGAGAAATTGGGGAGTTACTGCTAATGGGTTTGGGATTTCTTTCTGAGATGATCAATATGTTCTAAGTTGGTTGTGGTGAGGCTTACACAAGTCTGTGAGTATACTAAAAATCAGAGCATTGTGCACTTTAAATGGGTGAGTTGTATGGTATGTGAATTATATCTCAATAAAGCTGGTCTGGGTGTATATGTATATGCTTAGCATTATATTAATACATGACCCATTTTTTTTTAAATTAATTTATTATTTATGGCTGTGTTGGGTGTTCGTTTCTGTGCGAGGGCTCTCTTTAGTTGCGGCAAGTGGGGGCCACTCTTCATTGCGGTGCGTGGGCCTCTCACTGTCGCGGCCTCTCTTGTTGCGGAGCACAGGCTCCAGATGCGCAGGCTCAGTAGTTGTGGCTCACGGGCCTAGCTGCTCCGCGGCATGTGGGATCCTCCCAGACCAGGGCTCGAACCCGTGTCCCCTGCACCAGCAGGCAGACTCTCAACCACTGCGCCACCAGGGAAGCCCTACATGACCCATTTTGAAAGTGGTCAATAAATGTTAGCTGCTATTATAATAAAACTTTCTTCTTTCACTAGTAAAGATGGAGTGAGAGGAGAATGCTGAAAAAGTAGGTGAACATACCAGTTAATTAAGGTACTGAGTGAGAGAGAAGGTGGCCGAATCCGAGGCAGCAGTACGCCAGGAGCTGAACGCTAATTTTGGAGAACTAATGTAAAGGTTAAGTGAAGTAACATGGTACAAGTGCCTGGCACATAGTAGGCACCCTGAACTGTTACGTACATTTGAATTTAGCTACCCTTAAAATGTTGTTGAACTTGGGTCTCCAGATCCAGATGTCACCAAACCACATGTTCTTCACAAAAGAATAATCACCGTTAGTGTGATAAAGGCCAGGGGTTTTGTGTCGAGGAGTCATTAAACCAGATGTGTGTGTTTTCCTTTTAAATCACAATAAGTATGACAAAGACCAGGGTTTTGGTTCTGGTGCTCTGTTTTTTCACAGGCGCAGTGTCTGGGGAAATTCAGTTTCCCATAGTCAGTCCAAGGTGAACAGCTTTGCTCTTTGCAGGATGCCTTTGGGCCTGTGCGCTCGAATCCCTCTAGAGGAGATGGACAGAAAGCCCAGCCCTCACACTCTGGAAGTTATTCTCTGAAGAAGCTTTGCATCAGCACTGTTGATGCCCTGAGCTAGTTATCAGTGTTTCCTCTTTTAGAGCTTGGAAAACATGTGCCAACTAGGCAAGAAGGTTCTCTGCTAAGTTGTGTGTATTTGCTATCGTGTCTCACAGTATTTTTTCCCCAGGTGTCTACCTATGGAAGGAATCTCCCATTTCACTGTTGGGAAAACCAGGTGAGCTGCTTTTCTGATGTTTAGGCCACGCACTGGCAGCCAAGGTCACATAGTACTGAGTGGTGGAGTGGGGACTCAGAAACCTCCCAGGTCTACCTGACTGCCAAGACAGTTTGTTCTTAGTCTTAGCTACTATGCCGGACTGCCTTTCAGGGATGGACTAAGTAGAAGAGGAAGAGGGTTGAAGGCAGAGAGCTGTGAAAACATACATGTTCTCAGGAACAGTAGGGTTCTGGTAGAGCTAGAGTGTGGGGTGCAGAGAAGGATGGACGAAGTGGGGTGGCTTATGAGCTGGGAAGGGCAGGATGAGAGATTATGGAGTAATGGGCCAGGCGATTGGGACACTGAAGTTCAACTTTTCTGTGCAGGTAGCACATTCCTGGAAGGGGTGGGGGCAATAGAAGCCATTGTTTTAGGATATTCAACTAGTATTTGAGGAGAGTTATTCTGGAGGCCTGATGACCCATAAAGGAGGCTACTGCAGTACTCGGGGCAGAAGGGCTAGAACTAGGTCAGAGGCTATGGGAGTGACAAGGAGGCGATGAGGTGGGAAAGCTAGTTCAGATCAGTATATTTGTGATCAGGTATTAGATGAGAGATATTGGAGATCAGAAGACTTGGTAGGGTTTATTGCAAGGAAAGAGATGAAGGTGTTTCATCTGTATGGGCAGCTGTGCATTTATAGAGACAAGGAAGATGTACAGCATGAAAGGACAGGTTTTATGGGGCAGAATTGGAGTCATGAGTTTGAGTTGTATGGAATTTGCAGGGCTTTGGGGCTCTCCATGGAGCAGGAACCAGCAGGCACTTGGAAATTCAGCATTCTGGGTTGAGAACAATTTGGAAAATAACATCTCAGGGTTTGGAGCAGAAACCTTGGAGATTGTCTAGGAGAGAGAAAAGGCAAAGAGGAAGGAAGGCTAAGGAGAGAACCCATCTGAAGCACTGAGTCAATATCTCAAGCCCCAGCTCACTCCTGTGAACATCTTAGTAAGCATGTTGCATGTCACATGAAACCTTACAAATGCTGGAGCAAGATCCCTGCATCTTTACTGTGCTAAGTATGCTGAAGTTTTTAAGTTTGTCCCTTGGTGATGTGCTGATGGAAACACACATATGATTTTTTCGTACGCGTGTTAACAGGGTGCCTAATGTCTTGGCACTTTCTAGTCTGTGGCTCCCTAGAATGTTAATGGGTTGGACCCCAATCCAGTGTGGCTCCTTCCTTTTTTTTTTAAGCCAACTCTGGTCCAAGCCCGAAGTGTGATTTCCTTCCTCCCAGGCTCCCTGGGAGTGTTGCTGAGTTTCCTTCAGTAGTTTCAACTGTGAGGCATCAGCCACCCTGTTAACTGTAGCTCCTACAGCTGAGAAGTGTGGACTTGCAGTGCGCTGCGAGTAACAGTGACAAGCTGCCCGGAGCCCTTGGCAGGCGTGTCGGGGTGTGAGGGAGCCTGGGGAATCAGCACCCTTTCAATATTTGCCACAATTTGCTCTCTTGGGGCCAACCTGAGGGCCAAGAAATCTGGAGAAAACCCAGAGGCAGTAGGTGTGACCTGTGAGAAGAAGCAGGGCCTGGCCTCTCTCTGTGTCAGATCAAAGACTGACTTTTGAGTCACTTGACACCCTAATGTGAGGATGCTTCTGAGCCAAGGCTGGGCTCCTGGTGGCCTGTGCCCGGGAACTGCGGGGGACGTGTGGACCTGCATGTGCTCGGTGCAGGCCCAGTGGGAGGGTAGGACAAGCACCTCTCCCAGCTGTTCTCTTAGCGTTCAGAGCTGGAGGGATCTGGAGAGATCAGCCCTGTCTCCTCGGTTTTCATCCTGGAAGCTGCTGCCCACAGATGCCCTTTCCCCAGTTCCAGTCCTGGGGGCGAGTTGGCCCTGCTTGATCGCAGCTGCTCTTACATGGCTGTCCCCTCCTGTCCCGTTGATCCTGGCTCCAGGGTGCCAAGGTCATTCTCAGTTTCACCACTTAACTTAATGTCCAAACTGAGACACTTAGAATAAAATGGAGCAGCGTAAATAATAACACCTGGAAACAGAAATAAACTGGGACCTTCCCAGGCAAAGCAGGATATGTCGTCTTCTCTGTACCTGCACTTTTGGCTCCTTTCCACCCCCTGCTCCCAGATCCCATGACCCACCTGACTTTAGCTGCCAGGAACTTACAGATCTCGGTCCTTTGAGATTTAGGCTACAGAACGGAAACCTCAGGGGTCTCCCACGTTAGAAGTTTCAGGAGACGGGAAACTTCGGAATAACCATGGGGAGCATATATCTGAAAATCCATGACTATTCAGAACCTCGATATGGATAGTGTGGGTATGTCATAATTTACTAACATTTTTATTCTAAGCTCTAGATTGTTTTCAGTCTCCTCTCACATGTGAGAAGAAGCAGGGCCTATATTCAGTCTCCTCTCACATGTCGCAGAGGGTGGTCTGCTGGTGACATACAGATAACGAGACAAACATGCTGTTCTGAGAGCCTCTGGCCCTGTATAGAGTCAGAAACGCAGCCACACGGTCTGACCCGGAGCTGGAGCGGGAGCGGGGGCTCTGGGCTGTGACGGGAGTGTGCAGGGAGCCGGGAGTTAGGGACTTGTTTATGCTCTGTCTCTGTGGTTTCCACAGTCACAGAGGAGGGTGGGAGGGAACATAAGCATCTGGGCCTCTCTGAGACCAGGCCAAATGGGGATTTAGGAAAAGAAAGTGTTCCTTTTTGAGAGCAGAGGAGGCATAGATGAGAGCTCTGCCTGGTGGCTTCCTCAGCCCGCGTGGGCCCATGTTTCAACCCAGAGCTGACAGAACCCGGATCACCAGGGGCCTCAATGAAGTGGGTCTGAGGAGAGGAAGTGACCTCTCTCTTGGCCCTTTGATTACACCCTCAGACCTCTGCCTCACCCAGTGACCTGGATGGCCTGGGTTTGACCATTCTGGAGTGAGGACGAAGGTTGTCAGATTTACGGAAAAAAAAATTGAGTTGCAGATAAACAAAGAATCATCTTTTGTGTGCGTATATCCCATGCCATAGTTGTATTTTATCAATACATGGCAACCCTGGTTAGTAGGGCCTGGCCAGATTTTGCTTTCCAGTGGAGCATGGTGTAGCCATTCACAGTGCTGCCTTCATTCAGCAGGTGTTCACTGAGTGCAGCTATGTACTGCTCTAGGTGCTGTGGAGATGGCAGTGAGCAAAATCCAACAGGGGTTTCTGACCTCGTGGAGCTTACATCTTAGTGGGATGATAGACAGTAAGAAAGTCAGATGGCGAAGGTGGTAAAGAGGAAATTAAGGCAGGAGGGGGGGATGGGAGGGTTTGCACCTGAAGGAGGTGAGGGGTTGAGGCTACAGGCCAAGCAGATGTTTGGGGAAGCATGTTCTAGGCAGCGGGTGGGTGTGCGCATGTGCGCACACACACGCACACACACCCTCGGCAAAGCCCTGGTGTGCCTGGTGTGTTTGAGGAGCCTGAGGGCCAGTGTGGCTGGAGTGGTCAGCGAGGGGGGAAGTGAAGAGAGGAACCAGTGAGGTCACGGGCCCAGAGTTTGTAGAGCCCTGGAGGCCTTTGTAAGGATTTTGGCTCTCGCTGTGTGTCGGGGTGAAGGGGGCCGTTAGAGGGTATTGAGCAGGTTGGGGTGTATCTGATTAGATTTGCAGAGAGTCCCTAGCTGCTGATGGAGAACAGACCAAAAGCCAGCCGGGGTCCCGGCCCCCACCTTGTCCTCAGGGATGGGCTGTGGGACTTGAGACACATGCGTGTCATTTAGAATAAAGGGATGTTGCTCTCTGGACACAGCAGCACTTTATAGGGTCTTGGACCTCTGTTCTCTGAACAGAACTTCAGAGTTCTGAACCTTCCTGACTTTCTTCCCGTTTGAACGGAATGTTCCTAGTGAAGAAGGGGAGGGATATGTAGTCATTACCTGTCCCTTTTTGCCAACCGCTGTGTGATGTACCTGGTTTGAGGGACCAGTCCTTAATGTCTCCTATTAAACTTGAGAGAAAGGGTTAGTGACTTGCTGCATATCGCTTATATCTGGAGTTTTCGCAGCCAAAAGGATAATTCAGTAAAAATATGTCCGTTTTTTGTTGGTGTAGGAGGAAGTTGTTTTCCTTTGTATTAATTAATTTAAATTTAAATTGTTTGAGAGCCGAAGGGCTTGAAAGCATGTCTTTTGTTTCCAGTCTTTGAAAAGAAGAAGAGTCACACGGTCCGACTTACAATTTTTGAACTTTATAAGAGTGTGAAAACAATATGCATTCAGTAGAAACCATACATCAGATTTTGAATTTTGACCTTTTCCCGGGCTGGCGATGGGCGGTATGATACTCTCGTGACGCTGGGCAGCGGCAGTAGCCACAGCTCCCAGTCAGCCACGCCACTATGAAGGTGAACGACCGATACACTTACAGCCATTCTGCACCCATACAACCAGTCTGTTTTTCACTTTCAGTGCAGTATTCAGTCAGTTACGTGAGATGCTCAACACTGTTGTAACGGAGGCTTTGTATTAGGTGATTTTGCCCAACTGTAGGCTAATGTAAGTGTTCTGAGCATGTTTAAGGTAGGCAAGGCTAAGCTATGATGTGTGACCGCTTAGGTATGTTAAATGCATTTTTCGACTTAATGATATTTTCAACTTATGATGGGTTTATCAGGAGATAACTCAATTGTAAGTTAAGGAAGATCTGTGTCAGAACTTTTTCTGCTTTACCTGGCTGAATCAGTCTACTTTTTTTTAAAAAAAGGCCAAACATATTTCACATTTCTTATTAAAGAATGCAAAAACTAAGGAATATATGCATTTTATTTTTATTTACTTATTTATCTATTTATTTAATTTTATTTTTGGCTGCGTTGGGTCTTTGTTGCTGCACGCGGGCTTTCTCTAGTTGTGGTGAGCGGGGGCTACTCTTCGTTGCAGTGCACAGGCTTCTCATTGCGGTGGCTTCTCTTGTTGCGGAGCAGGAGCTCTAGGCGCGCAGGCTTCACTAGTTGTGGCACGTGGGCTCAGTAGTTGTGGCGCACGGGCTCTAGAGCTCAGGCTCAGTAGTTGTGACCCACGGGCTTAGTTGCTCTGCGGCATGTCGGATCTTCCTGGACTAGGGCTCTAACCCGTGTCCCCTGCATTGACAGGCGGATTCTTAACCACTGCGCCACCAGGGAAGACGTATATGCATTTTATTTTATAAAATAATTCTTTGGAGAAAAATACTGAGGCTATGAAAGCTTGGATTTTTGGTTAGTAGGATTATTTTAAATGTCAGCCAAATTTGATGATGAGACTTATAATTTCAAAAGGGGTGGCAAATATTATCTAAATACCTTTGACAAGCCTATTGGCTTAGAGATGGCATACTGGTAAATTAGTTTTGATAAGTAATATTATTAATAAATATTTAAGTTTTCACATATTTCCATAAGATTTATTTGAGAAAATGCAAAAATGAAACAATTAAAAAATGTATAGTGCAGACATTTCAAATGTGAAAATGGCCTCTTTCTACAGAGTTGTGAAGAATGTATTGAGACTGAGTCAGTATTTAAGTAGACTTTTCCGAGGGACTGTCTGTGCCAGTTTATGTGCTGGGCCCTAAGAATACATATTGCTGGGGTGAGCACTGTAAAAAAAAACATGGAATGAAGTGCAGTGTGTGTTAAAACACAGGTATGTATGCTGTGTAATTGGAGAAGTGGGTGTTTTTGTTTTGTTTTGCTTTGTTTTTGTTTTGGCTTTGCCGACAGCTTTCAGGATCTTAGTTCCCTGACCCAGGGATTGAACCCGGGACCTGGCAATGAAAGCGCCGAGTCTTAACCACTGGGCTGCCAGGGAATTCCTGAGAAGTGGGCATTTTAGATTACACCTTTTCTAGTGACTTTAGCTGTTCTCTTAAGCAGGGACTAAAATTCACTGTAAATCACTTTAATGTAATTGAGATCCCAACCAGGATAAATTGAGATTTTTGCCACCTCACTTTCAAATTACAAGGTAGAAGTGCATTTTAGTGTGTTCTAGCTCTTCATTTTAGAACTAGAAAGATATAGCAGGTTGACCTTGATTTCTCTAAACTTTAGTTTCCCCTCGGTGAAATGGGGATAATGAAACCTACCTTGTGAAGTCGTTGTGCCAGTTAAGTGAGGCGACTCCCATCGGTTCCTTAGCTGGGTGCTGGCACACAGTACGCTTTCGGTGTGTGTTGGCCCATGTTTTTCTTATGGGCACTGCTTTTATTATTTCCTGACGGAGACTGTACAATTTATATTATTTAATGATTTCCGAGGCCACCCAACTTCAAGTTTGGGGTGTGCAGCTAGCATCTCTTGAATGCCTTGAGAGAGGGGGCACAGGCAGGAGAGAGTTTGGCTTAGGTATAGGTGGGAGGTGGGAACCCAGGGTCCTGGTGAATGTGCCATTACACTTGACATTGCCCTCCAGATTGCTGTTCAGCCAGGTTGATAAGTAGCTTCAACAGACGCAAGTCGAGAGGCTCCTGGCTGCTCTTCGACAGCGGGGATACGTAGTGAGAGGAGGACGTGAGGCAGGAGGCCCAAGTGTGGTTGAGGTGTGTGCAGCCGGGCTCAGCTGGGCCCGGGGAGGCGTTGCCACGCGTTGGGCCCGCCTGGGTCTCCTCCGGTGCAGAGACTCTGCCCCTGTCGGGGGCTGCGGCCTCCAGCTACTCTGCTGTCTGTTTCGGGCCAGGGCTGTGCAAGCTTCTGCTCTGCTATTTAAATCAATCATCGCTGGTAACTGCCTCCAGCCTAAGCAGAAGCAGTGTGTATGCGCTACAGGTTTCAGCTCATTACCTCTTCAGGGGTCCTGTCCGGCGTCTGGGTGCAGGCAAGGCTAGCACTGCGGCCCCCTGTGCCAGTCCTGACCCTCCAGAGGCAGTTGCTGAGCCTGGGCCCATTGTGGGGCCTCTGATGCCCCTACAGTGCCGCTGCCTCCTACCTGCCCCCGCCTTTCAGTGGACCTTTCTGGAGTTTTGTTTCCTGCCAGCCTGGGGGGAACTGTGATACTCGGGATTGGACATCAAGAAGATGTGGACTCGGCCGCCCAGGTTAAGTGACCTTGGATCACTTAAGTCAGTTTACCTCTTGGGATTTGTTTCCTCTATTAATAGGCAGTGAACTTTTCGAGGGCTGTTCACATGCCTTCTTCATCTCCATGTCTCTTGGTCATAGTAGGTGCTCAGTAAACAGCAACTTAAATTTGAAAAATGGAGATGATGTTGCCTACATCCCTGAGTTGTGCTGAGGAGGAGAGACAATTTTTGCAGTTCTCTTAATCTGTGGAAAAGGGGAATTTCCCCAGGTTCTGCTCCTTCTGTATCCCCAGTATCAAAGAATCTCAGACACTCAGGATGTAAAAAGAAGCCTATTTGCATGTCTTCATTTATTGATTCAAACTTTTACTGACTTTGCCAATGGATCATAATAGACATCTCTTCAGAGAAGGTACATAAATAATCAAGAAAGCACATGAAAAAATGCTCAACATCATTAGCCATTAGGGAAATGCAAATTAAAACCACAACGAGATACCCCTTCACACCTGCTGCTAGGATGACTGCAGTTGAGATGACTAACACTATGAAGTGTTGTTGAGGATGGGGAACCATTGGAACCCTCATACCCTCCCTGCTGGTGGGAGTGTAAAATGGTTCGGTCTCTGTGGAAAACAGTCTGGCAGTTCCTCAAAATGGCAAACGTAGAGTAATCCACTTCTAGGTATCTACCCAAGAGAAGTGAAAGCATATGTCCACACAAAGACTTGCGTGCATATATTCATAGCAGCATTATTCTTATAGGCTGTATATGAATGCCTGGTTTCTGTTATGGACTGGGTGTTGGGACATCCTGTGGGAAAGATCTTCTGGAAAGATCTTCCAGAAGTGGCTGCTCTCCTGTTGGGTCTGTCATGTGTGGCTCATGCCTAGGAGATACCTAGCTTTGGCTTTCATCATTTATAACTTTCAGAGAACTGCCTAAGATTGGTCTGTGATTAAGAACACAAATTCAGAGCATCTTTTCAGGCTTCTGTAGAAACCCTTATCAGCTGAAGGTATCTAGTATCTTCACAGACTTTGGTCTCCCGCTTTCCTTGTAATCAGCATGGGACTCCTTGTAATCAGCATGGGACTCCTTGTAATCAGCATGGGACGACCCCTTGTTATGATGTGAGTTGCTCTCAACACTTTGAAGATGGATTCCTGGTCTGATAGGAGATTCTGGCAGTAATGGGATATCTCTGGAAGGCACTGATAAGGGCCTTGTCGGTTTCAAGAGTGGGCAGGTCCTCCTTACTGAGGTTTCTTGTGACTGAGATACCCGATCAGCAGGCTTTTTCCTGGCTCCAGCCAGTGATGCCTTACAGTCGGGTTGGGTGTGGGAGTGAAACATCTTAGATATGTCTATGGAGTTTAGGAGTCAGCGAGTATCGGCCTGGAGGAGAGGGCCTGTGGATTGAGGCTTGGGGCCAATTTAAGCCAGTTTTCTTTTCTTTTTTTTTTTAAATAAATTTATTTTTTTGGCTGCATTGGGTCTTTGTTGCTGCGTGCAGGCTAAGCGATGAGCAGGGGCTACTCCTCGTTGCGGTTCCCCGGGCTTCTCATTGGGTGGCTTCTCTTGTTGCAGAGCACGGGCTCTAGGCGCGTGGGCTTCAGTAGTTGTGGCTCTCAGGCTCAGTAGTTGTGGCTCTCGGGCTCTAGAGAGCAGGCTCAGTAGTTGTGGCGCACTGGCTTAGTTGCTCAGCGGCATGTGGGATCTTCCCAGACCAGGGCTCGAACCCGTGTACCCTGCATTGTCAGGCGGATTCTTAACCACTGTGCCACCAGGGAAGCCCTAAGCCAGTTTTCTAAGCAATTATTTTCTTGCCTTTGAGATATGTTCTTTCTTTAGTAAAATTATAGTGGAATAGGGGGAAATGCTTCCTTAATAGCAGGCCGAATAAAGCTAGATGACTGTAGGGAGACAATAAAAAGCACACGGCAAACAGCCTTATTTATTTGGAGAACATAGGTGAAATGTTTATTATACACAAAGTAAGTTAAACTGGAACTTGTGCGTGAACCACAATGTGTAATTACAGAAACCTAAAGATAGAGGAATAATAACAAGATAATAACATTGTTCCACCAAAGGAGCAAATGAACTAGACATGGACTCCGATGTTTCTTGAAACTAAGGATGGGTGGGCACTTAGAAGTGCCTTCAATTGGGAGATCAAGCTGCAGGGTGATGGACACTGGGCAAGTGCCCAGGACATTCCTCTGTGTGCATGGGGATACTTGGAGATCACCTCACTGATTAGAAAGTTGTTTGGTGAGTCCAGAAATAGGACAAAAGTGAGTGAGTGTTTTTGAGGGAGTTTTCCATCAAGCTTTGTTTGATAGATAAATAATGCCTCTCTGCTCTGGGGTGTTTTCTCTCTAGGCAGCTGTCATTGACCCCTCAAATGTTTTGTGGGGGCAGTTCTAAGGTTATTATAAGAGTAACCAGAAAAGGAAAGTAAGGGGGAAAATATTTGAGTGCTATATAGTACTATGAAGAAAGTTTTGACCTAGACATATAAATAGAGGCAAATCTGAAAACTTGTTGCTTTCTTCTTTAGTTTGTTTTCTTTGATGTAAGCCTGTTTATTTTCATATCCTTGTGATGGTCACTGAAATAGAAATGCAGACTTGTTCTCAGGACCGCCACTGCATCACTCTGTTAGAACAATGTCCTGGTTTTAGAACAGGCCTGGATATGCACAGCTTAGCTTATACCTGAGCAACTCTGGGCAGGTTCCCCAGCTTCTCTTTATCTTTAAAGAGGGACAGTTGTATGGAACACATATGGTGGCTGTGATGATGAAATGAGACATACGTAAATCTAGTATAATGCCAGGAACAAGGTAAACACTAAAATGTTCCATTATATATACTTAATTATCTTATAATGAAAGTTATAAATGGGAATAATATGTAGTACTTACTCATATTTATTGTTTTCCCTCTGATTATAACATTAGAAATAATTGAAAAATATAAATAAATGAAAATCAAACTCCCATTATTTGGAAATCAATTTAATATTTTGTTATATATTTATTTTATATTTTTTCATTTTAGTTTTTTTTCTATGCCTAAAAACATTTTCTTTTACATAATGGAACACTGGAGTCACAATTTAGATTTTTGCAGTATCATTGAAAATCTATAAAGTTACTTTAAAAAAATTACCTAGAATTGTAATTGTAGAACCAGTTACCTGTTTTTTGAGCAATTAAAGCAGTTTTTCCCTGCCACAAGTAACTATAGTGAATGCTCTTGAGTAATATACCTGATTATTTCTTTAGGACAATTCCAAGAAGTAGAGTGTACATGGTTAAACGGTAGATTATTTTCTTTAAGAGCTATGATGATATTGCCAATTACTTGTGTCCACCCTACTAAAAAAGTTATGAGAATGCTCATTTCTCCGGTTCATGATCACTGCTGGGTATTTGATTTTTAAAATATCTTTGCTATTTTGATAGCAAAATTATTAATTATTACTCATTATTAATTATTATTAATTAATTATTAATTATTAATTCAATTTGTATTTCTGTGGTTACAGGTGAGCTTAAATAATTGTATATGTTTATTGTGTATTTGTATTTCTTTCATATATTCTCTATTTAGTATTTTCCTCTATTTTTCCCTTAGAGTATTGTCTTTCTTATTATTTGTAGGACGTTGACCCTTTTGAAGTAAGTTACAGACATACTGAGTTTGGCATTTCACTCCTTTTTCTTTTTTTAAGGCATTTTTAGATACCCACTAACATGGTGATGTTAAGACTTTGTTAGGAAAAGGGCATGCGGGATGTGGAACATGAACCTAAAAGACCTATCCCAACGACTTCCTTATTGTTAAGCCCTGGGATAGTCTGTGATGCAGCAGGCCAGGTGGGAATCTTGCTGACGGCCTAACATCTAGAGCTCATGTTCTCATTGTGACCTCACTGCAGCTCTTCAGAAGCCGCTCCTCACTGGGGAAGTCAGGACACGGGGTATTCCTTGAGGGTGTCCCAGGTATATCTGCAATGCTTTGATTTGAAGAATCAGTATTGGATCACTACAGAGGATAATGGAAGCAGACATTTCATTCTTAGGGTGCTGGAGTGAAATGACCATGACCTTTGGTCTACCCTAACCTCTCTTAAATTTTGTTCACTTGGCCAAATCTGTCAGGAAACAGCTGTGGGACGGTGGGAAGGGCTTGGAACCAGCAATTCAAATACTACCTCTTTTATTAATCAGCTGTGTGACCCTGCAAAGATGATGTAATGTCATTAGTCTCAGTTTCCTGGGCTTGCTGCGTTGGTAAAGTGAATAACATATGTGATCCACTTGGCAAGGCCTAAGCACCCAGTAAATGCTTGTTAATTATTTTTTTTCTTCCCGCCAGATGTGAGCTTCTTCAGGCCTGATCTCCGCCATATCCATCTCTGTATCCTCATGCATGTAGTAGTCACTGTGTGATTATCTGATGGCCGAATGAATGAGGCCAAGGGCAGCAGCTTATATGGGAGCAAGTGTGCTCTGAAAAGTGAGAATTGACTTTAACACAGTCTCTGTATGTTACTCTTATATACATATAAAAGTATTTTTAAAAAAATACACCTCATGGTGCAGATGATTTTTGGGTAATCGGGTTCACTGATTTAGGAGTGTCCTATATAAATTGGCACCTGGAATCCTCACTTTGGGACTCGTGACAGCCCCTCTCGGGGTTAGGGCCAAGGCTGATGCGAGACACTGATTGTTCCTCTCCGGGAGGGCCCTCGAACCTTGAGTTTCCTGCTGTGTGGCCCACAGGCTGCCTGTCAGAACTTCCAGGTCCAAAATCGGCCCCCAGGACCCAGCCGGGCCTGTAACTGTTTGCAATCATGACAGAGCAGAGCTGCTCCTATGACCCACTGGGAGTACCTGAGTGGGTGCGCAGACAACATAATGGGCCCCATTGCCTGCCGTGGCTGCCACCTCGGACACCCTCCGAGAGGCGAGGTGCCGGAACACGTCTCCCAGCAGTTACTTTTCCTTGAAAGGGGATGCTTATCACCTGGTGCTTTTCCCTAATGTGTCTAACAAGGAAAGGAAATCTGTCCTGCACTGATCAGCAGGGCCCTCACCATCCCCTATAGCAGATTCAGGCTTGCAGCAGCCCCGCCAAGGGAGGTGTCAGCACCTCATTTTATCAGTTTGCTAGGGCTGCTGTAGCAAAGGACTACAAACTGGGTGGCTTAAAACCACAAAATGTATTGCTTCCCAGTTGGGAGGCTAGAAGTATGAAATCGAGGCGTCGGCATGGCCAAGCTCTCTCGAGGCTCTAGGGGAGAATCTGTTCCATGCCTTCCTCTAAGCTTCTGGTGTTGCCATCAGTCCTTGGCCTTCCTTGTCTTGCAGCTGCATTTCTCCAGTCTTTGCTGTCACATAATGTTTGGTCCCCCTGTATCTTTGCAGTACCTTCTTATAAGGACACCCATCATATTGCCTTTAGGGCTCACCCTACTCCAGGATGTTATCAACTAACTTAGCTAATTACATCTGTAATGATTCTGTTTCCAAATAAGGTCGAATTCTGAGGTACTGAGGGTTACGACTTGAGCATATCTTTTTTTGGGTGGGGGGCACAATTCAATCCATAACACTCATGTGGTATACAAGGGTGCAGGTTTTAAGAGGATTAGTAATTCGGTCATGGTTGTGATTCCAGAGTGTTGGGGCCAGGATTGTAACCCAGGTCAGTCTGACCCCAAAGTCAGTTAATTCTCTTTCCACTAACCTTTGTTGTATCAGAATCACTTGGAGAGCTAATAAAAAACACGGAGGCCTAGGCTCTACAGCCTTGCTTCCCCAACTGTGATCCATGGACTGGGGGCACCCCATCACCTGGGAGCTCGTTGGAAGTGCAGGTTGGTGAAGTTCCTGCCTCGGAGAGTGCACTGCTTCTGCACCCTAACTGTGTATTAGAATTACTTGAGAAACTTTGAAACAAAGAAAAACAGTGACAGCAGCCTCACCCCAAGCCAGCTGAATCAGATCTCTGATGAGGTGGCAGGCGTTGTTTTTCTCAAAAGCTGTGCCCGCCATGCTGATTCACTGCCGGAGTCTAGAACGACTGGGGGCCTGGAGGTGCTCGTTTTGGGGAGAGTGTGGAGACTCTTCAGTGCTAAGGTTGAGAATTCTGTCTGCTTAGGATTGCCTTTTTATTTCCACAGTAGTACAGAAAGTGTGGGGGAAACTGTATCTCAGGGGGAGGACAGAATATCCAAGCAAGGAAGATCACACTGCACTTCTCTTCTGACTTTACCTCGTACAAATACTCACTGAAGGTGGCAACTTGTGTATCGAGACTGGGACCTTGGGGGAGCGTGAAAGGTGGTATGGAGATGGCACACAGCAGACCCTCGGTGTTTATTGAATTAAATTGGGGGAAAAAAATACCCAGCATGGTTTGTCTCACTGAATTTTGTCATTTATAGAGAAACCCTTGTATTACCTTGGGGTATAAGGAAATGTTGTTATTAGGAGTTTTGTCTTCTTCAGGGTCTGGGATTTTATATCTTGTCTTCACTCGCCTACTGCAAGTCACTGCCCTGCACATAGTAGGAAGTTGATCCCTCAAGGTTAAATAAATGCACGAAGAGAACTGAAACCTGTGATGAGTATATTTATTTAAGTGTGTAAACCAAGAATGCCTTATGGTGTGTATGCCAAAAGTATATAACGTTCTCATCTGTAATTACTGATTTAAAAACACCTCATATTTACAGTTGAGTTTGGCACCAAATCAGCGCTGGTTTCTCTTTCTTTGGTACAAATGTTGTAAAACCTTAAATGCTCTGTTTCTGTGGAAGGAACATGAACCTCTGTGGAGGTGGTGATTACTGTCGGATGTCTCAAGGCAGCGCTGTCCCACTTCGGAGGCAAGCACGGGTAGTGGTGATCTAGGCGCAGTCTGTGAATCGGTTTGGTTTTTCTTTCCTCCTTGCCTGACCTCCCCACTCAATAAAGAAGAAAAATCTGGCATTCTGCTTGCTGGTACCATGTTAAAATAGAAAGATTGGAGTGTTTCATGTCTGTCCATCCATCCACTCAGGTCAAGTTTGAGGTGTCATACTAGTCCTCCCTCATCTGTAGGGGAGTTAAAATCTGAATGAATAAGGTTCATGGAAAAGAGAGGAATACAAATTTATCTTCTGTTTGTTTGCTTGTTTATTTATTTACCTACCTACCTACTTAGCTATCAAATTAGAAATGCGCCAGGCATTAATCTAAGTGCTTTGCAAATATGAACTCATTTAAATTTCATAACAGCCCCATGACATGGATACTCTCATTATCCTCATTTCATAGATAAGGAATCTGGGCACAGAGTGATTTAAGGGACCCATTAACAATCACACACCTAGTTCAGGGCTATTATTATTATTATTATTTTAATTAATTAATTAATTTTTATTTTTGGCTGTGTTGGGTCTTCGTTTCTGTGCAAGGGCTTTCTCTAGTTGCGGCAAGTGGGGGCCACTCTTCATCGCGGTGCGCGGGCCTCTCACTATCGCGGCCTCTCCTGTTGCGGAGCACGGGCTCCAGACGCGCAGGCTCAGTAATTGTGGCTCACGGGCCCAGTTGCTCTATGGCATGTGGGATCTTCCCAGACCAGGGCTCGAACCCATGTCCCCTGCATTGGCAGGCAGACTCTCAACCACTGTGCCACCAGGGAAGCCCCGGGGCTATTATTTTTAACAAGACTTTAGCAATTACTATTTTTCATATTCCTTGACCTCCAACAATTATTCAGGTGACTAAATGTCTGTTATTCCCAATCAGATGTCTAGTTCTACGGCTTTTATCCCCATAAGTCATTCTGGCTCCTTTTAACGGTCATAGCTGTACTCATGTTTCTCTCTAAGACTGACCACAGCTGTGTGTTTGGTGTGTGTATCTGCATTTTAACACCTACTGAAAAAATCTCCTCCAGAGCTTTACAGTTTATAAGTGCTTTTTCAGATGTTATCTCCCTTAGTCCAGCAACCCTGGTAAGAAGAGTTATTATTAATTTCCATTTAGCAAATGAAGTAAGTGGCTTAGAGAGGTTAAGAGACTGGCCTGTGGCCTTAACATGATTAGCACATTGGAATTTGAACCCGAGTCCTCTTAATCCTTTGCTCTTCCCATACTAATATGCTGCTTATAGCTTGGAAGGTTCTATAGTCTCTATTTGTTTTCCTTGACATGCTTTGCTTTTAAAACCTGCATCAACAGTAATGTTTTTTTAATTCATATTCCAGGTCTATATGGTCGAAGGTGAAAGTAGGGGGATTGAGAATGCAGTCTTTCTGAAAGAGGGGAGATTATCAGATACCACAAGGAATTTTTTTTTCTTTGATAACTAAAGATTGAAAGTTTTGCAAGATTTTCCTTGATATTTTTGGACTCGGACACCCCAAGGGCATATGTGCATAATGCTAATAATTAAATACAGTTTGCACTGTGGGAGTGTTCTCACTTCTACCTGCACAGGCCTACAAAGTTGGGTGAGAGAGGCTTTTAAGGAGAGATTTGAGGCTGGAGAACCCATTTGTTACGTAAATACCCAGGTTTGAAGCCGATTACTTCTAGCTCTTCCAGTGCTAAATAGGCCCCTCTAGGAAAGATCCCGCAGTCACCCCAGTGCAGAATGAGTGAGTCAGAGCTCTGGGTTCCAATCCAGTTCCGCTGCTTAGCTCTGTGATCTTGCCTAAATCACCCACATGCTTTAGACCGCAGTTCAGTTGAGTGTGGCAAGCTTCTGTGGAGCAGCTCTGTGCCAGGCACTGTGGTAGGTGCTCCAGATAGAAATGTTAATTAGATAAGGTCTCTGCTCTTGGAGAGTTCTCAGACCATTGGAGGAGACTGCCAGGAGTCATGGTGATGGTCCTGTTGTTCTTGAGATAGAACAACAGATAGAGCTAGGCCCCAGGGGCTGAGGGGAGGCAATAAGCCACGCTGTAGAGCTGGGTGTGTATCAGGGAATGTTCCCTAGTGTGCTGGTTAGACATCAACCTTCCTCCTCTCCCACCTCCATTTCCCTAGCAGTAGCCCCCTTAAGCAGAGTACATTTCCCTGTACTCTGCTTAATATGGGGACATTAGTGGGTGTGATGAAAATGAATGGTTGCACAAGAAGGAAGAATAGCCACAGGAGTCACAGTCTGTTTCTCCGGGGATACTGTGGTCAGGCATTTGATCTCCCCATGCCCCTATCTGTGCCCCCAGGACCACGTGCATCTCCTAGCACAGGACTTACCTGTGCTAATCCTGTGTAGATGTCTGTATCCTGCACTGGCCTAAGAATGCCTCTCAAATGGAGTCGGTTACATCTTTGTGTTCTAAGCATCAGCATGGTACCTGGCACAAGGATGGTGGCTGGTAAATTCTGTTGAGTGTGTGGACGGATGGATGAATGGATGGTGGATGGGAATTGCTGGATGTCCAGCCTGGAAGGAACAGAGGCAAGAGAGACTGAAGTGAGAAGAGGTGAGATGCCGTTGGGCAGTGACTGATAAAATTTAGCCCAAGCAGGGAGGGAATTGGGCTGGAAGCCTTATGAAAAAGCTGCCATCTGCAAAACAAGAATTTAACTCCTTGGTTTCGTAAGACAGGACTGAGTTTATCTCAGATATGGGCTGGATTTGACAAGTAAGCCGAATACCTGCAGTTTGTACTGTAGTGAAAACTTCTCCAGTTCTGGCTGGTGATTGGTGTGGATGGTATACTGTGGAGAGAAGAGGGTTCTTGGTGGGTGGAAAGGGTCCCAGCTCAGCCTGTAAGTCCTCTCCTTTTCTCTTTTCATGAGTTTGGCTGTGGAGGTAGAAACTAGGGCCTTCAGTTTTGTCCCGTTTTTAAGAAAAGTAGAAAATCAGCGGAGGCTTTTTTTTTTTAAATTATTTATTTATTTATTTATGGCTGTGTTGGGTCTTCGTTTCTGTGCGAGGGCTCTCTCCAGTTGCGGCAAGTGGGGGCCACTCTTCATCGCGGTGCGCGGGCCTCTCACTGTCGCGGCCTCCCTTTCTGCGGAGCACAGGCTCCAGATGCGCAGGCTCAGTAGCTGTGGCTCACGGGCCCAGTTGCTCCGCGGCATGCGGGATCCCCCCAGACCAGGGCTCGAACCCGTGTCCCCTGCATTAGCAGGCAGACTCTCAGCCACTGCGCCACCAGGGAAGCCCAGCGGAGGCTTTAATTAATATCCACAGTGTCTTGAGTACCTGCCATAGGCAATGGACTGGAGTAAACACTTTCACTGAATTCTTGCAGTAACTTTCTGAGAGGTATTAGTGTCCTTACTTTGCAAACGTGTAATCGGATGCTCACAGACGTTCGTATTAAACAGCTAGTAGAGTTGCAGCCTTGTTTCGAGCCCAGGCCTGTTTGCTTCCAAAGCTTTTGCTCTTAAATGGATTTCAGTGCTGCCTGATCACTGGATTTTCCTGAAAATGTTTATGTGCATTATCACTGCAGAGTCCAGCTGAGAGTCTGATTGTTATTTCATTCAGAATCATAACATGCTTTAATCCAGATTCTGTCTCAAATCATGAAGGTAGGTGGCTCACAGGCTATTTTGACCAGTGCTTCTCACGAGTTAAAAAAGTTGATTTTGTTCTGGGGAAGCAGAATGGATCACACCAGAGCTTGGTTGAGTTTGGCATTTACTTAATGTGGCTGTATTTAATGTAAGCTGAAATTAGGCAGAGGGCTGAAACAGGCCCTCTTGGGTTGCCTTGGAGTGAGTAGAGGTAGTTATGCCCAGCTCTCTTCCCATTTCGCACTTCAGTTTAACTATTCGTGAACGGAACATAGGTCTTTGGTTTTCACTGGTTGTAGCTCAAAGGTCAGCCCTTCAGACAGATTGTTTCAGTCTCAGGGCACCAATTTAAACCTCTGAAGATGAGACCACGTTCCAGGCAACTGGTCAGCATGGGATGGTGTCGGAGGAGAAAATCCATCAGTGATAAGTAAGATTACAATTAAGGTTTTTTTTTATTATTATTTATTGAGTGCCCACAAGGTGTGGGGCTTAGAAATATGGAGTGATCATTGTTTGTTTTTGAGAAATATCCAGTCACTTTTTCCCCATGAGGAAGATAGTCCCGAAGTAGGGGAGATGTATCTATTCCCCTTTGAATTTATGAGTTTTATTTTGTTTTCTCTAATGAAGCATGTCAAGTAAACTATATCACTTAAAGCAGTTATGTTTCTCCCCCCGACGCTTCATTCGGATAGTTCAGTTTTGTCTCCCGGTGGGGAGGAAGATAATATTTATGGAAGTGCCTGGCGTGGATGCCGGTGAATCTTCATTCCCCTGTGCAGCTTGTTTCCCCCCAGAGGTACTGGTGGCCAGGTGCCTTGCAACCAGGGCGGGGTGAAGAAGATGCACTCTTGTCATTTCCTCAGGCATGTGGCAAACCCAGCCGGGTCTCAGGTATTCCAGATATGAGCGGTGTGCCGATGGCGCAGGCCTGGGAGCATTGCTCACGCAGAGATACAGAGGCCTGCCTGCCCGGAGCCCTTTGTTCTCCTGGTTGAAAGCAGTTAATTAGCAACTGTCTCCATAGCAACTACCTCATAGTCCAAAAACATTGTCTAGTTTTTCAGTTTAGCTTATCACACTGTTTACCTGAAGGGCTTTTCACTGCTCTGAGTCTCATTTGAGTTGGCGGCATGCCTGTCGGGGAAGTGAATTGTCAAGATAGAAAAAACACCATGGTAGCGAGAAGCCGGGGAGCGTTCTGCCTCACAGGACCAACCTGGGCTCCGGATTCTGCGAAAACAAAAGTTGCGAGGGCCTAACGTTTTCACCTATATTTTTTTTGTTGGCCTGAAAACTGCCGTTCTCTCCACCAGGCTCCGAATTGTGAGGATTTTTTCCTCTCTTTCCCTGAGAGGCTTTCTAAGCTCTTTAATAGTCCCTGTTTATAGTACATTTCCATTATTAGTCATCTTGAAACCCCGGGTGTTCTCTGCCTCTGTACATTCGAGGAAATTTCACTTCCCTGAGGGTCTTGGCATTTCTGAAGGCCCTCGGCTGAGGGATTATGAGTCTGCATGTGAATTAGTGTGGCTTTGTTTTTAGTTATAATGAGGAAGGTTTTTCCTTCTTACCTGTGGCCTAGGTAGTTAAGTCGATCTTGTGTGACAGAAAGATGTCTTTAGGTGCCTTGTTGGTAAATAGGAAGGGGAACTATGGCTTTTCATAAGCCATGCAGCAAAGATAATAATTTTCGTGGCTTTTGGTGATTGAGTGCCAACTGTGTGTGCCTTCATGCTGGGATTTTTAGCTTTAGGGAAAGGGGAGATGGGAGGTGAAGAGGAAAGAAGATTGCGTTTCCCGAGTGCCTGCCATGTCCCAGTCACTGAACTGGGTCTTTCACAGAGTGGGGTCTCCTGGACCCCTCCCAGCAATCCTGCAGACTAGGCTCTATTATCCGTATTTTAAGGGCGGGAAGTTGCTGTTCTAAGGAGTCGCCCCCTGCCCAGGACTGTGGAGTGCAGGCCAGGTCTGTTGGTGTACAAGGCACATGCTCTTGCCCTCCTGTCAGGCAGCATGATGGGTGGAGGGCCTTCTGTCAGGATTTGGTGGTGGGGTTTTGCCCATCCCTGGTGAAGGGCAGAGTGAGGAGGTTTGTAGCAATGCTCTGGAGACTTTGGCTCGAGGGGGTGGTTAAACTTTGGAGGGATACATGTCTCATCAAATCCCTAAGTTAGGTCCAGGAAAATCATGAAACCCATCTGTTTTGTGAGATTTCTTGGGATACAGCGATAAAGTATTCAAATTTAATTTTTAGGCACGTGTACCAGAGCTTATATACCTAAGTAAATGTTGTTCTTTTCAAAGTATTAACCTGGAAAGACTATGCTTTATGATGTTTCCATTCTTCAAACCTTTAAGGGACCTCTGTGGGGGAAAGTGCTTTCCAAGCTTGTGACATACGACTTTTAAAAAACTAATAAATTAATTAATTAATTTTTGGCTGAGTAGATGGTGAACATGTGACTTGGCAGTACTACCTGAGTTTTGTTGACTGTGAGATTGCAGCACGTTTATAATCATGGCTTCTGCAGAAACGAGTGTCATCTCAGACTGTGTTGATGAAGAGAGGGGGATGATGACCATATTAGGTCATACCTGGAGTTGGGTGTTCTGTTTTCTTCCTGTTTTCCCCCCTCCCCTCTCTCCCTCCTATATACTCTGTGCCGGGTACCCTTCTGTGTGTTGAGGGTCCAAGTGTGGACAGAAGAAAGCCCCCATTAAAGAGAATGTAGACATTGTGGAGCTTGTTCAGAGGAGAACAACCCAGATAATAAAGAGAGCAAGAAACCATGTGCTACACAAAATCATTGAAGGGATTGGGAGATATTTGGCCCAGCTTGGAAAAGGTTCCACAAAGACATGAGAGTTATTTTAAAATAAGTGTAAGATGCTCATCGGTTAGGAGGAAGCACATTAGTCCTGTAGGACCTAGTTATGGTGGAAGCAGTCAAATTTTGGCCCAATTATAGAAAGATTCTTTTCTTTTCCTTTTTTAATTTTTGAATTTTATTTAATTAATTTTTTTATACAGCAGGTTCTTATTAGTTATCCATTTTATACATATTAATGTATATATGTCAATCCCAGTCTCCCAATTCATCACACCACTCCCCGCCCTCCTGCCACGTTCCCCCCTTGGTGTCCATACGTTTGTTCTCTGCATCTGTGTCTCTATTTCTGCCCTGGAAACCAGTTCACCTGTACCATTTTTCTAGGTTCCACATATATGCGTTAGTATACGATATTTGTTTTTCTCTTTCTGACTTACTTCACTCTGTATGACAGTCTCTAGATGCATCCACGTCTCTACAAATGACCCAATTCCCTTCCATTTTATGGCTGAGTAATATTCCATTGTATATATGTACCACATCTTCTTTATCCATTCGTCTGTCGATGGGCATTAAGGTTGCTTCCATGACCTGGAAGCACTATTGTAAATAGTGCTGCATTGAACATTGGGGTGCATGTGTCTTTTTGAATTACGGTTTTCTCTGGGTATATGCCCAGTAGTGGGATTGCTGGGTCATATGGTAATTCTGTTTTTTGGTTTTTTAAGGAACCTCCATACTGTTGTCCATAGTGGCTGTATCAATTTACATTCCCACCAACAGTGCAAGAGGGTTCCATTTTCTCCACACCCTCTCCAGCATTTGTTGTTTGTAGATTTTCTGATGATGCCCATTCTGACTGGTGTGAGGTGATACCTCATTGTAGGTTTGATTTGCATTTCTCTGATAATTAGTGACGTTGAACAGCTTTTCATGTGCCTCTTGGCCATCTGTATGTCTTCTTGGAGAAATGTCTGTTTAGGTCTTCTGCCCATTTTTTGAATGGGTTGTTTGTTTTTTTAATATTGAGCTGCATGAGCTGTTTATATATTTTGGAGATTAATCCTTTGTCCATTGATTTGTTTGCAAATATTTTCTCCCATTCTGAGGGTTGTCTTTTCGTCTTGCTTGTAGTTTCCTTTGCTTTGCAAAGGCTTTTTAGTTTCATTAGGTCCCATTTGTTTATTTTTGTTTTTATTTCCATTACTCTAGGAGGTGGATCAAAAAAGATCTTGCTGTGATTTATGTCAAAGAGTGTTCTTCCTGTGTTTTCCTCTAAGAGTTTTATAGTGTCCAGTCTTACATTTAGGTCTCTAATCCATTTGGAGTTTATTTTTGTGTATGGTGTTAGGAAGTGTTCTAATTTCATTCTTTTACATGTAGCTGTCCAGTTTTCCCAGCACCATTTATTGAAGAAACTGTCTTTTCTCCATTTTGTATCCTTGCCTCCTTTTCATATATTAGTTGACCATAGGTGTGTGGGTTTATATCTGGGCTTTCTATCCTGTTCCATTGATCTATATTTCTGTTTTTGAGCCAGTACCATATTGTCTTGATTACTGTAGCTTTGTAGTATAGTCTGAAGTCAGGGAGTCTGATTCCTCCAGCTCTGTTTTTTTCCCCTCAAGACTGCTTTGGCTATTCGGGGTCTTTTGTGTCTCCATACAAATTTTAAGATTTTTTTGTTCTAGTTCTGTAAAAAATGCCATTGGTAATTTGATAGGGATTGCATTGAATCTGTAGATTGCTTTGGGTAGTATAGTCATTCTCACAATATTGATTCTTCCAATCCGAGAACATGGTATATCTCTCCATCTGTTTGTATCATCTTTAATTTCTTTCATCAGTGTCTTACAGTTTTCTGCATACAGGTCTTTTGTCTCCCTAGGTAGGTTTATTCCTAGGTATTTTATTCTTTTTGTTGCAGTGGTAAATGGGAGTATTTCCTTAATTTCTCGTTCAGATTTTTCATCATTAGTGTATAGGAATGCAAGAGATTTCTGTGCATTAATTTTGTATCCTGCAACTTTACCAAATTCATTGATTAGCTCTAGTAGTTTTCTGGTGGCATCTTTAGGATTCTCTATGTATAGTATCATGTCATCTGCAAACAGGGACAGTTTTACTTCTTCTTTTCCAATTTCTATTCCTTTTATTTCTTTTTCTTCTCTGATGGCCATGGCTAGGACTTCCAAAACTATGTTGAATAATAGTGGTGAGAGTGGACATCCTTGTCTTGTTCCTGATCTTAGAGGACATGCTTTCAGTTTTTCACCATTGAGAATGATGTTTGCTGTGGGTTTGTCGTATATGGCCTTTATTATGTTGAGGTAGGCTCCCTCTATGCCCACTTTCTGGAGAGTTTTTATCATAAATGGGTGTTGAATTTTGTCAAAAGCTTTTTCTGCATCTATTGAGATGATAATATGGTTTTTCTTCTTCAGTTTGTTAATATGGTATATCACATTGATTGATTTGCGTATATTGAAGAATCCTTGCATCCCTGGGATAAATCCCACTTGATCGTGGTGTATGATCCTTTTAATGTGTTGTTGGATTCTGTTTGCTGGTATTTTGTTGAGGATTTTTGCATCTATATTCATCAGTGATATTGGTCTGTAATTTTCTTTTTTTGTAGTATCTTTGTCTGGTTTTGGTATCAGGGTGATGGTGGACTTATAGAATGAGTTTGGGAGTGTTCCTTCCTCTGCAATTTTTTGGAAGAGTTTGAGAAGGATGGGTGTTAGCTCTTCTCTAAATGTTTGATAGAATTCACCTGTGAAGCCATCTGGTCCTGGACTTTTGTTTGTTGGAAGATTTTTAATCACAGTTTCAGTTTCATTACTTGTGATTGGTCTGTTGATATTTTTTTTCCTTTTTTTTTTGTTTGTTTGTTTTTGATATTTTCTGTTTCTTCCTGGTTCAGTCTTGGAAGGTTATACCTTTCTAAGAATTTGTCGATTTCTTCCAGGTTGTCCATTTTATTGGCATAGATTTGCTTGTAGTACTCTGTTAGCATGCTTTGTATTTCTGCGGTGTCTGTTGTAACTTCTCCTTTTTCATTTCTAATTTTATTGATTTGAGTCCTCTCCCTCTTTTTCTTGATGAGTCTGGCTAATGGTTTATCAATTTTGTTTATCTTCTCAAAGAACCAGCTTTTAGTTTTATTCATCTTTGCTGTTGTTTTCTTTGTTTCTATTTCATTGATTTCTGCTCTGATCTTTATGATTTCTTTCCTTCTGCTAACTTTGGGTTTTGTTTGTTATTCTTTCTCTAGTTCCTTTAGGTGTAAGGTTAGATTGTTTTTTTGAGATTTTTCTTGTTCTTGAGGTAGGCTTGTATAGCTATAAACTTTCCTCTTAGAACTGCTTTTGCCGCATCCTATAGGTTTTGGATCGTCGTGTTTTCATTGTCATTTGTCTCTAGGTATTTTTTGATTTCCTCTTTGATTTCTCCAGTGATCTCTTGGTTATTTAGTAACATATTGTTTAGCCTCCATGGGTTTGTGTTTTTTTACGTTTTTTTCACTGTAATTTATTTCTAATCTCATAGTGTTGTGGTCAGAAAAGATGCTTGATATGATTACAGTTTTCTTGAATTTACTAAAGCTTGATTTGTGACCCAAGGTGTGATCTATCCTGGAGAATGTTCCGTGTGCACTTGGGAAGAAAGTGTAATCTGCTGTTTTTGGATGGAATGTCCTATAAATATCAATTAAATCTACCTGGTCTATTGTGCCATTTAAAGCTTGTGTTTCTTTATTAATTTTCTGTTTGGATGATCTGTCCATTGGTGTAAGTGAGGTGTTAAAGTCCCCCACTATCATTGTGTTACTGTCAATTTCCTCTTTTATAGCTGTTAGCAGTTGCCTTATGTATTGAGGTAGTCCTATGTTGGGTGCATATATATTTATAATTGTTATATCTTCTTCTTGTATTGATCCCTTGATCATTATGTAGTATCCTTCCTTGTCTCTTGTAACATTCTTTATTTTAAATTCTATTTTATCTGATATGAATATTGCTACTCCAGCTTTCTTTCGATTTCCATTGGCATGGAATATCTTTTTCCATCCCCTCACTTTCAGTCTGTATGTGTCCCTAGGTCTGAAGTGGGCCTCTTGTAGACAGCATATATATATATGGGTCTTGTCTTTGTATCCATTCAGCGAGCCTGTGTCTTTTGGTTGGAGCATTTAATCCATTCACTTTTAAGGTAGTTTTCGAAATGTATGTTCCTATGACCGTTTTCTTAATTGTTTTGGGTTTGTTTTTGTAGATTCTTTTTTTCTTTTGTGTTTCCCACTTAGAGAAGTTCCTTTAGCATTTGTTGTAGAGGTGGTTTGGTGGTGCTGAATTCTCTTAGCTTTTGCTTGTCTGTAAAGCTTTTGATTTCTCTGTCGAATCTGAATGAGATCCTTGCTGAGTAGAGTAATCTTGGTTATAGGTTCTTCCCTTTCATCACTTTAAATATATCATGCCACTCCCTTCTGGCTTGTAGAGTTTCTGCTGAGAAGTCAGCTGTTAACCTTATGGGAGTTCCCTTGTATGTTATTTGTCGTTTTTCCCTTGTTGCTTTCAGTAATTTTTCTTTGTCTTTAATTTTTGTCAATTTGCTTACTATGTGTCTCGGTGTGTTTCTCCTTGGGTTTATCCTGCCTGGGACTCTCTGCGCTTCCTGGACTTGGGTGGCTATTTCCTTTCCCATGTTGGGGAATTTTTCAAGTATAATCTCTTCAAATATTTTCTCGGGTCCTTTCTCTCTCTCTCCTCCTTCTGGGACCCCTATATTGTGAACGTTATTGCCTTTAATGTTGTCCCAGAGGTCTCTTAGGTTGTCTTCATTTCTTCTCATTCTTCTATCTTTATTCTATTCTGTGGCAGTGAATTCCACCATTCTGTCTTCCAGGTCACTTATCTGTTCTTCTGC
The DNA here is from genome assembly GCF_028023285.1 of Balaenoptera ricei. Lineage (NCBI taxonomy): Eukaryota > Metazoa > Chordata > Mammalia > Artiodactyla > Balaenopteridae > Balaenoptera > Balaenoptera ricei. The sequence goes on from NC_082646.1 coordinate 70,210,693, forward strand.
CTCAGTTATTCTGCTATTGATTACTTGTGGTGTATTTTTCATTTCAGTTATTGTATTGTTCATCTCTGTTTGTTTCTTGTTTAATTCTTCTAGGTGTTTGTTCTTTAATTTTTCTAGGTCTTTGTTAAACATTTCTTGCATCTTCTCGATCTTTACCTCCATTCTTTTTCCGAGGTCCTGTATCATCTTCACTGTCATTATTCTGAATTCTTTTCCTGGAAGGTTGCCTATCTCCACTTCATTTAGTTGTTTTTCTGGGGTTTTATCTTGTTCCTTCATCCGGTACATAGCCCTCTGCCTTTTCATCTTGTCTATCTTTCTGTGAATGTGGTTTTTGTTCCACAGGCTGCAGGATTGTAGTTCTTCTTGTTTCTGCTGTCTGCCCTCTCGAGATGGTGTTTTCTCAGGTGGGTCTAGTAGGAATCCTTTAGATAAGAAGGTGGGGGCTGGAACCTCATTCCTCTCAAGCCTTTGACTTTTCCCATGACGGATGTGGCCTGCTAGTGTTGGAGGGTCTCCTGTAGAGGCAGGGGGTGGTTGTGGCTCACCGTGAGGGCAAGGACGCTGGCAGCAGAAGTTCTGGGAAGTACTCCTTGCCGTGAGCCCTCCCAGAGTCTGCCCGAAAGATTATTTTCTAATAGTCCTATAATGGTAGACTAGGCCTCTGTTTTGGGATATAGTGAGAAGTGTTTAAGCAGGGGTCAGATGACCGTTTGGTGGTTCACTATGCAGATCAAACAATATAATGAATCTCCTTTACAATTTCCAGTCATAAAAGTTCTATCATAGAGCAGTCTTGCCAGTTGCCTGGGAGAGAACTGCTAGTAATGAGGGAAGATATGTATCACAACTAACATGACTTCTTTTAAATTATTTATTTATCTGTTTAGGGAGACAGCTGAATATGATCAATTTAGAGATGTTTGGACATTTGTAACTGTAGTTTATGAAATGAGCAATTTTTACTGCAGAATCCTTTCCTTTAGAATCACAGCACAGGTCCAATTCACTGTAGTTGTTATGGCATAATTATATATTATGGGTGTCTAATTCCTTTTTGAGCCTAAGAGTAAAGATCATGTAATAACATATATCCTGGCCATTGTAAAAGCATTGCAGTTATTATAAAATCTATCTTTGATGTAGAACCACTAAAGTTTGGAGGCCCCATAACACTACCAAAGGAGTTTATCCTTTTTATTTTCAAAATGCTTGATCCTAAAGTTGGCACAAGTTTCCATGCATGATAGACATAATGGTGATCTTTTTGCTTTTGGTAGTTATGTATCATAGTTTTAAGACAACCCATGGAGTTTCAGAAATTAAGACTGTGTCTCCAAACTCAGGTGTTGAGTGATTAGATAAAGATAAGTAGCCGCAGAAACTTGTTGAAGCATGATTGATAAACCTTGTATGTTCTGAAGAACTGATCTATTTAAATCAAGTTACTTTTACAGCTCTATTTGTTGTGTCTCTAAGTTGATTAGATAGTTTTATGGAGTTTCTTTTACTCTTTCCTAGGAGTTTTGCTGAGCAATTTTTGATGCCTGAATCAAGTGGCTGGTTTATACATTTTGGGGGTCTGTGTGAGCTTCTCATCTGTCTATTTAAATGGCAGTACTTTTATGTTTGAATATAGCTAGACTTGCTCTTAATATTTATGGTGCTAGAAGCAAGAGTGTAGATGGGAGCTCATATACTATATGGCTAAATACTTAAAAGTTATAAGTCAAGGTAATACTATAAATCAAGGTAATAAACTCTTAAATAACATTTCCTAACCTCTTACTTTGACAAATATACCTTCATAATAATCTGGAACCACCTTCAAATTTAGGGGCCTGCCCCCATCTCTTCTTACCCCTGGTTGCATCTCATAATATGTGTGTATAGATATCCCAGTTGGTGCAAGCAAACCTTCCTCCACTCCCTGCATTCCCAAAGCTGCCCCTTGTCCACTTCTTGCACCTGAGGGTACCCACACCAGTGACAAAAGTGTGCCTTTGAGACAGACTCAGGGAAATAGCCTGCGCGGGCCGTGGAAGTGGAATGGGGATCTTGAGCTGGGAATTCTGAAACCTCAGATCCTTGGTTCATGGTCTGAAAGGTAAGGGGGGCCCTAAGTGGGCTGTCCCCTTGACCTTCAAAGATTCCTCACCAGTAGAGGAGAAGTATGGCTGAAAGAGGACCAGGGCAGGGCCTTCTAAAGCCTAGGGTTCAAGTTGGGGCCGCTGTCCTGGGCCTGAGGACAGTAGTGAATATGGGTAAAAACATCACCAATTTCCAGCTTTCAAGCTTCTGAGCTTTCCACTGAATAGTAAACTGACTAGTTGGGTTAGCCGAAGCAACTTTTGTCTTTTAACCTTGGAAATTATCTCTACATCATGGTCTGAGAGTTGAGTAAAAAATAGGTGACGATCAGGACAGGTTTGAATTCTCTCCTATTTTTTGGTTTATAAATGTGCAGGCATGAAATCCCTGCAGCTGTGAAATTGCCTATAAGAATAGTAGGTTGTGCTGAATAATCAAACGAATTGGTAGGTTGGCTCCCATAGGCAAAATCCTGAGGCTGTTTGGGAAAAAAATTCAAAATATAATTAGTAATAAATGAGTTGCAATAAGAATCAAATATAATACACTTATCTGGGGAAGCAAATTGCATTGCAGGTTGTTTTAAAGAATGATGTGAAAATACTGAGTATAGCAGCACAGATGCTGTTTTTCACAATAAAAATCCTCAAATGTGAAAGCTCTCCTTTTTTTTGCAAAGGTATTTGGAAGCAATAATGTTTGCATGTACAGTTGGGTTGATTACAGTAAGGTAAGTTTTGGTCCTATGGTTTTGTTTTGTTTTTTTTAAGGAAAGTGCAACTGGTCAAGCTTTAGAGTTTTCTTTGTCATAGAGTTCTGTTTCTGTCAGTTCCCAACACAGTCTTTATGAAGACTAATTCCCCATAGGATGCTTTAAAACGTTTTTGTGTATAACACATGGTTGAAGACAGTGTAGCATGATGGTTTAACGTGTTGAGGTGAGTTCGGAAATCACAGTCCTGGCCCTGCCACTTCCTGGCTACCTTTGTGACCTTGAGCAAATTACTTAATCCGTCTCCAAGTTTCATTTTTTTCATCTGTAAAGTGGGTTGGATAATAGCACCTGTGTTGTATGGTAGCAATAAGGATTAAAAGGAAAAATACAAGTATAGAGCATAGCACTTAGTAAAACTATTGATAACAGTTAATTAACAGATTAACAAATGGAAACTATTAATCATCATTAGCTCACCTGTGCAAGGAAGGTCTAAGGGTTTATATAAAGGCAACATTTCATGGTAAAAGAACCTTTCCATGAGAATTTATGAAAACTCCAAAGGGCTGTAAGGAAAATTCCATTGTGGATGATCGGCCTTCTCCTGGAATTTACGTGTTAAGGTGAAGTAGGTCATGCTTTGAAGTGTTGGCAGTGCTCAGTCCTGGACAGATGTTGAGAGCTCAGTGGTTCCTGTGGTTGCTGTGTCCCTGTCTCCCGTCCTGGATGGCAGATTGTAGTCCTCACCCATTCACAAGGAATCCTAAGTAGCCAGAGCCCTAGATGTATGTGTTTATTGCTTATCCACAAAGTGGTTTTGAAGAATATGATTTTTCCTCTTGGAATGTAAAACGGAAGAGGGCGAAAGAAAAACTAGAAGTTTCTTTTTCTAAGTGAACACAGTACACAGCCTCAGAAAATACAGGGAAAGGATGAGAAAGAAAATTATTTCTGTTTCTAAATGCACTATTCATCCCAATTCCCAAGTAACTTGTGGCTATCATTATTTTTAGTGATTTATGCTTAAATAGTCTCCTTTGGGAATAATCAAATACTGGCCTCAAACATAGACAAGGAAATTACAGGTCATAGCAGGCTCATACAATAGTGCCTAGAGTGAACTTGAGATTGGACGTGGAATGGGGCAGCACACTTCGACCATTCCTGTGTCCTCAGCTCTGCCCTGGAACCGTCTCCAGTGGAGGCCAAATGGCTTACATGGTGCAGGAGTCTGACCTCTTTTCTGGAGTATTGCTACTTAGCTGGTTTCTAGCAGCCCCAATGAATGTACCTCCCCTGCTTCTTCCTCTTCTTTAAGCCTTGGCTTTCTGCTCTGTAAGAAGGGAGGCAGGTTCCCAACTTGCCAAGGTGCTCTGAGGCTGAAAGAAGAGGCACCTGGCGTGGGACCACCCAGAGCATGCTAGCTTAGCTAACGCCTTCTCTCTTGCTTGTGGGAGGGGGGGTCATTGCACTGGTCACCATGCCTCTCTTCTTGGAGACACTAGGGAGAGAGCAACAATTGTGATTCACAGAAGTTCCTGAGCAGGCACAATTTCAAATTTTCTACCATTACTCATGCCCATACACATACTTTAAAGTTGTCAATTATGTTTTCTTTCTCATTGTTGGTGTTTGAAAAAGTCACCTAAGTTTCCATTTTTTTTCATCTGTCAAATGGGGAGAAAAATAGTGTCCTCTCACTAAGTGGCTGCGAGGATGAAATGTCACAGGTGAAAGGCTGTATGACTCCAGTAAATGCAGTCAGAGTAGCTAGAAGAGGAGGAAAGTAGCTGTGAAATTCTTTATTGAACTGGAGGTTTTAATTCTGAGCCTAAGTTAAGAAAAGCAGTGAGACCCATCCCAAAGTAGAAACCAAAAGTGTCGTATTGAATATGGCATAAACACTGGTTTTCTTTCTTAATGAGTGTGGTAATGATTAGCGTTACATCCTTCCCGACCTAGCAAGAGTGAATGAACCTACAGACTCCCACATCTGAGAGGGGACAGGCTTAGAAGGCAGAACAGTGGACCTTCGGTGACGGACCTGCTCACCGTCCAACCCTGACCCCACCAGATCCCATAGGTCAGTGTAACCTTAGGATATTTGTGTCTTCAGTTTCCCGCTTCTTCTTCGCAGTGGACTCCTTACCATTCCCTTTGCTCAGTGGAAGAGCCTTAAATTCCACTCTGCATGGAGGCATGTGGAATCTGGAAGATTCAAACCCACTGCTCTCTCCCCTGACAGGCCGAGTGTTAGGGGAAGGCACAGTTCCACTCATCCCTAGCCCTGTTTCTGAACCCAGCCTCGTACCTAGCAGACATTCAAGAGTCCCCACTGGAGGACTGTCACCCATGTGGCTGATGTCCTTGGGTGCACATCCCCAGCTCTTCAGAGACCATAGCTCTTGATCTGGCCACAGGAACCTCTTTCCCTCCGCAGCCTTAGACACAGCTAGGAGGCTGGGCACGGCCTTTCTTCACCTCCGCAGATACCGCCCTTCTTTGCAGCAGGCAGAAGCTGACAGTGCTGCCACTTCGGCCTAAGGCGGGGCTGCCAAAATCCAGCTTCCTGCGCTTTACCCCTGGGGGCCCGATGGGCAACCGCTGAGATCTGTGGAGGCTTCTGTGCCAGGAGAGGTTAAGAAAGACCCTCTGCTTCAGCTCCAGCTCCAGCCGCAGGAACTGGGCTTTACCATGTGTGCTCGGGGCCCTGTCCTGACAAGGCAGCCGTGTTCTTAGGGAAATGCGCCGAGGCAGGAAGCCTTCTTCAGAGCAACAAGAAGGGAAGGATAAACAAGAGAAAAAACTCTTGTGAATCCTAAGTAACTAGTAACAGGTGAAGCCTTTTTAGGAGTGAAAGAGCTTGGGAATTTATTCACAAATGTACAGAAGCTGGAGCATTTTCTCCACTGGGGTTTAAGCCTGGGGAGATGGCCAGAGTGAACTCCAAGACATTTCCCCGTTTTTTCAAGCACGGGGTGTGCTGGGAGGACGCTGGGCTCCCCGCCCACAGGAGAGCTGAGGAGGCTTTTGTCTTGACCTCTCTGGCTGAGGCACGTGTCCCTCCCTCTCCCCCTCCCCCTCGGTCTTCTGAGTGTCTTTGTGGGCTTGGGATTTCTGGTGACTGAAGGGTCCATGCCTTCTGGTGCGACTGGGGGCCTTGCTGCAGCTCCCTGGGTCTGTAGGTGTCACCAGCAGGGGGTCGATGCTCAGCACTCCATCCTTCACGCTGGTGTCACCTTGTGGTGACACTCTTACTATTGCTTTTGCCCATAGGGGTCTCAGGCGGTTCTGCGCCTCTAATGAAGCTGTCACCTTGTCCCCGGCCCTGAGATATGTTCCTTGGGGCTGCTGGTACTTCCTCACCTGCTGGCTGCCTGCAGTTAATACTTCTTTCCCTGGACTGCTGAGATGGCTGCGTTCTTCTCTGCCTGTGAGGCTGGGAGTCACTGGTACTTAAACACTCCAGAGCTGTAGAGGGTGTTTTGGCAACCTCAGCATCCATTCTCCTCTCCTTACGGAAAGCACACAGGCTAGCCTTGCCCCTTGTCCTCTGGCTGGGGTCGCCCTCACTGACGACCACAGAGGTGGGCGTGACTGATGGAAACCAAGCAGCTTGTGTATGTCCACAGTGATTGGTTACCCACTCAGAGCCAGTGAAGTAGATGAGGTTCTTTTCTGGGGCTTCTGGAAAATGCTTTCTTTTGCAGAAGCTTTTGGAACAGAATCTCACAGCCTGTGGATGGTGTGGTGTGAGGACATGGGGTTTGTAACTGTGGTGGCAGTTTTATTTTATGAGGAACCTACACATGTACAGGACTGGTCACTGGTTGGAACGAGTAGCTCACCTAATGGGAGGCAGATTTGTGACGATGTCACCTGAGCTGCTGGATTAAGACTTCTTATTTAAATGAGCCACTGAGCGCCCTGCCCCCATCCTTTGCTTGAAAGCCAGTTTTATTGTTTCTTGGAAAGTAGTAAGCTGACATAAAGACTCTTTCCATTCAGAATTTGTTGAGGAATTTGCAACAAGGTCTCTTCCGAGTCCTTATCTTGGCTGGGTGTCGGCACCCATGGGGCCCGGTACCTTCGCTCTCTTCAGCTGTGGTGGGCGGGTTCACAGCATAGCTCTCATCTCCTGCCGAGGAGGGCCAGGGCCAGAGAAGGGTGTCTGTGATCCCCGGGGAAAGCCTAAGGTGGGACCCAGAAGCCCACACAACCAGAGAGAAACAGCAGGTTGGAAGAGATCAGTGAGAGGTCTTCACTGGTAGTAGGGAGTGGCTTTGCTCATAGTGGAGTGGCCCCAATTCCACTGAAGATCCATCCCAGCATGGATTGTTACAAATTATAATGTCATTATAAATTTGTCCAAGCCCAGAAAATGTACACCAAGAATGAACACTAAGGTAAACTACAGATGGATGATAGTGATGTATCGGTGTAGGTTTATCAGTTGTAGTGAATGTGCCATTCTGATGGGGGATATTGTTAATGGAGGAGGCTCTGCATGTGTCGGGGCAGGGGATATATGGGAAATCTCTGTACCCTCTGCTTAATATTGCTGTAAACTTAAAACTGCTGTATGGGACTTCCCTGGTGGCACAGTGGTTAAGAATCCGCCTGCCAATGCAGGGGACACGGCTTCAAGCCCTGGTCCAGGAAGATCCCGCATGCCGCGGAGCAACTAAGCCCGTGTGCCACAGCTACTGAGCCCACGTGCCACAACTACTGAAGCCCGTACGCCTAGAGCCCGTGCTCCGCAACAAGAGAAGCCACCGCAATGAGAAGCCTGCGCACCGCAACAAAAAGTAGCCCCCGCTGGCTGCAGCTAGAGAAAGCCTGTGTGCAGCAACGAAGACCCAACGCAGCCAAAAATAAATAAAACAAATAAATTAATTAAAAAAAAAACTGCTCTAAAAAATAGTCTATTTAAAAAAAAAAGTTCCCAGCATGGAGATACAGGTCCTCAGTTATCGTAGACTTTGGGAATGGGATGGGGGTGAGGGTGGGTGGAAGTCCAAATTCTGTCATGCTTGGGGAGTCTGGGGTGTTATAGATGTAACTTCTCCCCAAGTGATCTCTGCTTATTTTGCTTATTTTGTAAAGCTCTTGCCTCTATCCTGAAAAGAGTCCTTCAAAGCCGTCTATGGTTGGATAGATCATCTTGTATGCGGCAGCTATACGCCAGCCAGAGCTTACCACAGGGCCAGGGCCATGTGCAGAAACACTGTCTTTATGATGCACATGGGCTTTTGAGCTTGTGGCTTTGGGCTTGTGGTTGTGGACTGAGAAGATTGCTTCCTGGGTTTACAGGGAAGGTAGGGGAAATGACCCTCTTGCCACCACTTATGCAGCTATGGCTTCCTGATGTGAGCACTTGGGGATGGATGTGAGTGAAAGACAAGACTTCAGGGGTTTGCAGAGAGGTGTTTGGGTAGGCAGGGTGGAGTAGTACATCCTAGTACACAGGGCTAATCCCTATCTGGTATTCTCTCATTAGAATTCCAAAAGGGCACCAGTTAAAAAGAGACTTACTGTCTGCCAGTCCCTGGGGAGATGGAAATGATAAAGGTATTTGTCTCCATCCGAAGGAACTCTCAGCCTTACACGGACAACAAGATCTGTAATAAACGGGATAAGTGATAATAGATGAAGTTCACACTGGCACAAGTTTTCTTAAAAAAATTTTAAAACAGAATTCTGAATTACTGCTGGTAGCCAGTCTTCTTTCAAATGTAGTATCTGAGACATGAAATTTATCAAGAGAAAATTTACATGCTGGAGATGCTGGAAGCCCACGATTTTTCTCAAATTCCACTTGGTAAGCATGAACCCTCTACATTCAGGACCAGAGGGAATCAGCCATATTTGGGGAGGGTGGCGGCTGAGCGCTTTTCCAGTTCAGGACACTAAGCTGGAGAATCACCGCTAGTGAGCTTCAGAGCAGGTCGTCTCTATACCCAGCGAGACAATTCCATAGAGTGATACCTCTTTGAAGGTATTTGGCCATGCTGGGAAGGAAAAGGCAGGTCCCCGGAATGAAGGAAAGGGTTAATGACCATGATATTTGCAACCAAGAGTCAGGGCACATAGTCTGTGGGAGTGGGGTGAGTGTGGGCAGGCAGAATCACTGGCATTCTAATGCTCCTGCTGGACCTCTGTCAGTGGGCTCTGTTGGGTAGATGTGAGTCAGGAGGAGCAGCTAAGCCAGACAGCTAAGAGCCAGCCCGAAGCTGGAAGGGAGGAGTTCAGTCCTGGTGAGGACATTCACAGGGCCGAGGGTGTCGGAGCTGTAGAAGCAGTGAGGGTGAGCTGGGGGCTCTCTGGGAGTCCTGGCAGCAGCTTCTACCATTTCGGATGCTTGAGAGGTGGAAGGGGGCCAGAGGAGGCTGTTGGGTGTTTCCTTTTCCTTATGAAATTATAGAAATGTCATCTTTCAATCAGCCATTGAGGAAGCCCCCTTTAAGAGAGCGACAAGTGAGCCAAATTAGGGGATAGGAGGGAGGGAAGAGCTGCTGAGGTGAAGTGACCACTGCGAGTCACATTCTGCTCTTTTGGCAGCCCGTAGGGCCTGGGAAAATAGCAATTTTCGTTTGTGCGTGTGCGTGTGCGTGTGTGCACGCACGCTCTGTTCTTTACAGCGGTGCTCTTGATAGGCAGTGTAATATTAAAGCCAAGACTGTGCTTGTCATTTCTGGAACTGAAACATAAGGAGCCAGAAGCCTCCCTGCAAGATAAGAGCTGTGTGACTTTGTGTGGACTACTTAACTTCTCTGAGCCTCAGTCTGCACCTCCTTTGCAAGCTTATGGAAGGACTCAATGCGATGGTACCTGGTCCTTCCCTTCTTTAGGGAGGGTAGTGGTGCCGGAGGACAGCACACTGAGCTGCAAATTCACTTGAGATCTTTGCATTGCATTTGGATTTAGCTGGGGTGCTGGTGTCCCCTCCTCCTGCAGCCAGTGTCTTGAGTCACCACCCACAGTGGAGGAGAGAGGGTGGGGTCCAGCCTGGGTCCAGCTCTCTTGGACACAGCCGGGAGGTGCTGACCACAAGTCTGCGGCCCCAAAGAAGTGCTACAAGGAGGGTGTTTCTTTCCCCATTGGCACTGCATCCAGGTTCTCAACAGTTGGACACAAACAAACTGTTCTGGTGGCTGTTTCTTGTTCCCCTTTGCCTCCTGCTTGCTGCTCGCCACCCTTGCTGGTCCGCAGGGCTGACGTGTGGGGAGGACACTGCATGCCATTGTTTGCTGTCTGTGCAAGGAGGCTGTCTGGCAGCGGCCGGAGACCACACTCTGGCTGTTGAGGCCCAGGCCCCACGGGGGCCTGGGCGCCCTGGGATTACGTACGAGCTTCTGTCTTCAGAGGACCGTGTCCTGGGCCACTGGTCCTGTGTTTGAGTGCTGGTTCCTCTCTTGAAAAGAGAGTCTGTTCCTCTTTGAAACAGATGGGTATGTAGCCAGCGGGCGCCAACAAAGGTTGTAGGAACCAATGTGCATTGAGAGTGTGGGAGACAGGTCCTGGCCGGCCCCGAAGAGGTGGAGCTGAGTTCCACGACTGCCTCTCGAGCCCCAGCTGGCCTGCTTAGAGAACTTGCGTGGAAGAGGGGGACCCTGGGGTTGGACCAGAGCGGGTACTTTTGGTTTCAGGGAACCTCAGGGGCTTGTCCTTGTCAGGAGTGCTGGGGTCTGTAATGGAGGGAAAGTCCAGATCAGAAGTGATTCACAAGTCATATAAATGAATCAAATAACAGCACTTGAGAATCTTGCCTGTGTTGTCTTTTGTCATTCCCCCAACAGCAGGAAGGGCGTAGAGGTTTAGAAAGGTTAGGACATTTGTCACACAGTGAGAGAGCTGAGAATCCTGATCTCAAGTCCAGCCACCCCTGACTGTCCCGAAGCAGTGTGTGTGTGTGTGTGTGTGTCTGCCCACCCACCCATCATCCCCGTGGGCCAGGCACATGCTTTTTCTTTCTATTATTCTCAGGAACAGGCACCCAGTGCGCAGAAGTGGGCCCCATAATGGCTGCTGACTAAGTGCTTAATGGAGATGTTGCTGCTGATAAACCACAGTTGAAAAGGGAAAGAGGCAAGCAAGCTGGCCAACATCAAAGCCCATTTCTGTTTATAGATAAGAGTAGGTTTCATTCTGTGGGCTCCAGAGCCCCTGTCCCTCAGTCATCAGAGAGGGTGAGGTTAAAATGGAAGCTGTGTTGCTTTCTTGCAGTAGCTGGAAAACAGGCCTGCCAGGGCCAGGAAGCTGCCCTCCCTTCCTTCCCAGACAAACCAGGCCACTGCCCTCATCTGCAGTGGAGGTCTCTGGGGAAGAGAGAGGGCTCCCAGCTGCCTCTGGAGTAAACAATGCTTTTCCCACCCCAGCGGTTTCCACTTGGTTTTTGTTCTTCAGAACTTTTCTTTTCTACTTAAACACAACATTTAAAATAATTCAGAAAATATGGATAATAAATAGAGGAATCTGGAGAAGAAAAGAGGTCTCAGAAATGTAACGGACCCAAGCTGCAGAAATGTAGACCACACTGTGTGGCTGTGTGTGCAGTGACCATCCTCCTTAATTAAAACTTAGCATGGATGTGATGTCACGTCTGTGGTGACAGGTGTTCCCAGTGAAAAATTTAGCTAAATGTAACCAAGTAATAAGTCGTTTCAATGATTGGGTGATGATTGGACTAAATTGTAATCTAGGCTGAAGCATAGGGATTTGACAGTTTTAGTGAGTGTTTGTGTTAGGGATACGTGTATGCTTGTGTGTTGCTTATATGTTCTTCAGAACATAGGTGGAGCCAAAGGAAAAATGTGTGTTTTCAGCACTGGGGTGCATAAGAGAGCAGGTGCTGGCCATACCAACACATATAAGTTGCTGCCTGCCTTCAAGGGTGATGAATTCTCTTCTGTTACTTCACTGGCTCAGTGGAAAGACGGAAGGCTGCAAGTTGGGATCATAAGTATGACATAAACCTAATCCTTTTAAGTTAGTTTTTACAGCACTTCAGTTTTGATTTGGCCCTGACCGAAGTCCTTTTCGCTTTTCAGAGGATGGAGAGTTCTTAGGAGCCCAGGCCAGGCCTCTGTTGAGGCTGAGTGACCTGGGGACTGCTGTGTCCTTCCTTTGTTGGGAGCCACCATCAGGCTGATGCCAGTGTCGCATGAGCCGTCCTCCCAGGCACCGGCTATGCACCTGGGTGGTTTTCTGTTACCCCAGTACCACTGCATCCACGGTCCCACCTGGGGCTGGATGGGGGTCACACGGCCTACCTTGCCATCACCCTCTCTCATTCTAGTGCCCGTGGGACCACATTCCCACTAGGCCCTCTAGAAAGCCCCATAGGGTTTTGGAAAAGCATTCTAGCAGCGGTCCAGTTTTCAGGACACTTGAACCAGGCTTCTTGTCAGTCGTTAGCCCCCTGGGAACCTCTTTTGTCTGCATATTTATTTTCCAGGGGGATTTCAGGATTGGTTCAACAGTGTAACTCACCCCGCCCTTTTTTGGTGTTCCTAGTGGCTTACAAACTCTAAAGTAATGGAAAGCATTTGTTGGCTTACAGAAAGCATTTGTTGGCTTATTTGGGGCATTTTCACATTGGGCCCCTAATCACGGATATCAGAAAGATGGCCCTTTGTGACCTTTTTCTCTCCTGGTGCTGCTATGGATCAGTGCAAGAAAGAGGATAAGTTTAGTTTGTACACGCAAGCCAGATGCAAGATTCCCAGAGTGGGAGGGCATTTACACACTAGATGCGGCTATTCATTTACCACAGCTTTTGTGTACATCTCTGTTGCCAGGGAAAGGGGTACCAAGATGAATAAGACCTGGCTCTTCCTCTCGAGATGCTCATGGTTTAGTGGCAGAGACAGTTGGACACAGGTCACCACAGTGTTAATAATGTGAAAGTAGGGGACTGAGAACTGCGGGGCCCCTCCCTGTTCCATATTGAATATGTCCTCTCTGGGCAGCATGGCTGGAGGCCTGCTGGCTTGGAATATTGTTTGTTCCCCTGTCTGATGAAGGGTTCCCGTCTTTGGTGGAGCAGCCTATGTGAAGTTTATGCACCCAGCACAACTAAAGAGAAAACACTAGCTGCCAGATAAGCAGAACCTCACGCCAGGCTCTCCATGGACACACGCAAGCCAGGAGACTCTTGTTGCTTCAGGCCAGCCGTTAATGTTCTTGGAATAAAAGGTACTTCAGAGCAGGGATAGGTTGAAATAATTCTTCTATTATCTAGAAATTAACAAATTTTGCTTTTGAAGAAAGCAGGGCTAAATATGGTGGTCAACAAGAAGGGGTATAAATTGCCAGCATTTGGGGCTTTTCTGTTCTTGTTTACAGAGAGAGACTGCCCTGGACTTAATTCTCAACTTGTTGACATGTTGGACCCTGTTTTAATCATTTTGCCAGATTTAAACATTTTTCTTCTTTTGTGAACAGTGTATTTACTCCATCTCTCACAATTATTGTATTCTGTGCGTGAGTGCCGGCCTCTTCAGAACTGTCTACTTCATCATCCTTGTGCCTTCTAGAAATGAGATCTTGATGCTCCCCAAATGAATTATGAAAAGCTTTTCATAGTAATATAATTGATCCACTGTTGGCCACACTTATGAAAAAAAATCAGTGTAACGTGTTAATATTTCATGAGTGCCCACGTTGCCAGCTCCTTGCAATGGGACCAAACTATAAAGAATGAGAATTGTTTCACAATAGCCCAGCGCATGGACACAGTGCCAGGAAAGAGAGTTTGGGGTCGACTTGAAAGTTTGAAGTGCAACAGGGCCATTGAAAAACAATCCTCTGACTCATGTCAGATTGTTATAATTATTTAATGCCCACAATGCAGCCTTGTCCCCACGGATTTATACTGGAGAGGTTTCTTACCCACACATGTGGTTATTAGCTGCAAAGAAAGCGACGTTTGTTTACAGTGATATGGGGTATATCTGCATGGCAAAGAAAACACTGCAGATTCTGTCTCCTTACGAAGGAGGCAGGAATTTGGCAGGAAACCTGTAGGAAATTGGGAGACATGTTCTCATTACTTTTCATGTATGTGGGCGGTCGCAGCTAATAACCATTAAACACCTTTTATTTTTAACCTTTGTCTTAAACTCTTGAGAGAATGAAAGTGCGTGCGTACTTTTCATCATATGATATTTTACAGCGGATGTGCTCCAAATTGTAACTAGAGTTATAATTGTTCTGCCTCCATCAAATGTGGGGTCACCAGCATTGTCTGTGGAACCACTGTTAACGTATGTGAAAAGTGTGGATGTGTTTTGAACAGTTCTCACATGGCCAGACCTCATTAAGCTCTTTCAAAGGGCATACCTTTTTTTTTTTTTTTTTTTTGAGTCGAGAAAAGTTGAGGAAGTAGTGCTTTGGGGCCTCTCTGGGGACAAGTCGGTCTGGAGATCAGTGCTGGTGCTAATGACCCAGAGTCAGGGCGTCCGGCTCCTTGGGAGATGAAAGCCCTTTGAGTCCGGGAGGGTCAGTCAAGTCCAGCTCCTCAGAACTGCCCTTCTGTCCGTGGCTTCCTTGGCCCTCCCTTCTCCCCTCACACGGAACTCTCATAATTGCCTTTGCTGTCAAAGGAGATTCAATGTCAGTGGGTTTCGCAAGCTTAGGGGACGACAGGGAGACATTGAAGCAGAGCAGTGTGAAATTGTCCTGAGGCACTTACAAGCTAGGGTGTGCAGATGCAATTTATAATTGCACCGGAAATACTTGTAACCTTTACCACGCTTAGTGGTGGAGATGAGAAAATCTCTGTGAGTCAGCTTAAGACTGACTTGGGACCCCTATGAAGGAACTGAATTTTATTAGGTTTTGTGAGAGAAGTACAAACAGAAAGCAGACACAGAAAATAGGCTAGAGTAACAGTAAATACATTTTGAACCTCAAATTAGGGTTCATGGTATGTTCAGGGTTTTTTTTTAACGATGCTTCTGGTTCAACAGAAAGTCCTGGAGATCTGTAGGAATTTGAGGCACTTTTGGTGGTTTATGGAGACCAAAGAACCTAAATTTTGGAATTCGGATTGTCCTGGGAAATCTGGAATGTATGTCGACTTGAAATACAAACGGAGGGGTGTTAAGAGTGATGCAAATGATGACCCAATCAAGAGAAAGGTTTGCAACTCAGCATCTTCCACTCCTACTGGTGACGAAGGCTTCGTGACTACATTGTTATCACTGCTTTTTCAGAGGGGATTTTTTTTTTTTTTAATTAAAAAAAAAACTGAGTCACCTATGTCAGTTCACTTTATAATGCTTCATTTTAAAGGTATATCTATGTCATATGCACTTTTATGTGTGTATATTATATTTCACAGTAGAAAAAAAATGTTTAAGAGGCAATCTTATTTTGTAATATATTGGCCCAGTTTTACACCATTTGAAATGATGGGTTAAAACCATGTTGTTATTGTTTCACGTACAACTAAATGGCTTACTGATTTTCATGTGATAAATATACACTCAAAACCTTTATTTTCGTACTCTGATCGTGAGCTCCTTGAGAATAGGGTCCTACTTCCTGGAGTTGGAGGTGGAGGCGCTGAGTGAGCAAAGTGGCCAGGTGGGCAGGGACCTGGAGTTGGGGCTCAAGGCTGTGGGGGGAGGGGAGGAGGTAGAAGGCGAAGGGGGTGGAGTGTCAGGTCTTGGAGTATAAACTTCTCCATCAGTGCAGAGCCAGCTGGCAAAGGTGCTAAGTGGGAAAGTATGTTGGGGGGTGTGACATGATTCGATTTGAATGAAATATGCTCAGGGCTCTTGCTTTACAGAAATTTTCTGCAACCCACAGGACACTGCTTTACTGGGGACTGGAGAGTGGCTTCATCCTTAAGGCAGCACCGAGGCTGTGTATCCTGAGAGCCATAGGCACCCCTGCCCCCTCCCACCCGCGGGGGCATTTAAAGCCTTCGCCTCTAACAGCACTTTGTCTCCTGAGAAGAAAGGCACAGTTGTTTTTCCTTTCTTCCTCTCCTCCCGCCCCCAGAGCGTTCTGCTTCTCACCCAAAACCATGATCTCAGACCTTAGGAGTTACAAGTCAGACATGTCATGGAGCTTCTGAGATCAGTTGTCTACACTGGTGATGAAATCGAAACACCCTAAAAGAAGTCTTTGGAGTAGGAACTTGCCAGGGTCATTAGACATGCTCGGGTTGCGAGAGAAAATGCAATTACATGAAGTAAAAGTGGGATACAAAGTAGTGCCTATTCTACAGTCATGGCTACTGTTTCAGAGGACGAGGACCAGAAGGGAACCCAGACAAATGAAAACCATTGGCTTGGAAGGGCTGTGGGATTGTAAGTGCTGGTTTTCCAAATGAAGTTCATTATTATAATGATTTTGTTGGGCTATTGATGTACATTAATTTAAAGAAATCAAATGCAAACAATTATAAGATGGCAAGATTAAGTCTGAAAGTCCAGCTGGGAACCCAGGAAGGTATGTTGTATGTCAGTCTCTCCAAGGCTGATAGCAGAAAGGGCTTGGAGGTAAGGGAAGTGTTTGCAGCCGCTGGGGAGCTTTGTACCTCTCTGCATGCTTTGTTCAGTCTTTGCCTTGGTCTCCCCACTAGCCCATCTGCCCTTAACACGGGGAAGTGAACCCCTGTTGCTGTCCAGGGCTTCCGGAAGCAGAGCCCCTGTTCTCCAGTTTGTTCTCCAGTTTGTTGTTATCCAAAGCCAGGGTCTCTGTGGGATGATTTTCTTCAAGGCCCTGGCATGATGAGCCAAACGCTCAGTGCTTTTGTAGCAGGTGGTGCTTTCAGATCAGTGATTTGCCATTCCTTACGTGAAAACGAGTCCAGATCTGTGAGTTCTGTCCCCAGTTCCAAGCACCTTCTTGCCCTGTAACCCTGGTCTAGTCCCCAAAACTTTTTGAGCCTTGATTTAAAAAAAAAAAAAAAAAAGAAAAAAAGCTTAATTGGACCACATGAAATGACACATGTGAAAGTATTTAGAAATTGTTAAAGCTGTATGCACCCATGAGAGGATATTTTTATTCATATTTGCATCATAACATAACGTGGACACCGAGGAAAGTTAACCTCTGTCAGAGTTTAGTTTCTTCTAAACTAAAATGGGAACATAACTGAGGCCTTCCTTGGGAGTTCCCTCAGCATGCAAATGGAAATTTAGGACCTCATCTACACAGCTCTGGGGTAGTTAGAATATCTTTGGAATGGAAGTAGGTTGCCTCCTGTCTTGCGGGGCATCTGCATGGGGTATACTGGTAGTACTGGGTTTAGAATAGTCAACTGTGCCCTACGGCAGGGTGGCCTCTGAATGGGTGGGTAGGCTGCATCTCATTTCATTCATAGCTTATCTCTTTGGATTCCATTTGGCCATGTGGGTTGGAATTGTAGTTATGAGTGAATTATTTTTCTGTGGTGTGTCAGAAATGTTTCAGGAAGACTGGAAGTAAGTAAACAGCCTGGGAATCCCAGCAGATGAGCTGGGGAGCGTTGATACCGTAAATCTCTAGTCAGGGCCGTGTTAGACTCACGTAACAGGAAATCACTGTTTCGTGTGGGAGAGGAGGTGGCACAGTGCCAGGGAGACCGCTCAGCTCTGATCTGCCACGCACAGGTGGTGAGATGTCCACCCAGTCGGCTCCCCTCTTTGAGTTCAGGTTTTTCATCCAATAAGTGTAATTACAAAATAGGAAGATCAAAAGAGATAAGATAAAATGTTAGCAATTACTTCTATGATAGGGAAAATACTTTCGGGCCTAAGAATCTTAATGTTTTCATATGTGTGCTGGCTTAGTCTGTTTGGGCTGCTATAACAACACTCCATAGACTGGGTGGCTTATCTACAACAAAAAGTTACTTCTCACAGTTCTGGAGGCTAGACGTCCAAGATCAAGGCACTGGCAGATTCACTATCCAGTGAGGAGGGCCAGCTTGCTGGCTCATAGAAGGCTATCTTCTCACTGTGTCCTCACATTGCAGAAGAGGAGCATTCAGGTCTCTTTAGCCCTTTTTAAGGGTATTAATCTCATTCATGAGGGCTCCACCCTTATGACCTAATCACCTAGAGGCCCCACCTCCAAATACCACCACACTGAGGATTAGGGTTCAACATAGGAATTGGTGGGTGCACAGACATTTAATTGTAGCATGTACATTGAGGAAACAATATACATAAATTCTCTCATAATAACAACATTTTTATAACTCTTACTTTTATATAGATAACTTGTTTTAATCCTCATAACTACCTTATAAGATAGGTGTTGTCATGTTCCTGTTTAGTAGGACAGTGGACGTCAAATCCAAAGTTCGTAAGTGGAAAAGCTGGGATTTGAACCCAGGCAGTCTGGCTCCAGAGTCCCTCCTCTCAACCACTGTTCCAGTCTGTTTCAAGTTAATAAGCCCCACATATGCTGGGTTTGATATTCTCCACTTGATAGATTCTCATTTGTTTGGCAACATGCAAAATTTGTATGCCACCGCAAGGGAAACTAGAGCCCCAAGTTAAAGAGTTCTGTGTTGAGTGGAATCTCTTAGTGTGTGGTGATGGCTTTCCTCTGGGCAGCGCCCAAGTTACAAGCCCAGCCTCATGGAGACTGGCTATTTAGGTACAGCCTTGTGGATCTCGTGCTCTCTGGGGCTTGAGGAACTTGCCTTTGTGTACTGGGGGTATCACAGACCACAGTTCATTCTGCTTTGTCTTGACCTAGGTGCTTTTCTAGGCAATATGTAGGTTCTGTCCCTGGCTTTTCCAGTACACACACACACACCCCTTTCTTCCTGATTACAGCAAATGATCCAGAACCCTAAACTCCCAGCCCTTCTGGAGGGTCATGACTTAAAAGACATCACAGATGGTCAGTTGAAGGTTCTTGAAAAAGTGAAAAATGGCTTTATAGAAAATGCCCAGATCTGTTTTCAAGTATTTTTAGAGTATTGATCAACCTGTGTGGAACCTGTAGCCAGATACTGATCGACTGAGCACTGGTAAAGCGTTGCAGTGCGACCCCCGAGTGAGCACCCCTCCCCTTTACGCCCTCGCTCACTCTGTCCTCTTCCTTCCTTCTTTGCTCTTCCTCCTCCTTTCCCTCCTTCTCTTCTCCTTAACTGCTCTGCCTCACCTGTAGGGAAATGAGAGGTCTCATTTCTCACACACGGGTCCTCTGTCGATGAAAATATAGAGAAAAATTGTTTTCACAAGTGTAGAACATTTATTGAAATAATTATTTTGAAGGAACCATTACATCCAGGGTGCACATACCCATTTGCCAGATGAAGGCTTTGGGGAAGACAGGTCCACCCTGTCACGTCCTCTGAGAGTAAGAACTCCAGATAATTTATCCCAAGCTTCTCATCCTCAGCTTCTCCACAGGAGTCCAGCAGAAGATGGGGTGCTGGAGGCCTTGCCTGTGAAGTGTCTCTACTAGGAGGAGGATGAAGAAAGCACGTAGCTGGTGAAGGCCACTGCTTTTTCCAGGGACCGGGGCTCAGAGGTGTCCTTGTGCCCATCTACTCTGCTCCTTCCGGCGAAGCAGAGGCATCCGGGAGCTTTCCTCAGCCTTGCCGCCTTGTGGAATGGGGTGCGGCGGAGCTTTGCTGAAGGAACTTCCGTTTCAGGAACACCCTCATTCTGATATCAGTGTGGTTGCACAGATAAAATTAGCATCTCTATTAGTAACACCCAACCCCAAGAACCATGCAATTATCTGATGATTTTATTTAATGACTGTGCTCTTTTCAGAGCTTTTTGGGGGTAATCTTCAGAGCATGTCCTGATTACATGTTGTACAGACTACATAACAAGTGAACTAAAAAAGCAATTCAGACCCCAGTTCCAGTTTAATTTGTAGTTTTTACATTTCAAGACAACATTCTTAGTAGGTAATTGTCCAGCATTTTTGTGTGTGTGTGTGGCATATGTGAGATTCTACTTGTTTAACAGTTTCCATCCTCCACTCCCCACACATCTCGTCTTTGGTCGCAACAATGAAGAAGAGAGAACAGCTGTCCTGGTTTTCCTTCACCTTGCTCATTAGGCCATCTCTCTGAGCACTTTAGGAAATGTTTAATGACTAATAAGACCTTGCAGGACATGTGTGTGGGCCCTTGGGGTCTTTTCTAAATGGAAGGCTAAATTACAGCTGTGTGATCTTGGGCAAGTTACTTGGCTTCTGAGCTCTGATAACCTTTGCCTGTAAAATGTTCCCACTTTATAGTTGAGGCCTGCTTCACACGGTTGTGCCGAGGCTTAAAGGAGGTAGTTCTGTACAAAGGCCCTGCCTCGTCTGTGGAAGGCCTTTGAAAGTCATTTCCCAGGGGCGGGGCAGGGCAGGTGCCAAGGCTTCCCAGACTGCAGGTGGGAGAGGAGACCCTGGCCTCTTCACCTTTCCAGCCAGAGAGCGGGGAGAGTAGGTGCTTCCTTGACATGGGTAATTTCTTCTTCCTCCACACCATTCTGATGGGAGATCAAGCTATGTGTGGGGAAAGCTGGGGAGGCAGGGACCTGCCTCATTGTGTAACGTGCTAGTGCTATGTGACAAAGCTCCAGCTATGATGGGGTATTTCCAGTATCACATTTTCTTGTCCAGAGAACCATTACCAGAGGAAAGAAGGGAACATGTGTGTGGTACCTATTATATACCAGGCACAGAGCCTACAAAGGTGAGAGGGACAGTTGTTGGGGGGTAGGGGGGACAGAGGGTGTGAGAGCTGGGGGTGGGAACTAAAGAGTTAACATGCAGAAACTGTGGTGAATGTGTATGGGCTTCCCTGGTGGCGCAGTGGTTAAGAATCCTCCTGCCAGTGCAGGGGACACGGGTTCGAGCCCTGGCCCGGGAAGATCCCACATGCCGCGGAGCAACTAAGCCCGTGCGCCACAACTACTGAGCCTGAGCTCTAGAGCTCGCGAGCCACAACTACTGAGCCCGCGTGCCACAACTACTGAAGCCCGCGCACCTAGAGCCCGTGCTCCGCAACAAGAGAAGCCACCACAATGAGAAGCCTGCTCACAGCAACGGAGAGTAGCCCCCGCTCACCGCAACTAGAGAAAGCCCACCCGCAGCAACGAAGACCCAACATGGCCATAAATAAATAAACAAACAAATATATTTTTTTAAAAAAGAAAGAAAATGTGATGAATTTGTAAATGGAGGTAAGCAAAGGGCACCCTAAGTGTTGCCAGTTTCCCTTCAGCAGATGGGGGTCCACCTGCCTCAGCCCAAATGAATTCTTGTCCTTGGAGAAACTAAGTGATTTTGGCTTTTCACCACTCTTGAGATACTGGAAAATGAGAACTACTGTAAAATTAGAGAAATGAGCTTTAGTTCTACCCAGAGAGGTTTTTTTCTCTCTCTGGCTAGATTTTAAAACCTCGTAACAGGTCTTTTATTTTTTAATTTATTTTCTGTGAAATCCCTACTTGTAACGTCTAGTCTGTTTACTATGTCCATTCGTCCTTCCCTATCAGATTTATCTCAGTGTGTGACAGAATATGTACGTTACAGATAACTCAGTGTATACTGTGGGCACTGGGTTCTACATATAGTAGGTGTCTAACCATTGTCTGCAGGCTTGTCTGATTGTAAAAATGGTAGTCATTCTAGGCAGGTGCAGTGACACAGCCTGGAAGTTGTGTACAGGATAGAGTGTGAATGTACTGACACAGCCTGGAAGTTGTGTACAGGATAGAGTGTGAATGTATGTCAGAGCTGGCAGTTCTGTCGAGCAGTTGGATTCTGAACACCCATCTGTGCCTTTTGCTGGGGCATCTAAACTTTCATATTTCAGAGCAATCAAGGTCTTTGGAACCAATATGTTCTTTCAAACAGTGCTACATGGTGCCTGATAGTTTCCATTCTGGAACCAAGTTTCTTTCTTTTTTTTTTTTTTTTGTAAAGAAGTCCGGCTGCTTTGTTAAGAAACTGTTATGTGAAGATTGCTGAGTGAGAGCTCCCACTGGAGGCTTCTTCTCTTCCAGACCCCCGCATGGTTCACTCCCAGCTGGCTCATGTGCTGATGGGGAGAGGGTTTGGGCCAGATTGCTAGAGCCTCCTCCCGCCAGGCCCTTCCAGTCCTGGACGCTAGGGAGAGTGGAGGGTGGAGAGAGTTGGTGAGCCTGGGCTCCTGGCCCTGCGAGCCATGCTGACCTGGAGGGTGTTCAGCAGCTGTCAGTGATGTCACCTTCCCCAGACTGGGCTGCCCCTGTTTGCCCTCCCTTATGTCACCTTTCTCCACTTTACACAATCATGACATGTGACAGTGCTGCTTTTTCATATATTTAGTTTTTAGTAACTTTATATGTTTTTATCTATTAGATGACATTTTTGGTTCTCTGTTCTTAATTTAAAACACACTGATTTTTTTTTTTTAAGTTTGTAAGTATGTTTTTCATTTGTGTGTGATCATGGGTCATCAGTATACGAAAATATTTATCCAGCTCTGTTTCATAAAGTCTTCAGGAAAGATAATAGCTTGAGTAGACTGCTTTGTGCAAATTATGAATACGGCTCCCCCCTAAGACTGGGAGCAAGGCAGGGATGTTCATTCTTGCCACTTCTATTGAAAAGTGTACTGCAAGTTTAGACATCCAGCTTGTAAAGTAGGAAGCAAAACTGTCTTTATTTGCAGGTGAATTGAGCCTGTGTGTAGACAGTCTTGAATACATACACATACACACCCACACAAACCTATAATAAGTTCATTAAGCTTACAGGATACAGGATCAATATACAAAAATCAACTGTATATACTAACAAAAAATCTGAAAATGAAATTAAGAAAATAGTCTTGTTTAAGAAGCATCAAAAAATAAATGTTTTAGGAATAAACTTCACAGAACAAGTACAAGATTTGCACACTGGAAACTATAAAACATTGGGGAGGAAAATTAAAGAAGATCTAAACAAATGGAGCAATATTCCATGTTCATGGATTGGAAGACTCAGTATTTGTTAATTCTCCCCAAATTGATTATAGATTTAATGCAATCCCTATAAAAATCCCAGCATGCTTTTTTTTTGTCTTTTGGGGTTTTTTTGGTAGAAATTGACATGCTGTTCCTAATATTTATATAGAAAGGCAGAGGACCCAGAATAAAGAAAAAAATTTGCAAAGGAAGAAAATAGAGGATTACACTTTGGTCTCAAAACTTACTAAAAAGCTACAGTAATCAAGACAGTGTGTTATTGGTGTAAGGGTAGGTCAGTGGTACTGAGTTGAGAGTCTAGAAATAAACCATTATATTTACTGTCAATTGATTTTTCTACAAAGTGCCAAAGCAATTTAATAGAGAAAAGGATAGTCTTTTTAACAAATAGTGTTCAGACAATTGGATATCCATATGCAAAAAAGATCAGTTTAAACCCTTACCTCACACCATACACAGATATTAACTCAAAATTGATTGTAGACCTAAATATAAAAGGCAAATGTAAAAGCTAATATCTTCATGACCTTAGGTTAGGCAAAGAGTTCTTAGATATGAAACTAGAAACACAGCATGCCAGACTACTTTGTAGAAGGTTTGCTAGCAGTACATATGAGATGATCTCAATCAATTTATCTTTGCTAGCATTGAAAATTATCTTTTAAAAAGTCTTCAGTCGTTCAGTGGGTGAAAAGTGAATACATTATTTAACTATATTCTCTTGTTCCTAGTGAGGTAGAATTTTTAAAAAATTTATTAACCACTCAAAATTATGAAAACTTTCTGGACATATTCTAGCTCTCCATCCTGTCTTTTCCTAACCTGCCAAACCTTTCAGGAGGAAAAATTTCCTTGGAGAAGAACATACGTTTGTTAGGCTTTGTACCTTGGGTTACACTTTTCCTTGTCAACTGTGGTTCTGATGGGCCTCCATGGTAGATTCATAGTGTCTTTTGTCCTTCTGCGGAGAAAATAGTGTGAGTGACTAGTTTTCAAGAAACGAACAGCAGAGTGGAGAGTGGATCTGCAGTGATCCTGTGTGATGAGAAATAGTGTGGGATTTGAAATCAACATGCTTGGGTTCAAATCACAGTTCTTACCAGCTGTGCAAACCTTGGTCCAGTTACTTAACCCTATCAAGTCCTTAACTTTACCTGCAAAATGGAGATCTGATAATTACTTCTCTCTCAGGGTGCTTTAAGCATCAAATACAATAATGTGTGTAAAGGTTTAGCGCTCTACCTGGCCTACAGGAGCCCATTCTTTTTTGTTTTGGCTGCGCCTCTCGGCTTGTGGGATCTTAGTTCCCTGACCGGGGATTGAGCCTGGGCCCCCTGCAGTGGAGGGACGGAATCCTAACCATTGGACCACCAGGGAATTCCCAGGAACCCATTCTTAATGAATATTGTTAGACGTTGGATTTCCAGTCCCTGGGACTGGAGCTTCCTGAAGGAGGTCCTTCCAGATGTTCCGTGCAGTCTTCTTTTCTTTTAAAAGCACAGGTCACTGGAAGGGTTGGGAGCAGGTCTTTCTGTCCCTAAAGACAAGATTTCCTTTGGGGCCACTGTGCTCCCTATGGTTTGAATTCATAGAGTAACTAAAGGGCAGGAAAGAATTCCTCTCAGCTCTGTCTCTGAGAATACCTCTGGGTGCTGCCGAGATACCACTCATCAATTCTGTTGTTATTGTTTTTAGGGCTGTAAGCCTTCTGGATAGAACCCAGTGGATTTTTCTGAGTGCAGAAGAATTGTCAGATGAGGGGAAAGCATTTAGACTTTATTACCTCCAGCGAACCATGCCTAATCTTGCTTTAGTCCTAAACGAACATATCCTGCCTCTAATTAGCCTGCGAGTTCTTCACAGGCAAGAAGAGGGCACCTTTTAATTCTCTCCATCTCCTAGGCACCTGCCTCAGTGCTGAGCAAACAGTAAGTATTCATGAGATGCTGGGATTATGCCTGGCATTTTCTGAGTTTCCAAATAGACCAAGTTAAGGAATTATATTCGTGTCAAATGATGTTCATCTGCATAATCTTATTTCTTTCTCTCAACAACCCTTCGGGGGAGGTTGTGAGAATGAGAACACTTATTATCCCTATTTTACAGATAGAAAAAATTAAGGCCCAGATAAGTTAATGACTTGCCAAACAGGATTCAGCTCTTAGGAGGGAGAACAGAGATTTGAACTCACATCTACTGATTCTAGTCAGTTGCTTATGTTGCTTATGCTGTAGACTGTCGTGTGCATCAGATACCACCCGGTCAATGGGTTTTGTCCTAGTGACAGACCACACATCCCACTTGCTTATTTTCAGATTTGCAGGAGAAAGAAAACAGTTTTTTGTTGTTTTTTTTCCCATTCAATAGGTTGGATAATGAGAAAAATCCTAGGACCAAAGGTATTTACTCCTGGTCCCCCTCCTCCAAACTCTGTGGACAAACGTTTATGGATTTGATATCATGTTTTGCCCTCTTTGTGCCAGGACAGCTCAAATGGATGCTTTTGTCACCACCCCTCCCTTTTTGGCAGGAGTTATTGTATCCCTAGCCAATGAAAAAATGAGTGAGAGAAAATGACATTTCCTGGTAACGGAAAGTAACAGTTGGTGAAACTTTAGGGGGGTGTGTGTGTGTGTTTCAGCAAATAAGAAATGGCCACACTGGAGCGAGTTGTTGGTTTATTGGGCTGAAGAATGTATTTGCTTGCATCACGATTGTCAATAAAGATCTTTAAAAACCCCAGCTTGACTCTTGAGGGCTGCGGGTGGTGCCTGCTGCGCTCCAGGATGGAGATCTCTTCCTGGTGGACACTTGATTCACAAGTACGCTAATTATTCCTTCCTCATCATGCAGCCTGCTGAAACAATTGCCCCGCTTGTTTGGTGCCCAGTGTGGCGCTGGACAGCAGGCCTTTTTATGGAACTGATGGCCCTCTATGTTCATATTGTTCTTTATGTACTTATTTTATAGCTTATGCAGCAGACATTCGAGTCAATTAGCTTCTTGTCTTGCAAACTGGGCGCTGCTGTTCTAGAATCAAGTTAGAAGGGTGTGTCGGAGGGCAACCCGGCTGACCTCCCTCCTTTCTTTTTGTGCCGTGTGGGTTGGTTTCAAGTTACAGCATTTTTATTGGCTCTTCTGTGCTGAACCTTGGTTTCAAAAGCTGACGTTTGTGAGTTGAATTTCTTAAAGGAATAGCTTTCCTTTTTACAAAATTGAAGTTGAGCAATACACATAGCCTGCCCCAGGGCAGGGTGATTGTTTTAAAAAACTATACACAAAGTATATATTTTATGGTACCTCCTAACCAAAAATGCGAGCAAAAGGTTTCTCTACTCACAGTTCCTTCACTGGTATCAGTAGAGTCAACGCAGGCCTTGCTATATAGAGTCCTTGTTTTTTCTTGCTTTGCATTTTTTGGTATAATCTTACTCCTGCCTTATTTTTTATTCTTTTGTCCTCATTGTTTTCTTCACCCTGTATTTTTGGTAACATGCCTTAAACCCTTTTGAGAACAAGTTGGAGTATCCATTAGTTAGGTTCTGTTATGTATTGATATATCCCACAAACTATTTCTGCAGATGATAATGTTTATGGAGCAGAGATGCACTGCTTTAAGCTTGTGAGGAATTTTAAATATTGGAAAGAAAATTAACCCCCCAAAAAAGAAGGAAAGAAAAGGAAATTTGCCTGCTTCCTCTGTCCCCTTTTCCATGGTTTTAGCTCCCTGACCTGATTAATGTATATAGTGATGGTGGACTTGGAGGCACCGTGCGTGTCTCAAGCGCTCCCCCAGACCCAAGTGCAGCAAACAGGATTTATATCAAACGCACTTTGCCCCAAAGGACCATATCGTTCTATGCGGCAGAGACTCATGTTTACCCTTGAATCTTCAGAGCCTTCCATGTTGCCCAGCCCAAGACAGAAAATACATGAGGGAATGAACGAGCAAATGAGCCCACCCACTCAGCCTCTCCCTCCCTCTGTGTGAGCATCCCTTAAGCCTCACCCAAACCAGAGAACCTTCCCCCAGCCCATTTGGCTGTGCCATATATCTGTGGTCACCAAGGGACCCTGGATGTGCCTTGGGGAGAAACTGGGTTCTTTGTAGCTGTCAGTGCTGTGTTGAAAGCATGAAACATTGCTTACCCTGATATTTGTCTTTAGAAGAAAATTCTAAACCAAAGAAAAGGATCTTGAATTTGTTCCTTCCTCTTGCTTTGTTTATTTATTTTTTATTTGGCTGCATCGGGTCTTAATTGTGGCCTTTGGGATCTTTCCTTGCTGCACACGGGCTCCAGAGCATGTGAACTTAGTAGTTGCGGCACGCAGGCTTCGTTGCCCCACGGCATGTGTGATCTTAGTTCCCCTACCAGGGATCGAACCTGTGTCCGCTGTGTTGGAAGGCAGATTCTTAACCACTGGACCACCAGGGAAGTCCCCCTCTTGCTGACTTTGAACATTGGCTTATAATGCTCAGATTGATCCTCTAGCCAAACAGTTTTCTTCCTTTATCCATGTATTTATTGAGCATCTTCTACATTCAAGGCTACAGTGTTAGCACAGGAGATGGAGAAGCATAAAGATATGGTGTGCTTCTGCCTGGTCCCTTCCTACCCAGTTGTAGAGATTAGGCGTGAACTTGGGTGTTTGTAGAAACTCATCAAGAAAGCTATAAGATTTGAGTATATATATATTTTTTTATAGTAGGTATATATTTTATTGTAAAGTTGCTCGAATAAGAACAAAATAAAAATAAACACGAAGATGTCTTGGTGGATCAGTCACGGGGTTTCTCTAAGTCTGTGCTCTTGCTCTTTTGCTTGCATAGCTCTTTGATGGCATCTATCTCTGCAGGAGTGAACTTGGGGGTTAGCATCACAGCGTCATAATCAAATTCTTCATCAAGTGAGAAGGGCCAAACTTCATCTCCGACTATCTCTTCCCTTTGTTTGTCTGCTCCTTTTCCAGTGGGCCTTGGCTTCACTCCAGACATAAGAGGCTGGGCCACGGAAGGAATGTAAGAAGGAACACTCATGCTCATGTCCTGCTCCACCTCTCCTGGAAGCAGCAGCAAATCCTTACTCATTTGGGGCTTAATCTCTTCATCCAAGTCCAAATCTTCTAAATCAAGGAAGTTGTCTACCTTCACCTTTCCTGCCCGATTCAGATCACCTTGAAAGGAACTGCCAACTTTTTGGCCTTCATCCATCACTATCTGTTCCTCTTCTGAACACTGTGACGAAGTACAAAGAAAGATGGCTTTATTGCTAAGATGGTGATCATTTGGTTCATTTCTCTGAGTAAATTTTACTGAAGTAAAATTATTTTCTGAAGAATTGGTTCCAAAGGCTCCTCTTTTGGTCACATTATCTTTTGAAAGATGAGTGAAAGTGCTCAGAAATCTTCGTATGTTTGCTCGTGACAATTAACAAACTTATCCAAGACTTCTTCAATATGCCGATCTTCATCCATCACCTCCAATTCTGGTATCTGGCAGGCATTCCTATTCATGAAGCCACTTTATCTCTTCTTCCCTAGTTTTACGTCTCGGCTCCCATCTAGTCACTTCGCGTTATTGGCGTCTTTATTCAGACAGACTCCTCTCGCGGAGCCACAGAGACAAACTATCGTAGCCACACATCCCATAGAGCAGATTTGAGTATATTGAGCACATGTTATACCTGGAAGACAGTTGCATAGTGCCTTACTTGTAATCTCCTATGTAATTCTTTTTTTTTTTGGCCGCACTGTGCTGCTTGCAGGATCTCAGTTCCCTGACCAAGGATTGAACCCGGGCCACAGCAGTGAAAGCACCGAATCCTAACCACTGGACCACCAGGGCACTCCCTTCTATGTAATTCTTGAGGCATGACACATGTGTTGGCATCGTGAGACTGTTGAGGCCATCTTTATCTCTCCCTAACACCAAGATCTTAAAGGCGTGTTGGGAAGGGGAGGGTTTGTAGTTGTCTGTAGAACAGGGCAAGGGCATTTTCTAACTGAGAGGATCAGACAAGTTTGATGAGGTGATTTTGCTGAGCTGGGCCTTGGGAGTAGAGATATTGAGGGAGGCCAGGTGAGGGACAGGGAGGCCAGGGAGACCATCAGAGAAGGGACTTGGAGTTACTGTCGAGGAGAGACCTCTGTGTCATTAGGAAATAGAGGAGCTTAGCCTTGGTGGAATTGGAGGAGAGAATTGAGAGAGAGAGATGAGGTAGTTGAGGGTGACAGTGAACAAATAAAGAGAAAGAACATCCTGGAGACTGAGCAGTACCTCCCTCACCTCACTGGGCAGGTGAGGTCAGAGGATAGCCTGCCCTGCAGAGATCACAGAGGCCTCCAGGGGGCATCCTGTTAATAGTATAAATAACTTCTGGATCCCTTAGTGAAGTCGGCGCTGCTCATCTCGACATGTATTGTATTTATCTGGGTAGGAAGTGGGCAGCCTCCTCTCGGTTGGCCTACCTCGTTCCCTGGGCTGCCTGGGCAGTGTGCTGCTGCCATAGCCCCTGGGCCCTCAGGAGGACTCAGCTCAAACCTGACCGCCGTCGGGGCAGCCTGAGAGTTGGCCTGTCCTCATCACAGGCCCAGTTACCTCTGGGCGTGGAGACCGTCGTGCTCAGAGGCGGGCACAGAGTGACGGACCAGCTCTCAGGGCCTCGTGTCATCCAGGGACGTCCCTTCCCGAGCAGTCCAGCCCAGCCCAGCCCAGCCCAGCCCCGTTTGTTCTTAGGTGTCTGCTGCCGGGGTGCATTTGATAAACAAGACTATCATGTGTTCATTCTTTTAAAAAAGCTATCAGCGTATGTGTCATATGCATAAATATACACACACATGTGTTTTACACATTAATTATAGTGGATTGTATGTGTTATTTATGGTTACCTTATATATACACAGACACATACTGTGAAGTATATATACTTCAGAACCCATCTCAAATATCACTTCTTCCATGGATGTTTTCCTGCAGAGCCTGCCCTTCCACAGCCCCCCTCTGCCACCTAAAGGCCTTCTCTTTTCCCTGAATTCCCCCAGTGCCCTGATCTTAAGATCTGCTTTGTTTACCATTAATTAGGTGCATATTACCCTCAAGCTCCTTGAGGGCGGATACCCTGCCTCATTATCTTTGTGTCTCAAAAATCTGGTTTTTATGTAGTCAAGAAATACGTGTTTGAATTAATTTTTTTTTTTTTTTAAGATTCTGGAGAGGATTTTTTTTTTTTTAAGCAAAAGGAAAATATAAAGTCTCTATTTGTCTATAACTATGTACATTGGCTTTATATATTTAAGTTTTGTACTGTACTTACTCTTTACTTATTTCTTATTGAAACATACCACTTTGCTTTAAATAGGAAGGAAACATTTGCACTTCTAATTGATATGCCAGGCAGGAGATTTACTGCTTCCAATAAGTATAGGAGGCAGGAAACCTCCCCCCAACCCCTCCCCGCTAGAGCACATGGGATAACTGATCCTGGAGCAGCAATGTGACTTGCCCTGAGGCACATAACAAGGGAGCCACAGATCCCAGATTCACACCCACGTCTGACTTTTTCCAGTGAACCGCACTGCTCCCCAGTAATGATTAAACTGGTTACTATGTACACACAAAATGCATTAGGTTGCAAGTTTTATTTGTTTACACTTCCAAGCTCTGTTTATGTGTGTTGGATCTTCATAATTTAGGGGCATATGAAGGATTGTCTATCCCTAAATTAAAAGGAAGAAGCCTAATAAAAACCAAGATGGAACATTGTCGGAGATAGTCTTTCAGTCAATCTAGACACTGAACAAGGGTTATAAATACAATATATATAGATGACTGGGAAAAAATAATCAAAAATTTTGGTAAATTGTCCTCAAAGCCAGACTGCTTCTTAGTAAAGCAAGAGAAAAGTAGTCATGTTCCCAAGGCTGTGTTTAATCTATAAATTCTTGGTAAGACCTTATTTTCCCCCCTCTTTCTATTGAGTTTAAGGTTGCCTTCTGGTTCTTGCACTAATCATTAATAACTATACTGTTGTCACAGCTCAAAACTTTCCCATTGACACTTCAATCATTTTTAAAGATCTTGAATGTTCAACCTTTATAAAGCTAACCTTTTGCACTCTATTAAAATTTAAGAACCGCTTGATTCTCAGTGAATGCCCCAGCTACTGGATCATGAAAGCATTACCTTGTGCCAAGGGCATGATGCAGTACCCTCATTCCTTTTTAACAAATAATAAGAAGTTTGACTTTCCATTTACACATCCTGCCAATTGCTAACAAGTTTCCATCTCGTTCAAACACCAGATTGATCCTAAGAAATTGAAAATATTGATTTAGCCCTCTGTCTGATTTGTACTGCAGGCACCTGCTAGTTCAGTCTTAGCACATTACAATTGCTTGGCGATAATTCCTCAGGGGACCACTAATAACTACCACATCTGTCTTTTCATCTTCTGAAATTATGCTAGCAGTTGTCCAAGTCAATTGTGATTCATTTGATACTGCTCTCCTTCAAGACATATTGCAACCAAATAGACTTGCTCACCAGTAATATATCTGATGACATAGTTAGTTCTCGTTAATTGACAGAATGATTCAGGCTTTTATGGATGGCATTAATTGGTCCCTTGTGTCCATGCAATAATTGACCAGACAGAAGCAGCAGCATTAGCTTTCACCCAGTCAGGAGAGTTGTGAGATGAGGTAAATGTAGTAAGGATGACAAAATGTCTGTATTTTTAATCAAGATTTTATCAATGAATTGAAAAAAGGAAGATTTGGGGTGGGGGTGTGGAATTCAGATCATCCTAATTATGAACATTGCATTCCAGCCTGCACAGAGGTGCTGAAATACTGCTGATCTGCCTTCCCCCTGCCCTTCTTGTGCTGAAATGTTTTAATACAGGGTTCAACTTGGATCTAACATGTACAGAGCAGGAGAGTACTGTGCATGAATTAAGATCATGAAAAAGGAGAAATATAAACAGCTTTTTGATACTCATCATTAGCAACCCAAGAAACTAGGCACGTAAAGTCTACAAATGTGGGATTTGTCTTGCATCTTAGCTAGAGAGTAAGGCACACCCCCCAAAAATGTTTGGGTACGTTGTTTCATCTTCCTGAAACTTAAACTTACTCTTGTCCCTATGCTGCTGAGAAAAGCTTTGGATCCCTTTTCCCAGCAGGATAAAGTTTTTCATGTATAAAAAATTTCACAACCTATCACCACTGTTTATTCCCCCTATTCTTTTAGTCACACAGAGTTACTTATTATGTCCAAGGTCTAATACTATTTAGCCATTTTAGAAGTCCCCACTCATTCTTCAAGAACTCTTTTCAGGTGCCTCCTCTGAATTTCTCAAACAGGGATTAGCCGCCGCCTCCTTGGTGCTTACACATTTGGTTCCTTTCTTCCCCAAGCAGACTTTAAGCTAGCCTTGGGCAAGGGCTGTATCTGTATGCTTCACACATGTAATTATGTAAAGACCTAATAAATGTTTGTTGAATTGAGTTGCAGTAGTTACATCTTGAGGAATGAGAATTTAAGGTTTGAATTCAAGAAGGATGACTTGGATAAAATTAGATGTCAAGCAATATGTATTATAGCCAGTGTTAACAAGTGGCTGGCAACCAGTGTTGGGGATAATTACAGTTTGGTGTAAAACAAGCCATTTGAGGTGTGAAAGATAAATTACTCAGCTCACATTTGGATGGGGGAGGGTGATGTATGAATTACACAGAATAGATTTTCTAGCATTTGATTTACTTAGACTGTTCATCCTTTTTAGGTCATCTGTTACTTAGGCTGGACAGTGGCTGGAACAGATATCCATGGAAGCTTTGGACTTGTGAACATCTGATGCAACCTCCTTTTAAGGGCAGTGCACTCTGACAGACCTGGGCTCAAATCCCAGCACTGCCGTCTATTAGCTTTGTGCTTTGAGTGAGCTCCTTAACTGGTCTTAGGCTTAGGTTCCTCATCTGGAAACTGGGAATAATAATAGTACCTGTCTTACAGAACTGTTGTGGTAATGGAGAGGGATATTTGGGAAATGTGTTGCTCATTGGCTGGCACACAGTAGGCACTTAATAAATGATACCTGTTACTGATTAAAGATAATGTTTTGATGCTTCCTTCTCAGAGTTCGGAAAGGTGGAGTGTAAATACAGCAGTATATGTAGAGAAAATGCTTTATGGAGTTTTGTGACTTTTTACCCTGCCTTTGATTCTCTACTTGCATGAGATTGCCATTATCTCTGTGATTATATGTCACTTCCATGGGACTCAGAGCTTCGGGTGCTCAGAACGTAGCAGAAAGAGGGCAGGAGCTAATGTGCCAACACACGAGGGGCGAATATATGTATTATCAAACCTTGTGGTTCGTTTGTTTGTTTGTTTAACTAGAAAGCAGCAGATCTGCCATTGTGATAGTATTTTATTTTCACTGATTTGGGATAGATTCCTGGCAATGCCAATAGTTTTACTACCCGATCTAGGTCTAGCATTTTATACTTACAGAACGCTTTTATATTTGCAGGAGAATAAACTTGTTTGGCAGTGAGCTTTTAAATGGTAAAATTTATACCATCAGTTGTTACATGGATGGATGGATGAATGAATGAATGCCTTAATGTTGCTCTTTGGAGTTTTATTTGAGAGTCATAATTATCTTCTTTTAAAATGTTACTCTTCCTGTTAGGATAAATACAGGGCACTGAATGTAGTGTAAACGAGGTCAATCAGATCGATTCCTCATAACCCCTAAGTGGGATCATTACACTGAGGGAATGGGAGCAGAGAAAAGGCTTAGTAATTTTGGAACCTAGTAGACTTTAGGGGTAGAGTACCTGGGACCTAGGGAAAAAAAGATAATAGGATTTGGGAAGGAAGTAAAGCTAGGAAAGGAGGATGATAGAAAGCAATCGTTACTTCTTACTAGATTGGGGAAGAAGTGGAGACGACTCCCTCTTCTGTTTCGCACTGCAGGAAAAAACACAGGTCGTCACTGTTAGTAGTCTTACTTTTATGGGTTGGATAGAAAGACCGGTCTTGGATTTATGAGCTCATCAAGATTTTGTAGATGAGCTGGAAACCTAACTCTGCATGTTGTCTTTCCAGGAGCAGTTCAGTGTCTGACTTCAGGCCTTGGAAAACAACCCATTCTTAGGCTGGGTACTCCCTCTACTAGTTTCTGTGCCTTAAGTGTTATTTTGAAAAACCTCCACCATATTGTGGACATAGCGGGGTAAAGGTGGAGAATAAAGTCACATTGGTCATAAGAAGAAAAAGTAGATCTATTTTTCTTTGGCAAAGATCACCTCTGAAAAGTGGTGTATTGTGAAGTGCAGTTTCCTTAAATACAACTAACTCAGCCTTAATGTGTGCTTTTTTTATGTTCAGCAGCTAAGCCCAAGTTAATTAATGCTGCACATCCCATAGTGACTCTTTCTCAAGCCAGGCACACTCACATATACCCTAGTGCAAAAAGGCAAACAACTTAATTAACTTACTCTCTATCCATAATTCTCTTGAAATTAACTATTTATAATGTCTAGGAGTTTACACTGCAAGCATACTTTAAAAACTATTTAGAATAAAAGGGACCAACATGGTTGGTTACCCTCTCATTCCTCTCTTTGCCTACTTAGCTGTTAATATGAAAAGTAGCCATTCCTGTCACACTCTAGGGCTGCATGCTTGAAACTATTATTAATTTCTGCAAACACTCAATATTTCTTATTTGTTATTCCTTTTTTCAAGATGTGTTAATTTTTCATTGAGCCCTTACCCTGTGCCTGGCACTGGGCCCTCAGTAGTGGACAGGGCAGATGTGGCTGCTGCCCTCAGTGAGTTTATAGAGTTTCTTTGGAAGCTTCAGACACATTGTGTTGTTTTGCTAGGGTTGCTGTAACAAAAGACCACAGACTGGGTGGCTTAAACAGCAGAAACTTATTTGCTCACAGTTCTGGAGGCTGGAAGTCCAAGATCGAGGTAGCAGCGGGTTTGGTTTCTCCTGAGGCCTCTCTTCTTGGCTTGCAGACATCCACCTTCTCCCTATGTCCTCACATGGGCTCCTCTCCGTGTGCAGGCATCCCTGTTGTCTCTTCCTTTTCTTGGACACCAGTCATGTTGGATTAGGGCCTCACCCTTATGACCTCATTTAACCATAATTACTTGTTTAAAGGCTCTGTCTTCAAATACAGTCACAGTGGGAGTTAGGGCTCCAACATATGGATCTTGAGGGGGACACGATTTAGTCTATAATACACGTTAATAGTTACTGACATGGGTAGGTGGTGGTCCCTGTGTGTGACCCCAGTCTTGGTCAGGGCAGACTTGGTGGAGGCAAGGGTTGTCTAAGATGGGAATTGACATAGAAGTAGGAGTTGGTCAGGAAGAGAGGGAAGGGAGAAATATCTTAGGCTACATGTTTGAAGGTCCAGAGGACATGGAAGAGGATGTGGTAGATAATTCAGTATGACTGGGTTTAGAAATAGCTTGCTTTTTCTTCCGTCTGAATTTGAATGCCATGTACGCATGAATTGTAGTCTTGAATTGTGTCAGCTCTATAGAACTCAGTGTATTTTGTCCTTGGATTTGTGATCGGTGTTCAGTGTGAAGATGGGATGCAGTCACCTTTTATCTGTGGAGAGTCGGGGTTATGAATGGGATTGACAGAGTAGCCTCTCCCCCACATACCTGTACTGCTCTGGTTGGGTTTGTCATCTGCCCTCATCCACCACCTACAGGTGCTGCCTCTGTGCAGGCGATGTGTTCCACAGGTGGGTGCAGGAGTGAGATGGATTGCCCAAACAAAAAGTAGGGGAATAAAGAAGGGGAAAAGATCCACCTATAATTCCTATCACCCAGAGCCAACCACATTTTGATATATTTCCTTTACATGACTTAATTTTTATTTTACAAAGTTGCGATCATCCTATATGTATATTTTATCTTGCTTTCTTAAGGTATAGCATAAACCATTCCTGTTAAATATAATTTTTAATGCTTGTTTGTGTTCTACTCAGAAAGAACAAGGCAATGTAAAGCAAAAATAAAATACCCTTTTTTGCCTGTACTCATTTTCTAACGTTCCTAGGAGCAAGTATTGCTGTTGGGAGTATTTACTAATATATTGATTCAACCCTTTTGGGTAGCAATTTGATTATATGTATCAAAAGACTTAAAAATAACCTTTGCTCCTGATGTAATTTAGGGATAGTATCTTGAATATTGGGGCAGGGAAGGAAGTTGCTAAGAGATGTCTGTCATAGTTTTCTCAGTGGGGAAAAAAAGAGAAACAAACTAAACGCAGTATAAGGAATTGTTAAACATTGCATTGTCTTGACTATATGTAAGAATGGACCTTTTCTCATTTCATCAGAGCATTTAGGTTTCTTCTTTTGTGAGTTAGCCTTTGATGTTTTTTGGCCACTCTTTCTATAGGTGCAGCAGTGCTTTGAGGGAAACAAAAAGTTGCAGAGGCGTGAACGTTCTCTTTGCCCTCCCTTGATTGGCAGTGGTGAATGTTGGAGGGGTGTGAGCCTGTTGCTGTTGGACTGAGGGAGTAATTGCATTCAGGTCACATTTGCAATAATGTGGATGAGAAATTATAATAGTGATGAGAAATGAATTTACTTATAGCTAATTTGGGGTTCAGCTGACATGTACAGTGTGTTTGATAGGTGCCAGAGACCATGCCAGCCGATTTCATAGAAATGTTCTTTCTTGATCCTCACGACAGTTCTATAAGGGAGTTTTAGACCCTTTTTTACATATAAGAAAACCGAGGTTCAGACAAATTCAAACTGGAGTTTGAACTAGGTCTCCAGATACCCAGGCCAAGGGCCCTTCTAAACCATCAAATCTGCCTTGTATATAAGATCTGGTATCGGTATTTTTATCTGAGTGTCCAGTCCAGTTGTTTCGTGTTGGCCCCTGGAATGTCATGCCCAGTGTTATGTTGCTCCTGCAGGAGGATGTTAAGAGATGAGCACGCTGGCTGGCCGTGAAAACGATCCTGGGGGTCGCCTTTGGACGGGCTGAAGACGTTAGACCCCTTCCGTCGGAAAGAAGAAAGTTGAAGGGAAACATTAAAGGAGGCTTAAAATCATAAAGGGTAAATGTAGATTTATTCAGTATTTTCCCAAGTGCTGCAGTGTAGATGCATTTAGAAATTACAAAGAAGGATTTGTAGGACAGAGAGTTGCATAATACATTTCAAATTCTATTACTCTGTATATCTTAACAGCTGAGATTTAATTGGCTCAGACATTCTGTGGATGAAGGAATGATCCATAGAGAACGATTCAGAGAAGTTGTGTAGTTGCAGAGAGGATTCTAAGTTTTTAAGGTTGAAGTTATGGATGAAGGGCCACCAGAATGCCTCCCCCAGCAGAAGATTGTAGGTGCTCGCTCACCTGGGCCAGGCCTGGCTGAGGGGCAGCGCAGGAGGGATGAGCCATCACCGCCCTGGTAGACGGACGACCCTTCATGGGGTAAAGCAAGGACTCAAGTGACAGCGTATGTCATCTTTCATGTTTGTGGATTTGCTCAAAATTAGTCTTTTTTGCCTCCTCTTATCTCTGCCATATTATCAATCCAGTTAAAAAAGAAGGCATTTCATTTTCTCTCTTCAAAGCTTATGGGATTTTGAAAACACTCCTCTTACCTCATGACATACCACATGTCCCTGTGAATCCTAATAACAAAAGTTTTGGGTTCTTTGTGAACATGGGACCTCCTTTTGTGAAACTTTGAATACATTCAGGAGGAATGTGTGACAGACAGGATTCCACTGTTGAGGGGCACTGGGAACACTGCATTGTCCTCGGATAATATTGAATGTAGACAATGCTATGTGGCCTCCAAGAACATTCCAAGGCCACTGATCCTTCAAGGGGAGAATCAGCCTTTAAGTTTTTGATTTTGTGACTGTGATCAGAATAGACTCTGGGACATAATTCCAGATATATCCGGATTAACTTTCTCTGTCTAATTAAGAAGAATTTTGGATTTAAATCCTGTTGGAAGCAAAGTTAAGGGCCCGTTTTATGCATTTACTAAATGCTAATGATGACATGGACTTTAAAGATAAATTTTAACATTTAAGTAGAAAATCGGTACAAAGCTAAGGTTTAGCATAGAGTGGTTCTGAAATGAGCACTGTCTCAGAGTCAGGAGGCCTCAGTTCTGCCCAGTTGTAAACTCATGAGTGGTGTAGCCTTGGGCATTGTCTTTGGCTTCTCTTTGCTTTAATTTTCTCATCTGCAAAGAAAGTTGAAATTGTTGAAGTTATCCCTACAGTGTCTTCTAAAGCCAAACATTTCTGACTCTGTTTAATATTCAAGTAGCTGAGAGAGTTCCTTTAAGTCCAGGCATTACGGTTACAAATATTTTCATTGTTTTCTGGTTGGTTTTTGTGATAATATTTTGTCATTATGAGGCTTGGGTAGATGAGAAACCACATACATGGCATGAAAGGGTTTTTCAACAGAAAATCCGTGTGGCTCAAACTCGGAAAACAGGCTTATAAATTTCTCCTGAAAAACATGTCACTACACAAGCAACTCATGAAAGACCTCTGAGCACTGCTTTTCATAGACGTAGGACAATTCCCAAATAATATTTTTTTTCAAAATAGTATTTTCCGTCCAACTTATTTATTTAAAAAAAATTTTTTTTAATATTGTAGGCTTCAGAAAGAAGTACAGTCCATACTCTGTACATTTCTGGTCCATTCATTCTGTCAACATTTATTGATCATCTCCTATGTGCTAGGTGGTATCCTGGAGGCTGGGAATTAGAGGAGTTACAGAAAAAAGCTCCTGCTATCTAGTTCCTAGTTTCTAGTACCTAGACTAGTAGAGAATGTGGTCGTGGAAACAGTGATGATAGAATGTGGTTTTGAGCGCAGGGTGGGTGTAAGGAGCCTGATTAGGGAATCATTCATTGTAAGTCATGGAAGCTTTTATTGAAAAATGAATAGAAGTTTGCAGGTAGCAACAAGGGTTGGCATTCTTGGTGTAGGGGACTGCAAGATAGAAAGCCCAGGGATAGGAAGATGACATTGAAGGTAATGTGATAAGACTTGTTATTTTAAGTAAGATCCCTCTGGTTACAGCCTTAAGGAAGGTGAGAGTGGGGCAGGGAGAGATGGATGATAAGGAAAGCAGTTAGGCTACTTCAAAAGGTCCAAAAGAAGAGGCAGGGAAGGTTGGAGGTATAGGCAGGTCTGAGAGATGGATATTTATGTAACTGAATGATTGCATAAGGATTGCATAAGGATGGGGAGCCAGAAGGGGAAGCCAGGCATGATTGTGGGGTTTCTAACTTGTGCGAGTTGGTTGGAGCACCCTTGAGAAACTCATTGGCAAGGCAGTGATCTTTGGATCCTCAAATGTACCATCTCTTGCTGATTTAGGAACCTGCTGCCCCTTTGGTGAAAGTTTTAGAAGCAATGACTGGAATAAAGATGCGATAGCCAGTGGTGTACTGGTAAATATTTTCAACCAACCAACCACACACACACACACACACACACACGCACATGCACACACAAAATCAATATGTGTTGATTAAACTTTTTACTAATCTAAAGCATGTGTAGCACACAATTTATAAATACTAATAAAATATACATGCTTTTTATTGTAAAATACATATAACTAATTTTCTCACAGAATATCTTCACTGATGATCTCTTGTATCCATAGCTTAGCTCTGCTTGCCATTGACCAGGGAGTATAATCGCCCTGCACCCCCAGTCTTTGCATCGGTCTGGGAAAGTGCCTCACCTCCCTTACTGTCTACCGAAGGTCTGCACGATACAGGCCCCGCTTTGTCCACACTCTCTCCCAGACCACACACCATTCAGTAGCTGCTTTTGGATATGTTTCTATTCATTCCCCCACTTCCTAGGTCAGTGACCAAAGTCTACGCATATGAGACCATATGAGCCATGTAAAATCTCGAAGGGCCCCTTGATCCTTAGAACCCCACTTGAGAAGCAAACTGAACTAGACCAAACTGATGGGTGGACCTCACCTCTAACCACAACTACTTTTGCATGTGAGGATGTTTATTATATAGCATTGAAGAGATGTAATTTAATGTGCCGTATAACATATCCTCATAATTCTCATCCCACTTGACCTTTCCCTAGCATTTTATATGATTGACTTTTTTTTTTAAAGGAACATTTATTTATTTATTTATTTATTGGCCATGTTGGGTCTTTGTTGCTGCGCGGGCTTTCTCTAGTTGCGGCGAGCGGGGGCTACTCTTTGTTGCCGTGCGCAAGCTTCTCATTGCGGTGGCTTCTCTTGTTGCAGAGCACAGGCTATAGGCACGTGGGCTTCAGTAGTTGTGTCTTGCTGGCTCAGTAGTTGTGGCTCGCAGGCTCTAGAGCTCAAGCTCAGTAGTTGTGATGCACGGGCTTAGTTGCTCCGCGGCATGTGCAGTCTTCCCAGACCAGGGATCGAACCCGTGTCCCCTGCATTGACAGGTGGATTCTTAACCACTGCGCCACCAGGGAAGTCCTATGATTGACTTTTTTTAGCACTCTTCTTTTTTCAGCTTCATCTATCCTTGCCTTCCATGATATCACTGGACCAAGTACATGTCTCTCTTCGATTTCTCTGCCTCTTCTGCTGATTCCTTTTCATCTGTTCTACTGTCAGTTCTCCGCAGTGCCCTCTTTCTTTTACACTCCTTGCCTGGATGTCATTCATTGCTCTCAGGGTTTGTTTACCAGCAACAGGCTCTAGACTACTGGACCCGTGTCTCCTGCTCAGCCTGAATCTCTTAATCTCCAACCCTGCACATCCACCTACTTGCTGGACGGCTCCACATGGACATCCTTTTGTGTTCTCAAATGAGAATACCCCAAATGAGACCTATTGGCTCCCTTGCTCCAGTCTTCTGATTTTCCCATATTCTTTGTTTCTAAGTTGTTACTACCATCTTGGAGCTAAGAATATCAGCTGCCATGGAAATCCTTTCTTCCCACCCACACCAAATATGTCAAGAAGACCTGGCAGTTCTTCATTTGATTCCATCTCCTCTCCTGCTCTCTTCAGGTTTACTCCCCAAATTCAGGCCTTCATCACCTCTATCACCTGAACTGTTGCTCTATTCTTGTTGCCTATCTCCCTGCCTCCAATTAGCTCCGTCAGTCTAGTTTTCATCCCATACCTAGATTTCTTATCTTCATTCCATAGCTAGATTTAGCTTTTCAAAGCCCAGGTAGGATGTTTAAGCATTCTCTTCCTTGAGCACATCTGATGGCCCTTTGCATTGTCTGCAGGATGCAGTCTAGACTCTTGGCACGGCTGTCTCACTATAGCAAACTTAGCTCATCTTCTGCTGTTCCTCTAGCTACTCACTTCATAAACCAAGCTAAATAAATACTCCCAGTTGCTCATTCACGCTGAAAGGTCTGTAATTAAATTGTACAGAAAGGTCAGTCAAAATTCATATAATGGGGCTGGTTGTTTCTGAGCAAGGGTCTTTCTCTCTCTACTTTTACTTATATTCATAATCATGACATGAAAGAGCATCTGTTGGCCCTTGATGCCTGGGTCTAGGGTTCAGTGATGTCATTGTGTCTCTCCTTGTGCTCTTCATGTAACTTGGGGATGCTGGCTATGTTAATAGGTACACCAGCTCTCTGCATGTCTCCTCTCGGAGAGAAGGGCCCCATTCACACCAGAAGCCTCATTTTCCTCAGAGGTAGAAAAATGAGACGCAGGCTTCATATTAAGGGAGCTTATACATACATTACGGTTCCCTGTATGTGATTTCATGACTGGAATGGAATTAGATATGCAGTAGCTTTCAGAGTTCTCGTAGACATTTGATTGTTCCCCCTGGATAGTAACTTTATGGTTTTTACAAGGGGAGTCATACTGGAAATTTACCCTCTTTGTCCTTCAACTGGTTTGTCCCCAGGCCAGACCTGTCTAAAATTGAAATGGAATACCTTTTCTCTTCTCAAGTTATCGGTCGGAGCTGTCAGGAATTTGTTACTGTCTGCTAAAGCCTTTTAGCATGATAACATGCTAAAGGCAGTACTCGTGTGGGAAGTTACATTATTATATGGATGCAGAGAGGTACTTAAAACTAGATTATTCCTGTGTGAAAGGGGTTGGGGGGGAAGGGAACAGAATTAAAAAGGAAAACCCTTAAAAACATAAAACCCCTGTGGATCTGCCTTTTCTTCCTACCTGCATCTCTTGTATGCCACAGGGTAGATTGTAAGCTCTGTGGGTGCAGAAGAGCTGCCTTTTGTCCTCCTCTGATACTCTCAGCTGTCTGCACCCAAGTCATGCCCATAAGGTATGGTGGTAGTCAGAAGCCGTTGGCTTTAGAGAGTGTCTCTGTACTCTTGGCACAGCCCTTGAGGTGGCGGGGATGGATGCTGGTTAAGAAGTGTGTTCCCTACATGAACACACAGACTGTACTTATTCTTCTTGATCATTTTTCTCCAAGGAGAACTCTGTGGTGAATGCTGGTTTTGCCTTGTTCTTGGAGGGTTGGTTTAGAATTCTCTTGTGCTTTTCCAAGAATCCCTCCATACCTCCGCTTCCTCTGCCACTGCTCGCATAGTGGCCCTTCTTGTAGCTACTTGGATTTACTGGGAAGTATGCCATCTTCCTTTGGTTTGGACCTTGGAGACTCAGCTCTTTCAGTGTTCAGAGGGAAATGGAAGGTGGAGGATCAAAGGACACCAGTGCTTTCTGGTGTTCTCTGACTGCTTGTGTTTGGAAGGAATGTAAAAGCAGTGAGATCTCATCATTATCGTGATATTACAGCATTATAAAGTATTAGACCTTTGGGGAAACTGAGGCGTAAAAAGGTTAATAAGTGTCCCCTAAAGTCAGTGACTAGTTGATGGCAGAGTTCTGAAGTCTGCACCACACTTCCCTGTTCATGTGGAAGGTTCTGGAAAGGTCTCCTTTGAAAATGTATCATGACATCATGAAGTATAAGTTTCAAGGTTACATATGTTAAAGAAATGCAGTCAGTTTTCCTCAGGTGCCCATACTGGTCAGCAAGCTGATCCTATCCTCAAATGATTTCTACAGAGCAAGGAAAAAACAGACTAATGTTAATCATGGGAGCCTATTACAATGATATATAACTTGTCGTAACACATTATAATAGTACAGCAAATATATTTAACTCATGGAACATTCTCAGGGGGCTCTTAACTCCCTTTAAAATCATGCTCCAGGCCTCTGTTACAGCAAGATGGAGCTGCAGAGTTCTGTCTGTGAAGCTGCCACACCACTTTGACCAGGCCAGTGTTATGAGAATCCCTTTTCAAAACCCCTGCACTGTTTTTCCAGGCTTAAAAGTATGTTTGGTTTTGTCAGCACCTGGAAACGGGAAGTTGAGATTTGAGGAGAAACCTTTGGCGTTTATGCACTAAGCTTGCTGGAGAGTTGGAGTCTCCGTTGCCACGGAAACTGCACTGCTGCCTCATTTATTAATGGAGGCTTGGTGAACTTCCAGAGGTACTCCTGCCCTGTCCTGTAAATTCATTCTAGAGAAATGCAGGTTGACTTTTCAAATATGTCTCTGTCATTTCTCAGGCATTGCCTCCTGGGTCCTCATGAGCTCCAGAAAACTGCCTGTATGCTGTTTCAGAACCACCAATTTTTCTCTGGCAAGTGCGTGTGAAGGCTGTTTCCTCTCTTAAATGCTTAAATCATGTTTATGCCTGCCTGCCTTGTCCAATAAGTGAATTTTTTATTATTCCACCTTTAAGAATTATGGATTTAAAATAAGGGAATGGAAAAATTAAGTAATCAAATGCATTGAAAACCTTGACACTAGCTTTAAGGCAGTTATACGTCTCTAACTTTTAAATTTCTAAACTTGGTTTTTTATCCAAAATGGATGGTTTGCTTCTTTCCACTCCAGAAAGACACTTTCAGAAAATGGCTCAGACAAATGTTTTTAAAGTAAGTCTTCATTTCCCTAAACTAACTCTCCCCTGCCAGGTATATTAACAGTATTGGAAGCTGCCTCCAGAAAAAAAATTTTTTTCCATCTAATTGTTTATCTGGAGGATGCAAATAGTAGTTTTAAGCCTTTAAGTCATCCATCATGCCTGGCAGCCTCTATTATCTCATGGTTGAGTTGGAGCCAAGTGAGAGTCTTTCTTGGTCTTAGGAAGGAGGTGCATAGAGCTGGCTCTGCCAAATCTGTGCTCTCAGGGGGTCCGAGCCCTGCTCTAAGGGAAGGCAACGTAGGCAGACCACAGGTCCCCTAGGATGGAGAAAGATCACGGGTCCCCATTTTCTGATGTCGCATTAACGTAGAAACTGACTCGCTGTTCAAAGTAGAAGTGATGGGACTTGTTCCCTTGGTCCTTCTAGTGTCTCTGAATTACTGTTAGTTTTTAAATGCATTTTTGTGGCTGTAATAAAACACTGTTTATAGTCAGCTACAAAGTAAGTAATTACAATGCGGCAAACGAAATTCAATATAGCTTTACCGTGGTTTTTTGAATTTTAATCAAACCAGACTTAGAGTAAATTATAAAATCCCGTTGCTTTTGTTGTGATAAGTGACATTGACAAAATATTAATCTAATGGATTGTTATTCACAGAAGCTAAATGTCTTCTCTAGTCTGCAGGCTTTGGATGTTTGCTTTTTGTTTTAATTTCCAGTGTATGCTTTTAAAAATCCAGAGAAAAGAATAAAGTTTTAAAACCACGTGAAATAAAAACTCTATGGAATATTCCATTGTTGATATCTTGCCAGTCACAATTGCGCGTCTCATTTATGGCACTGAAAACTTTTTTTTTTTTTTTTTAAACCAGATGTCTCTGTGGTCACTTTTTTGGTATCGTTAAAACTGGAGCTGGGATAAAAAACCAACTGTTGACTACGAAGTCTAATATTAAAGGAATAATCAGCCCATGTTCCTATTAGATCATTTCCCTTTTATTCTACTTTGTAAATTACCTTGTGCTGTTGCTTAAATATGGCATTTTGTTGGTTGTGTATCCCTTTTGTAGCTAAATTATCTGAGTTATTTTCTTTGGAGATTCTTTTAACTTG
The DNA here is from genome assembly GCF_028023285.1 of Balaenoptera ricei. Taxonomy (NCBI): domain Eukaryota; kingdom Metazoa; phylum Chordata; class Mammalia; order Artiodactyla; family Balaenopteridae; genus Balaenoptera; species Balaenoptera ricei. The sequence continues at coordinate 70,255,491 of NC_082646.1, forward strand.
AATTTATATAATAATCTATAAAGTATATATATATATATATATGCATATATATGTATATATTGCATGTATTAAAAATTCAAAAGCTGATTTTTCTTTCTGTCAGTTTATTTGCTTCCCTCCACCATGGCTCAATGCTTTTCTTTGTTTTAACATTTTGATGTTAAAAATGAATGTAAAGAATTTTATTCCCAGGTCTTCACATTAGTCCTGCAAAAGTTTTTTAATAATACAAATTTCAGTCCAAGGGTAAAATCTTTACATGTTGCTTGTCTCCTTTTACTCTTCAAAGCTGACCCAGAATCCAGAGGTTGGAGTGAAATTAATTTCTCCCCATAGCTTTTCCTTCAGTGTATTATAGAAATCCTCCTTTTGAAAAGTGGAGCCAGTTACTCGTGTATGTGTGTATGTGTGTGTGTGTGTGTGTTTGGGAGGAGGGCAGTGGTAAAATCACATGATTTAGTCAGTTTCCAAGTATGATTGTTGCCTGTATTTTTATCCAGGGATTAAATTGTTGCCACCACCATCACCATCAGCTCGTGGGGGGCAAGGGTAGAGAAGGTGCGAGACAGTTGGTTGTAGACACCCAGACATGACAGCAGAATAATCTCTGCAACAATATGGCAGTGGAGCATTTGCTGACTTCAGAGTGCCAGATCAACCCCAATATTTTTTCAGGGATGCTAAACCTCTTGTAACTGCTAAATTGGATTTGTCACTGAATGAAGTATCAGCTGCTGTTGAACAAGGCCATAAAAGCCAGCCGGCTGGCCCTTTGTAGGCAGGGCTTACCCAACGATTGATATGTTTTAGCACTTTTGGGATTATTGTGATTAAGAGGAAACCATCCTGAATGAGAGAGAAAAGGGGGTAAGGACGCCCAGCTCACAGCTGTGAGCAGCGTGTGTTTGCTGCTGAGGAAGTCACCATTACGGCTTTCTCCGGGGTCCTACCCTGATTGACGGGTATGAAATCTTTATATGAGAAAGCGGTGTCCTTATTTCCTCCAGTTGCAACTCTCCCTGCAGGGCAGTAGGCACGTGGAATGTTGTGGACTTGAGCATTCCGAATGCTTTTCAAGTGCTCAGACGCGCATGCGTGCACATGCCCACAGTGGCTAAATGCGTTAGTCTACACACACAAGTTAATTGAGTTAACGTGTGGGGATTTTGGTAATAACAACAGAGTGTCCTCTTTTATTTCCCAGACTCAAAGCTCTGTAACATGCGTTAAATAGATACCTCCGTGTAGTTTGCGTATGAGTCGCTTGTGTGTGTGATGGCTAAGTGGAGACTCCACAGCCCTTGGGTTTGTAAACTCGGAGCACCTGGCTGAGGGTTTATTAAGTACGAGAACCTTACCGTCTTTTTAGAACAGGCTCGTTTTCAAGAACCACCTGCTCCTGGGAGTGGGCGAGGTTTTGCATGGCTCTTGCACCGGCCCAAGGCAAGCTTTTCCCGAGAGGCAGCTTGTTGAGTAGGCTGGAGTTTGAAGCTGCCCAGTACTTGCAGATGCACATGGAATGAGTTGCCTCTCTGGCCATCCCAGGAGGCTGTGCCTGGTTCACTCTGGTTCATGCTCAGAGTTTGCTCGGCATACCGCACAGGAAAGAGGCCGGCTTGCCAGGTCCTGCAGAGCATCTTTCCAAGCCTGTGAAAAGCACGAATCATCCAGCAGCAGAGCATGCTTACAGCTGGCCCTTTGCTAGCTTTGATCTGCGAATCAGGCTGCACCATGAATGCCCTTATTGTCATGTTATGTGTACACAGTGTGTGAATTATTGAAAATAGGGAGGCCTGAGCCTCATCTGGTAGAGATTACAGTGCAGGCATGCTGGGCGAAGGTCTGTAATTGAAAATCCCCAGATGCTGTTTATTTGGCCTTTGTCACATGACCTGCTGCAGGAAGATTGTCTGAACAAAATGTTGCCTGCATGAAGAGTGGAGCCCGCCCTCCCCCTCGTCCAGAGCCTCCCCAGGCTCAGTCTGTACACAGCTTAAACACCTGCCCAAAGGATTTTTAAAGGCTTAAAATAGATTCGCTCATAGTATTTAAATAGAGGGCATCTTGCTTGTTGGTTTAAACTGCTTAAGCGGTTGTTGACTTGTGGAACCTTCTATCCACCAAGGGTTTGCTGGATAATTTCACTCTGAGATATCTTTGCAAAGCAGCCTTCAGGGCTGGAGTCAAGAGAAGTAGTTTGGGCTCTGCCTTTTCTTAAAAAATCAAACTTGTGTGTGGTGAATGAACTTGCAGATGAAGCCACGTCGACTGTCCGTATTCCCTGTCTTTAAAAAATATCATGGCTACCCAGGATACAGCCCTGAATGAGCTGGTTTGTTTCCATTTTATCCAGTTTTTTCTAACTTATTCTAGCCGTTTCTTAGAAATTTTGTTTTTCTCAGTTAAATACTGAGTGTTATCCTCTGTGAGGGTGGTGAATTGAGGCAGGATGCTAAATCTTAAAGATCACAAGTATTAAAAACAGAGTGGCTTTAGCAAGCTAATTTTGAAGAGGGAAAGGCTTTAAGTTTTCCGGGTCCTGTCCACTAGGGAATGAAGCAGTCACTCAGTGTCCTTTATTGCCCCCTGTATCTCAGTTATGATCGTGTGTGCCTTGTCCGTTTCTTGGAGCTTGTGAGGAGGAGAGGTGTCTGGGGGTGCATGGGTATCTCGGCAGCTCACAAGCATTCAGCTGGGCTGTGAGTTCCTCGAACTCTTGTGTTCTTCTTTATATCCCAGTCCTGCCAGCACAGTGCTTTTTCTGTCCTTCCTGTTCCTTTTCCCTCCCTGTCTTCCTGCCTCTTCAAAGAAAACATTGTCACCACCTCCTGTGTGCCATGATGTCACCTCTTCAAATATTTTTTTCTTTCAAGAAGTGGCTAAAATCAGCAGCAGTGCTATCATTAAGTAGCAAGCTCTGAGTACAATGCCAGGAGTTAGAGGACAGGGGATACCGTGGGAACAGGACGTGGGCCTTGCTTTAAAGAGGCTCCTAATTCGTCAAAAAAAGAAGAAAAAAAAAAAAAAGGAGCAAAACCTTGCAGAGGAAGAGTGCATGGCAAGCACTATGCTAGTTTGCATGGCGGTTGCTGAGCTGAAGAGGCAGGACAAACTGTCAGGGAGCAGGGGGGGTGCCTTTTGAACTGGGTCCTGACAACTCAGAAGTAAGTGTTCAGCAGATCTGGGCAGGACCGAGGGGCGAGGGCAGGTCATCTACACAAAGGGAATAGCACCCAACGGACACAATAGCTCTGTAGAGCGAGGCAGGAGAAAGGGCAAAAAGTGGGTTTGTATGTGTAACAATTTTGTTTTTTACAGAGAATATATTGCATATTACCTGAGTAATTAGAAATTTAAAAGGGGAATAAAAATGGGTGAAATCTCCTGAATCTAAAACTCAACCAAAAGAGCTAATCTCTTTGTTTTGCTTGATCACCAGCTAAAATGAAAGCCCGTTTCATAGGCCACTGCTTTCTCGTTGATGACATTGTTGCCTTTGGCTACTTCTGATTTTGAGAGCAGTCGAATGCGTCCAGCGCAGTTGGGTAAATGACAGAGAGCGTGGCAACCACAGGAGGAAACATTTCTGGACTTTTCTCAAACTGTTCTTCAGTCTGTTTCCTCTCCTCCTAAATATTCTGCCTTTTATTACAGACGTGTGGCTTCTTGCCTCAATTCTCCTTCTAAAATCTAAACTCCTTGGGGGCAGAGAACATGTATTATTCCAGTGTGTATCTCCTCCAGTGCCTAGTGCAATGCCTTTTACCTAGACGATACTTAACAGCTATTACTGAACAAGGGAGGGGGCGACTGCATTGTGGCCAGATTATGACGGCCTTGAAGGCTTGAAGAGGTGAGGTTTTATCTTGTATTATTATAGGTGGTGAATGGACTTTTAAAATGGTATATTACAGTTCCATCCACTTCGTGGTTGGGTTGGGCCCCCTTTAAGATTTTGTTTTGGTTAAGCACTTAGTAATGATCTGGTGAGAAGTTAACTTATTATAGAGGCTATTTTCAGAGCAGTTGGTCTGATGTTAAGCATAATGAGCTTGGAAGACAAAGCTGGGTTCAAATCCGAACTCCACCACTTAACTAGTTTGGGAACTTAGGCAAGTTTCTTCTTTGAACCTCAGGTTCAGCATTTATAAAATGGGAATAAGGTGGGAATGAAGGTTAAATGTATGCATGTATAAGCACAGTGCTTTGAATAGTGCTGACACAGTAGGTATTCACACAGTAGGTATCGTCTAGCTTTTTGTTATCTCACTTCATCCCTACCTGTCATCCAGTATTATTTCATTTAGCTTAACCCCCCAAGTTTCAGTCTCTTGGGTTTGAGTGCATTTTTTAAAATGTTGTTCTTTATGTTATGGTTTCCATATTATTTTTAAAAGAATTACTAAGTGCCTAGACATTTAGAATTCTTTTTATCGAATACTATGTTTTCTAAGCAGCAAGTAATCCTATGTGAGTGTCATTTGGATTTAATGCTTGCATAACTCACCTTTGTATAGCTACTGCTATATAACTTCAGAAGCTGATGCTTAATTCTTCTAATGATAGTTGTGTTTTTACACTGAGAACTAAATTCTGGAAATCCAGTGGGGGACATGCTGTTTATTTTCTTTTTTCCTTTAGAATAATTTTTATTAAATCATAAACGTGCAACAGCTTCTTAACTCTACACACCCACAAAAATTTTTTAAAGGAATAACATTGTGTCTTATTCCACCATGATTCTGGCTAATAGCCTCCATGACCAGGGCTACCTAGAAAATTGCCACCTCTAGGTTCTCCTCCATAGCCATGATAGCTACCCCTGAATCCAGGACCACTTCCATATCCATCAGATCCTCTCTAAAGTTCCTTCCTGGTCCTGCTCCAAAATTACCACCACTACCATGAGAATATACAAAAGCAAAGTGGCCTCCTCTTCCACTTCTAGAACGTTGGACTTCTTGCATTTTAGGTTGAGACAGGGCCTTTCTTACTTCTGCATGATGACCATTGATGGCATGGTTGGGACATTTAATGCAATGCCTGCAGTCTATTCATAGAGGTAATTTTACAGTCTGCCACAAATTATAATTTTGGCCTCATTCAGCCCTTAGCAAAAACCTAATTCCTGCTATTTTATTCAAGGAAGAATCTATTCTAAATTAAAAGATTATTGTAGCAACTACGTAGTTTGCATGATGCCCTCTTAATATTCAGATATCACAATAAAGGGCTCCGTTTACTTAGAAACAGGTTTTATGGCCATATCGTTTGGATGATTTAGGGTAATGAATGCAAAGATTTTGAGGACATTTTCAGTGTAGCATGGAAAAGATGTTCCATTTCTATAGCGTTAAAAGTAGAAGCATTGTAGGTTTATACTAGAAGCCATGTGGTATGGTATCCTGGACAGGAACCGTGTATGTCAGTTAAAGTAATGAAAGAGAGGTCCAGAGAAGTGAAGCAAGTTTCCCATGTTCACACAGCTAATAAGTACATGTTCAAATGTCCCAGAAAAGATCTAGGCAATGATACATCTGAGTCCAAAAAAAAAAAAAAAAGTTTGCAGCAATGCCACTATTAAAGATTCTCCATTAAAGACCAGCAGTTTTTAGCACTTCAAATGTGTGGATTTCACACTTCTCTAAGGCAAAATAATTAATAAATAAACAGAGTGTTCTTACCAAAGTTTTTCATTAACATGACTCTCCTGGGTTAATGTTGGATTACCTTTTTTTTGGACCAGGTCCATATTACTGTGGCATGTGGAGGTGATCAGGGGGAGAGAGGGGTGAGGAGGAAAAGAGCACGTGTTGGTCACACTTGAGCCAAGCTAAGAGCGCAGGACAAGAGTCTGGAGAATTGTGCCGCCTCTCACTAAAATAGTTGTAACTGTAAAAGGGCCTACAGATTTCAGATGGTATTGACAATGCTGTTATCCAAGTTAGGTACTCTTATTTAGATCTTTTTTTTTTTTCTGATTTTCTCCATATGGAAGAGGAGAGCTCATTCATTCTTTTTTTTTTCTTTTAATTGAAAACTTTTATTGAGCACCTACTTAATAGGCGCCAGATCTGGAGTCAGAACCAGATGGGTTCTGTCCATAGAGCAGTCACTATGCTTAGAGGGGACTGGATAGTCCTGTAGGTAAGTAATGGCAGCGTGGCAGCAGCCGGGCTCTCTGCTCAGTACACGAGCATACGAAGGAGAAACGACTAACTCAGTTTGGAAAGCTCCCAGATGTCAAGGAGGAAATGCTTCAGTTGGCGCTTACAGGGATGAATAGGAGTTTTGCTGGCAAAGGAGAAGAAAAAGAACATTTAAGGACAGATGGTTACACAAAGGCATGGAGGTGTGGAAAAGCAGAGCGATGGCTGGGGGAACTCTATGAAGCTACTATAGCAATACAGGAATGGGCTGTTAGCCTTAGGTAACAAGCTAAGGAGTGTATGTCTTTCTTATAATGGATGGGGACCTGTTGATGTAGGAAAGCAACGTAATCAGATGTGGGCATGAAGGAGAAGGTGAATGCCCACAGGATGAATGGCAGCAACTGTCAGGACTGAACGCTCTCCTGAGAGCCTCTGGGTAAGGGGTCAACTTAGGTTGCCACTGGGATCAACAAGGTTAGAGTCCGTTAACATCCTGTACACACCTCGAGTGTGTGGGACACAAAAATGCTGAAGATATAGAACCTACCTTTCAGGAGTTTATAGTCTTTTACACAAGGAACTCTTACTAGAGCCAGAATGTGGGCAGTGCCCTGACCCATGCAGAAGTGAAGTACTTTGGGCCCAGGGCAGCATGGGGAATCTGTGCTACTTCCCAGTCAGAGTCAAGCCATCTCCCTTCACCCCACTTGTATATACAAGGCAGTTTTTTTAATATATATAAATTTATTTATTTTTGGCTGCATTGGATCTTCGTTGCTGCACGCAGGCTTTCTCTAGTTGCGGCGAGCGGGGGCTACTCTTCGTTGCGGTGCGCGGGCTTCTCACTGCAGTGACTTCTCTTTGTGGTGGAGCACGGGCTCTAGGCGCGCAGGCTTCAGTAGTTGTGGCACGCGGGCTCAGTAGTTGTGCCTCGCGGGCTTAGTTGCTCCGTGGCATGTGGGATCTTCCCAGACCAGGGATGGAACCCGTGTCCCCTGCATTGGCAGGCGAATTCTTAATCACTGCGCCACCAGGGAAGTCCCAGGCAGTTTTGTTTTTAACTCACAGTGTCTTTGGTTTCAGTTTGCTTTATAGTATTGTGGTCTTTCCCAACCACTGGTCTGTGAGGTGAGCTCCAGGTGCCTGGCTCCCTGACTCACTCCTCTTCACACACTCCAAGCCTAGTGCCTAGTTCAGGCCTTTCATGGAGGTTTTGTGGTGGAAAGAGTATCTGAGCTGGACCTGGAAGGCTTTTGATTGGTGATCTTAAGGGGTATTGTACTTGTGAGCAAAACCTTAGAATGGCAGGATGCTTCAGGGAACTGAAAGCTAGGTGTGCATTTTGATGGCAGTAAAATGGATTAAGGTGACAGTGGTGTGTCATGAAAAAAAAAGTTAGGGCCAGATGGTGGGACCATACTGAATAGTATACTAAAGGAGTTTGACCTTTAGACTGTAGGCAGAAGGTCTTGAAGCAGTAGAGTGGCTGAGCCAGAGGTATGCTTCAAGTAGCTGTATATAGGATGGATTAGAAAGAACGACTAGAGGCATAACGTAATTAAGGCTAGGTAGAGGATTAAAAAGGTGATTGTAGGGCTTCCCTGGTGGTGCAGTGGTTAAGAATCCGCCTGCCAATGCAGGGGACATGGGTTCGAGCCCTGGCCTGGGAAGATCCCACACGCCACGGAGCAACTAAGCCCACGAGCCACAACTACTGAGCCTCCTCTCTAGAATCCACGAGCCACAACTACTGAAGCCTGTGCACCTAGAGCCTGTGATCTGCAACAGGAGAAGCCCGCGCACCGCAGCGAAGACCCAATGCAGCCAAAAATTAAATAAATAAAGTAAATAATTTTTTTTTAAAAAAGGTGATTGTATAGCATCTTTTTATTGCTTCATAAAGAATGAGCCATTAGAAAAATTTCTTCATTTATATTTATTTTCCTTCTGGAAATAAATACAACAAAAAGAATTCTCTTCAACATGGAGGGATTGTTTGTATTCAATCCATAACATTAGACATTTTTCCTTGCTCGTCTCTCTTTGACTCTTGTAGTCTTATGCAGATGTGTATGTAGTTTGTTAGCTAAGATGAAGGAGACCACAGTGTTTTATGGAACCATCACTTGATAATGTTATCAGCTGCCGTTGACTGATGGGAACTCGGAGAAGGTGGGACTTGAGTTATTGCCAGGAGTTTTGAAGGGATTCAAGGAATAAGTTCTGACCAACCAGGGTTAACACAGCCTTCGTCTGTGTATTTTTCCTTCTAAAGCTGTTCCTTGTAAGCCTCTGGGTGAGTGCAGACAGAGGATATTTATTTGAGACTTTCCAGTGTTCACCTCCTGAAGGCCACCAGTTCATTTTGTAAGACCTTAGATTGGGAACATGCGGTACCAGCCCCTGGCAACCCAGAATGGGCTGCCTGGCCCATTCTGGTGATTTTCCATGTTGGTTGGTGCTGATTTTTGGTCAATGATTTATATTGGGGATTAACTGAGACACTGGTGTCCAAACTTCCTCATTGGCAACAACACTCTGTGACCATTTCAAATGCTCTTTTTCGTGAGCCTTCCTTTACCCCCAATCTAAGCCTTGAACCCCTCTGCCACTCTGGTTCTCCATCCCTCTCATTCAGTTATTCGTTCCGTCAGTGTTTACTTTCTGAGGACCTGCTGTATTCTTGGCACAGGGGGCACAGCGATGAGCGAAAACACAAGGTCTCTGCTCCTCTGGAAATTCCTGTCTTTAGTGGGGGAGGCAGGTGTTCATAATGCAGTCATTCAGATAAATGGAACTTGGCAGCTCTGATGCGTGCCATGATTGAGAGGCGTGGAGAGGGGTAGGGTGACTTGAGTCCGTTCTCATGGGTGAGAGTCCTTCACAGATGTAAGCTCCCTGAAGGCAGAGATGGCATCTCTTTACCCACAGAATCCTAGCATGTTGCTTGTGCCCTGTAGGTGTTGTGGGTGTCTGACTAGTGGGTGACTGGCCAGCTTTGGTAGACCTCCTTTCTTTCCCAGCGTTGCTGGGGTGATGCAGCAGTGTGTGAGAAATGGCTAATTATTAACTCCTCACGTGTCAGTGCATGGTCTCTACTGCCTCCTCTGGCAGTATCCATAGATACAGACGCCCCAGGTCTTCATCAGGACAGGTTCATTCAACATCCCTGTTCTGTAGACCTCTCCCTAGCAGCTGACACTTGGTTCCTGCAGTGTACCCTACACCTGTGCTTTTTGGTTGTTGGCTTTCATATTCTAAGATACTTTTTCCTTTACATGAACCTCAGGTCATACAGAGAGGTCCAGAGCTAGAAAGTATTTTAACACCATCTCGTAGAATCTTGCCCAAGAAAGTCCTTCGTAAATCGCTGTCTCATTGGGCATTGCTGCTGGTGTTGGAGGACAGAATCATGCCTTGTGGTGTTGTCACCTCGTAGAAGACATCTTTCTTTGCTTCTCACTGGGTCATCTTTTTCCAATTTATGCTGATGATTCAGTGTCAAACTGGATTGTAGGGACATAGGAGCCTCTTTTCTGCTCCTGATGACAATTCATTCCATAAACATTGAGCTGGTTGGGAAGGGAAGGCAGAGAAAAGATGAATGTTATTGGCTCTTTTTTTTTTTTTTTTTTTGGCCTCACCACGTGGCTTGTGGGATCTTAGTTCCCCGACCAGGGACTGAACCCCGGGCCCTTGGCAGTGAAAACCCAGAGTCCTAACCACTGGACCACTGGGGAATTCCCTCATTGGTTCTTGTTCTTAAAGACTTTATGATCTGTTTGGAGCCATGACATGTGCTGAAACGATCGAATATAAGGCAGAAAAGATACGAGCCAGCAGTAAAGAGGCCAAGGTCAAGGGCTGTGGATGTTTAATGGGAGGGGACCTGGCCTCTTCCAGCTGGAAAGCTCATGAAGGACAAGGCATTTGAGAGGTAGGCAGAATCCAGACATGCAGCAATGGGCAAGGAGATGCAGGCCATGAAAGCAATTGTGTGTTCAGGTACAGAGCTCAGACAGCTCAGGGTGTTAACAAGGAACAGCCTAATAGTGCCCTTGGGCCAAGTTAAGGCTTGTGAGGGGGTGTGGAAGACCCTATGGCTACAACCATAGCATCAGTGCCTGTTTCATACAGCTTTGGTCTAGCAGTCAGAAGAAACTTGAGTTTTCTTTCTGATTCTCATTATTTTAAGATGGGAAAAACCTGTGGGGGAATCCGCCCATGTCCGTCCCAGCAAAGAGAGGGCCAAGAGAGGTTTCCTTAGAGTACACTAAAGCCCCTTCCCCAGGCCAGAGTATGTGTTAGGCTTCAGACTGGCTGCAGCCAGGGAAGAGGAGGTTTCATTTGTTACTTCTTCCTTTGTGGCTCCCTGACTCCATTCAATTACAAAGTGGCTCTTACACTGTTAAAGCCGAGTGTCTCTGGGCTACAATTTCTAGCCACAGACCCTGCATTTGCTGTGCCTCAAACATGACCTTGAGGCCACATCCCATTACACACAAGCCCACAACAACGTTAACCCGTCTTCTCTCCGGGTAAGGCAAGCACAGCGTGAACTCCCTGTCTTTCTGTTGGAATCTCTCTCTATTGCCCCCTTAGCAGGAAATTTCACAGCAATCTGGGAGGCTGGAAAAGCCAATGATGGGCTCACTTTCAACTGTGTTATGTCATTTAGGAGAAAGGAAAAGGAAAATAAAAACTGGATCGCAGCGCTTAGTGAGGATCACAGTATAAAAGCGACAGGTCAGGCTGTTTGCCTTTGCTGCTGCCTCTTGCCTGTGGGAAAAGCAAAGGCAACTGCAGCTACTGCATCTCAGATTTAAAGAAGTGATAGGGTGTGCGTTTCTAAAGGACAGTCTATGCTGCAGAGAAGCTGTAGTATGATGACACTTAGTGGTGAAGTGTGACATTGCCACTCAGCTCTATAAGCTATTACAGGTATTTATAGAGAAGAATGAAGGAGATGATTCATGGATTCTGTGAATGTAGAACCTGGAGATTCCTGGGCTCAGAAAGAGAAAGTGTGCAGTGGTCAAGGGAGCTTGAGGGTCAGCATGCCTGGTTTTTAGGAGCCCCAGTTTCCTCTGTATATATATTTTAAAATGCTGCTTCCTCTGTCTAAAAGGGTCTTCAGCGTACCCCCTCCATTCTGCCTATCAAAATCAGTCTTATCACTCTAGTTAATGATATGCACACTGAAGGATGCAGGGGTGTTATCATGCCTGCCACTTATTTTGAAATGCAACAACAACAACAAAATAAGATGGCTCAGTGGACGGGTAGAAGAATGGATAGATGGAGTGACATGTGATAAAGCAAATAAAGAAAAAGTGAAGGTAGGATCTGGATGGTGGGTATATAGTGTATATTGTGTTCACTGTGTATGTCGGAAAGTTTTTGTAATGTTGGAGAAAATGTAATCTATCTTTAAAGGCTAGCTTATATTCCAGTACTTTGGGGAAGGCTTTCTAGATTTCTGGAATTATTTGTGGCTGATTACCCACATATGTTACTAGAACCTCTTTCAGTTGCTGTCTGACACGTAGAGCTGATTTCCTCTATCTTAGCCCTTGTTTTGGACAGTGAACTCCTTGTGGGCAGCAGGCTAGGCTGTCTTTATATCCCTGATACACCAGACAGGCATCATGTAAGGCACAGGGAGAGATGGTACCCACATAACTGTAGGAATAGTTTAGGAATGTCATGATTAACTTTAAAGTTAACTTAGTTGACAATAACTTCTGTAATGCAAGGTTTACTGGATCAAGCACCACTGTATGTGTACATGTGTATTTTTTTTGGAAGCGAGAGTTAGAGAAATGAGGGTTAACATTTCTAATAACCAGCATTCTTCGTGGCTGTGAAACAGGACTGTGTTGTATGGACCAGAGCCCCACTGCCAGTTACATTAGTGATGTTTGGTGTCCCTGAGTTCCCTGTCCTTGGTTGGAGAATTCTGTACCTTAGTACCATGATTCAAATCCAAGGCTTTGAACTGTGTGGGCCCACCCCGTTTGGAGGGCCATGCTATAGAAATATAAATAGGGCTTGGAACCTCCTATCAAGGTTGCTAACAAGAATTCATTCAGAACCTAGCAAAATAAGTACAACCCCAAGCACCCAAAAAGATATTCCAAAATCATTTGGAATGACATACTTGTTTCCTTAAAGGGTAAGCATATTATAATTCTGGGAAGATTTAGAATTGAATGTAGAAGTTTTTAATATAATCATAGCCATAGTGTTAATATTTTTTATTTAAAGGATTTGTGCATGTGAGTACTTCAGTATGCATATTTAAAATAATTTGGCCCACATAACAGGTTAGCCTGTATTTCCAATTTAAAATATGCAATAAAGTAACAGACTTAGACTTGATTTTAGGGAAGGTTGACGTCTTACCTAGATTTCTAAGCAGTATTGGGGCACTTAAGAGAATTTATTAGGTTTCTAAGAGTTGTTTAAGGGGAGGTTTTGTAAGTTAAATCGAACAATTCTAATATTTAAAAGAATTAAATAAATTATAGGTTATAAATACATAGTTTAAATGTTTGAAGGAGTTTAACTAGGTTTGTAAAATGGACCAAACATTAATCCAATGGCCCTTTGAAAGTGATTATAAAAATTATAGGATCTGTAAGTTGAACTGAAAACTTAAAAGATGAACCAGGGCATTTAAGGTTTTTTTAAAAATAACTAAACAAATGAAATAAACATTTCTAAAGCCAGGTAAACCTGACTGATGTTTTCTGTGCACAAAACCACCCTTATCGTCATTAAAAAAATTCACAAAAAATAAAGTGATTAACACTCTGCTTTGAATTCACGGTAGATGCTTAGTGTTAGTGGAATTTGAATTTATATTTGAATCAACAATATTCCTATGGCAAGGCAAGAAGAAACACATAGCAGCTTCAAGTTAATTACTCTTCATGGCTTGAAACATGGTATGAAAGAAAGAACACAGGCTTTTAAAAGAAAGGTAATCTTGCTCATGTAAAGAACCAGGGACATGAGAGTCATGACCAGCTTTCCATGAAATGATGTAGCGTAGTGCTCAGCACATAGTAGATGCTCAGTGAGGCCTTCTTGTAGAAGTAGTGATCTTTAGAAGCATTTTAATCAAATTATGAGTTGCCATTGTTTATGCCACTGCATAAACCACAGGGTGCACAGTCAAACGTGGCTGTCCTAGGTACTGATCTCATTCATTCAACCAAATGCAATAAGAAATTAAAAACTGGTGATATAGGTTATATGCCACTTGTATCAAGCTATTCTGTCTGCTTTCCTAGAAAATAAGCAGACGGGGGGGCAGGAGACGTTTTTCCCATCTGGACAAGGTTCAGATGAAATTGCATGTAATTCAGAGCCCTGGATTTATTTCGTCCTGGCCACTCAGCTCTGAACAGGGTGCACAGTGAGGCCCTGAGCTGGAGGATGCTTGGCTCCGTTGCAGACATTGTCATTTAGGTCTGGCTTCTGGTAATTAGGCACTCCTAGCTGGGCTCTGCTGTCAGCCAGCCTTTGAGACAAATTGCAAAATCTGTACAACCATCTGAGAGATGGAGAAGTAGACCCGATGACACTACAGGGGATATATTGGTAGTTCTCAAAAGTTGAAAGAGAATGCTTTGAGAAGCAATCCTCAAAACTGAATTTAGAGGTCCTTTTCCTGTGGTTAAAGGGTAAGTTCAGTCACAGAATCAGGATCTGAGATTCAAAGACTGGAATGATAGGCTTAATCTAATAAGATGAAATGTGATAGAAATACACACAACATTTTGTATTTGGATCTGAAAATCCCAACTACGCATGAAAAGACTGGGAACAGGGGTAGGGATATATCTGAGAATTAGGCCATATGAAAAAGACCTAAGAGTTCAAATTGACATCAGTTGACGGTTTATTGTGATCCCCCCAAATCTAGTGCAGTGTTAGGCTTCATTAACAGAGGTGGAGTATTTAGGACCAGGGAGGTGACTACAGTTCTGGCCTCCAGGCTATGAAAGGAAACTAGACAAAGGATGGTCACAGGATGGATATGGGAGTGTTCCAAAGCTTATCACAGATAACAAAGGAACAGGAAAGGTTTAGCCTGGATACAACTGCAGGAGGACCTGAAAGCTGTCAGTAATATCTGAAAGGCAGTCATGTGCATTAAGAACTATCCTTGGGGGCTTCCCTGGTGGCTCAGTGGTTGAGAATCTGCCTGCCAATGCAGGGGACATGGGTTCGAGCCCTGGTCTGGGAAGATCCCACATGCCGCGGAGCAAATGGGCCCGTGAGCCACAATTAACTGAGCCTGCACGTTTGGAGCCTGTGCTCCGCAACAAGAGAGGCCACGATAGAGGCCCGTGCACCGCGATGAAGAGTGGCCCCCACTTGCCGCAACTAGAGAAAGCCCTCGCACAGAAACGAAGACCCAGCACAGCCATAAAAATAAAAATAAATAAATAAAAATAAATTTTAAAAAAAAGCAAAAAAAAAGAACTAGACTTGCTCTTATTAAGGGGAATAAAAAGAATCTGGGGATGAAAGTTACAGGAAGCCTCAGATAAGGAGGGTCTTTTAATTCTTCAGTATATTTTAAGATAGAATGGGCTACTTCCTTAATTCTAGAAGTGCTGGCTTACATTAAGGACTTAGACTTTTAGGTGTAGGAAAGGATGACTCAGAAGTACTTCCCAGTCCCAAGATTCCACGATTCCCTTGCCTTCCAGTGACAACCGTATCCTGCACGGTCCTAACACGGGCAGATGGAGAACAGAGCCATAATTACAGGAATGTTCTAGGCAGCGATGGGAGAGGTTTTAGAATTCTCAGGCAAGATTCCCATAAAGACACTCTCACCAGGGCCGCCAGTTCTTTACTCTGCTGGGGAGGTCTGGGGCTTGTGGTACTCTCTGTCACCAGAGGCTGTGTTAGTTCCTCATTTATTCTTTCTGTGTGCCCAGCGTTGTGCTGCGTGCTGGGGAGACCTTGGGGAACAAGACAGAATCTCTTGCTGTCTTCAGCTATGCAGTATATGTGGGGAGTAAGACAGCAAACACAAATTAGACCACTGGATATACCGTGATGATTATAGTGGCAGTTTGGACCCACGTGTCCCGTATGAGTGCATTTATATTTCATGTAGTATTAGTAATACATTTCCCCACTTGGCTTTGGGGGTGTAGTTTCCCATTATATTATAGTTCAGGTCGTCTCTTTGAGATTTCTCAGTCTCTTGGAGTAGGGACCGGGGATATTTGTTTATACTTTAAGGCGTTTTCTTTCCCCCAGAGGTAATAAAGCTTGGAAAAGGTCGAGTCTTCTTTTTTTTTTTTTTTTTTTTTTTTTGGCGCTGATGGTTTTGTGTACAGTTTGTTACTGGCACAGTGACCACGTTTAGGGGGGTGTCTGTCTTCATACTGTAGCTTCTTTTCGTTGTGTTTCTGTGGCCAGAGCAGTTCATCCTCTCGTGGCTCTAATGACTCTAACTGGAGTTAACTCAGTAGAAACCTGGGTGAGAAGGAATATGAAAAATAAGACTGGAACAGAACCAGGTCTGTATACTCCCGCACTAGTCCTTGTATTTGTTTTTTATACAAGTGACCATCCGTTTAGGGACAAGCATGCAAACACAAAGGCACATTTTTAAAAGGCACATTTCTCTCCTCAATTGCTGACTGTAGTTCATAATTAAATTCCCTTCATCCTAATTTCTCCTAGGAAATATTGTTTGCAAAAAATTGTCCTTTTTGCTTTTCTAGCATTAATAAACTTACAGGTGCAACAAAAATTCCTGATTCTGAATTCTATTCTTAGCTTTTCAGAGGCTTCCCCCTCCCCCCGCCCCGCCCCAAAGTAACCTACTTTATTGTAAATTCTTCTTTCTTTCAGGTAGGAATGAATTGATAGCCAGATACATCAAACTCAGGACAGGGAAGACGAGGACCAGAAAACAGGTAAAACAACCGACCTGGAAATTGTGCATGTTAGCGAATGGCCCAAGGAGGCATTTTGGCTGCAGTGGCTGTCTGTGCTTTGGCTCCTAGGAGCCCCCGATTGGAGTTCCCTGTAAGGACGTCAGTGTTGTAGGTGTTTGAAATTGGCTCAGTTTTCACTGTTCATCATTTCAGTGACCTTTTATTATGTGGTCTCTGGAGTTCCTTCTATACACATATGGGAAAGTTTCACTGCTAAGGACAGTGTATGAACTGTTCCTGTACTGTATTGTAAAACTTAAATTTCTTCCGGAAACTGTGCATCTGCAAACATTGCAAAAGCTGCAGGTGCAGGTATACTTTGCAAGTCATGAAATTTTGAGATTTTGCGCATTGTAAAATCCTGGAACAATTACATATTAGTCATCATTTCAATGAAAAAGTAACACTAACAGCCATGAGTATTGGCTGGAATATAAGGCTGAATGATGTGCGTCCAGGGAACTGTTGCTCCTTAAGCTATGGCTTTTTGTCAGTAGCTGCTGTGACTGAAATGAAGTTACAATACCTTTGTGCAGAGCAGGGTCAGGAATTTTCCTCTGCCCTCTGTCAGCGTTCTGGCGCTCCTCGTTCCTTCTGATGTAAAGCAGCCCAAATGTCTGACCCAGTTCAGAACTGGAACGGATGAGAAATTAGTGTTTAACAAAAAACAGAAAAAGAAAGAAATGGAAGGGGGGAAAACCATCAAACCAACCTCATGGGTGAGTTGTTAACAGAAAAAAAAATATATGTATATTTTAATGTTGACCTATGCTGACCGAAATGGCATGAATTTTAAAAACTATAATCAAACCAAAAGGCGAGCTCAACTGTGGTCTCGTTAAGCCTGAGCAGCAGATTCCAGTCCTCTGCTCAGTGATAAGTTGTTTTCCTGAGTGTTTATGACGGGGAGAGCTTTCCCCAGGAACGCTCCTGTGCCCCAGCCGGAAGCCCACTGCTGAGTCAGCACAGAGGCAGGTGGCCTCCTGCCAGTGCTCAGAGGCAGGGCATTGTCTGTTCGGTGGATATTCCCCCCACTGTGGCCCTCAGCAAGTCAGAGAATCACATCAGAACAAAATTCTGGTGAAAACAAGTGAAAGCAGGAGCAGGATGGAGAGGTGAAGAGGATGGGGGAGTTCCTGCTTCTCCGTACTTTAAAAAAAGAAAAATGCAGAAGCAAATTGAAACTCGAAGACAAAGTTAGAGATAAGAGGTTCATTTGTTACCATAAATCCTGTTTTTAGGGTGGCTAGAGTGTTTGAAATCAAGTAATGGCCTCACAGTCGCTGAACTTCTAAATGGGAGGTTCTAAATTTCTGAAACAGACAAAATCTAATTCCCAGCATACTGAAAGTGCTGGACCTGGGCTGTCTGCTGGTCTGTGAGCTCTGGTCATGTGCCCAACCCCTTCACTGGGGGGACACTTCTAAATTTAACCAAGTCCCACTGAAAGAGATGCAAATTTGTTTACCCAGTGGAATCATTGTGTTTCAGAAGCCGGGCTTGGCTTGGTTTCCATACCCCGGCATCCTGGGGATGTTTTTAGGCGGCAGTTGGTGATACCTCTCCAATGTGAATTTGTTGTTCAGCAAATCCGTGTGGTTTTTCAACCCAGATTTTTAACAGGATGGCTGGCTGGCTGTATTCACACTTTTCGCTCTGTAATAATATGCAAATCCACTTGGCGCCCAGTCAATACCCAAAAGAGTGGAAGGATTAAAGATATTTATAAGGGGGGAAAAAAAAAAAGCTCTGCTAACTGGGTCTTTCCATTTCTCTTTGAGATCTAATTTACATGTCAGTATTATTTTAACATTTGCTACAGAATCCAGAGCTCTTAATGAGATCAGAATACAACCTACAGCTTCAGCTTTTTGATTCTGCGGAATGTGCTAATTTATGGATAGTCTCTTCTAAATTGAGAAAAAGGGATTTTCCCTCCTGATACTGAGAAGCTATAAATATTTTCATTTACCTCTACTCCCACCTTTTTAATTTTATAAAGAAAACAACCCCACTCTCCCCCTCTCATCCCGTGCCCGTGATTTCTCCTGGGTGAGAAAACTAAGATTAGCTTCAACTTTCATCCTGACTCCAGTCACTGCAGTGATGACCCAGTCTGAAAAGCTTAGAGCAGCGCTGGGGGCTTGGTGTCTGGCTGGGACTGTGTATTCCTAACTGCAGAGCTTTGTTGAGATGCAAATAACCTTCCCCCACCCCCCCACCCCGAAACCCTCCCAAGGAGTAGCGATTTTATATTTGATTTCCTTTTTTTGTTTTGTTTTGTTTTGTTTTGTTTCCCCTCATAAACCCGAACAATGTAGGTGTCTAGTCATATACAGGTCTTAGCAAGAAAGAAAGTTCGAGAAATTCAAGCCGCCATTAAGGTACGTCTGGCTTGCCCAGTTGTAGGGGGCTTTTCATCTCCATGGTTACAGGCTTTTCCTTTGTTTTCCTCCCTTCCCCTACCCTGCAGGTGTCTAGTCACATTCAGGTTCTTGCCAGAAGGAAATCTCGTGATTTTCATTCCAAGCTAAAGGTATGCGCTTTCCTGCTTTTTGGCTTGTGGTTGCTATGCATCTCACTTCCTGTTTTCCATGGTGACTGGTGAATGCCTGGTGCTGGGATTCTGGTAACCTAGTTTCCTTGCATGTGAGAGCTGTTTACATTTCTTTGTGTCTAATCTCTCTGTTTCTGTACTAGCCTCACATTAAGCTCAGAGAGAGAGAGAGTGTGTGTGTGTTTGTGTGTGTGTGTGTGTGTGTGTGTGTGTCCCTAATAACAATGCAAATGCAGCAGAGAGCTGGTCTTGATAACTTTTCAGCACAGAAACATGATTTTTTTTTAACCCTTCAAATATCCACCAAGCAGCCCTGAGCTAGGAGAGGGGAAAAAAGTCAAAGAGATGCAAAGTTGGTGTAGAAATTATAAATGAATCATTTCCAAGTGGCCATCGTGAAATTACTTTGAAAAAATTCAGAAATTATTTTAATTTGTGCTTTTGATGTATTTTCAGTACTTATGAAAAATACATCTTCTTCATGTAATTTTTCATGTGTTCTTCCAACAGAGAGTATTTTCTGCCAGATTTCTTCCACATTGCTTAATGTTTTTTAAGTGTGTGGCTTTGTTAATTAGAAAAGAAATTTGAGGTGAGGGCTTAAAAAAAGATAGGTCTTAGAGATGGGAAAGCTCTTGATTAAATCCATGTTTGCAATTCCGTTTATACTTGAGTTTATTATTTTTTTTGTACATGTGCCTCATTTTCCGGTCTTTTAAAAAAACAGAGACATGGACGATTTAAAAATGCAAGTTCTCCCTATTTTCTCCCCTTCCAAAATTTGCAGTAAAGCATACATGACTTTTTTTCCTCCATAATGCCCTATTTGAGAAATGCAAAGGGATTATAGTTTGCATGGAGGAGCTTTACTTTATAATAAAAATGCGTCTGTAGTCCATATTGTTGTCTTTCCCACATGCCTGTTTTTGCTTCTGTTCTGATTTTTTCCCCCATACATTAAGTAAATTTGTGTTTTTGTTCTAAACTAAAGAACAAAGTGTAATTTCACAGCCCCAAGTGGCGAACACTGGGACCCTTCCCAAAGGCCTCCAACATTTTTTGTGCAAACAGAGCTGACTGTGGAATAGGTCTAGCGACCAGGAAGGCGCATTTGGGGTGCCCTCTGCAGTGGGCAGCATGCTGGCTCGCTCGCTCGCACATGTGGCTGATGGTGGCTGGCTTTTAGTTGCACTGGCTGAGCAGTTGGAAGACTAAAATAACTTCGTAGCTCCTGCTTTTTAACCAAAGGTGCAGTCCTTTCTATGTGGATGTAACTACCCCAGTGTTTGCTCAAGTTCTCACTCTGTTTCTAGTTTCTCTAACGGATTAATGATGTACAAAGAAGTTTACAGACATCAGTTTTGTGTTTCCATCTGTGATGTTATGAATTGCTCTATTTCTGCACTGTGTGGTTCCTGTATGCTCACCAGGGCACATGGCCCTGGACCGAACGCCCTGTAAATGGTGGGTAAAACTCTCCCGGTCCGAGGGGATCCCTATGGGATTCCACAAGCACTCTTTTTCTCTCTTGGTGACTTTACAAATCTTCCTCAGTGGAAACAGTTTTGCCATTACCTTATACATACACATACATACGAACACACAGTCATATTTGTGTTTGTTCTTAAAAAAAGACTTCCCCCCACTTTCAGCTGGCCCTGGACCACTCTCCTCTGGGGCAGGCACGAAGAAGAGGCAGAAACGGAGGCAGTGGGGTAGCAACTGGCTCGGCATTTCATCTCCAAGAACCACCTCCATCCTCTTACAGTTCCTTTCCTTCCTCCCTACCTCATTATTCTTGGAAAAATGGAGGCCTTTGTTCTTCCCATCAGCTAATACCAGTCGAGTGTTCCAGGCATGGCGCTTATCACAGTGGGCAGTTAACAACCAATCCTCTATTCACAGAGCTGGCCGTGGAAATGGGAATGTGAAATATAGGGCACTGTAGGATAAGTGTTCGCAGAAAGAGCCAAAGTTAAATGTGTAGGCAATCCCAGAGGTGAGCTGTATGGACACTGTGCTGCTGAGTTTGGGAATGAAAGACAGGAGTTAGTGCAGTGCAGAGCCTCTTGTGTGTTCTCTCATGTAAGCTCACTACAAAGTGAGTTCCATTCTTCGGATTTTGAGGAGTAATATTTAGGAAACCAGGGATCCAAAGGTTTAATTAACTCACCAAAAGCCATCCAGCATAGGAAGTGGCGAAGTCAGGATTTGAACTTTCTGAATCCTAAACCACTGCTCTTCCAGACAGGGTTTCCTGTAGCGGAGGCTGAAGTGGATTTCAAGCGGCAGGCTTCTCATCAGTACACACTGTAGATAACCTGTCACCACCCCTCACGCCCCTTTGGACCTGGGCGTGCAGGCCTTGCTTCCCACAGTCCCTCAGCCACTACATTTTAGAAGTAAGATGATTTTTAAACTTTGAGCCATTGGTCAAGATGTGGGCCTAATTTGGGATTGATGGTCATCAGTATCTCGGGGTGATGTGTTCCTAGCTGCAGAGCTGCTGCGTCCCCACTCGGAGGGAGTTAGGACAGTTGAGGAGAATAAGGCTGGCTGCCACCTGCCTGCAGAGGTGCTGCTGCCTTCACCTCCCACAGGCATTTTATGTTAAAGACGCCCTCCTTAACCTTCCTACCAGCCATTCCCAGGAAACGGGCTCGGGCCTCTTGGCCTGGTAGGAGGATAGAACTCCTCGCTCTGTCTGCACTTTCTTGTTCAGCTCTGGAGTCTAACACCCTCGGGAGGCAGCTATGAGCATCCTCGCCGAGTTCCTTGTGGGGTCAGGCTGATAGCCTCTGGCTTCTTGGCCTCCCACACTGGCTAATGAGATAAACTCACTACAGAAGTTGAAGTCATCCCAGTAGACAGCAAGGATAGCTTCTGAGCAGGGGTAGGGGTGGCAGGAAGTATCCAGACTCACAACAGGTGCCGTGCTTTGTCTGAGACGATGCAGCAAGACTTCCTGGAGGAGATAGCTATTGACTGGCCATCTCCAGACCTGTCCTTGCCGTGCCTTTCCAGCCGGGCTTCTCGCCATTTCTCCACATACTCTGAAGTCAAAGGATTTCTGTTCTCTGGGGTGGACAGAGGCCTGTGGCCCTCCTGTGAAGACTGAAGCCAAGTTTCATTTCCCTGTCCTCCCTCGGAGTTTGAAAAAGTGGTTTGCTCACACCTGGGGCCAGGGCCAGGGCCAGGTGTGGCTTCCGAGGGAACCCTCGTGCCTGTGAGCCTCTCTTCACTTTCCCGGGAAGGGTGCAGGAGAATTCTTGAGGCTAGTGGTTTTCCAGCCTTTTTTAAGCAGCAAAACTCACATTTCAGATTGAAATCTTACTTGAAATTTTCCATATATAAAAGAGTAAAAGCTGTTTTATTTAAAGCTCACACTCTCTCATCCTTAGCAGTGGCCTCTTTGGCTGGTTCTGTTGAATAAGGTTTGAAAACCCACACTGCTTTAGGCAGAAGGAAAAGGAAATGCCCGCCTCTCAGCCGTGCCTCCGGCCTTTATGGGACAGCTTGGGGGTCCCACTTAAAGCCCACATTTTCTAAGTTCCGTAGCCTGTTCTGCCATATCCTTCTGAAGAAAACAGGCTCGAGAGACTGGTTATTCTCATGTCATGGTTGTGGATGAGTCATCCTAACTACAGAAGTCACGCTCTTGAAAATCTGTTAGGATGAGTTTCAAAGGTCAGCTTTATGCTTCTGCTAAGTGCATTGGTTCTCAAAGTGCTTGTTTGTGAGCCAGATCACCCCAAAATGTGTGGATTTTAATTTTTGTTTAAAACAAAATTGTTTTAGTAAAAGTTTAAGATTTCCGTGTAGATTTGAACTTTAAAAGTGCAGAAATGATTACTTAATTCAGTCCAGTAATGGTTCCATTGAGAAGCCATGTGTTCTAGACCCTTTAGTAGATGTTGGGCATGGAAAGTTGAATACACAAGAGTCTCTGTTTTGGGGGAACACTCATTCTTTCTGTTATTTTTGGCCACATTTGGGGAAAATACAAGATTCCCTGTGGATTGTCCCCAGCTAGGGGGCTCTGCAGTAGAAATTTAACAGAGCAGTGCAAAGACCACGCAGTGAAAAGAACGATTAATTCCGAGTGTAGGGGAATTAAAGAAGCCCCGTGGAGGGGGTTCCATTAGAACTAAGCGTAGAGGAAGGTAGAGAATTTCCACAGATAATGGGGGTGGGGGGTTTGGGGGAACCATGAAGAACACCATCTAGCTGGAGGCATGGAATGAGGAATGAGGCTGGAGGAGGGAGGTTCATCTGAGGAGCGCGGGGAGCACGCAGGGGTCGTTCACAGTTATGCTTTGGAAAGATCTCTCCAACCATTTTTAGAGGATAGCGAGGAGTGAGGCCAAGCTGGAGGCAGGGAGGCTAATTCAGGGGCTGCTCTAAGAGGCCAAGGGAGAAAGATGTGGGCCTGGACCAGGGGCCGACCAAGCACCCCTGGGGCCGTGCTCCGTGGCTCTTATCCATCCTTATTGTCGTCCTCGGCTGGTCCCCACTCCACTCCAGTCTGATTGCTGCATACTCTTTCTTGCTCATTGTTTTTAAAGAGTGAATTATATTAAAAAGTTCTATTCTTATTAAGTCTGAAAACTGTACACTGAAACTTTTCAAAGGCAGCATTTAAAACTTAGGTTATTAAAGACCGGGTTCTCTTAAAGTAATGGCCATTAACTGAGAGTGTACATCAAAATTAACTATGAAGTTTTTGTTGCTAAATTTTAAATACAACAAAAAGTTAATAAGTACAGAGAATGACATATTAAGCATTCATGTTTGTGCTATCCAGAAATGATTATTTTCATTATATTTCCTTTAAGGTTTTTTTTTTTTTTTAACTGAAAGAAATCAAATGGCAAAACATTCTTACTTTTTCTAATTTCCTCTACCTACTGTCTTTCCTCAACCAATCTCAGCCCCCCACCATCAGTGTCTTTCCTTGCCGTTTAGTATTTCCCTGAGAAAATCAAATCCAGTGAAAACTATCTCTTCTCCTTTGGCCCTTATCCTAAAACTAATCTAGATTTTTACCCATTGTCTACTATGAACTTGTGCTAAAGCCATTGGCACCAACCTGAGACCTCTTCTCTATAGTTTATCCTGGCCTGAGCTAGGATAGACTTGGCCAACAATTTGGGATGGCCTTGGACACAGACTGCAAGCACAGGAGAGAGATGCGAGGGGCAAGAAAAACTAGGGGATAGCTGAAGACGTCAAGGAACGATGTGAGGAGACCAAGAGCCGTGAGCAGGGAGACTGGGGCAGTAGGGGAAAGGGTGACGGGGCCAGCAGAGTGCAGGTGAGATTCAGAAGCCCTAAGATGGATTGGAACCGCAAGGCATTTGTGGCCAGAGTGCCAGAATATTGGACATCAAATATATACTTTTTTTTTTTTTTTTAATTTTCTTGACTAAAATGTCTAAAAGACAAGTCAGAGTGTGATAACCGCTGGTCTAGAAGAGAGTCATTTCTCAGTGATGGGAGGACCACATGTTTGGCCCCTGCCCAGGAATGATCCTTTTGGCCCACCACTCTTCAGTTGCCTGGTTCTAGTTATAAAGTAGAAGATGGATCCGTGCAATTACAGCATGCAGGTGGCTTATGGGTCTATGGAACATGCACTGAGGAATTCCACAGATACTGACTCAGAAATCTCCCTTGGACCTTGTGTCACCAGCTGGGTCTACAGCAGTGTTACCCATGCCGGTTTCATGTGTGACCTTCCATCTCCCCCTCTCCCCTAGTTTATCCCCTCATTGGAATCTGTGATTGAGCAGTGAGAGACAGCAGCCTGTCTGAGAAGACTTTGTGTGGTACAGTCTGAGGCCTGGCCTGCAACTTTAGAAATGATTCTCTACTTTGAATTATTTCACTCACCATTAATTCATCAAAAGGTCATTAACTGTTTTTGTTTTTTTTTTAAGCTCCAGGGATTTATTATCCCAGCTTGTAGAAAGACTGCAGAAATGTTCTCCGTGCGCTATAAACAGTCTCTTCTTTCCTACTCAGAGTTCCTACTTAGAGTTTCCTGCTCAGAGTCTCTATATGTTCGTTTGTCCTGGGAGGTTGTCCAGTCCCTGCCCAGAGGCCTCCTTTCCCTGATAGCAGCAAAGAGGCGGTCCTTTATTTGCTGGCTTCAGAGGCTTGTGAGAGCCGCAGCCAAGCTCTGCAGGCCACCACCACACTGTGGACTGTCCTCATCTTTGTGGACTGTCCTCATCTTCCCCTGAAGGTGGACCAGGCCACTTCTGGTTTGGGGTGTGTTTTGGTGAGTGCATGAGTCCAGACAGCGCTAAGAGTAAAGGAAGTCTTTGTTCTGCCCTAACCTCAGCAGGAATACATCTTAGGCAATAGACGTTTTCATGTCAAGCTCTGGATTGTATTGAAGAAAAGCCTGTACTTGCTGACATTGCATCATCCCAGTAGAGCAGAAAGAAGCCTGAGCTTCCCTGATTGTGTCCAGTCGTTGGTGACTAATTTACGAGCTCCATGTGCTCCCCGGGGCCATTTTCTTCATTCTCGCCCTGGTGGCCTTTGTGATTTGATTTCTGAGCAGGCCATTCTTTCCAACCTGCCATTCCTTCCAGTAAGCAGAGAGCTTAAAGTTCAAATTGTTGATTTAATTCTCTTGAGGAGTTCAAGAACTTTGCTGGGGGCTTTGCTGCGTCTACACTGCTGAATCCTGGCCGTGTCACCACTGATTCTATCCAGGAATGGGCCTGTCCACAGGGAAGACACGCTACACTTCATCCAGTGGTGCTCCCCATGGCCCTCTGAGCCACTTTGCTCGTTCAGGCGTTGACTGTCAGCAGTACACAAGGCAAAAGAAGCCCGAAACAACCACCTCCTTTGTCTCAGCGCCAGCACCAAGACACTTGGCCTTGCTGCAGGATTTGGGAAATGATACACCGCCTTTCCTGGCATCTCCCAATCTTCAAGGGGTTCTTTTGCATTCATGACATGTACTCTTTCTCCTCAGCAATATTTTCATTACCTTGTTTTTAATTTAACTGGGTTAAAACCAAGACTGGAGGCAGTTAATTTCTTGTGCTTGGATGTGATGGAATTAGAACCTCTCATCAACGGTGTGATGATACAGAGCTTACAGTGTAAAACTAGGGGACTGAATACATTTACCTTTCTATGTCAGCGGAGCCAGGTCTGGATTTTCTCTTTAAGGGCAACAGAAACAGCCTCATTCTACATTTTTATCCCTTCCTAGGGAAATCCCATTGTTAACTGGCCTCCAATATAGACAGTGCTCAATCACATTGAGCTCAGAGATTATGTACTCAGGACCAGGGATCCTAAGCATTTCAGCTCTCGAGCGACTTGAGCCTGGATGGTCGGTCATGTGGGCCCCATAGATGGCACGTCCACAGAATGGCAAGGCTGTGGGCACTGTATGCTCAGAGTGGTTGATGCAGTTCTCAAAGCACCCCTGAAGGTGGGTGTTGTCCTCACTTTGCAAGTGAGGATGCAGAGGCTTGCAGTGGCTAAGGGGCTCACCCAGGGTCACAAGTCTGAATTGGATCCCAGGGCTATCTGGCACCACAGCCCAAGCCCTCCACGTGTTGTCATGCTGCCTCCTTACAGGGTGCTCGCTGGTGGAGGATGAGGGCTCAGTGCCCTAACTCGAGATGCTTTTGCATTGTCTCCCTCATCCGAGCCCTATTTTCATTGTGTCTGCCTGTTTGAATGAAACAGAGAAGATGAGTGGTGGGAGCTGGTACTTTCTGGCTTTTCAAGGGAGATTTGCCTCCTGCCTCTTACTGTCCCTCACGGGGAAAGGGGCTAAAGTTAGTGGGTGCCTTCTCCCCAACACCCAGACCTGGCATTAACAGGCCTAAATCCCAGGCTTCCTGGTAGAGAGTCATCAGGCACACCTACAAATCACAGATCCTTGTCTGCAATCCTTTATGATGCTGAGCCCCACACGAGAATTAAAGGAAACACTATTGACAATTATAAAATACTAAATATAGAACAGTACATTTAAAAATGGACAATGGTAAAAGCCTTGAAAAATTTTTCTTTGATGTGAATGGAGTTTTTGGCATTTGGAAATACAATAAGATGAATTAATTGCTACTCATTACATGGCAAGTCAGGGGAAGCATGAATGGGCCTTCTCTCCTTGGCATTAGCCATTGCCCGCCCGAAATAGGCCCTTTTGTATTTACTCCTGCTTTCTCTAATAATAAGCAAATTAGAGATCATGGCTAGAAAAATTCAAGTGCCCTCCATCCTTTCTCCAAGCCATCATAGACTCTTATGATGTTTATCTGCTTAAGGGCTACTGCTAATAATTGCAGAGGTCATGTGAATACACATAGTGCAAGATTAGAAACAACATCTGCAAAATTACTTCTTAGGAAAGTATTCTGTTTTATCTTTTTCTGAAAAAGTGATTTTGCAAGCAAATTGCTATCTTTCCTCTCATGTGCTATATTTTTATATTGCTGAGAGAAGTATATTTGGAGAAAAACACTTAATAGCTATCAAAAGTTTTTGAATCCATGGTCTTTTATTTTTGACTGTACATATTTTTCCTGATGTATTGGTGGACTTCCATATGAAGAAATTAGATTGGAGTCTTTAAATTCTGAAATGATGGCCCCTGAATAAGCAGGAGTATATTGATTTAGTATGCTGTTCATTCAGATTTCATATGTAGCCACTATAATATAGTACATGCAAGCGTGTGCCATTTTATATTATCTTTAAAATGTGTTTATGGTTAATGCCTAAAAATTATGAGATAATTGATTCCCCAGAATATTTAAAAGCTGAGAAAACAGAGGGGGGAACAAGGGTCCCCTACTTTCCAGAGACTGATTCATAAAATGTCCTTGAGTTTGAAGGGCGCACCACTCCAGCAATGTGCGTCTGTGATAGGCTGCCTTCCTGTCATGGATATTACATGAAGACATTTTCCAAACATTGTGTACATTTCAGCAGCAAGAGGAAGGTAGTCAGCTGATCCCAGAGTTGTAGTGGCAGCCTTGCTCTGCTTCATGAAATATGAAAGCCTGTTTACTTAGTAACAATAACAGTTTGAAAGGCTTCAGGCTGAGAAGTTTATGTCTGCCATGGCCTGCTGGACCCCGCATGGCAGAGGTAGTGAGGCCGTTGACAGCGCGGTATGCCAGGAATGGGGCAGGAAGAGAGTCGAGTGGGTACTGAGACGTGCACCCTGCCTTGGAGTGCTTCGTCTGCCCTCAGTCTCAGGTCACATGGGCTGTTTGTTCTTAGCACTCCATCAACAGTCTTACACCCATGTTTCCTGCTCCATAAATATTTTCCACATTCCAGGTTGTGGGCTTGAGTTTGGGTTTGGTTGGATAAGGGAGATATGCCTTTTCTTTCCCCACTTTGGCTTTTTATGGCCTCATTGTTTATAATCTTAGGAATAGATGGGCTTAAAATCAGTAAAAAGGAGTGAATATGAAGTTGTCCAAGCTTCTTCCTAGGACACGTTTTTCCTCGTGCATGCTCGTATGTACACATGCATACACTCAGTATTTCCTGTAATCTAAGACATCATAGACGATAACTCAGTATTGACTTAATAACAGTTTTTCAAGATAAAACAATGTGCTCACCCTTTGTAAATCTCTTCCACATCTCAGAAATATTAGTGTGAAAACATCTTAGAATAAAATTAATGTGGTGTACAAATGTAGCATGTATTTTTTATTTTACTTAAGCTACTGTTGTTTGGATGGATTAGCGACCCCCCCCACCCCCCTTTATTCTGGGGGTGGGTGGTGATGATAGAGTGGAATGTTTAAAAGTCCAGGATATTAGACTAGAATGACACAGAGAAGCCATTTACTCAGGTCTGACACTGAGAGTTATAATTTCTTCAAAGCCAGGCAGGTATCTCTACGCTGAAAATGACAATTTAGAGATCCTTCCGTTGAAATCTCTCAGCTCGGTGTCCTTCTGTACTCCCATTTCAGGATAAGTAGGCCCACAGCCAGTCTCTCAGTTCTGATTTCGAGATCTCCCTGGTGGTGCTTATTATCTGCAGGGTTACTTTAGATTTTAAACAAAAAATTTTAATCTTAATTTTCCATCGTATATCATAGATAGAGGGGAGATATTATAAAATTAAATGAGTATGCCGAATGTCACCACTACAAAAAGTGGGAAATATCTGGTGTAGACATTTTAGTCCATCTGTAGAAAATTGCCTATTCTCAAATAGGTAGGTCAAGTGCAGAAAGGACCTCTACTTGAGATAAAATTTCCTCTCTGCACTTGGCTTTCTCTCTATTAGGACAGGTGGCCAAGAACTGCCCAAATTTTAACATCCTGCTGTCTTTTCACTAGTGGTTTTTCAGCTATATGTATTAAGATGTATTTGCTTATAATGGATGTCAAACTATAAATACTTTTAGAGTCAGAAGACCTTGAGAAAATAAAGTACAACTCTTTCCTTTGTAGTTGAAGAAAATTAGAGTGTTAGGTGATTTGCCCAAGGTAATACAGCCCATTAATGTCAGGTGGAGGGCAGGTTTGGAACCAGGTCTCCAGACTCCCCAGCACGTACGCCTTTTACTGGCATAGAGCAAGTTGGTGTGCTCGAAGCAATTGATTTGCTCTTCTGCTTCTGAACTTCCGTTTTCATTTGGGTACCTGGTGGAATGCTGGGTAATAAGAGAGTCAAACCTGACTTTATTTAACAAAAGAAAAAGACCGTATTCTGAAGTGTCTGGAGCTATGTGACATAAACAGCAAAGGTGATGACTTTTCTCCTTTCCTCATTGACTGATTACCCTGTTAGAAAAGAAAAGTATCAAACTTCCGTGAACGTTTTGAAGAACTTTTCAATCAGCCTAGCAGAGGGAAACATCTCAAGCAACTCTAATAGAGTAAGAGTGGGTTGTGGAGATGTAGGTACTTATTTCCATGTGGACCTGGACTTAATGATTCCTGGTCACTGCACCCAAGTGTGCACAAACGCACTCTGTATTTGGGCAAGCAGAACCGCCCCTGTCATCAGCATTTCATAAACACAGAAGTCTCAGGTCTGAGAGAGGCCCCATGATGTACTTTTGGAATAGAGCCAAGCCCACAGCTCTTTTGTAGTTTTTCCGCACAGTCTGCGTCAGCCAAGCAGGCAAGCAGCCTGGGCTGCCATTTTCTCAGCTCCCCCCACCTGGGCCCTGGAGAGGTTGTAAGGCTTGTAGCTCGTTGGGGAAGGCATCTGTGGTTATACCTATGCCATTCCTTTGGTTTCCTTGAGGGTATTGATACCCTTTTATTAAGGGTTACATGACTTGGGGGCTGGAGTCCAAAGTGACTGGTCCAAAGAGAAACCCATGAGCTTGTATTGATGTCAAGGTGCTCTTGACAGAGAAGGAAGGAAGTGTGACTGAGCCAGGTTTCCTGTTCATTATACCAGGGTTACCCTCTGAGGGGATGGCGGGGCAGGTGGCAGGTGGAACTGCAGGACCAGCTAAGGGTAGACTGACGGGCACTGAGATCTGTATGTGTCAGGCTCAGTTTGGCTGTAGGGCATTTGCACACACACAGTCAGTTTATCATAAAATTCCACTGACTTCAAAATTTGTCTTTTTTCCTGGCATTTCAGTGTCTGAAATGTTTCGGGCCTTTAAAAAAAAGTTACCAGAGAAAGCTGGCTTCAGGTTAGAATGTTCAGCAGATTAGCAAATGGAGCTTCAACTCGAAGAATGCCATCTGACCAGAGGCAGCAAAGGCATCACTTCAGTCTCTGGGGACCAATAATCCTGCAGGCATCCGGAGCCCTCATGGTGTCATTCAGCTGCAGCAGTGCCCTTACAGATACTCATTATGACCATGTGTATCCCCGAATAGCTGTTAGATGAGGCTCGTTTTTTCAGTTGAGAGCCAGAGAAGTGTATAAAATATAAAATTTTATGCAAACGTTAAGCTCTTTTTCAAGGGTTAATATAAGCTTTTTGAAAATTCACATGGTGCTCCCGGCAGTTACTGGGCAAAGTGGTGTCTCTACCTTGGGACCACCTGATTGATCTTCCTTAGAACCTTCTAGTACCTGTAGGCTTTGATTTTTTTTTTTTCCCCCCTCCTTTTGGCCTTGCCTTTGGCACCTCAGCATGTTTATTCATCACCTTTGGGTAAATCTGTAAACACTGAAGCCACCTCTCAGCTGGTACTCAGTGTCTTAGCCTGAAGCTTCCCTTGACCTTCACTCTCTGTCTGAACTCTGAATGACAGCTGGGGAGAGCGCTCTTTTTACTCTGATGTCACCATTTTGCTCCTGCTTTGATGGAGTCCGGGCCTGGGATAGCGTGTATAGACCTTGTGCAAGCAGCCAGGACCCTCGACATGTTTACTGAGTGTGAAGCCCTGCCCCACCATCAGGGCCTGCCCCACACCAGGGGCCTGACCATTTCTCCACCTGTACTGGGGAAGCCTCAGAACCAGCTCAAAGGAGTTGGGAGTTGCGGTTGTTGATAATTGCCCTTCTAGATAGTTACCTGGGTCACACATTTCTCCTAAAATGTGGAAAAAAAACCCCACGCTCCTACGCATTTTATTGTACCCAAGTATCATGTGTTTGTATACGTATATATTTTTTAACTAAGAAGAAGAATAACCCTGCCTTTGTAACGCAATCCTTTTAACAAATTGTTTATTGTTGTATCCAGGTAACAAGCATGGTAAGTATTTTCACCAAATTGAGTATTCTGTACTTTAGCTGTGCTTGGCAGACTTTTTGGCTAGCTGTGTGTTATCAGCCTTGGCTTTTTCAGAAAAGACCCTTTTAGGAAAAGGGGAAACCACTTACCTGGTAGCATCCCCTGTGTCCTTGACTATAGGAAAGGACCTGTCTAGCCTTTGACGCAGGCGGGGATACCTGAGAAAGCATGCCCCCCGCCAGCATGCTGCTTGGCCCCGTCATCGCCCTGCCTCATCGCCCCGCCGCCCCGCTGCTTCTCAGCCTCCCCACCAGGTGTGTGCCAGGGCTCCCAGGCCAAGCACACAGACGGGCCTCCCAGCACTCTGCGATGGTCCTACCCCAGATCCACAACCACGCCTCTTCTCTCACCCTCCTCCCATCTGTGTGCTTGAAAGCAGGGCCTTTTTTTCCCTCTCTTTGAGTCTGTTAAGTAATTGGAGACATCTCCCTTTGGAAGCTGGAAAAATAAATACATTGTCCACTCTTCTCAGAGGCTTCCCATTCTGTTGGAAAATGGATTAAAAATTTTTTTCTTTTTAAACCTTGCTACTGGGTGTTCTCAGTAAACGTTCAGAGTTACAGTAGGTTGAGTGTGTTTTTAGCCTTCTGGCTGTGTTTATTTATCTGTGCATGTTTGCTTTTTTGGCCTTTTTTTGTGGCTCTGTATTTTAGTCCCTGTGCTCGTGGCTGTGCCTGTTTAAGCTGCCCGGTAGCCACGCGTTGTGTATTAATTCTGTGTGTCACTGTCACCTTCAAGGATCAGACTGCAAAGGATAAGGCCCTGCAGCACATGGCCGCCATGTCGTCAGCCCAGATCGTATCAGCCACTGCCATTCACAACAAGCTGGGGCTGCCAGGGATTCCACGCCCCACCTTCCCGGGGGCGCCGGGGGTAAGTCGTGAGCTGGATCCATAAAGATGGCCCCTGAGCGCACGGGGGGGGTCCACGTGGCCAAGCACAAAGCCATCCACCTGGCACTTCTTGTTAATTGGGTCAGGTGTAAGAGAGGGTAAGGACCATTTTGTGGTGCCCTGTTGCTGGGTGCAAAATGGTGAAAGAAAGCATGGAGCTAGGGAGAGGGAGGGGGGAGAGTAAGAGAGGGAGAAGGAGAGGGAAGGAGCTTAGTCCCTGAAGACGTGGAATTAAGTATCACTTTTTTGGTGCCCTTCCAGGTTGTTATCTGCCTCTTCGGCTCTATCTTTTTTTTTTTTTTTTTTTTTTTAAGAAATTCACGGTCTTTTTTTATTTATTTATTTATTTGTGGCTGTGTTGGGTCTTCGTTTCTGTGCGAGGGCTCTCTCTAGTTGCGGCAAGTGGGGACCACTCTTCATCGCGGTGCGCGGGCCTCTCACCATCGCGGCCTCTCTTGTTGCGGAGCACAGGCTCCAGACGCGCAGGCTCAGTAATTGTGGCTCACGGTTCCAGTTGCTCCTTGGCATGTGGGATCTTCCCAGACCAGGGCTCGAACCCGTGTCCCCTGCATAGGCAGGCAGATTCTCAACCACTGCGCCACCAGGGAAGCCCGGCTCTATCTTTTTAATCCTGGCCCTTGGTCCCTTTTCCTGTGTCCTCAGGGTCACTTTATGGCAACTAACCCCTAAAGGGACAGAAGTATTCTATTATCATTTTCATTTTGCACCTGCCAAGGGCTGAGAAGCTTAATGTTATGATCTCATTTAATCCTCAAAATAATCTTAAATGCCTCTTACTGTTATTGCCATTTTACAGATGAGAAAACTGGAGTTAATTAGTAACAAAACAAGAGTTTGGGTAACTTGATCATAATCACATGGTTAGCGATGTCAGGACTCAAACCCAGGGCTCTCTGACTCCCTTGACATCCTACTGCCTTTCCAGCAGGCCGCCAGTCAGCAGGCACCAGAAAGCTCAGGAAAGCTCACAGCAAAGGAGGCGTCTCTACTGCTGCTCCGAGCTCCTGGCCTCTCGTTCTGAGCTGTGTCCTCTCCCCGTGCTGGGAGCTGTGGAGGCACATGTTACACAGGAAACATTTCAGAATGGAGGGAGGAGGAGAAGGGTGGGTGGGCACATGGGTAAAGCAGTCAGATGAGATATTTTTGAACCCTCTGCAGTGCACCCAGATTTCAGTTGGGTGTCAGGTGAACGCTGAAGAGCTGCTGCCTAGTCCCTGCCCTCCGGGAGATTTTCTGGAAGAAAAGCCAGAGGGAGCTGTAGGTTGCAATCTTCTGCAGGGCAGCGACCATATCTGCATTTAGGGAAGGTCACTTTGCAGCTGGTGGATGATCTGAACTCACTGTCTTTAGCAAAGATTACAGTGCATAGACATCCTGAGCAATGCTTTGAGGTGAACTCATAACCCTGAAGCTTTTTGCATTTTGCCTTCCAGTTCTGGCCGGGAATGATACAAACAGGACAGCCTGGATCCTCACAAGAGTAAGTTTGAGGAGGGGCCAGCAATGACAACTAGGGGCTGGTCACAGCCCACCCCGGGTAGAGGTTTCCTGGCACCAGACTGCCTGCAGGCTTGGAGGAGAAGGGAGATTTAACCTGAGATCACTGAAGTCATCTTCCATTGTTATCTCCTGAGGCCAATAGCAGGAAAGAGACTGCTCAGATCCGGGAGACGTGTAAACACCTCACTCCCACCTTAAGTATTAGTGGTCGTGCAGCTGGCAACAGGAGGAGGGTCTCCATCCCTTCATGGCTTTGGGGGGCAGAGCCTGGGGTCCTCCTGAAAGTGCTTGCTTGAGAGAGGGCAGTGGAGGTGATCCTATATATAGCCCATTGTATTCCGGCTTTCCCTGTAGTGGGGGCAGCTAATAGAAAACCCTACTGATGCTTTGAGGGCAAGGGAAGCAAGCTCAGTAAGCTGGAAGATAAGGGCAGTCTAGGGATAAAAGCAGAAAGGAACTCCTGCCCATATATTCTCAAAAGAACTAGAGCTATTTGGCCCAGAGAAGGAGAGCCTGAAACGTGTCCCAATCCTTGCCTGGAAATGGTGACCACTGACCTCGGTCTCTGCAGGGATCAGAAGAGAGGTTCAGAGGTAGATATCACAGCACGTGCAAGGCAGGCTGACGTCTGTCCAGCTCGTCCCCCGGAACTGGCATGAGGCTTGGTGGTTTGGTCCCCAGCAGCCTGCTGGCCCGTCTCAAACGGACAGCATACCTGGGTCTCTGTCTTGGCAGAGGTCTGCCTGGGCTGTGCTACCACCTGCAGACAGGGAACTTTACGGTGGCGGGCCCCCAGGTGGGTCCCTAGCCCTGGGAGGCCAAGGCCAGGGGGAAGTAGCCGCTGCTGCAGTCGTGGTTTCTGACTCTCTCCGTCCTCTGTCTCCAGCGTCAAGCCCTTCGTGCAGCAGGCCTACCCTATCCAGCCAGCGGTCACAGCCCCCATTCCAGGTGAGTCTCTGCGGGACCCTCTTGCTTTGTTCCACAGCTGCACACCCTCCCTCACTTGCAGAGCCATGGACGCCCCCTTCTCGCCGGCACCCTCCTTAAGGCAGGGCTAGCCCGGAGCTCAGGAGGGTCGGGGGGGTGTCCCCTCCCAGGTCCTGATTCGCCTCGGTCATCTCTAGAGAGCTCTTCTGATGGGCTTTTAAAGAACCAGGAAGCCTGATCACTTTCACTCAGGACCCTGGGTCATCCTTGGAAGGGGAAGTTGCTGTGGTTCCTCCCTCGTCATAAACAGGCCACGTCGGGCAGTCCCAGTCTTGAGGGCAGATAGGGTTTTACTCACCCTTTCTCAGAGAAGTGCGTTTCAAGTCCGAGCACGCTTTTTTAAAGGAGCGCTTACGCGGAAGCCCAACCAGAAACGGGGGACCCAGCCGGCCCGCCTGCCTCCCGCTGCACGCATGCGCAGAGGCTCAGTGGGGCGCTCTCCGTTAGAGACTCCCCAGGCTGCCGAGCATTCGCCCGGCGCCCTCTGCTCCGACACCGCGGAGCGCTGCAAGAGAGTGTTCCACAGTGCTGCCGACTGCAGCCTTAGGGAAGGAGATGGTCGAGCACAGGAGGTCTTTGTCGCCTGCCTTGCCTGTCTCACAGGAGATCTTGGCCAGCACCTGCTTCCACTCTTCATCACTCTTGCCGTGGTCCCCAGCGAGGCCCCTTTGCCCAGGATTAGGTGTCCTCACGCCACAGCCCTTAACCTGAGCTGGCGCCGGCTTTAGAAAGAGCCGCCACGTGCATTGCGCTTCTCCGGCTGGCCCTGCCTCTGGGCTCCTCCGCCAGAACCCACCACTGCCTGGCTCAGCTCCACCCCTGACTCTGGTGGACGGGCCTGTTGGCCTTTCCTCGTGGTAGGGCCCTGCCCCGGGGTTGGCCTGAGGCCCGAGGGGAGGTGAGCGGCCAGGTTGAAGGTGACGATCGATCGGTATTTCAGGGTTTGAGCCTGCGTCAGCCCCAGCTCCCTCGGTCCCGGCCTGGCAGGGCCGCTCCATTGGCACAACCAAACTCCGCCTGGTGGAGTTCTCAGCTTTCCTCGAACAGCAGCGAGACCCAGACTCGGTGAGTGTGCCCGGAGAGGTGTGTCCTGAACCCAGGGTTTGCCCCCCTCTTTCCCTGCCTTCAGGCCTGACAGGTAACCTGTGTGAAGCAGACCTGGGGGAGGATAGCGGAACAGCCCTTCAATTAAGTGAAAAGGCATTTCTGTTGAGAAAATATGTGGAACTTTAGAGCTAAATGGTTATGGATGCTGTGGACTGCAAACTCCAAGGATTCCTGGAGCTGTAGCGAAGGACCTCAACAGGCTCTTGCATGTGGTAAAATGTAACATGTTTTGAGCCCTGCCCTGTGGCTGGTGCTGTGTGCAAAGCTTATAGATAGGATCACATTTTACCCTCACAAAACCCCATAAGGGTAGGTGCTCTGTGGTACATGAGAAAACAGAGAGGTTAAATAATTTCCCTAGAGCCACACAGTTAATATCTGACGGATTAGAGATTCAAACTCATGTCTTTAAAACTCAAGCCTAAACATTTAGCCATTATTCTATACTTCTTTTCAAAGCTGTGTCTTCTCAAGATAACAAGTTACTACCTTCTGAAGGAGAAGTGACAGAGTAGTACTTTAGCAATTTGAAGTAGAATGTGATGCATTATAATACCATAAATACCAAGAACATTGGCATCTGGACTCTATTTGTCGCTTTTCTTCCTTCCCATTTCCCCGCCCCATCTAGTGCCCGTCATCTCCCTGTTTCTCAGCCAGGCCCACCATTTCCCCTGCATATGTGAGCCTCCCTTCTTTCCCACCCGGCAAGCCCAAGACCCTTTCTTCCCTCCCACTCCTTGGCTGTGAGTATGAGCATTGCATCTGTGTGTGGGTGAGCCCAAGGCAAAAACTAAAGAAATCATGAGTTTGTCTTTGGGAGCTTTACCAACTCCTTTCCATATTTTGTACCTCACCCCACCCTGCTGATCTCGGGGGCTACCAAAAGCACACAGGTGCCATGCTCTCTGGGTATTTGCCGCCTTGCTGTCATTCTGTTACCAGGAAAAAGCATCATGAATGAGTTCACCGTCTGTTGTAAGTAACTTGGATATGAACATCTGGAGGTGACCTCTCCCAGGAGTATTTGTACTTTGGCTCGCTGGAAAGCCTCTGATGGTAGGATGGGGGAGATCCCACGGGTAGAGGGGTTTCCACCAGCCATCACCAGAGTGGAGACTCTGGAACCCACATGTGGCCCCCTGACATTTCTGTCTATGAATTGTGAATGCTGGGAGCTGGTGGAAAAATAGAG
The DNA here is from genome assembly GCF_028023285.1 of Balaenoptera ricei. Taxonomy (NCBI): domain Eukaryota; kingdom Metazoa; phylum Chordata; class Mammalia; order Artiodactyla; family Balaenopteridae; genus Balaenoptera; species Balaenoptera ricei. Next base: position 70,292,605 of record NC_082646.1, read on the forward strand.
CCTGCTCCAAAATTCGGAAAAAATGAAGAAAGAGATGTAGAGTAGGTCATTGGGCCCATTGAGGCAGGTAAAGGAAAATGAGATTATTGAGAACAGGGAAGAGAAGGCCACCTGGATCACTCTTCTCTAGTGTCTGAGTGGCTTTACAAGAAGGGTGATGGTGAGAGATTAAATCCCTGTCTGTGGGAGCATTGAAATAAACAACCAAAAAGATTACCTTCCTGATTCTTTTCTTCCTCTTCTGTCTGAGAAGTGTAGATGGTTCTTTGTCTGAAGGCTGGGCTTTGGCCCAGATTGTGCTTCTGCTTTCTGTAACTTTTGTTTGTATGACACCTCATTGCTCACAGAGTACATTGTCGTTGGTTATTTCATTTTGTCCTCAATGTGCTGGTGAACTGGATTCTTTTTTTCCCCATTGTACAGATGAAGAAACTGAGGCCCAGGCACATTAAATGACTTAGGCTATTTAGCCAATAAGCAGGAGGACCAGGAGTTCAGATCTGTTTCCGTGTGCTCTTTTCACTACTGTGAACCACCACCAATTGTGAAGGTCTCTTGGATTGTGTATTCAGTCTGTGTATCTCCTGTATGAGCAAATCTCTCTCTTTGCTTGTGACCATTTTTTTAAGGAACAGAACTCCAAGACATTGGGAAGCAGAAGTCCCAAGATGTTAGTTGTTATCCTTGCTACAAGACTCAATATATATGTTTTATCAAAAAAAAAAACAAATTTTTTTTTTTTAATTTAAAAAGCCTATGGCAGCCCCCTCACATTGTAACTGTCCTCCTCAGTTATGGACCTGTTGGAATAACAGGTCCGGTTGGAATAACAGAATGACCGGTTCCTCTTTTTCCTGTTGTTGGTGTTAATTGGGCTGCACACTGTGAATCACCGACAGAGATTCATTCAGTCCATTCTATAAACATTTATGAGCACTTGCATGTTCAGGGCGCTGTACCGAGGGGGGGCCGGCCCAGTGCTGCACAGCCAGCCACTGACTCTGCCCTTGGTGCGGTGGGGGGGGGGGGGGCGGTGACATCTAGTAGGGGAGGCACACGAGGCGGTAGTCACACATGAGGCCGCTGCAAAGTGTGGTGACTGCTGGGGAGGGAGAACACTGGATGCTGTGAATGAGGGGCAGGGAACCGGGCAGGCTTCGTCAAGGAAGCAGCCCTCATGCCAAGAGGTAGAGCATCGATATGGGCAGGGATGAGTAAGGGAGAAGAGCATTCCAGAGGCGATGACTGATGTAGATAAAGCAGGAGATGAAAGCTGGTGAATAGTTTAGAAAGGCAGGGCCCACCAAGTCCTTGGAATAGAGTCCAGAGATACATGTTTCATGTATGTTCAGGATTACACTTAAGGCTCTGAACGGTTCGCAGTTTGCAGGGCAGAAATAGAGACACAGATGTAGAGAACAAACGTATGGACACCAACGGGGAAAAGTGGCGGGGGTGGGTGGTGGGATGAATTGGGAGATTGGGATTGACATATATACACTAATATGTATAAGATGGATAACTAATAAGAACCTGCTGTATAAAAAAATAAATAAAATTTAAAAAAAAAAAGAATCTGAACGGTTCAACTAGATTTGACCTTTTACTGATGAATGAACAGGTTTGGCTCTTCAGCTTAGACTCTAACACGTGACTTTAATGGTGACAGATGTGGTAAACTAGAGAGTGAATTTCCAGAGTAGCAGGGACTTAAGGGAGACCACCCTGGACTGAGGACCAGGCAAACTAGATTCTCCTCTTGGCTTTGTTGCTCCCCAAGTGTGCCTTATGTCCTCTTGGGCGACAGTACAGGCAGAAAAGGGTTCAGACCTGGCCACAGCCATTGACTAACGATCTCTCCAAGCCTCTTCTATTGAAAGAAATAGAATTACCTACCTCGTAGGGCTGTGATAAGGATGAGAAAAAATCACACTGCACCAAGCTCATTAATTTATTTGCTTGGTTTTTGCCAGCACTACCCATAGCCCCATGATTCCAGTGAACCTAAGCCATTGCAAAGACGTAGGGGGAAATGTGTGTACATGTCTGTATGTAGACAAAGATTTGCAGAATCCAAAGTTGAATTTGTTTAGGACCTTAAATTATTTGTCACTTTGTTGGCTTCCTTATCAAATTAACATGCTTAATGTTTGATGTTAAATTTTAAGGATAGTATATCCAAATTTGTTTAAATGTACCAGGTGAGTTTATTTTAGATGGCTTTAAATTTTCCTATAGTTGGAAGTCTGAGAGCCAAAGAAACCACTCACGTGCTACATGTTTTTTCAATGTGACCTTGGACCTCAAGGGCCTTTACATGTTCATTGTCACAGTACCTTATGTTTGCAAAATAAAGCACATATTATATAATGTGAGAGGCTGGTGCTTGAGACTTGTCAGAATGCTTCTTTTAAGTAATCTTGTGAATTCTCCCCCATTTCAATTAGTCAGCCACCTCTTTTAGTCCCAGCTATGCTGGAAATTCACTCTTCAGTTTACCACGTGTCACCTGCTACCACTAAAGATTCTTCACAATTCTGCCACCCCTACCAGCAGTAGGTACCGGTGATAGCCAGCACTGTCTTACCCAACTCTATGACATAGCCTGCCCAGTATTAGGCAGCCAGCTGACATTGGAAATGGGATTCAGATCCAGGTCTGTCGATTCCATATCCTGAGACCTGTAACCAAAGGTTGTCAGGTCCGTTTGTATCTGATGTGAGTACCTGTAGCCAGCCGTAATCTACAAGGAGCTAAGGGAAGACTAATCTGGGGGATGAGCGCCCCCTGCTGGCTCTGCATCATGTGTAAACCAGACATTTCCCGGAGTCCGTGGTTGTTTATATTGGTGGAGAACCAGCAAGTCGGTCCCTCTGTTACCTTTGGCTCCACTAGAAGCTAAGAGAAAAACAGCAGAGGGTGAAGAAAGGAAGATCTAAAAAACAAAGACTATTTTAGAAGTGGTTAGTAATGCTTGAAAGTACACTTTCTATGCGATTTCAGTGTTGCGTATCAAAGGACTTTGGGTGTTAAGTGCAAGATCCTCCACCCAGGGTGGGCTTTTTAAAAGGGCCTTGCCTGTAATCAGGGCCCAGTTCCTGGAGACCTGAAGCAGCTGCTCCTTTAAAGAAATGAAAACCCGGCCTTGGTGAGCTGTAAGCTGAATCCCGTGTGTGCATGCAGAGTGGTTTTCCTGATAAAGCCTAACGGGATCCTTCTGCCTGCTCCCTGGGGCAGGGCAGGTTCCTCCAGCCCCCCCCGCAGCTCAGCCACATGTTCCCAGGCAGAGGTTGTGTATTTAATGCCTACCGTGATCTGGATTCCAGAACAAGCAGGGCTGTGAGCAGGAAGAGAGTGTGTGAGTTCGGTTAGGTAGGAGTTACACAGCCAGAGAAAAGCAAGCTTTGGGATGGAGAGGGCGGGACAGGAGATTATTCTCTTTAGATTTTGAAGAAGCAGTATCTTGGGGAAGAAGTTCCATGATGTGGTGCAGGAGCACACCTGACCAGGGAGACACCTCCGCTAGTTGCAGCCATCACGATAACCTCCAGCATTGGCTGAGCTGTGTCCCAAGCACTGCGTGCCAAGCATTTGACACAGGCACTGTTCTTACGTCCCGTCTCTCAGCAGTGGAACGGAGGCTCAGGAGCATTAAGGTACATTATCAAGTTCTACTGCCAGGAAATGGCTGTACCATGGTTTGGCTCCCCTTTGTATATTCACCATGTCACTGTACTTTTGAAGAAATTAAAAAATCACTCAGATGCAAAAACGGCTGCCCTTCAAGGTCTGAGCTCCCCAAGCACAGCCTGGATGTAGCAGGCCCTTCACACGGGGGCAGCCAGTGAAGGAAGGTGATCGGGACGTTTGGAGAAAGAAAAGTAAGGACACTTGATTTGGGCTTCACAGGAGGAGAGAATTCCTGAATGATGCCCAGGCTTGGACGATGGCAGTTCCTCAACCAGAAGGTGAGGAGTTTTGCTGCCTGGAATGACCTGGGCCCTTATCTTTATTTCTGAGTGGCTGGAACAGCCTAAAAGCATGGACCTTCCCCAGTGCGGGGAGTGAGTCAGCAGTCTTCACAGCCTGAGGGAACCTGAGTTCTCCCCTCTGGGGGGAGTCTTCTCCCTCCAGTTCTGCAGATATATTCTGCAGACAGCCTGATTCTTTTCCATACAGGCAGTTGGTTAAATGTGGGCCCCAAGGATGATTTCATGGTTTTATATAGCTTCTTTCAAAGGCCTAAATTCACAGATCAACTGAAATTCCTTTGTCAGATCTCACAAATCCTGACTTTGGTTTGGAAAATGTGACCAGTGCAACTCTGAGGAAATAGGACATTGATGAGGGCCGTGGCAGAAAGAAGAGTCAGTTGTTTTGTATGGGAATTCAATTGGAGAAGTAAGATCAGAAGCAAGGTTTAGATTCCAGATTGCCAGGAGGATCCTCGCCTATATCCTGGACGGAGTGGAAGAGGGCAAGTTCTCTCTGAAGAAGCTTCCAAGTCCTGCAGTGCCTGCTAAGGGGGTCACTACATCTCAGAGCGGGGTTGTGTGTTCATGGGAAACAGCTCTTTGGGGAGATTTGGTTTCTGGTCCTTCAGAAAAGAGACTCTTTCTCTCCCCCAGTTCATGGCTTGTGTGTGGCTCTCATTAATAGTTAACCTGCATCCTAGCACCTGTGTAGCTCCCTAAGGCTCACACAGAACTGTCATGTTTCCTGTTTCGTGTGACCTCACACTGACCCGTGAGGTGAGCAGGCCAGGTGACATCTCTGTTCAGATGAGGACACCACAGCCCAGAGAGTTTAAGCAACTTGGCTCAGGCCACACAGCTCAGAAACAGCAGGGCCTGGCTTCTAATCCATGGGTTCTTAATGTACACATCACATATTTGAATAAATGGTCAGAAAGCACATTTGGCCTTCCAGGTCCTCAGGAGGACTGCAGCGGGTCTGACAGTTGGCTGTGCTCAAATGTGCATGCTTCTCCCTGCTTTTTCTCATACGTGTTACCCCGTGTGGTCTTCCAGTAGGACGTGGGACATGGAGTGTTCTCCAGTGCTGGAGGTGACAGGTCGCTGTGGTGGGGTGTGGCCTTTCCCACCCTGTCCTGCACGACTGCCAGGCTGTGCTGTCAGCTCATGCACGCCAGCTGCACCCTCTCGTAGCAGCAGTGGGTGGTTCACTCTCCATGTCTGAGCTTCTCTGGACGCTCACCCTCTTTATTCATGACCATTTGGGGATGAGGCAATTGAAAGCATCTGGAAATCTGGGTTTTATAGACATTTCACAGAGGCCCAGCCAGGCTCCAGCTGCTTTCCTTAGCAGGTCAGCCGCCGCCCTACCCGCCTGCCTTCCTGGTCGCTGTCCCTGTACTCAGCCAGTGGGCCTTAACAGCTGCACTTGTGTGGGGAAGACGCACTTCTTTCTAAGAAAACAGCAGCCGCCCTATGGAGATGGTGGTGGAAGTGGGAGGTGGGGTGAGGGGCTGCATCCTGGTGTGAGATCCAGGAAGGAAGGACTGATTCGTTCCTTGTTTCTTGTGTTCAGTGATGTTTCTTTCTGGGAAGAGCACAGGGAAGGGAGGAAGCAGCACCGGGGGGCCAAGTAGCCAGAACAGGGCTGGTGCCTCTGGACCAGCTAGCTGAGGAGAGAGCCTGCTGGAGCGTGAGCCCAGGCAAGCTCCTCTCCCCAGGGACTGAAGACACAGGCCACTTTCCGTGGCTCGGTCCTGCAATCACTCCCTGTCCCTGCAGGGCCCAGGGGCCGTCACAGGTTGCCCAGGCTGCGCTGGGGGTGTCTGAGCAGACTGTCCAGGCAGGAAAATAACAGGAAGCAAATGTAGGTGATTTGTCCTTGTTCTGTTTCAACTTGTACATTAGCATCCCTTGACATGAGTTATTTGTCTTGGTTTCTTTGAATTCCTAAGTGGATTATAATTTTTCTCCCGGTATTATTTGACAGCAGTCATTTTTCAAGGTTTTACTGCGTTCTTCAAATACTTGGAATTTTTGGAATAAGTTTAGGGAAAGACCGCCATCTTCAGGTCAGACAGTGTAGTGCAACGTTGGGGTGTGTCCAAGGGAGCCTCTCAGATGCCACAGACCAGCAGATTCTTAGGGCTTTCCCTTTCCTTTTGCATGAAAAGTGAACTGCCTCATCAGAGGGCTCTGGGCTAGAACGTATTAGCAGCCCTTTCAGAAAAAAGAGAAAAGAAAATTAAACCCCAGTGGCCACTTTGGGAGTTGCTTGTTCTGGTTTGTCTCATCTGCAGTAATGGGCAACTGCCCAGGCTGCCCTAGCCCCACTTGCGAGGACAGACTTTGCATTCTTCACGGACATGCCTTGGGGGTAGTTCAGGGGCCTGATCCCTCAAGGCCTCGCGCACACGTCACCCCCATCTCAGCTACCCTACAGTACAGTACATAATGGCAGTGTCGGGACAGTAGAACTCACCAGTGTGTCTGAAACTTTCCTCTCTTAATTTCTGCTTTAAATTTTTAGTATTTCCATTTCGTTGCTGTCAGAGGAACAGCCATAATTTCAAGTAATCTCACCCAAAGTACAGAAACATCGTGATTATTGGGGAAAATAATAATAGCAATGATAATAATAACAAATTACATGCTTGGCACAGCATTGTGGATTTTCCATGTGTGTGATCTCCTTTAAGCCTCGTGATGCTCCTTCGAGGTAGGTACTATTATTATCCCTGCATTACCGATGTGGAGAGGGCTGAAAGCGCCCCTCCCAGATGACTCAGCTAGGAAGCGGTGCCGGCACCAGGACTCAGACCCAGACCCTGTCTGCCTCCTGAGTCTGGTGCTCAGCCCTCCTCCCCTGCAGCCTCCCTAAGCAGCAGAGAGAGAGGGAGAGCCAGAGACCAGGAAGGAAAGCGACCTCGACCTCCTCGCAGAACAGCTTTGGAGGAGGGGGGAAAGTCCTTTGTTAATCCCCCAGGGTAGCTAAATTACCCTTCACAAGTCACTTTGGGGAGATTTTAGGATTACATTTACCTTTATCACTGTTTACAACTGCTGTGAAGAATAACTGGAGAGATTATAGCAATAAAAAGAGAAAATGAGCATTTCCCCAAGTCAGAATAGAAATCTGTGTATTAAGATTGTGTCAGGGGCTGCTGAGCCACGGGACATCTCAATCCAGGTAGGATTGTGCCGGTGCAACATCAGTCTCTGTGGTGAACCCTGCAGGCAGACAAGGGTCCAAGCTCCTGCTCAGTCATCCTGAGTATTTGAGCCTAGGAAGGCTCTGTGATCTGACCAAGCTCCTTTTAGGTCCAGGGAACTTGTGGCCAACTAGAATGAACATCCTGAAGCACGACTCTTTGTGTTTTTGTTTCCCTTTATAGATCTTTCCTCACAAAACTCCATGATGTTTCAAGATAGTTTTGGATTGGCGGTTTCATTTAATAAAGTAATAGATGTGCTTCGTGTATAAGCCAGATCACACCCCATGCATGGCCTATGAGGAAGAGCAGCCACCCCCTGCCCCCTTGCCCTGTCTCCCACCCCCCAGTCCTGCTCCTTAGCAACAGCTGCTTGCGGCCTTTTTGTCCTTGCTTTGTATAGTATCTCCGTATTTCTAAACAGCATGCTCCTACTGTGTATCTCAATCCATCGATCTGCAGACATTATCCGTGACTTCTTACTGTGGAAGACCAGGACTTAGCTCTCTGAACTTATTAGCACATCCTCACCCCCCCAATATGGTTATATCACAATTTTTGGTTTAATGAATACTCAGTGTTTATATTACAAACCTGTGCAAATTTTGTACACAGCATGGTTTGTAATGTGTTAGAACCATTTTCTTGATTGTAAAACTTGTTTTTTCTAAGGTTTGTCATTGCCTTTTCATTTGTTCAGTTTTTATATACCTACACAAATTCATCCTCCACATTTCTAACAGAATTCTCAAACTCTTCTCCAGATGGTCAGCTAAGTCAGGGAATCTCTCCAGTCCCTTTAGGAGCCCTCCAGCTCCTCGTCCGCTCTGGGCTGGCTGCTGTCCAGGTCAGCAGCCCAGCTGCAGGCCAGCGTGTTCCTTTCACCTCTCTTCTGGGTTCCGGCCTTGTCTCCCTCTTTTTTGATTTACTCCCTCATTTCAAAAGAACATATCCTCCTATTGCTACCTGAGAGTAGTTGCAAGGAAGGTCGGTTTTCTGAAACCTGACAAATCTGAGAGTGTGTTCTCACATGTGATGGCTAACTTGGTTTTCATCATGGTTTGCACCTTAGGCTTGTGAAGCTTTGTTCACATTTTCAAGGTAAATTCCACATACATTCTCCTTGCTAATGAATCACACTGTATGTTTAGTGCTGGAGAGTACGGCCATCCATATGAACAGAGCAGGTAAATGCTGATTTAAGTCATGGGATGTACAGGGGAGGGGATGTTGACTGTCGGTAATCCCAGTCTTCTGAATGAGAATCTTTGAGAACATGTATTGAATGGGCAGCTGATGGTTCTGATTACAGAGGCAATAAGCTGGCTCCGTACAGTCACTCTGTAGGTTCTGTGAAGAGAGGGGCTTTGTACTATCAGTTCATGGATTCCCTGTGCCCACCACAGTGCCTGGTATATAATGGACCTTAGGTGTGCTGATTTGTTCCACGGAAATCCACAAAAGAAATTTGCAGAGTGAGCACCTTTTCTATTGTTGTCATTGATATGTTGATAATCAGCATATCTACTGAGTGCCTAGGAGACTTTCTTGTAATTGAACAAGCCAGTGTTAACCTCTCTTTTTGATATCAAGGAAATTTAGTCTTAGGCTTTGGTAGACATGACTCATTGACATTCGCCCCATTTCTGCTTGTACATTCCCCACATACTTGGGATTGTTGGTTGTTGTTATTTTTGTTGTTTTTGTAAATATTTGTTTTCTGCCATATAGAATAGAACTGCCCTTTTTTGGTTTTGTGTTCCACCTTTAGTTTTGGGGAAACCACCACTGCTGGAAAGAAACTGGGATTTATTTGGGAAGGAGAAAGGGAAGTGAGATATCCACCCTAGTCTTCTTCTCTTATAAGATCTGGCAGGATGGGAAGTAGAGCCTCACCAAATAGTTTTTAGGTTTTAATTTCATTAAAACTTGAACCCAAACATATCAGGTAGACATCTTCTTTTCAGCCTTCTAGATTTGGGGGCAGAGGGATTCCTCACCTAGCCAGGTTAAATTAAGGAGAGAGGGAGGTCTGTTTGTCCCACTGCTTTGGCCTCCAGGATGCCTTCCTTAGTCCTTTGTATTCTTAGAAACGAAGTCACCTCTTGGCAGGAATAAAGCCACTCAGATGCCAACAGTCAGGGTTTGGTTTCAAGTCACCAGCCTTGGGGAGGCAGTGCCCAATTTCCTTTGGCAAAGACAGCCTGCCCATGCTCAGTTCATTTCAGCCACTTGGGCACTAAGGTAACTCCTCAAAATAGAAACCTCTGAAGACTATCTGATGCATCTGTGAATAATTATGTTTGTCCCGAATTCTAATTTCATTTCTCAGAATTTTGAAAACGCTATTCAGCTTTTTTCTCTTTTCTCAAATCAACTTTCAGAAAAAGTAGATCTGAGTTAGAAGGATCTAGGCATTTATATTTTCTTCTGGAGATGGTGTGGTTGATGTTTGCAGCAAATGCATGGGCTGTGGCGTTGATAGATCCAAGTTTTATTCTTAACTTCAGGACTATTCCTGGGTGTGTGACCTCAGGCAAATCTGTTCATCTCTGAGCTTGTTTCCTCATCTGTAAAAATGATTTTAATAAAATCTGCCTACAGTGTCATTGTGAGGCAGTGACCCTGAGGTCATTGTATAGAGGTCACATATATAGAAAGCACATTGTACAAACACTGAATGGACACAGTTCTCTTTCTTTCTGCAGACACAGGTGAGAGACCCACACTCCGAGCAACTTGTAACGGGTGGGCCGTAATCTAGGATCTTAACAGTCACGTAGCTTCACAACTTGCTCCCAGCTCTTGGCTTATTTGTGTTTATTTTTCCATTGCTAGGCAGGAGGGATAGCTAAAGTAGGAAAGTTCTTTTGCTTCTACCCCAGGATCTAGTTAATCTCACATAATACACTGCAACAATAGTAATCTTAGCAGCTGTGATTTATTGAACACTTCTTGTATGCTAGGCCCTATGCCGAGCACCCTCTGTGCATTATTTCCTTTAATCTTCCAACCTGTTCTGTATGACAGTCATATATCCCCATTGGACATATGAGAAAACTGAGATTTCAGGTTCTTGTCTGGCTCCAGAGTGCTTTGTACTCAGCACCTTGATTTTCAGCTATACTTTCATGGTCCCCACTGAAGAACGGTAAATTTTACCCTCCGGTTGTTCACCTTCCTGATCTCTGACACCTGGAGGTCTGGGCTGTGGTCCCTGAGTTACAACAGTTTTAACTTCACCCCAGCTCGGATTCCCTGGCCCATGGGAGCTGGCGAGGCAGAAGAGCTGGGAGTGAGGTGTGCTCAGCAGAGAGACTCGGATTCTATTCACAGGTATCCCCAAGGCTCTGCTTGTATTCCATTCTTTCCCGTAAACTCACTGCCTACAGACGCCACAAGAAGTGACAGAAATGGTGCCTCTCAAAGCCGGGTAGGGCTGGGAGCTTGCTGCAAGCAGGGTTTGGATAATAAGGGTTGGGTGATGGACATGCAGACAGCCAGTTGTCTGGATAATGAAGGAACAATGCCTTTTGCCCTCTGCTCCGGTACTGGTAACTAGAGGACCAACAGAGGGACCAGGCACGAGGCATCACCTCCTCATGCACCGCCTCATCTCTGAGGGCCTTGCACCAGTGTCTGTGCTCCCAGCTTCACCTGTGTTGTTTTTTCTCCTCCTACCCACTGATGAGACTGGAAGCGCCTTAGCAGCAGTGCCCCATACATTTCTGTGGGCTTTGGTTTGCTTATAATTGAAAAGATGATGTGATGACATTTGAGAAAATTTTAAAAAGATCAGAGGTACTTCACCCCTCCCTATAACCTCACTTCCCTAACATGACAATGGCTTCTACTTTATTTTAAAAGTTTTCTTCCAGCACAGCATATTCTGTTCCCGCGTGGCCGCATCCAGGTCTCAGGCCATCCTGAAATCCACCAGACAGCTGGACCAGAGGCTGGGTCCATGTCAGAGCTTCACGTTCCTCTTTTTCATTTTACCTGATACCTTTTAGGGTTTTGGAAGCCTTGGTAAAGATAGCACTCTGATGTTGAGCAGGAGAGGGACTTAGCCCTCTCCCAGATGGTGCTGGGCCCTGGCCACACTCCCTGTATGTGGGCAGCTGGCACCAGGTGGGGTATTGGGCCTCCTGCCCTTCCACATTGTGGCCAGAGATCCACAGCGTGTGGGTAGCAGGTCATGGGTGTAAACCAGCACTTCCTCAGGATATATTTACAGGGTTTTGTGAGCAAACAAGTTTGGGAAACTTTGAGCTATAGAAAGTTACACAATGTTTCTCTTCCACAGTGCTTTTAATGTGTTATATTCAGATGAACCTCAAAGGAGAGAGGTTTTATGAGACATAATAGTAGCTAACATTTATTTAGTGTCTACTGTTTGTTGAATGGAGGAGCTCCAGTAAGCTCTTAATATGCAGTACATCATTTAAACCCTATAGCACTGGGACTTCCCTGGTGACGCAGTGGTTAAAAATCCGCCTGCCAACGCAGGGGACACGGGTTCAATCCCTGGTCTGGGAAAATCCCACATACTGCGAAGCAACTAAGCCCATGTGCCACAACTACTGAGCCTGTGTGCCACAGCTACTGAAGCCTGCGCCTAAAGCCCGTGCTCCACAACAAGAGAAGCCACCACGGTGAGAAGCCTGCGCACCGCAACGAAGAGTAGCCCCTGCTCACCGCAACTAGAGAAAGCCCACACGCAGCAATGGAGACCCAACGCAGCCAAAAAAAATTTTTTAATAAAATAAAAAATAAAGAAATAAGCAAAAAGATTAAAAAAAAACAAAAATAAACCCTATAGCACCCTTGGGAGGTAGGTGCCATCACTGTCCCCATGTTGGAGGCTGGGGGGACTTACCCAGTGTCATAGCTGATTGGCAGTGGGCACAAAGTTTTGTGCTGGAGCAGGCTGAGCGCAGATTCCACCTCAGCCAGTACACAGTACTGCTGGCGAGCAGCTTGGAGCAGCCTTCTTTTATTTGGGACTTCTCATTCCCTATGGAACTAGTGCTTGGAAGGACTCTAGTTGGAGAAATGCCAGCATAAACTTGAAAAGTGAATAGGGATTGGTGGGCGAATACTGACATGGGTTTCTCTTGTGAACCCTGTTGGGTTCTGAGCTCCCTGGAACCCCTGTACCCCAGATGTCTTTGTGTCACATTAGGCTGGTCTTGCTGCCTATTCAGCAGGAGAGGCGGGCATGGGGTGGCTGGAGTATAGAGTTTAGGCCAGTGGTTCTCCGACTTGGCTGCATATTGGAATTCATCAAGGAAGCATTAAACATTACTGATGCCTGACCTCATTCTCAGAAATGCCAGTTTAGCCTGGGTGGGACCCAGGCATTGGTGATTTTTAAATGCTCCGTGGTGATTCTGCTGCATCCTGGGTGAGAACCACTGGTTTGCCACACTCCTTTGTGGTCCGGTTACCATATCTTATACCAAAGCAAGGAGAAGAAAGCATTTCCATTTGTTAGTTAAATGACTTACCAGGGTTTTGATTTGTTTGTTTCAGTTTTTGTGAATGAGTGACTGGTCTTTTTTTTTTACTGGTCCCGTATAGCCCTGCACCATGAATCCTCTCCATGATCTAGACCCATGACTCTAACTTTGCACTGACAGTCACATATTGACCAGCCCTTTTGCAGAAGTTTTAGATTGGTTACTAAGGGGACTCGTGAGGCAGACACTCAGCTCTCTTATTCCTGATGGAAGAAGTAGGTGGGTACCGTTGCTCAGAGCACTGCATTCATGCTGTTGCTAGGGGAGCTGGGGTGACAAGTGCATTCTGGGTGATGGCGTTAGCTGACCACACCCATACCGCTTATTGGACTTACACTGTAAATAATGGGCTCCAAAGGGTGTCACTGTCATTTTCACTTGAGTCAGGTAAAACTGGGTAACGGAATTGTTTCTAGCTTTGGTAGTTGGGTAACTTAAGTTGTTGTTTCCTACTGTGTCTACAAAAAGACTTTTTTAGGCACTTGGGAAAATATATGCCCTTGTAATAATAGACAATGATTGTTTTAACCCTAAGCTATAATGGCTTTTCTTAATATCTTCATCTTTTCGAAGGCACAGACCCGAGGCTATTCAAGGCGGAATTCCGGGATTTCGAGACTACCACTCTTTATGCAGTTCAAGATGGATGTGTCCCAGGTTGATCAAAGGGTTTGTAATGGGAATGTCTCTGTTGGTTTCTTACAGTACAACAAACACCTCTTCGTGCACATTGGGCATGCCAACCATTCTTACAGTGACCCATTGCTCGAATCAGTGGACATTCGTCAGATTTATGACAAATTTCCTGAAAAGAAAGGTGGCTTAAAGGAACTGTTTGGAAAGGGCCCTCAAAATGCCTTCTTCCTCGTAAAATTCTGGGTGAGTAAGACCTTGCTGTGATTTCAGTGGTTTTTGTCTGAATGGTCGCATCCCACACTTGAGGGCAGAAGACTGGCTGTGGATTCCCGCTGACTGATCTGCAGGATCGCCAAGGGATCACAGACTCATATCCGTGGGCCGTCCTCATGCTGGCCTTGTGGCACATCCATGTGGTGACCCAGGTGGCATTTGCTGTCCCTGCCAAAGAGACACAGGCAGCTGCTTGGGCTTCAGGGCTCTCTCATGCAATGACAAGAAACTCTGCAGATGGCTGGGGTCACAATGGCAGACGTGAGGCACTTAGACCCTCTTTCTGTTTGTTCTCACACCATTAAGCAAAGCGACCTATAAATTCCACTGGAGCGTAGGACCTGAGGCAAAGAAGGGGCTTGGGTGGAGCTGAAGACATGCTCCAAGATTTTGTAAGTGTCAGAGAGAATACAAAATGGCTCTGCCCATTACGTGCCTCATTTGTGCTTTAAAACACCAAGGGCACATTCCCCCAGCTGCTGGGGCTTCCTGCTGTCCCCCGGCCTCTGAGGAGAGCTTTGCTGTCCCTTCTCCACTAGTCAGGCCCGGGCCAGGGGACTGCTGTTGGGTCAGGGATGTCACAGCAAGCGTAAGGATAATGTGTGTGTACTGGGGGCTTAAGAGCAGAGGACCTCCTGGCACTGAGCGTTTATAACTCCTCAGTCTTGACGAGAATAAAAAGAAAATGACTTCAAATGTTTGCGCTTCTTAGCGTGGCATTAAAGGCCCTAAAAGAGCTGGTTCCGGGTGTTTCCCTTGCTGTCTGTCCTACGGCCCGCCTTTGTGTGTGAGTGGATGGACTTTTTACTTCTCCTCCTTTCCCTCCTTCTTTTGAGGTGGTGGCTTCTTTATTATAGCACCTTCCTCACTTAAACAAATGGTTGATTTTTCTTTTAGTCCTATCGCATTGTGTGCTTACTTAGTTCCCATGCTGTGTCATAATTATTTGGATGTGTGTCCCACTCCTCTCTGGACTCGACTGCTTCCAGGCACCTATTCATAATGGTGACTTCACTAATCGAATGCCTGCTGTGGGCCGGGAGCTGTGCTCATGCTTTACATGCATTTTATCCAGTCTGCCCAGTGTTGACTTTGACTGGAATTTGCCTCATATCCAACTAAGAAAACGGAGACCCAGAGATTACAAAGTACAGGCTGCACCAGGGTGGGGACCTGGGGCTTGAAATCAGATCCGTTTGACTAAAGTGCCTTTGCTCTGTTTCCTGACTGCTTCATGCCCCCTGGACCCCACCCACAGGGTCTGTCAATCGCTCTCCATATCTGCGAAGCTAAGCAAGCGCCTGGCACAAAATACTCAACAATGGGGGAAACAAGCAGATGAACTAAGGAAAAATTAATATTTTAAGTTCCTTGGGAGGAAATTTACGTATTAAATTTAATTCGTTTAGTTTTTTTTTTAATCCTTGAATGGTAATTGGGTTTCATTTGTCATGCTTCCATACTGAATTTGGATCTTGGAAGTAGCCTTCTACTTAATTTAATGTTCTCGGGATCAGTAATACATGTGGACACCCTGAAAAAGCACTTCCTTTTTCTAAACAGTCACTTCCTTTTTCTAAATTAGTGGCTGCCACCTAGTGACTTGAATGGTGGTTGGGGGTCAGTTATATGATAACACAGCAGTTTTCAAAGGGTGTTCTACAGACCCCTAGGGGGTTCCTCAGTATCCTTTCAATGGGCTGTCAAGGTCAAAACTATTTTCATTATAACACTGAGATATTATTTTCCTTTTGAACTCTGCTGATGTGCGCATTGATGGTTCAAACATAATAGGGTAAAACTGCTGAAGCCTTGGATCAGTTGGGCTGGGTTGCATGCACAGTTTTTGGGGGCTTTTTTAAAATAAATTTATTTATTTTTTATTTATTTATTTTTGCCTGTGTTGGGTCTTCGTTGCTGCGTGCGGGCTTCTCATTGCAGTGGCTTCTCTTGTTGCAGAGCACGGGCTCTAGGCACGTGGGCTTCAGTAGTTGCAGCACACGGGCTCAGTAGTTGTGGCTTGCGGGCTCTAGAGCACAGGCTCAGTAGTTGTGGCGCACTGGCTTAGTTGCTCTGCAGCATGTGGGATCTTCCCAGACCAGGGATCGAACCTGTGTGTCGCCTGCATTGGCAGGAGGATTCTTAACCCCTGCGCCACCAGGGAAGCCCGCACAGTTTAAATTAAAAAAAAAAAAAAAATCAGTCACACCAAGAATGTCCTTTATGAGGTTTATTATATCTTGAACCTAGAGTACACACTGAAAATGAACGCAGTGAGCCTGCCTGCTACATCAAGGAAAACAACTGATAATTTTTGTTGCCAAAGATAAAATTTGAGCTTTCAAGTAAAAATAAGAATTTTGGAAAACTTGTATCCACTTTGGTGAACTTGACAGCTTCCCAATATTTAAAAGACTTTTCTGTTGGAATCCACGGTCATATTAACAAATGTGGTATTTTATTTTTATACTGTGTAAGATAAACCAATGGATTTTAATGTAACAGAGTGTGAAAAGTTCATTGATACGGTTTCAGACTCCACACTATAGCTAACCTTTAAAAACTACCGCTTGTCAAGTTTTGGTGTAGTGTCAAAGAAAAATGGCCACAATTATCTGAAGAACCTATTAAAATACTCTTCCCTTTTCCAGCCACACATTTATGTGAGGCTGGGTTTTCTTCATGTACTTCAACCAAAAGTTGAAGTACAAATCATGACAGATTGAATTTAGAAGCAGGTATGAGAGTCTAGGTATTTTCCATTAAGCCACACATTAAGTAGATTTGCAAAATGTAAAACAGTGCTATCCTTCTCACTAATTTTTGTTGTTTTTTAAAATATAGGTATGTCTAATTTTAAAAAGATATATGTTAACATCCAATGGGCTTAATATTATTTTTAAATTAGGTAATAAATATTTAAAATTTTTCTCAGTTTAAATTTCTGATGTGGAAAATACAGCCAGCTATAACCTACAGAAACAAAAGCTCTTTGAGGTCCTCAGTAAATCTTAAGGGTGGAAAAGGGGTCCCAAGATCAAAAGTTTGAGAGCCACTATTGTGAAGGATATAAAAGGAGACTGTTCTACCCAAATGAATTAAAATTAATCAGAAATTGTAGATAAAAATAAGCCATTTTCAGTGCTTTCAAATTAAACAGTATTGGTTTTTTTTTTTTGGCTGCGTTGGGTGTTCGTTGTGGCGCGTGGGCTCAGTAGTTGCACCTCACGGGCTTAGTTGTCCTGCGGCACGTGGGATCTTAGTTCCCCGACCAGAGATCAAACCCACGTCCCCTGCATTGGAAGGTGGATTCTTAACCACTGGACCACCAGGGAAGTCCTCTATACAGTATTGGATTTTAATGATAAGATTTCTTATAGTCAGCATGTTGTTTGACTATAAAGTGGAATGCAAAGTATTAGAAAGTTGTTTTTGTTTTTGCTTCCAAAATTTTCCATTTTACACAGGGGATGATTTTAATAAATGCTTTCAGTGATGGAACCCTTCAGTCATGAATCCCCAAATAATGAGGTCTAGATTTGCAGATGTTTAGAGTGTGGTGGCTAGTATGAGATTTGCAAATGTAGAAACAATTACTCTGAGATTAGATATTAGTTTATTAAATTAAGATTTGCGGAATTAAAATTGAGGTCTTCTATGAATATGATGGAAGACGTTACTCCTTCAGTATAATTGTTAGCAGTACTTAACCTTTATGAAGAAATTCAGTTCTGCCTATGTTAGAATAAATGAGGAAAGGCAGTTTGAATTAGGTTTACAATTTGCTGCAACTTGAAATCTCATTGGCTTCCTCTAATGACTGAGAAAGCATGAATTACACTTAGACTCTCTATCCTTGAATGTCAGTGGGTGTTTCTTAAGTAGGCTTAATCTTCCTTTTGAAATTTCTTTCATATTAGCAATTTGCTTCGCAGAATTTCATTTTTGTGTGAATTCAGTGCCTTTCAACAGAGGTCCTATCCTCACGTCTCCTTTCTTCTCCTCCCTTTTTCCTCTTTCTCAAAGTGCCTGCAGTCTCCAGGTTGTCACCATAAGGCTGACTCTTAGTTTGTTCATAATGATTGCTCCATGTCCAATCTGGGCTCATTCAGGCTAGACCAGCTCAGGAGTTTGCTGTGGGAGAAATACTGAGTCCACCTGAGGTACCCGCACTTACGCCCAAGCTGTGACCCCAGCTCTTTGCCAGGGGACACTGAGGTAAATGGGATGGCAGTGAGTCATTTAGCAGTCACTCCACTGGCTTCAGGGTGGAAGACTCTGGCCCCCCAGGACTCAGGCCCCAAAACACAAGTGAATGGCAGAGCCACAGATGCCAGTGTGGGTGCCCATTCACCCTGTGAGCCTTAATGGTATGGGACACCCAAGGGCCCCTGTGAATGGCTGTGCATCTGGGGAGACCTTTTTTTTTTTTTTTAAGAGCCTTACTGAGGTATCATTTACATACCATAAAATTTTACTCATTTTCTGTGTACAAGTCAATGATATTTAGAAAAATTTGCAGAGTTTTGTGGTTATCACCACTCTTAAATTTTAGAATATTTTTATCATTTCAAAAAGATGCCCAGTGCCCATTTGCAGTCAGTCTCTATTCCCACTTCCAGGCCCAGGCAGCTACTAATCCACTTTCTGCCTGTACAGATTTGCCTTTTCTGGACATTTCATGTAAATGGAATCATTCAGTGTGTGGTTGTTGGCATCTGGCTTCTCTCGCTTATAATGTTTTCGTAGCCTGAGTCAGTAATTCGCTGCTTTCTGTCGCTGAATACTATCCCACTGTATGGATAGACTGCATTTTACTTATCCATGCACTAGTTGATAGACTTGTGGATTGTTTCCACTTTAGACTTTTATAAATAATTCTGCTATGAGGTCTTTGTGGACAAGTCTGTGTGTAGACACATGGTTTCGTTTTTCTTGGGCAGCTAGCTATGCAGGAGTGGAGTTGCTGGGTCTTACGGTAACTCCGTGTTTAGCTTAAGAAACTGCCCAACTGTTTTCTAAGGTGGTTGTACTACTTTACAGTCCCAGCGGAGAGATGTTAGGGGTCACCTCCTCCTTTGACCGTTACGTCAGCAAGTATTAGGATAGGGAGAGATGGCAGTGAGTATGGCAGGTAAGGGACCGGTGGGAAGCACCAAAACAAGGGACATGTAAGGCTGGTTAAGGTGTGTTCAGGTACATCAAGGTGCTTTGCAGCTGGGCCCTCACTTATATAGGAAACACAGGTGGGTGGAAAATGAGGAGAGAGAGGAATCGGGGGTTCATTTGTATCAGTCATAGGGAGCAGTCAGTGGTTTCAGCAATTTTTGAGCCAAGAGAGTAATAGGACTCTTTTTACTGTTAAGCAACTTTCTCTACATTTTGCCTTTTTAATTTTTGTTCTTTAACTTCTTCCTCTTATGACAGTCTCCTGTTTATTTCCTTTCTCTTCCTTCTTGCCTACTTTTTATTCACTCTTGTGCATTTTAATTCTACTCCACATCTCATTACAAAGAGAGGAAAGTGAATTTGCTGGAGCAGGAGGGAAGGGGCTCCTCTCTTTTTCAGCAGTGTGTGACCGTGGCTGTTAATGAGTTCCTCCTTTGAGCCAGGCCCTGGACTAGGCATAAGCACGTACTTGGTATTATTTAAACCCTGTGAGGTACATGTGATTATTCCCACTTTACACATAAAGAAACTGAGTCATGGAGAGGCAGAGTGATTTCTGCAAAGTCACACAGCTAATTGATGCCAGATCTGCTGGACTCCGGAATCCATGTGCTTTCCACGACGTCTATGTGTGGAAGCCAGTGCAGGTACCTGAAGTGAAGCAGTGTAGTTTCTTTGTGAAGGCCTGTCAGTATGGGGCGCTCAGGTGTCTGTTTACCTGGGCACCAAGGTGAGTAGACTACTGTTACCAGGAAGTTCAAGTTGGATCCTGAGTTTTAGCAGAGAGATCAGTGCAGCCCTGGTAGCTGCCTGTGCGGGGAATAGCACCTTCGTGTTCACATGTTTACAGAGCCAACATCATAACCTTTTAGGCAGTTTTCGAAATCTATAATTCTTAATTCATTCCTAAATGCACCATGAATATGGCTTAATGTGATACATGTTTATGTAGTTTCAACCAAGGAGTGCATTAAATCTGGCATCCTACTTTTCTTCCTTATCCAGCACCCTTCCCTGTAGCTAGATGTCATTAGATCCCTAATACCATTATTAATGACTACATAATATCCTCTTTACTGGGTGTATCATAATTTAACCATTCTTATTAGACATTGATTAGGGTTTTAGAGTGTGTGTGTGTGTGTGTGTGTGTGTAGGTATATGTGAGTTTGTGTCTGTGTGTAAAGAACCAAGTTGCTTTCGAAAGTTGTCAAGCAGTTAATAGTGAGTATACCAAGGCATCTTCATCAGCCTTGTGTGGCATAAATTAAAAGAAAACAACTTTCTGTTGTCACTTTGGTTTTTGGCTTCCTCTACATCTGCAGTTATTTTTTCTTTCCACTCAAAGTCTTTAATCCTTCCTCACTCTCTATAGAAACAACTATTAATAAGGTTAAACATACTGTGTTCCCTCGATTCTAAGACATATACTTCCCATGTCAACAGTCATAGAAGTGGGATGCTTCTTACAGTGGCCATCATAAGCACCGTGCCCACCCCTACACAGAGGGGTAAGTCATGATGTAGTTATTATTACTTGCCCTTTGCGACCCTGGGCAGTGTAAAAGGCATCTCACCACCTCCTTGTCACCTTGGTTGAATTACTTGCACTAGTAGTGTATACTACTATACTTAGTAGCTTAAATTTGAATCCCTAATTAAAATGTCTCAGAAAAATTATAGTTTGATGCAGCATTGAAATTGTTATTATAGTTGAGGAAGAGTGTGGGACAGGATTTGTACTAAGTGAACATTTTGCACTGACAGAAAACCATGCTCCTTATTTTCCTTATAAAACAACGGTCAGATGCTTTGTGGGCTCTAAGAAAGGAAGATGTACACCCACAAGTGGACAGAGCTGTGCTTCATTTCAGTACTGAGATCCATGCAGGTGGGTTGCCAGTGATATGACAGACAGTGCAGCTAGTTTAAGATAAAATGTCAGCTGTCTTGGAATTCATCATAGAATCCCCAAAACTAGAAGAAGTAGGTGTGATTCAGTCATGCGTCCTGAAAGACAGAAACCCAAGTATAGCTTGCAGCTCACTTTCAAAAGAAGTTTGTTTCCAGCCCCATGTAGCTTACTTAAGGGAATAAACAAAATGATGGATTTAACCAAATTAAAAAATGCAATGAAACTAATATTTTTGGAGGAGCCTCAAAATTCTATTCTCTGTCCTAACAGTCCTCAAGAGTGTCAAACTTGGGGACACTGGTTCAAAGAAAGCCGTGTCACTAACATGTTACTTATAAACCTTACAGCCAAAAACTATTCAGAAGAATCATTAGGATGATGAAGGCTTACTCTCAAACTTTGTTTGGAATAATAAAGAAGAAAATAATATGAAAATGAAATTGTATGGATCTGTATCCTGTGGTTAAGAAACAAATTCTTAATTATAATATTTCTTTTTTCTCTCAAATCATTACTAAATTAGGGGTATGTTAGAAATCAGGATATACTCCATGTTACCCTATGGCTATTTATGCTTTGCTTTTTAAGATTCTTGGGATTATGATCATCCAGTGCAAACAATTAACAATTTATTCATAGTCATTCAACTTACTTCCTTAACCTATTTTTCTGGGGGAAGAAAAAGCAAGGCTAGTCTTACTAACCAGAGCAGATGTGAGAAGATATTATAAAACAGAAATGGAAAGCGAATTATCTGGAAAGAGGGCAGCCTTTAGAAGATGTTTTTATCTTGGTAGGAACGAAATGACATTTGTTGGACAAAATGACAGGCACTAGAAATAAAACAACTGGGCTTTATTTAGGGAGAAGAAACTGGGTGCACATGTAAACTGGCCAGATAGACCCCCTCCGGAGTTTCAGCCTGTTTCTAATTGGATTCTGCATGGTTTAGGCTGGAATTGTAGACTTGAGTCTATCATTTGGAACCAAATGTCCCTGTTGCAATTCATGGAAAAGGACATTAGCAAAATGGAATAATTTGCTCCCCACATGTTTTAAACGGTTATCAATAAGGAAAGGGCCTTTCAGTTCAACAATCTTTCCCTTTCTCTCTACTTGTCTCTTCTCACAACAGTGTTAAGGTCTGAAATTATGTGAACAATAGGAAGTAATGGAATGATGTAGTGGAAGGAAGATTAGCAAGAAATACCATGTTCAGAGGTACTTATGGGGCTAATACATGATAAATTCTCTTCGGTAGACTGTGACCCTATGATTATCTTCACCAGGGTCTGTTTTTTTGAAAAATCATCTTTGGATAGCAGGTTCTGATATTTCATGTAGAAGGATGGGGGTTGGAGGGTGCATGGTGATCAGTCAGTAACCTTGCACATCCAACCCATTTTGGTTTGATTTTATAAGAAAAATATCTGGAGCTTGTTAGCGCTTTCTGCATTGACTGCTGTCTATTATTGCTTCCTTCCTGTTTTCCCAGCCCTGTGCCCTAAACTTTGTAAGCCTTCCCCAGGGAGCAAGGATCCTATCTATAACATTTGTTTATCCAGCAGTGCAATGTATATAGCAGATTTTCAACAGTTTTTTATTTTTTTATTTTATTTACTTATTTTTTTAATTCAGTTGATGAAGAGTTATTTCACTCAGTACACC
The DNA here is from genome assembly GCF_028023285.1 of Balaenoptera ricei. Lineage (NCBI taxonomy): Eukaryota > Metazoa > Chordata > Mammalia > Artiodactyla > Balaenopteridae > Balaenoptera > Balaenoptera ricei. The sequence goes on from NC_082646.1 coordinate 70,314,974, forward strand.
TAGAGGAATTGCTGTACATGGGGTCCTATAATTGTCACTTGGCCAGCTCTGATAGTGTGGGCAGATATCATAGGCATCTGACAGTTTGTTGAATAAATTTCTCAAGGAATTTACAGAAAGGGGGTAGGAGGAGACCTCAAGAGATTCACACAAAAACCTTTCCAGGCTCTCTCTGGAGTTGTTAGGTTCTTATAGAAATAGTTTAATCATTTGCATTAGTAATGAATATACACATCACCAGTGAGTCATTCAACAAATCAGTCAATTCACTGATTTCTACTTTGCTCCTAGAAAGCTGGGGAAGCAGACATGAGTAAGAGGCAGACCTTAGGGTCTGGTGTGGGATGGCAGACACACTGTGGGATAGGGGCTCTAGTGGAAATGCGGAAGCACAGAGGTAGAGGAGGAGCTCTTTCTGCCTGAGAACATTCTGGAAGGCCTCACAAAGATGTGGCATTTGAGCTGAATCTTGAAAGAACTTAATCAATGGAAGGAGAGTGGGAAGGAGTTTTCAAGGCAGGTGGATGCTTGTGCAGAGACCAGGAGTCCTACTGAGAGTTGACAGAAGGTCCTGGGGGCCGCTGGACCTCACAGAACCTGGAGAATGGTGAGAGTTGAAGGTGGAAACGATCTCCATGGCAGTGACTATTTAAAAGAGTCTTTCTGAATCCCCTGAAAACATAAGGCAGAATAGGACAGCCTGGAAGCTGGGAGCAGAAGCTCACTCTGCTTATCCCTCAATCCCTCGACCTCAGTCCCACCATGGATACTTTTTTTTTTTTAACCTTGAACTCTTCAGGACATCTAGGCAGAATCTAAATTGGGAATTCCCTTAACCTCATGGGAGAATCCATCTGACAGCTGTTCCTCTAATGCTTTCTGTCCTGGGCCATTGGGCTCAGTGGTTGCTAACAAAGCCAAGGTCAGGGGTCCATTCTTTCCTGCATGTGGCTGTTTAACTCTGCTCTGTGCCGTGGTTACAGGCTGAGATGCAGAGCCACTGTGCCCCCAAGAGCTGCTGCTAAGCAGAAGCCCAGGGGAAAGCAGACGTGTGGTACACCTGCACCTCCCAGCATTCACCCTGTTCACAGAGGCACAGTTAGCTTCACTCTGTAACCATCACCAAGAAAAGCTTGAGAAGGAGAGAATTGAAGTGGCACAATCAGGGTGTGGCTGCTTATTTCCAGACCCAGTTTTGCAAGCAGTAAGTGGATTACCTGGACATAGTCATAAACCCCTCAAGCATCTTGGTCAGTTGTCTAAAACTGGACCTATACCCTTGGTGATGTGTGAAATTCCCTCTCCCTGTGAAGGTAGAGATGCAAAGTACACCCTACCCATCCACCCCCATTTTAATGTACTGTTTACATTACCAAAGCAAGAGAAGCTTATTAAATTTTCCAAGCAGTTCCAAAGACTATAGAAGAAAAAGTGAGACCGACCGCCACCAGCCCTGTATCCTTCCTGACTTTTTATATGCATCTACAAACATTGTACATACACCGTTTGTTTTTACTAAAAGAAATATTGTGCTCCATGTGTTATTCAGCAGCTTCATTTTTTTCCCACTCAAAAATATTTTGAGCATAAGATGTCTCCTTACAGCAATGAAAATTTGAGGGTAAGTCCCAATTTTTGTTATTCTTTTTTGGTAAAGGTGAATTGTTAGAAGAGTTGCCAGATTTAGCAAATAAGAATTCAAACCACCCAGTTCGATTTGAATTTCAGGTAAACAACGCATACTTTTTTAGTGTCTGTCCCATGCCATCTTTGGGACAAAGGGATATGTCCCTACCCCTACGAAAAAGTATGTTGTTTATATAAAAATCAAATTTAACCAGGCAGCCTGTTATTTTATTTGGCAACTCTACACTTGTTAATTAGTTGATTGATTTGTTGTTATTGTTCTATGTAAGACTGTTCATGCACAAAAGCTCCAGACCAGAAGAAGGCCTTGTTTTCTGGTCTGGAAAAGGTGGTCTCTGACCGACGTTCGCATGCCTGATGAATGCGCTGGGTGAAGGGCCAGCTCAGCTGGGCACCCAGGACTCATTAACTGCCTCCATTGGAGAGAACTGGCCTGTGCGGCTGCTTCGTACTAGGGCCTGACCTTTGCTCTTTCACCCCAGCTAATGTGTGAAGTCACCAGTGGCAGTTACCCGGTTGTGTGGGCGATATTAATTGAATTTTTTTTTAATGAATGCCAGTATTTGTAGGAATTTGCAATGCAAACAGCCAGTCTTTCAAGCAGTGCCCATTGTAATTAGAGCAAGCTTTTAAGATTCTTTGAAGTACTAAATGTTGATGAAATTCAAATGGGGTGCCGATCTGCACTATAAAGGGGCTCTTGGTGGTTGTTTTTTTTAAATCTTCTATTTTGTAGATGTAAATATATGCCATAGTTCGTGGGAAGTAACTTGAAGAGCGGGGGTGGGGGGGGGCTGAGTTTATGCCTCTTATTCTTATTTAAAACAGCGGTGGCCAGAGAGCTACAGCTGCGTCCTGTTGCACCGGGCAGGGGCACCGTGGCCCCATGGCCCCTGCCCCGAAGTGAACACCCTCAAAGGCTCCCTTCCCTTTGGGCAGCTTTCTCGCTCTCCCCAAATGCAAGTCGACCTGCCCCGGGGTGGGGGGGGGGTGGCAGCTGTCCCACAGTCATCCCAGCTTCCCACACCCCAGGCCTCCGAAGCCACCGGGGCAGATGCGTGCAGATGAGTCAGGCGGGAGGGTTGGGGAGCAGACAGCAGCCTCAAGAGTCCCCTACCCGGGCTGCTTCCTGGAGCACTTCTGCCTGCCGGCTCACGGCGCCTGGGGGAGCAGCTGTAAGACCCACGTGGTGCCCTGCCTGGCCGAGCCTCACCACGTGGCAGGCCTGGATGGACGCCCACGACAGGGCCCGGCTCCCAGCGCTGCCTGCCAAGGAGCCAGATGCTGCCATTGGAAAAAATTGCTTCACAATTTGAAATCTTGGTCCTTTGATCATGGCTGGGAGAAGATGAAGAGGAGAGTTTCAAAGTAGTGGTTTGAAAATGCCAGCGTCTCCTTGCATCCGTCAGTGCCTATTATACTGTCTCTTGTCAGGGACAATCCTCTTGATGTTTTCATTTTTGCAACCAAGTAATTCCTGCCCAGCCCTTCCAAGCCCTCCAGGTGGAAGGGAGAGGCGGGTGGGAAGGGAGTGTCTGCAGCCTGCTCCTTTCCTACCCGGGGCCCAAGCCCTCTCCCCTGCCTTTGGACTGATGTGCTTCCTCTTTCTTCCTGCAGGCCTTTTCTTTCTGAGGCCAGTGACAGAGTAGTTGTCGTCAGCCAAATGCTGCCTCTGCCTGAGCTGCACCATTCCATTCAGCCCTTGGCAACCCTCACGCTCATTTCCCTGTCCTTCAGGCACCTGGAGCCAGGTTTCCAGAGGCCTGAGGTTTTGCAGAGCTGCTTCCCTGGCCCAGCCTTCCCCTCAGAGGGCTCTGGATCCTACGTAACTGGGCTAGGCCTTGTTTTCCTCACCCATGAAATGGGAAGAATCATTCTTTGAAGAATATTGCTTTTTTTTTTTTTTCTTCTTCAATTTCAAAAACATGAAATGAAGCAGTGGAACACATCCATGAACAAATACACTCGCTGAGTGAGAGGTAACAGAGGAGAAACCAAGCCGAAGTCTTGTCTTGTGACTTACATGTCTCAGCTGCAGAAGTAACAAGCGTGTAAGAGAAGGATTATTTAGGGAAGAATTTGAGGAAATTTAATGTTTCACTTTTTTGTTTCCCTGCTGTCTGGTGCAGTCAGCTTTCTTTGCCTAGCATTGTAACCTGCTTCTACTTCGACCTTACACTGTTTTCCAGGACTTGCCCACATATAGATCCTCAAGTTTTTAATTCATTCCCCACACATTTATTAATGATGGCCTTTTTTGCTTCCAGGCAGGATTTCATGACATCTCTAATCATATCTTTGTGGGAAAGATTGTAATTTTGTACCTGTTTGAGCAGTTATGTCTAAAACCTAAGGCTTGTTATAAACTCACAAATCAGAAAAAGTACTAATTTTTCTGTTTGAAAAAAGCCGTTGCTGCATCTGTGCTGCTCACCTGATAAGCATGGATTGGGACTCAGACTGGCTCTGGGGGGAAAGCTTTTATCTTGTTTGTTGGCTATGAACCACCATCTACTTTGGGTCACACCTCTGGAGATGTGACTTGAGGCTCTGTCTTTAATCTCTGTCCAGGTCTGTGTTGAAGTCCCTGGGTTGACAGGAGTGGTCATCGTTTACGTTTATGTGGCACATTTCCGTTTACAGATGGGTCTCGTATACGTTCTCTCTTCTCATCACAATGGTGGCCTTTGGAAACTGATCTTCTCTGAGGTTAGAGATGAGGAAAGTGAGACGCAGAGGAGTGACCGCTGTCCGTGCTGTCCGTCAGGTGTCTGAGATGAGATGATGACAAGTGAAGACTCAGGATTCTCAAGTCTCTGGACTAGATGGAAGGGAGGTCTGAAGTCAGGATGGAGTTTAGTAAAAATAAACGTGGAGGGCTTCCCTGGTGGCGCAGTGGTTGAGAATCCGCCTGCCAATGCAGGGGACACGGGTTCGAGCCCTGGTCTGGGAAGATCCCACATGCCGCGGAGCAGCTGGGCCTGTGAGCCACAATTACTGAGCCTGCACGTCTGGAGCCTGTGCTCCGCAACAAGAGAGTCCGCGATAGTGAGAGGCCCGCACACCGCGATGAAGAGTGGCCCCTGCTTGACACAACTGGAGAAAGCCCTCGCACAGAAATGAAGACCCAACACAGTCATAAATAAATAAATTAATTAATTAATTAATTTAAAAATAAATAAAAATAAACGTGGAACTTGGATCCTAGGAAGCAGATAGGACCTGAAGAACTCTGTGGGTGAGAAGGGGGAGTGGAAAGGTGAGATGAGGGGGGAAATGAAAGACGGTTGCAGGATTGTCTTACAGCAGTGTTCTTAGGCCTGCGTGATTCCAGAAGGCAGAGCTGTAGGTGGAAGCGGCTGGGAAGCCGATTGCAACTTAACGGGTGTGGTAGGCAGCAGCATGTCCGAGTTCTTATCACAGTGTTAGGGGATGTGTTAGATTACATGGAAAGGGGGAGTGGGGGTCGCTAAGAGCAGACAGGGAAATATCTTGGGTTATGTGAGTGGGTAAATCACAAGTTTCCTTAAAAGTGGCAGAGGGAGGCAAGAGAAGAGGTCTAGAGAGATGACAGCTGGCAGTGTGAGAACTCACACTGGTGTTGCTGGCTTTGAAAATGGGGCAAGGAACTAAGAGACAAGGAATGTGGAAGCTGAAAGAGGCAAAGAACCCGATCCCTCCCCAGAGCCTCCAGAAACGAACACAGCTCCACCAATACTTGATCTCAGCCTGGTGAGACCCATATTGGATGTCCGACCTACAGAAGTAGAAGATCATAAATTGGTGGTGTTTTAAGTCACTAAATTTGTGATAGTTTGTTAAAGCAGCAGTAGAAGACTAATACAACAGGATAAAGAACTCTCTAACAATTAGGTCTGCCCGGGACATGGTGAGTATTTTATTAAAGTAATGATTTTCCTGTATCTGAAGGTAGTATTTAGCCAGAAGGCAGCGCAGGTCAGGTTACTGTAGAAAGGACTCCTGCCTTAGGTGGTAGGAGAAGGAGCTGGTCTCTGAACCCAGTTCATATGGAGGGTCTCTGTTCTAGGGCAAAATGGGCAAAGATTCCTTAGAAGGGCCTGTTTGCCTGGACTTGCCCTCTCCAGTCACATCGGCAAGGCGCTTGTTTTTTTGTTTTTTGGGGTTTTTTTCCTTTTAGAACATGGCCTATGACCAGCTAGGGAGGGGGAAATTTCCCCTTCTACCCCTCTTGAGTTCTTGTGGCTGGACTGAAAATAAAATTGACACAAGACAGATTAATAGGAGAAAAAGAAACAAATTTTTAATTCATGGCAATGGAGTTCACACAGAAATGGGACCTAAGAAGTGGCTGAAGCAGGCATCTATTATACTTTTTAGACAAACGATAAATTTGTGAGGAATCACAGGACAAAGAGACGTAGGTTTGGGGTGCTTAATTAGTGAAGAATCTAAACAGGGCTTGGGCTTGGGGAAGTAAATTTTTAAAGTAACAAGGTTTGTTTAAAAGGCTTCTTGGCACTAAATTCTCTATCTCTGGCGATAAGGGTGTCCTTCTACCTCCAGATGCAGGAAGTATACCTTTCATATGAGAGATTTATTTCCTGCTTTCAGGGAGACCAAGGGGAGGGTCAGAGTGTCCCTCTTCCGTTGGTTGTTTCTTAAGTAACTTTAATCGAAAATAATCAAGTATGCCATTGAGGCACATTTTGGAACGGCCTGCCCTGGGCCCCAACAGCTGGCTTATCCCCAGAGGATAGGATATCTTTTGAATTTGGAATTTGTTGGGAAGATAAGTTTGCTGGGTTCTAGTTGTTTCTTGGATTTTTTAAAATTAATTAATTAATTTATTTATTTATTTATTTATTTATTTATTTATTTATTTTTGGCTGCGTTGGGTCTTTGTTGCTGTGTGCGGGCTTTCTCTGGTTGTGGCGAGCGGGGGCTACTCTTCGTTGTGCACAGGCTTCTCATTGCGGTGGCTTCTCTTTTTGCAGAGCACAGGCTCTAGGCACGCGGGCTTCAGTAGTTGCAGCACATGGGCTCAGTAATTGTGGCTCGTGGGCTCTAGAGCTCAGGCTCAGGATTTGTGGCGCACGGGCTTAGTTGCTCCACGCATGTGGAATCTTCCCGGACCAGCGCTCGAACCCGTGTCCCCTGCATTGGGAGATGGATTCTTAACCACTACACCACCAGGGAAGTCCCTGTTTCTTGGATTTTTATATTTATTTGCTTTTAGAAAATATCCTGTGATCAGATAAGAGCTGATTAGGCAAAAATAGTTTGTGTGTCTGATACCAGCATTTTTTCCCTCATTTTCTTGCCTTCAGAACTATATGAAATAGGTTTGCCCTGAGTTTTCAGTTGGGAAAAATGAGTCGAGAGGGTGGATAAGGAACTCAGCACAAATCGTAGACTCATTACAGAGTTTGCCTCCTCTGCTGCTGATTTAATGTTAGCATTCTTTCTTTGATATTACCTTTGCTCCACGGGAGTTCAGTGACCATATTTCTTTCTGGGATATTCATAATATCATCAGCTGACAGATAATTATCTTTCACATCAATACCTCCTCCTAGAAAATTCCCAAAGAACAACTATGATATGGTTGGATGGCTGTGTAATTATTTTCCATGTTCAAAAGTAACTGCAAAGCAGTTGTAATAGCAAATTGCTTATTTACTGTTAGTTGAGAAGTCTTTTAAAATCTAACTTATTAAATATACACTAATAATTAAATCAAAGTTGTCTCAAACTTTTTTAAGAAAAGCAAGATAATTCAAAAACCATCTGTTCCTTTTATCTAAATGAAAGCTGAAAATGCACATAGATCTCATGACCAGCAGTTCCACTCCTAGGAACACCTAACAGGAGTGCACACATGAGTTCATCAAATGCGTATCCCTGAATGTTCAGAGTAGCGCTCTTCATAATAGGTTCAATTTGGAAACATTGTAAATGTCCATCCGTAGAAGAGATAGGTGGTGGTATAGTCCATTCATTGGAGTACTCTACAGTGACAAGGATAGATTAACTACACACCACAGCATGGAAGGCTCTCACACTGTAATGCTGCACAAATAGAACTAAACACAGAGGAGTCAACACTATGTGATTCCACTCGTGAAACGTTCACAAAACCAGACAAGATTAACGTACAGTATTTTAGGATGAAGGTTACTCTTGTGACATGGGGGGTTTGACTGTACAGAAAGGGAGCATGGATGAGGGGGCTTCTATTTCCTCATCTGGGTGCTGGTTACATGGGTGTGTTCACTTTATAAAAATTAATCAGTCTGTAAACTTGTGATTTGTACACTTCTCTGAATGTATGTTCTACTTGAATTTTATGTAAAAAAGTTAATCCTAACAACTTTACAACTCATACTTTGTTGAGATTGTTTCAGATGGTGGAGTTTCATAATGTGAATTCTTGAATACCTTCATTTTTGATACTTCCTGTCATTGTACCTACGAGTCATCCATTCCGAATTAAAACTAATTAAATTATTTAGGGAATTCTAAGGGACAGTGGTGAACCAAAGGTGAGAGGGTGGGAATGGTCTGCCCCAGGTGCAGGCATTAAGGAGGTTCATTGCAGAGAAGTTTATATGGCAAAACCATCTAAAAATGGTTGTCATTTTTATTATCACACTGTGCCCGCAGTTCTAAACAATGCTATCAATAAAATATTCCTCAAAAAGAAAAAAATCCTTTGTTGGCCTAAGCCTTAAGCAACTGATAAAATTAGTGTTGGGCTTTTACTTCGTATATATATTTCGTATATATGTATAGACACGCACATATATATATGCTTCAAACTAGCACACTTATATTGCTTATCCATTATGGTACTTATTCTTTAATAACACATGTGCTTAAAGACTCAGTCTTTTTTTTTTTTAATTTATTTTATTTATTTTTTTATTTATTTTTGGCTGTGTTGGGTCTTCGTTTCTGTGCGAGGGCTTTCTCTAGTTGCGGCGAGCGGGGGCCACTCTTCATCGCGGTGCACAGGCCTCTCACTATCGCGGCCTCTCTTGTTGCGGAGCACAGGCTCCAGATGCGCAGGCTCAGCTGTTGTGGCTCACGGGCCCAGTTGCTCCGCGGCATGTGGGATCTTCCCAGACCAGGGCTCAAACCCGTGTCCCCTGCATTGGCAGGCGGATTCTCAACCACTGCGCCACCAGGGAAGCCCCAAGACTCAGTCTTATATTCCAGAGTAAGTTCTAACAGTTTGGAATCGTTGGAGCTGCATTCCGCACAGTGCTGCTGCTTCTGTAATCTGGAAATGGGCACAGTAGTTACGAAGACGAAAAAGTAGAACTAGAGTTACTTCATTCTCTGTTACCACTTTCAGAGTTTTTGTGTTTAAAGTTTAAAACAGTGAAACGGTGCTGATTATTTACTGAAGATAATTTTGTCAAAGGAAGGGGGTCTTAAAAATGATCCACTCTAAGTGTCAGATCTACTAGGTGTGCCGCTGCTATAGCACCAGTATTACTTAAGCGTGGAAACTCATAGAGGTGGAAACACAAAAGCAGTGAAAATTTTCTGCCATTTTGCTAACATCAAATTATGGTGAACGCCATTCTGAACTTGGGTGACATTTTGAATTTGTATGTATGGATGGATTATTTTGTATATTTATTTCTATGCTTGCTTTAGATTTTAAGACTTGTAGTTTGTTTACATTGTAAATCTTTTGCTTGTCAAAAATAATGCCATTGCATTATGCTAAGTGAAATAAGTCAGACAGAAAAAGATAAATACTGTATGATACCGCTTATATGTGGAATCTAAAAAATACAACAAACTAGTGAATATAACAAAATATATTATAGAGATATAGAGAACAAACTAGTGGTTACCAGTATGGGGGCGGGGGGGCAATATAGGGATGGCAGAGTGGGAGGTACAAACTATTGGGTGTAAGTAAGATAGGCTCAAGGATGTACTGTACAACACAGGGATGTAGCCAATATTTTGTAATAACTGTAAATGGAATGTAACCTTTAAAAATTGTATATTAAAAAATACTGCCACTGAAGTAAATAAAGTGAAAAATGGAGCATTGAAAAAAATGAAAGAAAAGAAAACACTGTGCCTAGGGAGTTGAGATGCAATTCTTAAGAAACCTCCCTCCTGGTTAAGTTGATGTAATTTGAAGTTGATAGTTTTTAAAAAGTAACCCAGTCCCATGTACTCTCCTGTTGACTCCCCTGCACATTGCTAATTTCCCTGTGCTTCTTCCCACACTCCACCCCTTACACCACAAATACCAGACTGCTTTTGATTGTTCACCAGTCCTTCACAACAACTTGATTACATCAAAATGAGTTTGTTTAAATTGCAGTATTAGTCAACAGTGTGTTTATGGCCCATTAATTCTCATTTTCAAAGCAGGGAATTTTTTTAAATTGAATGAAAACAAAGTAAAAGTAATTTATAATGGACCTTTCCTGTTCCACTTAACTTATTATTGCATTGTTGTTGGGAAGCATTCTAAATATTCATCAGTAGAGCACATGTTAAATTATGGTGCATCTGTATAATGGAATAATATGCAGCCACCAAAAAGTGTGGCTGTTCAGTTTTTTAAAGGGCTGTTCTTTTAAAAACTGGTATTCTATATCAGTACTATGTGAATTCTAAGAAGTATTTATTTATAGCCGGGTTTAGAAAAATGCTACAATTTGTGCAGAAAATAGGGAATGTGTATGTTTGAATATCTAAACGCTAAATATCTCTAAAAGGACACTTGAGAAATAGATTACAGTTTTTTTTTTCCTTTACTTACCACATGCATATTTTTACTTTTTTTTTTTTTTTAAGTTAAACCTTGTTGGCACAAACTACATCATAATAGTAAGAGCATCAATCCCACAAAGAACATCACTGGTCATCCCACCCCTGCAAAACACCTGAGCCACTTCTCAGAGCTCTGTGTTCTCAGCTGGTGACAGGACCAGCTCAGAGTTCTGGAAGGCCCTCTCTTAGTTCACAACAGATGATACCCGCCCTGTAAGGCTGGATGACAACCCAGTGTCAGAGCTCCTGTGTGCCTAGGATACACTGCTATCTTTCTGTACTGGAGGTTGGAGCCCACGTAGACTCACGGGCCTCTCTTCAGCCTTAAGGAGCTGAGATACAGATCTCAGGGTAAGACTTCCATCGTTCCCCGCTAAACTGCTCTCTCATGGAGCTAAATGTCAAACCTTTGAATGTGAGCAAAAGACACACCTGAGCGTTTTTAATTATTTGCAATTTATGCCCCATAAAATTCCAAAAAACAAAATGTGAGGGAGCATTACTAAATTTATGGATAATGTAAAACTGGACAAGTACAAGTAAAAGTAGATTGGAATCCAGTAACAGGAGCTGGACACTGGTTGTTAGTAGTTATTAGAAGTACCTAGAATAAGTTCATGACTATAGTTGGACACTTAATTTAGCTTTGAATTTCTTGGCACAGAAGAAAAGGGAATATAAAGTATACTGTCTTTATTTGAAGCCAGCATATCTGAAGTTGTGCCTAAGGAAATGGAGATTTTCCTGATGCTCAATTCAAGAGGGAAATTGAAATACAGATACTTATTAAAAATATATATAGGCTGACTCAGGTGTTCATGGCGGTTAGTGCCTGTCAAGGTGTTAAAATTAGCTAGCCAAAACGTGCCAAACCTCGCAAGACAGAGTCTCGCTGTGTGTCGGATCCACCTCTCCTTCTCTGCAGCCATCCTAGTAGCCCAGGTACCATGCCTCATCTGGACCTTCTTCCAGGCCTCCCAACACACCTCACTCATCCATTCTCACTCTCTTCTCGAGTCTCCAAGCTGTGGTCAGGGGTGCCTTTCTGGATTGCAGATCTGATCCTAAACTGTCACTGGCCCTACCCTATGTACTTGAAACTCGTATGTCCCTTGGTTTTTAGGATGTAAGCCCCTCCCCCACACCCCTCCACGCCCCCCCACCTCCCCAGCTACCCTCTCTCCTTGCTGTCTCTGTTCCAGCCTTGTTTCTGGCCAAGCGCCCTTTATACACTCTCTCTTACAGCATGATCCACCGGCCCATGCCAGCTCTTCTCTCTTTGGATCTGAGCTGCATCATCATCAGAAGCTTCCCTGACCCCAAGGGCTCCCTCCCCACTGTTTGTTCTCATGACTCTCTGCCCATCTCAGGAGTGCTTATTTCTGTTGCGATGTCCTCCCTCCTAAATCGTAAGCTGTGTGGACTCGTTGATCCCCAGCTCCACACCCAGTGCCTAGTGTGCAGGAAAGGGTCAGTAGATATTTGAGGGAAGGGGACCGTCCGTCAGTGATCTAGCCGCTGCAGCAGCCTCCCAGCCTCCCTCTGCAGTGAACATTATACCATGCTGAGACATTTCTCCTTGAAGCTCAGCTCTGATCACCTCATTGCCTTATGTCAACACTTTCAAGAGGTCCCCATTTCCTACAGGATACAACCCATACCCCTACTTAGCCCTCCTCTGCCTGGGCCCTTGTTGCATTTCCAAACTCATTCTTCCCTGTCTCCTTAGTCCTCACGGTGTAGCTAGAATGAAGCACTCCAGGCTGCTTCTGTGCAAGCGTTCTCTCAGCCCTTCTCCACATGTTCAAATCTTAACCATCCTGAAAGTAAATACCCTTAATTGAAAATAATGCTTCCATTGTCCGAACTGAGTACCTTTGACATGGTACTTATTTTCTATCTAAATTAAAGCTACTTTCTGTACATCCCATATTGGCTTATAGTCCTGTATTGTTTCTAGCATGAGCCTCACTTACTAAGTAATCATAAAAGTATGTTAAATGAGTGGGAACTTGTATTAATTATTTTGCATCTTTGTAAGCCAGTCTTTAATAGGAACCATTTCCCCTCTGGGTGCTGTAATTTGTTAATGAAGTATCTGTTTTTACATATATAACAAATGGCCAGTCAGCTACAGATTCTCCTGTTCTTTTAACTATATCTACAGATTAGTAAATATGAATACAATTCATATACTGCTTTCTGCACATATTTCAGAGACCTCATGAATCTCTTATTACAAGGATATATAGTATTCTATACTGAATGCAAGAAAGTAAAATGAAACATACATACAGCATGTCATTATTTCAAGGGAAGACTGCCCAAACTAGCATTCTCTTCAAAAAATAACCAGTGAGCCATAGAACTTGTTTCTAGCAGGGTGTCACTTCACCACCTCTCTGAGCCACCCCGGCCCTCTACTGCCCTCCAGCCAGCATGGTGGAGGTCTTACCCGGATGGTTACTGCTTTGACTCCTGCGATGAGAGAGTAATCCCCACCTCCATCTCATTTCCAACAGGCTGATTTAAACTGCAGTATTCAAGATGATGCCGGGGCTTTTTACGGCGTGACCAGTCAGTATGAGAGTTCTGAGAACATGACAGTCACCTGTTCCACCAAAGTTTGCTCCTTTGGGAAGCAAGTAGTAGAAAAAGTAGAGGTAAGTTGGCCTCTGTATGCTGGAACCTTCATTCAGGGCGGCCTGTCGCCTTCCTTTAACACTAAACTGGGGCAGAGGGTTTTATTTTTCTAGTGTCTTCTCCTTCCCCTCCCACTCCCCCCCCCATTACTTCTAAGAAGGCAAAATGATTTGAAAGCAACTGAAAGAAAGAAGGCCAGGAGTAATCCTGTGCCAGCCCTCCGACTGTCTGAAGCCAGCCCTGTGCTTGCCAGTGTGTCAGTCCTGCAGGAGGCCTTGGGATGGGGGGATGCAGGGGGGCTGATATGGAATCTGTTAGAGATAGACCCTGCTGCCCAGTAGATGGTACCCCTTCTACCCCAGGTTCCAGGTTCAAGGGCACTTCCAGGCATCTTGATAACAACCAAGGTGGTCCCGAGCTGATTGGCACCTGCCTTCTAGAACCCTGATGCCTTGAGTTTGGTTTTTGCTTTTGCCATTTCCACTCCCTTCATCTTAATTGTTTTAAATATATTTCAGTACATACTGGGACCAAAAACCTATTTATGGCTTTTATAGTTCATGCCTCCCTCCCCTTCAAAAAATGGATATTCATTTTACCGGGGTGGGTTGCTTTTTGTGAATAATGTTTGCAGGTGATATTTCATTTAGAGTTGTGGTTTCCGTTGTCTTCTACCCATCACCCAATTCATCCGTGCTCAGTGAGTGGTGTTTATTCACAGATGTCCAGGAGCCCTACCTGACTTTGTGTTGAGGCATGAGAGAGAGGATGCATTGGGTGGAGAGAGGGAGCAGGAGATGTTTTTCAAGACTTTGGGCTGAACAAGGAGAATTTGGGATGCTGCAGGCCCTCATAGCTTCCCGAGCACAGGATGGGCATCCTGAGAATGGTGTTAAGGAGGGTTATGCTGGTAGAGGAGGATGTAAGTGAGTTGACTAGATGGTAGCTGTAAGCTTACGTGTCATGAGCTTTACTAAAAGGGTGGTAGTGGGAATCCAGGGAGACACTTTGAATGGTACTTAGAAACTGACTGGATATTAAATATTAAAGAGGAGGAAGAGTCAAAGATCACATGTTTTATGCTTAGAAGGACAGTGCAGCCACCAGCAGAGATAAGTAAATAAGATGTTCAACTGGAAATAGTCAGGGACGAATATAGATGCAACACTAGGATTTGGGAGACAGGTAAAGACTGAAAATATCAATTGAGAATCCTAAGCATTAAGGATAATCAAAGCTGTGGGAATGGAGAGCTAGCTGCAGAGAGGGAATAGCAAGGAAAATAGGGATAAAGGTTAAGTTTGGAGAGTGGCAGCCAGACCTGGGGTAGGTGGAAAGGGAGATATGAACAGAGAAGCCGAGGACAAAGAAGGGTGGGGGCGGGGTGGGGAAACCAGCTCAATGCAGTGTCTGGGAAGTCCAAGGAGAGGGTGGGTGAGAATGTGGCTGTGTAATGAGACACAGCTGGGAGACCTGGAGCCACGTGACCTCCATCTCCCCTGAGAAGGAGGAAGCAAAGGTACCTGCTGGTGGTTGGGAGCACGGAAGGTTAGTGTTACCGTTGCTACCAAATGGCCAAGTTGTCAGGGCTTACCTGTAGATGGACTTCCTGCCTGGACAGGTACCTGTGAGAAAAGATGAACCAGATAAGTAACTCAGTTTCTCAGATGTCAAATTATTCTTCAGTTCATCCTCAGCTAACATACCCAAATCTCTTTATAAGTTCAGGGAACAGGGAAAGGTTGTCTTCGACTGATGAAATCCCAGGCATTTTCATGGAGAAAGTGCTGTGGTGTGGCAGGTGGAGTTTTGTAATTAAGCCTTTAATCTGCTTGGAGTATATTTCTGCATTTGGTGTGAAATGGGAGTCTGCTTATATTTTCTCCCAAATAGATAGGCATTTGTGTCAAAATCATTTATTAAATCATTTATTTTCCAACTGAGTGGATCTGTCCCCGTTAAGTTACTGCATATACTGGGGGCTGTTCCTGGAGTCTATTCTATTCCACCCTCTATTTATCTCTACATGTCCCATTATTGTGTTGATGTGATTACAGTGGCTTTATAGCATGTTCTGATATCTGCTGGGGCAAGTCAATCTCACTGCTCTTCTTTTTCATATATTTTCTAGGCAAGTAGCCAGCATTTATTCTTCCAAACTATGAGATCATTTTAAAAATGTAAAGAGAAACAAAAATCTTGTTTGAGCAACCTAATCGTTTTTTTGGGTTTTGTTTTTTGGCCGCATCACGCGGCATATAGGATCTTCCCACGCCCCCTGCAGTGGAAGTGTGGAGTCTTAACCACTGGACTGCCAGGGAAGTCCTGAGCAACCTAATTGTAATTGCATTAGATTTAGATATTATTTGGGGACAGATTGATATGTTATTGATATTAAATCTTTCCAATCAAGAACCTATTTGCATTTCTATCTCATTTTATCTATTTTAATAAGATTTTACAGTCTTCATATATAGGTTTATCCCTTTCTTGTTAAATATATCTCTAAATATTATATAATTTGTTAATACAATTTCCAATTTCCAGATTTTAATTACTAGAATAGAAGAAAGCTCCTAGTTTTTGCATATCTATATTCTATTTGGCCATCTTACCATATTCTCTTATTTATCTCTAGCGGGTTTTGCCCCCTAGATTCATGGGTTTTCTCTGTTGTATTATCTTAGCAGCAGCAAAAAGAGAAGACTTTATTTTATCTCTTCGTTTCCAATGTTCATGACACTTATTATTATTACTATTATTATTTTCTCACCTTCTCTTCATTTGCTAAAACTTCCAACACTGTTGTAAAAAGAAATAAAAGAAATAGTGATGGTGAGTATCCTTGTATGGTTACTGATGTCAATAGAAATAGTTTTGATGTTTTGACGTTTGGGATTAAACTTATTATTGGTTTTTATAAATGGTCTTTATTTTATATTTAAATTCTTTCTTTCTATTCCTATTTTACTTAAATTTTTTTTATTAGTAATAGCTGCAATATTTTATCAGATGCCTTTTCAGCAACTCTTACTATGTGATTTTTCTCCAATTTGTTGACATCATGAGTTAACACATGTCCTGTGAATGAACCACCACAGCATTCCTGAAGAAAGTTCTACTTTGGATACTTTGATGCATTGTTTGCTATTTTACGTAAAATGTTTGCACCTCATAAGTGATATTAATCTATACTTTTCTTTTTTATAAACTATCAACTTTTGGTATTGGATATACATCAATTTCATAAAAATAATTGGAATACCTATCTTTTTCTATGGTATAGCATAGTTTGAATATCATTGAAAATAACTGTTCTTTAAAGATTATATAAAACTTAGCTGTGAAACCATTTGGTCTTGGGACCTTTTTCAGTGGTAGATTTCTAAATAGTTTTTAGTCATTTCCACAGTAATTGACCTATTGGAGTTTTCTACTTCTTTTTGGTTCAGTATTAGCAATTTGTACTTTGCTGGGAAATCATCCTGTCCTCTAGGTTTTCCTTTGCTTTTATTGATTGATTGGTTGGTTGGTTGGTTGGTTGGTTGCCAAAGAGTTACATGAAGTAACCTCCTCTAAATCTTCTGAACAATAATGTAATTGTGGTTTTGTCTCTTTTCTTTCTTCTTCTTAAGATTGGGAAGGGTTTATTTATTTTATTTTGTCTTTTTAAAGAACTAGTTTTTATATCCTGTCTACATTTTAAATTTCCTTTGCGGGACTTCCCTGGCAGTCCAGTGGTTACGTCTTCGCCTTCCAATGCAGGGGGTGCGGGTTTGATCCCTGGTTAGGGAACTGGAATCCCACATACTTCGTGGCCAAAAAACCAAAAACCATAAAACAGAAGTAATATTGTAACAGATTCAATAAAGACTTTAAAAAATAAAAGGTCCACATCAAAAAAAAAAATCTTTAAAAAAATTTCCTTTGTATTGATTTGAGCTTTTATCTTTATTAATTTCCTATTCCTGGTTTTCACTGGTTTGGGTTTATTTTGTAGGGTTTATTAATTTTCTAAGATGTGTACTAAGTTCTATAACTTTTCATCTTTAATGATGAAGACATGAAGCTGCTTTCCTGCAAGTATAGCTTCATTGAGTCCCAAAAGTTTGATGTAAATATTTTCTTTTTCATTACTCTTTAGATAGCTTGTAATTTCTTTTTAAATTCCTCTTTGATCCAGAGTATCTAAGAGTGTCTTTCTTATTTCTAAGTGCTTCAGTGGGATCTTCGCAAGTTAAAAAAAAAAAATTTCCAGAAAAATACTGGATTCTGAGTATGGTGTTAAGTTTGGAGATAGGATTTTTTAAAATGAAGTAAACTACATAAGTAGTGCAGCATATAGCAGGTGATTCATGTTGAAAAAGTAAAATGCTTTTACAGGCAATAATATCTTTTTTATGTATTTTGAAGTCAAAAGTGTACAAATGCTCAAATCCTTTTTCCTTCACAGACGGAATATGCAAGGTTTGAGAATGGCCGATTTGTATACCGAATAAACCGCTCCCCGATGTGTGAATATATGATCAATTTCATCCACAAGCTCAAACACTTACCAGAGAAATATATGATGAACAGTGTTTTGGAAAACTTCACAATTTTATTGGTAACTGTTTGTCTCTTTCATGTTTTGTCAGACTCAGCCATGAGGCTGGTGGGGAAGATGGGCCTGGGAGGTGCTGGGGCTTGGGCCAAGGGTAACTGGCTAGACTGTGGGGCTGGGCCCCAGGTGGTCAATCAGCAGTTGAATTCACACATCCATAGGGCAAACTTGGTTTGGCTCAAGTTTGTGGAAGAGAAAGGGGTCTCATCTGGCTGGGCTTTCTAAGCTTAGCCGAACTGGAATTTGGGAAGGGAGGGTGAGGGTGATACAACTAGATTCTTAATTCTGGCTGCACATTAGCAAGACCTGGAGAATATCTAAAAATCCCGATAGCAGGGCTGCATCCTAGATCAGTTAAATCAGGATCTCTGAGGATAGGACCCGGGCATGTGTATTTTTCTAAGGTTCCCTGGGTAATTCCAGTATTAGCTAAGTGTGAGTCTCAGCAGCACCATGGTATACAAATCATAAATGAGGCAAAAGCTGAGTCAGCAGGTTTGTGCTTCAAACGTACCTAGACTCATTTCATGAAGGATTTACAAGGCCTTATTATTATAAGTAACATACATTAATATAGCAAAATATAAACCCTCAGTACCAGGAGAAATATAAACTAGAATACAGTGGCATAACCAGGAGCGGGGGGAGAATATTTATGGGCTGAAAAGTATGGTCAAAACTTAATGGGCAGCTAAAGGGCAAGGAAAAAACAATGGTGCTCAAGGTCCATGATGGGAAAATTTTCTGGTTCCCCTGGGCAATGCTCTGTGTGTTTTTTTCCCCCTAAATTTAACTTTAAAACAGTTTCTCATGGGGGCTTCATTTGGTTACTTAGGAAGGTTAGTAAGTACAGTGCTCTTCTCAAAATATACCTATAAAATATGCAGTAATGGATTTCATAAAGCTAATTTTTTTAAAATAACATTCCTTGATTAAACCAAAGGCAAAATGCCAAAACAAAATTTGGTGGAAACAATTTTGCAAAAAGGGGCAGCAGGACAATATTGTGGTCAAATATTCAGCCCTCTGAAGGCCTACTTTGTTATTCTTTGTTACCAGGTTTAAGAACTAGAATACTTAGAGCAAGAATTCTTTACCTGGACTTTCTGGATTCAGTGGGACAGTGGTTCTCAATCAGTGATGTGCTGGTTTAAAAAAAAAAAAGGCTCTCCCCTAGTTCCTTCCAAAACCCTGATCCGTAGCTTTTGCCCATTTCCACTGTTGCAAATACAGCCTCTATGGGCAATTTCAAGCTACCAATATTTGTCCAGCTCACGAAATTCCTTCATATTTAACAATAACTTTCAGAGCTAGTAGGAGCCAGCTCTTGTATGCCACTGTAAAAAAAAAAAAAAAGATAAATAAAAATCAAGAAATTAAACACCTTCTGCATATCAAGATATTCATCCAGGAAGCTTTTAAAAATTCTGAAGGATGGGACCCAGAATCATGGTTTTTGTTTATTTTTACTGCTCCCCAGGTAGTTCTGGTGTGTAGCCAGGTTGAGACCCACTGCTATAGGGGATTGGTTAAGTGAGCCACAGGGAGCCTCAGAGTTCACAGACACGTGATTATGTGTATACAATTGGCAGACTGATAATTTTATATCTAATTTTCATTTATTCCAAGGAGAGAATCTCAGTGGATTCTCATATGTGTCCATGTCCCTCTGAAACTTGGAAACTAGCAGTCCAGGAGAAAGTTTGGAAAACATATTATAACTATTCATTAGTATCCTTTTTCTAATGGTCTTTGGTGAAAATTGAGCAGTTCAAGGTTTGGGGTGCTGGCAGTTACTTGTCATATAGGTGTTCTTTGTTGCTATTTAAGAACAGATGGATCACCTTAGTGCTCAGATGACCAGAAGGTGTGTGTGGCATCCTGGTGTGGACATTAAGTTGCCTCAGAAATTAACCAAAACTCTCTGAGTGGATGGCCACCCCCCCTCTTCTGGAGGGAGTCTTAGATGTTTCTTACAAACCAGTGAGACTGTTTCAGCACATTAAGAAATATGTCCTCAGTCCCTAAAACCCAACCTCACAGCACAGCCAAGATAAATATGATCAGGGAAAGTTGTAAGTATCTATTACCCACAAAACCCATGTAACTATATCAGTAATGCTCCCTTGGAACACGTGGCTTCCATCCATTTAACTTACCAGGTTAAATTAATTTTAAAACGTATCATTAAGCAACTATATACATCCCTTTGATATGAAAAATTAGAAGCAAATAAATATAGTATTAGTAGCAAATAAATGTTTGCTAGAAATAATAGTTTTCTGTAGAAAAACTGAAATTAAGCCAGCACTCCTGGGTAATGAAAATGAAGTCATCTCACTGATAAACAGGAGAGATCATACTTTTCAGCACTTCCTCAGGTGTAGGGACATGGCCAGAATGACAGTTGCTGGACACAGTTGCAGGTGTTTTACTAGGAACATTAGATACAAAACCTGTGTCACCACGGCCAGTTCTAGGCCTTACTGGCTGGTGGGCTAGACTCTGGTTTCGTCAGAATGATTCAGGAAGTGAGGTGACCCTGTAGGTTTGGGGCCTTAATGGTGGCAATCAGACTGAGGAAGACAGCGACTGAATTGTGGGCCAAGGATTCCGATCATCTTTTGAGGTCATATTCAGACATACAGGTTGCTAGAAACATTTTTTTTCCTTCCTCCTTCATCTCAAGCATGAAGCCTAAATAGGATATAGTCTTTCATAGAAAGTCTGCAAGAAGGTAAAATAGATCATAGAGGTTCCAGGCACAGTGCTGAATCTTTTGTAGATTATATTATGAAATTCTCAACTACAGAACTGTGAAGTCATTTTTATTCCTATTTTATGGATAAGGAATGTTAGTCCTTCCTGAGGTCACAGAGCCAATGATAGACGTAAATTAAGATTTGAATTAATGGAAAAGACACTTTGCAGGATGTCATGGTCATGGAATGAGAAGACTTGAGTTTAGGACCCAGCTCTACTTTATGACCTTGGGTAAGACATTTAAAGTCTCCAGACCTCAGTTTCCTCCGTTTACAAACAAAGTGCTCAAGTCTGCCCTCTCCACCTCAAAGGTTATTGAGAATGTTTGAATTCATTCGGCTAAGTTATGGAAAGGTTGTACTAGCTGCTGAAATACAGTGCAAATAAAACACAGGAAATCTGGGCCTTGTAGGGAGAACGAGGCAGGTAAATAGACGATGACGATGCAAGGCCATCATGGCTGCAGTAAACTTGTGAAACAGACATCATGGGAGCACAGAGTAGTTGAACTGCCTGAGCAGGCACCTGTACTTGGAATGAGGTGGGGAATTCTCAGGAATGTTAAAAGATGATATTTAAGTTGCCTGATGGACAAGCAGATATTTTTCAGATTTACCAAGAAAAGGCCTGTTCGGTGGGTGCATACTGACATGTCAGCTGCGGGGCTGCGGTGAACTAGACCGGCGGGACCAGGCATCCTGGGGTCTGGTGAGGGAGGCAGGCATTCATCAAGGACAGGGAGTCACAAAATGCGTGTAATTCACCTGTGGCTGGCGGCTGGTAGAGGTTGGTGCATGGTGACAAGAGAACGTGTAATAGGAGGTCAGGGAAGGCTTCCCTGAGGAAGAAACAATTGAGAGGTGTCTCCAGATGGATAGAGAGGCAGAGAGGGAAGGGAAGAATACTGCAAGCAGGTGGGAATGTGGTAGGAGGAGGACTGGAAACAGAGCAGTGTGGCTGGCCGGGTAGGACCAGCCAGAATGGGCCGCTCACTCTCATCCTTGTAGGATGAGAACAGGTTTTCTCTTCATCCTAAAGTTTAAAAGAGGCCATTCAGCTTTTAGGCAGGAGTGTGTTGTTGTCAGATTCATATTTCTTTCAAGGTTACTGTGACTACTGTGCGCAGGTGAGACTGGTGCCCGGCAAGGGTGGCCGCTGGTGGAGGAGTCCAGGTCAGCTTTGCTGGTGCCTTGGACTGTGGCAGGGGAAGGGGGAGATGGATTCAAGAACTATTCAGGAGGTAAAAGCAGCAGGACACGGCATTTGTTTGGATATAGGGATGAGGGAGAGATTTCAGGGCTGGAAGACTTGCATACTTGGAGTACTTGATCTGCAAAGGAAGTGGCAGGGAGTGAGACTAGAAAAGCAGGTGGGTACCAGTATTGAAAAAAAACTTTGTTACCCAGAAAAAAAAAAAAGAAAAAAAGTAGATGATTCATCACTGTATCAATGCATTTATCTAGAGCAGCATGGCATAACGGGTAAGAAAAAGGTCTTCAGATTCAGAAGATCTGGGTTTTTCGTTGACATTAGTATAACCTTAAACAAATTAACCCCAAGCATCCTCCCTTGTCAAAGAGGGAGTGATATCGCACCTGCTCCTAGAGTTGTTGTAATATTATATGAGATACTTTCTGTAAAGCATTTAATACAGAGGAGGTGCATAGTAAGCACTGAACAGATGGTGGCTATTATTCTGTGAATTTCCATCCATTCAGCGAATACAGTGGACCCTTGAACAACGTGGGTTTGAACTGTGTGACTGTTCTTTTACTCAGCATATATTTCACTGAGTCCAGGCACTGCATGTTAATACAGTGGTGAGCAAGGCACTCACAGAGCTTATGTCTCCCATTGGCTATCATGAAATGGAATTTAGTAGAGGTTTCGGAATAAGATAGGAGACAGTCCCTAGGATAAATGACTGTCCCATGGGACAGAATTATAGAAAATTCTCTGTGTTGTAAAAGAAATTGCACACACCCCGCCCCCAAAAAAACAAAACAAAAACCCCACACTAATTCTTGTGGTGTCTTCTTAGGCTCTCTGAGTGAGACCCAATCTGTAAGGTCTTTCTTACATATGGTAACTAAGCTTAAATAGGATTTAAGTTGGACCTGTAATATCCTGAGTTTGTGCTGGAGGGGGTGGAGGGAGGCTGGGCAGATCTCTTAACAATCCACTTTTTGAACATTGGACTCCATATTCCTCTCCAAGTAAATCGTAGTCATCATGACACAGATGGAATATGTTTTCATTCATGTGGTGTTTGATATAGATATATATGTATATATATACTTTAAAAAATATTTTATTGACAGAGTTGATTTACAATGTGTTAATTTCTGCTGTACAGCAAAGTGATTCAGTTATACCTATATATATTGTACATTCTTTTTCATATTCTTTTCCATTTATACTTTTTTTTTTATTAAAACAGGTGGTAACAAACAGGGATACACAAGAAACTCTCCTGTGCATGGCCTGTGTATTTGAAGTTTCAAATAGTGAACATGGAGCACAGCATCATATTTACAGGCTTGTAAAGGACTAACCGTGGTTATTTATATATATAGATATCTGTATATACACACACACATATGTGCACACACACACACACTCTCTCCATGATTGAACGACTGACTGTAAACCTCACCACGCAGGGGTGCTGCCCTGGCCCTGAGGTCACCCCAACTTTTCTAAATCCTGTTTGAGTGAAGTCATTTTTTCATGTGTTCATACTCATTGTAGCTGTGAAGTTCTGGTACAGTTGTAAAAAGAGAAATCGAGTTGTTTCTGTGTGTTATTCAGATCCACAGCCCACAATTCCTCAGAAAGATGAACCTTAAGAACCCAAGTCTCTGTCTGCAGAGACCTGTTTCTCGTTGTGGTAGAAAAAAAAATTAAGACAGAGCATTTACCATTGGACATTTACAGCCTTTATACAAATGTATTTAGTGTTTTTTTTTTTTTCCAACATAAAATTCTTGTTTTAAGATACAAGTAAAATTAATCTTTAAATATAAATGTAAATTAGTACACAAAACTAAGAATCTTTAGACTTATCTTTGTAACAAATTAGGGTGGAAGTTATGAAAGAATGTAATTCACTAAATTATTTTTTAAATGAAACTTTTCCTTCTTTTTGAAACCAAATGTTAAAATATAGCCTTAAGAAATGCTTGGTAGAAATATCCTAATGAGACAAATTTGTACTTTTTTCCTCAAGGTTAAAACTAATCTCCTAATCCATTAAACTCTTGAAACAGCTATTACAGAGGAAGAAAACTTCACCCCTTATCCTTAACATATATAGTATATTTAAAAAATATAAAATTGTATTGTACTAATGTGATGATTATTTAATGAAAAAGAAAAGATGGCTCTTTTTGCAATAAGTAGATAAATACTGAAAATCTAAACTTACAATGTTTATAGTCTTGTGTGTGCAGTTATATTTTATATGGACAACCAAATTTTTTAGTAAGATGAGTAAATATTTGAACCACTGAAATTTAATAACAAAAATTTAAAATTGGCATGAATACTGCACTGTGAGCTGCAAATTATAGAAACCCTGTGGCTGGGAGAAATTTCATCAACCAAACTCATAAAAGGCTCATCAGTTTTAGGATCTCTGCTCCCCAGAAAATCACAAGTCTGCTCACCAGCCTGTGGGTAAATTATTTCTGGTGATCCAATATGCATATTAACCTGCTGTAACTATATGTGTACGTGTGTGTTTGTGTGTACATATATACACATATACATATATAGTTATTCAACACATATTTATTGAACATCTATTCAGTGTCACTCAGTTTTCTAGGTGCTGATATGTGTGTATTTCTCAATCTGTGTCCGTAGATCTAGGTGTATTCGCTAAGGACACCCATTTCCTTGACATCTCTCAATAAGTCACAATACTTATTTGACTGAGGTTGAAGAGGCTCAGCTATCTATCTCTGCCCTTTCCAGATAGGCACATTTGGGAGGTTTTCTTCCTAGGAGGAATTCAACTTTCCAACCCAAATATTCCAAAGCATTGTCCAGGCACAGTTGGTTTGATGTGGCCACCTGTCTTGGGTTATTTCCATAAGTGCTTCATTGCGAAGGGGACAGGGCATACTCCCCAACTTCCTGGAGGAAAGTGACATTTTTCAAATTGTCAGGAATAGGTTAACACTATTAGAACATAAAATGTTTTGTAAGTTGTGAAACATGTCAAGACTTTTACGTCAAGCCAGAAAATAAAAACTTTGTTCTGTCACATTCAAATAACCTACCCACCCCCTTCCCTGTCCCACCACCTGCTCTGACCCTGCTTATATATTGGTTAGTATCTGGTGGTCATGAGGGTGTGGCTGGCTCGGGGCAAACAGAAGAACCAAGCCTGACCTCTCCCAAACCCATGACCCTGGTCACTGGGAAGACCAAAGGAGAAAGCGTAGAATTTTCCCCTTTTGGAACGCACATCCCTTACGTAAGCCAGTAGCATGGTGTGTATCTTCCCTCCATAAAGAAACTACAGTTTGTTCCCTGATTCCAAGTGGACCTTTGAAGAATTGCCCTAGTGGCCCACCCTTCTATCTGGTCTTCGGCCCAAGCATTAAGCTTCTTCCTTGGTCATCATATTTACGACTTCTCTCGGTCACCCTTCTTAGGGATGCTTCTTTTGCTCCCATCTCCTGTGTCTCTACTCAAGGTGTTACCCCCAGTCTCTCAGGACCAAGGGGCGCAAATGATCTTATGTGGCTAAAAGCCACGCCATCCCAGAACTTCAGGGCAAGAGGTATTTGGTTCACGTTTTCTCCCAGGAATGGGGCTCTTTGGTGCTGCCAGGAGGGCTCTGAGGATTTACTTTTTTCAAAGCGCAAATAGATCGAGACCCAAGAACACCAGCTAGAGGGTAGTTCTTTTGGCTGCAGAGAAGGGCGTACCCTGGTCTGCTGAACTCACAGAGTTAGGCTGGGCCCTCTGATGCTTGTCCTCTTCCTCCGAATGCCTTTGTAGTTGAGTTTGGGGGTTTACATGGATGAACTTGAGGATTGCTTTCTGCTCTTAAAACAAGTTTACTTCTTGTCTTGTTCTTCTAAAGATTTCTCCAGGGCAGATATTCTCCCTGTCTTAACCACTGGTCCAACCTCTTAGCCCTTTCTCTGTCACTCCCAAATTAGACCCTGGGATTAGATTTGTGTTATAACATCGAATCCAAGTCTGTTTTTGGTCTTTCACCCTTTATGGCAGAGTCTCCTCCCTTCGTAAAGCTTTCTGTACCATAAAGAAGCCTTTCCAAAGCTCTGTCCTCACTGCTCTTTTCTGGGTGCTCTATCTCCTGGTTGACCCTCCACTACCAGGATCGATTCAGGGACATCTTGTGCTTTCACTGGAGAGTTCGGAGGCCACTTTCCACAGCCTAAATAGGGAGAAGCTGAAGAACTGGGCTTTGGTCTCTTGGTATTCATTTTCATCTTAGCAAGAGACCTAAATAAAGTTGGGGCTTTTTCAAAACATGTCCTAGAATCCCAGAACGTCCAAGCTACCCTAGACCAGGGTTTCTCAACCCTTTCTCGACACTGTTGACATTTGGACCAGATAATTCTCTGGGGTGCAGGGCTGTCCTGTGCATTGTAGGAGGTTTAGCAGCGTCCCTAGCCTCTGCCCACTAGATACACCTTTCCCCAGTTGTCACAACCCAGAACGTCTCCAGACATTGCCAAATGTGCCCTGGGGCACAGAATTGCCCCTGGTTGAGAACCACTGCCCTGCATCTGACAGGTCACAATTGCCGTATTTGAGATTTTCTTTCTCCTTCCATTTTACCCTGAGAAAGCTTCTCTCCTGGGAGCTTTGTTTCAGGCCATCAAGAGACAGGTAGGAATATTACTCAAATGATATTGTGTCCATGTTTCTTCCTGTTTCAGAACTTCTATTTCACAACAGAATCTCTGCTACAAGTATTTTTTCCTTCCTCCCTGGGAAAGTTGGGGACAGCTGGCCACCATCATCCCTATAATCAACTCACACCTATTTAAAGAGCATTTTTAATTTGATCTTCATTGCTTATTTTATCAGGTTAAAAAAAATCCCACCCATTTTTATTACTTCTCATAAGGTTATAGTTCTCATTATCAAACCTTTAACCATTTCAATAAATTTCCTCTGGTCTTCTACTTTTAGCCTTGCACTCATTGCTTTTTTGTAGAATTTAGAGAAACCTCTGGAACATTTCATCTTTAAGGATGGTGGAGAGAGGGATTCATTTTGGAAGAGGGCTGATCGAATTTTTCTTTATTGAGCTTTAGGAAAGCACAGTCTTCAGGCATACCTCAGAGCTAGTGCGGGCTCAGTTCCAGAGCACCACAAGAAAGCAAATATCACAGTAAAGCGAGTCACGCAGTGCATATAAAAGTTATGTTTACGCTATATTGTAGTCTATTAAGTGTGCAATAGTATTATGTCAAAAAAAATCAGTGCACGTACCTTTATTTAAAAATATTGCTAAAACATGCCGGAACAATTACAATAGAAACTTGAAGGTCACCATAAAAAATATGAAAATAATAAAAAAGTTGAATTATGATTCAATTATTAATTATTGCGAGAATTACCAAAATGTGACACAGAGACGTGAAGTGAGCAAATGTTATTGGAAAAATGACGCTGGTAGACTCGTTTGACGCAGGGTGGCCACAAACCTTCAATTTTTAAAAACTGCGATATCTGTGAAGCACAATAAGACGAGGTATGCCTGTGACCTCCATTTTGTAGATGAGAAAGTTGAGGCCCAGAGGGGAGATGACTTGCCCAGAGTCACCCAGCTGGTCAGTGACAGATTAAGGGTAAGGCTCTGGGACTCCTGCCACTTAATCCCTGGCCTCTTGGCGGGGGTCGTTCCTCTCTGGTGCTCAGGGCGGAAGAGAGAGAGGGCGGTTAGGACCCCCTTCCTCTGCCAGAGCAGCTGCATCTCCTGGTGGTGGTGCTGGTGCTGCTTCTCGCCCTGGAGTGTCTTGTCTGGGAGGCCCCCGCGAGCAGATAGGAAAGCTGATGAGCCTTTTCCTTACCCTGAAGACAGTTCACCTGCCACAGGCTCTGAGTCAAATTTCTCTGCACAAAGCATCCCAGCAGCAAAGTCCCATGCTCGGACCAGCCAAAAAACAGCCCCCGTGCCCAGAACTTGGTGTTACAAACCCAAGTCTTCTTTAGGTCTCAGTACTCTAGTGGCTTTTGCAGTTTGTTTTTGTACAAACGTAAGTTATTTAAATCACACAAGATGACAGTCAACTTTTCAAACCAGGTACCGATAACTTGTATGATTTTGTCCATGCTCTGGTACACTACACCTGTCCTAACGAAGGGTAGAACCAATTTTGTGTTGGTGTTCACACCTGTGACATTAAGAGGATACGTCTGCATTGCTTCTTTCTTTCTGTTGATGTTTCTGTGGCAAAACCCTGCACATGTCATTTCTGAAAAGCCTTAAATCTTTGCGATGTTGCGTGTAGGGTTTGCAGTGCAGAAGGCTGCCTCGGAACTGTGAGCCCTTTTGTAAGCTGGAAGCGTTTCTCTTACTACTGTTAACTTTTGTAGGAAGTTTTCAATTCAGAGCTGCCAAAGCGTTCAGTAAGCAGTGCCTTAGTGATACTTAGTCATGCCACCAGCCTTTTCTCACACCAGTTCTCGATGTCCCTTTACTGATCGGCACGGTATTTAAAATAGAGCAAGCAAGCATTGTTTTCATTTTTGTTTTGTAAGCCCATTTTTCTCCAGTTCTATAGGAAACTGACTTCTTGGTCTGAAATCTGAAATGAACAGAAGTCAGTTCATTGACCACACTGTCAAATGTCTATACCAAAATGGAAGGTTTTGCAACTTCGTAGTTTACTATGAAAAGCAAATTGTATACTTTTAATGTTGCCTTTTAAATTCATGACCAAATACTTAGCTATTTGTGAATCTTCTGCACTCTAGCATGAAAGTGCCTTTGGTTTGAGATTCCAGCTTAGAAAAGTGCTGCCATAATCACGATAATTTGTAGAGAGACCAAAAATATTCTGCGATCACCGTAATGCCTTTGGTTTACTGGGATAGTAACCAGCCACAGG
Source organism: Balaenoptera ricei (assembly GCF_028023285.1). NCBI lineage: Eukaryota > Metazoa > Chordata > Mammalia > Artiodactyla > Balaenopteridae > Balaenoptera > Balaenoptera ricei. Next base: position 70,343,525 of record NC_082646.1, read on the forward strand.
CCTCCATTCACAAGAGCACGACGCGGACCCTGCCTGCTGCGCTGTCTGCCTGCCATGGGGGAGCCCCTGCCACCCATGCCCCCCGGGGCGCACGGCGGCAGGAGGGCCCCCAGGAACTGGTGTGTTTGTGCGCCGTGACCCCGTGCGCCATCTCCGCCCGTCACCCAGCCCTGCGTCCGCCTGAGGGAACTTGCACACAAACCGCAGACTCTCGGCTGGTGGACAGACTTGTCCTTCTCCTTATGCTCATGTCCAGTCTGTGGAGGCCTGCCTTTCCACTCAGATGACAGCGCGCACTTCTGGTTTACGCAGTGATACCGTTTTGAAAGTTGGAAGCCTCAAACTGAGATGACAGTGCAGAACAAAAAATGGGTTAGGGTCATTACAATTGAAGTGTTCTTCTTAGGGCGAAAATGTTGACTCTGAGTGTTGTCTGAATGTGCTATGAGAAACTTCCAAAGAGCACCACTCACAATTCGGAATTCTCGAAGAATGTTCCAGCCCTCCAAAGGGCAACTCTTTAGAGTCCGTGTTGGCTTTTATCAAAACCTTGTATAAATTGGGAAAATTGATAGAGGGGAGGAAGAGGAGTGAAAAGGATGAGAAGGCAAAAACACGAGCCAAACAAAAGCCAGGACAAAAAAGACTTTTCTTTACCAATATAGACTTTACAGTGACATTAGACATCTTTGAAAGTTAGCCTCTGAATGCGTATGGTCCGTCTGTCTCTACCTGGTGTCTTTAAGAATACCCTCTTTGGGCTGTCTGAAATTTCAGGAGTGATTTCTATCCACACCAAGTTGTGAGTATTCATAGAAATTTCTACAAGAAAACAAAAAAATTAAATGAAAAGGGAAATTGCTCAACACAAGTTATAGTTAGCTGCTTGAATTCAGCCCCTCCCTGTCATGTCAGGACTATACCACAACTTGGAAGAAATTAATCAAATGTTTGTTTTCCTGCTTCCCTTTTCAACTGTTACTGTGCTTTCTTTGGCAATAGTTTGCTCTCATTAACTCATTACTTATATCGTTAAGAATGAAGGTTTTGTGTTTAAAATTGCATTGCAAAGGATAGTTTCACTGAAGTCATGCACCATTAAGTAAGATGAAATATTTGTCTTTATTGTTCTACTTCCTAAGCCGTAAACTTGTTTTATTCTCTGTGAATTTGCATTGAGTCTGTTATATGCCCCACTCCATCATTTTAGCATTTGAAATAGCATTTATGTTCCCTCTCGTTCATCGTGAAATGGGGTCAGATTCCAGGAGATTCCACCTCTATCATGTTGGCTCTCTTTTGTCTGCCTTCCATTATGAAATTGTTTCCCCTTCCGCTTTTTCTGAGAGAGGCTGACAGAATCTAGGTGTAAATCAATTGGAAACCAGTCTCTGGTTTTCTCCCTCCCTCTCCCCCTCTCCTTCCCTCGGTCCCTCCTTCCTTCCTTCCTTCCTTCCTTCTCTTTTCTTTTTTGCATCAGTCATTTTCCGTGATTAGTCTCACTGTGTAAATTAGATATTAACTGCACTTCTTTAAAAAAAAAAAAACCATCTCCCTGTTACCTCCTTGAAAGAGTCACTTCTGTAGGCCTTTTTCAATAGGCTCATGACTGCAGATAAGGAAAAAAAAAAAAAAGTAAAAACAAAAACTATGTGCCTAAAAAAATGACAAAAAAAAGTTTTGTAACATTTAAAAAAGAAACCTGAATAGCCTTTAATTCTTTAATATGCTTAAATTTTATGTAAATCGGTTTTTGCCACGTGTGTTTGTTCACATTCTAAATGACTTAATGGGATTCTCACAGTCTGTGTCTTTGTGTCACGTGTATGAAATGGGCTTGTGACGTAAGCGTTTCATCTGGTCAGTGGTTCCTTTGATATTGTACTGCTGCTGGGAGTGGGCTGGGGAGCCTGCCTTTAGGCAGAAGGTTCCTCTTGGGTAGATTGGAGAGATGGGGGGATGGGAGCAAATTCTCACATACGTTTTCATAACCTGTTTGCAGAAACTTTGAAAAGGCATTTGGTTAAACCTCTTGGCAGTACAGTATTCTTGTATTTGTTAACGTCTGTGTTTAGGTACTGGTACCTTTTTGTTTAAAAATGTTCTAAGTGTTGGCTTTAAAGTGAATTTATCTTTAGTATGATAGTTATATGAAAATTATAGGGTTTGTGTGCAGAGAATTTTTTTATAAAGTGCTTTGTAAAAAAAAAATGTATTCTAGCTTTCGCGGTACATATGTGTGATAACTGTAATATCCATGACAGTTAAGTGCAATTATTTCATCACTCTAAAAATGCTATTTTTGTGTCAGTTCCTGCAGGTGTTTTCATGTCTTTGCAAAGTGACACATTTTGATGCCTTCTTGATAAAGTGGTAGACATTTTGTAGCTTTCTAGAAACTTTGTATTCATACGGTATCAATGAAAAATAAAGAAAATGAAAGTGTGGGTCACCTCTTTTATCTGCAAAAGTGTATGTTGTTGAAAATGAAAGGTGCTTTATGTGTTGTGGGTGAATATATGAAGGACAGAGTAAAGGAGGTTGAAGCCATGATCCTTTTGATGGTGTCTGCCAAGCTCAGTCATCCGAACATAACATGTTAATGTCTAGCAGGGTTTCTTTCTTTCTTTCTTCCTTTGTTTTTTTTTTAAATAGAAGTATAGTTGATTTACAATGTTGTGTTAGTTTCAGGTGTACAGCAAGGTGATTCAGTTATACATACATATATATCTATTTTTTCATATTCTTTTCCCTTATAGGTTATTACAAAATATTGAGTATAGTTCCCTTTAGCAGGGTTTCTTAAAAACATCCACAGGTCAGTTAGTCTGCCTGCCTGTCTGCCTGTCTCTCTTTAGTGTGTCATTAAAATTGTTAACCCGCCTTGCTGGGTGCATGCCAGGAACCAGGGGTAGAAGTTGGTGCCTGCACGGTGCATGCTGTAACCCCGCCCTGTCCTCAGGAGTGTGCAACACACACATGCACAACAAAGCCTTGGAGTCACTAAGTTTACTGCCTGCTGGGCACTGGGCCAGTGTGCTGGTACGACGTGTGATTCTCAACAACAGTCCTGATGACAGTAATATTATTACCCCCCAACCGATGCTCAGGAAGGGCAGGTCGTCCAGAGTTGTGACTGGTGAGTGGTAGAGTCTTCAATAGGTCAGCCTGGCTCTGATGCCTTGACTCTTGGCCTCTGCATTTTGGCTCACTGAGACTCCGTGGAAACAGCTCAAGGCTGGGGAGGAGAAATCTGGGGACCGAGGGGCTTTCTTAAGCAACAATGACCTTAGGCTTCTGACAGCAGGACCCAATGTACCCTGGGATCCTTCCGTTTGAACTAGACCTTAGAAGGTCTTGCTTCTCCCCATTTCTTTGAAATCTGAGGTACAGCCTGCCTCAAATCCCAAGAGGCACTGTGGGAGGGGGAACAGAGAAAAAATTAGCTTCCAGTTCCTTTGAAGAGGCATATTTTTAGCGAGCTACAATTCAAGAGGAAGGCCGTTGTCTAGTGAGCTGCTCGGAGCAGAGGGAGGGGAACTGGGGGGCATTTTGCTGAGGCCCTGTTAATATGCCAGGTACCTTCACAGTCACGATTTCCTTTAACCCACATCCTCTTGAGTAAAGGAATCATTTCCGATTTTCCAATAAGGAAATTGAAGCCCAGAGAAGTTAAGTCCTTGTTACGATCATAAAAGCTAATAAGTAGTAAGAATTTAGAGGTGGAAAAGCCTCCTCCCTTGCAGTCCTGGCTCTGCTGCTGGCTGTGTGGCACTTTAGCCCTCCACCTCCTCTAAAACAAGGTGTTTAACGCATCAAAAACATCCTTTACTAGTGCCTGCAGTTCCAGTCAACTTGAGTTCAGCAAAGAGAGTGACGTGCTAGGTGACCTAACATCACTGAGGAAAGGGATTGAAGGCACACAGGGGAGGGTGAATAAGGCTTCTTGTAATATTGGGGAACAAGAAACTTCACGGGGAACCCTGATCATTTCTTCCTGCCTTAACTACTGACAGAGAACCCTTAATCATAGCTACCACATACTGAAAGCCAAATTAGCTCCTGTTGTTAAGTCATTGGTAAGCACCTGAACAAGTCCAATTCAAAAAGCAAAGTGTTGTGTTAGCTGGTGAAGCCTCAGAGTGTTTTTAATTGCCTTTGAAGACACTTTTGTTCTGTTTAATGCCTCATATGTCAAATTTATCTAGGTGGTTGTAACTCGCAAACCCTCAGGCTGCTAGAAGCAATTACTAGCAGCAATGAGATGAGGTGGGGCAGATTGCGGGAGGCAAGCACTTCATCTTGTGGGGCATCTGTTTGAAATGGTGCCTTAACATGGTCTCCAGGCAGAGGGGTGGACAGCTAGCCTAGAAGTTTCAGAGAAATCTGAGGTTCAGAGCTCTCAGTGTTTCCACCCAGATGTTCCCACTCCATGTTTCAGTATCCCACTCCTTATCTATTAGGGCCTGACAGGAGACTTGTGAGAGCTCTAAATTCAGCTTTGTTTGTGATTTCTGGCTTGATTTTTAGCACAGTCTGCCCTTCAACTGCATGAGCTAAGGATTTCTTTAAATGCTGCCAGGGAGATCTTTTACACCATGCCCTGAGTTGAGCCTGACATTTTCTTCCTTCTGTGCACCAATTGCACTTAGCAACAACTAACCTATTAATACCACCAACCAATCATAATTAACACCACCCCAATCTCTCTAGCATGCTAGAGATTGCATAAGGTAGTGCATCCCTTTCTTTGTGGACCCAGTGCCAGTTTACGACAGGTGACAGTCTTAGTTATTGTGCTGCTACAACATTCCAGTGGACCAACTGTCTTAGTTTAGGTTCACCCAGAAGCAGACCCTGAAAAAAAGACTTGAGGGTGAACAGTTTATTTGGGAGTCTTAATAAAGATGTCACTTCACGTGATGAAAGGTTAAATTCGCCACGAAGATGAAATAATTGTAAATCGGTATGCTCTTAATAAAACTACCTTAACACTCTTAAGTGAGAGAACTGCAAGGAAAAATACAAAAATACAAAACCATGCAATGCTTTCAGTAGTTGATGGAACAAGCAGACAAATTCCAGGAAATATGTAGAAAAATCGAAGTACTAATTGTGTACTCTGTCCCAAAATTGTCATTCATATTTTTTCAGTCACATGGAATGGTATGAAAACCGTACACTTGCAAATTAAGCAAGTGTCAATATATTCCAAAGGATTGCTGCAAAACTGCACAATATTCTCTGACCTCAAAGCAATTAAGGTAGAATCAATTTTAAAAGGATCTTTGGAAAAGCTCCCATATATTTGGGAATTAGAAATAGAAAATGAACACAATAGAGAAGATCAACAAAGTCAAAAGTTAGTTTTTCAGAAATACAAATAAAATCTATAAACCCTAACAAGACTGATAAAAGGGAGAGAGAACCAAACCAACCAACTAAATAAAAGGTAACAGGAATGAAAATACAGTTATCACTACAGATCCTACAGATATTAATAAAAGTATAATAGATAATTAAAATATACTGTTATAAGCTTTATGCCAATGAATTTGTAAGTATAGATACAAAGGATAAATTCTTAGAAAACTGTAACTTATGAAAGTTGCTTCACAAAGAAGTAGGAACCTGAATAGAGTAGTCTTAACAACCGCTAAAGATAATGAAACAGTAGTTCCCAATATTTCCACACAAAAACTCAGGCCTACATGGTTTACTAGTGAGGTCTATCAAACTTTAAAGGAATAAGGTTCTGCAATCTTACAGAAAATAACTGCAGTGCATAGAACAAAGGGTATAATTCTGACCTTAGCTTAGGTCTTCTAGAAAGCAGAGCCTGAGGCAAGGACTAAGATACTAACACATACTGTACTTCATTTGGGAAATGTAATCTCAGGGAAAAAATGAGAGAAAAATGGAAGTAAAACAAGGGGAATCCTATGAAATATGATGTGATGCATTACTGTCTTGACTGCCACTTCACAGTGAGTTGAAAGAGACCTATCAGGTCACTCAGCATGTGAAACTTTTGGCATGTGGACTTTTCTGGTAAGGTTTCCAGGAAGAAACAATGTTGTGGAGTAACCAATGGGAGAAAGAAAAGGGAGTAATCTAGCTATCAGGTAACCTCCCATCTCTCAGTTCTCATTGGTCAATGTTCTTGCCACAGGGATGATTGACTGTCCCACCGGGTTGCATTATCCACCTCATAACAGCTGTTCAGGAATTCAGATCCCATGTCTTGTAATGCTGCATCTCATTAAAGTCTGAAAGTGGAGGGAAATTCCAACATGTATGAGTTGCAAGTCAAGGCAGGGAAAGAGGAGGCAGTCAAGGGATTCTGAGAAGGTACATAAAGTTTGTTTCTAAATATACTCCCCAACTTACTATATGGCTAGCATACCAACAAGGACAGTACGAAAAAGGAAAATTATAGGTTAATCTCACTCATGAGCATAAAATTAAAATATTAATTTGAGGATAGCAATGTATATAAAGCATAATGCATGATGACACAATGGGGTCCATCCCAGGAATGCAAGGTTGGTTTACAATAGAAAATCAACCCATGTGATTCACATTAATAGATGAAAGGAGAAAAATCATAGATCATCTGAATAGAGGAAGATAGATGCATCTGAAAACACACAATGTCCATTCATGATTTTTTTTAAACTTCTTAAATTAGAACTAGGAGAAAACACTCTGAACTGATAACGGGTATCTACAAAATAAATCAACAAGCTAACAATGAAAGCATTCCTTTTGATATTTGGGATATCTGCAAGGCAATGGTGACAGGAAGGCATTTCCCTTCTGGGGATCAGTCCTCCGTTACTATTACTCTGCACAGAAGCCCCGCAGACCTTGTGGAGCAGCTCCAACTGTGCCTTCTGGCAACTGTCTCTCCACCAAGTAGGCAGTTGCTACAGACTTATCTTCATCCCAGCTACGGCCTATGGCCATGGTGGACAATTTCTACAGACCAGCTCTGGCCCATGCCCCTGTTAAGTTTCTTTGCTACTGGCAGGCTGCATGTTCTCAACCTTTGGTTGGAAGGGCGTGGAATTCTCCTAAGTCCCTAGTTCCTTCATTGTCTACTCTTTTTCTTTTTTTAATTTATTTTATTGAAGTATAGTCGATTTACAATGTTGTGTCAATTTCTGCTGTATAGCAGAGTGATTCAGTTATACATATATATATACACATATATGCACTTTCTTTCATATTCTTTTCCATTACGGTTTATCACAGGATATTGAATATAGTTCCCTGTGCTATGCAGTAGGACCTCATTGTTTATCCATTCTATATATAATAGTTTACATCTATGTGAGTCTGTTTCTGTTTCATAGGTTCGTTTGTGTCATATTTTGGATTCCACATGTAAATGATGTCTTATGATATTTGTCTTTCTCTTTCTGACTTACTTCACTTAGTATGATAATCTCTAGGTCCATCCATGTTGCTGCAATTGACATTATTTCATTCTTTTTTATGGCTGAGTAGTATTCCATTTTTCACCCTTTTTCACACTCTTTTTTAGCCTAGAGGTAGTTGATGCCTTTTTGCACTTGCTACTCCTGTACTCCTTTGAGTCTTCTTTTACCCCTTTTAGTAAACCACTTTCTACTAGTTAACAATTCTTTATACTACATTTTCCCTGTTCAGGAATATGTGTGATTTCTGCGGCTGATATAGGGGACTAATCCTACCAAGATATCAATATTTATTATAAAGCCCTAGTAAATAAGTCTGTGTGGTAATAATGCACAATTAGACAAACTAACCGATGGAATAGAATAGGGAGATCGGAAAAAGACCCAAGGTTATATAAAACATGACAGAAATGACACATCAGATCAGTGGGTTAAGACTCTTTCAGACTCTTCCCTTTAGCTGAGATGCTTTGTGTCTGTTTTGTGTTTGTGTGGTCCAGGAGCCAGCCAGAGATATGAACAGATAGAATTTGGGGACCCCTTCTCTGGCCCTTCCCTTCCAGGAATCCATCCCCTCCTTTTGGCAGCTGTAGTTGCCCTGTACTCGATCTTCTTTTCTCATGGGCCAAAAAGATGGCTGCTTTTCCACCAGCACCACCACTGGCTTGCACAACACTCCCTGTGCTTGGCCCCTTGGACACAAAACAGCAGAAATAGGGAGCTCACTTCCTATCACTTCTCTCTCCATACACGGACTTCCCACCCAAATCCACCTGCTTCTTTTTACTCCCCGGCACTTTCAATGCTTCCATTTTGTATACGTCCATCCAGTAAAATCTTTTTTTTCTTTTGGTCAGGCTCCGCGCCCTGTGGGATCTTAGTTCCCCGACCAGGGATTGAACCCGCCCCCCCTGCATTGGAAGTGCGGAGTCTTAACCACTGGACCGCCACGGAAGTCCCCAACTAGTAAAATCTTATTCAGTTACTACTGTAAGCAGAAGTCTGGCTGTGATATCTTCGGGGCAAGTAAAGTATGAAGATGCTTCTTTCTTTGCAGGTTTTGAGCTCTTGCAAGGGCTTCCCAACTCTGCTGTGAAATCAATATGACATCTAGTGGCTTGGTAAGGAAAGTTTGGGCTGGTTTTAATCAGTTACATCTAGGTTTGGGGCTTCCCAGGTGTGGAGGTGAGGGTGGGGGGTCAGTGGTTACAATATGTTTTAATAATTGATTTTTAAGGAATAGTTACTAGAAAACAATAACAACTAATATACATAAAGACCTGGACTTCAATCTGCTCATTAATAGGCAGGAAAGAAAGACAGAGAGGGGGATGATAGGGATGGGAAAGGAAAGGAATGAAATAGGAAAGAAGGGGAAGAAAAAGGAGAAGCTTGGGGCTGAAGAGAAGGATGCAGGTCGAGGAGAAATGAGAAGAGAGAAGGGGATGGTGTGGGCAATGGATGTTCCAGGAAGAGGAAGCAAGACTGAGAGCCTAGAATTAGGAAGTAAGTGACAGAACAAGGACAAGGCAGTAGCAGGAAATGTGGTTTATGAGTGTCTGGCTTGGGAAAGACCTTTCATTTCATGGGACAGAATTTACATTGTATCCAGTAGGCAACAGGCACTCATCTGAGGTTGTAACCATCAAGGGCGTCTCTGCCCCAGGCCTGTCTGCGCTCAGATCCACTCCTTGCCTTTTACCTCCTCTGAAATGCAACCTCGTTGGTTGTCTTCTCCAGGAACCTATGCCAGGTGCCTGTCAGCAGAGCATGGCCAATGCAAGGTCCTGGTAGAAGGGAGAAGCTGGCGCATTGCCCCCCCTTTCCGTTCCAGGGGGCGCCTCCAGAAGCAGAGGCTATATTTCCTTCATGGCTCCAGCTCCTACTCGAGGGACCCCCAAGGGTTCCAGCTTCTCCTAGTGATCTGATCTGGGGATCTAGGACCATCACCTTACCCCTTCACTATTTTATCCTAAAAGCTAGAGTGACTTTCTATTCCTGCTCATCTTGGAGTTCAGCTTTTCAGTACCCTCACCACCAATCTCCCGCATCATATTCCCTTTGTTGTAAATATTGGGTGGGCCAAAAGGTGCCTTCGGTTTTTAAGTAAAAATAAAAGACACATTTTTCATTTTCACCAAGAACTTTATTGAACAACGTATTCACCTTTTTGTTCCACTACCTTCTGCCGTTTTTCAGGCAACTTCATAATTCCATCTTCCCAAAACTTTTTTTTTTTTTTTTTTGAGCAAAGAACTGTTCCAGGTGCCTTTTACAGTCTTCCAGGAAATTGAAATTTTTTCTATTAAGAGAATTTGTAAAGACCGAAATAAATGGAAATCTGAAGGTGCAATGTCTGGTGAATATGGCAGTTGAATCAGAATGTCCCAGCCATGCTGTGACAGTTTTCGCCTGCGCATCAAAGAAATATGCAGTCTTCCGTTATCCTGATGGAAGATTATGCGTTTTCTGTTGATGAATTCCGGATGCTTTTCCTCGAGAGCTGCTTTCAGTGGGTCTAACTGGGAGCAGTACTTGTTGGAATTAATCGTTTGGTTTTCTGGAAGTAGCTCATAATAGAGGACTCCCTTCCAACGCCACCATATATACAACATCACCTTCTTTGGATGAAGACCGGCCTTTGGTGTGGTTGGTGGTGGTTCGTTTCGCTTGCCCCACGATCTCTTCCATTCCACATTATTGTACAGTATCCACTTTTCATCGCCCGTCACAATTTGTTTTTAAAACAGGACGTTTTCATTATGTTTAAGTAGAGAATCGCATGCGGAAATATGGTCAAGAAGGTTTTTTTTGGTTAACTTATGTGGAACTCAAACATCAAAGCGATGAACGTAACCAAGCTGGTGCAAATGATTTTCAACGCTTGACTTGGATATTTTGAGTATGTTGGCTATCTTCCAAGTGGTATAATGTTGACTGTTCTCAATTAATGTCTCGATTTGATCACTGTCAACTTCAACTGGTCTACCTGACGGTGAAGCATTGTCTAGCGAGAAATCTCCAGCACGAAACTTCGCAAACCTCTTTTGATACGTTTGATCAGTCACAGCACCTTTTCCATACAATGCACAAATCTTTTTTTGCGTTTCAGTTGTATTTTTACCTTTCTTGAAATAAAAAGCTGAAAATGTTGCTTTTTTTCTTCCATCTTCAATATTAAAATGGCTACACAAAAATTCACCAATTTTGATGTCTTTTTTTAAAATGCACACTGATATGACAGCTGTCACATACAGTCTGACAAAATTGTTTCGAATGAAGTTAAAGACAACTAAGTGCTACTAGAGCCATCTTATGGAAAAAACCGAACAAACCTTTTGGCCAACCCAATACTTGAAGTGGTTTCTATTTTCCTAGTTAGTCCCTGACTCATACAGGTTGGGGGAGCACTTTGTCCCCACTGCTCTGGTTTCCATGGAGAGAGATTTTCTTCTAACTACTCTTGGCATCTTGCCTCACTCCTTACCTCCACCCATGGAAGTACATATACTAAATTATCTGGTTGGTGGTTCCCATTCTCATTTGGGTGGATATCTCCTGGTGGAATTGGACAGTGAATTTGAGTATACTCTTTAGTTATACGCATGCTCTGTCCTCCAAGACAGCCTGTTCTGTAATCAGGTTGATGTTTGAATCTTCATCTGTCTAATTCCTGAGTCTGAGTTGGTTCCCAAGTCCAGGACAGGTGTGCTATATCTGTTTCTTTGTTGTTTTTAGTTTTTCTTTTTTTTTTTTTGGTTTCTTTGTTTGTTTGTTTGGTTTCCTCACACTCCAGCAGTAAGCAGAATGAGATTAGATTTGTGCTACAACTACATTCTAGCCAAGAGAAACTTACCCCACACCCACTCCGAGTCTGGCTTATTAGGGGAGGCCCTTTCCCCACCTCCTCTCCCCAGATATGTTCTACTAAATTTCAGTTCCTCTGGGAACTATGAAGACTAGGACATGGATCCAGAAGTTTAACATCAGGAGCAGGTAATAATGAGGTGTGCCGGTTGTATGTGTGTCACACATGGAGTTGCACAAGGCCCCATCCTCCAAAGTGCCCATTGCCTGGTTTAAGACTCTGTTGTCCCAGTCTTGAAATTCTTAATTTTCTAACAAGGTGACTTGCATATTTCACTGGACTCCTCAGATTATGTAACCTTTCCTGGTACTACCCGCCCTCCCTCTTGGGGTGCACCTTTTGGAGGGGTTGGGTAAGTCCTGGACATCCAAGCTCCTTGGGATTTAGAGGCTGGCAGCACTGCCAGAAGCATCCAGGAGTTTTCCAGATGGACAGCAGAGGGCAGCAAACTGCCACTTAAGGGTTTCTCACCCAGGAGGGGTAGGGTTTGAAGTCGACTTTCCTGAATGTTTACAGGCTACAGGGCTGCATGTTTGTCTGCTTGTTTTTATCACTGAAAACCAGAAACTCTATGCCCTTGAGCCCCACCTTAGGTGCGGTGGCGCCTGGTATTTGCTACTCTGGTGAAACCCGTCCGAGTTGCGTTAGAGCAGTTCCTTTTACCTTGAAGGTACAAGCCCAGCGGCCGGATGCGCAGTGCCCCATGCCAGCGGCTCCTGCTAATGGCCAGCCCTGCTATGAAGAGCCTTCCATGGGGTCCGGCATGGGGTCGTCCAGGGATTGCCTCTAATCCTTAGAACACGCCAGCTAGGTCTGTATTTTCATCTGCATATACTGGTGGGAAACTGGACTCAAAAATGTAACTTGATGTAATTTGTCCATGGTTACACAGCTATGAAGTGAGAACATGCGGATTTGAACTCTGATTTACCTGGGTTCAAAAAGGCATGATCTTTACACAGGTTTATTCTGCCTCTACAAAATTTTAAAAAAAGAGAATACCATTTTTTTCTTGCCTTTGCTTTGTCAGGTGAAAACAAGTTCCCTCGGGCTATACCCCAGCCCTCTCCCAGGCACAGAGAAGGCGTGCAAACAGGAAAACTCACAACCACCCAAGGTCTGTGACCTGGATTGCATCTCTCATCAAGCAAAGAAGGAACTTTTAAAATTTCTCTTTTTTTTTCTCTTTAAAGCAATAATCCAATAGCTTACTCTGCTCTCTTCTGGAGCCCTGTCGTTCTAAGGAGAAACTCAGCTTTGATTCAGCCCAATGAAAACTGACTTTAGTGAACATTCGTTCACATTCCCAGTCAGCTTCTAACTGTTCTATATAAATGGATTACATTTAAAAGCTACTTAGAGGACTTTGTGCAACCACATAAGGCAGGCCCCAAAGCACACAGGTGTCAAAATAAGACAGAGCTGAAATTTTTCAGTCAATGGCAATGTTGTGGTCCAGCAAACACAAATGCACACCAGGAGCAGGCAACAATCCTAAACATCAGATGTGAGAGGCAGTGAGTGCCTCATTAATGGGCATTCACAATGAAACAACAAAACAAAAGAGAAAACCATCACTGTGCTCCTTTGCCCTTCTGAGGAGTGAGATTCATTAGCCAGTGTGCAACTTAGCTTTGCCTTAGTAGCTGGAGGATGCAGGACTGAATGATCGAGGGTGGTAACAGTACAGGAGAAGAGTACCCTGTGGTGGCTGGGAGGAGGGCTCTAGAATCAGGATTCCAGCTCTGATTAATCACTGACTGGAGATGGGTCTCTGGGAAATTTACTCCATTTCTCTGAGCCTTTGTTTCTTTATCTGTCCAATAGTGGTGACCACATTTACCACTACAGTGTTGTGAAAAACGAGTAAGATGATGGATGCCAAGTGTTGACCAGACTCACAAATGGGAGCTCTTATGTTATTCCCCTCCTCCAAGCTCAGGCTGGTATTTGAAAGCAAATATTCTGCTCCAGCGAAAGAGGCTGCTGCATTTTGTGTTTGACTACCTTCTCCTGTGTCATGCTTTCTCTACGCCCTCTCAGATGCTTTCAGAAGAAAGGTATATATTTCAAATGTATAAACAACAACAAAATGAGGAAAAATGGCCCCCCCCTTTGGTCCCCATTGCCTTCTCTTTAGCCCTTTGGGTGGGGAGAGAGCAGATCTGGCCCTGAGTCACTGGCAGAAAGAGAAGGCCCTGCTCTTTATCTACCCCAGGGTGAAGCTCCCCGGGGACTCTCCTGAGGTTCCCAGAGGTAACACCTGAGAGGCGAGACCTGTTGTAACCCTCAACAGTCACCTCTGTGAACGTGGGAAGGGGCTTCTGCTAGGTCCCTGCGTGGGAGCCCCCAAAGGTGGGACCCTACACAGCGAACCTGACAAGGACAATGCTGGACCCTCCCCTGCTGAGCTGGGCCCAAGAGGCCTTTTAGCAAAGGATTACAGGTCCAGCTCAGATTGATTGACCCTCTTCCGGACGGAACGCGAGTGTGGCTGGGAAAAGGTCTGAGCTGGTGAGATCGGGGCACTGCAGGGGCTTCTGGAAGAGAAGGAAACCCCTCCTCCTCCAATGCCCTTTGGTTTGAACAAAATACCTCTCTCCAGCACAACTTTTGCCCCTCTTTTTCCTCTGCACCTAACAAAAGAAAGAAAATGCAGGAGGTCCTACTCCTGGGTGTCCCAAACCCTGAATCCAAACTCCTGCACAAGAATCAGCCTCATGCTAGGGTTCAGGGGAGGTGGGCATACTTTTGAGGAAACCCAGGATTTTGACAGCTGTGACAGGCAGCAGATTGAGGTCACCGACAGCACCAGGTCTCTGTGACCAGGATGCCCAATACTGTCTGAAACTTCTTGGGATACTAAGTAGATGCACATATTTTAAAACTTGGAGCAAGATTTCAAAGGTGCTTTGTATGTTGTTCTACAATTGAACTAGAAAGCTCATCTCTATTTTGTAGCTGTGCCTATAGCTGTTTGTGAAGGGGGTCTGGAAAGCCAGATTTATCAAAGTAGTTATCACATTAAAACTTTAGAAGCTGCCTCCAATCCTTTTTGACTGGATATGAAAATCAGTAGATAAATGCAAAGGTAATTAAAATATTATCACAAAAATGTAGATCAGGGTCAACTAGATCCAAGATAAGAACTTTGAAAGGGGATTTATGCAGAGGAAGGCGAGTTGTAAGATCACTGGGGGCTAAGGCATGGACTTCTAGATTCAGAGGTGAGATATGTAAAGTACTGGGTTGGGTCCTGAATGCATCTACTCTCAAGTTATAATCTGTGAGTCCCTGTCTGTCGGTGGGTGGCCTGGGGCAGAATGGGGCGTCTGATGAGGTCAAATCCAGGATGGGAAGGGGAACTTTAAGGGGGACTGAATTTCCCCTGCGGAGAGACTGCTACTCTCACCGATAGAGAAGGAGAACTTGAGAACTTGACCCTTGTCTCTTCTCTTCCTGCTCTTTCTCCTTCCGCCTCTTTCCCCTCCCCCACCCTCTTCGAAGCTCGGAAGGGGTTTGAGTGGTGTTCGTACCCCCCCTTTGCCTCCTCAGCTCTGTGCCTACAGGCTCAGGAGCTGCCTCAACTGGGAACTCAGAGTCCTTTCTCCTCTCTTGCCTTGGTCATTGTACCCCTCTCCCACCTCTAATTTAATCGTTTCTTATTTTAATGCAAATTTTCTGAATTCCTATACCACGAGTACTGTTTTAAACTTGAACTTGTCCGCAGAACAGCCAAACCTGAGAGTTCTTGGTGATCAGATGAAGTCCTTTAATGTGGAGTCTTGACCTCCTTACCGTTCTTGCTGCCTTATTACTGACCCCATTTTAGGCCTCACAGCTTACGTTTTAGTACCACCCTGGGAGCCTGAAGATTTTCTTAAACCCCAGAAGAGAATTACCATTTATTTATTTATTTGTTTGTTTGTTTATTTATTTATGGCTGTGTTGGGTCTTCGTTTCTGTGCGAGGGCTTTCTCTAGTTGTGGCAAGCAGGGGCCACTCTTCGCGGTGCGCGGGCCTCTCACTATCGCGGCCCCTCCCGTTGCGGAGCACAGGCTCCAGACGCGCAGGCTCAGTAGTTGTGGCTCACGGGCCTAGTTGCTCCGCGGCATGCGGGATCCCTCCCAGACCAGGGCTCGAACCCATGTGCCCTGCACCGGCAGGCGGATTCTCAACCACTGCACCACCAGGGAAGCCCGAGAATTGCCATTTATTGAGCACTTCCTCTAGGGACCAGAACTCTGCAGCCTCCCTGGAGGTATTGTCCCCACTGCATAGGATGTCTCATAGTGAAGGACTCAGTGTCACGTTCTCATTGTGTAGGACTTCAAGAAATCTTTAAAAGAAAAAACAGTCATTACGGTAGAGGTGGGAGGGGGTGCAGTAGCCCAGCTTTTGGTTCTGGGCCGCTTTGGAGGCTGCGGTGATGAGGAGGAGGCTCCGCTGAGTTGGCTGGGAGGGTGGGGCATGTCATCACTGCACTGTCAGCCTTTCCTTGATGGACTTCCTCCAGGAAGCCCTCCACCAGAAGCCTGGGCTGCAGCACCTCCATACTCCGCCCCCTGTGATCCCATCCAACCTGGAAGGATGATCCAGGGAGTAATTTACAAGCCAACTCCCCTGACATGGGCTCCGGCAAGTCCCAGCTGGTGTCTGCTGGCTTGGGGTCGGGGAGTAGCCCTGGCTGGGGCAGCCGCTGAACACCTGCAGGTCCCGGAATTGTCCCCAGCCCTCCCTCTCTTGCAATCTCACGCTGGATCTCGCGTTCCAGCTCAGATGCAGGGGAGAGAGATCAGACATAAAATTCTAGGGGCTGAAAATTCCTCCCACAAGGACATTCCCGGCCCCCACCCTTTCCAATGAAGCAGAAATTTTAACTCTTCGGGGCAAATTTTCAAAGCTGAGTAACTACCTATTACACCCTTAAATCCTGTTATTTGTTAACAGCATTTGAATGAGTAACTTGCTCCCATTGCTTTGAAAATGTATCTTTTAATAGGTGAGCACGGGAGATTAGAGATGAAAAGTACCTGTGCGGTGCCTTCCGTGATGCCAGAGGCTGTTCGGAACTGGCATTCCAAGGCTTGTGAAAATGACTTTCTTTAGAAGAATGTAGAAGGTGGGTGTCTTAAAGGCGTGAGGGGACAAAGAGGATATCCATGTGGTAGGAAAGATTTGGTTAGAATGCTGACCATTCTGTGCTTCGTTCGAGGACTTATCTTGTGATCACCAGTCTCAAATGCAGACAAGTGTTACATGCTGCCCCTGGATTCTCTGGGCTGTGAGAGAGACAGGCCTAGGCTTTCAGGGTAGAACAGGGGTGTCAATTGAAAGAAAAGCTTCTGAACCCCACCCACCCCCCGGGGCTCTCCCCCTTGATCGCTCATGCAGAATGCCACCTTCCTGCAGTAATGCCCAATAACCCCTGCACACTCTCCTAGTGCTGAGCTTGGCTGTGGAAACCCTGGAACCAACAGGTGTCTTTGGTGATGCCCGAGGCCCTCCAAGATGGACACTTCCAAGCAACCTGCAGTCCTGCATCCCAGATGAGGACTGCAAAGCCATTCATGGAGGAGAGGTGCTCTCTGCTGCCAAAGAACGAGGCCAGAGATCTCATTGTATACCTGAGACCCCACCAGGCTCTGAGCTCAGCTCAGAGCAAGAGGCAACACGATGTAGATCAGTGGATTCTCAAAATTGGCTGCACAGGAGAATCATGTGGGTTTTTAAAAAAATCCTGATGCCCAGGCACCCCCATCCCCAACACACACACACACACACACACACACACACACACACACACACACATACACAATACCCATTGCATCAGAGTCTCTGTAGGTAGGACCCAAACACCAGTCATTTTTCAAGCTTTTCAGGCAGTTCTAATAAGCAGCCAAGTTTGAGAACTAGTGATGTCAAATGGCTAAGATGGTTCTGAGACTCTGGGGCCCAGCGGGGAGAGAGAAGAAGGCTGACCAGCTTCTGTTTGGAAAAGGAGGTAAGTGTTCAAGCAGAGAGGACTTGGAATCCTCCTTCCTTTTCTATGAAAGTTGTGATGCCCTTTGATGGTAGAAATAGTTCTACTTCTTCCTTTGAAAGCTAAACTAGCTTAATTTTTTTTCTAGTAAACTTGACTTTGGAAGTCAAATGTTTTTATAAAAATTTTTGGAAATAATTTCAAACTTAACAGAAATTTCAAGAATGATACATATAACCCTTGTATACTTTTTATCCAGAAGCACTAATTGTTAATATTTACCATATCTGTTCACACACACACATATGTATATATACACACATATACATCTCTATATATACCCATGCACACATATACATATACAATCTCTGTATATGTGCATACACACACATATATGATGTGCATTGTACGTATTTTTTTCTGAACCGTTTGAGGGTTAGTTGCATATATCATGCCCTTTCTCTATGCATTGTACCCCTTTATCTTTAATACTTCAGTGTTATTTCCCAAGACCATGGCTATTATTATCTCATATAACCACAATATAGTTATAAAATTCAGGAAATTTGACATCACTACAATACTATTGTCTAATCTACAGTCCATATTCCAATATTACCAGTTGTTTCAATAATGTCTTTTACAGATTTTTTTCCAATTCAGGGTTCAATCTAGATTCATACGTTGCATTTGTTTACAGCTTAAGCTTGCTGGTACAGGAGATTTACATTACAGATTTCTTACTATATAATATAACAACATAAGGAAGCTGTCATCTGATCTTATTTTTCATTCCCCAAATTCAAAAGTTTTTCATTAAAAATTTCCTCAAAGGTTAAAAATGAAAAAATTTCTCATGATTTTTCAAACCTTTAGTTCTTGAAGAACTCACAACATACTACCACATTTTTTTTTTTTTTAAATTAATTAATTTATTTATTTATTTTTGGCTGTGTTGGGTCTTCGTTTCTGTGCAAGGGCTTTCTCTAGTTGTGGCAAGCGGCGGCAACTCTTCATCGCGGTGCGCGGGCCTCTCACTATCGCGGCCTCTGTTGTTGCGGAGCACAGGCTCCAGACGCGCAGGCTCAGTAGCTGTGGCTCACGGGCCTAGTTGCTCTGAGGCATGTGGGATCTTCCCAGATCAGGGCTCGAACCCGTGTCCCCTGCATTGGCAGGCAGATTCTCAACCACTGCGCCACCAGGGAAGCCCCATACTACCACATTTAATCTTTTCTCTCATAGCATGGATACAGCATTGTTGTTTAAAGGAAATTTCTCACAATAACTTTGTGAAGCATTACCCCTGGTAACATCTCCTCAAGAGGCGGCCAAGAAATACTTGTTCAGTATATGAATGAATGAATGAATGAATGATCTCTTGCTTGGATTACTTCAATAGACTCCTCACTGGTTTCTTGCTTACATCCTTCCCCCTGTTTGTTTGTTTCTCAACCCAGCAACCAGAATGATCCTTTTAAAAACATTAATCAGAGTGTACCCCTGTTCACACAATGAACACGCTCTATGCCTTCCCAGCTCATTCAGAATAAAAGCCAGCATCTTCAAAATTACCTACAGGGCCCTGAGTGACTTAACCTCCAGGACCCCCATACCCACCTGCCCTCCCACTCTGATGTCATCTCTTACTATCCCTCTACTCCTTGGTCCCTCTGCTCCAGCCATGCTGGCATCCTTGTGGTTTCTTGAAACTACAAGGCACACTCCTGCCTCAGGACCTTTGCACTTGCTTGTAATTCTGTTCTCCCATCTATCTACCTAGTTTGTCCTTCACTTTGTTCACATTTTTAATGAGGTTAACCCCTCACCCCAATCCCTGCTCTGTTCTCTAGGAGGTCACTCCTCATGCATTTATCCCCCTCCTCCACATCTGAATGGGCTTTGGGGGCTGCACAGCATTCGTAGCCCACATATAGTTTATGGAAGATTGGGGACCCAGATTTCTAACTTCTCTCTTTAATTCCTGACTGCAAACCAGCAAATAGTTCTGGAACTCATCTCTTCATAGAAGTGTTGTCAAATGCAGCCAATGGCAAGTTTTATTGGAGCATAACCATACTTCATTCGTTTACATATTGTCTATGGCTGTTTTCATGCTACAGTGATAGACTTGAGTAGTTGCAAAAGAAACCATATGGTCTGTAAAGCTGAAGATTATTATCTAGTTCTTTACAGAAAAGTGTGTTGACCCCTGCCTTAGACTTACAAATTCGTCAGCTCACAGTCTGCTTTCCAAATTATCTCCCGCCCAGCTTTATTCAATGTTTTGCCACTGCATATCACGGATTGCCATCCCTCCAGCTTGACTGCTGCGCTAATGCCACACATCTTAAATTTCTTTGTTATGGTGATATTCTACTCCTGGCGCTGGTCCGGATAATTGACAACAGCTGATTGAAATCTCAGTGGTTTAACCTGACGAAAGTTTGTTGCTTGCTCACTGTCAAGTCTGAAGTTGGGTGGGCAACCACCCTCCATCCTGTAGCTGTACCGTCTGGAAGGCGTGGCCTTCAAAGTCACTCAGCAGTTTGGGAGGTGGAGGGAGAATTCTGTTCTCAACTGCCTTTCCTTCCACTGGCCAGACGAGTTACAAAACCCCAATCTCAACAAAAGGGGGCTTGGGATGTTTAGAGGACCATTTCAATGTTTGATGAGTTTTAATCAGTCTTTGTAAGTTTGATCCTTTACCTCAAGCAAGATTAGAGCTAAATCATCCCCAAAAGAGCCTCTTGGAGAATCCCATAGAGTGGGAATCCACAGGTTATTCCAGAGAGCCTGGAAGTCTTTCTTCATATCTAGCTAAAGCAAGGAGATTCTTATATCTTGAGATTGCCTGATGCACAGGAGGAAATGATTCGATAAAAGGAAAGGGATGTGTGTGAAGTAAGGGGGGAGGTGGAGAAAAGACTTGTGAGACAGGACTTCCCTGGTGGCGCAGTGGGTAAGAATCCGCCTGCCAATGCAGGGGACACGGGTTCGAGCCCTGGTCTGGGAAGATCCCACATGCCGCGGAGCAACTAAGCCCGTGCACCACAAATACCGAGCCTACGCTTTAGAGCTCGTGAGCCACAACTACTGAGCCTGTGCTCTAGAGCCCACAAGCCACAACTACTGAAGCCCGCGCGCCTAGAGCCCACGCTCCACAACAAGAGAAGCCACCGCAATGAGAAGCCCGCACACTGCAACGAAGAGTAGCCCCTGCTCGCCACAACTAGGGAAAGCCCGTGTGCATCAACGAAGACCCAACACAGCCAAAAATAAATAAATAAATTTAAAACAAAACAAAAAAAGACTTGTGAGAAAGAAAGGGATACTTGAAGTCAAAAAGACGCGGGCAGCCAAAATGACTGACAGTCTAGAAGCCTGTGAACTGCAGTGCTTTTCAAACGGTGCAGTGTGAACAGGCACCATTTAAATCCAAGCTATCATTCTGACTACAAAGTTATTTACTTATTTCAATGTTACTATTTAATATAGTGAATCAAGCATTTTATGACTTGAAGTCACTTCAAAAGTCAACTTTGATTTCCTCAAGTCATTGAAGGAGGGTTCAGAGTTCATTTCTGCTTAATAGATCAAGGTAGCCAATTGCATTTTCTGTCAAAAGGAAATGTTTAGAGAGCGTTGGGGGGGAGGGCTGGGTTTTGGCCTGAGAGATAGGAATGTAGGCAGTGTGCCCAGCTCTTTTTCTGACCCTGTTCATGACCCTAAGAAGTCATATAACCTTCTAAAACCCTCAGTTTCTCCTCTGAAACAACCACCGCTTGCCTCCTTGGGCAAGTTGGATGATTAATGATGACACAGTGTTAGCAAAGTTACTTTGAGGTCTTTTGATGAAAGACAACCTATAAACTCTGCAACCTGTAGTACTGCACCAATAAATGCTGACAAAGGTAAATGTTCTCCATTCATCCTGACAAGGACAGGCTATCCATCTATTGAAAGTATGAGAGGGGCTTCCCAGGTGGCTCAGTGGTTGGGAGTCCGCCTGCCAATGCAGGGGACACGGGTTCGAGCCCTGGTCTGGGAAGATCCCACATGCCGCGGAGCAACTAAGCCCGTGCTCCACAACCACTGAGCCTGTGCTCTAGAGCCCGAGCTCACTGCAACTAGAGAAAGCCTGCATGCAGCAACGAAGACCCAACGCAGCCAAAAGTAAATAAATAAAATAAATAAATTAAAACAAAAAAAAATTAAAAAAAAAAAAAAAGAAAGTGTGAGAGAGGGTGTGGCCCAAAGTTACCAAATTTTATATTAATATTGCCCAGAAAGATATTTTGGCTCTGTATCTTTATTATCACCTGCAGTATTAACTAATAGAATCAGCCATCTAGACTTATAATTATATAACAACTAATAATGAACGAACATAGCTTTGTTCCTTGATTGGAGTATGAAAAGAATAATAAGGATTGCTACCCCAAAAGTTAAAATTCTGGTAAAACATGATAAAGCTATGAGAGAAATATGGAGCTTTGTGTGGGGATTGCCTTTGCTGAGCATCCTGAAAAATTAGACAAGAAGGCCTATGTCGATCACATAGGGAGGCTATAGAGAGAATTCAGAGCTGTTATCTGTTATTACTTCCTAGTATCCAGGTTTCTCATCAACTCAGCCAATCTACAGAGGCTTGAACGCACCCGCGACCACGTTACCTGGGCATTGTAGCTGATTTCTCTGGTTATGTGGAAAGAGTTAAGGAATATGAGTCCAAGAGACTATTAGCTCTGCCATTAACTGTGCAAACTTGAGCAAAGTACTTTCTGGGCCTCAGAGGCCTTATCTGTAAAATGAAGGCATTGAACTAATAATAAAACTACTGTTCACTGAACACATACTAAGTACCAGGCCTCCTGAGTAGGAGAAATGTCTATTTATTCATCCTTTCCATTTCCTTTTCACTGCTGCCCCTTTAATCCAGGCTCACGAGTTTCTCTCCTTTCCTCCATTCTTTCCCAGTCAATCTTGTACATGACTTCCATTTACATATTCCTAAACCACTGCCTTGACTACATCTTTCCCAGCTAAGAGGCTTTATTACCTACTCAACATAGTCCAAATCCATTGGCAGTCAATATCCTCCATACTTGGCCTCAAACTTCTCCCATCTTATCTCCCAGCCATACTTCTATATAACCATGCCCTGTCTACTCATGGAGACCATAGCAGGCATGTGCTTTCTCACCTTCATGCCTCTTCTTAAGCTCTCCCCTTTGTCAGGAATGTACTTCTCCCCTTCTCCACTGAGACAGTATCATCAAGGCCCAAGTCAAGTCTCTCCTTCTCCCAGCTCACTATGGCCCCTCTGAAATCAAAGCCCCCTGGCTTATTCACCAGCAACTACACATGTCCTTGCTTTCTTGTAGTATCTCTTGCAATGTAGTTTTTATCATTTTATTTTTTTACTTTTATATTGTATTGAGCCTTTTGCTGGTTATGTCTTCTCTCTGACTCTGCCATGAACCCTCAGCATGGCACAGTGGAAGAGCACAGACACTGGAGTCAGACAGACATGGGTATAATGCCAGTCCTCTTATTGACTAGATATGTGACTTTGAGCAAGCCACTTAATCTGGAGCCTCAGCTTCCTTATGTGTAAGATGGGGATAATAATGATATCACAAGATTGTTGTGAGAATCAAATAAGACAATGTACATGAAATTGCCTAAGAGTTCATGGTTCATAGTTTTTCCCCTTCTTTGTGTCCCACATGGAGACTTAAAATAGCACGTTTTGAAAATCTATTGATTTGGTTTCGAAACATGTCTATTGTGAATTATGAACCATTAAAGAACAGTCATAGGATAAATACAGACACCGATTTCTGTAGTACACTTTTGCAAAAGGAAAAGAAAAGGAAGGAAATGCTCAGGGTCTAAAAATGGAGTGGAAGCTGAAAAAAGGAGTTTCAAGTAGTATCTGATGCTTTGGCTGTCCTTGGGGGCAGAGTTGTCAAGTTTGAGTTTTACTGCCCATTCAGGGACAGGGGCAAGGCCTTAAACTGAGACCTCTGCATAGAGTAAATAACTTTTAAAGGCACATTCTGCAAAATTCTGCTCACCAGCAAAAGGCTCTGAGTAAGAAAAAAAATTTCCCTTCAGAGAAATTATAACCTGAGGCCAACTGTAACTAAAGGGTTTTACCCACAGAGGTTATTCAAATTTCACAGGTTCAAACTTATACTATCTGAGTGGTGGAGAAGTCCCTAACAATTCGACATGAAAAACGTCCTGAGCTGGTAACAAGGCTGGCAGAAGCAAATGCAAAAACCCCTTTGTAGACACACTTACCATCCAGACTACACAGAAATCCCACAGTTAAACACCCTCAAATATCAGCCTACAGTCGAAGATTATGAAGCATACAAGGAAACAATCTCATAGGAAACAGTAGAAATAAGCAAACAACGAAGCAACAACAAAAGCAGCAGACTTAAACCACAGGTTAGCAATATTTAGACTGCGATGGTTAGACCCAGGCCTGTCTTCAAGGAGCATCCCATCAGCCTGGGAAGCAATTCATTAACAGTGTAAGGCAATGCAGACAAATCCCAATTGAAAAATGGCTTGTATTCCACAAAGTAATTTGAATATGATATTCAACTATAAGAATGTTATTTCCTTACAAAACATTGTTTTACCCGTTAGATCACAAAAGCTTTTGGAGCCCACAAGTCAGAAACTCTTGAGGACACAGTGGCACAATTTCTAGCACAAATTTGTGCTCAATAAACATTAGTTAAATGAATTTATAAGTGAATGAATAAGGCAGCTAGATCTGACCCAAGTTCCAGGACTGCAGAGCCTGGGGCCTGGGGTTGTTCCTTTGTTGTTTGTTTATTACTGCTGTATCCTGTGAGATTGTTTCCTTGTGTGTTTCAGAATCTCTTGGAGAAGGAGAAACAAATATTATTTTCTTTCCAAGGCACAAGCCCAGCTATCTGGAAACTTTGTAAGTACAGAGGTACAGCTTACGTGAAACACTCTCTACTTCCCCCTTCTGGCTTCTGGAGCTTTCCTCACTGGTCCTAAACCCAGGGCTGCATGGATTCATCAAGGCCATCCTACTCCCATATGCCCTCTTGCCCTTAATGCCCATCTTTTCAGTGCCGGGGATCTTAGCTCCCTGGCCTTGGGAAAGCACCCAGACTGGGCTCAGGGGAAGATATGAACAGCCGTTAATCCCTTCCTACCCGCCCGCCCCCCCCCAAAGATGGCTGCAGCTTTATGGGATGTTTATTTCTCCGAGTCCCTAACTGGGATGACAAAGTGAAATGAATGCATCCCAGCCATGTGGTCAGGCTGGGGCTGAAAACCTGTGCCCCAGGCCCACCTTCCTGAGAGCCCACCTTTGGGGGCATCTTCATTTATTCAATCATTCCACAAATATTTACTGAAAGCCTACTTCTGATCAAGGGCCTGGAGATGCAATGATGAACAAGACTGAAAATAGCTAGGCTCTCATGGAGTTTTCAAGTTAGGAGAGAAGACAGATAATAATAAAAACATATACATGGACAAGATAAAAGCAGAGAGTGATAAATGCTATTTAAAAAACAAAAGGGAAAGAAGTGAAAGAAAGCAACCCTGCCTCCCTCCCACGTTTTACCTCTGCCCTATCACCTCTGTTGAACCCGAAGTATTTTTTTGTAAGCTTCAGTTTCTTTCGAGCTGCCTGTCTTCGTGGCTGGGTCTGTCTCATGGGCCCAGGCGGAGGGGAGTGAGTATAGGGTGGTGTCAAACGCTGTAGAAGTGTCTTGGTCGCAGGTTGATAACTGCTGTCACTCTATCTGATTCCTCTGTGGTTCACTCACACACATGAGCAAAGTTCTTTCTCTTTGTGAGTTTTGAGGTTCTACTTATCAGTGGACTCTCTCTGCCTCGCTGTTAATTTCAAGGAGAAAGGGAAGTTTTCCCACATGTAACTTTTCCAAACAAAGGCGGTGCAGGAGTGGTGATCCAGGCAATGATTAAGCGCTCACAAGTAGAATGTGAGCATGCATTCATTTCTGCCCCAGCAGCCTGGGCTTCTTTCTGGAGACTGTTGACAAAGGAACTTGAGAAGGCAGAAAACCGTTTAAATAACAAGAGGACACTCTGAAGTGAGGGAACAACGTTCTGCTGGTGATGGACAGCGGATCACTCTCCTCGGGGTCCATGATGAGAGACAGCTCAATCTGCACACAGAGCTCAGACGCTCAGCTGCTGAAAGAGCCCCGAGGGGAGCCTCCTGCCTACTCCCCTCCTTTGGAGGATCGTTCTCCTAGAGAAGCTACCGTGCGTTTGCGGAGCTTTCCTGAAACTCCTTATCCTCTTGGAGGCTGAGCCCTCGGGGTGCGGAGGCTTCAATTGAACCAAGAGCTCTCATTGCAGCCTGAGCTGCTTCCCTGATCTCAGCAGCCCACAGATCTTAACGCCCTGGAAGAAAAAGTCTTTTATACTTGAAAACTCATAATGAGGAGAGGTTGCACTTTCCCCATATGCAGAAAAGAAAAGAAAAAAAAATCATTTTTTTTATTTTAAAGATTTTTCTGTTAGATTTTTTGTATGTGTTAATTCCAGGTCTTGTCCTGTATCTTTCTGGAGAATAAAAGAACCAAAAATTCAGTGGTCCTGTACCAGGACCACTTCTCCCTGTCTGCCTCCATCTCTCTCTCTGCAAGCCTCTCTATGTCTCTGTCCCTGTCTCTATTTCTCTCTGTCTGTCGCTGTCTCTGTCTCTGTCTCTCTCTCTCTCTCACACACACACACCCTCTGTTGAACCCACAGTTTTTCTGCCAGTTCTATTTTATGTGTTGTCCCCTCCTCTCCACCCCACATCCCTGCCCAGCTCCACTCTCACCATCTCCCGCCGGGACTAGCACAGTAAGACTCCTAATATGCATCCAGCTCTGTGGTCTCACGTCATTTTCTTTAACTTGAAGGGGAAATGTGGACCGAATATCAAGTTTCAAATGATTTCTACTTTTTCTTAAATGTAGCATCATGAAAGGGATTTGGGATATATGATAAAGAAATTTTGTTGATTGAGAGTAGCCAAAATTCAAGAACTGTGGAAAATGCATAAGATGTTGGGTATGATTTGATAAAAATCCTTTGCATTCATGATTGTTCACCTACAATGATGAACGAATGCTGTCAGAAACCATTCCAACTCAAACTTATGTGGGCATATACAGAAAACTCCATATTGATTATATAGATATACACTGGAATGATGGAAAATAGAAATTGTTTATATTTAATTTTATACTATATTTTACAAATGGAGAAGAGCAGCTTTAGACCTGGCAAAATCATCAAGCATTGATTGTGTTTGTTATATATAGGGCAATTGTGCAAGAATAAATAAATAGTTATATCTTTTAAAAAGTTAAACATTGATTTTCAAAAAAGACACATCATCTGGCAACTTTAGATCTATAAACAACACTAATTTGATTTCATTTGGTTCTCATCCATGGTGTTACAGGAATCAGTAGTTCCTTCTTTTTTATTGCTGTGTGATACTCTATTGCATGGAAGTACCACAGTTGTTTTATCCATTCATCAGTTGAAGGACATCTGGATTGTTTCTTTTTTTTTTGGTGATTACGAATAAAGCCATTATGAACATTTATGTGCAGTTATTTGTGTGAACATACCTTTTCATTTATCTTGGGTAAATACCAATGAGTGGAGTTGCTGTAGGAGAGTTCCAGTTTCTCCACATCCTTGCCAGCACTTGGTGTTGTCAGACTTTAAAATATCAAAAAAAAAACATTTGGTCATTCAAATAGGTGTGTATTGGTATCTAATTGTGATTTTAATTTGCATTTCCCTAATGATGACTGTTGCTGAGCATTTTTTTTTCATATGCTTATTTGCCTGCCATACCTAATTTTCTTTAGTAAAGTATCTTCAAATCTTTTGCTATTTTAAAAATTGGGTCATTTGTTTTCCTTATATTATTAAAAAAAAATCCTCCTCATTGCCTCGGTTCATTATTATTATTGGTCAGTAGCTCCTTATTACCTACAGGATAGAATCCAAACACTGCTGAGGTGGCAGGCTCTGATTACCAAGGAGAAACTGGATAGATGCCACACAATGAGGACATGGAGGACCATGTCTGGAATCTAGGGATTGCTTGGGGCACCTCTTAGTATTTCCACATCCAATAGTAATACTTAATGGAAAAATGGGCAGAACCACTGAAGATTCAGACGCTTTAGAAATGAAAGTTGAGGTCATCCTAGCAGATAAAAAACCCACACCAGTTGATATGCTGACTGAGAGCAAAGGAAGGAAACATAGAATGAGTAACAGAGGAAGGAAGTTATAAATTTCAACCCTTCCTGGTGATCAGCTACAGAAACAAGGACTGTCACCACTCTGCATGTTTTTTTCTTACATGTTTGCACAGTGTATACTTTTTTTTAATAGAAGTATAGTTGACTTACAATGTTGTGTTAATTTCCGCTGTACAGCAAAGTGATTCAGTTATACATTCTTTTCCATTATGGTTTATCACAGGATATTGAATATAGTTCCCTGTGCTATACAGTAGGACCTTGTTGTTCATCCATTCTATATATAATGGTTTGCATCTGCCAACCCCAAACTTCCAATACATCCCTCTCCCATCCCGCCTCCCCCTTGGCAACCACAAGTCTGTTCCCTATGTCTGTGAGTCTGTTTCTGTTTCATAGATAAGTTCATTTGTGTCAAATTTTAGATTCCACATATAAGTGACATCATACACACACATATATTTAACACACACATTTCTTCTCATTCTCTCTCTTCCTTCCCTTATAATTTATAATTTATATGAGTATTGGTGGCAGTGGTAAACTTTAAAATTAATCTTTGGTTACAAAACATTCAGGTGGGACTGATAATCACATCACCCAGAGACAGATACTCTGACTGTTATCCAGAAATGGACGCCTTTACTTTTGGGATTTTGTGCCTTTCCTCTCTGGGAGAGGTAAAGTTGTCTTCATTTGTACAAAGGATAGTTGCGTTTTGTTAGGCAGAAGCATACAACTCTACTGTTGTATAGAAGTTCAAGTGTGTGTAGAAGGGTATATGTGAGTGATGAACAGCCAAGGCTAGCTATGCTGGGCGCTCAGCTCTGACTCCTCTGCTCCGAACCCACCCTTCTCGTCTCAGCATTTTCATCCCGGAGCTGGGACTCTATCATTACTTTACTCCTTTGCCAGTGGCTCCCTGTTAGGTTCTGTCAATAAGGGGCCACTGAAAGGAGCTGGAAGGCAGGAAGGGGAAGAAGGGTCTTGCATCTTTCCACGTTGGCTTCCTGTTCCTGTCAGAATCCTCTGAGCGATAGTCTGTCCCCCTGCAGTGGCCCTCGGTTCCAGGCTTCAGGTTTTTGTTCACATTCCTGCAATCAGCCTCATTGTACCCTCTTACAGAACCAGCACCCGCTAAGAGCACCTCTTCTCACAGGTGTGGGAGCAGCTCTGTGGTGTCCACTGTCTCAGCTCTGGGGCTCTCAGGGCCAGATGAACAGGACCAGCAGGTAGGCAGCACCTTCCTCACAGATCTGGGTCCCAGCTCTACAGGGTTCTTCCTAATGAATAATCCCGGGCTCTTCCTTGTGTTTCCCGAGCTCTAAGTGTAGCATTGTTACCGACCCTCACAGGTCAGTCCCCAACAAGGATCTCCTGCCCGCAGTCTCTCACACTAACAGAACAAGACCAAGTTCAGTTAAGAAGCGAAGTAAAGCTTTGCTCTGTGATCAAAGAACGGAGAGGGGCAATCTCGTCCTCCGGAGTACCCACTCTCCCACGTAGGCCACGGGCGGGGCTGCTTTATACAGTTCCAGTCAGCGGAGCGCTAGGGGGCGGAGCGCTAGGGGGCGGAGCGCTAGGGGCAGACGCAGCTGCGCGGCTCACGCTCCTGATCGCCCAGCCGGGTGCGGCGTCCCAGAACACCGCCCTGCCGCCGGCGCCATCTTGAACTGTGTCAAGCACAGCGCTTCTGCACATGGTCCCAAGCGGAGTTGTCGCCACAGCCGTTTCGCACTCAAGTGCCAGGTGCAAGGCCTCTGCACACGGTCCCCGACGAGCAAGTGAAACTAGATGAAGCACAGAGGAAAAAAGGTTAGACTTTATTTTATTACCCAGATTCTATTTTTATTTCCCAGGAATTGTTAACGGGCTTTGTCGGTGACAAATCCCTCGTCTGTCTTTTGTCCTGCTCCTCACTCTTGAGGGGCGCCGAGGAGCGCAGGTACGTCTTTAACTGGTTCTGGCTGGTTTGGGGCGTCGTTATAACCGCGGGTGGAGGAGCAGAGCTTCTCCCAGCTGCCTTTACATGTGCTTGATTGTCACAGGCCTCTGCCTGGACTGTTCGCATCCCTGAGCGACCACCATTTGGAGTTTTATAAACTCTAAACTTTGGAGACCAGGGACACCAGACAGTTTAGGATGCATGGCCCAAATGTTAGCAAGAGAATAATGGTCATGCATTAGAGTTTTTCCTACCAGTGAAGGTTTCTTAGTCTTTGCCTGTAGGCACAAGTGTGCCCTGCTGTAGAGACTCACTGCCGTGGCTGAATATCCCTGGTCACACTTTTGTGGTTTTTCGGAAGAGAAGCTTTGGGTCAGAGAGAGGTTCACACGAGGAGTCAGAGGGGGTCTGTTGCCCCAGGTTGTCTCTCCGGAGGTTGGGGGTCAGGGGCCCCCCTCACTCAAGTGTGATGCCCCCATGGAGTGATCCCTGCAGTTTCAGGGCAGGATGGGTGGTTAGGATCACCGAGTGGGGTCCGGCCCTCTTAGGAGTGAGCTGATCTTGCGTGTTGCCAGTTTTCCAGGTGTTTAGGTTCACCCAGTCTCCTGGGGGGAAGGGGTGGAGGGCCAGGTCGGTGGGTGCAGGCAGCACCTGGTTACCATATTCCATGAGGCCTTTCGTGGTTTCTCCTTCCTGGAGGGTATACTTGAGTTGTTCCATTTCAAGGGGGTTAATGTGTCCCTTCTCTTGGGCTTGGGAATAGGTCTATCATACATGAGTTCAAATGTATTTTGACTTATTTCTTGAGGCTAACTGCATGCAAAGCAGGGCAATTGGGGGTAACTTAATCCAGTTTTCTTGAGTATCCTGGTATAGCTTGGCTAAGCTTGTTTTAAGGTCTGACTGGATCTCTCTACTTTCCTGGACACTTGGGGTCTCCAGGCTGAGTGCAAGGTCCATTTTATGCTCAGGACACTTGTTATCCCTTTTGTCACTTGAGACACACATGCTGGGCCATTACCACTTTATAGGGATCTTGGGAGCCCAAACCTGCGGATTATCTCTTTCAGCAATACTTTAGCCCCTGTGGCTGCCGTTTAAGTTATAGTGGGAATGCTTCTACCCACCCTGAAAACATGTCCGCTAGTACCAAGAGATACCTGAAGTTGTCTAATGCTCTCGGTGACCGTGAAATCAATCTGCTAATCTTCAGGATATGTCTCTCTGGTCTGAATAGTCCGAATGGGGCTTATCTAGAGGCCTCTGGTCGACAGCGGGGTCCAACTTTGGGGTTGTTCATTGTGCAGATGGGGCAGGTCTCAACAATCCAACTGATTATACCTTTCATGCCAGGAGTTACTATGACCTCAACTAACCAATTATACAGAGCTTCCCTCCTGTAATGAGTTCCTTGATGAACCTCCCTGATGGCTTGACAAGCTGCAGTTTGGGGAAAGAAGTATTGCCCATATTCATTAATTAGCCACCCATGGCCTCCTAGATCTCTACTGAAACACCATTTTGGGGCTTTGTCTAATTCTCCCTTTGTGTAGACTGGGGAATAATTGGATGGATTTGGCCTCTTACGTATGAGTGGTAGTTGCCAAGTTACTAGTTCTAGGGCCGCCCTTTTGGCGATTGTGTCCACCTTGTTGTTTCCCTTTTTTACCTCTGCATCCCTCTTTTGGTGACCCCAACAATGAATCATTGCCACTTTTTTTGGCAGCTGCACTACTTCTAGGAGTCTCAGTAGGTTTAAGCCATGTTTCACCTGCTTATTCTCCACTGTAAGCATATATCTTTCCTTCTAGATAGCCCCATGTGCATGTAGGATGGCGTAAACGTTTAAGATCTTCCTGGTCCCGAGCTCTAATTCTCAGGTGAGGGCTATCAGCTCAGTGGGCTGAAGTCCCTGGACATAGGCTTCCTGCCTCTATGACTTGGGTCTAGGAGGTAACTGCATATCCTTCTGGCCTTTTTCCCTCTCTCATAAAACTGCTCCTGTCTGTGAACCATTCCTCTTCGGCATTTGGAAAAGGCTCACTTCCTAGGTCTGGGTGATTGGAAAAGATTGTGTCTACGGTTTCTATACGGTCATGCTCCAGGAGCCCCATTTCTGTGGGTAGCAGGGTGGCAGGATTCAGTGTGACAGGTTTGTTTGTTTGTTTACTTATTTATATTGAGGTATAGTTGATGTATAATATTATATAAGTTTCAGGTGTACAACATAGTGATTCACAATTTTTAAGGGTTGTATTCCATTTATAGTTATTATAAAATATTTGCTAAATTCCCCATGTTGTACAATATATCCTTGTAGCTTATACATAATAGTTTGTACCTCTTAATCCCCACCCCTATCTTGCCCCTCTTCCCTTCCGTCTCCCCACTGGTAACCACTAGTTTTTTCTCTATATCTGTGAGTCTGTTTCTTTTTTGTTATATTCACTAGTTTGTTGTAATTTTTAGATTCCACATATAAATGATATCATGCAGGATTTGTTGCTCTGTCTGACATATTTCACTTAGCATAATGCCCTCCAAATCTATCCATGTTGTTGCAGATTGCAAAATTTCATTCTTTTTTATGGCTTAGTAGTATTCCATTGTGTATATATATGTGTGTGTGTGTGTGTGTATATATATATATATATATATATATATATATATATATATATATATATATAACATTTTCTTTAGCCATTCATCTATTGATGGACACTTAGGTTGCTTCCATATCTTGGCAATTGTAAATATCACTGCTATGAACATGGAGGTGCATGCACCTTTTCAAACTAGTGTTTTCATTTTTTTAGATAAATGCCCAGATGTGGAATTGCTGGGTCATATGGTAGTTCAACATGTGACAGGTTTTTATGGTAAACACTGGGCTGTCTAAAAGCATAGCCTGAACTGAAATTGACCTTCCTTATTGCTTACTAAATCCTGAACCTGGTGTGGAGTCCGTGTAGTGATTGGCTGACCAACCATTAACTTTTCAGCCCCCTTTAGCAGGGTTGTAGTAGCTGCTACTGCCCATAGGCAAAGAGGCTGTCCCTTAGTGGTTTGATTTAATTGTTTAGAAATGTTCTCTTTTGCCCTTTTCGTCTTCCAATGCCTGGTTAATCAATCAATATTGATTCTTCCTGTTCATACCGTGGCATCGTTTCTGTTTCTGTTTTTGTTTTTCTACTGGACTTGGATTACAGTCATCTTTTGGTGATTAACTGTCCCTCTCTTGTTCCCTTAACCCTGCTCTGTAAATAGTCCCTTGACTAAGGACTCTAAAATTTGAGCCAGTTAGAATGAATTATTTTAGCTGCTGGACCCAAACTGATGAATGAGTGGATAACCTGAAGGGGCTTACAGTGATCAGGGAGTTTGGTGGATCTTGGCGTTGTGATCAGAAGACCAAAGCTGAAGTTTAGATTTGTCAATCACTGGTTCTATGGCCTTGGGCAACTCACCCTAGGGTCTTCATCTACAAAGTGCGAAAATAAAGCATCACTTTCAGGGCTATAGTGGAGATTAAATGCAAATTTATGTGTCTGGCAGAGTATCTAGCACATAGTAAGGTTCTCTTTTTTTAATGTAATTTATTTTATTTTATTTATTTTTTTATACAGCAGGTTCTTATTAGTCACCAGTTTTATACACATCAGTGTATACATGTCAATACCAATCTCCTAGTTCATCCCACCACCACCACCACCCCCCCTGCCACTTTCTCCCCTTGGTGTCCGTACGTTTGTTCTCTACATCTGTGTCTCAATTTCTGCCCTGCAACCCGGTTCATCTGTACCATTTTTCTAGGTTCCACATATATGCGTTAATATATGATATTTTTCTCTTTCTGACTTACTTCACTCTGTATGACAGTCTCTAGATGTGGGCAGGAGATGGAAAGTTGGAGCAATGAAGCCCATAAGAGCACTGTAAGAACCAGGGATACAATCTGGGGGTGGTCAGGAAGTCAACAAAGCCCTGATGTACTCTGGAAATCCTGGGGACAATCCCAGGATCAGTGTTCTGTGTGATGGGAGGAGGATCCTAGGGAGTCAGGAGGCCAGCATAGCACTGACATGTTCTGGAGGCAATGAGAACAAATTCCTGGTCCTGCTAAGCCCCCAAATAACAATAGTTCACATTCTTTCAGGTCTATCTGGATTGTACTTTTTAACATTTCAAAACCTTGTGACATATATTACTTTATTTGAGCCTGACATAGACCTAGTGAGATGGAAAGAGCTGGTTCTACTCTGCTCTAGGGGAAGAAAGTGAGGATCAGATGGAACAAAATAATTAAATGGCAGAGTTGGGACTGGGACCCAGAATTTCTGCCTCCCAGGCTAGGATTCTCTCTAGAGAGAAAAGACAAAATGACAGCTTGTTAATGGAAACTAAATGGAAGGGGAAGTAAAGCAAATGTATGGATTCAGTGGTGATGGAGGAAAGACATACTTCCTAGGAAGGTAAGCAGGGCCTCACAGCTCAAATTCTGCTCCAGACCATGACTAGGAGACCACCAGGTTGAATACAGGAGTGTTGATACAGATGTGCCAGGTCATCTTCTGAACTGTTCGCTGTCCAGATGCTAGTGTTGGATCTCCACCACTGTCACTTCTGCTAACAACCATGTAAATAATAAGCCCATTTACATGTGCAGTCAATACCAACTCCTACAGGTGGGAGAGCGCTGCGAAGTATTTTTTACTTAAAGTACTATATAGTTATAATTATTAATATGTGAAAGTACTTTGTAAACTGTCAAGTGCTGCAAAATGTCCATTATCATCATCATTACATTAGGTTTTTCTCCAACTAGAGAAGTGTACATTCAGTCCCACCTTTTCTCCTTCAATTTTAGTGAATTCTGTATCCAGAACCAAATAAATTTTAGAATGTTTTTAATACTCTTGATATAGAACCTTGTCAGTATCTCTTAAAAGCTCAAATAACCTCTGTCCACCTTTTCTACTTTCTTCCGTATTACTCTTTCCTCTTCCATCACCCTTTTCCCCCCAGAAACTCAAGAGGCCTAGAGACCTCAAATTGACCTGGCCAAAGAAATAGAGTTAGGGTCAGAGAGCCGTAGATGTGGAAGGAAACTTTAAGACTGAAGTTGACAGGTAACAGAGCTCAGACCCAGAGAGGTGAAATGACTTGCCCAGGATTACTAGGTGGGGGAGTTGCAGAGTCAAGAGTGAAAGACAGGACATCTGATTCCTGGCCTCTTTCCACTGTGCCATGCCTTCCAGTGTGGTTTCTCCCCTGCTACAGTGTCAGGCCACTCAGATTCTGAGATTTTTCTTTGCCATAGCTTTACCAGGATGGTTCCATGAGTGTACTTCCCATTGGCCCCTCTAGGGACGCTCTCATGGATGGAGGTCACCCTGGCATCTGTCAGGGCTTGAGATTAGGGGCTGGTGAGAAACCAAGGATATGTACGGTGTGGATCAATAATCCCAAAACGTCTCTTTGGAATTCTTTCAAAATTTCATAGTTTAGGCATGGATTCCTGAAAATTTACCTACTTTGAGTTATATCTAGAGTGCAGATTCTTAACCTTAGTGGCATGTAAGAGCCACCTGGAGATCTTTTAAAAAATACTGATTCCTGGGACTTCCCTGGTGGCGCAGTGGTTAAGAATCTGCCTGCCAATGCAGGGAACCATGGGTTTGATCCCTGGTCCGGGAAGATCCCACATGCTGCAGAGCAACTAAGCCCGTGCATCACAACTATTGAGCCTGCGCACCACAACTACTGAAGCCTGTGTGCTCTCGGGCCTGTGTGCTGCAACTACTGAGCCCACGTGCTGCAACTACTGAAGCTTGCATGCCTAGAGCCTGTGCTCCACAACAAGAGAAGCCACCGCAATGAGAAGCCCGCGCACCGCAACAAAGAGTAGCCCCCGCTCGCCACAACTAGAGAAAGCCCGTGTGCAGCAATGAAGACCCCACACAGCGAAAAATAAAAAAAATTAAAGTAAATTAAAAAAATATTGATTCCCGGGAATTCCCTGGTGGTCCAGTGGTTAGGACTCCTTGCTTTCACTGTCAAGGGCATGGGTTCGATACCTGGTCGGGGAACTAAGATCCCACAAGCTGTGTGGTACAGCCAAAAAAAAAGAAAAAAAAAAAAAAAAATATATATATATATATATATATATATTTTTTTTTTTTCCCTTGGAATAGAGAGCCCAGAAATAAACCCACACACCTATGGACAATTAATCTTCGACAAAGGAGGCAAGAATATACAATGGGGAAAAGACAGTCTTTTCAGCAAGTGGTGTTGGGAAAGTTGGAGAGCTGCATGAAAATCAATGAAGATAGAACACACCCTCACACCATACACAAAAATAAGCTCAAAATGACTTAAAGATTTAAATATAAGACAAGATGTCATAAAACTCCTAGAAGAGAACATAGGCAAAACATTCTTGGACATAAGTCGTATAAATGTTTTCTTAGGTCAGTCTCCCAAGGCAATAGAAATAAAAGCAAAAATAAACAAATGGGACCTAATCAAACGTATAAGCTTTTGTACAACAAAGGAAACCATAAACAAAACGAAAAGACAACCTACGGACTGGGAGAAAATATTTGCAAATGATGCAACTGACAAGGGCTTAATTTCCAATATAGACAAACAGTTCATACAACTCAATGACAAAAAAACAAACAACCCAATTGAAAAATGGGCAGAAGACCTAAATAGACATTTCTCCAAAGAAGACATACAGATGGCCAATAGGCACATGAAAAGATGCTCATCATCACTAATTATCAGAAAAATGCAAATCAAAACTACAATGAGATACCACCTCACACTGGTCAGAATGGCCATCATTAAAAAATCTACAAATAATAAATGCTGGAGAGGGTGTGGAGAAAAGGGAACCCTCTTACACTGTTGGTGGGAATGTAAATTGGTGCAGCCATTATGGAAAACTGTATGGAGTTTCCTCAAAAAACTAAAAATAGAGCTACCATATGATCCAGCAATTCTACTCCTGGGCATATACTCAGACAAAACTATAATTCGAAAAGATACATGCACCCCTATGTTCATAACAGCATTATTTACATTAGCCAAGACATGGGAACAGTCAAAATGTCTGTCGACAGATGAATGGATAAAGATGTGGTACATATATACAATGGAATATTACTCAGCCATTAAAAAGAATGAAAATAATGCCATTTGCAGCAATATGGATGGATCTAGAGATTATCATATTAAGTGAAGTAAGTCAGAAAGAGAAAGACAAATACCATATGCTATCACTTATATGTGGAATCTAAAATATGACACAAATGAACATATCTATGAAACAGAAAGAGACTCACAGACATAGATAACAGACTTGTGGTTGTCAAGGGGGAGGGGAGTGGAGGAGGGAAGTATCGGAAGTTTGGAACTAGCAGATGCAAACTATTATATATAGCAGCGGTCCCCAACCTTTTTGGCACAGGGACCAGTTTTGTGGAAGACAGTTTTTCCGCAGACAGTGGAGCGGGGGGATGGTTCAGGCGGTAATGCGAGCGATGGGGAGCAGGAGGTGAAGCTTCGCTCCCTCGCCGGCTGCTCACCTCCTGCTATGTGTCCCGGTTCCTAACAGGCTGCGGACTGGTACTGGGGGTTGGGGACCCCTGATATATAGAGTGGATAAACAACAAGGTCCTACTGTATAGCACAGGAAACTATATTCAATATCCTGTGATAAACCATAATGGAAAAGAATATGAAAAAGAATATATATATGTATAACTGAGGCACTTTGCTGTACAGCAGAAATTAGCACAACATTGTAAATCAGCTATACTTCAATAAAATTGTAAAAAAATAATTGATTCCTGGCCTCACTTCAGACCAATTGAATCTGAATCTTTGTGGGAAGGGTCCATGCGTTAGTAAGTTTGAAAAGCTCCCAGGTAATTCTGGGTTCAGCCAGAACTGAGAAGCAGAGCTCTGGAAACTAGACATCATACTAAATTTGCCACAAAAATCTGGCGTCTTTAATTTGTCTACTTCAAGTCTGTCTTTAAATCCACTGTTATTCATTCTGGAGAATGGCCTCCTTTCCATTTATCCCACAGCTAACCTCCTGTTCAGATAAACGCACAATCTACCCCAATGGAAGAGTTTAACCTGCTCAGCCTCCCAGGTCACTCTCAGTGTCCATCCCTTGGACAGATGCACTTTGTCTCCTGGTGAAGCCCATCATTCCTGCACTGCCTTCTTTCAGCCCCAAATACCCCCACCTCTTAGTGAACTCAAGATCTGCCTCCTTGCCTTCTACAATCCCTCCCCAGACAACCGAAAATCATAGATATTCTTCAGATGAGGAAATAAGACAAATATGGCTTAGATCTGAATCCATGATTTGCACTAATTTCTATTACATTTTTCATTCACTCATTTATTCTTTATGGCATGCCTTCTGTGACCAGACCCAGCCTCTTTCCTTCTGCATATCTTGAATAACCCCACATGAGGACCACCGTCTATGCAACCAGCAGGCCTGTAACTTCCAGTGTTGTCCACCACCCAGCTAAGGGATATGCATGATGACTATGTCTTCAAAGCAGAAGCTAGAAGGTGGCTTCCCTGACTGCTACCTTACTTTCCTCTTTCCCTTCCTGGTGTCCCTATTTCTCCAGGGAAAGAAAACTGGGTATTTCTCACTGTTCATGTGCCACGCTGTATGCTTTGATAGAAAGACGCTGTAAGTCCGTCTGTGTAGTGGCATGTGCACTGGCTCCTCTTAAGCGAGTCACTCCAGATGGCAACATTCATGTACCTGTGTGTCAGTGTGAATCTGAAAAAGGAGGCTGGTGTGCTGCCCTGGTGCCTTCCGTACAAAAGTGTACTGGTCATTTCAGGACCCAAACTTCTCACCTGCTTGGTTCATGATTCACGTCCAGTAGACAGCGATCAACTCTCTGACTTCTAGTTTTCTCACATACACACTACAAATGCATACTCATCTTTATGCAAAACCATTCCCCCCAACACATTTGAGTTTACAAACTTTATAGCTAGACTCTCCGATGTACCTGAACTTCTTCCAGGAAAACCTCTAGAACTGGCTGTGGCATTGGCATGCAGAGATGTGAAATATGTGGCATGTGGGCTGCCACTCTCTCCTTTGGCAAGCTTGACAGACATCTCTACTGTCTTTCCCTCTCGGCCTGGATGAGGCCTCAGTCTTCCCAATACTAGATCCAGGTGGTCACTATTATTTGGAACTGGCAAAAGAAGGGGCAGAGTCTATTGCCCAGCACGGTGGCAGAAGGAAATGTCTTTGGAACTGCACCCACCTAGGTTTGAGTCTCAACAACTCACCCAACCCCAGTTTCTTTATTTTTAGACTAGGACACTACTACCTACTTCCTGTCAGGTGGTTGTGAGACTATCTGTGAGACATCAAGTACCCCTCCTGGCCCATTAAATGTGGATTCCTTTCTCTTTTCTCCCCATTGTGGGACATTTCTTTGAAGACTCAGTGAGCATTTTCTTAAGTAATTTTAGGGCTAGGGGTAGATAACAAAGTCCTCCCCAAAAGATAAGATCACTGTTTGGGTGAGGGAGATGGTATGTATAGGTAAAAATTATAGAATTTTCAGAGTTTACAGACAAAGAGCGTACAGAATCTGGAAATTCTAGCTGTAGAAGGAGCTTTAAAAGGTAAGAAGACAGGGCAGCAGGGCTGTGCTTTTGAAAGATGAGAAATGGTAATAAGGGATGATTATCAAGAAATGAAAGTGCATGACAAATTTAGAAGAAAATGGCAAAGCAGCATCCTAAGTTGCTGGTAAACTAGCTATAAATTAAATTCTTCAGTGAGGTCCCCACACCTTCTCCCAACTATTTAATCTTTCTTCTCTTTAATGAATCATCAGGGTGCATAATACACAGAGTGGCCGTAAAGCAATGAGATTGATTGCCAGAAGTCAAACATGAGGAAAATCAGTTTTAGTACTTTAGATCACATCCAGTTAATGCTTGGTTATAAGGAGAATTAACATTTTATTCACTGTTGCCAAAATCACCACAAATATGCTCTAAATGATTAGGACACTAAAAAGAAAATAGCCTGGGATTGGAAGTCTATGCCTCTTAACTATCCCCATAGCATCCATGGGTCCTAGTTTCCTCATCTGTAAAACTTAGGGGCTGTTTGACATGTATCAATGGTGTATCAGTTCAAATGTTTTTGGTTCTAAGTAACAGGAAAACTGGCTCATATTGGCTTAAATTATAAAGGGAATTTACTGGCTCATGCAATTGAAAAGCCCAAAGAAATTTGAAAAGCTTGAGGGATAGCTCAAACAGCTTAACCAGGAATCAATCTGCCCCTCATCATTTCTTGGCACTGCTTCCCTGGTGTTGCTTCATCTTAGGCAGACCCCAGCAGACCCTTTGGTTGCAAAATGGCTTCCAGCTGTTTCCTGGGGCTATGCACGTCCATTCATGAATAGCACAAAGAGAAAATCTCTGTGTCAATGTTATCAGCAGAACTTCAAAGATTTACTCTAACCACACCCTCTGAGGTCACATGCCTGTCCCTGAACCAATAACTGACGGGGTGAAATGTGTTGATTGGCCAGGCTGAGGTAATATGGTGCTAGGTCCATTCCCGCTGCTGAGGGTGGATTCAGCCTCCCTATAACTGCATTGATTCCCATACGGAATTGTAACAGTTGGGAAGTGAGAAGAGAAGGAAAGGTGCAGAGTCAAGCGAAACATTTTCATGGTCAGTGGATTTCAAACATTTGCGGGGAATGGAGTTCCAATATATAAAATATACACAAATGGAGCTTCACTAGCTGCTATAGGAAGCGGGGTTTAGAGCCCTGTCTTCTGTTGCTCCTAGGAGACCTGCTTAGAAACCTAGTGCTCCAGGAAACAGGGATAAAAATAATGTCTTTGGGTCCATCCAGCTCTATTCTTTGCAATTGCTTAATAAGCAAATATCTACTAGGACAACATGTGTTCATATCGATTATCTCCAGGCAGAAATTGTGCTGTTTATTCTGCACATGGCTCTGTGAACTAGGGAGAATATTAATTTTATGAAGAATATATCTTGTAGCACAGTCTTTTCAACATAAAGACTTAGTACCCAGCTATCATTTTTCAAGCTTAGCAAAGCTTGCAACTATTTACCTAAGTTTCTCATAAAGACCAGAGCAGTAAAGCCACAAATCAGCGTAAATCGCTAACAAAGTTGACCAATACATGGAGCTAGGGAGAAAGAGTATGAAAACAGAAGGAAGACAAAGGTTTTTCAAATGAACAGTGATCAGAAATTGTTCCCTGAGAGATGCAGGGAATTAGCAAAATATTGTATTTACTTTGAAAGTCATGTGGAAAGTATTTTACATTTTGAAAAAGTTGAACGTTCCCTTAGTAAGAGCTTTGGCATAATAATCTAAAATACTTTTTAAAAAGCATTATGATTTTAAATTGTGGTGAAATGTATATAACATAAAATTTACCATCTTAACTATTTTTAAGTATATAGTTCAGTGGCATTAGTGCATTCACACTGTTGTACAATCATTACCACCTCCATCTCCAGAACTCTTTTCATCTTGAAAAATTGAAACTTCATATCCATAAAACAATAACTCTCCACTCCCCCCTTCCCCAGGCCCCAGTAAACACTGTTCTACTTTCTGCATCTATGAATTTGACCTTTCTAGGTACCTTATATAAGTGGAATCACACAGTATTTATCACACAGTATTTATCTTTTTTTTTTTTTTGCTGCACTATGCGGCATGCGGGATCTTAGTTCCCCGACCAGGGATTGAACCCGTGCCCCCTGCAGTGGAAGTGCGGAGTCTAAACTACTGGACCGCCAGGGAAGTCCCGGTATTTATCTTTTTTATGACTGGCTTATTTCACTTAGCATGTCCTCAGAATTCATCCATGTTGTAGCATGTGTCAGAGTTTCCTTCCTTCTTCAGGCTGAATTGTATGTACACACCACATTTTATTTATCCATCTATCTGTCAATGGACACATGGGTGTACAAATATCTTTTCAAGACCATGCTTTCAATTATTTTGGGTATATACACACTGAGAAATGGGATGGGTGAATCATATGGATGAAATACTTTTTATGACACAGTTGTTTTGTAAAATTCTTTAATGTGTACTCTAAAGTAGCAAATACAGACTGATAATTTAGTGATTTCTTTTTCTAGTTTAACAACAGATACAAAAGAGAAGGCAACCAGACAATCTTCTGTAGGATCAAGTGGCTTCTTTCCTATTCGTGGAGATTTTAGCTTTTAAGGGTTCAATTATGTTCTAGGTTTGCATCTGTGTAGGTCTCCCAATCACGAAATCAAGTGTAAGGGATCCATAGTTTAACCCAGGTTTAACTCAGAGCACCAGTCCAAGAAAACAACGCTGTGCTTTAAGAGTGAAACAAAGAGGAGCTTCTTCAGCAAGCAGGGAGAGACTGCTGAGTTACCCAGATGTAACCTATTTTTGCTTATCTAGCCCACAGCCTTCCTTTTTAATCTGGCCGGATAGGACGCACTGACAATAGAAACATGTCTCCATTTCTTCCTCAGTGGGGAAAAGAACATCTCCTTGTGAACATGGTTTCACTGTCTCAAACTTATTTGTATCAAAGTTTCCATTTAATCAAATTTAATATCTTCTAAATATTTCTTAAAGGGAGTTGCCAAGTTCCAGGCAGTTCACACCAGCTACTAAAACAATCATGCTTTCAAACCAAGAAATGTGGTATTGAAACTTCTCCCAACTCAATCGACTTTCCTGAGAAAATAAAGGTAGCATTTTGCTCACATAAAATAGCAGTAATTCAAGTACAGGCCTCATATTGTGTCCTGGGTGGTGAGTAGCTGACACACAATAATTTGGTGTTGGGCAATTGGAGAGAAAGAGTTTGTATCTCTCTATAATGAAGAAAGGCCACACTTAGGGTCAGGACTATTCTACCCTGGGAAAGCAGGGAAATGTTTCAGATGTGGCAACGAAGACACTGTCTCGTTCACACACTCATTAACAGTATCACCTTTCATTAACTGGGTAACAACAGATAATGAAAATTAATCACACAAAACCCCTTTTGACATAGTCTTCTATGGTGATGTCATAGACCATTGAATAGATGATACTTTTTGCTTAAGAGGTTTCTCTTTGACTATAAGTGCTATACATTCCCAGGATGATTTGTAAATCAGGAACTAGGTTGGTTTTGTTGGAACAAGGACTAGGAACACTCAGTATCTTCCAGAATGTCTTTCAGATGACTGAAGTCATTGCTACTCCCTTACCTAAACATTTCTATGTTATCATCTTGTAACCCAGGCTTCCACCAAAGAGAAAAGATTCCAGAGGATAGAGTGATCAGCCCCTCCCCTACTCTGTCCTCTCTCTTACCTTCTTCTTCTCAGGGGCATCTCTTTCTCACCTGTCATATGTTGCCAGTACCCTATTGTGTATGTCATTTTTATATGATTACCATCTATGGGACCAAGATGGCTAAAGAGCATTCTTGCTAAAAGCATTCTTGTCTCTGGTTCTTTCCTCCTAGTGCAGTTGGGGTCAAGCTTTAGTGTGCATAAGAATCCCCAGGAGAGACTGCTTTAAATGCAAATTTTGGGGCCTACCTCCAGAGACTTTGATTCACTATGTCTAGAGTGGAGCCCAGATATCTGCATTTTAATAAACACCACAGGCAATTCTGGGCAGGTGGCCCATTGACCTCAATTTAAGAAGCCACATCCCTGAGGATATCCCCCAGCCAGGTGTTCAGTTTGATCAGGAATGGGTTCCCTTGGACAAGTGTGGTGGTTCCCAGATTTCCTCTAATGCATTTGAGAGCAACCAAAGGTTTTTGTAAACATAATTTGCCGGATTATTTTCTACAGTTAATCATTAAGAGGAGCCGATTCATGCAGTAAGGGCCAGTCACACTTCTGCACGCCTCGATATAATTAAGGGCGGAAGTTCCTGTTTTGGTGTTCCACAGCTGCCATGAACTGTGACTGATAGATTGGGCAGGTAGAAACTCCAGACAAAACAGCTCTGTGAGCTGGGAAACTGGCCAGTCCCTTCCCCATGGCCTCAGTTTTCTCATGAGTGAGGGAGCTATGTCTAAAAGAGGTGAAAGAAAGGTCGAAAAGAGAACCAGAATTTAGTGATCCCAACCTGAGCCCTTTCAATTTTAAAAATCATACACTGCAATTGCATAATTAAGTAATGCATGACTAAATTCTTGTAAAATTGTTGCAGATGAAGCTAAATTCCTCTGCAAACATCTTATTCTTCCCGGAGGGATTCACTGCTTTCAGTTCGGCAAACATCCTTCGATACCTTGTTCTGTGCATGCACGTATTGTTATCTGTACCCGGGGAAACACTCGGTCTGATTTGATGTATACGTGTATGTGGTAAAAACATAAATGGGATCTCATCTTAAACATCACGCTGAAACTTGCCTTTTGCACTGAACAATTCATCTTGGAGATTTGTACTACCTAATTCTTATAAATCTACTTTACTGGCTTTCACTGTTGCCAAGCCCTTCCAAATTTTGAGTATCCCCTAGTCTATTCAGCCATTCCCTTATTGATAGACACTTTGATTGTATCCATTGTTTTGCTAAAACGAAATGGTTTAGTGCACATCCGTATACATGCTTCCTGGAGCACATGTATATTTTCTAAGGTAGATACCATGAAGTTGAATGGGACATAGAGTACGTACATTTTAATGCTTAATAGATATATCCCCTCATCCTGGCCAACGATGTCAGGGTCAATTTCTAAAATGTTGCCAATCTGTTGGCAGTAAAAGGGCATCTGGTTTCACTTAAATTTACATTTTCCTGATTTCTGATCCAGTTGGGCATTATTGTTTGTTGGCTATTTATGTTTCCTCTTTTGTGATCTACCTCTAATCTACCCTTCATCTATTTTACATCGTGTGGCATGATTTTTTAAAACTAAATTTTAGGAGTTCTTTATACATCTTGAATACTAATCCTTTGGTATCTATGCTGTAGATAATTTTTTCTGTGTTATTATTTGACAACATAATTTCTGGTATCCTTGTATATTTTTCCAATCAGAAGTTTCCAATTTTTACGTGGTCTTCTTCTATGAATTTTGCTTTCTTTTGTCCTGTTTATGAATGCCTCCCCTATGCCCAGATCAAAAATGTATTTTTGTATATTTTCTCCTATCGTGAAGCCTGTGTATTTTCTGGCTCAGGACACTGCCTGAGTCTCCACCAGGGGTCTGGACTGGTAGATGAACAAGGATGCTGAAGTCCTGTCTGGGAAGTAACCACTT
Source organism: Balaenoptera ricei (assembly GCF_028023285.1). Classification (NCBI taxonomy): domain Eukaryota; kingdom Metazoa; phylum Chordata; class Mammalia; order Artiodactyla; family Balaenopteridae; genus Balaenoptera; species Balaenoptera ricei. The sequence continues at coordinate 70,388,421 of NC_082646.1, forward strand.
ATATGGTGACTTTCAGTTGGATCCAACTGTAGGTTTGGACTCAGGAATGTGCATCTTAGGCTGCCTAAGGGGAGTAGCTTAGGTTCTAACAAGAAACTTTTCTGAGGGACATCATAAAACAAAAAGAAACATTCAAACTACAAATCCAGAAAAGGTATGCGATGGCTTTCTCTGGAGATGGCCATAACGCAGGCAGACATGCACTTGTTTAGGATATTTAGGGTAATTCCACACTTGGAGAGGCTCAAACAATTTGCTTCAAGTTTCTGGAAATTTCCACAGGCAGCATAGTCTAATGGAAATATAATATGAGCCATACAGATATTTTCAAATTTCTGGTAGCCACATTTTAAAAGAAGTAAAAAGAAACAGGTAAATGGGGTGGAACTTTGTCACTTTCATGTAAGATTAAACCACAATTACAGAGAATAGTGATTTGTGAAATTCAATTATTTATGTTTGAATTTGGTAGCAGGTCTATTTTAATGTATCTAAATTTTGTTTCTCCTGTACTCCTTTTTTTAAAACTAAATATCTCTTACATCACTTACAATATCATTCTTATGTTGCCTGAAAAACAAAATCCATCAAAATAAATGTGTTGGTTTATCCATTAAAAAAAAAGAGAGAGAGCGCGAGACCGTTGGGTCCCGCTCCGACAACAGTCAGCCTGGCAGTGGTCCTCGTGGCAGAGGTTGCGGTGAGATGCAGATCGTGGCCTCCCTGGGGCCCTCCCAGGCCCTCCATCCTTGGGACAAGCAGGTGAGCTGGGGGGGCCCGGGGACAGGCTGAGGGCTGTGTCCTGCAGAGCTCCAGAGCCCTCGCCACGGCCGCCCACTGGCCGGGCCCAGGCCTTGAAGCAGCAGCAAACCTCTCCCCCATCCCCGCCTCCGCAACCTAATGGCGGCGGCCGTCTCCGTGGGTCGCAGCCCGCCGAGGCCTCAGCAGCTGGAGTATATGGACACTGCCATTAAGGTTTACAGGAACATCGTGACGTGACTGTGACCTGACCTCAAGAACAAAGGATCTGACACAAAGAAGTCTGCAACTGCCAACCATGCTCCTCCCTCACCTTTCCTATAATATGGCTTTGCTGGAAGCTTTCAGGGAGTTTGGGGTTTTTAAAGCATGAGCCCCCCATTCTCCTCGCATGGCCCTGCAATAAACCTTTCTTTGCTGCAAACTCCGATGTTTTGTTATTGTTTTGCCTCACTGTGCGTCAGGCACATGGACTTGCGATCCATAACAGGACCACTTGCTCTGGGGGAAGCCAGCTGTCATATCCTATGGACTCTCAGCAGTCTGGAGAGGCCCACTCGACAGGGAACTAAGGCCTCCTGCCAACAGCCAGTGAGGATCTGAGGCCAGTCAACAACCACGGAGTAAACTTGGGGGAGGACCCTCCAGCCTTCAGATAACTGCACCCCTGCCAAGGACTTGACTGCAACCTCCTGAGACATCGCAAGCTAGATTCACCCAGCTAAGCCACTTCCAAATTCCTGACCCACAGAACAATGAGGGAATAAAATTTGTTGCTTTAGGCCACTTATGCAGCAACAGATAATGCAAATGGCTACGTTTTCCAAAGCCCCTAGGGTGTGACACTGCTTTAACAGTTTATAATAATAGTTTTAAAAAAATAAATATAAATATTTCTGTCACCTTTACAGTTTATAAACAGCTTCCTCACTTATGCTCTTCTAATACAGGAATCCATTCTCTTTACTTCACAAGGTGCTGACTCATTTCAGGTTTGTAAAATTTCCAGTGGCTAACTTTTTGCCTGATATTCAGCATAGGATAGCAAAAAAAATGTGGGCATTGGAATCAGACAGACTGGATTATCTTAACTGAGATAAAAATTATATACAGATAATTAAACAGATTTATAAAGGTACAGTTCAATGAGTTTTGACAAATGCATTCTCCGATACAACAAAAAACACCAATAAAAATAAGGAGCATTTCTGTCACCCTAGAAAGTTCTCCATAACCCATCCTATGCAATCTCCACTACCCTAGAGACAACCAGGGTTCTGATTTCAGTCACCACTCCGTCACTAAAGATTAGTTTTGCCTTCTTTGAACAAATGAATTTTACAGTATGTGTTATATATGATTACTTTCACTCAGTAGAATGTTCTTAAAATTCATTCATGTTGCTGTGGATAACAATACTTTATAATATTTATTGCTAATTAGTATTTTGTTGAATTAATATAATTAATATAATGTAGTATAATATACTGCATTTTTCTGTTGATGGGTTGTTTCCAGATTGGGGCTATTAAATTAAGCTCTTATAAACATTTTGGGTAAGTCTTTTCTTAGACATATTTTCATTTATCTTGGGTAAAATACCTATGAATGGATTTGCTAAATCATAGGGGAGATGTATAACTTTGTATGAAACTGCCAAACTGTTTTTCCAAAGCATTCGTATTATTACACTCCCACCAGCCATGTATGAGGGTTCTGGTGGCATTACATCCTAGCCAACATTTGGGGTTATTGTTTAAATTTTAGTCATTCTAGTAGATATGTAGTGGTATTTCAGTGTGGTTTTAATTGGCTTTTACTTGATGACAGAGGATGTTGAGCTCTTTCTTAAGCTCACTGCCCATTTTTATACTTCTTTTGTGAGGTATCTGTTCAAGTCTTTTGTCTGCTTTTATAACATTTAAAAATTATTGACTTATAGGGATTAGTTTACATTATGGACATGAGTCTTTTGTCAGATAGATGCACTGTGAATAACCTCTCTCAGTCTGTGGTTTGCCTTTTCCTTTTCTTAACAGGCTTGTTTTTGTTTTTTATTGTTTGTTTTTAATGACTAGGGGTCTTTAATTTTGATAAAGTCCAATTTTTCTTTTGGGGTTATTTTTGTGTCTTTTCTAAGAAATCTTAGTCATGCTAAAGTTTGAATATATTTTTTCTTCTATTTTTTCTATGAATATGTTTCTTCTTTAAGAAAAAGAAGATTTAATAGTATTGGCTTTTACATGTAAGTCCATGATTTATCTTGAATTAATTTTTGTGTTAGATTGGGAAAGTATTGGAATTTCTTTTTTTTCCCATTTGCTGAATGAAATTTTCTTTCTTCATTAAAAAAAAAAAAAAGAAACAGGTAAAATAAATTCAATGAGTTAATCAAATATTTCCAAAATAGTATCATTTCAACATGTAGTTGATAGAGCATATTACTAATGTTATTAAATTTTTTGTGTGCTGAGTCTTTGACATCTAGTGTATATTTTATACTCATAGCACATCTCAATTCAGCTAACCATATTTCAAGTGCTCAATAACCACATATGTCTAGTGGCTACTGTACTGGACAGTGCAGCCCTTTACCCTCCCCCGCAGCCTGTTCTTCTTAACAAAAGTGTATCATAACTTCAATTGATCCTACCTACTGATGTAGATTAATCTTCCTAAAGCACAGTTCTGCTTGGATTAATTCCTGGAGCGGATGTTGTTGTGAGTGAAGACTTTTAGGAAGAGGTGACAGTTAAGCTGAAACTTGGAGGGTGGGTAGGAATTAGCCAGGGGGTCAGAGGGAAGACTGTGAACAAGGGGGTGGCTAGAGTGTACAGGCTGAGAGTGAAGCAGCCATCAGATCCTGAGGGGTGTATAGGCTCTGCTGAGGGGGCTGGATTTGATTCTGAAGATAATAGGAAGTCATCAAACATTTGTCAGTAGGGAATATGGGAGAAAGGCAAGCCAGGAGGAAACTAGTGTGGAGCAAAGTGCGGGATCCAGGTAAGAAATAATTAGGGCCTGAGCTAAGGCAATTCATTCATTCATTCATTCATTCCACAAACACTCAATACCTACTGTGTGCTAGGCACTGGAGAGAAAGCAGAAAACAAAACAGTTTTGCCCTCATAGAACTTCATTACACTGTGGGGAAGGAGGTAGATAATGCAGGGTGGTCCTCAGGTTTCATACGTCATTTGGTGGATGGTGGGGCCATTCTCTGAGATAGAAGTTCAGGAGGTAGAACATGTTTGGGAAGAAAGATAAGTTCAGCTTATCTTTTTGACAAATGTTTGGGGTATTTTGGGGACACCTAAGTGGAGCTATGTGGCAAGCAGTTGAATATGCATATTGGGAGATCAGGAGATCTGGAAGGGATGCCTAGATTTGGGAGCCATGGTGTATCGATAGTATTAAATTCCTGGCAGTTAGTGAGATAATCCTGGGAGGCAGTGTAGAAGCAGGAGTTACAAACTCAACTGTCTACAGTGGTCAGACCGGTGAGTTGTGAATGTAGGTGAATTGGGTCACATAAGAGACAAAGAGAGTGTTGGGCTCATGGCCAACTGGAAAGGGTGTGCTCCATCTAAGACAGCCATAATTGGCCTGTGGGCCTCCTGTTGCAACAGACAGACTTTTGGAACATCTCTCTGCCTCATCTCCCATTTTTTATAAAGATTCTTCTGGCAGGTAGTTAGCTATTCATAAAAATCCACTCCTTCTTCTTTTGAGACATTCACTGCATTTCCCAGCCTCCCTTGCCATTACAAGTGGCCATGTGGCTGGGTTCTACTAAGTGGGATGTGAGTGGAAGCAGTGTGTTCCATTTCCTGGCCAAGGTCTTGAAGAAAAGGATATGCCCCTTCCTCCTCTCCTTTTCCTCTGGCTGGATGTAGACGATGAGGTCTAGGGGACTTAGGAGTCATGAGATGGAAGGAACCAGGATCCCTGTATCATTGTCTGGAATAAAGCCACCTACCAACCAGGATACCTGCTTTTGATTACTACATCAGAGAAAAATAAACCTTTGTTACGTTTGAACCATTATATACGTTTGGCTCTGTTTATTACTACAGCCTTGCCTAATCTAACAATTACATTTCTAATCAAACAAATATCAAACTAGTCCTGACTGTGAGTTCTGTAAGGGCAGGGACCATGCCTGTCTAATTCACTGCTGTAGCCTTAAAGCCTAGCCCAGGACACAGCTTGGAAAGGTACTCAAAATGTGTGGATAAAGCTAGCTATGTTTTATCGAGCATTTGTTATATGCCAGATACCATACTAAATTTTTTACATGTTGTACATTATTTCATGTTCATGACAATTCTCTAAGGAGGTTCTATTATTCTTTTTTTTTTTTCCAGATGAGGAAATTAAAGCTTAGAAAGCTTGCAGCTAGTACTCAAGTCTTGGCAGGGCGGCCCCAGAGCCTGCACTCTAAAACACTGGTACATGACCATGTGCATACCTACCTTAACATTTTAACTCATGTCATTTTTCCCACCAACTCCTTCTCTCCACTTATTAAAGTCCTGCCTTCTTCAGCCTTCCCAGGACCCCTTAATCACTCTATCCTTTAATTGCTCCAGCAGGAATAACATGTATAACATTCCTACAACAGGGATTTCATGTATCTGTCTGCCACTAAAAAGAAATTACAACCTTGAGGGTAGCACAGTATCTTAGATAGTATTCATCTTAGTGTTCCTTACAGTGTTCCTTACGGTGTTGAGTAAGACATAGTAAGTGCCTACTGTGTACCAGGCACTAGGCACTAGGGACCAAAATATAAATAAGATAGTCAATTCACTCTTTTGAAAAGCTCTTAAGTCTTGTGGACAAAGAGACATGAAAAAAGTGCATCACAACACAAAGTAACATGTGCATCAAGAGAGGCAGAAGAGGAACAAGGAGCCAGTTCATCTTGGAGGAGGAAAGAAAGAATTCCCACAACACATGATGTTTGAGCTGAACTTCTGAAGGATGAGTAGGAGTTTTTCAGTTTTAAGAGGGATCCTAGTTAGTGGGGAAAGCACTTATAAAAGCATGAATGCATCAAGATTCAGGTGCTGCTCTGAATGAGCGAGGTGTTGACTTGCTAGAATGTAGGATTCATTCATTCATCCATTTATTTATTCAACAGATACCTAGTAAACCTAGAATGTGCTTGGCATTGTGCCAAATGCAGAGGATTCAAAAGTGAGCAAAACAGATATGATCCCTACCTTTGTGGAGCTTAAAATCTTCTAGGGATTGCAGCTGATAACAAAGCTCTAACAATCATGAGAGGGGAAGGAGGCAGGGATATCTAAGCATGTGAAGGAGGAGTTAGGGGAGTGGGCAGGGCCAGATTATGAGACTCCCAATACCATGCTAGGAAGGTGGAAATACCCCTTGAATCCATTACCAAGTCCTGCTTCTCCCACCTCCCTGACCGCTCAATTTTGTCCAGTCCTCTCACCACCACTATTCTCAGTGCAAGCCACCATCTCCTCCTTGGATGAATGTGACAGTCTTCACAAGGCAAGGGCCACCTTGGCTTTCATTCCCCACCGCCATCCATCATCCCCAATGCAAACAGTGATTTTTCAAAATGAGAATGGTCACTTTAGGCTCTTTGGTAGGCAGAAATTGAAGATGGCCCCATGATCTCCATCCCCCTGGTGTTACTCTGGTGATTATCTTACATTACACAGCAAAAGGGATTTTGCAGTTAAGGCCACTAATTAGTCAGCCTTTTTTTTTTTAAAATAAATTATTTATTAATTTTTTGGCTGCGTTGGGTCTTCGTTGCTGTGCGTGGGCTTTCTCTAGTTGCAGCGAGCAGGGGCTACTCTTTGTTGTGGTGCGCAGGTTTCTCATTGTGGTGGCTTCTCTTTGTTGCGGAGCACAGGCTCTAGGCACGCGGGCTGCAGTTGTGGCACGTGGGCTCAGTAGTTGTGGCATGTAGGCTCAGTAGTTGTGGCTCGTGGGCTCTAGAGCGCAGGCTCAGTAGTTGTGGTGCATGGGCTTAGTTGCTCCACAGCATGTGGGATCTTCCCCGACCAGGGCTCGAACCCGTGTCCCCTGCATTGGCAGGTGGATTCTTAACCACTGCGCCACCAGGGAAGTCTCTAGGCAGCCTTTAAGACAGGGAAATTATCCAGGTGGCTCTACGTAATGAAATGAGCCCTTTAAAAGCAGAGTTTTCTCCAGCAGGTAGCAGAAGGGGAAGTCACAGAGACTTCAAGCCAATGAGGAGTCAAAGGATTTGACATGCTGTTGCTGACTTGGAGTGAAGGGGGGTATTATATGGGAAGGACCTGAGGGAGGCTTCCAGGAGTTGGGAGTGACCTCCAGCCAATAGCCAGCAAGGAAACAAGGAGCTCACTCCTATAACTGCAGGGAACTGAATTCTGCCAACAATCTGAGTGAGCTTGGAAATGGATTTTTTTCCCAGAGCCTCCAGGTGAGAACTCAACCCAGCCAACACCTTGCCTTTAGCCTTGGGAGACCATGAGCAGAAGACCCAGCCATGCCATGCTGGACTTCTGACCTGCAGAACTAATAACTGGGTCTTATTTTAAGCCACTAAATTTGTAGTAATTTGTTACACAGCAATAGTAAACTAATATACCCCCCTACTTCTAACCTTCCAATAGAACTTCCATTGTGGACTTACCAGGTCCAAGCATCTAATCCTAATAACAGTTCTATTAGGTAGTTTTTTTTTTTTTAATTTTATTTAAGTATAGTTGATTTACAATGTTGTGTTAATTTCTTCTGTACAGCAAAGTGATTCAGTTATATACATATATATATACTCTTTTTCATATTCTTTTCCATTAGGATTTTTCACAGGATGTTGAATATAGTTCCCTGCTATACAGTAGGACCTTGTTGTTTATCCATCCCATATATAATAGTTTGCATCAGGCAGGTATTTTTATTATCACCATTTCACAGGTGAAGCTCGGAGAGATGAAATACTTTTCCTAAGGTTACAGAGCCAGTAGGTGACAGGGCTGGATTTTTACTCAGGCAGTCTGACCTCAGAATCCACACTCCATGGCTTCTCATTGCCCTTAGGATAGGTCCAAATACCGGCACATGGAATTAAAGCCCCTTCCAGATCTGGCTCCTGCTCACCCATCCAACCTCATTCTTAGACACTCCTCTCACTTAAACTCCTTGTAGCCCCGGTAACTGCCATGCCCTTTTGATTCCTTGACTTTGCACATGTGGTTCCTTCTGCCTGGCATGCTGCCTGCCTCCTCCCCTCTGTTTTTCTTTTGGCTGACTCAAATGATGCTTTCAGTCTTGCCTAGGATGACACTTCCCCGGGGGGGCCTTCCCCGACTCTTCCAGGCTGGGTAGGATGCTACTCCAGCATTCCTCTGGCACCTTGTGCTCTCCTTTATCAGAGCACAGAAGACGCTGTGTTGGACACGTTTAGCACCTGTGTTGAATACCTGGAGCACAGTGGGTACGCAAATATTTATTAAGTGCGTGAATGAATGAATAATAGTACTTTATTCAGGAGGCAGTGAAGAGCCATCCAAGGTCTTGAAGCAAAGGCGTGAGCCTATCAGGCCTGTGCTCCCAAGGACAAGCTGGGAGCAAGCCTTGCACACAATGGACCATCCTCATCAGCGTCTGAGGATGAAAAAGGTTTATTTGCATTTTGGTCTTGGATTTCTTGAACTGTGAAAGTTGGCCCTTATCTCCTCTTGACCACATCTAGATACTGGGTAATGCCAGAAACTGTCGCGGTAATGACTAGGTTTCTCTTTATGAAGGTGGGATGTGGAAAAGAGCTTGCGCCCGGAACTCACACTAGAGTCAGGAGTCCCCCTACCAAGAAGGCTATGCGAAGCCAAGGCGACGTGGGGAGCCACAGACATGACGGTGCCGGGCACCGGGAGCAGCCTCTGAACGTCCCCTTCAAGTCTAGACCTTACTATATCTACACTTGTTCCCGGAGCACACTGCCCCGTCCTGTTCTCCTTCAATATGCAAATATTGCCTCCAGACAAGGAAGACTGAAGGCCTTCCGCATTATAGCAGGCTTTTACAGCTCCCATCTGGAGGTCAGGCAATGCGGTTGGAGTCTCCGGTGGCGCGGAGTGTCTCGGTTTCTCTGCGCCGCGGCACTTCTCAGACCGTGCTGCTTTGAAGGACTAGGAAACGTCTCTGGGGCGCCGGGAAAGGTGAGAAAGTCCAGCTAGCTCTAGGCGCAAGGAGAGGAGCCAGTGGGCCGAAGAGAAGCAGAGCTGACCCGCGCCTAGGCACGGGCTCCAGGCCCTGCGGCAGGGAGGTCACCGAGTCCCTCTCTCGAACCGACGCGCAGTAGAGTCCCCACGCGGGCAGCGCGGGAGAGGGGCGGGCCTGGGCTCCGCGCCTCCCGCGTTCCGGCGGCAGCTCCGGCGCTGGGGGCGGGAGGGGGAGGAGCCAAGTGGGGAGGAGCAAAACCCGGAGGCCCCGGGAACCTTAGGCAGAGCCAGAGCGGCGGGAGCCCGAGCCCGCGCGTGCTGCTCCGGGAGCGTGCCGTCCAGGCCGAGCACGGCTGCAGCTTCCCTTCTGTGCGCAGCTGGGAGAAGGGCCGGTGCCGACGGGGACGAGGGTCCCGAGCTCCAATCCCTATTCAAGAGCTGCCGGGCTGCCCGCTGCCCCTGCCGCCCCAGTGGGGCTCGGCCCCACCCGCCACCTGCGTCCCGGTTGAGCCATGGATCCTTCTGAGAAGACGATATCGGTGTGGATCTGCCAGGAGGAGAAACTGGTGTCCGGTCTCTCCCGTCGCACCACTTGCTCGGACATAGTGCGGGTGCTCTTGGAGGATGGCTGCCAGCGGCGACGCCGGCAGAGGCGAGGCCGGCGGCGGGGCATAGCTGGCGACCCGCCAGGCCCAGGAGAGCTGCCGGAACCCCTGGACGAGGACGACGAGGACGACGACGACGAGGCGCTGCCCCAGGGCATGTTGTGCGGGCCCCCGCAGTGCTATTGCATTGTGGAGAAGTGGCGGGGCTTTGAGCGCATCCTACCCAACAAGACGCGCATCTTGCGACTCTGGGACGCCTGGGGCGACGAGCGAGAGAACGTACGCTTCGTGCTGGTGCGTAGCGAGGCGTCGCTGCCCAACGCGGGACCCCGCAGTGCCGAGGCGCGCGTTGTGCTCAGTCGCGAGCGCACCTGCTCCGCCCGGGGCGTCCCGGCGCGGCCCAGCCTGGCCCTGACCCAGGAGAAGCAGCGACGGGTGGTGCGAAAGGCCTTCCGCAAGCTGGCCAAGCTCAACCGGCGGCGCCAGCAGCAGCCGTCGTCGCCTTGCTCGTCCACTTCGTCGTCCACAGCCTCGTCCTGCTCGTCGTCGCCGCGGGCCGCCGAGAGCGCGTCGGTTGAGCGCATGGAGACGCTGGTGCATCTGGTGCTCTCCCAGGACCACACTATCCGTCAGCAGGTGCAGCGGCTCCGGGAGCTGGACCGAGAGATTGATCGCTACGAGGCCAAGGTGCATCTGGACCGCATGCGGCGGCACGGAGTGAACTACGTGCAGGACACCTACTTGGTGGGCGCAGGCATCGAGCTCGACGGGCGTGGCCTGGGAGAGGAGCCGGCGGCGGCGGCGGCGACGACGCCGGGCGTGGACGGCGAGGCTCAGGCGGTCGAGCTGGAGGAGCTGGCCCGGCGCTGCGACGACCTGCTGCGGTTGCAGGAGCAGCGGGCCCAACAGGAGGAGTTGCTCGAGCGCCTCTCAGCCGAAATCCAGGAGGAACTGAACCAGAGGTGGATGCGGAGGCGCCAGGAGGAGCTCGCAGCGCGGGAGGAGCCCCCGGAGGCTGATGGCGGCCTCGACGGTGAGCTGCTGCTGGAGCGGGAGCGGGTTAGGACGCAGCTCAGCACCAGCCTCTACATCGGGCTCCGGCTCAACACGGACCTTGAGGCCGTCAAGTCGGACTTAGATTACAGCCAGCAGCAGTGGGACAGCAAGGAGCGCGAGCTACAGGGCCTTCTCCAGACTTTGCACTCGTTGGAGCTGACGGTAGCTCCCGATGGGACTCCGGTCTCGAGCGGTCCCTCGCAGGAACCCCGGCCTCAGGCCTGCGCCGAGGTGTGGGTGGACCAGGCCCGCGGACTGGCCAAGAGCTGTCCTGGTAACGACGAGGACTCGGACACCGGGCTGAGCTCTATGCACAGCCAGGACTCGGACTCGGTGCCTGTGTGCGAATCCCTTGTGTAGGAGGAGCAGAGCGGGAGAGGGAGACGGTCGATTCTCCCTTCTTTGTAGAAAGCACCGGCTTGACCGGCTCAGGGACTTGAAACCAGGCGGGGAGTGGGCCCGGACCTTCTGCCGGGCAGCAGCGCTCTGACTGGGCGGGGGAGGGCAGGGGACGCCTGCTCGGCAGCGGCGCTTCTCTGGCCTTGGAGTGAATGTGGAGGATGATACCAGACGAGGAAGCCAGGTCTCCATTACAAGCTCTTTCAGGGGAAGAAAGGAGGGAGGAGGTGAGAACCCCCTTATGTTGGAAAACAAATGCTCCAGGAAATTGCCGTGGGCCGAGCCCATTTTCCAAAAAAAAAAAAAAAGTATTATGGAGATTTCACCAATCTTTTGTATGGGAAGGACTGATGGCAGCTAGAACTTTAGTTTGTGGTATAAAGTGCTTTTTAAAGAAACACTTGGATGAAAAGGAAATTCCTTGAATGTTAATTGTGACTGTGAACGTGTTAAAACTAGCCAAAGAGGACGCACTGGTGTTGGTCTCAGCCTTAGTCACACCTTTGATAAAACCCATAGGCACCAAAATTCTGGCTGTTTACATTTATGCAGATTTGGGAATTACCCATCTGCTAAACTCTTTGCCTTTTATTTTCTTTCAAAGACTAACTGTATCTCCTCCTAGCAAATACAGTATATGTTAAAATGGGGTCCTTTTTCCAAAATCACGTTTTATTATTATAAAAGCCAAACCTAACCCTTGGAGATAACAGAATCGTGGTAGACATAACCCCTGGTTAAAATTTAATCTAAGCCCTTTGAGATTTGCTCCTGCAAAGGTATGTGTGTTGTCCTTTTATTCTTATTGTCACTTCATTCCCTTCAGACACTTATATCAGAAAAAATAAAAGGGAAGTTGCAGAATTCAAGTACAGCTACATTTGCTGTTTAATGAGCACTCTGATTGAAAGGTAAGCCTTGAAAGCAAAGATCTTTGTTAGTATTCAGCTTTTTAACTAAGCTACATGTAAAACCAACCATGACCTCAACAGATTTTACCAAACAAACCCAAGTCTAACTTCAGGATCTTTGGTCAGAGATTAATTAGTTACTTGTCCAAACCTAAATTGAGATAGTGTAAATATCAAGGTTTACTAGATAAGACCTGAAAAGAAAACATAAAACAATCTAATAGTACACCTTAGGTGAAGAATTTGGTTAACAACGGCACGTAGCCATAAAAGCATATAAAAGCATATAACATTGAGCTAAAGATTCGACTTGAATTACTCTTGTCTGGCTCACACCTTTGCAGACACCACAGCATGCAAGTGCAGTGCTTCTCTCTTAATAGCTAGTGACAGAGCCCTGTGGGAACTCAGTGTAATTGTTCCAGTTATTTCAATGAAAACTTATCAGTTGTAGCTAGTTGTTGCCCCGTGGAAGGAGCCTGCTGGCAGCGTTCCCTCCAGAGCTCAGAACTTCTGAGGAATGTGGGATCTAATCTGTCCTGAGGAGGTATTAACAATAGGGTGTGTGTGCGGTGCCAGCCTGGTATCAACCTAACTGTGCGGGGGCCGGCTCCAGTTTCAGCACTACATGGGAAGATAACTTAAGAGGTCTTGCTTTATAGAGAAATTTCTTTGCTTGGAGAGATTCTCTGTCTACTCGTTGCCAAGAGGGGCCTGCCCACCAGACCTCCTCAGACCCTTTGAGCTCTCTCCTTTTTAGACACCCACCCTCCACCACCGCCATGCTATTACAACATGTGTAGATATTTTCAGATTTTCGAGTAAAATGGGAATTAAAAGGCTGTTTTCTTAACTGATGTTTTCCAAAGACATTAGCTGGCATAATTATGGTTTTTTTCGTTTCGTCTGATGCAGAAAACATCTATGCGTTTGGTCTGGAGCATGATTAAAATGAGGAAGGGACCAAAGGAAACCCACTGTCCCAAGACAATCATTTGAATCCATAAACACAAAGCCTAATGATAGCTTTCTTTTGGAGGCAGAGGTAAAATCCTCATTAGAGTGTGACAAACGCTACTTGTCTGAATGGTTTATGCTGGCAATAGGCTGACCTGGTGGTTTTAAAATTGTTGTGCTTCCCTCCCCCCGCACCAAGGGTGGTAGAGGAGGTGGTTCTTGGACGTTTATTAACACAAAAGAAAACACAAAAGTTGGCAGAATAGGACTGCCTGGCAGAAAGGGGCCGTTTTCCTTTTCACTATTATTATTTTAAACTTTGACGGGCTGCTGACGTCAGCAAATATGCCTGAAGCCTGTAAAGCAAATAAGCCACATCACAGGGAGAAAGCCCATGGGATTTTCTGATGCCCTCTTTCTAGAACCTTCCAGTCCTGGCCACCTGAACATGCTTTTCCAGTCAACTCTTCAGGCAGTGAAGGAGGTTTTGTTCATAACAAAGGGTGGTCCAGTCTGCCCATTTTTTCTTTTATCCAAATCAATTATATCCCGCAAAGGCACTTTCTGTGTGGGTAGGAGAAAGGAGAACGGTGGGGGTGGGGTGTGGGGGGGGGGAAGGAAAGGAGACAATAGTTCCTTTTACCAAGAACTTCTGGAAGCCTGAGGAAGGTGAAATATGGAGATAAAAAGTACCAAAACAGTGCCTGTGCATAGAAAGTGCCTAACAAATCCTAGATATTCTTAAAATTTCATTCACTTTAAAAATAATCATCATGGCACTAAGAATGAGAAGGAATGCATAACAGTGAATGCACCAGCACCAGGATTTCAGTGCGCCTGGGAAAACTACCTCCTTTCCTGTTCTCCAAGCCTAACAGAAACCCTGAGGAGAAACCGGCAAGCTTGTGGAGGAGAGTATGAGACGGAGTAGGCTCCTTACCAACCAGGCCCATCCTTTTTTGGAACTGATAGAATTTATTGTGTCTTTGATCTTAATGATCCCATTTTCGGCCATCTCCCAAACCAAAAAGATTATATCTGGCATCTCTGTTTACTTCCTTATAAAACATGATTGATGATGATGATGACGATGATGATGATGATGATTTGCTAATTAGAAAAGTTATATTCTGTAGTCTTTATGATGGTCCTGAAAATAACATAAGGAAGAAGAAAGAAAAGTCAATCAAAATCTCATCACCAAAAGCTTATCACTATCAAAATTTGGTATATTTCCTTCCAGACCTTTTGAATTGTGAAGTTTTCATATTTTGCTGCTTTTTTAAAAAAAGTATATAATTTTAATGAGAAGCCTATATGCTTTTAGGTTCAGGTTTTGACATATTCCTTGTAAACGGCTCCATCCATCTGTTGGATGCACTATAGTGCATATAACTATTCTCATGTTATTAGGTTGTTCCCAATATTTTTTTTTACTATTATAAAACAACACTGTGATAAGCTTCTTTGTGTACATATCTGTTTTCCTAATTAGACACTCCTCCCCAACAATAAGTTCCCAGAAAGAATTCCCAAGTCAAAGAGTACAACATTTAAAGGCTTGATACTTAATTGCCAAATTGCTTTACAAAAGATTTGGTCTAATTACAATCTGCCATGCATAACAGTGCCTATTTCACCACACCTTGACTTTCATTTGATATTATATTTTGTTAAGAAAGTATTTTAAACAAAATTAATTAATTCATTGGGGCCCCAGGAACCCAGGGCTGGCAACCACTGACTTAAAATATCCTTACAACCTGAAGGGCAAGTCATCCGACCAAGTGTTAAGAGGACATGGTGCTTTCTCTTCCTCCCACTTCTTTATCTTCCCTGAACTCTGCTTATTAATAGCAATCTTGTCTCATATCAGAGCTGAACAATGATCCATCTGAGCAGAAGGGCCAAAAACTCTACATGAGTGAGATTAAGGGGATTAACGAATAGAATCAGATTTATAAAAAGAAAATATTCATTATCTTTTTTCATCTGAGTCTAGTAGAAAAGGTTATCCTTAGAAGGTGATATCATAAAACATATTTGATTTTGTGCTTCTCCCTACCCACCCCTATCAAAAATTAAATCAAAATAAAGTAAGTACATAAGCCCACTTGTTTATTTACAGCCTCTAATTAACAGTTTAGATTATTCTAGGCATTCCTTTCTACATATGATACTATACCTGTGTTCACCCTTAAATTCTTAAAAAGGGAAAATTTGATCATGACAATTTGTGAGATTTTCAGTGTGAAGGTGTTTGTGAAACGTGTTCTCCTAAACAGAAATGAAGGAGGATGAGGAGGAACTATCTTTTCTTGAGTACTTTCCAAATGCCCGCTCCTCAGGCTAAGTATTTTCACATGCATTTTCCCTACATTCATCTTGTGAGATAGACCTTTTTAACCTCCAGTTTTTATAGATAGAGAAGATAAGGCCACGCATTTGATAAGTACCAGATGCAAGATACTAAACTAAGCCTGCCTAAAACCTGTACCCATTTTGCTACATCACACCAGGCACATTGTACCCAAGAAGTGCTCTGCACACTCAGAAAAAGATTGCTTACAGGCCTCAGAGTGTTGGCATTGGAGAGGGTGGTGCTCAGAGACTATCAAGTATTGTCCAAGTATTTCCACCAGGGAGGTGGAATGATTTTTCAGAACCATAGGGCTGGTAAATATATCTACCAGGTGAGGATTTAGGAAAAAGCAAAGGAGGAGAAATTCCTATGTAAATATCTGGGCATCTGTCTGAGAGAGGTGAAGACTTTGCCAATGAAAAAAAATTCTCACAAAAAATTAATACCCTCTGTATCATCATGGAGGTTTTGACTGAATGCCCCAAGGACACAGGTGTATAGTCAACAACCTGGAATCCTCATCCATCAGAACAGACAGCTGTGCCCTATTCACAGTCGTATCTGGAAGGTGGTACCAACCATGACTGTGCTGGAGCTGTCCCCAGCACTTTTAACCAGGCCTTGTTCCTGGTTGAGCCTCTGGTACATGAGGATCAGAGAAGGTTAAAGGGAGGCAGTGTTGGGTCTTCCAGAGATCCCTGTGCCATGGAGTTGGGCATGCACACCTGATTTAGGGCATTTCTGTGTCCACACTGACTCCACTACACATGTGGAGACCTAGCATGGATTGCTTTGAAGGACCACTCTCCCAGCCTCTGCCCCTCTCATCCAGTCCCATGCAAGTTTTTCCTGCTTCAGATATCTCCAGGATTCTCTATAGCTTTCAGGTTAAAATCCACATTTCTTAGCAGGATTTATAAGGTTGTTGGTTATCCAGCTCAAGACCCCTCTTCGAGGTCATCCTTTCCCACCTTAAAAACCACAGAATTGACTGGATCCTGTTTCTTCATTAAGGTCACATTGCCATCCTCAGTTTGTGCAAGGTCTCTCTTCTATCTTATTTTATTTTACTTCATGTTTCCCTCCCCCCCCCAATCCCACATCCACTTCCCTTCAGTAGTTGTGGCACACGGGCTCCAGAGCACAGGCTCAGTATTTGTGGCACACGGACTTATGTGCTCCACGGCATGTGGCATCTTCCCGGACCAGGACTCGAACTCGTGTTCCCTGCATTGGCAGGCGGATTCTTAACCACTGCGCCACCAGGGAAGTCCCCCTTCTCTCCCTTCTTTTCTGCTCTCCCTCCCTCATTCCTTTGTCATTCATTAACTGGAATACTTCTATAGAAAGATTCTTCCTTATATCAAATGTCACCCTGAAGAACAGTTTAAATCCTGATTATCCTGAAATATAGGATAAAAGCAACATTCCTACATTTTCTTTTTATTTACTAGTGTTCAAAATAATGTGGTTGTTCCCTAGCATTCTCCAAAGTTGACTAATGAGTTTTTTCTTCTTTGTTCATCTTTTTGGGAATCATTATGGAATTTTGTACTTAAAATATTTAATGTGTTTCAATCCATTATAGTTTTGGTCCTATCTTTGGCTGAGCGGGAGCTTCTTCAGGTTAGTTCCTGAATCCTTTTCACACATTTTTCACAGTCTTTGATAGCTTTGCTCTCTGGTGTGTCAAGATGTTCCAGGCTCATACTGTACATTTTCTGACCCAGACCTGAAATCAACCATCACTGATTCCTTTTAATGGGAAATATTTTTTTAATTAAAAAAAATTTTTTTAATTTTGTATTGGAGCATAGTTGATTAACAATGTTGTGTTAGTTTCAGGTGTACAGCAACGTGATTTATTTATATATATACATGTATCTATTCTTTTTCAAATTCTTTTACCATTTAGGTTATTACAGAGTATTAAGCAGAGTTCCCTCTGCTATACAGTAGGTCCTTGTTGGTTATCTATTTTAAATATAGCAGTGTGTACACATCAATCCCAAACTCCCAGTCTATCCGTGCCCCCCACCCATCCCGCTTGGTAAGATAAGTTCGTTCTCTAAGTCTGTTGAGTCTGTCTCTGTTTTGTAAATAAGTTCATTTGTATCATTTTTTTGAGAGTCCGTGTATAAGTGATATCATATGATATTTCTCTTTCTCTGTCTGACTTAACTTCACTTATTATGATAATCTCCAGGTCCATCCATGTTGCTGCAAATGGCATTATTTCATTCTTTTTAATGGCTGAGTAATACAGTACTCTATTGTATATATGTACCACATCTTCTTTATCCATTCCTCTGTCAAGGGACATTTAGGTTGCTTCCATGTCTTGGCTATTGTAAACAGCGCTGCAATGAACATTGGAGTGCATGTATCCTTTTGAACCATGTTTTTTTCCAGATATATGCCCAGGAGTAGGATTACTGGATCATATGGTAGCTCTATTTTTAGTTTCTTAAGGAACCTCCATACTGTTCTCCATAGTGGCTGCACCAATTTACATTCCTACCAACAGTGTAGGAGGGTTCCCTTTTCTCCACACCCTCTCCAACATTTACTGTTTATAGATTTTTTGATTATGGTCATTCTTATTGGTGTGAGGTGATATTGTAGTTTTGATTTACGTTTCTCTAATAATTAGCGATGTTGAGCATCTGTTCATGTGCCTCTGTGCCATCTGTATGTCTTCTTTGGAGAAATGTTTATTTTTAGGTCTTCTGCCCATTTTTCTGATTGGGTTGTTTGTTTTTTTTGATATTGAGCCACATGGTTGTTTATAAATTTTGGAGACTAATCCCTTGTTGGTTGCATCGTTTGCAAATATTTTTTCCCATTCTATGGGTTGTCTTTTCGTTTTGTTTATGGTTTTCTTTGCTGTGCAAAAGCTTTTGAGTTTGATTAGGTCCCATTTGTTTATTTTTGTTCTTATTTCCATTACTCTAGGAGACGGCTCTGAAAAGATATTGCTACAACTTAGGTCAAAGAGTGTTCTGCGTATGCTTTCCTCTAAGGGTTTCATAGTATCCGGTCTTACATTTAGATCTTTAATCCATTTTGAGTTTATTTTTGTGTATGATGTTAAAGAATGTTCTGATTTCATTTTTTTACATGTAGCTGTCCAGTTTTCCCAGCACGATTTATTGAAGGGACTGTCTTTCCTCCATTGTATAGTTTTGCCTCCTTTGTTATAGATTAATTGACCGTGGTTGTGTGGGTTTATTTCTGGGCTTTCTATCCTGTTCCATTGATCTATATTTCTGCTTTTGTGCCAGTACCGTATGAGAAACCACAGTCTGGATACTAGGAGCACTAATTGCTACTGGGTTGGTGATTACTTTTAGAAATTTTTAATGGAAAGAGCTAGGAAATACATTGTCCTTGTTTTCTTTTAATTTTTTATTGTGTGGAAATATGGATAACGTAAAATTTACCATTTTAAGTCTTTTTAAGTGTACAATTCAGTGGCATTAAGTACATTTACAATGTTGTACCACCATCACCGCTATCCATTTCCAGAACTTGTCTGTCATCCCAAACAGAAACCTTGTATCCATTAAATAATAACTTTCTATTGTCTCTTCTCCTCAGCCCCTGGTAACCTCTATTATCTTCTTTGGAGAAATGTCTTTTCAAGTCCTTTGTCCACTTTGAATTAGACTCTTCTTGTTGTTGTTGTTCTTGTTGAGTTGTAGGAGTTCTTCATGTATTCTGAATATCAATCCCTTATCAGATGTATGATTTGTAAATATTTTCTCCCATTCCATTTATTGCCTTTGTTGATGGTGTCTTTGATGCATAAGAAATTTTTATGAAGTCCAACTTATCTATTTTTTCTTTTGTGGTCTTTGCTTTTGGTGTTATATCTAAGAAATCCTTACAAATCCAACGTCCTGAAGCATTTTCTCTATGTTTTCTTCTAAGAGTTTTATAGTTTTAGCTCTTACATTTAGTTCTTTGACAACTTTTTGCCAGTATTCTTGTTACTTTTATTGACAAGTGGCTTTTTGGATGTCCTTTCTCTGCCATTCCCACTTAAGTCACTTACAAGTGTTTTCATTTTCTCTTTTCTTTTTTCATTGAAAGGATAGAATTTTCTTTGACTGATTTCAAAGTTATACATTTAATTTTGCTCTTCTGTTTTTCTAAACTTACTAAGAGCCATACTTTTGCTTATTTTTCTGACCACTATATAAACTTACAAATGCTGTGTTTGCCCCCAAGCAAGATAAGAATCTTAAAACACTACTCCCACTTCTCTGGTCTCTCTCCCTTTTCATTTTGATATCATCTACAATTTTAGTTATAGAAAATCTTATGTAGCTAATAATAACCTTTCTCAGTATATTTCATTGGGATCATATTAAATATATACATTATCTTGAACAGAATTGATATCTTTATCATGTCAAGTCATTCTGTCCAAGAATATGATAATAATAAAGTATAACAAATCACTACCAAATTCAGTGTGGCTTAAAATAATAATCATTCATTCTCATTCAGCTGGGGGGTAGTTGATCCAGGCTAGGCTCCACTGAACTTGGCTTTAATCTGTGGGTTGGGTTTAGGCCTACTTCATGGGTCTGTCATCCTCTTTGGACCAGAGGCATAGAGCTTTCCCAAAGGTCCTTTGGAGTTATTATAGAGGCCTTAGTCTAGACTTTTTCTTTTTTACATCTTCTTCTGTGGGCCTTGGCTTGCTTGGTCCAAGTCAACACACAAAAATGGAGTTCCTGCTATATACCAGGCCTAGGGGTTAAGCATGCAAAGTCAGGGATCAGTAAGATAGGTAGCATTAAATCATTAAAAATGCTCTCTAAGACACTGGTATTGGGATTTTACATTTATTAAGCCCTTTGGATTAATATTTTTTCTAAAGAGAAAATTGGTTATATAAACTATGTTATAGTCATATAATTACATTACACAGCTACTAAAATAATTAGATCTGCATTGCTGACATGAAAAAAAATCTGTATTATATTGCCAAATTAAAAAAGCAAGGAAATAGAAATAGTATAAAGTCATTACTTTTTTTATAACTCTAAAAATTATACATTTCTTAGCTTTGTCCACAGAAAAGGCCTGGAATCAATTACTGCCCACTAGCACCTATACCATGATATCTAAATACCATTTTCTATTAAAAAGACAAAGGCTCCTTGAAGTAATGACTGATTCCAAATTCATGACAAGAAATAGATAAGATAGGCTTGCTACATCCTATGTTCTAGAAAACAAGGAAACTGTAAAAGACTTTGTGATTTTATATAAACTCAGGGGCAACCTGAAGGGGCTTCAATGGTTAAAGACAGGAAAATATGAATTTCAATGAGAATAACAACTGCAATGGACTGAAACACGCCAAAAGCATAAAAATCTAGAGGTTCACAATGATATTACAAAAAAATTAACCTATTAATCACCTTTGATTAATATGAGGTGGCTAGGATACCAAGTTGTTATTCTGGAAATTGGTAATAAAGAGAACATTTATTCTGTCTTTCTTGTACACACTGAGTTTCTAAGTCATCAAACAGTTAATGAGGGAAAGTTTTCTTTACAAAAAAATTTCAGCTAGCAAATGCAGAAGAAATGATAGAATTAGAAAATTACCCTTATGCAACCCCTAATGAGTTAATGCGTCTAGATAGTGATCATTGATGATATTAAAATGAGCAGGTGTCAAGTTAATCAGAAACATCAGAGTGGATGGATCAGCCGACAACACTAACAGCCATGGATGTACCTACCTCCTGGTATGATAAAATAGAAAGCTATCAGCTCCATCTACCAAATATTCCACCCCAAATAAGAGTCTGAATCTAATCAAGAGTCTAGTTCTACTGAGGAGGGTATAGGAAACAGGGAGAAGAGAAGAACATGTGGAATGATATTCTGAGTATGTAATAGCCAAATCCAGACTGGGCAATTCTATAGGACAAAAACCCATGTATAACTAGCCTAAAAGAGGGAGTGGAGATATAACTATTATAACTATTATGGATTAAAAGAGATGTGTCAACAAGTTATGGACTTTATTTGGATAGTAATTAGAACAAACCAAAAGTTAAAAAACAGATTTTAGGGACAATCAGGAAAAATAGAAACAGACTATTTATTAAAAGGTGTTCTTTTTAGATATGATAATGACAAAATGATTGTTTTTAAAAGATTTTACCTGTTAGAAATACAAAGTAAAATACTATGGTGAAATAATATAATGTCTAAGATTTGCTGGAATATTTCAGGGAAAAAAATTGGATGTGCAGGAAAGATAAATAGAACAAAATTGGCCAATTGTTGATATTTGTTGAAGCTGGGTGATAAGTACATGGGAATACCTTATACTGTTCTCTGTGTTTTTGTATTGGTTTGAAGATTTTAATAATAGAAAGTAAAAAAATTGCAAGAGAGAAGGAAAAATCAGGTTGTAGAACAATATGTATATTTTTTTCTTTTTAATAAAGAAAACAGAACAAAAGACTTTGTTATACTATTACCTATGGTTATCTTTGGGACATGGGATCAGGGAGTGATATAGAAACTGCTATTTTTTATTTTATAAACTTGGTATCATTTGACTTTTCTATCTTTTTTTAAATTTAATTTATTATTTATTTTTGGCTGCGTTGGGTCTTCGTTGCTGCGTGCGGGCTTTCTCAAGTTGCGGTGAGTGGGGGCTACTCTGCGTTGCAGGGCGTGGGCTTCTCATCGCGGTGGCTTCTCTTGTTGCGGAGCACGGGTTCTAGGCGTGCGGGCTTCAATAGTTGTGGCTCGCAGGCTCTAGAGCGCAGGCTAAGTAGTTGTGGCGCACGGGCTTAGTTCCTCCGCAGCATGTGGGGTCTTCCCGGACCAGGGCTCGAACCTGTGTTCCCTGCATTGGCAGGCGGATTTTCAACCATTGCGCCACCAGGGAGGTCCTTCATTTGACTTTTTTATTTATTTATTTATTTATTTTTTATTTTTTATTTTTTTTTCCTCATTTGACTTTTTAAATAAGTACATATAACTTACGTAACTACAAAAAAAAAAGAGTAAATTGTCATAATTAAAGTATGAGCAAAGTACCATGAGAGATTGTTTTCTTATATCCTGGTTGAACATAGCTGCTGAAAATAGAACCTAAAACCATGAGAGTGAAGGTTTCTCTTGAATCACTGGAGTAGTTTCAGCATGACACAGAACCAACCAACCTGCATGCCTTGAGGGATAACAAAGTGATCCATGGTCTCTGGGACAGATGGTCTTCTCATCTCACCACATGGCAGCAAAGTAGACTTTACAGTAGAGTGATTCTTTGATCGGTTGCTTAAAGGAAAGTATTTAATCTGCTCATTCTATGTTAAAATACAGATTCTTAAAGTTTTGAACTAATCTCTTAATGCCTGAATAGAATTACTTAGTTATGAAGGTATTACCAGTTACTCATTTTCCAACCATGTCTGTCTTCTACATCAGTGAGTTTCCTGAGTCGGTCCAGATCCAGGGGGAAAGGGCAGCTGAGAGGCATAAAGGGCTATGGTAGCATCAGTGAGTCTAAACCCCCGGCTGCCAGGGGCCCTGTGGAGTGTTAACAGGGGGTCCACAAACCCATACCCACAGCAGGCAGTCTGTGGGCATAATAACTGTCTTTCGCATTCATGTACGACTAATCTGTGAATCTTTGTAGATGGCATTGTGATGAATCCAATCAGATTCATAAAATCCTTACTGAAGTTAGAGGAGTTTTAGGATTTTCAGCGTCAGCTACTATTACACAGAGATATCTAAACTTTTTGATATTAGAAGGGGTCCTCATATGGAAAGAGAATGGGAACCACTGGCCTAGAGTTATGAATTATTCTTAAGCTGATCTTCAGGGTTGTAAATTGGGGTGCTCTTTCCATTTGCTGTTTTTCAAAAAGTTAACATCCCAGGCATATTTCTGCCATACTGTTCTTTGAGACATCTGAAGCTGCCGTGGCTCCCTTCTCCTTGCTCCCAGGGCACCTTATACATAACTCCATTAAGGTTCTTATAACACTGACATATGCTGACTGTTTTAATGGTGTCTCCACCACTATGGTGGCAGGGAAGGGGGAGTTGAGAGAGGTGAGGGTAAGGATTCATTGACTCAACAAACTCATGAGCCTCCACTGGCTCAGGAACTAGAGGCAAAGAGATGAAGACTCCTGGCCCTCACAGAGCTCACTGAGTAAGGAGTGTGGGGGTAAAGGATAGACAAACAAGTAGACAATCACAATACGGTGTGGGTAGTGCTCTGGCTCCCATGGGAAAATGAAGGAGGCATCTAACCCAGATTGTGGAAGCCAGAGACACTGGGAGTAGATGATGCCCAAGCCAAGATTTGAAGGACTGGTTGGAGTTGACCAAGTTGAAGTCGGGGAGGGAGGGACCAGTAAATGCAAAGTGCATAAGAAGATAGTACAAACCCAGAGTTGAGAGGTGGAAAGTGGGGTGAGAGTAGGCTGGCGAGGTGGGTAGGGGCTTGACCATGACGGGTCTTGTGTGCCATGATGAAGACTTTAGACTTAATCTTGAGACAAAAGAGAAGACATTAGAGGTTCAAAGGCAGAAACCTGACCTGAGCAGATTTGTCTGCTTGAATCATGAACTGGGCTAGAGTGTGGATGTTGGCTTGTGTGTGCAAAACCAAAAAGTGGAGAGATGTGTTGGGAGGTTGATTCCTAATGCAGCTAAGGTTCAGGTGGAGACCTGAATGAAGGCAGTAGTCATTGGAATGAAGAGATAACAGACTCATGGAACACTGAGGAGGTAGAACAGACTGGCTGGATGTGCAGATGGAGGACTCAGGGATGATGACCAAGTTTCTGGTCTGGGAAATGGGTGGCTATTCACAGAGGTAGGGAATACGAGAGGTGGAGGAGGTTTGAGGGAGGATGGTGCAGGAAACCAAACTCTATTTGGGTGATGTTTTATCTATGTCAGCCTTTCTAGGAGGGGACTGGCTGCCAAAATCACCAAGGAAGAGGGAGTTTCAAGCCACAGAGCAGCATACAAGTCTGAGCCTTTGGTACGTAGGGCCATTTTTGAACATACACACCGGGACTGAAATGTCTGCCTGAGGTTGCACATGATCACACATTCTTTGGAGCAGCAACAATGAAGACAAACCTTTGTACTTTAAGGAAATGAATACATTTCATTTTCTGAGGGTAAAAATGTGTTGTTTAAAAACAATGCTGCAAAGTAGAATAGATAATTTGGCTAATCCCAGATTGTTGGTAGGACCTAAAAATAATGCAGCTGCTGAGAAAAACTCTAAGACTTGGTGAAAAGTTTAAGATTTGGAGCCATAGGTTAAAATCCAGGCTTTTCTACTTACAAATTCTATGACATTAATTCTATCGTTTAGGTTAAATTATTGAACTAGAGCGGTTAGGAGTAATAATAAGCACCTCACAAAGTTATTGTGCAAGTGATTTGTGAATTTTGATTTTGTAGGCATATTATTTTGAACTAGGCAATGCCAGGTGCCTTGCCCAATTTGTTCCTTCTTTTATGCACATATTCATGTGTTCATTCATATAGTCACAAACGCTACTACAAGTACACACTATGTGCCAGCCACTATTAGCAGACCCAGAGGATAAGAAATTGAATAAGACATGATCTAAGGAGGACAAGAGATAAAAAACAAAGAGAGGGAACACGGTAATCAGGTGGTCCAAAAGTTTGGAAGAGAGATGAGGAGGGCCTGAACTAGGAGATGGGGTTAAGTAAGGATCTGAGACATTTAGAAGCTAGCCTCACTCACATGTGGTGATTAATCATTGGTAGAGGATGAGGGAGAAGGAACAACCTGGAATGATTTCCAGCTTTCAGGTTTGGGCAAATGGGAAGATATGGGTGGGTGCTTTTCTTAAATGGTGTGGACTAGGCCTTGGCAAGAGGTGGGAGTGGGACATGGTGAACTCAGTTTGGAATATATTGTGTTGAGGTTTCTGTGGGTACCAGGCACCCAGATGCCTGGGTGCCTGGATGAGGGGACAGGGAAGCCATGGACAGGGATTCAGATGCTCAACGAAGAGTGTAGAGTGGGAATATAAGGTACTGAAGATAGAGCTCTGGATAAGACAGAGATTTAGACAGTAGATAGAGGAAGAGGAATTCACAAAGACTAAGAAAAAACAGAGAAGTAGGAGAAGAAGGAAAAAGTAACATCGTGGAAATCATGTTTAGGGGGAGTGAGTTTCAAGACAAGGGTGGCTACCTGCACCCATTTTATTTGGCAATTTATAACCATAGCCTTGGAGAGAGGAGTGTCAGAAGATTGGGGGGAGCTGAAGCCACATTTAGTGTCTTGAGGAGTGAATGGGAAGTGGAAATGTAGGGACAGCAAGTAATAAGAATTCGTTTGAGAAGTCTAGTGTGATGAGGGTGGAGATACGACTGTAGTTGTAAAAGGATGAAGGGCCAAGGAAGAATGCAAGGTGAGGGGGAGAGTGGTCCAAGATGAGACTGGAGAAGTAGGCAGGGGCCAGAACATGTAGGGTCCACAAGGCCACAGGAAGGAGTTTGGATTTTTATTTGTAATGCCCTGAGAGTCACTGAAAAGCTTCAAGCAGGGGAATGACATGATTGGATTCTTCTGCCTGCTCGATGGATGACCGAGGAAGGGAACAACTGGGCTTTGAGATTCTCAAGATGGGGAAGGTCTATGATATGGCTCTGGAAGTGGATGGCTAAAGAGAATGGCTGAAGTTGAAGGTCATCAAAGCTGGGAGGCCACAGCTGTTGGGAGAGACATCCACATGGATGATGGAGGCCCCTATGATGATATCAAGAATTTGGGATGAAGAGAGGAAGAGGTCTGGATGTGAAGGAACAGAGAGAGGTAAATGAATGGAAGCAATATTGTGACTATATGGAAGGTTCGCATTGGAATAGTGACTGTGGCAGAGAGGGGTGAATGAGCCCATGACTCTGATTATGTCCCTCACGTGCTTGCATTCATCAAAACTTCCCTATTACCCACTGGAGAACGTCTATAAACATCTTAGCACTGTCCTGCGTAATACATCTTAATAGCCTCATCTCCCACTTCCACCCTCCCCTAGCCTCACTGTACCACGTGAGGTTACCTGTTCACGCCTTTCTCCCTTTGCACACACTGTCTTTCCCATCTCAAATGTCTGTCCCTCCTCCCACCCTTGCAGGAACCCCTATAACTTAGTTCAAATGTCATACTTCTACAAACTCTTTCTCAAATGCTTCAGCCATTCAGGTAGCCAATATTTATTGAACATCTACCATGTGCGAGGCTCTAAGCAAGGCACACAGTCTTCTGGTCCCTCCTCTGAGCCACCCCATCCAAGCTTTCCAGGTCTGCCAGCAGAGTAGAGACTGGCTCAGTGTCAGATCTCCCAGACTTGGCTCACTAATCACCAAACCTGAGAACCAGACTCCCCTGGAATTTCATCAACAGGAAAGGCTGGGCAGGTTTCTTCTCATTTCCTTACCTTACTCCCAACCTCAGCAGCTTCTGTAGCTATAAACAACAAAGGATACTTAATATGTGAGATGCATTGGCCTGTTAAGCAGTGTTCCTGATTCATTTGGAATTTAAGGTCAGATTTTACTGCAATACATGTTTTATTATATCTTGATTTCTTGACATCTGTGAGCACCGTCCTGTCTGCATCTGGATACAAGATGATTTTTTACCAAGAGTCATTTGCTGTAAGTAGAATGGAAATAACTGAGAGAGTTTCTTTGGGAGAGGGGGTATTCCTCCTGGGGTAGAGACTACACATTGGGTAGCATAAGTAGCCAATCAGAGGCGGGTATTTAGTCAGTAACTATTTCTTAAGGTGAGCACAGAACAAGGTGCTCAAGGTTCCTTAAAGTTCTAAGCACAGAACAAAGATCAACTTGGTTCCAGCCCTACGGGAGCATCAGAGCTGCTGTTCTTCTATCTGTAGCAGTGTTCTTTCCCTCTTGGCCTGGCCCCTCCTACTCATCTTTCAGCTGTCAGCCTAAGCCTCCATTCTTCTGGAAAGCCTTTGGTAAGCCCTGGTGGAGTTATCTATCCAATACCACTTTTTCCTTGTTTCTTATGAATAAACCCTGATTATATTCTGGATAGCATTGCACACAGCTGATGACTTGCAATTCCTAATCTCCCTTACATTTAGGGGTGACTATTAAAATAGGAAGGAAGAAGTTGGGTGAGATTTCTGGCAAATTCCCTTCAAGGGGGCTGACTTAACTGAGAGGTGCCCCTTATTTGTCTTCACTTCCTTTTCCCCTCTTCATTGCTGGACTTCAGATATGATGGCTGAAGCACTTGCAGCCACCTTGAACCATGAGGCAATCCTGAACAGGTAAGACACATTGAAAATGGCAGAGAGGAAAGCAGAAGGCTGATGACCGTGAAACTATTCTAAAGGCCCTGGACTGCATACCTCTGGATTTCATCATTGCAGAGAAACAAAAAACCTTATATTAAACCGTCCTTATTTATTTTGCCTATTCAGTGCACTTGGACTTAATCCTAACCAATACAACCCCCAGACTGCTTTATCCCCCCTTATCCTGATTGATTTTTCTTCATAGCACTTACCACTACCTACCTTTTTATTTTCTTTTTTGGCCATACCACATGGCATGCAGGATCTTAGTTCCCTGACCAGAGATTGAACCTACGTCTCCTGCAGTGGAAGCATGGAGTCTTAACCACTGGACCACCAGGGAAGTCCCTACCTAACATTTTTATTTGTCTGTATCTCCTATTAGAACATAAGCTTCATGAAAATAGTGATTTCTCATGGCCTGGAACAGTACCTGACACAAAGTAGATCCTCATCAGCTAAAGTAATCTTAAGAAAGAGAAACAAAGCTGGAGGTATTATGCTCTTTGATTTTAAACTATACTACAAAGATATAATATTCAAAACAGTATGGTTCTGGTACAAAAACAGACACATGGATCAATGGAACAGAATAGAGAACCCAGAAATAAGCCCACACATCTATGGTCAATTAACTGAAGAGAAAGGAGCCAAGAATCTACAGCACGGGAAAAGACAGTCTCTTCGATAAGTGGTGTTGGGAAAACTAGACAAACATTTGCAGAAGAATGAAACTGGGACACTTTCTTACATCATATACAAAGATAACTCAAAATGGATTAAAGACTTAAATGTAAGACAGGAAACCATAAAACTCCTAGAAGAAAACATAGGCAGTATGCTCTTTGACATTGGTCTTAGCAATATTTTTTTGGATTTGTCTCCTCAGGCAAGGGAAACAAGCAAAAATAGACAAATGAGACTACATCAGACTAAAGGGCTTTTACACAGAGAAGGAAACTATCAACAAAACAAAAAGGCAACCTACTGAATGGGAGAAGATATTTGCAAATAATATATATGATAAAAGGTTAATATCCAAAATATATAAAGAACTCACACAACTTAATACCAGAAAACCCAAACAACTCGATTGAAAAATGGGTAGAGTCGGTGCTCTGTGACCACCTAGAGGGATGGGATAGGGAGGGTGGGAGGGAGACACAAGACAGAGGGGATATGGGGATATATGTATACATACAGCTGATTCACTTTGTTATACAGCAGAAACTAACACAATACTGTAAAGCAATTATACTCCAATAAAGATGTTAAAAAAAAGAAAAGAAAAATGGGCAGAGGACCTGAATAGACATTTTTCTAAGGAAGACATACAGATGGCCAACAGACACATGAAAGGATGCTCAACATCACTAATCATCAGGATTATGCTAATCAAAACCCCAATGAGATATCACCTCACACCTGTCAGAATGGCTATCATCAAAAAGACAGCAAGGGAATTCCCTGGCAGTCCAGTGGTTAGGACTTGGCGCTTTCACTGCCGTGGTCCCGGGTTCAGTACCTGGTGTTGGGGAACTAAGATCCTGCTAGCTGTGCAGCATGGCCCCCCGACCCCCACCAAAAAAAAAAAAGAGAAAAGAAAAAGAAAAAAAAAAGACAACAAATAACAAGTGTTGGCAAGGAAGTGGAGAAAAAGGAACACTCATGCACTGTTGGTAGGATTGAAAATTTGTGCCACACTATGGAAAACACTATGGATGTTCCTCAAAAAATTAAAAATAGAACTGCCATTCAATCCAGCAATTCCACTTCTGGGTATTGTTCTGAAGAAAACAAAAACACTAATTTGAAAAGATATATGCACCCCTATGTTTATTGAAGCATTATTTACCATAGTCAAGATATGGAAACAAATGTCCATTGATGGAAGAATGAATAAAGAAGATGTGGTATATGTATACACAATGGAATATTACTCAGCCATAAAAAGAATGGAATCATGCCATTTGCAACAACATGGACAGACCTAGAAGGTATTATGCTAAGTGAAATAAGTCAGACAGAAGAAGACATATACCATATAATTTCACTTATATGTGGAAGCTAAAAAACAAATAGACAAACAAAACAAAACAGAAATAGACTCATAGATACCAAGAATAAACTAGTGGATCACCAAAGTCGAGAGGGTGTAGAAGGGTGGGCAAAATAGGTGAAGGGGATTAAGAGGTACAAAATTCCAGTTATAAATTAAATAAGTCATGGGGATGTAATTTACAGCATAGGGAATAGAGTCAATAATGTAATAACTTCATATGGTGTCAAATACTTACTAGACTTATTGTGGTGATCAATTTGTAATGTATATAAATGTCGAATCACTAAGTAGTACACTTGAAACTAATATAATATTGTACATCAACTATATTTCAATAAAAACAAATAAAAGATCCAAAAAAAGTTGCAGCACTTGTTATTATCGTTATATATGCCCTCTGTCAAAATACTCATCATATTTGCAACCACACACTTAACATCTATCTTTCCCATGACTCTATACTCATATATACAGGGGACATATCTGTCTTGCTCTCTGTTGTATCCTTAGCATATAAACTAATGCCACCAAATAATATTATTTCATCTGTGCTCTAGAACACTAACGTGGTGGCAAAAAGGATGGATTGGAAGGATGAATTACTCTCAGGAGCCTGGTGCAACAGTCAAGGGTGTAATCATAATTGCTTATTAGTGTTTTACCATCTACATCTACATCTAATTTCTAAGCTCTGTTCATGCTTCCCCAAAGCCTGAGAAATAGGCATTAATAATAATTATCCAGGTTTTAGAGTTGGGGAAACCAACAAACTTACAGTCTAGACAGATACATAAATCTCACAGTGAGAGACAAAATGCGTTGTGTTCAAATGCATGTACTCTGGTGTAGACTGTCTCCATTTGAATGGGCAATTCCATTTCCTAGCTCGGTGACCTGGGACAAGTGACTTAACTTTGGTCTTAGCCTCTTGAGGATAAAATGAGGGTAAAGATAATAACTACTCTTTGGGTTGTTGCAGGGATTAAATGAGTGTCAGAAAAGTGCCCATCACAAAACATGTATTATAGGATGCTTTTAGTAAGAATTGTTTTGAGAGATGTAATGGTTAATTTTTTTGTGTCAACTTGACTGGATCACAAGGTTCCCAGATATTTGGCTAAAGATTATTTCTAGGTGTGTCTGTGAAGGTGTTTCTGGATGAAATTAGCATTTGAATTGGTGGACTCAGTAAAGCAGTTCGCCCTCCTCAGTGTGCATCATCCAACCTGTTGAAGGCCTGAATAGAACGAAAAGTTGGAGGAAAGAAGACTCCATCCCTTCTTGCTGAGCTACGACATTAATCTTGTCCCACCCTTGGTGCTCCTGGTTTTCAGGCTTTTAGACTCAGACTGAATCACACCACTGGCTTTCCTGAGTCTCCAGTGTGCAGACAGCAGATTGGGGGACTTCTCAGCCTCCATAATAGGGTGAGGCAATTCCTTATTCCAATTCCTAATAAATCACTTCCTACATATATATCCTAATGGTTATGTTTTTCTGAAGAACCCTGGCTAACACAAGAGGGCATTTACAAATGGCTACAGAACCATAGAGAAGGATGTTACTCTACCTCCAGGGATTTGGAAAAGCAGAGGAGATGGGACCTAAAAGATGTATGTGAATGTGATGGGTGGCAAAGAAAAGGAAAGGCATTCCAGACAAGGGGAACAGAGTGTGGGAAGGCATGAAGAAATGAAAACCACTGCATGTAGGGGAGGATGAAGAGTTTGAAACATAGGGTAGGCATGGAAGACAGTGGTGAGGACAAGAAGTTAGCACATGATGGGGCCCATGGTGTTAGCATGATGGATGGGGCCAGTTCTGAAGAGCCTAGAGTTGGAGTGTGTAACATCATTAGGCTTGTCATGTCAAAGACAGCTGTTATGGCCACGTGTAAAAGGAAGAAACTGTATCCAGAAAGGCCAGGGAGGAGGTCAGCAGCTGCTTGGGGTCAGAACTAGGACAGTGTTTGTGGACACCAAGAGTAGGAAACAGATGTGAAGCATTTTTTCTGATTTGAAACAGAAAGAGCTTAATGCCTGGATGTGGGTGGTGAAGAAACGAGAATTGAGAAATAAAAGATGACAGAGACCATTCATTTAGACAAAGAACTGAGAGGGGTGTTTAGACTTGGAGATAAGATGAGAAACTGAGCTTTGCACATGCTGGATATGAGATGCTTTACAGACATCCAGGTGGAGGTATGCAGAAGACAGTTGCAAAAATGAGTTTGGAGTTTGGAAAGCAAAGTGATGCTGATTGGGAAGCCAATCAGTAAACAGCAGCTGAAGCTATGGAATTGGAAGATCTTGCCAAGGAAGTATGTATGATGAGGAGAGGGTACCAAACCTCCCACAACAGGTCATGATTTCTTAATTTGACTCGCTTGCCAAAATCCACATCCAGGATGGGAATATGGAACTCAGCCAATATTTTCATAACGTTCGGTATATAAAGAAAGGAGCTGGGGATGAAATAGGTTTGGGGTTGACTGAAGAGGTCCGGGAACAAAGGTGCCTGGTTCCGAATATCAAAAGGGTGTGAATAGCAGTAAATGATCATTATAATAATAACACCTGGCATGTAGAGAACACCTTTCTCCAAAGAACTGGAATCTCTGCCCAGACACCGTGAATTTTCACAGAAAGTTTGGGAGGTCTGTAAGAGGTAGGGGAGATTATATTAACCTCTGGCATGCAGGAAAAACAGGATTTGAGAAGACCAGGAAGTTCTCTCTGAGCACAGAGCCAGAGGGTGTTATGGTCAGCCAACCTGGCTCCAAGCCACCCGCTTGTGGCCAGCAGTCTGATCTGTCTCCTTGTCTAGTTCTGACAACACAATCATGTGTACTCCTGGCATTGTCATCCTGGATCTCAAATCCCGTCTCAAGCCAACCCAGGCACAGGGGATGCACGCGTTCCAGAAGAGGACTTGATCACAACAAGGCATTCCCTCTTGGAGAAAGCAGAGAATTTAGAGTCAGACAAGTCTGAGTCCAAGGGCCACAGCTGCTGCTTACTAGCTATGTGATGCTGAGCTTTTATTTTTTTGGGGGGGCTTTTTATTTTATATCTCTGGGCCTCAGTTTCCCCAGCCTCAAAATGAGGATAATACTAGCTACTTCAGCATTGTGTGAAGATGCGTTCATTCAACAAATATTTATTGAGCATCTACTATGTGCCAGGAATTGTTCTAATCTCTCGGGATATATCAGGAAACAAAACAAAGATCCCTGCCCTTGGGCTCTTACTTTCCTAGAGGTGAGGGATGGGAGGGGAGGAAGGATAGATGATAAACAATGAAATAATAGAGAAGCAAATAATCTGCTATGTTAGATGGGGAAAAGGAGATATACACTATATCTGGCACGTAGCACACTGTCTGGCTAGCACACAGTAGGCACTCTGGGAATTTGTGCTACTATTATCATAATTAAGAAAAGATGAAGAGCCTGAGACAAAATAACAGGCTGTAAAATTTTATGAAAATGTGTCTATCTCTTAAATTTCAATCAGGAGTAAGCAGAAAAGTTGCCAGGGAAAGATAAAGGTAGAAGATTACAAAGTGAAAAAAATCGACCTGAAATGCTTTTAAGTGATGTGTAATCAGCTGCATCTCTTCTAATGACCACCACTAATTAAGCTGTCTCTTGCAGGCTCCCAGAGAAAATCGCTTGTCCAAACAGGTAGGCTGAAATGCACATTATGAGACCTTCAACATTTAAATTGAGTTTGATTTTTATAGTAACACAGGAAGCAGTTTAGAACGATTAAGCTGTTTTCTCCTAACAGGTATCTTTCACAAGTGACCATTTAAAACACCTGTATATTTTTATCTGTATTTTTATGAGAAAAGTGAACACTATGTCAATGACATTTCCTCCTACATTTCACTCACAATGCCTTCTTTGGTTGGCATGAAGGGGTTGTGATCAGAGGTTTAGGTCATGCATTTATTAATTTGGCTGACAAACATTTGTGCAGTTAATAAAAGTGAGAGTTAAAAAATCCTTCAGTGTGGACCAGTTACCATGTCAAACATTTATATGCAATACCTAATTTAATTTTCTCAACAACTCTTAAAGGTAAATGTCTTTTAGATGAGGAAACTGAGGTTTATGGAGATTAATTAACTTCACATGGTTAAATAACTGGTAAGAGGTAAAGTTAGGATTTGAACCCAGGTCAGACTGATTACTTAGTGCTCATATTTGATCACTATAATGTATGACAGACCCCATGCTAAACAGAGTAAGGTGTGTTTCTGGCCTTGTATTACCTAGTTATTCAATGGAAGAGACATATAAGTTAACAAACAATTTTAAGACAACAAGACAGGTGCTAAACTAAACATAATAGAAATGCTCTGGGAACCCAGGAAAAAAGGACTGCCTACTCAGATTGATTGCATTGGGGAAAATTTTCCAGAAGTGATATTTAAGGTGGGTGTTGATGGATGAGTAGGAGTTTGTCTGGAAGCAAAGGGCAGGGCATGAAGGAAAGAGCATATTGAGCAAGCTTTCTCTGGCTCTGAAACCCTTGCTTTAAACACTATGCTAAATTACTTCCATTCATCTCACAATTAGTCAGATGTTCACTGAGTATTTTCTTGTACACTCAGGTCTTTTAGGGAGATAAAAAGGAAAAACAGAAACTGAGTTGAATTAATATCGATAGTCAACCTAGATAATTCCAGTCTTACAAACACATGTTTTCCTTGCAGACTTTTGCCCTGAGGCTTTTGAAATAAGATCTGAACCATGCCCAAGGAGATGAGAAAGCTCTGATGGGCAGAGTGCACAGTGCACCGGGCACTTGTCTGTATATCTAGAAACTGCTCACACTGAGCTCCAACACTGAAGTTCCTCAGTGAGGTCCCTGGCAAACCCTGCAGACACATAAAGTTAGCATTGGGGAACAGTTGACAACAGGGTGGGTGCAGAAATCTCAGAACAAGTGGTCAGTGGGAACATGGTGAAAATTACTTGGTTTCTGGACTTGTAATTGTCTATAAGAGGAAAATGATTGCAGTGGCAATTGTTTAGCCTCATCTCCTGAAGGAGATGGCTTATTATAGTAAAAGTTTTTCTCTCCTATGAGAAATGAAAGTGTGTTTGCATTTCCGTTGAGTCTCACCCATCACATAGCAGAGCTGGGCGTACGAAGGGGCTGTAATCAAAATGAAACCCCTAATGTAAACCTTGAAGCAATTGGGCTTAGGATGTGGAAGCCAAACAAGGGAACCATAACATCCAGTACAGATCTGGGAACACAGTTGGTGTTCAATAGGTATTTGCTGAATTAAGTAAATAAATAAACTATTCAAGAAATAAGGCTTCCCTGGTGGCGCAGTGGTTGAGAATCCGCCTGCCAATGCAGGGGACTTGGGTTCGAGCCCTGGTCCGGGAAGATCCCACATGCTGCGGAGCAACTAAACCCGTGTACCACAACTACTGAGCCTGTCCTCTAGAGCCTGCGAGCCACAACTAATGAGCCAGCGTGCCACAACTACTGAAGCCCGTGTGCCTAGAGACCATGCTCCGCAACAAGAGAAGCCACTGCAATGAGAAGCCCGAACACCACAACAAAGAGTAATCCCCACTCACTGCAACTAGAGAAAAGCCTGCACGCAGCAACGAAGACCCAATGCAGCCAAAAATAAGTAAATAAATAAATTAATTTAAAAAAAGAAAGAAATAAGACAAATACATTTATTTGATCTTCCCTCAATGTGGATATTTTAACTAAGTTTATGGGTTATTTCTGATTACAAAGGAGAAAAGTATCAAGCATCTGAAGCAAGAGGAGCAGCATGTGCGCTGACCCAGAGGGAGCGTGATGATCCCCGGGAAATGAAAGTCCTCCAGGGTGGCTGGAGTGCAGGGGAGGGAGGGGGACGTGGTGCCCGATGAGGCAGGGGAAGGTGGCAGATCCAGACCCATAATTAAGGAGTTGAGAACAGTGGGAGTATTGATGGGTTTTAGTTAAGGGATGATTTCTGTCTTTACTGGACCACTCTGGCTATGTGGAGAGTGGATTGTAGGGGTCAGCAGTTGCTGCCAGAAGAGCTGGTTGGGAAACTCTTGCAGGCATCCAGTGACTGATAACAGACTGGGTAGTGGGGGTGACAGGGAAGGTGAGAAGATGGGATCCATTAGCGCTGGCAGGTAGGACCAGCAGGCCTTGAGGGAAAGGGAGAAATCCTCATTGATTCCTGGGATTTTTACCTGAGCAACTAGTGGATGATGGTGTCATGTACTGAGATGGGGAAAAATAGAAGATGAGAATGTCTGGAGGGGAAGATGAAGAGGTTGGTTTTTGACCCAGTAGGTTTTCTGATTGCTTGAGTGACATCCAAATGGAGATTTCAGGCATTGATTATGAGTATAGAGCCCAGAGGAAAGCTTTAGACTACTGTGTGTGTGTGTGTGTGTGTGTCTCTGTGTGTGTGTCTCTGTGTGTGTGTGTGTGTTTGTATACATATGTATATTTTATTATGCAAAAATAGATTATAGTATCATGCTCTACAGCAACCTATTGTGTCATGTTTTTGTATTTGTTCTTGTTCTTGTAATGATGCCCTCCTCCTTCTGGCTGGAAATTACTTTTATGGGAACCCGTGGGGTGGTCTGGTGCATTGGTGAGTAGGCTTAAAGTCTAAGGGGTTAGGAGCTTCACCTTAGAGGCAGGATGGCAGAAGCTGGAACTTAGGAGACTGAGTTTGGAGTGGGAGAGTACTATTCAGGGATGCCCAGGTGGAAACGTGGGAACTCAAGAAGGGATGGTGGGGCCTCCACAGGAGCATCCCGAGCGGCCTTGTACCCGTACGCCAGCTACACACCCCCAGTCGCAAGCAGCCTGCCTCTGTGGAGAAGTCGGCTGAGGAGGTGAGGAACGTGGAGGCAGCCCCCACCTCAGCGGGCTGGCCCATGTGGCCCAGGGGTTCGGGGGAGATGAGGGAAAGGAGGTAGTCAAGAGGGGCCTCCACCTGAGCATCCCCATTCCACCTAGATCTAGCTTTCACTCCTGCCGGGGCCAATGTGAGCAACCTGTGGTTTTGATCTAGAATATTTCTTGTACATACTTCTCTGATAACCTATATTCTTTCCTCACTCTATTTAATGCTGCATGATATTCCATCATGTAGATATGCTATTAGTTTCTAATAAAAATTTTTAAATGATGAAATATTTGAAAAAACAGAAAAGTACAGATCATTTGACAAATATCCACACACCTGTCACCTAGGTTTAATAAATGCTAACATTTTGACATATTAGTCTCAGATCTCTTTATTTTGGATTTAAAGAGAAAAAAACTTCAAATACAGGTAGGGCCTTGCTCCCATCACTCTCCTCCCTTCCTTCATCTCTTCATCCTTCTGCAGAGCTGACGATCCTGAAGTTGGTATTCGGGGTTTCTGTGCATGTTTTTGTACTGGTATTAATACAGTACATAATACAGTCATCCCTAGGTATCCAGGGAGGACTGATTCTAAGACCCTCCTGGATACCAAAATCTATGGATGCTCAAGTCATTTATATAAAATGGCATGGTATGTGCTTATAATTTACTCACATCCTCCCATATACTTTAAATCATCTCTAGATTACTTATAATATCTAATACAAAGTAAATGCTATGTAAATAGTTGTAAATACAATGTACATAGTTGTAAATACAAAGTAAATGCTATGTCAATAGTTGCCAGAGGGCTTCCCTGGTGGCGCAGTGGTTGAGAATCTGCCTGCCAATGCAGGGGACACGGGTTCGAGCCCTGGTCTGGGAAGATCCCACATGCCGCGGAGCAACTAGGCCCATGAGCCACAACTACTGAGCCTGTGCATCTGGAGCCTGTGCTCCGCAACAAGAGAGGCCGCGATAGTGAGAGGCCCGCGCACCGCGATGAAGAGTGGCCCCCGCTTGCCACAACTAGAGAAAGCCCTCGCACAGAAACGAAGACCCAACACAGCCAAAAATAAATAAATAAATAAATAAATAATAAAAATAAAGGAATTCCTTTAAAAAAAAAAAATAGTTGCCAGAGAGTGGGCAAATTGAAGTTTTGCTTTTTGGAACTTTCTGGAATTTTTTTTCTGAATATTTTCTATTCACAGTTGCTTGAACCTGAGGATGCAGAACCTGTGGGTACAGAGGGCGGTTTAGCCTTATTTTAAATTGCTTCATACAGCCACATACCCTTCTGCAACTGCTCTTTTCACTTATTATATGTATGATGTTTATCCATATTAAAAAAAGTTCTCCATTAATGGACACTTTAATTTAATTTTTAATCTTCATTATTCCAACATGAATATAGGGTGGCTTACGTGGATACAGCCTTAGGAACATAAGTCTGAAATGCTCTTTAACCAGGTGCCACCCGTGAACACTGGCACGAAAACCACTACCTGTTTATTTCCTTAGCCTAACACTGGAATGCCAGTCTTGGATATTAAACCATGGCACCCGCAGCAGGCCATGCAGAGTAGATGTTATGTAATGTTACATCCTGGTAAGAATGCCCTGAAAGCTGCTTTGTCATCACATCAGTTCAGAACAGGAACAGAACTGTTGAATGACAGGGGCAGAGCAGAGCCGGGCTGTTTCTTCTGGGCCGGGCGATAACAGAGCTGCTTGCTCACCTTGCCCCACTCTTCATCTTGGCCTTTCTTAATTGCTCTGGAGCGGGCGAGCCAGTTCTTACAACAAACACTCATCCTACACCCACAGGACTTCTCTTCTCCTCCTCCTCCTTTTTTTTTTTTTTTTTTGTACACCCAGCACCTCCCAGCTTAAAAAAAAAATGTTCTGAATGCTTTTAGTCTCAAACAAAGCTTTTATAGATTTGTTGGCAGGAAATCCAGAGTGGAATTTGCCATTAAGCTGTAGTAAAGCAACTCTTCAAACAAGGTGTACTGAACAATCAAACACTTTTAAAAGTCAAACCACAACAAAGGCGTACATTGTCCCTGGAGAACCCCTAGTGGCACTAAACCTTCTTAGAGTGGGAGGAGTTTACAAAAACGTAACCTATTTCATTTCACAAGTTGCGTGCTGTACCGAACTTTCCACAATCCATCAAAAGTAACACCTCCTGCTAGCACATTTCAACTCAAGTAGCTCCTTAATGGGCAAGTTTTGCTCTTAGAAAAAACGGACAGCACTTTTTTTTTCAATTGAGGAAGTTCTTCATAATGACAAAGTCAAGTAGAAAGTGTAATTTTGATCCGCCTCTCACACTTCTCAGCTTCTGGAATGTAGTCACTAACTGAGCACTTTTATGTGTGCCAGGGACTGTTATCTCAGTTAAGCCCGACAACAACCCTATGAGATAGGTATTGCTACTATCCCTGCTTTCCAGTTAAGGGAACTGGGGCATAGCAAAGTTAATGAACATGTTCAAGGTCATAGGGCTTATAAGAGAGGGAAGCAGGATTTAAGCTCAGGGAGTTGAACTTCAAAGCTCATGTTCCAAAGTTGCTGTACTGACTTAATGAATTCTGAAAGAGCTTCCAGATTTTCAATGTGATAAGAAAGAGGACTAACCAGTAATGAGCACCACTAAAAGCCAATATTGTAGGCATCCTTTCTTTTTAAGTCTCTCAACACCTTTATGAGTGCTGCCTTCTTTCCTAATTTATGTATTAAGAGATGGAGTCTCCAAGGGCACACCTGCAGAAGATAGAAAAGTTTTAGGATCTGAACCCAGGTGCCCTAGAAAGAGCTAGACCATCCTGCTTTGCTAGAAAAGGATTGAGCACGTAGGTCTTCAATAATGCTTTAGATTTTACAGTCTCCACCCTTTTGCTCTCTCTTTCTAATGCAAAGGATACTCATCTGAGTCAGTGGGAGAAGAATGTCTGACTCTTAGAGCTTGTAAATTTGTTTAAGTAGAGTATTAATTTATAACCCAGATGTAAGGACCTGCAAATAAATCAAAATGTCTTCTTATAAAAGATAATAAAAAAGAGACCAGCTGGTGGGGAAGACCTTCTGTGACTCTGAAGATTTTCCCCACTGCAACTGTCTATTGCTTCAAAACCACTGGAAGTATACTTGGCATTTTCGTGTATGATACACTTCAGATATACAAGCATATGCAAAACCACCCTGCTCTCCCCTTAACCCTACCCCCTGACAACTGGGGTCTTCATTCCCCTTACTTAGGATATTCTTCAGAATTTTCTCATAAGTCCACAAACATACATTCAGAGGCCTCCCAGTGAGTTTTTTGGTACATGAGCCAAAGTTACGTAAAGTTAGCAACAAAACAGAGGAGAGAGACTGTGTGAAACTAAGAGACTGGGGGTGATGCAACTGGTGTTGGAACCACTGGCCTTTGGAGGCTGCTTGGGCTCCAGCGCAGGGCGGCAATTCCCCACCTTTGTTCTCTTCAGACTCCAGGGCTGTCGCCAAGGCAACTTGGTCAAGGGAGTTCTGATCAACCTGTAGGGAAGGACCTGACTCTGGTGAGGACGGGGTGAACTTTCCGTGGAGGAGGTCCCTGAGGCATTGGGTGGGGCAGCCGAGGAGAGGCCCCAGCCTCCTCTGTCAATAGGCAGGGTAGATGTGTCATTTGTAGTTTCAGTCTCCAGGGCTGGCACAGCACTCAGGAGGAGAGATGGGAAAGGAGGGGCAGGTGGAGGAAAGAATTTGTTCCAGCTCCAGAGCAGGCTAGGAAATGTTGCTAGAAATGCAAACAGAGGGAGTTTTTGCGATAAAGAGTGCTTTCATCGCTTTTTAAAGATGTCTATATCCATAATAAAAATACTCAGAGAAAAAGTGGCCTGGAGTGGCGTGTCCTCAGCTGCTTCCCCTCTCTTCACCTCCAAGAGGGGCACCTGCACCAGGTGACTTGGCAGAGCCTCTTTTAAAGGATACAGAACCTCAGAATACACTTGACATTCTCTGAGGTGTAGTGAGTTATATCCCGTTTATCCCCCATGCAAGAGCTGAATACAAGTTAGAAGTGCAGCAGAGAAGTCTTGTGGAGGGTTTTGAGCAGAGTGAGAACCACCAAAGGGCGAAGCATTTGGACAACACATAAAAGCTGAGTTGACACAATTCTAAAGTTCTAATTTTGCCAAGGACAGACTTAAGTCTCCCCATTCACATGTAGCCACATGGTACTTAAGACATAAATGTTTCAAAGCAGCTGCACTTAAGACCCCTTCACTTCTCTGGAGGTGAGAGTTTCTACTTTTTAAAATTTGAAGCAAAAAGCAAAAAGTCCAATTGCTCATTGAATTATGAAGTCAAACTTTTCAGGACTGAAGGAAGAGTCAACCTGGGCACCTTGTGGTTATTGGAGAAAACTCCCTTATTCCCTTAGTTTCCCATGGGAAAGCTCATGATGACCAGGAGTCCTGGAAGGCTGCAGGCTTCAAGCAAAGTGATGTCTTAGGAGAAAATGTTGGCAATTCCTGGCCTCTGGGCTGTGTCTTATAAGTGTTTATAGAGTTGCAGACCTACAGAGGAGGAAGCCATTCATGGCGTAAGACCAGGGCAGTTGACAGTGTTTCCTTCGTCGCAGTGAGTTCTCTCAAGGGCAGGAAGAGTATTTTTTTATTTATTTCTGTATCTCCTTAACGGAGTGGCTCGCACATGGTAGGGACCCAGGTAATGACAACTGAATGAATTAAAGATCACTCTCAGTTTGACTTTTGATAACTTGCTTCATGGTTGCTCTACCCCAGAAAAGGACAGGACAACCACCTGAACACACTGACCACCCTCAGCATCACCAAGAGCAGGACAGTCAGGGCTGTTTCCTCCTGATGTGGTCCAATGTGAAGCACACAGCACCACCTCAAAGAATCAGTGCCAAAAAACCTGAAGTCCATCAAATGTTTAATGCCAACTTCTAGTTTACAGGAATTACGGGGGAGAGAGAGCAAGTTAAATTTCATCACAAGGAAACAGACTAATCTAGAATGGGGGATGTTCTTAGGACAATGGATCTAGTTCCCCCAATGCATTGGCGTCAAAAGCAAGCAATGGGCTTAGGAAAGGGAAACTCCCTCTCTTAAAAAGTTTTAAGGGACAGAACAACCAAATACAATGTGTAGGTCTGGCATTGTGATTCAAACACACCAAATATTTAAAAAAAAAAAAAAAAAAGAAAGAAAAGAGAAAGGAAAAGAAAAAGAAAAAGAAAAAAAAGTTAAACAATCAGAGAAATTTGAATACAGACTTGGTATTAGGTGATACCAGGAGATCGTTGTCAAGCTTGTTAGGTGTAAAAATAAGCCTGTGGCTAAGTTAAAAAAAAAAAGTGCCTTTAAAAAAATGCATCTTGGTGCATCGTCCCACAGAATCTGCCCAATGGCGCTGTGCGACAGGTAGTATTTAATTTAGAAATATTTAATAAAAGAAGGCAATTGAGACACAGAGAGGTTAAGTAACCAGTACAAGGTCAAACAGCATAGAGGTGGGAAGATTGGAATTATTCCATCCCAGGCTGTCTGGTTCCAGACCCTGCCTGCTTAAGCATGCACAGACATTAGCACTGGAAGAGATTCACCTTTAAGGTCTGGCAACTCAAATGAGTTAAAGACAAATGTGACAGATTAAGTGGATGCTGTTGATGTGCTCTTCTCTCTACAAAAGCTCTGCCCAAAGTCCCTCCTCTATCAGTCTCTGACAAAGACTCAAGTACCTACAAGACCTCCATCCCCCAAGAGGTTATATTTTGCCAACCTAGGAGACTTTGGACAATGAGAGCAAAAAACTCAGAGAAGAGCAAATTTCCTTGTACAGTGGGTGCTGTATGTGCTGCAGGCCTGCACAGGAGAAAAGGAGAGTAGATCCAATGCTCCCTCCACAGAACACAAGCTCTATAAACAATCTTAGGTGCTTTCTAGTCCAGTTTGCTAACGGTGGATAATGGATTGATTAGCCAAATGATTTCCATTGCTTCTCTGTCCCCTGCTTCATCAACAGTGTTTGCATCCCACTCAT
Organism: Balaenoptera ricei; assembly: GCF_028023285.1. Classification (NCBI taxonomy): domain Eukaryota; kingdom Metazoa; phylum Chordata; class Mammalia; order Artiodactyla; family Balaenopteridae; genus Balaenoptera; species Balaenoptera ricei. Next base: position 70,431,078 of record NC_082646.1, read on the forward strand.
CCCTTTCCCACTTTGCTCCTTTTTTTCCTCTCTCAAGGCATCTGTGATCTACAATATGATTTCACTTGGGAAACATTGATATCAACGAAGTACCCTTTTTAAAGTATGAGGAAACCAAAGCTCAGAGGCTGTATTTTACCCAGAGCTGGGAAGCCTTAGTGCAGAGCTTGGGCAAGATTTGTACTTCTGGCTCCCAGGACAGTGCTCCTTCCAAGCAATGTGGGAAAGTAGGGAGGGACACCCTTTCTTCCTAGATTATGCCTAGCACAAGGGAGGGCTGCTCAACCCACATTAGCGGCATCCCACTCAAATACTTGCCTTCCTGAGAAGTCTCCCAAAGTTTCAGTTCACACATTCTCATTTGCCAGATAGATCCCCCAAAACATGCCCAAAATAGCTATCACATCCTACCTGACATTTGCACCAATTCCACATCCTTGGTCCCAGAGCCTGTAAATTACTGCTGTCCATGGCGCTAATCAGAGCAACGTTAAAGGACATACTTAACCCCAGGGCTCCAAGGGAAGAGATAATTGAAGGACAACACTCACTGGAGCATAGAAACTCACAAAACAGAAAATAAGGCACTGTTTTAGGAATTCAGTATAAAATGACAACTAAGAGAGGCATCAGGTCTGTCTTCATAGAGTCAGTCTTCTAGTGAGGAGACAGACAGGAAAGAAAGCAAAATGTGTCAGTTGGGAACACTTCTTGAAGACTCGAAGGATGAGAAGAAACAATCACATGAAAACTATAAGGAGAGACTCAGAAGTTCTGCATTTGGAAAAATCCTGGCATGCTTAGGCATCTCTCAGATGGTCCAGTGGGACTGGAGCACAGTGAGAGAGGAGAGAGAAAGAAGATAAGAAATGGCCAGCAGTTAGATTGGGCAGGACCATATGAATCACAGCATATAGCTTAGGCTTTTTTTCTATATCCAATAGGAAGTCATTAAAGGGCTTCAAACTACAAAGAGATATGATTTGACTTATTCTTTAAAATAATATTTAAAGAATAACTTATTCTTTAAAATCAAAAATATTTGATTGTGGACGATTTCAAACATATAAAAAGTAAGCAAAATAGTATAATGAGCCCCTATGTACCCATCACCCAGATTCAACAATCAATAGCATTTTGCCATTCTTGAATCATCTATACTTCTACCCACTCTCCACTCTCCCACATGTTTATTATTTCTTACAGTTCTATTTTCCTTTATTAAGGTAAAATTTACTACAATGAAATGTATAAATCTTAGCTGTATTATTTTGACAAACGAAACCCACATTCCTTTCACAGAACACTTCCACGTTCCTAGAAAGTTCCTTCATGTCCCCTCCCAAACCCCACCAACTCCCCATCCCAAGATGTGAAGACTGTTCTTGCCTTCTTATCTTAGCTTCGTTTGTTTAATTGTTCTAAAAGTTTATATCCATGGAATCATACAGTTTTCTTATGTCTGGCTTCTTTCACTCAGCATATTGTTTTTTTTTTTTTTAATTAATTAATTTATTTTTGGCTGTGTTGGGTCTTCGTTTCTGTGTGGGGGCTTTCTCTAGTTGCGGCAAGCGGGGGCCACTCTTCATCGCGGTGCGCGGGCCTCTCACTATCGTGGCCTCTCTTGTTGCGGAGCACAGGCTCCAGACGCGCAGGCTCAGTAGTTGTGGCTCACGGGCCCAGTTGCTCCGCGGCATGTGGGATCTTCCCAGACCAGGGCTCGAACCCGTGTCCCCTGCATTGGCAGGCAGATTCTCAACCACTGCGCCACCGGGGAAGCCCCAGCATATTGTTTTTGAGATTCATACATTTCCATGCATCAGTAGTTTGCCTTTTCTTTTTCTTGGCTGATTAGTATTCCATTGTATAAATACACAATATGTTGTCAATTAACTTGTAGATAGACATTTGGGTTCTCTCCAGTTTGGGGCCATTGTGAATAAACCTGCTATGAATGTTGTACCATCAAAAAAAAATGCATCTTGTCTTGGGACTTCCCTGGTGGCACAGTGGTTAAGAATCTGCCTGCCAATGCAGAGGACACGGGTTCGAGCCCTGGTCCGGGAAGATCCCACATGCTGTGGAGCAACTAAGCCAGTGTGCCACAACTACTGAGCCTGCAAGCCACAACTACTGAGCCCATGTGTCACAACTACTGAAGCCCATGCGCCTAGAGCCCGTGCTCCGCAACAAAGAGAAGCCACCGCAATGAGAAGCCCTCACACCGCAACAAAGAGTAGACCCCCACTTGCTGCAACTAGAGAAAGCCCGCGTGCAGCCAAAAAAAAAATGCATCTTGATGTGGGGAGTGAAATGACAGGAAGTCAGGAATTACATTTAAAAAAAAGAGAGAGATGAAGCCAGTACAGCAAATCTTGCTAATGTTGGGTACATGGGTTCCTTATACTAGTTTCTCTACTAGGTCATTTTACAATTATGCCACTGTAATTGTATGTTCAAAATTTTTCATTAAAATCTTAAGAAAATTTTTAAAAGACAGAGCATATAAAGCAAAAGATAACAGTTTTCCCCTCTGTCCTTTTCCAACAGCAATGAATTTGGGCATTTCAGGTCTCCAAACTTTCTATCATGCCAAAACTAGACAGTGAATTTCACTTGCTCAGTGATAATTTACTAGTCTTTAAGATTACTCTTTATTCTCTTCTTTATATATTGGGTCTGGAAATAACTAAAATGAAGCCTTTAAACCATCTAATTGTGGTGCTAGGCACCTTCATCAGGTCAGGGAGGGGCAGGAGGAAGAAGGGAGGGCAATTCTGGTGGGGAGGGAAGTTAGGATGGGTGAGCAGAAAGCTTCTAGCCCTTGTGAGGCTTACACAGGTTCCTCTAGGCAATGTCTTGGAGACTCACCTATAAACCAGCTTAAGACAGGAGAAAAAACAAAACAAAACACAAAAACAAAACCAGGTATCTGGTAGATAGTGGAAAGACACTGATGTTGGAATGAAGAGTTGGCTTGGAGTTCCACCTTTATCATTAGCAGCTGGATGTCTTAACCTCTCTCAGCTTCAGGTCCTTCGCTGGTAAAGGCAAGATGATACCACCCCATTTCCAGTGTAGCTGTGAGGAGCACATAAGGTGACATGGGTGAAAATTCCTAGCATAGGGCTGGACACTTGACAGCTACTCAGAGAAGAGGAATTTAGGAAACATATTTATTGAACATCTGCTGTGTGCCAGGTATTGTTATAGGTCATGGGAACATGATTAATAAAATAAGGTTATTGCCTTTAAGAAGCTCTTATTTTTGCATGTATTTGGGGGTGGTAGCAGAGTGAACAAGGGTTTAGAAATGGACTAAAAAATAAACTAACATTTGTTGAGAGCCTGTTGTGTGATAGTCACCCTGCTCTACATTTTACCTATGTTTTCTCATTTTATCCTCACAAGCACACTCCAAGGTATAATCCACTTTACAAAGGAGGAAACCAGCTCGGAGAAGCTCACTACATTTGCCAAGATCACACAGCTAGTAGGCAACCAATTTAGGATGTGAAACTTCAAACCTTCAATCCTTTCCTTCTCCACGGGTAGAAGTCAGCTGTCAGGAATTTTCTCATCTTACTGAAGCCAAGTCCCAGACCTGTATATACCAGCACTTCTGTTCTTTTCCCTCCTGTTTGATGGAGAAAGTGTGCTTCTGGTTATCACATGGATTCTGAGTCCCGTGACTTTTCTTGGACCTTGCTGTATGGATTATATTCTCTCAACTCCTGCATCTCCAACTGGGCTTTTTCCACTGGATCCTGCCCAACAGCATTCAACACTCTAGCTCTCCTACATGATTAAAGCCTACTCCAGCCCTCACATCTCTCTCTCTCACTCCATCTCTCTACGTACTTCCCTCTACATGGAAGCTCCTTGAAAGAGTTGTCTGCAATACAAACGTACTCTGTCTACTTCCTCACCTCCCATTCCTCTGACCCAGTCCAATCTGCCTTCTGCCTTTACTTCATCACTAAAGCTGCTCCTGCCCAGTTCACAAATGTCCTCCATGCTTCCCAAACCATCCTTGTATGTGCATGTTTTATTTCTTTATTTTAAAAAATTGCTCTTTATAGAGATAAATCATACTGCTAAATATTGTTGCTACTCAGGTATTTTAAAGAACATTAGACTTTTAAAACCATCTTTATTGAGATATAATTCTAGTATACTCACAGAACTGTGCAACCATCACCACAACCAAAGTTTAGACATATTTTTCACCCAAATAAACCCTTCACCCATTAGCATTACCTGCCCTCCTTCTCCCCTAGACCTAGGCAATCACTAGTCTGCTTTCTGCCCATAGAGACTTTCCTGGTCTGGACATTTCATATAAATGGAATCATACAGTATGTGGTCCTTTGTGTCTAGCTTCTTTCACTCAGCATGATGTTTTCAAGATTCATCCATGTTGCACCATGTATGAGTACTTTTTTCTTTTCCATTGCTGAATAATAAGTAGCCCATTGTATGGATATATCACATTTTGTTTATCTATTCATCATTTCATGGACATTTGCCTATTATCGTTTTGGCTATCATGAATAATACTGCTATGACTATTCATGTACAAGTTTTTATATGGATATATTTTCTCATTTCTCTTAGGTATCTATGTAGGAATGGAATTGCTGAGTCACATGGTAACTCAATGTTTAAAATTTGAGGAACTTCCAGACTGTTTTCCAAAGCAGCTGCACCATTTTGCATTCCACCAACCATGTATGAAGTTTCCAATTTCTTCACATCCTCCCTAACACTTGCTATTGTCCGTCTTTGGTGTTTGGTCTTCTTTATCCACAGCTTTTCTTTGTCTTTTATGACATTGACATTTTTGAAGAATTCAAACTCTCTGCCCTTTGGTTTATAGGACAGTCTTCATTTTAGGTTTATCTAATGTTTCCTCATGATTAAATTCAGGTCGTGCATTCTTGGCCAGAACACTGCATAGGTGATATTGTGTCCTTCTCAGGGTGTCACACCTGGAAGTTCATGATGTCCTCTTAGTGATGTTAATTTTGATCACCCAGTCAAGGTGTTGTTTGACTTCTCCACTCTATAGTTACTATTTTTTTTTCTTCCTAATAAACAGTCTGTGGGAGAGACACCTTGAGATGGTTCAAATATTTTGCTCTTAGTCAAAATTTCCTCCTAGATTTTATTTCCATTTATGGTTCTTGCCTCATCCTATCTTTATTATGATGGTTGCAAAATGAGCATTTTCCAACTACAGGACTACCTCTCAATTTACCAGCTGGTTTTCTGCATTTTACTGTAAGCAAGAGTTCTCCCTTCTCCATTCATGCATTGATTCATTCATTCACCTATCTATCTATCTACCTATCTATCTATTTGTCATTGGTAAGAACATACAAATTATTTTTTCCAGTGCTTTATAATGCATGGGTGGACTTGATTTGGCCAGTGGGAGTCCCTCTAATCTGGCTCCTGTATCCTTGTGACATGCCCCAATTGTTCTCTCTCTTTCTCCCTCTTTAGCATTCTTGGCATAATAAGATGTTCTAGGTTCATTTTGTCCCTACCTCACCTCAACCCCGAATCAGCCATTCCTCTGAGAAACCTGTTTCCTCTTAGTGGGGAATGGTATTAGAGACCAAGATTGGGGAGATAGATGTGCTCATTGCTGTGGGGAGGGGAGAGGGGGGTTTGCTTCTTGACCCTTTTAGTAGGCAGATCTAGGGAATATATGCGTGTATATAAATATAAATACATATTCATACATATGTGCACATAAAATGTGTATTCACACACATATACCTGTTTTAGAAATCATGAGTTTACACTGATAGCTCCATTTCCTTCCTCATGGAATTCTTTCTTGCCTTCTCCCAATCCATATTTTTTTCTTTTCATTTTTGCTGAGGTATAATTGACAAATAAAATTGTAAGATATTTAACATGTACATAATGGTAATTTGAAAGGATTCCCACCACCTAGTTAATTAACACATCCATTGCCTCGCATGTTTATCAGTTCATATTTGTATGTCCCTTCTTCCAGAGTGGACACCCTGGATCTCAACACTGATATATTCATTCACTTCTCAATCCTATGATACATATACAATAGCTTCAGAATTGCTTCACCTGTGCCCTTTAAATAAACAAACCTACTAAAATGAGTTTAGGATGTGTTCATAATTCTTAAAATTCATAAAAGTTTTAGTGGGTAATAATAAGAAGTCTGAAAAATATCTTCGGGACTCAGAAACCCTAGGTAAAAATCTGTTATAGGCCTGAAATACAAGTTCAGTTCTCAGTTTGGAGTTGGATTTTTGGATATTTTCTTTCTAGGGTGGAAAGGCAGCTGCAGTTTCCTGAGAGCAGCCTTTAATTGAAAACATGTTTGCAAATCCACTGTGTGATCCCAGAATTCATTCAGATAGACGTTTATGCTCAATATGTCTCGAGTTAGGCCTTGTTGGAGCTTGCCAACACGACAGCAGAACCACTAGTTACATTTTCTTAAGATAGACTGTGCCAAACTGATAACAGCAGTAGACCTACCTGACAGCCCAAGGAAACAACTTCCTGCTCTTTCAGGTGAGACTGAAATCTGCCTGCCCTCTCCTCTCTTTAAAAAAGCCATAGAAGCATCAAAAATGGTCTTAAACTAGGTCCGGCCCAGTCCAGAGATAAGCTCAGTCCTTGTCCACCCTCCACCCTCCTCCATCTTGACTCACTACCTCTTTCATAAACCCTCCTACATTTGTTGACTTCTAGCCTTGGTGGCAGGGATGCTTAGCGATGAAGGAAGGACTCAGAGCTGTGGAATAGAAGAGGATAATGCAGATTTTCACGCAGCTGAGAGTTCAAGGGCCCATAAATTCCTTTCCTTTTTCCCATGCATGTAGTATACCATTTGAGAGATAGGAGTCAAGCAGATGGAAATCAACATCTCTATATGACTGATAAAATCTAGGCTGGAGTATATCGTGGATGCTACATTGTGCTGCCCAAATCCTGTTTCAGGAATGAAGGACTCATTCCCCTGCTGCAGGAAGTGCTTCCAGATCACCCTCAGCTGACAGCCCTCTCTGGGGATTGTCTGGGCTAAAGAAAACTGTCTCACCCAAGGTCACACCTTCCACAGGCAGCCTGCATCCAATGACTGATGCAGCTTGGGAGCATGAAGGCCTGGCCCACTCATTGCTATCTGACAGGTCCGTGGGGTTGCTGGGGCTCCTGTTGGGACTGCATTGCTGCTCAACATCTCCCTCTATCCAGTCTTTTTTCTTCTCCTCCCTTCCACAAGTTATCATCCCCAGGATCTCCTCCATGCTAAACTCAGAATTTGCCTCCCAAGGAATCTAGCATGGGATGCACACATTCAGGGAAAGCATCCCTAAAGGAGGTTCCATTTGGCGGAGTTTTGGAGATTAAAGTGAGACAGGCAAACAGAGAGTATGTGCGATTCATTCCAGGGATCAACATAAGTGAAAGCCCAGAGAAGTTAAAGACTTAAAGAACTTAGAGACCTTTCCTAATCTGTCCAGGACCTGGCATAGGGCCTGATGCTGTCTTGGTTGAATGAATTAATAATGATAAGTGAGATTTTTCTATTTATTTCAGATTGTGGGTTATATTCATTTGTTTTTACAATAAAAGCACAGGAACAAACCATACTTAACAGGAATAATAATGGCTGTCATTTATTGAGCTCTTACTATGTGCCAAGCACTGTGCTAAGCACTTTGTAGATGTTCTTTTATTTAGTTTGCATAATGATTCTATGAGGCAGAAGCTATTGTTATTCCAATTTTATAGTTAAGAAAACTGAGGCTTAGCCAAGTTAAGAAAGTTTCCTGTGGTCAAATATTCTGTGAGACTCTTGGCGCCATGTACTACAGACTCCCTCAGACAAAGAACAATGAGAGAGTATAGATAAGAGTTTCCAGGATGGACAGGAGGTTGTGACCTCTCTCAGATGTCCACTGGGGCCGGGCCTCACTCTGGGGCCCTCCTCAGGCAGCTTGAGGCTGGGAGACCCAAGCCTGGACTGTGGCACGGCTCCTGCCTCGGGGGAGTGGCGCTAAGCTGAAAGGGCTCAGCTGCTCCTGAGAGAATCACGGTTCTGAAGCTGGACACGGTTGCTTCTGCTCAATCTAAGGGAAAGTTGATAGACGAGTTTTTCTTGCCTTTGGGAAAGAGGGTGCCAGCATAAGGGCAGTGCGTAGAGATCAGTCAGAGATGTTTTTTTCAGGAGACAGTATGTATTGAAGAAGGGAGTGGGGCTGGCAAGGTCTAAGGGGAGACCTTTAGAAAAAGGTCTGTGCATACATTTCCCTTGCAGATGGGGTTCTGTGCACACAAGATGCAGCATGCCTCTTGGTTCTTTTGCTCATCCATCCAATCATTTGTTCAACAATATCTATTCAAACAATACCTACTATATGCCAGGTACAGTTCAAGACAGTGGGGTACAGCAGTAAATAAGACATTCAAAGTCCCAGCTCTCATGGAGTTCTTACACTAGTGGGAGAGGATAGACCTACCTGGGTCCCAGCTGTCTTTGGCCCTGTCAACTCCTGCTAAGCCTGGTTGGATAACATGGATGACCCCATTGGTTGCTCAAGGGATTGTACCTGGGGCTCTGCATGATCATGGTCAAGGACAGGCAGGGTGTGGAAGTGTCACTTGTCACCCCCATCACAACCTCCTTGTTTTGGGAAGACTGAATTCCATATTGCCCTTTTAATGGAAAGGGCTAATGCTGAAGCCGCTTGCCTGGATTTTGTGAGTGAGAGGACCCGGCCAAGCCAGCCTTATATCCCTCTATCTCAGCCCTGGCAGGAGTAGTGAAATGAGCCCAGATTGCCCTTCTACATGCATCAGAAACTACTAACACAGCCAGAGAACTGGGAACCTGCTGGACTGGTGCCCTATCACAGGATGGGGCCTCCAGGCCCTGCTCCATGAAGCTGGGTCCTTACCTCTCCACATAAGGACTTCCTCTTGATTGGGTAAGTCTGCTGACCTTAGGCAGACCTTCTTCTTTAAGGCAAGAACCACCAGTGGAGAAGCAGCTGTGGTGTAGAAAATAGCACTGTACCCTGAAGCAGGAAGAGTACATGTTCTAATTCCAGGATCACCACCATCTAGCTGAGTGACTGGACAAGTCACCTGACTTCTCTGAATCAGTGTTTTCTCTTCTGTAAAGCTGAGAATATCCTATAGTCTGTAATTCACAAGGTTGTTTTGAAGACTAAATAAGAGAATGTATAAGAAAGGCTCAGGCCTATTGCAAACACTTAGTAAACACTGGTTAGATATCAAATATTAATTGGATGTGAAGTCAAATCAAAATGGTAACTTTTTTGCTTGGCACTGAGGGAAATGAAGGAGGTAGAGTTGGTCCTCCTTATCCTTGTCTGTGGAACCCTCAGATATGGAGGGCCACTTGTACTAAGCCATTTTATATAATGACTTGAGCATCCTTGGATTTGGGTATCTTCAGGGGGTCCTGGAACTAATCCCCATGGATGCAGATGAATGACTGTATAAATCAGCATCCCTGTGCTTAAGGAATTTTCCATAGAGTTGGATTGTACTCTTGTAGAGTTTTCTAATGACAATATTGAGTGCTCAGAATTGCTCAAAATAAGCACATGGATATGTGTGCAAGTGTAAGAATGGGTTTCATCTACCTATGCAGAGAGACTTACAGAACTAAGCAGAAAAAAAGCACTTAGGGAGCAAGTGGGCGATTCTGAGTCCGCATGCTACATCCAGCAGGACACTCAGTAGTGGTGTATAGTTAGTATTCAGAGTAAAAACTTGTGAATAATGGGATGGGGGAACAGAGGCACCTAGCCTGGGAGTTGTCCTTTCCCATCAGGAGTTAAAAAGAGGGCCGTGTTCAGCACTGATGATAAGTGGACATTCACTGTCCTTTGGCAATAGGTACTTGACCAAGTGGGCTTTCACTGGAGGAGAACCACAGTTTACACATGAATTTATTGTGCAAATAGAAACAAAAACAGGAACGGCTAGAGTTATGGAAGATGAAGACTTTGCAGATGGAATGGCCCAGAGCTCACTGATTGTTATTATTTCAGCCCTGAAAGGATGGGCCGGGATCATGATGGCATGTGGCTCAGCACAGCATACACAAGGAAACCTGTGAGAGAATAACAAGGATAACTAAAGAAAGTAAGATAGAAAAAAATAGGGAAGAGATGGCCACAGTCCCTGTGGCTTGTCCTAGTGGGGAGGACAAGGTAGTGAACACCAGACCCATGTTGTTTTAATCATGTTATTTTTTTCCTACTGTTGATGAAAAAATTAATCGGTCGATCTAAGAAAGAAATGGGAAATTTTATTCAAGCCAAGTTGAGGATTATAACCCAGGAACAGCCTTTCAGAAAGCTCTGAGAAATATTTTGCCATTAGAGGTCAAAGCACAGTTTTATAAGTTTTTGAGACAGAAGGCTGTATATTAAATGACGTATTATTGACAGTTTACACAATCCAGATCTACACTTACAAAGTAGTGGGTGGTGGGTCATCATGGCCCCTTACAAGATTAAGAAGGAATGTTACCTTTTAAGTTGTCTTGTTGATGCTAGGAGAATGTCGCTCTTTACGGTTAGTTAAGTGGGTATTTCTGCCTATGGAGAAGTTTGGTCGATGCATAATGCAGATACATGATGCATGGTAGAGGGGAGAGAGGAGGCCAAAGTGCAGAGAAAATGTTTTATGTGTAACTTTTCCTCGACTTGCCTTAGAATACGAATTTTTATTTCATCACTACTCTTAACTACATTCATGTGTAAGTTAACAGTTTTGTAACCTATGTGTGGCTCATCATATATTGTGGGCTTGGTCATTTTAAACAAATTGTTTTGCTGACATAACCCCTACTGGTATTGCCAAGGGAGGGAAGTGAATGGACAGGTCTCATGTCCTTGGAAGTCACCTGGTGCCCACCTTGGGCAGACTAGCTACTCTTTAGAGCGCGGGTCTGACTGAGGATTGAGTGTGGGCACCTCTCTCTAAAGTGGAGAACAGAATACTTGCTGGAGGACCCCACGTCCCGGTTCACTCCTTGAACTTCCTCCTGTATTTTCTGCAGTCGTGAAAGCTGCAGTCAGCCCTGTTTGGGGGGGCTTCCGGAATGTGACCCATCCAACCCTGCAACAACCGAATGCTTGGTTTTTTAAACATTGCTGACATTTTTGACAAGTGATTTCATGGTTCCTTTATTCCTGTGTGTCAGAAGCAGAATATTAACTTCACACTATAACTTGGATGCACAGAGAAAAATCTGCTTTATTTTTCCTATATCTAATACAGCCTTCCTCCCAAGCCCACAGCCAATCGGTTAGCAAAGAAAAAATGTAAATGTTCAAATGAAAGCCTAACTCAATATTAAACCCAATATTAAAGTTTTAAATTAACCTCTCTTGGATAAAATTGCTCAGTTTCACAGATAAAATTCTTTGTCTCTTTTTAGTTCCCAAAGATGTGTCCAGATGTGTGTTTGGGGGTGGTGGCAGCTTATGCAACCCCACGGCTATGGCTATGGGGAAGATTCAGGGTCTTTGTGCAGATGCTCCCTGCTTCCTCTGGTCTCTGTGGAAGTGTGACTCGTGATCTGGCCTTGCTCAGCTTGTTCAGGGCCTTCTAGCTCCCTCCGGCTGACTCACCCTGACCCTTGGTGCTCTCAGGCATCAGAAGCTCCTCTGGGACTCCTGTCTGGCTTTGACATGAGTGTCTCCCTCAGTAGCCCTTGCTACTTAAATCCATCATCCTCACCATGGTGATCCTTCTTGCAAACTCCTCTGGACTCTCAGGTATTTCTGAAGCCTGTCTCTACCACACTGGAACCAAAGATGACCCAGGACACTTGAACCATAGGCTGGCCTCTGCCTGACTGTGCTAAGCCACCGGGGTGAGGAGGTGGTCCCCCAGCTCAGTGTGGACGGCCTGAGAATTAGCCTCCTCCCAGTCTTCCGGAGGTTGCACAACAGAGCCCCCAGCCTTCTTGGCTCCCCTAGACTTAACTAACACATCCCCTGCTGGGTCTGCCAGGAGGTAGCCAACAAGACCGACAGCTTTGCTTGCTGGCCTCCAGGTGCTCCTTCTGTCTCCCGCTGTTCCTGGGGCTACAAAGTGGAGAGCTTGTCTTTTTCTTCTGCTCCATTTCCTCTCACATAGAGTGTACCTGGCTTGCACGAGGGCTAGGGTATCTTCTCCACACCACAGAAGCACTCTCTGAGCCAGGTCTTCCAGGCTTGGACCCTGATAACTAAGGAGGGATACAAAAGAATTTGGAAAACCACCTCTCAAGATAGTAGCCTTGGGTGCAAACTACTACCCTGCTGCCTAAATCGTGATTGCCAAAGCTAATTAATACTTCGGTAATTCTTTTTACATTCTTTCTGTCACAAAATCTAATCTTCCTAAGGCATTCTATGATAAAGGTTATGTACTTGGGAAGGTTAAAAAAAAAGGAACAATTTTAAAGAATCCAAAATATTAATTACTCTTCTAAACCTGCTTCTCTGGAAAGGTCCTTCTACTCTGGCACACTGCAGCACTGTGCAATGAGAATTCTTCCAACAGGGATACATCTTTGTCCCTGTCAGCCTGGTAAATCTTGGTCCCAGCCGAGGATGGGATGACAATGGCTGTAGCTGATGACAGAGGGGACATAAGAGCCCCTGAGTGGAAAAAAACAGGAGGGAAAGGTACATCACTCAAAGGGCATATTGAAGGGGAAAAAAGGAAGCTGCAGGAAGCATAGCCCATAAAGAGCTTTAATGGGCTTTCTTTAAATAAGAACTACTCACTTCTCTCTACTCAAGAAATAACCAGCTGATCAGCAGTCACCCTTCATTTAATAGGTATATTTCAATAACATCTTAATTAGAACTTTCTTCTCCACTTCCCCCAATTGCAACCTTCTCTAAATAGTTATTTTTATGTATTTGGACTGTTTCCACCGCTCTACCTTCCAGACTATCACCTGAATGAATGAGGCATCCTCTCTTCTCTAGGTGGAATATTTATGGAATTGCATGTTGCCTCTTGTTATTTATCAAGCTTTCTGGCATGATCCCAGAAACTCAATGAGGAACCTAGGTTTCTGGAAGGTCCTAATGGCAGGAAAGCTCACAATTCAGGAGAATAATAGAGGCCTTTCCCACTTTCCATATTGGGTAGTGGATTTACAACTGGCCCCTGGAAGAAGCCTCTGTCTGCTCTCTTTCCTGGGACTATCTGGGGGGTCAACTTCAAGCATCTTTAACTGGGGCTTACTCTCTTCCTCTTCCCCATTTCTTCAGCAAGCTGTTGTCTTGACTGGGTTAGTGCAATACCATATCTCCTGGAAACAGGGACACCTAAGACTTCAAAACTCTAAGGAGGGATAAAACCTAATAGCTTGGGCTTCCCTGGTGGCGCAGTGGTTGAGAATCTGCCTGCCAATGCAGGGGACACGGGTTCGAGCCCTGGTCTGGGAAGATCCCACATGCCGCGGAGCGACTAGGCCCGTGAGCCACAATTGCTGAGCCTGCGCGTCTGGAGCCTGTGCTCCGCTACAAGAGAGGATGCGATAGTTAGAGGCCCGTGCACCGCGATGAAGAGTGGCCCCCACTTGCCGCAACTAGAGAAAGCCCCCGCACAGAAACGAAGACCCAACACAGCCATAAATAAATAAATAAATAAATAAATAGAGGAGTTAAAAAAAAAAAAAAATCCTAATAGCTCCATAAAAGTTTTCTGAGATCACTGATTTTATATATATGTACTGTGTACCTGTTATGTGCTAGGTACCGTGCTCAGCATTGGAGATACCTAGTGTGCGAGACAGACACAGCCTCTGCTCTCATGGAGCTGATAGGCTGTGGAGGAGACAGTCATTGCTCAGACAGTCTGTAATTACAAGTAGTGGTAAATTATAGACTGTGAAAGAGTACAAGGTGCTGTGAGTGAGAAGAGCTGACCTAGCTTGGGGGAGGAGCGGGATAGAAAATCTGCCTAAGGAGAATGAACTTTTCACTGAGATTGAGAGGATGAAGATCTTGGACAAGAAACTGGGAAGTTGTGGACAGTATATGAAGAAGACCTGAAGCAAGATGAGTGTGGCTTGTTTCAGGGATTGAACATATGCCAATGTTATAGGTTACTTTGTGTCCCCCTCAGAAAAAGATATGTTGGGGGGAAAAAAAAGATATGTTGTAGTTCTAATCCCTAGTACCTCAGAATATTACCTTGTTTAGAAATAGGGTTGTTTAAGATACGGTTAGTTAAGATGAGGTCAAACTGGGGTACAGTAGGCCTCTGATCCAACATGACTGGAATCCTTATAAGAAGACAGTCATGTGAAAACAGAGACACAGTGAGAATACCATGTGATGATGGAGGATTGGAGGGATGCATCTACAAATCAAAGAATGCAAAATATAGCAAACCAACAAAAGCTAGGAATAAACAAGGAAGGATTCCCTCACAGTTTTTGCAGGAAGCATGGCTGTACTGACATCTTGTTTGTGGACTTCTAACCTCCAGAGCTGTGAGACAATGCATTTCTGTTGTTTAAGCCAGGGGTCCCCAACCCCCAGGGTGTGGACCAGTACCGGTCTGTGGCCTGTTAGGAACCAGGCCGCACAGCAGGAGGTGAGCGGCGGGTGAGTGAGCGAAGCTTCATCTGCCGCTCCCCATCGATTGTATTACTGCCTGAACCAATGCCTGCCTCAACCCCCGCCCTGGTCCGTGGAAAAATTGTCTTCCACGAAGAAACCGGTCCCTGGTGCCAAAAAGGTTGGGGACCACTGGTTTAAACCACCTAGTCTGCGATACTTTGTTCCAGCAGCCCCAGGAAACTAATAGAGCCAGTGTGGCTGAGTTGTCAAATGGAGAGCAAGGGAGGAGTGTGAGATGAGAAAGGAAGGGTAGAAGAATCAGATATCCAGGTCCAGGATTTGGAACTTAGGACTTAAAGCAGTGGGGCAGTATTAAGGAGTGTAAGGGGGAGAGTGATATTCTACTTACACTGTAAGCAGATCACTGCGGCCACAGTAAACAGAAAGAGTGGAGTGGGGACGAGAGGTGTTGCAGGTTGAGTTCTCCAGGAGGGCTCACAGAGAGAGCCTCAGTGACAAAGGCTCAGCCAAGCTACTGGGGACCTCTAGAGTACTGTCAATCAAAGTTGTCCCACATAAGGCTGAAATGACCAAGCTTTTGTACTTCCCAGTCACCTGTCTGGGATACCCTGGGAAAAGTATGACCCCAGGTGAGGCGGCTGTCTGCAGCTGCAGCCGACTCTGCAAGAGCTAACAGTTGGAAGCCATCTGCTGTCTACACTCCCCATGGCTGGGCAGTAAGTCTTCCTTTGAAGGGGGATCTGGGCTGCACATCTTTTCTACCACAAGAGGTTACAGGGGTCCCAGTTAACTAGTTGTCCAGGGGAAAGAAGATGGCGGCTTGAAACGGTGTGGTGGCAGTAGAGACAAAGAAAAGTGGCCTGGTTCAGGGATGGCGTAGTAGTTGAAGTGCTACAGGACTTGATGGATTGTATGTAGATGGGGTGGAGGTACTGAGGGAAAAGGAAGAATCAGGAGTATGTCCTGGGTTTCTGCTGTTGCCCAACTGGATGAATAATTGGTACCATTCACCAAGTTAAAGAACTTTGGAAAAGACCAAATATGAGAAATTAGAAGATCATGAGTTTGCTTTTGGACATGAAATGTTGTTGAATGATCTGGACACACTGGGGAGTAAAAACCCTGAGAAAAAACACATATGTGTATGCGTGCACACACACACACACACACACACGATTTGGTTCTAGGAAGAGTCCTGTATGTTTACATCTCACTCTTAGAAATGCCATCTCTTGTTGTAGTACTATGGATTTTACCTTCTTTTGCTGTGAGTTGAATCAGTATTTATAACTTACACGGTAAACACATTGAAAAACTTTAGTACAGAAAGATATGAAAAGGAACTCAGGGCATCTGAAGAGTGAGAACGGGCCCACACACTGCACAGAAAATTAACCTACACCTCAGCCAGCTGTACCACCCTCAGATGGTATCATTCACTAGTAAGGGGATTGAAGTAACTCCAGAGGTGATGGTGATAGGTTTGGGAGATGAGAGAGAACGGCGGGACGGAAAACTGAAGATTTATTTAAAACAGGAAAGAGTTTGCACAAGAAAACAACTTTGCTAAACAGAATCTGCCAACAAGCCCAAGCAGATCTTTTGATCCAATCTAAGTTTATCAGCTGAATTTGGGCTCTTATAATTATGTTCCATCTTGCACTAGCTGGGACTGCATCCTGTAGCATCCCTTTAAGATGCTGATTTTTCCATGGATATATTTACTGCCTTTGACTCAGTGAGTCCAAACTTGAAAATATTCAACAAAAGGAAGAATCTCTAGGCGTAATGATGTTATCAGCACATTTTTATGATATTGATATATCAGAAAACTCCCTTCATGACAAGAATATACATCCACTTGGTGAAGAGTATTAACTGTGATCATTATGAAAGCTATGTTACAACACAGAAAAATGCTAGACTACTCTTTACTGAGCTGCCACCATGTGAAGCACTGTGCTACCTTTGAACATAAAACTATGCTATGATGTAGGAAAGAAACCACAGAGATGACAAGTAACCTTTATAAGGTCATACAGTAAGAGAGCTGAGATTTGGATCCAGGTCTGTCTTTCTATAAAGCCCAATCATCCATCCATTCATACATCTGACCAATAAATATTTATTGTGTCTCTATTATGTGCCAGAAATTGTGGAAGGCTATGCTATTTTGATGATATCACACTCCCTGGAAAGAAAAGTGAAAATGCAGCTTTTTATATTCAGATACAACTTCTTATCAGAGAATTGCAACAAGAAGAGCAAGACTTAGATATTTTAGAGGTGTCATAGTTTTTAGAAATTTGTGGTCTTCTCTCTCCTCTATCTGTTCATACCCTCTCCACCTTCAAGACTTCTGTCAAACTCCCCCATTTCCTCTAGCTACAAGTGGTCTGTCCCTTCTCTAGCTCCCTTTGCCACACAATTCTTATCTTATTAGATCTTGCTGAATACTGGTTGCCAACACTAAATATTCACTCTTTGGCATATACTGTCTATTAATTGACAATTGTTGAGGCTGGGAGTTCTCTTATTGACAGAATTTGCAGTGCTATTGCCTCATCAAAAAGATTCTCATGTTCAAACTAAATAATTTGAAACTTTTTTACATTTTCAGCCCAGCAACATCAGGCCCACAAAGACTTAAAAACTGACACAGACATTTAAAAAACATCTCATTTAATTAGTTCGACAACCTATCAGTTTGATATAACCTATCAACTTGTATCAGTAACAGTGAGCTTGGTTATGCTATAGTAACAAACAAGTCCCAAATCTTAGTTGCTTTAAACAACAAAATTTATTACTTGAGGTCAGTGGGGGCTCTGTTGCACTTCATACCTATGCAGAGACCCAGGTGGTGAAGATTTCACCTCTGGAACGTTCCCAATCTTTAGGGTAAGGAGAAGAAACAGTGGCAAATCTTGCACTAGCTTAAACACTTCCATATTTCACTGACTAAAGTCAATCGTATGGCCACGCCTGAAAACAAGGGAGAAGTGAAGTACAGTCTTTATCAAGTACCTGAAGAAGAACCAGAAACTTTTGATGAAGAGCATTAATGATTGCCACAATATTATTATTATTATTATTTCTCCCTTTTTACTTTTTAAATACAACTAAAGCTTAGATGGATTTAATAATTTATCCCAGGTCACACATTTTAACCATAGAAGAGCTAGAATTTGAACTGAAGCCCATCTATCTGATAGTGGGGTCTGTGCTCCTTTCTCTCTACCACACTGCTTTTCTCAGAGCTGCTTTCCAGAAAGGATGTCCTGCATGTTCTTTGGGTTCTGACTGGCTTCACTTAAATTATTATTCCCAATAAGGAACTTAGCTTGCTAGTCTTCAACCTTGGATCGTTTTAGGTGTATCTTTTCCAGATATCATGTCAATTTTCTCCTCCATTGGTCCATTCATTGATTATTTGTTATTTTAAAAAGGTCCTACTATGTTTTATTTGATATAGTAGGTGTTGGTAATACCAAGCTGACTAATACTTAGTCTTAGCTTTTAAGGGTTTCATCTTCTAGTGGGGCAATAAGTAAAAATAGCAAATAATTCCCAAAGAAAAGTGATAAGCCCTATAGTGAAGATCTGTCCAGTCTTTGGAAAGAGGGTATCTCCCAAAGTGAAATTAGGAAGATAGAAATGGCAAAAATAAGAGTAACCATCACTAGAAGTAACCCAAGTCAAATGTGCAAATAAAAGATTTTGAAGAAACATACAGATTTTGGGAACACACAAATTCAGCAAAGATTCCTGAGCCTTTTCCTTTTTTTGCAAATAAGAAAACTAAAAGCTAAACAATTGTCCTATATACCACTGTGTAGGAGAGGACTACCACCAGAAGGTAGATGATTTGAATGGGATTTCAAAAAGGGATGTATTACTGATGTTACTCTATTACATGCAGTGCAGTGATTTCAATAGTCATAGAAAAATATACCCTGGGGAAACAGAGCTCAGAAAGAACTACTGATTTGCCCCAGCTCATAGAATAGAGTAAATGGCAATGCTGGCATTTCACCCCAAGGCTGTCTTCCCTAAAAGCCTAACACCCACACATGTTCCATGTTACCACTTGTAGCTCAGTGAGCCATCTGAACCACTAGCCCTGCCGCTGCCTGCAGGCAAGAACATTGATGGCTCTATCAGGGGTCCCAGGAAGACTTTAATCTCAGATTCACCAAACACAGCTGCCATCTTAAGACTGTTTGAAACTAAGATTACATCTGTATTTAGCGTCTTTTAAGCCACTGCTCTAAACCTCTGAAGATAAACACCACAGATAAATTTATGACGCTCCATTTATCAGTCAGTCTTTTGAAATCTCCAATTTACAGATGAATTCGCTGAGTTGTGTGCCCCTTTCAGGCCCCACCCTTCCTTTCTCTCAGCCCTCAGGCTGCAGGGACAGGTGCTACATCAATTTTTTTCAACAGTTAGAATGACAGAGTTGTTAGTCTTGCTAGAGTTATTTATTAATATAGCCATGGCTCCATTACAGTCTGAGTTTCTGGAGGTCAGTGGCCAAGTGCTGTACCTTTTAAAAATTCCTCAAGCTTCCAGAAGAGTCAAGAAGTGTTTCTTGTTTATTTGTTTTTTTAAATTAAATGCTGTCATATTTATTAAGGTGATCTGGGCCCATGGAGAGTAACATGATACCTTTGACAATTTATGGATAATTTCTAAGAAACCTTCCTACACAAATCTCATTGTAGAGAAAGGGAGAAAAAATGGAGGGAGACTCCACTTTTGACCAAAATAGAATAATAGGGATTGGATATACTCTCCTGCCTGAAACAACTAAGAAAAGGCAAAATATATAAAAGTTTTCAAGATACTGATAGCAGGCAATGAATGACAGCGATCCCTGAGATATGAGAAACAAACTTGGTGAGCCTTATGACTGCCTAAGTTTATTACCTGTCCATAGCTCAGGGAGGGGAAATCCAAGTAAAGCTCAGCATACTTCCTGAGTTGAGAAGATGAAGCTAAGGCAGCAGGGCGACTAAGGCAGCTACAATATGCAGTACGGGGAGAAGTACCAAAGAGGAGAGAGCTGCACAGAGAGAAAACCCCTAAGATCTGCATAGAGTCCCTCTCAAGTTTTAACAGGATATGATCAGCACATATGAGGGAGAAAACTATCAAAGGTTGGAGAAAGAATCATCCAAAAAGATTAAAGGAAGAGTTCCCAATGCACACATAGGGCCAGAAACAGTTCTGTTTCCATCAGCCACACAGGAAAAACACATAATTCATGGGGCATTGACTGGAATACTCTAGAAGTTCTTGCCTCAGTAATGGAGAATAATTACCCCTAGACTGAGTCTTGTTCTGAGCCCATCTAATGAATCAAAAAAAGCAAGATTTGAAATGATCAAACTGTTTCCAAAAAAGTTAACTCTTTCCTATAACAAAGCTCAAAAATATATTTATAGGATTATAAAAATATCCTATGCCCAATAAGATAAATTTACAGTGTCTGGAATCCAATAAAAGTTTCCAGGAATATAAAGAAGCTGGAGAACTTGACCCAAATGAGAAGAAAAAGCAACCGAAAACTGACACAAATGTTGGAAATAGCAGAGAAAGAAATTGAGTTGTTATAACTGCATTCCATATGTTTGAAAAATTAAGTAGAAAAAGACATATAAAACACTCAAATCAAACTTCTAAAGATGAAAACTACAGAGTAAGATGAAAAATCACTATATGAGATTAGCAGCAGATTAGAAACCTCAGAAGAAAAGCTTAGTAATGGTGAAGACACAGCAGTTGAAACTATCCAAAATGAAAAACTGAGGGAAAAAAATTAAAAAGTAAGAAAGGGCATCACTGATTGTAGAACAACCTCAAGAAACCTCATATACATATGACTCTTATCCTTGAAGGAGAAGCGAAAAAGGAAGGGAGAAAGCTAAAGAAATAATGGCTGAAAAACTTCCAATTTTGATGAAAACTCTAAATCCACAGATTTAAGAAGATTAATGAACTCCAAACACAAGAAACACAAGGAAAACTATACCAAAGCTTTTCACAATCAAATTGCTTAAAATTAGTGATAAAGAGAAAATTTTAAAACAATTGGGGGGAGCAGGGAAAGATACATTATACACACACACTTACACACACACACACACACAAAACCAAGAGAAGGATGACAGCAGAATTTATCAGAAACAATGCAGGTCAAGAGACAGTGGCATAACATCTTTAAAGTATTGAAAGAAAAACCTGTCAATCTAGAATTCCATACCCAGTGAAAATACCTTTTAAAAAAGTAGATGAAATAAAGATATTTTCAGACATAAAAAAGATGAAAGAATTTATTGCAGGCAGACCCACACTCCAAGAAGTATTAAAGAAATTCCTTCAGATGGAAGAAAAATGATACTTGATGAAATATGGATCTACAAAGGAATGTAGAGCACAAGAAATGGTAATATGGGTAAATACATCATTTTTCTTACTATTGAAATCTCTTTAAAAGATAATTGACTGTGTATAAAAAAATAATAACAATGTATTATGGGTTTTATGACATATATAAGTGAATTGTATGACAACAATAGCATAAAAGCCCAGAGGGAAGATTACTACTGTAAAGTTCTTACACTACGTGTTAAGTTGTGTAATATCACTTGAAGGTAGACTATGACGAATTATTGACGCTATATTATAAATCCTACTAAAGAATCCTACTAATCCTAAAGAGGCTACTAGAATAACAAAACAAAGTTATAGTTAGTAAGATAACAAAGGAAACATAATGGAATTATAAGAAAAAATAGTAATACAAAAGAAGGCAGCAAAAGAGAAAAGTACAAAAAATAGGTGGGACCTAAAAAACAAGTAGCAAGATGATAGACTTAAACCTAACTATCTCAGTAATCACGTTAGATGTAAACAGTCTAGACACCACCAATTTTAACTGGGAAATTGTCCAACTGTATAAAAAATAAAAGCCTAGATACATTCTAGGTGCAAGAAACACATTTCAAATATAAAAACACAAATATCTTAAAAGTAAAAGGATAGAAAAATATATACCATGTTAACCCTAACCAAAAGAAAGTTGGAACAGCTATGTTAAATCAGACAAAATAGATTTCAAAGCAAAGAATGTTACCAGGGATTAAAAAAGGTCATTTTATAATGATGAAAGGATCAACACATAAAAAGGAAACATTAACATTAAATGTTTCTGTACCTAATAACAGCTTCAAAATATATGAGACAAAACTGATAGAAGTGGCAAGGAGAAGCATACAAATCCACTGGTAGAGTTAGATATTTCACTACCTCTGTCTCAATAATTGGTAGAAAAAGTAGAGAGAAAATTAGAGTGACAAATAAAAGATCAATTTTCAAAAATAAGTTGTATTTTTAAGTTGCAACAAATGATTTGAAATTTAAATTTAAAATGAAGACAATTTGAACAATGCTATCAACTGATTTGACTTAATTGACATTTGTAGAATACTCCACCCAACTACAGTGGCATATACATTTTTTTCAAGTGCAAACATAACATTCACCAAGATACAGCATATTCTGGGCAATAAAACAAGTCTCAATATACTTAAAAGTATTCAGTCATAAAAAGCATGTTTTCTGATCACAATGAAATTAAATTAGAAGTCAATAACAAAAAAGGTAACTGAAAACATTCCCAAATATTTGAAAACTTAATAACACACTTCTAAATAACCCATGGGAAAAGGAGAAATCAAAAGGGAAATTAGAAACTATTTTGAATTAAATAAAAATAAAATCACAACATATCAAAATTCATAGGATTCCACCAAAGCAGTACTTAAGGGGAAATTTATTGTACAAAATGCCTGCACTAGAAAAGATAAAATGTCTCATATCAGTGACTTAAGTTTCCACCTAAAGAAATCAGAAAAAGAAGAGCAAATTAAACTCAAAGTAAGTGAAAGAAAAGAAATAATAAAGATTAACTTGGAAAACAGGGACTTGCCTTGTGGCACAGCGGTTGAGAATCCACCTGCCAATGCAGGGGACACGGGTTCGAGCCCTGGTCCAGGAAGATCCCACATGCTGCTGAGCAATGAAGCCCGTGCGCCACAACTATTGAGCCTGCGCTCTAGAGCCCGTGCTCCACAACAAGAAGCCACCGCAATGAGAAGCCCGTGCACCACAACGAAGAGTAGTCCCCGCTCGCCACAACTAGAGAAAGCCTCTCACAGCAATGAAGACCTGATGCAGCCAAAAATAAAAAAATAAGTAAATAAATTCATTAATTAAAAATAAAAAAATAAAATTATTAAAAAATAAAGTGGAAAACAATAAACTATTGTTTCTTTGTTTATTTTCTAGAGAAAATCTGGAGAAAATCAATAAAACCAAAAGCTGTTTCTTTAAAAAGAGCAATAAAATTGATAAAACTCTAGCTAGACTGATCAGGAAAAAAAATATCCATAAACATCCACAAATATTAATAGGTTAATAAAGGAATATCATGAAAAACTTTGTGTTCATAAGTTTGAAATTTTAGATGAAATGGACAAATTCCTTAAAATACACAGACTAAAACAGCTCATCCAACAAGAAATAGATAATGTAAATAGCTCTACAGCTATTAGAAAAAATTGAATTTGTAGTTTAAAATTTTTCCTACAAAGATACCTCCAATGCCAGATGGTTTCACTGGTGAATCCTACCAACTATTCAAGGAAGAAATAATACCAGTTCTACATAAACTCTACTAGAAAGCTAAAGAAGAGAAAATACTTTCAAACTTGTTTTATTTTACCTCATTACCTCATACAAAGACATTACAAGAAAAGAAAACTACAGACCGATATATCTCATAAACATAGATGCAAAAATTCTAGCTAAGATTTTAGCAAATAAAATTGAATAACGTATAAAAAGAATATGCATCATAATTATGTGGGGTTTATTGCAGTAATGCAAAGTTGTTTTAACATTTGAATATTAATTAGTATAATTCACTCTATTAACAAATTGAAAAAGAAAAATCATATCAATAGATGCAAAAAAAAAAAAATTTCTAAAAATACAACATCATTCCTGATTTTAAAAACTCAGCAAAGTAGGAAAAGAAGGGAACTTCCTCAGCCTGATTAAAGGCAGCTACAAAAAAAGTATAGCTAACCATATGCTTAATGGTTAAATGCCATTGTACAGCAACATTGTACTAGAGGTCCTAGCCAGTGCATTGTGGCAAGAAAAAGAAATAAAAGGCATCCCGATTAGAAAGAAGTAAAAAAATTTTTATTCACAGATAACATGTTTGTTTGTATAGAATCTGAAGGACTCTACAAAAAAATCTACCAGAACTAATAAGTGAGTCTAGCAAAGATTACCTGATACACGATGACTATTCAAAAATCAATTGTATTTCTATATACTTGCAACAAGCAATTCAAAATTGAAATTAAAAAACAGTACCATTTACATTTGTCTCAAAAAATATGAAGTACTTAAGGATACATCTGACAAAAGATGTGAAAGACCTATTCATTGAAAACTACAAAATGCTTCCAAGAGAAATTAAAGAACACCCAAAATAAACAGGGAGATATATCTTATTCATGGTTTAGATATATCTTGTTCATAGGTTAGAATATTGTTAAGATGTCACTTCTCCCCGAATTGATCTATAGCCTCAACATAATCTCAATCAAAACAGTACATAATTAACACAGATAGAAAGGTAAATGGAACAGAATACATAGTATACATATAGATCCACACGTTTGGACAACCAGTTTTTGCCAAAGGTGCAAGGGCAATTCAGAGGAGAAGGGATCATCTTTTCACAAAGTAGTACCAGAATAATTAAATATCCATATGTAAAAATAATGAACTTTTCCATACTTCACACCATATACAAAAATTGATTCAAACTGAAATACAGACCTAAATGTACCTAAACTGTAAAACTTTTAGAAGAAAACATAGGAGAAAACCTTTTTGACCTTTTGTGAAATTGGACTGATCAAAATTAGAAACTTCTGCTCTTTGACAAACACTATTAAGAGAATGAAAAGACAAGGCAAAAATTGGGAGAAAATATTTGCAAATCATATATAAAAATATATATAGTGATCATGATTTCACAGGTATATATTTGTGTCAAAAGTTGCACACTTTAAATATGTGCAGTTTATTGTATGTCAATTATATAATACCTCATAAAGCTGTTACAAAACAATGGAAGAGAAATAAATCCTATTAATGATTTCAGTTGTTCTTCCCCAAAGGATTTGCAGCCTAACTGCCCAGGCTACTATTAGGTGGTTTGTGGGAACAAAGAAAGAAGACATCTATTTCATCCAAATGCTTGCAATCCATTGGCCAGAGGTAGAATGGATAGATGAGGATGTACATACACAAAACAATGTGTAACTATCTAAAGTAATGTACTGATGACATGTAAGATGTCATGACAATGATTTATTTTTACATTTAAAATTTTAAATTATTTTCTTATGGAATTGTGAAATAACTGCTATTGCCTGACAGCCAACAATTGTCTGTTCTAGCTTGCCTTTGAAAGGAGGCATCATTCTTAGCTAACTGGTTGTGGGACTTTTGGCTTTCATTCATTCATTTAACCAATTTCTTGAACATCTATTGTGTGCCAGGCAGAGTGCTAGACATCAGGGACATGATGGTGAGTAGAATGAACCAGGGTTCTTCTTCTCCTTGGATTTTGCAGCGTCAAAACTCTAAGTTTATTGTGAGGTCAGCAAGTTACAACTTACATGGGGTCCTGTAGTATGCCTGGGCTGAAGGTATGGTACAAGAAGGCATTTAGACTAGATCAGTGTCTTTCATGCTATAGCAACCCATTGGTGGGTTGTGAAATCAATTTAGTGGGTTGAGATCAGCTCTCAAAAAAATAAATAAATGGAATAGAATATAGCAGAGTGCATCACATTCATCAAGGATAAGTGAGACTTGTTTCAATTAGGTGTTTGTGTGTGCGTGTGCGCGCGCACGTGTGTGTGTGTATAGAACTGTGACGTAAAATATATTTCTTATTGTAGGTCATGGTCAGAAAGTGTGAGCAATTATGGCTAAATGAATTCTTAGGTACCTCACCTCTATCATTTTAAAGATTTCTTATAATGACTGACTCCTTTCAAGTATCTGAGGATTGTATTTGGAACCATTATTTCATTCACTGATCTGGTCCCAAATTTCCCTAACTTGGTTGGATTCAATTTTGTTCTTTGAGTGTACATTTTCTACTCTAATTTAGGAATGTAAACTTCTTAAGGGTAATTCTTATGTCTTTGCCTTTTTTTAATCCCCATTGCACCTAACTCAGAACTTTGGATACAGTAAGTTTTGAATAAATAATAGATTTTATTTCTTTGAAAATAATTTTTTGGTTTAATTTCCAGTATATATCAAGTGCCTGCTACATGAAGGATAAGTACCTTCTTTTATGCTAGACATGAGAGTACTATGAATATAAATAACTTGGCTCATCTTTATTTATAGCTCTTCAATTATACTTTCCAAATATTCAGAGCTTCCATTCAGAGTGTGAGAGTCCAGGCAGCCTCTTGGGCCACAGCACAGCTGACATAGCAATGCTGCCTACTTATGGTATACTATACAATAGCCGATACTATGAAACTGAGCAACTGGCTAACTAATGTCTACTGTCCGGGAAGAAGACTTCTCCCTTCCCCCAAACTCCCCATCATCCGTGGCCTGCGGGAGAAGTAACACTGCCTGTTTCCCGGAGGCCCTTGACCTTCCTGACTCTGACCTTAGGGCTCTCACCTGGATTCCCACCCTGAGTTCTCTCCAGTCCTCTGCAAACTTAAGAATGCCCTCCCCTGGCCTCTCCAGCTGCCGTCAGCAGAAATCAAGGGAGTGCCCTACAGCCATCCTTGTTCTCTGTGAGATGCCCTCCTCCAGCCTCCATACCTCCATCATCAGGAGTCCAGGAAGCAGTCATGAGCTCTGTGCACTCCTGACACAGCTCCTCCCTATCCCTGTGGGATAGTTAGTTTTATATGTCAACTGGACTGGATCATGAGATGCCCAGATAGCTGGTTAAACATTATTTCTGGGTGTGGTTGTGAGGGTGTTTCTGGAAGGGTTTAACATTTCAGTCTGTATACCGAGTAAAGTAGACGGCCCTCCCCAATGTGAGTGGGCATGATTCAATATGCTGAGGGTCTGAATAGAACAAAAAGGTGGAGGAAAGTTGACTTTGCTATTTGCCTGACTGCATGAGCTGGAACAGAGATCTTTCTAGTTTTCGGGCCTTCAGACTTGGACTGGAATCTACATCATTGGGTCTCTATCTCTCAGGCCTTCAAACTATATCACCAGCTTTCCTGGGTCTCCAACTTGCAGATAGCAGATCCTGGGACCTCTCAGCCTCCATAATTGCATGAAGTATATATTATAATAAATCTCCGTGTGTGTGTAAATATATATAATGCATATTTCCTATTGGTTTTGTTTCTCTTGAAAACTCTAATTAATACACTCTGTCGATGCTTGACATTCAAGCTTTACCGCTATTCTCTTCCTTGAAACCATCAGAACTTATCTTATTAGTCCTCTTTATATCAGTCACCACAAAAGGCCCAAGGCTCCCGGGTTATTCCTCATCCCCCAGACTCTCATCCCCATGTGGCTCAGGTGTCACCTTACCGTGAGGCCTTCCTAACCACGATAATTAAAATTGCAACTCCACCCCTCCACACCACCCAATATCTTCCTCTACTTTATTTTTCTCCATAGCACTTATCACTATTGAACACACTATATACTACTTATGGTGTGGCTCACTAGAATATAAGCTCCATACGGGCAGGATGGATGCTGTATGCCCAGTATTTAGAACAGTGTCAGGCACATAGTAAGCAGTCAGAAATTATTTGTGGAATGAGGAATGCACACTGTGTCAGCCTTTAACTGCTGAAAGTTGTGTCTATGATTTCCTCCTTCAAAAAAGGTGGGAGGCCCAGTTTTGGAACATAATCTGGTACTCAGTCCATGGGGCTGCCTCTGAATTGCTCACAAGGTGCTATTTGGGGAAACATCTTACCACATCTCAGGGATGATGTGTCAGCTGTCTCTAAGCACTTAGTCAGATCTACCCCACCACCCCTTATCCCCCTGTCAAAATCTTCTAGAAGACCAAGAAGCTAGAATGTCCCTGTGGCCAAGGATGTTCTCCCGATCTGCCTCTCCTTCAATTCCCCCACCTCAGTAAATGGCACCACTCTTCACCCAGGTGCTCAGGCTAAACACTAGGAATTATCTGTGATCTCTCTCTGATCACTCACATTGAATCCATCTCCAAGACCTGCCTCCTCTTCCTTCCCAATACATTCTGAACCTGAATGCTTTCCTCCATTCCCACAGAGGAGAGATCTTTCTATTTGTTTACTACTCATGTTTTCAAGAATATTTTAGTGACTTAGGAAATTGATGAAAAGAGCAAGATATAAAATGGAATAAACAGTACTATCCAGATATGAAAATACATACACAGAAAAAAGGCTAGAAGGAAACACATGGGTATTTTAAGAGTAATTATCTCTGAGTGGTGGAATTATGATTTCAGTTTCCTACTTTATACTATTTAGTATTTTACTAATAGTCTACAATGAGTATGCATAGTCATTAAAAAAACAATAAGAAAAATGCTGAGTGGTCAGTGAAGCAGCACTAACGATGGTCAAATTTATTTAATAGATTTAGAATTTTTAATTTAGGAATTTAATTAAAATCAGACTCAGCTCATTTTTACAGGTCACTTCTTGCATCCCAGTCACCGTGCTAGGTGCTTTTCTCATACTTTATTTCCGAGAAAGGATTTATTCTGGCTTTACAGATGAGAGAATGAGTTCAGAGAGGTTAAATGGTTTGTCCAAAGTCTCTCAGCTGATAGGAGATATGGCAGGTGCTAAAGCCAGGTCTCTAGACCAGGCTCTTTTCACTGCCTCCCTCCCCCATTCTCTTCTCTTACCCAAAGGCTGGGGTCAAGGCAGACATCACTGGCGAATTGTTGGGGGAGCTGAACGAAGATGACAGGAGTGAAGTTATTAGCATAATTAAGGGGAGGTTATAGTTTGGTGAAAACATTGACAGTCAATATAAATCAAGTAACTAGAGCATCATTTCACAGACATATTTGAACTTGAAACTTACTGGCAACATGGATTTAACTGTCACCTGTAAAAGCAGCATAAAGTTAAACCTATACTGGTTCTGCCTCCTTGCCCTATAAAAACAAAGCCCACGCTCTTGGAGTTGATGAGTCTGGAAAGAGGGACAAAGGCCTCTGGCATATCCCTGACCATGTGAGGACAGAGGGGAGGAGGGGGGGGAAATGAGAGGGGCAGTTGTTTCCTGTGGTGCTCCTGAGAGACTAATCTTTTAAAAACAAAACCCACCTCCCATTACACTTGGAATAATGTCCACATGCCATGAGCCCAGTGTCCCAAGGTCCATGCACCCAAGATCCATGTGCCGGGTCCATCCTCCCTACTCAGCCCACCTCCTCCTTCCCTTTCTCACTCTCGATCACAGGGCTCTAGTCTTTCCAGCCTCTGCTGCTTCTGGAACTCCCAAGTCATTCCCTGCGGGGCCTTCACCCTCCTTGTCCTGCTGTGAGGATCGCTCCTCCTCAGACCTTTGCACTGCGGGCTCCCTCTCATCCTTCTGATTTCAGCTTAAATATACATCTGGGGAGAAATCTTGTCTGATGACTTCATCTAAAACACCCCCATGCCCTATCACAATCTCTCTCCATCCTCTTACCCCAATCTTTTCATAAGCACAACTTTTTTATTCTATAATACTGAATTAGAAGAATATATTTACAAATGTTAATCAACTATACTACAATATAAAAAAAATATACAAAGAAAATATGGAAAGAAGAGGTATGTTATAAAGCATGATAATGTAATGAATACTTATGAACCCACCAACCAATTTAAAGTCTAGAATATTAACAACACTTGATTATTTTTGCATAGCATTTATTAACTATCTAAAATTATATTATGTACTTACGTATTTATTTTCTGTCATACCTACTGGAAGGTAAAGTCTGATGCCTGCCTTTTTCATTGCTGTGTCCCAGAGCTTAGAACAGTACCTAGGAAACAAATACTCATAAATGAATGAATGGCTAACTGAGGGCGAGACAGAAAGGCCAGTGGAGCAGGGTTGTTATTGGGGGCAGTCGTGCATGGCCTGCACTGTCTCCAAGCAGAGATCCGCAAGCCCACAAGACATGACTGCTCTCTCCCCATATTTCTCTGAAATCTAGTTAATGTGTAGTTATGTAACATGAGGTGCAATGTCTAGCTAGCTGTGTAGACAAAAGCACACAGGGCGGGTGATTTTGCCATTTTGAGAGTCAGTTTCTGTCTCTGGTAAAATAGGCAGTAATAGCTACTTGCACAATGCCTGGATTAGAGCTACAAGCATTCTCACCTCCTCCACCGTGCTAACCCCTGAGAAGGGTAGGGCCATCAGGGAAAGGGCTGCTGCTGGCAGCACATAGCCTCAGACCTGGGGAGAGACAGGCAGACTCTGGGTGGGCAAAATTGTGGCAGACAGACACTCAGGCCATCCTGGAAGCGGTGGAGAACAGCTCCTGTCCCCAAATGGCCCACTGCCTGTGCTTTAAGCCTCACAGTGATGCCCAAGGCCAGGATCAGGCCCCTAGAACAATGGGATGGCCAGGCCTGGGCACTGCCTGCCTGGCAGAGGTGGGGAGTCCCTCAGAGAACATATAGGGTCTTGATGCACGAGTGGAGGATACACGGTCACTGAAGAGAAAAATGAAACATATTTTCTCTTCAGTGAATCAGGGAAAAACTAAAGTAGAGCCTGTTGTTTTTTTCCCCCCTCCAATACAAGTGCCCTGTTTAAGCCAGTTTATTCTAAAATTTTATCCAAAGGAACCAGGCCTCGGAACATTCTTCAATGCGTCCCTTTGCCTGGCAGGTTAATTAATTATTTAGTTTAACCAGCATTCACCAAGCAACAGGGCGAGGATGAGGAGGGGGCAGATGAACAGGTGCAGAGTAGAGCTCTCAGTGCTACACGGGAGGAAGGAGCAGCCAGCTCTGTGGAGGGCCAGGAGGAGTGGGCACACGCTGCTCCGTGCAGGAGGGAGCCTTCGCATTGTGCCTGGAGGAGGGTGCAGGGATGGTACAGGCCAAGCCGTGGATGGTGGGTGGAAGGCAGGAAAGGTGAGGGTATGGTGCAGCAGTGGGGAGTCGTTTCAGAGATGTGGGCTGGGGCCACACCTTGCTCACCATATCCTGAAAGCAGTGGAGCAGCATGATCAGATTTGTGCTTCGGACAATCACGGCAGTGAACGACTCTTCCTTTTGCCCCTGCAACCCTCACTCGCCCTTCAGCTAATCATAATGTCTCTGTTTCGCTTTGGGGAGTCACCCCTCCACCACTGTCAGTTCATATGGTTCCTTCTGGTTCCTGAGTGGGCCTATGATTCAGGCCTCGCCAATCAGTGTAAGTTGTCCCTCAGTACCCACGGGGGACTGGTCCTCCCACCCCCACCCTGCAGATACCAAAATCCTCAAGTCCCTTATATAAAATGGCATCGTGTTTGCATATAACCTACGGACATCCTCCCGTATACTTTAGATCATCTCTAGATTACTTATAATACCTAATACAATGTAAATGCTATGTAAGTAGCTGTAAATACGATGTAAATGCTATGTAAGTAGCTGTAAATACAATGTAAATGTGTTATGTTAAATAGTTGCTGGTGTGTGGCACATTCAAGTTTTGCTTTTTGGAACTTTCTGGAATTTTTTTTCTGAATATTTCTGATCCACAGTTGGTTGAATCTGCGAAGGTAGAACCTGCAGGCTGTATTTCGTTATTTGATTCTAAGGGATTGATTCAGAAATGGGCATACACTGCTGGTGGTCCAAGGAGACCCAGCTCTTAGGCTATCATTGGCTCTGTTGGGAAGCAATCCTCTTTCTTGAAGCAGGAAGCCTGCTGACCTGTGGCTGTGGGGCCACCAGAGGGAGATGGCCAGCTTGAGAGTGAGGCCAACACAAAGGGAAACAGAGCCAAGACAGAGAGATCAAGTCCTGATGCCGCTGCTAGCGTACCTGAATCCACCTCGGCCTGACATGAGATCTTACCGGGTGCAGGACATGTTAGAGGCTTCAGCTAGGGAGACCAGTTAGTTGGGAGACTGTGCAGTAGAACTGGGGAAGCTTGTGAGGGGCTGGCTTAGAGCAAAGGCAATAGGGCTGGAGAGAAGAATTCAAGACCTGCTCAGGCGATGGAAGCAGCAGGTCTCGGAGACATATCAGATGTGGGTGTGAGCGGATGTTGGATTCATTCTCAAGAGCACTGGGCCTTGTTTTTCTCTAGTTTAGGATGTTTCCAGCTTGAATATTGCTCCTACCATTTCAACACAACTCAGTTCTTCTACATGAAACATCTCTGCCTCTTGATCGCATTGTGTCCCCTTGATAATTCTGATTCCTACTTCAAGACTCATCGGAAGAGTTACCTCTTTCAGGAGTCCTTCCCAGGCTACCCCCACGAAAAAAGGAATCACTTTCTTCTCAGTCCCTTCTTTAAGGCTCCATCGGGGCACTCATGGCTGCCTCATAATTATCTATTGACAATTTGTCCCGCCCCTAGATTGTGAACGCCTTGAAAAGAGGGACCACAGCATGTTTATCCAGGTGTCCTCTTATCCAGTACCACACCTGATTCATAGTGCATGCTCAGAAGTTGTTTGTGGAAGCAAATGGAATGTTTGAGCTAAAAAAAGTCCCTCACATTTTATAAAATAAGGTGTAACTGGTAAAGGCAAATGTTGCAATCTTAGAGGCATATTTGTCAGGATGAGATTTTGGCTGATCTGGCTGAGGATTTCCAGAAAACAAAGTTATTTTCTCAGGCAGATTCCCTTGCAGGTGAACCGCTTTCCCGTGGTGCACGATGTATCGCGGGTGCTGACAGCTCCTACTCTTTACCTCCTCCATCTGCAAGTTCAGCTTTCCCAGGAGCAAGCACTCAGCTGCCAGCTGCCCCTGAAATGCTGACCTCCTGAGCTGTTAACACTCCTCATGCTGCCTCCACGTCCTCCCTGCCCAGCCTGAGGGTCCTGTCAGTTACCATGACAGGGTAGTCCTGTACTACAGAAACCGTCTTACAGACGGAAAGGGTGCTTGTGGCTG
Source organism: Balaenoptera ricei (assembly GCF_028023285.1). Classification (NCBI taxonomy): domain Eukaryota; kingdom Metazoa; phylum Chordata; class Mammalia; order Artiodactyla; family Balaenopteridae; genus Balaenoptera; species Balaenoptera ricei. The sequence continues at coordinate 70,463,962 of NC_082646.1, forward strand.
CTCTGTCTACTGGGGAGTGATCGTTTTATATTACTCTGGTTGCATGAGGACCCTGAAAACAAACCCCTCTGAAAACAAATGGGTCATTCTGGAGGGATTTTCCAGTTCCTGTGATCATTCATTCATTCTACAAATATTTACTGAGCATCTACTTTATGTCAAGCTTTGTGATAAGCCTGCAGCTGTGAGCAAAACAAACACAAACTCTGTGCTCATGGAGGTTGCAGCCTATTGAAAAAGAGAGATGATGAACTAGTTAAAGGTATAATCAGAAATTGTGAAAAGTCTCATGAAGGGAAAGGACAGTACCTGTGAAAATGCAGTCAGAGGTACCTGATCTTGTTGGCAGTGGGGGTGGGTGGAGGTCAGGGAAGTTTTTCCCTAGGAAGTAACAAATGAAATATGAGCGAAAATAGGTGTGGTAGTTGGCTGGGGGATGGACTGGGGGTGGGGGACATTCCAGACAGAGGGAACAGCGTGTTCAAAGACCCTGGTGTCCTGTCAAACCTTATGAAGAGCTCCATCATCCCCCCAGTCCCTCCCAGATGGTAAGTGGGGAGGGGAGGGTGAGAAAGGTGGCCTTGGAATCCAGTCTTGGCCTTGCTTGGCCCTTGGATGCAGATGCAGGACACAGAACAGGCTGCTTCATTCCTTAACATCTCAGTCCCAGTACATTTTTCCACACTCTTCTCTCTTATCATTAAGCCCCACCCCACCCCCACAAGTATTTTGCATTGGTAATGGTGAGAGAAGTGGGGTGTTAGCCCACCTCAAATGCCATTCGGCCAGTTTGAAAACTCCATTCTTTCCCCATTTCTTCTATAACAAGGTTTCAGTCAGGTTTATTCCATTATTGTAACTTGTTCAAGACCATAGTGATGATCCATTGCTTTTTCCTAATTTGGATTTAATGCTAGATATTTAATATCAAAATTTTATTTAAATAATAGACTCGTGTTTTAAAAGGCAGAGCCCACTTAAGAAACAGACCTTATATGACACCAAAAGCATCAGAGACAAAAGAAAAAATAAATTGACTTCATCAAAATGTAAAACTTTTGTGTTGTAAACAATATCATCAAGAAAATGAAAAGACAACTCACAGAATGGGGAAAAATATTTGTAAATTATATATTTGATAAGGGGCTTGTATCCAAAATATGGAAAGAACTCTCACAATTCATAATAAAAAGACAAATGATACAAATTTTAAATGAGCAAAGGATTTGAATAGACATTTCTCCAAATAAGATATAAAAATGGCCAATAAGCACATGAAAAGATGTGCAACATCATTATCATTAGGAAAATGCAAATCAAAACCACAAGGAGATATCACTTCACATCTACTAGGATGACTGTAATCAAAAAAACAATAACAAATGTTGGTGAGAGTGTGGAGAAATTGGAACACTAGAATACTGTTGGTGGGAATGTAGAATGGTGTAGCTGCTTTGAAAAACTGTCTGGCAGTTCCTCAAAATGTTAAACTTAGAGCTACCATATGACCCAGCAATTCAACTCTAAAGTATATACACAAGAAAAATGAAAACATATGTCTACATAGAAACTTATACACAAATATTCATAGCAGCATTTTTCATAATAGCTGAAAAATGGAAAAAACCCATGTCTATTACTGATGATTGGATAAAAAAATGTGTTTTATCTATGAGATGGGATGTTATTCAGCAATAAAAACGTGAAATGCTGATACATATTACAACATGGATGAACCCTGAAAGCATCATGCTAAGTGAAAGAAGCCAGTCACAAAGGACCACATATTGTACAATTCCATTTATGTATAATATCCTGAATAGGCCAATCTATAGACACAAAAAGGCTACTGGTTGCTTATAGTGAGGAGAGGGGATTGATAGGAGGGAATGAGAGTGACTGCTAAGGGGCATACAATTTCTTTTAGGAGCAAGGAAAATGTTCTAAAATTAGATTTGGTGATGGTCCTACAACCCTGTTAAAGTAGTGAAAAACATTGAATTGTACACTTTAAATGGGTGGATTGTGTAGAAAGTGAATTTATATCTCAAAAAAAGTAGGCTAATGATCCAGAGTAGCTCAACCAATATTGTCTGAGCCTGCTGTGCAAAGAAAAGTTTACTCAAATTCTGGCACAATGCATAGGTCAGGCAGAGAAAACTTCCTGAATGGAAAAGTGTAGCAATAGTAATAATAATAGTCACATTATTAACAGTAAATAACTAAAGTCGATATGATCTTTATGGTTAGGAAAGCACTTTCACGTTTATTTGAGTAAATTCTTCCACTCATTGAATCCTATGAGGGTGGCATCACTGCACACATCTGACACCTGAGGGAACTGAGGCTCAGAGAGTTTAGAAAGGGGTGAGATCATCCGGATGGTAAATGCTGGGGCTGGGATTAGAGCCCTGGTCCATCTGTCCCACATCTCACGTCCCCCCACTAAGCCTGAAAGGGCAGGGGCCTTGAGCTGTCTTGTTACAATGGTAATCCCCAGTGCCAGTCAGGGTGAATGAACGAATGAGTAGTAAACTGCTTCTCTTTGGACTCTGCCACCAGGTAATACAAAGTGTGGCTCTAGCTTCTCCTAGAAAAAGGAGACCGAGAAGCACAAGTCAGAAAGTCCACCCTGAAATGCAACAATGCAGAGTGCTGGCCAGCAGGCTGGTCTCCAGAAGTCACACTGACTTGATCCCTTTACAGGCATAGGAAACAGGCAGGAATATCTCAGAACTGCAGGCTTCACATTTCTATGGGCCTCGTTCATGGTCCTCAGCCAGCCAGTGTCCTGCTGGGATCTCCCTCAGGAGCACATGGATTACCTCAGCTCCACTCTCCAGACTCCCACCATCTTGAATTCCTGGTCAGCATTTGCACTCCAGAAAGAGGCTGTATCCCCCAAGGCTGAGGCGTTCCCATAGCCAGTCTGTGCTGTCCAGAAGATGGGATGGGATCCCACAAATAAGGTACAGTCCCCCACCACCTGGGTTGTCTCTTACTGATGGAACTTGAATGGGACAGAGAGCTTTGCCCTTCTGCCTAACTTGTTGAGTTGGCTGATGGTTGAATTTGGGTGGTCGTATTTCAGATGGTAGTAGGAGAAGTAGCAAAGATACTCTGTTTGCTGAGGTTTTCCTTTCTCCATGGACCAGATGTTTTTTTGGAAAGAGCCTTGGATTTGGAATCACACAGATCTAGCTACGAAACATTTTTTGCTATTTATCCTGGTGCCCTCTCTGAGCCCAAGTTTCTCACTTCCCCAGTGAAAATCTCACAGGACTGTAGTGAGAGAAATAACTTACCCAAAGCCCACAGCCAGTAAATGGCAGAGTTTTGATTTGATCCCAGGACTGTTGACTCCACCTCCACATGTGGTGGAATGAGATCATGGATGGGAAAGAGATGTCTAAAGTGCATGCACAAGCGCTGGCTGTGATAACCGCCGACACTTCCTCCCAGGGCTGGAAGCTAGGAGGGGTGGGAGGGAGCAGATGAGGTGTGCGTTTCCCATTGGTCAGGGTGGAGCACGTGCTCTGTGTCCTTAAGAGGATTTATGACTTGGAATTCTCCTGCTTGGCAGCCTGACCGTAGTAAAGGCTGGGCTAGGGTTCTGGGTGTAATGGAGATGCTGCCCAGATAAGCGTCTGACCAGGCACATCCTCGGCCTGGTTCCGTTAAGAGCCCTTCCATTTCACAACCGTCGCTGTGTCCAGGCCACACCAGGAAGGGATGGGATGCAAACACTGACCCTGTTCCCCACACACAACCGGTCTGGATTATTTAGGTCTAAAACACTCTCTGTTCCTTTGGCAGTTCCATCTGGAAGGCCACACAAAAGTGAATGACTTACTTTCCTTCTGTGGGCTGTTCATCAAAGGGATGGCTGCTCCTCTCCACCCAGGGATGGGAGGTTTTATGTGATTGTGGGGTTAGAAGTAAGGACCCAGACTTTGGAATTAGACTGTCCTCCATTTAATTCTGGCCTCCTGGTTATTTCTGTGTGAACTTCAATCATGCTACTTGACCTCTCTCTCTATTTCATTTTACATTTTCTGTAAAGTGAGGGCAGTGATACCTCCTTCTAGGGCTATGAGGACTCTGCCAGGCAGTGTAATTATGTGGCTGGTGCTCAGCAGGCCTCAGGGACCAGTAGGTCTTTCCTCCTTCCTGATTCTGACTCCACTAAGTTCTCTGACGTATATCAGGGAATATTTATTTAACTGTGTCTCGGACAAATCTTTGAGGGAGAAGAAGGACTGGGAACTGTCGGAGGTATTAAAAGCAAAGAGAGAAAAGAGACAGAGGGGGGTGTGATAGTAAGTGTAATAATAAGTAGTAATAGTGATAGTCATAGTGCCTCTTTTAAATGAACACTTACTATGTGCCAACACTCTGGAGTTTTACGTATATTTCTTAACTTATTCTCCCTCTTATCGTTTCCTTTAATAGATGAAGCAACAAGTTGACAAATGTCTTGATAAGCTAGTAACTGCAGTTTAAAACTTCATATCACCCCAGAGCTCTGGGGAAGCACATGAGTAGTAGAGAGGGTGCCGTCTTGGGCTGGCCTGGTCTGGAGGTTCTCCCTTCATCCCCCGACGAAGGAAGCTCAGGTTTTCCCTGGTTCTTGACCAAACCTGGGTGAGGCAAGAAGTACGAGGCCTCCTTGGCCAGAGGACCTGCCTCCTCAGATCAGAGATGAGCACCTCAAAGGCAGGGCCGCACCTGCCTGCTCCCTCCAAGCAGGGACCCACTCTGTGTGTTTAAAGGAAGCGGCAAAGACTGCAACCTGCCCTTTTCCTTTACACATTGTGGAGTCTACCCAAGGTGAAACAACACCTTTGAAAGGTGTGGAACCTGTCACTGTGGACAAAGCACAGTATTGTTCTGGAGACCTCATGCTACCCGAGACTCCACTCCTCCCCACTGCTGACACCAAGTCCAGCCAATTCCTCCTTTAAAGTCAGGCTTGTCTGGTCCCTCTGCTCCTTCCCCGTTGCCACTGCCCAGATTCGGGTGTCTGTACCTGCTCTCCTCACTTCCCCCTCACCCTGCACTGAGCCCCGTTTCCCACCCAGGAGCCAGAGAGAGCTTTCTTAAATAAAACTCTGCTCAGTTCTCTCCTCACTGCCCTCAGGACCAAGTCATCCCCTCCACAGGGCATGAGCCCTCCACAGTCCCGTCCTTGTCTCCTCAGACCCACTTCTCTTTTTCTCGCCAGGCCCCAGCTCCACCTGGCTGGTCACAGTGCCAGGAGTGACCCATGATGCCACATTCCAGAGTCACCAGGGCAGGGGAGACGGACCTGGAAGCACTTTTCATTACTCCCTCCATCATCCCCTTGCCCATACAAACACATCCATTTCACCTGGTGATGTCGCAGGCCTGGCTGCACGTGCAGTAGTTTGCACCAAGGCTCCAAGGCAGGGGGTGAGGTGGAGGGCGATGAATCTCCACCCGGTTTCTCTTCAGAGAGAGAAGGTTATGGCCTGAAGGAAGATGAAGCAAGACTTGGCAGGAGGCACAGTGGGGATCGTCCTCAGGCCTCTTGTTTTCTAGCTGCCATGTGGCCCCCAAAGCCTCCCAAGTAAGAAATGAACAGGCAACCATTGATACATAATGTCACTAATAGCTAATATAATATTTGTTAAATAAAGTACTTGTATGGTACTTTCTTCATGCCAGGCACATTGTAAGCAGCCTGTGTGAATTTATATGTTTGATGATTTATCCTCATGACAAGCCATTTACAGAAAACTGAGGCATAGAGAAATTAAGTAACTTTCTCAAAGCAACACAGCTAGTAAGTAGGAGAGCCAAGGTTTGGCTCTTGACTCTGTGCTATTAACCTCTATGCTATTTTGCCAGCTTGCTAGAGTCAAGCCTGCCACCTGCCTACGGGAATGTCGTCCTCCTGTGGCCCCTCACTCACTGGTGCTTGAGAAGTGTCTATAGAACATCTAGCCCCAGGTGTGCCCGCTTGGCCTTATCTCACTATGCTGTCATTTAATATTTCATCACAGTGAGGCCTCATCTTACTTCTCAGGCGGGTTTTATTACTCCCATGCCGTGGGTGAGCAAACTAAACTCAGAAGATTACCGCAAGGCTACACATCCACAGGATTGCCAGGATTTGAAATTGAGCCTGTCTATCCATAGTCTATCTTCTCCCACTCCTCTAAAACAAGCCTGGGGCAAGCAGACATTCTACCCATGCCACGTGGGGCATGTTGATCTGAAGTGCCGCTGAGGCACGCAGGCTACAAAGCCTGGCTTGTGGCTCCAGAGAGAGCGTGGAGCTGGAGATGTGTTTGTAGTCGACAGAAGAGGAAGTAAAGGAGAGGTCAGGAACTGAAAGGAACAAAAGACAAGCCTTGGGGAAGGTCTGTTTAAAGAGGATAAAGGGGATGAGATACAGTATAGATGAGCAAGCAGGGAGGAGAGAGAAAAGTGACAGTAAGAGCAAAAGAACCAAAATGCTCCTATTTGTGTATCATTTTATAGTTCACAGTGAGTCTTCGTGTTCCTTATCTCTTATCATATAAACACACACGTGCACACACCTACACACACATCCAAAAACCACTACAGAGTCCAGTGTTGGAAGCAACCTAAGTACTGTTATTACTGCCAGTTTACACATATGAAAACTCAAAGAGGGTAAGGGATGTGCCCAAGGTATAACAGCTAATAAACAACAGAACTGGTATGGGAACCTCTGTATCCCATAGACCCAGCTTCCACTGTCTCGGATGCCACAGAAGTAGAGGAATCAGGGAGGGGGCTGCAGTGCCAGTCTGGCCCATAGAAGTCTTGTAGGAACAGCATGGGAGTGGGCATCCAAACTGAGGCATGGTGAGGGGTGGTACGGAGTTGAGGGGTGGGTAGTGTGGAAGTAGAAGAGTCTGGACTAGACCCTTGTTGGAGAAATTGGTGAGTAGGGAAAGGAGAACCAGGAAGCCTTGGGAGGGGGTTGTGCCCTCTGCCCGTTTCTTCCTTCCTGCCCTCTCTCTACCTGGTGTCTTTCTCTGCCCTGCCCCCCATCCCTGCTGTCTGCCCGCCCAGGCCTCTTTCCCTGCCCGCTGCCTCTCCCTGTCTTTTCCCCTCAGTTCGTCTCTCTGTCTCCATCTCTCTCCCCTATTTTCCATGAGTTCTCCTCTGTTGCCAGGGCCCATCCTGTGTCCTTCTGTCTCCATTCCTTTCCTCTCTTTTTCCTCTTCCCCTGCTCAACTACCTACAGCTGGAAATCTCAGACACGTTTAGTATTACGTTTACGTATTGAATCAGGTTTAATGCTACTTGTTGTTAATTTAAAAAGCAGGAGATCTGAAATGTTTTTCCCTTTCTTTCTAAAAAAGAAAAACTCTCTCCAAAAGGGAGGCGCCTTTAAAATATCCTCCTCGATGAAACTCTTATGGGCAAAGCAGTGCCCTCGAGACAAAGAAAGCAGGCTCCTTATCTCTCTGTGAAGGTGCCAGGGAGAGAAGAGAAGTTCTGGATGAGCAGGGGAGGGAGGCTCCTTCCCCACTTTTGCTCTGAGCGACGCAGGCACTCACGGGCTCTTCCCTGTGATGAGATCATCCAGCATGCCTCGCAAGGTGCTAAAAGATAATTGTCCTCAATGAAGACATACAAATAAATCATTCTGCCTGGCAGAGAAAATTTGAGTGTGTCTGCAAAACGTGCAGGCAAAGGATCGCTCCAGCTCCTGTGCTCTGAGGACAACCGTGCCTGACCCGCCCCATGTGGACGGGGCCAGGAGCCCTGCTGCACACACAGGGGGGTGTAGCAGACACCACCTGCTCCATGGGGAATTGTTCAGGGCAGTGCTGTCATGGGGATACCTCAACCTTTCCTTCATCCTGTACCCTGAGGGCTACGACGCCATACAGTCAGTAATAGTGGCTTTCAATGGCTGTGATTTTGCTGCCCTTCGGGCCACCTACACCCCAGTTAGAGGGCATCTTAGAACCCCTGTAGGGTTTCGCCGTGAACTCATGCATCCAGTGACAGAGCAGCCTCGTGGGCTTCCGAACCCTTGGAGGGAGGAATGAGCACCGCCCTCTCCCCTGCAATCACTGCTATAGCGTGCCTTTTTACTGGCTTCTATCTGAAGTCCTTAAATCATCTTTACTGATATTAAGTAATGAGTTAGTCACTTTCTTGACACAGTTGACAGAGAGATAAGAGGTTTCCCATCACCTAATAGGAAAACAAATGCCTAAGTTTGACTTTGAATTTATTTCCTAAGACCAGATTCTTTCATCAGTGAATCATTTTGCTGACTTCTTTCCAAAAGACCTGAGACAATGGTTGGCTCTTTGGGGTGTGCTCACAGAAGGTGGCATTGCTGGTTGCTCTCCAGGCCACTCACAGGACAGAGAAGGGAGACAGGCACCCATACCCAGCTCAGCTCAAGGCTGCGAGCTCTAAAAGGAGGAAGGAATGGCTGAGTTACAGAGCCAGGGGTCATACTCTAAATGTGGGAGGCCATGGAGAAAGAGGAGAAGGAGGTGAAAGAAGAAAGGAGAAAGAAGAGGATCAGAGAGAGGAATAATATTCTCACCCTTTCCTGGATGTCTGCTTCTAGGTGTGCTCTCTTAAAGATGTCCCGGCTATATATAGCCTTACATTGAAAGATGCAACACAGATGTGGCATGCACCTGGGAAGACTTGCTTAGTCCTGGGTCTGAGTCTACTGGTCCTGCCAATCTGTCCACAATATTTTCATTTCTGTCTCAGAATTGTTCTTAGTTGGGATTCCCCTAGAAGGAGACCCTGAGGCAGCATCCTGAAGCTAAGAGAGTTTAACAAGGAAGGGAAGGCAGCCAATAAAGGTGTGGCAACTGGAGCTTCATCCCTCTGGGGGAAGCAACTCTGGGAGCCAGTGTAGAATATGCACTTTGGAGTTATCCCACCAAAGGAGCAAGGGAAATGAGTTCTTTAGTCGCTGACTCCTATCAGTCATTGGCTGGGTGCTGCTCCTGGGGGAAAGGGAGGGTGTTAATTCCTAGCACCTGACCTGCTCCAGGTGTGCTCAGCAGCTGGAAAAAGCCCCCAGGCATGGGGCCAGGAGTCGCAGTTGGAAGTAGGCTGGCATGTACGGAGATGGAAAGAGTAGAAGCATATAGGTGGGACATCAACAGCCTTTGCCAATGTGACTGCAGCATATGAATGGCCCAAAGCTGGGCATAGGGTCCCCAGTCCTGCCAGAAGGACTGAGAGCACAGAGCATTTTGTCCATTAGATGCAACCATTTTGAGCTTTTAATCAGGGCTCACAAATGTCTTTGGTCTTGAGGGTCTCCTCAAGCATAACTGAGGCACAAGTAGGAAAAACGAAGAAAAAGTAGAAAAAGAGACTAGAAGAAGAGAATAGGGAGGACAAAGAGAGAAAGAAAAGCAAAAAATATGTAATCCACAGAAAAGTAAGCATGAAATATATATCAGCAAAACTCCCAAGAGACATGGAGTGGGCCACACAGGAGATGCAGCTGGTAGATATTTGGGAAGGTGACTCAAGAAACAACTGTGAAGAGAGAGATTTCTGAGGAGATGGTGAAAGGATTCTAGGCAGCCTTCAGCCCAGGACATGTCTCTTTCTTTTTCTGGCTAAATCCAAGAAGATCTCTTAAGGTCTATTTTAAAGCGAGAACTACACCTCCTGTACATCCATGGTGAGACGTTTAGCAATTAAGATCAGAAATTGTTAGAGAATCACAATAGTCCATGTGGCTGAGAAGCCTGGGCAGCAGCATTTCAGCTCAGAACGTCCAGTGTGACTCAGATTAGCAGTGCCTTCCAGGGACTCAGATCATTGTGGGTCCCCGATGTGTATCAATAGCGTATAATCACAAAGAGGGGTCTGGGCAGGTCAGCATTGTTACTACCACCAGTTTTTCCTTATTTGAGGACCCTGGGGAGTTGGATTTGGTAGCATAAAATGATATAAAATGGAACTCTTCCTGTTGATTCAAAATTTTGGCACGGTGAGAAGTATCCCCATACTCTAGAGAGAGGGGCTAAACATATCTGTTCAGGACTTGTCAAGGGTTAACAAAAATAAGTCAGCAACCATTAACCCAGCTGGGCTTATATAGAAAACAAGAGATTTGAAAGGACCTCTCTGGAGAGTCACTGAGGTAAGGAGTTGTCAGCTTAGCTGGAGAGCTGTGATGTTTCTCTTCCCTTTCCCATCACTCCCAAACCAAGTGAAGGGAAACTGATGAAACTGAGATTGTAAAAAAGAGGGCTAGTATCTCACAGTCCTGATGAGCTGCAGAAATTGTGGGTCTATCTTGAGAGGGTGCATTGGGAGAAAGTGACGGTTGTTCCCCTGGAGTTTGGAGGTATGTTTGAACATGGACACTGGTACCCACTCCTAACCTTACCTCCTACTAAATTTGGAAGGCAAGAGGGTGGCTGAAGTCATCCACTAAGGCAGGATAAAAAAGAGTGAGCAAAAAGACCAGCTTTAGTGTGAAAAGAAAGCATGATTTTCCTTTGGGATAAACATGCACTGGGGAAGATAATTAGGCTTGAGATCCATTGGGACTCTGTCAGAGAGGATCGCCTACCAGTTAAGAGGTGACAGGAAAAGGCTGCACAGCGGGTTGTTGGGGGAAGTTGCTAAGAGTGTTGCAGGATGTTGACCAGACAGTGCAGCCCCCCCAGTTGGAGAACCTGCAGTGGAGCCAGTCTTTGAACACTTAAGGTTCCCAGAAGCTGTCAACACTCAAGAGAAAAGCACCTGCAGGACAGATAAGGCTACAGACACTCTCTTCTCCAACCCTGGAGGAATCTACAGCAGGAAGTGGGAAGGAAATGAAGAAAGAGTGAAGGAACACAGCAGTCCTCACCTCCCCGTTGATGATCCCCAAGCCACACGTCCAGCCTGGGCTTAGAGGAAGGAGAGTAGGAGTGAGACACCTGGAATTGGGAGTGTTTCAAGCTTTTTTTTTGTTTTTGTTTTAACCAATTAATCATTTTGGGTTTTATTATTTATTTTGTTTTTTTCTTTAAATTCTTTCTCTATCCATTGCATTTTCCCCCCAGTCTTCACTTCCTCTTTATTCAGAATAAGTTCCCATCTGTGTTCTGGAAGAAGCTTCTTCACCCTTGTTTATTTATTTATTTATAAAAATTGAGGTATAGTTGATGTACAATATTATATGTTTCTGGTGTACAACATAGTGATTCACAATTTTTAAAGGTTGTATTCCTTTAAAGGTTGTATTCCTTTATAGTTATTATAAAATATTGGCTATATTCCCTGTGCTGTATAATATATATTTGTAGCTTCTTTATTTTATACGTAGTAGTTTGTACCTCTTAACCCCCTACCCCTATATTGCTCCTCCCCCTTCCCTCTCCCCGCTGGTAATCACTAATTTGCTCTCTATATCTGTGAATCTGTTTCTTTTCTGTGATATTCACTAGTTTATTTTTTAGATTCCACATATAAGTGATATCATACAGTATTTGTCTTTCTCTGTCTGACTTATTTCACTCAGCATAATACCCTCCAAGTCCATCCATGTTGTTGCAAATTTCAAAATTACATTCTTTTTTATGACTGAGTAGTATTCCATTATATATATATATATATATATATATATATATACACACACACACACACACACACACACACACACACACATACACACACACACACACACCCCCCACATCGTCTTTATCCATTCATCTGTTGATAGACACTTAGGTAGCTTCCATATCTTGGCAATTATAAATAATGCTGCTATGAACATTGGGGTGCATGTATCTTTTCAAATGATTGTTTTCATTTTTTTTTTTTCAAATACCCAGGAGTGGAATTGCTGGGTCATATGGTAGTTCTGTTTTAAGTTTTTTGAGAAACCATCACAATGTTTTCCTAGTGGCTACACCAATTTACATTCCCACCAACAGTGTATGAGGGTTCCCTTTCCTCCACCTTCTCCCCAACATTTGTTATTTATGGTCTTTTTGATAATAGCCATTCGGACAGGTGTGAGGTGATATCTCATTGTGGTTTTAATTTGCATTTCTCTGATGATTAATGATGTTGAGCATCTTTTCATGTGCCTGTTGCTCATCTGTATGTCCTCTTTGGAAAAATGTCTATTCAGGTTTTCTGCTCATTTTTTAATCAGGTTGTTTGTTTTTTTGATATTGAGTTGTATGAGCTGTTTATATATTTTGGATATTAACCCCTTACAGTTATAACATTTGAATGCTTCAAGTTTTAAATTGGACTGAACCCTTTAAATACACAAAAGTGACCAGAAAGCCATGAAAGGAAGGCACTGCAGCTGAAGGTAGTGATAAGAGAAAAACTAACCTGTTTTCTATTTGTGCAACCATTGAATTCATCCCATTCAATAAACTGGTTTACAGAAGTTAACACCAGATGTATACCATTGTTACACTTTATTTATCATTGGTGTGTGCACATGCATATGTGTGTGTGTGTCTAGGGGCGTGCGTGTGTTTATAAACACCGTGCATAGCTCATCCCATAGTGTGGGTTTATTTGTTAGCAACAAATAGTTTTGCTGTCTTTAATTTCTGGTTCTCGGTAAAGAATCCCTCTAGGCATCATTAAGGAGGCGGATCTCAGCCAGGTGAACCCAATCAATATTACAGTCCCTGTTTGGGAGCCTCAAGTGGGCAGAGTAGGTTCAGAGTGGTCCTGAATGAGCTGCTGGGTAGGTGTGGGGGAAAGTTGTGTCTTTTTGGTGTCCATGAGACGAGAGGCAAAAGGGGTCTCCTGCAGCAGCTTTGGTTGACTTAGGTTCCTACTGGGGAAGAAAAAGCCCATATCTTTACTTTGACTCCTTGATTAATCAAAGTCAAAGAATTTGGATTTTGCAGGAATCCAAGTGAACTTGTTCCCCCTGAATACTGACCTCGTCTGGTCTCCCTACCCCATTCCCATTTTGTCCTTGGGGAACCAACCTTTCTTCTGTCTGGAGCAGTAGTTCTCATATTAGAATCATTAATTTTTCATGGGTATTTAAAAAAATATACCAATGCCAAAGTCTTAGCCCCAACCAAGACTAGAGGTAGGGTCTGGGCACTAGTATTGAATATTATTTTAGAAGCTCCTCTGGTGATTCTTGTGTACAGTTAAGGTCTAGAAGATTGAGGAGGATATTCAGCAGAGGCTGAGTGTGTCCAGTTATTAGATAGGGGAGGCGAAGTTCCGTGGAGAGCATGGCTCCAGGCTGACACTGGTGGGCCTGGCCATGTGAAGTGGAGAAGTTCATTCATTCATTCATCAGATATTAATTGACTATCTACTATGTACCCCGTGCTGTGGATACAGCAGGGAACAAAACAGACAAAATCTGGCTCCCTCATGGAGCTTACATTCTACTAGAGAGAGCTTTTCTGATTGGGAAACAGGTGAGACCCAGGGAAGGCCCTCTCTGGCTCTCAGGTGAGTGATGTTGGGAAGCAGCATCAGAGTGCTAACAGGCTGCCTGGTTCTATACACACTTTCACAGCTGATTGTACCCTCACACAGCTGATCACATCAGGCTGGTGATCATCTTGTGTCCAGGCTGATGGGGTCTCAAAGGCTCTGAGTGGTAAGAGAGTCTGTGACATGGCATTCAAACTCAGTATGTTCTCTTCCAGCTTCAGTGCACTGACCCAGAGCAGCAAAGGGAAGACATGTGTGGAGCAGGTACTAACAGCTATGTGCATTGGCATGATCCCACTGTTGTGGGGTGATGTTTCCGATGGTGATGTTGAGTGTCTCCATTTTTAGTTTAATTTAGTATCTCACATGAGGAGTCTGAGGCAGAGACAGCCTTTGAACTTGAATCTTCCATTCCCTAGTCTAGGCAGGGTCCTCTCCTGACTCTCACTATGGCAATAGTTAAGCTGACCTTCTTGACACCAGAGGAAAGAGATTCTAGGAACCTGCTTTGTGTCCTTCGTTGCCCCAGGCTTAATGCCTTGACAAATCCCTTCTACTTGTCTTCCTCAGGATGAGTGGCTAATGCTGTGTTTTGAGAGGCTAGGATCAGAGGCAACTTTGACCCAGAGGCCAAGGCTAATTGCTCTCATCACCACCCCGATCTGTGAATTGTGCTTCTGCTGGGAAGCATAATTAGAGCCTTTGAAGACTTGGAGGGCTGATGAAAGCTGGGCTAAGTGCCGAGCAGATAGCATCAATGTGGGGCAGCAGCGTCTTCACAGCTCAGCCCTGCCCATGAGTCTTGAAAGTGTGGACCGAGAAAATGGAGGGGCAGCCTGGCTTTGGTGTGCTGTCATGGCCACTTGGTCCTGGCGCGGGAGAGCCTTTAGGTTTGCTTCTGCCCTATTTGCAGGGAGGCCCATTGCTGGGTGATCCCATTCTCATTTCCTGAGTCCTTTCTACCCAGCCACTTCCCCCACTCCATCCTCTTTCCCTCCTTTCTCCTTTTCCCTGGGTTCAGCTCATACCTAGAGCCTGGGCAGCATCTGCACCTTTGGTGACCAAGAGGTGGCTGAACCCCCAGACTGCTCTGCCCAGCACCTGGGAGCACAGACTCTACCCACCTCAGACCCTTTCAAACTCTCCCTTGGGTCCCGAATACTAGCTGGGGACAGGAAGAGTTGTGTGGGAAAGGGAGCATCATTACAGTTTTCAAGGATCAGTGAGAAATATGTGAATGCAAAACTGTACCAAAAACTGAACAGATGTCTTTTTATACCATTGCTTTAAGCTCTTGGACGGTTGTCTTTTATTGATTACTTACTGTGTGCCAGGCAATGTGCTAGGTGCTGCCCATGTATTATCTCATTGAATCCTCACAACAGGCCTATAAGATAGGTCTTATTTTCCCATTTTACACTTGAGAAAACTGGGGCATAGAAATTTTAACTTTCACAAGATCATACCACTGGCAGGTGCTGGATTCTCCAAAGCCCGAGTGTCTGGACTAAGTGGCCTGGGGGCTGGAGAAACTGTCCTGATGGAGAGACTCAGGAATCCAAACCCAAGTGGTTTCATCAGCCCCGAGGATAACAGAAGGAATATGGTGGCAAACAGACAGTTTCCAAATCCAGCCTGAGCAGTGAGTAGGGACAGATCTAACCGTGTGAGCCAGGGGTATGCAAATGGAGCAGTTGGCAAGGAGATGGGAAAGAGAGTTCAGCCTGGAGGAGGAGGATTCAGAATCTAGGTCAGGAACTGGGGCCTTGGCCAGTGGCTGAGATGCAGAGCAGGGCCCCTGGCCTATGGAGGAGGAGTGGCCCTACATGGAAATTAAGGAGAGGAAATGTAGGCAGAGGCACAGTCTTGGAAGCAGGCGCACACAGGAAGGGGAGTGGGTGGGTGTGGTGTGTTAGGGTATGGAGGGATCCACAGATGCCCAGAATGCTCTCTAGTACGCTGCTTCCTGCGTCTAGCTGACAGAAAAGGAGACCTGGAGCAGGGGGCACGAGAGTTGCTCTTACCTGGCAGACCCCCATCCAAAGCTGAGTTACCAACTGTATCCTAAGCCCTGTATGTTGGAGGGGCTGAGGCCACTGATAAACGTCCTGCTTCACTTTGGACAAGCTCATGACCTGGGGTAGCATGGGGCTGCCCAGCTTGAGAAGCTGGGGAGGGCAGGTCTGGGACAATGAGCAGGTTTTTGCCCACTAAGATCCCCAAAGAAGGTACCTTGAAATTCTACCTCATTCCTATCTAAATGGTGAAGTCCCTCTGTTCCTGGCAGATCAGAAAGCAAGATGAGAAACAACCTAAATACAGCCCAGACTATCTTAGTTGACACAGAGATTTTTAAATTCATATTGTTTTATTGCCTGAAAATTATAGATTATTTTATGGGAGGAGTGGCTGGTAACCCAAGTGGGCTCAGCATAAAAGAAAATAATAACTAATAGATATCAAGCAGTTACTATATGTCAAACATAATAAAACTCCACGAACTAGGTACTATCATTTTTCCTTTCTACTCAGGAGGAAATTGAGGCTCAGAAAATTAATAATTAGGTCAAAATCATATAGGCCATGAGTACGAATTCCAGAACTTGAACCCAGGCATTAGTCTACACTCATAACCACTGTGTAATGCTATCATTCTGTGGAAGCTGCAACCCCCAGGGTAGGGTCTCATATATAGTAGGTCACAGGAATTATATACTGAATGAATGAATCAGTGAATAGATGGATGAATGTACCCTCAAAATATATTATCCAGACCCTGAGACCCAGGCAGGTCTAGAGGGGGATAGAGTTAAAATGAAAACTGGGTGTAGGGTCCCCTCATCACATCAGAATTCACTGGGAGGATGTCCCAAGATGAGGCCATAGTTCACACATCTATCAGCTCCCAGTGAAATGAGGACCCCCGGCCACTCTATGTCCTTTATGTTTCTTGCATGTGATTCTCCTTGGAGAACATGGGCCTGGTCATTCTCAGAAACAGCAGTGTTATCTTCGTGATGTTTCAAGTCTTGTTTTCAACGTTGTATGTTGTCAAATATGAATGCTAAAACTGGAAGCCTCTACCTGAGTCTTAGAAGCAAGTTTCTGGTTCCAGAATAGGCAAAGCAAAGGAACAACCGCCTGGATAAACTTGAGCCTGAGGGATCCTTTCTCTTCCTGGAAGTGAGATTCTGTGCTCAGACACAGCATTGCAGGAATGGTCAGCATCTGGGCCATGGGAGATAAAGAGCAATGAGGATTCAGGTAGTGGCTGAACCCTAGAGAGGCAGGAAATCAGGACCCAGTCATCAGAAGGGGGTGGGTGAGTACATGCGGGGTCTGGGATTTAGGGTGGGGGTGGAGTACCAGGTAGTGTAATTGATCTAAGGCTTTGGGAGGGAAGCACATGAAGCTCAGTCTTGTGGACTGCTACCACATGGCAGCCAAAGGAGAGAGAAGTGCTTTGAGGCAGTGTGGTATCATGATTAAGTATATTTGGTTTTTGCCCCATTCCTTGCACAGAGCTCCTAAAACCCTTGGAATTTCCTAAGTCTGAGAGCAATCAAGGTGTCTTTGTTATGTTAATAAGGCAACTTTTGGAAAGCGCCTAAGGATGGGGCTGGTTGCCAAGAGAACCAACCAAGTGATGGAAGAGTTGGATCTTCCACCCCCTGATGTCCTGGTAGTAAAGAGGGGCTGGAAGTTGAATCAATCACCATTGGTCAATAATTTAATCAGTCATGCCTATGTAATGAAGCATCTGTAAAAACCCAAAAGGACTGAGTTGGGAGAGCTTCCAGGTTGTTGAACACATGTTCATTTCTGGAGAGTGGTGCACTCAGAGAGCATGGAAACTTTATACCACTTTACCCACATACCTTGCCCTAAGCATCTCTTCCATCTGGCTATTCCTGAGTTATATCCTTTTAAAATAAACTGGTAGTTCTGTGAGCCACTCTAGAAAATTAATGGAACCCAAGAAGGATGTCGTTGGAACCTCCAATATATAGCTGGTTGGTCAGAAGCACAGGTGAAACCTGGACTTGTGACTGGCATGTGAAGTGGCAAGGGAGGCTGGTAGTCTTGTAGGACTGAGCCCTTAACCTGTAGAATCTGATGCTATCTCTAGGTAGATAGTGTCAGAATTGAGTTAATTGCTTGGTGGTATGGGAAAAAAACCACACATCGGAATTGGTGTCAGAATTGGAGGCAGGTATGCGTGATGTCAGGAAGAGAAGAGAGGTACTCAGGATGGGGTCAGAGTATCACCAAGTCACAGGATCTTGGACAAGGAGGCCAAGGCCAGTAACCCATGTCTTGTCTGGGTTAGGATTCTACATGACTTGGACCTGCAGGAGGAAGATGAAGGGACCCAGCTGCCTATTGCTGGGGTATCCTGAGGCTGCATGGGAGGAGGAGGGTTCGCCCTCTCTTATGTTCCCCTCACCACTCTTGACTCACTCACTTTGGAGCACGTGCTCGGCCAGCTCATGCTTCAGAAACGTAGTATTCTTGATTGTTGCTTGTGCCAGGACAGCTGTGGGATATTGCCTCTTGCTAGCTCTCTGCTGGCCTTGGGTCTCTTCTCTCTGTGGACTGAGAGACACATAATATTCTCTCTGTGGACTGTGGGACACATGATGGCACCGGAGAGGAGGTTTACTCCTCTTTAATTGGGAAGGGTCAGTTCCTTTTTGGAGTTGGAGCCAAAGATGGCTTCCACCATTATACAGAACATGGCCCCTAACCCTTCCTCTGCAGGCTCCAGAGAGCCCTCAATGCCCAGAGCTGGCAACCCAGCTCCTTTCTTTTTAATAACTTTCCGGGAATTCCCTGGCGGTCCAGTGGTAAGGACTCGGCACTTTCACTGTGGTGGCCTGGGTTCAATCCCTGGTGGGGGAACTAAGATCCCGCAAGCCACACTGTGCAGCCAAAACTCACACACACACACACACACACACACACACACACACACACACACACACACACACACACACACACACACACACACGCTTTCCATCTAGCACTGTGTGGGGCACACCTGCCTTGCCCACTTGCTTTAGTCCGGGCTGCGTCAGAGGCAAGGTCACTTTTTTGGCTGCGCTCTCTACCTTACAGTCTCTGCCCAGTCTGGGTCTACTCCCTTCCCCTCCTCCCCCTGTTGTCAAGGACCCAGAATGCTTCAAGTTCAGTGCAGAATGGTAAGTATCAGAGAAAATCACAAGCCCCTCCAGGTGTCTCAGAGGCAGACCTTTCGGGATCATCCTTCCTTCCCTTCTTTCACTCTTTTATGCTGAATGGAGGCTCTTGGTTTCTTTGCAACTTATGCAGCACTGGATTATTTGTTTGGAAACATAACATCTGGTCACACCTTTTCTTCCCACTCTCTCTTCCACCTCCCTTTCCTCTTTCTCTTCTTGGTGTCCAGATCACCCACACAAGTCTCCTCTCTAGGTTGGGCAAGGCAAAATGCAGGCCAGACAACTGTGAGAGTAAAACCTACAACAAGGAGCTAAAGAATTTGCAAGCCCGGGATTCTTTGTTTTGTTTTGTTTTACAACTAATCACCCTATGACTTAATTAACTGATTTGCTAACACCCGGTACAATCAGCATGGTTAATTATAGATGGTGCTATTCAGGTCAGAACACATGCAGGTAAGCAAGGTATTGGGGCAGTTGCTCTACCTGGGATCTGTTCCTGATTCCAAATCCTAGGATTAGTTTCTTAGGATTCCTATTGGGCACTAATTCCTGGCACAGTTTTGGCAGGGGGTGGTCCTTTCCTCTTTCTGAGAGTCACTTTCTAACCTCAGAGGTGTCCAGTGGCATTGATGGGATCCAAAGTGCTTAGAAGAAGGTGTAATACATTCTGTGACTCTAAGGGGTCTTAACCCCATTGGCTCCATAACTCAATAGCAAAATGCCTCTGTAGTGGGAGAGTGGGGACCTTGTAAGTCCTTCCTATTTTTGGCTTGGACTTTCATCAGGCGGATGTGGTTAAAGAACATATGCAGCTTGGGCCACAATGCCTAGACACAGACCTTGCATTGGCGCCCTCAGTGGCCTGGGCAGGACAGATGCCTGGCTTGTCTCAGTACAAAGAGACTCCTGGCTACCTGCTAGTCAGCCTGATTCTGGCTTGACCCACTTTTGAAGACTGTCCCTGTCTCTGTCTCTCTCTGTCTCTCCCTCTCTCTCTGTCTTTCTCTGTCTCTCTCACACACACACACACACCCTAGGCTACTTGTTCACATCACCAGAACCACACTCCTCACAAATATTTTCTTTCTTCACAGCTGATAAAGAAGATTGAGAAAAAACTTCTAAATATTTTTCTCTTCTCACATTTCCTCCTCCCCGCCTCCCGCACCCTCACATTCTTTTTTTCCAACTCTCTCTCTCTCTCTCCCTGCCTAGTTTGAAAGCAGTAGCAGAGAGATGAAATTGTATCATGTGTCCGGAAGGAGAGCCAAGATGTTTGTGGACAGTCCATGCTCCCTCTAGAATTCCTCCCCCTTCTACAGCTATGCAACTCCACCCAGCCCTCAAGAGCCCCTGGGAGTCCCCTCCAGACAGCACCTCCCGTCTCCAATTCCCTTCCACCCCAGGCTGCTATGATAGCACTGTGCACATGTACCTATGGAAAAAATAGATCACTTTAGGTTACAATTATTTACAAGTGTTGTGAGAGCTCCTCAAAAGAGGGTCATTGAATTTGTAGGTCAGAGTGGAAATCTGCTAGGATGACAGATAGATTGGGAGTGGGTGGGGAGGGAATTAGGGCAAGGGAGGAAGGAAGGCTGTCAGAGTGCAATGACTGGACAGTTGGGGTTGGGGAGTGTGCTTCTGGCCTGGGGGCTCAACCCCACTCCCTCTTGGGAAGGATGGGTGTAGAGAGTTCCCACTGCTTCAAGGATTCCCAGGGACTGCTGGATTTGCCCACTAAGTTCTGAGCCCCAGGAGTGGCCACCCTTGATCTGGGCTTTCTTACATGCTCCTGCAATCCCCAGGTGTCCCTGGCCTGGGGGCCACCTCCTCTGCCACCAACTCTCTGTCAAGACCCGCTCTCTGTCAAGACCCGCTTCCCCTCACCAAGGCTGACTGCTCAGGACCAAAGAGTTTTCTCTTTGTCTAGCAGGTACCAAGCACAGAGCCAAGGTAAGGTCTTACCCCTTCTAGGTACCCATCTGCCTTGTGATAGAAGCTCCATGGAGACATAATGCCCTAATGTAAAGGCTTAGCTCAGTGGGAAAATTCCAGATTTGGAATCCACAGACATTTACAGAATACCTACCCTAATCTGAGGCCTGGACTGAGAACTGCCCCAACCATTATTCTGTTTGATACAGCAAACCATGGTAAGTCTAATTGTCCCCATTTTAAGATGGAGAAGCCAAAACTCAAACACAAATTAAATGAATCACCCAAGGATACAAAACTGGCAAGTGGGAGAGACAGGATTAAAGCTTGTCTCTGTCAGACTCCAAGTCAGAAGTTCTCATTGCTTCCCCTACCCACATAGCAGCCGTGGCTCTCTCCCCAAGCCTGCACCATGCCCCAGCTTCCTGCCACCATCTGCCCATGAGTGGGACACCCTCAAGTGATGGGGCCTAGGGCTTTTGATTTAACTTCAGCAAAAGTAGATGGACCACCCACTACATTCTGGTCTCCTTTCTCTCTCATGCTTTGCCTTATGTGATGCTATGGCATGCCTGTGATAGACCCATTCTACCTGGGATTTCCAAACTGGATATGCGGTGGTGGCCAGAGGGCACGTAATGCCACAGAAGAGCCATCTTATGTTTTCCTAGCCAGTCAATTTTATTTAAATATTGTTTTATACAAATTATATACATATATATTGTTATATACATCTTTTATATATACATTAATATTTGTATTATAAATATGTTTATAATATATAACAATATATTATGTTATTATTTTGATATATATTATTATATAATTATACATAATATATAATTATATACTATACTACATAGTATATTATAATAAACAATCTATATTATAAATATATATGTTATAAATTTACATACAAATTTAAATAAACATATTTATCAAAACAAATATACAGTGAAATAGACAAATAAATTTGACTGTGGTAGGCAAAATTCTAAGATGTCCCCGAGATTTCCTGACCTTGGTGTATGTGTTCTGAATAATCCCCAAAACTGTGAATATGAAAAATTTTCCTCCTGGGTTTGGGTTATGTTATATGACCAGTTGACCTTAAGGAGATTATCTGGATGGGCCTGATATAATCACTTGAACCCTTTAAAAGCAAAGCATTTTCTCTGGCTGGTTGTAGAAGGGGAAGTCAGAGAGATTCAAAGCATGAGAGGGATTCAATGTGTGGGGAGGGTCTTCATTGCTGAGGTGGAGGGGGCCACATGGCGAGGAGCCAAGAGTGGTCTCTAGCAGCTAAAAGCAGTCGCTGTTCTATAGCTAGCAAGACAGCAGGGACCTCAGTTCTACAACCACAAGGAACTGAATTCTGTCGTCAACAGGGGGAGCTGGGGAATATATCTTTCCCCAGTTACGTCTCTGAATGAGGACACAGCCAGCTGGCACCTTCATTTCATTATGAGACTCTGAGCAGAGAAGCTGCTAAAACATGCAAGCTTCCTGACCAGCGGAAACTGTGAGATAAAAAATTTGTGTTGTTTTAAGCCACTGAATTTCTGGTCATTTGTTATACAACAACAGAAAGCTAAATACACTGACCTTTTAGAATAAAAAATATTTCATATTAATTTTTGGCTTGCTGACCCTTGCTGGGTCAGCTATTTGGGCCTATGTTTCATGGCCCTGTTGGGCTCGCTGTTTATGCCGCCTACAGAAAGAAACTTTAGAAGGAAAGCTTGAAACAGCCTGGCTTATAGGTGTGCATTTTTAAACAAATGTTTATTGAATGTCTGCTGCACCCTGCAGCCTCCTCCCTTCTCTTCCCACTCCTGCCTCCATCCTGCACTGCAAGGGGTGTCCCCTGAATGCATATGGATACCCTACCCACACATCCTAGCTTCATGCAATGCCCCCTGCAAACATCTGTCGCTCAGGGATGTACACCGCAACAGCATCGTCCATTCTTAGGAAGATGGACCCAGGCAACAGGCACACACAAGTCTGGAAGTGGGCTCTGCATTATATGGCAGGGAATTCCAAGTTCTGGGTACTTGGAGAATGCTCTAGAATGGGATTGATGGGCCCTGGGAGGGTACATCCCTTTGGCCCTGCAGCCTTCTTGTCTTGTTGGGAGGGGCGCAGCCAGAGAGGGGTAGGGTATGGCCCTCTAAACTGCAAGGTGCAGGGCAGGAGCCCCTCTTACCTGGATCTTGTAAGGGTGCTACTATTTAAAAATGAGAATTAGCTGGCACTTTCTACACTGCTGCCTCTCATATGCTTTTCAAAAAATTTATACTTAAAAATTTTTTTAACATTCTACTCTCAAAATAATTTCAAATTTATGGAAAAGATGCGAAAAGAGTTCAATGAATTCCTTTTTGCTTTCTCTATATATACATACATAGATATATACCTACAATAACTTTTGCTGAAACATTTGAGAATAAGTTGCAGACGCCATGACCCTTTACTTCTAAATACTTTTCAGTGTACATTTTCTATGAACAAGGACACTCTCTTAACCACAGCACGATGATCAAACTCAGGAAATTTAACATGGAGACAATATGATTTTATGTCCATATTCAGATTTTGCCAAATGTCCCAGTAACGTCCTTTAGAGCATTTTTGAAAATGTGGCATTTGATTGTTAAATTCCTTTGATCTAGGATCCTTTCTCAGCTTTTCTTTGTCTTTTATGATGTTGATATATTTGGAGAGTACAGGCTAGACTGTCCCTCAATTTGAGTTTGTCTGGTGTTTCCTCCTGATTAGATTCAGACCATATATTTTAGGCAGGAATACTTCCTGAGTGATGTTGTGTTCTTTTTGGTACATCTCATCAGGAGGCCCATGATGTCAGTTTGCCCCATTACAAGTTTGCAAGTTGGTTTGCACGTAATGTTAAACCATAAAAACATCCTGTCACATGATATTGCTTGAAACATACTTTTCCCCATCTTGTGACATTTATCAAGACTAGTGTTGTCCAATAGATATATACTGTAAGCTACATATTAATTTCAAATATTCTAATAGCTATGTTAAAAAAGAAAGAAAATCAGGTCAAATTATTAATATACTTTATTTAACCCAACATGTTCAAAATGTTACCATTTCAACATATAACCAGCATAAAAAATTGCCAAGGGGATATTTTAAGTTCTTTTTTTAATTCCAAGTCTTCAAAACTCCAATTTTTTTCATATCTATAGCTCATCTCAATTCAGACTAGCCACACATCAAGTGTTCAATAGTCACATGTGGCTAGCAGCTACCATACTGAATGGCACAGATCTAGAACATGTTTTCAAAGTACGATAGATGTACCATAATTTATTTAACCACCCCCCATAAATAGAAGTTACAATTATTCTTTAAAATTTGCCATTATAAATGATGATGCAATGAAAATGTTTGTACGTAAATCTCTCTGTGCATCTGATTATTCTCTTAGGATATCTTCTTTGGCATGGAATTGATATATCAAGGTTATCAAAGTTATGACAGTTCAGTTTTTCTCCTCTGGATTGTTGCAACAGAAATGATTCTTGCCTCCAACCTTTCCTTCACGAAGCCATCATCTACTCTGCAACCAGAGTGACCTTTCTTAAATTCAAATATCACCCTGTTGCTCTCCTGCTTACAAACTTTCAGTGGTTCTCTTCAGCTTTAAGATGAGGCTTGGTGTCTTTCTTTGGTTTAGCTCACAAGACTCTTCTTTATCTGGCCAAGACCAGTTCCTGCACCCTTTCCTCCTTCTTGATGGAGCTCCTTACAATTTCCTGGACGTATCACGCTGTTTCATGCCTTTGTGCATTTGCTAACATTGCTTTCTCTTCCCAGTAAGCTCATTCTCCTATTTCATCCAGCTAATCACTCCTTGCCCTTCAAAACTCAGCTTATACAGACTCTCTGCTGTGAAGATTTCCTTGATTTTATCCTTGCCCTATGCAAAACCCACAGTCTCCATCTGCCTGTGAAGGGAATTTGGGCAAAACAGCAAAACCTTATTCAGTGCCTACTATGTGCCAAGAATTCTGCTAGAGACAGAGTTTACATAGCTTCTCTTAAAAACTTAACAGTTTGGTAGGTGAGCCAGAAGGCAAAACAGATCATCTCATCAACATGGGATTGTTGAGATATATATTTGGTGCTTTTGGAATACAGAGGTGGAAGCCTGAATAAATTAGAAAAAGTGTGACAGGGAAGGTTAGGGTTGAACTGACCTTAAAGGAGGTTTTGGTAAATTTGGAGCAGGAGGAGCCTGGAGAGGTTGGCAGGAGCCATACAACAGGGAAGTTAAGGCTATACTATAGGCAATCATGGTGAATACCTGTATTTGTGACACCACTTCTCCCTTCCACATTCATACGGACCTCTTAAATCTGTGACACTCAGCTCAAACACAGACTCAGGACTCATCTGCATACAAATGTTCCGGACATCAGCAGTTGATTGATCACGGTGCATTCACCAACATCCCTCATCAGATTTGCATTTGAGAATAGATCCCTCTAACAGCCATGAGGAAGGTGGATTCCTTATAAGCCAAGGCGCCGTGGTTGGCCTCAGTCTTAAAACACTACCTTAGGCATCGGGAATGTAGATTGTGAGGAGCTGCCATGATAGTTACTGCAGACAGTTGGTCTCTGCAGAAAAAACCTGAGCCATGGCGCTCTGGAAGTGGATTGCCCCATTCTCACATTATGCCTCATCACTGAGTCAAGGTCAACCAGAGATTGTCATGAGAATTTGGGGTCATCTTTGTCCTGAGATGGATTTATTTTTCTTACTTAGGATCAAGGAAGATCAGCACTATTCATTTGCCAGTTTACTTGGGCTGATCTTTCACAGTCAAGGTAACTCAAAGGAGTAAAATGACCTGTTTGTACAGCAAGATTGTTATAAGGAACCTAAGCTAAATACCAGTGGCCACTGGGACTTGTACAGAAGCTCAGAGGACACATTCCCCAGGATCCTGTGGTCTCTTTTTCAGCTACCACCACACATTTTTTCAGATACAATGAGAACTATTTCCTTTCGGTGTAACTTACAAGGCAGTGTTACATTTCCCTTTCATTGCAGGGTGAGGACAGAGAAGGGAGATGACTTCACACAGCCTGCTCACCTTAATGCTTTCCTTTTAAAGAGCCTGAGAAGGGACTTATGAAACCTGAAGAGATTTCTCCTCTGTGCTAATGAGCAGAAAATGATGAAAAAATAATAGGGTTAGAGGATTAAACTATTGCCCTTCAGACATCAAGGCTGGTGCCCAGCAGGGCCTGGAAACTGTCTAAAAATGTATTTGTTCCAGTGAGTTCCATTCTAACTTAGGTTTTTGGTTTCTTTTTTAAACATCTGTCCTTTTTTGTGGGCTGTGTACATTAAGACAACTTGCCTTCCTCACGATGACCATCATTCCTCAAGGGTTACTGGCTGCCTACATAATGCTGGATCTTTCTTTTTTCTTACTTACTAGTTGCCTCCCAACAGCTATCCTTTTCCCCTCTCCCTTAGATTAGGGGTCCACAAACTTTTTCTGTAAAGGGCAAGATGATAAACATTTTTAACTTTGAGGCCATATGGTCTGTTGCACCTACTCAATTCTACTGTTGTAGCAAAAGCAGCCATAGACAATATGTAAATGAATGGGTGTGGCTGTGTTCTAATAAACTCTATTTACAGAAACAGGCGTCAGGCCTGTGGTCCATCCTTTGCCAGCGCTTTTTTAGTATGTTCCATGCAACAATGTACCCTTTTAGAAATTGTCACCTTCTCAGACTCCCTTGCACTTAGGGGTAGTTATGACCAATAAGACATCAGCAGACTATTATGATGGAGTTCTGGAAAAGCTTCTGTTTTCCTAGTAAAGGTGTTACCAGTTCCTCCTTCCTTTTCCTTTTTCTTTTCTCCTTGAACATGAGCATGAACCCTACAGGAGCAACAGCCATCTTGTGATGATGAGGTTACAGTCATGAGGATGAAAGCCCACATCTAAAACAGAAAGTGTGTCTCTGACAGCATCGTGATACTGGCTCAGCCCTGGGCTCTCTACTCAATGACTTCTTTTTTTTTTTTTTTAATAAATTTATTTATTTATTTATTTTTGGCTGCATTGGGTTTTCGTTGCTGCGTGCGGGCTTTCTCTAGTTGTGGTGAGTGGGGTCTACTCTTAGTTGCGGTGCATGGGCTTCTCATTATAGTGGCTTCTCTTATTGCGGAGCACGGGCTCTAGGCACACAGGCTTCAGTAGTTGTGGCACGCAGGCTTAGTAGTTGTGGCTCGCGGGCTCTAGAGCACGGGCTCAGTAGTTGTGGCGCACAGGTTTAGCTGCTCCGCGGCATGTGGGATCTTCCCGGACCAGGACTTGAACCCATGTCACCTGCATTGACAGGTGGATGCCTAACCACTGCACCACCAGGGAAGTCCTGACTTCTTATTTTTGAGACAAATAAATCCCTATTTTTTTAAACCACTGTTAGTCAAATTTTCTATTTTTGCAGCTGAACATACTCCTAATAGATATATAAACAAAAGCAACATGTGTACTATAGAAAATTTAGAAAATTCAGAAGAGCTGAAAGGAGAGGGGAAATCATATACAGTTTCACCACCCATCAACATATCATGTCACAGAATTAGGAGGACATCTTCCCTTACCCTCAGTCTCAACTTGCTTGGACCATCGTGAGGTAACTGTGATTATACTCCTGAGTACAAAGCACAGAAAGGTTGAGTTTGACTTGCTCCCATCACTTCCTTGCAAGAAATCTGGATGTTGCAAACCAAGATTTTTATGGCATTGGAGCTACAGCATTCCTGAAATTCCTGCAGTTTATGGGGTATGCCTGTTGCTTTGCTCCCCAGTTCTTGGCACATGTGGCCCTTATCATAGGTCTTCTTAAAAAGTGGGCAGCCTTCTGATAGCCAAGAAAACCTTTCAGACCTGAAACTCTACCCCGGGATCAAACCCCACCCATCTCTATCACACACACACACACACACACACACACACACACACGTATGTGTGTGCATGCACAACCTTCCATGTTATTGGGCAAGTTGCCTCTAGAAGCAGGAAGAGACCAATAGATTGGAAGAACAGACTAGAAAACCTGGAAACTAAAACATAAATGACAGGAAACCTAGTATAATACAGCAGAGGAGATATAACAACCAAGCGTGGGGACTTCCCTGGCAGTCCAGTGGTTACAACTCTGTGCTTCCACTGCAGGGGGCACAGGTTCAATCCCTGGTCAGGGACCTAAGATCCCACATGCTGCAAGGTGCAGCCAAAAATTAATTAATTAATTAATTAATTAATTAATTATTTTTTAAAAACCCAAGTGCAGAAAGGAAGAATAGTCTCTAAATGGTTTGGGGGCAATTGGATTTCTAAGTGGAAAAAAATGAAATCAGACTCCTACTTCACCCTTTATCCAAAGTAATTCCTAGGAGGATTAAAGACACAAATGTAAAACACAAACCTTTAAGCCTATTAACAGAAAATATATGTTATGTCCTTATATTATATCTTTATGTCCTTGGGGTAGGGAAGAATTTTTTGACAAAACCTACCATGAGGAAAAGAGTTATAAACATGACTATATTAAAATGAAAAGCTTTGGTACATCAAAAGACACATTTTTAAAATATGAAAAGATAAGCCACATGATGGGAGAAATGTTTGCACATGTTACAAAGTATCTGTATCCCAAACATAAAGAAAGCCTACAAATTAAAAAGGAAAAGACTGCAACCCAACAGAGAAATGGGAAAAGGTATAAACAAATAAGGCACAGAAAGAGAAAAATTGAATGGAGAGTAACATATGAGAGACACACTCACTATTCAGTTAGGGCAAAGCAGACATAAATAAGTTACAAGTTTTCATCATTTGTGTGCAAAGATTTTAGAAATGATAGTGATGGCAAGGGTATGGGAAAATAGGAACTCTGCAGGTGGGAATGTACGTTAGGTAGTAAATCTATAGTGAAACCTTTATTGAATAAGCTGAACTCAATAGGGTACAGGCAGAGATCAACTTTTATTCTTCCCCATGTCTCCTCTTTTTTTTTTTTTTTTAAATTTATTTTATTTTTGGCTGTGTTGGGTCTTCGTTGCGGCGCGCAGGCTTTTCTCTGGTTGCGGAGAGCGGGGGCTACTCTTCATTGCGGTGCGCAGGCTTCTCATTGTGGTGGCTTCTCTTGTTGTGGAGCATGGGCTCTAGATGCGCGGGCTTCAGTAGTTGTGGCACACGGGCTCAGCAGTTGTGGCTCGCGGGCTCTAGAGCGCAGGCTCAGTAGTTGTGGCACACGGGCTTAGTTGCTCGGCCGAATGTGTGATCTTCCTGGACCAGGGCTTGAACCCGTGTCCCCTGCATTGGCAGGCGGATTCTTAACCACTGCACCACCAGGGAAGCCCTGACTTGATGTTTTGATATATGTATACATTGTGAAATAATTCCTCCAGTCAAGCTAATCCACTACGCCACCAGGGAAGCCCCCCCATGTCTCCTCTTGACTCTGCTCTGCTGAACAGTTCTTTCTCTGTTCATACTATCTTCAGATACTATGAAATCCCAATAACAAGCCTAATGCTACGGACTGAACGGTGCCCCTTGCGCCCCTCACAATTTATATGTGGAAGCCCTAACCCCCAGTGTGACTCTATCTAGAAGCAGGGTCTTTAGAAGGTAATTAAGGTTAAATGAAGTCATAAGGGTGGTGCCCTAATCCAATAGGATGTGACCTTATAAGAAGAGGAAGATTTCTCTCTCCCCACCCCCAATCACGTGAGGACAAAGCAAAAAGGCAGCTGTCTGCAAGCCAGGAAGAGAATTCTCACAGAGACCAAGTCGTCCAGCACCTTGATCATGGACTTTTCAGCCTCCAGAACGGTGAGAAATAAATTTCTGTTGTTTAAGCCACCCAGTCTGTGGTATTTTGTTATGGCAGCCTGAACAGACTAACATACCCAGTAACAAATGTGTATGGCTTAATATGAAGAAAACAATAAATCTCTCTGAGAGCTATAAAAAATGACCCAGATAATCCTAGATTGGGAGGTTCAGTATTGTGAAGATGGTGATCTTTCCCTAAACAATAGATATTTAATGCAATCCTATTCAAAACTACAGAAGGTTATTCTTTTACCCTTACAAGCTGATTCAGTAATGTCTAAGAAATCATCTGAAAATAACAAAAATTTTTGGAAAACACAAAATCAAAAGCGGATGGGGCTGTCTTCCCACATAGCAAAACACAACGGAGTTGATGACTTTGGTATAGAAATAAACATATAGTGACCCAGAAGAGAAGCAAGTCCAGAGACCCACACATGTGTGCCCGTGTGTATATGTTCACGTGTGTTAAAAGTGGCATTTTTAATAACAAAACCATAACCTAGTCAATAACTGGTATTAAAATAATTAGATATTCATTAAGCAAATAATTAGATATTCATTAAGCAAATAATTAGATATTCATTAAGCAAATAATTAGATATTCATTAAGGGGGTGGTCTTTACCTAGCACCACACGCAAAGTAATTTCAGGTAGAGTCAGACATGAAAAATTTCACAACGAGTTCGTGGTGATCATTGTGCTTGACCACCCCCACCAGCTGTACACCCCAAAGGATTAATCTAAGGTATTCACGGTCACCACGTTTCCCTGGGCCAAGACATGAGAGAAGTATTTTGAAACTTTGGGAAAAGATTTTCATGTTTCTAAGGAAGAGAAACATGGGAATTCCCTGGCGGTCCAGTGGTTAGGACTCTATGCTTTCACTGCTGAGGGCCCAGGTTCAATTCCTCGTTGGGGAACTAAGATCTCACAAGCTACGCGGCCAAAAAAAAGGACAAAAAAATAAGAAAAGGGAAGAGAAACAGGAAAACACAATCCCTTTTGTTCCTCTGGATTTGCTATGAACTCTGCATATGAAATCTGCACCTGCTCTAGCCATCTTGTTGGCAGCCTGAAATAAAGCCAGTATCAACAATGGAATGAGATTTTAACCAAGATGGCGGAGTAGAAGGACGTGCTGTCACTCCCTCTTGCGAGAGCACCAGAATCACAACTGACTGCTGGACCATGATTGACAGGAAGACCCTGGACTTCACCAAGGAGGATACCCCACGTCCAAGGACAGAGGAGAAGCCACAGTGAGACGGTAGGAGGGGCGCAAGCAGAGTAAAATCAAACCCCGTAACTGCTGGGTGGGTGACTCACAGACTGGCGAACACTTATACCACAGAAGTCCACCCACTGGAGTAAAGGTTCTGAGCCCCACGTCAGGCTTCCCAACCTGGGGGTCAGGCAACGGGAGGAGGAATTCCTAGAGAATCAGACTTTGAAGCCTAGTGGGAATTGGATTGCAGGACTTTGACGGGTCTGGGGGAAACAGAGACCCCACTCTTGGAGGGCACACACAAAGTAATGTGTGCATCAGGACCCAGGGGAAGGAGCAGTGAGCCTGGGGGAGACTGAACCAGACCTACCTGCTGGTGTTGGGGGGTCTCCTGCAGAGGCGAGTGGTGGCTCTGTTTCACCGTGGGGATAAGGACACTGGCAGCAGAGGTTCTAGGAAGTTCTCCTTGG
Organism: Balaenoptera ricei; assembly: GCF_028023285.1. Classification (NCBI taxonomy): domain Eukaryota; kingdom Metazoa; phylum Chordata; class Mammalia; order Artiodactyla; family Balaenopteridae; genus Balaenoptera; species Balaenoptera ricei. The sequence goes on from NC_082646.1 coordinate 70,495,142, forward strand.
CGTGAGCCCTCCCAGAGTCTGCCATTAACCCCACCAAAGAGCACGGGTAGGCTCCAGTGTTGGGTTGCCTCAGGCAAACCAGCCAACAGGGAGGGAACCCAGCCCCACCCATCAACAGTCAAGTGGATTAAGGTTTTACTGAGCTCTGACCGCCACAGCAACAGGGAGGGAACCCAGCCCCACCCATCAACAGTCAAGTGGATTAAGGTTTTACTGAGCTCTGACCGCCACAGCAACAGTCAGCTCTACCCACCACCAGAGCCTCCCATCAAGCCTCTTAGATAGCCTCAACCACCAGAGGGCAGACAACAGAAGCAAGAAAAACTATAATCCTGCAGCCTGTGGACCAAAAACCACAGTTACAGAAAGATAGAGAAGATGAAAAGGCAGAGGGCTATGTACCAGATGAAGGAACAAGAAAAAACCCCAGAAAAACAACTAAATGAAGTGGAGATAGGCAACCTTCCAGAAAAAGAATTCAGAATAATGATAGTGAAGATGATCCAGGACCTTGGAATAAGAATGGAGGCAAAGATTGAGAAGATGCAAGAAATGATTAACAAAGACCTAGAAGAATTAAAGAACAAACAAACAGAGATGACCAATACAATAACTGAAATGAAAACTACACTAGAAGGAATCAATAGCAGAATAACTGAGGCAGAAGAACGGATAAGTGACCTGGAAGACAGAATGATGGAATTCACTGCTGCGGAACAGACTAAAGAAAAAAGAATGAAAAGAAATGAAGACAGCCTAAGAGACCTCTGGGATAACATTAAACGCAACAACATTCGCATTATAGGGGTCCCAGAAGGAGAAGAGAGAGAGAAAGGACCAGAGAAAATATTTGAAGAGATTATAGTCGAAAACTTCCCTAACATGGGAAAGGAAATAGCCACCCAAGTCCAGGAAGCGCAGAGAGTCCCATACAGGATAAACCCAAGGAGAAACACGCCGAGACACATAGTAATCAAAGTGGCAAAAATTAAAGACAAAGAAAAATTATTGAAAGCAGCAAGGGAAAAACGACAAATAACATACAAGGGAACTCCCATAAGGTTAACAGCTGATTTCTCAGCAGAAACTCTGCAAGCCAGAAGGGAGTGGCATGATATACTTAAAGTGATGAAAGGGAAGAACCTACAACCAAGATTACTCTACCCGGCAAGGATCTCATTTAGATTTGATGGAGAAATCAAAAGCTTTACAGACAAGCAAAAGCTAAGAGAATTCAGCACCACCAAACCAGCTCTACAACAAATGCTAAAGGAACTTCTCTAAGTGGGAAACACAAGAGAAGAAAAGGACCTACAAAAACAAACACAAAACAATTAAGAAAATGGTCATAGGAACATACATATCGATAATTACCTTAAACGTGAATGGATTAAATGCCCCAACCAAAAGACATAGACTGGCTGAATGGATACAAAAACAAGACCCATATATATGCTGTCTACAAGAGACCCACTTTAGACCTAGGGACACATACAGACTGAAAGTGATGGGATGGAAAAAGATATTCCATGCAAATGGAAATCAAAAGAAAGCTGGAGTAGCTATACTCATATCAGATAAAATAGACTTTAAATTAAAGAATGTTACAAGAGACAAGGAAGGACACTACATAATGATCCAGGGATCAATCCAAGAAGAAGATATAACAATTATAAATATATATGCACCCAACATAGGAGCACCTCAATACATAAGGCAACTGCTAACAGCTATAAAAGAGGAAATCGACAGTAACACAATAATAGTGGGGGACTTTAACACCTCACTTACACCAATGGACAGATCATCCAAAATGAAAATAAATAAGGAAACAGAAGCTTTAAATGACACAATAGACCAGATAGATTTAATTGATATATATCGGACATTCCATCCAAAAACAGCAGATTACACGTTCTTCTCAAGTGCGCACGGAACATTCTCCAAGGTAGATCACATCTTGGGTCACAAATCAAGCCTCAGTAAATTTAAGAAAATTGAAATCATATCAAGCATCTTTTCTGACCACAACGCTATGAGATTAGAAATGAATTACAGGGAAAAAAACGTAAAAAGGACAAACACATGGAGGCTAAACAATACGTTACTAAATAACCAAGAGATCACTGAAGAAATCAAAGAGGAAATCAAAAAATACCTAGAGACAAATGACAATGAAAACACGACGACCCAAAACCTATGGGATGCAGCAAAAGCAGTTCTAAGAGGGAAGTTTATAGCTATACAAGCCTACCTAAAGAAACAAGAAAAAGCTCAAGTAAACAATCTAACCTTACACTTAAAGAAACTAGAGAAAGAAGAACAAACAAAACCCAAAGTTAGCAGAAGGAAAGAAATCATAAAGATCAGAGCAGAAATAAATGAAATAGAAACAAAGAAAACAATAGCAAAGATCAATAAAACTAAAAGTTGGTTCTTTGAGAAGATAAACAAAATTGATAAACCATTAGCCAGACTCATCAAGAAAAAGAGGGAGAGGACTCAAATCAATAAAATCAGAAATGAAAAAGGAGAAGTTACAACAGACACTGCAGAAATACAAAGCATCCTAAGAGACTACTACAAGCAACTTTATGCCAATAAAATGGACAACCTGGAAGAAATGGACAAATTCTTAGAAAGGTATAACCTTCCAAGACTGAACCAGGAAGAAATAGAAAATATGAACAGACCAATCACAAGTAATGAAATTGAAACTGTGATTAAAAATCTTCCAACAAACAAAAGTCCAGGACCAGATGGCTTCACAGGTGAATTCTATCAAACATTTAGAGAAGAGCTAACACCCATCCTTCTCAAACTCTTCCAAAAAATTGCAGAGGAAGGAACACTCCCAAACTCATTCTATGAGGCCACCATCACCCTGATACCAAAACCAGACAAAGACACTACAAAAAAAGAAAATTACAGACCAATATCACTGATGAATATAGATGCAAAAATCCTCAACAAAATACTAGCAAACAGAATCCAACAACACATTAAAAGGATCATACACCACGATCAAGTGGGATTTATCCCAGGGATGCAAGGATTCTTCAATATACGCAAATCAATCAATGTGATACACCATATTAACAAATTGAAGAATAAAAACCATATGATCATCTCAATAGATGCAGAAAAAGCTTTTGACAAAATTCAACACCCATTTCTGATAAAAACTCTCCAGAAAGTGGGCATAGAGGGAACCTACCTCAACATAATAAAGGCCATATATGACAAACCCACAGCAAACATCATTCTCAATGGTGAAAAACTGAAAGCATTTCCTCTAAGATCAGGAACGAGACAAGGATGTCCACTCTCACCACTATTATTCAACATAGTTTTGGAAGTCCTAGCCACGGCAATCAGAGAAGAAAAAGAAATAAAAGGAATACAAATTGGAAAAGAAGAAGTAAAACTGTCACTGTTTGCGGATGACATGATACTATACATAGAGAATCCTAAAACTGCCACCAGAAAACTGCTAGAGCTAATTAATGAATATGGTAAAGTTGCAGGATACAAAATTAATGCACAGAAATCTCTTGCATTCCTATACACTAATGATGAAAAATCTGAAAGAGAAATTATGGAAACACTCCCATTTACCATTGCAACAAAAAGAATAAAATACCTAGGAATAAACCTACCTAGGGAGACAAAAGACCTGTATGCAGAAAACTATAAGACACTGATGAAAGAAATTAAAGATGATACCAACAGATGGAGAGATATACCATGTTCTTGGATTGGAAGAATCAACATTGTGAAAATGAGTATACTACCCAAAGCAATCTACAGATTCAATGCAATCCCTATCAAATTACCAATGGCATTTTTTACGGAGCTAGAACAAATCATCTTAAAATTTGTATGGAGACACAAAAGACCCCGAATAGGCAAAGCAGTCTTGAGGCAAAAAAATGGAGCTGGAGGAATCAGACTCCCTGACTTCAGACTATACTACAAAGCTACAGTAATCAAGACAATATGGTACTGGCACAAAAACAGAAACATAGATCAATGGAACAAGATAGAAAGCCCAGAGATAAACCCACGCACCTATGGTCAACTAATCTATGACAAAGGAGGCAAAGATATACAATGGAGAAAAGACAGTCTCTTCAATAAGTGGTGCTGGGAAAACTGGACAGCTACATGTAAAAGAATGAAATTAGAATACTCCCTAACACCATACACAAAAATAAACTCAAAATGGATTAGAGACCTAAATATAAGACTGGACACTATAAAACTCTTAGAGGAAAACATAGGAAGAACACTCTTTGACATAAATCACAGCAAGATCTTTTTTGATCCACCTCCTAGAGTAATGGAAATAAAAACAAAAATAAACAAGTGGGACCTAATGAAACTTCAAAGCTTTTGCACAGCAAAGGAAACCATAAACAAGACGAAAAGACAACCCTCAGAATGGGAGAAAATATTTGCAAATGAATCAACGGACAAAGGATTAATCTCCAAAATATATAAACAGCTCATTCAGCTCAATATCAAAGAAACAAACACCCCAATCCAAAAATGGGCAGAAGACCTAAATAGACATTTCTCCAAAGAAGACATACAGACGGCCACGAAGCACATGAAAAGATGCTCAACATCACTAATTATTAGAGAAATGCAAATCAAAACTACAATGAGGTATCACCTCACTCCTGTTAGAATGGGCATCATCAGAAAATCTACAAACAACAAATGCTGGAGAGGGTGTGGTGAAAAGGGAACCCTCTTGCACTGTTGGTGGGAATGTAAATTGATACAGCCACTATGGAGAACAATATGGAGGTTCCTTAAAAAACTAAAAATAGAATTACCATATGACCCAGCAATCCCACTACTGGGCATATACCCAGAGAAAACCGTAATTCAAAAAGACACATGCACCCGAATGTTCATTGCAGCACTATTTACAATAGCCAGGTCATGGAAGCAACCTAAATGCCCATCAACAGACAAATGGATAAAGAAGATGTGGTACATATATACAATGGAATATTACTCAGCCATAAAAAGGAACGAAATTGAGTCATTTGTTGAGACGTGGATGGATCTAGAGACTGTCATACAGAGTGAAGTAAGTCAGAAAGAGAAAAACAAATATCGTATATTAATGCATGTATGCGGAACCTAGAAAAATGGTACAGATGAGCCAGTTTGCAGGGCAGAAGTTGAGACACAGATGTAGAGAATGGACATATGGACACCAAGGGGGGAAAACTGCGGTGGGGTGGGGATGGTGGTGTGCTGAATTGGGCGATTGGGATTGACATGTATACACTGATGTGTATAAAACTGATGCCTAATAAGAACCTGCAGTATAAAAAAACAAACAAAACAACTAATACTAAACTTTCATTGGGTTATTTGTATGGAAACATGTTAATATAAATGTTTCAGACATTACATGAAATTTCTAAAAATCTTATATTTGTATTTGTATGGAAATATGTATGGAAACATGTTAATATAAATGTTTCAGACATTAAAAAAAAAAAAAAAAAAAAACAATGGAATGAAAAGAAGTCAAGTTCAGGAAAATGTCATTGGGCCACTGACCATACCAGCCTAAATCCACCTTACTTCTGGACATCTTAAGTGAAATAATACATTTCTTTATTGGGAGAACATATAGGAGAAGACTTTAAATAATTTGGAATTAAGTGTTTTTTAATCAGGATACAGACCCTAAAATCTGTGAAGGAAAAGATTGACATAATTGATTATATATATTTGATATTCCAAATAACAGATTTCATCATAATAAAGTAAAAATAGCAGCACAAGGGGAGAAAATATTTGCAATGTACATAATGGATCGACAAACTATTATCCTCAACACTAAGGAAATCCACAAATCAAGAAGAAAAAAACACTCCAATGGAAAAATGAGCAAAGGATATAAAAAGGCAATTCACAGAAGAAATGTGATGAGCAATAAACATGATAAGTTAACCAACCTCTCTGGTAATCAAGAAAGTGGAGATGAAAACGACTTACCAAATCAGCAAAAATGTATATAATGATAACAATATCCATTTTGATGAGGAAGCAAGTATTAATGGGACAATAAACTGGTATGGTCTTGGTGGAGGACAATCTGCTAGTTCTACGAAAGTTTTAAAGGTGCTTATACTTGAGAGAGCAAGTTATCTATTCTAGAAAAACAGGCACACAGATGCTCCATAAGAGTGTGTAAAGTGATCATTGCAGCATTGTTTGTCATTGCAAAAAATAATGGAAATAACCTAAATATTAAGTTTGACATTGAAAGAAAAGAACTAATAAATGATGATACATGCAAGTCATGAAACACCATGTAGCATTTTTATTGGGGTAGATAGTTATGACGTGAAATAGAGCAGTCTACCAAGTCATATCATTAGGAAAAGAAATAAAATGGCAGAAGATAATATGATAGATAGATAGACAAATAAGAAAAACCTTATATAAAGGAAGTCAATTCTTATAAAAATACATTAGAAATAAATCCATTGTTAAGATTCAAATATTTTTTAATATCTAAAATTGGGATGCATCTCACAGTTGCTAGCATGTCATAATTTAACTCATAGTGTTTTCCTTTCTTAGATGTACAGGAAATAACAGTACTTTAAAAAATAGATACATCTTAGAGTCAATATAACATAGATGATAGATAGATAGATAATCAATAGATGATAGAAGACTAAAAGGATAAGCAGCAAAATGTTAGCAGTGCTTACCTTTACCTCTGTTTAATTCTATATTGTTTGGACTTTTTACAATGAGAATGTAACCAGGTGTCTACACATTTAAAAAATTCTAATTATCCTGTTTAATCTTTGTTACGTTAAATTCTTTTTGTTTTCTTTTTGTTTACGTTTGCATGACATGTCCATACCCCATCCTTTTATTTTCAGTCTTTCAGTATTTTAAGTCATCTTTGGTAAGCAGTCATTGAATCGCTTTGTTGTTTTTGCTCCAACCTGAATCTTTGCCTATTTTTAAAGGGGTTTAAAAGTGTTAACATTTGTTGGCATAACTGTTATGCCTGGTGTTACTTCTGTCATCTTGCTTTATGCCTTACGTTTTCTGTTTACTTTCTATTTTGTCTTTTGCTATATGGAGAGTATTTTGTTTGCTTTTATCTTCCGCAATGATTTGGAAATTAGATTTACTGCTTTAAATTTGAGTGGTGACTAAATTATGAAGTAATTCTTAAAGTCAAATGTATCACTAGGCTTCAGTCAGGAAAACCACTGTCTAGGTATTCCAGGAATGAAAAGTTTAAAACAGGAACTAGGGCTGGCACAACTTTGGAAGAGCAGGGCTGGGAAGGTCAGTGAATCCATACCAAGATCTGAACCTGAAGGTCTAGAGCAGGTGATTCTTGGGACTCACTGGGAAGCCACTGTGAAGTCGCAGGACTACCCACTTTTGTGGTCACAAAGACCTCTCCTTCCAGACTTCTCAAGAGCATCTCTCAGGGGCTTCCCTGGTGGCGCAGTGGTTGGGAATCTGCCTGCCGATGCAGGGGACACGGGTTCGAGCCCTGGTCTGGGAGGATCCCACATGCCGCGGAGCGACTAGGCCCGTGAGCCACAATTACTGAGCCTGCGCGTCTGGAGCCTGTGCTCCGCAACAAGAGAGGCCGCGATAATGAGAGGACCGCGCACCGCGATGAAGAGTGGCCCCCACTTGCCGCAACTGGAGAAAGCCCTCGCACAGAAACGAAGACCCAGCACAGCCATAAATAAATAAATAAATTAAAATAAAATTAAAAAAAAAAAAAAAAGAGCATCTCTCCTGGGCAAAATCTAACCCAGAACCATTCAGGGAAGGTGATTCTAGGAAAGGTAGTTCCTGGCTTCTCTGCAGCCATGCAGAATGACAGCAAGTTGATAACAGACAACCAGAAGAGCATATTTATTATTTTATTTAAAAGTAAACATTTAACTTTTTTACTCCTCTTTACATGGAATGAGGAGCCAAGTGTTCTTTCTTTCTCATCTATCTTTCCACATTTCCAGTAATTTTAACTGAATAATTGTTTTTAATATTTACTTATTTGTTTGGCTGCGCCAGGTCTTAGTTGCGGCACATGGGATCTTTAGTTGCGGCATGCGGGCTCTTAGTTGCGGCATGCGGGATCTAGTTCCCTGACCAGGGATTGAACCCGGGCCCCCTGCATTGGGAGTGCATAGTCTTAACCACTGGACCACAAGGGAAGTCCCTTAAATGAACAATTAAAAATATAATTATCCATTCAGTTTACTTTCTATATTCAAGCTCCCATAAGCACATTGATAATAATTGTGTGTGTGGAAAAACAAAACAAAACAAAAAAACAATCATCCTTTCCTCTGGGAGTTCCATGGTGGCCTAGTGATTAAGATTCCAAGCTTTGCCTGCCTTGGTCTGGATTCAGTCCGTGGTCGGGGAACTGAGATGCCACAAGTCGTGTGGTGTGGCCAAAAAAAAAAACCCAGGGTAATTGTGTGTGTGTGTGCACGTGTAACTGGTTTCAGTACTTATTTCCAGTTCTTTCCTCCTACTTGTCCTAAGATCTTACTTTGGACTCCCCTCATGATTTTCTGGTGGACATTCTCAGGAACCTTCAGGAGGAGTGATGAGATGTACATTTTCATAGTTCTTGCATTTCTGAGAACATCTTTCTATTGTTGTCACAGATAACAATTTTTTCTGAATTTGTAGGTAATAACCTTCTCTCTACATATCTCTGTAGACATTTCTTCATCACCTTTCGGCATTCATTGTGATGGGAAAACCTAGGAGGGTCATTCTTTTGTTTTCTTCTGTCAATAGCCTCTTTCTTTTTTTAAGATAATTCATTCTGTTTTAAATTTTTTAAATTGCCAATATTTGTGTACCTGTTGATTATTTTGGATAAAACCCACTGAATACACACTCAGGTTGATTTTGTTTGTAAAGTCAAGAATATTTTCGCTTATTATTGCTTCAGCTTTCCTTTCTCAGTAGTATTAATAAGATAGATCCTGGGATCTGTTTTCTGTACTAGCTATTCTTTATCTCTCATTTACATATCTTTTTTTTTTTCTGTTCTCTAGTATAGTTTCTTCAGTTTATCCTTTCATTAATATAGTTTTCTACAGTGTCGTATTTATTATTTTTTCTATGCCCAACATAGATGCCGAATGGTACTGCACTTTAAATTCCACAAAGTCTCTTCTTATTTGGCTGATTGTATTTTAAATAAGTCCTGTTCCTGTTTAGTAGGAGAATTTCAGTAGTAGCTACTAAAAACACAAGGTGAAGAGTTTCTAAGAATATTTTGATATCATACAAAAAAATCTACATCAGAGGGTGAGAAACCTACATTTGATTCCAGAATATTGGGCCATTTTTCTCCTTCTCTTGTATAAAATAATAGATTTTCATAGGTCTGTGTTAATTTTTGTCTCTTTGATCATCTCTTTAGAGTGAGATCTATTCAGGAAAAGGCTGGAGACAAATATAATGCATCCAGTTCCAGGCTGGAAAGAGAGAGGATAGTAAGTTTTCTGTTCAGTGAATAAACAGGCACCAAATAGGAACCATATTTGTACATTTTGCCTACTTTGAAGACCTCTTAGTGTTACAAATGGATGCTTAGGGGGAAGGAAATGGATTATGAAGCACATAATCCATTAAATGCTCACAAGTCAAATGGTGGTTTCTGTCCTAGAGTACAAATGAAAGTATCTGGAGTGACTGGAGCTGGAAATCTGTGATACATGGCAGGCAGTGAGGCATTGCAAAAGAACTTGTTGTTGACTGCTGAGAGAGGCTGAATGTCAATCCTGACCCATTGTTAAGGCGATTACTTCATTTTCTTCAGAATCTGGAGAATGCTTATCTCTTGCTCATATACAGCATAGACAGGCTGGGGTAGTAAGTGTCTAAATTTTGGGGGGTCAAATGCGAAAAAGATGTGATTACCCTGGAAGAAATGGATGGCCATTTATTGGTGCTCCTAGAAATATGAAAGAAAAACAAATAGGATTAAAAACAAAGTGGAATCATTTCCAGGCAGAGACTGAGCCAAGAAAGGGGCCCAGGTCCTCCCTTTTACCCAGAGCACCCTTCAGCCTTGGCATCTGGTCCCTTGAATCGGAGTCATTGTCTGACTCTAGTGCAAACCCTGGCTCCATTGTGATTCTGCAGAGAGGCTGCCCCACATGCACTGATTTCCACCCACCTGGGGCTTCTTTGGGCTTATCCCACTGAGCTGTGACTCCGGCTGCCAGCCAGGAGGGGCTCTATCCAGGGTGGTGTCTTGAGATTTGTGCTTATTTATTGCACAAGAGCTACCACGTAAATCCCTTTGCCATCCCATGGGAAATGTCAAGTCAGGGGCAAAGTTTGGGTGCTCCCTGTTTGAATCCAGGGTTTTGGGTCAGAGTGGATGGTGGCCAGGACCTGCATGCTTATTTATATCTGCCTTTGAGGGTACTTGGATGGACCTTAGACTACCTGGAAAGTTCTAGAAAAAAAATGTAGGTTCTGCATATCAGATGTTCTAAGGGATTTTCATGAAATCTAATGGAACAGAATAGTCTGAAATAGACGAGGTTCATAGGGTAGCTTAGTGCAATGCTTCTCAAACTCACTGTGCATTAGACTTATCTACGGAGCTTGTAAACATGCAGATTCTTGACCGCATTCCCTGGGCTTCTCACTCATAGGTCTGCAGTTGGGGCTAGGAATTTGCATTTTTCGCAAGCATTCCCAGCTGATTCTAGTGCAATAGGGTGACACAACAAATTCCACTTAGAAAAACACTGATTTCTGGTGATGCTGGCAAAGTAAGCACTTAGATCAATCTGTTATGATGAGTACTGAGCCAAGAATGGGTTTGTCAAGAACTACAGAAGGAAGACTATCTGCATCCCCTCCCACTGGCTGAGCACTGCCTTGCACCTAACCAGACTTCCTCGGCAAGCAGGGTTCCTACAGTCTCCAATTATATGCATGGTTGTTAAGAGAGTCTATCCCAAAGGAAAGGGAAGTAGCAAGTAAAGGGAAGAAACCTTCCTTCTGTCAGGGTCAGACTGATGCGTTCAACTGGAAAATCCCAGTGACCGAGAGAGAAACAGTGTATTATGATATCATTCAGTGCCTGTCTGCCCACATCTCCTCTAAGGGAAACTTCCCCACTCACAGCCCCTGATTTCCCGGTGGCCATATTGAGTACTGTAAGAAGGTGCATCCCTCCCCACAGCTGAGTAGGCCAAGGATGGGCACCTGAACCCAAGGCAGGCATTTCTCAGGTAAGATAAGACATGAACTGGCATGAAAAGATGAACCAGGCCAATCAGATTACCTCTCTTGGGAATTTGTTGGGAAACATGGAAAACCCAAACCAGTTATCAGTCAGTGATAGTTTAGCAAAAGATCATGTCATAGCAAGAAAGGCTGGGGAAGCTATGATGAAATATGAGTAGACAAAGGAAGCTGGTCAGTGGGGAGAAGAAAGCAGAGCAGATATGCAGAGAGAAAAGAAATTTCAAGAAAAGTTGAGAAATGAGAAAAACAAGAAACCTGGTTAAGAGCACCAGATAAGAGCAGATTATAAATGCCCTCCAGGTCAAGGAACATGTAGCCTTACTTGAGCAAGCTTGAGAGGGTCTCCATTCCTGGCAATGAAATACCCATAAACAATGAAGAGGGACCAAAATTAGACTGAATGTTTATGTCCCCTAAAATTCATGTGTTGAAACCTAATCTCCAATGTAATGGTATTAGGAGGTGGGGCCTTTGGGAGGTGATTAGGTCACGGGGGTGGGGGGTGGGGGTCTCATGAATGGGATTAATTCCCACATGGACGAGACCCCAGAGAGCAGCCTCACCTCCTTCCACCATGTGAGGACACAGCAAAAGACAGCCATCTGTGAACCAGAAAATGGGCCCTCACCAGACACTGAATCTGCCAGTGCAGATCTCGGACTTCCCAGCTTCCAGAACTGAGGGAAATAAACTGTTGTTTATAAGCCACCCAGTCTATGGTACATTTTTTATAACAGCCCAAAATTCTCAGACAAACATCTAATGAGCTCTTATTGCATGCAAGATACTTGCTGAGTGTATAATGTATTCTTTCTCATTTTGCACTCACAATAGCACTGAAAAAATATGCATTATAGTGCTTGCCTGTTCTATTTTATCACCCTTATTTTATTTTTTAATTTAATTTAATTTTTTTATACTTTTATTTATTTATTTAGCCCCACTGTGTGGCATGCAGGATCTTAGTTCCCTGACCAGGGATTGAACCTGTGCCCCCTGTAGTGGAAGCATGGACTCCCAACCATTGGACCACCAGGGAAGTCCCTATCACTCTTATTTTAGATACAAGGAAAATTAATAAATTGTTTTGCTCTGTGCTGTCCAATATGGTAGCCACCATATGTGGCCCTTAGGCACTTAAAATTTGGCTAGTCCAAACTGAGATGTGCTGTAAGTGTAAAATCCACATCAAATTTTGAAATTTAGTAAAAAAATGTTAAAAAGAATGTATACTATCTCATTATTCATTTTTGACTGAGAACATGTTGAAATGATATATTTTAGCTATATTAGATTAAATAAAATATAATATTAAAATTAATTTCACCCATTTCTTTTTACTTTTTAAATGGAGTTATTAGAAAATTAAAAATTGCATATGTGACTTACATTTGTGAGTCACATTATATTTCTTTTGGATAGCACTGGTCTAACCTGTCGGCTTATGAGACAAAAAATAGTGATGCATGAAAAGGAGAAAAATATAAGCTTCCCTTCATGATGTCACACTCACCAGTCCTCACATCGGAAAGCAAATTCAACAAATATTGACCAAGTGCCTTGTGGGAATCTCCAGAGATAGCCACCACAGTTTTTCCCCTCCCTAGATAAGCATGTCACTCCCACATCAAGAAGCAGAGCTTAATTCCCCTCCCTTGAATCTGGGCTGGCCTTATAACTTGCTTTGGCCAACAGAGCATGGTGGAAGTGACACTATGTCTGTTTTGAGTGTAGCAGTTAAGAGGCCTGGCAGCTTGCATTTCCATTTTTATTCTTGGAAGCCACCACCATGGTATAAAGAAGCTGTGGTTAGACTACTGAATGGACAGATAGAGGCCAGGTGGAGGAGCACCTAAGAGCCAGACATGTGAGCAAGGCCTTCTAGGACCTTCCAGCACAGCCAAAGTGACCAGCAGAATGCAGCCTAACTAGTGACCCTGCCAATGCCATGTAGCATGACCTGCTCCACCAAACACAGCCCACATGGCAGAACCATGAGAAATAACAAATCACTCTTGTTCCAAGCTGCTAAGTTTTGGGGTGGTTTATTATATAGCAATAGCTAATTAAAGTGTGCCTTCACACACTGTGATAGACAGACCCTGGCAGTGACAGCATAACTAAGGATGTCTCCCACCCTCCATGAGCTTAGAGTCTAAGAGTCTAATCATACACTTGTATACAAAAATAAGTTTAATATGGGATATAGGAATCAAGGGGATAGGCATTTTAAATCGAATATTGCAATGGTTGTTGAAGCAACTCACCCAGAACTTCATACTGCTTGGAACTAGGGTCTTCTCGCAGGTCCCAGAGTTCTTAAGGCCCTCTTCTTCCCCATTCAAGCCTGATGAGGAGGGAAGCAGCCACTCCAGCTGCCTCTCTTGGCTCCCCTTAAAGCCAAGTCCACACGTCTAACCACCGTTCCCAGCAGCACAGCCAGAGAGAAAACAAGATGCAAATATGGGAAAATAGCACAGATATTGAACTCTTACAAAGTTTTTATTCTCCACTGGTCTAGGCTTCCTGACAGCTCCCAAAATGTAGTAAGCAAGAGCACGTTGGGGGCTTATAACCTCCACTTTCACTTCCAAGGACAGTGCTCACCTCCGCTCTTCTCCTTTTGGCTCTGTACCGAGGGTCCTCTGGGCCATTTTCCCCATTGAAGTCTCTCTGCCTGAAGGTGACATCCAGGCACAAATAGGTGCTCTTTGTCTCAAGTTGGTCATTTGCATCTCTGTGGTCTTCATGCCTGGGTGACACCCACTTGACTAAGCATTTGCCCCTTGTGGGCTCAGAGTCCCTCATTTACATTTCCCCACAATAGTGAATGGCTTACAAGCTGTTGAAATACAGTTGCTAAACAGCTAGTAATTCCGCCAGAAGACAGCCCTTGAAGGGTTGGAATCAGAGTGATTCTGAGAGCTCTAAACCCCTAGGCATTGACGCTATGGACAACCAGTGAAAGTAAAGGCAGAGTGAGAAAACTAAGAGCACCTCAACCATGCCTAGGGCACACGTTTTGCTGGCCACTTTCCCCCAGGGCTTCCTCAATAAACCCCAGGAGAAAGGATTTAGTAGTTAAAACCAAACGCACAAAGTAGTCACTGTTTAGAGTCTACGTGGAATCAGTGCATGAGACAAAAATCACATATAGTCACAATTATCCTTCAACATCCTTTAATGCTTGTGAATAGAGCAGACATTGTTTTGTGTTTACAACCCTGGACAGTAAATCTTATAACCATTGGATGTTCAAGACCACTGAGATACAAATGAAAGGGGAGAACAAAAGTAAATTTTACGTGTAGATGTCTGTTTTCAAAGCACTTTACCTTGAAGATAACGGCTAAATTTTCATTCACCATTATTATTATTCTTCACACGTTCCTTGTAGGGAATGGGGGAACGGGTAGAGAATAATAATAAAAAACCATCAATGCTCGTGATAGTCAGGCACTGTTCTAACTGCCTTATGTGTATTAGCTCATGCAGTCTTTACTGTGTTAGGAATCATTATCCCTAGTTTACAGAAGAGGAAACCCAGGGATATGGAAGTTGTGGAAATTATCTGAGATTTTCTGCTAGAACGTGACAGCGCTTTCAGGAGTAGGGGGTATAAAGCTACTTGTGAAGGAAATATAGGATTTCAATAAATGGAACTGAGGGACAGGGAAGGGTATTAGGGGTGGAAGGCACTGCACGAGCAAAGGAATAGAAGTTGAAAAATACAGGGCAGGTATGGGGAATATTCTTTTGTGGCTGGAGCAAAAGATGAGTGAGCTCTGTAATCTTAGGCTGGATAACCAGGCGTAATGGCTAATTTCATGTGTCAACTTGGCTGGGCCATGGGTGAAACCATGCACCTCAGATTGGGACTTGAACCCACATGCCAGGACTCGAACCCGGCCAAAACCCGGATTAGGACTCGAACCCACGTGGCCAGGACTCAAACCCAGCCAAAACCCACAGCCTTCCAACTGAGATCACACACCTGGTTTCAGGACTTAATGAAGCTCAGGTTCTTGATGTCTCATCACAGAAAGAATTCAGTGAGAGACAAAGTGATAGGTAAGAAGTGGATTTATTTAGAGAGAAACACACTCCACAGACAGAGTGTGGGCCATCTCAGATGGTGAGAAAGGCACTAGGGTATGCAGTTGTCAGTTTTTATAGGAGTGGGTAATTTCATAGGCTAATGAGTGGGAGGAGTATTCCAGCTATTTCAGGAAGGGGGGGGGGATTTCCAGGAATTGGGCCACCGCCCACTTTTTGATCCTTATTGTCAGTCTTGGAACTGTCACGGCACCTGTGGGTGTGTCATTTAGCTTGCTGATGTGTTACAGTGAGCATATACTGAGGCTCAAGGTCTAGTGGAAGTTGACTTGTCTGCCATCTTGGACCCATTTGGTTCTAATCAGTTTATGTCATGTCCTTGGGCTATGTCATTCTTTCAAAGGTTGTGCCCTGCCCCCTTCCCTCCTGTTTCATGGGTACCCAGATATTTGGTCAAATATTATTCTGGGTCTTGCTGTGAGAGTGTTTTGGGATTCAGTGGACCTTTATTAAGACAGGTTGCCCTCCCTAATGTGGGTGAGCCTCATTCAATCAGTTGAAGGACTCATTAGACTAAAAGAACTGGCCTCCCCCATGTGCCAGAGAATTCTCCAGGCACCTACCTTTGCACTTCAAGAGTAACCTCAGTTCTTCCTGGGTCTGCAGCAGACAGCCTTCAAACAAATTACAGCATCAACTCCCCTGGATCTCCAGCCTGCTGACCCACCCCGCCGATACTGGACTGACCAGGCTCCATGACCACCGATTCCCTGTAATATGTCTCTTTCTGTATATACACATTCCTATCGGTTCTGTTTCTTAGAGGAAATTGTGGGAGACTCATAGAACTTGAGATCTGGAAGGCACCCTTAACCCCCCTCCCTCATTAGAAAAGCAGAAAAGAAAGAACACCACGTCTTAGAGAGTTTCAATGGCCAGTGAAGCCCACAGAGCCGGTGAATAGCAGAGATGCGGACTAGGAAGCTCCTGGCTCAGAGCTCCCTTCCCCATCTCTCTTTCACTGCAGTGTGCCGTCTCCTTTAAGTCACACACTGGATGCA
This sequence comes from Balaenoptera ricei, assembly GCF_028023285.1. Lineage (NCBI taxonomy): Eukaryota > Metazoa > Chordata > Mammalia > Artiodactyla > Balaenopteridae > Balaenoptera > Balaenoptera ricei. The sequence goes on from NC_082646.1 coordinate 70,511,575, forward strand.
GGTGGGATTGTTGAGGGGACAGAGCTCTCCTGTGTGCTCCCCGCTACATGCAGGTGGGGTTGGTGAGAGGACAGAGCTCTCCTGTGTGCTCCCCTCTACATTTCCTGCTTTCCTTCTCCAAACATGGCGTAATACTGGTGCTGGCTCCAAACATGTCATGACACAGGCCCATCTGTCATTATCCTGTGCTGTCCAGCACCTTACAGGTAGGCTGCTCCCAAGAGCGGGCCAGGACCGAAGTGGGGCAAGCAGGCCTCACTTTTCCCAGCCTGACCAGCACTGACTGCTTTCTCTTCTGGCACGATTTTGGGATTTCCCATTCCCCTCCCTACTGCATTTCCTGCTTAGAGCAACTTTTTTTTCTAGGTCAACTCAGCTGCTCTCTGATTCAGGCAAAACTAGAAAGGCAAGGGAAAATGAAAACTAGTCAGAGCTCTTTTGCTCTACTGTTCACACTACAGAAACACTACTAATCCTGCACCTTACCCGCTCTGCCCCTATCTCACAATCCTGAGTATTTGAGTGTTTTGCTTACATTGTTCAAAGATCCCCTTAAGTTCAAATTTACACCTCCTTTATGGAAAAGACAGGTGCAGGCGGCATTGGGGCCCTTGTATACTGACCACTTTGGGCAATAGTATGAGATATCTCTGCATCATGCGCGGCTTGCCTCACCCACACTTCCAACCTACTTGTCCTCCCAGATGCAAATCCTTTCCTCCAGTCAAACTGGCCTTTTGATTGTTCCCTGAACTTGCCGTGTGTTTTTCCACCTTTAAACCTTTGCTCCCACCTCCTGCCCCCATGGAATGTCCTCCCCACTTCTTTCCACCTAGCCAAATCAGATTCGTTTCACCCTGATTCAACACCAACAGCAGGTGGGCATTGGGCCAGCACTTTCACATGTGTTATCTCATCCTGCAAGGCCCAGCATAAAATTCTTTTTATCTGTGAAGCCCTCTGGGGCTCTCCCAACTGGAAGTGACCACTTCCTCCTTTCTTTTACACTTAATGTCTGTACTACTCATTTGGCACTTAATACATCCTAGTACTCTCTAATGAATCATTCACTCATTCATTTATTTAAACAAGTGTTTACTGAGTGATTATTATTTTCCGGTAGGTGCTAGAGATTCGGAGATGAGGAAGACACCTTTGTTGTCCCCTTGAAATTCAGTCTAGCAATGAAAACCGACACATAAGGAGAGGATTATCATACAACGTGAGTGCAGGTTCGAGGAGACTTCCTGTGTGATCTCTGCCCAAGTTAAGTCTTGATGAATGAGTAGAAGTCGGCCAGGTGAAGGTGGGGAGAGAGTACACTTTCAATAAAGACAAAAGAACGGGACCCAGAGCCGAAGAGCAGCCAAGTGTGTAGGAGACTGCAAGCAGCCCCTTCTTGCTGGAGCAGAGAACGTTGCTAAAGCATAGAATGTGCAAGATATAGCGGGAGGTCCTGGAACACCAGGCTTAGATGCTCTGATTCGCCCTGATGGTTGTGGTGTGCCGTTGAGGGTCTTAAGCAAGGGATAGACTCAAGATCTGTGGTCCGAGATCACTGTGACTACAGTGTGAAGAATGGATCAAACCAGGGAGACACTTGAAACCAGGAGCTGTAAGGAAGTTGTGGCAAGAACCCAAGGCAAGAGATAGGAGGACGGTGACCTGCCCCAGGAATGAGGAGGCTAAATATGAGAAATGTACACGATGTGAAATTATACCACACTCATGGCTCTGGAAGGCCTTACAACTGATAATGTAGAAAATAAGTACATTGCAATGCAGGGAACCTATAATGGAGATAGAGAAAGTGCTATCAGGGGAGATGATGGCTGACACAGTCTAAAAGATAGGGAACAGGCCATCAATTTGTCAATCATATAACCTGAATATTTATGCATACACATGATATCTCTTCTCCTAGACTGCAGGCTCACTGAGGGCAGGGGCTCTGAAAATACTAAAGCACATCAGTTCTTGTGACAAACCAAGGCCTCTGCTCTCCCTGTTAGAGGTGGGTAGATTATGTCCCAGAAACCATGTCCTGCAGCAGGCAGGCCAGGAGTTTCTGCAGCGGGGGACAAGGCAGGGAAGAAGCATCAAGACATGTTGCCCACAGGCCATGAGGGTAATGCCCAGAGCATGGAGCTGGAGCCGGGCAAGGCTGAATTCACATCTCCACCCTGCCATTAGCCAGTTGTGATCTTGAACAAATAACTTAAAATCTTAATCTCATCTCCTTTATCTATAAAATGAGAATATTATTACCTGCTTCACTGTATTGACCTCAGTATCATGCGAAATAGTAAATGGATATCTCTAGGCACATACTTAGTACCTGGAGAGCACTCATTGTTATTGACGTAGGTGTCACTGATGTTGGTGTCTTTTCTGGTCTATTCCCCTTACTAACCCATGAGATCCCTGAAGGCAGGGACTATGTCTTACTCATATTTTTTTAAAGATAAATTTATTTATTTATTTATTTATTTTTGGCTGTGTTGGGTCTTCATTGCTATGAGCGGGCTTTCTCTAGTTGTGGCGAGCAGGGGCTACTCTTCCTTGTGGTGCACAGGCTTCTCATTGCGGTGGCTTCGCTTGTTGTGGAGCACGGGCTCTAGGCGCACGGGCTTCAGTAGTTGCAGCACGCGGGCTCAGTAGTTGTGGCTCACGGGCTCTAGAGCGCAGGCTCAGTAGTTGTGACACACAGGCTTAGTTGCTCTGCAGCGTGTGGGATCTTCCCGGACCAGGGCTCGAACCTGTGTTCCCTGAATTGGCAGGCGGATTCTTAACCGCTGAGACACCAGGGAAGCCCCCAGCAAAATTCTTTAGTTTCAGATTCACTGTGACTCTTTAACGGCCCTCTCCCCACCCCCATCCCAATGCACAGCTCCCACATTCTGTTACCCTCCTGCGGCACCTCTAGGGCTGACCTCAGAGCTTGGTGCACAGAACACAGTAGATATTTGTTGAAGGATTGTGGTAAAGGCTGTGAGAAAGAGAAAGAGCAGGACCTAGGAGAGTTCAAAGGAGGAGAGATGACCCGTGAGTGGCAATGATAAAACATTTGATGGAAGCTTTGAAAAATCGATGGAATGGAACCAGCTGAGGTGCGTGAGACTGTAGGAATGGGTGGAAGAGGAGCTCTCCAGGTGGATGGACAACCTGTTTGGAGAAACCAGGTGGTGTCTGAGAAATGATGAGTAACCAGGATGTCTGGAATATAGGGCTTGGGAAGGGGAGAAGGACTAGAAAGGGTATGGCAAGAGCTGGCTTCGGGACCCATTCTTATATCTCCAGGAGGTGCTCATGGTAGCTAAGATGCTTCCCGGGCACAAAGGGGTCCTTCTTTTTCTGGAGTGCAGGTGCCTGGGTTAGTTCACAAAAATTTGCTTCTCCTTAATTAGCTCTCACTCAGGAGTTGGGGGCAAGAGGGCCTAACACCTTTCAGCCCCCGAGCCTTCCCACCCAACCTGAGCTCCAGGCACCTGGCTGGCTGGTAGGCTTCAGCCAGTTCCTCTTTGCAGTGGAAACAGAATATTGCTTATTCTGTGATGTTAATTGTTTAATCTAATTCCACATTAGGAAACTTGGGACTTTGGACAATTTATAGGGAAAAAAATGGGGAGAAAACTCAAACAGTTCTTCCATAGGCACTTGACTTATGTTTGAATCACATCCATGTGTGGATCGTCTCCACTCACCATGGGGGCCACTGAAAAAATTAAGCTACACAGGACTTTCTGAGCTTGTGACCCACTATTGAAAACACATGCATGGCTCCTCTATTCAATAGATTATGGTTTTAAAAGGACATTTTGTGCTTTATTGTCTATCCTGTTAGGTCCTTTCCATGAGTTACCTCATTTAGTCCTCACACTCAATCCATCAGGGAAGTACTAAGATTTCTTTTCTAGATAAGGAAATCATGCTCAGAGGGATTAAGTAACTTGCCCAAAGTCACACAGCTTGTAGGCGTAAAGCCTGCCTTGGCACTGAGATCTGTCTGGACTAAATCCTGTGCTCTCAGCTATTAGACTCTGCACCTTTTTCAAAGGCAAGGTACATTAACTAGGCTTTGGGGACCCATCAAGATTACTTTTGAAAGAACTTTTTTACTTTCAAATAATTACAGGTTCACAGAAAGTTGCAAACAATTGTACCCTTGCCTAACTGTAGTGTAATATCAAAACCAAGGAATTGACATTAGTACAATCCAGAGTTTATTCAGATTTCACTAATTTCACCATTGGGGTTATTTTTAAATTTAACAAACTTTGGGGCAAAACAAACAAAACCAAAAACAACAACTATCTAAAAGGCCCTTTGGTACCCCTTCCTCCCTGGATACTTAAATGCTCAGTCACCTCTGGGGCTTCCTGAGACAGCAGGATCAGAAGAGGGGACAAATCAACACACATGGAGAGATCCGTTTCTGCCATTATGGGCCCCAGGGAAATGGGCATTATATAGCTTGAACACCAAGTGAACTCACTGAATCCCTGCTGCTTTAACTGGGAAAGGACCCCCCGCCTAGAACCCAGAGGGACCTGGTGAGACTGCCCGAGTCTGGTTATTTGGAGGCCTTTAAAACCCTTGGGGCCACCTAAGACCTGGCCCAGCCAACATGTCTCTTTGCTCCTATTGTCTGTGTCCTGGAAGCTGATGATGAGTGATAAGCGTGAGAGATAAAACAGGTGTGGGGCTGTGAACCTGCCTGAATCACTGGCAGCCAACCAGGCCATTTTTCATCTGGAAAAACTCCCCCCAGGACAGCCCAAACCAGTGTTTGGGAACATGACTGAGGGAACAATGGCGGGAAATGGAGGCCCAAGCTTGGGCGTTAGGGCCCTGACACCCATACTCCTTTGCACTGTTATTCCTGGCGAAAGCAGGCATTTGCTTTCGTTCACAGACTCTGTGGGAAGAGGCACAAACGAGGCTTGGAAATTAAAAGGAAGTCGTATGATGACAAAGGAAGTGATAGGAGATTGTTTTCCAGGCTTTAGAGATTTCATTATAAATGATTCTGAGAACTGCCTCCCTGGATTTATAATATGACTGCTATCCTAGTAACTATGATAGCTTATTGCCCACCAGGCCAAATGTTGAAGCCAGTTGGGGGATAACTTTCTCGCTGAACTGTTTTACTTCTGAGTTTTAGAGACCTTGGAACAAATGAGAGGTCAGTTACGTTATATAGGCAAACGTCCGTCCTCCTTTTGTGTGGCCAAAAGGGCGTTTGGGCTCTGGCCCCTGCCCATCCCTGCAGGTAAATCTGGTTACTGGTGTTTAACCCTGTAACAGTAGGAAATGGTTAGACTGACATGGCTTGTTCTTAGTGGACTTACATTGATTTCTAGAGATGACTGATTATTTTACCAAATGCTCAAAAGCTCTCTCTCCCCCCCAAAATTCATATGTTGAAGCCCTAACCCCAGTGACTTAGAACGTGACCTTATTCGGAAATAGGATCATTGCAGATGTAATTACTTAAGATGAGGTCATACTAGAGTAGGCTTCTAATCCAATATGACTGGGTTCCCTATAAAAAGGAGAAGTCTGGACTCGGGCATGTGCACAGGAGAATATCATGTGATGATCAAGGCAGAGATAGGAGTGATATTTCTCACGGAACACCGCAGATTGACAGCAAACCACCAGAAGCTAGGAGGGAGGCATGGAGCAGATTCTCTCCTAGAAGGACCAACAGTGCTGACACCTTGATCTCAGACTTCGAGCCTCCAGAACCCGGAGACAATACGTTTCTGTTGTGATACTTCCTGTTTGTGGTACTTTGTTACAGCAAAACTTTTGTACCCATTTCAGGGGCTATTTCCTGCTGATTCTTAGTCCAAATGGTTGTGGAAACTGGTGGCGGCAAAGGGCTACTGCGTTCTCAGCTGGCACATTACACTTGCATTAGGAACAAAGCCCACCTTTTCCTTGGATCTCAGATGCAAACAGAAGGGAGAGTCACATCAGAAACCCTGATGAGCAATTAGTGCTGGCAGAAAGATGAACTAGGAAAACAAAAGAAGCTGCATAATATGATCCCCAACCCTGCTGGACAGGGGTGGGGAGTGATGGGTCCTTTCACTGCCTCCAACCCAGTGGTGCCCTTCAGACAGGGACAACCAGACATCTGGGCTCCAGCAGGCCCAACAGAAATCCCTGTGACCCATGGATCGCTGGGATTTGGTACACATGTCTCCTGGCCACGGGATCCTGGCACTTCTGCTCCAGCTCCAAACCCTACTTCCTCTGGAGTGCTGGCTACTGTAGATGGAGGTCAGTTAATCTTGAGGACACGGCTTAGAACCCCTAGTACTTCCTCTCCTTCCTGAAATGTTCTTAGGGCCTCCTCTCAGACTGTAGGTCAGGCTTGGGCATTTGGCTGCAAGGGTCAGCAGAAGGGAGGGAAGACCATTCCCCTTCCTCCCGTTTCCCGTCATTTTCTCATGTCTGACACACAGCCTTGCTTGGGCTTTGCAAGATCCTCTGCTTTCCCTGCCTAAATGTGAGTGGTTTTGTTACACGTGGAAGGAGAGAGAGGCACAAGGGGGTGGAGATTGGGGGTAGGGGCTTTGCCAGGATGCTGGGCCTGAACATTCCTCCAAGTGGTACTGGGTTTAGAAGATCAGGGCTGGAACCTTTGAGGAACCAGCCAGAACTCTCTTTGCCTTAACTGGGCAAACTCTAGTCCTCACTGCAGCTGCCCTGACTCAGCTTGTCCCCAGCCTGACCCTCAGCTGACCCATTCTCTAAAGGGTGCCCGAGGCAGAAGATGAGGAGGAGGAAGGGGATGGGGAGGGCCTAGGGAGCTGCCTGAAAAGCCCGGATGCCAGGTGCTCACCCAAGTGGAGAACTGACCTTCATAAATGGTACCATCCCTTTGGTCCCTTCATTCAGTCATTGATCCAATAGGGTCCACCTTGGAGGCATCCAGAATCCCTTCTCTGACTGGCTTCCCTCTCTTTTCACCTCCCCCGTAGTCACCTCAGTCTCCTTCTAACCTCTCTTCTCCTGCGTGGCCCCAGCTCCATCCCAGGAAGGTGTAGATCTCATCCACAGACTCCTAGGCACTGCAGGAAGAGGTTCAGATCTTTCAGATTGTTCAGAAAAGAACATTGACAAAACAAGCCTTTCTGTTAATGTTGACTGCCTTTCCTAGCTCAGCTCAGATGACTTGTTAAGCCAACAAAGTCTGTTTGTTTAATCTGTCTTACAAGAAAACCCAGGAAGAGGTGAGAAGGGAAGAAATCCCTGTTCTGCCACAGAAGCAGAGCAGAAAAGAAAATCCCCCAGCCCAGGAAAGCAGGGTGGGGGTGGGGTGGGGGGGATGAATTGGGAGACTGGGACTGACATATATACACTAATATGTATAAAATAGATAACTAATAAGAACCTGCTGTATAAAAAAATAAAAGAAAATAAAATTAAAAGAAAAGAAAATCCCCCAGCCCAGCTGCGCACTCGGAGGCAGAGAACAGTGCTATAGAGCTGGGCTGGACACACTCACGGTGCCCTGGCAGCTGCAGCTGGGCCTTCCTGGCAGGGGACATAAAGAGTTAAGGAACTGCGCTGGGACAAGCAGGGTAGCCTGAAACTCAAGCTCCAGAGGTCTCTTTCAGAGTCCAGGGCCAGGGAAGTATCTATTGTCAACAAATGCCACCACTGAACCAATAGCAAGCTTGAGTGTGGTTCTGAGATAGGGGCCTCTGGATGTCACCAGGCAACAGGCACAAAGAAGGCTGGATCAACCGCCCAGCAGACAATTACACCACCCACAGCTCCCGCCCCCTGCAGTTCCCACTCCAGCGTGGCCAGCCCAGAGAGTGACTCTGCCCCAGATTCCCCCAAGATCAAATTACCATCAGTCTTGGGATTTGGAGGGAAAGGAGATGGTGTAGGAAAGTCTTCATTTAGAAACTTCAGTACAATTTAGTTTATTGAAAAGCTGGGCTGATGGCAAAGGTGAAGACTTTTAGGTAAAAGGAGATGTTGCTGCAGACTGCAACAAGACTCGTGTACCTTTCCTCTGGTTCATGTTCCTACAAGTCAAGAGATGGGCACAACCCTAGTATCCCTCACCCTTGACCTCCCTCATGGCTTTCCCTGGGAGATGTAGGGTGGGAAGCTTTTGACAAATTTACTAAATTAGAGCCAAGGAGAATATAAGGTAAAACCTAAGGACACTTGTTTCTCATTCCTACAAAGTACACTCCCTCCATGTCACAGAGCCAGAGGGGGGCGCGCCGTCACCCACGCAAAGCCTTCTTGTCTCAAACTAATGGCGAGCTTAAGAAACATTTTCATTTCATCAGGCACTTATTCATTCAACATTTAGAGCAATGGCAGGCGCTGAGCTAAGTGCTGGGGTTTCAAAGATGAATTGTTCATTTTCCCCAGGTGGTCTGACCCTCCCCAGAGATTCACCATCTTATCTACCCCATATGCTGAAGACTCTCAGATGTATATTCCCAGCCCAGGCCATACCTCTCTTCTAAGTACCAAACCAATGTATCAGAGAGTTTTCTAGACATCTCCTCATTGATTTCCTACAGGGCCACTGAATGCAACAACCCCCAAGCTCAAGGCTTCATCTTTCTATCACCAAACCTGTTTTATCACATGAGTTCTTTGTCTTAGTGAATGATGCTACCCCCACACCCTGCAACATGGGTTGAATTCCGCTCCCCCCAAATTCATTTAATGAAGTCGTCATCCCCTATACCTATACATAATAATAATACATAATACCTATACATCCCCTATACATAATGGGACCTTATTTGGAAATAGAGTTGCTACAGATATAATTAATCAAGATAAGGTCATATAGGAGTAGAGTGGGCCTACTCCAATATGACTGGTGTTCTTAGGAAAAGGGGAAATTTGGACACAGACATGAGTACTGTAAGAAAGCCATGTGAAGAGACACAGGGAGCAGACAGCCATCTACAAAGCCAAGGAACACTTGAGGCTACCAGAAGCTACAAGAGAGGTCTGGAGCAGATCCATCCCTAGAGCCTTCAGAAGGTACATGGCACTGCCAACACTTTGATGGTAGACTTCTGACCTCCGGAACCCTGAGACAATAAATGTCTGTTGTTCTAAGCCACCCAGTTTGTGGTACTTTGCAAAGGCAGCCCTAGGAGGTTAATACACCTCCATTAAACATTGTCCAAGAAAAAAGCCTAGAAGGCTCCACTGAGTCTTCCCCTCCGTTACCATCTCTACCCTCCACCTGTAGCCATATATAATAAGCCACAAGCTCTGTCCATTCCACCTGTGAGACACCGCTGTCAACAACCCACTTGTCTTTATTCCTGCTGCTACCATCTTGGGGCAGGCCACCGTTATTTCACCAAAATCCTTCCTCACTGCTGGCCCTGCCTCCATAACAAGTCCTGCCTATCTATTCCTCAAATTGCAGCCAGAGTCATCTTTCAAAGGGCTAATCTGAGGTGCCACTTCCCTGCTTAAAACTCTTCAGATGTTCTTCTTTACTCTTAGGATAAAGTTTAATCTTCCTAAAGGGCTCAAAAGGCACAGGGTAACGTGGCCCCTGCTCTCCCCTCTGTCCCCATCTCTTGCCAGTATTATTCTCCAGCAATACTGAGATTCTTTCTCTTCCTTAAATGTGCCAGGTTCTATCTGGCCACCACCATTTACATATGCCTTTCCCTCCATCTGGAACATGTATCCCCACCCTCTTCTTCTACAGGACTCTCTTACTTATCAAAATCATTGTAATGCCCTCTTTATCTGTTAGAGTCCTACCCAGATCGTAAGCTCCTATGGGGGAGTAATCCTGTCTGTTTCATTCATGGATGTATCTGCTGTGCCTGGCACAGTGCTTGTGACATAGTAGGTGCCCAACCATCATTTGTTTACTGACTGACCGACTGATAGACTGAAATACAACTCCTGTCCCCAGTGAGCTCAGTCCAGAGGGGAGGCAATAGTGTGGACCAAGTCATGCAGCAATGCAGAGGCAGGACTCAGTTTGCTTCAGTTTGAGGGAGGGTGGGGGAACATTTCACAAAGGTAATGGCATCTAAGCTGGGCCTTCACTGATGGGTAGGAATTGGCCAGAATAGAGAGAGCGCAGGGAAGGGAAGCTCATTTCCAGCAAAGAAGGTGCTATGGGTGAAGGAGCAGGGCGTGTTAGGAGATGGTGAGCATGTTTGTTGTGCCCGGAGCTCGATGTGCAGAAATTCAGCTGATGCGGGCTGTGGATCAGGCTGTGAATCCTCTAAGGAACTTATTTTGCATATAAACCTCAGTGACTTTTCCTAGACATGATAGAACAAAAGAAAGTCTGTAATCTCTTTTTACAGGCGGGGAGGTGGAGGCACACCTAGAGGTGTTTGTTTAGTCTAGAGGTGCTGCTCTGCTGCTCAGGGTACCCCTGAAAACCCAGTTCCCTTTGCTCCCGGGCTTGAGACTTACAATCTCTTCAGGCCCACCCGCTAAACACTACACATCTGCTGAGGCTGAACACCTGGATAAAAACCACTGGGACCACACCTGCATCCTTCCCCCTTCCTCCACACCCCCTCTCCCAAAAAACCCTGAAAATTCTCAGGAAATCATAAGCTGAGTGAATGGTTGTCTAATTTCCTTCATATGTCCCCCAGGGTAGGGAGGCTTTCTCCGGTCACCCTTTATCATTCTGAAATCTCTCCAGCTCTAATTTAATTTCGTTCCCTCTTGTTAGTCTTTTCAGACATAAAGAATAATTTTTCTATATTCCTTGCATTAAATTATTGCCTATGCTTGAAGGCAAGAATTAAACCATCCATTTACCTTCTCTTCTCCAAAGAAAACAAATTTGATTCCTTAACTGTTTTCTTACTGAATCCATTCTCTCTCCCCCAACCTTAATTCCTTAAGGTCATTTTAATCTCTTTCCCTGAACCCTCTGGATCAAATGCATGGACTAGAACTGAAGATGAATCATAAAACCAAGAAAGTTTTTCCTAAGATAGATGAGGGGTCCATGGCAGAGAAAGAAAAATAGTCTTTTCTGTACAGGAACTTCTGCATGGTCCAACACAGTTCCAGGGGAGCACATGTCACCACGTTGGCTAGAGAGGACATCATCAATCAGAATGTCCATTGATCTTGCAGAGTGGCAGTTGGTCTCAAAAGCCCCAGAGGAGATAAGTATAGCCACATGGGAATACTAATGATTCACATGGTGTGAAGCCTGAGGAGGCTTGTGCAGGGTGTGCTATCATCCCACCATCTTTGAGTCTGTAGCCTGAAGCCAGTACTGTGGTCAGAACATGGACAAGTGTACCTAAGTACACGCACACATGCGGCTCAACCCTGAGGGCCAACAGTGGACATCAGTAGCCCAGGGCCAGGAACTCATTCTTCGTGGTGCATTTGTGAGAGTAGCAAAATCAGCATGTCAGTACTGTTTGGGCAGCTACATTTCATGTAAAAGAAATGCCATGCCAGCCAGCAGAAGCAATCAGATTGCCAGGCTGCTGTCCTGAAAAGGAAAAAGGGGACATCTGGTTGACCCCATGCATGGGGTGGAGGGTCAGAGAGGGCTTCCAAGGGGAGAAACAAGGTCAGGGCTTATGCAAGTCCCATCTGGGATCAGGGCACCCACCTGGACAGCACTGCCAGCTCTGCCTGGTCCTAAGCACCAGAGAGGCACTTAGAAAGTTTTAAGAAAGTCACTCGATAGTGTTTCTGTGTATGTACGTGTGTGTTTGGGAGGGGGTAGGATCCTTAGTACGTGTGGGTCCTGGCAGGAGCCCCTTTTACCTGGGTGTAAGAGAAATACTGGTTTGAATTCAGGTTGGCTTGGCCTCAAACCCCTAATCCTGACCACTAAACAACATTGGGAATAACACAAACCTTTTTTAATGACAAAGTTAAAATCTTTTTTTGTTTTTTTTAAAGATTTTCTTTTTTGGATGTGGACCATTTTTAAAGTCTTTATTGAATTTGTTACAATATTGCTTTCTGTTGTGGCTTTTTGGCCGCGAGGATGTCGGATCTTAGCTCCCTGACCAGGGATCAAAACCGTACCCCCTGCATTGGAAGGTGAAGTCTTAACCACTGGACCACCAGGGAAGTCCCAAAATTTTAAGTTTTAGATAATGAAGATACAGATGTGAACAGACCCACTGCCTTGCCCCCTTCCTCCTTGTCCTATCAAATGTTCTATTCCTGACCCGCAGCTGGTCTTGACAACCTTGTCTTCTCACTAGGTCCTGCCTCCTTCATTCTTCCGACCCTCCTTTCTTCTTTACCCTGCTGTGTGTGAGACCATCTCATGACTTGGGAGCTGGGCGCAAGGCACTAACACTTCCTGGTAACGTGGGGCTGGAATGAGGAGCATATAGGGCTGGATTTGTTGAGCAAGCCAGAGTCAGGCAGAGACTAATTGGGGCAGAGCTGGGCTTGGGAGAACAAATTGAAGATTACGGTTATTTATGTGTCCATTTCCAGCCCTAGGCAGTGAGCTACTCTGAGGGAGGGGCCATGCCTTTTATAGTCTCTTATCCCTACATTCCTTGAACAATGCCTATCACCATGCTGAGTAAATGAAAGGAAAAAAACATGAATGACTGAAAGGCCCTGCCTTTGCCTGTTGAGATTGGCTCGGAATTTGGGACAGGCTTGACCCTGAGTTAAAACCATCAGCAGATCCAGCTGCAAGGAGTAGAGAAAGCAGTAAGAGAGGTGGATCTGAGATTAAATGTCCCCTTCCCCCGTACCTCAGAAGAATTTCATTAATTCGATATTTTAAGAATTCAATTTGTGACTCAGTGTTGCCCTCATGCCACCATGTTATTGAGGGGTACCTCAGTAACAACAGTGCTGCCCAGGGGCAACTCTGCCCCCCATCGGGACACAAAAATCCCTAGGGTTCCCTTTGAACCCCATCACTGTCATAGTGTGCCACTTTTGAATTATGAAATAATTTAATGGGTCACTCTTACTTTTTTAAACAGTTCCCAAGTAAGTCCCCCACCAGCAACTATAAAATCATGCCCTATCTTAGCCACTCCTGGGATTTATTCATTGCTGTTTGCAGTCACCCAGGCACCCTAGTTTCAAATAATTAACAGCTCCCTCGGAATGCTTACCTTTGCAAAAATACTGCATGCTCATTTGAGCATAAAGAGGCTCCTGATAGGAATATCAAAATCACCTTTGAATACTGGATAATTTATGGATATGTTCATACCCTTCACTAAGCTCTAGGTGACAGCTTGGCATGCAATTAACAAAACAAAACAAAACCTGGCCTCTGATCTGTAAAAAAGCATATTGAATAGGCCTATCTCACAGATGGTGACTCTTGGTGCCTTTCAGCTGAGAGTGGTTGTGTGGAAGGGAGTGTCATTGGAGAAGAGGCCCAGGAAATACTAAGGCAACTGCTGCCAGCTGTGTTGGCAAAACAAGATGTAAAGGGGCTTCCCTGGTGGCGCAGTGGTTGAGAATCCGCCTGCCAATGCAGGGGACACGGGTTCGATCCCCGGTCCAGGAAGATCCCACACGCCGCGGGGCAACTAAGCCCGTGCGCCACAGCTACTGAGCCTGTGCTCTAGAGTCCGCGAGCCACAACTACTGAGCCCGCGTGCTGCAGCTACTGAAGCCCACGCACCTAGAGCCTGTGCTCCGCAATGAGAAGCCACCGCAATAAGAAATCCACGCACTGTAACAAAGAGTAGCCCCCGCTCACCGCAACTAGAGAAAGCCCGCGTGCAGCAACGAAGACACAACACAGCCAAAAATTAAATAAATAAATAAATACATACATACATACATAAAAAAAAAAAAAACAAGATGTAAAACCCAGGGCTGGGGTTGGACTAGAGGGAGATCAGACCCCATAGCTGGTGTAGGGGTGGAGGTGGGGGCAGGGGGGTGGCTAACACCTCTCTCCATGAAGGCAGTTTCTCCTGCTTATAGCATTCCTGAGGTCGCTGCGCCCCTCTCCCGCCCCTACCCCAGCTCAGTGGTGCCAGCAAGCAGACCTCAGGACAAACTGGCCATAGTGTATTTCCCTATAGCAGGACTTCGGCCAGTGATCAGTACCACTTTTGTATCAAAATTACAAACAGAATTTTCATGCTTATAGTCCCTTCCATGTCCCTCCAGGATTCCTTTCATGTAGAAACTTCTGTATGCTATCTCCCTCACCCCAAGATAATAAGACTCCATTAAAATAATATTAATAGTAACAGCCAATATTAATCCTGCCCTTAATTAGTGTCAGAAACTATAGTAAGTTGAAACTATACTAAGAAACTACACTCAATATTTCTATAATTATAACTGACTCAGTATGTGCCTAGTTCTGTTGTGAGTACTTTACATACATTATCACTCATTCAATCTTCACAATAAATCTGTAAATTAGAAAGAAAGCATTCAGTCTTTTACTGTTAAGTATGATGTTAGTTGTGAGTTTTTCATAGATACCTTTTAGTAGGTGAGGAAGATCTCTTCTATTCCTAGACTAAGTGTTTTTATTATGGAGAAGTGCTGAATTCATCAGATACTTTTTCTGCATTTATTGAGATGATCATGTGCTTTTTGTCCTTTATTCTATTGCTATTGTATTAAACTAATTGATTTTCAGGTGTTAAACAAAGTTTGCATTCGTGGAATAAATCCCACTTGGTCATGGTATATGGTCCTTTGTATATGCTGCTAGATTTGGTTTGCTAGTATTTTGTTGATGATTGGTTCTTTTGTTCTTGTTTTTGCTTCTTCTGTCTGGCCTGTCTACTCTTCCTGGTCTGATATGTCTTCATTATCAGAATGGTAGGAATCCAAGGACTGACATCATAGCTGGATTAAGAAGCCAACTAGCTTGGCCATTGTCTGGAGCACCACCTATAGCAGGACTGGAGTACCAAATACAATAACAGTTAACTTGTATTTCTACAGCCTACTTCTTACATCATTGATTCTCAAATTTTAATATGCAAAAGAATCACCTACAGTGCTTATTAAAACAGAGTCTTGGGTCCAACTCAGTTTCTGATTTAGTAGGTCTGGGATGAGGCTCAAGATCTGCAGTTCTAACAAACGCACAGGTGATGCTGATGTTGATGGCTCATGAATCACACTTTTAGTAGAACTCTTTTACATGACTGGCTAATTGTAAATTTCTCAATCTCCCTCTGAATACACAGAAACTTACAAGGAAAATAAAAAATACCCCCCATGCCTAAAAACAGTAACACCACTAACAAGGAGCACATACATTATTCAGATATTTATTTCTAAATACTATTGCCTCCAATTCAAGGAAGCAGGGATCCTTGGAGAAATAGCTAACTCTAGGGCTGGGATAGAGAAAATACAAGATGAGCGTGGAGCATTTTGTAGCGCACAGAAGAAGTACAAAAAAAAGGGGATGGGAACATGTCAAAAAACCACAAATATCCATGAGTTTATACTGATATAAATGAGTGAGTAAATAAATAACAGGGAAAAAGGATAACTTCTTTACAGAAAAATCTGAATAATATACGTAGATATTCTCCCTTCCAGGAGGTGGAACTTAATTCCCCTCTCATTGAGTACGGGATAGACTTACCAACTTTCAAAGAATATAGAAAGTGGATAAAAAGAAACTTGACAGTGGAGAAACCTGGCAGGTACCACCATAACCAATTGATCCGTATCAACATCACCAGTGATAAGTCATTTTGCTAGCATGCAGCCCAATATAATGCTATGAGAAGAGCACCTCACCTCTGTGATATTCCTCCCCAAATCCCATAACCCCAGTTTGATCATGAGAAAATGTCAGACAAACCCAAACTGAAGGCAGAGATTGGGAGAAAACACTCGCAAATTGTATAATTGCTGAAGAACTTTTTTTTTTCCACCATGTATAAGAATTCTCAGAACTCGATAAGAAGAAGACAACCTGGAGAGTTAAAGAAAGCATATTAGTGGTTTCCTGGGAGCAGGAGAATGAGGATAGCGGAGAGGGGCAGAAGGGAGCAATTACTAAGGGGCACAAAAAAACTTAGGGCATGATGGATATTCACTATCTTGACTGTAGTGACGACTTCACAGGAGTATATGGTACACTTTCAATAGGTACAGCCTGAATAACTCCTGATGATTCTTCCCTACCTTCTCCTAATTTTCCAGAAGACTGAGGGCATGAGGGATGTTGTCTCACTGGCTATACCCGATTGCCAGTAACCCCACTTCTAGATACCACATGACTGGGAAATCAAGGCAACCAGCATCTATTGAGTAGTTATTATGTTCCTGGAACTTCCACACAGTAAACTTCATTCATCCTCACAGCAACTCTGAGAGGAAGATAATAATACTGTTGCCTTCCAGATCAGAAAAATGTTCCTTAGGCAGTTTAGTAACATGCCTTGTCATACAGTTAGTCAATAATGAAGAAGGGATTGATTCAAAGCAGTTTGTTCAAAACCCAGGGGTAGGAGGTAGATGGGTAAAAACTTGTGTAACTATTGGGTTAACCAAAAAGTTTGTTCAGGTTTTTCTATAAGATCTTATGGAAATAACCCGAACGAACTTTTTGGCCAACGCATATATTATTGTAAATTACTTTAATCTCTGGCGAGTAACCTAATGTTATCTAGTTATAAGTGACAAAAAAACAGTCAATGAAACACAAAAATTAAAATAAAATTTTAAATAAAAAAATTTTAGTATATTGTTTAATATTTAACGATGCTTTGTTTGAAAAAAAAGAGGACCTTTTTTTCATAGTGTTTGCATTACATTTTTATTGAAAATAGGTTTTCTCTTTCTAACTCTGTTGAATGAATATAGAATAAATATTAAAGCAAATTAGACCTGACTGGGGCAGCCACAGGACTCTGTCTGGCCCCAACTCTGATTCAGATGTTGGTTTAGAAGAAAAAGAGGGGAAAGTAAGCCTTTCAGACACTTTTGCTGCATCTGATAGCCCTGCTCTGGCTTAGGCCTCTGCCTGCCTGGATTTCTGAAATCTCCCTTCTGGATCCTCCAGTCTGGTGTCCTATCTGTTGGGATAGCCATACTTTCAGAATCACTGATGCCCGCCATTTTCCTAAACCATACCTGGGGATTGCTGCACCCAGAGATATTGTGCTTGACCATTGGCTAGGTCTCTCCAGGCAGCACTCTGTTGAGTGGGTCAAGGTCAAGCCCATCTTCCCTGGATTTCTCTGAGTGACCACCCATGTGCTGCTGACAAGTACTGAGATTCACAACTCCCACATCACAGACTTGTTTCATACTTTAACTATATCTTCCCTAGTTTTCAGTCTTAACTGGCCTCCCAGCCTCCACTCAGAGTGATCTTTCCAAAGTGCAGATCTTGTTATGCTGTTTTCCCACTCCCAGCCCTTTACTGATGCTTCAACACCCATGGGCTAATGCCCAACCTCTTCACGATTTGCCTCAGAGTATCATTCTAGCTTTACTTCCTGTCAATCTCCCCACTCCACATAGCCTCTGGTCTAGCCACACCAATCACCCACCATTCCAGGAACAAGCGTCATCCTGTCAGGCCCCTTTCCTCTTCCTCTGCCAAGAAAGCCCTTTTTCTCCCTCTCTCTACTCAACTTCCAACATGTAACTCAGAGGTCATCTTTTCCATAGTGACCTTCCGGACTCTTCCAGTTTTCTATGTTCACCTACACATAGCCCTAAGCAAAGCTCTATTTCTGTATCTTGCTCTTTCTATAGACTGTGAACTCCTCAAAACAGAAACTGTTGGATCCATCTTTGTGTAACCAGGGTGCTGGCTGTCTCCTTGTCTTACAGCTCTATAATCCACATGTGCTGTCTGTGTTCACCCCGAGCCCACCTGGGTGCCCCATTTGGTAGCTCCTGAGGACTTCTGATCCATCCCGGAGCAATGCAGACTGTGTGGGAATGGTGGAGGGGGACTCACAGGGCACACCCCACCGCAAACAACTGAAAACTGCTCATCAGAAATCTTCACATGAAATTCCTTCCTTGGCCATGCTACAACCAGAGGCTTTTCTCTCTTCCCCTCCCCCAAAGGGTACCTGTTGTGTTGGCTCTTTTCTCCTTTATTTTTGTGTATGTATACATGAATGTTGCTATTTATAAGAATTGATTTTAAGAATGCAAATGGAACATAAGAGTGCAAAATAAGGGACTTCCCTGGTGGCACAGTGGTTAAGAATCTGCCTGCCAGTGTAGGGGACATGGGTTCGAGCCCTAGTCCGGGAAGATCCCACATGCCACGGAGCAACTAAGCCCGTGCGCCACAACTACTGAGCCTGCGCTCTAGAGTCCCGAGCCACCACTACTGAGCCCACGTGCCGCAACTACTGAAGCCCGTGTGCCTAGAGCCCGCGCTCGGCAACAAGAGAAGCCACCGCAATCAGAAGCCCACACACCGCAACGAAGAGTAGACCCTGAGAAAGCCCGTGCATAGCAATGAAGACCCAATGCAGCCATAAATAAATAAATAAATAAATAAATAAATAAATAAATAAATAAAAGAGACGATCAGCTTTAAAAAAAAAAAGAGTGCAAAATAAAATTAAAGTACTGTATCTCTTTTACACCCAGAAATGACTGCTTTTACCCACTTCTATTTTGAGTTTTTCTGGTGGTTACCACCATGACTTTAACTTCTGATACTTAGATCTTTATTTCATAATTTATCCATCTAAGACAGTATCTGTTGACTCCTCAATATGAAATATGGTGAAATTAGCACACTTACTCCACCCTCCACTTCCTTTTTCCATTCCCTCTCCCTTCTCTTGGTTTTTGTGTTAGTCCTAATTTGAGTTCTTCTGATGATTATCATTAAATAATATACCTAAACCTCTATATCTTGATCCATCAAAGTTGTACATACTTATACACATGCTTTTTATTAGATGCACCTACTCTCCCATCTACTTCTCCTCTTATTAGCCTCCCCTTTTTAGTCAAGGAAACATATTTTCGATATTCATAACATTTGGATGTTATAGTACAGTTATAATTGAGTTTGCTTCGTCTGTGAGCTGATTTTTCTGTTTCTATTAAGACAGAAAACCAATAAAGAGAATTCAGATATTATGACTATGTAACTATTATTCACTGTAGAACCAAATGGTGTGGCTGAATTAAAAGAGAGGGAAATGGAACAAACAGTGGTTTGTTACTAACCTGGGAAGCCATCTGGTCCTAGAAACTCTTGATATTGTACATCTTTTATCACCTTTCAAAGTAATGGGAATTGGTCTGTTTAGGTTTCCCTCTTTCTCTTAGGTCAGTGTTAGTACGTACTGTGCCAGGAAGTCATCTTTTCTCTCTAAATTCTTGAATTTGTTGCCATAGGGTTGAATCTCCCTTTTTTGTTTTCTCTCTTTTTTACTTATTCAGGTTTCTTAAGGGTTTAGCTATTTTAAGGAACCAGCTTTTAGGTTTATTTAAACTTTTAAATAAATGTTACATTTAATTAAATTTTAATAAATCAATAAATTAAAACTTAATTAACTCATATTTAATTAAATTTTGCTTTTATTTTTATAAATCTCCTCTTCCTAGTTTCCTTTGGTTTATTGTTATTTCGCTAGTTCTTTAAGACAAGTCCTTAGTTCTTTTACTTTTTAGTCTTCTTTCTCCAATTATAAGAGAATTGTAATAGACCATAAATATTTCTCTCAGGACAGCTTTGCTGGGTCATTTGTTTTAGTTTTGTGTTTCTCCTTTTTATTGCTTTTTAGCAGTAAGAATTTCCCTTTTGATTTCCTCATTAAGCCAAAGATTGTCTAGGTGCACACTTCTTAAGTAAAGATTTTTCTTCACCTTTTAATAATTTATGTTTAAAGTTATTAAATAATAATCAGAAAATCTGCCTGGTTATATGTCAATTATATCTCAATTTTAAAAAAAAGAAAAGAAATTTTGCCTGTAAAATTGCTATTTAAAAAAAAATCTGTTTAAAGTTTTCTTTTTTGGCTGACAAGTGACTGTGGTTTGTTTGCTAGAGGTAAATATAATTTTCAGTGAATAAAGTTGAAAGACAGCTTTCATTGGTCCCAGTATCGGGCTTAAGAACTAGTAAGCGACAATGTTAGGGCTCAGTCAGGCAAGCAAGGTGGATAGAGCCAATTCTCTACTCAGGGAACGTGATGGCGGCTCCATCCCGGTTGGTTCTCAGCCGAGGACCTTGGCGTTATCCCTGACTCTGCTCTTTCTCTTGCATTGCAGTTAGGCAATCCTATTAGTTCTACCTTTAAAATACATCCAGAATCTGACCACATGTCACCACCTCCACTGCCACCACCCTGGTCCAAGCCTCCTCATCTCTCACCTGCGCATCAGTAGGCTCTAAACAGGTCTCCCTGCTGGCACTCTCGCCCCCTACAGTTTGTTTCTAGCATAGCAACATCGTGAACCTGTTAGAGATAAGAAGAACATGTGCTTCTCTGATCAGGACTTTCCAGTAGTTTCCTGGCCATTCCGTGGAGGAGCCCCGGTAATAGGGTCATTGGCATCTGCTTGACAGGTTGGAACCACAAGGAAGCATCCGGTTGAGTGGACAGCCAACCAAGAGAGGAGGGTGAAGGCCCCACCCAAGGAGTCTGTGCTGAGAGGCTAGACTGGGGCGCCCTTTGGGAGCTTTCTGAGATAACTAAGGGACACTTTGATGGGAGCTATTAATTAACAATCCAGTTGCTGGGGTTAATGCCATCATCATTTGGGTACTAAAAGGAAGTGTGACTTTCTTGGTTACAAGCTTTTATCGCAGGAATCGTTTACGTTACAGTAAGTTTTGCAAAATGTTCTTGCTCAGTTTTGTCTTCAGGAACGAATGATTTGTTTTCAGTGCTTCAAGTTGAGCTTTCTTTTGTTGGTTGTTACTTTGCAAGAAGATAATGAAATTACATTTTCTTTTTTGCCAGAGCATCTCTGACTGTGCTTACAATAACACCATCTGATTAATGCAAATGTGCAGCTATCTCTTGGCTGTGTACTCTGTAAGCCAACCAATGACGAAGCCTTTGTTCCAGCTGACCACATGAAATGGGGGGAGGCTTTCTCTCCCCCTCTGCTGAGTTGGAGGATGGCTACCCTTTCTTTTCCTTGGAAGAGCAGGTCATCTGATATTGCACACACCAGGATGAACACAAGAGGCCTTTATCTAAGTTACCTGATCACAGCCCAATGCAACTTTCATTACTTGATTGGCTGTAAGAGACAGGAAGGGTTTTCCAAGGAAGCCTCAGATATAACAATACTCCTGGGAATCCATCAGCCTTCTTAACTAGGGCACTGACCCTCCCTATTGTGATAGAGACCAATGTCATTTTTTTACCTAAGGAACCTCACCCGTGTGTGTGTGTGTGTGTGTGTGTGTGTGTGTGTGTGTGTGTGAGACAGAGAGAGAGAGACACTTCTGGAATCTATATAGTTTGTCCTCTCTTTTTACACCTCAAAAATATTTTGGAAAGGAACTTCTCCACAATGTGTCTTGGGTTGTTTCCTGTCCCCATTTCCCTGCACAAACACAGGGTTGCTTCTGTGAATAAAACCAAAATTGTCTCAGAAAGCAGAGCCTGACAGACCCAGGAACCTCGGCCAAGGTGTTAGCTGCCTGCTTCACTCAGGAGGGAAGGAAACCACACATCTATTGAGCATTTACTGTGAAGTAGACGCTTTGCCTATTTACTTACCCAAAGCTTTAAATCTTACTGTCTCTTTTATAGGATGACACGTGGAAACTCAGGGAGGTTATGGGAAGTCGCATGGCCTCCTCCTTAGTCTGAGCTCCCCACCCCATCTCTGGCCTGTATTCTTGCAATTGCTTTCTGAGTGATCTTTCCACTAATGACACATTTTCACCTGCAGCTAGAATGAAGTTTTCAAAATACATATCTGACCAGGTGACACATACATACTCTTTACCCCCACTCCCACTGCTAAAAACCTACCTGTCATCTCATGCTCTTGGCAAAAAGACCAGATGCCCTAAGGTATCTGACACAGCCCTGCAGGATATGCGCCCTCCTCTCTCAGCCTCATCTTGTCCCGCTTTCCCTTTACCCTCTGGACTCTAAACCAAGTCTGCAGTGCGTTGTTTCTCTCTGGCACCAGACCTTCCCACATGCTACCACCTCCACCTGGGGAGCCACCCAGGCCCACCTTCCTGGTCCCACCAGGGCCTCAGTTCACTTTTCTTCATCCTTAAGCTCACAACTCCCCATCATTTCCCCAGGCAGGCCTGGTCTATTATAGGCCCTTAGAGTCCTGTGTATGCTTCCTTCAGAGCACTTATGACCATTTAAAATGGGCATTTTTTTTTTTAACATCTTTATTAGAGTATAATTGCTCTACATTGTTGAGCAATTATATATATGTTCTGCTGTATAACAAAGTGAGTCAGCTATACGTATACATATATCCCCCTATCCCCTCCCTCTTGCGTCTCCCTCCCACCCTCCCTATCCCACCCCTCTAGGTGGTCACAAAGCACTGAGCTAATCTCCCTGTGCTATGCGGCTGCTTCCCACTAGCTATCTATTTTACATTTGGTAGTGTATATATGTTAATGCTAAAGTGGGCATTTTTATCTTATGAGCATTTGATTATCTTCTGACTTCCTCACTAGACTGGCATGAACTGGGTCTTTTGTTTTTCTAATCATTGTCTTTTAAACACCTTGCACAGTGCCCAGCCCAAGATAGGCACTCAATATTCATTGGGCGACTGTGACTGAATATGAATGAATAAAACAACACCTGAGTGATGGTGAGCCAGGGTTTTAAAAGCCTAGTTTGTTTTCATTCCTTTGCTTCATACCCCCTCTTCTAACCATTGGCTTCCTGACTTTAGTCACGTGTTAAACTCCCTCCCTCGTCCTCCCTTACTCAAGACTCATAAACATAGAATTGCTGCTGTCTTTTCCAGCTTGAAACTTTGCTGCTGGTACCAACACTTTGCCCTTGAATATCTCCCTTTTTAGAAACTTCTCATTTCAGCTTTGGATAAGGGGTGCTTTTTTGCTGGCTCCCACTTTTGACATCACCCCTGCCCC
The DNA here is from genome assembly GCF_028023285.1 of Balaenoptera ricei. Lineage (NCBI taxonomy): Eukaryota > Metazoa > Chordata > Mammalia > Artiodactyla > Balaenopteridae > Balaenoptera > Balaenoptera ricei. The sequence continues at coordinate 70,534,616 of NC_082646.1, forward strand.
GATCTCACTTCCCTTCTATCCCAGTCATCATAGGCTGAGAATATCCTTCTTTGCTCCCCTGACCCAAGACTCAGAGCTAAGGTACATGTCACAGTGGCTCTCCCCCAGGAGGCAAGGGAAGTGGAAGGTGAGACATTACAGAGTACAGGTGAGTGAGCACCTGTGAGCCAGAAAATTAAGGTGCAGATCAACAAGAGATCCACTGTTAGGGCACCAACTTCACACTATGTTGAAGAAATTATGTGACAGATTGGGGGCGGGGTGGGGAATGCATGGCAGATCCAGTCTTCAAGTTCTAGAAGTTTCCTTGAAAGCACTTAGTGCTTTCAGCTGTTACATTTGCAGCTAGAGCACAACCACACTGCATTCAACCTACTCCACACTTGGTACCTACTGTGGTTCAGACGCTGGGCAAGGCCCTGGGGACACAGGGCTGGACAGCGTCCAGGCCCTTCCCCCAGGGCAGAGGTGGAGATGACACCCAGACGGAGGTGTGGAGCACACTGCACCAGCTTAAGGGGTGACTGCACTGGGGACACAGAGGAGGGAACAGATGATGCTGTCTAGTAGCGGGGTGAGGGTGGGGAGACAGCCCAGAAACAGAGAGAAGGTATCATTTCAGCTGGTGTTTAGGATAAAGAGGATTTCATCAGACAAGCATGGCAGGAAAGGGTAACCCAGACTGAGGGAGGAGCGTGAGCAAGGTGAGGAAGCTGGCAGTAGCACGTGTGTTTGAAGAGTTGTGGGTATTTTGTACAAGCTGAAGCGTTGGGCGTGTGCTACAAGTAGCGTGACTGCATGCGTTACTATCCACCTTGAGAGTACAGTGCACACTACTAATAATGATGGCAGAATGACAGGCAAATTAGCCTGTGTGGTACCTAGTTAGAGGGAAGGAAGGCTGTAATCAGATCCTAGACTGGAATGTGGGTGGGACAGGGAACGTTAAACCTGTTCAGGAGGCAGAATTTGATCCTCGCCACATTGAGGTGTGAGGAAAATCGAAGGATTTTTAAGCAGGGTAGTGATGTGGTGGTCCCTGTGTTATAGGAAAGTCACCAGGCCAGCCATATTGAGGAGAGATTTAAGGTGTGCAGAAAAGGAGCTAGATGGTCAGCTTTACAAGGGCGAATCCCATCCTTTTATTTGGAATTTGTGCCCAACGCATGCATAGTGGCCAGCACGATGTCTGGCATAGAGAAGGAGCTTAATCAGAGTTTCAACTGCAAGGCCTTCCCTGACCTCTGTCTTTAACTTTGCAACCCTCCCCTCCCATTACCCTAGTATTCCCTTTTCCTCTTCTCTCCATGACTTATGGCTCTCTGACTTGCTCTATGTGTGTCTGTGTCCTCCCTCTGGAATGTAAGCGCCACCGGGGCAGAGATTTTGATGTTTTGTTCACTGCAGTTTCCCTAGTGCCTGGTGCAAGGAAGACAATATATATTCATTGAAGGAAGGGGGGAAAGAAGGCCAGGAGATTGGGGGTCTCGGACATTTGTATGGGTGTGACAGATGAGGATCTGGAATGGGCAATGTGGTAGAGATAAAGGTAGAGAAAACCTGAAACTAGTCTTGTTTGCCCAGATGCTCTTCCCCGGGATCACCTTGCACGGAGCCTTTTCATCTTTGCCGTCCCTCCTGTGGCTCTTTGTGCCGTGAGTCTGTGTCGAAGGAATCCCCAGGCCTCCTGGCTGTAAATCATTAACATATCCTTTGCCCTCTCTTTGACTGCCCAGCCAAGGTCACCATCATTTCCTGCACAGACTGACTCCCAAGTATTCATAGCTTGCCTGTGAATATTTGATGAAAGGATGGCATTTGCCACATTAGCAAAGGCAAAGGAGCATAAGTTCACAAAGTTCATTTTCAAGCACTTTTTTTTTTTTTCCAAGCACTTTTTTGTGTGTGTGAGATTTAGGAGCCTTTTCTCTGCAACTAAAGAGCCCTTTCCAATGGCTCTCTCTCCTCTACGCCTGCTTCCAGGGCCCTCTCCTGAGCCGGTGGGCCTCCTTTTCCAGCAGGGGCCTCTTTCTCTCAGGCTCTTTCGTTTCTTTTATATGACTTATTTTTTCTGTGCCTCACCCCTGCCCTCAAATAAATTGGACAAGCAGGCCTTGGTATCCTCCCTGAGGATAAATTCAGCCCATGGCCAACCATCCTCCAGAACCCCAGATGATTTACAGTGTAAGAGCCCTCCAATCTGCTTGTCTCCATTTAGGCCAAGTGACATTTCCAAGCCTTCATCACGGTTTTTTCTGGGAAAGCTGTGGGCCTTCCTTCCTGGCAACAAAACCCGGGGTGACCTGCCCAGGCCTGTCTGAGCGTGCCAGAGATTGTGTGGTGGTGACAGAATGGGCTTCTCTGTCACGGCCACATTCCACACTGTGCTGGCACCGGCTGAGAGCAGAGGAGGGGCCAGGGGTGTTGTGATGAGAGTCCAATGCTCTAGGTCCTGCCATCTGGAAAGGGCACCTGATGGGGACCAGTTGGAGACTGGGAGCACCTGGGGACAGCAGTTAGCAGATCTGATGTGGCAGATGCAGGACTCAGGGTGGAATTCTGAGGCAGGTCAGTATCCAGCAGTAAGCGAGCAGCTAAGAGATGAATGTGGACCCTGTGGTGGACTCTGAGAGCCTGGATGCAGAAGCTGCAGAGGAATTAAAAACTAAGACGACAGATGTAAATGCATAGGTCCATTTTTAAGAGTAAGGCCTGTTGGAAAATGGGATCAACAGGCAAAGGCCTGATGAAGTGTGCTGGTGAAGACACACAAAAAGGGCACGAGGAAGAAGAGATTATTTTGGTCCTAGCCCGAGAGGGTAGGGTCCCATAACACTCTTACTCCATTTTCAAGGAAGCATACTGTTCAGATCTCTTTCTGGGTTCAGCCTTCTGTTGGGATTGATTCTGATAGCTGGAGTTCATGGTTCATTCGTTCATTTACAAGCTGTCATTGAGTCTGTTGGCAGGTCCTCAGTTTGTCCTGAGATACAGCCCTGGACAGAACACAGTCCCTGCCTTCGGAAAGCTCTCAGTCCAGTGGCAGGGCCGGCTAGTGGGTAGAGGGTTATGGGTCACTGTGGCCAGTATTATAAATGGGGCAGGTCCATAGAGCTGTGGCAGTACATGGGAGTGCCATCCTAGGTTGGGTTCCCTAGAGATTGGTACATCTGATATATTCCTGATTTTTCAAGCAGTGCTCTCGGGAGAAACCGGTAAGAGAGCGGGGGAAGCAGGACAGGGGAAGAGACCCAGCAAGGGTGAGAGGCATAAGTCCCACTGCAAGTGGCTTCCACCTGACCCCATAGGGAAACTCTGAAGTATAAGCCAGGTCTCAGAGTTTGTCCCAACGAGAGAGGATGAGCTTTCAGACTCCCACCCTGCCAGTCATTGGCTAGGCACTTCTGCAGGGGCGGGCACGTTCTCCAACACTCTACACCTGCCAGCGCCAGTGGGCCCAGGGCAGTTGTCCTGGAGAAGCTTCAGGAAGCAAAAACATTCCAAAGGGGAACACAGAAGGAAGCCAGGGAGGAGTACAGAGAAATAGTAAAGGGATCAGAGGAGCTCTGGCTGGAGCATCAACGTGTGATACAGGCACCCAGCCCAACGTTATGGGTCAAGATAGACTTCCTGAGCAGGATACGCCGCACCCTGGCAGGTGCATGGGAATCACCAGCCAAAGATATGTGGGAGACCTGAGGTGGGGAGATGGCAGAGGAGGATGGGCAGGGCAGGGGGCAAATGCCCTGTGATAACCACATTCAAGGGGACCCCTCCCCTCCCTTAGGTGGCTGCTTTTCACAGGTATAAGCAATTTGTAATGACCAAGATAACAGCATCAGGATACCCAATATCTTTTCAGACAAACAAACAAAAAAATCCCCACATACTCCTACCTAGTGTCCTTTCTGCTCCAGACCTCAGTGGGGAGCTGTCAGCAACACCTTTATAACCTGTACCTAAAGCCACGCAGGATGTCCGCTTCTGAGTCCTCACTCAGGAGCACCTGCTCTCACCTGTCACCTCTGCCAAAGCCAGCTGCCCTGGGACCCAAGACAGGCTACCTTTTAAAGGAAAATGTCATCCTCTGTTTGTCTCTCAAACTGAATTCTGTTCGGGAAAGATGGGAGAGGTGCACGGCTGGAAGAGGAGATGAACCTCCTCAAAATTTCTGTTGGAAATATTTTCAAGTGAAGACAAATTAGCTTTTTCTCTTGCGTCCTCCGACTCCTCTTTTAATTTTAATAGAAATCTGCCCTTTGTGTGGCCTTTGATTCCAGAACATCTACACCTTGGTGACTGCAGCACAGAATGGTTCTGCCTCTGGACATAAATATAGTATTTCTGTCTCTGCCTCAAACAGGTATACTTAATCATTTAACGTGTAGGATGTCCAAATATCAATAAAACTAAAGAGTGTGAAGTTAGACCAATGTATTCTACAGATGGGGAAACTGAAGCACAAAGAGGGAAAGTGATCTGTGGGGATTGACAGGGACAGATATGGAACCTGGGTGTTTGGTCACCTGGGCCCTTCCTCTCCACTCTTCTGGGCAGGTCACCTGCAGGCCCCCTTCCTGCTCCAATGTGTGGATGGGAGTGAGAGGTATAGGGATGGGCAGTGTCCACATGGCTTCTATTCTAGGCCCGGAGTACGCAATCCTGCTTTCTAGAGCTGCTCTGGCCTGGATCCTGACCCTAAGGTCTCCTGTCCTATTGGTGGAAGGATAGGGTTTGGGTTTCTTTTAAGAAGTATTGTTATTTAATTTTTTTTTTTTTTTTAAATTTTTGGCTGCATTGGGTCTTTGTTGCTGTGCACGGGCTTTCCCCAGTCGCGGCGAGCGCGGGCCACTCCCCGTTGCAGCGCGCGGGCCTCTCACTGCAGTGGCCCCTCCTGCTGTGGAGCACGGACTCTAGGTGCACGGGGCCAGCAGCTGCAGTTCACAGGCTCCAGAGCGCAGGCTCAGCAGTTGTGGCACACGCGCTCAACTCAGTAGGATGAGTGGGATCCTCCCGGACCAGGGCTCGAACCCGCGTCCCCCGCATTGGCAGGCGGACTCCCAACCACTGCGCCACCAGGGAAGCCCAAGAAGTATCGTTATAAAGCAGAAAAGTTATTGGGTCTTGGAGGCAGAGTCCAGAGTTCTATCCCTAGAATGTCTTGTATGACGTGGGCAAGCCTCTTCCCTTCTCTGGACCTTCGTGTCACCACCTGAAAAATGGAAGTGTTAGACCAGAAGACGCCTGAGGAACTGTCTAGCCTGATCCCCAAAGCTCACCTCGACCATGTCCCTGCTTGCTGCTCTTTGCCTCAGACAATCTGGACTTTCCCCTTGTTTCACTATTTGTTTGTCCTTCTTGCGATGCCAGGTTCCCAGTCTCCATCCCTCCTGACCCTCGTGGTCTCGAGGCTGACAACTGAAATCTGGAATCAAGATTCAGACATTTGAGCAGAGGTCTATGTGGGTAGTCACATTTTCACCAGCTCAGAGTGAGCCGCCATCCTGCCAAAGAGGCAGGGACCAGCAGGCCAGGAAAACCTACCTTGCGTCCAAGCCTGCATATTTGGACTTCTGACTTGCAAAACCCATACTTATTTTTGCCCGGGAAGTGATGGACACTGTTTAAAATCCTGCTTGATTAGTAATGGGGTGAGACCCTTCCAGCTGAGCTGTCACTGGGAAGCTGTGGCCATCTCTTAACCAGTCTGTCTAGTCCATGTCCCCTAAATGGAAGTGTTCTCTTTACCCCTCTACCAGTAGCTAAGTTTCTGCTGAAAAATCTTAGGTACGTGTTATGACCAAATGAAGCTTCTAGTTTCTGTGGCAAGTATCTCCTTCCCAGGTGTTTTCTGTGCTCTTTTGGGTCAAGTGTTTGGCTCTTCCTCCATCCTCTCCTTACAAATGTGTGCTCAAGAGGCAGGGAGATCAGTCACTCACTCCCGGGTATGTGGGTGTATATGAGAGTCCTGCTTCCCCTCTGGGATATATGGGTACTATGGGTACTTTTTTGTCCCTTCTCTGTTACTGTGTTAGTCAGCGTTCTCTAGAGAAACAGAACCAATAGGATGAATATATATGTCTTCTGTACATACATCATAAGGAATTGGCTCATGTGATTATAGCAGCTGAGAAGCCCCAAAATCTGTAGGTTGAGTTGTGAAGCTGGAGACCCAGGTGAGCCAATGGTGTAGTTCCAGTCCAAAGGCTGGCAGGCTTAAGACCCAGGAAGAGCCGATGTTTCAGTTTGAAGGCAGGGGGAAAAAAAACAATGTTACATCTTGAAGGCAGTCAGGCAGGAAGAATTCCCTCTTACTTGGAGGAGGGTCAGAATTTTTGTTCTATTTAAGCCTTTAACTGATTGGATGAGGCCCACCCACATTAGGGAGGGCAATCAGCTTTACTCAGTCTACCAATTCAGATGTTACTCTCATACAAAAACACCCTCAGGAAACACCCTGAATAACGTTTAACCAAACATCTGGTCACCCCATGGCTCCGTCAAGGCACATAAAATTAACCATTATAACTTCATAAAGAAATTCAAAGCAATCTGTTAGCCAAGGGAGTGGAATTTCTTTGGATGTGTGGGTCTTTCTCGAGGCTGCCAAAATTATGCTACAAAGAAATTAGTAAGAAAAGCCCTTCTTCTTACCCTAATGGTTGGACAGCCCATTCCCTGAGATATTTTTACTAATTGAGGCTTATGGCATGATTATTCTCATTTTCCTTATTTTACTGTGTTTGAACTTTTAAAGAATAGCCAATTGCTCTGTAAGATGAATTATAGACACAAATTTTACCTGATATTAATCCAAGAATAAGCCTTCCTTGAAGTTTTCAAATAGTCATTTACAATTCCTTTAATCAAGAAAACCACACCAAATGATTAGTATTTCTCTATGTTTCTGTCACCTTGCCCCAAAATGAAAAGAAAAATGTTCAGTTGTGAGAATATGGAACCAAGCTGTGATTATGCTAAGGACAATTATCATGTAAGAATCATTTCAAGGAAATAAATAAAAGACGTATTCCTTCATTTGGCCCCTATATAAATGAGGGGAAAAAATTTCTAACATATATATCAGTGTAAGGAAAGCTCCAGATGATTTTAATTCAGCAGTGGGGTCATGATTAAGCTGGTTCTTCCTCCATATAGCTCTGTCTGTATGAGACTGGGTAGTGATCATAATCTTCTGGCAAATAGCAGTAGGAAGTAAGCAGGTATGGATTGAACTCGATATTATTAAATAAGGGGCCAGAAGCCTAGAGGGGGGTCCTCAGACTCCGTCTCCACTGTCATCACGAAGAAGAGAATCAAAGCATATATAAAGAGAAGTGAACCCAGCCCATCTGGCTCCCCTGAATCTTAACCATGATCTGTGATGCCTCCCAGGTATGTGCAGACATCATCTAATGGTCAGTGCTCACTTGCACAAAGAGGAACTCCCCTTATACCTGGCTGTAAGGGTATTAAATCCACAGAATCAATAGCAGAGCTGAAGAAACAGACTCCAGGTTGAGCTTCCAGGAGTGACACCCAAAAGCCACACTGTAGATGGAGGTCTCAAGGGGCCTGTTGCTCTCGCCACGATCAGGAAGTCATTTCTGCTAAAGTGGGGACCTGCATCTGCTGGCTCCAGAACTATCATGCTTCTGCCATGACCTGCACCAGCAAAATGAATGGCCACCTCTCATCCTATGGAATTAATTCCATTCTCCAACCAGTGTAACAGCATCAGATAGGAGGGCCTGAATCACACCCAGAACCCTCTCTATAAAGAAGTGTGGGAGATGTTGTGGTTAGCTTTCAGCCTCTGCAGGGCAGAATGACACTCCAAGGGGTGAATCCATGACGCAGTGAAGGCTCCCATATTGTAGGGAGAGATCAGGTTTGGGGGCACAGACTTCACCTCTTTGTCAATTCCCTACTCTGTAAAAATGGAGATAAGATTTACCTTAGAGAATTAAATAAAAGCACATATTCAAAGTTTCCATAATAATAATGTCTCATAAATGAGACTAGGTTCCCTTTAAACTTGAAGGACTAGAAATCTAGGTCATGACTAATGCACATCAATCAAATTGATTTCTTTTAGATAAGCCTGTTTAATAGTTATTTTAAGGCATACCTGTTCAAAGCAGCCACAACTGCGTGAGTTCAGACAGTGTGCAGGGTGTTGCAGAAAACTCCACTGGGCAACAAGGATGGGTGAGGCATGCTCTGTCTGTGTCTCCCAGGGGCTCCCACTTATGGGAGGATGGCTCAAGGTTGGGGGGTCAGAAAAGGCTTCAAAAAGGGGATGACTGAGATGAACTTTAAATAAGGTAAATATATGGTTTATCAGCCATGTCAGGCCCTTATAATACTGGAAGGGGGCACTTGCAGTAGTTACTCTAGGGCAACAGGCATCAACCACAGCTGTCCTGAGCAGACCGGGATACATTCCAGCCTTAAAAGATGGAGGCATCAGGTCTATCAGTTTTGCAGCAATTCCACAGGCCTCACTGAAATCAAAACTACTTATTTCAGAGTCATGTACTGTCTTGGCCTTAGGCTGAGAATAAGCAATAGAAAAAAAGAGATAGACCGTATTATGCCAGACTTGGTTACAAGTGGCAGAAACAAACTGAGACTAGCTTGGGCAACAAGGGGACATTTTGGGGGTCACCTAACCCTGGGGTGAGCTGGGCTCTGGAATTAGAGGACCAGGACAGGGACTTCATCAGCACTCCATCACTCATGTGCTCTCTCTCTCTCTCTCTCTCTCTCTGTTTTTCTGATCTCTGCTTCTCTCTCCATGGCAACCTCATCTTTTCAAACTGACTCTCTCCAAAGATGGACCAATTCTCCCCAGAGTTGCAGGCTCATATCTTCCCTGCATCATCATCTGAGAAAATCCCTACTGAGTTCCAGTTCAAAAAAACCCCAGGGAACTATTCTGATTGGTCTGGTTTGGCTCATGTGCCAGCTCCCTGGACCAACTTCTATGGCCAAAGGGGAGGATGTTCATCTCCCCTAAAATCATGCTGGAGTGAGGGGGTCGAAGTTCTCCAAACGAACGAGGGTTATTCCTAGAAGAAGGAAGGGGTGCTGGGTGAACAGAGTAATACAGATTCACAAGATGGGGCTTTGAAAAGATCTGTATTTCACAAGTGTAAACCATCTATCTGGATATCCTCAATTCAGACTCTGCAGTCAAAGTTTTCATGTTTGGTTGGAACCAAGAACCCAGATTCTTGCCAAGGAGCCATGATGCTATGGCCTAGGTAGGAAACTAATAGTGAGGATCAGTCATTCACAAATCCAGAACAAGGAATAAATCCCTCAATTAGCAGAAAGGCAGTTGTAGAGGCCAAACAACCAACATATAGATAAATTCCATGATAATTTCAAGAATTTCACAGAGAAGGAGGCACAGGTAAAGAATAACCCACATAGACTCAGGATCACAGGAAACAGGATTATTTATAGGTTGTGAGATTTGGGGGAAGTTCAGGTTCTCTGACCTTCAGCAGTCCCGTCTCTTACATATAAAATGATTAATACCTTCCTCACTGGTATTGAGAAAATTAAACAAGGTAACCCAGATAAAAGGACTAAAACAATTTGCTTCCTCATCCCTTGCCCCAAGCCAGTTGAGGCATTTGTATGAATAATCAAGAAAAGTTTCTGGAATACATAGGTCTAGAAAAGTGCTTTGAGAGAAGTAATGCTTTATTTCCCAATAAGCTGGCATTAAGGGGCAACTCATGAGGATGACTGATATATTTTCATTTATTACAAAGCTGGTTTGGCATCTCGGCCTTTTCTGTTTACACCCCTGTGGCAATTATCATTTGCACCACTCCCCTGGCACAGACCACAGAGGGCATTGTTCAATTAGCTAATGTTTGATGCGTGTATTCCGCCCAAACCAGTGACCTAGGGCACTTAATTTAACCTCACTGAGCCTCATTCTCAAAATTTGAAAAATGAGGTTAATAATACTTTCTTCATAGAGTGACTGTGCAGGTTAAAGATAATGTATAAAAAGCACCTAGTAGTGGGCCTGGCACATATTAGTCCTAACAAATATTTCTCAGCCTGTATACTTCTCCCTGTATCCTACTCTAACCAGAGCATAGTTTATTAGAAATTCTGTCCACTTATGGGAGAAATTTGAAATTTGTTTTGCTGACAAGTTCAGCATGAGTATCTCTGTTGAGAACAGGCATGTCTCTGTCCCTGAAGTCACAAGATTCCTCTCGTCCCCGCTTTTATGTCTAGCCAGCATGCTTAGGTCATGCTTAGGTCATTGCCTTGGATAATGGCAACCAGCCCCTAGTCGAGATCCTGACCTAAACTCAATGAATCCTGATGCTATCTGCAGTGGACTCTTGAGTGTTTCCCTGGGAGGTAAATGGTGGAGACTATGTCTCTCACCTGTGATTTAGACTGTTGATTATCTCCTCTTCCAGATCAGTCTCTGCATTGCTATTTTCTTAGCCCATCTTCCTCCAGCTTATCCTTCTCCGCAGGTTGATCCACCTCAGAGGTCCCAGCCTTGCCTAGTGACTCAGCTCCTCCAGGTTTTAACAGTGCACCCTGACTTCAGACAGTCAGAACTGTACATCATTTAGGTGTCAAAAGACAGCTATGGTAGGTTTGCTAAATCGATCTCTTTCCACACTATTTGGCCTGAGTTATCATCTGTCAGAATTGTTCAGATCAATTCGTTCCTTACCAAATGTCTTAGGTCAGGTTCTTTAGAAACAGACCCTGAGAGGATGCATGTCCAACTGATATATTTAGAAAACACTCCCGAACCCCCCCCTCCAAAAAAAAAAAAACAACAACAACACAACAAGAGAACAGGAGAAGCAGGAAAGTGAAGGAAAAGAGGCCAACCCAAGGCGAGACTTGGGCCAAATCACAGCCTCAGCCTGACGCCACAGAGGAGCCCTGGAAGATAAATTACACCTCAGAGTTTCTCGGAATGCAAGGCAAGGGAGCTGGGCTCCCAATGACTGCATTGCTGACCCTTAGAATCAAAAGAACACAGAAACTTGGAGTGTGGTACAAGAAATGACAAAGGGGGTCCAGGGAGACCTGGGCAGAGTCCCCTGTGTCCACGCCTCCAAGTTCCCTGTTGAAGGATCATATTTTCTGCTTTCACACCTTCAGGAAAAGGGGAACTTGCCGTTTTACAACTTGTCACTTTCTGGTGTTCAATACCTGGTGTCACTTTCTGGTGTTCAGGGCTCATATTGAGAATATTCCTCCTTATAGGGCTAAAATGTGCACCTCTGTAACTTCTACTCATTGATTCTAAGCAATTTAACAGATAATTCATCAGACTCATCATATGTTTGTTGAGCACCTACTATGCGTCAGGAAATACACTAAGTGCTGGTTTCAGCCTGTGGAGCAACATGGAATAGATCTAATTCTTCAACACATTAGGTATTTGTATTAAAAATTACTTAAAGTAAGTTATAAATATTTATAAGATGACAAGTTAGTATAGCTTAAAAGAGAGCTCATCAAAATAGCCCCAAATTGTAAACAGCAGTGGACTGAATAAATAAATTTTAGTGTATTTATACAACAGAATACTATACAGCAATGAAAAATCATGAACTACCACTTCCCCCAACAACATGAATGAAGTTCTCACAATAATATGGATCACAAAAGCCTAGACAGAAGAAGTACATCCTATGTGATTCTGTTACAGGTAAGACTGATCTTTAGTCACAGAGGTCAAGATAGAGGTTACTTCTGGGGCACAAGGGAACCTGTTCTGACCCTTGATCTGGGTGGGGGTTACAGAGGTACATACATATATAAAAATCCATCAAGTTGTACACATAACAGGTGTGTACTTCACTGCAGGTATGTCATATCTCAATAAAAGCTTTTAATTAAAAAGGATACCAAAAAATAGACAAGGTTGAGACAATAAAGGAGATCCAGGGATGAGGTGATAATGCAGGCTATAATGACCTACACACTTGGCTCATAACTGGCTCTAACCCTTCTGGAAGCCATTTGAACATAACTGCCATGTCCTCCCTCCAACTCTTTTCTTCTCCAGACTGAATAGTCCCAGGTCCTTTGGAAGTCTTCAGTGTCCATGTCTCTGATACTTTTAACTTCTGTCTTCTGCATATTATGATATGTGTCAATATCCCTTTGGAAATGTAGCAGCCAAGACCTCCAGATATCGTAAAGCTGTGTTAAAAATTTGTGACTACATTTCTTCTGCTCATCCATCGGTATAGCCCAAGGTTATTTATGGGAGCCATATGATAAAGTGTATTGGCTGGAACCCTTTAACTACCTACCGTCTTAACTAACTAAAATGAACTTTGGCTATAGTTATGATTAACTTAAACACCTGTATCATTATTATAAGAGCTATAGACAAACCACTTTGTTCTTTATGATATTGCTTTTATTGAATCCATGTGGAGGACTTATGTTGATAGTAGTTAAGTTTTAACTTAGTTTGCCTAATGTTCATTTTAAACCTTTATTCTGTCATACAACATACACTCTATCCCTCCCAGATGTACATCGTCTCTAAATTAGATATGCAGGTCATCAGCTTTTGACAGAGGCACTAATAAAACTGTTGCATAGAACAGGATCAAGGATGGAACCTTGTAACATGTTACTGGATCAGTATTTTCTTGGGTATAATTTTCAACCAGCTGTTCGGAGTTCCCTGTGTCCAACTCCCTTTCCTCCATCTGGCTCAAATATTTTTGTGGAAATCAAGATGTACTACATTTACAGCATTTTTCTCATTTTTCTTATCATCCAATAATCCTGCCCCAACAGCACCTTGGTTCTTAGTTAACCCATGCTGCCTCCTAGTGACCACTGTACTTGTTGGATGTTCTAAAATGTTCCCAAGTAGTCAGCATTGTGAAACTCTGCTCCCAATATCATCCATAATGATGGAAAAAGTCAGCAATGACAGACTTAATCGAAATCTGACCCTCTACCAGAAAAAGTCTTTCTACCATGCTCCATGCCGGGAAGAACGGATTTGTAAGTCCTCCTCGTATGGCTGCTTTCCAAATATTGTCTCTAATTCCAGCAAGGCCATCCAGTATGGTGAGAGGGTGGTCCTGATCATTACCAATAGATGCATCAGTGTGATACTGAGATGCTTCCATTCTTTGAACGTTTTCTATGAACCAGGCCCTCTGCTGAGTAATTTAATGGAGTCAAATCCTGGCTCTCCTACTTATAGCAATGCCCTTATGTCTCTTTTCCTCAATGTCTACATCTAAAACAGAGATTTTTTTTTTTATAAATTTATTTATTGATTGATTGATTGGCTGCGTTGGGTCTTCGTTGCTGCGTGCAGGCTTTCTCTAGTTGTGGCAAGCGGGGGCTACTCTTTGTTGCGGTGCACGGCCTTCTCATTGCGGTGGCTTCTCTTGTTGCGGAGCACAGGCGCCAGGCACGCAGGCTTCAGTAGTTGTGGCACGAGGGCTCAGTAATTGTGGCTCGCGGGCTCTAGAGCACAGGCTCAGTAGTTGTGGCGCACGGACCTAGTTGCTCCGTGGCATGTGGGATCTTCCCGGACCAGGGCTCGAACCCACGTCCCCCGCACTGGCAGGCGGATTCCCAACCACTGCGCCACCAGGGAAGTTCCTAAAACAGAGATATTGATATCACCCTTATAGACTTGTTATGAGGTGTAAATAAGTTAAGCACCCAGCACAGGACTCTCCAAATAGTAAGAGTTTGTTTTTTCCCTTCTTTTATTTTTAAAAATTATTACGTTACAGCTGATTCTTCCTAGAGAAATACCTGTTTCATAAGAAAAATCAAATAATCATTTCAAATTATGCCTAAAGCCTTTCAATAAAGTCCAGCATCCTGTTTTTAAGAATAAGAGATAAAAACCAAAGAGCAGAAATAAGCAGATACTGGATGACAAATGCAGTAAAGCAACAGGATCTTCTGTGTGCAAGGCACTTAGCAGTTTACAAAGGACTTTGTGCATATCATTTCATTTGAACCTCACACTAACTGTGTGAGGTCGGCAAAAAAGCAATTATTATTATTTCCATTTTACAAACGGTGAACTAAAGGCACAGGACTTTTAAGAGACTTGCCCAAGGTTATGGTGGAACCCGTGAACAGCAAGCAAGTTTAGCACTTGAATAGACTGAGGTTACATCCTGTGGGTAATTGATATAATTGTCAGCATTCCCTGGGGATCCCTGCTGGAACCAGTGTTTCTTAGACATGTCCTACAAGACCTAGCACCATGAATGTTGAATCTCTGTGTCTTCAAAAGAAACTAAGGTTGATTTTTAGCCTATGAGCTGCAAATTCAATGGGTACAATTTACAGGGTGATTTCCTAGTCCTGTGTGACGGGGCTATAATAATGCAGCTAACACATTTTCAGGGAAAACAATTCCACTTATAATAGAATAGTAGATTGGGGGCTATTTGTTTGTGCAAAACACTTTGACTTTGACTTGAGAATCAGGACATTTGAGTTCAAGACCTGTCCCTGTCAGTAACTGTATATGTGAATTTGGGTAAGTTACGTAACCTTAGTTTTGGTTTCCACATTCATGAAATGGTGACTAATGCACAGGAATGGTTGTATTAAACAAGATGTATATAAAGGTATCTACTGAGCGCCTGACACATAGTAGGTATTCAATAATTCATCGTTGGTATATTTCTCTGCTCCTCATTTTTCTCTATCTTTGTGAGACTCAATTTCATCACCTACGAAATCAGAATAGATTAGTGGTTCTCAAAGTATGTGTCCTAGAGGAGTAGCATCAGCATCTCCTGGGAACTTATTAGAAAATTCTTGGGTCCCTCTCCAAACCTACTGAATCAGAACTCTAGGGATGGGGCCCAGAAATCTGTGTTTCAACAAGCTGTGATATCCAAACTCCAAGATGGTCCCCAGTGATCCTCACTTCCTGGAATTCACAACTTTGTGTAGCCCTGTCCCACCTTGCACCAGAATTGGTCTGTCTGATGACTAAAATACTTCAGAAGGGATGATATGTCTCCTCCAAGATTATATTTCAAAATACACTGTGGCTTCCATCTTGGTTATTCTCCTGATCTTTCTTGGATCACTGGCTGTAGGAAAGCCAGATGCCAGGTTTTTAGGACATTCAGGCAGCTTTATAGAGAGGCCCCCTGGTGAAGAAGAGACCTCACCTCCAGACATGTAAGTCCTTTTAGAAGCAGATCATCCAGCCCCAATCAAGCCTTCAGATGACTGCAGTCCCAACAAACACCTTGACTGCAGTCTCATCAGAGACCTTGAGCCAGAACCACTCTGCTAAGCTACTCCTGGATTTCTGACCCTCAGAAACTGCATGAGATAATAAATTTTTGTTATTTCAAGCTGCTAAGTTTGGGGTAATTTGTTATGCAGCAATAGATGCACAAGCCCTGCTAATGATTCTGTTGCACACTTACATTTGAGTACCACTGGGATTCCTAAGCTTCTTTCCAACTCAAAAATTTTGGAGTTTTGTGGTCAATATTGGGTATTAAAAACCAAGCAAGAAATGGCTCCCTATCCTTGTACCAAACAAAAGGACATTGGCCTCTGGAGCACTGGTTTTGGGACTGACCATTGAAATTCAAGGAAAACTTGGCAAAGCTGGAAAATTCCAGAGAAGGGCAAATGAGAGAAGTTGTAGCCTAGAGCCACTGCCTTCCCATGGATTCTAAGACAAAGAGGACTCTATTGTTGGAAAAACTCAGAGATGCCAAAGTCTACAAAATCACAAGGCACATGGTGAGAACTGTGGACTTATCACCCAAGTTCAGGGAAAGCAAAGTTAGCGACAGCAAATGTAGTGGAAAGGACCTAGACTCCAGAGTCAGATAGACTGGGTTCTACTCCATAGAAGTCACTCACTTGGAGAAAATTCAGTCATCTCTTTGAGTCTCAGCTTCTTTATCTGGAGAAAAAGGAGTAAGACTATTTGTTTGGTAACTCAAAGATGAGAATTTACATTGATCTGCTTAAAGAACCTGCTGCAAAGCAGATAACAAAGAACGATAGCTATCACTAAAAATGAATGCAAGAAAAGATGGCCTTTTTGCGAGTACCAATTCATTCAAGTCATCTGATCCTTCATATTATCAGAGGTAGCCTAAGCTGAACCTCCAACTAGAGGCACTGTGGGTTTAAATGCATTGTGAGTTAGTTTATCATTGGCTATAAGGCAAATGACAGATGTTTGAATAATGCCATATGCTTTAGAGGTTGACATCTCTGAGACTGAACATCCCAGCCTCGCGTACACCATCCACTGGTACCCTCCTACCACCCCCCACCCCCACCCCACCCCTGTCCTGGGGCAGAATCCTGAATGAATGGACCACTAGAGAGATGAAACAACAGGATTTCTGATGACCTATTGGGTGAGTGGTAGGGGATGGGGTTATGGCACCTCAAAAACAGGGATGAATTTGCTGCTTCAGGCTGGCATGGGTCCAGCAGCATTTCTGGACGGTGGCTTTCCCCTCCCTCCAAGCGTGGGTTGGAATTTAAGAATAACTCCTCTGACAGCCTACACCCACTTTACTGGCAGCCGTTGTCCCTGAGTACAAACTCCCTCTTGGACATTACAAATGTACTAAAAAATAATTAGTACAAATGTACTAAAAATAAAAAACAACCCCCTGTTAATGTCAGGAACTATTAAAGATTTAAATAAGTAATCACTCCAAAACATAGATAATTCATCCCACCTTCCATTGCGCTACCTGCCTCACAGCCGTCCCCTGACATGCCTTAGCTCTTTTCTACCACATGCTATTGTTCTGGCAAATATTCTTATCTGGTTACATGACTGTTGAAACTTGCCTGTAAAGCAATGAGCCATTTGCAGCAGTGCCACAGCCAAGGGAATTAGTTGCTATTAAAATCGTGTTCAGACCAGAACATTGCCAAGGCACTGACATCTGGGGAAGCTGCCTGCAGGGCTTTGGCTCCCTAACAAAGACTTCGAGATGGCAGGATCTCAGAGGGGTTTCTAAATCACGGACAAACAGACAATTTGAGGCGAGAAGTCGCCTGGAGACCACTCCAACCCCTGTACTGAGTAAAACTTTTTGAGTTTTAAAAATCTTTTCATTCCCAAGAGCCAGATGTGTGCAGGTAAAGTAAGGAACCTTCAAGAGGGGACCAAGATGAGAAGGAAGGTGAAGAAAAGCATGTCAATGACCCACGTTTCACTTTGTCCATTATGTGCAACTGTTCATAAACCCTGAACACTTATCCAAATAGCTATTACTACCCAAACTAGCATGTTCCTGCTTGTAACTATAAGTTGTAAATGGTTGTAAAGTCAGCCATGTGTAAATGGTGGATGACACATGTGTGACACAGCTCAGCAAGACATGCCCACACTTTTAATTTTTGTCAAGTCTGGATTAGCCTGACAGAGGGGATCATAGGCATAAATAATGCAACCAGTCAAGGACCTGAAGTCTCTCCTGCTTAAGTTTGGGAAGTTATCTGAACACGGGCCCTCAGCAGCAGGCTGATGCTTCCAGTGGTATTTCTCTTTAGCTACTGCTAAGTTAGTTTGCGTTCTCTGATCCCACCCAGGCTCAGCCATGCAGGTGGTGGTGGTGGAGTAGCTGGGGAGGAAGGAGGGGAGAGTTGACCTTATCCAGAAGCTCCCCAGGCTTGTCTCTGGATAAATGGCCTTCACACTTTTCTTTTTTCTTTTTTTAAAATTTTATTGGAGTATAGCTGATTTACAATGTGTGTTAGTTTCAGGTGTACAGCGAAGTGATTCAGTTATACATATACATGTATTCATTCTTTTTCAGATTCTTTTCTCATATAGGTTATCACAGAATACTGAGTAGAGTTCCCTACACTCTACAGTAGGTTCTTGTTGGTTATCTGTCTTATATATAGTAGTGTGTGTGTGTTAATCCCAAGCTCCTGATTTATCCCTCCCCCTTCACATTTCCCCTTTGGTAACCATAAATTCGTTTTTGATATCTGTAAGTCTGTTTCTGTTTTGTAAATAAGTTCATTTGTATCATTTTTTAAAATTAGATTCCACATATGAGTGATATCGTATGATATTTGTCTTTGTCTGATTTACTTTACTACTTTTATTGGCATTCCATCTAAAAGAATTTTGAAAAACTGTGTACCTATTTGCACATTTTTAAGTTGACAGCTAAAATATTTCATCATTAAATAGCTGTAAATGATGTAATTTATGATACACTGTAAATATTAATTTTAAAAATTAAGCTGACATATAATTATTTTAAATGTATCCAGTAGTATCATAAATCTTAGTTCCCATCATAATCCATTTAAAGAAGTACATATGCAAATCTTCTTTGGTTGTCTAATATCTAACATTGTGGTTTTCTCTTCTTGAATTTTGCTTTCCATTCCATTTCCCATACTGTATTTTAGCCTTCTATATCGTTTTAGTCTAATTTTTTTTGCTTATTACTCAATACTTTTTCTTCAACAAAACTAAGTATACAAATTGAAGATTTTATTTATTTTTATTTCCTGTGACCATAAGTCTGTAAGTGTTAAATGTGTTATCCAATAATCCTTTTGTAAAAGCAAAATAAAAAAGGAGGTTAAATAAGTGTGCAGAAAAATTTAAAACACTTCTTGCCTCTCACAGAATATTTTTAGTTTAAAAAAAAGTAATGTTGGGTTTTTAGGAGATAAACATGAAGCTTATCACCTTCTTTTCCTTGAAATACAAAAGATGCAAATGAGACACAGATCAAGACCAAATGAATGAGAGTTCTCACCAAGGTCTTTTCCCTTAATGAAAATGGAGAAAATGCAGAGAGGACACACCTCCTAGGAGGTTAGTATTTCCCAGTATGCTTTTCATGAATGTTGAGTATCCTAATTCTGAAGGCGAGACAGACAGACAGATAACAGAGCTTTGCCCTGAGTGGATTGGTAAGAGAGGAAATGAGACATAGCTGCTCTCATTACTTTTCACCTGTACTCTGCTGTACTTTAAGAGGCTGTACTGTCAGAAGTAAGGTATTCCTTGACAATATTTGGGGATGATAGAGAGAGGTGATTAGATAAAAATTATCACCCCATACCACACTCTGTAATATGTCTAAATTTTATATCATCCCAGTGTGCATCAAAATCTGCTTTTTTACAGGCACACTTTTTTCTTAATGGAAATATGTATTAAGCAAGGGAAGAGCCCAATAACACATCAATGGTGCCTTGATTAAAGGAGGCTTCATAAATACAATTAGAAATAAATATTACAAATTGTCCTGTTATTTGGAATCCAGAGGATTTTTCACTCCAGGGCAAAGCCCTATAGTAAGATTTACGAGGAGAAGGGGTGACAGGTGCCCCTTTCTTTTGTAAAATAAGAGGAGGGGAGTTGTGATCTCTGTTCAAATGCCAAAGAAAACCCCCAAACCCACATGCCTGCATGGGAGTGTTTGCAGACAGGGCTACCGGCAGCACAAGCTGCTTCAACTCAGAAGAGTGGCTTCCATCTCATCGTGTTTCCCTTTTATCTGTTGAATCTTGTGTGGATACCTCTGACTGGCAGAGCCTAAACCTCATGCAGAACCCTAGCTGTATCGGGGTCTGAAAAAATATAGGCTTCTTTTTCTGTGCAACCTCTGCATCATCAGAAAGCATCTAGAAGAAAATTGGAATGGATATTGAACAATCTGATCTGTGGTATCCAAGCAACTGGAAAAGCTTGTAAAGTGATGGCTGGGCCTTGAAAGATGGAAAACTTAGACAAACGCCTCAAATGCAACAAGAGACAAATTGAACTTATCATCTCCACTCCTCCTTTCCAAACACCTTAAGCATGCACCAACCCTGTTTCCTCTCCTGGGTTTCATACGTCAGTGGAGGCACCGACATTCACCAGGAAAGTAGACTGTTTTTGTTCTTTTCGCTCCTCCCACCCCAGCCCACCAATTCTCCCTCCCTGGTATATTTCAGACCTGCTCCCTCCCCTCCTTCCTTATGGTCAATGTGTTGTTTAAGACCTTTACCCTCTCTTACCTGGACATTTGTACTTGGTCTCTAATGTGCCTCTCTGCCACCAGTCTCTGGCCTCCAAAATGATGCCAAATTAATATTATAAAAAAATTAATTGATTCGATTAGATTATTCAAAGACTTTCTATCCCCTTGAGCAATGGTTCTCAACCATGGCTGCATATTAACGTCACCTGGGGAGCTTTTGTGGTCCCACTGGCCAAACCACTTGACAGGTCAATTAAATAAGAATCCCTGGGTGGGACCCCGACATCAGCATTTTTAAAACTCCCCAACCAATCCTCAGCCAAGATTGAGAGATGCTATTGCATTGCAGGAGGTCATTCTCAATGTAGCACCAGATTCATAGGCTGTTACTCCCCACATCCAAGTTTTAGCCACACCAAATATCTCTTGGTCCCCCAAACATGCCCTGCCTTTCACCTCTCTGACTTTGCATGGCATGCTCCTGTCACCACTTCAAATTCCCTTCCTACTCCCTTGACCTGGACCCTCCTACAGGTTCATGAATATACTATCCCATCAAGGGTGTGTGCTGTACACTTTGTATATTTCCATCATTACAGCACTTCTCACACTGTGTAATAATTGGTTTATTTACATGGTTGTCTTCCTCATTAGATTCTGTGCTCATTGAAAACAGAGAACTGATTCATCTCTGTGTCTCCAGTGCAGGCACATTTTGGTTGATTCTTGGCACACAAGGGCTAAATGAGTGAGTAAATGAATGAATGAAGCATCGATGAAGCAGTTGACTTGGTGTGTTTCACCCACTCCTCCAATTCACATTGCTGTACTAAGTATGTTAATTTTTTCTCTATCAGATATTCCCATTTGCATCTCTGGAGCCAAAGGGAAACACTAAAACAAGTAATGAAAACCATACAACACTGATGTGATATTAATATTCAATTCTTCCTTTTTAGGGAGAGGGAAATATCTTCATTTTGGTTGTACTCAATTACTCAAATGCTCATCTCTTTTTAAAATGATTATTATTTGGTAATTCTAATCTGGGTTCATTACATCAGAATGCATACCTCTAGATATCAGGGCTTTTGTAATAATTACAGAAAAGTCTCCATCTCTTCATTTGAAATTATTCAAGCATCTTCTACCTGTAATGCGGTAACTCTGATTATTCTGTTGCAAATCCCTATTGACATCTCTCTGCAATGCCAGAAGTTAAGTATACTTTTCCCCTCCAAAATCTGTTGCCTTCATGCTCTTTCTCTTGTTCTTGCACATTCTCCCTCTTACTCTTGTTCTTCACCCCATCCCCCCCACCCCAACTTTTCCCTGAGCACTCCTTCCTTGCCCTCTATCTTTCTGCAGCAGAAAGAGGGCAGAGGTTAGATGGGGGTGAGCATCACTTGCAAAATTCTCCCCAACTTGCAGAAATCATTTACCCTGATTACTGCCTTTATTACATGCTCAGACATTCACTAGAAGCCCTGAGGCTTTTCTGATGAACCATTGAGTGGCCATCAGGTAAGGGCTACACTTAGAGGCCTGGGTAAAGACCATCTCCTGAACATATCTCAGGAAGTGCAACCTCACCTTTGAGAAGCCCAATGACAACCTCAACCTGTTGGGAAACACTCTGGCAAACATTCTAAAATAAAGCTTTTTGCAATTTTTTTTCTTGATTATAAAAAAAATATATATCAGCATTCCTTAAAACTGGAAAATATAGGAAAGTATACAGAAAAAAATAGAAATTCCATATAATCCCATCAATAAGACAAAAACCACTATTTCTTTTAAACTTTTATTTTTATTTATTTTTTATTGATGTACAGTATGATGTAAGTTACAGGTATACAATATAGTAATTCACAATTTTTGGATTAAACTCCATTTATAGTTATTATAAAATATTGGCTATATTCCCTGTGTTGTACAATATATCCTTGTAGCTTATTTTATTTATTTATTTATTTTTCACACACACACACACACACACACACACACACACACACTGTATTTTATTTTTACAAGAGATAAATAGACTGACACCAAGCATTGTACGTGGATGACCACAACAAAAGCAACAATGATTGCAATTACCAAACATGAAACATACTCATACTATGTCATAATATTGACATTCAGTCCAGTAATCCTCCACTGTAACAGCTCCTTTACTTTGCAGTGAAAATTGATTTGTGTATTCTTTGCCTCTGAGTCCTTGTGGGAGCTTATTTTATTTTTTTATTTATTTTTAAAAAAGTTTTTGAATTTTATTTTATTTATTTTTTATACAGCAGGTTCTTAATAGTCATCCATTTTATACACATCAGTGTATACATGTCAATCCCAATCTCCCAATTCATCCCACCACGACCCCCACCCGTGGCCGCTTTCCCCCCTTGGTGTCCATACGTTTCTTCTCTACATCTGTGTCTCAATTTCTGCCCTGCAAACTGGTTTATCTGTACCATTTTTCTAGGTTCCACATATACACGTTAATATACGATATTTGTTTTTTTGTCTTTCTGACTTACTTCACTCTGTATGACAGTCTCTAGATCCATCCACATCTCTACAAAGGACCCAATTTCGTTCCTTTTTATGGCTGAGTAATATTCCATTGTATATATGTACCACATCTTCTTTATCCATTCGTCTGTTAATGGGCATTTAGGTTGCTTCCATGACCTGACTATTGTAAATAGTGCTGCAATGAACATTGGGGTGCATGTGTCTTTTTGAATTACGGTTTTCTCTGGGTATATGCCCAGTAGTGGGATTGCTGGGTCATATGGTAATTCTATTTTTAGTTTTTTAAGGAACCGCCATACTGTTCTCCGTAGTGGCTCTATCAATTTACATTCCCACCAACAGTGCAAGAGGGTTCCCTTTTCTCCACACTCTCTCCAGCATTTGTTTGTAGATTTTCTGATGTTGCCCATTCTAACTGGTGTGAGGTGATACTTCATTGTAGTTTTGATTTGCATTTCTCTAATAATTAGTGATGTTGAGCATCTTTTCATGTGCTTCTTGGCCATCTGTATGTCTTCTTTGGAGAAATGCCTGTTTAGGTCTTCTGCCCATTTTTGGATTGGATTGTTCTTTTTTTAATATTGAGCTGCATGAGCTGTTTATATATTTTGGAGATTAATCCTTTGTCCATTGATTCATTTGCAAATATTTTCTCCCATTCTGAGGATTGTCTTTTCGTCTTGTTTGTAGTTTCCTTTGCTTTGCAAAAGCTTTTAAGTTTCATTAGGTCCTATTTGTTTATTTTTGTTTTTATTTCCATTACTCTAGGAGGTAGATCAAAAAAGATCTTGCTGTGATTTATGTCAAAGAGTGTTCTTCCTATGTTTTCCTCTAAGAGTTTTATAGTGTCTGGTCTTACATTTAGGTCTCGAATCCATTTTGAGTTTATTTTTGTGTATGGTGTTAGGGAGTGTTCTAATTTCATTCTTTTACATGTAGCTGTCCAGTTTTCCCAGCACCACTTATTGAAGAGACTGTCTTTTCTCCATTGTACATCCTTGCTTCCTTTGTCATAGATTAGTTGACCATAGGTGCGTGGGGTTATCTCTGGCCTTTCTATCCTGTTCCATTGACCTATATTTCTGTTTTTGTGCCAGTACCATATTGTCTTGATTACTGTAGCTTTGCAGTATAGTCTGAAGTCAGGGAGTCTGATTCCTCCAGCTCCGTTTTTTTCCCTCAAGACTGCTTTGGCTATTCGGGGTCTTTTGTGTCTCCATACAAATTTTAAGATTTTTTGTTCTAGTTCTGTAAGAAATGCCATTGGTAATTTGATAGGGATTGCATTGAGTCTGTAGATTGCTTTGGCTAGTATAGTCATTTTCACAGTATTGATTCTTCCAATCCAAGAACATGGTATTGGTATCATCTTTCATTTCTTTCAACAGTGTCTTATAGTTTTCTGCATACAGGTCTTTTGTCTCCCTAGGTAGGTTTTTTCCTAGGTATTTTATTCTTTTTGTTGCAATGGTAAATGGGAGTGTTTCCTTAATTTCTCTTTTAGATTTTTCATCATTAGTGTATAGGAATGCAAGAGATTTCTATGCATTAATTTTGTATCCTGCAACTTTACCAGATTCATTGATTAGCTCTAGTAGTTTTCTGGTGGCATCTTTAGGATACTCTATGTATAATATCATGTCATCTGCAAACAGTGACAGTTTTACTTCTTCTTTTCCAACTTGTATTCCTTTTATTTCTTTTTCTTCTCTGATTGCCATGGCTAGGACTTCCAAAACTATGTTGAATAATAGTGGTGAGAGTGGACATCCTTGTCTTGTTCCTGATCTTAGAGGAAATGCTTTCAGTTTTTCACCATTGAGAAT
Source organism: Balaenoptera ricei (assembly GCF_028023285.1). Taxonomy (NCBI): domain Eukaryota; kingdom Metazoa; phylum Chordata; class Mammalia; order Artiodactyla; family Balaenopteridae; genus Balaenoptera; species Balaenoptera ricei. Next base: position 70,559,001 of record NC_082646.1, read on the forward strand.
GATGTTTGCTGTGGGTTTGTCATATATGGCCTTTATTATGTTGAGATAGGCCACTTTACCCACTTTCTGGAGAGTTTTTATCATAAATGGGTGTTGAATTTTGTCAAAAACTTTTTCTGCATCTATTGAGATGATAATATGGTTTTTCTTCTTCAATTTGTTAATATGGGGTACCACATTGATTGATTTGTGTGTATTGAAGAATCCTTGCATCCCTGGGATAAATCCCACTTGATCATGGTGTATGATCCTTTTAATGTGTTGTTGGATTCTGTTTGCTAGTATTTTGTTGAGGATTTTTGCATCTATATTAATCAGTGATATTGGTCTGTAATTTTCTTTTTTTGTAGTATCTTTGTCTGATTTTGGTATCAGGGTGATGGTGGCCTCATAGAATGAGTTTGGGAGTGTTCCTTCCTCTGCAATTTTTTGGAAGAGTTTGAGAAGGATGGGTGTTAGCTCTTCTCTAAATGTTTGATAGAATTCACCTGTGAAGCCATCTGGTCCTGGACTTTTGTTTGTTGGAAGATTTTTAATTACAGTTTCAATTTCATTACTTGTGATTGGTCTGTTCATATTTTCTGTTTCTTCTTGGTTCAGTCTTGGAAGGTTATACCTTTCCAAGAATTTGTCCATTTCTTCCAGGTTGTCTATTTTATTGTCATAGAGTTGCTTGTAGTAGTCTCTTAGGATGCTGTGTATTTCTGTGGTGTCTGTTGTAACTTCCTTTTTATTTCTAATTTTATCAATTTGAGTCCTCTCCCTCTTTTTCCTGATGAGTCTGGCTAATGGTTTATCAATTTTGTTTATCTTCTCAAAGAACCAGCTTTTAGTTTTATTGATCTTTGCTATTGTTTTCTTTGTTTCTATTTCATTTATTTCTGCTCTGATCTTTATGATTTCTTTCCTTCTGCTAACTTTGGGTTTTGTTTGTTCTTCTTTCTCTAGTTCCTTTAGGTGTAAGGTTAAATTGTATATTTGAGATTTTTCTTGTTTCTTGAGGTAGGCTTGTATAGCTATAAACTTCCCTCTTAGAACTGCTTTTGCTGCATCCCATAGGTTTTGGATCATCAATGTTTTCATTGTCATTTGTGTCTAGGTATTTTTTGATTTCCTCTTTGATTTCTTCAGTGATCTATTGGTTATTTAGTAATGTATTGTTTAGCCTCCATGTGTTTGTGTTTTTTACGTTTTTTTTTTTCCCCTGTAATTGATTTCTAATCTCATAGCGTTGTGGTCAGAAAAGATGCTTGATATGATTTCAATTTTCTTAAATTTACTGAGGCTTGATTTGTGACCCAAGATGTGATCTATACTGAAGAATGTTCTGTGCGCACTTGAGAAGAAAGTGTAGTCTGCTGTTTTTGGATGGAATGTCCTATAAATATCAATTAAATCTATCTGGTCTATTGTGTCATTTATTTTATTTTTTTTTAATTTTATAACTACTTTATTTATTTATTTATTTATTTTTTGGCGTGTTGGGTCTTCTGTTCGTGCGAGGGCTTTCTCCAGTTGCGGCAAGCGGGGGCCACTCTTCATCGCGGTGCACGGGCCTTTCACTATCGCGGCCCCTCCCGTTGCGGGGCACAGGCTCCAGACGCGCAGGCTCAGCAGCTGTGGCTCACGGGCCCAGCCACTCCGTGGCATGTGGGATCTTCCCAGACCAGGGCTCGAACCCGTGTCCCCTGCATTAGCAGGCAGATTCTCAACCACTGCGCCACCAGGGAAGCCCTATTGTGTCATTTAAAGCTTGTGTTTCCTTATTAATTTTCATTTTGGATGATCTGTCCATTGGTGTAAGTGAGGTGTTAAAGTCCCCCACTATTATTGTGTTACTGTCGATTTCCTCTTTTATAGCTGTTAGCAGTTGCCTTATGTATTGAGGTGCTCCTATGTTGGGTGCATATATATTTATAATTGTTATATCTTCTTCTTGGATTGATACCTTGATCATTATGTAGTGTCCTTCCTTGTCTCTTGTAACATTCTTTATTTTAAATTCTATTTTATCTGATATGAGTATTGCTACTCCAGCTTTCTTTTGATTTCCATTGGCATGGAATATCTTTTTCCATCCCCTCACTTTCGGTCTGTATGTGTCCCTAGGTCTGAAGTGGGTCTCTTGTAGACAGCATGTATATGGGTCTTGTTTTTGTGTCCATTCAGCAAGCCTGTGCCTTTTGATTGGAGCATTTACTCCATTTGCATTTAAGGTATTTATCGATATGTATGTTCCTGTGACCATTTTCTTAATTGTTTTGGGTTTGTTTTTGTAGGTCATTTTCTTCTCTTGTGTTTCCCACTTAGAGAAGTTCCTTTAGCATTTGTTGTAGAGCTGGTTTGGTAGTGCTGAATTCTCTTAGCTTTTGCTTGTCTGTAAAGCTTTTGATTTCTCCATCGCATCTGAATGAGATCCTTGCTGGGTAGAGTAATCTTGGTTGTAGGTTCTTCCCTTTCATCACTTTAAGTATCATGCCACTCCCTTCTAGCTTGTAGAGTTTCTACTGAGAAATCAGCTGTTAACCTTATGGGAGTTCCCTTGTATATTATTTGTTGTTTTTCCCTTGCTGCTTTCAATAAATTTTCTTTGTCTTTAATTTTTGCCAGTTTGATTACTATGTGTCTCAACGTGTTTCTCCTTGGGTTTATCCTGTATGGGACTCTGCGCTTTCTGGACTTGGGTGGCTATTTCCTTTCCCATGTTAGGGAAGTTTTCGACTATAATCTCTTCAAATAGTTTCTCGGGTCCTTTCTCTCTCTCTTCTCCTTCTGGAACCCCTATAATGCAAATGTTGTTGTGTTTAATGTTGTCCCAGAGGTCTCTTAGGCTGTCTTCATTTCTTTTCATTCTTTTATCTTTATTCTGTTCTGTGGCAGTGAATTTCACCATTCTGTCTTCCAGGTCACTTATCCGTTCTTCTGCCTCAATTATTCTGCTATTGATTCCTTCTAGTGTAGTTTTCATTTCAGTATTGCATTGTTCATCTCTGTTTGTTTGTTCTTTAATTCTTCTAGGTCTTTGTTAAACATTTCTTGCATCTTCTTGATCTTTGCCTCCATTCTTTTTCCGAGGTCCTGGATCATCTTTACTATCATTATTCTGAATTCTTTTTCTGGAAGGTTGCCTATCTCCACTTCATTTAGTTGTTTTTCTGGGGTTTTATCTTGTTCCTTCATCTGGTACATAGCCCTCTGCCTTTTCATCTTGTCTATCTTTCTGTGAATGTGGTTTTTGTTCCACAGGCTGCAGGATTGTAGTTCTTGCTTCTGCTGTCTGCCCTCTGGTGGATGAGGCTATCTAAGAGGCTTGTCAAAAACCACTATTAACTGTTAAATTTGGTGCATTTTCTTCTATGTTTTTTCCTTAAATACATATACACAGAATAAGTAGGATTTTATATAGTTTCACTTCCTGATATTTACTGACAGTATAATATAAGCATTTCCCCATGCCATTATGATGTCTTCATAAACACAAATATAATTGACACATAATATTCCATTTTATGCAGGTACCATAATTTCCCACCACTCTGACACTTTTAAAATTTATGTTGTTTCCATGATGATCATAAATGACTTTGTACATTATTCTTTTTTTCTTTTCCATTATGGTTTATTACAGGATATTGAATATAGTTCCCTATGCTATACAGTAGGACCTTGTTGTTTATCCGTCCTATATATAATAATTTGCATCTACTAACCCCAACCTCCCACTCCATCCCTCCCCCACCCCTCACCCCCTTGGCAACCACAAGTCTGTTCTCTATGTCTGTGAGTCTGTTTCTGTTTCATAAATAAGTTCATATGTGTCATATTTTAGATTCCACATATGAGTGATATACAGTATTTGTCTTTCTCTTTCTGACTTACTTCACTTAGTGTGATAATCTCTAGGTTCATCCATGTTGCTGCAAATGACATTATTTCATTCTTTTTTATGGCTGAGTAGTATTCATATATATACCACATCTTCTTTATCCGTTCATCTGTCCATGGACATTTAGGTTGCTTTTATGTCTTGGCTATTGTAAATAGCACTGCTATGAACATTAGGGTGCATGTATCTTTTCGAATTATAGTTTTGTCTGAATATATGCCCAGGAGTGTGATTGCTGGATCATATGACAACTCTATTTTTAGTGTTTTGAGGTACCTCCATACTATTTTCCATAGTGGCTGCACCAATTTACATTCCCACTAACAGTGTAGGAGGTTTCCCTTCTCTCCACACCCTCTCCAGCATTTGTTATTTGTAGACTTTTTAATGATGGCCATTCTGACCAGTGTGAGGTTATACCTCATTATAGTTTTGATTTGCATTTCTCTAATAATTAGTGATTTTGAGCATCTTTTCATATGTCAGTTGACCATCTATATATACATTATTCTTTACACATATGTCTCATAGTTTCTTTAGGCTAGATTCCTAGAAGTAGAACCATTTGTTCAAAGGGTATGAATATTTTTAAGATAATTGATAAATTTTGCCAAATTGCCTTCCAAAACCTTCCAGCAGTTTACAATGTAAGCCATGTATGAAAGTGTTCATCTCACCAAACTCTCAGCCTGCTTAACTTTGCATTATCATCAACAAAATGAACATTGTATGAACAAATAAGTAGTAGAGATTTTTTGGTGGGGGGCGGTATATAGGTAACCCTTTCTAAACACTGAAGTAATGGAATTTTTAGCTCTTTCTGTATATTAATGTATTAGTTTATTGTCAATGTATCAATTTATAATTAATTAATGTATAACTTATTGTACATTAATCTATTGTCAATGTATTAATCAATATACTATAAGCTAAAGTAACAAATAAACCTCAAATCCTCAGTGGCCTAGCATTCAAAGTTTATATCTCATAACAGTTTAATATAGATTGTGTGGCTCTTCTGAGCAGCTTTTCTCCAAAGGATGACTCAGGAACCCAGAGGTTTCTGTCCTGTAGCTTTGCCTTCCCAAAGGTCTTTACTTCCAGCCCTATGGATGGGAAAGAAAGAGCAGGGGAAAGCACACCCACTTTTAGCTGTCCCAGATCAGAATTCTGCATCACGCTTCTCTTTGATATCCCCAAAAGCAACCATTCAAGCACCCATCTGGTATGATAGAAAGTTAAGTCCTTCGGGGTTCCCTTTCCCAACTGTTTCTGAAAATCTGCCAGGAAACATTCACGTGTCCATAAGCCCATTTTGATTGTTGGTTGTTAAAGCTCAGCCACTTGGTCCAACCATTGCCACACTCTCTGTATGTGGTTACCCTTGTGTTGAGTTTGAGGCCTATCCAGGATGTACTAATTTGCTGCACTTGTGGACACACATGCATGTCTCTCCCCTGGATGAGAGCTTCCAACATTGCTAGACCCAGGGCTTCAAACTATAACTCCTGTTCAGCCTCTTTATCTCTCAACCTTGCTTTCCTCTGTGTTCACTATCAGGGATGCTCTCTCCACATGTGGGTCCCTGTCAGCTAACGTACTGCTAGCATAGCAGTCCCAATGGTAAAAGGGTGCTTCTTTTTCCAATAGTTGCTGGGCAGGAAACAGCTAGAGGTGTCAACTACTGTGTCCAGACTCGTGGGAGCTGTCTGAGGATAATACGTTGCAAGCAGAGCCAGGATCAAGCTAGGGTGGAATATCGGAGCTGGGAACCCCTGGGCCAGAGATGGCAAATATGGGACAAAGGTGCTGGCAATACTCCCCTCACCCAGAGCAGACACGCTCCTCAGTCCTGGCCCTCTTAACTGTGGGGCCCTAGAACCCTTTCAATGAAGGCTCTACTAGTGTGAGCAGTTGAAATCTACTTGCCATCTCTGCATTAAACTCTATATTCAGCCAGTACGGTTCTTAGGATATGATGGGCACTTAATAAATATTGATTTAACAAAAAACAAACCAAAGCTACCTTTGACCCAAGGAGTGAATTTAGTAACAGTGGTGGGTCAAACATTAGGAACATGAAGACCAAAGAAGTTTCATGGAATTTGAGTCAGGTGCAGTGCCAAAAGCCAGGAAATCACAGAGGGTCAAAGCCCAGAAAATATCTGAAGTCACTTGGGCTGGAATAATGCAATGGTCAGCTGGTCTTCCTGCCTCGGATCCTGACCCTTCTCACCCCTGACAATGCCTTCTCCATGTCACAGCCACTAGTCACTACCTTGCTTAAAGCCTTCTTTAGTTTCCTATTGCTTTTATTTATTTTTTTAAACATCTTTATTGGAGTATAATTGCTTTACAATGTTGTGTTAGTTTCTACTGTATAACAAAGTGAATCAGCTATATGTATACATATATCCCCATATCCCCTCCCTCTTGCATCTCCCTCCCACCCTCCCTATCCCACCCCTCTAGGTGGTCACAAAGCACGGAGCTGATCTCCCTGTGCTGTGCAGCTGCTTCCCACTAGCCATCTATTTTACATTTGGTAGTGTATATATGTCAGTGCTACTCTCTCACTTCGTCCCAGCTTACCCTTCCCCCTCCCCGTGTCCTCAAGTCCATTCTCTATGTCTGCGTCTTTATTCCTGTCCTGCCCCTAGGTTCATCAAAACCATTTTTTTTTTAGATTCCATACATATGTGTTAGCATACGGTATTTGTTTTTCTCTTTCTGACTTACTTCACTCTGTATGACATACTCTATGTCCATCCACCTCACTACACCTATTGCTTTTAGGATAAAGACAAGATACTTCCTACAGCTTCCAAGGCTGCCAGACTCAGTCCCTGCCTCTCTCCAGACCCACTTCCACATATCCATCATTTTATATTTGCTCTCTCATCTAGTCTTCTCTCATCTTAGACAGGTTTGTTAATCCAGTTTTATAGGTGAGGAGTTCTCCCCTGATCCTCAAGGAGATTTCATGAATTAGCCAAAGTCATGAAGCTGCCAAATTTCTCAAGTGGAATATGAATCCATTCCTGCCTGGTTCTAAAATTTGCATTCAGGAATAGATAAGACATTTATCATTAATTCAGCTTTGTGTATTAAGCACTTTGTTTTTATCAAAACAACAAAAGAAACTGGCTATTGGCCCATTGAAATGCATTCACACACACACACACACACACAGAGATCTAGCTGTTTGATTTACTTTCAGCCCGTGTGTTTGTACAATGTAGACAGAGCTTTCTAGTGTGCATAACTAGGGCTAACTTCCCAAAGAGGAGAATTGACGAAAGTACTGCTTTTTTTTGTTTTTCTTTTTTCCCCCTTTCTTCCTTACTTTTTTCTTTTTTATTCATAGTTATTCTTGTCTTTGTGAGTGAAAAAAGAGAATTCCAGGAAACTGTCCTATTGATGAGCCAGCCATTTTTGAGTGGGGACAGAATACACACAACTGCTATTTTCTTCTCTCCCCTCATCTCCACCCCCAGCCTCCCAAAGGTTTGGTTCAGAGTGAGTTTTGCTCCAGCTGCAGAGGGAGGCTGTCTCCTGTCAGACTGGAGCCTCGCTCAGAATGCAAATGTCCCAGGGCTGAAAAGAGCCTTTCACCAGAAACTCCAGAGCTGGAGTCTCTTTGGCCTTGACAGACAAGAGCATCCATACACCAGAGGGCAGCGCCTTCTCCCTGGCACTGCCATTTGGCTCAGCTGCAAAGACTAAAGAACCAAGCCTCAAAGGACGTACAGTGTTCCCCTGCTGGACAGAATTCCACACTGACCACATGAAAAATAACAGCTCTTTCTGTCCGGCAGCCCACTCTGGCTCTGCAGGCTGAAACCTGATGCTCCAGCAAGGCTGCATGTTGGACAAGGCTGCATGTTGGACAAGGCTGCATGTTGGAGAGCGATGCAAAAAGGGTGTGGATCCTCCCTTAGCCTAACTCACCACCATGCTGATGGCTCCAAAGGTAAACAGTACACCCTTTCCCAGAAGGGGTTCAGGTCTGTTGCAGCATCTCCCAGCCATTAATCTCAAGGAAAAGGTGCAGCAGGTCTTTCTGTTTCCTTCTCCCAGAGTAGGCACGCTTGTTTCTATAAACTTGAAGGGACTAGCACGTAAACTCTACACATCTGCACGGGGCTGTATTTTAGGTGACTTTTCCTGTGCTCCTTGAGGGAGCTGAGTCTTCATCTGTGCTAGGAAGAGTCTGATTGAAAGGGAAAAGCTTCAGCTACCACTGCAGAAGGCAGTCTGCCTCTGAGAGTCTTTCTTAAAGGTCGGTTAAAGTGGGGAATGAGCAGGGCAGAGAAGGCACACCCAGACATCAGGGCTCTGGACCTCAGGGTCAAGGAATTACACAAGGTTTGGGGGTCAACCATGGCTCACCATGCCCTGTGGTTGACAAACGCTAGCTGTGGGCATCTTGAGTCTTGCCAGAGCAAGAGAGCGACAAAGGAGGCCAGTCCCAGTCATGGAGTTGAGTCTTGAGAAACTTCTGCAAGAAATGGATGACCTAAGCATTCACTCTGTTGCTCTCTGAAGCAGGGGCGTGGACTTCCAATTCTGATTATGAGCACGAGGAATTCGAATTCCATCTGAGTGTCTCCTGGGTCTGCCTACAATGATACTCTAACTTTAAAAGGGCTAGAGAAAGGAGTAGTTAACAAGAGAAAACCCACTTAACTAAAAAAGGACGTAGGAACATTGATTGGGTGCATATATCTTTTCAAATTAATGGGTTTTTTTTCTTCACATATATACCCAGGAGTGGAATTGTTGGATCACATGATAGTTCTATTTTTAGTTTTTTTACTGTCTTCCATACTGTTTTCCACAGTGGCTGCACCAATTTACATTCCCACCAACAGTGTACAAGTGTTCCCTTTTCTCCACATCTTCGCCAATATGTGTTATCTCTGTTCTTTCTGATGATAGCCATTCTGACGGGTGTGAGGTGACATCTCATTGTGGTTTTGACTTGCATTTCCTTAATGATCAGTGATGTTGAGTGTCTTTTCATGTGCTTGTTGATCATCTGCATTTCCTCTTTGGAAAAATGTCTATTCAGTTCTTCTGCCCATTTTTTAATCAGGTTGTTTGTTTTTTTGATGTTGAGCTGTATGAGCTGTTTATATATGTTGGATATTAACCTTTATTGGTCATATCATTTGCAAATATTTTCTCCCATTCAGTAAGTTGTCTTTTCTTTTTGTCAATGGATTCCTTTGCTGTGCAAAAGCTTTTAAGTTCAATTAGGTCCCATTTGTTTGTTTTTGCTTTTATTTCCTTTGTTTTAGGAGATGGAGCAAAAAAAAAAAAAAAATACTGCTACAATTTATGTCAAAGAATGTTCTGCCTGTGTTTTCCTCTAGGAGTTTTAAGGTATCTGGTCTTACATTTAGGTCTTTAATTCATTTTGAGTTTATTTTTATATATGGTGTTAGGGAATGTTCTAATTTCACTCTTTTACATGTAGCTGTCCAGTTTTCCCAGTACCACTTATTGAAGACATTGTCTTTTCTCCACTGTGTATTCTTGCCTCTTTTATCATAGATTAATTGACCATAACTGTATGGGTTTACTTCTGGGCTCTCTATTCTGTTTCATTGACCTATGTGTCTGTTTTTGTGCCAGTATCATAATGTTTTGATGGCTATAGCTTTGTAGTATAGTCTGAAGTCAGGAAGCATGATTTCTCCAGCTCTGTTCTTCTTTCTCAGATTCTTTTGGCTATTTGGGGTCTTTTGTGTTTCCACATAAATTTTAAATTTTTTTGTTTTAGTTCTGTGAAAAATGGCATTGGTAATTTGATAGGGATTGCATTAACTCTATAGATTGCCTTGGGTAGTATAGTCATTTTAACAATATTAATTCTTCCAATCCATGAGCACAGTATATCTTTCCATCTATTTGTGTCATCTTCAATTTCTTTCATCAGTGTCTTATAGTTTTTGGAGTACAGGTCTTTTGTCTCCTTAGGTAGGTTTATTCCTAGGTATTTTAGTCTTTTTAATGAGATAGTAAATGGGATTGTTTCCTTAATTTATCTTTCTGATAGTTCGTTGTTTGTATATAGAAATGCAAGAGATTTCTGTATATTAATTTTGTATCCTGCAACTTTACCAAATTCATAGATGAGCTCTAGTAGTTTTCTGGTGGTGTCTTTAGGATTTTCTATGCATAGTATCATGTCATCTGTAAAGAGTGACGTTTTTCTTCTTCCTTTCCAATTTGGATTCCTTTTATTTCTTTTTCTTCTCTAATTGCTGTGGCTAGGACTTCGAAAACTATGTTGAATAAAAGTGGCGAGAGTGGGCATCCTTGTCTTATTCCTGATATTAGAAGAAATGCATTCAGCTTTTCACTGTTGAGTATGATGTTAGCTGTGGGTTGGTCATATATGGCCTTTATTATGTTAAGGTATGTTCCCTCTGTGCCCACTTTGTTGAGAGTTTTTATTATACATGGATATTAAATTTTGTCAAAAGCTTTTTCTGCATCTATTGAGATGATCATATGGTTTTTATTCTTCAATTTGTTAATCTGGTGTATCACACTGATTGATTTGCAAATATTGAAAAATCCTTGCATCCCTGGGATAAATCCCATTTGATCATGGTGTATGATCCTTTTAATTTATTGCTGGATCCGTTGTGCTAATATTTCGTTGAGGATTTTTGCATCTATGTTCATCAGTGATATTGGCCTGTAATTTTCTTTTTTTTTTTTTTATCTGGTTTTGGTATCAGGTAATGGTGGTCTCATAGAATGAATTCAGAAGTGTTCCCCCCTCTACAATTTTTTGGAATAGTTTCAGAAGGATAGGTGTTAACTCTTCTCTAACTGTTTGGTAGAATTCACCTGTGAAGCCATCTGGTCCTGAACTTCTGTTTGTTGGGAGTTTTTAAATTACTGATTCAATTTTATTACTGGTAATTGGTCTGTTCAAATTTTCTATTTCTTCCGGTGCAGTCTTGGGAGATTGTACCTTTCTAAGAATTTGTCCATTTCTTCTAGGTTGTCCATTTTATTGGCATATAGTTGTTTTGTAGTAGTCTCTTATGATCCTTTGTATTTCTGTGGTGTGGGTTGGAACTTCTTTTTTATTTCTAAGTTTATTGATTTGGCCCCTCTCCCTTTCTTTTCTTGATGAGTTTGACTAAAGGTATATCAATTTTATTTATCTTTTCAAAGAACCAGCTTTTAGTTTCATGGATTTTTCCTATTTTTTTTAAGTCTCTATTTCATTTATTTCTGCTCTGATCTTTATGATTTCTATCCTTCTACTAACTTTGGTTTTGTTTGTTGTTCTTTCTCTAGTTTCTTTAGGTGTAAGGTTAGGTTGTTTATTTAACAAGAGATTTTTCTTGTTTCCTGAGGTAAGCTTGTATTGCTATAAGCTTCCCTCTAATTTGAAAAGATACATGCACCCAATATTCATAGCAGCATTATTTACAATAGCCAAGACAAGGAAGCAAACTAAATGTCCATCAACAGATGAATGGATAAAGAAGATGTGGTACATATATACAATGGAATACTACTCAGCCATAAAAAAAGAATGAATTTCAACGTTTGCAGTATGGACTTGGAGGGCATTATGCTAAGTAAAATAAGCCAGACAAAGAAAGACGAATACTGTATGATATCACTTATATGCAGAAGCTAAAAAAATACAACAAACTAGTGACTGTAACAAAAAAAGCAGACTCACAGATATAGAGAACAAACTAGTGGTTACCAGTGGGGAGAGGGAAGGGGGGAGGGACAATATAGAGGTAGGAGATTAGGAGGTACAAATATTAGGTATAAAATAAGCTACAAGGATATATTGTACAACACGGGGAACATAGCAAATATTTTATAATGACTATATATGGAGTATAACCTTTAAAAATTATGAATCACTATATTGTATACCTGTAATTTATATAAAATTATACATCAACTATACTTTAATTTTAAAATAATTTTTTTAAAAACACATAGGGATTACAATTTATACAAACCTATGTATATATTAAGTTTCAATTCTCAGGGGAAAAAAACCTATGAAGCCGGCCTTGCACAAATTTAAGAGCACCATTCAAGTCATATATATTTTAGAAGGCACCATCCATGTAGAACACAGTGTGACTGGCATTCCATTGCTGTGCAGGCAGGAAAAATATTCTTGATTTACAAAGTAGAAACCAAGGCTCAGAGAATGATTTGAACATGGGCACATGGGTAAAGTCAGGTCTAGAACCCTCCTCAGTCTGACTCCTTGCCCCCTTTCTTTCTACCTGACCTCATCTTCCCCTTGAGACCTGATGTAAGGCTTTACATGCAGGAAGCACTCCATAAATAGTCAAATGGAACTGAGGGCTTCTCTCGGCTCTGTAGGTTTTCCAAATATCCAAGGCTTTCTGAAAGCTGTGACCCAGCCACTGGGACTAAGAAAGTGCCTATAGATTTTCAGAATTGAGAGCTTTGTAACAAAGCCCACACCAGCAGGTGAGAGGTTCCAAGCTGCCCGAGTTGCCTGGCATCTCTTACCCCAGCTAGCAGTGCAGCCTGACTCTGTGCTGCCCACTGCCTGAGCTGAGCACACAGTGCCAAGGAGCTGGCCGGAGAGCACCCTCCTAGGGGTCTGGGCAGAAGAAACTCAACTGTGTGGAAAAGTTATTTGTGAAGACACTCATGCCAAACAAATGCCCCTAAAAACAATTCTAAAAAACTTACAGTAATAATAGCAATAACAACAACAACAGAAAAGCCTTGGTACTCCCACAGCAATTTTTGGCTTTCGTGGTTCTCTTACATAAATTATTCCACTTTATCTTCATATCTCCATGGGGAAAGAAATGTCCTCAAAAGCATTAAGTGACATTGCCCATGTCACATAACTGATTATTGCATTTTCATTGAAAGGTTTTTGTGATGTGCTTAAAATAAGAGAGAGAGAAAAAAAGAAAAAACAGAAAATTAATGTCGTTTGCCTTGGTTTGCCAAACTCTATGCCATGAATTAGGGACACCAAGAGGCATAAACTACAGTCCTGTCCTAGGTGGTTGCAGTAGAATTGGTAAAGTTGGATTCATGCCTTAACACATAAATTCTAGAATTTTGGGAAATGAATCTGTCATGTCCATAAAATTAAATATATCTATGGTATTCAACCTGGCAAGCTCACTCCTAAAAATGTATCCTGTAGAAATAAAATGGCCAGGATCTTAGAGTAGATCCATAAAGATCTTTATTGCAACATCACTTCTAGTGGCAAAGGTTCATAGTAAGATGAATGCCCATAATGAGATGACATGATGTCTGGAATTTGTTTCAAAATATTCCAAGGGGGTAGAGACAATGAAGTAAATGGGTATAAAAATGAAACAAGGTTGGCCCTGAATTGATAATTATGAAAACTAGTTAATGGGATCTATTATTCTAGTCTCTCTATATTTGTATATGCTTAAATTTTTCCACAATAAAAAAACCTGAAATGAGTGCCTATCAATTAGGAGAATTGTTGAATGGGTAATGGTATGTCCTCTCCATAGAATATCATGCCGCTATGCAAAAGAATTAACTGAAGCTATACCAAGCTATACAGCTTGACTTAGAGGAATTTCCACAGTGTTTTTAAGCAAGAAAATCAAACACATATATAACACGGATTTAATTCTTATACCAAAGAATGAATGACCAAACATGTATGGCCTTGTATATATGTTATGTCTATCTAAATATGATGATATAAATGTGGATAAGAATATAAAAGAATAGATACCAAATTGACATGGCTTATGGGGACATAATAGTCATAAGGTGATGTGGATAGAAGATGAAGAAGAAAGAGACAAGGGAATCAAGTAAAAAAGAAAAGAAAACACCTCACCAAGTGTCTTCTCCCATTGACAGTGCATTGTGCCATTTTTAAAACTCTTTTGCTGGCTCCTCTTCCTTCAGAATCACCTACAAACTTCACCAAAACATTCAGTTCTTGCAGAGAAGTGTAGGAGAAACTTTGGCTTTCTTTGGTTAGTTCTTAAAAGCCAAAATCTCCTAGATCTCTGCCTCTTTTCTCAATCTGGAATTTGTGGCTGGAATTCCTGCGGTCACCTTAAGAAAATTGATTTTATTTTTAATGTTACAGATTTTTGTTGTGTGCCTCTTATGTGCTAGGACTGGGCTGTGCATGCCTAAATATATGTGGCTCCGCCTGGGTCAGTCTCCCAAAAGATAAAGGGGGAGAGGCAAAGGAAGGTCTGTGTATTTAAGAAGACTGAAAGGGGGCCAACATGGCCAAACTGTATTGGGAAGAGCAGAACCACATGAGGTTGTTGAGGTGGGCAGGAGCCAGATCATGGAGGGCCTTGCAGGCCACATTAAAGAGTTGGTATTCTATTGGGTTGGCCCAAAAGTTCGTTCGTTCTTTTTAAGATCTTACAGAAAAACCCAAACGAACTTTTTGTCCAACCCAATATTAGCAGTGCAATGGCATCTTTTGAGAAATTTTAAGCCTTGCCAAGCCCAGAGTTCAGAGTATGAGACAATCAGTAGAATTCAATAGAGTTGGATATATGGGAGGAGGACTGACTATAGACAACTTCCAATCTACAGTGTAAGGTTTTGCATTTGATGAGTGGGCTAGAAGTAGACATGGGACATGTGGAAGTTGGCACCAAAGGAAGTTGACACAATGCAATCTTTTACCTGTATGTTGCCCATTGATCTGTTACAACAGGCTGCTGCAATCGTTAGCAAATATCAGCAATTACTTATTCGAATTGTCATTAAGTCTTGCATGATGGTCAAAGGGAAGGATTGAGATGACTAAAAAGGTAGGTAATAATTGTGGAGTTTTGTTCTGGAGAAGACTTGAAGAGTGTTGGGCTCCTAAGAAGTCTTTAACCTTTACAGAGGGGTTGAGAAAATGTGTTTTCTAAAGATGGAGGGAAGGGCAAGATGTCTGGGGTAGAGGACAATGAGGTTCCCAGATAAAAAGGAATATGTGGGTAAACTCATTCTGGAACCACCCGCCCCCCCCCCCCCAGTCACCTTTACTGGGCTGGAGGCATTCTTTGCTGGGAGGTCCACAGGCCTCAGGACATGGGAGAGGGGTGGTCTTTGGGGAGAAACAAAAGGATGATCAGGCATTCCTGCAGGGCCAGAAACGTCCTCACTCCTTCCTATATACCTACTTTGTTGGCAATGTTAAATCAAGGGAGAAGCAGATGGAGAAGTGTTTCCACTTCTTTTAGCTCCAGGGACACCATCCTGTGGTATCTTATCCTGAGGGGCTAACACTTCAGGCTGTCAGCAAGAACTGACTTCGCTCCTTGCCAGGTTCTGGTGGGGAGATCAGAGACGTTCTGCTTGTTCTTAAGAAAAAGATCATCATCTGGTTGCAGTTCCTCTTCTCTTAGGATTTCAGAATTTAAGGTCTTTTGAATGCATTGCTTCTAAAGAATGATAGAGATCAAATCCAAATTGATACACAAGAAACTGGTAAGATTCTGTTATATAAAATACTAAAGACCGCCGACGCCATGAACAGCGTAGGGGAGGCTTGCACCGACATGAAGCGTGAGTACGACCAGTGCTTCAATCGCTGGTTTGCCGAGAAATTCCTCAAGGGGGACTGCTCCGGGGACCCGTGCACCGACCTCTTCAAGCGCTACCAGCAGTGTGTTCAGAAAGCAATAAAGGAGAAGGAGATTCCTATTGAAGGACTGGAGTTCATGGGCCATGGCAAAGAAAAGCCTGAAAGCTCTTCTTGACCTTGACACTCACCTTGAAAATGGACTCCTCAAATCAGGAAATTGAGGACTCTGGATCATGTCAGTTAAAGCTGTGAAGATAGCATCGATTTGATGAATTTAGGAGAGAGGAGTTTCCTGTCCTCCTTCTTGATATTTTTCTCTCATTTGTAAATGATGAAAAAAATCACTCTTTGCTTTGAAATTTCTGGCTTTGGCATCAGCAGGAACTCAATGTGCTAAATAATGGGATTATGGTTGCAATACTTGGTCTGGGATCGGTTTTAAATATACCTTGTATGTAAATGCTGATAAGCTTGTCAGGATGACCAAGGCTGCCAGAGTTATGCTTCGAAGGACATTACTTGTACACTGTACTGGGGTTATTGTTCATGGAAGCAACTGGTTAGGATCTCTCTTTTCTCTCAGGGAGACAATGCTTTGGAAAGGGTTCCCAGCACAACAGTTTGGATCAATGCTTGGGAGCACAGTTTTATTTTTATATAGTAACTTAACTGTTAAGATTGCTGGTGGACTGGGTTAGCCAAGAGGAAGACAGCTTTTAACAGTTCCCTACCTTAAGAAGAGGTGTCAGATCTCATATTAAGATGTGAAAGCTTCAAGAACACTGTGAACACCGTCTCAGAGCTCATGGTGTAGTTCAGCAATTAAGATCCTTGGAGTGGCTATGCACGATCCTAAATTGCAAAGATTTGCTGTTGCCAGCTTTCAACTTAAGTAAATGAATTAAGTCAACCTGTGTATCATAAAAGTGCCAAAATGCTGCATCTGGTTAAATGGGGGAGAAAAGAGTTCACTTTGCCTCTTTTACCCACCCTGCCCTGTAATGCCTGTAATCATGAAGATGGAACAAATTGTATTACATTTAGTTTCTATCATTATTTGCCCCTGAAACTCAGTGCACTTTATGGAACTACCACCCTGTAACCCCACACATCCCATATATACACTGGGGGGAGTTTTATAATTTAAAAATGAAGATTTATCTAAGCTAGGTAGTATCGTATAGCAAATGGAAACCACTGGTTTCTAAAATTTCCACAGTAAGCTACACAAATATCTTAAAATGTTTATATAATGGCACCCAAAAAAATGTCAGGATCAGGTGAGCACTTACACACTTTAGAATGTCATGTAGTCTCCACAGTTGCGTATCTTGAGTAATGTGGTTCAATTTTTTTTGTGCCTATATAGTATGAAACTTGATTTACAGAAGTCCTAGATCCTATTATCTCTTCTCCACTTTACCAGTTATTTTATAAATAACTTCATATTTAATGTGACCAGTCCTTAATGTCATTGCAATACATTCTGCATTTATATTTTGACAGGTTAAGGTCCATTATACAAAAGATATTTGGAACCCAGTTGAGGGAGTCCAGGCAGCAAGCTGGAGTTAAGTATAACTGTCCTGAAGTAAGCCTGGCCACAAGCCAGTCAAAACCGTATAGGCTCTTGAATCTTACCATGAAACTGTCTGGTTGAGCCTTGAGAATAAAACAAATGTTATTATAATTGCTACTAAGGGAATAATTTTTTTCTGATTGTTCCTCATGCTATTTTGACTTTATCCTGCCCTTATAAAATGGCTCCCACTATCTCAACTACTTAAAAGGTTTTAAATTTTGAAGAGGAAATCTTAATTGCTCTTTAATGGTGGTCTCTCCTAATTCCTATGGCTACAGGAAGGTTTTAATTCCAGAAACAAATAAAGCCAGTTCTATATGCAAAAAAAAAAAAAAAAAAAAAAAAAAAATACTAAACAACTATTTTTTCTTTTTTTAATGTATTTTCAAGAAGATTTATTGTAAAAAAAAAAGAATTTTTCATTTTAAATTAAATTTGTCTTTACATTAAACTAGAAATCAGTTTTGGAAAAAGGAGAAATCTCTGACTTCAAATAGGAATGCAAAAAGTAGTTTATAATGATAGTGATGATGATGATGATGATAGCAAAGCTGAATAGCAAACTCTTTGATACAGTGCCATTAATATTCCCAATTTACAGATGTAGAAACTAAGGTTAAGTGACTTATCTTAGGTCAAACTGGCTAGTTAAGTGGTGGAACCAAGATTCTAATTTCAACTTATCTGATTCCAGAGCCAAAATGCTTGCTCATTTGTGATAAACTGATATAGCGTTATATAAAGAAATAGATGGCAGGATACAAAATTACATATATGGTACAATTTCAATAGCAAAAACATTATACATAGGGAAAAAACTAGAAAGAAATATTGTCTCTGGATCTTAGGATTCCAGATGATTTTTGTATTTTTCATATTTTTGAAATTTTTAGTGAGCTTGTATTCCTTTAATAGTCAGAAAAGGATAAAAATAGGATAACAAACCCTGGTTTATCAATATATCCCCCAAGACTGAGGATAGTACTTTAGAAGTACTCCAAACAAAGCAGAGTGCTATGGATTTCACCTCCTATATTCTAGGTATTTTACTTCTAATAATGTATCCTAATACCGCATTTGATATTTTTTAATACCCTGGCTAATATGTGAGTTCATATTGAATTTATGTTTGGTAAAGGCCTAGGCCTTTTCCACATGAACTGCTGAAAAACCAAGAATTCCCCATTCTTTTCTTGTTCAATTCATTTATTTATTATATTTTTTAAAGTTTCATTTTGTTATATACAATTTTATTAGTTGTGGTACAGGATCTAAATTCATTTAGATGGTTTTTGAATCTTGATTCTTATCTTTTTGGCATTTAGTAGCCTTCTCAATTTTAAAATAGCTGCAAACTTAGTGATTTTTTTTTAACTGTCTACATATTCATCTAAGTCACTGATAAAAATGTTGTTCAGGACAGGGGTTAACATAGAGCCATATGGAGGTCACTTGATACCTCCATATAGGATAGTAATTCAAATATCAGCTTTATTTTTGTACAATAAATCAATAGTAACCAACTCTTCTAAGTGTATTATCATCCAACCCATATTTATTTCCAGATATTTCCATAATAATCTCAAAATATTAGGAGAGTTCTCTCAACTGAGTTGCTGAAATCAGGGTACATCATTTCTACAGTATCCACTTACTTGCCAACCTCTTAGCCTGCTTAGAAAAAGAAATTACATTCGTAATATATATTTATATGCATAGCACATATTCCTTTTTTTTCTTTTTCATATTCTTTTCCATTATGGTTTATTACAGGATGTTGAATATAGCTCCCTGTGCTATACAATAGGACCTTGTTGTTTATCCATTCTATGTATAATAGTTTGTGTCTGCTAATCTCAAACTCCCAGTCCATCCCTTCCCTGCACACCCCCCCCCTTGGCAACCACAAGTCTGTTCTCCATGTCCACAATTCTGCTTCTGTTTCATAGATAAGTTCATTTGTGTCATATTTTAGATTCCACATATGAGTGATATCTTATAATGTTTGTCTTTCTCTTTCTGACTTACTTCACTTAGTATGGTAATCTCTAGGTCCATCCATGTTGCCGCAAATGGCATTATTTCATTCTTTTTTATGGCTGAGTAGTATTCCATTGGATATATATATCACATCTTCTTTATCCATTCATCTGTTGTTGGACATTTAGGTTGCTTCCATGTCTTGGCTATTGTAAATAGTGCTGCAGTGAACATTGGGGTACATGTATCTTTTCGAATTATACTTTTGTCTGAATATATGCCCAGGAGTGGGGTTGCTGGATCATATGGCAACTCTATTTCTAGTTTTTTGAGGAACCTCTATACTGTTTTCCATAGTGGCTGCACTAACTTACATTCCCACCAACAGTGTAGGAGGTTTCCCTTTTGTCCACACCCTCTCCAGCATTTGTTATTTGTAGGCTTTTTAATGATGTCCCTACTGACCAGTGTGAGGTGATACCTCATTGTAGTTTTGATTTGCGTTTCTCTAATAATTAGCGATGTTGAGCATCTTTTCATGTGCCTATTGGCCATTTGTATGTCTTCTTTGGAGAAAAGTCTATTTAGGTCTTCTGTCCATTTTTTGATTCGGTTGTGTTTTGTAATTGAGTTGTATGAGCTGTTTGTATGTTTTGGAAATTAAGCCCTTGTCGGTTGCATCATTTGCAAATATTTTCTCCCAGTTTGTAGGTTGTCTTTTCGTTTTGTTTAAGGTTTCCTTTGCTGCATAGCACATATTTTTTACATTTGTATAATTACATCCATCACACATATTCTTCATTTATTCAATAAATTGTATTGCATGCCTCCTTATGTGAAGCATTGTGTACACCCTGGGGATAGAAGGATGAAGCTTGCCATCCCAAATGCAGAGTGGAGTAGCGTGGCAGCTAGAAATCCAGTTGGGAACTGAACTCCCCACAGCAAGGGGACTGAGGAAGAGACCCCAGACCTTGGGATTTCTAGTCTGGAGCTTCCTGACCAAAGACAGCTCTCTGTCCCAGTCATTCCCACTGTCTGAAATGCTTCCTACAAACCTCCCCTCCTTCTGGATCCATAACACTTCCTCCAGGCGGGCGTGTTGCAGCGCTCCCCTGCACAAGTTGTCCTTTTTACTCAGAATCCACATAACCCTTCTCTCTAGGCCCCCATCCCACTGTTTGTGTGCAGGAGACTGGCAGCTCCCTTGGCAGCCTGTACAGCGCCTTGTCACAATAAGCATATAATTAACATTGTATTTCTGAAAGAAGAAAAAGCACTTAGTGTTCTGTGAACGGCTTGGTATCTGCTTTCCAAAAGACCAGGGCATGGACAGATCTTTTCCTTTCCAGCATTATTACCTCCACGATAGGCATAAAAATTAAGCCTTCCCCCAAGGCTCCCCCTTGCTGGTTAATTGGCTATCCATCCAGTTTATCAGGGAAAGAAAAACTACAGTAGCGCCATTCTTGATTTTTCTCTTTCCTTACCTGCCACAGTCAATTCTCCAGCAAGCCCTACCATTTCTCCCTCCAAATATCCTGAGCCTATTTATTCTTTCCATCTCTACTGCTGTCTCCAGATCCAGGCCAGCATCCTCTCTGTCTTAGTCTACTGTAACAGCCTCCCACTTGGTCTCCTGACTTCATCCTTTCCTCCTATCTGCCCCACACTTCAGTCTCTGCACAGTAGCCAGAGTGGCCCTTTAGAAACATCAACTAGCTCAGGGCACTCTGACACTCAAACCCTCTATTGCTTCTCTATAACACTTAGAAAAGAAAATCCCAACTCCTTTTCATAGTATCATTTCTTTCCAGTCATTCCAGGAGGAAAAAACTTACACTATTTCATTCTGATTAAACAAATGCCACTGAACTTAAGAACAGCAGAGAATAATGTATTTCATTAGGGCTAGTGATAACCAGGAGATGGGGCTCATTTTCTTGTCACCTGAATCTAATGAGAGGCAGATGCTCCATTCCTGCTGTTTGGTCCTTCATCTAGGTGGCACATGCAGCAGTCCCCTGCCTGCAGATCTCCTTGTCTGAGGTCCAGATGTCTGTCAGTTGCTCAGGATGCTGACTTGACCAAGATCTCTTATGAGCTGACAATGGGGTTTGGCTAAGAAATGGACCTCACTGCGCTGGATGGTCCCTTGCATATATAATTAAATATAAATGATTCTTTAAAGTGAAAAAAGAAAAAAAGAATGTTTTAAATGGCCTATATTGGTTTGCCAGGGCTGTAGTAACAAAGTGCCACAAACTGGGTGGCTTAAAACAACAGAATGTGATTGTCTCACAGTTCCAGAGTCTAAAAGTGTGAGATCAAGGTGTCAGCAGGGTTGGTTCCTTCTGAGGACTGTGAAGAAGAATGTATTCCATGCTTCTGTCCTAGTGTCTGGTGTTTGCTAGCAATTTTTTGCTTTCCTTGGCTTGTAGATGCATCACCCAGGCCTCTGCTTTCATGTTCACATGGTATTCTGTGTGCATGCCTGCTTCCAAATTTCCCCTTCTCATGAGGACACCAGTCATCTTGGATTAAGGCCTACCTTAATGACCTCATTTTAACTGGATTACCTCTGTAAAGACTCTGTCTCCAAATAAGGTCACATTCTGAGATTCCGGGGGTTAGAACTTTAACATATGATTTTGGGGGACACAATTCACTCCATAGCTTGGTTTATCACTACCCCAATATAATCCTTGCTAACATAAAAAACAATATGAGCCCTTGGTTTAAAAACAAAAGCACCCACAAAGGTACAAGACTGTTGTGTGGATTAAACAAAATAATGCACATTAAGGTTTGATATTTAATAGGTGCTTAACACATCTTAGTTTCCTTCCCTTCCTATCCTTCCACATCATCAGCCAATTCTTTCTCAGATGAGACGTGTTAAAGGATAATTTTCTTATTTAAAAAAACATAAAATAATGACTCTCATACAAATAAAAATGAACACATATTAAAAGTTTTATTTAACTTATTAATTAATGAGGGAACCAGTAAGATGTTACAATTGACTCAAAGGAGAATTCAAAGAATCACATGTATATAGGCAATAAGGAATATTATTGAAATAAATTTTAAAAGAGGTGCAAAACTACTCTATCTAGACAATTCATTTGCATTTTAGACGTAAGAACCATTTACATTAACTCTTCTACAACTTAGAGATTTGTAAATCGGTTCAAATACAATGAAAGGAAGTGCGGATGCACTAAGCAGGACACCCAGTAATCTATTTTTTTTTTTCATTTCAAAGCATATAAACAATTTTTCTTGAGAGAAGTAAATCTTAAAAAAGTAAATCTTCTTGCTTCTACTTTTCAAACAAAGAAATTGCCAACAGAACTAAACCCATAAAGTTCCCATTTATGAAGCTGTTAAAAATAAATGTTTTAAAATTGGGCCAGCATCTCAATTTGAAGGAACAAAAAGAGTCATTAAAAAGGTAGCAACGGGCTTCCCTGGTGGCGCAGTGGTTGAGAATCTGCCTGCCAATGCAGGGCACACGGGTTCGAGCCCTGGTTTGGGAAGATCCCAAATGCCGCGGAACAACGAGGCCCGTGAGCCACAATTACTGAGCCTGCGCATCTGGAGCCTGTGCTCCGCAACGAGAGGCCGCGATAGTGAGAGGCCCGCGCACGGCGATGAAGAGTGGCCCCCACTAGCCGCAACTAGAGAAAGCCCTCGCACAGAAACGAAGACCCAACACAGCTATAAATAAATAAATAAATAAATAATTTTAAAAAAAGTTAGCAACATATTGCGAAAAAACTCCAATAGACACCTGCTAATGTCGGCAACCCTGCTGGTAATCACTCTCCCCAAAAGAGCAAAAAAACAGCCTATTTCTCATTGTCTTGAGGAAGGAGATAGATGGGCTCCAGGTTAGGCATTTACAACTGGCCTCCTGTTTACATTTCATGGGGCAGGAAGAAGTGGGCTTCAGGCCGGACACTTACATCTAGTCTCCTGTTTGCATTTCCTGAGACACGAGTTAGAGGGGCTCCAGGTTAAGACATTTAAAATCAGCCTCCTGTTTACTCTCCGAAATGGAAGCTATGACAGGGACAGGGTAATAGCCAAGACTTGTCTCTTATGGATGCCTTAAGATAACAGTCATGGCAAAAACAAAGAGGGGCAAAGCCTTGTTTGAGTAAAGAATCAAGGGATCTCCACTTCCCCACTCCTTGGGGCAAGGGAGGCACTACACATGCCCAGAAAGGCTCCTTGGGGGTCAAAATTCAGGGGACAATGCCAGGCCATAACAAGTCTTGCTTCCCCCCAGACTCCTTTGCGTTGAGATCCAACTTGGCTGAGATCCCCTCCCCTTGGTGCACCTAAGGGGAGGGTCTTAAGACAAATTAGTCAGGGGGAACAAAGCAAGATGATTGGCCAGAAGGAAGATAAAGACCCAGAAAACTGCCCCCTTATAAAGGATTTAAACTTCCCAAAGGCGCGACTCTCTCTCTGAGTTCCCCCTTGCACCTTTCCGCATTTACTTTGTTTTTCCAATAAACTTTTTACTTTTCTCTTTACCTTCTGCCTCCTTGCCTGAATTCTTTCCCGACAAGGCAGGCAAGAACTGAGGGTTTAGGCCCTAGCCGCTGGCCTCTGTGGTCTAGCAGTTAGGACTCCCAGTCCGGGAGCTAAGGTCTTGCTTCCAGCTACTGCTCACTGCTGCTTGCTGCAAGCTGCCGCTTACTGCTCCGTGCATCTGAAATCAGTCCTCATAAATCCCTCCTGCTCCCTTGCTCCTGAGGTGAGAACAAGCTGCATGAAGAAGAGCCCTTGTATTTTTCCCTTCCAGGATTTCTGCTAGCCTAGCTCCTCCCACACTGTAATTGCAGTTTGTGTCTGTTTCCCTCCTGCAGCTATGAGTTCCAGGAGGACAGAGGCTGTTATACTCATTTTTGTATCCCTCATACCTGGCACAATACCCAGCAAATAGCAAAGCTCGGTTTATTGAATCAAGTTGGGTTGAGCTGAATTAAATTGAGTTGAATTGAATTCCTCGTTTAGGTCCCAGCCTATAAGAACTAGCAACACTGCTAAAGTGGAACAGCCTTTTAACCTCATCGGAAACTCAGCCTTCTTTTAATTGCTAACTACCACTTAACGGGCAATTGTATAACACACCTCAGTAAGAGAAAGGTCAATTGTTTCCCCTTTGACTACACTGAAGCATTTAAAGTTTGGAAAGCCCAGAAGTACCATTTAGTGGAACAAAAACTTGCACGGTTAATCTTATTTCCAATGACTAATTACATATTTTTTAACATCTTTATTGGAGTATAATTGCTTTACAATGTTGTGTTAGTTTCTGCTGTATAACAAAGTGAATCAGCTATATGTGTACATATATCCCCATATCCCCTCCCTCTTGCGTCTCCCTCCCATCCTCCCTATCCCACACCTCCCCCTTTCTCCTTGGGTAGAACTGGATACTGGGTCTTTACTGCTTCTATAAGTGCCACCTTTCCCACCGCAGAGGGTGAAAACTTTGTGGGAAAGGAGCCCACGAATGGATGAGTTAGAGTCCTTACAGCCTAATAATGTTAATAATTACCAGCAGTTGCAAAGTACTTTATGATTTGCAAAGTACTATTAGTACACATCATCTTGTATAATTTCTGCAGTCATCCTGTGAAGTGGGTCATCATTCCCATTTTAGACATGAGGATACTGCACGTCAATGAGGGGAAGCTAAATGGGTAGAGGCAGGGCTTAGACTGAGATCGTTGAACTCCAGAACAAATTCTCTCTCCTACCTCATTTCTCTCTGGGGAGAATGAGACCAGGGACATGCTCACAGAATCATGGACACTCAAGATAGAAATGAACCTGGTTAGCTCTTTATTTAGTTTACTGTTGAAGTGACCTAGCTAAGTAATGAGCAAATGATCATAGGTCCCCTTTCAGCCTTAGAGAATATACTCCACATCACCTACACCTAACCCTCAGGTGTCTCATGTGAATGGTATAGAGGGCTGGACAGGAAACAAGAGCTAAAGACTAACCTCCTATAAAGCTTAATATTTGCCAAGCCTTATTCTGAACACTTTACAAACATTAACTAATTTAATTCTTATAACAACCCTCTTTTACATAGAAAGACAGAGAAGGAAGAAAATAAAGACTAGATCAGGGGTCAGCAAGCTATGATCAGTGGACTATAAATTGGCTCACGGCCTAATTTTTTTTTTTTACTTTTTAAATTGAAGTATAGCTGCTGTACAATATTATATAAGTTACAGGTGTACAATATTATATGTTACAGGTGTACAATATTATATGTTACAGTTGTACAATATAGTGATTCACAATTTTTAAAGGTAATACTCCATTTATAGTTATTATAAAATATTGGCTATATTCCCCATGTTGTATAATATGTCCTTGTAGCTTATTTTATACCTAATAGTTTGTACCTCTTCACTGCCTGTTTTTGAGAATAAAGTTTTATTGGAATATGGCCACACTCATTCATTTACATATGTCTATGGTTGCTTTCATGCTAGAATGGCAGAGTTGAATAGTTGTAATAGAGACCATTTGACCCACAAAGCCTAAAATATTTACTATCTGGCCCTTTAGAAAGTTTGCCCACCCCTGGTTTAGAGGGATGCCTCTATTTAGCATATACATAATAAAGACATTTTGCTTATGTGTCTGACCCTCCCATGAGACTCTTTACATGCAAAGAATGCACCCTACCCATCTTTGCAACTCAGCACCTAGCACAGGGGCTCCATAGAGTGGGCCTAGAAAAAATGTTTGTTAAACTAAACTGTCAGGCTTTGAAATGACAAAACTGATTACTGCGTATGCACACCCTTAGGGCTCTGTGGCACTATAAAAAGAAAATCTAATGTTTATATCATTGGAGTCCTAGAAGGAGAGATGAAAGAGGATAGGAATGAAAAAGTACTCAAAGAATTAATGGCTGAAAACTTCTCAAATTTGGCAAAAGACATAAACCCACAGATTCAAGAAGCTTAGTGAACCCATCAGGATAAACTCCCAGCAAAAAAATCCCACACCAAGATACATAACAGTGAAACTTCTGAAAGCTAAAAACAAAGAAACAACATCTTATCTACAAAAGAGAAACAATTCAAATAACAGTGACCTTCTCATCAGAAACTATAAAGGCTAAAATAAAGTAGCACAACATTTTTCAATTGCTGAAAGAAAAGAACTGTCAACTCAAGAATCCTATACTCAGCAAAAGTATCCTTCAGACATAAAGGGGAAATCAAAACAGTCTTGGTTTAAGGAAAATTAGCAAATTTGCTGCCAGCACACTTACCCAAAACAATGGCTAAAGGATATCCTCTAAACATAAAGGAAACAATAATAGAAGGAATCTTAGAACATCAGGAAGGAAGAAAGAATAAAAAATTCTCTGTATTTGGGGTAAATATGTAAGCAAAATATGGGTAAATACAATAGACTTTCCATCACCTCTTTAGTTTTCTAAATTACATTTGATGGCTGAAGCAAAATTATGACACTGTCTGATATAATCCTAAATGTATTAGAGGAAATATTTAAAGCAATTATATTATAAACTGGGGAGGGTAAAGGGATATAAAAAAGAAGTAAGTTTTATACATTTCACTCAAACTGGTAAAATAATGACATAGACTGTTATAAGTTATGTATATATTATGTAATACCTAAGTAACCACTAAAAAAGCTATCAAAGAGGCACACTTAAAGACAGTATAGATCAATCAAAATGGAATTCTAAGAAATGTTTAAGAACCCACAGGAAGGCAAGGAAAAGAAAAGAGAAAATAGAAAAACAGAGAGAAAAAGCAGAAAACAAAAAATAAAAAGGCAGACTTAAGCCCTAACTTATGACATTAAATACAAATAATCTAAGTACAACAATTAAAAGAGATTTTCAGAGTGAATTAAAAATCATGAATCAACTATATGCTGACGAAAAGAAACTCACTTCAAAGACAATGATATAGGTAGGTAGAAAGTAAATGATGGGAAAAGGTTGTATTTGTTTTCTATTGCTGCCGTAACAAATTACTACAAACTGAGTAGCTTAAAACTGCACAAATTTATTATCTTACAGTTCTGTACGTCAGAAATTTGACACAGGTCTCACTAGGCTAAAATCAAGGTGTTGATAGAGCTGTGGTCATTTCTGGAAACTCTGGAGAGAATTTGTTTCCTGTTTTTCCAGCTTCTAGAGGTCTTCAAAGTCTTTGGCTTGAGGCTCCCTTCCTCTATCTTCAAAGCCTGACCTCCTCTTTTGCCTCCCTTTTCCACTGGTGATTACATAGAGTCCATCTGGATAATCCAGGATAATCCCTCCACTTAGAAATTCTTAATGTAATCACAACTGTAAAGTCCTTTTTGCCATGTAAAGTCACATATTCATAGGTTCTGGGGATTAAGCACAGATATCTTGAGGGGATACATTATTCTACCTACATTAAAAATAAATCATGCAAACATTCATTAAAATAAAGCAAGTGTGGCTAAACTAATATCAGATACAGTAAACTTCAGAGCAATGATTACTACCAGAGAAGGATATTACATAGTGATAAAAGGGTCAATACACCAAAAAGATAGCAACACTAAATGTGTATGCACCAAATCACAGAACTACAAAATATATAAGCAAAAACCAATAGCACTGAAAGAAGAAAGAGAGAAACCCATAATTAT
Organism: Balaenoptera ricei; assembly: GCF_028023285.1. Lineage (NCBI taxonomy): Eukaryota > Metazoa > Chordata > Mammalia > Artiodactyla > Balaenopteridae > Balaenoptera > Balaenoptera ricei. Next base: position 70,586,751 of record NC_082646.1, read on the forward strand.
AGCTGGAGCTTTTAACATCCCTCTCTCAACAGTCTATAGAATAACTAGACAGAAATTCAGCAAGAATATGAAAGAATTCAACATCATCATCAATCAGTAGGATCTAGTTGATATTTATACAGCATTCCACCCAACAATATCAGAAGAAACATTCTGTATATTTTAATGAGTATAAGCTCATGAAACATATACCAATATAGACCATATTCTGGATCATAAAACAAACTTCAACAAATTTTTAAAATTGAAATCATACAGACTATATTCTCTGACCACAAAGGAGTTAAACTTGAAATCAGTAACAGAAAAATAACAATGAAATATCCCAACACTTGGAAACTAAAAAAATATATAAATATTTTAATATTTATATAAAATATGAATATATATAAGTATTCATATATATGAATATAAATATTCATAATATATAAAAATATTCATAAATCTAGAAGTTTCAAAGGATGTAAAAAATACTTTGAAATAAATACAAATGAAAATATATATTAAAATGTGTGGGGGCTTCCCTGGTGGCACAGTGGTTGAGAATCTGCCTGCCAATGCAGGGGACACAGGTTCGAGCCCTGGTCTGGGAAGATCCCACATGCTGTGGAGCAACTAGGCCTGTGAGCCACAACTACTGAGCCTGCGCATCTGGAGCCTGTGCTCCACAACAAGAGAGGCCGCGATAGTGAGAGGCCCGTGCACCGCGATGAGGAGTGGCCCCCACTTGCCGCAACTGGAGAAAGCCCTCGCACAGAAACGAAGACCCAACACAGCCAAAAATAAATAAATAAATATTTTTTTTAAAAAAATGTGTGGGACACAAAACTTGTGGGACTGTAGTACTGAGAGGGAAGTTTATAGCAGTAAATGAATACTTTACATTCAAAAGAGAAAAAGTCTCAAATCAATAATTTAAATTCCCACCTCAAGAACATAGAAAAAGAAGAGCAAATTAAACCTTAAGCAAGTATTTAAAAGGAAGGACATAATAATAAGATAAAAGTGAAAATCAATGAAATTGAAAATAGAAAAATAATACCGAAAAACAATAAAACAAATAGCTATTTCTTTGAAAAGATTAATAAAATTGATAAACCTCTAACAAGACTGACAAAGAAAAACTGAAGACACAAATTATCCATATCATGGATGAAATGGAGGATATCACTACAGAACAGGCAGACATCAAAAAGACAAGGGAATACTATGAACAACTCTACACAAACAAGTTTGACAACTTAGATGAAATAAACCAATTCCTTGAAAAACACAAGCCAGCAATATTATATTGATAATTTGAATAACTCTGTAACTATCAAGGATATTGAATTTGTAATTTAAAAAATCTCCACAAAAGAGAAATCTTCAGGCCCAGATGACTTCATTGGAGAAGTCTACCAAACACAAGAAAAACCATTCTACACAATTTATTCCAGAAAATAGAGTACTTTCAATATATTTTTATGAAGCTAGAATTACCCTAATAACAAAACCAGACAAAGACAGTATAAAAAAAGAAAACTATAGACCAATATCTTTCATAAATAAAGACACAAAAACCCTTAACAAAAAATTGGCAAAGAGAATTCAACAATATATAAAAAGACTTTTACACCATGAGTGTAAAGGGTTTATTCCAAGGATACAATGCTGGTGTAATATTTGAAAACCAATCAGTGAAAAATCAACCAACACCATATTAACAAGCTAAAAAAAGAAAAAAAGCATGATCACATGAATTGATACAGAAAAAAAAAATTGACAAAATTCAGCACCTATTTATGATAAAAACACTCAAAAATAGAAGCGAACTTCCCCAACTTGATAGCGAACATTTACAAAAACTCTGAAGCTAACAATATACTTAAAGATGAAAGACTAAATGTTTTCCCTTTGAGTTTGGGAACACAGCAAGTTGTCCACTGTCACTGCCTGTATTCAAGATAGGACGGGAAATTCTAGCCAATGCAATAAGGCAAGAAAAGAAAAGAAAACGTATAGAGATTGGAAAGGAAGTAGTAAAATGGTCCCTATTTGGTTGTCTACGTAGAAAATCACAGGGAATATATTTTTTTAAGTTCTAGATCTAATAAGCGAGTTCAGCAAGGATGCAGAAGATAAACATATACAAATCAATTGTGTTTCTATATACTAGCAATAAACACATAGACAGTGGAATAAGAAAATACAATATCATTTACAATTGCTCAAAGAAATGCATAGGTGTAAATCTAACAAAACATGTACAGAACTTCTATGCTGAAAACTACACAACACTGATGAAAGAAATTTTTAAAAGTCTAATTAAATAGAGAGACATACTCTGTTCATAGCTAGAAAACTCAACATAGGAAAGATTTCAGTTCTCCCCAGATTGATATACAGGTTTAATGCAATTCCTGTCAAAATCTCAGAAAGATGTTTTGTAGACAAGATTAATCTAAAATACATGTGGAAGGGTAAAGGAACTACAATAGCTAAAACAATTTTGAAAAAGAAGAATAACTTGGGAGGAATCAGTCTACCTAATCTGAAGACATTTTATAGCTACAGTAATTAAGACCATGTGGTATTTATTAACAGAGGGATAGACACATACATCAATGGAACAGAATAGTGAATCTAGAAATAGAATCACACGAATATGCCCAAATGATTTTTGACAGAGATGCAAAAGCAATTCAATGGAGGAAAGAGATTTTTCAACAAATGATGCTGGAGAAATGGGACAGCATGGGCAACAAAAACAACAGCAAAATTAACCTTGACTTAAGTCTCAATATTATACAAAAATTAACTAAAAATGATCATAGACTTAAATGTAAAACTGTAACACTTTTAGAAAAAGCATCAGAGAACATCTTCAAGGTTAAGCAAAGAGTTCTTATATTTGACACCAAAAGCATGATCTAAAAAGCAATAATTAATACATTCAACTTCATTTAAATAACAAACCTTCATTCTATGAAAGACCCTATGAAGAGGATGAAAGACAAGTTACAGGTTGAGAGAAATTATTTGCAAACCTCATATCTGACAAAGGGCTAGTATCTAGAAGATGTAGAACTTTCAAACTCAACAGTTAAAAAAAATCCAATTAGAAAATGAGCAAAAGGCATAAACAGAAATTTCACTGAAGAGGATATACAGATGGAAAATAAGCACATGAAAAGATATTCAACATCATTAGCTATTAGGAAATTCAGATGAAAACCACAAGAGCTATCATTACTGTATTAGTCTGCTAGGGCTGACATAAAAAAATATCCCAGACTTGATGACTTAAACAACAGAAATTTATTTTCTAACAGTTCTGGAGGTTACAAGTTCAAGATTAAGGTGCCATCAGGGTTGGTTTCTGGTGATACCTCTCTTCCCAACTTGTAGACAGCTGCCTTCTTGCTGTGTCCTCACATGACCTCTGTGCTCTTCTCTTTACTCATAGAATGAGCTCTCTGGAGGACTTCCCTGGTGGTCCGGTGATTAAGACTCCGTGCTTCCGATGCAGGGGGCATGGGCTCAATCCCTGGTCGAAAAAAAAGGAAAAAAAGAATGAGCTCTCTGGTGGCTCTTCGTCTTTTTATAAGGACCCCAGTCCTATATGATTATGGTCCCACTCTTATGTCCTCATTTAACCTTAATTACCTCCCTAAAGGCCCCGTATACAAATATAGTCATATTGGGGGTCAGGTCTTCAACAGATGAATTCAAAGGGAGACGCAATTCATTCTATAATAACTATTCGCCTATCAGAATGGCTAAAATTAAAAGTAGAGTACCAAATGCTGGCAGGGATGCAGTGAAACTATCACTTACACATGGCTGCTGGGAATATAATACGGTACAGCCCCCTTAGAAACACAGGCAGTTTCTTTAAAAAAAAAAAAAACAACTAAACACCCAACTACCATATGACACAGTAATTGCACTCCTGGGCATTGATCCCAGAGAAAGAAAGCTTAAGTTCACACAAAAATCTACCCACAAATGTTTATTGCAGCTTTATTTGTAATTACCAAAAACTAGATGACCAGATGTCCTGCAATGAGTGAAGGGTTAAACCAAGTGTGGTACATCCATACCGAAGAATATCACTCAGCAATAAAAAGGAACAAACCATTGATTCATCCAGGAACAAACACAACCTGGATGAATTTCTAGAGAATTACGCTGAGTGAAAAAAAGGCAATCTGAAAAGGCTACTATTGTATTATTCCATTTATATTAAATTGGACAAATAAAAATGACAAAATTATTGAAATAGAGAGTAAATTAGAGTTTTTCAGGGAGGGTATGGGGGCAGAAGAGAAGTGAGTGTGGTTGTAAAAGGGTAAAATGAGGGATCTTTTTGGTGATGGAAATGTTCTGTATCTTGACTGTATAATAGCCAGATTGTGGTATAGTAGTATCGTTTTTCAAGATGTTACCACTGAGGAAAACCAAGTAAAGGGTACATGGGATCTTTCTGTATTACTTCTTGCATTTGCATGTGAATCTACAATTATCTCAAAGTAAAAAGCTAAATTTAAAATTTTGATGAAATTTTTCATTTAAGATGTCATAGGCAAGTTAAGAATAAGCCTTTATAATTGTATGGTCTACAGTTTTTAAAGATGCTTTCACGTACATCATCTCATAGAATCACTGACTCATTCATTCATGCATACATGTAATCATTAAAAAATTCTCTATCAAGCATTGTGCTTGCGGTGTAGATTACAGTTACAAGTCCTGCAATTCTTTTCTCAAGGAACTAACAGTCTTTTTTTTTTTTTTTAACAGTCTTTTTATCCTCACCAACCACATGAGTTAAACAGGGCAGGTATTATCACCCCTGTTTTAGAAATGAGAAAACTGAGAACCAAAGGGTTGTGTGTCTTACCTACGGACTGGGAGAAAATATTTGCAAATGATACAACCAACATGGGGTTAATATACAAAATATACAAACAGCTCATACAACTTAATATCAAAAAAATAAAAACCCAATCAAAAAAATGGGCAGAAGACCTAAATAGACATTTCTCCAAAGAAGACATACAGATGGCCAACAGGCACATGAAATGATGCTCAACATCACTAATTATTAGAGAAATGCAAATCAAATCCACAATGAGACATCACCTCACACTGATCAGAATGACCATCATCAAAAATCTACAAATAGGGCTTCCCTGGTGGCGCAGTGGTTGAGAGTCTGCCTGCCAATGCAGGGGACACGGGTTCGAGCCCTGGTCTGGGAAGATCCCACATGCCGCGGAGCAGCTAGGCCCGTGAGCCACAGCTGCTGAGCCTGCGCGTCTGGAGCCTATGCTCCGCAACGGGAGAGGCCGCGATAGTGAGAGGCCCGCGCACCGCGATGAAGAGTGGCCCCCGCTTGCCACAACTGGAGAAAGCCCTCGCACAGAAACGAAGACCCAACACACCCAAAAATAAATAAATAAATTAAAAAAAAAAAAAAATCTACAAATAATAAATGCTGGAGAGGGTGTGGAGAAAAGGGCACCCTCCTACACTGTTGGTGGGAATATAAATTGGTGCAGCCACTATGGAGAACAGTATGGAGGTTCCTTAAAAAACTAAAAATAGGACAACCATATGATCCAGCAATCCCACTCCTGGGTATATATCCAGAAAAGACAAAAACTCTAATTTGAAAAGATACATGCACCACAGTGTTCATAGCAGCACTATTTACAATAACCAAGACATGGAAACAACTCAAGTGCCCATCAACAGACAATTGGTTTAAAAAGATGTGGTATATATACACAATGGAATATTACTCAGCCATTAAAAAGAATAAAATATTGCCATTTACAACAACATGGATAGACCAAGAGAATATCATACTAAGTGAAGTAAATCAGACAGTAAAGACAAATATTATATGATATCACTTACACGTGGAATCTGAAAAATAATACAGATGAATCTATATACAAAACAGACTCACAGACAGAAAACAAATGTATGGTTACCAAAGGGGAAAGGGAGTAAGGGGAGGGATAAATTAGGAGTATGGAATTAACAGATACAAAGTACTACACATAAAATATAGGTAAGCAATAAGGATTTACTGTATAATACAGGGAAATATATCCAATACCTTTTAATAATCTAGAATGGAACATAATCTGAATTTACATATATATATATATATATATATATATATATATATAACTATATATATATATATATAGTTATATATATATAACCAAATCACCTTGCTGTACACCTGAAACTAATACAATATTAACTATAACTGATAATTAAATCCACTATACTTTAATTTTTTAAAAAAGTGAATCATCAAAGAGTTGTATTATCCAAAGTCATACAGTTAGTTCACCATGTGGCTGGCAGTAGACATGGGGTCTTCTTCTTGTCTTGTGTTCTTTCCATTTTACCTACAGTAAAGCAAATGGTGAAGAATAGGCTTTAGAATCAGTCAGATAGGCTCAGCTCCGCCATTTATTAGCTGTGCCCTTGATGAGTCCCTTAATCATTCTATGCCTCAGTTTCTTCCTCTGTAAAATAGGGATGGTAGTTTCTATCTTGGAGGATTTTGTAAGATTTCAATTAGTTAACACATGCAGTACACTCAAAATGCCTAACACATAATAATATCCCACTACATGTGAGTTGACATTAGATATTGCCCTTATACATGATAGAAATTATAATAATACAGTAATAATTGCTCATACAAATATATGAAATTTCTTCCACAAATCTTCCAACCACCATCAAACATCAATTAATATACCCACATTGCAAAAGGCAAGTGGGTAGAAACATTTAAGGTTTCTGTTTAAGAGAATGGAGAAGTGGCATGCTTGGCTAGAGCCTCAAAATGTTCCAATGACAGAATGGGGACTAAAAAAGTAAAAGACCCTTTTCTTCATGAATATTTTTAAAACAATTTAAAAATAAGACCCCTCTTGTATTGGCCACAAAGGGAAGCTGTGGCGTCCATTTATCATTTGTATATTGTAATCCTCTCACTTCTCTCCAGCTAGTGACCATATGTCAGAGTGTGCATGTGTTTTAATGCAGCCAGATGGACATCAAGACCATCATCAGTTCCCTCCCTCAACAATGCCCCATTTTTTCACCTCTCCAACAATCATGGATTAATTATGAGTCTTGTCTCCCCAACAGATGGTACCTGTGATCATATGACCATATCAGATCCACCTCCAAAATCAGACAGATAAACAGTCTATCCAGCATTTCTAGTATAAATGTCCATCACCTGTGTGTGCAAGGAGGTAGGACAGGTGTGGTCTTTATCAGATGCTCTTTGACTTGGTATTTCAGTGTCTGGTGTCTGTTGACAGAGTTGATGAGGCAGTTCTAAGTAACCCCATTATGGAATGTCAACTTAAATTAGACCATGCTAAGCCTGACATTCAAGGATTTGCCTAAACATCTCCAAGTGGGACACTGGCATGGTTCCATTGCTCCCCATTACCTTCCTGGAGGAGCTTTGCACTCACCAGTTTTATTAGTGGCTTATGTCAGGGATTTTTAAGATAGTTCCATTTTCAAGAATTCTCTTGGTCAGTCGTACAAAATATCAAAGCCATTGAAATGTCTACTTTTCAGCCTGCCTCTTATACCTCAAATTAGTATAAAAGTCATTTTGCAAACCATATGTTCTGATCTGAGATTCAGAAAATAAAGTCACCCTAGTTTAAGGCTTAAAGACTAGGAATAGTCGAGGCTAAATGTTAAAGAGAAAGCACATTATTTCTCAGCCATGACACTGCCAAAAAGGCTCGTAGGATGCTTCCTGCTGAGGAAAATCACATATACAATGGCTTCACATAAGAGCTAAACTAGCTGCTTGTTTCATGGAGAGCCACTTTTACTTGCAGAACTGATAAACTATGGACATTCAGAGTTGGGTATTTGGCAGGTATTTTCTTGAAGATGAATGAAGTAAGCCTATCAGTTCAAGGAAAACAATGGACTTTTAAAAAATCATTATCAAAATTTGAGCCAACAAATTAAAATTAGAATTTTGGAAAACTAGTATCTGCAGCTATGCGACTTATATAAATGTGAGAGTGAACATTGGGACCTGTGAGTTTGATGAGATTCCTCCAAGGGAATAGAAAAGAAGAGGATGAGAAACACCTTCCCAGAGGGTGGAGAGAAAAAAGGCAGAGAGTAAAGGAGAATAAAGATGAAGGGTCAGAAGTGGAAGAAGAACAGAGTCACGGACGCACTTCACAGAAAATTGTTGTTATACTATGGAACATGCCTAACAATCTGTAGAAACTCAGTTCTTCGAAGCTTCTATTTTTTTTAATGCCCTTAGATCTTATCTGCCATTGAAAGAAATATGCTGTGTTAACCTCCTTGCGTGGAAGCATTATGATGATTAAAACTATCAAAACATCAGACGAATAAGCAAGTCTGGTTATCCAATTCACATCTTCTAAAAGTTGATCAAAATGGCTTCTCATCTTGTAGAAACACCAATAATTCATCTCTATAATCTTACATTTTCTCAGCTTTTTATAAACTTTTGAGTTACAGTTGATAAAATAACTTCAAACACTGCATGCTGTGACGTGAGCCTTTCGCACAAGACTACTGTGCAGCTTGCCCACGTTCTGTTCAACAAGACAAGTTCACTTGGGTGTTGCAGCCATGACAGATTTCTGTAAAGGTTTCTAAATGCTTGCTCTTGATTTTTGCAATTAGCTTAGCACAGAGAGATAAACAGTTCACAACCCAGCATGGAGACCGCTGGTTTAGACATCAAAACTTTTCTTAAAATCCTCTTTAATCATCTCTGTCTGTCTTCCCAAAGCTCAACTCCCTCATCTTCTCTATCTCACAACCTACCTCACTGATATTTTTTCCCCCTGAGCAACTTCAACTACCTTCTTAGTAAACTACTCCTCAAACCTTCAGCCATTCATTCCTTCTACTTCCCCGCAGCTCAGCAAAGCAAAAATGCCTTCCTCTGTACCTGCTGTTCTGGTGGTGGGAAGGAGAGAGATAGAGAAATGGAGGAGGGCTGGAGAGAGCGTTGGTGTATGTGTGTATAGAGGGGGTGGATTACACGGCTTGGGGGGAGTAGAACTATAAATATAAATACTTAACAATTTGGTGTTTCTGTCCCTTTAACAGCATTATCATAGAACAAAAGTGAAAACAGAGTTAGAACATAGCTAAGTGAGACTATAACTTGATTGAACAGTATTTAGCCATTAAAAAGTGCCTAGTAAAACTACAGTCTTTGCCTCTGTGGGTGATCTTTCTACTTTGCCTACCTATTCAATATTTTTAAAAATAATGAGTATATATTTACTTTATATTTCAAAACTGTATTTTAAAATATAAAATAATTTAAAAGAGTACAATTCAATAAACATTTTTGAGTGCCAGTTGTGTGCTATGTGATATGCTAGGAAAATCACAGACTGATAGAACTGGGTCACTTATGTTTTCCAAGGATGATATCAATGATTTACAATGAATCCTTTGCAGAAGTTAAGAAAAAAATGTGCAGGACTCAAATAGAAGAATGAGCCAAAGATATGATCAGGCCATCCATAAAAGAAGAAATAAAAATGTTCAAATCCACAGGGGGGAAAGATGTTCATCGCTGGTGACCAAAGAAATATGAGTTTTAAGCAATTTGAGGTGCCATTTTTTAATCTCTAAATTACTGAAGATGCCAAGCAGTGGTATCACTTATTGCTGTGGAGACTGGGTGAGGCTGGTTTCCCCAGAGACTGAGGGTGGCAGTGAAAACTGGAACAAATGTTTACTCTTCAGAACCTCTTCAGATTTCCACAAACATTTATTAAATGCCCATTTGTTCTTTTGTCATGGAATGGAATTCACACCCCCTGTAATCCCAATCATTAACTAAATGTAATCTGATCTCCAGTCAGCTGCAGGTTGACTCTTTGTATTCTATAATGCTTCTAGTCACAAACTTCATGCCATTCTTACATGATGCAATTTGAAATGATGTCAAGAGAGTTTGGCATCTTCTATTTCCTCTATTTATCGTTAAATCTATGACAGGCATAAATGTGGTCAGAGAAATCTGTCAAAACCCCTCCGCTGTAATCTGGGGACCAGACACACACGTCATGGTGATGAAAGTTGTGGGGTAAATATTGCCCAACATCCTCCTTTGGAATTCTTGCAAAACAGGAAAGCCCCAGTTTCTGTGAAGAAATTAAAAGTAGCAATAGGAGCATCTTTCAGCCAAAAGGATTTAAGAAAGTCATTTCTGGAATTCTGGCTGTCGGCTTGGAAGATGACTTGAAAGACAGTATTTCATAAATAACTTTGTAAAGCCTGCCCTCTACTGTTCTTTGTAGTAAATGCAGCCAATATCCGTAGATTTATTTTATGATTGAAATGAGATCCTGAATATTTAATCTTCTGTTTAAGAGCACCTTCAAATGTGCCAGGCAGTGAATAGATGCTTTACATGCTTGGCGCATTTAATACTTACTATAGACCCGTGAGGCTATTATTCTTAATAATAGGAATAATATTATTCCTATTGGAATAATAGGAAACATGCTCAGAGAGGTTAAGTAACCTTGCCAAGAACACACAGCTGATAAGTCAAAGTGCCTAGATTGTAACCCTGGTCTGTCTAATGTTAAAGCTCAAACTTTTTCTTCTATGTCACATTGCCTCCAACTTGCTTGTTATGCAATTTATTACGTAAAATACATCCATGTATTTTTTGATATTCATTATCATTTCAGAGAGCCATTTCAGATGCACAATTAAACACAAAATTGATCACAACACATACTAAAGACAACCATTCAAATGCAAACTCAAGGAAGCATTTAGACTTTAATCATGCTTCCTAGTCACGAATAATTCTCCCTGGTAAGTGGGCAATCAGCCACAGCATCTGAGTGCTCCCAATAAGATTCATCACAGGGATGGTGCCATTTATGAAGATTATCTGGTTCCACAGGGCATGAAAGTTTAATTACAGTTGCCTCTCAGTATCCTTGGGGGATTGGTTTCAGGACCACCTGTGGATACCTAAATCTGTAGTTGCTAAAGTCCCTTATATAAAGTGGTATAGTATTTGCATATAACCTTGCATATCCTCCTGTATACTTTAAGTCATCCCTGGATTACTTATTTATAATACCTAATACAATGTAAATGCTATGTAAATAGTGACCAGTGTGCAGCAAACTCAAATTTTGCTTTTTGGAACTTTCTGGAATTTTTTTCCAAATATTTTCTATTCAAGTTTGGTTGAATCTGTGGATGTGGAACTTGCAGATACAGAGGGCCAACTTACTGGGGACTGGTATTGCTGGAGGAAGTTAGCAGAGCCGCAGAAGACTTGAAACCAAGCAATCTCACCTCCAGACAATGTGTTTCCAGCCCCTGCTAGATCATCAGAGGAGAACCAGGGAAGTCTGACAGAATGACTTCCAGGCCAACAGTCTGCAAAGGGGCTTAGTCATTTGACTGATGTGCCCATGCCCCTGGGAGCCCTAAAGGTTTCACTTCCAGCCATACTGGGCTGCCAAAGAGAGCAGCTGAGAGGTCTCCTGGGAAGGCAGTGAGAGGGAGAAGGGCAGGGGCAGCTGTTATTTGATTTAGGAATCATGAGGATCCTGCTTTGCATCGGTGTAAATGATAGGAGTGTAGGTTATACATGTTCTGTCTTCACTTAGTAAATGAGGTCGTTTTATTGTCTTGGGTACTTGGTTGGCAAATATTTGAGACACGTCACCATAGAAACGTCAGGCCCTAGCCATCCACAAAATTCATTTGTCATTGAATGTTATTGATCACTTAATGTATCTAAAATATCACACTGTTGTGACAGAAGTATATGCAAAAAGTTTCTGGAGAAAACCCACTCAGGATTCCAACCTCTGACCTTAGGATTCTAATCCGCACAGTCCTTTGTGTGGTAGCACCAGGAGGTTTTCTTGTGTTATTTGTCCCCCTCCCACGTCTGCCAGGCTGGGACACCAGGGTTTCTCCCAGCTCCAAGCCACTGCTAGTGTGGGGCAGGGGCTGCCGTGGGAGCAGGAGCAGCAGGGGGGGACCTGGTGGGTGGGGCTGGGGACCCACTGAGCTGCTGTGGGCTGGCGCTTGGGGCAGTGCTGTCCCCACTAGGGCAGATTCTGTGTCCTGGGCCAGTATCTGATCCTCCCTTTATTTTCTTCCTCCAGTTTTCAATCTGGCCCAGTTCCAGGGTCCAACCAAATCTAGTGAGCAAGGGGGCCGTGAGTTGGATCATTCGGGGTCCCAGCAGAGAGCAGATGCTACCCTCCATCAGACAGGTAAGTAAAGAGAATTTTAGGGAAGGGATTATTTAGAAGGGTTAAGGGAAACCACAAGCATGGTGAAGTACCCTGGGGTGAGAAGAGAAGGCTGAAGGGACAGGGGAAGGGAGAAGATACCAGAACCCAGAGGGAATAGCTGCAGGAAAGGGACATTGGAACAAACTGTGGCTGTCAGCCAAGGGACACAGCCAGTCCTTGGCTCAGGAAAATAAATAGCCCACCCTCACTCTCGTCCTGCCCTCCGACCTCTTGCCTGTGCTTCCCATTGGCCAAATCCAACTGGAAGCCAGAAGGCAAAAGAACCCCTGGATGCAGTCCACAAAGGTCAATCTCAAAGAGCACAGAGAGGGGTGGACATGAGTTTAAAGTAGATCTGCACTGGGGCACATGAAAAATTTAGAGTATAGGGGCCTTTCTCCACCTGCAGCAATAGCTTGTGAGGTGGTGTGGTAGATTGGCTAAAGATAAAAGGTTTGTACTTAAAGTGACCGGCGCAAATACTGGCTCCATCACTATCTACATTTGTGGTTTTGAACAAATCACTTAACCCCCTCTAAGCCTCAGTTTCCCCAATGAGAATGTGATTCCCTACTGTCCAGTCCCCGCCAAGTATGTGTGCTGGGTTTTCTTTTTTAAGCTACAACCACCCTTCAGCCTGTTAAGAAACACATCCTGTTTTAAAGGGCCCGCCAGTATCCTGGGGGTGTCCACATGGGACCATTCAGATGCAGGTCAGCAAGGTCACATGGCATAGGCAGACATCCTTCTTTTGGTCATTCTAAATATGACATTCAAGAAGGTCCTTGCTTGGTTGCATGGAGAGCATCTGCCATGGCTTCACTGCACAGGTGATGGTACAAGCTCATGTCAATGATGAGAGACAAGGGGATCTCTGGAGGCATTGGCTTGGCTTCCACCAACTCCCTGACGCTGGCCGCAGACCCAGACGTGGCCATTTTTCACAGAAGAAGCCATAGCTCCCTGCGTGGTTCCGAGTCTAATCCTCGCAGTGCCGCCGCTCCGCCATTTCCAAGGGCACCCTCCCTGCAGGTCTCTGCACACAGGTGTGAATGTGTCGGGGGAGGGGGAATTTTTCTCTCCCCAGTTCTTTTTCGAGTTTATTGTTCTAGAACAAATGGCCTTTCAAGGTCTTCTCATCTACATCTGTAAATAGGAGCAAATGGTTGTTGTGAGGAATAATCTAATTTGTTATGCCGTGTTTACTTGTTGATACATGTGGATCACTAGCACTCTTCCGGGAATGGCTTTTCATTAACATGCAGAGGAATGAACTGTATGCCTACCGTACAGGAGGCCACAGCCTCCCCTGACACCTCCAGGGCTCCTGAGGGCTCCTCCCCCAGCTCATCCTCCTCACTTTGAGGCTGGAACCCTGAGCCAGGCACTTTTTAAAAATTTTTATTTATTTTTATTTATGGCTGTGTTGGGTCTTCGTTTCTGTGCGAGGGCTCTCTCCAGTTGTGGCAAGCGGGGGCCACTCTTCATCGCGGTGCGCGGGCCTCTCACTATCGCGGCCTCTCTTGTTGCGGAGCACAGGCTCCAGACGCGCAGGCTCAGTAGTTGCGGCTCACGGGCCCAGTTGCTCCGCGGCATGTGGGATCTTCCCAGACTAGGGCTCGAACCCGTGTCCCCTGCATTGGCAGGCAGACTCTCAACCACTGCACCACCAGGGAAGCCCCGAGCCAGCCACTTTTATTCCTTCATTCCCCAGAGAGCCACTAACTGAAGGCTTATGTGTATATGAGAGTCTTTTACTAAACAGGTGGAAATAACAAAGAGTAATTGCAGCCCAGGCAGAAAACCGAATGTCAAGAGTCATTATTCCTCACAATTCCTCACAGGTTTGGGGGAAATCCCAAAATAGCACTTCTCCTTGTCTGAGTTCAAAACCCACTGAGAACTAGATGCAGTAGTCAGACTGAAGAAGACCAAAATACATCCTTTTGTTTGTTTGGTTTTTTGCTTTGTTTTGTTTCATTAATAAAGGTAGGTGGGCAAACCTTTGTTATATTAGCTAAGAAGGCTTCCTAACATTTCATCCTTGAATTGGACTTACCCACCCAGACGATGCTGGAAACCCACAGGCCTCCCTTGCAGGGGGAGGTGGGGGAGTCCTATGAAACTGGGACACAGAGAAGCAAATAGAATGAGTGTTTTTTTCAGGATGAGTGTCTTTTTCATATTCCAAAATGAAAGAGAAGGGAGGTATAGAAACTTTCTGGGCTGTGCATGGCCTTTCCTTCTCTCTAATTCACAAATCTAAAATTCATCTGGAAATGCAAAGGACCAAGATGAGTCAGTGTACCTTAAGAAAAACAAAATTTGATGACCTACACTCTCCAATTTCAATATTTTTTATAAAGCTACAGCATTTAATGTGGTATTGGTGCAAGAATTGGGGCAAGAATATGCAAATAGACCAGTGGAGCAGAATAGAGATTACAGAAACAGACTCAGACATACATGGACAGTTGAATTACGACAACACATAGTGGAGAAAGGGTGGCCTTTTTGATGAACTGTGTTATTATTTGTATTATAATATAGAAAAGCATGAAAATTGATCCCTACCATGTGCCATATACAAAAAATCAAAACAAAGTGGATTTTAAATCTAAATGCAATTAATGTAAACAGTAAAGCTTTAAGAAGATAACATAGGAGAATATCTTTATGACCTTGGAATAGACAAATACTTTTAAATATTTAATTATTTTGTGTTCTTAGGACACAAAAAGCACTAATCGTAAAGGAAGAGATTGATAAATTAGACCAGTTTAAAATTAAGAATTTTGTTTATCAAAAGATCCTAATAGGTGAGAGAATAGGCAAGCCAGAGTTGGAGAAAAAATATATACTTATATATGTATTTATATATGTATATATTGATATATATGTGTGTGTGTGTGTATATATATATATATGAAGAGTACCTATCTGGAACATGTAAAAAAGCTGGCAAATTGTTTGTTTTTTTTATTAATTTTTGTTGAAGTATAGTTGCTTTACAATGTTGTGTTAGCTTCTTGGTGTACAGCAAAGTGAATCAGTCATATGTATACATACATCCACTCTTTTTTAGATTTCCTTCTGTGGCAAATTGTTAAATGGTCACAAACTCCCTCTTTCCCAGTATGCACACCCTTTTATAATGTGACTTTGCCATTTGTCTTATACGGAGACAGAGTCTATTTCTCTACAATCAGCCAACCTTCTAGCTGAATATAGTTACATGAGTAAGCTCAGGCAAAACTAGCAAAGGAAACACCAGCCAACACAAAAAAGTGATAAATTATTGTTTTATCAGTGTTTTGTCACTATTAGAAATCAATGATAAATCATTGCCACCAAAGATTTTGAGGTGTTCTGTTACGTGGCAATATATAACTAAAACAGAACTCCTACAATAAGAAAAAATTAGGCAAAATACTTGAAAAGAAGTGTCCCAAAGGCAAATAAACATGTGAAAATATTTTTAATTTCATTAGTCCTCAAAGGAATGCATAAAAAAACCACTACTAATAGTAGTAAACATTCCTAGAAAGGTTAAAATGAAAAAGATACCAAGTGTTGACAGAGGTATAGAGCAACTGAAACTCTCATACACTGGGAGTCAGATGATAAATTGGTACAACCACTTTGAAAAACTATTTTGCAGAATTATAGCTGAACATACAAAACCCCTGTGTCCCAGTGATTCCATTCTTATGTATATACCCAAAGAAATGTGTACCTATATTCAGCAAAAGTCATGTACAAGAATATTCAGGAAAAAAATGGATCAAAGATCAAAATGTAAGAACTAAAACTATAAACTTTGAGAAGAAAACCTTGGCATAAATCTTTGTAAACAATGGATTTGGGGATTAAACAATAGATTTTTAGATATGATACCTAAAGCAAAGCCAAAGAAAAAAAGATAAGTTGTACTTCATCAACATTTAAAACTTTAGTGCTTCAAATGATAACATCAAGAAAGTGAAAACAATCCGAAAGATGGGAGAAACTATTTGCGAATCATATATCTGATAAGGGATTTATATCTAGAATGTAGAAAGAACTCTCACAACTCAGTAATAAAAACGAATAACCCAAAGAATCTGAATAGACATTTCTCCAAAGAAGATATGTAAATGGCCAATAACCACATGAAAAAATGCTCGGTATCATTGACATCAGGGAAAAGCAAATAAAAACACGATGAGATACCACTTCACACCTACTGTAATGGCAATAATCAAAAAGGTGATAATGACAAGCATTAGTGAGGATGTGAAGAAATTGGAACCTTCGTACACTACTGGTGGTACTTTCACAAAAGAGTTGAGCCCACTTTGGAAAACAGTCTGGCATTTTCTGAAAATGTTAAACGTAGAGTTACCATATGATCCAGTAATTCCACTCCTTGGTATATATACCCAAGAGAAATGAAAACATATGTTCAGAGAAACAGCTGTACACAAATATCTATAGCAGCATTATGCATAACAGCCAAAAACTGGAAACAACTCAAATGTCCATCAACTGATGAATGGAGAAATAAAATGTTTATATTTGTACAATGGAATGTGATTCAGTGATAAAAAGGAATGAAATACTGATGCATGATACAACATGTTTAAAAATGTTATGCCAAGTGAAAGAAGCCAGTCACAAAAGATCTTACAATGTATGATTTTATTTATGTGAAATGTCCAGAATAGGGACATTTATATATCTATAGAGAAAGAAAGTAGATTAGTGGTTGCCTAAGGCTGGTGGGGGGGGGGGGGCGGAGGATAGAGGGGAATGATAGGCAGAAATAGAGTGACTGCTTATGGGTACGGCATTTCTTACTGGGGTGATAAAAATTCTAAAATTGATTGTGGCAAAGGTTGCACAATTCTGTCAATATACTAAAAACCATTGAATTTTATACTTTAAATAGAGGAATTGTATGGTAGGTGAATCAAATCTCAGTAAAGTTGTTATTTTAAAAATGTCCTGGAAGTAGATGGTAGATAGTGAATTAATGCCACTGAATTAATGCCACTTAAAAATGGCTAAAATTTTATGTTACATATATTTTACCATAATTATAAAATTTTTAAAAGAATGTTCAAAATAACAATATTAAAAACAGCCAGACACTGGAAACAAGACAAATGTCCATCAATGATGAACAAAAATATTGAGGAATATCCATATTATACATTTTTGCTATATTCATGCTATATACATGAATGAAAATGACCAAATTCCTGCTACTTGTATCAACATAGCTGAATCCCACAAAAATAATGTTAAAAAAGAGAAGTCCAGGGCTTCCCTGGTGGTGCAGTGGTTGAGAGTCTGCCTGCCAATGGAGGGGACACGGGTTCGAGCCCTGGTCTGGGAAGATCCCACATGCCGCGGAGCAACTAAGCCCGTGTGCCACAACTACTGAGCCTGCGCGTCTGGAGCCTGTGCTCCGCAACAAGAGAGGCCGCGATAATAAGAGGCCCGCGCACCGTGATGAAGAGTGGCCCCCACTTGCCACAACTAGAGAAAGCCCCAGCACAGAAACGAAGACCCAGCACAGCCATAAATAAATAAAAATAAATAAATAGATAATTAAAAAAAAAAAACAAAACACTACAAGGTTATAAAAAAAAAAAAAAAAGAGAAGTCCAACAAAAAAGTGTACATACTTTATTACTTCATTTTTATAAAATTCAATAACAGGCAAAACGAATCCATGGCATAAGAAATCAGGATAGTGGCTACCTTGGTGGAGCAGAGTAGTAGCTGGCAAGGGGCATGAAGGGGACTTCTGGATACTGATAATATTTACTTCATCTGAGTGATGATGACACAGGTATGCTTACTTTGTGAAAACCCATCAGGCTATACAGATATGATTTGTATAATTTTCTGTAAGTATGCTAGATTTCATTTTTTTTTTCAATTTTTAAAAAAATCGTAAAAGTCACCCATGTAATTGTAATGCACAGCCAGGGTTAAATTATTTTTCTTCTTTTCCAAGTCACCAGTACCTTCTTAAGGACCCAGCAGAAGACAGCTCTAAAATTCTCCAAAACTTTTCATTCTGTCATACTGAGCAATACCCCCTCTCCCCCTGCCCCTCACTGTTTTTGTTTGTTTGTTGCTAAACTTATTCCTGTATGATTCTGCTCAGAGAAGCTTCCACTTTTATAGCCAAACAAGTCCATTGAGGTGTGTCCCTAACAAAAAGACAGTTTTTTCCCCTTAATGGATTTTTGCTACCTTTCTAAGTAGCAATATATTTTTTCTTTCCATTACATATATAAAGTTCTTAACACAATCACTAGCATATAATAAGCATCCAATAAGTAGGGGAGGAAGATTGAGATCAGGAAACTGGAAAAATGGGATAAAAAGACCTGGAGCCAGAATCAGCTGATGAAGCTTCAGAATGGAAGGAACCAAGTGGTAGAGAGGGAGAGAAAAAGAGTAGGGGTCAGCAAGTAATATTTCTAGTGTCTGCTTCCCCTGAAATCCAAGAAAAAGTGAAAAGTGACTCCTTTAGAACCTCTTCCTGTGTTGATTTGTGTGTGTGTGGGGGGGGGGGGGAATCCCAGGAATTGTGTGATACTGCAGCCATTGCATAAAACTGCCAGCATCTGGAAAGGCACATTCTATTTGCATTACTTTGCATGCAAAAAGTGTGCAAGCAGGGGAGCTCCATTTCTCCCCGATGCTCGGCCCTTCCTGTTCTCAGGTTTAAATTGTGAGAAGGACTCTGGCAGGGACTGCTGGTGCACACCGGCATCTACACTCGCCTCTTCCTCCTGGGCACACACCTAAACCTCACTTCTCAGCCTCCCTTACAGTTAAGTGAGGGCTTGTGATTGGACTCTGCACAGTGGAACATGAGGAGAAGTGATGGAGACCACTTACAGACCCGACCCATAAACCCCCCTACGTGATACTCAGTCTCTTTCCCACCTGCTGGCTGCATGGAGAGGATACCAGGGACCCTACCAGGGTGAAGCCTCAGGATGAAACAGCCTGAATAACTCTGGAGGTCCCTCACCCTGTCTATCACCAAATGAGAAGTAAACTTATTCATTATGTTAAAAGTTTGAGGCTGTTTGTTCTTGCAAGTAACTCAGAGGCTAGGGTTATCTCTGTGTCTTTCCTGATCCAGGAGTCTCTCTGCCCAATCTCTCAGGCTCATTTCTCCTCGGACAGCTACCTGGTGGCCCAGAGTCTCCCACAGCTAAGCCAGCTTGACTTTAGAAGAACTCCAGGATCTCCGATTATTTCTCCCTTTTTCCTTCTATCCTATTCAAGTAACTAATCAGGCATAAAACCATGGGGTTAGGTGAGAGGAGAGTGGAAATCATTCCAGAGGTGTCAATTAAACTTCCTGCCCTAGAAATTCCACTTGTGGGAATTTATCCCAAGGAGGTTAATCAATAGAAGAAAAAGATGTGCATTGAAGCATTAAGCATACTAACAAAATAATTAGAACCTGCCTAAATACTCAGCCATGGGGGAAAATGTTAAATTATGTTCAGTTCACTCAACTAAATATTATGAAGTAACTAAGCATGATAATTAGGAAGTCTACATAACAAGATAGAAATTTTATTAATGTCCTGTTAAGTACAAAAAAGCAAATTATAAAATTGTGTTTTCACAATAGTTAGCTCTATGTAAAATTACATATGCATGTGGGTAAGACAAGCAGGCAATGAAAAAATCAAAACAACTTGATTTGTCAAGATGCTTAAAATATGGGTGTGTTTTTTCTTTTATTCTCATAACTGGTAATGCATTTATAATGTTCTTTATGCATAAAATTAAATTAAACTTTTTCCTGAAATTGTATTAGTTATGAGTTAGATGAGGTGATTATCAAATCAAAGTAATTTATGGGGCATTACTTTCCCAGTAGGTATTTATGTTTTTAAAAGGAGTTTCAAATTGATAGAAAGCATGGGGCTTTATATTTGTTCAGGGAGACCTTTCCTTTCTGTTTTTACTTCCTGGAAAAAAAAAGAAGAGTTTTGGGTCATTGGGGCAGAAATAAGACTCAAAGATAATTAATTTGCCTGGACTACTTCAGTGAAGATTCAATAATGCAGGAAAAAAACAAAAGTTTTAAGTTCTCAGTGCACCCAGTAAGACTTTCCAAGCCAGGCACTTTCTAATGGTCAGGAAAACAGAAATAACTTTTTAGATATTTTAAGCAGAAGGGGATTTAGTCCAGGGAATTCGATGTTTGCTGTACAGTTGAAAGGGGCTGAGGAGCAAAAGTGAGGGAAAGCCATGACTGGCTCTGAGACTTACTTCTAGGACTCAGAAGCAGGAAATCACAGAAGCCGGAGGAAAACTAGTGATGATCACAGCTGGCTGCAGCCCCAGCACTGGTGATTCCCAGGGGAAAGTCTGGACCTTTGAAGCACCTCCCATCTGCTAAAGCCACATGTCTGTTCATCAGTGCCAGAGGAGCAATACCATAGCCTCCACCTATTTTCCGCATTCCAAATCTTGTTCAAGCACCTCTGAGTAGTGCAATCTAGCACAGAAACCTGGCAAGGGATTCTGGAATATTTTAGTACTCAGGCTTCCATCCATCACAGTACAGGGGAGAGTAGATAAGATGGGGAATGGTGTTGAACTGCCAATAAACAATCTAGCACAACCGCCCTGACAGTAGAACTTACTTCCAACTTCACCAACCTCTCCAACCCAAGAGTAGTTCAAAGAAACCTTGATTGACATTCAGGACCTTAAAATAAAAGCCCTTTGCTTAGATCCAGCTCTAGGACGGGAAATATAGCATACCCTCCCATTCTCTTCCTTTCCTAGTAGTGCAAGGGCAAACTTATAGTTAGAACTCCCATGGCTGTTGGATCTTCTCATGCAGAAAAGAGTAAATTCAAAGGCAGATGTTCTTCTCTGGATCCATCCTGGCTGGCTGGTCACAATGGGGGTCACTTACATAAGTGACTCGGGACTTGAATGGAAAAGCAGGGTTCCGTCTGAACCATTGTCTCTCAGGCAGTTGGAAGATGCCAACCACAATGACCCCACTCCTGGCTTAATTAGACCAATTGGCCCTTCCTTTGAACCTGCACTTTTAAAATCAGAGATGGGACTGGGGGTGTGTGTCAGGTTAGTATAGTCTAGGTTGTGCTCAGTGATAAGGGTCACTACCCCAAATTGTCAGCTTATCTTTGATCCTTTCTTAGAAGCACTCAGATGCTTTATCAATAAAAATAAAACAATACCGGGACTTCCCTGGTGGCACAGTGGTTAAGAATCTGCCTGCCAATGCAGAGGACATGGGTTTGATCCCTGGTCCGGGAAGATCCCACATGCCTTGGAGCAGCTAAGCCCGTGTGCCACAACTACTAAACCTGCGCTCTAGAGCCCGTGAGCCACAACTGCTGAGCCCACATGCCACAACTACTGAAGCCCGCACACCTAGAGCCCATGCTTCCCAACAAGAGAAGCCACCGCAATGAGAAGCCCGCACACTGCAAGAAGAGTAGTCCCTACTTGAAGCAACTAGAGAAAGCCCGCATGCAGCAACGAAGACCCAACACAGCCAAAAATAAATAAATAATTAATTAAAAGTAAGTAAATAAATAAAATAAAACAATACCATTATAGCTCATATTCCTGAGAGCTTACCTGTACCAGGTGCAGTGCTAAGCATTTTACATGTGTTGTATCACATTAATTTTGGAAACAACCTTAAGATAGACATATTGTTACACCTGTTTGAGAAAATGGAGATTTTAGTAATTTGCCCAAGATTCTGCAGAAAGTAGTGGAAGAGCCACTTTGGAATTTGACTGATATTTTTTTGGTTTGTGCAATAGGACTTCTGGTCCTCTTTTCACTTCCCCATACATATTTACCTGACAGGGGCATGTTTCAAAGCATAATACAATGCAGTGGGAGCTAAGCTTATCAGTAATACACTCAGGACAAAGTTAATAATAGGTTACTAGCAGTGAGATGCATTTTTGTGTGTTGTGAGGAAGAGGTGGTCCCTAAGTTCATTGTGTTTTACTCTAGACTAGGAGTTCCAGGAAGTAGACAAGAACCTAGCCTCCATTCCAGCCAAGGTTAAGTTCAAGAATGACTGTTTTGAGCTTCATGCCCTTGAGTCCGTCCAGCCTCAACAGAATTTGAGAGGGATACCTAATGGGCTGTAAATGGAGGTATTGGATCTTGGAGTCTGATGGACACAGTCCTTGATGTCCCAAAGCCTTCCATTGCCCTATCAGGCACCGTAGGGAGGGCGTGTGTGATACCGCTGTGTTCCTATGCTCCTCCTTCCACTTCACCCACGTGTACACAGGTTTGTACCTCCCAGTCTTGAAGGGGGCCCGCCCCAGAGCTTGGGGTGGAGGGCCCTGCACTGCGTAACTCCAGAAGGTGGCATGCATATTCTAGTCCGTGTGCACGGCACCCCCACAAGTCGTGCGGTCCACAGCTGCTGGGGTGAAGTCATTCAGCCAGGCGTTCGGACGGCCAGCTAGATGGGCAGCCGCACACAGACATCTGTCCTCTCAGCTGTCTGAGACAGTTCCTTGTGAATGTGCCCATAATAAGCCTTCCTGGAACAGAGCAGACAGTGCCATTCTAAGGAGGAGCCCTGGGTCAGCAGGAGAGCTCTGTGGAGGAGTAGCTGGCTGATTCATGTCCCAGGAGGAATGCTGAAAGGCAACTTGGTATTCTCCCAGTAATCAGAGGGGAAGAACCAAAAGTTCACATCCTCACCCTCAGGCACAGCTGGGACCCCACAGAGACCACATGTGTGGGATGGCCTGCATCTTTCCTTCCCAGGTCAGTGATAGGTCAGGAACAGCATTTGCTCTGCCCCAGCTGAGACTGTGAGATGTTTCCTACACCACAGGTCTAGGAGCTGAGCCATGTACCCAGGACACAGCCTTGGAAAGGTCACCAGTGCTGTTCACAGTGGCAACAGCTCCACCTGGCTGCCTTGGGGTGAGATTCATATTCTGATTGGGGCAAAACCAGAATTGGGCTCTGGGCCTACTGAGGGTTGCAACAAAGACCAGACCAAGTAGAGTTATTTATCCAGAGGTGGTAGAACAGCTCTGCAAGGAAAGCAAAAGATGAGGCTGTGAGTGTCAGGTGTGACAGAGGAAGGAGGAAGATAAATCATGATGTGAGAAGGCAGGGGATTGGGATCCAGGTGGGGAGCAGAGACAGGGCGAACAGGAGGCTCAGGCCTGAAGTTGTGAGCGCTGCAAGAAGGGGGGCAGGCAGGAATGCTTCTGCAGGGTGTGCGTCCCACAGTGTAGGCCCAGGCCGCTGGAGACGCATCCAGTGCAGATTCCTGCCTCTTTGGTCGCATTCCCCGCCCCTCTCTGTGTGCAGCCTACACCTGGTCTGAGCACACCGTGCTCTCTCCTGCTTCCCCGTCTTTCTCTATAAGTGCCTTGGCCTCTTGTCTGTCTGCTCAGCTGGTCCCAGCTCTGTGAAGTATTTCCTGATCCTCCCCTCCCCATCACCCCAGCACAGTTAAGGGGACTTTCTGCCCTGTGTACCCACAGTACCATCCACAGACCTCATTATAGCAGCTATCACATTGCTGTAATTATTATAAATGCCTGTCTCCCCTGCTAATCCATGAGCTCCCTGGGGCAAGGGTCACGTTCCACCCCTTGCATGGGGCCTGACATATCATAGGCTTTCAAAAAGTCAAGTGAATGAATTTTTAAAAAATTTCCTTGGATTCAGCTGAAAAGGCAATTGCAGTAATTTGAATTGTGCAATTTCTACTGTGTCGTCTTTGAAAAACAGTTTTACTTTTCCTCCTACTACAGATGACTCATTCCTCGGGCAAATAATGCATTTCAGAACTTCACTACAGCCAATCTTTTGAAAATCTTTTTGTGAGTGCTCTTGCCTAAAGACAAAAACACGATGAGCTTTCGTAATCCCTCAACTGGGTTTTGAGTGATGGAATACTAGAGAGGTTTTGGAACCCCTTTGATTACTGCAAAGCATCCAAAGACAATTGGGTGGGTGGATAATGAAAATAACAATGCGAACATTGGCTCCATGTACTGATCACTTAATAAATGGTAGTGAATGTTGGGCATTTGGATATGTGTGGTGTCCCTTATCTCATTAAGTCCACGTACAGAACCTTACAACATGAGCATGATTGTCTGCATTCAGATGAGAAAACTGAGAATCAGAAAATGTAGGTAACTTTCAGGAAAGTGGCAGACATAGGATTTGAACTCAGGTCTATCTGATTCCAGAATGGTGCCATTTACAACAATGCCCTGTTTCTTCTAGACTGAGTAAAGAAGCCATACACTGAAGATGGATGCTGATTTTTGACAAGACAGCGTGAAGGTAAGGCATTCCTGGGCAATTGTTTTAAGTGGACAGAGGTGAAGACAAACATCTGTCCCCCATGACACTCACATGATACCCAGCCACCTCCATCCAGCTGTCCTTCTCTGTCCACCCACACGTAAGGGCATAAAGACCCTTTTCTGATAGGAGCAAAGATTCTTGCTCACTGCTTAATTACAACTTACTGCTCCTTGTTCCAGCAATACCATGGCAACAAGTAGCATTGGCACAGGAATCAAAAGGGAGAAGCGTTGCCTAGTAACAGAGTAGTAGAAAGAGCTTTAGGATTCTGGATGCTGAGTTCCAGTTCTGGTTCTGACTACCTGGGGCACTGTGGATAAACCCAGCTCCTCTGAGCCTCAGTGTCTTGTCATCTGTAAAATGGGCATAATAGCAACAATCTTGGAGGGTGTTGCCATGACTGCATAAAAAGCAAATCATTCCATGCATGTAGGATTACTGTCAGGATCATTATTTTAGGGAGAAAAATATTATGCGCATGGATTAAATCAGAAAGGGAAATTTTTGAAGGACTTACTAGCTTATCTGACTTATTTTAGCTACTTTGTTATAAGGAATGTAAATTGATAGAAAATTTCTGGAAGGTCTTTAAGAACCATCAGTCAAAATTTAAATATGGGTACCCTTTGACTTGGCGACTTCCCTCCTAGGAAATACCTGCACATGTTCATAAAGAGACATACAAGGTGAAAAACTGGAAACCACATAAAATGTGCACTAAAGAAGGACTACCATAGATCAACACGATGGAACATTGTGCAGAAGTTAAAAGAACAAGGCAGGTCCTGCTTCCCCACCATGGAGAGATTTTTAAAATATAAAGTTTAGTGAAATGAAAGTAAGTCATAGATGCACATCCATCCACAAATATACTCATAAAAATGCATCTTGAAAAACCTGAAAGGATCTATAATAAATTGTTAACAGTAGTTACCAACTTCTTGCCGTTTCCAGAGTAGGCTGTAGATGTTTTGGCCTCTCTACTTTTTTTTTTTGCCATGCCTTGGGGCATGGAGGGATCTTAGTTCCCTGACTAGGGATAGAAACCTTGCTTCCTGCAGTGGAAGCTCGGAGTCCTAACCACTGGACCGCCAAGGAAGTCCCAGCCTCCCTGCTTTTGCATATGCCGTTCTGTCTGCCTAAAACGGTAGGCCTCCTTTCCACCTGTGAGCCCCCGCTGGTCCCCAGAGTGTAGGTAAATATCATCTCCTCTCTGAAGCCCTCCGGGTTCCACTGGTGGACTTCACATGTCCCTCCAGGGCTATATTGCTTATATCATGACACTGGCACTGTAATTATTTGCTTGTGCGTCTGACTCCCTGACTAGACTGTGAGATCCTTGGGGAGCAGAATCACATCTCATTGTCTTGGTTACTCCAGGGCCTACTCAGGTGTTTGGTAGCTCACCGAATTGAAACAAGTGGCTAAACATTAACAGAAATAAGAACAGCGGGTGAAGGCTTTGAGCCCCAGTTTTCTCAAAGACACCATCCCAAGCCATGCCTTTGTGTCCATTCATAGCTCAGGAGGTGTGCTGTAGGAGAAAAGGAGAAAAAAGTCACAGATAGGGAGCGAGCTAGGTAGAAATTGCTTGAAATAAAAATTCAGAGGCATTGGTGTTCGCAAGCCATTCTGCAATCTGAACAGCAGGTGGCGCAAGTGACCTAGAGTTCTCCGACCGACACCAAAGGAACCCACAAGGTAAGGTTTTGGAAAAATTGGGAAGATGGAAGCATGAACATGAGCCTCTGTTTTCCCTGCCTTGTTGTGGCACAAGACATGAAAGCAGATTCAGTGTTCTCCCCTAGGATTTCAGTTCCTAGATATCTGGCTTTCCCGCCTCTGTTCTCCACCGTCTTCAATCCATCCTCACTCAGTTTTGTTCTTTGAAAATGCACGGACCCTGTTGGGGAAATGAGCATTTCCATTTTCACCAGCGGCTGTGAATATTAGTAAAACCCATTTGAAGGGCAATTCGACAATGCCTGTGAAAAGGAGAACACTTAGCTTAGAGAAGACAAGCAAGCACTCAAGATTTACTTAAATACTGCACTGCATTTATGGATGGGATGTTTGTCACTATTTGAATTTTTTCTGGAGGCAATTGATTAGTCAATTCTTTAAATGGTAGATAAGCAAACAAGTCTCTGCTGACTGTAATTAATGTTCAACTTTATATATTAATTAGGGTAGGTAGTTATTTTGGTAAATTTGGTAGTTATTGTTATAACTTTATGTAATGAATTTATTTATGGCAAACGCAGGCATGCAAGTGCATAATAGCTAGACAGGCTAAATAAATACCATACTGTTGCTGGGGAGGGTTGTTATTTTTGTTTTGTGCAAAATACATTTATTATTTCAACAAATATTTAGTAAGCACATACTATTTATGCAAAAACTACTTACGGAGTGACTACCACATGCTAGGCACTGTTTCAGGTGCTAGAAATAAAATGCATCAGTGGCAAACAAATTCTCTGTCCTCGTGGAACTTTCGATCTAGTGAGGGAGATAAACAAATAAACATGTACATATATGGCAAGTGATTATAACTGCTATGAAAAAGGATAAAGCTACCAAAAAATAAGAGTGATGGAAGCTGTTATTTTAAGTTGGGTGCTCAAGTTCTGTCTTTTGTGCTGGAGATTCAATGTTGATCAAAATCAGACATGATTTCTGCCCCCCATGGAACTCTAATGTCAGGGGGAGGGAAAGCCACTACGCAAATAATGACACATACAATTGTCTACTGCTATTAGTGTCATGAAGAAATACATGCATGGTGTTATGAAACCTTGTTAAAGGGAAATTTGACCTCTTTGGGGAGGTCAGGACGGATTTCTCTGAGAAAGTGATGCTTACACTGAAGTAAGAAGATGCTTGCACTGCTTGATGTAAAGCATAAGTAGAAGTTAACTAAGCCAGGAGTATAGAGAATATTCCAGGCGGCGGGAATAGCCATTCAAAGGCCCTGGGGCAAGAGGGAACAAGGGGGAATAGGGAAGGGAAAGAAAGCTAGAGAGGGGAGAATAGGATGAGGGGATAGATAAAAGGAAAACTATAGGCCATGTTAAGGGTTTTGTCACTGTTCTAAAAAGATGAAAAGTTATCTGAGTTTTAAGCATATGGCAGCATAATTAGTGACTAATTCAAAAAGATGCCTACAGGTGCTCTGTAGGGCCTGGACTCAAGAGACTCCGATTACATGTGGGATAGCCCACACCATAGCAATAGTCCCTGCAAATGATAATGTTGACTTGGACTAGGGCAGTAAGTTGGAATTCAAGAGCAGTGGGTGGATTTGAGAAACTTTTAGGAGGGAAAAGAAATAGCCTTTGGCGATAAATTGGAGATAAGATGTACAAGATAAAGAGATACCAAAAATAACTCTGAGATTTCTGGCTTGTGTGATGAGATGAACAGTGGTGCTGTCCTCTAAGGCAAAGAGCACTGAAAGAGGCCCACATGTAGGGGGTAAGATTTGGGGCCTGTTGATTCTGAGGTGCCTTTGAGACATCTGCATGGAAATATCAAGTCAAAGTTGGAGTTATGGGCCTGGAACTTAGAAGAAGAGGCCAAGTCTGAAGGTCTAAGTTTCCATGTTCTTTACAGAGAACTGAAGTTGTGGGTAAGGATGTGCTCACCTAGGAAGAGGAACATTAACATTTGATGGTGAAAATGAGAAGGATAGACCTGCAAAGGGTACAGGGAAACCAGAGAAGAAACCAGGAGAATATTTTGTCTTTAAAGCCAAGGGAGGAGTGTTTTCAGAAGGAGTGAATGGTCCAGTGGGAGCCCCTGCTGAGAGGGCAAGTAAGATGAGGCTGGGAAAACGTCCCTTGGACATGATCACAAGGAGGTAATCGAGACCTAAATGGGAGCTATTCTGGTGGTGGGCAGCGCCAGCATCCTACCTTGAGTGACTGAAGGGGGAGTAGGGGAGTAAGGAAAATGGAGACATTAAGTAGAGACAACACTTTGGAGGAGCTTAACTGCGAAGGAAAAGAAAGAAATGGATGGGGCCGTGGAGTTGGAGGAGCCATCCACGCAGATACTGAAGTCAACCAGGTAGAAAGCAGAGATGGGGATGTAAAGGAAGACGATAAGCCAGGTACTCAAGTCTTCAGTGGATGAGAGCTCGTGACTGTGGGCTGGATGACGATGGCAACAGGGAGGGAAGAGAGCAGTCTGGCTGAACAGCATGAAGCTCAAAGGGTAGGGAAATAACATTGTGGAAGCAGCATTTGGGAACAAGGACAACGACAAACCTTCCAACCCTAAGACTGTGGGTGTGGAGGGCGAACAGCCACGACTGGAGAGGGGTGCAGGGTGTGTGGTGTCCCCAGGGCCAGCCAGCCTTCATTACTCAGAAGGAGAGGGAAGGAACACACAGAGGAAAAGTTGAAGAGCTTGGGTGGCTTGGTGGTTGTGGAACAAGCAATTCCTGAGGGCTCAGTCATAGGAGTTTGGGAGGTCAGGGGCTGGGTCAAAGGCAAGAAAGTCCAGGGCATGATGGAAAGCATGGAACATTAGCAAAGTGATGGCTAGATAACTTATACTTGGGTTGATGACTAATTAAAACAGGGATCACCAATAGGGAGGATTTTGTATCAACTCTCCCTTTGAGGAGCATGGGCACCAGGTACTGGCTGCAGATGCGGTGGACTGTTATTCCCTGAAGCTCTAGACAGATGGGCTGGTAACAGCTACAGGTGTGGTGACCACACACTGTCCAGCTTGGGTGATGGTAGACCCAGGAGAAGGGTGTACAAGATAGAGGCACTGCTCAACCCGTTAGAGAAAAAACTCACCCTAAAACCTCACTATCTCACAAATCAGAGCTTTTTTTGTTTCTTAGCTTGCCTTCCTCCCAGACTTGCACTGACTTTTTATGGACTTACGACATACATGTAGTCTGAGGCTTTGCCTTTTTCTCCTCTTAACATTACATCAAGAATTCTCCACATTGTTCCATCTTTATCACAGTTAACCTTCAATATGGCAAAAATAATTGTTGCTCTAATCCAGGAGTATTTTTTTGAGCATGAATATATAAAGCGCACCACCACACACACACACACACATAAATAATAAATTCTCCATGCAGACATGCACCCCTGCCTGCATCCTGGATTATCCATGGCCCACTAATGTATCTCAAGATCCATTGATCCCTTCTTAATCTTTTTTTTCTTTAACACTTGGAACAATTATCAGCAAGCTAGCTGCAACCCCACCCCTTTCTTGCCTACTCAGAAAAACATGTGAGTGAGTGAAAATGACATTATTGTAAGAATAACTTTGAATCCACTCCAGTTTATAACAAAAGCAGCTCATTCGAAAACTTTGATGCTTTTACTATTAATAGTGCAAATTACGTGCTACTCCGTTCAGACCCAAGTGTAACACGCCAGCGAATCCTGCCACTGTTGCTGAGGGCTGCCGGTCTACTGGGGAAGGCAGACGCTAACTCAGGAGACAGGAGCGAGGTCAGCAGCCCACAGCGGGTCACAGAGAGTGCAGTCTTCTCAGAGGAAGTGACATCTGAGTTGGCTCTCGAAGGAGGTTGCCAATCAGAGCAGGAGGGAAGCCCGTTCCAAGTAGAAGGAAGAACTCCTATAAAGGCTTAGAGGCCCGAGTACATGCTGCCCAGTTAAGGACCGGTGCACATTCTGCAGTTGCTTTAACCTGCTGCACAGAGGGAGCCGTTGAGATGGGAAGGGCCCGTATGACTCACTGAGGGATTTCAACTTTTTCCCATAGGTATGGGGGCCCTGGAAGGTTTTTTGTTTGCTTCAGCTTTATTGAGGTATAGTTGACAAATAAAAATTGTGTATATTTAAGGCACACAGTACGGTGTTTGGATATACACATACCTTGTGAAATGATCACCACAGTCAAGCTAAATAACAGAGCCATCTCCTCACAGAGTTACCTTTTTAACACTTAAGATCTACGCTCTTAGCAAATGTCAAGTATACAATACACTATGTTAACTACAGTCACCACGCTGTACATTAGATCCCCAGAACTCATTCATCCCGTATAGCTAAGCTTCGTACGCTTTGACCAATATCTCCCCATTTTTTCACCTACACCCCTCCACCCCCACCAAACCTCTGACAACCCCGTTCTACCCTGTGAGTTCAACTAGTTTAGGTTCCACATGTAAGTGAGATCATACATTTTTTGTCTTTCTGTGTCTGGATTATTTCACTTGGCCTAACATCCTCCAGGTTCATCCATGTTGTTGCAAATGGCAGGATTTCCTTCTCTCTTAAGGCTGAATAATATTCCTTTATATAAAGATACACTCCATTTTTTTGTCCATTCGTCCATCAGTGGACAGTTAGGATGTTTCCATGTCTTGGCTATTGTGAATAATGCTGCAGTGAATGGGAGAACAGATACCTTTCCAAGATCCTGATTTCATTGCCTTTGGACATATACCCAGCGTGAGATTGCTGGTAGTTTTTAAACAGAAGATGATGTTCTCTGAATACACCTTGGTTTAGAAAGTTCCAGTAGGAAAAGTATAGAGGAAAGAGCAGAGAAGCTGGAGGCCAGGGTAGGAGAGCAAGGTGGGGCAGTGGAGTGTGGAGGAGCAGGTGGGCGGACAGACTTGGCAAGTGATGATCCTCTGAACTCGAAGAATTGAAAGACAGGTGCCTGATCTCTGTGTTATCCAGGGCAGTACGTAGTCTGGTGACTGCGCTGTCTGCAATTTGCAACACTGCGTCATCACACTGTCAAAAATCACTCCGTGACTGAGGACAGGGTCATGCAGTCAGCGAGAAGGTTTCCTATAGTGAGGGGCTGTGGGAGGAATTTATTTTCTTTTGCTGAAAAATAAACAAAAACAATGTGAGGACTAGAGATTTCCCCAAATAACTCTCCTGCTTTGCTGGTTAATAGAATTTTGCTGGTTAGTAGAATTAGCAGGGGTCAAGGAATCAGATGGACTCCAATTTAAATCCCTGCTCTGCCCCTCACCAGCTTTGTGACTTTGAGCAAATTACATATAACTTGCTTGACCCTCAGTTTCTTCATCTAGAAAATGGACAATAATTCCTACCTTGAAGGACTATGGTGAAGATTCAACAGGATAATACACGCAAAGGCTCCTGCCCTAGTAAACCTCAATGCATATCCTTTCCCACTCCCCTCCTCATCCGACATGGCTGTGCAAGGGTTAATGGACTGAATAGCTACCAACCTGGAGCTGAAAAACAAAGTGTTTGGAGGGAGAGGCTAGTGGGTGTACTTCCAGGCAGAAAGGGAAGTAGGATGAGATGCTACCCATTAAAGCTGACTAATTCCACTGGAATTATGTGCAGGACAAAGGATGTTAATTCAGTGAAATCTCTGGAGTGCTTCAAAGAACTCTGTGTGTGTGCAGTGAGTCCCCTTCCAGGGCTGGCTCGCCTACGCTGGCAGGGGTGGGACAGCTGTGGGTGTGACAAGTGTGACAAGGGGCTTCTTAACAATGCCCTGAATTCAAATCAGCGCGAGCTGCTTCCCCACGAGGCACCTAGGGAAGGGAAGTGGGCGGCGACCTGGGCAGGGCAGGCTTCCCCAAACTCCAGCTGCAGGCTGCCCTGCTGGGGTTGGGGAGGCTGGATCGAGTGACAGCCCACGGCTGACTCACAGCCCGAGAGGCTGGCAGCTAGCTAGCAGCAGACCGGCCGGCGGCCCAAGAGTGAGCTCATTAACCACAGGGACCATGAGCAATGCCATGTCACCAAGGCCCACTCCATCTGCGGGGCAGAGAGGCCCCATCCCTGCTCTTCTTAAAGACCACTGGCTCTGGGAGGTCCAAGGACCACTTGTCCCTGTACTCCTGGGTGTCCCCGACATCCTGCCATTTTACCTTCCATAAAGGCAATTCATTACGTGGCTAGTGACAGATGATGTCATTTGTGTGCCTTGGTGAGAAGGTCACATGACTACATTCATAAAGCAGAACTCAGTGCTCAGCCAGACAGTGTGCCCCTATTTGAGGTTTGGAAAATATGGTTACTGTTAATGTGCTAAACTGGGGCCTTCCTGTCTGTGGTAGAAAAATTCACCAGGCATGGCTTAATTAACCTAAGAAAATTATCTCCAGCAGGCCTGCCTAGGCTGCAGAAATTGCGTCCCTTCCTGAGGCCGACAGCAAGAGAGAAACAGAACACACACGCTCACATGCTATCTATAAAACCAAAAAAGCATCCTCCTGAAGAAAGGAAACCATTTCAATCTTCATTCATCTTAATGGTCAAATTGGGTCACAGAATAATAGAGATTAATGGTATCTCTTAAGAACAACCAAACCCGGAGAAATGTTTCAAAAGAGGTACCTCTTGAGTGTGGGTGACTTTTAAGTAACCAATACTCATTATAATTTGCTATTCCAAGGAAGTGTGTCAAGACTGGTGAATAAATCCATTGCTGGCTTATGTACCTGGGCTCTAGGAAGCTCTTTCTACTCCCAAGAATTTCTCCACCCACTTGTGATGATCTGGAGTTTCCTTTGATTCAAAGGTTTTACTTTCAGAGTCCTCTTTCACAATATTTACATAATGGAATATTTACATTACCAGCACTGATTGCGTTTGAGAGATAGCTGAGCATTATGGCCTGTTGGATTTCTTTTCCTCTGTTTCTTTCTCTCCTTTCTTTCCTTTTTTCTTCCCTCTGTCCCTCCCTCCTTCCTTCACTCCTTCCCTCCTCCATTTCATTCATTTATTTATACTGTAAATATCTACTGAGCACATACTGTGTGCTGGAAGGGAGTATAGAACAATGTCTAAGAGTCTGGGGCCGTGGATCCAGGCCTTTTGCTTTCTTCTTCCATGACTTACACGTGACTTAAGATTCAGTTTTCCTATCAGCCAAAAGGGAACAATAATGAGACCTCCCTCCTAAGACTGTTGAGGGATCGTATGACCTATTACACATAAAACACTTTTCTCCATCCCTGGTCCTTCCCAAATGTCCCACAAATGTTATCATTGTTATCAAAATAATAAAGAATGTAGACTCTGTAGTTAAACAGCTCAGGTTAAAATCCTGGCTCCTACCTACCAGCAATGTGACCCTCGGCAAGTAAGTTCTCTGTGCCTCAGTCTCCTCATCTGTAAAATGGGGCTAATAATAGGTATTTGTTTCATAGGGTTGTTGAAAGGATTTATTAAGATAATATTTGTAAAGTACATAAAACAGTGCCTGACATATAGTAAGCACTCAATAAATCATAGCTATTATGTTTGCTGCTCTTATTATTGGTGGTTCCAGAAATATGAAAATGGGAAATAAGAAAGACACTCACTCTAGTAGAGAAGGCAGGCATGTAAATGAGTAATGACAATGGTGAATGAGTAGAAAAGCAGAAGTAGATACAGAGCACAGGAGGAAGGTTTAGCTTTCGGAGAGAAGGTCAAAGAAAGCTTCACCAAGGAGGTGTTCAAATAGGACATTATTAGGACACGTGTAAAACCTCATTAGGAAACACTTTATTTTCTTCGTCTTCCCAAATTTATTCTTGAGTCTCAAGTACGAATATCTCTGGCCAGTTCTCAAAGTTCTCTGTAATCTGACCCAGCTCTATTTTCTTGCACACTCAGATACGTCAGCCTGCCTTACAGCTAAACGTCTCCCTTACTGTCCCTCAGCCTGACCTTCTGACCTTTGGGCCCGCTGGTCCCATGTTCTAGAACGCCCTCCCTCTCATGACCCCCTGTGTACAAATCGTATGTGGTCTTCAAAACCCAGCAGAACTCCACCTGCTCTGTGAAAACCAAATTCCACATTGCTGTGCCCTCTTCTGCCTCTTTTGCACTTTTCAGAACCCTGCAATTGGCATTGTCCCATCGTCCACTGGGATTTGCCTTTTTCAGCAAGGCTCCTCCTTTGCCTTCCGTAACTGATTCCCTATTCTTGGGGTCTCCATTCCTGACATTTTACATTTTACTTGCTCTGCTCCCCCATCCCCGCTCCTCACTTCCAATCAACCTCGTCTGTAGTGGTGGTCCCATCAGCTCCCTCGGTTCCTGCCTCCTCACACCCTCCCAGGCTCTGACATTGGCCTTTGAGCTGAGCATCTGACTCCTGTCTCCTATTCCCAATCTCTCCCGTGCACCATTGCCTCCACAGAGATTAGCTGGGCCAAGAAGAGGCAAAAAAAAAAAAAAAAAAAAAGTCTTACTTTTCATTGTCTGCTCTTGGGAATCTTTCCAGTTTTGCATCATGTGCATGGATTTGTCTGCTCATAAAAAAAAGAAAGAAATGTTTAAATAAATGAGTATATTGAAATAAAGCCTCTATGCTTTGTCCACATTGTCCCACCTGAGTTGGCAACTCTCAGGAATCTCCCCAGCCTAGGGGTACAGAACCTCCTGGCTCTGCCATGCAATGTTTTCCTTCTCATCGGGCGCAGACGGGCTGGCTCCTTGGCCACAGAGAAAGGCTTCAGACGTGCTTTGAGAGAAGAGAACCGGTAATGACAGCAAATCCTCTGTCTGAAGTCCAGCTTTGTTTAGACACTTTATTTGCTTAACTTTTAAGTGTTTGAGAAATTGGAAAAAACTTTTTCATCCCTATCCAGTTAAGGCAAGAGAAAGTTGTGTCCCTGTGAGCTTGTTGTGAGAGCCTCTCTTTGCCAAGGAAGCCCTGCCAGGTCTGGGGTACAAGTTAGGGGCAGGAAGCAGTGTAGGGAAGGCTGGGCAGTAGTGGGCATTGATTTTGATGGGAAATAAAGGGAGAGCGAGACCCTTTGACCCATGTCCTCCTTGATGTTCACAGTTCCTGTTTCTTTATGATCAAAAGGCTCCTAAGAGTACACAGGCAGCGCAGATTTCGCAGATCCTAACACAGCTGATTAAAGAAATAGCGTAACTGCCAGACTTTTACAAAACCTGCACAATATTAGCGCAAAGTGACTAAACAGCAGTGCATCTGGGTTACCACCACTGAGTACTGAGATGGTCAATGACATCCCATGGGCAGTGCCCTGGGGCTGGCACGGGGGGGTAAGAGACCCCTTGCTGCTCCTAAGCGAGGCCCAGCTCTTCCCAGACCCCACTTTCCCACCTCCAGCCAAGCAGACCCCAGGTACGCTCCTGCCAAACGAACAGCCAAGAGGTGAAAGAAGGCACAGTGTCGAGTCATCGGAGACCACAGAAACAGGACAGAGGTGGAGTGCAGGTCTAGGAAAAGATCATAAAGTCCACAAAGAGAGTTATCTGAGCTGCAATCAGCGGGAAAACATGCTACCAACCGCCCTCCCCGCTGGCCCCCAATCTTTTGCAGGTGCCAGTTTATCTCCAATCTTCTCCCTGAGTTGCCAACTGACATTGGTCAATCCAATTCCAGGTCACAGACTTTAGCCAGTTACAAGCAATCATCCCTGCATGGAGGGAAGCTTTGAGCCAATTAACAGGTCATTTAAAAGGGCTCTTTGGCTTCTAAACAGAGTTTTCTTTGCCCATTGCTAAATGCTTCAAATAAATTTTTTAAACAAATCAAGGTAGCAGCTCCTATGGAGATGCTGACTGACTTGAAGTGGGTGCAGGGGGGTTGCCCTGTGTCCTGAGACCTCGGTGCTCATCACACATCCCGGAACTGAGGGGTCAGAAGGCAGGAGCAGGGTTCCTTCAAGGTGTCTACCCTCAACTTCTTTCCTAAGGCAAAAAAAGTTCCAAATTAGTGTTTGTTTTCTTTCACAAGTCAAGGGCTTTGCATTTCCAATGAAGTGCCTTCTACCAAGAGGAATTTTATAATCCGATTCAAGGGGATTTCAGCTCATGAAAGAGGATTAGGAGCCATTGGTTGGGTGACAAGTTCCAACGTATTTCCTATCAAGAGCCTCTTAAGGTTCTTTTCCCTGTCTGGGAGCTCTGCTCTCTTTACCATAAGAAGCTCAGAAGACACACATTAGACACTCAGGTAGTTTTCTCTCCTGAGGTGCCCCCACCTCCTTCTCTTGCTCTTTGCTGTACATCATTTAAAAAGTCCATGTTGCCTTTTTAAACTTTGAGGCAAAACAAAAATGTCTGGAAAATGAAAACCAAAATTGTAACCAATCCTCGGGCCCCTGGGCACAGGTAGTAAAATGAACAAGAGCTGAATTTAATCCTTCTGATTGCTATGTCTCCACTGGGCCAGTCACCTCATCCCAGAAAAGGGCAAGACGAGAACATTCTTTCTCTCCAAACAGGAGCAGTGTTCCAGGCTGGCTTCTTAAGCAGGAGCTATCAGACAAGGTCTGAAGAGACACCACCAGCAGGACTCAGGCAGCTGGAACCCAGTTCCCTGGCAGCTGCCTGCCAGTCCTGGCTCTGCACCAGGGCAGGGGCTCCCGTGGCATTCTTCTGCAAGATGTGTAAGCTGGGAGGAAGGATGAGCGGACAGCTCTTTCCAACCTCCCTCTGACTCACAGGACAAAAGAGGGCTAATTGTTTTTCTCTTGAATGAGCATGTAGGCATTAAAAAAAAGGCTGCCTTGTGAATGGGAGACCTTGAACTTGGAGTCAGCCATATCTGGGTCCCAGTTCTTGCTCTGCCACTTTCTAGCCATGCATACGTCTCCAAGCCTCACACCCTTCATCCTTCACTTGTAAAAGGGAAAAGGAATAATACCAATTTAATGGGGCATTATCAGGATTAAAGGCAATATGGTACAGGATAGGGCCAGACTCCATAAATGTCTGCTAAATTGGAATCATCAGTATGGTCAATGGACATATTCAGGAATAACAAACCTAATCTGCACAATTCAGAACTGCTTTTATTTATTTTTATGGTTTCTAACTCCTTTGTTAGAAGGAGATGGAAACTTCCTCCTGGATTTCTTCAACTTCTAAATAAGGCTCCTATTAAATTCATAACGAGAAAGGCCATTGTCTAGACAGTATCCTCTTAGCAACCCCTAGAAGACCACTGGGTTCATATGATAAATTTTTCCTCACAACTAATTTTCAGGCTCCTGAGAGCCAGGGTGATCACTTCAAATCACCATGCTTCTGAGGAGTTTAGGTGACATCTTGGTGTCTTGGCCCCTGATCCCATCAGGCTTTTCTCCATCAGCCCCTACCCCCATTGCAGGTGGCCTCTGAGCTTAGGATGCTCAGGACAAGTGCTTCCTTCCTCCCTCCCTCTGAATGCCCAGCCTGGGGCTTGGCTGCAACCAGGACCCCAGAATCTCCCCCTTCTTTTACAGAAATTCTGAAGCAAGCCGCTCCCTCTGCCTGCAGCTCAGGTGGAAAATGTCCCAATGTTACTGGTACAATGATTACCCTTTTACTTACACGGCTTCCTCCCTTGGGTATCTCCAACGCTTTTTGAAAGGAACGTTTTTTTTAAAAATGTCTTTCTGCTGCAATTCCCTTGCTTCATTTTACCTTCTCCCCTCTCCCCAGCTTTGTTGTTTGCTGGTTCAGTTATTAATGTATTGGAATATAGCCCCAGTTACCAGTAGAGGTGTAAATGGGACATGCTTCCTTAACCTAAAGAGTTAAAATAAAGAAGCAGGTGTTTTTCACTCATTCATTCCAGCACATTTCCTGAGCAGTGACTGTCTTCAGGTTACTTTGCTCAGGAAATGAAGATGAATAATACGGCATGTCTGGCTTCAAAGAGCTCAGAAGTTAGAGCAGGGACTCTGACCCCAGGCTTCATGGGTATGATTTGGAGGACCTACAACCCTCTGAAATGATAGACATAGTTTATGTATACGTGCCTGGTGAATTTTTCAGGGAGAAAATATAACTCTTATCAGATTCTCAAAGGCATCCAGAATTTAAGAAAAGTGGGGTTGGGGAGGGGTGGTTAAGAGCCACTGATCCAGATGGAGATACTGCCATGCAAACAAATTGTTAAGCTGCTGTATCTTGCAGTCACCTTTGACGGATTGCTTCTCTCTCTCCTGTATCCAATCTGTCAGGAAATCCTGCTGGCTCCACCTTGAAAATATATCACAAATTTTTCCTCTCCTCATCCCTGCCACTGCTACCATCCTGGTCCATGCCATCCTTACTGCCTGGAGAATTGCTTCTACCTTCATCCCTACAGTATATTTTTACCACCGAAGCCAGCCTGATGCTTTTAAAGAACAAAGCAGGTTATATCACTCCTCTGATTAAAATGCATCAGACGCTTCCCTGTTCATACAGAATAACCCCAAAGGCCTCATGGTGTTCTGGAAGGACCAATATGCTAATCCTTCACCTCTGTTCCTTCTCTGACCTTGACACTAACATGTTTTCTCTCACTCACTCCTCTCCAGCCTCATTTAGTTCCTGCTGGTCCTCATACATCTCTGGTAAAGGCAGCAGGGCATTTGCACGCCCTTTCCTCTGCCTGCAACACTCCTCCCCCAGATGTCAGCTTGGCTTCCTCCTCTGCTTTATTCAAATCTCTGCTCAGAGGTCACTTGATTAAAAACGTCTCTTATGACCAACCTAGCCAGAGCAGCACCCCACTTCCTCTCAGCCTTGGTTTTCTCTTTCATCTGACATTAAATGATATATTTGTTCATTTGCATATTGTACACCCACCCCACTCCACACACGCACATGCATGTAAATCCCTTGAAAGCAGGGACTTCGGCTGTTAGGTTCATCACTCTATCTCCAGCCCCCTAGAACAGTGCCTGGTTTATAGAAGCTTCTAAATAAACATTTGCTGAATGAATGAATGAACAAACTGCACATAGGGTTAAAGGCAGTGAGGTGAGTAATAATAGCTTTGTCTATAAAACACTATGGAAGAAGAAACCACTAACTCTGTTTTGGGAAGGTGAGGGGGAGAAACCTGCCAGCTTAAAGAAAGCTTCTGGAGGAGGAGATACACAATTTTAGCATATTAAAGGCAGGGGCCTAGAGCCAGGGCTGTGGAGAAGGGTCTATCAGGGAGAGGAAATAGCATGGGCTAAAACCTGGGGAGGCATAGCCTACTGGGAGCTATAAGCAGCTCGTGTGCCTGGAATATTTACCTAAGGAAGAAGTCAGGGAGTGACAGGAAGTGAGATGGAACAATGGACAGGGACCAGATCATCAAGAGTCTAATATGTCTTAGCTGAAGACTCTAGATTTTATCCTGTAAGTGATGGGGAGCCAGTTGAAGATTTTCAGCAGTGTGGGAGTATGCCTAGAAAAATTGCTCTGTGGCAGTGGGCAAGATGGCTTAGATCCGAGAAGATAGGGAGCCTGGTGATATATGTGATACAGATGATACAGGTAGGTGAGAATCAAGGAGGCCAGAACAAAGAAGGGACAGTAGAGATGGAGAGAAAGGAATTGGAACTAGGGAAGCAAGACTCTGTAACCCACTGCATTGGAAAGGTGAGAGAAAAGAAAGAGTCCAGGTGACTCTACATCAGGGTCTACTGACACAAGGCCCTGGTGTCCCCAGGCCCGTCCCTTGCTCATCGCAAGGATCACTAACCATGGGATTCCTTCCCCCTGAGACATGACTTGGCCTCAGAATCCTCCTCAACACAGTATACCAGGCAGACATCACCAACTGATTGGAGTCGATGTCAAGTGTTAATCTGTTTGTCAATCCTGATGTAAGGTTCTAGTTTGAGTGACTCTATGGTGCTATCGTGAATAAAAGAAATAGTATAGAAAAAGAAGAAGGCTCTGGCAGGAAGATTTAAGTTAAATTTGCCCACGGGGTCCAATGCATGCAGGAATTGTTCAGATGGAGGACAGCGGAGAGGATAGCTAAACAGCTCCCACACGCGTCCTAACTCAGCTTCCCCACATCTCCTTCCTTATCTCTGTCATCCTCCTATTGAGGACTGAGAGCACAGACCTGTCAGCCTCCAACAGTCGTCTGAACCTCCAGCCTCAGGCCCTGAGGCCTGTCCTGTTTGGGATCCTTCCCTCCTCTCTAGCTTC
This sequence comes from Balaenoptera ricei, assembly GCF_028023285.1. Taxonomy (NCBI): domain Eukaryota; kingdom Metazoa; phylum Chordata; class Mammalia; order Artiodactyla; family Balaenopteridae; genus Balaenoptera; species Balaenoptera ricei. The sequence goes on from NC_082646.1 coordinate 70,627,363, forward strand.
ATCATGTGCTTCTTACCACACAGTTTATGTTCCAGCCCCCCTCTCTCTCCATCATCTTATTCCTTTCCCCTGGAACATTCTTCCCCTCTCCTCCACTCCTCTAGCTTGGTCCAGTTAATGCCTGCTTATCCTTCCCCTGCCAGTTTAGATGTTGCTTCCTCCAGGAAGCCTTCCCGGATGCCCTCTCTTAGCACTCTTGACTTCCCCATCTTAGCACCACTCCATCCCACGGTGTTGCAATTGCCTCGTGATTTATCTGTCTCCTCCAATAGCCCCCAGTAGCCTATAAGCCCCATGAAGGCAGGGGCCATGCATCTCGTGTTTCTAGTTATAGAGTCGGAGTCTCTCCATACTGTGGTTTCCTCCTCCACGTTCCCAGATGAGTTCTAAGCCCACCCTTGAAGCCTAGTGTCACCTCTCCACACACAACAGTAGGTGTGTTCCCATCAGCCTGCCTCCCCACCTGGCACCCTGGGGTCCCTACTGTCCCAGCCTGAATTGAGATGGAAGGAGATGAGGATGGGGAGTGGGTTTTGGGGGAGGGTCTCAAACAGCTTCTGAGTCTCCAGACTTAAGGGAGCTGACACTCATGGCTACCTCTCCACGTCCCAGGGGGAATGAGAGCTTGTTGGAAGCTGTTAGGTCTCTCAGATACTATTTCCATAAATGGGTTGATCCTTCACTCATTGGTAGAGCAGAATTCATATGGTCTAAAGTATAAAGCAGGGACTTCCCTTGCAGTCCAATGGTTAGGACTCCACCCTTCCACTGCAGGGGACACGGGTTTGATCCCTGGTCAGGGAACTAAGAGCCCACAAGCTGCGTGGCCAAAAAATAAAAATAAATCAATAAATAAAATAAAGTATAAAGCAGAATTTAGATTCTGGTTGGTTCCTTGGGAGACATTTGTTTCCTAAGCTGGCCTTTCCAGATCTGGTGACAACACCTTCCATTTTATTCTTCCCAGGTAAATGCCTAAGGGTGCCTATTGGGAGAGTAGACAACCAAGAACACAGTTTCTAGAAACTGCAAAGAATATCCTTCTCTAATTCCTGTAAGGAGGCATTTCTCTAAGAAAGGCTTGTTGGGAAAAAAAAGGCACTGGGGCCTAGGGACACCAGCACCTAGTGCATCGGGCACTCGTTTTTGTAGAAAATAGCAAAATAAGAGGATGCTACTTTGGGCTGGGGAGAATATCTGGGGAGAGTAGGAGGGTACACAGAGACAATGACACAGAAAACAAACAAAAAGGAACTGGCTGGGAGTTTATGAGTCACTGTAATTAAAGGGGGTCCTGAGAATCTAGCTGGTATTCACCTTTTGTATGCCTATCTTGGGTGAGACATTGATTCAACAAACATTGCCTGAACACCGACAGTGTGCTGCGCACGGTGCCAGGTGTTAACAAGAAGCAGCAGCCACGTGTGTGGCTGGAGATGCCTCAGTACAGGCTGAGCATGGTGCTTCCTGCTCAGGGCTCTCGTTCAAGAACATGCGTGCTGCAGTGTGACAGATAACAGTTCAAATCACAGCTCTGCCCCTTACTGGCTACGTGATTTTGAGCCAGCAAATTAGCAATCCCAGGTTTCTAATTTATAAAATAGAAATAATAGTACTTATCTCAAAATGTTGCCGTGGAGAATAAGCAAGGTGATGGCACATAGGAGGCCTCCCGCAAACGCGTGCTTTGATTTTTTCATTCAGTAAATATTTATTGCTATTATTCTGGTCCACATTCTTGCTCTCTGAACTCCATCACCTTTTGTCTCCATTATTTCAACATCTCTGTGAAGACAAGCAGAGACAGAAGAACATTAGCCAATGTAGAATAACAGCTTATACTGACTTGTCTAAATAGGCATTTTACCTGCCAAATAATTTGGATTTGACCCCCCAAAAGGATAAAAACCTCTCTCTAATTAAACCAGCGGGCAGAATGCCTTCCTCGTCAGGTGACGGCTGACATTGCTAGCAGCACTTCTGTATGAGGGTCTGGCAGGTGACCACTGAAGGCAGCCACAGAGGTGGTTAGTGCGCCCTGACATGAGCGGCCTGGCAGCCGCGGCAGACACCAGCTGCTTGGAGCCCTCTGCTGCTGGCGGAGGCGACCAGGCAAGACCACGCATCCAGACAAGGTTCAGGTTTGTCCCACTGTCACCCAAGGCCCAGGAAGTCTGACTCCAGTGAGAAAGAATGCTCAGGGCAACCGTAACGCACTCTGCAGGTTTGCACAGGCTCACACACAAACATACACACACGCACAGAATCAGAGCCAGGCTGGTGTTTCTAAGCAAATTCATTCTGCAGTGAACCTACAGTGGATCCTGGCTAAAAAAAATAAATAAGCTATAAAAGACATTCCAGGCACAATTGGAGATTTGAGTATAGGTAGAATGTTAGATGATATTGTGCAACTAGGGTCAGTTTGCTTAGGTGTGAGAAGGGTATTGTGCATGTGGGAGACTGGCCTCGTTGGGATATGTATATTGAAGAACTAAGGGGCAAAGTGTCATGCCGTCTAGAAAATAATTTAAAATAGTATAGCAAAATAGAGAGATAAACGGATAGATAAACAAAGAGATAATGCAAATCTGGCAAAACATTTACAGTTGTTGAAATCAAGTCAAGGGTTTATTGGATTATTCTTTCAACTTTTCTTCTCTTGTTTTTTTTTTCTCTTTTTGGCAGTGGGAGCTGCGTTGGGTCCTCACCAATGTTCGGGCTTTTTTTCTAGTTGCGGCGAGCGGGGGCCACCCCTTGCCGTGGTGCCTGGGTCTCATCGCCGTGGCCTCTCCCGCCTCGGAGCACGGGCTCCAGCGCGCAGGCCTCAGCAGTTGCAGCACGTGGGCTCAGTAGTTGTGGCTCACGGGCTCCAGAGCGCAGGCTCAGCAACCGTGGAGCATGGGCCTAGCCGCTCCGCGGCACGCGGGATCCTCCCAGACCAGGGATCGAACCCGCGTCCCCAGCACCGGCAGGCGGACCCTCAACCACTACACCACCATGGAAGTCCCAACTTTTCTTTATGTTTGAAAATTTTCATAATAAAAATAGGGATGGAAAGAATTATAAAGTAAGAATTAGCCACAAAAATACTAAAAAGCTGAAGTTTTTCACGACCATCCTGATTCACCTGAGTTGTACACAGGGTATTAGTGTGAATAAGGATGAGAAGAGTGTAGAGGATACTTAGGGGGGCTGCAGACAACAGCGGAAGGGGCAGAGCCACACAGAACAACACGATGGCCATCTTTAAAGACCTTTTTATCCTATTCAGCTCCTCCTCTTACGTATTCTCACTCAGGCTTTACAAACGACCCAATGAATGAAGTAAGTGTTACGCTCTGGTTTTTATAAAAGTTACGGGAACTGTAACTCAGGGAGATTGGAGTCAGTTACCTAAAGTCATATAACATGTGACAGAGCCAGGACCAAACCCAGGTCTTCTGCTTTAAATCTTGTGCTCTTTTCTCGACATCGTGTCTCTTACTGTGGGTACTCCCAGAAGCAGACCTTGAAACAGGAATTCAGGTTCAGTGAGCGTATTTGGGAGGTTCAGGGACCAGCAGTGGGAGAGTGGGAAAGATGGGAGTGCGTATGAGCCAGCGACCACAGCGGCCAACTGAGGCTTAAGCCCATGGCAAAAACTGGGAGATGCAATATAAAACACATGCCTCATAATGATCCCACCAGGGGTGAGGAAGCTGGGATACTTATTCCCCTGTTACCAAGAGCCCTTGCTTGAGGGCTGCTCCTCGGAGTGTTAATTCCCCAGCACTTCCAGCCTGCTGAAGTTCTGAAAAAAAAAAGTCCTCAGACACAGAAACACAGATAGAAGGTTGGCCTGTGCACCCCAGCTCAGTTAGATTCAAGGGATGTAAATAGCATACTGACAGTCTGACTTTAGGGAAGCCCAGCCTTGGCTGCTGCCTTCCTCTCTTTACCAGCCAAGCACAAGAAGTAGAGATCATCTCAGACTCTAACACCAGCCAAGGAAGTCCAGCCCCTGCTTAGGGTGAGGTAAGATTTAAAGCCACCCATTCATTCAGATGGAGCCACATCTGGGAATTACAACCTAAGACGAGCAGCAGAAGACATACATGTGTACACAGCGTTGCTGGTTTTGAAGATACTCCAAGCCATATAAGGCTAAGAAGAATGAACCACTCAGAGGGAGAAGTTCAACAGCTGCTTACCAGAGTGTAAAAGCAAATGAATTGGGCTCCTCATACATTCAGACACTACATCAAGCTCCTTATTACAACCCAGAGATGGGTTACAGCCTGGAATGAATATGGGACCCAGTGGCATGATCCAGCATCCCTTTCACATCTCATTATTCGTGCTGCATGCAGTGCTCTGAACAGTCAGACACATCCAGCTGAAAATCGCTTACAAATGGGAAAATACTGGACAACAATAATTTATTTAAAATCTTTTTTTTTTTTTTTTAAATTTTACAGCCACTATAGCTCCAGCAACAGAACTCAAAATATTTCACTCACAATTCTGCAACTACCAATAAATCAGTCTGCTGGGTTTTTTCCATGTATCCTTCCAGAGAAATAGAAGTCTCTCAAGGAACTAAACTGTAGAGACAATACATGTTAGAATGGGGCAGGTCACGCAAAGGAGCTGGGATGTTCACACGTTTGGAAAGGAACCAGTCAATCTTGGAAGTGCTGACAAAGGGCAGTAACAAAAGCAAGCCCCAGACACTCTGCCCAGCACCCTCTTGGGAGGTACAGAGCTTTAGTCAATGGGTTTTGAGTGTTTCCAGTTCTGCTGGCAGGACAATCCCTATGATAGAATCAGGCTGTCTTAGCTGGAAACCACTAGATACACAATTTCTCTTAACTCCTTTTTTCTGGTTCCATGTTTGTCAAGCAACCTTATGACTCCCTGTAGATCTGCCGCACAAAGATAATGCTCCAGTCCCGCTGACTTTGAGTATTTCTGATCCCCATCATATTGATTTCTCATGAAAAACCAAGAAAGTTACTTTTTTTCTTTTTTTGGCTAGCAATTATATAGGACTATGTGCCCAGCGTTGTTCTAGCACTCTGAACTTTACATAGACCTACTCATTTTAATCCTCATGACGACTCTAGGAGGTGGACATTATTATGGCCCCCATTTTGCAGATGAGTAATGAAGAGTGTAAGTAATTTGCCCAACAATACATAACTAGTAAAGAGGTGGAGCCAGAACATGAACCCAGACAGCCTGGCATCAGAGCCCGTGCTCTTAACACCGTGCTACATTGCCTCTCATTAAATTTTGGAGATTTTTTTCATGATAAAATATACATAACATAAAAATTTTAATTTTAACCCTTTTTAAGTGTACAATTCAGTGGCATTAAATACATTCACAATGTTGTGCAGCCATTTCTACCATCTATTTCCAGGAGTTTACCATCATCCCGAATGGAAAGTCCATACCTGTAAAACAATAAGTTTCATTCCCTTCCCCTTCACCCCCCGACCCACCCCGGCCCCTGGTAACCTCTATTCTACTTTCTACCTCTAAGAATTTGCCTATTCTAGGTACATCATGTAATTGGAAAACTACAGTATTTGTCCTTTTGTGTCTGTTTTATTTAACTTTGCATAAAATTTTCCAAGGTTCATCCGTGTTGTAGCATGCCTCAGAATTCCATTCCTTTTTTTTAAAATAGATCTTTATTGGAGTATAATTGCTTCACAGTACCGTTAGTTTCTCTTGTACAAAAAAGTGAATCAGCCATATGCATACACATGTCCCCATATCCCCTCCCTCTTGAGCCTCCCTCCCATCCTCCCTATCCCACCCCTCTAGGTCATCGCAAAGCACTGAGCTGATCTCCCTGTGCTATGCTGCTGCTTCCCACTAGCTAACTATTTTACATTCAGTAGTGTATATATGTCGATGCTAATCTCACTTCGCCCCAGCTTCCGCCTCCCACCCCGTGTATGCTGAGTAGTATTCCATTGCATGTATATACCACATTTTTTTAATCTATTCTTCCATCGATGGACACTTGAGTTGCTTCTCTCATTAGGGTTTGATGCTCCCTATAATTTTTTTTTTAAGATTTTTTTTTTTGATGTGGACCATTTTTAAAGTCTTTATTGAATTTGTTACAGTATTGCTTCTGTTTTATGTTTTTTGATTTTTTGGCCACGAGGCATGTGGGATCTTAGCTCCCCGACCAGGGATCGAACCCGCACCCCCTGCATTGGAAGGTGAAGTCTTAACCACTGGACCATGAGGGAAGTTCCGATGCTCCCTATAATTTCATCCCACATTGTGGCTTCTCCTTCTGCTTTGGCTTCCTCTGTTCCTTGCCTCTGGGAGAGAAAGCATCATAGTGTTTGGTCAGGTGTCTCTGTACCACATGATATTTATATTTCTCTCAGTAAGTAAATACATTGTCATTCTACTGTCTATCCCAGGCATTCATTAATTTCATTTAAAGTAAAGAGAGACTCTAAGTCTTGACACCTCTGGGGATCGACATGACTGAGTCTCCTTGTCTTGAAACTGGGAAGTCACAAAGTCTATCCTGAGACAAAAAAGATACACAGTTCCAGACACAAGCATTCTCTATGACTGACAGGCAGGTTATGTTTCTGGAGGCAACTTTTGTTTATATCACACTAATTTCCATAAGTGCAACATATACTTTGTATACTTAGCTGCTGTTTATTCAAACCTGATCACGTGTCAGGCACCATGTTAGGTACTTTTCAAATATTATCTCACTTAATCCTGACAATAAGCCTGCAATAACAAATATTATTACCCCCATGTAATAGATAAGAAAGGTTAAATAATTTGCCCAAGATCACACAGCTAGTAAATATCAGATGGCTACATGTTACTCTAGCAGGTAGCTATACCATAATTTACTTAACTGTTGACTATTTTCACTGAGTAAAAGTTTCTGTTACTTTAAGTAATTCTGTAAGGAACATCTTTATGCACATAGCTTTATCTTTCCTTGATGTTAGTTCCTTAGGATGTATTTCCAGAAGTACTGTTACTGAATCAAGTAGTATGAATATTTTTCTGGCTCTTGAATTGCTAAGTTATTTTCCAAAATGCTGACAAAGATGGCTGCTCTAAGATTTTATGCCAAGGGTCCAGAATCGGTAAAATTGCAGACCAGGAAGGCAAATGTTGAAGCCTTCCCACCTCTGCTGTCTGGGTTTTTGTTTGTTTGTTTGGGGGGCTGGGGTGTTGTTTTTCTTGTATTTGATCCAACATCCTTAGTCTGATCCTAGAATTCCCAATTAATCCCATGGCACCAAGTCTTACCTTCCTCTATTGATGTTTTGTTTTGTGCCCCCAAGACGTTCTTCCTTCTGTCCCCTTCTTCTCCCAAACACCCGCCCACCCTCACCTGCAACAAACCTCCTTTCAGGACTCATAACTGTTTTTTAAAAAAAGGAGCCTCTGAACAAATTCACACCGAGCTACAAAAGAGTGATTACAACACCTGGTGGTAATTTGTAATTTGTTTTTAAGATAGGGTGCCTGGGGAATTTGTTTTAAGGAATAATGGGACAGGTGCTCAGAGTGGTGTATATGAGGAATGTCCTGGAGGTGTTGATGACAACAGCAGCTGGTTAGGCAACCTAAATGTCTAACAACGCTGGATTGTTAAATAAATTATGATAAGCCATTCATCCAAAGACCACAGAGGTATTTAAAATGATGACATAAATGTGTACTACTGACTTGAAATGGTAGTATTAAAGGAAGGGGGACAAATTATAAAACATTTAATATACTCACAGTTTGGTAAAGGAAATAAATACAAACATACATGCATATATCTATACGTGTATATATACACATATATATCTGTGTGTATATATTACATCATATGTGTAACATTGTATATGTATAATATCAATACATATATAATCCACAACCAAAAAAAAAAAAAACTGGAAGGCTAGACACCAAAATGTTTTCCTTAGGAAAGTGGGAGTAAGGATGATTTTTTTTCTCCCTTTAAAACCTATTTTCTAATTAACATGTATTACTTATGTTATCTTTCCAAAAAACTTTTTCGGGATAGTTGCTTAGAGCTGGCACTGCCTTGGAGAGAATGAGCATGTAAGGGCATATTTCAAACGATGTGGCAGGTGGGTGGGAGAGACGTGAGGGCTGGGAGTTTGTCAGAGGTTGGGGGCTGGGAGCTTGGGACCCTCCAATCCACAGCACTGATACTGGCTACTCCACCTGCTCCTCAGCCTGGCCTCTCCTCACTGTGCCCCACCCAAAGGAGAAAAGGGCTCGCACTAATTTGCCCCTCTCTGAATGGCTATAAAAAGGAAGTTGAGGGACTTCCCTGGTGGCGCAGTGGTTAAGAATCCGCCTGCCAATGCAGGGAACACGGGTTCGAGCCCTGGTCCGGGAAGATCTCACATGCCGCAGAGCAAATAAGCCTGTGCGCCGCAACTACTGAGCCTGTGCTCTAGAGCCCGTAAGCCACAACTACTGAGCACATGTGCCACAACTACTGAAGCCCGTGCACCTAGAGCCCGTGCTCCACAACAAGAGAAGCCACCGCAATGAGAAGCCCGCGCACCGCAACGAAGAGTAGCCCCTGCTCGCCGCAACTACAGAAAGCCCGTGTGCAGCAACGAAGACCCAACGCAGCCAAAAATAAAAATAAATAAATAAATAAATAGATTCCCAACCCACACTTAAAAAAAAAAAAAAAAAAAAGAATAGTCAATTTAAAAAAAAAAAAAAAAAAAAAAAAAAAAGGAAGTTGAGGGCTTCCCTGGTGGCACAGTGGTTAAGAATCCACCTGCCAATACAGGGGACACGGGTTCGATCCCTAGTCCGGGAAGATCCCACATGCCATGGAGCAACTAAGCCCGTGCGCCACAACTACTGAGCCTGTGCTCTAGAGCCCATGAGCCACAACTACTGACACCTGCGTGCCACAACTACTGAAGCCTTCGCACCTAGAGCCTGTGTTCTGCAACAAGAGAAGCCACCGCAAGAAGCCCACGCACCACAGCGAAGAGTAGCCCCCGCTTGCCTCAACTAGAGAAAGCCCGTGCGCAGCAATGAAGACCCAACGCAGCCAAAAATATAAATAAATAAATAAATAAATAACTTTATTAAAAAAAATCAAAACAAGTTGATTTAGGATTCCATGAATCCCTACCTACTCCAGCATATGTTGAACATTTCTGTTGTGTGCTTTTGTTTAAAAAGCTTTTTAAGTGAGCTGGTGCCCATATGCACCAGGAACCTAAAATGTGGCTAGGTAGGCTGGCACAAGTCATGTTTCTTTAATTCACTTCCATGGGTTTCTAATGAGCTCAATCCCAAACATGCTGCAAACCGGAGAATGATGATCTTCCCTTACTTCCCCTAAACCCTCCTGGGGAAAAAAGGAGGAAAGGTGGAGATGTCTTACAGCAATTTTCCATTTACTAAGCACTGGGTTTTTTTGTTTGTTTTTTATTTATTATTTATTTTTGGTTGCATTGGGTCTTTGTTGCTGTGCGCGGGTTTTCTCTAGTTGCGGCGAGAGGGGGCTACTCTTGGTTGCGGTGCATGGGCTTCTCATTGCGGTGGCTTCTCTTGTTGCAGAGCACAGGCTCTAGGTGCATGGACTTCAGTAGTTGTGGCATGTGGGTTCAGTAGTTGTGGCTCTCGGGCTCTAGAGCGCAGGCTCAGTAGTTGTGGCGCACAGGCTTAGTTGCTCTGCGGCATGTGGGATCTTCCTGGACCAGGGCTCGAACCTGTGTCCCCTCAGTGGCAGGCGGATTCTTAACCACTGCACCATCAGGGAAGCCCCAGCACTGGTTTTAAACATGGTTTTGTTTTGTTTTTGCTTTTTGGGGTTTGTTTGTTTTAGCATATTCTGGAGCATGACAGGCATTGGTGCAGGGGGCACTTAGCATGGTCTTAAGAACGTGGGCCCCAAGTTAGACAGAGCTGGGTTTGAATCCCAGTCCTGAAACTCACTATCTGGGTGATCTTGGACAATTTATTAAATCTATTCTATTCTGTTTCCTCACCTGTAAAATGGGAATAATAAAACCTTACCTCATAGGGTCATTGTGGAGATCAAATAAGATAGTGTGAAAACCACCTAGTATGGACCCTGGCACATAGTAAGAGCTCAATAAATATTACTGTTCTTGCTCTAGTTATTGATGTGTCTGCAAGGAATTACATCACAGAGAGATGAGTGAGTGACAGAGGAAAGCCATGGTCTTGTGGAAAGACATACCAGGGGCACTTTCCACAGATGTGGGGGAGTCAGGGAGCACTTGCAGGAAAGAGTGACATCAAAGTTGGGATCTGAAGAATTGGTAGGAGAAGTCTGGTGAAAGGGAAGGGGCCGGAGGAGGAGAAAGGGTAAAGGTCACAGAAGTGTAAATATTCAGACAACAGGAACTTCATGATCCTGAACTTACAGTCATTTACATCTTTGCAACAACACTACCTCCATTTTACCAAGGAGAACACAGGCTAAGAGAGGTTAATTCATTTTTCCTTTATCACACAGCTAGTAAGTGATGGCTGCATTCTGCCTTTGTATGAAGATACCCTCCAGCGCATCTTTATACTAAGTATGTAGATTCCTGTAGCATCCCATGGGTGGTGGCCCTCGCTCAGGAATCTTCTTCAATTAAGATGCATGGACTGGGTAGCCTCTGAGGACACAAAGATGCTTAAGATATGTCTACTGTGCTCTGGGAGCCCACAGCCTGACAAAGGAGAAAAAATTTTGATTTGTCATAATGCCAGACAGACTCTGAAAAGTTGTAAGTAGAAATTAGGAAGGTCTTCACAGACTTCAAGTTTCCATGACTTCAAGTGTAAACCTACTTGAGGGAGAAGGATGATTCTGAAAGTTGGGGAGTATGTCAGAAGATGCAGTCTAGGTAGAATGAACAGTCAGGACAAAGGCGTGGTGTTGGGTACATACATGGTGTGGTATGGACATGATGACCGCATCTTCATGGCCAGAGATTGGGAAGAGATGAACAGAGTGAAACAAGAGGCTAGAAAGACTGTGGTGCCAAGTCATGAAGGGTCCCGAATGCCAGGCTAAGGCAGTGGGACTTCCGAAGCCAATGCGGGGCCATTAAAGATTGAGGAAGCAAAAGATCTGATCTGTCCTGGATGTTAGGGAGGCCAGAGGGCTCGAGCTAATGAGTAGAATGTGGAGGGCAGGGAGATGAGAAATCACTGAGGTACAATGGTTAGGACCCTGGGACTGAATGGAGAAGTGAGAGAAGGGCTAAGGGGACTCCAAGCCCCTACTTTCTCTGCCCTCATACCGCGGCACCTGACCTCCGTTCGTGTTCCAGTGTAGATGCTCAACAGGCCTTTGGAAACTCTGCTCCAGGCAAGAAAGGTCAGGCCAGGAGCGAACAGGAAAAGAACCACAGTCCTCTCCTGTCACCCACCTAGTTCCCGGTGCTCAGGTCCTGTCATCTCGGCATCTTTACACTCATCACTGTGCTTAGTTTTTGCAGAACAGAGAGCAGGTGAAAAGTGATTCATAATTACTGTTTTTTGCCCCAGGAGCATTACTTCCTTTGTACTCCAAGACACATGGCAACTTTCCAATAAATACTTGTTAATGGTTTGATTGATTGGGTTGTTGGTTGATGGAAGGGACTAACAAACAATTTAGTCAACTCCTATGAATTTTTGAGGTTCTGGAATACTAACCCACTTAATAGTCCTGCCATTAAAACAGGTTTCCCTTATTATCCTTATAATGGCATGAGAACACTCACGCATTATGCTGAAGTTCCCAGGCCAAGATCACCAGATAAATAGACAGGTTTTGATGATTTGCCCAAGACTGTAAAGTGAATCGATGGACAAATTTGGGATAAATACTCAAATCCACCACACCTTATCCTATATCCAGGTTAATGGGCTGCCACCCATACCCTATTCATCCTCCAAACTGCTGTCTATATGATCTGAAATTTCCACTGGGAAAAAGAAAAGTCATTAACAATGAGCACCTTTTTCCTAGAAAGCCTAGAAAAACATCCTTGAAACAGAAATATTCTTTCTATATTTTAGCTAACTTTGTAGATCACTCAGTGGTTCTTCCATTTCAATTTTATTTAACAGGTACCCAGACAAGTTTTTAAAACTTTCACTTCTTGATTAAATTTAACAATAGCCATCAATTCAATTCTAGAAATGATAATTTTTGGAGTCAGAGAGAAGTATCTCCCCCCCACCTTCCAGAGTGTGTATGTCATATCTTTTGGCAAGTTATACAGAGGAGTGCTTAAACTTGAGCACTTTAAGAGGCTTCTTAAACTGCAGCCTACCCAGGAGTCTCATTAAAAAGCAAATTGTAAAAAAGTAAAAAAGAAAGCAAATTGTAATTCAGTAGGTCTGGGTTGGGGCCTGAGACTCTGCATTTCTAACAGGCTCCCGATGCTGCTGGTGCACAGACCACACTCTGAGTTGCAAGGATATAGAGGACACAGAGCAAACCACGAATTAACTCTAATTCTCCTTAAAGCCTGCTGGGGAGCCACAGAGGCAGCTTGGTGTGAAGTTGGAGAGATTCAGGCTTGAATCTCAGTTTCTCCACTCGCTAGCTTCTCTGAGTCTAAATTTCATTTTTTTGGAATTAAATTAGACAATACACACAAAAAATGTAGCACAGTGCCTGACACGGAGACATTGGTACATCAGTGGTAGCTAGCAATTCTACTTTTGAAAATAACAACAACAGGAAGGTAAGTTGTTCTTTTTCCATTTACTCCACTGTAGAATTTTGAGGAAAGGAGTACTTGTGGTCACAGTGTGCCCGCTATTACTTATTGAGTACCTGTTCGAGGCATCCTGGAACTCCAACTCCTCCATCCTCACTGCCCTGACAACACCTTGCCCCATGGCTTGCTGCTCCATAGCCCACGTTATCTCTACTTGCTCTAGAGGAGCAATGTGTGCCATCAAAACCCTGACATAGGGGACTTCCCTGGTGGCGCAGTGGTTGAGAATCTGCCTGCCAATGCAGGAGACACGGGTTCGAGCCCTGGTCTGGGAAGATCCCACATGCCACGGAGCCACTAGGCCCATGAGCCACAATTACTGAGCCTGCGCGTCTGCAGACTGTGCTCCGCAACAATAGAGGCGGCGATAGTGAGAGGCCTGCGCACCGCGATGAAGAGTGGCCCCCACTTGCCGCAACTAGAGAAAGCCCTCGCACAGAAAGGAAGACTCAACACAACCAAAAATAAATAAATAAATAAGCCTACACCTTTAAAAAAAAAAACAAAAAAAACACAAAGTATGTATATTTTTAAAAACAAAAAAAACCAAAAAAAACCCCTGACGTAACCTAAATATTTCAGGGGAGAGAATAGAGGCCTGCTTGGAACTGTCACAGCTTAATGCACCGACAGGCTTCTCAAACCCTTGCCAAAGGCCTACCCTGAACGTGTCTCATGCTGGTGTGATCTGAGACGGAATAGAAACCGTGCTCTCAGCCATCCTTGCATTCTGCCTGTTCCTCCACCTCCAGCCCATCCAGCGAAGGTGAACTTTTCACCAAGTCACAGAATTGATCTGTGTTATTTGTCCACCAGAATGTAAGCTCCTTGAAGCCAGGAATTGTTGCTTATTTTTTCCACTGCTATATCACCAGAGCCTTGCACAGTGCCTGCTACATGGTAAGTGCTCTGTAAACAGTTTATGCTGCAGAGGCAGGAACGGAGAATATGAAATCAAAGCGATTTGTGTCCCACCTCAGCCACTCTCAGCTGGGATGACTTTTGTGTGTGTGTGTGTGTATGTGACTGTGAGCAAGTAGCTCATCTCGCTGAGCCTCAGTTTCCCCTTCTGTAGAGCGAAAATAATGCATACCCATCCCACAGTTAAGTAGACTATTGCATATAAAGTGCCTGACGCATGGCACATGATCAGTTGCTGGAAGCTGAATATTCAGTCCTCCCCTGTACCATTTGATATTACCATACTTCTAAATTGCACAAACATTTAAAAATAGATGAAATGCAAAGATCTTTTGGAATATCTCCAAGTTAGAAAAATAGCCTTTGTTCGCTGGGGATTTAAATTATGCCTGTATATGTATAGAGACCTAAGAACGCATACGAATCTGACACTGACAAATTCGGAGCATGTGGAAATGCCAACCACTCTGTAATAAATCTGCTCTGGAGGAGGAGAGCGACGTTGCCTGGAGATTTTTATCCATTTGAAAATGTTACCATTCACCCAGGGAAAGCCAGGAAACGGCAGTGGGACAGTTGGATCCAAGTGCTCTGACATTTCATCACCAACTGACACCATCAATGAATTTAGAAGCCAGAAGAGATAGCCATGTTGCTTCACATGGTGTTGAATTAAGAAAATGGCATATTACAAAGACAGCAAGGGAGCTGTCAAAGCCTAGGTTTCTGAGAGTTTTCTTTTGTCACAGACTGTTCCAGAATAAAGATTAAGTATGGAAATGTCAGTGGCTGGGAACTTTAGTTGAGAAGAACCCAAGAGCCCACATTACAATAATAGCTTAATACCCATTGAGTACTTTTCATGTGCCAATTAGGCTAAACAACTCTACCTGGAAAATATTACTGAATTCCCACAAAATCCCTGTGAGATATACCATCCTCCGCTTCAAAAATGAGCAAACTGGGTTGTAGGGGAAGTGACTTGCCCAGGTCACACAGCCAGGGCTCCATTCCAGGTCGCTGTGATGACAGAGCCCACCTTGACATCACTGGAAGGTTGAGAGGTAGGGCTGGAGTGGGAGGAGGAGGATGGAGGACTCTGCTTAGCTTGGGTGCTCTATGGATTTTAGAGCCTCACAGACAGCAAGTGATTTCTGCCACTTAGTAGCTCCATGGTTTGTGTTACTTAGCCTTCCTCATCTGAAACAGGAGGGATTTAATAATAATAATAGTAACTACTAACTTTATATTATGTGTCAAGCACTCGCTGTTCAAATATTTGACACATAGTGTCTCATAAAGTACCCACAACAACTCTTATAAAGGAAGTACTATTATTACTCCCATTTTCCAGAGACAGAATCTAATGATGATGAGGCACAGAGCCTAGCATACAGTAAGTGCTCAATAAATGACAACTATTACCAGGGTGCTGCACTGCCTTCTTGCTCACATTTTGCAAGCTCTCCTCCATCAGAACCATACCTCCATACCCTGCTTTTTCTGAACCGCCATCTCCTCCTTCCCTTCCTTTTCTGTAAGTCCCTCTTCCCTGCACAACTTGCCTGCCCCAAAATGTCTGAGATAAAATTCGCCAACACTCCCTCTTGTGGTGGTCCAATGGCCCCCTTCCCCAACTCCATTTTATTTTTCTATGAAATACCGAAATTTAATTCCTTAGCATTAAGGTCTAGAGGAAAGATGCAACCAATTAGTGAGTAAACTATACATGCTGAATGTAAAATAAAGACCATCATAAGAATTGGTTTGGGGACCACCACTAATAATAGGGGACAATTACTGAAAGCTTGCAATGTGCCAGATACCACACTTAGCCTTACTTTTTAATTACCACACTTGATCTTGAATTAGACACACTTATTGTCCTCACTCTACATGCGTGGAAACTGAGACAGAGAGTATATGCAATTTGCTCAAGGTCACGGTGTCAGAGGCTGGCAGAGCCAATGCTGTAACAGCACTTTGACTCCAGAGCCTGGGATCCTGGCCTTTGTGCTTGAAGAACCCTGACTCAAGCAAGACATCTGGGTTCCAAGACTGTTTGCACCACTCTGGACTTACCTTCCTCCACTGTAAAATAATAGGGTGCAATGAATAATGAAGGGGATGCTCTTACCTAATCCTCTCTACCTATGAGGTTGAGATTATGCCTTCTGATTCTACAGCTATGGAAACAAAGATGCAGTTCCCCAAGGTAGTAGAAGGTAAAGAACTATTTTCTCTGACCCCACACTCATGCCCTTCCCTCTGAAGAGGCTGCCTCTCCAGGTTCAGGATCCAGTCATCAATCTTTATCTAACCCATCCATTTCTGGAATCAGTTTGGATTATGGATGGAATCTGGGTTCCATTCTAGAATCACTTTTGTGATTTCAGCCATTCTTCTTTTTCAAACTCATCGATTTCTCATTTTACTTCTGAGCTAGACATATTAATGAAAACTAAAATCAAATTTTCTATATTTTTCTGAAATAGCTAGACTTTTATTCATTAGTTTCTGTCTCTAGAAATCTACAGGAAAATTGGGCATCTTTGGGTCAGCTTTCAGTATAGCTCATAGGTCAAAGAAAAGAAATATAATATATAAAAATGTATATTAAATATATTACAAAGTATGAATGATGGTCCTAACATCACATTGTCCAGAAAATATATTATTCAAAGGTTTGTGAATGATTTGTTTTTTTAATAAATCTACTCTTTAAGAACATTAACATAAGCAAACAAAAAAGACCAGCAATCTCAAATACCAAATTCTCTATCAGGAGAATACCAAAGTGTGGGTAAACCCATATGATAAGTAAGTAGTATGGGAAATTTTTTAGGGTATATAGTTTTTAAAACATAGAAAATTGAATCTCCAAATATTTGTGTATTGTATGGAATAGTCCTTCTTTGTCCTTTTTCTGTTTAGAAAACTCTCTTAATAGAAATAGATGTTGAATGCCTATTTAAATGAAAAAAATTTTTTGACGAAGAAATCAACTTTAAATTCCAGTTTGCTAACACAACTATTTTAATGTTTGCACATCCTCTTTCATCCATGTGTCTGCGTATAGACACATTTTAAATATCTACTAAACTAATAGTTTATATTTTTAAATTTTTGATTTAACAAAGCATAAACATTTAATATATTTTTATGGATTTTAGTATTACTATTGGTAATGACTTTATACAATTCCAGAGGCTGATATACCATAATTTTCTAAATCATTCTCACCATTTGATATCATTGTCTATTTCCCACTTTCTGCTATTCTAGATCTGTCTGTGCTATTCAGTATGGTATCCACTAGCCACATGTGGCTATTGAGCACTTAAAATGTGTCTAGTCTGGATTGAGATGTAATTTAAGTATAAAATACTCACCAGCTTTCCAAGACTTAGCATAAGAAATAATAAATGTAAGTGTTTAAATAGATAATTAATAAGAACCTGCTGAATAAAAAATAAATTAAATAAAATTCAAAAATTCAAAAAAAAAATAAATGCAAGTGTTTATATTGATTATTGATGCTGAAATTATATTTGAATATATTGGTTAAATAAAATAAATTATTTAAATTAGCTTCCCATTTCTTTTTACTTCTTTTAATATGGTTCCCAGAAAATGTTTAATTACATATGTGGTTTATATTATATTTATACTGGACAGGGCTGGTCTAGATAACAATTCAGTGAACAACTGCCTACATATAGATTTCTGCTTCTGTTGAATTATTTCCCCAATCTACATGCCAGTGAGGGAGCTTACTAGAACAAAACACATATTTTTTTTTTATTGAAGTATAGTTGATTTACAATGTTGTGTTAATTACTGCTGTGCAGCAAAGTGATTCAGTTATACATATATATATATATATATATATATATATATACATTCTTTTTATATATATATGCTTTTCCATTATGGTTTATCATAGTTTATTGAATATAGTTCCCTGTGCTATAGAGTAGGACCTTGTTGTTTATCCATTCTATATAAAACAGCTAACATTTGTCAACCCCAAACTCCCAGTGCAGCCCTCTCCCTTCCCACCCCCCCCCCACCCCCACCCCTTGGCAACCACGAGTCTGTTCACTATGTCTATGAGTCTGTTTCTGTTTTGTGGATAGGTTCATTTGTGTCATATTTTAGATTCCACATATAAGTGATATCATATGGTATTTGTCTTTTTCTTTCCACCCTTAGTATGATAATCTCTAGTTGCATCCATGCTGCTGCAAATGGCATTATTTCATTCTTTTTTATGGCTATTATTCCACTGTATATATGTACCATATCTTCTTTATCCATTCATCTGTCAATGGACATTTAGGTTGTTTCCATATCAAAACATGCATTTTTATGGCTCTTGCTACCTATCACTATATTGCTTTTCAAAAGAGTTGTACCAGTTTATAAAGAAACCAGCACTGGGTCTCTCAAGAACTTTACTGGCACAGAATATTCAAAAAAGTAAAAATACTTTTAAGTATTTTTATTTTTGTTAATTTCCTAAGCGTAACATGGATGTAAGAACCAAACTGTCTGGATTTAAATCTCAGCTATACCCTAACTAGTTGTCTGATTGGAGCAAGTTACTGAACCTCACTTGGCCTCAGTTTCCTAATCTATGAAATGGAAATAGCACCATCTCCTAAGGAGGTTTTTGGGATTAAATGAATTTATATATATTAAGCACTTAGTAAATGTGAAGAATTATAAAATATTAAATGTTATTATGATGATAAATATTATTTTAATCTATAATTCTTTGATTATTACTCAGGAAAAATGTTTCTCAGGCTAAGTGTTTAATAAGTTTTCTCTTCATGTCCTTAGGTCACTGATCTATTGAGATCTTGGGTTTTATTTTTCTTTTAAAATTTGAATTATTTCTTCATATACATATATCATGTAGTTGAATACTTAATCACCTTTAAACAATTATTTTCTCAGTTTGTTGTCTACCTTTTAATTTTATGTCATTGTTTTACATTTTAAATGTTCTGCACTCAAATAGTTCATCATTTTTTTTTAACGTAATTCTTCCTTTACTTCAAAGCTATGAAAGTTATCCCTCAGCGAGTGATACCTATGTCTTCTGTTTCTGTTGGCTCTTCTATAATTTGCAGCTGGTTAATTTGTTTAGCAGAGGTTGGATGTTGCTAAAGTTTTAGACTTTGACATGCAGAGGATGAAACAGAAACTCTTCCATTTGGGTGCCTGCAGACATTAGATGCCTTCCCGGGGATGTTACAGTGACTTCATTTGAAACAGTGGGGCTCTATGAAAACAGAATTGTTCACTTCTACTATAAGCAAATCGAATGGATCTGGTCTAAGTCCTTGCTGCATGCAAAAGTGCCTACAGGTAAAACCAAGCAGTGCTGGGTTCAAATCCTCACTACTTACTAGCTGTGTGGTTGGAGGAAAGCACTTAACCACCTGGGAGCCTCATTTTGTTTTACTGGAGATTAAATGCATATGAAAATGCCTAGCACAGAGCCGCCAAAAATCAAAGTCAACCTTTAAATTCTTTATTTTAATGCAATATTCAAGATTATCTCATTTTCTTAGTGAGTCAGAAAAGGGAGTGGTTCTATATTAAATTTTTCCTTGTTAATCACATTTGGCTGGATGTACCAGAAATTAGCTACCCCACGAAAGATGCCTAGAATATGCCTGCTGTCTGTTCAAGGCAAAACAGTAGCTTTCGTCCTGTTCCACTCCTTATATTAGGCCTTAAAACAAACCTATGAGGTAAACAGAGCATTAACTCCTCTCTTCTCTTGGAAGAGAAAACTGGGGCCCAGGAAGGTTCAGTGACTTGCCCAGTGTCATACAGAAGTGCCTCCAACAAAACACAAACAGTCTCCTAGTCCCATGTACTTTCCAACTGCAAGTTGCTCCCTCTAGGTGTACAACTGATTGAACTGGATAACCTCTGATCCCTTCCAAACCAGTTAACATAGTTATTAAGTTCTCTGGCTCTGGATTCCAAGAGACCTGGCGGGGTGCAAACTCCAACTCCACTACTTTCAAGCTGTGTGACCTTGTACTGGTCAATTAGCCTCTCTCAACCTCAATTTTCTCATCTACAGTGTGGAGCTAATAATTTTACCAAACTTATCAGGTTTCAGGGAAGACGAAAAGAAATGATGCAAGTAAAGCACTTAGCACAGCACCTGGCCGGTAGTAAGTGCTCAAAGCTAGTTAGCTGAAAATGAAAAAAACTAAACTGTCTAGGAATAGTTGGGTTTAGAGGTCTGAACTCAAATTTAAATTAGGGCATCCAAGTGGTTGATCCATTAACTAATGCATACTATCATGGAGGCTTTTGGAGGTTTTCCAGTGCTGCGTCTTTTGGTCCTATTTGGCATTTCAGGCATACAGAGCCATCCATGTCAACTCTTTGGGCAGGTGCCATGTTCCTTGCCTGTCCCAGCTGGAAACAGCATAATTGGGTACAACATGAGAGATGATGGTAACTTCCAAGAGATGTGCAGTGATTAGTGTTAGTTTATCAACTGCTGGCACTCCTGAGGGGCAGACACAAGACACTAGAACTTAACTGTATTGTACTGTTTAACTCTACATTTAGCAATATTGCAATGGAAATATTCTGATTCTCTCTAGCTGCTCCCAGGGCTGCTTTTGCCTCTCTGGCTTCTGTGTACCCAAAGTGCCTTTCTCATTGAACCTCTCACATTGGGCCAGATGTGGCTGGCCTCCTGGGGACACCACTACTCTCACCAACCACCTAGAGCCCAGACTTCACACTGCCTCGCTAAAAAAGCCGACTCCAAGCAGCAAAGAGAGTGCAGAGGACTCCACTGGGGACCTCTTAGGAAGGTCAGGAGAGCGCTGTATCACACACCATAAAGAAAAGTAGATCAAAAGTTCAGCTTTGAAAACTCACTTTCCTTGCCAAAGCCCTCTGCCCAGGTATTGACAGTCTGATCTCCTCTCTTTCTCTCCCACAGACCCATTCCTTGTGGTGTTGTCAGCAGTTTGGCTCTAGCCACTGCCTTGACTATCCCACAAAAACTTGAGAGCTAGCTGGTCCCAACACCCCTAAAAAAGCATTTCAACCACCACATCTATTCTCCCGCCAATAATGCCTCTGGCATCAAAGCCCCATCCTTGAGCATCTCATCAAAAATTTTACCCAACAAATCTAGAGCCCTTCTGCAGGTGTGTGTGCAGATTCCACCAAGAAAATAGTATCATCTCAGTAATGACTCTCTTGATCCTCAGGTGACTTTAAGTTTGCTTGACTGTGAGCTCTGTAATAATAGCTGACATTTATCCCGTGCTCACTCTGCCAGGCACTAGTCTAAGTGCTCCACAAGGACTTTTTCATTCATTCTCGTGACAAAACTTTATGATTAAGGATCATCATTGCCCTGGTTTTACAGATGAAAACCCAAGGTATGGAAAGTTAAGTAGCTTGCTTGCGATCACACAGAAAGTGGCATGCCTGGCATTCCAACACAGTTGTCTCCAAAGCCCACAGTCTGAAGCAATAGGCCACAAGGGCAAAGACTGGGTGGTTCTCAGGGCCCAGTTCCCAGCCCTTTGCACAAAGAAGCCTCCCACAATAGAGGGGTGTCGACTATTTGCTAAGGAACCAGATTTGGTCGGTCTTATTTCCTGTCTTCTATTTTGGAACACCTGTTCCCCTCCCTTCCATTTCATCATTCAATTCAACTCAAAAAAAAAAAAAAATCACATATGGAGCTGTGTATCATGTGCTGGGCACTGTGCCTGGCGGTGAAGAAACAAGGAAATATAAGGCAGAGTCCATGTCCTTTTGTGTCAATGTTGCTACAGGTAAGAAAGACACAGTATCCAATAACGTATATCACAACATTGAAAATGCCACATGGGAGACATTAGAATACAGAGGTGACCCTGCAGGTGAGGGCATTCCCTCTGGAAGGAGAGGCAGGGAATGGTGCCTGGAAGAAATGGTAACTGGGCTGGATGTTAAGCAAATGGGGATGGAAGAGAAAATAACTCTCAGCTACAAAGTCACAGCATTGTGTCCCAGCTCCATCCCACTGTGTAATAAAGATTGAGTGGAAGAAGGAGAGCTGTCAGAGGTGGAGCTCAGGAGAGGCTGGCTTGGAGCAGCCTTGATACCCAGCTAACAGCCTGACACACCCCCTGAGGGAGACCGGGAGTCAGAGAGGCACCTGGGCAGAGGGGGGCTGGGGTCCTCCTCTCTGCCTGGGCCGAGCACGCTGAGGACACCATGGAGAATGGGCGGGAAAGTGTCTGCACCATAGCCCACAGACCCGTGAGAAGGCTCGTGGAATGGTCCACAAGAGGAAGAGACAATGGTCTGGATTTGGGAGGAAAAGCAAGTGTTTGAGGGTTTCTTAATGAGATGTGGAAGTTTTGACATCATAGATTCCACTCTTTTAGTTTTGGTGATAGCACTGTTGTTTAACCACATCGATAGAGTTTTTCTTGGTTAATTCTCTAAATTCTCATGACTTGAGGTAAGATTCCTTGATTTATCAAAGTGAGGAATCCACTTTATTCTCTGGATATATTTCCTAAAGTCCAATCAGGGTAAGAAGCCACCATTGCCCATCAGCTATTTCTTTTCATCTATCTTTTTCTGATCTCATTCTCAGAAAGACAGAGTTCAGGATCTCTGATCTCAGATTCACAATTTCTTGCTGAGATTTTAGAAAATTGGGAGCTTGAAAAAGTGTGGCACAGGGAAGTAATTTTCCAGCAGGACTGTCTTCATTGGTCCATGTTCTCTGTCCAGCTAATTACCTTCCACAAAAGCCAGGAATGAGTTGAACTGACCCATGGGAAGCCTCAGTGATGTGTGGGCCCTGGGAAGGGTTGGCATCACTGTTTTTTCAAGTTCTGATCTATAAAAGCACACAGATGGGAGAGTAGGCAATTGTGTCTGCCAATCCCTTGCAACCCAGGTATTGGTTGACCCTCAATAAATGCTTGCCTGATGAATGAATGAATGAATGAAATGGAGAACAGGAGTGAGACAGATTGTATGTGGTCAAATAAACTTGAACTTGCTTGAATTGTGTACCTTCAACCTTATAGAAACTGAGGGAGCTAAGACAGTTCATCATCCAGTCTTCTCAGAGAGGTCCAGGTATTGGAACCACAGGCTATAGCCCAGAATCTGGAACCTGGTAATGAGAATGTAACCCCCTGAAACTGAAGCTATTAAGATTCAACATTTATAGATCAAGACCAGCAAAGCAGCCTCCCGAGTGGAGTCTTCTTTCTGCCTCCAGTCTATCCCTAGTACAATCTGTTGGAGTTGCTGTTCTAAAACAGAAATCAGATGGAAACTCTGCCCTGTGGGAAACAACTCCCCCTCACCTATCCAATAAAGGGGGATTAATGTTCACGAGAGCCTACAGTATGCTGTGAGTGTGCTAGGAATTTATACTTCACCTTGTTTCATCCTATCAACAGCCCTCTGGGGCAGGCGTTATGTCCCCATCTTATAAACATGGATGCTGAGACTCAGAGAGGTAAAGTAATTTGTCCTCAGTCATATAGCCAACAAGTAATGGAACTCAGAGTCAATTCACTCCAAACCCCAGGACATTTCTCCTCATACTGCACTGCCAGAAATCCTTTCCATTATACCACGCTGTCCAGAAGCCTTTGTAGGGCTGTAGGCTCTTTATGAGCTGACTCCATCCCACATTTCCAGCCTTATCTCCCTCACTCCATGCCCTCTCTCCCTGAGCTCCTGCCACAATCATCCATGAGGTATTTCAGGAGTGGTCACGTGCTCCCAGGTCACAGACTTTTTGCAGTGCTGTTGTCCTCTGGTCTGTATACCTTCCCCCTTTCTCCACCAGACAAACTCCTATTCATCCTTCAAGATCCAGCTCAAATATCCCCTCCCTATGAAACTTTCTCTGATCATTCTCCCCCACCTAGGCAGTTGGTGGCCCCCTGCCCAGAGCTCCCATTGCCCTTGGTACCTACCTCCATCACTGCAAGCAGCTCTCAGTCTCTTCCTGTCTGACATCCCATTAGCCACGACTCCATGTTTAAGAATCCATTGCAGGCAGATTCTGTGTGCTGCCAGCCCTCCAGCCAGGCAGATGCCACCCGCTCTCTGTAGAAAGCACTCGCACAGCATTCCCTACAGTGAAATCAGGCAGTTGTTCAAAAACAAAATCCTTCCCGGGTAGAATTAACCATCCCGTGAGCTGTGGTTTTATTCACAGTGCAGTATGTGAGTATGTGGTGCTTTTCCCATTTTGCACAAGGCATTACGTTCCTCTTTTTTTATTATGACTATGAAATATATGGGCTATGAAACCTTGACATTAAATTAGCCTCACACTGTCCCTTCTCTTCCCACTCCTGTTCTATGAATAGTAGACTGTGCTGAGAGCAGGACAAATGAATCAAACGTGACACCATTTTACTGGAGAGGCTAAAGCTCAAGATTATGGAATAGCTGGCTGAGGGGTTGTGATCTGCACATAAGCCGCTGCATCATTCATTTTCTGCTGATCTTGTTCTTTTGGCTAGAATAGTACATTGCCATCTGTGCACCTGATTGTGCATTCTGGTCATGAAGATAACAACTATGATTACTAATACAATAATAAATAGCTATCATTGATTGCTTACTATGTTCCAGGAAATTTTATATGCTTTGTCATGCTCCCTTCAGCGCACACTTGCAAATGTAATGGCTTTGTAGTTAAAAACAGGTTCTGGAGTCAGACAAATGTGGATTTAAATCCTAACTCTCCTCTTCCTCTCTGTGTGACCCTGAGCAAGTCATTCAACCTCTCTAAGCCATAAAATCCTCATGTGTATAAAATAAGAGTAATAAATATGCCTGTCCTTGAGTTGCTGTGAGAACTACATTCATCACTGTTTGGAAGAACTGGTAACTATTTATCATCTCTACTGCCCCTATTATGCAGGATGAAGAAACTGTGGCGCAGAGAGGTTAAGTAGCATGCCAGTTGTTACACAGCTATTAAGTGGTAAGGCTGGGATTTGAGCCCAGATCTGATTCTTTCCAATGCAGCATAGCAACACTGCACAGTGGTTAAGAGTACAGCTAGCTGCCTGGGTTCAAATTCTGGCTCTGCTGCTTGCTAAGCTTTGTGATCTTAAGCAAATCACTTACCCTTTTCTCTGTGACTCAGTCTCTCTGTTTGTAAAATAAGTGTGATGGGTTTGTTGTGACAATTAAATATGTTGGTATATGTACAGCTCTTAGGAGAGTGCCTGAAATACAGTAAATGCTGTAAGTGTTTGCTATTACAATGACTTTCTTAAATTTCCAACATTGGGTCCGGTTGGACTCCCATTGCAATAGTTAGGGGGAGCGATGGTGGAAATTTGGGCAGTTGCTCTGGACAGTTCAGTTCTTTTTGCTGCTCTAAGATATTTCTCAGGCCCTTAAATCTCCTCTAGTGTAAATATTCCCAGGTTCTTCAGCTGCTCCTAGTGACACTGTTGTAAAAACTGTCCCTACCACTAACCACGCTCTGGTTGCTTCATCCTCTAGAGCATCCTCCAGACCAGGTAGCAGTCCTCTGTCAATTAGAGGACTGATACCTGGTTTGGATAATTCTTTGTTGTGAGGGGGCAGGGGAAGGAGCCGTCCTGTGCAGTGTAGGATGTTTAGCAGAATCCCTGGATTCTACCCACTAGATGTCAGTAGAATTCCCTCCCAGTGTGACAACCAAAAATGTCTCCAGACTTGGCCAGATGTCCCCTGAAGGTCAAAATCACCCCCAGTTGTGAACTGCTGGTGTAGAGCTTGGCCCCCAAATTGACAAAATTCTCAGGATATAATCTGGAGCTGGGTATGCAACACTGACCATCTTTTAAGGCAGCTGCAGATTACTTTAGCTCCTTTGACTGTTAAGCAGCTCTGTTCTGTCAGTGAACTTGCTGACTGCTAAGACCCCTAAGTCTTTTTCACGGTACTGCTCCCTGTGCAGATGGATTTTTGGCCCAAAGTGCATCTCTTCCTCAGAAATGTGTTAGAGACTGCTCATTGGTCCAGCCTGTATATGATTATCAGGGTAATGCTCTCTAAAAACCACCTTCCCCCAGTCCCAGAAGTGGCCACCCTCTTCTATTCTTCCAACCCCACTCATCTGCAAGGCCTGTTCCAAATGCCACAGCCCTAGAAAGTACCCCAGATCCTTCATTAAAACTCTTCTTTCCCAGCTCGGTCTCCACTGTGCTTTGTTTGCATCCTATGGGCTGTTTCTCCCAGAAGACTGTTAGCTGTTTGAGAGCAAGGGCTTACTCAGGGAAATCCTACAGTTCCATTCATCTGCTTAGTGCAAAATCTGTCCCAGTGAATGTTCTTTGAATGGAGTTATGTCCTGACCAGCTCATACACCCTTCAACCTCTCCTTGTGTTCTAACACATCAACACTCAACAATGCTCCCTGGCATTGAATGCCCTCCACACACTGTATCCACTTACCCACCCAACCAGCCTCCAGATATATCCACCAATTTAGTCAGCTCACTGCTGCTACCTGGGAACAAGTCTGCCTTAGAGTCCACAAATAGCTGCTTTCCTAACCTGAAACACCTACCTCAGTCTTAACTCCTAGTCATCTTCTCAGGCATAGCTCATCTCATATTTAGCTGCTTTAGACCCATTTTGGAATGAGACAGGAAATAAAATGCAAACCCTGTTTTCACAGCTGAGCCTTTCCTTTGTGTGAGTACTGGGGTTTTCTATAGGTTAGGATTGCTATAGGTTAACCAATGAGACAGGCATGGGTTCAAATCACAAGTCTGCAGATTTTATAACACTGTGACTTCAGGGAAATTACTTCACCTTCCTACCTCAGTTTCCCCACCTGTAGATGAGGCATTTACTTACATGTAAGTGCCTGTAGCACAAGGTAGATGAGAAGAGTGAGATAATGCATGTAAAGCATTCAGCCCAGACCCCAGCACGTGATAAACACTCCAGAAGCATCAGCTGTTATCAGGTCTTCCCTGACCAGTCCACTGCCTACTGACCTCCCTTCTAGATTCCTCTGGTCCATAGACTATGTGCCACCTGATTTATCCCTCCATTATATACTGTCATATTATTCACTTGCATGGGTTTAAGACTTGGTTGTGTCTCTCCAAATAGACTGTTTAAATACTCTGATGTTAGCAACTCACTCATTGGACAAATATCTGTGGTGTACTCACTGTGAGCATTGGGCTAGGCCCTGTGGATGGAAAGCACACAGATATATATCCGAGTTGGACCCTGACCTCTAGGAATTTATGATTTAGTGAGGAAGATAAGATGTGTACAATAAAGAGTTATAACCACGTAGAGAATAACTAGTGTCATTGGAAAGGTGTAAGAGTCCAAATACAAGAAGAATCCCTGATGCCTGGGATGATCAGGAAAGAGTCAGGAAATCTGGAATATACAGACATGGATGATGGTGAGAGAATCCTTCATG
Organism: Balaenoptera ricei; assembly: GCF_028023285.1. Lineage (NCBI taxonomy): Eukaryota > Metazoa > Chordata > Mammalia > Artiodactyla > Balaenopteridae > Balaenoptera > Balaenoptera ricei. Next base: position 70,654,546 of record NC_082646.1, read on the forward strand.
AGAAGATGGAACAAGTTAGGCAAAAACTTGGAGATGGGAAGGCAAGAAGCTTACATGGGAAACTGAGTAGTTCTCTGTGACTTTAGCATGGGGTATGTGAAAGGCAGCAGTGAGAGATAAGGCTGGGAGACAAGAGGGGCCTTGAATATAAGACTGAAGAAGTTGGGCATCCCTAGTACCGCAGTGGTTAAGAATCCACCTGCCAATGCAGGGGACACGGGTTCGAGCCCTGTTCCAGGAAGATCCCACACGCCGTGGAGCAATGAAACCTGTGTGCCACAACTACTGAGCCTGCGCTCTAGAGCCCACGAGCTACAACTACTGAGCCCGCGTGCCACAACTACTGAAGTCCGGTGCCTAGAGCCCGTGCTCCACAACAAGAGAAGCCACTGCAATGAGAAGCCCGCGCACTGCAACGAAGAGTAGCCCCCGCTCACTGCAACTAGAGAAAGCCTGTGAGCAGCAACGAAGACCCAACGCAGCCAAAAGTAAATAAATAAATAAAAAGACTGAAGTAGTTGTACTTCATTTCTATGGGGTGGGGAGCCACTGAAGGCTTGACCAAGGGAAAGCCTTGCTCTGGAAGGAGGCAGGAAGATCATTTATGAGATCCCAACAACAATCCCGGTATGAGATGGAGGGGGTTAGCTTAGGGCAGTGGTTATAAAGGTGGGAGAGAGGGATGGATGTGGGCAAGACCCTGTGATATGGAGAGGATGTGGATTACTATGTGGTCTTCACTTTGCCCCCTAAAGTCTATTCTTCTCACAGCAGCCAGAGGGACCCTTTGGTCTTTGTATATCAGATCATGTCACTTTTCTGATCAAAACCTTCCAAAGGCTTCTCATCACACTTAGTACTAAATTCCAAACCCCTTTCCATTCTTTACAGCACAGTCTGTATGTGCCGCTTCTCTGGCTTCATCTCTTTACTTTCAACCTGTCACTTGATGCGTTCCAGCCACTGATCTTTTTGTTACTCCTCAAGCATGCTCCCACCCCTGGACCTTGCATTTGCTATTCCCTCTGCCTGGTACATGGCTTGTTCCTTCATCTCATTCTGGCCTCTGCTCAAATCTACTTCCTCAAAGAGACCTCCTCTGATGAAAATAAGCAGCATCTCCACCCCTCACTTTCTATCTGCTTTATTTTTATTGATAGCATTTACTAACTGACATTATAATACATGTTGATGTGTATATTGTTTTTTAAAAAATATTTATGTATTTATTTGTCTGCGCTGGGTCTTAGTTGTGGCACGCAGGATCTTTAGTTGCAACATGTGGGATCTTTAGTTGTGGCATGCGGGCTCCTAGTTGTGGCATGCGGGATCTAGTTCCCTGACCGGGGATCGAAGCCGGGCCCCCTGCATTGGGAGCGCAGAGCCTTAACTACTTTACCACCAGGAAAGTCCCAATGTGTTTATTGTTGGGTGTCTCCACAGAATGCAAGTTCCATCAGTTTGGGTCCCTGCTGTATCCTCAACATAAATGAATGAGTGAAAAAAAGGGGGAAGTCAAGAAGACACCAGCATTTCCAACCTGGGTTAATGGGAGGCCAGTGGAGCAATTGACCAAGATGGGAAATACAGGAGAAGGAAGGATTTTGAAAAGAAAAATGAGGTTAATTTCTAACATTTAATCTGCAGTATCAGAAAGAGACCCCAGTATATAATCTTAGATGGTAGCTGGGAAAAGGACTGGAATTCAGGAGGGTATTAGGATTTAGGAATCAACCGCAGAGAAGTGATTACTCAGCCATAAGATTGAATGGGCCAAGAGCAGAGCAGAGCACCAAACCCATCTGTGAGGCACACCCAAAATCAGGAAACAGGCAGGGGAAGAGAGGTTTTCAGTAGCTGCCCATTGTTCTTGGGAGTAAATCCCAAACCTTCTCCATGCCTCACAAGACCCTGCATGATCTTTGTTCAGGGCTCCTACCTCATCTCCCCACCACCTTCAGCTATACTGGCCTGCTTTCAGTTTCTTGAATTTGCCAAGCACCTTCTCGCCTCAGAGCCTTCACAGCTTTCCTTCTTTTTCCTGGAAGCCACCCCTCCAAACTCTCCACTCCTCACCCAGCTAACACTTATTCATCCTGCAGATCTCAGCTTAAATATCACTTCCTCAAATTGTCCTTCCTTGGCTTCCCCTCTGTCAGTCTTCCTCCCTGTTATATGCTTTTGTAACATTCTTGCAAATAGGTGAACACCCACACCCACCCACACACACACACACACACACACACACACACACACACACAGGGATGCAACAGGTAACTGAGACAGAGAAAACAGATGACTGTTTGTCTGATGTCTGCCCTCTTAGACCATACACTTCAGGGGCCAGTGGACCAGTGACGATGCCTGTATAATTCACCACTGTGTCCCCAGCACCTAGCACAGTTGTGGTTCATAATAGATGCACAATTTAAAAAATGCTGAATGAATGAACTGAAAGAGTAGAAAGAGAGGTAGGAGGAGAACCAAACTCGTACAATGACTTATAGTCAAGGCAGATTTCTCAAGCAGAAGCAGGGCGTTGGCACGGTCCAGTGCTGCAGATGAGTATGGCAGGCTGAAGATCAAGGAAAACCAAGAATCCAAGGGCCTAGATTATCATGGCTTTAGGAACCCTATTTAAGTACAGTGATGAGGGAGGGAGGCGAGGTGTTGAGGCCTGACAGCAAAGGATGAAGGAGAGTGTGGGTGGGAGAGAAACAGAATCGGCTAGTGTAGACTACTCTCTCAAGAGATAAAATTAAGAAGGGAGGGAGAACGGAGGCTGGAATTGTTAGCAGAATCACAGAAAGGAATTTGGGGGTAAAGGAGAACTTCACATTTTTATGTCAACAGAAAATATTTAGTCAAAGGGAAAGACAAAATATTTAAAAACAAGTAGGAGATAACTGATGGGGCAAAGTACCTGAAGAGAAAGGGAATGGGATTGGGGACTCAGGTGGAGAAGCTGGATGTGGGAGTGGGGGGAGAAGACTCAGAAAGTCTGGGCAGATGCCACATGCTTCATGTGCATCAGGCCATGCCAGCCTCTCTACAAATCCCTTTGAGGCAGATACTATGTTCACACCCACCAAGGTGCAAGGAAAGTAAGACCTGAAACATTAAATAGATTATTCCAGGACACAAAACTACTTGATAACTGAGCTGGAATTCAAGCCCAAGGTTGTCAGTTTTCAAAGCTCATATTTTCCCATTATTCTTCATAAGCATCCTAAAAGATGAAGGGGAAGAGAAAGATTTTTCCCTCTGAGATGGGAAAGAAGGGAACGTGGAGGAGTGCAGGGAGGTGGTGAGAGCTCCAGTGAGATGGCCTCCACAGTCAAGGAGGAGACACAGACATCTTTGGGAAGTGGAGCTCAGCTCTAGGAGATGGGAAGGTTTAGAAGACATGCTAGCAAGTGGAAGAGGAAGCGAGGTGCAGGTGATGGGAGGCTGACCAAGCAGCAGAGAGGATCCTTCTGAAGCTGCACCAGAGGAATTTGGAATGGATCCAAACAACTTGCTTCTCTGAACTTCCCCAGCAACATGGAGGAGTGGAGACAATAGAAGGGGTTTGGTCAGGCCCAGAAGTTGGCAAGGAGGGTGAACGGGGAGGCTGCAGCAGAAAGACAAGAGAGCCAGACAAAGAGCAGCATCTTTGCAATGACTGAATCTGGGGTCAGGACTGGGCTGATGTTACAGACATTAGGAGAGGAAGGATTTTTGATTGTGAAAATGGAGGGTTTGAAGCCAGCACAGTGGAAAGATCATCAATATGAGGGTGGGAATCTTTAAGGGAGGCAATGGGAGCTGGAGAGGGGAAGACCATGAGCCTGGTGGGGAAATTCTTGAAGAAGGAGTGGGACCTGCCCAGAAGTCAGTAAGTCTTGGCACGAGGGAATGCTAAATGGATGGAGTGGACTCCAGAAGAGGGAAGTCCATTGAAGGACAATGATAGGACTCTGGCCTATGAGCTGGCGAGGAAGTCATATGCTTATCGCTTCCCCAAGAAGAAAGAGCACAGAGAGGTGGAGCATGAGTGGCCCCAGGGGAGAACTCTGTGAAGGGAGCAGGGTCTTGACAAGGCAGTCCAGTTCCCTTGAGACAGTGGTAGTAATGCTTGAGGAGATCACTGACCACCCAGGGAAGCTCATTCCCAGGCAAAAGCAGAATCTCTTTGGGCTTAGAAGGAAGGTCAAGACTGAATTCGTTAAGGAGTGAGATAGCGAAGGAAGCGATAGGAATAACAGTATCTGAGGTTGTGCTCTGGATGCTGAGTTTAAGTAACAGGGATTAATTCACTCTAAAAACAATTGTTGAGGACCTATGTGCTCGAGTCAGAATACAGATAAGATGCAGTTCTCACCCTAGAGGAGCACCATTTAACAGAGAAAACAGATTCATAGTTTCATGGTTAGGATGCAGTCAGATAGCTCAGGTTCAGATCACAGCTTTGCCATTTGCCACTTGAAGTAGACAAGTTATTCGAACTCTCTAAACCTCAATTTTCTCATCATTAAATGGAGATAACAATAGGACCCACCTCATTGCCTTGGTATGAAGACTAAACAAGATAATAACATGAAATGAACTTAACAGTTCTCATCAATGCTAGTCATTTATATTAATTAGAATAAAAAGGAGAACTGCTGAGATATAGGTATGACCAGAGTACTTTTATTACCAGAAGAAATCAGGAAAATACTTGATTATTTCGGGGTGAGGAAGTTCTTCAAAGCAAAACATAAAACTCAAAAGCCATAAAGCAGATGATGTTCATATTTACTGACATAAAAATGTGAAGCTTAAAAAAAAGTGCACCTTCTAAATGACAAGACTTTATAAAGTTAAAACTAAAAATTTGAAAAAATGTTTAACCTCTTTAACAAACAAAAGTTAACATGCATACTCTTTTTAAAACCATGTCAGTAGTCAAATTCATAGAAAGAAAAGATAATGGTGGTTGCCAGGGACTGGTGAGAGGGGGGATGGAGAGTTATTGTTTAATGGGTACAGAGTTTCAGTTTTGCAAGATGAAAAGGGTTTTGAAGATGGATGGTGGTGATGGTGCACAACAATGTGAATGTACTTAATGCCACTGAACTGCACACTTAAAAAATGGTTAAGATGGCAAATTTTATGTTATGTGTATTTTACCGCAATTTTTTAAAAAGCCATTACAAATGAGTAAAAAATGAAATTGAACACTTATATAGGAAAATGAGCGATGGATGTGAATAATCATTTTCAGACAAAGGACACAGGTGATGATTAAATATGAAAAACTATTCAACTTCAACAACAATTGAAGACAGGGAAGTTTTTGACCAATGAGATAACAAAGAAGAAACACAGTGATAATATCCAGTCATGGCTGTGAAGATTCAGACATTCTTACCAGCCGTGGATGGGAGTGTATCTGGGCACTGCCTTTTTAGAAGACAGTCAGGCTGTAGCTGTCAAAATACAAAATGGGATGCCATTTGGTGCAATAACAGAGAAATAGCCACTCGAATGTATAAAGGGATTTATCTCAGTATTGCTTGTAATTTAGAAGAATAGGCGCTACCTAAATAGCTATCAAGAAACTGATTTTTTATATGATGGTACAATCACACAATGGACCAATAAAATATCCACTGAAAGATCAAGGTTGTTATCTTCTAATGTGAAAAGAAAAATGAGAGATAGTAATTGAAAAATGTCACTCCATAGTATTATTGTATGATCCGGTTTTTTTACTTTCCTTTCTTTATTTTTTAAAAAAAGAGTTAATGTATGTTTGTAAATGCAGAGAAAAGAACTCAGTGATACCAATGGCCACCTGGGAATGGGAAGGGAGGATTTTGCTTTTGACTTTATGCACCTCTCTGATGCTTGCTTGAGTTTTCTAGGAGCATTTTCTAATTTTGTAGTAAAAGAAACAAACATGTGAAAACGTGGAAGAAGTCAAAGTGTTTTAGGATCCCAGAAACAGGAGTAACTAACAGCCTGGGGAAAGTGTCACAATGGAGGTGAGGTATGACAAGGTGCTTCGACGTGAACAGGAATGTGTTAAGAGGAGAAGGTGATGAAAGACACCCCCAGGATGAGGGAGTGGGCGCCTGGGAGACAAGGGGGAGTGAGGCCAGGGAACTGACCAGGCAAGACAAGTCACTGAATTGATGAAATCAACTCCCCCAAATTACAAGCAGAATGTTGGCTTAAAAGACTGCAGTTGGCCCTCTGTATCCACAGGTTCCGCTTCCCTGGATTCAACCAACCGCGGATCGTGTACTATCCCGGGTTGGTTGAATTCCCGGATGCGGAACTGGGGATACGGAAAGCAATTATAGGACGTGAGCATCCAGAGGATTTTGGTATACATAGCGGGTCCTGAAACCAATTCCCTGAGGATACCAAGGGTCAACTGCGGCTTCATTCACCCAAAAGTATTTATTGAGCACATGCTATGTGTTTTGGACACAATAATAAAGAAAACCCACAGGAATCCTCTTTCTTTCTAGTTGCTTTCAGTCTAATGGGAGAGGAAGACATCAAATACATTTAACTAAAATAATAAAATAAAATAGTTGGCAAGGGCTTCAAAGAAAATACCGACCGTGCTAAAATGGAGACTATGAGGAGGCTGGGTCTAGGCAGACCCTTCCAAGGCAGTTATGTTTAAGCTGAATCCTGGAGGATGAGGGCACTCGATTAATAAAGGGGTTGGGGGAGGGGCCGAGGCTTTTTAGGCAGAGAGAACAGCATGTACAACACTGAGCAGAGAAAAGGCTTGTTTAAGAATGGAAGACAAGTTAATTTCCAAAATAACACCATGCACCTAGCTCCGCTGAACACCTGGAAACACCTGTGAACTTATCAGCTTTTTAAAATTTTTATTATATGCTGAATTTTGTACTGTAAGCTTTATTCATGTATCATTAGGAATTTCTATCTTTGTGGTGCGTTTGTGTGTGTGGGAGAGAGAGGGAGAGAGAGGTTTGGAGTATAATATAGGTGTGCTATCTGTCTCTATCTTAAACAATTAAACACAGAAATCAGTGCACCCTGAAACCATTACCCTTTGAAACCGAATACCATAAGTTTCATGGTACAAGCTGATTGTTACTGAAAGTCAGATTGAAATTGCAAAAAGTGACAAGGAAGGAGATCATGGAGCTGGGGTACAGCATTTTAAAACTCCTGGCCATTATCTGAATAGCAAAGAGTATAATAACTGATATGCAAAACTCTCCTTCATCCAATGAAACATTGTTGATTTTTTCAAGAGCCAAAGATGCAGCAAACAGTGCCTGCCCTCAGGGAGCTCACAGACAAGTGGGGAAGGCTGACACATGGGACAACCCCACGCAGGTAGTAACTGTTAGAAGAGAGCCTACCTATAATACAACAGAAACACACATCCAGGAGCAATGCACTCAGCGAGGGGTGGGAATAGGAGCCCTCCTGCAACAAGAGGTGATGTTGGGGGGGCTGGGTAGGAGAGAGTCAGTAGAGGGGTGGCCTTCCACGTAGAAGCAGCAGCGTGAATAAAGAAAGCAGAGCTGAGAGTACACAGTGTTTTCAGGAAATAACTAGCAGGCATTTGTGGTGAGAAGGTCAGGGAGTGGCTGGTGATGAAGCTGAAAGTTAGGCAGAGAGTCAAGGAATGAAAGGCCTTGAATGGCCTATGAAAAACTTTAGAATTTCTCCTGGGAGGGGGGGTCCCCTCAAAGGTCTTTAGGAGGAGGGAGGTGATCAGAGCAGTGTTTAGGAATCACTCTAACGGCTGTGTGGAGGAGACACCCCCCCCTCACCCCAGCCTGGCCTCTGTACCCCAGCGGTCTTAATGGGGGATGGAGGAAAATATCAGCCGGTTCTAGCTCTTCCTCCAGTAGGGTGGACTCTGCACACCCACCAGCCATTTTCTCTAGGGATGACGGGAACCAGGGGGGCGGGGCAGTGTCCTCATGAAGCCCCGTGCACACCACTGCTCTCCTACCCCCACCCCCCCCTCAAGAGATGCCCGTAGTCCCTTCACAGGCTCAGACAGAGCTAAAACCTGGCTTCAGACTCCTTCCTAGAGGGAGCAAAGAGGAAGCTTATCCTTTATGTGCCCAGGAGACAGTCCAGCTTGATGCTGGGTTATTTCCTAAGCTGAGCTTTTTCGATGACTTTATATTTCAATTTGGGATAAGCCTTTGTCATTTAGGAGTTATTTTTCTGGCTGCAGATCAACCATGGCAAATATGGACACCGGGAACAGGCCCAGAGTCCCAAAATGATTAATATCCTGTGCTGTGAGATGTCAAAACGCAATGATAGCCAAAGCTTTTAGAGAGCCAGGCAGTTCAGTGTGATGGCAGTCAGCCCCTTGAGTCATCGGGCGGGGGGTGGGGGGAAGATGCTATAATTCCAAGATACTAGGTCAATGAAACTGAAAAAAGGATCTGAAAACAAACCTCCTCGTGGACGTTCATCTTCAGGAAACGCTCTGTGTTGGTTTGCTGAGCTCCAGTTATCCATGGATTCTCTAGGGAAGCTCAGCCATCCCAGGTTTACTGTCCTGTTGCTCTACACTCCATCACTTGCTTTGGCCAGCTGCAGTCCTGCCTCTCCAGACTGTCACATATCTATCGCTCTGTTTATCTTATTGTTGGCCTGTTTTGGAAACACTCTCCTAGACTCCTGTCTGACTCATAGGTTAAGGAGCATGAGTAATTCTTCTGGAACTCACTTGGAACAGGAGGGAACCCTTCCCATTTGATTTCCGGTCCTAAAAAAGACAAGATAGTTCACACAGGATGGTAATTAGTTTTCATCTTCAACAGTTAGTGTGGCCTACCCCTGCTTGGAAAACTGCCTTTTGTACCATAGGGTTTAGAAATTTGAACACCTCCAAGCTTTTATTAAGAATTATAAAATGACACCAGAATATCATTTTGCTGTGATTAATATTCTGGCTGAAGTTGCAGTTTTTGTTACAGAGGAAACCCAAATGATCTCTCTTAATGAGATGTGAAAATTAGGGGGAATAAACAACAATACTTCACCTCTGAACTCTTCTTGTTGGGTTGTTGGTGTAGGGAATCGCGCATTGTCCTCTCTGCTGTTTTTGGCCTGTCCTTCCAAGCAGTGATGTAAACTCCCTAAAGTTCTTTCACCCCAAATGGGTGTGGCTTCTTTTGGAGCCAGAACAGTTTGGCGTCCACTGCCTGTAGCAGAGATGGTAAGAAAGTGGCTCCGTATCCCTCTGTTTCTAAACCAGCTTCAGAGAGAAGTAGCCCCTTCAGAGGACCTGGGTACTGAAGAGCTTTTCAGCATTGCCAATGTGAAGTATTAGCATTGCTGGGGGCAAGACCGTGGTGAAAGACCAACTTCATACCTTAGGGGCAGGATTATAGAGAAGCCTAGCTTTCTAATTTGTATAGTTTTGTACAATTTGAATTTTCCACAATGAGTATGGAAAACAGTAAGGAACAAAACAAACAAACAAAGCCTGACCATGTTTATTTGGAAATGGTCTCTTTATTCTTTTTTGTCTTAGCAGCTGTGTGACTTTGGGCAAGTTAATTAACCTCTCTGTCCTTACCTGTGAAATGATGATCATCATATACTACTTAGAGCATTGTTGAGCATTAAAACATATGTATAAGTATTCATATTACATGCACATGGTAACATTCAATAAGATTTTCTATTGTTGCTGCCGATGTGGTTCATTACCAATGCCCAAGACCCTCTCTCTCTGAAACATAGCTATTGAGTGGTGCAGAATGTAACTCTCATCCTTTTGGTGGAAGGGAGAGTATCAATCCTAATTAGAAGGTCATTCTATCGGGAAGACGCTGAAAGATAAAAGTAAATTCCCAGGTTTCCTCATGTCTCCAATCCTTCCCTCCAAAGAGCTGGAAAGACTATGGCCCACTCCATGTTTCCTCCACGTGTAAGTTAGATTAGGCCACTCCTCGTGTGAATCTCTCTGAAGGCTTCCACAGCACTCTGAATGAAGTCAGCCTCCTTACTTGTCCCCTTGTTCCCCCATGATCTGCCCCTGCCCATGTCTGTCCTGATTCTTCCACTCTCCCACCAGTTCATAAAGCTCTGGTCCCCAGTGGGGCCTCACGTGAGCAGCGGCCTCACGCCATCCTTCCATGTTCACTGTTCCTCACAGGTCTCAGCTTAAATGAAAGAGGCCCTTCCTGGACACCCTTTTCAGTATTCTCTACATAGCCCCCCACCGTGTATTTATTTCACTGTACTTATCACAAGCTACAATTAGTTTATATGCTTGCTTGTTGGTTTTCTCTCTTTTCTGTAATGTAAGCTCCAGGAAGGCAAAGACAATGCCTGGGCTGACACATAGTAAGTACTCAATAAATATTTGTGGAAAGAGGAGTAGGTGAGAAAGGGAAGAGGGAAGAGGTGGGGGGAGAAAAGAAGGCAGGAAGGAAGGGAGGGAGGGAGGGAAGGAGGGGGAGGGAGGGAGGAAGGAAAGAAGGAAGAGGGAGGGAGAGAGAAACCACAATGGAAGGTAAAGGCTAAGTACTCAAATGGGTAGGTTTAAAAACATGATGACTGGGAGAAAGTGATGCCAATGACAAAGACAGTAATAGTTTTAGGAGGGAGATTAAGGTTGGAGAATAAATTGATGAGTTCAGTTCTAACATGTTGCACTTAAAGTGAAGGCAGGACACCCAAGTGAAACATCCAACAGGTAGATGGGTGCTGTAGTGAAACTCAGGGCCAGGCCAGGGCTGGAGCTGCCAGTTGTAGAGTCATGAAAATGTCAGCAAAGCTCTCAGAACGGAAGAAATCTTTAAAGGGTAGGGAAGGAAGAAAAAAGAGAAGCCGCTTCTGGAAACACAAATCTTTGGGTTCCAGGGGGAACGTGTTCACAAAACTGAAACGTAAAGGAATTCATGAAGGGCAGCATGAGGAGTGGAGCCGGAAGCTTAGCTTGACCCAGCATGGAAAACCTCACACAGCCTAGACGTGGACAGATCAGCAAATCGATGCCTCCATTCAGGGTCAGTGAAGGTGCCTGAGAAGGAGATGGTGTGATGTCAGGGTGTGCCGTCAGGGCCAAGGGCGAGGAGGAGGGTTCTGAAGAAGAGACCGACAACAGTATAACATGCCCTAGAACTCACTGCTAATAGGTTAAGACTCTGCTTAGCCTCGTGTCCTAAACAGACAGGTGTGCAGGTGATGGTGATGATGAGCAAAGTTGTGGTGAATGAGGTTTGTCTTTCCCTTCAGGGTTTTCTGCTTCCAATTGTCCCCTCCCTGGCTGCTAGTGGTAGTGCCACGGAGAAGACAAAAGAGTAAGGGCTCTGGAGCCAGAGGTCCCTGGGTTCGTATCATCACCACCAGCTGTGAGACTCTGGGAACAGTTCCTCTCTGAGCCTTAGCTTTTTCATCTTTCAAGTGAGGATGGTGACCCCTGCCTCTCAGGGTTGTCGTGAAGATATCAGAGAGCCTCTGAAAAGCCTCTCACTCCACAGATGTTAATCCTCTTTCCCTCCCAAGGCCTCTCACGTTCTGCCCCCTCCCATTCTTATCAGACATTGAGATTGAGGTGCAATTAGGTTAGTTCTTCAAGGGATATTGGCGCTTGTGGAATTCATTTTTAAATTATTCACCTGTTCTTTCCACAAACATGTATTGAACACCTACCATATGTGTCCAGTGTTGGCCTAGGTGCTGGTTGTACAAGGGTGAACAAAACAGATGCACTATACTTCAAAGCTTGTTAGGGAAATTAGCTTTACTGTTCTAAAGTACACACATAGAGGAAAAGACACGCAGAGCAGTAGTTCTCAAACCGCAGCATGTATGAGAGTCACCTGGAGGGCTCATTAAAACGTTGTTGGGCCCACTCACAGAGTTTCTGATTCCATAAATCTGGAGGGGAGTCTAGAAATTTGCATTTCAATCAAGCTCCCAGGAGCTGCTCCTACTGCTGCTGGTCCGAGAACCCCACTTTGAGAACCACTGGAATAAAGTATTAGGGAGGAAGGGAAACAGAGCATTAAGAGAGTATTAAGCCAGAAGAATCAGATACCTCTTATCTCGAAGATACGTTGTTCTCCTTGACGAACAAGCTGGGAAGTATTCCAGTTAAGTGCACAAACTCCAGAGATGTTTGGAGGGACAGAGGTATCTGAAGGCTTGGTAACCACAGCTCCCAGATGCTGGAGCCTAGCTGCCTTGGACCCCAGTCCATCTCTTCTCTGCCCACAAACTTCTCCGTGTCCTTCAAGTCTCTATTCAAGTCAAAGCCATTTTCTGACAACTTTCCTCATTTTCCCAGGCAGATTTTGGCCATTCCCCACTCTCATAGAACTTAATGCATCTCTCTATTATGATAACTGTCTTATTGGACTACGTATTTTTTTTATTGACCCATATTCCCCACTAGACCATGAATTGCTTGATAGGTGGGACTGTGTCTTATTTATTTTGGTATCTCACTTAACCCTTAAATGTTTATTGACTGCCAGACCAACTGGATAAATGGATGTTTAAAGAGTATTAAAATGTATGTGGTGCCAGGAAAAACCTATCACAATTGATATTGTGTGTAGATATTGAGAACTGGGTGCAAGTACTTTCTTGTCTGACAAAGATGGGTTCAGATCTTTGCTCCATCATTGGCCATGTAATCTTGGATAAATTAATCATTCTGAGCCTCTGTTTTATCATTGGTAAAATAAGGGCAATAAACTTAGCATGTGGGGATTAAATGAGATAGTATGCCTAAAATGTTTAGCATGGTGCTTGGCACATAGAAAATATAAAATAAAATAAAATTCAATATTTGATAAAATAGGGGCTTGCCTGGCGGCGCAGTGGTTAAGAATCAGCCTGCTAATGCAGGGGACATGGGTTCAAGCCCTGGTCCGGGAAGATCCCACGTGCTGCGGAGCAACTAAGCCTGTACGCCGCAACTACTGAGCCTGTGCTCTAGAGCCCACGAGCCACAACTACTGAAGCCTATGTGCCTAGAGCCCGTGCTCTGCAACAAGAGAAGCCACCGCAATGAGAAGCCCGCGCACCACAACAAAAAGTAGCCCCCGCTCGCCACAATTAGAGAAAGACAGCGCACAGCAACGAAGACCCAATGCAGCCAAAAATAAATAAATAAATAAATTTTGAAAAATATGATAAAATAAAGCAAAAAGAACAGTTGAAAAATGGAACCATTGGGCTGGGTAAAAGTAACATTAAATCAATTAAAGCAATTTACAATACTTGCTTAATAGTTATGCCCAGTTACTAAGTGGCAAAATACTATTTTGCCTATCACTTAATATATGTCAAATTAACTGTGATAATTATTTTTCCAACGTTAGACTCTGTTCATTTGTGTTACTCTCAAGTCAGGGAGACTGAAGACTAAGGAAAAGCCATTTGACTTTAGGATGTCATTGATGACTTTTAAGAACCTGATTCAGAAAAATGGGTGTATGGGAGGATAAGGAAGGATTTTGAAGTGAATAACAGGAGGCCACAAACATAGACAACGTTTTCTGAGAGTGTGTCAACAAATAATCTGAGGCAGAGAAAGATAATGGCAAATTTTTTTGAACGATGTATCTGTAGAAAATAAATATTTCCATTGATGTTAGAAATGTATAAGAAATATATATATGTAATGTATATTATACATTAGTTATATATATATGTGTGTATATATATACCAGATTCAAAATAGTTTTAACACAAAGTACCAGGAATTCTTAAATCTGAAGTCCTGCAATTTTTTTTTCTCTACATTCTGTGAAGTAAATGTTCAAATACACATATAGCTCATTTTAATGTTTCCTTCCATGGGTGTTTCCTTTACTAATGGATTCCCAAGCCTATTCCTTTAAGCAGCACTTAAAATATTTCTGTTTTATAGGTTGTCGCTGTTTTAAAGGATAAATATTTTAAAACGGGCAGCACCTTGTGAGAAGAAGAACACTGTCCAATAAATCAGGTTCTAATGACCCAGGCAGGAGAGAGCAAGCAGGACTCTGTCGCTGGCTGAGTTGGTCTCAAAAACAGTAATGCACAGGAAACGGATGACAGCAAGTTTCAAAGCACAGCAAAAGCCTCATTAATGCTGAACATTGAAGTCACACTTCAGCTTAAAATTTGCTGAAACAGAAATAAAAACATACACGAGGCCCTTTGGGTCTTCATGTGTACAAGAAAATATGAGTGATGTGTTATTCTGTGGTGTTCTATGATAGGTTTGACTGCTTGTTTTCCAAGAAGCTTTTATCTTTAGATTCATTCTCCAGGCAAGCTCATCTAGTGCACTCCCCCTGGTGTGTTCAAGTGCGCACCAAGGACTTTCCTGCAAACAGAAACCTGGAGAGGGAAGCTTTAAAAAAATTAAACAAAACAAAACAAAACAAAACCTTTTTGCATTATAGTTAATGGCCTCTTATTGCTTGTTTGTGGAGAATAAGCACAGTTCAGAAGCATGATAGTAACTAATCAAGAAAAAAAAAGCATTACTTATATATTTTTTGTTTTTCTATTCATTGTTTTGTTTTAGAGAAAATGTATTTTTCTAGTGCAACCAAATTGACAGACCCTTTGCAGAATAAGAAACAAAATGGAATGTTCGTCTACCTTTTCAAAAGACTAAAGTACCTAACATTTTAGAATCTGATCCTATTTTCTAAACTCGATTAATCCATAGCTTTCAGATGTAATGAATTGTAAATAGTCAATTATAAGGTGAGCCTTTGGAAGTCTGAAAGCACTTTCTAATGGGGGAAAAATTTCTTTGCAATGACTGGATTTTCACACTAGCCCACAAGTCTAGTTAAGCCATGACATACTTAAAAGGACAGTAGGAATAAAAAGTACTGAGGTAGTGCTATTTAAGGGATGGAAAGAACACAGACATTGGAGCCAAAGAGATTTGAGCCTGGGTTGAATCTTAGGTCAGCTGCTCACCAGTTTCGAAATGTTGGGCAAGTAACTTCACCTCTCCAAGCCTCAGTGGGCTCACCCATATAATGGGGATAATGCTCAGATTCCAGGGTTGCTGCTGTGAGGACAGCACATGGATTGAGAGCAGAGACTCTGGAGCCAGATGCAAGTTTTGAATTCTGGCTCTGCCATTTACTTGCTAGGAACCTTGGACTTAACTCCTCCGTGCATCAATTTCCTCATTTTATAAAATGAGAATAAGATAGAAACACCTCTCGAGGTGTTGTGTGGATTGTGTTGGGTTGAGTCAATATATAGAAAGTGTTTAGAATAACACTTGGCATATGATAATCCACTATAGAAGTGTTAGTTATTATTAGGTGTGCTTCCTGTCTCTTCTTTTTAAAGATTATTTTTAATGAAGACTTTTTTTTTAAATTTTTTAAAAATTTATTTATTATTTATTTTTGGCTGTGTTGGGTCTTCGTTTCTGTGCGAGGGCTTTCTCTAGTTGCGGCGAGCGGGGGTCACTCTTCATCGTGGTGCGCGGGCCTCTCACTATCGCGGCCTCTCTTGTTGCGGAGCACAGGCTCCAGACGCGCAGGCTCAGTAGTTGTGGCTCACGGGCCCAGCCGCTCGGCGGAATGTGGGATCTTCCCAGACCAGGGCTCGAACCTGTGTCCCCTGCATTGGCAGGCAGATTCTCAACCACTGCGCCACCAGGGAAGCCCCCTGTCTCTTCTTAAACAATAATAACAAACCATCATAAGCTAAAAAAACAAAAAAACAAAAAACTATAGATAGATAATAGAGTTACTTTCCTAAGAAACTAATTTGGTTCATGGTAATTTATCACTAGAAATTTCATCCTCCAGGATGTGCAAATGGAGAAATGGAGAAAGGAGGCTTGTGTCTAGCCAAAACCACAATTTCACTTGGTTTAGAAAGAATGTCAAGTGTTACCTATTCTTCACCAGAAGGGAAACAAGCAACAAGTCTCTGCAGCCAGACATAGAAATTATTGTTTTGAGAAAATGGAAAGATCTCAGACGTGCTTGGGCAGGATTATCATTCCACTGCCTTTTAATTACAATTACCATACTAAAAATAGTTGCATTGTACTTCATTCATTCATCATTGCTCAATAGCCCCATTTGCAGAATATGAAAATATGTGATGCCTTGCAAATGAAGACAGCTGGATGCTTAAAACTTGGTCTGAAGTATTAAATAGACTGAAAGTCTTAATGTATTCCTTTTTCCTGGTACAGTGAAATTGTTTTTTGTCAGATATATCCTTAACTCCTAGGATTACGCAGGGGTGGGGGAGGAAATGTGATTTTTAAAAGGGAGGTTGCCAACGATTTTAGCTTCACCTACTTGGAAACACTGTACTGAAGCAGGAGTCAGGGCCAGCCATCCAAGATGCCAATATGGCACCCGGTGATAGGAGGAGAGCATGGAGGAGTAGAAGAGGTAGGGATTACATGAGAACACCTAGTAACCTAGTCACCTTCATTTTCTAAAACCTGCTGTCCCCAGGAAGCAGGAAGTCACTGAGAAAAAATATATACTTTGCTCATCTGGGTCCAGACTGGGATCCTTGGTTAAGGTGGTGACGTGGTGTGGTGTATGGGGTTGTGGTGTTACACTGTGGTGGTCCCTTAGCTCTGAATGTTCCTGGGCAGCAAAGTGTCTTCCCCAGAAGCAGGGCTTTAAGCTGGAGAATACTTGAAAGTAAAAATAACACTAAGGACTACTAGTACACTGTTTAAGTTATTTTGAATTCATCTTGGAATTGGAAGTTCACAATGCCACTCTTGGTATTTCTCAGTTTATGGAGACAAAAAGGGGCTCCAAGGCCAAAGAGCAGATCACCTTGGGATTTTCCAGGGATTCCAGCCCAGCCACAGCAAGTCATCTCAAGGGCTATGCAATTTGAAGGTGGATAACTGGTGACTTTAACTAAGGAAAGAAAACCAGAATAACATGAAGTGGTGCCAGAGAACACATAAAGTGTTCTGGGACACTTGGCTCTCCTAGTTTCCTTTTAAAATTATTCTTATTATTATAAACAACTTTGCAGAAAGTTTATCCCATAACCTTCTCAATAAAATTACTGACATATCTCTATGAACATTTACAACTTTGTCCATATGTACACATATTATTTACTAAATTTTATCCACTCTGCATATGATGGGGGTCTTACTTTTCATGTGGCATTACTTGTATTATTTTCTTTGACTTTTTCTGTCTAGTTCTGGTCTAACATTATATTTAACATGTTAAAGGACAGCATAATACCATATCCAGTTGATAAAACAACTTATTTTCTCAAAGGTGAATCAAACTTCTTACTTCTCGGGCTTCCCTGGTGGCGCAGTGGTTCAGAATCCGCCTGCCAATGCAGGGGACACGGGTTCGAGCCCTGGTCTGGGAAGATCCCACATGCCGCGGAGAAACTAAGCCCGTGCGCCACAACTACTGAGCCTGTGCTCTAGAGCCCGCGAGCCACAACTACTGAGCCCACACGCCACAACTACTGAAGCCCTCGCGCCTAGCACCCGTGCTCCGCAACAAGAGAAGCCACTGCAATGAGAAACCTGTGCAACGCAACGAAGAGTAGCCCCCGCTCGCCACAACTAGGGAAAGCCCATGCGCAGCAACGAAGACCCAACGCAGCCAAAAATAAATAAATAAATAAATTTATTTAAAAAAAAGTAGGATACAAAAGGAAATTTCGGTGTGATAAAAATTAGGTCACAATATAATATAGTTATTAAGGAAATTCGACAAAGAAAATACATCAGTATTTTAACAGGGGTTATATATGTTTAGTGAGATTATAGATTATTTTTATTTTCTTCTTCATGTTTGTAAATTTTTTGTCAATTTTTCGTTGGTTTTATAATCTGGGGGAGAAAAGCAACAGATGTTCTTTTTTCTTTGTTCTTGTTTCTTTCTTTGTTTTTGTTTTTAATTGCAAAGAGAAAGGAGAGATTTGAGTAGCAATCATTCTTTTAATGCACAGACATCTGTGTGCAAAATGAAAATTTTCCTTAGGTGGATTTTGAATCAGTAGCTTTTATGTGAGAGAAGTAAAGGACCCAGAGTTACTGCAGAGAACCCAAACAGGATTTGTTGCTTGGGATAGTGCTTGGAGATTATTACTATTATTATTATTACTGCCACGTTTTTAAATTGAAGTCTAGTTGATTTACAGTGCTGTGCCCATCTCTGCCATACATCAAAGTGACTCATTTATACACATATAGACATTCTAAGAGATTACTGACTTTTATTTTCAAGAAACAAAGAGAGGGAAGCCCAGTAAAATAAGACAGCTTTACAAGGAATAATGCTTTAAAAAGAGTAGTTTTTCTATTACAAGTGACAGGTTTAAATAATGCCCCCAGTAGTACCACTTACATCTCACTACCCCAACTTTTGACCTTTTAACTGGAATATATATGGTGCATTCTTAATAGTGTGTTCTGGGCCTGTTTGCTGGTTGGCCCTTTCTTTTGTTCATGATGTGTGGGTGTGTGTGTAGGTGTGTGCATGCATTTGTGTAATCCACCTTTATTTTTATGGTCTCTGGATTTTGTGTCAGGCTCAGAAAGGCCTTTCAAGTTTATAAAAATTTTACTCACATTTTCTTCTAATGTTTTTATAGATTGTACTCTTTACATGTAAATCCTAAATAATGGTTGGTTATATTTTAATGTAAAGATTAGGGTAGAGAGCAAGCTTTATGTGTTTCCATATGGCTAGCTAGTTGTTTTAACAGCATTTATTGAAAAACCCATATTTTTTCCCAATAATTTAAAATTCACCTTTATATTATACTCAATTTTCATGTCCTTTGGGTCTGTTTCTGGATGCTCTGCCTTTTCATTCACCTATTGGTTTGTTTCTAAACCAATACCAGATTACTTTAATTGCCACACTTCTGTAGTGTGCTTTGATAATGTGTTAGGTCAAATTACCCCCAATCCATGCCCTCTTTTCTTTTTAAAAAGCATATTGTAATTTTTTTTAAGTTAATGTACTTCTTAAATGGCTTGACTTAACACTTCACTTTGCTTTACTAACTAGAAAGTTTCTTTTTTCTTTTTTTAATTTGGAGCATGAATTTTAGTGCTGCTCATTCTAGCAAAGCAGGGCAAAACCTATGCCAGTTTTCTGAAGACAGTGTCTATTTGTTCTTCAGGGCTTCTGTCGAGAAGCAGTGTGGTCACTGGCGCTTTGGCTCCCTCTAGCAAACACCCCTCAGACAAATGGAAAAGCCCCTTTGACATCTGAACACCAAGATCTCTGAAATCTTGGCCATGTCGGCAAACAAGATCTAATCTAAAGCCCAATTACTTGGTCTAGGACACATTCCAAATAAGGTATTACTGCTCTCTCATTCTGAGCTGCTAGGACCGTCCCATTCAGAAAGAACCAAGGGAGTTCATTTTTTCAAAAGTAGCTGAAAGAAACACTGGTTAACCCATCAACGCCTGATCTTTTAAAGTTCCCATTTTTGTACACCCAGATATGTCCACCTTGGTTAAAAAAAATCAAAGCACACATACACATATCAACATAAACCACTTTCAGTTGGGTTGGCTGCTAAGAGGTAGCTATGATTCTTTTTCTAATTTCCCCTTAAATAACCAACGTCTTCAAAAAGTGATCTGTTACTCCCTGGTGTCACATCTTCACTGGTTTCTATCCCTGATTTTCCTAATATCCTACGTCGAGCTTCTGGCCCTAGGAGCAGTTTTAGTGAAACAGCTTTCTTACACTCAGATGCCTTTGTTGCTCTAACCAAAACCTTTTGCTCAAGTGTAAGCTTCCCTCATCTTGCTTCCACACCTGTCTGTTGAGACTTTCTTCCAAAGTTTTTCAAACCGAGCTTTTCACTTTTTCACTCCTCCTTCCTTTGTTCTTATTTCTCTTGTATTTTCTCCTGTTCTGATTCTCTTTCACCTCAGTAGGCACACATCTGAGGACTCTTGCTCAGTCCACACCTCCCACTTTGACAGCTTCTCCTGTTTCTTTCTCTTTCTCTCAGGGGTTGAAAGCATCCACGAAGGACCATGTACAAATGGGGTGGAGGGTAAAGAGCTACAGAAAAAAGAGACTCATCAGGCAGATAGAGAAAAGACCAGTCCAGAGGCCACACAACCCCAGAGAGAGGAGGAGATGAGAACTGTTTAATGCCTAATGGAGCCCCAGTTCTAGTCCTCTGTGAGGATTTGCTGTGCTTCCTACTCTAAGGTTCTGTGTCACCATTGTCTCCTCCCAAGAAATCTCCCCCTTTGGGCTTAAGTTAGTTGAGGAGGCTTCTGTTTCTTGCATTCCCTAAGTTTGAGATGATATCCCTAGCTCTAAGGCATAGTCCTGGATATTCTCCTTTTCTCTACATGAAACCCTAATCAATTGGAAAATTTTAAAAAATAATAATGCTCACCATCTTTGAATTGATGACTCCTGAACCCATGTCTCTAAAATATGAGGCTTATTTGTTTTCCAAAGGAACTGTCCGAAGGAAGAGGCAAATTACTGAAGTAGTTAAGAGTGTGAGCTCTGAGGTCAGACTGTCTAAATAGCTTGAGATCTTCAGTCTCCCAATCTGTAAAATGGGAATAATAGAAGTACCTGCCTTAGAGGAATTTGTGAAAATTGAACGAGGTAATGCATATAAAGCTCTTAGAACAGTGCTTGACTCACTGTCAACCTGCAGTAAATATTGTTGTTATTATTACTACTATTAATAGCAACACATTCCTACTTGGCTTTCCACAAGAACTTTAACATGTCCACCTCAGGACTTCTCAACCTCCTTCCAAAGAGAGCATGACTACATAACTTCCTGGTCCTGTCACTGGCTTCTCCATTCAATCCAACAGTCCTGGAATTTGACCTCGGGTCTGTTTGACTTCAGAGCCTGTGCTTATTCCATTAGACCAGCCATTCCCAAATTTGACTGCATCTCAGATCCCAAAGATAGTGAATCAGAATCTTCCAGATTGGGGCTTGAGAGTCTGTATTTTTTAAAACTCTTCAGTTAATTCTAGTGGATCTAATCATTGAATCAGAGTCTGGGGAATTACTCTGGATTATACTACTTTATCTTCACTAACTTTATCTGTAAAATGGGTGCAGTAATATATCTATTTCATTGAACTGTTAACCTAATATATATTGAATCTTTACTGTGTGCCAGGCATTGTGCTAAGGGCTCTCTATTATCTCACTTAACTCTCACAACAATCCTGTGAGGTAGATACTAGATTGTCCCTATATTACAGATGAGGAAACTGTGATACAAAAGAGGTTAAGTTACTTGATAAAAGTCGTCCACTTAGCAAGTGTAGAGAGCTAGCGTATCAATTGCTGGGGTTAATGTGATGTGAGGATTACATTAAATAATGCATTTAAATCACCTGGCACACAGTAGGTACTCAATAAAGGTTCTCTTTTCGGGACTTCCCTGGTGGCACAGTGGTTAAGAATCCACCTGCCAGTGAAGGGGACACGGGTTCGATCCCTGGTCCAGGAAGATCCCACATGCCGCGGAGCAACTAAGCCCGTGCGCCACTACTGAGCCTGCGCTTTAGAGCCCGCAGGACACAGCTACTGAGCCCGTGTGCCACAACTACTGAAGCCCGCGCGTCTAGAGCCCGTGCTCCACAAAAAGAGAAGCCATTGCAATGAGAAGCCCGCGCACCGTAATGAAGAGTAGCCCCTGCTGGCCGCAACTAGAGAAAGCCCGTGCGCAGCAACGAAGACCCAACGCAGCCAAGGATAAATAAAATTAAAAAAAAAAAAAGGTTCTCTTTTCCCTTCCTTTTATCCAAGGGATTCTATTCATGCCCAGTGAATTTTAGACAGAAGACAATACTTCAACCTTATTGGTGGCCAGAGAATTGGAAATTTGGTATTCTAGAAGGTACAAATAAAAGGGAAGCAGGTACCTGAGAAAGATGGAGGTGTTTGGGATCAACAAAGAGAAACACAAGGGAAAACATAATTACATATGGAAGAGCAGGTGCACGTGAGGACAAACAGTAGCTTGGCCACTGAGGGTAGGAAACGGCAGAGTGATAAACTTTAAAAGAGGAAAACCAAGGTATGAAAGTAGAACCACATCATCTCAGGGGGGAAGAGTCCTGAAAGATAACTATTCCAACCCCATTCCCACCATGTGGTCATCCAGTTCTTATTTGGACAATTTGTGTGACAAGAAACTCAACTTATCAAGGCAGAAGAAGCTCTAGTTTTTAGAAAATTCTTCATATTGAGTCATTCTAGAATTTCTACCCACAGGTCCCCCTTCCACCCTGTGGGGCCCTGAAAAATAAGTCTAATTTCTCTTCCATTTGACAGCTCTTCAAATTTATGAAGACAGTTACCTTGTACCCCTGGGGCGAAACCCTCTGCTTCCTTTAATATTTCCTAGTAAGACATAGTTCCCAGCCTTGTTACATCCTGCTCCCTTTTCTGTGCATAGTTTTTCTTTGCCAAACCTTGATTGGAGACAGTACTCCACGTGCATAATGACAAACACTGGGCAGCATTGTAACCCCACCATGCTTTACATGTTAGACTTCTATCGATGCAGCCTAAATCAGCATTATTTTGGCAGCCACACTTCACTGAGGACTCAGAGTGAGTCATCTAGGACCCTTTAGTCTTACTCTTACATGCATCTGCTAAGATACCTCTGCCCCCAGCTGCCTTTCAGCAGTTGATTGTCCAGGGCGGGACTCCCCACATTTATCCCTGTTAGAGTCAGCCCATTGCTCCAACATTGCATTTGGCTTATGTTATGTAATGGTATCTCTTTCCCTCCTGGCCTGTGTTATCTGGAAATTCGGTGCAGATCCTCTGGGTTTTCATTCAGAGCACTGTAATAAAAGTCCCGAAGTCTGGGCCATGGAGAGAGCCTTCTGCCATCCTGATGGTAACTGGTGTGGTCTGAAGGTTTTGAAGTCGAAGGAATCTGGTTTGACTTGTGGCTTTGAGTCAGCTGGTTAAACTTTGAATTTCAGTTTCCTCATCTGTAAAATGGGATTGTGTGGATTAAGGGGGAAGATGCAGGGAAAGCACATAGCATGCAGTAGATGCTGCACAAATATCTATTACTTCCACCCTTCCTTCAGGTCAGCAAGGATTCATTAATCAGCATCTTTAGGTAATGGTTACTTAACAAGTTATTCGTCCAATTAGTTATATTAGAATCCAGGCTTATATTTCTTCATCTTGTCCACAACATCTTGTCAAGTACATTGTTAAAATCCCACTTACATAGCGTGGTCTCCTCATGAAATCAGGGCAGAGAAAGAGGAAACAGCAGTCAGATTCTACCTGCATGTAAACTTAGGAAAAGTAGTAAGCTACCAATGAAGCTGGTTAACCTTGAAAACGGTCAACATTCAGGCCCCAAGCACATACTGGGCAACTCACTGTGCCTGGCAGTGAGCTGGGGATGGGCTACAATTTTACAATGTTTAAAATGCAGCATCTGTGTTCAAGGAACAAGGCTGGAATTCTAGAGTCATAGGGGCTAGTCTGGGTCACAGGATTGAGTGATTTAGATCTGTTTGTTCACATATCCAGTCAACAAACAAACATGCACCCTCCCCACCCTTCCATTCCTTCCCCCCCTCCTTAGGTCCTAAAGGGGAGGGGCGAGTATAACAAAAAGGACAAGGTCCCTGTATTCAAGGAGTTTAACATCTAAAAGGGTTGGGAGTTCTTTGAGCTAAAGGTCCTCTGTTAAATGCTTGAGATGCAAAAATAAGACAGATTCTCCGTCCTCCAGTACTAAAGTTGTATCTTGTTATGAAATGTCTATTTTCTGTAACTATTTGTTTCCTTCCGTCTCACTCCCTGGACAGCTTTTCTACAGTAAAGACTAGAGCCACCGGGAAGTTGTCTGCCACACAGTAGGTGCGGTCACTGAATGGAATCGCTCCAGGCTTGAGTTTCCGCTTTTGAACAAGAATGACAGCTCCAGTGGGATGCTTGGAGGTCAGGACGAATGAAAAGAACGTAAGAACACTTGGATGGAAAAGCCTTCTGGAAATACTAAGTATTTTTTCTCTCGTTTGGACTTTGGCAAACCAAGATGTTTTGGGAAGGGTCTGGCACTCTGTGTTCCTAAAATTGGTCTCCTAGATGGAGTTGGAGGAAGGGGAGTGAGGGAATGTTGCTTTCGTCAGGATGTCCCGAGTGAAAAAGGGCGAGGAGGAGTGAGAGCCCTAAGCCAGAAGCAAGTCAGGGACCTAGAGAAGAGGGACATGCCAGGCGACTGCAGTGGCCAAGGCTAGCGGGAGACCTGAGGGGAAAGAGAAGACAGGGGCGAGGAAATCCAGGGAAAGCGCGCGGATTGGTCCTTTCCTTGGGGCGTGCGCTTCTGTGCGCCAAGCGATTGGTGGCGGGAAAGTAGCAGGTAAACCGGCCCCCGCCGCCTCGCCATTGGTCAGCGGCCTCTCTAGCTGCCACACAACTGGCCAGCAGGCCGCTGAGCCGCGCGCGGATTGGCCGGGGGCGGCCGCCTATACCGGCTCCCTTCGGGCGCTAGGATTGGCTGGCGGGAAGAGGCAGGTATCCGGGCTCCGCGACTCCTCCATTGGTGGGCGGGGAAGGGGGGGTTGGGCACAGCGATTGGTGGGCGGGGGGCCGGGCCTGGGCCGGCGGGGAGCGGATTGGTCGGAAAGTAGGTTAGTGGTGCGACATTTAGGGAAGGCAGAAAGTAGGTCAGGGACGGAGGTGCCTGTTTACCCGCGCCGGACTCACCGCCGCCGCCGCCGCGGGATCCGAGTGGGGGCGCGGGCGCGGGCGCTCCCGGCGAGCCACGGTGAGTGTCGGGCTGGCCGCGGCCAGCGGCGCGGCCGCGGGCACCCCGTCGGGGCCGTTAGCACCCTGGCAGGCGCGGCGCCTCAGCCGCCGCCCGGGGCGCAGCCCGGCCGCCGGGGAGCCCTGACCGACGTGCCCGCTGCCGGCCTTAAAGGGCCCGTGCCCGCTCCCTGCCCCCACCCGGGCCGCGGGGAGGCTGCGCTCCTTAAAGGCGCCGCGCCCGTCCGCCCCCATCCTCACTCGCGGGGGTTGGCGCTGCGGGGTAGAGCGGGCAGAGGTGCCGCAGGCGCCCTTAAAGGGACTGGGAAGGAGTCCGCGGGAATACCCACCTCCCCTCAGCCGGCATCGCTACCTGACCCGGGGGGTGGGGGGGGAGAGGAGGTAGGAGCAGCCAGCTGCCTCTTAAAGGGACAGCTCCACCCTTTGAGAGCAGTGACCCGGCTGAGGGCGAGTCCTAGGATGTATCCCCGGAAGGTTCGGGGACCCCCGAGGCGACCACCCTTGACGGCTGCACCCCAAGGGCGTTGGGCGAGAGATGCTGCTTCTGCCCTTCCTCCGCCTCCTCCACTTCCCTTTCGGGAGCCTGCGGGGCTGGGTGGGGGCGGGGAGGGCGTCTCCGCCGGGCTTGGGGAGTCCGAGCCCCCCCTTGCCCCTTCGGCCCTGTCGCGGGTGCTGCCGCTGCACCCGGGTATTCCCCGCCGGAGATGCGGCCGACCCCAGCCTGCGAACTTTCGTCCGGCCTGCGCCATCTGGGTCCTGGGCAGCCCGGGGAGGATCCCCCTTGGGTTTGCGAGCAGGTGCTCCACGGCACGGGGATGTCGCCCGGCGCCCAGGTGCGGGCCCGCCGCCCGCCCTGGAGTCCTGGAGACCGCAGCGAGTCTGGGTTTAGCACCGTGTTTGACAGATGTCAAAGAAAAAGCTTCCCGCTCACGATTGCCGGACGTTGACAGCCAAGAGAGCTCTTGTTTGCTCAGAGGAATAAGTGGAAGAATAGAAATTAATGCCGACCTTGTGGGGCTCGAGTCAGTCACTCCGAGGGGTCGTGGGAATCGGCTGCGGAACCGAGGGCAGGCGCGGGGGAAGGAAAGGCTGCACTGGACATGGGCGACTGTTGTCAAGTTTGTGCGGGCCGGTGGGATACCAGGCTGTCCCCCCTCAACTCACCTTTCCCATCCTCTTTTCCCTCCCCTGCCTCGGCCCCTTCCGAGTCACCTAGTGTTGTTTTGGCACTTTTGCGCTTGCTGTCTCGTCTCCCTGCTTACATAGCTAGTCCTCGGCAAGGAATTATTAGCCAAGTTTTATTACTCAGCTTCCAGAAATTAGATTTGAAGAAGCATTTCTTGACTGTACGTGTATTTCCAGGATCTTCGTTTTTTAAAAAATCCATAAAAGCTGCCCATTAGCTGCATCTAGTTTCGCACAATGCTTGCTTGTCATTTGTCCTTCTGACATCTGCTGCTGTTCCTTCCTTTAATCTATTTTTATATGACAACTATTATTTTAATTCTTCTTGTCTCATTGATATCAGGATCTGTCAATTTGGGTTGGTGGAGTTTTTAATTAATGTACTGGTTGAATCATCAGCTTAAAATAATCATTGCTGCTCCTGAGCAGTTTTGAATAATCTCATGCTCTCCGTGCTTGCAAGATTTAAAAAAGAAAGAAAAAAAAAAATCACTGCTGTTAAATTTGATTTCCATATCAATGAAACTAGAAAATGTTTTTTTTAACACAAAATTGAATCTTTCACTCCATGCTTTGTTACTGAGTTCACTTTACTAATAAGTCTTTAAAACACTTTGTTGAACATATTTAGAAGGCTTTAAAATTTCCTGGGCAGGATTTGAAATTGCCTGTATCATCTAAAGCTGGCATTTTTCGTTTTGATTGTGGATGTAGCCGGTGAATAATAATAGTAAGTTAAAACTATAGTTAAATTTATACCTTATTCCAACCCCTAGAGTTTAGAAAGAGGGAGAGAGAAAGGAGCAGGTGTGGTAGAAGAGCACTAGCCTGAGAGAATCTCCTGGTTCTAGCCCAGACTTGGGCTTTCATGGCTGTGCTACTTGGGGCAAGTCCCTGAACCTTTCTGAGTTCTACTTGCCTCAGATGGAAAGTAAGGCAGTTGAACTAGGTGATCTCAGAGGTTCCTTCTGCTCTAAAGTTCTGTGTATCTCTAAATATTTAATACAGCTGAATTCAGGTTGGTATTTACCTGCTGGAGCCTCCAGAATATCTGAGCTGAAGTCCTATTTTCTTGGGAAACTTAAACAGATCAACAGATGGTGTTTTAAAGAATCCATTTCAAATGATTTATAAAATGATGAGTACTCAGGAATTTGTCTGCTATTTGCAGAAGAGGTTTGCCTACCACAGAGAGGAAAAGGAAGTGGCCCTACTTTCAGATTTATCGCTCCACACTAACAATCTCTACGCAATTTATATACTAAACAATGGACAGGCACTGTAGAAAGACTTGTTAACAAAATGCATAAGCATATGTAAAAACGAAATATTCTATATCTCTCTTTGGTATAAGGGTTGCCTTCCTTCTATGGGCTTTCTTCTATTTATGAGTCCATCAACTCATGGTGGT
This sequence comes from Balaenoptera ricei, assembly GCF_028023285.1. Taxonomy (NCBI): domain Eukaryota; kingdom Metazoa; phylum Chordata; class Mammalia; order Artiodactyla; family Balaenopteridae; genus Balaenoptera; species Balaenoptera ricei. The sequence continues at coordinate 70,681,912 of NC_082646.1, forward strand.
TGGAGAAAGTCAAATATTAAAGAAACAGTTTCTGCCCCATATGATGTTACAGTCATAGGTAGTGATTTTCGTTAACATCGTGGTAGCAGTTGCAGGGAAGTAATTTTTTACTTCCTTTTTAGCCCTTGAGGTTTAGTTAGGAGCCTGGAAATACAGGTATGTCACCCTTCTCCACAGTCTTTTCTCTCATTGCCACTTCATCATAATACCCAGACTTACCCCAGACACCCTCCCTGGCTTTTCTCCTCCCTCTCTCTCTAAACAAGACCTGCTCTGACTTAAGCTCCCTCAGCATCTCTTCCTTCTGGCTCAGAATGTCTTGTCCCTTTCCCCCATCTCTCCTCTTTTCCTCCCAGTTTGGAAAAAGCAAGTGAATTTCTCCCCTGTTCCCTCTTCTTAGACCCTCAGTTTGGGCAGGAGCCTGGTCTCTGGTAGCAGGACCTGGGACTTGGGTTGGGTGGCGTGTCCTTGGACGAGTGCTAGACTCCTCTGACTGTATGTTCCTCCTCTGTGGTGTAATGAAGGAGCCTGCCTCCTAGAGTCCCTGTGAGGATCAGGGGAGGTGATGTGGGTAAAATGCCTGGCACACAGGAAGCCCGCCCTCACTGTCTGCTGACACTCCCTCTCAGTGCTGCCAGGGTCCTGTCGGTCCTGTCACTGGAATATCCTTCGTGCTGTTTGCCCTCAGCCTCCTTACCAACCCTAGAAAAGCCCTTGTCTTGATTGAGGAGGGAAAGATGGAAGGGGAGGAAACAGGCCTGCTCTGGGCCACTGTGCAGTGGGCAGCTTTCATGTGTCTGCACTTGGTGCCCCTGGGTCCCCATGTCTCTCTCTCCCCTCCCTGCCTGGCAGCCTCTCCCAGGGCTGTGAACGGTCACCCCCTCCACTTTCTCACCTGCTCCATTCTTAGCTCCTGCCCTCTCTCTACTATCCTTCTTCATACTTCATCTCAAATATCTCCAATAACTTTAAGTCTTGAATTCCAGGGCCTCATTCTTAGTCCTAAATTGTTGTTCTTGGCCCTTTTGCAGCTTATACCCACCTGTCTTTCCCTCCTTTTTGAAATCCCCTCCTCCCTCAGCCTTTAGGTCACATTGCTTTCTTGGTTTTCTTCCTGCACACCCTAAAAGTAGGTGTCTTTTTGGGCCTCTGCGCTTCACACTATCCCAGTTGGCTCAGGTCCCCTTTCCGGTCCTGATGTGTCTCTCCTGCTTCAGCTGCTAGCAGGTCCATTGTAGACATTCACAGCAGCCTATTGCCAGCATCCGTGGCCTTGGAGTTACAGGTTGCAAACTGCTTGCAAGCATGGTCTCATTTCATCCTCATGACAGCTGTACCCCTTCACCATCAGGCTGTCCTGAGAGGGACTTTGGTTGGGGGGTTAAAAGCACAGACTTTGGAGCCAGATTTTATATCCTAACTGTTCCTTACTAAGTTTATGACTTGTGGTCAAGTTGCTTTGCTCTCTCTGTCTTGGTGCTCTCATCAGTAAGACTGGAATCACTTTAGTCCTTATCTCAGAGTGTTGCAGTGTGGATTCAATGAGTTAAAGAATTAAAACTACATGAAGCTCTTCATGGAACATAGTAACATTCATGGATGTTAGCTATCAGTCTTGCTGCTCCTTCTTGCCTCTCCATACGCAGCCCGCCTGGCTGTGTGCACAGGACTGTCCAGTCAAGCTGAAGAGCTGTCCGCTCCCTGGACCAGCCCTTGGCCCGTTCTATGCCTCAACCTTCTCTCATCCAAATCCTACTCTTCTTCAAGACCCAGCTCAAATGCTTGGTCCTCCTGGAGCTATTTCTTCATTTTGTTTTTCTTCCTCCCCACACTGGGCAGCAGTGTCCCCAGCCCTTGATCTAGCTCTAATTATTTTAGGTACTGCTGCATCCCGTATCGTGTTGGGCTGTCTCTGGGAATATCTTACCTGCTGGTTCCAGGCCAAGCACTTTGGGGGGAGTTCATCTTGGTTTCCCCAAATCACAGGCATAGGGAGCCTTCAGGATATGCTTGTCCAATCCCAATTAATGATCTTGAGGAGGAGGAGATGGGGTGGGATAGGCACTCAGGGACTAAGCACATGGAGGGAAGGGGATATACCTGTGGAGAGGTGGGAGCATGAGATGAGGGATGCAACAGGGGCACGAGTGGACGTGGCCATGAGTAGTTAGGTCTGCATGGAAGGAGGGATTGAGTTGGGGACCTAAAGTCGGGGAGATGAGATTGGGTAAGCTTTAGTCATCTTTGCTTCAGGAGAACGTTGAGTGCTGGCACATGATGGGAAATTATTTTTACGTTAGTACATGCTGTCCTTTTAAATAGGATAAACTCATGTTTATCCAGCCTGGTTAAAGAAGGGGATGGATGGTTTGTCTAATTTAATATTCTGGTTAATACTCTACCCATTAGATTTCGTACATATGCTGAGTAAAACATTTACAAGTACTTATGCCTTCAACTATTGTTTGAAATGTGTGACCTGGGCAAATTAGTTAGCTTCTTTGAGTCTGATTTACCTCATTTGCAAAATAGAAATAATAATAATGATGGTAACAGCAAGTAACATTTATTGAACATTCTCTAAGTGCCAGCAGATATGTTAGTCACCTTATGTTTATTAACTTGTTTAATCCTCATAACAACCCTATGAGGTAGGTACCATGATTATCCTTATTTTACAAGTGAGGTGGTTTTGTGAACTGCCCAGCTGGTATGGGGTGGAGCCAGATTGGTGCAGGGGGAGCGGGGAGGGACGGACACTTCCAGAGTCGGCTGTCTAACCACTGCGGTAGGTGCCTGCTGGGAGGAACCACTGGATTTGATCCCGTGTCTGAAGCACCCGGCACCAGGCCAGGAGCCAGGCAGGCCCGAGGTGATTGGTGACCAGTCTTATTGCTGACAGACATGGTGTATACCTCCTTTTAAGCAGGACTGAAGTCCTCTGCGGTGGGACACAAGGGGTGCACGTCTGGATATTACCCAAGTGTGAGTTCCAGGGGCTTGTGAGCGTGCTTCTCACATCCTGTTGTACATTTCTGTATCTCTTGCTTCCTCCTGCCTTTCTGCGGCGTTGCTCTGACGTAAGGCTCATGTGGCTCAGCCAGCCCCTCCCCAGGCAGCTTGTGTGAGATGAACCTCCTGACAGAACTCCTCACCCACTGCCCCCGCCGGGCCATCTGCGGAGAGCGTCACGGGGAGGAGACCTTTTGTAAAGTCTCTCACCTTCTTCCTCCTCTCTCCAGCTTCTTACCCCAAAGACAGATGTCCACAGCCTTAATGTGTACGTATATATAAATATATTTTTTAATGCCAGTTGTTCCCCAAATACATTTAGATAGTAAGGGAAACATTGTTTTATGTCAAGAACCTGTTACATAAAAATGTGTTATATAATGTTCAAATGTATACTGCACGGTGAAATTAGATACTACTTTTTTTTTTCAAAGAATAAAAAGATAATAAACACAGGCTATACTGAAGGTAATTGATCTCAGATTTGAAAGGCATGGAAAGACATGCCCTGCCCTCAGAGTTATTGTTTTGAATCTCTGTTCACCTTCTTGAATGCTCCAAGTATAGAATGTTTGGGAAGTTGACCCGAATCTGCCATGGAATGCTACTGTGAAATACTCTGGAAGTTGTCTTTTTTTTGTGGGGGGGGGGAAGGGGGGGATGTCTCCTGCTCACTTATATCTCTCTCATGTCTAAGCAGAGGGAAGAGGCTCTTTTTGCCCGCCTCATGCTTAGACCATCAAGGTCATATTTTAACCAGTTTTCTGCTCTACCTTCTACTTCCTTCAGTTCCTCCCACATGATGTGGCCAACTTTGCCTTCCAAGAACAGCCCTGCTGCCAGTGGCCTGTGGTTGCCACTCCTGTGTCCGGTCTTCCAGGCTCTCCAGAGTCTGACCCTGTTCCCCCTGCTCAGCAGCCCTGCTCCCTGCCTCTACCTTCATTTGCAGACCGAGCCCAGTGCCTGGGGTTCAGTTCTGCTTGTCCCTGCCCAGGCCACCCCATGCCCGACTCTCTCCTGCTGTCTGTCTTCCCTCAGCTCTCTCCCTTGACCTGAGAGGCCTCTCTTCTTTGCCCCAGCCTGCCTTGAATCTCCCTGCTTTGTGAAACCTCCTCTGATGGCATTTGTCCCCTTTGCGCTCTCTCTCTCTTGCTTTTTTTACTTTCGATTGCCAGCCATTCATTCAGAAGCATTGGTACTTCATAATTAGCATATTGATCATATCGATTCCAATTAGGATGGCCAGTTCTCTCATTTTTTAATTGTCTCATGAATAATTATCTTGTCCTCACTTCCCACCCTCCAATTCTACTCGTTTACTCATTCAGTGAAGTTTGTTGGATGCCTGCCGTGTGCGTAGCAGTGTTCCAGGCACTGAAGGTATAGCAGTGAACAAAACAGAGTCCCAGGGGAAGGAGACAGACCGTAAACAGTTAAGCATGTTAACTCCTGGTAGTGATAGATGCTAGGTAAGCAACCACATAGAGTAAAACAGTAGTGATGATGAAGGAGGTTGCTTTAGCTGGGTCCTTGGGTGAAGAGGTGACATTTGAGCTCAGCTGCAGGAAGATGTGGGGAAAGTATCTTAGGAAGAGGGAACAACCAGTGCAAAGGTCCTGAGATTGGAAGTAGTTTGATTGTTTTTGAAGTAAAATAAAGGCCAGTGTAACTGGATTTTTAGTTCCTTGAGTATAGATGTTTTATCCTCCCTGTAACCCTTAGCCCAGTGCTAACAGCCCTGTAAATCCTTGCACTCAAAATTGGAGCATTTGCCCTTGGTTATACATTGTATAAATAGCAGTTTACCGTATCCTGCTCAGAAGGCTTTTAATAAAACATTATATTGCACATAAACAAATTAAGGGTTTGAAGGGTTTTCTCATAAATATACTCTTAGCATGTATCACTATTACTGTTTTAATTATGTCTAGTGCAGAGCTTCAGACTTCAGAATTCTGTTTTATATGCACAGCCATCTTAAAAACAGATTTTGTTTCAAAAGTTCATTTGTAAGGCAGTTGATGGAAACTTGGGATACATTTTTCTATAGAAAAAAATGAACTAAATGGTGGTTTGGTTCCCAGGCAAGCCCACAAAAGCCATTTAGTGCTGACTCTAGCTGAAACCATACTATTTAGTACTAAAGCGTTAGCAGCATTAATTAAGCCTTCTGAAGCTAGACCCCCATCTATATAGCATTAAAGGTCATTTACTACTAGCGTTAATGGGACCCATTTACCTAAGTCACTTCTCCTACTATTTTTCTAGTCTGACAAAAAGGTTTATAAAAAGGATTTTTGCCTTTGTGCCTTTAAGATTTCATTTCATGTGTTATAAATGAGACAGTGGTGTGGAGAGTGGGGAAAACTGTGGGCTGGGAGCTGGGAGAGGCCCGGGCTCCAGTCTTTGCCCAGCCACCGACTTGCTGAGTAACTTTGAGTAAGTTGCGCTCATTGAACTTTGATTTCTCAGGTCCTTCTTGGCTATAAAATCCTGTTTTCTCAATGTCACGGGAAAACATGCATGTATTTCATTGTTCAAACCTGCCCTCCAGTAGCTACCTCCACTTTCTTTTTGAAGAAGTAGGTGGCACACAAACAATGAGGAACTCAAGAAGTTCCCATGTATGGTACCCAACCGTTATGCCTTCAATATGAACCTTGATTTTAATCTGCTATCTCTCTTGACGAGTTGAAAGAAATTTTGTCCTAGAACTTTTGGTCCAGATAAGATTCCTGTGTTCTTTGTCAACTTATCTTCCATGTAATTATGTAAATCATTTTTTCTTTTTAACTCTTAGGGATAAAAATGGTGACTCTGGTTTGTTGCTTTTGAAATATACTTATAAGTGCCCTTAGGGAATGGAACGAGTTTGCAGGAGAGAGCAGAGCTGAAGGAGTGTGGGATCAAAAACAATTTTAAATGTTAAATGCAAAGCTATTTTCAGTATCCTGCTGGAGGAAAAGAAATTTTTTTTTTTTTTGAGGCTTTAGATTAGAAGAGGTTCCTGCTCCAAAGGAGAAGAGCTTCAGGTTTTGCAGTGGTGAAAACTACCCGATCCTTTACCTACCACCCCTCCCTTCCTCCTCTCCCACCTCTGAATTGTTTTTGGCCTCAAGAGCCACATTTGCTATTTGAGAGGTTTGATAAGCAATGCTAGTCTCAGAGCTCAGCTGGGACTTAGGGTGTTAGAGGCTTAGAGTTCAGCTGTCTTAGGGTGCAGAGTGCTATGTGGAGAACGTCCCCAGTAGATTCTAGAATGAGGGAAGCCTCATTGGGAGTGACAGTGCACTTTGAGCCCTGCCTCTGTTTGGTTACTTGTGAATAGTATGTTTCATTTTTTTCTTTTTCCCTTACTTGAAGGCATAACAAGAGGAGTTGGTGCAAGAAGTTGTTGCTCTGTGGATTTCACTTGGGAGCTAGAGGGTGGCATTATACCCAGCGTTCCTCCTTAGATCCTGGAATACTGGCAGGAATTTTGTCTGTCTTTTTCTCTGCTGTATCCCCAGCAACTAAGACAGTGTCTGCGCAGAGTAGTCACTCAATAAATTGTTGCTGAGTGAGTGAGTTCAGCTTGGGAAAACCTCAACTTTCCCACCCTGTCTAACAGTATATAGGCTCATGTGCTTGGTCTTGCAATGTACTTTGGATTTTAGGATACTGTTTCCTTTTGCCATCTGTGTTTTTCTTATTCTTCAGGTTGGCCAGATATCAGTATCTTTTATTGATGATCAGGACTTAGATGGCCATGGATGTCCCTGCCCTGCTGATGTTCATCTTTATGTTATCTTTAATTGGCTCCAAAGTACAGCAAATCAATAGCTGAGCCACATCAACTAAAAGAAAACCTACTGCATATTTCTTTGGGTGTAGTACTATACATTTCTTTATTCAGTCAACAGATATCTGAAGGGCAATATACCAGGCACCATGGAGACCCAGAGGAAGAACAGAAATGGTTGTTGTGGCCAAGGAGCCTGCAGTTTTATCTGCAGATAGATAAATCAAGGCCACGTATAATGCCAGTAAAGTGGTCTAGACTATCTATAATTGCTACAGGAATTCAGAGACTAGAGAGTTCTTTGTGAGTTGCCATGTGAGGGAAGAGGCTTCGTGGAAGTGATCAGATTTAATCCAGACTTTTAAGGATGTGTAGAATTTTGATTCACAGAAAAGGGTAGCACAGGTATTTCCAGGGAGCAGGTGGGTGGGAACACATCATAATTAAAAGCACAGAGGTAGGAATGACCAGCTTGTATTCAGGGACACAGCCTTGCCTAGAATGGAGGGTTCTTCATTTCAGATGATAATAATTGCTAATATATAGAGAGTTCTTATGATGTCATTAGCACTTCACATATATTATCTGATTTAATGCCTACAAAACCCCATGAAGTATGTACAATTATTAGCATCATTTTAGAAATGAGGAAATTGAAGCACGGAGTGATCCAGTAACCTGCCTAAGGTCACATAGCTAAGAAGCAGTGGATCCAGGTGTAAAAACCAAGCCATGGAGGCTCTTGACCAGTGGAATCCTCTGTCTCCCACTGTCCTCCAGATGCAGGATTTGGGCTTGGCTGGGGGCTTTAGAGTCATGAGCTGGAAGTGGACAAGACTCTATTTAGTCCACTGCTTAATTTTGTAGAAGAAGAAACTCAGCAAGGTTAAGTGGCAAGTCAAAGTTTACCTAGTGAGGTAGAGAGTGGTAAAGAACGACTGAAGTTGTTTTATGATGGTGATGATTTTAGTGATGTGAAATGATTCTCCCTAAAGCATTAGTCCAGTGTGAATGTCCCAGCTGGATTGGAGCAGAGGGACTAACTGCAGCAGGGACCTGATAGGAGGCTTCTAGCCGAATCCAGACGGAGATTCACCAGAGCGGAGCCAGAACTGGGAATTAATTGTCAATTATGTTAATCAGCATGGCTGTTTTCAGTTGCCCTTTAGAATTCTAGAGCGTGGGGAACATCTGCTTGTGTGAGTGGCTTTTAAGTATGTTGAATCTGCACTGTACTATGACTGAGACACCTTGGTTAATGAATTCTTGAGAAGCAAAGCACCATTATGGAAGTCAAATGTTTAAAAACAAATACCCACATTTTCCAGAAAGGTTCCCTGATTGGGAACCGGATAACCTGCATTCTAGACTGTTTCTGCTACTTACGCACCAGATAGTTTAAGCCAAATAACTTAATGTCTCAAACTGTGGCTGATTCCTTATCTGTGGAACAGGTATAACAATTCTTGTCCAGCCCCTTACAGTGTGGTTTTGATGCTGGAGTGAGATAAGGAAAGAATAGGGGTTTTGGAAGCGGTAAAGTTGCTCCCTGGTTGTAGGGAGTAGCAGCTGTGGTGTTAATAGTGAAGGTGTACTAGCCTTTCAGGGAGAGCCTGGAGGGCACAGAAGTAGTTCCCCTGCCTCCAGGGTGTGTTTAGGGATGTGGCGCTGTCCACCAAATGGGTGCTGACTAGCCTCACTTTGCTGGTGTAGGGCCGTATTTTAAAGATGATGATATATTTCATCCTGAGAGATGGGGGGCCAGCCTCGGCAAAGATAGAAAAGTTAGACACAGACATCCTAGTTAATCTCTTCTCTCTGTGCACACCTCTCAGGATAGTGATGGGCAGCTATGAACCAGAAAAACAAGTGGCAGGATCTAGCCAGCTGGCCAGTTGGGCATTCTTAGACGTTTCACCTATCCTGGGGCAATAGGAAGAAGTCCAGAAGAACCTTGATTAGTTTGGGGAATTAGTGGGTGAGCCAGCATGCTGTCCAGGTAATACTTGGTTATAAAGCTTGTAGCAAAGTCTTGACATGAAGGACTAGAGATTTGCCAAATCTTAATTATTGTTAGTATTGCATGATGTACTTATTATTCATAATAATAATTATAGCAGTACTTAACCTTTGAGTATTTACCATCTGCCGAGAACTATGCTAAGTGCTCACACGACTTTTCCCATTTAATACTCACAATAGCCCTGTGGGGGGGTGGGCACTGTCAGTCCCACTTTCTAGTTAGGGAGACTGAGACCCAGTGCCTTTGATGGTACACAGTGAGTGGAAAAGCCATGATTCAAACCCAGGACAGTCTCACTCCAGAGCCTGCACTCTTACCTGATGCATTCTTCTTCCTCCCTTTTCCTGGGACCCTAAGATGCTTTCTGAATCTGGTTTTGAGGTTTCTGACAGCCCAGTGGGTCTTTGGAAGGCATTTTTGGTTGATAGTGGCCATGCCTCTCCCTCCTTCACGGCCATGGCTGACATCTAGCAGCTCTTGCCGGCTTCCCTGTGGCTTGTGAGCAAATGGATGCCAAGGATGAATGCAGCAGATTGACTAACTCTTGCCAGCTAGTGCCTATGGGGGAATTTTAAAGGGGGAAAGAGAGGACTACGAAAGAATTGCTCTGGGTCAGTTTTTCAAAAAGTGGCTGTGTAGTTGGTAGTCTGCTCCATTTTCATGTTGATGCTCGTCAAAATCTCACAAAAGCCTTTCCCGAGGTCACGGTCATGATAACAATGCCATCCACCTTTCATGTGTGATTTACAAAGTAGTTTTTATATGTACTGTCTTGTCTCGTCTTCACCACAGCCTTATGAAGAGAGGAGTTATAAAGACTCATTTTGCAGGCTAGAAATACCTAGAGAATTTAAACTACTGTCCAGGGTCCCAAAGCTAGTCAGTGGCAGAGTCAGGCTTAAACACCACTTTTCTGACGACTTCTACTTTCTTCCCAAGTTCCTCTTTGCTTACTCTGTTGAAGATGTTCTTAAGTGTTCTGATTTACTATATTCAGAGGTCAGCAGGAATTATTGAAGTGAAGTGCTACAAACCACACTGTTACTGAATCAGAATAAATGAAAGGTCATGTGATTGTTTATTGTGTTAGGTTTAATTGATTTGCACCTACTTTCGATGGTACAGAACACACAAAGATCTTCTGTGGTATATTATTGGACCAGCAGACCTTCTAGCTTTAAAAGTCCCAAGGCTTTAATAGATGATAAAACATGGAGTTTATGTAATTTCTTTAAAAAGTTGACCATCGAGTTCTTGGTTGGGAACACAAGCTCTTATTATCACATTGTTTCCATGGAGAAATGAGCCTTGATTCACATGATTTCAGCTCTTGGTACCTTTTCTAGGAATGGAGTAAACTGCTATAGGAGAGAGAACTGGTGGTGTTATCACTTAGAGCTCTCTCCCCTCCTGTTACTATAGGAGGCTGGTTTGCTTTTCTGGGCCCTCTCAATTTTCCTGTGACCTGAACATAAATCATCTTGGAGATCCTGTTAATTTCATTTTTGAAAAGTTTTCCGTGAAATAAACCTGAATGGAATACTTTCTTATATAGTTTTGAACATCCCCTTTAAGGTATTTAATCGGCGACAAGGGGCTTCGCTAAGAGAATGTAGAACTGGTCTCACTCAAGCTTCTTGTATTGGATGGGACACAGAGCAAATTCCTGTATTAGGGAGCTCCACAGACACATTGGCTGAAATTGGGTGGTAGCTGATTTCTTTCTCATGTACCAGTTTAGAGTAGATAAGGGTCCAGGCCTTCTGTCTTCAACACGTGGCTTCCACTTGGTGGTTGAAGGTGGAAGCTTCAGTTTTTACTGTCTCCCAGGGGAAAGGATCAGGGAGTAATACATGCAGTCATTTTAAGGGCAAGACCTGGAAGTAGCACATTCTTTTATCCCATTGGCCAGAACTTAGTCCTATGGCTACATTTAGCTGCAAAGGAAGCTGGGAAATATCTTCAGTTGGGAGGCCACGAGTCCAGCAAAATCTTTTTCAGGGTGGAAAGGAGACTGAACACTGGGGGAGGCTAGCAGTGTGCTACGCTGTAGAAGGGAGTAACTAGGATCTGAAACTCTTGCCAGGAAAGCTGGGAAGATGCCTGAGTCCAGGGTCAGAATCTAAGAAGGCTTCCAGAAACCAGGACACGTGCAGCCATCTAGAAGTCAGGGCAACTCATTGCTCAGAAACTGGGCACTGGATGAAGAGTCAGAAAACCTAGATTTGAGTCTAGCTCTTCCGTGTCATAACCTGGGGTAAAATACTCCAATGAATGTTTGCCTTATCATTTAGAATATGGGAACAATGGCGATGATCTTTCTGTCTCCCAGGCTTAGTGTGAGGATAATGGATGGGGAAGTGCTCTGCAAACTGCAGCTCCGTGGAAGTGGGCACAGCGTCTGTGTTATTCAGTGTTGTTCACCTTTGTGTCCAGAGCACCCAGCCCAATGCCTGACATGGACACATTTGTTGAATCAAGTGTGAACTATTATGAGAGGTGAAAAAAAATGCCTTGTGCTAAGGAGCTCTTGATCCTGGATAGTCTTCTCTGCTAGGTGGAAAGGTTCTTCTCCTCTCCACTGGCCAAGGCCTTGGGCCTACATGTAAAACCACGTACCCCACCAGGATGCAGGCAGACGTCAGGGCAGCTCCCAGCCGGGTAGCACATGACACATATGTCCTTGGCAAGGCTATTTGCTTACTCCACAGTTTAGGTCACAGAATACAACAAAACTGGAGATAAGACTTTTGTTTGAATGTCATGGTCCATGAATGTGAACTGATCATCTTTAAATGGTTTGGTTCGCCTGCAGATTGGAAGATAAAACTTTCCCAAGACCATTAAGACTTGATTTTTTGCTTTGAAATAATAAGATACAGTTATAAAATTCTTCTGTTGATTTGAAAAATGTGTGGCTTGTTCAAAAAATATTTCTTGAAAATATGATATAGGTAAGAGGATACAAAGATGAGTTTAATCTTTCTATCTTATGGGCCATTTTTGTCTCAGCTGTAGTGATTTTTTTTTCTTTTGCTAAGGAAATGGGGGTTCAGTGGAATAATCAGTTTTGCTTTTTTTTTTAACTTCATGAAGGGTTTCTTTTATTCATTTTGTTATTTAATTTGTTTATTCACTAAGGGTGAACTTCTTTCTTGGAAACCAATGGAGTGCTTTTAAGTGAACTTTACTGGAAGAAGGCAGGAACTGAAATTATATTCACGGTGTGCACTCAACTCTGTTAAAATTTCATTCATAGAAGGAGGGAAATGCGCCAGTGTTATCAGTGGTTCTCATCTTGTGGAATTAAAGGTGATTTTCATTCTCATCTTCTTCTCTGCGGTTTCCTATTTTTCAACAATGAGCATGTATTACTTTTATAATCATAAAAGGCCAGTTAAAAATTAGTGCCACAAATTAATTATCTCCAGCCAAATCAAGAATCTTTATTTTTGGCAACCTGGCCTGGGTTTTAAACCATCATGTTAACTCAGACCTATCCAAATTATTTTCTGACTGAGGCATTTAGGAACTTGTTATAAAGAGGATGTTTTCCTTCTGGAAATTAACATAGAAAGCTAAATGTTTATCATGTGTTAGGAAAGATGTCCTGAGTAATGCTCCTCCTGGAATTTGACTAGCCTTTATTACAATCACTTAAGGAAATGAATTTTGCAGGTTTCCCATTTGCTGTGTAACTTTTTTTCCTTTATCCTATACTCCTGTGTCCCTCAGGTACCTCTGGCTCTATTACCCTGGGACTGAGTGACCCTGTCCTTTGTTCTCTCAGGACCCTTTCACTTCTAGTGTCCCCTCCATCTGTTCATGACTTTGTAGATTTGGTTGTGGCTTCTTCCCACCAACATTTTTATAGAACGAAGAGGGCACATTGTTGTCCTTTTCCCTGTAGCAGCTTCCCCTTACTCCTTGTCATGGCTCAGGGGAGTGGCCTGAGCAGTGCTTCTGGGGTGCGGTGAGGAGGAGGGGTCGGGACTGCAGGGAAGGGGTGGGGGCCCTGAGCTGGCTAAGAGCTTTGGGGGAGGCACTGGGCCATCCATCCAGCACTTAGCCCACTCCTGGCAAGGCAGGCTCAGGCACAGCTCTTCGAGATGACTGCTTGGTGTTTGAATCCAGGCAGTCCCCGAGCCATGCATTCATCTGCTATGATCCTGCAATGTGGCAGCCTCTGTTCTCGATGCTGGCTGGGGGCACAGTGATGAGCAAGGCAGACCTGGCCTCTGCTCCCATGGAGCTTTCATTCTGGTGGGAGAGAGAAGCAGTTCACAGAGAAGTAAATGATAAAGATAATTACAGGTTGTAAGAATGGCCCCAGAGGTGGTTGCACGTGCCCGTTTGTAGCGGAGCAGGAGGACCAGAGTTGGAATGCTTCCAAGGCCTGGCTCCTTCTGTGTCCTCGGTACTTTCTGGAGCAGAGGGGTGAGATCAAGGAGACCTCGGAGCTGCGTCTCCCATTCAGTCAGCCTGGGCCAGGCCGGGATCTACAAGTGGAGAAAGCAAAAGCTGAAGGCATGAGCCAGGGGCCGGCTCTCTTGGTCCCTCCACCTGCCCATCTCTGGACTGCCCAAGGTGCACGTCTATCTTTTCTGAACAGTGGTGAGCCAGTTTGCACATAGGGGTCTAGATTTGTGCATGCCACAGCTCTGTCTAAAGATGAGCTTATATTCTCTCCCTAATTTCCAGCTTTTAATGAGGACCAGCTTCTCATTGTCCCTCCAGTGGGACATTGGGCTGTTTCCTTCAGGCAACTCGTTTTCATTAACTTCACCCTGCTTCCCCATCACCCAACCACCCTCAGTCCTTCCGCTTGTGCCGGGGTCTGACCTTTGCTTGTATTTGGAAGAATTCACTGAGCTGTTGCCCTTTCTGAAACTCTTGATGACCAGCTCTCACAGGATCTTTTCACCTATCTGCTTGGCTTTTGACTGCCCAGAAAAGCTTGGAGTTGGTCAAATAAAAGTAATTTTCCTGAACTTCCTTGTTGAGTCTTCTTTTATATTATACTTCTCTGTCAGACTAGGACTCAGCCATTCATCCTGCTCTCCGTGTCTCCTCTTTCTGAAAACCAGGACAAAGAGGCCCCTCACCCCCATGGAGACTCAGCCCCCTTCCTCTACAGATATTATGACTGCTTTTCTGACCCTTCTCCTCCCATCTTTCTGCTCAAAGAGCAAAGCCTTTGAAGCTTGCCTCGTACCGGTTTGATGCAGTACAGGAAAACTTGAAGTTATCTGCCTCCTGAAGGGGTCTGGGGACTCACTTGGCTTCCAGAGCTCCCCCCACCCCTCTCCCACCCACAAACTGTGCCGTTTAACCAGAGAACAAGTCATTTATCAGTGATCATTTAACACTCCTACCAGGGCCTGCTTGGGAGGCTCTCTGTTACTAAATTCGGTTTTCTTGGGTGGGTGGGTGGGGGAGAGCTTGTTACTATTTTCATTCTTTTGGTGTTGTTACCATTCCTGTAAAAATATATCTACATACATGCAAGTGTATGTGTGTATGTTTGTGTATCTTCTTCTACTTATAACAAAGGCTTTGGAAGGAGTTGACCCTCAGAGGGCCTGGGTTTAAACCATGGGAGTGGTGGTGATCCTTGGGAAATAAATCCTTTTGTTCCAAATAGTTGCCGTCTCACATTTGGTAAAGTTTTGTTTCAGCCTTAATTTCATAGTTTTCCCTAGTTTCTGAGATAACTTTGGTCCACTCTATTCAGCCTCCAGAAAAGAATACAGTCATTGGCTCCACCCCTTAAATTCACAGACTCGGTGAGGAAGGCCTTTCATTGGCTGCCTAGTGCCTATGACTCTGTCCGGCTCATGCAGCTCTTAGACATTGTCCCCACGGAGAGTGCTGTCCAGAGCTTTGGGGACTCAGAGGGACAAGGCACCTGTTAGAGTCTTTCCAGCCCAAGCATATCTGCAGACCTCCTTTTCCTTGGCCACAACGTGGTAAAGTGTGTCCAGTTTGCTCTGGAGTAAGCAATTTTATTTTAAAAAGTTTAATCTGAAAGTTGCCCCAAGGTTGTCTGAATGCTGCCCTCTCTCCTCGTGTATTTTGACTGGTTAATATGGTGTCCTGGCCTTGGTCTGACTGGTCACACCTGCTGAGGAGGGATGGAAGAGGTGGTCCTTCCCCCTGTTTTGAGACAGGATGGCCTGGATGAGGCTGCAGGGATGAGGGAGTCATCCATTCGCTCAACATCAGTTGAGGGTCTGCTGGTCACCTGGCGTGAAGGGAAGCCACTGGAGTGTTGAGAGCTAGAAAATAATATCTGATCTATGTTTTTTAAGGACTCTTCTGGCTGCCTGTGGACTGAGGTGGGGATGACAAGCGTGGAGAGGGAGATGGGTTAGGAGGCGGTGGTTCTGGTCCAGGGAGCAATGCTGGCTTGGACACTGCTAGTAGGCTTCTGTGTGAGAGTGGCCAGGGCACAGACAGGCCTTTGCTGACTGCGCTTGCCTTTTTCCCCAAGTGTGCAAGCCCTGCCAATCTCCTGTTCCATGACTGATGCTATTCATTCCACCTGGAATGTTCTCATCCCCTGCTTCCCAATCCTGGCCGATCTGCCACTGCCTAGCTGAGTACCTTGGGCAAGTTACCAAATCTCTCTTGAGCCTAATCTCTTCATCTATGAAAGAGTGATCATTGAACCGTCCTCATGGGACTGTGAGGATAATACATAGTTGAGTGTGATTATTGCAATAGCCTCCGAAGCAGTCTTCTGCTTCCAGCCTTGCCTCCTTACTCTGTGCTCTCTGCCCAGTGATCCTGTGCAGAGGGGGTCAGCTCAGGTCATGCCTCCAGTTCAGAACCCTCTTGACAGTGGCTTCTTGTCTCACTCAGAGGAAAAGCCTTCTCCTGGCCCACGGGGCTTCCCAGTACTTCTCTGACCTCATCTCCCACCCCAGGGCCTGGTGAGGATTTGAGCAGACTGGGTTCTGCATAGCGCACTGTGGTGCGTGTGAGTGGCGCCCTCCTGAGCTGTGCAGTGCACAACTTGTGCGGCTGTCTGCACCGACCCTGCCTGCCCCTCTCTCGCTTCACTCCAGCCACCCTGGAATCCTTGCTGTGCTTCAGACACGCCAGGCGTGCTTCCTGTCCAAGCTCTTTCCACTGGCTGCCCCTCTGCCTCGAATGCTCTTCCCCCAGATATCCGGATGGCTTGTTCATGCAGCTTCTCCAGGTCTTTTCTCTAATGTCACCCGGTTTAAAGTTGTACCACCCAGGCCACTGCCCCACCCCCACGTTCCCTGTCTCCCTTTCTTGCTTTATTTTTCCTCTTAGCGCTTATTGCCATCTAACATATAATACATTTTACTTACTTATCTGGTTTATTGTCTTATCTTCTTTCAATAGTTCTGTGGGCAGAAACTCGTGTTTATTTTGTTCACTGCTCTATCCGGAGTGCCTAAAACAGTGCCTGACAGGTAGTAGGGGTCCGAAATGAATGAGTGAATGAGTTTGCAGTAGAGCAAGCGAAGCGCTCGGTGCAGCGCTCAGCAGACAGTCAGCACCCAGTACATGCTGGCGGCTCTTCTGCTTCTTGTTGTTGTTGATGACCCCTCAGGGACCAGCTCACGTTCGGCTTTCTCTGAGCCCTTCCCCAGCCCCTTCTCTGTTGAATTGAATCCTGGCTGCCTCGCTTCCTTGCTGTTCTTCCCTCTGTGCCTTCTCTCTCTGGGTGACATTTGTCACGCTGCATTAGAGAGGCTTATCTCACTGTTTTCTGTTTGAGTTTGAATTCCTGCAATGACTGGTGCATTTGGATTTGTGTCTTTGTGCCCTGTGCCCACTGGTTGGCATGTAGTAGGAGCCCAGGAAGTGCTCACTGCAGGCAGCTGTGGTAGGTGGGATGCTCTCGAATCCATCTGGACCCTTACTAGCTGTCCTGGCTCCAGCATCACTGCCTAATGTTTGCACCCCATCCCAAGGGGGATCAAGGGAGAGTTTGACAACCACTTAAGTGATGGAATCTCTAATGGTGTATTTAGAGCAGATTTGGGGGAAAAGAGGGCCTCCTGTGCATAGTCCTTTGGATGGCAGTGTCTGGGTGACCTGCTTGTTCCATATTTGAGAGCCTGGCCCTTTGGCTACTTAGGCCACAAAGGGTTGGGGTCATTCAGTGGAGACAATGTGAGCAACGCCAGTGTGTTTGGAGGAGGCCTGGGAAAATGAGAGAAAGCTTGAGCTGGCGCTTAGGGGCTTTGGGGTAGGGGAGGAGAGCATGGCTTCTGGAGGTGGCATAAGGGACGAGAGGGCCACCCCTGGCCAACCTGGGGAGGGGGGTGGGTTCCTTAAGAGGCCTGATTAGGTAGGTGGTGTGGGCCCCTTGAGGGAGAACCTTACATGCCAGACCGGAAGTTTGGCCTCTTGTATTGGCAGGAGGTGTCTAGAGTGGGGATTCTGGTAGGGGTATGGGTAGGAATCAAAGGGGACGGGAGATGTGGGGAGGAGCTCTGGAGTCTTTTTCTCCTGTCCAGAGATGGAGTTGTCTTGTGGAACCCACAGGTGGCACAGCAGTGCCGGAGGTCATGCCTTTAGGGACCAACATTGACGCCCACAGGGGCGGTGAGCTTCATCTGAACCCACAAAGTACATGAGGCTGAGGGGTTAGAGGCAGGGGTTTGGCATGGACTGGGGTGCAAGAGGGGGCTTTTTCTCTTTGGGGGCAACTGTTGGTGTCCTGGGGTCCCTGGGATCTTCCTGCCCTGCTCTGGTTGGTTCACCTGTTCATAAGCCACTGCATCTCTGTCAGCAGCTGGGTGCCGACACTTTGTGCAGGGCCAGTCTGACTCGTCTGTCAGTCTTGTATCAGGTTGCTCCACGGACGAGCTTTAAACCCAGAGACTGGCAGACTCAGATTCAAGTGTCAGCTCAGCCCCTAACTCTCTGTGTGGCCTTGGCTAAGATACTTGTTCTCACGGGGGCTCACTTTCCTTATCTGCCAGGCTATCAGCAAACAAGCTAAATCCCTGTGTTCTAGGCTAGAGCCCCTTAAATCCCTCCTGCCTTGGGGCAGGATTAGCCTCAGAGGCTTAGGAAGGGCTGAGCCCTCCGGTGGGAGCCTGGTGGCAACACTGTGGAAAGGCCAAGGCTTGACTTTAAGTATCTTAGGGGTTTGAAAATTGTTTTCTCACCCAGGGATTGATTGATTCTGCAATGGAAGGGTTCTCTTCTCCATTCCCCTTCCCTGCTTTGGGATGGAATTCTTGAAATGACCTTGGCTTTGGGGCGCCTTTCCTATCTCCCGTTCTGTACTCCTAAGCAGGGTCCCTGCCCCATGCCCAGGCTTCTCATTTTCCTACCGCCAGCCCCTCTGGCCCTGTTTACTGAGATTTTCTCTCAGCTTTCCCCTAATTTTCCTTGCTTCTTACTTCAAACCTGCGACCTAATCTGCCCAGCTGGGGCAACCTTAGTGGCACAAACACATATCCCTACACATTGCATCCCCTTTCTTCTTAAGATGATATCCTCAGCCTTTTTCCACCTGGCTCCCTCGTTTTCAGCATGCTTCTTTAAGATGGCTGCATAACGATCAAGGGAATGCCCTCAATAAGACGTGAGCTTGTTATGGGGCATTTAGATTACTTCTAATTTTTGCTCTTTCAGCTAATGCTGCATTAAGCCATCTTTGTGTATTACAGAATCATTTCATTAGTTTGGCATTTATCTAGCTAATGGCAATGGCCCAAGATTAGATAGAGAATCAGAATTTTTTTTTCCAAGAAGAATGAGTATATATTCAAATTTTACTTTAAATGCTAGGAAGGTCTTTGTCATGTTTTCCGTGAGTGAAGAAGCAGGCTAACAGTAATGTGAAATTAGATGTAAGTGAAAGGCTGTGTATTTACAAGTAATACATGGCTTGTTTGTTCTTAAGTGTGGAGGTGAGCCCAGTACATTCTCTTAAGGAGTAATCTACCTGCTCAAATTGAGGAATTACGTGTCCCTATATCTTTGGCACTTTATTTAAAACAATAACAAAATAAAATAAACAATGTTCTCTTCTTAAGGATGTTTTTAAGAAGTAGCCTAAAACAAGAAAAAGTAAATAGGATTTTTGAGGGAAGAAAACACAACTCCCTAAGACAGAGTGAGCCTGTCGGGAAGTACTCTTAGAAGTGGAAGCAGGTTGCAAATTTGCCAAAAGGTTGGCTTTTTGTTGGCCATTAGGAAATGGCTAGAATGAAACTGAGAAACAGATATGACTGACTTGGTCCCCTGTGTTCTTTTTGTTTGTTTGTTTTTGGCTGCGTTGGGTCTTTGTTGCTGCGCACGGGCTTTCTCTAGTTGCAGCGAGCTGGGGCTACTCTTTGTTGCAGTGCGCAGTCTTCTCATTGTGGTGGCTTCTCTTGTTGTGGAGCACGGGCTCTAGTCATGCGGGCTTCAGTAGTTGTGGCTCGTGGGCTCTAGAGCACAGGCTCAGTAGTTGTGGCGCATGGGCTTAGTTGCTCCGCGGCATGTGGGATCTTCCCGGACCAGGGCTTGAACCCGTGTCCCCTGCATTGGCAGGCGGATTCTTAACCAGTGCGCCACCAGGGAAGTCCCCCCTGTATTCTTTTTAACCTGAAATCTGTGTTGGCTTTGGGATGATTGGGAAGGCTTCCCCTGTCCTGCTGATCTGTTGTTTTAGTCTCTGTAGATTGTTATGTAGACCCAGGCTCTAGGCTTTGCATTTCAGCTTAACCCAGCAAATGTTGACTGAGTCTTTACAGTGTATAAGGTTACAGGGGATAAAAATTTGGGAAGAAATAACCCAATGCATTACTGTTTCTGAGGAGTTCATGAACTGGGAGTGGGAAGGTAAGACACGTCTAAAATTAATGATTATTCAAGGGAGATTAAGAAGAGGGCCCTGGGAGAAGTCAGCCCCACCCTGTTAGAGAAGGGAGGTATTCCATCTCATCGGACAACTGGGGTGTTAAAGAGTGGTTGCTTTTGTCAGCACCTTAAGGACTGGCTGAGATAGACATTCCCAGCAAAAGTGAAAGGCCTGAGTAGAGGAAGTGGAGGTGCAAGGACATGGTGTATGTTTGGGGTTTGGCTGAAACAATGGGCTCATGTAATAGTGGTCATAGCTAGCACATTATGGAGTGTATCAGGTGCGAGGCATGGTTCTAAGACCTTTATCTATATTAGCTCATTTTATCCCTGCAGTGACCCAAGTGAGGTCTTTTATAATTGTCTCCATTTTACAGTTGAAGAAATAGACATAAAACAATTTATTATCTGTCCAAGACCATAGTGCTGTACAGTTAAGAGCAAACCCAGTTGGTCTGGCTCCAGAATATCTGCTTCTAACCACCAAGCTGTCCTGCCTCCAATATAGGGGAAGAACAGGCACTAGAACCAGAAAGGTGGGTAGACATCATATCGTAGAGGCTTGGGGTACCAATGTTTAGAGGTGCAGAGGTGGAAGAGGGGCCAGAGACGGAGATGAGAGGGATTGCAGTGGTGGGTATGGGGGAGTTTGGTGAGAGCTGTGAGGGGCCACAGGAAGAAGGAGTTTCAAAAAGGGGGTTTGTCAACAAGGCCCAGCACTGCAGAGAGTTCCAGGAGGTGAGATCTGAGAGCAGGTCTGAGCCAGCGAAAGCTGAGAGGGCCTGGGAGAGGGGGCGGTCAGGCTGCAGACACGAAGGGCTGCAGCCTGGGCTCTCCTGACTGTGCGGTGCTGCTCACTCCAGGATGCTCTGTATTTTGAAGATGGTAAAGCAGGTGCAGACATTGGGTATGATTGTCTGTGTCCTCTTGTCAGTAGAAAGACGAGAGCATGACAGAGAAGGGCAGGTGAGAGCTGGCACCGCTAATTTGGCAAACTCAGTGGCTTTTCTGCAGCCTAATGATTTCTGAAAGCTATTTGCTATGCTCAGGCACAAGTGTGACTGCCTCATCTGAATGCTGTAGCGATCACTGTTTTTCCTGGAAAATTGGGCCCATGTAGGCTCTGTGTGTGGTTTATTTGAGTTCCATTTTTATAGCCTTATTACCTTGTCCTCATGATGCAAGAGGCCTCTCTTTTCTGGAGCTTTGCTGTGAAAATTGTTTCTTAAAAGGCACAGAGTTATCTCTCACCATTGGGGTGGCGCTCTCTCCAGAGCAGTGCTTTTCTGCAGACTTCTCATCACCCCTGACACCAGTTGTCATGTTTTTCTGATCGTTTGCAATTTACTGAGAACTTTTAGGCAGCTCTTGAATTTCACTACCTAGGTGTTTGCCACGATTTCTCCTAGAAGAGTTTGCGCATGTAAATAATCCATTCAGTTTCTTCCTCTCTGATAGGTGGCCCTACCAGTGACTTTGTGAGCACCTGACACCCAGTCTTGTCCCCTGGCCTTGAGTTGACAGTGCTGGTAATTAGCATGTATGGAGCCTGAGCTGTTTCCAGGCACTATACTAAAAGTTTTATGTTCATGATCTTAATTATTCCCAGTCCCTATAAAGAAGGTACTGTTCCCCCCATTTTACAGTTGAAGGAAATGAGTCTTACAGAGGGAGAGTAACTTGCCCCAGGTCACACAGGTAGTAAATGGCAGAGTGGGCCTCCACCCAGGCCTTTCTGACCTTGGAGCCCATGTAGTCCATTCATTCATTCATTTATTCATTCATTCAACAACACATGATTGTCTACAACATTCTAAGCACTGTTCTAGACCCAGGGGATACACCAAAAAAAAGCAAAAATTCCTGCCTTCAGCTTACATTCAAATTTGGGGAGGTAGAGAAAAAAATAATAAATAAAATATACAGTACGCTGTATGGTAATAAGGACTATGGAGAAAAAGAAAGCAAGGCAGTCAGCTAAGAAGCATTGGGAGCATTTTAAATAGAGCAATCAAAGAAGGCCTCATTGAGAAGGAGACCAAATTGTTAGGTTGAATAGCAAACGGCTCCCCAAATCTCAGTGTTATCAACCCAAGAAAACTTTTATTTCTCATATAGAGAAGTTCCAGTGTGGCTGCTCCTGGTGAAGCAGGCATCCTTCCTGGTGGTTCTTGAGGGACCCACACTTCGTCTATCTTGTGGCTCTGCCCTCTTCAAGGCCCTCAGATTCCTTTCCATTCAGCTGGAGGGTGAGGAAAAAGAGAGAGGACTTTGTGGGGAGGTTATTATGGGCCAGTCTGGAAGAAGCATGCATCCCTCCCACCCAGAACTCAGTCACATGTGTACTCTTAACTGCAAGGAGGGCTGGGAAATGTAGTCCAGCCATGTGCTCACAAGGTTAAAAAAAAAAAAGGGTTTTGGTGAACTCACAGTATAGTGGTGAATGAGGTGAAGAAGTGAGTCGTGGGTTTAACTGGGATAGAGCATTAGGCATGGGAACAACAAGTAAAGGTAGCTGAGGTGGCTGCAGTGGAGTGAGGAGAAGATGAGGACCTGGTGGAAAGTGGAGGCAGGAAGTGAAGGGGGCCAGGCCATTGAGGTCATTGTCAGGACTTCGTTGCATTGTGAGTGACCGATCTGAGTTGCATCATGAAAGACTCACTCTGACTACTGTGTTGAGGGAGGACTCAGGGAGAGAAGTCGAGTCTGTTGCCGTTCGTTATCCAGTGAGTGGTGAGAGCAGCCAGGTCCCGAGTGGTGGTGATGGTGGAGGTGCGGAGAAGTGGTTGGATTTGAGATCTATTCTGAAAGTGGAACAACAGGTTTTGCTGCGGGATTGGTGGTGGGGTGTGACAGAAAGAAAGGAATCGGGATAGTTCTGAGATTTTTGGCTTTTGCTTAATGACTATTAGACTCACTTTCTACCCGCAGAAGTAAAAAGAGGGGGTAAGTTTTTGAAAAAAGATATCTGGATGCCTTCTGGGCCCTGATGTATCTCGCATAGCCTCTTCTCCTCCACAGTACTTTCTTTAGCACAGATGGGCAGTTCTTTTCCACAACTGAGCTTTCAGACAGAGGGAGGACATCTGTAGCTCCTCCCAGCACAGAGCCTGGATGGAACAACTTTGGCAGTGGTCTCACATCATTGCCTGGGATCTTTGGAATGAGGCTTGGGGCCCCTTGGACTGATGTGGAGGGGGCCCAGTGTCCCCCTGGGTAACCAAGAGATACCTGCAGAGGCCACTTCCAATCCATGCTGTGTGTAATGTAAGAATATAAGTGTGTTTGGGAGTGGAAGCGGAAGCAGTTTTCCTGGTTCTTCCTTGGCAATCATGACCCGCCAAGGCAGAAATGAGAGATGGAATTTTTTTAGTAGATGGTGGTCCCATTAGGAGCATAAGGGGAAGAAAGTCTATCTTAAACAGAGCAGGGTATGAGCTGTGGCAACAAATATTGCATGCCTGCTAGGTGCTGGGCACTGGCTGGGTATTTTGGTTTCATTGGAGAGGGAAACAAATACACTGTTCCTGCCCTCCTGGCAGAGTAGACCCATGTGGCTAGATCGTACAGTGATTTGCTGGAAGAAACTATATTTACGCCCGAGTGTTTCTTTCATTTTCTTTTTCTTTCTTTTTTTTTTTAGTGATTGTGAATGGTACTGTATTTTTAATTTCAGTGTCCACATGTTCATTGCTAGTATACAGAAAAACAGTTGATTTTTTATTTTTATTTTGTATCCTACATCCTAGATAAACTCACTAATTAGTTGTAGGCTTTTTTTTTTTTTTTGTATATTCCACAGGATTTTCTATCTAGACAATCACATAATCTACAAATATAGATGATTTCTTCCTTTCCAGTCTGCTTGTTTTATTTCCTTTTGTTGCCTTTTGTGCTGGCTCTTTGCTGAGTAAGAGTGGTAAGAGTGGGCAGCATCACCTGTTCCTAATCTTGGGGGGCAGCATTCAGTCTTTCACCATTAAGTGTATGGTTAGCTGTAGATATTTTTTTGCACATGTCATTTGCACTTCGTTGTATGGGTGTGGGTGGGACCATGGGGTTTTCTGTGGTGTTTGGCTGATATAGGGCAGTTATTATCTAAAAGTTGTCTGTCTTGCTCGAGGCAACAAGCTTTTGTTGGAGCCTTTTTTGTCTGTGCTTGTTGGCATCTCCAGGTTCTTCCGTTCCAAGTGAGGCAAAAAGAAAATGCAGGCCACTCACCATGGTGTCCTTCCTCCAGGCCTGCCTTTCTTCACTCTGCCTTTCAGAGTCCTCTCTTGTTTGTTTTACATATCACGTGCAGGGGTTTTTGTTGTGCACAGCAGGTGAAAGAGGGAAAGGTGTGTCTACTGCCTCCTCCTGGAAGTGGAAGTGGTTGGGAGAAATTAGAGGATTGGGTTGAAGCCAGTGTGTGAAGGGCCTTCACACCAGGGGTTTGACTCTGTAGGTGGCAGGAGGGATGTTGGAGGTTCAACTCTGCAGCAGTGTGGAGGGAGGGGGAGGGGGAGTGGCAAGAGAGACCCGGAGGCTGGTGCCTGGGCCCAGGGAGGTGAGGATGCGTTTCTGGACTGCGACAGCAGACGTGGGGCAGAAAGGAAGAAGGGAGAGTCCATTCGGGCCACAAGGAAGTCCGAGGACCAGGTGAGTCTGAGGTTTCTAGCTTGGGCAACTAGCTAGGAGATTGGGGAGCTAGGGGAGTGGTGTAAGTGTAACAGAGTAGGTATATTCTAGGCCTTTCAGAGCATGACTGGAAGATTGGACTAACTGTGCTTCCCTTCAGGGCCGGCTCCGCAGAATAAGCCTGGCTGCTGTGTAAAACCCAAGGAGCACACGTTCTGGGCAGAGAAAACATTGTGGGGAAAGGCACAGATACAGGAAACGTCATGGTGGGCCTGTTGGGACTCCAGCTAGCTGAGGCATAAGTGGGTAGTTACTGGTTCCAGAACTGGGAAGGGTGCTTAGGAGTTCACAGAAGCAAGAGGTTCTGGAATGGGAGTTGATGCTGCTGGTGGTCCATCTGGCGCCTTCCATTCTTTGTGTGTTGACATCAGTCTTTCCTACTGCACACAGGCCACCCTCCCTGGGGGGCACCACTGCTGACAGCCCCCACTTAGCAATTCTAATGAAGGGAGAACCCCTTTCTCTGCATCCATATATTAATCCTAGAGAAAGGCTATGGTTGGCCCAGCTTGGGTGATGTGCTTGTCCTTTTTGACCTATCACTGTTGCAGGCAGTAGACTACTCTAATCTGAGCTGGATGGTTTACCCACCCCCATTAGATCAAGCCGGGCATTTTTTTTGTTTGTTTTGTTTTTGGCCACACTGCACGGCTTGCAGGATCTCAGTTCCCCGACTGGGGATTGAACCCGGGCCATGGCAGTGAAAGCTCGGAATCCTAACCTCTAGGCCACCAGGGGACTCCCAAGCAAGGACTTTTAAGGAAGAAGGCAGAAGAAAAGCATCTACAGAAGATAGAAAAGAATATTTACTATGGTTCACTGTATAATATCTTTTGAAGAATTTATAGTATGGCAATGTAGGAACTCTTTGGAGAGTTTTAAAGCAGGGGACTTGATCAAATTTAGGTTTTCTTAAAATTATCACTGTGTAAAGTTGTAGTTGGAAATAAGTAAATGAGTAGAGCTGGGGAGACTGGTAGAGAGGCTGCTGCTGTAGTTCTGGGGAGAACAGATGAGACCTGAGCTAATTCAAGTCCTTGGATTCTTATTTCATTTGGACTTCACCCTCCAGCCACAGCATCGGGGGGTTGAGGAGGGGGACAGAGTCTGGAGACAATTAGGCAAATAGGGCGTGGTGACCAGCTGGAGGGTGCAGGGGGGGCTTCAGGAGGACTCACCACCAGCACCAACTGTTCCCTGAGAGGCTAGCTTTCTCTTTGGAAACTAGTTATTAAGTGGTGGCAGACTCGACATATCTTTCTTATTGCTTCTTAAGAAATGTGGGTGTTACTGGCTTCTTGTGGTGTCCTAACTGGAAAAGGAAGCTGATTGATTCTACTTTTCTCCCTTTAAAAAGTTTCCTTTCTTTAAGGAATCAGATAATAGGAGGTGTGTCAGGACTGCCAGTCGAGAAATAGATGGTTGGGAGGAGGACGCAGGCCTGAAGGCCCTGCCTCCCCCATCGCTGCCCCGGGGCCTGCAGGTCTGCTCTGGAAACATTTATCCCTTTGGCATTGTCCTTGCTGGGAAGGCTTGCAAGAATTTTAAGCAAAGAAATGACATAATCTGACTTATGCTGTAACAGATTCCCTCCTGTATTGAGAATAGGCTATGGGTGGAAGTGGGAGTGACACCAAAAATAGAAGCAGGGAAAGCAAGGACACCAATTAGGAGGCTATTGCAATAATCTAGGATGGTAATGGTGGAGGAGGTGAGAAATGGTCACATTCTGAATGTATTTTGAAGGTAAAAACCAGAGGATTGGATAGAGAGTAAGAGAGAAAGAGACGAGACAAGACGAGAATGACTGCAAATCTTTGGCCTGGGCAACTGGAAGACCATGGCCTTAAACTGAGATGGGTAAGATTCTGGGAGGAGCAGGTCTGGGGGAAGATCAGGGGTCTGTGTGAGATGTGTCAAGTCTGAGACATGGAACACATCTCACACAGACCTCCTGTCCACTTGACATCTTACCTGAAGCAGGCAGTAGGATATATTAGCCCGGAGTCCAGAGGTGAGGTCCGCACTTGGAGAGAAATCTGGGCATCCTCAGCCTGTAGGTGATATGAGACTAGGTGAGATCACCCAGGGGGCGATTGAAGGAATACAGAGAAGAGAGGAGAACTAGGACCGAGCCCTGGGGCACTCTTGCATTAAGAGGTGGGGAGATGAGGAAGAACCAGCAAAGGGAAAGAACAGCCAGTGAGGTAGATGGAAAACCCAGAGTGCTCGCCTGGAAGCCAAGTGAAGAGAGTAGTCAAACAAGGGCATGATTCACTGGTAGCAAAAGCTGTAAGAGGAGGACTCAGACTTGCCCATTGGATCTAACAACATGGAGGAGAAGCTAAATGCATGCTTTTGGACCCAAGCTTAGCCTTTCAAATAAGTCATAGTTCCCGCCTTGAAGGAGAATACAAGTGTGCAAAAAAGGGTCATTTAAGATTGATTGAAACAAGTCTGAGAAAGATGTAAAGATAGTATCGTGGGAGCCCAGCAGAAAGAGACAGTACTTCTGGCTTTTGTGGAGAGGGTTGAGGTCGGATTAATTCATGTCCTCGTTCGTTCAATGATTCATTCATTCATTCCACAAAAACTTTTTGAGTGCCGTGGACTGAGAGGAAGGGAGAAGGTAGAGTTGTTGTTTAAGGGGTATAAAGTTTCAGTTTTGCAGATGAAAAAAAAGTTCTGGAGATGAATGGTAGTAGTTGCACAACAATGTGAATGTATGTAATACCACTGAACTGCACACTTAAAAATGGCTAAGCTTGTAAATTTTGTTATGTGTGTTTTACCACCACATACGCACACACACACAAAGTCAGAAAGGAAAGAAAATCTTATTGAGCCCCACCATGACCTTGGTCTGGAATATGATGTTGAAATGGAAGTCATTTCAGTAGAAGGAGATAATGTGGAGAGAAGGGGAGGAAGACATCCAGCTGGAAGGAATGCTGAGAGAAGGGTCTGGCCACCAGTCCTATCTGTCTAGATTGAAGCGTCCACTGGGGGAGATCACAGGAGCTGAGGCTGCAGACTCAGGCTGAGCCAGTTGGTGCAGGCCTGGCAGCCTGGCTGTGGAGTTGGGCTTGCCTTCTTAGGTTCTGGGAGCCTCTAAAGGTTTCTGCCCAGGGGAGTGTCATTCCAGAGATGTGCATTTGGAAGCTTAATCTCATTAATCCTTCCTGTTAAACCCGTTGCCTATTAAAAGCAGTGGGATTGAAGCATGCATTTCTCTGATGAAAATTGTGGCCTAGCAGAATTTTAGATGCCTGGGCATGTGTTCATGAATTGAGTAGTTATTTTTCTACCCATTTTACAAAATTTATTGAGGATTGTCTAAATGCCCGTAGTATTCTAGGCACTGGAGGGAAGGGAAGGGGTGAATTTCTCAGATCGCTTCTCTTGATAAGCCTACAGTCTAGGAACCCTCATTCCCAAATAAGAAATTATGCTACATTGTACCACATGTTACCATAAATGTCTCACCAGGGTTCCATGGGAGCCAAGAGGAGGGTGCCTGGCCTGCCTGGGACACTGGGATGGCTTCCAGCGAAAGACTGTCCAGTGGATTTGAAGGATGAGCAGTATTTTCTAGGCAGAGAAACAGAGATGGACATCCTGGGAGGACAGTAAATCAAAACTTATTGGGGTTGTAAATTTAAAGAAAACATGTAAATATTCTCTTTTACAGTTAAACTCTTATTTCATTGGCTTTTAGGTGGTGCTGGCTAGAGTGCATGCTTTTGGACCCAAGCTTAACTTTTCAAATGTGGAATGCTAGGCCTTCATTGGTAAGTTTGTTTGATGCCTTCTTACCGAATTATGCTGTCAAGGATTGGTATTAGGAATGAAGGGCAAGGTGGTTATCATTGGTAGTGCTCTGTGAAGGGTACCAAGCCTGGACCCTAGAGAAGCCTCCAGTATAGGTGGAGAAGATCCACAGGAGAAGTGGATCCCACGGTAGGTTTCTGCGGTAGATGCAGAGAGAGAAGCCAGAGGAGAAACACCCAGGGGTGCAGGGGACGGATGCAGCTGGCCTCACAGAGAGGTGCAGCTTTGGCTGTGTTTTGAAGGATGGACAAGTCCGGGGGGGAGTGAAATAAGCCTTTCAGGCTAGAGAAGGTGGGAGTAAGATGTAAAGAAAGTGGGCTCAGCAGAAGACCCACAGGAACAGAAACTTCATCCAAAGGAGTGGTGAGTAAGAACTTCTGCAGGATCTGCTGGTGGTTGATTATTCTATTCTAGACCAGGGTCAGCACACTTTTTCTGTAAAGGATCAGATGGTAAATATTTTTGGCTTCCTAGGCCATATGGTCTCTGTCATAGCTACTCAACTCTGCCATTATAGTGGGAAAGCAACCATAGATAATATGTATATGACGGTGTGGCCGTGTTCCAAAAAAGCTTTATTTACAGAAACAGGTCGTGGGCCGGATTTGGCCTGTGGGCTATAGTTTGCCCACTCCTTTTCTAGACCCTGAATGCTGGGCTAAGGCACTTGGACTTTGTCCTGAAGGCAGTGGGAAGCCATTGAAGTTATTTGGGGCAAAGAAGTGAAATGGCCGAAGTAACATGTTAGGAGCATTCCTCTGACAGCTGGACAGGAAGCATGGGTCCTGTTCCAAGGCAGCAGCAGCAATCCAGGTGTGAGGTCATGTGGTTAACTGTGCTCAAAATGGAGAAAAGGTCCAATAGGAGAGATACTGCAAAGGAAGAATGGTAGGATTTATGGTCTTCTTAGACTTTAAAGACAGGAGCCAAAGAAGATGAAAGTTTAAACTTGATAGTTCACAATGGTAACATTGACAGAAATGTGGCTGTTGGGGATGGAGAAGGGTAGTTGATGCGTCCAGTTTTTGATACACTGAATTTGAGATGGTACTGATTCATCCACAGGATATGTCTAGTAGGCAATTAGAAATGCAGGGCTGGGGACTTCCCAGGCAGTCCAGTGGTTAAGACTTCACCTTCCAATGCAGGGGGTGCGGGTTCGATCCCTGCTCGAGGAGCTAAGATCCCACATGCCTTGTGGCCAAAAAACCAAAACATAAAACAGAAGCCAGGTTGCACAGGGTCCATCATAAATGATGGATAAAGAATCAGATACGTTAGTAAAAGTGACCACTTATGGAGAGTTTGGATGGTAAAAGAACGGAGACACAAAGATTTCAGCATCTGCATGCCAAAATAACCTTTTCTTTAGCTTTGAGGCAAGCAAAGCATGCCATGACCGGTTCTCTTGTCCTTCTCTGGAGCCAAGTGTGTTTGGGAGTTTGTGTGTACCTTGGGCTTGTGATTGTGTTCTTATGCTTTCTTTGAGGTGTGGTGTTCTGAGCTCTGTCATAACTTGCACCAACGGAATCCAGCGCATGTTTGGACCCTTGCCATGAGACAAGATGTGATCTGTTGGGGAAATAGTTGCATTTGCCTGAATTGGAGGAGAAAATAGGGTAGAGCAAGAAACGGAAATGAAACTCCTTACTGCAGAGTCTGCCCAAGTATGGGAATTTGCGATAATTCCTCAAGTCACTCAACTAGATAGCAATTTATGTTCTGAGCATTTCAAGCGTATGTTCTTTGGTTTGAATTCTGAGTAGTCTTTGGCTCGGTTTTTGCAAATATAGCAGTTAGAGATGGAGTCATAAAAGCAACAGGTGGAACTGGTTTGGAGCCTCCGTTTAGTGAAGTCTCACTATGTCCCAGGCATAGTGCTGAGTACTCTGTAGGTATCATTTTATTTCATCTTTGCAACAACCTGTGAAAGAGGAATTAGTGTTCCCACTTCAGCAATAAGGAAATTAAATCACAAGAGGTTGCCTGAGGTTACAAGGGATTTGAACCCAGACCTATCTGACCCCTTAGTTTATGCCACTTTCTGTTTTCTCCCACCTGAGTCTGGAATTTCTCCTCTAACTTACATAGAAGGACTAGAGACAGAATGAGTTCTTAAGGTTAAATATTCAGAGCCTATGG
The DNA here is from genome assembly GCF_028023285.1 of Balaenoptera ricei. NCBI lineage: Eukaryota > Metazoa > Chordata > Mammalia > Artiodactyla > Balaenopteridae > Balaenoptera > Balaenoptera ricei. The sequence continues at coordinate 70,712,223 of NC_082646.1, forward strand.
TGGTATTTCTGCTTCTTAGGAGTCTATTAAAAGTGTGGAAGAAGTATGGGATCCCTGGGGGAGACTAAGGCCAAACTTCAAACACTGTTTCCCCTGCTGAAATTTTCATTTAGCTGGAGAAGGTGGCAGCCTTGGGCTTGGAAAGGAAATCTAACTAGAAGGCATGACAGGCAGATTCCAGTCCTAGCTCTAAGGCAGTTATAATCTACTTTTTGTTTAAATACTTGCATCTCTCTCTGCTCACCTCCAACTTCAAGGTCCGAGGGCAGGGTCCTGCGTTGACTTGTTTCCCACCGTACCCCCAGCATCCAGCCTGGTGTCAGGCGTGTAGCATGTGCTGATTGAATATTCGTTGTTTCTAGTGAGCCAGGCAACTTGGGACAAGGAGCTTCACCTCTCTGTGCCAGGCACTGCCGTCGGCACTGCAGTTTTGGAGGTGACACAGGACAGGTTCTGTCCTCATGAGGCAGACGAGCTAGCAGGGGAGACAGACAGAATAGACAGGTGAGATGTGCAGTCTGAGGTCAGGCAGGCAGGATAATCCTCTGAAAAAAGTCATAATAATGCACTTTGGGGTGACTGCAGATATGTCGTCTAAGCTGTCCGCTCTGTTTTAATTCTTTCGCTTGGCTGTAGTGGCTAACACCCAGCTAACTGCTCCCCGCAGCGAGAGCTCCCTCCTGGGGCCAGAGCAGCCTCCTGCCTCAGGCAGGGCTGAGCGCTCCCCTCCCGGCCCCTCTCCTCTGCTCACCCTCCTGTCTGGCCTGCCATCCCCTGGTTCTCCTCCAACTCCGTAGACCTCGACTCCGCAGCCTGCTGTGCCGGTTCTCTTTTCTCTGTCTTTAGCTTAATAAGGTTTTGCTTGATCCCTTTCTGGTCAGTCCCAGTATTCTTCCCCGGTGAGCTCATCCACTGTTCACCTCTCTCCTGAAGTCACCCAGATCTGCATATCCAGCCCAGAACCTCTGCCCAGCCCTCCTTCCTAGCTCCTATCCTGTGGGCACCTCCAACTCAGCCCTCGCCTGGTACCCAGTGTGTCTGTCTCCCTGTGGTGCCTGCCTGGGGTGGGACTACACCCCCTCAGTCATGTCGACTGCAGGAGTCACCCTTGGCTTTGTCCTTTCCCTCAACTGTCGTCTTCCATTGGTTACCTTTTCTGGAAGAGCCCATCTTCCGATTTGTCACTCCCTGCCCACCCCTTCGTTTAGGACTCCTCATTTGGATTGTTTCAATGGCCTCTTCGTTGGTCTCCCTGGGCACACTTTTGTCCTCCTTCAGTCCACCTCCACTTCCTAGCAGCATGATGTTTCTAACTCACGCATCTATCATGGCTTTCTCCTGCTTAACTTCTCCAGGGGCTCCTCATTGCTTATAGAATAGAACTTAAACCCCCTCAGCGGGCCTGCAGTCTTTTCATAACTGGCCTTTGGCCACCTTCCCTATTTCACTTTTTCCCTAACCCGTATTCTCACCTCACTCAGCCCCGCCTCTCAACAGCCATCACCTCTTGGTGCCTTTGCCAGAACTGGGCCCTTTCCTGGGAATGACCCACCCCCTGCTCCCCATTTCGCTAACTCAGGTCAGGTTTCTGCTTTTCTGGACACCTTCCTTCCCCACCCTGCACTTCTCTGTGACCTGGAGATGACCTTCCTCCTGGCTTCCAGAACACCCTGCATTACTCTCTCTCCCAAAACATTTATTGGCGTAACTGTTGATTTACTATCCGTTATGCTCAGTAAACTGAGCTCCTTAAGGGTGGGGAATACACACCCACCCACACACACACAATCTCTGGGTTCTCGGTGCCAGCACTATGTACCTGGTTCAGGAAGTGTTTGTTGAAAGAGTGAGGATGCAAAGTCTGTTTGTGCAGCCAAACAACAGATTTTCTAACGTGATCAAATGTATTTGAAACTGGAGGTTCATTGGCTATTGAGTTGGGTGGGGCCTCCTTGCTTCTCAGTTTTGATGGCAGGATAGGTTGTCGTGGGCCTGGGTTTGTGGTTGCCTATTGCATCTCTCAGCCTACTGAGGCCTCGGGAATATAACTTCTCTATATTCTTTGCCCCTGACTTTTTAATTTTTAACTCCCGTTGTTGATGGGAGAGTAAAGCAATGCAAAATGAAAAATAGTCCATCAAGGAATGCTGAGGAGTGAGGTCCACCCAGCTTCCTGGATGAATCCCAAATTTCCTAAATTAGCCAAAATAATGATTCTTGCTAACCACTGACAGCTTTTCCCTTTCGCAGTCCAGCTGAGAGTGCTTTTCTGGCTGCGGGATGAGGATAGCTGGTGGTCCTTTGCGGAGGTGCTCGACGGCATCTTTATCTTCATTTGGAACCTTGTAAAGTCCTCAGTGAATACTGAGGAGTAGCAAATAGGAAGAGGCTCTGAGCCCAGGGATGCCAGGTCTGTGTCTGTATTCACCACGGGGGCTGCTGCGATGCACCTAGGTGCTAGCCGGTACCTTCTCGTGTTTTCATGTGGGGCTTTCAGCTTGATGCTGTTGCCTCTCCTTCACCTCCTGGTTCTGCCACAGGACCGGGAAATTGTGCGGAGAATGCAGGTTTTCTTTGTGGGTTCACAGTAATCTGGGAAGGCTTCCTTGAAGAAGAAGCCATTTTCAACACAGACGTGTCCTACTGACCAGGGTGCTCCAGCGGGCACTTGGGGCTGCTTTCCTTGCCTGGAAATACTGATGATGCTGCTGCTTTCCCTCTCAGGGACTTTCCAGAAGCTCTTCCCTCAGCAGGGAATGCATTTTCCTTCTGGTTTGCCTGGTTCATGCCCATTCAGCCTTCAGATATCAGCTGACTTGCTTCTTCTTGGGAAGCCTTCCCTGACCTCCTTGATAAGAAACCTAGGTCTTATCATCACCATTACTGTTATCACTTTATACTGCTTATTGATTGCTCACAATGGGGCAGACATTGTCAAAGTGCTTGGCGGGTAACCACTTAGTATTAGGGCCTCAGGAGGTGTTGGCTGAGGTCAGGGTTATCATTATTACCCCAAAGATACCTTTCAAGGAAACTGAGGCCCAGATCAGTTGTGGGCGTGCGAGCAGGGTTTGTCCCCAGGCGCCTGACTGGGTCTGTGCTGCTACCCATTCTTCTCTACTCTGCAGGCCCCTCTGCCAGGCATTCAGCAGCCCATCCTCCCACTCATTTCAGCACTCACCCCAGAGGCCATTTTACATTTGTTTGTGTGGTTATAGATGAATGAATGTTCATTCTCCCACTGGGCAGCCTGGTAAGCCCCAGGATCGCAGGAGCCTGACCTCTAGGCAGGCACTCAAGGCAGAGTGACCGACAGCCTGCCTGCCTAGACAGCCGCTCACCCGCCGGATCTCCTTGCCCCTTGCATCACAAGAGCCTGGGCTGTGAACATGAACTCCCTGGGCGGTCCCCACAATTTAGCCTGCACCCTCCCCTCCTGTTTCCATGTCAGAGCCAGTGGTGCGAAGGAAGCACCTGTCCCTAGCTGGGTCTGTCCCTTTGTCTTTCCTCCACCTTGTGAAGCCATCCTCATCCTTGTATAAGGAAGTAGACCCCTTTCTTCCCCCGGGACAGAGCCCTCACCCGTCCTCTGCTCCTCTGGACCTGCACACGCTCGGGATGGCTCTGACCACAGTGGGCCATCCTGACCCGTGTTCCTGTCCTCCTTGTCCTTCTGCAGCTGCTCGGGACCATCCCTGGTGTGGCCTCTGTGGCCGGGCAGTGTCTTGTGTAGTCAGGGCTGAGAGGGCCACAGAGGGGTAAGAGGACCGAAGTTACTACCCTAAGAGCAGCTGCACCATGATTCCGAGTGTGTGGGGTGTACCTGTGCTGGTGAGTGTGTATGGGGGTGTGTGTGTTTCTTGCTCGATGTTTTTACTTGCATAATTTATCCTCGTGCACATTAGAGACCATGCCTCCTTCTCTCAGGGGTCTAATGTAGGGCTCTGAATAATAGATATTCCAGAGCTGTTGGCCAAATAGATCTTTCCTCCTCTCTCTAGCTGAAGGCGCCTCCCCTTTTCCCCATCCCCACTTTGGTACCTCTGCGACCATTTCATAGGGTTGTTGTGACTATCAGGACCCCCTTCCCAGACCCCATTCAGACAGCAGTGATGTGAAAGCCCCATCTAGACCTTGGCAGGCTGGCAGGGCGCCAGGCTACACTGCCCAAGCTGGCAGCAGGGAAGCCCGGTCCCCCAGGGGCACCTCACCAGGCTTCCAGGGCCCAGCTGGCTGAGCTCTGAGAGACTCACGCTGGTTTTGAGTGGGAAAAATGAAAATTAAAAGTGGCTTCTGACCAAGTGGGGAAAGTGGGCAGGGGCGGGCGTGGGGAAAGTGGGCAGGGGCGGGCGTGGGGAGCAGGAGGATGTTAGCCACGGTTTCTGGCTTCCTTACATTTGCTGGAAACAAACTGAGATCAGCTTACAGCCTCTGGGACACCCAGCACACTGGTCTCGGGCCCTGGAAGCAGACCTGCTTCACAGTGTCACCTCTGCGCCTACTAGTGGTGGGGCTTAAGACAGATCACCCACGCTCTCAGCCTCAGTTTTCTCACCTGTGTAACAGGATGATGATCATAGTAATCACCTCTGTGAGGTTCTTGTGAGGGTGAAATGAAAACATGCTTAGCACTGTACACGCTGTGTAGAAAATGCCAAATATTTGTTATCATTTTACTGTTGTTTTTGAAAAGTAGCATTGTCAATAATTGTAAGAAGACTTTGGACAACATACAAAGTCTAAAATGCACAGTTAAAGGCTGTGAGCAGTAAATGAGATGGGTGTGTGGGAAAAGCACTTTGTGAATTGCAAATTGCGTGCAGGCATTATTATTAGCACAGATAACTCTTTTATTGTTTTGGCTTTGAAAAAAATGACAGAGCACAATTTTATGATGTTGAGTCTAAGTTCTTTACTGTTTTTGGTTTTTGTTTTGGAGGGAGATTTGTCAGACAGGCCTTAATTGGAATCTTGCCCAGAGGTTGTGTGACCCACATTGGTGATCCCAGGTGCCCAATGTCTGAAGAGCCCCTGGCACAGAGGATCAGTTCTGTGGCTGCTCATATTATTTTAAATTTTTTATGATAAACGTTTAATACATAGTGGTATAGTAAGTTCTCGTAAGTCCATTGACGGTAAATTGTGGGCATTTGCTTAGGACAAATTCCTGAGAATTTGCTCCAGAAATTCTCACTCTCAGAGTTTTGTACCTAATATAGCTGAAGAAATGTAAGCAATTTATTCAGCATTTGATGTAGACAAATACCACTGTTTTCTCAAGTATGTTAGAAATATTTTCTTAACATCAACTGCTTGCCTCTCTTGTGTTTATCTCCATCCCATACCATTTCATTGTCTCCTCCCATCCTTCCAAAAATGAAATCGAACAAAAATTTAAAATGTAGATACTTTTAGACAGAGGTTGAAAATTCTCTACTTATTGGCTGCATCTGGCCTGCAGATGTATTTTGTTAAGTGCTCACAATGTCTTAAAACCTTTAAGTTAGTGGGTAACATTTAAAAGTTGGTAGATATTATCTAGAAATCTGGATTTCCAGATCTTTACAAAAATCCGAAAGTCTAGCAGCGCTGGACCCTCATGGCGGTGATGAAGCATGGCGGTCCCTCTTATGGGGACTTGTTTCTCCAGTTGCCCGGCCCTGCCCAAGACCCTGCTCCTGTACATGGCCTGTAGGTAACTGAGTTTGTAGTCTGTGCTAAATGTGACCAACATTTCTTAGACACTGTGCATCAGTTTAGAATTACTTTTACTGGCAACTTTGACCATAGAGAAGAAGATTATTTCACTTGCTAAGTTTTCATTTTTATAAGCCAAGTAGCTATAGTGTTTTATTTAGGCTCTTTTGGGTTTAGTAGAATCACCTTCTCTCCTCCCTGTGGATTTTCCTCATTAATAATTTTGAAGGAGTCTTCAGCAAGACTTATAAGTCAATGTAAAATGCTGGATAAGGCAGGATATAAATTTTGATTGCTTCTATTTAAGGGAGGTTGAACACAAGTCACCTGCTTTAATTCAGTAATTTATGATGTAAATTTGAACAATTGAAGATACTTAGTCATTTTTATTAGCCATCTCATTGAAATAGTTGTAATTGGCAGAATCCTTAGTGAAAGAGGAGTTTGGGATTCTTAACACTGGAGACCATCCCCATTTGTAGGCTTTTCTCAGGCAAGCCCATACCCCCTTCCAGCCTGTGAGCACGCACAGAACTGGGGGCCATATGCAGGAGGGGGGTGGTGCTGAGCTCCACAGGGTTTACTTTAAGGGAGTCCTTGAAAGCAATTTTTTAAATTACTATTATCCTATGAGCTTTAAAAATTTTTTTGCCATCATGAAAGAGTATACACTTGTAACAAATTTAGACAGCCCTGAAGAAGTGCATTAACATAAAGGAAGAAAGTCTTCTGTGACACCCGCCTCCCCACTCCCAACCTTCCCCTGAGATTGGCACTTTTTGTTGGGTATAGTCCTGGACTTTTTCATTTGCTTGTATCCCCTTAACCCCTACCTCCTTTGCCCTCATGCCCAACATACACGTTTTTACTTTTGTAGAAATGGACTCTCTCTATGCCTATAGTTCTGCAGTTTTCCTTTTTTTTTTAAGCTAACTATCAGTTGTTATGGTTTTCTTTTCAAGTCCATATGTACAGATAAATGTACCTTATTATGTGTAACAGTTGTACTCCATGGTATGGGTGCATTTTAAGCTTATTTAATCATCCGTGTATTGGTAGACACCCAGGTTGTTGCTAATTTTTGCCATTGCAGCCACTGCTGCTTTGGAAATTGTTACACCGACCTGTGAACTTTTGCATGAAATTTTTCTGCTCATAGACACCTGAAAGTGGGACTTTTGGCCTAAGTAGTTTGCCATTTAAAATTTGAATCAATATTGCCTAATCACCCTCCAAAAAGGCTGTACCAGTTCATGCTCCTTTTAAGAGTATCCAATTATGGCTCCAATAATCTAGTTTTTGCTTAACCATGCATGAGAAAAGTAAACTTTAAAAACTCACAAATATGCCATCAAAATGACACATTTGGGGCTTCCCTGGTGGCACAGTGGTTGAGAATCTGCCTGCTAATGCAGGGGACATGGGTTCGAGCGCTGGTCTGGGAGGATCCCACATGCCACAGAGCAACTAGGCCCATGAGCCACAACTACTGAGCCTGCGCATCTGGAGCCTGTGCTCCACAACAAGAGAGACCACAACAGTGAGAGGCCCGCGCACCGCGATGAAGAGTGGCCCCCGCTTGCCGCAACTAGAGAAAGCCCTAGCACAGAAACGAAGACCCAACATAGCAATCAATCAATCAAATAAATAAATCTTAAAAAAAAAAATGACACATTTGTCTTAGAAAAGCATTCGAAATATATAGCTATAGATTCAATTAAATGATTTTCATACCTTGATTTTGGTGATGGTTATCATCCTGCAAGGTGACAAAAATGTTCCCCAACTGTTGTTACCAATTTAATTATTAAATACTTACGTGAGGATTTCAGTTGTGCCAGGGAGCCTTTGGAAGAATAACAGCCAAATCACGGCTTCTTTTTCCACTGGTCCGCCAGGGCTGCCTTGTCTTTCCTTCCAAGGGCTGAGGCCTCAGGACGGAGGTCGGGTCAGCGTTTAAATGGGAGTGCCAGGCCTTGGGGAGGGGGAGACAGCAGGTGATGTGGTGAGGTACCCGAGGATTCCCAGCATCCCCTCCTTACATATGAAGCCGTTTTACATTGACAGGTTCTTCCCACGTGTATTTTCTCATAGCATCCATATGACCTCCCTGTGAAGCAGGCACTCCCCTCTCCCCTCATTTATATCTGGAAACACTTAGGCTCAAAGGTCTGACTTAGTGTCACACAGATGGTCAGGGTCAGTGCACTGGACCAGGTGTTCTGACTCCAAATATGGCGGAGTCAGAGCCCTATGAGGCTGAGTGATAGCTTTTTGCCTATAGGACACCGTAGACGTTTCCTTTTGTGAGCTGGGGGCGGAGAAAGGAAAGGGAAGTGACATTCCCAGACTTCCTGCATTCATTTTTGTCCACAGCTTTCTCCTAGTAGTGCTAACATTTACAGTCATGTTCTCGAATATTTCCTTAGCCTTTGGGAGGGATCTGTGAATTCTTGAGCAGGGGCCTTAACTGATCACACGTGGTTGAGAACTGCTGACTATATCTCCTCCTTAAAAAGGACAGGTCTCAGGAGATGGTCAGCTTACTGCCTACTAACTGTGTAAAATTTTGAATTTCGTCTTCTCCAGAGACCTCTTTTCTGCCTCTCTGACCTTGTGTCTGGCTCTTGCTAACAGGTTACCCTGTATTGGCCAAAGCTCCTTAGCAGTAACCTCACTTGTGAGCCTGCAGGTAAATTTGATGCCCAGACCACTTATCCTTCCAGGATGTCGTCAGCTTCATTAGATCCAAGCAGGGGTCATCTGGTCTAGTGAAAACAGGGATCTGGAGTCAGGTAGAGCAGGTCCAAATCCCGGCCCCCTCACTTTTACTACTAGCAGTGTGAACCTCTGACTGTTGACCTTATGTCTCTGAGCCTCAGTATCCTTTTCTACAAAATAGTGATAATGACTCTCTCATACAGGCATTTTGAGCAATACGTGAATGAAGATTTGAAAGGTGCCTCTCAGATGTTCAGTGCAGAATAGACACTTTATAAATGTGAGTCCTCTCTCATTTTCCTGCTATAGAAAGAAGGTTCTCCTCTGGGGATGCTCCAAACTGGTAGCTGCTGGCTGGGGATCCTGGGATCAGGGCAAGGCCTTTAAGGAATAAATGACAGGGTGTGGGTGCAGAGTTCCAAGGGCCTGGCCTTCGAGTCAGAGACTGACGTTCCAGCTTCATCCTGCTGGTGACTCCCCAGTAACAGTGGGTAAACCTCATCCCTTCTCCAGAGCTGCGTTTCCTCAGTGTGATCTGGGGCTCAGGTGCTCCTTAACCATCCTGCTCGCTGCTGTAAGAGCTCCTGTGATGGAGCAGGACTGTGGCGTGTACTGGAAGGGATGCAGGCCTTGGTCTCAGGAAGACCTGAGTGTGGCTGGCTCCTGTACCTCCCAGGTCTGTGACCTTGGGCACATCCACTAACCTCTCTGATGCTTGTTGTCTGCATCTGTAAAGCAAGGCAAGTAGGACCCGCTTCCAGGCTCACTGTCTGGACGACGGGAGTCCATGGGAACAAGGTCAGTTTCCTTCCCTCTGTCTCCGACCCTGAGTGCTTTGGTTGGGGATTCGCCAGTGTTTCTGCAGCGGAAACACCTTCCCTAGGTGCAGTGCTCATCACACCTCCAGCACCCTGAGATTCTCGACTCCCGGATTGCTTGAAGCTCCTTTATGTGGTTGAGAAACTCCTCAAAGGAAGGGTACGGCCCACTGAGCTTTGCTGGTGCCTCCGTGACAGCGCCTTCCTTTCTTGCCCTGTCTCGGCTGCAGACAGCAGCTGCAGCGTGAGTCAGTTGCTTGTGTATAAATTCTTCTGCATCTCTCTGCAGAGAGGAGAGCTCCATTCATTTAGCCAATGTTCGCCGTGCCCAGGCCTCACGCGAGGAGGTGGGATATGGAGAGGAGTCGACTCACAGCCACTGACCGCAAGAGCTCACAGGGGGAAAGGTGCAAATAGACAGTATGACACACGAGCTGTGCTGTCACCCAGGCATGTCATAGGGTGCCATGGGAGAAGAGGACCGAGTGGCCTCTCCTGGGGACCCAGCACACAAGAGATGACTTTGAGCAAATCTTTAGAGGTGAGGAGGAGTCCACGCTGCAGAAGTCCAGGCAGAGTGTGCCAGGCAGGAGGAGCCACAGGGCAGAGGCCAGAGCCCTGAGGGAGGTAACACTGGCTGTCTGTCTGGAGCTGGGGCAAGGGGCGGAGGACCCATCTTGCCACGTCCTGGTGGTCATCTGCACACTGACGACCTTTTGGGACCTTTCTCCTGGGCCCCCAACTCACATACCCACTGCCCACCCAACATCCACCCTTCAGTGTGTATGGGCATCCCAGGCCCAACATAACTAAATAGAAGTCTTAGGCAGAAACGTGACCCTCCCCAGTGTCCCCCGTGTTATGTGGCCCCACCATTTACCTGGTCACCCAGGCCCAAAATGTAGGTGTCACCTTTGACCCTGCTCCTTCCCTTGCTCCTCACCTTGTGTGTTTACAATGTTGACAGCTGTTCTACCACAGTATATCCTGAAAGCCGCCACACCTCCCTACCCTTGTCCAGAGGTCCCCTATCTCTCAACAGATCTCCCTGCTTCCACTCTGGCCCTGCTGCTAGCAGCCTCCCACACAAACAGAATGACCTTTTTTTTTTTTTTTAAGTATTTATTTATTTATTTTGTTGCACTGGGTCTTAGCTGTAGCAGGTGGGCTCCTTAGTTGTGGCAGGCAGGCTCCTTAGTTGTGGCTCGAGGCCTCCTTAGTTGTGGCTCGAGGCCTCCTTAGTTGTGGCATGCGAACTCTTAGTTGCCGCATTCATGTGGGATCTAGTTCCCCGCCCAGGGATAGAACCCAGGGCCCCCGAATGGGGAGCTTCGGGTCTCAACCACTGCACCACCAGGGAAGTCCCCCAGAATGACCTTCTAAAAAGTAAATAAGATGACAGCACTCCCCTGCTCAAAACACTCCAGTGGCTTCCTAGCATCCTTGGAGTAGAATCTGAACTCCCTGCCCTGTCCTGCCTGCCCCTCCTACTTCTCTGGTCTCATCTCTTAGCACTCTCTGCTTTGCTCACTCCATTCCAGCCCCTGTGTCTTTCTTGCTGTTCCTCTTTCTTACCTCAGGGCCTTTCCACTTGCTGTTTTCTGCCTGGATTACTCTTCCCCAGCAATCCTCCCTTCACTCTGTTCTGGTCTGTGTTCAAGTGGTCTTTCCTCTATTTAAAAGGCACTGTCCTACCCCACCCCTTACACCATCACTCTGTTCTCTTACTCTGCTTTATTTTTCTTCATTAACACCTGACTTTATATTATATATTTATTTGTATTCTTTATCGTCTGTCTTACCTAGAATGTAAAGCCATGAGGATGAGCCCTTGTCTTAATCTGTTTCATTAATAACCACTCTATCTCCAGGGCCCAAAACAGAGCCTGGTACACAGTAGGTGATCATCACACATTAGGTTGGTAATGAAAACTATGAATGAATGAATGCAATTTAAGACTTTGGTGTTTATTCCATGGGCAGTGCGAATCTAGTAGACACCTTTCAGGAGGTGAGTGGCGTGGTCAGCACTTTTATTTTAGAAAGCCAGCTGGTGGCAGTGTGGAGGCTGGACTGTAGGAGGTGGGCCAGGACTAGTTAGAGGCAGATAAAATGGTCCAGGAAATTGATGCTGAGCCCAATGTAGAGCTGTGGAGAGGAAAAGAGGGGACTGAGGACAGGTTGTGAAGACCTTTGAGTATCTTTGGTTCCTATTGGAATAACTTGGTGTAGCAATTCTTTTAAAAGAAAAACAGGAGGGGACTATCTGGTCTGGGGAGAGGCTGGTGACACTGCGTAATGTTTTTCTCCCCAAGCAAATGTCGGCCCCCAGGTGCACATCCCCTGCAGTGCGGTTATCTCTCTGAGGAGTGACTCTGCTGCTCCTAGACTCCCTGTTCTGTCTTCCACTAAGAAAGTAGTCAAGATGGTATCAGTGAGTCTGATTCTTCTTCCTACAGATGGGTCCCTGGTGTTATACACTACAAGCCACACTAAGTCATTGGTTCTTTCTTGCAATGAGTACATTTCTTCATATTTAACTCCAAGGGAGACTCGCTCTAACAAATCCTCTTTTTCTTTAAGAATGACTAGGCTCTGCTCAAGTTCCAGGTGGGGTTTACTGATAACATGGGGGCTATCACGAACATGCATAGGAACTCTTGTCCTCTCTTGGGTGTCAGGGAGTCAGAAGGACAGTGGGCCCACATTCCTAGCCCAGGCATAGCCATGCTGTCTGGCACTGCCTCTTGAGAACTTTCTTCTTGAGCTTGAATTATTCCTTCCTCCCCAAATCCCCAATCGTCCCCACATTTTGATGCGAAGCCTTTCATCTCTGAGTAAACACGTTCTTACCCATCTTGCTGAGGTGTTCCCTCTCTGTCCCTAAGGGGGAGTAGGTCATCGCAGGCTCCTAAGCCTTGGTCCAAAGTTCCTAATCCTGTTTGCTGAGCCCTGCGGTGTGAGATGCTGGCCCATCTGTGTAGCCAGATGCACGCCTCCCACGTCTCCCTCTCTCTTCCAAAGGTCCAGATGTCGTAGGACTGACACTAATAGCTACACTATAAAGCTTCCTGTGTGCCAGGTACTGTGTTAAGCCCTTCACATGCATTCTGTCTAATCCTTCCCACCCTGCAGGGGTGAGTGAGTATTACTGTCTTTTTCACAGATGAGGAAGCTGAGACTTGGCAGTGCAGCGAAGCTTAGTAGTTACGAGCCTGGGCTGAGAGTCAAACAGACTTGGGTTTGAATCACCCCTAGCTGTGGACCTTGGGAATGCTACTTAACCTTTTTAACCTTCTTTTTCCAGATGTAGAAAATGGAGATAATATAGAGAGTATTCACAGGGTTGCTGTGAAAAATTAAATAAAATAACATACGTTATTTCATAGGTACATAAGTACTTGCTTACTAAATGCTAGACTTTGTGCTGTCAGTAAATAATAGCTCATCGTAGACACTGCTTTCGTCATCAGCACCATCATCATCCCCATCCCAAGGCTACATGACTAGTACGTAGATGGAGCCAGGATTTGAACCTAACCCTGCGGGGCTCCAAAGCCCACGTTCTTCCCCCGTCCCACACTGTTGCTCCCAAGTTAATCCTGCCTAAGACTTTCTGGTCCCTAAGTTTACTCTCGGTCTTCTTGGTTGTGCTGTTTGTCCCCGTGTGGGCAGTGGGCTCAAGCTAAGGCTTAGAAGATCTTCAGTCTCTTCCAGCCCCATGACCTCTTTTCAGTCATTGACTGGGCAGTCCTCAGTGGCTGGGCTGTTCAGGCAACAGCTTGGATAATTTTCCTGATCGTCAGTGTCATCTCGTCTGCTGTGAAAGCCAGAGGCATGGTGGCGGGGGGGGGGGGGGGAAGCTTCCTGTATTGTTGTTTATATCAGGAGGATTATCCAGAGAAAATAGGTACAGCAGCAGATAGGGCTGGTGAGTGTTCCTATCATTTGGGGTCACAGATCACTTTGTGAATCTGGTGAAATTTATGGAGCCTCTCTCCAGAAAAATGCCATGATAAGCCCAGCATTTTCTCCACAGCCCACCCAGGGATCCTGGCTGAGAAACTCAGACCCAGTAGGTTAATTCACGTGCTCTTTTATCATCCTGCCGCTCCTCACTCACAACCGTGGAGGGTGTTCTGTTTCTGTAGGATGTTTGTATTCGAGGGCTATTGGGCCATCCTGGTAGCAGTTGGAAATACCTGTTTTACTGATACGATTTGCCATTTTCATTTCTTCCCCATATTTGAGAAATGTATCCACACATTAGAACTGACCTAGTCTTTTTGATGAGACTGACCTACTGATTTGCACATAAATTCAAGCCATAACTGCATCTAGGAGACCAACTGGAGAGGGTTTTTTGGCCCCAAATATCAGACTAATAAGAATTTTATTGTGATATATAGATTATAAAGGTGCATAAGCTTAGCTTCAGTAGGGTTTAGTGGTTTAAATTCAGGTTAATGTAAATCTCTACTTTTTCTTTTAATATATAAATTTATTTATTTATTTATTTATTTATTTTTGGCTGCATTGGGTCTTCGTTGCTGCGCGCCGGCTTTCTCTAGTTGCGGCGAGAGGGGGCTACTCTTCGTTGTGGTGCACGGGCTTCTCATTGCAGTGGCTTCTCTTGTTGTGGAGCACCATCTCTAGGCGTGCAGGCTCAGTAGTTGTGGCACTCGGGCTCATAGCTGTGGCTCGCAGGCTCTAGAGCGCAGGCTCAGTAGTTGTGGCGCACGGGCTTAGTTGCTCCGCAGCATGTGGGATCTTCCCAGACCAGGGCTCAAACGTGTGTCCCCTGCATTGGCAGGCGGATTCTTAACCACTGCAGCACCAGGGAAGTCCCTCTACTTTTTAACTTAAGGTTTTTTGGGAAATTTTAGTCTTAAAAAGTATGCTTCCCCCTTTTCTTTTTTCTCATTCCAGTTTTCAAGGTATGGGTGTGGGAGAAGGCAGATTCCAAGCACCTTAACTTTTTAGTCTTCTAACTTGCTTGTCGGCCTCTCCAGCAAAGCATGGAATGGGCCTGCTGTTTCTAACAGGAATCATGGGGGTTGCTTCTGATGCCCGCTCCCCTCCCTGTCCATCCTTTGGGTCCTCAAAGAAAGACAAGAACAAACCTTCCATAAAGGAGGCCCCAGAATTTTTCCTCCTGCTCGGGCTACAGTGCCAGTGCCCTCTGCAGCTAGAAGAGGGACTTGGATTTTGGGCTCAGGAACTAAATTAATCACATATTAGATCATTTAATGTAAAGCTTTTTCTGATGCGTGGTTTTTTCTTTAAAGTTTTTCTTCTTTGCTTTTTCTAAATTATAAAAGCAACAGATGCTCACTTTAAAGCCAGGATTAGAACTCTTCACGCCTGGCTCGGAATTCCAGCTCCATCAACTCGTTAGATGTGCAGGCCTGGGAAAGCACATACCCTCCTTGAAGGCTTGATTTTCTCCTTGTGCAGGAGAGAGAATAATTTCACCTCCTAACATTGCTGCGAGGATTCAGGGAGATTGGTACATGGGATGCGCTTGCAGAGGTTTGGCATGGATTCTTTTACTCAGTGACTGTTTATTCAGCACCCACTCTGAGCCAGTCAGCGTTCTAGTTGCTCTGGAAACACTCAAGAACAAGACAGAGGGGGTCTCTGCTCTTGTGAAGCTCACATTCTAATCAGAGGAGACACAAAGAAACAATTTTAGAAATTAAGAAGCTAGAACCCCCCAGGTGGGGTGCAAGCCATAGGAAGGGTCACTTTAGGTCAATGCCAGGGGGGGACGTTGCGGGGGAGGCTTGGTGCTATGTGACCCCTAGACCCCAGGTTTTCCAGGACACCCGCTGTTAACAATTCTGCCCTCTAAGGGTAGGTCCCAGTTTTAAGTTTGGATAATCTGACCGCTGAGCACATGTCGTTTCTCCATTAGGCGGTGCTTGTTCACTAACTGGCTCCCCATTCCGAGTATGCACTCCGGGGCTGGGAGCCAAGTCCAGGGCCTTTTGAAGGCCTCCTGGCGAGCTTGAGAAGTGCTGCTCCCCGTTCACCCAGTGGAGCTGACACTGAATGAAGAGCCTCCATGTCAGGAGGGAGGGTCATCAGTTTCTAGCTAGAGCCCATTTTGCTCCAGTGCTGCTTGGAGCCATTTCTCTCTCAAGGAGATCCTGGCACGCTGCAATCTCCTGATTCTCCACATGCAGTTCTTAAAGGGCTTGTGGAGACCATGTGAAAGCTGGGGCCGTCCCAACCTGTATGTTGGCATTTGAACCACAGAGCTGTCAGCCCGACACTCCACGCCAGCTGCATTGCCCCTCTCGGGGTATAGTATGCTTTTTTTTTTTTTTTTTTTTTGGAATTTACATAACATAGCTTTATGATGCGAGTCAAACATTTGTTGTTATCTAGCATTCTTTTTTTTTTTTATCTTCTTGTTTGTCTCATCATTTTTTTTTTCACACACACACACTGTATTTTATTTTTACAAGAGATAAATAGACTGACACCAAGCATTGTAAATGGATGACCACAACAAAAGCAACAATGATTGCAATTACCAAACACGAAACACACTCATACTATGTCATAATATTGACATTCAGTCCAGTAAGCCTCCACTGTAACAGCTCCTTTACTTTGCAGTGAAAATTGATTTGTATATTCTTTGCCTCCGAGTCCTTGTGGGATATAGTATGCATTTTTAAATGACCATTTCAGCCTCTGCATTGGGCAGCAGTGACCCAGACGGACTGGTGAGTGAAGCTGCTGAGCAGGAGGGCAAGCTGCCTCTGACTCACCTGTCACATTCATTGCTGACCTACTTTCGTTTGACCTTGATTTGCTCGGTGCAATTAAAGACATTGCTGTGAATGCACTTCTGCTGCTGATTTAAGTCTAATATGTGACAGCCCAGGACCTTAAACACACACATGACCCAGGCAGATGGATAGATGAATAGGTAGTTAGTTTTTCACTTACCTCTGAACTGTAATTCGATCACAAGGAAAAGGCTTAATTTCAAGGACACTGAGCAATTCTTTGAGACTAGATACGATGCCAAGGCAGCAGGCCTTGATTCCTTGCTACTGGGCAGCTTAATCAGGAAACGGCCTAGATGGCTGCCTTTCAAGTGGGTCCTTGCAGTAGCTTGGCAACTGGCACAGGGTCATAATTGGAAGAATTTGGCTCTGAGTGTCTGTGGGTGTTTACAGTGCACTATAGGGCAGGGCTTCATTTATTTATAGAATATTGTGAGCAACAAGCAGCAGAAGGCTGAAAAGCCACTAAATCTCGATTTATTTTTAACAAATTCCATTTTTCCCCTCATCCCAGAAGGAGAACTGAGTTATTAAAAAAACAGTAAAAAAAAATACATCATTGCAGAATATGCCATATCTAATTATGGGGTTGCCAGCGTCAGCCTGCAGCCACATTTTAAGGGCTTTGTAAATCAACCATCCATTCAATCTGTGAACTTATATGACTCCTATTCTTCTTTTAGATGTAGAAGGAAGTTATTGGCAAGTGAGTGCTATTCAGAAGTTCTACACTGTCTAAATTAGGAGATGGAGGGTATAAATATAGAATAGTGTACTTATGTTCTCAAAGGGAAATAAAATTATTCCTTGTTGTCCGTCATACTTAGCCATCCAAGCATACATCCCACCGCACTAAATATCCACTGTAGAGTTGTTCACTCATCGCAATGGCGGATCCACGCCACTCAAAGGAGCTGTATTGTGATATCTTGCTGAGCCAGACCCTGAGTAAATATTGCCCACATATGTCATGAAAAGACGTGGATCTAACACTTTTTGGCCTTTGTTCTCATAGTGCATTAGAGCTGGATGAGACTTCAGAGACCCTCTAGTTCAAGTACATCTTATTGTAGTTGGGGAAACTGAGGCCCAGAGAGCAGAGTGACTTGGGCCCCATGGTGAGTCACAGCAGAGCTGTGCTGGGGCCGCAGTCTCTGTGCTTTTCTCTGATGGTCCCTGCTTTACCAAGGTCGGAGCCAGTGAGTTAAACAGATCTGATTCCTGCCCTTCAGGGTTCACAGTCTCAGACAGACAGACAGACATCAAGATGGTCAATAATCACCATATGCATGAGTAAACCAAGTTATATATGTGCAATAAACCAGCTAGTGAGTGGAGGAGATGATGGTAAAGTGGGGAATTTTAGAATCTCTGTGTTTGGTTACCAAGGCTAAGGTAAAATCAGTTGCTCTCTGACCTACTTGGGAAAAGCTTTATAGATGCTGTGAAGTTTCTTTTTTTTTGGCCATGCCATGCAGCATGCGGGATCTTAGTTCCCCAACCAGGGATGGAACCTATGTCCCCTGCATTGAGAGCATGGAGTCCTAACCACTGGACCGCCAGGGAAGTCCCGATGCTGTGAAAGGTGCAGCACATTTGCTGCGTATTGCGGGAGGGAAAGTGCGGTGCAGCAGCGGGTGCCAGTGAAGGTAAATATAAATATTGAAGTTTTGGGGGAGCCTGGGAATGGGTCATTGGGGAGATTTCAAGGGAACACCAAAGGGAATGAAGGACTGGGTGCAGGCCAGGGGCAGGTGATCTGAGTTCCTGGGATGCTCTGCCCTGTCCTGGGACGGTGTGGGTTGGGGGGGAGGGCGGCATGAGTGCTGTTGTTCCCAGGCCTCTGACCGCCAGGTAGAAGGGTAATAACCGAGCATGGTGGTGGTCTTTTTGTCTGACCCTCAGGATCCTTCTTTGCGCGGCCCTCTGGGCAGCCAGTATCGATGGACGCTGGCACGGAAGCTGGAACATGTGTCTCCTTCTTCCCCTGGGCTGATGCCCAGCACATGCCTGGGCTGGGTGGGATCTGGGTGTTAGTTCTTTCTGAGGCTGGGAGGGGACAGAGGGAGCTGAAGAAGCCTTTTCGAGGAAGGAAAGACTGTGGAAGCTTCTGGAGAAGACTCCTCTTACAGTGCTGGAGGCCAGTGGTTTTAAATTGAGGTTGTAGCAGGCAGCACAGAGACGAGTGAGTGAGAGAGGAGTGAGTGGGAGTGGAGAGGACGGATCACAGGCCGGAAGAAGCAGTGGGAGTTACTTACAGACAGACAGACAAATGGAGAGGGAAGGACGGTGATGTGCTGGGACTGAACCTACAACCGCAGGGGAGGAGGTCCGCGTGGGGAGGGAGGAATCAGGGCCACGGCAGACCCAGCGGCTGGGGGCCTGTGTTACTTAGGCTGGGCCTTTGGGTTATTGAGCACATTGTTCTCTGAGCAGAGAGGGTCCGTCTTCCTGCCCAGTGAGCTCCTAGCCACCCTGGACAGTGGTTCTCAAACATGTTGCCAGGCGTTTCCAGGTGGCAAAGAATGAAATCAGTACATAGAACATCCCCAGTGTCACCTCCATAATTTGTTATTTTTCCTTAATCTTTTGATACCTACTGCCACTCACCTGCTTTTGAGTTCTCAGAGTTGAGAATGTATAAATTAGCAGTTTCCACTACCTGGAAAATAGCTGATGAGCTTTAGTTTGGGAATTTCATACTTTTTCTCAGATTTGTATTGTAGTTTTAATACAGCCCAGTAATATTTTTGCTGATAAAATTAAAAATTTCATATTTATAGTTTACAAAGGTAACACAGTTTCAAGATGGAGGATACGTCCTGGGTGTCCCACCTCTGAACCAGTTTTCAAGGAGCAGATTCTCCCCTTCCTCTGTCTTGTTTCCTGCTTCTGGCCATTTCACCGTGTCCCAGCACCTTTCTCTGTGTGCAGCTCAGCCCGGGAGACCCGGTAAACCCGGGTCGGGGGGGAGTGTCAGTAAAAGGTTCAGTGGTAAAGAACATTGACACCTCCACCTGGGAAGAGGTTGGGAAGTTGCCTGTGGACTAGAACGCCCCCAGTCTTCCTGCCCCAGTCCCGGCCCATGGAGTTAGCAGGCCTGATCACTTCATATTGCGTGTCCCCAGTAACGGTGGCACTTGTAACTGATGCTGCCTTTAAGTTCTCCAAAGTAAGGAAATGTTCATGGCCCTGTCATTTCACTCTTTCTCTGAATCACTGTGCCAGGTACCCAGCAGGCATTCCAGAAACACTGTTGGTTCATTGAGCCATTGCTGGTCAGAGCCCCACTGCCACTATCACCTGGTGTTCTCAGAGCATTAAGTGAAAGTCCTGAAGGTTGTGTATTTTAAGACCTGTCCAAAGTCCATCCTCCTTCCTTCAGGCTGATGAGCCACACCCTGGCTATCTGCACTTATTTGCTCCTTATCAGAGTGATAGAATGGTCCAGGGGAAGGGCATCAGGGGTCACGTCCTCTGGCCACCCTCCTGTGCAGGAAAATCCCATCTGTACTGATGAGGACAGTCAGGCCCCTGGCCCCCTGGGACACCCACACACTAAGCCTCCTGCTCCCTCTCTACGGATATGTTTGCCTGTTAGAATACCCTTCTTTATTCTAATCCAAATCTGCCTCTTGGCACTGTTTCCTCACTGACCTAGTTCTGCCCTTTGTAGCAGCACAGAACAAAGGTCCGTAGGCGTGGCGTGACTCCACTTTCTGAGTTTGGAAGTTGTGCTCATGGGCTCCCTGCCTTTCTCTTCCCCACCTTCTTATCTCCCTCCCCAGGGTCCAATGTCTCCAGTGCCTTCCGCCATCCTTGTGCGACATGGCAGTCCACATTAATATTAATGATTGGCAACATTCACTGAGTGCTTACCATGGGCCAGGCACTGTTCTAAGCTCCTTATATGACTTATCTTACTACTCACAGTCACCTATGAGGTGGGTACTGTCAATATCTGCACTTTGCCAATGAGGAACCTGAGGAGCAGAGGTCAGATGTTGTCCAGAATCACACAAGGAAGTGGCAGAGTGAAGACTGAGCCACAGAGCTGTAATATCTCATAATCTTAGCACTAAAAGTAAGCCCGTGGGGCATTAGATTGGGGCTGTTCCTACTTTGATTTATTTTGCAAGAAATCATTGGAAGGGAGCCTGAGTTGAACCATTTCCTATGAAACCTCCTCAGAATTTGTTTTTGTTGTTGTTTTGTTTTCTTTTTTTAAATTTTTTTTGATTTTTTAATTTATTTACTTTTTGGCCGTGCGGCATGTGGGATCTTAGTTCCCCAACCAGGGATCGAACCCGCGCCCCCGGCACTGGAAGCACGGAGTCTTGACCACTGGACCGCCAGGGAAGTCCCCAGAGTTTGTTTTGACAGAACTGTTGTAGGCCAGAGGCCTTTGCCTTGTCACCAACAAATGGGTTCATCTGAACTCTGCCAGGCCTGCAGTGTTCATGATGCAGTGGGTTTAGATCAGGGTGACAAATGTGGGCTCTTAGTATTTTCTTTTCCTGCACATGAAGTCAGATGCAATAGGTTTCTTGTTCAAATTGCTTCGTCATGATTTTGTGGCCAGAAAGCAGAGGGAGAAAGGTGCCTAAGAATTCTAAGACTAAACCATATCTTCAAGTTCCTAATCCAACGTTCAGTCTCCCAGAACAGCCCCAGCGGTTGTGGAGTAGAGGGATGCAATGCCCACCTGCCCTCCAAAGCTGGGATGGCAGGTGCCGAATACACATTTTCCTGGAATGCATGCATCAGGAAGGGTTTTGGAAGGGCAGGAGAGGGAGGTGGGAAGGGGCGTGTCAGGGCCCGTCTAACCTGGGCTTGAGTGTTGGTCCTGCCCTTCACCAGCTGTGTAACTAAGTGCAAGTCACTTGCAGTCTCTTTGCTCTTCGGTAAGATAGAAATAACAGTACCTTTTCCTAAGGATGTTTTGAGGGTTAAATGAGCAGAGGCAGATGTGCCATGAAGCTGTAGTTGTTGTTTCAAACCATTCCCCACACCTGATGATACCTCAAGGTTTGGTGACCAAGCCCTCGTTCACTGTCCGGCCCTTCCTGCTTCAGTGGCATGGGCCCCAGCCCCTCAGCTGCTGGCCGTCTTGTGAGGCATGGAGTGGGACTATGGAGGCATGGGGTCTTCTGGGGCAGGAACAGTCCCCAAGACCCAGCCTGCAGTCACGTTGGTCATCCTGCCCTGACCCTGGCAGCTCAGACCAGGTTCCCCCAAGAGTCCAGGAAAAGGTGATTCATGACTTCATCAGGAGTCTGCTTCCTGTGTTCAGGTGCCCCTGGGCTTTCCTGGTCCAGGCATTGGCCACACTGGCTGAGCCAGAAGGGCTGAGAAATGGACTGAACAATCTTTCTCTTTGTCGGTTGCTTTTCAGATAGCGTGTATCCCGGTTACTATTTCTGAGAGATAAGCAGCAAAGTGAGGGACCTGGTTTCCAAGGTGTGGGCCCAAAACCTGGAGGGAGAGCAGCTTGAAGCAGTAGAAAAAGGACTGGATAAAATCTAGTTCTGTAGTTACCTAAAACGGGGCCCTGAGCAGTGTCCTAGCTTCCCTGAAACATAGTGTCTCTGTCTGAAAACTGGGGATGCTAATAGAACTAACCCCAAGGTTGGTAGGAGGATTAGATGAGATCCTGGATGGACATAACAAAAGGCACCTGGCACAATGTCTAGCACTTAATAAACATAAATATTATAATAATTCCCTTCCTCCTCTACTGTATACTCTGCTGTTGATTTCCTATATGGCTTTGAGTAAATATCTTAAGCCCTCCTTGACCCTTCTCTTTGTAGAAAATGCAGGTGAACCGTACTACTGGTTCTGAATGGGTACGTAGCGCCCCCTATAGGACATCTCAGGAATGTGTGGGGTGGTTGGGCTGTCACAACATGGGGCACAGGGCTTTCACTGGGGGGCAGCAGGGATGCTGGATGTAACATGTGGAGAATAAAGGATTGTCCAACATCCTACCCAACTTCCTAAACTTCAGTGGGCATTCATGTAAGTGAGACCCTGTTTATAATGATCTGGGCCTAGAGTCTGACTCCATTTTACATATAAACGTAAATAATTTTTGCATGTTTTTAATATATACTGAATTTTCCAGGAACACAACCACCAAGTATATGAGGTTTACCTATTTGTTATAAATAGCTACAAGCATCTCATTATATCTTTCACTATGTCTCTAGAGTAGCTGTGCCCAATCTTTGTGTATTGATGGACATACTATTTTATTTTAACTAACTTTATTTTTTTTCTTCTTTGTGTTACAGTCACGTTGTTTTTGAAATTATAAGTGTTGGTAAGGTTATATTATTTACAAATTTTATTTCAAGAGAATGAAAAGAATGTTAAAAATATTTGTATTGAGTCTTTGAAAGTACGAGAGAGAGAGGGAGAGGGAGAGAGAATGTGTGTGTGTATTTTATTAGCCTATAAATCAGCTGGAGAAATCTTAGGATAGCCTTGAAATAAAAAGAAGTGGTTTCACTTATCTTGGAAATGTCCTTTTACATAAGGATATATAATAGAAGTCAGAATTTAACTGCATCCATTGTCAGAGAAATAAGATGTTTGGATGTTTCCCCTGGCCGTTTTAGAAAATATATAATCTTAAAGAGTCTAAAACGTAGTTTTTATTATCTTTTTTCATCTTTGCCATCTCTGTTTTTTTCATCCCTCCCATCTGTATGTATGTATGTATGTATTTATTTATTTTAACATCCATGTGTAGATCTTTACCGAAAGGAAAACCAGTCAGGCTCCTTGCTTTTTACCAAGTTTGTTTTTGTTGTTTTGTGGCCTCTGCCTGCACAAATGGATTGTGTGAATTTTGTGAATTACCTATTCATAATCTTTATTTTTCCACTAGGGTGATTGCCTTTTTATTGATTTAAAGCAGTTTTTATTTTTGTTTTGTTCCACTTAATTCAGAAAGGATAATAACTCCTTTACTTGTCACATGTCACAGAGCTTTGGAGTCTGACAGACCTGAGTTTGAATCCTGGCTTTCCCACTCATGCACTGAGGATTTACAGGCAGTTTACTTGACCTCTCTGAGACTTAGTTACTTCTAATTGAGAACTAAATGAAAAAAACACTGCGTGGAACAGAATAAAAGCCCAGTGTGTGGTTTCTGCCGCTACAGTTTTTGTGTTATTTTTGTTGTGATTCCTGCACTGCATATTTTCTCAGAAAAAGTATCTTGAGCTCTACAACTCATGTTGTTTCAGATTCTTAGACATGTAACACCCACTTGCTGTAACCAAAGCTCAGAAAAATGAAACTGAAATCACTGAAATTTTGTTTATTCCTTGTGTAGGAAGGAGACCAATGAAAGAAAACAAGCTGATTCCGTTTTAGTTAAAAGAGGAACTTGCAGGGTTATTCCTGGGGTCAGGAAGCACTCAGATGAACACCTTAGATCTAGGGCCCTGGCAGGAGGCCTTGAGACTCATCACACAATTAAATCGTCTCCCTCAAACTGTGCTTGCCAGGGCAGGCAAGTGGACAAGTGCATTTCAGAAAGGTTCCCAGTCATTCCGAGTTGAAACAGGAAGGATCATCTAGTTAACTGTTTAACCAGTTTAGCACACCTGCTGTGCCCGCAGCACTCTGGTCGATTCAAGGCCTTGTGAAGGATGCCGTTTGGGCATCCTTGCACTGTAGGCGGGAGGCGGATGGGCGAGAGCCGGCCCTACCCTCTTCCTCCTACTTGGGATGGAGCTTTTGCTTTTCTTTGCTGAGTCTCTGAAGCAACAAAGTATGTACGGAGTCCTGGCTCTGGAGTTAGGCACATTGGGGTTCTGTCCCTGATACCTCCATTCTGGCTGTGTGATTTTGGACAAGTTGCTACACCTCTCTGAGCCTCAGTGCCATCTTTTACACGATGGTGATTTTTTACCATCCCCAAAAGGTCATTTTGAGGACCAAATGAGTTGGGTAAGGGCTAGCACTGTCCTCAGCACGTGGGATACTCAGCCAACAGGAGGTGGGGGCTGCTCCAGGAAGGCGGGAGGTGGGTATGTGGGCTGCAGTGTAGTCGGTGATGCAGACGCCCCACTCAGCACGATCCAGACCAATGGCTCCTGCCCTGCTGGGTGGATGAAAAGAGGCACCTCTTCCTCCAGCTGTCACATGGGGCATGCTGCCTGGCAAGGGGAGCTCGGGTGGGATCTTCACCCCCACTGGCCCCCTGGCCTGGGGGCCTTTGTGTAGTTTACAGACTGGCTACACCCCTCACAGCAGAAAGACATGAAATCCCACCGGCTGTTCCCTCACAATATATCAGTAATCGACAGCTTCTTATCACCCCACCATGGCCACCCAGCCCCAGCTTCCCTTACACCTCACGTCCGTCCAGCAGCACAGCCTGCCTGCAAATATATCTAGAATTCTTTTAGCCACTCCTCAGACCAGGCCTGAAGCATATCATCTTTCCCCCAGACTACTGTAGTTGTCTCCTTACTGGCCTTCACTGGTGGTGCTCTCTTTACCCCCCACCCCCAATATACACTCATGCACACACGCGCACATGCACACAGAGCCCCCCCGCACACGCGCACACAGAGCCCCACCACACACACGCGCACATGCACACAGAGCCCCACCGCACACACATACACAGACCCCCGACAGGATCCACCCTCCTCACGGTTTCTTCTCAACACTGCAGCCAGACTTAAATCCCACGTGGGATCATGTCATCGCCGTTTCACTCAGGGTCAAAGCCAAGATCCTTACAGAGGTCTGCCCGGCACCCCGTGGCCTCCACCACAGCCCCTTGCCCTGGCTCTTCTCACCTGCAGCACTCCTTTCCCCACCCCCATCTCCCCACAGTTCGACCTTCCTCCCCAGTGTGCCTCCTGCCCCATCTCCGACTTTCTCCCCGGCACTTCCCACCTCCCAGAATCATTCAACCGTTATCCCTTTGCTTGCCTTGGTCACCGGAATGTATGCCAGACGAGGAGAAGTCTCCTTGTCCCCTGCCCCAGCCCTGCCGCGGAGAACAGTGCCTGGCACTTGGGGGCTCTCAGTAAATGTCTGTTGAAAGATTAATGAATCATCGTGGGACAGCACACTCCTAGTGTCTTCATTATGACAAAATCGTCCCGAATTGAAATTTGACTGCCACAGGCAATTTGTGGTGGAAGTTTACTCAAATTACCAATTCTTTCACTGTAGAAATTACGTGGCATATATGGATGCTTAGTAAGTTCTGTTGGATGCATTGCTTTTGGCCTTTGGGGCCGTGGTAGCCCTCTGAGGCCTCCTTACCCGTCAGCCAAATCCTGTGGTGGGTGGGAGCGTGCCCCTGACCCTTCTTAGCCGGGTGTTTCCCCCCAGAGTCCCCCGTGCAGTCCCCCGTGCAGCTGACGCTGTCAGCCGCTGGCTTCCCCTTCTCCTGCGGTCTCCATCTCTGTAGGGAAATCGTCGTCCTTTGCTTTCGCCATCTCGTCTTCCTGGGTCACTCTAACGTTTTGTTATTATCACCTGTTGATCTAACTTTCTCATTATCCTCTTCCCAGCTTTCCGTAGGGGTTATTTCTCTAATTGTAGTTTCATTGACTGTCAAACGAAGAGGTTGGACTTCTTGAAGTAGCACCTCCCTCTCAAATCTGAGGAGCCCTCAGTGCTTCCAGCTGCGAGACGGGCCCCTGGCATGTTCTCTAGCCCCTCCCAGGTCCCTCGCCGGGCCTTCCCCCGTCACGTCAGTCACTCGTCGGCTGCCTCCCGCTCGCAGAGCTCACTCTCCACTTGCCAGGCACTCCCTGCTGCCCCAGGTGCTCCGGCTCCCACCGTTTTTGAGCCCCTTCACCCCAGACTTGTGGTCTGAGTTTGCTTCCTGTGACCTCCGTGCTTACCTCCCCCAGCCTTCTTCTCCCTGTCTCACCCCACAGCTCATCCATTTCAGTAACCGCAGTGAACCCGACGGGCATCCCAAGTGCTTTTCATGTACTGACCTCATTCAGTCCTGAGGAGGAATCCTCCTCCTGTTACAGGTGAGGAGACTGCGGCTCCCAGGGGTCACGGAACTGGCCCAGGACACAGCTAGTAAGTGGCAGAGCTGAACCCAGGCTGTCTGGCTCCAGAGGACTGACCACCGCCCCGTCCTGCCTCTCTTCACACCCACATCATCCCCTCACCCTTTCGTCCATGCCCCGCCTGCCAGGGCAGAACCCTGGCTCTTCCTCTGCTCCTGCCGGGGGAGGTGCGGGCAGGTCACAGGCCTGGATAAGCCCCCGGTGCACGGCCTTGCCCACCCTTGCTCTGCACTGCTTCCCAGCCTGTCCTCAGGTCCCTCTCCACTTTGCAGTCGGCCTTGCTCCCCATCACGGCAGAAAGGCGAAGGCTTTTCCATCTCTTTTCACCACTGCTCGATGTTCTTCCCATTTTCTGTCCTTCTCTCTCCCTTCCCCGCATTCTCGAAGGAGGCACATCCCTTTTCCTCTCCGAGTCTTAACCCCGCTCGGGTCCACCCCCTGCTGCCTGTCCCAGCCGGCCTCCATCCACAGCCCTACCCCGAAACTCATAGCACCTTTCGGGCTGCCCCATCTTTGACTCTGCTGCCCCTCACACCAGCATCCTTCTCTTTACCGCCAATAACAGCAGTGCATCCTTCTGTTTCCTTAGAACAAGATGCAGATGTTTTCTAGGACTTTCTTCAACTTCAGGCAGCAGGTGTTTTGGTGGAAAGAGCGTTCTCCCCCTGAGTCTTTAGGGCCAAGCTCTATTCTCTTATCCTGTAGCTTTAAAAAAAGAAGGGGAGAAAAAAGAAGAAAAGAAAAAAAACCCCCAACAACCTGGAGGCAGGCTGATGTGTCTCTGGTTAATGAGTGTGACTCATTGATCCCTCCTGATGATCATCCCTGTACCCTCATCAAAGGCAGGGGTGTGTCAAGGCTGAGGGTCAGGAGGAGAGCTTGGCCCTCGGGAGGTGGCCTCCCAGAGCAGCCAGGATGTGACAGGTACAGAGCACACCCTGCCTCCCCGGCACTGGGGTGCCGAGGAGAACAAGGCCTGCATCCTCCGGGGAGGCGGCACATGTGAACCCCCCTGGCAGCTTCAGATTCCACTGTGGTCCTCCAGGCAATGCAGAGAAACCCTGGGTCTAGGCTGGCGGGTGGGCTGAATGCATGTGGGTGCTGAGAGGCAGAGGGCAGCACGGAGCAGAGGGCAGGCACTGGGCAGAGGAAGCGGCCAGGGACCACTCACGGGGCAAAGTGGGACAGGGTCCTCAGACCCTCGGCTTTTCTCAGAGGAGCCAAGAGGCTGACAAAGCCATGCCGACCACCTTCTGGCAAGGAAATAGGCAGGGAAGGAGGGAAAGCAGGATCACTGCATCCTGCATGATTCTGCAGAGCAAGGTTCCCCTTAATGTGCCCCATCCAACCTTTGTCCACTAGATGTTAGGTGAAGAAAAACGTGTGGACCGGCATCTGTGGGGAGGTGGAGACCCCGCTGCTCCCGGACCTTTGCCCTCTGCAGGGCTCTGTTTAAGGTTCCGAGAAGCCCTGCAGAGGAGAAACCCAGCATTTAACCCAGAATTCCCCACGCTTCTTTGGCCATTGATTTTTCCCCCCATGTAACATCATTAAAGTTTCATGGGGTTGGTATTCAGTGAGAGATCTTTGGGAAGTGCTGGTGTGAAGAATTTCATACCAGCATACTCTGGAATGTGCCCATTTTTTATTTTGCATGGAGGCCATGCCACATAGTGGAAAGGCTATGGGCTTTAGATAGGACCGACCTGGGTTTAAATCTGCCTTCCTATAAAATCCCTGGCCTTGGTCAAGTTACCTAACCTCTCTGAAACTTAGTTTCCTCATTTTTAAAGTGGGAGAGATGACATCAGCCATCTAATAGAGCTTCTGTGATGGTTAAATGACAAAATAGTAATAGTTAACACATATAGAGGGTTTATTATGTGCCAGATACCACTTTAAGCACTTTCTGCGTCTCCTTTCTCCACCACAGCTCTGAGATAGGTAATGTTATCATCTGTATCTCCCAGGTCAGGAGACCCTGACACGCAAAGTTAAGGGTCGTGTGTATGTTGGAACTGAGATTTGCACCCCAGACACTAATGCCTGGTAGAGTCGGGATTTGAAACCTGACCATCACTTCTCAGCAGAGAGTGTGCTCCTAACCACTGTGTCCTAAAGGGCCCGGTGCATTAAAAGCAATAAGGAATATCAGTTCCCTTTTCAGGTGATTCATGGATATTTAAAGGGGGATCGGACATTCCTGAGACTCCAAGTCATTCTGCTGTCTTTTTTATCAAACCTGTTAAAGGAATAATCTGGACCTGCTTGTCCACTCATTGTTTTCTGCACATAAAATTAAAATTCTCCTTCAGCCCGTGTCCAGAAAGTTATGACCCTGCTTTATGACCTCTGTGCTTTGCCTCCGTATCATGATCCGCCTCAATTTGGGCAGCTGCTCAGCTGTCGGCTGGAATTGGGCCACTTCCCACACAGGTGCCGTCAATGGTCCGTGCATCCCCATCCAGGACCAAGAGTCCTCCCAGAAAGCACAGTGGGGCTGTAGCTTGCTCCTCAGGCTGTTCTCCTTCCTGTACTTCAGTGACAGACTTGGCAAAGGTGTCCCTTTTATCACTCATTCAACATTTACTGAGCTCCTTTGCTGGGCTAGGTGCATACTCTGTATTGTGCCTCTTAAGTAGATCTCAGAATCTTCCTAACAGCCCTCAGTAGCCCTCTAAGACTGGAATGCTGTAGACTCTCCTCCATCAGTGGTGTTGGGGCCCTTTTCCACATAGACCAGTCTTTTTTTTTTTTTTTTTTTAAACTTATTTGATTTATTTTTGGCTGTGTTGGGTCTTCATTGCTGTGCACAGGCTTTCTCTAGTTGCGGCGAACGGGGGCTACCCCTCGCTGCAGTATGCGGGCTTCTCATTGCAGTGGCCTCTCTTGTTGTGGAGCACAGGCTCTAGGTGCGCGGGCTTCAGTAGTTGCAGTGCATGGGTTCTAGAGCGCAAGCTCAGTAGTCGTGGCGCATGGGCTTAGTGCTCTGCCTCATGTGGGATCTTCCCGGACCAGGAGTTGAACCCGTGTTCCCTGCATTGGCAGACAGATTCCCAACCACTGTGCTACCAGGGAAGTCCGACCAGCCTTGTTTTGATTCACAAACTACTCCAGGGTTCCCAACCCCTGCCTCTTGTGAGACCCTCTCAATAGGCTCTCTAAGCCCCATTGTTCCAAATGCAAGCTCCTTGATTTTTGTTGGATATCAGGATTCCCAAGCATCTAGAGCTTCCAGCAGGACTGGGTACACAAGTGCCACAAACGGGGTTCTCCGCAGGCCCCTGACAGCCGCTGCACATGAGCTCTCCTCTGCTCACAATATCATTCTAACCGTCCGGTCCACCAGGCAAACCTGGTTCAAGTCTCCCCTCCTCCTTGGTCCCTTCTCCTTCCATTACCCCCCACACACCGGCAAGTAAGCTGATCATTTTCTCCTCTGTTCTGCTCCTGTACCTCACATATGCCCCACAGCTGGGGGAAAAAAGGCATTTCTTCCTCAAGATACTTGACTGCCACCTGCTGGGAATTTGTAGTAATGGCTCCACAAATCTCTGCCACTTAACAGAGGCGCAGGTACGCTGGCATTGGGCAGTGCACTGCTTGCACAACTGCAGGCACGGCCCTGCCTATTGCAGTGATCAGGATTGAGGGGATCTTAAACATACCCCTCTGTGTCCCCAGTGCCCTGGCTTCCACTAGGCCTAAAGAAATGCTTGCTGATTGATCGTGGTGCAAACCCATTACCTTAGGGTCGAGGCACCTGGTCTCACGGGTGAATGTTCTCTAAATCCGTCTGTTGCAAAGCGAGGCAGCCAAACTCCCCACAAGCTTTCAGAGTAACCAGAGGATCAGGGGGACTTGCAGAGGGGACAGGGACCCTTCAGTCTCTCACCTCTGCTCAAAGGCCACCACCATCTGAACAGACCAGAGCAACTCCACATTCATCCCCTCATTAAACCTTGAGTTGAGAATGTGGAGAATGGAACCGGGGCCAGCTGCCCTGCTCCTCTGCATGGGGGAAGGACAGTACTTTGGAGCAGATGCTGTGTCCAGGGCCAGCGCCTTGAAGGTGGTGGGGATGCAGAGGTGGCCACACAGGGGTCCTTGCGGGCAGCTATGGGTTTTGTGGTGAAGTAGATCGGTGAGCATGTAGCTACTAGACACGGGTAAGCAAGGGTGTTGATTCACTATCGTCCATATTTTCCTAAGCTGTGCCTTTTTATTAAACATCATCAAAAGCCATTACCCCAGTGACGTCCTGGGGCTTCACAAAGTGGTCTCAGTAGAGCTCCATCCAGCTGTTACACCTGCAGGCGGGGGCAGGAGGGGAAACATGCTTTTACCAGGGTCCCATTTTATAAAGGGAGAAGCCCTCTGTCTTTTCACAAAGCTTGTTTCCCCAGAGCCAGAGCCATTCGGCACAGCGTTGCTCAGGTCACATAGAAAGAGTCTCCCGGGGACTTCCCTGGCGGTCCAGTGATTAGGACTTGGTGCTTTCACTGCCGGGGCCCAGGTTCAATCCCTGGTCGGGGAACTAAGATCCCGCAAGCTGCATGGAGTGGCCAAAAAAAAAAAACAAAACAAAACAAGTCTCTTGGACAGATACCTCTCCCTGCTAACCCTAATAAAGTAAGAGGGCTGAGCATTTCCCTCTCTGCCCTGGCTTCCAGGAAGCCCAGAGACAACTTCTTACTTCAGTTTCTGTAGTTTTCCTGAACCAGGATTGCTTCTCCTCACATTTCCCTGATTCCTTCCCCAGGAGTGCTTGTTTTGGGGGCATTTGTATTTTCCTTTGTAGGGGTGGCTTTGGGGGCAGGATGGGCAGTGGTGTGGCAGAAGAAAGAAGAACCACCAGTGAGCCAGACACAGGTGGGTTTCAGTCCCCACTTGCTAATAAGCAAGATGCCTTTGCCTCTTCAATGCTTAGTTCCTTACCTGGAAATTTGGGATAATGACCATAATTAACAGATAGGTTACTGTGAAGATTAAACTCCACCAGTGTGACCGCCACTGTTCCCGCTCCCTCCTCCCAGGCCAGGCTTGGTCTGTGGCTCCAGGATCAGAGTCTATTTCCTTCTTCCTGCCTGTGTCAGTCGGCTTACGGTGAGTGATACAGCGGGGAGAGCTAGGGGACCAAGGGGTTTCCGGGGATGCAGGACTTCCAGTGCTAAATCAGGAAGGTCAGAGGCAAACAGAAGAGCCAGTCACCCTGGTATTAAACAACCTCAACATCTCAGGGGCTTACAGTGGCCAAGGTTTGCTTCTTGTTCATGCTGCATCCATACAGGGTCTTGGCTAAAGGAGGAGCCTCTATCCAGGAATCGCTGGTCTCAGCGCGAACAAGGGGGCACACGGTAAAGGTCAGTTTGAAGGTTGCCACTGTCCCTTCCGCTCACATTCATCCATCAGGGCGAGTCACTTGGCCAGGCCTGACATGAGGCAGCCTGTCGACTTCCCACACAGAGGAGCAGCTAATGGTGGGAACCTTGGTACAATCCACACGCTCCCCTTTCTCTACTTGTCATTCTGGGGTGCTGGGGCAGGGAGGAGGGAAAGCCCAGAGATGCCTGGTCCACAGCTGGAGGGCACCCTGTGGCCATCTTCCTGTGGATGGTGTGTGTGGGTTTCTTTAGTGGCGCTTCAGCCTTGCCCCACTCTGCTCCGAGTACCAGCTGTCTCCTTGTGGCACCTAATAGTGGCTGACACGCTCACCTCTTCCAGCACCCTTGCTCCTTTGTGTGGAGCCCCAGAGAATCTTCTCCCTATGCTCCGGGGAGCACAAGGGCACTGAGGTGGGACAGAGGGTGCCCCCAAGCTCTTGCCAGGTACACGTCCCAGGTCCCTTCATGCCTGGCTTTCTCTGGCCACCCAGAGAGCCTCCCTCCCACCTTCGGAAATCTCTAGGTCAGAAGTGAGCACACGTGTGACCCCTGACTCCAGGACTGTGGCCAGGCTCTCCCAAGAGCGTCCTCGCTGTGTGTCACTTGGCTGGCAGCACCAGGGCCAGCCCTGAGCCCCCAGTCAGCAAGGGCCCCTCTCCCAGGTAACTTTGGCCTCTTGGAGCCCCCTCTCTTGGCTCAAATCTCTTCTGGAAGTAGTTAGCACAGAAGACGTTTTTTGTCCCTTTTCTTTCATTGTTCCATTTATTGTCTTACATCTAAGAACACCTTCCTGGAGAGAAAACAGTTTTCCAAAAAATAATTGTCACAGCTGATTCAGCTTCCTTACCTTGTCCAAGCATATAAGAAACATGGTTTTTGTTTTGCAAATTACAGTGCCAAAAATCTATGTTAGCATTTATTATTTCTATAAAGTAAACATGAGTGCTGGAAAAAATGATCAAAATAAATTTCGTATGGAGTTTGGTGCTGAGAACCTTTATCTAAATTTCAGGGAACTGGGGGAAAGAAAATGCAAGGCATGGCGCTGGGAGATGCGGAGCCTTGAGATCCGGGTGCAGCTGGCAGGGCGGGCCGGGGCCGGGCGGGGTCTAGGCAGAGAGGCCACAGCGGGCGAGGGGAAGGGGCGGAGCAGCAGGGGAGAGCTGGAAGCTTCTCTGAGGGTACACCTGAGGGCACTTGAAAGGCACGCAGGAGTTCACCCTGTGACCGAGTGGGTAAAGGGAGCCACGCCTGTAAAACAAAGTGGGCACAGCTGAGGCCTCGTGCTCTCGGCTGCGTGCTCTTGGGAACTTAAGTATTTAAGCAGCCTGGCGCCTTGGGTAGCAGATGAGCTGTCGGGCTGGAGAGCGAGCAGGTCTGTTGCGGAGGCCTGGTGTATCCTGCTGGGGGGGTTTGGAGTTTTATCTGGAAAGCTTGGGGAGAGCAGTGAAGCCCCTGAAGTGTTTTAAGCAAGGGGGTGGCCTACCTCTGACCACAGTGAGGAGGGGGCGAGACTGGAGAGGGGAGCAGCCTGGATGGAGGCGATGAATAGAGGTTGGATGAAGTGGCTGGACCCACCCATCCAAGGGCCAAGTGTGGGCTCTGGGGTGTTAGAAGGAGAAGGGAGGTCGCCCGGGGTGGATCCTGGGTTGCGAATTTGGGGGCTGGCAGGATAGTGTGGGACCTGGATGGGGAATCAGATTTAGATGGGGTCGTGTGTGGTGAGCCTCCCCCAAGCAGCCCTGCCCTGGGGACTTTGCATCCCTGCCGCTTATCCCTCGAGGCTTAGGGACTGGGAGTCCAGAATTCCTGGTCACATCGTTTGCACTTGCCCAGACAGGGTTACCTGTGTCAGACAGTGAGGGCTTCTGAACCAGACTGCAAGGAAGAATAAATCGGGAGGACACAGTCCGTTCTATCCCTGGATATTCATCTGAAGACCTTTATAATGATCAAGACAAAAGCAGGTCATTGAAGATACAAGAATCAGCCAACGGAATGTGAAGCGCCAGAATTTGTGCTTCAGGAAGGTCAGGAAGGCCCCGTTTAAAATCTGTCTTTCCATCTCAAGATGGAGCAGGTAGGGAGTAGTGGGGCAGGTGCAGCCCATTTCTTACTTCAGAGCCTGTTCCATCCGCAGGGGTCGCAGGGCCAGAGAGGAGACCCCCATATCCTGCCAGCAGGAGGTGGGCAGGGCAGCAAACTCTCCCTCCGTTTTAATTTAACATGAGCAGCTTTTCAGAACTGATTTCTCTACCACATGTACTTGAGTTCAGGGACATTTTCTTTCAGTGTCTTAGCTCACTCCCAGCGGTTTCAGGTATTGGCCCTGCTGGCATTTTGTCTTAGCTTAATGTTTCCTGAAGACTTGTCTTCTGTGGTTCCTCGTCGTGTGCATTTAGGTAGCTCACCTGGCTGGAGAGAGAGTTGAGTGGTGTCGTTATTGGCAGGTGTAGCTCCCGGAGCCCCACTGCTCTCCTGCTATGTGACCTCAGCTGGTTTCTTCACCTCTCTCTGCCTCGATCTTCTTCTCGGTAAAATGTGGAAACAACAGTATTTACCTCTGAGTTATTTTCAGGTCTGAGTGAGTTAATCTACATGGTGCAGTAAGAACAGCGCCTGACGCCAAGTACACGCTCAGTCACTGTTCACTGTTATTATTGCTTGACCCAGTAGGAGAAATGAAAAATATAATTATCTTCTTCCTCTTAAGGCCGTGTCCAAGAATTTACGTTTAGTAATTTAAAAGGCATTGTTTTTCACAGAAATTATCTCCTGGCAGACTTCCTCATGTGTTTGCAGTTGAGTTTAACAGGCAGTTGAAGGACGGGACGGTCAGCTCAGCATTGCTCCCTGTAATCAGGAGTCATGAGCGAGTTCCCCATCTTCCTCAGCTGCTATGAGACTTTTCATTTACTCCAAAGTGACCTGTCTGGGATTTCTTCTCCTGTGGGCCCCACTGTAGGTTTCTGGAAGAAGTTGACTGCCTGAAAGGAAGCGACAAAACATGAAAATTGCTTTGAGGTGACCAACAAGTCCAGTGGCCCCTTGCTTCTCCCAAGGTGGATCTGGGGTTTAAGAACCGTAACTTCAGGTAACAATCCTATCCTACCCACCCCTGCCTAGAGTGACTATCATTGGCAGCTCCGATGGTAGTCCTTCCCTCAGGAAGTGTGGTTTCTTCCAGGAGCCCTAGAACTTGAAATTTTCCACCTCATGCAAATGTATGGCTGTTCAAAAAGAGGAGCCGGGGGCTAGAGGGGGCACCACAGGTCTGACATGTGACCCAAAGGGTCACCGAGACCTTGAGGTCTGTGCTCACTGCTGGCCCACTTCTCTTAATGTCAGTAATAATGATAATAATGACAACAAAAGCTACAGCTGCAGCAGGGCCTTTAATGTGATTAAATGATTATAAAATACTCCTCGAAGAATACATCAGACTAGCCAGGAAATTTCTAAAAATGAAGAGTAAGAAGCAGGAAAGGAATTGTTCTACCAGATATTAAAATGTATTATAAAGCCACAATCATAAATAGTGTGGTACCAGAATGGAAGTAAGCAGATCAAAGGAACAGAAGAGAAAGTCCAGAAATAGAAAACGAATCAATAAAGATGGCATTTCAAGTGACGGGTAACAGGACACCTGGTCTAGTAAGTGGTGCTGGGACAACTGTCTATTTGGAGAGAAATAAGAAATTCCCAACCTTAGGTCGTGTACCAAAAATAATTTCCAAGTGGATTAAAGAACTAAATTTTTTAAAAAAATATATAAAAACATTAGCAAAGAAGAGAATGTTTTTATTATTTTGGGGTGACAAGGTTTTTAAAACATGTCACTTTTAGTATCACATACAAATACCATAAGCAAAGTTAAAAGGGGGGGAAAGTATTTACAACATCTATGACGAGCAAAGATTAATATTCCTAATATACAAATTTATTCATTCAACATGCATTTATTGAGTGCTCACTGTGTGCTAGAAAGTGTTCTAGGCACTAAGGGTGCAAGCAGTAAACCAAAGTCCCTGCTCTTCTGATGCTTATAGTCTAATGGAGAGGACAGCCAGTAAATTAAGTAGATTATTGCAGGCCAAATGCTGATAAGGGCGATGGGAAAAAATTAAGCAAGTCTGGGGTGGTTAGGAAGAGTTGGTGGGGAGGTCATATTATGTGGCTCTTCAGGGAAGCTTCACTGATTAAGTGAAGCTTCATCTGAGCAGAAATATGAAAGAAAAAGGGGAGAAGTGGTTGAATTTTGGATGTTTTTTTAATCTTGAGCTGATAAGATTTGCTGATGGATTGGATGCAGGTTGTGAAGGAAAGAAAGGAGTCAAGGGTGACTTCTAGGTTTGGGGCCTGAGCAGCAAGCAGGATTGAAGTACTACTTACTGACCTGGGCATGACCAAGAGGCTTGGCTTGGGGAGAACCAGGGATTGGTTATGGATGTTTCATGTTTCTGTTGTATATTCAAAGGGAGATGTCAGGGTGATGGTTGGTTATACAGGTTTGGAATTTGGGGAGAGGTCTGGGCTGGAGATGTAAATATGGGAGTTGTCATAGCATAGATAGTATTTGAAGCAATGAAACTAGACGGATCTCCTAGGGAGTGAGTATAGACAGAGAGGAGGGCCGAGGACAGCTAGAGGTGAGGAGATGAGAGGAACCAGATGAAGAGACCAAAGAGGAGTGGCCACTGAAGTAGGAGAACCATGAAGCTGAGAGACAAGGAGGAGGGAGAGATCAACTCTATTAGATGTGCTGATGGGCCGAGTAGGGAGGGAATGGAGAACTTGCTGTTGGATTTAGCAATGAGGAGGTCACTAGTGAACCCAACAGGGGCTGTTGTAGTGGGATGATGGGGACAAAAGCCTGATTTGAGTTGAGTTATAGCAAGGAAGAGGAAAGCAATTGGAAACAAAGAATTGTAGGGAGGGAATGGAGAACTTGCTGTTGGATTTAGCAATGAGGAGGTCACTAGTGAACCCAACAGGGGCTGTTGTAGTGGGATGATGGGGACAAAAGCCTGATTTGAGTTGAGTTATAGCAAGGAAGAGGAAAGCAATTGGAAACAAAGAATTGTAGGGAGGGAATGGAGAACTTGCTGTTGGATTTAGCAATGAGGAGGTCACTAGTGAACCCAACAGGGGCTGTTGTAGTGGGATAATGGGGACAAAAGCCTGATTTGAGTTGAGTTATAGTGAGGAAGAGGAAAGCAATTGGAAACAAAGAATTGGGGCAGTAACTGGAAGGGAATGGAGTTCAAAAAAGTTGTGTTTTTCTCGCCCCCAAGATGAGAGTTGTTGCAGTGTGTTCTTATCCTAATGGGAGTGATGCTTTAGAGTGGGGGAAGTGGATGATGCAGGATTGGGGCGGATGGTCTGGACTAGTAAGAGAGGATGGGGTCAGCATGCTTTGGGGCTGGGGTCCTAGCCTGCAGCATCTAGGTAGCTGGTAGAAGTGGTCAGTGGCCTCTTTTCTCAGTGAAGTAGAAGCAGACTTATCAGCTAAGCATGAGGACTGGGGAGATGTTGGAGGTTTGAGGAGGAAAGAGCAAGTATGGTAGCAGAGTTGGAGAATAGATGGAGCAGAAGAGTCAAGGATCGTTGCTTGCTTTTCTCCCACCAGTTCAGGTGCCCAGGTGAGCATGAGTTAGGAGGCCCATCGATCCTAGAGGCAATATGGTAGGAAAACAGGACATGAGTGGGCACAAAGGAAAACCAAGAAATGCCCATATAAACATAGGAACACCATCCATAATAATTTTAAATTACAAGTAAAAACAGTGAGGTTTCGTTTTTTTCCTTCAGATTGACAAGATCTCTTATTGGGGATGTAAATTATTGGTGCTTTTCTGGAGCACAGTGTTTCAGCATTTAACAAAACATACAATGTGTGTCCCCTTTAGACCTGTCAGTCCGACTCTTAGAGATAATAGCTCAAATGTGCAGAGCTACGCACACAAAGATGTTCACTCCAGCAACGGTCGTGAGAGTGAAAACGCAGCACACGCCTAACCAGGAGGGCTCAGGTCTCTAATCTGGGGGCACACTAGTGACAGTGAAAACAAGGGCTCACCCTTGCCTCTCACTTTGCAGATGAGGAAACTCGGGCCCAGAGAGCGGGAGTGACAGCCCCAGTCACGGCGCTTGGAGCTGGACCCCGACAGCGGGCAGTGCACGGCCACCTTCAGCTGGGTTTGCACTTGGAGTCCCTTGCAAGGTACTTGCCAGTTTCTCCTTTGGGCTGACTTACTTTACGCTTTTAAGATACGAATTCTGAAAATGTTTTGCAAGTGTTTGCAGTGTCTTCACTTCATTATGCAAGGTTTTCCTTCCAGTGGAATCCTGAGTACAAAAGGACAGTTTGGGAGGACAGGACAGACTTTGCCTGGGCCAGTGATGGAGAGGGGCCATTTTTTCCTGACTCCCAAGTGGGACTTATAGGCTGAGAAAGGATATTTTCTGCTTTCCTACAACTTTGATAAAAATTTGTAATAAAAATACAAAGATAGGGCTTCCCTGGTGGCGCAGTGGTTAAGAATCCGCCTGCCAATTCAGGAGACACGGGTTCGAGCCCTGGTCTGGGAAGATCCCACATGCCGCGGAGCAACTAAGCCCATGCACCACAATTACTGAGCCCATGCGCCACAACTACTGAAGCCCGCGCGCCTAGAGCCTGTGCTCCGCAACAAGAGAAGCCACTGCGTTCAGAAGCCTGCACACCACAATGAAGAGTAGCCCCCACTCGCCGCAACTAGAAAAAGCCTGTGCACAGCAACGAAGACCCAACACAGCCAAAAATAAATAAAATAATAAATAAATTTTTAAAAATACAAAGATAACAAGTAGATCATATTTATTTCATTGATTAGATTTGATTAGAAGAAGATTAATTTAGGACTGTCAGAACATCTGGGACACTTGGTCCCCTTGGTGGGAGGAGCACAGGGCTGTAACTTCTAGAGCCTTGGGTTCTGGTTTAGTTCTTCCATGCCCTGGCACGGGGATCTAGGAGAAGCCACCCAGTTTCTCTGAGCTTTGTGTCTACAAGAAGAACGAGTGGGTGAGCCTAAATTACCTATAGTAACGCCTAGAGTAAATACGATGCTCCTTCCGGTTCTACCTGGTCCCTGTTCCAGTTGGCTGGGTGACAGAGATGTTGGTGCTGTAATCAAGTCCCTTTCCTTCCACAGAGCTACCCTGGTCGTCCTCCACCTTAGAAGAGCACATAGAAATAAACGTGCCTCTGTGCCTCCTTGTACCTATTCCAGACTCCAATGGCCGAACAGAGAATGGACATTTCTTCAACTATCAGCGACTTCATGTCCCCAGGCGCCACCGACCTCCTCTCCAGCCCCCTGGGCACCGGTGGCATGGATTGCAACCGGAAACGCAAGGGCAGCTCCACGGACTACCAGTAAGGCCTTTGGGCTCGTCTTCCTCTGGCTAAACTTGGTGTCGGCTCACAGGCATGAACATCTAGGGCCTCTACTGTCCCTCCTGGAAGAAGGGATCCTCTCTGTGAAAAGGGGTGGGAATGAAAGATCCAACTCCAGGTGGCCACACAGTAGTTGATTTTGCCCTTTATCTTCCCCCTGGATTGCAAGCAGGAGGGAGCTTCCAGTACTGCTGAGGTGTTTACTCCCTGCTCCTGTCTCCAGATTGTTCCACATCGAGGGAACAAGAATAGCCTTATAAGCCAGGTTCCACATTTTACCCCTTTCTTCATTTTCCTTTGCTCTTTTGAGCAAGATGGCTCAGTCCCTGGATGTAACCCCAGTGGTTTCAAAAAGAGCTTTGCCTGAAGGCCTCTCTCTAGGAGGACATCAATGGCTTACTTAATGTTTGTGGAGTGAATAAGTAGAGGTCATCTCTGGAAACAGTATAGGAACAGTGATATCGTCCTTAAACGTTACTTAAATTAGTGTGTTCCTCTTATATTAAATAGTACTTTTCTTTTTAGACTTGATGGCTTTTCTTTTGAGTAAGTAAATTTTCACACTTATAGTCAACCCTTCTGTAGCTGTACGAACATCTAGGGAATAAGTCAGCATAGAACATCCAAAGGCACGTTTTGTTTTGTAGAGGCAACTGTGTGGAGTCTTGCCCAAATGTCCATTTGAGAGGTTTTCTTCTGTTTAATGAGGGAAAATCTCCAAGGAGGTATCCCCCCTACAGCAGATGTCCTTTCTGCTGAAGTTCACAGGTCGAATTTGGGGAGCACAGTGGCTGGAGGTCAGATGCCCACTAGGAGATGCTATGAGTAATATGTAAGTGATCCCAGATGATTAAGAGAGTGGACGCCCAGGGGATGGAGAGTGGGTGTGAGGACTGAGAGGGTGTTCTTCCATGGCAGTAACTCCCCAGCAGGGAAACTAGATGTTTTCTGTGGAGCCTTTGTCTTGGGCCAGTGCCGATGGAGGCCTTGACATGTTCTAAGACCTCTGCTATCTAGATCTGTGGTTTCCAACCTTGTCTCCATCCAGAACTTTCAGGTTTCCCGCATGGACTCCAGTTTGCAGGTCTTCTGTAATTCATGGAGACCCTATTAATTAAGCAACCATAATCCTTTTCTTATCATTTTAATGTACTAAACTCATACCTGAAGGGCAGAGCTTCTTTTCACCTGAGATGATCATCTGCCTCAGTGAGCAGATACAAGTCTAGACAAAAGGGAAGAGAGAGTTGTCATTTTCCCCTGTGTCCTGTAGGTTTTCTTCTGAACTTCAGGACTAGCTAGAGAAAGTCTCTGCCCGTGAGGAAATCGAGGGCTCTTGGTTGGGAACCACCGTTCTAGAATGCCCGTGACGTGCCTCAGTGCTCCTGAGAAAGTTGTTTTTGCCCTTGAGATGAGATTGTTTGGAGGGCCATAATCCATCCTTTCTTACGGGAGAAAGGAGGAGGCCCAGATGGTGGTCAGTGCCCTCCTGAGTGATTTAGGGGTTGGAGAAGGGTGTGAGCTGACCCAGGGGATTTAGAACTCCTTCCTCTGAGGATTTCAATCTGTTTTCTACTGAACCACAAGGTGATGTGAAAACTGGATTCTGGAGTCCATGCAAGGAAGGCAGATCCCTGCTGTGGCCCCAGGAATCTCTATGGCCCCCAACCCCATGCCTCCCTCTGTCCCAGTTCCTCAGGGCTCGGGGTTTCCCGCTGAGCTGAGAACCAGAGCATTGGGTAGCAGTGCCTTTGAAGAGCTGGCTTGGGGCTCTGCTCAGTACTTCTTCGTGGGTACTTTGATTTCCTCTCCTCACCTCACCCACCATTACCAAATATATAGTATATTTGATGCTTGATGTGTTTTGCAAATGAATGAACCCCATTTATCCAGAATGATGGGGGGGAATGAGGTGTTACAGTTACTCAGATACTCTGGTTACCTAAGAGTTTCCATAAATGCCATATGTCTTCCCAATTTTCTCAAACAATCAATATGGTACAAATATGTTAACACGCAAACTCTATTGAGATGGTATATATAACTTTTGTTTGGTCTGGGTTTTATAGTAGGTTCAAGTTGGTTTTGTTTGTTTTATCAAGAGTCAATACTATGACTATTTGAGCTTTCTAATTGCTTGGTTTCTGGATAAATGAGGCCTTCTGTATTATGATAAGAAGCTATTTTGTAGGTCTTAACGGTCACATTCTCTTTTGTTTTCTCAGAGAAAGCATGGACACAGACAAAGATGACCCTCATGGAAGGTACCATGAATCTAGTCATTTGGACTTCAGCATCCTTAGAGCCATTTTCTTTGCATAATTAAACATTCTGTTACTTGGTGCAGGTTCCATCCATGTCCTTGATTAGGGATAAGCAAGGAGGCCTTGAGCCTATGGGCTTGAACTTGTCTCCCTCCCCCCACCCACGGTGTGGCCAACAACCAAAGCTCTTGTGTGTCGTGTAGAGATGACAGGGATAAGGCAGGGAAGAAAACAGATGTGTAACTCTGCTGTCAATCTCCAGGGCATTGTGTTTCTTCTTTTTTTTTTTTTCCAGGTTAGAATACACAGAGCACCAAGGAAGGATCAAAAATGCAAGGTGAGCTTGGACCCTCATTCTGTCTATAAACTGTCCTGGTTTGGTTGCTTGGTGTGTAGCCAAGGAGGCTCTGCATATCTGGTCCTTGTCTGTCAGACGGTCTTCGACACTGTCACATCCTTAGGGAAGGAGGAAGGGGATGGGGGGCCCGGGCTTGATGTGGCCTTCTGCCCCTCCCTCCATCCCTCCAGGCTGAGCTGCCTTCACTCTTTGCTGTCTAAGCACAATTAACCTGAAGGGGACTTCGGAGGGAGCAGAAGATAAATCAAGGCTAAAGGTTTTCTCTGTCTTCAGCAGGTTACTCCTTCCTGACTTAGGGCCCTTCAGGGAGACCTGGCTCAGTGACTCAGTTCCCCGGGCTGTCCCAAGCCTCTGAAAGCGCCCTTATTGCTCTGCAAAGTGCAGTTGAAGGCCAGACCTGGGGATGCCCTGCTCCCTCAAGGAGATTCTCTAACTCCGTCCTTCCTGCTTCCACCCATGCCTGCGACTCCTTTCCATGCGGATCCTGAGCTCTCCTG
This sequence comes from Balaenoptera ricei, assembly GCF_028023285.1. Classification (NCBI taxonomy): domain Eukaryota; kingdom Metazoa; phylum Chordata; class Mammalia; order Artiodactyla; family Balaenopteridae; genus Balaenoptera; species Balaenoptera ricei. Next base: position 70,754,273 of record NC_082646.1, read on the forward strand.
CCAGTAGCCCCAGGGCCATTTGAGTCTGTATTGTGACACAGAACCAGGGGCTGCAGAATTTGACCCGACACTTCTGGCTTTTCCCTCATGGACCAGCTTTGGCGAGAGATCCCACGGTTCTGTTGCTATGGCAGTGGCAGCAAACTACGTTTCCACTGTTGACACACCTCTTTAAGGGGACAGTCACAAATGACAGGTGCAAACCAGTCAGGGAGGGAGTGTGTGCCCATGGAAGTGTCACACTGACTCGGCGGGCAGCAACTCCAGGGAGGAAGGCATGTGACATTCCTCAGTGGAAACTCTTGGGGACAGATGCAGCAAGTGCTGCGTCTAGGTGGGGTCACGGCCGATCCAAGGACGGCAGCGTTAGTTACCTGGTGTCTCAATCAGTCGGCCTCCGACAGGCCACACAGCAGCCTCCCCACAAACCTCAGAGACAGCTTAGCGCGGCGCCCCCACAGATGTCTGTTCTGGATGTTTTGCCCTTTGAATCCTCCACCTCCCTTCTTTCCTTCACCCCCGTCTTAAAATCCAACTTTATCGGGGCTGAGAGGAAGAGAAATGAGAAATTAACAGCTCAGTTTACTCTGAAAAGACAGTTTTTGTAATATTTCTCAATTCTAAGGATGAGGTGAGCATAAAAAAACCTAATACTGACCTGGCAGTGAGCCCACTTTTTTTGGTGACTTAGTAGGAAAACCTAGTTTGAAACATTCTGCAGATTCTAAATTTGCCTTGACAGATGAATATTGAAAACAGCTATAATTTATTTTCTTCGTTTCCTTGATGCTCTGTTACATTTTACAGAAATCATTTTTCATATTGTTGTTCAGGGAAGCTCACAGCCAGATTGAAAAGAGGCGTCGGGATAAAATGAACAGTTTTATTGATGAACTGGCTTCTTTGGTACCAACGTGCAACGCGATGTCCAGGAAATTAGATAAACTTACTGTGCTGAGGATGGCTGTTCAGCACATGAAAACATTACGAGGTGAGATCCCGGCTTTTATTGTCCTTTATGCCCTTGCTCACAAATGTTACCACCCTTACCTAGAATGTTCCCGAGTCCCCTTAGGGACAGGTGTTTATCACTTGCAAATGTGTAGCCTTGAGTAATATGCCTGTCATTTTCAGCGGTAGACCTGATGCCAAATGAAACGATTATTGAGCTTCTGTGTGTATCAAGACGCAGTTTTGCAGCCCTACATCTCCAGAGGGTGGAGGCTATGTCCTGTGCATGTGTATGTGCACATACATATCCGAGAGGACACTGCTGAAGTCCCAGCTTGTGCATACGTGGTGCCTGGACCCCACCCATACCATGATATACATCAGAAATGTAGGTGCCCTTAGTGACACAGGAAAGTCAGTTTCAGTTTTGAAGAGGAAAATTCATCATGGTTCCTTTTGAAGAGTGAGTCACTGGTTGGTGGGACTTGCTGCGTTTTATTGTCAGGAATGAACACTGATGATATTTTCATCTTCCTGGAATTTTCCCAAACCAGATCAACTCTTTCTGAGGGAAGCAGTGTTTTCCTTCTTTTCTGAGTGCGGGGAGGGTGAGAAAACAGAGGCAGAAACGTGGAAGTGACTTATCCACACCGCAGGAGAAATCTGAACTGTATCAGGCATTTTAGTGACTGCGGTTCCTGGAATTTTCCACAGCTAGTCTTGGACTATTTGAGGAAATTGGAAAGTGGGCGCTCACTCAGATCTCTGACCTGTGTGGTAAAAGAATTACGTCTTTTATATTTCTACAAAGCCACCGGAAAGAAGGAGTAGCTGGTTTTGTCTGACTTTTAATCATTATTCAAAAATATAAATGTTGTATCCTTTGCCCGGAGAATGGCATTTTAAAATTCATATTAGTGAAGATAGAGATTAAATCATTATAACTAATTTCTGTTACGTTGGAAGGAAAAGAGTGGCAGAGCTCAAGTTACCCTAAAAAGCAGGGACGCAGGTCAGTAATATGTGCCTTGTTGGTTGATAATGAAAGTCAGGACACGTTCTGTTTCCCTCCTTCCCGGTGGTACTTGGAATTGTTATGGACCGTTTCATTTTACTTCTTCACTCTTTTGCTAACCATTCTGCAGATTCCAAGTCATTTCCTGCTGGCATTTTTCTCTAAGTTATTCTCCTGAAAGATGCCAGATTGACAGCCTTTTAAACATAAGTCTTGTGCCTTTCAGTCCTGGGAGCTCGAGTTGCACTCACTGAAGAAATGCATTTCTCCAGGTTGCCAAGCTCATTTAATTCAACCCTGATGAAGAGGAGCTCTCCGTAAATGCCTTCTACAGGGTGTTTACTCCGGGCCTGGCAGTCTGGATGATTTCCCAAGAACATTTAGAGTGGAGATTTGAGCAACTGCTAGACAACCCATTTAATATAGATCTTGGGAGGAGAGAACCTCCCAGGAGTCTCTACCAGTTTGCTTCTAGAGCTGCCTTCTCTCTTAGAAGCAGTTTTTTAACTTGTGTCAGCTCCTGATTTTCACTATAGTGACAAAAGCAAGCTTGCTAAGTCTCCTGTGGGCAACAGTGTTTGCTTTTCGGTGGAATTCTCTTTGGCATTAGAGGCTCCTGTCCAAAGTCAGATCTAGCCCTGTCTCCGTTAAGGAAAAAGAAGACAAAATTTAGATCCCAAGTGGGTAAGGAGTAGGCCGCATCTGGAAGGTTTGAGGCAGTCGAATGGAATGAGACATCTGAAAATACAGTGTTCCAACGCTTTCTCTTTTTTCCCCTGTAAGGTGCCACCAATCCATACACAGAAGCAAACTACAAACCGACTTTTCTATCAGATGATGAATTGAAACACCTTATTCTCAGGGTATGTTGCAATTATGGGATTGTTTTACACAACATTTATTTTTACAAATTTCAGAGTTAAGTACCAGCGTGTGGGAATTTGATGTCTCAGCACTGAACTTGCTTAGGCTCACTTCCTCTTTTGGGTTCTCCACCTTGTTCTTACTGTTTGAACAGGCTTCACATCTCTTCCCTGAGACCCTCCTCTTCTACCCTTGCTCAAGCAAAAATTGAAGGTCTACGCTACTGGGACTTTAAATCAGGAGAGCAGGATTTTGTTAAAATAGGCAGTAATGAAGAATCCCCTTCCTGAATAGGAAGGTTTTAGAAAGGGACTGAAAGTGAGAGCAACTGAGAATTTCTCTCATCACTTAACCACTAGCACAAAAACAGCCACCTAAATCTTTATACCAAAATTCCATCAAAACAACCGGCTTCCGAAGACACCATGGCCCGAGGAGGAAAATAAGTGGAGGAGGCGATGCTTTCCCCTGCTTGACTGCAGTGCTCACTTTCTCCTGCCAGACTCTGCAGAGAGGCAGCTGAGGTGGCACTGCGGGAACCTGGCTTCTGTGCGGAATCAGCTCTGCTCTGGGTAGAACGAGATTCACTTGGAAATTGAAGGGAGAGACACCGAATTCAGAAACATGTCCTCTTGCAAACTGTGAAAAGAGAAACAGAGAAGCCTAACTTAAGGCAAAGATGCCTGCCCCATCTCGCCACAGCCAGGGCTGACGTCGCTTCTCTGAGCAGAAGTTTGCAAAGGCCCGGCACAGAGGCTAGTCCAACTGGATGTTTGCATCTTCGCTACCCATTTTCAGCTCACGCTGGCTTCAGGCCCTCTGTAAGCCTGGCCTGCCTGCTCATTCCAATAGACTCTGTCCATCCCCTCGTGGCATGCTGTATTAACTGCAAGGAACAGAAGACGTGATGAATAAACAGGGCTTTGTTTCTCCAGCATAGCCAGTCCTGGGGTAGGCTGTGAGGGGCTCGTATAGAGGTTCAGTGAGGTCAGCAGGAGCCAGGCTCTTTCTGTCCTCTCACACAACCCTGCTGAGCTAGCATGCAGCTTGTTGCCTTATTGGCGTGAGACGGCCTGTGCCAGCTCTCAGTAGCTGATCAGCCAGAAAAAGGGCAAGGGAGGCTCCAGGCCAGCTGTCTTTTGTACCAAGAAAGGATGCACCTTCCTGGAAGCACAATAGTGGACTTCAGCTTATCCAGAAGATGTCACCTGGTCCCCCATAGCTGCAAGGCATGTTGCAGAACAAGTATCGTAGACGCAGGCACGAGGGAAGGGGGTCGGGAGCAGCGGTTGCCACACATACTTTCTGGAACCGCATCCGTCTGCTAGATTTCCCTCCAGGAGTGGCTGCCACAACCCAGTATGGAACTCCAGCTGTGGCCTGGTTGGCCTGGGGTTGGATCGCCTGGTAGCCTCCCTTGCAGTAGAAGCCATCTTATTAGTGCCACATCCGCGGTAGCTGTAATAGTGGCCCTCCCCGGCTCTCTTGTACGTGAATTATTGTTAGGCCATGTTTTTTCCATCGTGTGTAGGTGCAGTTTTTTTGAACTTCTCTTTCATCTATCCAATAAATATCTATTTATTGGATAGTCCCATGTTCCAGCTTATCATTAGCGATCCTTCAGAGCTTCATGTGACTTGTAGCTTGGATAGGTATGTCTTCTGTCTTCCATTTTCATTCATTAACTAATTCAGCAAACATTTTAGTACTTATTGGTTATGCATGGCCCTGTCCTACAAACATCCAATCACTGATAAATACTGTAGGGTGGGACCAAGGCTTCTCAGGAAGTTGGCGATGGTCATTTGGTTACCTCTCAAGGCACGCTCGGAAGACCCAACTCTGCCCTCACCTCTCCATCCTTTTCATAAAGATGTCCTTGTTCTCAGGCAGGACTTGCTGGAGTTAAGATGTAAACTATATCTGCAGCATCTCCAGAGAGACCACGGGGGCCGGCTTCACGGGCATGCAACCTACGCAGTCACACAGGGCCTGGCACTTGGTGTAATGCTCCGCTGTTGCCATCTTGAAAACTGTATTTGAGAACAAGGGTCCCTGCATTTTCATTTTGTACTGGGCCCTACAGATTATGTAGCTGGTCCTAATTGCCATACTGATAATTTGGTACTTTTTAAATTTTTATTTTATTTTATTTTATTTTTTTGACTGTGTTGGGTCTTCGTTGTTGGACGTGGGCTTTCTCTAGTTGCGGCGAGTGGGGGCTACTCTTCGTTGCGGTGCGCGGGCTTCTCATTATGGTGGCTTCTCTTGTTGTGGAACGTGGGCTCTAGGCACGGGGGCTCAGCAGCTGTGGCTCACGAGCTCTAGAGCTCAGGCTCGGTAGTTGTGGCGCACGGACCTAGTTGCTCTGCGGCATGTGGGATCTTCCCAGACCAGGGCTCGAACCCGTGTCCCCTGCATTGGCAGATTCTCGACCACTGCACCATGAGGGAAGTCCAAATTTGGTGTTTTTAAAGAAAAAAAAAAATATGTGTGTATATGTATAAAACCAACTCTTTTTGTGATGACGAGTGCTTAATAATTGTCTTGGTGCTTTTCTGAATGATTTCCTATTAGATGCCCACACTTATCAGGGTCTGGAATAAGGGTTTTAATGCTATCCAAGCTAAGTACTTTATCTTGGGCTTGCCTTTTCTGCTCTTCTCTCTCAGACAACGTTAGTGGTGATTTGTCTTCCCTGATGGAACTTTTCTCACATCTCTGGCTCATCTCAGTGGCTGTGAAGTACTGTCTGATTCCTTGCTGCTTCCAGGTGCCCAGTTCTTGGGAATTTGCTTTAACAGATGGCAGGGTCCACTCAGATGATGTTTGAACAGTTTGGCAGCAGGAACTGGACTTCCACTTTTCCTTACCAGTGCAAATCTGACTAATAGCGTTCTTTACTAAGTGCTTTCAAAATATCTTTAATAACCGGCGTGTCAAGGAGCAGTGAACCTGATCAGTTTATAGTGTCTGAATCCTGTATGTCCCGAGTTTTGAAAACGGGGCGGCTGCTTGGGCTCCGTGTCATTCATTAACTTAACACCGTCCTCCCTGAGGGCGAGCCTGCCCTGGTCTTCCTGGGCCCCGTGGCGCTCGTGTTCTCACCCTTCTGCTCTCTGGCTGTCCCCTCAGCCCCGGCTCCTTCACATGCTGGTGTTTATCTGCCCGAGTAAAGCGGTGTCGAAATGTTTTGTGCCTCCCCTGCGCTGACCGTATTCACCAGCCTCTGGAACCTCCCCTCCCTCCCCTGCATGTGTTGAAATCCACTGCACTCGTGTCACCAGTTTGGGCCTGACTCTGCCCAGCATTTCTTCCAGGATGTCACGGGCACCTTCTTCCCAGGCACCTTTTGTGCCACATCACTTCATTAATGAAAAGCCTCAAAATACTCACTTCTCTCGTTAGATATAAGATTGTCTGCGAGGCAAGTGAGGAGGTTATTAATACCCTCTTTTTTTGACAGAATGAGGCTCCCGCAGATGGTGCTTGGGAAGTCGCTTCCCCCTCACTGTCATCCCTTGCCCCTGGGCCAGCTCAGAGACCTAACTTAGGAAAGGATCATCCCCAGCTGCCTTCTGGCAGGACAGCCTGCCAAGCCCTCTCACAGCAATAGTGAATCTGTTCCCCTTTTACGCACTTCTTTTATCCCAGCACAAGTGCATGTACCATTCTGTTACCTTCTGGCACATGAATTCATTTCCTAGTTCTTTGAATTAAACTGCATCCCGAAGGCCCTTTTGTGGAAAAGGGAGTAGGTTCTCTAGATTCTTCCAAAGGACAGACTGCGGCCCAGCAAATAACAAGATAATGACGCACTGTGATTTAGACCGTGGTAGCTGAATATAGAGCAAGTGCACGGTAGAGAGCAGAGCGCCCTCCCCGGCACCGGCAAGGCCCCAACGGGAGTTGGGTGGTTGCCCGCCTGGAAAGTTGTGGATAGGATTCAGTCACACATGCACAAAACATGCTAAGCTCTCAGGTACCATAGCTTTGGTATTTACCTGCTTCAGTGTATCCAACAAATACTGTCCTGTCTCCACACCTATCTTTACTGGCCCTTTGGATTTTTACCTGTATTTAAAGTGAAGAAGAGGTGAAAAGGCAGGGGAAATTTTTGCTTTTCTTTTCTTGTATCATTTAGGATACAAACAGCCCAGCCCTGGGTCAAGGGATAATACTTGAGAGCAGTATTTCTCGAGCCTGTGTACGTTAGAATCACTTTGGGGTGGGGGTAAGGGTGGGATGGGGAGGGGGTAATAATCATACTGGTGATCTAGCCCCATTCCAGACCATCAGCATAAAAAACCAAAAGCAAACCCCACTTCAAATGTTGAGAACCACTGTTCCCAAGAGCCCCCTGGAAATGGAGGTGTTCGAGTTGAGGACAGATGGAGGCTGCGATCTTGGACCAGGGGGTTTCTGATCCTAAAGTTTCCTTCCACTCTCAGATTCTATGATATTACAGCATCGTTATACTTAGAGCAATGAAATGGATTTCTCTGGACCTTCATGCAATCAAAGGAAAATTCTTAAGCTGAGTTCTGCTTTGAAACAGAACTTACTCTAATGGGACTTTCCCCTGTAATCATTAGATAATACATGTGTATATATCTGCCTTGGAGAGAATCGTACTATTCTCGGAAGGCATTTGTTCTGAACATCCTGTTCTCAGGATACCTGTGAAACTGTCAATGACTGCAGTCCTGTGCTTTGGATGCTTAGAAAAACAATCCTTATTTGCTATCAGAGTGACTATAAATCATGTTTCCTAAAGTGTGATAAATTGATTATCCATTTCTCCTGATTAGGCAGCAGATGGATTTTTGTTTGTCGTAGGATGTGACCGAGGGAAGATCCTCTTTGTGTCAGAGTCTGTCTTCAAGATCCTCAACTACAGCCAGGTACTGCTCCTGCTGGCGGCGGGCAGCCTCACAGCAGCCAGAAAGGTCACCCCACTTCTCAGAATGATTATGGTGGACAAGTGACATGTGAAACGCTTATATATTCCCCCACCCCATCCTTCGTCCAGAAAATTCTTTACACAGAAATGAATATAAACTTAGAAGACTTCCTTTAATGTGCTTCCCCCACTGGGAAGTTCGACCTTATCAGCATTGTAACTTTCTCACTGCTGCAAGATAAATAGCCCACAGTGTAGGGGTAGGGGGGGCAAGGGGCTGTTTGACAAGGAAGACAGGTAGGCAGACAATACAGTACCAGGGAATAAGAAAAATGGGAATCCACCCATACTGTGTTTACAAGGATATGTCACTTATTAGCTCTATTGAACCTCAGCGTCCTCTAAAAAATGATTGTAATAATCCATACAATCTATGACCGTTTGTAGGATCATATAAGATAACCTTTTATAAATGCTTGTAGAACAGAGCTTTTCACCTATTTTGTCCCTAGAGTTTTTACTCGTTTTTTTCATTCATTCACTCATTCACATGCTGGTATTTGCATGGAAACTTAGTAAAGCAGAATCAAAATAACATTTATATAAATTAGAATGAATGTAAATTTAATGTTTCCAAGGTGTTTTGCTCTTTTTAGTCTTAGAGCAAAGCTATGGAAGAAGTTATTTTTATCTCTGCTAACAATTAGGCTAGTGAGGCGAATAGTATGACACAACTTGTTTAAGAACAGAGGTTTAATGGAGCTAGAGCCAGAGCCCACGCCCTACATTCCTCCCTCTGAGGTCTTAGAAGGGAATCTGTGGGCCTCAGAAATAAATGAAAAGGAATACATACTGAAAGACTTTTGCCTTAGAGGAGCATGAACTATTTATGTATGTGGTTGAGCCCTTTTTCCTCCGTGTCTTATCAAAACCACACTCCCGGTGCCTCATTCATTGTGTCTATATCTAGGCAAAGTGACTGGACCTGTGTACATGTTAACACATGAAATATTTGAAATTCTCGTGCTTAAAAATGCAGAGTAAAGGCCAAGCCCTTGTTGGTTAATTTATGTTCCACATGCCGTTGACTTGTCCTTTTTGATGATACATTCCCACAGAATGATCTGATTGGTCAGAGTTTATTTGACTACCTGCATCCTAAAGATATCGCCAAAGTCAAGGAGCAGCTCTCCTCCTCTGACACTGCACCCCGGGAGCGGCTCATAGATGCAAAAAGTGAGTTTGGGATCCGCCGCTGCTTCCTCAGCTGCCTGCCAAGACGGCTGAGCGCCGGGCTGAACAGTGTGTGCGGACCTCAGCCTCTGGGTTCCTACCTCTCTGCCCTTTATCTGGGTCCCAGGTGCTGGCTTTGGCTAAGTGGGATTGTTTATGTTACTTTGTGTTTGTTTCTCTTTTGTTTTACATAAAGAAGAAAAAAATTCAATGTCCAAACTCGTGAGAGGAAAAACAGCTACTTTCATTTGATTCTTTCTGATTTTTAGTCATTTATTTTTTTCAGAATCTAGAAATTCCAAGTTGTATGTTCCTGAGTTAATAGGGTTCACATCAGTTTGATTTGTTCCCCCTGAAAAAATCACCTCTCTTTATCTGAGTTGCACTCATGCAGCCTCATAAGATGAAAGTAAGAAAACTTCAAGTGTAAATATGACGCTTCTTTGACCAAAATGGTTCCTCATTAGATGCGCCGCCGCCCGCCTCCCTGCTTCCTTCTTGCAGCAGTGGAGCCACCACTCGCGTTCTCCCCCAGCTTCCTGCTCCTGCACCCGCTCCCTGCCTCCTGTGTGAGGCCACAGAAGCTCTCTTCTCCTTCAGCCCCATGGGGGTGCTGTGCACTCCAGCAGTTAAGAGCACGGACTCTGGAGTCAAACGCAGGGCTCGCATCTTGGCTCCACCCTTTACTAGCTGTGTGATCTTGAGCAAGTTACTTAACCTCTCTGTGCCTCAGCTTCCTTATCTGCAAAATGTTACCTATTTCATCGAGTTGTTGTGAGGATTTAATATGCTAGTAACGGAGTACATAGTTTCCAGCACAGAGTAAGCACAACGTGGTATTCACCTTGGCCCAGTGCCATCATAGCCTAACTAGTTTCTTGCTTCCAAGCTCTCCATTGTAATCTCTGGAAGGAAATAACCACCAGAGGACTCTCCTTTAAATCATCCTTTTCACTAAGGCACTCCTCTTCTTCCTGTAAGTACAATGCAGTCCCTGGTACCTGTTGCCCTTTATAGTCTGGTCCTGCAATTTTTTTAGTGACCTCAGAAGAGAAAGATGAATGCTGTTTGGTCCTTGCCTCTAAAGCTCTTACCATGTAGTCAGGGAGACAAGGAGACAGCACCATTCATAATAGGTGCAGCCATAGATGTAGTACCAGGCATAGAGAACGATGATTAATTCTCACGTGGGCGTGGGTACAGGCATCACGGAGCAGGTGACAGCTCCAGGTGGGTTTGAAAAGATGAATTAATGTTTGCCAAATGATGAAGGGAGGAAAGGAGCAGAGGAAATGATTTGTGGATGGCTGCAGACGTGCGGTGCTGTGGGCTGCCGGTGCCACTGGAACAGAACATGGGGGTAGGGAGAGGGCTGGACCACGAAGACCTTTCCATCTGTGGGGACACAGTGAAGGGCTGTGAACCAGGCAGGGCAGGCTCGGATTGGCATTCGGGGAGGATCACTGAGGCAGCAGTGCGGGAGGTAGGTGAGAGCAGGGAGACCCAGGAGGAGCCCCCGGCAGTAGCCATTCCTGTGATGGCTGCTCCTGCGGCGGGCAGTGGGCGCTTGTTCCCCCCAGACGTGATCTGCAGCCTCGGCTTCTGCACCGACAAGTAGCCCATGTTTCTGTCAGGATCACAGTCATGCTTTTTCTCCAGAGATTCTAATTCAGTCGGTCCAGAACCATAATTCAGACCACAGATAGGAGCCAATTTATATGTGAAATTTATATGATTTAAAATTTTCTGGTAGCTACGTTTAAAAAACTGATAATAAATGCAGAATTATCTTTAATACTGTATTTTATTTAACACTAAATCCAAAATGAAGTCTTTTACATTTTTTTTGGTACTAAGTCTTTGAAATCCTATTTTTATTCACACATACAGCACACCTCCAATTTCAAGTTCTCAATAGCTGTGTGTAGCTAGTGGCTACCGCACTGGGAAGCACAGATCTAGAATGGGGTCCCAGAATCTGCAGGTTGATGAAGCATCCGGGGGTTCTGGCGTCCAGCCAAGGTTGAGAACTTAAGGCAGTCCTGCTGCCTCCTTTCCATTCCAGTATCCAGGTCTTGCCCATCCTCCATGTCCCAGTCCACATGCTTCCGCCTCTGGGAAACACCAATTTTTTCTGCCATTTACTTGGCACTGATCACTCATACGTCACGTTGTGTTATCATTAGTCTTTTCCTGGTGAACTTCCATTTCCCCTCCTCAGCCGTCCACTCCTGCTGGACGGGAGCCCTGTGTGTATTTCTTTATTCCCTGGAGCACCTAGTCCATTCATCGGTCGCTGCATTCTTCGTGATCTGTAAGCATTCCGGGTTGACAGCGCCCCTGTCCACATAGCATCTGTTAAGGCCTAGACTGAGGAGAAGGGTTATTGTCACGTCATTGTTACAGAACAGGGAGGCAGGAAAGAAAAGACTTTCTTCAAGGGCACACTCCCCCTCCTGACAGACAACACTACCCTCAGTTTATCACATTTTGTGTATTGATTTGCAGCTGGACTTCCAGTTAAAACAGATATAACCCCTGGGCCATCTCGATTATGTTCTGGAGCACGGCGTTCTTTCTTCTGTAGGATGAAGTGTAACAGGCCTTCCGTAAAGGTTGAAGACAAGGATTTCCCCTCCACCTGCTCAAAGAAAAAAGGTAACCACTTAACAGTTCTTTAAATCCTATCACAGGTGGAGCGCTCAGCAGGGGGTGGGCTCAGAGCAGCGGGTCCCAGGATTGCAGCCAGGACCTCACTAGCCCCCCTTCAGTGGGGGCGGCTGGGGAGCAGGGAGGAGCTGGAAAGCCCTGATGGTGTCACGATGACAGAGATCTGTGGGAAGGCTTCCTCTGTTTAAGTCCTGTTTGTTTTCCTGTAGTTGGGAAAGAATACTCTAAGTCACAGCCCCCTGCTTCCCCAGCACCCACGAGCCCACCAGAATTATTCTAAGTTCACCAGTGCCTGCAGGTGGCTACGTGCAGTGGACACCTTTCATTTTTCTTCCATTGTGAAGTGTTTCTTCTTCCTGTCCTCTCCCCGTCCGGGCTTTCTTCCTGGCTCCTTTTGTTGCTTCCTCCTCTTCTGTCCCCGGCCTTCTTCTCTTAAGAGTAGATGTATACTCCTCCATAGGTAATGTCATCCGCCCCCTTAGCTTTCAATGACATTTATATGCCACTGACTTCCAAGTTCATATGTCTAGCCTGCACTTCTCTTTTGAACTCCAGATTTGTAAATTAACTGCTTATTTAATCTACCTGCTTGGGCATCTCGAGGGCATCTCAAACGTGATATATGTAGAAGTAACCACCTGAGCTTCCCCTCGAAGGGAAATGGCACTACTGTCCATCTAGCTGTGCGTGCTAGAAGCCTGGGGGGCCCCCTCACCCCCTTTCCCTCCCTCCTGATGTAGTCAGTTATAAGGTCTTGCTGCCACGAGTTGCCCCTGCAGAAGTTACCTGAAGTATGTTGCTCCGTCTCCATGTTTACTGTTACTGTCCCTGGATTGAGGCTGCCCTGGATCTCACAGGCCTGCTGAAGTCGGCTCCTCACGCTTTGCAGCCCCTCGCATGGCCAGAGTGACCTTTCTAAAAGCAAATCTTGGGGCTTCTCTGGCTGTCCAGTGGTTAAGACGCCACGCTTCCATTGCAGGGGGTGCAGGTTCAATCCCTGGTTGGGGAACTAAGATCCCGCATGCCGCGTGGCCAAAAAATAGAAGAAAAAAAAAAAGAGCAAATCTTCGTATCAGTCCCCTGTTTCAAACCCTTCAGTGGTTCCCGTTGCTCTTGAAGAAAAGTTTAAAATCCTTCATGTGACTTTGCAGACCACCGCCCTGACACTACGCCATACGTTTGAGACTTGCTGACCTCCTTTCGATGCCTCCAAACCCTTTCTACGCAAAGTCTCCGTACGCTCTGTCACCTCTGACGGGAATGCCCCTCTCTCGCCACCAGCTCCCCTCCCTGACTCACTCGAGCTCGTCCTTTAGAGTGGACCTCAATGTCTGTCACTCACTCCCTCCCTCAGGCTGCCTTATGTCTGCTTGTAGCACCCTGCAGGGTTTCTTTCTAACACTTGCTTACAGTTGCAGTTATGTAGTTATTTGTGATTATTTGTTTAAAATATCTCTCCCCCATTAGCCTGTGAATTCCACAAAGGCAGGTCTGATTTGTTTTCCACTGTTTCCCAGTAACGAGCACAGACCCGATGCTTGGTAAACTATTCCATAAGGAAGTGTTTACCGTTGGAATCCACAGGTGCTCCACACTTAATGTGTCCCAAATTGAAATCTTTTCTCCCTCTCCTCTAAAACTTGCTCTGTATTCTCTGCCCTGAGTCAATGAATTGTGTAATACCAGCTAACCACTCAATCTGAAAAAGTTGGAGTCATCTTTATTTTCTTTTTTCATACCAAATCTTTTGATACTCATACCAAATCCCAACAGTTCAGGCTCAGAAATTTCTCCTGTGTCCTCCCCTGCCTCATCTTCACGGCACTGCCATGGTACAGTCCTCAGCATCTCTTGCATATCTTCCAGCACACCCATCACTCTGCTCCTAGAACATCCAAATCACGATGTGATTTTGCTGTTTCCCCACTTAAATACCTTCAGAAGCTCTCCATTTCCTATCTGAAAAAGGTTAACACATTTGTGAGCCAATAATCCAAGGCTCTGACGATACGCTCCCAACCTGCCCTTCCAACTCTACCCCCAACGCCTCCCTTTCCCTTCAACCACACGGAGCTCTTTGCTGTTTCCTGTACAGGATACCTCTTTGTGCCTTTGTATGTTCTCAAACCTTTACAGATTCTGGTCCGTTACCCAGCGTTCATCCTTCTTGATCCACCTCCTTCATAGTTCTTCGGGGCGGCCTTCTTCTCCCCAGGGAGATTTAGCTACTGCTTCCTTGGTGCATGTGATGCCCTTTTGCTGTAACCAGCTCTACAAGGCGTATATGACACTGGATGATACCTCTTTTTTCTGTCTTCTCTCTCACTAGATGCTAACTTCTGGACAGTAAGGCTTTGGTTTTTATATTTTGACTCCCTACCTACATCCCCCGACTAGGCTGCCTGTGCCTCCAGGCCCCAAAGCCACACTGACATTGACCATGGACTTTGCTTTCTAGCAGATCGAAAAAGCTTCTGCACAATCCACAGCACAGGCTATTTGAAAAGTTGGCCGCCCACAAAAATGGGGCTGGACGAAGACAACGAACCAGACAACGAGGGGTGTAATCTCAGCTGCCTTGTCGCCATCGGACGACTGCACTCTCACATGGTTCCACAACCGGCGAACGGGGAAATCAGGGTGAAATCTATGGAATATGTCTCTCGGCATGCAATAGATGGGAAGTTTGTTTTTGTAGACCAGAGGTAAGAGTCTGCACATTACCCTTGAACAATGGTGGTAGAGGATTTTCAACCCTGAGTAAAGCAGAGAAGACTGGGCCATCGGCTGTCTTTCTCAGGGATAGAGAGAAGGAAGTGATGGGCGTATCTGCTGAAAAATGAGACCCAGTGGGTTATCATCATAAATACAGAGGTTTTTCTCCATGTCATTCGTTGGCATGTAGAGACAGTGAAGTGGGGGTGGTTTGATGTCCATGGCTGAAAGAGAAATAGTAGGCACAGTATGCTATCTGAATCCATGGAAGGTTCCAGGACCATTAATTACTGTGATTGAAATTCTGGCTTGTGGGACTCGGAAAAGATTATCTAGTCCTGAGCTGTCAATACAGTCAGTCATCTGCTATAGTAACCCCATACGGCAATTTAATTTTAATTTAATCAATTTAAATTAAATTAAATTAAAAATTCAATTCCTCAGGCTCACTAGCTACATTTCAAGTACTGAGCAGCCGCATGTGGCTAATGGTACCTGTGCAGAACATTTCTTTTTTTTTTTAATTAATTTTTATTGGAGTATAGTTGATTTACAATGTTGTGTTAGTTTCTGCAGTACAGCAAAGTGAATCAGTTATACATATACATATATCCACTCTTTTTTAGATTCTATTCTCACATAGGTAGAGGAACATTTCTATCTTTGCAGAAAGTTCTGCTGGACAACACTGATCTAGTCCAGTCTCATTTTTTATGGTGGTTGAACTGAGGCTCAGCCTGAAGCCTGGCCTTCTCCAGAATTCACAACTCATTGGCAGTGGACCGGGGCTAAGAACCCAGATGTCCCCAAATTTCCACTGTTCTCTGCTGCCTCCTCAAGAGTATTCACAGGGTAGTAATTTTTCTGGCTATTAGATACAGTCACTAAATACTGGAAAAGGAGGCAGCCACCTCTCAAGGTCCTTGTGGGCCCTGCTGCTGGAGCTTCTGGTGTTTGGTCATCCTGGTAAAAAGCAGCCGGTAAATTGGAGAAGCTTTGCCCTGGAGTTTAGAGTTCTACCACATTTTTATCTAATACAGTTACTACTTCTAAACCTCCTAAAATTTGATATCTTGTGCTAACAGCCCCTTTGAAAGGATTCTTTGCTTTCTTTCCCTCTGTTTTTATAGCCCTGATTAAAGTCAGTTTCATGAGAAAAAAACCAAAAAGCAAAACCCATGTAATAAGCCCTCTGAACCCACCCAGCTTTGACCTTGTTTTCACTGGCTGTAGCAGGATTCAGCCGGTGCAGACATGCTGTTAATTGTCTGAATGGCTTTTTCTTTTTTTTTAAAAAAATTCCCTTTTAGGGCAACAGCTATTTTGGCATATTTACCACAAGAACTTCTAGGCACCTCATGTTATGAATATTTTCACCAAGATGACATAGGACATCTCGCAGAATGTCATAGGCAAGGTAAGCTGGGCTGTACGACAGGTCTTAAGTTTAAAGTGCCCCCCTGCTTCTAGACTAGTCCACGTGACCTCGCAGAGAAGTTTGCCTCTGTGACGTGGGAGTCACCCAGCCCAGGAGTCTTCAGGCCAAGACATCTGTGAGGAGGGGAGGCTACTGCAGCCCCATCCAGCCCCTTACAGATAACCCCCACCCCATTGCCTCGCAGATTCCTATACTTGGGCCAGGGCAATTTCCGGAAGGCATCTCTTGTTCAGAGGATTTATCTGGCCCCTATAAAAGATTTCGTATGGCCCAAACGGATCTAATTCTTTTCCGCAAAACCCTGCATCGCCTCCTACGTTTCCCTCTTGATTAATGGCATGGCCAAATATGTAGCCTCCTGAGATGGAAACCAACATCGACTCCCTCCTTTACTTTTTCCTCCATCAGAACTGTTCATTCACCTCAGACATGCATTTCCAAAGAGGCCCCTTTCTGCCACCTCCACTGCCAAGACCCTGGTTCAGCCCATGTACCCACCTGATAGTTGTGATGGACTCCTAACAGGCCTCCCACTCGCTTCTGTCCCCAGTCCGTCTTCCATCACTATCCCATTTATGCTGTGATAGATCGAGCCTGATAATGTCACATCCGTGCTTAAAACCTCTCCTGCCTTTAGACTCAAGCCCAATCACCCTTGACAGGCGTTCAAAAGACCCTCCGCCTTCTGGCCCTGACCCACCTCCCCAGCTTTACCCCCGCCCCCATCTCTGCCTGCAGAGGCCTTGTGCTCCAGCCACACTGACCATCTCTCCATTCCCTGCCCTACCAGACCCTGCCACTCCTCGGGCAGTGCTGGGTTCTTCCCTCCCTCCCCTTGGCAAACTTGTATTCATCCCTCAAGACTCTGACCTCCTCTGCCTCTCCTGAGGGCAGGAGTCACATCCTGTCTCCTCTTTTACCTCCAGTGCCTGGCACATGAAAGATGCTCATTACGTGTTTGTTACATGAAAGAATGAGGTTTCCATAGGTGAGTGACCTCTCTGAATCCAGATGTCCTAAAAATGCTGTACTGCCTTCAGGCTTTGTGATGGGGAAATAACATGGGCCCTTTGGACAGTGCCTTCTCGTTGTGTGGTGTTTACTTCATAGCTGATTCCAGTTAGATGTCTAGAATGCAGTCAGTTATTCCCAGAGCCTTCATTTCATACACTCTGAAGAACAGTGACAGGTTCACAACCGAATTGGAAGGCTCAGAGTCAGACCCTCAGAAACAACCTATTCTCTGAAGTGCCAGCTCCGTGGCTGATTAAAGAGGGATGGCCTTGGAGCCTGAGTGCACTTCGGATTTGGTTAGTTCAATGCATTTGTCTGAGGAAACAATAATGCTCATGGTCTCTTTGTATTTTCAGTTTTACAGACAAGAGAAAAGATTACAACTAATTGCTATAAGTTTAAAATCAAAGACGGTTCTTTCATCACACTACGGAGTCGGTGGTTCAGTTTCATGAACCCTTGGACCAAGGAAGTAGAATACATTGTCTCCACCAACACCGTTGTTTTGTAAGTGTTTTTCGTATGTCAGAAGCTCCCTTGCTTCACAGGGAAATGCCTTGGGCCCCTTGCCTGGGAAAAGGGGGTACAGGTGACAGCCAGTATTGCATCCTTTACTGCCGTCTTGCTGATATCCTGTGAAGCCTCGGGACTGGCAGAAGCCAAAAGGGGGTTAACGAGGGATGAGCTTCAGCACTCATACCTCTGAGGCCCCGGCTGGTGGAGTTGCTGCAGGAGACAGCAGCGTTTCCTACCCGGCAAAGCAGTCAGCCTTTGAGTTCCGCAGGCCTGGCATCCACTGGTATCACTATGGAGGGAAGGCTTGGTCATCTTTGAAAGGCTCCCCAGCCCATACTGGCTTCGGCTGAGGAGGGCCGAGGATCTGCGCCCACCGGGCTGGCGGCCTGAGCCCCGGCAGCTGGGACGCCCCCTCAAAGGCTGCCACCTGCTGGGTGAGCAGGGAAGGGAAGGCCCTCCTCTTTGGCCTGCTCCCCACATCTCCTTCCCCATGAGGTCCAAACCCCCCACCTGTAGGCGGAGCCGATCGGGGGGCTGGGGCCGGCAGTGGGCTGCTGCAGCCGCCGCCTCCGCTGGACCGCGCCCCACCTGCACTGGGAAGGCCAGGCAGGCAGGAAGGCCAGGGGCCGGGGTGCCGTCCATCGTGTCCTCAGACAGTGAGGAGACCTATGAGCCGCTCAGACGCTTCGTTTTGTGGCCTGTCCAGGTCCAGAGTGGACACCGGACACCTGGCCAAGGTGAAAGGTGCATGGTTCTGAGCAGGCCTGACTCACGTTTCCTTGTTGCTGGGATGTTCACAGAGCCAACGTCCTGGAAGGCGGGGAGCCGAGCTTCCCTCAGCCCACAGCATCCCCCCGCAGCATGGACGGCACGCTGCCCTCTGGAGAAGGTAACTATGTGCCGCCGGGGCGCCCGGGCTTGCCCCTGAGAAGCTGCTTGTGGCCACCATCCCCGAGCCCCCGGTATTTGGGGTCCCCGGCCACCATCTTCTGTGGAACAAGGGAGGCCTCGCGGGGATGATCACTAAGGACGCTGTCATCTCGCTTTCTCTGTTGAGCCTGGAATGCCGGGAACTTGTCTGTGCCTTTGCTGAGGCTGCCTGGGCCCTGGAAGCCTTGACGTGGCAGCTCCTGCTGCCTGTGCTCTCCTCCCGCTGGGCTGCCGGTGGCTGCGATGCGAAGCGCTCTCGGTGACGGCCGCCGGGATCCCGTGGTGGGAGAGGGTGTCTGTCAGCGCCGGGGTGCGCTGTTCCCGCGGGGCCGTCCCCCGGCTCGGCCTTGGCCGCTGCTCTCCGCACCTGACTCCTCCTCCCTCAGGCCTCTGCTTGCATGGCTTCAGCCCCTGCCTCTGCATCGGTGAATCCTACCTCCGGTTTCACTCCTGAGCTCCAGATCCGCCTTTTCAGCGGCCTCCTGGGCGAAGCCACCTGGAGTCCCACAGGCACCTATAACTCAGCACATCCAGATCGGTTCTCTGCACACACCCTCACCCCCAGTCTGGTCGGTTAAGCCAGAAACCGTGACTCCTACCTCTCCCATTATATCAAAACACACACTCCTGTCCCTTCTGTCTTTACACCTCTCCAGCCCCACTGTTGCTACCTCACCCTCCCCATCTGTTGCTTGGCTTACTGCAGATAACTTCCCAACTCTAGTCTCCCTGCCCTCCTCTGCGCCCGCGTCCTCCACTGCAGTTCCTTCTCCACACAGTGAACTTGTGTTTTCTGTGTCAAGCACTTTGGTGCTCCTTGTCCCCTGTGGATACTGTTCAAATCTGTTAGCGTGGCATCCAAGGCCCTTCATGGTCTGACTGGTACCTGCCTCTCAGTTTCATCTGTCACTCCTCCATCATCATTTGTAATGAGTTTCTTGGTGTAGTCTCCCAAGTTGTGTCCTGCCTCAGTGCTCTTGCATACACTGGTCGGTGTGCCTGGAATGCTTTCCCCTCCTTACCTCTCTGCCAACCTACTTTATGCTCCTCTCTCAAGACTCAGCTCAGAGTTAATTTCTTCCAGGAGGTTGCACCTGGCCCTGCATGAGTTGGGTGCCTCTTGCTGACCTGTCAAACTTACCGCAGTTTGTTCCAGCCATTGTTTATCTTGTGTGTCTCCCCATTAGACTGTGAGCTCCTTGAGGGCAGGGATGCGGACCTATCTCTGTGACTCTGGTGTGCAGCCCAGTGGCTTTCGGCCAGCGTATGTTGAGTGCATGAGGAATTAGAAGCTTTAATATCAACATCTCTGATCCTGGAAGGAAACTTGAGCTTTTCCCTGCAGGAATGCCTTTTCCTGACAAGCTGTGGCTCTCATGTTTCTCAGGGCACAACCCTAAGCTTGAACTTCAAGTGGATCATGGGATGAAGTGGATTTAATTTAACACATAATAGCATTTCTCCCTCGGCTTTCCCCTTTCCCACTCTCAGATTCCTCTGTTGTAGGTGGCCCAAAGAGGACCCACCCCACTGTTCCAGGGATTCCAGGGGGAACCAGGGCTGGGGCAGGAAAAATAGGTCGAATGATTGCTGAGGAAATCATGGAAATCCACAGGCAAGTAACACCTAGTTGTTCCCTTAAACCAGTGTTCTCAACCCCCAGGGCACTTTGCCCCCCAAGGGATGTTTTGTTGATGTCTGGAGACATTTTTGGTTGTCACAACTGACTGGGAGGTTGTTGCTAAACATCCAGTGGATAGAGACCAGGGAGGCTGCTTGCTAAACATTCTACAGTCACAGGACAGCCCTCCCAAGCCCCGGCCCCTAAGGAAGAATTTTTCAGTCCAAGATGTCAGTAGTGTCGAGACTGAGAAATCCTGCCTTTAAATAAAGAAGCTAAACCCAAACAGGCCAGAGCTAAATGGAACTCTGGGAGGCTCAACTTTCTTATTACTTTGTATATGACCCAAGGAGCTTCCCAGTAGATAGATGAACACTAACATTACAGGACTGCAGGAGCAGAGCCGAGAACTGCCATGATCTGGGTCTTAACGAAACATTAGCTTCTTCCAGTCAAAAAGTTGCCTAGGATTAGCAATAGAGACCAAACAAATCAGCTAGTAATAGAAGCTCCCTTGGGCGGAACTTCTTTTCCATATGAAAGAAAAGAAGCTCTGAAGCAGTTTATCTGGGTTGAGTCCTAGGCCTCTGCTTAGGAGATTCATGTAACTTCTTGCACTCTGTTGACTTAAGCCATAAAAGGGAGGCAATATCTATCTCCCCGAAATTGCCCTAGGATTGTGAGAGAACTCAGGAAAGTTCCAAGAACTGACATGTAGTGAGTGTTCAAAAATTGTTTATTAAATCTAAGTCTTTAAGAACAGTCATTGAGAGGGAAGCAGTAATTGTAAGTCCATTTGAATTTGGGCGATAGAGAGGGTGGTAACCAGGTCCTTAGGCGTACAAACTTAATGGAACATAATCATAGGATCCCTGCTGCCACTGGCTTGATTCTCTCAGGAGAACTGGAGGCCGACCTTGTTTTCTAATTGGCCACAGGGGGGCTCTTATCCCAGTGGGATTCCAGAAGAGCACAGCCCTGTTCCAGCCCTTCAGGAATGACGGATGTGGCTGTTTGAACCTACCTCAGGAAGGAGGTGTGGGTGCAGTGTGCACTGGTAGTCTGGTGCTGATCAGTCCCGGCGTACCCTGTGCCTTGCTCGAGACCATCCAAGGACAGTATAAAACAGTCCTTGAATGCAAAGGTCTTAAGATCTTTGCGAAGCCTATTTTCTTTATGATAAAAGAAAAAAGGGGGAGTGCATGGGCTGAAGCAAGCAAGGGAGGACGGGTTTGAACTTGGCCTTAGCTGGGTTTTGTGATGAATGTGGGTGTTCTAAAAGACAGGCACACGCTGGAATGGGCGTGAGATGGGGTATTCAGGACACAAAAAGCAGGCCATCTACCTCGCAGCCTCTTTGTAGAAAGGAACCACAGAGCTGTGATGGGAGATTGCTAAGAATTCTAAGAAATGATGTTGAACAGTCGAGACTGGACGAAAATTGGAAGACCCTGTGCATTGTAGGATGCTGAGCAGGTGTTCAAAGTGGTGTGTTAATGCGCATCGTGGAGGTTGGGAACTTCCCTGGCGGTCCAGTGGTGACGACTCCGCGCTTCCAGTGCAGGGAGTGTGGGTTCGATCGCTGGTTGGGGAACTAAGATGCCACATGCCGCGGGGCACAGCCAAAAAAAAAAAAAACCCCAAAAAACAAAAACAAAAAATAAGCATTGTGGAAGTTGGATTGGAATAGGAAGAGATGAAGGTAAGCATGCTTCACAACCCAGGAATGAGGCCCACCTTACAGTGATAGTAGTGTCCAAAAGAGAAATCAGTAATTTAAGGACTAGATATTGAAAATGAAATAAGTAACTACGAAAAGGCAATTCTAAGATAGGGAAGCTGGGGAAACAGTGGTTCCATTGATGTAGGTAGGGAAAAGTGGGAGACATTCAACAATTGTTCAGTAAGCAATTAGTAGTCATCTGTGTGGGTGAAGAACACCTGGTATATAGTTGTATCCCGCCTTTCAGAAGATTATGATCCAGGGGAGAGAGAGAGAGAGAGACAGCTTGTTTACTCACAAATTACAGAATTAGGCAGTACAGGCCAAGAGCCAAGACTGCTGGGCAGTGGAGGGGTCCCTGGGAGACCCAGAAGCTGCAATCATCCATGTAGGTGCTAAGAGCCTGGTGGTCACGCAGCTGCCATTCAAGTTTCCCTAAACTCTAGCTGTGGTGCCAGGTCATGGCTTCCTTTGCTGAGGTCCTTCAGCTTGACAAGAGTTTATGTGGATTTACAGCTCTAAGTCTTTTCCTCTGTAAACCTACTATGCTGAGAAATTAGCTGAGGAGGGCTTGGACCCATTTTTCATCACCTGTTGCCTTAGAAGATGACAATGACGACTACTGCAAGGCCACTTTCTAGGTGGGGCTGAAACCACCCCAGCACCCTCCATTTCCTGAGTAGTCGCTAGCTAAGCAGTGTTTGTAGGGTAGAGAATAAGTCATTTGCGGTGGATTCTAGTTCACTGTATCAGAGATAGAATGCCACCAACTCTGAGATCTGGATTCTGTGAGCAAATGAAGCTGTCCAGCTACTTGAAATTCACAAACCTGAAATCCAAACCCTAATCCAAGGGCTTTGTCAGTGAGAAGCTTGCCTCCAGGATCTGTGTTCTAGATCAGGTGCCTATGGGATAAATCCAGCTTATCACCTATAAATAAAGTTTTATTGGAACACAGCTATATCCATTCACTTGCATATCATCTATGGCTGCTTTCAAGCTACAGCGGCAGAGTTCAGTAGTTGTGACAGAGACCATATGGCCTACATAGCCTAAAATAATCACTCTCTAGCCCTTTACAGAAAGTTTGCCAATCCCTATTCTAGATCTTCATCCTCCTTCTCACCCCCATCCCTCAACAAAACACACACACTCCACTGAAAAAAGGAAAGGCAATGTAACTAACTCCTCTTTTCTCTGACAGGATAAGAGGGTCATCGCCTTCCAGCTGTGGCTCCAGCCCATTGAACATCACAAGTACACCTCCCCCTGATGCCTCTTCTCCAGGAGGCAAGAAGGTAGGGCTGATGACTTTTAGACTAAGGCCCTTCTTCATCCAGAGAGCTCTTGCCCAAGTTCTGAAATACTGGAAGCGGGAGTATATAATTGTGGCTGCTGAAAGCAGTAGGGCCCTTTTCTCCTCCTTGAAGTAACTGCGTCTGTGTTAGGGGAGGCACAGAGCGTACCAGTGGAGCCAGGGAGCCTTGCTGACATTGTTGGAGGGTTTATCCCATGTGAGTGGGGGAAGGCAGAGAGAGATCTTTCTAAGGATTGGGGAGCTATCAGTCCATTGTATAGAGGGAGGAATTCAAGAGCTCCCGTGAGGGAAGGGTTAGTGAGTACCTAAAACTATCTAGTTCTCTGCCGGGAGTTTTCAAGGGAGAAAATATCGTTAGTGTCTAGTGCAGGTCCTGGAAACAGTGATACCACCAGCAGTCCTTTGGAAGGCAAGTCATGCCTTTGCAGTTGCAGAATACTTAGGGATCTGCTTGGGTTTCCTATGATGGGACAGCATTGAGTACAAGTAGTTTATCAGTCGCCAGCCCTCATGAAGAACTGGCCAGAAGACTATATTATAAATAGTCTTAGAAACCAATAACCTGTTTTCATCTTTAGTGCTGATGAGAGAATTTACAAGCTTAGGCCAATGTTAACTGTAAATCGTAAATCTATTTATAGTATCTGATGTTAACATAGGTTAGGATGCTGCAAAGGCCAGCATCTTGAGACATAAAGTCTTCCTTCCCCTATCTCCCAAGACATGTACACAGAGAAAGAATATTAGTAATTTACATAGGGCACAAACTGTATCAAAAGCAGGACATGGGTCTTCAAAACTGGGCTCCTCAGAGACTCAGGTTACCAGGAGCTGTGGTGCTGCCAGGTAGGATTGGGGCGAGGGGCAGGTGATGAGGAAGACAAGGCAGGAAGACTCCTGCTTCTTCCAGGGCAGCTTTACTTCTGATACATGAATCTTCTGTAAAAGTGTTGATTTGAAAAAAGGTTTTACTTCCCCCAAAAAGGTTTGAAAGCCAATAAATTAACGGGTAAGAGCACAGGAAGACAAGGCAGGAAGACTCCTGCTTCTTCCAGGGCAGCTTTACTTCTGATACATGAATCTTCTGTAAAAGTGTTGATTTGAAAAAAGGTTTTACTTCCCCCAAAAAGGTTTGAAAGCCAATAAATTAACGGGTAAGAGCACAGTTGGAAGACAGACCTGGGTTTGAAGCCTAGCCTTGCCATGTGCTGGCTATGTGGCCCTATACAATTTTTTAAGCCTTAGATTTCTCTATAATGCAGCTAATATAGGTTAGGGCAGCCAGCATCTTTGCACATGAAGTCCTATTATGAAAGTATATATGTGAAAGTGGCTGGCCTTTGGTAATGACTCAGAAGATAGTACTGACAGATGAAGTCTGGGCTGGGCACACCCCTCCCCCCTGCTCGCAGGCTGAGCTCTTAGCTCTGTTCTGTTACACCGCTAGGTCCTTCCTTCCTACTGGAGCCACCGTCTCCTTAGCATGGTATCCTCTTCTTTGTGTCTCAATTCAACTTTTAGGCATTTGATTTCCTGGTATTACCAAGAATCCCACTACTCTATTTTGGAAGGTCATCACTCCAGTTCAGTGCTTAAATATTACTCAGGGAACTTTCATATACAATCTCTCATCTTATCCTCACAACCTCATAGGTGACAAAATCCAGGCTACCAAATGTTACATGACTAGCCCAGAATTTAATAAGTATGGCCTCAAACTAAATTCAGGTCTCTTGACTTCTGATTCTTTTCACACCAACAAATGCCAGAGATCTAAAAGTATACTCTGCATCACAAAGCCCCAAGTATTTTTGAGGCATTTTTGGAAAATGTTTCCTTTTCTTTGGGCTTATAAAAGTGGGTCTGAGAAGAAATTCTGAATGTATTCTGAGTCATCAGCAGCAGGACCTTATAAGAAAGGCATCTAAACAAGATGGAGTTAAAAATGACAGCATTAAATAGTGTACCAAAGCCACAAAAGTAAAGGTGGCCCCAGGCTTCCAACCCTTCCCAAGTCACTTTCAAAATTGGCAGGTCTGAAAATGAGCCATTTAGCCTGCCAGTTGTTTTAATTAGGGTCAAGCTAAATACAATAAAAAGAGGAGGCTTAGTGAGCCTCATAGGTTCCAGGAGAGTCTGGACATCCAGAGGTTCCAAGGCAGGGTGACATAAAGCAGCAGTTCCCTAAACGTCATCTGTTGTCTTTTGGTGGGGTTAGGGAGGGGGCATCTTTTCAGGGGTCTGCATGGTCAAAAGTATTTTCATAATAATGCTAAACAGTTTTTTCTCACTGTGTTGATATGTGAACTGATAGTGAAAAAGCAATGTTGGGTAAGACTGCTGGTGCTTTTACAAAAATCAAGCCTGTGGCACCAAACTGTACTGACAGTCACTGTATGTCACTACCGTATACTCACAATAATAAATTTAAAAGCCAGCTTCATTTAAGAATGTCCTTAATAAAGCAGTAAAATAATTTTATAAAATCCTTGAGTAAATCTTTTAAAACTGTTACAAAATGGGAAGTGTGCATAAAGCACTTGTGCTGCACACAAAGTATGATGGTTGTCTCAAGGAAAAGCACTTGTGCGACTATTTAAGTTATAAACCGAACCCAATCACCTTTTTCATAGGAAACCATTTTTACTGTCGCAAACTATGATTTTTCAGACTTGGGTATTTAGTGTACATTTTCTTGAAAATGAATGAACCTGCGACTTCAAAGAAAACAACTGACAGTGATAAAATTTTAGCTTTCAAGCAAAAATTAGAATTTTGGGGAAAACTTGTATCTGCTACTTTGAGCTTGACTGCTTCCCAAAACTTAAAGATATTTCTGATATAGGTAATATTAACAATGGTGATGTTTTAATGTTGTACAATGAAGTGTGTCAACATTTGGAAGATCTGTGTAACTCAGTGAACCAGTATTTTCCAAATGACTGATGTAAGATATTTCAAAATCATGCAAAGGTAAAAAAGATCCATCCTAATTTCCAAGATATACCAATGGATTTCAACATAACAGAGTATCAAAATTTCATTGATATGGTTTCAAACTCCACATTGCAACTAATCTTTAAGAAACTTCCACTTGCTGAGTTTTGATGTAATATCAAAGAAAGAATACCACGATTATTTGAAAAGGCTATTAAAATACACCTCCCTTTTCCAACTGCCTATCTATGAGAGGCCAGATTTCCTTCAGATATGTATTTCAAACAACATACCTAAACAGACTGAATGGAGAAGCAAATGAGAATCCAGTTAAATTCTCTTAAGCCAGATATTCGATTTGCAAAAAATGTAAAATGACACTTCTAACTTTTCGTTATTTTTGAAAAGTTTTTTCATTAAAATGCTATTCATGTTAATGTGTAATAGTTTTATTATACTTTTTAATGTATTAGCTTTAACTTCACATATAGTAAATATTGATAAATGTATAAACAAAAGTTCTTTGGAGTCCTCAATAATTTTTAGAGTGTAAAGTCTTTTTGAGAGTCTCTTCAAAAAGTTGAATTGCGGAGATAAGGTTGTAATGCCATCTACTGGCAGGGCCTGAAATCCCAGCTGCTACCAAACTGTTTCCTCACCTACATCCAAATACTTCTCAAAAGGTGCTTTTCTATGAGACTCAGTCATGGGGCGGGGGGGGGGGGCGGGGGGGGAGTTGGGGGAGACAGTTCTGCTACTGAGGAGTGGTAATAATACTTCTCAGTAACCTCTCTTAAGAACTTAAACCAGTGGTTACTAATGGCACCTGTGGTATAACTAGTGATGATTTATTCTAGTGTTTTGCTGTTCATTTGCGACTCCTCAGAGCTGAGTCTCTTCACAGTGTAACAGCCCTTTATTTCTTCAGCAACATCTGTTGCTATAAGTTTTCCTCCCTTACAGGGGACCTGCCCAGCTGGGCTCACTGATGTTTAGTCCTTGGCCTTAAAGAAACATGTGAACGCTCTAAGGATTTTATTCAGCCTTTAAATTGCCTGTGTGGGCTGAATCCAATAAAGAGAATAGTTTGGGGGAGAGGATTTTTCCTTACTGTGACCATTCCTAAGAGTCTCTGATGTGAAATCATCCGATAAGAAACTGAAGCCATTTGAAGCTTTTTCTCCCCACCTTCCTCTTTTCAACATGCTTCATCTTCTTGGTGACACTGCATAAAATACTGATTGAAACTGCTGATGATGTGAAAACTTCACTTTTGTTTGCAGATTTTAAATGGAGGGACTCCAGACATTCCTTCCAGTGGCCTACTACCAGGGCAGGCTCAGGAGAACCCAGGTTATCCATATTCTGATAGCTCTTCTATTCTTGGTAAGTAGCATTATTTATTCATTTCCAATGCAAAGAGCTTGCAAAAAAACATGTGGCATAAAGTCAGTTTTAAGAACTGAACTGGAAAAACAAACCAGTTCTAGGTAAACTTGATAAGAATAAAGTAAAGGTTTAAAATTTGTTTAAATCTTTACTTCAAAGTTGAGTTTAATGGTTGGGTTCTCGCTGGGGTCCAGGTTTGTCCCTGGAACTCAAGAGGAGGCTACAGCGGCCTGGACACAGGCTTTCTCCCAATGTGCGGAACATAATCTCTTCGGAGGGAGAGCCGATGCAGGTTCAGATAAAGCCTAAAAGGGTCATCAGGAAGCACTTCAGAGGGTATTAAAAGTCATTACGCCAATGAAGAGTTTGCTTCTCCCACCCCACCCATCTTTTTCTCTACTTAGCTTTCTAGATCTTTTTTTCCCTAATCTCTATCTTCCTATTTTTTTCCTTCTGTAGTAATTCCCTCCTTATAACTGGTTATATCAGAATATTAAAATGAGGTCAACTCATACTTGATACTCTTCATTGAATTTTAAGTACTTCTTAAAAAGCTGGGTCTTCCCTCTGAAAAACACCAATGATGTTAAAAAAAAAAAAAAAAATATGGCAACACACCCCCAAAAAGCAGCCTCTCTCATCCTTCTCACCCTACTGTTAAGTATAACGTTCTTATTAAAAGTGTGCTTAGGAACCGCTTACTAAAGTTAAACATGCTTTGGTATTATCACTGACCAGTCTTTATCTCTTTGCACAGGTGAGAACCCTCACA
Organism: Balaenoptera ricei; assembly: GCF_028023285.1. Classification (NCBI taxonomy): domain Eukaryota; kingdom Metazoa; phylum Chordata; class Mammalia; order Artiodactyla; family Balaenopteridae; genus Balaenoptera; species Balaenoptera ricei. The sequence goes on from NC_082646.1 coordinate 70,782,282, forward strand.
TAGGCATAGATATGATAGACAACGATCAAGGCTCAAGCAGTCCCAGTAATGATGAAGCAGCAATGGCTGTCATAATGAGCCTCTTGGAAGCAGATGCTGGGCTCGGTGGTCCTGTTGACTTTAGCGACTTGCCATGGCCGCTGTAAACAAACAAACACTACATGTTGCTTTGGCGACAGCTACAGTATCAAAGTGCATTACTGATGGAGTTATACAGTCTGTGAAGCTTACTGGATAAGGAGAGGAGAGAACAGCTTTTATGTACTGTCTTCATAAAAGCCATCTCAGAGCCATTGATACAAGTCAATCTTACTATGTGTAACTTCAGACAAAGTGGAACTAAGCCTGCTCCAGTGTTTCCTCATCATTGATTATTGGGCTAGCTGTGGATAGCTTGCATTAATTGTATATTTTGGATTCTGTTTGTGTTGAATTTTTTAATCATTGTGCACAGAAGCATCATTGGTAGCTTTTATATGCAGATGGTCATTTCAGATGTATGGTGTTTTTACACTACAAAGAAGTTCCCCATGTGGATATTTCTTATACTAATTGTATCATAAAACCGTTTATTCTTCCTTGTAAGAAAGAATCCTTTACTATAAATATGGGTTAAAGTATAATGTATTAGTTAAATATTTTTAATAAATGTTTCCCTTGTTCTATAAATATTGTTCACATTTCAAATAATTAGAAAGAAAAATCCTACAGGGAAAAAAATGCCACAGGGCTGGATCATCGATTTTCCATGGTGGGTGTTTAAGGACGAGCCACACCAAAAGCATTTATAGTGCTCTTCTGGCCTTCATAACAATTCTAGGGCATACATAATTTCCCTGTGTTACTAGTTTAGCTGTACTGTATTTTCGCTATACTGTAATTTTAGTTTCTGTGAAAACAAAGAAAGATGTTACTGCTTAAACACAAACTGCAAATCCTCTGGAATTACAAAATCACGATGATTGATTAGATAGAAGAGACTGGCTTCTCTACAACAACGCCTCTACTACTCACAGCTGTATGGCTTCAAACAGTAAGTAAGTGACCCTGGACCCAAAGCACCTAAATACTTCTGATGTCTTCGTGAATTGGGCCACAGAATATTAAAAAAACAAAACATAAACCAAAAACATTTTCGTGAACAATTTGCTAGGCAGAACATCACAGTATAATGGAGAAAACACTGAACTGGTGTCAGAATTTGGCTCTGAAACTTAAGGTTACTGTAGGACCTAGTAAAAGTATTTCATCCTTCATATCAGGTTGGGCTAGAAAATGAAAATATTCCCTTTTCAATGTTTTGGATTTATAGTTTATTTTATAATTAGTGGGGAATAAAAGTGCCTCATCACACATATACCAAACTGGAGTTCCTTCAGCTACCTGGTTTCTAGTTATACTGACACCAAGACAGGATATCTGCTAATTATGAGATGGAAAATCTGGTCAAGGTGGTTATAAAGATCAGAAACATTAAAACAATGGAATTTTATTTTGATGAAAAACGAGTTTACAATCATTTAGTAAATGAAGAGCAAACACTTCATCTTCCTATACCATAACTCAAAAAAAAATCGTTAGTAAATAAATATCTGGACAGATTAAGGGTAAGGCAGACTGGATAATAAACCACCTGACGTTCACACTCCCTGCATGTGACTCACTTGAAAAGGATGAAAATGGCACTGAAGATAACTGATAAGAATACGGGCATTGAATCTCATCCTAATCATTCAAATAAGCCCAATGATACTCATTTTTTGCTCATCATGGGCAGCAAACTATACACATTTCACTGAAGGAATACTTTGATAGAAGCACTTATTTAAATTATATTGTGCATCACAACTATAAAAATGGCTTGAACAGTTCCACTTGACCACCATATATAAAGTGCAACTATATAATATTCTACATTTTATCTGGGGTGTGATGAATATCAACCTAGACTGAAAGTACCCCAGCTGCCAATTTCTGCCACTTCTGAAAAGATCTAGATGTGTGAAAAAGGACTGTCCCCCCATACCAAGAACCAATTTCACAAACCTACCGGTAAACAAATACATTTATATAACTGGAACCTCAAGATGCTAGAGTTGTACTCATTTAAAAAACCATTCAGCTACCTTTGGTCTTTAAAAAAGTCTACACTGCAATACCCTAAACACTGTTCTGTGCATCTCACAGTGCAGAGAGTGGCCTTGCACTGCAGGATGAGGCGAGTGCAGCGTCATTGTGAAGAGTAGCATGCTATGGTTTCAAGCAACGTCACCATCACAGCATCGGATTCTGTGCGTCAGGATCGAGGTCATGGTTGCTAGAAGGGGGATGGATAGGGAGAATATCCAGCTCATCCACTTGAGGAGTTGGGTGCATGACTACCAGCTGGTCCTGGGGAATGTCAGCTGCAGCTGCTGCAAGGTTGGTGATAGATTTACTCTTTACACACTGGAAGTCTACATGCCGACTCTTTCCTTCTTCCTTCTCCCAAGACATTCGAATAAAGGGTCTTTGGACATAGTTGTAAATCACTTCTGGGCGGCCCCCAGGCCTTTTCTTTACTTTTTCTTTGTAGGTTGGATAACCTGAAGGAGAGAGAGGTTTTAAAACCTGAGGATACGCACGCACACATGTATGCACACCCACATGGGTCCCCACATTCCTCACCCAATTTAACCTAAAGACAGTTACTGTAGTTCTTGAACAAAGAAGGGAATTCAATATTCTATCCCCTTGGTCATTAGTTCAACAGCAAGAAACTGAAATCCTACTGATGTAATTCACAAAACCTCCCACCATCCACCAACTACCAGAATAACATTCGGAAAGCATGGAGGGGCTGGGTCCCTAATACAATGGTACGTAATCTCGTGCATCATGGGCTCTAGTTGTATATCCTTAATATCCCTGAACCCTTCCCTTCGCAGGATTATCTGGCCTCAAGGCCTGCAATTTACTGCAATATTAGCCTTCTACTTTCTTTAAACCTAAATCTCATCTTCATATTTTTCTGGGTTTTTTCTTTCCTTTTTACTGTTAAGTGACAAGGAGCCGTAGAGCACCAGCTTCGCTAATTCCAGGTACTTCTGCACCTAGGTCAGCAAAGCCAATATTTTAACCCCTCTATCATTTAAATGCTACTGCTCTCAACAACCAGGCAGTTCATTCAGATTGCCAATGGACAAACTGCCAATGGCCAAAGCAGCTGTGGACAAAAAAAAACGTTGCCTGACATGTCAGTGAACAAGGATGTTGCGGCCACCAAGCCATCAGCCGCTGCAGCCACCCCCACCCAAGGGTGCTCCTGAGGGGATTCAGGATGGAGGAGACAGGATACTGGCCCTAGACGCTTAAGACGCGTATCAAAGGAATAATTGCAACAAGCCCAGACTCCTGCATCTCCCCAAACAGAGAGAGGCGCTAAGATCATTAACTTGAGATGTCTGTTTTTTGTGATTAGCAGTAATCTTTTCATTTTTTTTTTTTTTTCCAGCAAAAACTCCTATATATCCTGGCTCCTCCCTTACCTCTTTGGAACAGTTTCTCAGAGCTGTCTGAGAGGCTGTATCCCAGGCTATAGTCCTCAGTAAGGCCACCGAATAAAACATAATTCTGAACATTTAGGTTGTGCATTTTTTTCAGTCGACACAGCTTTCCCTAATTAATTATATCTTCCTCCTCTTAGATCATAATCACTGAAGAGTAACAACCATCCTGGTTTTGGAAAAATTTCAGTCATTTACTAGTAAGGCAATTTCTCTAAAGACATACTTTCCTTAGATGCTATCAAAAGTTCCTTCTCTCCTTCCCACTAGCATGAATTGCTAAGTTCAGACCAAGTACTGGCAAACATTTTCTGTAAAGGGCCAGATGGTAAATATTTCAGGCTTGTAGGCCATATGGTCTCTATCACACCCACTCAACTATGCCACTGTAAAGTGAAATCAGCCACAGACAATACATAAATTAATGAGCATGTCTATGTTCCAATAAAACTTGATTTATAAAAAACAGGTAATGGGCTGGATTTGGCCCACAAGCCACAGTTAGACCAGAGTTAGAATCAGAAAAAAATACAAAGGCCTCACATAGTAGGGACTCAGTTAAGGATTCTTGCATAGGAGGATGTTATGTAGGCATCATTGGTAGCTAGTATATTTAGCCGCATGTGGAGTGTGTATGGGGTTGAGGTGAGGGGGGAACAGGGGCAAAGGACTAAATATCTTCTAAGGACCTTCTGTAGAATGTCTTCTTCGTTTCACACTTCCACTCAATTACCAGCTGAAGGGCAGCAGTAGAGATCAGAAAGGTTTCTACCTCTATTATTCCCTTGTCCTTGATTGCTTTTGGACTATTAAAAGTCTTTAAAAATCCCCATCTCATTGTATTCCACTCTGTCCTCCACACAGAATCACCACTCTAACACAGGTGTAATCATATTACATCCTTGCTTTAAAACTACCAATGATGCCCTCATGCTTAAAGAGGAAGGTCCATACTCCTCAGCACAGTATATAAGGCTTTTTTTTCCTACAATCTAGCTCCAACCCACTTGTCATCAGGCTTCAGATCAAATAACTGCTTCCCTGCCTGCTCATCTCAAGTAGCTCCCTCCAGTTACCTTCTCTTTAGCTTTGAAAGGAAACAGCGAAATCCCATCGTTTGCAAAATGACAGAAGAGGGGACATACTGGTGAAGCTAATGTGTCCTCTTTTTTAAGCCCAAAGTTTCCTCCCCTTCCCATTCTTCCCTATATGTCTCAGCAGCCCATTACTGTGATCTCCAACAGCTTATCTGGTCATTGATCCGAACACCCCAATCTTCGTTATCACCATCACAAACACAGAAATTACTATGTGCTAGGCCCTATTTTAACTCATTCTGTCCTCACAATAACCCTATAAAGTACTTATTAATGCTCCCATTTTAGATGAGGAAACGAAGGCAAAGAGAAGTAAAGTGCCTTGGCCAAGGTCATACAGCTGTTAAATCACAGACTCTGAACACAAGCAGTCTTCACCCTTTACTAGGGTATGCCAAGGAAGATGTTTTGTTTTTAGTAAGGACCCTTTAAAATAAAAGAAGCATCTGACAAAAATTCATTTAAATCATAAAGTAAAAAGCAATCTAAAAAGTATGCATTTAAGTAAGATGAAGTACATTTGCAATTCAATTTAATTTGAAAATAAGCTATTATACTTTAAGACACTAGTAAGCTACTAGCACTGTTTTTATATGAATTTTCAGAAAGTACTAGATTTTAATTCTGTTGAGCTTTGATCACGATCACTACTAGGCAAAGAGTCCTGTCTGTCTTATGGGAATACACACACATGCGTGCCAAACACACTACATGGGCTTAGCCAAAAATGCATTAAGTCGGGTGATGGCAGAAAAGACAAATTCATATCTCTATATTGCTAGGGAATCTTATGGAATGAATAATAATTTCTAATGGCCTTCTATTTATCATCTCAGATAAAGGAAGCTGATTTTTGTTTTTTGTATGTCTACTGCATGAGCATTCAGTAATCATTTGTCTGAATTTTTCTCAAAATATTCAAACTATATTCCCAATGGGATCCAGTTGTTTAACCTTGCTTTTTTCAAAAGAAACTTAATAGAAAATAGTGAAAATGTCTTACCTTCTATTCCCAATCTAATCTTCTTAAGACCCCTCTCCTTCAAAACTGATTTGGCCACATCTCTGTTTTCAATGTACTTGAAAAATCTATATAATTTTGTGCTATAAATAACTGGAAACAAAGAGACAAAAATATTTTCTTATTAAAATCAAAGTACTTGGAGATGACTCAAGTTTATCTTGATCATCAAAGGGGCCTGACAACCCTAAAAGCCCAAATAATGGATGCAGTGATGCCAAAGGATGACTAGCCAACATGACAGGACAATTCAGTACAGTTAATACATAAGCAAATGTCTACATAAGTTGAAACAAGAAAAGCTTTAATAACCAGTAAGATAACCCAATCCATAGGAAGAATCTCCTTCTGAAAGATATATCATATACAAACTTATTGGAATGGGATCTGCCCCAATTTCTTCAAATAAAGAGAACCAAAAAAAGGTATCAATATCACATGATTATCAAGCAGGCAAAGTAAAGGACTTTGCTATGATGCCTACAAGGCCTCATCTGGAAGGGAAAAAACTGCCTTGTCAGAAAGTACAAAATGGATACATCTTGCATTTCATGGATTGAGCAACTATTAATAACTCCCCCAAAACAAAGACCCACCCCACAAACTGTTTTCCATTCAGGCGAACAGTCCCATTTAATATTGATGTTAAAAATGGCAGATTCGAGCATGTTCTGCCTAGGTTAGTCTGTTTAGAGCAAACTGGCTTTGCAAAGGACAGACATTCCACTGACAACATGTTGAGTCTTCCAAATGTGCTGGGCACTTCAGGGAGTTAGACTGATGGACCTTCCTCGCCTTCTCTCTTTCAGGTGGAGTTATCTCCCTTAAAAGGTGAACTGCAAAGGTTTTTGCAAAAAAAGAAAAACACACTCACAAACCAAACATGCTGGTTTAAGAGCCAATAAAAGGAAAAAACGTATACAGAAGCTACTCATGGGGTAAATTTGTGATTATTACTACATCCTTAAGACTACTGATATTATTTTAAGATAAAGATTTTTTGACATCTCAGAATGGGTGGTGTTATAATGTCACATTTAGGAAAATCAGGCTGAAGAGACTATCTCATCTCTGTCTCTTCAAATGTATCTTCTTCACCTTGGAACATCTTGGCACAAAATGAAACATATTTAGACAAATTGAGTAAAAATGTTTCCAGTCCTTTTAAGCTTCAATGTTTAAGGTAAGAAACAAAAAACAAACCAAAAAACATTGAAATGAAAAGCTCAATAACTAAAAAGGAAAAGCCAGGTCTATTACTATTTCTGTATCACTATAATGTCATTTCTGTGCTCTACAGCTGGCTCTACTCTCTTGGAGTCAAACTTTTTGAAAAGTAAAAGTTTGTTCATTCCTTTTTCTACACAGAAAATGATTTAGTGTATTTCTTCTGATTTTTGGTACTTTTTATTTTTCCTGTGCTTTGTTCAACTTTTTATTCCACATATTATTATAGAAAACCATTGTCAGCAAAGAGCCTAGGAATGAGGAAATAGTAACATTTTATTATTCTAACTGTCCACAGAAGAGTCAGAATAGTCGTTCAAAGTGTATCATGCAAAGGAAATGTCTCAATGTAAATTCTGAAAAGCGCTACGATAACTTAATCTAATGAAAATCTTTAGAATTAAAATAAAGAATACCACTTAGTCTGCTTTGTTTTATTTTTAGAAAAGGGTAAGTAAAATGGAAAAATCAGAGCTTAAAGGGCTCCAGTACTTTCTATAATCCTGTACTTTTTACTTAAACCCTAATCCTTACCGAGTCAACACAGACTGGAGGACAGAACAAGATGTTGGGCTATTTTACCTAGCTCCTCGAATCATTCTTTTAACTCTTTTTCTCAACCTATGAAGCTGTTCAAAAATACAAGATTGGGTTCACCATAAAAACAAAACAAAACCAATATGAGATAAATTTTCTAACAGAAAAAAAAAATCAAAAGGTTCTAATCAGAAAAAGTTTGGAAGCACAGTAAGAAAAAAGTCACTGCTGCTCAAGATGTGCTGTTTTGGTCAGAAATACCTAAAGTTCCGCAAGGCTTTCGGAAGGGTCACTGTATCCTCCAGGAACACTTATGATATTAAAAAAGGAATGTCTTAGAACTTAAAGTCATCTTTGCAATCACTGAGTTGAAGCTTCTCATTTTTATATACAAATAGAAATTCATCTAAAAAAAAAACACTTGTTTTTTATTATCTACTATTCCAGGATCTACTTCTCTTGGATGCTTCTAAATGCAAAGAAAAAACCATTAAGATCCAGATACTCAACAAAAAGCAAACCATTTCTGTGCATGACACGGGCGGGTACACTTTTTCTGTAAAGGGCCAGATAGTAAACACTTTGGGCTTTGCTAGCCATGCGGTCTTCATTCCAACTACTCCACTCTGCCATTGTAGCGCATAAGCAGCCACAGACAATACATATAACTTTGTTTATAAAAACAGGCAAAAGGCTGGATTTGGCCCACAGGCTGTAGTTTGCCAACTCCTGGTGTAAGTAAGAGTTCAACATACTTTCTTTATAAAAACTGTTCTTTGATCAATATTGTAAAAGATAAAGAGAAAATCTGTGATGATTTAAGAGAGAGAAAATATGCCACAGGACTTACTTTGTGAATATTCTTCTCCCATCTGTGGTGGATATTCTTCATCCCAATCAACCACATCATCGTCTGTAAGCACCACTATGTGGCATTCGCGTTCCCCACTCTGGGCACTAGCTACCATGAGAGGCAGAATCATTTCTTCCAGGTAAAATTCGAACTGTCTACGAGCACCATCATTTGATAACTCATGCATTAGGGCACCTGAAATAAAAGCCACAAAAATATCTTCGTTTTGGGGGTGACTGATAAGTAAAAGAAGAGCAGAAACAACAAACAAACAAAACAGCAGAGTAGTTCAGCATCTACTTTGGGATCCTGTAGACAATATAGTGGTTATTCTTTAGTCAACAAAACTTTGCCCAGGCAGAATTCTTATGGAACTGTAGAATCTTACAGCAAGAAGGGCCAATTAAAGCCATCCAACACAAGCCCCTTCATTTTACACATCATGAAGCAATCTGCCTAAGGTTACAAAACTAATTTGCACAATCAGAATTAAATCTACTCTCCAGGGTATTTTTTACTATATCATTTTGTCTTCCATCAATCAATGTATGCAGTTATATCTTAAAGTATATCCTAAGGATATTTTTTCAGATTATCCATACGAAATAAAATAGCCCCCATATTCCATCTCCCACATTTTCTTTCTCAGAAAATTATTTACAAACAACACTGATATTACTGTGTAGGAAGAGGAGTGAAATGAAAAGGGTCAACTGGCTTTGGGATAAGGATGGTAAAAGGTCAAGCAAAATATAGCACGGTACACAGGAATTACATTGCTTACGTGACCCTAGAATCGAGAGGAATGAAAGATGCACTTCACTTGATCCTTCTTAAGTACAGGCATAATGAACAACTTTAACTTTCCAAATACATAGTCACAAACTCACCTGCACTGACCTAATCATTTTTATTTTATTCCTATTTCAATGGCAATGTCTTATCTCTTATCTAAGGCTCTATCATCTCAGGAACTACTGGGAGTGTAAGAGAAGACACTAAAACTCAAATCTGTAGTCTCCCAAATTAGAGCTTTTTTTCCCCCTACAACAGGTTGTCTAATTATATAATAACTATTAATATAATAAATGATTAAATAATTAACTATAATATTATGATTTAGCCATGTCTCTCTCTAGGCTGGCTACTTCCATTATGATTTTTAAAATTCCCTTTACAGTCAAACTCCTATATATATATAAACACATTCTCTTTCCCCTAACCTCTGAACCAATTCCAATCTGACTTCCACATTCACTACTCAAAAGAGCCCTTGACATATAGTCTCCAAATGACCTCCAGATTGTTAAAGACAATGAACATCTTTTTAAAAAACTTTTACTGAAGTATAGTTGATTTACAATGTTGTGTTAATTTCTGCTATACAGCAAAGTGATTCAGTTATACATATATATATTCTTTTTCATATTCTTTTCCATTATAGTTTATCACAGGATATTGAATATAGTTCCCTGTGTTATACAGTAGGACCTTTTTGTTTATCCATCCTATATATAATAGTTTGTATCTGCTAGTTCCAAACTCCCAATCCTTCCCTCCCCCATGCCCCTCTCCTTTGGCAACCACAAGTCTGTTCTCTATGTCTGTGAGTCTGTTTCTGTTTTGTAGATATGTTCATTTGTGTCATATTTTAGATTCCACAAATAAGTGATATCATACAGTATTAGTCTTTCTCTTTCTGACTTACTTCACTTACTATGATAATCTCTAGGTCCATCCATATTGCTGCAAAGGGCATTATTTCATTCTTTTTTATGGCTGAGTAATATTCCTGTGTGTGTGTGTGTGTGCGCGCGCACGCACACACACACACATACACACACGCACACCACATCTTCTTTGTCCATTCATCTGTTGATAGACAACATTTAGGTAGTTTCCATGTCTTGGCTATTGTAAATAGTGCTGCTATGAACATAGGGGTGCATGTAACTTTTCAAATTAGTTTTGTCTGGGTATATGCCCAGGAGTGGGATTGCTGGATCATATGGCAACTCTATTTTCAGTTTTTTAAGGAACCTTCATACTGTTTTCCATAGTGGCTGCACCAATTTACATTCCCACCAACAGTGTAAGAGGGTTCCCTTTTCTCCACACCCTCTCCAGCATTTATTATTTGTAGACTTTTTAATGATGGCCATTCTGACAGGTGTGAGGTGGTACCTCTAGCTTTGATTTGCATTTCTCTAATAATTAGCAATGCTGAGCATTTTTCATGTGCCCACTGGCCATCTGTATGTCTTCTTTGAAGAAATGTCCATCTAGGTCTTCTGCCTGACAATCAACAACTTGTAATCATGATCTCATCTGACCTCTGGATGGAATGTCTTACAGGGACTACCCCTCCTTAAACACTCTCATCCCTAAGATGTGATACCACCATCCCGGGTTTTCTTTCTCCTCTCTGGCTATTCTTCTTCAGTCACCTTTGTCAACGTTTTCTCCTCCAGCCTGTCATTAAGTATTGTTACTTCTTAGGGAAGTTCTAAGTTCTGTTTTTCTCTCACCTTATGCTGACAATTCTCAAATTTATTCTACTAATTCTGCCTTCTATATTCTAGATGCATTATATTCAACTGCCTCCTGAAAATCTCCACTCGGATGCCCCCTCACCGGCACCTCAAACTCAGTATACTCCAAATTGAACTTAATCATTTCTGTCTCTCTCTCTCTGCAGTGTTTTCCAAATCAGTAAATGGCATCGCCATCCACTCAAGTTCTCAGAATCATCTCAGAAGAGTGCTAGTCATATAATAGGCTCTTAAATATTTGTAGAATAAATGAATGAATATTTGATTCCTTTTTCATCTCTTAATTCACTCATTCCCCAAGACCTAACAAGTCCACCTCTTAAATACATCTTGAATTGTGTCATCTCCTCTCTGGAAGATGCTATTTTCCAAAGACAGCTGCAAAATCTCTTATACCACATGCTTTTCTGCAATGTGACTTTGATATCTCCTCCCAGCAGGAGAAGTCCAATTCCTCTCTCCTTCAATTTAGGCTGGTTGTACTGACTTGCTTGTAACCAGGGGAGCACAGCAGAGGTGAGGGGAAAATGACTTGTGGTTCTGCCTTGGTCTTGGGAATGCTTGCTCTACAGATGCTTCCTCTCTGAACCCAGTCTCCAGGCCTGGAGAAGCCCAAGCCGCATGAAGAGGTTACGAGGAGCTACTCTGTCTGACAGTCTTCACTGAACCCAGCCTTTGAGTTGTCCCACTTCAGGTGCAGACATGTGAGTGAAGAAGCCTTCAGCCTTTTCAGTCACCTCATCCTTTCAATTCTTCACAAGATGAGGCCACAGACATTGTGAAGCAGACATAAGCTATCTCTGCTGTACCTTGTCTGAATTCTTGGCCCACAAAATAAGAATAATCACACTTTATGCTACTAAGTTTGGAATGGTCTGTGACAGAACAACAGTTACAACCAAAACACAGTCCAGCCCCACTGCACCCCCCCCACGCAGTCCAAGTCATCAGTAACTCTAACCCAAACTACCGTAGAACCCATCAGCTGCCTCTGCCCCTGTGTAATTCATTTCCCCCACCGCAGCCAAACAAATCTAAATAGGTGTCTCTAGTTTAAACCTTTTATGGCTTGTACTATCCTTAGAATAAAAGTCCCAAATCCTCAACTTGGTCCTTAAGCCTGTTATGTGAAAAAGGAGGTTACAGATCAGTGTGCACAGTCCTTTAAATTTTTTTTCTTTAAATGCTATCCATATAGTGATGACTCCCGCATATAAACAGCCCACACTTCTCTCTTTAGACATGTATACCCAATGCCCTACTCAGCATTTCTACTTGAAGGTCTAATAGGTATTTCAAACTTAACATGTCCGAAATCAAGCTTTTAAATTTCTGCTCCCATGAAGTCTCCCCCCATCTCAATTAATGGCAACTCCACACTTCCAGGTAAAGTCCTTTTCTCTCTTTCCCACCTCATATTCAATCAGCAAGCAAATCCTTACAACTCTACCATCCAATATATCCAGAATTTGATCACTTCTCACTGCTTCCGCCCTGATTTAAGCCACCATCATCTCTTATTTGAATTATGATAATAGCTTCCTAATTACCTCTTTGTGTGTATCTTAATTCCCCTTCCAGTCCATTTCCAACCCAATAGCCAACAGTGATTCTTTTAAAGCATATGTCAGATCCGGAATACAGCACTGCATGAGTCTACATTGAACTCTGTGTGAACAGTGCGCCCATGAAATGGTAAAACATGGCAGCCTTACAGATCATATCACTTCTCTGTTCAAAACCCTCCAATGGCTTATCTCACTCAGAGTATAAGCCAAAAGATAAAGGCCCTACATGACCTCGCTCCCCTGGACCTCATCTCCTACTACTGACACCCTCACTCACTCCACTCCAACTATACTAGCCTCTGCTGCTCTCAAACATGCCGGGCAAACTGCTTCAACATTTGCTCTCACTGTTAACCTCTGCTTGGAATTTACTTCAATTTTCCTCTGCAATGACGGCCTCTCATATTACTTTGTCCCTTCCTTACTTTTTTCTCCCTCCTCAGCACATATCACTATCTAACATACCATGTTATTTGTTCATATGTTACCTGTTTACCTTGTCTATTGTCTGTCTCCCCCAAAAGAGTGTAAGTTCCATTAGAACAGGAAGTTTTGCCTGGTTTGTTCCTGCTGCATCCCCAGAACTTAGCACAGTGCTTAGTATAGAATGTACAGTTAATAAACATTTATTTAGTTAATAAATTTTGTTTTCTCCCTACTTCTCTGGCCTTATATCTCACCACTCACACTCTACCTCCTCCACTGTAGCCACGTTTCCCTTCTTTCAGTGCCTTAAGCATGTCATATTCCTTCCAACTTGAGAGCCTCTGCAAATACCATTTCTGCTGCCTGGAGAGCTTCTCACTCTCTTTTCCATTCCCTTAGGTCTCAGCTTTAATGTCACTGACTCAGATAATGATCCTCCAGAGCCCCTTTACCATACACTTGTCACAGCATCTCATTTCTTCTCTGCATTTTCACAGCTTTTCATTACTTGTTGAATGCCTGTCTTCCCCACTAGACTGTAAACTCCATAAATGCAGGGACAATGTCTGTCTTGTTCATCAGTATATGTACGATATGCATGGAACTCATTAAAAGCCTGATTAAGAAGGAAAAAAAATTATACAAGTTAAATAGTAAACTAGAAATACGTAACTGGTAGGTAGGAATTAGAGATGAATAGCTGAAGGGACTTCCCTGGTGGCACAGTGGTTAAGAATCCGCCTGCCAATGCAGGGGACACGGGTTCAAGCCCTGGTCTGGGAAGATCCCACATGCCGCAGAGCAACTAAGCCCGTGCGCCATAGCTACTGAGCCTGAGCTCTAGAGCCTGCGAGCCACAACTACTGAAGCCCAGGCGCCTAGAGCCTGTGCTCTGCAACAAGAGAAGCCAGCCACAACGAGAAGCTCACGCACCACAACGAAGAGTAGCCCCCGCTTGCCACAACTAGAGAAAGCCTGCGTGCAGCAACAAAGACCCAGTGCAGCCAAAAATAAATAATACATTAAAAAAAAAAAACAGCTGGAAATCTACAGTGTATATGTAATATCTGAAGCCACAGTGATGAATGGCATCGCTTAGATTAATTGTATAGATTCTGTGAGAGAGAAGGTAGCTGAAGACAGAACAGTTGGGAAGGACCACATCCAACGTATGAAGGATCAGGGAGCAAGTGAGAGAAAAATAAGCAGAAAACCTAAAAGACGGATGTCGAAGAGCCAAAGTCTTGAAGAAAGAGTCATGAAGAAAGAGTGACTTGACAGTGAAACCTAAAGGAAATGCCTTTAAAGACAAGGGTACCAGAATTACCACTAAATTTAATGTTGTTCAAAATATTATAGTCAATTCAGTAGGACAAAAAGATATAAAAAGTTTTACTTACAACAGGGTCAATTATCTACCAAGAATATAAAAGAAACAACTGAAAAACTATTAGAAATAAAACAGAGTTTGGTTAGGTGGCTAAACACACATATACAAAATTCAATGATTTTCTCATATGTTAGCAGTTAGAAAATCTGAACATATTCTACACACAACAGTAACAAAAATACAAAATACCAAAGAATAAACTTAATAAGACCATAGCAGAAGAAGACATAAAAGAAAACTGAATAAATGAAAAGACATAGCAGTTGGAGCAGGAGTCAGTATAATAAACGTATTAATTCTTGCAAAAAATTAACTTCAAAGAATCAATGAAAAGCTCAAAAGTTTTCAAATGATATATTTTTTGAATGTCTACAATAGACACAGGTCAGATTTGAGTATGTTTGAGCCTGAGGATTACTCTATACAAAGAGGGAAAGACTAATGATACTAGAGAAGATGACAATAAATGGAACAGTGTCCTAAACAATGCATGAAGGGATAAAAGAGTTTATTCTTTCAACAAATGTTTGAGTCCTTACTATGTGCCTGGCACTACGGACACAAAGTTGAAAAGGTATAGTCCCTGTCCTCAAATTCAAACTGATTTAATGCTATAAACTGAAAAATAGAGCAAGACTGGGGTGGGGGAGAGAAAGAGAGAGAGAGAGAGAGAGAGAGGGAGGGAGGGAGGCGGGGAGGGAGAGAGAGAGAGAGAGAGAGAGAGAGAAGGAGGGAGGGGGGGAGGAAAGAGAGAGGAGACAGAGAGAAAACATGCAAGTGTCTCTGTCGTTTCAGTGTCTCTATATTTCTGTGACTCCAAATGTAGTCTCTGCCTCTTATCTCCCTTCTCCAACTAAATGTAACTTCAGTTTTTTGACCTTTGCTTACAATCCCACTATCTCCCACGTGGATGGTGCCTTTCTTCCTGGGCCTTCTGAACTGGTCCTTTTGCAAACTTTAAATTTCATTTTCCATACCACTTTCACCCTGGACACTATATTTTCATTTCTCTTAGCCCCAGGCCTTCATTTGTGAGTCCAGCCCTGGTTCTCAAAACCTCTTCTGGATTACAGTGCTTACCTGGTAAGAGAATATGGACAGTGAAGAAATTATAGCCTAGTTGGGGAGCTACCAACCTATCACAAAGTTCCTTCACTATATGGTAAGCTCTATGACAGAAGATTAACAAGTCAGTTCCTCACTGTACTAATCTTCTTGCTGCTAAACATAGCATTCCTTCTGCCTGAAACACGCTTCCTCTTCCCTCTCCTCCAGAAAGTTTCCTCAAGCCCGCACACCTGAGCTAGGTACAGCTCCTACATGCTCATTTAGTACCCTATTCTTCCTCTAACACAATGTAATTTACTTATCTGTTTTTCCCACTATACTGCAAGCATGATGAGGACAGGGGTCTTGTCTTTTCTTGTTGCTTTTTACATACCTAATATTTAGTATAAAGTGAGTATTCAATAAAAATGCAGAAAATGAGTGATAACTATGTAAACCATTAAACAAGTTGTTATTAAAGCATATTTTCTAATACAGTTATTCACAATATATTTTCATGTGGAAATATAAAATAGCATGTACAATATGATCCTTTAATATTTTTTATTTTACTTTACCTTTATTTCCTAATTTTGCTACTTTTTTTTTTAAAGCAAACCCTTATTTAACACTATGTGTCAAGCACTATCCATTTAATCTTCACAACAACCCTGTGAGGTAAGTAATATTACTGTCTCCCATTTTCAAGATGAGGCAACTAAGAAACAAGGTTTTAAGTAACTTGCCCAAGAAATCCAGGATGCTCTATTTAATATACATTTAGTACTTTTATAATTTTAAGTAAGAGACAAAAAGACATTCTAGGGCTTCCCTGGTGGCGCAGTGGTTGGGAGTCTGCCTGCCAATGCAGGGGACATGGGTTCGAGCCCTGGTCTGGGAAGATCCCACATGCCGCGGAGTGGCTAGGCCCGTGAGCCACAATTACTGAGCCTGCGCGTCTGGAGCCTGTGCTCCGCAACAAGAGAGACCGCGATAGTGAGAGGCCCGCGCACCGTGATGAAGAGTGGCCCCCACTTGCCGCAACTAGAGAAAGCCCTCGCACAGAAACGAAGACCCAACACAGCCTAAACAAATAAATTAATTAATATTAAAAAAAAAAAAAATGGAGTATCATTAATAATAACTAAGTATTAAATGCTTATTCTGTGCCAGGCCTTGTGCTAAGTGCTAATCAAATATTATTTAAAAAAAAAAAAAAAAAGACATTCTAGTGTAAAGTGCCATTATAATATTCAGTAAAGGCACATATTTGCAGGAAAAAATTCATTTTTGGACTCAAGTCTACACCTACAGTATCCTTTTATATTTTACAAGACCATTTCTATCTCTTCAAATTCTATATAGCTTTGTTGCAATAAAGTCTATGGGAATCTCTAAATTTCCAGTAATACATATTACAAGTAATCTAGAAACACAAGTATTATTTAAAGGCCAAAAGTCTAGAAAAACCATATTACACATATTTTCTTTCTATTACACATAAATATTCTTACCTTTAATTCCATAACAAATAAATGATACTCAACAGTGATGGCAAGGTAAACTATGTCCAAAGGATTACAGAACTAAAATCCATTCATCTATAAGGAATTCTTGTGTTTTTTTATCTGACAGTCACCAAAATGCAACATTTAATCATATAAAGTTAAATTAAAATGGTCCCATGAATAAAGAAACACAAAACTTGAAGTCAAAGAATTATAAATTAAAAAAAAAAGAATTATAAATTAGAATAATTAATGCTCATGATTTCAAAAAAACATTTTTTAAGATGTGAAAAAACAACTTTGCTCAAGTTTACAGCTGTACGCTTCAGCTGTCTAGCTACTTGACTTTAAACTTTTAAATATCATTTATATAGAAATGGACTCAAAGGTGGACCATCCAATCCTTTGTCCCTATGGAGACTTTAAAGAATATTTGGCAAAAAGAAAACGGTACTTAGGAACAGACCTAATAAGGCCACTCATTTTCAAGAAGTTAGATCATAATTAAGCATGAAGGTTAGCTACATTTAAATATATAGTAGTTGCCTTACAAATTTAAATAAAATTTCCCATTCACAATTTCTAACACATCAATGTTGAGAAGGTATGACCCCACTCTGCTAAACTAGTGTTGAGTTTAGGTAATGAAGTAAAGATAACCATATATCTGGGACTAACATATATCTATAACCACAGGTAGCAAACTTTTAAAATGGCTTCCCACATTATATAGGATAAAATGTAAGAATATTAGTTTAAAGACCTTCCATAATCTGGACCCCCTATTTATTCCCATCTCCTTCCAGTCCCAGTATAGTCTCTGCACCAACTAGGTTATTTCCAAAGTCTATCACTTACATCTGTAATCGCCAAATGAGTAACCTTCCTACTCCATTCTTGCTAAATCATTCCTATTCACTCTTTACTACCTGTCTCCTCTGAACTCTTCCCCAATCCCACTAGCCCACAATGACATCTCCTTCTTCTGAACTTTTCCAACCACTTAATATGCAAGTCAACATTTGATAATTCTCATATACATTTTGACTTTTCTGTGTATAATCACCTTTTTTCTTAGGCATGATGTAACAGTGAAAGGGAGGGGTGCTAAGGAAGGGAGTGACAGGAAAATATCAATCAGAGTTAAGATTTCCAAAGGTCTAGACCCTGCTCTGAGACTATGTTTGAAGTTCTTGGATAAAGTCATTTAAACCTTTGTATAAATGCGGGCTAGGTATTTGGTATTCAATCTAAAGTCTTTAATGACAAATACTCTTTTTGAGAATTATTTATATCTTTCACAGTAGCTTAGGATGTTGTATTACATGGCAAGTACAAAAAAATTATAAATTTTTGGTTGATGTGATCTGAGGAGTGAAGGCAAATACCACACTTGGCCAAAGCCAGGGCTCCCAAGCTGGGAGATGAAGACTGGCAACAAATGATAGAGGAGACAGTTGAAGAGGAAATCTGGGAGAGTCTATAAATAAAAAAATTATTAAAGTTGAAAGAAAGTTTTGGAAAATTACACCAAGAGCTTACAAAGATTTCTGTGGACTTTCACAAATAATCTTCATGGTATTAGTGTTCTAGAATTCAATTAAACAAATACTTGAAGTCTAGGTAAACAGCATTATTTCAGGCATTTCATTCCAATATATTTTAGCTCTACAAACACTCACACAAAAAACATCATACTTACTGAGATCTCTGCATTTAATAGTACTATATTCAAAAGAGATACAAAGATAGTCACATGCTTCTCTCAGTTCAGGAATAGATATGCCATCAGGACAACGGATTATTCCTGTTTTATAGTAATCCTGAAAAAAAAAAGTAAAGAATGCATAAAACATCTGGTGCACGAGGTAGGCAAAACTTATTATTAAGGTTGGGCTGGTAGAATTTTCAAAAATCTTGGTACTCTGAGGAACTGTGGAATTTTAAAGTTAGGTGGGACCTCCATTCACCTAACCACTTTTTCATTTTACCAACAGGAAAAATTTATGTCCAAATGGGTTCACTGACTCACCCAGGTATTATAAAATTATTTAACAGCAGAGGTAAGATTAGCACCCAGGTCTCCTCATTACTTATGCATCTCTTCTCTCTACTATATCATGCTAATGCATATGTATTCTCCCCCTTACAAGTTATTTGTCTACATAACTACCATGAATTTCTTTAAAATTTTTTAAGGAAGTTAAATGATATATTTTAAGTTACCTTAAATATTACCTAGAGAATTGAGCAAAATTTAAGGTTTTTAGTAAAGGACTTCAAAATCATATCCAAGTATTCAAATATATGCAAACAGAACACACAATTAGATATTCTTCTTCCAAATACTGTTCTTTGGTGTTTCCCACATTATTACAAACAATAATAGTAATTATTTCCAAAATCTACTTAAAATGCTGTTAGGGGCTGGCCCAGAGCTACAGATAAGTTACTCCATAGCTGAGTCATGGAGTAACTTATCAACTCCATTGGGGGTCAAATGGAAGTATGGGCAGCTGAAAAGGCACTTCCCCAAAAATTAAGATCTGCCTCAAGCTTCTTGAGGTTCAGAGCCACAGCAACATTATTTCTGAAGTTGTTACATGAATGGAAGCAAGACATCTTCTGGTACTTTTCAAAGTACTTGTTAGTACTGATCACTATCAACTACTTTTCCTGTCTTGTGCCTCAGGATCCTCCCTCTCCTCTTCCCACAAAACTATTTAAGGAAACCGTATTTTCAGACTGTGGCATAAACTATCACACACTATAAATCAAACCTTTATCACTGATTTAAAATTATAAGTAGGGACTTGTAGTACTAATTCAAATATTCCTCAAAATAAAAAGTTAAAAAAATTTTTTTAAGTTTTAAAACAAAGATGGTAAAAAATACATTTTAGAGATGACTTTTAAATGTCCGTAAGTGTCCATTGTTAGTTATATGCAATAAAATATTAGAATTCCAGTAGCCACATTTATTCTCTGGTAGTAAAAAATTATCAACTTACTGTATTTAATAGAATTAAGGAGGGTGGAGTAATGTGACTATAGAAATGTTACCACTAAACCCTTGAAAGAATTGCCTGTGCAGACTTAAGAGATGAATTATCCCCTATCTTATCTTTATGAAGGTTATAAAATTCATTTATTTATAGCATATTATATTTACACACCAAAAAAAGATAAATTGTATTTTTTTAAAAATGCCCTGGATACTTCCATAGAGATATCCAAATAGAATTCTGCTTCCAATCCAAGTACCTAACAAGAAGGGGTCAATTGATTCAATCAATACAAATAAGAAAGAGCACTCACCAGAATAGCTCGAAACACAGTAGAGCCAATCCCCTCTGCCACCTCATACTCTCCCTTCTCATTGGGACGTGTAAAGTTATGTTCTCTGCCAGATCCAAACATCCTATGGTAGCAAATAATTGAGAAATATATCACTAAGATATTCCTTCAAAAGGGAAAACTGTTTTCATGTACAAAAGTAAAAAGGAATTATAATTTAAGCATTAAATTATGTCATTAAATTAGTTCAAGAATGTTTATCAGGGCTTCCCTGGTGGCACAGTGGTTGAGAATCTGCCTGCTAATGCAGGGGACACAGGTTCGAGCCCTGGTCTGGGAAGATCCCACATGCCACGGAGCAACTGGGCCCGTGAGCCACAACTACTGAGCCTGCGCGTCTGGAGCCTGTGCTCTGCAACGAGAGGCCGCGATAGTGAGAGGCCCGCACACCGCGATGAAGAGTGGCCCCTGCTCGCCGCAACTAGAGAAAGCCCTCGCACAGAAACGAAGACCCAACACAGCCATAAATAAATAAATAAATAAATAAATAAAAATTGTATAACTTAAAAAAAAAAAAAAAAAAAAGACCCAACACAGCCAAAAAATAAATAAATAATTAATTTTAAAAATTAAAAAAAAAAATAAAAAATAATCAGGTACTTATTTAAAAAAAAAAGAAAGGAAGGAAGCAGGGAGGGAGGGAGGGGGAGGAGGGGGGAGGGGAAGGAGGGGAGGGAGGGGAGGGAGGGAAAACTATGTTATCTGTGCCTTTTCCTTAAAACTACTGTCTTCAACGCAAAGTTATTCTATAAAGAAGCACATATAGTAATCTAAATTAGAAAAAAGTAAAATAAGGGTATGCAAATTAGGTTACTTTTCACAATCTTAACTATAAATGTAACAAATTTTGCACAAAATTCTTATACTTGCATTCCAGAACTGAAAAACAAGCAATCAAATGCTGGGGTAGGGAGGAATGACCCAGTTAAGAAGAGAATGAAAATTCTAAATAAATAAGTAACAAGCTCTTAATATTAACTTTTACAAAAAGAAAATACAAATGAATTTCTATTTTTTCAAGTCAGGTTGTTGGTCCTTTAACAGTAACTATTTAGAAAAGAGGTAATTTGCAAAATAGGTCCTTCAAAATGAAAAGCTGAATGCATAATGCATAACTCCCAAGAAAATTTTAAAATTGTGATTAAAGGAATTTGAACCTCTGAATTCAATGATGCCACCATTCCTAAAGTAAATATGGCTGATCTAAGTTTTCTATTCAACAATTTCCCAATTTAAATAGTTCCCTCTTTTGTTGTAACACAGAAACCTATAAAAAACCAAGCTTTTGGGCTTCCCTGGTGGCGCAGTGGTTAAGAATCCACCTGCCAAGGCAGGGGACATGGGTTCGAGCCCTGGGCCAGGAAGATCCCACATGGCACGGAGCAACAAAGCCCATGCGCCACAACTACTGAGCCCACGCACCACAACTAATGAAGCCCGGGCGCCTAGAGTCCGTGCTCCACAACAAGAGAAGCCACCGCATGAGAAGCCCGCACACCACAACAAAGAGTAGCCCCTGCTCGCCGCAACCAGAGGAAAGCCTGCGTGCAGCAATAAAGACCCAATGCAGCCAAAATTAAAATAAATTTTAAAAAATTTAAAAAAAAAAAAAAAAAAAAGCTTTTTTATTTCAAAGTTTCCAAAAGAATGCCAACTGTTTTTTACAGTTCCCATGAATATTAATTTTCATCCTCAAAGATATGCTTTCGTCAACTGACATGAAAAGAAGCCTTCACTGATTTGGGAAAAAAAGAAGAAGAAGAGAGTCTTTCAGGAATCAAATGTCATGCAATTTTCTCAAAATACTTGAAATTTTTACAGAAGGGGAAAGCTATACTTTTCAGATCAATATGGATCACAAACACAAAAAAAATCTTTTGCATTTGTTTTGTTTTAAGAAAAATGTAGCCTATCAGCTGAAGAAAAATTTCAAATATCTACTTCTACCTTTTAACTGTGTTCCTTTACAGTTTAGGTAAAAATATAAAGTATTATCAGTGTTGAGTCATACTCCTAAGAGCTCCCATCAACAATCTTCCCTATGCTTCTAATAATACATAAAAGCCTATAGAGTTCAAGTATTTTTTTTTTCGTACAGATGTAAAGTCTAGTGCCAATGTTAAAAGGAAATATTTGTCTACTCAAAATGTAAACAGTGTCACATGCTGGCATTTATTCGGTATTCAGAAGTACTTACAAATCTCACACACACACTCACACACACACACACACACACACACACACACACAGAGGTATGCCAAATAGTTACATATGCAAGAGGTATGCCAAATAGTTACATATGCAACCTAGCAAAAAACACAAGTTTGTTTTTTTTTTACCTCATGTAAACTTTCATTTATGTGTCTCCTTCGTTTTATATTAGAATGAATAGAAAAAAGGCACTAATTTTACAACTAAAAGGTGTCTGATCCGAGTTTTGAACACTTTGAAAAATCAAGTCTATATTCTTAGACAGAAGTTCCCATAACTAGTCCATATTGTCTATATCAGTTCTAGATTGTGGTTCCCATAACTACAAACTTTATATTAATCTATTACTCCAGACTAGTACAGATTAAGAGACAATTATCTCTCCTTCATTCTACTAACTACTTGTTAATATTATTTCTTTTTTAAGTATCTACATCAAATTGGTAACTCATGCTAACTTTTCAGCTAACGAAATGCTGATACCTGCTGTATTTGGAGGTTGAATTTGGGAGCCCCAAGTAAAGGAAGCATTATCACTGTTAAATTCACCTTGTTAAATACAATCTATGCTTTCAACCTGTAGAGATCTTTTAGTGTCCTGTCTTCATTTAACTAATATATTTGCTATTTCTACTGGTATAGCAAAGATTATTTGAAATAAAAACAAGTTCAAGATCTGGCTCTACCACTTTCTAGCCGGATTAACTGCAGCAAATTATTTAACCTCCAAAGCTCAGCAGGAACACTGTATTCCACCAGAGAATTACTGTAAAACTTTAAATGAAAAAAAAAAAAAACAAAGCAATGTTAAAGTGCTTTATAATTAACAATACAAAGAACAGCAATACAAACCTGCCCAACATTGTATTTGGCTGTGCAGTAAAAATGGATGGGTCTACAACAAATCTAGTGTTATCCACTATTAGTGTCACTCGTTCTGACGTTCTTACATTCCGAGCTCCTTCTTTTGCATTTTCATACACAAACACCATTTCCCCAGATGTCTTACAGCTGCCATCTGAACTCGACTGACTACTGTTTCTGCTGCTGTTCCCAGCACTGCTACTGGAACCACTTGGAGATGCTTTTTGAGGACGAGGACTGCTTGGACGAGAGGAGCTGTGATCTTTTTCACGTTCTGAAATATAGATGTTAAACAAAGTTATGCAAATTTTCTTTTTAAAAATTCGAGATTTATATATATCTTTTAAAAACTGTGATTTAGAAAAGCTGTTTTATATCACAGCATTTCTGCTTTTTTGATTTCAAATAACATTTTCACAGATCATATATGTTCATTTATTTTCTAGGAATGAAACCTAAAACATCAAATTGTTTTCTAAAAAAATTAATTTTGTAGACTTTTTAAAAAAGATGTATAGCTGACTAATGCTGACCCAGACTAAGATCAAAATTAAGGTAAATTTTATATTATTGCTCTACTTAAAAATATATAGAAACCCAAGGAGAGGAATATTCTCACAAGTCACATAAATAAGCACTGAAAGTTAGTGAAAGATTAATAACAATTTTAACTCTCCTAAACACTGAAAGTATTAACACTATTCTGAAAACACAAAGTACAAACTCTGGACTCTTACTATGTTAATAAGGAAATCCCCAAACCAGCAATTTGTCTCACAAAAGGAAGGTCCCAAAGGAAGAAAAAAAATTTCACTGCAATCATTAAGAAGTATATTTATGTTTTCAAATGACTTTTAATGTCTTAGCAAATTAATTGGTTTTAATAGCTTATGATATACTGCTTTGTTCTCATTCTCATTTTTGAATAAAAAGCACTACTACAAGTTTTATAGGATCATATTATTAGCTATAATTTTAATAGGAAACATTGTTAAAATTCAGAAAATTTTCTTTAGTTGTTCCAATAGTCTACAAAGGGGACATTAAAACTAAGATTTTGTGATGTTTCGGGCTTCCCTGGTGGCACAGTGGTTGGGAATCTGCCTGCCAATGCAGGGGACACGGGTTCAAGCCCTGGTCTGGGAAGATCCCACATGCCGCGGAGCAGCTGGGCCCGTGAGCCACAATTACTGAGCCTGCGTGTCTGGAGCCTGTGCTCCGCAACAAGAGAGGCCGCGATGGTGAGAGGCCCGCGCATCGCGATGAAGAGTGGCCCCCGCTTGCCACAACTGGAGAAAGCCCTCGCACAGAAACGAAGACCCAACACAGCCATAAATAAATAAATAAAAGAAACCTTACTTTAAAAAAAAAAAAGATTTTGTGATGTTTCATTTAGAGGTTAGATTACTAAACTTTAAAGGTGACCTAAAAATGTACCTCCATCTCACCAGTTTCATCAGCTTTTGCCAAATTCCTCCATGACTCAAGCGACTTAGAACACTCTGTGCAGCTTTACTGGTTATATACTTAGGTCTGCTGTATCTCCAGAGATACCCTGACACCCCCTTTTATTGCCTATTTCCACAATGCTGGTAGCATCCCAAAAGTAAAATTTGCTAAAGTAATAAAATAATTTATCTCCTATTCTCTTTCCAGATACTAAACTTTGCATATAACAAACTGTCAACTCTTATTTATACTTTTGTTGGTTTTTAGCTTATCAGTATTAGTCTGACTTTTAAGACCTACTTAGATACTGAAAACGTCTCCACATAATCAGACCCTAATATAAATGATTTTGGTTTATACGAGGTAATCAGAAACTACCTCAAATAGCAAGTCGAAGTATTTAATTTGCCACTTCTGAGTGGAAAATAAAAATCAGCAAGCTCACATTGTTTATGTACCTCTACTTCAGACTACTGTTTTACAGTCACACAGTGTATTTACCTGGGGTAATAGCATTCATTTATAGTAATAAGTAGGAAGGAAGAAAAAGACCTGAGCTCAAGAAAAGAAAAAAAAAACCACTTCACACCTTCCTTTTCCTCTTCTATTTTTTTTATTAAATTTAAAATATTGTCAAAAATCAAGATGAATTACCTTATGATGTTTACTCTTTCACTTCCTAATTTTTTAATATGATTAACAAGGATTCTTATCAATAATTCACTACAAACTATTTTAAAATAAACCACTGCTATATATCTCACAAGATAAAAATCACCTGAAAAAAATTTTAAATCTACATATTACAGTTTTAAAGGCTGTTCAAATTATTTCTAAGACTGTCCCAGACTCTTAAAAGAAATTCACTTTTAAGTTTCATTTAATAAGTTGTTTTTTCACAGCAAGAACCAAGCTAAGCTAAAACAGAAGCAATGAACAGAAGTAAGAAGTTAATTTTACTCTTAAGTATTAGGCACAAATCATTGTTATTACTACATTAAAAAGGTAAATGCATTGGGAATTCCCTGGCGGTGCAGTGATTAGGACTCAACACTTTCAATGCCAGGATCAAACGGGAAACTAAGATGCCGCAAGCCTCGAGGCCAAAAAAAAAAAAGGTAAATGCATGCTTTTAAAAACCACTGGGAAGCTTAGCTGATCTTACATACCAACATGGTGTTGTCGTGTTGGAGAAGTAACATTTCTAATACAAGGAGTGAGCTGAGATTCTGTTCTTTCGTGAGATGAATCTCGTGATCGGTCACTTGACCTTCGTCTATCTCTTGATCTCTCATGTCCCCCACTAGCACCATGTAGACTCATTTTGGTGTGCTCGACAACTCCTTTAGCAACACGTGAGGGAGCACTGATAAATTAGAAAAGAAAATTAACCATAAAAGTAGAACATGAAATCACAAATGCTTTCCCAAAAAAACCCCAATTAACATAAAGCTACTAATATTTTGAAATGCAAGAATCAAATGTTACTTCACAATTCTGAAACCTAATTTACTTTAAACTTGCAGGTTTTAAAAATTCTGGAACACTATGTCTTTAAAGATCACATACTCCAAACTCAGTCTTTTTTTAAGGATGAGAAAGCCAAAGCCCAGAATGGTTAACTGACTCTTGAGTTAGTAACAGAAGAGGTAGTGGTAGGAGTAATAGCAGCAGCAGCAGCAGAGACCACCCAGATCTCTTAAATATTACTCAAGTGTTCTTTTGATTTCTTTGATTGTAAGGGGAAAAGGGAGGCAAAGAGCACCAGCTTCTGGAACTCTGAGGTATGGGCAAAGTAACTGGTCTCCCTGACAAAATAAGTCTACATGCTAACTCCAACTCATTTTGATTTTGATTGAACCCTCTTCAAAAATTTTAAAAAGCATTTTTCTAAAAAGCTAACAGCACTATGTAAAGTTACAGAATTTAATATTTTGAAAACATCCTACATAAATTTGCCCATAAGAAGTGAATAACTGGGAATGATGATTAAAATATTCTAGTTGACAGCATTCATTCACACAATTATTAAGTTATGTATGCTATGTGCACAATGCTGTGCTACATGCCAAGAAAGAAGCAGCTCCCTCAGGGAGCTTATGATTTAAGTGTAGCAGTTATATACACGGACATGCAGAAATGTAAACAATTCAAGAGCTATCCCAAATTTCAAATATAAAATGACTAAATGTCTCTCAAATATATAACTAATAAATGAGTGATAGATAATAAATGCTTTAAGTTCTCACATGAAGAAGACATCACTGTAAATCACTGGTGAATCAGGCACTAACAAATAGATAAGATTTTAAGAATCAGAATACACTGCAAGTAGGAAAACTGATAGGAACAAAAATGAGAGAGCCTGACCTAAGGCAGGTGGAAATTTACCACCTTAGCAAACAAAACACATGCTTCATACTTTAAAAATATTAAAGTGCTTTTTAGAAACAGAAGAAACAGGAATAGAAAGAACTTCATGGCTTTAGAGTAATAAAGACTTAGAATCAATTGTCCTTTAAGACTTAATTGCTCAACATGTTGAATGTTACTTAACATTTTGGAACCTTCATTTCCTCATCTGTAAGCTGTAGATTCTTTTTACTTTCTAAGTTTAATATGAGGATTAAATGAAATATAGTAAGTCAGCTGACCAGCAATGTGCCTGGTACAATAGAATCACCCATTAAATGTTAGTTTATTTAGTTATAACAGGTGAGGATATTAAAGTTCAAAATCACAAGACTTGCTCAGAGTCACAAAGAATTTAGTGGATACGCTATTAACACTGTAACCTAATCCTTTCAATTCATTCCAGTGCCCCCTCCACAATGTTACCCTGCTCTCCTTCACCAAAACCACACTAGTTAAAAACTTAATCTTGATTCAGTTTTAAATCTGAAAATGTTCCAGGATCATCTCCTCTGCTGATTTATTAACTATAACACTTTGTTTTGTTATTTTAGCGGTTTCTTTCATTATGAAAATCGCTGTCATCTCACTATAACAGACTAAAAAGACAAAAGATAAGGCTGACTTTGTAACTACCCGAAGAGTGACTTCTATGGAAATAAAGGCAACCTACCAGCTTGTATCAGTCATTTGTCTCTCATAAACCTACAGACAGAAAAAAACAAACAAACAAAACCCTCTACTCCCACCTTCCTTCTAGTGAAAAAGATCAGAGTAGGATCACATCCCTTGGAACATAATTTTTTTCTTCAAATAGAACAAATCAAAAGATCCTACTTTCAGGTTAAAAACCTTCAGCGTAGGAACAATGGAATTTCTGGCTTGTGGCCTAAAGTAGGAAAAAGAAAGGAATCCACAATAATAGAATAAGGATTATATATTGGAAAAAATAACTCCTTAAATTATTCTAGCTGCTAAGTTTTAAATGTGCTAATAGACACATTTTCTAAATATGAATCTAATTGATAATTTAACAGACAAGGTACAAACACAACTACAACTAAGGCAAATGCAGGATAAATGTTCAACAAGGGCCAAGCAGACTGATTAATTGAAAAAGGATTTCAACTAGACATCTCTATAGCTGAAAGATTAAATGCTGCTAAGCATTCTGCTGAAATATTGGCTTCATTTCTAAACTGTTTAGATGTTAAATAAATGCAAAAGGTGTCATAATACACTCCTGTCCTTTCTTTTCATTCTCAAATGGAACGTACTCTGAATCAGACCTTCAAAATCAGATGTCATGGAAGACTAATTATGTCCTACTCTATTTAGTTAAATAATTTTAGATCAGGAAAGCACTCTAAGGGCAAAAATAATATGTGCAAACAAAAATGAGGACAAGCAAGTTCACAGGGGATAACTCTGCTTCATCTTGCATCTAAGAGAGTTTGGGATACGTGAATTGAGAACAGGTAAGGAGATGAAGAGTGCATCAGCCCCAACATCTGCTTCTAGCCAAGACAGGGAAACAAGGACTGAATTTACCTTCTTGTCTGAAACAACCCAAAAACAAAATATATGAAACAATGACAACACACAATACATTTGGAAAAGAAAGAGAGTGATCCCTGAAAGATGGAAAATAAATAAGATAAGGCCAGCAACTGCCCCAAATTACTACCTTAAGAAGAGTTTCCAGAATAAAACACAGGGAGGCAAAACCCAGGCAAAAGCTGATGGACTCTGAGTTAAGGATAGGGAGCTGAGAGGTTGGGGACAACAGGTGGCTAGAGTTCTAAGGAAAGAGTACCAGAGAGTGGAGAGCAGCACAGAGAGAAAAACCTCAGAGATCTGCAGAGCCTAGTACCAATCAACGCACACGTGAGGAAACTTGACTGGGGAAACAACCGACTCAAAGAATTAGAGGAAACAGTGCCCAGGACTCATATAGAGGCAGGAATAGGGCCTGTTTCCCACAGTCAGGATGGAAAACCTCACAAAAGGGCAATGAAAGGAGAATCTAAAGGGTCTTGGCTCTGAAATGGGAAATAATTAGGCCTAAACTGAGCACTTTTCTAGTCATATCTAACAAATGTTAACAGCAACACCCGAAAGAATCAAATTGTTTCCAAGTAAGTAAACTGAATCCTAAAACAAAGCTCAAGAAAATTTATAGGAAAACAAAAATATCCAGCAACCAAACAAGGTAAATTCACAATGTATGGCATCCAGTTAAAAATTACGAGGTATGCAAAGAGGGAGCAAAACATAACCTATAAGGAAAAAACTCAACTAAAACCAACCCAGAACTGACACATATCTTAGAATTAGAAACAAAGACATTAAAACAGCCATTATAACCATATTCCTCCAAAAAGTTATATACAGATATAGAATATTAAAAAGATGCAAATCAGACTTCCAGAGACAAAAATGATATCTGAGATGAAAAATATACTCAATGGAATTAATGGAAGATTACACATTATAGAAGAAAAGATTCGTGAATTTGAAGACACAGCAGTAGGAAATATACAAAATGAATAAAATATTCATTATAGAAAAATAAATTGAGCATGAGTGAGCTATGGGTCAACTTTAAGTGCCCTAATACAGGTATAAATGGAGTCCATAAAAGAAGAAAGGTGAGGAAGAGAAAAATATTTGAAGAAATGTCTTGAAATGTAATTAAAACTACAAACCCACAGGTGCAACATGCACAACAAATCCCAAACACATTTTAATAAAAAATAAAACCCCAAACCAAAATGATAACCCCTGCCAACCTACACTTGTTACATCCAGTGAAAACATCTTTCAAAAATAAAAGGGAGGGACTTCCCTGGTGGCGTAGTGGTTAAGAATCTGCCTGCCAATGCAGGGGACACAGGTTTGAGCCCTGGTCCGGGAAGATCCCACATGCCACGGAGCAACTAAGCCCGTGCGCCACAACTACTGAGCCTGCGCCCTAGAGCCCACGAGCCACAACTACTGAAGCCCACGTGCCACAATTACTGAAGCCCGCTCGCCTAGAGCCCGTGCTCCACAACAAGAGAAGCCACCGCAATGAGAAGCCCGTGCACCGCAACGAAGAGTAGCCCCCGCTCGCTGCAGCCAGAGAAAGCCTGCGCGCAGCAACGAAGACCCAACACAGCCAAAATTAAATAAATAAAATAAACAAATTTATTAAAAATAAAAAAATAAATAAAAGGGAAATGCATTCTCAGATGCACAAAAAAAAGATGAATGTATTCATCATGAGCAAACTTGCACTATAAGAAAATTTAAAGGACACCCTTTAGGCGGAAGAAAACAATAACACCAGTTGAAAATACAAATCTACACAAAGGAATTAAGAATACTGGAAATAGCACAAAGTTTGGAAGGAGAGAAACGGAAGTACATTATTATAAGGCTCTTATATGACACATGAAATGATTTAATATCACTTGAAGGTAAACTGTGATAAACTAAAGATGTATATTATAAGCTCTAAAGCAACCACTAAAGTACAGAAACAAAGAATTATAGCTAATAAGCCAACATAGGGGATAAAATGAAATCATAAAAAAGATACAATTAATCCAAAAGAGGGCCAAAAGAAAGGGGAAGAGGATAGGGAAACAAGAACAAATGGGACAAACAGAAAATAAATAGCAAGATGATAGACTTAACCTTAAACATATCTATAATCACATTAAATGTACATGGTCTAAGGCATGAAAGGTAGAGATTATCCCACTGGATATAAAAACCAGACCCAACTATATGCTGCCTACAAGAAGCACACTTTAAATATAAAGGTACAGGGCTTCCCTGGTGGCGCAGTGGTTAAGAATCCACCTGCCAATGCAGGGGACACGGGTTCGAGCCCTGGTCCGGGAAGATCCCACACGCCGCGGAGCAACTAAGCCCGTGTGCCACAACTACTGAGACTGCGCTCCAGAGCCCACGAGCCACAACTCCTGAAGCCTGGGCGCCTAGAGCCCATGCTCTGCAACAAGAGAAGCCACCGCAATGAGAAGCCCACGCACCGCAACGAAGAGTAGCCCCGACTCACCACAACTAGAGAAAGCCCGCGCACAGCAACAAAGACCTAACGCAGCCAAAAATAAATAAAATAAATAATAATAAAAACTATAAAGGTACAAAAAGGTTCAATATAAAAGGATAAGGAAAGACAAACTATGCTAACACTAGTCAAAAGAAAGCGAGAGTGGTTATATTAATAGCAGACAAAGTATACCTCAATGCAAAGAATATTACCAAGCATTTCATAAAAATAAAGGGGTAAATTCATTATGAGCACTTAACAATCCCCGAAGTTCTGCCTCATAACAGAGCTTCAAAATACATGAAGCAAAAACTGATCAAATTACAAGGAGAACTCCACAATTATTGTCAGAGATTTCAACATCCCTCTCGTAATAGTTAATAGAACAAGCAGACAGAAAATCAGTAAAGATGAATAAGATTTGAACAACACTATCAACTGGCTTAACCTAACTGACATTTATGGAACATTGCACCCAACAAGAGAAGAAAACTCATTCTTTTGGTATGCACACAGAACATTTATCAGGACAGACCATATTCTGTGCAATAAAACAAGTCTCAATACATTTCAAAGAATTCAATCATACAAAGTATGTTCTCTGGTTACAATGAAATTAAATTAAAATTCAATAACAGAATGATACCTGGAAAATTCCCAAATATTGGAAATTAGATAACATCTTTTTAAATAACCCAGAAAGCAAAAAAGAAATCAGAAAGGAAAAGAGAAAATTCTGAAGTGAAGCAAGTCCAGTGTATCAAAATTTGTGGAATGGCATGATATTACAGCAGTAGTTAAGAAGCAAATTATAGCTTTAAATGCCTATGATAGAAAAGAAGAAAGGTCAAAGAAAAAATCACCTCAGTTTCTGCCTTAAGAAACTAGACAAAGAGCAAATTAAACCTAAAGAAACTATAAAAAATTAATAAACATCAGAGTGGAAATCAAAATAATAGAAAACAGAAAAAGAATAGGGAAAATCAATGAAAACAAAAGCTAGTTCTTTGAAAACATCATTAAAATTGATAAAATCTCCAGGCAAACTGGGGAAAAAATTGAGAAGATACAAATTACCAATATCAGACATGAAAGAGTAGACATCACTACAAAGTTTGCATGTGTTAAAACAGGGATAAAATATTATAAACAACTTTATGCAAATAAATTCATCAATTCAGAAGAAATGGACAAATTCTTAGAAAGGTATAACCTTCCAAGACTGAACCAGGAAGAAACAGAAAATATCAACAGACCAATCACAAGGAAAGAAATTGACACTGTGATTAAAAATCTTCCAACAAACAAAAGTGCAGGACCAGATGGCTTCACAGGTGAATTCTATCTAGAAGAGCTAACACCCATCCTTCTCAAACTCTTCCAAAAAATTGCAGAGGAAGGAACACTCCCAAACTCATTCTATGAGGCCACCGTCACCCTGATACCAAAACCAGACAAAGATACTACAAAAAAAGAAAATTACAGACCAATATCACTGATGAATATAGATGCAAAAGTTCTCAACAAAATACTAGCAAACAGAATGCAACAACACATTAAAAGGGTCATACACCATGATCAAGTGGGATTTATCCCAGGGATGCAAGGATTCTTCAATATACACAAATCAATCAATGTGATACACCATATTAACAAATGGAAGAATAAAAACCATATGATCATCTCAATAGATGCAGAAAAAGCTTTTGACAAAATTCAACACCCATTTATGATAAAAACTCTAGAAAGTGGGCAAAGAGGGAACCTACCTCAACATAATAAAGGCCATATATGACAAACCCACAGCAAACATTGTTCTCAATGGTGAAAAACTGAAAGCATTTTGTCTAAGATCAGGAACAAGACAAGGATGTCCACTCTCACCACTATTATTCAACATAGTTTTGGAAGTCCTAGCCACGGCAATCAGAGAAGAAAAAGAAATAAAAGGAATACAAATTGGAAAAGAAGAAGTAAAACTGTCACTGTTTGCAGATGACATGATACTATACATACAGAATCCTAAAGATGCCACCAGAAAACTACTGGAGCTAATCTATGAATTTGGTAAAGTTGCAGGATACAAAGTTAATGCACAGAAATCTCTTGCATTCCTATACACTAATGATGAAAAATCTGACAGAGAAATTAAGGAAAAACTCCCATTTACCATTGCAACAAAAAGAATAAAACATCTAGGAATAAACCTACCTAGGGAGACAAAAGACCTGTACGCAGAAAACTAAAAGACACTGATGAAAAAAATTAAAGATGATACCAACAGATGGCGACATATACCATGTTCTTGGATTGGAAGAATCAATTTTGTGAAAATGACTATACTACCCAAAGCAATCTACAGATTCAATGCAATCCCTATCAAATTACCAATGGCATTTTTTACAGAACTAGAACAAAAAATCTTAAAATTAGTATGGAGACACAAAAGACCCCGAATAGCCAAAGCAGTCTTGAGGGGAAAAAACGGAGCTTGAGGAATCAGGCTCCCTGACTTCAGACTATACCACAAAGCTACAGTAATCAAGACACTATAGTACTGGCACAAAAACAGAAATATAGATCAATGGAACAGGACAGAAAGCCCAGAGATAAAACCAAGCACCTATGGTCAACTCATCTATGACAAAGGAGGCAAGGATACACAATGGAGAAAAGACAGTCTCTTCAATAAGTGGTGCTGGGAAAACTGGACAGCTACATGTAAAAGAATGAAATTAGAACACTCCTTAACACCATACACAAAAATAAACTCAAAATGGATTAGAGACCTAAATTTAAGACTGGACACTATAAAACTCTTAGAGGAAAACATAGGAAGAACACTCTTGGACATAAATCACAGCAAGATCTTTTTTGATCCACCTCCTAGAGTAATGGAAATAAAAACAAAAATAAACAAATGGGACCTAATGAAACTTCAAAGCTTTTGCACAGCAAAGGAAGCCATAAACAAGACAAAAAGACAACCCTCACAATGGGAGAAAATATTTGCAAATGAATCAATGGACAAAATATATAAACAGCTCATGAAGCTCACTATTAAAAAAACAAACAACCCAATCCAAAAATGGGCAGAAGACCTAAATAGACATTTCTCCAAAGAAGACATACAGATGGCCAAGAAGCACATGAAAAGCTGCTCAACATCACTAATTATTAGAGAAATGCAAATCAAAACTACAATGAGGTACCACCTCACACCAGTTAGAATGGGCATCATCAGAAAATCTACAAACAACAAATGCTGGAGAGGGTGTGGAAAAAAGGGAACCCTCTTGCACTGTTGGTGGGAATGTAAACTGATACAGCCACTATGGAGAAGAGTATGGAGGTTCCTTAAAAAGCTATAAACAAAATTACCATATGATCCAGCATTCCCACTACTGGGCATATACCCAGAGAAAACCATAATTCAAAAAGACACATGCACCCCAATGTTCACTGCAGCACTATTTACAATAGTCAGGTCATGGAAGCAACCTAAATGCCCATCGACAGACGAATGGATAAAGAAGATGTGGTACATATATACAATGGAATATTACTCAGCCATAAAAAGGAACAAAATTGGGTCCTTTGTAGAGACGTGGATGGATCTAGAGACTGTTATACAGAGTGAAGCAAGTCAGAAAGACAAAAACAAATATCATATATTAATGCGTATATGTGGAATCTAGAAAAATGGTACAGATGAACTGGTTTGCAGGGCAGAAACAGAGACACAGATGTAGAGAACAAACGTATGGACACCAAGGGGGGAAAGTGGCAGGGGTGCGGTGGTGGTGGTGGTGTGATGAATTGGGAGATTGGGATTGACATATATACACTAATATGTATAAAATGGATAACTGGGGCTTCCCTGGTGGCGCAGTGGTTGAAAATCTGCCTGCCAATGCAGGGGACACGGGTTTGAGCCCTGGTCTGGGAAGATTCCACATGCCGCGGAGCAACTGGGCCCGTGAGCCACGATTACTAAGCTTGTGCGTCTGGAGCCTGTGCTCCGCAACAAGAGAAGCCGTGATAGTGAGAGGCCCGTGCACCGCGATGAAGAGTGGCCCCCGCTTGCCACAACTAGAGAAAGCCCTCACACAGAAACGAAGACCCAACACAGCCATAAATAATAAATAAATAAAATTTTTAAAAAATGGATAAGAGCCTGCTGTATTAAAAAAAAATAAAATTCTACCAAAAAAAATCATGCTTTGAAGCATAAAGTATTGATAAATCAATAGGCAATAAGTCTCTCCAAAAGTTTTTAAATCTTACTAAAATAGTCACTCTCAGAAGCAAGTATCTATTTATATCAAACTTTAGAATATTAATTCTGCATGAATTTCCACATGTGATTTTGCCACCTAATTTGTTTAAAAATTCTAAATACATGAACAGCTTCCAAAGGTAGACAGGTTCCTAAGAATTAAAGAGAAATTTTAGTGTCTCTATCATTTTGTTCAGTGAAACTACGGACTCCTATGGGGGTTGGGAGTAATAAAACTAAAGTAATATATATAGAATTTTAAAAATCCAACAATTATTGCAAAGTTTATAACAAAAACCATGCCACTCTCTGAAAGGATAAACTGTGGTACATACATACAGTGGAATAGTACTCAGAAATTAAAAAACAACAAACTACTGACACGTTCAACAATGTGATAGATCCCAAAGGCATTATGCTGAATGAAAAAACTTAAACCCCAAAGTTTACATCCTATCTGACTTCATCTATATATCATTCTCAAAATGGCAAAATTACAGTGATGGAGAACAAATCAGGGGTTGTCAGAGGTTAGGGATGGGGAATGGGTATACTCTAAAGGGGTAGCATGCAGGAGTTTCTCTGTGGTGATGCAAAAGTTCTGTATCCTGATTGTGGTGGTAGTTATGCAAATCTATATGTGATAAACTATCACAGAATATATACCAGAAAAAGCACATATAAAAACTGATGTCTATAGTCAGTTATAGTACTGTATCAATGTCATTTTCCTAGTTTGATGCACTTATGTGAGATGTTATCATTGAGGGAAGCTGGGTGAAGAGTACCCAGGAACTCACTGTACAATTTTTTTTTAATTTCTTGTAAATCAAAAACTATTTCACAATAAGTTTAATAAACGTAACCAAAAAAGGCAATAAACTATGTAGAGACAGGAAAAAAAAAGCAAAACTGTAATCAATACACTCAGTCCTATTTAAAAATGTATCCATAAAACAAGGATGGGAACTTTTTTTTTTTTTTAATTAGAGAATGAAAAAGAGTTCTTAGAAATTCAAACACAAGAGCAGGAATTTTAAAAGGTTACTAGAAGGGTTGAAAGAAAAAACTGGGAATAAAAGAAAAAGAAATGAAAAATGAGACTGAAAGGACGAGAAAATTAGAGGAAGGAGGTCACCATTCAAGTATACACTGATATGTTCCAGAGAGGAGTAAGTTATCAAAGAAATAATACATGAAAAATTTCCAGAAATAAATGATATTTACAAGCACTGCTGCTAACAGAAAATTGTTGTAACAAATACATAAAACTAAAATATCTACAAAGTAAGTAGTACTCACTTATATATGGCACCCTTGTGTAGTATACACAGGGTACAACCTTATATCACTTTCCTGCTTTGAGGAATTATTTATCTTTAAACACTTCCAGCAACTAACATCATAACCTGGTACATCTTATTAATGTTTGTTGAATTTGGCTGAAGTTTCAGGATATAGATAACATCTAAGCATTTCCTGTGACAACTTTATTCCTTGTCAAATACTTCCATGTGTGTGTTTGTGTGTCTGTAGAGATATAGACATGAATGAAGCTTTACAGTTTACGAGGTGTTTTAAACACTTAATCAAGCTTCTAAAAACACATTTTTTTTTAAGGCTAGCGGCCTGGTGATGGGGGCTATTTAGTGTGTCTTTTTTTTTCTTTTCTTTTTAAAAAAATTATTTATTTATTTTGTATGCGCCAGGTCTTAGTTGTGGCACACAGGCTTCTTAGTTGCTGCATGCATGCGGGATCTAGTTCCCCGACCAGGTATCGAACCCGGGCCCCCTGCCTTGCAAGCTCAGAGTCTTACCCACCAGACCACCAGCGAAGTCCCCAAAACGCATCTTTCCTTAAGGACAAGGTAAGCATCTTTGTAAATTTCAGATTAGATGTTCCCATCCATTTTTTAAATGAGTCTGTCCTTATTAAAGAAGCAATATTACTTTGGGGAAAAATAAGCCATTTCTATTACTATAGTCTATATTATGTTTTAGATTTTTTAACTAAACCTTTTAAATGATTTTATATTAATATATTTTAAGCAATTAATTTACATTAATAGGGATTTTTACAAGTATTTTTAATGTGTTAGGTCAAGAGTTGGCAAACAAAGCCAAATTCAACCCATTACCTCATTTTGTAAATAAAGTTTTATTAGAACACCACACCCATCATTTACATGTTGCTTATGGCTGCTTTCACTCCATAATGGCAAAATTGAGAAGTTGTGACAAACTATGTAGCCCATACGGCCAAAAATATTTACTATCCAGTCTTTTATAGAAAATGTTTGCTGATCCTCATGTTAAGTGTCAGTAACTGTGATGATAAAAGAAATGCAATTAAACTTTTAAATCTATTTTCAACATATTTAATGCAAATTTCTCTCCCTTCTTTTCCCTTTTGGTCAATCTGCCTTTTCTATAAGCTTTTTGTTCTTAATTTATGATCAGTTTCCCAAGAAACAAAGGCTAATCACTGAAAGGGCAGTTCTCAACTGAGGAATGGGCTACTCAAAGGTCATCTGTAAGTATGTTGATGCATATTTTCCATAGAAATATTTTAAATGATACTTAAGTCCCAGATTTCCCCCCAAAAAGACAAGAAGTATAGCTCAAGAATAGTTTTAATACTAGTCTTTCTCTTCTTCCTAAAACCCCATTGTCAGATATGTCAGCAACTCTAGTGAGGCAGAAGCAGTAGCAGCAGCAAGGGAGTTTGATATACTGTTGTATGACCACTTAGAGCATCTTTTCTTTGAAGTCAAATGAAGACCTAGATACTAAAAATTCTGACAGAAAAGGAACCCTTAATGGCCAAACTTTTAACATTTTACTATCAAGGTAAAGGTTTTCCTAACTGACAAAAATTACTTTCATGCAGATAGCAAAGGAGCTGGAGGTTTCTTCTGTGTTTTTAAAACATCCATTACCTTGTTTCTCAACTTTGAACTTTTTTAATAAAGGAAGATGTTGCTAGGAAAGAACCTCTCCAAACTGAGGAGTCTCTGAATAGGAGTTATAATATCTAAATGTTATATTGCTAACTTTTTTACTTCTAAAAAATACTGTGGTTTTAATTCGTCAATAAGTATTAGGTGCTTGCAACACACAATGACAACTATACCCTATAATAACTAAAAGTATTCCTATCCTCTTCTCTAGCAATGTTTTTAGTTTTATCATGCAGTCACTCTACCAAATAGTCACTGAACACCTATTATATGCTACTTATTATTCTAGCCCTGGTGGATATAACCGAGAAAGTCTCTGCCCTTAAAATTAATACATCCTAGTGTAGAAAAACATAGAACATATATAAATAAATATATTAAATATCATATGCTGATAAGTGATATGTGGAAAAATAAAACAAGGTAAAGAGGACAGAGTCATCATTTTGACATTCCTGGCCCCCACCCATTAGCCTCCACCCACTAAATGCTAGTAGTACTCCTTCCTCTAGTTGTAACAGCCAAAAATGTCCTCAGCCATTGCTAAATGCTCAATGAGGGGTAAAATCACCTCTCTGGTTGAGAACCACTGTCTTAAGTCTATCTGCTACAACAACAATAACAATGCTAACATTTGAGCATTTAGTATATGCCAGGCACAATACTGAGCACTTTACACATATTTTCATTAAATACTCAAAACCATCCCCATTTTACAGTTGAGAAAATGAAAGCTTAGAGGCTAAACAACTTGCCTAAAGGTGGCAGGTCTGAGATGTGACCAAAGGAATACAATTTTGGAGCTCATGCTTTTAACCTTAAACAAGTCTGACTCAAACTTGAGTCTAGTTTCTTTTCCAAATGATAATTCTTCACATATTTGAAGACAGCTCTTATTGTGAGATTCCTTAACATCTACCAGAGACGTCCCCAAGACCTCTAAATTTTTAGTTACCTAAGCTGACAAGACTTCCAATTTCTTCACATCCTTCCTTCTGAATATACAAAGAAGTAAAGACAATACTTTGGTGTACTGAAGTGACTCTAACCTTCCTTTCCATTCATTAAGATGGTTTCTAAGGGGGGGGGGAGGGTGGTAGGGGAGAAGATGGGATGATGGCAGCCATACTGTACTTTTGTTTTATATCAAGTTTACTGCCAAGAACTACCCTCAAGTCTTTTCCAAATGTGATGCTATATATAAGGCCATGCTAACAATGTATATTAGTGTTTTTCAGGCCTTATGTATATGCCTCAAAAGTTCATTTAAATTTAGTCCAACAATCCAGACTTGGAGATCACTATGGATCATTTAGTGTTTTATTTACGATCTTTCTTTCTTCACTGTCACCTATAAATTTGATAATTTGTCCTCTCCATTTGAGCAATAAGACAAAGCAAAGAACAAAGCCACGTTCCAAGATCAATAACCTTTGGAGAGGATCCTTCAAAATGAAAACTGTGTTGATGAATTAAAACAATCAACTAGTGGCTAACACTTTTTTCCTTCACCCAAGGATATAAAAAAAAAGATTTTACCAAAACCTAAGTTTAAGTCCAAATACATATTGCTACTAGGCTACCAACTGCATCAGAGAAAAATCAAAGTTGTTCTGACAATCTATTTTTAGCAAACCCATTCTGGATCATTTTTAACCTGTTTTTTTCCTTCAAGTTAGTCATAAACTATCCTTCATTTTTCGCTCTAAAATCTTCTGTCTTTTTCAAAACCAGGCCTAGAACCCCTCATCTTTTAGTACTTCTTGTATTCTCCTAAAACCTTTAAAGACTACAAATAATATCAATAATTTTAAGATTTTACAGTCAGTTCCTTAACTGTAAGATGTTCCAGAAGACAATTCATTTAGCTAGATGCATTACTTATCTCTATATTCATGTTGGTTTTCTGTCCTTACTAGAAATGTTTGCTTTGTTATTATTATTGATGGTGGTGGTGGTTTGCTTTTCCTCTCTGACAAAGAAGCTCCTAAATAAGACTTGAGGAATTTTTTTCTTCCCTCATTGCCATACATTATTATTACACTTTCACTGATTACCTTCTTAAAATGTAATATAAGAAACCCTTTTGGTTGGCCTTTGCATTTCTTAAATGTCTCAGCTTGTCTAAGCTCTGTTTCCCTGATTTTTAAAAAGATTTTCTATACTTTGTTATGGCAATCTTATCTGCTTTGTTTTAAAAGTAGTGTGCATATCTTTCAAGAGTTCATTGTATAATCACACTGAGAATCTTTTTCCTTCTGAAAAGTATCAAAATTGTATTTTTACTTAACTCCTTAAGACATTCTTCCTTTTTTGAGAAATTTATGCTGTAGAATCAAGCTGATCTTTTCTCTGATCAAGAATCAGAAAAACTCAGATTGGTGAAATAAATTACAAAATATATATATATAAAACACTATGCAGTTCTCAAGAATTATGCTATAGAAGACTTTCGTGACAAAGGGAACATTCATGATTAAGTTTGCTTTTTATTAAAAAAAAAAGAAAACAACAACAGATGGGTTATATAACAGTGTATACAGTAATATCCCAAAATCATTTTTAAGTGTATATGTGTGAATTTACATTTTTATATATACACAGGGAAAAAAGGTTATATGCGAAAATATTTAAAGTTTTTCTTTTGATGGTAGAACATTTTAATTTTATTCTACGTGCTTTTCTGTATCTACCAAATTTATGTAATGAATATGTATTACTCTTATAATAACACAGGCATTATTTTTTTAAAAATAAGCCGAACCAGAGAAAAAAAATTCTATAAAGTATAAGTCTAGCATGAAATTTCTGCTTTTATAATTCTATTACTAAAGCAAGCTTAGAAAAACATTTCTGGACACAAAACCAGGAAAAAAAAAAAGCCAAAATAAGATACCACCAGTTAGCCTACCTATACAAATAAGTTATGATAACCATCAAGATGACCATTCAAACTTTTAGAAATTAAATGGGGGAAATCACAAGAATTTCCTGACATTTCAAGGAAAAGAATGTTATAAACTACTTAATAACATTTAAAATAATTTAAAAATGTTGTATATCCCCCCAAATCCCTACCAAATGAAGGCTCAGTAGGATAGGGATAATGAAGACAAAAGAAAAAAGCCATTAGTTAAATTATTTAAAATCGTGCCAAAATTTCCTAATAAAGTAAGCACTGTCACCAGTCAAGACTTAAAATCTCATAGCAAGAACAATTATCTTCATTTAGAAATATTTTCTGGTTGAAAATCAATTTGCAGCAACCCAAAAACTTATCTGATTTACTCTCTATTTCAGTGGCAGTATCTAGATCATCTATTCAGAGCCTGTGTTCCAAAAAACTAGGAAAAAAGTCATCTTAACCAGTTAAAACTTTATCATTCAAATACATTCAGTTCTGTAAAATATATATAAAGTGATTCAACTAATCCTTAATTCATCCAAAAGTAAAAATACATTCACCTTCCTCTTTAGGAAATTATTTCATTTCTCTATCTTGAATTTTATTTTCAAATATATCAAAAATATTATTTCAAAATTAGTTTTTCCTTAAATAAATTTTATATGATATTCATAAGAAACAATATCAAACATAATGCATTCTCAATTACATGAAGATTCTACTCTGACTTTAAATGAAATAAAAAACAAAGCCTCAAACCCATAGAAACAATAAAAACACACACTATTTTAAATAACTTGCCATTAAACTGACAATCAAGACATATGATCTTTAACATTCAGAAACATAAATGATCATAATGAAACAAAGGCCAAACATATCTCTCTCAACCTCTCTCATATATGTATAGAATTATAACCCAGCATTATCATGTAATAAATGAATACACACCTTACTTTAGTATATGCCAAGGCAGACACACAAAAACAAGAAAAAAATTTTGAAATCAGAGTATAAAGGGACTCTGCTTTTTCAAACAATGCAGCACTGAAAGCCAGGTCAGCATCCTTGGGCATTACTAGGAAACTTTAGCACATCTGATATTTCCATCATCTTCAGAATTCCTCTGAACAATGAGAAAATTTCCCAGTCCCCCTACCTCACCTGTCTACAGACTTCCTTTAGCTTTCCTCCCTCTACTGTGTAATAATGCTATTGAGGTTATTTAGGCTTTAAATGTTCAGAGATACAACCCCCGCTATATATTAATTCAGTTCATTTTCTCACAGACACTGACTCAGCCGTGGGTTGTGCAGCACTGACGTTTCTAACCAAACAGCATCGTGTGAGCTGTGATCATCCCACTTCTCCATCTTTGTGCAGTGATTGGATATTGTAACTGATAGACAGGATGAAGAAAACTCAGGAGATGAGGGCTTAGTGATATGTAGATATGTTGCCAAATGCCATCTGTAAAGCTAATTCTAGCTCTGCCAGCTTGCCAGGTTTTAGAAAACTAGGATGCAGCTAACTTTCTTTTTTCCTTTCAATGTTTTATTGTGTACCTATTCTGGGCAGTAAAACTTCTCTTTAGAACTGAAGAGAAAATATTATCTGTACTTTAAGAACCCACTAAGGAACTAGTCTTTAAAGCAACCAAACTTTTCCATTTCTAAACTGCTGGTAGGACTAAAGAGCGACTTAAAAAGGAAAATGGAAAGCTCAATCTTCGTGCAGTCTCAGAAGAAAGGAGCATGCATACTTCTATGTGGGAATGAACCCTTGCGGCAAAGTCTGATATTGAATGTATGATGCATTTATCTTTAGTAACCTGAGCAGACTGCAGATCTGAGTTTTAAATAGTTGTATTCGACCCAATTCAAATATGCAAGAGCTTTTAGCATATTGTCACTCTAGGGCATTTTAACATCAGTTACACAGAAAAGGTGCTCTTTCTTTTTCCTTTTTAAATAGCAAAAACTCTTCTAATTTAAAGAAAGTTGTCATACTCAAGCCAAATAAACTTCAACTGAAATGATCTTTAACCTCTCAGCAAGCTACCAAACCCCTCAATATAAGTATTAACTATACAACTACTAGTCAGAAAGAAATAAACTTCAGTAATTTTTCAGCTATCTAATTCATTTGTATGCACTTGCAGAGGAATCACAGGCACCCTGAATTTCATCCACGCCCAGACTGGTTTCCCTGCCTTGTCTTTTATATCAGTGTTATACTTATTAAATCTACATTCAAAGAAACTTCAGAAAAGAAAGTACCTTAAAGTTGTATTAGGTAAAAGAGAAACCACAACGCAATGCCCACCAAACCCTCAAACCTCCAAGGTAAGAACATGTATATAGTAATTATTATTGTTACCTTTATAATTCAAGAAATTTATTTTTATCCTTGCCAATAAGGAAAGGTAAAGGGGGAAAAAATCAAAGGAAAAAGATTTTAGAAAGCAGGCTATTCCAATATGTGAACAGAACAAAAAGCAAATTTAAACAACTTTTTTGAAAATCCGCAAAAACTGAACCAATAAAGTATTTCTTTATTGCTAAAGGCTGAATGTTTTTAGTTCCAAAATTCATCTGTTGATATGTATTCCCCCAACGTGATGGTATATGGAGGGGAGGTGATTAGCTCATGAGGGCAGAGCCTTCATGAATGGGACTAATACCTTTATAAAAGAGATCCCAGAAAGATCCCTATTCCCTTCTACCACGTGAGGACACAGCAAAAAGAGGGGTG
The DNA here is from genome assembly GCF_028023285.1 of Balaenoptera ricei. Taxonomy (NCBI): domain Eukaryota; kingdom Metazoa; phylum Chordata; class Mammalia; order Artiodactyla; family Balaenopteridae; genus Balaenoptera; species Balaenoptera ricei. The sequence continues at coordinate 70,826,304 of NC_082646.1, forward strand.
TCTGAAGCAGGAAGCAAGCCCTTACCAGATATCAAATGTGCCAGCGCCTTGATTTTGGACTTCCCAGCCTCCAGAACCATGTGAAATAAATTTCTGTTGTTTATAATATAGCCACTCAGTCCATGGTATTCTGTTATAGCAGCCTTAACAGACTGACACATTTAGTTTTTGTAAATTTAAATCCCCAATTCTGTTTGAGGTGGCAACGGGAGCACTTATATTTCTCAGTCTCCATAATCCAGAGATGACCATATGACATAGTTCTAGGCAATGATTTATTGATATAAGCAGATGCCCGCTGGAAATTTCTGAGAAATTTAATTTCCTGATATAAATGAAACCTCTTTCCCATCGTCCCCGTCTCCCTTCCTCTTCCTCCTCCTCCTTCTTGTCTGGAAGGTGGACATGACAGTTGGAACTATGGTAAGCCATCTTGTGATTGTGAGGAAACACCAAGAAAAATCAAAGACTTTTGACCCTAATATCCTGAAGCCTTTTTGTGTACAAGAAAAATAAACCCCTAACTTAAGCCAGTGTTTAGTCTGGCTTCCTTCTACTCAAACATCCCTAAATAAAATACACAAGATTCAAAAAAAGGATGCAAGTAGGCAGAAGTACAGATGAAACAAAATCAGCCATCAGTTGATAACCTGAAGCTGGGGAATGGGTACATAGGGGTTCATTATACCTGTTCTCTCTACTGTATATGTATTTTAAATGTATCACAATAAGTTATTCAAAATTTTAAAAAATAAAAAGAATGAGAAACTTGCTTATAAATTCTAGCTTTGTCATTTACAAGTTGGATGGCCTTGGGCAAGTTTATTAACCTCATTTTTTTCATCTGTTAAATGGGGACAGTAATACTATTCACAGAGTGAATAGTATTTCACTTTAGATCCTTTAGATCCAGTCAAGGTAATCTCCAGTCAAGGTAATCTCCAGAAGGTCCCTGGCAGGAATGCCCTCCATCTACCTAACCATCCAAGGATTAGTTCAAGTCTCATTTTCACCTGTTCAGACTGACACTGACTCCTTCTCTGAACTCTTATTTTACCGCAACTCACTACCACAGTTTAGTGCCCTACTGTCCTCTAACTGTTCCATACGTGGATATTAACGCATTCCATGATGGTACCCTGACGAACTGCTTAATCTCTCCTGAACTGAGCACAGGTTCACAACAATACTTGCTGCTGTTAGTTTTTAATACAGCTCAATTAATTTACTATTAATTCAAAAACTACCATTTTAAAAAAGTCAAATTGAATATATTTTTAAAGCATCTGAAGTTACATGTTCATAAGTTCATAAGAACAAGAGGTCCCAAAAAGTAAACTGATTTCCCTTGGGCAGTTCTTCCACAAATGAGGTTAAGACAAGGTCAAAGGATTTCATGGTCTTTCCATTAAAAAAAAAAAAAAAAAATTCAATACATTGGCATTCATTTACTTCTCTAATATTTTTCACTTAAACAACGAATACTACTGCAATCTTACTTAAAAAGAGCACCAAAAAGGTACTGATGCTATAGAAATCAAGAAGAGCTACGGTAACTGTTTTTACTGAAGTAAAATAACAGCAATTTAAAAAGTACTGTTTCTTAATAAATTTTTCCCATTGTACGCACGCAGCTTTTATAAAGTAAACAATAGTTTATTTTCACCTTGTCACGACTTCATATACAACCCAGTCTTGTACATCAGTAGAAAAATATTAAGAACTAGCAAGGATAAGATATAATTCACCTGAAAAAATGTATATAACATATCAGATAAATAAAGCCCAATATTTAATGAGATAAAACCAGTATCTCTTTAATCTCAAAGACAAAATAAATATCCATGTAAAACAGGATGGAGAAAAAGAACTAGAGCACCAATTGAAGGACACACACACACACACACACACAAACACACCAAAAAAACAAATAAACCAAAAAACACTCACACCACTGGTGTGTACTTATAAATTAATAAAGTCAACTCAATGTCTTCATTTTAGACCTCACCACATTAAAAGTCCACAATAAAGGTACACATCTTGTCAGGAGACTTAAATAGTACTAGTCACTCATATTTTCTAGCCATGTATATAGCTTAATAAAAGTAGCTGAATCATTTCTTTAAAATTACAAAAAGGATTTCAATATCACAGCATGTTTTTATTCTTTTTCAATAAAGCTGGTATTAGTTATCAGTGATCAGGAGAATTTTACATTCAAGTAAGTTAAATGTTCAATAGTATCCCCTAAGTAAATATTCATAAAGCACAACTCTCTATGAAAACATGCTTACGTACCTGCGTTATGTGAGGTTTATGAGGTGTCAACACCTTAAAATATCAGATCATAAAGTGTTCTAAACAAGGTGCTCCCCATTAAGTCACATAGCACAAAATGAAAGCTTTAAAAATAATGTATAAATGGGCTGAAACTTTTCAACTGAATTTCATTTAATGCAGCAAACTTTAAATGAACTAGGCGAGTCACTGATGGACTGATTTTACTACTAGGATCACGATGATAACACAACATAAATTCACATAGTTAAAAATGTACAGAGGCAAAGACTGACAAAAGCCTATAAATTATCATACACAATGTATTTAGAGCACAAAATAAATTCGTATTAGAGAGTTTTAAATAAAAAGAGTTAACCTGTCTTGCCAGACTTCCCAGTTAAATTAACTATAGCATTTATTCATGGGGTCAACTAAGGATATTTTAGCATTATTTAGAAACAGAAATAAAAATTCATATAAATACAAATATAAGAAAAGGAAAAAATGTTTCCCTCAAAGTTTTTTAGGAGAAATGCAAACATTCATATATTTTGTAAACCGGCTCCCATCCTCTGACAGGACTTGCCACACCAAATGCAGTTTGGTTCTTCATAAAAATCAGTTTTAGCAGAGCTTTGACATGTGAAATACACATTTTCTACCTACCTTGAATGTTTATAAAGTTTACGAGGTCTACTATGCAATTTCCGATCCCAATTCTCTGGATCACTGGAGTTACTGTCATAAGGATGAGGCCGTCCTGCCATCCCACTTCAAGCTTCCTCACACTACTGCTCTGAAAGCACACATGAAGCACCCATAACCTACATAAAAGAGTAGCGTTGACCTTTAAATCTATTCCATGCAGAGTAAGTCACAGAATTTTGTATCCTTTCTGACATTACTGTGACATTTTTTAAAGTGATGAACAGGATTATAAAACATCAGACACACAAAATGCCACAAATCAGATTAAAATAAACACCAAAAGCCTTTTTAGGTACTTTTCATTTGATTATTCGATTAAATTTGTTACTCCTAAACAACATTTTAATAATGTGCTATTTGTATTTAGTAAATATACTTATTGACATTTGGGTACCTCATGTTTCCAAACATCAATACAGAACCAAAAAAGACAAAAACAACTCCACAGAATGATTCTTCCAGACAAAATTTCATTTGGAACACATTTCTTAATTACTAAAGTTTTAAGATACTTAACAAAGCATCTAGTAAGACCAGATAACAATGTTGTTATTTCTTTAACCAAGTTAAAGACCATGAATAGAAATTTATTATTTGTTCAAAACTAACAGTATGCAAACATCCTAATGTTTCCTTACGGTGCAATTATCAAAAAACATTTTATCAGTATGATTCATGTATTTTATGCCTTTTCATATGTGAGGCTTATGACTGTTAGTTCTACTACAGTCCTGTGAAATTATAGAACTCCTTAACAACAGCTTTACGAAATACCTGAACTAAGCACTTTAAAGTATATTCGCTACCCAATTTAATCTTCACAATCAACTTACAAGGTAGGTATTATACTCCCCATATACAGAATAGAAAACAGTCTGAGAAGGTTAGTAACTTTGCCAAAGGTCACAATGTTGGTCAACAGCAGGATTATAAAGAACAATGAGAATTTATTACTATATAGCATAAAGTCTTGATCTTGAAAAATGCTCAGACTGCAGTATTCTGTTTAGAAATAGTAGGTCAGATTTGACTTTTAGAGATTGCAAACACCAAAAGAAAAAACAAATGAGGTTAAACAATTTGAACAAAGTTATGTAAACTGGATTAGAACCCAGGTTTCCTGACATTCACTTCTGTATGCTTAGTATATACTTTTCCAAGTAAGATTTGATACAGGGAAGTGAGGAGGGATTTATGCATAAAAGTCAAAGGGATGAGAGGTAATGGGATGGATGTCTACATTCTCCATCCAAAAAAAAAGTCAAAGGGAATCCAGAATTGAGAAAATACTGTACCTCACTGAATTGTATAGATTATTCCAGTACAATTTCACCAAAAAATGCCAAAGATAAACTCATGAAAATTGTGAGTCTAACTCAGAGCTCATTAAAAGAAACACTTTTATTTTAGAGAAACTATTTTGCTACTTTAGAATTTTTTTCTTTATAGTTAACTTAGTACTTTCTTTCCAAAAACAATTGAAAAATCTAATAATAAATTAACATTTTAATATAATATGTAAATAAGTAGCTCAAAGAGTGAAATAAAAATAATAAAGGGGGAAGGAAGAGAACTGTACAATGGCTAATTCAAATTCCTTAGCAAATGACGCACAGTTTATTTGCTGAATACTCCTGGAAAAGGAAACCTTTCCTGAAGGATCGCTGAATGACTGATTAAAAATCAGTCAGATGTTAAATGAACATAAAAACCACAAATGTTATGAAAACAAAAAAAAATCTCGAGAGGAGAAGAGAAGATGGCGGAAGAGTAAGACGCAGAGATCACGTTCCTCCCCACAGACACATCAGAAATATATCTACATGTGAAACTGCTCCTATAAAACACCCACTGAACGCTGGCAGAAGACGTCAGACCTCCCAAAAGGCAAGAAACTCCCCACCTACCTGGGTAGGGCAAAAGAAAAAAGAAACAACAGAGACAAAAGAATAGGGACGGGACCTGCACCAGTGGGAGGGAGCTGTGAAGGAGGAAAGGTTTCACACACTAGGAAGCCCCTTCGCGGGCGGAGACTGCGAGTGGCAGAGTTGGGAAGCTTCAGAGCCACGGAGAAAAGCGCAGCAACAGGGGTGCGGAGGGTAAAGCAGAGAGATTCCCGCACAGAGGATCGGTGCCGACCAGCACTCACCAGCCCGAGGCTTGTCTGCTCACCCGCCGGGGCGGGCGGGGGGCTGGGAGTTGAGGCTCAGGCTTCGTAGGATGCAGGGAGAGGACTGGGGTTGGCAGCATGAACACAGCCTGAAGGGGTTAGCGCACCACAGCTAGCAGGGAGGGAGTCCAGGAGGGAGTCTGGGAAAAGGTCTGGAGCTGCCGAAGAGGCAGAGACTTTTTCTTGCCTCTTTGTTTCCTGGTGCCCGAGGAGAGGGGATTCAGAGCGCCGCCTAAACGAGCTCCAGAGACGGGTGCGAGCCGCGGCTATCAGCGCAGACCCCAGAGACAGGCATGAGACGCTAAGGCTCCTGCTGCAGCCACCAAGAAGCCTGTGTGCGAGCACAGGTCACTATCCACACCGCCCGTCCCGGGAACCTGTGCAGCCCGTCACTGCCAGGCTCCCGTGATCCAGGGACAACTTCGTGATCCAGGGACAACTTCCCCGGGAGAACGCACGGCACGCATCAGGCTGCTACAACATCACGCTGGCCTCTGCCGCCGCAGGCTCGCCCCGCATCCGTACCCCTCCCTCCCCCAGGCCTGAGTGAACCAGAGCCCCCCCGAAGCAGCTGCTACTTTAACCCCGTCCTGTCTGAGGAAGAACAGACGCCCTCAGGCAACCTACACGCAGAGGCGGGTCCAAATCCAAAGCTGAAACCCGGGAGCTGTGCGAACAAAGAAGAGAAAGGGAAATCTCTCCCAACAGCCTCAGAAGCAGCGGATTAAAGCTCCACAAACAACTTGATGTACCCTGCATCTGTGGAATACCTGAATAGACAACAAATCATCCCAAATTGAGGAGGTGGACTTTGGGAGCAAGATATATTATTTTGTCCCCTTTTCCTCTTTTTGTGAGTGTGTATGTGTATGCTTCTCTGCGAGATTTTGTCTGTATAGCTTTGCTTTCACCATTTGTCCTAGGGTTCTGCCCGTCCGTTTTTTTTTTTTTTTTTACTTAAAAAATTTTTTTCCTTTTTATCTTAATAATTATTTTTTATTTTTTTTATTTTAATAACTTTATTTTATTTTATCTTACTTTATTTTATCCTTTTTCTTTTTTTTCTTCCTATTTTTTCTCCCTTTTATCCTGAGCCGTGTGGATGAAAGGCTCTTGGTGCTCCAGCCAGGCATCAGGGCTGTGCCTCTGAGGTGGGAGAGCCAACTTCAGGACACTGGTCCACAAGAGACCTCCCAGCTCCACGTAATACCAAATGGCAAAAATCTCCCAGAGATCTCCATCTCAACACCAAGACCCAGCTTCACTCAACGACCAGCAAGCTACAGTGCTGGACACCCTATGCCAAACAACTAGCAAGACAGGAACACAGGCCCATCCATTAGCAGAGAGGCTGCCTAAAATCATAATAAGGCCACAGACACCCCAAAACACACCACCAGACGTGGACCTGCCCACCAGAAAGACAATATCCAGCCTCATCCACCAGAACACAGGCACTAGTCCCCTCCACCAGGAAGCCTACACAACCCACTGAACCAACCTTACCCACTGGGGACAGATACCAAAAACAACAGGAACTACGAACCTGCAGCCTGCAAAAAGGAGACCCCAAACACAGTAAGATAAGCAAAATGAGAAGACAGAAAAACACACAGCAGATAAAGGAGCAAGGTAAAAACACACCAGACCTAACAAATGAAGATGAAATAGGCAGTCTACCTGAAAAAGAATTCAGAATAATGATAGTAAAGATGATCCAAAATCTTGGAAATAGAATAGACAAAATGCAAGAAACATTTAACAAGGACCTAGAAGAACTAAAGAGGAACCAAGTAACGATGAAAAACACAATAAATGAAATTTAAAATACTCTAGAAGGGATCAATAGCAGAATAACTGAGGCAGAAGAACGGATAAGTGACCTGGAGGATAAAATCGTGAAAATAACTACTGCAAAGCAGAATAAAGAAAAAAGAATGAAAAGAACTGAGGACAGTCTCAGAGACCTCTGGGACAACATTAAACGCACCAACATTCGAATTATAGGGGTCCCAGAAAAAGAAGAGAAAAAGAAAGGGACTGAGAAAATATTTGAAGAGATTATAGTTGAAAACTTCCCTAACATGGGAAAGGAAATAGTTAATCAAGTCCTGGAAGCACAGAGAGTCCCACACAGGATAAATCCAAGGAGAAACACACCAAGACACATATTAATCAAACTATCAAAAATTAAATATAAAGAAAACAAATTAAAAGCAGCAAGGGAAAAACAACAAATAACACACAAGGGAATCCCCATAAGGTTAACAGATGATCTTTCAGCAAAAACTCTGCAAGCCAGAAGGGAGTGGCAAAACATATTTAAAGTGATGAAGGAGAAAAACCTACAACCAAGATTACTCTACCCAGCAAGGATCTCATTCAGATTTGATGGAGAAATTAAAACCTTTACAGACAAGCAAAAGCTGAGAGTTCAGCACCACCAAACCAGCTTTACAACAAATGCTAAAGGAACTTCTCTTGGCAAGAAACACAGGAGAAGGAAAACACCTATAAAAACAAACCCAAAACATTTAAGAAAATGGGAATAAGAACATACATATTGATAATTACCTTAAACGTGAATGGATTAAATGCTCCCATCAAAAGACACAGACTGCCTGAATGGATACAAAAACAAGACCCGTATATATGCTGTCTACAAGAGACCCACTTCAGACCTAGGGACACATACAGACTGAAAGTGAGGGGATGGAAAAAGATATTCCATGCAAATGGAAATCAAAAGAAAGCTGGAGTAGCAATTCTCATATCAGACGAAATAGACTTTAAAATAAAGACTATTACAAGAGACAAAGAAGGACACTATATAATGATCAAGGGATCGATTCAAGAAGAAGATATAACAATTGTAAATATTTATGCACCCAACATAGGAGCACCTCAATACATAAGGCAAATACTAACAGCCATAAAAGGGGAAATTGACAGTAACAAAATCATAGTAGGGGACTTCAAAACCCCACTTTCACCAATGGACAGATCATCCAAAATGAAAATAAATAAGGAAACACAAGCTTTAAATAATACATTAAACAAGATGGACTTAATTGATATTTATAGGACATTCCACCCAAAAACAACAGAATACACATTTTTCTCAAGTGCTCATGGAACATTCTCCAGGATAGATCATATCTTGGGTCACAAATCAAGCCTTGGTAAATTTAAGAAAACTGAAATCGTATCAAGTATCTTTTCCGACCACGCTATGAGACTAGATATCAATTACAGGAAAAGATCTGTAAAAAATACAAACACATGGAGGCTACACAATACACTACTTAATAACGAAGTGATCACTGAAGAAATCAAAGGGGAAATCAAAAAATACCTAGAAACAAATGACAATGGAGACACGATGACCCAAAACCTATGGGATGCAGCAAAAGCAGTACTAAGAGGGAAGTTTATAGCAATACAAGCCTACCTCAAGAAACAGGAAACATCTCGAATAAACAACCTAACCTTGCACCTAAAGCAATTAGAGAAAGAAGAACAAAAAAACCCCAAAGTTAGCAGAAGGAAAGAAGTCATAAAGATCAGATCAGAAATAAATGAAAAAGAAATGAAGGAAACAATAGCAAAGATCCATAAAACTAAAAGCTGGTTCTTTGAGAAGATAAACAAAATTGATAAACCATTAGCCAGACTCATCAAGAAAAAAAGGAGAAGACTCAAGTCAATAGAATTAGAAATGAAAAAGGAGAAGTAACAACGGACACTGCAGAAATACAAACGATCATGAGAGATTACTACAAGCAACTCTATGCCAATAAAATGGACAACCTGGAAGAAATGGACAAACTCTTAGAAAAGCACAACCTGCCAAGACTGAACCAGGAAGAAATAGAAAATATGAACAGACCAATCACAAGCACTGAAAAGTTTACAGAAGAGCTAACATCTATCCTTCTCAAACTGTTCCAAAATATTGAAGAGGGAGGAACACTCCCCAACTCATTCTACGAGGCCACCATCACCCTGATACCAAAACCAGACAAAGATGTCACAAAGAAAGAAAACTACAGGCCAATATCACTGATGAACAAAGATGCAAAAATCCTCAACAAAATACTAGCAAACAGAATCCAACAGCACATTAAAAGGATCATACACCATGATCAAGTAGGGTTTATTCCAGGAATGCAAGGATTCTTCAATATATGCAAATCAATCAACGTGATACACCATATTAACAAATTGAAGGAGAAAAACCATACGATCATCTCAATAGATGCAGAGAAAGCTTTCAACCAATTTCAACACCCATTTATGATAAAAGCCCTGCAGAAAGTAGGCATAGAGGGAACTTTCCTCAACATAATAAAGGCCATATATGACAAACCCACAGCCAACATCGTCCTCAATGGTGAAAAACTGAAACCATTTCCACTAAGATCAGGAACAAGACAAGGTTGCCCACTCTCACCACTATTATTCAACATAGTTTTGGAAGTTTTAGCCACAGCAATCAGAGGAGAAAAAGAAATAAAAGGAATCCAAATCAGAAAAGAAGAAGTAAAGCTGTCACTGTTTGCAGATGACATGATATTATACATAGAGAATCCTAAAGATGCTACCAGAAAACTACTAGAGCTAATCAATGAATTTGGTAAAGTAGCAGGATACAAAATTAATGCACAGAAATCTCTTGCATTCCTATACACTAATGATGAAAAATCTGAAAGTGAAATTAAGAAAACACTCCCATTTACCACTGCAACAAAAAGAATAAAATATCTAGGAATAAACCTACCTAAGGAGACAAAAGACCTGTATGCAGAAAATTATAAGACACTGATGAAAGAAATTAAAGATGATACAAATAGATGGAGAGAGATACCATGTTCTTGAATTGGAAGAATCAACATTGTGAAAATGACTCTACTACCCAAAGCAATCTACAGATTCAATGCAATCCCTATCAAACTACCAATGGCATTTTTCACAGAACTAGAACAAAAAATTTCACAATTTGTATGGAAACACAAAAGACCCCAAAGAGCCAAAGCAATCTTGAGAACGAAAAATGGAGCTGGAGGAATCAGGCTCCCTGACTTCAGACTATACTACAAAGCTACAGTCATCAAGACAGTATGGTACTGGCACAAAAACAGAAATATAGATCAATGGAACAGGATAGAAAGCCCAGAGATAAACCCACACACATATGGTCACCTTATCTTTGATAAAGGAGGCAAGTATATACAGTGGAGAAAAGACAGCCTCTTCAGTAAAGTGGTGCTGGGAAAACTGGACAACTACATGTAAAAGTATTAAATTAGAACACTCCCTAACACCATACAGGAAAATAAACTCCAAATGGATTAAAGACCTAAATGTAAGGCCAGACACTATCAAACCCTTAGAGGAAAACATAGGCAGAACACTGTATGACATAAATCACAGCAAGATCCTTTTTGACCCAGCTCCTAGAGAAATGGAAATAAAAACAAAAATAAACAAATGGGACCTAATGAAACTTAAAAGCTTTTGCACAGCAAAGGAAACCATAAACAAGACCAAAAGACAACCCTCAGAATGGGAGAAAATATTTGCAAATGAAGCAACTGACAAAGGATTAATCTCCAAGATTTACAAGCAGCTCATGCAGCTCAATAACAAAAAAATAAACAACCCAATCCAAAAATGGGCAGAAGACCTAAATAGACATTTCTCCAAAGAAGATATACAGATTGCCAACAAACACATGAAAGAATGCTCAACATCATTAATCATTAGAGAAATGCAAATCAAAACTACAATGAGATATCATCTCACACCGGTCAGAATGGCCATCATCAAAAAATCTAGAAACAATAAATGCTGGAGAGGGTGTGGAGAAAAGGGAACCCTCTTGCACTGTTGGTGGGAATGTAAATTGATACAGCCACTATGGAGAACAGTATGGAGGTTCCTTAAAAAACTAAAAATAGAACTACCATATGACCCAGCAATCCCACTACTGGCCATATACCCTGAGAAAACCATAATTCAAAAAGAGTCATGTACCAAAATGTTCATTGCAGCTCTATTTACAATAGCCAGGACACGGAAGCAACCTAAATGTCCATCATCGGATGAATGGATAAAGAAGATGTGGCACATATATACAATGGAATATTACTCAGCCATAAAAAGAAACGAAATGGAGTTATTTGTAGTGAGGTGGATGGAGTTAGAGTCTGTCATACAGAGTGAAGTAAGTCAGAAAGAGAAAAACAAATACACTATGCTAACATATATATGGAATCTAAGGGAAAAAAAAAAAAGGTCATGAAGAACCTAGTGGCAAGACGGGAATAAAGACACAGACCTACTAGAGTATGGACTTGTGGATATGGGGAGGGGGAAGGGTAAGACGTGACAAAGTGAGAGAGTGGCATGGACATATATACACTACCAAACGTAAAATAGATAGCTAGTGGGAAGCAACCGCATAGCATAGGGAGATCAGCTCTGTGCTTTGTGACCACCTAGAGGGGTGGGATAGGGAGGGTGGGAGGGAGTGAGATGCAAGAGGGAAGAGATATGGGAACATATGTATATGTATAACTGGTTCACTTTGTTATAAAGCAGAAACTAACACACCATTGTAAAGCAATTATACTCCAATAAAGATGTTTTTTAAAAAAATCTCAATTTTATTTAATTAGAAAAATAAAAATGTATTTACTAAAGAAGAAATCCTTCAAAATTTCAATTTGGTATTATAGCTAGTTATCTGTCTTGAAAAGATGAGGCAGAAGAGAAGGGTGAAAAAGAAATCAGAGAGACAAAGCAGGAAGTCAGATAGGAAAAAATGGTCACAGACCAAGAGAGACCCAAAAGGTAAAAAAGAATAGTAGGGAAAACTGATAAGGAGGGAAGTGAAAGATGTAGAGGCTGAGCAGGTTGTGTAGAATGAGATTTAGAGCATTTTCTCCTTACTGGATAGGTCTTCCAGTAAGCTATTTCAGGCATTAGCATTTCCTTAAAGGGGCACATTAGCTCCTAACCCTTAACTATAAGACACACCCTTCTGGAAACCCACAGAAGACCACTGAGTAAAGAATAATCCTAAACCATGGGAGACAGTGACTAAAAAAATACAACCACAAGGAATGAATAAGGTAAATTCCAATTCATATTTTCCACTATTTTACAGTGGATGGCACATATCTAGTAGCTGGGAAGTATCAGTAAGAATTCCTAATCAATCCAACTGAAATTAACAACATGTACATTATAGCCAGCCACAAGAAAGTAAAGAATGTTCAGATGAAGGCTATCGAAAAAGTCAACTGGAAAATCATGTTTACATTTCACTTGTCAATAAAACTTGAGTATCACCATGTGAAGGATTTCACCCCACTCCTCACTCCCAATAGCAAGGGTACAAACAAAAAAGAAGTGAAATTCAAGTAAAGGTAACTGGAAAAAAATATGCCTGTGTTTGCCTACACATGCTAGCACATTTTTAAATGCTACAGATTTAACTACAAACAAATAAAAAGCAAACGACACACATTATATACTATTTTGAAAAGTCTAATGATCTTTTATATTTTAACCAATCTCTACGCCATACTCAGTGACATTATATTTATCTTATTTCACTCACTCATTCATTCATTCATTCATGTACTTATTGAACACCTAATATAATATGCCAAGAAACGTACAGATGCTAAAGCAAGTTGGATGTTGTTCTTGTGCTCAAAAAAACTCACCCTAGTATGGGGAGAAAAGACTCCACTAACAGCTCTATACCACTTACTCGTGTATCTCTCCTACCTGGGTAGTCTTGCATTGTTACCCCACCCTCCAACCCCATATCTTGGGTGTTCTTTGGGATTCCATCTTCATCTGCTGGGTCCAGGGAGACAGCAAAGAAATAGGATCAAACCCTTGAGAACACCAGGTTTTACACATGACATACAATGAATCAAAAATCTTGAAGTCATCCTTGACCTCTCCTTTCCCAACATCAAGTCTAACTTCAGATTTTTCTTTTGACTCCTTCTCTCCCTTATCAATCATAAGGCTGTTGTCTTCATTTAAACCCTTAATAGCTAAGAATAAGCCTCTTACTTGACCTCTTTACCCCCATTCGATTCCATATTAGCTCTGCTATAATCAGAATTATCTTTCTAAAAACTTTTAATGGCTCTTCATTTCCTGATCTAAACTCCTTACCATAAAAAGTTCTTCAAAATCTGACACTTGGATCCCCAATGTCTACTTTATATTAGGCCAATTAAAGATTTGGTTTGGATCTTGTAATCATCGAAAAATAATTTCTGGATTACTGGAAACAAAGTTCTTAGACAATATGTAACAATTCATTACTAATATTTTTAGGCATGACAGAAGTAATGTAAATTCTAAATAATCTAGAAATAATCCGTACAGAGGCTGGAACAACTGGGCCTATTGGCTAGAGACATACATTCAGGAAACTGCCAAAAGTCAACTGGGAAAGAGTGAGTCGATTGCTTCTCCTTCTCTTGGATATTACTACCTTTAAAAAAGGAGCGGGGGGGGGGGGTAGGAAGAGACAGAATCTTTAAGACTACAGTATCATAAGTAAGTACTCCCAGGGACACTATATTCCAGGCACTATTAATTAATGGCAATGACCCACAGAAGAGCTTAAAAAAACAAAAAAAAACAGGACAGTATCCAGAGACAATTTATGCTGTTATCAATGTGCTAGGAAGATTACATACTTTCTCCTATTTAAAGCTCAAAACAACCCAATATTACTATCCTGTTTCATAGATGAGGAAATCTTAGGGCTAAGATGAGAATCCCAGTCTAACTGAAAGCCCATGTTCTTTCCAATGTAGCAAGTGAAGTACATAGAAATTCATATATTTGCTCCTTATTGCCAACAGATGTCACTTTTAAACCACAGCCATCTTGTGGCTTTGTGCAAACTACTGAGATCTCACTCTAAATAGTGTCATTACACAAGAGCTTTTCTGTTAAGTGAAATTATTTTTATCTCTCAAACTTGGCAAACAAAGTGTGTGGTGGTTACTGGAGAGAAAGACCTGATAGAGAGGGAAAACAGTGAAGAGAACAGAATCACACAGTGATACCAGGGCCAGACACCAAGGACTGCCTTCAGCTGCATAGAAAGCCAAATACCCAGAGGTGAGAGTGGGAAAGACTGACCAAGAGGTAGTCAAGAAGGCACCTGAGCTAGCAAAATGTCCTAAAGTAACCTTTCCTATATGGAAAAGACCAAAAGGAGTGATAGCCCCACAGGGCAAATGAGTCACTTGAGATTGGCAGACTAAAAGAGCAAACACCTGAATGCTGGGGGTCTAGATGTAGGAAGAATTTCTGAAGGGCCAGAAACTTGAGAGATCATTTGATGAGCTTCTCTCCTTATAGGCATAAAAGAGAAACTGTACCACCTTGAAGGCACAAAATACATGATATAGATATAACTGTGAAAGAAAAAGAACAAGAGGAAGCAGCTTTTAAAAGAAAAGGAACCAGAGGGATGAAAAGGAACCTCGTGCAAATGCAGCCGAGAGAACTGATCATGTGAGCCTCATGCAGATAACAATTATTTAAATTTGGATTAAAAAACTTTTTGTTTTATAGCATTTTTTGGAAAGTGTCCCAAAGCATACAGTAGTAAAAAAAAGACCTTACTCTTGAAAAACTCCAACTGGAAGAGAACAGAACCATGAGATCAGCTTGAAGTTTTTATGCTGAGAGCCCTCCCCACCCCCTACAAATATGGTGAAGGCAGCCACACAGCTCAAAGTGGTAGAGAAAATAATTCAGGGCTGGAAGTGCAGCTGGAAATTTAAGGCAGACATACTGGGAATGAAAGAACCACAGAAGCATAAAAATCTGAGCATAAACTCTGCTCAGTTAAATTACACACGCATGGGGGGAGATCCCAGGTAGCC
This sequence comes from Balaenoptera ricei, assembly GCF_028023285.1. Taxonomy (NCBI): domain Eukaryota; kingdom Metazoa; phylum Chordata; class Mammalia; order Artiodactyla; family Balaenopteridae; genus Balaenoptera; species Balaenoptera ricei. The sequence goes on from NC_082646.1 coordinate 70,841,403, forward strand.
CCTACGGTAGATTACAGAAGAATTGAAAGCTACATGGCGTAAGATCTATGAGTTTGATGCTTTTTAAACTGAATGTATTCCCCAACCATACAGCCCAAGCAGCAGAAAGCTGAAGCCCTTACTGGCTTGGGATGTCAGAGAGCAGAGACCACTACTGGCAGACAAAATAGATACTAGGAGGGAATCCCCAGAAGTAGAGGAACCACAAGGCAGATGAGCTCCAAAATCTGAGTATAATCTCTACCCAAATTTTTGGCTGACCACCAAATTACACAGGTGCAGGAGAACCCTAACCCTTACCCCCACTCCCCAGGAGACCAAGCTAAAAAAACCAAGTAGTTGAAAGAAAAGAACTGAGCAGATATCAGCTGTCTCATACTGTGTATGTAGGAAACAAAGTTTGCAGATTGAGTCCAGGCAAGTTAATGGTCCACTAGATCAAAAACCCCCTGGGCTTCCCTGGTGGCACAGTGGTTAAGAATCCTCCTGCCAATGCAGGGACACAGGTTCAAGCCCTGGTCCGGGAAGATCCCATGTGCCGCAGAGCAACTAAGCCCATGCACCACAACTACTGAGCCTGCGCTCTAGAGCCCGCAAGCCACAACTACTGAGCCCACGTGCCACAACTACTGAAGCCCGCGCACCTAGAGCCTGTGCTCCACAACAAGAGAAGCCACTGCAATGAGAAGCCCGCGTACCGCAAAGAAGAGTAATAACCCCCGCTCGCTGCAAGTACGGAAAGCCCATGCGCAGCAAGAAGACCCAATGTAGCCAAAAATAAATAAATTTTTAAAATATACATTAAAAAAAAAATCCTGATAATCCTCACAAGAACACCAAAAATTTCAACCAAAAATTATGAGATCCAAAGAAACAAGACAGTAAAAAGGCAGTCAATGGAAACTGACTCCAAGTAGGTCCAGATGTAGGATTTAGCAAATAAGGACTTCAAAGCACATATTATAAATATACTTAAACAATTAAAGGAAAGTATATTAAAAGCATAAAACAAGAAAATGGTCTTAATGAGTGGCAGAAAGGGAATATCAATAGAGAAGTGAAAATAAAAAAATGAAAACTCAGCTCTAGCTGAAAAGAACTAAAATGAAAAATCCATTAGATGGGCCCAATAGCAGATGGAATGACCAAAAAAAAAAAAAAATCAAGGAACTTGAAAATAGAGCATGAGAAATTACCCAACCCATAGAATAAAGAGAAAGATTAAAGAAAAACAACAGCTCTGCAGACACAGATGGGACAGCATCTAATGATACAACATGTAAGTAACTGAAGTCACTACTAATACACTCAACAAAATGGAATCTCAAAAGCATTATGATAAGTGAAAGAAGCAAGACTTAAAGCTTCCATACCATATGATTTCATTTATATAACATTGTCAGAAAGACAAAACTGTAGGGATTACACATAGAGCAGCAAGAGGTTAGAGCTGGGGTAATAGCACAAGGTAATTTTGGGGGTGACAGAACTATTCTGTATCTGGATTGTGGTGGTGGTGGTAGTTACACAATTGTATGCCTCTGTCCAAACTCCTAAGAACGATACACCAGAAAGAGAATTTTATTGCACTGAAATTTAAAAAGAAAAAAACAGCAGCAGAGATGTTTAATAAATATTTACAAATGTCAAACATATTAGCATGACATAATTAAACCACTTTTGGATCAAAACCCCCACATCACACTACCCCCGGTACCATCCCAAGCATACTTAATCAACAGCCACCCTCCCACTGCCATAAATGACACACATAAATTTTTGATCATGAAAACTGGTAAGAATTTTTCTACTTCTGCCACAATAGTAAGTGACTTAGAGAAAAGGTTTCGGAATCAGATAAAACTAAGTTGTATGACTTTGTACAAGCTTCTTAACCTCTAAGACCTCAATTTCTTTAAATGTGAAATGAAGAAAATAACACAATTCTCATTACCATTATTTTATCTATTACTAATACAACTGCCAATCAAATTATTATAAAGAATAAATAAGACAGGACACCTTATATAATAACACAGTGCTGGGCACATTGCTGACTTTCTCTAGTAGACTACCAAATACAAATTTTGCATAATACTTCATTAATTCATTCATAACTTTCTATTTGCCTTTTGAGATCACCAGAGACGAGAATTCCTAGAGAGTCGCTCAACATTTATTGAGCATCCATAATGTGCTAGATGGCTGGAATAAAAAGGTGAATATGATATCATCCATGTCCTGGTTTAAATAATAATTATAAAATAATCACAACACAGGGAACAGGGGAAGAATGATTAGGGATACGATTTCTACTCATTTTGAGTTTTCCCAATTTCTCCAAGGTACACCTGACCCTCCCCTGTTCTACTAAACATCAAAATTTCATCAAAGAGCCATGTACTTTGGACACAACAGCTGGTAACAGTTTTAGGAGCTAAATCAAAACCTTAAGTCATCGGACTTCCCTGGTGGCACAGTGGTTAAGAATCCACCTGCCGATGCAGAGGACACATGTTTGAGCCCTAGTCTGGGAAGATCCCACATGCCGCGGAGCAACTAAGCCCACGGAGCCACAACTACTGAGCCCGCACGCCTAGAGCCCATGCTCCGCAACAAAGAGAAGCCACCACAATGAGAAGCCCACGCACCGCAACGAAGAGTAGCCCCCGCTCGCTGCAACTAGAGAGGGTCCATGCGCAGTGGCGAGGACCCAACGCAGCCATACGTTCATACATACATACATAAATTAATTAATTAAAAAAAAACCTTACGTCATTCCTATAGTAACTATGATGTAAAACAAATATTTCACTCAGCTTAAAAGTAAATTTAAATCTCTGGAAGAACAGACAAATCATCCTAGTTTCTAACCTCTGTGAAAACTCCTTCAGTTATTTTTATCAGAATATTCTTGCTGTATCCGAGAAGCTTAAAATTTTTAAATTTTTTCTCTCATTTGGACATAACAACCTCCTTGCTACATTAACAAATTACCACAAACCCAGTGGCTTACAATACCATATACTATCTTAGTTTCTGTGGGTTAGGAATCCGGCATAGTTTAGCTGGGTCCTCTACAAGGCTACAATCAAGGTGTCAACCATAATTAGATCCTCATTTGGAGGCTCAACTGGGGAAGGATCCACTTCCAAGGTTACTGAGATTGTAACAATTCATTTCCTTATGGCAGTAGGATTCAAAGCCAATGATGCAGATAGTAAGTCTGCTAGCAAAATGGAGTCTTATGTAACATAACTAGGAAAGTAACATTCCATTACCTTTAGCATATTCTTTTGGCTAGGAATGCTCACACTGAAGGCGAGGGGATTATACAAAGGCACAAACACCAGGAGGCAGGGATCATAGGAACTACTTTAGGGTCTGTCTATCTTATTGTCCAACACATTCTGCCTAGGTATGACACTGAAAGTTTAAGATTCTGCTCAGCCCTTGTTCTAATTATACATACCACTATACTAACACACACACACAAAACACATCTCTTTTATCTCCTTGACTTCACAGCACTATTTGTCACAGCAAAAACCTAGAACCAATCTAAATGTTCGTCAGAAATGAATTGGTTAAAAATCTGCACAGTATCATGCAACCAGTAAAAATAAGATACATACTGGTAAGAAAAATATTCCAAGATATAATGTTATGCTAAAAAGCATGGTACAGATATGTATTATGTACTCCAATGTATTTTAAAAATATGTTTGCAAACACTCATCCATGTTTTTATATGTTTTTTAAAATGTCTAGAAATAACACATAAAACTTCTAACTAGTTGCCTCTGAGGAAAGGCTGAAATGAGAGAAAGAAAGACTTACTTTTCATTGTATCTCTTATACTATTTGAACATACTATACATTGTTTTCATAATTGGGAGGGGGGCTACAGTTAAGTATTTGGAAATGGCTTTGTTATGGAAATTTTCTTCCTTGTTTAATTTTACTGCTTACCTATAGTTTTGTTTTTGTTTCTGATTGCTTAATTATGGTCAATACATATTGTAGGGGAGGAAAAATATCTTTTTCCCCTACCCTTCTAAATTTTCAACTGGGACCCCTGTAACAAGACATATTAACAAGAGAAAAGCATACAAGTTTATTTAATGTAAATTTTATTCAACACTGGAGCCTTCATAAGCAAATGAAGGCCCGAAAAAACAAACCTGAGTGTTCTTATGCCAAGTCTGATGAAGAGTGGAATATCGTGGAAAGAGTATATAGTAAATTGACGAAAACTTACTAGCATTATCTCTTGTTCAGATTTCTATGTTCCTTCACCTTCGGAGCTAAGATGCTCCTTTCCTCTAGGTATAGGGACACCTCTCATGAGGGTTTTATGACCTGCTTTAGAGGCAGGTCAGAAAGTTCCTCCAGCACATGCTGTTGCTCTAATTCCTTCTGCTTAAAATATTCAATACGTGAAGGTGCCATACTTTGGGGTAGCATGTTCTGAACTCCATCATTATGCATTGGTAGAATATGTTTCTGCCACAAGTCTTCCCTTAAACTGTTAAGACTCCTTGAGGGCAAGAACAAAGGATAACTCATATGTGTGTTCCCACACCTCAGTATACACGCTATATGTAAACTTTTACAAAATGTTTTAATTAATAAAATTAAGATGAAAGAAACCAAAGGGCATTTCATTTAACAGAATCCACCAGAGAAGAGGAAATACAAATTATGAAGATTTATAGGGAGTCTTTAACTTAGTTGCTTGTCTTTAAAAAGAATAATATTGTATAATCATACCCACCTCTAATGTGAATCTCATCCTCAAATGACCAAAAAGTATCTAATGCTAATACTTGCTCTTAGGAACTATACACTAAGAAAATGGTGTTAAAAGAGGGAACATAACAAATATCCCTGGAAACATTTTTAAAGATATTATCAAATGACTCCTAATATTCCCCAAAAGATTCCTCAAAGCTGCCTAAATCTCACAGAAGCACTTTCAAATGTCAAGACTTATATTTTTCTTATTTGCTGCAGTTAAAATAAGGCAAGTAAATAAAGCTGAGAATTTTATTCAGGATATTTTTATATCCTGATTATAACAGTTAGATTATATCTGACTAAATTTTATGTAACTAGTTCCAGGATATCAAATTCAATTGACTTATGCTTTCATTCAAAATCTATTCATTGAGTACTTAGTACCTTTTCAGGCATTTTGCTAACTGCTAGGGATACACTAACAAACAGATTTAATAAAACTGCATGAATTTTACATTAAAAGTAGGGTACTTTGTCTATTTAAAGGAATTCCTTATCAAATCCACCAAAATGTAAGACTTCCAAAGTCAGCTCATATTCAGCCCTTGATCTTCCAGAGGTGACCTGGAGATAAAATCTCTGAGTTCATTGATTTTATTACTTTTATAGAATTTCTATAAATTCTGTAAATAAATAATAAAATAATAATATTCAGTAATAAAAACTGAAATTTTGCTGATTTCTTGTTTAAGACATTAACACTTCAAGAACCATTTCATTTATTCCCCCCCCCCCACCTTAAACAGCTCAATGTTTGAAAATCTTTCCCTATCTTAGGCCTTTTCTAAATACCTACATTACATAATTAGCATTATAATGGACTAGATGCTGTTTATAGTGCTAAATTCTTAAAACCCACTAAAAGGCATATATGATTTTTTTAATTTCCTAAAAAAAACTTAATGTATTATTTTCTATGCATATGTCCCTATTTTTCCTTTTCTTCTATGACTAACTAGTATTGCCTTCAAAACCGGAAACATCTTAGTTGAAGCAAATCACCTTGACATAAAATTTAATATAGGCAAATCTCCAATAAGCTGATGAAGTGCCTAAATCAAAGGAGATTACATTCAACTCCTAAGAACCAGCACCCTTTAAACAAAGTCAGACTCAAACAATGTTTTATTTTTTCCTCCATGACCCTTTAAACAAAGTCAGACTTTTAAACAATGTTTTCTTTTTCCCTCTGAGAGGCTTTTTTAATAAGTTATATTATATTTTTCATATAATTTTACTATGCTGTCGCATTTTGACCCATTCATTATCCCATTACCTTCCATTCCTTTCAGATTTTTGCTCGTTTACCTGCCCTCAATTCAATAGGCTAGAAAAGGCCCTAAGTATGATTCAAGTTCTAGACTGCAGTATTGCCCAACAGAACTTTGTCTGATAATGGAAATGTTCTACGTCTGCACTGTCCAAAAGGTAGCCACTAGCTACATGCAGCTATAAAACACTTGAAATGTACAACTGATGAAATGAATTTTCAATTTTCCATTTTAACTCTTAATCTGAATAGCCATATGTGGCTGTTACTACCATATATGATAGAATAATCAGCAATGACCAATACATATCAGAATGGGTTCCTAAACAATAAGGTCAAGCCATCCTCCTTTGGAAAGGTTATCAGACTGGTGGTAGGTATGAGATATGCCTCAGCACTAAATGAACTACACCAAAATATGCAGTGAGATTTTTCAAGCAGGATAGAGGTACAGGAGCTAGATGCTAGTATCTAATTCAGGAAGCCTTGGATAATAAGGTGGATTTTCATATACATTTTCTATGCTAATCCATATATCAAGCCTACAAGACGCAAGAGGTATCATCTATTATATAAAAGTGATCTCTTTTTAAAAACTGAGAAACTGGCTTAAAGGGATTATGTTATTTGCCTAATGTCACATAGTTAATAAATAAACTAGGACTCAAATACACATCTGTACAAATTCAGTGCTTCTTCCACCATACTATACTGTCTCTCAAGTTTAATACACAACCCATCAAAACGCTATGCCCAGAAAATAAAAAGTGCTAGTGGTCACATTTCAAATCACTAAGAGACAGATAGCTAGATGACAGATTCAAGGTTAGATAGAGAGGTTCTAAAAAACTGGTCAACTATTTCAGCAGAAAATCCTTTCCTTCCTCACATACTATCTCTCCCAAATTCCACATTATTAAAAAAAATCAAAGTAGAACACAAAACCATAAAGAATTAAGAAAAATATATAAGTGAACATTTATCTGACTCTCAGAATAAAGAAGGAATTTCTAAGCCTCAAATCAGAGGAAAAAAAATATGAGAAACAGGAACGTGCAGTCAGACACTTTATGCTCACATTTGCAACAAAGACTAGTGAAAACTTCATCAGGGATCAGAATTGGGACTGCAGACCACTTGCAAAAAGCATTAGGTTAGACTACATAAAAATTCAAACTATAAAAGATAAATGAAAAGCTATAAAAATGTATATAACAGATAAGATTTTAATCTTAAATATAAGGAATATTTATAAATCATATTTAAAAAATCGAACACTATGATGGAAAAACATGCAGAGTTCATTAAGTTAGCAATTTACAAAAAGAATACTAGCTGCCAAAAAGGGGTAAAGAGGAACTATTCAACCTCACTAGTAATATAAGAAACCCAAGTTAAATCTGAGATGTTTAACTGATCAAATTGTCAAAGATTTCTTGGTTTGTTTTCATGATAACCAGTGATGGCTAAAGAACAGGGGAAAAGGCTACTCAGGCTTGTGGGAATATAAACTGTAAAACCTGGAGGGTGTCACACATTTTAACACAAGAATCCCAGTTTTAAATTTTTATCCTGAGAAATATGTTTATCAAAGAATTTATAGTGGAAGGGGAAGGAGAGGGAAAGGGGGAAGGGGAGGAGGAAGGGAATGTTCACTTTTAAATCTAGTTATGTATTTGTTATACTATTTTAATTTCTCAAAATAAAAAATTTAAGTCATTACATACAGAATGATCCCAATTGTGTGTGTGTATGCACATGTATGTGTATACATGTGTTTATGATTGGAAGCAATTATCATTGGGTCATGGGATTAAGATGCCATTTTCTTCTTTGCTTTTTGGTGACTGTCACAAATTGTATGCAATGCATTGCATGTTCATATTCAGAAAGAAATTACTCAAAATAATCTACTTTTATAAGTAATTTTTCAAAGTACTCATAAAACAATTTCAAAGCCAACAAGTATTCAAGGTTACTGTTAAAAAGTATCATTCACTAGGGAAGCAAAGATGATCAAAGATGTCATACCACTTTTATTCTAAAATATGACACCTTTTCCCTTTCTTAATGTTTTCAATTCAACTAACTTGAGTAGCTGCACATACATATATATAAACAATGCACGTACACGTATATAAGTAGTACTATGTATATATTACATATACACAAAAAATGAAAAAGAGATTGAGTGAAAAAAAATAAGTATAAATGGAAGTTCTGCTGTTTTCTTCATATGGTACAATAAATAAGTTTTATCAAACTCAGGTAATAAGGCCTAATCTGCCGTTTAGTTATCTCTTCCAAACACTAGAGTATTAATGATTTTAAAATACTTTCAGTATTACAGTTTTATAACTTCACTAGTCTCTAATAACTAAATATTCTCTCTTTGAAAAGAGAAACTCAGGCAATTTGGAATATTCAACAAGAAGAAAATAATAGTGCCCCACAGTTACCCATCTTACAGGAACTTGTCTAGGAAAATTCTAAATTAACAAATTAGGAGCCAAAAGGACAGAGCAGACTGCATCGCTTGCTCTCAAGATGTGAGAAAAATAAGATTCAATCCTGCATTGTATAAAGCAAACTGCCCTGAATGAAATAATTACCTTTAAAATAATTCAGCACTATTTGCATGACCATCTAAGAATGAGAAAAGTATAAAAACATTTTGTTGCACAATTATGCCCCTGAGATACTTCCTCAGGTATCTGAGCTTTTAAATTTACTTTTAATGTAGTCCACAAACAGAAAACTCAAGATAATTTTCTATTCATCTGCTACCAGCAATGATAGTCAAAGATCTTAAAGAAAAATAATCCAAATTAATAAAAATAAAAATTTTTTTAGAGATGATAACAGTATCCCAATAGATGATTTTTAAAATGTCATGCCATTTCTCTCTACAATATATTCTCTTTTCGCTTTTCTCTGCTGTCCCACCTGGCATTCAAATTACAGAGAAGAGAGGAGATGGCCACGATGGTATAGTAGGAAGACCCTGAACTCATCTCCATCCAAGGACACACCAAAATTACAACTACTTACAGAGCAACTATCTATAAGAACAACCTGAAGATTAGCAGAAAAGATTTTCCAAAACTAAAGACATAAAGGAACCACATGAGAGGGGTAAGAGGGGCAGAGACACGATATTGTCAGGACCCACATCACTCAGTCAGCAACCCACAAATGGGAGGAATATCACAACTGGTCCTCCCCAAGGAGCAATGGGTCCAAGCCCCACAGCAGGTTCCCCAGTCCAAGGGGTTGTGCACCAGGAAACAAGCCCCCAGAACGTCTAGCTTTGAAAACAGGAGAGCTTATGTTTGGGAGCGTGGGAGGTGGGGAAGGGGTGTTAGGAAACTGAGACTCTGCTCTTAAAGGGAGCACACATAATCTCAACATGCTCCAAGTCCCAGACCAGAGGCAACAGTTTGAAAGGAGCTTGGGCGAGACCCACTTGCTGATCTTGGAGAGCCTCCCAGAGAGGCAGGAGGCAAATGGGACACCCCTTGGGGGAGGAAATGATGGCAAGAGCCATTTTGGGGAGCTTGTTCTACCATAACACCAGTACAGACAAGCTCCATTTTGGAATCCTCCCTCTAGCCGATTAGTGCCAGGGACCCAACACAACCCTCCAGTGAGCCAGCACCAGCCCTGTGCCCACCAGGCCCTGTAGAGAGCCACACAAGAAGCCTACCCTGCCCTCCAGGAGGCTTGCAGCCACCACATAAGGCACAGCTAACTGGACAGGGGACAGCCCTGCCTACCAGCACACTCACAGTACTCAGCCCCAGCACAACATAAAGGTTCATGCAGCCTACATAAGAGGCACCTCTAGAGCATACAGCTCTGGTGACCAGAGTGGAGTGTGCTGCTGGGCCCCATAGGACATCTCCTACATGAGGCCACTTCAAGATCAGGAAACATAAGCAACCTACCTAATACATTGAAAGAAATACAGAGATTTGGCCAAATGAGGAGATAGAGGAATATATTCCAAATGAATGAACAAGACGTAGCCTCAGAAAAAGAACTAAATGAAGTGAAGATAAACAATCTACCTGATAAAGAGTTCAAGGTAGGTAGTGATCATAAAGATACTCAACAAACTCAGGAGAAGAATGAATGAACATGGTGAGAAGTTTCACAAATAGCTAGAAAATACAAAGAAGAACCAAACAGATACAATAAAGTGAAATAAAAAATACACTACAAGAAATCAACAGTACATTAGATCATACAGCAGAACAGATCAGCAATCTGGAAGACAGAGTACTGGAAATCACCCATGCTGAAGAGAAAAAAAACAAAAGAGAATTTTTAAAAATAAGGATAGTTTAAGAGACCTCTGGAATGACATACAGCGTACTAACATTATAGGGGTCCCAGAAGGAGAAGAGGGAGAGAAAGGGGGCAGAGAACTTACTTGAAGACATAATAGCTGAAAATTTCCCTAACCTAGGAAAGGAAAAGACATTCAGGTTCAGGAAGCACAGAAAGTCCCAAACAAGATGAACCCAAAGATGTCCACACCAAAACAAATTATAATTAAAATGGCAAAAGTTAAAGATAGAGAATCTTAAAAGCAGTGAAAGAAAAGCCAACTAGTTACATACAAGGAACTCCCAAAAGACTATCAGCTTTTCAGAAGAAGCTGCAGGCCAGAAGGGAGTGGCCTGATATATTCAAAGTGATGAAAGAAAAAAACCTAGAACCAAGAATACTCTATCCAGCAAGGTTATCATTCAGATTTGAAGCAGAAACAGACTTTTACAGACCAGCAAAACCTAAATGAGGTCAGCATCACTAAACCAGCTTTACAAGAAATGTTGAAAGAACTTCTCTAAACAGAAAAGGCCACCACTAGAAATATGAAAATTATGAGAGGAAAAGTATCACTTGTAGAGGCAAACATACAGTAAAGGTAAGAGATCAACCATTATAAAGCTAGTAAGAAGGCTAAAGACAAAAGTAATAATATATATCCATAATAAGACACAATAACAAAAAGATTTGAAATATGATGCGAAAAATATTAAATGTGCAGGGGGTAAAAATTTAGGGTGTTTAGAATCTGTTCAAAATTAAGAGATCTATCAACTTAAAACAATCACATACGTGTGTGTGTGTGTGTGCGCGCGCACAAGTGCATATGGCTATTTGTTAACCTCATGGTAACCACAAACCAAACACCTATAATAGATACATACACAAAAAAGAGAATAAAATTCAAACGTAACACTAAAGACAGTCATCAAATCACAAGGGAAGAAAGCAAAAGAAGAGAAGAACTACAAAGAATTTCAAAAGCAACCAGCAAAGAATTAAAATGGAAAAAGTATATACCTATCAGTAATTAATGTAAATGGACTAAATGCTCCAATCAAAAGACAGTGGCTGAACAGATTCAAAAAAGAAAAAACCATATATATGCTTCCTACAAGAGACTCACTTCAGATTTAAAGTTATATACAGACTGATATTGAGGGGATGGAAAAAGGTATTCCATGCAAGTGGCAAGAAAAGAAAGCTGGAGTATCAATACTTGTATCAGACAAAATAGACTTTAAAACAAAGACTGTAACAAGAGTAAAAGAAGGACATTATATAATGATAAAGAGATCAAGCCAACAAGAGGATATAACAATTGTAAATATATATGCACCCAACATAGGAGCACCTAAATACATAAAAGAAATATTAACAAACATAAACGGAGAAACTGACACTAATACAATAACAGTAGCAAACTTTAATTAACACCTCACTTACATCAATGGACAGATCATCCAGACAGAAAATCAATAAGGAAACAGTGGCCTTAAATAACACATTAGACCAGATGGATTTAATAGATATGTATAGAACATTTCATCCAAAACCAGCAGAATACACATTCTTTTTAGTGCAAATGGACAGATCAGAAGCTAGGCCACAGAACAAGCCTCAATAAATTTAAGAATACTGAAATTATATTAAGTATCTTTTCTGGAAACAGTATGAGACTAGAAACAAACTACAAGAAAAAGACTACAAAAGACACGAACATGTGGAGGCTAAAAAAACATGCTACTAAACAACCAATGGTTTACTGAGGAAATCAGAGAGGAAATCAAAAAATACCTGGAAACAAATGAAAATGTAAATACAACAATCCACATCTCTGGGACACATCGAAAGTAGTTCTACGAAAGAAGTTTGTAGTGATACAAGCCTACCTCGGGAAACAAGAAAACTCTCAAATAAACAACCTAACCTTACACCTAAAGGAACTAGAAAAAGCAGAACAAACAAACCCAAAATTAGTAGAAGGAAAGAAATCATAAATATCAGAGCAGAAGTAAATGAAATAGAGACTAAAAAATTAAAAATTTTAAAAAAGTAAACACCAATGAAATTATGAGTTCTTTGAAAAGATAAACAAAACTGATCAACTTTTAACCAGACTCATCAAGAAAGAGAGGGCCCAAATAAATAAAATCAGAAATGAAAGAAATAAAATCAGAAACGACACCACAGGAACACAAAGGATCATAAGAGATTACTAAGAACAAATATATGCCAATAAAATGGACACTCTAGAAGAAATGGATAAATTCCTAGAAACATAAAAATCTCCCAAAAATGAATCAGGAAGAAATAAAAAAATATGAACAGACCAATTACCAGTAATGAAATTGAATCAATTAAAAAAAAACTCCCAACAAACAAAAGTCCAGGACCAGACAGCTTTACAGGTGGATTCTACAAAACATTTAAAGAAGAGTTAACACTCATCCTTCCTAAACTATTACAAAAAAATTGAAGAGGGAGGAATGCTTCTTAACTCATTGTACAAGGCCAGTATCACCCTGATACCAAAACCATGCAAAGATACCACAAAGAAAGTAAATTACATGCCAGTATCTCTGATGAACACAGATGCAAAAATCCTCAACAAAACATGAGCAAACTGAATTCAGCAATACATAAAAGGGATCATATACCATGATCAAGTGGGATTTATCCCAGGGATGCAAGGATTTTTCAATAAACGCAAATCAAAGTGATATACCACATTAACAAGCTGAAGAATAAAAATCATATTATCATCTCAATAGATGCAGAAATAGCCTGTGACAAATTTCAAATCCATTTATGATAACAACTCTCAACAAAGTGGGTATAGAGGGAACATACCGCAACATATTAAAGGCCATATATTACAAAACCACAGCCAACACCATATTCAACAGTGAAAAGCTGAAAGCACTTCGTCTAAAATCAGGAACAAGACAAGGATGCCCACTCTCGCACTTTTATTCAACATAGTGTTGGCAATCCTAGCCATAGCAACCAGACAAGAAAAATAATTAAAAGGAATCCAAATTAGAAAGGAAGAAATAAAACTGTCCCAGTTTACAGGTGACATGTTACTAAGTATAGAAAATCCTAAATACACTACTAAAAACCACTAAACTAATAAATTCAGTAAAGTTGCAAGATACAAAATCAGTATACAGAAATCTGGTGCATTTCTATACACTAACAATAAACTATCAGAAAAAGATATTAAGAAAACAATCTCATTAACAACTGCATCAAACAGAATAAAATAACTAAGAATACATCTAAGGAGGTAAGAGACCTGGACCCAGAAAACTATAAGACATCGATGAAGAAAACTGAAGACAATGCAAACAAACGGAAAGATTTACCATGCTCATAGAAGAATTAATATTGTTAAAATGACCAATTACCCAAGGCAGTCTAAATCAAAATACCAATGGCATTTTTCACAGAACTACAACTAATAATTCTAAAATTTGCATGGAAACAAAAGATCCCAAATAGCCAACAATCTTGAGAAAGAAGAACAAAGCTGGAATATCATGCACCCTGATTTCAAACTACACTACAAATCAAAACAGACACACAGATCAATAAACAGAATACAGAACCCAGAAATGGACTCACACTTATATGGTCAATTAATCTACAACACAGGAGACAGGAATATACAATGAGTAAAAGACAGCCTCTTCAATAAATGGTGTTGGGAGAACTGGACAGCTACATACAGACAATCAAAGTGTACTAATTTCTCATAGCATATACAAAAACAAACTCAAAATGGAATAAAGACTTAAATGTAAGACCTGAAACTATAAAACTCCTAGAAGAAAACATAGGCAGTAAGCTCTCTGACATAAGTCTTAGCAATATTTTCTTGGATCTGTCTCCTCAGGCAAGAGAAACTAAAGAAAAATAAACAAATACGACTACATCAAACTAAAAAGTTTTTGTACAGCAAAGGAAACTATCAACAAACTGAAAAGGCTGCCTACTGAATGGGAGAAGATATTTGCAAATAACATATCCAACAATGGGTTAATATTCAAAATATACAAAGAATTCATACAACTCAACATCAAAAAAACAAACCACCCAATTAAAAAACAGGCAGAGGAAAAAAAAAAAAAAAAACAGGCAGAGGACCTAGACATCTTCCCAAAGAAGACATACAGCTGGCCAACAGACACATGAAAAGATCACTAATCATATTAAAACCACAATGAGATACCACCTCACACTTGTCAGAATGGCTATCATCAACAAAACAATAAATAACAAGTATTGGCAAGGATGGAGAAAAGGGAACCCTTGTGCATTGTTGGTGGAAATGTAAACTGGTACAGCCACAAGGGAAAACAGTACAGAGGTTTCTCAAAAAATTAAAAATAGAACTGCCATATGATCCAGCAATTTAACTTCTGGGTATTTACCTGAAGAAGATAAAAACACCAATTTGAAAAAATATGTGCACCCTATGTTCACTGAAGCATTATTTACAATAGCCAAGGTATGGAAGCAACCTAAGTGCCCATGAATAGACGAATGGATAACGAAGATGTGGTACATAAATACAGCGGAATATTTTTCAGCCATTAAAAAAAAAAAAAAGAAACCTCACCATTTGCAACAACATGGATGGATCTAGAGGGTATTATACTAAATGAAATAAGTCAAAGACAAATACCATACGATCTCACTTATATGTGGAATCTAAAAAACAAAGAAAACAAAACAAAATGAAAACAGACTCACAGATACAGAGAACAAACAGGTGGTATCCAGAGGGGAGACAGGTGGGGGGTTGAAATATGTGAAGGGGATTAAGAGGTACAATCCTCCAGTTATGAAACAAGCCACAGGGACGTAATATACAGCATAAGGATATGGTCAGTACTATTATACAGTAAGTTTTATTGGGACAGATAGTTAATGGACTTATCACTGTCATTTCACAATGTATGCAAATGTCAAATCACTATGTAGTACACCTGAAATTAACATAATATTGTACCTCAACTATATTTCAATTTTTAAAAGATTACTTAGAATACCAGATATCAGTCAATGGATAGTCAATGCCAACATGAAAAGCAAGAAAGAGATTCCTACTGTTCATTGTGGACTAGAATAAAGAAAAAGAAAAAAACTTCTGTAATTTCCAGTGGAAGAGTCATATTGTCAAGGCCGTAAATAGCCATTTGAATTTGTTCCCTATAAATGAGACAGCTAGATGTAAATGTAAATTCCCCTGATGTGTCTTAAGATCACCAGACAGTATGCTATTTTCTGAGCATAAACACAGTACAAAGGGCTGACAAGTTATATTCACTTTACTATTTACATAGCACTTGTGTATATTTTATTTCATTTCATTCTTAAACTCCTGACAATTGTGTTCTATCTCCATTTTTCATGTGAGCCAACAACAGCTCAGAGTAGTTAAGTAACTTATGTCATAGAGCTAACAGTCGGCTTTAAACACAGATCTAAGTGATCCCAAATAAGGTATTCCAAGTAGAAAAGTATGATTACAATGTTAAATGACCTTAGAAAAGTGTTATTCATAGTTTCTAATCAAGTACTTCAATTAGTACTTCACTGTGACAGACTCTCACCCTCAACCAAATAACAAATGTTAATTTCAGTTCATGACCAAAAGTACTAACAGACCATTCATTTCAACTACAAAGATAAAAATAAGTACCATGTAATCAGATATCTTACATTTTTAAACAGAAAAATATAATTAAACTATTAATTAGGATTTAAAAAGATGCTTTTATTGGCATAGATACCTTTTAGCATCTTACAAATCTTCAGAAATCTTGTGACATAAGGTCACATATTCCACATAAAATCTTTCCTCTTTAATGTCAAGTTTCTACTATTTCAAGTATTTTAGCTCACTGTATTCTCATTGCCTACATCGAACATTTACCAACCTCTTAATCCTCTCCCAAAGAGCATCTCTTTGAATCCTGATTGCTTACCTTCCATCACTGAGCTCTAGATTGCTACCTGCTTAACAAGGCAGGTCTCAGTTTCAAGATGCCAAAGTAAACCAGAGCAAGCCATAGTAGGGAAATGCAACATTAGCTTAAACCCTAATAAACATTCTATCCAAGAGGAGACAAGATTTCAAAATAGTTCTTCTTCCATTAATGAGCATCTTTCTCCCTTACTGTGGGTTTATAACCAACAAAGAAACAAACAAACAAAGGAGTCAGACAAAGATAAAAATACAGCTGAAATCAGTGGCCAAAAAAGCTACTTATTAACTTCAATTGTAAACTAAACTTAAAACTGTTTATTTTTCATTTCCTTTTCCCTCATAGGGTCCAGCCTGCTCAGATAAATCCACCCTACAGGGGAGTAGAGAATGTTATGTCCTAAGAATTGAGAGCTCTAAAAACAGAACCAGAAGTCACTGAGCAAAAGCATACTCAATTCCTTCTCCAGTCCTCACCTAATCCTTCCTTGAGAGGGCATCTCACCCAAGGAGTTGAAAGAAGGGGGAAAGCTACTTCCAAGAGAACTTCCTTACTTTACAAGTCATGTAGAAACATGGGGAGAGGAAAATGATGGTTCTTCCTTCAACAAACAATCTCCAAAAATACATAACAGATTCTTCAGGATGTTTTTTAAACTCTCAAAGAGGAACACCTCACAGAATACACATCTTCTCCTGTTTCACTTCCCACACCAGAGAAAAGCAGGGATTGGATGAAGAGGTATTAGACTAACTTGACCTAAGAAGACTGGGCTAAAAGAGAGAAACAAGAAGACCATGCTAAAAGAAAGAAAACTAAGTCTGCAAACTCCCAAAGTAGTCCTGATTAAAACCCAATATTCTATTTCCGTTACTCTAGGAGGTGCATCGACAGATGAATGGATAAAGACGATGTGGCGCGTATATACAATGGAATATTACTCAGCCATAAAAAGGAACGAAATTGAGTTATTTGTAGTGAGGTGGATGGACCCAGAGTCTGCCATACAGAGTGAAGTCAGAAAGAGAAAAACAAATACCGTATGCTAACACATATATATGGAATCTAAAAAAAAAAGGTACTGATGAACCTAGTTGCAGGGCAGGAATAAAGAGGTAGACATAGAGGATCATAGAGGATGTACTTGAGGACATGGGGTGGGAGGGGGAAGTTGAGGCGAAGTGAGAGTAGCAACGACATATATACACTACCGAATGTAAAACAGTTGGCTGGTGGGAAGCAGCAGCATAGCATAGGGAGATCGGCTTGGTGCTTTGCCATGACCTAGAGGGGTGGGAAAGGGAGGAAGGGAGGAAGGCTCAAGAGGGAGGGGATATGGGGACATGTGTATGCATGTGGCTGATTCGCTCTGTTGTACAACAGAAACTAACACAGTACTGTGAAGCAATTATACTCCAATAAAGATCTATTTAAAAAACCCAATATTCTATGTAGTCTTTGCATAAGTTATGATAAATTTAGTTGTAAAAGGCAGAGCTCTTTGTAAAACTGCACGGTAGTCTAAGTGGTACTTGACCATTTCTATCTTCCTTTTTCAAACTCTCTCCCTCACCTAGCCTCCTTTCTCACCCTTACTCCCATCGAAGACCTTCACCTTGCCCTCTTATAAGCCTAAGATTCACTTCTTTCTTAGGACTGACCTCTAAACTCCCATTCCCCACAGCCCAACTAAGTATGAATCAGATTATGTGATTAAAGTACTTCTCACTAATGGGTAAATGTGGTTTAATCCACGGGGTTCAATTCCACAAATATCATTAAGCTCTCCTATGTATAAGGCACTGTGTTTAATCAATCAAAATACCTATTCTTCTTACAAGAAAAACTAGCTAACTCAAATCAATCTTGTAATGGATAATGTAAAAGAGAAGCACATGAGTGCTTGCTTCCCCTCACACTTTCCCCTTCCCATTTCTTCCCATCTCGATGCCCCTCCCCCCTACCCCATCTGCCACGGAATAAAATCCAAGGAATCAATATTGCTTCCAATAAAAGTCAATGAGTGGGAAGACAAAGTGGGATGGTACAGCAAACAATAAACATTCAAAAGCGTAGATGAATCAGTAGAGGGTCTCCTAGATTTATTTTACATATTAATCGCAAATACAATAAAGGGCTTCTCAATAAATCAATTCCCTTACAAGATACCTTTGCTTTGCTCAGAACCCTCAGTTATTAAACCATAAATACTGAGAGGTTTTTTCAGTTATTTCCACAGTTAAAATATTACTAAGTATCAGTTCAATCTGCCCTACCATATTTAAAGGCTATTAAACTTGGCTATTAAACTCACCTGTTTTCAATTAGAGTTGACATTTTCCCACAAGTACTCCTAGGTTTGAAATTCCAAACTAATTGGCATACTTACTTTAACTCTTTTTTTTTCCAGTTGTAAAATTTATTAATTCTTACTCATAACACAGGTCCAAACCTGGAGAGCAGGATACAACTACTGACAGGTTTGGGTTTGCTTGGGCCACATGAAGTTATTTTTAACTGTTTCAAGTAGTTGTCAATATTTTTAAAAGTCAGGAGAACTGCAAGCAAAAATTTAGATTTCCTGTGTTCTCTTGAGAAGGCTGAAGACTGGGCCCATATTCATTATGGCGCTGATCAGGTGAACGTGAGAACTGGATAACCCTCTTAGATGAGGCATAAACTCTTCAGTGTATTTCACTCATTTTTATTTTCATATGCCTAGTATCTGAAGGCATGTGAGTTTGCTATTCATAACCTATTCCTTGGAAAGGTGCATAATATTTTCCAGGTCACTTCAACACTTCGCTAAGTCACCTAATGTAAAAAGCCACAAAGCAGGACATATTGGTTTGTAACCTCATGGCTAATAATAAAAAATTTTCACAACGCTTAGAAGAAAGGTTGAGAAAGAAAAAAATTCAGACTGGTGGAAGGGTGACATACAGAATGTAAAAATCCCATCTGAAAGTTTTTTTGGGAGAAAAAAAAAGGTGAAATCTCAAAAACACTGTCAAGACACTGAAAGCTTTCCTGACTCCATGGTTCCTTGCCATACTCCATGCTTCAGAACCTCCCTTCCCACTTTGTCTTTATGTGTAAACAATACCAGTTAGGTCATAAACTCTGAGAAATGTTAGGAAATTTATGAAACACATTTACACCTTCAAAAATAATTCTCCTCACACACTTTTTTAACAGTCTTTATCCATATCCACCATCAAATCCTCTCCCAAGTATTTTCTACTGCTTTCCGCTTTGTATTCTAATGACAACTACAGTCCTCATTTTCAAGGCTTGGGCTTCAGCCCTGGACGGGCTCTCCAGTACACAAACTTTTTTGGCCGGTATAGCTGCACCCCTTATTATATCTCTTATACCAATTTCTACAATCTATTTCATTCAAAATTTATCTGTAACTCCCTCTCTAAAGTCTTGATCAAATTGTAGGGGGGGGTGGTGTACCCAGTTGTCCAAAGAAAATCAATATACTGTGATTTTTCTCTGATATTGTTAAATAAAAAGCATGAAGACTCTTAAAGATTAAAAAACATTTAAGTAAATTTTATATGCTAAGTGCATAAAGCGACAAGCGAGTGATGCTCTCTATCTTTAGCATGTCTGGACTAGTGACTTCTCATCATGAACTCAAAATACTGAGGAGAAAGATTAGTAGGAAATCTGTGAAGTCCAGTGATGGTCACATTGCGCCCACACTAACAAATTACTAAGTGATGTCTCACCTCCCTGCACCCCATTCCCGAGGATAAAGGGTGTGAGGAGACTTGAATCTGAAAAAGAAAAAAATAAGCAGCTTTTCTGTGCAAGTTTGGGGAAAACAAAGCGTTACCGCACGTGATACCGTTACAGCATAAAATCACTCAACGCCTTATTGGGGTCTCACTCCTCTTCACCCAAAGCGAGACTCGGGCCACCTTAGCCCCTATTGTGATGCACCCTCCTCAGGACCTCGCGGCGTTAACCCAGGATGACAGAAAAGGGGCGGCGCACACTGTTCCTCTGCCCTGGGAAGGAGGGTTAAGGGTATCGCCTTCATCTCTGGGGAAAGGCCTCAGTACTCTCAACCCAAAAACAGCACCCCCGAAACCCAACTCCCTTCCCTGCCTCTCCGAACTGGGTGCCAGCGGCCACAGCCCAGAACCTCACCCACGGTCCCCTAGCAGGGTCCGGGACGTCCAGACCACCACCAGAGCAGTCCAGCTCTCAAGCCCAAACTCGCCCTCCGCCCCCACCAAAGCCCAGCCTCCAGCGCCGCCCCCACCGAGTTCTCCAAACTGAGTCCAGTCACCCTCGAACCTGAGTCCCCCTTGAGTGTCCAGGCACAGGCCGGGGCCAGCGACACCTCCGCTTTCCCCCCAACTGGATCCCTCCGGAGGCGTCTGCGGCGGCGAGCGCTGCAGCAGCTGCGGCTACAAGAGCCGCCCCAGCAGGTTACAGGCCGGCTCCTGGGGTGCTTCTCGCGAGATCCCGCGGTTCGAAAAGGCGAGAGTAGCTGAGTTCTCGCGAGAATAGTGGCTCATCGCGCAGGAGTTGGGCGGGGCGCGGAGAGTGCGGGCGGTTGAGGGAGTGGCTGCCTGGGTTGGGCGTTGAGCCTGGGGGCAGGCGCCGCAGAGTGTAAAGCGCGGTTTCTCACAGACGTCAGCTCGGCATCAAACGCGAGCTTCGCACCTGAGTGGCTGCGAGCAGATTTATCCCCCAAATCTTTGAATCCCACGTTTTTCCTTGGTTTCCTGTCACCGTTAGAAAAAAGCGGACAGCGTCTCCAGCCCAGAGTTAGAGAATACCTCAAGGACGCTGAGTTTACTCAAGGAAAGCGTTTCCCTCAACTGAGCGAACTCCAAATTCGCCTTTGCCGGCTCAGCTGGCGGTTATTAACCCGCCTGGGTTCAGGAAAGGCGGTCCTCGTGAGGGCCACCTTCTATTTCCTAGCGTCCGCAGCTGTTTGTTTTTAAACGCTGGGTTGGCGGGAACCGGTGTGCCATCTGGAGCTCTTGCAGTTGGGCCCCTGTGGAATTGGAATGTCGACAGTAACCTGGATGGGATATTATTGCTCCTTGTGGCAGAAGGTCGCCAGTCATAGAGTTTCAGTCACTCAACTTTACTGAGCCTATTGTGTGTCACATGCGGGACTACACCAGAGAAATGAAAGACACAGTCCCCAACCTCGAAGCTCACACCCTGGAGGCGAGACCCACCCGAAAACAGATAATCCTGTTACACGGTGGTAAAGGCCGAGCTGTGAGCTGAGAGGGAGGAACCGGCTCGGCCTGCCATGTTGAGGAAGCCTCCACCAGGGAGTGACATGTGAGCTGAATCTTGAAGGATGAGTAAGAGTTCCCCAGTTTTGAGAAGAGTGGGAGGAGCGCTGCAAGCAGAGGAAGCGGAAAGGAAGAGGACCTGGTTTGAGTAATTTGCTATGAAAACAGATTTTGCCAGAAAGAACTTGGCTGAAAAGCTTTTAATCACTGTGGAGTTGGGAAGAGAAAACTCCCTGGCTTCTACATGTGCTAACCAAAATGTTTTTCAAACCAGTGTTTATGCTAAGGAGATGAGCAGTTGAGCTGCACGATAGAGGATAGTGAACATCCTCGTCCTCATCTAAGGACACTACATGTGAGAGACCTAAGGGAAACAGATTATTGTCGTAGTATCCCAAGTTATTATCATTGCCACATTCTGCTAAAGTGGAAATCTTTGAAGATTTCTAAGACAGAAGAAGAATCTAATAGTTTTGTAATACAGGTGTATCTCATGGAGAAACTTCAAGAAAAACCTCAGGCAACAAAATAACAAAAACTCCATTGGCCTTATGTATTATCATAGCTTTCTTCTGTAAGATAAGATCAAGAGAAGTAGTTCTATAGTCCAAGTTTTAGTGAGGTCTGTCAAAGAGGAATTATTTCCCTATATCAAAATAGAAGCTATCATTTCCTAAAGAGAAACCCTGATATTCTACTATAGGATTTCTGCCAATCTCCCTTTAGACGTATTATTTTCATATTATTATGTATATGTATACTATAGCGACATTTGGCTCACCGTACCAATAGAAAAAAAAATAGGTCATAAACAAATACTGAATCATTATGTTGTACACCTGAAAATAATATAATGTATGTCAATTATACCTCAATTTTTTTAAAAATTAAAAATTTTAGAAAAAGTAGTTCAAACTCTGTTGTGAGCCAGTCAGGTGCTCTGCTTAGCATAATTCACACATTCTATTCCAAGTTCTAGGAATTTTCCAGGAAACATTGGAAGAATTAGTGCAAGATTTCAGATGAAGTATGGAAACTTTATTCCATGCTGGAATCTGGTCAAATCATTTAAACTTGCTTTGAGGAGCCTATAGTTCATTTTATTCTGTTATTCTTTTTTTTTTTTAATTTTTTTTGGCTGCATTGGGTCTTCATTGCTGCACAAGATTTCTCTAGTTGCTGCTAGCGGGGGCTGCTCTTGGTTGCGGTGCGCAGGCTTCTCATTGCGGTGGTTTCTCTTGTTGCAGAGCATGGGCTCTAGGCACGTGGGCTTCAGTAGTTGTGGCACATGGGCTCAGTAGTTGTGGCGCACGGGCTCTAGAGCGCAGGCTCAGTAGTTGTGGCGCACGGGCTTAGTTGCTCCGTGGCATGTGGGATCTTCCCGGACCAGGGCTCAAACCTGTGACCCCTGCGTTGGCAGCAGATTCTTAACCACTGCGCCACCAGGGAAGCCCTATTCTGTTATTCTTGAAAGAAAGAAAGGAAGAAGGGAAGAAAGAAAGGAAAGAAAGAAAAAGAAAGAAAGAAAGAAAGAAAAAGAATATCTAATAAAACTATCACTGTCATTCACTTAAAAAAATTAACCTTTCAAATATTAATTTGGGAGCATGGTAGCAGCTATACATCTAGTAGGTAATGCCATTGATCACAGACTGCTTTGCACAATGATTTGTAAATGCTAGCTCACTGAATGAGCTAAGGTACAGATCCTTAATGCAAGTCTTCCTTCCACAATATCAATCCATGTATCAAAGAGGTCAAAACAGAAATAAAGAGAAGTTTCAAAGAGAAAAAAATGAATGAACAAGTTCTTTTGGTTGTCTATATTATTGTACTTCATAGCATGCTAACACAAGATTGTTTCAAAGCAGAGGATAAGATAGACCTCTGGTTGAATACTTGTTCAAAGAATTAAATGATAAGCCACATACCCAGAATCCTTTTTAACTTTAAAGCCTGGGATTTCTTTGTACTATGGTTTGAGCACATTCACCTAATGTCAGGAACAGGAAAATCATACACACAAAAAAAACTGTATCCCTATTCAGCAAATACATGTATTGATCAAGACCCTGTGTAAGAATACTAGGGGAGATACAGACATTATTAATATACAGGTTCTACTGAAAAAAAAAGATGTGTAATTAAACAACAAAAGGAAAACAAGTCGGGTCATACAAAGATAGAGATAATGTGCTATGGGAGGTCAGAGATAGGAAAGATTACTACCAACTGAAGATATGAAGAAGGTGCAGAAACAGGAGAGGAAAGGAAAGATGTTTGATCTGGAGGTCTTAAAGAATAGATAGGAGTCTGGCTTGAAGCTATAGTAGGAAAGGGCATTCCTATGGAAAGATCAACAAAGGTATGTATTTAAATAGCTAAACTCAGTATTTTGTAAGGGCAACAATAAGCAATTAAAAAGAATGACTATGGGACTTCCCTCGTGGTCCAGTGGTTAAGACTCCACGCTCTCAATGCAGGGGGCCGGGGTTCCATCCCTGGTCAGGGAACTAGATCCCACATGCCACAACTAAAAGATCCCACATGCTGCAACTAAAGATCCCACATGCCTCAACGAAGATTCTGCATGCCGCAACTAAGACCCAGCACAGCCAAATGAATAAATAAATATTTTTAAAAATGAATAGGAAGATTGAAATTGGGACAAAAAGACCTTGGAATATTTGATTAAAGTAGGAGTCTGTACACTTTTTCCATAACTTGTTAGCTTGCAATAGAGTGAAATCTCAGACTTTTCACAGTTTTTGACAAATGCTTTTAGGCTTTTTTTGTGGAAATTGACAAGGTGATCCAAAGATGTATGTATAAATGTAAAAGTTCTATAAATAGCCAAAAAGAATTATGAAAAAGAAGTACAAAGTTGAAGAACTTAACACTTCAAGGTTTCAAAACTTACTACAATGCTATAGGAATCAATATGGTGTGGTATTCAACATTGTAAATCAACTATACTCCAATAAGAATTTAAAAAAAAGATGGTGTGGTATTGGCAATGAGCTAAGCATATAGATCAATGGAATAGAATTGAGAGTCCAGAAATGAACCCTTACATTTATGGTTGATTTTCAGCAAATGTGCCAAGACAATTCACTTCAGTGAGGAAAAGATAGTCTTTTTAAAAACATGGTGTGTGGTGCCAGGACAATTGGATGTCTGTATGGAAAGAAAAAAAAAAAAAGCTAAAACAAATAAACAAACAAAAACTTAGATTCTCTCCTCACAAAGAAATTAACTTTAAATGGAACATAGACCTAAATATAAGAACTAAAACTATAAATTTGCTAAAAAAAATTAGAGGACAAAATCTTCATGACTTTGGGTTAGGCAAAGAGTTCCTAGATATGACACCAAAAGCACAAAGCATAAAAGAAAAAATTGATAAATTGGGCTTCATTAAAATGGAAACTTTTTGAGTTTATGCTTCAAAAGACAGTATTAAGAGAATGAAAAGACAAACCATAGATGGAGAAAAATGTTTGCAAATCATACGGAGGACTTGTACCCATAATACATAAAGAACTCTTACCACTCAATAATAAATAAGACAAACAACCCAATTAAAAAATGGCAAAAGACTTGCAAAGACATTTATAGGAAGACATACAAATAGCTAATTAGCACAGGAAAAGGTGCTCAATGTCATTAGTCATTAAGTAAATGTAAATTAAAACCACAATGAAATACCACTTCACACCCACTAGAATGGATATAATAAAACATCAGACAATAACAAGTGTAGATGAAGATAGGGAGAAGTTAGAGCCCTCATACAGTGCTGGCATGCACATAAAATATTACAGCCACTTTGGAAAACAGATTGTTAGATTTTTTTTTTAAGTTAAATATAAAGCTACCATACTATACAGCAAAAGCAAAAATAATAATAATAATAATAATAACTGAATTTTAAAATGGGCAAAGGACTTGAATAGACATACAAATTTGGGAACATTCCTGGGTTCTCTATTCTGTTTCATTGATCTACGTGTCTGTTTTTTTGTGCCAGTATCATACTGTTTTGATTACTGTAGCTTTGTAGAGAGTGATACCTCCAGCTTTGTTCTTTCTCAAGAATGTTTTGGCTATTTGGGATCTTTTGTGTTTCCATACCAATTTTAAAATTGTTAGTTCTAATTCTATGAAAAATGCCATTGCTATTTTGATAGGGATTGTATTGAATCTATAGATTGCCTTGGGTAGTAAGTTCATTTCAACAATAATTATTCTTCAAATCTATGAGCACAGTATATCTTTCCATTTGATTGTGTCATCAATTTCTTTCAACATTGTCTTACAGTTTTCTGAGTACAGGTCTCTTTACCTCCTTGTTTAGACTTATTCTCAGATATTTTATTGTTTATTTTATTGTTTTTGATGTGGTTGTGAATGGGATTGTTTTCCTAATTTCTCTTTTTGATAGTTCATTGTTATTGTATAGAAATACAACAGATTTCTGTATACTAATTTTGTAAACTGCAACTTTACTGAACTCATTGATGCATTCTAGTGTTTTTTTTGGCAATGTCTTTAGGATTTTCCATGTACAGTATCGTGTCACCTGCAAACAGTGACAGTTTTACTTCTTCCTTTCCAGTTTGTATTCCTTTTATTTCCTTTTCTTGTCTGATTGCTGTGGCTAACTAATGAGTTCTTAAGAAAGGCACAAAGCAGTAAACTATAAAAGATTGAGTACTTTGACTACACTGAAATTAAGAATTCTTATTCATCAAAAGACACTATTAAGAAACTGAAAAGGCAAACCACAACATGTACAATATATTTGCAATACAGAAAACTGACAAAAGCATGATATTCAAAAATAAATAATGTTCGGCCTTCCTTGGTGGCACAGTGGATAAGAATCTGCCTGCCAATGCAAGGGACACAGGTTCGTTCCCTGGTCCGGGAAGATCCCACATGCCGCGGAGCACCTAAACCCGCATGCCACAACTACTGAGCCTGAGCTCTAGAGCCCGCAAGCCACAACTACTGAAACCCACGTGCCACAACTACTGAAGCCTGTGTGCCTAGAGCCCGTGCTCCGCAACAAGAGAAGCCACCGCAATGAGAAGCCCGCGCACTGCAACGAAGAGTAGCCCCCACTCACCGCAACTAGAGAAAGCCCGCGTGCAGCAACAAAGACCCAACGCAGCTAAAAATAGATAAACAAAAATTTTTAAAAATAAAAAATAAATAATGTTCATAAATCAATATCAAAAGACAAACACCCGAAAAAGAAAATGGAAAGGAGAATTGAATAGGCACTTCACAGACAAAGAAACCCAAATGGCAAATAAATATATGAAAAGACACTAAACCACACAAGTAACCTGGGAAATCAAATTAAAAGAACAATGAGATGCCCATTATATTGGCAAAATTTTGAAAGTCTTGCAATACTTGGCATTGGCAAGAATGTAGAGCAAGAGGAACTTTCATATGTTGCTGGAGGCATGAGATATAAACTGTTACAACCACTGTGGAAAATAGGTTAGCATCTCCTAGAAAAGTTGAACATGCAATTCCATTTCTAGGTACATATCCTAAGGAAACTCTTACAGGTGTAAAAGACATCTAAAAGAATGCTCATTGTCAGTAATAGCTCAAAACTGAAAACAACCCAGATATCCATTAAGAATAAATGCATAAATAAACTGAAGTATACTTTACAATGAAATACTACACAATTAAAATAACTACAGCTACATGCATCAATAGAGATGAATCTCACAAGTGAAAAGAACAGAATGCAAAATACTAAATATGGTAAATAATATGGTAAATTTGGACATTTTGTCCAAAACCAGACAAAAATTTTTTAAGATATATACACACACACACACACACAGAATATTATATATATATATATATATATATATATATATATATATATATATGAACTGTGATAGAGATGTCACCAAAACCTGTGCTTTCCTAGTATAGAGTTGTCACTGGGAAGTATCTACCCAGCCAGAGACTACATTTTTCAGCTGCCCCACCCCACCCCACTTTAAAATATTAGGTATGGTTGCATGACTACAATATAATTAATGAAATAGGAAGAGATGATGTCACCTTTCCAGGCCTGGCCGGTAAAAACTTCCCACATGGCATTCCTACCTTTTCCACATACAGTTATCTAGAGAGGAGACAACCTTAGGGCTACCATGGTAGAAGCTGAGTCTCTGGCTACCCTATTGAATTGTTCACCTGCCCAGTAATATAACATTCCAGTAATATTATGTGAATAAGAAAGAAACTTCTATTTAATTTAGGTGGTTATATATTTGGGATCTATTTTTTACAGCAATTTGCTCACCCGAACTAATTCAGAAATGAGTACCTTTAAATAGGGTGCTGACTGGTAAAAATCTAAAAATATGGAGCAGGGGCTTAGCCATAGTGGATGGTGAGAAAATAGATGCCACAGGCTGGAAAGACAGAGCCTATGCTATGCAACAGCATATATTTGAAATATATATATTAGACTATCCAATCTAACCAAGGGATATTGACTTTCTATAAAGAAAAGCAAAAGAATAATGATAAACATAAAAATAAGGAAGTGAGGATGAAGGGGATATGAACAGGGAAGAGCTTACAGGAATTTCTGAGGTACTAGCAATATTCTATTTCGCAATCTGAATAATGAGTCATGGGTGTTTTTTCCTTAAAAAAATCTACATATATGTACAACAAATTTTTTAAAATAAATTTATTTATTTACTTATTTATTTTTGGCTGTGTTGGGTCTTTGTTGCTGTGCGTGGGCTTTCTCTAGTTGTGGCAAGCGGGGGCTACTCTTTGTTGCGGTGCATGGGCTTCTCATTGTGGTGGCTTCTCTTGTTGTGGAGCACAGGCTCTAGGCACGGCTCGGGCTTCAGTAGTTGTGGTGCGCAGGCTCAGTAGTTGTGGCTCACAGGTTCTAGAGTGCAGGCTCAGTAGTTGTGGCACACAGGCTTGGTTGCTCCGCGGCATGTGGGATCCTCCCGGACAGGGCTCAAACCCGTGCCCCCTGCATTGGCAGGCAGATTCCCAACCACTGCGCCACCTGGGAAGTCATGTACAATAAATTTTACTATTTTAAAAAGTAAAAACACGTCAATATCAAGTAGATTTTATTCCAGGCATGCAAAAATATTTAATTTATTACATTAATGGACTAAAAGTGAAAAGTTACATATTTTTGGAGAAACAGCATTTTATAAAGTTCTTTTATAATTTCAAAAGAACCCTTAGGAAAAAAAAAAAAAAAAAAAAAAAAAAGAACCCTTAGAAAACTAGTTATAGAAGGGAATGTCATCAATATGTTAAAAACCATTCTCTTGTTGAGAAATTACATACACATTCCCATTAAGGTCCAGAATATGATAAGGAAACCCAGTAGCATCATTCATTAGCATGGTACTGAGGTGCCAGATACTACTATAAGAAATGAAAAAAAAAAAAGTATAATCACAGGGAGAAAAGAGATAAAAGTGTCATTATTTGAGATTATATGATCATCTACATAGAAAAGCAAATGTAAACAAGATATAAGCTATTAGAATTAATAAGACAGTTCAGCAAGTTTGTTGGTTATAAGAAAAAATTAGGAAAATGAACAATGTTTCTCCATACCAAAAATAACCAATTAAAAAATATAATAAACATTTAGATACCTTTCACAATAAACCATACAGAATTTAGCAATTAACAAAGGATACATAAGATTTTTCTACAGAAAATGTTTAAACTCTATTTAAAAGGTATTAAAGTAGGTCAGAATAAGTGAAAAGGCTTACTATGTTGATGAATAGGACGATATAATAAAGATGACAATTCTTCCTACAATTAACATATAATTTTAATACAATCCCAATCAAAATTGCAGCTGGATTTTTTTAGAAGAGAACCCAACAAACTCAGTGTAAATATTGAATGGTAGAATAAAGGTCTATAAAGAAGGATATGGGAGATTAACCAAGATGGCGGAGTAGAAGGACGTGCTGTCACTCCCTCTTGCGAGAGCACCAGAATCACAACTGACTGCTGGACCATCATTGACAGGAAGACCCTGGACTTCACCAAGGAGGATACCCCACGTCCAAGGACAGAGGAGAAGCCACAGTGAGACGGTAGGAGGGGCGCAAGCAGAGTAAAATCAAACCCCGTAACTGCTGGGTGGGTGACTCACAGACTGGCGAACACTTATACCACAGAAGTCCACCCACTGGAGTAAAGGTTCTGAGCCCCACGTCAGGCTTCCCAACCTGGGGGTCAGGCAACGGGAGGAGGAATTCCTAGAGAATCAGACTTTGAAGCCTAGTGGGAATTGGATTGCAGGACTTTGACGGGTCTGGGGGAAACAGAGACCCCACTCTTGGAGGGCACACACAAAGTAATGTGTGCATCAGGACCCAGGGGAAGGAGCAGTGAGCCTGGGGGAGACTGAACCAGACCTACCTGCTGGTGTTGGGGGGTCTCCTGCAGAGGCGAGTGGTGGCGCTGTTTCACCGTGGGGATAAGGACACTGGCAGCAGAGGTTCTGGGAAGTTCTCCTTGGCGTGAGCCGTCCCAGAGTCTGCCATTAACCCCACCAAAGAGCACGGGTAGGCTCCAGTGTTGGGTTGCCTCAGGCAAAACAGCCAACAGGGAGGGAACCCAGCCCCACCCATCAACAGTCAAGTGGATTAAGGTTTTACTGAGCTCTGACCGCCACAGCAACAGGGAGGGAACCCAGCCCCACCCATCAACAGTCAAGTGGATTAAGGTTTTACTGAGCTCTGACCGCCACAGCAACAGTCAGCTCTACCCACCACCAGAGCCTCCCATCAAGCCTCTTAGATAGCCTCAACCACCAGAGGGCAGACAACAGAAGCAAGAAAAACTATAATCCTGCAGCCTGTGGACCAAAAACCACAGTTACAGAAAGATAGAGAAGATGAAAAGGCAGAGGGCTATGTACCAGATGAAGGAACAAGAAAAAACCCCAGAAAAACAACTAAATGAAGTGGAGATAGGCAACCTTCCAGAAAAAGAATTCAGAATAATGATAGTGAAGATGATCCAGGACCTTGGAATAAGAATGGAGGCAAAGATTGAGAAGATGCAAGAAATGATTAACAAAGACCTAGAAGAATTAAAGAACAAACAAACAGAGATGACCAATACAATAACTGAAATGAAAACTACACTAGAAGGAATCAATAGCAGAATAACTGAGGCAGAAGAACGGATAAGTGACCTGGAAGACAGAATGATGGAATTCACTGCTGCGGAACAGACTAAAGAAAAAAGAATGAAAAGAAATGAAGACAGCCTAAGAGACCTCTGGGATAACATTAAACGCAACAACATTCGCATTATAGGGGTCCCAGAAGGAGAAGAGAGAGAGAAAGGACCAGAGAAAATATTTGAAGAGATTATAGTCGAAAACTTCCCTAACATGGGAAAGGAAATAGCCACCCAAGTCCAGGAAGCGCAGAGAGTCCCATACAGGATAAACCCAAGGAGAAACACGCCGAGACACATAGTAATCAAAGTGGCAAAAATTAAAGACAAAGAAAAATTATTGAAAGCAGCAAGGGAAAAACGACAAATAACATACAAGGGAACTCCCATAAGGTTAACAGCTGATTTCTCAGCAGAAACTCTGCAAGCCAGAAGGGAGTGGCATGATATACTTAAAGTGATGAAAGGGAAGAACCTACAACCAAGATTACTCTACCCGGCAAGGATCTCATTTAGATTTGATGGAGAAATCAAAAGCTTTACAGACAAGCAAAAGCTAAGAGAATTCAGCACCACCAAACCAGCTCTACAACAAATGCTAAAGGAACTTCTCTAAGTGGGAAACACAAGAGAAGAAAAGGACCTACAAAAACAAACACAAAACAATTAAGAAAATGGTCATAGGAACATACATATCGATAATTACCTTAAACGTGAATGGATTAAATGCCCCAACCAAAAGACATAGACTGGCTGAATGGATACAAAAACAAGACCCATATATATGCTGTCTACAAGAGACCCACTTTAGACCTAGGGACACATACAGACTGAAAGTGATGGGATGGAAAAAGATATTCCATGCAAATGGAAATCAAAAGAAAGCTGGAGTAGCTATACTCATATCAGATAAAATAGACTTTAAATTAAAGAATGTTACAAGAGACAAGGAAGGACACTACATAATGATCCAGGGATCAATCCAAGAAGAAGATATAACAATTATAAATATATATGCACCCAACATAGGAGCACCTCAATACATAAGGCAACTGCTAACAGCTATAAAAGAGGAAATCGACAGTAACACAATAATAGTGGGGGACTTTAACACCTCACTTACACCAATGGACAGATCATCCAAAATGAAAATAAATAAGGAAACAGAAGCTTTAAATGACACAATAGACCAGATAGATTTAATTGATATATATCGGACATTCCATCCAAAAACAGCAGATTACACGTTCTTCTCAAGTGCGCACGGAACATTCTCCAAGATAGATCACATCTTGGGTCACAAATCAAGCCTCAGTAAATTTAAGAAAATTGAAATCATATCAAGCATCTTTTCTGACCACAACGCTATGAGATTAGAAATGAATTACAGGGAAAAAAACGTAAAAAGGACAAACACATGGAGGCTAAACAATACGTTACTAAATAACCAAGAGATCACTGAAGAAATCAAAGAGGAAATCAAAAAATACCTAGAGACAAATGACAATGAAAACACGACGACCCAAAACCTATGGGATGCAGCAAAAGCAGTTCTAAGAGGGAAGCTTATAGCTATACAAGCCTACCTAAAGAAACAAGAAAAAGCTCAAGTAAACAATCTAACCTTACACTTAAAGAAACTAGAGAAAGAAGAACAAACAAAACCCAAAGTTAGCAGAAGGAAAGAAATCATAAAGATCAGAGCAGAAATAAATGAAATAGAAACAAAGAAAACAATAGCAAAGATCAATAAAACTAAAAGTTGGTTCTTTGAGAAGATAAACAAAATTGATAAACCATTAGCCAGACTCATCAAGAAAAAGAGGGAGAGGACTCAAATCAATAAAATCAGAAATGAAAAAGGAGAAGTTACAACAGACACTGCAGAAATACAAAGCATCCTAAGAGACTACTACAAGCAACTTTATGCCAATAAAATGGACAACCTGGAAGAAATGGACAAATTCTTAGAAAGGTATAACCTTCCAAGACTGAACCAGGAAGAAATAGAAAATATGAACAGACCAATCACAAGTAATGAAATTGAAACTGTGATTAAAAATCTTCCAACAAACAAAAGTCCAGGACCAGATGGCTTCACAGGTGAATTCTATCAAACATTTAGAGAAGAGCTAACACCCATCCTTCTCAAACTCTTCCAAAAAATTGCAGAGGAAGGAACACTCCCAAACTCATTCTATGAGGCCACCATCACCCTGATACCAAAACCAGACAAAGACACTACAAAAAAAGAAAATTACAGACCAATATCACTGATGAATATAGATGCAAAAATCCTCAACAAAATACTAGCAAACAGAATCCAACAAAACATTAAAAGGATCATACACCACGATCAAGTGGGATTTATCCCAGGGATGCAAGGATTCTTCAATATACGCAAATCAATCAATGTGATACACCATATTAACAAATTGAAGAATAAAAACCATATGATCATCTCAATAGATGCAGAAAAAGCTTTTGACAAAATTCAACACCCATTTCTGATAAAAACTCTCCAGAAAGTGGGCATAGAGGGAACCTACCTCAACATAATAAAGGCCATATATGACAAACCCACAGCAAACATCATTCTCAATGGTGAAAAACTGAAAGCATTTCCTCTAAGATCAGGAACGAGACAAGGATGTCCACTCTCACCACTATTATTCAACATAGTTTTGGAAGTCCTAGCCACGGCAATCAGAGAAGAAAAAGAAATAAAAGGAATACAAATTGGAAAAGAAGAAGTAAAACTGTCACTGTTTGCGGATGACATGATACTATACATAGAGAATCCTAAAACTGCCACCAGAAAACTGCTAGAGCTAATTAATGAATATGGTAAAGTTGCAGGATACAAAATTAATGCACAGAAATCTCTTGCATTCCTATACACTAATGATGAAAAATCTGAAAGAGAAATTATGGAAACACTCCCATTTACCATTGCAACAAAAAGAATAAAATACCTAGGAATAAACCTACCTAGGGAGACAAAAGACCTGTATGCAGAAAACTATAAGACACTGATGAAAGAAATTAAAGATGATACCAACAGATGGAGAGATATACCATGTTCTTGGATTGGAAGAATCAACATTGTGAAAATGAGTATACTACCCAAAGCAATCTACAGATTCAATGCAATCCCTATCAAATTACCAATGGCATTTTTTACGGAGCTAGAACAAATCATCTTAAAATTTGTATGGAGACACAAAAGACCCCGAATAGGCAAAGCAGTCTTGAGGCAAAAAAATGGAGCTGGAGGAATCAGACTCCCTGACTTCAGACTATACTACAAAGCTACAGTAATCAAGACAATATGGTACTGGCACAAAAACAGAAACATAGATCAATGGAACAAGATAGAAAGCCCAGAGATTAACCCACGCACCTATGGTCAACTAATCTATGACAAAGGAGGCAAAGATATACAATGGAGAAAAGACAGTCTCTTCAATAAGTGGTGCTGGGAAAACTGGACAGCTACATGTAAAAGAATGAAATTAGAATACTCCCTAACACCATACACAAAAATAAACTCAAAATGGATTAGAGACCTAAATATAAGACTGGACACTATAAAACTCTTAGAGGAAAACATAGGAAGAACACTCTTTGACATAAATCACAGCAAGATCTTTTTTGATCCACCTCCTA